>NC_092412.1:47911077-52911077 GCF_040894005.1 Engystomops pustulosus | reverse complement strand
CTCACCAGCTAATTACTATAAAGTTCAGGAACGTCAGTAAATACCACAATAAATCCACAGCTGCAGGTAAGGGGTTTGTCATCACAGACAGATGTCCCTCTAAAAAGGCAGAGGAGGAGTAGAACTGACCCACCTTACAGAGTGCCCTGCACGCACAGGAGGAGCTGTCACAGTAGCAATTCTTCTATTTATGTGATCACTGGGCATCAACTGCAGATCAACTCTGGGAGTGTATTCCTTATGTAACCTGGGTTTCTATGCGAAAAATTATAACCTACAGATAACTGGATATGGAAGTCCAGTCCCCTCATAGGGGTTGTAGAAATAGGCAAAGAAAAGTATGTAGCAGAAAGTATAACTTGTCACAAAGTCAGAATATACAGAATGTCCCTCACATAAGCAGTATGTGCTGGGCTATCGAGGTACCAACTACTACGCACAACACTGTATTGGAAATCTTGAAATTAACGGAAGTTCAACCAAAGGCACCAATAGTCTCCAACTTCTTTCATTTTGGTTTATTTATGGCTAATTTGTTGCCCAGCCACTGAAAAAAAATCTCTCCTTTTCACAGGAAAGGGAATAATTTGCTGATCAATGGCGGTCCCAGTGGTGTGACCACAAGAATGTATGTTGCACATTCACTTTGCTACTCTATTAATCTCTACGGCGCTGACTGAGCTAGCCAAGTGATGTAGTCCGCTATCCCTGTCCATTCCATAGACAGTGAATGGAGCAGCAGCGCACATGTCCCACCTGCTGCTCCATTCATTCATTACTTTGTTCTTGTGATCCGTGGAGGTCCCACCACGGATTACCAAGCTATACCCTATCCACAACTATCCATAACTTCTTGCGACTGGACAAACCCTATTAGAAGCTATTTTAATGCGACATGCTCATGTTTTTCTTCGTTTTTACATGTTTATTTCATTTGTACTAAAATAAAAATAAAGCCCTGTATAGTTACAAAGAATACAAATGCATTAAAAAAAAAAAACAAAGGACCACAAACCCAGGAAGCAAAACATAAAGGATGCACAATGCAGCACACACCATTGTGAATTAACCCTATATCTGTAGCAATTCTGTAGGTCACCAACGGCTTCAGACGCAGATCAAAGGAGGAATTTGTATACATTGTGGTGCCGGAGAGACGCCCTTGTGTGAATGTATTCTCACCATGTTGAAATGGTTATAAGTTTATTTCCGAATTACTCTTGGGTAGTAAACAGCCATCAAAATATGGCAACAAAAAGATAGAATCCTTGATTAAGACTAAACTGAATGCAATTATGTTTTCTGGGATGGGATAGGGAAAACATTGCTATTTAGCTAAAACATTATATCCTTCTCTCTAGGTTTCCCACCACCCATCATAAGGTCAGAAACTAGAAGGGCAATTTTTTTTAGATGCCCAAAAAGATGAGTATTACTTTTATTAAAAAAGGGTCTTTCCAAAATTACATGTTCAATCTTCCTAGGGAAATCTACCGCCAAAATCAAGGATTGCAAACCAAGTACACTTACATGCTGGTGTACGCCCCCTCTAACAGGATCTGCTCTTCTTTTGGCTTCTTATACCATTGTTTTTAACGAAAAAAGGTGTTAAATTATGCAAATGAGCCTTACGGTTTCAAAACTCCATGAACAACTATGGAGCTCAGAGCCACTTAGGCTAATTGTTCATAATTTTAAAGCCTTTTCTTTCTTAAAAACAAAGGCATAAGAAGCTAAAAGAAGAGCAAATACTAACAGAGTGGGAACACACCAGTATGTCCGTGTGGTTGGTCTACAATCCTTTATCTGGTAGTAGATGTCCTTTAAGTCCCCAATCTCTACCGCGATTCAAACCGTTCCCTATACTGCAGATTCCCTGTACAAGTTAATGGGCTATAACAGTGAATCAGACTTATGGCCCCAACATTCTCAGGAATAATGACAGTACTGATGCCATTGTAGTATTTCTCTATCACAATAGTTGGCACTGAGGCTTTGTTCCCATACGGACTTCATTCCCATCATATGTGTAACACACAGAGCCAGAGGTGCTGACACATTATAGTTGGTGCTTTAAGCACATGTTTTATTGCAACTTGTAACAAAAGTCCATAATTCTGCAGATGTCCCAGTCTGGTACCCTTTTTATTTAACAAACCTTCTGAAAGCTGAAACTGTCATCTACTGGGGTTTATAACACACTCACTCCTGCTTTGGTTGGTCATATTCACAGCAAATTTACAGCTCCGCTCCACTGGGCTCATTCTCAGAACTTGGCATCCGTAGATCAGAGTCATTTCTCACCATTGAGAAGAGGCCGACCACACTGAGGAGTGCGAGCAGCATAGTGACGGCACACAAGCTGAACATATTTCTTGTACCACTTTGGTAGTCACTGTCATGAAGCACCAGAAGACCCAGTCCAGCTATAAGGTGAAGGGGGACTCTGAACCAGTTCATTACTCCAGTTTGTTCTTTTTCTGGGATCAGTCTGCGCCTCAGAAAACTCATTGCTGGGAAGTAGAGTCCACAAGCTAGCTCTATGAGGAGGAAGGCAAGGAAGGACTCTGTTGGGCGTTCCTGCCCTGGGGCTGTAGAGAAGGTTAGCATGAAGAGGGAGAAGAAAACCATGAGTACGGACAGACAGAGGATGTGCATGGGTTGCAGGTGATATTTCTTGGAAGTAGCGAGTCGGTAAAGTGATGAACCCGCTGCACTTGCTGCCATAAAACCAGAGAATGCAATGCCAAGTGGTGTATTATGAGGGTCCAGTACAGGAGTCCAGAGGAAGATAAAGATGTAAACCACACTCTCAAATAACGCCTGTATGGCTCCTAAAAGCAGTACACGTCGGTCCCTCAGAAGACATCTCAGACCATCACCACAACTTCGAGTAAAGCTGCTGCTCTGACCATGGTTCTCATCCCATTCCCGCCATACGAGGGTGACAGACAGACCTAGCAATGGTACTGCTAACACAGAGGGCGAGGCTGGCCCTAGTCCTAGCCACTCCGCGCAGGCATTTGCTGTTACTCCTGCAACAATAGCAATACCCCCATTCCAGGTAGATACTTGAGAGAAGGTGTGAGGGAGCCATTCTGCTGGGAAGTCGTGATGTTCAGCATGTTCATGTGCATACCATGACTCGAAGGAGGAAAATAACAAAGCGCTTGAGAATCCACCCAGAACACGCCCAGTCAGGAGAACAAAATAGTCCTGAGACAGTTTACACAGGTAACACCCTGCGAGGAGGAGGGAAAAAAGTATACAAGATTTCCGTCTACCAAGACGTCCTGTCAGGGGTGCACTCACCAATCCCGAAAGCACTGTGGCCCCAAAGCCACACACATAAATGATGGCAATCTGTCCCTCCAGGAAGTTGTAGTGCTGGTAAAGCTTGTACAGGTAGGGACCTTGCAGCCAGTCCGCTGCCAGTGCAGGGAAATAGGCTCGGAAAAAGTCATGTTGAAAACGCCGGAAAGCTGGGTTGCCTAAAGTGTTGCTGGTGGGAGACTGCTTTGAATGGCAAGCTGAGAACTCCAACACTGACCAAAGAGCCAAAAGGCCAACGAGGACCAAGTAAGCCGTGACCAACATGACGTATCATCGAAATGGCATTCTGATAGAAGAAACTAAGGAAAGAAAATAAAAGGATTTATTAACCAGACACAAAGTCAATTAAAGCATTACAGCATTATGGGCAAAAGCGATAAACAAGGATTAACAGCATCCAGGTGTCCAGTTATATTTAATTATACGGATATGTCACATAAATGCCTTACCACTGGAAAATGACCTAGAGAGAGCGTCATGGATGTGCGAGTCTCCCCGATGATGGCTCAAATAACTTTGCTCCATGCAAATAAATGCGGCTGAGCTGTAATAATATGTATGGCGCTAAGCATAGCAGAATGTAAAGAGGCTGCAGAACTTGTCCCCTTACAGAGCTTACTGGCAGAGGTGGCACATGCAAGACCCCCGGAGATATAATACTGGTCACCTATACTATAAAAAAAACAATAAATAAATTCTGGAAGACCTCTTTACAAAGAGTTTCAATATTCACAGATACTAAGCCGTATAAAGTAATTAATTCTGGGACAGATAGTATAATATTGGAGGGATTTGTGGAAGCTTGAGGAGTATGCAGAGAAATGTTTGCTGAAGTTAATGTAGATAAAATGTAAAGTTATGCACTCGGGCCAAATGTACAATTGTTTTCTAAACAATCAATTACTTGGTAAAACTGCAGCAGATAAAGACTTGGGGGTATTGGTGGATGATAAACTTAATTTTATTGATCAAAGCCAGGCAGCTGATAATTATAATTTACTAAAAAAATGAATGTAGGCTTTTGCAAAACTACTCAGCGACTAACAACCAATATAAAATCCATTGACAGAGAAGGTCAGCAAGAAGAGGTAATAGGGGTAAGGAGAGGCAGAGAATATACATAGGTTAAAGAGAACCCGTCATGCAAAATAACCCCCCTAAACGAAATATATTTTCATAAACTGCCATTAGAGAGCATTGCCTCTATCCCTTCATTGTCCCTCTACATGTCTGTAAACCTAAGCAATGTGTTCCTAAAGCTGTATGCAAATGACCTGTGAAATGTCCAATAAGTCATTAGCATATTCAAACTGTCCACCTTATTCATGAGTGGTAGGGACAGTCACACCCCCAGTGTTTGACTGACAGCAGCTCCATGTGCTTGCTGGTGGCCACGCCTCCTGCAGCCTGTGTGCGCGTGTGTGCGTGCGCGTGTGTGTGTGTATGTGAAAGATACAACAGTTCCAGGCAGCCATGTTATAGCAGAACATGTCAGGTACATGTGTAGCGGATGTCTGTGTCTCTGTGTATTAGGAGGATCCAGCATGTCAGCAGATGCAGCACACACACTAGCCATGCTTTATTATACATTACACACAGACATGAGCAGGGGGAGGAGAGGGGAGGGGTAACAGGGGTGACATCACTGCCTCTGACCATGTGACCAGCCTCATTTACATGATAAAGAATAGATGATTTTATAATGATTAATGTCTGAAATGACTAGATAAAGGCTTGGATGGGATCCTTGTGAGCTGCTCCAAAAGGTAATAGTGACAGAGACCTGATGACAGGTGTCCTTTAAGGATGAATAATTCTTTGAAGACGACTTCAGGAAATTACTTGTGCAACTCCCTGATACAACACATATGGATTCAAATTATGAATACTATTAAAAAAGTCTTAAAGTGTATAGAGTACATATACCGAACCAGTCAGACATGTAGGCTCGCCTATCTCTAATGAGCTTGTGGCCTGTAGCTAAGGTAACTTGTATTCTTTCTTTCCAATTTCCTCATGGCGTTTGACAGTTTTTTGAAAATTGCACCTCTGGACACCATCAAGTCCTTGAAGGTTTACAAAACAGACTGTCCTTCATGTCATAAAGAAAGTAATGATTGTCATTTCCATGTAATAAGTTGTATGATTTTTTTTTTAACCATAATGAGGACAACAATCTGGGTCTTAGGTCCAGTTCAAACCAATTTGAGCTGATCGTTGCTAAATTATGTTACTGATAACAGCAAAAAATTATACGGGCTGCATCGCTATTTTTGACGCTATGAATAACGGAAACGTAATAGATGCATACATATACATCAATAGGAACAGATGCTAAATGAGAGGTTCTGTACCATCAGTTCTAAAACAACGTTATTCTATTCCAAAACAAAAAAAGAACTGATACCACTAGCAGTGGTGTGAACTTAGTCTAATACTACTAAATGATAAAACATTTGGTGAGATTTAAAGCCACTTGCCCACAATTAAATACAGTTAGAGAAAAATTCCCAGACTGAACCTTGTATCACTGGACTGAACTGACATGTTGAGTTCAGCCTAGTAATAGGAGGGTCAGTGTTGAAATCCCCCTAGTGCACTGAGCATTCTCTGACTGCACAAACTCATGGGCAAGAAGTGGCCTAAGGAGCTGTTATTTGTAAGCATCACTGTCTACTCATGTCAAGTAGTGATCTGCTCTATGTTCTGGCCAAGTTCACATTTTGCATTTACATTAATCGGAAATACATAATATAGGGCAGAAGTAATCAATTATTGGCAAGTGAACCTACAATACAATACTTGATTTTATATGTGTTCCTTCATAAAAATATAGGGGGATACACTGCATCATTATAACCCATGCTAGGAACCTGTCGCGGGCTATAGTTAATTCACTAGTTCATGACCCCGACACGTCCACTTGGTGTGATGGTGTTTTTGGGGGACCTGCAATGCGCCAGGAATTAGAACCACTTTATGTCTTTTCTGCCAGAAAACTGGTGTTCAAGGAGTAGTAAATGCCCCATTTTGCTTTTAATGTGTTACCAACCTTGTGTAACAAATGATGATGATCAAATAAAGTCTTCATGTGACCAGTAACATTTCTATATCCAAATTATTATTATGTTAAAGTCAGTAACTATTAAAGGGATCAATAATGGGTGACTTAAATTTAAGGAATTGTGCAAAACTTACAATATTACCTGTCCCCTCTCCCATACTGTAAAACAGATCCCAAGCATGTGAGCACTAGCTCCAATCCCAGGCCTTGCAGCGATCTGGGCCCATATGACAGTCTGTATAGGAGAACTCGCAGCATCATCACTTCCAGCTCATCAGAAGCAGCAGTGAGCCGGCTGCCAGCCATACATCACATGAACGTTATGTTTTTCTTATGTTTTACACTATTTCCTGCCTATTTTCCTCCTGGCCAAATTTGTAAACAATTTAGACAACAGTCCTTTATTTCACGCTAATAAATGAATGGATAATGATAGGGAAACGTCATATACATGATTGCCCCGATGCAGGGACTAGCAGCATTACAGGCATGTGCTATTACAGACATGTGGTGCCACAATCAAAGAAAAGGTCAATAGGTAAAAGCGCAGCAAGACATGACATCAATGTGAATGTGGACTAGTACAGACAGATACCGACCCTCCGCCGCTCCTACTGCTCCCGCCTCCGGGGCTCTGCCTCTCCGCACTCCACCGCACTCATCGCTGTGCAGTACAGAGAACTCACTTCCGCTTCCGGGAGAGGGCGCGTGCTGGAGGCGCGGCACCGCGTGAATCACGTGATGCTTCACACTAGTGGAGTGAGGGGAGTTGGCCGGAGGTCATGTGACCCTCAGCATAACCCGCACTAACAGCCTCCTCACAGTACAGTGCACCACATCTGCTGCACAGCTACTAAGTCCATAGTATATACAAGTACTGAGGGAGCCATAATGGCGGCCATATTATTATTAGTTTCAGTCAGAAACTCGTTAGGGGAGTATTCACACATGGTGGTTAAATTAAATCTAGCGTCAAAATCAAGCCTGGTCACTTACTCATAGATCCCGGCACTGTGACTGTGGTAATCTTCTTATATTTGTAATCCATTTCCTCCTTCCGTCTAAAATTTAATTTTAAAATTTTGCTAATAAGCCCAAAAGACTCCTGAGCCTTTCTGTGGCTTCACAGGCTGTTACACTGTCTCTCCCTTCCCCTTGCTTAGCTCTCATATGCACAGTGGGGGAAATTTATGATGGACACCCTGTCCCTCTGTTGCTTCCAGATACATTAGCATACACCGGCCTTCTGATTTAATAAGGGGGCAGCTGCGCTGATGTAAAATTCCACGTCCGGTCTTTCGTCGAATAACGCCGCAGCATGGGAACTTTTAATGATGAAAGTTCACAGGCTGTAGCAAGTGCGTTGGCGTGGGGCAGGAACACCCAACGTCGCCTTGCTATGGAGATTACATGAAGATGGAAATAATCGCAATGCCCAGTGATTCGCCAGTCATTGCAATTATTTTTGGGCTTGGGGGCCAAATAACTAATAAATGGATCCTGCTTGCTTGAGTCACCTTATAGACAGTGAAGCCCTGCTTTCCTTTTTGTCCTTGTAGTGGCTGAGATCAGATCTGCCGCTGAAGCTCATCCATTCACCCAAGGAATTATATATGCTGCCTCTGTTATACCTGTATAACACTGCTGCCCATCAGCCCAGGTGTAGACATGCCGTTACCCCCCTTGAAGATCAACACACTCCACTGCTTTTAATCTTGGCGTCATGGCTGACTTATAGCCCTTGTGTATTAGATGACTTGTATAGTTGTCAGGAGAAGGTGGAGTGCTCCCCCCTGGAGGGTGAGTATTTTGACACTGCTTTTGTTTCTTTTGGATACCAGCTAAGTGAAATCATGGAAACATCTGGCTAGGTACAGCAGTGGATCAACGCTTCTTTTGAACTCAGTACGGATACAGTGTTGACATGACTGACAGATCAGCTGTCAGGGTCAGATGTGAGCCTTCTGAACCTCTACTACCGTATTGCTGGGTACCATGAGACTAACACATCTTTTGTGTGAGGTGAGTGTTTCAGATGAGGTAGAAGTATACATGATGAAATATACACTCTTCTTATGCAATTCTTCAGTTATTCGACCCTGTAGTATGTTTTTCTTTGCTCATCTAAGCACATAGTACACATTTACTCACATATTTTCTGGAGAAGTGTCAAGACAAACAAGAGCGATACCTGAATTTCAACACTTTCAACATTACCAAGGATGTTTTTTTTTGTACTAAACCAATGATCATGATATCAGAGATTTAGTTTTTATTTAATTAAATATTAACTTTTTTAAAATATAATTTTAACAATTATTTACAGTTTTTTTTCGGACTATAAGGCACACTGGGTCATAAGGCGCACCATAAATAAATACCTGCTAAAACATCTAGGTTCATATATAAGGTGCACTGGACAATAAGGCGCACCTGATTCTAAGGATGAATGACCAGCAGGTGGCAGACCTGTGCATAGTTCAAGGCAGCTGTTGTCTGTAAGTAGGTTCATATATATGGCACACTGGACTATAAGGCGCACCTTTGATTTCAGACAAAATCAAAGGATTTTTTGTGCGCCTTATAGTCCGAAAAATACGGTAAGTCCTATACTACACTGGACACAGAAAGCAGCGGTGAATCTGCTCGATAACTGTAACATCTGTGTCTTTTCGGCCCGTAAAGTACGTCAGAAGATAAGCTGCTGACTGTGATTATATACTTAGTTTACATTCTGTCCGGCACTTACCAGATCACCGCCTTTGCTCCTGGCTGTCTTTATTGATTTCTATCAGACCCGTTTGTCTCTTGTGGACTTTGTTCTGGGCTGCGGGCGGTTAAACAAGCTGTGATGGAAAGATGTCCCCTCCACTCACATTCCTCCCCTGCTTGTCCACTTTGTCTGGATGTCAGGGGACCAGTCCAAACACTCTCTTGGCCAGGACTCTGATAGCTCATAAAAGGATTGTTTGCCCACTTCCCAAAGCTTGCTATAATGTTCTTTGGAGCTTGCTAGCATTTTCTGTATTTTTTATTCTCCTGACCATCCGTAAGACTCTTGATTCTGTACTGCGTTCTCTTCTTGGATTAGACCAAGACCATTCTTCTGTGTTTGTCATGTTTCTCTCTCTGTGTTTTCACTTTGGCACAAGAAGGGAATGTCGACCAGTTGCCACTTATCATCTAGGGTACAATCGGCAAGTAGTTAGGTACAGCTTGGTGGGTTAAAGCATTAGAGAGCACTATACCAGGTGATATAGATCATTATAGAAAAGTACAAAAATTGATATTAGACAGAACATGAAAAAACTTACTAAGCTCTTACTTACCTCTTCATAAACTGCTATGCACTCAAGTAATTTAATACCTCAGTGAGACAATAGGTTGTTTTAGAAGACATTGGGGCAGATTTATCAAGCTGTCTGAAAGTCAGAATATTCATAGTTGCTCATGGCAACCAATCACAGCTCAGCTTTCATTTTACCAGTGCTCATGAATATTTTAAAGGGGAGCTGTGATTGGTTGCCATGAGCAACTAGGATTATTCTGACTTTCAGACAGCTTGATAAATCTGCCCAATTTCAGAGAATGGTAGTTTAGGTCAGAGATGAGCGGAGAGGACCTAATAGAGAAATTCAAAATTCATGTTATTAATGAATATGGCTATTCAAGTTTTGCAAAACTTTTTCAATGGTCATTAAGTGAATTTTTGGTTTTTTATAAGTCTTCCTTCATATGGACATTTTTAGAGCTCAGTTATAATACAATACACAGCTCCGGTATGTAGAGTACAAAATCACAGAAATAAACAGTAGCACAGACATAATGTAATAAATAAGAGTACAATACAGCTTGGGGGCAAGTGGGGGGTAATTAAGTTGATTCGGTGGCTTTTGGTATAAAGCAGTTCTGAAACCTTGTCGTCCAACAGCAGATCTGTCTATACCGTTGTTGGAGTAAAACTTGGTGCAATGGGTGTATTGCACTTTTTGCAATGGTAATTAACATTCTGCAAATCCTAACCTGCCAAATGCTGTTGATTGGGGTCAGGCCATCGCCTACAATGCTTCGAGACCTTTTGGTGATTTTGGCAGACAATGCCCCAGTAGACAATGGCACAGCATATAATGCTTGCGATGATAGATTCCTAGAACATCTTTAGGATTTTGTTGCAGGTGTTGCACGACTTAAGTTTCAAGTAGAAGTAGATTTTATAGGAAGCTTTTTTGAGTGATACGTCTTTGCCGTCCATTCTAGCTTATCAATCACAACACTAAGATACCTACAGGTATGGACCAGGTCGATGGCCCTACCTTTGATTAAAATAGGATTGTGGGCTGTTTTTTTCCTCCGTTGGTCTGTTACCATTTCTTTATTTTTTTTTTCACGTTTAGTATGAGCTTTTACTTTTGCTCCGTTACGCAAATTTATTTGCACGTCCCGGATGCAGCCAATTAAACATTTAACAGAACTGTGTAAATCACTAGAACAGATGATAATAGAAAGCTTTGTAATCTACTTTATTAAAGAAATATGTTCATGTGTCTTTCTTTTTTCCTCCCTTTCTTCCGCACTTAAGCATTTTGTATAAATCAACTTTCAGTCCTGTATCCACTGACAGCTGAGAGGTAAAGGAGCCTGATACACTGTCTAATGATTTAACTCTTCACATACAGTCCTGGACTTATATATCTTCTTTGTAAGGGACTTCAGATACTTTGTTAAGTGCAGGAGAAAGAAGAGCTTAAAAAAGACACAGAGAAGCTGCTTTATGTAAAGGGGTTGTCCACTTTTAGCGAATAATTGTTATTGTTTGTTTAATGAAAAGTTACAAAGTTTTCCAATATACTATATATATTAATTCCTCATGGTTTCTTTAGATCTCTGCTTGCTTTCATTCATTGTTTATTTGCCTTATATAAAACCAGTCCCTGGTCATATGGTATCACACGGCTCATTATATCACAGAGAGTAATCAGAGTGTGTGGTATATAATAAGCCATGCACCTGTGTGACATCACATGACCAGGTATATAACAAGCCGTGCACCTGTGTGACATCACATGACCAGGTATATAACAAGCCGTGCATCTGTGTGACATCACATAAACAGGTATATAACGAGCCATGCATCTGTGTGACATTACATGACCAGGGACCGGTGTTTATCCACAGGAGTAAACAATGAAGCTTCCTATAGAATGACAGCAAGCATAACAAATTAATACATAAAGTATATTGGAAAATTATATAACTTGTAATTATACAAACAATATAAATTATTTGCTGAAAGTGTACAAGCCCTTTAATAAATTATATTGCAAAGTTTACTATTATTACCTGCTCTATTGAGTAAAAATTTACTTTGAGGGTGCGTCCACATGTTCAGTTTTTCAGATGCAGTTTTTGATGCCGAAACCAGGAGTGGAGTAAAAGTAGGCGGAGGAGCAGAACCTTTCAGTTATTTGTCTCAACCCATTATCATCCACACTTTCGGCTCCAAAAACTGCATCTGAAAAACTGGACGTGTAGACGAACCCTCAAGGTTAAGATGCGCCTTTAAAATACAGACTCATGAACTGCTGCAAAAAACTTTGAAAAACTACTGCTGCATGAAATCACAAGCCACTTAACAATGTACTTTTTACTTCTGGCTTTCTGCTTCATGAAAACTGCCACGTGAATATATCCTAAAAATGGCTGCCTGTTGTGTTCCTGATTTATATGTCTTATTAATAGAGGGGAAAAGTTTTGTATTTGTTATTTTTACAATTGAATTAAATGTAGATGTCAATGTGAATAGCTCCTTATTTTCACACTTTTGTCTGGTATAGGAATGGATCAATAAAAGTAATGGCAGTTATCCTCATAGACTGTAAGCTCTTGTGAGCAGGGCCCTCACTCCTATTGTTCCATATGACTGTTTGTTCTTTGTAATGTAATATAGTTGTATATGTTCCGTATGATTTGTAAAGCGCTACGGAATTTGATGGCGCTATATAAATAAAGATTATTATTATTATTATTATTATAGGACTGACACATGACAGGCCGTTCCCAGTGGACCCCAGAAAAAGGTTTTTTTTATTATGGTGTCATTTAACTGGACAAAATATCAGATCATGCACCAGAAGGTTTGCTGCAGATGTTAAAGGGTTTGATTACTTTTAGCAAATAGTTGATATTGTTTGCACAATGAAAAATTATAAAATTTTCCGCTTTAATTTCTGTATCAATTCTTTGCTGTTTTCTATATCTATGTTTGCTGTTATTCTATAGGAATGTTCATTGTTTACTTCCTGTGGAAAGTCACTGTGCTTTAATTGGTCAGGTGATGTCACACAGGTGCACGGCTCATTATATCCCTGGTCATGTGATGTCACACAGATGTACAGCTGTTTATATTCTTGATCATGTGATGTCACACAGGTGCATGGCTTATTATATCCCTGGTCAGGTGATGTCACACAGATGTACAGCTGTTTATATTCCTGGTCATGTGATGTCACACAGGTGCATGGCTCATTATATCCCTGGTCATGTGATGTCACACAGATGTACAGCTGTTTATATTCTCGGTCATGTGATGTCACACAGGTGCACGGCTCATTATATCCCTGGTCATGCAATGTCACATAAGTGCATGTCTCTTTATATCCCTGGTCATGTGATGTCACACAGGTGCACGGATCGTTATATTCCTGGTCATGTGATGTCACACAGGTTATATCCCTGGTCACACAGGTGCACGGATCATTATAACACAGCTCTGATTACGTTCTCTGACATAACGAGCCGTTCACCTGTGTGACATCACATGATCAGGTTTTTATCCACAAAAAGTAAACAATGAAAGCTTGCTATACAGTCACAGCAAGCAGAGAAAATCTAGAAAACAGCAAAGAATTGATAAAGAAAGAATATTGGAAAATTATATAACTTTTCATTACACGTAACAATTATTTGCTGAAAGTGGACAACCCCTTTAACACGGTTCTAGTCAATATCAGACAAGCTTATTTCCTTCTACTAATATAATAGATACAACAAAGTGTTTGGGATAAATGCAGCTTTATAGTAATTTTACTTTTCTGGAGTATAAATGCCACAATGGGCGAGTCATATTTGCAACATTTTTGCGACCTTTCATTTATGAATTCACCTAATTTACGCCAGATTTCTGTGAATTAGGATGTTCAAGATAGATCTATTGGGGGATATTTATCAGGACCTCTGCGGACCGCCACTGGCGCAGAGGCCCTGAAATAATCGCAAATGCTAGCTTATTGCTAGCTTTTGCGATTATTTTCCCCAATCCGCCACCTTCACGCCAGTGGGGCTTGAAGGGGGGGGGGCGCGGCCGGACGGGAGTGAGCGGGGCGTTACTGTCTCCGCGCCTGCGCACTCGCTGCTGCCGGCGACTTTTCAAAAAGGATTTAATAGCACCAAAATGTTTTACTTTTGTGCAACTTTTCACCTAAACAATTAACACCTCAAATGCCAGATTTAATAAGCAATTGAAGCCGTTATGATAAATCTGATATACATCAGAGCTCGTAAAACAAAAATTGTCCCAAGATGCCTATTGGTGCTCCTCGGGTGTGTGTGTGTAGTACTGCTTACTGCCACACAGTGGCGCTATACACACATTGTAATATGCTATAACCGAGGTTGTGAAACTTTTTCAGTACTGTTTTGAGCCAGCAGTGGGTCTCATGTCATCTCATGTCTAAGGGTCAGACAAATTGTGCATATGTCAGTATAATACCAGATGTAATATAGAAATATAGGTACAAAAATCTGTAGCAACCTGTCTAGAAGTAACATAATATCTCATCCGCCTGTGTATGTAATCCTTATTATTTACATGCATAATATTTCAAATCATGAAGAAATAACATGATAAAAGTATTACAATAAATATTGACAGGGTTACCAACCACCAGTAAATTATCTGAAACTATTATCTGTCCATTGTTTATATTATAAAATGATATCTGCCTCTGTGATGATCTGGAAGGATTTGTAGAGGTTTGCAATTTATAGTTTCATAGTTTAGATGTGTTAACATTAGGACTATTCATTTATTTTCTTTTTTCTTTTCTTTCTTTTTTTAAATCCAATCTTTTTTATTGAAGATTTTTTCACTTTTACAACACAACTATTCTTCACTTTCAGCCCTCTGCTTGGTATATGTAGAGATAAAAATCTCACTGAATATTCATCACATATATTAACAGGGCTATATTCAACCTGATGGAGGCCAAAATCATGCCATTATACTTTGATGTATCTTATGTGGCAGTATAGAATAGAAGATTAAGTCACTATAGTACCTGTCAGTAGACATTAACTTTATAATTTATTACCAGTGTGTTGTGAAGCAGCTTAAAGGGAACCTACCACCACAATACTACCTATAAACGTAGAACAGGTGGTACATGGATGTATGGGACGTGAGGATAGCCCTTTTTAGAGCTAATTCTCACTTCCCAGCTATCTTTTTAAAACTTTAATACCCTAATATGTAAATTTTCTTAAGCGGCTACTGGGGCGTGGAGTAGCAGGACATGAGGCTACACGTCGCGGCTACTCCACGCCCCGGTAGCCTATTTGCTCCGACCTACCCTGAGATCTTCACCGTAGTTGTGCGCCCTCGTCCGAGAAGCCTGAGTTCTGTGCATGCGTAGTAGCTCCAGCTTTGGAGCAGTGGCCGCGCAGCCACAGTTCTGCGCATGCGCAGAACGCCGGCTTCCCAGACGAGGGCGCGCAGCTACGATAGAATAGAATGCTTTATTGTCCCCATAGGGGAAATTGACTTTGTCACAGCGACAACAACAAGCGAGGCGACGTGCAGCCGGAACACCAGCGCACCGGAAGGGCTGTGATGAGCTGTGCACCGAAGATGTAAGGGTAGGAGGAGAAAAGAGGCTACTGAGGCGTGGAGTAGCCGCGACGTGTAGCCTCATGTCCTGCTACTCCACATCCCATGTCCCAGTAGCCACTTAAGAAAATGTACATATTGGGTGTTAAAGTTTTAAAAAGATAGCGGGGACGTGAGGATTAGCTCTAAAGGTAGAATCGTGGTGGTAGGTTCCCTTTAACCCCTTCCCGACGCGCGCCGTACTAGTACGGCGCGCGCCGGGTCCCGGTGCATGGAGAGGGCTCGCGGGCCGAGCCCTCTCCATAGCCGGTAAGTCTTTGCTGCATATTGCAGCAAAGGCTTACCGGTAACACCGATCGCGGGTGCTTTCACCGCGATCACCTCCGGCAATGCTGCCGGAGGCTTCAAGAAGATGGCGCCGCATGGGCGCCGCCATCTTGGCGCGGATCTTCGCTCCCCGATGACGTCACGGGGAGCGGTGATCCGTTGCCATGACAGCATCGGGCCTCACGAAGGCCCGAAGCTGTCTCGTTTTAACCTATTCATTACAATGTGCTATCAGCACATTGTAATGAATGAGGAGTAAAATCCCCATATACTGCCATATTGCAGTATGGCAGTATATGGTAGGATCGATCAGACAACCTAGGGTTAAAGTACCCTAGGGAGTCTGAAAAATAGTTAAAGTAAAAGTAAAAAAAAGTTTAAAAAAAAAAATTATATTAAAAAAACCTAAAAATTCAAATCACCCCCCTTTCCCTAGAACTGATATTAATATTAATAAACAGTAAAAATCATAAACACATTAGGTATCACCGCGTCCGAAAATGTCCGATCTATCAAAATATAATAACGGTTTTTCACTGCGTTTAACCCCGTAACGGAAAATAGCGTCCAAAGTCAAAAATGACATTTTTTTGCCATTTTGGAAAATATAAAAAAATTAATAAAAAGTGATCAAAAGGTAGCACAGTCCTAACAATGATAGCAATGAAAACGCCATCAAAAGTCGCAAAAAATGACACCACCAACAGCTTCGTACACCAAAGTATGAAAAAGTTATTAGCGCCAGAAGATGACAAAATAAAAAAAAAAATTTTTGTACAGGAGGTTTTAATTTTTTTAAATGTATGAAAACATTATAAAACCTGTACAAATGTGGTATCCCTGTGATCGTAGCAACCCAAAGAATAAAGTAGACCTGTCATTTGGGGCACACAGTGAAGGCTGAAAATCCAAGCCCACAAGAAAACGTCGCAAATGTGTTTTTTCACCATTTTCACTGCATTTGGAATTTTTTTCCCGCTTCCCAGTACGCGCCATGGAACATTAAATACCGTCACTACGAAGTGCAATTTGTTACGCAGAAAATAAGCCATAACACAGCTCTTTATGTGGAAAAATAAAAAAGTTATAGATTTTTGAAGGTGGGGTGTGAAAAATGGAAGTGAAAAAACTAAAAAAGGCCAAGTCATTAAGGGGTTAACACTGCCCAGACCCTGGCTCTTTCATGCCCCAGTGTGATGGCATCATCCAAAAATTGAAATTTGAAATGAGATGTAAACTGGTTGTATAAAGTCTAGAGGTCACCAAAGAGTTTAGCACTGAAGTCAAGGTTTTCCCACTACAGAACACCTCTGACATAATACACTAGACTGCAGGAGACTTGATAGCTAATGCAAGGGCGTCAATTACAGAAGAGCTGTTAACGGAAATCAACTACCAGGATGAAGGATTGTAAGCCAAGCACACTTACATGCAGTTGTGTACCCCTTCTGGCAGGATATGCTCTTCTTGTAGCTTCCTATGCCCTTGTTTTGAAGAAATAAATGTTTAAGAATTATGGAAATGAGCTGGAGGGGCTCCATATGGAGCCTGGAGCCCCTCTGGCTTATTTGCATAATTTGTATAACCCTTTTTTTCCCCATAAAAACAAAGTCCTAAGTAGCTAAAAGAAGAACAGAACCTGATAGAAGGGGCACACACCTGCATGTAAGTGTCCTTCATCCTGCTGAAAGCACAATCTAACAGGCACTTACTGCCTTGCATAGAGGATGCCGACCGGCCGGGTGAATACCTGGGACTGCCCCATTGACTCCGTGGTCACCATGACACTAGCGCCTATAGGATCGCGATCCCAGCTGCTACTGTGGGAGCCTGGCTTTCACATACAGCCGAGCTAATGCATTGATTGCACGGGCTCTGCTACTGGGCCCGGGCGGTCGTTGAGACGTACATGTACGTTGGGATGCAGCAACAGACCGCTTTTCCCAACATACATGTACGTCCTATTGCGCCAAAGGGTTAAGTGAATCAATAACAGGTCAATCAATAACAATTTATAAGTAACTTTACATACTCTTTATTTCTTATTTTGCTATTTTATCTTCATTCAAAGCGGGATAAAGGTCTGGGTCTATAGATTTATTTCCTAGGGATTTTATTATAGGGATAAAAAACTATACTGGTATGGAAAATCTAGTTTTATATCCATTCATTGTACAACAGATGGATCACTGCTGTATGATGATGAAGACATCTCCATTAAACGTGCTGTAGTAATCTTACACTTCTGTGTGAATGCCTCCTATCTAAACATGATTTGACATTGTAAGTCTCTGCACACGACTTGCTTGCTGACAAGCCCATGCATGTACCATTTATATTGCTTGATTTATACTGCAGTGGCTTGTTACCTGCTTTATGTGCTTTGTTGTGTGTTCTCAGAGGTTTACGCTTTATTGTTTAATTATAGTTCATTATTTTCCAGTTACAAAGTAATCCCCTACCAGTGATATACACTGGAGATCAAAATTAGAAAACAACACACAATTTCCTCCATGTCAGGGCAATTGTGTTGTCCTATGTAAAAATATCCTAACATGTGTAAAGTAGCAGAATTAGGATGCAGCCAGTTTGTATATGAAAGGAAATCTACCATTTGTTTTTATGCATTGTGAACCAAACATACCTTGAGAATGCTGTAGATTCACTGATGCAGAAACATATCTTGTTTAATCCCTGATCCGAGTGGTTTTGATCAAAACCAATTATAACATTCAGGATCTTGTGAAAGCTGGGTGTAGACTGGTGGCAGTACATAAACACATTACACAGAGCATCCTGAAATGTCCAGAGAGTACTAATCAATCTGAGCTGGAGGACTCATCCACATCAGCTGGGGGATGGTGCAGCGATTGATTACTTCTGCCTTTCAGGTACAACACAGTGAATGCAGCGTTCTCTGAAGCACTGCATCATTAGGTAAAATGAAAAGCGCCAAGGCAGCCACAGGAGCAACAGAGCCTCATTATCATAATTGTATAATTGTTTTTTCAGCAAAACCACTCAGTTCAGGGATTAACCCCTTAGCGCTCTGCGCCGTAGCTGTACTGCGCTGAGTCCCGCGAATAGCGCTCAGCGCAGTACAGCTACTGCGCAGAGACGATGCCGGTTCAGCGCTGTATAGCAGCCGAACCGGCATCGTTAGCCGCGGGATTTCAACGGTAATCTACCGTTGACATCCCCGGCTAACACCCGCGGTCGGAGTGGGCTCCGATCGCGGGTGTTTAACCCGTTAAATGCCGCGGTCAACGCGACCGCGGCATTTAACATGCCTTCTGGGGGTCTTTACATCACAATCGGCCCCCCCACACCGTTTTCGGGGGGGCTGATTGCTGTTTTGGCACCTCTGGGGTCCGATCGGGACCCCAGAGAAGCCTGGAGGGTTTACCTTTAAGATGGCGTCTGTGACGTCATCTTAAAGGCAAAGTGTCAGCCTATGCATCTGCATAGGCTGGCACTGATAATACCCTGCAATACATTAGTATTGCAGAGTATTATCAAGAACAAGCAATCAGATGATTGCTTGTTCATATCCCATGGTGGATCATGTAAAAAAATGTAAAAAAAATGTTTTTCAATAAAAAATTACTTTATAAATCACTAAAAATGCCCATAAGCCCCAAAACATATAAAGAGACATATAACACTCAAAAAAGTCTAAATCATAACACAAACCCCACATATATAGTATCACCGCGTCCGTAACAATCCATAGAATAAAACTAAATAACTATTGAACCCATATGATGAACGCCGTAAAAAAAAAACGTTAAAAACCCGCCAAAAATTATGATTTTTACCTATTATATCCCACTAAAAATGCAATAAAAAGTGATCAACAAAACATATGTACTCCATAATGATATTGTTGCAAAGAACAACATGTCCCGCAAAAAACAAGCCATCAACCAGCTCTGTAGCCAAAAACGTAACAATGTTATGCCACTTGGAAGACGGCGATGCAAAAATGATAGATTTTTCCCCACATTAGGGTTTTATTTGGCAAATTTAGTAAAACATAAGAAAAAATATTCATGTCTGGTATCCCCGTAATTGTATCGACCCATAGAATAAAGATAACAGGATTATTAGGCTATACGGTGAACACAAAAAAAAAAAAAAGTAAAAAATCCAGTACAGAATTGATGCTTTTCTACTCATGACCTCAAAAAAAGTTCCAAAATTTTCAACAATAGGTGATACCAACCCCAAAATGGTAACACTGGAAAAAGCATCTCGTCCCGCAAAAAAAATGCCGTCACATGGCCCAAATAACGGAAAAGCGAAAATGTTATAGCCTTCAAAAGGGGGCAACGAGGAAACTAAAATCCTGTCAGCTGCAGGGTGCTCCTTCCCTTCTGCGCCTTGCTGTGCCCCCATAACACAAGTAATGTCCACATGTGGGGGGTCGCTGCACTCAGGAGAAATTGTAGAACAAATTTTATGGTGAGTTTTCTCTTTTTATCTTTTGGAAATGTGTAAATTTTAGGGCTAGATGAACGTATAACCGACAAAATTTGACCATTCTAAATTTCACCGCCATTTTGATTCAATTACTATGAAGATCTCAAGGGGTTAACAATCTTTGTAAATGCTGTTTCTGATAGTTTGAGGGGTGCAGATTTGAAAATGGGTTGGTTATATAGGTGGTTTTGTTGCTAAATATGTAAAATTGATTTCAAACAGTATTTATCCCCAAAATAGTCAATTCCGAAAATACGGAAAATCGCTATTCGATTTGTAGGCCGCGTGACGTCAAAATAAATTATCCAAACATTTCAAAAATTATGAAAATGTAAAGTAGACAAATGGGAAATGTTATTCTGCAAGTTATTTAGGTGGTAAATCTATTTGCCTGAAAACGCGGTGATTTTGAATTTCGAAAATGGCAAATTTTTCTAAAAATTCATCACTTTTTTCTTTTTTTTGTAAATAAACGCAAAACGTATCAGCCAAAATTTACCACTAAAATGAAGTACAACATGTGGGGAAAAAACAATATCAGAATCGCTTTGATAAGTAACAGTGTTCAAAAGTTATAACCATATAAAGAGACGCAGGTCAAATTTCAAAAAAAAGTTGCGAGCCTTAACCTGCAAACAGGCTGCGTCCTTAAGGGGTTAAACAAGATACAGCGTGGCTTATTTACTAAGGGTCAGGGGACCACACTATTGTCAGATATTCCGATGATTCTGCATTTAGCAGGGTTTTTTGGCGCACGCGATCAGATTTTGGCACATGCGTACAAATCGTGGGGGGGGGGGGCGTCGGTCGATCTGACAGATTCGGACTAAACACGGGATTTAACATTTAGATTGTGCCACAAGGCATGCATATTTTTGTTTTAAATTAGCTTTAAAGGAAACCTACCACTTGTAGTGGCAGGTTTCTGATGGAAATACCGGGCACCAGCTCAGGGTGAGCTGGTGCCGGAGCTTATTTTCGTTAGTGTTTTAAACCGCGGTGCCTGCCTGCAGGCTATAAAGTTTAAAAAGTGTTTTAAACCGCGATACCGCGGTTTAAAACACTAACGAAAATAAGCTCCGGCACCAGCTCACCCTGAGCTGGTGCCCGATATTGCCATCGGAAACCTGCCACTACAAGTGGTAGGTTTCCTTTAAATATATAATTAGAACCCACCATATATATTTCTTCATTTTAAAGTCTGCACCTCTCAAACTATTACTAACAACTTTTACAAAGCTCGTTAACCCTTTGAGAGTAACTAAAACAAAATGGAGGGGAAATTTAGTAGATGGGGTTTCTGCGCTCACCTCCTCCTCCTCTCCCCGTACACTGCCGTTGCCCGCTACAGTACGGTACGGGCGGGCAACGGCAGTGTGAATATAGCCTAATATAGCCTAAGTTTGTCAGTAGTACATTTATTTAGCCCTAAAATTTACACATTCAAAAAAGATAAAAGGAGAAACCCCATATTAAAATCTGTTAAGCAATTTCTCCCGAGTATGGAGTCAGTTGTTGGACTAGTTGTTGGACTAGTTGGACTAGTGTGGACTAGTTGTTGTATGGGGGCACAGCAGAATGCAGAAGGGAAAGAGGTCCATGCAGTACCCACTTTTGCCCTGTAGGATGTAATGGTTTCTAGTAATCTAACAAATATTTGGTTTTCCGTTAATGTGGCCATTTTTCAATGATGCTATTTGGAGGTGGCTATGCCCTAATGATGAAAATGTATTAAATTGTTGTTAAAGCTTAATAAACATGTTACCTTTATACTATGGGTCAGTATGATTACGGTGATACCATATTTCTACATTGCATCCTACATTTTACAAATTTTGCAAAATTAAACATTATGATCCAAGTTTTTGCACTTTCAGTTGCACTAGAAAGAACGTGCAAACTGCTTGTACATGTTGTTATCAAGTGTCTGCGCCAAAAAAGACCTCAATTTCAGATTGGTGGGGTTCTAGCAGGCAGCACCTATATAGGTAATAATAATCGGTCCAATGGGGCTCACAATCAAATCAACCTACCAGTATGTTTTTGGAGTGTGGGAGGAAACCAGAGGACCCGGAGGAAACCCACGCAAATACGGAGAGAACATACAAACTCTTTGCAGATGTTGGTAATCTCATTTTCTGTTTATTAGCGGTTAAGAACAAATAGGAAACAGACAGCTCTCTGCTTATAAGCAGCAGACAACAGCTCTTTGCTCCTCCTACCCTGAGATATTTGGGGCGCAGCTCCTTGTAGCTGCGGGCCCTTGCCCAAGAAGCTGGAGTTCTGCGCAAAATGCCGGCTTATCGGACGAGGGCGCCGAAGATCTCAGGGTAGGAGGAGCAAAGAGGCTACTGGGGCGTGGACTAGCCGCGCCGTGTAGCCTCATGTCCGGCTACTCCACACCCCAGTAGCCGCTTTACAAAATTTACATATTAGGGCAATAAAGTTTTCAAAAAGCTAGCGGGGACGTGAGGATTAGCTCTAAAAAGGGCTATCTTCACGTCCCATACGTCCACCTACCACCCGTTCTACCTTTATAGGTAGAATCGTGGTGGTAGGTTCCCTTTAATGGAAAAGACTCCATTAAAGGGAAAGTTGATTAGAGCAGAGGAACGTAAATCAAAAAGTTGCTTGTCACCAAGAGGTTAAAAGACAATTAGAGATCTAGGGATATGAAATTATTTTCCAGAATGTGCACGCTATAATCCCAGAGTTGTTATTAGATAATTGCTCGCTATGACATTATCAGGCAACAGGATTTTACAAATCACAACTTGAAGAAATAGGTCAGTGTTGTGAAAGCCTGTGATACAGAAGTGAGAGATATCAGGCCAGGGCATGAAGAAAGACAGTAAAAGCGCAGACAGCACTATCACCCTGAATCACCCCAATCAGACCAAAAGCAATAAAATGTGTTCACAGAAATGCCATGTAGTCAGCAGCCCCATCTTCCTGTGACTCTCATGTGTGTCCCAGCTTGTCTTCTGTACTCTATATTCTTGCTTCAGGACTCAAATAATTAGCCATAATGTTTAGAACGAGATGAGAAATCAGGTAAAACCTCTATAATCAGGCGTCTAGCTGACAATGTGTTGCTGGTAATGTGATAACTAAATGATGGGGGAAAACCTATGCATAAATTAGTTTTTTGGGTAACACTCATTCCTAAATGAGTTATGATTAGTGATGAGCGAGTATACTCGTCCGAGCTTGATGCTCGGTCGAGTATTAGCATACTCGGACCGGCTCGTTGCTCGGACGAGTATTTGCCCTGCTCGATAACGAGCATTTAATTAAAAAAAAAGAGTGAAGAACAGTAAAAAAATACAATTAAAAAATTTAATTTAATCATTTAATTGAAGAAAACAGTGAAAGAACACAGTGCAGAATAGATTGCAGGAACATCTGCGATCTGTTCCGGAGACACGCGTGCAGAACGGTGTTCTCCGCAATAGTATTTGAAGAACAATATGTGTGAAGAACACATTGCAGATGTTTGGCAACATCTGCAAGTTGTTCTCTACACATATTGTTCTTCAAATACTATTGCGGAGAACACCGTTCTGCACGCGTGTCTCCGGAACAGATCGCAGATGTTCCCGAACATCTGCAATCTGTTCTGCACTGTGTTCTTTCACTGTGCTCGTTCAGTTTGTAATTTTACTGAAAAATGCTCGGGTCTCCCATTGATTTCAATGGGGCTCGTTACTTGAAACGAGCACTCGAGCATCGGGAAATGTTCGGCTCGAGTAACGAGCACCCGAGCATTTTAGTGCTCGCTCATCTCTAGTTATGATGTATGATCAGTGGTCGGCCAAGTGGACAACTTATAGCCAAGTATTACACTAGATTATCTGAGAGATAGAGGCGTACATAGAAATGGTCAGAGAGCATGTATGACAGATAGTGATTGGGCCCAGGGTTTCAACTCCGAACAAGGATCAATTAGGCAAAGTACCGATTTTTTGGTTTTTATATAGACTTTATTTTTGTTTTCCAAGAACATACCAGTGTTCAAAGGCAAACATCTACCTAAGGGAAGTACAAACGTAGCAGATGGGTAGTCAGCACAAAAATATCAACATAGGATAATGACATCAGCCATTGATACAGAAATAGAGAGGTGGTTGCACCCGCAAGGGGCACCTCTTCCCAAAGCAGAGAACACACATTCACCCAACCATTCACACATCACACAGAGCTATTCCTCCCCAACACCGAAGCAGTCTGGGCTGTCACCCACACACACCATATTAAAGAGAAAGGATCCGGAGTACTTCTAGCAGTATACGTTAGTTTATAAACCAGAATTTCCGCATTAATCAACGAGGCGAGATTTATTTGGCTATCGTAGGAGGCTTCCAATTTAGCAAAATAATCTTTTTACCATAGAACATTGTAGAAATTCCTATCCTCGTCCTACGCGTTTCATACTTGAGTAGGTAATCATCAGGGGCTTGAACAGAGGTCTAGGAGACGAGCATAGGTCCCAAGCAACCTTGACTGCGTGGGACTGGGTCAATAATCATCCCGTTAAGGGAACAGTCAAGGTTGCTTGGGACTTATGCTCGTCTCCTAGACCTCTGTTCAAGCCCCTGATGATTACCTACTCAAGTTTGAAATGCGTAGGGCGAGGATAGGAATTTACCAGGGTCAGAATTGGGACTGCCCTTGTGAGGGCGGGAACTAAACTTAATGTGGGCCAGGGTGCAATAGGGATTATTAGGGTCTCCTTTTATCTGCGGGATCTCCCACATCCAGTGACACGTGGTGGGACTCTCAAACTTGCGAGTCACGCCACCCTGGATCAATGCACCGGGCATCAAGACAGCAATGGTAAGAACGTTACATACTGTGTTTTAGTGTCTTATTTGGACCATGACCCCTCGCCAATTCGCTGGTTAACAAACAACTACGGTCTAGCAGGGGTATATGCTGAGACCATATGACATTTGCATTGTATAAAACCTACTGTGATGGATATGTGGGGTGATTTGGTCTTTCAATTGTCCTGCACTATAGGATTTAGCAGGAATTTATAAGTGAGTTTTCACTAATGCTTTGTTTTGTGGTCTTTTGTGGAGCTTGGATTTTAATAAGTTGAGTAAAAGCTAAGTTTTAATATTTTTTCACTTGTGCTGCTAACATATATTGCCTTTCTGGTGAATTTTCCGGTACCCTTAACAGGGATATAGGAACTCTATTGCTTGTTATCCCTCTTAAATTTAGCCTGAAGAATGTCCCTTACCAGGCCCAGAAGACACACCCGAGGGGAGCAGACACCCGGGAGACCCAGACGCTCGATAATGTAAGAATGAATGTCCATCCACAAAGTACCGATTTTAATATGCCGTGCTATAAATACCATACACACATTGGGCCACATATATTTTTAGCTTGGCTTTTTCTTCTTATTTGCAAATAAGACAATCTCCCTTCAAAGTTCGCCATAGCCAATTTTTTTTTGCAGTGTTCCCTGCATTATCGCCACATTCCAAATGCAAAAGTTGCAACTTGTATTAAAAAAGTCACAAATTTTGGCGGAAAACCACCCCTGAATAGCTTAGAGCTGTTGGCGACTATTTGTTTATTTGTTATTTAAAAAAAAAAAATGCTAACTCACTAAAGACCTTAACTCCTCAAACACCAGATACATTAATAAGGAAAAATGACCAGCAGAAAAGCAGACGCAAGCCTCTATAAGAGTCTGACCATACGATTCCTGCAAAAGTGGCGCTTTCTATTTCTCTCTCTTCTAGTTATGATTACTGCCAAATGTATATCTCACTGGAATTTCTTTACTTAATTAAAACCCTCCAAGTTCGAGTCCCAATGGCTGCCCTACAAATGGTCCAGTCTTTGTTTTTGGAGTTCCTATGATTCTCAGAACGTCATCGAATCCCCAAATCAGTTTTGACAGCAAGGAGTGATCAGAAAGGTCTTGCCCTCCCCATTATCACCATTTACAACAATGCGGCGCAACTCCGTCATATTGAACCTTTCTTCTGGCCCACAATAAATGGACTGAAATAAAAAAAGAAACTCATAGCAGCTGATTACTCTGATTTGGGGACCCCTTACTGATATGCTGAATTCAAATTTACTTACCTCATCCAGTAAATCTGGGGGATGTGTCATCTATGGTTCCATCTAGCATTAATTTTTTTCCTTTACACTCACCATCTACGCCAGAATACACCTAAACCCTTTTTTTTTGCTTCAAGCAGAGACTGAATTTTCTTTCGTATTAAGGACCTATTACTAAATACCTGCTATCTCTGGAAATTATTAGATACTAAAATTGACCCGGAAGCATATCTATTGGGACCACCCATCTCCGTATCCTAGCAGTTGCTAAGGCGCTGGTCTTACTCTTCCATAGAGGACGGCTTCTCCTTCCCTTCTAGCTCTATACATCTGAGTTAGTGAGACAATTACACTTTTTTATATTTTTTGATTAATTGGGTGTGGGTGTTCTAGATATGTTAATGTTTGTAACACATTGATACATTATTTTACATAATAGATTTGTAATGAATGACACAAACAGCAAAAACCATCTGTAATTGTACTTAGCTCCATTATCTTTCAAATGTATCAACCCTACAACGTTTAGAACTGCATTTTACAGATTAAAGAAAAAAAATCAGTCCGCATCCTGCTAACTTTTATTTTAGAGTAAATTATAACATGCACAGCTTGCACTTTGTGGTATCTACCACTGAATCACAGACATCATAAACATAGAAATTAATGTTTGTTCATGAGTTTTTACAACCACAGACATACTTTCTACACATGAGAAAATGCGTCAAAATCACATCCTATATTTATCTGGAGAAATTATCTGAAAGAACTTTGCCGCTCTAACCCTCAATTTGCCAATAAATGTATTGTTTTTAACTTTTGTCTTGAGGGTTAACCAGCCAAAATCCAGAGTGAAATATATACTTTTGGTACACTTTTAACTAAGACCTGCTAACAGTAGAGAAATAATCTCATAGCACCTAATGTGAGTGCAATTCCGAATGGGAGTGGTTGTGAATAGTTTTTTTAGGGATCAGCCCAAATTATATAGGAAGTAACTTAATGGCCCACATTTACCACTATGTGCAGTTACCTGTGTAGTGTGCAGAGGGCGCCAGATTCATGGTTTCTGGTGCACATTCTTCATGAATCTGGCGCCCTCTGCACTGCTCCGACAGAGTGCACCACTTTTTATTGGTGCACCCTTAAAAGTGTGATAAATGTGTATGATAAATGTGGTGCACGGTGCAAACCACTGCCATGTGTATGGTCTCATAGAAAAGCATTATGCTGTGTGCTACACATTGGGGCAGATTTACTTACCCGGTCCATTCGCGATCCAGCGGCGCGTTCTCTGCGGTGGATTCGGGTCTGGCCGGGATTCACTAAGGCAGTTCCTCCGACGTCCACCAGGTGTCGCTGCTGCGCTGAAGACCATCGGAATGCACTGAAGTTCACCGTCCTATCATGGATGAAGGTAAGCGCGTGTCGAGCGACACTTTTTTTTAAAAAATGCACCACAATCCAATCGTGTGCGCCAAAATCCCGGGGCAATTCAGGAAAAATCGGCGCAAATCGGAAATATTCGGGTAACACGTCGGGAAAACCTCGAATCGGGCCCTTAGTAAATGACCCCCATTGAATCACTGGTTAGCACATATGTGTACAGGGAGCCTGTAGCCTTAGGGTAATGATTAATAGTGCAAAAACACTCAGATAAAGAATGAAAGAATGTATACTGCATCTAAAAATGTCTAAAAAATGCTTAAAGTGATACTCATCCCCCACCATTCCCATTCCAGTACCTACTGGCTCCTCACTGGTGTTTACCTCCTGGTTCTGTATCTAGTTAGGAAATAAGAGCTCAGCCAATTGTTAGAATTTCGGGTCGACCTGTGTCAAGTCAGTCTGAATGATCATTTCCTATGTGCGGAGACAGGACCAAGAATTACAAGTATTAGAATAGCATTGGCGCCGTGGCATATTGCTTTTCTGATTTTTTTTTACCGGTCCTGAGCCCTTTGGAAAGCATATTTCTATATTTGACATCACCTTTGAGGATAGCTTATACTGTGCCTGTTATTCTCTATTATAATAGTCAAGGACCTCTCTGAGCAATAGCTGTGCCTTGTCCAGGACCGGAGGTGTCAGTGCACGGTTCCTTACAGTACTGGCCAGAAAAATTCAGTTTTAATTTGGTTTTCTTGGAACTCCATCAGCAGACTGTAGACAGGCTCTTTCAGGTAATAAGGAAATTAGGAATTCCCTGCAGCCCTGCATGGTACTGTGTCATTCCTGCAGCAAAATGGAGTATTTCCAAAAATAACATTATTAGTGAATAGTCTGATATTTGTTTTAGGGTTCACCTAAGGTAAATTTAATCTTAAAGCATTTGGTATCTTGATTTGCTGTGCTGCATGTAAACTCCGGGCCGTGCATTTTATATGTGAAATATAAAACTTCAGTGAGGCCAGTCATTATGCCATTCCCATCCCAAACCAACATGTCCTTTCCAGGGACAAAAGTTCATGACTCACTTTATAGATTCAGTGGCATATTCCATTTCAGGGGCGGTGACATGAGCATGACTATAGCAGCTTTCAGTCTCATTGAATTCTGCTCAATATAATACTTGTATTTTTTTTGTCAATTTACTTTTTGATTAAGCTTTAATCAGTAATTAAGCAATAAAAAAAAATAAAAAGAAAAAAAGAAAACAGTTCATAGACGCATAAGCCCATAATCAGTGCAAAGGAACCAAACAATAACCTTATGATATCACAATTGGGCACATTTACTAAGGGCTTTGCGCCACTTTGCAACGCACTTTAGTCGGACTGTGCCCGTTCTCCAATGTTTAAATGGCTTGCACAGGTATTTAAATAGTGGGTGCGCTGCGATTGTGTCGTACCCGACCCTATTTGTGGCGCAGCTGCGTTGGCTTCAATGCGACAAGGAGAGGAAAATATAGGAGGGACCCCATGAGTCCTAGGTCTAAGGTGAGGGATGGAGCGATTTGCTGCCTAGTGCTTCTTTGAGAGCCCATATTTCCAAAAACTGGTCCACTCTGTCATGTAGTGTAGCCGTGAGATGTACGTATATCCCTAATATATGGGTTTTTAAACATTAACTTAGGGCAAGTCAAAATTTTTAAAAAGAATTCTGACACACAACCTCTATTTAATTTGTAAGAGATTCCCTTAACAAATATATATGGACTTATTAAAGTTTGTAAAAAAAGTTGGTTAATATTTAGGTTTTTTTGCTGAACAGATTTTGAATCAATTTCTTAATAAATCCTCCTTAGGATCAGAGATTCATTTTGCTGCTACATTGGAGCAGATCCCATTCATAAGTTAAAATTGCAGTTCTGGCTGCAGTTGTCACTAGGAGGGGTTTACAAACTGACTGCATACTGTTAACCTTAAATGAAATCAACCACATGGATTTAGTGGTTTAAAACCAAGCATATTTACACACTGGCTTGTGCATCCTGAAACAGAATCCATTCTTCATTTAGCTGTTAATGACTTATTTTTCGTGAAAAGGGAATTTTAAAAATATGCAAACGAGCCTCAGGGACTCCCGTGTTCTTATTTTACTGACACTCTGGCGGGGAAAGGAGGGAGGAGGGGGACATAAGCCCCAAGGAAGGTGCAAATAATTAGCAGCCAACGCAGCCAGAAGGGATTTCTGTGACATACATTTGCATATTTTTAAAAGTCATTTTTCATAAAAAATAAGCTATTAATTGTAAATGAAGAACTGATCCTGTTTTATGAGGCACACACCAGCATATATAGATGTTTTGATTAAAAACCACTGAATCCATTTGGTTGATTTACTTTTTCTAGGATAAGATCCGTAATTCATAATAACTAGTATCTGTTAAAAACTGACCCACCGATAAAAGAGACTGCTGATCAAGGTCCCTTGATAACATTTAGAGGCAGTAAAACCATTAAAGATCATTTAGTTCGCAGTCGCCTCTCCAATAGCAAAGAGAAATATTGGTTAGATAAAGCCATAACTCATGGTAACCATCGCTGCGGCAGTTGTAAATTGTACTTACCTTATATACTCGAGTATAAGCCTAGTTTTTCAACACAAAATTTAAGCTCAAAAACCCTAACTCGGCTTATACTCGAGTCAACTAAAAAAATAAAGTCAAAACTCACCTTTCTGACATCATCTGACATCATAGGTCGTCTTCTGTCTGAGACAGTCTGAGACAGAAGAGGATCTATGGGGGACGTCGGAAAGATGAGTACAGTGTTATTTTTTTTCCTACTGCAGGGGCTGGGCAGGCTGTATGCTACAGGGGCTGGGCAGGCTGTATGCTACAGGGGCTGGCAGACTATATACTGGGAGGCTGTAACCAATGCATTTCCCACCCTCGGCTTATACTCGAGTCAATAGGTTTTCCCAGTTTTTTGTGTTGAAGTTAGGGGTTTCGGCTTATACTCGGGTCGGCTTATACTCGAGTATATACGGTACCTCTGATGTTTAACATTCTAATAAGCTTGTTTTGCTGTGCCCTCTGGTGAAGTGCGAAACGGACCGTCGCCATCAGTGAGCCCCTGCTGTCCTTCTCCCTCCTTGCAATGTTGTTTTTACAAAAGTATGGAATAAAGATTTTACTTTTGATGGTGAGTGCCAGCTATATTCTTTCTTTCTTTTGATGAATTCAAACTGCCAGTAATAGTTTACAAACCCAGGAACCTCTGTATAGCTCAGAGGCCCTCCGGGCGTGGCCACTGAAGAACCGCAGACAGTTTTGTGGGGTCCATCTGGAGGCCTCTGTCGGAAATTATATAACCAAGTAATGGAAGGCTGGGTTGGTGAAACTGGCATTTTTCCAGCTTGGCGTAGAGATGATTTGCACAAAGTTTACCAAGAACTTGGCGTACGTGTGTCATGGGTATTGAATGCCGTCTTCCACTCGTCTCCCTTGCGGATCCGGGTGAGATTGTAAGCACCATGGAGATCCAGCTTGGAGAACACCCTGGAACCATGCAGGTGATCAAAGAGTTCATGGGGTAGCGTTTCTTAAACGTGATCTTGTTCTTGTATAGACGATAGTCTATACAGGGACATAAGGAGCCGTCCTTCTTGGTGACAAAGAAGAAACCTGCGCCAGCCAGAACGGAGGACTTGCGTATGAAACCCCTCTGCAGGTTCTCCTTGATGTATTCAGAGATGGCAGCTGTCTAGGGCAGTGATTTTCAACCTGTGTGCCGCGGCACACTAGTGTGCCGCGACACAAGGTTGAGTGTGCCGCAGGGGAAAGTTGCCCGAACTAGGCTGCCCCGGTTTTCTGCCCCATACTTACCTCCAAGTCCCACGTCGGCGATCCGCCCGTCTTCTGTAGCTCCTGTACCGCGCGGCCCATGTCACGTGACTGACGCGACCTGACGTCAGGTCGCGTAAGTCACGTGACCAGAGGCGCGCGGTGCAGGAGCTACAGAAGGTGAGCGGATCGCCATTAGGAGTGAAGGTACGCGGAAGAAGACATCAAGGGTAAGTATATAGGGTTATTATTTGTATAAGGAAGGTAGCTAGGGTTTTTTTTTTTATTAGTAAAGGTAGGCTGGGGCTTTTTATTTGTTAAGGGGGGCCTCTAGGGCCTTTTAATTAGTAAAGGGGGGCCTCTAGGGCCTTTTAATTAGTAAAGGGGGGCCTCTAGGGCCTTTTAATTAGTAAAGGGGGGCCTCTAGGGCCTTTTAATTAGTAAAGGGGGGCCTCTAGGGCCTTTTAATTAGTAAAGGGGGGCTCTAGGGCCTTTTAAATAGTAAAGGGGGGCCTCTAGGGCCTATTAATTTGTAATGGGAGACCGCTAGGGGCATTTTATTAGTAAAGGGAGGCAGCTAGGGCCTTTTTATTAGTAAAGGGAGGCTGCTAGGGGCTCTTGATTAGTAAAGGGAGGCCGCCAGGGGCTTTTTATTAGTAAAGGGAGGCATCTAGGGGCTTTTTATTAGTAAAGGGAGGCCGCCAGGGGCTTTTTATTAGTAAAGGGAGGCCGCCAGGGGCTTTTTATTAGTAAAGGGAGGCAGCTAGGGCGTTTTTATTAGTAAAGGGAGGCAGCTAGGGCCTTTTTATTAGTAAAGGGAGGCAGCCAGGGGCTTTTTATTAGTAAAGGGAGGCATCTAGGGGCTTTTTATTAGTAAAGGGAGGCCGCCAGGGGCTTTTTATTAGTAAAGGGAGGTGGCTAGGGGCTTTTTATTAGTAAAGGGAGGCAGCCAGGGGCTTTTTATTAGTAAAGGGAGGCCGCCAGGGGCTTTTTATTAGTAAAGGGAGGCAGCTAGGGCCTTTTTATTAGTAAAGGGAGGCAGCCAGGGGCTTTTTATTAGTAAAGGGAGGCTGCTAGGGCCTTTTTATTAGTAAAGGGAGGCTGCTAGGGCCTTTTTATTAGTAAAGGGAGGCTGCTAGGGCCTTTTTATTAGTAAAGGGAGGCCGCCAGGGGCTTTTTATTAGTAAAGGGAGGCAGCTAGGGCCTTTTTATTAGTAAAGGGAGGCAGCTAGGGGCTTTTTATTAGTAAAGGGAGGCCGCTAGGGGCTTTTTATTAGTAAAGGGGGGCATCTAGGGGCTTTTTATTAGTAAAGGGAGGCATCTAGGGGCTTTTTATTAGTAAAGGGAGGCAGCTAGGGGCTTTTTATTAGTAAAGGGAGGCACCTAGGGGCTTTTTATTAGTAAAGGGAGGCAGCTAGGGGCTTTTTATTAGTAAAGGGAGGCCGCCAGAGGCTTTTTATTAGTAAAGGGAGGCCGCCAGGGGCTTTTTATTAGTAAAGGGAGGCAGCTAGGGCCTTTTTATTAGTAAAGGGAGGCAGCCAGGGGCTTTTTATTAGTAAAGGGAGGCAGCCAGGGGCTTTTTATTAGTAAAGGGAGGCAGCCAGGGGCTTTTTATTAGTAAATGGAGGCCGCCAGGGGCTTTTTATTAGTAAAGGGAGGCAGCCAGGGGCTTTTTATTAGTAAAGGGAGGCAGCCAGGGGCTTTTTATTAGTAAAGGGAGGCAGCTAGGGCCTTTTTATTAGTAAAGGGAGGCAGCCAGGGGCTTTTTATTAGTAAAGGGAGGCTGCCAGGGGCTTTTTATTAGTAAAGGGAGGCAGCCAGGGGCTTTTTATTAGTAAAGGGAGGCAGCCAGGGGCTTTTTATTAGTAAATGGAGGCCGCCAGGGGCTTTTTATTAGTAAAGGGAGGCCGCCAGGGGCTTTTTATTAGTAAAGGGAGGCCGCCAGGGGCTTTTTATTAGTAAAGGGGGGCAGCTAGGGCCTTTTTATTAGTAAAGGGAGGCATCTAGGGGCTTTTTATTAGTAAAGGGAGGCATCTAGGGGCTTTTTATTAGTAAAGGGAGGCATCTAGGGGCTTTTTATTAGTAAAGGGAGGCATCTAGGGGCTTTTTATTAGTAAAGGAAGGCCGCTAGGGCCTTTTTATTAGTAAAGGGAGGCATCTAGGGGCTTTTTATTAGTAAAGGGAGGCATCTAGGGGCTTTTTATTAGTAAAGGGAGGCAGCTAGGGCCTTTTTATTAGTAAGGGGAGGCAGCTAGGGCCTTTTTATTAGTAAAGGGAGGCCGCCAGGGGCTTTTTATTAGTAAAGGGAGGCCGCCAGGGGCTTTTTATTAGTAAAGGGAGGCAGCCAGGGGCTTTTTATTAGTAAAGGGAGGCCGCCAGGGGCTTTTTATTAGTAAAGGGAGGCCGCCAGGGGCTTTTTATTAGTAAAGGGAGGCAGCCAGGGGCTTTTTATTAGTAAAGGGAGGCAGCCAGGGCCTTTTTATTAGTAAAGGGAGGCCTTTTATGACTGTTTTAGTGTCATTTTGTGCTATTTTGGTTGGTGGTGTGCCCCAGGATTTTCTAAGTATAAAAAGTGTGCCGCGGCTCAAAAAAGGTTGAAAATCACTGGTCTAGGGGACAGAAAGTAGATATACACGACCTCTGGGAAGAGTGGCACCCAGAAGGAGATCCACAGGGCAATCATAAGGATGATGCGGTAGTCTCAGCTTGTTTTTTTAGAAAAAAACAGCTACAAAGTCCGGTATCAAGGTGGCAGACCCTCCAGAGACTTGGAAGACTTGGAATTCAGGACCCCAAATGCAGGACCTCACCAGTCTTCCAACTGAGGACAGGAACATGGAGTTGAAGCCAAGGAAGACCCAGAAGAAGAGCTGATGTCAAGCAAGGCAGAACATAGAAGTCCAGTCTTTCTTGGTTTAGGGCTCCAACTTGAAGACAGATAGGTTCCGTTCGTACCATACCGGATCGGAAAGAAGCTGCCCACTGACCAAAGAAATCACCAGGGGTGACTTGAGGGGAACCACCCGAATGTGATGCCGGGAGACCAGAGCGGCATCCACAAAGTTCCCCGCAGAACCAGAGTCCAGGAATGCTGAGACGTGCACGGCAGCGCCGGTACCGATACCGAGGAGCACCGTAACATCCAGCCGTCGAGAAGCTGAATTCACACCTAAGGACTTTCTCCCAGAAGCCCTCGGTGCTGGCGTTTCCCGGACGTTGGGGATGGACTGAGCAAGTCCCGATGAGGTACTTGGGACTGGCACAGTACAGGCAGAGGTTTTCTTTCTGGAACGCTCCCCAGGCATGAGTTGGGCTCTGTCAACCTACATAGATTCACCTGCAGACTGTACGACAGGAGGCTAGAGCAGTTACTGGAAGACAGGAGCCAACCAAGGCAGATGTGGAAGCCGGACTAGAGCTCGCCCGTGCCGCAACTCTTCAGCTCATTCCAAGAACCGCACGTCTATCTGAGTGGCCGAATGATAAGACCACTCAGAGTAGCCCGCAGATCACGGGCAGCCAATGACCTATGAGGACAGTCCCTTCTTAAATGTTGCAGATAAGGCCTCAACGTTCCAAGAGAATTCATACGCCAAGATGTGGAACTTGACAGCGTATTTACCCACAGATGAGTCTCTTGGCGTAGGTTCAGTAGCGTTGTTTCTGCTGAGGAGGCTTGTGCGGGTTCCTCAAACACGGACCGAAACTCCGTCAGGAAAGTAGTATGGGTGGCCGTAACTGGATCATTCCTGTCCCACAGAGGGTTAGCTCAGGCCAGGGCCTTCCTGGAGAGGCGACAAACTTAGACGGCATTAACTCTATATGCAGTGAGCACTGTGTGATGAATCCTCTGCACAGTTTGGGGTCGCCATCGTATTTATCAGGCATAGTTTTAGCCTAGGCTCTGGTGCTGGTGGAAAAGCCGGGATGACAGGAGAAGTTGCAGGGGTAGACCCTGGAACTGCAGTAGGAGTAGTCACAGGAGCCTGGTGCTGAGGCTGACAGTCAAGCTGAAGAGCACACTGTAGCCCCCCAATATATAGTTAGCCAGCACACTACACCCCCCAGTATATAGACATACAGTACACTGCCCCAGTATATAGATAGCCAGCACACTTCAGCCCTCTCCTGTATATAGGTAGCCGGCACACAGCACCTTTACCTAATATATAGGTAGTCAGCACACTGCAGACCCACTCAGTAGCCAGCAGACTGCCCCAGCACATAAAAAATCAACTGTGTGCTCACCTTCTGTCTTTCCCTGTGGCTCCTTTTCTACTGTCTTCTTCATCAGTAGCACAGGCAGAGCTGAGTCCTTACACTCTGACTGTGAGGACAATATGACACGGTGCCTCATGATGTGTGAGTGGGCAGAGCACCCGGACTTGGCTCTGCCTGCGTTACTGCTAAAGAAGATAGGAGAAGAGGAGCTGCGGGGAATGTGAAAGGTGAGTACTATGAAAGGTGAGTTTATTAATTTTTTGCGGCTGCCAGTGCACTGCTGTTGCCCGCCCCCCACCGGTAGAGGAAACGGACCAGTATAAATATAGTTAGCCAATGCAGTGAATGCCAAAAAAAGCCATCCCATTCTATTACTGTCTTTTGAATAATAAGTAATAGGAAGGACACACAGTTCCCAAAATGGTATAAAAGAAAACATCAGCTCATCTGGCAAGAAATAACACCTCACAGTGTTCCACAAACCAAATTATATATTAGTTAAATAATTATATATTCTGCAAATTTTTTTTATTTTTTAAAAATATATTTAAACATACAACTGTACAACTATACATTTGGTATGTTCATGATAGTACTTAAAATAGGAATTTGTGTCTTCTGGACTACACAATGAAAGTCGTAAATGCTAAGCCTGTAGGAAAATATCACAATTTTGTTTTTCTCAATTTCAATTAATTTCAATTTTTTTTCCAGCTTCCCAGTGGATTGCATAAAACAAAAAATTGTCTCACAGAACACAACTTATAATATGTGTCTTGAAGTGAAAAAAAGGCAGTAAAAACAGATACACAGTGATGGAAATTTGTTTATGGCAAGGAAATAGAGAGAAAACCATTTCTTTGAGCTGGGACTTCACTGTATCCTCTTCATCTATATTCTTCAGGCCATAAGTATATGGTCAGGGAGGCTGAGCTGTGACCCCCAACTGATAACTGTGTGATAGGAACTTTTCTAATATATATTAGGAACATTAATATGAATGTCTTTCATCCTTGTAGAGAGCATGTGTGGTACAGTGCATTCAAAGATAGGATGCCTTTAATAGGTAACATCTTTATAGATATGCTTATGAGTCTGAGGGGCTCCCCTAGCCAATCTGCGATCAAGCTTTACAAGTTGTTACACTCTCACCCTTCCCCCTGCTCCATCAGCAGTGAGAATACAGCAGGAAGTGCTCAAGGGAGAGGGGAGACAGTGTAGTAGTCTGTATAGCCAGATCACAGAGGGGCTGGGTACCCCCTCAGGCTGATTTCATAATTATAAAAGTTATTTTTAGAAAGATATTATTACAGTCACAGTTCCTGGATCTACTGTATGAGTAAGTGTCCCTGGTTTATCATGCTTGATTTTGATGGTAGATTTCCTTTAGTTTTCAAAAACCTTTTTATGATTTAAGGTTTTGAAAAATAATGCAAATGAGCCTGAGGGGCTCCAGGCTCAATAGATATCAATGAGTCTGGAGCTCCTCAGACTTATTTGCATAATTGCTTTTTATATAAAAACAATTGCTTAAGATGCTAAAAAAAGAGCGGATCCTGCCAGAGGGGACACACACCAGTATGTCCGTGTGCTTGGTTTACAATCCTTCATCCTGGTGGTAGATGTCCTTTAAAGAATCCCTGACTCATCTACACATTTACTATAGGTCCACACTTCTTTATAGAGGTAAAATCTTATCTGAGACTCAATAATTAATTATGAATGTATGTAAAAAATATTAGTTTCCCCTTCCAAGTCCAAACCACAAAGAATAATGTGTACTCATGCAAAACAAGTGAACACCCCATGTTGTTATTATTAGTTCATGGTTTGCCAGTGTTTGCTCTACCCCCAAGAACTGTGACACCGGACATTAACATGATATTTCACAGAATACTTGTAGCCATTGGTCATGAAAGAAGTCATTTTACAGCCTAAGTGCCACTCGCTGCCTTAGTAGCAAATATTTGCAGCTAGGATGACTGGTGACGCTTTGTATTTTGCAGAAAATATTCCAGGGTGCCAGCATGTCAGTCCTCCACCCTCTTCTCCATCACATGGGACAGCTGAGCCTGGAAATGTCTCTAACATTAGTACAAGTTTCTTTCAATTATTATTTTTTTTAATTTGAGCTGAATTACCATAGTTACAATATGTTCCCGGCGACGCTGGAAAGAGTGATGTAATGTAATACACACATACACACATATAAATACACAGCCGGCCAGGAATCTGGGAGGTGGCTGACTGGAAGGCTGCTCTGTCACAAGTCTGAAGGCTTCATCAACAAAAGGTGTATTTTTACTTGGTGACACATATGGAAGGTGGCACAAAATGGTAGCACACTTTCATCAAACAGGCCCGCTGTGTCCTGGCATGCTAAAAACATTGGGTACATGGTAGAGATTTGCTGAAAAATCTTTTTGTAATGTAGTATATATCGAAAACCTCTAGGACTTGTATATAAAAACCACCAAAATACTAGCCCCTTACAGTAGTACCGGTATGAGTGTAGTATTGAGTAACATTTACCATAATATAAGAGACCGAGCGGTACTTTACTTCCCTATGTTTATTTTTAGTTGGTTTTACTCACTGATTTTACATGCCAGCCGTGTGCACCTAAGGCCAGTTTCAGACTTCCGAGGTCGGGCCGTGAATCACTGTCCATAATTCAGTGCCGAGTATTATAGGGCTTTATGATGCAAGGAGTCCCTTCCTTCCCATGAAACAGCAGAGCACTGCACATTAATTCATTCATGGGCCGAGTGCCCTGAATTAAAGCAAACACCATTCTGGATAATGAAAATTAGAACATGACCTCAGGAACACATAACAATGTTTATGGATACTGGCAGTTGTGCTGGTACTGAACCAGCGCATCTGGATCTCTACTTGTTTCATGCCAGCATCACAAGTACTCGGTATTTGTGCCATTGTGCCAGCAGCTCTAGGACTCTGTGCCAGTGCCATCGTGCCAGCAGCCCTGGGGCTCTGGGTCTGTGCCATTGTGCCAGCAGCACTGGAACTCTGTGTCTGTGCCATCATGCCACCTCAGTCAGTAATACATGTAATATATAGACCACCCGTCAGTAATCCATTAGGCAGGGCTCCCCTTAGTAATGAATTAGGCAGAGCCCCCCTTAGAAATCTACTAGGCATGGTCCCCCTTTATTTATAAATTAGGCATGGTTCCCTTTTAGAAATGTCTCCCTTAGAAATCCATTCAGCAGGGTCCCTCATTAGTAATCTATTAGGTATGGTCCTCATTAGTAATCATTTAGGCAGGCTCCCCCTTAGTTATCAATTAGGCAGGGCCCCCCTTAGAAATCTACTAGGCATGGCCCCCTTTTATTTATAAATTAGGCATGTTTCCCTTTTAGTAATTAATTAGGCCCCCCTTAGTAATCAATTAGGCAGGGTATCCCTTGAAATCAAATAAGGTGTTCACCTTAAGCAGCTTCATGTGAATCATGCAGGAGCACTGTGCTCCTGCACCTTTAGGAGGCAGCATGGCAGAGGTATATATTATACACCACTGCTGGCCCCGGACAAAGAGCATTATAGAGGCACATTAAATAATGCAATCCAGGACAGTTCATCATTGGAGCTGTTGGTGCTCCAGCCTGGTGCCCCTAAAATTATTCAGATTGTGGGACCCAGCGCTGATGCTCTAAGAGCACCAATAATGATCTGGCCCTGCCCGTGAGACTGATCCATGAGACTTCCGTGATAATTGTTTTAGTGATGGAAGGTAACAATGGAGGTTCGAATGGAGTTGTGAACGAAGCCTTTTTTATCCCTTCCTTTGGATGTTAGTCTGTAATATCTGATATTTTTGTACATGTAGCCTTGATGTATGGCGCTGATAGAGTTGCAGGGTACTGTAAGTCAGGGTATTTTAATTGAAGGCTGAAGAGAAGGGGGGGCTACAGAAAGGATATGCATTATTAATGGGTGGGCAACATTAGGGGTTATTATATTTAAGGTCCACAAATTGTATTACAGCTTAGTACATGCATTTCAATCCATCATAGCAAAGGCCATGGAAATATTTGGTGCTGTAAGAGAAATAAAGCAGCAGGTTTTATTGGTTGCCAGTTAATCCCCAGCTGCATATGTGTTTGTTAGGGAATTTGCCCTGAAGGAGCAGACACTATGGACTCAAATATCATTCCACAGACACTCATTCATTTCAAGATACACACTTACTTATTGAGATGCTTGGTCCTCTATCTCTTCTTTGCAGGCATAACCACAATTCCCTATGCTACAGCAATAAACTAAATAATTGGTTATTCTATCAATGAGTATGGCCTACTACGTATCTCACTGTTCAGCTCACGTTCTTAAGAACAATTGTGCACTTAGCTTGTTATGGGTCACTGCCAATATCCCAGGAATATTGGAGGAAACAGGCGAAAAACAGGAGAAAATATATTCCTATGGGAAATTCTTTATGTAAACTGTTTACCTTCAAATTCAAGTTCCTGGTATACAAATAGGTTAAATATCTTAATGTCATTTTTCCTCGTGGTTCATTGATGAATGTTTGTTTATTCTTTGCTAAGTCATTTCATTCTTTATGCTAATCTAATATATAATGCTGGATGTATGTGTGTGAATGTATGTATGTGTCCACTAAAGGAATCTACACCGTCACGTTTACAATCACCAAATTTTGCACAGCCGCTCTCTGTGACTCAGGAAACATCATAGACTCGGTTTTGAGCCAAAATTTTCACCCCGTGCTTTCCAAAATCCACTTATTAACCACCATATACAGGAGCTTTTGGCTGCCGCTGCAGTGGCAGTTACAAATTCTGCAATGATTGGTTGCTATTCTGCCACAGGTCATTAATATGAGCTCTGAGTTTTGATTGGTTACTGAGACTTTTGGAATTTGAGCAGAGAAAAACATAGAAATTTGCATTGTCCTCAAGCCATTTTAGACCATGTCCTCAAAAGCGGTATTCCCACGAAGACAAGTTTCTTAAATACACTCAGGATAACAAAATAACACATTCTCTAGAAGCAAGACTGTGTCCTTGGATACGACCACCACTGCTGGAGGATTACACAAAGAAACAAAAAGTTTTTGTATATGAAATGTTCTTGAAATGAAATGTTACTGCATGTCCCATATCCATCCTGCGGTAATGATGGCTGAAGCCAGGAGGTCAGGCAGAGATCAATAGCGTATGTCTGGCCACTGCTGCCAGAGTGCAGGGTGGTTGTATCCAAGGAAACTATCTCATTTCTAAGGGACAACATGGCTACATTTATGAGAAATTATCTTCACACAGGAACATTTTTTAAATCAAATTGAAGAAATGTTTATATATGGCAAATGAATAAAATTAAATGTTAACGCCCAGAAGAGAATACCCCTTTAATGCTGAAGTAAGGTCACCTAGCCAGTCACATATTACTATGGACTAGAAAGTCCAGAGACCACTGGAGGACCTTGGAAGAATCAAACTTGCAGCAAGGAATCAGTAAGGAAAGTCCTTACCTTATTTCATCCTTTACTTTAAGCACCCGGGTTTGTCAAAAGCCCTGCTCTAAATAACGCCACTACAACAAAATCTTAAACTTTTTAGTTTACTCACTAAATTTTCTTCTCTCTCTCTGTTTTTCCCATATACAGTCCCTCCCAAAAAATATTACTGTGTTTTCAAAATAATTGCATTAAAGTAATTGAAATAGCCTGAACTCTTGTAGTACCCCAGGGACTTAAAGCAGGGTCATAACTCCACATATGGGCGTTTAATTGGCTAGCACCCTCACTGCCTGAACGTAGCACCCCTTTGAACATTTTATAGCCCCCTCTGATGTTGGGCTGGCTCTAGCCAAGGGGTCTTTTTTTCCAGAACTTCCTCCCATATGAGCGATCTGCTTTGGCTCATACAGTGTCTGCGTGAGTCACAGTGCTGGTACTTGGCTGGCGATTAAAGGAGCACTAGTCCTGCCCATAACACCAGTCTCACCCTCCAAGGGAATAGCAGTCACCAACGACTGGGCTGCTTCTCACACCATTCCACTGGAGGAAAACCAAGCTGAAGTGGATGGAGAGAAAGGGAAAGTGGGAATGAGTATAGCTGTAGGCAAACTTAATGAGCCGGATTTATAAAACAAGTTGCAAGAAAAGTAAACAGTGAATTTTTTTTCTTAAACGCTTTCATCTATGTTATAGCTCGAGACTCCTTTGTTAGTGTTTGTTTAGTAGGGCACTTTGAAGTTTGGTGCCGAGCATTAAGATTATTTCAAAATTAATAAATTCCACGGTTGAATAATGAGCAGAAGAAATGCATTTACAAAGTGGTTTGCTGAAAGCAGCGATCGTTACAGCCTTCATAACACCTTATGTCTCACCTAGAGCGAACAGAATATTGGAGGGCAAGAAACACAGGCGCCATTCAGAAGAAACTAGTTACAGATGTGTCTGCTATGGGGGGATTTCCCCACCCCCCTTTAAACAGCAGGAAGTCTGAAGGGGGGCTGTTTTAGCTAGTAAATGGTATACAGAATATGCCATCATAAAAACGTTCTGCTGCCAGAAAAGCCAGTGGCAGTAAAGAGGTTAAAATAACCCAACAAAAGAGCAATATACTGGTATACTGGATGATGTTTAGTATACAGGCATAGTTCATGCAGATATTTTTATACTTCTGTCCTATAAACAGCCTCATGCTAGAATAAGTAGTCAGGGTATAGATGAAAGTGCTACATTGCTATACTATATGTAGGTTACCAGTTGCAGTGACACCTTCTGTAGTCCCAGAAGACTATTATTTCAACGTACAGCAATACTATAAATAGCATGAGATGGATAGAGGGCCAGGCTATAGGTTTAGACTCACGGTTAGCCTTAAGAATCTAAGCTAGGATCACGCTGAGTTCAGTATATTATTTATGTCCATGTCTTACCTAATAGCATTGGGCAGTAAACTGGTTCATTGGCTAATGAATTAGTACATGGTGATATTTGTTGAAAAAAGAAAAGTCACTAGAGTTTTTTTACAAATGAGAGAAAATGGTACATTTGTCAGAATTGTAATGCTATCATTAAAGGAGAGAACGTATATCACCCTTTGAAGAGCCATTCAATAAAGATTCATGGATTTTTTACATGCAATACGAAAAACGCGGTATATATACTTAAGTGCCCATGTGGCAAAGTATACGTAGGTCAGACAACAAGATTGGTTAAAGTAAAATTAAATGAGCACAGATCGTCCATCAGACTCTTTGAACAGAAGAGAACAGGAAAGAGAGAAAGGTTAGAGATAAAATGATTACATTTTAGAATCATCTTGTATGTATTGGGACAAGACGCCATATGATAGATGTTGGATTTCAGCAACCCTGATCCTTAGATAACTGGGGGACGAACTATTGCAACAAGGAGACAGGAGGTTTATGGAGATGCTTTGAAGGGGGATTGCCAAGTAATGTCTGTCAGCTCCATAGAGATGAACGGGGCAGTCTCATCCATTCGTGACAGTCTGCGGCGCTCATCTCGGGGGCGACGCCGGTCCAGTGGGGTACATCGGACTCAATCAGACCCTCATTCTCATGATCTTGTGGATAGGGCCTAACTTGTTTCATGGGAAAACCCCTTTGAGCTTATTGATGGTCCAGAGTAGAAACTGGATTGAATAACCTTTGCAAAACTTCCTGTGCCCTGTGATGCCCACCATCTCTTGGTGACTCGTCAGTAACCAGCAAAAGGAGACGGGGGGAAAAGCAGTGGCAGAAACATGGATTCAGCCACATAGACCTGATATCTATGGGCAATACATAGGCAGTTTATTGATTTTCTTTTTAAGGGACCACTCAAGTCACAGCTAATTGAATAATGTATATAGGGCCTGAAGGGAGGAGCATGACTCATTTTCATTGTATTCCTAGAGAGTCATGCTCCTCCCTACAGGCCCTCACAAGGTATACTTCAATGCGTCAGCTTTTCCTGGAGTGTTCCTTGGTTTGGCACTACCTAATCATGCCATTGAGGGTCCCAGACCTTTCTATATGGTAGTCACCAACTACCATAATCCTTCAGTAAATAAATAAATATCCTATGTGGGAGGAAAGTCTTGGAGCCGGCACCTCTACACATACATGTTGGGCTTGATGAAGCCGTGCAGAGCAAACCTTTCTTTTATGAAGAAGAGTCATAAAAATATACATTGATTTGCCAAATATAGTGGGAAGTAGTACACTTGCTGTGCAATGCTCTCACAGATCATATCTGATCAATAGGTGTCACAGTAACATTTAATTGTCCAAAAAGTTACCATTGGCTGTCTGGTATTCCTTTGCCATATTGTAACTTTCAATTATGGGATCTATCATAGCAGATAGTACAAGTGGACAAAAAATAATTATGTTTCAGTTTCATATATACCAGTAGTTTATTCTCAAGTCTAAGTAGTGCACGAAATATTTGTGATCTTGTGCATTAACCGTTCAAAAAAAGTTCAAATATTATTATTTACTACAACTTATTTTATCCAAGATGATAAAATAATCCATATGAGACACTTCTAATTTGTGTTCCATTATTGTCATTTTTGTTGCCGGTAGGTCGTCAGGTCGACTTGCTGATTGATTGACAGGTTGTTGTTGTAGGGCCGTGTTATATTTAGTCTGCATTCTCTTCTGTTTTGATTATTTTGTTTGTAAAAATAAACTGATGCAATGAAACCGCTGGGATTTCCCAATGTGTTCCATGCATCAGGGGGACAAAAGCGTACAACACAATATACATATAAGTGTGTGAAGGATCATAAACAATAATCATCTGTAATGACATGTTTGTTCGTATTTTCTTCCACAGACAGTCATTATTTCATAGAAACGAAAGTTCTTGTTTATGTGATATTCCATTTTTGTTTCTTTTACCAATCCACAAAGCATTTAGGTCATGGAGCACTGGGAATTGTCACATTGTCAAGATTTTGTATGTATTTACAGTGTATTTGGGATATTCTATTAGTTTTACACAGTTTTGATTTTATTTCTGCCTTATAGCATCTTTGGGCTGGAGTGCTATACCCTAGAACAGTGATGCTTAACCTTTTAAAGATTGAGTGCCAACACAGCAATGTAAGAAGAAGTTTATTGCTAACTGCTTTGCTGAAGTTTTCAATCGTTTCAATCTCCTGAGGTTACCAATATATGAGATATGGAAGGGGAATTTGGTTTATCATTATATATCTTGCCTCCATGGTCCCTCTGAACAGGAAGAATTGTGGCCCTCTCCAAATCTGCAGTCGCTGTCATCCCCAGATGACTCGCTTTATAACAGCAATGAGCGTTGAACGTCCTGGGCTGTCTGGGACTGCAGGTGGCTGCCTTGAATCCTGTCTGGAGAACTCTGAGCTAGGGAAATGGCCTAAGTGCCTACAGAGACGGCTCTGAGTGCCACCCCTGGCACCTGTGCCATAGATTCGCCACTACTGACCTAGAAAGTTCTAGAAAAAGGAGTTACCTGCAGTGTAGGACTCTGGACTAATCCCGACCCTGGGCTTTGACACACAGAATGGACCTCAAAAGTGCCTAATGATCACCCTTCCAAAGAACACTGATTCACCACCTTACTGTAACTACGGAGACTTCTACATGAGCTGGATGTGTTCTGGGGGTCCACTTCCTATGTCTCCTCATCCCTGTGCCTTAATGGCAGCCGGTGGTTACTAATCACTGTGACTAGTAAGTCAACAATACTACTTAGGGCTCTGCTGCCTATCCAGCAGGGATTTGGAGTTTCCATTATGGAGCTGTCATTGTGATAATGAAAACTCTTCTGTAAGCAGAAAGTTTTTGCCCATAGTATTTAACAGGATCTGCTGGCGAGGATCGTAATGTAGTTGTAATGCTGCACACTGCCCGCCTGTTTTGGAATTTCTGCTATCCGCAAGCCACTATGGGTGTATCAGGGCGGAGAGCGAGTTGGGAGCGTTATAAACTCCAGTCTTACCATATGAAGCAAACATACCTTGAGAATGCTGTAGCTACATTGATGCAGGATCATATCTTGGTTAATCCCTGAGCTGAGTGGTTTTGCTGAAAAAACAATTATAACATTCAGGACCTTGGGAAAGCTAGGTCAGGCTGGTTGCCTACATTACACATGAGAACTTGGAATTACAAATGGCGGTTAGTCAAGCATGACTAATCAACCTGAGCTGGATCACTCATACACACCAGCTGGGGGATGGTGCAGCAATTGTTTATTCTATCTGGCAGGGAGAAAAGTGATTGCATCATTCTCTCCTGCAGAGAAAAACTCACATGCTAGGAGAAGCCCTGAACCAAACCACTGAAGGAGCCATAGAAGGGACCGAGCTTCATTATCATAATGATATATATGTTTTATCAGCAAAACCACTCAGCTCAGGGATTAAACAAGATATGATCCTGCATCAGTGTAGCTACAGTATTCTCAAGGTATGTTTGCTTCATAATGCATCTAATCAAATGGTAGGTTTCCTTTAAGACTTCCCTCTGGCCTGATCTAATAGACATACTTACAGGGCAGCTTGGATCCCATTGTTGAGTATTGGCTGCCATTCCAACCATTTAGCACTGCACAGTCATGCTTAGGGGGGCTGAAGTAGTAAGTGAGGAAATGCCTTCTAACCACTTAAATGCAATGGTAAGTATTAAACAGCATTATAGGGGTTAATCTGCTGGAATCAACATTATCTCAGACTCTGGTAGTGAGATCCAGATGTCTACTGTGTAATACAGCTGGCACCTGGCAGTGATGGCGTGGGCACAGCTCATGTACCAGTGATATTGCATTAATGTAGTTCTACATTGGCTGGTGAGATTATCTGCCATAAATTATTTTTAAAACGTTATGGATAACAAATCTATGTCCACAAACTAAAGTTGACTTGGTGATCATAGGAGCTACCTTATTATTAGCATTTTGCTGTTGCCTGAAGACGGTGGTCCCAAGCAAGGGGCCGCTTTATATAAGTCCAAGTCCTATATTAGAATTTATGGCATAATTTTATATTGCATAGGTGAGTTTCTAATATTACGGACATGGGAAAATAGTCCTTCTGCAACCATCGGAAATGAATATTTGTGGCATTAACACTTGCAATAAAACTGAGCCTAGAGAATCATTATTTATTTTATTCATATGATATCTACCATCAAAATCAAGCATAAATAAACTGGGGGTACACATAGATCCCGGCACTGTAACTGTGGTAATCTTCTTATACCTGTTATCAATGGCTTCAATCCTTCTTAAATTATGCCAATGTTCCTAATGGGCTACAAGGGCCGTTTCCAGAGCCCCTCCATGCTGCAGATTCACAGACTGTTACACTGTGCAGGAGCACTTTTCCTATTCCCCTATGAGCTGCAGCTTCCTCTGCTGCAGTGAGATGGGAGGGAGAAGTGCTGAGGGAGCAGAGGGGGAGAGTGAGACAGTCTAACAGCCTGTGAATCTGCAACATGGAGGAGCTCTGGGCTGTGGATAGCAAATTTAAGGATAAAATATCACACATTACCCCTTCTAGTTTTACTTATTTCTATAGAAGTTGCAAGACTTTCAATAATGTAGATAATTTAGTGTCATATTTTGATTTATTTACCAAAATAATTAAGTAATTTAGTTTCTTTCTTTTGTCCTCCTGTATGTAAACAAAAACACTGTGCATTATATATTTTTAAATTTTCCTATGCAAAACCCGGCAATGAAAGGGTTCATTGCTGCTGTGTCATTTCATGGGGTGACTCACATAGCATAACAGAGTTTCCCAGCCACACTCTCTCACCACTTCCTGCTTTCTCATGCCAATGTGCTGCCAGCTTATGGACTGTAATTGGGGACAAGAGCTGCTGATTGGAAAAATAATTTGGGGGATTTGTATGCCGAGTTAAACCCAATGAGTGAAGAAATACAGCCATTTAATGTGCAGCGGTTTGTTCCATATAGTTAGTGTTTTATAAGAGTTTTTTAGTAATATTATAGCAGCTCCTATCAGAATTAAGTTCTGGAGAGATAATTAACTTACCAAGAGGTCAGTGTTTATATCTCTACCAGGGGCGTAACTACAGCCGTAGAGGCTGCTATGGGGCCCTCAAGGTCCACTGACAAATCATTATCGTGTGCTGCTGTGCAACTTCATTGCAGACAGACTTCATCCATCCAGACAGACTTCATGTGTCAATAGCTAAACTGTTATAGATCCATAACAAATTCTCCATATACTGCAGAATTTCAGTACACTGTAGGAGCGATCAGACCTCCTAAGGTTAAAGTAACCCTGGGGGTCTAGCACCTGTGCACAGCTCCGATAGAGTGCATCTCTTTTTTTTGGTGCACCTTTAACATAGGGCGTGCAACACAATTCTGGACTGAGCACCTAAACGCCCCCTTTAGTGAAGACATTTCTTAAATACCCGTGCAAGCAGTTTGCACAAGAAAGAACGTGCAAAGTCTGACAGAAAACTGTTGCACGGCCCTTAGTAAATGTGCCCCTGGATGTTTTACAGCAGCAGCCTCTGTCTGCATCCCATTCTTGCTGACAGCTCCTGCAGGGTAGCTGCAGGGAGTTTGACATTGCTCTCAGCCCAGCAGGTTATAATTGTAACACTGTCACACCCAGAGGATCCTATTCCAATAATAACATTACATTTTCACATTCCTATCTATACAATTTCTGCATATCTTCAGTTTGCACAAAACATGTAAATTAGGCAGATTTATGCTTTTATATATTCTTTTCAAGATTCTGATTGCAAAAAAGTTTTGATCGATGTTGACTTTGCACCTGAGGATAGCTTTCATCCTTATGATCACTTAAAGATGGATTCCCATTTCAGCAAATACATTTTTGTTTGTATAAAGAAAAGTTATACAATTTTCCAATATACTTTCTGCATTGATTCTTTACAGTTTTCTAGATCTCTGCTTGCTGTCCTTCAATAGAAAGCTTCTATGTTTATTTTAAGTGGACAGAAATCTGACCATGGTCACACAGGTGCACTGCTCGTTATGACCCAAAGCTGTGATCACTCTCTGATACTAACGATCTGTGCACCTGTGTGACCATGGTCAGATTTCTGTTCACTAGAAATAAACATAGAAGCTTTCTATAGCAGGACAGCAAGCAGTCACAGGCTCAGTGCCATATAAGCTGCAATACCAAGCACTGTACAATATAGGGCATTCTCCTTAGTAAAGAATGCAGAGGCAGTCTTTAAACAATGGATAGTTGGAGGTGCTGCCTATCATGCCCTGTCTGATCTGATAATTTAGTCCCAGAAAAAAAAATGAATTCCAAAATACCTGGATCTTCTTTCCCATAATGACCCAATACCATTATGACATATTGATGTTATAGTCAAGTTATAGTCATCTTGGCACCTATTTAACTAAATATTAATCAAATACTAACATAAAATGGAAAAATAAAAATGGAAGGAGCTACATCTCCAAACCTGGAACCGCCATTTCGGGCGCTGGGGCAAGCACATTTTATATAGTGGCACAAGCAGATGCCTACACTATGGGGCTCAATTACTAAGGGTCCGCGGACCGTACAAATGTTGGATATTCCGACGATTTCTGTATCCCAGAAAACCCACCATAACATTGTTTTGAATCCAAACTTTATGTATGGAATTTCCATTAACATTTCCAGGCAGCATTATGTTGCTTGAACAATGAATTCTATTTTGAAGAAGGATCCTAAATTATAGCCTAAAAGTTTGCCCCATACTAGTAAGATATGCAGATCCTACACCTTTTGAAATCCATAATTGTGATATTGGGGCGGGGTGGGGGTGGGGGTAATGGGGTTACTGTCTCTTTAACACATGTATGTTCACATGTAATAAAATCCACAACTTATAAAAGAATCCTGCATGAGACAAGTTTGGGATCTCATGTGTTTTGGTGTTCTGACATATTTCACATACACAACGCTGTAAGTGGACGTTTGTGTTATATACCTCTAGTAGTAGCTGTTTGAAGTTATTTTTATATTGTGTGATTTATATACTGTTTATCAGCTTCAATGACCCATATGTAAAAATGTTGTTTATATGAAACTTATGTGTGTATGGGAAGGATATGTTCTGTCAACCAGTCCCAAAGTAAAACCGGGGACGAACATCTCACCTGCTGCTGGACATGCAGTAAATATCGTGCTATCACATCAGCGTTGACAAGTAGGAATCTGATTGGTTTACTTTGGCCTTCTTGTGGTGTCAGGCTGAGCGCTCTTTTTCCACAGACATCACAAGGCCTCCTGCAGTTTGGCCAGTTCATCTTTTACTACATACATCTGGATGATGTCATTTTAAGTTGGTCACCCCTTAAGGGAGGCACAGATGTGCAAGATGTCCAAACTTCCACATTTGTTACTAGTTTCAACTCTTTTCCCTCCATTAAAAGGAAATATCTACATCGAAGAGGAATGCTTCTTACCCCTGCCTGAGATACATGGATTCACTTTGTGAATGTTTTTGTTTTTTTTACAGACCAGCTATAAATTCTCATTATTGCTTTCCATGGCTTTTATGTTGTCACTCCATGTGTTTGTATCCTAAAAATACATTTTATAACCCTCATTGGTTTTATAAACAGAAATTCAGTTTCCTATTTTAAAATAACTTGTCATAGTGGAGGACATATCCAAGGGCATTATGATGGCACAGTGTTTAGGATTGTTGCCCTAAAGCACTGAGGTCTTAGGGTCAAATGTAAGTTGGGTAACATCTGCTTGGAGTTTGTATGTTCTGCTCATGTTTGCTTATTATACTCCTAACACATACTGATGGGTTAAATAACTTGTTTTCCAAAATTGTCCCTAGAGTGTGAGCGTGTGGTTCATTTAGTGAAATTAGATTGTGAGTTCCACTGGGGACAGGGACTGATGTGAGTGATGACATCCTCTCTACAGCGCTGAAAAGTGGAAATATAAAGGAAAAACATATATAAAGGAAAAATAGATAATGGATGGACTTGTTGGGTGGACTCGTGGAAGAAAAGTGAGCATCTGAAGCTGAGCCTATTTTGCTTTCAAATATCAATACAAACTCATTCGGGAGTGAAATGTGTCAAGGTGAACAAAGGCAAAACATTTGCAGGAGATAGAGGTTTCAGGGGAGATTTATTACTGCTTCTACACCTTTTTTTGGCGTAAAAGCAGTGAAAGAATTTCAAATTCTCGTGCAGTGCGTTTATAATAGCGACTACACCACCTGGGCGTAGTGGGGCTGTAGAGGGGCGGATGACGGAGAGCGCGAGCATGGGGTATTCCTGCCCTGTGCTTGCGTTATTTTGAAAAACTTGCGAACGTTTGTTTGCAAGTTTTTAGTCACTACTTTTTTACACTTATAATAACTCTCCCCCTTGGTGTCGCCAGAGTAACTCCACATAGTTTCCCCATAATAGATTAAAGTGCACATTAAAAGTTCTAAATATATATTTCTAGTATTACAAAAGAGGATGTCCATTCTTATGTTCATGAAGCTTAGTCATTGCATAATACATGGTTACGAAACATCCTAAAACATGCTTTTGTTTTGTTGTTTTGATCATCCTTAATCAGGAGCCTAGCTATACCATTCAACAGAAAGTGCCCTCCCCTACTGTTACTTGTGACCTAAAAGTTTCTACATCTAAAGGTGTTGCAATTAACAATAGTAGTTGCATGTGTCAGAATAAACCACCAGGTCACTGTGGAAATTAATTGATTAAAACATTGGTGTTTTAATGTTGCATCTAAATGTTGCACCTCTCTTACTCAACCCTAATCATACTTGACCTATCCTCCACCTTTTACACTGTTTAATTCTATCTGCCTTCACTATGCATCCATGATTTGTCACACTCTTCGATCTCCTCCTGTTTTTCAGACATGATATATTAGGGATTAATCAAAGAGTAACTAAACCTTTGAAGAATTTTTAAATTTCAGAAATCAATTGAGCAGATGATAATAGTAAACTTCGTCATATACTTCTCTAAGAAAAGAAGCTTCTCTGTGCCTTCTGCTTCTTTGTCCTGCAGTGAGCAAGGATAGTTATACATGTACCAGATGTACCAGAGAAGTGTGTATCAACAAAGCAATGTAACAACATTAATGGACCATGAAGAAGCAAGGTGCCGTTCTGTGACCCAATATTAAATTGCTTAGACGCAAAGAAGAGGCTGAGGTTACACTGAGCTGAACAATAACAATAGCAAACTCAATGTTCAGTCGTACATAAATTGGACCTCTTCTTTTGACAATTTTAAAGTGTGTAAAGGGGTTTTCCACCTTGAAGACACTGATGATATATCCATAGTGTACGTGATCAAAATTAAAACTTTTTACAAATTTGAAAAAATCCAGCTGAGCACGAGGAGTCGGTAAATGAGTAAAAAATAGCAAAATTTATTCAGTCCTTTTTTTAAAAAAGTAGATTGTACAGCACAGTACATGGAGAGACAAAAACATAAAGGCTACAAGCCTACGCGTTTCGGTACATGACCTTATTCATGGCTTATGCACAATTTACTGCATGGTTGCCTTATATACGTCATTGTTAGATCACATGGTTTTACACTTAACTCTTGATATGCTAGAAACAAGTGTAAAAAACAAATATACATTAAAAACATGATGTTTTCTGTGTAATGCATACCTAATATTATGTGGGGGAAAGACCCATTAACAGAAGTGAATTAGGTCTTGTTTTTTATTCAGACCATACGGGACTCTTGTTCGTAACGTAAAAATCCAAAATGTTTCACGGTTTAGAAGTATTCGTTTTAAGTCCCCACCCCTCTTTGGTTTAGTAATTTTCTCTATTCCCTTGCATTTAAGCACACTCCAGTCACCTGCATGGCAATCTCTGACGTGTTTTGATACCGCGGAGATGTGTACCGCACCTTCTGAACTGACATCAGACAGGTGTCTTCTAATGCGTGTTTTTAAACTATTAGTGGTACATCCAATATAGTCTAAACAACATGAGGGACATCGTATTTGATACACCACATATTTGGTGTTACAGTTAATAAACTGTTTTATATCATATTCTGTGTCTACATGATAGGAAGAAAAGGTTTTGTTGGGATCCGCAATGGAACAACACTTGCATCTTGTGGCTCCACATTTAAAAAATCCTTTAGTGTTGAGCCATGTGGTTTTTATCTTTTTTTGTTGGAATAGACTGGGCGATAATATGCTTCCTAAAGTGGGAGCCTTTCTGGCTACACATTTAATATTTTTGTCCACTATGTGTGTCAATGCTGGGTCCGTATATAATATTGGTAGGTTTTTATGAATTATCCTCTCTATTTTTCTATATTGGACGCTATACACGGTGGAAAAAACAATTGGGGGGGACGATTTAATGGGTATTGTTTTAGGCATATTACCACTATTATTCGTACTGTTAGGATTTCTTTTAGATAAGTAGAGTAAGTTGTCTCGAGGTATGTTTTTAACGATATGGGATGCTCTATTGAGCATCCATTTCGGATAATTTCTATTTGATAACCTGTTATGGACTTTTTTCTCCTCTATTTCGTAGGAAGTTGGTGAAGAACAGTTTCTTTTGGTACGTATTAATTCTCCTGTAGGGATATTCTTTATCACATGTTTGGGGTGACAGGAATTGGCTAGAAGAATGGAATTTGATGCCGTTGGTTTCTCGTATGGAGAAATATGTACTTTAGTGGTGCTGGTTAATTCAATGTCCAGGAAGTGAATTTTTTTCTCCTGGATATTGTGAGTGAATTTTAAATTCATGGTATTGGAGTTCAAGTATTGTATAAAGTTATTGGCATCATTGACCGTACCCTCCCATATCAGGAGCTGGTCATCAATGTAGCGACCATACCACCTGATATGGGAAAGGTTACCAATAACTTTATACAATACTTGAACTCCAATACCATGAATTTAAAATTCACTCACAATATCCAGGAGAAAAAAATTCACTTCCTGGACATTGAATTAACCAGCACCACTAAAGTACATATTTCTCCATACGAGAAACCAACGGCATCAAATTCCATTCTTCTAGCCAATTCCTGTCACCCCAAACATGTGATAAAGAATATCCCTACAGAAGAATTAATACGTACCAAAAGAAACTGTTCTTCACCAACTTCCTACGAAATAGAGGAGAAAAAAGTCCATAACAGGTTATCAAATAGAAATTATCCGAAATGGATGCTCAATAGAGCATCCCATATCGTTAAAAACATACCTCGAGACAACTTACTCTACTTATCTAAAAGAAATCCTAACAGTACGAATAATAGTGGTAATATGCCTAAAACAATACCCATTAAATCGTCCCCCCCAATTGTTTTTTCCACCGTGTATAGCGTCCAATATAGAAAAATAGAGAGGATAATTCATAAAAACCTACCAATATTATATACGGACCCAGCATTGACACACATAGTGGACAAAAATATTAAATGTGTAGCCAGAAAGGCTCCCACTTTAGGGAGCATATTATCGCCCAGTCTATTCCAACAAAAAAAGATAAAAACCACATGGCTCAACACTAAAGGATTTTTTAAATGTGGAGCCACAAGATGCAAGTGTTGTTCCATTGCGGATCCCAACAAAACCTTTTCTTCCTATCATGTAGACACAGAATATGATATAAAACAGTTTATTAACTGTAACACCAAATATGTGGTGTATCAAATACGATGTCCCTCATGTTGTTTAGACTATATTGGATGTACCACTAATAGTTTAAAAACACGCATTAGAAGACACCTGTCTGATGTCAGTTCAGAAGGTGCGGTACACATCTCCGCGGTATCAAAACACGTCAGAGATTGCCATGCAGGTGACTGGAGTGTGCTTAAATGCAAGGGAATAGAGAAAATTACTAAACCAAAGAGGGGTGGGGACTTAAAACGAATACTTCTAAACCGTGAAACATTTTGGATTTTTACGTTACGAACAAGAGTCCCGTATGGTCTGAATAAAAAACAAGACCTAATTCACTTCTGTTAATGGGTCTTTCCCCCACATAATATTAGGTATGCATTACACAGAAAACATCATGTTTTTAATGTATATTTGTTTTTTACACTTGTTTCTAGCATATCAAGAGTTAAGTGTAAAACCATGTGATCTAACAATGACGTATATAAGGCAACCATGCAGTAAATTGTGCATAAGCCATGAATAAGGTCATGTACCGAAACGCGTAGGCTTGTAGCCTTTATGTTTTTGTCTCTCCATGTACTGTGCTGTACAATCTACTTTTTTAAAAAAAGGACTGAATAAATTTTGCTATTTTTTACTCATTTACCGACTCCTCGTGCTCAGCTGGATTTTTTCCAATTAGTACTATTCCTCGGTGTGCACCTGTGGCCAAGGTTGTCCGTGCGGGAGCCAGTGGAGTCAGAGAAACTGCATTGTCTGGACTGTTTTGGTGAGCTGATTTTCTTCTCTTTTGAATATTTTTTTACAAATTTGGTGCAATTTACTTCAGTGGTCTACAACACTCTTAATATAATTCTCAGTGTATTTCGCATGATCTGCTCTAAGACAAAAATCCTCATCAAATCTCCCGCCATTTTGCATCCATTACACATAAATGGGGTATTTTCACCCTTGCCCATGTACTCCAGAAAAAAATTGCAATGTGTTTTCTTTGTACAGCGTCAAGAGAAGTCATCTCTAAGAATAATAGTATGTGGAATCCAGATTGAAAGCCTTGTTATTAGACCCACCGGGTCATAGTGGGACTGTATCCGCATATATGTTTCAGAAATTTCATATATAGCAAATAGGGCGGCATGGTGACTGAGTGGGTAGCACTTCTGCCTTGTAGCGCTGACGTCCTGGGTTCAAATCCCACCCAGGTCAACCACTGCAAAGAGGTTGTATGTTCTCTCTGTGTTTGTGTGGGTTTCCTCCGGGTTCTCTGGTTTCCTCCCACACTCCAAACCATACTGTCAGGTTGTTTAGATTGTGAGCCCCAGGGAGACAGGGACCAATTTGACATGCTTTGTGCAGCGCTGCGTAATCTGTGTGCGCTATATAAATAAAGAATTATTATTAAATTTGTGAATTTGCTCTTAATCTCTTTTCCTAGACATTCATACTTGGCTCTTTCCTCTATCTACAAAAAGTTAACCAAAACTAAATTAATATTATTATTACCAGTATATAACATTTAAAAGAATTTTTCCAGTAACAATCCCTTATCCAAAAAAATCACAAAAATGGAGGCTCAATAGACAACTATGTGAATCGAGCGGTGGTGCATTGGCACATCACAACTACATTGGGGCAGATTTACCTACCCGGTCTATTCGTGATCCAGCGGCACGTTCTCTGCACTGGATTCGGGTCCGGCCGGGATTTATTAAGGCAGTTCCTCCGACGTCCACCAGGTAGCGCTGCTGCGCTAAAAAAAAGCATCTGAACGCGCTCAAGTTCACTGGCCTATTCCTAGTGAAGGTATGTGCAAGCTCCGCAACACATTTTTTGTTTTAAATGCGGCGGTTTTTCCGAATCCGTCGGGTTTTCGTTCGGTCACGCCCCCCGATTTCCATCGCGTGCATGCCAGCGCCGATGCGCCACAATCCGATCGCGTGCACCAAAATCCCGGGGCAATTCAGGGGAAATCGGCGCAAATCGGAAATATTCGGGTAACACGTCGGGAAAACGCGAATCGGGCCCTTTGTAAATGACCCACATTGTCTCAAGACACTTGTTGGTCCGCGTTCATGGGATTGCCATGGATCGGGGATAATTGGCATGTGTGAAAAAAAAACCCTTTGAGGAAAAAATACCACATTACCATGTCACGATGTAACACAAATTGCAAAAATCTTCAAATTAAGTGAGCAATGCAAAGCAAATGCAGTTCTATGAAACAAGCCCTGTTATTTCTTATTACAAAAAGTTCAGATAAGGTAAACCTGGGAGGGAGGAAAGGGGTCAGGTAAGGAAATCTCTTCACAGTAGAGAATGCTCCTATGCCACCAAAGCTGTTATGTAATCCACCTAGAAGAGCCATTTTAGCTGTTCATGACCACATTGTCCGCAATAAAATGCCACTTGTACTGCCAATTCCCAAGTATTATTGGTAACGGGAAGATCGGAAAAAATAATAAATGCTTAAAAAAGAATTTTACAGCTTGATGGATGGAAATCCTGTAGATGTCATGGTAAATGTCACTTCATAATTTCTCAATCCTTTGCCTTCATATAAGGTGAGTGGAAGTCAGCGGGTGGTAAAAAGTACTAATAAAGTCCTAGGGGAGAATGTTATTATAACATGTAAATAGGCCGGTAGAGGTAACAATTTTTAAAGCATGGTGTAATACAGGAAAGGGAGAGGCTAACAGAGAACATGACAACATAAAATGAAGAAAAAATCCAGACTTTCCAGGCGTCTAGGGCAGTGTATGTGTGAACGCAATGTAAAAGTAAATTCTTATAATAAGAAAACAACACATAAATGGTAACAATACTCTTTTGTAACAACCAAACCTCAAAACCTATAAAAACTAATATAAAAATAAAGTACAAAAAGTGCTGTTTCTGTCCATCCTGCTTTTCAAAATGGAATGAAAAACAAGTTAAAAATACTGCAGATAACCCCAAATTACTGTATACAAAAAAAAAAAGATTAATTACACAACTAAATTAATAGATTATAAAAATTTACAAAAGTTAAAGCTCTCAGAATATCGTGACACAATAATAAATATTTTTTGAGCCAATAATTAATTGATTGATTAATTAATTGATAATTTGATTATAGTAAAACATAAAAAATCTTGACATACTACATTTCATTTATAATGCAGGAAATTTAAAATACAATATATATATATATATATATATATATATATATATATATATATATATGGCAAAATCCATTTAACTTGAAATCAACACAACTGTTGTAAGCGTTGTATTCACATTTCAGATTAGATTGTGTGCCCCATTGGGGATAGGGACTGATTTGGTAAGTTCTGTGAAGCGCTGTGTAATTAAATAATTAATTAGCTAGTTATTGAATTAATATGTACTGTATACACTCGAGTATAAGCCGACCCGAGTATAAGCCGAGACCCTTAATTTCAACCCCCAAAAATGGGAAAACCTATTGACTCGAGTATAAGCCGAGGGTGGGAAATGCGTTGGTCCCAGCCTCCAAGTATATAGCCAGCAAGCCCCCTGGACTATATAGTCTGCCCAACTCCTGTAGTATACAGCCTGCCCAGCCCCTGTAGTAGGAAAAAAACAACAACACTGTACTCACCTTTCCGATGTTCCACGTAGGTCCTCTTTGGTCTCGGATGCTCTGATGCCGCCTCAGGTCCTTCGGTCCTCTTCGGCTCATCTTCGGGTCTCTGTGCTCGGCCGGCACACAGAATGACGTCAGCCGCTTGCCGACATCATTGTTTGTGAGCCGCCAGCATCGCGAGGGGACCAGAAGATGAGCCGAGAACCCGAAGAGGATGCGAAGGACCTGAGGTGGCACCGGAGAATCGGAGACAAAAGAGGACCTATGGGTGACGTCAGGAAGGTGAGTTTTGACTTTATTTTTTAGTTGACTTGAGTATAAGCCGAGTTAAGGTTTTTGAGCATAAATTTTGTGCTAAAAAACTAGGCTTATGCTCGAGTATATATGGTATATTAATATAACAGACTGTAATATTGTAATTTGTGGTACAAAAACCTATTACATAAGTCAAACTGTATTTCTTGACCAATTTTGCACACACTGCAGCAGGAATTTTGTCCCACTCCTCCATACAGATCTAAATATTTTAAATATTTCAGGTTTTGGGGCTGTTATTGGGCAATATTGATTTTCACCTCCCTCCAAAGATTTCAATGTGCTTATTGAGAGGAGGAAATTGCTCTCTCACAATACGTGGCCACATCTATCCTCTCTTCAATAAAGTGCTGTCACTAGGAGGGGATTTGCATCAGTTCAGTGAAGATTTAAAGGGGTGTTTCCAGTTTGGCAAATTAATGTTATTGTTTATATGATGAAAATTAAACAATATTCCATTATATTTTATGTATCAATTCCTCATGGTTTTCTAGATCTCTGCTTGCTGTCATTGTATAGAAAGCTTCTATGTCTGCTTCTAGTGGATAGAAATCTGACCATGGTCACACATGTGCACGGCTCGTTAGTATCGCAGAGAGTAATCAGAGCTGTGTGTTATAACGAGTCGTGCTGCGTGACCACCCCTTCTCCTCTCCATCGCGGCGAACATTATGCCCGCCGCATACGTTCATGTGCATGTAGCCTAAGGCACATGAGTGCACCATAATGCACCAAGTCCAGTTACAAATCTGGAATATAAATGATCAGTGAAGAGCAGGCGAGCTGGATTTTCTGGGGCCAATAAATATACAGGTAGCTGAGAATCTCTCTGTTATTTTTCAGGAGGTTGTCAAGAGGCTGCCAGTAACTAGTCTCAAAAGGTCTGATGGATCCTACGAATTTGATCATCTTGACCTGTTGTGTGGATAAGTCATTCGTTTAATTATCCCAGAAAACCCTTTAAGTGAACTTCAAAACACGAAAGTTTTTATAAATAGGTATGTGAAAATAAAAATTGGTTCCAGAACTGCTTAAATAACTACATAGCATGGGGAGTTATGTAGAGGTCATAAAATATATTGTAGGCAGTGACTACCAAGAAGAGAAGACCTGCGGCATTGTGGCAATGTAGACTTGTATATTCCCAGCTAAGCCTGATATTAAGGAGAATGGCATGGATCTTCATTTTCTGTTCACTAAAAACCACATTAATTGCTTATTTTTTGTTGCCAGAACCCTGATGTCATAATATAAAGGCTGCTTGTTCGAAGTCAAGTAATTGGGGAATAAGGTTGGAGAGTCTATTCCCCGGAGTTGCGGCACTTCTCTTCCACACCTCTGGCAGAGTAATGGGGTCTTTCAGAGAATTCTTTATTTTGTAATGTGCATGGAGAATAGAAAGGAAGCAGAAACAGACACCAGTCCTGAGTAAGAGGCACACAGTACTTTTTCCTATTGCCTTCATGTCAACATTCTCTTATTTTGCTAAATAGTAACTTATTTTTGTACTTTTTCCATTTACATTTCTAAAGAGTCTCTTGATTCATATTGGCTTTTAAAGTCTCTGTTGGGAGTGGTGGGGTCTATCACACTGCACAAGTAATTCAGCTTGCAGTGCAACTTGAACTTTGGTGGACATTGTGGGAAGGGGAGATTTAACACGTGGGCTCCGGCCTACTGACATATCTGGCAGGCAACTGTGTTGCCAAACGATTGTCTGACAGAATTGCACTACAGACTGTTGTAGTTGCTGGCACAGGCTACAGCTAGTGTGTAGGTGTAGGGCAGCAACACCCCACACTGGTGCACTCCACCGCTGGCCACGGCCCCCTTCACGCCCCTCCACGCTCACTTGTCATGGAGTAAAATAGTCACAATTTCTGTCCTTATGCCAAGAATTGCGACAATTGTATACCAGAAAACTGCTGTTCAAACACTGATAAATTACCCCCTGTAATTCTTAGGGGTCCATTAGTCACAGCATAAATCCACTATGCACTGGAGTTGTTCTATCTCGTCCACTGTTAAATTCACATGATATTATATTAGGACTGAATCGCTACAATGCATTCAGAAAGAAAATCCGAAAATCCCAAATAAACATGTGCTGATCTTGCCTTGTCATTCCCAACATCATTTGACATGGTTACCATTTTAAAGAGATACGCAACCAAATTCCATGTATTTTTTTTAGAATTATGATCCATCCTTAGTGGTCATTGGGGATCCGACAACCAGTTCTCGACGATATCCAATCCGATTGGCTCTAGGTTTTGGAATCTTTATACTGGACTCAATAGCCGTCTGAGTATTGGAAGTAGAAACTGAAATGTATCCGGCACCTAGTGTCATACCCCCCTTCTATCGCATACTGATGACCGATTTTGAGGATAGTTCAACACTATAATAAATAATATCATTGGGAAAAAAAAACCTTATGTAGTTTTTGCAAATGTTTTATTAATATTTTCTACTACATATCATGAAAAAAAACTATAACTATAACTTTTTTTTTATTAAGTCAGGAGTCCTCCTGACTTATTCAAACAACTGAGGGCATCAACTAGATATGAACCTAGCCTTAAACAAACAATTGGGGTGGGAAACAAGACAAATTTACAATAACTTGTGCCAAAGAACTGGTGCAGGTTACAGTTGATGATCATTCCTACACATGATGTGCTGCGCCAGACGTCCTAGGGGTCAGGACCTCTCAGTAATTGCAACATATCACATGCCAGGTGTGCCAATATTAAAACTGGCGCATAATGATCCAGTCTTAATACATCCCCCCCAGTGTTCTGTAAAATAATAGCAATCCATTTGTGTTATTTCTTTTATTTCGATCATTAAGTTCTGTACCTGAGAGCACTTTAGGTATTGACTGTAACTAAATTATCAAATAAATATATCAAAATCCAGAAATTACAGTGTACCAAATTTCATTGGTAAGTGCCTAAAATTAGCAAACCCTTTTTCTAGTTCATACCTGTCTCTTATGGATCATGCCAAGACATAGATTTGCTGTCTTGGTGGTAGCAATGTGGGAGGTAATGCTCTCATAGAGCATCAGTTATTCCATAGGAAGTTTAAAAGATTGAAAACCGTGGATGATTATCCTAATTATATAGTTTATGGTAAATACTTGGAGATTACAATGGGATCCCTGAATACAGGAAAGAAGGAAGGTAAAGACAGTTCATTGTTCAGGTTGTGTCCTATGCATAACCTGATAAAACAAACAACGCTGGAGGAAATTGTAGTAGCTTACAAGACCGTTCCCTAATATATTATTTTTAAGTAGTCTTCATGATCGCTCTTAGTGCCAGGAACATAATAATGGTGTTTATGCAAATTCTACAGTTTATTCTATTATGAAGATAAATGAAGACATGGATAAATGGCCACCTGATAAGTTTTACTCAAACCAATAAAAGTGAATATAAGAAACTTTGATAAGATATAATAATAATAATGATCTTTATTTATATAGCGCCAAACATAGTCATATGGAACAATAGGAGTGAGGGCCCTGCTCCCAAGAGCTTACAGTCTATGAGAATGAGGGGTTGACACAAGAGCTTACAGTCTATGAGGATGAGGGGGTGACACAAAAGCTTACAGTCTATGAGGATGAGGGGTTGACACAAGAGCTTACAGTCTATGAGGATGAGGGGTAGACACAAGAGCTTACAGTCTATGAGAATGAGGGGTTGACACAAGAGCTTACAGTCTATGAGGATGAGGGGGTGACACAAGAGCTTACAATCTATGAGGATGAGGGGGTGACACAAGAGCTTACAGTCTATGTGGATGAGGGGATGACACAAGAGCTTACAGTCTATAAGGATGAGGGGGTGATACAAGAGCTTACAATCTATGAGGATGAGGGGCTGGCATAAGTGCTTAAAGTCTATGAGGATGAGGGGGTGACACAAGAGGTATAAGAGCTAGTATAATGGTCCCACCGTTATTTATATGGGAACACAATAAAATTATTTAATACATAAAAATTCTGCTGGTTGAACCAGTCATCAGCCACCATATTATATACAGATTCCAGGGTCAATGGGACTGCAGAGAAGCCTATAGCTTGGTACCCGGCGTTTGTCAGATGGGAGGAGGACACAGGATGGGTTAGTAATGAGGAAGTTGAAATTTCATGCAGTTAATGACTATGGTAGTCCTGCCTAAACAGATGGGTTTTAAGAGCACGTTTGAAACTTTGGAGGTTGGCTATTAGCCTGATTGTCCTGGGTAGGGCATTCCAAAGAATTGGTGCAGCTTGGGAGAAGTCCTGGAGAAGTGAGTGAGAGGTTCAGATTAAGGAAGAAAATAATTTAAGATCACTGGAAGATCGAAAAGCATGGTATGGCAATAGATTGAGATATCTCTTTGGCTTCTCCTAATTTCTCCTCCTGCCATCTAGCCCGAAACTGAAAGACTCTCCACTCAAGTATTAGTTTATACATAACCCTAAATATCTATAGAGAGTGGTGAAAAAGAAAGAAGAATCAACTGAGAGGAAAGCGGTGATACTGGCACAGAATAACTGCTGCAGCTAATAGTAAGCTTTTGTACTCACCCAAGAGCCTCAATGTGGGAGACATCGCAGCAACTAGACGCTGCTAAAATGTGCATGATACAGGTCATAAAATCATTGGAAGTAGTTACTTCTCATTCTAATCCTAATAAGGAATTTATAATTGTATGTATAATAAAAAACAGATTTTTGTTCTGCTTTTTTTTTGTTTTCTCCATACTTACAAGTGGAGAAAACAAAAGAAACAAACTACTCCTGTACCTCTACTGGTTGAAGGAACATATTTTTAGGAACATTTTTCATTTATTAGCTAGGATGTGAGCAACTTTCAGATTGCAAAGTACAGTATATTCTCGCCTTAAAGGAGTTACTCCAAGTCATCCCCTGTTGCTCCATTCATTCATTATGGGACTGCAGGTGATAGGCGAGCACTGTCCTCAGCCTAGACAGTGAATGGAGCGGCAGGACAACCTGCAATTGTTTGGACCACAGCATATTACCCCTATCCAATGGAATAACTTTTTACAATGTGCCCTGCAATGAGGTTTGGTCAGCTAAATTTTGTGTAACACAGCCTTTCCCTTTAGAACTCATTTTTTGATGCTGCATACCTCACCCAAAGTTTTTCTTTAACAGGAAGGTGTTATCCACGTCTGCGTGTTTTAGATACAGCGCAGTTGCATCCAGGTCACACTCATTCTTTTTAGAAGCCATTCAGTTCTGTTGGGCTTTTTAAGATCACAGTCCTGTATTCTGATAAAAGTAAATGGGCTTTTGGTCATGTATGCACACCGGTGATCAATACTGAGGTCCCCTGTTCTTGTGATCATTGGAAGTCCTAGTGTTCAGTCATTTTGGCACTTTTACCCTATGAGTATCTTTGTTGGAAAACTACATTTTATTTATATTTATATAATTGGTGATCTATAAAATGAGCTTATAGTACAATATTCATGACATGGTCTTAATTTCATGAAGATAGTCAAGGACTTGAACGCAGTGTGGTACCAGGGATGACAACTTGTGGGGGATATCCCTGTGGAAGTCGACTGATCGGGTATGGTAGTGGTGGTAAATAGAAAACAAGTGTGATAACATTCTATAATATATCATGCTTGGACTGGGATGGGGGGTTCCGTGACCCCCTGGGGATGAGATGATGAGCGAGTATCATGATTCATGATTTTTGGGTTTTGTTATGTGTTAATTATTTTGTGTTTCCCTGCCCCCTCTTTCCCACCTCCCCCTTCCCCATCTGTTTCCCCCCAGAACAGTATATAACCATTTTGTAAGGACGTTAATCTGCCGGCCTATACCGTATGATTTTGGACCTTCAAACCGAATAAGGACTTTACTACTGGCAACAGAGGACTAAAGCTGATAACTGGAACTAAATACATTCCGATAACCTACTTTTCCTTTTCTTTCCTTCTCCCTCTTTCCTATGGGTCCTAGACCCAACGTTTGTATTGAGGACCCTATGTTGGGGTATTGTTTTTTGTTTTTTTTGTGTTTCATAGAATCGAAAACTCAATAAATACAGTTGAAAAAAAGAAGATAGTCAAGGACTTAGGACAAATCAGTGAAATAAAGATGAGTTTAGTCTTCAGTTCATTAGAAGAGAGTTTCTTAGAAGCTTAGTGATAGGTGTTCTGCTTGGAAGGAAAAGATCCATCAGCTGACAGGACACTTTAACACCTTCTAGGCAGCTGAAGCATGCTAGGGTTCACACATAGGTACTATATTTCTCATGTTTCTTGGAAAGAGTTACTTTGTAAATGAGCGCTTAAAATGAAGAAAAGAACTTCAAACAAACCTGTAAAAATATGGACATGCATTCATCAAGTCTCTTTGCAAATCTCTTTTATAAATTCATATCATCTCCACTACATGATCATGCCAATGGGATGGGCCTGCCAGTGCCCCGAGGCTGCGCTATCGTCTTCCTGTACTGGGTCCTGTCTTTTAGCAGGACCCGGCTGTAACACACTGAGCATGCACAACATCAGTATTACACTGTGTTATATGAATGAGAGCTTGAACAATCGATCAAAGCATCACTTGTCCAAACCAACCTGTTAAAAATAAAAGTTTAAAACACTTACTAAAGTTTTTCTAGTAAAAAAGAATTAATTAAATAAAGTAAAAGTCCCCTGAACACAAACATTCCCTACACGTCTAGTTAAGTAAAAAAAACACAAAATCACAAAAAAAACCCTACATATTTGGTATCGCCGTGTCCATAACAATCTGTACAATAACTCAGAAACTTTATTGGACCTGCTTGGTGAACGCCATAAAAACAAAATTCAAAAAACTCTACAAAAATGTAAATTTTTCATAAAATCCCTTCACAAAATGTTCCAAAAAGTGATCAAATAAAGTTATGTACACCAAAATGGTACCATAAAAAATAAGCCCTAAACCAGCTCTATCAACCAAAAAACATTAAAGTTATATCTCCGAAAAGATGGCAATACAAAAACAAATGAGATTTTCTGTATATTAGTTTTTTCCAGTAAAATTGTAAAAATATATAAAAAACTATATGAATGAGTTTTCCCCATAATCGTAGTGATCTATAGAATAAAGATATTATAGTATTTTTAGCTTATGGTGTACGGCCCCCAAAAAGTACAAAAATAAGGGAAATCAAAATTGATGATTTTCTTTTCCTCTATACATTCAAGAGTTAAAGTGCATCTCATGTCACAAAAAATAAGCCCTTATATGTCCAAATTGCCAAAAAATAAAGATTTTATAGCCAATAATACAAAGTGTCACGAGAAAACAATTTCAAAATCACATGGATGTGTGAAACGTTCTAAAGTTATAACCACTTCTAGTGACACATTTGAAAAAATGGGCCGTGTCAGGAAGGTGAAAAGTGGTTCAGCGTTAAGGTTAAAAAAAATAAACTTACATACTCACCTTCTTATGCTGCCCCATGCTCCTCTTCATTCTTCTCTTCACTTGTTACAGAGCGGGTAGAGACACGTCCATGTGCTCTGCCTGCCAGTGCACACTGTGACGTCATCAGTGGCGACAACACTGCAGCGCTGGGGACCTGGGTTCAAGTCCCAGTTTCAACATCTACAAAGAGTTTGTATATTCTCTCCATGTTTGCGTGGGTTTCCTCCCACACTCCAAAACATACTGGTAGGTTGATTAGATTGTGAGCCCCATTGAGGACAGGAACTGAGGTGGCAAACTCTGTGCAGCGCTGTGTAATCTGTGTGCGCTATATAAATTAAGGAATTATTATAGTGTGGATGAAAACTAGTCCATAAAAATAATGAATTTGGTGCAAGCAGGGTCTATGGCAGCGGTGCTGAACCTATGGCACGGGTGGCACTCGGAGCCCTTTCTGTGGGCACCCAGGCCTTCACCCGAACACAGTTTGCCAGAAAGGACTCAATGCTTCCTCCTGCGGTCCAATACAGCCCAGGACTTGCCATTGTAAAGTGACATCCTTGAATGCCACGGTTACAGCAGGAATGATAAGCTGTGGATAGACAGATTATTGTTGGAGCTCCTGCTCTGGGAACCCTGATTCTTCCTCTTCAGACCACCCTGGAGAGAAGCTACAATCCAAATTTCTCCATCTTTTATTGTATTGGTGAACTCATGATGCCAATACGATTGAAACCTGTGATACAGCAGGGATCAATAAGTTACTGCTTAAATTGTCATGTTGGCACTTTGCGACATATAAATGGTTTTTGGTTGTACTTTGGGCACTGTATCTCCAAAAGGTTGGCCATCACTGGTCTATGGCAAAGTGACTTTGCACTGTCCTATGTTCATTTGACGCAATGAAAAGTAAAAAAACAGCATTTGTACCACAACTGTGCCAAAACAACACCAAAAATAGACAAAAAAACCAATGATAAATTACTCCCAATGAATCTGTTACAAGCTCTTCTAAAATAAGGCAAAACATATGACAAAAAGAATCTTATAAAATGCCCTCCATTTACTTTCTACACCTATAGTTATACATTTCATCATTCACAGCAGATTTACTTGTCGCTTCAGCAGCGCAACCTTTTTTTTTACCACGGTTACCCAGTGGTACAATGCCCCTAAAAATCAAAACGGAGTACAGTATTGTAATAAATCGCATATTGACATCACTTTCCTTGCACACTCATTATCAAGCCATTAGCCACATTGCGACAAAGTTTTTAGACTGTAATAGACTTTTTTTTCTAAAGTCCTTTTACCGCAGTTATGGTGTTCACAATTATGGGGATGGGGCCCCATGATCAATATTGTCATGACTCTAGTTACACCACTAAATAAAATTATGGTATTTGTGTCTATAGGCAGGGATTTTAACAGTTAGAAATCCCCTGGTTGTCCATCATTATTTCACTCCTCAATGACTAACAAAGGACTAACTTTAGAGGAAAATACCATATATTAAGGGATTGTTTTTTTTTTTTACTGCCCTGTAGTATTTTATGTAAAGTGCCCAGAGACACTCCTTGAGTAAATCTAAATTTTATGCCTTAAAATTGAAGTTTCTTTTCCCTCCTTTTTATTGCTGTATTTGAACAGTGCAGCCTTTCAGTCTCGTTCAGCACTAACAGTCTATAAAGATGATCTGCCTCATTCCATTCCAAAATATTTCCGCTCCTGACCCCTTTTGACTAATTTGATTTGCCAGGAGCATGGCATTCACACATTGTCTGCTGTGTGCAGTTATTAGAAATGTGACCATATAACACTATGGAAATTAGAAAATAGGGGGGGGGGGGGTTAGGGTAGCTAAGAAGGAAAGGAAACATTGGAGCAAATCAGTTTTCACTAATAATATAAAATATTAGTGACTTTCCCAGAAAATCTCCTTCCCACATTCTCAGTCTCCACACTACCCACTATTCTAGGTGAGATTCATTGAGTATAACCCATTTTTTCAAGCAGAGCTATAACATTACTTACTGCATGTAATGAAATACTCTTCATAAACCAACCCTGTGTCCTCCTGCCGCCTGTTACCCTGCAAGCACCAGGTACCACCAGACAGACTCCTGTGCAGTCCTATGTGGGACACTAAACCACCCACAGGTTCTCGTTCCAGAGCTCTCGACACCTGTGTGTTGTGGTGACTAAAGTCGGCGAAGTAGACACCGGCTTTATTGAAACAAGAGAGATCTTTAGATGTGAGCCCTCATCGCATTCACATCTAGGTAAGTATAAATGTTTGGGTTTCTTTGTGCATTTCTTACATTACAGATGTAATATAGTACAATTTGAGACCCTAAACCACCGGTCCATATGGACCTGTTGTTGGTTTAGGGTCCCAAATTGACCTGCCAGGTTCTGTTTAAAGGAAATCTACTGTCTAGAAAGTACTTATCTTAATAGATCCAAAGGTATATTCCCGAAGTCTGCCTCATCCCTATACAGTTTGTACTATTTTGAATAGTCGAAAAAGTTATTAGCGCCAGAAGATGGCAAATTGAACGTTTTTTTTTTTTGTACAGGAGGTTTTTTATTTTTGTAAATGTATGAAAACATTATAAAATCTATATAAATGTAGTATCCCCGTGAATATAACGACCTAACGAATAAAGTAGACAGGTCATTTGGTGGGGGCGCACAGTGAAAGCCGTAAAAAACAAGAACACAAGAATGTTTTTTCACTGCATTTGGAATTTTTTTCTCGCTTCCTAGTACTGGGCATGGAAGATTATCTACTGTCACTAGGAAGTAAAATTAGTTACGCAAAAAACAAGCCCTCACACAGCTCTTTACATGCAAAAATAAAAACGGTATAGATTTTTGAAGGTGGGGAGTGAAAAATGGAAATGGTCATTAAAGGATTTCCAGGAATCTGTAAAGCCCCTAGGCAACTGGGCAAAGATGGGAAAAAAAGATATCATGTTAATTTTCTAGTGGACTCCAGGGGAAAATATATATTTTTTTCTCCTCTACTTACTATTGTTAGATATGACCTACTAGTGATAGAATATTATTTTCTGGGAATGAGATTTGCTTAACTACTAGAACAAGTTTAACAATAATTATGTCAGAGTTGTTGGGAAATGATTATATATGATAGATATGTTTAAAGGACATCTACCATCAGGATTATGGATTATAAACCAAGTACATTTACATACTGGTGTGTACCTCCTTTGTCAGGATCCGCTCTTTTTTAAGCTTTTTATGCCTTAGATTTTACAAAAAAAGGCTTCAAAATGAGCCTGAGGGGCTCCTCTCTCCATAAAGGTTAATGGAGCCTGGAGCCCCTCAGGTTAGTTTGTATAATTATTAAAGCATATTTTATTATAAATAGAGGGCATAAAAAGTTAAAAGAAGAGCAGATCCTAATAAAAGGGGCACACACCAGCATGTAAGTGTATTTGGTTTATAATCCATGATCTTGATGGTAGATGTCCTTTAAAAGGGGTCTACCACCTGGCATCATGTTGTAGGAAAATACATTGTGGTCAATTTTACCACTGCACTTGTATTATAGATGCTTGAGATTGAAATTAAAAAATGCACCTTTTTATCCAAAGAAACCTTATGTGTTTCTGAAGTTCCTCTTTTGCTTCCTGATTTCCAAAAAAACTTTATTATTTCTGTCCAGTAGCATATGGATTAAAATGAGAACAGCAAAATGGACCGAAAAAGAAAGAAAATTATTTTTGAACTAATAGTGCCTTTCTCTACAAACAGAAGATTACAATGCTTGGGAACTCACACGGAATTTGTTATATGTTGTATATTAATTAGTAGGTATTAGTTAATTTTTTTAAATTTAGCTATGCATAAATGGGCAGGTTTAGAAAAACATCTGCAAATAGTTTTTTGGGTACCGTACACAAGGGAGGTCATAAAGTGGTGCACACACATATACGTTACTGATGAAACATCTGACCTCCATCTCTAGCAGCTGATTACTATCTGGAATGAAGTGGGATCTAGTTTATCTTTGAAACAATACAATAGATTTACCAGTTCAGACCTGTCAAATTCCATAATTATTTAATTTTACATGTAGAAAAATGCATTAAAAAGGTTTACTTTACATCCTAGTCATGTTGAAACAAGTTTGGATACTTATCTTTCGGAAGAGGTAAAACTTCATTTAATAAAACAATTAAATATAATTTACTCACTTTTGAAACCTCTTCAGGACTAGACCAATTTTAGTTTTTTAATTCCTGCATTCTAAAAGTTTTTTTTATATTTTCAGTTTACAGTGATGTGTGAAGATGTGTTCCAAATTGTTCCTCTTGTGGTACAATTGAACCCTTTAACACACCATGATGCAGGACTCACGGGCTTAGGCCTCTTCATACCTTCCAGGTGTTTTCTGCATTATGTAGTCTTTAAGGAGGGAGCCACAGCACCAGAGATTCAATTCCAGAAAGTTTATTTACATGTGTATCCAAACATGATAAGCGCTTATCATGTTTGGATGCACATGTAAATAAACTTTCTGGAATTGAATCTCTGGTGCTGTGGCTCCCTCCTTGAAGACTGTTGATTCCTGGTTTCCTGCATCAGAAACTTCGGCCGCAGGCACCACCACAACCTCTTCTAAAAAGAAAAAGATTGCTGTCCTACTCTTCTATTTTTCTGTATTATGTAGACACCAGTGGCGTAACTAGAAGCTGATGGGCCCCAGTGCAAAGTCTGTGCCAGGCCCCCGACTATAATGTAGGGTTTACAGTAATAGTCTTCTCATATGGGAAAGTGACACCATAAGGGCCCCCTAAACCTCTCGGGCCCTGATGCGACCGCAACCTCTGCAAGTTACGCCTCCGGTAGACACCAATCAAAAACAGTGCTGGTGCCATCTCGAATAAGTTTGCCGCCCCCTGTGGCCCTCACCAGACAACCTGTTTCCATGATAGCCAGGGCTCTCAGTGATACTCCAGAGTCTATCTCTTGGCAAGATGTGTAGGTATAACTCTGTTCCTGGCAGAACAATACGGATCCACATGAATATTGCCTACAACACAGCTGTGATGCAGTTTATGGTAGCAGCGATCAGACCCCCTAGTGTTCAAATAATCTAGGGCATTGGTGACTCTGTGATTCTTCCTGTTCAAGGGGACCCTGGAGGAAAGCTACAATGATGATCCAAATTTCTCGTTCTTGTTTTTTGTTTCTTGTGTGAATTTTTGTATGTTAGGAGCCTGTATTTTCAATGTAAAAAACACAATAAAGTATTTATAAATGTGGTAAACCTGTGATCTTACTGACTCAATTTATAAAGGGAGGGTAATTCTAAGCGCACAGTGAAAGAAAATGGTGCAAATGTGTTGTTTCATCAATTTCACCACATTTGGAATTTCTTTCCAGTTTATGGCATGGAATATCAAATACTGTTACTCACATAGCGCTATACATAGCTCTATACACAGAAAAATAAAAAAGTGATGGATTTTTTAAGGTGGGGAGCGAAAAATGGAAACAGAAGGATGAAAAAGGGCCACGGAGTAAAGGTTTTAATATTCCATGTAAATAAAAATTATTTGGTTACTTATATATATGTTACTTCTTCTTAGAAACATTTTAAAAAAAGCTTTGTATCACCAAATTTTGCCAACCATAATTTTTTTTAATATGTCGGTGTATGGAGCTGTATATAATTTTTCATTCAAACTGGTAAAATTGTGAAAAATTATTTTTATATTTTAGCATTTTTGGTTATTAAATTCGTTTTTTTTGTTTATTCATATTGTAATTTTTAAAATGTTTGAAAACTTCTTGAATTTTTGAAACAAGATACAGTTGCATGAAAAAGTGAACCTGGATTTCTTTTTCCGCTGTGTCTCTTCTGCAATCACCTCCACCAAATAATTGTTATCACCACAAAAAACATTTGCACAATGTTGAGAAGGAACATTGGAATATTTCTCCCTGCTAATGTGTATCAGTTTATTAACCCCTTAAGGACCAACTCTGATTTTTTAAATCTGCCCTATGTCACTATAAGTGGTTATAACCTTCAAATTCTTTAACATATCCAGGTAATTTTGAGATTGTTTTCATGTCACACATTGTACTTCAAATTAGTGGAAAAAATGTGATATCTTTTGCATTTAATTATGAAAAAATTTTAAATTTGTCAAAATTTTTAAATAATTTTCTCAATTTTTTGTTTTTTAGGCAGATAGTCATAGCACCCAAATAACTTTATAACTAATATTTCCCTAATGTCTGCGTTATGTTGGCATGGTTTTTTATGCATCCTCTAGGACAGTGATGGCGAACCTATGGCACGGGTGCCAGAGGTGGCACTCAGAGCCCTTTCTGTGGGCACTCAGGCCATCACCACAGGGCAGAGTTCACCAAATAGGACAAATCCACCAAATCTTCCTGCAGTCTCAAGCAACGTATGAGATGCTGCTCTCAGTGCTATTGTAAAGCAACATGTCATTGGCTAATTGGAACTGCAGGAAAAGTGAGGTGTGGACAGGGCTGCATTATCTTTGGAGGTCATCCTGCTGGACGCACCATTCTTCCTCTACAGAAAGACCCTCTTTCTTTCAACTGTATTGGTGGCCTTAGGTGGCCGATACAATTGAAAGATGTGGAAGAACACGTAGCAATAAATTACAACTTAAAATGCCACGTTGGCACTTCACTGTAAATTACTGGATTTTGGTTGTAGTTTGGGCACTCGGTCTCTAGAAGGTTCGCCATCACTGCTCTAGGATGTTATAGGGCTTAAAATTGTGGATGCAATTTTTTACATTTTTAAGAAAATCACCAAAACCCATAATTACAGGCACCTGCTCAGTTTTTAAGTGACTTTGAGGAAGTAAAACCCCATTATTTGTCCCAATATACAAACTACACTCCTTAATGTATGAGAAACCAACTTGAAGAAGTTTGTTAACCCTTTAGGTGTTTTACAGGGGTTAAAATAAAATAAAGGTAGAATTTACAATTTGTAATTTTTTTGGACGATACATTAATTTTGTCCCAAAAATGTAAAATTCACAATGGATTAAATGACAAAAAGCTCCACAAAGTTTAATACCCAACTTCTTCTGAGTATGCCGATACCCCATGTGTGTTGGTAAACTTATGTATGGGCACGCAACAGGGCATAAAAAGGGAAAGAGTGCCATTCAGAGGAGATTTGCCTTATCATATTTTAAAGGCTAAATAATGTTTATATTATTTGTAATGTGGACATATGGGGGCTTATTTTTTCTGGTATGACAGCCACTTTTCAGGTACATCATTTAGGGGTTTTAAATAGCTAATTGATGACATTTTATTAATGCTTTCTTGGTGAGGTTGTACACCATACCACAAAAATAATTTATTCTCTTTATCCCATGGGTCACCACGATTATGTTGATAAATCCCATTTATATAGCTTTTTTTTTTACTGTTGATTTGTTTTGCAGAATATGGAACTCATATGTTGAGAAATCTGTTTTTGCATCACCATGTTCTAAGAGACATAACATCTTTATTTTTTTGTACATGGAGTTGTTTTAAGGTATGTTTTTTGTGGGACGAGCTGTACTTTTTATTGGTATCATGTTAGGGTAAATGTTACTTTTTGATCACTTTTTATTGAGGTTAGATGTGAAAATATTGTAATTTTTGCAGACTAATGTATTGCAGCATATTACATAGGCTGACACGAACACTGTTAGATCATGCTGTAAGCAGGCATTTACTGCTGGCACCCCGGGGGTTCTTCATCAGACCTCAGGACTGCCATGGAAGCGGTCAGCACTTCTGTGCCCTGCAACATTTTAAAAACACTACACCATGCTTTCACAATTTCTTTGTTAAACAGGGTTATAGTAACAGGCAGGAACGTCCTTCTATATTGTTCCTTTTTAATCCCAAGTTGCACAAAACTGTTCCTCCATTGATGCATCATCTCGAACAGGGTGTGGTGCTGTTTGTTTATAATAGTCTCAAGTATCACCAAAATTCTCCTTTTCCCCATCCTAATAAAACCATCTAATTCCATTCCTACCTCTCTACCTTTTATCACTTTGTCTATCTTAGTTTCTGCACTTCCATTCAGTACTGAAAAAATTACACCAAAACGATGGTACTAGACACCATTGTATTGTAAAACATTAACTATGCCTAAAACAATTAATATCCTCCTACCGACCTCAAAGAACAGAAGTTTTCTCAAGAAAAAAAAGCCAAACCAACCATTTTTTATACAGGGTATTGGTTTGATATTTTCAGGTTAAGTTCTTATCATGGTTAACCCCCAGATTTTTGTATGTATCAACTAGCTCTCCCTCCTTCTCCACTCATCCTAACCAGGACCGCTGATGTGTGCTCACCGGGCCAGCACTAATTAGTGTTAACGTACACTAAATGTGTCTGTCAGTACTAAACTGGGGTGGCCATTGCTGAGCTTTATAACATGCCGAAGACCATTTAAACATACTAATTAACAATATTTTATTTCTCTTAATTCCATTTTGTATAACAGGTTTTTAAATTTTAGGTATTTAATACATTTATGGCACTTCAGGTTTTTGGAAATATACGGTAAACATATTTATGCAGAAATGGCCCTTGTAGAAAATGTAGTTGAGCCCAATATATTGGTCTTAATGTAAATTATACTATTAAATGTGAATATTCTTTCTGAAAGATCTTTGAAGACATTCTGATCTTGTCATTCATAGGGGCATGGTAGGGTTGTAACAATAGCTTGGCAAGGGAGTAGTTAGTTAGTCATGGCGGGTTCAACATATCAAGATGAGGAAAGTGAAGAGAGGTATATGTGTGACAGATCAGACTTAGGGTGTAAGAGCAGACATTTAATATGAGTAATTTATCATTTTAAAAGCCATGGCCTCGGCATTCTTCTATACATTAGTACTTATATATTTGGCCTAAGGTGATAGCACAATACAGGCTTTGGTAACAAAGGACTGTATTCCATTGTTTACATGGATGTCAGCAGCTCGTTCATTTTATCATATCACAGCTTCTTTTTGGATATTCACACTATATAGGGTTTTCCCATCCTTATTATCTAGTTCAAGCTATATGTCATACATTAATGCGATATGCAGTCTATGCTCCTTCTGTAGGATCCTTTGCTGTCCCCTCCACACACTTAGGGTCCATTCACACAACTATCAGGGAAATGTATATCTGGCCTGATATACCTCCTCCATAGGCGGCTATGGTGTCCGGGCTTGGTACAGTGATCACAACCAATGCTCAACGTTCCGAGCCATGGCAGCAAAAAAGATGCTTTAGAGCGTGCTTTATATTCGGCCACGAGAACGGCCATGCAGCATTATTTTCTATGGGATATCCAGGGCTTCGCTGTAAGCCGTAGGCCACTAAGCCTACTAAGAAGGGGTTCACTGAAACTTTTACATGAGCATCCTTCATGCCTTCTAAGAAGGCAGTTGAGTATATATAGAGTATGTAGAAGCCAAGGAAGAAGGTCACAACATCACTACCATTGAAAAAATTATGAGATTATTTTTTAATATTTTCTAACAAAGCTTAGGTCAGTCTCTTTTTCATTATTTAGCTAAAAGTGAAAGTAAGAGACAGGGACAGCAAGGGGGAAACTGCAGAAGTGGTTAAAATTTACTGCTCAGAGCTGTGCAACACAGGATGAAGAGAAATGATCCTGTAGTCTTCCTGGAAAACATCTTTCTTATCAAAGGAGAAATAAAGCTGTTACATGGGGCTTCTTTGCTTCCTGAGTCTTTACAAACTAAAAAAAATGTTTTAATAAAGTATATTAGAAAAAAATTCTCAACGCTCCCTCAACATAATATTGAAAGCAATTTCAATCAACAGTTACTTTTAAAATACTTATTCATAGCATATGTAAAAACATGATAGATGCAGGTCCAAGCTATCTCCCACCCCATCTGACATGAGATTTTGCCATGCATACTTGGCCACTCTGCATTCAAGTTTATTGTAACCCCAAGAATAGCTGAATGTAGGGGTCAGGGGTCAGAGATGGAACCTGTATCTATCCCATGAAGTTGTAAAGATGATGCTACCCCTTTTAAGTTTTTATTTAAATAGAAGACACACATACAAAGCAATCTCTCCATTTTTAGAACATAAAGGGAATTAATAAGATCACCCCAAGTCATGTAAAATAGAAATATGTTTTGCAGTGGCTCTATAGAAGATTGATTTTCAAGTGAGCATAATTCTGTGAGTAATCTGTGTTTTGCACTTTAAACAAATATGTTCTTCCCCCAATGCCAAGTGTCTCTTCTTCTCGCAGTATATAAGCCGAAGTAATGTGAGACCTTGATTTGTCCTGGTAGGTGTCCCTAAATAAAGGGTTACCAAGTTCATGAAAAGTCTTTTTTTTACTTTCTCAGTAAGTTCTTATCATGATTAACCCCCAGATTTTTGTATGTATCAACTAGGTCTACCTACTTCTCCACTAATACTAACCAGGACCCTACTTGTAATTTTCGCTGCTTGACATAGGTGTCCCTAAATTAAGGGTTACCAAGTTCATGGAAAGTCTTTATTTTGACCTTTTCAGTAAGTTCTTTGCCCTTCCTCCAACAATAGGAGCAGTAGTGCGGTAGCATAGTGTAGAGAACAGTTCTCCTCAGGACAGGACTTACTTTGGCCTGGCAGAATAGACTTTCCGAGGCTCTCTTGTTGTTGCACATAGAGGAATGCAGGCATAAATGAAGGTGCTAGGTGTGGCACCCTGTGGTCTCGGAGAGGATGAACATGCCCTGCTCCCTGAGGGTACAAAGATGAACGTGAATAATAACTATGATTCACCTGCATTTGTTCTTTAATGGGAGTCCTGTGTGTCTGTAAATGTGTGCGACTCTAGGTGTGCCCAGGCTTGTCTGATCCCTGTCAGAGGAGCAGACAGTTTCCATATAAAGTCCTAATGATCAAAAAAAAAGTGTTGAAAGAAGCAACGATATGTGCTTTTTGTCCTGCTCCTAGCACCACCCTCTGAGCTTAGTGTGAGATTCCCTCTGTCACCGTGAAATGAACCTCTACTCTTCTACTCACATGGTGCCTTCTCATTTTTTAACTTTCCTAACCACGTCTAGCTGCCTGTCTTTATATTCCTCTCCTTCGCAACAGTCCATGGTCTTCACTACTATGGTCTTTACCATAACCAACACTTCTAGCTCTCGTCGTAGAGGTGGACCATCCTTTGACTCTATGATGTACTCACTATTTGTACTCTATTTTTGCTTAATTTTTTTGGCTTGATGTGCAATACTTCTCGAAGTCTTCTGAAGACATGGATGTGTCTGCTTAGATGTATGCTAGGATTTGTAGAGTCTTCTTTCACATGCACATGCATGTCATACACTAATATTACTTGGCCTCACCCTCTTTCAGCTCCTCAGCTTTTTTCACCGGTTAAACCTGTTTAAAGACCTGGGGCTGTTTATCTCTGTTTTCTCATAGCAGCTGCTTCTTCTACCTAACTCCGGCTCTACTCAAACATTGCCGTGTCTAACTGTGACTATGTATCTGACAAAGTGTAGTTTTCTTGGTCTTCAGTTTCTTTTATTTTATTATACATTACGTATTGTTTATTGTCTGTATTTAGTTCTACACAAGAATTGAAATACAGAAAAAAAATCTCTTCCACTTCCACTATCAAAATAGATTACAATTTTTGTCCCTATTTTGTTTTCTTTGTATTTTGTGTTTTCTTGTATTGACTACAATTTTTTATATGGCACAAGAGACATATGGCTGTAGGCTTCTTTTTTTGGAAATGACTCTTGCACCTCAGGGTTGGGGGTAAATTAAAGTTTATGTAGTAGTTTATATTAAACACTTGGAATCAATGTCAGAGATTCTGTCAGGGACAGAGCAACCATGATTTATACCCCATATATTTGTATGTCCCTAATCTCATGAATACACCCATGCAAGGTCTTACAGAGTATTGTCCTGGCCATTTTGTAGAACATGTTTTCACATTGCATGAGAATATTATTTAAGGCTTATTAATCCATTGACAAGATTGCTCAAAGTTTCTAAAGAATATAGTTATTAGGATCACTAGAATCACTAATGTAGTTAGGATCATTGTATTGTATTATGATTATACTGCAACTTTAAGGTTTTTATAATATTGTATAAATAAAATAGAATACATAAAATCTCCTCAATAGAGTGTAATTCACAATGGATTTGTGTCAAAATACCAAAAAGGGTTTTTTCCTTGTTAGGGGGGATCTTTCACCACATTTGCACATATACAGCTAGCGACAGGTTTCCATAGAGCCCTATTAACTAATTGACACCCTTCTTTCAGTTTTGATGATCCCCATAAAATAACTTTATCTTATATTTCCTGGCATCAGAGGGGGCATATCTTGCATTGCTGGCCGCTCCCTTCTACTCCTCCCCATGCCTTATGCCTCCTTACTATTCAGCACTTCATGTCATGTGACCAGGTTGATGTCATCTAAGGTCCTATACCCTTTACATTTTTCAAATGTACCCCATGTATGTATCTGATCACATATAATCACTGCATGCCTCCATCGACGTCTACTCCTCCCCATCTCTCATGGAGGCTGCAGTAAGTTAATGTGATGAGATACAATTTGAAAATGTAAAGGGTATAGGACCTAAGATGACATCACATGACATTAATGTCACACTAGTCACCGTGGTAAACAATTGACACAATATTCCCTATAAATAAATGTAACTTTATATGTCTGTAGTTTAATAATGGCAGACGGTCCCTAAGAACAAGGAGGGAGGGCAGTTAGTTGCAGAGACACAGAGCTGTCAGTCAAAATTAAGGGGTGTGGTTCACTGGCAGCCTGGGATAAAACACAGTCATATCTTAAATTACAGAGTCAAAAAAGCTAATTAGCATATCAGAAAAATGGCTGTAATTAAGGTACAGTGCCTCACTGGCCGCTAGTTTTATTTAATATGGGGTGGACTTGTAACCTTTTACTAGCAGACATTATATGTCTATGTATATTTTATAATTTATCTGGAGTTCCAAGTTTCTTAAATATACTCAGCATAACAAAATAACACATTCTTCAATTCACTATTATTAACAAAAAATACATAATTTCAAGTCCAACCTGTCTCTATCAATGCTGGTGTACACAATTTCAGTTGCCCCTGGTTTCCGACCCTGTATCTTCTGACTTTAGGGTCAGCAGCCATCTTGTTTTTCTGTCTGATGCCATGGAGCTTCTCCCTGCAGCGGCCCCTACCCTTGCATTCCAGGACGGAGCTACAGGCAGATAAGTTCATTATCCAGGGAGGGGGAGGCACATCAGATCTGATAGCGTGTGTGTAGCTGAAATGCAGGGCCAGTTCTAGACAAAGTGGGGCCCTGGGCAAAGTGGGGCCCCAAAATAAAACTATTTTATGACCAGTCACAGTCAGCAAGAGGCTCCCTTTAGTATGGTAAAACAAACTGTAATTTTGGAGAATTTTATAGGAGATGGATCATAGGAAGATTGATGGGCAGAATGGTGACTCATTGGTTAGCACTACAGCCTTGCAGTGCTGGTCAACATCTGCAAAGATTTTGTATGTTCTCTCTGTGTCTGCGTGGGTTTCCTCCGGGTCCTCCGGTTTCCTCCCACACTCCAAAAAATTACTAGTAGGTTGATTAGACTGTGAGGCCCATTGGGGAGAGGGACCGATATTTTCTGAAAGCAGACACTTGCCCCATTTTCTAAATTGCATCAAAGAGTTTATAGACACAGGCGCAATTATGATTTAAACTGAAACATTTTATAAAAAATGCTTAAAATTTGACTTCAAAACAAAAAAATTTGTTCCAAACAGAAAATATTTACCTTTACATCTCCTAAATGTAATACATGGACATGTGTAGAGTTCACAAATGTGCCCTATTGTTCACATAAATAAATCCACATAATATCACTAAAACTGTAATAACTAGATATCTGCTTTTCAGCTAGAAATTTAAAGACAGTCACAACCTGCAAAATATATCAATAAAACTGAATAAAAAGTAAAGGCGCCATAAAACCTATAGAATTTTGAAAGCAGACAACCAGGCAATGCATTTGGCAATTAACATTCAAAATTTCCTCTAAAATATGTACAAATCCAGATACTTATATAAAGAAAATACACTTTCCTAAAACAGCAAGATGTGAGGAGATCATACATACCCCACATGTGCATATTCACCAAAATATGCAACAAAGTGAACTGCAGAAAATTCACACAGATCTATCATTGTCTGCTCCTTACACAATGGTAACCCAAATACATAACTATATATCCATAAACCAGGCTAATGAGATAATAAAAGTCACGTTTAGATGTGCGCCATTGTATTAGCTACACAATAACAGAACCCTCCGCGCTTCATAAGAATTTGAGTGAGAACGTCATAACATAGGAGTAAATAATGGAGGATGGTGGGAAATAAAAAATTTATTCCAGAATAGTCACATTAGGCGAAGAGGACCGAATGTTCATCGTTTCAGTCAATTTTCCCAACAAAAAAAAAATAGAAGGAAATAAGAGAGAAAGTGTGTTCTTAGATAGTTCTGCATAAAGAAGGGTTAAAAACATGAATATTAGTTGATATTATCCCTTCTCAAAATGTAGTAACATATAAAGTGAATATTTCCATTATCTGTGAGTGGCAGCAGCTCCTGTGTGCAGCAAATTCTCCATGTAGCCTGATGGCTAAGAATCTGGATTGGGGGGGGGGGGGAGGGTACATTTCAGGGGGCTGTATCTCTGGCTTTGTGACACATAGAACCTTACTTCTTTTTTCCTATGAAAATAGAGAGTCTCCTCTTTTATATGAATCTAAATTTGTGTTTATAAGTTTTAGGAAAACAGAGATAATAACTGTTAAACTGCCGTTGGGAGTGATTTTTATATATAAAAATGGCACCTGATATTCTCACTTTAAACCTGAATATCTTTGGATCTATAGCACCTAGAAACAAAATTCAAGATTTATTTGAAAGAAGAGATTCTTGCCCTGGGCAATTGCCCCCTTTGCCTACCCATAGCGCCGGCCCTGCTGAAATGTAGCAAGAGGTGAGAGTGTCATTGTGTGTAATATGTATCTCATGGATCTCATCATCTCTAATCTGTCTCATCTCTCTTTCTATTTATCAGATACTAATACAATGTTCAGAAGCTAAATGAAAGTGTATATAAACCTGTACCCTGGTAATGTAACCACATTGTCAGCTCACAGAACTAGATGGATCATAAAGTGTCTGCTTAGAGAGGCCCAGCCCACACCCTGGAATTTTACACTGAGCATCATTGAATGTTAGGAGCGATAAAATAACAATAAAACTGAGTAAAATTGTAAAGTAAGGGCTTAAAAATTGTCTTTATTGTGTTAACATGACTAGGGAATTGAAACTTGAGAATTTTCTTTCATGGGCAAATCCCACCCCACTTTTCAGTTTATTATTTTGTACAAAAGTTTTTAATATCCAAGGAATGTTGTTCCACTTGTGACCCACTTGTTGTTGATTCTTGCCCCCCAAAAATTAAAATTTTATATCTTTATGTTTGTGGCAAGAGGTAAAAAAGTTCAAGGGGCACAAATACTTTTGCAAGGCTCTGTATATAACAATGCTATATGTAATATATATGATATCAGTATATTTATGGGCATATAATGTATCTTTTGTATGTTACCAATATTAATGTATGTTGTTAACTGATGGATCAAATAAAGAATTTTTGTGATATTTTCCTTATCCTTTGGTGTTCATTCTCTTCATACAAAAACCTCTTTTGGTAGACTTGTTTACATCTAAATGTAATATCCTTAAAAAGACACAAATAAAGTAAAAACTAGAAAAGTAAGTGTAAAGATAACATTTTCTCCAAAAAGAGAATAAAGCAAACATAGTTGTATTTACATTCATCATTATCTCCTGTTTTCCCATAACTAACACTCATGACATTGATATGCCATAAATGTCTGCCTTAAATAGGGGAGTGTCTGGTGCACGCTGACTCGCTCTTTCTGTATCTCTCATAAACTTTAATGGAGAGTAATTGTGCAAATGATGTCAATATTTATGCTTATGTTGCAGAGAAATCCCTGGGAAGATGATTGTTTAAGGAATCATCAAAACCTGTGAATGCGCAGTCAGTTTGATGTAAATCATTCCAGAATATAGGTACAGCACTGGAGAAGTCTTGGAGACAGGTAAAGAAGTTAAGGTAAAAAAGAACAATAACACATATGATAGGAATATGCAGCCATGTAGCTCATATAGTTTTATAAGCTCTCATAATTGAGCCTTTATATAACTGCTGTAGTGTAATATGTACACATCTTCTTTATATAATTTACTAGTGTTGTAATGATGATTTGTAAACACATTTTTGTCTGACAAAAACATTGGTCTATAGAAGTTTATAAAAGTTTATAATAAAAAAAAATAATGGGTTGCTCAGTAAATATAAAAGGTCTATTTTTTAGCATTAAGATTGTTTTCTAGTTCTACAAATATAGACTAAAATTGTCCAAATATCGCAGCGATCATGCAACCATTATTGTGGCCGTGATCTGGCTACACCGTATTAGGGTCTTAAAGGGTAAGTGCCACTTCATTAAAAAAAAATCTAGACAACCCTTTCCTGTCCCACAGGGGGGGGATTGCACAATTTCTTTTTTTATAAACTCCTAATTTTCTCCCTGTTTGGTCCCATGGCAACCTCCTCTCTGAGCTCCTCAGAAAAGTAATCTTTTTCAAAATGCAGGAGTGGGGAAAATAACAATGACGTCTGCCAGAGCATCACATAGGCTGCCCTTAGTACCCATGAGGCCACGGGTGCACTCAGGAGTGTGCCTTCTCAGAGCAGCAATCATCTGACACTTAGAAGTTGTCTATCCCCCGGTCAGGAATCGCTCTCATCACATGGGAGACTAGTACAGATCTGTATACAGAAAACAAGAGAGTAGACAGATCCGACCCTAATAACAGAAATCTAAGAGATGGAGCATGCTATACTGAGTGAATGGATTTGATCGTGTTTACAAGGTGAACTATTACATCAGACCGTATAATAATAATAAAAAATAATAAATCCTTTATTTATATAGCACCTACAGAGCTTGCCAGATCGGTCCCTGTCCCCAATGGGGCTCACAATCTAATCAACCTACCAGTATGTTATGAAGTGTGGAAGGAAACCGGAGGACCCGGAGGAAACACGGAGAGAACAAACTCTTTGCAGATGTTGACCCTGCGACTTGAACCCAGGTCCCCAGCGCTGCAAGGCAGTAATGCTAACCACTAAGTAAAACATTGGTGCGTACATACACTGTACCAGACCTAGAGCATAAACAGAAACTACCGTATATCATATGGAACCTACCCTTCAATAGAGTCTATGGCATTGGGTCACCGTGAGGTGAGAACACTTTGGGGCACATTTACTTACCCTGCCCGGAGGAGTTCCCGAAAGTGCATTGTCCGACGACAATGCACTGTGCCACGATTCAATAAGATCGTGCGCCTGATTTCCTCAATGTGTCCCTTCCCTGATCAGGACCGCCCAAATTCACCTTCTTCCTCCCGATGTATGTAAGTGCATTGTCTTGCGACACAATTTTAAAGTCACATCCCGCGCTCCATCCGAATCAGTCAGATCGTTCGATGGCCAGCCCCCCAATTTCTGTCGCAAGAAAGCCGGTGCCGATGCGCCACAATCCGATCGCGTGCGCCACAATCCCCTTCTAAATGCCTGTCCCTTAGTAAATAATCCCCTTTGTCTCACATTACCATGACCTGGCCAGGCAGACGTGCCGCAAATGACAGGACATGTCCAATCTTTTGCCGGATTACGGCTGCAGCTGCTTGGATTTCTATAGCAGAGGGAAGGGGTGAGAGCGCTCTCCCTTCCCCTCCCTCTTCTGCACCCAGCCACATGTGCATGTAGCTTAACATAGCTAAACATGTTAAAAATTGGTCACGTGTATGTAGCTTAGAGGGGTTTTCCTATTTCACCAAATAAATGTTATTGTTTAAATAATGAAAATTTATACAATTTCCTTAAATACTTTCTGTAACAATTTCTCAGTTGTCTAGATCTCTGCTTGCTGTCATCCTAAACAAAGCTTCTAAGTTTATTTCCAGTGGATGGAAATCTGTCCATGGTCACACAGGTGCACAGCTCAATATAACACACAGCTCTGATTACTCTCTGTGATATAACAAGCTGTGCACTTGTGTGATCGTGGTCAGATTTCTATTCACTGGAAATAAACATAGAAACTTTCTCTAGAATAACAGCAAGTAGAGGTCTAAAGAATTGTGAGGAATTGATATGGAAAGTATATTGGAAAAATGTATACATTTTTCATTATACAAGCAATGATTAATTTGCTGAAATGACAATATCCCTTTAACATAGCCAAACATAAGTCTCTATGATCCCCTGATTTGCTCTAATATATGGTGTCTCTTGCAACGGAGGAATTGGTTGGAGATGCTGAATCACTCGCATTGTGTCACCACTGTGGGTAGTGATTGGCTAAGTAGGCATTCCCAAATATTGGAGAAACACAAGTTAATGAAAAAAATGGGTAGTTTTTGGGCCAGCATGGTAGTTGCTTTTTAGGTTAGGGTTTTTTTTTAAAAATGCGGTATGGCAGCGTTGTATGATGACGTGTGATTGCCATTCATTATATGGATTTAAATTGGTAATCAGCCCCCTTCGACACACCCCTTGAAAAAGCTGATGGTGAAACGGGTGTCTGAGTGGTGTCCTGGTCACTTTGTACCAATAGTAACAGGCATCAGCAAGGTCTGTGAAAGGAAACTTTTTCAGAGGCTGGCTAAAAGTATTGCAAGTTTATTTTATTATAGTACCTCGTGAATAACTATTATCTGATGTAATGTCTTATTTGTTTTTATAATACCTAATAAAGTTTTGTTTTATATTTTTTTCCAAAATGGACTGATATATTTTCCATGTACAGGCAGTCCCCGGGTTACGTACAAGATAGGGTCCGGAGGTTTGTTCTTAAGTTGAATTTGCATGTAAGTCGAAACTGTATATTTTTTAATTGAAGTTCTAGACAAATTTTTTTCTTTTGTCCCAGTGACAATTGGAGTTTCAAAATTTTTGCTGTAATTGGACCAAGGATTATCAATAAGGCTTCATTACAGACACCTTACAGCTGATCATTGCAGTCTGGGACTAAAGTAAAGCATTCAGAGAGCTTCACCAGAGGTCACAGTAGGCAGAGGGGTCCGTCTGTAACTATGGGTTGTCTGTAAGTTGGGTGTCCTTAAGTAGGGGACCGCCTGTAATTTTGGTCATAGAAAACAATGGTTGTTTTGTTATGATTTGGTATGGTGGCATATTATATTGTAGGGTAAAATGTACATAGGGAAAGTGAAAGCTGCCTGTTCTGTGTCTATAGAGATAGAAGCAGGATGTCATTTGTGCCAAAAACATGGAGACAAGAGCAGAGCTGTTATAAAGGTATTCGGCACATCACAACTTTCTTCTCCTTCCATTGGCAGACTCAAGATGTCATAAACGCCCAAATACTGTAAATGGTATTCCATTATTTATGCCTTGGCTTTCTAAGCTCCTTAATACCAGTGCTTTGCTGAAAAGCAAATACAGTCCCTATATCCAAAAAGGAATTAGAGCTGCCCCCTGACCATAATAACTATAGAGTGCTACATTTAACATATATGGTGAAAAGGATTTTATAAGGAATCATGTTGAAGGATACAAATAAAAAAAAAGAATATAGTCAGCAGTAGTCAGCGAAGCCTTATGAAAGGGCAGCTTTGTCAAACAAATCGACTTTGCTTTTTATGAAGTGAGCAGGAATTTGGAAAGAGGGCTGGCAGTGGATGTAGAAGATTTAAATATTCCAGAGCCCTGTGACACCGAGCCGCACAGGCACTTAATGTATAAGGATCAAGTCTGTTGGGCTGGAAAGTACAATCTGTAACTGGAGAAAGAAAAAAGAAAATGGTAAAACAACTATATCCAGAGATCATGTGTAAATGGTTTATACTCATATAAGGTTCATGTTATAAGTGGTGCACCCAAGGGATATCTACCGGGACCATTAACACATCCTGAAAGTAACGGAAGGAGAAATATAGAGCATGAAGAAGACCTTTCTCCACCTTTAACCAATCCACTGATTGAGTTAGTGTTGGACAAAGGACAAAGCCTAGCTTTCAGATATGTGGGAGCGCAATTGTGTGACCACAAATCGTGACAATAAGAACCTGTTGTCCAACCAAAACGAATAGAGCAACCGATTGCATGAGCATCCTGGTGCTGTATTGAAGCTCGAAGCTGCTTGACAACAGTGCAAAATCTGTGTCAGACCCTCAATTTTAATGTATCGTTTATGGTACTAATCTTTTCACACGAGACAGATACACGATATGGGCCCTTTAAGCGTCTAAGGTTGTGACTGCACCCTGTGCACCCCATCAAATTATGCCTGTTGCTCTATTCATCTGTATGACACTGATGGGGAAAGTCGGTCCCCGCTACCTCTGTCAGATTAGTAAACAGTGTATAGGGCAGTGATGGCAAACCTTGTGGAGACCGAGTGCCCAAACTACAACAAAGACCCGCTTATTTATCGCAAAGTGCCAACACAGAAATTTAATTTGTGATTTATACTCCCTTCTCTGTCACAGTTTTCATTGATATCAGCCCCTGAGGAAACCAATAAAGCAGAAAATAGTCCCAGGTAGAGCTGTCACTTTAAAATAGCTCTGTGCACAGCAAGTACTGGGCTGTCTGGGACTGCAGGAAGATACCTGGAGTCATCTCTGGTGATGGCCTGAGTGCCCACAGAAAGGGCTCTGAGTGCCACCTCTGGCACCAGTGCCATAGGTTAGCCATCACTGGTATAGGGTGTCAGCTGTATGATACATTTACCCCATCTTTTTAGAAACTATTGCCTTAATTTATGACACCTCCTGGTTGGTTTACTAATAAGTCACACCACTTTTCTCTCTAAGACTCTAAGTTTTGTCTTGGAGCCTGGTTTCTAGTATATTTTTCTTAAGGGAAATTTTCAAGTGTTGAGATTTTATTATTATGTCATCGGATAAGCCATCAGTGTCAGGTCAGACCCCACCGTTTGATGGAGCTGCAATACAGTACAAAGTACTGTATATAGTATATTGTACAGGGCATGGACAACACCCCAAATAGCCCTTTATTAACTCTAACTACTTCTGGTTCCTCAGCAGTTCCTAATTGAAGAAAGCATGAACATTTATCTTAAAGAGAACCCGGCATGCAAAATAACCCCCCTAAACTAAATATATTTTCATAAACTGCCATTAGAGAGCATTGCCTCTATCCCTTCATTGTCCCTCTACATGCCTGTAAACCTAAGCAATGAGGTCCTAAAGCTGTATGCAAATGACCTGTGAAATGTCCAATGAAGCATTAGCATATTCAAGCTGTCCACTCTATTCATGAGTGGGAGGCACAGCCACACCCCCAGTGCTTGACTGACAGCCTGTATAATGGTGTGAGGCTGTATAATGATGTGCTTCCTGGTGCTGGTGGCCACGCCCCCTGCAGCCTGTGTGTACATGTGTGTGTGTATAGGAGAGATACAGCAGCTCCAGGCTGCAGCCATGTTACAGCAGAACATGTCAGATTCATGTGTAGCTGATGTCTGTGTCTCTCACCTGTATATTAGGAGGATGCAGCATGTCAGCAGATGCAGCACACACACTAGCCATACTTTACTATACATTACACACAGACATGAGCAGGGGGAGGAGAGGGGAGGGGTAACAGGGGTCACTGCCTCTGACCATGTGACCAGCCTCATTTACATGATAAAAAATAGATGATTTTACAATGATTAATGTATGAAATAACTAGATAAAGGCTGGGATGGGATCCTTGTGAGCTGCTCCAACAGGTAGAGGTGACAGGACTAGTGGCAGAGACCTGATGACAGGTGTCCTTTAATGTCTTAAATTTCTCCCTAGAGTTACAGACCTATAAGTACCAGTTAGCCAGTGGTCCATTAAGACATGTGGGTGGTTTAGTGCCCTGAATGCATCGGGCAGGATCCCTTTCAGGGTAACTTTTTCTAGTTAAACAAATCCACAGAAATCTATAGGACCTTACTATAACAGTTATTTCCACTTTTCCCGTATGGAAACATACCCAAGTTTCAATATAATAATAATCCCTTTATTTATATAGCGCACACAGAGCTGCACAGAGTTTTTGCCAAATTGGTCCCTGTCCCCAATGGGGCTCACAATCTAAACAACCTACCAGTATGTTTTGGAGTGCGGGAGCAAACCCACACAAACACGGAGAGAACAAACTCTTTGCAGATGTTGACCTGGGTGGGATTTGAACCGAGGACCCCAGCGCTGCAAGGCAGAAGAGCTACCCACTGTGCCACCGTGCCGCCTCAATATGGAGTTGATGACAAATAAATGTGTCATGAGGCATTAAATTCACTCTATAATGGATTATTTTTGCAATATAAAGGTCGCCATTTGGCAGCACAGAACCTTTTGGAAGCATACAGTATTGGGACACGATGTGACATTGAACATGGGGGGGGGGGATCTCATAATAGTCTTTATCCTCATATTCATATTGTCCCCTGACCAACTGGTGGTACCTCTTTCCATGCAGATGTTGAGTGGATATATGCTCTCATTCTATCCAGATGTCTAGAGTCTTGTGTCTCCACACATGTTTCACAGTTGTCTTCTCTCGTATTGTAGGTTATAGGCAAGAATCCTTCATTGTAGAATCCAGAGCCTGCGACAGTCTCTAATCTTATCTCTACACCAGAAAACCTCTCATCTATGATAACTATTAGCTGTGATATATATATAATATTCCTTTTATTTCTATGGTTTGGTATTAATAAAACATAAACAATTTATCATCTGTATAACCTCCAGGGTATGATAATTAAATACTGACTGCTTGTTTTCTATGGAGCCTTTGGCTTCCGTCCCTTACAATATAACACAAACCACAGGAGCCACAGAATAATTCTAATAATCTACATGTCAGATCTAAGGATGAAGGTCTCTCTCTCACTATTTATACATTTTTCTCATGGATGAAGAAATGTAGATATACAGTATATGTACACAAAACTAATAAATTTGAAATGTTAAATCCCCCGCATAGTCCGAATCCGTCCATTGGTGGCACTGCACATTCACAGGGCTCTTGTGACATTATTTTGCTGTCAAGAGATCTTTTTATAACATTTTAATATTTTGGAACTTTCAGCACACAGTTGGAGGGGGTAAATGCTATTGTACACTGCAACAGCCTGTGAATCTGCAGCACAGAGGGGCTCTGGGAACAAATGAATACCAATAATAGCATACAGGACCACAGTAATGAAGTCATAATACATGAAACAATAGAATAAAATCTTCTATTGCTGCAGTGGTGGTTTTGAGAGCTATTTGTACGGTTGGTAGGCACCTATGCATATAATGCCTTTTCTGGGCAAAGTTACTGTTGAGTATACTTATTTTGTGCTCTCAAGATTTACTTCTATACCTATTGAGGCGGATACGTTATTCATTGACCACCATCGCTTTTGTGTGTTTGTTGCTGTGTATTTTAGGTGATGATTTTAAATTGTTTGTCCTTTTTGATTGCCTTGTGGAAATAAAGATTGAAGATTTTATTCTATTGTTTCATGTATTGTGACTTCATTACTGTGGTCCTGTATGCTATTATTGGTATTCATTTCATGGATAGTATAGGGACTTGTTACTTTGTAGTGGTTATCCCTTATGGTATTCACGGCCTCTGGGAACAGCCCCAGTAGCCCTTCTGGCTCATTAACATAATTTTGAAAGATGATTTTAGAAGGAAGAAGGCGAAGGATAAGAAATATAAGAAGATTACCACAATCAAAGTGTCGGAATCTATATGTAAGTGTCTCTGGTTTAGCATGGTGGTAGATTTAATTATGATTGTAGTGACCATGCACAACTTATTATGTGTTTTATACAGTTTACATTTTGTCAACAAATAGTAGGTGTGCAGATGTATTATTCAGCAGTAGAAACACGGATACTACTGGTGCAGTTTATAATAGAATTTAGGGTATTTTCACATGTGGACGACTTTTCTTTTTTGATGAGTCCACACCACAAAATCTGTTGTATCAATTTGCAGGGATACAGGGAGGGTGTTTGCAATAAGGTAAGTTCTGCAGCAGAATCTTTCTTGAAATCTGTGTGTTACACACACACAGATTTGATGTCGACATGTCTAGACTAATACATATAGCATAGGCGATAATAAACTGATTGGTGACAGCCTGCCTGGTGGGACCCCCACCAATCACAGCTGCTCCCATTTTTATTAATACAGTAGGTGGAGCACCAGTAGGAGCATGCATCCTGCCGCTCCATTCAGTTGTGTGGTAGAGTCCCAAATTGTTCATGACAGTGCTCAGCTATCTCCAGCACTGCCAATCACTGTCTATTGGAGTCTTGGAGATAGTTGTGCGCTGTGATTGACAATTTCCAACACCCCTTACAGTCGAATGCAGTTGCAGGGCGCATGCTCCGTTCATTAGTGAAAATGGGATCTCCCTTCTCCAGATTGCTGTGGTTTATGTTCTCATGATCAGTGGTGGTCCCAGCAGTCTTACCCTCACCAATCAGTTGTTGTGAGTCGGAGATACCTTAAATAGTTGGTACAACCCCTTTAAGTACCACTCAGCATCAGTACTTTAGCAGAGAACCCTCCATTGATAGTACCCCCCTTCTAGTGATTGCCGGGCAGAGCAACCCATGAATTGTAAGGGTTGAATTCTTCATCAAAGATCCACAGCGGTACATGACACGTCATGATGTACACTTTACCGTAGAGCTTTCTCTAAATTAAAAAAAATAAATTGTTGATTATTTTTATTTACATATATATTTTTCCCCCCTTATATAGAAGCCTACAGAAAATGTATAAGCTTATTGTTGGATAACTTTTAGGGATATACATTTTTTGGTAAAAGAAGTGCAAAAAAAGTATGGTGAAAGTATGGTAAGTGTAAAAGTTTAGTCTCTTTTCTTCTCTCTGTGAGCCTGGCCCCCCTTCCAGACTCGCATGTACATTATGTGCTGGCACACGTACGTCCTGCACACATGTATTTATGTACACAGGAATGTTGTCCAGGCCTCTCCAGGAGGATGGTCATATAATGACTGAAATTACATTGCCTGGAATGGCACAGCCAGAAGAAGGGGAAAGGGGGGGGGGGGTTAGATTTTCCGTGCTTTCCACTGCAATTCATTCTGTGGTTTGTGAAAAAAAATGTGCTTTATATTTTGTGCGTGGAGTGAGTCACATGACCTGGGTTATGAATAGCAGATTGTAATGAGTTGGTAGTGTAAGTAAGAGAGGAGGCGAGAGCACTCACACAGACACACACATACACACACTCTCTGTGCACACTGTCTGTGCTGGGTGACGGTGGCTACAGACACTCACGCCAGGTACGTGTGGACTCTGCTGGAGGCTGGACTTGTGGACAAGGTGAGTGGCCACTGATGTGACTTGCCGGCCGGGGGACGGACGGACCTCTATTGTTTTCTTTTAGGGAACTTTTCAGGGAGGAGGGAAGATTTCTCATCTCAGGAAGTTAGAGGAGATTTTTTTCCTTCATTAATTGAACCCGGCTGGTTCCCTTTTTTTCCATGTCCTTCTGGTTTTTTGCCCCTTGGTGATCTGTGCCCTCTGTGATCGGGAGCCGGGGCCAGCGTCTATTGACACGTTGCTTTTTTGTTTGGCTGAGGAAGGGCAGAGGTCACGGCTGTCAGCTTGCTCTGTCTAGAAACCTTCTTGCAATCTTTTTCCCATTTTCTTGCTACTCCAGGCTTCCCCCATCTCCGTGACTTTCTCTGTCTTCATACTTAGTTTTCACTACTTCGATTCCATTTCAGCTCATTTCTTCCCTATTCCTTCTTCTTTTCCTACTTTCTGCACTCAAAGATGCTCCAGGTCTTTTACTGCCTAACTCCCTGACCTGCAACCTTAGTATACTGTACATTTACATTCATTTCTTCAGAAGACCATCCCTTTGAGAAGACCATGGTAGATTTCCAGTTTCCCCAAATATTTTAAATAATGTTCATATTCTTTTAGAGGACGACCAACCTTTCAAAGCTTTTTCTTACGGGCCACTTGTACAAGTTGTAGCTTTTTATTGTTGCATTTTCCTTGCCATGAGATAAGGAAAATCCAGGCAACTCTTTAGTCTTATTTTGTGTTATTTACATGTGATTTGATTGATGTTTTATACATTTTTCCCCAAAAAAGTTTCTTACAGTAAGATGTAGGATATATGGCCACGTAAAACCTCCTCTACCTAAAATCTGTCATATGTTTCTTTGCACCTTTAGAGTCGCAGATTGAGTTTGTAATTTTGTGTCATTTAGTTTAGATATTATACCGTATAGGAATGAAAGTAAATCTGTCTTCTCTGGTAATGCAACCCTTAAAAGGGTTAATAGCATGTTTAGTTTTGCTGTATTTCGAGGTGGATAAAGGAATGTAAAACTGTATCCTTCAAGGCATTTGCTATTCTCTATTGGGATTATTTTGTGTACTGGCTATGTGCTCAACTTGCTCACCTTTAACAATTAACCCTTAGTTAGGCTGAGACAAAAAGGATGTCTCATGCAATTCATCAGACTACCAGCAGGAGTCTCCACTGCCATTCATTATTTTCCAGCATGGTTTAATATTTTTATAGTGGAGGAGGTTGAAAAAGAGGGTATTGGGGGGGAAAGGAGGTGAGATGAGGTGAACTCAGAGGAGGGGGGTATTGGCATGAGGGTAAAGCACCCTTTCCTGCTCCGCCTCGTGCCCCCCGGAGCTGTGTCTGACTGGGGCTCTGTGATTTTGTGTGTGGTACCGCAGGAGGATGATGGTAAAAGGAGGGAGTTCGGGGAAGAGCGGTCTAGTGGCCCTGTGATGTGGTTAGGTAACCACAGTATTGGTTTGGTGTGTTGAAGACACTTAGATTGTAGGCAGTGTGACAGAAATGGGAGATTTGCTATGCGGCTCAGTCCCAGGATAACACTTCAAAGTACTAAATTAATAAACTGCGGGTCCTTTGGCTGAAAATTTTGGTTGAATTTATTTCAATTTCTCTTTTTGGTCATTGCTGACTTGTAAATTCTTTTTGGCTATTAGTTTATGTGAAAATATATACAGTACGTATGAACCCATATTCATATACTGGACTGGAATTTGTTACTGGATTTGGCATCTGGAAATGTCGGAGGCTCCCTTCTCCGAAAAGAAAGTTTATTACTCTCTGCCCTCCCATAGCTGTAAATTGTATTGAGTCTCCTGGATGCCTATACAGTGTCCCAACACTGCAGTCTCATTCAATTGCATAGTTTGCATTATGGGTAAATCTATTTTTGCAGCTTATAGTGAACCTTAATGACACTGAATTTCATGAATAGTGATTCCCTAATAAAATCATACTAAGTCCTGAAAAATAATAACTTCCTCAATAGCCAATCTGTCAGTCTTTCTGTAGCGTAGCGGTTGCTGTAGGGCAGTTTATGGAATTTTTTGAGTGATTAACAAAGTAAGGCCCCCTGTACACAAATGTGTTTGGTCCGTGCATGCGACCCGTGTGATTGTCACATAACAAGGACCGAGCACATTGCATTGGATGTGAGTCCTTGCATCATAGTAATATATGATGTAACTTTACAGTTGTAACAGTGTGGGTGCTGCTGTTTGCCCAGCAGACAGGGGCTCCTTGCATCATACATTATTGTGATGCAAGGACTCCCATCCATTGCACTGTTCTCAGTCCATGGGAACTAACCTGCAGTTGACTTATATGCACATCATTTGTAGATTTAATATTTTCAGTACTTTTCTTATGAAGATTTTACTGAATAATAATTATTTAAACATTTTAGGTAAGAATAAGATTTTGTCCACCGAATATTTACAAAATGAATACAGTTGCCTATAAACATATTAGATTAGAATTGATGAAATTGGATGTTTGTTGGGTGAAATTTTACATTGAGCAGCACATCACTACCAACAGAGAAGAAGATACAGGCAGTCCCTGGGTTACGTACAAGATAGGGTCCATAGGTTTCTTTGAATTTGTATGTAAGTAGAAACTGTATATTTTATAATTGTGGATCTAGACAATTTTTTTAGACAATTCTAGACAATTGGAGTTTCACATTTTTTTGCTGTAATGGGAACAAGGATTATCAATAAAGCTTCATTACAGACATCTTACAGCTGATTATTGTAATCTAGGACTATAATAACATCCAGAGAGCATCACCAGGGGTCATAGGGGGCAGATGGGTCCGTCTCTAACTAGGGGTCGTCTGTAAGTCGAGTGTCCTTAAGTAGGGTACTGCCTGTACTTAGGTCTTATTTACAGAACAACAGATCTTTCCTTCAAGAAAAGTTTTGTAAAGGTGGTTTTATTTCATGCATGGTGTCATTACATGGTATGTCCAGCTTGAATGTCGGTAATGGTCAATATGGACAAACTGTGTATGGCTGTATCAGCTAAGTCATAGTTCACCAGATGGTCACTCACTTAACGGATAAGTGTGCACGGAGCCCTTGGAGGGTCCTACCACCGGTATCATACATGGCACATGGTATGAGAAAACCCTGTTACAGGTAAAGCTTACGGTCCAGATGCTACAGGAGGAGTATGAGATCTTCTAGATAACAGTATGAGATCTTCTAGATAACAGTATGAGATCTTCTAGATAAGAGGATGACATCTCCTAGATAAGAGTATGACATATTCTAGATAAGAGTATGACATATTCTAGATAAGAGTATGAGATCTTCTAATTCTGAAAATCTGTAGTCTGCCTAGTTGCCCGATGGGCAATGTAAGTGCGAGGCAAGTAAATCTGTCTTGCCAAAGTATAAAAACCACTAAAGCTATAAGTGTTAGAATGCAGATCTGGCTGCTTCATTGAGAACAAACCAGATCCACTTAGATGGACTTTGGCCACTCGATTTTGGTAGCAAACTGCATTATTATCATCCAAATCATGTAGTCATTGGCCAAGTGTAGCAATCTGTAGTAAGAGAAGATCTTCTGTGTTTCATCCTTTGTCTAGGGACTATATGATATTGTCTGCATCTCTAAATATCTGCGCACATTTACTAAAAAACAGTGCAAACTGCCCTATGTGGAGATAGTGGGGGTCATTTATTAAGGGCCTGAATCACGTTTTTCCGAATATTTCCGATTTGCACCAATTTTCCATGAATTGCCCCGGGATTTTGGCGCACATGATCAGATTGTGGCGCATAGGCACATATGCGGCATTGTACCGCTCCTTACATGAAATAAGGATGTACTATCTTTCCCCATGTTAGGGGCCATACATTACACATTGCAATGGAGAAGGGAGGGATCACCCCTCCTCCTCTCCATCGTGGCTGACGTATACCCGCCCAGCCGTAGCCATGCAGGTGTGTGTCAGTGTGAATGCAGCCAAACACTGATCTAGACAAACGTAATGTGTAGCCTTTAATAGCGCCAAAAACTAGCCAAATCATGTCTGCTTTACCACCGCTTCTAGGTCTTAGATACAGTGTTTGGAAACTAGGACTCAAATTTTAGTATATTGTTGCCAGAAATCTCCATTATTAAAATTGAGATATTTATTATGTTTGTTGCCCTGGACTACATTGATGTGACATGTGTAAAACTTCCAACTATTCAGAGTTTATAGCTAATTTCATTGACATGATAGTCTCATGCTCCCACAGATGTTTATCATCTGATGCCTCGCTTTTACAGATTCGTTGTGGGAAAATCAGATCCATAGCCGTCCACATTAGGTTGTTGTGTAAACTACAGTGTGATTTTCTTTTAATTAGACTGTATTTAGCATGGTTAGATGATTTATGTTTATTGCAGTCAGGGAAGAACATCTTTATTTTATTCGAGGGCAGTTCAAAAAAACCTCTGAATCACGATAGAAAACCTGCAATTACTGTTGACTGAAGTGTGTAAGATCGCTGCTATTTTTAAGCGTGCAACTTGCGCTTGCTAAGTCATACAAATGTGGCCACTGACAACATAGACACTGTCTGAAATCTTCTTAAAGAGGACCTGTCACCCCATTTTTCGGCACTAGGAGCTGCTTACTAAAGTAAGCAGCTCCTAGTGCTTGAACAAACGCCAGTGTAATTGTCGGACAGCTCGCAAAGCTGTCCTATGTATTCATGAGTGGGTGGGGTTGGGGCGTGACTAGGGGCGCGGCAGTCAATGCCGGCCTATGGAGTGAGCGGGGTAGAGGCAGCGCCTCGGACCGCCCCCTCATGAATACATCGGACAGCTTTGCAAGCTGTCCGATGAATACACTATACCCCGCCGCAGTGTTTGATAGCGTTACCGGAGGTTTGATCAAGCGTTTGATCAAGCACTAGGAGCTGCTTACTTTAGTAAGCAGCTCCTAGTGCCGATAAATGGGGTGACAGGTCCTCTTTAAAGGGAACCTACCACCACAAATCTAGCTATAAAGGTAGATCGGGTGGTAGGTGGATCAATGGGACGTGAGGATAAACCTTTTAAGGGCTAATCCTCAAGTCCCCGACCTTTTTAAGTAACTTTTATCAAACTTTTATGCTAATTTTATTATGCGGCTACTGGGGCGTGGAGTAGCCGCCTCTGAGGTTACACGAGGCGGCTACTCCACGTCCGGGTACCCTCTTTTCTCCTCCTACTCACCATCTTCGGCGCGCAGCTGCTCGTAGCTGCGAGCCCTCGTCCGACGATCCTGTAGTCTGCGCATGCGCAGAACAGCGGGCCCGCGCCTGCGCGGTCACTGCTTCGAAGCCGGGGCTGCACAGGCGGATGCGCGCCGAAGATGGTGAGTAGAAGGAGAAAATAGGCTACCGGGGCGTGGAGTAGCTGCCTCGTGTAACCTCAGATGCGGCTACTCCACGCCCCAGTAGCCGCATAATAAAATTAGCATAAAAGTTTGATAACAGTTACTTAAAAAGGTCGGGGACGTGAGGATTAGCCCTTAAAAGGGCTATCCTCACGTCCCATTGATCCACCTACCACCCGATCTACCTTTATAGGTAGATTTGTGGTGGTAGGTTCCCTTTAAAGAAATCTGTCTCAATATCTATCCTTGTGGCATCTTTCTGAGAAGACATTAGAGAGAATGATTCAATTCCAGCAATAGATGTAATGGAAGACCATGGATTTTAGTGGCCATCATGTAGCCAACACAAAAATGGCACCTCACAGATAACAGATAGCTTGTATTATGAGATGAGGTTAACCAGAACTTTAGCAATCAGTATCTATTCCCTATTTGGCAGCCTTAGTTGCTGTATTGTCAATTGGTTAAGTGTGCATGTGCTTCTATTAGGTATTAAGTAAACCCTTGGTGGCAGCATATACCCCTCCTATGAACACAAAAGATTGGGCAGGTGATCTAGTTCCTTTTTTCCCCTGACAGATCAGATAGTCTTGAGTTCCTCCCTCTTAATCTCTGGCCCTGCAAACTTAGGTCCACTTTACACCTGCATTTGGACTTCCATTCCATCACTTAAAGAATAATAATGGAAGTCTAACAGATCCATTAAAATGCCCATTGATTTATATCAGCTTTCAATGGATTCTGTTATTGTCCGTTTGCACCACTTCCACTTGGCCGAAAATTGTATGGAAACTGAAGTGCTATTTTTTTCCATCTCAAATAACGGAAGTGGTGCCAATGGGCACAAATGGTAGCCATTTCAAGTCAATTTAAATCAATGGGCATTTTCACAGATTCATTGATCTGATTGATTCATATCGGTTAAGTGACGAAAGATAAAAATCTCTGAACGCAGGTGTGAATTTGTCCTTAGGTGTATGACAAACAATACAAGTATGGGGGGACTGGCTGTCATCTATTATGTAGGGGGGGGGTCTCCCAACTTTACGTTGATGGCTGAAAGGAGTCAAGCAGAGGATTACTCGATTTGCTTTATCCAGAAAGTCAGAAGGGATAACTTTTGGCCAACAACTATCAAATGTGTATAAGAATGTGTTTCCAACTTTTATTTTTTTTTATAGAGGAGGACACTAATACACTAACTCTAAAAGGGGTGTAATTTAAGTGGACCTTAGTGGGCCCATATGGTGTCTTTGCTCTATATAAAGAGGCTAGTACTATAAATTATGTTTTATAGATGGGGCAATCCTAAAACAGATATGCATTGGGGACCAGCAGCTTCAGATTCCGTCCTGGTCACCAATAGGGAATATTTTCAGAGGTTATCAGCATGACATAATTCCTCTAAGGCTGAGTTCACACATACAGGTGTTGGTACAGGAGGGGATTGGAAAAAAGCAAATGTACAAAGGAAAAGATTAGTACTCAAAAAAACTACTACCAAAATGACTTTGAAATCAAAACCTTACAGCTTCTAATATGACTTTTTCCAGAACATATAAAACATATCTCATATTCACGCAGCTAGAAAAATGTATTAGACTGCGCACATCTGGGGAACAGTAGTAGCGAGAGATAGGAACAATCCGAATCCAGAGCTGTCTGGCTGAGTCCCTCAAGGGCCAGTGACCTGGCAAAGGTTTAGAGTTTCTTTAGTGAGCCTATAATTACTATGTAATATATACAGAAAAACTCTGGGTGACATGTGCGAGCAGGTTTAACAAAAGTTCAGATAACACAGTACATGAGAATTGCAATAAAAGTAAAAATGGAGAGAAATTTCAACCAAAACTTTATCGACATTTGGAAGTAAATTTCATTGGACTCAGCTATTTCAGTGACAATTGAGTAACGTCCTTCACAAACAAAACACATACAAATCACAAAATACAGATTTTTGCCTTTAAGCTTTGAATTCTGCAAATGCAAAATGATCCCCTAACTCAAAATTTCCTTTGTAAATGAGCTACTAACTGTAATGGATACAGTCACATGGCTTATACTTGTAGGCACTGGGGGTGCTGTGTCTTTTTTTTTTTTTGTCTATGTTAGCCGTACAGTTGTGGTGCAAATGCTGTTTTGCGAATTAACATAGGACGATGCAAAGCCACCTTGACATAGACCCTAATAGGCATCTAATTTATTATTGGCATGGACTTGTTTTCACAATAGGACTGAATTAATGTATTGCCATTTTCCATTTAGGAGCAAATTGACTCCAGTCCCCGCCCTGTTCTACTATTTGTGCTGCGAGTTTTGATGGTTATTTTCATCTTTTTATCCGACTGTCGCAAACAACCACCATAGCATAAGAACATTGTCAACAGATTTATCAAGGACATAAAGTCACTTTAATAAATCTGATGAGCAGCGGATCTCTAAAGACAGACATGGGGGATATTTATCATGGCCTCTGCGCCATGTCACATGTGAAAAGTCGCTGGCTGCGTCTATTTCTATGCGTAGAGATAAATGCTGTGCAAGACCTTGCCAGATACATCAAGAAGCAGAAGCCTCTTGATGTATTGGGCTGCGCACGAGCGCCAGCGTATGATAAATATCCCCCATAGAATTGGGGAAAGGAGCCAGCCTAATGATGTATTACTCCCATTGTATATACCTCAGGATCCTGGGATAGTCAAGACACAATGGGGCTCATTTACAAAGGGTCGTGCGCTGCACTTTTGTGCAAAAGTATTTAAGAAGTGTCTGCGCTGCAATTGTGTCGTATGTTTCTTTCATGGCCCAGTGTGGCTCCATCATCAGCAAATCAACTTTGAAGTAAGATTTAAATTGGTTGTATAAAGTCCAAGTGGCAGAGAGCTCTCTACTGAAGTCAAGCTCTCCTCACCTTGGAATGCCTCCTCTGCTGAGAGTGACATCTTTGCATCCAGAGACCATCATAACCTGAAGTCAGGTGAATGGTGTTAACCACAGCAGAGGAGGTGTACTGAGGAGGGGAAAACTAAAACTAATTTTCCGCCTTCATGACTTTATATGCTCTTTACATATCACTTTAAAGTTTCGGTTTTCTGGATGATGCCATTATACTGGGCCTTGAAAGAAACATGATTTGGAAGGTTCATTTCTACTGACAGGTTCCCTTTAAGGTTTTTTTTTTTTTTCTGAAGGAGGAATTTTTATTAAAATGTTAAGAGTTTGTTAAAATAATAAAAGAAGATAGACACTACAAGATAGACATACTACACACAGTAAAACGCTATTTCTTCCAATGACAGTTTGGTTGTGCCCATCAAAATCAGATCATTGATGTAATTGTATTCATATATACCCTGTAGCTGCTTTCCATTGGGTTAGGCAGATACTTGGGAATTGCTACTTCTGTACACATATGTTTTTCTGGTACACGTTTATTTTAATTAGGTTAAATTAGAGAGAACTGGTTTGCAGATTTTGTCATAATACAAGAGTCCTCTGTGGGCATGTATCATCTTGGCATCGTGAACTGGGAGGACACATGGAGGTTGTGCGAATGCTTTCACAAAGTGTATTATATAAACAGCTCAATGTCTCCAACATTACACAGCCCAAGGTTCAGTTTCAAAGAACCGGTGCATAGAAATAACTTATAGAGATTATAGATACAACACACAAGCAGATTTACCTAGGCTTTTACTATCCAGAGGTCTTCCCTGTCATACCCAGTATGATTCACAGCTGGTCTTACTACAAGTAAGGTAGTGTATTATGTATGTTTAGCAACCTGGCCGGTCTAGCTACAAGTCTATGGAGTATGGTATTGTATGATGTATTGTTACCAAACTGTTAATTAACCACAATAAACCCTAGAATTTGGAAACTATATTGAATCTATTTGGAAACATTTATTTTAATCCTATAAAGTTATTATTTCATTCAATATTTCCAAAGAGGGAAAAGATGCCCCCTACCAAGTGCTTTCTTAGGATCCCCACAGCCAAACTACTGCTTATCTAATGTGGGTGAAGTTTTCCAAACTTTCCATTCTAGCAAATTTTGGGGGAAAGAAGGATTAGGCTATTGTATTTTACCATGCTTTTATTTTTTGCCACCAGCAGGGGGCATTGGGCCCGCCGTGTTAGGGGGCCCCATCATCCGACCTGACCTCAAACAGTGGATGATATGCACTATATTATATATATATATATATATATATATATATATATATATATATGTATATATTATGCTGCATGTACATTGTACAGCATAATATGTATATAAGATATATGTGATGTATATATACTGTATATGTGTGTGTGTATCTGTGATGTGTATATGCTGTATTTGTTTATGTTTGCTATATGTGTGTATGTGTGTAAGAGTGTAGAAATATGTGTGTATGAGTGAAGAACTGTATGTTTATGTATATTGGTATAGAAGCGGGAAGGGAGCCTTATTTAGAAGTCTGTTATGAGGCCCTGCCTCTCCTAGTTACACCCCTAGCCACAAGGGATATAAGTCGGCACCAAAGTATCCTTCAGCATCTTACTTCTCTCTTCCTATATACAACATGTGAAAGCTGGGCCATATGTGCATTTTTATGTAGGGACCAAGATGAATCTAAAGTATATGGACAGACTTGTTCTTTCTTTTTTCCAGAAAGAGTAAAGATGGTCCCAATTTTTCTCAGGGGTGGAGACTTCCATGGGCCATGGACTATATTACAATTTTAGGCTACCCTATCTATTTTTTTCAAAATGGTCTAACTTTTAAAACTCATTATGGTAGTAGCTCCAAGCTTACTTAATAGATAAAATCAGAGTCCAGTTCAGTTTTGCAGTTAAAGAACCTTTGGAGGACCCTTCAAAGTATCTAGAAGGGCTGCTGTACACAGATCTATCAGGAGACAACACATGTATGAGTAGTACAAGGCTTGAGATCCTTGTATCTACATAACAGTACCAACCTGTTTAGGTGGTAATGGACACTTGGCGGCCACCCAAATCGGCAAAATTATATTTTGAGACACATCATATCATCCAGCTTCAGAAACCATACACTGCACAACATTTGAAACTCCAATAGATCCTTTATTTCATCCATTTAAATTAGCATGGTGCCAGAGAACATACAAAGCAGGCAGAACAGTGGAAATGGTCTACACTTTTCTGATTGAAACATATCCGAAGGCATAGCCATGTGTGCTCAAAAAACCCTAATGGCTTATTGTAGATCTGCAGTAAATCAAGTTAATCGCTACATAATACTTGTGATCAAAATTGGTGGAAATATCCTCTAAAACACAATGGAAGTGACAAAGTCTTGGTGTCTTGCTATTAGAAGGTTCATGTGTCCATATGGCTCCATAGAGAGTGGCATTAGTTGACGAGTTTCCGCAGTTCTGTCCTTGTAGACCTTTTCCAACCATCTGCAGAAGCGTTCTTTGTTTTTGGTTATCATTGCCAAGAATACTTATTTTCCATTATGAAATGGTAAAGGACTTTACAATAACAATTCTAAAAGTTGATGTGACCACTACTTCCTGGAGAAGCTGACATTGTATGTGCCAAATGGCTGGTAGTGTGAACGTCCACCCGCTTTATATTATATCGGTGAGGCGCTCATGCTGGGCAGAGGACGGGTAGAATGAGCTCATGAACGCCAAGCTTCGGGTATAATGAGTTCATGTACATGGGGTCAACACTTGTGAAGAAAACTGTGCTGCAGGGCAGAATTAATATACAGTGCTACAATTATTTGTGGGGTGCGGTAAAGCTGAAAAAAACAGGGAGGACTGCAGGGCAGGATTAAGACAGAAAAAAGTGCAGCATTTATAACCTCCCGGATCATAACAGGAAATGCAATGAAACAAGGGCTCGTCACGTGTTCTCTCCTACTGTTTGTACATGTTTTTTTGCGAATATTTTTAGCTTTTGCTTGTTTTCTAGTTATATTTATCCATTATTTTCAGGAGTATGGTAAATGTTTACGTGGTCTATCCACCGCAAACGGAAAAAAAATGCTTAAGATTTGTTCAACTTACAATAAAACATTGCGTATGGAATATATCCATAGTTTTTTTTTACACTTTTACACTCTTTCTATAAATATGTATAAATTTATATTAATTACTACTTTGACGCGTGCAGCTTTTTATACCAGGTTATCCTATACTGTGTGGTTTTGGACTTTTATTTCTTACTATATTATTGTCATAAAGAAGTAAGAAGAAACTTATATGTAGAACGCTCAAAGAGCATTTGGATCATCGATGATGCAAAATCCTTTGATATAGACAATGGTTGGAAAATGGATGGGAAAAGCTTAAAAAGAATTAATTTTCATTTTAATGGGAATGTTTTACAGCAATTTAAAGCACCATATACATTGCATTGCATAACGTTGTATGAACAGAATTCTAGAAGTAGCCCCAAAGCAAAGCTGCACATTTTCTAACTCACGGGCCACTGTCTGTTCGTCTAGTATAGAGAATGGTTTTGATCACTGTCTGCCCAACATTTAAAAGTTAGTATCTATGTTCCCCTGATGAAAGGCCGATGTGTTTTGGTCCTGGAAACGCGCCAGGATTTTTTGTACCACAGTGTGTAGGGCATACTAGGGCATCCTAGTCCTGTTGAGGGATAGCTGCGGTAGTGCCCTTGTGAGGGCACACAGTGACCTCTCAAGACGGGTAAGAATGTTCATATCTCTCCTAATTACATCTGTCATTAGAATAGATGTTGTAAATAGTACGTTCTGGCTAGTGCCAAATTTTTACCCTTGTTTATTTTTCTGTTAGTTCTTATATGCATTAGTTTGGTGAAAACTATAGTCCATTCCAGCCCACTGTTGGAATAGGTGAGGGTTACCTATAGTCGTGTGACTTATTCCACCCAGGATAAAAGGGGCTGGTCTCCTATGTTTTTCCTTCTATCTCCTCTTCTAGATTGTTGAACCCTTTTCCCACCTTTGGGTTTGCTAAGAATTCAGTTAATCTAGTGAGAGGAGACCTTCACAGGTCCTATGTCTCAAATATCTGAGTGGTTCCATATTCTAATAATCCATGGGATTCCAATAGTGGGAGTGTTTACCACCTTCCAAGGCGATCGGTAAATTACATCCAATAGGGGTATATGCCAGAAACAAATAGCTCCAGTCTACTTCTGGCTCCATCCACTATATACAGGTTTGTGTGGATAGGTTGTCAGAATGCAAAAACCGATAATGGCAATGGCAATAGGGCAACCCCCTCAATGACTTCATGTGACATCTGACTTGTCAGAGCCAGACAGGACGGCTTTTATCATTTGTGGCACATGCTTGCTTGTGATTTGTATTATCATGATCTAGACCGACAGTGGTTCTTTTATAATACGAGACTTGGATAAGACCCAAGACTCTTCTGAATTTAATACAACATTTTATTGCCCATCTTCTTATATGTTAATAAAGTAACTTTCCAAAATGTTACAGCTCATATGCACATTACGTGTAGTTGGCTGAATCCTATGATTTCTGTGAGACTAGCCAACTATCTAATAAGTATTGGGGCCTCTAGACTTCTTTCCGACAATGATTTGGGGCAAATAATGGACAGGCAAGTTGAATTTTGATTCATTGGGGCAGATTTATCAAGCAGTCTGAAAGTCAGAATATTTCCAGTTGCCCATGGCAACCAATCACAGCTCAGCTTTCATTTAACCAGTGCTCATGAATATTTTAAAGGGGAGCTGTGATTGGTTGCCATGGGCAACTGGAAATATACTGACTTTCAGACACTTGATAAATCTGCCCCATTATCTGTTGGTTTTTGGGAATGATTGATGTAGAGCCAAATGTATGTACTCTGGACGTGTTATGATCATCTGCATGGAAAGAAAGACTAAAGCAGTTGGTTCTTCTTGTGGCCGGAACCTGTAACTACAGCTGTGGCTCCCATTTTCTTTCAATGGGGGACACTGATGGGCCCAGGTGCTACAAGGGCTGGGTGTTTCCATCTTTATGGCCTGTGTCAATGCACTACATGTTGCAGCCCTGCCAAAAAACAATTGATGGACTCTCCTAATTATTCCTTACCAACCCCTTTAATAGAAAATGTTAAACATTATATATATAAAACTGTACAACTGAGACTTTGTATTACTCTCTTTAATGGTTGGACTGGGAATGGGTTGTACAAGTTGGTTGTTATTCCAGAGAGTAAACCGCTCTTCTGCCATACTGCATAAATTGAGATACTTGAGATACATCCGTACTTAGATGTGGGTTACTCTGTAGTGTGCACTTTGGCTTACCCTTAGGTTCCAAACTGAGGTCATAAAGTCAAGGCCATGAGTTCCAGGTCAATGAATACAGCTCTGTTTTGATCCTAACAGGTTATAATTATATTCTGGAAATTCAGGAAAACATTCCCCACCCTCTTGGTCCATGAATACAGGATGTCTAGCTCTGAGCTTATAAGTGCAGGACATCCCATGCATCTTGCACTCTTTCCAAGTCAAATCAAAAATCCATATTTTAGAGTATTTTAGTTTCTGCCTTACAAAAGCTAAAATTATCCTCTTTTGGTTAACTAATAAATCATCTTATGGTGGGATCTGAGCTGCTCTCCACATTTTTAGCCAGTATACACATTCTGCTTCCAATAAGGAGACCTAGAAAAGAGACACCATTATTAGCCTGGGTTACAGAGGACGGATGTATCTGGCAAACGTACATTTGATTTCCATATAGGTAAAAGCGGATGGCACTACTATAGAGAAGCTCTAATAGGTTCTTGTGTCACCATAGACGTTAGATTGCAGGCATATATCTTTGTGCTTTGTTGAACTTGTACATGAAGTTTCATCTGAGGGCAGTATGTTATAGAGCACGAGATACTGACCAGATTGCTGAATAGCTAAAAAGTCAATTATTCAGTATAGGGCTACCTGAACATGAACGTGGTTGTCTATGTTGTCCGTGTAATGCATTGCTGAGCATAATGTCCGCAGAATTGGGCCGTGTTTTATCCATGTGTCATCCGTTTTTGAAGATCCGGGAAAAAAAACCCAGAGGGCTGGCAAATGATGTCACTAGCTTGTCCCAACTCCTTGAAGGGTCACATGTCGCAAGTGATCTGCAAGTATGGACTGCATGCAGGTGACATGTGTGCATTATCTATGTGATGTCTGTATTTTCACACTCCCTTCTATAGGAGTGTTCGAGCCGCAGACATGGACAGGAATGGCATCTGAGTTTACTACAGGCTCCACACGGATCCATAAAAAACACAGTCTTGTGCACGTGTCCATTAAAAATTGATGTGCCGGTGTGCCATCTGCAAAAACAAGGGCTAATTTATATTTTATTTACTTTGGTGGCCAATGTGTGGTCCTACTTAGTGACTGACAACCTGCCATGTAAGGGTCTGCCCACATGACTCCTACTGAACCATGTTACCCGCACACCAGCCACCATTTTCAATGTGACAGGTTACTTTAAAATAAAATCTACCATCAAGATCAAGCATGATAAACCAGGAACACTTACTCCAGATCCAGGTACCATGACTGAGGTAATCTTTCATTTATTATCCATGCCATCAACTTTTAAAATTATGCTAGTGAGCCTGAAGGGCTCTGGTGTGTGTTTACAGAGCCCCTCAGTGCTGTAGCTTCACAGGCTGTTACAATGAGCAGAGCAGGTCTCCTCTGCTCTTCCTTCTGCTGATAGATTACACAGACAGGGGGAGGAGGGAAAGAGCATGGATTTGGGTGAGACGTGTTCTGCTCATTGTAATATGAATCTGCAGCACCGAGGGGCTCTGTCACTGTCCCTAGAGCTCTTCTGGCCCATCAGCATAATTTTGAAAGTTGATTTTAGATTGAAGGAGGACATGGATAACAAATATAAGAAGATTACTATATTACTATCGCCGTGTCTGGATCTATGAGTAAGCGCTTGACTTCAATTTCAATTCCTTTGCTTTTTGACTTATCTGGTTCTCTGAGAATGTTTCAAGGGCAGTTCCATTGCAAGCAATTCTTAGAAACAATGAACCTGGAAAATCAATTTCATTACATAATGTATATTCCTAAAAGCCATTGTATGTGTTTAAATAAATGCAGTTATCCCATGCTCCATCATGAATGCAGATGATTGTTTCCTTACTCGGTTGTGCAGATTTGCTTTACTTTCCTCAATGTAAGTTTGCCTTTGCCTGTGGGTGCCTCACACTGCCAATTTCACCCCCTCCCCACCTCGACTTCTCTAATAGCCCTCCTGGAAATCAGGATATGCGACCTCCCTCTCTCTAGCCAGACGCGAGCCACTAATGAGCAGCGGGTCTGGGCTCGCCTGGAATAAGAAGCATATATCACTTTATTTTATTTGAATAAGCCAAACATAAGAGGGATTGACAGAGGAGGGCTCCAGTGAATAGGAGCCTTGTTCATTCAAGTCCTGGCGTTTATTTAAAGGGGGGATCTTGGACACTGATCCAGAGAAAGTCAAAGGCGCAGATTTACCAGCATACCTGTATATCCATATGTATGTGTTTATATTACGTAATAGTACTACTCACCAAGCAGTTGATTTATTAGTTCTGTTTATATCCTGCCCAGATTTGATAAGATCTTAAGATGACAGCTGTTGGAACAGAAAACATTTTCTCCAATTCTCCAGAATTTGAAAATTCTCTATTTAAGGAACATCTTTCATCCCCAATGTCAACTCCAACTCTTTTGCATCCTTTAATAGTCCACCAATTCCGTTTGGAATACTTCTTCTAGTCCCAAAAGCACCCAATAATTTGTTTCTGTAAGCTTCAGCAATTAATATGTTAATTAGACTCCATACCTCCCAACCATCCCGAATTCAGCGGGACAGTCACAGTTTTTGGGCTCTGTCACGGTCGGCTGGGAGGATGTCCCAGGTTCCCCCTGTCTCCCCCGGTTTGTCCTGCCTCCTCCTGTCTTTCCTGTCCATAAAATGGCCGCAGATGGAGGGTCATTTGATCTGGCGATTGCTGATTGACAGTTAGAGATCACATTACCTTTCATCTGCAGCCATTTTATGGTCAGGAATGTCTGGGTGATGAGGTAAAAGACAGGAGGCCTCACTTCACACATCAAGAAAGCAGTGCAGAACTATTAACCCCTTAACGACTTTGTTTTTTCATTTCCATTTTTCACACCCCACCTTCAAAAATCTATCACTTCTTTTTATCATTTTTAGGACTGTACAATCTGTTTCTTTTTATAGTTTTTTAAAATATTTTTCAAAATGGCAAAAAGGTGCTTTTTTGCATTACGCTGTTAAATGCAGTGAAAAACTGTTATTGTATTTTGATAGATCGGGAATTTTCGGACGCGGCGATACCTAATGTGTTTGATTGTAATGATTTTTGCTGTTTACTTATATTTAAATCAGTTCTAGGGAAAGGGGGGTGATTAGAATTTTTATTTTTTTTTATTATAGTTTTTTTTTTTTTTTACTATTTTACTATTACTTCTTTTTACTATTTTTCAGATTCCCTAGGGTACTTTAACCCTAGGTTGTATGATCGATCCTATCATATAATGCCATACAGTATGGCAGTATATGGGGATTTTCCTCCTCATTCATAACATTACATAGCACATTGTAATGATAAGTTTAAAACTAGACAGCCTTGGGTCTTCGGAAGACTCGAGGCTGTCATGGCGATGGATTGCCGCTCCCTGATAACGTCACGGGAACGAGGATCATTGGCAAGTTGGAGGTGCCCATCTCTCTCTCTCTCTCTCTCTCTCTCTCTCTCATATATATATATATATATATATATATATATATATATATATAAAAAAGAAGGGTGCAGTAGCCGATGATTCTTTGGCCGTGAATCCCAAATATAGAAAGTGAAGAGGCAGCACTCCGGGATGTGTGGAAAGGGGTGAACCTTTATTCCATGAAAAGCAACGTTTCGGTGTAAATCTACACCTTTCTCAAGCAGTTCATTGAATAAAGGTTCACCCCTTTCCACACACCCCAAAGTGCTGCCTCTTCACTTTATATATATAAAACCCTTGCTCCCCATGACCCCACTCAGCAGGAGCCCAGTAACGTAAAACCACCCCTTATTCCACTAATAAAAAGGGGTTTTCATGACAGGCCGCCATGTCTCCCTTTTAATCCTGCACAACCAACTCCAAGGCCCCCCGACCTGCCTTTGCTGCATTGGTGCTGTGTCAGGCTAATCTCCTCCATTCACTCCCCCTGCTCCCACCAACCTCGCTTGCACTGAACCCACTTCCTCCTCCCCCCACCTTCCCTGTTACCCCACCACACTTATGGCGGGTTGGCAGGCGGAACCTCCTCATGGCGCCCACACCACTTTAACTCACCCATGCCCACCCCCTGGTAACTGTGACTCCACCCTCCATGCCTTGTCATGCCGGCCCTCTACCTCCACTCTGTTACGTGTGCTACCTCTCCTTTAAAAGATAGGTCAGATCTTGGATCTGTTAGCACCATCTCACGTCTTACAGACCTAAAGGTTCTGTTGCTAAGTTCTTGGTTCTAAAAATCGCATGAGAGCATCTGAGGTTGTGTGGAGCTGGCTTAATGGGTGACAGCTGTCCATACACACAAATGCCACCAGAAGCGGGCATGCTCAATAAAGCTGATTCAAAGCAGTTTGTACATCCAGGTAAAATTTCTTGTTCTTACTTTGCACAGTAAAGCGAGTGAGTGGAATAAGGAGAGTGGAATAAGACACTACTTCTTATGGTGACTTATACCTTAAGGGAAGAAAGATAAAACATGTTGAAAACTAACCAGCGCTATCTCTTCCCCTTAACAATAACAGATGTTGCAATCTGAAGGCCTACATACATAGATTGTTCAACTTCTATATGTATGACCTGTTTATATCCACCAGCAGTGAAAGAGTTGAAGTTCTGCATGAAATTAAGAGGAGACTAATGATGGTATCATTTATATTGCTCTCACTTAAGCCGGGTCTAGTTTATGGCATTACTCATAGGCTCGGATAAGTGATCCATGGACTCTCTTGATGTTGTATTCTATAATTAAGCATCTCTTTCCTGCATCGCTGTAAACCATGTTGATTGTGATTGGTCCGTACTGTAATATTGGGCCAGCTGGCCTGCAAAAGCATTCATGGGTTTCAAATGTTTTCATTGATATGTCATATGTTGCGTTGCGAGCAATCCTCTCATCATCTTCATTGGAGTCATTTTCAGAATGAAACCTTTGTTCCTGGATAATGATTCCAGGCTGTGCGTGTTTCAGTATAGTAGGTGTGTACAGCTTGCCGTTCCCAGCTGTCTAGGGAGATCACAAGCCATGGCGTTGTCTAATGTCTTTGGGAGATGCTCATATGGAATTATACTAAACTCTGCTCTTTTTCCACTGGACTCACAGAAGATCCTCTATACACAGGGCTCTCATCTAGGGTGGCAACAACTTCACAGCTGTGAAATTACATCTAGTAATGGATAATATGATTTGTGGTATTCTTAATGTATCCATGTTCCCCCATTTAGTCAGGAGCGGCCCTTTTGCTGTGCTGTTTTTCATAATATGAGAGCCTAGGGATGGTTTATACCAGCAGCATAGAGCATATATTGCAGTCATCCGTCTATGTTAGGAAATCCACTATGTGCATTTACTATGCCTATTCCACTCCACTTTTGGTGTGACGGGGTGGAGAGCAGGTTGGGAATGGACTGGACTGGAAACAGGCAGATACTATAGTTAAAATCTCAACCAAGTTAGGCTACATTCATACTAACTTGTGCCCGCCATGCCGTAGCGTGGCTGGTACAGGTCAGTGCATGGAAGAGGAGGAAGGGGTTAGCGCTGCTTGCGCTCGCCCCTCTCCATAGAGATATATGGCGCACGGCGCCATGATACGGAAAAAGGTAGGACATGTCCTATCTATTCCCGGGTACGGAGCGGTGTGGTGCCGCACGTATGCTGCACCGTACCGCTCCATACCACGTTGTGGGCCCATTGCTGGCCTATGGAGGACGTATATACAGCATCCGTATATACGCTCCCCAGCAGTCGTCGGAACGTAGCTTAGGACCTTGTTTAAAAGGGTTTGACCTGACAGAGCAGGCTTCAAGATCTACTGGAGCCTCTCAGTAGATCCGGCATATCTACTGCAAAATTTTACACGCCAGACTTAATAACACGCTAGACCACCATTGTGAGTAAACCCTTATCTGTTCCCTTATATTTTGCACCCCACAATTTTTCTATATATGGCAGCTGTCAGGAAACAGTTTTGGGCAGACAATATAAAAAGTCTGGGACTCTGGGACCTGGGACCATTGTTTTTAGAATATAGAAAGTTTGTATGTAATTATAAAATAGTTACAGATTTCTATATAAATACCCTAAATAACCCTATTCCAACAGTTACCACTACCACTTACCGGGGGCAAAGCAGAGGAGAGAGGAGCGCCCCACTGTAAGCTCAGTGCGGTGTTCTCAGGGTATGGCAGTGCAGTGTTCGCTACCTTTATCAGAAGGTTCCGATAAAGCTAGCAGTTTAAAACTACTAATAATGGGGTAGCCCTAGGAGCTGCCTACTTTTTCTTCTTTAGAGTGACAGGTCCTCTTTAGAGAGGACTTATGACTTTTCTTATTTTTTCATTCTGTGCCTCTTCATTGTGTGCCTACAGACAAAGGACACATTTACACAAACGGCCCGCTGGAGAAAAGGTGGAGTGACCCACTCCCCTATCCGTAGAGATGCATGGCGTACGGACATGTCCTATCTTTTCCCCATGTATGTAGCGGTACTGTGCCACTCGTGTGTGGTACTGTATTGCTTTGTGCACCCATTGCCATTTATGGGGGACGAATGTACGGCTGTAAGCTTGCGGACATAGATATGTCCCCCATGCGGTTGTGTGAATTCAGCCTAACACTGGCAGAACTAACAGGAAAGTCTTATACTATGTAGACACAAACCCCCTAATGGTAACTTCCCATTGTCACTTTACTCTATGCTCCAAAATTATTATTTAAAAGGAAATACCATTATTTTCTAAAATAGACCTGTCAGGAAAGGTGATCTGTCGTCTTTAAGTTTCATAACAATAATCATTGTGTCTATGTCTAAGACTAACACTTTTGGCCATTTTCCTGCTATTTATTTAATCCAGATTGTATTGTTTTACTGAGTAACAATGTGTGACAGAAACAAATGATCTTAGAACATATTATGGCAGTAATGGGGCTTTCTTTATAAATGCACACAGATTATTTACCCTGTTGCATCTGTGTCAGTTTATGCTTGTAGGAAGGGCTACATGGCATGTGTATACAACGTTGTAATTGTGTATACACAGAACGGGATACGGCTCCTTGAATGATTGCCATACTGGATTATTATCTCAGTGTATTGTGTATGGACCTTGATGATGACTGATGGAATTAAAGCATGCTTATTTTCAGTTATAGTCCATGTATTGCAATCTTAGCTCTGTGGGTGCATGCTGGCAATACAAAGATCATAGAAAAGTATTGCCCATTGGGTTTTTTTCTCCTTTTGTCTCCTGGTATTGGGTTCGACCTTGAAGGAACACCAGTGCCTAATAAATACTATTAATGAAGACATGGTGGGAGGAATTTATCAATGGCTTTGCACCATTTTCTTGGCACATAGACACCTCCTGATAAATTTGGCCCATTTTTTTCTGGGACACTTCATATCAAGGCCAGTGTATGAGATGCTGGTTGTATTAACTTTTTATTCTGTGTGTCTCTTTTTATTACTAATCCCCTGTCAAATAACGGGTTACCATGAGATGACCCATTACCACCATTAGACCATGTCTCCATACTCAATGGAATCATGTAAATGAAACAGGTAGTAGTTGTATGGAGCTGAATGGACCTTGGTAGACTTGAGAATAATTTGGACTCAGTGGGGCAGATTTATCAAGCTGTCTGAAAGTCCGAATATTTCTAGTTGCCCATGGCAACCAATCACAGCTCAGCTTTCATTTTACCAGTGCTCATGAATATTTTAAAGGGGAGCTGTGATTGGTTGCCATGGGCAACTAGAAAAATTCTGACTTTCAGACAGCTTGATAAATCTGCCCCAGTATGTACATATAATGACTATAAATGGTGGATCAATGGGTTGGGATTTAACAACACCTTTTGCATGGTGTCCACCCTACACGCTGTGGCAGATATACTAAAAGGGTCTGGTGTCGAATTTGTGTAGGGTATAGTAAATGGCGTCCCACGTCGGCCCATCTGGAGCCTGGCACAGCTCACTCCAAGCATCCCTCCTCACCAATGTGTCTTGGATGTTGCGTAAGGGGAGGGGGAATGTCAATTCCTAACTTTGCCTCAGGAATTTCAACTTTTTCAAGACTTTTACTCCAATTCAAGCGTTAATAACACCCCCTAATGTTTCTGTTCAACATCCTAATATCATGTCATTACATATTCACATTAATGAATCAAACATTGGTGTGACCATTGTACTTCCCTTATAGTTCAGCTTGAACTACCACATAATATTTGATCCCAGGTATATGTGCTCCATGTTATCCCATATTTTATTATTAAAAAAATCATCTTTATGTCCCTCTATAATAATCTATTAGTAATTTTTACAAATCCATTCATTGGGAAAGTTGCCATACTGTCTAAAAGACAGTAGGAAGTATCTTTAGAATGACAATGACTTACCTAAATGGCAGCTGCAAAGGCTGCACCCATGGTTTGTATCTAGTTGACAGACAAAGCAAACCCACACATGAAGTTGGGTGAGTGGTACAACCTATCGATGTACAATTACAGGTGAAATGCGATTTTCCAGTTTATACCTGTTCTATTTTAAGTTCATAGGGAATTTACCTATAAAACATTTTTGTCAAATAGATCAGCTGTGTAAACATGACTCTATCTACCATATAGGCCTGACATGACTTGTTCATGAATTTCATGGCAAACACGGAAAAAACATGTGTGGAGACAATAAAAAGATCTGCCCATCTCTAAAAGTTGCATTACTTATATGGACTGTAGGGAAAAAGTTTCAGTCTACTACAGCAGAAAGTAAAAGACAATTATGAATCTGGATCTACTCAACACTGTCAATGTTAAAATAGTTGCTTTAAAAGTGTCAACGTGACTGTCAAATTGTCATGGAGAGTGAAAGCCACTAATAACCCTTGGAGAGGTCTATTCACTTGTCACACAACTTTGTATGATATTGTGCAATGAGTCACGAGGGTGAACCAGGGCCGGCACCAGCACTGGTCATACCTGGGCAAGTTCTGGGGCCCAGACCTGCTCGGGGGGGCCCACATAAGAATGCACATAGGGAATCTATGGGGGTCGGGCCGTATCTAATTAATCGATAGGGGGTGATGGAGGCTTTATATAAAATAACCATGAGGGGGCTGTATATAAAATAACCATGAGGGGGCTGTTTGTTATGATAAATTAGGGAATATTTTAGGGAACAGGAGACTCTTCTGAATTTTTAATACTGCCACGTGAGTTAACTGCAAAGGGGCCTACTGAAACCTGGAGCCATCCCTGGGGTGAGCTATAAGTCTTCTGGTACTATATAACCAATTATGGTTTTAATAGGTCAAAATTTTGTTAAATCATACAAAAAACCCAGGCAGATTTGTATTCCTAGAATGCAAAAAATATCAACATTTTACACAAATTCATTTTACACACTGATTCATAATATGTTTGGATGCATAGAACTGATTAGTAAAATGCAACTTGGCAATGTTTGACAGCCGCAGTTATATAAAGATGCCCATACAACATACAACATTGAGCAATAGCTCTTCCTTTAAGCTCCATACAAACTCACACTATTTTTGGGCAAGCATCTGGTAAGATGAGTAAGGAGATACCTGACTACTCTGGTAGTTTCCTATTAAAACATCAACAAACAAAATCCTTTTATTTTTCCAATATCATATATTGGGGAAAAGTCAAGTGGACCTCATACACATAAAAAAAACCCTATTAGGGTTACCCATATTGTAGTTACTCCAGTAAAATGTCTTAATTGCTGGCTGGCAGCAGGACTCAGGACTTCCTGTGATGTCCCGTGTCCTGCTGGCTTCCAATGTATGGAAGTGGACTGTGCAGTCATTACTGAATGTATGTGTCTCCATTTTAACCGTTGCCATTTCAGTGGTGGCAAGGACATCCGCATGTGATTTGCGGCTCCTGCTGCCAACAGAAACACTTTATTGGGGTAAGTACAATATGGGTGACCATATTAAGTTCTTGTACTTAGTTTCTTAACCTTTAAGACCTATGGCAGGACTGGCCCTTGATAAATAATAACTTGTGCAAAAATTCTAAAAAATCTCCATCTGTGAAATTCTGTGAGTACATAAAAAAGTTGATATGACAATGGGATTAGGGCCAGGAGCATTTCTGCCAACAATTCTTGGACTTCAGTGTTTTTTTGCACCATCTTAAAGTCATTTGAGGACATTTTTCCTGTTTCATATTACAATCCTATTGTCCTTACTCACAGGACTGCTCTGGCATGACGGTTTGGGTAAGTAGCAGGCATTTACATTGTGCATTTGCTTACTTCTAATTGTCAATCATACGTCTTAGTACATTGAGGTGGAAATCCATTTGGGGAACAATTGTAGTCCTTTGTTATAAAATATAAAGAATATGAGTATGGAGGCTCAGATACTCAAAGACTCAAGTGTGTTCTAGTACGTGCAAATGGAGAACCTACTATGTATTGATGTACAAGTGGCTTTCATTTGACTGTAAACTAATAAACTCGCAGATGTCTTCTGAGACATGTGGCCTTTGTACAGTGAGTTTAGATGCATTTAAGATGATCAGTGCTGACATCTGATGCATTTATGAGTCCGCTGAGCTGTAGAAGTGACTGAGATGTATTTGTAGGTTTCGATGATCCAAATAAGGCTCAAAGAAGTAAGGGAATTCAGGCAACACTAATATTGATGTGCAATTAGGGGGTCGTTTAAAAATCACCATTACCGTTTCTATGTACATCACTTCCCAGTGGGAGATATTACTCCTTTGGCATAATTACTTTGTCAATTGGTTCTACCCTGCGTCTTTTGGTCGATATCAGTTTTATAGGAGTCAAACTGAAGAGCCTGAATTATAAAAATTATTACTATCCTAGTAAATTAGTCTAAACTTTCCATTTTTGCTGAAAAAAGGAAAGACTGGGGCTATTTTAGAAGATTTTCCAACATTGATCTGTTCAATATTTGGGGCTTCTGATAAGATCAGAATTTGTATATAGTATCTGGACACCCAGGAATTTCAGTAAAATTGCAGCTTTGCTACAACTTCCAATCTAAACCTTATTCTTCATCACTTTGGGAATTGTAATAAACAAGTGTTGTAGCAAATATCTAAACATAGAAAATCACCAATGCAATATTTGTAACAGGGTCATTCACCTTCTACCTTGTTTCTTCTCATTTTGCTGAGGACCATGGGCAGATTCAGAAGTCTTGGGTTGTATAAATATTGTGTGACCCCGCAAGTTTAATTTTTAATCGTTTTCCATTTACTGCATGCACACAGTACCAGAACCAAGCTTCTTGGGAAAAGCAAGAGGGGCTCTTCTGTTGGCTTTCAGGTCTGCAGTTAAAGGACCTTTGGAGGACCTTCAAAGGTCCTGTAAAGGCTCTTTTAGGTATGTCTGTTGAGAGCCAGCATACATCTCTGAGGATTCCAGGGCAGCAAGTCCCTCTCTTTATTATCTCTATAGGCTAGTATATAATTTGGCGGGTGGTTTGGTGGCCATGGGTCTACTAGAAGCCGTGCTAGTGATTTGGGCCACAGGGCCGCTTCGGTTGCCCGGGTGAAGTATAATTGCTACCTCTGCACTCCATATAGACTCCACGATTCCCAGATTTAGTTTTTGCTTTAGACAAACCTTCATTGTTGTTATTGCAAACACAAAGATTATTTTTGTTTATGTCCTAGTTAGGATTAGAAAAACACTAGTTAAAGGCAACACCAATATTGTATTGTCTGTAAGTATGGCGTAATATATGTGAAATTGTTTTATTATGATAATCTCTACTTACTCAATGATAATACTTTGTCAACATAATAGTAAGTCATAACAATGTGCAAATTAGTAGCTTAACCCTTTAATGACGATGCCTGAAAATGCTTTAATGACTGGGCCATTTTTACCAACTTAGTTTTTTATGTGTTTTTTTTCATGACACATAGGGCTAGTTAAGACTTTAGTTTAAAGGACGCCTACCACCAGTATCAAAGATTGTAAACCAAGTACACCTACATACTGGTGTGTGAGTCTCCCTCTGGCACAATCTGCTCTACTTGAAGCTTACTTTGCCCTTGTTTTTAAAAAAGGCTTTAAAAATTCTGGAAATAAACCTGAGGGGCTCCATGCTCATTTGCATAATTAAAACATTTTCGTAAAAAACCTTGGCATAAGATGCTAGAAAAAGGCCACATCCTGCTAGAGGGGGCACAAGTATGTCAGTGTGCTTGGTTTACAATCCTTCACCCTGGTGGTAGATGTCCTTTAAGGACTTTTTTGGATTTTCAGTTTAATTTTTGAGGATCATTTTTTTCAGGCAATGTATAGAATAGCACAAAAACACAGTTGTTCGTGGTGCACAGTTTGCCTCTTAATATAGAATATATGTTTTTTAATTTTCAAATGAACTCAAAATGAACATTATAAATAAATTTCCTATTTTTTGTTGGTTATTTTTATATACAGGCGGTCCCCTACTTAAGAACACCCGACTTACAGACGACCCCTAGTTACAAACGGACCTCTGGATAGTATTATTACTATACTTTAGCCTTAGGGTATAATAATCAGCTGTAACAGTTATCACAGGTGTCTGCAATGAAGCTTTATTGTTACTCCTGGTTCTTATGACAATCCAACATTTTTAATATCCAATTGTCACAGAGACCGAAAACTATTCTATCTGGGGTTACAATTATAAAATATACAGTTCCGACTTACATACAAATTCAACTTATGAACAAACCTGAAGAACCTATCTTGTATGTAACCCGGGGACTGCCTGCATAATATGTATAGTCTTGTAGCAAATATTGAAATGTTTTATATAGTGTAGATGGGGATTTTTTAAATTTCTTGGGAGTTATTGATAGTATTTATGTACACTGGTTTATATATTATGTATGTTTGTTTTACTTTAAATGTCCCCCATAAACTCATAAAACAACTTGTGGGATATTTCCCAATTTATTTTTTCACTTAAAAGTTTTCCCCTTTAATTGGGGCATCTATGAGTTATAGAGGGAAACAACCTCCTGTGGGGGCTGATTAACCTCTGCACCGCTGGCTCCTGCATTCACTGCATAGCGTTACCTCTCCTGCCTTTTCCCTAGGGTCTCTGGTTGTCTCTGACAGCTAGAAAGACGATCTTGGACGTCTAAAGTCAGTGGGCTGTCCGAAAGGAGTTAAAGGAAATCAACCCTCAAAATTAAGCTGTAAAAACCCGGGGACACTTACTTATAGATCCAGGTAACGTTACTTTGGTAGTCTTCTTATATTTGTTATCCATGGTCTCCTTCCATCTAAAATCAACTTTTAAATTATGCAAACGATTTAGAAGACCTCGGGGGGCATTACCAGAGCCCCTCCAAGCTTTAGCTTTATAGGCTCCTTTAGCTCTCCCCCCTCCATCGGCTTGATATAAGCTCACAAAGTGGGAGGTGGTAAGTGCTACTGCCTCACTGGCATAATTTTAAAAGTTGATTTTAGAAGGAAGGAGGCCATGGATAACAAATATAAGAAGATTACCACAGTTACAGTGCCTGGATCTATGAGTAAGTTTCCCTGGTTTATCATGATGGATTTTGATGGTAGATTTCTTTTAATTCAGGACCATAAACTTTATCGACCAATAACAACTGGCACGTTATTTGATAGATTTTCCTCAAAAGTAACTTTTTTCCCTTTTTCAACTTGTTCAGATTTGTAAATTCTTAAAAATCACCACATCACCAGTGGCTACTACAGGGTGCGCCATTGTTCTTGGACTCACATGAAGAACCTGCATATTTTTAGTCTTTCGTTATTTCCATTAAATAAAAATCATCAAGATCAAGGCTTCCTAGACAATACGTGCACCAAAGTCTCCATATACATAATAAAACTTTACTATTTTATTATTATAAAGACTTGTGGCTGAAATTCCTGGTGCATGAATGAAATATATGGGATTGATCCAGACAACGTGTCTATTCCAGATTTTTTGTAGATAAATTACAGCTCTTGAGAAAGGGATCAATTTGCACCTACTCTGAGAGTAAACTAAGCCATGTGTCATGTCTGGCCTCCAGTACACAGAGATCGTCAGGATTTAATTTGACAAAGAATTCAGAATTAACTTCTCATCTTTGCTTTCTCTAATATACAAGACAGTTGGATTATATGTCATATTCTAAGTATGTCTGAATGATGAGTTATAGGTTATTTAGCCCTTTTAGCAGCTCTGTGTGTTAGTGGGGCAATTCATTATCATTTGGCGCTAGGGTCAGATCTAGGCAGCGGTTTAGCATTAGGTTATTGAGCACATGTGTTACAATGAGATGTATCATTTTCAGTTGTCTCTTTTCATTACCCTTTCCCAATGGGCTGGAGCCAATAAATATTCTGGGAGTGATAGAAGTGGCTATGGACATCCATATTCTTTTTTGAACTGGATGCATATTACAGTAAGTACATTGTGAAAGTGCTGTCTGCCGCTCTTCTTTTGGTGGATACCAGACATACCTGCTAAAAAGGAGAGGAACGTCTGTAAAATTCCTGTACTATATAATGTGCATATAGCAGAGCAAAGGTAGAGTAGGAAACTTCCTATAAGGGCAAATGAGAATGTTTGGAAAAAAGTCTCTTTTGCATTTAAAGATTCTTGTAACATTTCTGTAACATTCAAGAACCTTAGCAATTGGTGGTTCATGTGAGTAATCTTGCAGCCCCATTTCCCTCTTGATATCCCTCCTAGGATACAGGCAGTCCCCAGGTTACGTACAAGATAGGTTCTGTAGGTTTGTTCTTAAGTTGAGTTTGTATGTGCAACATCCCCCACTTGGCCCTAGCCTTTTCTTGTGGCCTGGAGGCAGCCAGGGGCCCGAATACTGGAGTGACTGGCGGTTGCGGCCTAGGGTGTGCTGAGGTCACGGTGCTTGGTATGGGGACCGGAGGGCTGTCCTACAGCCTGGCAGGTCTCCAGCAGGTGGTGTGTGCAAGAATTACAGAGGAAGAGGCTGATGTACTGGTTCTCCCTGGGGCAACCCCTGATTTTAGTAACAGATTTAGTAAGAGATTCTCTCTTCACTCTATGTGTTCTGGAACCCAAGAGAGCTAAATCCTAAGAGACCTAGACCCTCCCTGTCCAGGGGTTTTGTTAACCTGGTCAGATGGTGGCTAACTCCCCAATCACACTCCAGTGTACATGGTGGAATACAATTGGATGAAAACTTGCACCCTATTGACCATTGCCTATACAGGCAGGATCTAGCATTGCTAATTACCTCAGAATAACTGTGTAACCCCTAAGGCGAGTTGCGCAGGCTCACTTGCTGGGGAGACCTAAATAAAGGGCCTTATTCGCAAACACTCCTCTGCCCATATGTTTGCAGGGGTGTTGCATATGTAAGTCGGAACTGTATATTTTATAATTGTAACACCAACCAGAATTTTTTGGTCTCTGTGACAATTGGATTTTAAAAATGTTGGATTGTCATAAGAACCAGGATTAATTATAAATCTTAATTGCAGACACCTTTAATAACTGTTATATCGGTTTATTGTAGCCTAGGGCTAAAGTAAAAAAGTAAAATAAATTACCAATATCCAAAGGTCCGTTTGTAACTAGGGGTCGGGTGTTCTTAAGTAGGGGATCGCCTGTATTTCATTACAAGATGGGTCTAGAGATCATAGTAGTAAAAAAGAGGTTACTAAAAGACATCAGTCCATCAAGTCCAACCTATACATTATATTGCTTTGATCCAGAAGGAGGCAAAACCCCCACAAGGCTGATGCCAAGTGGTCCAAGGCAGGGAAATATTCCTTCCTGACCCCTAATATGGCGGTGAGAATAACTACCTGAATCAATAGAAACTACTAACAAAAAGAGAGTGACACATACTGGCCTTAGCTTCTTCTGCTTCCTCCTCAAGCATCAGACGCTGTCAGAACTGGTGCACTGCCTGAGTACCTTTCAGGTTTAATACCCTTAGGCTATATTCACACTGCCGTTGCCCGCCCGTACCGTACCGTAGCGGGCAACGGCAGTGTACGGGGAGAGGAGGAGGAGGTGAGCGCAGCTCACCCCCGCCCCTCTCCATAGCAACCTATGGCGCACGGCGCCGTATTACGGGGAAAGATAGGACAGGTAGGCTCCCGTAGGACAGGTAGGCTCCCGTAGGGTGCCGTGCGCCCATATTAGTGTATGCGGGACGTATATCGACCGTATATACGTCGGCCGTATATACGTCCCCCATACGTTCGTGTGAATGTAGCCTTAGATAAAATTTACACAATGATGTAAACTGTGAAGTAAACTTTACACACTTTACAGATTGTAACCACCAAGCGTTCAACTAACTTGAGCCTGTAAACTGCCTCTTCTGCATTTCTTTGTTCTTATCATCAAGAACACCATCTCACAAACATTGGAAACTATCCATCTAATAGCTGGATATGACTGAGGGTCTTCATCAACTATGTCTGTTCAACATGGGTACTCCAACCCTAGTATTAAAATAGTATACCAGTAGTTTTGCCCACTAGCTACCATGACATGTGATCAGCTCAGGTCAGAAAGCCCAACCAGCACCATATAGGTGCAGGTTAGGGCATAAAACTTAAGTGAAGCTTTCCCTATAAAGGTCGAAGGGCTCATTCAGAACTATTATAATTACTTTTAATGTTTTTGCCTGGTCTTGAAAAATAAGGTAACACATTGTAGCTCACTTTAACAATACCGAGCGCCCTCTGTAGTCTTGAGTTTGTCTCTATTTGTCCTCCGCTCACCCCGTTGTATGGCAAGTGTCTAATTACCATATAATCATGCAATTCATACTTGTGAATCTACATAACGTTTAGTATATTTCTCAGGTGGCTTTCTCCCAGTGCTGTCTACTGTAAATCTGGTCAGGGCTCAGTCATTATGTCGCCTCTAATTTCTGTCTGTAAATTGGCCGGTCTTGGCGTTCATCCTGCTACATGACAGAAATTTTCCATAGACCTGACTGGCAAAAACTCTAGTGTATCAGCCAGTCATGACTACTACTTGTACTTAGTGGTATTCAGGTTGTTGGGGAACACGATGTTATAGTTTCTTCTGTACAGGGCTGCTTTCTGTCAATATATAAGCAGTAGTGGCCTAGGATGTCCACATATAATGACTACTCCTCCGATACGGCATTTTGGAGATCTCAATGGCAACAGGTTATTCAGTCTACACATGAAAAACAGGGGACATCCTGGACAAAGACATCAACTCAATATAAAAGGGCTCAAGCACATGAACAAACAACTGCTGCTATTGATCCTGTCATGCACAGTTATACAAGGTCCCGGAGAGAGTAATGCCATTACATGTACGTAAATAATTACTGAACGCATTCATACTATTGTCAATGTCAAAGAAATTAATGAGTACTGAGGTATCTGTGCTAATATGAGCAAAGACAGGGACAATGAGCAGCTGTGTTTGTGTAGATTTTCAATAAACTTGAAGGTAAAAAGAATAGGAAAGTAAAAGAAAATATAAAAACTTACAAAGCAAGTCGAGAATTTCCTATTTGTGGGGGTACAGGTACTGAGACTTCTTCCAAAGTACTCCTGATTCCCATTGTTTCGATTGTATACCACAATCTTGGCTCCACAAATGAGCAGGAACTAAGGGGCACTGTGCCTAGCCAAGAGCTCAATGATCACTGGTGGTCTCCAAACCTGGTTCCTAAACAAAAAAATCTTCTACGATGTCTCGAGAATTTTCTTTAGCAGCTAGCCAACAAATCCAAAAAGGACTGAAATTCAAGAAAATTTCAAACTTTAATTCTATTGGAAAACTTCAAAGAGGGGCAGTATAATTTTTTACAAAATATACAAATTAGCCCCAACTAAAAGGCAGATTTGGGAATTGTGACACATATATGACATGCAGGAGAAAGAGGACCATGCCCACTCAGGTATTCCAGTCATATCAAGTGCCACATCAAGTTTTCCTGTTAATAGGGGATAACTTCCTGATTTTTGGGGGTAAATGGGGGTCTGTTGCTGTGACTGACATTGGTTGTACTGCCCTCAGAGCCATATGGAAGAATAGAGCAGAAAGATAATTTGCGACTAGCTGCTTTGCTCATTTGGGGGTACAATAGACCGTCGTTCTTGTGATACATGGAAGTCCCACCACTGGGATCCCCATTGATCAGGTGGATAGGGGAAACTTGATGTGACTAGACAATCCCTTTAAGATCTATATGGCGCAGTGCCATATATATGGTAGTATAGAGGCAGCAGAGTTACTGTGGGTTGTAAGATTTTTCGAAGATGTGGGTTTTCGATCATGGGGTGATCATTTGGGGAACACACAAGAGCAATCTTGCAGATGGTTATTGGAGGAGCAGATAAAAGAAGTCTGATATAACAGGTTTTGTGAGGATCACATGTAAGTTGATCTGGAAAGAAAAGTTTAGCAGAAATATTTCCTGCCCCTTTTTCATAAAAAAAAATGGAATGGTGACAAATTTGTGTTTAATCTTAACCGATCATCTCTAAAACATCAGAAGATAACCTTCTAGTACTCCTGAGAATCCATCTCTACTGATGTTTCCACTGAAAGTCCGAGTCACATTATGTTTTTTCTAGCAGATGACCCCATGACCTGTCTCGATGGACCCATTTATTTTCACGATCATTTCTCGTTCAAGAAATCCAAGATCTTATGAAAAGACATAACGTTCCACTGAAAGTCAAATTTCCAAGAGTGATTTCCATAGCGGCAGATATTCATATATATGTCTTGGCCACAGAAGTGTTAATAAACCATTTTTGGGAATGTGTCAAGAAATTATTAACCCTTGCAACCCGGTTGTTAAGTTCTACTCTGAGGAATGCAGCTCTGCAAGTTTGTAGTGTGAATATTATTCTTATTAGTCATTGCAAAGGACATAATAGCTCAGAGCACCATGACACCAGGTCACTTTAAAGTTTCAATCTGTTTCCTGGATCACTCAAACCTGAAAAAAAAAAACTCAAAAGGCAAAATACAGGAACATTTTCAACAGAGAAAGGGCATCGCTGCGAAAATGAAAATGCAAATTACCCCATTGAGTTATGCTGTCAAAACAACCCACTGGTTACTCACTGCATACTTGGATACCTGTGTGGTCCATTCTCTGTCGGCTTGAAGGCTACATATTACATTTTTGTTTATTGATTTATCTGATCTCTGTTGGATCCCCTGATCAAATCAAATAAATATGGAACATCATCCCACATAAAGTGCCAGTGAGAAAAACAAAAATCTTAATGGTGGGATCCTATTTCTTCCCTACATCATTAGAGGTATCTAGTGTTACAGACAGCAAGATGTTGACTTACTGTGCCACCTAACCAAGGGCATTAACAAAATGACCCCATCAGTTCTCACCCTTTAACTGCTGGACTTCTCTGTGACAAGATTCTACTTCTAGAAGTATTCGGCTATAGGTGCTGTGCTGTGGAAAGCTGGGGCAGAGCATGGTCAAGAGCAAGCCAAGGTTAGGATCGATGAGTTCAAGCTGTGTGTAGGTACAAGCATTTGTAGTCAGGACTAGCTGTGGTAGATAATGGGAATATAGCAGATCAAGAGTGAGATACAAAGTAAGAAACAAGCCAAAGGTCAGGAACACAAAGCGAAATCAGTATGATAAACCAGGGACACTAACCGTACTCATAGATCCAGACACTGTGACTGTGCTAATCTGACATTTGTTATCCATTGCCTCCTTCTAAAATCAACTTTATGCTACAAAATTATGCTAATGAGCCTGAAGTGCTCTTGGGATGTCAACAGAGCCCCTCCCTGTTCTGGCTTCAAAGGCTATTACACTGTCTCATCTTCCCCCTACTCCATCAGGAGTTCAACCCTCCCTCTGTCTGATGTAATCTCACTGTAACAGCCTGTGAATCTGCGGCATGGTTTATCATGCTCGATTGTGATGGTAGATTTCCTTTAAATATCCAACAGAACATAGTGCAATAGTGGGAAGCTGAGTTCTGTGATATATAGGTTGGTTTAAATGATTTGCAGCTATAAAAAGTAGAGCAAATCCTGATTGGACTCCTGGGAGTGACAGTAAGAGTGACAGTAAGAGTCCTAATTATTCTAACAACACACAGGGATCGACTGATCTGTGTCTATGGGTGCTGTTTTGGAACAGGAATTCTGCAATATCCTTCCCCCAAAAATTTTCAGGGTTTCTTTTGAAAAATTTTTTTTTTTAAAAATTGACATGGATTTCATCATACACCGGTGCACCATGCACTGTCGTATGAGAAATCTCCACCATATCCATCTTGTCAATTTACTTTGACTATTATCATCTGCCTTTCATTGTAATCTGCTCTTCTTTCTACATTTTCTGCTCAATTTTATGTTGCCAGCAAGATAGACTCACTAAGATGTTGAATTATGTAGAAGCTTTATGCAGAAGTGGAGGGAGAGTAGTAAGTCACAGCAGCTGGGTCTCCACGCAGCAGCTATGATACAACTTCAAAGTACAAATAGACTACAGAGGGAACAAGTGTTAATAAATGAAAATTACAGGTCACATAATGGGCAGAAACTGTGTTTGAAGGATTTCTGCAATGTTCGTTGAAAGGTTTAACTATTTTCACTCCATATTTTAAAGACATCTACCACTAGGATGAAAGGCTGTATGCAAATGAGCCTGAGGGGCTCCAGGCTCCATTAACACCTAAGGAACCTGGAGCCCCTCATACTGGTTGGTGGTAGATGCCCTTTAACTCCATAACTCTATTAAAGTTGAGTGCAGGTAAAGTGGCACTGCATGGGGTATGCTACTGAATTTCACAGCAATCATGTGGGTGTCCTCAGGGGCGTAACTACAGCGGTAGCAGCCACTATGGGGCCCACAGTGTCAGGGGGACCGTCATCATACCTGAGACTAAAGAATGAAGAATGTGCACCATTATTTACATATTACGCTGCACATTGTGGAATATATATTGTTTGTGTGTGTGTATCTGTGATGTGTATATGCTGTATGTGTATATGGTGTATGGTGTGTATAAATACAGTACGTTATGTGTGTATGTAAGCTGTATGTCTGTATATGGCACTGTATGTGTGTATATGTGATGTGTATATGCTCTATATGTGTGTAACAGTGTATAAATGTGCATGTATGAGTGATGAACTGTATGTTTATGTATGTAGGAATGTAATATATGTATATTTTTAAGCCGGCAGGGTGTCCCCTTCAGAAGTCTGCTATGGGGCCCTGCCTCTCCTAGTTACACCACTGGGTGTCCTGCTGATTTCTATAAGATTTAAAGATGCAAAGTAAAACCCACAGCATAAAGTGAAATGCTATGAATGGGAAAAACTGGTCCACAGGTCATTTTTTAGTAGTTTCAGTTTTGTAGAATCTCTTGGACTAAGCTGCTACTGTACATTGCAATGTGGCAGTTCCTAGTGACCAGTAACATCTGGCAAGTCTTAGGGCTTATGCACACAGCCATATTGTTTTGTATGGAGTTGTGCCTTATGCCCCTTCTAGTGTGCTCCTAGCTGTATGCATAGGATATGCCCGTATACATGAGTCCGTAGGTGGGTGGGAACGCTGATCAGCGCAGTCTTGGTGGTCAATGTGAATCTAGCACTGAACATTATTTTGCTACAGATTCCAGAAATGCCTCTTACAAGCTGTGTTAAGTTGAGATCTCTGGGATATGAACTGCAAACCATGGCAAAAATGTGCTGAAGCAGGCCAACAAAGAAAAGTAAACCGAGACATAACAGCGCTATTTTATTTTACAAACTAAAAATGTATATTTTGTCATATTCCATCTTTCTGTAACACATCTTGGAACCAGGAAAGTTACAGGAGAGTTATGGGGTGCAAGTATTTTAAACTAGTTCTCTTTGATGTCAACGGGAAGGGGAAACAGTACTTAAAGGGGTTGTCAGATTCCAATAAAGTAAAATAAACAGGCCCTAAAGGCTTTCATACTAAATTTAATAAAACAGACTACGTATTGTCCCTCTGGTCTGCAATGTCACTATGATGCCTACAGCTTCCTCATTCTGGGCAGCGATGTCCGGGTCACCGCACAATTACAGCCAATCACTGACTGATCTTATAATAAATTATGTTATTTATTTTAATCTCCTTGTTTGGGGAAATAGTTTTTGTGTCTGAGCAGTGATGGGTGCCTTATCGGACTCATCTCTAGGTAAGCATGTAGGTTATTTTTCTTTAACGCCCATGTAGAAAACTCTTACAGGGTGAATTGTATACATAAGGACCTGTAGTGGGACCTGTAGTCGCCATGAGAGGTTCTCTTTAGGGTGCTGAAAATATACTTTTAACCAGAATAAAATATCTGGGAATTTTAAGATGGCCATACCTTAGATGTGTATGGACCAAACCGACTCATTTTTATGGGGTTAGTCATCTAGTGTATATGGTGGCATTCACATTCAGCCCCCATACACTGCTGTGTTGAACTGGTAAATCGGTTGAGATAGTTATCTTAACTTGTTTGGCAGGTTAGAAGTCTTTGTAAACCACATCCGTGTCCTGAAATTTTCTGATGCGTCTTCATAGTGCAATTTTGCAGCAGCATGAAGCTCATCCTCATTCCTGTTGACAGGTTTCCATTTATAGTGCCATATTTTCGGACAAAATGAGCAGTGACGCTATTGATTTGCACTTGACCACCAATAGGATAAGAATTTAAATCAGACAATTTAATGCTCTTCCAGGTTTACATAAGTTGCCTGTAAATGGGGTTCAACTTCACTTAGTCTAAATGAATGTTTTTAGGTAATATACAACTTATCAAAGCTGTGATCACACATTGCTATACCCTTTAAAGAGCTTCTACTACCACAGTCAACTGCCCACACCTTCCAATGTTCACTATCGCTCTCCAAATCAAATCCACAGACGGTTGTCATTTCCCTCATAATATCCACTTCTTGGTGAATGTAGTATTATATGGCAACTATATGCCGACTCCACCAGATCAAACCTAAAATCATAGAACTGAACTGAAGCAGGTCTTTTCAGTTTGGCAGATTTACGTTGAGTCTGGTAAATATTGCACATGGATACATAGTAGACAATCATTATGAATGGGATGTCCTGATTCTCTCTCTACTGTTTAGTGGATAGAAGGGTCAGACATGTTGTATTTCAACATCCTTTTTTTCTGAAAAGGTGTTTCGTAGCAACTTATTTCCCTCTCCTCTCTGCCCAGCTCCATGTGGATTGGGTTTGGGAGGATTTGCTATTTGTTTTTCCAATATTTAAAGGTGTTTGGCCATAATGTACTCCAAATTCATAAAAATATTACATGCAAATACACAGTTTAAAAGTACAGCTGATCTGACGAAACCCCGGCTACCTACAATTTTGGCACTGAAAATGTTGTATTTATTGCATACAAAGTATAGGCTGAAGCTTGGATGCTTTTTCTTCAAGTTACATTAAAACTGCAAATTATAGGAAATGAGAAGGCATTGCAAAAAAGAATATATTAATCTTCTCTTCTTCTACCACTCTATAACATACTTCCTGCAGATAGGACACTATTTGCAATCTGCTCAGCTCTTCCTGCTCTATAATATGCTGCCTGCAGATAGGGACATTATAGAAAATGCTCAGCTCCTCCTGCTCTATAACACATTGGCCCACATTTACAAGGTCCTTGCGCCAGTTTCTGTTCTTTTCAGTGCAAACTGCTTGCACAGGTTTTTAAGAAGTTCCTGTTCCACATTTGTGTCGCATGGTACCAGATGTGTCGTGGCTGTAACTATTCTTCATACGACACAAATTTCTGCACTGAAATGGGCGTTCTGGTGCACAATCGGACTGTGCGCCAGATTTATCATGCAAAGTCCAACAGAATTGTGATGCACGCCCCATGTTAAAGGTGTTAAGTTGGTGCACTCTGTCGGAGCAGTGCAGGGGGTGCCAGATTCATGAAGAACGGGAGCCAGAAATCCAGAATCCGGCGCCCCCTGCACTATACACAGGACACTGCACATAGTACCTAGTGCGCTGTATTTAGTAAACATGGCCATTGTCTGCAGATAGGACACTATTAAATCCTGTTAGGTATTCCTGTTCTATAACTTTCCATTGTATTTTGAATGGATTGTATCTTATGGATGGAGCCTTGTACAAACATACAGATCTGTTAAAGAAAACCGAGCAGCCCACTGGAGTAAAGAAGAATCTGGATTAAATGAGAATGGGATTATGTAGTGAAATTATAAAGTAAATGAGTCATATAATGGAGAAATGGAGTAAGTAGCTGAGGGAAGTGGTTTGCAGAAGGAAAGCACAAGGCAGAATAAGTATGGATTGAAAAGGAGAGAAGCAGAAGAAGGAGGGATGTGGAAAAAAGGAAAGAGCCAACGGAGGAAATAGCAGGGAGGGGGTGCGGGTGACAGACAGGGTAGGGGGGAGTATAAGGACGGCACAGGGACAGAGCAAGCCTGTTGTGAGTTAGGAGTGTGGTTTTGAGTTCCATGTGGAATATCTGAGCTCAGTTTCTGCCCTCGGGGTGGTACAGCCAAGGCTGCAGCTCAGTGGGAGCCAAGCCTGCCCCAGCGCTGGCAGTGAGAACATAAGCGCTATTTATCTCACAGCCCAAAAAGACTCCTGATTTAAATCATATGTTGCATGCGGCACACATTTCCACCGAGTCTGGACACGGCTCAAAAGAGGGAAAAAAACACACACACACACACACAGAAAGCAGATCCACACCCTGTTCTCTCATTCAGCTGCCGCCACTGTCGGCGCTTAACCCTTCGCAAAAAGTCTCTGAGTGATGGGTTAATTTGGTAGTTGGAGTAACACGGCCAGGATTAGTTGTTTTCTACATGTTACGCTTCAGCTTGTGGGTAATTAGATTACAAAGTATAACAAATGCTCTAAACCTCTGTACACAGTGTACTACATCACATTACAACAAACTCGATTAAAAGAAAATGGCCGTGTTTTCTGTGGGTCTGGGAGAGCGAGGGGTTAACAGGTAGGGTTCATAAGAGGATTCGTAACGCAACTTTTTGTAGGTTCGTCATGAAAGCTTTCACATGTACTTTAGGTGAAACGGATCCTTGTGCATCTGTCTGGACCAGGGACTGGCATAAGCACAACTTCATCTCTTAACTTATATGAACATGGAAAATCTGCTCTCATTGCTTTTATGTGCTTCTCCTAGCGGTCACTTTTATGGCCTACAAATTGGGGATTTTTTTTAAGGCACAAGGTTCATGTGAGTGTATGAACAGCTCTGTCTGTTTCCTTTAACATTGAACACATGTATGTAAGAAATATATTGTACATTATGGAAATGTATTTTCCTTCATTTTATTGGCAGCGCTTGTTTCCTAATGGAACTTAATAAACATTCAAAATATATAATGTTGAAATTATGTTGTCCAAGATCATTTTAATATGGGTGACTAACCTTATCAGTGATCAGTATAGAGTGATAGGTTATAAGGGTCACCAGTCTTTAATTTGATGGGTCCCAATATGGACCAGAACACAGAAGAAAGGTAAGAATGAATTTGTTTGTTCTTTTAGATTAACCCCTACTATGAGTAGAAAAATTTGTATTGTGGACAACCCTTTAAAAAGAAATAATCAACAGATTGGGGTACATTTACTAAGGGTTGGCACACCGCATTTTCGTCGGGTTTCCCGACTATTTCCAATTTGCGCCGCATTTAACAGGGGTTTTTGGCGCATGCAACCGGATTTTGGCGCAGTCGCGCCGACTTTCAATGACACAAATCGGGGGATGTGGCTGTCCGACAACCGGACTGATTCGGACTAAGCGCGGCATTTACAATTACACATGCAGGATATCGGGTGCACGATCTTAGTGAATTGCGACGGACTTCATCCTCGTCGGACAACGCACCTCGGGGATCACGACAGGACCGGGCAAGGAAATGTGCCCCATTAAATCACAAAACAAGAAACTTAGGCTAGGTTGTCTAGGTTTATAATAGAACTGCTTCTTCTGTTTTGGTCTGGACAGTCTGTGCAATTACTATTGCCATTGGCGCCCTAATTACCTCATTGACGATAATCTGGTTCAGTTGGACTTTTGTTAAAGAGGACCTTTCATCATCTCACAGATGTGGAGATGCCCCAACAGTTCCTCAGATATCAGTCCCAGTACCTGACCATTATAATTCCTTCCACTGTCAGAGAGGAGGAGCTTCGAGGGGCGTGTGTTATGCTAATTGTCCTCTGACAATGGGGAGGAATATAATAGTCACATTTCTTATCTCAGTAACCTTGGAGGCTAGAAAGAAAATTGCCTCTGAATCTGTGTAGCTCCCCCTACATAATAAAATGTCCATCTCCACATTTGTGAGGTGGTGAAAGGTCCTCTTTAAGTTTTGCATTATTTTACCAGATGAAAAAGTCTATGTGCATTGTTGGGAAGAGTGTCCAAGATGTAACGCCTAATGCATTTTTTTTCCGTGGATCCGCAAAATATACAGTTGCCTGGCTATTGATGTGCTCTCAAGCTTCACCTAGTAGAAAAACACATAAATGGGCCCCAAACGGCTGACAACTGAAATCAACTGGATAAAAACATAAAATTTGTTTTCCATAGACCTGAATAGGCTTAGACACAAGAAAGAGTGAGAATTAGTTAGGATAGGATCCTCGTACTCTGAGTTGGGGGAGAGTAGGGGATCGTTTTTGTGATCGGTGGGCGTCTCAGCATTCAGACCCATCGTAATCCCCTTGTAATCCCCTATTCAGTTGACATTGGATAACTTCTAAACTTTGTGCAACCACATTAATGGAAATCTAGCATAAAAAAATAACCCTAATGGCTCTAGGGGTCTAACCAGAGCAGCTCTGTGCAGTAGCTTCACAGGCTGTTACACTGTCTCTCCTCCTCCTGCTCCCTCATCACTTTCCCCCTCCTTCTGTCTGCTATAATCTTACTGCAGCAATGAGTTTCATCACAGTGGGAGGGGGGAAATGCTCCTGTACACTGTAACCGCCTGTGAAGCTGCAGCACAGAGGGGCCTTGGTAACACCTCCCAGGGTCCTTATCATTACCATAATTTTAAAAGTTGATTTGTGATTAGGAAGGACTCCTGTGGCTAACAAATATAAAAAGATTACCACAGTCAGGATCTATGAGTAAGTGCCCCTGGTTTATCGTGCCAGATTTTGGTACATTTCCTTTAAGAAGTTGCAACCATTTTATATGTTAAAAAAAAAAGATATATGAAAGTGTATGCAAACATAATAATTTCCTCCTCTATTTCTGGTCTTGTGTGCGATTCTTCCATAGTCACACTCTGTGTTCCTTTCTACTTTCATAAAAATTCGCAATATAAACTGTGATTTAAGGGTTTAGTATTAATTCTGGTGGAACTTGATGCCAGTGCAGACTATCATGTGTAATATCATTTGTTATTTGCTCTCTCGACGACCCCTTTAAATAACAGGGATACTTTATTAAAGCGCAGCTGGAATCAGGCTAGTGACACAAACAGCAACATGTGCCATAGATTAGAGTAGTGTACATTTGCTTAATAAGAAACAATTACAGGCGGCTGCACACGCTGGAACTTTATGTACTTGTCTTCAGATGCAAAATTTTCACTAAAGTCGGGCCATCTACTAGTTTTATAAACAACTTAATGTAATAAATGTTTTGCCTGATTGAGCTTTACTACCCCCTTACCATTCTGTGGGACATTGTCTGGCTGAGTATATGAGTATATACTGTCATGTTATGGCATTAGTTCCATTATCTGCTCTTTAGAGTTAATCTTCTCCTACCTGGGTAACCACACTGATTAGAATTGGAATAGAGGAATTGGAGGTTGGGTGCACATCTTCTATTCAACGCGTTTTGAGGTCCTAAATTCTATGGCTTTTCTCCTTCACCTTGTCCTGTACACACAGGACAAACTGAAGAGGTAAACCCATTACAACCGAATGTTCCTTATATGTTGTGCACCTAACCTCCTATTCTACTATAATAATAATCATTATTTATATAGCGCCATCATATTCCGTAGCGCTTTACAAATCATAGGGGGCATATACAGATATAACATTACATTACAGAGTACAAACAGTCAAATGGAACAATAGGAGTGAGGGCCCTGTTCACAAGAGCTTACAGTCTATGAGAATGAGGGGGGGGGGGGGGGGAAGAGCTTAAAGAGAACCAGTCATGCAAAATATCCCCCCTAAACTAAATATATTTTCATAAACTGCCATTAGAGAGCATTGCCTCTATCCCTTCTATCCCTCTATATGCCTGTAAACCTAAGCAATGAGGTCCTAAAGCTGTATGCAAATGACCTGTGAAATGTCCAATGAAGCATTAGCATATTCAAGCTGTCCACTCTATTCATGAGTGGGAGGCACAGCCACACCCCCAGTGCATGACTGACAGCCTGTATAATGATGTGAGGCTGTATAATGATGTGCTTCCTGGTGCTGGTGGCCACGCCCCCTGCAGCCTGTGTGTACATGTGTGTCTGTTTAGGAGAGATACAGCAGCTCCAGGCAGCCATGTTACAGCAGAACATGTCAGATTCATGTGTAGCTGATGTCTGTGTCTCTGTATATTAGGAGGATGCAGCATGTCAGCAGATGACATACACACATTACCCATGCTTTACTATACATTACACACAGACATGAGCAGGGGGAGGAGAGGGGAGGGGTAACAGGGGTGACATCACTGCCTCTGACCATGTGACCAGCCTCATTTACATGATAAAGAATAGATGATTTTACAATGAATAATGTATGAAATAACTAGATAAAGGCTGGGATGGGATCCTTGTGAGCTGCTCCAACAGGTAGAGGTGACAGGACAAGTGACACAGACCTGATGACAGGTGTCCTTTAAAGTCTATGAGGATGAGGGGGTGACACAAGAGCTTACAGTCTATGAGGATGAGGGGGTGACACAAGAGCTTACAGTCTATGAGGATGAGGGGTGACACAAGAGCTTACAGTCTATGAGGATGAGGGGGTGACACAAGAGCTTACAGTCTATGAGGATGAGGGGGGTGACACAAGAGCTTACAGTCTATGAGGATGGAGATGGTGACACAAGAGCTTACAGTCTATGGGGATGAGGGGGTGACACAAGAGCTTACAGTCTATGAGGATGAGGGGGTGACACAAGAGCTTACAGTCTATGAGGATGAGGGGGTGACATAAGAGCTTACAGTCTATGAGGATGAGGGGGGACACAAGAGCTTACAGTCTATGAGGATGAGGGGGTGACACAAGAGCTTACAGTCTAAGGGGGTAATACAAGAGGTATAAGAGCTTGTATGATGGCCCAGCTATTCTTAATAAGGGAATAGTATAAAATCATTTAATAAATAGAAAATTGTAATGTACTGGTTGATCAGTGTATAATGTCAATATTACATATATGTTTGGATAACAACATAAAAAGTAGTGTACAAGAATAACATGTGCAACCTTCTATAAAGCAGACTTGTATTGATTCATTTGGGAGACGATTCATAAGTGGAGACATGCTATTTACTGATGATGGTTTATGATATAATGAGTAGGTATAAGACAATTTCACATTCCACGATGGTTACATTCGGCTGCAGCATGGCTATAGTCTCCACCGAACAGACGCTAATGCAAGCCCCTAAGACATGGCCTGAAACTAATGCTGATTTATTAATCTTACCTTGCAGGAAAAAATGTGAAAATCTACAGAACGATGTTTGGATCCTAAATCACTACACGCTTGTATCCAGGATGGATTTACGGCAGAATAACTAGAGAAGACCTGTTTCTATAAAGAGGATCTAGCGGGAGATATACCGTGTGACCAATATAACACTAAAATCATGGCTAATAGTAGCAAAGAGCGACTCTGTGGATCTGGTGCTCCTCTTGGTCACGTCAATGGCTATCCTCCTTCTGTTTACCCTTTTGCCTTTAGTGGAGGGATGCGGAGCTCCCCACCTTTTGAAATGCTCGCCAACGGGAACTTCTTCCGAAATTTTCCCACTGACCTGCCCAAAGAAATGGCTTCCCTGTGTGAGTATGCAAGTGAATTATTATTATGTGATATTATGAAATTTTGGATTCGGTACAACTTAAAATGTTCATTTATAAGAGAAATGAAGAGGTCAGTAAGACACTAATTTGTGTAAAATTCATGAAAACAAACCGATATACTAAAACCTATTGTCTAAGAAGGGGTAGATTGAAGGCGTTACCTGTCTACTGTATTAATCTGCTCAAGTCTGTGAATAATAAATCTAGCTATGGGTTCTCTGTGTCTGTCAGGGGAACGAGACATTATACATAATTTACAATCATTTATGACACCATTTATAATTTTTAGATGTGATATTGCAATGTAAGACGCCATATGTTATGTAGTGTTCTTACACAGCAGTCATCCTAACATCCCCATAGACATATACGTTTAGCTTGGCTGAGCATGCATGTATTCACAATTGGGAGAAGGTTGACAAACAACTGTGAGGTATTTCAGACATGTAGGGGCAGATTTATCAGGAGTGTCTGAGATCAGGACTGTTCTAGTTACCCATGTCAACCAATCACAACTCAGCTTTCATTTTCCCACAGCTGTTTATAAAATTAAAGCTGAGCTCTGATTGGTTTCCATTAGACACTTCTAATAAATCTCCTATGATCCTGCCATTAGGGAAAGTTTGGAACTTGATTTTAGATGGTTGTCCAGTTCTGTTGCCATTGGCATGTTGGGCCAAGGTACCAAAATCACCATTATAGTCAACACCACAGCTCATGCATATGAAAAGGATTTGCATAAGCCCATTTATATCCAATGAAATGTTCCAGGCCAGTTTTTAGGGTTAATAAAATAATTTTCTGGAGAACTATACTATTGGTTAACACCTATGCTAAGGCTGTATCCCAGCATGCCTCAGATTTCTGCTGTGGATTCTGTAGTAAAATACTAGAGTGTTGGTTTTGCAATATGTAAATCTGACAAGTATGAACATACCTTTAATATTCAATTGTATGCAGTAGACGTAGGCTGCTTTGGCTTGCAGAACTAATGGTGGAGAATGCTTATTATCTGGAAAATGGTGCTGAATAAGTGGGAAAATCCTTTCACTTGACCTATAATAAAAGCAGTATAAAACAAATGGCTAGGATGTCTGAAACACTAGTTACCTATAGGCATGTGAGTAGGAGGCAATAGAATTCCATATAATTCTATGGGTGACATATAAGTGATCCATACTACACAGAACTGAAATTCATCATATACTTAAGCAATTGAAGGTTTTGAAATATTCCCAGCATCTACAGTACTATACAAAAAGTCCTAGTCATCTGTGCAAGAAGTGCTGGAAAGTAAAAAAAGCTTTCAAAAATAGAATAGATTATTTTTTATTCATTAACAAAATGCAAAGCGAATGAACCAAAGTGATTAAATATATCTAAATTAATCAATATTTTGTTTGACCACCATATACTGTACTTTCAAAAGCGCAACAATTATTTATACAGATTTTTCAGGAACTCGGCAGGGAGGGTGTTCCCAGCATCTTGGAGAAATAACCTTATATCTTTTGTGAAGTAGACTTTCTATTCATGTAATTACAGAAAGATTGAATGATGTTGAGAGCGATGATCTGCTTGTTTACACTAAAGAAGGCATTGTCTGGATGTTTTGGATCATAATCCTGCCGCAGAATACTTTATGAACACTATTTATAAAAGCATCCTTACTTTGCAGCATGTTTTCTATACCTCCCTAAAACGTATGTATAGTATTGCGCACAATACCGATACATAGGCCCTGCACTCACCTAGCGAGTGTCTTTTTTTGGGTCCGTTAGGTCTACCCTTTATCACTGTATGAAGTAGTGCTAAAGTTGAAGTTTTACATTGGAAGTCTGTAAATATCAGTGAATAATAGACACACTGCATAGGAAAGTCGCCTACGCAGCATAATAGGGTATGTCACCTGGTGTGACAGAGGCATTTTGAGGTCAAATACTATTGAATGAAAATTAAAAAAAAGTGTTCTGAGTTTACTGAATATTTAAGTGTTTTGCCCTCAGATTACAATAAGATAAGTGCGTGACAGCTCCAGCCCCAGGCCATGTGCTACAGAATGTCAGCGTCGGCGCCTGCATTAGGGCACAGGCGCATAGAGGGAGGCGATGCCAATGTCTGGATGTTTTACACAAGAGATATTGTATTGTTCCCTCTAGTGAGCCGCACCCATGGGTGCAGTGGCTCATTCTTATGAACCTCAACATGTAATTATCTTTGTAATTCGAATAATAATAATAATAATCAGGAATACATACTGCCGGGCACTCCTGAGGGAGGAGCCTAATGTTCCTGTCTTTTCACTTTTTGTATTCCCTTCTTATGCAGATGTTTCCCAGCTCTTGACATCCCGTGTATATCCTTACATTCTACATCCTTTAGATATGGATATGTTACAAAGTGACATCTAAACATAATGTGGAAAATTTACTTACCCAGTTCTGTCGCAATCCCCGATTCGGATGGTCCGACGAGGATGAAGTCCGTCGCGATTCATGAAGCTCGTGCACCCGAGTTCCTGCATCGGTCGCTTCCCCGCCGAGGTCCGGCGGAGTTCACCTTATTCTTCCCGGTGCTTGTAAGTGCGTGTCTTGCGACACAATTCTAAATGTTGAATCTTGCGCGTTGTCCGAATCCGTTCAGTTGTCCGACGGCCCGCTCCCGATTTCTGTCAAGTCCAAGCTAGCACAGATGCGCCAAAATCTGGCGCATGCACACTGTGCATAATGAAGACACCTAACTTCATCACGCATGTTCTGAACAGGACCCATGCCACTGTTGCCTAAAAAATGTTGGGAACCTGTCAGCTATATAAGGACATAATGGCAGTTGTGGGACCCCAAACCTACTGACAGTGTCAGTAGAGCAAAGAAACTTCTAATAGGAAGTAAGACCCTAAACTTAAAATGTAATTATTCCAAAGCACCTGTGGTAAAATGGTGTAATGCCAAGGCCAACACTGCACAAGGGAGTTGCCCTATAAGCAATTCCTTGTATATTTAGATAGGGTCACTAAGGTGAACAAACACTTCCGGGAAGTTTAAGCAGTGAATGAACTTGTGTACACACCAAATATCTTTTGGCCATGAGTCAATGATGAATGACATGGCAGACAGTAATAGACACTATCAGTTTTGATAATTAACATAAAGATGGATTAATTGTGATTGGATTATTTTCGCTTTCTTTCCAAGGGGTCCCCCGCACCCTAGTGACAAATATGGCATTTCTACCATGTGTGGTTTTAATCAGCTTCTCTGTAAGCATATTTATTCCCTTCTCATTGTTTCCATATGTTCTTGCATATTTCTTCAGAATCATATTTGCATACAGAAATGACTGGTAGAAAGAAAAGACGCCGTTTAAAGGGACATTCTGCTGAAATGTGTTTCCTTCTCCAGCTGTTAAGTGTTTGATTTTAGTAGAGGTTTTTTTTTCTGGACGGCAAATGATTGGTCCATATTAAGCTGAATACTGATTTTTAAAGCTGATTACTGCACTTTTCGGCTATACTATAACCACTTCCATGTGCAGTATTTTTGGACATTATTGAGAAAAGCTCCAGTCATTATGTGTCATTTCACACTGATGAAACCTCATCATGACATCAGCAATTATTAGGCACAATATTGACATTCAAGTATATAAATTGTTTAAAGGAACCAGTCATGTTGAAAATGCAGCATGTTATAAAGCAGGAGGATCTGAGCATATTTGGGCTTTGCGCTGCACTTTTGTCAACTGTGCACCTTTTTCAGGGCATGCAACCCTTTTGTGGTGCAGCTGCGCTGGCTTCCATGCGACACAAATTAGGGGGTGTGCCGTTGGTTGGTGCGACTGATTAGGATCGAGCGACGTATTTAACTTGCAAATTGTGTCACACGCCCTACATTAAAGGTGCACCACTAAAAAGATCTTAGTGAATCGCTGCACACAGCATTATACATGGAAATATCACTTTTAGTGCATTTTCTGACTTTCTAAGTAAATGTGCTCCATTGTACATATGAGGGCACATTTACTTAAAGTGCTATTTTCCGTGTATAATGTTGCATGCACCAATTCACTAAGATTGTGCGCCAGAGATCATTAATCTGGCGCTTCCCCGCACTGGTCAGACAGAGTTCAGCATCTTTTTTGTGGTGCACCTTTAACATAGGGCCCCCTAATTTGTGTCGTATGGAGGCCTGTGCATCTGCTCCACAAGAGGGTCGCATGTGACACAATAGCAGCGCAGACACTTCTTAAATAACTGTACAGGCCGTTTCAGCCTAGAAGAAGGTGCACAGTCCAATAAAAGTGCAGCGCAAAGTCCTTAGTAAATGTGCTCCAATGTCCTATTTGCAGTCAGCATGGCAGGATATTATAGAGAAGGAGGATCTGTGCAGATTTACATATTGTCCTATTTGCAGGCAGCAAGGGAGAATGTTATAGAGCAGGAGGTGCTAAGCAGATTGTACATATTGGGGCACATTTACTAAGGGTCCGTCGGATGCATTTCCGTCGGGTTTCACGAATATTTGCCCTGAATTGCACAGGGTTTTTTGGAGCATGCGATCGGATTTTGGCGCATCTGTGCTGGCTTTCAAGCGACACAAATCGGAGGGCGTGGCCGCCGGACAACCCGACGGATCTGCGGAATTTAAAATTCAAATTGTTTCGCAAGATCAGCACTCACATACACCGGGAAGAAGATGGTGAACTCCGGCGGACCTGAGCGGGGAAGCAACACATTCAAGAAATCGGGTGCACGCTGTAAGTGAATCGTGGCAGCTCCGAACCCTCGTCGGACATTCTGGATCGGCGGACGCTACAGTACGGGTAAGTAAATGTGCCCCATTGTGCTATTAGCAGGCAGCAAGTTATAGAGAAGGAGGATCTGTGCAGATGTACATATTGTCCTATTTGCAGGCAGCATGAGAGAATGTTATAGAGCAGGAGGAGCTAAGCAGATTGTACATATTGTCCTATTTGCAGGCAGTCATGGGCTGTTATTCGACAGTTTTTTTGCTGGCTTTTTTAAAATTGCTACTGCACCTTGTGCTCCATATTTATGATATGTTGGTGCTACATTAAGCTCATTTTCAGACACTTACGTCTTTTCTTTTTTGGTCACTTAATTTGGGGGCAGCTTTTGAATCCCGACAATTTTCCTGCACTTCTATTTTTCAGACACTTTTTTGGCACAATTTTTGGCACATAATTACATCAACCAAAAGCAAGTCTACCAAAGCAGGAGATGCTGATGGGTTGTACAAAGTGTCCTATATACGGGCAGGAGAGTAGAAGGATGTGCTAAGCAGACTATTTATAGTGTTCTATCTGCAGGCAGCATGTTATAGAGCAGGAGGAGATGAGCAGATTAACATTCTGTCCTATGTGCAGGCTGATGTTATAGAGTAGGAGGAGCTGAAAAGATTGTGCATAGTGCCCTATCTGCAGTCAGCATGTTATAGAGCAGGCTGAGCTAAGCAGAAAGTGTACTTAGTGACCTACTATTGGAAACAGCATGTTAAAGAGCAGGAGGGGCTGAGCATATTGTACATAGTGTTATATTAGCATGCCTCATGTTATAGAGTAAAAATTGGAAAAGATTCACTCAAACAATTTATTTATCAATTCCTTTGTTATGATAGGATAAGTAGAACAAGCTAAGGAGTGCAGTGGGTGACCCTAGACTAGATGCTATATGTATACTCAATCAAAAAACCTTTCAATCACTAAACTGGATGTTCCACTGGACCTCTAATCCCACTAATTTAGGGAGTACATGCTACGCGCAGACTAGGCTGCATTTTAAGTGTGACAGGTTGTCATTAATACTTATGATGCTTTATATTGGACCGGAGACATCCGAATAGCTGTCACCTGAGTAAGGAAAAGATCTCTAAGTGGTTGTCCCAATTAAAACTCTTTTACAAAAATTGCCACCCTGGTCAATTGTCATTTGTCATTGTAATTGTCACTGAGAAGCTGGCAATGAGTCAAGAGCTTTAGAAGCAGACTGATACTTTGTAGCCACCTGATGCTGATGCTGCTCACAGACCTTTATCTTGAGTGGGTACAATTTATTTACATGTAGAACTTCTCATCTACTTAATGATTAAGATTAAGGATTTTTTTCAAATAAAGCCAGGAAACATCTTTTATTCTTATGGAGAGATGTTTTCCGATCTTCTTGATCTTCGTCACCACTGCTCATTTTTTCTTTACCTTTCCTCTTTCTGTCATGTTCCCTTCCATTCCCCTCCAACACTTTTTCATGCGTCTCGCCCCCGGCTGGCTGAATGCCGTGTCGGCATGTCCTCTGGTGTGAATTACGTGCCAGGACAGGCTTAAAGGGGTGTTGACTGGCACTCTGCCCACTTCAACATACAGATCAGGACAAGTACAGGAAGCTGCCTAGTTGCAAGACTGTCACTCACTCCCAGCTGGCTTTTAGCTCCCTCCCTGTCTTTTAGATAATATTAACTATTTCTAGTACATTGCCGCTCACACACTTGCATTATTGGTTTTTTTGGGGCTGTACTAGCCCATCCCTCCCTGGACTTCCTTATACTCCAAGTATCTTTTTGAAGAGTATTGGTAACATGAGAAATTTGTTTTTCCACCTCCACCTGTGACTCCGGCATGTCACATACCAATGACGTTGCTGTTCTTGTTGAAAAGTGATTTCTATTTCACAGAAGTGAAATTTTGAATTTTGCATTTGAAAGTGGAATATAACTTCCACAGGGTCTTAAAGACAATGAGGGTCTTTTGGTTTCAGGTATTAAATGTATGTATGGTTATTAAATGCAATATTGTTTTGCACCAAAATTTGTGACTTTTTGGCACATTTGTACCCTATATTCACTAACTTTATTTAGACATATGAGCCTCATTCCAATGTAGGGGAGATTGAGACGAGCAGGAAGGACCACTGTGTTTTTATAATTACATTCTTCTGGTGTGGTGTATTTTTACAGGCAATGCTTTCTGGGAGAAGCATGCAAATTAGATCTCCTCAAGATAGAAGAAGACTGCCTGTCTAGTGACATCTACAGGAAGCTACCCTGCAAGGCAGTGTCCTGAAAATTTTAAAGCATTTATTTTAAAAGCTTTTCTACAGTTGCCTTCATAGCCAGGTGATCCAGTGCCCTTTGCACACATCGGCCATAAATTAGTCGCAAAAGTAGCAGCTAGCTCATCGCTATCATGGACATGCATGGCATGTGGGCACAGTGCAGTAAGCACAGTTTTGCTTCGGAGATGGAGTTGGGCTGGGCTGCTGCGCTGCAAGAGATAGGGCAGGTCTTATAACCAGCCGGGTTACGGCACGGCCATTCGATGCCGGCTGCGCTCACCCCCTCCCTCTCCAAGTGGCTTGCGGCTCACGGCACACATCCGCTGCTGCGGACTTGTGCATGGGGCCTTAGTGGTGGGAAGTCTGGCTTAGTGATTAGGTTCTGCTCACTATAAAGAGATGGCTCTTCTGGTTCCTGAATGGCTCCCTATTCCATAGGGAATTATTTTCAGGTAGCCAGCCATCCATCCTCACGCCACTTTTTTACCCAAAATTTTCAGTTTAGAAGTGACATGGCCCAAAATAAGAGGCAGAGCTTAGTGTGCTATCGGCTTTCTACCAAGACCTGACTCCAATCATTCACCATAAAAAGCGTTTGCGAACAACCCATCAGTATCTTATACCTACCTATGAGGAAAGGGTCCTCTCATGTTTTCTCTTCATGTCTATGGGAGATACAAAAAAATTTGGAAAGCACAGAAAAAAACTAGAGGCCTTGCTTTTTTTTATTTTAAGACTTGTTTTTATTTATTTTTATTTAGTACATTGAGCTTTTTTGAATGGGCTGTTACATGTACCAAACCAAAAATGGAACTCAATGGGGGACATTTACTATGGCGTTTCCGCCAGTTTTGTGGCGCTCTCACCACATGTTCTGCTCTCCTACCTATTTATTAGCTGTCGGGGACAGAAAAAATTACTTTTTCCGTCTGCTCCGACTCTTCTCCGAAAAGGGGCGTGGCTTTGGCGGAGTGGAAACTCAGACAGAATTAATATGTGTCACAGCCATTTTTGGGCGCTGTAAACTGGCGGAAAGTAGACCAAAAGAAAACTGGTCTAGCAGGGACTGTTGGACACATTTCTGGTGCTTGGGACAGATTTTGGTCCCAGGGACAGAAAATGGGCTCGGGGACAGAAATGTCTCTGCACAGCTCTACAATATTAAATGTGTATCTTCTTTCCGAGAGCAGGTCGGTAACAAAGCCAATGCAGACACCGACACTCTAAGTAAATGTCCCCCAATGTATTGCTTTTGGGTCAAACTGATGGCTTTCAGGGCCTTGAGTATGGCTTTGTTATTATAATAACATGTTATACTAAGTTACATGATAGGGTCAGCATAAACTAAATTCCTTTTGGAAATTTTGCCTTAGCGAGCCACCTGTACAGGCTTACCAAGATGTAAAGGGGTTGGCAACTAATAACAAACTTTATCAGGATAAGTACAAGACCCTAATAGGGTGGCTCATATTGTACTTACCTTAGTAGAGTTTGCCTGTAGTGGGTCACTTGTTGTTGTGCTGGCTTCCAGAGGACGAAAGGGGCCATGCAGTCATTACTGTAGACACTGTGTACTGTGTGCCCCCATGTACTAAGGATATCCATAATTCTTCCAACCACTGTTAGCAGGTACACCGAAATGTGGACTGCAGAGAAACGTTAGCCGGGTAAGAACTATATGGGCGACCCTATTAGGGTCTTGTATTGACCTGGTAAAGGTTTCATAATAGTGCCAACCCCTTTAAAAGCCAAGGATGCTCCATTGGGGATTCTGGGAATGTAAAAGTATGCCTCAGTGTTACCTCGATACGCAGGGAGCTACTTTTCAAGGTCGCACTAGTGCACTGAAAAACTTATTGCTTTGAATTTTGCATTTAAAACTCCAAACTTATCTTGCAGTTTCGTAACTTGAGATGGGTCAGAGGGTGCAGTAGCCCAAGTGCCTTCCCCATTTAAAAAAAAAATATTTTTTTTAAAAATACTATGAATAACATTATGGTTTGGGGGGAGGGGGTCTGGAACAAATTTTGCATTGGGCCCCATTGGCCTCTGTTACCTTCATAAAGTCATCTCATCTATTTCTTGATCCCTCCTTTGTGCTATGTATAAGGTGAAGAATGAAAAGAAAAAATGGGAGATATCCCATTAAATTTCAATGATAAAAATACACTTGGACCAACAATCTCCAGCGACTTTATAAATCATAATGGTGTTATGTTTATCAATCTAATCTCAAGGGGATCCATCCATTCCAATCAGCGTAACAACAAGCTCATTATTTGTCAATAATAAGCCATTCAGATAAGGTCAAAGCCCTTAAAATTCCCCTCTCACCCTGCTAGTCAGCGTTGATGGCTTCCAGTATTAGAAGGCTAACATTTGCCCTCTGGAGAGTAGCCGGACACATTTCCTGACACCCTCAGGTACAGAGCCCTGTCCGGTCCTTGGTGACCTCATGACCTCGTCATCAGTAAGGTCAGAAAGTGTACCTTCGGGGGCAGTCAGCATTCTTAAGAATATAAAGTGTGGCCCATGTGTTTGGCTACATGGACATGTGTCCCAATATAGAGGCATATTAGTCATCTCCTACTTCTAGATTTGGTAACCACTACTCATATGATGACAACTTTTTGCATTTTACTACGTATGAAAAATAATATTTATCTTTATATTTGCAAAGTGATATAAACTGAGGACATCTACTGTATGAGTGTCAGGGCAATGCAGTGACGATAGAATGAAGTCACAGATATGGAAGCTGAGTATTGTTAAGTATCAGATTGTTGGGAGTCCAACTTTTTTAAAGGAGAGATGTTGTTAGGCCAAGTGTTTACATCTTCCTACTTGCTGAAGAAGGGTGAAGAAATCAGGCGATACCTGCCCACTGTCTATTTATTGTGAAGATCTTTAACTCTTAAAGGTGTATTCTCATGTTTAATAGTTATGACATATTGACAAGATACCTGTGGGACCTGAATCTATCTTGAGGTTGAGCCGTCGTCCACTGAGCCCTCTTCCCGGGGCCACTCTTACATGACCACTCTATATTCGGGTCTCTGGGAGACTAAGAATATCACAGTCTATACAGCCGTGTATTTTATCTGATTCCATAGACTTGAACCGAGAGTGTACGGGTGGTAATCTCCGCATTCAGCTTGTCTAGAGTTAAGGGGATCAGTGAACCCCCATTCTTGAGAGGTGGAGGTAAGCAGGACTTGGTTCCTTTAAAAGCTGGAGGGGTTTCCTTAACATAAGCCATTATTATATTAATCCCAGAAAACCCCTTTAAATTGGATTATAGTAACAATGCTTGCATGCAGCCAGTTTTGCACATTGAGGCATGTTTCAGGTGACTTGTAAAGGAGCTGATGTAGCCCTAAGGAACATTTTTCTACCTCTCATGTGTGGTACGTGAGTAATTTGTTATGAATATTTTAGCGTTTTGTTACCTTGGTATAATCCAGAAACAATGTATCCGTGTCCCATTTGTTTGGTGCTGATGCACTTTGTATTGATTGTGTTTCTTCTCTTTTGTCTTGTCGTCTTAGTTACCTCATTGAGATAGGATCTCTTTTACCAGGTAAAATGTGCTCTTGGGCATTGTTCTACTGAATCCTCTTGTGACTCGTTTGACTTTTGGATCAACTTGTACTGTGTGCGAAGACCTTTTCCATTTTGGGTTTAAGCTATTAAGCTGCATCTCACATGTGTTTTATATGTAGTGCATGTGACTAAAGCTAGAGGGAAGAATGTTAGTTAAATACCAGAGGGTAACAATGGGTATAATAATGAACAGTGAAGCTGTAAAAATAAAATTGTGATTTAAAGGGGTTGTCCACTTTCAGCAAATAACTGTTGTTTGTATGATGAAAAGTATACTTTCTGTATCAATTCCTGAAGGTTTTCTAAATCTCTGTTTGCTGTCATTCTAGAGAAAGCTTCTTCTGTTTACTTCAAGTGGATTCAATCTGTCCCTGATCATGTGATGGTCACACAGGTGCATGGAGTAATCAGAGCTGTGTGTTATAACGACCCTTGCACCTATGTGACATCACATGACCTGGGACTGGTTTACAGCGAGTAAACAATGTAGCTCTCCATAAATTGACAGCAAGCAGAGATCTAGAAAACTTTGAATAATTGACACAGAATGAATATTGGAAATTTGTATAACTTTTCATTGTACAAACAATGACTTTGATGTGTTTTCAGTAGTAGGAAACACTGGGTTAAAGTATAGGATGACTTGAGCTGTGAACTAACTGCAACAGCTTTTATTTTAGTACGGGCTGGCTGCACACCTGGAAAATATTATCCTATACCGCCACAGATCCAGCTCTCACCTCCTAAATGGGCTTTACCTCGTACCTCTCCACACTCAGTGCTCTGGCCTATCTGGTCTGCATTATTGCGGTAATAAAGAGGTGTGAGACAGGTTATGTGTTCTGCGGAGAAGGAAATAAAATGGGAACTTCACTCATATGTCTCATTTATGCTGTAAAGATGGCAAAGATGGCAACCGAAAAGCTGCATACTTCTGTTGTAATAAAAATACACATGCACATATGGCATTGGTGCAATATCTGTAACGGGCCCCTCACCTCATTTATAATAATAATGGTGTTTTCTTATGTGGCACCGGGTCCATTGTGTGATTCTTATGTGATTCATGAACTAAATTGACATTATAACGGGCAAAAGTTTGGACAGGCGTTCAGGGTGATCATTACCCTGTGTATAAGGGTAGAATACTCAGAACATTCCTTATTACACGGGGATATATTCCAAGTGCAGGGGATTCTAGATATTCTAAATATTGGGCTCCACAAAAACTTTTGATGGGTAAACCCATTCGGATTCCGGTTCTTTGAGGTGCGGCTGAACCTCGACAAAAGTTCAGTTTGAGCACCTGAACTAGAACAGCCACCAGTGCTGGACCGATCACAAGTAAAAAAAACTCTTATATTGTGTCGGTGGTATTCAAATACAGGCAGTGTTTAACCCATTAAAAGCAGACAGCGCATGCACGCTGACATTTTCTCAAGGATTGTTGAAACCCACGGCCGTTACCAGAACCAATGTTCCCAGCTGCGTAGAGCCTAAACACCGAACCAGAACTTCTATCTTAAGTCTGGGTTTGGGGACCTTAAACCACAATGTTCGGCACAGACATTATGGTTTGGATATTCCTCTTCCTTATAACATGGATCATTTAATGGGTCAGTTATTAGTAAAAGGTGTTAGTAGGAACGCTCAATGTCCATAGTACCAACATTTGTGTGTAGCATAAAAGATACAAGCCTATCTCCAGCATGTAGTCCCATGCCAACACAAATACAACTAAATGTAGTAGGAATTATCATGTTCCTTCCTCCTCCATGTAATTTTTATCAGCCAATGTCATAAGCTAAAGCAGACAGTTGCCGTTTGACACATTGATCAACGCTCATCTCTCTCCAGCATTGGGCAGCCTAATAGGATTCCTTTCAATCCCTCTTACTCTAATATTAATAATAATGAGAGAAAGAGTTTCAATTTTTTTGGCAGACATCATTCCATTTACACACACCAATTTAGATTCTTTCAGATAATGGTCTGAGTTAAGTCCAAAATATGTGTATGTAACCCCAGCCAATGTTTGGTTTGGACTCACGTCCTGGTCTATCCATAGCCAAGTTGCCCATCCCATCAATTCTAGCTGTAACAATTACCAGCCTACACAACATGTTCATTGTGGTTGTTATTATTGTTGACCAAGATGAAATTCTAGTCGCACAGGATTTTCATGGTGAAAACACAAGAATTAATTAAAATCTATCAGAATTGTATTTTTCTTTGGTCAACTACTTTACTAAGTTTTCTCCAGGTTTGCCAATTCTTTTTTTGTTGAATCTTCTTCACACTTTTGTTGTCTTCAATTTTCTCTGAAAATCTCATGGAAAGACAGTAAAATCTTTAGATAATCAATCTTAAGCCAATCAGGGTTTTGATTATCCTCTATAATATTACTTAATGTTAAGGTGCTGCATTATTTGTTCTACACTTTCTAGTGTGTGTGTTTTTTTGTGTTTTTTTTTGTAGTGGCTGGTTTTATTTTTCAAAAGATGTTTTTTTAATGAAGTTTTTTTTATTTTTTTTTTACAAATGGGCTTTTAGCTATACAGAGCTTAAAGAAACACTACAGTCAAAGCTAATTAATTGAATAACACATGGTGCAGGGCTTGAATGGAGGAGCAGGACTCATTTTCATTGTATTTCTAGACCCTAGAGCCATGCTCATCCTTCCAGGCCCTGCACAAAGTATAATTTAATTAAATGGCTTTGGATGGAATTTTTTTTTAAACTACAAATATTAACAAAACCTTTGATGTTTTTAAAAGTGGAAAAAGTACTCTATGTGTGGAGGAGACCGTACAATGAAACATGTAGTCATCCTGTAAAGTTTTTTCCAATCCCTCATAGTAGCTATATACTGCCAAATTGGGTGGCATATTGAAAATGTCTTAAAGGGAGTCTACAATCAGTTTTGACCATACAAAGCTGTAGGAGATCTTTGTAACCCTACATTTCTGTATATTCTGTTGTTAGCAGCACAATTGAATCTATATTCCAGGATTGTAGCTATACTTTCTGATCTCTTCATTGAAACTGCTGGCCAGCCTCTCCCCTTTACTGTAATATCTAACCAGAAGCCTGTTACTGCTCTTGCTCAGAACAGAGGGGAGGGCTGTGATGCGAGATCTCACACACCAGTGTATATTCCAGGATTGTAGCTGTACTTTCAGATCTCTTCATTGAAACTGCTGCCCAGCCTCTCCCCTTTGCTGTAATATCTAACCAGAAGCCTGTTACTGCTCTTGCTCAGAACAGAGGGGAGGGCTGTGATGTGAGATCTCACACACCAGTGCAGCACATTGCACATTGCACATTGCAGCACAGTACTTTTTCCACTAATCCTGGAATATAAATTTAGAAAAAAAACACTTGTCTGTAAAATTAAGATGTGTTTTTGTCAACCATTATGGAAGACAAAATACTAAAAGCTTCTTTGCATGGCCCTGTTTCCAGCTCTCTAGTGATGACATCATTCTACTTTCCTGCAGCAGCTAAACACTCACCTCAGCAGTCAAGAGCGGGTGTTTTTTATGTCTTCTCTTTAGGGCTGGAACCAAACTGCAGGGATAGGATTGAGTAACATTCCCTTTAATGGGTTTTCTGTGAAAATATGTTGCCTCTTCCTAGTAAGTACATTGGCACAAATAACTAACAGTGAATCTCACTTAATGAATCCAGAAATGGAAAAATCTTGAATTTGTGACCATTTATATTTGTGCATATATTTTTACTAATACATCAGTAGAGGATTTCCAAAATCTAAAACAAATACAAATACATGTTGCATCCAAAAATTCACAACCATTCTTTAAAGGGAGTTGACCAGCTATTAAATTCTACCAAAAACTCCCAATAATCTGCTTTATTTTTACATCATTTTTTTTTCATTTATGAAATTTAGCTTCAATGTATCAGGGTCATGACTGCACCATTTTCTTCTATTTTTGTGACTTCTTATTACCCACTCCTGGTAATTAATGCAATGTAAGACCAGTCGAAGAATGTGGAGAAAGTAGTGCACAGGGAGACTCAGCCACGCCCCTGGTTGAAAAAGCTCATTTGCATAAATATATAAAGTGCATTTTCTCTAAAATGGCAAATGACTGGCACACAGGAAAGGTAAGTATCCAAAGCTTATGAAGGGACTTACACAATGCTGACTTTAGTTTTGTGGTGATTTGGGAGCTGATTTTCTCCCTTTAAGGTCCATTGAAAGGCCACAAGCACAAGGCTTATTGACTTCAATGTGAGAGCAAACAATCCCGAGCTTTCTGAACAGAAGTCTGTGTTTGTTTTCCTAGGGGAAGCTTATTGACAGGTAATGTAATGACTTACTGTGTGTTGTGTGGGAGAGACCCCAGCGCTGATTGTATCTGACAGATTAGCTTCCCTAATTGTATTAGAAGATGAATCTTTTTGTTTCCCCTGGGGAAGAAGGGGGGAAGGTTTTGCAATTAGCTCCAATGATTTAACCCCTTTGGCTTTGGGAATGATTTGTAGAGGACATCATCCCCTGCACTTAACACTTTTTAAATCAGGTCCGATTAGGTAAGTGCGACTCTCCAGGGTCAACGTTAAACTCCCTGCCATGTGTTTTTGGCCTGATGTTTATAAGGAGGAACGGCAGAAGTATGTACTCGAAAATGAAGAGAAGAAGTGGAAAGTTTTGGTTATGGACATTGACAGAGATTTTAAGAAAGAAATTAACCCTTGTGCATTGGAATAAGATAGTATACTCTTACATGGGGTAGAAATAGGATTATTTTCCATGTGTTTACTGGTCCATGTCACATCTCTCCCAGATTTTCTACATGTCAGGAAAACTTCCGAATCACATTCATTTGTATCCATGAACCTTCCTTGACACCGTGCCAGAGATCTAGAAAAGGCTGAATGGGAATTTCAGTTTCCTAATCTGGTGCACACTCAGCAGCACTGACTCAATGAAAATCCCCTCTGATACCCAGGGGTGCACAACATATGTATCAGATGCTGTCTTGCAGGTAATGTGTATGTAATGCTCGGCTTGCTATATTCCATGTTACATTCCACTACATTCCTTCTGGTTTGCTAAACCCTTTAGTTTCCTGTCCCCTTGTCTAGATTACCTCTAATCCCCCCACTGTCCATACAAGCCCCTATTCTCATTCACAAGCAGACATTTCATCCCTAAAGTTCACTCTGATTCCATTAGGCTCTGTTTATTCTAAAGCTGAATGTGTTTGGGTTTGGGATTAAGACCAGTTCGGTCCCAAAAAATCATTCTTGACCTACAAACACCTCAGCTTTAATGTAAGGAAATAGTCTCCAAGGAATTGTATCTCTGCGGATCTGTCGTGAAGAGGCTGGAGGAACTATAGCATTAGCTCATCTATGAAGATACCATTAAACCAAAAAGAAAAAAGTTCCAGAAAAAAATATTTGAATGTTAATAAATTTTATTATAGAAAAAATCTAAAAGCAACCTATATGTACACACAAATTGATGGACTGCTGTGCCCAGGTGGAGTATACCCCGGCACTAGGGCAGGAGCTATACGCTGTCTAGTGCCGGGGTATACTCCGCCGGGCACAGTAGTCCATCAATTTGTGTGTACATATATGTTGCTTTTAGATTTTTTCTATAATAAAATTTATTAACGTTCAAATATTTTTTTCTGGAACTTTTTTCTTTTTGGTTTAAGTGTTATTCATATGTTCCATGGTATATATACGGATTTGATTTCAACATAGCTCATAGCAAAAAAGTTTTTGTTTTGGTTTGGAAGATACCATTAAGTAGAGTGACCATGTATGCTGGTTACCAGGTGTTGAGGTGCGTTGCGTCACTATGATAATAATAATAATTCTTTATTTATATAGCGCACACAGATTACGCAGCGCCACACAGAGCTTGCAAAATCGGTCCCTTTCCCCAATGGGGCTCACAATCTAATCAACCTACCAGTATGTTGTTAGGTAGTGTGGGAGGAAACCAGAAGACCCGGAGGAAACCCATGCAAACACAGAGAGAACATAAAAACTCACAGATATTGACCATACAAGTCATTCTTCTTTAAAGCGGTATTTTAAAGCGGATAATTGAATCCTCACCGTGAGAGAAAGACATAATAGTTATGAGTCTGTCTATGTAGAATCACAACCTCTTTGTTGTCTTCTATGGTCCTAGAAAACCAACCACATGCTCTATGTTTCTGTAAATTGAGCGCTTTTTTGGTGGAAAACTTTGGCTTGCCCTGCCCTGTTCATGTACAAATAGTCTCTTTTAACCAAAGAACAAGAAGATTGGGTTATAGAAATACAACTGCCCAATCCTTAGCTCTCCCAATTTCTACCATTGGAAAAGTGAAAAGGGTCCCATGAATTAGTTGGTTCCTGAACACATAAAACTGATTGACATTTTATTTTAACCGGTTAAGGACCGGGCCCTTTTCTGTTTTTTCATGTCCATTTTTCACTCCCCACCTTCAAAAATCTATAACTTTTTTATTTTTACACGTAAAGAGCTGTGTGACAGCTTGTTTTCTGCGGAACAAATTGCACTTCATAATGATGGTATTAAATATTCCATGCCATGTACTCGGAAGTGGGAAAAAAATTCCAAATGCAATGAAAATGGTGAAAAAAAGCATTTGCGCCATTTTCTTGTGGGCTTGGATATTACGTCTTTCACTGAGTGCCCCAAATGACATGTCTACTTTATTCTTTGGGTCGGTACGATTAAGGGGATACCAAATTTGTATAGGTTTTATAATGTTTTCATACATTTACAAAAATTAAAACCTCCTGTACAAAAATATTTTTTTTGATTTTGCCAACTTCTGGCGCTAATAACTTTTTTATACTTTGGTGTACGGAGCAGTGGGTGGTGTCATTTTTTGCGAAATTTGATAATATTTTCAATTATATCATTTTTAGGACTGTACGACCTTTTGATCACTTTTTATAGATTTTTTTAGATTTTTCAAAATGGCAAAAAAAGTGCCATTTTCGAATTTGGGCGCTATTTTCCGTTACGGGGTTAAACGCATTGAAAAACCGTTATCATATTTTGATAGATCGGGCATTTTCGGACGCGTCGATACCTGATGTGTTTATGATTTTTACTGTTTATTTATATTTATGTCAGTTCTAGGGAAAGGGGGGCGATTTGAAATTTTAGGTTTTTTTATTATAATTTTTTTTTTTTAAACTTTTTTTTATTTTTATTTATACTATTTTTCAGACTCCCTAGGGTACTTTAACCCTAGGTTGTCTGATCGATCCTATCATATACTGCCATACTACAGTATGGCAGTATATGGGGATTTTCTTCCTCATTCATTACAATGTGCTATCAGCACATTGTAATGAAGGGGTTAAAACGAAATAGCCTCGGGTCTTCGGAAGACCCGAGGCTACCATGGAGACGGATCGCCGCCCCCCGATGACGTCACGGGGAGCGGCGATCCCAGGTAAGATGGCGGCGCCCATGCGCCGCTATCTGTTTGAGGCTGCCGGCAGCTTTGCCGGCAGCCCACGCTGTAAAAACACCCGCGATCGGTGCTGCAATATGCAGCAAAGACTTACCGGCTATGGAGAGGGCTCAGCCCGTGAGCCCTCTCCATGCAGCGCGGCCGCCGCCGTGAATACACGGCGGGCGGTCGCGAACCGGTTAATGGACAGCTAAACTTGCACAAGGACAGCCAAAATGCTCATCCAACTTGTACATAGTATAAGTCTTCATCCTTAAAAGAAATCCTTAACAAATCTTGAGAATGTTGCAGCTACACTGATGCAGAAACATATCTTATTTAATGACTGAACTGAGTGGTTTTGCTGAAAAAACAATGATAAAATTATGATAATGAGGCTCTGTCACTCCTGTGGCTGCCCCAGCACTCTCCTCACCCTAATTAAGCACTGCTTCAACCTTGTCCTGCCCAGCATAAGCCGAGAATATGTCATCAATGCGTTGTCTCTGAGAGGCAGAAGTAATTAATCGCTGCACCATCCCCCAGCTGCTGTATATGAGTCATCCAACTCGGGTTGATTAGTTCTGTCTGGACAGTTCAGGCCGCTCTTTTATATATGGAACACAGTCTGCACCCAGCTTTCCCAAGGTCCTGAATGTTATAATTATTTTTTTGAGCAAAACCACTCGGTTCAGGGATTAAAGAAGGTATGTTTCTGCATCAGTGTTGCTACAGCATTCTCAAGGTATGTTTGTTTCATGATGCATAAAAACAGATGGCAGATTTCCTTTAAATGTTTTTTTCACTGTGTTTGCGTGGGTTTCCTCCGGGTCCTCCGGTTTCCTCCCACACTCCAAAACCTACTGGTAGGTTGTTTAGATTGTGAGGCCCATTGGGGACAAGGACTGATTTGGCAAGCTCTGTGTAGCGCTGCGTATTCTGTGTGCGCTATATAAATAAAGGAATTTTTTTTTGTGTATGATTTGGATAGTCCCCTGCACACGTGTGATGGAATTTTGTCTAATTTTATCTTAGAGGGTTGAACTTGATCAACTTGAGTCTTTTTTCAACCTTATCTACCATGATACTAATGTGTATAAGACATCTGTGTACTAAAAGTAGAAATGAACAAATCGATTTGTTGGTGTGTAGAATCAGTATGGGTCTACAGATTTTTAGGCATTGAAGAGAGTCTTTACTGCTTTGCTTCCGACTAATCTTTTAAAATTGCAGCTAGTCACAGCGGCCATTAATCCCAGATGTTGGGAGGGGGGGGGCAGGCAAAGGAAAATGAAAAAAAATAGTAGAAATTAATGAATTGAGATAGGAGCTTTTCATAAAACATCTTTTGGAGGTTTCGAAGGGGTTATATACCAATTTGCAGGACAATTGGAGCAATATCAGTTCAGACAAATAATAGATTTATACCCAAACTGAATCTTTCGAAAAATTTGTGGCGGCTACTAAGAATTGAATATCAGCAAATTCACTAATTTCTACCTACTAACGAAAAATCATGGATCACATTCACATGTACATAACAATTTGCTGCACTATGTTCAAGGTTCTGTTCACACGAGGCAGATTTGCTGCAGTAATTTTTGTTCTATTCATGGGATTGTTTCTGCAGTACGTGCATAGATTCCTCTAAACTCCATTCAGATAAATGACACAATTGAAGAAACCTCTGGTCTACATCTTCCACATGTAAACATAAGTAACGTGTAATTTTTGTAATTAATTCCTCTGATTCTTTTCTGCTTCAAATTTAGAAACTGATTTCCTATTTGGGTGTGAAGAGTTGGGCTGACGAGCAATCTTTTTTATGATATCTAGAATGTAAGATATTCCAAAAAAAATTGCTGCATGCAAATTATTGGATCCATCAATTCCAATCATTGTCTGCCTCACATTCTAATCCTCTGGTCTGTAATCTCTATATCTGTAATGTGTAAATGATGATTGGAAGGGAATCTCCATTATGGGGAATAGCTGAGCACTACTTGGCTAATATGGAAACAATTTTCCTGATCCGAGGAAAATCTGTTTATTTGTAAATGTCGAAGCCAGAATGATATCCCTATAGTCAGTAATCTGTTAAACTGCATCTTTATTTGAGAGGAAATAAACATTACCATTTCAATTCCATGTCTTGTGGTGTGGATTGGGGAGGTTCAACAAGCTTCTGATTTGGGAAGACAAAGTAGGACTCCTTGAACCCCTTCAATTTCTATCAGCAAAGTCAAAAATTTTAACAACACAATCAGAACCTGTCCATGAAATACATCTCAATCAATACCATCATACACATGGGGTGGAATGTAACAATGTGACTCAGGTTCCGCCAGTTTCTAGATGGAAAACACTTGTCTTTTGCTGCACCAGATTTATCAAATTATCACTGTGATGATGAATTCTGGTGCAGTATAAGACTGTCGGTACCTACTTTAGACCTACTTTTAGTTAGTTTATTTTGGGCGCACGACCAAATTACCGCAAGCCACGGCCCTTTCTCACAAGACCATGACCATCGCACGGAGGCCAGGTCCCCTTAATTGGACAAGTCGGGAAACTGCCAAAAAACAGTCTTAAAGCCTTGATAACTAAGGTGCAAGGCATTTTAGACACTGTTTTTGGCGCAAAACCACTAGAAGAGCGTTTATGAATAACCCCCATGGTCTCAGAGCTTCCCTCAATCTATCTGTGCTTCTCACAACTGTCACAAGAACTTCTCCCGTGCTTCCCCCATACTCTGGAATTCTCTACTCAAACACATCAGACTGTCCCCCAACTCCAAAACCAAGAAACGTAACTTTAAAACCCACCTGTTAGAATCGCCTACAACACACAATATGCTCTGCTCCCTCACCTCGTGTCTCCATCTACTCTCCCATATGGATTGTGAGCGCACACGGACAAGGTCCTTTTTTCACACGTATCAGTTCTGTCTAGTTTTGTCTAGACAGTTTTGTAAGCAATATAACACTGATTAAGGCTATGTTCACACTTCCATTCAAATCTACCTTCCTTACCCCTGTTAAAAAAAGTAAAAAATTACAACCCCCTTTATTAATAATCATTTATTTATTAATAGAGCACGATTAAGGCTAAGTTCACACCACTGTTCAAATCTCCGATCCTGGAGGTTTAGCATATCAATTAAATCCCATTGACATCAGTGTAAATTTTATGTCATCATGTTATGTTACGTTTAGGCAGGTATCCCTTATCCATGCATTTTTTTAACGGAAAAATAGTTTTTTTTAAATTCATGGATAACTGACACCTGCCAAACTGACCATAATGGATGACATAAAATTCACATTGATTTCAATGGGATTTTTAACTGATACGTTAATACTCCATTCTTTACTTTTTTTAATGGAGGTAAGGAGCGGAGGTTTGAACAGTGGTGTGAACTTAGACTTAATTGTACTCTATTAATAAATAAATACATTATTATTAATAAAGGGGGTTGTTCAGATTTATAAAATATTACTGTGGATTCCAAAATCCCTGTCATAACTATTTAGAAGCTAAATGTGCTAATGCAGCTCAGCCGCTTATACTTCATGGTAGTTCAGCTGCAATACCAGACATGACCTATAGACAGATGTGGCACTGTTTTTGGAATACAGCAAGCTGGTAAGTGACTACTACAGCACCCCTACCATCAATGCTTGGAACGCCTTGATGCCGGAGGTAGACTTGTAGTGGGGGCACTTGTAACTTATGACCAGGGGGACTGCGGGGTAGCGTCTGCAGTATTGGTGTTTGGTAAAGGGTTAGTATTGCTTTTGTTTTTTGCTATTTTAGGAAATATTCTTTAACCCAAAGAAATGTAATCTCTTTTATTAATAATGACACATCTCATTAACATACAAAGGTTCTGTTAAATTTATGTTGGCATTCTGGTATTTTTGCATGTAACATTAATGTGCAAGTTTACAAAATACATTTTTTCCTCTTTCTAAAGCAGCATGAAAAAAGAAAACAGTGCTGTGATTGGTTACCCTGTGGTATAAAAATAAGAATAATAAAAAAGTTTTTCTTTTTGCCAATTTTAATACATATTCCGAGTGATTTTATAAAGAAAAAACTTGACTTGAACATAAACTCTTTATATTATAATATCAATATTTATTTACAGGATATATAGATATTCAAGTCAGTATAGTTTATACAGGCGGCCCCCTACTTAAGGACACCCGACTTACAGACGACCCATAGTTACAGACGGACCCCTCTGCCCATCGTGACCTCTGGTGAAGCTCTCTGGATACATTACTTTAGTCCCAGACTGCAATGATCAGCTGTAAGGTGTCTGTAATGAAGCTTTATTGATCATTCATGGTCCCATTACAGCAAAAAATTTTGAAATTCCAATTTTCACTGGGTCACCAAAAAATGTTGTCTGGAGTTTCAATTATAAAATATACAGTTTCGACATACATACAAATTCAACTTAGATTTAAAAGGTTTGTTCTTATCTTGTACATAACCCCGGGACTGTCTGTAGATGGAAAGGAAAGCTCGAAGCTAACGCATTTCCAGATCTGCATCCGATCGTATAGGGATGTCATACCCTTTTGTCACCTGCAGAGGGAGCAAATCACTCAATGAGCGCTAGCTTAACTCTTTCAGCGCTAGTCCAAGTGGCGGAGTTCTGTACTGGTCTCATTAACAGAGGAGGGGTTTTCAACATAGTGTCCTTCCATTGAACCTAGGAGGAGCAGGATGGGAGGGGCGGTGTGGATGGAGTTTGCCAGGGAGGTGGGGGTAAAAACCTAAGTTAGAATACGCTGTAATACCAGCTCCCCCCCCCCTCTCGTAACATACAGAGCAGCTGTTCCAAAACACACTGTTTTCTTTAGGCAGAGCTTCAAATGGAGGGACTCCGCAGGCTACATATAGAATATACTGCGCCGTAGTCTAGTGATAATTTACTAACTCCACCAAACACAACTCTTTCCCAGAACCCGAGGCCTCCGCTCGCACTTCACGGGAAGTTGTACTTTACTAAATGGAATACAATGATCTCTGCTGTGCTGTCCCAGAAATTATGGCATCCCTGAGACAGCAAAACATGCAGGTCTGGTATCTATTAGAGAATATTTCTCCCTAGAATAAAAGAAAAAATGCCTCATAAAGCAGATTTGCTGCTCATGAAAGTTGAGTGACACCCGGAATGGAGGTCCAACCTCTTACCTGGGCAACATGTGCCCCATTTAAGCAGTTATCAATACGATGTATAGGATGAAATCCCCCTGTATATTCTACATCGAAATCCGAACCTCAGCACCCCTCACATACCCCTCCGACCACTTTACTGTTCTCAGACTGACCCCACTACTGCCTGAGCTGCCAGCACCAGCCTTTCCAAAAAATACATTTTTGCAAAAACACAGGAAATTGAAGCAATCTTAAACATATTCAACAATCTGTTTAGTCGTCCAAGTTCTCTTTAGAGACCATAATGAGTGTTTCATCAGAACTGGGCTGCAAACCCGGCAATGCTTAAAAAAAAAAAAGATCCCGTCGGCCATGTTTTTTTACCTCAGGACTGACGCATGGCGTGAATATACAAAGGCGGCTCGTAGATTTATATACCGGCTAATTGTAGGTGTGTGATGTGCTGTGAAACATATGGCTCTTCTATAACAGCAATTAATATGCCGACCTATTAGTAATCACCTAACATATTATTTCACAATTGAAGGGAGAGTTTTAATTAATTATTGATTTAATTTATGTCTTTGGCTGTTTTTTTTTTTAATTGATTTGATGTCTACAACATGAGAAATGTAACTTTCCATGGGAGAAATCATATGAAATTAATGAGAAAACACGAAAGCTAAAAAATACATATATGAATGTACATTATAAGCATCATGTGAAGGCAGCCCAAGGCACTGTTCATACTGGTATCATAACATAGAGCCACGATTAGTTCTGTCTGATGCACTAATACATTACTAATACATTTCGTTTTGTCAATGCCTATTTCTAGGCACCGCAAAACCGAACCTAGGGGCATATGTATATATACAGGTGGTCCCCTATTTAAGAACACCTGACTTACAGACGACCCCTAGTTACAAACGGACCTCTGGTAATTGGTCATTTACTGTACTTTAGCCTTAGACTATAATAAACAGCTATAACAGTTATTAAAGTTGTCTGATATTAAGCTTTATTGTTAATCCTGGATCTAATGACAATCCAACATTTTTAAAATCCAATTGTCACAGAAACCCAAAAAAATTTGGCTTGGGTTACAATTATAAAGTATATGGTCCCGACTTATATACAAATTCAACTTAAGAACAAACATACAGAACCTATTTCTAGGTACCGCAAAACCGAACCGAGGGGCATATGTATGTATACAGGTGGTCCCCTACTTAAGAACACCTGACTTACAGACAATCCCTAGTTACAAACGGACCCCTGGATGTTGGTAATTTGAGTGGACAAGGAGGGGGCGTGCATATATTATCAGGTGGCGGAGTCGATGGGCGCTCTGGTGACGTAGGCCGGAGCCCCGCTGGCTAATTTAAATATTTTTATAAAGTCTTTTTAAGATAATCTGTCCTTTCCTGAACATACAAAAAGTGATGTTATCCCCTGGCAATTATAACGAGCAAGAAAATCTGATGGTAGATGTCCTTTGAGTAACCCAAGATGTAACTAATCCCTACTACTACAGGCAGTCCCCGGGTTAGGTACAGCAGTGGTCCCCAACCTTTTTTTTCCCAGGGACCAACTGTGGGCATAGATTTTTTCCAAGGACCAGAGTTTGACCCAGGACCAGGACCAGGTGCTCCTGATGATCAGGAACACTGATGTACAGGATAGGTTCTATGGGTTTGTTCATAAAGAGAACCTGTCACCACATTTTCACATATGCATCTAGTGACAGCTTCCTATAGACTCCTATTAAATAACTGATACCTTTCTTTTAGCTATAAATTGTTTCTCTTACATTCACATAAATCAACTTTATATTCCCTGGCATCAGAGAAGGCTTGTCTTGCTCGTACAGCCCTTCCCATCTACATCTCCCCATGTCTGAAGCCGCTTCTCAGCATGTCAGGTGACCAGGGTGACATAATAACATGTCCTTTTACCTCCTAACATTAACAAACTATACAACATGCATATATCGAATCTCATGAAATCCCAGCAGCCTCCATGGAATTCTTCTCCTCCTCGTCCTCCATGGAGACATGCTGTGATTTCATGTGATCAGATATACATGGGGTAGATGATGCAGATGTAACAGGACCTTAGATGATGTCATCCTGGTCACGTGACTTTAAGTGCCCAATGAGCTCTTTCTCTCAATGTTTCATACAGTAAAATATCATAACAGAAAATCATATCAGAGCAAGGCGGCAGAGCAGTGCAAGTAACTCATGAATATGCAGGGCTTCACTTGGACTCACATCAGGCGAGTTGCATATAAGTTTACAAACAGATTTTTCATACATTGCAGCCATTGAAATGACCAATTTAGGGATAAGGGAAATACTTTTAAAACAGTTTTAAATGAAGTTTTTATTTCGCATGACAGGTCCTATTTAAGTTGAATTTGTATGTAAGTCGGAACTGTATATTTTATAAGTGTAACCCCAGCCAACATTCCATAAGAACAAGGGTTAACAATAAAGCTTATTTGCATACACATTTAATAACTCAGCAGATGATTGTATCCTGGGGTTAAAGTACAGTAAATTACATCCAGAGGTCTGTCTATAACTAAGGGCCGTCTCTAAGTCGGGTGTTCTTAAGTCGGGGAACATCTCAGGCAGTCCCCCACTTAAGGACACCTGACGTATAGGTGTGTCATTTGTTTGTGTGAGTATATATATATAAAGTTGAATAAAGTGTAGGCAGCACTCCAAAATTCCAAAGGGAGAAGTTTATTGAAATAGTGGCGACGTTTTGGTGTGAACCACCTTCATTATATATATATATATATATATATATATATATATATATATGTGTGTATCTTAATTTGGCTGGAAGTGCGTGTTCAGTTCCAGAAACCTGACAATAGTTTACTATCCGTAGTCTTTTCCCATGCATCAATGACTTGGACAGTCTCATCAATCTTTTTCGCTGTCAGAGGTAAGAAAACAGCAATGATAGCATTCCAAGTATGCTTCTTGTATTAAAAACAATAGAAGTTCAATGTGAAGGCCAGCTGCATGCAATCCTGTCCAGTATACTGTATCAGTCACGCCAGTTGTCAGTCATACTGGTGTAAGTTCCAGCACAACTACTTACCTCCACCCTTCCTGACCCCACTCCTCCATAAATAGTAACAAGCCACGACAAGATGGCAGCGTGGTCCATATCAGTACTTAAGATGAAGACATAAATATAAAAAGAGGCAAATATACTGTAAATATGTAAAGACGGAACCTAAAACAACGACTCGGAAGATATAAACAGGAAAGCATTCATTTCAGTCTATATATATGGCAAAAGGCAGACACAAAGCCGTACCAACTCAAGCGTGAATGTGTTTAGAGGAGGCGAGACGTGTTTTGTAAATGTAGGTGGTTGAGCCTGTTCTTCATGTGCAGCGAATGCAATTCAATCCGGTTATCCCAATAAAAAAACAAGATCTGAAATGAACGGTTATACATATTCCATATAAACCCAACTCTTCTAATTTTGTGTTACTAATAGGGTTGTCCTAAAAGAGAAACTGATCTCTTATCCACAGGGTAGAGATACGTTTCAGATCGCTGGGGTCCCAATGGTTGGATCTCCTGTAACTCCAAACCCAACTTGGATAGGTTATGAATTCCTTTGGAGGGACTAATTGGAAAAAAAATGACTTACCGGGGCGCTGATCTTCTAAAGCCCAATAGAAGTGAATCCATGCACAATGGTACTTCATGCAATAGCAGACTTAGACTTAGTCATACATTTCCTGGAGAAAAAAGAGAGGAGAAGCACAAATGAGAATTCTGAGAAAATAATTCTCATTGGAGAGCTGTGTAGGGTTTAGCCATGATAGCACAACAAGCAAATGTTGCCTCAGACATCATTATTCTCAACGAAATAACAAATCCATTAGGAAAGTAGAAAACTTAATGAAGATAATAAAGATTTAGAGAATAATTACTTTTCTTGAGTTCACACATATATTTCCATGCAACGTTTTGGAGGTTCTTTTATGAATTAGAGCTACTTTTATATTCAGGAACCTGAACTATTATAAAGGGAACCTGTCATCAGAAATGTAGGTAATTAATCATTAATTAGCTTATTAACACCTTCTAGATCATGTTTCTTTCATGGCTCGGAGTGGTGGCATCATTTAGAAAATCAACTTTGAAGAGAGTTGTAAATTAGTTGTATAAAGTCATGGAGGCGGAGAGATCAGCATTGAAGTCAAGCTCTCCTCACCTCAAAATGAAGTAGATCTGGTTAGTGATGTGTCCATCAATTACAGTGAAGAGGGCCTTCTGAAGTGAGGAAAGCTTGTCTTCAGTGTTAAACTCTCCGTCTCCTTGACTTTGTACAACCAAATTACATGTCACTTCAAAGATGATTTTCTGGACGATGCCACCACGCTGGGCCACGAAGCAGTCATGATCTAAAAGATGTTCAGCTGTTTGATAACATACTGGTAGGGGTATATTAGGTCAATTTCTGCTGACATGTTCCCTTTAAATATAAGTGTTCCAAGATGGGCTTGGGATGATCCTTTATGTACATGTGGATATTTTATGTACATGGATGATATCAACTGCCTGATATTAGGGTTGGGACTGGCCAACCATTGTATATGTATAAGTATGGGGGGCAGTAGTGTATTATAGTAAAGGCTTCTAGGGGACCTAGTGAACCATTCACTAAGTTTGATACTGCCCACTACAGATAAAGTGAAGGACCTCCAGCCATGAAATCCTCAACACATACACAAACTGCAGAACTAAAAGTGAACAGAAGGGACCCCTAAGTAGCTTTATTCTAGTACCATATGAAGGAAGAGAATACTATTAAATATGTAGACGTGAAATGGCCCACAATCTTCATGCAGCCCAGGGTCAATGGCCATTTTAATCCGCTCCTGATAGGGACCTCCAAACTTCCCTTGGATATTAACTACCCTATCTTTTTATGCCATTGGACTGTAGTAGAATCCTTCTCCCTTAAAAATGTATGTTACATACTTCCATAGTTTGTGTAGCTGAAAAAAATCCATCCAATACAGGTTGTGTGCAAGCATGTGTATGAGAAAGTGAGCAGAGACGGCTGTCAGCTGAGCAAGTGTCTAAACGAAAGCTGTCTACAGTCTATGGCTTAAATTTTGAGAATTCCACATTCTATTGGAATCTGATAAAGATACGAAACAAATGGTGAACACCTAAAACATATGAGATAATGCTTAGATCATCATCACAGTGTTGGAACGTCTGCTCCCACTGCAGGAAACAGGATAGTATTAGAGTTGGTATCAAGGGGATTGGGCAACAATATTGAAAAATATCATAGCAGGCTCAACTTAACATCTACTTTTGTCAGACGTCTCCTGGAGTCCACTTTCTCGAGCAGACCACCCCTTATCAAAATGACAAATTTTAATCTCTTGCTTGTACAGTAAAACCTCTTTAAAAAGCCCTCTCTATGAGAAGACCACCCGTTTTTATTCCACTATACACGTTTTTATTCCACTATACACGTTTTTATTCCACTATATTTAATACATATTGGCCATCTTCATCAATAAGACCTCCTACCAACAAGACCACTTTACGATGCAATTTTCTTTATATGTAATAGTGCAGTGGTGGCGAACCTATGGCACGGGTGCCAGAGGTGGCACTCAGAGCCCTTTCTGTGGGCACCCAAGTCCTCACCCCAACACAAAGTTTGCCAGATACGACTCAAGGCTTTCTCCGGTAGTCCAATACAACTCAGGACGCACCATGCTCAGCACTATTTTAAAGTGACATCCTTGGCTGCCAGGACTACAGGAGTAGCCAGAAGGTGTGGATAGCGATGAATTGTCATTGGAGCTCCTGCACTGGGTTACCTGATTCTTCCTCTTCAGGGGAACCTGGAGGGAAGCTACAATCCAAATTTCTCCATCTTTCTATTGTATTGGTGAACTCAGGACACCGATACGTTTAAAACCTGTGATACAGCAGGGATCAATAAGTTACTGCTTTGTCATGTTGGCACTTTGCGGGATACAAGTGGGTTTTGGTTGTAGCTTGGGCACTCTGTCCCCAAAACGTTTGCCATCACTGTAATAGTGTATAATCTGGTCAGTATTCAAGATGCTGCAGCCAAAAAGCAGCTGGGTCTGTAGAGGGTGCAGTGGTATCTTGGTCCAGGAGCTTTAGGGAGCCCTACAAGTAACTCTTCCCCATGGATATGGTCCAGAACTGTAGTTGGGGGGGTCTGGTACTGATTTTGTTTGGCAGCTTCACGCCTCTGCCCGGGGGAACACCAATTCCCTAAAATCAGCAATACATAAATATACCACAATACTGGTGATTTTACTAATATCTACTATTCACTCTCATTCCACCTTTGGGCATGAGACTATTTATCTTTGTGAGTTTCTAAATCATTTGATCTCCGGATGTATGATTGTTTGGCCCCCAATATCTACTTTTATGGAAGGTTAATGTTGCACTGTCCAAGCATGCTGTTCCCTATTCTCAGGATTCCTTTGTTTTGAGACAAGAAATGATCCCCATAGACAGGGGACATGTGTATTTACTGCCAAAACCCTTTAAGAAATGTCCATATCAGTAAAATGACTGTTGCAACATTAAATCGTAACAAAATTTGACTTGCAACTAAATTCTATTAATTGACCATTTTTTTTTGTATTTTCCAGAAGATGTTAATATAGCACCATGTGACCCTATTAATCAGAGAACAGCCCAATAACCCCCATCTGGTCTTTCCACATTTAGGCTATTTTGTCAGTAGCTTTCACAAATATCCCTCCATGACCAGTGATTAATGGCCGTTCCCAGCCTCCTGCTTGGTTGTCACTATCTCCCCTTGAACCTCACATCTGACCTGGCAGTCTTTCTAGTGTTCCTTTTGGCCAGCCGGTAATTCACTATGAACTTCCCTCCCCCCCATAAGTCCTATTCCCACCACCATAAACATTCAGGAAGGACCCCCCTCCCTCTACAGACAACTTTACGACTCCAATTCAAGCTACTTTAGTGCATCTCCTTTAGAAATCAGAACTTCCTGTATTTATTGCTGTCTCGGACATAAAGGTCTTATTCAACACAGGTGTCGTACACTGTAAAGTGTGCTTACTTGTATATAGGCTTATTATCACACCACTATGGCATCACAAGTGTCTGGCCATAAAGAGCAAAACCTCCAAGTGACCAAGTGAGACTGTACATAACACATGTCCTGGACCTATTATTACAGCATTTAATGAGGTGCAACCATACTGATACCAAGAAATGATCCCATCCCCGTAGTGTATCAGACCGGACCGGTTCATCAGAATGTTCCGAGCTTTACCAAGACTTCTGGCTTTTCTTGGAAAATAACAAAATAGTTTTTGTTTCATCTTTGGAGTTATATAAAGATACTAATAACCCTGTTATAAGAACATAATAATAAGAATAAACAATAGGCTGATTATATAACATTCATTATAACCTGCAGTCATTCTGTGTACTAAAGGTAACATCTATTCATTGCAACAAAGAACAAATTCATTTCCGACTGACTTATAGGGGTTTTTCTAAACAAATATTGAAAAACTAAGTTAAGAATAGGGTCTGATAGCCAACAACCCCAAGGATCATATGTTATAGTAGCTGAAAAACATATGAAGGAACAAGAAGAAAACATTTCTATTCTCTGTGTAGTGGCTGAACTAAGTCACTGCAGTTTAGCTTCCACTTAAAGGACATCTACCACCAGGATAAGGGATTATAAACCAAGCACACTGACATACTGGTGTATGCTAATGAGCCGGAGGGACTCCAGGCTCCAAAGGTGTTATTTGCATACTTTTTAAAGCTTTTTTTTCTTAAAAACAAGGACATAGGAAACAAAAAGAAGATTGGATCCTGCCAGAGGGGGCACACACTAGTATGTTAGTGTGCTTGGTTTACAATCCTTAATCCTGGTGGTAGATGTCCTTTAAATCATAGGGAGCTTATCTGTATTAACCTAGTATGACCACTATACTGAGACTGGAGCTGTCTGATTCCTGTTTTATTCTCTGATACTGAGAAGAGCTAATCTGTGGGGGTACTGAGTGTAGGACCTCCACAATTCTGATACTGAAGACCTATTTAAATGTTTTAAGCTCCTACTCCTCCTGACCAACCGCTGTCATGAATTCTTCTAAATTGTCATGTACTGTGTAATCTGATTTGTAATAAAGGAATAAGACATCTGTAGTATCTCAGTTTTTCAATAAATTCAAGAGATGTTCCATCACGGAAGAGTCAGTACATCGCTATACACATTGCATAGGCAACTGGTCCTGACAAAATCATTGGGATTGGAGCAGTACTTTACACTAAATTCTGGGCTGTTCTGCTGAATATGGGATGTTTTGGAGGGATGGTTTAGGAATACTTCATTGAACTTATAGGGTTTGTCCCACTCTGTAAATATCATATTATTACTATAAATCATAAAAATTATTATATTTACATTCTATTAAAATAATCCAATGAAGAGAAATTTACCTGCATTTTAGTAAAACACGCGATGTTTAGTAATGTGCATATGAACAAAGCCCCATGGACACATCATTGTTTAGGTGATTTCTAGGGTAGTAAAATTAGGGCAAGTACAGACCCATGTATTTTCTAATAAAGATTTGTAATTTTGATACGTACCACTTAGAATATGCTGTAGTTGGTTATGTTGTATAAAAGTGAAGATATCTAGTTAGCAAACACTCTGGTTTCTGATTATTCATTTGATAGCCTCAAAAATCACTTTAAGTTTCTTGAATTATCTAATTTAGGGGATTATTGACTCTTTATTAAAAAAAAAAAAAGAAAAAAAAGCAGCAACTGTCCTAATGTATATGAAGAAATTAATCATTCCCGAATTTTGGAGCTAAAACCACTGAAATTCTATATTCCATATTTTATACATTGGGCCCAACCCAACAATTCTCAGGAACTTTAGTGAAAGGTCAATGCCGTTCCAGTATTTTAGGAGTGTGGCTTATACTTCACCAACTGCACAAATTGAATTACTCCAGAAATAGAGCGCTCTGTCATCCTGAACTAGAGGATCAGCAGAGTTCATACAGGAGGCAGAGAATTGTTGCAATTGTGCCGTGGTCCCAAACCAATATGGATTTGTTTAGAACAGGAAACCTGTATTTTCTTCTCGCTCTGGGTAGGGTGTGTCGGGGGACTGTATGTTCCCATTCTGTTCTAGCTCGCAGGGTTTGTAGGACTAGTTTTATTTTCAGCTCCACATTTTGTCGGATATCCTGCAGTTCTAATCTGGTTTTAGTGGGACACATTGGATTTTGAAGTCTAGTGCCCCATAGTAACGGCCACTCTCCTTACCCAGAGATCTCAGTAAAGTGATATTAGGGGGAGCATGTCTCTAGCAGTTGGCTTAATGGTCCTGATTGTATTTCACTTTCAGTCTGGAAATTCTGGGCGGCAGAGCTATGGGGCATTTCTAAGCCGTGTCTGAGTCTCGATTGACAGGATGTGACGTCTCTCCAGATGTTGGACACAGGAGTGAGGGAATGTCTAGATCACTCTATAAAGGCATGAGTGTCAGCGAGAGAGAGAACTACAGATCTGGGCCGTTACCTTTACATATAGCTCTGACTTCTCTGCTTCCAATTATCAGGCCCAGCTGCTGCAGGGTACCCATGACCTTTTGGCATGTCAGACAGCTTTTTAACCCCTTGAACACTGACATCTACTTTGTATATAAACTAAAACGACAATGGGGGGCATTCACTACCACTGCAATTTGGGAAACCTTTGTGTCTATAGTACTGGAACATTTCATTTTACCTAAAAGTCATTTCGTGCACATGTCAAAAAGTAACAAAAGGTGATGTTCCAGACCTCTACTCACCGCCTAAAGTAAATTTTAATTACAATGTCACTTTTACAGAGTCCACTTTTACCAGACATCTGAACCACAGTGTAATGAAGATGTCCGTTGTATATAGTATATCGGTCTATCGTTGTGGTCCAAAAGGATGGCGCACTCAGAGATGGGTATATTAAAAGTTTTTATTCAAGGTCTTTAAAACACAACGTGTTTCGGGGTATTCTACTCCTTTTTCAAGTAAACAAAAGACTGAATACAATAGCAGAAAGTAAAGAAAGGTTTTAACCAATAGGGTAAGAGGGGTACATAAACAAAATTCATGGTGGGTTAGGTCAGGGAGGGGGGGGGGGGAGATTTGCAGATACATTCTTAAATCAATAATAAATAGAAAACATAACTATTAAAAATATTATTTGAATTAATCACGACTGTTGTTGGGATAGTACATCAGTTATACAATGCTGTAGAATTGATAAGTGAAGGTTAATAGATAGTTGTTATGTCTTGACTATGGCTTATTGGTGTGAAAACCATACAACTGGAATGCGAAGTAATGCGACATAAGGGAAGAGTCTTTCGGATTACAGGGCTATTACTGGGTTTATTCAGATGGATTTTTTCCATCATAGCTTAAAAATTAAAACACATTACTCGCTCACCATTTACCCGCTGCTGCTGCCATATTGATGCATGTCCAGTATAGCTATTTACTGGTCCTGTCTTGAAAACGCCCAAACGTCAATCACTGGCTGAGGTAGGTACAGTGATTGGCTGGAACTTTTTCCTGCTAGGCAACTCCATTTAAGGAAAACTACCATGTGCCCCCTGCTCCCTCTGCACTTCCCACTCCCTCTGCCTGATATAATCTCAATGCAGCAGAGGAAGTTTCAGCATACAGTGGGAGAGGAGGAAGTGATCCTGCACAGTGTAACAGCCTGTGAATCTGCAGCACAGAAGGACTCTGGTAACCCCATCAGGAGCCCTTCAAGCTCATTAACATAATTTTGAAAGTTACTTTAAATGGATGGAGGCCATGGATAACAAATATAAGAAGATTACCACAGTCAAATCGCCAGGATGTGCCTCTGGTTTATCATGATGGAAGATTTTCCTTAAGGCTTGTTGAACACTTCATCAGGATTTCACATTCAGTGGAAAATTTATCATGATACTACTAACATATATTGAACGTATTTCCCAATACAATTGAAGCTATGCGATACTGAAATATCCTGCTGTATATTTGTACATTGAAGGGATATTCCTTTGATAAAATATTACATTTTGATCAATATAGCTACAAATATTTAAACAAAAAATACAATAAAACACAATACAAAAATTACAAGATGAAAAGATAAATGTTTAATAGTAAGTTTTAGCTGGTGCCTTGCAATGGCATAAATTGACATAAGGTGGCATAAGAGATATGGCTATTCAGGGCTGGTTTCATCTGATATACAGTACATAAAATACTTAGGCTACATTCACACTGCCGTTGCTCGCCCGTACCGTACCGTAGCAGGCAACAGCAGTAGCATGTCCTATCTTTTTTCGGGGTAAAGAGCAGTACGGTGCCGCATGTGTGCTGCACCGTACCGCTCCTGTAGGGCGTTGCGCGCCCATTGCCGTCTATGGGGCGTATATCGGCCGTATATACGTCCCCCATACGTCAGTGTGAATGTAGCCTTATGGTATTCGTATTTTAGGTTTTCAGCATATATATATATATATATATATATATATATATATATATATATATGTATATTTTTTTTACATCAGCTTTCTATATAAATGCCTTTTCTATATTCTCTCCATGCATCTTGTCACGACACATCAAACCCCATCCAGACACTGATTTTTTTCTAGAGATTCCACCCCAAGGTGCCAAAAAGTTCTCTTTAGACTCTAACTGGTTCCATGTGTGTGACCAGAGGCATTAACGGGAAGTAGATCGGGTGGGGCAAGACGGGGCGTAAAACCACTGATGGAAATACCAACTTCTGCTTTTGTGGGTGTTTATGGTATATGAATAATCTGCATTGGCTAAGAAGTTACTTTTAAAACTCATAGTCAGTTCTGAGATGTGATGATTTACAATTTACATGTATCTGGGTACAGAATGTAAAATACTAACACAACAAGACCCCTAGGGGGACATAGGCTACATCACAGCAGTTCTGTGTGGGCTACATGGGGATACAATAATGTGCAAGAGTGAATGAATAAATATGTGCAGAGCTCTGGTCATACAATAAATACTCATCACATGTGTCAGCAATGATTTATGTTCTTTTAATATGGCACATCAGTGACTCTAACTTCTGTCCTGAGCCTTTACTCCACCCCCATCTGAAATAAGAGTTTCCCCACAATTTTCACAAAATATTTATATTTTTTTTTAATTCCATAATTTAGAGCTGCATCCAAGTGTATAGTCCGGCTTAGTTATTCACAACTGTATAGGACAGCCCAATGGACTCCTAAGCATAAGAAGAGCAGAGAATAATATAGTTAAGTGATAGGCTGCCTACAGATAGGACGCTAGGCACACTCTTCTCAGTTCCTTCTGCTCTGTAACATCCTTTCTGCAGATAGGAAACTATGTACAATCTGTTCTACATCACCTGCTCTATAACATGATGTCAGCAAATAGGATTCTTTATATAACATATTGGGCTCCTCTTGCTCTATAACAAGCTGCCTGCAGATAGGACGCTATGTACAATCTGCTTATCTCCTCCTGCTCTATAACATGCTGCTTACAGATAGGACACCATGTACAATCTGGTTCAACTCTTACTGCTCTACAACATGCTGCCTGTTTGTTATACTGTATGTACTGTATGACGTGACCATGTATCCTGCAGACTTTGGCAGAATGAATTCACCTTATGGTTATGAATATTAGTAAAATATATTTGTCACCAATACGGACCCCTCAAAGTACCTTTATAGTGCCCTAGCAGAGAGGGTACAATGGGGGTCATTTATTATAGGATTTTTTTGGTGGCTAATTTTTGTTTTTTGGCTGCTGTACCCTATGTATTATTTGTTGGAGCCACAAATTAGCTTCTGTACTGACACACGGTGGGTTATTTTTTCGTCCTTGTGAAGTTCTATTTCTCCTTCATCAATCAGAATATCATATCAGAAATCATATCAGTAATATCAGAAACTTGCTGCCGTGCACCAATTTATTAAGCCTGTGCGATACAATAAGAAAATGACAGTCTATTACAGCACATGGTTCGTGCACCCAAAAAAGAACTATGCAACACAAATAATAAATTACCCCAAGTGTGTACAAATTTGGTGCTGCAACAGCTCACATAACTCCCAATGGGCTACTCACATGTGACCTATTAGTTGCGGCGGCAGGCCTGACATGCATTTAAAAAACAATAAAATAAAATTATATATATATACCGGTATATATATCTTCAGTTTTCACTGTTGGGAGACCTTTGATGTGAAGCTTGTTAGTACTTACAATCGGCTGTAAGTAACATGGCTCTTACTATTTGTGTATAGTGTGTGCCTACCTTTTGGTCCCCACTTTCTGGCTGATGACAGGTGCCCTTTACCATTGCATTTACATCTGTGGCCAGGCTAATGAGCTATGAACTAGTTCACACGCTGTGCTGTGATATCTAAAGGTTTACAGACAGCAAGAGTGTTTATATTCAGCCATAATAAAAACTTTATTTCTTGTGTTATATAATAGTTTTGATTTTTACAATATCTAGATACATAATACACAAAAGCACATACAGTACTAGGATATAGAAAAAATTCAGACACAGGCAATTTTACACTCCATAGGGGTCATTTAGTATAGATCACAGAGTGCTTGATAAACATTTACCACCATTAGGAGACAGACATTACAGGGCATTTAGTAAACATTTACATACATTATGGGGTATTTGGTAAATATTTACAAAACATGTCACTTATAGACATGGGGGGGGGGGGGGTAGTACTGAAATCTTTCCAAAGCCTTTCAGCAAACAGCAAGGGCTAGAAGACTACAATTTACACAATGGCCTTTATACAATCCCAGCTAAATGATATATATCATTTTTTTTACTACAAATAACCATATATTATAATTTTGTTAGTCGATTTTGGTAGAACCAAATTCTATTTTAAGAGAATAGATGTAGTTATAGTAAGCAATGATCATATAGGTCTAATTTTAACCCTAATATTTCCCTTGGGATAAGCAACGTCATATAGGCCCTATGTTGATGTATCTCCCCCTCTGTACTCTGTAGAAAGTTTCCCTATAAGTAGGTCTCATGAATGAAATCTACACAACAGGACTAAAATATTGATGCTCTAACCTTAGGATAGGTAATTACAGCCATTTCCCTGGGTTATGTACATGATAGGTTTTGTAGGTTTGTTCTTAAGCTGGATTTGTATGTAAGTCAGAGCAGGTATATTTTGTAAGTGGGACTCCAGACAAAGTATTATTTTCTTTCAGATGACAATAGGATGTTCATCAATTTTGGGCTGTCATGGAAACAAAGATTATCAATAAAGCTTTATTTCAAACTTCTATGATAAATCTTACAGACGATAATTGCAGCCTGGGGGATAAAGTTCAGTAAATAACCAGCATCTAGAGAGCTTCACCAGAGGTCACAATGGGCAGAGAGATCCATTTGTAAATAGTCGGGTGTTCTTGATTCAGGGACTACCTGTATCAGACTGGGGAATAAGACCCCTTGAACCACCCGCTAAACTTACCTGTGACATCATTCACGCCCACAGGTCCCATGTCCCTTTTTTAGCTTATGCCACATGCACACGTCCACATGAGCAGTCATGTGCGTGAACCCCAGGTTGATAAAGAGGGGGTGAGCCCAATCACCCCTCTCCACAGGGAAGCTGAGCGGTCGCAATGTAATCCGGGCTTTTAAACACAGCGATGGAGATTTATTATGAAGTTTCTGAGGTAAGACTGTTCTAGTTTCCCATGGAAACCAATCAGAGCTCAGCTTTAAATTCATAAACAACTGTGGGAAAATGAAAGCTGGGCTCTGATTGGTTGCCCTAGGCAACTAGAACAGTTCTGCTCAAAGAAACTTATGTTAAATCTCGCCCAGCATGTCTACGGCAGCCGTGAATTAGCTGCCGTTTTTTTTTCTTTACTTTCCAAGTTAATGGGACTTAGTTGCAATACCAAGCGCAGCCACTATACATTAATGGCGCTGTGCTGGGTAAACAGTGAAAGGAATGTTAACTGTGACATTGACATCTATAAATCTTCTGTAATAGAGGTTTCACTGGTTGTTCTTCTAGACTTGGATTTACCATTGCAGAAGTGAACTCTTAATATTATGTTCCTTTTTATTTTTATTATTTTCCAAATGAGACAGTCTCAAATGTACATATACCACTGCATTAAAAAAGGAAGTGCAGCCATATTTCATAACGGCCTGTCTTATAAATTTCATGTGTAGAAGTGACGTTCTAATTGAAGTAGAAATCTATGGCAAGTTTATGGTAAGGTTTTGGTAGGATGCTAATTGAATTCCATTTGCCACAATGAAAATTTGTGGATTGCACAGACCCCCCCAGCCCACCCAAAGTCTGTGATCTCTTGTAGTCCTGGTAGGTCTGGTTGGGGTTCTGGTGTGGCCACCCCAAGCTACAGGCTCCATTCTGATATTGCTTTTCTTCCCCCTCCCCTGGGTTTGCTCCTGAAATTAGAGCTTTACTTTAAATGATTCCATGTTCTTTCCATGCATTCACTGCTATGCAAAATAAAGTGACGACCGCTTAGGAAAAGATGTGAAACACATGTACAGAAAGGGAGAAGGTGAGAAAAAAGGGAGACAGATTAACTATCGAGATTGGACACCAGTGTAGAAAGACACAGAAAGAAAAACAGGAAATAAAGGGAGAAACGCCAGAGGGTCAAAGAGATAGAAAAATGTTTGGTGACATGGGAGAAAAATATTTCATAAAAAAGCACAAAAAGACGCAGCAAAGTGGAAGCCGTAATGTAACGCGAAGGAGAGTTATAGATAACAAGACAGGAAAAGTGTAAGACGAAAACAATATAATGGTGTAACTACAGAGAAAAAGGGAAATGGTTCATGAGAAAGGAAAGTAAGAGCACAAAAAAAAACCCCCAAAGCTATTCCGAGATGGAAAAATATGGAGAAGGTACCAAGAGAAATAAAACCAGGCATTGGAGGAGGGGAGACGGAGGGGAAAAAAAGGGGGAGAAGGGATAAGGAAAGGGTGAACGAGAGGAGAAAGTAGAGGGACCAGAAGAGGGAGAGAGAGAGGGCAGGCATGTAATAGTATCAATGCCTTGGAAAATTGTGGAGCAGGCAGAGAAGGAAGGACTGACACAGGGCTGGGTCACATGGAGGTTACTGCACCCAAAGGGGGTTCTGGCAGGGTTCATAGAGAGCTGGCTGCCTGCATCTTACTGACAGGGAGGGGAGCGAGAGAGGAAAGGAGGGGGGAGATGGATTCCCTCTCGCAGGCAACTCAGATTGAAAGGAAAATGCAGAGTTTCACGCCACAGGAATGTACCACTGCATCCTGACCTAAGGGGAGCCAGGGAGCCAGAAAGGCAGCGGAGGACTGACATGGAGAGGGAAAGAAGTGGGCAATGAAGGTGTGAGCCTATCTGCATGGAATAAGCAGGATTTAGCCCTGAGCCAACGCTAACATCTGCACCTACGTATGAATCTGCCTCCCTTCCAATAGTCTGTACGATTATGGTGCTATTAAGCTCCGGACCATGTGTACATAGTCCTCCACATACGCCGAGACTTTTTTCACACTTCAACTTTTATCACCACTTAGCACATCTGCTCCAACAAGAAAAGAAATATAGCCGTAAGGCGGCTAGATATGTATCGAGATGATGAAATCGGCTGCGTACGGTAGTACACTTCGAAAACATATTTGACTCTTTTCAGTGCTTGCGGCACACGTGTGAAACATGATATGTACCTTTTTTTTTAAATCTTACTCTAAGCTCCTGTTTATGGAGGCTGCTGCTACATCTGGAATATGAAAAATGCAGAGAGGTTGTAACCGTATAGACATCAGAAGTTGACTCTTTGTGCTGCGTTCCATGGCGACATGACTCCTTTTTTGTGATTTAGTAGTCTGCGCTCTACAGAATATAAGTTCAGCGTACAATATGGTTGTCTACTTTTGGTCCACCTGTTGACCAAACTTATGTTCTTGCATTTAACCCAATATGCCGCCATATGGTACCGTCTTACGGCGACTTACTAACACGGTATTCTGCACTGCTTTGAAAATACAAAAGAAAAAAAAACTTATTTAACCATATGATATCTTGCAGAGGTATCAGTAAATGTGGCTGGATACACTAGGCTAAGGAAAATTCCAGTTTCGGCAATAATAAAAGTTTGTATCCTAGTGGGAAATAAAAGCAAAAGACATGTTAAATAAAGGGCCTCCAGTCCCTCTCTCCATTGAGGACGACTGCAAGCTCGCTCAAACCAAGCTCTCATGTGTATTGGGAGATCTGTACCTCTTGAACAATGGCTTCATACAACTCATAAAATATATAAGGCCATAATATAGGTATGGTTTGGTTTTGGGATAATTCTGAAATTGGAGAAGTTTTCACATTTAATGTGAATGTATAATTCTCCAGTCCTAATGGTTTGTAAAAGCTACTTTCTCTATAAAAGCAGCATGACACCCATGAGTGCCATGCAGTTAATATTATGATGGGTTAACATTGCATCCCATGAAACTACAGTAAAGACTTGCAATGGCCTAACAAGGCACGCTTTATGTCGGCTCAATCAGCATATGGGAGGTCTTCATAGGCTCGGGCTCTTTCCTCAGGCAATTGCCTTAATAGCTTTTCTGTTGAACTCATCCTGACCATATGCATTGGCTGCTCCATGAAAGGCTGTATTACTTCCTACTATATGTTAGGAAATACCCATGGATTTTATGGTAAACCTATACTCTATTATTTAGAGTGGTTAGCTTGGCTAGAATTCCTTGACCGCAGACATATACTAAACCAGAAAGTGCTTTGTTGCTGTAAATCTGGTGGTGGCACTCTATGGATATACATTGGTAGTCAGTCTACATCCATTCTTTCCGGATTCTCCAATCTTGGACAATTGATAGAGAAAAATAACTAACCACTCTTCCACCATGTTGACCCTTCTTTCCCCCAACATCAGCCTTTGGAGAAGAGCTTGAAAACTCCATATATTTAACATAAAGGACCAGTTGTTTTATTACAATAAAATGTTACTATAATAAAACAATCATCTCGAAAAATGTTCAATTGCCCTTATACCTGTCTACCAATAATATTCGAAAGCAGGGGCTGTCATCACTGTAGCCAATAGCTAACTGTAGTAGATGAACCCAACATTTATCAGTGTCAGGAGTCATCATAGGCCCAAGAAGTGCAGAGTGTTGGTGGGAAATGCAACATCAGGAATGGAACAACAATTGGATGAACGCTGGCCAAACCCTGGAATATTTGGCATAATATGAATGAAGGTGTACAGAACTCGTGATGATGTAATGGAAACACCAGTAACCATATATTTTTACACAAAATGCATTGAAGTATTTTCTGCCTCTATGTACAGGGGCTTAGGCAGGGAGATTCTCGCTTGGCATGTGTTAATAGGGTAGTGGAGTTTGAGGTATGAACACGTCACTCTAACTTGGCCATGGCATTTAGGTCTCTTGCCCATGGGCAAGTATCGTCTAAGTCGGAGAGATTTTGCACTTGTCAGAAATTTTTCACAGTCCGTTCATTTGATCCGACATGATCCAAGTTGTGCATGATACTAACCTATTGGCTGCGTGAAAGAGAAGGAACAGCACTTGGATCCCATCCTAGTATGGTAAGTTTTTTCATGCAAGGACTACAAACATAGTCATGGACTCAAATCTGATGAAAGTATGATCTTCATTATGATTTTTACCAACCAAAATCATACAATTTGGTTTTTGAGCAATTGGCCTTAGGCACATTAGGAAGTGCAGAAAGCCTAGTCGTGATGTCATCCATGCATTAGCATACCATTAGCATGACATTAACATGAGAACGTCACTGACTGGGGGAAAAAAATTGTGAAACTATAAATTCATCTAATACCAAAGAGGATAGATAAGTCTCTTGTTTACAAGAACCGGCAATGTCTGAAGTGAAATTGAAAGACTGGTGGCATTTCCTCTTCAGAAAACTCTAAAAATACATCCACACACTAACACAGTATATCTACAAATCCACGGCGCTGCCGGCAGCAGGGTGAGGACAGTAGGAACAGTTCACACATCGCTGCTATCCTGGTTTTAAAAGGACATCTACCATCAGTTTAGTGATTGGAGATGTGTCCTAGTCAGAAGATCGTTCCTCAGGACTTCTTTTCTCAGGACTCTATATCCAATATATTTATAAAGTTATGCAAATTAGTCTGGGGTGCTCAGGCTACGTCACCCATAGTGCTAGTGGTCCTGTCTGGTTTCAATCCCCTCTCAGAGCACAAAGATAGGTGGCGGGCAGGGCCACTAGCACTAGAGGTTGTCCGTACATTAAAATTCTAGTCTTCCTGAGGAGCTCGCAAGAAGTAGCCTGAGCCCCCCAGGTTAATTTACATAACTTTTATAACTCTATATTATAAAAGAAGCCCTGTGGAACATCTTCTTACTAGGACACATCTATTATCAGTAAACTCATGGTAGATGTCCTTTAAACAATCAATATGTCCAGCATTTTGTAAGTAATCTTCCTCAAAAACCACAAAAGTGAAGTTTGAAGATATGAAACTTGGGAAAACAAAACTGCTTATTGCGGACGTGTCTTGCATGACTACATTGCTCCTAGCTGTAGTAACACAGATTTGCCCTGTTGGTAGTATGTGCAAATAAAAATGAAAATCTGTACATCCACTTATTCTTATATAATGTTATAATATAAAAGATTTATTTCCAAAGTGGAAAAAATCAGCCAGTAAATCCTTCACAGTGGTAGACACCCAGATTGGTATAACCTACTGTTTGGGTGCCCCTTACACGTCAGATTTAATATACAGACTTATTTAGCCATCAGCTATTCTTCCCGACTGTTCTGTGCACACGCACACTCGGATCAGCTGATGTCTTTTGTTTTAAGTAGAAGAGGGCATCCCTACTGCCAATCCATCTGCTATTCGGGGATAGTCAAAACATCCATAAGCAGGTTAGATAGTCAGCCGTCCACTATGAAATTGGTGTATTCGGCAGACATATGTATGTGTTCAAGCACTGCAGAATTGTCTATTGCTGACACTTAGATTTTGTCTACCCATACATCAAATTATACATGCAATAATATGCATCATATGCAATAAATATGTAATATTACGGTAGAAAGAATTCAGTAGTTGCAGTGAAACCATCTAGGAAGATGTGCAAATGTTGACAGCCCTGGAAAGTCCATTAAAACTCCCAGTTCCTTGCTACCTATAGAAATAATTTCTATAGTTATTTTTAGCTAAAAAAATACCAAGGCCTGATGTACATATTGGTTGTTGTCAAAATACAATCCAAAAACGGCCTCCTGCATCAAGGCTGGGTTCCACCAATATAAGCCTCATTGGGTCAGGAGGGTTTTACAATTTTGTCTATCTCAGCATGGAAGTTTTTGACTCTATGGGCATATAGCAGAATAGCAGAGTATATTGTCCACAGGCACCTATAGAAAAAACATAATTTACCATGTGTTCAGGTTATTAGGTAAAGCAAGCAGAAACATATCACCAATTATTGGAATTTCTTTCACCTAAGGAAAATATTTTATTATTGCCCTGTTAATACTATTACCACGGCACTTAATAGAACCCAGTACATAAGGCACAGGCCAAGCTCCATGATGGAGGAGCCAATCTATACATTATGAGTATCCACCATAACTGCCTATACAGAGAGGGAACGCTATTTGAGAGACATTTATCCTCATGATCATGGGTTTTTTTCTTAGGGTACAGAACTGGGCTCCAGTAAGCATGTACTTTCCCATGAAACGTCAGCACCATGTTGTCAGTTTGTATCCTTTAGCTTGTGATCCTTCCAATCCATCACTGTACGAAGCATTGGAAAAATAGAGCCCTACTATTTATTCTACACATCCAGGAGAAATGATGTATCGGACACTACAAAGGCAAATGTTTGCGTACTTGGTTGATGAAAGCCGGCCACGTGTAAGTCTCCAAGAATGTGAGACTGCTGGGACCTGACATGGAAATTGCATAGTTGTATGTTTTATAATTATGTCCAATTTTACAACTTTTCAGCTGACAGAAGTGTGCAATGATTTCCTATAGAAGTGATTTCTGAGTTTTTATTAGCTAGAAAATACCAAGGCCTGATGCACATGTTGGTCGTTGTCAAAATACGATCCAAAAACGGCCTCCTTCATCAAGGCTGGGTTGCACCAAAATAAGCCTCATAGAGTCAAGGTTTTCCAATTTTGCCTCAAATGGAAGTTTCTGACTACGGGCATATAGTAGAATATATTACCTATAGAACATAATTTACCATGTGTTCACTGCACTTTTCTTTACATAAAGTTAGGCCAATATATAGTCTCAATATTGGTCCAACAGAGTACCAGAGGATATTGAGGTGGACCCGTCTCTATTCTAATACTGGACTCCAGGGGTACAGTATAAAAAAACCTAATTTAGATGCCACTATAAGCTATTTCCTGGAGGAAATACATTGTTTTATATTGTGGGCCAAAGGAGCTCCCCAATCCGACACTGCCAACATATGTGAGCCTTAATGATGCCAGATGGAGACACTATTGGCTTCCATTGGGTGCATGTGGGCCTATATATAATATATATACATATATATGTATCTTTGAGATAAGTGATGAAAGAAGAAGCAGGGAGCTCTATAATAATTCTTTATTTATATAGCGCACACAGATTACGCAGCGCTGCACAGAACTTGCCAAATCGATCTCTGTCCCCAATGGTACTCACAATCTAATCAACCTTGAAGTGTGGGAGGAAACTGGAACAAACCCATGCAAACATCGAGAGAACATACAAACTCTTTGTAGATGTTGACCCTGGAACTTGAACCTGGGTCCCAGGCACTGTAAGGCTGTAATGTTATCCACTAAGCCACTGTGCTGCCTCCTTTATTGTAAGGACCCCTTTTCATTAATGATGAGGAGCCCTTAATGGGGATGTCAGCTCTGAGAACATCCTGAGATATATAACTCGAGGTGTGGACCCATCGTGGATTCTGTCCAGACCTTGAACATGATTTCCATGTAGCCACTTGTCACTAAGAAGTGAGTACTGTATTTAAGATGACTTTTGTTAGAGTAGAGTAGACTTTAGTGTTACATTGGTCCTAAAATAGCACCATTAATGTTCGCCTCTTTTTGTCTTTTCAAAGACACTTTAGGAAGTCATCTAACAGGTGCAATTCCTATAAAGTGTCACAATTGCCTTTATAACTTTCTGCACCACTTCCCCTCAGTGTTTGTCTCCTGCTGGGTTTACAATGTATCACTGATGATCCTGCAGTCATGGTCACAGCCTCACTTACTGTCTTCATGCTTCAAGACATAACTAAGTTCTTCTGGTAGTCAAAGAGGTAACACAAGCAGATCTCACATCTGTGGTGCTATATGGATGGATCCATCCAATTAAAATCTGTCTAAAAGTAAAATATCTAATACAGTAATGCAAGATTCAATATGTTCCCACCAACTAACATGTCCATCTACACATTACCACTGCACCCAATCTTTGGCGTTTGCAATGTACGACTCCCCAATGCTGGGCATCTGTCTGTCTATCTACAAATAAAAATGGGGCATGAAAAAGGAGTTCCACACCGAAACGTCGACACTTGCCTCAATAAAGATCATTAACGTTCTCTATCTATCTATCTATCTATCTATCCCTATGATGTTATATCCCATTGTTGCACCAAATGATATCTCCGTTATAATCTTATCCAGGCAAAGAAGCAGTTTGTTTCCCTCTAACTTAAAGGGGTTGTCACAAGAACCAAGTTAGGCCCTATAACCAGGATAGGGCTTGCTGATTGGTGGGGGTCTCAGTGATGCTCCATCGCCGAGGGGCTCGACAATTTCCATCAGCTCCATTGAGATGTATGGAGCAGAACAGTCATGCGCGGCCATCATTAATCTCCGGGAACGACGAGGGGTCCGACAGAGGTACCTGGGACCCCATCGGACCCCTCGTTCTCGTGATCTGTGGGGGTCTCATGACTGAAATGTGGGTAGGGCCTAACTTGGTTTGTGGGACAACCCCTTTAATAAAAGAACCGTGGTCTTTGGATAGTGCTTGTGGCCATTCCCAGCACTTAGAACTTGCTCTATCGGATGCTCCAGCTATAGCCCTGGATAAAAAGAGAGAAACATGTCTTCAAGAGTAGTTACACTAGCTGGAAATCAAGCGTCTTCAAGAGGTTTTACACAATTGTCATTTATCGACTATTCACCGGATTCCCCCAATCCTCCAGGCTGAGGAGAAGAAAATCATGTAACAAGTGTTGGGGGAAATGGCCATTGCAGATTATGTGCAGACTTTCTGTGAGGATGAGGAGGATCGGCAGCATAATACAGTAACATTAAAGTGAATGTCATTTGGAAATGTAATGTAGACAATGCTTTTTTATTTCTACGGAAATTGTGTGATGTGTGTAAACAAAACACCCAACTGCAAGATGGAACAGAAAAAATAAGCACGTTTGTTTGATGCAGATTTTCAAGCAAATTTTCCGCATGACACTTAAACGTTACAAATTGTCATGCAGAAAATCAAATATGCACATTTTTTATGTGTGTTTTTTATGTAGATATGTGTGTGAAGCAGATTTATATGGGATTTTTCCAAATGCAGTTTTTTTGACCAAAAATCTGTCTCTGTTGTGTCTCTGTTTTACTTCTTTTTTGTCTCCGTATCCGCAAAAAAAACCCTGAATGTGTTTCAACCTCATTGAAAAAAATGGATGTTTTATAATTTTTTATTTTTTGCGGACCCATAGTCTTCTATTGCCTTTCGTAATCCACATCAGTGAAAAAATAGGACATGGCACATTTACTAAAGAAGTAAAACACCAGCTCATCCTCCCTGAGCCTTGATATATGTGAGCTGCACATGGGATACACATTGGGGCCGTGCACCAGTTTTCTGATGGACTTTGCACATTCTTTTAGTTTTCTGCTTGCACTGGTATTTTATAAGTATCTTTATAAGTATATTTATAAGTGTCTTCTCCACAAAAAAAGTTGTGCACTCTGTCGGGGCAGTGCAGGGAGCATCAGATTCATGATTAACGGGAACCAGAAATCCTGAATCTGGCGACTCTGCACACTACAAACTGCACATAGTAAATGTGTTCTTAGTAAATGTGGCTCATTATTCAGCTACTGGTGCCAAAACTGGTGGGCTTGGCCAACCTTAGTCTAGTGTACATTGACAACTTATTTAAAGGAAACCTACCACTTGTAGTGGCAGGTTTCTGATGGAAATACCGGGCACCAGCTCAGGGTGAGCTGGTGCCGGAGCTTATTTTCGTTAGTGTTTTAAACCGCGGTATCGTGGTTTAAAACACTTTTTAAACTTTATAGCCGGCGCAGGGAGATACGCGCTCGGCGCTTACCATGCGCGCGGCTCTCATTCACTTCCTATGTAGCCGCGTGCACGGTAAGCGCCGAGCGCGTACCTGCCTGCGCTGGCTATAAAGTTTAAAAAGTGTTTTAAACCGCAATACCGCGGTTTAAAACACTAACGAAAATAAGCTCCGGCACCAGCTCACCCTGAGTTGGTGCCCGGTATTTCCATCAGAAACCTGCCACTACAAGTGGTAGGTTTCCTTTAAGCAAATTTGGAGATGAAGCAAATCTAGCTGCTCATCTTTTCTTACTGGCTGCAGTAAAAGTGAAGAAGAGATAAAAACATGACATGGCAGGTCACATATGAGCTAGGACCTGGTACATGGCACATGCAGTTTTATTGTGGCCTCAAAATGGTCTTATTACTTCAACGAGGGGAAACATACAAGTATACTAAACAAGCAGCTATGCTTAAGAAAGGTTAGCAATAGCCGAAATGTCACAGCGTATGAAATAAAGAGCACTTCAGCTTTTCACCTGATTTCTGCTTTGGGTTTAGCTTTCTTCTAGATCGGTAGATATATACATACAAAGATAAATAGATAGACTATAATTGGCTACAATTAAAATCCAGCATGTTAAAACAGGGTCACTTATTTATAGATCTATGACTGTATTATTCTCCTTATATTTGTTATACATGGACTCCTTCCTTCTAAAATAAACTTAAAATTATGATAATGAGCCTGAAAGGTTCATTAGCCCCTCTGTGCTGCAGATTCACAAGCTGTTACGGTGTGCAAGAAGCATTCCCCACCCTTCCAGTGTGTGCTTAAACTGCCTCTGCTGCAGTGAGATTTCAATATTCAGAGGAAGGGGGAAGTGCTCAGGGAGCAGAAGTGGAGGAGACAGTCTAACAGCTTGTGAAGCTACAGCGCATATGGGCTCTAGTAACACAACCCTGATGGATAGCAAATATAAGGGGATTACCATAGTCACGGGGCCTGGATCTATGAGAAAGTTCCCCTACTTTATCATAATGGATTTTGATGGTAGATTTCCATTAAGTATATACTGCTAGATGGATGATATAGAAAAAACAACCGACTAATAATGAAAAATGAGTAGGAAACAGTGGTCTTTAATCTCTTTAAAAAAGTGATTCTTTCTCGTACCGCAGTGTTACTGGATATGGATTAAAGACCACTGTATTTGCCTTACATTAGGTCTGCTGCAATTTCTGTATTATATACAGTATTGCTTCTAAAATTATTATCGTATTAATATTTTACAAAATAATTAATGATAATAATTCTTTATTCATATAGCGCACACGGATTACACAGCACTGCACAGAACTTGCCAAATCAATCCATTTTATAATAGTTACATTTTTTTTAATCTCTGTTGTGCTGTTTGGGAATTTCTATTTTTACATACATGGGTGGATGGATTGATAAATGGATAGATAGATGCTAGATAGATAATTGGATGGATAGATCGCCAGGTAGATGGATGATAGTTGAATAGGTAGTTGGATAGATAGACAGTAGATAGATAGATATATGAATATCAAAAATGAAAAACAAACAGCACACCACTTTAGAAGAAAAAATACCTTTGTAGATTTATTACATTTATATGAGCAACGTTTCAGCTCCAAACAGTACACCTTTCTCACGCTCACAGTTTGGAGACGAAACGTTGCTCATACACATGGAATAAATCTACAAAGGTAGATTCTTTTTCTTCTAAAGTGGTGCGCTGTTTATTTTTCTTTTTTGATATTCATCTATTTATCTATCTTTTATAGATAGTTGGATAGATAGATTTTTAAGTGGGAAGGGGGGCCCCATGCCGAAGCCTGCTATGGGGCCCTGCAACTCCTAGTTACGCCACTGTCTGTAGTAGTGTAGGGCACAGCAGGGGTGCGGGGCAGTTATCTCTGTAGTAGTGCCAGGCACAGCAGTAGTGCCCCCTGTGATCTGTGCAGTAGTGTCAGGCACAGCAGTAGTGCCCCCTGTGATCTATGTAGTAGTGCAGGGAACAGCAGTAGTGCCCCCTGTGATCTATGTAGTAGTGCATGCCACAGCAGAGGTGCGGGGCACTAATCTCTGTAGTAGTGCCTGGCACAGCAGTAGTGCCCCCTGTGATCTGTGTAGTAGTGCCTGGCACAGCAGGGTTGTGAAGCAGTTATCCCCGTAGTAGTGCCTGGCACAGCAGTAGTGCCCCCTGTGATCTGTGCAGTAGTGCCAGGCACAGCAGTAGTGCCCCGTGTGATCTCTGTAGTAGTGCAGGGCACAGCAGTAGTGCCCCGTGTGATCTCTGTAGTAGTGCAGGGCACAGCAGTAGTGCCGCCTGTGATCTCTGTAGTAATGCAGGGCACAGCAGTAGTGCCCCCTGGGATCTCTGTAGTAGTGCCTGGCACAGCAGTAGTGCCCCCTGTGATCTCTGTAGTAGTGCAGGGCACAGCAGGGGTGCGGGGCAGTGATCTGTGTAGCAGTGCAGGGCAGTTATCCCTGTAGTAGTGCAGGGCACAGCAGGGGCTCGGGGCATTGTCGGGCAGATGTGGGACAGGTAGAGGGGACTCTGTGCAGTGGAGGAGGCAGTGCTGGGAGGCCGCACACAGCAGTGGTCCGTCCCTCTCCTCCCGCAGTCACTCCCACAGCCGGGGGGCAGCCGGGCTATCAGCACAAGGTATGCCACAAAGCAGGCTGTGCTAGAGGAGGAGGCAGAGCGCCCGCTCAGGTCAGCACAGTGCCCACCTCAGTGCCCGCCACCATGTATGACTGTGTGGAAGCCTTCCCGCTGATGCCCCGGCCTCTGTATGACATGGGTGCCCAGGGAGCCTGCATGCTGAGGAAGGCTGCCTGCTATGGGGGGCTGGACCCTTTCGGATGGATGCAGAGCCACAGTTTACAATGTAAGTATCACTTTACCTTGGGATCACATGGACTGTACATGATAACAATGCGGGGCTGAGTGTGATGTAGCAGAGCTGAGTTTGTTGTGTCCTGGGATCCTGCCTTTACCTGTATATGTGATCCACATGTGATGTGTCTGTATATCATGGGCTCACATTATCCCCTGCTATTTACATCCATTGTATTCACACTCCGGGGACAGGACTGGCTTTGTGTTTTGGTTTTACTATTATTGTGTTTCCACTTGGCTTGGGATACATTGTAGCCTCTCCTGCATTCCTTAGTGGGGATACTCCGAGAGGTGACTGCATTGCCTTGTATTGTTCCATATCAATACCATATGTGCGGTGAAATCATACATCCTACTACATCCAGGGGGGTCTGAGCCATACAATCACATACAATTATTCCCTCAATGTGGGGAGAAATAATACAGATCTGAGCAATGAGATCATAGAATGTGAGGAACTGTAGAAAGTGTTACTAATAGTAGTAGTGGTATAGAGTGTGTAGTATTGTCATAGTTACACGCTGAGTAAAGTTACATTTATCATCTGATACGGTAGATGTATTGTGTATTACAAGTTATTAACTTCATCCCAGGCCTCTGCATTGTCCAAGGAGTTAAAGTCTTATGGCAAAGCTTTGGGCTTTCCCTGGGGACGTTGTGTGGGATAAGATTGGAGGACTGTGATTGTGTGAATGTACACTGATGGCCCGCTGTCATTACTGCGTGGGTGTGAATGTTGCTCTAGGTATGATTGTGTCTATATTGTTTTGACTGTCAGATTGTGAGAGTGTTGAGTGTGTGGTTGAGGGAGGAGAACCAGTCGGAATGTAGATTTTTCTTTCACGCTTGTTGGGCGGTGATTTTTTTTTTGTAATATGGAAATTTGGCGAAGTGCCACTAGACAGACAAACAGGATGACAATCAGAAAAGGGCAAAGGCACAATGAGTCCCACACCAAGGGTGAAGGAGCGGGTCAGCGCTTGTAGCCTCACCAACTTGTATCCGGCTACTGATGTACACATTAGGGTCATCTATGCAATGACGCAGCGCTGGGTCGTCAAAAGGTTCAGAGTCAATGTCTTGTCGCGGCTAAGTCTTTGGCATATATGGACATCAATATGGGTGGTCTCCATTGTGCTGGCAAACTACAACTCCCAGCATGCCTTGATGATTACGAGATATGAACTGTAATACAATATTGCCCATTGATAACCCTTATGTCAATTATATTACCGCCTACACGCTTCTCCTTATTTAAGGCTCAGATTTATTGCCATCTGGGTTGTATTAGGACAATAACCACATAAATCAGCATGAACCTTTCGTTGAACTTGACTCCAAGATATTATATGTGAAACCGAATTTCACGTCTTGAAAGATAAGGAAACGTTCCGCTATATCGTTTTATCTTAGCGTAATATGCTCTCATCAAAATTAATCTTTTATATTTTTTTTCTAAAAACAGCGCCTCTCTTGACTATGGGTAATTCTTGGTATTGCAGCTTGGCCTTATTCAAAGCAGAAATCCAGACAAAGCTGTTGACACCGGTGGCTCTGTTTACTTTTTCTGATACCACTTATTACTTTAATGTAGTATCTACTGCTATGAAAAAAAATTGTTATGAGTGGGGTATATATATAGTGTCTGTAAGGTTCATGCAGCTTTTAATTATCTATGGTATGTTCATGGTTTTAACAACTTTATAGCCAGAGATGATCATTTGCAGCCTCCGCTAACCCTGAAGAGAAGACCTGGGGATGACCTCCCCTTTAAACTCTCGCCAACCCTTCCTTCTAGTCAAGTTCTAGGTGTCTCGCTTCCTGTACAGAGCTGGTCGTTGCCTTCTGTTGGACAGATGCCAGCCTGTGCTAGATGTGTATATGATATATTTTACATGTCACCTCTCATCCCTCATTTTAAAGCGTCATGGGAAAAGGTTGGAACTTGACAAGTTAAACTCTAAGCCAGAGTAAAAGTGCTGATGATGGGTTAAAGGGCGGATAAGCGGAAATGGGCAAGCTGAGAATATTATAGGTTTGTGGGTTCGGCTGGAAGCCTTGAAACCTGCCTTCCATATGATGTCCTGACAAAGACCTTCTTATGCTGCAAGTTACTAGGATTCCTGTATTAGGGACAAATGGCTCTTAATGGCCCAGCTAGGTTGTAAACATTTTATGACTGTTATAAATGCTTCTACTTTGAAGTTCAGCCTATAGACAAAGAATTTCCTCAATTTTAGAAATTTGGGCTGGAAAACAGTGTGTCATTTTTAACCCTCATTCCTGTCCCAGCTTTTTTAGTGCTTATTTTTATGATGGAAGAGGTGAGAGCCGGGTGAAGGGGCCTGGTTGCCTCATTTTTTTTTCCCTGTCCCCTTGATCTGTTGATACCAGTCTGGGGGCCTCGTAAAAGTGCCTTTAAACTTCTCAAATGCTGCACTCCAGCCCCCTTTCCCCTTCACGGCCATAATCCTTTTGTATGTGGGTTACTCTGTTTTGTATAAGAGCAAATGTTTGATAACTTTATTAGCTGAGTTAACAGCATTAAGGCATTTCTTGGGTTAACTCCCTTTATGATCAGGACGAGGCATAGGGATTCCTGGATCTCAAAACTTGTAAAACTCTTCATTTATATTTGCTACATTAATACATTCTAATGAAATTTCTATAAATATTCGGCTGCAGTTTAAAAGATTTGTAAAGGAATCTCAGCATTAGCTTATGTTTAGTGCGTCATTTTTTAATGTTTTCCTTGAACATTTTTGGTTTGGAAGTTAAAACTTTTTGAAGACTAATTTAACTTTATAGTAAAGAAAATAGAGGAATAGGATGTCAATTTGACTGGACGTAGAGTGTAATTGTCTGGTTCAGTTTATAGCTAGCCATAAACTAAGCATCTGCTTATTCTAGGCTTAGGAGTCCTGCAGACGGTCCTACTCAGTGACAACTTTCTTTGTATGAGTATGCCCTCAGAAATAGTTGCGAATTATTTAATAAAATACAGGTTACAAAGAACACTTTCCCAAAAAGCTAATCTTGCTCTATAACATGGATCCTGCGGATAGGACACCATGTACAATCTGTTCAGATCCTCCTGCTCTATAACATGCTGCCTGCAGATTGAACACGGTGTACAATCTGCTCAGATCATACTGCTCTATAACATGTTGTTTTAAGATAGGTCACTATATACAACCTCTTCAGCTCCTCCTGCTCTATGATATGTTGCCTGCTAGAGGACACCATGTACAATGTGCTCTGCTCCTCCTGCTCTATAACATGCTTCCTGCAGATAGAGCACAATGATCAATCTGTTTAGCTTCTTGACTATAACAAGATAGGTAACTTTATACAACCTGCTCTGCTCCTCCTGCTATATATAATACATTACCTGAAAAAAAGGATGTTATGTACAATCTGTTAATCTCATCCTGCTCTATAACATGCTGCCTACAGATAGAACACTAAACTGCTCTGCTCCTCCTGCTATATATAACACACTACCTGCAGATAGAACCCTATGTACAGCTAATCTCCTCCTGCTCTATAACATGCTGCCTGCAAATAGGACAATATGTACAATCTGCTTAGATCCTCCTGCTCTATAACATGCTGCCTGCAGATAGGACACCATGTACAATCTTCTCCTCTTCTCCTGCTCTATAACATGCTGCCCGCACATAGGACACCATGTACAATCTGCTAATTTCAAAGTAAATTCTGGAATTTTGTTAAATATATCCAGCCTAAAGCGGTTTTGTCTGATCTGTGCAGTCTATATCACACCATTGCCTTGGTGGCATACAAAACTCCCGCCCTCTTTTCTACAGAAAATTTAAATCATACATGGCACCACCACTGATACAGTTTCCTTTTACTCTTATATGTGTCTATGCTAATTTATTGTCAGAATATCTCCCCGCTCTCCCCTATTTTTTATCATATCATCATTGATCTGTAACCTCATCCTCTCGGCTGGCCTGCCCCCCCCCCCATCTCACTTCCCGTCCTACATATATCACGTTGGCATAGCTGAGTCAAACAAGTTTTGTCACATTGTGCGTAAGACAGTGACATGAGTTTTCAGTGAAAATGATTGCAATATATTTGCCTGGAAGGAAGTCGAGCAGACACCCTGACGCTGTGACATCACAAGGTATAGGAGAAAGGTAGAGATGATGCAAGAGAGAATTCTTCATCTCATTATTGTGTGTCTTCATTGTCATCAGCCTAAGTCTACATTATGCTTAGGGAGGCAATAAAAAAATTCTGGGTAATGCTATGCAAATCAGCATACTTGACCAGCCAAGCACCCAGAACCGCTAACTTGCTACCATAAATGCAGAGCCATAAATCCGTTTTGTAGCCGGCTACTATCTTCTTAGATCTTATCAGAGATAGATGTAGATAAATGGCTACTGTGGTGTATGACTTGGACAGCGCCCAAAGTGTAACTAGGATGTGTACACGTTATAGATAAATGAATAAAAAGAGTGGAAACATCAAATGAGCAAAAGCGCAAGTCTATAAATAGCTGATGGCATGACCCTGCCCCAAGCATCAGTTAACATTACAGATATTAATCCATGTGCACAAGACCATATGTCCATATAGCGACTGTTCACTAAATTCTACCATTTAGATGTAATTATACGGCTCGTTAAAGGGTAGACGTTCCAGAAACAGCGTCACCTTTGTCCATAGGCTGAGCTTGGTATTGCAACTAGGTCTTACTCTAATCAAAACTGACTACACATATCCAAAGTAGATTTGGGCAAAAATGACGGACTACTGGGGAGCTTCTAGTTGCCATTGATGTAGAATTGGATTTCAAGATGTCTGATCCTTTTGTTAATGAAAAGATAAGCCAGGTATTAGGAGAGTGTTTGCCATTCGGTGTCTTATATGGACCTGAAATGGTAGATGGCAGCCATGTTTTTCATAATTTCTGTATATGACTGTATATGACAGACAGTCAGTGTTTCAGAAGCAGCCACAGTCATTTAGAGTATCTACACAATCCTACTTGATTATGGTGTAGGCGAACAAAAAAATAGTCTAGGGATTTAGGTGTTCTTCCAGAATGAGCTGGTTCCCAAATAAGAAGGAAGGGTCATCTACTTAGATGAAACTTTTTTTAATATATTTTTGTTAAAGTTGGACAGGCAACGCGTTTCAATGCTGTACTAGCATCTTCTTCAGGCCAAAACTTCAGACGGGCTCATTTAGATGGGCGTTTTTGAGGTCCATATGCTATCCCTTTTTTTTGTGGATGACACACCCACACATTGATTCCCATGGGTCTGTTCACACATACATTTTTTTTCAAGGCAAAAAATTTTTTCAAGGAAAAAAATTTCAGCACGCACAATTTTTTTTTCATGTGTAGACCAATGACCTCCATAAAACCTAATGGATCTGCAAAAAAAACCCGATGATATATCCATAAGCGTTTCGTTTTAGCTCAACTGCTGCTAGGAAGCCAACTGAGCACGGCAAAAAGTAGATTGGAAACCCATCCGTTTTTTTTGCAGATGTGGAAAAAATGGATGAACTGAACACGGACATCATGTGTTCGTATTTCTTTGCGTGTGCGCAGTGGGCTTGCCTGTCTGAATAAGCCTTTTAGGGTATTGATGCAGAGATGCAGGATCTTTCTTGAACTGTTACAGAACAGATCCAAGAGAATGAAAAACTAGATCCTAAACGTAAAACAAATCTTCATGTTTGTATTTATTTGAGTGAAATAGATTCCTCTTGGCTCCGGCGGAGTACAGCGTGAACCCTCGGCGGCGCGGGATAGAGGGCTCAGTGTGACGGGTGAAGATTCTGCTGCACATTCCACAGGTGTGTTTGCTGCCTCCATCGCCATCAGTGGCATCAAGTTAAAGAGAGTCCCCCTCCTCCGCTGAAGGGCTGATTGTTTGTTTTGTTGTGTTCAGAAGCTATTAAGAAGGATTAGGCCTTGGACTGTAATGAGATCTGCCCAGGAAATGCTAGCACTGATAACCAGCTTTTCCAACAGACAGGATTCTTATGGAAATGCATAAAATAAAAAGGCATCAGAAGCCATCCTAGGGCTGGCACTGTTTGTGGGTTTATTGCCATTGTTCATTTTAATTGCTCAAGAGATTAGCCAGTAATTAAGTGGGATTTACTTATCTTCAGAGAACTGAGGAGCATTGGCTTTGCGAGTCTATTCCTGTCTTTAGCTTTGTTGTATCTTCTTAGTATAGTAACTTTGTATCAAAATCATGTGACTAATGTACCAGCGCCGAATGTGGGGTAGGACTTGGGTGATCTTGGGTCAGCATCACTGTTAAATCTAAGAAGGGACTTGTAATGCCGTTTTTAATACACAATAAAATTATTCTTCGAGTTAGAGCCTGCTAGCGCCCCACCCCGACCACTGGGAGAATCATCGTCACTTTACGAATAGCTTTCCGGCCAACACTACATGGGCTTTCTCCATTACATTTCCCCATAAATCAAACCTCTCGTACTGAGAGTAAGGCTTTGTCCATAATTGAACCTCATTTGTCATTATGAACGTTCTTAAAAAAATTGTTCCATTATTACACCCAACAGTGGATCCTCGTGAGGTCGCCATCGCCATAATTGAGTCCATTAAGTGACAACACCTCATCAGATGTTACGTTACCGTTCTCAGACCTGGGCATCACTCGCACCAGCTTTGACTCCTAGTCATCTACAACTTTAGATCCAAACTAAGGAGCCATAAGGCACCATCCATCCTTAGCCACAAAGGAGCCAGATGATACCTCCTCCGAAACCATTGTGTGTGTGTTTTTGCATTTCTTGGAGTATTTGTACCTCTGACTGATGTGACACCTTAAAATACAGAGTCAGCAAAGCAATACAGAGCCAAGCAGGAATGGGGAAAGGCAGCCTTTTGTAATGGATCCCTCATTGTCATGGGAAGAGGATTACTGTGAGCACTCAGGGTCCTTTTTCTTGTGAGATCCCGTTAAAGTTTAATGATGTCAAGTGCATGTCATGTAAAAAAAGGGGGTGGTCAGCCAAGAGAATTATCTAAAGAATCTGCTGAAACTCTCCTTCCTTTATACCTATGGACAAGGCGCCGCAAGATGAAGAGACTTCATGTGGTTCTATTATTTACTAATGTGAATATTTACTACGGGAGTCTTCCTCTTTCCATACACTTGAGTCTATGTAACTTGGGTTTTTTTTTCACTTTATATTGTAGATGTAACTTACAGTATATATAAAAGGATTAAGCCAAAATCATATATTTTGATGATGGTGATGATGTCATTATTATTGGTGATGTCATTTTTACCTGCGATGTTGTTATCACTGCCAGGCTCTACTGTGCTGCTACTGAAATGCTCACTGCCGTAAATTCATTAACCGTACAATAGTCGTAGCTTTGAAATGACACATTATGTTGATTGAGTATAGACTACTTGAGTGGCCTGAACATCACCTAGATGGGGATGTAGATTTATGGCCTTGTAACTGTCTAACCAACCGTAGTAATTCATTACAGGGATGTCAATCTGATTGGGCCCAAAATCTGTGCATTGATTGTGTTACTTATATACGGTAATGTCCTTGCCTAAATTTATTTACCTACAGTTCCAGACATAGGAGATGCTAGAGCTAAATCAATTTATCTCATATAATTTCCAGCTTTTAGCCCCAAAAAGTAAAGTTAAACAACACACTATCATTAACTTTGCCGTGGAATAGTAAAATTTTTACAATTTTATGATAAACTAGTATATTGTGAATATATATATTTTTTTTCCAAAATTATTTTAGGATACCAGTCGTCACATGGGTAAAAAGGGTTGTTAGAGGTGGTTTAAATGGTCCAATCAAATGGTGACCCTATACAGATGGATGTATACTGCATATAGTTAAGTATATGGTCATATTCTGTATACGTCCAGAGCTTATACAGTGTATATCCCTACAGTAATCCTTAGGTATGGTGTGAATGTTTCAGTTATAATGACTGCTCACATTTTTGGTATTTTTGCTATACTCGACCCCTCCATCCTGACAGCATATCAAGGAAGCACACAGCATGCAGTCAGCACACTAAGCTTGTGCTCTTCACATTCCAGAAATAATTCTGTATATTAGATCCACTGATGGCAAAATACAGAAGAACCCCCTGTGAGCCTGTGACAGAGCATATAATGGACAATTTCACCAAGAGACGGAAAAACGAGACTCCTTGTGCTACACTGATTGACCTGGTTACCTCTTCTAAGTCGTATCTATTTTCCAAACTCAAGTATTATCGGTCTTTGTTCCTTAAAAAAAAAACCTTACTTATATTATAGCTGCCACGCTGTCTTCCAGGTACATAAGAGGGAACAATTGTAAGAGTTAATTAAATCAGTAAGTTCCCGTTGACCCGAGCTAACCCTACAAGTGTCACATCATAGCAGAGCCACGCGTGTTTTATCCAAGGTCATGGCAGATGAATGTAATTAAGTTGTTTATACAATGGAACCTCACATTGCATATGTTATATAACTAGTTTTCTCCGACCGTTGGGTTTCGTCGGCTTCATTTTCCTAATGTTTGGTCTGCTTTTTAAGCTTTGTCATCAGCAGATGGATTTTTGGACCTTATAGTATATCATTTTCAATTATCCCATATACCTGTAAAGGTAACCATACATATATAAATATTTATGTCTTTAATGGAGGAATTTATGGAACTTATAGTAGATTTTTTCCAGCCAAATTTTTTGGGAAGGGTCGAGATTTTTAAAAATATATCTAGTAAAAGAAATTTCCTATTAAACTATATACTAGCTCCTTCTGATGTGTAACAAGATGCTGGTAGATTAGATTGCATTTCCATTGTGGGAGATTTCATTATATATATATAATTTTTTTTTTTTTTATCTTTAGTTTTGCTATCACTGTACCTGCCATGTTCCATCATTGGCAGACTGTCTTCTTTTTGCAAGAACTTGTTCCTATCAAAGTTAGCATTTCCAATCTACCGATCCCCCGAATACGTGCTAACATTCTGACTAATCACAGCAAATGAAAGATGTGCCACAGATAGCGAGTCATGTGATTCATCATCTCTGGAGAGTGATTTATTATCTTTAAAGACATATGGAAAAACTGAGTCAAATCATACTATCTATCACGGAGAGCAGACTTGTGAGGTATGTGCCCCCCCAGGTACTGGATGCATGAAAGAGTTACTACAACACCTGTTCATCTCGATCATAGTAAAAAGTATTTGCTTGATCTATCCATCAGCACAAGGCACAGAGAACTTTTTGTTTGACATACATGATAAATACATAGATAGATATACAGGCGGTCCCCTACTTAAGGACACCCGACTTACAGACGACCCCTAGTTAAAGACAGACCCCTCTGCCCACTGTGACCTCTGGTGAAGCTCTCTGTATGCTTTACTATAGTCGAGACTGCAATGATCAGCTGTAAAGTGTCTGTAATGAAGCTTTATTGATAATCCTTGGTCCACTTACTGTCCACATACAAATTCAACTTAAGAACAAACCTATGGAACCTATCTTGTACGTCTGTATAGGTCTATAGATTTATGATAGATATCATTAGTGATAGCAACACTTAGGCTACTATTAGTAACTGTAGTTTATGCCATGACTAAGAGCCTGTTTTCTCGAAACGCATAGGTATTTTTTGTTACCATACATACCATGCGTACAACTTTCTTCGAGTAGTTGTAGTTTATACAGATTTTTTGCACCTTGCCGTCCTACAGTTAAAGGAAGTGCATGGTGTTACGTTGAAACCTAGTAAAAAAAAAAAAATCAGTACTGATTTTCCATGCAACCCCATTCATTTACATGGGATGTGATCTTGCAAACCTTTGGATGCGCCAAAGTCACCGTATAACCCTGTCCTTGTAGTCTAAAACCTAGGAATTCAATAGAAAACTATCTGTGTGATGGTGGGTAAGCCTTTTTTGTATCTAGTCTATAGTTTCAGGTATCACTTTCTGAGGATTTGTTAGGTCTCACCTTCCCCCAATGGCTGTGGCATGCAATTACTATGCAGAACTTCACAGATTGAGTGCACAATGCCCAGAAAGCAGAGTCATTTTCACCTCTTTAAGATAAGACAATGGCTCATATTCTAAATCAACAACCCTTCCCCCACCACAAACACCTCTGTTTTACTGCATTTGAATCCCCCAGCAGGCAAAAGGGACCCCCACCATTCTCCACTCCTTTCTCTACATACAAAGGGCTGTGGACAGAGAATTGCTGATAAGGATCTTCATTTCTAGCTTTTATTTACTTGCTGAGATGAACCATCAGAGAGATAAGCTTAATTGTCTATCCTTCTGTTTCCATCATGGTCAGGTGGGCTATTTGTAGCTTGTGATTGAGTTGCCCTCAAGTCTGACTAATATTAATGGCCTAAGGGACAAGTGTTTGTGGCCGCTAAATGAGGTTCTTTTATTCAGTAGTCATCTCTGTGAGGAGCTAAGACTATTGCTGGCCAAACACATAGTATGACATCTGAACGTCCCTTTGGTCTACACCAGTGATGGTAAACCAAGGTGCAAACCAAAACCTACTTATTTATCAAAAAAGTGACCACACAGCAATTTAAGCACCAACTTATTGCCCTCTGCTGTGCCATCCTTTTCAGTGGAACCTGTGTCTAGAGATCACCTATTCCATTGAAAAGTAGGGGACTTTCGAATTATCATGGTATCTTCTCTCCATAGATCCCCAATTAGGAAGAAACCATGTTGGATCAGAAGCCGCAATAGTTCCGCACATTCTCACAGATCATGTAGTCCCAGGCCGTCTAGGATGTAGCGATTTAAAGTAGCACAAGGGCTATCTGCACAGGTTACAGATTCCGGGTGGATTTTATGCGCAGATTTCGGTGCAGAAAATCTGCAGCCTCATATAGTAACATTAAAGTGAATGTGATTTGGCGAAAGTGATGTAGAAATTGTTGCTCAGTGTGGAAAATAAAATAATGATCATGTTACTTTTCTTGCGCGTCCTTGCAGAATTTTGCATGAATTTTTTTTTAACTTGAAGTCTATGGGAGAGTGAAAATCTGTATCAGATCTGCGACAAATCTGCCTCTTATCCTTACCCAGATGCTTTGATGTGGATTTTAGCTTGAAATGATGCCCGATCAAGTCAAACAAAATGCATGTGCAAAAACAGCATTAAAAATGCACATAAATCTCAACACTAAATCACATAAAATCTGCATGGAAAACACATATAAATCCATATCTATTGGATGTAGATTTTCATTTTTTCCGCATTACAATCCGTAACATGTGCAGATGCCCTGAGCCTATCTGGTGCACTCTGCCCTAGGCCCGCATACCCGGATGAGGGCTCTGAGTGCCACCTCTGGGACCCATGCCATAGCTTCGCCACCACTGCTAAATCAGGTTCTCCAGCATTATCTAAAGTGTATGGCCATGATGAAGCCGTATTTGAAAATTATATTCATGTTTAGAGGGACATTGTTGTACAAAACACTTTGGGCTTCCTGTCGGTAATTCTGCACCGCCTCCTCTGCACTTACAGGACGATTTTAACATTTGGATTTGTAATTTGTATTTCTGTGTCATCTTGCATCCTTTGTAATACTAATGTCCCTAGATGCTACACACCGCCCATCACAAAAGCCACTGATGTATATCACAGGATCCAGCATTATCTGTTACCAGGAATGAGTTAATAACAGAGTCTACCTGAGGGACCGGTTAAGTCAGTTCTGATTTGGCAGAATCAGGAGAGGGGTGTTTGCATTGGGGGGGGGGGGGATAGAACTCTCCCCCAGGTGTTGAAAAGCTTTTCAGTTGAGCCCTGTTTGAGCATTTCAGCTATTGTGACAGAGAGGAGCAATCATAGCTATAACATTCCTAAAATACACACCCAGCTCACACAAGTAAGCACACACTCATACAGGAAGATACATGCACACACACATCTCTGCTACACGGCTTCACGCACCCAGGCTAGAAAACATACATAGACATGTTTAAGATTCAGATCGTACATAGGTAGAGACTCAGACAGAGGCCTATTATGGGAGACAAGAGTATCGGAGAAAGTATCTGCCCTTTTATCACTAAAGGTTTAAAGGGAGTGTCCATTATTTAACAATAGCTAGTTTCACCAAGCAAGAAGGAAAGTGATGACAATTTCTATATTGTATACTCACAGTCTCAGAGTGATGACAGATGGGGGATCTTATAGGATAAGTCTGTATAATATTAGGTTATTTACATCATTGACTACTGATGCCTATATGTATAGTAGATCCTTAGCCTCAATGTTGGAGATGACTTGCCAACATTGTCCTGGAATGCATCCCTTTATGGGACAATACAAATGGTGAATTCATCGCACCATTTTCTAATAATGTTATACACAAAATTATAAATTTGACCCAATAAGTAAATTGCCGGTCCAGGATCTGTAAAACCATGACCATTGTAGGCATGCTGGGTGTTGGGCCCGCAATGGGTCTCAAATTACTCACCTATGGTACAAAAAATACTGATACTTTTTTTAAAACCTGGAATACCTGTTAAAGCCTGCACACAAGTTATATGGGCCTGCTGGACCAGCCAATCCATTCATAGAGTAATTGGGTGTCCTGATTAGAGGTGGACTGATGCACCAGAGTACTAGAGGATCTTCTGGTGGGCCCAGTCACTAATGCAAAAATAAGTCCCAAAATTTAAGGATATGAAGGCTACTAAAGATAGAGGATGGAGCTTTAGGATAAATTTCTTTGATAGGTCCAAGGAACCTGATTCCAACTCTGGTCCTTATAATCCCATATATTAAATGTCAAGATATTAGACATGATGGAATTTATTAAGCCCAATTCTTTGTTCTTATGGGCGATGCTGTAATCCTCTCCCCTATGAGTCTGGCAGCAATTTCTTCAATTTTCCATACTGAGAACATGCGTCCAGCTTAATCTCCACCATCACCCTACCTTATGGCTGGTGAATTTGAATAATTTTATGACCCGCCTATAGAGTCCATTGCGGTTCCAAGTACATAGATTTACTTTAAACCTTTCCTACTGTTGTGAATGAAAGAGTAAATGCTTGGTCCACCCTTTGCATTCGTTGACAAGTCTTCAGCTCTGTTTGGTTAGCGTTTCCTACTAAATCCAACCTAATTGGATTTTGATTCATTTTGAATAATCCTCCTGGAGCCGACAAATGGTGCAGCTGTCTGTCAACTGGGTTTAAAACAAATTCAATGACAGAAAAGATCTGAAAGTGTGGACAACCTAATCTGGCCTTACACATGAGATGGTTGTTTGGGCAGCAGCTACCTTTGCTGGCTCAGTAAGTGGCTTTTAAACACATCTGCTGTCACTTATCACCTGGGGCGACAAAGTATCAGACAAGTTATAATCTAACCAGTACTAACTATTGCACTTTCCTTATAAGAGACATCTAAATATGAAATATATACAATAGATAAGTAGTGGAGCATTGTAAGCATTGATATTATAAGTGGTCAACCAGAATACACATGCATGCTCAGCTCTGCTCCCCATGTTCTGAATGGGCAGAGGCAAGTTTCCTCTAGCAGAAGAAAGGATCGGGCATGGTGTGGTTGGACATGCCCGATCCTTCTTTGCCACGTCGTCATCTGTCAGAGATTACTGGGATTATTATATAGCATCAGCCGGTCAGGGCAAAATCTTTTAGTTATCACAAGGATCTTTATAAATACCAAGCCATATCAGTGCATAAAGACTGAACTGAAACGTTACGACTGTATAAATGTTTTTGTTTCCGTGTGCAAATTGAAGGCAGAGTAAAGAATTCTCAATAAACCCGGGATACATGGCTACTAAAGTGTTGTTCTTGGCCGAGGTTTGTCTATACGCTATAGGTCTCTATGGCTGCCGTCAGCCTCTGGCTCCTGATAATGTTTGTTCGGCGGATAATTCTGTTCGGAGGGTGAATGTTTGCAAAGCAACGGATTGTACTCAATAAACATATGTACTCGAGTCTTTTGTTTTAATTTTTTTTAAAATATACAAAGAAGACAATGTATTGTTAATGGGACTAAGACGGTAAAAAGAGTCATGGGGAGCAGGATATACCAGGATATACTGAATAAACAGTCATAGAGTTGTCCACTAAAGGTAAAGTTGTTACAAAATGATCCTTCCATTCCCTACTTATATAGCAATGTGCAGTCCTTATACACTGTTGCATATCAATGATGAAATACGGTGATCGGTGCTCGATTACACGACCTGATACTAACCTTTAAGGCGATGAACCATCCATATTACTATTGTTAATCTCCATACAATATAAATAGAGAGAAGCATTAAGCCCTTAAGGTTACAGGGCTGAATAACAATCTAATATCTAAAACTTGAGGGTAGTCATTGATCCTATTTTTTTGCCATGTTTCCTAATTTGGCTGTCCAAATGAATTAGCTGTCAGCTTGCTCAGCTGATGCTTGACTGACCATACATGATGCAACTTGTCACCTCCAGCAAAAGCGTAACTGTGGAGCAAAGGATTGGACACAGGGGCGTGACTTGACTGAGTGTAGAGGGTGTGGTCACAACCGGGCCCAAGAGGCTTAGGGGGCCCATAAGGTGTCACTTTCCCATATAGAAGACTAGTACTATTGTACCAGTATACAAATGTAGTAGCATACTGGGGCCCATCAGCTTCAAGTTACACCACTGATCGGACATGTCCATTCCTTTTCTCTGCCATAGGTTAACAGATGAGAGGTCCCTATACAATAATGTTTGATAGATCCCGCATCTATCTGATTTGTATGGCCAGCCATTAGCATATTTGGTTCTGATGACAAACCGTATAGCTACCATCGAAGTTCCTGTCTCAGGAGCTGTCTACAGATGCCATATCTTCCTCCCGACTACCCTTATACACTTTTATACACTCCCATTTTACTAGTCAGATTTTTCTAAAGTCCATTAAAAGAAACTATCCATAGTGTAGAGCCTTTTTAGATGTTAACTAAGTTTGCCAGAAAGGTTGCCCTGGACATTCAATAAGTTTCAACACTTGCTGATTCCTCCTTACACTTCAGAGTTCAGTTTAGCCAAGTATGGATGTGTTTTCAATAGGGAGAAGGATAAGATGTCATGATGTTTTCTGTTACATATGGGATTCCTCTTATCCCCAATATGTTTCTTTGGGGTAAAAAGGGAGACTGCAATGATCAGTTGACATTATTCTGTTGTATATGGCCACCTATAGATGGTTCAATGTCTTATTATTACCATCCTATGCTGACCACATCCACTTAGAATAATCTTTAAATTAGACCCAATACAACTGAGCTTTCTATTGAGTATATGTTACTAATTGGTATTGTTCACTGTATTCCTATTGTTCATGGTACAGCATTGGTCGGTCACAGACCCTATGATTATCTTGAGGCACAGAAGTGATTTATGGCCGGATCGCAGCCATGTCCGGGGCTAGGGAGATGATATGACCTCTACATAATTAGTGTAGATGGGAGGAGAAGAATTCACGGCCTAATTGCATTATGGCACCTGTAAAATGTAGTATGTTCAGAAATGTCCGGCCATAAATTGCAGTTTCTTGCCCACAGCTTTTTTCCATGGAGCCTGTCTATGTGGCGGTGATGGGTTTCAGGTTGTGTATTCTCTTTTTATGGATTCTTTATCAGGCTTTTCGTAACTTTTCAACATCATAAGCTTCATAAAGCTCTTCACATCTCATCCAATCTATTCCTCCGCTCTTACACTTTGTGTGTCCTGTCCTCCCACACATCAGATATCTCTGTAATGAACACCTTCCACTCCGTCTCTGTCATCCATTACTGTCTGAATGAAAAACATCACAGAAGACAATGCTGCCACTTGATGGATGTTCCCTGCAAAATAGATGAGGATTAGCTGCTAATTGTCAAAGGAAATGTAATTACGGTGATTTCTTCATAGATCGCCCTATGGCTGATGAATTGAAAACCATAAAACCTGCACTTTATTGTGTGAAAATCTGAACGCTACCAATGAGATTCATTCTTCCAAGTCTTCTAGACTACACCCAATCTAAAAAATATTTGCCTTTTCATTGAGAGAAACAGTATAATAATACCATATTTGTGCTAATATATTATTGGTAAATGGTATAGCGATATAGTGGTGAGTGAAATTTACTGTATTATTATTACTGCCATGCAGTGCCCACATAGTAGTATCATCTAGTGATACAATATACCACTGTCTAGCTGCACTATCCTCAGCCAATATAGTTAGTTGTTATCATCAAGAATATTACACACATTAGACAAATTTGACAATTTCAACCATCTTACATTTAACACATTGCTTATATATTTAATACAATACTTTAGAACACATGCATTCATGGACAAAATGAGCTGAGGCAGATTAGGACATGGGCCCTGGGCTGTATGAATATCATAGCCCCTATAAGTCTGGAATCACTTCCTACATATGGTACAAGAATCAAGCTTCTTGGAGAATGGAGAAGGCATCGCTTTGCCTGCTATCAATCTGCAGTTTAAGGACCTTTGGAAGACCTTCAAAGGTCCTGAAATGGCTTGTGTGTAGATGTTTGAGAGCAGGTAGAGATTTGGTGGTTTGGGTGGTCATGCCCCCCCTAGAAGACTTGGGCCAAGGGTTATGGCCCAAAATGCCTATATTATAATCCACTACTAACAGTGAGCATGCATCTGTACGAAAGGGTTGGCAAGGAGGGGTCATTCAAGTTTGGTGTATATCTATGCAATATTTTTGTGAGAACACTGAAAGACAATTGTGTAGTTGGCTCCAGTAGTGGATAATAATATGTGTAGAAACCCAAGGCTGCTAGGGACCTATTGCTACCCAAACCACCCACCAACTTTTATATTGCCCTCTTGCGATAATATAGAGACCCTGCTATCCTCATACATGTGGCTCTTGAGACACTTGCATACAATAAACCTTCAATGTTATGAGGAGCTGCGCAACCTCATCGGAGAAGCCGGAGTTCTGCGCATGTAGAACGCAGGCCCGCGGCTGCGTGGCCACTGCTCCAAAGCCGGAGCTACTGCGCATACGCAGAACTCCGCCTTCTCGGAGGTGGGCGCAGCCGAAGATGTCGGGGTAGAAGGGACAAAGAGGCTACTAGGGCGTGGAGTAGCCGAGACATGTAGCCTCATATCTGGCTACTCCACACCCCAGTAGCCGCTTTACAAAATTTATATGTTAGGGCAATAAAGATTTAACAAAGATTGTGAGGACGTGAGGATTAGCTCTAAAAAGAGCTATCCTCATGTCCAATACTTGCACCTACCACCGGTTCTACCTTTTTAGGTAGATCCGTGGTTGTAGGTTCCCTTTAAAGGTCCTGAAATTACAACACTCACATAATTCCTGTTAGCACAATTGCCAAACTGAAAGGCAACAAAAGGGCCAAGCCCCTATTTTGCTAAGAAATTTTGGTTCTGGTACCCTATGTAGGAAGTACATGTAAAACTAATTAAAAATTTGGACTCGTGATGGTCTTTATCCACCCCCGGTTGCATACTATATTATATGGCTGGTATTGTAATCATGAGTATACTGTATGCTCTCATAATAAAAGTATGCATTGCAAATTAAAAACATAGTTATAATAAAAAAAAAACTTTATAAATGTTTCAGGAATAGATATAAGTAGGCAGTGGATGATATATAAAGGTGTTAATCTGGGATTCTTCTTTGCTTGTTGCTCTCCAGGGACAGAGTTACAAGAGCCCAGTCTCTTAACCTGGCAATGCTGGAATGTGCTTCTCAGGGCATTGTAACAGGAAATTCTATGTGTGTTGAAAGCTCGGATAAAAAGCATCTGCAAAGCTGCCCCGAGGGATGTTCTCGGCCTAAGGGGGCTGCGGAGGCTGGGTTACATTAGGGTTAAGGCTGCCTTCTTTCCCCCTCTCCTGGTTATTTTGGGCTGTGCTAAATTAGTAGCACATGTCTTTGTGATATTCACATTGCAACTTCCTTTAGTCAAATACCCGGCCTAATAGCAGGGGAAGAAATAATGAAATCCCTCTGTATAAAAAGGTCTCCGATTAGGATATTCTCATCCATCTGTCTAAATTCATCACTACTTCCTTTCTTCAAGTACAGCTTCTGGTGACCATTACCTGTGGCCTGTTCACATAGGGAGGTCACCATGTTGTAGTCTGAACCTGTATTCACCATGATACAATCAATCAATCTGCTCAGAATCGTGAACAAAGCCAAGTCTAAGTAGTGTTAAATATGTTGTCGGCTGGACAATATTTATGAGGCTGCAACCTCTGGGGTTGTATGGGAATATACACATTGTAGATGGATGTGCTTTGATCTCCGGGATCATTGCTGTATTGTTGGTTAGTATTGACTTCCAAAGTGTCTACACATACTCGTAAGACGTCCATTATGTAAAATGTTGATGGTGACTGTGTATGAACACAATGTATGTTTACGTGTGGTTTGTGACCTTTTGGCCTCAACATCTTAAAGTAGTCCCGTGTTTCTATTAAAAAAAAACGGGAGGAAAAAGAAAAGTTCAAGGCCATGTCACAGGTATAAATAACTGTAGTACCAGTCATCACCACAAATATGGTAACATCAGTGTCTCAAATGTGTAGACTTTTGCTCCCAGAGGTTTTTAATCACCTTATTTTTTTCTTATTTGTTTACAGCCGTAGAAACACAAAGTACCAGCTCCGAGGAGATGGTGCCAAGTTCTCCTTCACCTCCCCCACCTCCACGTGTTTACAAGCCTTGCTTCGTGTGCAATGATAAGTCTTCTGGATATCACTACGGGGTCAGCTCCTGTGAAGGGTGCAAGGTGAGAGACCACTGTGGTTCCGAAACTTTTGACCGTGAGAGTAGTAATCACTACAGTTTTTTTTTTTTGATGATGATGAAAGTCTATTCCTATCATAAATTCCCATCACTCGTGAATATGACCAACTTGTGCCAATTTCATGGTATAATGGTTGCTTAATTCTCATACATTTGTCAGATTTCCTACTTTCACATGGTGGAAGCCACCATTATTTCTTCATACATTTAAGAGGTAAAAGCAATTCAGGGTACGAGTGGATGCCATATAATGGAGGTATTATACCCTAGAAACATGTCTTAAACGTTACCTGTGTAATACATTGGCATATAGAGGCTTTATAGTAGGGTTTTTTTTTAGTTGGGACCCATATGGATGTTTGTACTCCTAATGTAAAATATCTGTGATGCCCTGAAGCACACAACTTTTAAAAGAACATACATTTTTCATGTGCTGTATGTTGAAGACCTGCTTGTAAATAAATCAGTGGGCCAAAGATTCTAGACAGGAACCCAGTTGGGAATCTGTTGGGTACTTCATCTTTCATCTTACACCTACTGGCCATAAAAACGGAATGACCAAAGAGAACATAGTGAAAATATATTATACAAATGGTTTTCCAAAAATGACTTCAGATATATGTTAGATCTTGATAAAGACCATCTTTAGCTTTGATGGACCATCCCTTAAATCCACAGCTGTTTTGCTCGATAACTATTTTCGGAGGCATGTTTTCGGGGTATGTTCAAGATACCCCATTGTCTTAGTGCAGTTTGCGCTCAATTTATGAGGAGGCCTCAGTAGGCCATGCTGTAATTGACTCCAGAAGGTGGCTGGAGTGAAATGTCATTTCATGTAATTTTTTTACAATTAAAATTTGTAAATCGGGAGGAGGCTAGTGCCGGGTTTTTAGCCAGTGCCAATGTCTAATATGTTGAGACACTCCAAGTCATGACTGTTTTCACCATGAGAAGGTAGCGATTAGACCATGATATTTCTTGCAATAAATCATGATACTTTTATCTTACTAACTCTATTTCACCCCTCTTTTCCTCTGTCATTGTCTCAGTATCTCCATCTGTTAAGAGTTTTACATCCCCCTGACTCATTTGTCTCCCTCTCCCCATGCCATCGCGCATTCATCATCTGTGTCTCTTTAGAATAATCAATGATTTCAGCTCAGTATTTGCTCCATTCCCTGCACCACAGAGGGTGGTGCGTGTTCAAACAGTTCTTCTGGAGAAGGGCTGCTTCATATTTGGAAAGGAAACATTCCAATATTTTTTCAGAAGATTTTTTTCCCTTACAATCAATAGCAAGCAATGTCCTGCTTTGTTATAATATATACTTACCTCCTCTGCAATGATCTGGGAGTTCATTCTTTTGTAATTTTGTGTCAAATCTTTGCAGTGACTTACTCCATTGGTCTCTACGAGCATTGTGTCCTGGTAGCTAACTGTATTTGTCTCCCACACACTTTATATAAATCACTCCCGTCTCATTATTGGTCTTTTCTTTACTCCTTTTGTCTTACGATCACTCCATCCGTTCACCTCACACCCTTCCCTCTGTCTGGCAGGGTTTCTTCCGTCGCAGTATACAGAAGAACATGGTGTACACTTGTCATCGTGATAAGAACTGCCAGATCAATAAGGTGACACGAAATCGCTGCCAATTTTGTCGACTACAGAAGTGTTTTCAGGTCGGGATGTCAAAGGAAGGTGAGTTATCGAAAAGCACTCGATACTATGTAGAGTTTATAGAGAAAATAGATAATCGCGTCTGATGAAGGGTCAGGGCTTTCACACCGGGGTCTGCCGTGGTAAAAGCTATGGATTCTGCATTCCTTGTAATCCCAGCACCTCATTTTGTCCCTTGGGTGCTCATCTAAATAGATTCTTTACACAGACAGGCTCCTCGATTCTGAATTCCAGAAGGGTAAACATATACTCAAGTAACAAGCGAGCCCCGCTCCCATCATCAAAGTGTGAAAGCCTTTATTCCTTTATTCCACGGGGAGAAGATTAAAAGAAAACGGCACAATTTCAACCTATTAAGCACGTCCTATTTATTGACTTATTCGTTACATGAAGTGGACTCTATTGTATAGGTCATGGCAGCCCTTCAAATCTTCTCCAGATTTATTTCCTCTGAATTGACACTTTAAAATAATCTTTTGGAGCCGTCTTGTAAGACGTGGCATTGACAGGCTTGTTACATCGTATTGTTACATATAATATTATTCATTTCATTATAATTTATTACATTTTCTTCAGTTGCATTCATTTTTTTAGATGATATTATATTAAATATTAATACGATTTTAGACATCAATATGACCCCCTTTGTATAGATCCTTGATAGGTAGCCTTGGATTTAGGATAACTTCTAACAATACTAGTTAACATTGCAGACACATACTATGTACAGAGTAGAGTGAAGCTCACAAATACCCTTTTGGAAAAATATAGCGTTATTGAATTAATTTAGCCCATAATTGATACTTTGTGGTAAAAGTCCTCTTATGCAGTAAATATTGGTAGCAAGATGAAATTCAGCAGAAAATTTGGAAAGGGAAGCAGATTACGAGGGAGGATTATAAGAGCCAAAGTAAATGGAAAGAGAATCACTTACCCCTAATAAGATACTGGTTCTGGCATATATTCATTTGCAAAAACATACATGTTACCTTCCCGGTGACCTACAAGGTTTAATGATCTGTACAGGAGACTGATGTACCTCTAGGCTGGCTTATATATGGAGAACCTATGGGTGACGTTTATAAGCATGCACCTAAAAAGTACTGCATATTGTCCTTCCATCTGTCTTGTATCATTACATTGCTTAACAAACCCAAGCTACATAGTGTCAGTAATAGGCCTATATCAGCATTAGGGTCATGACACTTGTTCCTATACTGTGAAATAATCTCACTGTTGCTTGTGCAGCCAAGTCTTTATCACTGCTTACTCTTTCCTATCTCTTTTCCTGTCATAGTTTTTGTGCATCTTTTATTATCTCCCTTTTTGGCTTTGGTTTTGGCCCTTATATTTTATGAGATGTGGGTTCCCTGCGTTCTTGCTATGTGCCCCTCTTTATTTCACAGCTTTTTTTCTGGCTATGTTCCCTCTCTCCATCTTCTCCCTGCACAGTCTTTGTGCCCTTCTCATGCTATAAGTGGGTTTCCGGCGCCTGGCTTCCTGTTGTTAGGGTCCAGCACACTTTATCCCGAGGTGAAAAGGAAGTTCACAAGGAAATGTGTGAGGAAAGTCAGGACACAAGGGAGTAGGGTGAGAGAGAGTAGCGCTGTGACATGTACAGTAGTAGGGAGAACTGCAAGTGGGGTCCCGGGCGGAGAAACTACTGACTATTAGTGTATGTTAAATATGGTTTTATTATAAGTCACTGTTTTCCCTTTCTTGACGGCTCAGATGAAGTGTTTGGATGGAAAGGTTACTGACCTTTATACAGTAATACAGCGTTTGCTTCAAATATTCCATCGAATGTGATTTAGTAGCCTCAGTTAAAACAAATGTTCAGTTTGTCTTGCCTCTCGCTAGTGTATACAGATGATGGTTTCTAGTAAGATATATGACTGTAAAAATTCAGAAGAGACTAGGGATTTAAAAGGAGAGAGGGGTCATCCATCTCTGTCCCCCGTAGTGCTTTAAACCTACCACCTGCAGGCAGGGACAGAGGTCACGTTTCAGGGTTAAAGTTCAGGTCGGGAGGTATTTTGTAAAGGAGCTCAGACAGCAGACACAAGACTGGTATATTTTTCTCAGAATGGAGAGCCCCTCCTATGACCAGAGTGTAATCGTAATAATAATCCCTTAAAAAAAAGATGTAGCAGTGCTGAGTTTGTCAAGATAATGATTGTTATCTGTACTTTTACTGTAGCTAAAAGTAATAATGGCGACCCAAATACTTATCTGATATGGTACATATAGTACTTTATTGGTCGTGGCAAATCTGTCCTGTGTTATTCTGCTTTTAAAAATGAAAGCTATAATGTGATTGGTTGCTATAGGAAACAAAGATATCTTTTGTAGACATATGGACAGATCTTTGATCCATACTAAGGTTGCCGATGGAATTGTTGTGACTGATGACATCTATAGTGCAAGATTCCTGACAAGGACAATGTTATACATATATTGTTTGGTCACATGTCCTGCTAACTGTAGCCATCTTTTACCCATCTGAGCATCGCCAGAAGCTAGCCAAGGGGAGTGTGACTCCAGTAACCTCATAAAATAATGATCTATGTGCGCCTCAATGAGATTGACTGTTATACAATACTAAAAAAGTGGCCACTCCCTTTAATCTGCCAAGTTAAAGTGGTTTTCTGAAACCACCTGTTGGGCTCAGGTAGCATACTTAACCTACTCAAGCTCCCATGTTGCTCCATTACTTCTGGTTTTTGGACATGGAGATCGCAAAGGAAGTGATGTCATGTGGTCAGAGGAAGGGCTGTCATGTGGTCAATGGAAGGGCTGTCATGTGGTCAGAGGAAATGATGTCCTATAGTCCAAGGAGGCCATTCGTTGAAGCCTTTTTTTCTACCACTGTCCCAGTCCCAGGAGGTTTTCTAGAATGTCTGAAAATCTAATTCCTATAATAAGCACTTATCTATGAAAAAATATGTACCAAAGGCCATAGCAAAGGTTACAAACAATAAGAAATGGCATCGCCATATAGTGCAGTCAAACCATGTGACAGCTTGGGTTCTTAATGAAGGTTTTGTACTGGGGCCAATGAGCTTCAAGCTATGCTCTAATACTTTTGATGCTAAGTAACAACTTTAACCAAAACCTTAGTAAAAGGACAAAGATATTTGTGTTCTGAAGAGAAACTAGAGTGTTTTCTATCTGATATCTTAAATCAGTTGCATTACTATGGAGAGTGATAGGGGATGCCCTGTAGAAGTCACAGATACTCAACACCATGAAATATGTGTACTACCACTAGCTGTTACCAACGTTCTGTTATATGTGCTCTACAGCTGTACGAAATGACAGAAACAAGAAAAAGAAAGAGATAAAAGAAGAGGTGGTGGTACCAGACAGCTACGAGATGCCTCCTGAGATGGAAGAACTGATACAGAAAGTCAGCAAAGCTCATCAGGAAACCTTCCCTTCCCTATGCCAGCTCGGCAAATACACTACGGTAAGAGATAAGTAACACAAGTGCCTTGTCGTCATACTGAATACCAAGAGGAAGAGTATTCGCTAGCCAGCTACTGGGCCACTCATACATATGTGGGGGCTTCCCAACATTTCCTTGATGCTAATATGTACCTTTTTATGTGGATACTTGGAGGAATAGCTATTAGCTGTAGTGCATGTACAGCTTAGGGATGGTCTAAAAAAACCCATCATATTCCAATTTTAAGATGTTGAGGTTTAGTGATGGGTAATACACAGGTGGACTCCAGGTTTCAGTAGGCCCCTGGGTGACTGAGCCTCAGTGGGCCCCTTTGCAGTGAACTATAGTGGCAGCAAATAAAAATTCAGAAACTAAAACAGTCTTCTGTTCCCTAAAATATTCCCTAGTTTATTATAGCAAACAGTCCCCTCATGGTTATTTTATTTAAAGCCACCCTCACCCCCTATGGATTTCTTATTCACAGCCTTATGTGGGCCCCCCAGCAGCCCTGGGCCCGGCACTTACCCAGGTATGCCCAGTGCTGGCCCTGGTAATACCTAGTTGATGGTCCTGGCTTTTTTTTCCTTAGCGATGGAAAAAAAAGGAAGGGGCATGCTGGATTTCTACATGTCTGATCCCTCAAAGAGCTAAGTCTCTGATGGACCGACCATGCATTTTCATGGGTTAGCACAGATTTTGGTCACTTTAGTAACATCTCCATGTCTTTTGCAGAATTCCAGTGCTGACCACAGAGTGCAGCTGGATCTTGGTCTGTGGGATAAATTCAGTGAACTTGCCACCAAATGCATCATCAAGATAGTGGAATTTGCCAAACGCTTGCCCGGCTTCACCACCTTGAGCATTGCTGACCAAATAACCTTGTTGAAAGCCGCTTGCCTCGACATCCTGGTGAGTCATTACCCTGGAAATGACATACTTAATACCGCTGCCAGGCTACAAAACTTTGTTTGATGAGGTTTCATTTCTATAGTGACAGCTTATCACCCAGTAGATGACTTCCTGCCCAAGCGTTCACAAGACTGGCCCTTACCACAGCACATCAAATGATTGGCACAGATAATGTCACAGTATTTGTCACGTTTTCTGCGGTGAATTGCAGTAGCAAAATTTGGCTTTAAATATTGAATCTATGAGAAAGTTTCGCCTGTCTGTAAATCCATGATTCATGACCCTGGCCGCCATCAGGGGGGTTTAATGTGACTGTGTTCAAAGGCCCCTAGGAGGAGAAGGGGCTCCAAATCACAGAAAACCCTCCTCCCTTCCCAGGTGAAGGGAACTCACTGTACACACACATAGCTGGATTATCATTCTTTGCGGGGCCCACAAAATTTTCCAGGCCGGGGCGCCAAACTTCCTTGTAGTGGTTCTGTTCATGACGCCCATATAAAATACTAGAATAAAAATCACCAAAAATTTCCATGCAGAACTGCAGCTTTTCATACCCACAATTATCCTATGGGATCAAATGTGGTTTATATGGTCTACATGAACACCATTTAACAAGATTTATCTATCTTCACTCTTCTAGATGCTACGAATTTGCACACGTTACACCCCAGAACAAGACACCATGACTTTCTCAGATGGGTTGACCTTGAACCGGACTCAGATGCACAATGCCGGCTTTGGTCCTCTCACCGATTTGTTGTTTGCCTTTGCCGGCCAATTGCTCCCGTTGGAAATGGATGACACAGAAATAGGACTCTTGAGCGCCATCTGTCTAATCTGTGGAGGTATTACAAACTTTTTTTTTTCTTTTTGAAAGTGTGAACTTTTAACATCATGGCTTAGATTTATAACTGTGTACCAGTTTTTTTTTGCTGTTTGATGTGTCTTTTAGAATATATGTTGTTTACTACTTATTTATGCCAAAAGGGAGCAGATGTGTGCAACATGTTCAACTCTTTGGTGGTTAAATGTAGAAAATGTGAAGTCTAACAAGTCTAACATCATGTACTATTGACTAAGCTGATGTACATTATGGCAGAGAACTGTATGGCAGTATCTATATGAGGAAGTGCCACTTCTCTGAATATTTCTAGAATAGAGGAAGCCCTGTGGCTTGTATTATTAACATGCCTATGAGGCTATACAGCATATTCATTAACCCTATTATCATGCTAATAACCTAGACCCTATGCTAATATTCCCATTGATGTCTTCATGCTGCACTGACAAAGACAAGGAACTGATGGGGCTATGGACCACTGTCACAATGACACGGTATTAACTCTTACTTTCGCATTGTCCATTATAGATCGGATGGACTTAGAAGAGCCAGAAAAAGTAGAGAAACTCCAGGAACCATTGCTGGAGGCCCTTAAGTTTTATGCACGAAGACGAAGACCCAACAAGCCATACATGTTCCCTCGAATGCTTATGAAGATCACAGATCTACGTGGGATCAGCACTAAAGGTAAGGAATGATTTACAGTGTTGACCATCTTAAAGGAGTCTACCTTAGAGCAAGCCAAACAGTGTTAGGTATTGGTACTGGAAATTTGTGTAGCCATACCTGTGTGTGTGTTTATAAACAGCAGAAAAATGTATTTATATTCCAAGATTGTAGCTGGACTTGGAGCACTACATTGTGAGGTCACACAGCACAGCCCCTCCCCTCAATAGTAGGCTTCTCTTTAGACATTACAGCATAAGGAAGGCGTTGTGCAGCAGTTTGAGTGCAGAGATCAAATAGCAAAGCAGGGGGAGGACTTAAGTGCTAAAACTCCAGCTACATTGCTGGAATATAAAAGCATTTTTTCTCAGTCCTGCACACATAGGTATAGATACACAGAATTTTAGGGACAATACCTTAAACTGCTGGTAGATTTTAAGTTTCAAAGCATTTACAATGCACCATTTATGCAATGTACTTGATTTTCTTTTGGTTCACAGGAAAGTGATCCATTTGGTTGGATGATATTAACCATTTTGGTCAAATCTCTGTCCTTTTGTATTTAAAAACCAACAAGGGCTTGTCTGGGTGTAGTAAAACCTGACTGCTTCCTAAACAGTGCCACGCCTTACCACAGGTTGTGTGTGGTATTGCTGCTTTGCCAAATTCACAATAAAACTGAGCTGCAGTACCAGACAGGACCTGAATTGGCAGGTGAGGCACTGTACTTGGAAACCTATAGGTGAACATATAACATATATTACTGGAGTTATATATTATAGTTATGTGTAATCTATATATGCATCATTATCTTTGCCACAGGTGCTGAGCGAGCGATTACATTGAAAATGGAGATCCCAGGACCTATGCCTCCCCTGATCCGTGAGATGCTGGAGAACCCCGAGGCCTTTGAGGATGGTGCAGACACCCCTAAACCCAGTGAACCCCCCTCCAGTGAAAGCAGCGAGGGTAGCCCTACAGAGGAAGATAGCAGCGAGTCCAAGACTCCTTAGCCATCCAGAACATTATGGGAAGAATTGTCTTCCTCTTGAACTTCTCCAATGAGCCGTATGGCTTCACCCCCTGATATATGAGGCATTCTGGGGTCAGCCATAAGCAGGGTTATATGCCTTGTGTAGCGCTCAATTCTGCTCTTATTTACTGATGCAAAAAAAAGCCTTACTCACTGAGAGGATTGGAACGGGACTTCCAAAAACAGCAATACAATAACCAGGGAATCTCTGGGGGCAACTCCATAGAAATGACTTCAAACGTGAGCACAGCGGCGAGACCCCCGAATAAGCAATATGTACAGGAGCTGTTGATGCTTCATCATGAACTGGATTATTTTTTAGGAGCCCTCTCCACTCAGTATTTTGCCAAAGATTTTGATGACCAATAATCCTCTGCTAAAGAGACAATGATACGGGACGATCAGCTGAAGAGTTCAGCGGTGTCAGCACAATACCTGAAGCACATTGGTCTGCGTGTGTACATATGCATATACATATATATACCAGCACACATATTTACATATATGTATGTGCGGCATTAAATATATTTGCTATTGCAATGTTTTTATGCTTTTATTTTTTTTCATTGGCTGAACGAGGTCATATGACTACAAATAAAGCCTGTTATACTTTACAATGACATTGCTTGTGTGGAGTGTAGTTTAACATTCAATGTACGCGCATCATACAGGAAGAAATATATATGTAAATCTGTCAAGTCAAGATTATTACCTTTCGCAGTTGTTTTATACCACTTTAACTTCCAGGGCATTGGACATGAGAAATAATGAAGGCTTCTAGGCGGGCACCCAAACCAACCACCAAGATAATAAAGTGAGGGACTTTCAGTCCTGCAACCCTCATACATGTGTGTCTGCTTTTGACACAGGTCCTTCAAGGACCTTTAAAGGAGCTCCAAAGGTCGTTAATGGAAACATTTCAGGGCTAGTTGGGGCACTAAATTACCCACACGTCCCTTTGGAGCAATGGTGTAATGTTACAAATCGCCTTGTATGATTTTCCTCCGTGGGCGCATAAAAAAACAATCATTTCTACTTACCTCATACCTTGTGGCATGTGAAGCCAGCATAGTACAACCCCAGCACCACTGCGCAAGCGCTGTAGGTACAGCACATGTGCCATGGGGCCAGGGTATTATCCAAACTGGCATTGGCAATGGTCTGATGTGCCTCATCTGACTCAAAAATAGGTGAGTATAATTGTTTGTTTTTGTTAAATTGAGGCCACGGACAGTTCTCATACAACTTGTTTTGGGACCCTAAACCACAGGTCCATATGGACCAATAGTTGGTATAGGGTCCTAAATGGACGTAGCAGGTTGTCTTTAAATGGCAAAACTAAAATCTGCAAAATCCCCCTTTTCCTTTTCATAACTAGTTTGTTCGCCTGTACTTGTAATGTAATGTTAAACAATTTTCATACAGCTCTGAGCCCGTGTCCTTGGCATGGTGTAATGTGTTCTCTCTTGCCCAGTGTTACTTTCCTCGGCCTTCACTGACAATGGGGCACATTTACTTACCCGGTCCAGTCACGATCCAGCGGCGCATTCTCTGACGCAGATTCGGGTCTGCCGGGATTTACTAAGGTCATGCGCCCGATATCCAGCAGGTGTCGCTGCTGCGCTGAGGTCCGCCGGAGTTCACCTTCTTTGTCCCGGTGCATGTAAGTGCTGATCTTGTGACACAAATTCTTTTTTAAATTCTGTGGTTTTTCTGAATCCCAGGGTAATTCGCCGCAAACTGGAAATTGTCGGGAAACCTGCCAAAAGTGCGCGATGGAGCCCCCATATCTTTGTTCTCTCCTGAAACTGAGCACTTTTTCTGCATAAAGTCCACAGATTTATGCTTATGAAGTAGGAGAATTTACCTATGCCTATTGTTTACTTTATATGCGACCCTCTTAAACCCTTTGTCATCAGCATGTGAGGTCGGCTCATGTGCTATTAACCATAGAAAAAGACTTCCTGAACCACAACCACGAGCAGGAACAGGACCTGCTCTAAAATTCACAGCACATGTAGTGGAAACCACGGCCTTGTGTATGAGCCCATTGAAATGCATGGGCAAACACAGCATTGTATAACTTTTAATTATACAAACAATATCAATAGTTTGCTATTGAGTTTTTGTATAAAAGATAGGTTTTACATAAAAAAAGATATGTTATTAAATGTGCTCTGTGACTAGGCACTTGTCCCCTGGGAGTGGCTACAGAGGAGCAGTTCCCCCCACCCTTGGGAAACGGCTCCTCCATGTGTCCTTTTCATATATATATGAATAACTCCCATCAATCGGGATTGGCTATAGAGTAGCAGTGGGCGTCGCTAAGCCAAGTGATGGGCGTTTTCATATATTTGAAAAGGACACATGGAGGAGCAGTTTCCTAAGGGTGGGGGGCGACTGCTCCTCTATAGCCACTCCCAGGGGACAAGTGCCTAGTCACACAGCACATGGAAAGGTTCTATATAACATATATTTTTTTCTGTAAAACATTTTTTTATACAAAAACTCTTTGGCAGTGTTTGTACTATGCTCTGTGGGGACTAGGGGAGTGCTAAAATTGGTCTCCTGGTGACAGGTTCCCTTTAAGTTGTATTTTTGAATCTTGTAAACTTGTAAAAGTCAATAGCAGAATAACTGTTTGGGTTAACACTTAGTTTTATTGAACTCCTTGACTATAGTAATTTGTGCATTTTCATAATCTTTGGTTGGATAACAAATGAATGATATTTTCTTATACCATCTACACATCTCCATACATTGTATTAGCAATTGTGAATTATTTGTGTAAAATCTTTTGTTAAGGTTTCTTATCTCCAGCTCGTGAGGACCTGTGCTGTACTGTATTACTTTTACTATTACTGGGTTCATATTACACTTTATGTATACACTCAGCATATATATGTCAGGAAAGCTCCCTACCTATAAGCTGAGCATACCCATTGACATATACTGGCAGAAGGGGGCATAGTTGTTGCCTCCGTCTGACCAGTATATGTTGCATACGGCAAGCTACGGGGAAACACCCAGTGCATTGGTGGCAGCCAATCACTGACTGCTGCCGTTCTACACTCCTTCCCCTTTATTCAGGGGGAAGGAGAGGTCCCGTGGGCGACGTATCGCACTGTATAAGCATACAGTGGCATACAGTGGGATACGTCTGTGCCATACGTTGTATGGATACAATGAAAACCCCCTGACGTGTGATTACAATGTATGGAGCAAAACATGATGTGAACACAGCCATTGGAAAACCATTGTGTTGAATGGACACTGTGTAATACTTCCTTTCACCTGTGGTGGTGCTGTTTGAAACTTTTACTGCTCTTCTTCTCCCTAGATTGCAGTGGAATACTGGTTGTCCTGCCATGTAAACACATTGGGGCACATTTACTTACCCGTCCGCTCGAGTCCACTCTGGTGCACCTGATATCCTGCATGTGTCGCTTCCCCGCTCAGGTCCGCCAGAGTTCACCTTCTTCTTCCTGGTGTATGTAAGTGCATTGGATGCGATGGGTCATTTACTAAGGGCCCGAATCATGTTTTTCCGGCGATTTACCCGGATTTTTCCGTTTTGCGACAATTTTCCCTTTATTGCCCTGGGATTTTGGAGCACGCGGTCGGATTGTGGCGCATCGGCCCCGGCATGCACGTGACGGAAATCGGGGGTCTTGGCCGTACAAAAACCAGACGGATTCGGAAAAACCGCCGCATTTAAAAAAAAAGTGTCGCTGGACACGCGCTTACCTGTACTCGGCCCAGCTTGGTGAAGTTCAGTGCATTCCGAGGAACTTCAGCGCAGCAGCGACACCTGGTGGACGTCTGAGGAACTGCCTTAGTGAATCTCTGGAAGACCCGAATCCTCCGCAGAGAACGCGCCACTGGATCGCGAATTGACCGGGGAAAAATCTGCCCCAATGAATCTTGAATCCCGCGCTCAGCCCGAATAAGTTAGATCGTTCGACGGCACGCCCCCGATTTCTGTCGCATGAAAGCCGGTGCAGATGCGCCACAATCTAATCGCGTGCAACACAATCCCAGCGCAAACCTCTGTTAAATACCTGTCAAAGCTGCGCAAATCCCGAAACCGTCGAATAGTTCAACGAAAGTGCAGTACGCGACCCTTAGTAAATAAGCCCCATTATATACCACACATGACAAGACCCAGTACATCATACAAGTCACAGACTTATACTCTGGCTTATACTCGCTGATGGTAAATGACAGTAGGATGGCAGATGTGATGGGTTTCAGTCGCGGTACTGCAGGTGTACATTTTAGGAAGTGAGAGTCACTTTGCCCAATCAATTTGAATACTTTGCCAATATGTAGATAAAAGTGTACCTCCAGTTTCACATTGATTTAAAGCAAATTGTTATATGTGATTCTTCCTATAAAAACAACTAGACCAAAATGGCACAAGTGGAAGGAGGACCCTACCTGTGACATCTCACAATCCAGGCCAGGATTAGGTACATCTTATTTATGTGTTTACTCTAGATCTGTGTATACTGCACACTGCCTTAACTTACTCATTTATTAAGGGCACCAGTTTTCTGAAGGAATTTGCACTTTCGTTTAGGTGCAAAGTACTTGCACAGGTATTTAAGAAGTGCCACATTTGTGATGCATGCAACCATTTTGTGATTTGGCTGCAAGACTATTCTTTCTGCACCGAAATGGGTGTTCCAGTGCTCAGTTGGGACGTGAGCCACAATTATCATGCAAAGTCCGACAGAAATGTGTTGCATGCCCTATGTTAAAGGAGCACCAAAAAATGTGGTGCACTCTGTCGGGAGGGACATTCATGAAGAACGTGCGCCAGAAATCCGGAATCTGGCGCCCTCTGCACACTACACATGCAAACTGCACTATGAGCTTCTACACCAGATTTGTGACGTACAAACACTGAATTAACCACAAATTCTTACACAATGCAAGAAATTGTAATTATTATTGTGACTGCGCCACCTCCACGCCATGTGGTCATGGTGGGGTGTGAAGGGTAGAGCTGCTGGCTGAGTGGGATAGCACAAGCGGTCCTGCCCCATGCCTGACTACTTTCTGAAAACCTGCGAACATTTTTACTAAAAGCTACACCAGGTTGGACCTTGCACAGTCTTGATCGCCGACTAAGCTGTCACTGGTGACCCCGCGATCCATGTCGCGGAACGCGGGTGCATGCGTGCACTGATCGGCCCCGATCCGGATCTATGGCACAGGTGCCCCCCGATCCATGTTGCGTGTGCCTGCCACTGCCCCACTCTGGGTCAGTACTTACCCTTCCCGGCTCCTGATGGCTCCATTGCAGTCCCATCCAAGCCACAGGTCTGCTTCCTTCACTGCTAGGGTGCGCGCGCTGATTCTCCAAGAATTTAAGGGCCAACGTCTTCCTTATTGGCGCTGGCATTCCCGACTCCCGATTCCCGAATTTAGCCTGGCGACTCCCAGCATCCCCTGCCGGATCTTCAAGTCATTCTAACTAAAGTGAAAGCCTCCTCAGCGTTTCCACACGCCTCTGTGATTCCTGAGCGTTTCCATGTTCCTGTAGTGTTCCCGTGTTCCTGTGGTGTTCCCGTGTGGCGGTCCTGTGATCCTGTGGCGGTCCTGTGATCCTGTGGCGGTCCTGTGATCCTGTGGTGGTCCTGTGATCCTGTGCGGTCCTGTGATCCTATGGCGGTCCTGTGATCCTGTGGCGGTCCTGTAATCCTGTGGCGGTCCTGTATCCCAGTGGTCTTTATGAGGTCCTGCCAGCCGCCCTTCCGAGATCCTGCAAGCCGTCCTTCCGAGGTCCTGCCAGCCATCCTTCCGAGGTCCTGCCAGCCGTCCTTTCAAGGTCCTGCCATCCCGAGATCCTGCCTTCCCGTGGTCAGGCCTTCCTGTGGTCTTGCCTTCCCGTGGTCAGGCCTTCCCGTGGTGCATACCTTGGCTGCCACCACGGGCCTAGTCGCACCCGTGGAGCGACCTTGTGGCTCCCCGCTGCAGCAAGACCATCCCACCTTGCGGCGGGCTCTGGCGACCAGGAGTTCACTTAGACTCCACTCCTGGGTTGCGGCTAGTATCGTTATCCCCCGCGGTGGTCCAGGGAGTCCACGGACTTTTGCCTGGGACTTTAGTCCCAGTGCGTGACAGTAAGATCCGGCCATGGACTCCGTCAAGGTCTTCTATCCTGCTAAAGCCCTGGACTGTGCCAAGGACCCACGCCAGCTACTGGGTGACCTTCCCAGCCATATTGCCCGGCAGTCTCAAGAGATTGCTACCCAAAAAGAACTCCTGGACAAACTCGCAGCCACCCTTCGCTGGATGATTGCCTCCCAGCAGCAGGCTCCTGCGACTCTACCTCCTGTTGCTCCAGTCACCCTGCTATGTTTTCCGGCAGTAGAGTCTGGACCCGAATTTTTTTTTGCCTGACAAATTTTATGGCAACCCCAAATTGTGCAGGAGATTCGTTTCCCAGTGTTTGCAGCACATTGAACTGATATCCTCCCAGTTCCCCACCGAACACGCTAAGGTGGCGTTTGTCTACTGTTTGCTCTCTGGAGAGGCCCTGGCCTGGGCTACTCCTCTATGGGATAGTGGTGACCCGGACATGGTAACCCATACCACATTCCTGGCAAAAATCCGGTCCAGGTTTGAACCATCTCAAGTCCGGTATCACGCCTGTCCTGCTTGGCCCCAGTGTCCCCAGTGTCTCCGCAGCCTCCCAGAGCTGCTCCGGCTTTCCCAAAAGCCGCTCCTGTGTCTCTGCAGCTTCTCACGGCTGCTTCGGCTTTCCCAGAAGCCTCTCCAGAGTTTTCTCCACAGCTTTCCAGAGCTACTCCGGCTTTTCGACATGCCGCTCCAGAGTCTCTACCGGCCTTCCCACAGGCCGCTCCAGAGTCTCCACTGGCATCCCCACAGGCCACTCCAGAGGCTCCACCGGCCCTCCCAGAGGCCGCTCCCGTGTGCCAAAAGCCGCTCCAGTTTCCGGTGTGCCAAGAGCTGTCTAAGCCTCCGCAGCCACACAGTGCGGCTCCAGCGGCACCCCAACTTCCGCAGCCTCCCAGTGCCCAGCCTCTGCAGCTTCCCAGTGCTGCTCCAGCGGCACCCCAGCCTCCGCAGCCTCCCAGTGCTGCTCCAGTGGTGCCCCAGCCTCCGCAGCCTCCCAGTGCTGCTCCAGTGGCGCCCCAGCCTCCGCGGCTTCCCAGTGCTGCTCCAGCAGCGCCTCAGCCTCCGCAGCTTCCCAGAGCTGCTCCGGCTTTCCCACAAGCCGCTCCAGTGCCTCCGCAGCTTCGCTGTGCTGCTCCAACGGCTACCCAAGAGTCGCTCCAGCCTGTGGCTTCCCAAGAGGTACACCAGCCTGCGGCTACCCAAGAGTCGCTCCAGCCTGTGGCTACCCAAGAGTCGCTCCAGCCTGCGGCTACCCAAGAGTCGCTCCAGCCTGTGGCTACCCAAGAGTCGCTCCAGCCTGCGGCTACCCAAGAGTCGCTCCAGCCTGCGGCCACCCAAGAGTTGCTCCAGCCTCTGGCCAAAAGACGTTCAAGACGTACTCAAGTTGCCCTTGGCTTGGTCTATGCCAGGTTCAAGCGCCACACGGTTGGTTCTGTCTTCACTGTTCCTGCTCTCCTCCTTAGGTGTTCCGTCTTCGAGAAGAATTGGAGGAAGCGAAGGAAGAAGAGGCTGAAGAAGAAGAGAAGAGGTGCCCTACGTGGGGGTGTACTGTCACAAGTGACCGCATTCGTGCTCCGCCATGTGTGTCTGCCGCTGCCCCACTCTGGATTGGTACTTACCCTTCCCAGCTCCTGATGGCTCTGTCGCGGTCCCGTCCAGGCCGCAGGTCTGCTTCCTGAATAGGCCCTGCGCTCCCGCTGCTAGGACGCGCGCGCCGACTCTCCAAGAATTTTATGGCCAGCATCTTCCTTATTGGCGCTGGCATTCCCGGCTCTGCTATATAGCCTGGTGACTCCCAGCATCTCCTGCCGGATCTTCAAGTCATTCTAATTGAAGTGAAAGCCTCCTGAGAGTTTCCAGACGCCTCCGTGATTCCTGAGCGTTTCCAGGTGCCTCCGTGATTCCTGTGGTGTTCCTGTGGCGGTCCTGTGATCATGTGGCAGTCCTGTGATCCTGTGGTGGTCCTGTGATCCAGTGGTGCTCATGTGATCCTGTGGCGGTCCTGTGATCCTGTGCGGTCCTATGATCCTGTGGCGGTCCTGTAATCCTGTGGCGGTCCTGTATCCCAGTGTCCTTCCTGAGGTCCTGCCAGCCGTCCATCCGAGGTCTTGCCAGCCGTCCTTCCGAGGTCCTGCCAGCCGTCTTTCCGAGGTCTTGCCAGCCATCCTTCAAAGGTCCTGCCATCCCGAGATCCTGCCTTCCTGTGGTCCTGCCTTCCCGGACTTAGAAAGTTGTTCAGCATCACATATTCGGATGGTAGCGCTTATGGGAAGGCAGGGGAACTTTTTGACACCCTTAATTTTAAGACTTGAGAATTGAGCACACACATATAGAGCTGCACTGAAGCCAGGTGGGAATGAGCAGAAGCTTGAGCCCCTCTCTTCTTTCAGCAGCTCAGTAACCGTTACCTTCTTCCATCACTAGATACGGATTCCCCTCTATAACAGCAGAGTGTGAAGAGATGAGAGAGAGATTGCTGCTTTGGTTACAAGGAGGTTCAAAGCAAAAGAACAGCTACTTATTGTTAATGAAATGGATCTGAGTGTATTTGTTGTGTGGGATAATATCACAAGTTGTAGCTATTAGGTTTCTAGAGATTTAAGAATTTATTTTGATGACCAGATTTAGAGTAAGGAGCTTCTACCTCATGGGATAAATCCAATGTGGAGAGAATTATCAAGACAACTGTTATTTTATATGAAGGTTATAACTGTTTCTATAAATTACATGTCAATAGCAAGAAAGTATGGTTACTCCCAGGTCATTGAATCCATGTACGACAAATACTTCCTACTGACCTCATAGTCATAGCTAATAATACAGATAAGATCAACAGTCATAAAAATGCAGAATGAAGCAAACACTGAAACCAAAAATACGACAGGGCTAAGGTGTGTCCTAGATTGACCTAAACCATAACTCATCTGTTACAAACTAAATGCTTAAATACCAGTGGTAAGACTGGATCTACATTCTGGGGAAGCTGCCAGTGGTTCCGATTTACCCGCAAGATCATGTGGTATCCATGTGTGGGCAGGACCTCATTCACATGCAGTTTCGAAACACTGTCTAATTGTCTATAAGAAAATTACCATTAATTCCTCTTGGACGAATGTGCCAACAATGTTACTACTGCCTGGTGTTAGACCAAAAAGAAGGTGTGTGAACAGGTTTCGCAAGCATTGCCTCATGAAAAAATGCACAAACACCCAATGAAAACATGTGTAGGAAATATAGTCTTACCTAATTGTAGCATTGGTATGTGTTTGCATCAATTACAGGTTTGCCAATACAAATATATTACTTTGATACCACTTGGGCATATTCAGTTTCTGGCCAACCCCTTTATCGTTTTTGTCTATGGCACTGAGGATCCCTCAAAATCATCTATAGTGAAGATAATTAAAGGGAACCTGTCAGGGCGATTTGTGATAAAAAACTAACGACAGGTGCTTATGGGCCGGTGGTTTAGGAAATCAAATTGCATTGTTACATCTTTGTCCCTGGCTGCTATTAAAAAAAAATGTATACCTACCTGGGGATTTGGTGCATCAGACTTCGATGCATCTCTTGTGCTCCCACCTGCTTGTTGTGTAGTACACCCTGGCGTCATTGTGCATGGGCTAAGCCTTTGTGCGGTGAAGCCAAGTTGTACCACGCCAATTTCATTGAAGCATTGAGCAGGTGCCGAGAGCAATGGACTGAAGTATCTATAAACCTTTGTTTTAAGAGAAATAATGTAAGGTGATTTGTGTCACTAAATCATTGTTCCTTCAGGAACTGGAGGTTGTTTAGTGTCCTAAACTGTCCTAAGCGACTGACGTCAAAGTGTGTGCGCAGCGAGCATGCAAGGATGGCTGGGGACAGGTGGCTGACTATAAACTGGGGGCATGGACTGGACGGCTATATATTGGGGGCATAAGCTGACTGGCTTTATACTGGGGGGCAGGGGGATGGCTAGATATACAATGGAGTGCAGGGGCTGGCTGGCTACATACTGGGGACAGGGGGATGGCCAGCTATATACTGGAGGCAGGGGGCTGGCTATCTACTGGAGGGTAGGGGTCTGGATAGCTATAAACTGGAGGCTGGGGGCTGGCTAGCTATATACTGGGGGAAGAGGGCTGGCTATATACTGGAGGCAGAGGGCTGGCTAGCTATATACTGGGGGGCAGGGGGCTAGCTGGCTATATACCGGAGGCAGGGTGCTGGCTAGCTATATACTGAAGGCAGGGGGCTGGTTAGCTATATACTGGAGGGAGGGGACTGGCAGGGTATATACTGGGGGAAAGGAGCTGGCTGACTATATACTGTGACAGGGGGCTGGCTATTTACTGGGGGTAGGAGGCTGGCAGGCTACATACTGGGAGGCAGGGACTAACTAGCTTTATACTGGGGTGAAGGGGACTGGCTAGATATATAGTGGGTGGAGGCTGTTACCAATGCATTTACCACCCTAGGCTTATACTCGAGTCAACAGGTTTCCACAGTTTTTTGTGTTAAAATTAGGTACCTCGGCTTATACTTGGGTCAGCTTATACTTGGGTATTTTCACTTTCTGATTATATTTATTTAAACAAATATAGGCATTCTATTGTTTTTAAGAACAGAGGGACATTTTCACACATTTTTTTCTTTTGCTGGGGCACAGTGTTTGGAGACCCTATTTTCTCCATTATATTGACCACTTCTATCCATGACAATTCTGGACTTTTATTCAAAATGTGAAAGTATGATAAAGTATGAAAGAGCTTGAAACAAGATTATTTTGTGTAAATACAGGCAAAATCTCATAAGAATGATGTGTTCTTCTTTAGAACTGATGTGATTTAATCTACAGCATATGCAATGATTTCTATCATTGTTATAGTACAAAAATGGTATCTGAAAACCAAATAATGTGTTAAAATCACGTCTGAGCCCAAGGCTATGCAAGCTGTAGAGTAATATGGTCAAGGGACACATTTCTTAGATACTACACAATATATGAAAAACTACCACTTGAAGGATCGTTTGCTATCAAAAATCAGATGAGCCTTTGAATCCAGACCCCCCTCCCCTTGATTCATTGGTTGGTGCGACTGTTACCTCCTATATTTCTTTGTAGATGATTTCACAACCTGAGTCTATGTGGGTCTATGTGGGTCTATGTGGGGCATCAGAAGGACCACTCCCTCGTCGGCACTCAAGCATAGAGGTGGCGTTAAAAGTGAAATAATCGCATTTCATGGAGGTATGCAAGAAAAATGGTGTAAAATACCATCATAAATCTCCCCGTATATGTCCAACTGTCCAGCATGGCACAAACCAATCACATTGAAAGGCTTGTCTGCCATCCATTATTGACAAGTTTGGTATCGATTATGTGTGGTCTCGGTTGAGTCTTTGTATAGAAACAGAAGGCACCACACTGAACTGGAGGCAAACCAGGGGCCAATAGGAAAAAAATCCTGAACAACTCGGAAATTAGAAACTTAAAAAGAAAACCACAAATGATTCAAAATTCAGATTTGGCCTTTTCAGAGAACTTAAAGTTTTAATAAGATTCATAAATCATATAACAGAGAACTAGTTCCTCAAGGTTTCTTTGTTTCCTGAAATTTGTGGTTGAAAAGTCATTCTTTGAATAAAAGACAAAAATATATTAAAGACAGCTTACGCTAAAAGTCTGAGCAGCTGACTTTAGGCCATGGGCACTTTATCTTAGTCAGGTCCTGTTCATGTTTGTGCCTATGACAGTCCGGGAAGTTGGGAGACTGGACTCTACGCCATACACATCAGCGGCTGGCAAGGTTTCCCTCAGCCGAGTGTGCATGTGTTTTGTATAAAGATGAGCTGTTGCCTGACACCTCTTGAAAACACAGAATCTGGAATGCCGTAATGTAACATCTAAGTAGGAGGCCTCCATAAATGTTAGATGGTTGTCCCATGCCAGTGACATTCATCTACTGTGTCCTATGACCAGAACAACTTTGGTTGACAGAGAAATTGATTATTTTAGCAACAGCGTATAGTGTCATATTCTGTAAGATACATTCAATCTGTCCAGAGCCCCAATCTTTTCAACGAACACAGGATTAGAGGATTCCTTCATAGAGAATGAAAGGTGCAAGATCTCCTGGAAGGAAACCTCTTATCTTGTGTAAGCTAAGAAGAATGGCACTCCAAATCTGGCTATCGACAGCAACTCTTTCAAGAGTCTATTAACTCTTGCTATATCTGCTTTATGCTTAGTCACTTAAATAAAATCTACCATCAAAATGTTTAAGTATTTGAAAGAAAAGAAAAATGTATACTCACCTCGTCTCCTCATTCCCCACACATTCCAGCAGGTGAAGCCGGCGTATTACACCCTGACTAAACTATGCAAGGTCCGTAGCTTCAGCAAATGTGTCTCATCGGACTCTTATAGATTTTTTTGAACTTGAAGACATCAAAAAAGTTAGATTTGGGACCGTAAACCACTGGTCCATAAAGACCTGTAGTTGGTCTAGGGTCTCAAATCAACCTGACAGGTCTTCTTTAAACTTTGCAGGAGCATTTCCCCCTCCCAGCAGTGAGGCTATATCAGGCAGTGGGAGGGGGAAAGTGCTTAGGGATTAAAGGGGTCGGGGGAAACATGAATAAGTTCTAATAACAACCCTAGGAGCACTTCAGGCTCATTAACATAATTTTAAAAGTTGATTTTAAAAAGAAAGAGACCATGGATATATATAATATAATATGGATATATAATATAAGATTACCACAATCACTATGCCTGGATCCATGTGTACGTGTTCCTGGTTGATTATTATTGATTTGGATGGGTGATTGAATGTACTATTAAAGAACGTTGGTCAGAGCAGACCATAATGCAATTGTAAATAGGGGTCTTTTGGCTCTTTCCAACAGCAGATATAAGGGCAAACATAACACAGCAGAGGTCTTGCAGTGGCATATTCACCTATATCCATTGAAATCACATGCATGCATAGCTAAGATGGCACAGTTCTAGTGGTGATATCAAGAAACAAGTCAAGAAATGATAACTTATGTGTGTTCCACTGCTCATGCTGCAGTATGTTGTAGGACAAGGGTGCCTAAGGTGGGGGCTATATGAACTAAGTAGAAAACAAATGTGTTATGTGTTCAGTAGAAAACAAATGTGAGTTGAGGCCATGCAGTAAATGACTTAAGGCCATACATCAGGATGACTTTTGTTGAGGACAACAATCATACAATCCAAATAAATGTGTCATCTGTCAAGGAGCAAACAATAATACACTTACTTAGAACAATACTAGAGCTAGAGAGTTGTGAGTACCATGGTATGAGTGTAATAGTGTAAATGTGGAGTGGCAGGAACATCTCAGAGAATGTGAGTAGAATCTTCTTAGATAACCAGGGTCTGCGCCAGCACCAAGAGTAACCGGGGCAGGTGCCGGGGTCCAGAGCTGCTACCAAATCTCAGTTACCAAATCTCAGTCCACAGCACCTGGCAGTGCCTGGGCGCTGCTATCACACCGACCTACATCTCTGCACTGTGTGTATAAAATAATGTCATGGGGGTGAAGAGTGCTTATATAATATAATCCATGAGGGGGCTGTATATAAAATAACCATGAGGGGCTGTATATAACATAACAATTAGGGGCTTTATATAATATAACAATAAGGGTCTGTATATAAAATCACCATGAGAGGCTGTATATAATATAACAATGAGGGGCACTATATAGTATAACCATGAGGGGCTTGTATATAATATAACAATGAGGGGCGACAGTATATAATATAACCATGAGTGGAGACATGTTATAATATAACCATGAGGGGGCTGTATAACCATGAGGGGGGACAGTATATAATATAACCATACGTAGGACAGTATATAATATAACCATGAGAGGGCTGTAGATAATATAACCATGAGGGGGGACAGTATATAATATAACCATACGGAGGGCAGTATATAATATAACCATGAGTGGAGACAGGTTATAACCATGAGGGGGTTGTAAATAAAATAACCATTAGGGGGCTGTTTGAGATGCTAAACTAGGAAATATTTTAGGGAACAGAGGACCGTCTAAGTTTCTGAATTTTTAATGCCACCACGTGAGATCACTGCAAAGGGGCCCACTGAGGTTCTGTCGCCCAGGGGCCTTCTGAAACCTGGAGCCAGCCCTGTAGATAACAGTAATCCCACTATCGAGTGATCCTAGCTCCACATTATAGTCAAATCATTGAGTGACATCTGCAAGAACCTAAACCCAACAAGTGTAACAGAAACCCGACGCAGTTGTGAATTGAGCCTTCATCTCGTGAAGAGCCCCCAGAAGAATGACAACAAAGGAAGGCAATGCCATCAGATGTAAAAAAAAAAAAAAGTCAGGTGGGGCATTTAAGCATATTTGTACTCCCTGTGGATTTGCCATAAGATTAGAAATACCCTTCTACGTGGATTACTGATTGTAACTTATTAGTCTTGTTGTCCTTTACATCAGCACTGACTATCTTTATCCAAGGGGGAGGTACAGCACATATCAATGTATGGGCACACTGAGAGATTGATGTCTTGTATATTTGTTGGGGAGGTGTCTCATAAGAGTCAACTGGGATTTTTCCGGTTTGTTTTTGTGAAGATGAGTTATTTTCTTTCATAAAGGTGAGCAGGATATCCAGGACTGCGGTGTATCCCATGATGCAGACAGCTCCCAACACAATTAGACTTCATGGAGCGTATTTAGCCTTAGACACAGCCATGAGGCCATATTGATTTTTGTTTTACAGAGAAAATTGCACATTAAACATTAAGCATTCCTGGGTTTGATTTTCAGCTAAATCACGCCACTTCAGTGTTAATCTTTTAATTCAGAAAGACAGAGTGATATTTCACATCTCCTGAACATGCTAGCACAGACAGATCACACCTATTGATTATCCTCTATACAACAGTTGGTTAATTGTGTGTCCATTACTAAATGCAGTGGGATTTTATGGATGGCCTGAAAATAGTCATCACTTGTCTTCAGTCTTCTTATATGATACAATGTACCTATTGATATAGACATGCTTCAAATAAATATTCAATATTAAGAGCAATTAGAGAAACCAGACATGGTCCTCAATGGGCTACATCAGAATTTACCCTTCCACTTGGCTAATGCTAGCCTTAGACATAATACAAGGTTGGCCGATCCCCCAATATTGGGGAAATTAAACAGAGAGAAAGAGGTAAAGGTATGTTGAAATGTCCTGTTCCAGTGTCAGTGGTCATGATGTATTTTCGGCACTGATAATTGTTCTACTGGGCTGCACATGATTAATAAAGTTGTCCCTACCGCTTCAATGTTTTCTGTAGATACTAGATGGCCAACAAAATTAAGGTTACTCCTGCATCTTCAGCGGTATCTTAGATCTTCTGTAGATTGTTTCTTTAGGTCCAGGATATAAAGGTAGTTCCTGCCTCTTCAATGACTACTTAGAGCTTCTGAAGGTAGTTACTTAAAATCCAACAATAAACAAATTATCGATAGACCATCATGTCGCTTTTACATTTGTTATCCAAAAAGTGGAGTTTGATCCACGGATTCCCAGCAATCTGTCCACCCATTTTCTTCCAAGCACTAAGCATTATACATTTATTGATGCCTCCTGTATAAAAAAAGGAATACAAAAAAAAATAAACAAAATATTTGTGCTATTTTACAGAATTCTTGATACTGAGGGGAATGATGAAAACCTGGCAAGACCAGTGGTATTAACCTTGATACTGGAGGGTCCTAACATATGTCATTCCTAACTTATTTAAATGAGTCAAAGATGTTCCTTGAAATCCTCCTGTAGACTCCCCTAAACAGACATCATGGGGCTCATTTACTAAGGGTCCGAATCGCGTATTTACGGCGGGTTTACTGACGATTTCCGATTTGCGCCGAATTGCCCCAGGATTTTGGCGCACGCAATTGGATTTTGGGGCATCGGCGCCGACTTTCACGAGACAGAAATCGGGGGGCATGGCCATCAGACAATCCGATGGATTCGGAAACACTGCAGAATTTAAAAAAGAATTATGTCGCAAGATCAGCACTCACATGCACCGGTAAGAAGAAGGTGAACTCCGGCGGACCTCGGCGCAGCAGCGACACCTGCTGAATATCGAGCGCACGGACGTTAGTGAATCCCAGCAGACCCGAATCAGCGTCGGACAACGCGCTGGGGGATCGTGACTGGACCGGGTAAGTAAATTAGCCCCCATGAGTCTGTAGGAAAATAAATGTCCAGTTGAGAAATAAATGTTCAGCAAATTGAAGAAAGTAGATTGGCGCTGTAACCGATAAATCGTTTGGTAGCTTTATTTATCCGATTCACAGGAACAATACAGGCAATGTACAGTCATAAAAAATAGGATGCCATATCCATCTCTATAGTCATAGATCATCTATGACTAAAGACCTTAGGGCAGTGATGGCGAACCTTTTAGAGACCGAGTACCCAAACTGCAACCCAAAACCTAATGACTTATCGCAAAGTGCCAGTACGGCAATTTAACCAGAAAACTGACGGTTTAGTTTAGAATCAATTTACACAGGACTGTCTGAGCTCAGATTCCAGCAGTCCTATACACACTGAAACGCCACTTTTACACCATTTTACATCACATAAAAGAGTAATAAAAAGTTATCAAAAGGTCACGCAGTCCTAAAAATGGTAGCAATGAAAACAACGGCTCATTAAGCAAAAAAATCACCCCTCCCCAGCTCCGTGCGCTAAAGTTATTAGCGTCACAAGATGGCAGACTATTTTCTTTTTCGTACACTGTTTTAATTATAGAAAAAGCATTAAAACACAATAAAACCTACAAATCTGGTATCACTGTGATAGGACCGAACCAAAGAATAAAGGAGAGAAATGATTTGGAGCAGCAAAAGTATTAAAATCTACAGCTTCCTAGTACACGACATGGAATAATAAATGACAAGTAAAATATGTTACGCAAAATATAAGCCCTCACACAGGTATATATAAATGCACATATAAATTTATAATATAATATGCATATACATAAATACATACATAAAAATACATATGTTACTTACTCTTGCTCAGGTGTCTGTTGTTCCAGGGGGGGGATGCAGCATCTGGAGTTCTGGGCAGTTTGGTTATGAGGCATGAGTTCCAGGGGAGAGGGTGATGGGGGGGTGGGGGCAGTGGCCGGAGTTGAGCGGGGGGGGGGGGGGTCGGTAGTGAGAGCGGCCGGAGTTCTTGCGGGGGGGGGGGGGTTGAATTGCGATAGCGGGCAGAACAGGCTGGGGTTCGGGCCCGGGGGGGGGGGGGGGGGATTGTGCTTGTGGTAGTGCTTGTGGCGCAGTTTGTGCACTGACTTTCGGCCCGGTTGCGGGCGGAGTTTTATGGGAGGTGCGGAAGCGGGCAGGAAATCAGCCTTCCTATCTATCTGTGGAAGCGCCGAAGTAAAAAAATAAATAAATACACTCACCTCAGACTCTGCGTTCCTCCGGCTGATCACTGCAGCACACACGGAGTAAGGTTCCCCAGCGCTGGCAGCGTAATGACATCATTTCGCTGCCAGCGCTGGGACGCTTACCGTCCTGTGCGCTGCTGTAATCGGAGTGACAGAGGAGGCAGTGTCGGCGCCCTGCACTGTCATGGCTGTTAGCAGTATCGGAGCGCAGCTCCGATACTGCTAGCAGCCATGACAACCAGGTGTGGACAGTGGTTGTCCGCACCTGGCAGTGGTTGGGAGGATGGGGCGCGTGCCAGCAGTGAGGGCTCTGCGTGCCCTCTCTGGCACGCGTGCCATAGGTTCGCCACCGCTGCCTTAGGGTATGAAACGTGTCCCATCCTATTTTTTATGACTGCAGAAACAAAGGCAAACTTTCATCTAACTTTTCTTTTTATCAGAAAAAGACAGTTTTATTATAAAAGCACTTTGGCAATGTGCACACGATTCTCTATGGGGACATGGGGGTGCCAGAGAAAAGGATCCTGGTGACAAGTTTCCTTTAACATTTAGTATGGGGTATTTACATCTGGGACAATTATGGCATATACAAGAGATTTGTAGTAAATGTTGAACTGATGGAGGTCCCATCTCTGGAATCCATTCCGTTCTGAAGAACTGGGCTTGAAGACTTGGTTATTTGATAAACTCATATAGAACTGGAGTTCTGTGCATGCATGGCCACATCAGCATCACACTGCCACACTGAGAGGTTGAAGATGATGGTGATGACATTCCAAGCCATTTTTATGTGGTGGCACAGTGGCTGAGTGAGTAGCACCTCTGCCTTGCAGCGCTGGGGTCCTAGGTTTGAATCTGACTTAGGTCAACATCTGCAGAAAGTTTGTATGTTCTCCTGCTGTTTGTGTGGGGTCCTTTGGTTTCCTCCCACACTCCAGAAAATACTGTTATGTTGTTTGTGAGCCCCATGGGGACAGGGACCAATTTGACATTCCTTGTGCAGCGCTGCGTAATCTGTGTGCGCTATATAAATAAAGGATTATTATTATGCCTATATACAATCCACTGAATTTGACATAACCGTCCTGTTGAAAGGAGCATCATGCAAGTAGCATCAATCAGCTTCTTTCAGTTGTTTGCAGAACTTCCAAACTTGTGATTGAGAAAAAGAGCTGCATATTCTACACCTCTCTTTTTATTTTTTGACAATGTTGTGTAAGATTGTGTATACGTTTTGTTAATTTTGGTTCATTCCTTGTTTTAATTTATTATTCCATAAAAGTCTTAAAAGTTCCAATACTCCTTCAGCAACTGTTACCCTAATACTAAGGGCAGCACAGTGGCTCAGTGGTTAGCGCTACAGCCTTGCAGCTCTGGGGTCCTGGGTTCAAGTCCTATCCAGGTCAACATCTACAAAGAGTTTGTATGTTCTATCTATATTTGCGTGGCTTTCCTCCAGGTCATTTGGTTTTCTCCCACACTCCAAAATATACAGGTAGGTTGATTAGATTGTGAGCCCCATCGGGACAGGGACTGATTTGGCAAGCTCTGTGCAGCGCTGTGTAATCTGTGTGCGCTATATAAATAAAGGAATTGTTATTATTACTCATTTTGGGGTGAGTAATAAGCAGCTACCGGACTTTGCTTGTGCCAACCTAAGGAAAACAGAAGGACCAGACTTTGTAGTTTATTATGCCCAATCCAAACACCAATAACATCTGTGGAGGGAGAAATTTGTATTCTAGATTCACCAATCCATCAAACCCAATTTATCAGATTTGGAGAACTTTCCTCTTATATACTAAGCATTTCTGTAGGAGCTCTTGTAATGTATGATGTTTTCATGGCCAGGACTTCCCCTTCTGTGGGATCCCCGCACTCAGCTGTTAGCAGATACTCCACACACTTTCTGAGCCAATTTTCCTCCCAACATTGATGCAAGAAAAATAAAGGATAATAACTTTCCACATGACGTAATATTGACAGTAGCAGGAAACTTGCCCCTTTCATAGACCCTCCCCGAACAAGCCCTAAATAATGTGGGCAGAATAGATGGGAGGGATCATGTTGCTTTCTCCAACATCATGGAACAGCTTCATATCTTGTCCTGCAGAATAATCTTATGAAGTAGTTGTGTTCTTACATACGTCATGGTGCAGCGTCTTGTGAAAGGACGGTTTTGCAAGAGATGAAGCAGGGAAGTGGTTAACCAGAGGACCCTCCCCGTCCTCTCATTTGCGCACATTTCCCGTGATCATATTGTGCCAGTTCTGTTGGGTGGAGAAAACATTCCCTAATCAGTTACAGGCACAGGAAAGCACTTGATTTGTCGCCTTCGTATGTGGTTAACCCTTTTCTGCTGAGTAAGCCATAATACTGCTCTATAGCATGTACCAGCACTGTATGTTCACATCCTTAAACTAAAAAAAAGCTGTTTGTACTAAAATTATTAGGTCACAAATATTTGTGTTTAAATTTTTTATTGAAGTATTTTAAAGGGGAATTTTATTTATTGATCATTTTTAGGATATACAGGCGGTCCCCTACTTAAGAACACCCGACTTACAGACGACCCATAGTTACAAACAGCGCTCTGGATGTTGGTAATTTCTTGTACTTTAGCCCTAGGCCACAATCATCAGCTATAACAGTTATCATAGGTGTCTGCAATGAAACTTTATTGTTAATCCTGGTTCTTATGACAATCCAACATTTTTTAAATTGTCATAGAGACCAAAAAAGAAAAAATTAGCTGGGGTTACAATTGTAAAATATACAGTTCCGACTTAAATACAAATTCAACTTAAGAACAAACTTACAGACCCTATCTTGTACTTAACTGCCTTTACAGTGGGTAAGGAAAGTATTCAGACTCCTTCAAATGGTTTACTCTTTGTTTCATTACATTAAATTGGTAAGTTCAAAAAAATTTATAAAATTATAAAAACAATATTAACAAACAAAAAAGTTCATTAATTCCTTCAGAACTTAGACCTTTTAGGGCTTCGTCATTATAAGTGGTTATAGCTTTGGAACGCTTTAGCATTTCTAAAGGATTTTGAGATTGTTTTCTCATCACACACTGTACTTTTAATTAGTTGAAAAATTTGGATGATATCCTTCGGAAACGGAAATTTGGCGAAAATTTAGAAAAATTCTAAATTTTCAAAGTTCTGCTTTTCAAGCAGACAGTGATACCACCCAAATAACTTCATAACAAACATTTCCCAAATGTCTGCTTTATATCGGCGTGGCTTTTTATGCATCCTCTCTTTTTTTGTAGATTGTTAGGAGGTTTAGAATTTGGGGTGCAATTTTTCACATTTGTATAGACCACCAAAACCTATATTATGGGGCCTGTTTAGCTTTGAGTGACTTTGAGAGGCCTAAATAATAGTAACACCCCGTTAATTACCCATTATAGAAACTACACCCCTCAGTGTATGAGAAACCACCTTTAACCCCTTAAGGACGCAGGGTTTTTTCCGCTCATTTCTCGCTCTCCACCTTCAAAAATCCATAACTTTTTAATTTTTACGTGTACAGACCTGTGTAAGGGCTTTTTTTATGCATAACAAATTTTACTTTCCTGTAATGTTATTTTTTTTAACATGCCGTGTACTGCGAAGCTGAAAAAAAATTCCAAATGTGGAAAAATTGAAATAAAAACGCACGTGCGTCACGTTCTTGTGGGCTCAGTTTTTTTAAATTTGACTGTGCACTCAAAATAACACCTCAGCTTTATTCTTTGGTTCGGTGCGATCGCGGTGATACCAAATATATATAGGTTTTATTGTGTTTTAATACATTTTCAAAAATTAAACGAATGTGTACAAAAAAGAAAATAAAAATTTTGCCATCTTCTGATGCTAATAACTTTTTCATACTTTGGGGTATGGAGCTGGGGGAGGGGTCATTTTTTGTGAAATGAGCCAAAGTTTTCATTGCTACCATTTTGAGGTCTGTGCGACATTTTGATCATTTTTATTCCATTTTATATGTGATGTAAAAAGGTGTAAAAGTCGCATTCCGGACATTTGGGCGCCATTTCCCGCCTCGGAGGTCACCGCCGGCCGAACCGTTTTTATATTTTGATAGATCGGGCATTTTGGGACGCGGCGATACCTAATGTGTCTGTGATTTTTACTGTTTATTATGTTTTATATCAGTTCTAGGGAAAGGGGGGTGATTTGAATATTTTATAAAATTTTTTTTCTCACTATTTCTTAGACCATCTAGGGTACTTCTGTATTGCAATATATGGCATTTTTGCAGCTTATTCATTAGAATGAGCCACTGGCTCATTGTAACGAATCTGCAGAAGCCAGATAGCCTCGGGTCAAACGAAGACCCAAGGCTACCACGCGCAGCCGTCTTTTAAATGTCGCCGGCGGCAATGAAAGGGTTAATAGCCGCGATCGGTGCAAGCACCAACCGTGGTTATTAGCGGTGGGGGTTTGCTGCAATATGCAACAACCCCCACCCTTGTATGAAGAGGACTCAGCCCGTGAGCCCTCTTCACACATTCCCTATACCTCTGCGCCGTAGAGATACGGCGCAGAGCGTTAAGGGATTAAGAATTTGTTTTTTTCGGTGTTTTACAGGGGTTAAAAAAATGGAGGTGCAATTTACAAACTGTAATTTTTTTAGACAATACATTAGTTTTGGACAAAATTAAAAATAATTAATTTTGGTTTCGGATGTTTAGAGGCATAATATTCTTATTTTTTTAATTTACAGAGCAGTTTTAGGTATAATCAACATTTATTGGGAAAATGTTACAAGAATGAGTACAAACAGGAGATGGCATAATAAACCTGACCACGCAGGGTCAGACGCAACAAAGATATGCTCATATGGGGAGGAGAGTTGAAGGGTAAGTCAGCAAGGAGTAAAGCCCCCCGTTGCCATCTCGGGCAAAGTAACTACTATAACATAGACAAGTTAATAAAAGATAAATATAAAAAAACACTCACATGAATATAAAGAAAAGGGAAATTGGGGGGAGGGGTAAAAAAGGGGAGGAGAGAGGGGGACACACACATAAGGGATAGGTTTTTGAAGGTTGGGAGAGCTACTACACGTTTCATCTATGACAGGAGGAGGTCATGAAATCCCTGAGAGTCCAGAAAAACATCCCATGAGGCCCAAGCTGTGTTCGTCTTATTAGGGTCTACTGAATCGTTGGCCACCAACTCCTCCATCCTCCGGATAAAACCGAGCTCCTGAACCCACTCAACTATCGTAGGAGGTTGTGGGCTTTTCCAATGCCTGGGGATTACTGAACGGGCTGCAGTCAAAAAGTGACGAAGGAGACCCTTCTTAATGGAGGAGATAGTACCAGGGATAACCGAGAGTAAAGCTATCTGAGGAGAAGGGGTGGCCGTCTTGCCGGTGACCTGATGATAGGTGTCAAAGATTTTGTTCCAGAATGGTTGAAGAGCCGTACAGCTCCACCAGATATGGAGTAAGGTACCCACCTTCGCACTGCAGCGCCAGCACACATCAGAGACTTCGGGGAAAATTCTGTGGAGCCGAGAGGGGCATCTATAACATCTGGACAATATTTTATAATTCTTCTCTTGAGCGCTGCAGGGCAGCGGCATCTTGTGCGAGAATAGGAAGGCCTTATCTAGCTCCGCGTCTGTAATTTCGATAGAGAGGGCTTCCTCCCATGCACCAATGTAGTTTGTCCTATCAGGAGTGGCATTTTCCAACAATAAGCTGTACATGGTGGAAAGTACATGTGTTGGTGAAGAAGACAATCTAAATAAAGCTTCCAGGGCCGTGGGGGATGATCCAAATGAGGTGTGTTCTGGGTCAGCCATTACATAAGATGTCAGTTGCCTGTGCTCTAGCCAGGACAGTGAGGAGTCAGGATGGGAGGCCTGCAGGGACCCCAGAGTGGGGACGGAATCGCCCTCGACAATCTGACCCAGGCGAACGTCGGAAGAAGCCTCCCAACAGAGAAACCTCTGCCTGCCTACGCCAGGTGGGAAGGCAGGATTGTGAAATAGTGGGGTCAGCGGGCCTCTCATCCTAAGCAGGGTATTCATGTTCATCAGCCTGTCCCATGCAAAGAAAAAGTATGGGGAAAACAGAGAATGATTAAGGTCCGAGGGTCTAGAATCAGCTGGGACCCAGGGAAGATAACGTAACATGGGGGAGGTTAGATCAAGTTCTAATTTAACCCACTGTTTAGAGTCAGCGTTATACGTCCAGTCAACCAGTCTTTGAATAATAGCCGCCGTATGATATAACCTTGGATCGGGAAGTCCCCCCCCCCCCAGGCTTTTGTACGTGTCACTACAGAGAAACTTATGCGGCTAGATCCGCCACCCCAGATAAACCTCCGAAAGGCCGTACGTAAAGTCATAAAAAAGGAGCTTGGGGGTTGGATTGGTAGTGTCTGATATAGATACAGGAATCGGGGCATAGTGTCCATTTTAAGAACGTTTATGCGGCCAAACCAGGAGAGGTGGCGGCTTTGGTGTTGGCCGAGGTCTCTAACCGTTCGGTCTAGGAGTGGTTTGTAGTTTAGGGCATACAGTGATGATAGGTCCGCCGAGATATTAATTCCCAAGTAGCAAATATGAGAGTTTTTCCATTTAAAGGGAAATTGAGAGGCCAGGTGGAGCACCTCAGTCCCTGGGAGGGAGACATTCAAGATTTCTGATTTGGAGAGGTTGACCTTAAAATTGCTAAGGGAACCAAATTTCCTAAATTCTTCCAGGACATTAGGGAGAGTGATTCTGGGCTGGGAGACATAGAGGAGAAGGTCATCAGCGTATAGTGCCATCTTATACTGTCGAGATCCCACCTGGAGACCGTGTACACTGGGGTTTCGACGAAGGGCAACAGCCAGATGTTCCATGACTATAACATATAAGAGAGGAGATAACGGACAGCCCTGCCTGGTGCCATTTTTAATCCAGAAGGGGTCTGACATAATGCCGTTGGTTCGGACCTGGGCCGTGGGGGCAAAGTATAGTGCCTGCACCAAGCCCAGGAAACGGGGACCTATGCCCAACTGTCTCAACGAAGCCCAAAGGAAACCCCAGTGCACACGGTCAAACGCCTTCTCTGCGTCCACCGAGAACAAACACATCTGCTGCCTGGTTGACTTGGCCTTAGAGATGAGGAGCAGAGTTTTATTAGTGTTATCGCGGGCTTCCCTCCCCTGGATGAAACCGACCTGGTCATTGTGTATGATAGCTGGAAGCAAGGGCCCCAGTCGATTGGCCATAAGTTTGGAAAGTATCTTTATGTCCATATTAATGATGGATATTGGCCTGTAGTTGGAGCAAATGGTATGGTCTTTGCCAGGCTTGGGGATTACAGATATGGAGGCCTGTAGTGACTGGGACGGGAGAGGAACCTGAGAGGAGATACAGTTAAACGTACGTGTCAGGAATGGGACTATCTCAGTCTTCAGGGTCTTATAAAAGCGGGGAGTTAAACCGTCGGGGCCAGGGGATTTACCTGCTGGGGTAGCTTTAATGGCCTCCATTACCTCTGGTTCAGAGAGGTCCGCTTCTTACAGAGCAGTTTTAGGGCTTGTTTTTTGCGGGACAAACTGTACTTTTTATTGGTATCATTTTGCAGTAAATGTTACTTTTTGATGACTTTTTATCCTGTTTTTATGAGGTTTATTTTTTTTACCCTTTTCTTTAAGGTGTTCACCGTGCGTGTTCAGTTACAACTTTATTTTATTGTTCGGATTGTTACGGATGTGTTATTACCAATGTGTAGTTTTATGTGGTGTTTTTCTCTTTTTTATGTTGATGAGATTTGTATATAGGATGTGGGCATCAGGGGACTTTTATTCTTTTTTTTAATTCTTTTTTTATTTACACTTTTTTAAAACTTTTTTTTACTGTTTTATTTTGTCCCACGATCTAACAGGCATCTGTTGAAGGCAGTCCTAGGGTCCTTCTTTGTACCTCAGGGCTGTCATGGAAGCAATCGCCCAGGTGAGTACCCTGTTTTGCCCCATAGACTCCACGGTCACCATGACTGCGACGTCTATAGGGTTAAACAGCTGGGATTGTGAGTATCATACATATCATATAACACATAGTCAGTTTCTGTAGATCATGGTGTGGTAACTACCCACACCTTATTACATACAGTTAAGTCAAGGTGCAAGAAAGGGTTAACGTACCTGTATTCCGACCCTTTGATGTGACACTCATATTTAACTCACACGCTGTCCATTTCCTTCTGATTCTCCTGGAGATGGTTCTACTCCTTCATTGGAGTCCAGCTGTGTTTAAGTAAACTGATTGGACTTGATTAGGAAAGGCACACACCTGTCTATATAAGACCACACAGTTCAGAGTGCAGGTCAGAGCACATTAGAATTATGAGGTCTAAGGAACTGCCCAAGGAGCTCAAAGACAGAATTGTGGCAAGTTAAAGATCTGGCCAAGATAACAAAAGTATTTCTGCAGCACTCTAAGAGCACAGTGGCCTCCATAACTCTTAAATGGAAGAAGTTGTCCCGGCTGACCAGCCAAACAATGTAAACGCGGGAGAAGAACCTTGGTGAGAGAGGTAAAGAAGAACTCCAAGATCACTGTGGCTGGGCTCCAGAGTTCCTTAATCTTTTTTTTGTATAATCCAATGAGCCATTCACTTAAATAAAAACAAAGTTTAAAAATCTACCTGGCTCCTTGCCAGAAAAGACTTGAGTCAAGTCAGGGCCTTCATGTGGCCTAGAGTCATGGTATTATATAGGAATTGCTCCTCACTGCTACCTCCTTGCCTAATCCAGCACCTGCCCATCCTTCTCCTAGTTTTCAGGTAGTGAGCAGTAGAGTCTGCACCACAGCTTCCCGACGTAGATGGCTATGCAGTGAGCGAGGTGTCAAAGTCAATGGCGAGTTGTGTACCTAACCTACTGGTGGATAACCTATGGCATGGGTGCCAGAGATTCCACTCAGAGCCCTGTCTGTGGGCACCCAGGCCATCACCCCATCATCCCAGGACAGTTTATCAAACAAGGCCTCCTCCTGCAGTCCAAGGAAGCCCAGGCTAAGTGCTATTTTAAAGTGATACATCCTTGGTTGCCAGGGACTACAGAGGAGGGAGAATGTGTGGACAGGGCCTGATTATAATTGGAGCTCCTGCTCCAGACCCCTGATAATTTTCCAGTTCAGGAGAACCTGGATGGAAGCTACAATGATAATCTCCATTGTTCCACCTTTGTTCTACTGTATTGGTGTCCTCAAGATGCTTATACAATTGAAAGCTGTAATAGTCCAGAACAGGACTGCTTAAATTACCAGTTTGGTACTATGCGATAAATAAGTTGGTTTTGATGGTAGTTTGGGGATTCAGTTTTTAAAAGGTTTGCAACTTCTGATCTAATGTATTGCACAGCAATCACAATGTGATCAGTACAGGTGGTCCCCTACTTAAGAACACTCGACTTACATACGACCCATAGTTACAAACGGACCTCTGGATATTGGTAATTTATTGTACTTTAGTCCTAGGCTACACTGATCAGCTGTAACAGTTATCACAGGTGTCTGTAATGAAGATTTAGTGTTAATATTGATACTTATGACAACCCAAAATTTTTAAAATCCAATTGTCACAGAGACCAAAAAAGTTCTGGCTGGGATTACAATGATAAAATATACAGTTCCGACTTACATACAAACTCAACTTAAGAACAAACCTACAGTCCCTATCTTGTATGTAACCCGGGGACTGCCTGTACATGTTTTTAAAGCAGCGATTAACATGTTTTATTTGTTTTCAGATTTTTTTGCCTGTGCTGGAGCCTACTTTGTATATCTTCAAGGAAAGATGTCTGTTCTCAATGGCAGATCTTTATATAGGCAGTATAAGCAGGCGCCAAGTGCCTTTGGCTTCCAAGGGCCATATATGAAGATCCAACATCAGAAAAACTATACTTATCATTAAAGGGAACCTGCCACCAGGGACCTCATTTTCACTAAAGACAGGTTACAGAAGCCCATTACAGCTGCATTGCAAATATGCCTTTCTGCTTTCTTTAATCATTTGCATCAGAATATAATTGTGTGTTATAATTTACCTTGCACCCTCACAGAATCCTCTGTGTAGTCCCAGGGGTTGGGCTTTAGTTTGGATACATCTCAAAAAACAACAGTGACTTGTCTGTGCTGCTCACTGCCCAGCCCCCACTTTTGTGCTCCTGTAGAGCTCCTCCCTCCTGCTCCTTCAGAGAGCTCACTACCTGGTGAGCTGACTGTGAGAGCAGATGTAGCAGTGCTGACAGAGTAACAGTGTAAAAGTTTGTCAGCCTCTGTGTAATAGGCATCTCATCATCTCTGATCTCCTTCTATGTGTCAGTGTGTTAGTACAATGTCAGAAGCCAGATGAAAGTGTAAATACACCTGTATCCTGGAGTGTATACTGCATCATTGTTTCCAGACATAAAAGGGCTATATGCGCAACTTTTTCAGGGGTGGGTACATAGCAGCCACTGCTGCTCCGATGTTTTCCACAACCCCCCTGTAAATTAGGTGAATGGGAGCTGGCATCTCCAGGTTGCCATGGCAGCGTCCGGGCCGTCCCAATCTCACCTACCTCTCATTGCTGCGTTTCCATGGTGTATGGAAACTAGTGATGCGTAATATCGCGTCACCGGTAGTGATGTATCGCAATCATCGCTCCACCGGAAGTGGAATGCTGGCGTCCTCCGCTACATGGAAACACGTGCATGATGGATTCCTCAACAAATGGGTAAGGCTAACGGCACCTATCAATGGGGATCCTGCTATGTCTCAACCGTGTGATAATCGTCTAACCAATAGGCTGACAGCCTGAGAGTGAGTCACATGGGACCTGCACCCTTTAAAACAGTTTTAGGTTGTGTCTGTAGGGTTGCTACAGGAGTGGGTTGTACCACTGTCTCACCCACATATACTGACCACTATCGGCGATTCTCCAATGATGTACTACCACTTATTCTGATTCCCCTGATGAATGTTCCACGCTTAGTGGCACTGGAAACGCGCCGGAAACGACATTGAATTTGATCAGTAGGGCATACTAGAGCATTCCTACTTGTAGGGACAGTTTGGGACGGTCCTTGTCAGGATGGGAGTAATGTTTGGGGCATAAGGGTGATCTAATTTAGGGCACATTAGGGGCAGTGCTGTCATCTTCGTCCTGACTTAGATGTGTCCAGGATCTATCATCCTCTACCCTCTTCACTGTGACGACTAGACGGGTGAGATCAGAACATTTCTTATCATACACTGGTATAGATAATGGAGTCACCATCTGTTATAACTTTCCATGCATGGTTTTGTGATCCCTATAATCATCTTTTGCCCTACTGACATCTAATTGATGCATAACCTAATGGTTAGTGAGATGCTTTGGCGGTTGAGAATTTTATTTTTAACATTATGCTATTAAAAGTTATATTTTATTTGATGTGCCTTCACCGTATCTTGCTTATTCTAAGTGTAGTGGCAGGTGTCAGGCCATTGGCAGTATAAAGACTGCCTATACTATTTTGACCACATAGAACTAGATGGATAATAATGTGTCTGCTTACAAAGTCCCCGCCCACACCCTGGGATTTTGCACTGAGCAACCTAGGGAGTTATAGGAGCTAAAAGAGCAATAACACTGAATAAAATTGTAAAGTAAGGGTTTAAAATGATCTTTATTGTGTAAACCTATCACTAATCACAAGGGGATTGAAATGTGAGAAATTTCTTTTGTGGGAAAACCCCTTTAAGAACATGCGCAAGAAATCATGAAGGTGTCGCTTCCCTGCACTGGCCTGACAGAGTTCACCAACTTATTTGTGGTGCGCCTTTAACACAGGACGCGCAACTGACTTTGAATGTTAAATATGGCGCATGGGCCGACTGAGCACCGGATAATTTGTGTCGCATGGAGGCTAGTGCAGCTGCGCCACATAACGGTCGCATGCAACACATACCGGTGCAAGCAGTTTTAACTATAAAGAACATGCAAAATCTGACAGAAAACTGGCGCAAGGATCTTAATAAATGTGCCCCATAGAGTAAATAGAGTAGTAATTAAAGGACATCTCCCACCAGGATAAGTATTGTAAAACAAGTACACTGACATACAGATATGTGCCCCCTCTTAGAGCATCTGCTCTTCTTTTAGCTTCATAGGCCCTTTTTTTATAAGAAAAAAAGGCTTTAAAAACTGAGATAAGCCTGAGGCTCCATTAACACCTATGGAGCCTAGAGCCCTTTTTTATGATCAATCAATTTTATTGAACAAGTATTATACAAAAATCCCCCCCAAAAAGATACTATACTATAGGAATAGTAAGGTAGTGTCAGTACTGAATACGCTCATTGCTGTAAGGTGGGGGCCCTTCTCTATGTACCGGACTTAGTGTTTGGCGGAAGAGGGTGGTATTTTCCTGCAGATCTGACAACAATCCAGATTTGGTGTCTAAGGTTCTTTGTTCCATCAAGAAGATAAGTTGTATCTTTAAAAAAAAAGCTTTTTAAAAAAGCAACAGGTAATGGACAACCACTGGGATGTATCCATAAGGGCAGTTAGTGGACTATGTGCCCTTGTGTGATATGTGATGTATATAGACCCTGCATGGACCCCGATGCTCAGGAAAAATGAATCAAACCAGAGAAGACACAATAAACATATAAAACACATGTCATTTGGAATTAAATGGCTGTATCTTTATTTATAATCCCAACCCCATGGCAGACCACTGACTCACAAAAAGTCACCCCTCAGCACTCAAGAGAGGAAAAAACCCCTGTGGAGGAAACTTGCTGTCTATAAAAGGACAGCAAGCAGAGATCTAGGAGACCGTGAGGAATTGATACAGAAAGTATATTGGAGAATTATATAACTTTTCCTTGCACACACCATATCATTTTTTTGCTGAAAGTGAACAACCCCTTTAAGCGCCTAATGGCGGATACACCAAGACTGTTATTGTTGTGACTAAAGCCAAATTACCCAGAATTTAGTAAGGGGATGTATCTGTATTGGGAAAAGCTTCTTGCCAGTAGGGTCATTGTTATCTAACGACAGCTCTCCCAAGAATCATGAGTAATGCAAATGTCATTAAGAGAAAATCATAAATATAATATCCCAGTATGACAAAGTCTTCAAGTTATGAGAATGAGCGATTTTTGCAGTAAAGTCTCAGAAGAGTTGGGGTGTTAAATGTGTGGATTTCAATTTCGTTTGCAATGTTTTGCGAGAACACATAAAAGCAATGAAAATCACAAATTGTTCAAAGAACATAATAGTTAATCCAACCCTGATATCAGGTTGCACCACATCTGTTGTGACAAAGGAAACTTGCCAGACACAGCACTATTTCTTAATACAAAGAAACCTACCCAGTTTATTTCTGATGAAAATTCGTCATCTCTCTTGGCTTGTGGTGGAAAGCTTTTAAAAGGCTTCACAGCAGCAGGGCACCGAAAACCAAGATATGAAATTTTATGTGGTCATCAAAAGAGATGAAAGCAGGAAGTTTATGATGTTACAGATCAGATTCTTTCATATTGTTACCATGGAGCTGAGCTCTTAGATCTGCCCATATATTGCTACAATTTACAAGAACAGCTACATAAAGGCTAAACTTATTTACAAAATGCTTGTAAAGGTCGACCTGTTATCTTTTTAGGAAGGGTCGGTAGCACCCAAAGTCATTGAACAGTACAGTCATGGCCATAAGTTTTGAGAATGACACAAATATTATATTTACAAAATTATATTATGAGTAACAAAAGCTTTTATTGACAGTTAGAATGAGTTAATGCAGTAAGTCAATATTTGCAGTGTTGACCCTTCTTCTTCAGGACCTCTGCAATTCTCCCTGGCAGCTCTCAATCACCTTCTGCACCAAATCCTGACTGATAGCCGTCCATTCTTGCACAATCAATGCTTGCATTTTGTCACAATATGTTGGTTTTTGTTTGTCACCTGTCTCTTGATGATTGACCACAAGTTCTCAATGAGATTACCTGGGGAGTTTCCAGGCCATGGACCCAAAATCTCTATGTTTTGTTCCCTGAGCCATTTAGTTATCACCTTTGCTTTATGGCAAGGTGCTCCATCATGCTGGAAAAGGCATTGTTGATCACCAAACTTCTCTTGGACGGTTGGGAGAAGTTGCTCTTGGAGGACATTCTGGTCCCATTCTTTATTCATGGATGTGTTTTTAGGAAAGACTGTGAGAGAGCCGATTCCCTTGGCTGAGAAGCCGCCCCACACATGAATGGTTGCAGGATGCTTTACAGTTGGCATGAGACAAGACTGGTGGTATCGCTCACCGTGTCTTCTCCGAACAAGCTGTTTTCCAGATGTTACAAAGAATCAGAAAGGGGATTCATCAGAGAAAATGACTTTACCCCAGTCCTCAGCAGTCCTCTCCCTGTACCTTTTGCAGAATATCAGTCTGTCCCTGATGATTTTCTGGAGAGAAGTGGCTTCTTTGCTGCCCTCCTTGACACCAGGCCTTGCTCCAAGAGTCTCCGCAGTCTCACAGTGCATGCAGATGCGCTCACACCTGCCTGCTGCCATTCCTGAGCAAGCTCTGCACTGCTGGTAGCCCGATCCCGAAGCTGAAACACTTTTAAGAGACGGTCCTGGTGCTTGCTGATCCTTCTTGGGCGGCCTGGAGCCTTTTTGGCAACAATGGAACCTCTCTCCTTGATTTCCTTGATGATGTGATAGATTGTTGACTGAGGTGCAATCTTTCTAGCTGCGATACTCTTCCCTTTGAGGCCAGTTTTGTGCAGTGCAATGATGAATGCACGTGTTTCTTTAAAGATAACCATGGTTAACCAAAGAGAAACAATGATGCCAAGCACCAGCCTCCTTTTAAAGTATCCAGTGGTGTGATTCTTACTTAATCATGACAGATTGATCTCCAGCCCTGTCCTCATCAACACCCACACCAGTGTTACTGGAGCAATCACTGAAACCATGTTAGCTCCTCCTTTCAAGGCAGCCCTGCAATGAAGTTGAAATGTGTTTTGGGGAAAAAGTTCATTTTCTAGGCAAATATTGACTTTGCAATTAATTGCTGTTATAACTTTCAGAAGTATATGCAAATTGCCATTATAAAACCTGATGCAGTAGACTTTGTAAAAATTAACATTTGTATCATTCTCAAAACTTATGGCCATTACTGTAGTTATATCTGATGAAATCAGTGGATTTTCATCCTAAAATCAAGTGGCAAACTTTGCAGTAAAATTGGAAACATAGCAGAGTGCAGAGACTTTGGTCCATAGTTGAACAGAGTGTAAAAAACTTGGAATCTAGCACAAAATATGGCCTCTTAGATTCTAATTGTAGAGTCTAATTCTAAATGGGTTTTTCTTTTATTCTAAGGCTTATATTTATGCAGTAACAGTGATGAACAAATCAACGCAACAATACATGTCAACACATTTCAACCATTAGGTCTTAATCATGGTTAATTGTGGTGAGACCATGATTCAGACCTAACTGTTGAAACGCATTGATGTGTATGATTTGTTCATCGCTACATAGATATAAGTCTAAGAATAAAAAAAGGATTTATTTAAGACCATAGGTGGTCAAAGTTTTTTACACAAATCATAGCTTTTGGAATTGTGTCCATGCACCTGAGAAGTAGGCAGTAGATAGTGGCAAGAAGGGACAGGGAGGAAGCGCTAATAGTGTGACATCTTTAGGTATAAGTTTAAATGTGAAAGTAAAATTCTGTTCACTGTGGTTGGTTGTGCTTTAGATAGGCACAATGCTATTTTGAGCTTCAGATAAGTGTTCACTGGTGCTGCCTCCAAATAGCAATCTCCTGTGTAAAGTTGCCACGCTATACAGGATATATGGATAATGCTTCTGGTGAATGGCGCACTCATAGGTGAAAGTAATTTTTTATTATTATTGAATAACAATTATAATAACTCTTTTATTTAAATAGCGCACACAGATTACGCAGCGCTGCACAGAGCTTGCCAAATCAGTTCCTGAACCCAATTGTGCTCAAAATCAACCTACAAGTATGTTTTTGGAGTGTGGGAGAAAACAGGAGGACCCGGAGGAAACCCACTCAAACACGGAGAGAACATACAAACTCTTTGCAGATGTTGACACTGGGACAACAGGTATTTAAGTCATAACGCGTTTGGGGGAAAAAGTACCCCTTTCTCAAGTGTAAAAGACTGATGCCGACGTTGGAACGAAGGAACTTCACATAATGAATCTGATAAGTTCGACTCTTTAAAGGCAATGGTTTACAACTCATACTCATGTGCATACATTTCATTTCTTGAATTTCTATAAACCACAACATAATTGAACAAAGCGCCGTCTTTGAGATTTGTGTTTTTCAAATTTGGTTCTGGTTATTAAGGGCTTAAAAAACTCTTCAAAAGAAAATATATATAAACGTAAACCTGATATTAATGGTGACCTAAACTCTCAGGATACACTGACCCAGCGTGAACAATGTGCCCGGTGATAGAGGAGTTTGCTGCATATGATGTGGGATCTGTGTATAGAAGGCACAGAGCTGCTTTCACAGTAATTTGCTGCTTCGTCACACTGCAGGCTACATGCCCTGTGGGAGAGAAGAGACGCAGCGCAGGGTCTGAGACTAGTGTCTGGGACTGCTGACAAAGTCAACTGGCTCATGATAAATAGTCAAGCCTATTAGGACCTGCTGACATGTAAGTAAATGCCGGCAGATTGGAGGAGTCTGCAGGACTGATCTCTAGATGATGGTTTTGTTTGATAAATTATGACTTCACCATATTAACAAAAAAATTTTTATTAAAGAAAATCTACCACTAGGATGAAGGCTTTTAAACAAAGCACACTGACATACTGGTGTGTGCCCCCTATGGCAGGATACACTCTTCTTTAAAGGAAATCTACCATTTGATTTCATGCATTATGAACCAAACATACCTTGAGAATGCTGTAGCTACACTGATGGAGATACATATCTTGTTTAATCCCTGTACTGAGTGGTTTTGCTGAAAAAAACAATTATAAAATTATGATAATGAAGCTCTGTTGCTTCTATGCCTAGCTCCGGCGCTTATCCTCTCACATTGCGGCACATTTACTAAGGGCTTTGCACCTTCTTTTAGGTGTAAACGGCTTGCACAGGTATTTAATAAGTGTCCGCGCCAGTATTGTGTCACACGCGACCCTTTTGTGGTGCAGTTGCACTAGCCACCATGTGACACAAATTAGGGGGCGTTCCAGCGCTCAGTTGGACCGAGTGCCGTATTTAACATGCAAAATCTGTTGCACGCCCTATGTTAAAGGTGCCCCACAAAAAAGTTGGTGAACTTTGTCTGGCCAGTGCAGGGAGCCACAGATTCATGATTTCTGCCGCACGTTCTTAATGAATCTGTCGCACCCAGCATTATACACGGGCAGAGTGCTTTTAGTGAAGTTTCCAACTTTCTTAGTAAATGTGCCTCATTAAGTATGCACTGCTCAAGAGAATGGACACTTCAGGAAGCTCCATGTAGTGAATCCAACCCGGCTTTCTCAAGATCCTGAATGTTATAATAGTTTTTTCAGCAAAACCACTCAGCTCAGGGATTAAACAAGATGTGATCCACCAGTGTAAATACAGCATTCTCAATGTATGTTTGCTTCATAATGCATGAAATCAAATGGTAGATTTCCTTTAACCTACTTGAGTTGACCACACCCACTTGTGTGACCTCACCTACAAGATGAGGCTACTTTTCACATTTTTGTTTTGCCTCTTTAAATTTCGAGTCCACCACTCCCTATAGCTCTTTGAGCTGTTGGAAATTATCTCCCCCCAACACTGTGCTGCAAATTCTGTAGACAATCTTCCCCCTACACTGTGCTGTGAGCTGCTGTGAGTCGTTGCTGCCTGTGTCTGTGCACTAGTTATAGTCTGCACCCATTCAGGCTCGCGCTATAGCGCAATTCTGAGCCTGGTCCTGTGTCTATATGCCGATGTCTCCAGATTTATCCAGCATGGTGGGAGGGTGGGTATGTAACCATACATTGGCACATGACATGCCAGCATATAATGAATCTTCCCCGTGGCCTTCAGAATATCGCTATAGCTTTAATACATCTCTCCATACTCTAAAACTTTACAGGATGTGTAAGTTTTCCAAAAAATTAGATCATACTTAGGCTTTTTTTTTAGTTTCTTATTTTTTTTAATATTTTTTATTAAATGACGATGAGTCATGAACTTATTCCACTGCTGACATGGATCTACTTTAGTAATAGGAATTAAATATTCTCTAGAGGAGGCACAAATGGTAAATTGCATCTTTAATTGTACATAGTTTTATTAGAGAAAATGAAGGATTGCATGAGACAAAAACACATTAAATGCCTGAATCTGAGGTTTCCCTTCCCTGGGACATAACTAGTGTGAACTGGGAAGTAGGTGAAGTAGGGAGGAGTGTTATTACCAATGTATCAGTTATTATTTATAACTTTAACTAGAATTTGATTACCGTATTTTTCGGACTATAAGGCGCACAAAAATCCTTTGATTTTCTCAGAAATCAAAGGTGCGCCTTATAGTCCAGTGCGCCTTATATATGAACCTTACTTACAGACAACATCTGCCTTGAACTGTCTGCCACCTTCTGGTCATTCATCCTTATAATCAGGTGTGCCTTATAGTCCAGTGCGCCTTATATATGAACCTAGACATTTTAGCAGGCATTTATTGATGGTGCGCCTTATACTCCGGTGCGCCTTACAGTCCGAAAAATACTGTATTTCTTAGTACTAGCAGTCCAAACCCACCCATATATATATATATTTATACTTGAAGAGGCGCTCCAGTCATTGGGGCACATTTACTTACCCCATCCCTGGAGAAAGTGCATTGTCCGACGATAATGCACTGTGTCGCAATTCACTAAGATTGTGCGCACGATATCCTGCATGTGTCGCTTCCCCGCTCAGGTCCGATGGAGTTCACCTTCTTCTTCCTGGTGCATCTGAGTCCTTGGGCTTGCAACACAATTTGAAAGTTAAATCCCGCACTCAGTCTGAATTAGTCGGATTGTCTGGTGGCACGCCCCCCCCCCCCCCCCCCCGACTTGTGTCACATGGAAGCCAGCGTAGCTGCGGCAAAGACGATTGCGTGCACCAAAATCCCAGCACAGACACTTGTTAAATACCTGTCCAAGCCGTGTAATCCATGAAAAAGTTGAACAGTCCGACAAAAGTGATTAGCGTGACCCTTAGTAAATGAGCCCCTTTGTATTATTCTTTCATCATGACTCTGTTTGCCTCATATATATCTAGTTTGGCCAGTATTACCACATTCAGTTGTTTCTTTTTATCTGAAAATAGCTTTTAAGGTGATGTCACAGTTAGATGTAGAAGATGACAGCAAAGAGTCCGGTCAGAAAACTTTTGGTCTACTAGATTTGTAGAGGGATATAATGAAAAGGATAACCCCAATAGGCAGAGATGGCACAGTCTGAACATACTTATGAAATGTTATGCTGAGAGATCATGGGATTGATAGCAGAATGCACAGAAACAGATGCTGTTCAAGATATTGTCTGCAGTACTGCAGTGTCTCACACACTCTCTACTTCTATTATGTACATTGCAATCAGTTAGAGAGCAAATAGATGGAAAAAAAATGCCTTGTCCTTTTTTAGATGATTGTGCTTTTAATAAAAACATTTTGTGACAGACCATATAAAAAGTATATATTATTTTATTTATTCAATATATACTGATTGATTATTTAGGAACTATTTGTCATAACTCTCAAATTGTTTTTAATTTTTCTTTTGATGTGGATGTATGAGGGTTAAAAATGTTTCGGGACAAGATGGATTTTTGGAAGATTAAACTTAATGGTGGTTATTGATTACTTTTTAGAAAGAGTTTGTTGGAAAGAAAAGTAATATTTATGATAATGCTTTGTTTTTCTTTACATTTCTGTGGATTCTGTGAATAACATTAACTTTATTGATTTTTATATAACGGTATCAGTGATACTATTCTAACCATAGGTAGCCTGAAATTGCAGAACTCTCCTTAAGGGAATTTATACTATTTAAAGGGAATTTGAATGACACCCATTGATGTTAAAAGAGTGTCCACTTTTAGTATATAATTGATACAGTGGAAAGTTTTACAATTTTTCAATATACTTTCTATATCAATTCCTCACAGTTTTCTAGATCTCTGCTTGCTGTTATTCTATAGGAAGCTTCTTTGTTTATTTCCTGTGGATAGGAATTAGTCCTTGGTCATGTGATGTCACACAGGTGCACGGCTCGTTACAGAAATGTACCCGTGTGACCATGATCACATGACTATGGACCATATCTCTTGTGTTACTTCCTTTTGTCCTCATTGACTGTAAGCTCTTGGGAGCAGGGCTCTAACTCCTATTCTTCCATATGACTGTGTTTTTACTCTGTAATGTCTTATTTCTTATGTCCCCCATGATTTGTAAAGCGCTACGAAATTTGATGGTATATGTAAATAAAGATTATTATTATATAAATATTATAATAGATCAGTTCCACATGAAGTAAACAGTGAGGCTTCAGAGATCTAGAACACGACGAGGAACTGATGCAGAAAGTATATTGGCAAATTTTATAACTTTTCAATGAATAAATACAGGCAGTTACGTACAAGTTGGGGTCTATAGGTTTGTTACTTAAAGGAAACCTACCACTTGAAGTGGCAGGTATAAGGGGGAACTACCGAGCACCAGCTCAGGGTGAGCTGGTGCCGGAGCTTAGTTTTGTTAGTGTTTTAAACCGCAGTATCACGGTTTAAAACACTTTTTAAACTTTATGGCCGAAGCTGCTTCGGCGCAAGGAGGTACCCGCGGCCTATTGGAAGTGAAGGAGAGCCGCTAGCACGGCCGCGCGCATGGTGCGCCGAGCGCGTACCTCCCTGCGCCGAAGCAGCTTCGGCCATAAAGTTTAAAAAGTGTTTTAAACCGCGATACTGCGGTTTAAAACACTAACAAAACTAAGCTCCGGCACCAGCTCACCCTGAGCTGGTGCTCGGTAGTTCCCCCTTATACCTGCCACTTCAAGTGGTAGGTTTCCTTTAAGCTGAATTTGCATGTAAGCCGAAACTGTATATTTTATAATTGTAGAAAAAAGAATTTGGCCCGGTGACAATCAGAGTTTCAAAATTTTTTTGTTGTAATTGCACCAAGGATTATCAATAAAGCTTCATTACAGACACCTTACATCTGATAATTACAGCCTGGGACTATAGTAAAGCAATCAGAGAGCTTCACCAGAGGTCACAGTGGGCAGAGCGGTCCGCCTCTAAGTATGGGTCGTCTGTAAGTCGGGTGGGGACCGCCTGTAATATCAATTATTTGCTGAAAATGGACAACCCCTTTAATGCTGATCTTGTCTGTCATGGTGGGAACCCAGCTGCCAGTGATTGTCAAGCTCCAGCATTTGATAATCTACCTGAATGACCTACAGCAGGGTGCTTCAGGGCGCTGTCCCACGTTGCGTTTGCAAACGCAGACGCAGGCCAAACCACGCCCAGCGGGGCGGTCCGCGGTCCGATCGCATCGGTGTTTCTATGGAAACGCCTGCGATCGGGAACGAGCCGCGCAGGCATTTCCATAGAAAAACACGGATGCGATCGGACCGCGGACCACCCCGGTGGGCGCGGTTTGGTCTGCGTCTGCGTTTGCGAACGCAACGTGGGACAGCGCCCTAAAGTTACCTGAAGTTACAGGAAAGACTACCCTAAAAACTCATCCTAGTTTACCTTCACATCCAATGGATCTCTACATTCATTTCACAAGTAAATCAGTTACATTTGGTCTCCGTTAATGGAAAATAACACTTGGGGAAATTCTGTGGGAAATAAAACTGATGGCGTCTGCCTCCCTCTAGTGGCAAATGTACGACGTTACCTGCAACAAAGTTTATTGTTTTTAAAAAAGTCAATTATTTAATTCTAACTAAAAGTAAAGTTTCTTATACATAGGATACTTTACTTATAAGGCCTCCATCAGAAAATTCTGTGTTAAAGAACTAACACAGGTTAAATTTGTGCCCCCCCCCACCCCCAATGCTAGTGCACATTATAGTCTACCACCATGAACCTTTGACATACATACTACACGCACTAGAAGGTTAGGTACATTCACACTAGCGTGTGCCCATTGTGCACACACATCGGTGCATGGGAGAGGAGGTAACGCTCTGTAATGCTCCCTGCACCCATTGCTGGCCTATGGGGGATGTATATATGTCCCCCAACAATCATTTGAATGTAGCCTTAGTATCTACAATAATGATCAGACACAGGCAGAAGTGGCATCTTGTAAATTACAGGGTTGTGCTCCCTAAGGTTCAGAACTTGATGATGAACTCCTCCTGGACATAACACTGCAGAATGGTGAGATGTAACACATCTGTATCACCCAGTCACAGTATAATGTCCCCTGGATGACAACTATGTCCCACACTGTGATCCTCAATAACGACTGACCATGCCCTGCTTCTACATATATCATATATACATTGTATTACGTATTATTCCATTGCTCCATTATTCCATTATGTCCACGGACTTGATATCTTTCACATTGGGGACAAGAGATGGAGGCATCATTGCCTCTGCCCCCCTTGACGTGCAAGCACCACACTCCCCTCTAATGTATCGGAGAGAGTGTAGGACTCTATGGCCATTGCCTAATCGATTACCTACCTTTTTTTGAATCTCCAAGTTGAGGATATTAGGGTTAAATAGGATTAAATTAGGATAAATAAGGGAACCTATCAGCAGAAATTGACCTAATAAACCACACCTATATGATGCAAAGCAGCTAAACGCTGTGTTTCTTTCATGACCCAGTGTTGTGGCTTCATCCAGAAAATCATCTTTAAAGTGAGATGTAAAATGGTTGTTTAAACTCAAAGAGGCGAAAATTTTAACACTGCAGTCAAGCTCTCTCTTCCTCAGAAAGCCCCCTGCACTGTACTTGATGGTCCTACATCCAGAAACATCACTAAACAGATCTCCTGAAGTCTGATGATGTCAATCACAGAGGAGGAGGCGTTCAGAGCTCCCCACCTTGACTTCAGTGTTAAACTCTCCGCCCCTTTGACTTTTTTCCAACCAAATTAACATCTAACTTAAAAGTTGAATATCTGTATGATGCCACCACACCATGAAAAAAACAAAAAGTAGAAGGTGTTATGCTTTTGGACAACATACTGGAAGTGGTTTATTAGGCTAATTGCTGATGACAGGTTCCCTTTAACTAGAGAAAAGGTACCTATCCTATGGAAGACCTTCAATATTATCCCAATTAGTAAGACCACAATGTCTAAATGATTACAGACCAATTGCATTAACGTTACAAATTATGAAAATTTTTTAAAAAATTGGTGATGCGGTATTTAGAGAAAATTAATAAACCATTAATTTTGTTCTGGCGTCCTTTTTATTATTTACACTTCGGACTGTAGGAAAAATGAACCTGAATGCTTTTTACAAAAATATTCAGAGAATTCAGTGTTAGTAAGATGCATAGAGGATGTCTATAGAGACGGGGTAGGGGCGTTTTTTTTTTTTTTTTTAAGCAGATCGCAATCTTTTAAATTTGTGCTCGTTATGTAAATGTAGTGGATGTGATACTTCAATTGCACTTTCGGGATAAATAAAGTTCTATCATTATTATTATTTCCTATACCAGTGATGGCGAACCTTTTAGAGACCGAGTGCACAAACTACAACCAAGACACACTTATTTATTGCATAGTGCCAACACAGAAATTTAATTTGTGATTTATACTCCGTTCTCTGTCACAGTTTTCATTGATTCCAGCACTCTGAGTACACCAATAAAGAAGAAAATAGAAGAAATTTGGATGATCATTGTAGGTTCCCTCCAGGGTCCCATAAACAGGAAGAATTGTCAGGGCCGGAGCAGGAGCTACAATGACAATCCAGATCTGCCCCCCTCCACTCCTCCAGTGGTCCCAGGTAGAGCTGCTACGTTAAAATAGCTCTGTGCACAGCAAGTCCTGGGCTGTCTGGGACTGTAGGAAGATACCTGGAGTCCTCTCTGGTGATGGCCTGAGTACCCACAGAAAGGGCTCCGAGTGCCACCTCTGGCACCCGTGCCATAGGTTCGCCACCACTGTCCTATACCCTTGAGCCTCTCCTAACTGTCACTTTTGATACCTATTTTATCCTGTACATCCTTTTACTCCATTGCCTACTGGACTCTGTATGGTAAATCGTTGGAAGACAGCAGTTTGTCAACATTTTCAGGTATGAAACAGGATCGTTTTTGGAGTGACCGTTATGTAAAGTATTATATAAATTTACAAAACCTTATTTTCTGTAGACAATCTTCCTCTGTTTGAATGTCTTTTCAGCATTTACTGTATACACTCAAGTATAAGCCAAGCTTTTTTGTGGTGAAAAAGCAGCGCTTATACTCGGGTATATACAGTTAAAATAATAAACTCTGTACTCATGCTCCCCCATGCAGGTCTTCTTCCTGACCCCACCATGATTTCGGCAAGCGGCTGACGTCACGTGCGCTGCCAGCACGCATGGACCTGTTCCTGCCGGCGGGACTAGATCAAGTAGTGGACCTGCGAGGGGGGGGGGGGGTGTCGGAAAGGTGAGTACAGAGTTTATTATTTTTATGTCCTCAGAAGGGGGCTGGCTGGCTATATACTGAGGGCTGGCTATATACTTGGGGCTGGCTATATACAGGGAGCTGGCTGGCTATATACAGAGGGCTGGCTGGTTATATACAGGTGACTGAATGGGGACAGGGGACGGACTGTCTATATACAGGGGGTTGCCTGGCTATATACAGGGGTTGGCTGGCTATATACAGGGAACTGGCTGGCTATATACTTAGGGGTTGGCTAGCTATATACAGGCACTGGCTGGCTACATACTATAGAGCTGACTATATACAGGCGCTGGCTGGCTATATACTATGGGGCTGGCTATATACTGGGGACTGGCTGGCTATATACAGGAGATTGGCTGACTATATACAGGAGACTGGCTGACTATATAAAGGAGACTGGCTGACTATATACAGGGGACTGGCTGGCTATATACAGGGGACTGACTGCCTATATACAGGCGTTGGCTGGCTATATACTGGGGCAGAAGGCTTGCTCTATACAGGGGACTGGCTATATAATGGGGACTGGCTGGCTATGTATTAGGGGCAGGGGGCTGGCTATATACTTATCTGCACAGAGCTTCTACTGCTGTTGACAAGGTGGGGGAGGGAGTGCAGCATGAGGTGCACAGAGAAACAGAGAAAGTTCTGTAGCATCACAGACTGGGATGGAGGGACTGATAGGGAACAGGGGAGATATTGCAACGCATTGTTCTGTGCAGGAGACATCTGTATCCACAGTTTTTAAAGGACACCTGTCATCAGGTCTGTGTCACTAGTCCTGTCCTGATGGAGCAGCTCACAAGGATCCCATCCCAGCCTTTATCTAGTTATTTCATACATTAATGATTATAAAATCATCTATTCCTTATTATGTAAATGAGGCTGGTCACATAGTCAGAGGCAGTGATGTCACCCCTGTTACCCCTCCCCTCTCCTTCCCCTGCTCATGTATGTGTTTAATGTATAGTAAAGCATTGCTAGTGTGTGTGCTGCATCTGCTGACATGCTGCACCCTCCTAATACACAGAGACACAGACATGAGCTACACAAGTACCTGACATGTTCTGCTATAACATGGCTTCCTGGAGCTGTTGTATCTTTCACACACACACACACACACACACACAGGCTGCAAGGGGCGCCAGCACCAGGAAGCACATCATTATACAGCCTCACACCATTATACAGGATGTCAGTCATGCACTGGGGGTGTGGCTGTACCTCCCACTCATGAATAAGCTGGACAGCTTGAATATGCTAATGACTCATTGGACATTTCACAGGTCATTTGCATACAGCTTTAGGACCTCATCACTTAAGTTTACAGGAATGTAGAGGGACTGTGATGGGATAGAGGCATTGCTCTCTAATCGCAGTTTATGAAAATCTATTTAGATTAGGGGGTTATTTTGCATGACGGGTTCTCTTTAACCCCTTAGGGACGTGGCCCTTTTTCGTTTTTTCCTTGTATTTTCATTTTTCACTCCCCACCTTCAAAAATCTGTAACTTTTTTATTTTTCTACGTAAAGAGCTCTGTTTGGGCTTGTTTTCTGCGTAACAAATTGAACTTCATAGTGATGGTATTTATTATTCCATGCCATACATGGGAAGTGGCCAAAAAATTCAGAATGCAGTGAAAATGATGAAAAAACGCATTTGCGCCGGTTTTATTCTTTGGTGCGGTACGATCACGAGGATACCAAATTTGTACAGGTTTTATAATGTTTTCATACATTTAAAAAAAATTAAAACCTTCTGTACAAAAAAAAAAATTCTTCATTTTGCCATGTTCTGGCACTAATAACTTTTTCATACTTCAGTGTACGGAGCTGTAGATGGTGTCATTTTTTGCGACTTTTGATGACCTTTTTAATGCATTCATTTTAGGACTGTATAGGCTTTTGATCACTTTTTATAGAATTTTTTATATTTTTCAAAATGGCAAAAAAGTGGCATTTTCAAAATTTTTCGCCAATTTCCGTTACGGGATTAAACGCTGAGAAAAATCGCTAATATATTTTGATAGATCGGACATTTTGGGACACGATGATACCTAATGTGTTTATGATTTTTACTGTTTATTTATATTTATATCAGTTCTAAGGAAAGGGGGGTGATTTAAACTTTTACTTTTTTTTACTATTTTTTCATATTTTTTAAAAAAATTTGTAATTTTTTTTTTACCATTATTTTAGATCCTCCAGGGTAATTTAACCCTGCAGGGTCCGATTGCTAATACTATATACTGCAATACTACTGTATTGCAGTATATAGCTATTTTACAATGATTTTTAATAGCCTGCCCTCTGGTGACTATTATAAATCATTGCACCTGGCAATGAGACTCTAGGCTGCCATAGCAACCGATAGCTGGCCTCCGATTGGCGGCGATCGGGCATCCAAGATGGCGACGCCCATGTAAAGGTAAGTTAGGTACCGCGGTCGGGTTCGACCGCAGCACTTAACAGGTTAACTGCCGTGATCGGTGCTAGCAGGGCCGGCGCTATGGGTAGGCAAAGGTGGTAATTGCCCAGTGCCCCCTGAAAGGGGAGAATCTCTTCTTTCAAATGAATCTTGAATTTTGTTTCTAGGTGCTCTGGATCCAGAGATATTCAGGTTTAAAGTGAGAATATCAGGTGCCATTTTTATATATAAAAATCACTGCCAACAGCAGTTCAACAGTTATTATCTCCATTTTCCTAAAACTTAGAAACACACATTTAGATTCATATAAAAGAGGAGACTCTCTTCTTTCACAGGAAAAAAGAAGTGAGGTTCTATGTTTCACAGAGCCAGAGATACAGCCCCCTGAAATTAACCCCCCCCCCCCCATCCAGATTCTTAGCCATCAGGCTGCAGGGAGCATTTGCTGCACACAGGAGCTGCTGCACCTCACAGATAATGGAAATATTCACTTTATATGTTACTACATTTTGAGAAGGGATAATGTGAACTAATATTCATGTTTTTAACCCTTCTCTATGCAGAACTATCTAAGAACACACTTTCTCTCTTATTCCCTTTTATTTTGTGATAGTTTTTTGTTGTTGGGAAAATTGACTGATACAATGAACATTTAAACCCAGAACATGTCCAAAAACACACACATGTTCTGGAATAAAGTTTTGATTTCCCACCATCCTCCATTACTTACACCTATGTTATGAGGTTCTCACTCTCCTTCTTATGATCCGCGGAGGGTTCTGTTATTGTGCAGCTAATACAATGGCGACATCTAAAAGTGACTTTATTATCTCATTAGCTTGGTTTATGGATATATAGTTATTTATTTGGGTGACCATTGTGTAAGGAACAGACAATGATAGATCTGTGTGAATTCTGTTGCTGAAAAGCAGATATCTAGTTATTACAGTGTTAATGATATTATGATGATTTATTTATGTGAACATATCAATATGGGACATTTGTGAACTCTACACATGTCCATCTATTACATTTAGGAGATGTGAAGGTAAATAGTTTATGTTTGGAGCACATTTTTTTGCCATCAAAGTCAAATTTTAGGTATTTTTTTGTAAAATGTTTCATTTAGAATCAAAGTCGAATCAAAGGCGCCTATGTCCATAAACTCTTTGATGCTATTTTGAAAATGGGGCAAGTGTCTGCTTTCAGAAAATATCAGTCCCTCTTCCCAATGGGCCTCACAAGTCTAATCAGCCTACCAGTAATTTTTTGGAGTGTGGGAGAAAACCGCAGGACCCGGAGGAAACCCACGCAGACACAGAGAGAACATACAAACTCTTTGCAGATGTTGACCAGCGCTGCAAGGCTGTAGTGCTAACCACTGAGCCACCGTGCTGCCCATCAATCTCCCTATCAGCTATCTATCTCCTATAAAATTCTTCAAAATTACAGTTTGTTTTACCATACTAAAGGGAGCCTCTTGCTGACTGTGACTGGTCATAAAATAGTTTTATTTTGGGGCCCCACTTTTAGTTTTGCCCAGGGCCCCACTTTGTCTAGAACCGGCCCTGGGTGCTAGCACCGACTGCGGCATTGACAGGCGGGTGTTGGCTGTATTATACAGCCGTTACCCGCTGTGTATGGAGAGAGCTCAGCTCGTGAGCTCTCTCCATACACCCCTTGCGGCACAAGGGCGATATAGTTCGTCCTCGGTCGGCAAGGTGTTAACACATCCAGCCCTGCTACATACACAGAGAAAGTTCTGTCACATAACCTCATTCCCTGTGAGCAGGAAGCAGTAGCTCCTCCGCTCCCATGAAACTGACTAATAAACAAACTATAAACAAAGTACGGTTTCACAGGGCTTATCAGCACAGGGAGAGGAACCAGTCTGGGATTTATGGCAGAGTGTGCTGATGGAAGCTTCTCCTCAGTGCAAGACATATGAAAGCTGCATACAGTTTTCAAAAAAACACACGAAGAACTCTCAGACTATGAGAAATAAGATTTCCTGGTCTGATGAGATTAAGATGAAACTTTTTGGTGTTAACTGTAAGAGGTATGTGTGAAGAAATCCAGGTGCTTCCCATTACTGCCAAATACAATCCCAATGAATATGAATATGCACATATATGTTTTATACTGTATATACACGTACACGTATATAAATGCATATATATCTCTATACACACGTATAAGCACACGTATATGCACATATACTACTGCTCAAAAGTTTGTCACTTAGAAATGTCCTTATTTTTAAAAGAAAAGCACATTTTCTTTCAATAAATCTAACATTAAATGAATCATAAATACACTGTATACATTGTTAATGTAGAAAATGACTATTCTAGCTGCAAATGTCTGTTTTTTTTAATTTAATATCTATATAGGTGTATATAGGCCCAACGACCACCACACCAGTGGTTTGATGGTACATTGGGGGTCATTTACTAAGGGCCGATTCGCGTTTTCCCGACGTGTTACCCAAATATTTCCAATTTGCGCCGAGTTTCCCTGTATTGCCCCGGGATTTTGGCGCACGCGATTAGATTGTGGCGCATCGGCGCTGGCATTCACACGACGGAAAACTCGACGGATTCAGAAAAAACGCCACATTTAAAATAAAAAAAAGTGTCGCGGAACTTGCACTTACCTTCACCAGGAATAGGCCGGTGTACTTCAGGGCATTCCAGCGGGCCTCGGGAACTGCAGCGCAGCAGCGCCACCTGGTGGACGTCGGAGGAACTACCTTAGTGAATCCCGTCCGGACCCCAATCCAGAGAACGCGCCGCTGGATCGCATATGGACTGGGTAAGTAAATCTGCCCCACTGTGTTTGCTGACTGTGTAAGAAGGCTAGTAGATGTTTAGAAAACCCTTGTTCAAGTATGACCTTCCTTTGAGCTGGTTGAGAATTTGGAGCATTTTAATTGTTAGTTCTATGAAACTCTTACAATGGCAACAAAAAATAACTTTCATGTGAAACTCAACAGTCTAGTCTTCTGAAGATTTCCTACAACGATGTGTACTACTCAATTCACAGGAGAGCACAAACAGGGTCTAACTAGAAAAAGAAGTGGGAGGTCCCACTGGACAACTAAGCAACAAGTAAAGTACATTACAGTTACAATTTCTATCTTCATTAAATAGTACCCCCCAAACACCAATGTCAACCTCTACAGTGAAGAGGCGACTCCAGGATGTTGGCCTTCAGAGTACAGTGGCAAAGAAAATCCATATCTGAGACTGGCTAATAAAAGAAAAAGATTAATATGGGCAAAAGAACCCAGACATTGGACAGAGGAAGACTGGAAAAAAGTGTTATGGTCAGACATATCTAAGTTTAAGGTATTTGGATCACACAGAAGAACATTTGTGAGATGCAGAACAACTGAAAAGATGCCAGAAGATTCCTGACACCATCTGTCAAGCACGGTGGAGGTCATGTGATGGTCGAGGGTTGCTTTGGTGATGGAAAAGTGGGAGATTTGTACAAGGTCAAAGGGATTTGGAATAAGGAGGCTACCAATCCATTTTACAACGACATGCCATACCTTGTGGATATATATATATATATATATATATATATATATATGTATGTATGTATGTAAGCCCCCCCACTTCAAAACATCTCTGTGACCATTCTTGACTGGTCCAAACAGAGCCCTGTCCTAAACCCAATTGAGCTTCTCTGGAGAGACTTGCAAATGGCCCAAGTCAACGTTCCCCATCCAACCTGAGGGAACTGCAGAGGATCTGCAAAGAAGAGGCAGAGGATCCCAAAATCCAGGTGTGAGAAACTTGTTGCATTTTCCCAAGAAGCCTCCTGGCTGTACTAGCTCCAAAGCTGCTGCTACTCAAAACTGAGCAAAGGGGCTGAATACTTGTGACTATTCAATATGTAAAACTGCTTGACTCCAGCTACTAGCGGACGAAAAGTTGTGGTGTAGATACAATGCAAATAAAGTACCTTAAACTTTTTTCACCTTAATTGGAGTGCTGTCATTTTCTATTTTTCACTGTATATATATATTTATTTATCTATAAAAGACACCCCTAATTTATTAATTTACATACAGGAACCACTTATACTAAGCACCTCTTATTTATATGCTGCATTCTACTCAATGCCTAACTGCTTTATACATTTCTATAAAGTTTCTTATTAGTTTATAGCAATAACTATTTTTAAGAACACAGCACTCCCCATCATTTCCTGCCCCCTAACTGTCATATGGTGCCCCCTATGCCCCTAAACTAAGAGCAGCTTACTTGAAAGAATAATATGGGCGCCACTAATAGGAGTCACTGTGTGACCTCCCTTATGTACTACTTGAGCCCAGCTACATACGGCAGGGAATCTGTATCTCAATCCAAAACAAACACGAGCGTGAACAATGGTTCTTACACATCGAATCCTACAAAAAGGTTCCTTAAAATATTCCATTCTTTATTAAGAATTAATTAAAAAATAGACAAACAATTTACAACATTTGTGAATATCTACAAATTATTCGTTTGGATCGTTCTTGAAGGTCCACAAAAGGCCATTACTACAATACCAATGTTTGTAATTACATGAGACACATGCTTGTGTATACACTGTGATAACTGCCAGTATTATGTCAGGTGCAAAAAAATGCCAATGTAAAATATCGCTCAACCCATAATAAGAAAGTGCCCATGCATGAAAAAAGGGAATCTATATATACAAATGGGTACAGTGAAGGTGCCAAGTCGCAATAATTATATATCAGAGAGAAATCAAAAGTAAGTTTGCTTACCCATGGTATATATGGTATGTAGAATGGAGAACCCCGACGCGCGTTTCGCGTGCCACCGCTTCCTCAGGGGGCCTGTGTAGGTGTGTGTGCACTCTCTCCTTTTTTATGTGCGGGCAGCGTGTCACATGGGGGAGTGGGAACGCCCGCCTTATCGGCCGGAACCAGACACACGAAGACCGCTACGCCCACGACCGCGTCATCGTGGGGGCGGGGCCACCGGTATCACATGATCCAGCCGGGTGCGGACGTCACTCGCATCTCCCGACCTGTCTCCTGGTACAAGGTATGAGTGGTAGTATGCGTGGTAGTATGAGTGGTAGTTTAACAAAAAATGTATAAGTAAATATAAGGTATTTTATTGCACGTATTGCACTTCTTTGCACATGCACTTTTTTATGCACTCACTGCTATTTTTTGCACAAAATGTTTTTGCACACATATACCTCAGAGCATGTCTATTGCTGGGTCGGGTGGCCGATCTTAATTTATGATGGCACCTTGCACAGCATGGAATACAACAATCACATATATAAATTTTTGTTCACTAAATTTGAGATTTTTTGTCATTATTGTATTCAATGTTTATTAGATTATACATTAGGTATATTATGCACTAGGCACTTTAGGGATCCCATTATTAGGTTTATAATTCATTATTTGTGGTTGTGAACCACTGTTCACACTTCACACTTATTGCACTCTATTACACTGTGGTCAAATCATGCATTGTCACTTTAAATCCTTTCAACTCACTACAAGACTTCTTTCCTTCTTACTAGCATATATTCCCCCTATATATATATTTTTTTTTTATCTCTTTAGTAACACTTTTATACTGTACCCAGAACTGCAAAAGGATTTGGATACATTCTAGGTTCCCCCCTTTCCTTTTTTCTTTTTTCCCCCCTCACTGACATATTTGGCGTTTCCCTGTTATTTACAGGGTTTCCCCCCTCCTCCCTACATTTATTTTCCCACATAGAACTCTTTTACATGCAGAGTGCACTTATACCTGTTCTCCTGTGTTTCCACCCTCCGGTCCGTGGCGGCGCTTCGCGATCCCTGGGTAACATGTTCCCAGACTCGCGATTACGCTTGCCACTGATGTGGGGGCGGTACCAGGAGACAGGTCGGGAGATGCGAGTGACGTCCGCACCCGGCTGGATCATGTGATACCGGTGGCCCCGCCCCCACGATGACGCGGTCGTGGGCGTAGCGGTCTTCGTGTGTCTGGTTCCGGCCGATAAGGCGGGCGTTCCCACTCCCCCATGTGACACGCTGCCCGCACATAAAAAAGGAGAGAGTGCACACACACCTACACAGGCCCCCTGAGGAAGCGGTGGCACGCGAAACGCGCGTCGGGGTTCTCCATTCTACATACCATATATACCATGGGTAAGCAAACTTACTTTTGATTTCTCTCTGATATAGAATTATTGCGACTTGGCACCTTCACTGTACCCATTTGTATATATAGACTCCCTTTTTTCATGCATGGGCACTTTCTTATTATGGGTTGAGCGATATTTTACATTGGCATTTTTTTGCACCTGACATAATACTGGCAGTTATCGTAGTGTATACATAACATGTGTCTCATGCAATTACAAACATTGGTATTGTAGTAATGGCCTTTTGTGGACCTTCAAGAACGATCCAAACGAATAATTTGTAGATATTCACAAATGTTGTAAATTGTTTGTCTATTTTTTAATTAATTCTTAATAAAGAATGGAATATTTTAAGGAACCTTTTTGTAGGATTCGATGTGTAAGAACCATTGTTCACGCTCGTGTTTGTTTTGGATTGAGATACAATTTATGGAGTGGGTTCGATTATTGAAAGGCAGTGCGGAATCACTGCTGGACTTGCGTTCTGTGTTGATAATTTGGTTTTGGGCAGGGAATCTGTGTTGGGCCTTGTATCCAGTAAGAATGACGACATTTCATTTTGATGATATTATTGACATTGACAATAGGAAGACTTTGCTGGTTGCTGATGCTGGACTTGGTTCTCCTGATCTTATACCTGTCATGTCCCCTTTTAATTTAAGTCTGTTTTAGTTCGTAAGTTTTTTGGTTTGATATTTGCTAATGTTCATTTGTTATCAGTTCCCCTTATTGTAAAGTTCTGTAGCAAATGCTGGTGATATGACCTATATACTCCACTAGATGGTGCCCTATATTCATCATATAGGGGTTGCTAGGCCTTTTTTTGCAAATACCTTATACAGGCAGTCCCCGGGTTACGTACAAGATAGGGTCTGGAGGTTTGTTCTTAAGTTGAATTTGTATGTAAGTCGAAACTGTATATTTTATAATTGTAGATCCAGACAAAAAAAAATTTGGCCCCAGTGACAATTGCAATTTAAACATTTTTTGCTGTAATGGGAACAAGGATTATCAATAAAGCTTCATTACAGACACCTTACAGCTGATTATTGCAATCTGGGACTATAGTAATGCATTCAGAAAGCTTCACCAGAGGTCAGAGGGGTCTGTCTGTAACTATGAGTTGTCTGTAAGTCGGGTGTCCTTAAGTAGGGGACCGCCTGTACATTATTTACCTATTCAATACATTATTATCTCAGATTGTCGCCATAAAAACTAAAGAATTGGACATATAGATATCCAACAGGTCCCACAATCACCTGATACTTTATATTAGCGCCTGACAAATAAGGCAGATCCCCCTCCATATCAAAGACTGACTTTCAGAAAGACTCATGGGATAACGTGGGATAATCGCCAAACCAGAAAATCTTTTCCAAAAGCACAGTTTTCTGTTGTGTTTCTGTTTGTATTCCTGTTTGTGGTGTATGGCATAAAGATCCCCTACAGAATAATCTAGCATCCATGATGTGATGAGAAAGAGAATTGCAGGATATTATAAGTTGTATTAAATATAGTGTCAAGTAAAATTAAACAAAAAATCATCAAAGATTCCATAAAATTATTTTTAAAATAACATGGTCAAAAAAGATGAAAGGGGGGATTTGGTCCCCCAATTTCCCCAATCACTGAAAGTCCTATGGACACCCAGGATAATAATAATAATCTTTATTTATATAGCCATTAAATTCTGTAGCACTTTACAAATTCGGACTTGTGTCTATTATTAGACAACCCATTTAATGTTCTTTTAATCAAAGTTTTTTCTTGTATGTTTGTGTCTTACTGATGTTGTAACCCCATATGTGGTCAGATTAAGCAATTTCATCCAGGATTTGTATCTATTTCTTACGCTGTTCAGACTGTTACTGGCTTAGAATAGATCAGCTCGCTGAGACATTTTCACTACTCTGCAATATATTAGTATTGCAGTGTACAGACAGTTCTGTTATGTACAGGACAGGTTCTTTAGGTTTGTTCTTAAGTTAAATTTGTATGTAAGTTGGAACTGATACTTTAATTGTAATTGTATCTCCAGAGAAAAAGTTTTTTTGTTCCTTTGACAATCGGATTTTCAAAGTTTTGTACTGTCATGGTGTCATGGTAACACGGATGATCAATAAAACTTCATTACAGACACCTTACAGCTGATTATTGCAGCCTGGGGCTAAAGTAACATCCAGAGAGCTTCACCAGAGGTCACAGTGGGCAGAGGGGTCCGTCAGTAACTAGGAGTCATCTGTAAGTCGGGTGTCCTTAAAGGGGTATTCCCACATAGACATGTTTCTTATATACACTCAGGATAACAAAATAACAAATTATTTTATTCACTGTTATTAACAAAAATACATCATTCCATAGATATAAGTCCAACCTGTCTCTATCAGTCCTGCTGTACACAATTTCAGTTACCCCTGGAAAGGACCCTGTAACTTCTAACTTAAGGTCAGGCCGCCATCTTGGATTTCTGTGTGAGGCCGTGTAGCTGAGATTTTGGTCTGCAGTCCAGCACACTCACTGACTCACTTCCTTCCAGCACATCTTGAGCAGAGTGAAGCAAACTAAAAACTACAAGCAGATACGTGATCCAGAGGAGCCTGGCACATATCTGTGAGAACAGAGATGTAGCAGAGCTGGCAGTGTAATAGTCTGTCAGCCTCTGTCTGCCATGCCTCTTTGTAATAGGCATCTCATCATCTCTCATGTGTCTCATTTCTCTGTCTATGTATCAGTGTATTAGTCAGAAGACAGCTGAAAGTGTACATAAACCCTGATAATCTAACCACATTGTCACCCCACAGAACTAGATGGAGCATATTGTTTCTGCTAGAGAGTCCCCATCCACACTCTGGAATGTTACACTGAGTGATAGGAGCTAAAACAGCAAATAAATTGTAACGTAAGGGGTTAAAATTATCTTTATTGTGTAAACGCTAGGGGATTGAGATTTGAGAATTTTCTTTAATTCGGGGACCTCACTTGTTCAAGTCCTCTTATGAAAAAAAAAATGCAAAAGGGAAAACAATTAACTTTGAAATGATATGTAAAACAGTTTCAGAAAGTCATGGGGGTGGAGAGTTTAGATCAACCTCACCCCACCTCAGAGGACCCCCTCTGCTGTGATCAACATCCTGCACCAGATTTCAGCAGAGTCCGTTTTAATACCTCTAGATGCAAGTCAGACAATTACAACGGAGGGAGGATTCTGACGTGAGTGGGGCATGACTTTAGTGACTTTATACAAAACTTTTTTACACTTCACTTCAAAGTTGATTTTTCTGGATGATGCCACCACGTTGGGCCATGAAAGAGACATAATCTGGATAGTGTTAATTTTCTCCATAACATACAGTTGGGGGTATATTGGTTCATTTTCTACTGACAGGTTGTCTCTTACGAGAGTTTCTGTTAAAAATAGAAAAAGTAGTGCAGAAAACATAATGATAATTTTGATTTCTTATGATGTTTTTGAGGTGCAAGTGACTGACTATAGAGAGTAAAGGGTCAAACATAACCACAAGATAATGACTAATATGCCTTCCTGTCATGATATTTTCACACACTGAAACAGAAATATCAGATTTAGTTAGGCTTATAGTCTGTGGTAACACAAGAAGAGCAGTTTTCCAGGATTTTTTTTTATATAGAGGACAGATAACTAGGAGCAGGGCCACATCTGCCATAAGGCGAGATGAGAATCTTGCCTCAGGCGGAAGACGTCTGAGCTCTAAAGTAGGCAGCAACGTTTCAGCAAAGTGGCCAATTGCTCTATCACAAGGGTCTGATTGTTATAAAATAAGGGAGGCTATATATAATAACGGAGCTGTAATGTGTATTAAGGGGGCTCCTTTAGTTACCTTGTAAGGCAGCCCCTTGACATCAAGAATGCTTCCTTCCAAGGTAGTTAAAACAGGTGTGGTTTTCCTTATCCCATCCTGGAAAACTTATTTTAATGTTTTCCCAGAATCCCCTAGTGGAGCGTCCATGGCTATAAGTCTACACAAACCTTGATAAAAACTCTGTAAGGTAAACTCTTACTTGCCAATAAAACCTCTAAAAGATTTGCGGAGTGAGCGGAGAGTAGGTAAGAAGAAAACCAAAGGAAAAATATTTCCAATAGTCTAATATATATATATATATATATATATCTCCTGAATTTACTGCTTATATAAGTAAATTTACTGTATATATATATATATATATATATATATATATATATATATATAAGCAGTAAATTCAGGAGAGTATTTTCTTCCCTCTATAAATCTATATAGACTGTATATTTATTTATGCTTTCTGCTTTTCACTCTTAACATCTTGTTCTCCTTTAAATAGATGTCTGATATTGCTAGTTATCTTTAAAAACATAGCTTTATAGTGGAATAAATCACATGTGTTGTAGAAGTCACATACACTGAAGGCGTCACATGCACTGAGGATGTCACATATACGCTGGGGATGTCACATATGCTGGTGGTGTCACATGCCCTGAAGATTTCGTATATACTGTGAATATCCATTATTTTGACTCATCATCATTATCATTAGTTGAATTCTTAAATGATTCCTGAAGACTGACAGTCACCTGGGATTCCTGGTAAATAAATCTCATGATGTTAAAGGATTTTTTGCCGAGTAAAATATATTGATGATCACAACAAAGAATAGGCTGTCCCAATTAGATTAATGGGGGTCCAACATTCAATACCCCCAGGGATAGCTCACTGTGCAGTGGTCAAACCAGATGACTGCAGACTAATAATAACGAGGAAGGATGTACCAAAGTGATCATGTAACCCTATAATACCCGCATTGTGTAGGGCACTTTATAACTTTCCTATTTCCTAGTGATCTGTCATTATAGAGAAAGTCAGTTTTTATCTTTATGTAGAGTTGTGTCTGCATGTCATGCTTTTTTCTATGTTGCTTGGCACAACCCAGTACAGAAGTACCCCCTCCTTTACACAGTGCCTGAGATCCTATATATAAGGAGGAAAACAGGTGCACCTGCAGGCATTGCCCCACCTCTAATGCACTCAGGAGCTCATTTGCATAAAAACAAAAACAGAGTATTCTATAGTATAACAGTAAGGGTCTGAAAAGTGATTAAATTGCAATGTTACTATATTTGTGGGGGCATTTCGGGGCTTGTGACTCCCTTCAAACTTTCCAACCTTTCTTTGAGAATTTAGTCCAACAACATTTCAGAACTTTTATTCTGTGGCTTCCGTTGTGATGTTTTGCTTCTGTGGCTTCCAGGGGCTTGATCAATGTATGAGGAAGAGGTTTCAAGTGATGAGCTCTGTGTGAAGAGACTGAAATCTGCAGTATATGACATATATAATATTCCTGCTTTACACATCTCATTTCTTCATTTATCCCCGGAGAGTCGTGTATAAGACTAGGAGGAAAAAGTGAGTAACAAATGTCTAGAATATGTGTCTCACTGTAACATAAGTGGATTGTGTAATTATTACTATGATGATACATTTACTACTCATGTCGCACTTTTAATCTATGGAGTAGAATATGCTTTGTTACAATTGTTGTTGCAATGTTTACAATGAATTCTTCCGTAGCTCTTATTAGAAACGATTAATATTATGCTCATATCTGCAGGGACCCATAAGTGTTTACTGAATAAAATAATAATAAATTCCATTATATTTAAAATTGATCATGATTTCACATAATCTAAAGATCAGAAAATCTAATGTTGACAGGTCTTAGTCCTGTGGATCTTTACTGGTACAATCCAAAACGTTTCATTTTCATCAGATATTTTTATGTACATCCTATAGAAATCCTACACAGCTCATGTTTTAGATGTCTTTATCCTATGATTTGTAAAGCGCTACGGAATTTGATGGCGCTATATAAATAAAGATTAATATTATTATTATTATTATTATTATTATTATCAGGGAGCAGAAGGCACAAGATGTGCCACAGTATGGTCTCAGGGAGGTTACTAGTATATTCGTCAGATATTCCAATGTTTTCGGGTTTTGCACGGCTGGGACAGGTATTTAGAAGGGGATTGTGTCGCATGCGATTGGATTTTGGCGCATTCATGTCGGCTTTCATGCGACAGAATTCGGGGGCGGGCTGTCAGACGATCTGACTAAATCGAAATGAGTGTGGGATTTAACTTTAAAATTGTGTCACAAGACAATGCACTTACATACACCGGGAAGAAGAAGGTGAACTCCTGAGCGGGGAAGCAACACATGGAGGATATCAGGCCCACGATCTAAGTGAATCATGGCAGAGTTCATTATCGTCTGACATTCCGGATCGGGGAACGCGCTAGGGATGGGTAAGTAAATGTGCCCCCATATGTTTGCCTCAATATCCTAGCCTAGTCACACAGAGGAAGAATGTGGGCTCATAGTATGTTGTGGTGGCAATGTATTGATCCACTGATTCTCTATACCTCCATGTGCATACTGTAGATCCTTTTGAAATAATCTGATTTACACCGAAAGTATCTCTTTCGATCGGACATCTTGGGGTAATAATATCTAAAAATTTCGCCCAAAATTTTTTATTTTTTTTTGTTTTTACAAACACAGTTCTAGTGATAAATATCCCAATACTTTATGGGGCACATTTATTTACATTGACGCTTAAATTGAGCCTTTCATGACTAACCCAACTCTTTACATCCTGTAATAGATGTGGCTCCATTAATAATAGATGTTGCTCCATCTCTAACCCTTACCAGTCCACAGCAATCAGGGCTCTAACTTTTGACACCCAGTGTATTCATTAGCCTCTATAACAGTGATGGCGAACCTATGGCACGGGTGCCAGAAGTGGAACTCAGAGCCCTTTCTGTGGGCACTCAGGCCATCTGCCTAGGACAGTGTTCACCAAATAGAGCCTATTCCACCAAATTCTCCTACTGCCTCAGGCAACTAAAGAGATGCTGCTCTCAGCGCTATTTTAAAGCGACAATTCATTGGCTGTTTGGAACTGCAAGAAAAGTGAGAAGGTTTTTTGGAGGTCCTCCTGCTGGACCCACCATTCTTCCTCTACAGAGAGACTCTGGAGAGAAGCAACAATGATTTGCCCTCTAAGTCTAAATTTGCCCTCCTTCTTTCAACTGTATTAGTGGCCTCAGGTGGCCGATACAATTGAAAGACGTGGAAGAACAGGTAGCAATAAGCTACTGTATAAAATTCCATGCTGCCACTTCACAGTAAATAAGTGGATTTTGATTGTAGTTTGGGCACTCGGTCTCTAAAAGGTTCTTCATCATCGCTCTATAATGTCAGGCGAGTGGTCTTAAAAACAAGCAGCGTATGACTACCCATATAACGACACCGCACAAAAATATTATTTACCTACCTATATTCAGATATTACAGGACTGAGATTTAATGTGGCAATGATGTGTCATTCATCATGATATAAGGTGCCTATAAGGCAGCTTTCCTAATCGCATGTAGGTGTAAAGACGACACAGAAATATTGAATTTAGCAGTTTAGCTTAGAGGTTTAGAAAACCACTGATGACACATTTAGATTTATTGTGCTAAAAAACATAAATGAACTGTGATGAATATTTGCATATCTTTACATTTTGTATATGTTCAATATTTACCCGAGGATGTGGTTATCAAGCAAGATTGTCCACAATATTATAATATTACAAAGAAAACCCAAAAATTACTCACCTCTTCAAGGCCTGACTTACACGGCCGTTGGGGGACGTATATACAGCCTACGTACAGCACCAAGTAGTGGAGTGGTGTGGTGAGCACCTGTCCTATCTTTCCCCGTAATACAGGGCAACGCCATGTTTCTCTATGGAAAGGGGCAGGGTGAGAGGCGCTCATCCCCTCCTCCTCTCCCAGATGCAGACTTGTGCCCACCGTGCTACGGTACGGCGGGCACACATTCGTCTGAATATAGCTTAAAGGAAATCTACCATTCACCTACTCTCCACTTTATCCCCATCCTGGGACTTGTCTCCGCTAATCTGTACACGCTAGGATCATCTAAAATAAAAATTAATAAAAAGCAGTCCGGAGCACAGGGACGTGATTTGCGTCACTCCAGGCTGCTAATTATTCACGCCTCTTGTGTGACGCAACTTCCCTCTCCAACATGGGAGAGGGAGGAATCTATCATGCAGGAGGCGTGAATTCAAGCCTCCAGCATGATATCAACTTCCGTCTCCCAGCATGAATAATTAGCAGCCCAGAGCCCCAGACATCTAGTCCCGGCACTCCGAGCTGCTTTTTATAAGTCTCTTTTTTAGGTGATCCTGGCGTGTCAAGATTAGAGAAGATAAGTGAATTTATTACCTGTGTGGTAGAACATGAAGCTGTTGGCTTCTTTGCTGTATTAGATTAATGTGGCGCTCAGATGTCATTTATTTGGGGCATGGCAGTACTATATATGGACCAAAAAAATTATTTAGGGGAAATTAATATGGCTTACCAACCCGATTCTGACATTAACACAGAAAATCTGGACCTTCCGCCTCATTTGGTGAATACATTTCCGATTTCCCTTCAATTTGTGCCCACTTTATGTTACCAAGATTTTGACCCTGAGTATGAATTTTTATACTACAGACAGAGATGGTAAAAGCAGAGATGGTATCTGTGTGCAGACAGTATGTGGTGTCACCCTGTATCTGGTATAACATCCTCCTCACCCATTCTCACGGTACGTGTCACATTCAGACACACATTTTTCAATTTCTCATGCAGATAAATTGCTAAAAGATCATAGACATTTATTTAGTGTAATCTCTGTAGTGTAAAATTTAATCACTCGTCCTAAATGGTGCCCCTCAGTTCTGCTCATTAGTAGATATTTCCATGGGGATACCCTCTAAAAAGATCCTTTAAATCTTTAAAAGACCCTTTCAAATACCCATGGATTCTATAGATCAGTGCTGTACATTACTATTAGGGTTGCGATGTGCTCTGGATAGGGTCCTATTTCCATGTTACAATAATTCCAAAATCCAGTCTCAATATACAGTTTTATAATAATTTAGTTTTATTGATGCAAGCGGCAGACATTCAAATAAATGGTGTGATTTTTTTGGTCAAAACATCGACCTTCATCAGACACAGTTTGCTAAGGAATACAGAATTGAAAAATGAGTAGTGCCACCTAAGTGATCTGCTAAAGGTTATCCATGGAAAGACCTGATACCCCGCCACATCCCTAGAGCGGGACCCCACGCTGATACCCTTTGCACTAGCAGACCACTTAGGCACTACTTCTCATTTTACAATACTGTACCCCTTAGCCAACTACAAAACATCATACAATTTATTTGGTTGTTTGCCACCTGCATCAATACAACTCTATGTTGAGGCCAACACCAGTGTGACTGCATCTTGGAATAACCCTTCTAATACCTATTCATAAAGTTCAAAGAAAAATAAGAAACTGTAAAATGAGAAATTAAAGATAAAAATGAACCCACAATATAGTTATCACTCTTTGTCTGTGGTATTTTAGGACCATCTCTTGAATCTGTAATAAATCTTCAGTCCAGAATATAGACATGTTTATACACTACAATGTTCAGTGATGTTGTACATACAGTATATAAGTTATAGAGATTTTGCCACGTGTTACAGAAGAATATATTTTATGCAGACATTGATTCTCACTAAACATGTAGGAAACTGGTTTCTGGTTTTCTCTGTTAGAGGAAACACTTAGACAAAACCTTATTTGGTGCTAAATGCAGCTGTGGTTTGCAGTTGGGCGACAACCAGACAGATGTATGTGAAGAGCAAAGTGACTTTTTATGAGTGTACTCAGTGCAAGGATGGACTAGAAATCAGTGTTATCTGGAAAGTCCTATTCCTGCCTATGTTTGCTTTGTGGGACTTCCTAGTCGGTGGGAATATTAAAAAAAACAAGTGTCATCCATATATTGACCTTATTTGAGGGTCAGAGGTTGGGACAAGCTAATGACATCAGTCATCAGCCAGCCCTTGGTGCATCTGCGAAAATGAAAGACACACAGATTATTTTTGTAGACATACTCTCCGGCAGCATACGGGTAGCATTAACCAGCTGTGAGGTTTTACTATTCCCTTTCTAAAACCTAACTTGATTACTAGAGTTCCACAGGTGCAACTTTGTTCACGGCGGCAGCCAAGGTGAGGTACACAGACGTTAGGCAGAATCTTGGGGGGGGGAACAGGCAGGAGGACGGGACGGCACCTTGGGATCGGAGTCCGAGATGAAGCAACAGGTCAGGGTAGGCGGAACAGGATCAAAGTCAAATACAGAACCGGGATCACAATGGGAAATTAATACACAGGCACAAGGCAATGACACTGGCTTTCTCAGCGGCTTAGAGCACGAAGATCCGGCAGGGAATGCTGCGAAAAGCCGGCTTTTAACCCTATCCTGGACTGGCCAGCACCAATCAGCAGTGCGCTGGACCTTTAAATCTTGCGAAGCCGGCGTGCACCCTAGGAGACGGGGACGCGCTCGCACGGCCGCTAGACGGGGAGCAGGAACTCGGATGGGTGAGTGAACGCTGTGGTTCGTAGGGGCATACGGTGGACCACCGGTGAGCACGCATGACACAAAATGACAGCAAGCAGAGATCTAAAAAACCATGAGAAATTAACTGACTCTGACTCCACAAACACATGAGAAATTATAAAGTCTATTGTTCTATTCATGATCTGAGTATTTGGGCCAGGGGAGAACAACATTTATTGGATGATAACATTTATTGGCAAATTATAGTAATAATAGTACTGGAGACTCCAGAACAGGCAATGAAAATAATGGAGAGACCCCCACAGTAGAAAATAATAATACTGGAGACCGCATAGCAGTTAATAATACTGGAGACCCCCAGAGCATAAAACCACTAAAACTGGAGTTCCCAGAGCAGACAAAAACAGCCCTGACTGAAGGAACATATTAATAAGAATACTGTCACCTTATCATGCCTGATAAATGACACAATAGGGGGAATTCATTATAAATAGCAGAACTTTTTTTTAGAAAACTGGGTTACAAAGCATGAAAATCCCCCCCCCCCCAACTTATATTTTATCAGTTGTGAAAATTATAGAAAATTATATCAAACAGTAATGCCAATTATTTTTTTTTAAAGTAAGAAATGGGAAAAGAGGGTGATTGGTGTGCTGGTGATTATGTTTTGCAGGTGTTTTTAAATATTTTGGATAGAGTTTTAAACAATTTTTGTTACTAATAGATTCGGTGAACACAAATGCCGAACCTAAATCGAAACATAACGACTAGGCCCTCTTTCGTTTTTGCGTTTTCATTTTACACTCCTTACCTTCAAAAATCTGTAACTTGTTTATTGTTCCATGTAAAGAGCTGTGTGAGGGCTTGTTTTCTTTGTAAAAAATTGCAATTTATAGTAACGGTATTTTATATTCCATGTCATGTACTGGGAAGCAGGAAAAATTACAAAATCAGTGAAATTGGTGAAAAAATGCATTTGTGCCATTTTCTTTTGGGCCTTGTTTTTAGAGTTTTTACTGTGCGCCCCAAATTACATTTCTACTTTATTCTTTGGATCAGCACAATCGATGGATACCAAATTTATATAGGTTGAATAATGTTTTCATAAATTTACAACCTCCTGTACAATAAAAACATCTTCATACTTTTTCATACTTCAGTGTATGGAGCTGTGGGTGGTGTCATTTTTTATGACTTTTGATGACGTTTTTAATGCTCCCAATGCACTATTTTTCAATACAGCATTAGACGTCGGGAATAACTGTTATTATATTTTGATAGATTGGACATTTTGTGACGCTGCGATACCTAACATTTTTACTGTTTATTTATATTTACATCAGTTCTAGGGAAAGGGGGTGATTTGAAATTTTATGTTTTTTTAATTTTTTTTTTTCAACTTTTTTAATATATTTTTTTTCAATTTGTTTATTTAATTTTTTTTACTATTTTCAGTTCCCCCTAGGGTATTTTAAACCTAGGTTGTTAAACTGATCCTACCATATACTGCCAGGGCTGGCACCAGCAAGTGTTGGTGCCCAGAGCTGCTGGGGGGGCCACATAAGGCTGAGGGGGCTTGTATAAAATAACCATGAGGAGGCCGTTTGATATGATAAACTAGGGAACAGGAGACTGTTTTAGTTTCTGAATTTTTATTCTGTCATGTGAGTTCACTGCAAAGGGGCCGACTGAGGCTTTGTCACCCAGCAGCCTACTGAAACCTGGCGCCGACCCTGCATACTGCCATACAACATACTGCAATATGCAGCAAATGCTCACTAGCTATGGAGAGGGCTCACGTGCTGAACACTACCAAACACTAAATCACGCTAAGGGGTTAACTAAAGATTTTTTTTCTTGGTAGTGTTTTTTTTTAAAAAACCACATTCACTCAATGTGAGCAGCTGCTTTACCGAAGTATAGAACTGTTATTATGATTAGTTTGCATCTTCATCCATGAAAAACCACACATATAGCAGGTGCGCTATTCATCTTGTGGTTTACAGGTTCCTTACATCTGTTCTCATCCTCTTCTAGATCATAACAACCCTACTAGAACAATGGACAAAATCGAGATAAACCTTAAAGGGAACCTGTCACCAGAAATATCATTTTTAGTTGGTGTTAGGTTCTAATAGCCTATGCCAGTAATGGCGAACCTTTTAGAGACCGAGTGCCCAAACTACAACCAAACCCACTTATTTAAATGCAAAGTGCCAACATGGCAATTTAAGCAGGAACATGTTTCTACCTGTTTTGTCACTGTTTTTAATTGTATCTGGGTCCTGAGGACACCATTACAGTTAAAAGAAAGAGCTTCCTTCCAGGGTCCCCTGAAAAGGAAGAACTGCGGGTCCCAAAGCAGGAGCTCCAATAATAACGTAGCCTTGACTGCACCTCCTTGCTCCTCCTGTAGTCCCAGGCAGCTAAGGATGTGTAGCTTCAAAAAAGCACTGATCACATCACATCCAGGGTGGCCAGGGTCTGCAGGAGACTCTGTGCTGGGATAATAGCCTGGGTGCCCAGGGAGAGTGCTCCGAGTGCCACCTTTGGCACCCGTGCCATAGGTTCGCCACCACTGGCCTATGCTATGCTGATTTAAAAAAATGGTTTTGTCAAGATTCTGAATCATTTCAGTACAAGCAGTCCCCGGGTTATATACAAGATAGGGTCTGTAGGTTTGTTCTTAAGTTGAATTTGTATGTAAGTCGGAACTGTATATTTTATCATTGTAATCCCAGACAGAACTTTTTTGGTCTCTGTGACAATTGGATTTTAAAAATGTTGGGTTGTTACAAGAATCAATATTAACAATAAAGCTTCATTACAGACACCTGTGATAACTGTTCTAGCTGTTTATTGTAGCCTAGGACTAAAGTACAGTAAATTACCAATATCCAGAGGTCCGTTTGTAACTAGGTGTCGTATGGAAGTCGAGTGTTCTTAAGTAGGGGACCGCCTGTACTTTATATAAGCTAAATTCACACTACCTGCCAGGAGCATGTGTTGATTCCTGTGGGTAAGGCACCTGCAGCATGTGTGTGCCTGTGTCTCCTCATACATACTTCGTCCATTCCACATCATCCCCCTCCCTCCCCTGTTGGTCAAATGCACATGACAGTATGGAGGAGAGGAGACTGACACAGGCACACACAGGCTGCAGCTGCCCTCTCAGGATGGATTCCCACATGGCATTTTTTTAAAGGCATCCAAAACGCATTTCCCATGAAACAAATATGCATTTTGGCCTAATCCCCTACCACTTACATTTCGGATGCTTTTAAAAATTCGACAAAAACTCCACTTGAGAATCTGCCCTCAGGGACTCGCTACGTGCTGCTGGCAGGGAGCCAGGTAATGTGAACTAAACTTATAAAAACTGCTGAACTTATTCAGAATGCTGACATAGGCATTTTTAGAATCAGTATAGCATAGGCTGTTGGAACCAGTCACCAGCTAACAATGACAATCCTGGTGACAGGTTCACTTTAAAGGTGATTTCAAGGATTCTGGAAAACCCCATTGAGTTAGGGGCAGGAATGGCCAACAATGAAAGGGGAATTCCGCCTTTCATATATCTGCCTCCGGCTTCTGGTTTCCACAAAGCTCTGGTACTTCTGGTTTGTAGCCCTGCACATGATTTTCGACCTTGTACCAGCAAACAAAATCCTTGCCTGGGGACAACAAAGGAATGGACATCCCACGATCAGAACACTGGTCTCCTGATTGGGCACAGCCAGCAGAGACTAGAACATCGGAGTGAATCCGGAGCAGGACATGTACCTTTTTATTTTGCTATCCCTGTCCCAGACCTCATGGGGGTTTGTGTATATTTGTTGATGGTTATAAGTTGCATTTTAGCAGGATAAAAGCAAACATTTTATACAAGTTTTTCCAGTCTGTGACTTTATTTTGTTCATTTTCAGAATATGGTGGCTGTGGTGTACATTTGGATTCTGGGACTTCTTATATATCCACTGTCTTATGGAAACAAGGGGATAGAAGATCCAACAGGTAGTACGATATTTCAGTACTTTCTTTGTATGCTTAGTCATCAGTGTGGGGGGTGAGAGCATGATAATGGAACTGGTATTTCTATACATCAGCCATTGTCACAACCACATTTGCTGTATAAATAAGAACATAAGCAAATAACAGAAATACTGTGGTTATTTGTTCCAGATAAGAGATCATAGATTACAATGTTGACTCAGAACTAGAGGAGAACTGATAAGGAACTGAAACACTTGCATTCTAAAAACTTATCATTCTTTCTGGTTCCCATCATTTAAAAGAAGCCTAGAAAACCAAAATAATTTTATTTAAAATAATTGTCCACCCAGAAAACAAAATTTGAATAGACAACATAACAGATTCTCTACATTCTTCTCCGAGTGCCTCCATTACCTTATTTTATTCCCCTTATTTTGGTTGCATCATGGCCTTTATATGGTTCATTGTTGTGGTCTAATAAACTTGGGGGTCACCCAACATTATACAAATGTCAAATATACTGGTGCAATGTGAATCCTGCAAAATGAAGAATGCTTACACATCAGCTATACATTGGCTGAGCCCTTTAATTATAGCAAGAGAACCATATATTTATGCTAGGAGTAGCAACCACCAGACTGTAAGGGAGGGGCGACTGCTAGGGCTGCACACAATGGGGCTTATTTACTAAGGCTCCGCGGATTGCACTTTCGTCTGATTTTCAGAATTTTCGGGACTTGCCTCGCTGTGACAGGTATTTAACTGGGGAATTGTGCCGCACGCGATCGTATTGTGGCTTTCATGCGACAGAAATCGGAGGATGGGCCGTTGGGTGATCTGACTTATTTGGATTGAACGCAGAATTTAAGATTCAAAACTTGTTGCAAGACAATGCACTAGCAAACACCAGGAAGAAGAAGGTAATCTCCTGCAGACCTGAGTGGGGAGGCAACACATGCAGGATATCGGGCGCATGATCTTCGTGAATCGCGGCAGAGTGCATTCTGGACGGACAATGCACTTTCAGGGATTTCAGGGAAAGGTAAGTAAATGTGTCCTATTGTCCCCTTTGTCTCCAGGCTTGTTCTTTCCTCAATTCAGTTGTTTCCATGTGTCTAAAAGGAACCTGTCACAAGATTTTCACTAATAAACCTGAAGACACGTTCCCATAGCACTATGCTATTGTATGCACTGCTTTAGCTGAAAAATGCAAAGATCCTATCCCCAGAAAATGAACTTTATAAACCTACCTGGCACCCTGCCAGATGGAGTAGCGAGTCATAAGGGCATTTGGTCGGACCCAGCAGTGCAGCTGTCAGCCTATGCATTTGACTGTTCTAATACACTACCATGCATCAGTATGGCAGTGTATTAATTTGAACAATTGTTCAAATTCCAGTGGGGGGCAAGAAAAAAGTGGGGAAAAAAGTTTTAAAAAAGTTTGATAAAAATGTTTTAAGCTGAGCTGTGATTGGTTGCCATGGGCAACTAGAAATATTCTGACAGCTTGATAAATCTGCCCCATAGTGTCAAACCTCCAAACAAAATAAAACGTGAAAATCAGCAAACAAACAGCACATGTAGGGTATCGCCACATCTGAAACAACCCGTACAATATAATACAAAAATCATTACTGACCCCGTATGGTGAACACCTTAAAAGAATAAATTAAAAACAAAGCACAAATTATAACAAACCAAACAAAAAAACAACATAAAAAGTGATCAACGAGTCACATATACTTCTGTATGATACCAATAAAAAGTACAACTCTTCCCGCAAAAAATAAGCCCTAAAACTGCTCAATCAACAAAAAAATAAAAATATTATGCCACTTATTAGACAGCAATGCAAAATCAAGGGATTTTTCTCTCCAAATGAGTTTTTATTTTGTAGAAGTCAAAAATTAAAAAGCTAAAAAAAACAGGATATCACCGTAACCGTACTGATAGGAAACATATCTATGCTATGTGTATAAAACACACAAAAAAACATAAAAATCAATTACTGAATAGAAAAAAAAGCTAATAAAGGTTAAACAATGGGGTATTGTGTCCCCAAATATAGTGTTACTGCAATCCTTGAGGGGTCTAGTTTTTAAAATGGGCCCACTCTTTGGAGGTTTTTACTGTCCTATTATATTAAGTGCCTGCAATCTGTTCCAGCAAAATCCGCCAATAGACGCTCCTTCCCTTCCAAGCCCGGCAGTGCGCACATACAGCAGCTTATGATCACATGTGGGATATTACTGCATTCAAGAGCAACTGGGTAACAAACTATGGGATGCATTTACTTCTTTAATTCTAATTTTCATTCTAAAAATAAAAATTTATGGGCCAAAGCAAGGTTTTTTAAAAAAGATTTTCACTGACACGAACCAATATAATTACTTTCTATAAAACATCTGTGGTGGTAAAAAGCTCAATATCAATGTAGATAAATTCTCTGGGTGGTGTAGTTTCCAAAATAGGATCATTTATAGGGGGAGTTCATTGTTCACGTAGTTCAGGAACTTTTCATATATATAAATATAATGGCACCTGAAAAAAACTTCATTGTAATCTGCCCTCTAAAAGCTCAATGGCTCCTTCCATTCTGCGCTCTGCTGCGCGCCCCTAAAGTAGTTTACATTCACATGTGAGGTATAGCCGTACTCATAAGATATGTGTTTTCTCATATTATCCTGAATGAATGTGTAAATTGTAGGACTAAACAATCATTTTATTGTAAAAATGTAAAAATTCCAAATAGAACCTCCATTTTGTTTTGATTCTTGTGAGAAGTTTAAGGGGTTAACAAGGCTACTAAATTCTGTATTGAATAGTTTGAAGGGTGCAGTTTTAAAAACGGGGTGATCAGTGCGGAGTTTCTAATAAATAGAACTTTGAAAACCCTTACCTAGATGAATTGTCCTCTACAAATATTGAATCTGAAATTTACCGCAGAGAACGTGCCGCTGGATCGCGAATGGGCCGGGTAAGTAAATCTGCCCCAGTAAGTTCCAAACTTATAACTTCATACCGTGAAAAATCGGGCTGTGTCCTAAGGGTGAAAATGAGCTTAGTCCTTAAGTCCTTTTCTTGTTCTCACAGTTTCTTATTTTTTTACCTGATTTGCTGTTGCTGGTGGTTACATTTCTCTATATATCTAGATTAAAGATCCTTCACTGTCCTCTGAAATTGTACACGCCTGATAAATCCAGAAATTCGAACACAAATTCCAACAGGAATTCCTGTGATGCCACATGACTATCTCACCTATGAGTCTTGCTATGTATCTTGCACTAAATTTTAGAATTAAAGAATTTTTAAAAAGTGTCCCTTAAAATGGTTTGCATTAAAAAAAGGAAATAAGGGAATAACATTTGCATGTCACTATGCAAAGTATATGGTTATATATACGTGAGAGAAATACTTCAGACAAAGTCTAGAATGAGTTATCAACTACAAATATGACTTATTTCCCTAAATGAAAATGAGAAATAACCATGTTTGAAAAGAAAACCACAGACAACAGGAGGACTGAAGTGTGAGACATCATGAGCAGAGGCGAGTGTGAGAATGAGGAACGTGCAAGGTATGAAAGTGAAACCATCCTCTGCCCTAGTTACCAATAAATACAAAGACGAAACAACTGGCATAAAACTTACCAATAATATAACTAGATCTCAAGCTAAATTTTCAACAGAATTGTATAAATGAATAGTGCAGATGAAAATAGTAAACTTTGGGATATTGTATAGAAATATATTGTAGTAATCTGTTCCTGTGTCCTTATTTTCCCCCCGCCTTTCTTCTTAGATTTAAGAAGTTTGTGTAAATCAGCTTTCTGTAAGAATGTGGTATTTTTTACATACACGTCCCCAGTATAACCAGAGTGTTAGTGTGAATACACAACTATCTCAATAATCCCTTTCACAGGACTGGTGGAGAGAGACAAATACAATGCTCAGGCTATCACTAGGAATTCTATGGCCCTCCTTTTTTAAAATAATACTGTTTATTTTAATAATAATAATTCCTTTATTTATATAGTGTACATAGATTACGCAGCGCTGCACAGAGCTTGCCAAATAAGTGCTTGTCCCCATGGTGCTCACAATCTAATCAACCTACCAGTATGTTGTCGAGTGTGGGAGGAAACCAGAGGACCCAGAGGAAACCCATGTAAACTCTTATTAATACATACAAAACTATGGGGCAGATTTACTTACCCGGTCCGTTCGCGATCCAGCGGCGCGTTCTCTGCGGTGGATTCGGGTCCGGACGGGATTCACTAAGGCAGTTCCTCCGCCGTCCACCAGGTGGCGCTGCTGCGCTGAAAAGCATCGGAACGCGCTGGAGTTCACCGGGCCGGACCAAGTGAAGGTAAGCGCGTCCCAAGCGACCCTTTTTTTGTTTTAAATGCAACATTTTTTTCGAATCCGTCGGGTTTTCGCTCGGCCACGCCCCCCGCTTTCCGTCGCGTGCATGCCAGCGCCGATGCGCCAAAATCCAATCGCGTGCGCCAAATTCCCGGGGCAATACTGGGAAAGTCGTTGCAAATCGGAAATATTCTGGTAACACGTCGGGAAAACGCAAATCGGGCCCTTAGTAAATGACCCCCTATATCTTTACTGGTGTCATTCCTTAAGTCATATAAATAGTCAAAATAACACATACAGTTACAGCCCTCTCTCACTCTAGTCCATAAAGTCCTTCAATTTTTTCTTCATAGGGGTCCCTGGACTGGCAAAATGTTTGTCCTTTTACCCCGCCCCACACAATAATTTCCCATCACTGTGTAGTGTAGTAATGTAACAGAACCAAGAGTGATACATAAAAACTGCACCAGAATCAAAATTACTGGGTACATACACTACCAGAACCAAGTTTACTACATAGATACAGGACCAGAAACAAGGAGAGTTAGACAGACGACCTTACATTGCAACAGATTTATCAGAGTCTGAAGGTGAATGATAAATCTTCCATTGTATAAGACTGTCTGCGTGGAAGTCGCCCTCTTGGAAGAAGATAACAGGGAGTCACAGCTCACAGGAGACTCTGCACAACTGTGAGCTCATGGGTAATATCAACGCTTACTATAGATCTGATGAGTCACATATGTTGTCCAGGATTTCTCTTTCATATTCCTATACCTGCCCATCATGTAAATTTCTTGGAACACAAATCAGATTTAGCAAAACAAAATTTTTAGCACCAAGTTTAATACTATTCTGCCGATTCTGTAGAAATGACCATTAAACCCACACCTAGCCAATATAATCTCAGCGCCCCACAGTGGCCAATACAGTGACAGTGCCCACCTACTGTAGCCAATGTAGTAATAATACCCATACAGTAACCAATATAGTAACAGTGCTCGTCCAGTGGCCAATATAATAATATTATTAATAATAAAAATTATTTTATTCATATAGTGTACAGAGCTTGCCTAATCAGTCCCTGTCCCCATGGGGTTCACAATCTAATCAACCTACCAGTATGTTTTGGAGTGTGAGAGGAAACTGGAGGACCCGGAGGAAACCCATGCAGACACGGAGAGAACACACAAACTCTTTGCAGATGTTGACCCTGGGACTTGAACCCAGGTCCCTAGCACTGCAAGGCTCTAATGCTAACCACTAAAGGGCACATGGGCACATACCATCTGCCTCCAGGGAGAGTAACATACCTCCCAACTGTCCCAGATTCGGCGGGACATTCCTGGTTTTTGGGCATTGTCCCGCTGTCACGGTCAGCTGGGAGAATGTCCTAGGCCAGTGATGGCGAACCTTTTAGAGACCGAGTGCCCAAACTGCAACCCAAAACCTAATTACTTATCGCAAAGTGCCAGTACGGCAATTTAACCTGAAAACTGACGGTTTAGTTTAGAATCAATAAAATTATACATTCCCAATCAGAGGTAGCTTCCCTCCCATTGCGTTTTATTTGCATTTCAAAACTCCTATACTTGTTTCATACATTGAGGAAGAGGCAGCAGTCCTATACACACTGAAACGCCACTTTTACACCATTTTACATCATATAAAAGAGTAATAATGGAGGATGCTGGAGGACTGGAGGTTACAGGAGGAGTCTGAAGGACAGTAGACTACAGGAGGAGGCATAAGTGGGAGGCATGGAGTAGGTCTCCCAAGACCAGGCCCGGGACTAGGTTGTAAGTATTTTCCCCTGATGGTGGTCCTAAAAATGCTCTGTCATTCCTATAAGAAGGACCTGGGAGTAAATACTGAACATATATATCTAATAGATTTCTATTTCAACAATTCAATATATTGTTGCTAAAAAAATTCTATTATCGCGAGTGGTTTAGGCTTTTATGGTGTGTGGGCAGCAGCGCGGCTCCGATACTGCTTAAAGCTGAGTAAAATTCAAAGGACCCGCGTGCCAGCAGTGAGGGCTCTGCGTGCCCTCTCTGGCACGTGGGCCATAGGTTCGCCATCGCTGTCCTAGGCTGTCCTTCTCTCCGCCGCATAAGAGGGAGAGCAGCATATAAGAGCAGCAGAGCAGCCGATGCATCAGGGCAAGGAGGATGCAGGACCAGCCCCTGCTACCTCCTCACATGTCCCTCACATGACTCCGTCAGACATGTGAGCAGGTAGCTCCACCCATTGGCAGACCCGCTCCTCCCCCGAGTTACAGAAGAAGTGACTGTAGTGGGGGAATGAGGGAAGGTAAGGAGGATTCTGGAGGACTGGAGGCTACAGGAGGAGTCTGAAGGACAGGAGACTACAGGAGGAGGCATAAGTGGGAGGCATGGAGTAGGTCTCCCAAGAACAGGCCCGGGACTAGGTTGTAAGTATTTTCCCCTGATGGTGGTCCTAAAAATGCTCTGTCATTCCTATAAGAAGGACCTGGGAGTAAATACTGAACATATATATCTAATAGATTTCTATTTCAACAATTCAATATATTGCTGCTAAAAAAATTCTATTATCGCCAGTGGTTTAGGCTTTTATGGTGTGTGGGCAGCAGTTTGGGCTAGGTCTGAATAAAGCCATGTAGAACCAGCCTTAGCATTGTACAGCATACAGCTGTCTAGTCATGGAGAATGTTGATATACAGACTGCTGCAATAGGTTGTCAGTGAGTAACGTAACCCCCATTTCTCATCTTGTTGCAGATATCTGTAAACACACTTTATCTTGCTCCGAGTGCATCAAGTCCCATCCCAGCTGTGTATGGTGCTCAGCTCAGGTCAGTACTTACTATTACTCGGCCCACATGTTATCGATAGTTAGTATAACCCCATTTCAGAAATGGCTAAAAGAAACCTCTGAGTCAAAACGATAAACCACAGCTTGAGCAGACTGCCTGGCATCAAAGTGTCTGGTGCTGGAGATGTTACTACTCCTGCCACTGGCTGCTTCACTGTCTTGAGGTTTTCATATCGGAAGTTTACATTTCCTTTTGCTTTGTGTACCATCGATGAGAAAACCAGGGAGACTTGTTATGTCTGTGCCCATTTATTTTATCAGAGTCTCTGTCGATCACTTCAGAACCTTATATCAGAGGATCGAAAATCAACATGCCCTGGCATATAGGGAAAGAGGAGAGATCCCTTAAAAGGAAACTTATCTCTGAACAACATTTGGGAATGGCTTTAGGCTGTGTCGGACTGGGGTTCCTTAGGCCCACCAGAAAAAATTAATCTGAGGGCCCGCCTTCCACCCTAGGAAATAGTTCCAAGCAGCCTTCTAATTGGGTTGTTTTCTGCTGGTCATCAGAGGTACAGTATTGGGTTAGAACCAGGGCCCACTTGATGATCCTATGGTACTGTGGTTGGCCAATCCGAGGCAGCAAACAGTTGCTTATGGCCTTCATTTCCTAGGTGAACTCTGAATTGAACTCTCAGGATAATTTAGTGTGTCGGTAGTCAAGCATATTGGGGCACATTTACTTTGTGTGCCCGATATCTTGCAGGTTCAACAGAGTTCACTTTCTTCTTCCTGGTGCATGTAAGTGCTTCATCTTGCGACACAATTTGAATGTTAAATCCCACGCTTAGTCCGAATCAGTCGGATCATCCGACGGCCAACCCCCCTGATTTCTGTCACCAAAAAAATCCAAAAATCCAAAGTCCGATCGTGTGCGACGCAGTCCCCAGTTAAATACCTGTCACAGCCGTGCAATTCTCGAAAACGTCGCAAAATCAGACGAAAGTGTAGCCACGGACTCTTAGTAAATAATCCCTATTGGGTGCACCTGAACCAGAGGCCACACCCCTAGTGCACTGACAAGTTCATTAGCATAAAGACAAAACCTGAATAAAAAATAATAAATCTAATTATACGGCTGAAGGCAAATTGTAATGTGAGAGGCTTGTTATATTATGCAGAGTTTTACCCAAGGAGGTGAGTCGGAAGGTTCTCGTTGTGCCACTCGTCTAGAACTCATCCAGAGGGGATGTGATGAAGACCATCTGATGGACCCCAAAAGTGTGGTCCAGATTCTTAAAGACGTACCCTTGAGTGACAACGCTGATAAAGATATGGTCACACAACTAGCTCCACAGAAGGTCTATTTGAAACTGCGTCTTGGTAAGTTGGCTAAGCTATTTTTGTGAAGAACGTACTTACCCAGGAAAACTATGTATACATGATTCATTTCATACTTTAGAATTTTTGTCTTTAGGGCTTCTAATTTGATTTTATATCTTGAAAGGACATAACAATCAAAAACTTCCCTCCCTTTGTGAAGAGAATCTTAAAGCTAACCTATGAAATACGTGTCAGAGGAGACATGCTGAGACGTTTTTCCTGACTTGCAGTATACTGGCAGCAACCAGAGGCAGGGAAACTCTCCTTCTGCGAGTGCGGTGCAATGTCCTTGACTAACTGAAGGAAGATAGCTGTAGTTTTGGCAGGAGAGCTATCCCGCCTTCGGGTGCTGACGCTGTCTGCATGCTGCTCTGGCATCACTATCTAACAGTGTCAGCATCTGGAGGTGGGCAACTTTGCTGCTGAGAGTGCAGCATCTATCTTACCTCCGTCAGTGAAGGCAGTTCGTTAAGCAGGGAAGCCCTTCACACCACTCAAGTTATGCTAATTTTGAGATTTGACACGCCAAGCTCAAAAGGTCGGCCACACACCATGATCTTTTCTTTTTCCATTATTACTGTAAAGTTTTTGAATTTTTGCATTTTTGCATTTCTGTTTTTTACTTCCCTCTTTCCACAAGCTATATCTTTTTTTATTTTTCATATAGAGAGATATATGAGGGCTTGTTATCTGCAGGACAAATTGTTTTTTTTATAGTGGCATCATTTTTTATTTTGTTCATTGTACAGGGAAGCTAGAAAAAAATTCCACATGTGGTAGAATTGCCAAAAAACACAGGTGCACATGTTACTATGGGCTTTTTTTTTTACATCTTTTCCTGTGTGATCCAAATAACACCTCATATTTATTCGTTGGGTCGGTACAATTACAGTGATACCAAATTAATATAGGTTTTATTATGTTTAAAAAAAATCTTTTGTGAAAAAAATTCTTAGTTTTGCCATATTCTGACAGCAATAACGTTTTCGTTCTATGGTGCACGGGGCTGTGTAAGGTGTCATTTTTTGCAGGACAAGCTGACATTTTCAATGTTACCATTTTTGTGACTGCCCGGCCCTTTGATCACTTTTTATTTAAATTTTTATGTGTTGCGAAATAGCAAAAAACGTGGCGATTTAGGCATTTGGGCGCCATTTTCTGTTAAGTCAGAAATAATCGTTTTTATATTGTGATAAGTTGGACATTTTGGGACATGGCGATACCTGTTTATGATTTTATTTATTTATTTATTTTTATATGGGTTTTAGGGAAAGGGGGGGGGTGATTTGAATTTTTATTTTTTTTCATTTTTTAAAACTTTACTATAAGTTTAGATCTCCTAGGGTAATTTAACCCTAGAGTGTCTGATCACTCATGCAATATACTGAAATACAATTGCATTGCAGTACACTCACCGGCCACTTTATTAGGTACACCATGCTAGTAACGGGTTGGACCCCCTTTTGCCTTCAGAACTGCCTCAATTCTTCGTGGCATAGATTCAACAAGGTGCTGGAAGCATTCCTCAGAGATTTTGGTCCATATTGACATGATGGCATCACACAGTTGCCGCAGATTTGTCGGCTGCACATCCATGATGCGAATCTCCCGTTCCACCACATCCCAAAGATGCTCTATTGGATTGAGATCTGGTGACTGTGGAGGCCATTTGAGTACAGTGAACTCATTGTCATGTTCAAGAAACCAGTCTGAGATGATTCCAGCTTTATGACATGGCGCATTATCCTGCTGAAAGTAGCCATCAGATGTTGGGTACATTGTGGTCATAAAGGGATGAACATGGTCAGCAACAATACTCAGGTAGGCTGTGGCGTTGCAACGATGCTCAATTGGTACCAATGGCCCAAAGAGTGCCAAGAAAATATTCCCCACACCATGACACCACCACCACCAGCCTGAACCGTTGATACAAGGCAGGAAGGATCCATGCTTTCATGTTGTTGACGCCAAATTCTGACCCTACCATCTGAATGTCGCAGCAGAAAACGAGACTCATCAGACCAGGCAACGTTTTTCCAATCTTCTACTGTCCAATTTCGATGAGCTTGTGCAAATTGTAGCCTCAGTTTCCTGTTCTTAGCTGAAAGGAGTGGCACCCGGTGTGGTCTTCTGCTTCTGTAGCCCATCTGCCTCAAAGTTGGACGTACTGTGCATTCAGAGATGCTCTTCTGCCTACCTTGGTTGTAACGGGTGGCGATTTGAGTCACTGTTGCCTTTCTATCAGCTCGAACCAGTCTGCCCATTCTCCTCTGACCTCTGGCATCAACAAGGCATTTCCGCCCACAGAACTGCCACTCACTGGATGTTTTTTCTTTTTCGGACCATTCTCTGTAAACCCTAGAGATGGTTGTGCGTGAAAATCCCAGTAGATCAGCAGTTTCTGAAATACTCAGACCAGCCCTTCTGGCACCAACAACCATGCCACGTTCAAAGGCACTCAAATCACCTTGCTTCCCCATACTGATGCTCGGTTTGAACTGCAGGAGATTGTCTTGACCATGTCTACATGCCTTAATGCACTGAGTTTCCGCCATGTGATTGGCTGATTAGAAATTAAGTGTTAACGAGCAGTTGGACAGGTGTACCTAATAAAGTGGCCGGTGAGTGTATATGGTATACATAATGCTTCTGTATTAGAGTCTGTCTCCGACAATACAGATCCATGAATTACAGTTATGGGAGCCTTAAGCAGGCCCACGGGTGTCATTGTAACCAATAGGTGCCTGCTGATTATGTCATGAAGGGCAACGATCGGCAAGCCAAGATGGTGGCGCCCATTGGAAGCACAGTTAGGGGCCACTGTTGGCTTTGACCGCATCACCAGGTTAACTGCTGCAAACGGTGCCAGCACCAACCTTGGCAGTTACCAGTGGGTGTCCGCTATATAACACAGCTGACGCCTGCCATGTTTATGGAGAGGGCACAGCCTGTGAGCCCTCTCCATGCTCTCCTTATTGCTGTACGATGTATATAGTCGTACAGCAGTAAGCAACTGGTTAAAGAGAATCTGCCTATTGGGTGCAAATTAACCAACCCAATAAATACTTTATTAAAAACTATGATTAAAAAGCATTGCCCTTATCCCTAAATGGGTTCTTTCCATGGCTGCACTGCCCTGCCTCTCTAGTCCTGATTGACATGTCCATGCTGGTGTGTGGAACATTGAGAGAGAACTCTGTTACATCATTGGACACTTCATTAAATGTGACCAGGGTGATGTGATCTAAGGTCCTGTTACATGTGCAATGTTTACCCTATGTATGTATCTGATCACATGAATATACAGTATGCCTCCATAGAGGATGGTGAGGAGTAGAAATCCATGGAGGCATGCTGTGATCTCATGTGATCAGATACATATATGAGGTAGGTGTTGCAAACACAACTGGGTAAAGGATTTTAGATGACATCAACCTGGTGACATTACATGCTGAAAAGGGGCATTGCAGAATGGGGGGAGTAGATGGGAGGAGCCAATTGAGCAGGTCCCCTCGGATACCAGCTAATATAAATTAGAGTTGATTTATAAGGGATGTAAAGAAAACATTTTTTAGCTACAAGAAGGGTGTCAGTTAGTTAATAGGGCTCAATGGGAATCTGTCAATAGATGTATTTGTAAAAATATGGTGACAGGTTTCCGTTAAGACCTCCTGCTTACCCATGACTGCTGGTGATAAATAAGAGATAACATTTATTTTACAGCATGGTGTAAATCAAGTCCAACATGTATACTGCTGCCATCTAGTGGCCAATATAACCAACACACTATGGCAACGTCTTTTTCCGTATCCCATCCAGGAAAATGTATATGCACATTTCCCATGAAAACATTATTTAATGTCAATTATTAGAATATGTCACTTTCTGATGGTTTCTCCCTTTGAAAACTTTACTATACTTAATTCTACCTGAATTCTAGGAGAGAAAAGAACATTTCAGGTGCGTTTCAAACGTGCAGAGGGCTACCCTATTGATCTCTATTACCTGATGGACCTGTCTTACTCCATGAAGGATGATTTGGAGAATGTGAAGAAATTAGGAAGTGACATTCAGGAAGTGCTACACAATGTCACCAAATCTGTGCGCATTGGTATGAACCAGGTGACAAATACAGCATAACATAGATCAATGTAGCCATAAATGTAACATCGACTTGGAGCAAATTTGTTGCAGAAACTTGTGCCCTGTTTTTGTTAAAGAAGCTTTTGATATTTTTTTTTGCTTTAATTTAATATGGAAATCTGAGATTTATAGTATCAATGTATGGTATATAGCATATAGTATCTATGTATCTATAGTATCTATGTATCTATAGTATCTATGTATAGTATATAGCATATAGTATATAGCATATAGTATCTATGTATCTGTAGTATCTATGTATGGTATGTAGCATATATTATTTATGTATCGATAGTATCTATGTTTAATAATAATAATAATCTTTATTTATATATATATATTCCGTAGCGCTTTACAAATCATAGGGGACATATACAGCTATATTACTTTACACAGAACAAACAGTCATATGGAACAATAGGAGTGAAGGCCCTGCTCACAAGAGCTTACAGTCTATGAGGATAAGGGGGTGACACAAGAGGTTGTATAATGGTCCAGCCACTCTTTATAAGGGAACAATATAAAATAAATTAATAAAAAGGTTAATAAACAAAAATTCTGCTGCTTGAACCAGCCATCAGCCGCCATACTTTTTACAGGGTCCTAGGTGAAAAAGACTGCAGAGAAGCCTGGAGCTTGGTATATATCAGCTGTTTGCCAAATAACAGACAGGAGGAGGACATAGGATGGATTAGTAAAGGGAGAGTTGACGTTTCATGCAGTTAGTGAGTGTGATAGGCTTGCCTAAAGAGATGGGTTTTAAGAGCACATTTGACCCTTTGTAGGCTGGGTATTAGTCTGATCAGGGAAGGGCATTCCAGAGAATTGGTGCTACTCGAAAGAAGAGACGTGCATGAGAGGTTTGAATATGCTATATAGCATATATTATCTATGTATGGTATATAGCATATAGTATTTATGTATCTATAGTATCTACAGTATGTATGGTATAGCATATAGGGCCACATTTATCACTTTTGTGCACCTAAGTGTAGTAGTTGCGCCTAAATTCTGGCGCACTGGTTTGCCAGAATTATCACAAGCTACAACCCTGTGTGATAAGTTAATTTCCTGCCTCTTATTAATCACTTTACTTTAACACAGTTTAGGCGCAATTTTGGCGCAGTTAAAGTGCAATGTTACAAGTGATCCTGCTACAAGCTCCTCTCTGCTTCTCCCACAGACCAGAATGAAGATAACACGCACAGCAGCACCCAGGTGTGTGACACCCAGCACCCAGTGACCTCCTCAGCAGGGCCTTCTCCTGGAGGGGATCCCCCAGTGCTGGTCTCCTGCTGCACCCCTGCAATTCTGCACAGTATCCCCCTCAGATACACTGGTTACAGAATGACATGGGGGACACTTGTCTGTACTATCTGCAACATTCTGCAAAGTTCTCTTCTCTCTTGCTCTGAGCTGAGGATTTTGCAGAATGTTTTGTAAATAGAAGGTGATGAACTGTAAATAGAGTCTGCAGCTCCTGCCTAGAGAGTATCTAATGTCTGTATTATCTGTACTAGTGTCTGGCTGAGCTCTGCTGCTGGGGATGAGCTGTTCTGCAAAGGGGCTCAGTGCTTACTTCTCAGTTTAACCCACCTTCGGGCTGGAGTGTTTTTGCGCCCATTTTTGCGCCTAAATGAAAAGTCGCAAGTGATGAATATCATTAAGCGCAGCAAAACATCTGGATTGCTAGGATAAATGAGGGAAAGCTGGTTATTTTTGCTGCGTGGCTAGTTTGGCGTTTAATCGCAAAAATGTCGCAAAAACAGTGCGCCAGTATGAAAAGGTGCAAAAATAACAGAAAAAACGAGTGATATATGTGGTCCAATATATCTATGTATCTATAGTATCTATGTATGGTATATAGCATATAGTATCTATGTATGGTATATAGCATATAGTATTTATGTATCTATAGTATCCATGTATGGTATAGCATATAGTATCTATGTATGGTATATCAATGTATTATACAGCACCATGGAATTAATGGTGCTGTACAAATAATAATGCTGTGTGATTTTAAGGCATTAGTTATTTGTCTCAGAGCCTTGTTTAGGAGTTGGTCTGGCAGGGTTTAATGGTTCTTTATGGATTTTTGCAGTATGCGCCATGTAGTAGCCGTGGATGTGTCTCTCTGATCCTACTAATTCTATGCAGGTTTTGGCTCATTTGTGGATAAGACGGTGTTACCATTTGCCAACACACTGGAATGGCAGATGCAGAACCCTTGTCCATCCCGGACAGAGCGCTGCCAGCCCACCTTCAGCTACCGCCATGTCCTGTCCTTAACCTCAAACCTCACCTTATTCCAACAACGTGTCAGTGCGGAGAACATCTCAGGCAACCTGGACACACCCGAAGGAGGATTCGATGCAATACTACAGGCGGCTGTGTGCACAGTAAGAACACAGGATTTGTACAGAAGATTTTCATTGTGATTCATTATGGGAATGAAATAACGCTCACTCCCCATTATTCGGACACTTTTGTATTGGGTATATATATAAATCATATATGACAATGTCAACATATTGCAATTAGTATAGCATTTTAGTCTAAATAAATAACTGACAGGTTAGATAATGGTGGATAATGCCGTCATTTGCTCCAGAGCGATATTAGAATGTGTAGCATAATGGCTTTATAAAATAATAGCACAACATAGGCCATTAAAGGGAACCTGTCATCAATGAAAAATGCCTTTTATGATGACAGGTTCTACAACTGAGTTGTGGTTTTATGTATAGTATATATTAGCATTAACTGAACTGATGCGTATACAGGATGATTTTTTTTATACAGCTACAATATTGCTGGAAGTTTTACATTATATGTGCAAAGATTTACCAGATCTTTTACTCTATGAATTCTATGTATTGCAGGATCACATTGGCTGGAGGAATGTCACCCGCTTGTTGGTATTTGCCTCTGATGATGTCTTTCACATGGCAGGGGATGGTAAATTAGCTGGTATCTACATCCCTTCTGATGGGCACTGCCACCTAAATGAGAGGGGGGAGTACCACAACAGTAATATGTTTGTGAGTAATGCTAATCATAATGGTGTTAATACACAATATTAGCCATATATTATCCATAGTGTAACATTTTATTTTCTTGTACAGGATTACCCATCAGTGGGGCATCTCTCCCAGATCCTTACAGCAGCCAATATTCAGCCTATATTTGCAGTGACAAGTAACGCCCTCCCCACCTACCAGGTAATACAGCATAGACTATAATTTAGAAAGAATACATGAGACTGGTATATAAATTAACTTATAATATTCTGCACAAATGTATTAAAATGGCCTCTAGAGGCATGTTTTACACAACAGTATTGATGCCCCCTTGCTCTAGTACATTTTGCCCCCAATTTATTATAAGGGGTAAGACACTATCACTTAACTTTACCAGTTTGTATAAAGCTGCTGGGACCAGTGGGTCATGTGACCCGGAGCAGCAGGACTCAGGGCTTCCTGTCACGTCCCATGTCCTGCTGTATTCTGGGGGATGGAGGAGGCCGTGCAAGCAGATAGGATTGAAAGTAGGCAGAATGGGGGCATCCTCCATCCCCCAAGAATCTAGAACCATATGTAGGAAGTGAATTGCGGACTTGTAGGGGCTATAATATTTATACAGCCCAGGGCCCATGGTCTTAATCCAACCCTGCTGAAGATTTAAAGGTGCAGCAAATTAATGAACATTATGCTTTTGATCAAATTTGGTGGAAATTATTAAACACAGACTCCAACAGAAGTGGTTCTAAAAATGTTTTTATATGCAAACACAAGAATGCGTTTTTTTATCATAGGGTCTAAGTGAACTGATTCCTAAATCTGCAGTCGGCGAATTAACAGAAGACTCCAGCAATGTAGTTAATCTGATTTCTCAAGCCTACAATGTGAGTAATCTATGAGGGAAAGGGTTATGTTAGTTTAATGTGGTTTATTTTGGTTGTTTTATTCTTTGGGTTTTTTGGCACATTGGGGATTTCTGTACGACATTTTTGTGGGCGCTAAGAAGTTTGCTGTGTACCGTAAATAAGCTTTAATAATAATACACCCAGTCCCCGGGTTACGTACAAGATAGGTTCTGTAGGTTTATTCTTAAGTTAACTTTGTATGTAAGTCGGAACTGTATATTTTATAATTGTAACCCCAGCCAAATTTTTTTTTAAAAATGTTGGTTGTCATAAAAACCAGGATTAATAATAAAGCTTAATTGCAGATTAACTGTGATAACAGTTATAGCTGTTTATTGTAGCCTGGGGCTAAAGTACAGTAAGTTACCAATTACCAGAGGTCCGTTTGTAACTAGGGGTCATCTGTAAGTTGGGTGTTCTTAAGTAGGGGACCGCCTGTATTTATTTCTATAGCGCCACCATATTCCGTAGCGCTTTACAAACAATTAAAATATGAAACATATGGAACAATAGGAGTGAGGACCCTGCTGACAAGAACTTACTGTCTATGAGGATGAGGGGGTGACACAAGAGCTTACAGTCTATAACAGTGATGGTGAACCTTTTGGAGACAGAGTGCCCAAGTTACAACCAAAACTCACTTATATGTCGCAAAGTGCCAACATGACAATTTAAGTAGTAACTTATTGATCCCTGCTGTATCACAGGCAGGGGCGCACCTGCCATGAGGCGAGTTGAGATTCTCGCCTCAGGCGGCGCGCCTCCTGCTAAACTAGGGGGCGGCGTTGGGCTCCTGCCCGCTGGCATGGGTTCCAGCTGGCACCTCTTAAAGTCCCCCCCCGGACAATACCGCCGCCCATCACATTCACCCGGCAGCGGGCGGCTCCTGTGCCGGCACGCAGGCCGACACTTCCCCTCAGCGGCCCGCCTATCACATTCAAACACCCGGCACAGGCACCAGCGCACAGGCCGACACTTCCCCCAGCGGCCCGCCCATCCATTCAACACGCGCGCGGCCGGAACATGTACCTGCGTGCCGGCCGACACTTCCCCCACCCGCGGCCCTCCTATCACATCTCACCGCCCGGCAGAGGTACCAGTCCCTGCCCCAGCCCAATGTCCGCGCTAGCCGTCGCCCCCGCCCGTTTTCGCTGCCCCCCCCCCCCAGACTCCGGTCCCCCCCCCCCCGGCTCCGACATCCCCGTTCCCCCCTCCCCCACCCCGGCTGCGATTCTCACGCTCCCCCCCCCCCCCGGCCCCCCGAGGACAAGGTCGAGGAGAAAGGAAGAAAAGGAAGAAAAGAGTGAAGGTAACTTCTATGTATGTATATATATGTGTGTGTGTGTGTGTGAATGTATGCATAGATGTCTCTGTGTGTGTTTGTATGTGTGTAATATATATATTCTGTATATGTATGGGTGTATATTTGCTGTATATACTGTTTATATATGTGTATGTATGTGTGTACATTCAGCGTGCCACCATGTAAAATATACTATATGGCGGCACACTGTATGTATTATATGGTATATAGGGGCACACTATGTATTATATGGTATATGGCGGCATGCTGTATGTATTATATGGTATATGGTGGCACACTGTATGTATTATATGGTATATGGCGGCACGCTGTATGTATTATATGGTATATGGGGGCACGCTGTATGTATTATATGGTATATGGTGGCACGCTGTATGTATTATATGGTATATGGCAGCACACTGTATGTATTATATGGTATATGGGGGCACAGTGTATGTATTATATGGTATATGGGGGCACGCTGTATGTATTATATGGTATATGGGGGCACCCTGTATGTATTATATGGTATATGGGGGCACACTGTATGTATTATATGGTATATGGCTGCACGCTGTATGTATTATATGGTATATGGGTGCACAGTGTATGTATTATATGGTATATGGGGGCACACTGTATGTATTATATGGTATATGGCGGCACGCTGTATGTATTATATGGTATATGGGGGCACGCTGTGTGTATTATATGGTATATGGCGGCACACTATTTATTATATGGTATATGGCGGCACGCTGTATGTATTATATGGTATATGGCGGCACGCTGTATGTATTATATGGTATATGGCGGCACGCTGTATGTATTATATGGTATATGGAGGCACACTGTATGTATTATATGGTATATGGAGGCACGCTATATGTATTCTATGGTATGTGGCAGCACACTGTATGTATTATATGGTATATGGGGGCACACTGTATGTATGATATGGTATATGGGGGCACGCTGTATGTATTATATGGTATATGGGGGCACGCTGTATGTATTATATGGTATATGGGGGCACACTGTATGTATGATATGGTATATGGCTGCACGCTGTATGTATTATATGGTATATGGGGGCACGCTGTATGTATTATATGGTATATGGGGGCACGCTGTATGTATTATATGGTATATGGCGGCACACTATATGTATTATATGGTATATGGGGGCACGCTGTATGTATTATATGGTATATGGGGGCACGCTGTATGTATTATATGGTATATGGCGGCACGCTGTATGTATTATATGGTATATAGTGGCACGCTGTATGTATTATATGGTAAATGGCGGCACGCTGTATGTATTATATGGTATATGGGGGCACCCTGTATGTATTATATGGTATATGGGGGCACACTGTATGTATTATATGGTATATGGCGGTACACTGTATGTATTATATGGTATATAGGGGCACACTATGTATTATATGGTATATGGGGGCACACTGTATGTATTATATGGTATATGGGGGCACGCTGTATGTATTATATGGTATATGGCAGCACACTGTATGTATTATATGGTATATGGGGGCACACTGTATGTATTATATGGTATATGGCGGTACACTGTATGTATTATATGGTATATAGGGGCACACTATGTATTATATGGTATATGGGGGCACACTGTATGTATTATATGGTATATGGGGGCACGCTGTATGTATTATATGGTATATGGCGGCACACTGTATGTATGATATGGAATATGGCGGCACGCTGTATGTATTATATGGTATATGGCGGCACACTGTATGTATTATATGGTATATGGGGGCATGCTGTATGTATTATATGGTATATGGCGGCACGCTGTATGTATTATATGGTATATGGCGGCACACTGTATGTATTATATGGTATATGGGGGCATGCTGTATGTATTATATGGTATATGGCGGCACGCTGTATGTATTATATGGTATATGGCGGCACACTGTATGTATTATATGGTATATGGCGGCATGCTGTATGTATTATATGGTATATGGCGGCATGCTGTATTGATTTTATATTATATGGCGGATTGTTGTATGTATTTGTGCTTTGTGGTAGCTCGCTGTGTGTATTATATAGTACATGGAGGGATGCTGTATGTATTTTGCATTGCTTTATTTTAACATTAAACCGATATGATTGGGTCTGGTCCTGACACTCCCTGATATATTACATACATGGAGTGGGGGGGGGGGCGTCTTTTTATAGTTCGCCTCAGGCAGCAGAAAGGCTAGGTGCACCCCTGATCACAGGTTTTAATCGTATTGGCATCCTGAGTTCACCAATACAATAGAAAGATGATGGAGAAATTTGGATTGTAGTTTTCCTCCAGGGTCCCCTGAAGAGGCAGAATCAGGGGACCCAGAGCAGGAGCTCCAATGACAATCCATCTCTATCCACACCTCATCGCTCCTCCTGTAGTCCTGGCAGCCAAGGCTGTGACTTTAAAATAGCGCTGAGCGCGGCACATCCTGGGATGTATTGTATCACAGGAGGAAGCTTTGAGTCCTAGCTGGCAAACTCTATGTTGGGATGAAGGCCTGGGTGCCCACAAAAAGGCTTCAGAGTGCCACCTCTGGCACCCGTGCCATAGGTTCGCCACCACTGGTCTATAAGGATGAAGGGGTGACGCAAGAGCTGACAGTCTATGAGGATGAGGAGGTGACACAAGAGCTTACAGTCTATGAGGATGAGGGGGTGACACAAGAGCTTACAGTCTATGAGGATGAGGGGGGACACAAGAGCTTACAGTCTATGAGGATGAAGGGGGGACACAAGAGCTTACAGTCTATGAGGATGAGGGGGTGACACAAGAGCTTACAGTCTATGAGGATGAGGGGGGACACAAGAGCTTACAGTCTATGAGGATGAAGGGGGGACAGAAGAGCTTACAGTCTATGGGGATGAGGGGGTGACACAAGAGCTTACAGTCTATGAGGATGAGGGGGTGACACAAGAGCTTACAGTCTATGAGGATGAAGGGGGGACACAAGAGGTATAAGAACCTGTATAAATGTTGGTGCCTTATTTACCTTTGTATTTTGCATGCTTTCAGATGTTGAAGCTTGATTTACACATGTTTCGCGCTAAAAAAAGCCAAATATTGTGTTAAGCAAGACTAAAAAAAACAAACATATGCCCTATTCCTGACAAATGGTACATGTCCCCTTTATATAATAGGGATACAACCTTGAAGTGATTTATAAAGTGTTTTAATAACATTTTTTTTAGAATTTGTCATCCACAGTGAACTTGGAACATGTGAATTTACCAAAAGGAATTCATATCTCCTATGATTCCCATTGTCCGGACTCTACTAAGGAGGGGCAGCCAAATGGTCAGTGTTCAGGGGTCAAGATAAACCAAATGGTAGGTACAGATATATAATAATCTTGTGTATAAAATACAACAAATACAGGAGAATCTGCATAGGTGTTGTTCCCTTGATTTCAGAGCTGTTAGATTTGGCCCCCAATATGCGAATTATGCTCTCTATGGTAAGGGTGGTGGTGTCAGGATGACTTCTCCAGCACAGGACGACCTAGTTCATACCAAATATACTAGTTAGCAAATTGGGTGCTATAATTATAGGTAATGATTGACAGGGAACTGCAGGTTTGACCATCCCAAGCTGTAGGCAGGAGCTCTTGCAACACCTTTGGTTTGGTCTTTTAGCCTGAAGAGCTTTCTGCTCTCTGCTGCTCCTCAGACTCCCCTCTGCTAAGTGCAGGAGCTGTATCAGGAATTTGATAGGATACTTCTAGTAGTCACTCAGAGTAGAGTTATGGGTATGGTTACATACATTTCCAGGGACAATACCTAACACTATCTGTAGTTTATTATGGTCATTACTGACGACAGTGGAGGAGGGGAATGGTCCTGTTGAGCAGAGCCAGACTGGAGAGAGGCTATCTGTGCTTCTGTGCTCTAGAGATCGTGTCCCGTCAATGTATAACATAGATAAAAATGATTATGTTATTTAAAGGGAACCATGTTTCATTTTCCATTTGGAGGTGCTCTTGACAAGTGCAGCTTTCTAACACGAGGGATGAACGTGCAGATAACAATGACTGTTATCCTGACACATTTCATACGATCCTTCCATGATTCCTGTGACATATAAAGGAACCATAAGTTGGAAGGTGAGATGTTCTCAAGTGACTTGGATGTTCTAATATGAATTCTCACAGGTGGATTTTAATGTGACGCTTTGGATGGATGAGAAGATGTGTCAGGACGGATTGCAGAGCTTCAAGCTTAGGGTGCTGGGATTCAATGAAGAGATAAATGTGGACGTTGAGTCTGTGTGTCACTGCAACTGTGAGGATGAGGAAGCCTTCTCCAGCTACTGCTCGGGCACTGCTGGAAACTACAGCTGTGGCATCTGCAGGTAATCCTATCAATCTATAACATAATACAATCATCTTTTACTTCATACGCACCAGGTGCAACATCCCCCATCAGGGCCGAGCATTTTCTTGGGGCTTGGAGGCAGCCGGGTCCCAGCATAGCAGAGTGGCTGGCGGTTGCGATCTGGGCACGCTGTGGTTACGGTGCTTGGTATGGGGACCGGAGGGAATCTGGCAGGTCTCTAGCAGGTGGTGTGTGCAAGAAATATGGAGGGAGAGGCTGATGTAGTGGATCTCCCTGTCTGTAATATATGTCCATGGGTGATGGATGGGGAGCCCGTGGTGGTAACAGCCGTATCCAGGGATCAGACGGAGGCAACGTTCTGCAAAATAAGTCACGGTTCTTTATTGAACAACAGACAATGGGCCTAAACGATTCACAGCAGAACTGGTCCTGGAGTGGTGATGGAGAGGTGTCCTCAGGAATTGGCTCACCAGCCTGGTAGCAGATGTAGGCTGGGATGGAGCTGTGTCACCGTACAGGGATAATACACACAGTGATATCACTTTACAGAGATAATACACACAGTGATATCACTGTACAGAGATAATACACACAGTGATGTCACAGTACAGGGATAATACACACAGTGATGTCACAGTACAGAGATAATACACACAGCGATGTCACTGTACATGGATAATACACACAACGATGTCACAGTACAGAGATAATACACACAGTGATGTCACAGTACAGGGATAATACACACAGTGATGTCACAGTACAGGGATAATACACACAGTGATGTCACAGTACAGGGATAATACACACAGTGATGTCACAGTACAGGGATAATACACACAATGATGTCACAGTACAGGGATAATACACACAGCAATGTCACAGTACAGAGATAATACACACAGCGATGTCACTGTACATGGATAATACACACAGTGATGTCACAGTACAGGTATAATACACACAGTGATGTCACAGTACAGGTATAATACACACAGTGATGTCACAGTACATGGATACATACAGACTGTTCTGTTCTGCATGTGGTTCTGCCTGAGATGTGAACTCGCTCAGTGAAGTATTTCTTTTTGCAGCTGCATGGATGGATATAAAGGAAAACACTGTGAATGCCACCAAAATAAATATGATTCCAACGAAGGCTGCATGAACGGCACAGTGGCATGTAATGGGCGTGGGAAGTGTGAATGTGGGCGCTGTGCCTGCAATAAACACGTGCACGGCCTGTTCTGCGAGTGCGATGATGCCAGCTGTGAGAGATATGAAGGACAGCTGTGTGGAGGTAAGTGTGCAGACTCTTCCCATTGTGATTTCATTATAGTATAATAACTAAAACACTAGTTTATCCTTTCAGGTCTTAGCAGGGGAGTCTGCAAATGTGGTACCTGTGAGTGTACCTCTAACTACAGCGGCAGCGCATGCAGCTGCAGCCTGGATACCAGCGCATGTATCACACCGGAGGGGATATGCAGCGGACATGGAAGGTGTGAATGTAACAAATGTGTCTGTGACCAGGGCTACCTAAACAAGCTGTGCAGTGAGTGCCCCGGATGCCAGACGCCATGTCAGAAGTACAGGTGGGTTCTACTTTGAAGTTTTTGTTACATAGGAAAACACATAGGTTTCATGAGTGAAGTGGTTGCAGAATCAAATAAAAGGCACATGTGAGAAATTGGGGGCTCATTTACTTACTCGGTCCATTCGCGATCCAGCAACGCGTTCTCCGATGCTGATTCGGGTTCTGCAGGGATTCACTAAGGTCGTATGCCCGATGTCCACTAGGTGGAACTGCTGCGCTGAAGTCTGCCAGAGTTCACCTTCTTCGTCCCGGTGTATGTTATTCTTGCGACACAAATCCGAATCACGCAGGTTTTTCCGATGGCCACGCACCCATTTTTCTGTCGCGTGAAAACCGATGCGCCACAATCCGATCGGGTGCGCCAAAATCCTGGGGCAATTCGGCACAAATCGGAAATATTCTGGAAACCCGACGAAAATGCACGATTTAGACCTTTAGTAAATGAGCCCCATTGTCTTGATTTCTGAAGAATCCCTTAAAGGGACTCCTCAGGGTGGGTATGAAATGTCCTTTCTAGAATTCCCTCTTTTATGTGAAATCTCACCTCTTAACCTATAAACAAATCTCCAACAAAGTCATGTAAAATAAGCATAGAAGAGTTATATATTGTTATATATTATATGAGATGAGGTTACTGGGGGGTTTAACCCTTTCCCACACCTGGACCTTATAGTACTTCCTGGTGAGAAGTGCTCTAATGCCTGGGTCATGTCTGTTTTAGGCAATGATTGTTTTCTTAATAATATGACCATTGTGTAGCATCTTTTATACTAACTTTGCCCTGTGCTGCTCATCTGTGGTGCAAACAGACCCTTTCCAATGACAGCCGCAGGTGTTAGGACACACCCCTTTTTGGAACGGTAACAAACCGCTATCAATTTATTCATCACACTCCAGTAGAATTAATAGGAAAAGAATAACACAGCTACAAGTGACATGTCCCAGACTTGAAACTCGATGGGGAATCCAAGTATTTACTATGACAGACATGTTAGGAGAGGGACAAGACCCATTTAGAAAGCAATGTATCAGAAATGAAGAGGAACTTTTTTATTCTTTACTTTTTCATTGCAGTACGTGTACAGAGTGTCAGGCATTTTCAACCGGATTTTTAAAGGACAACTGCAGCCTATCCTGTGGCCATGTCATTGTCACCATGCTGAAAGCCTCAGACTGGGGCGGGAAGGAGAAGGAGGGCTGGTGCCAGGAGAAAGGGGAAGACTCACTCCTAACTTTCCATGTCACAGAAGATGGAGAATTAGTGCATATTCTTGTGAAAGAAAAGCAAGGTAAATATGATGTATACAGTGTATTAGTATTGGTAAGCCTCTATAGTTGTGTATAACTTTCTTACATATTTCTTCTGCCTGGACCCTTACTTCTCACTTGAGTGAAGTTGGCCCCCCCCCCCACCTAGTTCAAATCAAACAAAATTGGTGTCAAACGTTTGTGCTACGTTTGTGCTGGTTTGTGCAGCAAAAATTTTCGTTTGTGCTGCTATCGTTTTTAAGATTTTAATGAAAGTTTCCAGAGGTCATCAGAGATCAACCAGCCCCCCCCCCCCCCCACATTGCCCAAATCAAACAAATCTGGGACCAAACAACTCTGCTACATTTGTGCTGGTTTGTGCTGCTCAAATTTTTGTTTGTGCTGCTTTTGTTTTGAATATATGAACAAAAAATTAAAGGTCAAAAGTTCAAACAGCCCCCCCACATTAACCGAATCAAACAAAACTGGTGTCAAATGTTAGTGCTACTTTTGTGCTGGTTTGTGCAGCAAAAATTTTCGTTTGTGCCGCTATCATTTTTAATATATTCATATTTTTTTGCAGAGGTCATAAGAGTTCATTTCTTCCAAAGTACAATGTGTTTGCAAGCTCCCCCTGATGGTCAAACCAGGGAAGTGTCACTAGGTTTGTTTTTTACCAGTTCATCCTAAACACCTGAACATACCGTATTTTTTGCCCTATAGGGCGCACCGGACTATAAGGCGCATTAGTCCGATGCGCCTTATATATGTAATAATTCCATATATAAGGCGCATCGGACTATAAGGCGCGGGGTCCGGGGGCGTGGCGGAGGTCCGGGGGCGGAGCGGAGACCCGACGGGACGCGACACCGAGATGCGACGGGGAACGCGGGGAAGGTGAGCGGGGAAGGTGAGGGGGAGGTGGTGGAGGGCAGCGGACCATACTTACATAGGTCCCCGCTACCGGAGACAGCAGATCTCCAGCGGGAACTGCAGACCACGCGGCAGAAGTTGTTCGTGCCGCGTGGTCTGCAGTTCCCGCTGGAGATCTGCTGTCTCCGGTCTCCGGTAGCGGGGACCTATGTAAGTATGCTCCGCTGCCCAGCGCCATACATAGGGCGCACCGGACTATAAGGCGCACTTTGGATTTCCACGGAAATCCAAGGCTTTTAAGTGCGCCTTATAGTCCGGAAAATACGGTACCTTAAAAATGATAGCGGCACAAACGAAAATTTTTGCTGCACAAACGTAGCACTAACATTTGAGCAGCACAAACCAGCACAAACGTAGCAGAATTGTTCAGTCCCAGTTTTGTTTGATTTGGGCAATGTGGGGGGGCTGGTTGACCTTTGATGACCTCTGGAAACTTTCATTAAAATCTTTAAAACGACAGCGGCTCAAACGAAAATTTCTGCTGCACAAACCAGCACAAACGTAGCACAAACGTTTGACACCAATTTTGTTTGATTTTAACAAGGTGGGGGGGGCCAACTTCACTCAGGTTTACTTCTCCTAAGGCCTGTTGCCCATGAGCAGGTTGGTTTGGACTAACCTGCTCCATGCGTGAATTACAGGACGGGATCTACAACAACTGAACCCACATGAATGCGTCAGAAAAAACTATATTGTGGGCAACAAGTCTTAGGGTGCAGCATGATAGCAAAGAGTCTAATGATATTCACCTAAATAGCATCTTTCTTCTGCGCTGTTTTCCACATTCAGTAATAAGCTTTACCAAAGTCAGTGATAGACTGGAGCTGACTCATTGAGCTGTATTGGAGGCAGAAGTTTTGTAATGATGGGTCAGCGTGATCTATTTAGAGGTCATTGTACAGGGAGGGGGAGGAGATAAGCTGTGACATCATCTATTGTCAGTAGTGATGTAATGTTAGGTCAGTGTTATCTATATAGAGGTCATTGTACAGGGAGGGGGAGGAGATTAGCTGTGACATCATCTATTGTCAGTAGTGATTTAATGATAGGTCAGTGTTATCTATATAGAGGTCATTGTACAGGAAGGAGGAGGAGATAAGCTGTGACATCATCTATTGTCAGTAGTGATGTAATGATGGGTCAGTTTTATCTATATAGAGATCATTGTACAGGAAGGGGGAGGAGATAAGCTGTGACATCATCTATTGTCAGTAGTGATGTAATGATGGGTTAGTTTTATCTATATAGAGGTCATTGTACAGGAAGGGGGAGGAGATAAGCTGTGACATCATCTATTGTCAGTAGTGATGTAATGATGGGTCAGTGTTATCTATATAGAGGTCATTGTACAGGGAGGAGGAGGAGATAAGCTGTGACATCATCTATTGTCAGTAGTGATGTAATGATGGGTTAGTTTTATCTATATAGAGGTCATTGTACAGGAAGGGGGAGGAGATAAGCTGTGACATCATCTATTGTCAGTAGTGATGTAATGATGGGTCAGTGTTATCTATATAGAGGTCATTGTACAGGGAGGAGGAGATAAGCTGTGACATCATCTATTGTCAGTAGTGATGTAATGATGGGTCAGTGTTATCTATATAGAGGTCATTGTACAGGGAGGAGGAGGAGATAAGCTGTGACATCATCTATTGTCAGTAGTGATGTAATGATGGGTCAGTGTTATCTATATAGAGGTCATTGTACAGGGAGGAGGAGATAAGCTGTGACATCATCTATTGTCAGTAGTGATGTAATGATGGGTCAGTGTTATCTATATAGAGGTCATTGTACAGGGAGGAGGAGGAGATAAGCTGTGACATCATCTATTGTCAGAAGTGATGTAATGATGGGTCAGTGTTATCTATATAGAGGTCATTGTACAGGGAGGGGGAGGAGATAAGCTGTGACATCATCTATTGTCAGTAGTGATGTAATGATGGGTCAGTGTTATCTATATAGATAGCATGCCATCCTGTCTGTCTTGTTTGTGATCTAAATGTGGTGATTGCTGCAAAGACGACCTTTACAGGATTAGAAGTCATCATTCTCATATTTTATCTGGTCAATTATTAGGACCAGTGACCAGGATAAAAATTCAAGGATATAGAAGTTTTAACAATCTGTAATTTACATAAAACCTGGAGATGTCAAATTGTTATGCTTCTTTTTCTAAGACACTAAGCAGGCACAGAAACTTGTATAAATGGGACACTATGTAAATCATAAAGAGATCAATAGCTGCTTCCCCATCATTATCTGTTGTGCTATCCCAGGAACATATAAAGAAACTTTATTGTAGACATTGTAAATATGCATTTTTATTTTTTTGGGGGGGGTGGGGGGGGGGGGGAATGGTCTAGTAAAATTATCCCCGTGTCTGTAGCCATAGTATGGAATCACCGTAGTACCCAGGTAAAAATAGTAATAAATAATAGGAGTAATAAGAGTTGCCCTGATGGAAATGACAGTCCATATATATATTTATTTTTCCAGAGATCCAGGATCATACACAGCAGCTCATCCTGGGCTTGGTTTTGGGTATAGTCTTCATTGGGTTGCTGGTCATTGTCTTATATCGAGTCACCGTGGAGATGTTTGACCGCCAGGAGTACAGCCGCTTCATGAAGGCCCGGAGCCAGGAGCAGTGGAATGATGTCAGTATAAGTTCTCTCCATACAGATTACAATAATTCCACCAAACATCAGGGCCTCATTTAAAAAAATTGTCTGAAAGTCTGTTTTAGTTGCTCATGGCAACCAGTCGGAGTTCAGCTTCTGTGGGAAAATGAAAGCTGAGCTCTGATTGGTTGCCATGAGCTACTAGAACAGTTTTTGCTCAGACACAATGGGATGGGGGGGGAATTCATTATTGTGTCACAGGCTCAGACAGTGCAGAGCTCGACAACACTGCCTTATGCTGCAACAGATTCATTATTGTGTTATCAGACAAGTCAGAAAAGTAAAAAAAAAAAAAGGTTTAAAAATGTGTCAGAAGGCATTTCAGACATTTTTGACACACGTGATTAATGAATCTGCCCCATTGACCTAATACTTAAAGGACATCTACCACCAGAATGAAGGCTTGTAAACCAAGCACACTGACATACTGATGTGTGCCCCCACTGGCAGGATATGCTCTTCTTTTAGCTTCTTATGCCCTGTTATTTTTAAGGCTTTTCCAATTATGCAAATGAGTCTCTGTGCTCCATATGCCTTAATGGCACCAGGAGCCCCTCAGACTAATTTGCATATATTTTTAAAGCCCTTTTTTTTCTAAAGCTTCTAGGAAGCTTAAAGAAGAGTGGATCCTACGAGAGGGGGCACACACAAGTATGTCAGTGTGCTTGGTTTACAATTCTTCATCCTGGTGGTAGATGTCCTTTAATACATTTCCTAACCTGAAGCCCAGACTTTTACTGTAAGCTCAGTTTCACACGAACAGAGTTGAAAATCATATGATTTTCCACATTGTATTACCCTATACATAATGTAACACCTTACTAATTCTCTACCTTGTGACAATAGTATGATGTCTTAATTAAAAAGGACCGTTAAAGGGGTATTCCAGGAATAAGCACAACTCATATACAAATGGGTACTCAAAATATAAGCTAATGTGTAATTAGTTATTTAAAATGTTGCTCCCCTTAGCAGAAAATACTGTTGACATAGACTGTAATGAAGAATTAAAATGCTACTGGCCCTTTAATCAGTCCGTTAATTTCCTCCGCGCGGTCTGTTGCAGATCTGACACAGGACAGAAAATGGCGGCTGGCCACGTGTCCACATCACATGTCCTGCACCTGCCTGCCTGGGCAGGTCATGTGATCACCACTATGTTTGGCTGTAGTGGGTTGCTTGCAGTGCATCCAGTATGGCCAGTGTTGTGGTGATGTGCCGGGATGGCAATTACACATCATTACTATAGTAACAGAGCAAGAAAGTCTGTTATATCATCACCGGGAGCAGCGCATAAGAGGGAGGAGGAGTTACTGAGAACGAAAGGATCATGGGACTTGTAGTTTCCAGTGGCGGCCATCTTAGTGATAACTCCACCTACTTTAGATAGGCCATACATTTTGTAAATCATAAAATCAAATGAATTAAGGCCCGTTTTGTGACTAATGACATTGAGTTTTGTTACATTCATTTATTTATATCATCATGGGTTTTTGTGTCAGACGTTCATATTCCCGGAATTCCCCTTTAACTATCTTCACCAAATCCAACTCTCTACATTATTTAGTAGATCTTGCTCTACTGCCGGTAGTGTTTCCGTAGCCCAAATCATTTGTGAGCTATCAATGTCAACAGCTCTGTGTCATATAGGAGGAGCCAGACCATCTACCATCCCGAGAGCACCCATATGAAACTACCTATTTGAATTAACATAGTTTGAATACCCAATATTTTAATAAGGTTGTCCACTGTTCATGGGTGGCACTGGGGATTCGAGAAGATGGCCTGGCCCCACACATCTGATCAGAAAATTACTTTAGAATTATGGGGACTAGAAAGAAAACTCCAACTACGGCAGAATCAGTTGAGTTGTATGTATTAAAGCATGTCGGAGTTGATGGAGGTGGGAAAGGTTTCTCTTTAGCTGTGATTGTCTAAGGAAGTTCCCTTAAAGATTGGAACCTGCAGAGAGATGTAGCTTTGATTCTAGGACTACTGCTTATTGCTTGTGTTAGACAAGATCAATCTAATATATTTACTCCTCTACAGGCACAAAACCCACTGTATAAAAGTGCTACAACTACTGTGATCAATCCAAACTTCCTCCAAGAATAACTGGAATTCCCTGGGGAGCACAGGCCTGTACTACTAGCAGGGGGAAACACAACCAACTATAGAGATTCACTGAAAGCATCTGGCACCATGTTTCCAAGAAGAACAGCACTGAAATTATCTTTAAAATACTGTCATTTTTTTCTAAATCCATTAGAAACAGGAGAGAAAATTGCTTTGAAATGAATGTTAAAGGTTAATGAAGAGTCACCCTTGTGATAAAATGATCAGTGGATACAATGACCAAATGTAATCTGTGGATAATCCTTGAAACAAAGTGTTACCCTGCAGCGCCACCCCCAGGAGAAATCAAGCATTACACAATGGCCATTAATACCAATAAACATTCCAGGTAAAGAGACACCATGCAAAGTCCTCCAGTGTGAAACACAAACCTTGTAGCTATTCTTTGGTCCAGCGATTGATGGAACCCCTTCCCACCAACCCCCCCCCCCAAGACCTTCTCCCAAAATGCCCCATGAATAAGGATGTGTCTAAATCCAAGTTGTTTATGCTTTTAATATGTGGAAATAAACACAGATTTTAAGAATATTGTATTCTGCTCGAAAAATAATTCTTCCAATAAGGTACTTCTCTGTCATCAGATTTATGTGGACATGTACCTTTTGGTCAGGATTATTTGCAACAATTTCTTCACATTTTTTTAAATTTACCTTATAAAACAAATTACAAAACAAAAAGTATAAAAACAATCTTTATTTAAATATTCTACATAATGTGGCAGAAGTAGGTAAAGAAATAAAATCCATCAGACTGCAGTGTTTCATAACACAAAACTATCCCTCTATTCTACCGCTAAGGAAAACAAACAGCAGGATTTATGTATTTTCCGATCTGGATTAGACCTGCATAGGACACTAGTATTTTTTTTTAATAAAACAAAGGACTTCATATATAGATAACATGACGTAAAACACATTATCAAAATTTTTATTAACTGAATAGCATCGCTGCTTCAGACTATTGGAGTGAATTGAGCTGCAATACCACATACAACCTGTAGGCAGGTGTGGCACTGTTTAGAAAGAAATCCAGGTAAAGTTGCCCATTTCCTAAATGAATTAATTACACATATTAAAGCACATGGACATATATTGTCTGCAGTCTACTACCAGGGGATAGAAACAACCACAACAAGTAGCTTAGAGATAGAGGAATAGTTTCGGAACTATAAACAAAATTATAACCGAGGTCAAATAACATTACTATGTACTACAAAACAATGTAGATTGTTAAATCCCAATTAAGCTACAGTTCATCATAAAGTAGTGGTGCCATAGCACATATTACCTTCAATAAAACAAAAAAAACAAAAACACTGATAAAATACAAAAAAAAATAGAAGATTTTCATAACAACAAATTTAAAAGAAAAGGTTCGGTATCACAGAGATGTCATTTTAAAGTGTTTGTCCCAAGTTTCTAAGTTATCCCCTATCCACAGGGATAGTGTGATTGGTGAGGGCCCAACTGCTGTAATCCCAACCAATCACGAAAATGGGACCCCTGCAATCTGGAGAAGAGGGATCCAGTTATCACTAAAGGGCATGCACCGTGACACTCACTATTCCGATAAGTATCCCGTTGCCCCATAGAGTTGAATGGAGCGGCAGGGTGCATGGTAGTCCTGATGCTCCATCCATTAGTGAGAATGGAATCACTGTTCTCCGGATTGTGGGGTCACTGTCTTATGATTGGTGCAGATTACCAATCATTGTTATTCCCTATCCACATAGACTTAAATAATTACATTTTGAGTGAATGGGTTGGGCCTTCAAAGACCCTTAGCCCCAAATTTGGATAAAAGTCTCTCCCAGTGGACACACCTACTGTCCCCTGGCGGCAGAAAGCTTACTTTTGAAGTAGCTGGAAATGCTCCCTTCTGAGAATGGGGACAGTCTCCCCTCAGCACTCACACTTGAGATGCTTGTCAATATTACAGGCAATTTGTATGTGTATGTGTTCGTGATTTGAAGTCAGGACTCTTGGTATTAATGGGAGCAAAATATTGTGGTGAGACACAAGCTAACCTGTTAATAGAGTATGAATTTCCTTAGCTTAAAGCCTCGTACAAACAAACTCATTACAGGAACAGTTATCTCTGTATATAACTTCCATCAGGATGTTGATTCCTCTGTTACCAAGGGTCATGAGTTCATATCCTTTAGGCCTAAAACCCACAAACGTGTCTGATGCAACCAACTCATCTAATTTGCATAGTGTCAAGTCCGAATGCTCAGAGACTGGAACTGAATTCAGCATGTCAGTTCAGTTCAGGTCTTGAAACGTTTGGGGCAAAGATTACGGCAAGCACAGGATGCAAGTTTGATTAAACTTAGTCGCATCAGACTTGCTGGTGAGTTTTAGGCCTTTACCACATTAGAGAATTTGTCTTTTAAATGTATAAACCTCTAAGGAGCACTTCCAGTGCTGACAGGAGACTGTTCCTGGTGTCAGAAGGGAGGGGAGCATTGACTCATAATAAAAGTTTCCATGTGGCAGAAACCCAACATTTACAAAGATTTTTATTTTTGCTGGACAACTCCTATAACAAATGACAAAAAAATATTTCTTATGTTATAACATCTTTTAACAAACAATTAAAAAAAAAACACACACACAAAATGCACAGTGTGATCATGCAGTTTGTGACCACCGCCACCGCATTCTTCCAGTTCCTGACAGCAGAGTTTAGCCGGGGTACACCGGTGGTATCCAGGCTCTATAGTTGCTTCCTAGCTTCAGACTACAGGCTGTCATGTTGTAGTCTGTTGCCAAGGAGAAATAATAAACAGAATCTTTCAGAGCTGTATTTTAGGGAGGTTATAATCAGTAAAGGTGTAGCTTTCATTTTCTAAAACAACTGGAGGGAAACTCGTAAAAAATAAAGAATTTGTGAATTTATAGAGAAGAAAGTGGTAACACGTCCTGAAAGCATTAACTTATCTCAAGTAGAACATCTGCGAGGATAAGTAGTCCCCGGGTTACATACAATTGATAATTGCAGCCTTGGGATAAAGTTCAGTAAATTATCAGCGTCTACGTATGTAACTAGAAGTGGTCTGCAAGTTGGGTGGTTCTTAAGTCTGTATACATAATTTTTGTTAGTGAAACCATATATTTCATTTAATATATCATCGTACAAAAGAAAACACATTTTATACATTCCGCTAAATCTGTTATTTACTGTACCTTGTCTTTCTTTATATTTACAGATGTAAAAATGTAAAAGGTAGTTTATAATTTTGTACAAAAAACTAAAGGGGTTCTCCACCCAAATATATATTGTAACTAAACCTTTGAAGCTATTTTTGACATTACAGAAACCAAACATCCGATAATAGAGAATAGTAAACTTTGTAATATTCTTCATTAACCTCTGTCAGGTTATTAGAGATCAGCAGTAAAATTACAATATACTGCAATATAGTAGTATTGTGGTATATTGTCTGAGCGATCAGACCCCCCCCCCCCCCCCCCCGGGTTAAAGTAGCCTAGAAGGCCTAAAATAATAGTAAAAAAAAATGAAAACAAAAGTAAAAGTCCAAATCATCCCAGTTTCCCTAGAAAACATATAAAAAAGAAACAAACAGTAAAAACCATAAAAATTATAGTTATGGCCACTTCCCAAAATGCCAGTTCTATAAAAATATGATAAAGATTATTTCCGGCGTGAGCACCGTAATGTCGGAATCGGCCACTTTTTGGCCATTTTTCCATCCATAAATATTAAATTAAAAAATGATCAAACGGTCACATAGCTCCTAAATTGTGTTCCGCAAAAAATAAACACAACACCTTACACAGGTCTGCACACAGTATAAAAAAGTAATTGACCTCAGTAATTGTTTAATGTTAATTTCACTGCACTTGAAATTCTTTCCCAGCTTTCCAGTACATTGCATGAAATATTAAATGGCGCCAATAAAAAGTACAATTTGTCCTGCGGATGACAAACTGAAAAATAAAAAAGGGGTGTAAAACACAGAAACGTAAAAACGAAAAAGGCAGAGTCCCGTAGGAGTTAGGTAAAGCTTCTCTCTGTCCTTTTCTGCTCTTTCTCCTGCAGTGAGCAGTTTATCTGAAAACCTTCTGTGGTCCTTAGACACTTTTATCAGGTTCCTTTATCTCTCAGTGGTCAGTGTATACAGGACAGAAAGACGATTTATACAAACTGCTTATATAAAGGATAAAGGCAGGGGGGAAATGAACACAGGAACAGATTTCTTTAAGTATATCACAAAGCTTACGGTTATTATCTGCACTATTCATTCATGAAATTTAGTTGAAAGTTATGCTTTGACTTTAATCCCAACTAGTAGAAAATGTGCGTTGACACATTATTAGTGACAAATGCTTGACACAGCTAATTTTGTGGTTTCTATTCAAGAACTAAATAGCTATTACTCGAATTTTTTACATTTACATACAACACTGTGTTGGCTATAGGCCCTTCCACACAATATAACATCACACAATCTCAGTAGCACCATAATACCGCAGCCCAAGACAGGTAAAGGTATGGTGTATGGGCAAGCCGATTCCCTCATGTAGGAAAACTTTATCAACTTTACTGGTCTGGCTACAAACAACCGTACTCAAATCAGTCATATTAGGATAAAGAACGGGATGCTTGTGTTCTTACTTTCTGCCATATAACATATACTTTTTAAAAAATCTATTTTGGCGTAGACCCTACATTATACAACTCATTAAAAAAATAATATAAGAAAATCCCCCCAGACACTACAACACCTGGTTCTCTCTACATCCATTTGATTTCAAAACGGCCGACACCAGTATAAGAAATCAATCAACTTCGCCATTACATTTTATTTACAAGCACTATTAGAGTCCTGACCATTGATCAATGTGGTAGATGAGTGAATAATAATTCAGGATACCTCAGTACTACAGTATACAGCTTACAAATAAACAGATTGACAATTTGGGGCACTGAAAGGATGTGAACTTTAGGAGAACCATCCACAGATTGGATATTTTCAGCAGTTCTTGACATACAATAGCTAAAATTGCATGGTCTCATACATGACAGTAGAAGAGGCTGACAAAATACTACATAGAGGGAAGTGTCTGAGGTAAAACTGTTCTAGTTTCCCGTAGAAACCAAACAGAGCTCAGCTGTAATTTTATAAACAGCTGTGGAAAAATGAAAGATGAGGTCTGATTGGTTGCCATGGACAACTAGAACAGTTCTTCTCTCAGACACTTCTGATAAATCTCCCCCTTATGTTCTTGTGCAGGCAGCCTTAAAGGAAATCTCCCTTCAAAATCAAGTATGATAAAGCAAGGGCACTTACTCCTAGATCTAGGCACTGTGACTGTGGTAATCTCCTTATATTTGTTGTCCATTTGTTCCTTCTAAATCAACTTTTATAATTATACCAATGAGCAAGAAGGGCTTTGGTGGGCATATCCAGAGCCCTGCATCTATGAGTAAGGTCACTGGTTTATCATGTTTGAAGTTGATGGTAAATGTCCTTCCATGAAATGGATGACCTATCTTTATGAGACTATCAATTGCAATAAATAAACTATTCTTTTTCATGTCTGGCACTCACTGTGATAGCAAATGTAACGTCTAGGCCACTTCAGTACCACCCATCTGTCTCCCTGTTGCCTCTGTACAACAGCTAAGTCAGTGGGGTATAATAGAGTAATGGGTGGCTAATGGCAGCCAGTCACCAACTACCCCTTGTATGGATGTCAGGAAGTGGCGGGGGGACACAAGTAATGGATATGTGACCAGTTGTCGGAATCAGCCGTAAAGTTTCAACTGCAGAAGAAACTTCCCTGGATAACCCCTTAAACTATAAAAAAAGACGTCAGGAGAAATAGCCGAACCTTGTTCAAAGTAACTGAAGTAAAATTGAGGCAACAGATGGAGACATGCTGGGACATATTACACCCAGTTATTCAGTCTGATGAAATGTTGGTTAGTCTTCGGTATAAAATACATTCAGGCTTTTTCCATGACAGAATTACAAGTTACAAATGACAGCGTAGATTCTCACTATTACCAGCCCTCCGTTTCAGGCAAATCCTTCAGTATTTAGGGGAATTACCCTTACTGATAGTATACAAGTCCCGAGTGAGGGAAGACCGGTTGACAATCCACTGACATTCATAATGGAAGGTTTATTTGAGGTGGTTTCATGTGGCACCCCTGACAAATCCTCTTATGCTTCAGAAGGCGGTCAGTCCTGGAGAAAGCCTAGTGAAGACAAAAAAATGCTATTATATAGTCGAAATTGAGGAGGCCATTGGTGGTCCTCAACTCATGGAGAAGTCAGAAATTAATCACAACCAAATAGCTGGCACTGCTTTACGTGTCCAGGTTTTTTAATGCCATTTTTGTTTTAAAGTAGATGATAAAAGATCTTGCGTCAATCCATGCCTGGTATGGCCTTAAACGGGGCTAAGACGACATAATTCCCCCGCCCTGACTCCCTGTTTTCCAGTTTTGAGACGGGAACTTCCTGGAGGGAAAGGGGTTATTCAATAGGAGGCCTCCTCAGACACAGGTTATCACATCCGTTTTCCAGAGGCCTTAAATTCCTATGTTGTCCCCTGGTCCGAGGAGAGCACTTATTGAATGAAGCAGGTACTGTGACACCCCCAGAACTTCATGTTTGGCACAGGCCTTAACGCATAGTGGTGTAGGAGCTGGTATGTATTCTCAATAGGTTTTTCAATTTGGCCTAGGGAAGAAACAGAGTGATGTAGGGGGCTGGAGTGGATTAAAGGGGTTTTTCCACAAAACAATGTTAGGCCCTATCCACAGGATAGAGACCAACCTGCTGATCAGTGGGGGTCTCTGTGAAGAGACCCCCACAGATCATGAGAACAATGGGCCCAATGGGGCAGAACAGGAGCAGAAAGGTTATCCGCTGCCTTCTGCTCCATTAGTCTCGGGGAGCGACGAGGGGTCCGACGGAGGTACCCTGGACCCCAACGGTCCCCTTGTTCTCATGATCTGTGGGGTAGGGCCTAACTTGTTTTGTGGGAAAACCCCTTTAAAGTATGTTTTTTCATTCTTACCCTAGTCCCCTTTAAAACTGCATCAAAAACGAATACCACTGAAAAAAGACACTAACAAACTGGATCGTCCAACACATAAGGTAAACAGAAAGAAAAGCTAATGTGAATATAAATCCTAAAGTTAGGCATGTTTCATAGTGATCATATGAAATCCTAAGGAATGATCACAAGTCTACTTTGGGGTTTTGATATTTTTAAATAAATAATATCTGATACAAAAAGGCAACCCGGATTTTGTTAGTCCCTTTTAATGAGTTATGGATTTTGTTTTGTTCTACAAGCCGCTTGTCAGAAATTGTCCTCTGCAGCATAAGGAGGCTGGGCTTTTCCTTCTACCTGTTTGCTCTCTGGGGAAAATGCTCATCAGCTAATGCAATGAGAAAGTGAGAATGCAACCAGCAAATCCAGTTCTGCACATACAATAGGCCAGATTTATGAATTCTGTCATATTTTGCATAGCTAGCGGGCTCTACTGCAAGGTACAGAGAGAACTATTATCAGATGGCTAAAACCAGGATTGCATCAACCAAGGAGAATGCAGATTATACCAGTTGCAAGAGCTTCTTCAGTTTTATTAAAGGGATTCTCCAAGAATCCTACAAGACTCATCCGATGGGGGCCGGACGTAGCAAACGAAAAACGGGTAGTTATCTGCTCCATTTTTGTGTGTGTGTGTGTGGGGGGGGGGGGGGGTCTTCTGGTCTTTGTCACCATTGGCCCAGTTAGAAGTACTAGAGCCTGCTTTAGCCAATTGGTGGTCTCATCACCGCCCATAGAAATCTAGACCAGAGACTGATGGAAGAGGGAGTCTGAGCAGGGTAACTACACCAGGATACCTGAGAAACCCCCTCTGACCATTAATACCATAGGTCAGAATAATAAGGTACCGTACCTATGGCATTACTCACCTGCTGACATCTCTCGCACTGATAGGGTTTTTCTCCACTGTGAACTCGTTTGTGTCTGTCCAAATGATATTTCTGAACAAACTTCATGTCGCACATGTCACATTCAAATGGCCGCTCCCCTACGACACAACAGGTTGGCACTGAGGATCTTTGCACCTAATACAATAATACTTCTTAGTAGTCTGGAACCTTGTCTTACCTGTGTTAGCGAACACGACTCTGTGAATACCCAAACTTGGAGAATATGAGGATAAACTTGTCCCAGACCTAAAACATATATTTTTACTGTAAGTCTTCTAATAAATGGTGGGTTACCACTGAGAATGTAGAATTTAAGAGATACAAATTAGATTGGTTGAACTTCATAGACATGTGTCTTGTCAGTGGTACGAAAATTATGTAATTATTAGCAAAAATGAGATATGCACTAAGCTTATGGATGTAAACCTAGGAAAACCAAATGAGGTGGATATATTATTCCTAGACAAGAGAGTTCTGGTGTAAAATGTTACAAAACAGGACTCTTTTTAGGCTAATTTGCACAAAAATGTAGAACTTTTTGTATGTTTACAGCGCTCACTACAATTGTACCAATTTGGCTTCCATAAAAGTGGTGGCACAGATAGGTGTTAAAAAAAATTACAGGACAGATATAAATGCAAAGGTGGTGAAACGTTAAAAGTGAATTCAGTCAATCCCCATTTTAACAATTTTGAAACTCCTATTAAGATTATTTTCTACATGGCTTAAAAAAGGTCATTTCCAGAGCAAGCAGTGTCATAATCAACTTTTAAAAGTATGAGCTTGGGGGGGGGGGGGGGGGGGTGTTTAACCCTCAGTGCTCTCCATAGACTGTTACACCGTTTGATCCTCCCCACTCAGTACTTCCACCACTCCCTCGACCTGCTGTAATCTCACAGCCGCAGAGAAAGTTTCAGCACACGATGGGAAGGAGGCTTCTGCACAGTGTAACATCCTGTGAAGCACGAGTGCCTCTGGTAAACCCACCTTCCCCCGCCCCAGAGCTCTTCAGGCTCACTGGCATTTTTTTTTTTTTTTAAAGTTGATTTTAGAAGGAAGGAGACCATGTCTGGATCTATGAGTAAGCATACGGAGAGAGTTTGTCGGATCAAACGCAGTTTGGGAACAGTCAGTGTTTTGTGTCACTTGTTGAGCAGTTTACATTTTAAGTGTCTCCATGGGACATGCACTACCAGAGGATAGAATTGGCCACCATATTAGGTGGAGTTGTAAACCACATTTTTAGTTCCGATTGAATTGACCTATAGGTTAGTGGGAAATGTTTGTGTAACATTCTACTTTCTATCTTTCCTGTATGTATGTGTATACATCATGGAAAAGTACCTCACACTGCACTCCTAACGCCAGATGCCACATTCATTATCATAGAAATTAAAGGGAATATCCAGACCACCAGGATATTTTAATATTGACGATGGATCATTAGACTAAGTTGTAGCTAAGCTTTTCAAGTAAATAAGAGCACAACTGCAGTACCCACACATGGCTACAATATCGTAAGCCACATTCAGACGGCCGTGTGCTCCCAGGGCCAGAACCTGGGTGTAGCTCATAGCCAGGAGGAGGTGGTAGGAGGGGTGAGTGCTCCCCCCCACCCCCACACATGGAAAGATAAGCGCCCAGTGTAACGCTGTGTGCTCACTGGGTGCCATAGATTTCAATGCGGGCCGTGATCTAGCCGCAAATTACAAACATTATAGATTTTAAAAAAAAAAAAATTCCTTAAGCCACACTCCCTTTCTGAAGTGGGCGCTCTGAGAAGGGATCACTCAGAATAATATCAGGCACTCCAATGACTTTGAAGTGAAGATTATTTTTAATCTTTCTGCAGCAATACAAAATACAGGCAAATGTTTCAACTTAGGTCTTTATCAAAACACGTGTAGCCACTGGTTAGGGGTAATGGAGGTAAGTCAGGTGGCTGCGCAGCGCCTTCCTCAAGCACAGGATGATTTGTAGTGTACTATATAGTAGATGTTGCTGTGTTTTGGCTCTGGCCCCTGTATAGGTTCGAGTTAGGACCCACACACAAACTTATGGGGGAACGTGATCCGTCCGCACAATTTCCTGCCAGCTCAAGGCCCCGATAGATGTTTGTGGGACCTGGTCACAATGCTGTCAGCACACGGGGTCTCAACACAATGACTGAGCCGGACGGCCACCTACATTATATAGGACACTGCTCAGCTTTCAATGGAGGAGGAAGGGGGTGAAGAGCACTCATCCCACCTCTCTCCTACACCGGGCTGCATACCCATAAAACCAGGCGACCATATGTTTGTGTGCACAAGGCCTTCGTCAGAATAGCTAATCATGTGAGATCAGATACCAATGTCCTATGCTGAAGATATAGGGGTCTCTGAAAACCATTTTTTTTTTTCATAACAATATTCATACTATACTTCTGTCACTGTGTTTTAACCATGGTCTACCTAAATAAAAAAAACACAGCTGAAACAGAATATGTATAAAAAAAATCACAAGTTTATTTAAATATTCTACACACACTGGTAATAGGAAGGGAAAAGGATACAACAGACTGTACAGTGTTATAAAACTACACTTCTTAAGAAAAAAAGTTCACTACTCTAATGTTAAAAGTCAAAAAGGTAAAAAGAAAAAATTGAAATGAGACCTGCTATAACAATGGAGACGATGGCATGTAGAGCGCAGGTGAGTGGCAGCGACTTCACATTAAAGCTGGGCAGTGCCACATAGCAACAGTAGGAACATAACCCAGACTTTACGATTGTTCCAAAAGTTTTCTTAAATAAATGAACCGTGTATAAAGAACATTGTATTATATTAGAAATGAATTCATATTTGTTAGGGTTATCAGGAATTCTCCCCAATTAACACTTATTGGCCCGGGTTCACACCTCGTACTGTGAAATTGCAGTCGCGAGACTTTTACTGAAACCCAAAAAGTTCTGTGTCTTATCAAAAACGTAATAGAAGGGAATGGGGTCTCTCTAGGAATCAGTGGTCAGTCTAGAAACTGCAAGATTTCAGGGTTTTTTTTTCCCATACAAATGAACATATGTAAAATAAAAATAATCACCAAAAATCTTAACTATATGAGGCAAGTCAATAGTCGCAGGATATACTTTTATTTCTGAAACTAAAAGAGAAAAATCACTGCCCCCGGCTGGTAATGGTTGGGGTGGTGCACCTTTTAGGGCATGTCTGGAGCATGGCCGCCTTCTTGGAAGCTGACATAATGGATCAAGGACAAATTTTTTCTGTTGAGAAGGTGGTCATGTAACATATAAAAAGACCAGAATTGCCTCAGAATTAAAGTTATCAACACAAATATTACAAAATCAAAAGATTGTATCTAGCGCCCTCAGCTCCTTATTCAGCCCCATGGACAGCACTTCATATAGCTGTGCATCACAGGGGAAGTTCCAGGTTGTTGTTGCACATTTCCGCAATCATAACATTTGAACCACAAAAGATGCAGCACATCTGACTGCAGAAATGGTTTTCTAACACAATTCTGGTCTATTATCATATAGTACATGACCACCTTCCCATCGGAAAAACTTCTAGTAGAACATGTTTTCCAATCGCTCGATGGTATGTGGAAAGGAGAATGTTAAAAGGTGCAGAAATTCAGGTGTAGAGTTGGTATGCTAGAATTGTCTTGAGGTGTAAGTGTCAGAAACGCCAACAAAATCCAAGTGTTATGCAGCTGGCAGCGTGGATGATAACGGAAGAGCTATCAGTTTGTAGATACATGCAAGGGACATCCACACGAAAGCAAATTGTCTTCCAATTAATTATTTTATTTGTACATTAGCAAAGGTTTTCCGCTCTGATCCAGAACCTTTATCAGGTTAAAAAAAAGCCTGATCTCCCTTGCATCAATTCCATACATAAAAACTTGCACTTGATCCAATATGGCAGTCATGTTCCAGATATAGCCTAAAAGATAGCGCCCCCCTCACGCATTACTTGCTGGGGTAGCCAGATATGTAATTTTGTACTGGGACTTTTGACTTGCCCTGTACAATTCACTGTGTGAACGTTGGCTAAAAGGATGTTCATTTACATATCTGTCAATTAATAGAATCTGTTAACAGTCTATACAAGAGCATGGCCCATTTCCCTGAAATACATAAAACTGTGTTTAGCTATTTAACCTTATCATCTGTGTGTATAGGTCTCTAATCACCATTTTAAAAACTAGAATACATACACATATAACACTGTAAATTGAACAGTGCATCTAGAACTTGACTAGAAAAGCTACAGAACCAGACACATGGTAGAAAAAAAAAAGTTGTCTGGGATTTTTGGACAGAGAAGACATTGGTACAAAATAAGAACCAGGAGATGTAACAGGAGAGTCATGTTATATTAATTTCACATTATTTACCCTCTCAAAAATTCCAAATAATCCCTAGAACAGATTTGGCTGGTGATCACTGTCAGATTATACACTATACCAGTAGTCTGTAACAGCTAAACATTAGAAATCTATTTTTTTTTAAAGCATATAAAAATTAAAAGAACAGTGATTTGTAGTGCTACATACTAACCAATAAAAACAAATACTAAAAAGATGCTCGGCGAACTGTACACTACTTGTATGTTACTGTATATCAGTATGTGTAAGCCCCAGCCAGAACTGGACATACAACTACACGTCTTTCCATTCCACTTCCTCTATGTCGCTCCTTTCCTGCTTTAGCTGAGCAGATATTACTGGGTCCTATGCTCTACTGCTGGTAGTAAATTAGGTGGCGATCGACAAGTCTTTTTCACTGCACAAGGCTAGTCAATCCTGCTGTACTCATCTGGAGGTAGGAGAAGCAGTTTGTGCGATTTCTTTGACATAACACATACCTACTGTTCTATTTTCTACAAGATAACTTTTGAGTAGTAACAAGCAGACCTGAACTATAGGCGTGCTCCTGCATAACCCGGACACGTTGCTTGATGGACCGCAGAACAGCCGGGGAGGCAGCTTTATGCCCCTAGCCAATCACAGCCATGATTTAAGCTTCCCGACTGGTTTCTCTGTAATCCATCAAGCAACATGTCCACGTTAGGCTGAGCTGCCGAACCTAAAGTTTGGGTCTGCTCCTCTAAACTTTCAAGTTACTTTGCATAAATGTAACATAACAAAAAGAATGCACTTCTCCATGGACTACAGCATTACAGCAGAGGCACTCAGGTTTCCGGGGTCTCCAGTCCCATTACACTGACCTTATGACAACATTTACATTGTGCAGGCAACTGCTGAACCGGCTGCGGTCTTCAGTAGTCACGTTTGCATTGAGATACAAAGAGCCAACATCGGGCAATGGCTCAGCCAAAAGCTCTGCTCCAAGGGGCCCAGAGAATACAGAGCATCCACTGTGACCGGGAAAGGACTCTCAGGGCTACTCTACAGGTGGATTTAAGAGAAAATCCACACGAGAACCTGTGCCGTTCATGGGCAAAAAACAACAGATCTGACGTACATTTCCTTTTGGTTCAAGGGTCATCGGTGTGTAATCCATCGCGGAGCCGAATGTCTGCAAAAACTGTCTGTGTGCCATCCATTTTTGCGGACGTACAGCTCAGCAATGGATTACAGACCGATGACTCACGTACCGCAAAACAGTACCTCGGACCCAAGAATCCGTAAGGCTCACATGTCGTCACTAATTTGTCCCTTCCTCTTGAAGGATGAAGTTATCCGCAAATACAAACGGAACATGGATGACATCCGGGTGGCATCCATTTTATTCAATGGGAAGGACTGTGCCGCAAACACTGGTAGAAATAGGACCTACTTCGAGTTTTCTACAGCCTCTACCTGAATCAGTAAGGAATTCATGTGCCAGTGTGCCGTCTGTTTGTACACAGGCGAAAACAACGTTCCTGTGCGGGTAACCGAAAACCAAGACTGACCTTAAAATTCTGCACTTGTGCTGAACTGCATGAGGTTTAGAAAAAAACGGCTATAAATAATGAAACAAACATGTTAAAGCTAGGTAGTAATCGTATGGGAGCCCTGTGCCCCAATATCTAACAATTTATGGGTCACTTAAAATTTGCCACCTCTAATACTACAAAAAAATGCAATGTTTTATCTATAATATAGAAGCGTAATAGGCAGAACTAGTCTTTTGATTTTAGTAAAAAAAATATAGTGAGGTTATACAATAACACTGGTGTTGTACAATGACAACAAGTCGGTCACATGTGGGGACATTAGAGGACACGCAACATATGTATATATAAAGCATATCTCTTATAATAAAATAGGTGCACTCTCATGGCCACAAGATGATTTCCACAAACACTATCTATACAAACATTTTCATTGACTTTTTGCACCCGCAATGAAAGTCAAGTCTGACCTACCAGAAAACCAGTGTATAAAGGGGATGTCAACAATAAATACATGGTAGCTTCCAACCCCCCCCCCCCCCAAAAAAAACAGCCTCATCAATAAGATTACTAACCTGTTCTATTATAACAATGTAACCAAGCTGCAATATCATCCATGGAAAGACATGGCACGGCTTCTAAAAGAGTGAAACTCACTATTTTTTTTACCCTGGATAACCCTGAATTGCAATTCTGGCTCCATTGTTGGAAACCATTTAATGAAATACTGCAGAAGCAACACCATGCGAACAGGGAGGGTGCTGATAAATCTAATTCTCTTTTAGGAGAGAATAACGGAAATGATAAAGAGAAGATAAACAAAAGGTCCTCTCCTTTCACCTTGCGTTCCCCATAGACTTAATGGATCTTCTGTTCTCGCTTCCATTATTTATAATGGGGAACAAAAAATCCTGCTATTAATGGAAGGTCTAACAGAACCTGCCAAATGCGTGTGAACTTAGTAAACTTTGGATTGGCTGTCACAGTGGAATAAGAAAAGGTTGTAACTGTATGGAAGTTACTGAGCTGGGAAAAGTCAAATGATACTGCTGGAATATTGCTGGTGAAACCAGATTTGTTGCTATAAAGTGGGCAGCGTGTGAACCAAACACAAAAGACTAAGAGTATATGACAGTCAACTATTTAACAATCCTAAAAAAGTTAACAGGCAAGCAGGGGGTGCTCTGTAAGAGCAGCTCTACAGATATATATTTATATATGTACAGACACATTTATATAGTTTGGGACTCAGGAGACCTCATGTGCACATTTGAGAAATGGAAGTGGATTGTTTTATATAAAAAAAAAATAAAAATCCTGTTACTAGTCCCGTGGCTTCTGAAATGTTTCCTTTCTAAAATAAAACAGAACTTAAAAAAAAAAAAAAAAAAAAGTATGTCCTAAGTAAGATAACACGTTCTGAATGTAGAGATTACAGGACGTCCCAAACACATTCATAAGCTACAACACATACTCTGTTTCGGCAATTTTGGTGTGGCAGCCCTGGCACATCCTCTTATGTTTCAGAAGTCTGTCTGTCCGTGAAAAGGCCTAAAAGAAAAAAAAAACAATTGCAACTTGTCAGTAAAAAGAAGGACTGATGGTATAGCATTAGAAGAGGCCATCAATATTGCATAATAAGGGCATTTTCCCACTGCCATTGTCAGTCCTTGAACCGTGGACTGTGCAGAGTCCTGTGTCCCTGATAACCAACACAGGATTCCTTGCACCGATACATGAAGCAGGGTATTCCTGACACAGCGCTGACACTAACCATTTTTACTGTATTACAGTTAGGATGGAATTTAGAGACAAAACAGGGACTCCTTGCATCGTGTATCGCTATAACGTAAGGAATCCTGTCTACGGCAGTGTTGTCCATCAGTGACACGGGATTCTCAATCCTAACCTCTGGTGCATTATAGTAAATTCACTCTGTTCACCTTTTTATTTTGCAAATCATATTACCAAATATATTATTTTTGATTACAAAGTAAAATAAATTTAAACTTAACCTAAACAGGCAAAAAACACAGACGGTAGCTCAGTAGATCGTGTGCATATTTCTCCCCAGACGACAGTGACCAGAAAAGGTGACAGAAAGCTACCTGCTGACATCTCTCGCACTGGTAAGGTTTCTCTCCGCTGTGAACCCGTTTGTGTCTGTCCAGATGATATTTCTGAATGAACTTCATGTCACACATGTCACATTCATATGGTCGCTCGCCTGAAAAGCAAAATAGCAGGATGTTATATGCAGTTTGGCATAAAACTCACTGACCAAAAATGGATTTATTAATTTAATTGGAAAAATCCCCTTTCATATAAAATTGAAGGGCATCTACTACCAGGATGAAGGACTGTATGCCAAATTAGCCTGAGGGGCTCTAGGCTTCCAGGCTCCATAAGTGTTAATGGAGCCTGGAGCACCGCAGGCTCTTTTGCATATAGTCCTTCATCCTGGTGGTAGATTTCCTTTAACGCCTTGAAGCACAATATTAATGTCTGTATAACTAAAGGCTTATAACATGAGTGGTCAGTCTGAGAATCGTGGACCATGTAGTGGCTGGCTTTCACAGACCAAGCTCAGTGTAGAGGACGGGACTTCAAGCATCATATAGATATATGATACAAGGAGTCCTTGCTTCCTCACTGTAATCATGATTACAGTTTAGGACTGCTGATCCAAAGGAAAGAAGGGACTCTTTGTGCATCGTAGAGATATAGAATACAGAGTCCCATCTCTGAAAGGGGGCGCCAAGACTTTTCACACCAGGCTCCTAAGCTATGCAAGTATGTGTATGAAGTTTGTATGTTCTCACGTTTCTGTGAGCATTCTTATGGTAATTGAAAATTCCAAAGCTAAAACAATTGGGGATCTAGAATGGGTGCTGTACTACAGACTATTATATGTACATATCACAACAATAGGAAGCATTTATCTTATGTTACTCTACAAAACTGAGGTCTAACTCTATGCCTGTCCTCTGCTAGTGTACATGGACACAGAGTCTGTCGAGGATGTGTACTGCATCCTAAAATTATGTGCTCACTACACTAGCCATAGGGGACATCTAGATTGCCATTAAAGGTGGTGCTCTTGATATGCGCTTTCCAAGAGCTATATAGCATGAAAATGCACAATTTAATCGTTGGATCATTTTATTCTATACCGAAAAAGCATTCTTTTGCTTTTTGCTTTCTTGAAATAACACTTAGAACATAAAGGGTGTTAAATAAAAGGTTTAAGTGTCTCACCTGTGTGGATGTACAAATGCCTCTTAAGATGGTAGCTGCTTCTGAAGGCTCCATAGCAATGCTCACAGATGAAATTTTTGGGTATATTCAGGGAATATGGATTGTTCTCCTCAGTCAAGTCCACCTGCAACACAGGCAAATGACCTAAATAATTGCGCTGGAAAAGCACAGGTAAACAGATATTAATAAGAGCAAATTGGGATGACAATATCATTAAAATTGTGATTAAATGGCAAGACACAATACATGTCCAATTCAGCGGTATTGAGCGGCAGCATTAGTAGAATCTATAATAGCAGACACTGTGGTGATTCTAGCCTTTTGATTACATGAAGACAGATCAACGTAGCTACAACTTAAAGGCGTTCCCACGAACTAAAGTTGGGCCCTCTCCACAGGAGAGGGCCCAACTTGCTAATCAGTGCGGGTCTCAGTGCCGAGTATGAGGGGTCTGTCAGAGTAATGGGCAGACGGCCGCACATGACCGTTCTGCTCCATTAATCTCTATGGAGCTTGCAGAAATTGCCTCGCGATCCGACGGACCCCTCGTTTTCATGATCTGTGGGGACTCAGCACTAAGACCCCCACTGATCAGCAAGTTAGGCCCCTAACTGCTGATATTCTTATACCAGATTTAAAAATCCTTCACATCAACAATGTGGACAGTTGCCTACCTGATTATGACTCTTATTATCTTGAGCAATCAAAGAGCTTTGATCTCTTGCAAGCATTTGTTTCGTGGTCTCTTTACTCTGTTCCTGTCAAATTAAAAAAAAAACCTCAAAGTTAGGAAAAAAATAACATAGAAAAATTGGGATAATAAAGAAAACATAAGTCATAAAATCATACAGTTCAAAGCAATATAACACAAGATAAAAGCATTCTCCAATGAAAAAAATAAGCTGTCTTGTTTTAGCTTCTCCCTGACTATTAGATTAGAGACATGTTGCAAGAAGGGAGGGGGAGATGCTGGGAACAATCCTTAACAGAGGTCGCACTAACATTTTTCCAGAAGGGTAAAAATACTCCTCTCACCATTTTTGGGGAGTATTTTTACCCGAGGAGGAGTATGAAAATTTCGGTAATACACATAGCACACTCACACAACACACACACTCACAACTCACAGCACACACTCCCCACTCACAGCAGAGCACACACTCACACTGCACACAACACACTCACAACACACACTACACTCACCCGGCACTGCTCTTAGGCCCCGTCGATCACAAACGCAGGCAGCTGCGGGCAGGTAGAGATGGAGCAGGACGGGGAGCAGCAGCTTCGTGGCCCACATGCAGTGGCGTAACTAGAAGAGGCTGGGCCCCATGACAAACTTCTGCATGGGGCCCAGCCTCTTCTAGTTACGCCACTGCATGTGGGCCACGAAGCTGCTGCTCCCCGTCCTGCTCCATCTCTACCTGCCCGCAGCTGCCTGCGTTTGTGATCGACGGGGCCTAAGAGCAGTGCCGGGGGTGAGTGTAGTGTGTGCTGTGCAGTGTGAGTGTGTGTTGTGAGTGTAGTGTGTGCAGTGCTGTGACGTGTGCGCCGTGACAGCGGGCACACGGGACAGGAGGAGGGGGTGAGCGATGCTTACCCCCTCATACATACAGCATGTACACACATACAGTATATACAGACACGCTCCATACACAAAACAAATACGCATACGTACAGCATAAACACACACAGCATATTCATACACTCACAGTGCACACACACCCGCACACGCCATACACTCACACAGCATATTCATACACTCACAGTGCACACACACCATACACTCACACAGCATATTCATACACTCACAGTGCACACACACCCGCACACACCATACACTCACACAGCATATTCATACACTCACAGTGCACACACACCATACACACACACCCGCACACACCATACACTCACACAGCATATTCATACACTCACAGTGCACACACACCCGCACACACCATACACTCACACAGCATATTCATACACTCACAGTGCACACACACACCCGCACATGCCATACTCGCACAGCATATTCATACACTCACAGTGCACACACACACCCGCACACGCCATACTCGCACAGCATATTCATACACACACCATACACTCACACAGCATATTCATACACGCACAGTGCACACACACCATACACTCACACAGCATATTCATACACGCACAGTGCACACACACCATACACTCACACAGCATATTCATACACGCACAGTGCACACACACCATACACTCACACAGCACATTCATACACTCACAGTGCACACACACACCCGCACATGCCATACTCGCACAGCATATTCATACACTTACAGTGCACACACACACACCCGCACACGCCATACTCGCACAGCATATTCATACACACACCATACACTCACACAGCATATTCATACACGCACAGTGCACACACACCATACATTCACACAGCATATTCATACACTCACAGTGCACACACACCCGCCATACACTCACACAGCATATTCATACACGCACAGTGCACACACACCGTACACTCACAGTGCAACTGCACATACCATGCACAAACAGCCCATACTCTCACACAGCACATACACTCACAGGGTGCACACACACCATATACACACCACAGCACACATACAGACACAACACAGCACACATACAGACACAACACAGCACATACATAGAGGGACTTACAGTCGGCTGTCTGTCGCATTCGGGCGCAGGAGCCGGGAAGCAGAGAAGCCGAGGGGAGCGGAGGAGCCAAGCAGCGGACGAGGGGGGAGGGGGTCAGGGGATAGCGGAGAGCTGGGGAAAGAGCGGCATTGGTGACAGCCCCGCCCCCCCTTCTGATGGGCCCGGTCTCAATGGCGACCGTGGACGGTACGCCACTGCCCACATGTCTCCCCTGGGGCGGGTGCTCTCACTCCGGCCCGCCCCCAGTCACGTGTCCCGCTGAACGGCCCGGCGCGCGCTGCGATCGCGCTACTGACATTTACCTCTTTTGCAGCGCGCGCCGGGCCGTTCTGCCTGCGCGCTACAGGGAATAATTGCCAAGCGTAACTTTACGCATGGCAATTATTTTGGGGGGTAATGGCGCCTCATCACGCGTCTATGACGCGTGGTGAGGCGTTAATGCGACCTCTGATCCTTAAGATGATTCCATGAGTCTAATGCCCCATGGACTCCCCCTATGACCCGTGTTCTCCTTTGGCAAGCAGCCAAATTCATTTTTAAAGTTTATTTTCCACTTAAGAGCAGAAGACTTTTAGGGGAAAAAGAGGTATGGTTGTAAGCAGTAGAAGCCTGTCTTCATGGTAATAGGTCAAAACCTGATGACAGGTTCCCTTTAAAGGGGTATTCGCAATTCAAAAAATTAATATTGTTTGCATGATGAAAAATTATACAGTTTTCCAATATACTTTCTGTATTCATTCCCCATGGTTTTCTAGATCTCTGCTTGCTGTCATTCTATCAAAACAGCTTTTTTTGTTTGCTTACAGTAGATAGAAATTTGACAATGGTCACACGGTTCACGGCTCGTTAGTATCAAAGAGTAATCAGTGCTGTGGGTTACGAGACACGCACCTCCATGACATCATGTGACCATGGTCAGATTTCTGTCCACTAGAAATAAACATAGACGCTTTCTATAGAATGACAGCAAGCAGACTTTTAGAAAACTAGGAGCAATTGGTACAGAAAGTATATTGGAAAATTGTATAACTTCTAATTGACATTTCAATAACGTTTATTTGCTGAAATGGGAATACCCCTTTAAGTCTTATAACCTTAGTATGGATCTTTAAGAAAGCTTTAGCTTCATAAAAGTAAATGGCCTGTGGTCAGCTACTCCCCGAATGAGTTAGTTGCAGTGAGAAAACCTGCAGCAGTGTATATATGAATTATAAAGTGATATATGACTAAATACCCAGTAAATTGGTTCAGATGAGACCCCATAAACACAAAGATGCCAATATTACCCCACAAGTCAATGTTATCATATAAATGAACAATAACAAACCATACCGGTATATCCTCTGTGTCCGATATTTCTGTCACCTCTTCCACATCATCATCATCCTCTCCTTCATCACTTCCTACAGTACGTGAAAGACTGGCACTGAGCATTCCCAACTTCTTGCCTGCTGCTGAATGCAGGAGGCTCAACCCTGATATTCCTTCACAACCCAGAAGACGGCGCTGGATAAAAACAGACAAAAATAAAAGACTTCAGTGACGTAACATAAGCACACTCAGTCGTTTCTAAAACTCCCCTTATAACGGGGTGATCACAGTGCCCAAAGAATTTTAGGCCTCTTGCCCACGGCGATTGCAGTCAGTGAAAACCTTGCCACACTCTGAAGAGATCTCCTGACCCAGAAACTCTGAGCACTAGAATGAACTCAGAACATCAGTTTGGGTTGGAAGATCACCTCAGCGCAAAAGCAATTTTCACCGACTGCACCCTTGGGCAAGAGGCGCTTGGGTGGCAAGTAAAGTGTTTTGTATGATAAACCTTCTCAGATTATGAACAATCAATCCCATAAGAATACAGGGAGTACTCACTGGATTTCTCTGTAGATGAGCCATCTTCAGCCACTTGTCGATGTTCTGCACAGGATGTAGTTTGTTCCCCTGGAGTCTCTCACCGCGACCAGTTCATAGCACTTCTACAACGGACAATGATACATTAGAAGTACATGTAAGCAAACGGGAAACAAATACTTTAACATTATTGGAATCTCATGTGTCTATTAGGGCTTGGATTGAAAGTAATCAATAAAAGGTCAAATGCTCCTCACTGTTCATACAAACATGTGAATCCCACCAAAAAAGCATGATAAAATAATAGGATAGAAGTATCGGAAAAAATTTATGCAAATAAGCTCATTGCAAAAATGAAAAAGACAAAATGTGCAGCTAACGCCCTGATTACAACTTATACAATATAGTCAATGTCTGACCTTTTACACAAGCCATGGAGATGAGCAGAAGCAGATGCTCTTATTCAGTTAAAGCAGGAGACCCTTTATCTTCTTTTTTTTTTCCCAAAACTAAAAATGACCTGGCACCCCTTCGTTGGGCAAACACTGATTTCATAGATCTCTCCAAGTAACAGAATGACAATATCCCTAGCATTATTTCCCTTTAAGCAGAGTTTTCATTAATAAGGCTGGATCACCTTCAGGTCTTTGAGATGTTGTATTACATAAAGTTCCCACAATGTTTTCATAGGGGGCTGTTTAACCAGGTAAGAATTTCCCTGTGCCAGGGTTGTGCCCTCCTGTATGATCTGTGTACACTTTATGATAAGGTAAGAGCATTTTAATCAATTCAATAATGAGAAATCAATGATTGGGTAATTCCCTCCAGACAGATGATTATTGTTATCATAAAGGGAAGTCTCCCAGGCAAACACTGCGCTGGATCCTGGCCTGTAACCACAAGACAAACATTCATTAAAGATTTGACAGGGAATTTTTTTGGACCAGGTCAAAAATAAACACCAGGAGTGGAGTAAAGAATAAAAGAAGTAGTAGTGCATCTCAATCATATGATACCACCTGCATCTTAAAAACTGAATGTGATAACCACCCCTGTAGTCTTGCGTTATTTCCATCAGTTATTCTGATCCAAAGCCAGGAGAGGTCGGACACAAAGAACAGGCACAAGTCTTTCCATCATTCCTCACTTCTGTGTAGTAGCTGGAAAGACTTGCACCTCTTGCACAAATCCTGGTTTGGGCTCAAAATAACTGAAGGAAATAAATGAAGACCTAAGAGAGATGTGAACGGAGCCTTAGACAGGGCAAAAGGTTTCCCCATCCACAAGCATTTTGGAAGATTGTCCTCTGAATGCTCCCAGAAAGATTCTCCATCTTGACCGGTGTGTAGTTCAAACACCTCTGGTGGCAGCTTATCTCCCCCAGATGAAAAGGACTGGCAGGTTAATATTTAAACCCTTAGCATCTGCCATCAGGGAGTCAGGAAGCCCTGTATATAATAAACTATTGTCCAAAACTCCGCAAGCTTGGACAGTAAACATCTCGCCAACTCAAACACTATGCACCCCTACATTACATTAGCCGAGTTTTTTCTTTAGCCCCTCTTTAGCTTCCTAATCTGCCATCATACCCATGATGCCTCAGAGTTACCTGACCAGAGTGTCATTCCTGCTAGCTAGAGTGAATGGTGATTATCCTCTCAATCTAAGTTCTCCATAGCGTAAATATACATTTAGGGAAATTAGAATATATTTATTATCAATACAGGTATTCCCTGGGTCACATACAATATAGGTTCCAGAGGTTTGTTCTTAAGTTGAAATTGTAAATAAGTCGAAACTGTATATATTATAATCGTAGCTCCAGGCAAAAAATTTTTTTGCCCCAGTGACAATTTGTGCTTCAAAATTTTTCACTGTGATTGGACCAAGAATGACCAAATAAGCTTCATTACAGACACCTTACAGCTGGTCATTGCAGTCTGGGACTAGAGTAAAGTATCCAGAGAGCTTCACCAGAGGTCACAGTGGACACAGGGGTCCATTTTTAAATAGGGGTCCTCTGTAAGTTGGGTGTCCCCAAGTAGGGGACTGCCTGTAGATGTGATAGGAGTTTCTTACCCTCGGCTCAATGTGCTACTGGGTGGGGTGATGGATATTACCAAATTGGCATTCCTTGGGGTCCCAGTGTATCATACACTTATCCCTGAGAATAATGTGGAGGATATGTATGTGCGACAGTGCTCTAGTAGGGGTGAACCTTCTCCTAATGACTAGAGGTCCCAGTTATCAGACAAGTAAAAACATAGGTCACTGTATCTGTATATAGGTGGACTGAAGGTGGGCATGAGGACCCTCTGAGCAAAGTAATATTGTCTATTAAGAGATCATTTCATAATGAAACATAAGATATCAGAGAAATAGGTGACCTTTTTCCAAGCAGTTAGTCAATAAACATCAGTAGAAAAGTAGTCATCCCAAAACAGGACCAGAAGGAAAGTCCTGAAAGTTCCCATCCCTCCTACTAGACCAATCAATAACAGTTAACGGTTCCACTTCCAATATTTTGGTGACTTGGGTTAAGGGTTCTTGCACACAAACACATGCAGCCCATGTAAATGTGCCGCATGGAGACCCGATCCCACGGGCTGCACACAGAGCAGAGGATGGGAATCCTGCATTACACAGAAATATAAGTCCCATCTGCCGGCCAAACAGCCGTTCCGGAACTGTAACAGTTAATACATTTTGATATAATGTAGGGACTCCCATCCATTACACTTTGTGTAGCACGTGGGATGGGGCCACCATACAACACATATAACACGGGCCACTCATGTTAGTGTGCAAGAGCCCTTGGTTTGAGTTTTATACCCTGCATGAGCCCTCACCAATATCTTGCTGCCGTGAAAAGTGCAGTGTAACGGACTGACCACAATGCAAGAGACGGAATATATACCAATATGATGCATGGAGTCCCATCCTGGCAGTGTGGTCAGTCCTTGACACAGAACTTTTCACATTCCAAGATCATTGACTGATTAAGACAAGTGCGTTTTAGCCTTAAAGGGGTTGTCCACTTTCAGCAAATAACTGATATTGTTTGTGTAATGAAATGTAATACAATTTTCCAATATACTTTATCAACTTCTCACGGTTTTCTAGATCTCCACTTGCTGTCATTCTATAGTAGAAGCTTCTATGTTTACTTCCGATGGATAGCCCCACGTTTTTTTTTTTTTTTTAGATCTCTGCTTGCTGCCATTCTATAGGAAACTTTTAAGTATAGTTCCAGTGGATAGAAATCTGTCATGGTCATGTGATGCACATGCAGGTACACAAGCTGATAGGATCACACACCGCTGATCAATCATTGATATGATGAGCCGTGCACCAGCATGTCCATCACATGACCAGGGACATATTTCTATCCCCTGGAAGTATACATAAAAGTTTCCTATAGAATGACAGCAAGCAGAGATTTTTTTTTAAAAAAGTGAGGAATTGATTCAGAAAGTATATTGGAAAATTGTATTACATGTCACTACACAAACAAAATCAATTATTTGCCGGAAGTGGACAACCCCTTTAAGTCTAGAACATCTCCCACATCTGATTCTCCTTTAAAGGGGTTTTACCACAAACTTAAAGTTAGGCCCTATTCACTGGATAGGGCCTAACTTGGTGATCAGTGGGGGTCTCAGTGCTGAGACCCAGACACATCGCGAAAACGAGGGGTCCGTTGGACTAATGGAGCAGACAGCTGCGCATGACTGTTCTGCTACATTAAACTCTATAAAGCTGACGGAAATTGCTGAGCACAGCGTGGGAAAACCCCTTTAAAGGGCACCTACCACCCCGATTCTACCTATAAAAGTAGAAGGCGTGGTAGGTAGATGGATGGGACGTGAGGATAGCCCTTTTTTGGGCTAATCCTCACGTCCCGGGTGTCTTTTACAAAACTTTATTAAATCTATATGCAAATTTTTTTATGCGGCTACTGGGGCGTGGAGTAGCCGGACATGAGGCTACTAGTCGCGGCTACTCCACGCCCCAGTAGCCGCGTTACTCTGCCTACCAGATCATCTTTGGCGCGCAGCTCCTGGTAGCTGCGCGCCCTCGTCCGGGTCCCCTGCGTTCTGCGCATGCGCAGAACCCAGGCCTTCGGCTGCGCGGCCGCGGCTCCGGAACTACTGCGCATGTGCAGTAGCCGGGGGACTCGGACTAGGGCGCGCAGCTACCAGGAGCTGCGCGCCAAAGATTACCTGGTAGGCGGAGTAACGCGGCTACTGGGGCGTGGAGTAGCCGCGACTAGTAGCCTCATGTCCGGCTACTCCACGCCCCAGTAGCCGCATAAAAAAATTTGCATATAGATGTAATAAAGTTTTGTAAAAGACACCCGGGACGTGAGGATTAGACCAAAAAAGGGCTATCCTCACGTCCCATCCATCCACCTACCACCCCTTCTACCTTTATAGGTAGAATCGGGGTGGTAGGTTCCCTTTAATGGAGAATCTACTAATCTGCCTGTTTAGACTACTGGGATATTCTTCTCTGTGGTCTCCCAGCTAATGCTCTTCTGCCCCTCAAATCCAGGGCTTCCCCCATTCTCTGGAAGTCTCCACCAAATGTTAGACTGCCCCCAACTTCTAAACCTTCAAATGTTACTTGAAAACCCTCTGTTTAGGATCGTCTACAACTCAAAATAACCCCCACGCTCTGCTTCCTCACCTTGGTTCTCCACCTACTCTCCTGTATAGATTTTAAGCCTCCTCCTTCTACTTTCGCCAGTCCAGTCTAGTTTTGTGTCTTTTGTACTTATTTGTTCTTATTTAATGCATTTGAACCACTTATCCAAAGGAATACTGCTCTATAAATATAGAATAAGTGTTCTATGCTCATCATTTGCTGGGTTACAGAAGTTTGGGATGCACCCTGATGTGCTTGGGTTCTCAGCTTTGCACTATTTCTATAGGCCACAGACAGTATAGTGCGATGGATACAAGGACTATTATCCTTAGCCAGTTCACATTTATGTGAGAAGATACTAAGACAAGTCACTGCAACCTTTTTAACTCATTATAAACCTGATTTCTAAGGCAGCGGGTAAGTAACAAGTCAGCACTGTAGCCGGGATATGTAACAAGCCAGTGTTCTAGTGAAGTAGCCGGGGGAATCGGTGCTGCCCCTCTTATTTTTGTACAAAAATGATGGTTTGGTTACTTTATGCGTTTAAATCAACTTTATAAAGGCAAAGGATTGACTCAGAGAAAAATTTTAGAGCGTTTTATAATAGTAAGGAATCCCGTGTAAACTTTTCTTATCTTTTTTTACTAACCTACAGCGTAATGTGAACAGGGGTCCAGGCTATGATAACGGAGACCATGTTATACTCCCATATAGCGCGTTCACCAGCCCTCGTAGGGTCATTATAGCGGTGTGAGGGCGATTGTCTACAATTATCAGAATGAATGTACAGATATCAGAGCCCCCTGGCAGGGTTATGGCCCCATGGTGTAGGGCACAGGGCATGTGGGGGTGTGGGAGCCCCCTACAATCAGCGAGACCCTCATAGCTGCAGCCAGGACTCACATCTCAGCCTGTATTCACACCCAGCGGCAGCACGCCCCGTCATAACACGAGTGTACCCCGCCGCCTATTGTATGTGGAGGCTACAGGCAATGGCGCCCCCCGCCCCCTCCTCACACACTGCCCGTTACTCCTATGGCTGCACCTTAAACCAGGGCTCCGTGCCCTCTGCAGCCCAGGCCCTGCTCATTATAAGAAGACGACCCCATTATTATCACTCTTATACCTGTCCGGCCGCGGTTATCTGCCTCGTATCTCACTTCTCCCGCTGCTCCGGAAACTTTCCCCAGTGACTTCCTGTGCAGCGGCGCATGCGCACTTGTAAATCATCTGCTCGGAGACGCCATCTTACTAGAGGAAGGGGCTGCTAAGAGTAGAGACATGGGGCGGGGCTTACTAGTGTACAGCGCAGTAGTTGTAGCTACACTGAGCGGTGTCTGCCCCAGTGCTGAGGAGAAAGCAGCCGTATATATGGAGGCTGCCGGTTATAACCCCAGTATATGCTTCATGTAGTGAGGATCCCAGATAGTATCAGTCCTATGTATATGTTATGGGAAAACTTATGGAAACCAGGAGCAAAGGGGAGCTTAGCCGTGCAGCAGTTGTCAATAGCAACCTATAAAGGAAGATTAGACGAAGGATCTGATTGGTTGTTTATCTTTGCCAGACATGTTTATTTTGTAAAGGAAATCTACCATCAAAATCAAGCACTGGGACTGTGGTCATGGTCTCCTTCCTAGTAAAATCCACTTTTATAATTATCCTAATGGTTGCAACAACCCTGCCGATGCATAGGGTAGGCATACCTCCCAACTTTTGTGGAGGAGAAAGAGGGACAAGATGGCGGCGCGCGAAGCGCGCCGCGACGATTTTTTTACCCACAGAAGCCACACCCTAGCCACGCCCCCTAACCACACCCCCTGGCCACGCCACTGCTCATACCTTCAACGCATCCACTGGCACCAATGTATATTTATGTATATAATTGGGGGTCATATTCCACTCCCCCTAGACAACGAGCATGTCCCCCCCCCAGACAACGAGCATGCCCTCCTAGACAACGAGCATGTCCTCCCCTAGACAACGAGCATGCCCCCCCCAGACAACGAGCATGTCCTCCCCAGACAACGAGCATGTCCTCCCCTAGACAACGAGCATGCCCCCCCCCAGACAACGAGCATGCCCCCCCCCCAGACAACGAGCATGTCCTCCCCTAGACAACGAGCATGTCCCCCCCTAGACAACGAGCATGTCCCCCCCAAGACAACGGGCATGTCCGCCCCCAGACAACGAGCATGCCCCCCCTAGACAACGAGCATGTCCCCCCCAGACAACGAGCATGTCCCCCCCAGACAACGGGCATGTCCGCCCCCAGACAACGAGCATGCCCCCCCCTAGACAACGAGCATGTCCCCCCCAGACAACGAGCATGCCCCCCCTAGACAACGAGCATGCCCCCCCTAGACAACGAGCATGTCCCCCCCTAGACAACGAGCATGCCCCCCCCTAGACAACGAGCATGTACCCCCCCCTAGACAACGAGCATGTACCCCCACCTAGACAACGAGAATGTACCCCCACCTAGACAACGAGCATGTCCCCCCCTAGACAACTAGCATGTCCCCCCCCTAGACAACGAGCCTGTCCCCCCCTGTGGCTGCGTGCCCTTTTTTGTGTGTTTGTGTTATTTTTGTCTTCCAGGACCGTGCCTGCTGTGGACTGCTTCGGATTCGAAGGATTACATCGATGACCGACAGTTCTAACAAATAAAATGGTCAACGAGGGTGTGTCTGCGTTTTTTGTTCAATAAAATTTTCTGAAAACGGTGTGATTATTTATTTTTTTGCGACACTCTTCATAGTTTGCCGTAGTAGTGGTGCCGGCTAGGTGACGGTGCTCATTACTAAGGGCTGGCCTTAGTGTTTGCCTTAATTTTTTTGGCAAATTCACACTAACGCCCATACCATTACCCCGGTACCCACCGCCACCAGGGGTGCCGGGAAGAGCCGGGTACAAACCAGTACCTGACCGTCTATAGATGGTCAGGTAGTGGGGCGGCTGCAGGCTGTTATTGTTGCGCTGGAATAGCCCCCTAACAGTGGCCTATCCCAGCTCAGTAATGGCAGGCTGCTGCTGCTTTATTGTATCAGGCTGATTTGAACAATAGGGGCACCCCATGCCGTTTTTTCTTCAAATTTTTGACAAAAATATGCGTGGGGTCCCCCCTTTAAAGGGGGCTCCCAGGCTGTTTCCCCCATTTTTACAAAAAAATGGGGGGAAAAACGGCATGGGGCTCCCCCTATTGTTCAAATCAGCCTGATACAAAAAAGCAGCAGCAGCCTGCCATTACTGAGCTGGGATAGGCCACTGTTAGGGGGCTATTCCAGCGCAACAATAACAGCCTGCAGCCGCCCCAACACCTGACCATCTATAGACGGTCAGGTACTGGTTTGTACCCGGCTCTTCCCGGCACCCCTGGTGGCGGTGGGTACCGGGGTAATGGTATGGGCGTTAGTGTAAATTTGCCCAAAAAATTAAGGCAAACACTAAGGCCAGCCCTTAGTAATGAGCACCGTCACCTAGCCGGCACCACTACTACGGCAAACTATGAAGAGTGTCGCAAAAAAATAAATAATCACACCGTTTTCAGAAAATTTTATTGAACAAAAAACGCAGACACACCCTCGTTGACCATTTTATTTGTTAGAAATGTCGGTCATAGACGTAATCCTTCGAATCCGAAGCAGTCCACAGCAGGCACGCTCCTGCAAGACAAAAATAACACAAACACACAAAAAAGGGCACGCAGCCACAGGGGAGGACATGCTCGTTGTCTAGGGGGGGGACATGCTCGTTGTCTAGGGGGGGGACATGCTCGTTGTCTAGGGGTCAGGGGTAGACATGCTCGTTGTCTAGGGGGGGGGGAATGCTCGTTGTCTAGGGGGGGGACATGCTCGTTGTCTAGGAGTCGGGGAGAGACATGCTCGTTGTCTAGGGGGGGGGGAATGCTCGTTGTCTGGGGGGGGGACATGCTCGTTGTCTAGGGGGGGGGGCATGCTCGTTGTCTTGGGGGGGGACATGCTCGTTGTCTAGGGGTCAGGGGGAGACATGCTCGTTGTCTAGCAGGGGGAAATGCTCGTTGTCTAGGGGGGGAAATGCTCGTTGTCTAGGGGGGGGACATGCTTGTTGTCTAGGGGTCAGGGGTAGACATGCTCGTTGTCTAGGGGGGGGGGGAATGCTCGTTGTCTAGGGGGGGGACATGCTCGTTGTCTAGGAGTCGGGGGGAGACATGCTCGTTGTCTAGGGGGGGGGAATGCTCGTTGTCTGGGGGGGGACATGCTCGTTGTCTAGGGGGGGGGCATGCTCGTTGTCTAGGGGGGGGGGGCATGCTCGTTGTCTAGGGGTCAGGGGGAGACATGCTCGTTGCCTAGCAGGGGGAAATGCTCGTTGTCTAGGGGGGGAAATGCTCGTTGTCTAGGGGGGGGACATGCTTGTTGTCTAGGGGGGGGAGACATGCTCGTTGTCGCAGTAAAGGGGAGGGGTCCTATGGAGCGCAGTAAAGGGGAGGGGTCCTATTGAGCGCGCAGTGAAAGCCATAAAAACCACATTTGATATTTTCCTTCCCGCTTCCCAGTACAGGGCCTGGAATATTTAATACTGTCACTAGGAAGTATAATTTGTTACGCAGAAACAGGCCGCACACAGCTCTGTATGTGGAAAAATAAAAAAGTTATTGATTTTTGAAAGTGGGGAGTGAAATATGGAAACGCAAAAATCGCTCTGTCAGAGTAATGGAGCAGACGGCCGTGTATGACCATTCTGCTCCATTACTGTCATAGAGCGATGACATGGACCTTATGTGGACCCCAACAGACCCCTCGTTTTCATGATCTATGGGGGTCACATCACTGAAACCCCCACACATCAGCAGGTTAAGCCCTGTCCTATGGATAGAGCCTAACTTGTATTTGTGGGAAAACCCCTTTAACCCCTTAACGCTCTGCGCCGTAGCTCTACGACGCAGAGAGTATAAGGAGTGTATGAAGAGGGCTTACGGGCTGAGTCCTCTTCATACAAGGTGGGGGGTTTTGCATGTTGCAGAAAACCCCCACCGCTAATAACCGCAGTCGGTCATTGTCGCCGGCAAAGTCTTTTTTACGATCGCTGTGCCCCCGAACGTCATCGGGGGCGGCGATCGTTTGCCGTGGTAGCCTCGGGTCTTCTTTTGACACGAGGCTACATGGCTTCTCCAGATTCGTTACAATGAGCCAGAAGTATTGCAGTATATGGTAGAAGCGATCTGACCATCTAGGGTTAATGTACCGTAGATGGTCTAAGAAATAGTGGAAAAAAAAGAAAAAACAGGTTTTAAAAATAAAAAAAAATTATAAAATATTAAAAATTCTAATCACCCCCTTTCCCTAGAACGGATATAAAACATAATAAACAGTAAAAATCACAAACATATTAGGTATCGCCGCGTCCCAAAATGCCCGATCTATCAAAATATAAAAACGGTTACAGGCGGCGGTGACCTCCGAGGCGGGAAATGGCGCCCAAATGTCCGAAATGCGACTTTTACACCTTTTTACATCACATAAAAAATGAAATTAAAAATTATCAAAATGTCGCACAGACCTCAAAATGGTAGCAATGAAAACGTCGGCTCATTTCGCCAAAAATGACCCCACCCCCAGCTCCGTGCACCGAAATATGAAAAAGTTATTAGCGTCAGAAGATGGCAAAATTTTTTTTTTTTTTTTTTTGCACACATTCGTTTAATTTTTGAAAATGTATTAAAACACAATAAAACCTATAAATCCGGTATCACCGCGATCGCACCGAACCAAAGAATAAAGCTGAGGTGTTATTTTGAGTGCACAGTCAAAGTCGAAAAAACTGAGCCCACAAGAACGTGACACGTGCGGTTTTTTAAAAAAAAATTTCCACATTTGGAATTTTTTGCAGCTTCGCAGTACACGGCATGTTAAAATAAATAACATTACGGGAAAGTAAAATTTGTTACGCACAAAATAAGCCCTAACACAGGAAACAGTTATGGATTTTTGAAGTTGGAGATCGAGAAATGAGAGAAAAACCCTGCGTCCTTAAGGGGTTAAGGGATTAAGTATATGGTACAATAAAAGCAGAATAGAAGGGCACTGGGGGGGGGGGTTAGGGATGGGGGCAGGGGGTCTATGGAGGAAAGTGAAGTGTTTAACCCTTTGCTGCCTGCAGTCACTGTAGAGTACCTGTTATTACACTGCAGCAGCTGCACACACTCGGCTCTGCTTCATCAGACGAACTTCAGTGAGGAGCAGGAGGAGGTGGGGGCAGGGAGCCATTGATGTAGCAGTGCTGGAGAGCTCCTGCCTGCACGGAGGCTGATCCCCTGGGGCTGCTGTGCAGGGGCAGTGCAGAGAATATGACACTCTGCACTGCTCCATCCATCCATCCATCCATGTGCCTGCAAGTGGCAGCCTGAGGACAGGGAGGGCTCTGCCTCCCAGGGGAGGGGATGGGGGAGGTGCCGGCTCTGCAGCAGACAGCCCGGGAGCTGGAGAGGAGGAGGACGCTGCACCCCGCCCCCTGGCTTCTCTGTATCCTGAGCAGGACGGGGGCGGGACTCGGGGGCGGGACTCGGGGGGGCGGGACTCGGGGGCGGGACAAAACGGAAAAATCCGTGAAAACGCAAAAAAACTGGGACTTTCACTTAACGGTCCGTGCAGGCGCGACAAGGGTTAAAAAACGGGACTGTCCCGCCCAAAACGGGACGGTTGGGAGGTATGGGGTAGGTACAGGCAGTCCCTGGGTTACATACAAGATAGGTTCTTTAGGTTTGTTCTTAAGTTGAATCTGTACGTAATTCGGAACTGTATAATTTATAATTGTAACCCCATACAGAATTTTCTGGTCTCTGTGACAATTGGATTTTAAAAATGTTGGATTGGCATTAGAACCAGGGTTAACACTAAAGCTGAATTGCAGACACCTCTGATAACTGTTATATCTGTTTATTGTAGCCTAAAGCTAAAATACAGTAAATTACCAATATCCAGTGGTCAGTTTGTAACTAGGGGTCGTCTGGTAGTCGGGTGTTCTTAAGTAGGGGACTGCCTGTAGTTGTTGTGAATAGCGCCCTCTCCATGTAAGGAGCTGTTAGGGAGACTGATCACCTCTCTAGGAGGTCTCCAACAGTGGGATACTTTGTAACTGCAGCTAGAGCCACTGCCTGGGAGGGCAACAGTTAACATATGTATTGTCTGTAACCAATGATATGCTGTGTTCTTACTGTAAATCAAGCTGGAAGTTAATTGGAGAGTGCTGCCACCTCACTAGGGAAGTATAAAAACCCCTTGTGGGTGGGAGCACATGGTCAGTCTTATTAAGTCAGTGCCTGACACCTTGGGCAAGTCAGGAAACTAAGCGCCAGAGCAGAGGTCCACTATCTGGACTCCATCAGCTCCATCTTCACCAGCCCAGCCTGAATTTACTAGCTGGCTGTGAGCGACCCTTCCTGCAGATCGGCCATCTCATACCAGCTGTACAGCCTGCTGCACTTGCTGTTGATGTTAGGCCATTGCCTGCTGTTGAAGTTCCAATAATGAACGGTGAGTTGATTTGCACAACGTGCCTCCGTATTATCCCTGGCTTAGGCTGCTTCACCATCATCATCCCAATACCAAGCACCTTGACCATAGCATGCCGCATACGGCAGCCATTCCGGTATTCTGGGCCCCAGCTGTCTACAACCACAGAAGAAAGTCTAGGGGATGTTGCAGGCTCCTGATGGTGTTACCAGGTTCACAGGCTGTTACACTGTGCAGGAACCCCTACCAAATTGTGCTGAAACCTCTTCTGCTGCTGGGAGAGTACATCAGGTAGAGGGAGGGCACACAATGTAACAGCCTGTGAAGCTACAATATGGAGGGATATGGTAAGACCCTCCCCATCTCCCTAGCATAATTTTAAAAGTTGATTTTAGAAGGAAGGAGGGCATGGATAACAAATCTGAGAAGATTAACACAATCACAGTCCCTGAAGCTATCTGCTGTAGCCTCAGCCGAAAACCAGATGGAGCATGCTCTATCATTTGCAGTACTTATGGCCAGGCTGCATATCTCCTGATGGAGAGGGCGTTCATCTTTCCAGCTGAATGTATACTATGTCTGCATCCCGACCCGGGCGTAGCACTAGTTAATTTGCATTAACCCATAAGGAAATTCCTGCAAAATATGGTTTTGCCGCATCTAAGGGTGTCCGATCTCTTACAAGTATCTGTATGCACTGACACCCGGAGTCTCCGTTTTGGAGTCTAGAACAATCTAGGACAGTGATTTTCAACCTGTGTGCCGTGGCACACTAGTGTGCCGCGACACATGGTCAGGTGTGCCGCGGGGAAATTTCCCCAAACTATGGTGCCCCCTGTGTTTTGTTTCCCGGCAATGGGCAGCGATGCGCAGTCACGGCTTCTTACAATGTAGGAGACGTGTACAATAACAGATGTTCAAGCTTTGAACCTCGTGCGACAAAATGACGTCACCAAGGCCGGCGCATCATCCTAAGAGTGGAGAGACTCCCGCATTTGCCCACCGCCAAGGTAATGCCCACCAATAATGCTGACTATATGAGCTTTTGCCTGAGTATATGAACTGTTGGCAGAATACTCAGCATATGAGCTGGTACTTTTAGTACTCCAGCAGTATACTGCATATAACAATGAGAAATGTAAAATGAGAAATACTATAGTCATGAGGCTGGAGTACTACAAGTACCAGCTCATATGCTGAGTATGTGAGCCGGCACTTGTCCTCTGGCGTCATGGCCATAGTACTTCTCATTGTACCCCTTTATTTTGCAGTATATGAGCCACAAAATAATCAGCACCATATACTAAAAACAGGGAGAAACTGAGAACTGTTGAGGAAGAGCTTTGTGTGTGTCTTTCCACCATTCCTGCCAGGATATCCCTTTTGTGTTTATCGAAACAGGCCCAGGTTTCACACTGAGTGAGTAAAATAAATTTAGAATCTATATTATTAACTATATGTATAATATGACTGTTTTAGTGTCATTTTGTGCTATTTTGGTTGGTGGTGTGCCCCAGGATTTTCTAAGTATAAAAAGTGTGCCGCGGCTCAAAAAAGGTTGAAAATCACTGATCTAGGAGATGGATGACACAGATCGCAGAGCATTTTACCCTCCAAAGCATGTTAGGAGATGATAGAGTTGAACCAGAAGGTTGCTAGGGGGTAAGATAAAACGGGTTGTCACAAAGTAGTTTTGTGCCATTTTAGGTGGCCAGTTTGAGAAATGATGGTGTTGACATTTTCTGTATGTTATTTTTCTCATAAAACTGGCTGCAATGGCAAAAATAAGCCAAATAATGGTTGATGTATTCATTTTGGGCTGTTAAAGGGCATCATTGATGGGGAAGCTAAAAGTGGTGCAGCAGTGAAGGGGTAAAATGTATAATATTCCTATTTTGGGATGGAACAAACTTGAAGTTGCCAGTGTCATGACTTAGGCTTTATGCGCATGCACACTGACACATTGATCACAATGAACCCATGTACATGAATGTGTTTTCTAACGGATCCAATAGCTTCTCTCCAGGGTCTCTCTGTAGAGGAAGAATGGTCGGGTCCAGCAGTAGCATCTCCAAAGATAATGCAGTTCTGTCAACACCTTCTCACTTTTCCCGCAGTTCCAAACAGCCAATAAAGTGTTGCTTTAAAATAGCGCTGAGAGCAGCATCTCATAAGTTGCCTGGGACCGCAGGAAGGTTTGGTCCTGTTTGGTGAACTCTGTCTTTAGATGATGGCCTGAGTGCCCACAGAAAGGGCTCTGAGTGCCACCTCTGGCACCCGTGCCATAGGTTCGCCACCACTGTCCTAGTGCAATGAGTGTGTGCCTCACACTGCTGTGCTCTGAGCTCTCTGCAATGAGCTGCTCCACAGTTCCTCCCTTTTGCACGAAGGGACTGTTGTATTTAAAGGACATCTACTACCAGATTGGTGGTGGTAGTGTCCTAATTAGGCTGCTCATTCCATCTAGGGGATGGGGGGGCTGTTTTTAACAGGTTTTCTTGCATCTTTAATATCCAAATATTAGCTTTGTAATAGTGCCTCTCGGCTTCCCCGGCTTCTAATTTATACATGCTCCTTGGCTGGGAGGAGCCTTGTATCGGGGGCGTGCATAAAGTAAAAGCCGGGGAAGCCGAGAGGGGTTTGGGTGCCATCTGTCTGAGCGCCTCCGGCTGTTTTACAAAGTTAATATTTTGCTATTATAAATGCAAGAAAAACTGTTAAAAACAGCCCCCCCCATCCCCTAGATCAGTGATGGCGAACCTTTTAGAGACCGAGTATCCAAACTACAACCAAGACCCACTTATAAATCGCAAAGTGCCAACACAGAAATTTAATTTGTGATTTATACTCCCTTCTCTGTCACAGTTTTCATTGATACCAGCCCCTGAGGACACCAATAAATCAGAAAATAGTCCCAGGTAGCGCTGTCACTTTAAAATATCTCTTTGCACAGCAAGTCCTGGGCCGTCTGGGACTGCAGGAAGATACCTGGAGTCCTCTCTGGTGATGGCCTGAGTGCCCACAGAAAGGGCTCTGAGTGCCACCTCTGGCACCAGTGCCATAGGTTAGCCATCACTGATTTATAGCATAACATGTACACTCACCGCCCACTTTATTAGGTACACCTGTCCAACTGCTCGTTAACACTTAATTTCTAATCAGCCAATCACATGGCGGCAACTCAGTGCATTTAGGCATGTAGACATGGTCAAGACAATCTCCTGCAGTTCAAACCAAGCATCAGTATGGGGAAGAAAGGTGATTTGAGTGCCTTTGAACGTGGCATGGTTGTTGGTGCCAGAAGGGCTGGTCTGAGTATTTCAGAAACTGCTGATCTACTGGGATTTTCACGCACAACCATCTCTAGGGTTTACAGAGAATGGTCCGAAAAAGAAAATACATCCAGTGAGCGGCACAAATCTGTGGCAACTGTGTGATGCCATCATGTCAATATGGACCAAAATCTCTGAGGAATGCTTCCAGCACCTTGTTGAATCTATGCCACGAAGAATTGAGGCAGTTCTGAAGGCAAAAGGGGGTCCAACCCGTTACTAGCATGGTGTACCTAATAAAGTGGCCGGTGAGTGTATATAATGGTGCACATCCTCCATTCTTTAATGTGTCAGTTGGGCTGCCGGGCTCCCCTCACACTGCGGGCCCCATAGCAGCTTCAGTGGCTGCTTCCCCTGTAGTTATGCCTTTGAAGCAGTTGCCTTCCAAAATGTATATGATTGGATTTGCCCTATGGGCTCTCTCTGTAGCACCTGTGAAATCACATGGGGCAGGACTGACCCGTCATATTAATAACTCTTCAGTGTACTGAGTTAGAAGCGCAGTAGATATTTCTTTGATCGGTCTCATACATTGCTCTTAGAAATATCCCCAAGTAAAATTAGTTTCCGATACAGAATAATCCCTGCTGCTTTACAGTTCTTCCTTTGTTTAAAATAAAAACTTTATTAATACCTGTTAGTGATACATATATTCCCCGGGCACATACCGGTGCAATATCATTTATTATTACTGTGACAATGTCCTTAGCATGACAAGGGGCACATGGCTTATATCCTCAAAACGCCAGGAGAACACAATATCCTGGAGCTCACATTTGGGCCATGGTTAGATCACCTTCCACTGTATTCTGCATCTCTCCAGAGAAGAAATATCTGTATCTATTTATGACATCCTTGTCCTTCCTGGATGATCTGAGGAGATAATTCATAGGTCTTCTCCCAGCCTTTCAATTTCATCTAAGAAGAAGTCCAGATCTTCTGTGGTCACTTGTGGATTTACAACAATTTGCCTAAAGAAGTTGACCCTGTTCCCATGATGTTGGTATCCGACCATCATTGAGCCTTTCTTCATCATCCTTTCCTTTATCACGGGAGCAACCTGGATAAAAAGTTATTATACTTTACAATTATTTATTCTTCATTTTCATAAAGAGCAGAATAATTCAACAGCGAATGCAGCCATCTACAACCCCTGTTCTGTTCCCAGTGTAGCTCTCCCTTTTATAAACACACTAGGCACAAGTCAAAGGCGTTTTCTCTCCTAACTGGAGAACCCCTTGCAGGGGCAGCTGTAATATAAAAAAATAAGGAATACTCATCCATTTCCCCTGGCTCCATTGTTGGACTTCCTGTTGCCAATTTACATGTGACAACCAAGACTTGTGATTGGCCACGGCGCTCACAAGATTTTCACCTTAGGTGGGACAGGAGACAAAATAATTGGGGGCCATGTAGATGGAGGGTGCTAAGTATCACTTATTTTAAAAATATATATATATACAGTATGTATTCTTAGTGCAGAAGAATACCTGGACTACAAATCTTCGTCATTGCTGCTTTTGGTTATTTTTGAACCCACATCTCCGGTGCTGGTCAAGGACAACACCCGGTGCAATATCTTGGTGTAATAAACATTAACTTCAGTTTTATTTTCTAGCAACTAGTGTGACCACCAAACCTAAATTCCATCACAACCAATGAACTGCAGTGAGTATTAATGGGAACCTGTCCCAAACTATTCCTATTCTATGTCTGGCCTAACAAGATCTTACCTAGACTTGCTGTCATAACAGAGAAAGGGGGTGCAAGCCCTAAGCTCACAAACCCTGTCGCTGCATGATTACCCAGGCTGTGCTAGTCACAGAGGGCAACTAGGAGACAATCCCTACTCTGAGTAAGTGCTCAGAAAACATGCCAATGCACACAGCGACAAACAACGAAACATAGACAAACAAGCGAGGTCAGACAAACCAGGTCAAATCCATGATGGCAGCAATGTACAGAATCAAGTAGCAAGAGATTAGTCAAAAAACATTGCAACCAAGGTAGAAAAAGTGCCAGAAGACTAGTAATAACCAGCAACTAGATGGGGGAAGAGGAAACATTTATAGGCATACCTGGACACCACACCAGTAGCTCTTGTGTCACCCCTTCATTCTCATAGACTGTAAGCTCTTGTGTCACCCTCATCCTCATAGACTGTAAGCTCTTGTGTCATCCTCATAGACTGTAAGCTCTTGTGTCACTTTCTCATCCCTATAGACTGTAAGCTCTTGTGTCCGCTCCTCATCCTCATAGACTGTAAGCTCTTGTGTCACTTTCTCATACTTATAGACTGTAAGCTCTTGTGTCACCGACCAGATTGTGGCACATCGGCACCGGCTTGCACGCAACACAAATCGGGGAGCGTGGACGTCGGACAACCCGACTGATTCAGACAAACCGCAGAATTTGAAAATTAAATTGTGTCGCATGATCAGCACTTACATGCACCAGGAAGAAGAAGGTGAACTCCGGCGGATCTCAGCAGGGGAAGCGACAGAGGCAGAAAACCGGGCGCACGCGCTATGTGAATAGCAGAAGATCCGAATCCTCGTCGGACAACGCATAGCGGGGATCGCGACAGGATGGGGAAGTAAATGTGCCCCAATATCTTAATCAGAGGGTTCTAACATTTTCATTATGAAAGACTATAAAGGTAGATCGGGTGGTAGGTGGATGAATGGGACGTGAGGATAGCCCTTTTTTGGGCTAATCCTCACGTCCCGGCTATCTTTTAGAAAACTTTAATCCTGGGATATGTAAATTTTTTTTAAGCGGCTACTGGGGTGTTGAGTAGCCGAACATGAGGCTACACATTGCGGCTACTCCACGCCCCAGTAGCCTCTTTTCTTTGTATACCATTTAATCTTCGGCACGCAGATCCTTGTAGCTGCGCACCCTTGTCAGAGTCCCTGGCGCAGAATGCCACAGATGCTGGGGGACTCGGACAAGGGCTGCACGCCGAAGATTAAATGGTAGGCTGAGAAAAGAGGCTAGCCGTGACGTGTAGCCTCATGTCCGGCTACTCCACACCCCAGTAGCCGCTTAAAAAAATTTACATATCTGTTAAGATTGGTACACAAAAGACAGGGGATAGTGTGTCCTGAGCTTGCCCCAACCTCTGTCCCTACCTATAGCCCCCCCACGCTAAACCGTGGGGCGACTACTTGAAGACTCGAGATACGCTGGATAAGTGAGGGAAGGGAAACACAAACAGACTGACAAACATAAAACACAAAAGAATTGTAAACAAGCCGGAGTCACAACGAGAGGGTACGTCAATAGCAAAATCAGTAGGCAAAGAGTCAATGTCAAAAACTAGCCGAGGTAACAACAATACAGATACAGATACTGAGCAATACAACCTAGTAGCAGCGAGTGGAGAAAGGGATTTTCAAACACTGGCACAGGTGACTAGTGAAGCTGCAATTTATGCAGCCAGAACTCCACCTCCAGAACCTGATAGGAGCTGGACAGCATCTGGGAATTAACCCCTCATGGTGCAGAACAACCAGGCACCAAGCAGAGGTTCAAAGTCCCAGCCACTCCTAGACAGCGCAAGATCTTAGCAGCCGCTGCCCAGGACGAGAGGTGGAGTTTGTGCGGATACGCGCCGGGGTTCGGAGAACGCTGCTGGTACCACCAGAAGAACCAGAAGTTCCAGCAATCTCCCTAGCGAACCTGACAATATCCCAGGATTAAAGTTTTCTAAAAGATAGCCGGGACGTGAGGATTAGCCCAAAAAAGGGCTATCCTCGCGTCCCATTCATCCACCTACCACCCCTTCTACCTTTTATAGGTAGAATCATGGTGGTAGGTGCCCTTTAAACATCATAGCTAAAATTATTTCTCATAAACTTCAATGCTGTATCTAAAATGGCATCTTCATTCCGCTCCTCCTCTGGGCCTTTGATTTTTTTAAAATCATCCATGGGCCACCCAAAACTCCCACATGTACATAAGAGACCAGAGCATGAAGATTGTTACTTCTGGGTCATTGGCTTCCATCATTCATTCAGCAAAATGACCACTCAAAGGAAAATATATTGCACATGTACTTGATTTTGACTTGCATGATTTGTAAAGGTCAAGGTTAAAGTTTAAGCACTTGCCCCTTCGTCAGAAGACCATGAGAGACGCGGCTCTCCAAGGTCCAGATGTGCCCAGCAAATATTTGAAGGGGTCATTTAAACACAGTGCTGATTTTTTTTAAATTGTATTTTAGAGTATCACCATCCACAGCTTTATTCATCTCAGGATAAACATCAGCCACGTTATATTTCCAATCATTTTCCAACTTAAAGGGGTATTCTCGTCTGGGCATTCATATTCTGTTTCATTAATCTGCCATATATAAACATTTTTTCAATAAGATGTTATTAAAAAAAAATGTTCCTGAGTGAAGATAATTTCTCAAAAATGTAGTGATTTTGTCCCTTAGAAACGAGATGGCTTCCTCGGATACGGCCACCTCTGCTGGAGTGATTGCTTAAAGAAACAAAAGGTTATTGTATATGAAATTACCCACAGCCGTCCTGTGGTAGTGATCACTGAAGCCAGGAGATCAGGCAGGACTCTATAGCGCATGTGTGACCACTGCTGCCAAAATCTGAGATGATCGTATCCAAGGAAGCCATATCGTTTCTAAGGGACAAAACTACTACATTTATGAGAAATTATCTTCACACAGGAACATTTTTTTTAATAACATCCAATTGAAGAAATGTTTATATATGGCAAATGAATGAAATTAAATGTAAATGCCCAGAGGATAATACCCCTTTAAAGGAAACTTAGCATTTGAATTCACTTCTACAAAGCTCCGCAGTGCTGATGCCAGAGCCCTTCAAATGTATTTTTATACAAAACAAGCAGGATAATATCCCTAATAATCGGAGGTGGTGCTTTGTAGGGGTTATTTTAAGTGGTAGATTTCTTTTAAAGGAGTTGGAAGCTATAACTACCACAGACATGAACAGGAGTCAGGACTCTACTTACAGCTTCTGCCCACTACAGACCGCATTGACCCAACCACTTCCGGCTCCATGTACTTTGCTAATGATGGCCATAACTTTGAATTTCTGATTATAAACTCCCTACAATTTATGTGTACAGCTCCTGTATGTCCAAAGTTTACAACAGATTGCAACCAATGTGTAGTCTGGTTCTGCAGTCGTAATCCCTTTCATCTTATCCCTACTTTGTGCTAAGTATATGTTCAGTAATTTAGTAAGAAGTGGTGAATACATTACTGATCGGTTGAATATTGGATGTTTAATATACCTTTCCAAGCCTGGTCCAGAAATCGGGGGAAGTCTCTTGGTTTCGAAGGCTTGGCGGCACATACCAAAAACATAAGTTCACAAACTCTGGCTGTGTAAAAATAAAGATTGTATGTTGAATGCTGAAAATATACAGAACATTATGACACATGTGACCTTTGTCGAAATGCACCCTTCATCAGTCATACCTCCATGATCAAGTGAAAGCCTTCCCTCCTCCTCATCTGCTCTGCCAGATATCTGAAAGAATATAATGTAATGCTTCAATCAAGAATCAGGAACTATAGCTAAACAATATAAATGTATTGAATCTTAATAGATGCACATGTGATAACATCTGGTCCCACCGAAATCAGCACATTTTCCAAACTTTTAGGCCAAATTCCTACGAACGTTATGCCCATTACGTCCAGCGTGCTGGAGAGGAGGAGGGGTGACCTCTCCCCTCTCCATAGAGATGCACATCGCAAAACATGCCGCCAGCTGGTGGAAATATATACGTCCTCCATACATTCGGGGGAATTTGACCTTATCCAGTGGGATTGTGAGAATCATAGGAAAATTCAGGACGTACTGCTCAGGCTTGGTATGGTGATGTATCACAATAAGCATTTATTGGTGGTAGATAAGTGGACAATGCATTTGGGAATGTACAGAACATACCTTCACCAGGTGAAGTACACTGAGGTGCAAGAAGAACTATTTTTTACCACTGTCATGGTGGTAGATATAAAGAAACATCTATAGGAAGAACATAGTCATTTGTCTGAATTCTCCTACTACAGTATTATCAGAATTGCCAACCCAGCTTGACCGGAAACCAGGGGATGCTGCAGCTTTTATGTAATCTACTTAGATATTTTATCCAATGTGCATGCACGTGTATTAGAGAGCAAGAACAACCAAAAGGTGGTAGGACAATGGGGCACATTTACCTACCCGTCCAGAGGAGTTCCCGAAAGTGCATTGTCCGACGACAATGCACTGTGCCGCAATTCACTAAGATTGTGTACCCGATATCCTGCATGTGTCGCTTCCCTGCTCAGGTCCGCCAGAGTTCACCATCTTCTTCCCGGTGTATGTGAGTGCATTGGTTGCGACACAATTTTAATCTTAAATTCCGCGCTCAGTCTGAATCAGTTGGATTGTCCGACGGCCTGTCCCCCGATTTCTGTTGCATGAAAGCCGGCGCCGTTGTGCCAAAATTCGATCGCGTGGGACACAATCCCCTGCTAAATAACTGTACCAGCGGCGCAAATCCCAAATACCATGAACAGTCCGACGGAAATGCGATCCGCGGACCCTTAGTAAATAAGGCCCATTGTCTTTTACCTTGTGTGCTCCAGCACCCGGTCCACTCTTCTCTCCAGTCCCTTGGAGCCAAGTGCTTTCCACATCATCCAGAGCTTCAGACAGTCCACTCGGCGACCACATTGAATTGATTTATCACCAGTGTCATAATTCACGTTGTAAAATTTGTCGGTTTGGAACAGGTAGGTGGCATTAGCAGCATGACATCGTTGTAATAATTGCTGCAAAGAGAGACATGGTATCTTTATCTTATATCACGGCAAACACAGCAGTGGACATTCTTCATAACTGGCCTTGCTCATTTTTCCATATAACGTAGCACAGTGACGGTTTTACCCTAGTTTTAGGGAAAATGCATATTAGCTGAGATTATAAGTATACTCACAGTTGTGTCCTTCAGGAGAAAGGCAGAACATTGTAAACCAGCACCTAATAACTTGTGAGGATTCCATGTCACAGAATCTGCCCTGAACCAAAGGCCAAAGAGAGAAATGTGAAAATAAACTTTAGCGTTTTAAATGTGAGATCACTAGAAACATTAGAAATGATATTAAGGCAATTTAGGCAATCCCAGTTTTTTTTTTCTAAGGCTATATTCACACTGCTCACCCCCACCCCTCTCCATAGGAATACACAGCGCACGGCACCGTATTCCGTAGAAAAATAGGACATGTCCTATCTTGCTACGGAACGGTACGGTGCCGCAAGGCCATTGAAGTGTATGGGAGACGTATATATGCCGTATATACGTCGGCCATATATACATCCCTCATACGTTCGCGTGAATGTAACCTAAACTTCTAGTTTCCCAACACTTTTTTGGCACAATTTTTGTTGTATAACAAAAAGCAAGTCTACCAACTTCTAAACCCCTTCACGAATAAGGTTTGTCAATTCTGACGCTCATTCATTCTTACGGTGCACCAAGACCCGGCGCCACAATATAACATATCATAGTGCAAATCACCTCTAAAATTGGGCACCAAAATAAAGACCTTGCACCACACATTAATAAAAATACATACATAGGGCTGCATTTGTAAGATTGTTGAGATTAGGTCTATTTAGGGGTGGATTACATGCCAATATAATGTGATTTTATTTACCACCTTAGTAAGGTAGGGACTCAGACCTTGCTTTTTATTCTAATCATCTTAAAAAGGAAACATTTCGAGCCAAACTGTTTATGGGAACCTGTCACCTGATTTTACTTCATTAAACTACCACCACCCTCAGGTAGGGTATAAAATCTCCTTTCTAGAATTACCTCTTTTCGCTGAAATCTCATTCGTTTAACTATTTAAAAAAAGCCTCCTCCAATTGAACAGAAAAGAGTCATATTCTGCCACAGATGTGTAAATTTTAGAAGCTGCAGGTGGAGTGTCACTTGTTAAACGGTATTATTTTTTAGAACCACCTTTAGATTGCTAATGAATTTTTTTATTCCTAAAATTACTAGTGTATATTGAGGAGGTATAGGCCATTTACTGCTCTTTCAACACAACCCTCTGTTTTCCACCATTGTAGCCACCATATTCATTTTGCAGCTATAGCACCGACCTGTCTATTCCTTTCAGTAGGTGTTGGTGCCTTCTGGATAACAAGGCACTGCCTCCCCATGCAGCCTATGGCAAAAAGGAATATAAATTAGTTACATATAAAACTTCTACAACTACTTCCAAAATTCTTTTAAAATTAGTAATACCCATTCAGTAGGTTTACCCAGATTTTAAAAAATAGTACTACTAATGAGGCCGGTGATTCATTAGTTGAAAACCTCTTTAACATATGTTACTTTTACAACCACAGTAAGTTTACTGATCTAAATGGTGGGGAATACCTAAGCTTGGATCACTCAGTGAAATGTATAATGCAGACACTTTTCTGCATCTGAACACCTAAATATGCTCATTTTTATGTAATGGACTGAGAACTTTGAAATAGATTTTTAAAATAATCTAATTTACAGTATTTCAATCTACTGTGAACCCCTATTAACAAACATACACAACATGGGGATGTGTTCAACCAAATACTTAACCCCTTACCCCACCATGATGTGACTGTACACAAGCAGAGCCTGTGTGGTTACTGTGGGCTCCCCAGGACCGGCATTAGGGGGTAGCAAACTGGGCATTTGCCCAGGGCCCCCTGTCCTAAAAGGGCCCACTGCATATGGACTTTTGTGGGCAGAGGCTGTATTATTCTTTTAATATCCCTGCTCCGGGTGAAGATGCTTATCATCTATCTCCTGTCTATATATCTATCTGTCTAGTTATCTCTCCTATAATGATTTTTATCTATATATCTGTCTATCTGACCATTTATCTATCTAGCTTTTTGTCTATTTTTTTTATTAATATATCTTCTATCTACCTATCTATCTATCTATCCATCTATCAATCGACCGTCTATTTTTTCTACTGTATCTATATCTCATGTCTAGTTACCAAAAAAAAAACAAGCACCACACCAATGTAAAAAAGAATGTGGGAACTTTATTCACCCAAGTGCTACATGTCAGATCCTATTTAGAATCCTTTCTCAAGCCAAGTGTTAAGGTTAAGTGTACAAGCTCATCTTTATACAAACTTCTTACAAATCATGTGACAATATGATTTATTATTTAAGGTATTCGCACACAGCCTGGACTACTGCGGTAGCCATGCTATACCTCCCAATAAAGATCAGACTTACATCAACATGGAGCCACAGACCATGTCGCTCACACACTTCAGCTATCTCTTCAAGGGGATCAAACGCCCCATATACAGTCGTCCCACATGTTGTGCTTACCAAGAAAGGCACAGAGCCCTACAGGGAGAAAATGGGATTTAACTCTGACAGCCTGTATCCACAATCTTAGTATTACAACGTGCTATTAATAAAGTTAACATATTTTGATTTGTGTACTTTTTTCTTAAACTAATTGACACATCTCCAGTTAAAGTTTGTAATCTCCATACAATTATAGAAATGTCATAATATAGAATATTCTATGCCGTTCTTCCTTATTAAGCAGTCTGTGTAAATCATCTTTCTGTCCTGTGTATACTGACAGCTAAGGGATAAAGGAGCCTGATAAAGTGTGTGTGTGATAAAGTCTGATAATGACTTATAAGGAACCTGTCACCGGGATTGTCATTTTTAGCTTGTGACAGGTTCCAATAGCCTATGCCAGTGGTGGCGAACCTATGGCACTGGTGCCAAAGATGGCACTCAGAGACCTCTCTGTGGGCACACGGGCTGTCTCCCAGGCACAGTTTGCCTGACATGGCACCTTCCTGCAGTCCAATAATAGTGCCCTCCAATTTAAAGTGACCCATCCTGTGCTACATGGTCCTGTCCGAAGAGTGAGAAGGTGTGGACAGAGTCGAATTGGAGCTCAACGATTCTGGTACCAATAAGTTTGTCACTGCCTAAATTGCCATGTTGGCACTTTGGGAAAAGCTAGTGTGTTTTGGGTCTCATTTTGGGCACTCGATCTCTAAAAGGTTCACCATCACTGGCCTATGCTAAGCTAATTAAAAAAATTAATTAAAAACATGTCAGCATTTTAATAAGTTCAGTAATTTATATAAGCTCAAACTCCCATTATCTGGCTCCCTTCCAGCAGCGTGTGGTGAGTCCCCAGGGAGTAGCAACTGCAGCCTGTGTGTGCCTGTGTCAAGTCTCCTCTCCTCTAAACTCATGCAGCTCCCTCACCCCTCCCCACTTCCTGTCATGTGCATTGAGCAGGCAGTAGTAATGGGAATTCCGGGTCTTCTTAGTGAGCTGTCTCATTTGGCTCTGCTCACTAAGAAGAGACAGCTCTTCTGGCTCCTGCATAGCTCCTTATTAAATATATAATAGGGAGCCGCAGGCCAGTCAATCACCCCACGCCACTCCACTTTTAACCCAACTGTGTAGGGTTAAAGGGGTTGCGGAGAGCCGGTTAGTGGCGGGGTTATGTGAGCCATCGGTTCACTGAGGTGAGTCACGTCGTTCACGAACAAGATCTGGCTCTTAGAGCCGGCTCGTTTGCAAACGACACATCACTAGCAGATAGGGGAAGTTATGATCATGAGAAGAGGAAAAATGCATGAGGAAAAAAGGCACATGAAGGCGGCAGCTACCCCTTCCCCAGGGACTCACCACATGCTGCTGACAGGCAGCCAAGTAATGTTATTACATTCAGAATTCTGACAAAGGCATTTTTAAAATTACCATAGCATTAGCAATTGGAACCTGTCACCAGCTTAATATGGCATTCCTTGTGACAGGTGCGCTTTGACTCTTTACAGTCACCGGAAAGCTGAAACATCGAGGAAAATATTCTCTAAGTATGGAAAGAGTTAATCATCAGCTTCCTTATCTGTCTGAAGTGGAAGGACCTGAGAAGGCTTTTTGAGATACTGTTCACTGCATAACATTAAAGTACATTACCCCCAGATTACTGATGATACACTGTCCTCACAAGCATGCTCTTTAAATATAGGGTTTGCTGGCAGTGTTTTCTGTTACTTCCAAATGCATGAAAAAAGAGCTTTATAAAAATATGTAAATGAGCTACCATCGACTTAATTATGTTCCCCCTCTGCCACTCAATATGCTGCTCTGTCCTGTCTGCTCTTAGAAGACAGCCAGTGACATCAGCCGGCTGTCTGCACACCTTGTGCATGCGCAAACACATTGTTATTGCGCATGCACGAGACTTTGTAGACAGTCGGCTGACGTCACCGGCTGTCTGCGAAGAACAGGTGTGATAAGGGCAGCATACTGAGTGGTGGGGCTCATAATTTAGTGGATCCATTTTGGTGGAGCCATGAGACCGTCAGGTGATGCCAGCCTGACAGCCTTTAAGAATAAAAGATTCATGTCAAGTTGTGACAAGTCCTCTCTGAAGACTGCATTTGTTATTGTTTTTGTTATTGCATATGTCTCTTGATTTTACCTCTGATTTTACTTTCTGTATTTTGTGCTCCAAATCTTTTGGCATCATTTTCCCTCTAAGATGAAAAAAGATACATTAAACATACATGGTATAATATCTGGGTGTGGAAATTGTTGCCAGTCGTCCAGGGTGTTATCATGTCTCCACCTTAAAGTTTCAAACTTATCTGCTGTGGTGAAGTGTAGATGTGATTATAAAAGACCTATCACATAACTATAAATACTTACTACTGACAACTTTCCGCAAAAAAGAGGAAAATGTAGAACATGCTAAAACCCTAAATAGAAGCATTTATGTAAATGATGTAGCTCTGATGCTGGATTTCTATACATACCTGTCATTGGTCTCCACTAGGATTACATTATCCATTCCAATGCCAAGAAATGCTGCCCCCTTCTTGACTGAATAGTGACTCTACAAATAAGTGATACACAATAATGGCAGTAGAAATGATTGAAATGTATTGTAATATAATGCAGTGTATAAGACAGTAAAGCATAATATAACATCCACTGACGTGATGTGAAGGGTCATAGGTGTCCTGTCTGGTCCAGTCTCACAGAGAAGCTACTGTGACAAGTGGTTGGTTATAATGTGAAGGTGTTAGAACGAGCAGTGTCTCTCAAAGTAAGACAGTGCAAAGTTATGCAGACAGCAGATATATCAGTTGTGTCTTTTGCTGGCGGAACGCTCCCCCGACCCCAGTCCCAGCGCTGTATAACTCTTTAACCCCTTTAAGTTCATGTAGTCTAACTTTGCATTTTTAAAATTCTGGTTCATTTGCATATTTGTTTTAGATGCTCGCCCCTTCCCCGTTAACCTTACCCTTTAACTCTATTCGGAGCGCCCGCTGACCTTAGACATCAGCAGGCGCAGGTCCCGAGTCTGCAGCGCTAGCCGCGGGAGCGGGACCCGTTCTCCAGGTGTCAGAGGCATCCGGAGACACTCAGGAGAAGGGGGATTCAGTTTGTTACTGCTTCTCCCTCGGCCCCCTGCTCCATAGACTCGGCAGTCACATGACTGCCGGGTCTAAAGGGGTTAAACGGAGCTGTTGGGTCTAATTAGACCCAGTACCGCTCTGGTCACAATCCCCAGTCACAGGTGGTTGTTCCCCCTGTAACTGAGGCTCTTAGGCCGCGGTCACACGATCCGCTAGACGTCCGTTCATAACGCGACGCTAGCGCACAGGGGGAGGTCCTCGGCCCGACCGCACATGCGTTAACAGGGAAACGCATGCGATTGATAAGCCGATCGCATGTGTTTCTCTGGAAACGCATGTGCGTTCGGGCTGAGGACCTCCCCCTGTGCGCTAGCGTCGCGTTATGAACGGACGTCTAGCGGATCGTGTGACCGCGGCCTAAGAGCCATAGTTATAGGGGAAAACTTGTAAAAGTTAAAATGTCTTTTATGACCTCATGGTCAAAAATTTTCAGTGTTAGTGTTTTGGCTGATCTAGCAATACAATGTTGCCTTAAAAACATCACATATGTCAGATCTTTGTGGGAAGATACTAACAATTTTAACAAAATCCTTTGTGGACATGGACTTCCCAACTCCCAGAAAAATGGCAGTCACTTTTCAGCCTATGGCAGTCACTTTTCTTTGTGGATTGCAATCACCACTCCTCTTTTAGCAGTAGGTGGTGACTCGTACATACCTCCCAACTGTACTGGATCCAGTGGAACAGTCCCTTATTTGGGGTCTGACCCACTGTGGCAAGGGGGGGGGGGGGGATTGTGAGGGAATGGAATCCATTTTCTTTTGTGTACCATATGTTTTACTATACAAAGATCCCTATGAATAGCACCATCCCCCCAAGGACACTGATCATCTTTCAGAGGCTATTGGAATGTGAGCATGCTCAGTAGGCTCCTTTGTCTCAAGAACCTATAAAAACTGTCTGCAACCTAAATAAATTGGAATTCTCTCAAACACTTGTGAAGGTCTGAGTGATTCACTGAGCAGCTCGTACTATACAATGATTTGGAACCACACATCACATCGAGATAAAGGGATATTTCCCTGACAGGATGGAACTCTGGATGGAATTGAATACAATGTTAATGCAGGCACACTAGTGGCCGCAGGGTGGGGCATAAAACATGATGGGGCACATTTACTTACCCGTCCCGTGGAAGCCGCCGATCTGGAATGTCCAATGAGGATTCGGAGCTGCATGTGACGCTTCCCTGCTCGGGTCCACCGGAGTTCACCATGTTCTTCCCGTTGCACGTGAGAACAATTTTTTGAAAGTTAAATTCCGCGGTTTGCCCGAATCAGTCGGATTGTCCGATGGTCACGGCCCCGATTTGTGTTGCATGAAATTTGGCGCCGATGCAACACAATCCGTTGCGTGCGCCAAAAACCCGGGGCAATTCAGGGAAAATCTGAAATATTCGGGAAACCCGACAGAAATGCGGCTGATGGACCCTTAGTAAATGTGCCCGATGGGTCCATTGAGTGGGCATTATACATCTTGGGGCCCTTAAAGTGGGTACAGAAGGGACAGTTTAGTTCACACTAATAATAATTCTTTATTTATATAGCGCACACAGATTACGCAGCGCTGAACAAAGCATGACTATATAGATAACAGATACCTGCAAAAACCGAACATAACGGCTGAGATAAAATTTATATTGATGTCAATGGGATTTTTAATACTTTAAACCTTTGTTCTCTACTTTTTTAAGTGAGGTAAGCAACAGAGGTTTAAAAATAAGTGTGAACATAGCCTAAGGGGAGCATGTCCGGGGCACACTCTCTGCAGCCAATCAGCTTTGTTCCCTCTATGGTAGTCCATCCACTATATAAGAGAGGGGGTAACTATGTTATCATCTTTACTAAGGATAGGTCTGGAGGCAGTTCACATTGAGGTCCACCTTAATGAAGGATGTTGACAACCATCAGACTAGAGAGTGCAGAATTAAATCCATCAACTAATAAACAGTTCTCTAGGTGGCGCTCAAGTTCCATTTTGCATAAGAAGCAACAGATGACATGTGTTCATCTTGCAATCTTGCAGCCAGAAAATATTAATATTTTTTTTTATCTTCAAATTGCAATCAGGACTGAAACCTGAATATTAATAGCATTTAGTAAACAGAACATGAAGTTCTGTATCCCAACACATATCAGCAGATTCCAGAATGTGCTCAATCAAACTACAGAAGTTGGCTAAATGGACAACTCATTCCTCAAAGCAAATTAGGGAGGCGTAGAACTTGTTATTAAAGACATGTTATAAAAACAAGGAAAGCAATACAATCATGTCCATGTCAGCTATGCTGAAAACAACAGAGGCCAAGCCAAGATTATCCGCCATATAGTGGGAGGACTGACGTGAGACCCTCCATCTCTAATTGCTGTTTACAATGTACATACAAATCGCTTAGCAAATGGAGTTAAAGGAGAAAATACAGAATCTTTAAAGGGAAAAACAACATATAGACAAGATATGGACTAAGGAAGAGCAGAAGAACTGTAGGTTATAATGAACGTGATAAGATTAATCTAGAAATACTCTGTCCCTTATTTTAGCTTCTGACCGACAGCTGGGTCATACATTTAAGAGATTGTTTGTGAATTACTGTTTGCCTGCGTTTACATCGCGTTTTGTGTCATACGTTGTAAGGACACATCAGGAGGATTTCAACCTGTCCTTACAACATACGCCTATACAGTGGGATATGTCACCTGTGGGAATGCGTGGGGAGGAGTGTACATTGACAGCAGCCAGCAATTGGCTGCTACCAAGAAACGGGACGTTCCCCCAGTGATGTCACTGGGTCCTCCCTCCGGGGCTGTGGGGAGAGATGCAATATACTGCAGGATGAAAAGACGTAGGGGCCTTAATACTAGCCTTTCACTTAAAGTAAACCTATCACAAGGAATACTATTTTCAGCCGGTTGCCTTTGTCGGCATTATGAAACCTTCCATTACTTTGTAAAATTTTATTTCCTATTACCTGGCTCCCTGCCAGCAGCATGTGGTGAGTCCCAGGTGTAGGGGGATGGGAAAGGGTCAGCTGCAGCCTGTGTGTGTCTGTGTCTCAGTCTCCTTTCATCCACGCTTATCCAGCTCTTTCTGCCTCTCCCCTCTTCCAGTCATGTACATTGAGCAGGCAAGGGAGGGAGGAAGGGTTGGTGTGGAGGAGAGGAAGAATGCACCGGGCATTCAGAATGCAATAGACCGGGGATGGTTAACACTTTAGAGTATGAGTACTCAAACTACAGGCCAAAACTTATTTATCACAATATGCCAACACAGCAATTTATTCAGATTTTAATCGTATTGGTGTCTTGATGGAAAAGGAATTTTGGATTATAATTGTAGCTCCCCTCCGGGGTCCCCTTAAACCGCAAAAATGGTGGGACAGGAGCTCCAATGATAATCCATTCCTGTACACCTCTCCTTGCTGCAGTCCCAGGAAACCCAGGAAAAGTTGATGTAAAATAGCGCTGAACACTGCACATTCTGTATACCCAGGACTGCAGGAAGTTGCATAGAGTCACTCAAACTGTCTTTCAAACTCTAGGATGACCTGGGTGCCCAAAGAGAGGGCTCTAAGTGCCACCTCCTGCGCCCTTGTCAAAGGTTCCAAAAGTTTCAAAAAAAGTATTCTGAATGAAAATGTATTTATATTAAAAAGTGTCCCCTTCTTACCTCTTGTGATGCAAATAGCACCAGTCGGGGAAGTGCATGTAAACCCTTTTCTTTGCAATTTGGGAAACGCTTAAATCTAGCAACATTCATGGCATACATGTTAGAAATGGATCCGCCTGCAAAAAGAAGACTCTAGATGAGCGATGTGCTCATACAGCACTGCAATGTATGACTGCAATGTACTGATATCACAATACCTGGGCAAAATAACCCATCTCCAGTTTTCCATCCTACAAAGCTCCGCATTGTTTTGAGTACTTCTTCTTCCATCAGGACAAAAACCGGAGCAACCTCATAGGTGTATCTGCAGGAATGATACATAGTTTCAAATGTTAGAAATAGACACAACTTAAAATCTACTTGGCTCCTTCACACAACATTTTGTATGTAACATAGTTAGACTCATAAAGCCCTGCCACCACGGCGGATACATCATGAGACTTAAACCTCAGTGCTTCTATGCAAGAAAACTCATAAATCTCCCCCATGGAGTGAGTTTATTGGAAAAAAAATACTCCCCTGTACAACCGCCTTAATCAACTTTCCACAGCACATAACAAAAGTCGCTCCTGTGGCTGCCCTGGTGCTTCTCCTCTCACATTAAGTATGCACTGCTCCAGAGAATGATGTAATCACTGTGTTGTCCCTGACAGGCAGAAGTAATCAATCGCTACACCATCCCCAAGCTGTTGTATGTGAGCCATCCAGCTCAGGTTGATTAGCCCTGTCTGGACAGTTCAGACAGATCCGTGTAATGTGTTTATGAACGGCAGGCTGCATTAAACCCAGCTTTCCCACGGTCCTGAAGTTTTGTATAATTGTTTTTTCAGAAAAATCACTTGGATCAGGGATTAAACAAGATGTGTTTCTGCATCAGTGTAGCTACAGCATTCTCAAGGTATGTTTGGTTGACAATGGTAGATTTCTTTTAAGCCAAAATTGAACAAAGCATTATGGTGCACTTGTCACGACATTTAGCTTCATCTTAACATATATTAAGGCATCATTTACGTAAATAGGCACTGTTTATTTCATGAAGATGCTTTTTTATCCAGGTTAGGTAAATATGGATCTAATTATTACATGTTACCAAATATAAGTCATATGTAAAGGGCTTAACAGTTTTACACATAGCCAATCTGAAAAATGTACCTCCCCTATCCCCTAGGGCTTCCATGATGACCCTGCCCCGGCTGGGCTACTTCTTGTCCATTCAAGAAATGTCCCTCAGCCAATTACTGCCAACACTTCAGCAGGTGGATGAGTCTCATTTCCTACATGTCAATAGTGACCAGGAAGGAGATACCAGGGGTGACCTCAGTAAGTATCTGAACAGGAGCTTTAGTGTATCAATAAGATGCCTTTCATGACTACTATGCATTCACCTGGATTACATATAGAAAAGAGTAGAATTTTCTAATTGTAGAAAATAATAGTTTTGGGGTTTTTCATTTCTTCCTCATTGACTAATCATTGACATCTAATTTTAAATAAAATCAAGAATCTTACTGGCTGGTGTTCAATGCCTCGGTTATGATCCTCCCTGTCAGAGCATGGCGATCCAATCCCGAGAAGAGTTGATTGAAGAACCGTGGGTGCCCTAAACATTATAATAAACCTAATAAATTATTATCATCAATGAAACAACACCACCACATACAAGGGGGTCATCAGAAGAACCTGTATGGACGCTCATCCTGATGATGTCTTTGCAGTAACCCAACAGAACATCTTGAGACTCTCCTTCACTACGTAGATCTAAATCAAGAGATTTTTTTAGCTCTTCTGGTTCCATCCATTCACAGACCTAAAAATAGAGAAGAACATTGACCAAAAACAACAAAATCAGAGATCATGGTTGGAAAATAGAAACTAAAAAACTAAACTAATTGCTCTTATTTACAAACCCGTTTAATCTATAGATAAACATTGTCTTATATTTTATATTTTCCATCTTAAAGTTTAGTTTTGAATGTTTTTAGACTAGTTTATCAGCTTTATAGTAGTTTAGTGAATAGGAAATGGGCTGTTGTAATGTAAAATGGCAACTTCATGGTGGACCCAGCCTACTGTGTACCATTCACTGTATAGTTCCAGCACCTTAGAAACCTCACAACACCTGATTGTTTTAGGGACTGGAGGGCTTATTTACTAAGGGACCGCGGATCGCATTGGTTTTCCGACGGTTTTGGTGATCACGACGCTGGGACATGCATTTAGCAGGCGATTGTGTCGCAAGACAACTTTAAAATTGTGTCGCAAGACAATGCACTTACATGCACCAGGAAGAAGGTGAACTCCGGCGGACCTGAGCGGGAAGTGACAGATGAAGGATATCCGGCGCACAATCTTTGTGAATCGCGGCCGACCGGATAAGTAATTGTGCCCCTAGGTGTCAGATCCTCACTGATCTGATATTGAGCACCCATCCTAAGCATGGGTCATCTATATCTAATTCCCCTAATTTGTCCAGCCCATAAATAGTAACACACTGCGTCATCTCTATAACATGTAGTATAAAGTAGTTCTTACCTTACGATTCCTGTCTGTGCCCTTCTGCACAGCCTCCTCCATTACTATCTTGAAAGCCTCTTTTAAGAATTCATCTGCTGTGTCATCTTTTTGGACAGAAGAACTTTCTCTTGCCATCTCAAGACGCAATGGGAAACCTGGAAAACATGCCCATAGATATTAGAGTCGACCTGTTATTTTACAGTCAACACAAGTGTGATCAGAAATAGAATCGGACCAGATATCAAGAAAATCATAACATAACATAGAAACATTTGAATATCTCTTTGTACTCTTCCAGTCCAGGCTGAGAGGGTTTTGGGTTTGTTAAAACTGGATGCGAGAGGTTCTCCAGACCTTATGAAGGTTTCTTTGCATTCAGGCCACAGATATAAAATGTGTAAACAACTAAATATATTTGGTTTTACATATTATGTAAGAGCTTTGTTAATTAACTACATAAAAGATGCAACAAATTCTGGCCACGTACATTTTGTTGCCTCCGTTAACAAGCTACGCTAGGAAGCAGAGGGTTGAGGGTTAATCTCCCCTCTTGTATTGATGGATTCTTGTACATTAAAGAAGTTAGGTATTTGTTATTAGAACTATTTGGTACAACTACTTTACTAAAACCTCAGTGTGAGTGGTAGTAAGATGGATTTTCATAGAGAAGTGTAGCAGTGTGTTACCTTGTCTGTGCCCCTTTGTCTGTGCAGGCAATATGGTCCCCAGGACTTCTGATCACGTCACATGTAAGGGACAGATTCTGCCCAGACTTCTATTGAGCAGAATTTCACAAAGACCTGGGTGTTTGCTGCAGTCTGTGGATTGTAGATTCCTTTCCCCATACTTGGAAAATACAGGAGGACTTTTTATTTATTACATTTTTATTTAATAGATACCTTTTATTAGCAGATTCTGCCGTCTCTGATGTCTTGTAATGGATACAAGTCTAGATAGACTTCTGGAAAGATGCATTTACGAGGGCTGAATCTGTAGGAAATATACAGGTTTTAGCATTGATCTTTAAATTATCAGAATTATGTGGGTTAATTTACGTGGTAAAGGGGAAAATAATCACAAGTGCTAGCAATAAGCAAGCATTTGCCATTATTTCCGATAGCGCAGAATTCCCCCCTCATGTTTATTAGGGTGAGTTAACTCCCCCACGACAGATGATATTGGGCAATGGAAGAACGGAGCATTTTGAATGTCAAATATATTGAGCATTAGTTTACTTTTGCCTTCCGCTGCATGCATGCTCTTTAGAACTAAGCATATATATATATATATATATACATATACTTATGGGTGGGTTTACAGGGATAGCTGTCTAACTTGTCCCCCTATGTGTCACCCAATTAAACTACCAAGCCTCTAAAAGGAGGTACCAAGGGGTATTAAGAGCAATACATACTCTGCCCTTAAAATTCCACATGTAGGGAACCCCTTTAGGACAGGAATGATATTTCATACCCTACCTGAAGATGCAATAGTTTAATGCTGTGAAATGTGGCTACAGAGCCCCTTTAACTGTATTCCTGTGTGACACCAATCCATCAAACAGAATCATACAATCACATTTTGTTTTGATCCTTAATATCCATTACACAGATGCCCTAAATGGCCGCTCACATACAAATATATTCTGACCGTGGTGGGACAACAAACAAGCTCGTAAAGATGAAGGTGAATATTTCTATGGATTGATTTTAAGTTCAACACAGTTTTTTACAAAAAATATGGAGCATAAGATCCAGCTAAATAAGTATTGTATTACACTATAGTATTGTATACTTATAATATACTATTACTGTAGTACTGATACTATGTTATATTTTCAATAATATTAATGACATTAACCAGTCAAAATTAGGCTTAGGTGGAAACTCACAAAACATAATAAACATGATTATCAATGATTGTAGAAACTAATAAGGAAGTACTGCAGAATTTTAGGGGTGCCCCAGTCCACCGTGACCAGTGACCGTTCACAGCAAGGACGTGAAATGCTCAAGATAATTTTGATCTCAGCTCAGTTCCTGTTTCAGCCGTCTTTCATTGGTCTCCAAGCAATCTCTGCCCTTCTTCACTCCTTTTTTCAGATGTCACATGGACAACCCCTTACAGCCGAGCTTCTTGATAGCGCTACCTAGGAATGACATGCATCCATGACAATAAGCCGGTATAGATCCAGCGTGGGTACATTTTACCTGCTTTTGGAATAGACGATGAAATCTGCAGACATGCGAGAAGGCAGCAGAGGTATTACAAGGATCAAAGTACAACTGCATTCTAGAAAATAATTTCCATAGTACAGAGGATCATATTTCTCATGCTCTATGTTTGTAAAAGTTCACATAGTTAATACATTTTAATCTCTGGGGAATGTTAACACACATCCATGATCAGGTGATATTTTCTTTCTTAAGTAACTGGAGGTCAATCATTCTACCAGGGGAGTACAAAGAATTCTTGGGGCTCCAAAGCAAAAATCTGGTTCACCCACCAGTAAATAATATAACAATTTATTTTTTGCATGATGTGATGTTGGGGTACATGAGACCCTTGGCAAGAAAGGCCACCGTCATGCTGCTGGGTTCTAAGGAGTGCGCATGTCACTCCCTTAGGCCGCATTCACACGACTGTAGGGGCATGTATGTACGTCTCGCCGCATGGAGCGAGACGTACACAGGAAAAAGATGGGACTCGTTCTATCTTTCCCCATGTCACGGCCTGTACACCATGCATTTCAATGGAGAGGGGAGGAGTCACCCTTCCTCCTCCTCATCGCGGCGGACGTATTCCCTCTGGGCCGTAGCCGTCAGGGCATACGTCAGTGTGCATGTGGCCTTAGATTTATACCCTTGGCCACGCTTCTGGTATAAAGGGCATTTATATCAAGTTTCTGAACACAGAAATGCTCTAGTTGCCTGCAACCAATCAGGGATCAGCTTTCATTTTCCCACAGCTGTTTATAAAATTAAATTTGAGCTCTGATTAACTAGAACAGTTTTATCTCAGACCGTTTTGATAAATCTCCCCCCATTTATGGTTCTTGTGTGTTCCTAATAAAGGTGTGCTATGTATCTGAGCTTTGGATTTCCAGTGTTTTACTCAGGTTCTCCTCTTGTGATTTCTTGTGATCTGTATGCCCCGAGCTTGTGAACCTGTGCTGCCTACTTTGAACGTCTGCCAGGTACCTGATTCTGCTGCTTTGCCACCTGCTGTGACTACAGACTTTTCACTACTGACTATTTGTCTGCCTGTTCCTTGGCTGTCCTGCACTGGTGTCTCTGTGGCCACTGGGCCAGCTGCTTTCGACACCAGGACCACCATAAGGGAGTACCTGCCATACAATCTCTCAGAAGTAAAGTCCAGAAATCCAGGGATAATGGCCAAGATTGATCATAAGTGAATGTGCAGGGTGCCACAGATTATTAAATACTGGAGCACGGTTTTTATTAATCTGGTGCTCCCTGCACTGCTCAGGAAGTGAGGACCATCTTTTTTTAAGTGCACATTTTTCTGTCTTGTTGGACACAGTGCAGCAAAACTGGCGCAGACACTTGTTAAATACATGTGCAAGCTCTGAAGATGTTCTTTCTTATTGCAAAGTAGGCCAGAAAGCTTCTGCGGCCAGAATAGTAAATCTGGCCCACTGCCGCTAGTATGTGGCCCAAAGTCAAACTGGTTGGATAGCACAATAGTCCACTACCTGCTGATCATTACAGTCCACCTCTAAGTGCTACCACCATCCCATTACCAGTACATATTGACAAACAGATGCTGAACACTTGTTGTTTTTAAATAAAAACCTCTGTATAAAGACAAACATTACCAATAATATCGCTGAACCAAGACCAAATATTACCGTGATTAATATTCTCCTGCCTACTGTTACTGAACACACACCATGATGCACACAACGGTAAGAAAAATCTGACAGTATTTGGATCTATGTTTTACAAGGAATCACAATGACCAAGAACCCCCTGCCCCCTCCCACCCCAGAGTCAGCTCCCGAGGACTGGGCTAATATGCCCAGAGGCACTTCGTTCCAAGTTCCCACTTATGTGGCTAAAGACAGTTGGTATTGCAGACTCGCTCTGAGTTGGAGCAAGGATCGTGATGGCAGTCCTGGTACATCCATCCATTTCCCCCATATTTTTTCAAATTTGGCTATAGAATTTCTCTTCAAATATGTTCCATATTCCAGCCTGATAACGTTGTTGACCCTATCTATAGATTCCCTTAGTGCCGGAGGTCTTGGCTTTATCCAATGAGCAGCAATTAGCTTCCTAACCTGGTATAGAGCCCGTTGGATCCCTATAACATTGGAGGACAAGACATTACTTATATCAAGGATTCCTAATAAACAAGTGAGGGGAGTTGCTGGTATAACAACTGAATACACCTTACCCAGGAGTTCTAGCACCTCCTTCCAGAGTCCTTCTAATTCCCTGTACTCCCAGATCATGTGCCTACCTCTACTCTTACTTTCCAGTAGACACCATTAGCCACCAACAATGCAGCATGTGCATGATATTAATATTACCATATAATTTCATACTGAACAACCTACTTTATATGTCTGCTCTATATTACAGAGGCTTCTGCTACTTGGACTGGAATATATGAGCTTCTTGCAAGGGGCGGCTCCAGCACAAGGTATAAAGATATATATTAAGTTAAATAGTAAGGAACGCAGGAGACATTAGATCATCTAATGTGAAGAAGATTCTAATTTGTTAATATAAGTCTTATTTTTAGAAATGAGTGGATTCAAACTTTCAGTACATGTCCGGGTGCATGGCCGACAATCTGATAACATTTTTGGTTCACGCAGGAAGGTGTCCAGCAAAACACTGTATACAGGCCTCTATTGGTGCAGTGGGCTTGTGGTTTTCATTACCTTCCCACAGCATTATACCACTACATAAATAATAATAGATTTGATAACATATTGAGGTAGCTTAAAGATAAATTGTAACATTACTTTTTTAGCAATGCTAATAACCAGCCAGAGGTAATATCTAGAAGCTTTCACTCTGGGGGAATTCCAGGCTTCCAACCAAATTCTGACCTTGCTGCAGGGAAGAATAACATTTTATTGTAAACAGTGTGAACATTAACCCCTACATTCACAGACAGATGGCAATTCAGCTGCAATATGATACATAACCATTAAATGGTAGCATGGCATAAGGGATTAGAGTGCTAGCAATAGATAGTATTACCTAGTTTGGCTGAATAGAGTTGGTCATACTCCATTAGCCTGCCAGGAGACAGCTGAAGTGTATTAGTTCAGCAATCTCTGACTGCCTCCATGCTATTCAATGGAGTGGAAGGGCAAATGCTTGTCCTGCTGCTCCACACATTAGTGACAGCAGAAGCATCTTTCTACTTATCATTCGGGTCCCAGATTTCCAGCTTTCATTTGAGGGTATCCACATAAAAATTGGATAAAGGAATTAGGAGTTTCAGTTCCTTAATATGTGCCACCCTGTTTCTAAAGGGATCTGAAATAATTGGAGTATTTACTCAAAGGGGGTCATTTACTAAGGGCCCGATTCGCATTTTCCCGACGTGTTACCTGAATATTTTCGATTTACGCTGATTTTCCCTGTATTGCCCTGGGATTTTGGCGCACGTGAACGGATTCGGAGAAACGGCGCTTACCTTCACCAAGAATAGGCCGGTGAACTTCTGTGCATTCCGGCGGGCCTCGGCGGACTTCAGCGCAGCAGTGCCACCTGGTGGACGTCGGAGGAACTACCTTAGTGAATCCCGGCCGGAACCGAATCCACCGCAGAGAATGCGCCACTGGATCGCGAATGGACCGGGTAAGTAAATCTGCCCCAAAGACTTTCATGGGCAGGTGCGAGCAGTTGATATGAAGTATGATTTGGCTGTGAAGAAAACGTGGTCAAAGTAGCTCTGTACGCAAGTGATATAAGCCATCTCTAACCCCTGCGTGTTGCAGCTACTTTATTCTTTGGTTCGGTATGATCACTGTGATACCTAAATATTTATATAGGTTTAATTGTGTTTTAATACATTTTCAAAAATTAAAACAATGGCCCACATTTACTAAAAACAGTGCAGTTTGTCTGTGTAGTGTGCAGGGGGTGCCAGATTCAGGATTTGTGGTGCCCGTTCTTCATGAATCTGGCGCCCCCTGCACTGCCCTGACTGAGTGCACCAACTGTTTTTTGGTGCACCTGTAACATAAGCTAGATGGTCTGATGGTTCCTACCATATACTGCATTACTAATGTATTTCAGTATATGGTATTCTTACACAGCCACTGGCACATTGTAACAAATCTGCAGATGCCATACAGGGTCTTCCAACGACCTGCCCGATGACGTCACAGGGAGGGGTGATCGAAACAAAGATGGCGGCGCCCCTGCCATCTGTTAAATGCCACCAGCGGCTATTAAGGCGTTAATACCTGTGATAGTGCAAATGGATTGGTCAAAAAGGAGTTAAACTGAAGAACTGGGACATTCTAGAATGGCCAAGTGAATCACATGATCTCAACCGACTTGAGCTGCATTTTACATGTTAAAAAATAAACTTAAGAGAGAAAGGCAACACATCAACAGCAACTGAAAAACCACAGCAGTAAAGATCTGTCATTGTGGTAATATACAGAACCAAAGTTAGAAACATTTTATCTTTGTCCAAATCTGTATGGACCTTACTATAGTGAACTACTGTATATTATTGATGTGAATTAATTACTTGGGACTAGAGAGAAATGTAACTTGCCTAACTCAACTATACCTCTTTTCCACCCCATAAGCATCTATAGGGAGCTGTAATTTGTTGGTGCAGTGAACTGCAGTCACCCTTGGGAGACCAAGACTGATTTAAAAGAAAGAATTCCGAGAATTTGTCAGTTTTGCAAGGATAAAAAGGATGGATAAAAGATCCTGTCACGTATAGGTAGAAGCAGCCCCGGCGCTCCCATGCAGCTCCACACCCCCTTCTCCCACCGGCATCCGTTCTGTCTGTAGTGAAACAGGCAGGCATGTGTGATGGCGTCCTCATGTGTGTCCTGTCCTTCAAAGTGGTGGACACAGGAGCACTGTGCTGCACTGCTCTGTCAATTACATTGGAGTCTTAAAGGCGCTGATGTAATCGATTTTTTTAGCAATCTGCCGCCCCACCAAAGGGTCCACAATCTGCCGCCTGAGGCAAGGGCTTCACCCCGCCTCATGACAGATGTGGCACTGGGTAGAAGCATTTTTCTCTGAAATATTTCCCTTGTACTATTAACTATGCAAAATATGTTGAAAAGTTATCTACTATTATATCCCACCACTTAGCTATGTATAGGAATAAGTGGTTGGACTTGATTGACTTGTATCTTTTTCAATCGTTTATGGAAGCTTTATTTTGTCTATAATTCATAGTGCCTTATGCAAGACTCGCAGTATATTTTAGAGAGATCTCTTGACTGGACAAAGGTGCATAGTCTAATTTGTCTCCATCTCCCATTTGGCATCGCTTGCACTAATGTTACATCCGTTTGTTGTTGTTGAAAATTATGTTTTATTTTGTAAGCTTTTATGTGGAAAATGTTCAAGTACATTGAAGGAATTTGACTATTTTCCCAGAAAGATCACAGCAGCAAATTCAAGACTACATTTTTTCTGCCTGGGAATGTAGGTCTGGCTTCATAGGACATGTGTACGAGGTGGAATGCAGAACATGTTGTACTCCAGAGTGATGTCACTTCTGACAGATCTGAGATCTCTTCCTATTCTGAGTATAATGATAAACAATTGTATACATATATAACAATCTGGATAACAGCATTGCAGTTTCAACCTACATAAGAAGGGGAAAGCACTGACCCACAAGTAACATTTAACCTTTCAGAAAAAACATGATTTTGACCATATAAAACTGCAGAGAGTGTTAGGTATTGGCTCTGAAGATCTGTGTAACCATACCTATGTGTGTGTTGTTAGTAGCAGCAGGATTGTGAAAAATGCATTTATTTTCCAGGATTGTAAATAGATTTGAAGCATTTGGTGCACTGGTGTATGATATCTCCTCACTACACTTCTCACAGCCCCTCTCCTTGAGTACCAGCTATAATAGTAAAGTGGAGGGGCCGTGCAGCAGTACAATAAAGAGATCTCACATGCCGGAGTAGTCAGAATCCAACCTTTGTTCATGAAGCTTAACCACTTACCATATTAGTGTGTTACACGTTGGCTGTGGATGTATGGAGAGGACTCAAGAACTGAGTCCTATTCATACAAAGTGGGTGTTTGCTGCAAAAAGCAGCAAATACCCATCGGTCACACCACAATAAAAATGGGTGTTAACCTTTTTATTTATTTTTTTTAAATAATTGTATTTTTATTTTCATTTTCAAAACAGTATAACAAATAATTTGCACGTATTTCACATTAAAATTTTTCAATAATGGTACAAACAAAAAAACAAGCGTTGTCCCCAAAGATAATGACAGCTCAGATTCTCTATTAACATAATGGGGTGCAAAATTTAACAGTGTAATATTATCCTAATGATAAACCAATTACCAAGGACCGCTGAAGCCTCATGCCCAATTGGTCCAGAGAAGTTGGGGGGGAAACTGACAGAAGACATTCAGACAGACTCACCACGACAACAATTAACATCCGGGTAGAAACAACAGGGGTGACCATTTCATTCTCCTCCTCCTGTCCGCTCTTCTATCCAGTATCGATCCCAACGTTCCCAGGTTTTGTCGAACAATGGGAGACGATTGTTCAGGGAGGCAGTCAAGTATTCCATACTTCGAGTCTCCCTTATCCTAGCGAACAGGTCGTTAACCTTTTTATTGACGCCATCGAAACGGGCAGCGGCAGTCAAAAGACTGGGGCATGGACGACACCATTTTTGTTCAGACTCTTGCCCATAACAAAAGAAGCTGGTGGAGCAAGGGAAACACACCCCTAGCTCTTTCATTGCCTCCAAACAGAAGGTGGGAGGAAAAGAGGGTGGAATGAGGGTTGGCAAGCAGCACCACGGTGTGCAATTTTTCGAGGTGATGCATCCAGGGGAAATGAGACAGCTGAGCAGCCCAGTGGTATAACTTAAAGTCCAGTAGACTCATCCCTCCTTCCTCCCAGTGGCGGAACAGTAAATGGGTGACCACCTCGCCGTAATTCAGCGAGTATTACTCATCAATATAGCTAACCATCTAACCCCCCCCCCCCCTCAACGTCAGCCCAGGACACCAGACAAGCACCAAAGCTTCTCCGCCAGAGGCTCCATGACAATAGCATATAGGAGGGGGGAGAGTGCGTAGCCCCTGTCATGTGCCCTTCACATGATTTCTGGAGTTGAACCCGTTGACCACCACTGACACCACCAGGGTATTATACAGAAGACGGGTCCAGGTTATAAACTCCTTTGGAAACTCAAATCTTTCCAGTGCCTTCCACAAATAGGGCCACTCCACCGAGTCGAAAGCCAGCGACACCCTCAAACTGGTGTTGCCGTTGACTACCTGCAAATTTAGAAAGATTCTGTGCAGGACTTCCCTGGCATGGAGCCATTTTGGGCAGGAATAATTATGAATGGGATAACCGAGTTTACCCTGCAGGCCACAACTTTTGACAGAATTTTAACATCAACTTGCAGCAGGGAGATGGGCCCGTAGGACTCGCAGAGGTTTGGGGATAACTACAATGCATGCCTCTGTCATGGAGCTAGGTAGAAATCCTGTCTCAAACGCTTCCCCACAGGGCCTTCACAGAAAGGGAGCCAAGACAGCAGCGTGCTGCTTGCAAAACTCGGCCGTTAGGCCATCAGTCCCAGGCGACTTACCATTGAACAGGGCTGAGATGGCATCCACAATCTCCATTTCTGTAATAGGGGCTGCTGGCTCTGCACTGTCGTCAGAAGAGTGGGAGGGGAGGGGTAGAGAGGCCGGGTAGTTAGCAATCTTGCGTGGCGTCAGAGAGTAAGTAGAGGAGTAAAAAGAGGTGTAGAAGACCCCCAAAGGTATCCGCAGCCTCTCTAGGATCATGTAGTGTATCCAGGCTCCATGGGACCCGAACCTCCTTGACTACTGCATGGGCTGAAGAACAAGCTTCACTGGGGAGAGTAGAGTAGGTTCTCTGGGCACTTTCTCAGAAGGATAGCGTACATACTCTAGTTCAGATTGACGTGCAGCCAGTTCTGCTCCGATCTCGTTGGACACTAGACCTTTCTTGAGGTTGTGTATGGCCTGGCGTATATTTCCCCTCACAAAGGTGTTGAAGTCATCCCAGTGGCCCATGACACAATCGCCTGGACAGTGAAAGAAAAGAAATGAAGACCACTGCTCAGAGAAGTATGCAGGGGGTGGAAGTATAGTAAGCCAAAACGGGATGCGCTTCCAGGTGGTACAAGGAGGGCGTAGCCACCAGCACAGCAGTACGCAAAGCGGGGCATGGTCAGAAACTGAATGGGAAAGGTAGCATGCATCATTTTAGTTTATACCCCAACTTGATGATTGTGTGTGAATCTGTTACATGCTTTGCAACATTGTCCAAGATGCTTTGCATTAAATCACTGAATAAGACTAAATAACCACGACCCTTCCGTGACTTGTGAGGTAACAAGAAATTGTTCTCTCAGAAACTCAGAAGTCATTAGATATTTTATTAACATAATTTATATTTTCTAGAAAGCAGCAAAACAAGAGGAATATCAAATAGAATTTCATCATTTTGGCCTCATAAATGTCACAGTACAAGTTTCTAAAACCAAGAAACACAGCTCATTAGAACATGTTTGGACGTAAAAATGGGATACACATACCTCCCAACTCTTGCAGGAGAGAAAAAGGGACAAAAGATGCAGAGTACTTAGCACACCGTGGAAATTTTTTTCCCTGAAGCCACGCCTTTTGACTCTTCATTACTCCACCCCCACAAATTATAATTTCCCCCTTAGTGCCTCAATCTCCCCCTTACATTGTGTCCCCCCAGCTCCCTGTCACATTGCAACCCCCTTATATTATATTAAAGCCCCTGGCACATTGTGCCCCCCTCAGCAGCTCACCCACATATTGTACCCTCCTCTTACTGTGCCCCCAAGCAGCTCATCTTATTGTGCCCACCCCGGTAGCTTCCTCTGTTATTGTACAGCCCCAGCAGCTCTCTCTCTTATTTTCCTGCCCCAGCTGCCCCCCTCTTATTTTGCCCAATCTACCAGTTCTCCCTCTTATTGTGCCCGCCCCAAGCAGCTCCCCTCCTCATTACCCCCCCCCCTCCCAGAACTCCCCTTCTTATTTTGCCCAGTCGTGCAGCTCTCCCTCTTATTTTGCCCCCCACCTCAGCAGCTTACCCTCCTCATGATGTCCCCCCAGAAGCCCCTCCTCTTATATTGCCCCTGCAGCAGTTTGTGCTCAATGTGGCCTCTCCCCAGCAGTTCCCCCTCTTTTAGTGCCCCCCACCCGACAGCTCCCCTGCTGGATCCGGGACGGTTGGGCGGTATGGATACATATTGCACATAAGGTCATTTCCAGCAGCTTCTGAAGTCTTTCCAGTTATAAACGACACGACCAAGAGCGTGGAGTGATCAGTCCCCAGAATGTTTTCTGTAAAAAAAAAAAAAAAAAAAAAGTTATGTAGCTTTGTATATTAATATAAATATGTGTTAATCATAAATATTAAAGGGGTTTTCTTATGAATGTGACACATGTTTATATGTATATAATGTGAAATGAGGACACGGATTACAGTACACAGAATACCAATGTATTTACACTATACCTATTACACTGATACAATGTTACTTTGGAATTCTTGCCATGAATGTGCATTTATGGATGGTTCTAATTAGAATGTGGCAGTCACTGAAGTTATGATTATTAGCAGAATCCATAAATGATCATCTTCCACTGAATGATAAACTGTATGTAAAGGCATATTCCTATCTTGGAATTCACATTTAACTTAACTAATCTGCCATATACATAATTTTCTTCAATTGCATGTTATTAAAAATGTAAAAAAGCTAACGTCCCATTAATGTAGCCACATTGTCCCTAAGAAGCAAGATAGCTGTCCTTGGAGAACGTCACTTCTGCACTCTGGCAGCGGTGGCCACACTATAGAGGCCTATAGTACACACATACACTATACAGGCCTATAGTACACACATACACTATAGAGGCCTATAGTACACATACACTATACAGGCATATAGTACACAAATACACTGTAGAGGCCTATAGTACACAAATACACTATACAGACATATAGTACACACATACACTATAGAGGCATAAAGTACACACATACACTATAGAGGCATATAGTACACACATACACTATAGAGGCCTATAGTACACACATACACTATAGAGGCCTATAGTACACCCATACACTATAGAGGCCTATAGTACACAAATACACTATACAGGCATATAGTACAGGCATACACTATAGAGGCATAAAGTACACACATACACTATAGAGGCCTATAGTACACACATACACTATAGAGGCATATAGTACACACATACACTATAGAGGCATATTGTACACACATACACTATAGAGGCATACAGTACACACATACACTATAGAGGCATATAGTACACATACACTATACAGGTATATAGTACAGGCATACACTATAGAGGCATATAGTACCCATATACACTATACAGGCATATAGTACAGGCATATAGTACACACATACACTATAGAGGTATACAGTACACACATACACTATAGAGGCATATAGTATAGGCATACACTATACAGGCCTATAGTACACGCATACACTATACAGGCATATAGTACACACATACACTATACAGGCCTATAGTACACACATACACTATACAGGCATATAGTACACACATACACTATACAGGCCTATAGTACACACATACACTATACAGGCCTATAGTACACACATACACTATACAGGCCTATAGTACACACATACACTATACAGGCATATAGTACACACATACACTATACAGGCCTATAGTACACACATACACTGTACAGGCATATAGTACACACATACACTATACAGGCATATAGTACACACATACACTATACAGGCATATAGTACACACATACACTATACAGGCCTATAGTACACACATACACTATACAGGCATATAGTACACACATACACTATACAGGTCTATAGTACACACATACACTATACAGGCCTATAGTACACACATACACTATAGAGGCCTATAGTACACAAATACACTATACAGGCATATAGTACAGGCATACACTATACAGGCATAAAGTACACACATACACTATAGAGGCCTATAGTACACACATACACTATAGAGGCATATAGTACACACATACACTATACAGGCATATAGTACAGGCATATACTATAGAGGCATAAAGTACACACATACACTATAGAGGCCTATAGTACACACATACACTATAGAGGCCTATAGTACACACATACAGTATACAGGCATATAGTACAGGCATACACTATAGAGGCATATAGTACACACATACACTATAGAGGCATATAGTACACATACACTATACAGGTATATAGTACAGGCATACACTATAGAGGCATATAGTACCCATATACACTATACAGGCATATAGTACAGGCATATAGTACACACATACACTATAGAGGTATACAGTACACACATACACTATAGAGGCATATAGTATAGGCATACACTATACAGGCCTATAGTACACGCATACACTATACAGGCATATAGTACACACATACACTATACAGGCCTATAGTACACACATACACTATACAGGCATATAGTACACACATACACTATACAGGCATATAGTACACACATACACTATACAGGCCTATAGTACACACATACACTATACAGGCCTATAGTACACACATACACTATACAGGCCTATAGTACACACATACACTATAGAGGTATACAGTACACACATACACTATACAGGCCTATAGTACACACATACACTAAAGAGAACATATAATAATTCACGGCCATTTTATATGCAAAAACAATTTGTTTCTTTGTTCAATCACTCCAGCAACATTTGCCGTATCCAAGGGCAACACTCTCATTTCTCATGGACAATATGGCTACATTTATAGGAAATTACCCTCACACAGGTACATTTTTTTTAATAACAAGCAAATAAAGACATGTAAGTATATGGCAGATGAATTAAATTAAATGTTGTTGCAAATATAAGAACACCCGTTTAATGCATTAATCACTATCCAGACTTACCTCGGTGAGGGGGCAGTGGATCTGAGCGTACCACTCCTGACAGTATAGACACAGCTGGATTCCCTGGCCGACGAAGAGGAAGGTCCAAATCATCACATTCCACCCTGGGCCAGTCCTTTTGTCATTCAACGTAAAATGAAAAACGACTGGAAGACACATGAAGAATGAAATAAGAGTGAGGCCTCATGCACGGCGCCATGCCCAATAGCAAGTAATGAGGTTAGCTGACGACATGAGCCCTGAAGCCAAGTTCACACTTGTATTTGTGAGGTTCTTTACATTTTCCATTATAAATAGGAGAAAAAATAGTGCAGCCTATTTTATTTTACCATTTATGACAAATGCATATTGGAAGGTAACTGTAGTTCTATTAAATCCTATGGGGGACAGTGTTCCTTTATGTTCCTAAATGGTCTTCCTTGTTCCTAAACAGTCTTCCTTCCCGGACTGTGGCATTTAATGTGTTAAACACCCGTGGTCGGAGCTCCCTCCTGAATTGCACACTGATTCAGGGGCACTTTGAATCCTATTACTAGCCCCCACCGTTACTGAGATATGAGCAACATTTTCTGACCATTCAATGTACAGGATCGTCAGAGAGGAGGTGCTGCAGCAGGGGTGGCGGCGTGTGTGTTTGCTAGTCTTCTCTGGCACCGTCCAATCAGCTGCGGACTATGTCAGGGAGGACCTTCCTTGGGCACTGTAAACGTGCAAGAATTTGGGATACTTGATATGGGATATGCGAGTGCAATGCGTTTTTAATGGAAGGGTTGCTAGGTGTTCGGATAAAAAGGTAGGAAATGGCATGTGGGTACCTAATGAAGATTTAAAACATGCACGTGAAAAAGAAAATGCTGTAAAAACACTACAATTGTCAAATTTTTCAAAAGATTCAGATCTAAATCCAATCAGTTTGGACCATTGTCACAAATTTTTTCATTAAACGATCCTATTGCGCTTCATTAATTTTTTACAATTTTTTTTTCATTTCCCTCACCTATCACCCATTCCCAAGATCTTGGGAGAAATTCTAAAAGATTTGTTTCAAGAGAAGCAGAAAAGCTTGAGTTTTTATTGGATGTCTGAAATATGGCATATTTGTGCCTTATCTAGGAACTAACTGAGGGTGGTGGCACACATGGCATTTTGAACCCGTTTTTGGTCCTTTTTTAAGCAGTCCGTTAAAAAATGCATTTTTTAAAAACTGCTTAAAACGGAGCAAAAACGGGTTCAAAGCGCCATGTGTGGCATCACCCTAAGGCTGCATTCACACTACAGTATGGGGGACGTATATACGGCCGATATCCATCCCCCATACACTTCTATAGGCTCACGGCGCCCTACGGGAGCGGTACGGTGCTGCACACGTGCGGCACCGTACCGCTCCGTAGCCCGGGAAAAGATAGGACATGTCTTATCTTTTCCCTTATTATGGCGCCGCGGCCATACATCGCTATGGAGAGGGGCGGGGGTGAGCTGCGCTCACCTCCTCCTCCTCCTCTCCCCGCGCTGCCGTGTGCCCGCCGTGCTACGGTGCGGCGGGCACACGGCAGTGTGCATGTAGCCTTATGGATTTGTTCATCTCTATTTTTCATCATATGTTTGGGGAATTGGCCTAGATGGAAAACCTAGCAATATCATCGGGCACCATTTTCTTATATGTAGGCTACGACAATAAACAAAAATATGAAACAGACATAAAAGAAAATTAAAATCACATATACCTCCAAAAAAAGCAAAAAGGCAGAACATGACTGGATAAAAGAAACCAAGAGACAACGTCATAATATATTCATGTACGAAAGCGGACATGAAGAATACTCCCAGCATCACTCCACCGCGAAATCGCTTCCTCAGCAGCTGAAAAAAAGAAGATTGCACTTCAGATCAGGACCACATCTTCAGGTTCTCCCAATAATCTCATGGCTAAATCCTCACCCATAGCAGATCCTGGTAGATGTAATAATACAACCAGTCATGGACGACCACGTTCCAGGTGCGGTAATAGTTAGAGAAGGATGTGGAGTTCCACCAGTCCTGTAGAGAATGAAGACAATAGCGTTATTATACAATATAAGACATAAAACCATTGTATACGAGGATGTAACGCACAGTCACCTTATAAAACATGCGATCTGCAAAGCGGAGCATCTCTGCAAACGCGTTTAACCAGCAATGCAGAAATGCATAGAAGACAATTAGCAGAACGAAGGTGCCTGAAATTAAGAAGAGGAAAGGTAAAAATCAAAGCCACTCACCAAAATGCGTCACATTGTTGAACGTAATACTTTCCATTAAGATCTACTATGAGCAAAGCAGTTACATACATTCTTTCTTTGCTTGATCATTGCTTGGTTGTATAAAATATATGGCTGATTCCACACAAACTTGTACAACCTGTGGAAATGGACCCATATGCTGCTCCAATGCCATGGCACAAACACAGTTCACTGGAAATATGATGCAAGAATCTCCTGTCTGACAAGCAAACTGAACTTTAACATTTGTTAATGATGCAAGGACTCCCATCCAGTATGCGGCCAGCCCAAGAGTCAGAGAAACGGCTGTACCATGTTTGTCCCTTTAATTAATGAAGTGTATCTGACACAGGTGCAACTACTTTTTCCACCTGTATATAGTCAGTAGTGGAGCTATCACTTCAACATCTCTTGAGTCTGAAGTGAGGTAATAGAGGTGATGATGGGTACAAAACACATTTTGGGGTACGGTACTCAACAGTGTGACCACCATCCCCCCCTTTTGGCCAGTGTTAATATTTTGGAATCCCATTGTGTGTCTAATTTTGTATTGACTTGATACTTGCTACAGGCATTCCCTGGGTTAAGTACAAGATAGGTTCTTTAGGTTTGTTCCTAAGTTGAATTTGTATGTAAGTCTGAACTGTATATTTTAAAACTGTAACTTCAGACTCATTTTTTTGGTCTCTGTGACAATTGGATCTTAAAAATGTTGGATTGTCATAAGAACCAGGATTAACAATAAATCTTCATTGCAGACACCTGTGATAACTGTTACAGCTGATCAATGCAGCTTGGGACTAAAGTACAGGTAATTACCAATATCCAGAGGTCCGTTTGTAACTAGGGGTCATCTGTAAGTTGGGTTTTCTTAAGTAGGGGACCACCTGTACTCTGGGAATTTATAAATGTTGTAGCTAAGGTTGGTCCCCTTGTATATGGGTTGTTACTAGATTTGCCAAGTGATTTGCACATGAAAATGTAATCCTGAATGTTCTGATGTTCTATACTTATTTCTAAATACAACTGACTGTGTGTGAGATGTGGAAATAATATTTCTTCCGGAAATGCCTTTACAGTATAAATACATGCCAGGCCACCCAGTTCTCATACCATCTGCCCAGCAATAGTAGATTTGGAATCTAATGAAGCTGTTTCCAATTCACATTAACAGAAAAGCAATACAGGCGGTCCCCTACTTAAGGACACCCGACTTACATACAACCCATAGTTACAGACGGACCCCTCTGCCCAATGTGACCTCTGGTGAAGCTCTCTGGATGCTTTACTATAGTCCCAGACTGCAATGATCAGCTGTAAGGTCTGTAATGAAGCTTTATTGATAATTCTTGGTCCAATTACACCAAAAATTTTGAAACTCCAATTGTCACTGGGGCAAAAGAAAAAAAATTGTCTAGAACTTCCATTATAAAATATACAGTTTCGACTTACATACAAATTCAACTTAAGAACAAACCTCCAGACCCTATCTTGTATGTAACCCGGGGACTGCCTGTAATGTAAAACCATAGGGGCTGGAACTAAAGAAATGATGGAATTTTGAGGAATGGGGAAAAAGTCTGTGAAAATCCAAGTATTTGTTAAAGGAACACAATAATTGGCCAATGCTAGTAAATGTAATTGCACTTTTCTCCTCAACTGTCTTGAGCACTGCAGCTTTAACCCCTTAAATGGTTTTTCCCATGAACAAAAGTTAGGCCCAATCCACAGTATAGGTTCCTAACTTGCTGATCAGTGGGGACGTCTCAGTGCTGAGACGCTCACAGATCACGGAACCAAGGGGTCCGTTGGTCAACTTGTCTCTCCGTCAGGCTAATGGAGCAGACAGCCGCGCATGACCGTTCTGCTCCATTAAGCTCTATGGAGCTGACGGAGATTGGTGAGCGCAGCGCTCGGCAATTTCATCAAAATACCTTTCCGTGTACAGAGCTGTGCGACGGCTTATTTTCTGTGTAACAAATTTTTACTTCTGAGTGATGTTATTTATTATTCCATGCCGTGTACTGGGAAGCTGGAAAAAAATGTGGTGAAATTGGCAAAATAACGCATTCGCGACACCTTCTTGCGGGCTCAGTTTTTACGACTTTCGCTTTGCACTCCAAATAACTCTGCTTTATTCTTTGGTTCGGTACGATCACGGTGATACTAAATTTAAATAAGTTTCATTGTGTTTTAATACATTTTAAAAAAGGAAAGAAATGTGTACGGAAAAAGAAAATTTCACTATCTTCTGACGCTAACTTTTTCAAAATGCAGAAACCAGACAGCATGAGGCAGTCATGGCAACCGATCGCTGCCCACTGATGACATTCAGGGTGAGCGATGATTGAACAATGATGGCGGCGCCCACGCACCGCCGTATTTTAAATGCCGCAGGCAGCATCGGAGAGGGCAGCACAGTGGCTTAGTGGTTAGCATTATAGCCTTGTAGTGCTGAGGACCTGGATTTGAGTCCCACGGCTATGATTTCCATGGTGCCGTGTATGAGCCAACCATCGGACTATCGGAACGAGTGCAGACCTAACACCCTTGTAACACACAGGCCACAGACAACAGACCATGGCCTTACTTCATCTAATTTAGACTTTACAGTCTTTTCAGGAACTTCTACTAGAAAGCACTGAGTAATCTATAGAAGGTAAATTGTATTAGACAGCTCTCAGCCTTACCAGGGAGTGTAGCATGGAAGATGGAGAGCACCAGGGTCTTTTTACTGAATGGCTCCTTGCTCATGTTTTTAAATACGGGAATGCACAGTGTAACCAAGATAAAATAGACAAAAAAGACACATCCAAGGAACTGAGGACATAAAGACAAAAGATAGAAATCTGGTTATTGTATCCATAATCCATTATCTAATGTATAAAGCTGTATGTATGTATGTCCGCTAAAGGAATCTGCACTTTTGCGTTTACAATCGCCAAATTTTGCACAGCAGCTCTCTGTAACTCAGGTTTTGAGTCAAAATTTTCACCCAACTCTTAGTAACGGCCATATACAGAAAACCATTGTCTGCTGCTGGGGCATTTAGCAACCAATGACAATCCAGCTTCTTTTTTTACTACAGGTCATTAATAAGAGCTCTGAGTTTTGATTGGTTACTATAGGGAATGAGTATAAGACGCTTATTGAGAGATAGATAGATAGATATATAAATAGATACAGATAGATAGAAATACATAGATAGGAGCACAGTGTAAATACCCCTATAAGCCACCCCCATAAATCACAGTGAAAAAAAATCCTTGTGAAAACGTTGCGCATGGAATAAACTCATCACTTTTTTGCCTTTAAGGATTTTTCTGCATAGAGATACATAGAAATTGATAGGGAGATAGATATAGATGTACAGATATATAAATATACATTGTGTATTATAGATAGATAGACAAAGATAAATAGATGTAGATCGATAGAGAGATATATAAAAAACAGCAAAAAAAAATATAGGCAAAAACAGCAGCACAGTCAAAAAAATAGAGAGTTTTAGGGTGCTATCCAGTACTCTCACCAGCCACAGTCCATAGTAGATCCAAACATAAAAGAACGGCAGCACTCCAAGGTAATGAAACAATTCAGTGTTTATTCCACCTCAAGCTTGAGGTGGAATGTTTAGATGGATGTATAGATAGATAAAGATCAATATAAATAGATTTAGATATATGTTTTGTAAACCCATTCTGTTTTGTTATAGCTAAGAACCCTTATCTACTAGCCCGGGCAAACAGGGAAAAAGTTTAAAAATACATCATGACCGTTTTTAAAAAAGAATCAGTCATATCTGTTTTAGTAACTTATCAGATTGTGCCTGCACTCTCCACCAAGGAAGCCAGCGGCCACATGCAGCCAAATTCCAACTGTACTGCCCATGCTTGGCTATATACGGTAACCCCTTTCATCCTGTGGTCAACAGTGCCCACAGCATCAAAGGAGTTTTAACTGGGAGTGTTACAAAGCCCCAGGTCTGCCATCTTAGTACTACTGGGATTTTCCAAACTCTATGCATTATGCCCCTACATTTGAAGGGACATTGCCACCACCTTTTACCCCACCAAATTAGGTATATAAATATCCTTTCAAGAATTGCCTGATAGTTTAAAGGAAATCTACCAATCATCAAAATTAAGCATGATAAACCAGAGACACTTACTGATGTAGACACTAAATGTAGACACTGTGACTGTGGTAATCTTCATTTATTTGTTATCCATGGTCTCCTTCCTTCTAAAATCAACTTTTAAATTATGCAGATTTAGTGGGGGTGCTCCCAGAGCCGCAGAGGGAGAGAGAGGTGCTGAGGATGTAGAGGGGGAGGGTGATGAGTCTAACAATCTGTGAGGTGCTCAGGCTCATTAGCATCATTTTCAACATTGATTTTAGAAGGAAGGAGGCCATGGATAACAAATATTAGAAGAAAGTCAACTGTTAGCCATACAAATAAACATTCATGTGTACATCTCTATATCAACCAGCATCCCCACTGTAAAACATATCCTTCGATCTTCCTGTCTATGCTCTGTGTTACCTGGGCAAAGCTCTTAGCCACATATTTCCATCTGATGTACGGTGTTCTGCAAGAAAGCAAAAACATAATAATGTCACCCGGGACATAACGTATATGAACCAGACAGGAACACTTTGTACACGGATATCTCTGGATGGTTATAGGTTTTTTATGGCAGTTCATGAGATGAGATTACTAGATAGCATGTTCTGTATATAGCTTTCTGTTATCAGTTATTTCCAATGTGTTCTAAACATTTACTGTAATAGGTATCAATATAAAGACGTAAACATTTACCACAGACATACCTAAAGAGGTCACAGTAAGGGTCCTTAAAGGGGATGTCCACTGTCAGCAAATAATTGATATGGTTTGTGTAAGGAAGTTATACAATTTTCCAATATATTTTCTGTATCAATTCCGCACAGTTTTCTAGATCTCTGTTGCTGTCCTGCTATAGTAAACTCCGATGTTTACTTCCAGTGGATAGAAATCTGTCCATGGTCATGTGATGTCACACAGGTGCAGGGCTCGTTAGTATCACAGAGAGTAATCAGAGCTGTGTGATATAATGAGTCGTGCACCTGTGTGACCATGGACAGAATTGTGTCCACTGGAAGTAACCATAGAAGCTTTCTATAGAAGGACAGCAAGCAGAGATCTAGCAAATCATGAGGAATTCATAAAGAAAGTATATTGGGAATTATATAGCTTTTCCTTACACAAACCATATCAATTATTTGCTGAAAGTGGACAAACCCTTTTAGTTTGGGGTGCAACAGGTCAATCTCACATACAATAAGACTGAACCATTTTACTTCATCATAAAGAAAACTGTGCAGCCGTATACTTACCACTGTAATATACTCCTCCGCTCGTCCTTCCACTAATACTATGTTTAGTTCCGAGAATAAACAAGATGTAATAGCAGAGGGGGTAATAACCCCCTGGAAACCATGTAACATTAAAGAGAACCCGTCATGCAAAATAACCCCCCTAATCTAAATATATTTTCATAAACTGCCATTAGAGAGCATTGTCTCTATCCCTTCATTGTCCCTCTACATGCCTGTAAACCTAAGCAATGAGGTCCTAAAGCTGTATGCAAATGACCTGTGAAATGCCCAATGAGTCATTAGCATATTCAAGCTGTCCACTCTATTCATGAGTGGGAGGCACAACCACACCCCCAGTGCTTGACTGACAGCCTGTATAATGGTGTGAAGTATAATGGTGTAATGGCTCCTCCGTGTGCTTGCTGGTGGCCACGCCCCCTGCAACCTGTGTGTGTGTGTATAGGAGAGATATAACAGCTCCAGGCAGCCATGTTATAGCAGAACATGTCAGGTACTTGTGTATCTGATGTCTGTGTCTCACACATGTGTATTAGGAGGATGCAGCATGTCAGCAGATGCAGCACAGACACTAACTATGCTTTACTATACATTACACACAGACATGAGCAGGGGGAGGAGAGGGGAGGGGGAACAGAGATGACATCACTGCCTCTGACCATGTGACCAGCCTCATTTACATAATAAAGAAAAGATGATTTTACAATGATTAATGTATGAAATAACTAGATAAAGGCTGGGATGGGATCCTTGTGATCTGCTCCAACAGGTAGAAGTGACAGGACAAGCGACACAGACCTGATGACAGGTGTCCTTTAACCCTTTTTGCCTACACACGGAATTTCTTTCCCACCAAAGGATTTCTTACATTTCCCTTTACTACCCAAGACCACTAAGTATCACCAAGAATGTAGTTACTGAAGTAGCTCCAGTAGTACATTCCCCAGTCCAGCATGATACAGGATCTGTTTTTTAAATGTATGCATTCTTCCGTATATAAAACAGAGTTTTAATAAAAAATGCAAATTAACTGTAAGTGCTGGGGGCATCACCACAGCCCCTGTGAACACCGGGGGCGCTGGCTTTAAAGGGGTTATCCGAGTTTAGGAAATATCTTAGGGCCGGACTCCTCCTCCTGCGCTGCTGATGTCTGCGAGATCCGTGCCTGTTTGTTTACAGGGGCGCACAGGGAGCTTCCAGCTGTCCGGAAGCTCCGATCCGACACCATCTCCCAGCGCCCTACAATGCTAAGAGATGTGGACGAATGGAAGTGACCGGACACATCGGCCAGCCAGAAGCTCCCTGTCCGCGGCTTCTGTGCCCCTGTAAACAAACAGGGGCGTGGATCAGCTGGACCGTGGTGCGGGACACCAGCAGCTATGGATGCCTGTGGCACGCATGAGATAGGTACGCCATCGCTGGGATATAGTATATGTGTGTATATATGCTGTATATACACACTGTATGTGTGTGTATATGTAATGTGTATATGCTCGATTTGTGTATGTTTGTGTATAGGAGTGTATAAATGTGTGTGTATGAGTGAAGAACTATATGTTTATGCACAATATAAAAGTATATAAATGTGTCTGTATATATGCATGTAATATGTCATTCAGAAGTCTTCTATAGGGCACTGCCTCTCCTGGTTACGCCCCTGGTTTTGACCTACGAGAATACATGCATTTTACTTTAAACTACATATAGGAAAACTACTTATCAGAACATGTTCTTGGAGTTACCTGGGATAGTTTTCTCTGTAGATCAGTGTTGGACAGAAGAGAAAATAAAGGTAACTGGAAAGCTTGGGTATTTGTGGATTTTTCTCTGAAAAGTAAAAGGAAAATCATTAAACCTCCATAAAGCTGCATGGTATATACAGTACTGGCATCCTCTTAGCATTAATGAACCAATACAATCTCTATCCAAATAGCACAAACGTAGGGAAACACAAATTATATATTATATATATTTATATATATATATATATATATATATATATATATATATATATATATATATTATATATATTTGGATATTGTTTTAATTGTACTGATCTAGGAACTAAAGTAATGTTAGATCCCCCCCTCCCGTTCAGCCCCGCAATGGGAGGAGGGGGTCAGGGGACCTCCATTTCCAAAATAAGTGCGGGTCCAAGCATCTATAAACTATTAATAACATATCCTGTGAATTTGTAATAAATAGTCTAGATTAGACTAGTCACAGGGCGGGGAGCAGCTCTATCAAGCCATTAAGTCATTGGACTAAATCACACACAAGTTTTGGCTGCCAGTTCAGAAAATATCCGACTAACGTAAAGCAGCAAGGGACATGTCAAAAATACTTTATTGGGTGTGATCTAGCATGATGACTGGAGGACAAGATGAAGATACTTCCCACCCCTGTATCAAATAAAGGTAAATTAGCATATGCCCATCTAAGGTTTTAAAATCTTTTTAACAACAGAAAGCTTGAGGACGGCCATGATAGGATGCTTCATTACTTGATGCAGCTCATGTTCCAGCCTATTTAAAATTTATAAAAATCTGACTTTACTTAGACAGTGCCCAACTAGCTGGACCCATTGAGATCTTTATATTGAAAGTCGTCCATGTTCATTTATCATGCAGGCGACCACAACACATGCAGAAGACAGACTGTCTGTTATCAATGTTGTAGACACATAATCACCTTTACTCTCATCCTTTAACACAGCCGGAACGGTCTCTCTGAGAAATGAGTAACTCTTCATTATAAATCGGACCTATAAAACGAAAGAATAATCTTACAACAGTTTTATCATAATTCACTTCAGCCCCGTTGTGGGAAGGGGGTCAGCAGACTTTTATTCCCGAGATTGATGCTAATCTGAGACCCGCATCTACCAACTAGATGCTGTGGATATGTTAGAAAGAGTCTGGATGGGAAACCGCTATAAGGCATACAGAAACATTGGAGGTCATTTACTAAGGGCCCGATTCGCGTTTTCCCAACGTGTTACCCGAATATTTCCGATTTGCGCCGATTGTACCTGAATTGCCCCGGGATTTTGGCGCACGCGATCGGATTGTGGCGCATCGGCGCCGGCATGCGTGCGACGGAAATCGGGGGGCGTGGCCGAACGAAAACCCGACGTATTCGGAAAAACCGCCGCATTTAAAAACCGAAAAAGTGTCGCTTGGGAAGCGCTTACCTTCACCTGGTCCAGCTCGGTGCATTCCGGCGCATTCAGATGATTTTCAGCGCAGCAGCGCCACCTGGTGGATGGTGGAGGAACTGCCATCATAAATCCCGGCCGGACCCGAATCCTGTGCAGAGAACGCGCCGCAGGATCGCGAATGGGCTGGGTAATTAAATCTTCCCCATTGAATCAATAAGTCGTCCATTGTGTGTAGTTAAGTAACATTCAGTAATGTTGTTGTGTATAACTGCTCCCTCAGTGAGCCACTGCTAGCAGAGATTTAACCCCTTAACGCTCTGCGCCGTAGCTCTACGGCGCAGAGGTATAAGGGATGTATGAAGAGGGCTCACGGGCTGAGTCCTCTTCATACAGAGGTGGGGGTTTTTGCATTTTGCACAAAACCCCCACCGCTAATAACCGCGGTCGGTGCTTGCACCGATCGCGGCTATTAACCCTCTAAACGCCGCCCGCAAAGTCGCGGGCGGCGTTTAAAAGACGGCGGCGCGCGGGCGCCGCCATCTTTTTTTCGATCGCCACGCCCCCGAACGTCATCGGGGGGCGGCGATCGGTTACCATGGTAGCCTCGGGTCTTCTCTTGACACGAGGCTACATGGTTTATGCAGGTTCGTTACAATGAGCCAGTGGCTCATTGTAATGTAAGACCTGCAAAAACGCCATATATTGCAATACTGTAGTATTGCAGTATATGGTAGGAGCGACCTGATCATCTAGGGTTAATGTACCCTAGATGGTCTAAAAAATAGTGAAAAAAAAAAGAAAAAAAAAAGTTTAAAAAATAAAAAAAATTAATAAAATATTAAAAGTTCAAATCACCCCCCTTTCCCTAGAACGGATATAAAACATAACAAACAGTAAAAATCACAGACATATTAGGTATCGCCGCGTCCCAAAATGCCCGATCTATCAAAATATAAAAACGGTTACGGCCGGCGGTGACCTCCGAGGCGGGAAATGGCGCCCAAATGTCCAAAATGCGACTTTTACACCTTTTTACATAACATAAAAAATGAAATAAAAAATGATCAAAATGTCGCACAGACCTCAAAATGGTAGCAATGAAAACGTCGCCTCATTTCGCAAAAAATGACCCCTCACACATTTCCGTGCGCCAAAGTATGAAAAAGTTATTAGCGTCAGAAGATGGCAAAATTTTTTTTTTCTTTTTTGTACACATTCGTTTAATTTTTGAAAATGTATTAAAACACAATAAAACCTGTATAAATTTGGTATCACCGCGATCGCACCGAACCAAAGAATAAAGTAGGCGTGTTATTTGGAGCGAAGAGTGAAAGTCGTTAAAACTGAGCCCACAAGAACGTGACGCACGTGCGGTTTTTTTTCAATTTTTCCACATTTGGAATTTTTTTTCAGCTTCGCAGTACACGGCATGTTAAAATAAATAACATTACGGGAAAGTAAAATTTGTTACGCACAAAATAAGCCCTCACACAGGTCTGTACACGTAAAAATGAAAAAGTTATGGATTTTTGAAGTTGGAGAGCGAGAAATTAGCCGAAAAACCCTCCGTCCTTAAGGGGTTAAGAGTACACAGCAAATTATGAAGCGAATGAGAAGGATGATGGCAGCCAAATAAGTGGTTAGTGACTGTTCAAAGGACATCTTCCACCAGGTTTAAGGGTTGTAAACCAAGCACACTGACAAACTGGTGTGTGCCCCTCTGGTACGATCCGCTCTTCTTTAGGCTTCTTATGCCCTTGCTTTTAAGAAAAAAAAGGCTTTACAGTTATGCAAATGAGCCTGAGGGGCTCCAGGCTCCAATAAAGGACATCTATCATGAGATCAAGGATTGTAAACCAAGCACACTGACATACTGGTGTGTGACAGTGTCTGCAGGATCAGTGTCTGGCAGGATATGCTGTTCTTTTAGCTTTTTATGCCCTGGTTTTTAAGAAAAAAAGGCTTTAAAATTATGATAATGAGCCTGAGGGGCTCCAGGCTCCTTAGGAGTTATTGGAGCCTGGAGCTCCTCAGGCCCATTTGCATACTTTTTAAAGCCCTTTTTTCTTAAAAACAAGGGCATAATAAGCTAAAAAAAACACCATCCTGTCAGAGGGGGCACATACCTTTGTAGCCCAGAGCCCCTCAGGTTCCGTTGCCTAATTTTAAAAGCCTTTTTTTGTAAAAACAAGGACATAAGAAGATAAAAGAAGAGTAGATCCTGGCAGAGGGGGCAACACCAGTATGTCAGTGTGCTTAGTTTACAATCCTTCATCCTGTTGGTAGATGTCTTTTAATTTATATGGGAACTACAGTTGTTGTGAAAATTGTCAAAATAAAATTTCCCCCTTATTTTGACCAAAAGTGTGGGAAACCAGGCTCAAGACAGATTGGAGAATCACTCGGTTACTTAACTTACCTGTTCCAGTATTACAATGGAGCTCGAAGCTGGAGGCAGCCGGTAGTGATTCACCACATAGACGGGGAAAATATAGAGGGCAAACGTCTGGCAAACAAGCAGGAACGTCCCCACACAGAGAGACAGCAGGATCTTGTGTTTTGACTTTGGATATAAGGAGGCCCAAAAAGTGCTGACTTTATATGGCACCAGGAGTGTGTATAAGAAGAGGAAGAGCCATGACCAAACCACAGTCCCAAACTGGCCAAACGTATAAAACAGAAGATCAAAGTCCAGGACCATACTGAGGACAGAAGAGCAAGATCAATTGGGCTGTTTAACTAGTGTGACCTGTAAGATACATGAGACTACTGTAATAATAAACACCACATCTTCCACAATGCATTACAACACGGTATAGTGGGGCGCATTTACTAAGGGCTGTGCGTTTTGTGGCGCGGTTTTTCATGCAACACAAATTTCAGCACTGAAGGGGCTGAAGTCGGACTGTGCAACAATGTTAAAAGTGCACCAAAAGAAAGTGTTGCACTCTATTGAGCAATGCAGGGGGTGCCAGATTCATGAAGAACGTGCACCAGAAATCCAGAATCTGGCGCCCCCTGTACACTACACAGGCAAACTGCAAATAGTACAGGTTGCACTGTTATACCTCAATGGCGGTCATTTACTAAGGGCCCGATTCGCATTTTCCCGACGTGTTACCCGAATATTTCCGATTTGCGCCGATTTCCCCTGAATTGCCCGGGATTTTGGCGCACGCGATTGGATTGTGGCGCATCGGCGCCGGCATGCGCGCAACGGAAATCGGGGGGCGTGGCCGCACGAAAACCCGACGTATTCTAAAAAACCGCCGCATTTAAAAATGGATAATGTGTCGCTGGACTCGCGCTTACCTTCACTCAGCCGGCCTCGGTGTATTTCAGTGCGTTACGATGCTCTTCAGCGCAGCAGCGCCACCTGGTGGACGGCGGAGGAACTGCCTTAGTGAATCCCGGCCGGACCCGAATCCACCGCAGAGAACGCGCCGCTGGATTGCGAATGAGCCGGGTAAGTAAATGTGCCCCAATGTGTTCAGACGCATGTAGATGCCCATAACATCTTCAAATACCAGGTTAATCCCAATGCTATTGTTTTTAACCAATCCCCCTATATAAACGCATGTTTGTTTCAGCCCAGTGTTCGACCTGGAGAGATTGGAATAACCCTCTGCCAGGTTCCCTTAAACCGCTGCTCATGTACCTTGAGATATTTCACTCTACTCCATTATCAGATGGGAGAAACCACCATATGCATTGCAGGGTGGCTTCAAAGAGAATTGGACAATTTGGGCTCACTCACAAAGTAAGTTTGGTGGCCCAAACTTGGTTATAGTTATGTGTTGGGTTCTCATGAAGAGTTTTTCAATAAGTCTTTAACTATTGCAAACAGATTGAAAAAAAAAATCCCATGATCAATGAATAAAAATAATCCAAATACCGGTACATGAGCTGTTTAAAAAGATGCATACGTTCAGTACAAACACACACAGGTTTTCATTTGTAGTTTTTCTAAATGCATTTCCAACGCGTTTCAAAGTCCAATGCAAACGCATCATGTGAACCCAGTCCAAATTGTGATAAATGGAACATCTGAATGTAGATTCATGCTTACATTTGTAACCCTTTACTTACCTCCCATGATCAATAATATCCACAGCAGCCGTGCTGATCACAAATACACAAAGAACCGCAATGAACATATGGTAGATGGTTTGGAAGTGTCCCACTTCCATCAGTTCACTGTGAACACAAGAGACATCATTTTAGATACATACAATCACAACAAGCCATGTATATTGTATATATGTACTAAGCGTTATGATATGGTGTCTGTTATGTAGGTGGTGTATGTAGCTATCATTTAACAATAAGGTGACGTCACCCGGCTGTCTGCTAATCTCGCGCATGCGCAGTAGCTTCCTTCCTTGCTAAGCTGGGTGACATCACCAGCTGTCTGCAGCGCTTGTGGCCAGCCTACATGGGGGGAGAAAAACAGAAGGGATGTGAATAAATTACATTTTGATGGAGCCAGGAGGCACTCAGCTAGCTGAGCGGTGAGCACCTCCGGCTCATTCGCATAAAATGTATAAGTCGATATTTCATTATAGAAGTCGGCCCGGAGCATGCTAGCAGGAGTCCCCCATCACCACTAAGGTAACAGGCATCCATTTGGGGACAGTCTACCACCCCTAAATGTGGTGGTAGATGTCCTTTAAATACATTTGCAAGAACATGCAAGTCCAACAGAAAACTGGTGCAGGAGCTTTAGTAAATGTGCCCCATTGCCCAAAGATAAAAACACTAAACAGGAAACATATGTCAAGAAGGATTATAATGTTTGTTTTTACATGTGGGGTTATTTGGGCCAACAGACCCTATAGGACAGTGGTGGCAAACCTATGGCACGGGTGCCAGAGGTGGCACTCAGAGCCATTTCTGTGGGCACTCAGACCATCACTCCAGGACAGAGTTCACTAAGTAGGACCAAATCCACCTGTAGTCCCAGGCAACTTAAGAGATGCTGTTTTAAAGCGACATTTCATTTGCTGTTTGGAACTGCGGGAAAAGTGAGAAGGTGTTGACAGAAGTGCAATGTCTTTGTAGGTCATCCTGCTGGACCCACTATTCTTTCTCTACAGAGGTACCCTGGAGAGAAGCTACAACGAGGGTCTGCATCTGTGTTCCTTCTTTCAACTTTATTCGTGGCCTCAGGGGGTCAATACGATTGAAAGACGATCGTAATAAGTTACTGCTTAAAATGTCGTGTTGGCACTTCACGGTAAATAAGTGGATTTTGGTTGTAGTTTGGGCACTTGGTCTCTAGAAGGTTCGCCATCACTGCTATAGGATCACTAAATAAAAGACTAAAGCAGGGTAAAGCAGTCGTACTTACTCCAGCAGTGATGCCCGATGGAGAAAGACCTTCTTTTTTTCATTTACTGGACCATTAGATCTAAAATGCGGAGTATAGTGTATTATAAAGTATGATGTATTATAAAAAACACATGATGATCTTAAAGAATCTATAAAGTAGACATAGTAAAAACAACTTAACCTAAGAGCCACGAGGCACATAGTATAATAGTTGTCCAACACATTTATAAATTTGTATACCCACCTATGCCCTGCTAGAGGGATGGCAGATACTTGCTCAACAAATCACAGGCCGCAACATTGACCTCTGCACAAATAGTGACCTTTGACACAACCACAGGGAGGGTTTTTGTGAGGGTCCTGTTCTCACTAATGAGTGAAACAGTAGGACGGGCATGTGTCCTGCCACTTCATTCAATTGTATGAAAGTTCCAGAAATTTTTCTTGCTAATTTATCTATAGGTGATCAATTTCCCACCAGCACTGCCTGAAAAATGACAATTTCTTGTATTATTTCATGATCTGCACAGTTTTTTCTCTGTTTTATAATATGAAATTTCATTCCTGTGGTAAAACATGACACTGCTCTCTGACCAGCAACGTGAAAGAAAAGTAATCACCAAGGGCTTTTTGAGTCTTTTTTTGTATACAGGCGGTCCCCTACTTAGGAACACCCGACTTACCTACGACCCCTAGTTACAAACGGACCTCTGGATGTTAGTAATTTACTGTACTTTAGCCCTAGGCTGCAATAAACAGCTATAACAGGTATGAAAGGTGTCTACAATGAAGCTTTATTGTTAATCCTGGTTCTTATGACAACCCAACATTTTTAAAATCCAATTGTCACAGAGACCAAAAAAAATTTGGCTGGGGGTTACAATTATAAAATATTCAGTTCCGACTTACATACAAACCTACAGAACCGATCTTGTACGTAACCGGGGACTGCCTGTACAGGGGGAAGGTTAGCCATCATGATTAAAACTTAATGGGGGAGATTTATTAATTTTAGGGTTTTAGACAGTTTTCTGCCTCTCCTACAACCAGATCGACAAAATGGGTGAGGCCTAAGAAAAGGTCCTTAGGCCAAATACAGAATTTTGTCCTAATTATCTATTTAAGTAAGCAGCTCCTAGTGCTTGAACAAACGCCGCAGTGTTAGAGTGATAGCGTTACCGGAAACCTACGGTAACGCTATCAAACACTGTGGCGGGGTACAATGTAATCATCGGACTGCTCGCAAAGCGGTCCGATGTATTCATGAGGGGGCGGTCCGAGGCGCTGCCTTTTCCCCGGACCGCCCCACGCGCTCCATAGGCCGGCAGTGACTGTCACTCCCCAACCCCGCCCCTCATGAATACATCGGACCGCTTTGCGAGTTGTCCGACAATTACACTGTACCCCGCCGCAGTGTTTGATAAGTAAGCAGCTCCTAGTGCTGAAAATTTGGGTGACAGGTCCTCTTTAAAGTAAGCCAACTAATAGGAGGTGCAGAGTATGAGTATACTAGGAGAGATTTATTATCCAGCATTAGACACTTATGTGAATCTGGTGCAGAATAAGACTGTCTAACTCCGCACTGTCTAACCTTAGGACACTTTTTATAAATCTGCTGCATTGTTTTAAATGAACTTTGGCCCTTTATCTCTATATGGCTATGTGCACATCCAGGCTTGTTGAATGCGTTGGCCACCCATCCAGCCTACCTCTTTGCAGTTCCAAGAGTTTTTGTCTTATGTTCTTGTGCATAGGACTCAACAGCGATATTCACAGCCTTATCCAGGAGGATTCTCAGGTGGTTGTTCATTTGATCCAGAAGTTCTCCCTTTATTCCCTGTATTCGACAAGAAAATTGTATTGGCACATGTAGGGGCAGATTTATCAAGCTGTCTAAAAGTAAGAATGTTCTTAGTTGCCCATGGCAACCAATTACAGCTCCCCTTTAATATTCAATATTAAATATAACAACTGAGCCATGAAATCTCGTACTGTAAAACAACAGGGATAACCACCGAGCCATTGAATCTAGTACTGTAAAGCAACAGGGCTAACCACTGAGCCATGGAATCTAGTACTTCAAGGCAACAGGGCTAACCACTGAGCCATGGAATCTAGAACTGCAATGCAACAGTGCTACCCACTGAGCCAAGGGCTTCAGCCCTGCAAGACTACAGTAATAACCACTAGACAAAGGAATCCAGTACTGCAAGGCAAAAGTGCTAACCATTTAGTACTGTGCATTACTGATACTATTACTGCAGGAAGCATGCCATATTACCTTAAAGGGGTAATCCAGGAATCTGCATAATTCATATACAAATGGGCACTCAAAACATAAGCTAATGTGTAATTAGTTGTTATTTAAAATTTTGCTCCCCTTAGCAGAAAATGCTGATGACATAGACTGTAATGAAGAATTAAAATGCTACTGGCCCTTTAATCAGTCTGTTAATTTCCTCCGCGCGGTCCATTGCAGGACAGAAGATGGCTGCTGGTCACATGTCCACATCACATGTCCTGTACCTGCCTGGGCAGGTCATGTGATCACCACTACATTTGGCTGTAGTCAGTTGGTTGAGATGCATCCAGTATGGCCAGTGTTTTGGTGATGGCAGTTACACATCATTACTATGGTAACAGAGCAAGAAAACCTGTTACATCATCACTGGGAGCAGAGCATAAGTGGTAGGAGGAGTTACTGAGAACTAAAGGATCATGGAACTTGTAGTTTCCAGTGGCGGCCATCTTAGTGATAACTCCACCTACTTTAGAGAGGCCATAAATTTTGTAAATCATAAAATCAAATTATTTAAGCTCCGTTTTGTTACTAATGACATTGAGTATTGTTGTATTTATTTATTTATACCATCATGGGTTTTTGTGTCAGACGTTCATATTCCCGGAATACCCCTTTAAAGAACAACATGATAGGTTCCTACATCTATTCTCTATAGCAGTAAATTATACACATTTCAATATATGTTGCAAATACTTCACCTGTGGTTGTTTCATGAGTTATAATTTGCTTGATTCAGGTCTCACCTTTAGGACCAACACCTACCTGGGCTGTAGAGCAACCTGCTTTGGATATTCAGAAAATAACCAAATCCCCATGACAGGTTTTTCTACAGAAGGCTCCATATGTGTGACCTCTTCATTGACTGTGACCACTAGATGAGATCAGGATGAATGTAGCCTCCCTCAGGTCCCCGTTCTAATATAGAGTCATGGTGGGACCGTCATTTAATTTGTGCCAGGGGTGTATCAGGGTCAGTTCCAGATTTCAGTAGGCCCCTGAGCAACAGAGTCTCAGTAGAAACCTGGGCAGTGAACTCACATGGCTGCATTAAAAATTCAGAAACTTAAACAGTCTCCCATTCCCTAAAATATTCCCCTCCTCATGGATATTTTATATAAAGCCCCCTCATCCCCTCTGAATTCATTAGATACAAACCCCTCACCCCTATGTACAGCCTTATGTGCGCCCCCCCAGCATCCCTGTGCCTCGGCACTTGCCCAGGAATGCCCAGTGCTGTTTTTGTTTCCTTGATGGATCTTGCTTTTTGTTTTAATTTACAGCAAAAACTATGAGGTAGACGTGAGGAAAGCCATCACCATCTCATTACTAATATATAAATAATTTTATATATAATATATATATACACTCACCGGCCACTTTATTAGGTACACCTGTCCAACTGCTCGTTAACACTTAATTTCTAATCAGCCAATCACATGGCGGCAACTCAGTGCATTTAGGCATGTAGACATGGTCAAGACAATCTCCTGCACTTCAAACCGAGCATCAGTATGGGGAAGAAAGGTGATTTGAGGCCTTTGAACGTGGCATGGTTGTTGGTGCCAGAAGGGCTGGTCTGAGTATTTCAGAAACTGCTGATCTACTGGGATTTTCCCGCACAACCATCTCTAGGGTTTACAGAGAATGGTCCGAAAAAGAAAAAACATCCAGTGAGAGGCAGTTCTGTGGGCGGAAATGCCTTGTTGATGCCAGAGGTCAGAGGAGAATGGGCAGACTGGTTCGAGCTGATAGAAAGGCAACAGTGACTCAAATCGCCACCCGTTACAACCAAGGTAGGCAGAAGAGCATCTCTGAACGCACAGTACGTCGAACTTTGAGGCAGATGGGCTACAGCAGCAGAAGACCACACTGGGTGCCACTCCTTTCAGCTAAGAACAGGAAACTGAGGCTACAATTTGCACAAGCTCATTGAAATTGGACAGTAGAAGATTGGAAAAACGTTGCCTGGTCTGATGAGTCTCGATTTCTGCTGCGACATTCAGATGGTAGGATCAGAATTTGGCGTCAACAACATGAAAGCATGGATCCATCCTGCCTTGTATCAACGGTTCAGGCTGGTGGTGGTGGTGTCATGGTGTGGGGAATATTTTCTTGGCACTCTTTGGGCCCCTTGGTACCAATTGAGCATCGTTGCAATGCCACAGCCTACCTGAGTATTGTTGCTGACCATGTCCATCCCTTTATGACCACAATGTACCCAACATCTGATGGCTACTTTCAGCAGGATAATGCGCCATGTCATAAAGCTGGAATCATCTCAGACTGGTTTCTTGAACATGACAATGAGTTCACTGTACTCAAATGGCCTCCACAGTCACCAGATCTCAATCCAATAGAGCATCTTTGGGATGTGGTGGAACGGGAGATTCGCATCATGGATGTGCAGCCGACAAATCTGCGGCAACTGTGTGATGCCATCATGTCAATATGGACCAAAATCTCTGAGGAATGCTTCCAGCACCTTGTTGAATCTATGCCACGAAGAATTGATGCAGTTCTGAAGGCAAAAAGGGGTCCAACCCATTACTACCATGGTGTACCTAATAAAGTGGCCGGTGAGTGTATATATGTACAGTGGGTACGAAAAGTATTCAGACCACTTTATATTTTTCTCCCTATGTTTCATAGCAGCCAATTGGTTAGAAAAAAATGTTCTTTTTTTGCTCATAAATGTATACTCTGCCCCCTATTTTGATAGAAAAAATTAATAATTTTGCTAATTTATTAAATAAGAAAACCTGAAATATCACATGCTCTAAGTATTCAGCCCCTTTCCTCAGTATTGAGTAGAAGCAGCTTTAGAGCTAGTACAGCCAGGAGTCTTCTTGGTGATGATGCAATAAGTTTTTCACGCCTGGATTTTGGGATCCTCTGCTTCTTCCTTGCAGATCTTCTCCAGTCCCCTCGGGTTGGATGGTGAATGTTGGTAGAAGCCATTTTCAAGTCTCTCCACAGATACTCAATTGGGTTGAGGTCAGGGCTCTGGCTGAGCCAGTCAGGAGTGGTCACAGAGTTGTTCTGGAGCCTCTGTTTTGTTATGTTAGCGTTGTGCTTAGGGTCATTGTCTTGTTGGAAGGTGAACCTTCGGCCCAGTCTGAGTTCCAGAACACTCTGGAAGAGGCTTTCACCCAGGATATCTCTGTACTTGGCCACTTTCATCCTTCCTTCAATTACAACCAGTCGTCCTGTCCCTGCCCCCATATCATGATGCTGCCACCATGTGTCACTGTTGGGATTGTATTTGGCAGGTGATGAGCAGTTCCTGGTTTTCTCTACACATACCGCTTAGAATTAACACCAAAATGTTCAATCTTCATATCAACAGACCAGAGAATCTTATTTCTCATAGTCTGGGAATCCTTCATGTGTTTTTGCAAACTGTATGTGGCTTTCATATGTCTTGCACTGAGGAGAGGCTTCTGTCGGCACACTCTGCCATAAAGCCCAGACTGCTGGAGGCTGCAGTGATAGGTGACTTTGTGGAACTTTCTCCCATCCCCCTACTACAGCTCTGGAGCTCAGCCACAGTGATCTTGGGTTCTTCTTTACCTCCCTCACCAAGGCTTTTCTACCACCATTGCTTATTGGGACACAGTTGGAATCCAATGAAGGTGTAGAACCATCTCAAGGAGGATGAGAAGGAAATGGACATAATGTAAGTGAAATATGGCTGTCACATCAATAGGTCTAAATATTTATGGGATAATTCAGCTTTTCATGTTTAATAAATTAGCAAAATATAAACACTACCCTGTTATTTCTCTCAAGAGGGGGTGCAGAGTGTACATTAATGAGCAATAACGGAACATTTTTGATCTTACCAATTGTCTGCAATCAAAAAACAGTGAACTCTTTAAAGGGGTCTGAATACTTTCCTTATACCCTGCATGGGCCTTATACTTAATACACAGCAACCCACCTACCTCCATGTGTCTCTTCCATTCTTCTGTCGGATCAGTAGATACTCCACCTGTGGTGATGATACAGTGGTCAGTGCAAGACTTTTGTGGCATTGTATGAGTATATATGTAATAGTTTTAAACTAAACATTTTGGGGCACATTTACTAAGACCATTGCAACAGTTTTCTGTTGGACATTGCACGTTCTTTTTAGTGCAAACTGCTTGCACAGGTACTTAAGAAGTGTCCGCACACAACCCTTTTGTGGCGCAGCTGCGCTAGGCACCATGCCACACAAATTAGAGGGGCGTTCAGGTGCTCAGTCGGACCATGTGCCATATTTAACATGCAAAGTCCAACAGAATTGCGTTGCATGGCCCATGTTAAAGGTGCACCAAAAAAAAGTGGTGCACTCTGTCGGGGCAGTGCAGGGGGCACCAGATTCATGAAGAATGGGAGACAGAAATCCTGAATCTGGCACCCTCTGCACACTACAAACTGCACATAGTATACACTGCACTGTTCTAAGTTTATGTGCCCCATTGTGGGGGGGATTTACTAATTGTGCTGCAAGGACGACTGTCGGCATCGGAGATCAGTCTCCGCAAAGCACAGCCCGATCTATTAAAGTGGTGCACGGCTGTTAGTGATTACTGGGTAGACAGAATTAATCATTCGTGCGCCAGAAAAATGCCGACAGTAATGAAGTGTGCGCCAAAATCTTTCATGGACTGAGCCTTAATTTTCCTCTCAGGCCAATTTTTTCCTGGTCTATCGTGCGCCAAAAATTGCGCCTAAAAATGCCGACAAAATACACATAAATGTGGAGGATAATGTGGAAATGTTAGGCCACTTGCGCCAAAAAAAGACGGAGGTCGGGATAGTCGGAAACATCTGTTCTTTCTGGCGCAAACTCATTATAAATGATCCGCAACAGTTCTGCGCCAAAAAATCATGAAAATACCAGCATTTTTTTGGCGCAGATGCAATAATACATGTGCCCCATTGTGTTTGGATATAGTGGGTCCTAGAGGACAGGTTTCATTTGCACACTCACAATAATAAATCCTTATCATATTCTGCAGTGCTGTGCAGATCATAGGGTAAATATGCAAACAAAATAAAATATTACAGAACAATAATTTAGTCAAATGAAAAAAATTGGAATATTACAATTTATCAGGAGCTTACGATCTATCAGGAGCCTATTCAAATTGTGGACCCAGGAAAAGATATCCACAGATGTTATAGAGAATATACATCAAAACTACAACTCAGCTGAGAAGTCCCAAAACAGCCTGGTCTAATCCCCATGTCATGCAATAAAACAAACATAACAAAGATCTATAGTTGTGATAAGATTGAAGAGGCATAGTAAATAGATAAAGAGTCATGGCCTAGTCATAAGATGTAGAGAAGTATACACAGCACATGTCCCTTTGTTGACTCTAAAGAAAATCTACTATTAGATTTCCTGATGGTAGGCCACTTACCTAGGCATTCATAGCTCTTCAACTCCTCTCTAGAATGGTTCTTCTTATACTCTTGGACCCCCTGTTTTTTTAAAACGGTTTAAAAATATTCTAATGAGCGTAATGAGTCTAATGAGGTTCTCTGGGGGTGTTATCGGAGCCTCTGCGGGTCCACCATGTTTAAAATCTGTACACCCCCACTTTGCTCTGTGACCGCCTATCCCCACCTCTATCCCATACAGAAAGCCGGCGACTAAAGCTGTTTCTGTACAAATCTCACACATGTGCATTACCAGCTTTGCGGCTCTCTGTCTGGGATAATGGTGGGCACAGAGCGGAGTCAGGGGTGTGCATAAATTAAACGCGGCAGAGACCGCAGAGGCTCTTTTGACGCCCACCGAGCCTTCCAGGCAAATTTGAATATTTTTAAAACTTTCTTTTTACAAAAGCAGGGGATTCAAGAGTGTAAGAACCTTTCCGGAGTGGAGACCAAGAGCTACGCATGAAATCAGGAAACCAGGAAATCTGATGGTAGATTTTGTTTTAAAGGGGTTGTACCAACTATTTAAGTTATCCCATATTCACAGGATCAGTAAGGGTCCAACTGCTGGGACTCCCACTGATCACTAGTACGGGACCCCCAGAAATCCAGGGAATATGGTCCTGATCTCACTAATGGGTGGAGTGACAGGTCAAAAATTGTTGAACACAGGCTGTTCCCTGTGCTGTGACCAGAATGTGATGCGTCGTATACAGGATAAGTGGCTGTATATAGCTCGGGCTTTATGCACCATGTCACCGTAAATCACTGGTTGCATCTGATACAAAGGCTCAAATGAAATAAAATACTGTAGAAGTGGATTACAAGTAAAAATGTGAAGTCATGGCAGATCAATAGTCATTACAGTATTATTTCAGTTGTGATAGACTATCAGGACAGTGTATAAGGCCATGTCTCCAGGGTGGAGTCATTAACCCATACAACCAGACAGACAAGTCATTAAATAAGCAATAAAGTGAAATGATAAAACCGTGACCTAAACTATATACTGCAAACTATATTCTGCAAAGACTCGAATGAGAGGTCAGCACAGTGCCATTCTCTGTGCAGTGGGCAAACCATGAAACTGCAACTCAGCTACCATCGGAATGAACATAAGGTCTGCTTCTATCTAGTGCAAGAAACCAGGGGGCTGGGACAAAGCATTTTGGGGCCCTAGGCAGACAAGAGGATGACAACCCCCCACTCCAATTCATTTTACACCATGACAATGTCACCATACCCAGGGGCGTTACTACAGTGGTTGCAGCCATTGCAGCTGCTATGGGGCCCACATTGTCAGGAGGCCACATCATCTGATCAGACACACTAAAAAGTAGAGGATGTGCACCATTATATACATATTATGCTGAACATTGTACTGCATTATATGTATATAACATAAATGTGATCTATATATGCTGTATCTGTGATGTGTATATACTGTAAGTGTAGGTATATGCTGTATATGTCTATAAATGTCTAATTGTCACTTGCTTGAGTTATTATAGAAATAAGTATATTTTTTAAGTGGGAAGAGGGGCCCCATTCAGAAGCCAGCTATGGAGCCCTGCCTCTCCTAGTTACGCCCCTGACCATACCCAAACCTGACAATCATTTTTTAAACCAGAAGTATATGTTATTCATTACACTTTTTATTCTGATACCTTATATTGAATGTCTGGACCATTATACAAGCACTGTCACCTCCTGTGTCACCCCTTCACCCTCAGATTGTAAGCTCTTGTGAGCAGGGCCCTCACTTCTATTGTTGATCTGACCATGTTATTACTCTGACATTTCTTATTTTATTTGTCCATGTACCCTAGGATATGTAAAGATCTGCAGAATATGGCCAGTGTCCCACAATATATTGATCAGTACTTTGCATCAGAAACTTGTAGCAAAAAACAGTAGTAAATCCAAATTGCAGAAGACCAAATATTATATTTGGTGTATATAATATATATATTACGGTATATTTTCTTTTAATTCTATTCTTGCTTTTGACTTCCAAATAGTGATACAAAAATGCAGCTATGTGAAACTGGCACAAATATTTAGAAATATGCCGTATGTGAACATAGTCTTACCAGCATTTGCTGCCATTTTTGCATACTGAAAAGTGATGTGGAACAAACACAAAGTTCATTGTACACCATATTTACACAGGTTTGTGCCAGCTTTTGCAGTACATATGAATGTTGGTAGAGGTTCACATTTTATATATAAATAAATGTGTATATTATTTACAAAAATGATCAACGTAGTAAAACTACAGCAAATCTATTCAATAGGCTACAAACTTGGATATTGGATGCAAAGATACACCAAAGATTTACTGGTGTGTTGTGACTGGGCATTTCATTGTGCAGCACAGGTCTAACCCAAAAGGTAAAAATAACTACAAAATAACAAGTCTAGTTATTTTTGGACATGCAACTTTGTGTATCTAGGACACGTGAGGTCATCCTATGCTATGGGTCCTATAGGACAGTATAGATCAAGCAGTAATTATATGTGACATCCCATTCATTACCCCTCTGTATAATCAATACTGCACAAGACCCATTAGTTACCATTGTGTTCTTTGACGTCTTCATTGTCTGAGTGTTGGGTCTTCCTCTGGCGTATAGTGGGTTCTGCTGGGTCTCCCGTAGGTTCCATGGTGGATCACTGCAAAGATGGTGCCCACAGACACACGTTCATACTTAGAAGCAGGACAAAGTCACCCGTCCTCTTTGTCAGTGAGAGTAAGTCTAACAACCCTTGTCCTGTCTGTATTCAGTGTGATTAATCTCCTTCTTCCCTGCCCCCAAACAGTTAATATTTCTAGAATAAAACCTGCTGTGTCCTATCTGACCTTTGGAATACAGGAGAACTTTGATCCAAACTTTGTGTCCAAATTATCTGCTTTAAAGGAAAGTATGTACTGGTGGATCCATATCTTATCTCATCAAAATGGGGCTTATAGATATTCCACTTTCTAAACTATTAACTGGAAGGGATTCCTTGACCTGGAGCAGAAGTTCACAACCGGTCATTTTCCCGATTATTTACAGAAGATATTCCATCTGGATGAAGTGGGGACAAGCACAGCATGGTTTATGGCCTGGTTAGCACTATGTCGACATATATGTGTGTTTGCCATTGATGCAATAAGGGGAAAGTTCACAGTCTGTGATTGCAAAATTAGAAAGATCCTGAAACCTTTCGGTGACCTTTTGGAATGTGACCTGCTTTTCATCAGTGACATCTCTGCAGTATCTAAGCCAGGCAGGCTGCAGGCTAATGTGTTTGGCCCATGGAAATGGACCCATGTGCTGGTCCATTTCCACAGACCAAACACAGTACAAAGGATCAGAGCCCTTGCATCATACAGAAACATGATGCATGGACTCCCCCCTGCCGGCTGAGCTGCAGTGACGCAACTATTGCAGTTGTTACTTTGTCTCTTCTTTTAAGCCCAAACTTTTAAACGAGAGAACATTTAAAAAGCACATGCTTCTTTACATTTGTTGTTTGTTTTGACATCAAAAACTGCGTCAAAAAACGAAATGTATGTATTTCCCCTTTAAAGGAAATCAACCATTAGAAATAAAAAAAAAAAAAATAGAAATACCCACCTCCGCTCCTCTTGATGTTGATCCCGGAGCTGTCATCCACTAGTCTTGACTCGCCGGGAGTTATAGAAAGTTATAATTAGCAGCACGGAGCTGGGAGAGGGAGGTAAGGACACGCGAGGCGTAGTAATTCCCGACTCTTGTGTGATGTCACCTCCCTCTCCAATGCTCCCAGCATAGGAGAGGAAGGTGGACAGACTGTGCATAATTAGCAGCCCAGACCTCCGGACATCACCGTGCTGCTAATTATAAGTTTCTTTCCTGGGTGATCCTGGGGTTTCAAGACTAGCGGGGGACAGCGCCGGGATCAACATCAAGGAGCGTAGGTGAGTATTTCTAAGTTTTTAGTTTTTTCTAATGGTTGGTTTTCTATAAAGGGACGTCTAAGTTATTTTTGTCACTGCTGTTTGGTTTTAGATAAAAAAAAAATATATACACCTTAGGGTGCATTCACAAACCCGTCTATGGGGATGTGTATGCAGCCGCATATACGTCCCCATAGATGGCAATGGCGCCCCGTGGCGTTCTGCGCCATACACCAGGTAAAGATAGAGTATGCTGTATCTTTTCCCATGTGTGTGGCCATGTGCTGCTGTTTTCTATGGGGTGGTCACCTCCTCCTCCTCTCCAGCGCACGGCGGGCGTAACGCCGTGTGAATGTACCCTTAGGTCTGTAAAAATGTAGCTAGTTTTTGGGATGTTTTTTTAAAGGTTTTGGACTTGCTTGATTTATCTTCCTTGATAAATGAAATGAGGCATGTGAGTCTGTTGGGTGGCGAACTTCAAAAAACAGGAGTAAAAGTTGCACAATCAGGTGTAATTACGCTAAAAACTCACAAAAAAAGAGAAAAACGCAAAAAATTTGATGATTGATCCACATAGTTCTGTCTCCGTTTAGCCACAGGTGTAATGGAGACTATTCATTTAATTTGCACATGTACTTATGAGGAATCTACACCAGAATACGGGCGCAGAATGCTTAGGAAATCTGCCCCATTATGTACTGTTTTGGGCACCAGTGTATATAAAAGGACATAGTACAACTGGAAAGGGTGCAGAGGAGAGCAACCAAGATTATTAGGGCAATGGGGGGACTAGAATACAATAATAGTTTACTAAATTTGGGATTATTCAGCTTAGAAAAAAGACGACTGAGGGGAGACCTCATGTCTTTTTCTAATATTATTTGCTATGATAGAGAAGGACCTATTCTCACTTGCATTTACTTTCTGGACAGTTTGTCTTAATTGGCAGCACGCTCACAGTCAATGATCCACAGGACTATAGCTTGTGTCCAGGAACTATACATTGGGGCAGATTTATCAAGCTGTCTGAAAGTCAGAATATTCCTAGTTGCCCACGGCAACCATTCACAGCTCAGCTTTCATTTTACCAGTGCTCATGAATATTTTAAAGGGGAGCTGTGATTGGCTGCCTTAGGCAACTAGGAACATTCTGACTTTCAGACAGCTTGATAAATCTGCCCCAATGTGTGCGCAGGAAGCATAATGGCTAGCACTTCAAATGCAATAGTGCCCATAAATATACCAGGTATCATTAGATGATTGGAAAACCCCTAAACAGGTAGCCTGTAAAATCTTGGAATGTACCTGTTACCAAGGGTGTTTCTAGGGTCATAAAAGATGTAGGGCCCCTATGTATAAGTATAAAATTTTTTATTGCTGTCCTCTCCTGTACATAAGCCCATCACATGTGCTTGCACCAAAAACCACTGTACTCATATTTTTCAGCTACAGAAAACACACGCGAAATATTGTTCCCCAAATGTAGCCTAACATGTAATAATGCAACCTTCACCTGTAGCCTCGACTAATTCCCCTTCAATGTGACCTGCACTGAATAATGCCACCTCTATGTCCCTACACTTAATGCCCCCTGATAACTGCCCCTTTCTAATCATGCCCACTGAAAGGAGCCCCCACATATTTATACCCACACTAAATAATACCCCCAAATCCCACGGTAAGTTATGTCCCCCACAGCAAGCAATGAGGTCCCCACAGTCCTCAGTAAGTAATGTCCCCACAGCTCCCAGTAATGTTCCCATTGCTCCCAATTATGTCCCCACAGTCATGTCCCCCAGTTATATCACAGACTCGCTAATATGCTTCCCCTTCACAATGTATAATAAAATTAACCGTATATTCACCTTTCTTCCTGTCTCACCTGTCCTTCTTCTGGCAGGACGGGCGTGGTGTAGTGACATCACCGTGTCTCCTGCTCCTGTAGTGTAATACAGAGCTCACAGCCCCATGCCTCACTAAACTACAGGACTCACCTCCGGAGGACACAGATAGAGGTAAGAGGTTTACAGGAGTAGCCCGGACAGCAGAACAAGTGTCCTGTGGATCCGGGAACATCAGGGACACAGGCCAAATGATCCGGAGCATGGCGCCTGGAACTTTTGACTTAGCGACGCCCTTGTCTGTTGCAATAATCCTAAGTGAATGTTTTATATTCCAAATAAAATAATGAAAAAAGAAAGGAGTATTGTTCAAATAAAAATGCATATATTGGTTGCTATTGTTATAAATATTATCTGTACACATCAGAAAAGGACATGTCGGACAATCAGGCTTGTAGATCTGAGGCACGACTTGGTATAGTAGCACATTAATATGTGATCTACTATATAAAATGTGCATACATACATACATCATCTGGTTCATGTATGTACTAACATTTCTTTTTAATTCTTTAGGGAGAGATGACGTCACCTGTCATTACCGTACATGTGTGGGACCTGTCCCAGCGGTCCATGTCTATTACATCCATAGACGTTCCCCAGACACCGATACTCTCGCTACGCTGCACTCTCACACATGCGCAGTGCATGTTGTAATTAACACAATGGGTCACATGTATCATAGTTTTGCTTGCCTTTTTCTTTCATATTTGTGACTTTTCATGGTGTATGTGCTCATTTGTGAGCTTTTTTGCATCCCTTCGAAGTTCGCCACTGTCAAGTTTTCTTCCGCTTTCTCTATTTCATTGCCGTATATGGGGAAGTATATATGGCTGCAAACTTACAGCCATATACACTCACCGGCCACTTTATTAGGTACTCCTGTCCAACTGCTCGTTAACACTTAATTTCTAATCAGCCAATCACATGGCGGCAACTCAGTGCATTTAGGCATGTAGACATGGTCAAGACAATCTCCTGCAGTTCAAACCGAGCATCAGTATGGGGAAGAAAGGTGATTTGAGTGCCTTTGAACGTGGCATGGTTGTTGGTTCCAGAAGGGCTGGTCTGAGTATTTCAGAAACTGCTGATCTACTGGGATTTTCACGCACAACCATCTCTAGGGTTTACAGAGAATGGTCCGAAAAAGAAAAAACATCCAGTGAGCGGCAGTTCTGTGGGCGGAAATTCCTTGTTGATGCCAGAGGTCAGAGGAGAATGGGCAGACTGGTTCGAGCTGATAGAAAGGCAACAGTGACTCAAATTGCCACCTGTGACAACCAAGGTAGGCAGAAGAGCATCTCTGAACGCACAGTACATCGAACTTTGAGGCAGATGGGCTACAGCAGCAGAAGACCACACCGGGTGCCACTCCTTTCAGCTAAGAACAGGAAACTGAGGCTACAATTTGCACAAGCTCATCGAAATTGGACAGTAGAAGATTGGAAAAACGTTGCCTGGTCTGATGAGTCTCGATTTCTGCTGCGACATTCGGATGGTAGGGTCAGAATTTGGCGTCAACAACATGAAAGCATGGATCCATCCTGCCTTGTATCAACGGTTCAGGCTGGTGGTGGTGGTGTCATGGTGTGGGGAATATTTTCTTGGCACTCTTTGGGCCCCTTGGTACCAATTGAGCATCGTTGCAATGCCACAGCCTACCTGAGTATTGTTGCTGACCATGTCCATCCCTTTATGACCACAATGTACCCAACATCTGGTGGCTACTTTCAGCAGGATAATGCGCCATGTCATAAAGCTGGAATCATCTCAGACTGGTTTCTTGAACATGACAATGAGTTCACTGTACTCAAATGGCCTCCACAGTCACCAGATCTCAATCCAATAGAGCATCTTTGGGATGTGGTGGAACGGGAGATTCGCATCATGGATGTGCAGCCGACAAATCTGCGGCAACTATGTGATGCCATCATGTCAATATGGACCAAAATCTCTGAGGAATGCTTCCAGCACCTTGTTGAATCTATGCCATGAAGAATTGAGGCAGTTCTGAAGGCAAAAGGGGGTCCAACCCGTTACTAGCATGGTGTACCTAATAAAGTGGCCGGTGAGTGTATATGTCCACACAACAGCAGTGTGAATGGGGCCTTAGTTTGAAAAGTCGCACAAAAGTCTCAAATGTTTAAGCAACTTCTTGCCTACTCCTCCTCTGGAATGTAGGTTATTTGTGCTGAAAATTTTTCAGACTTTTTTTAAGACGTCCACATCTGGATTTTTATGATAAATCAGGCAGTGCAAGACATTGTTAAGCTAAAAAGTAAAAAAAAGAGAGAAAAAAAAAAGTTTGATAAATGACCCCCATGTGTTTTGCATGTTTTTCTCTGATAGGATCGCATGACGGGCTGAGAAAAACATCTGTGCATAGCACAATAGACTATCAATGGGGCATATGCATCATAAGTCTGGCTTTGTCCGTCTGGTTTTATTTCTAGGCTTTTCTGTTGGTCAGATGTATCTGCAGTTTGGTTTTTAGTAAATAAGTAAATAAGCCATTTCCACAACCATGTCCCAATAATAAGCCATTTCCACAACCATGTCCCAATAATAAGCCATACCCACAACCATGTCCCAATAATAAGCCATACCCACAACCATGTCCCAATAATAAGCCATACCCACAACCATGTCCCAATAATAAGCCATACCCACAACCATGTCCCAATAATAAGCCATACCCACAACCATGTCCCAATAATAAGCCATACCCACAACCATGTCCCAATAATAAGCCATGCCCACAACCATGTCCCAATAATAAGCCATGCCCACAACCATGTCCCAATAATAAGCCATGCCCACAACCATGTCCCAATAATAAACCCTGCCCACAACCATGTGCTTGTAATAAGCCATGCACACAACCATGTCCCAATAATAAACCATGCCCACAACCATGTCCTGATAATAAGCCATGCCCACAACCATGTGCCGATAGTAAGTCATGCCCACAACCATGTGTCCCAATTATAAGCCATGCCCACAACCATGTCCCAATGGCTGTGTCTAGGAGCAGGATCTTCCCCAACAACATCCGGGGCACGAGAGAAACCATCGACCGTCTTAACATTCTTCTCTGCAGGACAAAAATGTATCAGAAAGTTGACAGGGGAGAAGAAGAGAGACCAACGAGCCTGGGCAGTCTGGGGGTACAGGAGGTTTTTGTGATCAGTATATATACTGTCTGGATGACGAGCTCCCTCCAGAAGATAACTCCATTCTTCCAAAGCAAGTTTAATAGCCAGAAGCTCCCAATCACCCATAGAGTAGTTCTTTTCTGCGGCTGAAAAGGTCTTGGAAAAAAATCCACAGCTGAGAGTTCGGCCTTTGGGCCCCTTCTGGGTGAGAACGGCTCTAGCACCAACAGATGAGGCATCAACTTCTAGCAAGAACGGTTAGTCAGTATCAGGAAGGGTGAGAATGGGAGCAGATGAAAAGGCAGACTTCAACTTACTGAAAGCTTCTTCAGCCGCCGGAGGCCAGAGCTTAGGATTGGCATTCTTGGTCAGCGCCACAATGAGAGATACCAGGGAGGAGAAATGTGGAATAAACTGCCGGTAGTAATTGGTGAAGTCCAGGAATCTCTGGATAGCTCGAAGTTCCACTGGACGCGGCAACTGAAGAATCTCCCCAGTCTTCCAGTTAAGCACGGGTGCGTGGAGCACAGATCAGAATAGAAGACGTGGATCGGGGTAGCACATAAAAAGACAGTCTCTCATTGCATATTGATCCGACTTGCAGGAGCAGAGGCTCAGTGTGGTACCGGACCGGATCAGAGAGGATTGGGCCACTGACAGAGGAGATGACTAGGGACTTCTCGAATCGGACCACAGGGAAATGATGCTGGGAGACCAGGGCAGCATCCACAAAGTTTCTGGACCTGGCTACCTGTGCCAGAGCTGAGCAGAATGGGAATATTCAGACGTGGGGAAACGTTACTCTCACCTAGGGACACTGAGGACGGATGGGACAAGTCTCAAAAAAGTGCGGCGGGCTGGCACAATGAAGGCAGAGGTTCTGTCTTCATCTGGTACCATCTTGGTAGGAAAGATGAGCTCTATCCACCTGCATCGTCTCCTCTGCAGCAGACAAGGAAGACAGCTAAGGTGTTCCCAGAGGGGAGTAGCCCATGGCAGGGCTTTCCCGGAAAAAAGAATGATCATGATCGCCACCTTAGCCCGTTCTGTGGCCGTATCAGTTCAATATGTAGGGAACACTGGATTTTGAACCCCCTGCATAACTTGGCCTCACCGTCATATTTGAATGACATGGATAGAAGCAGGATAGGATTTTTACCTATACTTGGCCATGCATACACATGTTTGGGGACGTGTGCTAGGCATTGTATCAGCAGGTAGCATTTTTCTCCGTGTATTTCTATAAGCCAATTGCCTGAGGCGCAAAAGACAGAGCAGGTCCTATTCCTCTCTGTGTTTGTGGCTCATACCATCTCGGGCTCATACCGTCTCGTCTACTGTCTTGGGCGCGTGACTGAACTTCACGCGCTGTTGACATGGAGGCTGCAAACAACAGAGCTCAGGTCTGACCTGCTGCAGATTTTAAAATGCACACATCTGTGAAGTAAGCCCTTGGGGCCATTTATCAACCTTTTTATTTTCTTTTTTTACTTTTTGTTGATTTCTATCAGTGGCACGTCTGATTTTTCATAAGTTCACAGATGAGGACGTTAGGAGAAAAAACCCCACAAATTTTGGCGCAATTGCAGTGAAGAGTCCCAATTTTTGCCGCAAACTGCAAATGCGTTCAGGCCGAGGCACTAGCACTACATCTCACCGCACCCTGAGAGACGGTGTGCTCACCGCACCGTGACCGTGTATAATGGAAGTCTATGGCAGCCGTGAGCAAGACGCTGCACCAAAATGATTAAGAGACAAGGATCAGGATTTCTCTAGGACATTGTTTAGCATCAATGGGCTAACCGGCCTAACAGTAAATAAACATACCTCCCAACTTATGGGCTAGAGAAAGAGCGAGATTTCCTCCTCTTTTTTCATAAACCATGTTCATTGCCCCACCCCAAAGCATAGTATAATATCCACATAAATGGCCCCCACATAGTATAATAGTATTCCTGTGGACAGCCCCCTATGGATGCATATAATACCCCCTAATGTAACTCAGCAATGTATAATAAGTGTATCTGTCCTTTATCTCCCCAAACTCCCCAAGCTTTCTGCACTCCTGCTCTCCCTCCCTTCTCCTTCATCCTCCTCTTAAAATTGTGGCTTCCTGCCCTGCATCGTCCTCTTACTGTGGCCTCCTGTCCTCCATCCTTCTCATATTGTAGTCTCCAGTGCTTGGATCCGCTTATTATTGTGGCCCCCTGCCCTCCACCATCCCTTGTATTGTGGCCTCTGTTCTCCATTGCATTTTGACCTCTGTCTTCCATCCTCCCTTGTATTGTGGCTTCTGTCCTCCACCCTCCCTTGTATTGTGGCCTCTTGTGCGCCATCCTCCCTTGTACTATGGCCTCCTATACTCCATTCTCCCTCATACTGTGGCTTCTGTCCTCTATCCTTCCTTGTATTGTGGCCTCTGTCCTCCACCGTCACTTGTATTGTGTCCTTTGTCTTCCGTCATCCATTGTATTGTGGCCTCTGTCCTCCATCCTCCCTTGTATTGTGGTCTCTGTCCTCCATATTGTGGCCTCCTGTGAGAGATGTTCCCTTGTATTGTGGACTCCTGTTCTCCATTCTCTCTCATATTGTGGCCTTTAATTAATTTTCCCTTGTATTGAGGTCTCTGTCCTCTATATTGTGGCCACCTGTCCTCCATCCTCTCTTGTATTGTGGCCTTTGTCCTCCATTTAGCAGCCTCCTGTCCCCCATCCTACCTTGTATTGTGGCCTCTCCATCCTCCATATTGTCGCCACCACTCTTCTTCTGGCTCTGTGCCCGCATCATAATCCTGTCCTCTTCTCTGTCTTGCAGTCATCATGAGAGCACAGTGTTACACAGGGTGGGTGGGGCTGAACTAGGGCTATGGGAGTTGATATGGGAAGTGCTAGGCTGTGCTTAAAGGGAACCTGTCACCAGGGACCTCCTTTTCATTAAAGACAGGTTACAGAACCCCCCACACCTGCATTGCAAATCTGCCTTTCTGCTTTCTCTAAGCATTTGCATTATTATATAATTGTGTGTTATAACTTACTTTGCACCCTGACAGAATCCCCTGTGTAGTCCAAGGGGCTGGGCTTTGGTTTGGATGCATTTCAAAAACAACATATGATTGTTCTGCTCACTTCTCAGCCCCTTACTTTGAGCTCCAGCTCCTCCCTCTCCCACTGATGTCAGCGCACTCACGCTGTCCAGGAGCAGGAGGGAAATGCTGTACAGGAGCACAAAGATGGGGGCTGAGAGCTAAGGAGTCTGCAGCACAGACAAGTCACATGTTTTTTGAAATGCGTCCAAACTAAAGCCGAATCCCTGGGACTACAATGAGGAGTCTGTCAAGGTGCAAGGTAAGTTATAGCACATAATTATATTGTAATGAAAATGCTTAGAGAAAGCAGAAAGACAGATTTACAATGCAGCTGTAATAGGCTTCTGTAACTATGTAAAAATTAGATCCCTGGTGACAGGTTCCCTTTTACGAAAGCCTAGTCCGGATCGTTGTGGCATTGGATGCAGCTTACTCGCCTTCTGGCTTCACTGTGGCAGCCAGCGTGAGCCATGGAGGCGGGATAACCCTGGTGAGTGCGGGACATCGCAGGAATATCTAGGACATTCTCCCAACCACACGGGAAAACAGGACAGGAGGTGAAAAACCAGGACTGTCCCACTGAACAGTTGGGAGCTGCTGTCCAAAATAAAATAAGCCACCTGTGTAAGGCAGCAACTATTACATACGGGACATCAAAGGGTTAATGCACTACTGTGGGACAGAAGACACAGGAGAGGACTTTTCTCTCCTGTGGGGGTTTGCACCCTGCCCACCCTATAATCCAGCACTGAGTGCTGCTCCCTGAGGCAAGAGGCTCAACTCGCCTCATGCCTGGTGCACCCGATTGCAACATAAGGTCTGTATTTCTCTTTGAGTTTGTTGCGCTGCTATATATTTGCTATGACACCCGAATTCCTAGTACAATACCCTGTTAAACCTATGGGGAAAAAGCGATGACTGGGTAATGCTGAGACTGATGACACATGGTTACTCAGGTCTGACAGCATTTCTTTACTATATATATATGTGTACAGCACGTCACCGCCATTCTACTCCTGCAGTCCTGACTCACTCACTACAACCCTAACACGTAATATCTATGTACGCTGGTAAAGCCCACATCAGCAAGCTAAAAGTACAACCTCTCCCTAACAAGTGGAAAATATTTTTTCCGACTCTGTAATAAATGTCCCCGATGTACAGTAAGTTAACATCCGTACTCCTCCATTTTCCTGTAGTTCAAAAGTAATTATAAACCAAGGGTACAACGCAGACAAAATGTCTCCTGCAGAGAAGACCATAAAATTAGCTAGGATTTCCGCTCTAGAACTCCTTATAGAAAAGTTATCCTTCGGCTCCTATTCCCGCCTTTTTGGACAATACAGTGCTTCGGATAGGCTGAATTGGATGTCTTTCTGAATAGACGCCGATGATTGGTGGGATGTGAGGTGAGTGGCCACTGATTGGCTGCCTTGGAGAGAGTAGGGAGAAGTAACTGATGGTATCCATGGCGGAAGGTAAGAGCCGTGATCTGGGCATATGCTGTGGGGGACGTGTGGGTGGTGAGCTGCTGACGGAGCATCATGGACGACATGGGGCTGGTAAGAGATTTCCGCCGGTGTCAGCGTGTGGAGGCCGCTGTATGATGATAGTAGTCAGAGCCCTGACATGTCTGGAGGTGGCCATGCCGCCTGCCGAGCGCTGCTGTCATGCAGTGTGCCCGGCATATGCATGTGTATCTCCTACTATATCATCCTGGCGTGTGCTCTCACCTATGGAGCCCATATATTATCTATAGTGTCTATCTATAGTGTGTCTATCTATATCATCCCGGCATATGCTCTCACCTATGCCCTCTATCTCCTATCTATCTCCTACTATATAATCCCGGTGTGTGCTCTCACCTATGCCGCCCACAGAATCTATAGTATCTATCTCCTACTATATAATCCGGTGTGTGCTCTCACCTATGCCGCCCACACATCTATCTATCTATCTATCTATCTTATCTATCTCCATCCATGCTCCACTACTAGGGTGATAACAGGAGAGCTTTATTTCTTTATTTTATATTTAAAACCCAGATATTGCTGGTATAAAGTTCCCTACTTCCTTACATTACTGCAGAGCTGCCCCTTCCAAGGATCTATAGTCTAGATGTCTGCAGACTCTTTATTTTACCTTTTATTCTATCCATTTTTCGCTTCATGAATTAAGCAGAAAATTCTTCTAGTGATATTAATGTAGGTTTCCTTTCACACTGTATCCATAACAATGTAAATGTTCTCTTATCTGTTCTAGTTGGTTGGGCAGGTATCGGTATATGTGCTTTTCTTATGGAAAATTAGGTGGCTGCTGTAATTTATGCAGCAAAACGGATGTTATCATTTTTCCAGTGCAGTGGATTGTTATAAGACGTGTCAGTTATTATATAAGGTTAGGCTACATTCAGACATATGTGCTATGGCACGGCGGTGCACAGGAGAGGAGGAGGAGTCAGCGCTGCTTGCACCCACCCCTATCCATAGACAGATATGGCGCCGTATTACGGGAAAAGTTAGGACATGTCCTATCTTTTCCCCGGGTATGGAACGGTGCGGTGCCACACGCGTCCAGCACCGTATCACTCCATACCACGCCGCACGCCCATTGCCGGCCTATGGGGGATCTAAATACGACGGCCGTACCGAAGTCCCCCAACGGTGGTGTGAATGTAGCCTTAGGTCGATACGCATAGACATAGAGGGGAGGTTTATAACGTATGATCGTGGCCTAGCCCACCTCAGAGCGCCGGATACATCAAGAGGTCGCACCTGGAGTAGTTTTGCATAAAAACAAAAGTTCTCTGGTTTTGCAAAAGAACACAGGAAAGGTGTGGCAACACCCCGTGCCCACACCCTCCACTGCCCCTGAGCACCGCTATACCCCCTACACACCTTAATTGCAAATTCTAGCACTGCACAAGAATATGCTATTATTCCACTGCTTTTTTTTACCAGTAGAAGCAGCGATATATCTCCCCCACAGTATCTCTCTAGATAGAAATGTAGATGTTTCTGTGTGGCACACATTTTTGGGGGTGTTAGCGTACACACATGTCAGATATACAGAGATTATAGATAAACATGAGGTAGAAATATAGATGTGGGTTGTGTGAGGCAGAACCATCTGAGGGTGTCCGCATACACTCATATGTCATATAGGATAAATGTATAGATAGGTATATAGTATTAACTGGGTAGATGAGAGAGAATAAATAGATGGATATGAGATTAATGATTTGTCATAAAAATTCATAAACGGCGAGTACTGACAGATGTGTTCAGTTTATATCCATTTTATTTATCAACTTAGGTGACTGAGATAAAAGGAAATCTGACGGTAGTGAGAACTGAGCCTTCTATATTATATATGAGAGATATAGGGGGAGATTTATCAGAAGTGTCAGAGCAGAACTGTTCTAGTTGCCCATTGCAACCAATCAGAGCTCAGCTTTCATTTTCCCACAGCTGTTTATACAATTAAAGCTGAGCTCTGATTGGTTTCCATGGGCAACTTGAACAGTTTTACCTCAGACACTTCTGATAAATCTCCCCCTATGTCTGCAGAAATCTTTCTTGCTGAATGTTATCGCATTTTTTTTTTTTTTTTGTAGAATGAGTTCTAATATTCTTTATGACATAATGAAAAACATGTTAAAAATAAATAAAAATCTAATTTCCAATTCTAGTGTTGTTGCTGATAAGATGCCTAGGGCGCTATTCATACTTGTGGTTTTGTCGCTGGCCTGCATCATGCAGGTCTGAGGCTACTGAAAACACTACACACAGATGTCATGTGGTTTTTGCAGCCCAAAAAAGATGCCGCACGTCAGATGTGGAACAAGGCGCTGATATAAAACTGCACTTTATTATAGTTCACAAAACAAGTTGTGTGAAACCAAGCCCGGTTCTGTTCCAATCCCACCAGAATCATCCCTAATACGGATCTGAAGGGCAGTGGATGGGGTCAAGGCTGCCGGTCACTTACTATCTGCAGATCCTTCTACTAATATATCATGAAATATTCTTATTTTCTAGTATTTCACACATTTTTAGACACATTTTTCAGATTTATATTTTAATGTTTAATTTAGCACCTGGATGCATTTCTTTAGTTTATGAGTCTTGTGTTATTTTAGGTTTAGTGATATGACCTTTGATTATGTCATCCCCATGGTCACACAGCATTGTGCAGATATCCCCAAAACCTGGTACTTTGTGAGGGCCCTCACACAACTGTCTTCAGTCCATGGGAAGAATTTATCACTCTCCTCCTTCTGTCATTCGTTATCTAGCTGTCCCCTACTCTATGCTGGATGTGCCACCACACCGGAGATATCCTATGCTAAAGTTGTGGTGGAAAATAAGATATTTTTATACATCTCTACATTCCCAACTTTAATAGTGAATTCTGTGGCATCTAGAAACACAATTCTAGTGCAATATCAAAAAGGAGATTTCCTCTTTAATATGACACCAGTGTTTCTAGGTGTTCAGAAGTTCTAGCCACGTGAGGTGCCTGACAGCTGAGGGCAGAGTGGAGAAGGAGCTGTAGAGGGGTTGAGATTATAGTTTGCAGAAGTACATGCACCCTCTGCTTTTGTAACTGAATCTGTGCATGGCTCCGCACATCTATTTAACAAGTTTTGATAAAGGTTTATTCAATTTTGCTACTAACCCCTTCATGACTGCCATATGTCTATATATGTCCTATCTGTGCATGCCCCGTGCAGAAAGGACCTTTATAATAATAATTCCTTTATTTATATAGTGCACACCGATTACGCAGCGCTACACATAGCTTGCCAAATCAGTCCCTGTCCCTAATGAGGCTCACAATCTAATCAACCTACCAGTATGTTTAGGAGTGTGGGAGGAAACCGGAGGACCCGAAGGAAACCCACGGAGATAACATGCAAACTCTTTGCAGATGTTGATCTGGATGGGTCTTGAACTTGAGGGCTGCAAGGCTGTAGTGCAAACTACTGAGCCACCATGCTTCCCAAAATGTATAAAGTAGCCCTCTTCAAACGCCTATATCTCCTGAACCCTGGCACCTTGAAACACAACTCCAGTGTCCTATCAGGATAATATATAATATATATGTGTGTGTGTGTGTGTGTGTGTGTATGTATGTAGATATGTCCGTAAGCATTCATACACAATCCTTATATCATATTAAAAGGGAGACTCTCCTGTTTAATATGACACTGGTATTGTGTTTCTAGGTGACGGGGTTGAGGAGATATAGGTGTTTGTAGTCAATTATTGGCAAATTGTATAAAGATAAAAATATGTAATTGATAAAACAAGTCTATCAAGTTAGTCTCACGTGTTATGAGAAAATCAGAGTTAAAAATTGCAAGGTTTTCCAGAGATATTGTCATTTATAGAAGTGCAGAACAGACCTGCAAAAATTGACCTGGACATTCAAGGCACCAATGACCATCAGTCACGGGCACCTTCTTATATTTATTTTCCATGTCATCCCTCCTTCTAAATCAACTTTTAAAATTATGCTATTGAGCCAAAAGGGCCCCTCTGTACTGCAGCTTACACTGTGCAGGAGCAATCTCTCCTCCACCCTACCCCCACCTCTGTGTTACATTACACCAGCCAGAGGGAGGGGTAAAGTGATGCTGCAGCACTGAGGGCCTATGGGTACACCCCCCAGAGCCCTTCAGCCTCTTAATTTAAACAATTGATTTTAGAAGGAAGGAGGCCTTAGTAGGGTGAGCATCCTCTTGGAGACCATAGTAGTATTGTCTGGATCGTACAATGGCTACAACATCCTCCATGATTCTGCACACAATAATTTCCCCCTCGTTTACCATTTTCAGGCTAAGACATGGACGACCTGAACCTTCACTACCGATTCCTCAACTGGAGACGGCGAATTCGGGAAATCCGTGAGGTTCGGGCTGTGCGATACCAGGAGAGAGCCAAGCATATTATGGTAGATGGGGACACCCTAAGGTGGGGAACCATTCCAAGTTCTTCCAATTAATAAGAATATTTCCTAACCAGATAAAGTTTGTGTTTCTCGTGGAGCCCATAAACCAATATCTGTTCCTTCTACTTCCCAAATGAATGTAATCCACAGTTCCCTGTTATCTACCATGTTAAGGCCCAGTAGAGTCTTAAAGGGGTTCTCCAGTCATAGCAAGTTAGCCCCTAACCTATCTAGGATTCCTTATTTTATCTCAAACCTCAAAAAATCTCCCTCCATCCGGAAAATGATGCTTCTCGCATTCTAAACATGACTCGCCTCATGTGAAAAGTGGTTGCAGGGGAAGACCCGATCTTTGGTTCTCTTAATACCTTGAAACATGAATCTCATCTTTCATATTCCATCAGGCTTATGGCATTTTGAGTTAAAGGACTAGACGTAAGGGAAGTTAAAAAAAAAATAGTCAGAATCTTTATCTGCAATTTGCAATTCTATCTATCTCTTTAGCTGTCTGTATCTCCAGTTCTGTAGCTCACAAATCCGTAAACCTGATGTGATCTGAAAGATGAGATTACTATCTTCAATATGACACCGGAAAGGTACTATAGAGCAGAAGATGGTGGCTTCTAAAGTGACACTACCCCGGCAGCCACTAAACTTTTCTCATCCTGTTTTCGCATGAGATAGTCATATTTACCTGATTTGGGGAAGATAATTTATAGGTCAATGGATGAGATTTCACATAAAGAGGGAATACTTGAAAGGCCATATTGTATGCTACCTGAGGGAGGTAGTAGTGTACCTGGGTCCCTTAAGTCTCTATAGAGCAATGCACATGCACTTCTGCAGTGTCAGTCTCTGTATGGGGGAAAGTTAGTTTCAGATGACTTGGTGTGCAAGTCTTTGGGGGGTTGGGGGGTGCAGGGAAGAATGGGTCAGATGACCGAGCATGCTTGTGTATTGGGAAGATAATGGAACCAACATTTGTTTTCTTCTATTGTCTCTATTCATTCTGTTTTAGAGACTCGCATGTTGTATACTGCACCCCACCAATCATAGGACTTCTACTATAAGATTACCCCATAAAACCCCCTGCAGCACTGCCAGCCTTCATCATGCAACAGGCTGAGCCAGTGTTGTAACTTGAAGCTGATGGGGCCCAGTGCAAAGTCCGTGCCAGGCCCCCGACTATAATGTATGGTGTATAGTACTAGTCTTCTCATATTGGAAAGGGAGACCTTATGGGCCCCTAAGCCTCCTGGGCCCGGTTGCAATCACTCCCTCTGCACCCCCTCAAGTTACGCCCCCTGTCCTGTATCGATGCCTGTAAGGAAAACGCCATATAAATCCTTACTGTTACTGTTAAGTAACATTTTACACTTCTCTGCATGCACACGTAGGCCAGATGTATGTAACTCTATACCTGTCTAGTGGTATTAACATCTGCCATTCATTACTATTGGAAGACCAAAAAAAATCTGATGCAAACCTAGACCTAACAAATAAACCTTATACATGCACAGTACAATAGATTAGGGGTCATTGCTATTGTAAAACTTCTAGCTTTTGTGTTAAACCTTACTCTGCTGGCTATCTGTGAATAGAGTCAGTCCTGTTTGCCTTCAATGGGTGATGTTCCCAACCTTGTCCAGATCACATTGTGTTAGTGTAGGGTTGGGCGTCCTTCATGAGGCATTGAGAAGATCCACGTTTTGTTTGGAGTAATTCCCATCCTTGGAATGAAGCAATAATTACTCTAGAACTTTGCATCAAAAAGAGATTTTCACTTGTGCAAGAGGAACCCAACCCCCCAAAATTTCAGACTGCACATAGATACTTTGGTGTAGGGTCAGCCAAAACAATCCTTTACACTTTGAGGGGACACAGAATACCGTGCCCCCTACCAGACAGTACGTCTTTGAAAATTTCGAGCTATGTGCGATAAAAAAATTATTTGTGATCCTTTCAACTTTTGTGCTGCGACTTTACAGATTTTTTTTTTTTTTTTTTAAAGAACCGTAATAGAATAGGATCTGCAAAGTAGCACTGTAGAACAATGCAGATTTCATACAGATTTTTCTCACAAATCCACATGAAAACCAGAATACAGAAACCACAAATCTGCATAAAATACGTGCATAGATAAATGTCTATTTTGTTTAGATTTTGGATGGTCCGATCCCACAGACTGCACACGTTACACAGGATGGGAGTTATTGTATCATTGAGAAATATGATGCAAGGACCCACCTCTCTGCTGGAGAGCACTGGTGATGTAACAGTTATTACATTACTGGAGCTGCAGTTTGACCTTCATGCAGGGAGTCCTTGCATCATATGATGCAGGGCCTCCCTTCAGGTACAAAATTGTGCAGTCTGTGAAATTGGATTAAAGTATGGGCTGATCACGCTTGTGCAGATACATTAAAGGGCACCTACCACCACGATTCCACCTATAAAGGTAGATCGGGTGGTAGGTGGATGAATGGGACGTGAGGATAGCCCTTTTTTGGGCTGATCCTCACGTCCCGGCTATCTTTAAGAAAACTTTAATCGGGCCATATGTAAATTTTTTTTAAGCAGCTACTGGGGTGTGGAGTAGCCGGACATCAGGCTACACGTCGCGGCTACTCCACGCCCCAGTAGCCTCTTTTCTCCGCCTACCATTGCATCTTCGGCACGCAGCTCTTCGTAGCTGCTCGCCCTCGTCCGAGTACCCGGCATCTGCGCATGCACTGTAGAGTCTCCATGAAATCTGGCCAACACATGTTCTGTGAGTCGCTGACCGACAAGTGTCATGTACCAGCCTCCTAAATGTTTCCATTCACTGACTGAAAGCAAATGTCTCTAACGATAACAAACTGGACCACAAAATGAGACGTGCAGAACTTATTTTTTTTTTTTTAGATTATTCACCATCTATTCACAGGCCTGTCTATTCTCTCCTCCTTACCATAGCTTCCTTGTAGGGAATGGTCCCTAAAGATTTTCTACTTGCTCTCTACTACTCTGCTGTTCCCATAAAAATTTCCCAACCTCTCCTGTGTCCCCTCCCCAAGACCCATATCCGGCGCTCCAGAATCCATGGTGCTATGTAATAAGGATAATACGTAGCCGTGTCTCTCTTCTGGACTGTCCGGCCGTGCTTTGCTTTCTTAATATTTTCAGTGATGAATGAAGGGAAGTAGCAGGGAGTCTGCCGCCTGTATCGCAGCGTAATCTTGGCCGATCCCATCTTGTTCCCTAATTAATAGTGTGTGGGACAGGCCTGATTTCCTATAAGACTTCCTGTGTTCTGGGATCTGCAGTCACAAGTCGTTATGTACGGGTCGCCTCGTGTTCCAGCGCTGATGAAACTGACGTGGTCCATAATCTCAGCACAGAGTCAGATGGACAGTACTACAAATAGGGGGAACAAGAGGTAAAAACATATAAAAATGCTCCCGTTATACAACAAATGGCCAAGAATACTTACCCGTCCCTGATCTTGCTGGTCATTGTTTATTTTTCTGGGGATATAATGGGCCATAGCATATTTTGGGGACTGCTCCTTTCTGTAACCTCTAATAGAGCTTCACTTGCGTTCGGCTCCTTATGTGCTATATAGTCCTGACTCGTATGACTGGAGCTACACAAAGACTTTAGACCCAAACCTATCATCTATTGAGACCAAAGATGGAAATCTCCTTTAGGATACAAGTAGAGTGCAGATTCTCTACTTGTAAAACCCAGCAAGAAACCTGCAATGAGCCTCCCCTGTCAGACATGTGCATTCTGGGTATAGGTGGTGGGGGAGGAAATATATTCATTAAATCCATGGCTGAGTGACATTAATCTGTTTGGTTTTACTTGTTCCCTCTGCAAGTTCTAAGAACCACATTTATGTTACATTATTTGCTCCAGGAATTCTCTGGATGAGATGTTCCTAAAATAAAACCCATGGCCCTAGCCTCTTGTGAGAAATATAACCCCATATGCCCGTCACACAAACGTATGTAAAGTGAAGCCTCCTGTCTTTTACCTCATCAGCCAGAGATTCCTGGCCATAAAATGGCCGCAGATGGAAGGTCATGTGATCTCTATCTATCATTGCTCATGGTCAGAGATCACACGACCCTCCATCCGCCATTTTATGGCCAGGAATGTCTGTCTGATGAGGTAAAAGACAGGAGGATTCACTTTACATATCAAGAAAGCAGCACAGAACTGTTATTAGAGTTATATTGGTAAATTGTGTAATATACACACACACACACACATTACAAAAATGTGAGGTAAAGTGGCCAACCCCTTGAAAGAGTTGGTGTTGTGTATGAGCCACCAAACATCTAATTTGCTTCATTCTCTCCTCAGTTATCACGGAAACTCTGGGGAAGTCGGCTGCTACGTTGCACCACGACCACTAAGTAAAGACAATAACTACTTTGAGGTAAGTGAGTGGCTGGTGTGATCGGTCAAACCACAGCATTAAGTGCTGCTTACTATGAGGTTATGTGGTGTGTAGTGGGAGATGGTCTCGGATGTCTCTGAGGATTTATTCTCTAAATAGTTAATGCAGAGTTGTATAAAGTCTCCGGGGGCTGCACATCCTCTCTGATGTCGTCCATCATCATATTTTGTCAGAACTGAATAACCAATATCCATAATCTGATAATTTGATGTTGGGCCTGTGCTTTGTGTGTTATCTTAGGTGTCTATTGTGGATCGTGGTGTTCGAGGAACAATTGCTGTAGGATTAGTACCACAGTATTACAGTCTGGATCATCAACCGGGTTGGCTGCCGGATTCGGTGGCGTATCATGCGGATGATGGAAAGTAAGTGGCGTCTTACTGCAAGGGGTTCAGGTAATGAATGAGGGGAACAATCAGGAGTTCAGATCTACTCAGACAAAGGAAGACTCGTTGGGGGAGACTTGTATTTTTTAAGACGTTTTTCCACCCCGAACACTAAACTTTACCAAAGTGGGTACAAGGAAGGCCAGTGCAGGGACATCAAATTAATTATAACTGCCTAAAACTGGTAGGTAAGCTGTGGGCAGTGTGCAGGGGTAGAGACCTGAGCCTGACAAAAATAATAAGCAGCAATGTGGATGTAAAGGGTTTGCCACAAAAAAAGTATAATGAAAAGTATAATACTAATAAACCCATTTTATATTTAAATGATATTTACATTTTTATATGATAAACTTTCTGCCTCACTTGAGCTGATGGCAGCAGCTGCCTGTGTGTCCTGTAGAGACTGGTGTGTCATTGGCACGTCCCTAAAATCAGTGACTTGCCTTGGCTCCCAGCTGTCGACGCTAGGGAAAACAATCACATAATTATGCTAGAATCACACAAATGTATCCCCTCTAAATATCGATCCACTGTGCACTGTGGGGGAAGTTAGGATGTGCCCCATCTTTTCCCCATGTACGGAGCGGAACGGTGCTGTACATGTGCAGCACTGTATCGCTCCGTGTGCCCATTACCGACATGGGGGGGGCGTATTTACAGCCAAAACCACTACGGTCGTGTGAATGTAGCCTTATTGTGAATTTTGCTCAAAGATGTCTGTCCGCTTTCAGCGTATAGGGGAAGATGACCTATCGGACAACCCCTTTAATAGGCAGGCTGCTTTTCTATGTAGGGATATAGTAGTGGCTGACGAAACAGATGTAAATTTATGACAGTGGCAATGTCTGAGGAAGCCGCAGCCTTGTATTCCAGTGTAAGATACCAGGCAGGAAATCCTCCTGGCCGTCGCCTGAACAATGGAGGGGAAAGGGAACGGTTTATTTTTATTTCACTAATATAAATCATCACAAAAATGTTCTGTAATATCACCTGTACACTGTATACTCCATATGTATATTATATATCATGTGCACATCCAGCAAGGAATATGCTCCATAGAACCTGAAGCCTTTGCAGACGGTCCCCTACTTGCAGACAACCACTAGTTACAAACAGCCTTCTGGATGTTGGTAATACACTGTACTTTAGCCCTAGGCTACAATAAACAGCTATAACAGTTATTAAAGGTTAAAGAGGACCTGTCACCCAATTTGTCGGCACTAAGAGCTGCTTACTAAAGTAAGCAGCTCCTAGTGCTTGAACAAACGCCGCAGTGTTACAGTGATAGCGTTACCGGAAACCTCCGGTAACACTATCAAACACTGCGGCGGGGCACAGTATAATCATCGGACAGCTTGCAAAGCTGTCCGATGTATTCATGAGGGGGCGGTCCGAGGCGCTGCCTCTACCCCGCTCGCTCCATAGGCCAGCAGTGACTGCCGCGCGCTAGGTGGCAGTCACCGCCCCTAGCCACGCCCCACCCCCACTCCCTCATGATTACACTGTACCCCGCCGCAGTGTTTGATAGCGTTACCGGAGGTTTCCAGTAGCGCTATCACTGTAACACTGCGACGTTTGATCAAGCACTCGGAGCTGCTTACTTTAGTAAGCAGCTCCTAGTGCCGATAAATGGGGTGACGGGTCCTCTTTAAGCTTAATGAAGCTTTATTGTTAATCCTGGTTCTTTTGACAATCCAACATTTTTAAAATCCATTTGTCACAGAGACCACATACAAATTCAACTTAAGAACAAACCTACAGAACCTATCTTGTACGTAACCCGGGGGCTGCCTGTATATGAGTTATTTACATTGGGCGAATGGAGACCATGGAGCAATTTTTTTAAATAAATTATTTATGCCAGTCACATCTTTCCATTGATATCACAAGGTAAATTCAGAAAAAAGTCTTGTAAGGCTTATTAATGAATTGCTACAGCCGTCCAGAACTTATAAAATTTGTCTCACAAATGCTACAAGAAATATGATGCAGGTGATGTGTACTACCTTTTACCTGCCCATAGGATAATGCTCTGTATTATTTTTCAGGCTGTATAACGGGAGAGCAAAAGGCCGGCAGTTTGGCACAAAGTGCAGTTCTGGGGATCGGATCGGTTGTGGTATAGAGCCCGGTTCCTTCCACGTACAGACTGCTCAGATTTTCTTTACAAAGAATGGAAAACGGGTAAGAGAAGCCACAATTTGGATTCATGTTTTTCAGTGACCATGATCACGGATGTAATAAGTGCCACGAACTGATGACTGCTGGAGACTGAACACTGTTCATAAGATTGACATATGATGATGCACAGAGTTCTTGTTTCCCTCATATGTAGCAGAGCCAATAGTACATAGTCTGCTCTGCTACATATCGGGAAACAAGAACTCTGATTATATGATGCACAATCTTATGCACAGTGTTCAGTCCTCAGCAGTCGATCACAGAAAAGTGTGAATTCAGCCTAAGAAGTAGTTGATACTTTTCTCATCAAAGACTTTGGTTTATCAATTCCAGGTGGGCAGCACGGTGATGCCCTTATCTCCCGATGGCCTGTTCCCAGCTGTGGGGATGCACTCTCTAGGGGAGGAAGTCCGCCTTCATCTAAATGCAGAACTTGGCTGTGAGGACGACGACAGCATAATGATGGTGGACAGCTATGAGGATGAGTGGGGGAGACTACATGATGTCAGAGTTTCTGGAACGGTAAGAAATTTTAATTTTGTGTTGTAAACCATGTACATTTTTTATTACTGACTCACACTGTGACATAACTAGTTTATATGGCCTTGTATGTTATGGCCCCTGGCAGCGGGGGGATGGTAGTGGCACTTGGTGCTTTAGTTCCACAGAAGAGAAGGGGCTCCTTGCATAACATATCACTATAATGCTCAGAGTCTTATCGGCTGTTAGATCGCCTGCACGTGGTCCGTTTTTCATAGACTGACCACAGTTGTGGCTTTAGCCGTGACTTTCTCATGAATTGTTTTCCTATGATGGGGCTTATCTGTGAGTGGCCTCCCTCTGTCACCCATGCAGCACCCCATAACACAAGTGCCAAAGGGTTTCCATGGTAGCTTAGCAGTTAATTATTTCGCCCAGTGCTTGCTTATACCTGTAGTTTTCACTCTGAATCTATCTATATCTTAATTAGTTAATATTTTTCTTCCCTTAGCTCCTGGAATATGTTGGTAAGGGAAAAAGTATCATTGATGTGGGCCTGGCGCAGGCTCGCCATTCTCTCAGCACTCGCAGTCACTACTTTGAGGTGGAAATCGTTGATCCTGGAGAGAAATGCTATATTGCTCTAGGACTAGCAAGAAAGGTGAGCATGGTTTTGGTCTCTGCCCCTCCCCCAGTATGTTTCAGATTATTTAGCGGGCAACGTGCCATTCCAGTTTTGGGTGAAATTCATGTTTTCTCCTCTGCCCATTTATTTTCCAAGATCTCTCTTACAGCCTAGATAATAAGGTCATAGTTACTGATTAACCTTTGCACCTTTTTTTGTTTTGTTATACAGGATTACCCCAAAAATAGGCACCCCGGCTGGAGTCGTGGTTCAGTTGCATATCATGCAGGTATAATGATTTTCTTGTAGTGATATAGTGACTGTGGATACTGGATTTTAAGAGGACTGGATGATTAAAGGAAATCTACCATCAAAATCGAGCATGATAAACCATGGAGTCCCTCCTTGCTTTAGCTTCACAGGCTGTTACTGTATCCCCTATCCTTGTTATTTCAGCACTCCCCCCTCCCCCTTTGCCTGCTGTAATCTCACACAGTGGGAGCAGGAAAGTGCTTCTGTACAGCCAATGAAGCTACAGCAGGGAGGTGCTCTGATAACACCCCCTTTCAGAGCTTTTGTGGCTCATTAGCATAAAAGTTGATTTTAGAAGGAAGGAGGCCACGGATAACAAGATTACTATGGCCACGGTGCCTGGATCTAGGAGCAAGTATCCCTAGTTTATCATGATTTCCTTTAGTTCACACAGTGATATAAAGCCAAGATTTTCCACCAGAAAATCCAGGTCAAAATCCTTGCTTAGGTGGATTTTGGCTGACGTTTCCTAGATTTCCAGTGCATTCCCCTGGCATGTAGGGCATGTTGCTTCTCTCGTATGTATTTAATGTCTTATAGCTAACATGTACCTAACTTTGACAGATGATGGGAAGATCTTTCATGGCAGTGGAGTGGGGGATCCATTTGGTCCACGCTGCTATAAGGGAGACATTATGGGATGCGGAATAATGTTTCCAAGGGACTATATACTTGATAGTGAAGGTAAAATATTTAGTATTATGCAGGATTTCCATCTGCTCACCCTGGATGTATGTAACCCCCGTGTATAACTGCTTACATTGTAGGAGAGAGTGATGACAGCAGTGACATGAAGGAGATGAGGCTGCAGCCGCGTGGGATCAGGAATGTAATGTACCTCCGGCGAGAGCAGCACCAAGACGAGGATGGGGAGGAGGAAGATGAGGAAGAAGAAGAGGAGGAGATTGAGCGGGATCATGAGGGCAGGAAAGTTGTGGTAAGTGATGGAGCTGCTTGCCTCGTACGGCTGTAGATTACCTGCATCTGCACAGATACTCGCCTTCCAAGCCGTGTAGTCATTTTAGGGATTAGCATATAATGTCTCCCATACACTGTCCTCTACTTCCTGTAACAATCTCTACGTTCGTGATTAAGTACTGATCGGTATTGATGTGCATAAAGCACCGGGGGTGAGACAGAAGCCCATTATTTAGCTCCAGAAATGGAGTGGAATAATGCAAAGTTAATAAATGTTACACTATGAAGGAAAGAGGTCTGGTAGATTCATGTGCAGTCTCTTTATCACAGTAACTGATGCTGGATAATAAATGTTTGTATCCTCCTGCAGGTTTTCTTCACAAGAAATGGAAAGATCATTGGGAAGAAGGAATCCATTTTGCCTCAGGGGGGTTTCTATCCCACCATAGGAATGCTGAGCAGTGGCGAGAAAGTCAAAGTGGACCTGCACCCACTGAGTGGGTGAAAGATTGACATCAGTGGGAAAGCACATTGCATTCATCTGCCATCTTTCCCATAACCCCCCTCCCCCGATCATGCACGATTTGCACGTGGGCTTGTGATAGTGCTTCTTCGTGTCTGGAAACGTGTGTCAGTGGCTTGTCAATGTGGGCTCCGCAGTGCTCATTGCCTGTTTGATTTTGGCATAGCAGAAGACAAGATGTGTTTAAGGAACACAAGGGTGTCGGAGGAGAACCTCTATAACCAGATGCAGAGGGGCTGTATCCCAGCTGATACCCCATGAGCACGGTGTTCTCTCATTAGCTACAATGCGGCATAGATTGGTCTATTATAATAGCTGGAATGTTCGTTCCATGGCGTTGTGGTTCAGAAGAAGGAATGCAGTGTATTCCGGGTACTTACAGGCCTGGCATCTGGTGCTATAGAAACCTTTCATGTATACCAAAGGCTGGAGATCTCCACAGACGTACGGTAACAATGCGTTATTTTTGGAACGACCGACTAAGCGTCTATTGTATAATGGGGCCCCCAGACATCAGGGAGGGAGTATGGATCCGGGCATAGTGAGTGTCAATGCCCGATCCTCTTATTCTCAGGTTAGAGGGATCTGACAGGGATTACTCCCCGTTGACCACACATTAACTCTTACAGCTCATGATGCTACAGGTGACGAACGCCACTATGCAGGTGGTGTGCAACACATCCCATTGTCATATCCTAATGTGATGTATCCTGTACGTATCCATCAAGAAAGTGTCAGGTCCCTGCCCCCGTGTCTGTCAGCTTTAGACAATCTCCTGACCCTTTCTAGGCTTTAATCTTTTTTCTGGATCCGTGCACAGGTTTCCATGTCCCGTTGTGCGCAGTGAGTGACGTCTACATTGCTGTATGGAATACAGAGATCTATATGTCCATGTGGTGACTGGTATATATTACATGGCATAACTACCTCTAATTCTGCTGCTAGTTCTTCTGTGTCACTGTGCTGTCACCATATCTACCCCTAGAGTTGTTTTTATTTTTTTTTTTTTTGCTTGTTACCCTGCTTTCAGGCGCAGAGCCTGATGGGAGTTCATGGGGTCCTGGTTTTGGTAGTTTTCTGTGGCGTCTGCACTTTTTTTTTTTACTAAGTTGATTTTGGCTTATAAGGAAAGGCTGTACTACAGAGGCTTCTGTAGCCGTATTGTACCCGAGCAAAACGGGTAAATGAGTTTTTTTTGTTATTTTTTAAATACGGTTTTATTTTGAAAACTCAGCCCTGAGTTTTTAATTTTTACTTTGTATAAGGTTTTATGTATTTTTGAGGAGATCATTGTGGCATAAAAGGAAAATAAGAGTTTTATTTAAGATTCGAAATAAACAGGGTATTCCCCAAACGAGAAGGAGGGTCATCCCACCACTGTCTCCCATTGCGTTGCTCTTCTCTGGATGGAGAAAGCCGTGCATGCATGTCACTTCTCAAGGCAGATAGGAATGTCTTAGGCGGGATCTGTAGCTAACTTGTAGGCGGTTTAGTCATGAGAGTTGTATTGTTTTTGTTTTACGGTACTGGAGGAGCCAACGCTCAGTACCAGATGTCTAGCTTTCCTTGAGGGCGAAAGGATCAGGCATGATGAAAGCCAGCATGCCCGATCCATCTTTCCTGCGCAAATCGCCAGGATCGCCTGATCTGATGCCGGGTGTATGGGCAACTTTACAGAATAAACCAAATATCTGTTTGTAAATGAACGGAGCAGAACGGGTGTTCTGATATTGAGGTCATGGGGCCCAGATAATACTTACTAGTTGATGCTGCTACATTCCCTATTGACACTAGTCCAGTGACGTCATACAAGGTGTGATGGACCTGCATTCCTGACAATCCCATGGGACAGGGAGACCTCTCTGATCATATTGTTACATGTAAGAAGATTGTCACTCACAGGGTGGAAAGATGAACGTTTGAGGAACTGCAGTAAGGGGAGTGATATTGGGATTCATTCTACTGTAATACATTATAGGAACTGTATATCTATAGTGCCAAATTATCAGGCTAATTCATGTGGAAATCTTTGCCGGTGCACTACAGCAGTCTGCATGTCGCCGTACAGAGGGAAACCTCTGTATATCTGGGGTAGTGGGACAGTCAGTAATGGGATTATAATCACTTACCTGCTGATACAGTATTTCATGGTGATGCAGTCTTGTAATAATTGCTGGAATTTCCTAGCACTCTCTTTTCTTATTCACAAAATCGAAAGATGCAATATAAATGCTGTGTGTGAATGCACTCTTAGGCCAGCGGGACATGACTGTGGTCTCTCTGTAAATCATGGTTCAAGATTTCATAGACTGACCGAAGTCGAGGATGAGACTCGTAGTGCATCATAGTGATATGATGCAAGGAGTCCCTTCTACCATCCTGGGCACTGTGGTTGGTATATGAAATCGGGCCGGTTCTCGGACCGACCACTATCAAGTGTCGCTGGCCTTGGGTGCTGCAGTAGTGACCCGTGTGTCCTTGGGCTCAGTCCCCCTTTTCCAAGCTCTCTTGTCTGCTGCCTATGCCGCCCATCATTCTCCATACACCTCTGACCATTTTGAATTTTTGTTACGGTTCAGCCGAATTGCACTAGAACATATCCCAATGTCTGTACATAATCAATATCCATGTTTATATACATATAATAAAACACAGATCTCTATTTACTCGCTTGGCTTTGTGTACACCTTTTTTTATATCGTGTCGTGATCCAGAGGGCAATAATTGACAGACGTACAAGGAAGAGTAAAACGTTCTGTTTTATTTCGAGTCCATTTTTTTTTTTTTACATACGATATAAACATTTCCATAAAGGATTCTTCAAGCTTGCATAGAAAATAAAAATATCTGTTTCCCCTCTAATATTATATAAAAGCGCAAGTGCTTCTGCCAATGTTTATTACATATATATTACATATGCTATGTATATATTATAAATAGAAAATATACTTCTCTATAGAAAGCCAGCACATTCTTAGCACTTTAACTTGTAGCGTAATAACATTTCTTCACTTGAAACGCGCCCTCTTTGGTAGAAAGGTCCCCTGAAAATACAAAGATCTCAAAATGTCCCATTACCTGTGTAGACACCTGGTTTCAAGTTTTCAAACTTCCTACAGCGCCACCCCAGGCAAGACTAAGCATCACACAGGGTGTGTTAAAATTAAAGGGATTGTCTGTGTTTTGCCTCCACTAGAGCTGCTTTTTATAACAACCCTTCACTTCACTTCAGCCATGATTCTAAACTGAGGACCTCCTCTCTTATTCATGTCATCAGATGAAGGAAAATGGGGTTTTTAAGCTCTTTAAAGGAACCCCCTTACCCATGGACTTTATAAGATATTATGTGTGAATGGCTTATATGGTCCACTACTATTTATACAGTTTCCATGATATCAATGGAATGATCATAAATATGGTCCACCATAGGAGGGAGGATGTAACATGGTACACACCAAGAACATAAAACGATGATTGCTTTTGGTTTTAACGTCTGACTCTCAAAAACGGCTTGGGGGGGAGGGGGGGTTCTTTCTCTAATCAGGAGGATTGCATGAATCGCGTCCTATCTGCTGAGGAGGTTGGTATAACTGCAAAATCTTTATGACTCCCATAAACTACAGGTACAATCAGATGGTAAGACTCTGCCCTACTAATACTTTACCAGGCTTCTGCTAACACATTGCACTACTAGTGCTTTCCCATCCCTGCTCCTGCTTCTTTTAGTCTTTGAGACTACATGTGTGTCACACACTGGGGGAGATTTATCAATCTGCCTAAGAGTAAGAATGTGCTTAGATACCCACAGTAACCAATTACAGCCCCACTTTAAAAGATTCATGAACACTGGTCAAATGAAAGCTGAGCTGTAATTGGTTGCACATTCTTACTCTTAAGCAGCTTGATAAATTTCCCCCACAGTCTCTGTATCCTGATTTATGAGCAGGTTTGCCCATACAAAGCAGCAGGCAGTGTCTGGTATTGTCCATGTGTAAGAGTGCCTTTTATGTATGTTGTTAGTAGTGACCATGCACAGAAAAGTGAAGTTATAATCTAGTTCAGTGGTGGCGAACCTATGGCACAGGTGCCAGAGGCGGCACTCTGAGCCCTTTCTGTGGGCACCCAGGCCTTCACCCCAGAATGAAGATCACCAGACAGGACACAAAGAATCTTCATGCAAATTTGCTCTCCTCCTTTTAACTGCATTGGTGTCCTCAGGAGGCTGATACGAATGAAGTTGTTAAAGAACAGGGAAAAATAAATCGCTGCTTAAATTGCTGTGCTGGCACTTTGCAATAAATAAGTGGCTTTTGGTTGACGTTTGGGCACTCAGACTCTAAAAGGTTCACCATCACTTACTCACTCACTAGGTCTTCAGCTCTTTTAAAGCCTCTGGGTTGGTCTTTCAGCCTGAAGAGCTTTCTGCACTGTGCTGCTATACACGACCCCCCCCCCCATTTGCTGCATGTAATAGATGTATCAGGATTTTGGTTGGTTACTTACAGCAGTCACTCAGCAGAGGGGAGGGGCTGTGACGCGTGCTACGGCATAAAGCAAAAAGCTCTTCAGGCTGAAAGACCAGCACAGAGAGCTTGCAGAACCTGGATTAGAAGATCACTTTTTAACATCCTGCTACTTCTATTACTAACACACACCCAGTATGGTTACACAGATCAACATATACCTCGAACTGTCCTTTTATTATGGTCAAAACAAATAGTTTACCAATTCCCTTTAAGGGGTTCTCCAGGAACATACAATTCGGTGACAGCACTAGGTGGTCACTCTGAATCCAATGTCAATACACATTCTATATTAAGAACACAAATAAGTTACATAAGCGCTGCTTCGATCATTTGTATATGTGCACTTACATCTCCATGAATTAAAGAATCTCTGGAAAGATTTGGGGGCATGTAACAAGACATAACCTGAGACGGTTGTTGAAAGCAGCTAAGGCTTAAGACCTGCGATCCCATAAGCTACAGTCATACAGTCTCACTACGTCACGCAACTCGATGAAGGGACATTCATGGGAAACGTTATGGCAAATCCATCTTGGTCCTCAGAAAGGTCCCTTGCACCACGACCCTGCGGGGTGATGCTGTACTTTGAAAGTAAAAACCCCTTTCCTGTTGATTTCATTCAGTTCTGACTCAAAAATCTAAACATTGTGAGCCGATTCCTCGGTATAATTTTATGGGTTTTGTGAACTTCACTCATCAACGTCACCGCTCGTTCGGTTAGGTAGGATGATATATTACGATATCTTCCCACTAATATGTACCAGTTACGTGATTAGTCAAAAGGTGTGAGTATGATTCCCAATTAACACAAGATGATACAGGGAGGGTACCGATACTAAGCTGTATATTTTTTTTTTGGGGGGGGGGGGCACCAAGTACTACCATATTAGAAATTATAAGAAGATTATATTTGTGGATTTGCTGGACCTTCATCTACTTTATAGAGCAAGATGGGTTTTCTGGTTCTCCATCCTCTTCGAGCAGGAGGGACTTAGCTTTTCAATGGTTCACCACAATCCTCTAGCTTTTATATTACAGTAAGACAAGACATATCCATCCAAATATAACCCTATCCATCATCCATGATGCCCATACACTTGAGTCCTTCACCTTCTTGATGATATATACATTGATAGTCACATACTCTTCTCAGCTTGACTCTATAGCAAGAACCACCAGACAACCTGTTTTAACCATTTTCCCCAATTAGTCTCTGCTTCCCTCCTTCATCTCCTATGTGTGCCAAGCATGACCTTGGTGATGAAGTTGACGATGGCCGATGCTGGTTGTTCAGGGTCCACCTCTGCGAAGAGATGACAGACGTTCTCCGCTGTGGTTCCTGCCTTCCGGGCCACAAAGCCAAACACCCTGTAAAGCAAGTAAAAGCAATGAATCCTCTCTTGTGTCAATGTTAATGAGGTTTGGCAACTTGTTTTTTGTGATTTGCAAGTTATCCAGGAGAAGGTGTGGTTTTTATATGATGTATTGTACTAGGTAATAAATATAGGAATATAAGTTTTAATGGCTGTAAAAAAGAGGACAGGCATTATATGTCCTTTCCTTGATGTCTTCTAATCTTATATTTTACAGTATACAGTGCTGTGTAGCATCATGTAGCGTAACATAACCTGTGACTAAGTGTTGGTACAATACCTCATCTGTTTTTAGATTAAAAAGTAGATATCACTGACTAGAAGCCACTCTCCAAGGCATGTGTATCCATGACAGTGGCCATAATATTTTGTACATGACATCACTAAAAGTGTAAGTTTGGCTGTGGTAATGAAAATCTTGGAAAATCTAATAATGTGCACTCGTCCCTATGGACGCCCTCGGATGAGGGGTGTAGCTGGCTGTGGAGGAACCCTGGATGTTCCTTGGCTCTAATGCTGTAGGATTCTGTAAGGGCTTCTGACTTCTCAACTCCACCTCCCTCAGATTATACGTACTTTGATGTCGTCTTGTCTGGATTGGTCCACCTAGAGTAAAATAATTTTAGAAAATTAACAAAAAAATCTCAAAAGAACGAAGCAGATATATGAGCAGAGAATTAATGAAAAGACTGGTACCTGCGGTCCTGTGGGTCAGCGCTGCAGTATGTTACGCTGGATATAGGATAATGGCGTCTGAAGAAGAGTCTATAAAACAAGAGCAGCCCCAAATTATATCAATGGCCAAAAGGGGGAAATTTGCCTCACAAACAAAAAACAGGACTTGGCCAGACTTACTTGCGCTGGCTGTCGGTCAGCGTGATGCCTTGGTCAGACACCTTGAAATGGACAGTAGTTGCAGTAGACCTAGGAGGAGTTAAGATGGCACTGGAGGCCCTAGAAATAGCCTGGGGGCCTGTCAGAGATTCTGTATCCACCGAGCCAAGGTAGAGGACACTGCAGGCTGGAGGAAGTAGAAACAAGTGAGGATAAGAGGAATTCAACTCCAATATTGATAAGACTCTATAGGTGCCGGTATTATAAGTAATCTAGTATACTATATCATAATCATTAATTCATGCAACAGCTAAAAAAAAATTACCCCTTAAAGGGTTTGGCCACTTTACCTCAGGTCTTTGTAATGTGTGGGGAGCGGAATATTAGATCATTTACCAGTATACATCTGTAAAAAACTTCTTGACTGCTTCCTTAAAATGTAAAGTGTGGCCATATGGTTCCGAAACTTATTTTACCTCATCCACTGCCATTCCTGCCCATAAAATGATGGAGCGTCATGTGATCTCTAAGGCTACATTCACACTAACGTATGGGGGACGTATATACGGCCGATATACGTCCCCCATACACTTCTATGGGCGCACGGCACCCTACGGGAGCGGTACGGTGCAGCACACGTGCGGCACTGTACCGTTCCGTACCCGGGAAAAAGATAGGACCTGTCCTATCTTTTCCCGTAATACGGCGCCGTGCGCCATAGGTTGCTATGGAGAGGGGCGGGGGTGAGCTGCGCTCACCTCCTCCTCCTCTCCCCGTACACTGCCGTTGCCCGCTACGGTACGGTACGGGCGGGCAACGGCAGTGTGAATATAGCCTAACTGTCCATTATCAATCTACCTTCCAGGACCTTAAGTTTGTAATTATGAATACCATCATAAGGTTCTGGAAGGTAGATTGGTTATGGACATTTAGAGATCACATGACCCTCCATCATCTGTGGCCATTTTATGGACAGGAATGGCAGCTGATGAGGTAAAACACATTTTGGAACCAGGGGCTTTACTTTACATTTCAGTGGTACAGAACTCTTAATAAATGTATATAAGTAAATTGCCTAATACCCTTCCCCCCAACACTTTACAGAAAACCTGAAATAAAGTGACCACCTCCTTTAATCCAAATATCATTTACTCCCTTTAAGCAAAGTAAATAATGTGCCAGCTAATCCATAGGTTTCGGGTCATTCTATGACTTCCTGCATTTATCAACATACGCACCCGCTCCTTGACGCAGTAAATCGGCTGCTGTGCTCATATTTGTGGGAACGACAACTTCTGAACTCTGCTCTGTAAGATCTATACACAAGAGAGAAGGCATGTATGATAACAGAACCAACCACTAAACACATTTATTTATAATCTAATATTCTTATATCCCAAGGGGGATTGTCCATCTTATGTAACATCAGGGTCAGCTCCAGGTTTCAGTAGGCCCCTGGGTGACAGAGCCTCAGTGGGCCCCTTTACAGTGAACTCATGTGCCGGCATTAAAAATTCTCCTGTTCCTTAGTTTATCTTACAAAACAGCCACCTCTCACACCCTATGGATTCATTGGATACAGCCCCCCTCCCCCATGGATTCCTTATATACAGCCTTATGTGGGGCCCCCAGCAGCTCTGGGCCATGGCACTTGCTCAGGTATACCCAGTGCTGATGCCGGCCTTGTGTAACATTATTAACCTGCTGCCATACTGTTATACAGGAAAGTAATGGATTTCTAAATGAAAATGTGACTCTCTAAAATAGGCCTCAGAAGTGAATGGAGAATGATGGGAGTTGTAGTTTCACAACAGTTAGTGTGCCTTAGGTTGCTGGGCTCTAGTCTATGACAACTCTGGACCTAACACCAATCAAAACAGAAAATCCTGTCAGCATCTCTCAGTAGTGCTGCCTTAGGATTGCGGCCTGTGACATTTGTTTTGTAAATGATCATATACTACTTTATCTTTGTGAGTGACATGTGTCCATATGTCCTACTACAATTATATGCATAATGTCAGAATGTTCTAGTAAAAGGTATAGATCAGAGGATAATTCTCTTTGAGGTAAGGACAACACCACAATGAACACAGGGCGGGACATATAAAAAAAAGTTTTTTATGGTTATAGGGATTAGATGCCTCTTCTTACCTCTGTCAGGGACGCGGAGCCTACAGGGCAGAGACAGAGGAGTGACGGAGTGCTGAGACACCAGGGCTGAGAGGCTTCCTAAAAGCAAGAGACAGAACTGTCAATTTATGACAGACATAAAACAGTCGGAAAACATCATAGTGTGCATTCATTTCAATAGAACGCAGGGCCCAGGTCAGTGTAATCCTCCCCTTTAGCCAACAATATCCTAGCTGCTGTTAGGTTCAGTGGTGAACTCCTCAGATCCATTGTCCACTGGTGTACAAGTAAGTGATCCACGTTCCTATATGTATATACTGTATCTGATCCTGGGAAAGAGATTGACAATTCTACAGAAATGTGGGAAAGAAAACAATAGACGGGAAAAAACAATCGTTTCCCTCATTTCTGCACTTGGGTTGGAGTTTAGCTACAACCTCGGGTCACTTTCACATGCCAGGACTTTGGTCAGTATTTTGCAACAGTATTTAGAAGCCAAAACCAAGAAAAACCAAACTGTGGAAAAATACTAATCTATTTCTATGTTTATTCCAATCCTAATTATGGCTGACACATACGGGTGCACATTCTTGACTAGAATATGAAAGTGGCCTTAAAGGGAATGCGTCACCAGAAAATAACCCAATTATAATAGTCAGTTTTAACCAAGTTTTTATGTTAGGAATTTATTCTCGAGTTTTTCATGTCACTATCTATAATAAAAAGTACAATATCCTACAATTTATACTCTATAAACCCACTGAGCTTAAAAAAGAATGAGACTTATTAATTCTGAAGTGTTTTCTTTTCAGCAGTTACCTAATTTTTCATCAGACAAGACGTAAGGGATTACAATAGAAGATAATAGTGAAGGATAGTAATAACTGAGGAAAAATAAATCAATTTACTCTACACGTCCACCATAACCATCTGTCATTCTTCCACTTACTCGGGATTTAACAGAAAAAGCAGAATAATATCAAATTTCTCAAAAGTTTCTGAAATTTCTGAAAGTTCTGAAGAAAAGTGTGAAGGAATAAGCCCTTAAACCCTTCACAATGATAAACTGACTACCGAGAATAGCCATCCATAAACTGCTAGAGTCTGAAGAGCCAGATCCAATATTATACTATGTGATATGTGACTAAAGATTATTTTGTCTGGAGCCATAGTTCCCACCATTGAGCCTTCACCAGCATCTGACAAAACCACATCAAATTTTATCAAGCCACAAAACCAGGAATGGAGAAGGAAAAGCAGCGCAGCCCACGCAGATATAACTGAGAAATCCACAGCCAGACAGGAAATCTCCACAGCCCAAAGAATTATGACTGGACAACCACCGACACACAGAATCACTCATTCATGGTCCCCAGCTGCCAAGGAAGATTAACCAGATCAGAGAAACCTCGAAAGAATAAACCAGGGGATGGGATTAGGGAATAAAACACACACAGAGACAGCACAGGACGACTTCCCTGGGATACAATGAGGTTACAAAACAAGACAAATATTGGAAGGGTTTGTGTGTTTTCTACATTTATCACATCACTTTAGTGGAAAAAATTAAAATGATACATTTTCCTAATCACCCATTCATTAGAAAGGAACATAGATTTGTAATTTGCCCAATATGTGCCAAAGAAGAGGTAACCAAATGAATCTTTTTCCAACTTACCAAAGTGGGGTTCAATAGGGGAACCTTTAATTTTCACTCCTTTAGGTCCTGTCTCTATAAGAAAGTGTCGGACCAACTGCTCCGAGGGATCTGTAGATAGAAATAGCATCATTATATTGTAATTTATACATATGTATAGAGAGTGAGTGAAAAGAGGGTCAACATATAAACCCAAAAATCACCTTTACATGGCTGCGGCACTGCATTTGGAGGTGGGCTGGAAACTTTCAAAGCCAAACCATATGCCCCGCGAAAAGAGTTACTATCCCGAATCAGGAAGGAACCTGGTTCTGCGCTTCTGAGAAGAGCAATGGCTGGAAGCGAGAGGCAAAAGAGCTGGTTATATAATGGTAGAATAGCCGATGGACCACCAATAATTGTTACCAATTTGCATGCAAATTGGCCTATGAGAAGTTGGCCAATAGAATGACCCCCTCTTTGAGGGCGCCATATGACTATTAATGAATACATTGTATACTGTATATAGCTGTTAATTACCTTGCTCCCTGGAAATATTCGGCTTGTACCAAAATCTTGAATAATCCTGTACAAAATTGGCAGCTGGAGGGATGTCCAGTTGTACATCTAAATTTTGGAGTGAAAACAAAGGAGTAACTCTGCAATAGAACCAGTACAGGATTGAAGAGTACTGCACAATTACTAACCTTTAATGGAAGTGGGTGATTTATCCGCCTGCTGCTCACTTGATCTCCCAAGGGTTCCCAGCTTGTCCACTGCAACGGGAGTGTGGCACTTTTCTGGCAATGTGGGTGGCTGGGCAATAGGGGGGCATGGGCTTCCTGAATAGTAAGCAGTGCTGATGGGAAATAATGGAGTGGGGGAAGGAGCAAGAAGCTCACTTTGACTTCCCATTGGTGACAAAGGAGGACTACTTGTAACTTCAGCTCCATGGCAGGTGACAGGAGTCTCGGGCAGGGAAATTGTAATACTCCTTTTCTGCGGAGTAACAGGGTTTGACACTGGGGGCATCTGTGGGGGGCAGGACGCTTCAGTGGGTACACTGTATTGGGCAACTGCAGGACTTGTTTCTGGAGGGACTGGAGGAGTGCTCAGTGATGACTGTTCTTTTGTTTCTTCTATTGTCCTTGTAGTAGGATTCACAGACATCTGAGGGGCAACCTTTGATACCCGGGGTGGAGATGCAGAATGTGCAGAACTTCCTTTAGAATATGTTGGAGTAAGATTTACATGGGGATCCATGACTTCGACCCTATAATATACAAACATACATTTTTACGCGCTGCTCTTGAGGACCAAATGAAAGCTCATATGCAACGTTACAAAATAATGATGCCCTGGTTCGATGGTTTCACAGACCCTATTCTTTTGTCATTGTAACATCCTAATTATTAGTCTTCCCTTCAATAAATCCTCTATTTTTCCCAATGAAACACATTTATTGTATAATTAACACCACTTTATGATTTGAAATGTATAAGGAAACCTAATTTATTGCTATTTTTGTGCCATTCGGGAAGGGCCTCTAGCCTCCACTGCCAAACACGATAACTAGCGTTTTACCATAAACAGGTGTTTATAACAGCCCAACTAGCTGGATTAGATATGAATTTTGGTTGAGGGGAGAGTAAGACTGGAATAGGACATACCATTCTCGAAACGTCCTCAACTGTAGAGACTCAACTGTAGCTGGTCATATGACGGAGGACCAGAAGGGAGCAAATAAGCCACAAATAGAGTCTTCACTACAATTTAGATCAGGTACCTTACTTATATGCCAGAGAATAAATAATTTTCCAGAGTTTTTTTTAGGAAAAAACGTTAAATAAATTGAACAAGAAGACTTACCTCTCAGTGCCGCCAGGACTGGGGGGATGTGTTGTCTGACTCTGTGTTTGTACCGGAGCAGGTTGACTCCTGAATGTCTGCAGGGAGGTGTTTTGTATGTGCACAGTATTTTGTATTGGGGGGCTCTGCTTATGGACAGGACTATGTAGTGTCGGAGGAGGCATCTGGGTGTGCACTGTGCTGTGGGTTTGCGCTGTGTTGTCTGAATGCATGCGCTGGCTCTGACTTTGCACGGTACTATTTGTAGGAATATTTGCAGTACTTGTTCCCTGCTGATGACATAAAGTCTGCTTAGGATTATTTGCCTGTACAAATCCACCTTGTGTGTGCACAATGCTGGATACCTGACCTGTAGAGTTGTGTGCATGAAGAGGTGTATGGGATTGTGTGAGCGGTGTGTGTGTGGCAGGTTGGGTATTGATTCCAGAATTTTGCATGGTTATAGGAGAATGTGGACCTGAACCCTGTGCCAGCCCATTACTAGAAGGTGTAACTTCACCGTGTAAGCGGACAGGAGCATTAAAGCTCTGTGTGTGCACAATCTTGTGCGTCTTTACGGTTTGTTCAGCCACTTGCGCTGACTCAACAATGTGGGATTGCACAGGGCTAGTTTTTGGTCCATAGCCATTAGTCTGTATGGCAGGATTTTGGGAGTGCACTGGGCTAACACTGACTTGACTGTGAAAATGCACGTGTGCACGTGGGGGGCTCTGTTTCTGGACGACTGAACCCTGCCTTTGGATGGTATTTTGCTGTACAGATGGACTTTTTGGTTGGACTCCATTGTCAGCTTGTATCACTGGTCTATGTGTAGGTGGAATATGGGTTTGGGTTTGCACAGCTGTATTTTGTGTGTGGATAAGATTATGTTGTGTTTGTAGCGGCTGACAATATGTGTTTATGGGGGTACTGGCATGTAAAGGACTCTGAGGATACACAAAGGCGTCAGTTGGTGCAGAGATGCGTCTTTGTAGTGTATTATGTGTATGGGCGTCTGTGTTGGGTCCTGCACTTGTTGGAGAGCTGGTGTGAAGTGGGTTCTGTATGTGAACAGCTTGGTTAGTATGTGCTATGGTAGAGCCATTGACTGCAGGTGCTGCCCCTCTTGGGTGCTGCGGCTGGACGGATGAAACATCCCTTGGCACACCATGATCAGGGACATCTGTAAGACAAAACATAGCAGGGAGCGCTTTAGTGTCATAATTATTTGCTTACTTTTTCCCTAGAATATATAAATCCCAAACAGAGACAAGATGCACCCAACGTATCATAGCAGCATATATTTGTTCATATCTAGTGGATAAAAACCTATATGCACATGTTGCTTATTGTGTATGTGTTGGCACAGTAATGTATGGAGTTGATGACACGTTGTCGAAAAATGCCACATTGGAAGATATTTATTGCTGAAAGTCTTGGTATCAAAATCAAACTTAAGAAAGCAAAGGTTGAGCAGCAAAATCACAGCATTACAGGTACCTCTAGGGTAAATCCTGTATCCATTACAAGTCATGTGCATTACAGCCTTGCAGCGCTGGGGACCTGAGTTCAGGTTCTTAGGGTCAACATCTGCAAAGAGTCTGTATGTTCTGTCCGTGTTTGTGTGGGTTTCCTCCAGGTCCTCCGATTTCCTCCCACACTCCAAAACATACTGGTAGGTTGATTAGATTGTGAGCCCCATGGGGACAGGGACCGATTTGTCAAGTTGTTTGCAGCGCTGTGTAATCTGTGTGCGCTATATAAATAATTATTATTATAGTATTAATTATTATTATGTACAGACACCCCGATAGACCTAGTCATCTCCACTGATGAAACACAACACAGCTTCTCATCCGTGTGCATTTCTTTGTTTCACGTAACTGTAAATTTAAAAAAAAAAAAACTCTATTCTGGGAAAACAGGAGAATTTGCCAAAAAATACACAGTTTATTATTACACAACTAATACAATTTGGTTTATGTGAATACCTCCAACCTATCTTGGAATCCAGAACCTGTAGTAAAGCATCAGAACATAACCTGTATTTGTCGTTCTTGTATTTAGCTTGTATAGTATTCTATATACTGTACACTGCAGTATACTCTGCACGTCTCTGCTGCGAATATAATGTCCTGACAGGGAAAATTTAATGGGAGGGAGGTAGTTTTTCTGCCCAAAAGTGCTGCACAGTGTCATGGGACTTGTAAATGGTCTTGGCAGCTCTGCACTGAGTCATAAGAGCCTCACAGTTGGGTTGAAGGTTGGCAGAGCAGGGAATGACTGTGGAAACTATAATATTTTTTGATGTCAGTGTTGAAAATATGGATTATGTCAAAAATTTACAGAGAGAAAAAGTAATCCAAGCATCTCTATGAACGTTGAATTTATTATTCTATCAATTTCTCGAGAGAGAGGGACAGTCCGCACCTCTGACCTAATTCCCTGAACCCCTCCTGTCCTGCTCAAAAATCCTTAGTTGATAAAGTAAACAAAAGTCGACTTAACAGCATGTAGTACATGGAAAAGCGGAGCTTTTATACAACAATTAACCTTTACAGGGGTTGTAATTTTTTTAAGTAGACCCTCAAGTGCTGCAGCTCCGGCAGGACCCTGAGGTTCTTTAGTTAAACATGTGTCTAGTGCCCCTTACTCATCCGGTGAGTAGTGGCTTCTCTTACTGAGCTATAACACTATGTATTAAAGAGGCTTTGCTCCTTTCCTGACAAGCAGGGCAAAAAGTTGTTTCTGTTGACTGTTCTGCAGCAAAATAGAGAAGCATTAATGGGAGAGCTGACTAAAGTAAAAGTAATTGAGCATGTGCATCGGCCAACACACTGTTTATTTGGTGGAGCTAGACATTGCTGTATAACGTGAACGTAAAGGGGTTGGCCACTTTATCTCATATATTTGTAATGGCAGGGCAATTGTTCATGGACAGATAGAGATCACATGACCCTCCATCTGCAGCCGTTCTATTTACATGGATGGCTGATGAGGTAAAAGACAGGAGGCTTCACTTTACATATCAATAAAGCCGTGCAGAGCCTTTTTGTATATTGGTAAATTACCTAATATCCTACTCCCCACACATTGCCAAAAATATGAGGTAAAGTGGCCAAACCCTTTAACTGCTTGACAACATAAGACGATACAGATCGTCCTCATTAGTGGGCCATTGCTGCATAGGGACGATCTATATCGTCTTCAGGATCACTCTGATCCCTGCTGCGTCTGCCCGGCATGTAGATCGCTCCATGCCAGGCAGTTTAACTCCTTAACTGCCACACTTGAGTACGAATTCGGCAACTAAGGAGAGAGGGTTTCTTCAGTAACTCCGACGGCCCCCGCAGCGTGATTGCACAGAACAACTTCTGTGAAGCAGCTGCATATCTCCAGGCCACTTATGATAGTCCAACAGATGTATGATGTGGTTAATCTAACCTGTTTTACCTGTCATATGATGCAGCATTTGGGTGCACATTTTCAATATACTTTCTGTATCAATTCCTCATGGTTTTTTAGATGCTTCCTGTCATTCAACAGTAAGCTTCATTTTTTACTTCCTGTGGATAAAAATCTGTCCCTGGTCATGTGATATCACACAGGTGCACGGCTCCTTATATATCACTGGTCATGTGATGTCACACAGGTGCACGACTCCTTATATCCCTGGTCATATGATATCACACAGGTGCACTGCTCGTTGTATCCCTGGTCATATGATATCACACAGGTGCACTGCTCTTTATAACACACAGCCCTGATTACTCTCTATCATATTCCGAGCTGTGCACCTGTGTGACATCACATGACCGGGGACTGGTATTCACAGGAAGTGAACATTGTCATTCAACAGTAAGCTTCATTTTTTACTTCCTGTGGATAAAAATCTGTCCCTGGTCATGTGATATCACACAGGTGCACGGCTCCTTATATATCACTGGTCATGTGATGTCACACAGGTGCACGACTCCTTATATCCCTGGTCATATGATATCACACAGGTGCACTGCTCGTTGTATCCCTGGTCATATGATATCACACAGGTGCACTGCTCTTTATAACACACAGCCCTGATTACTCTCTATCATATACCGAGCTGTGCACCTGTGTGACATCACATGACCGGGGACTGGTATTCACAGGAATTGAACATTGAAGCTTCATATAGAATGACAGCAAGCAGAGATCTAGAACATTGATAAAGTATTTTGGGATATTGTAGCAAATCTAATTACACAAACAGTATCACTTATTTGCTGAAAGTTGACAACCACTTTAAGTCACATGTATTTGCCACTTTACACCTCTTATGTATGCTGTTGATCTAGATTTTAACTTAGTAAGCCAGAATGACATAATCCATGTAGCTTTTTTACATTTAAATGTGACCATAAAGGGGCAAGGAAACTTATTTTCCCAGAACTATTGGAATTTTACAAAATACCACTAAAATAATCAAATTATCAAATTATCATGAGTAAATGTAACGTCCATTATTAGTAATTACACTCATTATAGCTACTGCTATGTATTGGCCTATGATAAAGGTCAGGTCATATCGGCCATTGCCCCCTGAGCTACGATTTATCCCGCTGGGCAAGATCATTACACATCTCAGGACTGGTAGCCCGCAGTCATCTTATGTAACCGTGCCAAAGGGAACAGATCTCCGCACATCATGTACAGGGAAATAAATACTCAATGGTTTGGCAAAGCTTTCTGCTTGGAAAAGAGATCTCACGCTGGATACTGACACAATACACAGAGGAAATTTCCAGGAGTCATGTTGCTGGTATACGGAGTGAGTGAGTGTATTACTGTCAGTAGATGGGAGTAGTACACGTATACTAGCCTAAATTTACTGTCATTACACAGTGTATAAAGATACAAAGCATCAAGTATTTCTAAAGTTTAAAGAAAATGCTATATAACTTTGGATTTTTGAATTTAGAAACAGAAAAGTATGGTGTGCAGATGTTTTCCGACCCTGAGTAAATACTTGGTAGGACCTCTTGACCATATGTTTCTTCCAGCTTTGTACATCTAGAGGCTGTAATTTGTGGCCATGCCCCCTATCACTTGTGCTTTGGATGTGTAGAAAAACGCCACAAAAACAACACATGGGAACACAGCCTTAGGCTGAATTCACATGAACGTATGGGGGATGTGTGTGCGGCTGCAACTGTTTGGAGGAGAATGAATGCTGAGTTGCACCCCAAGCATTGGGGTTGAAACATAATGACGGTTGCTCTGCACGACTGATCCGTGTACATGAAAGAATGAATGGGGCCATGCATTGTGAGATTTTAAGTGCAAACCTCCTTCCATCAGATATGGCATTGAAGATGAAACATGGCTGGGTCTTTCAGGATGAATATGATCCTAAGCACAGCGCTAGGGTAACAAAAGAGTGTAAGAAGCATTTCAAGTCTAGCCAGTGTCCAGATCTCAAACCCATAGAAAACCTTTGGAGGGAGTTGAAAGTCCATGTTGTCCAGTGACAGCTAAAAAACATCACTGCTCTATAGGAGATCTGCAAGGAGGATTGGGCCAACTTACCAAACAGTGTGTGCCAACCTTGTGAAGACTTACAGAAAAAGTTCAACCTCTGTCATTGCCAACAAAGGATATATAACAGAGTATTGTGATAAACTTTTGTTATTGACCAAATGCTTATTTTCCACAACAAATTGCAAATAAATTCTGAAAAAACGTGATTTTCTGGATTTGTTTTCACATTTCGTCTCTCATAGTTGAGGTTCTGCCTATGATGTCAATTACAGGGCTCTCTCATCTTTTTACATGGGAGAACAATTGGTGGATGACTAAATCCTTTTTTTCCCCACTGTATGCTTCCTATGATCCCTATCAATGATTCTTCTAAATCCCTATACACCAATCCTCCTTGTACTGATATCCATCTAGAATATGCTGCATGTTCTTCTCCACTGACTTCCAAATCCCAAAAGCTGAAGAAATCTTGATGTACAGACCTTGGTCCGCCACAAAACAGCTGATGGATCCTGAAACTGCACTCCATACGGTTTTGTCAATGTCTGAATAGTTTAGACTTTGTATCATTTCTGGAAACTCCCTGTTCCCTCTGTGGTCAGGTTGTCCCATTAATCTAAGTATGATATCATACTGACATAAGAAACTAAAAAGTTCTGTTTTACCAAAACAACATACCAACTTGCAGAACCTTGAAGATTACTATGCTCTCAATATAAATCACAACCAACTCTAAACAGATGTATCCCCGGGAATGGTATTTCTCTATCATGGATTACATCATATATACTGCTATCTGTGATAGCAACCAAGGATCTAGTTATAGTGGGAGTTGTACCTGCATCCTTATCCTGATGTATGTAGGGTCCCAAAGGTTCCAATGTAATATAAAAAGGCACCAGCATCATAAATGGTACATGACAGTAAGGCCTCATGCACACAAATGGGCTGTAACCCTCCCCTCTCCATAAAAAGCCTAGCAATACAAAACTCTGTGTGTGTGCACAGGAGTGTAACATGTCACCTAGGTCGTCAATATTATAAAGCTATAAAAAAAACTCATTATATAAAGCTGTTATAAATTTTGGGTCACCTCACCTTTCTGCTGTTGCTGTGGAGGTGTTAATTCACCAGGGCTTCCTGCAGACATGGTATCTCCACTCATTCTCTGAGGGGTGCAACTGGATGGAACAATGGGAGATACAGAGCTTGGAGGAGACTGTCCACCTGTTTGATTACAATGGGACATGCAACCAGGAAAAGGGTGGGCACCATAACCATTTGGTGGGCAGTGAGCTGGGAGATAGGATGGATGCAAGAAATGTGGGTAAGCATGTCCATATCCTGTATCAGCAAAATGGTTGAAGTGCATAGAGTCTTCCCCATGAGGAGCTGTGAATCCATACGGCATCTTAGCAGGGAAAGGTGGTGGAATATCGTGGTTGGGTTGTACACTTTGCCCATAAGGCTGGGATAGGTGTGGAAATTCTCCACGATGAAAAGGTTGCATTGCTGTCATCTTGCCACCATCCATAGGCCACATGTTTGGCACAGGATAGCAAGATGAACTTTGGCAATGAGAACACGGGCACATTGGAGGCAAAAGAGGTTCATGAGAAATAGGCTGGCACATGTACTGTCGATTTTCTCTCAAACTGCCTCTCTTTGGTGGGCTTTGTGTTTGGTTTGTGTAATGTTGGGGTCCTTCAGACAATGAGCGATAGAGTCGTCTTCTCTCCTGATCCGCATACAAGCCTGGATAGTGGCCTCCTTGCAGTACTGAACCTATTCCTTGGGCTCCCCGAGGATCAATGATACCTTCTGGTCTGAAATAAGATCTGCTAGGAGGTCCCTCCATATTAGGTCCAGCAAACCCTACTCTGCATGAACAATGTCGGGACAATAAAGGTCTCCTTGGTGGGTAAATAGCTAGGCTGCCAAACTGTCCTATTTCATCTTCCAAAATCACTGCTTCACAGGGGGATTCTCTCTGCTCCTCCCAGGATGGTGGGGTAAGGGGCAAACTCTGAGATGCTGCTTCATCAGACACACCAGACCACTGAGGTGAGTACTGAAACCTTGCATCTCCATTAACCTTTGCCTGTATATTTTGGTTTACTCCTTCTGGATGCATTTGATGCTGATAATCTCTTGGTCTTTCATCCATATTTTGTCTTTGATGTCCATTTTGGGTTGCCACATCCTCACATTTTACCAGCTGAGAGTACTGTGACTCTGCTTCATGCTTTACATTAACTCCAAATCCACCCAAAAGTTTTTCTAGGTCTTCTCGCTCAGCAGCTGTTGGCAAAGACTTTTGTGGAGTTTCTTCCATCTTCTCAGTGGGGGCTGAAGAGTGCCCAGAGTCACTACTTACAGACAGCAGACGTCCATGCTGCTCCGGGCTCCCATTCATAGAAGGCAGAGGAGTGATCTTTTTCTTAACACGGGCATATAAGCTACCATCCAATGGCCCACGGGTGTGACTAAGATCTGTGGAGGACAAAAAATGGAAAAATAAGTGCAAAAGAATATAATTCCCAAAGCATGTGTCCCGTTCTAAAATAATAATATATTGCCATCATCTTTTCAATGCAGTGTGTTTTCTTCTACATTTTATAGATTCTATGAGACTATCGATACAATATAATTCCATGCCTAATTGTATATAATTCTAGTAACATGTAGCACTCATGTCAATAACTTGCAGTTGTTATATGAGTGAGTGTAATTTGCATACAAGTGTGAATATGTTTGAGATATGTATATGTTTGTGCCATTTGTGCAATATGTATTATGTGTGTGTAGAATGTGTATATGTGTGTGCCATGTGCATATGTGTGTGCCATGTGCATATGTGTGTGCCATGTGCATATGTGTGTGTCCTGTGTATATGTGTGCCATGTGTATATGTGTGCCATGTGTGCCATGTGTATATGTGTGCCATGTGTAAATGTGTGCAATGTGTATATGTGTGCCATGTGTATATGTGTGAAATGTGTATATGTGTGTCATATGTATATGTGTGCCATATGTAAATGTGTGCAATGTGTATATGTGTGCCATGTGTATATGTGTGTAATGTGTATATGTGTGCCATGTGTATGTGTGTAATGTGTATATGTTTGCCATATGTATATGTGTGCCATGTGTATATGTGAACCATGTGTATATATGTGCCATGTGTATATGTGTGCCATGTGTATCTGTGTGTAATGTGTATATGTGTGCCATGTGTATATGTGTGCCATGTGTATATGTGTGCCATGTGTATATGTGTGCCATGTGTATCTGTGTGTAATGTGTATATGTGTGCCATGTGTAAATGTGTGTAATGTGTATATGTGTGTATGTATGCATGGAATGTTCATATAAGTGTGAAATTGTCACAGTGTATTGCAATAATACTTCAACGGAAACCGACGATGAAGCAGCACTAATAATGATAATGTATTTTATTCCATCATAGATGCATTTCGCCTTATCCATATAGGCATTCTCAAGCATGCGAAGCATCACATGCTTAATACCGTTATCATTATTTCTTGGAGTGCTGCTTCATCACCGATTTCCGTTATATCTGTTGGGTTATGTCGGACCCTATGTGAAGACCTGCACCCGATTGTTTCACGGTGCCGTTCCATTGCTCCTTTCCTTTACTGCAATAATGCTTTCAATTATTCTATTTTCTTCTGCAGGTCCCTAGTCTCTTTCTGTACTGCAATATTTTAAAACTGGTAATCGGACAAGTACTGTGTAACAGCCATAACCAAGTTGGCCTTAATGGGAACCTATCACCGCATTTTCACAAATACAGCTAGTGACAGGTTTCCATAGAGCCCTAATAACTAACTGAAACCATTCTTTTAGCTAAAATTGATTCCCTCAGATCCCCATAAATCATCTTTATAAACTTGCCTTGTATAATGCCAAATCTAGAGGGTGCCGAGAGGGGGCGTGGGTTTCTTGGGCTGAATCCTGCAACTTCTCAGAATTCAGCAATAATGTCTTGTGACCATGCTGACATCATCTCAAGTCCTTTAGCCTCCTAACATTAACAAACTGTACCCCATGCATGTATCTGATCACATCTGATCACAACATACCCACATGGAATTCTAATCCTCCATGGAGGCATATAGTGACTTCATGCGACCAGATACATGCATGCTTGTATGTCTTCTTTACTTAATAACAGCAAATTATCTTCCAATTGTCTGTGCGTTCTGTCTGCTGAATCACTGACTTGTCATATGTACATGAAAAGCTTCTACCCATTAAAGTGTAACTGCTGAAACCAAAACCCACATCAATTTTACATCACTAATATCAACCAGAACTAGAATATAAAGCAGTCTATGGGAATGTTCTCAGTGCAAATTATTACAAAGGAAGTGACTAATCCACTTGGTCTCTCCCCCATACCTACGAGTGACATGGAATATGGAGACCTTTGACCTCCACAATAAACACTTATTTTCCCCAGCTGTTATATACGACATTCAGTGCACTCACCCTCCAGACTGTCCTCGTGGTTAACATTGAGGTTCTCATAAGAGTCATAGCGGACAAGTGGATCAGTGATGTCGTAATCCACTGAAACGTTGGGGTCTTTGCGGAAAACCTCTCGCCCTTTAATGTGGGAGATGGAGACATAAAGGAGGAGGTTATATAGCAGTTTCAGAAGGCAGACAAACAGCTGAGTGGTGTGTAGGTGGGAGACAGATGTGTTTAGGAAATACAAATTGGTTGGCTGAAAAATCGGGGGCTTCCACTGTATATTGACATCATCTGTACAGGAAGCACATATGCCTAGATGTGGCTGACACTTTGCGACATGTCTAGAACTAAGACAAGAGAAGGAAAATCAAATGGAGCCAGACAATATGACTAAGGGGTGACCTTACCTTTAACTTTGTCCTGTCCAGAAGAAAATATAAATTCCACTGCCGCATCATCTGGAAATCTTTCATCTGGAAGAAGAAACAAGAATTACCGTAAGTACAGGAGAAGACAGGAACTGGTAATGGTCTGAAGGATGGGCTGGCATGACATTGAGAAGATCAGGCAATGACAGGGACCGCTATACAAATGGCCCCCTATATCTCTGCTTCTCTTGTGAATTAAAGACCATATTATATCAAAAGTATAATTTTTTATGGCTATCATAACTCTCTTTATGTTCCTGTAAAACATTGAAGATTCTGTAAATCCATCACATCCTGGAGCCCCAGCTGTCACTGAACCTCATCCTTTGGCTGTGTCTGCATTCAGTTATAAGGATATCCTTTGGTAAACAAAAGGATTATAGAACTGGCCTTTCCATTATGGTTTTCTCTGCTTAAGTTCCACTTTTAATTTTAATATCAAAACATTAGGTTTGTTCATGGAGTGGCTTTTTATTCCTGTTCTCCACTAACAGCATGTGGACGCTTTTAATCCAACATGTCTGTTCTGAAAGTTTTGTTTTTAAAAAATGAAACTGCGTTCTACCAATTTTTGGACAATACATACTCACGTCTGAGAAACCCACACATATCACATGGTTGGCACTCATGTGGTGAAAGTTTTTATGGACAACCACTGGGGAGATACTCGGTACCGAAGTGGGACCTTCTCTTCTGTGCTTTCACAGAGCTGTGCCATCATTACTGTGTGTATTCATTTTTAAAGGCAATTTGAGCCATTAAGTCATTGGCAGGTCCCAATGGACTGGTGTGTTAGATTACAAAATTTCCAAATATGGGACCAGGTTAAAATAAACCCCCATAAAGGGCAATTTGGAACACTTAACCTACCAGCCTCTAGAGATTTGGCTTTGAGACAAATAAAATCAAAAAAGTCCCTTTTGGCTCAACCTACTCAAAACATTTGGCCGACTTGCAACATCGGGATGGTAGGTCTCACCTGAGCAGGCACAGTCCAGTTGGTCTTTACTGAAGCAGAGATGAGTGTTGTGGATTGTGCACGTATGGAACTGAAGTCTGAACAGGACTTCCCTCTCGTGAGACTTGCAACGCTTATGGTAGCACTTCACCTGTCATGAATAAATCAGGGTTTTAAGAAGACCTCAACATATAAACAGTTAAGATTTGGTAAGATACTTTATATCTAAGTGCTATGTCTAGCAGATACACCATGAAGGCATTGTCAAGCTGGAGAATGCTAGTATACCTTCCTTCATTACGGTGTAGAAATGTACAGACTAATACATACCATGATATCACCTTTAAGAAGCAATGCTGGCTCCAAGCTTATACACAGCTGGCGTTTCTTACTAGTGCCATCCCCTTGACTTATGCTGTAGAAAAAAGCGTGAGATTTAGCTTAAATTATAGGCGGTATTATAAATGGCCTAGTGCTGAGATACAGATATGAAACTCACTAAATTCCTGAGGTGTAGACGAGCTGCATGGACTGGTAGATCTTCAGAAACGGGCAAAATCCTGGAACAAAGAATGATAAAACAATATGAAAGAGGATTTACAATAGGAAGAAAAAACAAGTCTTGGCATTCCTGTTACTTTATGTGGCATAGACAGGAATGTGCCGGGCTGATACAGCAAAATAAAGGAAATGCTATGACACAAGTGAAATAACATGGGTTTATTGGTGCAGATGGCAAACATATGGTGAGATATTGTCAGCATATACATCTGTGGCAAGAATACATTATGGATGAAACTGGGTTCACACAAGGGCAGCTCAGTGGGCAAAGGGACTAGAACGTTCCCAGTAGACATGAAGAGGTGAAGGTCAAGACTTAGGAGATGGTCTCTGAAAATCTCCTGTAGTAAAAAAGTCAAGGCTTCTGGCTTTCATGGTAAGACTTCAGAGCAGATTTATGTAGTTGGTTCCCATAGAAAATCTGATTTCACTTAGTTTCCCCAAAAAAAGAAAGTGTTTTGCTGTGGCTTCCCCTTGTTAAAAGACCATGGCCCATTCAGGAGCTGGGGAGGGTATCTCTACGAAAATCACTAGTCTTGGAACATGGAAAAAATACATAGCCATGAATAGCAAATACTCATATAAATAAAGTAAAAAAATGCTGCTAAATGGCAAATCAGCTCACATCTCTGAAATTAGAAAAGAAGTGAGTGCTACACTGCATGCTAGGCTAACGCTAAGCAGATGTCTGACATATGCGTGAAGATGATTGGTATGCACAGACCACAAGGGAAGCGGAGTGACTCAGGTCTGGAAACCTGCGCCCTCATCCTATATTCTATCTGTATGGAAACAAGCATTGGCCGCATATGTTTTGATTACATTTGGCATGCCCGTATTCATTTAAGGTTTTGTTTTTCCAAACTAATTTTGGAAACAAGAAAATATTTAATTCCAAATGGCAATGAGAAGTGGGAGTCTCTGTCTGGCACGCCAGTCAATGTCCAAGGTGGAGTTTTTAATACGCTTGATGCGAACTCTATGGATCTGGGAAGCAGATGTCAAGGAGAAGGCAGGATTTATGAGAAACATATGTGACTAAGACAAATGTATAATGAGCACCATGTAAGCTGAAATTAATAGTGGAACAATTACAGAGAAATTCAGCCCTGTATGCAGAATACAGCTAGTTTCTCAATTCTGCAGCCATGAAAACATGAAGCCACCTCCCCGAGCTATCTCTTAGATACAGAGTCAATGTCATAGATAGAATCTGCCATCTGATGATATACAGCACGTTACTATTCCCAAATATCTTAGGCTTTTAGGGTATATCCTCAGATTATAAGATACACATGGGTCACAGGCCTGAGATGTGGGTCCCACGTTTGAGAAGTAGTCCACCATAGCACCGATGGCCATCAAAAGTTGGTGACAGTCTTCTACTTATGTTATTTTTGATTTTACCTACATTAGGTGTCCACAGTACTTCATAAAAGAAAAAAAATTAGATCTCTCCGCCAATACCAACTAACATGAAGATTGACCAATTCCCAGTATAACCACCATTTGGATCCCAAATACTGCCATGGTCACTACCATAAAGGTTGTCCTCCCTAAAAAATTATCTACTTTGGAACATGTTATACCAATAATAATATATAGTATGGGGAAGAATGCAAAGTGAATACATGTTTCTTGCTCTATACAGGTGATTCTTAGCCTCTATTATCTCTGAAGTATGTAGTACAGTCATATGTCAACTTCTGCCGTGAACACTTACCTCCATCATTCTGAAGCCCAGGGATCACAGGGAGCAGCACACATTGCAACGATAACATGTCACTGCTGATCTTTATGGTCCCTGACAATAATCCTCCAAAATAATTGATGTACCTGCACAAAGAGGCATCACAGGAATTAGTGACAAAAATTCTTGGAGGCTTAAATAATTAGTACAGGCAGTCCCGGGGTTACGTACAAGATAGGGTCTGTAGGTTTGTTATTAAGTTGAATTTGCATGTAAGTCAGAACTGTATATTTTATAATAGTAACTCCAGACAAATTTTAGTTTAGTCTCTGTGACAAATGGATTTATAAAATGTTGGTGTATCATAAGAACCAGGATTACCATAAATGTTATAGCTGTTTATTGTAGCCTGGGGCTAATGTACAGCAAATTACCAACATCCAGAGGTCTGTTTGTAACTAGGGGTCGTCTGTAAGTCGAGTGTTCTTAAGTAGGGGACCACCTGTATAATAGATACTAATATAGAGCTATAGATAAATCGTCAAAAAGGTAATCATGTCATCACAAGACTTCATGAAAATCTCCTTCAAACATGCAGTGTCAAGTCTAAAAGGTATGAAAAAGATATAGAATAGAATATAGAAAAATCCATGAGTTACTATAACAATTGATTTGACGGTTTCTTAAATGTCTCAATTTTTTTTTAGTAGAATCTTGTATAAATATATCAATTGGGTCACAAAGCATAGTTCATAAAGTTGTATTCACAGAACTTTACATTCAAACGTCATTTAGAAAATCATTGTAGAAGTACAGAATTATGGATAATTCATGTTGGAAAAAAATTCCCCAATTAGGAGAGTTTAAAAGTTATAAAAGGAAAAAAAACTCAACCGTTACAAAAATCCTCTTTTCATAACAGTAATAAGATACCCCAAAGATGGGTCCACAAATTAGCAGTCAAGTGAAAATGTACGTTTGCTGATATTAGTAAATTTACATTGGGAGGCTATTATCTAAATTAGACTATTATCCTAACTGATGAAATTTTTTCCATGTGTCGTGACAGATTGAGGACTCGAGAAAACTCAATTACAGCAAATTATATTTCCATGGATTTAAACAATTTTCCATGGGAAAAAAAACCATTCAAATCCACACAGAAGTATTGCAGTATATGAACATTTCACAACCAGAGACTTGATACATCAAAATTCTGTTTTAATTTCGGTCAATGGACCAATACATTAACTTCAGAAAAATTATGGTGACAAACAGATATCACAGACAATCATCTTTTTTATGCATATGTAAATAACCCTGCAAGGTCACCAGAGCTGATTTACCCAATTTGCCAACAGACATCCATGACAGAGAAGGTAAAAATGTTAATCGCGGCCAAAGAGAGGGGCACTGGGCACTGGGCAAATCTGTCCTACTTTTGGTAACTTGCAGGCTGATTTGCATTTCCATCAGAAGATAATTATTTCAGGATTGCTATTTTAGTTTGTGACCACAATGTTATATTTCTGTTCTTATTAAAGGCTCCTACTAGTCTACTAATTTTTAAGGCATTTAAAGAGATCAGAAATGTTTGCATTGACTTTGCCTGCCTCCATTTCAGGTGTTCAAAGTCATGCTCTGTTGCAGTTTCTGGGTAAGGAACATGCAAATAGGGCATAAAAGGAAAACTATACCTCAGAGATGACTTATATAAGGCTATTCAACAGGGACATGACATGTGATAATAGACAACTCCATAGACAACTGTGGACAGGATTGTTTCAACAGGCTTCTTGAAAATTAGAGCAATATAGAAACATGCATGTGGGGGACATTTATCAGGGCTTCCGACCATTTAAGCCTGAAATGTACACCAGCAAAGCTCAACACTAGAATCATCAGGTGGCCAGAACCTCTTGATTTATCCATCACAGGAGCAGAGCTTCATCATACACTGGAGTACGAAGCACCGGCGCATAACAAATGTTCTCCTATACAACTAAAAAGCTGGTCGGCAAAGGCAATCTCCATAAGTAGTAGGAATTCCTTCCTGACCCATGTCCATGGCTTCTAACCTAACCAAACCAGTTTCCTATGCTACACAGATGAATTGTAATAACATGGAGATGCAGATTTCTATGGTTGGGTGTCTATCCTTTTGGAAAATAATTACGGGTTTCGGATATTATCCTACATGATGTCACTAGGCTTCTTTTACCAAACTATGTCACTAGACTTCTTTTACCAAACCATTTGCATATTCCATGCTCCGAAAGAAGCCATCCTTATGTAGGTGATAACCCAATACTGTAAATCAAAGTTGGCCAATATTTCATCGAAAAACACCTAATCAATGTTTGACGGCTCTGTCATATCAGGCTTGAGCCAGTAGGCTTCAGTTGTATGGTTATATAGAAGATCCTTATTCATCTTTACCTATGAAAGAACTAGGTGCAGATTTACATTAATAAGATTAATATTAATATTACATCATCTGACTTAACTAGAACTTTCCTTGTCATTCCTGTAAGGAAACATGACTTATTTTGCCAATCCGTATCACAGGAAACGAGTTCAATGAAAAGCATTCTGCAGCTTCTGATAACAGGACACAGGGCAAGTGAATATTTCTCCTCTACAACAGGAAAAGCTCCTGATTTCCCAACTACACGTAAGGAAAACATTATTGAAGTGTTTTGGCATGGCATGTGAGTCGTGAATAATGTTATGGCTCCCCGACCCAGTTTTTCTGCACAGACCTGCGTTGGGATGGATGAAGAGATGAAGAGACCTTATCTTCACAGAACTTTCTCATGGCCAAAGTGCTGAGTGCCTGATCCACGCTGCAAACAGGGAACGGAAACAAAGCGTGTGAATGACAGCGAAGGGAAGAGGAGCGAGATAGGACAAAGCACGAAAAGTGGAAACAATTCAAGTAAAGGACAAAATGAGTGCAAACTGCAATATCAGGGAAACAGAATAAGTAACGAGAAGAAGAAAAACAATCCATGAGGTTAAGAAATTATTCAAGTACTGGGCATCTGGTTTCTGCTGACTCCATGTACAACCTATATTCTCCGGCTGCTGGCAAGATGTTCTGGAAATGCTATAGCCTAAAGATCAGAGTTGCCAACCACTGGTTTAGATATGTGAAACATTTTTGACATGACCACCCGAAATTGAAGTAAAAGTAGTTTTTCTAGGGGGTGGTCTTCTCAAGGAAGATATCCAGTATGAAAAATATATGGTGGAACTGAAAATCTGTCATCGGAAATCTCAACTGGATAACGTCATGTTCACACAGGGGGAGATTTATGAAGCGTTGTCTTACAGTTTTCTGGCGAGCAAGGTTTTTACAAAGCCCCATCACCACCAGTTTCCGGATCCCCTAATGGTGATTGGTGCAGATAGGGACATGAGCTCACCGATACGGACTACCATATGTACTATAGTCTCTGCCAGAAAACCGGTGGAGACAATAGCTAAAATTGGTCGCTAGAGATCCCATCTGGATCTACTAAGATACTGGAGGTGGATATAATTAAGACAAAATTTTGGCACTGGATTTTACAGGTAGGGCATTTTGGATTGTATTTTCTACACATAGAATGTATTATAGGGATAACCCCTTAAGAGCCAGGTTTACACACTATTAAAGGGGTTGGCCACTTTACCTCATGTTTTTGTGGTGTGTGGGGGGCAGGATATTAGGTAATTTACCAATATACATCTATTAAAGGTTTTGCTCTACTTACTTGATAAGTGAAGTGAAGCCTCCTGTCTTTTACCTCATCAGCCAGAGATTCCTGTCCATAAAACGGCCACTGATGGAGGGTCATGTGATCTTTGACCATGAACAATCGCGAGTTAGACATCACATGACCCTCCATCTGCAGCCATTTTATGGGCAGGAATCTTTGGCTGATGAGGTAAAAGACAGGAGGCTCCACTTTACATATCAAGAAAGTGGTGCAGAACTATTACTAGATGTATATTGGTAAGTTACCTAATATCCTGCCCCCCACACCCACATTACAAAACACATGAGGTAAAGTAGCCAACCCCTTTAATTTGCAAATCTCTTATTTGCAACAGTGTGTTCATGCACAGCATATGATGTCTATGTAATAGTGATAATAGTCTGACAATGGAAGGCCATTCATTTCTATGCTGATGACCTCAAATAACTCTGTAACACGTCAGATTAATTTAATTAGAGCCTAGGGAAAACAGCCAATACTTGTTTCACAGGGTTATCACTATCTCAGATCAAAATTTGTAAAATCACATGAAGACAACCTTAATAAGACCATAACCACATACAATAGTTACTTTTAGAAAAAAAACCATTTAAAGGGAGCTAAATAAATATTATGTAGAGAATTAACAAGTTTAAAGGGGTTGGCCACTTTACCTCATGTTTTTTGTAATGTGTGGGGGTAGGATATTAAGTATTTACCAATATATATATCTATTAAAAATATTGGTGGGGATTTGACACTACTACAGATTGTGGCAAGGTGGGGTGGGGTACATAGTGTAGATCAGGATCAGTGGTAGATAATACTAGCTACTACAACAACTCAAGTTAACTGGATGAGTATCAATATCTGGATATGACCATCAAATAATTTATGGAGCTAATTAATTCTGCTCTATATACTGTGTACTTCCGATTCCAAGGCGACTATAGAACTAAGTAGCTATATCCATACAATAGGATATCAATGGATATTAGTGCTGGCTAAATGATAAATCCACCTATGACATCACCACTGATCAGCAGAGACTAGGGGACAGTGTCTTAACTACCATATCCAACACTTCACATGGAGGCTACATTTAATTTTAGTCACAATTGAAATTTGGCAAAAAAGTACCTTGCTGACACCTTGCTATAATGCATGTAGGATGCAATAACCACTCCGGTCTTCCCCTGGTTGCCCTGTCAAAAGAAAGAAAGGGGCCAATGAGTAATGGATGGTGACACCATATACAGAAGATATGTAACATATGTCTTCAGGATTAAAGGGGTTGTCCACTTTCAGCAAATAATTGATATTGTCTATGTAATGAAAAGCTAAACAATTTTCCAATATACAGTTTTCATTGGTCACTTCCTGTGGATAGAAATCTGTCCCTAGTCATGTGATGTCACACAGGTGCACAAGCAGTTAGTATCACAGACAGTTATCAGAGCGGTTTGTTATAATGAGCCGTGCACCTGTGTGACATCACATGACCAGGGACCGGTTTTTATCCACAGGAAGTAAACAATGAAGTTTCCTGCAGAATGACACCAAGCTGAGGTCTAGAAAACCAGGAGAAATGGTTACAGAGAGTAAATTGGAAAATTTTAAGACACATTACACAAACAATATCAACTATTTGATAAAAGTGGACAACTCCTTTAACAACTGTAGCATTCCGGTCTTTACCTTGCAGTGCAGGACGACCACATGCTGTGGGTCACTGTTGAGCCAGGCCTCCATGGCTTTACAAATGGAGCATATCACATCAAGAGGCGGTGCATGACAGTCCGGCCAGAAAAACTCCTGAACCTAGGAGACCAAAAGGTTAATTTATATCACATGGTCATACCATTGACAGATAATTAGCTGAGGAGGTGTAACACGATAGTATATAAATGTATATTATAGACTATTGGAGATGTGGAACAAGAGGTGCTACGTCTGGAGAAGGTACAGAGGCCCAGGTCACAGACAAGGCTGGGTCATATACCACAAAGAGCTGGTTTGGCATAAAATCCAAATAAAGCGGCTACCACCAGGTTCACAGGCAGATTGTTCTCCTATAGCTGCTCACATACTTCCCCTATAATAGCCTATTGATGGATGTGAATGTGTTTCTGTGCTGTAGGTGGCATGTGGGGGTGTGAGGATGTGGTGGTGAGGCTGCGGGATTAGGCTGTAGGGTGGGGGGCTGGTGGGAGAGAAGAAAAGCACAAGAAGAAGAATATAATGAGCAAGGGGGTGTTATTTTAGCTATAAATCGCAGCTAACTAATGGGCTAATGTATGGACACATTTATGACCAAATATATCCGCTATGATAAATCTGTCACAACACACAAAACTGTGGTGACAAACCACATCCATAAATGGAGGCTCCTGGAGCAAAATATATTTGACAACTAATACCTACCGGTAATCTATAATGAAATTTTGGGGTGGGTCACCTTGAAGGAAATCTGTCAGTCAGCAGGTCAGAAATTAAAAGGGGTTGGTCACTTATACCAAACTTTAATAGGGTAAGTATAAGACCATAACAGAGTGACCCTTATTATAGGTACTCTGATGAAGTTTGCCGTTCGCTGCCAGGAGCCACAGGTCATGTAACACACTAGCAACAGGAATAAGAAATTCTCCTTCCCAGAGAATGGAGGTCACTACTGTCTGCACTACCCCTCCATCATAACCACTCTCTCATATCAGTGGTTGCTGCACCCTCCCTGTAAGTACTCACTTATACGTGATACATTTACCTTTGGGTTGAGTTTTCTAATGTCATGTCTTTTCCTTGACAGGTTAAAAAACTGTAAACACAAATGCAAAAAAAAATGTTTTTATTAATTTAATTATACAAAATACACTCAAGCTTTAGAAAAATGTATGTCTTTCATACAAAAATCATTATCAATAGGGTTAACATTGACTTGAGTTCCTGTTATAATGTAGATGACAATTTTTATCAATTTTGGAAATACATTTTTATTCCATTTTTATTGGGTCCAGTCATGACGTGATTCAACACAGAGGTGAGGTAAGTTTTTTTTTAAGGTTGTTATCTAAATCTTTTCTACATTTTGTAGAAATGTTCATACCAGGTATTTGTCCTCATGCTTGGACCTCAGCATGCTTGCCACTTCCCGCAGATTACTCCGATATCTCTGTTCCTCCAGGACAGAGGGGAAGTAGACACTGATGATACGTTCTGTGATATATGTCAGGTCCAGGTCATAGCTACGCTGGATAACTTGATCCAGGCTAAAACTCCTGCCATAAGGAAAGTACAATAGATCTAGTTATCACTTAAAAACTAAAAAAAAAGAATCCCCTCATAGAGGCACAGGTATCTAGTTTTTGGCTTCTTTTTTTCTTAATTTTCTCTTTAAGGGCCATGTCTACTTTTTTCCTTTTTTTGTGCCCAAGGCAACCTCCCTCTTCTAAGTTCTTCATGGTCAATTTTGCTGCAACGTCCTTAATTGAAATGTGAAAGTTGTGTCTATTTTAAAAAGGTGCACAAATCCACACCTGCCCCCTAACATGTGTGTATGGAATAGTTTAGAGATGTCTGCTACTTTTTGGAGAAAAGGCACAAGGCCAGACTTATGACACATGTCCCCCATGGAGGTTACAGCAGAAGGATCCTCCCACCCTTACGATATAGCTGACTACAGACAGGCCCGCACACATACCCTGGGGTTTGAATAGAAGTAGAGCAGTAGTAGGTATCTAGCCTCACCTTGGCAGAGAGCTTCTTTGTTTGACACTGAGAGATTTGGTGGAACCCTGCAAAATACAACAAAACAATAATTTAGCACATCAAATTAACAAAATCAATGAAAATGTAGTCAGAGATAGAACATTTAGGAAAGCTGAACTACTTCCCTATGGAGGATTTAATTTCATCTCGCCCGAATACCCCAAACACAAACATGATGGGACTTACTCCACAAGTATATGTTTTGATGCTTAGAAGAAAAGGATTAAGCCGATGAAATCCAACCACCCAATCCTTATCTCATTACATCTGCTGTTGCAGAAGAGTATGGAGACCACCATACACTTGACCATGTGATGCTGAAGGTATTCTTTGGGGACACCCTAATTCATAGCTCTACTATGAATGGCTTAAAGGAAATCTACCATTTATTTTTATGCACTGTGAAACAAATATACCTTGAGAATATCTGTAACGACACTGATGCAGAAACATATATATATATAATCTCTGATCCGCGTGGTTTTGCTCTAAAAACAAAACTGGGTGCAGACTGGCTACTGTACATAAACACATTACAAGGAGCTTCATGAACTGTCCAGACAGGACTAATCAACCAGAGCTGGATGACTCATACATAGCAGCTGGGGGATAGTGCAGCGATTGATTACTTCTGCCTGTTAGGGACAACACAGTCAACACAGAGTTCTTTAAAGCAGTGCATAATTAGGGCGAGGAGAGCGCCTGGGCAGCCACAGGAGTGACAGAGTCTCATTATCAAAATTTTATAATTATTTTTTCAGCAAACCACTCAGTTCAGTGATTAAACAAGATATGTTTCTGCATTATTGTAGCTACAGCATTCTCAAGGTATGTTTGCATCATAATGCATAAAAGAAAATGGTAGATTTAAACTTTATTGATGCCAAGAGGACTTCAGTGTACGCCCCCTCCCTAATCTCCAAACAATTGCAACAATTTTGAATCCTCTCCCAAATCCCCTGTAGACTAAATGAGTAGTTAATGAAACCTATACGACATGATATTGGGTGAAGATAGGGTACAGGGGCTGAGAATTCATTACAGTGACACTCCTTTAAGCCACAAAATATAGCTTTTTATGAAGTAGAGGTCACTATATACACATGACATGGGACTCTATTGCCTTCCATGCCTCACCCTGAGTGTAGAATTGCAGGTTTCATTTATATCATGTAATGTGTTATTTATATATATAGGGTTCTCAGACAGGGCAGTATTAGCACTGGTTCTCATTTCCATAGTATAGTGGTTATACAATTCTCAGCGGAGCCAGCGCTCCTCCTGTTTCCTTCTTGTTCAGCGCAGGATTGCAAAACTCTAATGAGAAAATTGGTTTGTGGTGTTTATCCAGGAGCAACAACAGCACAAATAGCAGAATGCAGCCAGGAGGTCCCGAATAACAACTAGTTATAGTCAGGGACGACATATCTAATAATGCTAATGCTCTATACTCACTGCTTGCAAGAACCTACAGTCTATGAGGATGAGGGGGTGACACAAGAGCTTACAGTCTATGAGGATGAGGGGGTGACACAAGAGCTTACAGTCTATGAGGATGAAGGTGGTGACACAAGAGCTTACAGTCTATGAGGATGAAGGTGGTGACACAAGAGCTTACAGTCTATGAGGATGAGGGGGTGACACAAGACCTTACAGTCTATGAGGATTAGGGGGTGACACAAGAGCTTACAGTCTATGAGGATGAGGGGGTGACACAAGAGCTTACAGTCTATGAGGATGAGGGGGTGACACAAGACCTTACAATCTATGAGGGGGAGACACAAGAGCTTACAGTCTATGAGGATGAGGGGGTGACACAAGAGTTTACAGTCTATGAGGATGAGGGGGAGACACAAGAGCTTACAGTCTATGAGGATGAAGGTGGTGACACACGAGCTTACAGTCTATGAGGATGAGGGGGTGACACAAGGGCTTACAGTCTATGAGGATGAGGGGGTGACACAAGGGCTTACAGTCTATGAGGATGAGGGGGTGACACAAGAGCTTACAGTCTATGAGGATGAGGGGGTGACACAAGAGCTTCCAGTCTATGAGGATGAAGGGGGTGACACAAGAGCTTACAGTCTATGAGGATGAGGGGGTGACACAAGAGCTTCCAGTCTATGATGAGGGGGTGACACAAGAGCTTACAATCTATGAGGATGAGGGAGTGACACAAGAGCTTACAGTCTATGAGGATGAAGGGGTGACACAAGAGCTTACAGTCTATGAGGATGAAGGGGTGACACAAGAGCTTACAGTCTATGAGGTGGAGGGGATGACACAAGAGCTTACAGTCTATGAAGATGTGGGGATGACACAAGAGCTTACAGTCTATGAGAATGAAGGGGGGACACAAGAGCTTACAGTCTATGAGGATGAAGGGGGGACACAAGAGGTTACAGTCTATGAGGATGAAGGGGGGACACAAGCTTACAGTCTATCAGCTTGCATAGTGGGCCAGTCATTCTTTATAAGGAAAATGTAGGAAATCGCCCTGCACAGCATTCATGTATCTCATGGACAGTGAATGTGAGTGATAGAGAAAGCCAAGTGCTGTGCTCAGCAATTTCCAATTTCCGATAACTGAATGGAATGGAAGGAGACATACTCGTGATGCCACTAAATGAATTTATGATTCTCTGGATTGAATTTATTGTAGAGGGTTCTTACTAGTCCCAGTAGTAGGTCCCTCACTGATATAGGGGATAACATGAAAACTTTAAGGTAAACTTTCCTAATAATAAGTTGCACAATCGCGGCCTATACAGTTATAATAAAAGGAGTCCTGAGGAACACTGTTATTAGGATACATCTAGATTTACTTTTACCTTAAATTCAGGCATTGCATCTATATAATAAGTATATCTAGAATGATTACAAAAAGACCCTTATACCAGAGCGTGTCCCTGATTTCTCCTTTCTCTCGCCCCTCCTTCCCATCTTCTTCCCCAGAACTGGCTGTGTCACTCTCTCCTTATTTTGCGCCAAGAAAAACTTCACACAGAAACGCAGCCACGTCCTGCTCATTTCCATCACCCCTTCCTTGCCAGCCCCTACATTTTCCCTGCATCTATTAACCCGTTCCCTCCTTACCATGTGCTGGATGCATGGACCCGGAGCTGTTCTTCTTCTCTGCATGGGAGGACACAAGTTAATATATACACAACCTCATTTATCTAACAGAGACTTCAAATAGGGATAACAGCACAGGCCGTGACCGGTTCCAGATATAATATTTTTCAAATTGACTAAAAAGTTATTTCTGTAATAATAGACTAATTATAGGTTAGAATTCAGTACAGAAGAGTAACTTTAACTTGAAGAATGTGGATACACGTAGAAAATTTATAACATGGACCTTATGTGCCATTTGTGCTATAAAAACCTTATGGCTTCCATAGACAGCAGTGCCCAAAGGCTTTCATTGTTTCATAAAAATTGGTTAAAGTGGTTATTCAGGGCTCCTCCCCTTTAACACCTGAAATCATAGCGTCCCCCTGAAGAGATGGCAGCATTCAGTATTGCTGTGGCCTATTTCATGTCTACCGGGCACAGCGCCATATATTGCATAGTGGCTGTGTTTTATATTGCAGAAAAGCCTCATTCATTTCTATTGGACGTGATATCAAAAATCTTTGAAGCACATTGCAAACACTTCAAATGTGTTCCAGGAATCAGACCCCAGACCGTCTGTTCTGTTATGCTAAACATAAATGATGAAATTTCTAGAATACCTATTAAATTTTTACTCTGTCCAAACTTTTTTTAGTTACAATTTTCCAAAAGATTAGTTTGGTTTAATGGTTTTAGCAAGATCTCTGCTTGCTTTGCTTTCATTGCTCACAATTAATAAGGATCAGTTTATGTGAAGGACACACAGGAGCTAGATGGGTTACACCTCCACCTCTGTGCGCTCATGCCCAGCGGGGATCAGCCTCTGCATGCAGGGTCTTCTCTCTGTATTAGTCACTTTAACGATTCATATTATACTACATATGTGGATAATTTCTTATAATCAATAATATTAATAATCAATTAAATCCAGTAAACAGATTTTTTTAATTAATGTAAAGAATTTCTAAAAAGAAGTATATTAAAAAGTTGTGAGACTTTTACCAAGAGCAACATTTATTTGCTAAAACTATAATACTTCTATAATATTATTGGTTCTGATTTTTTAGAGAGGTCCAGTGTGTAACTCTTTCTCAAGTTTCCTATAGAAAAAATGTAAGGGTTCCCTACTCACCATGTCGGCTGGTGGGGGGGATGAGCAACCAAGTGGTACCTGCAAGAGTGCATAGGGTAAGAGTAGCGTCAAGAGGCAAGAAGGATAATAACTTGACATTTCCAACCTAGCAATGTGACATCAGTATATAGACAAGGAGTCCAAAATGACTTTACACAACCTGTTAAGTATGATGGGGAAAGCCAACAAAATCATGTCATGGGTTCACTATGAGATGGCAGGAGAAGAAAAAGGCGCGTTACAATTGCTGCATCCCATTTTCAGAAGATTGAATTCTCTTTCTCCTATTTGAGGACAAATATGCTACATACTTAAGACTGCTACTTAGACTACTTGACTTAAGTCAAGCTTTATCCGTGTGTTTCGGGAGTTGGGTGTATGGTCAGCTTTAGCATCAAAGTGGTCTACTGTGACTCAAATGACAAGTAGATGACACTGAAAAGTAGATGACACTGAAGGTTGAGAAGACCTCCTGTCCTTTACCTCTTTCCTAGTCCTGAGAACCTCACCCTGAGAACATCACCAAATAAACCACAAAAATAATCATTACTCATCCTACAGAACTGTACACTTACACAAAATCTCTACCTTTCATTAAGTTTCTATTAAAGACTCCCAGAATTTTGACATAAGTTACATAAAACAGCCACATAAGCCCCCTAATGCTCTCATGCCATTCAAAATACACGGGTGCCAAAAAAAACCAAACCGGCTTTTGACACCTAATGCTTTGGCAATAAAATTTTGCTAATGCAGGTGCGGCCAAAGGCAGTCAAATGTTTTAAGTGAAAAAAGAAAAAGTTAACACAGGAACTGGGTTGATATTGCAGCATGTATGACTATACCTAATACAACATGAGAAGCTCTGTACACTATATAGGCGTAAAACACATGACAGACCAGCTAGAATATGAGAAAAAAATCCAATCCTTATAAGACTTTTGGACACATTATTGCTTCCTTGATACAACGTAACATGATCAGATAACTCCAGGACCCTTTAACACTAATCCTGTAAACACATTAAATTACAACCAACGTATGGAAGGATAAACAGTCTGAGCCACAGCCCTGGGAAAACCCGTCAGGTCTCCCGTATAGATCCTACAAAAGATCCTTATTCAGCAGTACACACAAAATTAGGAGTTGAGATTTCACAGGGCTCGAGTTTATATATAGACGGCCCTGGGAAAATCAACATACAAGACGCCTGCAGAGATACCACAAAGGATCTTTATCTAGAAGAACATATAAACTTAATAGTAGGTGAGTTCAAACTTCACAGGGCATAGGTTTATGGGCAGACAGGGAACCCCCCCCCCCATGGTGCGGACAGAGGGCCCATTCAGAGCCCAATCTCCCCTGAAAAAGAAAGTCCGGCTACTCCACCTTATGACACTGAATGGGGGATGAAAGACTCTCCTCTTCTGACATGCTATGTGTCCGCTCTTAAGATTCTTCCCCAGGATAGGAAGTGAGGGATTCTTGCATGGGTTTACAGATTACCTCAATGTTGATTGGGTTTTATGTAGATGCTTTTGATGCAGTTGTTGAATACTTTATAGTGTGCTCGTTTTGGGTTTAGGAAACTTCAAAAAATACTGAATTCACGAACATAGTATATGTTCCTGAGAACGCAGTCGACAGTACACACATACAACTGGACCATGGATATAAGAATGAACAACAATTGTATGAACAGTCGTGTACAGATACAGTTTTACATATGTTCCCAATTTCTCTGGATCAGAATGAATTAAAGGCTTTGGGTATCTCAAGTATTAGGATCAGACAGGTAAAATCTATCCTGTTAGCTCCTTCTTTTCTTTGATTTCCCAAATATATATATATATATATATACCATATTTTTCAGACTATAAGGCGCACAAAAAAAAACTTTGATTTTCTCAGAAATCAAAGGTGCGCCTTATAGTCCAGTGCGCCTTATATATGAACCGTACTTACAGACAACAGCTGCCATGAACTGTGCACAGGTCTGCCACCTGCTGGTCATTCATCCTTATAATCAGGTGCGCCTTATAATCCGGTGCACTTTATATATGAACCTAGACATTTTAGCAGGCATTTATTGATGGTGCGCCTTATAATCTGGTGCACCTTATAGTCCGAAAAATACGGTGTGTGTGTGTGTGTGTATATATATATATATATATATATATATATATATATATATATATATATATATATATATATATTTTTTTTTTTTTTTTTTTTTTTTATGTCAATAATTTAAAATCAATGATCAGTTTAATGAGACAGTCCAGCAGTCTTACCTTTCCTTCACATTTCTTGTGACTTATAATCTTGCAGACTGCAAAAAAACATGAGATATTAAACATTTTTGATGGGACTATTGTTACAAATTGCTTGTCATGTTAGACTTCCATCTACACTGGAATTCTGAGGAATATACATTTCTAAACTAATATCTACAAGGATACTGTCGGGTCAGAACGAGAGTAAGTTCTGATACAACCCCAATCATCAACTTCCCCAGGGTTGTCCCTGCCTACTAGACGACCGCCCTATATGACGGTCCTCAAATGGGAGATGTTTTATACACTTATTATTATGAAGGAAAGGGAGCAGGGACAACAAAGTTGAAGTCTGCATGCCAAGTCAAAAGTGAGAGTATATCAGACAAAAAAATCGCAGCCCAGAGAATAGAGTGCAAACAATGTCATAAAAAAGACGGCAGCACAGTACAAAATCGCATACAAGGTATGGAGAAGGTAGAATCAACACACAGGTAGGTAACCAAATAACTGGCAGGGGAATCCAGTGTCAAGAAGGCTTTATAGCTGACTAAGAGGCAGCTGAGCAAAAACACTCAAAGCTTTAACCCTTTCATTTCACTCTACTGAACACTTGATCACCTTTATTGATTAGCGTTCTCTTCCATTATTCTGCACAGCTAGAACTCATTCTCAGAACCATGACCTGACCCCTAGATTTCTAAATCTCCTTAAACTATAAAAAATAAATGGGACTTCCTAGAATTCATCATACCACCCATGGAAACCCCCTTGGCATTATGGCCACTTCTAATAGAAATGCAGATAACATCTCTGTATCTCACACAATAAAACAATACATCAAGAAGGGGTGTAACTAAAGAGGGTGCGCTCAGGGTTGTGGTCATACCGAAACATTGAAAATTCCCTCTATGACGGGGGCACAGTAGGCGAAAATAAAGCCATCTATTTTGGTTTGACCACATTAATATACAATGTCCCTGGTCACTGCTACCTGTCAAAGGCCTACAATCAGGCAGACAAACTAAAAACTATTATATATCTAATACATCATTCATTTCTAATACAGATTCATTTGTGCTTTGTCCAAAAAGTGGCACAAATGGGTGTGGTTTAACAAAATTTATAAAATCCTAACACCTTTTGTGATCATACAAGTCATACTTGTCTAAAGATTTATCATCCAGTATGAGCCATTGTGATGAATCTGGTCCATTTGTAGACCGTCTTGTCAAAGAATATACTGTCTAAGGGCACATTTTCATGAACATGTGTCCACCTGGCCATAGCCGGGTGGACATACGTCCGGTGCCATGGAGAGGAGGAGTGTTGACCCCTCCCCTCTCCATAGAGATACACGGAACTCGGCACCGTAACATGGGGAAAGATAGGACATGTCCTATCTTTTCCCCATGTACGGAGCAGTACGGTGCCAGGACAGGACCATACCACTCTGCGCCCATTGCTGACCTATGGGGGACGTATATACAGCCCCAAGCTTGTGGCTGTATATACGTCCCCCAATGGTCGTGTGAATGAAGCCTAAGTATTAGACAGGATTAGTAAATCACCCCGTGCAGAGTAGAGTGAGGCTCTAGAAACCCGAAATTCCCACAGCCAGATATATACATGATCTATACAGAAACCTACTACCAATACACAAACGTCATCTGGAGCAAAGCCTGCAGATTCATTTCTACTTACATCACACACTTAAAGACGAACATTCAGCCCTCTCCTAACTAGGAGTCATAGCTAAATGTGGTTTAATGGGAAAACTGGAAACTCCTCATTTATGGTTTACAGGAAAAGTCAACAACTTAACTATGAGTCGCTGTTGTATGTGACACCGTGACATTACATTGCAATGTGAACTCCCTGCTCATGTTACTGACCACCGAGGTTTTGGCTCACAAAAGGCTCAATTGAGACTGACTGACCTAAATTTGGAGTCCTACAAATCGCAGTGCCACTCATTAACTGAGGTTTAGCTGCACTTTCACTCTGGGAGGTTAGGGACAAAAACGTGCAGGTCATTGTGAAATTCAACCAAACGTACCATAAGTCTAAAATAGTTACAGCTTCTTGCACATGACTAACATTTTCACTGGCAGCCAAGTGGGCAACCAGTTTGTGCGTTAAAAGGAATCTGTCAGCTGTTTTGACCTCACAAAGTTGCAGATCTTGGAAACTAGGCGCAGAACTTTGAAAAATTTACTTATATTCCAGGATTGTGGATGGACTTGGAGCACTCTGGTGCAATGGTGTGCAAGATCTCTTCACTGAACACAGCACAGCTCTTCCCCTAAGCTAGTAAGAGCAGCAGTCGGCTTCTGGTTAGGTATTGCAGCAGAAGGGAGATATGCAGAGATCAAAGACTAGAACAGTGTCAGGATATTCCGCCAGTGCACCGAGTCCAGGTACAATGTTGGAATATAAATTAATTTTACCATGAATCTACGTGGTTATAATTTATCACAGGAGGAGAGTAGCACAACATGGAAAACTATTTTGACATAGTCTAACTTGGCCAAACTCCTAATTTGCGGATAGTTGATTGTTTTCTGATGATTTAAGACATGACATGCGGTGTAGGTATATGTTTCATCATAGCAATTTATTACTATATGGCATGTGATGTCTCTATGGATTTTCAAAGTATCTTAATAAAAGTCAGATTTAACTGCTGCTGGAATTCCTGCTGCTCAGATACATTATTCCTTTTCTGCCAGTGGATCCCGTTGAGCACTGGATACATCTGTGCACAGCAACCCCTAGCTATGGAGCAACTTAAAGGGATATTCTAATCTTTAGAATTTAGGTCTACAGCATACATCCAAATGTATCCCGTCTCTGGGCCTGCACATTTCTTGAGAACAGGGGTATGTTTACCCTCTTCTGGAGGTTTCACTGTACATGTGACATATGCAACCACTCCCCAGACTAGTCTGTAGGTGCAACAAAAAAGCTCGGTGTATAGACATGGCTACTTACAATTAGCTTCCAGTATAGTAGCTAGACTTTGAGCACTCAGGTGCTCTATGGTGTGAGATCTCTTCACTGAACACAGCACAGTTGCTCACCTTGCTATGAGCAGTAACAGTATTAAGTTATGATAGCAGAAATAAGGTGAATGGAGAAGTTTAAATGCAAAGAATAAGAGTGCAAGTGCTCCAAGTAGAGCTACAATCCTGGAATATGAACACATTTTCACAGTCCTACAAACTACACAAAACAAAGATATGATTACACCGACCTCCAGGGCTAATACCTAACGCAGTCTGCAGCTTTGTATGGTCAAAACTACTGATAGACTCCCTTGAAGCATACCGGCACAAATTTCTTTCAGTCGTTCAATGTAACTACAGTAGGTAACATAATATAAATTATTATAAATATTAGCAAACCTATAGGATAGCCATGATGTTATATCCACAGAATCTGACCTCACTTTTGGGCTGTTATGCCAAGCATGTGATGTCATACCGGGTTAGTAATAGTTGTCACCACTTACCTTTGCAGACGCTGCCTTGGGATATGACAGGCTCACTACAGGCAGCACACAGCCTCTTCTTTTTCAGGACTTTCTCATGGAAAATGTGACGCTCACCCCCCGTGGGCTGCAGAAGAAACAACATCAAGATTAAACATGACCAGAGACCACAAGTCAGAATCAGTGGGAGACCAAAGGATTGGACTCCTTGTTCCAACACAATGCTGGAATTATGGCTTTACAAAATATGTTACAGCGAGACAAGGAAAAATGAAAACTATTTTCGAAATCAAGGAATACGAGGAGACACAGGAATTGATAGAAGTAATGGTAATGGATCCATATGGATTATAGGAGGCCAGGGACATGCTCCAAAAACAGTAAGATAAGGTAGTGCCATCCACCTCTGGCAGTTGAAAATATCCCATCAGAAGAATAGGGAACTAAAATTTCACAAGCCCAACAGATCATGTTGGAGAGTCATAGGAAGCATTCACACAGATAGGGTGATAACCAATGTCAATGAAATCAGCAGGTTTGGACCAAGGTTTGCTCTTTCAGAGGCCGTCCATACATAGGCCAACATCACATAAGGTAGGATATTAGAAATCCAGTGATAACATTGGCATGAATATCCTAGTCTACCCCTCATCCTAGTCAGCGGTGCCAACCTTCAACATAATGAAACTGTAGTACTCCATTGTAAATGTTATGTTATATTTAGGTTTAGTAGATCTAGATTATATCATTACCTAAACCCACTCATTTTGGAAAACCAGTTCTCTGTACTAGCTTCAACATGGCCAATCGTACGGCTCTTAATTTGCATTTCCCTTTCAGAACACATGCACACGTGGAGGAGTATGCATGTGCGTAAAGGGTTGCAGAAAAAGCTGCAACTGTATGGGAAGCTTATAGGGGTGTCCTTACCTTCTGGTAGAGGTAGGTGCCAAAAGTAGGACCAACATCTAATTATAGAATGGGTTTCTCCCACACATTCATTTCAATGGCCCCTTGCACAAGGACTTTCTTTTTTACGTATCGATATGGAGGATGTAGAAAAGTCAGAGGAAGTCTTGACTGTGTTTACAGCTCGGACCATTTTTTGAGAACGTTAAAAATATAGATGGATGACATCTGTGTTGCATCCATACATGTGGAACAATTGCTAAGAAATGCAATCACGTGACCTTACAAGAGGTTGGGACAAGATAGTGACATCATTAGCCAGCTGGCCATTTTCTTTGTGGATCCGGATGACATATTGGGGCACATTTACTAAGGGTCCGCGGACCGCATTTTCATTGGGTCTCCCGATTTTTTCCATTTAACTAGGGAGGCGTGGCCATCGGACAACCCAACTGATTCGAATTAAGCGCGGGATTTAACATTCAAAATTGTGTCGCAAGACATGCACTCACATACACCGGGAAGAAGATGGTGAACTCGGACGGACCTGATCAGGGTAGCGACACATGCAGGAAACTGGACGCACGATCTTAGTGAATTGCGGCAGCTCCGAATTCTCGTCGGACAATGCACCTCGGGGATCGCGATGGGACGAGTAAGTAAATGTGCCCCAGTGTTGAAATATGATACCGTTTTTAGGGCAAAAACAGATTGTGGATCCAGTCAATAAAATGTACAGTGTTTGTGACTTTTTATAACCCATATAAAAGCGCTTAATCCCTATGTATTCTAAATGAAGAAGCCATGAGAATCCAGGTCCAGTAATCCAGATCCCATGAATCAGGGACACTGGGGAACACATTACAGATGTTGGAGTGTTCTCCATTATTACACACATGTATTCATAATTTACACTACAGTCATGACAGCAAGACTTATAAATTATAGCCAATGATATCACTACCTGGATACAGATCTCATCATCTCAGCAAGTGGCGGCATCTACTGATATCACTAATCTGGCATATCCTATAATGACTTTGTATATTTATAGGATAATATGTGTATGATGAGAGGTATTCCACCCCCTACTGCCAACTTGTACAGATGTATGGAGGCCGTGGACTAGATAAAAGCAGTCTATATTTTTTTAACTGTAGCCTAAAGTTTATTAGTGATCTTTTATTTATAGAAGAAATAGCAGAATTTTATACCGTTCAGAGATAACCCTAAATCCCAGATCATTTACTTACGGTTTACATTACAGAAAGATCCATTTACTATTTAAGGGCTTTTCCAGGGTCCATAGAATATGTCATCAATGTCAGATGTGTGGGGGTCTGACACTTGACACCCACACACACCTTAGTCTCAAGTGCTAGAGCTAACATAAGGAAAAGAGTTGGAAACACAGCACCGTTCTCTGTGTAGTGGACAGACTGGGTTACTACACCTTATCCCCTTTTCAAATGAATTGAAGCTGAGCTGCAGTAACCTGGCACTGACACTACTTGAAACACAGAGCTGTGCCTCCTTCTATGATCTCTGCATTAGTTCTGGTGCCAGTAACTACTTTATACAGCTGATAAGTTGAGTTTTTGGATGTCAGGCCCAAACCGTAAGCTTTTACACTAGCATAAGAAAATGAGGAGAAAAAACTTTTTTTTGCCTGAAATGAGTCAAGTTTAGAGGTTGAAGGGGGAGCGTCATTTCAGATCTTGGGCTCTATAGCACCTAGAAGCATATTATCATATTATTACGTATTATCATATTAAAGGCTGCAGACAGACGGTGACGTCACCTGGCTGTTTGCTAATCTCACGCATGCGCCATAGCTCCCTTCCTTGTGCAGTCGGGTGACGTCACCAGCTGTCTTGCGGCCAGCCTACATGGAGGGGAGGAAAACAGAACGGGCGTGAATAAATTAGATCCGATGGAGCCAGGAGGCGCTTGGCTAGCTGAGCGGTGAGCGCCTCCGGCTCATTTGCATAACGTTTATAAGTTGATATATCATTATAGAAGTCGGCTCAGAGCATGCCAGCAGGAGGCCCCCATCACCACTAAGGTAACCACTAAATGAGGTGGTAGATGTCCTTTAAAGATCAGAATCTCATCTTTCATCATCTATTTGGATCTTTATCTTTCTTTAACTGCCTGAATCTCCAATTTTATAGCACACAGAAGCACATTCCTGACTCAAAAACTATGGTTGTCGTTGCTAAAGATAGGGGTGTGTTAGGTGATGCTGGCAGGACTGTGGAGTTGGTAAGTATTCCATATTAGTAGTTGTCTGCTCTGGGGGTCTTCATTATTATTATTGCCTACTCTGAGATCTCCACTGTTTTTGGTTAGAATGCAGTATTTGGTTTCTGAAGTATTATTTATTGCTGTACTGTGGTATTTATCATTTCTGTGGTGGCATTTATGTGTTGTACTATGGTTGTTGGTGCATTTAGGATGATGGTTAGTATTGCATCCTTTAAAGTCAAGCAGTATGACAATATGTGTTGTTCATCCCTGGCCTAAATCCTCAATCTCACGAAACATGTTAAGCCCTATCTACAAGATAGGGCCTAATTTGCTGATCGGTGGGGTCTCAGTAATTTTCGTCAACTCCATACACATGGTCATGCGCGGCTGTCTGCTGCATTAATTTTGGGGAGTGACAAGGGGTCGGACGGAGGTATCTGTGACCCTATTGGAACCCTCGTTCTCGTGATCTTTGGGGGTCTCAGCATTGAAACCCCCACCGATTAGTAGGTTAGTCCCTATCCTGTGGTTAGGGCCTAAATTGTTTCATGGGAAAATTCTTTTAAGTCAGGAACAGAAATTTAAAGGAACCGAGAGTCGGTTTGTATTTTCATAACTCTGACTGCAACAAAATGATCCCTGACTACTACTACGAGAGAGTCATAGCCCTGCATTCTAGCCTCTAAAATTGACTCTCTACTCATTTGCATATCACTTTGGAGTTGTTTTTTTAAAGTAAACAGGCAGTTTTTACCATGAAATGCTAGATGTTCAGAACATATATTGCCTAGACTGGATTGTATCCAATACTCAAATAAAAGCAGAAATACATATGTAAACCTTGTAAAATTCTTTTTATCTTAAACATTAACTTTATAGATATAGATATAGATAGATGGGGCCCCTTGTTTTGGTTACAGCCAAAGAGTCATGAAGAGGCAGACACAACTCTTCACTGATGTCTATAAAAGTTACTGAGAAAGTATGGCCAGCAGTTTGGTAATTCCTGTAGACTTTAATGTACAGGGCTATGCACATGTGTCACCACTAACCTACACAACTATTTTTTGTAGATTCTTTTCACACTAGTCCATATTTCTTCCTTTCTGGTATCCTGTCCCAGCAGTGAGTACAAGGAAATGGTTTTTTCTTTGCCTCCTCTTCTGGGAGCCATTCCTCTTAGACAGAAGCATGAATGGCCACCTCTGACACCATGTGAGATGACTGCTGAGCAGGTGCTTACAGAACAATCCATGCAGCTATGTCGTCTGTAAATCCCTATGCGGGGCCAGCTGTTTAACATGTTCCGAGCAGAAGATGACAGCTCAATCTATGGAAGAATTTTCTCTTGGCTTCCGTGGAGGAATGCAACGTCAACGCAACATCAGCAAAGACAGACTGACAATAAAAGCTGTGAGGACAAACATACAGTGGCTGACCGATTCCATCAAATTTACAAAAAAATACTAAACTAAACGATGTTAAAAAAATTGTGAAAAAAGAAAAGTATGCAAAACATCTAAGACGACCTGTCAAGAGGATGACAGCTGTTTGGATATTGCCACAGTAGGGAGTTATTTGTTCTATACTTTCTTGCCAAAGGAGCTGGATTAGAAACTCGAATCGAGTATATCTAAGGCTCTGTTCACATTTCCATTTATTTGATTTTGAATAGTAAAAACTGTGTTTTCTGAAACCGAAAACTCCATAAATCTGCTAAAAGTGAAAGGCCCAAAGTTAATGGGATAGTCTCATCTTAGTCCTTTATTGTTGTGATGTGAATATTCATCTGCATTCTGCGCGTCACATTACCTCCATAACCACAATAACACACAACATCCCACCTATTTTTTTCATGTTAATGGTGGAAAGATAAGAAGTTCAATCTTAGAAAGATTACGTTTCAAAAAGAGAGACATGATGTTAGAGACAGCAGAGAGACAGTCACTAGTGTTCTGGAGTAAGGCAGGAGTGATGTTACGTGCAGAAGTATACAGCTGGGTGTCATCAGCATAGAGATGATACTGGAAACCAAATCTGTTAATAGTATAGAGGGAAAAGCGCAGAGGACCTAGGACTGAGCCCTGAGGAACCCCGAGTGGAAGATGAGACAGATCCAGAAAAGGAGACACTGAAAGTGCGGTCACAGAGATGGGAAGAAAACCAAGAGAGTGCAGTGTCCTTTAGGCCAATGGATTGAAGCTTCCCGAGGAGGAGCTGGTGGTCCACAGTATGGTGCCGATAGATCCAGAAGAATAAGGAGAGAATAGTCGCCCTTGGATTTAGCAGTGAGGAGATCATTGGAGACATTAGAAAGAGCAGTTTCAGTGGAATACATAGAGAGGAAACCAGATTGTAGGGGGTCAAGGAGCGAGTTAGCTGAGAGATAGCGGGTTGGTCAAGAATAGACCAAACGTTCCAGGAGTTTGGAGATGAAAGGGAGATTAGAAACTGGTCTGTAGTTAGTAGCATTGGATGGGTCCAGGGAAGGCTTCTTTAGTAATGGGGTAATAACTGAATGCTTGAAAGAGGGGACGACACCAGAAGAGAGGTTGAAGATTTTAGTTAGGTCACTGATATATAGGTAGTGGGGCGAGCAGAGCCTGGACAATTTTTCCTCTGTGACTGGCTCAAAGGAAGAGAGTGAGCAGGGTAAGGTACCGGAGGGAAGTGGATTACTACCCCAAGACAAGACCTTCTGTAAAGGTTGCATTACATGGGTGTTACATTGAGCGTATTTAAGGGTGCGGTCTACATAAAAGGTAGGAGATGTGTCAGAGCGTTGTCAAACAGGAATAAATATTTCAAGTGTGGGTAGAAAATTGCCATCTGTATCTATTAATAACCATATACAATGCTGTAATTTATTCTAGTACTGCATTGTCTTTACAAACGTAAGCTTTTCATTAAACTTTACATTCCTCGAACTTCACTTAAAGGGAAACTATCACCATGTTTGTTGTAGGTCATAAGTTCTTGCGAGCAGGACTCTCACTCCTCTAGTCTGAACTGATGCTTATTTTTCTATTGTAATGTATTTTTTTTTTAAAAGAATTTCTTTGATTATAAAGCACCACAGCCAGAGGCTGACTGTATGTACGGGTATCAGGACCCAGCGCAGTGCAGTGTCCGGAGCAAGAGGGGACCAGAGCCGAGCAGTGACTACTGTTTCCACCGCTCAGGTCCTCTCCAGCTCCAGGTGCTGCACTACCCTGGGTCCTAACACTGGCACATACAGCTGACACCAGGGTCTTGAGAAGTACAGCAGGAAGGGGAAGAGGAGCCTGGACAGGCGAAAGTTTTGGGCTTTACTAGTGTCTGCACAAGGGTCTCCATTACTATAGGTCTACTCGAATGGGTCTGCTGGGTGGGTCTTAAATTTTATATGTCTTCCCTTGGGGGTCCTTTGTATTATAGGTCTGCTCTGAGGGTCTCCAGTATTATAGATCTACTCCAGGGGTCTCCAGTATTATAGGTTTGCTCTGGGGGTCTTCACTTTTATATGTCTTCCCTTGGGGGTCTTTTGTATTATAGGTCTGCTCTGAGGGTCTCCAGTATTATAGGTTCGCTCTGGGGGTCTTTACTTTTATATGTCTGCCTTTGGGGGTCTTTTGTATTTGTGTGCTTTGTATTATAGGTCTGCATTGGGGTCTCTAGTATTATCCTTCTGCTCTAGGGGGGGGGGGGCAGAATTATCATCTGGTTTGTGCACTGTGTTGGTAGTCTGCTCTGGGGTCCATTTTAAATATTGAACACAAGCGGTATTTATAAGAATTCCAAAAGAGAAAAAGCAGAAATGAGATGGTATTCATCAATCTTCCAGCTTTTATTCAAGGTAGCATACTCACCTAGATAAATGTTTCATTATTTCGGGAGGGGGTAGGATAGAAAGTAGGCAAAGTTCATTTCTTACCTACTAGCGCTTCATCTGGCCTCTGTATTTGGTTTCTGGTGGAGGGGGGGGGGTGGCATTTGTGCTACACTATGGTTTTTGGTGGAACCCTTTGATGTTGAATGGTATGACAATGCAGCCCTCAGAGCAAAAAAGTTTGTGCATCCTTTCTGTTTCAGGTGCTGTCGAGTCAACATCACCTCAGTATCAAAGAGCAGAGTTGACGGCACTGTATTACTTTACTATTATTAAACCACTATTTTCTACCCATAGTAGAAATCTCCATAAAACCAGACAACCCCATTAAATGATCATGTAAAATAATGGTGCTCAATAAAGTACATCGTACTCCAAGCACACAGATGCAGGGGAAAATAAATACTGTCCAAAAGAGGGGATATTTCTAGAAATTCTGCCCTACTGTCGGTAATGCTTAGTGCGTTAGGGTGTTTCCAATGTGCACAATCCTTGGTAATTATCCAAATAGCACCTTTTAACCATTAAATGGTTTGGATTAAAGGAAGGGAAAGCGAGTTTGTTGGTCACGTGCTCTTCTTACTTGTTGTTTACACCATGTAGGTCAGGGCGGCACGTTGGCTTAGTGGTTAGCATTACAGCCTTGCAGGCCTGGGGACCGAAGTTCAAGTCCCAGCGTCAACATGTGCAAAGAGTTTGTATGTTCTCTCTGTGTTTGTGTGGGTATCCTCCGAGTCCTCCGGTTTCCTCCCACACTCCAAAAAACATGCTGGTAGGGTGATTAGATTGTGAGACCCATTGAGGACAGGGACCAATTTGGCAAGCTCTGTGCAGCACTGCATAATCTGTGTGCCCTACATAAGTAAAGAATTATTATTATTTTTTATTATTATTATTGAGCGCTTGAACCTCCCTATTCGTTTGAACTCCTCTCTCTTTGTTTAGAACATTGACATAATAAAACCCTGGTGGACAAGCATCATATGAGAAGAGAATAAGCGTCCGCTAGAAACCAATGTCTCTGCTTATTCCCAAATAACTAAGAAACAACCATCTTACATTAAAACATGGTTTATCAGATTTTCAGCAATTCCTATGAGATGGATAGTGAATCCGGTCCCAGCAGGATCTGTGGATAATAATCTGTTAAGTATAGTGGCTTTACCCAGCAATGCCAAGTCAGCCCTGAGGATATATACCCAGCGTACTTCCTCCCTCTGAAGTTGTGGTTATTTAGCAGGAACATCTGTGCCCCCTGGGGCATGATTTTTGTGGCACCTCTTTTTTACATTTCCATAACTCCCAACTAGTGACATTGACGCAGCAAAGGCAGATTAATAATTGTGCCACCACGAAGAACAATGGAGCGTCCTGGCAAGTGATTTATCTCTGAGAGAAGTCCATTGTCAGACCCCTCGGCCACATTTCTAAATATCAAAGTGTTACATGAAATGAACTGTTGTTCCTAAAGTTTTTCCACATAACAAGTGGAAATTTTGAACTTGAAAAATCCTGTAAATGACCCAAAATAAATAGAGGAAATTCACAGTATAATGTGCCTTTCATCATACTCTCTTACATGAGCAAAAATATTGGATACTTTATATACAGAATTTTATCTAAGAAAGAAAAAATAACCCCAAAACCTCTGAAATGTTTCCAGTGCTTTGCTTTTCAGGATCTGGTTACTTAAGCTCTTGTGAACATACTTTATGAAATTTTGGTAGGGAATCACAGGCACATGAATGCTATAAAACTGCCAGGCATATTTTAATTTCTTGGACTGACCTCCTTCATCCTCGCTGGCGCTAAATCTTTCCATATGGCAATACATAACCAAGGAGAAGGAGACGGCTACCTTCTCATGAGGGTAACTTAAACGATTTTCCTATAATATTTTATTCATTTGTTCCTATTGTACAGCTAATGAAAACTAGACTAGACAATATAAAAGCTGTAATCACTTTACAAGGTATTAGAAATTTTCTGGATTTGTAAAAAAAAAAATGTATTTAAAGGAAATCTACCATCAAAATCAAGCATGATAAACTAGGGACACTTTCTCAAAGATCTAGGCTCTGTGACTGTGGTAATCTTCCTAAATTTGTTATCCATGGTCTCCTTCATTCTAAAATCAACTTTTAAAATGATGCTTAAGAGCCATAAGGGATCTGGGGAGCGTTGCCAGAGCCCCTCCGTGCTGCAGTGAGGAGCACTTTCCTCTGCATGAAATGCCTGTGCAGCTGTAGCACGGAGGGGCTCTGATAACACCCCAAGGCCTCAGGTTCCTTAGCATAATTTAAAAATTTGATTTTAGAAGGAATGAGGCCATGGATAACAAATATAAGAAGATTACCACAGTCACAGTGCCTGGATTTATGAGTAAGGCCCCTTCCACACTTGCGTTGCAGATCACATCAGAGGCTGATCAGGGTGCGATCAGGGTTTGGTCACTGAAAAACTGACATTTTGCATCAGAGTTCAATCAGTTTGCAGTTTTCAATGCATTTTCAATGCAAGGGAATTTAGCTCCCAAATCATCTCAGAAATAAATCCAGAATAGTGTAGTGCAATTTGCAGGCTCACCAGAAATAAATATGCTAATATTCCATGAATTTGTCCTTTGGGAGAAAATATAATTTTGAATTTTATGGGGCTGTGGACATGTCCTATCTTTCTACGGGGTACGGAGTTGTACCGTGCCGCACAAGTGCTGCACTGTACTGCTCCGGTAGGGCGCCGTGTGCCCATTGCCATCTATGGGGGACGTAAATTGGCTGTATATACATTGGCAGTATATACGTCCCCCATACGGCAGTGTGAATGCAGCCTTAGAGCTGCAAAAAGCTGGTCTATTTTACCTTCATGAATATGGAGTTACTTCAGACCCATTTCAGTCTTGCGCCAATTCATTAACCCCTTGCGCCAAAATCTACCATCCCAGTCCAAATTACTGCATGATTCATATGCCAAAAACACTGACCCTGCGCCAACATTGATAAGTGCCCCCCAAAGTGCCTTGAGAAGCACAGCAAATAACATATGTCTATTATGAGTATAATCAGGTGTAAGATCAATGATGAATGAGAAATTCTAACAAACAGATGAAAGTGATCATCGATTGAACAAAAACAGCTATAATAGAGACAGAAAACTGTATGAAGAACAGCCAAGCTTAGGGTGATGGCACATGTGGTGTTTGAACGCGTTTTTGGCCCCTTTTTAAGCAGTCCGTCAAAAAAACGCATTCGTTTTTGACTAGTTTCAATTAAGATAATTAGTCAAACCTATCAAAAAGGGATGCGTTTTTTGACGGACTGCTCAAAAACGGGCCATAAACACCACATGTGCCATCACCCTTGGAGGTTGTGTTTTCATGTCATGAATTTTACACCATGACTGAGCACAACAATATGACAAAAGATCAGGCAGGTCTCTCCCATGCAAACAGACCAGAAGGATTTCTGCTGCGGATGTGTTTCGTTTACACAGCATTATATATATTGGAGTAGATAATATTTTTCAGCTTCAGGATGTACCCGCTGTGATTGCAGGATGAGAACCACTGATACACAACATGGTACAGTTCACCCCCTAAGACCCCTAAGACCACCAGCATCTCAATAGTAACATTATGCCCCGGGAGAGATCAGATCCGGCAGGGAAAGGGACAGCTCCAATGTGTCACATCCACTGGGACTGTCCGCTCTCTTCTCTTCCTTCCATCTCATCTCCTCCAGTTTACACAGGAAAGAACATTTCACTCCCCAAAGAGGTTGCCAGAAATATGCTGAACTATACATGGGCCACACATAATAGGAGAGAAACCTTTCGTGATTATCTCTAGAAGTCACCATGGTATAAATAATGCCAATGCACAATGTACGAGGAGTGCTGGTCATTAGGAGTCCAGTGATGGCAGGTGTACAAGTTCCCAACATCCTGCCTTCAAGTACTAATTGTATTACACAAATACTCTAAAAAACTACAGAACAGGGGACCATTTCCTCAGCCAGAAGTTTTAATCCACGTTTTGTAACAAATTAAACCCTGAGTAAAATCACGAAAATTCTCGTATAAATGGCAAGTGGTAGATAGATTGTGCTGCAGATATCGAAATCTATAGCATGTTGATGGCGGCCTGAGATGAAAACAGATATGATCTTAATATGATATTTGTAATTGTAACTGAGATTTGAATTCTTTTTTCTTAATATACCAAATCATACCTAAGCTATACTATATCTGGGAATTTCATGATTTGTATGCAGCATTTCCCCTCTTAGCAGGCTTTATCTCAAATTACACCTGATCTGGTGAGTGGAGACTAGCTGCTAATATGTCTTCCACAGACAGCACCTAAATTAAACTTATAAATTCTGCCTCTAATAATGTCAGAAGCAGCATGAAGGACTTTACAGAAGTATGGTGAATAGCATGGATGTAAATAAAGTATCTGTAAAAAAAAAAAACTTACTATGACCTGCAGCAGAATGTTAGTGTATATATCTGTTTCTCGCTCTTTAACTTGGCTCCTGATCTCATTTCCCCTTTCATTTATGGCGCAGTCACACACACATGGCCGTAGGCGAAACAGATGGCCATAGCCGGACGGAGAGCCAGATACTCCCCTGGACCGGAGCCTGGCCGGGCACAGTGACTGGAGGTAGAAGGGGTAAGTGCTCTTCACCCCTCCTCCCTCCACAGACACACTGTCACTGTGAGCCATAGGTGTCTATGGGGGCCGTGATCTGGTCATAAATCAAGCGATAAGATAACGGCCCCCATAATGGACGTCTGAGTTCTTTGTACACCTTTATATACTTAGAGGACAACTAACACCAGGATAAAAGACTGTATGCAAATGACCCTGAGGGGCACCAAGCTCCATTAACACCTATAAAGCATGGAGCCCCTCAGGCTCATTTGCATACAATCCTTCCTCATGGTGGTAGGTGTCCTTTAAGATTTAATCTTTAAATTGTATTTCATTGAGTTCCCCATGAAAAATCTGCTTCTTAATACATCATATATGGGCTACTGCTAAGGCCACATAAACATCACAGTATTTGGTCTACATATTATCCCCCCCCCCCCCCCTCTATGGATAACAGGAGTAGTGAGGACATGCATACCCTGCATTTACCCTGCCTGATCAAAGTGTGCGTGTCTGTGATGGGGGAGTTAGGAGAGATAGCTGTTGGCTGAATGAGGGTCTAGCCAAGAGCTATATAATGTGTTTGGCCGGCGTTAGGGTCCCGAGAGGTTGCTGTAAAAATCAGGATAACATAAAAAAACAGTTAATTTTAAAGTGACATCTTAAACAACTATGTGCAGTGAGAACTTCCTGCTGTAATCTCAGCGCTGAGGGAGCAGGGGGGAGGGTGAGATAGTGTAAATGTCTGCATAACAAGATACCATTAGCATAAATTTAAAGGTTGATTTTAGAAGTAAGGAGCTCATGGATAACAAATATAAGAAGATTACCACAGCCATGGTGCCTGGACCTATGCATAAGTGTCCCTGGTTTATCATCTTTGATGGCAGCTTTCCTTTAATGAAAATCTACCATTTGCTTTTATACATTATGAACCAAACATACCTTCAGAATGCTGTAGCTACACTAAAGCAGGAACATATCTTGTTTAATCCCTGAAATTAGTGGTTTTGCTGAAAAAACATTTATAAAATTCTGATATTGAGGCTCTGTCTCTTCTGTGCCTGGCTCTGCGCTTCTCCTCTTACATTAGTTATGCACTGTAGTGATGGGTCTTTCGCTCACTAAACCCCGTCCCTAAATGGCTCACCACGCCCCCTTTAACCCGATAGTATTGGGTTAAAAGTGGACTGGTGCGGGGCGCCTGACTGTCCTGCAGCTCCCTATTATATATTTAATAGGGAGCCGTTTAGGAGCCAGAAGAGCCGGCTCTTCTTAGTGAGCGGAGCCTAATGATCCAGCTCACTAAGAAGAGCCGGAATTCCCATTACTAATGCACTGCACCAGAGAAAGTAATCACCGTGTTGCCCCTGATAGGCAGAATTAATCAATCACTGCACCATCCCCCAGCTGCTGTGTTTGAGTGATCCAGCTCAGAAGATGATTAGTCCTGTCTGGACAGTTTCTGAAGCACCGTATTAAATGTGTTTATGTAGGCAGCCTGCATATAACCTAGCTTTCCCAAGGTCCTGAATTTTATAAATGTTTTTTTTTTTTGCAAAACCACTTGGTTCAGGGATTAAACAAAATATGTTTCTGCATCAGTGTAGCTACAGCATTCTCAAGGTTTGTGTGGTTCACAATGCTTAAAAAAACAAATGGTAGATTTCCTTTAAGGCAATGCAACTCGAGACACAAATACGCTGATCCAGGGTCCAAACAGCCTATTATTTAATATATTTACACCAAAAGACAAATCTAACGATGTATTTACGTATAAAAATCCTGGCCCAGGAAGACACTCATGGACATGCTATAACTAGAAATACTCTGGCACTTCTGACCTTCCTCCCTCTGAGTTAGGTCCAACAAATGGAATTGTACCAATAGCATCAGGTCCAATATATGGAATTGTACCAATAGTATCTCTGCCTGATCCACATGGGACCTCATCAGATTTTGTTAAATGTTGCATTAGTTACAATAACAAGCAATCATTCTTCAGCGTGGCCAACAGATGTTCTCCTTTATGTTCTTGTCTGATAAATGGTCCCTTCTTCCCAGTATTCTTACTCATCTGGAGAGAAGAGAGTAGATATGTTCTTTTTCACATTTGTGAGAACTAAACATTAGATATATTATTATGATTAAAGAGGTACAGCAGCATGAGGAGGGTGAGTCAAGGTAAGAATGGCGGAGCAGAGTACTGGAGGACAACTCATATTAACAGGTCCTAACACTACACAGCCATAAAGGTCCAGCAGAGGACAACAACATTTGGAGATTACTTTGGGCCAATCACTGGCCTCTAGGAATATTTCTTATGGGGTCAATTGACAAATAACCTTTTGATGATGTGACAAAGTCAACAATGCAAGGAGTGGACGTCCATGCTATGTAGCAATGGAAGATGTTACTCAAAATCATTTCTTCTGATGGCTCCAAGAAACCTCATATGATGCCGAGATGAATTAACCCAAACTACAAGACCTGATATGTAATCTCAAATTGTGTCTTTGTATCCATATACAACCACTACAACACTCATAGCCCTCAGACTTAAAACTGCCCCTGGGGGGAAATAAGATCCTGGTTCAACCACCATGGTGAGCTTAGCATTGGTTGGGTATGCAGCGATCTACTATCTAGCTATGGGCCCTTTAATGAAGACAGATGCCTTACTGTGATGGCAAATAACTCCTGCAAATGAAAAAGAATGCTTATAATAATGTACCTTTCATGCATGACCCTGTGGTTACTTAGAAGCAGCGTTGCCTGGTGAAACTTGGTTAATGTGTCATTGACAAACACAAGGCTGGAGGCCATAGCACGCATGATGAGCTTACACGTCTAACCTGCCATATACTGGTATCTCTACTATCATCTGAACAGGAATAATGGATCCCTCAGATGTTCTGAGGATGCGCTCCTCACAATATGTGCACTCTACTGCCCACTAGTCTATAGTGCTCTTGATCATGTTTAGAAGAATACTGCATCCACTGCATAGTCCTATAATAACTGTGTCTGTCTGGCATCAAGTAACTGCTAAAGGTTCACACAAGGTATTGGACTTGGACAAGGAAGTCCATGATGCTGGTGGAGGTGGTGAACTATAGTCTCTGACCTCTACTTAAGTCATTTACAATGTCATTCCAACCATTACAACAAACTAAATGGCTACATGTGATCCAGTTTCTGGTTTTAATTGTCACAAAGCCATTTTAGCAGACTTGCTACTGGAAGTTATCCTGAATGGAAAAGTCCCTAAATCTTTATACAAAATAACTTTGGCATTCTGCTATTTGTAACCCCTCAGTTATATTTTAGCAGCAAATGTATTGGTATATTCATCCAGGTAGTCTCAGTTTATATCATATTTAAGTCTTCGGGTTAAAGGGATTGTCTGGATAAACTTTTTTTTATCATTAACCTCAGGTGGTGTATAGAAACAAAAGAGCCTACAGTTACCTCGGTTACTTCCAGTCTAAAGCAGCTTGTCCTGTCGGTGACGGCCTCTGACGGCTCAGCGGGGATGTCATACAGGACGCAGCAGGAGCTCCCTGTCAATGCTATGTCACCAATAGAGGCCAATGGTGATGGAGAGCTGCGCCCGACTGAAGGTAAGGACAGAGGTAGGTAGTTCTTTTGTTTTTTTTTTATGCCACCTGAAGCCAAGAATATAAAATGTATTCATCCCAGACATATGCCAAGGAAAGCTCCAGGTGTATATATATTAAACAGATGGAATAAACTGGATCACTGTTGAAAAAAAGAAACTTCTCTATTCTACTGTTTTTATGGGACATTGATGTATGTAGTAGTAAGGTTACCAAGCTATACTATACCATTGTCTTGTGGTATAGCAATGTATACTGGTGTTTGTCTTTGGTGAGTCCCTCAAACACAAGCATGCTCCTATCAAACAAGAAGTATATAAGTGTGGAAAAGTAGAGGGACAAAATCAATACCATTAACAAACACATAACATGGATGGTTAATCCGACATAGAAATGGACATGGATTCCTTAAAGGGGTTGTCCACTTTCAGCAAATAATTGATATGGTTTGTGTAAGGAAAAGTTATACAATTTTCAAATATACTTCCTGTATCAATTTCTCCCAGTTTTCTAGATCTCTGCTTGCTTTCCTGCCATAGAAACTTCTATGTTTACTTCCAGTGGATAGAAATCTGTCCATGATCACACAGGTGCACGGCTCGTTATATCACAGAGAGTAATCAGACTTGTATGATATAACGAGTTGTGCACCTGTGTGACTATGGACAGATTTCTATCCACCGGAAGTAAACAATGAGGCTTCCTGTAGGATGACAACAAGCAGAGATCTAGAAAACTGTTAGGAATTGATACAGAAAGTATATCGGAAAATTGAATAACTTTTCCCTACACAAAACATATCAATTATTTGCTGAAAGTGGACAACCCCTTTAAATGTATAACACAAACATAATGTGAACATAGTCTTCAAGGAAGTCTAATACCCCAAATAAGACCTCATTTTAGTGTTCATATAATCTCAGAAATACCCGGGCCCCTACAGGTTTACTAAAGTCAAACAATGGTGATGTAGGTTTACAGCGAGTGTGAACACAGGCTTAAACAAGCTGCACAGATACAGACCAGCATTTAGTATAAGCCCCAAGATCTGTGCTCAGTGACTATATGAGATTTTACAAAACTGCAAAACTTCTGAAAACTACTCTCCCAGTCTCACAATGTGGTCAGCAGGTGCTGGTCTCAGGAACTGTAGCTGGAAGGGGGTGTGGTGCTGCCTCGTAATCCACGGATGTGGCATTTGTATGTCCACTGGGAGCTATATATGTATCCCGTATGGGCGAATGTAAGTAAACAACCAGTGCTCCACCCCAGTATTAACTCCCCAATAACATTCAAAGTCTGACTACATCACAGATCACATATATTACAAAAAGACCTATTGTCTGCTACTTAGCATGTCTAGATGAACTACATGTTTAGTGAAGTACGTATACAGTATACACAGATCACATACATATAATGCATAGATTCAGTTCTGAGCATGTTATAGATACATTTTCCACACATGATCAGTCCACATTCACTTTTTGAAATATAGCACCAAAACTATCCAAAAATGTACATGAATATTGCAGCAAACTATGCCTGCATGCATTCTCTTTGCCAAGAATGATGGACATTTGGTACCATGTCACCTTTATCTGTCCATCCTAGGGTATATATATAATGCCTCAGTCTGGACCAGGAGTTGTACAATCACATTGCTATTATACATCCCATTACATGCACATACAACTATATCCTTCAAGGTTTTCCTTCTTTGTCCAGTTTCTTTGTAAGAAGTTTAAAGCCACTAAGGAGCATGGAGAACCACAACGTCCTCAAACACTGCATGCACATCCCATAGACATATGCTCATAGACTCTTCTCCCCTAGAAACGCGTTAGGCACATGTACATGCTCTCTGTGCCCTGAGGATTTAGATACAGACCCCCGTCCCATACCGTGACACAGAGGAAACTCCTGCTCAGCCCTCTCAGCACCTCCTGAAAAGACCTCCTAGGCTTCATGGTTAATACTCTGCACCCCTCAGGCTGCAGTCTGGAGGAGCTGTGTGTGTAGTCAGTGTGGGGGGCTGTGCAGGGAGTGGTGGCCCATCAGGGCGGACAGAGGATGTGATGTTGGGGGGAAGGACATGATGGGGGGAACTAGCCTTTCCTGAAAGACAAAGCTCACATTTCCTCCCCACCTAAACTTAAGCATGGAACTTAACCACTGCACTGCCATCTCCATTTACATATGTGCAGCTATGTGGGAGACCATATTAGAAACATGTGGTGACATTTTCTGGGATCTAACAATAGGATCAAGTATCAATCAACAGCATTTTCTAAAAATAACCCAGCAATGCCTTGTACATTCTTCACTAATACTTAGTTTAAACAACATTATTGAGTATAATGAAAGAGTTAATCCACCATATCTTCACACATTGTGGAGATGGATGGAGAAGTGAAGTAATGCTTAAGATGACAGCTTGCTCCACAAAGAGACCAATTATTTATTCTGATTGTTTTAGAGTACAAGAATACAACGCAAAAATTATAGTAAAGACCGACACACAGGCAAAGTAACAGGAATACGGGCAAAAAATTCACAATCATAATCTAAGAAACTAAATTGGGAAATCCAGGGTTTGCGGTTTTAAGTTACTATACTGCTCATAATGTATTACCCTGCACTAAACTTTTGTCTGTCAATCATAAGTGTACTTTTTGTTCAACTACTAGAATTTTATATTTAGTCAGAACAAAGCAATATTAAAACATATATTCAAAAATGGGGAAAAGGGCAATGCAGCTGTGGGCAGAGAAGATGGGGGGGAATAGGTTATAGAGGATATGCAAGAGATAGGGGAATAGGTGAGAGGATATGCAGAAGATCGGGGAGAGAATTGGGCACATTTACTAAGGGCTTTGCTGCACGTTCTCCATGGCTAAAACGTCTTGCACAAGTAGTTAAGAAGTGTGTGCGCTGTGTTGCACACTACCCTTTTTTTGGCGCAGCTGCGCTGGTCTCCATGTGACACAAGTTAGGTGCCGTTCCGTTGGACAGTCTGAGTGATTTGGACCGAGCGCCGTATTTATCTTTGAAATTGTGTCGCAAGCCCTATGCTAGAGGTGCACCACAAAAAAGATGGACCTGAGCAGGGGAGGGACATATTCATGATTTCAGGCGCACAATCTTAGTGAATCTCCGCACGCAGCATTATAGACGGACAATGCACTTTCAGTGAACTTGTGCGGCAAGGTAAGTAAATGTGCCCCAATATGTGAGGAGATATGGTGGAAGAAGCGGGGAAATTGGGGGATAGGAGTTGCAAGGACATAAATAGAGAGCAACTGTGTAGAGCTGCAGGGAAATAGGGGAGAATGTGTGGGATATAGGGGGAGCAGCATTGGAGTGATAGGGGAAAGGCGTTGCAGGGAAAAAGGTGAGAGCTGCTTCAGGAAAATAGGGGAGATAATAAGTGGGGAGATAGAGAGAAGCTACAGGGAAAGCAGTAAATATAGACATCTCAATGCAAATATGAACATTGTCTTAAAGAGGTCAACTCAGAGAAAATACTCCCATTTATGTACCTCATTAGGCAATATTATATGTACATATTTGTAATAATCCACAGGAAAGTAGGAATCCAGTCATTTTCTGATAACTGTGCACGTAGCTTTCATACAACAGGAAAGACATAGAGATTATTGTCCAGTGGAGACGTCTCATCCTCCCGCTCCTAATTCCTGTTTCCTTTCTTAAAGAATTTGTATATGAAAGGTGATAGGTCACCATTTTTCTAATCAACCAACAAAAATACTTTTTATAGATATTATCTAGACAAGCTTATTTTCTATTGCCTAACAATGGCCAACTGCATACTGTAAGCCTATCCTGCCTGCCCTGTGTACACGTTTTATGATAGGTGGAAGCCATATCAGCTGGAACATTTGCGAAATTGTGTGGATCTGCTTACGGATTTGCATGTGGATTTGATCCTTTATGACAGCATTTCAATATCCAAATTGAGGTTTTCTAAATGTTATAGAATTTGGTCCTGAATTATGAAATGTTGGAAAAACTGCATGTAATCCGGGTCTATCTATATATTACAGGTGGTCCCCTACTTAAGGACACCCGACTTACAGACAACCCATAGTTACAGACGACCCCCTAGCGTGACCTCTGGTGATGCTCTCTGAATGCTTTACTATAGTCCCAGACTGCAATGATCAGCTGTAATGTGCCTGTAATGAAGCTTTATTGATAATCCTTGGTCCCATTACAGCAAAAAATGTTTAAACTCCAATTGTCACTGGGGCCAAATTTTTTTTTTGTCCGGCTCTACAATTATAAAATATACAGTTTCGACTTACATACAAATTCAACTTAAGAACAAACCTCCGGACCCTATCTTGTACGTAACCCGGGGACTGCCTGTATCTATCTATCTATTATCTATCTATCTCATATCTATCTAGTACGTGTGTCTGTTCTTGACTTGAAGTAGTCTCCTCAGCGCCTGTTTACGTTCACTCTTTGTCACCAGATTCTGCTTCCTATGTGACAGCGCTCTATTATATACAGGCTGTCTTTGTATTTATTTATAACCATTAGTGGGATGTCTATTTTTCGGTGTGGGGGACACTTATAGAAAGTATGTGCTAAGTGCTCTCTCCCAGTACTTGATTTAGATTGTCTTCTTAGGCAAATAAACATCTTTACACAAAAGTAGTTGGTAATGGGTTTTAGTTATTAAACACCAAGCAGACAAGATAAGACTACTTTATGGAGTTAACGCTGTTTATATATATATTTTATATATATACATCTTTCTTACGAGTAATCCTTAGGTAAAGAAATGGGTTACTGGACTTGTCTTGGTGACTTTGATACCTTACAGTAGACTAATGTGTGATGCAGCCCTGGACTGCAACAACATTGACTAATGGACTTGTTGGACCAGGACCTTGTGCTCTGGCTTACTGGAGAGAGAAAGGGACCATGTCCTGTGACTGGGATGAGCTACTGCCATTGTGACTGGTTGACTGTAGGACACCAGAGACAGGCTGAAGCTTGACCACATAAAGTTGTTGCTGAATGTGTATACACCATGGTCTGTACTGGATCGATGGCTAAATCTTGCTTCGACACCATCTGTGACCTTAATGCTGAGTAAGAACAAGGGTCCTCCTCACTCAACAATCCATGCCAGAGCGGAAATCTGGGGTACATGAATACATTAGTTATTCATAAGTAAAGTTGAGGACACCTGCACTTTATCAAATAGTTGCTAAAATCCAGAACATTAGATGACCCAGTAGTATAAACTACAATGATTTGTAGACTAACCTCTGGACTTTACTATCAGAGAACAACCTCTTAAAGGGATTTTTCATGCTCCTATACTACTATTTATAGAATAGGTCATTAGAAGAACTTCCCGCAGATCAGCAATAAGGTTGGAGCTGGAAGCAGGCAGCTGTGTATATAGAAAATAATAGCTGTATTCCTCCGACTCTAACCTTGTCATAGGAGATGATCGGCAGGAGAGGGCCAAGTGTCATATCTCCTCTGATCAATTAATAAGGATAGGTCATTAGTAGCCCGGAAACCCCTTTAAGAAAAAGGCAAGAACTAAAGGTGAAGTAGAAATCAGTCCAACAAAAACTTGGCTTCAGCACAGGCAACATGGATACAGCCTTCCTCCAGGGAAGAGTCGCTTATTATAAAACACGCTCTACCAAATGAAAGATGACATACGGAAATTGATACATGGGAGCGCGACTCGAGAGACTACAGATTCTTTACATAGTACATATTTATAGTATAGTGTAGCACAATATCTGCTTTTCTAAATCTGTTTCAACATCTATTATTTGGAATTATAGTGGGGGGTCGGGTCATGTCCGGCGGTGCAAGGCCATTTTTTATTATTTTATTCTAAAATCTACTAGTGTTAGGATAATAAGGTAATAATTAATGAATAATTTGTGAATAACTGTATTCAATTAACTACCCTTGTTGATGATTATGATAGTTCCTTATAATTAAACCATGTAACTAAAATGAAGAAGGTTGTGCTTCTAAAATCATCGTTTTTTTGCAGTACCTCACATGGTGTTACCAGGGTATTGGCTGCCAACAACAGCAAACTGTACAGGAATATATAGTATTTAGTCTTACCCATATATATGAGTGTGATGTGTAATCTCTGAGCATCTAATAATTCAGAATAGATGATAATCCAGCTTTAAAGAGACCCTGTCAGCAGGTTTAATCCCAACAAATGAGTCCCCTCAAGTAGGGTATGAAATATTCTTTCTAGTATTTGTTTTTATGTGAAATCTCACTCATTTACCTATATAAAAATTACCTACAAAACCACATGTAAATGAACAAAGTCTTCTTTTGCCTGAGATGAGTCACCATTAGAAGTTGAAGGGGGAAGCACGACTTCAGACACCCATATGTTGGGTTTTATAGTACTTTTGGTATCATATTAACGTGAAAAACGCGATTTGGGCCCTTAGTAAATGACCCCCATATTGAAATAACACCATCAGGCTCTAAAAGTGACTTATCTCAAAATTGGACTCAATTCTACTCATTTCGATATAACGTTCAAGGTGATTTTAAAAGATAAACTGGCAAGATTTAACACAAAGAATTTTCTATACCTTACCAGCAGCTTCTAGTAGTTACATAGAATAAACAGTGTCCCTTTAAAGACAAATCACAAATTGGCAAAACATGGCATGTAATATGCCGTACAAGATATCCGCCGGGCTGGGTGTCAGACGCGTCTGATCTTGAATTACCTATCCTTCGAATAAGCCATTATTTGTCAACCCTAGACAACCCCTTTAAGCCCTTAACAGGCTCTACCTTCATATTTAATGTATCAGAGGTTTAAGTTTTAAGTGCAGCTTATGAATTTAGATTATCGGTACAAGATATGAGTTACAAGTTTTCTAGGTAGAAATTGAAACCATATTTGGCAGATTATGTCTTTATTATGTTTCATGAAATACACATGGACATATTTTCCTGGGAGTTTTCTGTATGATCTGACATTGTATTTTTCTATGTGGTGAGAGACTACTGTCACCAGGGAAGCTGTAGGAGAGGTCATCAGGGAATCATTACTTCTAGGAATGAGACATTCTTGTGCTGAATCTCCTGAATATAGAATGTACAAAAAATGTTGCTAATCTATATTCCATAAATAAGTGTACACAACTGGATTATCAATGGGATGTCAAAATGTGATTGTTTTGTGGACCTAGAACATGTAAAGTTCACTGAATGTCCATGTCAAAGATCATCCTTCAGTCACAATTTTACTGATCTGAAAGTGTCTTGTGTGGTGTGTGACAACCTAGCGGATCACTGCAGGGCTCCAGCAGGAAGAGATAAAAGGAGGAATACTCTGCAGTTTCCAAACAGGAAATCATTAAACAACACAGGATCAGTTTCTGATAGGAAGTCGTCCATGGGATGCCTCTTAGATACACAGCGTCAGGAAGTACTTCATTAATTGTTCAATATGTAGCAGAACTGATGACTTGGATTGATAGGAGAAATGGTTACTTCTCACACTGGAAAAAATAGACCTAAAGGGACTATGCCGCCAGATTTACACCATTAAACTACTAGCACCCTCAGGTAGGGTATGAAATATTCTCTTTTACTCCCTCTTTTATGTAAAACCCATTTACATATTTAAAAAAAAAAAAATCCCTTTCAAAGTCATATTCATATGAGCTTAGAAGAGTCAAAAGTGAGATGAGTCACTTTTAGAAGTTGAAGGAGTACAATTACATCTGATGCCCCTACTGTGGACTCTATAGGTTCTCAGGTTTCTGTGAGATGTGGGCAGTTAAAGACATAGGGGGAGATTTATCATCAAGTTTCTGAGGTAAAACTGTAATAGTTACCCATGGAAACCAATCAGAGCTCAGCTTTAATTTTATAAACGGCTGTGGGAAAATGAAAGCTGATCTCTAATTGGTTGTCATGGGCTACTAGAACAGTTCTGCTATAAGAGACTTATAATACATCTTCCCCATAGTTGAGAATACCAACTGCAGGCAAAGATCCAGTACCGGCCTGTATTTCTAATTCAATAGATCACAGCCTGGTGTGATCTGAAATACAAGATTCTTATCTTTAATATAACACCAGAAACAAATTTCAATGTGCTGCATAACCGAAGATTGTGGGTTCTGTCTTATAGAGTGACTGAAAGTAGTGATTTATTTACAGGGCTGCTCCCAGTGCACTATGGGTACTAGAAATTCAGCATTTATATTTTTTTTTACATTCTAGAACTTGTCCCGACAAAATTGTTGATTAACCAGGATATTTCTGGTAACCGACTGCAGGCATCAGGAAGAGATTTTCCGCTCACTATTAATACAAAACTTCTCTTCCTGAAGGTCCTGTGAAGGTGGGAATTACAAGAAGGAACATGAGAAGAGGTGGGCCCAAAAAACTGTGTCCCATGGTTTAGGAAAGAAACCTCGTCTTTCCTCTTTCCCGGATGTCACTCTTATGATAAGAAAGACATGTCCCCTGATATTACAGGAATGTTCTGTGAGAGTCCAGCAGCTGGACAGAGCGAGGGGAGGGGGGCTGGGATGAAATGGAGAACAGAAGGAATGTGAAAGCGAAGGGAGAAGGAATAGAGGTCATGGCAGCTAGATCCAGTTTTAGCCCAGATCATACCAGGGATGTTAGTACAAGGGCAAGCTCTGAAGTATCCCTGCAGCTGATATCTGTATTCATCATACTATTGTTTCCAAGGATGCCTCTTGCGTAAATGATAACTAGGAAGTATGCAAAAAAGTTTTCCAGGGTGTTAAACGGAAAATAATGCCTCCTTTTGCTACCTTGAAAGGCAGCTCCCTTAACAGCAAGTATGACCTGCAACAAGTCTAAAGATTAAGCCAAACCAGTATATCTATTCCATAAGGAACAGACTCCCAACTGTAGACAGCACTGTTTCGACCTGGTTGGGTCTCCTCAGTACAGTGTAGGGAACTGGATTGGCTGTGTGAGAGGCTATTGACTAGGGTCAGACAGTAGGTGTTCTCCTTACTTGGTGTTAAGGGAGCTGTCTTTCAAGGTAGCAAAAGGAGTCATTATTTTCCGTTTAAAACACCCTGGAAAACGTTTTTGCATACTTCCCAGATTTCCCTAGTGGAGCATCTATGGCTTTAAGTCTCCAGACGACTTTACGGTGGCCTAAATTGGAAATCTCTCCATAAGGAGAACACTTACTGTCTGACCCTAGATGATAACTAGTAATAATATATAATAACCTCTCTCTCTCTCTTCTTGTGTCGCTCCCTCTTCTTTCAAGCATGCTGTTGTTACTCCTTTACTAAAGAAACCTTCCCTGGACCCATCCAATGCTACTAACTACCGACTAGTCTCTAATCTCCCTTTCATCTCCAAAATCCTGGAACATCTGGTCTATTCTCGAATAACCCGCTATCTCTCAGCTTACTCCCTCCTTGACCCCCTACAATCTGGTTTCTGCTCTATGTATTCCACTGAAACTGCTCTTTCTAATGTCTCCAATGATCTCCTCACTGCTAAATCCAAGGGCGACTATTCTATCCTCATCCTTCTGGATCTCTCGGCGGCTTTTGATACTGTGGCCCACCAGCTCCTCCTCGGGAAGCTTCACTCCATTGACCTAAAGGACACTGCACTCTTGTGGTTTCCTTCCTATCTCTCTGACCGCACTTTCAGTGTCTCCTTTTCTGGGTGTCTCTTCTCCTCTTCCTCTAATTGTCGGGGTTCCTCAGGGCTCAGTCCTGCGTCCTCTTCCCTTTTCCCTTCTCTTTTTATACTGCAGCCATCAGACAAACCATCTGCAGATATGTCTACATGTAATATCACTCCTGCCTTACTGCAGAACACCAGTGACTTAATCCTTCCAAAGTGGAACTTCTTGCCTTTCCACCGTCTACTAACCGACCTAACCCTGATCTCTCCATTTCTCTGTATGATGTCATCATAACTCCAAGGCAGCAGGCCCGCTGTCTTGGGGTTGTGCTGGTCTCTGACCTCTCCTTTGCACCGTGTATTCAATCTGTTGTTTACTCTTGCCGGATGCACCTTAAAAAATTTCTAGAATCTGCCCATTTCTTACAATTGAAACTTCTGAAATGCTAATTCACTCTCGACTACACTACTGTAACTCCCTACTAATTGCTCTTCCACTTACTAAACTCTCTCCTCTACAATTTATTCTTAATGCAGCAGTCAGATTGTCTTTCAGACCAAACGCTACACGGATGCCTCTAGTCTGTACCAGTCACTGCACTGGTTGCCCGTCTCCTTCCAAATACAGTTTAACTGTACAGGCAGTCCCCGGGTTACGTACAAGATAGGGTCTGGAGGTTTGTTCTTAAGTTGAATTTGTATGTAAGTCGAAACTGTATATTTTATAATGGAAGTTCTAGACAATTTTTTTTCTTTTTGCCCCAGTGACAATTGGAGTTTCAAAATTTTTGGTGTAATTGGACCAAGAATTATCAATAAAGCTTCATTACAGACACTTTACAGCTGATCAGTGCAGTCTGGGACTATAGTAAAGCATTCAGAGAGCTTCACCAGAGGTCACAGTGGGCAGAGGGGTCCGTCTGTAACTATGGGTTGTCTGTAAGTCGGGTGTCCTTAAGTAGGGGACCGCCTGTACTGGACTATGAGACTAATACCCAACCTCCAAAGCTTCAAACGTGCTCTTAAAACCCACTTATTTAGGCAGGCCTATCACACTTGCTAACTGCATACAACTTTAACTCTATATTAACCAATCCACAGTGGGAGTGGATACTCCCACTGTCTGTTATCTGGAAAATGCTTTTCTGCAGTTCCGCTGACCTTGGACTCTGTACATAAGATGGCGGCTGATGACTCGAGCAACTGCATTTTTACCTATTAAATTAGTTTTATTCCTTTCCCTTATAAAAATGGCTGGTCCATTATACAAAGTCTTATATCTCTTGTGTCACCCCTTCATCCTCATAGACTGTAAGCTCTTGTGTCACCCCCTCATCCTCATAGACTGTAAGCTCTTGTGTCACCCCCTCATCCTCATAGACTGTAAGCTCTTGTGTCACCCCTTCATCCTCATAGACTGTAAGCTCTTGTGTCAGCCCCTCATCCTCATAGACTGTACGCTCTTGTGTCACCCCATTCATCCTCATAGACTGTAAGCTCTTGTGTCACCCCCTCATCCTCATAGACTGTAAGCTCTTGTGTCACCTCTTCATCCTCATAGACTGTAAGCTCTTGTGTCACTCTTCATCCTCATAGACTGTAAGCTCTTGTGTCACCCCCTCATCCTCATAGACTGTAAGCTCTTGTGTCACCCCTTCATCCTCATAGACTGTAAGCTCTTGTGTCACCCCCTCATCCTCATAGACTGTAAGCTCTCGTGTCACCCCCTCATCCTCATAAACGGTAAGCTCTTGTGTCACCACCTTCATCCTCATAGACTGTAAGCTCTTGTGTCACCCCTCACCCTCATAGACTGTAAGCTCTTGTGTCACCCCCTCATCCTCATAGACTGTAAGCTCTTGTGTCACTCTTCATCCTCATAGACTGTAAGCTCTTGTGTCACCCCCTCATCCTCATAGACTGTAAGCTCTCGTGTCACCCCCTCATCCTCATAGACTCTAAGCTCTTGTGTCACCACCTTCATCCTCATAGACTGTAAGCTCTTGTGTCACCCCTCACCCTCATAGACTGTAAGCTCTTGTGAGCAGGGCCCTCACTCCTATTGTCCCATATGACTGTTACTCAGTAATGTATTATTTTATTTTATTTTATTTTATTATAAAAATGGCTGAAATGGTGTTGTTTGTCCAGATTAAAACCTAAGCTTGTTGTCAATGTTGATTGCTTGTTTCTGGGTCGACTATGGTATCTACAAAGCAAAGTCAAAATCCATTGGCCAGAGGTCCAAGCTACAACTGCTTAGCATGGTTTGGGCATTGGGCCGTATCTATGACTTAGCTCTAGCTTAGAGGCCACTGGAGCTGGCACATCTAAGTACTATAGAAGTTTTGTGCAGCTAACCATTTATGATGTCCCTTTTATGTAGATTATATAACCTGCTGTTTCTAATATGAAATACTGAGAATATAGACCACAAGCAGCAGAAAATAATGGACAGAAAATTTGCAATATCTCTTGTGGTTCAAAAGTTATCTAGAGATTCTTAATAGATTCATAATGATTAGACCCAGGGCCTTCAGTTCTATGTTCAGTATCATAGACAACACGTCAAATAGCTGTGCATCACAGGGAATGTTCCCAGTTGTTCTCGAAGCTTTCTGTGTTGATAACTTTTACACCTCAAGAGATATTGCAAATCATACTACATACTCTATATATAACATCCATAATACTACATACTCTATATATAACATCCACAATACACACTCTATTTATAACATCCATAATACATACTGGAATATACTATACATACGCAGTAAGAAGAGATTATGGAATTTGTTCAGATTTTTTACTTTAAAAGTAAATTGGAAAAATGTGTGAGAAATAATTGAGAGGAAAATTCTACAGACTGGCTATTTTCAGAACATCAGAACTGGCTAGAACTGAGGTGAGCACATGAACTAATAAAGGATAACTGTGCCCTTGGGTTATTTTTAGCAGCTCTGACCATAGGTGTGGTGCAGGCGCTGCCATGCTGAATGGACAGACAACACGAGAGGCTAACACTGGGCTTTTTGTATTCAGAGTTGTGACATTTCTACAGTATGCAAGTTTCAGAAAAGTTTCATAAGTTGTATATGTTCCCCCTGATCTGTAAAGCGCTGCACGGTGTGAAAGCGCGATATAAATAAAGATTTATTATTACATTATTATTATTATAATAAAGATGTACGATTGTGGCCCAGTGTCTTCTGTCTTTCTTCCATTGTCAGTTTTTCAGTATACGGTAATATATTCAGCCATCTTGGAGCCACAAAGTCTATCGGTAACACATAAAGCTCCTGAAAAGCCAATTGACATGAAAGATGATGTAATGAAAGTTACCATTAGAAAAAAGGCTAAAAATAAGCCACATTTATCCAGCGTGGTCATCACGCCTCCAAAGCTCATAGAGGATTAAGAAGACTGGATAACAATCTATTTAGCTTCATTTAAGGCTGTTTTAGACTCTATGGGGCAGATTTATCAAGCTGTCTGAAAGTCAGAATATTTCTAGTTGCCCATGGCAACCAATCACAGCTCCCCTTTAAAATATTCATGAGCACTGGTAAAATGAAAGCTGAGCTGTGATTGGTTGCCATGGGCAACTAGAAATATTCTGACTTTCAGACAGCTTGATAAATCTGCCCATATATGTTTTTTCTACCAATATCACAAAGCAATACAAAAGTCAAAAGTTGGGAATCACCTAAACATCTGCAAGACTCATACACTAGGATTGTCCTTGTCTTTACATATTAGATTAATGGGTACATTGAGGATATAAATACAGGGAGTTGAGACATATGCCCTTTTTCCATCCTATACATCATGCTAAATACTTTAGGAGCTTACTGCTATTTTACAAAATTTATAGCATTTTCTAATCTTTCCATAGTCATATCAGACTAATACAAAACTTCCAAAGCTTCAAACGTGCCCCAAAAACCCTTCAGACAGGCCTGTCACATTCCCTAACCTCATGTAAGTTTCACTCCCTATAAGCTAACCCCAAGTGTTTTCCCCCTCCCTCTATGAAATCTTTCAGCACCTGATTTCATTATACATGTTATATACAGGTTATCCTGCATGCCCTTTCACTAGGAAGTCTGCATATGGAGATATTGAAGTTTACTTTCTACTTATTTTGGCCTTAGGGTGTCAGAAGATGCCCCACTCAGTGATGACTGGGCATAAAAAGATAACTGTCAATCAATCTGTAGGTCCACCCACTGGACTCCTAAGCATAGAAAGACCTTATTCCTGTCCTCTAAGCTCCTCATGTTCTATACCCTGCTGGCCACAGCTAGGTCTACATATACAATGTAACAGGTTCCCCTTATAGGGGTTGTCCAGCTACATCAAGTTTTCCCAAGCCACTGGATAGGGGATATCTTGCTGATCGGTGGAGGTCCCGGTCATGGACCTCTCTGGATCACCAGACTTGGGGTCTGTTGTACCCCAAATGAATGGAGGGTCAGGCTGGCCTAGTAAGTGTATGGCACTGACCAGTACTCTGTTCTGCTGTCTCCATCAGTGCAATAAAGATGAATAGAGAGGAAGGAGCAAGGCGACCATCTGCTCCATTCACTTGGGCTACAATGTATCCCTGCTCACGGAATCTTTGGGGGTCTTACCACTGGCACCCCCACCACTCAGACAGTTATTTCCTTTCCCATGGATAGGGAAAAAAACACGTTATTGCACTTAATATAACTGGACAACCCCTTTAACACTATTTTGGACATTTCATAGTAACCTGTTCTGTAGCATTTGAATATACAGGCAGTCCCCTACTTAAGGACACCCGACTTACAGACGACCCATAGTTAAAGACGGATCCCCCTGCCCCCTGTGACCTCTGCTGAAGGTCTTTAAATGCTATCCTTTAGTCCCAGACTGCAATGATCAGCTGTAAGGTGTCTGTAATGAAGTTTCACTGATAATCCTTTGTCCAATTACAGCAAAAAAATTTGAAACTCCACAATTATAAAATATACAGTTTATACAACTTACATACAAATTCGACTTAAAGGAAACCTACCACTTAAAAGTGGCAGTTTTTCACACAGATACATGGCACCAGCTCAGGGTGAGCTGGTGCCGGAACATATTTTCATTAGCAGAATAAAGCCAGTATGAAAGATTTTAATGTTAATATAACATATCTTATAACTTATATCTCGGCGCACCGCACTAGGGCACGGCGCACCATGCGCGCGGCCCTGCGTGTGCCGGATTCTGAAGTGCTGGAGAGCCGGTGACGTCACCGAGCTCTCCGACACACTCGCGCCTGCGCAACTTCGCACGGGGAAACAGGCCGTGCTATGTATCTGTGTGAAAAACGACTACTTTTAAGTGGTAGGTTTTCTTTAAGAACAAACCTATAGACCCTATCTTGTATGTAACCCGGGGACTGCTTGTATATCTAAAAGACCTACAGTTCATGCCAGTCACTCAGACTAATACCTAACCTCCAAAGTTTCAAACGTGCTCTTAAAACCCATTTCTTTAGGCAAGCCTATAACACTCATTAACTGCATGAAGTTTTAACTCTTCTACTAACCCGTCCTGTGTCGTCCTCCCATCTGTTATCCAGCAACCAACAGGCACCAGACTTCTCTGCAGTCCCATTCACCCTGGACCTGGTATATAAGATGACGGCTGATTGGTTCAAGCGACAGCAATTCCATTTATTATATTTTGTTCTATTCCCTAAGAAGAATGGCTTGACCATTAAATATTCTTTTACCTCGTGTTACCCCCATCATCTTCATAAACCGTAAGCTCTGGCGCGCAGGGACCTCACTCCTGTTGTTCCATACAAATGTTGTGCTCTGTCATGTTATATTATATTTGTATTTGTTTCCTATGATTTGTAAAGCACTACGTAATATGATGGCGCTATATAAATAAAGATTATTATTATTATTATTAAAAGACAAGGGATTATGTTCCATAGAGGCTGCTCATACCAAGCTGGCCAAGCAGGTCCATTTCTGGTAGGTCATAGCACTTTGGCTTGTAAATGGGAAGACACTGGGGCAGATTTACTTACCCGGTCCATTCGCGATCCAGCGGCGCGTTCTCTGCGGTGGATTCGGGTCTTCCGGTGATTCACTAAGGCAGTTCCTCCGACGTCCACCAGGTTTCGCTGGTGAGTTGAAGTTCCCCGAGGCCCGCTGGAGGTCACGATCCTATACTTGGTGAAGGTAAGCGCGTGTCCCACGACACTTTTTTTTAAAACAATCCGTCGGGTTTTCGGTCGGCCACGCCCCCCGATTTCCGTCACGTGCATGCCGGCACCGATGCGCCACAATCCGATCACGTGCACCAAAATCCTGGGGCAATACAGGGAAAATCTGCGCAAAACGGAAAAATTTGCGTAACCTGCCGGTAAAACGCGATTAGGACCCTTAGTATATGACCCCCACTATGTCAAAATCCCCTCCTCTAAGGAACTGCATTGTTTCTCCTTGTATTGTTGTAGTGCAAAAACCAGCAGGGGGACCAGTTTCCACTTTAGGAAGCCCATTGCATCATCTGTGTGCACCACTGCTTGACACAAGGATACTGCTAGTCCCTACCTAGATGTACATTAGTTCATGTGGAACGAATAATAGTGATATTAAATAAAATTTATAAAAATAATATAAAAATGTAGAATCTGGCAAACGAAAAAAGCTGCAAATGTATTCAGTATTCATGTATTCACTTTTTCCCGGTTTGATCAGCTGCAAACCTTAACAAGACCCATATGTGTATCCAAATGCCTTCTCCTTATGTATTCCTCTACCTTCTCCCCATCGACATCATTATTCTGTATGTCTCCATATAATACAGATTCATCTATCTAAACTGTGTTATGTCATACTTTACATGAAGATGGATCATGTGTGAGATATATGACCCCTGACACAATCCAGATGGGCACAACTCCAGAAGGATTATACTGTAAAACGAAGCTACAGCTCTTCATCTATCAGTCTCCCAATTTTTCCTCTAATCCATTGCTTTTTATTACCATCATTATCCCACCATAATAGTACAAGCCAGTCCACATTTCTTATCAGATGCAATTTATAGATGACTAAAAATTCATAAAGAGACAAATTTCAGAAAAGCACTTGCGCCCTAATTGTGTTGCGGTTGCACTTTGTCCGACACTTTAAAAAACTGTGCACCTAAAGGGGCGTGTGGTGCGTGTTCCTAGTTTGCACCACATTTATTACTGCCCCTTGAAACAATTGTGTGCAACAGCATGAAGTAAAGGGCACCAAAAAAAGTGTAATTGTGTCACATCCTAAAAAAAAGACTAGATTAACTAAGAGTGTGCGACACTATTAAATAATGTGGTGCAACGTGCACATTTCATATATTTGGGCCAAAAGGTCCCATGTAGAGGTATGAGCTCCATTGCAAAATATAATAGGTCCCTCCTACCTTGTCCTATTTATGATTCTAGTTGGCAAAAAGTTCTTTGGGCCCTGGGGTCATGTACAACTGATACCTCTGCACCATTTATATATAACCACTGGCTCAGACACTTCAACCTGTGCCATTCAAAAGATATTTAGATGCGACCATCCATCAAACAACAAAACAAAATCAAATCAATAATACCAATTTGATATGCTTGTGCAGCGCTGCGTAATCTGTGTGCGCTATATAAATAAAGAATTATTATTATTATTTATTCTAATATACGTTAACATCACACAAAATATTAAGCTTTCCCCGTGTCATATCAATATAAGGTGCATGTTACAAATATGCTGTGGTTGGAAAAACCAACAAATCTGTGCAGACAACATGCACAATACGCACCTTCACACGATGACTGCTGCAAAACTCCACATTTCATAACGTACAACAACGTCCTTTCATAGGTTCTTGTAATTATTTCCTTCTAAATCTCCCTACTGGATTTTTCCTCTGTCCCTTGACATTTTCCTTCTCACGTTGTACTCTATCCGCCCTTTTCGGCAGGCTCTCTCCTCATCATCACCCTCAGGACTGGCAATGAGCGGACTCCAGTGCTGGATATTAACCTCAGATAATAGCGTGTCTGTGCTGTGTCCCCACGCCTGGATCAGAGGAGGAGGGGGGTAATTAAGGGATCTGCAGAGGGTCAGTGCCCTGCCGGTCTACACCTCCTACTCCATATTTCTAATATTAAACTTCCGTCTCTGGAGATTCTGGTTCTGTTCCAATAACTACAAGATGTTCTCTATAATATTAGACCCACCTGTCATTTATCTGGAATATCCTGCAAACTTGTCCTAAGAAAGTCAGGAAAATCAATTGCGTGGACTGCAGCTCAAGTCGGCAAAGAGGGCACATAAAATTCTTTGTAAGTACATAAAAAGACAACCAGAGGCAGACTTACCCATAAAGCAACCCAAGAAGTAGCTTTGGGGATCCGTAAATTACACAACAACATCCTTAAGAAGCCAATACATTTAAAAGAGGTTGTCTCAAGTTTTTAAGTTTTCCCCTATCCAAAGGACCCACCAATCATGAGAAAAGACCCCCCTTACTAATGGGTGGAGCAGCAGGATGAGCACGCTTCATTGAATTCTATGGGTGCGGTTGGAGATGTCAAAGCAGTGTTCCCCAGATCATGGGAGGTCCTATTCTTGTGATCGTGGGAGCCACTGCAGTCATACCCTTAAAGCTCCCCTTGGTATCCCCTTAAACTTGGGACACCAAGCTTAGGCTATGCATTGGGGTTCCATCAAGACATTACTTCACTTTGGGTCCCAGAAATATTAAATTGAACCCTGGTGAATTTACATGGTCAACTAACTGGATGTATCCATTGAGGTATGACACTACAAGGCTGCTCTAAGGGGGGCATTTATTATATTATTGGCTTCGCGTCAGTTTTTGGCAGCTGCTGCTCCTGACGCTATTTCTCATATATTGGAGCCACAATTTGGACGCTGATTTTGAATCCCGACAGTGTTCCTGTGATTATAGTTTCTCTGTCATTGTTTGGTGCAAAAAAACAGCAGTTCTATTACACCTTCTTGAATGTGGAGAGTATTTCAGTCACACAATGGGGGAGGGGGGATTTACAAACGCACTTGCGCCACAAGTCTGGTGGTTTTGCGCCAGAAACACTATCTAAAATGCCTTGCACCTCAGTTATCAAGGCTTTTAGACCTTTTTTTGGGCACTTTTCCGACTTGTCCAAATAAGGGGCGGAGCCTATGGGGAAATGGGCGTGGCTTGCAGGAAATCATCCGTGCGCCCAAAATTCTGGCGCACAGTTTAGACAAACTAAAAGTAGGTCTAAAGTAGGAACCAACAGTCTTATACTGCACTAGAATTCATCATCACAGTCTTATACTGCACTAGAATTCATCATCACAGTGATAAATCTGTCGTAGCAAAAGACACTTCTAGAAATGAAGATAAACAGATTAAAACCAGCCATCACATGGTAAACATTCAAAAACATGCCTTTTAGAAATGCATGCTCTTTTAAATGGACTGAAAAAGCATTCTTTAAAACAGTCCAAAAACGCAACGTGTGGCATCACCTTTAGGCCTCATTCACACGGCCGTTGGGGGGCGTATATACGTCGGATATACGTCCCCCATAGGCTGGCTATGGGCGCGCGGAGCCATATGGAGCGGTACAGTGCCGCAGCCGTGAAAAGATAGGATGTGTCCTATCTTTTCTCGGCATACCGCACCATGCGCCATGTTCCTCTATGGAGAGGGGCACGGGTGAGCAGCACTCACCCCCGCCTCCTCTACCTGGTGCTGACGTGTGCTCTCTGTGCTACAGCAAGGCGGCCACACAGCAGTGTGAATTCAGCCTTTGGCTTACAATCCAAAGACCTGTTCTCAGATATGGCCAATTTCATAGGAAGCCAAATCACCTTTGGGTATGTTGTCCATGTATAGCCATCATACAATAAAAGACACATTCATCACAAGGGGAATGCATGGATGATGTGAAGTTATACAAGACATCTTCCACTGCCGTGACGCTGGCGCTGTAATAAAATTCCAACGACCGCTTCTAACAAAGTGACACTTTTTCTGCAGATTCTTGCGGTTTGTGAAGTTCATACCATGTCCGGAATGTAAAGTGTGTGATGCCTGTCACCCTGACGGCACACAAAACACCAGAAATACACAGAAATGTCCCCAAACTCCATGACTTGTAGAGCTGGGAATCAGATATGATCCATAAAAAGATAAGATGAAGTCTTATGAAACAGAGAAAAGATGAAATCTTTATTAAAAAAATGTGATTGTAAACACTTGTCTTGGCGGATTATATAAAGTGGGATAAATATGAAGATCTGATTTCCTATCTTCTGCAATTCTATACTAAAGTGGGGCAGGTATTGATGTATCAATTGTGAATCTTATCAGGAGATCTTTGGAGGTGCAAATAGGACTGATAAATATCGAAATACAAGTCTATGAATGGGGCCACCTTTCACTTTTGACTTCTTATAGACAAAAGGGGGGAATTTATCATAACCTGGTGCATGGGGCTCCAGCGTATGATGAAATCCCCTTCCCTCCACTACGCCAGGGCAGCACGGTGGCTTAGTGGTTAGCATCACAGCCTTTCAAATCCCAGGGTCAACATCTGCAAAGAATTTGTATGTTTTTCCGTGTTTGTGTGGGTTTCCTCCGGTTTCCTTCCACACTCTAAAACATACTGGTAGGTTGATTACATTGTGAGCTCCATTGGGGACAGGGACCGATTTGGCAAACTCTGTACAGCGCTGCATAATCTGTGTGCGCAGTATAAATAAAGGAATTATTACGATTACTATTATTATTACATCAGGAGGCGCTGCCATCGATGTATCTCAGCAAATAGCTGAGCCTTAAATAGAGAGGAGGTAAGTATGATACGCGTCACTCAACATCAGGTGGAGGAGGATGCACAAGTAGGTTGCCACTCCATTCCATTATATTAAGGAAACTTGGCACTTAGCTGATAATAAAAGAAAATAATTTAAAAAGTTAAGGCAAAGGTATAGCAATCCAAAAAAATTATTTAGCAATATTTCGGTTTAACAGTTCAGCCCTTCATCAGGCGGCGATTGCAGTAGGTATAAAGGAGGAAGGGCAGTGCTGTGACCACTAGAGCAATGTAGGAGAAAGGAGCAAAGCGGGAAACCCACTGGAGAAGAATTATTATTATTAGTCAGGTCTATGAATGTGCTTGTAAATAGCACAGCCTTGAATAGAGAGTGACCACATATGCACGGACAGATCCACATTTTCCATGGCTATTTGGGAGGGGATCAGCTGACCCTCATTTTACAGATAAATTTATCATGTAGTCATATCGCCATCTATTATGGGGATGGAACATATCTGACACAACTGTTTAGGGGGCCTATTGACACATAGAAAACCATTCTGTTTTCTTTATACGGTAACGTAGGTTCATACGGTTTTCCACTGTGTACAAGGTTTTGCGCTGTAGTGTGGGAGGCCTGGAGGGACAAGGCTCCTATTTGCCAGAGACGACTATACAAGTGTTGAGTTTTCTCTCCAGGAGGATAATAGTTGTGCGATGCAGCTGCAGATAGTGGCGATGTTACACATGACCTGCGAGGTCTAGCAGGAATACAGCTGTGCAGCCTGAGAACACAGGTTCCCAGTGTTCATTCATCTCCGTCTGCTATTCCCCGTACATTTGGCAGCTCTTATGTCACGAGATAATTCTGTATTACAAGCTGATGCTATCAAATATATCAGGGCAATAACACAACATCACTCCCCTGTGAGAAGGGAATGAGCTCAGAGAGGAAAACAGATGACAGTCCTGACACTTCTGACAGCTGTGCCAAATTACTCAGTGTTTTCTAGATCTCTGCTTGCTGTCATTGTATAGGAAGTTTCTATGTTTACTTCCAGTGGATAAAAACTGATCCCAGCTCCCAACGAGGTGCACAGCTCGTTCTATCACACAGCTCTGATTACTCTCCAATACTAACAAGTCGTGCATCTGTGTGACATCACATGACCAGGGATATAACGAGCTGTCCACCTTATCACATCACATGACCCGGGACAGATTTTCATCCACAGGAAGTAAACAGTGCAGCTTCCTGTTGCATGTCAGCAAGCAGATATCTAGAAAAACGTAAGGAATTGATATAGAAAGAATATTGGAAAATTTTATAACTCTTATGTGCTAAAACCTTCAATGGGAAAGATTGGATCTTCAACTGCTACCCCTAAGGGTTGGGCATACTGGCTTCCAACATGTCTGATCATTTTGTTCTCAAGTCTGCCTACACATACATGTGCCACCAATGGAGGCAGAAAGGAATTGCTTCTGCCATAAGTGCATCTTTAAGTCATGTGACCACCTACTAGACATACAGTGCTAACCCATGTATAGGGGGCGATCCTAAAATACATGTGGAGAGGAAGATGGACATATGGGCTAACTACAAAAAAGGGAGCAATCTGCAGACATAAATCCTCCCTCCATGTTATGGAACATCTGGTCATCATATTTACCGATGTTCCTCATTTTCTGTCCTTGAAAAGGATGTAATCTATATTCATAAACATCTGCACACTTAGAGACCTATATTGGCCTCATCTGCCAAGTAACAAGATCTATGGACAGTACACTTTCTACAGTGATGTCATGGGAAACGGTTAATGCACACAGTGATGTCACAGTACAGGCAGAATAAATACAGTGATGTCATAGTTTCTATTTCTGTGAAAGAAGCTTTGTTATGTTCCCAGCCCTGTTAAATGGTTGGACCCTGACTTATAGTGTAACTTCAGGTCATCCGAAAACAAGACAGATTATCTGCATGACACATAGTAAAGACTACATTATCATACAAGGATAATGCTCACAGTAATATCACATACAGTATATACTGTATGTAGCCCAGTACATGCCCCCCAGTAGATAGGTATCCACAGCACATACACCCCAGTAAATAAGTAGTCCCAGTACATGCCCCCCAATAGATAGGTACTCCCAGTACATGCATCACAGTAGATAGGTAGTCCCAGTACATGCCTCACAGTAGATAGGTAGTCCCAGTACATGCCCCCCAGTAGATAGGTAGTCCCAGTACATGCCTCACAGTAGATAGGATAGGTAGTCCCAGTACATGCCTCACAGTAGATAGGATAGGTAGTCCCAGTACATGCCTCACAGTAGATAGGTAGTCCCAGTACATGCCCCCCAGTAGATAGGTAGTCCCAGTACATGCCCCCTAGTAGATAGGTAGTCCCAGTACATGCCTCACAGTAGATAGGTAGTCCCAGTACATGCCTCACAGTAGATAGGTAGTCCCAGTACATGCCCCCCAGTAGATAGGTAGTCCCAGTACATACCCCCCAGTAGATAGGTAGTCCCAGTACATGCCTCACAGTAGATAGGTAGTCCGTGCACATGCCCCACCCCCCAGTTGAATGGTAGTCGCTGCACATGCCCTCAGTAGATATGTAGCTACAGCACATGCCCCTCAGTAGATAGGTAGTCCCGGCAAATGCTCCCAATAGATAAATAGCCACAGCACATGCCCCCCAGTAGATAGGTAGCCACATCACATATCCCCCCACTAGATAGGTAGCCACAACACATGCCCCCCAGTAGATAGGTAGCCACATCACATATCCCCCCCAGTAGATAGGTAGCCACAGCACATACCCCTCCTCCCCAGTAAAAAGGAAGCCACGGCCCAGCAAAATAATAATAATACTCATATACTTGCTCTCCCTGCAGCTGGCTCCTCCATGCTCCCATGTTCTTCGGGGTGCCAGCGAATGCCAGTGTCCTTTCCTCTCTATGACTCAGGTGCCATCGCTTAAGAAACGACGGCACCTGAGTCGCACAATGGACACATGGGGTAGTAACATCTCTGCCTGCGTTCAGGGTACGCATACAGCGCTGATCGCTATTGAGGGCCAGGAATTGGGCTACAGCTCGGGTCCCATCTAGTGACCATGCTCAGGATTGATGTTTGATGTGTCCCCCTATGATGGCGGCCATAATTTAAAAAATGGGTTGTTTCACAAATCAGTCATAATACATAGTACAGGGATAATCAGAATAGTGATTTCACAGTACAGGGCTAATACACACAGTGATGTCACTTTATAGAAATAATAAACACAGTGATGTCACAGTACAGGGATAATACACACAGTGATGTCACAGTACAGGGATAATACACACAATGATGTCACAGGACAGGGGTAATGCACACTGTGATGTCACTTTATAGGACTAATAAACACAGTGATATCACAGTACAGGGATAATACACACAGGGATGTCACTTTATAAGAATAATAAACACAGTGATGTCACAGTACAGAGATAATACACACAGTGATGTCACAGTACATGGATAATATACACAATGATGTCACAGGACAGGGGTAATACACACAATGATGTCACAGGACAGGGGTAATGTACACTGTGAACTCACCGTATCGAGAAAATAGAATCAGAAAGATAGATTGTAGATGGATGGATAATTGATAGATTGTAGATGGATGGATAATTGATAGATTGTAGAGAGCTGATTCATAATTTGTTTTATTTTTAGAACTAGCCTCCAATCCCGCAGAGCTCCTCATTCCATACATAAATATTGGAGTCTGCACTCGCGATGATGTGGTGCTCTCTGACACAACCATAAGGAACATTTCTAACACCTGTCTAAGGAAAATATATCTCACCGTAAAAAATTATATAAATTTCCATTAAAGGCAACAAGAATATGTAGAGGAGCAGGGAATGATACAGGACAGATCACTGGGGGGTGGACAGCGAAGTGAGAACATACAGACCACTAGTGTGGGGTCAATGAGAGTACACTCACCACTGGAAGCCGAGGGTCAATGACAGTGAGCAGAGCACTGGGACTAGTAGGGTTAGGAGCTGTATACACAGAACAAGAGGGAGCACAGGAACAATATACAGAAAACTGCGGGAAGTTCTACGACAACTTGTTACAATCCACAGGGGGACAACTCACTACACAGAACTCCAGGAAAGAGAGCACGAAGGGAAGGGACGTCTTATATATAGAAATACAACGCTATAACATAATCTAAGACTCTGGGACCATGCAGAATATGTGCCAGGTTTCCTGCTTATCTTACATTAGTGAAGGGGTATTTCAGTACTTTAGGTTTACATTATAGGGGATAACTTGGTGACTATGAAGGACCCCACAATGAATAGAGCAGCTAGTCACACATTCATTCTCTATTGCTTTGCCAGAAATATATGAGAATTATACTCAACTATCTCCAGCAGCTCTATAGAAGTGAATAAAGGACCCACAGGGGCTTATTTACTAAGGGTCCGGACGCACACTTTCGTTGGACTTTCTGACGGTTTCGGGGATTGCCTGGCTTTGACAGGTATTCAACAGGGGTTTGCGCTTGAATTGTGTCACACGCAATCTTTTTTGGCGCAGCTGCGCTGGCTTTCATGCAACAGAAATTGGGGGGCATGCCGTCCGGATTCGGACTGAGTGCGAGATTTAACTTTCAATTGCATGTCACAAAACAATGCACTTGCATGCACCAGGAAGAAGAACACATGCAGAATATCGGATGCACGATCTTAGTGAATCACGGCAAAGTGCATTCTCGTCGGACAATGCACTTTTGGGGAACTTCATTGGACATGTAAATAAATGTGCCCCACACTCTCATTATCAGTGGGTGCAGCACACCAATCAGCAGTCTAGAATAAAACCCTAACCCTATCCTGGAAAAATATCCTTAACACCTTAAAATTAAAATATGATAGACAAAAACCTGGCAATGATGAAAATACTGATACAGTTATATTCAGTCTAGACAAAGCCTCACGAGCAAAATACATCCACTTTGGCTTCACAGCTGGTAGTTTGCTACACTGTATTAGTCTGGAGTAAGGGCTGTTTAGCTCAGAGAGCTCAGGAAACATGTGTGACTATTTCTCTGTTTATGGAAATGTAATGCCTTTATCCCACTTTCACACGGTCAGTATTTGTTCAGTATTTTGTATCAGTATTTGTAAGCAAAACAGGAATGGACCGAAACCCGTGTGACACATGATTCCATTATACCTTTACTCTAGTTTTGCATTTCATACGATGAGGAAAAGTACTGAACAAATACTGTGTGAAAGTGGTCTTATTTGGATCAGATTTAGAGGCAGGTCTGAATCTGGTTCATATGGTACCCTTCTACCTACTGATCACGGCACGGCCACCTGTGCTTGGACCGCACCCTCAGGCTATGGCGGATTTACTGCATGAGGTCTTCCATTGAAACTATGGTATGATATAGAAGGACAATTGTTTTATTCCAGTGTCACCAATGAATCTTATTTACAAATAGCAGAGAAATATTTGGAAAATCAGATCTAAAGTGTTTTTGTATATTATTTTAGAATATCTACTTATCTTTATCTAGAAAAACAAAAACTTCAAGGCAGCTCTACCTTATAACACATGAAGTTTGGATTCAAGCCACAAGAGTCTGGCAGGTATCCATGTTAAAAGGAGAACAAATGGCAGCACTTCACATCACAAAATCAAAACAAGTGGATTTATTCCAGAATATTTCATCTATCTATCTATCTCTTTATCTATCTTCCTATACATAAAAGTCAACACAGTGTGAACAAACTCCTAAAAAGGAGGTGTTGGTGCTCAGCTTCAGTTGCATATCCATTGCATTTTGTCTCCATGATGCATCTGTGTCTCTGTGTCGGTAAAAAAACTGAAAGAACTATGACATGACGTAGGTCACGCTGCACAGCTGCCTACGGCCCTCCCGATACCTCCGTGCTGGCCAATGTTGGAGTAGGGATAAATGCGCTACTCAGCGGAATCAGGTGATTCGATCCGTGAAAAAAATAGGACATGTTTCATAATTTTTCCCATGGGCAACGGATCAGTCAAAATACAAGCCAATGTCAAAACACCAATAGAAATCAATGGCTTTGTGAAGCATCTGTGGAAATCACTGAACCACGGACCTGAAAAATAACGCTAATGTGAAAGAGTTTAAAGTTCATTTTAAATAATTCTTACCTTTAATTGGGAATTTAAACCCAAGTGCTGTCTGAATTACTACTTCTATCAGTCTATTATACTCATCTCCAGAAATGGCATTCTACTTTCAGGTGGCTTCTAGTCCAATTGGACCAAAAGTTCATGACTGCTCAGCAAATCACTGGCCTCAACAATATACATGCCATTCATTTACACATGAGGCCAATGATTATCTGAGCCTGTAGGTACACAATGAACGTGATCTCAGCACTTTGTCCAATGAGACTGGAACACCAGGAGTCCTCTGTAGAGGACAGTATAATTTTTTTCCTTTCTTTGCCTCATAAATGGTGATATAAATGTCAGAAAACCCCTCTAAGCTTCATGTAAATCCAGAACACAGCCTTGTGCACAGAGCAGCCTTTACACCTCACATAATGGCCACATTTATTAAAGCCCCAGCAACAGTTTTATGTCTGCACATTCTTTTCTGTGCAAACTGCTTGTACATGTATTTATAAAGTATCTGCTACACATTGGCAGCTGCACTATACCCGATGTATACAGTCGGACCGTGCGCCACATTTATCACGCAGAGTCTTACAGAATTGTGTCGCACACCCTATGTTAAAGGTGCACCAAAAACATTTGGTGCATTCTGTTGGAGCAGCACACATTCATGCATCTGGCCCATTTGCACACTTCACAGGCAAACTGCATATAGTCCAGTTTGCGCTGTTTTTCATAAATGTGTCCACATGTGTGCAGAAGCCAAGGAATTGCAAGAATAAGTCTGTAAATGTAACACAAAAAACTGTCAAGTATATAAAAAGAAAAAGACTTGTAAACAAAACGCAGACAATGAGAACATTGACCAGATGTAGCTGAGCCGTACGCCGTGCGGAGTCTGGTTACAGAGGAGCTTATCTTACAATGTAACTATCATTTGCATATACCAAGAGATCAGGCAGAATTTCAAGTAGGGTCAAGTGGGATATAAGAATTTTCATACCAGTCCCACCTCTTACCCAGAAAGATAATGGCCTGTTGTGTAAAATCTCTTCATACCCTGACTGTTAGAGAATTCAGAAAGTGCCAAGAGCTGAACCCCCCAGGAAAGCCACGGGAAGCCAGCCGGGTATATGACCTGCAGTGCCCACTACAGGAAAGAAATAGTAGTACAATCCAATACAAATACCATAAAGTTGTCATGTAACCAGCATGGTGGTCTTAAGCAGTGACTATAGGTCAGAAGAGAAGATCTTTGCCCTTTTCTTCTATCACTTTTCTAAAGCGCTAAATATGTTAAACAGCTGAACACTGTAGCATCAGCATTCAACCTAACTATAGAAGACCTAGAGCATGTATCAAGATAGAAACAGGTCAGACAAGCAGGTCATAGGTCAGCAACCTGTCATTTACAATACTCCACACCACGCTCCTAAAAATGAGAAGCTACAAGCAAATACTACTAAACTACCTGATATGGCTGTGTTCTCTTGTGATGCATTCGCTACATGTCAGACTGGTAAACCTCATGGTTTTTGTGACAGCATTGCATGGACCAAATGCTAACTACCACAGGGGTGGGACTGAAGGAGTCAAAGTTATGTATGATGCTAGGAGTCGCTGCACCCCCACCATTTCTGGGGACTTCATATGGAAAACATGAATATTAGAACTGTGGGTAAGTTGTGCTCTTGAAGCTCTTCTTGGTGGGACATGAGTTTGTTATTGTATTGTTCAAATAAGGAGTCCTTGCATCCCCACAGGTCTACAAAAAGGAAATGTAGGGTCCTGTAGTCCCACTGGTAGTCACCAAGGTAGTGTCCAGCTCATGAAATGTGGCCATGTGTTCCAAGGCCCCAACATAGATGTGTTCCAAAGCTCCAAAAGGAATAACTTCAAAACATACTGTTAGGTTGTTTAGATTGTGAGCCCCATGGGGACAGGGACCAATTTGACATGCCTGTGCAGCGCTGCGTAATCTGTGTGCGCTATAGAAATAAAGAATTATTATTATTATTAATAACAGAGGGACATCAAAATATCAGTTCCATAAATTACTTTTTCTAAGAGAAGACAAGAATGTCTGATAACATCTACACTGGCTCCATCGGAGACGTAACTGTGGACAACATCCATAGGAGGAAGACTTTCTCTAGGAATATCTCAGAGGGCCACTTCTGGGAACAGCCGACTATCTCATCTCCTCCGAACCTTCTCGCAGGAGTGTTTACAGAGGAGAGACAGGAAGCTTACATGATGTTATGTTTTATGTAGGATGATGGAGATTTGTGTATATACAGGGGCTGCCATTGCACCTCACTCCTTCCTGAAGAACCCCTACAAAAACGTCACTGACCGCAATGGCTTTCTAAGTATACACACAAAATAGCAGTGGCTAAACCAATAACAGACTCCTTCAGTTCTTCCTCGACTATCTGAATACTCGACATTTCTGAACTGGTCCACCCACCAGGACAGATCCACATTCCTGTGATTCATATTTATGAGCTGGAGGGATTATTAAAAAGGACTCCCTGTGTAATATGTTTATGTCAGGCGGGCGGAGGACATTACCGGAGCAAAATTTAAAGGGAGGATTAAAAATCTTTTCCTAATAAGAGTATACAGCATATAAGCCCATTCTATAATTATATAGTAATCCAGCCAATAATTCTATCATATAAATCATTAGCGATCCCCTGGTGGGGGCCATGACTGGCATATTAATTTAGTTAGAGGACATTTTGACTGCTCAACTAGAGTTGAAGAAAAAAACTAGTTTTTTGGTGCACATTTTGGGACTTGAGGATCTCTCTTAGGCCTCCATGTACACAAATCTATGTACATCTGAAATAAGAGGTGGGTGAGATTAACCCATGTCTGGAGATGTTGCATTTATCAGTCTCCGATCATGAGCTGGAGGTCCCATAGTAGTCTATGGAGCGTAGGATGGACCCCACCCCCAGCAACATTAGATAGGGGATAAATATATATGTTGTCTATGGGAAAACCACTTTACCTCTACTTGACTGTACATTCACTAGTATTTTCTATTAAAATATCAATTCCAAAGCATCTTTTCTTATAAATCTACATTGTGCCATTACTCTGTTATTCTTCCAAGAAAATGATAAATGAATTGACCACTGGGCTATCAGCATTGATGTGTCAGACAATGTAAGGACACCACCAAACTCACCCTCACATACACCCCCAATTGGTAACACCTAGGGGACAGTTTATGAATAAATTCCCAGGAGGAACAACAGAGGACTGATTATACATAGTTAAAAGAAAGAATGATGCAAAAACATCTTGGTTGACATCTTGGTAATTCACTATATATTGTTACTAACAGGCAGTACATAATCAGAGCCAAGGAGGATACAGCAGTACAGAGGAATCCCTCTCACTCAAATTTTATACAGATGTTGCCCTAGTTGGACGTCAATGCTGAAAAACACAAGCACTGCCCTTACACTGCCACCACCATTTGTACATATTCTCTTCATTAGCAGATTTTCACTTCCAAAACCCCAAGACCAAACATTTGCACTGTGTGCACTGCGTTCGATCAGAAAGTGTCAAAATAACAAGTGTCGGTTATCAAGTGCTGCCCAAATGTCTGACCGATCAGGACAAGAAGCTACTCCATAGACATCATACCCACTCAGTCCCAGCTCAACTCAAAATTCTGTAACCACCTGAAAGTTCTGTAACTACCTAATAGATCTGTTACCAACTCAAAGTTCTGCAACCACCTGCATTTTCTGTGACTACCTAGCAGATCTGTTACCAACCCAAAGTTCTGTTGCCACCTAAAAGTTCTATGACTACCTAGCAGATCTGTTAACAACCCAAAGTTCTGTGGACACATAAAAGTTCTATGACTACCTAGCAGATCTGTTACCAACCCAAAGTTCTGTGGCCACATAAAAGTTCTGTGACTACCTAGCAGATCTGTTACCAACCCAAAGTTCTGTGACCACCTGGAAGTTCTGTGACAACCTAAAAGATCTGTTACCGACTCAAAGTTCTGCAACCACTTAAAAGTTCTGTGACTAGTTTTGTGACTGTGACTGCCTAAAAGTTCAGTGACTACCTAAAAATATGTGACTATATAAGAGAACTGTGACTACCTAAATATGCATTTAAGGAAACAGCCTTATCTGAACATCCAATTAACGCAAGTGACATTTAAAGTGACAGCCCCTGGAGCAGGTTTAGCTCCTCCAGTACATCCCAGGGGTGTCCAGCATCCCCCCTCCACCAGAACCTGGGCTCAGTATAAAGAAGCATTTACTAAAACACATAAATCACAAAATAATCCTAATATGATCAATAACACATGCAATCTTTTACACTTTTATGTTTCCTAATCATCACCTTTCTTTCTCAGGAATCTGCTGGATTACAGATGATGAAACTATGGATAACATGTATGATGCCACATAGTGAGCAGACTGGACAGCCTGTATGTATGAGCCCAGGTGGCTCAGTAGCCACTATCCCCACAGCTGGCCAGCAGTGCAGGGGATAACACTACATGTGGTACCTCAGTCAGATGCATTGTCCTCCTGGCACGTTCAGTCCCCTGTCCCTCCAGCGCACAGCTCCCCGCACAGCCCATGCAGGACGCATCACCCGACACAACACAGCAGTGCGACACAGCAGAGCCGAGTGTGCAGGAGGTGCGGGGCAGGGGCAGAGCTCCGCCTGGGGGCGGGCAGGGAGAGGCACAGCCGCTTCACCACTCATATCTATCACTATACGTGTCCACAACATGCTAATACACTTCCCAGGAATGCCTCAAAGCTCCCCTGGAGGCAGCTCCCTAAACACCAGGCATGAGGTAGAGAATCCTAGTGACATTAACTCTGAATAGTTATTTTCTCTGACCAGGACCGAGGACCACACACTATAAACCTTCCTCTGTGCTTGGCAGCAGGTGTAGCAGAGCAGAGATGGTCATTTGTGGACCCCTGCTTTTATCATTTATTTTTGGCATCACATAAATGTGTTCAATATTTTGGATCTGGCATCAGGGATAGCTTCATGTTAGATATTTGTGGAGGCAATATTATATGCAGACATTTCTTTATAACTAACTTTTAGGGGATTGCATTATACAGGTGGTCCGGGCAGTAGCCAAGGGCCCAAACCTTCCAGGGGGCACATGGCCACCCAAGCCACAACCACATGAAATCCTTGTACATCTGTTTCTGCTCTCATTACACATGTACACAAGATCCATTTTAGGACCTTTGAAGGTCCTCCTAGGGTCCTAAAACCGCAGATTGATAGCAGGCAGAAGGGACACATCCTCCACTGAACTTGTCAAATCGAAATCGATTCTAGTACCATATATAGGAAGTGAGAGATCAAATTTGGATGTGGGTACACTCAATATTTAAGATTTGTATTTTTATTTATTAACTTTTTGAAGGGGGCGTCTTTCATTCCCAATATGCACTGGTACTGTCAGATTTCCCTAAACCATTTAAGTTGGTATAAGTCAGCAAACCCCTGCCCTGTACTGGACATGCTGAAAGGAGTCCTCCGGTGATAGAAAGTCCACAGGATAGGGCCTAACGAAATGACCAAAGCAGCCAGTCGTGTATGCGCCCAGTGTTCCTTTAATCTCTATGGCACTGAGGGAGATAGCTGAGCACCTCACACGTCTATCTCCATCAGCTGCTTAGACAGTGAGCCGGCACATGCGCGACAGTCTCCTCTAGTCATCCCATCCTGCAATGGGGATACAACCGACCCCCTTCTCGTAAAAGATAAAGTAGATTATATATAGATAGCTAGATAGATGATAGAAAATAGATACAGTAGATTGATTGATTGATTAATTGATAGATGGTTAGATAGGAGAAAGACAGGTAAATAGACAGACAAAAAGCTAGATAGATAAATGGTTAGATAGACAGATATATAGATTTGAAATAGACAAAGTCCGCCTGCAGGGGGCCCCGTTTAGGACAGGGGGCCCTGGGCAAAACACTGTTCCTGGCGATGGGACCAAGCCCCTCCTAATTCTGTTTGCATTGCGTTTCTATATGGAATCTGCTGATTTCCCTGTAGTAGTCCTTTTTTTTGATACATTAAAAATGGCATAAAATTCCTGGGTTTTTATGAACATTTTCGTTATGTGTTTTTGACATGCATTATTTTCAGGCATTTTTTGCAATATAAAGATAATGGGGAAAACAACATAAACAGCAACTAAAGTTTACTGGGACCTAAAGATAAAGACCTTGGACCAAGAGAAAAAAAAGCTACAAAATGAATGCACTATTTGTAGTGTGTTCCAGAAGCAAAAAAAAAAACTGCCTACACGCTCTGTAGGGTCGCTTCATTTCAGAAGTCTGGCGCCAGAAGCAACACAGTCAACCAAACTGAAAGGACAGCTCCATTTTCAGTGTCATGGCCAACCTATGTTACTGCAGCTCGGCTTCCATGTTCCCAGGCCAGGACATACACAAAGAACAGCTTTGTGCTACTACCACTGTGTACTACTAAAAGTGCAATGCATTTAATATACATGTCAGTGTCCAATACTGACACATGAAAAACCCTTATGTAAGAGGTCTCAGGCCAGTCACTCATAGATCATACAACTTTGATCAGTTTGCTTAGATGTCAGCCCTGATGCTATCCAATCAACTGTTTTTGTAGTGGTAGTGTCCTCCTAGTTGTGTCAGGTTTTCATATATATCCATCTTTCACCACATTGAGCTACTTCCTTGAAACACTTGAATGAAAAAGTGACCATCTGATTTTTTTGTTTTTATGCATCCATTGACTTCATTGGGTGGGTTTCACATAGGGCCACTTTAATCATCAAACAAACGTGGCAGCTGTAGCGGGCCACGTAGTGACAGGTAGGGTTGTCATCAGGGGGGGAGTACCAGCCAGACCAGAAAAGGGGGCTGTAGAGTCCCAGAAATCCCTTCCCTTACTTTCAGCTCCCTCCTCCACTGCTCTACATCCATCTCACAGCCTGTAATATGGAATATGTGTTGCAGGCAACTTGTGATGCTGTGTCCACCTTCAACAAGACCCTGAGACTATATTGGCTACTAAGGGGGAACCATTACTATATTGGCTCCAGCGTTATTACATTGACTGTGAATGTGTTGGACTATATTGGCTACTATGGGTGTGCTGGACTATATTGGCTTCAGAAGGTGGGTACTATTACGATATTGGATACTATGGGGCCATAATAGTGATCTCTGCGTGAGCAGCAGCACAGTATTAAATTTGTGAATAAGAAAAAGATATTAACATTGTTATGTTACTAAATCTGTAGAAATGAATGAATAACTGGAAGAAGCTGACATGGTAGTCATGTAAAAAAAGAAAATGAAAGATTTTGCGTCATCTGTGAGTCACCAGATTTAAAGTAAGTGCTTGAGTTCATAATTCTGCAGTCTCTCCGTGTGCTGTGACTCACTGTTATGGTCTCCTGTACGGGAAAGCTACCGCTATTTTCAGATTTATCAACCAGTATCTCACACTGTGATAAATTTGATGCAGCATAACTCTTGTTTCTGGTCCTAGTGCTGTTTGTATGCATTCACTGTTACTATATTTGCTAATATGAGGGCACTATTAATATACTGGCTACTGTGAGGGCAACATTACTATATTGGTTACTCTGGGGCCCCATTACTATATTGACTCCTTTGGGGCATAGTTACTAAATTGGCTATTGTGATGACGCTGATAATATACTGGCTATTAATAGGGTCCTGTTACTATTTGGGCCATTATAGAGGCACCATTACTATACTGACTACAGTGGGGGCACCATCACTATATTGTGTATTGTGCAGGTACACTATTATTATATTACCTACTGTGAGGGGTCTGTTACTATATTACCTCTTATGGGGCATAGTTACAACATTGGCTACTGTGGGGCCCCGTTACTATATTTGCTATTTTAGGGGCAAAATGACTATATTGGCTACAGTAGGGGAACCATCACTGCGGGTACACTGTTACTATATTACCTACTGTGGGGGTCCTGTTACTATTTTGGCTACTTTGGTGGTATAATTATCACCTTATGAATGAGAGGATGTGATAAGAAGTTGGAGGAGCCTGATGGGAAGTGAGGAACCTAAAATTTTTGTGTTGCTAAATCTGCAGAGACGAGTTATGGCTGGAAGAAGCTGACATGGCAGTGTAGGTCAAAGAAGAAGATAATAATACTAATAATACTCATCTTTATTTATATAGCATCATCATATTCCGTAGCACTTTACAAATCATAGGAGACAGATAAAAATATAAGAAGATAAAAGAAAACTCATCCAATCATCTGTAAGTTACTATGTTTACAATAAGAGCTTGTATTACCCATCAGCTCACAATTCTGTGACATCGCTTTCTACAATTCATTTGCCTTATAGAGGCAGCGCACAGCCATACATGGAGCTCTATGGAGTCCTGTGAACTGCTGGTGTCACTCAACAGCTAGGATGAATCAATTGCGTCGAAAAGCCTCAGTGTAGCCCACAAGTTTTGTCAATCAGGAGTTTTCTTGTACGTAGTTTTCTTGTACATAATGTCAGTTGTCAATTTATTCGTACATATAGAAAATCATGTGCAGAAAAGATGATTTAAAATTTTTTCTTCATGTAGAATACAAGTAATTACTGAAACAGACACATCAGACTACACTGCAGAGGCCCCATGTAGACCTATCATCTGTCTACTATTAACCACAATTGGCATTTTTTTCAAGCCCCTTATAGATTTTGTTCTTAGGTCCAGGGACTACACCAACCGCATGGTCCCTATCTGGGGCTTACAGTATTGTCTCTACTGTTTGCTCCAAAATCTGTCATATTTTCTGCCACAAACTAAACCAACTATTAAGAGGTATAATGTTAGACTAGTCAGTCTTATACTATGATATGTGTTAGCCATGACTAATAGAGTACAATGTGCTCGAAATGTGTAGGCTGGAGCCTGTAGTCTACACCCTGGACGCAGTGCTATAGTGCATTTTTTGATGTATTGCCTATTTTGGAGTCAACAATAAAATTTGGAGGTGCTTTTAACTTCATGCAATGGATCGCTGTTTCTTTGGATTATTGAACTTGTCGCACACATTGGTCACGTGGGGATCCGAGCTGTCTAGATGGAAGTCCTCCCTGAAAAGCATCTGATCGGGTGAGCTTCATTAACTTTCCATATACACTTTTTTCAAGGAAGTCTTATACTATGTCAGCTTTATTACCCATGCCATGAGCAACTAGAACAGAGCAAATTTAATTTTAAAAGCTGCTGTGGGAAAAAAGCTGAGCTCTGATTGGTTGCCACAGTTCTGTTCTCAGATACTAGTTTAACTGTGCACTGTTAGATTCTTCTGATGTTTAATATTGTACGACGTTTTAGGCTTCCATTAGTCTGGTATTCTTTCTAGTAAAAAAGTTAGGCTCCAAAAATGATTTCCTCTTGTGGGCCCAAGCAGGGGTGTAACTTTAGGGATGCAGAGGTTGTGATCCCACCTGGGCCCAAGAGGTTTAGGGGGCCCTTATGGTCTCACTTTCCCATATGAGAAGACTATTACTATAAACCAGGGGTCCCCAAACTTTTTACATAGGGGGCCGTTCACGGTCCCTCTCAGAGCGTTGAAGGGCCGGACTAAAGTTAAAAAATAAAAAATAAATAAGAAATTCCTCTGTACACTGCACATATCCTATACTGCTCCTTCATCATTGATAATTTCCTATACTGCTTCTTCATCATTAATTATTTCATATGCTGCCCCTCTATCATTAATTATTCCCTATACTGCCCCGCCATCATTAATTATTCCCTATACTGCTCCGCCATCATTAATTATTCCCTATACTGCTCCTCCATCATTAATTATTCCCTATACTGCTCCTCCATCATTAATTATTCCCTATACTGCACCTCCATCATTAATTATTCCCTATACTGCACCTCCATCATTAATTATCCCCTATACTGCACCTCCATCATTAATTATCCCCTATACTGCACCTCCATCATTAATTATTCCCTATACTGCACCTCCATCATTAATTATCCCCTATACTGCACCTCCATCATTAATTATTCCCTATACTGCACCTCCATCATTAATTATCCCCTATACTGCACCTCCATCATTAATTATCCCCTATACTGCACCTCCATCATTAATTATTCCCTATACTGCCCCTCCATCATTAATTATTCCCTATACTGCCCTCCATCATTAATTATTCCCTATACTGCCCCTCCATCATTAATTATTCCCTATACTGCTCCTCCATCATTAATTATCCCCTATACTGCTCCTCCATCATTAATTATTCCCTATACTGCCCTCCATCATTAATTATTCCCTATACTGCCCCCCCACCATTAATTATTCCCTATACTGCCCCTCCACCATTAATTATTCCCTATACTGCCCCCCATCATTAATTATTCCCTATACTGCCCTCCATCATTAATTATTCCCTATACTGCCCCATCATTAATTATTCCCTATACTGCCCCATCATTAATTATTCCCTATACTGCCCCATCATTAATTATTCCCTATACTGCCCCTCCACCATTAATTATTCCCTATACTGCCCCTCCACCATTAATTATTCCCTATACTGCCCCTCCATCATTAATTATTCCCTATACTGCCCCTCCACCATTAATCATTTTATTTAATGCCCCCATAATTAATTATTTTTTTCATACCAGGGCTCCCCCGGTCGCCAAAATATATTTGCTGCTGGTCAAAAAAAAAAATCCTATACTCACCTCTGGCAGCGGCTCCCGAGTCTTCTATCTTCGGGCTGCTGTCGGCCGGGAAGGGGTGCGCGGCCGCGTGATGACGTCATCACGCGGCCGCGCACCCAGGTTCAAGGAGCGATGTGCGCCGGGGTCGTCTTCCGGCCACATCGCTCCACCTGTAATAATAGTGCTCGAGCGGCCGCATCGGCCGCGTCGAGTACTATTCAGTGACGGGCAGGAGCTTCCTGTCCGGACGGACGGAGGCTCCTGCCCGACTGCCGCGGGCCTCAGCAGGAGCCGCTGGCACTGCAAGCGCTGGATGCGGCGGGGGCCGGATAAAAACGGTCCGCGGGCCGCATGTGGCCCGCGGGCCGTAGTTTGGGGACCACTGCTATAAACCATACATACATTATAGTTGGGGGCCTGGCAAGATTTTGCACTGGGGCCCATCAGCTTCTAGTTACGCCACTGCCGCCCAAGGTACTCCAGTCCGACCAGACTGCAGGTGATAAAAACCTTCAATGAATCATGAAAGTTGTCAATTGTAACAAAACCGCCTGTTCATTTTCACACCTGGTTTTACAGAGCAGCTGAATTTCATACAAATATCAAAAGGAATTGCTGAAAACGCGTTTTTGACTAAAATTGCTTTTTTAGAAAAATTTAACAAAGTGGCGCTTGCAATGTGTAGTGTAACCCAGGGTGTAAGTGCCAGAAACCTGCACAGTGTACACATAGAGAGATTAATTTGCTCGGGTTATACTGCCCTAAAAGCCATAAATACAGAAAAAAAAGGTGTGCAATAATAACTTTACTGAACAGTAAGGAATTTAGCAGCTAGAAACATGGACTGATCGTATTCCAGACTCAGCTCCTGGAGCGCCAGAGAAAAGGTTCCCAAATCTATACCCCACTGTCTTAATCTTCTCAGTGCCCTCCCTCACAGCATGGGAGCTTACGCCATCTCTGCTGCTTCAGTCCTTGGATATTTTCTACATTGGATTTAACCCAAAGTAACTATTTAGTTTCTTAGGATAAAACAACATTGATATTTTCTGGCTTCTGGGCTCCAAACAGGCTCCGCAAGATCAGTTATAATGTTCCTTTAATGGGCAAATGCCATCAGGGGGCTACAAATATGATGTAAGCAAGACAATTTCTTGATAGACCGAAGTCATATGATTGTTCGATACAAGGCGATACACCACCAAGTAACATAAATAATAGTTTTATAAGATCTATTTTATCAATGTTTCCTTTTTAAACCTCAAACAGGAACTTTCACAACATCTTTGGTGGCTGCTACAGAGTAAAACATTATATTTTGGCAATATATATAATGCATGTACAATCTGGGTCCTCCAGACCGGGATCAGCTCTTACCTACCATTTGATTTGATGCATTATGAAGCAAACATACATTGAGAATGCTGTGTTTACACGGGGCAGGATCATATCTTGTTTAATCCCTTAGCTGAGTGGTTTTGCTGAAAAAACTATTATAACATTCAGATGCTTGGGAAAGCTGGGTCAGCATGGCTGCCTCGATCAACACTGGGCTTGTAATTACAAATGGAGGTTAGTCAAGCATGACTAATCAACCTGAGCTGGATCACTCATACACAGCAGCTGGGGCATGGTAGAGCAATTGTTTTTTCTGTCTGGCAGGGAGAAAAGTGATTGCATCATTCTCTCCTGCAGAGAAAAACTCACATGCTAGGAGAAGCACAGAACCAAAAGCTGAAGGAGCCATAGAAGGGACAGAGCTTCATTATTATAATGTTATATCTGTTATATCAGCAAATCCACTCAGCACAGGGATTAACAAGATATGATCCTGCATCAGTGTAGCTACAGCATTCTCAATGTATGTTTGCTTCATAATGCATCTAATCAAATGGTAGGTTTCCTTTAAAGGGAACATAGACAAGGTTTGTCTTCCAGAGACCTTTGCTTAGGACCTGGTACTGGTACTGGGGTATCTTCCTAACTGCTCCCCATCATATTACTCCACCCCCAGCTCCTCCTTTTGTTGCTGCTTTAAATAAACACACTAACTCACCTTTCCCAGTTCCCCTGCAGCAGCTCTTCTCTCCTCTCTTTTGATGCTGCTGTGTATAGTCTCACTTGTGAAACAGGAAATGAATCCAGCGCTTGACCCAGGTGAGTAGTTAAAACTTCTTCTTTTATTGGAATAATGCGTATAGCAATAAAGCTTAAAATGCACGGAACCGCCTGTATCTTAAGTCATCAGCGAGCTATGACAAATGGTAGTATCCTGGCTTCGCCTACGCGTTTCTAGTGTCTGCAGACACTCTTATTCATGCTGTGTATAGTACTGAAGCTGGCAGGCAGGATGACATCATGGCAACAAACCTGCTGCCTCTGCTTCACACAGCAGCAGCAGAGGCAGAGTCATAGTGCGGAGCTGACAGCTCTCTGTATTTACCTGCGGGTCCTTAGGATGCCAATAGAGTTGATGTCCCGGGACATACATCCCACCAGCTGGGAAAGAGAACCAAATGTGTGACTGTTTTGCTGAATCTGGAAGGGTCGGGATTCAGGGACTTTTAAATGAGCATAAATCCCCAAAAATGTAAAAAGAAGAGAAAAAGGGCAGAGGTTTCTGAGGCACTAGGTGTGACATTTTAATTTGTTTCCAGAAGTGAGTGCCAGTTTCTTCGGAAGATCTGCCAGCTACATACACAGCTTAGCTCAGCACTTGGTGCACTGGAGCAGAATGGATTGTAAGATTTTCCTAGGAATTTGTGACTTTTTACTGGCTAATTTTTATTCCCTATGTCAATTATTATGGCTTATTGTCTCACGGGAAACGAGAATGCCAGATTGGTCAGGACAATCGTCACATTGTCCCCCTCACTGGATTACTGAATTAATATAGCCGTGTTGTAACATTATGACATTGGCCACATAAATGTTCATTTGTCTGAGCTGCTATAATTAGGCTGCATTGTTCCTATCTGTCAGAAGGCCATTGTTTTACGTGGCGGCGCTCATGACGTCTTCACACGATTGCCAGCTACACCCCATTCATCAAATCTTTGTCTCCAGGATATCAGATTTACATGCTGTGACCTTCAGGTTGTAAAAATGTTCTTATAACTGAGCAATGATGGGAGATATAAAGAGATTTACATCATGTAAACCATTCTCATGGACTATGACCTGTAATTCAGAACTTCATATCCTCAAATGATTTATTAGTCACTTTTCATTGATTTTGCATATAAATTCTACACAAAAGCAGGTGAAAAAAACACACAATATTTTATTCTTTTGGAAGAAAAACATTGAAGAATCCCTGACATAAAAGTGGACATAATAGTACTGCATATACCCAAGTATAAGCCGAGGCCCCTAATTCTACCACAAAAACCTGGGAAAACCTATTGACTCGAGTATAAGTCGAGGGTGGGAAATGCATTGGTCACAGCCTCCCCAGTATATAGCCTGCCGGACCCTGCCACATAGTATATAGCCAGCACCTGCCCCCCAGTATATAGCCTGCTAGCCCATATCCCCCAGTATATAGCCAGCCCCCTGCCCCAGTATATAGCCAGCAGCGGGGGAAGCCAGAAAGGTGAGTTTTGATAATTTTTTTTAACTTGAGTATAAGCCGAGTTTGGGTTTTCAGCAAATTTTTTGTGCTGAAAAACTAGGCTTATACTCGAGTATATATGGTACTTCATAGCTGCAGGTGACTTCATTGCTGTAGGTGTCTGACCATCTTCAGACACCAACTTCCAGGGTAACCCGGTGCCAGAAGCTCCTCTAGCACCCTCAACTGGGGATATCGCTGATCGTTGGTGTTAACCAGGCATGTGAGGACCGGACCCATGCCATGAACTTACCGGGGGAGATTGGATCCTTCCTCCTTCCATGTCAGTAACTGTTACACAAAGTTACAGTATGCAGAGGCTTGAACAAGTCAAAAAGTCAAAAACATTTTTATAATAAAAGAGAAAACATCCCTAAAACACCAAATTTCCATTGTAAAATCTAGTGAAATTTAAAAAAAACACAAAAGCACAAAAATCCTCACCACATCTGTAACAATCTGTATAATAAATATAAAACAGTATATGTATCCAAAGAAATGTCCAGCACGACGTTCTTTTCCAAAGTTGTCTCAAATTTTATAGATAATCCATATATGACCACACAAAAAAGATAAAAAGATAGTAGCGATCATGTAAATACAATATAGTAGCTACTATGTTTTTAACCGTTGTGTTCCAATCAGCACCAAGGTAAAAGTGAGCAGATCCCACATGTTGCATATTATAAATATAAAACAATTTTGGACCCGCATAGCCAATGCCATAAAAAAAATGGAAAACTTGGCAAATAGATGATTTTTCATCAAATCTCTCATAAAAAAAAGTTATAAAAAGTGATCAAAAATGTCTCATTCCCTAAGATGATACCAATGAATATAACAATGAAAATAACAACTTTTTTTGAAAAAAAATAAGCCCCCAAACAGCTTTGGTAACAAAAAATACAGAGGTTATATCTGTATATATTGTTATATATTACCAGCGATCATTCAGGCTTAAAGCGGTCACGGGTTATAGCGGGTGTGCAGATGCAGGGCTGTGCCGACCCTCTCTGTGCCCCCTCAACATATCTCTGTGCACACTTGACGTGGAGGTGACATAAAGGGGAAAATAATCACAATTCCCGGTGTTTTGCGAGGACTTTCGATTATTTCAGGGCTTGCATGCCAGAAAACTGTGTGGACACCTAGCTGCAGTGACTCACTGCTCACCCTCCTCTCCATAGAGCTATATAATCTGATATAAGAAAACTTTAAGGCTACATTCACACTACCGTATGGGGGACGTATATACGGCCGACGTATATACGGCCGATATACGTCCCCCATAGACGGCAAGGGGCGCACGGCGCCCTACGGGAGCGGTACGGTGCAGCACACGTGCGGCACCATACCGCTCTATACCCCGGAAAAAGATAGGACCTGTCCTATCTTTCTCCGTAGTACGGCGCCGTGCCCCATAACTTCCTATGGAGAGTTGCGGGGGTGAGCTGTGCTCACCTCCTCCTCCTCTCCCAGTGCACTGCCGTTGCCCGCTACGGTACGGTACGGGCGGGCAACGCGAGTGTGAATGTAGCCTAACACTGAAGAACAGATTAAGAGGGAAGAAAGAGGCAAAAGTAAGTGTAAAAAGAAGCACTTTTCTCTAATACCATATTTTAAAAACTTTCTTCCAGTTACTTGTATTATTGATTTGTGCAAAGTTTGTTGAAAAGTTATTGATCATTTAACACCGGCTTAAAAAATCCATAACTACTTGCCCATTTTAAGCAAATACTTAATCTATAAGCCATTTAGTTGTCCCAGAGTATGGATATGTCCGCAGCCACTTCACCCCCTGTAGTTATAGCTGCTTGTCCTAATGCTAACTACATGATATGAATGACTGTGTACATAGACAGAAGGAAAGCAGCTGTACTGAGATCCTATTCTCCTATATCCTGCGCTGCCAATGCAATCTGCTGATCATCATACATCATGTCGAAGGCCAAGTATCCAGCCCTTATCTGCATATTTCTATGCACACTATCAGTCTCCATCAACAATGAATAATACAGGGTATGACTCTCCAAACTGAACTGCTGGATGCGGACATTACAATGTACTTGTAACACAGGCGCTGCCTGTAAATACATATATAATGGTCCTAAGTCCAGGAGAATATAACAAACCATCAATCACAAGTCAAATCACAGAAAAACTGTGATCAAAATAGACAGAGCTTTTCTTATACTCATTTTGACATGTCAAAGGAGTGTTCCCATTTCAACAAGTAATTGCTATTGTTTAAATAATGAAAAGTTATACAAATTTCCAATATATTTTCTGTATCAATTGCCCACGGTTTTCAAGACCTCTGCTTGCTGTCCTTCTATAGGAAGCTTCATTGTTTACTTCCAGTGGACAGAAATCTGACATGGTCACACATGTGCACGGCTCGTTATATCACACTCCTCTGATAACTCTCTGTGCTACTAATGAGCCGTACACCTGTGTGACCATGGTCAGGTTTCTGTCCACTGGAAGCAAACATAGAAGCTTTCTATAGAAGGACAGCAAGCAGAGATCTAGAAAACTTTGAGGAATCTATACAAAAAGTATATTGGAAATATGTTGAAATGGGAATACCCCTTTAAGTACATAAATAGCTAAAGAGGACCTTTATATATATCCTTCTATGTTTCTGCACTGAAACCACTTTTAACAAGTTTTTACTCTCCAGTTTTATGTTAAGAAACTTAAAAGGATGAGACTCATGAAGATAACAAAAGGCATATGGACATATGGATGCCATAAACTGAGGTTCTCCACTCAAGTCCTGCCCTTTAGAAGCCAAAAAGGAAAGGATCACAAATAGTTTTTCTTACGTTCACCATTCTGGTTCGTGTCATTCATGTGAATGGACAGAATGTAATATTACATACATTACTACACACATGATATGGTTATGTGTGACTGGCTGCCCCTGCACATGCCACCGGCTGACAAGAACATGTATGTAGATATTGATGTAGGGTGACTTGTAGGCTAGGACTGGAGTGGCTGGTTGGCTGCAGCCAGTAGTGGAATATAACTTTGGTGGTTTGGGCCTTCTAGGCCTTCTAGGGGGCCATGGACACCCAAAGAAACAAACTAAATTTTATACTGAGAAGGCCCTCTAGGCCTCATGGGTCCAGTTGCTACCGCACCCTCTACACCCCCTCAAGTTAAGCCCCTGGTTACAGACCCTCTCTGAACCTGTTCTTAAGGCTTTTAAGGACCTCTCCAAAGGTCCTAAAAATCAAATATTGAAAGCAAGCAGAAGGAACGCATCATCCATTCTCCAAGAAGCTTGATTCTAGTACCATATGTAGGAAGTGACTACCAGACTTGTAGGGGCTATAATATTCATAAAGTCAAGGCCCATGACAGTCATAATCTCCCCCTGTCTGCGGCCCAAAGCTTGTGAAATGGTAGCACTATGTCCTAGGGCAAAGAGAGAGGTACTAACGTTACTCATGGTTCAGTTTATTGTGAAGAACTCCAAAGAGCAGCAACAGGGTAACAGGCCAGTAACATAATCTTTGGGTGGAAAAGCAGGTCAGTGGCTGGCTGTGGTAGTAATATCTTCACCACAGGCCCAGGGGTCTCTGTGTGGCGGGAATCAGTATCCTTTTTGTAGAGGAGCTGGATGAGTTCTGCTGCATGGACAGCTGAATCTGGTGCAAGCTTCTGGGTTCCAGGGATAATCCTCTGGACACTTAGCAAGACCTCTAAACTGTCTCCTGACTGGTGGTGAGAGAAAACCTAAGACCAACTAACTAGACCAACTCAGAATCACAGACAGGGCTTGGTTTATATACCCTTTGGGAAAACCAGCCAATGACAACTGTGCATTTCTGTAACTGTAACATCTTCTGCAAACAGACAGGCACATTTACTATGTGCAGTTTGCCTGTTTGTGTGCAGAGGGCACCAGATTCATGATTTGTGGCACTCGTTCTTCATGAATCTGGCACTCCGTGCACTGCCCGACGGTGTGCCCCAACTTTTTTTGGGTGCACCTTTAACATGGAGTGTGCAACACAATTCTGACGAACTTTGCATCATAAATGTGGCACATGGTCCAACTGTGCATAGGAAAGCCCATTTCAATGACAAAATTTGTGTCGCCTGAACAGTACTAAATTCTTCCACTTCCAAAATCAATGCAATGCAGTTTAAAAGGAACCTATCATCAAGAAGGTTGTTTTTCAATGATGACAGGTTCAGTAGGCTATTGTTTTTACATTATAAAATGCATTTCTAAAAATCCAGATTAATTTCAGTGATTTATAATCTAATATTTTACCTTACCTGGCTCCCTGTCAGTAGGTTCTAGTGGATCCCGAGGTTGGGGGTTGGCAGTTCAAACTTCGGGAACCTTTGTTTCATCAATTCTTCTAATCCAGCCGGTTGTTAGGCAGTGAGCGGTATGAAACTCACTAGTTGCTGGCTGGAGTATGTGACGCATGCGCAATAAGAAGTGAAGACTGCGCATGAGAGAAAGCTAGAGCTCACCACACAAGCATGAGGATTTCTTGTGGTGGTGAGCGGATGTAAGTAGAGGGGGGAAAGCAGTGGAAAGGCAGAGGGTGGAAGTAGAAGGGACAGGATCTAGGATGGCTGGAAAAATATATGAAAAACAGTTCCTGTAGATTAAACTGCAACCCCCCCTCCACCTCCCTGGTTGGAATTAAAAGCCTAAAGTTGTTATCATTGCCTTATTTTCAGAAACCCTTGTATATCAGGGTCCTACATATATCAGGTGGGCCCCACACAAAAATATTGCCAGTTTAAGAAAGTGACCCTCCAGCTACAGGGCCATAACTTGTAACCATGGAACCCAAAAGTAAAACTTAGAAGGCATTCTGGTGCCCTCGGGAGACATAAAAATGGCGCCCCCCAGCTTACAATATAGATATGATACCTGAACTAAACTCATTGGGGCTCATTTACTAAGGGTCACTGCACTTTTGTCAGACTGTTCACGGTTTTTGGGGATTGCACGGCTTCGACAGATATTTAACAGGGGTCTGCGCTGGGATTGTGTTGCAAAATTACTTATAGATATGGTAAAAGAACCAAGCATGCTGTATAGATATTGTAACAGAGACAAACTCATACAGTACATGTAAACGAACAAACTCATACAGTATACATACACTTATACAACTCCAAACCCCGGGTCTAGAGAGTCCTTAAACCCTTAATGTCTTCAACTCCGTCCTCAATACCTTCATATGACTACAGCCTTAAATAGAGGAATAACATTTAACAAATACTTCTGAATACAAATAATTTTATTGAATATACTTAATAAAACCATGCATAAAAATGATGGATATGAAAAACATTACAGAAAATTACATAATTGTTCTGTGTCTCACATGCAGATGTGTAATTATACAGCATTACAGTACAGAAATATAGAGACAATGCCAAGTAGTAACATTTGTCTAGATATCAGTATAAATTGTTAAAGTAGCAGTACAAACAAGTTCAGCTCACACTAAGAATACATACACACACGGTATGCCCGCCGTGCGGGCATGCCGCCGTGTGCTGGAGAGGAGGAGGAGGTGGCCCCTCCTCCCTCCATAGAGAACAGCAGCACACGGCCGCACACTTGCCGAAAGGTAGAGCATGCTCTATCTTTTTTGCGGTGTGCGGCCCGTATCCCCGCCGTGCCACTATTGCCGTCTATGGGGAGGTACGGCCCCGCAGACGGCAGTGTGAATGAGCCCTTAACAGAGGAGAGCAATTATGTATTTTCGGAAAGGAATGTTCCAATGTGTATTCCAATGTTATTTAGTGGTAAATACACACTAATACAGTATACAAATACACTGATACACACATAGTATACATGGATACTCATACACAGTGTACATGCATACTCATACACGCACAGTATACATGGATACTCATACACACACAGGGGGATATTTATCAGGACCTCTGTGCACCGCCAGTGGCGCAGAGGCCCTGAAATAATCACAAATGCTAGCTTATTGCTAGCATTAAGCGGAGGGTGCGGCCTGACGGGAGTGGGCCGGACGGGAGTGGGCCAGCACGGGGCGTTACTGTCCCCGCGTCTGCGCACTTGCTGCTGCCGGCGACTTTTCATACGTGAAAAGTCGCTGGCTGCGGATTTTTCTTCGCCAGGCCCTGCTTGGCATAGGATAAACGCTGCGCTGCGATCAGCCCCGAAGCAGAAGCCTCTTGATGTATCGGGCTGCGAATTTGCAGCGCCGGGGCTATCATATGCTGGTGCACGAGTTTGATAAAGACTTTATGGGGCACATTTACTTAGAAAGTCGGAAAATGCACTAAAAGTCCTATTTCCGTGTATCATGCTGGGTGCAGCGATTCACTAAGACCATGTGCTAGAAATCATGAATGCTTCACTTCCCTGCACTGGCCCGAAAGTGTTCACCATATTTTTTGTGGTGCACCTTTAACATAGGGCGTGCGACACAATTTGAAAGTTAATTAAGTTAAAAAAGGGTCGCATGTGCCACTATCCCAATGCACACACTTATTAAATACCTGTGCAAGCCGTTTTAGCCATGAAGAATGTGCGCAGTCCGACAAAAGTGCAGTGCGCGACCCTTAGTAAATGTGTCCCAATAAGTTGTAACGTCACAATATGAACAAGGCAGCAATAAAGATTTCTTCACATTTCATAAAGCAGAAAAAACAGAGTGCTTGGATTTTTCTTTGCATACTCATACATACACAGTGTACATGTATACACATACCATGGTTGCACAGGTGCACAGCTTGTTATAATTTTGGTCATGTGATATCACACAGGTGCACAGCTCGTTATATCACACGGCTCTGATTTCTCTCAATACTAATGAGCTGTGCACCTGGGTCACCATGGTCAGATTTCCATCCATTAGTAGTATACATAGATGCTTTCTATGGAGTGACAGCAAGCAGAGATCTAGAAATCCATGAGGAATTGATACAGAAAGTACATTGAAAAACTATAATTAACTTTTTATCATAAAATTATTACCATTGATATGCTGAAATGGTAATACCCCTTTACTGCTCGCATTATGGGGCACATTTACTAAGAATGTAGGAAACTGTACTAAAAGCACTCTGCCCATGAATAATGCTCGGTGCGCCAGATCCATTAAGAGCCTGTGCCAGAAATCATGAAGAGTTCACCTACTTTTTTGTGGGGCACCTTTAACATAGGGCGTGCAATAAACTTTGCACAATAAATCAGGCCCACGGTCCGACTGTGCACCGATATGTCCCCTAATTTGTGCTGCATGGTGCCTAGTGCAGCTGCGGCACAAAAGGTCCTAGTGTGGCGCAGACACTTCTTAAATACCTGTGCAAGCAGTTTACACCTAAAATAACATTCAAAGTCCATCAGAAAACTGGAGCAAAGCCCTTAGTAATTGTGCCCCAGTGTGTCTAATTTGCATGCCCCGTCACAGGACGGGGTAATACACAGAGTGATGTCACAGTACAGTAATAATACACAGAGTGATGTCACAGTACAGTAATAATACACAGAGTGATGTCACAGTACAGAGATAGTACACACAGTGATGTCACAGTACAGGGATAATACACACAGTGATGTCACAGTACAGGGTAATACACAGAGTGATGTCACAGGACGGGGTAATACACAGAGTGATGTCACAGTACAGTAATAATACACAGAGTGATGTCACAGTACAGAGATAGTACACACAGTGATGTCACAGTACAGGAATAATACACACAGCGATGTCACAGTACAGGGATAATACACACAGCGATGTCACAGTACAGGAATAATACACACAGCGATGTCACAGTACAGGGATAATACACACAGTGATGTCACAGTACAGGAATAATACACACAGTGATGTCACAGTACAGGGATAATACACACAGTGATGTCACAGTACAGGGATAATACACACAGCGATGTCACTGTACAGGAATAATACACACAGTAAAGTCACAGTACAGGGATCATACACACAGTGATGTCACAGTACAGGGATAATACACACAGTAAAGTCACAGTACAGGGATAATACACACAGTGATGTCACAGTACAGGGATAATACACACAGTAAAGTCACAGTACAGGGATAATACACACAGTGATGTCACAGTACAGGGATAATACATACAGCGATGTCACAGTACAGGAATAATACACACAGTAAAGTCACAGTACAGGGATAATACACACAGTGATGTCACAGTACAGGGATAATACACACAGCGATGTCACAGTACAGGGATAATACACACAGTGATGTCACAGTACAGGTATAATACACACAGTAAAGTCACAGTACAGGGATAATACACACAGTGATGTCACAGTACAGGAATAATACACACAGTAAAGTCACAAAAAAGAGATAATAAGTGCCTTGATTAATTGGTTACTTTGACAGATTTGAAAACTGTTGGACACTTACATAATAGAAATAATATAAATACTAATTTTCCTCCACATCAGCCATCAATATACGAGTGGTGAGGGCCCGACTTCTGGTTCCAGCATCTGTCAGCAATTTAAAGGGGTGTAGCCTAAAGTGACAAGGGCCAGCTCAGGGTCCAGATGAGATGCTACTAGTGTTTTTGCAGATGGTGCCTTCAGAAAGCGATGGATGACGTCTTGTAGACAGGTAGTATATGTATATGAAGTCATTATAATAAATCATCTATGTATTTTAAGCAGCTGTTACATGGATGACTAGAAACATATTAGAGACTCCCCCGCTGTATTAGGCTTTGGTAGAAGAACAAGACCTGTCAGTACTGGGTTGATATATGAGCACCTCTGACACAGTTGGGCCCCTCATGATTAAGAGAAGGTACAGATTTAGGAGGGGGGGGGGGGGGGGCTGACAGAACAAATTCCACAGCTGTTTTTCTCTCCTCCATAGCCAAGAATCCATGGCATCCATTACTATCACAAAGCCACCGCTCCTCCTTCACATATGGTCACATCCTCTGCTGCCCATACACAAGACATGGACTAAACCTTTCCATCATGAGGACCTCTGCTTGGAGAGACTTGTGAGACACATAAGCAGTGGGATTACAAGGAAGGGGCTGTTTCCTAGAAAGGGGGCATTTAGTATAATTGACCCTTGACAAGCAATCACATTCTACCATCGTTCCAATGTAATGCGGTTAATGATAACATGTAAACATGTCTTGGTTGCTAAGGATTACAGATGAGACTTTTCTAATATATTTATAGGGTAGTATACTGTACTTATGGCACTTCACTTGGATTATAACTTTTTGGTTGCAATGTACTCTTACTGTATTTGTTTTCTCTACCCCATGCTGTCTCGCATAGAAATTACCACTATCTCTGATCCAATCACTGATGACCGATAATGTCTGAGCCAATCACTACTTAAGGACCACCAATCTCTGAGCCAATCACTAGTGAATGACAACCGTTTCTCTGACCCAATCACTGGTTGATGACCACCAATCTGTGAGCCAATTATTGGCTGATGACACATGCTTTTTAGCCAATCACTAGTTAGTTATTACCAATCTCTGACACAATCACCGCTTGATGACCGCCAACCTGTGAGCCAATCATTGGCTGATGACACCAGCTTTTTAGCCAATCACTAGTTAATGACTACCAATCTCTGACCCAATCACCACTTGATGACCGCCAACCTGTGAGCCAATCATTGGCTGATGACACTAGCTTCTTAGGCAATCACTAGTTAATGACTACCAATCTCTGACACAATGATCAGTTGATGACCACCTATGCCTGACCCAGACAAGACTTGTTCACCAACAACCTCTGAGCCAATTACGGCCTGATGACCACCAATCTGTAAGCCAACCACTGGCTAAGGCTGGCCTCATCTAGGTTGTGTCAGAGTGGTCATTTCCTGGAAAGGCTGGAAAAAGCATTACAAGAACTTGGACTTGATGGACTAGGTGCCTTATATACTATGATATGTTAAGACAGGTGGGATCTAGATGAGTGTCATTCCTTGTATTATCATTTTTCACCTTTTTAAGGCACGCCCCTTTAAGAAATACAATGGTGTCCCTTGAATAAGATGTCCTTGCCATCCATGTGTACTTCTAGGCTTCTCTTGATTTCTGAGGACAAAGGTTTAAAAGAGAGTAAAAGTCACTTGGTGCCATCCTATGCCTTCTTCTTACAGCAGTCATGTCTGCTCTCCAAAGATGACTTCTTATGCAAAAAATGACTCTTCTGCATATGTCTTTGGAGGTGGGAGCTAGAAAACATGTGTCACACCCTACCTGAGGGTGCCGCTAGTTTAGTGGGATAAAACCAGATGACTCTTTTTGTTCCTTCGGAGCAGACGCAGGCTCTGTCACAAGTTGTGGTCACTGACGTGGACTTTGTAATTCCACAGAACCTTTATGTAAATATTGGATTCCCACAATCCAAGCAACATATCAACAAATCAAATTCATCTCCTTCCCATGATGCTTTTGGAAGATTTCTCACGTTTCCCTATTTTGTGCATATTTCACAGTTCATCAACCTCTGAGAAACAAATGAAGATCATTCCCGTCGTTGCACAGAAAATCTGCTTTGCATTACATATAGTCGGCTACATACGAGTGAGGTTTTCTGGAGGATTCCACATGATGTCTATAGATGCGCCAGGCTGTGGTTTTCGTACTTTCACAGGCTGTGGCGTTGTATAGGGGCGCTTCCAAATACTTTACATAAGTGACAGGGAGACTCCATGAAACATCATGATATGGCCAGACCTGCTGCCTCCTGTCATGACTGCTAATGATAGAGCGCCATCTTGTGGCTTTACACAAAACTGCACTTGTTTACTTTGAATTTGTTTTAGTATCATTAAGCCAAAAAGCAACATCACTTTTTAAAGGTTATACAATCTTTATTTTTTGGGGGCAGTTTGGACATATAAGGGCTTATTTTCTGCAAGATAAGATGCACTTTAAAAATACTTTAGTCGGTCTTTTGATTATTGCTGAGATCTTATTAACTCTTGAATATATGGAGGAAAAGAAAATCAACAATTCTGGTTTGGGATTTTTTGGGGGCCGCTCACTGTACCATAAGAATAATATGTTATCTTTATTCTTTATAAATGTTTTTTTTCTTTTCAGTGGTACCATTTTTTTAAATCCCTTTTTAGAACATTTTTGTCAAGAAATTTAAGGAAAAAATTTACATTTTTGGCAAGTTTTCAGGTTTTTTTTCTTACAGCATTCACCAAGCGGGTCCAATAATATTCCTGATATGGACGTGGCAATAACAAATATGTTTGTGTGTGTGTGTGTGGGGGGGGGGATGTAATTTTGGTTAATTTAGTTTTTTATTACATATGTATAAGAAGTGGTGATGTTTAAGGGACTTTCATATCATTTGTTTGTTTTTATTTAAAAAAAAAACCCCTTTGTTTTGAAACCTTTTTTCCCCACAGGTTGGGTTAAATGCTCTTATTGAGCTATCACACTGCACATAATTATTTCCTTCACTATTTTGTATGCATGTATAAATTTGGTTGGTTCTATTGAAGTGGTTGTTAAATTAGCCGCTAGTTTGGAGAATGGGAGGTTGGACTCTTATAAAAATCTCTATCCAAAGTGTATGGCAGAACAAAGAAGCCTAATGCTTCCTGCTATGCTGTTCACAGTCTTACAAGTCACAGTAGGGCTGTAGTCTGTGACTACTCTCTTCCTGCACAGGTAGCACAATCACAATATCCATGCCTCCCAACTTTCGGGCGAGAAAGAGGGACAAAAAGACCCTACCCCTTTTTTTTTATAAACCACGCCCATTGCCCCATCAACCTTAATAGCCCCCAACATAGTATAATGTCCCCTCCCCTTCCTGTGGCCAACCCCCTTATGGACTCATATAATACCCCCTAATGCAACTCTGCAACATATAAAAACCCTTCTTTAATTGTATCCTCCCTTTACATTTGGTTTTCCACTTTTTTTTATCTCTCCAAACATACACACTCCCACACCTCCTCACATGGTATGGCCTTAAATCCTCCAACCTTCTCTACCTGTAGCCTCCTGTCCTCCAGCCTCCTCTTCTGGCCTCCTGTCCTCTATCCTCCTCCTGTGGCCTCCTGTCCTCCAGCCTCCTCCTGTGGCCCACTGTGGGTATTAAACAAAAAAAAAACCCTTACTTCTTTTTCCCGGCGAGGGGCGAAGCAACCTGCTCTCATGTCTGAAGGAGTCATGTGAGGGACATGTGAGGGACATGTGAGGAGGTAGCATAGCTTGGTCCCGCCTCTTCCTGGCCCTGATGCATCGGCTGCTCTGCAGCTCTTATGTACGGGACCAGGAGGAGACGGGACAAATTGGTGGAGAGAGGAGCAGTGCGGGACGATCTCCCAGCCACTTGTGACAGCAGGACAGTGCTCAAAAACCAGGACTATCGCACCAAATGCGAGACATTTTGGAGGTATGCAATATCGCATCTGTCTGCACTGGGGTCACAGGCCGGAATAGGGCCTTGGTCTGCGCTGCGAGTAATCCGACACAGGAGGACCTGATGAAATCAATATGCCTCTGCGGGACTATTGGCAGGACCGAGAATTAACGTGCTAAAAGCAATTACAAATGTATATTACTAACTTTTTTAATGGCTACTGTTTCTCTATCTATTTCTATACTGTTTTGTTCTGTACTCTATCAATAAATCTTCTATCTCTCTTCTACTGTATTTATCTCTCATATCCATCTACTATATATGTAATCTACTTTATAGTTCTGCATCTAGAAATCTCTATCATCTTTCATATTTATCTTCTACTATAATAATAATAATAATTCCTTTATTTATATAGCGCACACATATTCTGCAGCGCTGCACAGAACTTGCCAAATCAGTCCCTGTCCCCATGGGCCTCACAATCTAATCCACCTACCAGTATGTTTTGGAGTGTGGGAGGAAACCGGAGGACCCCGAGAAAACCCACGCAAAGACGGAGAGAACATACAAACTCCTTGCAGATGTTGACCCTGGTGGGACTTGAACCCAGGACTCAGTGCTGCAAGGTTGTAGTGCTAACCTATAAAATTCTCCCATATTACAGATTGTTTTACCATACTAAAGGGAGCCTCTTACTGACTGTAACTGGTCATAAAATAGTTTTATTTTGGGGCCCCACTTTTAGTTTTGCCCAGGGCCCCACTTTGCCTAAAACCGTCTCTGCCTAACAGTAACTGCTATTACTCATGAGCTCACAATTCTGCAGCATCTTCCCTGTGCGGTGGATCTTTATCTTCTTCTATGAGAGGCGTCTACATGGAGACAGTCTTTATACTAGAGCAGATTTATAATCCAGCATCAGGCTCAGTGATAAATCTAGTGAAGTATATAAATAAGGCTTATGCCACTGTATTTATGTTCTAAGCTTCTTTCTGGTGCCATTTCAACGTAGTTGGCTTGGTTCTGGTAACATATCCATGTACCCAGCTCTGGGAACACATGGCATGGTTTTTCAGGTTGCCACATCACAAGTAACAAGCAGTAGCCAATTGGCACACCTATTTCATTGTCTTAGGGAGTGCAGGAGATATGTGAGCGCTGTGCTCAGGAAATTCTGACACTCCCGTAACTTTCATGAATCATTGATAAATGAAACTAAACTTACAGCTTTAAATGTGAGGTTCTTAGCGCACAACAAATTATGCGAGCCCATCTGCCACGTCACGGCGACCTCATTCAGATGGGTCCCTACACTAAGACTTTATTTATGTAATAAATATTGTCCCCCACCTACAGACAAGAACTTAAAGGTCACATTTTTAAAGGCTACACTAGACTAATAAATATATAAAATTACCTCCCATCCTAAAAATAAAGTGTTAGTGTAGGGACCCATCAGCATAAGGCCACAAAGTGGTTGATGGGTTCACAAACATGTTTTACCTTTATTCGCTCTATTATCTCTATAGATGATGTGCCATCCGCTGCTAGCTATCATTTGTTCCTGCGGTGTCTGCAGTGTCTTCGTCTAGTTCTGTGATGTCCGATGACAGCCATCGTCTGGTTCTGTGCTCTTGTTCTGCTGCGTCTATCGCTAGCCATTGTCAGATCCTGCAGCCTCTGCCATGCCAGCGTCATGTCTGCAGCGTCCACTGTGCTCTGGTCCCACGGCATCCACTGCTAGCCATTGTCTGGTCCTGCAGCATCCACCACGCTCTGGTCCCACAGTGTCCACTGCTAGCCATCGTCTGTTCCTGCGTCAGCCGTGCCATTGTCTGGTCCCACGCCGTCTGCCGCCAGCCATTGTCTAGTCCTGCAGCGTTCAACCCCAGCCATCATGTGCTATGTTGGATCCTGTGGTGTCGTCTGTCGGCCAACCATTGTAATCACCTGCCGCATCCACCATACTCTGGTCCCGCGGTGTCTGGCGTGCCATCGTCTGTTCTCGCGACGTCCGCTGCTAGCCTTCTTTTGGTCCTTCAAAATGGTACTACCCATCATCTGGTCGTATGACAGCCTCCGTGCTGCGGTCCCGCGGTGTCGGGCATGCCATCACATGGTTATACGACGTCCTTCAGGTCCTGTGGCGTCCTCCACCAGCCATCCTCGGGTATCACAGCATCCTCCGCCATCTATCGTTGGGTCTGCGGCATCCGCTGAAAGCCATGGCCAGGTCCTGCAAGACCGACAGCCATCCCTCATTGGTTCCAGCAGTGTCTTCCGTTGGCTGCCACCATCGTCTGTTTCCACTGCGTCCACCGTGCTCTAGTACCGCGGTGTCCCCCATGAGCTAACATCTGGTCCGGTGGTGTCTGCCACCAGTCATTGCCAGGTCCCACAGCATACGCCAGTCATCGTCACGCTCTGGACCACCGTGCCATTGTCTGGTCCTGAAGTGTTACTAGCCACCCATCGTCTAGTCCTGCAGAGTCCTGATCAGCCCACGTTTGGTCCCACGGCGTCCGTCGCTAGCCATCGCCTGGTCCTGCCGCGTGTACTGTGCTCTGATCCCTCATTGTCCGACGTGCCATCATCTCGTCCTGTAACATCTGCTGCCGGCCTTCGTCAGATCCCACTATGTCCACTGCTAGCAATGGTCGGGTCCGGCAGTGTCTGCCACTATCCATCGTAGTCCTGTCCTGTGGCGTCCATCATGCTCTTTTCCTGCATCGTCTGCTGTGCCATCGCCTAGTCCTGCAACGCCTGCCTCCAGTCATCGTCAGGTCTTGAGGCGTCCGTCGCCAGCCATCTTCATGTCCTATGGTCCATGACTTCAGCCATGTGTTGGTCCGTGGGGACAGCTGTGCTCTAGTGTGAAAGCTGGGGGCCATTTGAGGACCCCGGTTATCTACAAAACAGATGCAGACATTTTGTTTAAGATATGATATAATTGTATACAAAGATATGAAGAAGAGAAGGGGCACTATCTGTACTTTCTTGGAGTTATCGCTGATTCAGAGTTGACTTGATGGGAGACAATTTTGGGTGGTGCTCAGCGTTCATAGAAAAAAGACATCAGTAATGCGGTAAAAAGAGAAAAAACAGCGGCACTCACCCGGAAAGCAGTGTCTTCTTTATTTCATGTGAAGTAAAAGTACATTCGGCAAGTATGCCAACATGGGGTAGAGAGGGGAGCAGGGGTACATACAAAGGCGACAGCCGTTTCGCGCCGTCTGGCGCTTTCTCTAGCCTCTGGAGAAGTGGCGTTCCCACCTGGCTATTAATTGAGCCTGTGGGGCGTCACTACTCCAGTAGCCTAGCAACCCAAGACGCTATGCATCATAGCGGAAATGACGTATACATGCTATTTGTCGTCAAGGTAATACATATACAAATAGTTTTTTTTATATATAACACCTGTGCAAGTTTAAAAACAGTCATATAAATATATTTAAAAAAGACTACTCTTGTTGCTAATATCGGACGCTAGTCGGTCTGCATCTGGTAGGTGAAGGAAAAATAAAGCTGAGCAAAGTTGTTAGCTTAGTAAATATTACTTGGCGAGTATAGGTAGGATGATATATCCTCTATTAAGAATGTTGGCAGTTATACATATTGCAAAACTTATAAAAAGACCCGCATGTCGTTCTTGTCATTAAGTCCTAAAGGGAACATTGCGTTGGTCTTAATGATCCAACGCGCTTCTTTTCTCAATAGCGTTCTATGACGATCTACGCCATTGGGTAGTGTAGGGACATGTTCAATGCCTCCAAACCGGAGAACCTGTATGTCTCCTCCGTGAATGTTATTGACATGTTCAACTACCGCTTTTAATCGAGTGGCAGTGCTCGCTAAATCTCACGTACAGGGGCCTGATCGTTTTTTCTATATAGAAGTGGCCACATGGGCAGAGAACAACATAGACAACAAATTGTGATTTACATGAGAGAAATTGGCGTATCGGTATATTAACCCCTTCTATACACAAGAATTTACTTTTAACTTTTTGTTGACAATGTTTACATTGGCCGCAACAGAAATTGCCAACAGGAATCATTCTGTTAAGCCAATTATTCTCTGTTGGGGGTAGACGGCTCCGTACTACAAGGTCTTTCACACTTTTACTCCTTCTAAAGGATACTAAAGGTGGTATGGTGGTGAGTTCTTTAAGGAGAGGATCTTCTGCCAACATATCAAGAGGAGAGGATCTTCTGCCAGCTATAATCAAATGTGAAAGTAAACCGTTTTTCTCCTTTGTGTTTTTTATTATTCCGTCTAGGGTGGAGCAAGTCACTTCTCTTTTGTGTGGAGGCTTTTTTTAATATTTTTAGGATATACGATATTGTACCTGAACAAGACATATACTATACTAAATAATATCAACTATGGTAATTTTAAGTGAATTTAATTTATAAAGTAAACTGAATATAGAAATAAGGGAGGAGAAAAGGGATTAAAGGGCCTAAAGGGAACTGTCTCTGTTGCTTGTAGCAACCACTCACATAACAACTATTGTATCCCTTCATATAGTGCTGCTCTTGATAAATGAAATTTAAGCAGTGGCCCGTTGCTATAGGCAGCACAGACAGTTTTTATTTTAGACAATTATAGGCCTGTCCCTATAAATTTAATAAATATTATAAAAAATATATATTTTTATATTACGGTTACAATACAGTTATAGTTATAATATGAGTCACTTAACTTTTTAGTAACAAATCACTTCACTAATATATACAGAGACCAAGGGGCTAAATGAGAACGGTCTGTGTTGCCCATAACAATCACACACAAAGCAAAATGTTCCTTTACATACTCTTAAAAATCTTCCCCTAAATATCTTACCTACTGAATTGTCTGCTTTTACTGAGGTTGATTGGATTCCCCCACTACACGGGTTATGATAGATTGCTACCCATGACCCCATTGACATTTTCACCAGCCATTGTCAGGTATCGCAGCGCATGCCACCAGCCAATGGCGGGTCCCGAAGCATCCTCTGCAAGCCATCGGCGGGTCCTGCAGTGTCCAACAGCCATTGTCAATCGACTCCCACCTTGTTGTCCATCGGCCACCCATCATCTGGTCCTACGGCATCCACCTCCATCTTCTAGTCCTGCGACATCTGCTGCCAGCCATCGCCAAATCCTGCAGGGTATCTGCCACCAGCCATCGTCTGGTCATGCAGCATTTGCCACTAGCCATTGTTAGGTCCTGTGGCGTCTATTGTGCTATGATCCAGCATTGTCTGCTGTGCCATTACCTGATCCTGCAATGTCTAGCGCCAGTAATTGTCGGGTCTCGCAGCGTGCGCCACAGGCCATCATCTGGTACTGCGGGTCCGCCAGCCATCGTCTGGTCCCACTGCATCCGCCGCCAGCCACTATCTGCTCCCAAGTTGTAATCTGATCCTGCCGCATTCGCTATCCAGCCATTGTCTGGTCTATAGGGTGCAGCCACAGTCTGGTCTTGCAATGTTTGCCACTAGCCATCGACCAGCTATCGCAGCATCACCTTACAGCTGTCATCTGGTCATCGTGCCATCGTTGGGTCCCGCTGTGTCCACCGCGAGCTATTGTCTGGTCCCACAGTGTCCGACAGCCATCGTCTATCGATCCCTCGCCCACCCATCATCTGGTCCTGCGGAGTCTGCCTCCAGGCATTGTCTGCAACAGCCACCGTCCTCTGGTCCCGCGATGTCCGGCGTGGCATCGTCTTGTCTCGCAATGTCTGCCACCAGCCATCTTCAGATCCCGCTACGTCCTACACCAGTCAACCGCTGCTAGCCATCGTCGGGTCCCGTAGGATCTGCAGCAAACCATTGTCGGGACAGTTATCGTCCGTCGGTCCCACGTCGTCCATCATGCTCTGGTACCGCAGTATGCGTCGCAATCCACTGTCTGGTCCTGCGGTGTCTGCCACCAATCATCGTTTGGTCAGAGTCCGTTGACAGCTATTGTGGGGTCCTTCGTCTCCTGGTAGTGTCATCCACCATGCTCTGATCCTGCGTCGTCCAACGAACCATCAACTGGCCTTGCAACATCTGCCACTAGCCATCAACTGGGTCCCGCGCAGTTCGTTGTGCTATCGTTGGGTACCACAGAGTCCACCGCCAGCTATTGTCTGGTCCCACTGCATTCGCCACCAGCCATTGTCTGGTCGGTGGCATCCGCCATGCCATAACCTGATCCAGCAGCATTTGCTTCCAGCCATTGTCTGGTCTACAGGGTCCGGAGACAGTCGTTCTCTGATTCGCTGCATCTGGTGTCAGCCATCTGCTGTGGTCCATGGCTTCAGCCATGTGCTGGTTCATGTCGTCTGGCACCAGCGGTGCTTTGTCCTGAAAGCTGGGGGCCAGATGAGGACCCATGTTATGTACAAAACTGCTGCAGACTATTTTGATTAAGATACAATATAACTGTACCTTAACAGGACATATACTATAATATTTAAACTATGGTCTTTTTATGTGAATAAAATACATTTTTTATTGAATACAGTCCTTTAATTTATAAACTAAAGTGCATATAGAAATATTTTTTTCAATAATTTTGCTATAGGCAGCACAGTTTGTATTTTAGACCGTTATACGCGTGCCCCTACAAATATAATACATATTCTCAAAAATCTACATGTTACAGTAAAATTATAGTTATAATATAAGGTTTGTTTTTTTTTTTTTTTAGCAACAAAACACTTCACTAATATATACAGAGACCGGGGGGCAGATGTATGAAGCATCCTAAATGAGAACTCTGTGTTGCCCATTGCAATTGCAAAGCAAAATACAAAATGAAATCAACATTGTCATTGGTTGCTAACGACAACAAGGAGAGTTCTTTTACACATCCTTATAAATCTTCTCCTAAACATCTTACATACTGAATTGTCTGCTTTTGCGGAGGTTAATTGGATTCCCCTACTACACCGTAATGACACATTTTCTAGGATAGTTTTATCGTTACGATTATGGTTTTTAGCACCGATTTCGTCCATTAGAGCAGGTTATTGAGTGTAACTGTATGTCCATCCGTGCAGATTCCCTGCTCCCCTGGACGCACAGTTATGCCCAGGTCCCTGTACAGGTTATAGGCATCATCCAGCCACAAAATATAAATGGCCTGTCTACACCATAGATGGTTACTATAAAATGAATGCGCCTGAATTAGACTACTCTCCATTATGTAGTTACAGGACATGGTTACTATAGGCTTTGCTCCTATTGAAGTCTTCTTCCAACTATGTCCGCTATGTGGCAATGGTGTTATCAGCCTATCAATATGGGTGCCAGGATTTGGACTCCCACCAAACTCCATGGTGACTTTGAATAGACCATTAATAACATACATCAATCATCAGTCCATGATTATATTTTGGCAGTAAACCCCCTTACAGTCTCCGTAGCTGCAGGCAGCAGTGCAGGTGCACCCTTGGAGAAGCAGACGACATGGGTGCATATTATGGCCTCTAAAGTCTTCTCCTGGCTCAGTGCCCCCGTGATGATCATGTCTTGCATAAAGCGGGCAGTGTTACACGGGAGGGAGAGCGGGGCCAAACCAGGGCTAGGGGATCATGGTGATAGCAGGAGGCAGCAGCTTACACCACCTCTTGGCTTTACCTTAGCAGCCAGTGTGAGCCACAGTGTACTGGCCGGGAGGAGGGACTTGGGGCGGGACAATCCGGGTGAGTGTGGGACAACTCAGGAATATCTAGGACATTCTCCAAACCGCCCAGGATGGGACAGAAGTTTACAACTATTATAGGACTGCCCCTACAAATGTAATAAATATTCTAAAAAAAAAATCTATTCTTATTACCGTTACAATACAGTTATAATATAAGGGTTAACTTTTTTGTAACAAAACACTTCACTAATCTATACAGAGACCGGTAGGGCAGATGTATGAAGCTTCCTATATGAGAACTGTCTGTGTTGCCCATAGCAACCAATCAAAAACCAAAATACAAAACTAAATCTACATTGTAATTGGTTGCTAAGGACAACAAGGAGAGTTCCTTTACACATTCTTATAAATCTTCCCCTAAATATCTTACATACTGAATTGTCTGCTGAGGTTAATTGGTTTCCCCCACTACATTGGTTATGACATATTGCTGCCCCCAACCAGACCCCACAGAAAACTGCAACACCCAAATATTGGGTGTATAAAGGAGGTGCGGGACACCTACAGGTCATGTCTTATGTGGCCGTTACTTCCACTAATAAGGGTTGTATACACAGGTGATGGGGAGGTTCTCCATTTAGCCGCTAATAAAACCTGCAGTCATGTCCTTATAAAGAGAGAGGAGATGAATGGGCACCAGAGAGGAGAAACTGCAGTCCTAGAGCCGTCACCATCACACAAGACATGGAGAGGATTACACAGGGGGCTGGTGGGAATATTGTATAGAAGTTACACACTCCACTGGGATGGACATCAATGTTATAGTGGGAACATATATAAAGAAACTCGAGAGTATTATACAGATACAGAAATACATAAAATACATCATATATACATAGATATCTCATACGTGCTTCCTGGATAGATCCATCTCCACCATCAACTGAATAGTAACTGACTGTTGGGTTGTTGTTTTTTTTCCAATTCCAGATCCTGCAATCCTATTGGCTGTTAGTTACCATGGTGATATAAACAACTCAGAGACATGACTGCTATATTGGAGAGTGATGCATCTTCATGGTCAAAATAGTTATCATTAAACCTTGGTGGGGAAATCTATCAAACAGAGGGTTATAGAGTTCTAGTTAGCCATGGCTTAGCTTCTATTCCGCTAAACTTTGGAAATATGAAAGTTGCGCTCTGATTTGCTGTTAGTTGCTAGGATAGTTTTAATGTTACGATTATGTTGATGCCAAATAGATAAAGGATCTAATTTTTATTTAAGAAATAAGGACCTTAACTTTTTATACTTTGGTAAATGATTGCCTTATTGATTACACTCAGCTCAGGGATTCAACAAGATATGTTTCTGCATCAGTGTAGCTCCAGTATTCTCAAGGTATGTTTGTTTATAATAATTCATCAAAACAATTGGTAGATTTCCTTTAACCCCTTAAGGACGCAGCCATTTTGTAGCTTAAGGCTCGGTCCCATTTTTTGGATTCTGACATGTGTCGCTTTATATGGTTATAACTTTTGAACACTGTTACTTATCAAAATGATTCTGAGATAGTTTTTTCCTCAGATGTTGTACTTCAGTTTAGCGGTAAATGTTGGCCGATTCCATTCTCAAAATCATTGCGTTTTCAGGCAAATAGTTTTACCACCTAAATAAGTTGCTGAATAACATTTCCCATTTGTCTACTTTACATTTTCATCATTTTTTAAATGTCTGGATAATTTATTTTGATGTCACGCGGCTTACAAATCGAATATCGCTTTTCCGGATTTTCAGAATTGACTATTTTGGGGATTAATACAGTTTTGAATGAAATTTTACATATTTAGCATTAAACCCCCCTATATAATCTACCCATTTTCAGATCTGCTCCCCTCAAACTATTAGAAACAGCTTTTAGGAAGATTGTTAACCCCTTGATATCTTCATAGTAATTACATCAAAATGGAGGTGAAATTTAGAATGGTCAAATTGTGCCTTTTATACGTTCATTTAGCCCTAAAATTTACACATTTCCAAAAGATAAAACCCACCATACAATTTGATCTGCAATTTCTCCCGAGTACAGAGACCCCTCCCCCCCCTCATGTGGCCGTGACTTGTGTTATGGGGGCACAGCAAGGCGCAGGAGGGAAGGAGCGCCCTGCAGCTGTCAGGATTTTAGTTTCCTCATTGGCCCCTTTTGTAGGCTGCAAAATTTTCGCTTTTCCGTTATTGGGGCCATGTGACGGCAATTTTTTTTTTTCGGGACGAGATGCTTTTTCCAGTGTTACCATTTTGGGGTTGGTATCCCCTATTGTTTAAAATTTAGGAACTTTTTTTTTTTTTTTTTGAGGTCAGGAGTAGAAAAGCATCAATTCTGTACTGGATTTTTTTACTTTTTTCCCCCAGTGTTCACCCTTAGCCTAATAATCATGTCATCTTTATTCTATGGGTCAATGCGATTACGTATAACATAACATTTTTACTTTTTTGGCTACAGAGCTGGTTGATGCCTTCTTTTTTGCAGGACATGTTGTACTTTGCACCAGTATCATTCTGGAGGACATATGTTTTTTTTTAATCACTTTTTATAGCATTTTTTGTGGGATCGAATAGGTAAAAATCAATTTTTGGAGGGTTTATAACGATTTTTATAAAGGCATTCGTGCGGGTTCAAAAATTATTTACTTTTATTCTAACGGGTTGTTACGGACGCGGTGATACTATATATGTGGGGTTTGTGTTAGGATTTAGACTTTTTTTTGCGTTATAGGTCTCTGTGTTATGAAGCTTATGGCCATTTTTATTGATTTACTTTATTTTTTTATTGAATAATCTTTTAACTTTTCTCACCACGGGACATGCTTGTTCACGATAATACTAATGTGAGCAGCTAAGCACGCCTGTGCTGCAGGTACCCAACCATCATGGCATACAGGCCACACAGAAACATGACAAACTTTGCTATTATAAGTTCTGACGTATGAGCTTGTTATCGGGACCTAAAGCAAGCAGGTCCTGATAATTGCACCATCGCCCGTTCTCCAGGCAGGACCTCTGCAATCACACAGAATTACATGGTATCAAAAGGATTAAGGCAAACACTGCTTACACCTCATGCATTAGAAAGTCCCCCCTATATCACACATTTATAAAGCCAAACTAAAACATGTTAGGTCATGGACAAAATGGTTAAGGCAGACATTGTACTTTAAAGATTAGTTTATTTGAGGGGAGGGGGGGACAGAGCTGATAAACAGAAAAACAAAAATAAGAGGGCAGGTAGGGTACTTTACATGATAATAAAACATCTCCCAGAAAGCAGATTACAAATCATTACAAGTTTTTATTATATATTTCCTTCGCGTTTACACTCCTTCGTGAAGTGTAAAGTGTTAAAACGAAGTTATGTCAAGCTGGTTCGTGGGTCGGGAACGCAGCTTCGTGATGCACATTAGTTATAAATTAGGGAAGGCCTGATGAAAGAGGAAGGAAGGGGGTGGAGGGGGTAGAGAGGACTGACCAAATTCAGGACTTGCCAAATGTGTGAGGCAATATGTGGATGCCACGTTACCTGCGTTGGTTACTATATATAAAAAAATCTCCTTCTTATGGACAAAATGTTCACTGCTACAGCAGCCTCCTTGAAATCCACAGCATCACACAAAGCCTTGGGGGGTGGGGATGGAAGTCTCCTATATATATATATATATATAGAGCAGGTTTGCGCTTGTGTATAGGACAGCTACTCCTTACGTGACTGGCGAGCCGATGATGAGAGGCTTCAGGCAACTTTGTGGGTGCAAACCATGCGGCTGAGAAAATTCCTGGCACTACTGAAGCTTCATATTATCTGATGTGTAACTATACTGTGCTAAAAGACCTGTTCAGTATTCAGCAGATCCATCTCATTGACTTTATGGATGCTGCTGCTAAAGGACTTTAAAAATTAGGAGCTCTGCTAGTCATCTCTATTTGATCCCGGAATATATTTTAGGTTTCCTGAAAAGAAATGGCTTTACTGGCATAGAAATGCTAACCTTTGTAGAATGCGGGTAAGGAAGCGCCCTGCATCATCAGCGCTTCGTCTCACTAGGATAATAAGCTGGATTAATTCCCCTCCCTGATTAAAGCGTTAGCTGTGATGGAGCTCCCCTACACCACACACTGCAGTGATGCCCCCTCCTAACTCACGCACACACGGTATAAAGCTGCAGCAGCATGCAAGAGGACAAACAGCTCATTGTGGTTCTAACTCAATATCATTGTCTGAGGAGTCACGGTCAGATTTCGATTTCTGAGGGGGGACAGAGCGGGAAGGGGTGTTGCTTGTCCTGCTCTGGCTTATGCCAATGACTGTCATGGAAAAGGACGTATGGGAGATTAAAGGAGAAGGGAGTAAGGAATCCATGGGCACAGAAACATTCCCCATGTTAGTCGGCGTATTCTTCAGCCTCGTCTTCCCCGTCCACGCACAATGCTGCGTACTTGCTTGCTTGGCTGAATTTCTGAAAGAGACAAATTGACGTTATTCCTTCCTCTGTCAGTGAAGCATCGGTAGTTGGCAGGTGGCAGAATATAGCTGACTGTGTGGACTGGCAGCACAACTTGCTATGGCTAGGTTCACACCTAGAGACTTTTGAATACTGGGAATGCTCCTGGTGGAAACCAATTGTCTACACCGACATATACCGGCAGCAGGAGGGAGAACCCCAGTGATGTCACTGCCCATAAATGGAAAGTGTCATCACTGAGGAAACACCCTCGTCCAGCCGATGGTTGTGAGCATGGGGCCTAAGAACAAATTGACATAATGAAGAGGCTGCAGTATTGGAGTATGGACCCGACTGAATAAGTGCTGTAAAGCTAAACCATAGACTGTCCATCAATGTTAAAAGTTTACATTTAGCAGCACAATTGGGCACTAGTAAAGGTACATGGGTGTTATGGGTATTCTTTTTCAATATATCAGCACACCCACTAATTTAGACAGTTAAAAAGGGGCTGGAGTACAAAATGTAAAACATGGAATCAAAGCCCCTTTAATCAAATAAAGGGTGCTTGGAGATGGGCAATCCATGACACAGATGTATTATGACGACAATCTAGCATTTAAGGATGTATGAACCTTTATGGGTTTTGCCAGATACGTCCTTCCTTTCCACTTGGCCCAAGATACCTTTAAACACGTGGTGTAAAATAACCAGCAGAAAAAACAGCAGCTGTTTTTTTTTTTTTTTGCAATATTCAGGATACTTTGAGCAATACAAAAAGGGCCATTGTCAACTGTGTTTGGTCTTTAGACTAGTTATTGTGAGCCAAATCCAGCAATGGTGGAACAGACATAAGAGGTGCAAGTCTTTCCATTATATCTCATCTATGTGTAGTTGTCTCACATAGTTATGGCTTCTAATAACTGATGCAAATAATTGAAGACAAAAAAAAAAAAAAAGATTCGACATCAAGCCTTTGCTACTGGTATAGATTAAAGCAGCTCTTTGTCCTCTATTCTCAAACATATAAATCGCATATCACAACAAGACCCCATCACTGTAGCAGAACCTAAGTGCAGGATTACAAATCGGGGGAAAGAAATATAAATCTTACAGCTGCCCGTTCTTCTTTACTCAATTCCGAATCCTTTTCTTTCCTGGAATAATAAAAAAAAAAAAAAACCATGTATCCGTCATTGCATCTCAGAAAAAATATGCCTAAATATGTATAAATGTAAGGTCTATTAAAAGTGCTTTTATGATGAAAAGATTCTGCATCAGCCATTATTTGCTGACTAGTGTTTTTTTTCAAGGAACGTATCAGGCGTATATAAATCGCCTCATATTCTGGAGATCTGTATATGCAGAGGTGCATTATGATAACACATGTACATCAGTGCAGTACAGTATATGGTGGTCTTACCAAAAGTTCACATCAATGCAAGACATTTTATATAGAAAAGTGAAGTATTTCTTTTTCTGATTTATCACTAATGTGTAAAATCCCTTTTATGCAAAATTATGCAGCTCCTTCATTGTAATTAAGTCTGGAGTGATGTCGGCTGCAGTTCTAATCCCTTTTATCCGGCACTAACCTATATTAGCAGAAAGCATAGATGGCAATCCACAGGAGTACCGCTTATTGTTGTGGGTTTCATAGGAGAAGACCACCACAGACACGTGTTGTAGATACATAAAGAAGGGAGGGGGAAGTCAACATTTAAAAAAAAAGAAAGAAAAGGGAATACATACCTATCTGATGTTCTACCACGTTCCCCTGCGTTCCGTCCTCCGGTCTTTGATTCATGCTCCAGTCCATCCTCTTTGTTCTCATCTCCTGTAATACAATAAGCATATTTTTTAAGATCGGTAAAGCTGAGGCTTTATGGTGGCATGTTCAGCACAACCTTTTACGTGGGATAGTCATGCGACCCAAGCCTAAAGAATTTGTCATAGAAAAGCCTCATTACCTCCTCTTTGCCCCGACTGCTGCCTTTCCGAGTTGTGTCTGTCTCCTCCACTAAAAAGAAACACACGTCAGTACACCTTTACATAGACCAAATCCTGACATATTAGGATATATGTGGATAGGGGCTAACGTGTTTCGTGGGAAAACCCCTTTAATTGGGCTTTGCTGCTGCATAAAACTAGGGGGTGCAAATAGTTAAAACAAACTGTCGTACTGACTGTCTCGGTCAGCAGCAGATCACCCTAGGGAAGTGCAACTTTTTTTTTGTACAGTTTAAGCCACTAGTTCTATACATCTGGAAACACCATTAAATGCCCAGTCCAAGTCAATTTATAAAACAATGAGTTACGCAGTTCTATACTTTGATACAAGAAGTACCTATAGTTAGTAATACTTGCCTTTGTGAGGACTCTGAACTGAGAGAGCGATTGGGAGGTGGTGCGGTATTACGTTTCACCCATGCATTCTCCTTAGGCGGAGGAGCGGGCATTACTTTTAGCGGGAGCTGGGAGTCAGACTTATTGGATTTTGCATGAGAGGTTTCTTCCTCTTTTCCAAAAACTTCATTTTCTACAGATTTTTCACTTTCCCGTCTTCGAGACACTGTAAAATTGAGAAAACCTGGTCAAAAACTATTTCTACACAAGAATTAATCAGACTACAACTACATAGCAGTCTTCAGAGAAGGGAGGGGTGAGCCGTCTTTCCCTGTGGTCTGCACACAAAACTATAGAAACTTTTGGACCATTTTCACTTGACTGAAGTGTAACATATGGCTTAGTCCTAACCACAAAAATGACCGTTCTGGTGATCCAATAAATTTCATGGCTGTTTACTCACTTCTTGAAGATGATCCGCTGTTGCCTGTTTGAGAAGACTCACTTCCAGTCCTAGATCTTTCCTGGTTTTCTTCACTGCGCCAACTTGGATGTCTACATGAATAAAATAGGTTACACAAGTCTCTGCTGACATGTAATGTTCACATAAAACAAATGACATAATTTGCACTAAAAAAAAAAAAAAAAAAGTCTAAGCTTTGGATTATTAAAGCAAAATCGGTCTTATTTCAGTCCTTCGCACCTTTCTCTTGGCTTCCTTTCTATCTGTCGAGGCCGGTCTTCATCCAGATGACGGTGTTGCAGCTTCTCTTGCTCTTTTTGCAGACGTTCCTCCACCTCGCGTTCCCTAGCAGCAGTGTCCACAGGTTTGGCACCACCAAAAATTGAAGCTGCTCGACTGGACGCGGAAGAACCACCACCACTGCTGCTGCTTTCTTCCTCTTTGGGAGCAGAACGTGGTTTGAGATTCAGCTTTGGCCTTTGGGGTGGACCTAATTTTTGAAGAGAGGTGGTGAATTTATACACTCAGCATGGTTATGGTCTGGATAAGCTATTGAGATATACAAATAGTTAATACCACACCTCTCTCTTCCCTCCTTTCTTCATTTCTGGAGTAGCCATTCCACCTGTCTGACTTGTCATCTCGTCTGTCATCATAGCGATCGCCATATCTGTCTCCACCACCACCACCACCACCACCTCCACCTCCTCTGTAATCATCATCTCTACGGTATCCACTGCCAAATGCTCTCCTGCCACTGCCACCTCCACCTCCTCTGGAATCATAACCTACAAAAAATATATATAGAAAAAAATATTAATAGAAATGACCTATTCTCTGAAAACCATTGGGCATGTTAAAGTTCCTTAACAAGTATCAGGTTAAAATGGATTTTTTTCTTTTAAAGCTATATCCCACTAAAATATCCAAATCCATATGTATTTTCCAAAAGTAATTTGGAATCATACAGAATGAGTCTTGTGCCAGTTCATCATTAAAATTTGAATTAGAACTTGACTGATAATAGGCGACACATACTGAAGAAAAAGCGAAGAATAAGGTGTGTACTACATGCTCTAATAGTAGAGTAAACATTTAGGATGGGCTCTAACATGCCAGCTGTCATTACAACAGTCTTGCAAAGAGGAAAATTAGAGAGTACAGGCCAGCATGCCTGTTTTAAAGCCCAATCACATTATAAAACTAGATAATAGATTAATCAATATTTAAAGCACAAATTGATTTCCTACATAATGACAAACACACTTACCTCTATCATAATCTCTGCGATCGCGGTCATCATAGCGGTCTCTTCCTCTGTCTCGATCGTATCTATCGTCCCTACGTGGTCCATCACGATACCGATCAGACTCGTAGCGGTCACTACGATATCCTCCTGTAATGGAGATTTGTTAGCGCTCAGGGAAAAGGTGATCAATGATTAAAAAATATATATCTTAAATCGAAATATGTAAAAGCTAAAATGTTCCAACTTACTGTCTCCATAGCTATCATCTCCACGACGCGGAGGATAATCATCAAAATTGTCAGAGCTGGGACGTGCCCTCCAGTCAGAAGAGTCTGTCTTGTCAGAGTCTCGATTGCGATCTCTATCTCTGCCAAAGGAACGCTCATCCCGCTCTGTATAGATGACATGAGGAAGGGTTAATGCACTAATAACTCAACAATCAAACAGGCACATAACAAATCCACATCAAGTGCTTACTAACAGTGAACACGAGAGAAGTGAAAAACAGGTCACAGGGTATTCTCGTTCTAGCAATAATATCAGCATACCCCTCACCCAGAGTCTCAATAATGACAAAGACCATGTGTCACTGTGGCTGCACATTAAAGTCACTCAACTTCAGCGACGGATGAATGGATAAGCCGCCATACATCTCATATTGTTCACTTGCAATGCTCCAGAGCTCTGGCTCCAGTGGCCTCATCGCTCCCTGGCGACATCACCGGGCCTGGTGAGGCCACAGATCGACCACACGACTCCTGGTTGTGGCTATTGCCACTTCCGACATGCCATGCCAGGGAACCCACAACCGCAGCAATTCTGGTTAAGGACATTTTATGCATATCTGCCCCTGCTGGATTTTTCAGATTGCTGCTGGGAAACCCCCTTTAAAGTCTTATGGCCTCATTGTTATTGCTACACACGACAATGTTATTACTCTGTAACGTCTATTTATACATGTTCCCCATAATGTGTAAATTGATCTTATACCATAATTATATGCAGCTCTTATGTATAGAGCTTTACATTTCCATGGCATATTTTCTTTAGACACTAAAAAGAAATCTAGCACCAGGATGAATGATTGTAAACCAAGCACACTGACATACTGGTGTGTGCTCCCTCTGGCAGGATCCACGGCTCTTTTGGCTTCTTATTCCCTGGTTTTTAATCACCAAAAAAAAAGGTTTGCGATTATGCAAATGAGATGCCTTACAGGCTCCATAGATGTTAATTGTGTCTCAAGCATCTCAGGCTCCTTTGTGTAACAACAAGGGCATAAGAAGCTGTAAGAATAGGGGATCCGACCAGAAGGGTACACAGCAGTATGTTAGTGTGCTCGGTTTATAATTTCTTCATCCTGGTGGTAGATGTCCTTTAAAGAAAGACCTTTTACATTAAACTATAAAAGATGATGCAGAAACATTAAATAGAAAATGCAAACAACCAACAACATATATAAAAGAAAGCACAGATGTGCTGGAACCACTGGACTACATAGAAATGAAATGGAAGTCCAAGACAGCCTTGTGTCCAGGCCAGACCAGTAAGCCTGGGTGTAAAGTCCGCAGTTCTTGGCACAAACCTCTTTAGATAAGTAAAGTGAAGCAGGCAGTGCTCCAGAGATTCAATGTAAATTCAAGGTGAGGATTTATTTCGAAATGGCAGTGTGTCAGTGTAACACAGTTTCGAGGCAACATACTTTCCTTAAGCTTGAGGAAGGCGTGTTACACCAGAACATTGCCATTTAGAAATATAAACACTGGACTGCTGACGGCTTCTCTATACTTACTCAAATACATAGAAGTCAAAGATTTTACAATCCTGGAGGCACCCACCTTTGTCCTGTGCTTGATCCGCTATGTCCACTCTTATCCTTCTGCTCCCAAGTAACTGCAATAAGAGAGGTTGTTAGTGTGTAAGGTCAGAAACACAGTGAAATAGATTATGTATTTGATAGTGGAAGAATATAATAATTGGATCACTTCTCACTAGTCAGCAATGCAGGTAATGCCATAGGGTTAACCATTTCATTAAATTTTGTGCGTGTGTAGATATATATAGCCTGGACGCCAGCTCTCACCGCACAGAATGTGACCTCTGTGTACTAAAAGATTCATCTTTCCTCTGCAGCACCCATGCTCCAAACCTCTTCTACAAGATCTGTCATGAGCTTCAAGGATTTGGTTTCCATGCCTGGGCAATTTCACACAAGCTCGAGATCACCATTCCCAAGGTCAAATGTCAGTGGCAGCGCTGTAAGGGACACTATAAGTTCAGATCTAGCTCAGACTTCCAGATGAAAAAATCATGTGTAAGATCTGCAGTGAGGGGATAAATAATGTGCATCCAACCAGACTTAGAAAGGTGTTAGATGGGAGCTTGACATCTTACATCAAACCAAAATGCCCAACTACTACGTTTTACACTCCATTATTGGTCTTGCACTTTAATGGTCCATTTTTTCCTATCAATATATCCGTTAATCCTCCTAAAAGCCTCTCACCAGAATTTTATCCCTCACAACAGTACTACCTAATTCTTAGTTGTGCTAATTAATTTCAGAGGCTACTGTTAGTGTGGCGTAGCCTCAGAGAGCTACAGGGGCTTAGGCTATTTCACTCCCCCAGTAGCTGCTGCAGACCAGCCTACCCGCTAGGCTGCATTCTTCTGGCACGTCTCCAGCAGCAATCGAGCTCTGCGCAAGTGCGGTAGCAGTCCCTCTGCTGGCGGTGCGCCTGCTGCTGGGGAGCTCTATTAATGCACAGTAGCTCCCGTTTGTCTGCCGGAGATGCACCAGAAGCGCCCAGCCGAGTGGATAAAATATAACATTACAGAATAATGTTTTAGCCCTACATTGTTAGGAAGAGTGGGGTGGATTCCCAATGTGTCCTTACAATGGTGGGACACCCTGCTATTCCTCCCATCTCCTCTGAAAGTGGAAAGAGCAAAGTTCAGGGCGTTTCCCCCAATGATGTAATTTTCCATATAAGGAAGGTGACATCATTGGGGACCTCCTCGAGCATATGCTCAGTGGAGGCCAGGGGAGGGAAGCCATATATTGCATTGGTCCCCCATGGGCTGTTTTATGTTGCTCAGCAGGTGGGAGCAGGATTTAAAGACATAGCTTGTTGCATCTCTACATCCTGTGTTTCCCCACAGTATACAACGTATACTGGTCAGAATTGGTAAGGAAAAAAAAAGTTGCAGTATAAGCCTATTAATATAAACATGTCCATATAATCTGGTGTACATTTACCCCATGACATGTAATCCCCAAATCTGTTTAGTTATATGACTCAACGGAGAACATTCTAATGCTATACACAAGCAGAAAACACATTTACAGTGGAGTAACTTTACCCAGCCAAATATTTCAAATACAGAAGTCTAAATACACAGGACCACTAGGAGCGAGTTTGTGTAACCAGTCAGCAGATGCTTTACTGTGCAACATCCAGAGTCAGCATTACCCTTCTGCAGTCACAACATAAAACCACATGGGATAATCTGCTCCTCTCAGCAGTTCTAGGCTTAGAAGTGTATGGCGACTGTAAATACTAAAGGGCATCTCATGTGATTATAATGTACAGGAGAAAGCCACCTGTAACTACAGAACATACACTACCACAGAATGAGTGTGGGTAGGACATTGCTGGCTGCTTAGTTTAATAGTAACCACTGGTCACATCTAGTCCCAGAAACATGACTTGCATCACTATCCCCCGCTTAGCTGATCACTTACAGCTTAATTTTCATCAATTAGCAGAAGCGGTGTATATTACAGAGTCGTAGTAATGCTCCTGTCCTGGTGATGGATTATAATTCCCACACTGTAAATACGCCATGCGAATAGAGGGTATAACAATGTCCAGCTGCTCTGGCAGACTTACGACTTTAGAACTACAAGCTGACACGTGATGGACATCATTTCACTAGTGTTAAACAGCTGCCCTTTGTCTTCACAAACAGCTAATAAAAAAAATTAAACTCGTAGGGCCGCCTTTTTTTGCCCCATTGAACATAAAAGATTGCTGAGGAGGTCATAACTTCTTACTTACTTCTTCACTAAGACTTAGAGCACGCAGAAGAGAATCCAGGTCATCAAATTCTGCATAGCCAAAACCTTTTAATCTTTCTGGATTGCTGGGCTCCCGGGGTAGACGGACAGCACTAATCTGTAAGTAAGGAGCATAAGCAAACAGGTCATTGACGTCCTTTATTACAGCATCAGGTAAAGGGTTTGTCACTGGGAAATTACAATGACATGGATGGCATAGAACTGCAAGATATGAATATACCAAAACATGTAGTTTTGTGAGTGAGGACTATATAAAACTATTAATTTCTGTCTCTGCTTTTTCTATGTTGATAAGTTATGAAAACGTAAACAATAGCCTCCCTTGTATGACCAGGTGTACAGAAATAGTGGTCACTCACTGATAGGAAAGCCTCCTACTCCACATAGACGCTCAGCAACTCCTCGTGCTCTATAACATGCTGTCTGCAGATAGGACACCATGTGCAAGCTGCTCAGCTCCTCCTGCTCTATAACATGATGCCTGTAACCATGGGAAAAGGCTGCACATTGCGCACAAGGATTTAAATTAACTTTTCCCTCGTATCCATCAGATACAGCAGACAACACTGACGCTTGAGAGATATTAATATAAATATTCTCTTTTTAAATGGGAGTTGACAGATTATTACAATGTCCTTCATTGCTTAGCTAAAGTAAAAAAAAACCTAAGCAAGAGGCAGCACTTACATTTAGTCCCCTGAAGAATTTTTGGATGGATTCCTCAGTCACATCATAAGGAAGGTTTCCAAGGAAAGCAGTAAAGGGAGGACTTTTGGGAAGTCTGCTTCGGTCCACATTGGGTTCACGGGCAGCACGTGGGGCAGTAGGAAGAATGGAGCGATCAATAGGGTGGCCCCGGTAGGAATCATCATCATTACTATGCCATGTAGTAGAGACTGAAAAGAAAATGAGAATTTCAGAGATTATACGACTGGTTTACAACTGACCCTCTGTGTAGTGACCACAGGAAGATTGTGGTAACAGTTTACTCTGAATTACAAATACTGCTTGGATATTGACAGTCTAGATAGAGTTATGCTCCTTACACTGCATGAAAAGTTCACTTAAACAAGCCTTAGATCTGCAACAAGATCCCTTTACAACCAAGAGGTTTGTCAAGACCAAAGGCAACAAATGTGCTTTATGCTGAATGACTTACCATCTCCTTCCAGGTCATCAGTCTCATCAGCCCAACTGGTTGGTTTTGGGGCGTAGGAGCTGCTGCTGCCACCACCACCAACACCACTACCACCGCCGCCGCCCCCACCACCACCTCCACTGTTCCCGTCATCCGCCAAGAAGTCAGTGAGGGTCAAGGTCTTCCCCTTCTTGTTCTTCTTCTTTGCTGTATAGATAAAAGCATGAAAGCATTATTTACATCCAAGAAAGTGAACTTTAAAAAAAAAAGTTAAATAATCGTACATGACAGTCACTGTACATTAATGAGGCAATTATAAATGATGACTGAAAGCACAATTATAGACAAACGACTGGTAAACCACATGATGCGGTTCACTGAAGTCCAAGGATCATTTATCTGGCGCCAAAATTAGGTATGGATCACTAATGGATTTGGCTCCTAATAACGGACTACCTAATGCTACATGCACACGAATGTATGGGTGACGTATATACGTTCCCCATACACTTCTATGGGCTCATGGTCCTGTACCGTACGGCTCCGTAGCCTGTAGAAAGATAGGACATGCGCTGCATACTCCTATGGAGAGGGGCGGGGGTGAGCTGCCCTCATCCCCTGCTCCTCTCCGCAGCGCCAAAGTATTACATCGTGTGAATGTAGCCTAACACAGATGTGAACGGGGCCATATAATACATTCAGATGAACCCAGCCACCCCCAGAACAGAGGAGTGAGCGCTGCTCACCCCTACCCTCTCCATACAGAGAGATTTTACGGATTTTATCATTCACTCCAAATGAAACCACCTCTTTATTCTTCGGATCGGTCTGATCACGGGGATATCAAATTGATATAGGTTTTATTATGATTTAATAAATAAAATCTCTTCTGCAATATTCTGAAGATAATTATGTTTTCATAATACAGCATACGGAGCTAAGAAAAGGGTCATGTTTAAAGGAGGACGAGGCGTTTTCTTACCATTTTGGGGACTTATGTGTTGCAAGCCGGGTTTTTTTTTTGGGGGGGGGGTTTGAACTTAAGGGGCTGAGAAACGGTCGCATCCGTAACAATATGCCATCATAACATTGTTAAAGATCTGCTTAAATGACAGGGTCAAGAGTTTTATGTAGACTTCAGGCTTTCATGGTTACATATCGGCTCAGATCGTCACTCCCTGTGACTTTATTAAGGAGGCGAGGTCTGGCCCAAAATGGCTGCACCCACATGGGCGTTGGCTGCAATATGCAGCAAACACCTGTGCTGTATGGAGAGGGCTCATCCTCATCCATACTCCTTTTGCCGCACGCTTACATACTTTTATGAAGGTTTGCAGCAAGGTGTTAATATTAGAGAGACACTTGCTAATTCTGCAGGGATTTGCAGCAGTCACTTCACTTACATCACACAAACACAAAAAAAAAAAAACATTCACTGACTGAACACATTGACTGCAGACTATTGCTGCCTATGGCCACGAGGGTGCTGTAAAGTGCATCACTTAATGCTATTACAACAGCTCTGGCAAGATATCATTTCCCAGGAAAAATCTACTAAATTAACATATTAGGAAAAAAAACAAAAAACAAACACTGCATCAGGGTAGAGATGGGTGCATTTCCGAGACAGATAATATAAATCCTGAAGCGTTGCAGTATTGTCATATCATTACTGGCTTATGCAAATACTACAGTATATACAAATACAAGAGCAGACAACCCTATTAAAAGTCAGCAGTTTATACTCTCCTACACATGACGAGTGCAGTATTACGGTACACAGACAACGCTGCTCATGTGCCAATGACAATAATACACTTCCTAAATCACCAACTCGGTTGGAATAGACTTGCTTTATGTTCTTCAGCCCAGGAAGTCTGTGCACAGGGTCGTGTGCATGAGCCCAAAGAAGTGAATGGACATGAGCTGTAGAAAATTCAGCTATCAAATATTCAGACTTAGGGTGAAGACACACATGGCGTTTTTGGGCCGTTTTTACTAAGTGCGTTTTCAGATCGTTAAAAACGCATGCGTTTTTGTCAGTTTTTCCGAAATTGCGCAATGAAAAACGGACAAAAATGCATGCGTTTTCAAAAAACGCATGCGTTTTTAAAAAACGGATGTTTTTTAACGCATGCGTTTTTAACGATCTGAAAACGCACTTAGTAAAAACAGCCCAAAAACGCCATGTGTGTCTTCACCCTTAGGCTCCAGCAAGAACAGCGACTAGCTCGTGGCCGCATAATAGATGTGCATAATGTACGGGCAGGCTGTTGCACCTGAGCACAGAAGGAGGAGCAAGAATAGGACCTGTCATGATTGTGGCGGGGTCCCCTCCCTTTACATACTGGTGAGCACACGGAGATGTGCATGGAAGATTAATAAGAATTTGGTGGTATCGGGAACCATCATGGTAGTTTGAAGTGGGCACCACTATAAGGCCTCTTTAATGTGAACTTATTTTAGGTATGTGTGCTCGCCTTTGTGCCAATGGCTAGCACAGTCACATGTATCTCTATGGGCTCATACACATGTTCCTGTGAATAAGTCAACACACCGGGCACCTAATACACAGTGGTTCTAACTTCCGCCACATGGATGCAGCTTTCTCATGGACCAGTGCGATTCAGCATTAAGGGTGCAGAGAAATAGGAACTGCGCCTATAGACAACTTCATTATCTCCATTCCATTATCTGTCAGAGCACAGGGACGTCCTAAGGCCACAGATAATGCCCTGCCCATGGACAATTCACTACACGTTATACACCACAGACACCTTTTTTCTGCAAAATCATCTTTCCACGTGTTATTTCACTGCAATTTCTGAAAACTATTCCAAGCTGCATTAAAAAATGGACTTGGCCAGGAGAGGTATCCACACAAATATCCTTCAAAAGATTCTTTCTACAGCTCCAGGTGAAAGGGTCTACGAGACTCTATGCTACAGAAATCAGCCATCACAACCCAGGACACAGCTGGGTATAATTCATCTAATGAGAGAGGACACGTTAGGAGAATTGCCTCCGACAGGACATTTTGGGAGAGATTGGACATGTTAACATTAGGTAGGCCTGGTTTCCACAGAAGATACAGGTGGCTTGTTCTGCTCACCAAAAAATCCTGATCAATATATAGTTATCTCAGTGCTCCTGCCCTTTCCAGAGCCACTGACCTCCAGTACTTTATCAGCTGGATATGACATCATGGAGCAACATAAATACAGCAACAGGACAAGGGTCACAACGAAACTTTACAGCTAGGGTTACATCAGTCGTAGGGCTGTGATAACAGCATGGAAGGAGCGGGGATGGCTGGTGCAGGAGAAGAACAGGATCACCACATGTATTGCAGTTTAAGGGCATATTATAATGTTTTTATAGTGAAAACCCCAAGACACTTGAATGTTGGGCTTAGCTGAACATGAAAATTATTTAGAAGATTAGACCCACCATGGAGAGGGAATCTTTCAACAGTTCTAACCAAAGGTTTAGGCAGTGATAGGTAGCAGTCCTTGAGATCTGTGTAGTCGTTCCTGTGTGTGTTAAATAGCAGCAGACTGAAAATGTATTTTCCAGGATTGTAGCTGGACTCCCGCACTGTCTTCTGAGATCGATTCACTGAAAATAGCACTGTCGTTCCCCTCTGCTAATCAGGCTTTTGTTTGAAAACTAAAACTCTAGGATATGGTCTGGATCCAAAAAGTGTTGCTGCTTTTTAAATATTGATAAAATATGTTGTATATGTGCCCAGAAGTTTTTACAGAGACTAAACAAGTGACAGAGGGTGGATAATTTTATGCAAGCCGGCCTCTGAATAGTTAAGAGGCGGCATGCGTTATGTTCAGTGAAAAGATCTCACACACTCCACAGTGCTCCAAGTACAGCTACAATCCTGGAAATAAATAGCTGATACTAACATACACAAATGTTAGGTTAAAACTGCTGAGATTCCAGTGAAGTGGGGATTTTCCTTCTTATTTTCTGGAGTATAAACATCCAGCTGAGAAAGTGTGGAAATCCATCCTTGTTTAACTGGATCATCAGGAGCCTCAAACAGATATTATTATGTAACGTCAGTGTACGCCTGGGTTTGCATGTTGTAGTTAAGAATGTAGGGTAAGGGAATTAATTCAGTTTTGCTGCGGCTCTCGGTGCAGTTTTTGATGTTACACCTGATACGAGTTAATTGTGTTTCACCTATTGAGAAACTGCACCAAAACCCACATGCAGTTTATGTAGTTTTATACAATGACATTTTAACTGTATATAAACGATCTTAGGTTCTATTCAACCAATCTCTAAGTTTAGGATACAATGGACACATATCGATATCGAATCAATTTGTTCCAAATTTCGTTCCCTAAACATGGGTTTTCTGCCCCTAGATGTGCGGGGCATCCATAATAAGCAGATTGCACACAGATGGGGGTCCATGGGCTGTATTTTTATAGCCAAGATGGGTGGGACTTATAACCACCCCCTCCACCTGCTTGCATCACTGGAGCTTGCTAAAAATAAAATTCTAAAACACAATAAATCCCTCCGCCTGCTCCTGGTTAACACAGTCACCCAGTTTACAATAGCGGGAGATCACATGATGACTCCTTTGTAGTGTGACGGTACAGAGGTGCTACGTGTCATCATGGGTTCCCTGACTATACAATAGTCCACAGGGCAGAGTTGTAGTGTGTACATGTGCCACAACTCTATATTTGCTTTCAAGGAAGGATTAAAGGACATCTACCACCAGGATAAAGGATTGTAAACCAAGCACACTGATATACTGGTGTGTGCCCCCTTTAAAAAAAACAAAAAAAAAACAGGGTATATGAAGCTATAAAGTATTGAAATTATGCAAATGAGCACGAGGGGCTCCAGGTTCTATCATTACCTACAAAGACGGGAGACCCTTGGGCTCATTTGCATAATTGTAGACTTTTTTTTTTAAGGCATAAGAAGCTTCAAAAAAAGCAGATCCTGCCAGAAGGGGCGAACACCAGTATGTCAGTGGTGGTTTACCATCCTAGTGGTAGATTTACTTTGAAGCGAGTGTCTTAGAGATGGGATTCCAAGCATCACAATACATGATGCACAGAGCTCCTGCTTCCCAAATATGTACCAGATCCGACACCAATGATTAGGACATAAAGGTGGGTTGTCTTGGATTAACAGAACAAAGTGTGAAACTGCCCTTAGCCTCTTTGTATTCTCCTAATGACTAAAGATGACTGGAAACAGTTTCAGTCTGACTACTAGCCAAGGCCATGATGGGGCAAGGAACACCCCCCCCCCCCATTTGGAGAGTACTCACCTGATAAAATAGGGAGTATATGACTTATTTCCAGACTGACTACTAGCATGATGATTCATAGATGCTGAGGGTCCTGATGGAGAGGCAGCATCCAGGATATATGGCAAGTATATAGTCCATAGTTTAGAGGATGAATGTGTTAAGTGGGAAATTGCCACTTTCACCTGAAGTCAGTTCTCACCTTTCCACATTTCCAGGGGATTAATGTCTGATCACTGCAAGAGCAACTGCTGGGCCCATGTCCCCCTAAGAAGCCCCATACTCATGAAGCACAGGTGTGTCTATGCAACTGTCTGGGCATTTCAAGGCTCCCTCATGATTTCTGGGGGTCCTAGTAGTCAGACCTACATAATCGAAAGTGGGCAACAACCTGACTGATGGGATCTCCACCGATCAATGCAGTTTATAAAAATGGAGGTCCGGTTGTTGCTGATTGAGCGTGTCCTGGAGCTACATCAAATAGCATGGGAGTGTCAAAGCTGCAGAGCAAATCACTCAGCTGGAGATACCCGTGTGTTGTGCTCTGCAAATTCCAGCGCTCTAATATTCAATTGACCCCCGTTCTCATGGTCAGTGGGCTCCAGCAGTTGGTCCCGAACCAGATTGTAATTCCTCTATCATGTGGATACAGATTATCAAAGTTGGTAGATCCCCTTTAAAGACGCTTATACCGCTCAATTTATACTGTAGCTGGCTACATATCCAATGAGACTGTTGTATACTTTATCCCACTGCGAGGGGCTTACGGTTCACCTGTCCTATTGTAAGGCATCTTTTCGCTTATTGACCTATAAAGTTTTGTTGAAACGAAAGACATTTATACCCAACAGTGTAGATAGGTGAAAAGTGTTTCAAAAAATAAAAATTTCCTAAAAAACCCCCCCGACAACTGGGAATTGCATGAAGGTAGGACCATTTCCCAGTCACCTTATGGCTTAGACCTGATGAAGGGTCAGTGTAGTACTGACTGCTGTCCATCAGTCTCCTCTGTATGCACAGCAGTTCAGGCAGATATGGCTGATAACAGAGAGCACTGTATTGCACATCCATTAAGAGGTTCAACAGGGACATTATATGTAACCTGTGGAACTACAAGTCCCAGCATGCCATGAATCGTGCGTGCTGAGGACTGGGCCAGTGCTGCAGCCCTCTCCCGTGTGACACAGCTGGTCACACACAGGCCTGGCAGTGTTGACGTGTCCAGCCGCGGCTGTGCTGGGGGAGGCGGGGGTTCGGTGCTTAGGCCTCACACCACTGACCTTTACCGCCATTACATCCCCCGGCCTACGCTCCACAACAAGATGAGCGAAGATTACCTCCCCCCACCCCTCCAGGAGCCACGTGGTTCCTTCCCGGTAGAGGTAGCCCCACGCTGCGCGCAGATTATACCATCGAGAAAGGGGAGGGTGGGTTCTATATGTTACACGTTATGCGGTTCTTATATAACCCAGCGGCCAGGTCTCCGACCCCCTGCGCGGGCTGCGAGCTGGGCAGGGCCCGGGACAGCTGTGCGGCTACGGCCAGGACACGCTACAAGAGCCCGCGGCCAGTGCTGCGCACACAGACACTGATAGGCCGCAGATACAGCCCGGCCTCGGCGACTCAGCCCCTGCACACCCATACAGGGTGCGGCCTGCGCCAGCCCGGGGATTACACAGCGCCGCGTCTCCAGCCGCGCATGGCCCTTATGGCGCGCCACGGCGACCGGAACACAGACGTGCAGCACCGCCGCGGCCTAAACTACACGCAGGGAAAGCGTCACGTCTGCCGGAGCCCTGTAATCCCCGCGCCGGGCGCGACCCCGTGTTCCTCACACACACTCACCTGAAGCTGCCATGTTGGGCCGACTGTGAAAGAACGCGAATACCCGGATGAGGCGGTCACGTGTGCGCAGCGCCAGGTCTTTCCAGCAAAGGAAAGCGAGAGGCGGCGTGACGTGATGACGTAGGGGGCTCGCCGCGCCGCCATCTTTGTTGAGGGAGGGCTGGTTTTGAAGCGTCAGCTTATTCCCCGGCGCGCTTGCATCATGTTCGAGCTCACGGGACAATAACTGCTACATAGAAAACGCACCGTATGAATACACATAGATGCTCAGAAACCTCATGTGCTTTCCTATACACCATATACTATAGATATTGTGCAATTCTACTGATTCGTTGATACATTTCCAGAAGGATGAATAAAGAAAATGTAAGAATCCGTATTAATATACAGATTCTGCAAATTGAGGAACATTCGCAATCAGTAATCATCACATGTAGGGTTTCTATAGAAATAGGGCCAGTTGGCCCATATTTGGTGGAATTTGTAAGGCCGTGTTCACATCATGTATGGACCTTCACTTCTAGTCCCACCTATTTCAGATTTCTGCCCCATTTCCTGCAGCACCCTCATTTAAAAAAAATAATTTACGACACCCCTGTTTTTGTAGCCCCCATGTTTCTATTGCTCAGTTACATCCCCTCCCATTTGTCTTTTTACTGTGAATAAAAAAAAAAATTGCTGTGGGCAGGAGAGAGGAGAGGCGAGCGACCGGCAAAATACAGGACGTGTCCTATATTTTTTCGTGCATGGTCCCTGTGTGGTAAGACAGAGCATGCTCACTGCATCGTGACCAGGAGCCATTGGTGTCTATGGGGAGCGATACATTGTGCGGCCAGATATTGTTCACCTGCAGCAGCTCTCATGTCTGTTCTCAGCTGCTGCCTTATGCGGCTCTGAAGCAGGCAGGGGAGACATCAGGTCTGGCAACCTCTGCCACACAGCATCACCATTGCATTTAATATCCATCTTGAACCCAACCAGCACACGGTCCTGTATTCGCAGACTGCGCACACAAACGTGCAGGCTGTTTTGAGTCCTGTGTGTAGTAAAGAACGGCTAGTACACATCCCTACACTACATTCATGTGTGTGAGGCATAAGGTTGGATTCAGATAGTCCAGTTAGTTTTTGAAAATTAACTATATTAAAAGTAAAAGATAATAATTGTGCAGTTTTGATAATATATTTAATGAAGTATTTCATTTTACAGGAGGATCACCACATCAAACAGCATGGTATATTTTTTTTTCCTACAGATTCCATTCGAACTGAATAGAGGAGTCGGGAGAACGGTGAGGATACATTTTTTTATTACTTTTCTAAGCTCCCACAGTCATATATTATAAAAAAGGTAACTCATGGACAACCACTTTAAACAGGACCTGTCACCCATAAGAAACGCACTAGGAGCCGCTGACCAGCTACTAGCGCTACCCCATTTTTAGCAGTGATAAACTGCTAGTGGGCAGGACTAGGAGGTGGTCACTGCCGCATGAAGCCTGGCAATCACCACTGGCCTATGGCATGGGAGGGGTGGTCTGGGAAAGAAGCATCGCCTTGGACCGCCCTTTCATGAATACACACGACCGCTTTTAGCTTGGTCCGGTGTTATGAAGGTACGGCACTGCAGTGTCTGCTAGCGGTATCAGAGGGTTCCGATAAAGCTGACAGTTTATCACTGCTAAAAATGGGGTAGCGCCAGGAGCTGCCTACTTTAGTAAGCAGCTCCTAGTGCATTTTTTATGGGTGACAGGTCCTCTTTAAGGTTGGGGCAGAGGTGGTAGAAAGAATGCAAAATGTACTCAGCCTCCTGACAGTCGCACAGCTACTTCTAGTGTTTAGCAGCTGTGCCAGGCCACAGAAGAAGGGGAGGAAGATTGGTGTCACTGGACCTGCCTTCACCAATGTTTGGTGTCCTTGGACCAAGAGGCATCAGTATTTGTGACATCAAAAGCAACTTCCTGTGGCACCATGTAGTTTCTTTATGGTATCCTGTAAATTCTGAAACGGGCAGGCCGAGGTAATGTTGCAGTCTGGCACATGCTTCCCAGGGAAACCCTTGTCCTATTATGAGAGGCGACGCATGTGGGCGCAGAATGTTATAAACAAATAGTTGAGCTGTTTAAGCCCCTTCCACACTTGCGTTTTTCACGTGCGTGAAATCAATGGGCTTTTTCAGACTTGCATTTTTTTTCACACGCACGTGTGAAAAACACACCATACAAGTCTATGGAGATGCATCAAAAATGCATTGCACTCTGAGACACATGCAATTGCAATGTGTTTTTCACGCATCAATTGCCATTGAAAAGATAGAGCTTTGTCTGAGTCCTTTTCACGCCCGTTATCTGCAAGTGAAAAATGCATTGAAATTGCATTGAAAATGCGCATGAAAAACTGAGACACTGAACAAACTCTGACTGAAAACTGATTGAACACTGATGCAAAATGTCAGTTTTTGGCCGCGGTCACACGATCCGCTAGGCGTCCGTTCATAACGCGACGCTAGCGCACAGGGGGCGGCTTATCAATCGCATGCGTTTCCCTGTTAACGCATGTGCGTTCGGGCCGAGGACCGCCCCCTGTGTGCTAGCGTCGCGTTATGAACGGACGCCTAGTGGATCTTGTGACCGCGGCCTTTCACTGACCAAACCCTGATCGCTCCCTGATCAGACTCTGACGTGATCTGCAACGCAAGTGTGGAAGGGGCCTTACATATCACTACTAGTATGAATGACTATCATACGCTTTGGCTCCCCAGAGCTCCATAGCAAAGGCAGGATTGAAGTCCCTATCACGAGGCCTCCATGCTTCATCCTGACCCTCATTAGATCTCAAACAGATTTATTGCTAAAGATAAATATTGTCTAAAATGCCTTGCACCACATCTGTATATGGGTTTTACACAGTTTTTGTACACTTTTTTTTTTACTAGAACGCCAGATTTATCATCGAGCATTAGACACTGGCCCACAAGAAAGTATTCGGGCCCCTTGAACTTTTCTACCTATTGCCTGTCTCGGATCGCGGGCGAACCCGTGTCCCTCTGTGTGCCCCGGCTCCAGACGTTGCTTCAGACTCAGCTCTCCTGGCTCCTGCTCCCCAGCGGAATGCCGAGCGCGCTTCACCGCCTCCATGGGCACATGTGCGATGGCCAGGGGCGTCGCTAGGTCAAAAGATTCGGGGCTCATGCCCCGGATCTTTTGGCCGGTGCCCCGGATCTCCCCAGATCAGCAGGTCCCAGGTCCCGCTGTCCAGGGAGAGTTTTCCATTCTCATCTTTATCTGTATCATTAGGACACAGATAGAGATGGGTAGAGTAATGGTGCACGGAGCCGTCAGCTCCGCGCAGCACTACACTGAGAAGAAAACGTCATTATTTGACTACATCGCGTCTCCTGCTTCCTGCAACTCAACACAGCAGCCGGGAACAGGAGACGCGATTTGATGATGTCACCGCCGATCGTCCTGCACAGAAGACAGGATAAGCAGGGAAGACAGAGGTGAGTATTAGAGATTTTTTTTTGTTTATTAGCTAACAGTGTGGGCATTACTTTATAAAGGGCATTATGTGGACTGGAGGCATTATGTGAACTGGGGGCATTACTATCTACAAGGGGCATTATGTGGACTGGAAGCATTACTGTAGGGACAAGAGGAAACTGAATAACATAAGATGTGTTTGTGGTAAACCACATCCTGAGGGATCATGGGCCTCTTGGCTTCATCTCTGATCAGTCTTCTCCTTGTTTGATATGAAAGTTTTGAGGGGCGGCCGGGTCTTGGTAGATTTGCTGTGGTCTGATACTCAATATGACGCTTGCACACGGCTCCTTGGGATGTTTAAAGTTTGTGAAATATATTTTTATCCAAATCCGGCTTTAAACTTCTCCACAACAGTATCACGGACCTGCCTGGTGCGCTCCCTGGTCTTCATGATGCAGAACCCAGAGACTATCACGGAGCAGGTGTATTTATACCGAGACCTGATTACACACAGGTGGATTATATTTATCATCATCAGTTATTCAGGACAACATTGGATCATTCAGAGAATTTCTTTATTTATACAGTGCATACAGATTACACAGCGCTGCACAGAGCTTGCTAAATTGGTCCCTGTCCCCAATGGGACTCACAATCTAATCAACCTACCAGTAAGTTTTTAGGAGTGTGGGAGGACCCGGAGGAAAACCATGCAAACACGGAGGGAACATACAAACTCTTTGCTGATGTTGACCCTGGGACATGAATCCAGGTCCCCAGCGCTGCAAGGCTGAAATGCTAAATGCTAACCACTAAGCCACCATGGCAACAGTCATTTAGGACAACATTGGATTATTCAGAGATCCTCACTGAACTTCTGGAGTCAGTTTGCTGCATTGAAAGTAAAGGGGCCAAATAATATTGCACACCCCTCTTTTCAGTTTATAATTTTTTTTACAAAAGTTTAAAATATCCAATAAATTTAGTTCCCCTTCACAATTGTGTCCCAATAAAATTACAATTTTATATCTTTATGTTTGAAGCATGAAATGTGGCAAAAAGTAGAAAATTTGAAGGGGGCCGAATACTTTCACAAGGCTCTGTTCAAGCTCCTCCGCCATTTATTTGTCTGAGATTGCACATTCATTTTAGTGCAAACTGTTTCACATTTGTATTGTCAGAGCAGTGCACGGGTGCCAGATTCATGAATTGTTTGCCACTATTCATGAATCTGGCGCCCTCTGCACATTACTCAGGCAAACTGCACCTGTACCTGTTTGTACTGTGTTTGATAAATGTGAACCATTGTGATAAATATGTCAGATCGGAAGACTGTGGGGCACATTTACTTACCCGGTCCCTTGGAGTTACCGGATGTGCATTTTCCGCTGATAATGCCCTGTGCCACGATTCACTAACATTGTGCGCCCGATATCCTGCATGTGTCACTACCCCGCTCAGGTCCGCTGGAGTTCACCTTCTTCTTCCCGGTGTATGTATGTAATCTGTATCTTAAATCCTGCGCTCAGTCTGAATCAGTCGGATCGTCCCCGATTTCTGTCGCATCAAAGCCGACGCTGCTGTGCCAAAATCCGATCCCTTACGACACAATCCCCTGCTAAATCCCTGTCACAGCGGTGCAAATCCCGAAAATGACGGGAAGTCCAAAGGAAATGTGATCTACGGATCCTTTGTGTCTTCTAAGTGACAACAAAATGTAGGATCTGTTTGTCTTGGTTGACTACAAGACTAGGGCCCATTCTACACTTGCGAGTGTGATGGGATGAATATTCGATAATGAATTTGTCTGTGTAGCAATAATCTCTTTTAACCATCAGTAAACAATTCCTGTGGATCACCTGTGTGCATTTACAATGGAAGATGTGACATAGCTGTACAGCAGCTGTTATATGTGTGTATACAGCAGATGAACAATACATCGTAGTATGCAAGTTCTTTCATGTCAGCTGGTCCAATACAAAAACATTAAATGGTTTCCACCCAAAATTTAAATGGTCACTTACTTTTCTATAGACTGTATAGATCATTAGTACATGGGAATATAAGAAACTTTTTAATACATCAGAGGAATGTTCCTTCTTTACTGATAAAACTGACTTTATCTCTGAATATGAAAGACTATGTAGGGAGAGGGCAGGGACATGGGTAACTTCTTCTTATGATCAGGGTGGGTCGACCATTCATCTATAACTCACCCCCTACCTTGTGTAAAAGGAAAAATAATATATATTTGAAAGCCAATAAAATACAAGTTTTATCCGTGTGTTGTCTATATTTGAAGATCAGTTTGTAGGTAACACAATTATGTGACACCCTTAGGCTGCTGTCACACAGGGCGTTCTTGGACAGATCTTGGACCATTTTTAAACGCACTGGAAACGCATGTGTTTTTGTATGTTTTGTATGTTTTGTATATCATGCGTTTGGTTGGTTTTAATCTGTTTCAACAATACTATGATTCAAACCAAAAAAAATAACACAATTCAATTTATGCAAGTAACCGCCTCACATCTAGTGAACCTTAAGCAGAGTTGGTGGTATGTATGGATTTTTAGTTGCCATTATCCTTATACTATATTGGAAGAGAACAATGGGGGGATTTAGCTTGGCTTGTATATCTGAAAACAGGCGCACTAGCCGCAAATGAGTCGCAATTCCCGTGCAGATCCATGAATTGTGACTTCAACTCCCTCTACACTAGTTGAGCAGGGAGGGGATGTTGACGGCATGCAGTGGCCTAGTGCTTGGGTGTTTCTTCCCCATGCCGGCATACTATAGCTTGCGCCTATTCATGCTCAGGCCAGGGTGCAATTCAACGCCAAGTCCGGCCTGGTGTAGAAGTGTCCTGGCGACAACATGTTGCAGTTGCCCAACAGGATTTATCAGGAGGCTGCAGATCTGGCTTGTGTCAGGAGCAACATCGTATAGGTATGTTAAGTGCACCAGCGTATGATAAATGTGCCCCAATATGTGAACTATTTGTGTTAAAACATACTGAAAAAATTCTGTTTACTAGCGCCTAGTAAGCAGCAGGTGGCGCCATTTCTCTACTGTAATGGAGTGTAGGGTTTGTAGTTGAGTGTTCTAAATCAGGGGTCCCCAAACTTTTCACATAGGAGGCCGTTCACTGTCCCTCTCAGACCATTGGAGGGCCGGATAAATAGCGGTACATGTGACCGCATCCGTAACACACTGGGCCCCCACCCCCAATTAATTATTTAATATACTGCACCCTTTTGTGAACTATTTTATATATTGGCCCAATAAATTAATTAATTCCTATGTTGCCCCCCCATTAATTACCAGACTGTCCCCACCATTAATTATTTCCTATGCTGCCCCCCACCATTAGTTATTTTATATGTCCCGCGCCACCATTAGTTATTTTATATACCCCCACCAATAATTATTTTATATGCCGTCCCCACCATTAGTTATTTTATATACCCCCACCAATAATTATTTTATATGCCGTCCCCACCATTAGTTATTTTATATACCCCCACCAATAATTATTTTATATGCCGTCCCCACCATTAGTTATTTTATATACCCCCCACAATTAGTTATTTTATATATTCCCCACCATTAGTTATTTTATATACCCCCCACCATTAGTTATTTTATATACCCCCCACCATTAGTTATTTTATATGTCCCCCCCCGCCATTAGTTATTTTATATGTCCCGCGCTACCATTAGTTATTTTATATGTCCCACGCTACCATTAGTTATTTTATATACCCCCCGGCATTAGTTATTTTATATGTCCCCCCCCCCCGCCATTAGTTATTTTATATGTCCCGCGCTACCATTAGTTATTTTATATGTCCCCCCCCCGCCATTAGTTATTTTATATGTCCCGCGCTACCATTAGTTATTTTATATGTCCCACGCTACCATTAGTTATTTTATATACCCCCCGCCATTAGTTATTTTATATGTCCCCCCCCGCCATTAGTTATTTTATATGTCCCGCGCTACCATTAGTTATTTTATATGTCCCACGCTACCATTAGTTATTTTATATACCCCCCGCTATTAGTTATTTTATATGTCCCCCCCCCCCGCACTATTAGTTGTTTTATAAACCCCCCTCCATTTGTTGTTTTATATGCTACTCCCATAATGAATTGTTTCATATGTTAGGGTCCCCCAGGCGGCACAATGTTTTTAACTGCTGTTTAAAAAAAAATTAAAAATCCTATGCTCACCTCTGGCTCCCACGTCTTCTTTCTTCTTGCGGCTGTTGAACAGGAAACGGTGTGCGGCCGCGTGATGACGTCATCACGCGGCCGCGCTCCAGGTTCAAGGAGCGATGTTCACTTAGGTTATTTTCCGGTCACATTTCTCCACCTGCAATAATAGTGCTCGAGCGGCCGGAAACTGTCACATCGAACGCTATATAGTGACGGGCAGGAGCTTCCTGTCCGGACGGACGGAGGCCCCTGCCCGACTGCGGAGACCTGCTGGAGGCCGCGGCCGGATGCGAAGGGGGGCGCATAGAAACGGTTCGTGGGCCTGTTCTAAATGATACAAACTGCTGATTCATTGTATTCTTACTTCTTTTAACTAAAATGCTCAGGTACCATTCAAAGTGTTGTTATATTATATTTATCCTTTTACCCTATGTTGCTTGTTTGCCTGATAGCTATTGTCCTCAGATTTACTCATAGACATGCACACCCAGCTCTGCTGTATTTGGTATGGCTGATGTTCTGCAGACAATTTTGCGCCAAACGTGCATTTACTTACTGCTTACAAAGTTTCTGTTCTGTTTCCCCTAGTTACGACCTGATCAATTTATGTATTATGTAAGATGTTATGACACAAAGCTACTTCAAGGTGAAGGCCGAATACTATGAATCTTTCAATATAAATAAAAATTGATTAAGCAAAGAAAACTTATTGTGTGTGCCGAAAATTCATCTGATATTTTGGATCAAGTGGACTGAGAATCCCAATTTTTGAGCACCACATATGTGCTGCAGAGTGCGGTACCTCTGTTATCATAAATTGTATCCTCTCACTGAGGACCAGCACCTCAAGAATTTTCAATGTCGTCTAATACTTTCTGTTACGATGAAGAAACGGCATATCAAATCATAGGAAATGATTCATACTCCCAGCTCAGAGATCCGTGCCAGACATTTTGAACGAGAATACAGGAAATTTACATAATTCGAACTACACTGTGATACCCTTACGGAATATTACAAAGTTGAATGTATACCCAGAGGTCTTCGGAGCAATTTAACATCTACTCTCTTCAAAGATGATGTAGAATTCTGCAAAAAATGTGAAAATATTTTAAACAAATGTTCATTTGATATTATACTCCTAACTATTGAAACACTTCATACTAAAATTGCGGAATCCTCCAATTTCCTGAAAACGATTGAACAACAGCTCAGTTCTGCCTTACCATCAGAAGAATGGAATAAATTAAAAGATAAAGTCGACAAAACCATACCGGATTTCCGCGCGGAAACTGAGGCCAAAAAAAGATCCAAGACCCTAACTTTCAAAATTTTCGTGGCAGACAACGGATTCAACACCGATCATCATCTTCAAGTGACCCTCCTCCGACTACCGACAACCTTGTTTTTTAGCACACAGATGTCAAACTACTTCTCACACAGAACCAGAGTCACAACGCAACATAAACGATCAACAAGGAGGGGACGTAAGAAAGCAGCAACCACCACAAACCCCCACGATCACAGACCCGTCATCAGGTCCAGTAGACCAGAGTGAGGAGGGGAGTTGGGCTGAGACCCGGTCCGGGAGTCCATAGAGGAGATCAGGTTAATGAATTTGCTGAAGCATCAGAGGGAGAGCTCTAAGTACACATCTGTCCATAGTTCCCTCTTCTGTCTTGGGATCACGTAATTCAAGCTGAAGACCTTGGGGGGTATAACTGATAGAAGCTCTGAGATGTTGGAGAAGGTCTGCCCCCAAGAGGTTGACGGGGCAGGTCCAACAGGGACGGGAACAGTGAGGGGAAACTCAGCAGTGGTGCCAGTAATGCCAATACAGGACACAAAGTCATCAGACAGTTCCACAGTACTTGGGAGGTTAGGTGAGGAGATAACCGAGGTCCACTAGAAATCTTGTGGGGTGCCCGTCCACTGGGAGGACAATGGATCCACAAGCTGTTTTTGGGTAAAACTTTGAAGCGTTTGTAAAGCAGGGCACAGGTTGGCCTGAACTTCATAGTTGGTGGGGAGATCCTGAATCCTGTGGTCTTGGTTCTTGGTACCTTTGATCATGTGATCCTCTATAGACATCAGGTCTGGGTCTATTCTGGGACCCTCTATAGTCATCAGATCTGGGTCCACTTTGGCGCGGTCTGTAGTCATCTCGGGGGCGTTGACTGGGTCTGGACCTGCAGTCTCTTTTGACATGGCCTTGTCTTCCACAAATCCAGCAGGTAGGGCGAGGTCTCAGGTTGTTGGATCCAAAGGGTCCTTGCTGTTGTTGTGTCTGCCACGGATGAGATGCATGGGGTACTGGTGGCTGAGGGTAATAGTTGACAGGCATAGGTGGTCCTGTAGGGGCTTGCTGTACCATAATAGGGGCAGGGACCAGTTTTTCATCTGAGTCACTGTCCATTGAAGTGTTGGTCATCAGCATCACTTTCTTTTTCTTCTTGTCTTTCTCCTTATGTTGAGCTTTCTGGAATCCTTTGATTATGGTTACAGCATCCTTGAATCCTGCGGATAGGCAAGAACTTTGTCTTTAAGTTCATCTTAGAGGCCCTCCACTAGGGCCTTTACAAGCATGTGGGCTTGGATCTTATTATGAAGGGTGAATCCAAGATCCTCAATAGTGGGAAAGTCTGGAGGAGTACCTGTCCACCGGTTCATCCTTTTCCTGCTAGACGTCCTGGATAGAACCTGCCTGGTCGGGGAGGCATTCCTGTGCCCAAGTCTTCATCTGGGAACAGAAGTGCAACCCCGACTGGTAACTGTCCTGGTCCGGCACTGCCGAGGCATCCAGGTACTTCAGGATGACCTAGTAGGTTCACTGGTGAGGGTCTTGCTCCTCAGGGGAGCTTCTGCTGTAACAGTAGTCATGTTTAGGTCAGGGAGTGTAGGAACACTGGGTGTGACTGTGGTTTTCTTCATCTGGGACTGTAGGGTCTCCACTGTTCGGTAGTTTGCTGTACATACTGTTCCTCTTTCCCCCTCTGGGGTGCCTGTGGGGTAAGCAGTGGAGGCTGCGGGGGCTTGGTGTGTGAAAGTCCGGTAGAGAGCCGGGCCCCGGACTTGGAAGGGTCAGCCGGGTCAGTTTCCCACTCATCTCCGCTGTCTGCTATAGCGGCACGTCTATCTTGCAAGCGACTATAGAGTGGAGACTCTCGCAAGATTTCAGGAGTTACTTGGGGGGGCCGGCTGATCCTGGTTGCCGTTTTTGTGAGCACGGGTGTCATATTTGACTGGAAACAGGCCTAGCGCCTGTGAGGGGTGGGATGAACTCTCTTCCGAAGCGTTTGGGCCTTGGTAGTAGGCCCCGGAAGAAGTGAGAAGGGGATACAGTGGCTGAGTACCAAGATGACCACTGCCGGAAGAGGGGCATATTCTGGATTGCCAGCTTTCTTTCCTCTGCCAGGTATTTGTCCTGTGGCTGAGAAGCAGTGGCCTAGGAAGACCACTTTCTCCTGGCAGTACTGGAGCTTGTCTTTGGAAACTTTGCAACCCTTCTGGAACAGAAAACACATAAGGTCAATAAATGCATCCTGGCAAACAAAAACAGTAGGTCCTCCGCATACTGAAAAGGAGAACATCCAGTAAGGGGCTAGTCTGCCAGTCTACTCCCTGTAGGGCCGTGGGGTATTGGCTGGGGGAGTTTTACCCCCCTTGTCGGAATATACATCAGGTATACTGGAATATTGAACTGGTAAAGGCAAATAGGTACTGGTGATCTTCATGTCGGGGCACAGAGAGGAAAACATTTGCCAAATCAATAACAGTGAATAATATGTCACTCTCAAAGACTGCTGCCAGTTTGGGGTAGGGCTTCAGTACACTCATTGGCAGCTTGGAGATCATAGACCATCCTACATGTATCCGGCTGTTCTTTCCGGGCCTTTTCCTTGACCGGGAATGGGTTAAATCATCATCGGGCTAACAGGGGAGAGTTTTACAATGAAAGGCACTAACTCTTTGAAAGGGGTAGCTTTCAGAAGAGGGGGACTGTTCTCGTTGACATCCTTGTCCGTAACCATCCCCCTTGTCCTGCCCTGTTGGGGGCGTCTCCGCCACTCACTATAGTAATGTCTCCTCCCCACAGTCGAAACACGCCCACTTGGGTCTGGCTGTCAGCGGACCGCGACTTTCTCTCAGTCTCACTTGGCCGAGGTCTGTGAAACTGGTCTCTGTTCTTCTGTCACAAGTCTGGCAGAGATGTCTCTAGTCCGCTAACACTGGTCTCCGCTTTATCTCATTTAGACATATAGGATTCTCTCAAATATCTATAGCTCAGCGTTCTATGCTCTCTATAAAGTTCTGGCCAGACTCCAACGTCTCAAACAGAAATCAGGTACACTTAAGTTGTTTTTTTTTTTTTTTTAATCAAAAAGGAACAAAAGTCAGTTATAGGCTCTGTAATACAGTTGGGGGGCTCATTCTTGCTTAGTCTGTTATGCTGTAAGCGTCAAGGTCAGAACAGAACACACACTGATAACACAGCTCAGACAGAGCCCTAGACTTTTGGAGAACGTCAGTCAAGGCCACTTACATGTCTTCACAAAAACAAAACGCAGCTACACAGCCCCCAAGATCTCCCTCTCGTTAACCTTTTAAACGCCTGAAAGCAGGTACCAGACACATTGCAACACTTTTTATAGTAATTTTTTTTGCAATTGTCAGGATCAAATAAATTTTAATAATACTCAAACAAACAACATCCCACACTCCAAGACCCCTAGCAGACGCCCGAAATGGTGAAATATCACCAGCCGGCATTTGTTTTCAAACGTCTGCTCAGAATCCCGAGGTGGGGGGGGGAGTTCAGCTACTATCCTCAACCAGCCTTTATGGCTGCCAACAGGCAATTAACTTTCAGGGACTTGAAGGGAATATAACTTAAAATGGCCACCACTGAAAAGTGGGGCATGCCCCACTTCCGCTGGATTTGGGGGTGTGTCTATGTGGGCGTGGAGCACCACACTGCCGACAAGTCTCCACCCCCTCCGGGTTCTGAATTCCACATACGTCACATGTCCACCCTACCAGATTTGAACCGGCGCCATTATAGGGCGGTGGCGCGCCAAGAGGAACGGCGGCCATTTTAGATACATCTTTTTCATTACAATTTTTAACACTTTGTGATTCACATTTTACATATCCGTAAATCATTTCTGCCCCTTCGCTGTCACCATCTCCTTTCACCTCCGACCAACCTTCTTCCTTCAACTTCTTCGCTACCCTAAAGTGGGCTGTAATCTCCCTGACCTTGGCTGTTGTACAAACTTGTACAAATCTTTTGCACACTTCACATACTTTTTACCTTCCCTCTGCTCTGCGGGGGGAGGCTGTGTTCCTTTTTTATGAGACGTAACATTCTGTCTAACTAAATAGAGTACAAATTAGTTGATCCTTCGCCCCTATGTTCACCTGCTCCAAGAAAAAAGGGGAAAAAACCGTGGTACCTTTCCGATCTGATTATTTAGTACTCACGGGGACCGTCCTTAGTTCATACTTAATGTCCTCAGTTTTCTCTGCACAGGGCATAGGAGTCTTCTTACGAGGTGCGATGTTTCGGCACGGCGTTCCTCCTAGGGATTTCGGAGGTAGCGCGTAGCCTCTGTAGTGCTCCTAATTCCTCCCGTCTGGGGACTTGTGCCTCCGCTTTTTCGTTCCGTTCACCTCGTACCTTCCCCTGATCGCTATTCAAGGTGGGAAGAAAAGGCAGAAAAATGATGGTGCAGTACTTTTCAGTTTCTTGAAAACTATTTTGTTAGAGATACTCACAAGAGTAGAAGATAAAAAGGCCTTAATATAAAAGAACACGCTCCGTACAACTGCCCGACTCCGAGTTTCGGCTGGTATGGCTTCTTCCGGGGCCCCGGAACAACTGCCCGAATCCGAGTTTCGCCTGGTATGGCTTCTTCCGATCATAATACAACTTTAAATAACCAGACGGCAACGCACAAATTTACTTTCACTTTCCGGGCAGAAATTATCAGAGTGACTGATGGAGCGGGGGTGGTGTTTGAAAACGAAACTAAATCGTCTTCCTTGTGTAACAGTTCTGAGCGTGGCGCTGAGACAAAGAGGAATCCACACCACTCAGACAGTCACCCCGAAGACCCATAGGGTCCGGAGACTACTACCTCACGCCCTCGGATACACAGATAAGTACTATATATATAGTATATACATAGATTTACCGTGTTCCTGTGAGATTGATCAGATCTCCTCCGGGAGCGTCAGGGGTCTTCCACCGGGTGTTAATGCGGGCTCAGGCCACGCCCCCACAGTTGAGCGCCAAATTGTCAGGGTCGTAATCGACAATTAACCGGTCCAGTCAGTCACCTCAAATCAGATAGAGTAAGCGTGCATGTTTCTTAAGAAGGAAACTGTCTCCAGGTTGATCAGTCTCAATCTTAAAACAAACTCTTTACTGCTCAGCACAACAAGACTAACTTTATTTCCGTGTTCGTACATTTTATACAAAAGAGAGAAAGGTGTGGTTATACATCATATAGCAGTGATGGCGAACCTTTTAGAGATTGAGTGCCCAAACAACATCCAAAATTCACTTATTTACTGTGAAGTGCCAACATGGCAATTTAAGAAGTAACTCATTACCTGTTCTTTTAATCTTTCAATCGTATCGGCCCCCTGAGGCCACCAATACAGTTGAAAGAAGGAGGGCAAATTCAGACTCTTGTAGCTTCTCTCCATGGTCTCTCTGTAGAGGAATGGTGGGTCCAGAATGAGGACCTCAAAAGATAATGCAGTTCTGTCAACACCTTCTCACTTTCCCCGCAGTTCCAAACAGCCAATGAATTGTCGCTTTAAAATGGCGCTGAGAGTAGCATCTCTTAAGTTGCCTGGGCTTGCAGGAAGATATGGTGGATTTGGTCCTCTTTGGGGAACTCTGTCCTGGGGTGATGGCCTGAGTGCCCAAAGAAGTGGCTCTGAGTGCCACTTCTGGCACCAGTGCCATAGGTTCGCCATCACTGTCATATAGCATCATAGTGGGCAAGGGTTAAGCAAATGTGTCTAGCATCCGATGTGCCCTGGTTGGTCAGTTCCAGTATCTGGGCAGATAATGTCCTGGGCGTTGAGTTTCGATATGAGTGATGAAGCCTTCTTGGAATCGGGAATGTTGTTCTATTCCTGGAAATAGGTTGTTGGTTTTGTGGATGCCGGCGCCATCTTAAGTAATATATCTGAGCATATTGCTGAGGAGGAAAAACTTTAGTATTTGCCAGCTATATAAAAGTATAAAAGTATAAAAATATAAAACTATAAGCTCATATACAAATATTCCCCTTCATGTATAAAACTATAAAACTATAAAGCTCATGTACAGATATTCCCCTTCACAGAGGTACTCACACAACGGAATCATCGCCACAGCCAACCAATCCATCGGCTTGTGTGTGTGTGCCTGCAGGAAGGACCATTTTCAACTTTTTACCTGTTGCTGTGTGGCATGTATCTGACATCAAAGAAATTGTGAGTTTTGCAAAAATTCCTGCTGTCGATCTCTGCCCTGTTATTAACACCACAGGCCTCCCCATTCATCTGATGCCACACGCAACTATAATCTTTTCCGCCTCTTGCATCTACCTGCTGGCTTTGATGGGTGTGAACAAAGCCTATTTCCGTGGACCAAGCCACTTATCGTGGCGCAAGGCCGCAACTACAGCCAGCCTCTCCTGTCCCTGGAAATCCAGTCCATGCCCTGGTGGGGTTACGTTGCACTGAAGCCGCGTAATTGAGAACAGGCCCTTTTCCTGCACCTGTTTGTGGCTTGGCCCGTCTTTTCTACTATCTTTGGTGTATCAGTGGACCTCACAAAATGATTACACACAACAAGTTCATTGTGGACTGAGATTGCAAACGGGTACTCTTGTACAGGGAGCCTCAGTGACGTATTTAGGATGGTGACCTTTCAAGGGCAGCAATGTCATACAGTTATGTGTGGGGCAGTGATGATTTCCGCACTTTCCCTTTCTCAGTCTCTCACACACAGACACCGATCTGTAATGTCTAACATTCCTCTGCACATGAGACATCGGCTTACATACTGCTGTGGTGGGGCTATCATCACCCCTAACAGGCAGACACTCCTTTGGGTGCTCTCCTCACAGTCAGGTATAAGCCTGTATACTGCCCCCTGCTGTGACAATGTCTCTCTGCAGCGGATGAGCTGTTCATCACCTGAGCGGGCACACCTGTAGGTTCTTTGCTACTCTCTGGTCCTATGTTACCTCCGATAAGAATGAAGAACGTGTAAGGTTCTCTATATGTGATTTATTTATGGCTGACTGCGGCGCTGTGTAAGGCATTTTATGGCAGCGCTCTGCAGTGATTGATGAATACAGCCTTGGCAATGCATAGACAAATTGTAGCCAAATAGGCCATTAGTCTCAGCTATACATGAGCGAAGGGAGTGTGAGGGTTGAGAGCCAGCACTTGAAGAATACAATACCGAATAAAGGGTTATATGAATTCATTTGGCTGCAACCAAAAGAAACACATGGTATCCCCCCACTTTCTATATACAGGGTTTAGAAGCCTGATTTTGGCTGTTCATGGCTTGAATAACAGCCCATGATTATTTTTTTAATGATTTAATAAAATTAGTGTAGTTTGAAAGAATTTTATTGAGACAGATAATTCATTTTTAAAGGAAGACAAACTTTTGGATGTCATAGCAGTTTCCCTCACTAACAATGATGCAGTATCCAGTGTTCTCTAGTAGATATGGGCAGACCCGATGTTAGTGTTCAGGGTTTGGTCTCGCGACCCAGACATATTACTGGATTGGTGACCTGAACAGCCAATTGATGTTCCTAGCAACTAGACATGGCTATGGTTAGCCAGGAGCACTCAGAAATTGTTCACAAATCAATATGCAAATGTATTTTCTAGGACGGGATGAGGAAAACTTTACCTCTTGGCAGCCCTATTTTAAAAATCAAGCGTGACTTTTTCATAAAGTCTTGTGATATAATATGAGCTATTAGGAGATTATAGTTGCAGCATAATTTATGTGAACACCGGGAGGCTCTCAAAAAAGTAGCAGTCCTTCTGGAGCCATGACACAGCCTGTGGGGAGCAGGTCCTCCCTGTGGTGGAGATCCTGTGGAGAGGGGAAAGCGAGAAAACAACATTTTTTATGACAAGATATATGTATATATGTATATGCTGTATATGTAGTGTGTGGGTACTAATGGTTGAGGACGCATCCGAGCCATGAAATTACTGAGAGACCATTAGGGTGATAATACTAAAACCCTCTCAAGGGTAGGGGAGCACTGTGAGGCGTTCCAGGGATTCCATATCCCTTCCAATATCTGGAAGGTGTCAGTGCTGGTGACCTCAATTCTCTCAGCAGATTTATACTGTTCTTGACCGCTGTAAAGGACAGGTCAGGTGATTTTCATTTCACCGCTATCTGTATTCTTGTTGCCAGGGCTATGACTTGGATCACTCCATGAGGTTTGTTTTGGACCTTCGCTGGCCTATCACCTAACAAGAGTACCACCGGGGGTCACTGGTGTTGTATTACCTAATAGGGGCCGGATAAGGGCTTTAACATTGTTCCAAAAAGAAATGACTATAGGGCAATGCCACCAGATATGGCTACATCAATTAGAGCATTACAGCCCCATATCATGGTTGGCCCATATTGCTGTGGCCAGGGGTTCCATAGCTAAAGCAAAGTGCTGGTGATAGGGGGCAGCCCTGGCGTGTGCCCCTGGCTATTTGAACACGGTTGAGGTGAAGCTTTGGGAGTTTGAGTTAGGCTACTGGATGATCGTAAAGAAGTTTAAGGGATTCAAGCTTTGTGGAACAAAATAGAATGGCTCTCACCAGAGCTGTAGGACACAATGCCATTCTATTTTGTTCTACAAAGTTTGGATTTTTTGGATTCTACACAAAGAATAGAGCACCATCATTGTGTCCCTGATACTGTACCAGTATTAGTCATTTTGTTGCATGCTTATAGCATTTTGTAACTTCATCTGGACATTTAACAAACAGGAGCAGTAGCCACTTATCCCACTCCTCTGCATAAATATGCAAGTTTAAGGGATTGTTACTTTTTTTTTTTAAAGATTGCTTGCCGAGACAACCAGGGGCCACAGAGGCTCCCAGGCATATCATTCATCATTGCCTTCCATGACCTTCTGGAAGCAGTATCCTATATGAGTAATCAGACTCCCATGGTAAGACACATTAGTGGGCCTAAAATAGTTATAAAAAAAATTGCAAGAAATACAAAAACATTTTAAAATGGTCAAAATTCAAATCACCTCCCTTACCCTAGAGCAGTGATGGCAAACCTATGGCACAGGTGCCAGAGGTGGCACTCCGAGCTCTTTCTGTGGGCATCCGGGCCATCGCTCCAGCACACCAGACAGAACTCAAAGAATTTTCCTGCAGTTCCAAACAACTTAAAAGATGCTGCTATCAGTGATATTTTAAATTGATACTTACTTGGCTACATGGCACTTTAGGAAGAGGGAGAATGTGTAGACAGGGCCGAATTATCTTGCTGGCCCCACAGTTCTCTGTGTACAGACAGACACTGGAAAGCAGCTACAATGATGCAAATATTCCATCTTTTGTTTTTTACTATGTTGGTGTCCTCCGGAGCCCAGTATGATTGAATGTTGTTGAAGAACATAGAGCAATAAGTTACTGCTTGATTTTTGGTTGGCACCTCGCGATAAATGAGGGGGCTTTAGGGTTGCAGTTTGGGCATTCGGTCCCTAAAAGGTTCGCCATCACTGCACTAGAGCATAACCCATCAATTAATAAAATCATAAACATGTTAGGTATTCCCACACACACCCAACATGTCCAGTCTATCAAAATATAATAAAAATGATCCAATATGTTAAATGCACTAAAAAAATACTCCAATTCGCCAGTTTTTGCCACTCATAAAAATTTAAACAGAAAGGGATCAAGAGGTTGTACAGTTCTCAAAATGCTATTAAAGAAAACCTATCACCAGAGCCACGTTTTTAGGCTTTATCAAGTCTCCACAGTCAATAAAAAGCATATCCAAAAAGTTTTTATCCGAATACTGGGGCTTATTTACTAAGAGTCCTCAAACGCACTTTTGTCGGACTTCCTGATGTTTATTTAACAGGGGATTGTGTCCCACGCAATCGGATTGTGGAGCAGCTGCGCTGGCTTTCATGTAACAGAAATGGGGGGCGTGCCGTAGGACGATCCGGCTGATTCAGACTGAGCGTGGGATTTCACTTTCAAATTGTGTCGCAAAATCAAGCACTTACATGCACCAGGACGAAGAAGGTGAAGTCTGTCGGACCTGAGCGGGGAAGAGACACATGCAGGATATCGGACGCACGATGTTAGTGAGTCGCGGCAGAGTGCATTATCGTCGGACAATGCACTTTCTGTGAACTCCTCTGGGCGGGTAAGTAAATGTGCCCCACTGTCTCTAAAAGGTTCGCCATCACTGCCCTAAACAAAGCAACCGAGCCTCAGGTTAAATAAAAATTTATAATCTGTAATGAAAAGTTTTATCACTAGGGGGCGACATAACACCAATAAAAAAGAACCTCACATGACTGAGAAGAAGTGCACCATGAGGAATGACAGGTTGTTAAAGAGGAAGCTAAATCTTTTTATTATCCCGAAAATAATTAAGGATATACATTTTGTGTAAACATTTTTAAACTTATGGCCATGTAATCTATGTCCTTCTATAGGGAAAACTCCATTTAATGCTCAATAGTTACACATAATCTACGGGAAGCGTCCTGCATCATATGTATGTCTTTCTTACGAAAATTTATGCCATGAGAAATGCGGAGAAATCTTTTTTTTTTAATTATGCACATGACATCATATCTACCTTGCCGTATTCAGGCAGACCACCTTGTGCCTCACAATTAGCCTTGATTGACAGTGTCCTGATCCCTCACTGGACACTGGACAAGAGAGGATACCCTAAAATTATAATTTGCATATATTTTACAAGGCTATGGGGGAGATTTACTTACCAGTTCCTTGGAGTTCACTCTCCGCCGCTTCACTAAGATCGTGCTCCCAATATCCTGCATGTGTCGCTTCCCCCCTCAGGTCCGACATCTTGTGATGCAATTTGAATCTTAAATCCTGCGCTCAGTCCGAATTAGTCGGATCATCTAACGGCCTGCCCCCTGATTTCTGTCATATTAAAGCCGGCGCAGCTGCGCCAAAATCCGATCACGAGCGACACAATCCCTGCACAAACTCCTGTTAAATACTTGTCAAAGCTGCGCAAATCCCGAAACCCCCGAACAGCCCAACAAAAGTGCGATCCGCGACCCTTAGTAAATAAGTCCCTATGTGTTAGACGAAATCTACCATTTGGTAGAATGCATTTTAAGCCAAACAAACATTTAGATTCCTGTAGGTATGTGGATGTCAGCTCTTAACTTGGTTAGTCAAGGAAAATACCCCGCCCCAAAAGAATCTAATTTCAAATTATCTAATGAGGCTTCGGCATTCGTTTGGTCATCATACAGGGCACTCGGCGTTCTCTCATTAGTCTCTCCAGCATGAATGAGACAGCGCTGCGCCCTCCCATTCCCCTTCACGAGAGCGGGTGACTTTTCTGAATGCTAGGGAACATTAGCACGTGCGCACTAGTCATGGGTAGCACACAGCCGGTAGCGGGCTAAAGTCCTGGAGAGCTCGGTGATGTCACCTGCTCTCGGGAAGGGGAATGGGGGGGCGGGCAGCTGGAGTCTAATGGGAGATCTCCGGGACCTCATTAGAATAATTTTAATATAGTTTTTTGGGCGAGAACCCTATTTTCCCTGGCTAACCTAGATAAGTGCCTGCATCCATATACCTACAGGAATCTAAACATATGCTTGGTTTAAAATGCTTTCTACCAAATGGTAGATTATCTTTAAGTTTATATAGTGCCATGGATAAAGCTAGTTGAAGATAGTTTAAAGCATAACTAAACCTTTAAAGATTTTTTTTTTATTGAAGAAATTAAAAGTGATAATTGTAATTCACTTCATTAAGTAAAGCAGATTCTCTGTGCCTTTTTACTGCTCTTTCTCTTGTAGTGAGCAGCATATCTGGAAACCTTCTGAGGTCGTCCTCATGAGACTTATAAGGCGGCCAATGATTCACTCTTCCCATAGCTAAACAATATTTCTCTTGACGATTCAGCTCTTTAAGACTAATTAACTATCCAGGGACTGTCTGTAAAGAGTTAAGTCATTAGATACTTTATCAGGTTCCTTTATCTCTCAGCTGTCAGTGGATACAGGACAGAAAGCTGATTTACACAAACTGCTTAAATAAGGGGGAAATGCAAAGGCAAAAGCAGGACACAGGAACAGATTTCTTTTTTATATTATAAAGTTTACTATTATCATCCGGACTACTGAGTCCTAAATTTTTTTTTTAAGTTTAGTTAACCTTTAAGAGCATGGATCGTATTTCCTTTATGGTGGGTGATGTTACAACGCTGGAGAACCTATTCTTTGCTAAAGTGCTGTGATGTAATGGAGACAAACCAGGGCAAATAGTTTATGAATCATAATTTACAGTTCACAAGATCTGCCAGTTACCTTAAAGGGGCATTCCAGCATGAAGTATGCCTCATCTACCGGACAGGCAGAGCAGAGACACTAACCAGTTATTGATGGCTTTTTTCTGTTTAGCATATCATCATTCTATGGGTGGTAAATTGAATAAGATACCTCTTCAAAACTGGGGTTGTGGGGTGCTGAGAATCAATATAGTGGATGAGATTCAGTGCAAAGTGCTGCTGCATGTTATGTTACATTTACGTACTTTTTCAGGAGTCTGGGAAAGCTGGGTAGTAAACCCTGTAAAATCTGACGTGGTTACAATAATCGTTTTCACTTAGCTTCTTGTAAACCACAAATATGCCGTAGTAAGGTAATAGTTAAAGTGTTTCATCATGTGCAGGTGAGACAGACCTCCCCCGGCCGGAGCTGCCATGTGCAGGATAGTAAGTAAATGACACCTGGACGCCAGTGATTGGTGGATGCCCTGCGCTCGCTATGTGTCATGGAGATTACCTCCTAATCCCTGATTCTACTCCATAGAAGAGGTGAGGGAGGAGAGACCTGCCGTCTGCTCTCAGCTCCATTTACGTCATACGTGTCACAGAGGAAGCAGACTGATGGTTTGCTTATTAGACAAGCTCTATAGCAACATGAATTAATAGATTTTATATATTTATACTCTACTGAATGAATTCCCTTTACAATCTTTGCATGCAGTAAGATAACTATTGGCGCACCTATAAGGACGTTATGGATCTCTAGTAGTATATTAACACATGGAAATTAATGGACCAGCCACATTATTAGCCAGGCATCAGGAATCTACTTACTTACTGACAAATCTAACTAATCCCTAATCATCTTTTATTATGTTGTGAAGCCTATCCTAAATGCTTTTATACTTTATTTTTATGCAAATTACCTGCAGATGTTGCTGGGGCGCGGCTAAGGCTACTTTACACTCCAAAGAGCCACTGCAGAGCCGCCCCCTCCCCCTGCATGTCCACGCCACCTGTGAACGTGACGCCACACCCCGCGTAAGTGCAGTGTCTCCAAGAACGTGGACAGTTCAGTAAATCCAGCAGGGGGTCGGGAGGTTCTGCGCATGCGAGGAGCCACGCCCCCCTCTTCCCCCGGCCGTCAATGCCTGACAGTAGACTTCCTTTAAAAGTGAAAGCTGAGGGATAATTTAGACATTGCACCATTTTGAGCCTGCACCAAACCAGGAGCAACCTCAAGAATTTCAGTCTTGGACACTAAAAACACCTACACTATTACCTGCACCTGTCTCAGATTGGGGTCCCCCAACATCTGGTCTGCAAAACAAAGGAGTAGAGATGAGCGGCCCCAATCAGGTTCAGGTTTGGCCGATCCTTGGTAAAAAAAAGTTTGGGTGCTAGAACTGATTTCAGTTGTTAAACCTTTAACCCTGTGCCGGCATTTCAATTGCGGCCACTGGCACCTTCATACCCCCCTTTTTAGGAGTAAACATCTGCAGTTGGTGCCTGTGTTGACATTGTAAATGCTTTGTTTGTAGGTCAGACATTTATGATATATGATTGATGGGAATAACCATTGACCCAGAGCTGGACTGGGGTTCTTTGTACCAACCAGATAAATTTATTCATTGGGCCACCCTACATCTTGTCTTTATTCTTTGGGCCAACCCATCAAGTTGGGTTGTTTTCTGCTACACCTCTAGGATACATTCTGTAGTCTGGGGGCCCAATCCGACACTCTCTTCATCCATCTCTTGATAGATAGAAATATTTGAACTACCATTAGATTTGCAGTGTAGTGCACTGTAAAATGACATCAAATCTCTGTCGTCAATGTAGAAAGTTGCTCTTGAACCGATGAATGAGGCCTAAACGGAGGCTTTGATTTTCTTTGCATTCTTCTTGTCTGATAATGTGAAGTTTTCATCTCGACATTCCTACTGTAACAAGCTTAGATGGGAAAACCGCGGATCAGCCTGCCAGCTGCATTTCTCTCTGTGAAACCAGTTCTCCCTAAAATAAAACACCAAATATGGAAAATATGAAATATTCACTTTTACTTTGCATAATAAAACATTTCTAGTGATACAAATTGCACACAAAGAACATAAAAAAGACACAGGATTTATTATCATTAATGTGGTGACATTTTACATTATGCTCTACATGATGTGATAAATATTTCTATCATCAATCATTACAATAACTACAAGCAGTAGCAAGCTTCTGGGTCCCAAAGTCTGTTATGTAGAGCCCAACAAGTGCCATTTATAACAACACTGCTCTTCATGATGCCATAGGGCCCTGGCACCACTGCTACCTCTGTACCCACAATAGCCAAGCCCATGACTACACAAATGATGTTGGAAATTTGGATTATAAAAAGGGAACTATGTGATGTAAAGGAAGAACTTCTACCTGTACTTCTTCTTTTATTCACATAGGGAAATGCGATATCAGGAGGAAGATCAAATATAGAAATATTTTGTATGGAAGAGTAATTGCACATGGGTAAATAGGTTCCTGGTTAAATGGATTGTCTAATCACAAGAAGTTCAACCCTATCCACAGGACCCCCTGTGGCACCCCCACGGATCACGAGAACAGACGTCCGTTGTACCCCAGATGAACAGAGCAGTCAATCCCACATGGTCCCTGCTGCACTATTCCTCTCTATGTCTCTGATGGAGATAGCCAAGTGCTGTACTCAGCTTTCTCCGCCAGTTCTATAGACCCTGAATGGAGCAGCAGCTTGCATATCCAACCTACCGCTCCATTCTATTGGGGTGCAATGAGGGAACAACAGACCCCTGGCACCCCACCACTGGTGCCCCCACTGATCAGAAATTTATTGCCTATTGTGGAGATAGGGACTATCTTTTTGTGACTGGAAAACACCTTTTGTTACTCATTCATAATGCTGACCATGATCTCTGCGGATAGCTGACTGTGATATGCAGATTTTTGCGGATATACTGACCTATTGAGCCACTTTTATCAAAAACAGTGCAAACTGTGCTAAGTGCAGTTTGCCTGTGTACTGTGCAGGGTGCGCCAGATTCGTGAATTGTGGCGTATGTTCTGCATGAATCTGGTGCCTCTGCAGTGCCCCAACAGAGTGCATCAACATTTTTTGCTGCATCTTGAACAGACACAGTTCTGTCGGACACTGGATGTTAAATGTGGTGCATGGCACCGAAACGCCCCCTTCAGTGCAGAATTTTGTGTTGCATGGCACATATAAATATATGTGCAAATAATTTGATCTGAAAAGAACATGCATAGTCAGAGGTGGAACTCACATGTGGAACACAGAACACTGATGATATTTGTGTCCATTTTTTTCGCAGATGATGTTGAGGAACCAGTTGTTTTGCTGTCTAATTGTTGCAAGCCATCTATTTTCTTTTTGGACGTATACCCTTACGATGGGAGAAATGTATCAATCTATCTACCAGAATGCTTGAGTAATTTGCACATGAAATGCTGTGATCCACATTTATTGATGGTTTTAGACCATCTTAGGCAGTTTTGCGACGTGACCAAAAAAGGGTGTTACCTTGTGTCACGAACCCGAGTCGCCGGGTTCCAAACACTGGGTTCGCGTACGCCAGGGGACCACGCAAATTAGCCCTAAGCTCCGCCCACTCACACAAAATGGCGTCCTTACGCTAATTCCTACTCTCCTAGCACACGGCAAACCCACTCAGCTTAATTCTCATGTCAGGGAAACCAAACGCATTCGGATCCCAGACACTACACACGCACAGCCCAGGGGGCGCACAACCACACTATGTACCCCCCTACCACTTACGTGCCTATGGAACGCTACTACACAGGGCCACTCAGCACCCCGAAAGTCACCCGTTTCATACAACTCACTTTTCACGGCTGCCACCACTCGTAATTACGGCTTACGAGAAGCCCACACCAGGACCGCACACATACACCCAGATACACGCTCTTCTAGATGCAGTACAGTTCACCTGGACCCACACGGTCTATAACTACTACTAGCACACAGACACTCGCTGCCTATAGCTACTGTTAGCACAAAGGTATTCACACGGTAACACGGCTTAGCGGTAATTCCCCTCTCCAGAGGTATGGGAACATATAGAGCACAAGGAAAAACTTATTAAAGGACTATTTAATATGCAAAATAGGCACAATGCTTAATGGTTACAAAAAGGGTAAAATAACAGACATACATGACAGCAAACAGTAAAGGGCTAAAATAAAAGAAAAGACAGACCTCTTACTAATTAGATTGGCATAAAGATCCGCGGTGGGGAAAACCGATGAAAATTTTGGAAGTCCTGCCAGCTGAAGGCATTCCCCGTGGACAACAAGGATTCAATGCTGGCATGTTACTTTTAACTACATAATCGATCCGCCCCCTCGGTCATGTGAGAGGGGTGTGGCTACACCTTAATCAAGATGGAAAATCAGGGACATTTTTCCAAAATATGTTATATCTTTTCCCAAGAGTCCCCTGATAAGAAGACATGCCCACCACATTTACCAGCATGAATTAACAAATCTAACAATACCAAACACCATTATTAAATGTTGGCCCAATTGTCTAATAGGCGTTTTCTTGGCTTCCTTCCTCTCAAATCCTTTGGGCTTGACACCCCAGGACTATAAGGGGATACTGATCCAGATCCGTTGACCAGAAATTAAAATATTTGCTTTATGACTAAGTTTTCTTTGAAGTATAATTTTTCATGTTCTTAAGGAGTCATTTTAAGACACATGAAAAACCATGAGGCCCTTGGAGACACAAAGTCTACCATTTCACAGGAAACCAATTAACACCTCTAAGGGACAGAGGAAACCAGTTACCAATTCTTTTGATAAGGGGGGAAAGAGATTAAAGGGGATCACAGAGGGGGGTGGGATCTGTTGCCCTATGGTACATGTCCTTAATTACGTTATCTTATAGGGCAACGGTGACTCTCCTATCATAAGAAGGGAACTCATAACCCATAATTTATGACACCTTGGTAAAAGGGGGCATGGCCATACCAGAAAGTAACCTGTGTGGTGGAAAATTCAGTCCCTGCACCAGAAAATGAAACATTATTGCGTAGTAAAGTAGACCAACTAATAGGAGTTGTAAAGTACAACTTATACTGCACCAGATTAATCATCCGGCATCAGACACAGTGCAGGGAATTTATCATTACAACTTGTCTGTCACGGGTGGTCCCGCGACCCATATCGCGGGTCGCGGGTTGACCCGTGCCGCTCTCCCCACTAGCGCGTCGCACACGCAACTCACGGGCCCCGCCTGCAGCTCCGTCCTTTTCGGCCGTGCGCGTTCCTGACTCCTAGGGTGCGCACTTGCCAGCTTCAGGAGATTTAAAGGGCCAGCACGCCACTAATTGGCGATGGCCATTTTCAGGTAATCTATTTAACCCTGCCTCTTCCTGCAAACCCTGCCGGATCTTTGTGCCTATGCCTTAGAGAAATCTTCCCAGTGATATTCCTGCGTTCCTGAGTCTCCTGCGTTCCTGTGTGTTCCCATGTATCCTGCATTCCTACTTCCGCTAGTTGCACCTGTGGAACGACCTGGTGATATCCTGCCGAAGCATGTCCATCCCGCTTTGCAGCGGGCTCTGGTGAAAAGCAGGTGCCACTTAGACTCCGGTCCAAGGTGTTTGCTAGTACCACCTCCCGTGGTGGTCCAGAGGATCCACTGAGCCTGACATTGTCTTTGAATTGGTTGTCTGCGTTCAGTTCCATTTTTGTTTTATCTGAATTCATCAAGTGAGTCTATGTATGTTGTTGTATTAGGTGTTTTTTCTTTTTGGGTTTGTCGCATAATTTTGTTTCTTTTTTGCATTTGTCTTGATAAATTAGGTAGTAGTTTTTGTCTTATTTTTACCACAGGGGGTTACTGGAGTCATTTTGCTCCTAAACATGTGCCTAAAAAAGTCGCAAAACATGAATGCAGTCTAAAAGCATGGAATAAGAAAAGACATAATAAGTAATTTGGCGAAAAGATGTAGATATCACTTTGAATAAGCAGATTTCAATAAATAGGTCTATGAAATGGACAAAATAAAAAAGAGTAAAAACCCACTTGCACTAAAACAACGCCAAAAATACTCACAAATACTAATGATAAATAACCCCCAGTGATCTGGTGCTGCAGAGAACTTTTTAGTTGTACTCTGCACTGACATAAAGGCTGGCACATTAATACATCTCCCACATTGTGTACAACATGCAGACTGTAGACGGATGCATTTTTTTTTTTTTGCAGAAACCTGTCTGATAAGCCTTAAGTCTTGAACACATATTTTGCACAATCAATGCTTGCATTTTGTCACAATTTGTTGTTTTCTGTTTGTCCACCCGTCTCTTGATGATTGACCACAAGTTCTCAATGGGATTAAGATCTGGGAAGTTTCCAGGCCATGGACCCAAAATCTCTATGTTTTGTTCCCTGAGCCATTTAGTTATCATCTTTGCTTTATGGCAAGGTGCTCCTTCATGCTGGAAAAGGCATTCTTGATCACCAAACTGCTCTTGGACGGTTAGGAGAAGTTGCTCTTGGAGGACATTCTGGTCCCATTCTTTATTCGTGGATGTTTTTTAGGCAAGACTGTGAGAGAGCCGATTCCTTTGGCTGAGAAGCCGCCCCATACATGAATGGTTGCAGGATGCTTTACAGTTGGCATGAGACAAGACTGGTGGTATCACTCAACTTGTCTTCTCCGAACAAGCTGTTTTCCACATGTTGCAAATAATTGGAAAGGGGATTCATCAGAGAAAATGACTTTACCCCAGTCCTCAGCAGTCCACTCCCTGTACCTTTTGCAGAATATCAGTCTGTCCCTGATGTTTTTTCTGGAGAGAAGTGGCTTCTTTGCTGCCCTCCTTGACACCAGGCCTTGCTCCAAGAGTCTCCGCAGTCTCACAGTGCATGCAGATGCACTCACACCTGCCTGCTGCCATTCCTGAGCAAGCTCTGCACTGCTGGTAGCCCGATCCCCAAGTTGAAACACTTCTAAGAGATGGTCCTGGCGCTTGCTGGTCCTTCTTTGGCACCTGGAGCCTTTTTGGGCAACAATGGAACCTCTCTCCTTGAATTCCTTGATAATGCGACAGATTGTTGACTGAGGTACAATCTTTCTAGCTGCGATACTTTTCCCTGTTAGGCCAGTTTTGTGCAGTGCAATGATGACTGCACGTGTTTCTTTAGAGATAACCATGGTTAACAGAAGAGAAACAATTATGCCAAGCACCAGCCTCCTTTTAAAGTGTTCAGTGGTGCAATTCTTACTTAATCATGACAGATTGATCTCCATCCCTGTCCTCATCAACACCCACACCTGTGTTACTGGAACAATCACTGAAACCATGTTAGCTGCTCCTTTTAAGGCAGGCCTGCAATGAAGTTGAAATGTGTTTTCTGGGAAAAAGTTCATTTTTTAGGTAAATATTGACTTTGCAATTAATTGGTGTTAAGCTGATCATTCTTTATAACTTTCTGGGGTATATGCAAATTGCCATTATAAAACCTGATGCAGTAGACTTTGTAAAAATTAATATTTGTATCATTCTCAAAACTTATTTCCATGACTGTATATGTTTACTGATCTATCCCTTTTTTTCTAAATATTGCCATACCAATACCCATACCCCAAACTAAGGAGCTAAACTATTCCCTTCAGTTACTCTAATAGATTGCATGCTCTTTTTGAATAATCCCTTAATTGGGAATAATTTTCATTAATTAGTGATGTCACCTGTATGGCCATTGCAGAATTAAAACGAGTGGCTGAGTAAAATAAACCAGAAAGTCTGCAGACATGTAATAAGATATTGATGCCAAACAACAAATGTTTCGGGGTTTTCCAGTCTTTTTTTTCTAAAAGCTTAATCATTGCGCAATGAAAAGATTGAATAAAAGGTTCTTTCTGGTATCTTTTTGTTGCATTTTAATAGCCGGATGTCATTAGTACATGCAAACAGATTTGACCGTAGGTTTACTTCTCCTCATTATGAACTTTTATATACCGTAGGTATTATTTATGGATTATGTGGCAGTATTATTTCCGCAATGAAAATATTTTGCCATTTCATAATAATGTTGTCATCTCCTTTCCTTAATATCAAAAGAGCTGATAAAATGAACTTTATAATTTTAGTGTGACAACCCCTTTATTGGGTGTATGTAGTTACTAGTAGTGTAGATTTGTACTGTGTCAGCAATGGAGAGCAGAAGAAGAGTGAAGAAATCAGGCGATACCTTTTTAAGGCTAACTGTGTATATTTTATGGTGAGCTTTCGAGAATACTAGTCAGGGGCGTAACTAGGAGAGGCTGGGCCCCATAGCAGATTTCTGCATGGGGCCCCCCTTCCCCTTAAAATATATATATATGGCAGGCACACGTCGGGCGCGCTGGAGAGGAGGAGAGGTGATAGCGGCTCACCCCTCCCCTCTCCATAGAGAATAGAGCCGCATGGTCGTTCTTACGGCCATAGATAGAGCATGCTCTATCTCTTTTGCTCAAAACAGTGAGTACTCGTTGTGCTCACCGTGCCGAGCCCTGGCGTATAGAAGCTTATGGGGGAAGTATATCCGGCAGCAAATCTGCGGCCAGATATACGTCCCCCATATGTTCTTGGGAAGGTACCCCTATACAGACATGTTTATAGAATTACACACATTTATACACTGATATATACACACCTTTATATACACACATAAAGTTCTACTCTCGTATACTCGCACCCTTATACATACAAGCATTCACTTATACACACATTTATGCACTCATATACATTTATACAGTAATACACAGAGTATATACAAACTCATACAGTATACACATTATATACATATAATACATTTACAATACACACACACACACACACACACATATATATATATAAATATATATATACATATATACATACATACACAAATACAGTATACACTGACCATATATACACATACATGCAGGATAAAAACACCATATACACACATGCTGCATATACATACAGAATATACACATACATTCAGTATATACAGCATACATACTTACCACATACAAAAACACACATCATATATATATATATGCTAATATAAATACATGCATGTAAAAATACAGTATTTGCTTCAATGCATTTATACACAGTATATACATGTATACATAGTAGATGCATATATACACATATACTTAGGATTTACATATATATATATATATATATATATATATATATATATATAATATACGAAATATGCATAAACAGTATATATATATATATATAATATGTATACACAGTATATATATTTATGTATACACAGTATATATACAATATATACACATATACACAGTATATACACACATATACACAGTATATATACAATATATACACATATACACAGTATATATACAATATATACACATATACACACATATACACAGTATATATACAATATATACACATATACACACATATACACAGTATATATACAATATATACACATATACACACATATACACAGTATATATACAATATATACACATATACACGTATATACACAGTATATATACAATATATACACATATACACACATATACACAGTATATATACAATATATACACATATACACAGTATATATACAATATATACACTGTATATACACTGTATATACACATACACTGTATATACATATGTACACAGTATATGCATATAAATACATATATACATACAGATAAATACATATATACATACAGATAAATACATCTGTATATACTTACCTTTTAGGAAGTTTGGGGGCTGTATGGGTGTTCAGGCAGGTGTTCAGGTGGGTGTCCAGATGCATTCAGACGGCGGGGGGGGGGGGGCGTGCAGGGGAAGGGGGGGCGAGCGGGGGGGGGGGGCGAGCGGGGGAAGGGGGGGCCGAGTGGGGGAAGGGGGGGCCGAGCGGGGGAAGGGGGGGCACGAGCGGGGGGGGGGGGCGAGCGGGTGAAGGGTGGGGGCAGAGAATCAACTGTGCCGCCCTGCAGGCTGATGAGCGGGCAGGTCAGGGAGATGAGGGGGGCGGGTCAGAGAGGTGGCTGGGGGGCGGGTCAAGGATATGAGCAGGCAGGGATCCCGGAAAGAGGTGGGCGGGCGGATGCTCAGGAGACGTGTAGATGCACAGAGAGGGAGGGGCCCGGGGGCACGATCCGGCACTGCAGCCCCGGACCACTTACCCCAGGCCGTGGCAAAGCACTGCACGGAGCGTGCATCCCCGGGCCCCTGAACCTCACGGGCCCCGTAGCAACCGCTACGGCTGCTACGGCGGTAGTTACGCCACTGATACTAGTTGTTTTAGAGTTTTTTTAATATCCTTTGATGATCACTGTTTAGTGTGTATAAAATGCTGTGAATTTTCAGTTTCATGCATAACATCATGTCTGACGAAGAGAACTAGTATTTACGAAACCTCACCATCAAATATACTCAGTTACCCTAAAAAAAGGTATTGCCTGATTTCTTCACTTTTCTTATGTAGTTACTACGGAGCCATAAAATAAAATTGCATGACAGCATTTGTTAAGAATGTAAGTCTCAAGCTAAAGTGTGCTTAAAGGGGTTGTACAAAGTTTTCATGTTCTCCTCTATCCAGAGTATAGGGGGATAACAAACTGATCTGTGAGAGTCCTACAGTCCTAGTCCTAATAGGTGGAGTGACAGCGCACAGGTATCTTGGGCACTATAACTTTGTGAGAACTGGAGATACCCAACTGCTGTACTCAGCAATTTCTTACACTTCCATAGTATTGAATGGAACAACAGGACACAGGCCAAACCTGCCTCTCCATCCATTAAGGAGAACAAGATCCTTATTCTTTTACTATTTCACATTATAAAGGTCAAATATGCAAAGCTTCTAGTATTTGGGTCAAAATGTAACCTAAGTTTGGATTTTCTCATGAAATAAAAATGTCTCCCAGTAGGTTTGTTATACTCCCTGTAAAGCGAACTTCTTCTGATCCGATGCCTGTTTTGTGGATAGATCCTATATTGCTTGTTGGTGGTGGTGTGACCACTGTGAACTTTTACTGATCCTAAGATTGGTTCCCTGTGGATAGGTCATTTGGTGGCACAACGTCTCTATTCAGTAAGACCCAGTCTTCCACAATTGCTGAGTCTTGCTTTGAAATTAGAATAAGAGTCTTGGAAGAACTGAGACACCCAAAACATTGGAAAGTTGCAGTTGCGAGAGCTAGAAATTTATTGAGGTTAATGTCGGGACCAATAAACTCTTAACTGTGGGAGAGCACTTAATATTCGGAATAGTTATGGCCAAGCATTTGTCCGCGAGAGTAATGGAAAATCCTTTTTATGGGAAGCTGGCGGAGAAGAACAAGAGAAAGAGATGTTATATTGTCCTGGACAGACACTGAAGCCTTGTGCGCTATCACTACGGAGAAGTTCAAGGTTATTTCAAGACTCAGTGTCTTATCGTTCTTCTTCATTTGTTTACAGTCTTTCTTTTCGCATAATTTAAGTCTAGGAATCCAATGTAATACAACATTTTATCAAGGTATTTCTCAACTCTACATATAGAAACATTGGTTTAAAGTAAGAAAAACTTTGTTCTCCTGAAATGTTGGAGAGGTAAAATCTCCAGAAGCTTCTATAGCAGCTTATTTTTTTATCTTTGAGAAAAATTAAGTTTCCACTGAAAATCTTCAGCCAAAGACAGTAGGTGTAAGGGCCCCAATTATGAGGGTAGGTGGGGTTAACAAAAGGTGATGAGGCTACAATATGATGTGGGGGGACACAATCTGAGGAACACGGGGGACACAATGTGAGGGGGAGGTGAGGGGGTTAGGATATAATGAGGAGGTGGTGGACACAATCAGAGGAGCAGGAGGGAGGGTACAACAAGGTGAGGGGTCTTCGTATGATGAGGTGGGAAGGAGACAATGTGAAGGGGGCACAATCTGAAGGGTGGGGGGCACAATGTGGAAGGGTTACAATATGATGGGGAGGTGGAGCACAATGTAAGGGGAGTGGATTTGCACAAAGGGAGGGCTTCATAAGTGGGAGCAAGAAACAATAAATATAAGGGGCAATGTGCAAGGCCAGAAGGTATTGAAAGGGTATCGTGAGTGGTGTAAGGCTACAAAAAAAGTAGACATCAGTGGGGTAACTACAAAAAGCGGGGGGCTAAACAGAAGGGAGTTCTATAGAAAGGAGATGGTTTTATGATAGTGACCCTCTGAGGGGAATTTTATATGGGGTCCACAGTGAATGGAGCATTATGCAGGTTTGTTGTCGCAGGAAGGGGGCATTATACCATGTGGGACATTATCATTTTAATACAAGGGGGTGGGGTAGGGGTGTAGCTAATTAAAAAAAAATCTGCATCATTTTGTCCCTCTCTCCATCAGAATAGATGTGAGATGTGGATAGGTGCTTAGAGGGCTAAAGGACTTTTTATGATGTCATGACCATGTGACCAATCTCATCAATGACATCATTAACATCCTTTAACATCCTTTAGTCCAATGGAAGTCCTTTAGTACAGAAGGGGGGGGGGGGGGGCGTTTCTTAGACTTTCACCATATACTAAATCAGTGGTCACCATTTTGTGACATGCAAAGTAGGACTCCAGAAAGGACAAATGTAGGAATCTACTTTTTTATTTCTTGTAGACAGGCTTTATATGGTTACATTTATAGTATCTGCTCTATGAAGCAGAAGATAGTTCTGAACATGGGAGTCAGTGAGACCTGGGACTGAAGTGATGCTTCACATGGAGGAATATCTAAAACAAAAGCACTGAATATAATTGGAATGACCTTAGAATATATAAATCTAAACCTAAAAGTAAAAGAAACATGTCTAGTGCAGTGATCCTTTAATAAATCAGATGAATAGATGGAAGATAAACTAGAAGATCTGAGAACTTTGACTCATGCCGAGAGAAGACGGAGGGTTGAATCACTTATACAATGGCCGCCTTTGTCCACGTACTGTAGGTTCCTGTTGGTGATATTTATTTAGGTGGTGGGAGTTATGGTTATCTGTTTTCATTCTAAGTAGACATTAGACTCGCCCAATATGCAAACACCCGGACAAACCTATACCCTCCCTCCGCATCATTATTCAGTGGATTAAATAAATGGAAAAAGAGCAGGTGTTTGCGCCAGCAGCATCTTCTATTTCAGGTAGCTGTTAATTATTTACACGGGAATTAGTTACCAGGCGTGTACACGGGTGAGGAGGGGCTTGTGTCGCTTGGCACCTGTTAAAAGAGTCCTACTGATCCTTCCTCCAGTCTCACGCAACGTCATTTAACCCATGACACTCATATATATTAGATTGTATGGATTCTAGTGTAAACCTGCTGTATACATTGACATGAGGCCGTTGACCTATAATTAGAGAAACTCATAAAGGACCTGCAAAACTTAATCCAGCAGATTCAGCCGAGAGGGGAAGACTGGAGCCAGGAATACACCACTAATAACTGTACAGATAGCTCTCCCGTACACATGACTACATGGATAAGCTTAGTATTCAATGCCGGTGCCTTATCTCTAGAGAAAATAAAGGATCAGGCACTGTAAAATTCATATAAAGAAAAGATACGCCAGATACTGTTTCCAGGAATTACTGTTTCAGGTGTGTCACAGAATATTGTCCCAATCACAGACTACATAATCCAGGAAAAGAGAAGTATACTCCAGCACCTAATGAAGACTGTATAAAGGCTCTAATGCTTTTAGACTATTATTTATTGAAAAATGTGACCGCGTTATGAGTGAGAACATTCTCATACACTTGAAAAGCGTTGACTTAATGCATTAATGTTGGGATTTCATTTATGGGACATTATCCTCTTTTATTATTTCACCATTTTGGATTAAATAAATAGCATTTTTAAATTCTTTAAGTCTTTTAAATTAAGCCCCCTTCAAGCCAATGGTGGTGAGGCTTTGCACCTTAACTTATAATGTGACCTGCGCTGCATGCAAACGGTACACAACATAGGGTGTATCAAGATTGCTGTTAAAAATGGTGGTCTTGACACAGTGGGGCACATTTACTTACCCGTCCCGCTGACGCCACCGATCCAGAATGTCCGATGAGGATTCGGACCTGCTGCGATTTACTAAGATCGTGCGTCCAATTTCCTGCATGTGTCGCTTCCCCGCTGAGGTCCGCCGGAGTTCACCTTCTTCTTCCCGGTGCATGTGAGTGCTGATCTTGCGACACAATTTCATTTTTAAATTCCATGGTTTGTCCGAATCAGTCGGGTTGTCCGAATGCCACGTCCCCTATTTCTGTCACATGAAAGCTGTCGCAGCTGCGCCACAATCCGATCACGTGCGACACAATCCCAGCGCAGACACCTGTTACATACCTGTCAACGCTGCACAAATCCTGAAAACGGAGACAGACCAAAATGTGATCTACAACCCTTAGTAAATAAGCCCCATCCAAAGCCCCATGTGTCCGCATCCATACTTTTGTTGGATTTTACAAAGTTTTCGGGATTTGCGCCGCTGTGACAGGTATTAAACTGGGGATTGTGTTGCATGTGATCGGATTGTGGTGCGGCTGTGCTGGCTTTCATGCGACAGAAATCGGGGGGCGGTCGTCGGACGATCTGACTGATTCGGACTGAGCGCAGGTTTTAACTTTCAAATTGTGTCGCAAGCCCAAGCACTTACATGCGCCGGGAAGAAGAAGGTGGAATAGGAGCCGGGAAGCGACACATTCAGGATATCAGGCGCACGATCTTAGTGAATCGCGGCACAGGGCATTCCGTCGGACAATGCACTTTCAGGGAACGCGTCAGGATGGGTAAGTAAATGTGCCCCATTGAATGTTCTCAGTGTAGATTGGCAATTGCCTGACCGGAGTGCGCATGTGTATAGTAGATGGATGTTCCACAGTTAGATAAGGAGGAAACGCTGTCGACTAAAGTGATTGCCATCTTCGCAAATAAAGCCTAAGACCATGTGATTTTAGGGAAACAGACTAGGTCCTGGTGTTTGCTCACATTTGCCATCTGCAAATACTCCTCATGTATTGTTCCCTGAAAACAATGTCAGCACCACTTTACAGTACGTAGGGATGAGCGTACCTAAGGAACAATTGGCTTTGTCTGACTTCTGTTTATCGTGTGTATTAGAGGTTTGCAGATTTGTTGGTTTTCATTGTCTTCTGAGTAAACAGATACAGGGACCATTCACTTTCCTAAACTTTGCTCAGTCCTGTAGGGACAACATTGCTGGGAATGCTGGGAACCTACAAAGTAAACCACAAGGACATTTTTGTGTCTGGCCACATGCCAGATCTCTAATGACTCGTGGAGTAATGGAAGCCAGTGATTATAGAGGATGTTAGTAGTTATCTCTTCTGTGCTGTGCTCTGTAATGATCTTCTAAGGTATCAGACCTACGGGTCACTGTGAGGGCACACCTGCAGTGATATCAGGGCATCCGTGCCAGTTTCTGGGTTATTTCTGCCAGCTTTGTAGTAGACTTTATCAATTTATTTCTTGTTTTACTGAAAACCAGATATGAATGACCTCTTTTCATTGCACAAGTGCCAGCAATGTCCAGTAGTTTTTTTGCTGTACATGTACTTTAACCAGCTGGACCTTAGTTCTGCCAATGATTTCACCTACTGAGGTTAGAAAAAAACTCTTTAAAAATAATAAGTCATATATCGGAAATATGGTAGCGGCAACCACCAGTGATATAGGATGTCATACTCTGCTCACCGAAGGACGGCTAGCCTTATGTTCTCTTCTGGCCCCTGGATAGATGCTTGTCTCAATCCTAGTTCGCCACTTAGGATCCACAGTCCTAGTTACCTAGCAGTCCACATTCCCCTGCTGATTATCAGGCCCATAATGGGCCACTAAAGACCTTGTTCCTCACCTAATGCCCACTTCTCAAAGGCCTGATATGGAACATTCCAAACTTATGTGTCTGTGCATGACTTACCAGTAGCACCAAATGACCACTTTGACCCTCACAGCTCATGACTATTGGGGATCTATTGCAACTCCAAATGAATGCAGAATGGCTTCTTCTCATTCTTTTTGGGAGTGCCAGATATTGCCAAAATCTGTACTCAGCTATATCGGGCAGACCTAAAGAAGTCATTGGAGCCATTTCACATATGTGATTATTTTTTTCATTCAGGGGTGCAAAGAATCCTCCACCACCCCAATCGCATTCCTGCTTGGGTACCTGCTGTTTTTTAATTATTTGTTTCTTTTGCTTATAAGGGACGCCATGGCTTACAGCATTTTACAGACATCGGGATCACATATTGTCCCCATAAAGGTTCTCAACTATATTCCCTATTATCAAGGACCGGAATGGTGTCAGAAAGTAGTGAGAGGTGAGTATGTATGGCCACTAGGCCACCTAAGCCCTGGTGGTTCGAACCGGTGGCTCCTCCTCTTCCACCCCATTGTCTTCCCCTTTGTACATCTTTTAAAGGAAATCTACCACATGGATGCAGTGCTTCTAAATCAATCGGCCTCGTAAAACAGGATCAGTTCTTTGTTTTGTTACTAATAGCAGAGTTTATAAGAAAAAAGTATTTTTTCGTCAGAGGCCCCTGGCAATGTCACAGGAGCCCCTGCTGGCTAAGTTGTTTGCTAATTATTCACACCTCTATTCTGCGTTTCCATTTGGAAGGAGGAGACAGGCTAAAATGCCAAATGGAGGCATGGATAATTAGCAGATGGTGGAGCCAAAAGGGGTTTCTGTGATGTAGGCGGGAGCCCCTGAGGCTCATTTGCATCGTTTAAAAAGGCATTTCTCTCAAAAACCTACCTATTAGAAGCTAAAATAAGAATGGATCCTGTTTCAGAAGGTATGTGCCAGCATGTAAGTGTACTTGGCTTAGAAGCACTCCATCCATGTGGTAAATTTCCTTTAAGTCAGCTCTAGGGTGGGATCTGCTTCTCTGATCCTATCCTTCAATCTGGTAGACTTGTTACCTGTGTGAACTTGGTATTTGGGGCATTAGGTGACTTGTAATCTTAATTTTCTAAATCTACAGCCCACTTTTAGTTGCTGGGTTCTGAATTTGCTGTCTTTAATTATAGCTCCAAAGCCTATGAAATCTGACAACTCACCTTCTGTCTTGTTACTACCAAGATGGAATCAGCAGATCAGTGAAAGAGGAACATAAGAGCTAAAGTAAAGGGAGAAAGAAACATTTTTCTCTGATAAGATATAATACAAAGTTTCTGGTATTCACTTGTGCTATTGATTTATGCAGTTTGATGAAATGTTATTGACCATTTAATAGACTCTTTATGGTGTGCCAAAGTAAAAGATTTCACCATTTTTGTTAAAAAATGTCTTTTAAAGACAGCATCTACTTTGGCACACCATGAAGAAAGTTGTATTCCTGTACTAATAATAATAATAATAATCTTTATATATATAGCGCCATTAAATTTCGTAGCGCTTTACAAATCATAGGGGACATATACAACTATATTACATTACAAAGAACAAACAGTCATATGGAACAATAGGAGTGATGGCCCTGCTCACAAGAGCTTACAGACTATGAGGATGAGGGGGTGACACAAGAGGTTGTAGAATGGTCCAGCCATTATTTATAAGGGAACAATATAAAATAATTTAATAAATAATTTACTAAACAACGATGTTGCTGCTTGAACCAGCCATAGCAAGTCTTTGCCTGCTTTGCTTTCAAAGGTGATGTTTAGATCTCCACATTCACACGGATCTATTCAAAACCGGTAACATAACCTCATGGGAGGAAATCTCACTCAATATTATGTTGTACTGCAGAGAATAGAAATCAAAAGCTTTATAAAGTTGTTCTGCCTCATTAATGATCCATCTAGAATAACACATCATTGATGGTCATGTATCAGGTCAGATAGAGTTACACTATTCCATGGTACAAACAGAACACATTCCTAATTTACTTTTTCCTGGAAAAATATCTATTGTAATAGTCAATGTATGTTATAGTACATGTGACGAATGGATGAGAAGAGGTATAATGATAATTCTTGTTATGGTATGTCTCCTCGGGCAATATATAGTAGAAGCAGTTCTTACAGGCACCTTCAAGATATGCAAGATAAAATAGAGGAGATAACAGGGTCACAGGACATGCACTCAGGCCCCTATACCTGCAGCCTTCTCTGAATGCTAAAGGTTAGGAAGGAATTCATTCCCCTTTTTAGGGGTACAGCATCTTACAGGTAATGGGGGTACTGGGTAAGGAATCTGAAAATAGGTTTTCCAGGGGCAGAAAAGAAAACTATTCCTCCAAACTGCCTCAAATAAGGCTCTCTATATGAGGGTCTGATTAGAGTCTGGTGACATGGGATGATAGCCAAACCAGAAAGTATTTTCCAAAAAATAATAAATAGACACCCAACTGTGGACAGCCTTTTTTGGTGTTATAACATCTTGTCTGTACAGTATAGGGAGCTGATCTGACTAAGTGAGATGCCATGGACACAGGTCAGGAAGGAGTTTATTCTAATTTGAAGGCCAACTTTTAAGGTGTACAAAGTCTTAAAGGTCATGTGTGCTCCACTGGAGTTTCTGGGTAGGGAATATGCTAATATGTTTTCCAGGGAGGTGAAAACAAAACTATGCCTTCAGTTCTACCTTTGGAAAACTTATTTGAATATTCTTTACTCTGAATGGCTTTTTGAAAGTACAAATATATACAGACTCTAAAAACTTTTTTCATATAACCAACAATGTCAGCCAAATAATAATAATAATTTCTACTGTTCACAGTCTACAAGATGTTATTCTTTTCTATTATTAATAGCTAAAATACTAACAAATAGCTCAATATTACAACCAGTGGCAATGACAATATATTAGGGTGGGGGTTCGGTAATTTTATCCATTTTAGTAAAGGTTTGGATCTCGTTGTCAATGTGGTTCACTGCAGTTCAAGAGCCAAAGAGAATTCTTTGTAATGATTCTGTGTCTGATATTTCAACAGACTTATTTTTCTCATCTCCTCTGGAATTTCCTTTGATTGTGGAAAACTATGTGTGCTGGCTATTTCCTGTACAAGGTAAGGTTCAATCTGTAGAGAGGTTACAGGGCAGGCGGGCTGAGATAAAGCAGAGAACTCTATTAAATACATTTACAAATGTTGTTGAACGAATATCTAAATTTACAATTTTATTGTTCCATTCTCAATGGTTAATTTCTCAGATCAAAATCTCTCTCTGTCACAGATGCAGAATATTCCTACGTTAGAGAATCAGCCCATTCATTTGAATCACAAGCTTGTAATACTTCATTAAACCTGTGGTGGTGCTGCAGGGAAAGTAAACACTTGCTGACAGGTTCTTCAATAGCTTCCAGTTGGTTACTAGGGATCTGATGTGGATCTCTAGAAACGGAAGACTTAAGGGTTTTCTTTGCAACTCATTCACAGATTAAATTAAAAAGCAGACACTTTTTTCAGTCCACAGAATTTTCTCTATGTTCTAAAACAAATAATTCTGTATAGAGCAAAGGGGTTAATCTTCTATTGCCCTGTGATGGATACCTCCAGACTGCCCTTTCATGGTCAAGCTTTCAATGATGTTTGCCCTACTGCAAACAGGACAGACATGGGAGACTCTTGATTTTCAAGTGAAGTTATTCAAAAAGGACTTAAACTTTGTACCGCATCAGAGGATACATAAACATAACCCTGAAGAAGCACAACTTGTACATGCCCTGATAACGCTTGCTTGGTATATAAATATATTTCACATACTTTCTTGTTTATGCCTATACTGCCACCGGATAGGACCAAATTATGATAAGCCTAAACGCTAAACATAGTACCTGGGGGGGGGGGGGTTCTCCAGGTTACTGGGTAGCTTGATAAAGGGTGCCACAGTTTTTAACATACAGTCCAATGTACAGGAAAAAGGTCTGCGACCTCCCTGGTAAAATCTGCCACTTAATTCAGGCAATATGTGGCAATTAGGCAGGGTAGGTGCCAGGTTTCAGAAGGCCCCTGGGCGATAGAGCCTCAGTAGGCCCCTATGCAGTGAACTCACATGGTGATATTACAAATTCAGAAACTAAAACAGTCTCCTGTTCCCTAAAATATTACCTTATCATCCTACACAGCCCCCTCATGTTTATTTTATATAACATAAACCCCTTATGGATTCTTTAGATACAGCTCCCCTCACCCCTATGGATTCCTTGTGTCCACCTTCTGTGGGCCACCCCAGCAGTTCTGGGCCCTGGCACTTGCCCAGGTATGCCCAGTGGTGGAGCCAGCCCTGCAAATAGACATGACAAATGCAATCGATCTACGGGCAATTGAACCAGAGGAAGCACAAGCTGCGCATAATGGCTCTATGGCCCGAATAGCCCAAAATGGTATATTTAGATTATTATTTGGATTTCACTGGTTAGTGCAAAGAGTTTTTTTCTCTTGTTGTCAATAATAAATAAGAGAACCGTACTTGGATATAATGGGGGGCATTTATTAATTTGGGCGCAGGAAGCGTGCTATATTTTTCAGTGGGATGTAAGTTTGTGACGCAAGGGATTTGATTTGGCCCACAAAGAAAAAGATTAGGGATGTCTCCCCATTCATGAAGGTGATATAGATCTCCGTAGACCAGCTTTCAGCTGCTCTAATTTTGCGCCAAAAACTGAGCCACAAAAGGAGTCGGAAAACTAGAAGTGAGAGAAAAGTAACAAATTCTCAATGGCGCCACCATGTGCGCCCAAAAAAAGAAAAAGTTGTGAGTGTCAGAAAACCACCAAAATAGTGGCGCTTCACAATCATAAATAAGGTGCAAGAGGCACAGCAAGGGGGGAAAAAACTTTCCGCCTGTTTTCCGTTTGGAAGGCGATAATAAATGCCCCCCTATGTGTGTGATTTTTTTCATGTATGCATTTTATTTGTAATGTGAGACACAATAGCAGAAGCGTAACTAGGAGAGGCATAGCAAACTTCTGAATGGGACCCCCTTCCCATATACATACTTTACTCACATATATACACACATTTATACACTCTTTTTTTTTTAATCCATTCTTTTTTATTCAACAGTTTTTCAGTTTACAACATTCAAAACAAAAACAGATACCCAACCCCCCTCCCTCCAGACATTTATACACTCTTAAACACATTTATATACACACACACATATACCGCATATATGTTATATACATATTATGCTGTACAATATGTATCCTCCATTTTTTATGTCAGGTCAGATGATGGGGCCCCCTGACACTATGGGCCCCATAGTGACTGCTATGGCTGCTAGCAATGTATTTACGCCCCTGCACAATAGGATAAAATAAAAGTGGTGGTAATGGGATATTTTAAAAAAATATTTTCTGTTTTCCTTTAATTTGTGATTGTCTAGAAACAATGTGACATTTCCAGGTCTGAAAGGTGTGAATGACAACCCCTATGGGAGCTATAATGGCAGATTCCTGTAATTTGGCTTGTCATATATTACTAAGAAAAGGCTAAAAGAATATTATATAATAGGCTATAAGATCCCCTACTCTAATTTTTCACAAGAGATAATGTAAGTCCAAGTGGAGAGACAAACATGGTTAATAATAACACAGAAATCATATAAATCCATCATGTCGTAGGTCTTTACATAAGAGAATAAAGGCCCCGATAATAAAGCGATAAGTACAGGAATGTCTGTCTGGAAATGGTGAGCAGAAATGAAAGGAGCTCCTGAACTGGAACAAATGGCGCTGCTGCATTTTCTATAGGAATGTCTTTTGTTCCAGACTACCTTAAGGTGATTGTGAATATAATTACATAGGCTAGGCTTACATACACACAGACACATTCATGTTCAAGCCTCCAGGGCAGAGGTATTAGAGCTACTGGGCCCCTAATAGAAACTTCTTAATATGGACCCAACCTACCAGGGCCTTGCACGTCTCAGACACTGGGGCTCCGGTACAAAGAGGTCAATATCAGATCACCAGCAGCCTCTGTCACCTATGTCCCTTATGTCTCACTCACCATTAACATTAACCAGTAAAAAACCTAGTGGAAATCATGAAAACACGTACAGCCAAAATCAATCAATTAATGCTATTTTGTGAATATATATATATATTATAATAGAGGGCAGCATGGTGGATTAGTGGTTAGCATTACAGCCTTGCAGAGCTGGGGACCTGGGTTTAAGTCCCTGGGTCAACATCTGCAAAGAGTTTCTATGTTCTTTCTGTGTTTGGGTGGGTCTCCTCCAGGACCCCCGATTTTCTCCCACACTCCAAAACATCCTGGTAGGTTGATTACGTTGTGAGCCCCATTGGGGGCAGGGACCGATTTGGCAAGAACTATGTAGCGCTGCGTAATATGTGTGCGCTATTTCAATTAAGAATTATTATTATTACATTTCCTTATCTGGATACTTATAGGATGGGTTCCCACCACTGTTTAACCACCACTATAAATGTGGATACACAACTGAAATAGAAAATAAAATGTCTGTCTAAAGGCGTATGCCCGTTTCAGCAAATAAATGTTATTGTTTATATAATGAAAAGTTAGAATTTTCCCCACAATTTTCTAGATCTCTGCTTGCTGTCATTCTATAGGAAGCGTCATTGTTTACTTTCTAGGTGTAAACGCCAGACCATGGTCATGTGATGTGCAATGTCCACTCACTCATTTCTAGACGCAAAGCAAGCGCAACACGTGACTGTACCCTGAGTCTTCATGGTCTCTGCATCCTGAGCAACATACTTTTAATAATCTCCAACCAAATCTAAATCACAGTTTACATGTTGGAATTTCTGCAATAAAATAAGCACTTTCAGAGTAACTAATAATAATAATCTTTATTTATATAGTGCCAATATATTCTGTAGCGCCTTACAAATCATAGGGGACACATACAAATATAATAAAACATTATAGAGTACAAACTGTCATAGGGAAAAAATAGGAGTGAGTGACTAGAATTGAACCGTATTTGGTGGACTTGTGCAAGTATATGAGGCGAGGAAGGATATGATCTAGTCTTGTACTGTTTTCCAGTAGATTGTGTTGGGGACACTATGAAACTACAGGCTACACACATCATGTCTCCCTCTAACCGGCATCTTGATACTACATGGCCAGGCCTTTTATTTGTCAATTTGGTAGACAAACAATAATTGCAGAATTCTTCTTTGTCTATAATTGTATTGTCATATAAAACACAATTGTTTATAGCTGTCTGCCTATTACAGCCATTGTCTCTTCCACATCCTGGCAGAGGGCAGGTTTTGCCTTGATTTTGTGAGTCATGTGTTGCTCGTAGTAGGCATACATGGGTGAATGGGTGCACCTGCCACATAATTTCCTCAATATGTCATGAAGATTGTAGTTGTGTAACACAGATCTGTGTGAGCTCATTTCCACTAGTGATATTGATCGGTACTTACCGGGACACCTATGTATGGAAATATTTCACCTTTACTCAGGGATTTTATTAGGCACAGGTATGAAACTTTTGGCTTGTCTTTTTCTTTAATTTTTGAGCCTAAGACAGTCTCCCTTCACAGTTAACCATTGTCTAGTTTTCTGTAGTGTTCCCTGAGTTATCATCTGAATCCAGATATTTTTTTACAAAGTGACAAAAAAGTCACACATTTTGGCGCAAATCTACGGCCTCCCCTGGCCAGGTATAGAAATTAGCTTAGAACTGATTGAGACTTTTGGAAACTTTTGTTTTAAAAAGTCGCAAATTCACTAAAGACCAAAAACCACTAAGATACATATGACCAGCAGAAAAGCCAAGAAAAGTCCCAAAAAGCAGACAAACAAAGCCAGACTTATGGTACATGTGCCCATATGTGTCATCCAATTAAATGTTGGACAAGGCTTTTTTTTAGGTTTTTAGCAGTTTGCTCACAAATGTGCAGAATATTCAATATTGGGGGACGGTCTTCAATGATCTAGTGCCGCCTGCAATGCTCGGAAAGTGAGCACCATCTTTTTTGGTGCACCTTTAATGTACAACGTGTGACTCTATTGAGTCGCTGTGCTAAAATCTGACTAAGCAGTAACAGCCCCTTTAGTTGCACATTTTATCGGTCGGACACAATGCAACCGCGACACAAAACTGTCAGACACATATAAATACATGTGTGAGCAGTTTGCACTTTTTTTTCAGTGCAAAGTCAGACCGAAATCTGGTGCAAACACTTTAATAGTTGTGGCAATAGTATCTAATACATAAAACCACATTTTTGACATTTGCTGAAATCATAGCTGATCTGGGTCTGCTAAGTTTTGCACGGATGGTCCACGATTAGAAGAAGATGGTTCCATGAATACAAAAGTACAGATCTTATAAATGGCAGGGTCTGCTTTTAGCAGCTTAATCCTATTGTAGGACAACTCCTTTAAAAGCTCTAATCCAGCACTGAAATTTAAGGATTACATAACTGAGGTTTTTATGTTATCAACAGGATTAATATAGAAGCTTAATGGATGGTACCTGAGCTGCAGTAACTCCTCATTTCTACTACATAAAGAACAGATCTTTACTTCCAGCAACATTCGGTGTCCTAGTGAATTGTGGTGGTGTTCAACCAGAAGCACATGACTACAGTCAGTCCGTGGATCACAGACCTTGGACTGGGTGGATTTCACAGTCCAACCACTGGGTCAAGAGCGGGACTCCAAGCATCATATATGTTACAAAATCGGGTAATCCTAGCCTTAGGTGTGAGACCTCCACTGATCTGATATGGATGACAACCCATCCCTTTGTTCTTATGGTTGGACATTAAGACTTTCTTTTATTCCTATTTTGCATTGTCACTCAATGACGAATTCCCATGTGTTCACCAAGAATGTTGTTTATGGAATGTCGATTTCTGATGTTCTTTTCTATTATGAAGTGCAAACACCTATGGAGTAAAATACATATTTCCAGTAGTTTTTTCAGTGATGGTGGCTATACTGTAGATATATAGATGGACTGGTCATCTGGAGCTTCAAGAGGTTTATGTAAGGCCACAACTCACTCCTTACACAACGTCTTAATTAGAAGCTACAAATACTTCTTCTCCTTTTCTGTTATCCCAACCATCAATTTCTGTATAAACTCAACTCTCCCTAAGGAATGTAAAAACTCTAAACAGGTCCCTTATCTTTATAGACTCGCAGATAAGCATGTTGCACCTGGATTTTGTATATTCATCTGCTGTCAGTAAATGGAATTTATTCTATTTCCCATAACAAGTTCTATTAGGTACATGCTTATGTTTTACATGCATTTTCCTTTTTACATTTGATGTTGTCTATTCTTGTTTCCACATACCTAGTACCTAGTATGTGTTTTTTAGTGACTTTTGTCCTCTACTTTAAGTAGGAAAACGTACTGCTTGGACTTTTACATAAGATATTGAAATATGGTTATACTTTTCATGATACTTTGGATACATTTCAGTTTTATATTCTGGCAGCTAAATTTAGGACAATAAAAACCAATCTGCTTGGTGACCTCCATTCTTATTATCAGTTGGGGGTCCCAGCAATCGGACCCCCAACAATGTGAGCGGACTCAATGCAAACTCACAAACTTTAGCAGCACATTCAGGCCTAATACCATGAGATGTCTAATAATCACTTTTCTAGTGAAGGACAAACACCACAATGTTTTCTCCCAATCTGGATCATTTTGATTTGTAAATCTTCCCCAATAAAAGTTGGGTTTACTCACTCCAAGATCTGATTCAGAGGAGTGTATAGTACCGTATAGTCATTTTACAATACAGTAAGACTGACCTGCACTTATAGGTCAATAGAGATGACTAAGGTGGAGGTGTCTATCAACTCATGATCCTTAACCTGCAGCTGCTAAAGCACCCTTTATAGATTTTAACATTAAAAAATATTATTTTTTAATTGACAGAAAAATTGAGTGACCCTGGTCTAAAATTTGTGTATAATAATTATCATATAATTCCAACCTCAAAGTGTTTGTATGAATATACAAAAATGATCTTTACTCCAGAAAAATTGATACCCTTGCTCAGTGTCTGAAACAACCCATCCCAACCCAGGGACAAATCTTATACAACTCCTTTATGTGGGGTTCCTACAGGGCTTTCATATATATTTGTATGTCTGTTTATAGGGCCCACCAGTAAAATACATTAAGTGGTCCCAAAGCTACCCTATTTGAAATTCCTGAAACTACCCTGAAACCTAATATCCTGAGGCCTGGGATGTAACTTTTAGGGGGTGCAGAGGGTGCTGTCTAAGCCGGGCCCAGGAGGCTTAGGGGACCTATAAGGTGTCAATTATGTGAAGACTAGTAATGTAAACCATAAATTATAGTCAGGGGCCTGGCACAGACTTTGCACTGGGGCCCATCAGCTTCAAGTTATACCACGGCTGCTGCCTAACCCTTGTATCCAACTATTTCTTATAAGAGCCCATGACAGTAACCTACTGACAGGCTCTTGCTTTGGTGTATGATATATAGTAGATTCATGTGCCATGGATACATGCTTACATAATGGCATATGTGGCTATATGCGATGGGAGGCCCATTGTGTGAGTGAGGACACTGGATGTCTTGCCTCTGAACCAATATGTCATCCTAACTCAGCCTGTATATAAAATAATGTACTGGCTAGTTAATTCAACTATCTAAGCAATTTATCATATGGATGCTTTAGGCTCGTTATGATACTAAATGCTTCCTTATCTGTAGGTGTGTACTGTCCTATGAAGCACATGTATAATGACTGAGGGCCCACACTAGCTAAGGGACCCACATAGGTCCACTAGAGGATCTGTGGATTACTCTGAATTTATATTTTTCCTATATTATTTCTTACAACTGAAAAGTTCAGTTGGATCATTATATATCCAGCTTAATAAAAAGGGAGATTCCCCAACACCAAGCCAATAATAATCACAACTACTACTGGAATAATGAAAACCTGGAGTCTTTATTGAAATGCATTGGAAGGTCAAATAATGCTTCCAGGTGGTGGAAAGGTCAGTTAGGATTGAAGGACACGTGTATCGTTGCTTTCTGATACCACTTTTCCATCTACGATCTTCTGTGTTGTTGTGATGACCTTTTTCACAGTTTGCGTTGTTGATGCTGAAATTGCATCTTGGAGGCTGCAAATAGAAAGCACCAGAAAGTTTAGTAACATGATGATCTACATCCATGGCCTTCAAGTTAGTGGCCTGGGGATTAGCAATACCGGACTAGGGTTGGGTTGAAATCCACCAAGGGCAACATATTATATGATAGCTTATAGTATAGTATTTCATTTCATATTTAACTATATGTTTACAGGCTCTTAATTAGATAATTTCCTTCACTAGAGACCCAACTTAATGAAAGCCAAATATGTGTAGAAGAAATGCTATAAAATGATGAATATCATTGCCTTATCAGGTGAAAGTTTTGACACTTACTCAAAGTCATCCCCATCGAGAAGACGTCTGTATGTCTGGATTTCAGATTCCAGTCTGAGTTTGGTGTTGAGTAGACTCTGGTATTCAAGCTGTTGTCTCTGGCAGTCATTGCGTATTTGTGTCAACTCTGCTTCAAGGGACTGGGCATTGGCACATAACATCTCCAGTTCCATGGCATACCGAGATTCAGTGTCGTTCAGAGAACCTTCAAGGTTTAGTTTCTGTTGAATCAGAAAAATTTGTTAAGCATTATTAAGCATTAGCATGTACAATGGTTATAAATTTATTGCACTCACTACCAGCCCAAAAGGGCCTAACAGATCTTCATTGACTTTTCCACCACCCATTTCATTTTTATCCTCTTCCTTCCACCATGTTCATAAACTGAACCTCAGATTGAAAGCAGATGGCCCCTTTAACTAATGGGTTCAATAACAGCTGCCCTTTTTCTTACTTATTCATGATATTCCATTTTTTACCTGGTTTCTTAGAGTTTCAAGTTCAATTTCCAAAGACTGTATGTTGCGTCTGAGCTCTGTGACTGTGGTCTTTGCGGAGTGAAGAGCCTCATTATCTTGGGTTACTTGTACTGTATGTTCCTCCACCTGTGCATAAAACAAGACATGTTCATTGAACCAGAGACCAGACCAATAAATATCTTATCAAATCCGGTAAGAATAGTATATATTCTTGTAAAGTCACTCATGAAATATTTACCTTTGTCTGGTACCACTTCTCTGCATCTTCTCGGTTCTTCTGTGCCAGTGCATCATACTGGGACCGGATGTCTGCCATGATTTTACCAAGATCTTGAGTTTTGGGTGCATCTACCTCCACGGTGACTGCAGATCCAGCTATCTGAGCCTTTACTTGATTGACCTCCTGCATATAAAAAGACAGATATAAAATCAGTATGTCTTCTATACTGTTCAATGGATTTCCATAACTTTTATGACACCACCCATCTTTATTTCAAAATGTTATTGCTTACATCTTCATGGGACTTCTTCAAGAAGATCAGTTCTTCCTTCAGAGACTCAATCTCATTCTCCAAGTTCAGTCTTGAAATGTTGGTATCATCAATGACCTTGCGCAGTCCATTAATATCAGTCTCCACAGACAGTCGGATAGCCAGCTCTGACTCAAACCTAACAAGAAAATGAAGGAGAATTAGGACAATTCATAACTTCTAAGCTTTCTACTGTGGATTTTCTTATCTTGATTAGTCATGAAGGTAATCTTTATGTGTCACGTTAATGTTCATAAAGTCAAGTTAATGTTCAGCTGGGCTTAGCTTGATACAAAATTTGTATAAACTGAACAGGATAGAGAGACTTACTTCACTCTGAAGTCATCGGCTGCCAGGCGTGCATTGTCGATCTGTAGAACCAGCTGGGAATTCTCTACAGTGCTGTCAAATACCTGGAAGCGGGGAATGATAAAATCAGCTCAAAACCCAAAATAATAAGAATAGTGCAACCGAATTTTTCAATAACATGTTTTTTTAAATGCTAAGTAATTTCTGATTAATTTAATGTTAGTGACAATATTAAAAATATTTCCATAAATCTTAGTGAATTTTTAAAGTTCACATATGAAAACGATCAGAAATTATATAAAGATGAATTTAACAAGTGTTGTGTAGATGTTCTAATCCTAGGAGTCTCACTATGTAATTCCCTAATGATTTGTTTGCAGTTCTCCATCTCTGGCAGGAAGAGAATCCGCTTAACCTCATCCTGTCCACACCCATGTTCCTCACATTCTCCCGTCTCCATCACTCATAGATATTCCACTACTACACATTCAAAATGATAGCCTCAAACACTTGTCTATATTACAATATTATTTAGTACTTAGCCTTAAAAACTTGTCTGCATTACAATAATATTTAGTACTTAGGCACTATATAAGAAGAAACTATATAACTATATACAAGTCTCAAAGTAACAATATGTCTGACAATAAAGTTCTCACCTGCTTCCGCAGTTCTTCCAAAGTCTTGAAGTATGGGCTCCAGTCCTTGGAGGGTCCCTTCTTTTCCATATGTTGCCGAATCTGCACTTCTAGTTTCTCATTGGCTGCTTCAAGACTGCGTACCCTCTCCAGGTAAGATGCCAGGCGGTCATTGAGGTCTTGCATGGTCTCCTTCTCATTCTGGACACCTCCTAGAAGGTTAGCTCCAGATGCAAAAGCACTGGAGCCACCACCAAAACCTGAACCTACTGTAGATACCCTGGATACTGAGATCCGGGCTCCTGAGCCTCCTGCCCCAGCATGGACACTGGCAGCGCTGCTGCTTCCTCCATATGGAGAGCTGAAGGTAAAGGGGCGCTGTCCTCTTGAGGAGTAGGTGGAAAAAGAGGAGAAACTCATGGTTACAAGCTGGTGGAACACAGAGGTTCAGAATGACCACTGGCAAAGAGCTGCTGGCTACTCTGTCCTGCTCTGAGAAGGGGAATTTATACCTAGAGCTCAGCAAAAAGGAGAGAGGGAGTGACGCTGCCCTCCTCCCCCTGTAATCCAGCCTACTGGAAGTATTTACAGGGTGGAGATGCTTAGGGAAAGGGGCAGGTTTCATTCATTCTAAAGTTTTCAGCACGGAGCACATACAAAGTTTAAGATTTCATCTAAGATCTAGACACGGAAAGTAATAATATATTATAAAGTGATAAACACAACTATGCTGTGACTGTGCTGCTTAGGAACAAGGAGTGCTCTACAGTAAGCAAATCATAAGGGAACATACATGCAAATACTATTCATATAACTACTGCCTCATTGTTACTCTGCTTCAGTCTCTTCCAATTTCCTACATCCTGGCATAGTTGTGCCCCTTTAATTAATATGATTTTTAGTAAGGGGAAAAAAAATGTTTATGGGATTGTTTCTGAAGCAACTTATAGATTTGTGTAAACCTCATTCATATAAATGGGAAGTATCACAGAATTTCTTGCAACAAATCTGCCACCTGTGAGCATACCCATATTAGTTTTTCATGAGAATACCCATATATGTTTTTCATGCATTCTCATAAACTGTAGTCTATAAGTCTTCAGCGAAAAAAAGATCAGATTAGGACAAGCTCTTTTTTTCAATATGCATTAGTATCTATATAGTATATAGTAGTATCTGTGGTATTGCAGAGACATCTTTCCCATGTACCTTTCTATAGAACTTGTCAGAAAAGCACAAAATCCTGTAAAGACTAGGGGAGTTTGTCCCACAAGTGGTGTAACCCCTGGTCTACAGGTACCCTTAGCCGTATACATGTGAATACTGAACAAGAAATGGTAAAATAACTACATAAGACTTAAACCTTTACTAAATAATTCCACTAAAAATGTTCAATATGCATACAACAGGAGGCCAAAAGACATATACTCTAAAAAGGGATGAGAGGTACACCACAAATTAGCATCTAACCTCATCTATTGAAGACCTGGGTAATAGGTAAGGGTTATTCGTGACAGCTACATAATATCGGAAATAAATCGTGTTTGGATATCATAAACAGATAACGCCTCCATGTGCTCACAAAGGTAGTTGAAAAGAAAAGAATGGGTTCAATCTCACCGCCAATTGGTGGCGTAGCTCTCATCCCTTTTTTAGATTGTGGGTCTTTTGAGTAGAGTGTGGAATTATTGAGTAAAGATTAAGTTTTATCTAGTTCTTTTACCATTGCTTGTTCAGTTTTATAGAACAGTGATGGCGAATTAGAGACAGAGTGCCCAATCTACAACCAAAACCTACTTTCATGTCGCAAAGTGCCAACATTTTAAGCAGTAACCTATCCCTGCTGTATCACAGGTTTACTGAGGACAACAATAAAACAGAAAGAAGATGGAGAAATTTGTATTGTAGTTTCCCTCCAGGATCCCCTGAAGAGGAAGAATCAGGGGATCCAGAGCAGGAGCTCCAATGATAATCCATCTCTGTCCACACCTTCTCGCTTCTCATGCAGTTCTGACAGCCAAGGAGATGTTGCATTAAAATAGCGCTGATCATAGCATGTCCATGGCTGTCTTGAACCGCAGGAGGAAGCCTTGATTTAAGTCTAGCAAATTATGTCCTAGGGTGAATGCCTGGGTGCCCACAGAAAGGGCTCCGAGTGCCACCTCTGGCACCCGTGCCATAGGTCGCCACCACTGCTATAGAACTTTATAGAAATGCCTGAAAAATACCTGTTAAAATTGTCTGAAATAATGAGTGCTCATAAAAATGTGTGCAATATAAGGCATTTTTATACCCCAAAATAGTGTGTGTAAAGAATGTCTTAAAAGTTTGACTATGGCACAGCTGTTGTCATGCCAAATGGGCAGTAAACAACATGTTTATAAGAACTTACTGATTGATCTATAATATCTATAATATATAATATGATATACAATATCTATAATAATAATCTTTATTTATGTAGCACCTTACAAATCATAGGGGACATATATAAATAAAACAAGATAATATCAGGTCTACCGTTTGAAGGAGCCATAGGGCATTGGAAGTAGCCCAACTCCGGACTTCATTACTGTTATCAAGATAATGCTATGAGATTGGAAGGACAATGGAATGGGAATGTATTTGTACTCCTGTATAAGGAACAAACCAGAAATCCTGAGACTTGCCTGAGCTTGTGATTATATATGTATAGAGTGGTTCAATGGAAATACGGGATGTAAGGAATTCTAATGGACAGGTTACAGGTAAACAAAGGGATTTTGCAATTCAAAGGAAAGTTTCACACAAACAGGGGGGGGGGTAATTGCATTCAAGTTATCTCAGTTTCTGATATATAAAATAAAAGTCAATTTATATTTCCTATTTTAAACCATAAGTATAACTTCTTATAAAAGCCCCTAGCTGGGGTAGATTTCATTTGCTGGTGCAGGATATGCCCCTTGTTCAATTAGAGATGCCCCTTATTCATTAAGCTCTTAGTTGATTAGGTCAATTTTCCAAAGGCCAGGGTTCCACAACAATCCCATAACTTCCTTGTTCTATTATATGAGATATAGAATTGGTTCGTTACTCATAGTGACAATAATTGAAGATATGAAGATATCTTTGTACTTTATTTATTAACCATTTGGCTATATACATTTGATGTACAGTATATCCAAGGTGGGGATTGGCTGTTGACTCAACATGGAATAATCCCCTGAACCATGAGACGCCAGTGGGAGTATTCAGTAAAGTAATTACCCCCAATGTACTTATTCTTCTGCCCTGAGTTCTTGTGACCCGATCTATATTCCTAGACATACAGGACCTTGGACGACATTTCTGAGACCATGTAACATTTGGTATCATAAGAGTTCAACACCCACTCTTTACAACGGCGCTCAGCAGTGGTTGACACATGAGTGTGAGACCTCCGTCTGTCATAAATATATTTCTCACGCCTCTGCCGCTATTTTCAACTCCACCGCATTATGTTTTGCTGCCACTGTCCATTTGTGTTGGTCCTGCCTGATGACAATGGGTGTCCACATACAATGCAGGAACACTTTGTATAAGAAACAATAATATGAAAAGCTCCAGCTTAAGTCCATAAAGTTAACAAATCTCCTCCTTTATTCTGGAGCCATTGAAATAAATCATAACACATAGATGCCCAAAACCATTACCAATTATTACCAGGCTGTGTCTGCTACTTATCGAACACCATATACCAATGTAGGTGCTGGGAGAAGAGGATTGTGGTGGAAGAAAGGCTGGGTGGGGTAACAATGCACATCCTTCACTATTATATGCTAACTAAACCGTGCAGCTTAGCCTCCATGACACTTTGGACCCCTTAGCAGCTGCTATGGCTATTACAGCAGTAGCTACACCTATCACTCTGGTCCGTTCCCCATGTAAACAAACATGGGCACTGAAGCAGGACTACATTCAGCTTCTGTCTGGCCATGGTGGCCGGCCATGCCCACCTGTCCCTATTCACAGCATTGTATATGCGAGGCTGGTGGTTGTCAGGTCCCACCAGAAGCTGAATGCAGCACTGCTTCCATGCCCATGTTTGTTTACATGGGGCTAGGCCTGGAGGGCGCCGGGAGGTAAGTACATGTTTATTTGTTAAAGCAGCCCCCTCCCGGCCACCTTTGTTTTTTTTATAAAGTCTTGGATAACCCCTTTAAGCTCCATGTGCCCCCAACCTAAGGCTACTTGCATACAAACGTCCACTGCTCTCGGGCTGCAAACACTAGATCCACAGTCCTTGTCATCAGTGTCTAATCCATTGCTGAGCCATATGTTCCCAAAAAAGGTCTTTGTGTCATCCTGATGACAAATGATGTCACTGACTTGTCCCAACCCATATGAAGGGTCGCATGATTGTGTTAATGACCAACTGATCTGAAAATATGGATGGCACACAGATGTCATTTTTTACATTCTCTCAGACTTCTATGATAGGGCCCATGCCACAAACACAGGCAGGAACAGGACCTGGTTTGCGCGGATCTGTAAAAAACACATTCATGCACATGGGCCCATTGAAATTAATCTGTGTACCATTTGCAAAAAAACATGGCAAACTTTTTGGAATACCTCCATAATATATTTACATATGGGGGGAAGTTCAAGAGAGTTGTCTGAGAGTAGAACTGTGAGCATGCAGTGAAGAAAAAAACAGGGTTATTTGGAGACGCGCACAAAATACAAGCAGAACTTTTCGAGTTGCTCATGGAAACCAATTAGAGATCAGCTTTCATTTTCTTACGTGTGTTTTTAAAATTGAAGCTTAAGTCTGATTGGTTACCATGGGCAACTAGAACAGTTCTGCTCTCAGACACTTCAGATAAATCACCTCCATGGTGTCTACAGTGTCCTAAGGGTATCACATTATGGCAGATTTATTAAAAAAATGTCTACCTAAAGCCTAATCACCCCAAATCCTTTATTGCCATTAATGCTATAAGAAATCAAAGCTGTGCTGTTATTGGCTGCTTCGAACTTCTATTTATTAGACTTTTTTTTTCTTTCATTTTTACTGTGATTTGTTTGCATCATGAGAATAGCCTAGTTTGCAGATAAACTACAGGATATTTGGTTACTCATTTATGACTGTGCACGGAGAAGCTTGAGGATGAATGACACATCTGTAACGTCTGCTGCACCTGCTGTCATTTCTCTGTCGCACCACTCCCAATATCACTTACCTGATGGCTCTTTCCGCCCCATGGCAACAGTTTTTCCGGTTAGACTATGCTGCGCTGAAGTATTCACACTAAAAAGCGTGGCCTTTGGCAGAATGGAATATAAATGAAAGCCAGACTATACAAAAAGCAATAGTTTATATAATACAGGTGGGGTCAGCGAGCTCTGCCGTCTATAAAACCTGTTAATAGTCATTTTGGCTGCCTCATATCTAGTGACTTCTGCCTCATAGAAGGCACCATGTGCTATTTTACTACTTTTAAATATGTGCAAATCATCTCACATTTGCATTCTAGGAATAAACTCTTATCATCTGAAGCTTTACTTTACGTAAACTGAGCTAATGCTTCTATAAATATCACACCCGATAGTCTCTATTTGCATCATATCACTTTTATTCAATAGGCTGCATTATTACACTATTTGCAATTGAAATACCAGAGATTAAAGGATTCTACAGAAAAATTACTTAGTCCCCGGTATCAAAATATAAACCCATACTCCCCTCAAGGAACGCTCTACTCTGCTCTATGTATTTCCTTGTTCAGGGCTGACTTAGAACTTTTTTGTATTTAGTTTTAGTGTAAAACCATTTTTAACAGATAATAAGTATTAGTTAATACAGCTTTTACCAGCAACATAGTCCCGGAGTTAGTGCTGGATGACCAACCTATATCCCATACCTGGGACTACTGGAGGAGTGGGAAGGTGTGGACAGATCTGGATTATCATTGTAGCTCCTGCTCCGGCCCTGACAATTCTTCCTGTTTATGGGACCTTGGAGGGAAACTACAATGATCATCCAAATTTCTTCTAGCTTCTGCTTTATTGGTGTCCTCAGGGTGCTGATATGAATGAAAGCTGTGACAGAGAAGGGAATATAAATCACAAATTAAATTTTTGTGTTGGCACTTGCGATAAATTAGTGGGTCTTAGTTGTAGTTTGGGCACTCGGTCTCTAAAAGGTTCACCATCACTGCTCTAGGTAAAACTACTGTGGAAAACTTTATTTCTTGGCACTTCAACAAGTGCCACCTACCAAAACATTGTAGCATTTATGGAAGTATTGCCCAAAATGGCAGCAACTTCTTTCAGCACAATAATGTGAGTTATCCAACTGCAAAAAATATTCAGGATTGGTATTAAGAACAGGGCGAAGAGTTCCGTATGTTGACTTGGCCTCCAAATTCCCTAAAACTCAATCCAATTGAGCATCTTTGGAGGTGCTGGAGAAATAAGGCTGATACGTAGAGACGCCACTTGCAACATAGGATATCTATGAGATCTTCTACTAACGTTTAGGTGACAGATACCACAGGACACCTTCAGAGGTCTTGTGGAGTTCATGACTTGATGAGTTAGAGCTTGGGTGTGTTCCTACCTATGTTTACCGAGATGTCAGTGTTTTGTAATGGAAAAAATTTAAGCAAGTCTACAATTTTGAAGGAGAAGAAACTAAGGCTGAGTTCACATAACATTTTTTTTGTCATCATCCTGCAAGCTATGTCTGAGCGACATGTGTGCTCAGCAGAGGCAGTAGATTGCTATTGGGAGCGGATGCAGCGTATTGCATCTCTATCCACAGCCCCGCCTAGCGCATACATCGCTCGGCAGGGAGGACCCGGTGATGTCTCTGTCCATGTTTGGATTCATTCATCGGTAGCAGCCAATTTGCCAATGTTAACTCCTCCCCCGGCATTGGGGGGGGGGGGGGTCTTGTTCCCGGGCCAAGTATCCCACTGTATAGGCATACAGTGGGATACGTCTGTGCCATACATTGTAAGGACACGTCAGAATCCTCCTGACCAAAAACGCGATGTGAACCCAGCCTTATTAGTGTATGATTAAGATGATCTTGGTTAGATATGTAATTGATGGTAGTCAGTGACATAGACTGGTCAGTCAAGGGCAAATGACTGTAAGATAAAGGTGCTCACTTTTCATATCAATATTCAGATGATCTTACTGTATGGCATAGATGATTCAATCTATCAAGGGTGTCGACTGAGTAACAGGTTATCTGAACAATTGCTTGTCTGTGAGTCGGCAGACTATCCTGAAGCGAGGATAACCAAGATATGTGCCAAGATAGCAATTATATCTAACACAAGACAAAAAAAAAGAGACAAATTTTATATCGAAGAGGCTGGATACTAAAACCTTTGTTATTGGGATAAAACAGAGATATCCAGGTTTTTGAAAGACAATGATAAAGGCAGATTGGACACTTTGCTTATGTCTACAATTAGCTGGGAGGGGTATCTGGGTTTTGGTCCTGATATAAAATGTACACTGACCTAATGAGATTTGTTTAGAAGATATTTTTCTCATGCGACATACTGCATTACTTGGCTATGTTTGATCCTTTCAGGAATGTCTTAGCATCCCCCTCCACCTTGTGAAGGATGAAGAAAGGAGGGGAATTCACTGTAAAGGAATGTGTGTCATAGGGGAAAGTAAGCAAAACAGAATGGCGTGAACGTGGGTGCAGCCCTATTTACTGAGTTTATCAGAGCAACTATTTAATAGTTAATGTACAGAAACCATCTGCTTCAGTTGGTAATAACTTTTCCACTGATGTTTCCGCACATCTCTTCACTCACCACTCAAGTTCTCATCCTTATGAAAAATATTTTGCCATCATATGTGACCAATGTTTAGCCAGCAGGTTGCCACCATTAAAGTAATTTTGTGGCGAAAGTTAAGTGCTCCGTGGTCGCGTTTTGTCGCCCCAGTCGGAATAGCGTGTGCTGAGATTCTACCTGCCAAATTCTTGGTATTTCAGCTCCCCCCCTTTCACTAAACAGGGACTGAGGTGCAAAATCAGACCATGTCACATATGGACATGATGTCCGTGGTCTGTGAAGTGGAAGTGGTGCTCACTTCAAACAGCTGATCTGCAGGGATGCTGAGTGTTGGAGTCCCACCAATCTGATATTGATCACCAATCCTAAAGGTAGCTTATTAATAAATAAATCCCACAATACCTCTTTAATTAAAGACGAATCCACTGTAGGTGACCTAACATTATTCATTTTCCTAACAACTTGTTGGTTATTGTCTTGAAAAATGGACTCTTTGAACTAACAAGCCATAAGTTGAGATGAAAAGCAGCTAATTGATCTCTCCTTTCATCTATGGTCAGGTCCCGATCTTCCATTGATGAGATGCAGACATTCATCAAGTACAGCTTTCCAAAGTTAACAAGGTCAACAAAAAACAATCCCTGTCAACCTTTCCACAAATATCTGTCTTGAGTCAGAATCTTGTTTATGTCACAATATGGTTGTATGGACATGCACATTAGTGTACACGCACACAACAGTTTTAATGGCTAGCCCATAGTCCAATGTATATCTATGAGTACAGACACTCGCCATGGTTTCCAGGGTTCTGAGTATGAATTGGCTGTCTGTGCTACAAAGCTCAGAGGAGATCCAATTCCTAACTGTGGATATTGTTCTGTCAGTCCTTATTGTGATCATCGGTGTGTGTACAGACTTCAGACGCTGAAGACACATGGGCAGCAAACAAAGGACCACAGGTCCAACCTTACTTGGACTTGTTCTCCTCTTCTACACATTCAGAATTGGAATGATTTATACATTTTCAGCAAACAAAATATTTAGAAATGATTCTAATGTATATAAATACGTATCCACCTACTAAAGCTGTATGACTCTGAAAGCATGGACATAGGAGGCTCCATTAGACTACATTATTTTGTTCGATGATACTTTGGACCTCAAGCATGATACTCACACCATTGGTATCCATTGTGTCAAGATCTTGAACTTTCATAATTTTGTTATTCTACTCCTATGTTGGAACATAACAATTAAATGACCAACGTGAGCTAACAATGTAGTCCTCTAGATGTGCCCTGCAGTTGGCCATTATTACAGTATTACAAAGTGGGTGGCCTGCTTTATTGTATGCTATGACCTCGTTCCATGTTGAGACCAGCTTTGAATATTTTGGGATGAGATTTGTCTTTTAAGTTTGAATATTAACAATGATGGGTTCAAGACATACACATCAGACTATGCAATACTGACAAAAGCATGCTTTTTAGGTAACCATTAGGTAAGCTGGTTGAAAGATCTTCAGCTGGCATGTGTAACTTTCAACCACAAGTCTATGTCTAAGTAGTTGGGGAGGGATTGAACAGCTGCTGGTACTTAACATCTCTAGTGCTGTCCCTCTCTCAGTAGAATGATATAAGACATTTCACCAAGTCCAGAACTGGTTGTAGAGTCTGGTGGCACCTATGCACATAGGAGTCTCCCAGCCTGTGCGCTAAGTCATCCCTTAACAAGTGATAATTTCTTTGGATATTTTCTTTGGATGGTGGACAACTTCCAGTGCTGCTTACCTGAGGGAAAAATAACAAACACTAATGAATGTCTATGGCTGGCTTTTCTCTCTGTGTAGAACTTTGTCAACAGGTAGGTTCCCATTTTGTGACAAAACAAGTTGGACTGGATAATCAAGGGTAAATACTCCATAAAGGTAACAAACAATGTGACTAAAACAAGGGTTTCATTGTGGTCCATGAGTAGGTCCTATGAGGTCCATTAGATTGGAGACCAGCTTAAGGCAGACAGATCTTTCTATCATCTAGACTCAGTGAATCTGCTGCACAAGAAAGCAAATATACATACATATACTGTGAATACATGCAAATTTATCACAGACTTATAACCTGTTTAATTTGTCTGGTGAATGGGATGGTTTGAGAAATTTTGGATCCTCTGACTTATTTTGCATAGAACAAAATGACTGGTAATGGTAAAACTGTGCTGCCTGATCCTTGGGGAAAAATTGGGAGGTTCCCACGCACAGGGTTTACCAAGTCTTATAGCATAAAATATATTTAATAAATCTTTTAATAATTGACAAAGATGCAATCTAATTGCAGCGTGACGGGGTGTTGAAGAGAAATAAAGGGACAGAGGAGAGGATAGTGCCGGTAGTAGTAGCTCTGAGCTCTGATTTGAGGGGATGCAACAAATTGAAGGGTGAGCATGGTGCTGTTATCTGTGGGATGGCTGGGCCTTGTGGTGCATCGCAGCCTTAATCACTGACTGGCTGTTCAGGAATGGACCACCCTTTGTGCTTCCCTGTAATCTCTCTCTCTCTTTTGGGGGACCAATGTGAAGGTTTTAGAGAGGCTGCACCAATGTTTGTGGTGGTCCGGGGTGTGGACTTGTTGTTCCCCCAGGGCCAACGTCTGATACTGCTGTCCAGCAATATGGTCCTTGGTAATGGTGAGGTGCAGATGAACCAGACAACACGGGATGGAGGTGGTGTAACACTAACTTTTTTACTGATAATTTAAAGGCACTTGTACAGCCCAGTTACATATAGATCTTAATACAGGGACCTTGAATGAGTTACTGAATTACCCCAGTTTATCACTTTGAGTGGGAGGCTGGTCAGCCCTGTAATACTGTTATCCCGACTTGCCCAATGGTGCTTGATTCTTTTCCCTCCCTGTAAAATAGGAGGCTTTCTGCTTCAGTATGTAGGCTACAACATGTGGCTCCTAGAATAAATCAAAGGTACAACTTCACCTCTGAATCACAGAAAGATATGGTGCAGAGGACTAAGTTTACTCTGCCACCCACAAACAGTAGAGTTACCTTTTGTGTTTGTGGAAACCATCACCCACTATGTTGTGTCAATTGTAAGGAGGGGAAGGGGGGGGGGGGCTCAGAACAACTTCCTGTACCAAACCTCTCTAGTGCTGCCCCTCACTCAGTGAAATTATATAGGAAACTTCCTGTAGAGTCTGGTGGAACCAACAGTATGTATATTAGATTGTCCCAGACTTATGCTCTAAGCTGCCCCTAAACATGATAATTGTTTGAGGCTTATAACACATTTACATTCTAAACATGATGGATGTTTTCTTTGGATGGTTGTCAACTCAAACGTTACCTACCTGAGGGGAAAAAAAATTATCCAATGTTTTCTCATGCAACACGTGATAAACTGGATCTTTCTGGAGGGGAAGAAACCATAGGATTTGCTTACATCTACATGTCTCCCACGGTAACATGGATTAGAAACCCACAGAAATGACATGGTATGGATAATATAATATTAAAGTAAAAGAAGTGCCTACTACAAAGAAAACCTTGAAACACCCTCCAACTAATAAAGTAGAACAGTGACAGAACTGAGAATAAAGCAGAGAATCCAGACCAGTGGTGACAGACAGGTTTCACTGTGTACACTTCATTATGGGCAGTGGATTATGAGAGCTTTTAGAATTTAAAGGGGTTGTCCACTTTCAGCAAGTAGTTGATATAGTTTGTGTAATGAAAAGTGATATCTTCCAATATACTTTCTGTATCCATTCCTCATCATTTTTTGGAAGGTTTATGTTACTTCCAGTAGAGAGACATCTTTCCATGGTCTTGTGATAGACACACAGGTGCAATGGCCGTTAGTATCAGAAAGAGTAATAAGAATCATGTGATAATAATGGCTTGTGCACCTGCATGCCCATGACCATAGACAGGTTTCTATCCACTGGAAGTAATCATAGAAGCTTCCTATAGAAAGACAGCAAGCAGAGATCTAGAAAACTATGAGGAATTGATACATAAAGTATATTGGAAAGTTGTATAACTTTTCCTTATACAAACCATATCAATTAGTTGCTAAAAATGGACAACCATTTTAAGGGCGGTGACACATATAGTGAAACGGCTGTTGGTTATCATGATTGCAAATGCCTTATTGATTTATTGGGGCTCATTTACTAAGTGTCACGGTGCACAGTTTCGTTGACTCTGCACCGTTTTTAGGGATTGCATGGCTTGGACAGGTATTTAGCAAGTGTGTGTAGACCACAAGAAGGATTATCTGAAAGAAAGGAGCTATTCAACCGAATGCGATTAATGTGTAAACCTTGACAATTTAGAAACAAAGGGTTAAAGATTAATCAACGGTTTTACCAAATGTACAAACTAGTTAATCATCTAATTCTGGTTTCTAAGCAGTAAACGCAGCTGAAAGATTACTATAAGAGCATGAACATAGGAATCCTTTGGCAATAAAGTATGGACAGTAGAGCACTTAACCAACGTCTACATAAATTTATGTTTTTACTTTTTCGCAAATTTCGCATTTTTATTGATCTATATGTGTTTTTTTCCAGTGTCCTACACTGTTTCAAAGTTGAAAAAAAGATGTGGAAATTAAATAATTCACTCAATACTGCATCTGTAATTATAAGAAAAATACATTTCATAAATGAACATTAAAAGTAACTTTAATAAAATGTAATATATCTGAAATGGATTTCTCCTTTTATCAGGAACTGTCAACTGGCAGGGCCTGGCGTAGAAAAAAACGCAGCCGGTGACTTTTCACGTATGAAAAGTCGCTGGCAGCAGCAAGTGCGCAGGCGCGGGGACAGTAACGCCCCACGCCGGCCCACTCCCGTCCGGCCGCGCCCTCCGCTCGACCGGCCGCCCCGGTCGGATGGGGCAAATAATCGCAAAAGCTAGCAATAAGCTAGCAATTGCGATTATTTCAGGGCCTCTGCGCCACTGGGCTCAATAGGCTCAAATTCTGCCTTTTTGCGATGTTTTTGCACAGGAAATTCTCAGATACCTCAAACATAAAATTGACCAAAAAGTTTCTCCCTGTAGTAGCAATGGACCCACATACACCACCTCCTATGAAGTGTAGGTTTGCGATTAAATTTGCGTTCTTTTGAAAATTCTCAGTCGATAAATGTAGTGTTTCACGGTGTTGTACACTCTGTGGTGTATTTTTTCTGCCAGTGCGTGACTTGTGAGTTGGCAGATGGAGGTATCCTTTTTGTCCCCGTCTGCACAGCATCAATTACATACTCTAGGAAACTCTTAGCAAACTGCTTCCCACTTGCTGAGCAATGTTTATGTGCAGGCAGAGCATTGGGACCTATGGGGAATGAGCGAAAAGTATTGCATCACTCCAATGGCCTAGGCTGTGCGTACACTCTGCGAGGACCCCAGTGATAAGGACAGTGACATCACTGGCATGAACACCCTGAACATGTTCACTTCTTCTTCTGCTTTTAGGGGGAGGAACAGGACGAAGTATCCCAATGTACAGTGAAAAATGTCCAAGCCCTAAGTTATAAGGATGTTTCAGGAATCCGCTCACTGTATCCATACAACAGAGGAAAATAACATGATGTGAACCTAGTCGTAATGGGATTTCCCTTTCAGTCCTCAAGGATTTCCTTAAAGGAGTTGCCCTACAAACAACATGTCTGCTAGGCACAGGCTAGAATATAAGTATCTCCCAGAGCTTGGTTCTCTGTGGCCTTCCCATACAGTTTAATTTTCATTCCTGTGCAACCACAATTTTATAAATGAGGGGTAAAAAGGACCACCATTCTCCTGGTCCATGGGGATTAAGAAAAGTGGAACCATTTGTAGTGGCTGGTGGTAGCATAATATCATAGGATTCCCACACAGCTTTGGCTTTGGATGCAGAGGTAGCCACATTCTGGACTGACCCCAGGGATAAATCCAAAGTCTTTGCTGCCTGAAGCAAGCTATACAGCGTTGTCCTCTTCACCCCATCCATAAGTAATATTTTTTGGTTTAATTTTTTGTATTAAATTGTTTTTCATGCAGTGCCTCATACCCTTATTGGTGGTGAAGTGACACTATTTTAAGGTGTCAGGTCCTGCTTTATAGTAGGTGACTGCACCCCTGATGTTGTCTCTCTTCTTGCTGCAGGTGGTGCTGCCTGTGGCAAGAGGCTCAACTCACCTGATAGCTGGTGCACCCATGATCCTTACATTAAAAGTCTATTTAGAGATGCGGGATAAGATGCACAATGATACACAATTTTAATTTAATTAGTATCTTATTAGGAGTAAAGGAGTAAGTGAGGCTTTAAAAGTCAATATGGCACATTTACTTACAAAGTCACTGGAGTTCACTGAAAGTGCCATTTCAATGTATAATGCTGGGTGCAGCGATTTACTGAAATCATTAATCTGTCACTTCCCCGCACTGGTCCGACAGAGTCCACCATCTTTTTTGTGGTGCACCTTTAACATAGGGAGTGCGACACAATTTGAAAGTCAAATACGGCGCTTGGTCCGAATCAGTCGCTGAACAGCATGCCCCCTAATTTGTGTTGCATGGAGGCCAGCGCAGCTGCGCCACAAAAGGGTCGCATGTGCCACAATCCCAGCGCACAAACTTCTTAAATACCTGTACAAGCCGTTTTAGCCATGAAGTACGTGAGCAGTCCGACTAAAGTGCAGCGCGCGACCCTTAGTAAATGAGCCCCAATTGATGAAGAATGCACAAATTTAGTACAGCACTTCAGGATAGGTGGTGGATCTACTTTCAGGATACTAGTGGCAGATGGATTCTAAACTAAGGATCAAAAACCCTTTTGTATAAAGCAATGTCTAGAGCAGTGGTGGCGAACCTATGGGACGGGTGCCAGAGATGGCACTCAGAGCCCTTTCTGTGGGCACCCAGGCCTTCACCCCAACACAGAGTTTGCCAGCTAGTACTCAAGGCTTCCTCCTGTGATCTAATACAGCCCAGGATGTGCCATGCTCAGCGCTATTTTAAAGCAACATCCTTGGCTGCCAGGGCTACAGAAGCGAGAGGGTGTGGACAGAGATGGAGCTCCTGGTCTGGATCCCCTGATTCTTCCTCTTCAGAGGACCCTGGAGGGAAGCTACATTCCAAATGTCTCCATCATCTTTCTATTGTATTGGTGAACTCAGGATGCCAATACAATTAAAACCTGTGATACAGCAGAGATCAATAAGTTACTGCTTAAATTGTCATGTTGGCACTTTACAACATATAAGTGGATTTTGGTTGTAGCTTGGGCACTCTGTCTCCAAAAGGTTTGCCATCACTGGTCTAGAGTTTTTCTACACATAATAGTCAAGTGGCAGCTTTTACTAAAAACTAGAATTTGGTTTGTTTCCATAGGAAACAATTCTGCTTTCTTTTTGCACCAGTTTTGATACATCTCCCCCACTGTCTATCTTATGCTTCTGTATCCACCTCTCTTCCTAGTAAAAACTTTCTGGGACTAATAATAATTTCTCAGATTGCGTATTTCAGTAGCTGGAGAGCACTTGTGGTTTATTTACCCAGCTGTACAGTAGTGAGCACCTCCATCCATTGTGAAGTTTAACACATTATTCGGTGTAATCCTCTGTCTCTCAACATACGGCTTTTCAATGGCTCTGGAAATCCTGCTACCTGAGACCTTTTGTGAGAAAGCCTTTGAAGCCTGGGAAGTGCAGCAGCCAACATCTACCATTTTCCACCTATAAATCACTTAGACTCTTCCAGCAGTTATGTTTTCAGGCAAATATTGGTAATTAAAACCCATTTGCCTGTGCGGTAGCTGCAGGCCAGACATCAAATGTGAAAACAGATGTGTCTCCAAGTACAAAGAGCCATTGATCAACCCATATGATTTATTACTGTAACGTTATTGTTGTCTAATTATTCTTTTATATTGCACAGCACTGTTATATATTCCATGGAACAATACATTTTAAATTACTTATAGAAACAACAGAACATTGGTGCTTATGGAGAGGCAGTTGTAGCCTCTCCCAGGTGGAGAACCTTGTGTGCCAAGTTATAAGCTTGATAGAAGTATTGAGCTTTGGAGGCATGAGTAAGGGAAGAAACTAAGGGTTGTTATATACAGGTGATTCAAGCGGTAGTCCACAAATATTGCATTGATAGCCTATTGCAGTGGTGGCAAACCTATGGCACGGGTGCCAGAGGTGGCACTCAGAGCCCTTTCTGTGGGCACTCAAGGCCATTGACCCCAAGACAGAGCTCACCAAACAGGACCATATTCACCAAATCTTCCTGCAGACCCAAACAATTTAATAGATGCTGCAATCAGCGTTATTTTAAAGCGACACTTCATTGGCTGTTTGGAACTGCGGTAAAAGTGATAAAGTGTTGAGAGAACTGCAATATCTTTGGAGGTCCTCCTGCTGGACCCTACATTCTTACTGTACAGAGACACCCTGGAGAGAAGCTACAATGATAGTCTGAATGTGCCCTCCTTTGATAGACGATTGATAGATGTTGAAGAGCAGGGAGCAATAAGTTACTGCTTAAAATGCCATGTTGGCACTTTACGATAAATAAGTGGATTTTGGTTATAGTTTGGGCACTCTGTCACTGGCCTATTGGTATCTGACTGGTAAGAGGTCAATGCCCTGTCCCCAAACTGTGACTCACATTAACTTAAATGGAAGCTGCAACTTTCTGCAGGTTATGGTATTATTATTAACTACACACACCCCAGAGACAAAATCTTATTGTTGAATAACCTTTTTTTCTGCAGATTTAGGTGAAAATGTCAAAACATCTCATGTATATGGGCATATGTATATAGACTCCCAATAGAGAAAAAAAAAGAACCTTGTACGTTGACATGTCCAATCCTTTTGTTCTCCCCTCCACCTATTCAATACAACTAGACACCATGCACGTGTATGAAAGACAGGAGAAATGTTGGATGAATAAGCACTACTGGTGGCTACTGTAAGTGTGTGGCCAAAAAAAGGTCTTATAAGCCTAAATTAAGTGCACTACTATATACCCATATATTCTTGTAATATTTCTTCTAGCTGTGAATATCTCCATACATATAGCACTGTGTAAAACCTATCAATCTTTGTATGGCCTCCATCTATAAAGGATTTCTGCAATGGGATCTGCCAAATTAATGAAGCCATAAAGTTTTTACCACTAAAAACACATAAGTACTGATAAGTGTCCATTTACTGGGGGCCTGAGCATATCCCTGATTCCTCTGTAAGCATGGACTGGTAACCCATATGGAGCTCATCCCTTTCTATTTATACTTCCTGACTCTAGTCAAAAGCTTCCCAGCTAAACCAGTTCCCTACACTGTTCTGAAGAGATGCAACCAGGGTGAAACAGTACAGTACAGTTGGGGATCTGTTCCCTCTGGAATAGAAATACTGGTGTGGCTTTAATCCCTCATCATGTCATTGGGCTTCCTGAAAGTCATGCTTGATGGTAAGGGGGCTGCGTTAGAGGTAGCAAAAGAGGCAATGTTTTCCTTGTCCCATCCTGGAAAATGTATTTGCATATTTCCCAGAATCCCCTAGATAAATAGCCTATAAATAGCCCCATAAATAGCTATACGTATTCACAAGGTGGCCTTAAGTGGCAATGTCTCCACAAGGAAAGCTCTTATTTCCCGACCCTTCACTTTCAAAAAACAGACAAGACACTGTAGTGTGCTCTGACAATCCCACAGAAGTGATGTCATATGTACCCTGCACTCCATTCACACAGGGCACATAGGGACCTCAATTCTTATCATCTCTGGGGGTTTGGACATATGTATTCTATGGTCAGGGGGTAGTAGGAAATCTTTTTTGTCATGGATAGAAGAGAAGATGCAAAGTTGTATTTAGTGCATTGTCCACATTGGACAGAACTTAAGGTTATGTTTTCTAAATTATATTATGTATAGCAGTGGTGTAACTAGAAGCTGATGGGCCCCAGTGCAAAGACTGTGCCAGGCCCCCGACTATAATGTATGGTGTATAGTAATAGTTTTCTCATATGGGAAAGTGACACCTTATGGGCCCCCTAAACCTCTTGGGCCCAGGTGCGACCGCAACCTCTGCATCAACTAAATTTACGCCCCTGATGTATAGTCACCAGGACTTCACAAGTGTCTTCCTTAACAAATTAATATGACCCAAATCTTACCTTTGCATGTTCTTAGGGTAGACCATTGAAGAGTGGGGGTACAATCTCTAGAATAAAGCGATCTGAACAATAAAGTGACTCTAGAAACCTTTTTCCATTGCCATTTTCTGTGGTTATCTTCAAGTGCTTTTACAATATTCTCTTACATTTCTTTCTCACTGTCCACATGCTTCTAGGTAGTATTGCCATTTTGCTACAGAATCCCGTCAAACGGAACAAAATAAAATCCAGGGGCATCTTCAAAACCCAGACCTGTCTACAGATTTTCAGGTATGACAAATTCTCTGTCAGGATCGTCTTAAAACCAGACGTGTGAAAAACATGATAAGAAGATGAAAGCAAAGAGGTTCTGTCAATAAAATCTGTCAACCCACTGAGTGATACAAAACACGGGCTGAGGTAAGAATGACATACGTTCAGATGAATTGCTGCGTCTTCTAGACCACTCCAGACTGTACAGTATACAACAGAAACTAGGATCTAATAGCAGGTTGCAGAACATCTGAGATGTATAGATTATATGGTAGTCCCAGTTATTATTACATTATTATTATCATGTTATTTATTATGTGCTGATGTGTCATTTTGTTCGGTTCTGTCCTTGCTAGTCTGAGCACTAGTTTACTCTTTTCCTAGCAGCCTTGATTGATAGGGACAGCACAGTGGCTTAGTGGTTAGCATTACAGCCTTGCAGTGCTGGGGACCTGGGTTCAAGTCACAGGGTCAACATCAGCAAAGAGTTTGTTTATTCTCTCCAGGTTTGTGTGGGTTTCCTCCGTGTTCCTCCCACACTCCAAAACATACTGGTAGGTGGTTTAGATTATGAGCCCCATTGGGGACATGCACTGATTTGGCAAGCTCTGTGCAGTGCTGCAGAATCTGTAGAGTAAAGGAATTATTTAATAATTGATTTCAACCACACCCATATGTCTGCTGAGAACTCTCTGATTTACAAACAGTCTGCTGTGATGGACAAAGTATCTCCCCACTCTCATTGCTGCAGAGAACTGTTCTAATCATCTTCTGGAGCAGCTATCTGAACTGGATAATGTTCATTGTGTCTTCTCTATTCTGGTATCTTTGCTTGATTCTCTGACTATCCATTGCCTCGTGATTTTGTACTGCGACAGTCCTTCTCTATATCATCCTGTCTTTGTCTCTGTGTTTGCACTTTAGCAAGGGAAGGGAACGTCTACTAGTTGTCTCCTACCACTTAGACCCTATTCACACCCAATTGCAGCCAGAAAATGGCTACTATTGACTTTTATGACACCCGGTCACCATGTGAGTAGGCAGTGGCCCACATTTGTGTCACAAGGGATAGACCATTTAAAAATTCAACATGCTTGATCCTTATGTCTTTTCATATAAAATTGAAGGATAGTTGTTAATTCCCCATACACCGAAAATAGCTGATCCAAAATCATCAGACCTGTGTGACTAGATCACACAGTATGTATCTGGAAACTTGATAAATAAAACTGATTTCTTTTGAGGTTGGTCTGAGGAAATCTCAAAGAAAAGGATAGTGTGGAGCTATGTTGAAGTTAAAGTTAAGGATGCTGATGGAGATGGATTATCCTAGACTTTGATACATTTGTCAATATGTAATCATGGTCTTGGGGATTGTGACAGTATTTGGAATCTGACAACAAGCTGTCACTTTCTGAGTCTGCAGTGTTATGTGAAGTGAGTGGAAGTTTGTTGTCAGATTCTGAACTTAAATGCCCACATTTATCAAAAGTAGTGCATGTCTTTATTGATCTGGCGCCCCTGCACTGTGTGCACCCACTCTTTTTTGGTGCATCTCTAGTATAGAGCGTGCGACACAATTCTGTCAATTCGTGGTAGTAAATACGGTGCATGGTCTGACCCAGCACCGGAGCGCCCCTTTATGTGCAGAAATGTGTGGCACGATGGGCATAGTGCAGCCACAGGACACTTCTTAAATACATTTGCATGTTTGCATGTTCTTTCTAGTGCAAAGTCCGAATGAAAAGTGGCGCAAAGGTTTTAATAAATGTGGACCAAAGTATCTGAAACTCCAGTGTTGTCCCCGAAGCCATTCACTTGAGCCTAAGAACGGCCATATATTTTTGATAGCTTTCAGCTAAAGACCATATCCTGGTTCCCACCATATAAATCCATTCTTATTTTGGCCAAGGAAATCTGCCATCAAAATCCATCATGATTAACCGGGGATACTTACTCAAAGATCCAGGTACCTTGACTGTGGTAATAGTCTTATATGTGTTATCCATGGCCTCCTTCCTTCTAAAATCAACTTTTGTTAATATGCTAATGAGCAAGAAGGGCTTTAGGCGGGCATTTCGAGAGTCCTGCCGTACTGCAGCTTCACCAACTGTTACACTGTGCAGGAGCACATCCCCCTTCCTCTTTGTTACAGCAGACAGAGGAAGGGGAAAATGCCAAGGGAGCAAGTGCTTCTGGACAGTAAAACAGCCTGTAGTCATACCATAGAGGGGCTCTGGTTACGCCCCGAGAGCCCTTCTGACTCATTAGCATAATTGTGAAAGTTGATTTTAGGAAGGAGGGCATGGCTAACATATATAAGAAGATTCCCACAGTCATGATTCCCATGAGTAAGTGCCCCTGGTTTAACCTGCCTCATTTTTGTAGTAAATTAGTAACTCCCAACATCTATCATAAGTGGACAATTACTTCACCACCATACACATGATACAGAATTTGCAAGCTCAACCAAGGTTTCAAGTATTATTTATTGCCACCTTACAGTGTAAAATTACAAGTAATGTACAATTTACATGAGTTGAGCCCCTGGGGGCACATGAGACTATTGTATGTGGGCCTTTCTTACGTTGCATTATTAGGGACACCTATATCTTTTTAATGCCCGAGACCACCAGGAGTTTTTTCCTGAAATCTACATGCATTAAAGAGGTCATTTGGTATGAAAAAGTTATTATTAGGCGCTAAACTGTGACTATCTGTATTTACATTCAGGCTCTCTTCTCTATGGTGCATTACAATGTGGTGATGTCAGAAGACCCCTATATCTGAAGGTAGTTCACACCCAGACCACATATTTTTGTGTTTTTTTTTCTTCTTTTAGTTTCGGCCATTTCACTGATTTATTGGACCATTTTAAAAACACAACCTCTACGTGAACCTCTAGAAGTTCAATGGACAGGGCTGAGCTTTGTTTCAGGCCATTATCTTGGAGACGTCAACAAGTTCTAATGTGTTTTCATGTGGGTGGTGAGGGATTAGTGGTACCAGTATGGACGTCTGTGTGAAGGGTGACCTTCTGCTGCTCTGGGTCATTGGATGGAATTTATGAGAGGACATTAACAAAACTTCTTTTCCTGCTGAGAAGCAGATCTCTACTTGTCTGTTGTCCAAGAAGGTGACATACTAAAAATATAAGAGGACAGCTTTAGCATAAAATTTTGACCACATAGAATTCTTAATGCATAGATATATAGAATAGACATGGGATACTCACAGCTGGGGTTGTCAGGTCAAGGCAGTCTCATTGGGTTACATCTGGAAGGCGACAAAGTGGAGAGATGTGCATGTAAGCCTGCTAGACTGGTTTGTGTAATTTCAGCAGACTATAAAAGACAACCAAACCACCACTTAAAATAATTTGACATATACAGCAAATTCTATAAGTATCTCATAAATCACTCTAATGTAAATGATCCTGAAGATAGTGTATAAGCATTTTTGCTAAATTTCTCATTTTGAGGCTTCTATGGTACAGACTGTAGGAAAAAAAGGTGGGTAATTTGATTCTGAATTTGTATTTCCCTCCAAATTTCTCTTTCGAGATAGCTATGTTGGGCTATCAAAAATAAAGGACAATCAGACTAGAGATTACAGACTACACATGGTTTGTGTGTAGTCAGTTTCTATGGTGATGTATGGTTTAAAGGACATCTACCACCAGGATGAAGGATTGTACACCAAGCACACTGACATACTGGTGTGTGCCCCCTCTGGCAGGATCTGCTCTTCTCTTAGCTTCTTATGTCCTGGTTTTTACAAAAAAAAGGCTTTTAAATTAAGTAAATGAGCCTGAGGGGCTCTGGGCTCCATAGGTGTTAATGGAGCCTGGAGCCCCACCGGCTCATTTGCATAATTTTTAAAACATTTTTTCTTAAAAACAAGGCTATAGGAAGCTTAAAGAATAGAGGATCATACCAAAGGGGGCACACACCATTATGTCAGTGTGCTTGGTTTACATTCCTTCATCCTGGTGGTAGATGTCATTTAATAATAATAATAATCTTTATTTATGTAGTGCCATCATATTCCATAGCGCTTTACAAATCATAGGGGACATATACAAATAAAATACTACATTACAGAGTACAAACATAGTCATATAGAACAACATGAGTGAGGGCCCTGCTTGCAAGAGCTTACAGTCTATGGTTTGCATATGAGCTGTAGAAACTAAATAAATCTACTATCAAAATCCATCATGATAAACCAGGGACACTTACTCATAGATCCAGGCACCGTGACTATGGTAATCTAGTCATATTTTTTATATATGGCCTCCTTCCTTCTGCAATCAACTTTTACGTTTATCCTAATGAGCCTGAAGTGCTCTGGGAGCGTTACCAAAGCAGCTGTGCGCTGTAGCTTCACTGACTGTTACAATGAGAAGAGCAGGTCTCCTCTCCCTGCACTTCCTACTGCTAGATTACACAGGCAAAGGGAGGAAGGAGAGAGCAGGAGGTTGGGTGTGGCATGTTCTGCTCATTGTTATAGCCTGTGAATCTGCAGCATGGAGGGGCTTTGGTAACTCCCCCACCAAAGCCCTTCCTTAGCATAATTTTAAAAGTTGATTTAAGAAGGAAGGAGGTTATGGATAACAGATATAAGAATATTACCACAGTCACAGTACCTGGATTTATGGGTAAAATTAAATTTGTTACAACTGTATTTTAGATTTTGAGGATAATTAATTGATTATTAAGAGTCGTGGGTTTATCATGCTTGATATTAATGGTCGATTTCCTTTAACAGTGTATTCAGAGTTTCTCTAAAAACTATGTAGTAACATAACATCAAAGTAAATCTATTTGTTGTTCCTGGAAACAGCAAACTTAATTTTTTGGTTAAAGTGGTGTGGTCAAAAGTATGAAAGTTTATCCATAGCCATCATAGATGGCGTATTCAATGGAATGTCCCGAAAAAGGCTGTGGGCGCGTCAAGTGACCAGGAGCAAGTAAGTTCTTCAGTATAAGTACAATACCAGTAAACCTATAAGTGCTTACACTGGATACACTTTGAACTTTAAACTATTTGGGTCCACCCCTTTTCATAGGCCATCCCCTTACGCTCAAATCCCCTATAATTTGTAAAAAGTCACAGAATATGATGGATTATTATAAAAATGATTATCACATTTATGTTAGATTTTCTGTTTACTGCTAAGTTTTGCAGATTTTTCTGAGAATATTTCTCATAATATTAGCAGGCAAAGGTGCTGTCCCATGTTGAGAAGGAAGATTGCTGGAGAACTGGCTGTAGATCAGGGGTCTCAAACTCAATTTACCTGGGGGCCGCTTGAGGTAGGTTCTGGGTAAGGCTGGGCCGCATCAAGTTTTCCACACAAAATGCACTTACAAAATAGCATTATTCAGATTCAAATGTCATGGCGTCTCCCAGCGCAAGGAAAGCCCCGAGCGGGGAGACGTGTTTTTTCTCTATGAACGCGTCCTGTGCACCGAGGGGTCCCAAGCTCCTACCGCACTGAGCCCAGTCAGGGACACTCCATCCCCCCCTCCTCCCCCGGTACTTGCCTCCCCGTGTCCCTCCCATCGAAGAAGATGAAGTCGCCGCTCTGACCTGCACCAAGGGCGTTCAGAGCGGCGACTTCATCTTCTTCAAGTACCGGAGGGAAGGGGATTAACCGGTTACGGGCCCTTTCCTGTTTTTTCATGTCCATTTTTCACTCCCCACCTTCAAAAATCTATAACTTTTTTATTTTTACACGTAAAGAGCTGTGTGATGGCTTGTTTTCTGCGTAACAAATTGCACTTCACAGTGACGGTATTTAATATTCCATGCCGTGTACTTGGAAGCGGGAAAAAAATTCCAAATGCAATGAAAATGGTGAAAAAACGCATTTGCGCCATTTTCTTGTGGGCTTGGATATTACGTCTTTCACCAAGCGCCCCAAATGACATGTCTACTTTATTCTTTGGGTCGGTGCGATTAAGGGGATACCAAATTTGTATAGGTTTTATAATGTTTTTTACAAAAATTAAACCCTCCTGTACAAAACTTATTTTTTTGATTTTGCCAAATTCTGGCGCTAATAATTTTTTCATACTTTAGTGTACGGAGCTGTGGGTGGTGTATTTTTTTGCGAAATTTGATAATATTTTCAATGATATCATTTTTAGGACTGTACGACCTTTTGTACTGATCACTTTTTATAGATTTTTTATATTTTTCAAAATGGCGCTATTTTCCGTTACGGGGTTAAAAGCAGTGAAAAACCGTTATCATATTTTGATCGGGCATTTTCGGACGCGTCGATACCTAATGTGTTTATGATTTTTACTGTTTATTTATATTTATGTCAGTTCTAGGGAATGGGAGGTGATTTGAAATTTTAGGTTTTTTTATTATAATTTTTTTTTTTTAAACTTTTTTGTATTTTTATTTATACTATTTTTCAGACTCCCTAGGGTACTTTAACCCTAGGTTGTCTGATCGATCCTATCATATACTGCCATACTGCAGTATGGCAGTATATGGGGATTCTCCTCCTCATTCATTACAATGTGCTATCAGCACATTGTAATGAAGGGGTTAAAACGAAATAGCCTCGGGTCTTCCGAAGACCCGAGACTATGGAGACGGATTGCCGCCCCCCGATGACGTCACGGGGAGCGGCGATCCCAGGTAAGATGGCGGCGCCCATATCTTTTTGAGGCTGCTGGCAGCTTTGCCGGCAGCTATCGCTGTGCAAACACCCGCGATCGGTGCTAGCACCGATCGCGGGTGTTACCGGTAAGCCTTTGCTGCAATATGCAGCAAAGACTTACCGGCTATGGAGAGGGCTCAGCCCGTGAGCCCTCTCCATGCAGCGTGACCCGACCGCCGCCGTGAATACACGGCGGGCGGTGCTTTTCCAGGTGGGGGCCGCAAAATATTGTCCCGCGGGCCACAGTTGGCCCGCGGGCCGCGAGTTTGAGACCCCTGCTGTAGATGGAAGTAAATCAGGGATCCAGCCCGGATCTTATTTTCCCAGGTGTCGTGGATGTTTCTTCAGGAAGGGCGTTATTGTACACCACAAAATTTCCCATAACAGGAAAACTGCTGGTTATATTGTTAAATGTCGGCTGTGACGTGTCCTGGCTTTGATATCCCTGTGTTGTGTTGTTGGGGTGGACAGCCTCATGCTGATTGGAAAATGCACAAATATACGGAAGCAGAGGCAGCTGGAATTACTCGGATTCTGCTAAGATATTTTGTGACCGACGGAAACGGCTCCTTTTCAAAAGTTTACATTTTTGATAGTGTAAGTGTCATCACAGACCTTATAGAGTGCGGACAGATGGACAGTTGTGTCTGTATCTATTTCCTTCCAATGCTTTGGGAGAATCCGGCGACTGCGGTGCTGCTGACTGGGAAAAAACTAATAAAACGGCAACATGCAGCAAGTGCTAAATGTCCAGGGCAGGTGGCAGGGACTTTACAATCCAGGCTGTTACAATGATCCTAGTAAAGTTTGTAGACTACTTTAAAATTTCTTTGTAAAAACAAGAGGTAGCCAGAGGTTTACAGAAATGTCTCCAAATAGTGTTTAATTGTTCAGTGGGAGCTGTGCAATATATTTAATAGGGATCGTTCGTTACCATGTGTCATCATAAGGGGATCTTTAGGTCCTCTTAGGCACCAGGGCCAGTTATAGCACAACAGGTGGCTGATGCATCACTGTGCCGGCAAAGTCAGGCACTACTCTGTAGTTTCTCTACTTTAAGTATTTGTGTATGTCTCAGACTAAAGCTCCATGCACACGAATGTCTGGGGGACTCATGTAGGGCCACAAGCTTGCGGCCGTACACACGTCCCCCATAGACTGCTATTGCACCCGGGCTCGGTGCGGTGAGAACAAGTGCTCACTGTTCCGAGCCATAGCCGCAAAAAGATAAACCCTTCTCTATCTTTGACCATATAGCGGGCCGTGTGGCTACTATTTTCTATGGTGAGAGATGTTGCTGCCCCCCTCCTCCTCTCCCGCAGCCGACGTATGCCCGCCCAGCACATACATTCACGTGCATGAGGCCTAAGGATTGGGATACATATGGGATACATATATGATGGCCGGTTATTGTTGTAGTGGATGTCCAAGAACACCTCATCACAGGAGATCACAGAAACAAGGTTTCAGCATCCTGATGAAAAATCTCTAGCCTACAGCCACAAAATATGACACTCATATTCAAAATGTCTTTACCATAATTTATAAAAACATTTATGGCCAACATAAGAGCAGGATACACGCAGTGTTGGACTGAGTGGCTTAGGGCATACCATTAAAATTTACACTCACCGGCCACTTTATTAGGTACACCATGCTAGTAACGGGTTGGATCCCCTTTTGCCTTCAGAACTGCCTCAATTCTTCGTGGCATAGATTCAACAAGGTGCTGGAAGCATTCCTCAGAGATTTTGGTCCATATTGACATGATGGCATCACACAGTTGCCGCAGATTTGTCGGCTGCACATCCATGATGCGAATCTCCCGTTCCACCACATCCCAAAGATGCTCTATTGGATTGAGATCTGGTGACTGTGGAGGCCATTTGAGTACAGTGAACTCATTGTCATGTTCAAGAAACCAGTCTGAGATGATTCCAGCTTTATGACATGGCGCATTGTCCTGCTGAAAGTAGCCATCAGATGTTGGGTACATTGTGGTCATAAAGGGATGGACATGGTCAGCAACAATACTCAGGTAGGCTGTGGCGTTGCAACGATGCTCAATTGGTACCAAGGGGCCCAAAGAGTGCCAAGAAAATATTCCCCACACCATGACACCACCACCACCAGCCTAAACCGTTGATACAAGGCAGGATGGATCCATGCTTTCATGTTGTTGACGCCAAATTCTGACCCTACCATCCGAATGTCGCAGCAGAAATCGAGACTCATCAGACCAGGCAACGTTTTTCCAATCTTCTACTGTCCAATTTCGATGAGCTTGTGCAAATTGTAGCCTCAGTTTCCTGTTCTTAGCTGAAAGGAGTGGCACCCGGTGTGGTCTTCTGCTGCTGTAGCCCATCTGCCTCAAAGATCCACGTACTGTGCGTTCAGAGATGCTCTTCTGCCTACCTTGGTTGTAACGGGTGGCGATTTGAGTCACTGTTGTCTTTCTATCAGCTTGAACCAGTCTGCCCATTCTCCTCTGACCTCTGGCATCAACAAGGCATTTCCGCCCACAGAACTGCCGCTCACTGGATGTTTTTTCTTTTTCGGACGATTCTCTGTAAACCCTAGAGATGGTTGTGCGTGAAAATCCCAGTAGATCAGCAGTTTCTGAAATACTCAGACCAGCCCTTCTGGCACCAACAACCATGCCACCTTCAAAGGCACTCAAATCACCTTTTTTCCCCATACTGATGCTCGGTTTGAACTGCTGGAGATTGTCTTGACCATGTCTACATGCCTAAATGCACTGAGTTGCCGCCATGTGATTGGCTGATTAGAAATTAAGTGTTAACGAGCAGTTGGACAGGCGTACCTAATAAAGTGGCCGGTGAGTGTATTTTGTTTGGCTAAATGTAAATATTACCTGACCCTAATTTCTTTAAAGGGAACCAGTCACTGCTGTTTCAAAAAAAATTCATCTAAGACAGGTTCCCATAGAGTCCTTTAGTCCTAAGGGCTCTCCTTATTCAACTAACACCAGCATTGCTTAGAAAAGCAGAAAATCAAGTTTTATTCTCTACCTGGTAACTAGGGAGAACCCAATAAGTCGAGGTGGGCGAATCACCTCGGCTCAAGTCCTCCTCTCTGCATGTCAGCCAGCGCGCGCCTCTATCTTTCCTACGTCACATGGACCCCTGGTTGAGTTCCCGCGCATGCGGCCGCTCTCAGTTGTCATGTGCAGTAATCATCACAGCGGAGGATTAACTATATGTAGCCTGGGCCCCCCTCACCACCCATTGATAAACAATATGTAGCCTAGAACCCCTTCACACCCCATGGCTTAACTATATGTAACCTGGGCCCCCCTCAGCCCCCATGGATTAACTATATGTTGCCTGGGCCCCCCTCACCCACATTGATTAGCTATATGTAGCCTGGGCCCCCCTCACCCCCATTGATTAGCTATATGTAGGCTGTGCCCCCCTCAACCCCATTGATTAGCTATATGTTACCTGTGCCCCCCTCATCCCCATTGATTAGCTATATGTAGCATGGGCACCCCTCACCCCCATTGATTAACTATATGGACCCCGTCACCCCCCATGGCTTAATTTTAGGTAGCCTTGCCCCCCTTCAGCCCCATTGGTTAACAATAGGTAGCCTGGATCCCCCTCACGCCCCATGGACTAAATGAGGTCAGTAAAAAAAATTAACAGTAATACTCCCTATACTGGGGAATGAAATGTGCCTGCGATAGGCCCCAGCACATGCCGGGTGTTGGCACTGGCCCTGTTGTGCTCGATGCTGCTAGATAATTGCCGGTGGGGGTTATGGGCCTATATGAATAAGGCAGGACTGGTCAATGGACCATTGGTTTACTTGTCTATGATGTGACTACAATCGTAAAATGGGTGAATTGTTAAATAAACTACCGGCTTATTATATGGATTCTTAGGCGGCTGGATTAGTTGTTATATGCTTCCTATCTATTAGTTGCATCATTTGTGAATGGAGTCTGGGTCTATACCAGCTTGCGGCCCACCAGCATTACTATTTTTGCCTCTATTGAGTGCTATTAAAACTAGAAATGACCATTCACATTGTCAGCTGAGAAGTTAACATTTTGGATGATGAATCAGACATGCCACACTATGCTTATCTCAGTCCACAGGAAACATACAACTCATATGATTCACTAGTTTCCAGAGCAGAGATGCCCCCAGGTAGCTGACTAACTCCTATAGGTATTATACTGCCTACAGATAAAGATCTGCAAACAACAATCCAATGTCTACGGCCAGACAGACTGTTACATGGGAAACCTACTAAGAGGATTCTACTATGAGAAGTAGAACTGTTGGTAGATCCCTCCTCCCTGCCTCTACCAGAATCTGTAATGTAATAATCATGGAACCTAAACAAACTTGTTAAAAAACTTTATTATAGTAATATGTAAATTAATTGCAGAGGCTACTGGGGTGTGGAGAAGTCTTAGCTCCCAGTGTCCAGCCAGACTAGTACACGCCCCAGTGGCCTCTGCAGTTAATTTACATGTTACTAAAATAATGTTTTTAACAGGTTGGGTTAGGTTCCAGGAGTATTAAATTACAGATTAGGGTATAGGCATGAGGAATCTACCATCAGGTCTACGTCTAATAGTACCATGGAATAGGTGAAAATGATAATGATGCATTGTAAAACCCTACGGGGCACATTTACTTACCGGGTCCAGTCACGGTCCCACGGCGCATTGTCCGACGCTGATTCTGGTCTGCCGGGATTCACTAAGGTCCGTGCGCCCGATATTCACCAGGTGTCACTGCTGCACCGAGGTCCGCCGGAGTTCACCTTCTTGTTCCCGGTGCATGTAAGTGCTGATCTTGTGACCCAAATTCTTTTTTATATTCCGCAGTTTTTCCGAATCCGTCGGGTTGTCCGACGGCCACGCCCCCGATTTCTGTCGTGTGAAAGCCGGCCCCAAAATCCCGGGGCAATTCGGCGCAAATTGGAAATCGTAGGGAAACCTGACAAAAGTGCGTGTTTCGGACCCTTAGTAAATGAGCCCCTATGTGTGCATTTCCGGTGATAACTCACAGATTTTGCACAGATTTTTACAGTGGTTGATATTTGATGTATAGAAAGATTCATGGGTCTGGAATGTGGAGCTTTCTCCTCTTTGAGTCATCGGGCCAGTGCTAAAGCTGACAAGAGCATAGCATTGCCCATCACCGCCATGTGCAGCAGAAAATCTCACGCTCATAACTTAGGCTCCACAATCCTCATGTCCATAGTGAATGGCACTAAGGGCAAGACCTGAGAGATGTGTGAATGTTTGTTGATGTGTGTCATGAAAGAGCTATTTGTTACCATCCTGCCATGTCATTTGTGAAATATTGCTGCCTGGTGGTGTCTGGGTGGTGGTGGACATCTGGACTGTAGGCAGTGGTCAGATTCCTTCTCACTTCCACCTTAGCTGAGTCTTTTGTTGATGGATTTCTTTGACTGAGGCCACCTTAGATACCATAAATATAGACAAAACTAAACCTACTTGACTAAAAAGTGTTAACAGACAGAAATGACATAATTTGCTCAAAGATATGAGTCAGTGTTGAGTGCCCTCTGCTGTTCCAATATTGCACATATCTAATGTCTGAAGAATACGTGTATCTAGTACAGGAGTGGCTGAGCATACAAGCTGGGACATGGTTAAGTGACTTTTCCATTAGGACATTGCCACTGCTGTATAATATCCCATAAGATAACATCAATGACTAATTGTAACCAAGCACTATGGAGAGACTTGAGAAAACTTTTTGATTTGCTTATATAAATTTGCACGTAAATGTTCATATTTTAGGATTGTTTAACAGATTTCAGCAAATAATCTTGTTTCCACTGCTCTAGAAGGTGCATAATCTTCGTTATAGAGAATAGGTAACAGTGATACCTGTCACAGCCAGAGTCTATTTCCTGATGGGAATGGGGGTAAGTGTCCCTTCTGCACATTTTGAGAAGAAAGCATAACGTTCACATTGTAGGTAGGTAGCCAATTTGACTCAAGAGCTCAATGTTGCATTTATCTTTTTGATAGAAGTGTTTGTGTACCCTGCCCAAAAAGGGGTTTATCAGTTAAAAGTAATCTAGTTTAATAGACAATCCAGGAAACTAGTAAACTAGTTACTCACCACTACCCAATCCAGCGCTGCTCCCAATCCAAGCTTCTATTAACAACAGGAAAGTGAGAATTTCCTAATTTTATCAGACAACCCCATTAATAGGGTTAACATGCATTGGAGCATTATGATAAGGAATGGCATGTTTTAAAGCAAACCTGTCATCAGGAATGTCATTTTTAACTGGTGACAGGTTCCAACAGCCTATGCCATGCTGATCTTAAAAATACAATGGGGCACATTTACTAAGGGTCCGCGGACCGTGATTCTGTCGGGTTTCCCGACTATTTCTGATTTGCACAGAATTGCCCCGGGTTTTTGGCGCACGTGAACGGATTGTGGCGCATTGGCGCCGGCTTTCATGTGACACAAATCGGGGGCGTGGCCGTTGGACAACCCGACTGATTCGGACAAACCGCGGAATTCAAAATTCAAATTGTGTCGCAAGATCAGCACTCACATGCACCGGGAAGAAGAAGGTGAACTCCGGGGGACCTGAGCGGGGAAGCGGCACATGCAGGAAATTGGATGCACGATCTTAGTGAATCGCTGCAGCTCCGAATCCTCGTTGGACAATCCGGATCGGGGATCGCGACGGGACCGGTAAGTAAATGTGCCGCTGTGTGTCTGTTTTTCACTGCTCATGCATCTTCCCTCCCATGTTTGCTCAATGCATTTGATAGGAAGGGAAAGGGGTGGAGGGAGGTGGATTGGTGTAAAAGAGAGGAGGCTGAGACACAGGTGCACAGGCTGCTGCAGCTGAAAGACCCCCCCCCCTTCCAACTAACCACACGCTGCTGGCAGGGAGCCAAGTCATGTGAAGTAAAGTTTTATAAGGTAGTGGCAGGATTCTGGATGCTGACAAAGGCATTTTTACAACCAACACAGCATAGGCTACGATATTCTTGGCAACAGGTTCACTTTAACTGAAATAGCTATAAAAAAGAAAATTTGATGCATTGGCAGCAATTTCGAAACAAGTAAATTTTTCAGGATGATGCCCGTCCATGCCAGCAATAGCTATAACCTGTGCCAATTCAATGTGCAGGATAGGGGGAACATCATGACAATGTGCCAGCTATCCTTTCACTCTTACATGTCCTTCTGATATTGTGCTGATCGTACACCACATCAATCAAAGGAATCATAAGAACAATAGTTGAAGTATAAAGGATTAAAGGGTAATAGTGATCTATACACAACAACAATAATAATAAAGTTGAAGAATCTACAGTTACAGATCTAATCGGTCGGTTCATAAGTTCTCGAAAGCGGTGGATACATCAAGTATAGCCAGCGAGCGCCCCTGCCTATTTGCACAGGTACTATAACGGTTTATAAGTAACTGGTCTGTCTTGTTCAGACAACACCCTTTATGTGCAGTTGCTAAGATTAATGATTTCTGCTGTCTTATGGCTCACAAGCAGAAATACGAGTTGTGACTTGCTCTACCAGTATATCATCATAGAACGGCTAGAGCCGAGCCTGTCTTGTAATTTCTTCTAGATTATTATAGTATAACTGAGTTTACACTATAAAGCTCTGCTCACAAATCAACCCCTCACCTCGATAAATTATAAGGATGTCTAAATATTTATTTTACATTCACAGATTGAGAATAATGCCAGTGTTTCCTATCATGAAGCCCTGAAGTCTCTGATCGCTGGCTACGCTCAGCTTATATTACCAATTACTAACCGAATACATGATACCTGCCACGAAACTCGATCAGGTTGAGCAACTTTGTGCTGTTTGTCCACATGCATTTGTCTTTGTCAACTGTAAGATTCTCTAAAAAGTCAACACGGCCTCTTTGTATGCAAATATAAAGTAGGTAGATCCTTCTCGGGATTCCCTGCTTGTTATTGTTGAGTACAGCAGGACTACATTATTCTCACTTTTCAGTATCACCCAATATCTCAGGTAACAGACCTACAAGGGTGTTGATGGACAGGGGAACACAGTGTATTGTCACCAGATTAATGGCAAGTTTTTAGAATTTAGCATCTCCTTTTGGGAATTTGATGGGTGAGTTGGGATGATGACCTTAACATTTTTTAAATAGATAGTGAGTGTAGATACCAAAACTGGGGGTCTAAGGTAGAGACGTAAATTGTGGGATTGCAGAGGTTGTGCCCCCACTTGGGCCTTGAAAGTTTATGCCGTTTGTTCTTAATTATGTTCTATGGGAACACATCTAGAACTGACATGTTGACTTCAGTTTAGTAGTTCAACGTTCTGTCCGATAAATACCACATACAAAACAAGTTAGTCGGAGCAAACTTTCTCGTGTATAACCGTCCTTAGCTTCTTCATATAAAGAGACCAGTACTATTACATCATAGTTGGGGGAACCTAGAAAAGATTTTGCATTGGGGGTACAACAGCTTCAAGTTATGGGTTTGCCTTAACCTGAGTGATCCCAGCCTGGACAAGATCAATACAAGCCAATGCGAAGTCAATGGGTGAGGATCAACTGCTGCTACCATGTGTTTGCATTAATGTACATGAGTCCATGTGCTGTGCTGTCTTGCATTTTATATTTTGCATAAAGCTGGACATCAAATACTATATATTAAGCACATATGATGTACCATGTATCATGTGTGATACTGCCAGTGTTTCCATTGCTCCATGCAGCCCTGTCTGGTTAGTAACAAAATGGCGGCTGCTATTCTACAACGTATAGACATGGTTCCATCAGAAGGCGGTAGCCATTTTATCACTCAACAGATGTGGTACCGAACTTGGGAAGGCACCATGTAAGTACAATATGCATGTTTCTCCTAGATATACTGGTTTGCCATTAATCCCATATCATGTTATTAGGCTTCCCGAAAGTCATGCTTGATGGTAAAGGGGCTTCCTTTTCAGGGTAACAGAAGAGGCAATTTATTCCTTATCCCATCCTGGAAAAACGATTTGGATATTTCCCTGTTTCTCCTAAAGTATTTTTTTTTGTTTTTTTGCAGGACAGGGGGTCACTATAACAGTCCATCCCTACTAAACCTCACTTTCTTTTCACAGTCTTCTAAACTCTATGACCTGGCTGTGGATAGACACTAAGATATTGTAAGCCTCTAAATGTTTGTCTTCACAAAATGGAAAGTAGTTTTAGGATGAATGAGCCCAGATTCAATGGAAATAGCTGAGTGAAGCTCCCTATTTTATCCTTAATTTACTGCTTATTCATAAAAGTCCATTTTTGTGTTTAACTTCACCCAAATTCCTTAGGGCTGGGACTGCTGAATTACTGTTTGCCCTTTGTGGTCTCCCTATAAAATGTGCTGGCCTAAGAGCTCTCTTATCTCCCTGGATATGCGGGACATTGATGCATGAATCCATTAAATCCCAGGAGCCTTGTGTTTGTTTTGATGGGTCTGGGGTCAGGGCAAAGACCTTCTGTGACACCTTTCCATCAAGTTACCATAGCGGCTACATCCCTCCCCCCATAAACATTCCTGCAGGGAATGTCTGCAAGATTTCAAGGTAATGCATGGTTCCCTGTCCCTTTAGCTAATAACCCTGGATCTGGTTTCTTTTATTGTCTCCACTCCCTCCTGGGAGAGTTTTTTTGTGTTTGCAGGGACAGGTACCAGTTGTGACGCCATACAACCTACCTCCCCCACCTGAGTTAACAAAATAAAGGATATCCTTTAGCAAAACATTTCCAGTATCCATGGCAATGTGACTCCACATTCTTGAGCCATGACCACTTTCAGAATGATTAACTCCTGGTGACCTTGGGAATGTCTGAGCCATTAATTGTCTTATATCAGTCCGTTCTTTATCATTGGCTTAAGGCTTTTCTCTCATTAGTTTAATTGGGTTAAAGATTTCGTTTTCAAAAGATTATAATTCATGCCTAGTAATTGGTAGAAAAGTTTAGCATAGGTAGGAGATACCTCTGGGTTATTTAAAGAGCAGAGTAGGCCAAACTTGTAGATTTTTGTGTCATCAGTAGATTATAATGTAGAATTTATAATTTATAGGATCCTTTGTTCTCAGAGAAGTGATGGCCCCTTCTTATGAATAATAATAATTCTTTATTTATATAGCGCACACACATTACGCAGTGCTTCACAAAGCATGACAAACTGGTTCCTGTCCCCATCGGGCTTACAAACTAAACAACCTACCAGTATGTTTTGGAGTGTGGGAGGAAACCGGAGGACCCGGAGGACTCCCACGCAAACACGGAGAGAAGATACAAACTCTTCGCATGTCTGTCCAGGCTGAAAATGTATGTGTATGCAGGAGTGAGAAGCAATAAAAGATGTATGACCATGACAGGCATGGCACTGTCAGCAGATGTCATTAAATGTAGTTGGGTCTGCCAATGTCCTGCAAATAAATATCTTAAACAATGGCTAAAAACCTTTAACTGGCCTTTTATTAATATCAACTAAACTCAAAGAATTTGTATTATTATTGGGTTGACCAACCATCTCATGTACATGGTGACCTCCTCAGTCTCCCTTGATCGCAAATGGTAGAGTGAATGTAGCCCTGGCGCACAACCCATGGATGTCTCTTAAAGGTAGCCATACATGCTCAATATATTTGTGTATCAGATGAAGCCACCAAAGTCAGTGGGACCGGTTGTCCCTCTACTATGTACAGAGTCCTCCTTATTCTCCTCTGATGGCAGAGGTCAGAGAGTAGAACAGTGGTTCTCAACCTGTGGGTCGGGACCCCAGCGGGGGTCGAACGACCAAAACCGGGGGTCGCCTAAAGCCATCGGAGCCGAAATTTTACAGTGTTTTTACTGCGAGTTGCATGGTTTGGGGTCACCACAGCATGAGGAACTGTATTGCGGGGTCACAGCATTAGAGAGGTTGAGAACCACTGGAGTAGAAGGATCAGGCAGGTGGATTTTAGCTACTTGATATAGATGTTGGCTTGTTAGCTATACCAGCTATTACATCTATGTAGTAAACTCAGGACAATAAAAGGGGTTTCCGAGTCCTACATTAATAAAGATCGATAGCACAGGGCATTTTTAGGGTGAACACTCACAACCTGTACCCCACCAAACAGATAATTTACACTATGGACAGAACTGGAAGCAAACAACTGCATTTGTAGTGAAGTTGTTATGGATATGATTTGACTTTCTAGTGAAGTTTTTCAAGACAGAGCTGAACATCCTGGCTCAAGTGCAGCTCATTGGAGTGAATGGATATCCGCTAGAGATAAGCTGCCCGCTTCTAGCCTAGTCTCTGGTCTAGCAGCACCACAGCTACACTCAGCACAACTCTTTTAATGACCCATCCTAGGTTTAATAATTTGGGTCCTGGGAAAACCCCTCTAAATACTAGTGACATTCCTAATAAAAGGATGTTATCCACTTTGGACGATCCCTTTATTATAAGCAGGGTCATCCAATAATAGGGTAATTAAAGGTTGTCCTGTTGCTGAGGACCTTACTGATCATCTGTAAACTCTGGGTTGCATAGGGGCAAGAATGTGGTTCCCTTACACACAGGAAATTAAGCAATTTCAACATAAAAACGTTGATAAACATACACGAATGTGGTAAAAATGTGACGACTATTACGGTTTCACGCACTAATGCTCAGGGACACCTAATATAGAAAGGCCATATCTCACCTGCATCATAGCGCGCTGTTCCCACTAACTGTACACATAGGGGCTGTAACAAGGCTGATATACTGGTTGCGAAGTGGAAAAAACATAAAGACAACAAAAAGGATTTTTAAGGATAGAATTGCATAAAACTCACAATACATGGTACATGTAGGTGCACAAGTAGATACAATGCCTGGTCATGACTGTTTAGGCCGCCAGCCAATGTGCTCCAGGTACACTCCTGCCTAGATACTCTATATCAGGGGTCTCAAACTCAATTTACCTGGGGGCCGCTGGAGGTAGATTCTGGGTAAGGCTGGGCCGCATCAAGTTTTCCACACAAAATGCACTTACAAAATAGCATTATTCAGATTCAAATGTCATGGCGTCTCCCAGCGCAAGGAAAGCCCCGAGCGGGGAGACATGTTTTTTCTCTATGAACGCGTCCTGTGCACCGAGGGGTCCCAAGCTCCTACCGCACTGAGCCCAGTCAGGGACACTCCATCCCCCCCTCCTCCCCCGGTACTTGCCTCCCCGTGTCCCTCCCATCGAAGAAGATGAAGTCGCCGCTCTGACCTGCACCAAGGGCGTTCAGAGCGGCGACTTCATCTTCTTCAAGTACCGGAGGGAAGGGGATTAACCGGTTACGGGCCCTTTCCTGTTTTTTCATGTCCATTTTTCACTCCCCACCTTCAAAAATCTATAACTTTTTTATTTTTACACGTAAAGAGCTGTGTGACGGCTTGTTTTCTGCGTAACAAATTGCACTTCACAGTGATGGTATTTAATATTCCATGCCATGTACTTGGAAGCGGGAAAAAAATTCCAAACGCAATGAAAATGGTGAAAAAACGCATTTGCGCCATTTTCTTGTGGGCTTGGATATTACGTCTTTCACCAAGCGCCCCAAATGACATGTCTACTTTATTCTTTGGGTCGGTGCGATTAAGGGGATACCAAATTTGTATAGGTTTTATAGTGTTTTTTACAAAAATTAAACCCTCCTGTACAAAACTTATTTTTTTGATTTTGCCAAATTCTGGCGCTAATAATTTTTTCATACTTTAGTGTACGGAGCTGTGGGTGGTGTATTTTTTTGCGAAATTTGATAATATTTTCAATGATATCATTTTTAGGACTGTACGACCTTTTGTACTGATCACTTTTTATAGATTTTTTATATTTTTCAAAATGGCGCTATTTTCCGTTACGGGGTTAAAAGCAGTGAAAAACCGTTATCATATTTTGATCGGGCATTTTCGGACGCGTCGATACCTAATGTGTTTATGATTTTTACTGTTTATTTATATTTATGTCAGTTCTAGGGAAAGGGGGGTGATTTGAAATTTTAGGTTTTTTTATTATAATTTTTTTTTTTTAAACTTTTTTGTATTTTTATTTATACTATTTTTCAGACTCCCTAGGGTACTTTAACCCTAGGTTGTCTGATCGATCCTATCATATACTGCCATACTGCAGTATGGCAGTATATGGGGATTTTCCTCCTCATTCATTACAATGTGCTATCAGCACATTGTAATGAAGGGGTTAAAACGAAATAGCCTCGGGTCTTCCGAAGACCCGAGGCTATGGAGACGGATCGCCGCCCCCCGATGATGTCACGGGGAGCGGCGATCCCAGGTAAGATGGCGGCGCCCATGCGCCGCTATCTTTTTGAGGCTGCTGGCAGCTTTGCCGGCAGCTATCGCTGTGCAAACACCCGCGATCGGTGCTAGCACCGATCGCGGGTGTTACCGGTAAGCCTTTGCTGCAATATGCAGCAAAGACTTACCGGCTATGGAGAGGGCTCAGCCCGTGAGCCCTCTCCATGCAGCGTGACCCGACCGCCGCCGTGAATACACGGCGGGCGGTGCTTTTCCAGGTGGGGGCCGCAAAATATTGTCCCGCGGGCCACAGTTGGCCCACGGGCCGCGAGTTTGAGACCCCTGCTCTATATGCATCTTCACATGAGGATGTTCTTACATAGAGGTTTCATCAACATGAACACAGCAAACCTTAGTTGGGTCTCTTCAGTACAGTGTAAGGAAAGGAGGCACTTTTCAGGTATTTGCATATTTCCCAGAATCCCCTGGTGGAACATCAAAGACTTTAATTCTCCACATGCCTATAAGGCGGCCTTAATTGGCAAACTCTCCATAAGAAGAACTCCTGCATCCTGACCCTATGTTACATAGTGACATATATTAGTCAATAATAGTTTAAAAACACCTGAGGTCCATCAAGTCAAGCCTATAATTCTACAGAGACGAAGGATCCAGACAAAGGACAACCCCCCCCCCCCTAACCTCCCAGGATGGATGTAAATGCATCGGATATATTCTCTCAATTACTGGTAACCTTTTATCTCTTAATAACGTATTTTTCAGTATTAAAGGTGTGCCTTATAGTCCAGTGTGCCTTATATATTAACCTTCCTTAACCATACTTACAGACAACAGCTGCCTTGAACTGTGCACAGGTCTGCCACCTGCTGGTCATTCATCCTTATAATCAGGTGCGCCTTATAATCCGGTGCACCTTATATATGAACCTAGACGTTTTAGCAGGCATTTATTGATGGTGTGCCTTATAGTCTGTAAAATACAGTAGCTGCTTTCCTGCATTGACAGTGGGGAAAGTGGAGTAAGGTTCATGAACACGAACACGAAATTAGGATGCATGCTGGCCATTTTTTCAGCAACTAGCACAGCTCCCGATTTACTTGTAAGGGCGCATGCACATGTTTGCGGATTCCTCAGCCCCAAGATAGAGTAGGTCCAATTGCTGCCTGATTTGGTGGCTGGGGCAGTCTTATTCTATTGTCCTCAGTACGTGACCAGACCACGCATGGCATAATAGAGGGGATGCAAACAACAGTCTTGTTGACACTATTTGTGTCAACTTCTTGTGTGCAGGGAGCCCATTTGGACAGTTTTCTGGGAGATTATCAGCCTGAGAGGCATCTATATCCCTATACTGATATATTGCAGCAAACTATTAGGATGTAAGAAAGCATTGGCGTACTCTTCTACTTAAGGTCAGAGAAATTTCTTTACACAATTACAGGAAATTCTTAGCTATGAGAAGTCTTACAAGTACCTGTGACTTCAAGAGGTATTGGCTGAGCAACCGTCCAAGAAACAAAGCCATGCATGAACATTTAGTGCAGCCATGTCTGCATATGTTTCCTAGTTACATACAGTAGTCAATAGTAGTAGTTAGAGGGAACCTGTCAGTAGAAATCGACCTAATATTAACTACTACCACATTTTATCATTTTTATCTAAATAACTGAATATATATCTACTGTAAATATCTTTTGAAATTTGTCAGCAGGGAGGTGAAGTAAACTAGATAACTTTGTTGGTGGCTAATATCCTGGGTAAGTAAGGGTTTAGGCATGACAGAATTAAACATTCTCAATCTTTCCTTGAAATTATTGCCAATTTGAATTTTGTTTTTTTTGGTTTCCACATGGAATTATAGATTTATCCAACAGTAAGCAGTTAGTGGTCAAATTTGCAAGGTTGTATGGAGTATCCACTGTTTCCAGCACTACACATGCCTCAAATAAAGGGGTTGTCCGGAGTTTATAAAACATGAACTTCATTCCAAAAACACCTTCTGTCCTGACCATGGATAGTGCTTGTAATTGCAACTAAGCTCAATTCATCTCTATACTGCTGAGCTGTAAATCCAGTACAAAACCATGGTCAGCTGTGACACTGTTTTTGGAAGAAACCAGCCATGTTTTTAAATCTCCGGACACCCCCTTTAAATCATAATGACAAATTCTTGAATGGTTGATGGAATCGGTCTTATTTCCAAAAGTAGCAGTAGACAAAAACATAAACTTGGCAGGTCATGCACTTCTGTTATGTTACTGTTGGCTCTGTCATCAAAGCTGATATTAATACATGTGGATATTCTGTACCGATTGGAAATTGCAGCTATTTTTTCAATTTTATCAACAACAAAAAATCCCAAATTATATGTTCAAATATCCAAGTGGACTAACTTCCCTCGGAAATGTGAAGGTCTAACTATTTATCTTTGATGTAGCGCCCATAGTAATGTTTAACCCTGCTTCCTGTCATGACGGCTCGGGCTGCCAGCCAATGCGTTGCAGTTTTACATGCCAAGTACCAGTAAACCAAGGTTTCCATCCAATATGGCGGTGATAACATATACAGGAAACTTTTGGACAGCGTATTATTTATGATTGGTTACTAGTTGTACAATCTGACCCCTTGCTACATTACCAAATCTATGTTAGAAGCCTGAACCAATTGCTGATGACTTGCTGATGGTCTACGATGAAGTCGTTAAGTCCCAGGTTTGTATACCGGCTGATCCAGCAGTCATTCCTTGTGATCCAAAGATTATATGACTCAATCCAGTAATTACTTGCAGTGATATAAATAACATGTCCTGTGATTCAAACATTTTATCGGAAAATCCAGAGGTTTGGTGATTGTATTTCACGAGTCATTGATCCGTGCTGATCGAGTGGTTTAGCAATCATAGGTTGTGATCCAGCGATAATTATAGACAGTTTGGGGATTTAGTGGTTATACAATGTGATCTAATGATTTTTCTGATAATCCAGAGCTTTAGATCATAGATCTAATAACAGCATGTAATGTCAGTCAGCTTCCTCTAAAGCCAGAAGGATCTTATCATGTATTAAAAATGTGGTATGGATTCCGTGTTTTGATAACATATCAATCCATTCATTAGGTCCAAAAGCACAGGTAGTCGGGTAGGGAGAGCTCTAGGAGAGTTTACAACTAACTTTGACAAGTGAAAGGCAGCACTATGGTGTGTGAGATGGGGGAGTGTAGGGAAGCTGGCAGCCCACCTAGATCTCAGAGTCGCACTACCTATCCATTTAATTTTGGAGGCAGTGTGGGTCTGATGTCATATAACACTAATCTTAGGCTAAAATTTGGAAAAAGCGAGACAGAAACTGCTGTTTTTCATTTCGAATATCATGGCAGTCAACAATGCTTTTTGCATGATCAATTCATTTATGGGGGGGGGGGGGGGCATAAAATACCTTATTGTCAGCAGCACTTACCTCAGCAAGGGTATGTGCTTCCAACAAGTGAATACTAGTGTTCCGATTCTAACAATGTTTGCCAAATACACTAAGTAGTAAAAGGTTTTGTAAAAAAAAATGTATTCTGTCCTTAGGATAGACCACCAGTATGTAATTGTCACCGGCACAAAAACCAGTGCACGCGGCTGTAGTGGTCATGCACTGTAACTACAGGATTGTTTTCCCGTGACTTCAGTGTTCAACCTCATTCTGTAATGTCAATCGTTCACTCTTGGAACAGGGATTGTTGGCCATGAGATCTTTTGGCAGACAGTTTCCTGACCTAGGTTACAGACGGAACGATATGGGATGTTTGACATTGTTTCATGGTAGTAACTAATATTAAAAGCAGATAATATAGACATATCATTTCATCTCAGAGAGAGAATTTCTTCAGGCACTTGAAGAACTACTTGTACGTCACTCTCACTGTGGTAAGAGAAAGAATTTTTCTCTTGAATGATTGCAACATTTCAGTGTTGTTGATGCAGAAAATGTCTATATGGGTCCCTATGTCTAAGAACATACTTATTATGTGAGAACCTCCATTGGGTGGGTCTGGGAGTGGAATTTGTTGCTAAATACAATTGATAAAGTCATGATCTGAACAGGATTATTCAAGACTAGCAATCAAAGACCTATACTTAGACTAGGTCATGAAGATGACAAATAAATTCAGGTGCACAAGTCCGTTTATTAAGGCTGGCCAGTTGGCTTCCATTGGCTTCTCTTGCATGTTCACGTTGTGGTGAGCATGTCCTGTCTTACCACGCTGTGACCAAGCCAAGTGGCTAAATTTGGAAGGTTCCTATTGAGGTACAAGAGATAAGGATGAGTCAACCCTCCCACCTCAAAAGGGCTTTAAACTTCCCCTTGTTTGTGGTCCATTCTAAGCACACGGTTGTATAACCTAGTCTAACTCTGGTCCTACAAAATATGAAATTGGTCAATTATGCAGATAATTTGTTAGGATTGGACCAATTTTAATCAATCTGTAACATGGGTCGGTGATTTACATTTGCGATTATTGGTGTGATTGTACAGAAATAGGATAATCTGTAGAACTTAGAAAAACTTTTAGCGTATAACCCCTTTACATTTTTAACGCTTTGTTTCATTGCAGCCAATTGGTAGGATCAAAGATCTTTTTTTGGCTCATTAATGTGCACTCTGTACCCATCTTGACCGATTTAAATGTAGATATTTTTGCTATTAAACAAGAAAAACTGAAATATCCCATGGTCATAACTTTTCAGACCCTTTGCTCAGAAGCCTTTGGAGCTAGTACAGCCATGAGTCTTCTTGGTGATGATGCAACAAGTTTTTCAGACCTGGATTTGGGGCTCCTCTGCCTCTTCCTTGCAGATACTCTACAGTTCCCTCAGGTTGGATGGGGAACGTTATTGGAAGCCATTTTCAACTCTTTCTAGAAATGGTCAATTGGGTTTAGGCCCAGGCTCTGGCTGGGCCAGTCGGGAATGGTCACAGAGATGTTCTTAAGTCTCTGCTTTGTTATGTTAGCGTTGTGCTTAGGGTCATTGTGTCTTGTTGGAAGGTGAACCTTCAGCCCAGTCTGAGGTCTATCTCTTTAATTGGCTGCATTCAACTTCAGTTGCAACCAGTCGCCCTGTCCCTCATTATTCTCATGTGCTCTGACATGCCCTGGGAGCTGTGAGGGCTTATATAGACAGGTGTGTGTCTTTACTAATCAAGTCAAGTACAAACCAATAAGTTTAATTAATCACAGCTGGACTCCATAGAAGGAGTAGAACCATCTATAGGAGCATCAGAAGGAAATGGACAGCGTGTGAGTTAAATATAAGTGTTACAACAAAGAGTCTGAATAAATATGTCCATGTGATATTTCAGTTTTTCTTGTTTAATAAATTAGAAACAAATATCTACTAGAGATGAGCGAGTATACTCGTCCGAGTATACTGCTCGGTCGAGTATTAGCATACTCGGACCGGCTCGTTACTCGGACGAGTATCTCGCCGGCTCGAGATCGAGCAGTAAATTAATAAAATAAATTGAATAAAAGTATTTTTATTGTAAAAAAAAAATATTACACATGTTTGCAGATGTTTTACTTGTAAGAACACATTGAAATAACACTATTCTTCACTTTCCAGGTGTTCGCCCGTGTCTCCCGCTAAGTTAGGAGATGTTCGGAACATCTGGAATGTGAAGAATAGTGTTCTTTCAATGTGTTCTGCACTTAAATGCTCCTGTATTCACTGTTTTTAATGTTTTAATTCTATTCTTCACTTTGCAGCTGTGCGCGCGTATCTCCGAACCTATCGGGAGACATGCGCGCACACCTGCAATGTGAAGAATAGAATTAAAACATTAAAAACAGTGAACACAGGAGCATTTAAGTGCAGAACACATTGAAATAACACTATTCTTCACATTCCAGATGTTCGTGCGCATCTCCTAACTTAGCGGGAGACACGCGCGAACACCTGCAAAGTGAAGAATAGTGTTATTTCAATGTGTTCTTACAAGTAATACATCTGCAAACATCTGGAATTTTTTTTTTTGCACTGTTCTTTTACTGTTCAGTTTTATTAAAAAAAATGCTCGGGTCTCCCATTGACTTCAATGGGGCTCGTTATTCGAGACGAGCACTCGAGCATCTGGAAAAGTTTGTCTCGAATAACGAGCACCCGAGCATTTTAGTGCTCGCTCATCTCTAATATCTACATTTCTGTTTGTTTTCTTTTAAGATGGGGGCAGAGTGTACATAAATGAGCAAAGAAAGAAGTTTTTTGATCCTACCAATTGGCAATTTGCAATGAAACAAAGAGTGAAAAATTTAAAGGGGTCTGAATACTTTCTGTATTCACTGTATTTGGCCCATTCTATAACACAGTTCAAAATTTGTCTCTATTTTGTGCGTTTTACCAATCACCCTGGTTTTAGGAGTTGCAGAACATGTTTCAAGGTGATTATTTATGTTATTTTATAGCTGTAACACAAGGGTTATTGAGCATACTCCTGCCCCCATCATTGTCTACCAACCTGATCCCTCTATATCTGTCCTACTCTTTTCTGATTTGTCTGTCTGCTCTGATCTAGTTATATGTTTGGTTAACAAAATCAGGAGCCCCTACTAAGCACAGCAGCCCCTCCCGTGTATTTTAGGATTATTCATGACTACCTTAAATGATCACGGTTCAGCCAGTGTCTTCTCACAAAACATCATTCATCCGAATACCATATAAGTCCATGTGAGTGATAATTCATTGGAAGTTGCTCTGGGTTATGAGTGTTATCACATTATTATCAATCATTGTCAGGACAGGGACTATAATTCCTAGTTAGAAACTTGTCTAATTAGGGCTGTTGATGCTTTTAAACAAATAAGGTTTTCCGTCTGAGTTGAAGGCATCTTTTTAACCCTGTGGCTCCTGTTGGTCTGTTTGTACATCATAGTGCCAATCACTGGCCTCAATAGTCTTGTCTGTACATAATATCAGTGCTGAGTGCTGTGGTAGGTACAATCTAGTTATTAACAAAGACTGGTGGGGAGAACCGGATCAGTGGTGCTGGAGCAGCATAAGATTATAGGTTGGGTAATGTTTATATTTTATGGTAATTTTGGTTATCATTGTTATTGTAAACATCCTGGACAACATTTAGCAATGTAGAATCTGTTAGACCATCTCTACTATCAACAGCTTAAAGAGTTACATCACCTTAACCACCTTGTACGTTGATTATATTCCAGGTTCCCCTCCCAGCCGTATCAACTTAGATTTGATTTTTATTCTCCATAGCAGGGAGTTTGCACCCCACCCCAAACACACACTGATAACATCTATGCCCTTTGTCACTTGGCTGGTCTGAGCGCCATTTCAGGGTGTGTTTCATTTACCATGGGGTGTAACAAGGAGGAAGTTGGAGGGGCATGTGCCCTGGGTGTTATTGCAGTGCACATCAGTTCCTACCTTCTATACAATCATGTTGCAGTGCATTTTTTGGACATACACTTACAAGTAGGAAGGGTAAAGGGTATCAAACATTGGGGCTGCCCAATATGTTTGGACAACCCTCCCTACTCATGATCTTCAAATAAGATCATGCAGACCGAATCATAATAAGACCAAATGGTCACTATTCTTATGGGCTATCTTGACCTCTTTATTACTAACAACAGATTGTATTACAGTGTTCAAAAATTCTGAATTATTTACTCCTCCTTAAAGGGAAATAGCGATACTTGGCCTAACATCCCATATTGCTAGAGGGACTATTGGTTTTGGAGAAATTTTAGACGTCATTAACTAAAGCATAGACTGCAAATCTTATCATAATTTAATGAGCTTCCACCACTAATTCGCGGTTGGAATTTTTTCTCTAGCCCTCACTATTCCTGAGAAGATGGGGTACATCTACTAAAGGATGTGTCGCACGCGGCTGCACTATTCTTCATGTCACACAAATTTCTGCACTGAATGTGGCGTTTTGGTGCTCAGTCTGACCGTACACCACATTTATCATGCAAAGTCCGACAGAATTGTGTTGCACGCCCTATTCTAAAGGTGCAGCAAAAAAAAAAAAGTGGTGCTCTCTGTTAGGGCAGTGCAGAGGGCACCAGATTCATATGAAACGTGTGCCAGAAATTACGAATCTGATACCTCCTGCACTATACACATTGTGCAGTTTACCCTGTTTTTTGTAAATGTGCCCCACTATGCTGATTAGGCTCTATACTGCCATGTGGGCAGTCTTGTACCCCAACCAGGCACCACCTACTATACAGCATTAAGCCAAATAAGAATGGTGGGTGCTGAAACAGAAATCATTGGTGGATGGATTCTGGCTAAAAGGAAGAATGCAGAAGAATTGGAATTAGGGAGTAGAACCTATTAATGGATGTGAAGAGTTATAGACTAATGAAAATCTATTGCACAATGTATCAAAGTTACTTGAAATAATTATTGGTTTGTTTCTTGGTCCAGTAGTTTTTTCAGTCATGACATTTAACAACAATTGGTCAAGTATTTCCAGTTATTACCAGTTTATTATAAATCTGGATGACCTTTGGAATATGCAGCATTTACAGACTAAATTTCCATAAAACTCTTTGCTTTGCCAAATCTTGACTTAGTTCTGAAGGGACCTAAATACCTAATAATTACCTAATACCTAATAACCTAATTGATTACCAGTAATGTTATATCTTTATTTCTATAATATAGGGAATATCACTTTTATATGTGAATAAAAGACGTACAATAGATAGAGATATGATAGAGTGTGCACACTCTATAATGGCATGTGGCGTCGCTGCCACGTGGCGTCATTGGGGCAGATTTATCAAGTGTCTGAAAGTCAGAATATTTCTCGTTGCCCATGGCAACCTATCACAGCTCCCCTTTAAAATATTCATGAGCACTGGTAAAATGAAAGCTGAGCTGTGATTGGTTGCCATGGGCAACTAGAAATATTCTGACTTTCAGACACTTGATAAATCTGCCCCATTGTGTCTGCGCATCTGCAGAGAAGAAGTCGGAGGTGCGGCGAGAAGAAGCCGGAGGGAAGTATAGAGTTGTTTTTTTAAGGGGGCTCTGCTGTGGACATTACATTAAGGGGGGGGGCTCTACTGTGGACATTACATCAATGGGGAACTCTGCTGTGATCATTTCATTAATGGGGGCTCTAATGTGGACACTACATTTAGAGGGGCTCTGCTGTGATCATTTCATTAAAGGAGAGCTCTGCTGTTGGCATTATACTAAAGGGGGGCTCTGCTGTGGACATTTAATTAAAGAGGCCTCTGGTGTAGACATTTCATTAGCGATGGGGGACTCTGCTGTGGACACTTCAAGAAAAGAGGGCTCTGCTGTGGACATTACATTAAAGGGGATCTGTGTGTGCACTATTACCTCCTCCACACACACGTGCACTACTACATCTTCCGCATACCCCGTGCACTACTACATCTTCCACATACGCCGTGCACTACTACATCCTCCACACACGCGTGCACTAATATCTCCTCCACACACCCTGTGCACTACTCCTCCTTCTACTTTCACAACGCACTTAGAAGTGTGGTTGGGAGGAAGGGAAACGGCCAATGGGGGGACATAACACAAGGAAAAACAGATGGTGCTGGGAATAATGCAAGGAAAAACAGACAGTGGGAGGGGGGGGGGGTGAATAGTGATTGTGCAACACTGTCTACAGGCTAGATCCCACATATCTCTCCAACACCACCAAATGCAAAATGGTGGCGTTGGAGAATGATGGGATCTGTCCTGACTTACGTATATAATGACATGATCTGTCATGACATGATGAAATTGGTCCTGTGATGTCAGGATCCCCACCCACCCCTAACACTCGTCACCCTGTCGTGAGCAGAAACACAAAAAGCGCTCACGTCCGATATATCGAACACTGAGCGGGAAGGGGTTAAAGCTCATTGCCTCTTTATTCATAGTCTATGGGAGGAGATGGGATCAGGTTCTGGGAGGAAGTGTCCCATTGTAACCTTACTTCCTTAATTGTAATAATAATAATAATAATAATTCTTTATTTATATATAGCGCACACAGATTACGCAGCGCTGCACAGGCATGTCAAATTGGTCCCTGTCCCCATGGGGCTCACAATCTAAACAACCTAACAGTATGTTTTGAAGTGTGGGAGGAAACCGGAGTACCCGGAGGAAACCCACGCAAACACGGAGAGAACATACAAACTCTTTGCAGATGTTGACCTGGGTGGATTCGAACCCAGGACCCCAGTGCTGCAAGGCAGATGTGCTACTCACTCAGCCACCGTGCCGCCCGACAATTGTACAACAATGAAGAATATACTGACACTCTATAAAATGTATTCTTTATAAATTATGAAAACTTTGTAGGTAAAATGAAAGTAAAAATAAATATAATGGAGGTCATGAGTGAAAGTAGGCTTGAGGTCGACTAATTGATTAGAAAAAGTACAAAGATTGTGATGAAATGTTCACAGAGCAGGGCAGGGGTGAAAGAGTATCCAGTACAGTAATGTGTCTATATTTTGTGCCCGGCCACCGTGTTCATTCCGCAGAAAATCCCCATCTACATGCATCCACGTCTGTCCTGGTTTCCTGCCTCAGGGACTCTCCATAGTTACTGTAAATCCTGGGATTTTTTTCTTTGAACTGAAAGTGAATACTTCTCCAAACTTCTAAAACACTCAGTTTAGACATTTTTGCAAGACAGAGAATACATAACCAAGCTGAAGGCCACACAGTTCAAAGCACATTACTGAATGAGAGCTGGCTCTGCAACTGATGATTTTTTAATACTTGCAAATTCTGGTCAAGTCGTTTCAAAAATGAGCAACCAAAGTACTGGTACCGGAACCAGAATTCTGGATCTTGAAGTCAAAGACACTAAAACAGTGTGTTCAACCAGTTTCAATGACATACCTAGTACCACTGTGCAATCTTTAAAGGAAACCTACCTATAAAGATAGATCTGATGGTAGGTTCCTATTAACCTACTAAGCCCTAATCTATCTTTACCTAATCCTTTAATTCTTTCTAAGATAAGCTAAACTTTAACTACCTAATATGGACATTTTCTGGAGAGGCTACTGGGGCATGGAGTAGACTCTCCGGGCAGTGGGAGTAAAGGCTACTCTATGCCCCAGTAGCCTCTTCGATTCCACCTACCTTTGCATTCACTATACACTCTTAACATTGCTCCCGATGTTCGCAACTCCATTGGAGCTCTGCCCATGCACAGTAACTCCGACTTCAGTGCCGACGGGCGCAGCTATAGGTGAAGATAGATAGGGCTTAGTGGGTTAAGCCTATCAGATCTACGTTAATAGGTAGATTTCTGATGGTAGTTTTCCTCTAAAGTGAGTCTTCCACTACCCAACTCCCTTACAAGTAAATAGCATGGTAGAGATCACTATATCGCTTTCCATACCTATATTTTCTGTTTCCTAGTGATTTGCCATTTTAGATAAAATTCAGTTTTTATCTTTACACAAATGAGCTCCTTGGTCCCCCAAAAAGCTTTTTGGCATACAGATTAAACAAAATTTTCTCTAAGTTAGGAATTGTTAGACTCCCTTAAAGGAGACTCTAAGGAAGTTGACCATCACTGGACCTAAATTTAGTCTGAACTTGTCTGTATGTCTGAGAGCAGAGGAGATTTACAGAGTAAATGATGAGTGAAGGCATCCGGTAGTGTCTGGATCAATAAGTCTAGGTGCTGCAATAAGGATAGATTGTAGAAGTGAATGTTCAAGACAAAAGAGAGGTCGAAGTTCTTGAACAGCTTCAATACTGATGCTATATAAAATGTAGAATTTTTTTATACATTTTGAACAATTTGCAGGTAAAATGAAAGTGAAAATAAATAAGTGAAGAAAATGAGTGAAAGTAAACATGAGGTCAGCCGAAGGGTCAACAAGTGATAAGTAAAAATACACAGATAGTGATGAACCTAAAAGCCTCTTTGTACGGTTTTAGTCGATGGTTAAATGGCATCTGAATATAACACCATTTTCAGCCCGAGGTTTGGTGATGAAGGCAGTGCTGTGGGGTCGGTAAGCTAAACTTCTGACTCCAACTAAGACTCCTCAATTTCCCTTACTTCCACTCCAACTCCGGCTCCTTCAAAATGGTCACCGATCTTGACTCCATAACTCCGATTCCACAGTCCTGTTTTCCTGTTTACTCTAGCAGTGCTGAGATAAATGCAGGCATTCCTTTCCTTATTCCTTTGTAGAAGACAAGATTCACTAGATGTACATAAAGTGAAGCACATATTCATCTCAACTAAAAGCCTAGAAGAGGGAAGCATAATTCACATGTGGCCTGTCAAGGTGAGTAAAAGTTAGATGTCCTCACCGTTCGCAGGTTCTTTCCTGCTGCTCTTTGTCCTTATTTACTGATGGGGGTTGTATGCTTTTGTGTAAGGATAAATTGCAGAGCGGCACCATAAACAGGACAGGACCTAGGAGTGGTAAGTACTTGTCAGCTGTACGGTAATACTCCCGGGTCCTTAGCTCTGCTCTGGATCCTAATGCCAGCGCAGTGAGGAACAGGAAAGAGGAGCCAGGAAAGAAGAGGATTTGTTTTTTGGCATGCTCTCGGGGGTCTCTAGTATTTCTATCAGGGCGTCTCCAATATTAATTGCTTTATGCTCTGGGGGTCTTCAGTATTAGTAATTTTCTGGGGTTCTTCAGGATTGTTAGTCTGCTATGGGGTTTCCAGTATTTTTATCTGCTCCAGTATTATTTGTCAAAGTTTTTGGAAAATTCAGGTTCAAATAGAATAAGTCTAAAGTGATGTTGCTCCACTTGTCCTGGAAATTGGTACATAACACCCTTGAGTCCTCTAAAACAAAGATAAAGTTTTTTTTTCCTAAAAAAACTCCAATCTTATTTTATAATTCTATTAAGGATTTTTTTTTTCATTTCCCCTGATTTCCCATCCCCTCTCCCTCATCTGTAGAATCAAAGACATCTTGAAATATTCATCTGAATAGATTCAGATTTGATTTGGTGCCTGAGCAAAGGCATTTGCTGAATCTACAAATCATTTCGCTCATCTATAGCCATAAACTTTTTGTTGTCTTTGTCCCAGTAGTCTGTTTTCATAATGTTGACTACATTATACACGTCCTTGCGCCAGTTTCTTGCCATGACCCTCCTGCTACACATTTAGGAAATCCACCTTGGCCTTACATGACAAACCTGCTTCTTTGGAATGCCCTGGTCCTATGTCAGACAATAGTTTCTAGGGCTACGTATAAGGCCCCGTAATGTGCCTGTATTTTGTGAGGACATAAAATAATATGAAGATTTTCCTATCTACCTTTGAAATACAGAAAGTGTATAAATAAGTTACATACCGTCCATTACAGACCATTTTGTTGAGAAACAGAAAAACATGAAATCCTGAAAGAAGGAATCCTCTTTCCTGTTGTGATTATTCATTAGGAATTCCTCTAGACTCTCTAATGAATAGTTAGTGAATGAGTTTGGGTCTCTGCCTAGCAACATGACTCGCTGCCAGAAGGGACCATGCTAGACGCTGTTATTGTAGTGACCAGGGCTGCGACCTTTAAAGTCACCTACAGAGGAATGACATGGATCTGCTGGGAAACCATATAAAGTGTATACCCACCCCCCACCAACTATACGCTGTTTATAATGCTGTTGTCTTCTGCCGCATCAAAGCTTTAGGTAGCAGGTATGACCCTGAGGCTCCGTTCACGTCTCCATTAGTTCTTTAGTTATCCTCATTATTTATTGTGAGCTAAAACCAGGCATAAGTATTTCCATCATACCACATCTCTGTGTAGTTGCTGGGAAGACTCGCACTTGTTTTGTGTGTTCAACCGCTCCTGGTTTTGGCTCAAAATAACTAAAGGAAATAACTAAAGAACTAACAAAGACGTGGACTGAGTCTAACATGTGCAGAAATGCACTAGACATGTGTATTATGTTGCCAGTACTGAACCCAGAACACGTAAAAGAAGTTCTATATGGAAACTCCTGTGGCCATTATACACAATGGGAGCGCATGGGACTAGTGAACCGTGCATGAACTTTGGTTCTATCAGCATCCTGTGAGCTGTAAAAGATGTTACTGAGTCCTGATTGGTTATTTTCCCTGAGGTGTTTTGTCCTAACATCTTTTTTATTTTTAGGTGTCATCTGTCCAGTGATCTGGATGCTATGCAACAAGAGAAGCTTTGGATTGGAAGTGAGCAACTGGAAGTGAGCCACTGATACCCAGCTGCCAGTAGTGTGAAGCCCTGCGCTCCCCCCTAATATGTATTTTCCCTTCCCATCACCCCCTGTTGCATGCTTTATTAGGCCTCATGCACACAAACGTATACCAGCCCAGCCGAAGCTCGGTGGCATACGTCGGCGTGGGGAAGAGGAGGAGGTGAGCGCTGCCCACTCCCGCCCCTCTCCATAGTAAATAGTAGCCAAAAATACAGCAGGCCCTATCTTTTTGCAGCTACAGCTCGGCGCTGAGCCCTGGTACCATAGCTTTCTACGTCCCCCAGGCGGTCATGTACATGAGGCCTAAGAGGGATTGGGTCACCCAGCCCAATGGTTTGGGTGAGTTGATTTTATATATTCATTCAATAGACAGAGCTTGAGTACGGCGTTACCATGCTGAGCTCACAATATCAAAGTTTCAAGGTGTTGGTTTATATTTGAGTTTTGAAAATAATTAAACAATTAAAGTGTGTTCTAAATTAATGTATTTTTTTTCCTTAATAAAGCACAACGGCCAATACTCAATAAAGTCGTTGTGTTAATTCTATTAATTTTAAGGTTGTGAATTATGCAATCAGTTCTATAGTCCCATGTCCCATGTCCCATTTTATCAGTTGTCATCAGGTTTTTATGCTCCTATCAGCATCACTGTATCAGGTTTACTATTAGAGCTGATTTGCGGTAAAAAAAAACTGATGGCAACTGCTACCTTCCAAAAACAGCGCTGCATCTTTCCACAGGTTGTGTGTGGTATTGCAGCTTAGCCTCACTCACCCTAGTGGAGTCTAGGTGTATAACTAGACACAAACAGGTGAGGAATTGTTTCTGAAAATAAATCCAACATGCCTGGCTGTTCTTACACCCAATGTACAACCAATGCATACTGTACAATGCCGTTACCATGCAAAAAGAGAAGATGTGGCCTGTTTAGAAATTATGGGAGGAGAACAAAATAAAAGATTAAAAAAACCCACATAATAAGGACATCTGAGCTGGAGGTTAACCAAATATCTATTCATTTCTAAAGATCAAGATAAGGGTCATTGATAAAGGAAATCAGTTTTTTCTGTCCCATTTACATGAGTCAGGTGCATGAGAAATAATCCTGAACAGAAATTCTTAAGAACAGTCTGACTCATAGCCTGCTGGTTTGTTGCATTCACTTTCTGAAAAAAATAAATGGTCTAAAAAATATTGGGGCTTATTTACTAAGCATTTTCGCCAGGTTTCCCGACTTTTCGGGGATCGTGCCGGAATTATGTCACATGCAATCGTGGCAGGTTTCACAGAAATCGGGGGGCGGGCCTACGGACGATCCGACAGATTCGGACTACGCGCAGCACTTACATGCACCAGGAAGAAGAAGGTGAACTCCGGCGGACCTGAGTGAGATAACTACACATGCAGGATATCGGGCGCAGGATCTTAGTGAATCGTGGCAGAGTTCATCCTCATCAGACATTCTGGATCGGTGATCGCTGGGCCTGGGTAAGTAAATGTGCCCCATTGTGTCCCTGTTAGTTTGGCACAAATCAAGGTCAAGACAAATGGCCAGTTTCAGCAATTTGTAGGATAATGCTTTTACCTAAAAGGGATTGGCCACTTTACCTCATGTTTTTTGTAGTTTGTGTGTAAGTGTAGGGGCAAGATATTAGATATTTACCAATATACATCTGTTAATAGTTCTGTATTGTTTCTTGATATGTAAAGTCTTTTACCTCATCAGCCAGACATTCCTGTCCATAAAATGGCTGCAGATGGAGGGTCATGTGATCTCTATTCGTTCATGAACAATTTCCCCGGCCAGGACCTTATGACAGTATTTATAAATATAAGATTAAGGTCTTGGCATAGAGGTTGGTCGTAGACAGATATAGATCACATGATCTATATCATCATCTGCAAACTTTTTTAGGAATGTCTGGCAGATGAGGTAAAAGACACGAGGCGTCACTTTACATATCAAGAAAGCGGAGCAGAACTATTAGTAGACTATTAGTAGACTACTGACCCCCCAAACTTACACACATAAAAAGAAACATGAGGTAAAGTTGCCAATCCGCTTATACACTCACCGGCCACTTTATTAGGTACACCTGTCCAACTGCTCGTTAACACTTAATTTCTAATCAACCAATCACATGACGTCAACTCAGTGCATTTAGGCATGTAGACATGGTCAAGACAATCTCCTGCAGTTCAAACCGAGCATCAGTATGGGGAAGAAAGGTGATTTGAGTGCCTTTGAACGTGGCATGGTTGTTGGTGCCAGAAGGGCTGGTCTGAGTATTTCAGAAACTGCTGATCTACTGGGATTTTCACGCACAACCATCTCTAGGGTTTACAGAGAATGGTCCGAAAAAGAAAAAACATCCAGTGAGTGGCAGTTCTGTGGGCGGAAATGCCTTGTTGATGCCAGAGGTCAGAGGAGAATGGGCAGACTGGTTCGAGCTGATAGAAAGGCAACAGTGACTCAAATCGCCACCCGTTACAACAAAGGTAGGCAGAAGAGCATCTCTGAACGCACAGTACATTGAATTTTGAGGCAGATGGGCTACAGCAGCAGAAGACCACTCCTTTCAGCTAAGAACAGGAAACTGAGAATACAATTTGCACAAGCTCATCGAAATTGGACAGTAGAAGATTGAAAAAACGTTGCCTGGTCTGATGAGTCTCGATTTCTGCTGCGACATTCGGATGGTAGGGTCAGAATTTGGCGTCAACAACATGAAAGCATGGATCCATCCTGCCTTGTATCAATGGTTCAGGCTGGTGGTGGTGGTGTCATGATGTGGGGAATATTTTCTTGGCACTCTTTGGGCCCCTTGGTACCAATTGAGCATCGTTGCAACGCCACAGCCTACCTGAGTATTGTTGCTGACCATGTCCATCCCTTTATGACCACAATGTACCCAACATCTGATGGCTACTTTCAGCAGGATAATGCGCCATGTCATAAAGCTGGAATCATCTCAGACTGGTTTCTTGAACATGACAATGAGTTCACTGTACTGGCAGTCACCAGATCTCAATCCAATAGAGCATCTTTGGGATGTGGTGGAAAGGGAGATTCGCATCATGGATGTGCAGCCGACAAATCTGCGGCAACTGTGTGATGCCATCATGTCAATATGAGGAATGCTTCCAGCACCTTGTTGAATCTATGCCACGAAGAATTGAGGCAGTTCTGAAGGCAAAAGAGGGGTCCAACCCGTTACTAGCATGGTATACCTAATGTAGCCGGTGAGTGTAGTTAGCTGAATGGCTGCGGATTTACCCTAGTGGTAACCCCCAGCCATTCTGCAAGCATTAAACTAGTCACAATGGTCTTGTTACTTTCACAATTCTGTTGGTGTTCGGAACTCTGCCTTTGCATTTTATCCGCAGGAGTTTTTCCTCATTGCTATCAGTCTCATACACTACATCTCTATTGTATTACACTGTGGATTTGCCCTCATACAAGAAACGCTAAATGTAAACCAATGTAAATTGGCTCCAGCTATCAAGGAATTAAATGATCTCAGCAATATCTCCCTTTGTACTCAAGGTGCAACCATGTGTTCTGGTTTTCCAATGCAGTTTTTGATGTTCAAACCAGGAGTGTAGTGAAAAAAGAGGAGGAGCAGCATCTCTCCATTAGGCTACATTCACTCGACCATTGGGGGAAGTATATATGGCCGCAAGCTTGCTCTTGTACATACGTCCCACATAGGCCGGCAATAGGCGCACGGAGCGGTACGTTCCGCTCCCTAACCAGGGAAAAGATAGGACATGTATCACGGCACCGTGCGCCATGTATCTCTATGGAGAGGGGCGGGGGCAAACAGCGGCGCCACAGCAGTCACACTTTAGTGTGAATGTAGCCTAATATGTTATCACCTATTATGATCAACACCTGCTTTTGGCTTCATAAACCTGTGAAGCCATCTGAAAACCTGAATATGTGGATGTAGATTTTAGGTCAATAGAGCTCATGACAGAAGAATCATTACATTGGTAATTGGGGGCCATCACATATACCCATGAAAGGACGGGCCCATTGGGATTTATCCCTGTTGCTGTTGTATATAGATCAACAATCATTAATTTCCATACAGTTTCTTGTTAAATAAACATCTTTAGCGCTGAATAAAATTTGTGATCTAAAATTGTTCACGTTTATAAAATGATCACTGGTACCATTATTGAGAATGGCTGTTCCTAACCTTTTTAAAGAGACCTCAGTCCTACGGAAACCAGACGACCAGTGAGACGTATAAACAATATATATTTTGGGTTTTAAACAAAAGCTAACCTTTGTTGCTTATCTGGTAATAGATGATACAACATGAGCGCCTGACAATGAGCTGTTTTGTATTGCGGACTCACGGCTTAGGCTACCGGCCCACACTGCTAAGGAATGGCACCTTTGTGCTTTGCCTTCATGGATCACTGCACAGTTGCAATACTTCCCTCCTCCGCTACATACCGTAGTTTCAGTCCCACCAGCCTAAATTAGCTTTACTCATTGCCTTGCACTTTGGTGAACTCTATCTACACCCATTAATAAGAATCCTTCTCAGGCCATATATCTGTTACTGCTGAGAATAAGGAGCAGCCATGTGCATTGTATTAGAGATAAACAATTGCTAATGAAATTTCCATACAGAACATTGGGATGGGTGCTGCTGGGAGAGGGAAGGGTTTTGCTCCGTTTGTAGCTTACCCAATAAGGCCACAGTGGCTTCCCATGTATCATTATTTACAGACACATATTTTTCATGCTTGTATTTATCTGCAGGAACACAAGGCTGGTTTGCAGAATGTTAAGACCTTTTACAGAAACAGTATAAAGTATTTATAGTTATTACGTATGAGAAGTTGGCTGGAGATGACGGTTTCTGGGATGCAGGGAGCTGTGGAGCAGAAGAAGCTTTTATGCCGGTCCAAAATGTGATATTACTCCCTAATATAAAAGCTTGGGTTGTGTAGTTTTACTGTCTCCAAACTTTAACATTCTCTACTGTCCAGCATACTCTTATCTGCCATTGATAAGGGACCTTGAGGATTAGAAACTTCTCGCTGGAAGAACATTAAAGGGATACTGAACCTAAACTAGAAATCTAGTAACTGAGAAATTCTTACATCATTGGAAGATGTTGGTTCTTCACCAGGCAGTGGTCAGTAATCCTCACTGTAAGGCCCCTTTCACACGACAGTATATGGTGGTCGTAAGCTACCTGTATGAATGACAGCTAGCATACGGTCGCCATTGAAGTGCATTATGTACAGCACACGTGTGTCACGGCATCGTGCCATTGCCGGAAGAAAGATAGAGTGTGCTCTATCTTTTGCCGTATGTAGAGCCCGGCATCCTGTTTCGCTATAGAGAGGGGAGGGGTGAGGAGCGCTCACCCTTCCACCTCTCCAGCCGAACGTATGCTACACTCTGGTCTCAGACCAGGGCATAGCCTACGTTCATGTGAAAGCAGCCTAACAATGTACAGGAGCAGATTAGCAATGATCAATAATAACCTGTAATAGATCATAGCATGTACTCGGGTCCTTTGCCTGTTGCCACAGGCTTTGGCTTGAGTATCTTTGAATAGTTTTTTCTCCTTAGGATGTAAATGTCAGCAGGGATAGTAACTGGACTTCAGTTATTACTTTCTTATTTCGTTGACCATTTGGTCAATATAGGACTTTGATTTACAGTTATTCCTCACCCCCCTACTCACAGGGTACCCTCGGGTGCTCCCGGTATGTTCACAGTCTACAAATGTCCCACAACATCACCACAACATTGCCAGGTTTTTGTCATTCTTGTGCTATGCATTCGGCAATAATATTCATATTGTCTGACACCTCCAGCCAAGGACTAAAGGCATTGAGCCAGTAAAGACACTTATCCCATATCTACAGGAAACCAGGTGATCACAAAACTTGGGAAGTCTGAAAGTGATCAATATAAATGGAGCTCTGCGCATGGCTCATCAATGCTCGATTCACTTCTGTGGGACTATATCCTGCAGCCTAATAAAATGAATCTGGTCATTTATGAATATTCATATGGAGCACTCGGGGACAGTTCCTTGTTCTGATGATCACTGGGGGTCTTAAAGCTTGGCACCCAAACTGAATACAAATATATCTCCTATACTATGAACAGAGAAAAAGTTTCTTTTGAGGCACAACCCCTTTTAAAAATTGGATGGATCAAAGTGTTAACCCCAATTTGAATATGTCAAATTACATTTAGGCTACTCCAATAGACATATGGGAAAACACAACACTCAGAAATAACTTGAAAATGGAACCATAATGGAACTTAGAGAAAATTAGTGGAACAGTCAAACATTGCTTACATTTCCCATAAGGAAGGAGGGTGGGATTGTCTAGGTTGTTAACCAAAGTGAGGAACTTCTGCAGGATTAAAGGAAATCATACCAGCAGAATCACTTTCACTTACATGTGCGTCTCTTCTTCTTGTTTCTGGAACAGTGTTTTGTTTATCCTTGGGTCCCTTGAGTTTCCTAAAAAAATAGCTTTTAAAATTATAAAAATGAGCCTGAGGGGCTCAGTGTTACATCCTCAGCGAGGAGTGAATGAGCGAATAATTAGAGAATAGTGGAGCCCTAAAGGGTTCAGATGATGTAACTCTGAGCCCATCAGCCTCATTTGCATATTGTTAAAAGCTATTTTTAAAGGAAATATAGGGGACACTGTAAACACTGTTCCAAACACAAGAAGAAAAGATGTACATGTAAGTGAAGTGCTCAACCATCAGTGATTCTTGTGGTGTCATTTCCTTTAATAGTCATCTCTCATGCAGATGGGGCTATTTTTGATGCTGAGGTTTAGCCTATCACAGGAGATAATATCCAGAAAGCCCCTCTAAGAAGTTGAAGGATACAGTGTGTAACTTTTATCCTGTAGCACTTGGTAACAAGGTGGGGGCCCTATTAAATATTTTGCATTAATGCTCTGGAGCTGCTTCTTGGTCTCCTAGGGAATCATCTTCATTCTTTTCTCATGTTCACATGGCTTTCTTCCAACTTCTTCGATTTCCTCCCACATTCTGAAAACAAGAATTGGCCACCAAATCATGTGTGTGGATGAGTGTGTGTGTGGCTCGCCACTTGGGACAGGACTGATGTGAGGAATATAAGACCTTTGTACTAGGCTGCACAACATGTAGGTGATGTATATGGAGCATTAATTAGAGAAATAATCATGGAATGGCTTCATTTTTTCATTAAAGTGAAATCTCTTAATACTGTGTTTCTGGTTTGGATTATTTACTGGTGTAGAGGCTTTCAGTTCCGCACTAAAAAATGTGAAAAGGGAGTGAACTTGATAAACACAGACAGAGGGCAAGTGTCGGAAACAGGAGGGGAGTGTTCAGTGGAACAAGGGCTTGTACAATCCAGCTGGAGACCGGAGAGTAAGAACAATTCAATGTCTGCTGCTGGATCATGGGAAAGACAATGAGTGTACAGGAATGGAGAGCTATTAATGAATTCAATATTCAGCAATCTGCAAATATCAACCACAATGGAAAACTAAAACCATTATTAGTTTTTACCCGGCTGACTCATGTCCCTCGATGATTCATGTCCTGTAGTGACAATACATTTATTTGTGGCTTCTCAGCACTGAGCAGGTATCATTATGATATGCAACTTTGACAACAATCTGCGACTGATTTTGATTGTCCCACCATCCTTATGGTGGTACGATCAGTAGTAACAATCACCTTTAAGTAAGGTTAGCTGGGCAACGGTAAGACACCTGGGAGGACTGTAGTGTACTCCAAATTGTAAATTAAACCCTTAGCCACCGATAGGTTAGAAGTTGTTGACACACCTTAAGGTGGCCATCGCTTGAAATTTTGCATCTGCAAACAGGATTTTCTGTATGAACAAGGGATCTATTAAACATGTATCATACATGTGGCATTAAAACATTATCAACCAATCTTACCCCATTAACTTGCATATTAGGGGCCTATTGGGCATCCTGAGATGTGTTTCTGATAATTAGCCTGTATTTGTGCTGCTGATTAGCCAAAAGCAAGTCAACGCTTCATTATTGGTAAATGATATCTTATATATATATCATTGATTTGAGTAAACAGGGATGCGCATTACCATCACAACCATATCCAGGACTTCTCCCGTGCATCTCCCATTCTCTGTCCACCACTGTTCCAATCCTTCAAACGTAATCCAAAGAGCCACAGTGCAAACTTAAGATCCCCATATGTCTAAATTCCTCAACCACAAGTAAGCCTTTGTTAAATAAAATACATACCATAAGTAAATATACGGCACACATATATGGATCTGCAGTGAATATAATGCAAAGATATCACCAATTAATACACATAAATACCCATGTTTAACTGTTTTACAGAGCAGAGCGATCAGATTAAAATGTTCCTTCAGAAAAGTAGAATGAGGGCTTTGAGAAGAAGCCTTTGGGAAATCTTTCTGACAAATAAGCTTACAAATGACTTGCTTGTGTTTTACTGCTAAAAGATGTGTGCAACATCAGTGCCGGCATCATCCTCCCTCCGTAATGTTAGGCTAAGGATGTGCTGTTTGTATCATTGTGTTTCACTCTGACATTGCTAATGTGAACATTGGTGTATACTTGCTGGATACTTTGATTTGCACGGCACCTGTCAGTCTCTTGTAGCTATGATCTGGTTCATCAATTGTTAACCCACAGTTCTGTCTTATATGGATTCATGAGTTGTGGTCTAATCACGCCTTGAGTCTCTGATATCAAACTTAAGGTCTGTCTTTCCTGAGTACTTTGCTGAAGACTTAGTAAGCTCCTGTAACCTGTTATTTTTGTACTCTACATTCTAGTATTTTGACCCTTTGCCTGTCTTCAGACATTCATTCTGCCTTGTGATTTTGTACTGCATTTGTCTTCTTGCTTCTGACCCAGCTCTGGTGACTGCTCCCCTTTTGTATTGTCTTTACTTCATCTCAGTTTTTTGCACTTTAGCATAGGAAGAGAACATCGACCAGTTGTCCCCTGCCACAATTGGGAAGGGGGTTTAGTCTCAGGGCCCACTGTCTCTGTCCTTGTCATCTATCTGTTCCCAGAGACTGCATGAAGAAACAGAACAGATTAAAACATTCACTTAAATCAAGTTTCAAAAAACTTTTTTAGCTGAAACTAAATACGATTCAAGAAAAAATAATTATTGCAAAGGTGTGCAGACCCTTTCAAAAGTGAAAGGATTAGCAGGGTAGCTGGGAAGTGGGGGTTGGAGTTGAAGAGATAAAGAATGCTGGGCTTGCAGAAATGGATCCAACAATACCTTCAACTACCAGATCTCTGGCTTGCACAAAGTTTTCAGATTTTACACTGAAATGTTCTGTCTGGCTGCACCTGTACATGTGAGGAAATCCAACCCACACATTCCGCTCTGTTCAATTATATTTGTAGGCTTATCATAGCCACGTTCATTCAGCGTGAGTCATCATCCAGGCCGGAGGGAGGGAGGAGGTAAGATTTTACATTATCCAGGTAAACATGAACTTTACTCACTTGGCGGCAAATTAAACGAATAACTTTATCGCATCAGTTACTGGCAGGCAACTGGCAGCTCCTTTCTGTGGCCACTCAGACATCTCCCAGTTGTCATACAATACTATACATCTATATAGGAATGTTTTATGTAAAATCTTACACTGATCAAAGAGTGTATGTACTACTCACTCATGTACAAAGTCTACAGATGGCAGATTACAGGATTTCATCAGAGTCATACAGCTGATTTTTCTCCAGATGTATTTGCTGAGCCAACTTTTATTTTCTTGCTTAATTGCAAAATGAGTGTAAAAGTTTATGCTGCGTTTCATACAGAAATAGTAAATTTAGATTTTTTTTACTAATTACATTTTTTTAAAAACATATTCCCTTTTGTCTGATCTTTTTACTTTCTGATTGTAGATTTTTATTACATATATATTTTGTCGATTATTGTGGGGCAGACATTTGGGCCTTAGCAAAGTCTGCATTTATCTACAATTTATCTGTAGAAAGTTTTCTCTGTGACCTGGGCAGAGGTCATTGAGCAGGAAATAGGCTGTGACCAATTGTGGACCCCAAAATCAAGGAGTTATCTGTCATTACCATCCTAACTGTGGAAAATGTAAAGAACAGTGTACTGTGTACAGAGCTGGAATTCTTGTTTATTTGGTATAGGAAAGACACGAAAAATTCTTAACACGGTGTTGAATTAGACAATAGGTAATTTTAAAGGAGTTGTCTGGGTTAAAAAAAATAAAAAAGAAGAAAAAAGATTATGTTTACCTTCTCCATTGTTCTGGTTGTCTTGAATTTATTTAAAAATAATTGAATTTGATGTTGATGGTCATCCTCCCATCCACAAATGTAATTGTAACATCAGCAGGATATTTGAAGGAGTAGATAACACCCAACTATCAAAATGACCAGCGCCCTTTGAACAGAGGACATGGAGCTGGAAGCAGCTGACTCCAAGTTACCAGTAGAGGCCAAATGTCGCAACTGCATGCAAAGCTCCAATTCACTATCAGAATATGTTCACATGCTGCAATTGAATTGCGTTTAATCCCTTTTTAGACATTCCTGAGCATCCTGATACATAGGGAGTATGAAGAGGGCTCAAGGTCCCGTCTTTAGGTAGCATCTGTAACAGTCTGTTAGTCACAGACTGATACAGATGCAGTGCAAAATACAGTAGTATTGCAGCATATAGTGGGAGTAATCAAACACCCTAGGGTTCAAGTACCCTAGGGGGTCTAAAAATACAGTAAAAAAATTTAAAAAGAAAGTTTTAAAAAATTTCCAAAAACCTAAAAGTACAAATCACCCCTAGAACTGATATAAAAATAAACAAAACAGTAAAACCATAAATATTTATCAAAATAGCGGTCAAAGACTCATATAGTCTCCGAAATGGTAGCATGAAAACATCACGTCGTCTCGCAAAAAATGACACATTACACAGCTCTGTACACCAAAGTATAAAAAGTTATTAGCGTCAGAACTTATCTATATAAATTTGGTGTGTATACATATGATTGTACCAAACCAAAGAATAAACTGGAGGTGTCACTTGGAGCACAAAGTTAGGCTACATCCTCACGATATATGTGGTGGGCATGCATCAGTGCTGGGGTGAGAAGAAGCGCTGCTCACTCCCGCCCCTCTTCTTCATAGCAATATATGGCAGCGGCGCCGTATTACAGGGAAAGATAGGAGATGTCCGGCCAGCGACGTTAAAGGGTTTAGGAATTCAAACGCAGTTGGGAGGAGCCTCTTCGGATCACAGATGCACATAGGGCTTAACAATTGTGATCAGGAATGAACATTGCATTGTTTTCTCGTTTCCAATCATGTGAAGCATAAACTGTAGCCTCATTGGAGCTCATGGCTGCAGTGACGCTGCCTGGCCACTATAGGGCCATGGAGCCAGGTGCTTCCAACAGTTTGCACTCTGTTTATGCTAGACTGAAAAACTGGTCAGTGCTGGAGTCGGGTGTCCTGGAGTAAGGTCAACGCTTGCAGTTCCTGGTAAACCCCTTTAAGGACTTTGTAACAACCACTACTATATCTTTACATTCACACTGTTGAAATTCCATTTACTACAGCAGGTGAGGTCAGCTTAACACGTCTGACGGATAAGATAAGATCTATTTAGTTTAGACACACCTAGTCACATTCAGGGACACATTTCCAACCTCTGATGCACCAACCCTGAATACGCCCTCAAGAAAGGTTCATTTACCCTTTTTAACTGTCATGGTGATTCGCTTGTTTCCAGGTTATTATAATCACCATTAACAATCTAACTGCTCCGAGCTACAATGAGGGGCGGTTCTGGCTGCATTGTGGCTGCGTCCTACAGCTTCAGGTGCAATACCTGTTATGTCTGCAGCTACCAATAATGATATGTTCCTTGGATTGTGATATGAGGACAATGTAAAGGATCTTTTCCCTGCATTATCTCTGGACTATCTGCCTACATTGCATATATTGTATCACTAGGGGAAGAAAAGCAATGGGATTGTTCTTTATGTACACAAGTATAAATGGGAGAATACTGGTAACCATATCTGTAAATACTTGTGATGGCCCCAATGCAGCACGAAAAGTTTTCAGTTATCAAGCACACATATAATCTCCCCTTCTTGGTAACCCCTTCTTACAATTCCCCCTTAGCTGTTGTTCCCCATTAAAAATACTCACTTTTCTCTATCACTCTGCTTAGAAAGTTTCCTTTTCTTCAGGTCCCCTTTTTGTACCCCCTCCCCCCAATGTAACCCCATTTTCTTGTAGAACCCTCATTTTTGTAGCTCTTGTGTTCCTGATGCACTTTTCTGTTAGACCACCCACATCTTCTGCTTTCCATTTGCTGTGAAAAAGAAAATTTAAAAAATTGGATGTTCACCTTTCCACATCCCAGTGCAGCAGTCCACTTCTATCTTCACTCCCAGCCTCTGAAGCCTCTCATGACATCATGTCTATTTTTTTCTGCAGAACCCTCAATGGTGATGTTGGGTACCAACCATTACATTCAACAAATCTGGAACTCCAGACACAGATAAAGTTGAAGCCTGAGATTGCACGACAGATCCAAAAGATGTAGACCTTCCTGCTGGTACCAAATCTAGCTGGCTATAAAATCTACTGCAAAGGAAATCTACCATCAAAATCCATCCTGATAAACCAGGGACTCTTACTCATAGATCCAGTCACTGTAACTGTGGTAATCTTCTTATTTCTTATTTGTTACCCATAGCCTCCTTTCTTCCTACCAAAATCAACTTTTAAAATTATGCTAGTGAGCAAGAAGGGTTCTAGCAGGGATTACAGAGACCCTCCAATGGGATGCAGTGATGATAAGACCCTGTGTGAGGAAATGATCATGAGCTGGAGAGTGATGAGGATATAATATCATATCATGTGTAAATAGATCATTTCTTATTACAGATTATTTGGCATATACAGAAGTAAGTACAAGAGATTTCTAAGACTAACATTGGAGAAGGCTCTAGACTTTCAGCTCATTGACAAGATACGTGAAATATCTACAGGTCAATGGCAAATTTGTCATATGCTTGTGCTTTGATGACATTGTTGTGTTGTGTCACACAGTTGCTTACTTATTTTTGGATCAAGGGAAAACAGCAAATATGAGTCACAGGAATTTCAGGATGTCAAAACAGACAGTTTGTCATGTACTCCTCCTCATGCCATGTCCTAGGGATCTCCACGGAGTAATGTAGCAGCAATGTGTCAGGGATACCCTCCCTTACATACTGGTAGCAGCCAGAGATGTGACAGGAAGCAGGATACATCATGTTGCCACCTCTATTATTCATTATTTCCATATAGTTTTCCACAAGGCAGAAACTGTGAGTTACTATTTTTTTGAATCCATAAAATTTATATTGAAGGTTTTATGTGTACCTTTTTTCACCCCCCTTCCCAATAGTGGTATCATGGCCTGGCACTGGTAGCTATGGCTGCGGACAGCTTCCCATAGTCATATTACTGAATCTTTCATAAATTAGGGTCATTATGTACTAAATGGTCTCCAAGTACTGTATGCTATCTACAATTTTTGTGTCCTTTGATCCGCTAGAGACACAGAAAGGGAACCTTTGGATCCCATGGAGGAAGTATGGCATTACATATGCCTGGTCAAATTTGAGACCATATTACTCACACCCGCTACACACCACAATCCTCCAACAGTAGAGCCCTATAGTAACTGCTACCATCAGATATGTACTAGCAGTTATTATTCCCCCCTCCTTCCAATCTATTATTTGTAATGACCCCCCCCCCCAACAGTGGCGTAACTAGAAGCTGAAGGGCCCCAGTGCAGAGACTGTGCCAGGCCCCCGACTATAATGTATGGTTTATAGTAATAGTCTTCTCATATGTGAAAGTGACACCTTGTGTGGCCAAGGTACTGGCTTCCTGCGAAAAACGGGATGCAAATTAGCTTAGTATTATATAAGTCAAGTCATTTTCTCCAAAAGCAAAAGCCAACCAACTGTTTTGCCCCTTATCAGTGTACCGCAGATACTGGATGGCTAGTTGAATAGGCTTGGAATAGGTCTATCAGGGACATTTATTGTTTCGAGGCATTGTTCTATAGAAAGAGAACAAATACAGGCGGTCCCTGACTTAAGAACACCCGACTCACAGCTGACCCTTAGTTACAGACAGACCTATAAGCCCACTGTGACCTCTGTTGAAGCACTGGATGTTTTACTTTAGTTCCCGGCTGCAATGATCAGCTGTAAGGTGTCTGTAATGAAGCTTTATTGATAATCCTTGGTCCTATGACAGAAAAAAAAATTGAAAATCGAATCGTCACAGAGACAAAATAAAATTTGTTTGGAGCTACAATTATAAAATATACCAGTTCTCACTTACAAACAAATTCAACTTAAGAATATTATAGATTATTATTATTATTAGTCTATTTTGTAATGTTAAAAGGTGTTGTCTTGGATTCATAAAATATTAGCCAAGTGCTAATCCATCATTATAGAAATATTGCCACTTGCAGAGGCTCATTTAACAGAGTTTAAGCTTGATAATTGCAAGCTTCTGTGGTACAGAGGCCTCCTCAGACTTACACTTGGAATGGCAATAGAGATGATGGAAGGTTGCAGTTGTATGTTAGGTTTAAGGTCACCAAGACTAGTTGTAGCCACCAGAAAGATGATTTGGCTAAGGTCCTTGCAATATGAGGAGCCCAATTACCATGTAAAGTGAATAAAACTGTTCTCTTCATACGTGGAGGCTTTATGGACCTTCAACATTAGTGTCCCCAGTGTGAGAATAGTCTTCCTTAGGCCCACCATAGAAAAGTATTTGGTGTCCCATTCTCTCATGCTGTTTGTATGAATTACTATTATTCAGAGAATTCCCCTACACACATATACTGATTTCTTTCATCTAGCCTGTCCAAGCCCTCATCCACGCCCAGTCAGCGACAGGTTTGATATTTATGATTTTAACACCAACAAAAGAAAACCATTCAGAGTTCTCAGGAATTCCTCGCACTGTGATTTTGTAAAACCTTATCCCTTGTTCTTCGTCCAAGTGGCTGCCCCATCGCCCAGTCACACCTCCTTTACCACATTCAATTAAGAAAATGTAATCTTCCTGGAACACAGTAAAGGATAACTTTTATAGCTTTCCAGTTTTGAATATAAAATAAAAACATTACACTGGAATATTTTTTTATTCAGACATAGTAAGGATTAGGAATATGGGTAGGGAATGTGTGTCTAATTTCCTGGTTAGAAAGTTTAGAAGAGTTGGGGTCCACAAAAGTATTGGATCATACAGACCTGTAATAGGTACCATGAGATCCACCAAGCTCTCTGCCAATTTAATGTGAAAAATAGCTTTATATGCCACATTACTCTGTTCTATCAAGTGTGGTATGATCAGGGCCGCCATCAGGGGGGGTTAATGTAACTGTGTTCAGGGGGCTTCATGGAGAAGAAGGGGCCCCAAGTCACAGAAAACCCTCCTCCCTTCTCATGTGCAGGGAACTTACTGTGCACACAGGGACGGATTATGATTCTGTGGGGCTTGGGAGGCCCACAAAATTTGCCAGTCAGGGGCCCCAAACTTCTGGTTATGATTATGGCAAAACAGGAATGTTATCTTTCTACAGAGGTTGACCTATTGTTTCACATTATCATCGGACAACCCTAGATCATTGGAGATAACCTCTGAGGTTAAAGGGGTTTTCCAGTTTATTTATATTTATGGCATATCTGTCAGAGTGAGCCGACTTCCCACACTGCCCACGCTTGTACATAAGGCCTTATAAACACAGAGAAAAGAGCCATGAGATCAACTCCATTCTCTGTGCAGTGGTCAAGCTGAGTTACTGCAGCTCAGATCCTACTGAGCTGAGTTCCAGTGACCCAACCTAGCCACAAAAATAGCTGGTCTTCCACCACCGTCTTCTGTGTTGATTCCGGTACTGGAGGTAGGCGAAATTGGCTGATGTAGCTCCATCAATCTGTTATTAATGACATGTCCTTTGTAAAGGTCATGAATATCAATAAGATAAAAAATCCCATGAAAGGAAATCTATCATTGAAATCAATCATGATAATCTTACTCATAGATCCAACCACTGTGACTGTGGTCATTTTCTTATATTTATTATCCATGGACTTTCCTTCTAAAATCAACTTATACCAATGAGACAGAAATGCTCAGGGGGCGTTACCCACGCCCCTGTGTGCTTTCGCTTCACAGACTGTTACACTGTCTCATCATCCCCCTTGCTCTCTCAGCACTTCCCTCCTCCCTCTGTCTTATGTAATATCACTGCAGAAAAGGAAGCTTGATAAGTGATGGAAAGTCTGACTCTTCTTAGTGAGCTGAATCATTAGGCTCATCTCCCCCCTCCCCCAAAAAAATATTTCACTAGAAAAATACAATGGGGTCAGGGTTTATGCATGAAATTTACTTCATGGTAAATGAAATAACTAATCACATTGTTAAACAATTTCTACACAAAGCAGTGGTAAGAAATCCTTAAAATAAACATACCATGTCATCTTAAAGGAGAATGAATGATGGAGACACTATGCGTGGAATGCAGCTATGAAAATAAATAGTATTTTAATTGGTTCTTGGATGACAGCAGGATTACACAAAAGTCACTTATATTATGCAGTATTGACAGATTCTGTAAGTGTGCCTGTAGAACAATTCACATGACAAAAATGGAATATGTAGCTGGGTTAAGTGTGGAGCTTAAAGGAAACCTACCACCACAAATCTACCTATAAAGGTAGATCGGGTGGTAGGTGAATCAATGGGACGTGAGGATAGCCCTTTTAAGGGCTAATCCTCACGTCCCCGCACTGTTTTATAAACTTTTATTACTTATATATGTTAATTTACTTATGCGGCTACCGGGGCGTGGAGTAGCCGCATCTGAGGTTACACGAGGCGGCTACTCCACGCCCCGGTAGCCACATTACCCCTCCTACTCACCATGTTCGGCGCGCAGCTGCTCGTAGCTGCGCGCCCTCGTCCGCCGATCCTGCCGTCTGCGCATGCGCAGAACAGCAGGCCCGCGCCTGCGCGGTCACTGCTCTGAAGCCGGGGCTGCGCAGGCGCGGGCCTGCTGTTCTGCGCATGCGCAGACGGCAGGATCGGCGGACGAGGGCGCGCAGCTACGAGCAGCTGCGCGCCGAACATGGTGAGTAGGAGGGGTAATGTGGCTACCGGGGCGTGGAGTAGCCGCCTCGTGTAACCTCAGATGCGGCTACTCCACGCCCCGGTAGCCGCATAAGTAAATTAACATATATAAGTAATAAAAGTTTATAAAACAGTGCGGGGACGTGAGGATTAGCCCTTAAAAGGGCTAATCCTCACGTCCCATTGATTCACCTACCACCCGATCTACCTTTATAGGTAGATTTGTGGTGGTAGGTGCCCTTTAACTTGAAAATATGATTATCCAACCTTAGTAGGATGTCCACCCCTGCAGCACTTTTGTTACAAGTCATCATAAATAATAAAAAGTTGAACATAGTATGGATTACAAATATCTTATTAAGTATTTACAATTCTTTTACAAACCCATAGGTCTCCATGGTAACAGACAACATACTTTGTTGTCTGGTGTTCTTTAATATAAGGGTCGATAATCGGTGGCCATGGATCTGGCTGTTATATGTGTTTGTATAAGAGTATAGGTGTATAGGTGTAAGAGTATAGGTGCTGGACCTGCATATAAGTGTGTGGTACAGGATGGGGGTCACTAGCAGTCTTATTAGTATGTAAGTTTTATATTTTATATTTTTTAAGTATTGATATTTCTGTATTTGTATGTGTTGTTTAACTGGTTGTGACATATTCTTTTCCTCTTTTTGGGGACAATCAATCATTTATTATTATTATGTTGTAGTCATATTCCATTTCAAATCCTCTGCATAAACAAAATGTATTTTAGCATAAATATGGGTATATGTTCATCTGTACAATGTTAAAGTTCATCCGCAGCTTTTGTCATGCCATTGCCGCTAGCAACCTGCCCATTGCATCCTCCACCAATTGTAGGGGTTCAGCTCAAATGTGTGGGGTCGGCAATGACAAAGCTCTCTTGGACAGCAGGATTAAAGTTGAAACTGTGCATTTATTCCAGCAAAAACAGCAGTAACAAACAAAACATCAAATAAAATCCTTGCCTGTCCGGCTCTAACTAAACACTTGGTGCCCCTCACTAGCCACTGGAGGGCTTCACCCTGCCAGCATGAAACATACGTTCAGTAACCCTGTGTCACTCACGTGTGGCTCTCACACAGTCCAGCTTCAGTGTCTCCAGGTAGAGAGCCTCCTGACTGCTCCACACCCTTCTTTAAGGGATTGCACACCTGGTGCATTGTTAGACCCATTAGAATGTGGAAGCTTTGGTCTGGAGCAGTGATCACATTTGTCTCCACTCCTGCAATTAGAGTCCTGTACCAGGTCTTCCAAGAGACCAACACATGGAAAACAGCTTCCAGTTTGACCCAATTCACATTGTGGTCGCTGTAATACACATGAACACTCATTTTCTCTCCAATTCAATAGTGACTTTGTCACATTTCCCCCACCCCCTCCCCTTTGATCAGAACAGTAGGTGGGATCACTTTACTACAACCCCCAGGGCCAAATTTTCCAAATTTTAAATGGACATCTTTCTTTTGTAACATGCTCACCCCTTTGTAATAAGGTTTCCTGTGTGGGATGTCATCCATGTATAATGTTGCCTTGATAAAGAAGTTTTCTGGTGCCACTTCTTGCACACACATAGATTTTATGGGCAAACAGCCTTTAGAATCAGTCACACCACACTTCAAGCTTCCAAAAGCAACCTTGGACATATCGACTTGCAACATGGACTGTGTACTTGGTGGCACATTAAATGCACAGGACATAACAAGCCCCAAAGCAAATAGCAAAGGGGCTGAGGACTGTAGGGGGTGGTTTCAAGCCTTCTGGTAGGTTGCTGGGGCTTGCCCCTTTACTCCTCCCGTGTGAGGTCACCGGAGGCGGTGTTTGGGGGCGGGTAAGGACCCGCCCGATGGTTTTATAAAGTCCGAGAGCACGTGGGGGGGCCTCTTTCCTTCTGCCCCCTGGACCGAAGAGGCGAGAAGTCAACCTCCCACCCTGCCCTCAGAATTATTTTTTTTCAGCTTTTCTTTCCTTGGTTCTGGCTGTTTCCTTCTGTTTTCCTACAATTGTCACAGCGAAGGCGGAAGTTACACAGGCCCTAAGGCGCTGGAAGATGCCCACATGCCGGCTGCCGGGCGAAGTTGGTTCTCAAGATTTTGAAGATCCCAAGCGGGCCTAGCAAGTTGGGAAATGTTTTAATTTATAACGTTATTTAATAAATTATCTTAGTTGTTAATAAACGTTGTGGCCTTCCCACATTACCCAAACATTTAGTTTCCTGGTCTGTTGATGGGTGGTTAGTCTAGGTACACGGTCAAGTACCAGACAGTTGGGTGGTTAGTCTAGGTACACGGTCAAGTACCACACGGTTGGGTGGTTAGTCTAGGTACACGGTCAAGTACCAGACGGATGGAAGGTTTATCAAAGTACAAGGTCAAGTACTAGACGGTTGGAAGGTTTATCAAAGTACAAGGTCAAGTACCAGATGGATGGAAGGTTTATCAAAGTACAAGGTCAAGTACCAGACGGATGGAAGGTTTATCAAAGTACAAGGTCAAGTACCAGACGGATGGAAGGTTTATCAAAGTACAAGGTCAAGTACTAGACGGTTGGAAGGTTTATCAAAGTACAAGGTCAAGTACCAGATGGATGGAAGGTTTATCAAAGTACAAGGTCAAGTACCAGACGGTTGGATGGTTTATCAAAGTACAAGGTCAAGTACCAGACGGTTGGATGGTTTATCAAGGTACAGGGTCAAGTACCAAACGGTTGGATGGTTGATCAAGGTACAGGGGCAAGTACCAAATTTAAGGTTTGGGTTTGTTAATCCCTGCAGTCCATGCACACACTCCATATGTTCCACATTGGAAACCAAGGAATCTGCCTCTGTTTTATCACTTGACTGTTCCATTAGGTCAGCAAAGATCACTTTCCCATTACACTTCTCAGGCACACTCAGTTTGTGTATCTCACTCAAGTTAGAGGTCCTTTCTACAAAGCTGTCAGGACCCTCATCCTGCTCTGCAGCATTATTCACAGAACCAGGGCTGAAATCCAAATCCATGGCTCCCTTCATCCCTTTGACATGATCAAGCGCTACACAGCAGTCAAATTCTCTTCCATTATAACAGCCTGCAGGGGGCACAATTTCTAGGGGTGAAATCTTGTCCTCACTATTTTTATTTTCATCACAATCGCCCCTGTCTGTGTCATACTCCATAACATCAGTAACAATGGTGACTTCTAGGGAAGTTTTTCCATACTTATCTAGTTCAGTACTGGGCCTTTCAGCACTGACAGGTGCCATAGCCACCACAAGTGCACCCACCTCACTGGTTCTTCCAACTGGAAACGCACCTGCATCACTTATGGCTTCATTCACACCATGGTGCTCCTCTGAATGCAATGACACATCTCTGATGCTTGATTTACTCAGTTCAGTCAAACCTGAGTCCACTGCACAATCAGTCATCTCCACACAGCACTCAGCGTCACCTCCATCACCTGCACAGGTGTTATGTGAGAGGAGGGTTACATGGTCAGTACAAATCTCCCCATCACTATGTCTTGTGTGGTCACATTGGAAAACACATTTACCACTACATTTTCTTCCCCCACAGAAATGTCCATCTTATCATAGTTCCCTGTCAGTGTAGGAGATAATTGGTCGCTATTAGCAAACACATTATTGCTTAAAACTGGCATAGACATTACATTTTCTGTGTTACCATTGGAAACCACATTGACCTCATGTGATTGCACATTTTTCTTACACAGTGAATTTTCACTATCACCAGCCACAACCTCTGGGGGCGCCCTTGAGCACTTAGACGCCTCTGTCTCCACAACCTCTGAAGCACCTACCACCAAGTCTACAGACTCTGCACTGTGAGGCTGCAGGTGTACACCAGAGGAATACTGTGTGACATTGTTATCACATAGCATGTCATTACACACATTATTATCATCAGATAAAGGCGCTATGGATGCAGGTTCTTTCTGAGAGATCACAGCTTTTTCGGGGGAATTTGTCTCTTGCGGATAAACATCAGGGTTAGGAAGAACATCATTTTTCCCCAGAATTTCCCCACAGAACTTGAAATGTTCTGCCTAGCACAATCTCCACATCAATATAATCAGATTTAACAAGTTCATGTTCCAAACTCAGTCTCAAAGTTTAACCCCTTAACGACTTGGCCTTTTTTAGTTTTTTCACTTCCATTTTTCACTCACCAACTTCAAAAATAAAAAAACTTTTTTATTTTTCCACATAAAGAGCTGTGTTATGGCTTATTTTCTGCGTAACAAATTGCACTTCATAGTGACAGTATTTAATATTCTATGGCGTGTACTGGGAAGCGGGAAAAAAAAATCCAAATGCAGTGAAAATGGTGAAAAACCACATTTGTGACGTTTTCTTGTGGGCTTGGATTTTACAGCTTTCACTCTGCGTCCCAAATGACATGTCTACTTTATTCTTTGGGTCGGTACGATCATGTGGATACCAAATTTGTATAGGTTTTATAATGTTTTCATACATTTTAAAAAATTAAAACCTCCTGTACAAAATATTTTTTTTTTATTTTGCCATCTTCTGGGGCCAATAACTTTTTCATACTTTGGTGTACGGAGCTGTGGATAGTGTCATTTTTTGCGAATTTTGATGGCGTTTTCATTACTATAATTTTTGGGACTGTGCGACCTTTTGATCACTTTTTATTAATTTTTTTATATTTTTCAAAATGGCAAAAAAATGCCATTTTCGACTTTGGACGCTATTTTCCGTTACGGGGTTAAACATAGTGAAAAAACATTATCATATTTTGATAGATCGGGCATTTTCGGACGCGGCGATACCTAATGTGTTTATGATCTTTACTGTTTATTTATATATCAGTTCTAGGGAAAGGGGGGTGATTTGAATTTTTAGGTTTTTTTATCATAATTTTTTTTTTTTAAACTTTTTTTTATTTTTACTTTTACTATTTTTCAGACTCCCTAGGGTACTCTAACCCTAGGTAGTCTGATCGATCCTATCATATACTGCCATACTACAGTATGGCAGTATATGTGGATTTTACTCCCCATGCATTACAATGTGCAATTAGCACATTGTAATGCATGGGTTAAAACGAAGTAGCCTCGGGTATTCGGAACACCCGAGGTTACCATGGCGACGGATCGCCGCTCCCCGTGACGTCATCGGGGAGCAGCGATCCACAACAAGATGGCGGCGCCCATGCTGCGCCATCTCTTTGAAGCCGCCGGCAGCATTGCTAGCACCGATCGCGGGTGTTACCGGTAAGCCTTTGCTGCAATATGCAGCAAAGGCTTACCGGCTATGGAGAGGGCTCGGCCCGCGAGCCCTCTCCATGCACCGGGACCCGGGAAGGGGTTAAAGTCACAGTCTTGTGGGTCTCATGAACAACATCCAGAAACAGTATTAGTTCCGCCCCGATTTTGGAAATATTTTGGTCTGGAACCAAACAAACCCTTAATGGGATTTCACCCACAGTACACTCAAATGTCTTCCTTGGAAGTTGCACCTGTTGTGTCATCACAGGTCCAGGATTTTGGTTCCCCCTGACCACATCATACTTCTGATCAGAACCAGCAGAGGGTTTAGCAATTAATGGACAGTCAATGGAAACGTGCCCAAGCCCCTGGAAACACACACACTTCACCAGCCCTTTGGTTAGTCCATAATTATTTACCTCTGGCTTTCCCAAGCCCACTGTAACATTATTTTTCGGTGTGTTTACACTCCTCCCAGCTCCCTTAAAGCCCCAAACAGTCTTACCAGGAACTCCTGGATATTTCACTTTACATGGGGTTTGGGATTGGTGCTGGGTTATATGTAGCAGTTCCTCTGTTGCAGAAAATCGATCCCATGTGTCCATACGTTTTTGAGGTTGTTTGCTTGTAGCAACAGTATTACTCCTCCTATATGGCACCTTCAACAAGACACTGGGCCTCTTAGCAACAGGACATCCTTTCATGCAGTGATCCACCTGTAGACATCCCCAACATGGCTCCTGTTGGTTGCCCATAGCAACAGTACTCTTACTCTCTGCATCTGGACCTTTAGACGTCACAGCCATTTTTAATCTCCGCCAGTGTGGAACGCTGGACAACCGGGTACCCTTGCAAACCAGTATGGGACCCCTCAGTAGTCGTCACTTGTGGTGCTGCCACAATGCCACTAAACTTTTCCATCATCAGCTGGAACATGGCTCGGGACTCTTCCTGCTGCTGGCGGAACCTCTCCTCCTGTTGCTGGAGCATGGCCTGCTGCTGGCAGGTCCTCTCCTCCAGTTGCTGGAGCATGGCCTGCTGCTGGCGGGACCTCTTCTCTCATTGCTGGAGCATGGCCTGCTGCTGGCGGGACCTCTCCTCCCGTTGCTGGAGCATGGCCTGCTGCTGGCGGGACCTCTCCTCCCGTTACTGGAGCATGGCCTGCTGCTGGCGGGACCTCTCCTCCCGTTGCTGGAGCATGGCCTGCTGCTGGCGGGACCTCTCCTCCCGTTGCTGGAGCATGGCCTGCTGCTGGCGGGACCTCTCCTCCCGTTGCTGGAGCATGGCCTGCTGCTGGCGGGACCTCTCCTCACGTTGCTGGAGCATGGCCTGCTGCTGGCGGGACCTCTTCTCCCATTGCTGGAGCATGGCCTGCTGCTGGCGGGACCTCTCCTCCCGTTGCTGGAGCATGGCCTGCTGCTGGCGGGACCTCTCCTCCCATTGCTGGAGCATGGCCTGCTGCTGATGGGACCTCTCCTCTTGCAGGTATTTAATTAAGTCCTCCATCTTGGCTTTATCCTGCAATTTGCATGCTGCTTTCACCCAGGATATAAGCTTCTGGCCCTTTAAATTTCCACAATGTTAAAGTTCATCCGCAGCTTTTGTCATGCCATTGCCGCTAGCAACCTGCCCATTGCATCCTCCACCAATTGTAGGGGTTCAGCTCAAATGTGTGGGGTCGGCAATGACAAAGCTCTCTTGGACAGCAGGATTAAAGTTGAAACTGTGCATTTATTCCAGCAAAAACAGCAGTAACAAACAAAACATCAAATAAAATCCTTGCCTGTCCGGCTCTAACTAAACACTTGGCGGCCCTCACTAGCCACTGGAGGGCTTCTCCCTGCCAGCATGAAACATACGTTCAGTAACCCTGTGTCACTCACGTGTGGCTCTCACACAGTCCAGCCTCTGTGTCTCCAGGTAGAGAGCCTCCTGACTGCTCCACACCCTTCTTTAAGGGATTGCACACCTGGTGCATTGTTAGACCCGTTAGAATGTGGAAGCTTTGGTCTGGAGCAGTGATCACATTTGTCTCCACTCCTGCAATTAGAGTCCTGTACCAGGTCTTCCAAGAGACCAACACATGGAAAACAGCTTCCAGTTTGACCCAATTCACATTGTGGTCGCTGTAATACACATGAACACTCATTTTCTCTCCAATTCAATAGTGAATTTGTCACAAAGGATATAATGATAAGATTGTAAAGCAGGGTTGGTTTGCTACCATAGAGACACATAGCTCTTTATAAAATGTGGAAAGAAGAATTAGAGGATATTCTTTAAATGAAGACTGTTTTCAATCACCCCCTCTGTGTTCACAGGCTGTTACACTGGGAAGAAGCACTTCCCCTTCCCTGCTCCCTTGGCACTTCCCCCCTCCCTCTGTCTGATGTTATCTCACTCAGTAGGAGGGGGAGTGCTCCTGCAAACTGTAACAGCTCATGAATCTGTAGCACAGAGGGCTCTGGTTACAACCACCATAGCCCTTCTGGCTCAGACGCATAATTTTAACATTGATTTTAGAAGGAAGGAGGCCATGGATAACAAGGACTCTTAAAGGGTTGAGTCTTTGAGAATCAGGAGAACATGTGTAGCCATTTAATATGGCTGGCGGTGCCACCAAGCTGGTAGTGGCGGCTGGCTATAAATTATAATATGGATTGGGCGCTAGATCTTTTGTAGCCTCAAGGACCGTCTACTTTGGTTTATTACTGTGATTGGTTTGTTATCGGTTACATTTTTTTCATAAAATTGGCTGCTGTGGCCAAATCTTTCCAAAGAAACGGTTGTTGTGTCATTATTAATAAGATAAGGAAAAAGTTTAGAGGAAACTTACCATCACGGATCTACCTACTTAGGATCAAAAGAGGCTAATGAGGTGTGTAGTAGCCTTAGATCCGGCGCAGCTTCTTCACAACCCCAGTAGCCTCTTAAGAAAATTTGCATATATCTTAGATAAAAGTTTTCTGGGGATCTGGGCCCCAAAAAGTTTTAATAAAAAAAGAATTAGGATACATTACGGGAACCTGCCATGGTCTACTTTTGTAGCTGGATCTGTGATGGTAGGTTTCTTTTAAATGGAGTGGCCATAGTAGCAGGTATACACGGTCGAATTTGGCAATGCCCAGTCATGCTTCAACTCAATGAAGTTCTGCTGAGATTATTAGTCAGAAGAGACCAGATTGTCAGAAACTATGAACTAATATTTACTGTAAGACTCTCATCTTCTATGTGTCAGGCAGACACCTCTTATCATGAAGTCTCCTTCCTATCCATTGCCAGTGACCATATCGCTCCTGTCTTTGCTTTGTTCCAGAAAATGACTGAGAATTTAGAATGAAATGTGTCAACATGGATCCAGATTCCACAGAAGCCCTGAAAGACTTATCTCAGGCCTATTGTCAGTGTGACATTTCACAGATAATAAGTCACCTCATGACATCATGGATCTATGCTCTGTGCTACATATCACTAGGTTACAAACAGATATGAAGACAGAGTGTGACATATCACAGTAGATTATGGTATGTAATGCTGAGGGGAATGGAAACTTTGAAATTAGGAAGATCTGGGCGCTCAGGGAGATCAATGGGCCTCACTTATTGTAAGACTGTACTTGTTCCCCATAGTAACCAATCAGAGCTTAGGTTAGATTTATTTGAAACAGTTAAAAAAAAATAAAGCTCAGCTCTGATTGGTTTCAATGGTAGGCAATAACAGTCATATTTTACACTTTAGCTCATATTTTTGTAGTTTGTGTGTAAGTGTGGGGGGCAGAATATTAGGTAATTTACCAATATAAATCTAGTAATAGTTCTCCATTGCTTTCTTTATATGTAAAGTGAAGCCTCCTGTCTTTTACCTCATCAGCCTGACATTCCTGTCCATAAAGTGGCTGCAGATGGAAGGTCATGTGATCTGTCCGTGAACAATTGAATACTAGTATTACAAGTATTAGTGAATACTATCATAAGGTCCTGGCTGGGTGATTGTTCATGTACATGGTAGCATAAACCCAATGCTTTGGGTACTTTGTTCCCGGCAATGATAAAGATCTCATATCTTGGATCCCTAACCTTCAACACTGCATAGTGATACATTATAAGGCCGAATTCACACGAACGTATGGGGGGCGTACATATTTCCCCCATAGACGGCACCGTACTGCTCCATACATGCGGAAAAGATAGGACATGTACTATTATTCCCCATATGCATGGCCGTACGCTGTGCCTCTCGATGGAGAGGGGAGGGGTCACTCCTCTCCAGCCTGCCGGACGTATCCCATATGCCGGACGTATGTGAAATACGCCTAACACTGAGTTATGGGAATAAGGCAGTCCCCGGTTACATACAAGATAGGGTCCCGAGGTTTGTTCTTAAGTTGAATTTGTACGTAAGTCGAAACTATATATTTTATAATTGAAGTTCTAGACAATTTTTTTTCTTTTGTCCCAGTGACAATTGGAGTTTCAAAAGTTTCGCTGTGATTGGACAAAGGATTGTCAATAAAGCTTCATTACAGACACCTTACAGCTGATCATTGGAGTCTGGAACTATAGTAACATCCAGAGAGCTTCACCAGAGGTCACACGGGGCAGAGGAGTCTGTCTGGAGCTATGGGTTGTCTGTCTGTAAGTCGGGTTTCCTTGAGTAGGGGACATTAATTAAATTATTCAATTTAAATTGTCAAAAATATAATACTTTCTGGTAATTCACTGGAAATAATTATTGATCATATTTCTCAGCGACTCTATTTCTCAACTGTAATGCCCATATATCAATTTATTGAATTTCTTTTTACAAAGCAATAACCTTTTGTGCAACTCCTTCTTCCTCATAGATCCTATTATTTGATCTGATGACTATTTTACTGCTCTGTAATGACTCATTTTGTCTGCATGTGTTGCTATCATGTAAACTGCTACAGTATATGTTGGCTTAATATATATAAATAAAGAATATTAGGTGCATAACTGAGTTTCTCCTGTCACACAGAACATGTATAACGCACAGATTTCTATGCATCATTAAAAGTGAAATGAGGAACTCTTAACTTTTTCTGAGCGTATATTTTGACAGGTCCCTGCATGTCTCATGTATCAATGCCAGTGCATTCACAAATGGCATGGGTGGCAGCAATGCAAGAGCTGTGACAATAGGGAGGACATGTGCAGGAACATAGGTCACAATACATCCAGACGATTCTGTCTATGAGGAATTTCCGGTTACAGTTGTTATGATTAGTGATTGGCTTGACTTTGGCAATAAAAATAGAGATGAGCGAGCACTAAAATGCTCGGGTACTCGTTATTCGAGACGAACTTTTCCCGATGCTCGAGTGCTCGTTTCGAGTAACGAGCCCCATTGAAGTCAATGGGAGACTCGAGCATTTTTCAAGGGGACCAAGGCTCTGCACAGGGAAGCTTGGCCAAACACCTGGGAACCTCAGAAAAGGATGGAAACACCACGGAAATGGACAGGAAACAGCAGGGGCAGCATGCATGGATGCCTCTGAGGCTGCTTAATCGCACCATTATGCCAAAATTATGGGCAACAGCATGGCCATGACAGAGTGACAGAATGAAGCAAGATAGCATCTAAAACATCCAATAATTGACCCTGACACTATAGGGGACGGCATGCAGAGGCAGCGGCAGCAGCGGAAGGCTAGAGAGTGGCATGGCGACATACCCTAAATGGACTCAGGCTTCAAACCAATGGGTAGCAGAGAGGAACCAAAGGAGGTGAGCAAGAAGCGCTCAAATAATATTGGTACATGATAAAAGTTTGCCAGTATACTTTGTGGATTACACAGCAGGGTGGCGACAAAGTTAACATGGAAGCCATGAAAACAATCCAAAATTCTGCCTGACACAGCTCGTTTGATAAGGGGACGATGTATGGAGGCAGTGAACTAGTAGTAGATTAAAGGTGCTGCAGTTAAAACTATGTTAGTTGGATCTTGGCATGGAGCTGGCGCTCCGCTGCCAGGCGAGCTTTCGCCAATCCAAGCCCCTGTCTCTAGGCTACTCCCCAAACAGCACTTCTAAGAACCTTTCGGATAAGATCAAGTGTAGTAGCGTTCTTATAAGTTTGGGATATGGCGGGTGAGGGGAATGTAAACATCTGCGCAAGAAGCGCTGAAATAATATCCGTAAATGAAAAAAGTTTTCCAGTATATTTTGTGGCTTACACAGCAGGGTGGCGACAAAGTTAACAAGTTTGATGTGGAATGCCCTGCAATAGCTCTTGGGCGGTGTGCCTTTTATCACCTAGGCTCAGCAGTTTGAGCACCGCCTGCTGTCGCTTAGCAACGGCACTGCTGCTGTGCCTAGAGCTACCGACTGATGGCGCCATGCCCACGGATGGTAATTCGGAGGAGGAGGAGGTGGAGGAGGGGTGGGAGGATTTGGAGGTATAGTAGGCCTTTGAGACCTGGACCGAGGTAGGCCCCGCAATCCTCTGCGTCGGCAGTATATGACCAGCCCCAGGGTCAGACTCGGTCCCAGCCTGCACCAAGTTAAGTGTAGTAGCGTTCTTATAAGTTTGGGATATGGCGGGTGAGGGGAATGTAAACAGATGCGCAAGAAGCGCATGATGCGCATGGAGCTGGCGCTCCGCTGCTAGGCGAGCTTTCGCCAATCCAAGCCCCTGTCTCTAGGCTACTCCCCAAACAGCACTTCTAAGAACCTTTTGTATAAGATCAAGTGTAGTAGCGTTCTTATAAGTTTAGGATATGGCGGGTGAGGGGAATGTAAACAGATGCGCAAGAAGCGCTGAAATAATATCCGTAAATGGTAAAAGTTTGCCAGTGTATTTTGTGGATAACACAGCAGGGTGGCGACAAAGTTAACAACTTTGATGTGGAATCCATGAAAACAACCCAAATTTCGGCCTGACAAACCTCGTTTGATAAAGGGACGATGTATGGAGGCAGCTATATGGACGACTTTTGGAGGTAGCAATGGAGACAACGTGTGGAGGCTGCTATGGAGACAATTCAATTTGGATAGTGCCTGTATGTGGCAGTCCAAAAAATTTTTCAAACCAGAGGAGCAGGTAGGTGGCCCTCCAGAAAAATGGAATAGATTGAGTGCCTGTATGTGGCAGTCCAAAAAATTTTTCAAACCAGAGGAGCAGGTAGGTGGCCCTCCAGAAAAATGGAATAGATTGAGTGCCTGTATGTGGCAGTCCAAAAAAGTTCTCAAACCAGAGTAGCAGGTAGGTGGCCCTCCAGAAAAATGGAATAGATTGAGTGCCTGTATGTGGCAGTCCAAAAAAGTTTTTAAACCAGAGGAGCAGGTAGGTGGCCCTCCAGAAAAATGGAATAGATTGAGTGCCTGTATGTGGCAGTCCAAAAAAGTTTTTAAACCAGAGGAGCAGGTAGGTGGCCCTCCAGAAAAATGGAATAGATTGAGTGCCTGTATGTGGCAGTCCCAAAAAATTGTTTAAAACAGAGGACCGGAAAGGTGGCCCTCCAGAAAAATTGAATAGATTGAGTGCCTGTATGTGGCACTCCCAAAAATTGTTTAAAACAGAGGACCGTGTCGGTGGCCCTCCAGAAAAATTAAATGCATAAAGTACTATACCTAGAGCCAGTGGGCCCTGTCAAAAAACAGCCAGTTTCCTCTGCTTTACTGTAGAAAGAGGAGGAGAAGGAGGAAAATGAGGAGGAGGAGGAGTGGATAAATTATTCAGGTTGAGCTTCCTTCACCTGCTGGAGATTTGAAATTAGGAGAAATCCATGCTTTATTCATCTTGATAAGCGTCAGCCTGTCAGCGCTGTCAGTCGACAGGCGTGTACGCTTATAGGTGATGATGCCACCAGCTGCACTGAAAACCCGCTCTGACAAGACGCTAGCGGCAGGGCAGGCAAGAACCTCCAAGGCGTAGAGCGCCAGTTCGTGCCACATGTCCAGCTTTGAAACCCAGTAGTTGTAGGGAGCTGTGTGATCATTTAGGACGATGGTATGGTCAGCTACGTACTCCCTCACCATCTTTCTGTAAAGATCAGCCCTACTCTGCCGAGACTGGGGACAGGTGACAGTGTCTTGCTGGGGTGACATAAAGCTGGCAAAAGCCTTGTAAAGCGTACCCTTGCCAGTGCTGGACAAGCTGCCTGCTCGCCTACTCTCCCTCGCTACTTGTCCCGCAGAACTACGCACTCTGCCGCTAGCGCTGTCAGAAGGGAAATACTGTTTCAGCTTGTGCACCAGGGCCTGCTGGTATTCATGCATTCTCACACTCCTTTCCTCTCCAGGGATGAGAGTGGAAAGATTTTGCTTGTACCGTGGGTCCAGGAGAGTGAACACCCAGTAATCGGTGCTGGAATAAATTCTTTGAACGCGAGGGTCACAGGATAGGCAGCCTAGCATGAAATCTGCCATATGCGCCAGAGTACCAACGCGTAAGAATTCACTCCCCTCACTGGCCTGACTGTCCATTTCCTCCTCCTCCAACTCCTCTTCTTCTGCCCATACACGCTCAACAGTGTAGGACTCAACAATGGTCCCCTCTTGTGTCTCGCCAACATTCTCCTCCTCTTCCTCCTCATCCTCCTCCACCTCCACCTCCTCCGATATGCGCTGAGAAACAGACCTAAGGGTGCTTTGGCTATCAACAAGGGAATCTTCTTCCCCTGTCTCTTGTGAGGAGCGCAAAGCTTCCGACTTCATGCTGACCAGAGAGTTTTTCAACAGGCCAAGCAGCGGGATGGTGAGGCTGATGATGGCGGCATCGCCACTGACCATCTGTGTTGACTCCTCAAAGTTACTCAGCACCTGACAGATATCAGACATCCACGTCCACTCCTCATTGTAGACTTGAGGAAGCTGACTGACCTGACTACCAGTTCTGGTGGAAGTTGACATCTGGCAGTCTACAATCGCTCGGCGCTGCTGGTAAACTCTGGATAACATGGTCAGTGTTGAATTCCACCTCGTGGGCACGTCGCACAACAGTCGGTGAGCGGGCAGTTGGAGGCGGCGCTGCGCTGCCCTGAGAGTGGCAGCATCTGTGCTGGACTTCCTGAAATGCGCACAGATGCGGCGCACCTTCGTGAGCAAATCAGACAGATTGGGGTATGTCTTGAGGAAACGCTGAACTATCAGATTTAACACATGGGCCAGGCATGGCACATGTGTCAGTCTGCCGAGTTGCAGAGCCGCCACCAGGTTACGGCCGTTGTCACACACAACCATGCCTGGCTTCAGGTTCAGCGGTGCCAGCCACAGATCAGTCTGCGCCGTGATGCCCTGTAATAGTTCTTGGGCGGTGTGCCTTTTATCGCCTAGGCTCAGCAGTTTGAGCACCGCCTGCTGTCGCTTAGCGACGGCACTGCTGCTGTGCCTAGAGCTACCGACTGATGGCGCCATGCCCACGGATGGTCGTTCGGAGGAGGAGGTGGAGGAGGGGTGGGAGGAGGAGGAGGCATAGTAGGCCTCAAACACCTGGACCGAGGTAGGCCCCGCAATCCTCGGCGTCGGCAGTATATGACCAGCCGCAGGGTCACACTCGGTCCCAGCCTCCACCAAGTTAACCCAATGTGCCGTCAGAGATATATAGTGGCCCTGCCCGGCAGCACTCGTCCACGTGTCCGTGGTCAGGTGGACCTTGTCAGAAACGGCGTTGGTCAGGGCACGGATTATGTTGTCTGACACGTGCTGGTGCAGGGCTGGGACGGCACATCGGGAAAAGTAGTGGCGGCTGGGGACCGAATACCGAGGGGCGGCCGCCGCCATGAGGCTGCGAAAGGCCTCGGTCTCTACTAGCCTATAGGGCAGCATCTCCAGGCTTAGCAATCTGGAGATGTGCACATTAAGGGATTGGGCGTGCGGGTGGGTTGCACTATATTTGCGTTTCCGCTCCAGCGTCTGGGGTATGGAGAGCTGAACGCTGGTGGATGCTGTGGAGGTTCGTGGAGGTGACGATGGGGTTTTTGTGGCAGGGTCCTGGGCAGGGGGCTGACTATCAGCTGACACAGGGGAAGGAGCAGTGGTGTGCACGGCCGGAGGTGAACGCGCTTGTTGCCACTGAGTGGGGTGTTTAGCATTCATATGCCTGCGCATACTGGTGGTAGTTAAGCTAGTAGTGGTGGAACCCCTGCTGATCCTGGTTTGGCAAATGTGGCACACCACAGTCCGTCGGTCATCCGGTGTTTCCTTAAAGAACCTCCAGACTTCTGAAAATCTAGCCCTCGCCGCAGGAGCCCTCGCCACGGGAGCTTCACTAGTTGACACATTTGGCGCTGATGCACCAGCTCTGGCCCTGCCTCTCCGTCTGGCCCCACCACTGCCTCTTCCAACCTGTTCTGGTCGAGGACTCTCCTCCGTCTCAGAAGCACTGTGTTCACCCGGCCTCTCAACCCAGCTTGGGTCTGTCACCTCATCATCCTCCGATCCCTCAGTCTGCTCCCCCCTCGGACTTCCTGCCCTGACAACAACTTCCCCACTGTCTGACAACCGTGTCTCATCATCGTCGGACACCTCTTTACACACTTCTTCCACTACGTCAACAAGGTCATCATCACCCACAGACTGCGACTGGTGGAAAACCTGGGCATCGGAAAATTGCTCATCAGCAACCGGACAAGTGGTTTGTGACTGTGGGAAGGGTCCAGAAAACAGTTCCTCAGAGTATGCCGGTTCAAATGGCAAATTTTGCTGGGAGGGGGCAGACTGGGGGGGAGGAGGCTGAGGTGCAGGAGCTGGAGGAGTGCCGATTTCGGTGACATGGGTGGACTGCGTGGAAGACTGACTGGTGGACAAATTGCTCGAAGCATTGTCGGCAATCCACGACATCACCTGTTCGCACTGTTCTGGCCTCAACAGTGCTCTACCACGATTCCCAGTAACTTCAGACATGAACCTAGGGAGTGTAGCTCTGCGGCGTTCCCCTGCTCCCTCATAAGCAGGTGGTGTCTCACCCCGCCCAGGACCACGGCCTCTGACCCCTGCAGTAGTTGGACGCCCACGTCCCCGCCCTCGTCCTCTACCCCTAGCCCTCGGGTTAAACATTTTGAAAATGAGAGTTATAACTTGTATTTTTTTTTTAACTTTTTTTTTTTTTTTTTGTTTTTTTTTTGTGTTTTTTAGTTTTTAAAACCAAACGATGCTATCCTATTGCTATGGCTATTTTCTAGCCAAGTATTACAGCACACTACTATGCCAGATGAGATGACGCTGAGTTATGAAAAAAATAAACGTAAAATAAAAAAGGAAATGGCAGACTGTGCCTAGTTGAAATACAACCCCGGGCCCTAATAAATTTTCCCACTTCGGTCTTTGCGATGGATATGTGCGTCACTAAAACACAGTGGTCGCAAGTCTGACTCCAAATTGCTCCCAATTTGATAGTAGATGCACTGCAGCAAGTACAGCCACCAGCAGATCAACCAGAAATCAAATATATATAACGCTACTGTAGGCGTAATTAAGACGTTTGTATTCTCCTATGGCTATTTTCTAGCCAAGTATTACAGCACACTACTATGCCAGATGAGATGACGCTGAGTTATGAAAAAAATAAACGTAAAATAAAAAGAAACTGGCAGACTGTGCCTAATTCTACTCAAACCCCTAATAAATTTTCCCACTTTGGTGTTTGAGGTGGATATGTGTGTCACTAAGAGCTAAACACAACGGTAGCAAGTCCCCCTGCTAATTCCTCACAATATGGTACTAGCTGCAAATAAAAAAAAAAAAAAAATTATAACGTTATTGTAGCCCTAAGAAGTGCTGTTGGGTTCTTTTAGAATCACTCCTGCCTAACACTATTCTAATAGAACAGCCTAACGCTTTCCCTGAGCAGCAGCAGCTCTCTCCCTAGCGGCATCCAGACACAGAATGATCCGAGCAGCGCGGGCAGCGGCTAGTCTATCCCAGGGTCACCTGATCTGGCCAGCCAACCACTGCTATCTACGTGTAAGGGTACCACGTCATGCTGGGTGGAGTGCAGAGTCTCCTGGCTTGTGATTGGCTCTGTTTCTGGCCGCCAAAAAGCAAAACGGCGGGAGCTGCCATTTTCTCGAGCGGGCGAAATACTCGTCCGAGCAACGAGCAGTTACGAGTACGCTAATGCTCGATCGAGCATCAAGCTCGGACGAGTATGTTCGCTCATCTCTAAATAAAAATTATTTCCCTCTCTTCCTGCTGTTATCATCAGAAAGTTACTTCCTTCTTATCCTTTCAATGAAAAAAATGTAATACCTTATATCTCCTTTGGTGGCGCTGCAGGGGACTTTAACACACTGGGGCTTATTTACAAAGGGTCACGGATCACACTTTCGTCAGATTTTCCGTCATTTTCGGGGATTGCACGGCTGTGACAGGTATTTAACAGGGGATTGTGTCGCACGCATGCAACAGAAATGGGGGGGGGACCATTGGACGATCTGACTGATTCAGACTGAGCACAGGATTTAACTTTCAAATTGTGTCGCAGGACAATGCACTTACATGCTCTCCTTGATATAATGAGCCGTGCACCCGTGTGACATTACATGATCAGGGACAGATTTCAATCCACTAGTTTGCAGCTTAATGACCAGACTCGATTTTTCAAATCTGCCCTGTGTCACAATAATTGGTTATAACTTCGGAACACTTTAACATATCTAGGTGATTTTGGAATGCTTTCTCGTGACACATTGGAGGTCATTTACTAAGGGCCCGATTCGCGGTTTCCCGACTTGTTACCCGAAATTTTCCGATTTGTGCCGATTTTCCCTGTATTGCCACGGGATTTTCGCGAACGCGATCGGATTTTGGCGCATCGTCGCCAGCATGCGCGCGACAGAAATCGGGGGGCGTGGCTGAACGAAAACCCGACGTATTCGGAAAAACCGCCGCATTTAAAAACGGAAAATCTGTCGCAGAGCTTGCACTTACCTTCACTCAGCCGGCCTCGGTGTATTCCAGTGCGTTCCGATGCTCTTCAGCGCAGCAGCGCCACCTGGTGGACGGCGGAGGAACTGTCTTAGTGAATCCCGGCCGGACCCGAATCTACCGCAGAGAAGGCGCCGCTGGATCGCGAATGGGCCGGGTAAGTAAATCTGCCCCATTGTACTTCATGTTCGTTGTAAAATTTAAGTGATAAGTTTTGTGTTTCGGTCTGAAAAAAAGTGAAAATTTGGCAAAAGTTCTTAGAAAATTCTTCATTTTCCAAGTCCAAGTTCCAAGTCAGTTTGGGGACACTGACATGCCGCGGTCATGCATGACGGCGGTTTGTAAGGGGTTAAACACCAGGGATCAGAGTTTTTCCGATCCCGGTTGTTAGTGCCGGGTGTGGACTGTGATATCCCAGCCCAACACCGGCACCAGACTGACCCGATGTCCCTAAATCTTCTTCTAACGCGCCGCCATAGAAAGGCGTCACTTCAGAAGAAGTACCCTTAATGGCCACCGTAAAAAGCCGATAGGCGGTCATTAAGGGGCTATAGAAGGACAGCAAGCAGAGATCTAGAAAAGCGAGAGGAAATGACACAGGAAATATATTGGAAAATTGTACAACTTTTCATCATACAAACATTACAATTTACTTGCTGACAGATTGGCCAGAGCTTAACATACCCAATCTTTATGTTCCCAGAGGAGATAAATCACCAATAGAGACCAAAAACTTCACTAAATTGGTGGAATTTGCCAATGTATATCTAAAGCTAGCAATACAAATTTTACAATTATTGTCCATACTTAATTCTGAAAGAGTTGATTTAGACTTGGATGAACTGACTATCCAACTATCCGCTCTTCTCACAACAGTCTACAGAACTACAGCCACACACTCTTTACACATGTCCTGCTGTCCCCCACCTTCCAAACATTCAAACGAAATCTGCCCCCACTAACCGCTGTTTAGAACTGCCTACAATACACAATAACCCCACTGCTCTGCTCCCTCACATAATGGGGCTCATTTACTAAGGGTCCGCGGAGAGCATTTTCGTTGGGTTTCCGTTTTGCACTGCATCGCGCTGGGGATTGCGATCAGAATTTGTCGCATCTGCGCCGGCTTGCACGCGACAGAAATCGGGGGACGGGCCGGTGGACAACCCGACGGATTCGGACAACGCGCAAGATTTAACATTTAGAATTGTGTCGCAAGACACGCACTTACAAGCACCGGGAAGAAGAAGGTGAACTTCGCCTGACCTCAGCTCGGAACAACGGATGCAGGAACTCGGGTGCACGATCTTCATGAATCGCGTCGGACTTCATCCTCGTCTGACTGTTTGAATCGAGGATCACGACAGGACCAGGTAAGTAAAAGTGCCCCACTGTCTCTATCTACCCCTCCATTAAGATTGTGAGCCCCCATGAGCAGGATCTTCCTTAAACTTGTACTAGTTCTGTATAGTTTTGTGTCTTTTGTGCTATTTTGTTCTAGGGCTGGATGAACACCTTGTTTTTGCTGTATGTCAGGCAGTTTTGTGACGTGTTCTTGCAAAGTAGAGCACAGACGAATCTCACTGTATGCTTGTGTAGTGGGACACAACGCCTGATGCCTCTGCCTCTCCCCTGGGCGGAGGAGTGATCATTAATTGTCTGCTGCCGATTATCAGGGTCCTTATATAGACAGTGGGGGACCTCCCTGCATCCAGGACCTAAAATGGTATGTATATGGCTGGAGGGGCTATGAAAACAATAAAAATCTTATATTTACCGAGCTCGGTGCCATCGCGACCAATGTCATACGTCTGGTACAGCTTCAAAAGCTGTAGCAGGCCCGCAACAGTGGTTGGGATGGCACTGCTGGGCTCTATACACAAACAAAGACCCGCCAGTGGTGTATGGTGTCGTGGGTGATCAGGAATGCTGGAGGAGGCAAGTATAAAATGTTTACATAGCTCCCCAAACAATAAATAGCTTTTTTTTTAAAAATCCCAGATAAGCTGTTCTTACATGTAAACACTTATTAGACTGACAGCTATTTTTCCTAATCACAGCACAATCTTCTAGATCATGTTTCTTTCAAGGTCCAGTGTGGTGGCATCATCCAGATAATCTTCTTTGAATTGAGATGTAACTTTGTTGTATAAAGTCAAGGAGGGGGAGATTTTTAAAGACAAGCGCTCTCTTCCTCAGAAAGCCCCTGCACTGTAATTGATGCTCCTGCATCCAGAGACATCACTAACCAGATCCCCTGAATTCCAATACAGACGGTCCCCTACTTAACAACACTCGACTTACATACGACCCCTAGTTACAAACGGACCTCTGGATATTGGTAATTTATTGTACTTTAGCCCTAGGCTACAATAATCAGCTGTAACAGTTATCACAGGTGCCTGTAATGAAGCTTTATTGTTAATCCTGATTCTTATGACAACCCAACATTTTTAAAATCCAATTGTCACAGAGACCAAAAAAGTTCTGGCTGGGATTACAATGATAAAATATACATTTCCGACTTACATACAAATTCAACTTAAGGACAAACCTACAGACCCTATCTTGTATGTAACCCGGGGATTGCCTGTAAATGATTTCAATCACAGAGGAGGAGGCGTTCAGAGATCCCGACCTTGACTTCAGTGTTAAACTCTCCACCTCCTTGACTTTATACAACCAATATACAGCTCAATTCATAGTTGATTTTCAGGATGATGCCACCACACTGAACCATAAAAGAAACTGAATCTAAAAGGTATTACACTGCTTGACAATATACTGGTAGTGGTTTATTGGGCTAGTTGCTGTTGACTGGTTTCCTTTAATAGGATTAAAGGGGATTTTAATCCCATAGTGTCCCTATCTTTCATGTAGCTAGTAGAGTAAGTCTCTGCACACTGCTGCTTGCTGGAAGGAAGTGCCTGTGTCTGAGCTGGTCTTGTAATGCGGTGGAGGGGGGGGGGGATATGAGGCAGATAGTGCTGCATCATGCAGATAAGAGAAGCTATTTATGAGAAGAATCCGACCATAGTCATATGATTTACGGTCAGATCTAGGGGCAACCAGGACTGACTGGAATTATATCTATGAAATGCTGTATTTTTGTTAATAACAGTGAATTAGAGAATGTGTTATTTTGTTATCCTGAGTACATAGAATAAACTTGTCTTCATGGGAATGTTAGAAAGTCTGAATTCTGAGCAATTACTATAGGACTATATTTGTCTCGTCCTATTGTTCTCCTTTAATAAGTGACGTCAGATGAATCTGGCTGATGAGGCACCCACCCATCTGTCTACTTTATTATTGGGACACTTAAGTGTTCTTGTTAAATTTACATGTTAACGATCACCTGTTGGCTATGAAATATTTCAGTCACCAGCTGTCCATGTTGGACTAGACATCAGAAGAAGAAACTTCTGAGTTGAAATTATCCATATTATACCTGTGCCATAGTTTTATAGAACTTCTCAGATATAGTTTATATTAAATTATAGATGTCACCATCTGATTGGGGTCATCACCTCTTGCTGCCATTGATCTCTGTGGCTGGGGTACCATGATTACTCCTTCATGCCTATTGTCGCCTATCAACATTACCTCCTGCTGTATCTCAATGGCTCATCAGAACATAATAAGCTGTAAATGCTTCCAACAATAATAGCTTATAATAGGTGATGCAACATTTACGATGGTCAAAAGATAACAGGAATCAAACTTGAAAGTCAAGTTCCTAAATAAGCAGTAAAAACACAGACACAGGTTAGTAAATGGTTGAGACATCTCTCAAATACATCTCTCTCTCTCTCTCTCTCTCTCTCTCTCTCTCTATATATATATATATATATATATATATATAGTGATTGTCTGCTGGTAGAGCGTGTAGTGTTACAGTACAATGACTTTTCTAGAAGTAGAACCCACCCTCCATCCAATCCCATCTTTCTGCATACCTGGCATTCCTGACTATTGTATATGAGAAAATGACTCAACTTGAGCCCCATATTTTAGGAGTCAGCAACTTTGTGGCATGTTAATTATGTTTGCGTATTCTATAAGCTCTGATATACAGAGGGGCCTCATGCATACAAACCTATTTTATTGTTGTGGCTTGCACATTGCCCCATGTATTTCTATGCACTCGTACACACAGCCATGGCTCCCACAACTCCATGAATAAACTGATAGCATTTCCTAAAGGGAAAATATATTTTTTAGCGCTCAGGGGTAGAATGGCTAAACGTATGATTTCTTTGAAAAAACAGTAATGTAAAACTGCCCATACAGGTGAATAATTTTCCTATACATGGCTTGGACAGACATGGATTTACAGAGAAATACCCACATGTTCATCTCTCATTTCCCAAAACTCTGGGATGAGTCAGGTTTATTAAAGCGAGTGTAACACCTCCCAAATCTGCCCAAAAATAAAACTAGCATTGTGTGAGACACTGTATTAGTTGTCCGGATATACACTTTCTTGTGTATAAGCTGAATATAAGCCAAAGCACCTAATTTTACCGCAAAAAAATGCCCAGCAGCTGGCCTCAGAAATGAAATGCCCAGCAGCCTCCCCCAGTAATGTAATGCCCGGCAGCCTCTCCCAGTAATGTAATGCCCAGCATCCTCCTCCAGTAATGTAATTCCTCCTCCAGTAATGTAATGCCCAACAGCCTCTCCCAGTAATGTAATGCCCAGCAGCCTCTCCCAGTAATGTAATGCCCAGCAGCCTCCTCCAGTAATGTAATGCCCAGCAGCTTCCCCCATTAATGTAATACCCACCTGCCTCCCCCAGTTATGTAATGCCAAGCAGCCTCTCTTAGTAATGTAATGCCCATCAGCCTCCTCCAGTAATGTAATTCCCAGCAGCCTCCCCCAGTAACGTAATGTCTTGCAGCCTCCCCCAGTAATGTAATGCCCAACAGCCTCTCCCAGTAATGTAATGCCCATCAGCCTCGCCCAGTAATTTAATACCCAACAGCTTTCTCCAGTAATGTAATGCCATCAGCCTCCCCCAGTAATGTAATGCCAAACAGCCTCTCTCAGTAATGTAATGGCCAGCAGCCTCTCCCAGTAATGTAATGCCCAGCAGCCTTGCCCAGTAATTTAATACCCAACAGCCTTCCCCAGTAATGTAATGCCCAGCAGCCTCCTCCAGTAATGAAATACCCAGCAGCCTCCCCCAGTAATGTAATGCCCAGCAGCCTTGCCCAGTAATTTAATACCCAACAGCCTTCCCCAGTAATGTAATGCCCAGCAGCCTCCTCCAGTAATGTAATGCCCAGCAGCCTCCCCCATTAATGTAATACCCACCCGCCTCCCCCAGTTATGTAATGCCAAGCAGCCTCTCTTAGTAATGTAATGCCCATCAGCCTCCTCCAGTAATGTAATTCCCAGCAGCCTCCCACAGTAACGTAATTCCCAGCAGCCTCCTCCAGTAATGTAATGCCCAACAGCCTCTCCCAGTAATGTAATGCCCAGCAGCCTCTCCCAGTAATGTAATGCCCATCAGCCTCGCCCAGTAATTTAATACCCAACAGCCTTCCCCAGTAATGTAATGCCCAGCAGCCTCCTCCAGTAATGTAATGCCCAGCAGCTTCCCCCATTAATGTAATACCCACCTGCCTCCCCCAGTTATGTAATGCCAAGCAGCCTCTCTTAGTAATGTAATGCCCATCAGCCTCCTCCAGTAATGTAATTCCCAGCAGCCTCCCCCAGTAACGTAATGTCTTGCAGCCTCCCCCAGTAATGTAATGCCCAACAGCCTCTCCCAGTAATGTAATGCCCAGCAGCCTCTCCCAGTAATGTAATGCCCAGCAGCCTCCTCCAGTAATGTAATGCCCAGCAGCTTCCCCCATTAATGTAATACCCACCTGCCTCCCCCAGTTATGTAATGCCAAGCAGCCTCTCTTAGTAATGTAATGCCCATCAGCCTCCTCCAGTAATGTAATTCCCAGCAGCCTCCCCCAGTAACGTAATGTCTTGCAGCCTCCCCCAGTAATGTAATGCCCAACAGCCTCTCCCAGTAATGTAATGCCCATCAGCCTCGCCCAGTAATTTAATACCCAACAGCTTTCCCCAGTAATGTAATGCCCAGCAGCCTCCTCCAGTAATGTAATCCCCAGCAGCCTCCCCCAGTAATGTAATACCCAGCAGCCTCTCCCAGTAGTATAATGCCCAGCAGCCTCCCCCACTAATGTAATGCCCAGCAGCCTCCCCCACTAATGTAATGCCCAGCAGCCTCCCACAGTAATGTAATGCCCAGAAGCCCCCCCCCCCAGTAATGTAATGCCTGGCAGCCTCCCGCAGTAATGTAATGCCCAGCAGCCTCCCCCAGTAATGTAATGCCCAGCAGATTCCTCCAGCAATGTAATACCCAGCAGCCACTCCCAGTAATGTAATGCCCAGCAGCCTTCCCCAGTAATGTAATGCCCAGCAGCCTCCTCCAGTAATATATTACCCAGCAACCTCCTCCAGTAATGTAATGCCCAGCAGCCTCCTCCAGTAATGTATTACCCTCCAGCCTCCTCCAGTAATGTAATGCCCAGCAGCCTTCCCCAGTAATGTAATGCCCAGCAGCCTCCTTCAGTAATGTAATGCCCAGCAGCCTCCTCCAGTAATGTATTACCCAGCAACCTCCTCCAGTAATGTAATGCCCAGCAGCCTCCCCCACTAATGAAATGCCTAGCAGCCTTCTCCAGTCATGTAATGCGCAGCTGCCTCTCCCAGTAATGTAATGCCCATCAGCCTCTCCCAGTAATGTAATTCCCAGCAGCCTCCCCCAGTAATGTAATGCCCAGCAGCCTCCCCCAGTAATGTAATGCCCAGCAGCCTCCCCCAGTAATGTAATGCCCAGCAGCCTCCTCCAGTAATGTAATGCCCAGCAGCCTCCTCCAGTAATGTATTACCCAGAAGCCTCCTCCAGTAATGTGATGCCCAGCAGCTTCCCCAGTAGTGTAATGCCCATCAGTCTCTCCCAGTAATGTTATTCCCAGCAGCCTCCCCCAGTAATATAATGCCCATCAGCCTTCCTCAGTAATGCCCATCAGCCTCTCCCAGTAATGTAATGCCCATCAGCCTCTCCCAATTAATGTAATGCCCATCAGCCTCCCTCAGTAATGTAATGTCCAGCAGCCTACCCCAGTAGTATTATGCCCAGCAGCCTACCCTCAGTAATGTAATGCCCGGCAGCCTCTCCCAGTAATGTAATGCCCAGCATCCTCCTCCAGTAATGTAATTCCTCCTCCAGTAATGTAATGCCCAACAGCCTCTCCCAGTAATGTAATGCCCAGCAGCCTCTCCCAGTAATGTAATGCCCAGCAGCCTCCTCCAGTAATGTAATGCCCAGCAGCTTCCCCCATTAATGTAATACCCACCTGTCTCCCCAGTTATGTAATGCCAAGCAGCCTCTCTTAGTAATGTAATGCCCATCAGCCTCCTCCAGTAATGTAATTCCCAGCAGCCTCCCCCAGTAACGTAATGTCTTGCAGCCTCCCCCAGTAATGTAATGCCCAACAGCCTCTCCCAGTAATGTAATGCCCATCAGCCTCGCCCAGTAATTTAATACCCAACAGCTTTCCCCAGTAATGTAATGCCCAGCAGCCTCCTCCAGTAATGTAATCCCCAGCAGCCTCCCCCAGTAATGTAATACCCAGCAGCCTCTCCCAGTAGTATAATGCCCAGCAGCCTCCCCCACTAATGTAATGCCCAGCAGCCTCCCCCACTAATGTAATGCCCAGCAGCCTCCCACAGTAATGTAATGCCCAGCAGCCCCCCCCCCCAGTAATGTAATGCCTGGCAGCCTCCCGCAGTAATGTAATGCCCAGCAGCCTCCCCCAGTAATGTAATGCCCAGCAGATTCCTCCAGCAATGTAATACCCAGCAGCCACTCCCAGTAATGTAATGCCCAGCAGCCTTCCCCAGTAATGTAATGCCCAGCAGCCTCCTTCAGTAATGTAATGCCCAGCAGCCTCCTCCAGTAATATATTACCCAGCAACCTCCTCCAGTAATGTAATGCCCAGCAGCCTCCTCCAGTAATGTATTACCCTCCAGCCTCCTCCAGTAATGTAATGCCCAGCAGCCTTCCCCAGTAATGTAATGCCCAGCAGCCTCCTTCAGTAATGTAATGCCCAGCAGCCTCCTTCAGTAATGTAATGCCCAGCAGCCTCCTCCAGTAATGTATTACCCAGCAACCTCCTCCAGTAATGTAATGCCCAGCAGCCTCCCCCACTAATGAAATGCCTAGCAGCCTTCTCCAGTCATGTAATGCGCAGCTGCCTCTCCCAGTAATGTAATGCCCATCAGCCTCTCCCAGTAATGTAATTCCCAGCAGCCTCCCCCAGTAATGTAATGCCCAGCAGCCTCCCCCAGTAATGTAATGCCCAGCAGCCTCCTCCAGTAATGTAATGCCCAGCAGCCTCCTCCAGTAATGTATTACCCAGAAGCCTCCTCCAGTAATGTGATGCCCAGCAGCTTCCCCAGTAGTGTAATGCCCATCAGTCTCTCCCAGTAATGTTATTCCCAGCAGCCTCCCCCAGTAATATAATGCCCATCAGCCTTCCTCAGTAATGCCCATCAGCCTCTCCCAGTAATGTAATGCCCATCAGCCTCTCCCAATTAATGTAATGCCCATCAGCCTCTCCCAATTAATGTAATGCCCATCAGCCTCCCTCAGTAATGTAATGTCCAGCAGCCTACCCCAGTAGTATTATGCCCAGCAGCCTACCCTCAGTAATGTAATGCCCGGCAGCCTCTCCCAGTAATGTAATGCCCAGCATCCTCCTCCAGTAATGTAATTCCTCCTCCAGTAATGTAATGCCCATCAGCCTCTCCCAGTAATGTAATGCCCAGCAGCCTCCTCCAGTAATGTAATGCCCATCAGCCTCTCTCAGTAATGTAATGTCCAGCAGCCTCCCCCAGTAGTATTATGCCCAGCAGCCTCCTCCAGTAATGTAATACCTGGCAGCCCCTCCCAGTAATGTAATGCCCATCAGCCTCCCTCAGTAATGTAATGTCCAGCAGACTTGTCCAGTAATGTAATGGACAGTAGCAGCTTTCCCATTAATGAAATGCTCAGCTGCTCTCCTTCGTTATTAAAAAAAAGTACTCACCTCTGGGGCTCCAAAGAAACCCGAGAGAGAAGAGGAGCTGTGCGGAGCACAGGAGGTAAATTTTTTATATACTGTAGTATAAGCCAAAAATTGTGCTGAAAAACTCTAGTTATACTTGAGTATATACATTAACTTAATTGTTTCTAAAATATCAGATCCCTGGGGAAAAGGAAAGATTTGTCTGGGAAGCTTTTAAAGTGTGCAACATAATGCTAGTTTTACTTGAATACAACAATAATCAGAACTTTAGATTTCACCAGCATTTATTGGAATACAACTTTTTATGAAGTTTATTTGTACACTATAACATTTGATTAAAATAATTAAAATATTGTAAGAAAAAAACCCAAACTTTACACACATGAAGGATCCCTCACTGCTTCTGTACTGCTTGTTGGCCTTATCCACTTAAAGCTGAACACCAATATACCTTTATAGAATATAATAGCCAAGTATTTTTATGCCCCCCACAGCACTTCTAACCCGCCCTTTGCCTCCTTTGCCCGCCCTTCCCGATGACATAAGCCAGCTCTTGGGGGTGAAAAATGAGGAGGAAGTGGGCAGATTAGAAGCTCTCTGGGGGGTGTAAAATTGACCCCCGTAGTCCATCAGGCTAATTTACGTATTACATATTTACGTATTACTAATTTACATTAAAGTCTTCTTACAAAGCACTGGTGGTACCAGGGGAGACCATGGTAAACTGCCCTTGGACACGGTTCTCATATGATCCCTATTAGAACATTAGTTTCTTCTACTCTTAACACATGATATTGGTACAAATTTTCCCAGATGTGTTTCACAACAAATTTTCATCATTGCTATTCTGCATGGGCTGTGTCTGAGACATCAGCATATGGGGGAAAGTTCTGGGCAGCTCTTGGTTTTAAGTATATTCTAACTTGGGTTCAGATGGGAAGTATCAGCTTTTATGATCTCTTATTCATTCTAATGGTTTCTACCATTCTGACCCTTTATCGGCTAATACAGTATACATGCTCCAAAATTTAGCCTATAACATGCTATGTACATGAACTTTGTACATAAGTTGTAACCTGTACAATGTAAATGTTACAGTATAGTCTGTGACAGAAGCATATTCCTAAAATTTTGTAAATGCATTCCAAACGCCTACATGGGGCAATAAGTCATGTAAAAATAGCTACTAGCAATGGATTAATAAAATGATACATTTTTGTAGTTTCTCAGGGGAATTAGTTCTATTTGCTAAAATCCTAGCTGGGAATGGTTCCAATGATGTCCAAAGAAAGAGGTCCTATGTCAGATCCCAGCGGGCCACTGCTCATTGCAAAACAAAGCAACTTAATTAGGGAACTTCTTATGTTGGTAACGGCATTGAAGGCTTACTGTGCGCTGACCGCATCACTCCCTGCTCCCAATCCTCTGCTGTTCCACCCGTCTGAGCACTCCAGGAGGAAAGTGTTTCAAGTACAGAGACGACATGTCACGTCACTTTTTCCGATTAAATTGTATCTATTTTCAATTCATCAAGAACAGGTATGTTTTGATCTCGAGGAGAGAAGCAAAAGGAAGATTAATGCTATGTACTAAGCTTGAGCAAGCTAGAAGAAGAGGCCTTACATCACAAATGTCACTTGTTACATTGTGGAAGGATTACACCATTCATTATTGAGTCTTGAGTGGTCTATGAAAACCTGATGCTAACCGTCCGTGAAGGCAATGATTGTATAAAGTGAACTAAATGAGGTGATTGTTATTACACAGCCCATAAATGACTACACTGGTAAGGCCCAGTTCACAATTGCGTATGGGCTTTACATAAATCTCTGTTTAAAGGGAATCTACCATCAAAATCAATCATGATAAACCAGGAAATCTTCTAATATTTGTTATCCACTGCCTCCTTCCTTCTAAAATCAACTTTTATAATTATACTAAGGAGCCAGAAGGTCGCTGGAGGGAGGGGGTACTCTTTGTGCTATAGTTTCACAGGCTGTTACACTGTGCAGTCTACTCTGCTATTCCCTCAGAACTTCCCCATCCCTCTGCCTGCTGCTGTCATCTCACACAGTGGAAGAAGAAGTACTCCTGCACTATTGCACAGCTTGTAAAGATACAGCACGGGGGGCTCTAGTAATGCCCCCAGGGCTTTTCAGGCGGCTGATTAGCATAATTGTCAAAGTTGCTTTTAGAAGGAAGGAGGCCTTGTATAACACATATAAGATTACCAAGTGCCCCTCGTTTAACCATGATCGATTTTGATGGCTCCTGAATGACATATACGATCAGATTACCTGATGGTAGATACTTGCCCCCTGCACCGTGCACATCTACAGTAACCTTAACTTTGCATCTTTTAGAATGGCCATATTAAGTAGAAATAAAGCTTTTTAAACTATTGGCTACACCGATAAGTAATTTATGCATGCCCCTCCCTGTGCTAAGAGAGGCAATGACGTCAGAGACCCTCCCTGTGCTATTGACATGCTATGTGGGATCATAGCAGAGTATGGTAATACTATGATCGCGCATAACACAAGAATAGCGGAGTGTAGGCGGAGCCAGTTTGCTTAGGGGCATGCATAAATTACTTATCAGTGGAGCAAAATTTGCATAGATTAAATTGGTTTATTTCGATTAAATCCAGACATTATAAAAGATGCAAAATAAAGATGTGCACGGGACCTGGAGGTGAGTATGAGCTTTTACCATCAGGTTATCTGAAGGTATATGTCCTTTAAGAAGACCGTATGGATCTTCCATTACCATCCGTTATTAGTAGCAAGGAAAATACGTGGCTGCTGCGCCATTTCTTACGCTATTAATAATAAATTATGTAACAGAACTTGCAGAAAGCTGGTATGAACTTAAAGGACACCTGTCATCAGGTCCCTGCCACTAGTCCTGTCACCTCTACCTGTTGGAGCAGCTCACAAGGATCCCATCACAGCCTTTATCTAGTCATTTCATACATTAATCATTATAAAATCATCTTTTCTTTATTATGTAAATGAGGGTGGTCACATGGTCAGAGGCAGTGATGTCACCCCTGTTACCCCTCCACTCTCCTCCCCCTGCTCATGTCTGTGTGTAATGTATAGTAAAGCATTGCTAGTGTGTGTGCTGTATCCGCTGACATGCTGCAACCTCCTAATACACAGAGACACAGACATCAGCTACACAAGTACCTGACATGTTCTGCTGTAACATGGCTGCATCCTGGAGCTGTTGTATCTCTCCTATACACACACACAGGCTGCAGGGGGTGTGGCCACCAGCAAGCACATCATTATACAGCCTCACATCATTATACAGGCTGTCAGTCATGCACTGGGGGTGTGGCTGTACCGCCCACTCATGAATAAGCTGGACAGCTTGAATATGCTAATGACCCATTGGACATTTCACAGGTCATTTGCATACAGCTTTAGGACCTCATTGCTTAGGTTTACAGGCATGTAGAGGGACAATGAAGGGATAGAGGCAATGCTCTCTAATGGCAATTTATGAAAATCTATTTAGATTAGGAGGGTTATTTTGCATGACGGGTTCTCTTTAACGTGGGCAATTAGTAAAACATCATAGTGAAGGTTTTCAAAGGGCTCCCATATACATGAAAATCACTATTGCCATATGTTGTACATTGGGTTGTCACCAGAAGATGAATACCCTTTTTTGGTTTGGCCATATTTTCACAAAAGACTACATTAGTGGACTGTGATATGTATCTGTATTTACCTTTAATTAAAGGGAAACTGTCCGCAAACTTTACCACATTATCTACCAGCCCCCTTAGCAAGGTTATGAGATGTCCTTTTTTGCCCTCTTTTTTACGAAATCCGCATCTACAAAATCATATGCTAACGAGCAGAGAAGAGTCATATTTGTCTGCGATGAGCCAAGTTTAGAGGCTGCCAAGGGAGTGTTGCCTCAGACATGCATTTCTTCAGTTTTATGGTACCTAGAAACATGCCTTTGGTGTCATATTAAAGATAAATCTCATCTTTCAGATCACATCTGTGAGCTGAAGAACCAGAGATACAAACAGTTAAATAAAGGGGAGAATTGGATTTATATGCAGCTCGCATTTCCAACTGTGAATTTAACCTGCCTGTGTGCTTTCACTTGTATCTTTGGCTCTGTAGATTCCAGAAATATGAAATTGGAGGCTGTTATTTTTAATATGACACAAAAAGCATAAAAAAGGGAGTCCTAGAAAGCTCACGGTATATACTGGCCTAACTGGGGGTACCGGTAGCTTAATCAGGTAAAACCTGAGTCCCTTTATTGTTATGGTGTGATTGGTAAAGGGCTCACCTGTGGACACCTGCTGATAAGAAGAATAAGAAGAGGCTGCAATGCCCACTGGAGACAATACCAGACATTGTACATTAAAAGAGCCTCTCACCCACAAAAACAAACAAGAAGTAAAGCTATTATATCAAAAGCAATTAGACCCAAAGTGATAATTTACTTTCAATGGTAAACCTTCACTTGAAGAGTAAACTGAACCCTGCAGATCTCTGCCATTGTCTCCCTCTTCTTAATGAAACTTGCAGAAATCACCTTAGAAGGGCTTCTTTTATTACCCCTTTCATACCCCCTGCTGTGGGATACTGAGGGGTATCTATGGAACTGCTGGCTATTCTCAGGTCACTTATATTGTACCTTTCAGTGACATCATATAATATTCTGTGTTATGTACCAGGAATTTGGAAAAATATTCCAAACACAATTGCGTTATTTTCTCAAAATCTTGGTTTCTATGGCTTTTACTGGGTGCTCCAAATGAATATCTTTAATTTTTTACTTTCTCAATCACAGAGATACCAAATTTCTATTGCTGTATTATGTTATAATACCATAAAAAAACCTCTAAACACTGGAAATTAAATTCCCCATAACACCATTTACAGACTTTGTGGAGAACTGGATGAGGTGTTATTTTTAGCAGGATGAGTTTTTGTTCATACCAATTTGAAAACTGTACGAGCTTTTGAGCACTTTTTATTAAAACTTTTAGGTGGTGACTCACAGAACCCACCAAGGTTGTATATTTTTAGCCTAAAGCCTCATACACACGATAGTATATTGGGCCAATATGTGTGTCTAGCTCACTGCGCCCATTAAGCCGGATCCAGGGGCGTAACTACAGCGGTAGCAGCCATACCAGCTGCTATGGGGCCTGCAGTGTCATGGGGGCCCCAGCATGTGACCTGAAACACAAAAGAATAGAGGATGTGCACCATTATTTACATATTATGCAGTACATTGTTCAGCATAATATCTATATCACAGTTCACATGTTCCACAGTACCCAGCATAAATAGGTAGCTCAGATAAGAAATATTAGGGAACAAGGGAGGGGACAGCAGAACGACAGGAATAGGGATCTCTCATCTCTAATTCCTGCTGTGTACTTCCCCCATGTGGTCAGCAGCTACTGGGACAGATCAGTATAAGGGTATAAATGTACGGTATATATCAGAGAATGAATGTTTGCGCATGAGTGTATAAATGTGTGAGTATACAAATATTTATATTTTCTGATGCTGTAGGGGGCCCCATTCAGAAGTCTGCTATCGGGCCCTGCCTCTACTTGTTACTCCCCTGGCCGGATCTATTATTCTGGCTGCACCAGTTTTTTTGTCTGACTTTTCACTAAAAAGAATGTGATTGTGAGCCCCATTGGGGACAGGGACTAATTTGGCGAGCTCTGTGCAGCGCTGAGGAATCTGTGTGCGCTATATAAGTAAAGAATTATTATTATTAGTGCTTAGTAGGAGTTTTCAACAAATTTAATACAGAGCTTCTACAGAATTGTGTCACGCTTTGTGCTAAAGGTACATCTAAAAAAAGATGGTGCACACTTCCCAGGGAGTACAGGTGGGCGCCAGATAATTGAACACTGTGCGCCAGTATCCAATAATCTGCCACACATTCGTGGGTAAACTGCTCTTATTGCAGTTTTCCTACCTTTTGATATATATGAGCCATTGACGTCTATTATTCATAGTCAGGGTGCAGTCAGGTCACACTGCAAAGTTTAGAGCAGATCCTATCCCTGGCCCAAATTGACAGCACAGGGCACGTCGTTTACAGCCCGGATATTGCACATGGTAGTGCCAGTATAAAAGAAATAAAAGAAACACAAGAAATAAAAGAAACACAAATCTTTATATCATTTGTTCTCCCAAGACTATTAGTTTTTGCCTTAAAAATACTAGTAAATAGTCATGTGATCTCAACACTTTTGGACCAAAGGGCCATGCCAAAGCAACAGGTAGCCAGAGCAAAAGTGATATACGCATCTGGACATTCACATTTAATCCATCTGCCATATATACATTTCTTCAATTGGATGTTATTAAATAATGAACCCATATAAAGATGATTTCCCTTAAATGTAGTCATATGGTCCCTTAGAAAAGAGATTTCTGTCCTTGGATAGGACCATTGCAGTTGTTTGATTGCTCAAAGAAACAAATTGCTTTTATATTTGTAATGGCCGTTAGCATCTCCATGTCCCACAACCGTCCTGGTAATGAATCCAGGTGTTCGGGTTCCTCAATAGCTTATGCATAGCGACCGCTGCCAAAGTGCAGAGGTGGTTGTATCCAAGGACAACTATCTTGACCACATTTATGGGAAATTATCTTCAAACGGGTACAAATTTCTTAATAACATGCAATTGAAGAAATGTGTCTATATGGCAGATTAATTAAATAAATTGTAAGTGACCAGATGAGATTACAACTTTAAAGGACATCTACCACCAGAATGAAAGACTATATGCAAGGCTCTGCTAATAACTGTGGAGCCCCTCATGCTCATAAGTAATAATAATAATAATTCTTTATTTATATAGCGCACACACATTATGCAGCGCTGCACAGAGAGCGCCAAATCAGTCCCTGTCCCTAATGGGACACACAATCTAATCAACCTACTAGTATGTTTTTGTAGTGTGGGAGGAAAACAGAGGACCCGGACGAATCCTACGCAAATACCGAATACCCTTTACTTTTTCCTGGTGCTCTCTAACAAGATAAAATATTTCCAGTATTACTGTAAAATCCCTTTAAGTGTAGATGACTTAGTTTCATGGGGGAATTTTTGTCACTTTTATATTTTTTGCAGCATTTTTTTTTATTACATCTTTTATTTTTCTATTTGCTACATTCCAAAAAAATGTCACCAATAACACTTGCAAGGCCTTTTACAAGCGAGTTATTTACAAGCTATTGACTAGCCATGAATCTAGGGCTGAAAGATAGACATTCAAGTGCAAAAGAAGAGGACAGGCTGCACATAGCTGAGATTGCATAGTAAGCAGGTGCTGGATGACAGGTGTAGTACCTGCTGCAGGGCAGGTATGTAGTACGTGTGCCTGCTACACCCTGCTACACCCTCTGACATATCCTGCACCTTCCGCTCACTGCTCACCACAAGACCTATCACTAATAAATTGCTGCCTACAGGCCTTTTCCCTTCAGATAACAAATTTTTCACCTTGTTTAATGACAGGTATGTAATTTCGGATGACAGGTAGTGGATGGCTCTGCAGAGCATGTAACAGGTGATTATACTATTGGTGTTACATAACGGAACGTGTCCTCAGTAGATAACATCTGTCTAATGATCCTCCATAGACTGCTATAGTATGTCATATGGACAATAGACCCCTGACCTGACCCAGGCCTGTGTATGCGGATGACCTGCTCAGGTAAAGTGATACACCTGTCATTGATTCCTCACAAATTAAAGGATGTACCAAACCATAAAGATGACAGTGTAGTTCCCCATGTCACATGGTTTCAGATACAAACTAAAGCCTGCTGTCTGTCTGACAAACCCCCAATGTGCGCTTGTGGGACTTACTGGGCCAAACCAAGAACTTTTTAACTGAACTGGTCTGTTCAGATCAGTGATTCTAGGATCGGTCCAATAAACTCCACTATCCTTTCACAGGATAGGTAATCAACATCGGATTGGTGGAGTTTTGACACCTAATTTGCTTAAAGGACATCTACCACCAGGATGAAGGATTGTAAACCAATCACACTGACATACTGTTGTGTGCCCCCTCTGTCCGGATCTGTTCTTCTTTAAGATTCCTATGCCCTTGTTTTTAAGAAAAAAGGGTTAAACAAATATGCATCATTTTAAAAGCCTTTTCTTTGCAAAAACCAGGGCATAGGAATAAAGAGAAGAGCAGATCCTGCCAGAGGGGGCACACACCAGTATTTCAGTGTGCTTTGTTTACAATCCTTCATCCTGGTGGTAGATGTCCTTTAAAAGGGTGCAAGGCTGCAGTACCTTGCACCACCATTATACAGTAGGTGGAGTCTTCTCAGTTCACTACAGACATTTTTGCACTGAGGAAGACCAGAACAGCTAACGGACCCCATAGATCTGATAATGAGGTATAGGTAATCAGTATCTAGTGACCATCCAACAAATAGACCGAAGAAGTGAAAACACTCACTTTCCACTAGATTTGGACTTTTACAGGGGTTTCTGGGTCACACATACATTATGCAAACGACCCAAACCAGGAAGTGGACTTTTGCTAGGTTCCCTTCCTTGTTTTTCCCCCTTCTGTGTCTGTCTTTCAATAAAGCTTCGGGCAAGTGTTACCCCCACCCCTTCCCCTTCCACCCCGCACCCTTTTCCGTTTTTACACTTGGTCGTCGCCGTAAGTGAGATGCAATGCGTGTTTAGTTAGGTCAATTGAGCGAGCTGTGTGCTAGTATAGTGTTTTCATGGCACAGTTGAGGATTATACTCCTGTGTGCTGTCAACACTACGTGTGAATCTTAATTTATTGTATATGTCATGTATACACTGAATGTCTGTTGAAATGTATGTAACTCTGACTTATGCTCATTCAATAAAGCCCATAGGTCATAGCATCCAGATGCACTAAGGACTTTATATGTGCATTAACCTGAAAATATGAAGCCCGTCTTGTATAAGTAATGTGCATTGGGACCTCATGGCTCTGCGATCATATCTTCACTTACAGACCCTAGTAGGTTATGAAACAACCTATACATATTTACCACCTACTCCCATAGACATTACCCAGGATATCTCTCGATTAAATTCCATAGCTGGCTGATACCTTCGGTGACCTATGGGTTCCAAACCCAAATCAGTAGATTCCCAGGTTACTTTTAATCAGAGTTGTGAGTTTTGGAACTGGTTCTGGAGCAAAAGTATGTCTACAAGATCAAATCTCAAGATTCCTGTGTGACTGTAATAGTAGTTATAATCACTCAGAAAGTAACATTTTAACCATTGCTACTTATTAACAAGGGGAAAACGTGGTGACAATCCCTATGGATTCCATTAGGGATACCTGCTACCTATTCCATAGTCTATGAGTGATCCGTGAATAATGGTTCTGAGTGGCACATGCGCTACTTTTTGATGAAATGGATGCTCAAATAAAATAGCGTCCATGTAGCGTCGTGTGCATCCGCCCCCTTAGATTGTGAGCCCCATTGGGGACAGGGACTGATTGGGCAAGCTCTGTGTAGCGCTACATAATCTGTGTCGCTATATAAATAAAGAATTATTATTTTATTATTCTAAATAATTAATTAGCTAGTTATTGAATAATATATATATATATATATATATATATATATATATATATATATATATAGGAATTATTATTATTAGTAGTACACATTTCCCACCATGTCCTAAGTCAGATCTTTTCTGCAAGTGAAATCTACAGAAAGTAGCAGCATGATTTGTATATTTTCCTCCAAAAAAGCACAAAAAACTAACTTTTACAAAACTTTGAAAACCAAATGTTGCAAAAACAAAACAAAAAACTGCCACAAAATATAGCATGTCACATGAAAATGCACATAATACTGGAGCAGGGGCGCAGGAGAGATTAGGGAGGTTACATTTTTAGTCCATTTCTCACTTTTAAGAATTAAAACATAAGATCTTGGAGAATCACTAGTTATAGGACTAGGTTACAGAAGCAGATACCAGCTGCTCTGTGTTTTGGGGCTCCCTGTTCCTCATATGTCAGCAGTTTTGTTTATTTGGGTGTGTGTAGCCCCCACACACACCCGTCCAGACAGTATTAACCCTTTGTGCGGGGAGCAGGGGGACGTGCCAGGCACGGGCAGGTGACAGCCCCGCCCCCCGGTGCCCAGCCACTCAGGTGCAGGGTGCGGGCTGCCCCCCCTGCTGGCTGTGTATATAAGGGCAGCCGCTCCCTGCGCTGCACATCTTCTCCTCTAGACTCCTGCACCGCAGTCACCAGTTGTAGCCGCCATGTCCATCAAGACCACCAAAGTGACTTACCGCACCAGCAGCAGCGCCGTGCCCCGCAGCGGCGGCTTCAGCAGCTACTCGTACAGCGGAGCCCCGGCCGGCGGCAGGGTCAGCACCGCAGCCTTCAGCCTGGGCTCCAGCTATGGAGGAGGATCCAGGTTTGGCAGTGGCTACAGGTCTGCCTATGGGGGTGCAGGTGTGGGCTCAGCTGGCATCACCCAGGTCAGCGTCAACCAGAGCCTGCTGGCCCCCCTCAACCTGGAGATCGACCCCAACATCCAGCAAGTGAGGACCCAGGAGAAGGAGCAGATCAAGACCCTCAACAACAAATTCGCTTCATTCATTGATAAGGTGAGTGAGAAGCACCTGCACGCCTGGCATTGGGTGCCATCCTGCACCCTCACCTCTGCACAACTTCTTACATAACTCTTCTACAAGTACTAACTTTACTGTTGCTAAATATTTATACAATATTTGGTATCTTCTTATCTGTCACTTGTCACACATTTGATCTTTGCATAATATGTAGTAATATTTTAGTACTATAGATACTATAGACCAAGTATAAAATAAGTATTTTAGTCACAGTTTTCATTGGGAGTTGAAGTTATTTCTGCGTTTCAGAATTTTGATCATATCGACGCTAGTTATTCTTTCCTAATCCGGTTGTGTTACAATCAAAGACTTTTCTTGAAGTATATGGCGGTATGTCTGGCACATTATGAGAAGTGACAGCCAGTGCCACCCTGGGTCACACCCTCTCCACTGCTGGGACACTGCCACATACCAGACACGGCGACCATTGACCTCCTAGGTAGAGCTCATACACACCTATCCCTCTACTAGAACATTCTCTATGTACTGCAGGTCATGTACGGAATTCCACACTTTTTTGGCCATAAATGGGTCAGGACTAGCACATATTAGACAATTTCATTTTCCGTACCCGGTACAAAATGGCGCTCTTCTCAATAATGTATTTCTATAGAGTTGTGACAAAAGAAATTGGCCTCACATACACCCAAACATGACCATGACCCAGCTTTTCAAGATCCCTGAATGGCATTACCTATCTCTATAGTGCTAACCCCTGTAATCTTTCAGCTTTAATTCTAATTATTTAATATTGAGCTCCATCTGTTTCAATACAAGAACTCCCAACATAGTTTGATAGCATGCGGCTGTATAGGGCATGCTGGGAATCTGGTTACTGATCACCTATATATATCTATAATTACCATACACTAGTAGGTGTCATAAAGGCAGTTATTATTATACTCTGGGTGCAAAGGGTACAGGAGCTCTAACCTTTATATTATGTTATATGACATATGTGGCTAAAAAGTGTTAACTATTACAATATACAGAGTTTCTGGAAAAAGCTTGGTGGCAGTTATGGAAATATAAAAATATACTAAAATATAAGGTGTGTCATTAAATCCTAAAACTTCTATGATTTTCATTCGGATAGCGCTCATTTTAGAGCCATATGGATTGCTTTTCAGGACTCTAGAAAAGTTGGATGTAACATTACTAGTTGGGGTCATTTACATTGGACACATACCATAGCCAGGCATGCATGTATATGGAGGGGAGTAACAGCTGTTGGCTGAACTTTTCATGCATATCATATGGAAATAGTATCAATAATACTACTTAGTTCTATTAAATGGGAGCAATTCCAGGGTAATATTATCCTAGCACAATAATAGGGGCCTCTGTGTAGGTATTGCATAGTTTCATAATCCGGTCCCCCCCTCCAGGGCATGCACAGGTAAATGCTATCAACAGAGACTGTCCGGGATATGCAGGATCTACTAACGTAATTCTTGCCGAGTTCCTTTCCAGTCTGACGGATCTCCTTGTATTGCAGTGTTTACCGTCTGATTTCCAGCCCCAGGCACTTTTCACTGTGCACTAGACAATGGCCCTAAACTAGATCACTATAGTATATATCCCAATAATATGTGTGTTATACCTTATATGGAGACAAAAAGCCTGCATTACTGATGACTGTGTATGCCGCCATATGGAATAGGGAGATTTTTATCCAACACTCATAGGGCTATGATATGAGTGCACTTTCTAATCTCAGGAGTCCAGTAGGCGGTCCTATTTACTAACTGCCTTCCTTTCCTGTCTATGTTTGTATATGCAGATGACTGTCTGTGAGTTGGACCGCCCATTGGACCCCTAAGCATAGGATAAGCAGGGTTTTAAATGATTAAGTTATATTTATATAGAATTTTCTATTATGTTGAATCTGTTTAGCTTTGTCTTCTCTATAACATACTAAAGGCAGATCAGTCTGTATTATCAGTGCCCACCTAAACATTATCTTCATTTAGGAAAGCTTGTTGAAAATGATCTTGCCTTATGTAACTACAAATCCAGATTCATGCGCATAGCTTCTAGTGGCTAACCTCCAGCGAGTTTACAGTCACAGATTCTTCCTTTGGGAAAGCTGGGTGACCATAAGCTTGCTTAGTGTGACTACTATGAATGGCAAATCCATAATCATAGGCTAGGGATACATAGTGCAAACCCTGCTGGTTATTCACCGCAGAACTGCTAGGGGCTAACCCCTGGGGATTAACAGTGTCTTCCTTTAGGAAAGCTGGGTGACTATAAGCATGCTTAGTGTGACTACTACGAATAGCAAATCTATGCATATAGTGCAATCCCTGCTGGTTAACCACTGCAGAACTGCCAGGGGCGAACCCCCAGGGATTTACAGTAAGTGTCTTGGGAAAGTTGGGTGATTATAAGCGTGCCTAGTGTGACTACCATGAGCAGCAAATTTATCCTCATAGGCCGCGGACACATAGCCAATCCCTGCTGGTTAACCACTGCAGAACCCCCAGCGATTTGCACAGGGTAGTGGATGGGTTTCATATCGGCCCTATCCAGGTTACAGATTGTGAGATATAGGACACTGGAAAACAAATATAAGCCTGACAGCTGTCATACACTCCCGATTTACTACAATGACTTATCTGGCTCTGCAAGAATTTCTTCCCCATCTGTCTATTTTAGTAGGGAGGGGTGCAGCTACTTACCTGTAGACATTACCATATAGGGCAGTGTAAGTAGCCTGCACCTTGCTGGCCCAGTTCATGGTCCTGTACACACAGTCTGATAAGACAGAGTACACAAGCGCCGAGGATAATGCGAGCATTCAGACCATGACACACTGTACTTCATACACCGGAGCAGGGTTTATGTATTCACTAACTCAAGACCTGGAATCTCTTTGTTTCTAAGAGTAAAATGCAGCCAGACTTGTCCCTCTTCCTCCGACACGTCACTGTTTATGTTATCCCCTGTCCTGAAAAGTCAGGGACACCTCATTACTATTCTCTGGGCCGTGATAAGTTCTGCTGCTGCCAGGGCTACCACATGGACCTTGGCTGAGTCCGGGGGTATTCCCTTCTCTATTTGGAAATTACCCTGGTCTAAATGTAGGATTTTGGAAATACCTGTTATATTTATTACTTTCATACCTATTCAGCCACTAGGGGGAGTCCTTTTGTCACATTAATGTATCGATATATATATTTTACCAGAGATACTGTTTTTATATTTCTCAATGGAATATACTTGGCATCGTGAACCGAATGTGAATGGCCCCATTTGATCCCAAGGAATATAGAGGTTCAATAACTCCCCTTTAGATCAGTGGGTCTAATTGACCCGATTCCCCATATTGTATAATCTCTCTCCATTTGACATGGCAGAAAGTTGAACTTTTTCAGGGTTTTTTTCCACTACTTAAAACTTCAAAGCATTGGTTAGGGAGCCAGATGAAATACATTTGTCTTCCTTCTTTAGAAACAGGAAAAGTCGCCTAAGACATTCTGTATAACACATCTTCCTGGAGCCTTGACTCCTTAGAAATGGGACTTATCCTGTGTCTAAGTGGCCTGAAGTTATTGTTTGTATCTAGTGTCCCTATGACTACATCGGGAAGACACTAAAGGGATGACTTGAACCCAAAAATATATTTGCAGCCATCAATTTTAGCAGGAATAGATTGTAATATTTGGGTAGTCTTGAGAGATCAGTATCTTGTGGAAGATCCCATTTCTGATGGGTTTCAGTTAATTGTACTGTTGTATGGGTGGCATCATTGTAGGGCAACAGGTGCTCACCCATCCCTATGGTTATAAGTGATGTTGACCTATGGTAGGTACAGCCTGGTGTTGTTCAGAAGTATACTGCATATTGGCCAAGAAGCACAACTCTTAGATGCCCAATAGATGTTATATCCAGGGCCATAGCCATCATTGGTTTTACTTGCATCTTGTAAATAATATCCTTGTCTACCGTTATGTTGGCTAATAGTCCAGGGTACTGCCTGATGAATATTTCTGGTATAGCCAATAAGTCATGAAAATATCTTATACTATATCCTGTCCTCTATAGGTACGATTCCTAGAACAACAGAACAAGATGCTTGAAACCAAATGGAGCCTTCTCCAGAACCAGAAGACAACCCGCAGTAACATAGACGGCATGTTTGAAGCTTACATTAACAACCTGCGCCGACAGCTGGACACCCTGGGCCAGGAGAAATACCGCCTGGAATCTGAGCTTGGAAACATGCAGGGTCTGGTGGAGGACTTCAAGAACAAGTGAGTACTTCAAGGCCACCGACCGCTAGCCTTCTAGATCCTACAGAAGGACAGCTTCCACTTTTACAAGTATCCTGAAATTTATATGATCAATGCAAATAGATTATACCTTGAGGTGCAGAGGGTGTGGTTGTAACTGGGCCCAAGGGGCTTAGGGGACCCATAAGGTGTCACTTTCCAATATGACTATTATTATAAACCATACATTTTAGTCGGAACCTGGCACAGACTTTGCACTGGGGCTTTAAGTTAGGCCACTGTTTGTAGGTAGGGCCCCCTGTGGGTCATGTAATGTGGATAAGAGGGGGCTACCCTCTCAGGCATCCAAATCTTTGATCATAACATATGTAACCACCTCTTGACATATCTTGGAGCCTCTTTTCTATCTCTAGTCTTTTGCTTGTTTCTTGGTTATTTTTACTCAAATTCCATTGGTAAATAGGTGTAACCTTTCCCTTTGTCACCAGGATGTGTACTTGGGACACCCTCCACCTAGTAACACCCAGTTGTCATTTATTCATAAATGTCAAGTTACAACAGATGATGCAGAATTGTCTTTTCCTAACGGGAACCTTCCACCATGATTCTACCTATAAAGGTAGAACGGGTGGTAGGTGGATGTATGGGATGTGAGGATAGCCTTTTTAGAGCTAAACCTTTACGTCCCCGCTATCTTTTTGAAATCTTTATTGCCTTAATATGTACATTTTGTAAAGCGGCTACTGGGGAGTGGAGTAGCCGGACATGAGGCTACACCTCGCAGCTACTCCACGCCCCAGTAGCCTCTTTGCTCCTCCTACCCTGAGATTGTAGCTGCGCACCCTCGTCCGAGAAGCCGGACTTCTGCGCAGAACACAGGCCCGCAGCTGCGCGGCCACAGCTCCGGAGCTACTGCGCATGCGCAGAACTCTAGCTTCTCAGACGAGATCTGCGCGCCAAAGATCTCAGGGTAGGAGGAGCAAAGAGGCTACTGGGGTGTGGAGTAGCCGCGACGTGTAGCCTCATATCTTGCTACTCCACGCCCCATTAGCCACTTTTCAAAATTTACATATAAGGGCAATAAAGATTTTTAAAAGATAGCGGGGACGTGGGGATTAGCTCTAAAATGGCCTATCCTCACGTCCCATGTATCCACCTACCACCCGTTCTACCACTATAGGTAGAATCGTGGTGGAAGGTTCCCTTTAAAGAAAACAAGTATTAACTAAAATAGACACTTGAGGAATGGTGACAGATCCCGTTTAAAGGGGTTCACCAGTATAGGACTATATCAGAATATCAGTGGTGGCAGTGGGACATAAAAGATCATAAAAGATCTGCACTACATGGTTTGTTACCTGCACACATAGAGCTGTAAGTCCATCTGTCGTTGTCAAGTGACTATTTGCAGTTCCCGCGTTGGCCATTATTCCGAGTATGGAGCTAGACTATGGGCTCAGTTTTTTGCTGTGGTATATACTGGGAATCCCACTGGTCTCCTATTGGAAAGGTCATTTATATCACTTTCCTTTTAACTTCAAGCTTGTTACATAGATTTCCCAGCGTATTGTACTGGCAGGTAGAGGAAATATCAAAATTTGGCAATTTTCCATCCTGTATTCATATGACGGTGGTAGTTGTTAAATACCCATATCCGAGAAGAAATAATCCAGTGCATGCCCTAGTTTGCCCCAGAAATAAAAATAACCAGTAGATGATCTTCTAACCAGTCAGCTGGACAACTTGTCTTTTTATGGTCACGTTCCTTACAAGCCAGAATGACCTCAGACGGCTTGTTCTACACTTATGGTGATATAATCTCAATCTCCTCATATCACCATCTATCTTCCTGTATGCCTGTGTGAAAGTATTGTGCTCCGAGCTGCAAGATAAATAGGAGCACACAACTCCTTAAGAAAGGTTGACGAAAGTCTTGCAACCATAAATGGCAAGTCAGAAGCTGGTGCCCAGAACAGCATGTCTGGAGACATCATATTGAGGAAAGTTCTGCCAACTTTTATGTAATGGAAAAGTTTTATTTTAAAGTGACAGCTACCTTCTTCCCTGTACTACTAATCATTTGTATGAAGACAATTTCCTAACAATGGATCTTATTGTTTTCTGCAGATATGAAGATGAAATCAACAAACGCACTGAAATGGAGAATGAATTTGTCCTATTGAAGAAGGTGAGAATTTAATGGAATATGATATATTATAGAAGCCAAGTGTTATTGTATTCCTAGATTAATGAACTGAGCCCTTTATATGCAGGATGTGGATGAGGCGTACATGAACAAGGTGCAGCTGGAAGCCAAACTGGAGGGGCTGACAGATGAGATTAACTTCCTGCGCCATCTTTATGAGGAGGTGAGAGCTGTGTTTTTTCTGCTTTACATATTTTCTAGAATTTGGAAAATAAATGTTGACTCCTTGATACCTAATACTGAAATTGGTAAAAAAGATTTTTTTTTAAGGTCAACTTAGAATATGACTGAAATTTTGTACTTTTTTAAATTGGCACATGGTTCAAGGGCATTTATTTATTCTTTTATAATATTTGCCATATATCAAAAAGTAAATCAAATAAAGTAACCAAGTAAACCAAGTAAATCAGCTGATTTTGATCTGTGAGAAGTATATGATGCATGGAGAGAAGCTGATTTCCCCTGATATGTTTAAGGGAAATCTATCATCAAAATCAAGAGTGATAAACCAGGGACACTCAGTCATAGATCCAGGCAACGTGACTATGGAAATCTTCTTATATTTATTATCTATGGCCTCCTTCCTTCTAAAAATGTTAAAGTATGCTAATGAGCCTGAAGGGCTCTGGGGGTGTGACCAGAGCCCTTTGTGCTGTAGATTCAGACTCTTAGACTCTCCCCCTCTTTCTCACCCTCTGCCTGATGTAATCCTAATGCAGTACAGGAAGTTTTAGCACACAGTAGGAGGGGGGAAGTGCTTATAATCTAGTATGTGATACATGAAGAGAGGCTGAACTTTGTGATATGTTTATGTCATGTTATGAACAGGACTTCTGTGTATAAAGCAGAGTAAAATTTGCTCGGACTCCTGAGAGTAAGAGTCTTACATGTGGCACACTTATCTATGCAGAATCACCTATTCTAGAAAAATATCTGAAAAAAGGTTCAAAATATCTGCTTTCCTATTTCAATACTTCTCCAGCGATACTTTTTGGGAAGGGATCTATAATCCTGGATTTGGCACGGTCCTGTTTCTAGGTCCATAGATGGATAGACAGTCAAGGAGTTCTAGAAAATTGATATTGCACTACTGATGTACATATGACTTGTATGTTTAACCTGTACTTGTCTTACACACAGGAACTTCGGGAGCTTCAGTCTCAGATCTCCGACACTTCAGTTGTTTTGTCTATGGACAACAACCGTAGCCTTGACCTGGACAGCATTATTGCTGAAGTGAAGGCTCAGTATGAAGATATTGCCAACAAGAGCCGCGCCGAGGTGGAGAGCATGTATCAGATAAAGGTGAGGCTACTTACTTATTAGTAGTTTTATTAATAACTTATATAGTTAATGTTATACATTGTATTTCTATTTGTACATCTTTATATAATCTGGAGAAGGAATATTAGCTGTTGCTTGTGTATCTCAGTCTGACCTTACGTTTTTTGTCAACAGTACCAGGAACTACAGGCATCCGCCGGACGTCATGGCGATGATCTGAAAAACACCAAAACCGAAATTAGCGAGCTCAACCGTTACATCACACGGCTGCAGTCTGAGATCGATGCTCTGAAGGCACAGGTAGGTTAAACACATTCTACAATATGAAAGGTTGAGTAATGCCAAATATCTTGTACAGTATTACTATATCCGTTTAGTATAATATTAACTTTCATATAATAAAATGGGAAGAATCTGAACTGTGATATTTTTTTATGTGGATTCCTGCAGCGTGCAAACATTGAGGCACAGATTGCTGAGGCTGAAGAACGTGGAGATCTGGCACTGAAAGATGCCCGCTGCAAGCTGTCAGATCTGGAGACCGCTCTACAGAAGTGCAAGCAGGACATGGCTCGCCAGCTGAGAGAATACCAGGAGCTGATGAATGTCAAACTGGCTCTGGATATTGAAATTGCCACCTACAGGAAACTGCTGGAAGGAGAAGAGAGTCGGTAAGGAATAGGCTATATATATTGCCTGCACTGCTTGCAATTTATTGTCCCGTACCTGTTAAGAGGCCTACTAAAACTATCCCATCATATACTCTTACTGGGACCTCTGGCGATCAGTTAAAAATCTGAAATCCTGACAAAGTAACTCTTCAGTCTTCCTGCAGCACCCCTATAAGGGAATCTAAGTACTATACATTGTGCCAGATTTATTAAACCGGCTGCGCCAGTTTTCTGTCTGACTTGGCACATAAAAAAAGAGCATGCAAACTGCTTGCACATGTATTTAAGTGTCTGCACCAGCTTGTGTCGCGGTTTCACTGTGTCCGGCAAGACAGAAAAATGTGCACCTAAAGGGGCAAGTTAGTGTTTATAGTGCACCACTTAATTGAAGACTGTGTGTGCCAGATAACTGAAGACCGTGCGCCGTTATTCAATTATCTGGTGCACCCTTCACATTTGTTAAGCAAACAGCACTTTTACCTCACTTTTGATAAATGTGGCTCATTGTCAGTTCAAATCAAGACAGGACTAGTCTTCCAGTGACACTCTTTGTAACCTCTCTTCATTTGGGATAAGTACCCACAACAGAGTACCACCCTATAAACAGTGAATTTTTTTGGATTTGGTAGAGTTGGGGATATATAATTCACTTATATATTCCAGCTAGTGATGTATCTGCTATATAGTGATGTATCCTTCGTATTCTTGTGTTTCAGGTTGGAATCAGGAATTCAGAACCTCAGTATCCAGACCAAGACTACCGGCTACTCAGGTACTATACTCAACCACTCTTGTCTAGCATAATAGAAACGTTCCATTTTTAAGGGGACATGTAGAGTGTCTATACAATGCCATGTTGGTAATATAAGTTAGGAGCTGTAATAAGCTCATTCCAATAAATAGTAAGTCTATTAAGAAATTCCATAGTTTTTACTCCTGATCAGAATGTAAGGGAATACACATGATCAACTATGAATGAAACATATGAAAGTTGTATAAAGAATAAGAAACAAGCGTCACTTGGCAGAGATACACTAGTGGGCATGAGTGGCACTTTTCTAAAAAAAAAAAAAAAAATAGCAGACCATTGAGGTTGAAAAGTTGGCCATTCATCTTTCGGCACAATAGCATGTCTATTGTATTTCCTCGCCTTCCTGTTGAGGTCATTGTTCCTCTCTCTGTGGGATCTCTTAAGTCCTGTCAAGTTGGCTGTAGAGATTTAGGTTACGTACTGTTCCTTGCTTGCACAGCTTGAAATGGGGAAGTGCAGTGTCAACACGAGAGGCCTTTGTGCAAATAATTCTTCTATACTAGTGTTGTAGTAATGAGACCTCACTGGGAAGAGCCAAGGTCTTAAAGGTCTTTTCACATCTGATAAAGCCATGTCCTATTGGAAGGTATACTGTCGTCCAATATGATTTTCATACATCTTTGCTCCAGGCTATTGTCTGTACAGTTTCCACTGCGATTTATGATAAACCAAGGGTTTACAGTGCTAAACCAGCGACACTACAACTTAAAAGCTACATATGCAAAATTGTAGGGAATAATTCTACACTAGGCTCTCTCCTCTAAACACATTAAAAAGTTACACTTTTTTTCTTCATTTTGTCCCATAGGAGTTAGTAGCGGTTACAGCGGTGGACTGTCCAGCGGATTCGGTGGAGGACTTAGCGGTGGATATGGAGGCAGCTACTCGTATTCCAGCAGCTCCACCCCACTGGAAACATCTAGAACCAAACGCAGCATCGTAGTGAAGACAGTCGAGACCAAAGACGGAAGAGTATTGTCTGAATCTTCAGATGTCTTCACCAAACCATGAGCACCTTTACCACAGCTGCACAATGCTGTCCCACGGCCAGGACTCTTTCACAGATGAGCCTTCTCCAAGGCAGAAATCAGGACAGTTTGGGTAGATGTCTTAAAAAAAAAAAAATTAACCAAATAAATCTTTTACTAAACCTGGACATTTTGGAACCTAGGAAGTGCTGCCCCAGCTAGTGCCATAAGAGGTGGCACCTTAATTGCATACAATAAATGGTGCTCTCCCAAATCTTACTGTTTACCTGTTTCTGAAGGTGGGAGGATAGAGGAGATAGACGTGTGAAAGAATGGCCTGTTTGATATTTGTGAGCACATATCCCCAGCAACTTGTACTGATTCCCCCTCAGCAGGCTCAACTTAAGGTGGGCTTGGATCTCTGTGGGTTCAGCTGTGTTGTCTTCTCAAATCTTTCTTTCCTTTCTTTGCTTTCTGTGCATTTCTTACAACAAACTGTCTGCAGAACAAGAGCTAAGTAAACCCTCTTGCAATGTGCCTTATCATCCGTCCTTGCTGGGTGGATACTGGAAGTGCTCATCCTGTCATGCACCTTCCAAAAAAATTCTAATAAATCTTTTATGTTTTTAAAAACTCACTCTAGTTTCCAGTGAATATCTCTGCATGCTTTTAAGCTTGGTTCGCTCCTAGTTTAAGGATGCTTGGTTTTAGAGTTAAAATGTATCCACCAGATCAACCTCAAGGACAGTGGATGGATAAATAACGTGACTTAAAGGAATATTTGAGATTAGTTACCTTAAACCTCAAGTTGTATAGTTATGTGTGGTGGGATTAATGAAGTGTATAAATCAACTTCCACACGTCAGTGAAACTGGAGACACCCATCTATACACAACTCTTTCGGGGTACTTGCACCTCATCCATACCGAAGTGGATGGCTGGATAAGACAACGGTGTGTCTCTCAAGTAACGAATGGTTCACCATGAATTGCATCTCAACCAGCCACCAGAACTGAGTTGGAGCAAGAACCCGTAACGTCTATGTGCAGATTGTATGTCTCTTATTTGGTTAGAATGAGTTACACTCCAGAAGATGGGCAAATTATAACGACAACAGGTTAAAGTGTACAATGTATACAAGGGTTACATACAACCTAGTCCCAGTGAAAGTTGAAAACAAACCCACAGCTACCCTTAAAGTCTAACACTGACCTTACACACAATAATGATCATCTGCAATACAGCCAACTTTTAATACCATGGTTACATGAAAATAAGACCGTGGCCCAGATTTACTAAAGGCCGTGCATAAGTTTTCTGTCTGACTTTGCACATTCTTTTATGTGCAAACTGCTTGCACAGGTATTTAAGAAGTGTCTACGCCACATGTGTCACACGCAACCCTATTGTGTCGTGGCGGCACCTTTCTTCACATTCTTTATGATCCTAAAGATGCACAAGGTTATTTTCAGGGAATGTCTTATTGACCCAACCGGTTGAAAAAGTGCTGTCTTCAGTTGGGAGTCTGTTCCTTCTGGAATAGATATACTGGTTTTGCTTAATCCCAGATGTTATTACTTGGTGTTAAGGGGGCTGCCTTTCAAGGTAGCAAAAGGAGACATGGCTTTCCACCTTGGAAAACCTATTTGCATTCTTCCCAGATTTCCCACAAACAAGAATTCACATTTATTGTTGGACAACATCTGCATAATCATAACCCGATTGGCATCAAGAATTTTTTGTGGCTCAATTTCCATAAACTATGGTACATTTCCCAATCCCAATTTTTATGAGCAAAAAGCAAGATTTTTAATTTAAACAGTCGTGTCAACCATTTCTGTAAAATCCTTATAACTGACCAAACCCTGAATTCCATCAATGTATAAAGAAAACGCAACATTTATTCAAAGACGGTCATATCATCTTAAATTGTTGTCATACCTTTCTCGTCCCTGAATTTAAAGGAAATCCACGGCATGATAAACCAGGGACACTTACTCCTAGATCCAGGCACTGTGACTGTGGTCATCTTCTTATATTTGTTATCCATGGCCTCCTTCCTTCTAAAATCAACTTCTATAATTATGCTAATGTGCCTTAGGGGCTCTGTGGGATGTTTTACTTTAGAAGGAAGGGGGCCATGGATAAGAAATATAAGATTACCACTGTCACGGTCCTTGGATCTATGAGTAAGTGAACCTGGTTTCTCATATATGATTTTGATGGTAGATTTCTTTTTAATGTTAAATTAGAATCATCGGCATTAATCTCTCATGTTTAGAACTTTTCTTAAAATAGCCCTTATTGTCCGCACTTCCACAGGTAGTTGCTCCTAGTGCATTTGTAGCGCAACTGTCAGTGATTTAATCCCATCAAATGTTCACCCATGTCACAACCTGTGGCCGATCTAAATGATCTATTTATACTATTGTATGGTGCGGGAATGCTATAGCAATAAATGCTGCTAGGTCCTATTTGAAGGGGAAGCTTTCAAAGCTTGAAAAACATTGCTCTGGGTATTATTTTCAGAGAAACAGATGATCCCATCAGCATTATTGGGGTCTAACCGGGTGGTCAGGAGGTCGGTCATAAATTAGAGATGGATTGGTATAAATAGAGGGTAAAATGAGAAGAGATTATGAGATGTGAAAGACCTGTCTAAAATGTGTTTTCAGGGCACATATAAAACAAAGTTTAGTATTGAAATAATTGTTCAGGCAGCACATTCCAGAGAATTGGTGAAACTAAGGTCTTAGAGATGGAAGTGCCAGGTTAAGATTGTAGAGTTTATCATTCATAGATTCTAGAGTACAGGCAGTCCCTGGGTTACGTACAAAACCGGGTCTGTAGGTTTGTTCTTAAGTTGAATTTGTATGTCGGAACTGTATATTTTATAACTGTAACCTCAACCACATTTTTTCCGGTCTCTGTGACAATTGGATTTTAAAATTGTTGGATTGTCATAAGAACCAGGATTAACCATAAATCTTAACTACAGACACATTTAATATCTGTTATAGTTGTTTTTGTAGCCTGGGACTAAAGTACAGTAAATTACCAACATCCAGAGGTCTGTTTGTAACTAGGGGTCATCTGTAAGTCGGGTGTTCTTAAGTAGGGGCCCACCTGTATATTATTGACATAATAAAGACCATGGGCAGGGTGGTAGAATGAGATGTACGGCAATGTAGAAAACATAGTTGATAAGGGAGATCAGTGACTTCCACAGACTGGAGGCATCGTTCCAGCATTTGGAAGTAAAGAGGACACAAAGTAAGGCTTGAGGAACCTCAATTATTTAAGCAAACCGTAAGGAGTTTTGACAGAACAGTTTTTATGAATTTTAAATAGGGTATGTGTTGAGCACATAAATACATGTATACCCTGGGAATAGGCCTAATGGGACATTTCCTCATGGAGCTCCTCATGACATTGCCCTCAAAACAAAAGCATGACTTATCACTGAAGATGCAAACCTCTATACAAGCCTAAATTTTGGTCCTGCTCTGCATAATGAAAGGCTTTGATGCCATAGTTGGACATATTTTTACAAATCTGCCATAGGCAGGCTAGAGAGCCCATATCCGGACAGGAATATTCAAATATAAAACATCACTTTTATTGGCTCAACTAAAAAGGGATATTGTATGTGAAATATCCAAAGGGACACTTGTTAAATAGTGCACATGGGGAATATGTGTTTAAAAACACAGTGCATTTCAAGACTATTAGTAACTAAGTAAAAAATACATCTTTACATCATGCATTCCAAGGTTTTTTATCCCTTTCTGATACTTACCTACATTCTGTACAGTCGCAGCTGGGCCGGCCATCTCTGCTAAGCATCTTCATCTTTATCTTAGATACCACTGCTTAGCACTGACATGCACATTACATACTCATCTTAACCAACTAAGTTAAATGTCATGCGCGATCATGTTTGGACCTTAGGTCAGCTGATTTACTGATCAGCTGACTGAAGGGCCCGTCGCCGCGCATTATCATTGGTTGGTGCCAGTAATGACACACTTGCTTTTATACGCGGACATGCCGATCCATCTTCCGTCATCGGGCAACGCTCATTGGCCTCATCGTCTGCTAGCCTGCTAGGTGAGCCTACGGGGTGACAAGTTCAGGGGGCCATTTCCTTTGATTCTCTACCATTGGTCATCAGCATCTTTACTGTGGGAGGGGCCATATCTTTATATGGTTGGCGTTATGCCGACGCGATCACAGTTAGCCCATAACCCTGCTGAAGCCTGTTTACTGGCGAAACATGTCGGGGGGCTAATGTTTGCCTAATTTTAATGAGCAGTGCAGAGCATCTATAGTTAGTCAGCAAACAATTCTCTTACCTAAAGAGTCATAGACAGTCAGTTTACTGTATACTACATAGGATTCCAATAATGGTCACTGACTAATCTCCTCTATAGGTAGATCGTGAAAGTATTTCACTTCACTTTAGATAGACCAGTTGTTATAAAGAATTCAGTCAGCTATCACCATCTCATATGACAAATACTGAGTAAGCTGTCCTATGTGATAGACTCAATGTGATTGGTTGCGACGGCAGCTCATTTGGTCTCTAGTGGATTATAGTGGCCTGTTCACACTATCTCGTTTTTTACCATCAGCACTGAGCTCACTGCCTTCCACACAAGCCATGATAGGATTATGCTCATAGCTGAGAGAGCTGACCGGTCCAATTACTACAGGGTGTATAGCTCCTTGACCTCTCACCTTCCAAGGTTGTGGGTCCATTTTTCCCAACAACCGGATTACATTACTTTCAATATATTATCTACTTGACATCAATCAGGTCACAGTTCAGATCGTATCAACTGGTCCCCTTTGGTCATGTACCACACTGGATCCTATGTTTCAATATCATACTCCATGTAGCTGACTAAACTTGAGATGTAAACTGCACTGTGTTTTTAAACACATATTCCCCATGGGCACTATTTAACAAGTGTCCCTTTTGATATTTCACATACAATATCCCTTTTTCGTTGCGCCAATAAAAGTGATGTTTTATATTTGAATTTTCCTGTCCGGATATGGGCTCTCTAGCCTGCCTGTGGCAGATTTGTAAAAATAGTGTTTAAACCCCTGCTGTGACAGTAGGTCCGTCTTTGTTAGTTTTTGTCATAGTTGGACATATGGCTCCTTCTGGTGTTTTGTGTAGACCTTGTTTGGTGCCTTAGTCTTGGTATGTCATGTCCAATTCCACTGGCAGGAGAAAGGATTACTCCACATCATTTTTTCATCCATCAGAGGTTTGTCTGTGGCTCCAGTAAGTTGATACCCTTACAACCACAGGGGCAGACATCCTTGTACAAAGCTAACATCTCAGCTGCTGGAGTGTTAAACCAAGATCTCGCAGTTCAAGCGTTCTGTCCATCTAAGTTTGTGGCAACTTGTGATAACTGGCACATTGAAGAACAAGAGGCATTGCACAATCATAAAACTTGACTTGTTCTGATTATTGAAACTTCATGTGGCTAAAACTGTCTGCCCCTCCCACATGCCACATTTGACAGCTAGCTTCTTCATAGTTTGAAGACGTTTGCAGCATCTGTATAACTTTCAGCGTGTCCTTCTTCTTGTTGCAATTTAAACGTTGAGTTGTCTATATAATCCCAAAAAACTTTTAAAGGAAACCTGTGGACTACCTGTCAGTAGTGTTCAAAACTATTGACAATGTTATATTACAGACGGTCCCCTACTTAAGGACACCTGACTTACAGACGACCCCTGGTTAACGACGGACCCCTCTGCCCACTGTGACCTCTGGTGAAGCTCGTATATAAGTAATGGAGTGAAGCAGTTTATATTTAGTCGGATTGTTATGCTACTTGCATGATTAAGGGATGCAAATTTTAATCTCTCTGACTCTTCTCTGCCAAAATTATCACTACCACTTTGGTGTTACAGGTATACAGTGAATTTTGATTTTTTTTTTGCTATAAGAATGGAAAGATACAAACCTGTATTTTTAGATATCCAATAGTCTAATATTTTAAGATGTCTTTCCTAATCACAAATTTATGGGAATTGATGGAAATTTTCTGCAGTTTTCAGATTTATATCATTTGCTTTCTTTTACTACAGACACGTTGATGTTTTGATCTGTAATGAAAGAAATGGACTCATGATGGACTTATGATTATCCCACCATAAAAGTGGGTGGCAGGTAATCTTCTGTGCAGGCGCTGATTCTGATCTGCTTGTTAACCGGGTAAGCATTTTAATAGTGGTTTCCACTTCACTGTATCTATTAGTTGATTCTCATGCACTCAATCTGGACACTCGCCTTTTGGTAGTGTACAATGAATTGATTCCCCCTGTTACTCAACTCTATGACACCTGCTGACATATCGTACGGCTCCAATCTCACCTACAGCCTGGGCTCTCATACACACCATATCTTCAGAAAGTACTTTCACTCTTCTTCTAATATCTGGAGCACAGTGATCAAAGTCTTTTGTAAATTGGTTATCTGACAAGTATATTTGACTAGGGGGCACTTAGCTTGGAGACGTTAAAATTCACAGAGCAAAGGTTGAACATGGTGCCATTTATTTGAATAAGGGGTACTTGGTTTAGGATTATAGAGAAACACCAATGTAAAGGACCTATAAAGTCAAAAGTCAAAAGTTTTATCAATCCTTCTTAGAGAACAGATCTATTAAACACCAATTCTACATGTGTGTTCTACATTAGTTCAAACACTAACTTTAATCTTGCCTAAACTAAACATAATCTGTGTGCTGTATCAACATTTCCCCTCTGAAAGAGCAAAACAAATTAGAGGCCGAGTTAGAAACCTTTATATCTTTGAACTGAGTGCAGGCATACGTTTCATTATTTTTCCAGTTCTAGAAAATTCAGTACGCCTGTGGTGTTGGTTTGCAGTCCACAGCACCATTACATGACTTGGATTTCCACAATTTCATCAAACAAATAATGCCGCAAGTGAATTGGAGCTGAGCTAGAATAACTAAGCTTGGATAGAAGTATGGGTATGACATCAATATTTTTTAACAATATTGAAAGATTCTAGAAGATCCGGTGCCCATATAAAGTCTACTCCAGGTATGGCGTGGCTTACATCTGTGCTATAGCTTGTGCCAGAATCTTGGCTAGACAACTGGCATACAAGGCATGATAAATGCCACCACTGACCCATGCAGTTAATCATCTGGATCTGGAGTTCTTCTTTATAGTCTTTGAATCAAATTTGCCAAGCCTCTCATTTATGGTGGAGGGTCCTTGAGAGCACAAGTTTGAGGGCATCAAAATGTTTCCTGATATAGGGATGAGAAGTTTTACAACATTCCTATAAGGGAAAGACTGGGAACAGACAGACTAAAGCTGTACCCACCAAATTGTCCCTATCTACTACTGCAAAACCACCCTAGACAATGACCAGCAACTGGGTGACAGTCCTTGCTTAACTTTAATGCTTCGTGCAGATGGCCATATGCTTTATCCAGGTCGGAACACAGGCAAACACTCCCCCCCTCTCTATAGGAAGTTGAGTGGCCAGCTGCAAATCTGTTCTAAAATACTAGATAGATAGGACTATCTTTGACTGTGCAGCTGATCGGCTAAGTCAGATTTCGGTGAGACAAGGTGTGCATAGGTGTGCACTAGGTGTCATAGACCTGTATGGAGGACGTGATATGGCACACACAGCCGTGTGATGACACCAGTGATGACACCAGATTAAGTCAAGGTGAACAGAGAAATCAGTCAAAAACCTAGAGAACAACAAAGTACCAAATCAATAGACAAAGGGATAACCAGGAAGACAAACCAAAGGCTTGGAAGAAGTCAGATATACACAGACAGAAAAATGTGAAGTATAACAATCACTGAGTATAAGTTCCCAGGACTTTTTATTGTCAGAATCCTGTTTTAATCGTTGGTAGGATAAGGATTCTGTCTATCACAGCAGGTTAAATTGTAATGAACCAGAAAGGGCACTGCTGGTTGGTGTGCATAATGAATCAATACTGCTAGAAAGTAATAGCAACAGCTATATAGTAATATTCACACTAGTCATAACAGAACAGTTTATTGGTGCATCCTCAGCCGAACTATGTTAATTGAGGATTATGCCAGCCTAGATATTACAATTCCCCTTTGAAAATATTTTAGAGGGTTAATATGTGGATTTTCAAGGATTTTTCTAGCCTGTGGAACGGTTAGTAATCTTGTTATATTTCAATATAATTAAAATTTGATCATTTCAATATATAACCTAATACCTACCACATGAGTCAGCTGAATCTAGATGATGATTAGGTCGCTTAGATAAGATTTCATTTCCTTGTATTTGCATCATGGGGGAATGTAAGGGACACAACATCTGTGACTACAAAAAATATTATCAGTCAAAACAGTCGTGTTTCTGTTCTGCGTTACTTGGGCAACAATTGTTGGGCTCAGCTACTCGAGCTTTTTCAACCTGACATAACAGATAAAGCGGTTGGATACTTGAGGATTTTGCTTATATATTACTAGGCATTACCTCAAAGATCTAAGCTTAAGTGATCGTATCACAGCAGAGCCAGCAATATTTATTACATTCTCTATGAAAGTCTTGTATTTCTCTGCAGGAGGTAATATCTTATAAATAAACGTGAAGTTTTTGATGGTCTTAATGTGGGTTATATGAGTCACAAAGCCTAGTTTCTGGGGAATATCTTACCTTTTTACGGGGACGGGTTAAGGTTGGTGGAGTTCACTGGGAGAAAAATAGGTTGGGAGCCCACCCAGGGCTCCCAATCCCCCCTTTCCCCTCTACCCACAAGCACATTAGTTTCCGATGTTATACTACTATAAGACATTGGAAACATAAGTTTAAGACTATACTGGGCCTGTGCTGTAAAGAGATTCTGGCCTCCACGCAGATGTTGCACTTGATTAGTCTTGAATCCAGTACACAATGGGGGTCATTTACTTACCAGGTCCTGTCGCGATCCAGCGGCGTGTTCTCCGACGAGGATTCAGGTCTTCCGGCGATTCACTAAGGTCGTGCGCCTGATGTCCACCAGGTGTTGCTGCTGCGCTGAAGTCCGCCGAGGTCCGCTGGAGTTCACTAACCGATGTATGTGAGTGATTGATTTTGCGACACAATTCGTTTGTTAAATTCCACGGTTTTTCCAAATTCGACCACGCCCCCGATTTCTGTCGCGTGAAAGCCGGCGCCGATGCGCCACAATCCGATCGTGTGCGCCGAAATCCCGGGGCACTTCTCCACAAATCGGAAAAATTTGGCAAACCCGTCGGAAAAAAATTATTCAGACTCTTGACACAGTTAATGGAAAAGAGAGATTCAATTTCTTGGTAAAACATCAGGCAGACTGCAAGGGTGGCTTCATTAGTAGCTATATTTATGCATCTAAGGCTACATACACCTCAATGCGCCATGAACCACAAGACCGTTTGCCTTTTTTTCGGGGATTGCACAGCGTGGACAGGTATATAAAAGGTGTCTGTGCTGGGATTTTGGCATTTTTCCATGCGACACAAATTGGGGGGAGGCCGTCGGACAATCCGACTGATTTGGACTGAGTGCCGTATTTAACTTTCAAATTGTGTCACAAGGTCAAGCACTTAGATGCACCAGGAAGAAGAAGGTGAACTCCATCGGACCTGAGCGGGGAAGCGACACATGCAGGATATCAGGCGCACGATCTTAGTGAATCGTGCCACAGTGCGTTATCGTCAGACAATGAACTTTCTGTGAACTCCGGGGACGGGGTAAGTAAATGTGCCTCAATGTCCTCACCGCAGGTATCTGATATCTATTGACAATGACCTCTACAATGCAGCCAACAAATCATACAGCCCGCTCTCGGCACTAGCACACAGCAGTGTGCATGTAGCCTTACTGTCATTGCTTCACTTTTTTTTTAAAGATCATAGTTTGAAGGTAAAGCGTGTGACCTCCAAGCATTAGTCGAACATAATTGGTATGATCATATGTTAGTGTCTTCATCATCTTAGGTTCTGTTCACATAGATAGTATGGCTTTGCTTTGAGACATATCTCAAAGGGATATTCCCACAAAGACAAGTTTCTTATATACACTCAGGGTAACAAAATAACACATTCTCTAATTCACTGTTATTAACAAAAATACAGCATTTCACAGATATAAATCCAACCTGACTCTATCAGTCCTGGTGTAAACAATTTCAGTTGCCCCTAGCCACGACCTTGTAACTTCTGACTTAGGGTCAGGTGGTCGCCATCTTGGATTTCTGTGTGACGGCCGTGCTTGCTGAATTTCTGTTTTTCTGCACCCTGCAGAGCCTGTAGCTCCGCCCAATGCAGTGTAGTGTCGTGAAGGGGATCACGTCAGGACGGGTAATTAAATGTGGCTCAATGTGTCTGCTTAGAGAGGCCCCGCCCACACCCTGGAATTTTTCACTGATCAGTGATAGGAGCTAAAACAGCAATAAAGCTAAGTAAAATTGTAAAGTAAGGGGTTAAAATGATCTTTATTCTATAAACATCACTAGGGGATTGAGATTTGAGAATTTTCTTTTGTGGAAAACCACTTTAAAGGGAACCAGTCAGCAAAAATTTACCTAATAAACCACTGACAGTATGTCGCCAACCAGCTCAACACCTTCCACATCATGTTTCTCTCATGGCCCAGTGTGGTGTCATCATCCAGAAAATAAATTGAGATGTAAATTGGTAGTATAAAGTCAAAGATTTTTACACTAAAGTCAAGCTCTCTCTTCCTGAGAAAGCCCTTTTACTGTAATTGATGCTCCTGCATCCAGAGACATCACTAACCAGATCCCCTGAAGTCTGATGCATGATGTCAATCACAGCGGAGGAGGCTTTCAGAGATCCCACCTTGACTTAAAGGGAACCTACCACCACAAATCTACCTATAAAGGTAGATCGGGTGGTAGGTGGATCAATGGGACGTGAGGATAGCCCTTTTAAGGGCTAATCCTCACGTTCCCCGCAATTTTTTGGTAACTTTTATGAAACGTTTATACTAATTTTATTATGCGGCTACTGGGGCGTGGAGTAGCCGCATCTGAGGTTACACGAGGCGGCTACTCCACGCCCCAGTAGCCTTTTTTCTCCTCCTACTTACCATCTTCGGCTACGAGCAGCTGCGCGCCCTCGTCCAACGATCCTGCCGTCTGCGCATGTGCCTGTGCAGCCCCGGCTTCGGAGCAGTGACCACGCGGGCCTGCTGTTCTGCGCATGCGCAGACTTCCGGATCGTTGGACGAGGGCGCGCAGCTACGAGCAGCTGCGCGCCGAAGATGGTGAGTAGGAGGGGTAAAGTGGCTACCGGGGCGTGGAGTAGCCGCCTCGTGTAACCTCAGATGCGGCTACTCCACGCCCCAGTAGCCGTATAATAAAATTAGCATAAACGTTTCATAAAAGTTACCAAAAAATTGCGGGGACGTGAGGATTAGCCCTTAAAAGGGCTATCCTCACGTCCCATTGATCCACCTACCACCCGATCTACCTTTATAGGTAGATTTGTGGTGGTAGGTGCCCTTTAAGTGTTAAACTCTCCGCCTCCTTGACTTTATACAACCAATATACAGCTCACTTCAAAGTTAATTTTCAGATTGATGCCATCACACTGGGTCATGGAAGAAACAAAAACTAGAAGGTGTTACAATATACTAGAAGGTGTTACAATACACTGGTAGTGGTTTATTAGGCCCATAACTGATGATTGGTTCCCTTTGAAATCATCACATATCTCCCATTATCACACAATGCATACTTAGTAATAACCTAAAAAACTCCTTCCCACAACGATATAATATAAGGTACCATCAGAGACGTCATGCAGGTAATTCATGTGGATAGTGGTTGAGATTTCACTATTTACTCTTTAGTAGAGAATGTAAAACACATATAGAAATATAAGAAATTCAATCTAGTTTATAAAGTGTCATTATATGGAAAAATGGTGTGAAGCCTTGGTTGCCATCAAGAGTCAGTAAAATGGTCCATGCCTTACATCAGGATGAACCACGTTACACAATACAAATGTTAGCGGCCATCCACTCTCTTTAGTCTGTGATCCATTGTACAATAGACCTCTGGTCCTGTGAGAACCAGCTGACTGTGGAAGAATAAGCCGATGTCCTAGCTCCATAATTTAATACCCATTCAGTGAAAGTGCTTTTGTGCCGATCCCTAATGGGCACAATGTCACTGCCTACTATATCTATGGGGTAGGACAAATTAAGTACAAATTTTAGCTTTGTTAAGGTATTTTCCTAAGCAACATCTCCTGGCTCTGCCCAGGCATTTTTACGAGGGTTGCCCTCTTCCTTTATGATCTTCCTGTCCCATGTTTTGCTTCTTTTTGTGAAACATCCTGTAAATCCTCATGGGAAAAACTGTTTGTGCAAGAAAGCAAAGATTTATGTCCACTTTTCAGCCTCACCTCCAGATGATGGGATTAGCACATGTTCATAAGCGGATGAGTTATAGAAAAATATTTCACTAATATTATCTCTAAGCAGAGCCCATAAAGTGCCCAAACATCAAAATATTGCCCAGTGCCCACTGACCGGCCTGACTTCAGTGGGAGAGGGATTTGGGCAGATTCCTAACTGAAAATCAGGGCCAAAATCCTTTGTGTGAATATACCCTTACACAGCATATTTAGTGCTCACTCACATCTATCTATGCAGAGCTAAAATATGAAGGAAAATGAGTTTTAGTGCCCCAATTACCAATCACAGTGTAGCTTTCACTTTCTACAGTGCTATAGGAAAAACAAAGCTGTGATTGGTTGATATTGGCAACAATTACAGTATTTCTTCTGGACCTTTCATTACCCTGCCTTATATACAGTATAGAGACAACCCCACAGTCCTCCCCAGCGGCGTAACTTGAAGCTGATGGGTCCCAGTGTAAAGTCTGTGCCAGGCCCCCATCTATAATATATGGTTTATAGTACTAGTCTTCTCATATGGGAAAGTGACACCTTATGGACCCCCTCAACCTCTTGGGCCCGGTTGCGACTGCACCTTCTGCACCCCCTCAAGTTATGTCCCTGGACAGGGTTGGTGCCAGCACTGGATATACCTGGGCAAGTTCCAGGGGCCCACAAAAGGCTGTAAATAAGGAGTCCATGGGGATTCAAGGGGCTGTATCTAATAAATCCAGAGGAGCTGAAGGGGGCTTTATATAAAATAACCATGAGGCAACTGTTTGGGATGATAACCTATGGAATATTTTAGTGAACAAGAAACTGTTTTAGTTTCAGAATTTTTAATGCCGCCACCGGGGTTCACTGCAAAGGGGTCTACTGAGGAGTTGTTGCTCAGGGGCCTACTGAAACCTGGCCCTGCCTCTGGACCTCCCTCTTATAGACCAGATACCGTTTACTTTCTTAGTATCAAAGTATTTTGTACTCTACTGTATGACTGCACAACCTAGCAAAGATATGCTTCCCTCTGTTGGCAGCTGCCATTAAAGGACTCCTGTCATCAGGTCTGTGTCACTTGTCCTGTCACCTCTACCTGTTGGAGCAGCTCACAAGGATCCCATCCCAGTCTTTATCTAGTTATTTCATACATTATTCATTGCAAAATCATCTATTTTGTATCATGTAAATGAGGCTGGTCACATGGTCAGAGGCAGTGATGTCACCCCTGTTCCCCCTCCCCTCTCCTCCCCCTGCTCATGTCTGTGTGTAATGTATAGTAAAGCATTGCTAGTGTGTGTGCTGCATCTGCTGACATGCTGCATCCTCCTTATATACAGGTGAGAGACACAGACATTAGCTACACATGAATCTGACATGTTCTGCTGTAACATGGCTGCCTGGAGCTGCTGTATCTTTCCTATACACACACACATGCACACACAGGCTGCAGGGGGCGTGGCCACCAGCACCAGGAAGCACATCATTATACAGCCTCACATCATTATACAGGCTGTCAGTCATGCACTGGGGGTGTGGCTGTGCCTCCCACTCATGAATAGAGTGGACAGCTTGAATATGCTAATGCTTCATTGGACATTTCACAGGTCATTTGCATACAGCTTTAGGACCTCATTGCTTAGGTTTACAGGCATGTAGAGGGACAATGAAGGGATAGAGGCAATGCTCTCTAATGGCAGTTTATGAAAATATATTTAGTTTAGGGGGGTTATTTTGCATGACGGGTTCTCTTTAAGGCTAGTCATTTCTTTTTGTCATACTTTCACTATACATGAAGGGGTTGTACCAAGGTTTAGTGTTATCTCTACAGGATAGAGGATTACAATCTGATCCGTTGAGACCCAACTGCTAGGAACTCCAATGACTCAAAATACACCCACATGACTCCTTGTTCCAGTGAATGGAACAAGGAAGGTTGATTATAAATGCAGGTTGGGAATTAGCATTAAAAAGGCTATCGGAACTTCTCATTAGGTGAAAATGATAAATCCTGATGACAGGTTCCCTGAAGAGAGCTTTTTCTACCATTGTTTTTTAAGAGGCATTTGACCAGAATAAATGAAAGAGTATACAGTACATAACCTTTACATGTGCAAGCTGTATGAACAAGCAGATGGTGGCACTTAGATCATCCAACCATATTAATGATGGATATTTTTCCAGCTTCTGCCTTGTACCCATTTATTTATCCTCTGGTCATTAAACGTAGGAGAAAATCTTCACGCATAAACACATTGTAAAGTTATAAATCTAAATGTAGAGGTATTAATTCTACACACATAGCTACTAGGATGTAAATGGCTTAGGTCTGTCACATCACTGCCCACTTTTGAGATATGAAATCTGGACATTTTGATAATAATTCTTTATTTATATGGCGCACACATATTACGCAGCGCTGCACAGAGCTCGCCAAATCGGTACCTGTCCCCATGGGGCTCACAATTTAATCAACCTACCAGTATGTTTTCGAGTGTGGGAGGAAACCGGTGGACCCGGATGAAACCCACGCAAACACGGAGAGAACATACAGACTCTTTGCAGATGTTGATAGTACTTGAACCCAGAACCCCATATGGTACTAGAATCAGGCTTAATGGGGAATGGAGGATGAGTCTCTTCTGGCTGCTTTTAAACTGTGGTTTCGGGACCATTGGAAGACCTTCACAGGTCCTCAAATGGCTTTTATGTTTAAGTGTATTAAAAGCAGGAACAGATGTACATGGGTGTCATAGGTCAAAGTCTTTCTCTGTATAAAATTTGGTGGGTGGTTTGGGTTGCCATGGGCCCCCTAGAAGTTTTAGTCCCTGGGCTACCTCCCAAACTGGCTATATTATAATCCACTGCTGCTATTTTTACTGGGTGTCTCCTGGAGATTCCAGGAGAGAAGACAAGTATACAGGCAGTCCCCTACTTAAGGACACCCGACTTACAGACAATCCATAGTTACAGACTGACCCCTCTGCCCACTGTGACCTCTGGTGAAGATCTCTGGATGTTACTATAGTCCCAGGCTGCAATGATCAGCTGTAAAGTGTCTACAATTAAGCTTTATTGATAATCCTTGGTCCAATTTGAATGTCCAATTGTCACTGGGCAAAAAATTTTTTTGTCTGGATCTACAATTGTAAAATATACAGTTTCGACTTACATACAAATTCAACTTAAGAACAAACCTATGGAACCAATCTTGTACGTAACCTGGGGTCTGCCTGTATTCTAAATATAAAGGATGTGTTTAGAAACACCAAAGCCAAGAAACTATCTTCTGTCTGGTAGGTTTATCCTAACTGAAATAGAAAAGTAGAATAAATGTCTTCTATTCGTACAGAAGTCACAGCCCACTATACTGCCGTGGTATTTTCCAATCTCTTCTTCTGTAGACAGCTGTTTTTTGATATCTTAGTGAAGCACCTCCTTTCCCCAGAGAGGAAGATGGGCCTGGTGCCTCAGCATGGAAGGGCTAACACAAATATGAGGCCAATTTCCTTCTTACATGTACTTACATTTTTCACGATAAGCTGCACAATACAAAATGTTCAAATAGGAAAACATGTAAGAGCAAGAGAAGTCATTCAACAGGAAAAGAAATTGGCCGCGTGTACTGTCTGTGAGCAGCAATGGTTGAGCTTGCCAGAACAGGAAGCTATCCTGAACTGGGTTAGGCGCTATGTGGTGATCCATAGACACGTAGAAAACATTCATTTGAGAAAAACATGTATAAAAAAAAAAGAATGTGACAATTCACTGACAGCAAGCAGAGATATTGAAATTAGTGAGGAACCAGAGCAAATGGAGAGTAGAAATACAGTAAAAAGTTCCAAGCCAGCCTTTTATTTCATAATAAAGAAAGAGAAAATAGAGAAAATGACATATCTGAATACCTCATTAAGTAATGGGTGAGGGGAGGGCTTATCTTTAATGCTTGGTCTAGGAAATGGCCACCATATTGGTTTCAAAGGCACATTTTTCCAATAGGAACTTTGCCTTATAGCAGTGATGGTGAACCTTTTAGAGACTGAGTGCCCAAACTACAACCAAAACCCACTTATTTAGCCTGATGTGCCAATGTGCCATATTAATCAGTAACTTATTGCTACCTGTTCTTCCATATCTTTTAATTGTATCTGCTCCTGAGGCCACCAATACAGTTGAAAGAAGGAGGGCAAATTCAGACTATCATTGTAACTTCTCTCCAGGGTTTCTCTGTTTAGGAAGAATGGTGGGTCCAGCCGGAGGACCAAAAAGATAATGCACTTCTTTTAACACCTTCTCACTTTTGAAGCAGTTCCAACTTATGCAGCATCTCATAAGTTGCCTAGGACTGCAGGAAGATTTAATGGATTTGGTCCTGTTTGGTGAACTCTGTCCTAGGCTGATGGCCTGAGTGTCCATAGAAAGGGCTCTGAGTGCCACCTCTTGCACCAGTGCCATAGGTTCGCCATCACTGCCTTATATTATATCAAAAGCAGATATTTGATTGCACAATGAATATGGATTGTCTACATAATACAGTATTTTTATTTGACGGATGCACACTCAAAGTTTTGACTGTTTTTTTAGCGATTTTTTTTGCTTTTTGGCTCTATGGTGATATATCACAATGAATACACACTAATTGTTGCTTTCATTCTTTCAATCCGTCTACAGTTTAATATCTTCTCTTCATTCCATTCTATCCTTTACTCATCTCTGCATTTGACCACTAGACCAATGCATCTACTTTGTGCCAGTCACTGCCCCGGTGGTTTGTCCACTCAGCTTTCCAATTACATTCCCCCAAGGGATTTAAAATTTTCAAACCTGGGCCTGAAGAGTTGGTGGCTCAAAGTGGGCACACAGAGAGTCTCCCAGGCACAGAGTTTGCCAGACATGGCATCTTCCTGCAGTCTCAGGTAGTCCAAGTAGTGCCCTGCTATTGTAAAGTGACCCATCCTGTGCTGCTTGGTCCTGTCCAAAGAGTGAAAAGGTGTCGGATTGGAGCTTAAAGATTCTGGTAGCAATAAGTTTGTTACTGCCTAAACTGCTGTGTTGGCACTTTGGGAAAAGCTAGTGTTTTTTTGAGTCTCACTTTGGGCACTCGATCTCTGAAAGGTTCATCATCACTGTTGTATACAATTTCTGTTTATGGATTCATTTAATCAGGGATCCCCTTGTATGTTCTTAATGGGACTGTAATGGAAACACTGGACTCAGGGACAACAGACAAGGCAGTGAACCCTAAAACTCTAGCCCCCACACCATCCCTGCCTGCTTGCCGCAGCATGTCTTAGGTGATAAAAGAGAACCTCAAAGAAGATCCCTCCCTACGCTAAAGTCTGAACACAAAATAAGACAAACGACACAAAAGGATGGTCAGCAATCTGGTTCACAACAGAAATAGCACATCAGGCACATAATTGCAGATACAAGGAATAGTCAAGAATGAGAGCCAAAAATCATAAACAAAAAGTACAGAAGTAGGTAGAAAAGATACTTTAACCGGCTATGAGGATAGCACACATAGGATATTTATCTGAATAAGAAGTCTGCTCCAGGTGAAGGGGGCAGAACTCTGCAGATAGCTGGCCATGGTAGTTTCAATCAACAGCCCCACCACTAGAGCACTGTTCAGACTGCCGAGTGAAGTGAACTGAGTGATAGGAATTCAGCATCTTTTCATCCCGACCGTACAAACTGCATAAGACTTTGACACAGACGGTAACATAATAATACTAACTTGATGTCAGCCTCCAATATATCAATGTTGGGCAGGACAAGCTGAGCCCAGGAATGGGCCAGACGTTACAGGAACTACTTGCTAATTATTCATTAAGATGATGTTTCCCGTCTTTTACAGTTGTAAATATAATGTATTATTGCTATCATTTCCTTTGACTAACAAAAATCCACCTTTTGTCAATGAGCGGCAGGCTTTTTTTGCCTGGCCCTGCCCAGATTAGATAGTAAGTTCTGAACTGTTTGCAAGGCAAACAAAAGTGGTTCCCAGCAAGCGAGAGCAAGAAACCTTTAATCAGCGTAAAGTTCACAAGATTTCATTCTGGAAGATTTCCAGAAATTCCAAGCAAGATGCAGAGGTCATTTCTAATACTGTGCCGAACACAGAAATGAATGATTTAGTCTGCAGCAGGAGATCTGGGTATGGGGCACTAGAGCAAATCTTAGTTTCGCTATGGATTACTGTTACAATGTATCAGTAACACATCTTTGATTTATCTAATCCAACTATCAACACATATGTAGTATACAGCAGTGCCAGCACAATAATCCAACCTTTAGTTACCTTATAACAGGCCAGAACCAAACTTGCAATGCTCTAAATCAGGGTAGTCAGCCGTGGATATACCCATAACTCAATTCATTCAATTGGTTGGGTCTCCAGAAATCACGGGCCCATTGAGTATTGCGAAGCCAAATCTTCTAGACCATTTAAAAAAAAAAAACAAAAACAGCCTGGGAGACGTAAGTTGTTGATGTCAATACAGTTTAAAGCTAAAGTAACATTGGGAGCAGAGCTGTGTATTAGAAGGATCCCCTGAAGAAATAACAATGCTGAGGGCCCCAGATATGCCATATCCACCATTGAGGGTAATGTACATAGTGGTATAGAAATTTTCACCATTCCACGTATGCCACGCTGCATTCCACGTATGAGGCAATATATCTACATTGGAGAGATCAATTATTATAAATTCTGTACAATGTTTTTGGTGGCACACAATGATAATATAGTGGGAGTGTTAATATGTAATGTTGATATTAAATTTGCAACATTTGCAACAATCTTTTTACCGCAGAACCCAGGCTGGTCATTGGTTGGTGCCATGGAAATCCCCAGGTCAGAGATTTTATTAATTCTCTCTCTGGCTGGATTTCTGGGTCAGTGGTTTTTCTGTTTGCGTATAAGCTCCTGTCTGCAAACAGGTCAGGTCAGTGCTCCCCATATCAGCAAATTAATGTTATTGTTTGTATGATAAAAAGTTATTTTCCAATATACTTTCTGTATCAATTCCTCACTGTTTTCTAGATCTCTGCTTGATGTCATTCTATAGAAAGCTTCTATGTTCACTTCCAGACCAAGGTCACATAGGTTCACATCTCGTTAGTATCACAGAAAGTAATCAGAGCTGTCTGTTATAACTATCTGTGTACCTGCGGGACCATGCTCAGATTTCTGTCCACTGGAAATAAACATAAAATGACAGCAAGCAGAGATCTAGAAAACCGTGAGGAATTGATACAAAAAGTATATTGGAAAATTGTATAACTTCTTGTCTCAGTCTCTATTATTACACAGTATATTATTTTTATAGATAGTTTCATAGTTTCATAGTTTATACGGTTGAAAAAAGACACTTATCCATCAAGTTCAACCAAGGAAGGGATTGGACGAGGAAGGGATTTAGGGGAAACAATTCTATATAACATAACCATCAATGTTATTTAGGTTTAAAAAGGCATCTAGACCCTTCTTGAAGCTCTCTGCTGTCCCTGCTGTGACCAGCGCCTGAGGCAGGCTATTCCACAGATTGTATATACTATTGCCAGTACTCTGGGACATTTTGACACACATGCTCAGCGGTTACATTTTTGTGCTATACTGTTGTGTGCAGATCACTCTTGCTGGACTATTAAGTGTAACACAGAATAAACATACGTAAGGTAAAAATATATTTGCATTGATTCTTATACGCACAAGATTAACTGTGCTGCACATGTTACTTTCAAGTCTGATGTAGATTCTATTTGTTTGTGAATTATATAGGAGACACTTTTGCAATTAAGGAGCTTTATAGTTTCTGGCCTCAGTCCACATTCCTCCCAAGCTTTTTCACATCCGTGTTCAGCGCTACAATAGAAGCCGGTATGAGGGGTTTCCTTTCCTTCATTATACACATATGAGAAATCTACATCTTGATCTTCATCAATATAAACATTAATGGAGACTTACAGAGTCAAATATCTTTGCACGAAATTTATTGTGTGTGATTACTATTATGACTATTCATTTCCCAGATATAGTTCCAACATGTCTCTATCAGTCCTGGTGTACACAATTTTAGCTGCCCCTGGTTTCCGACCCTGTATCTTCTGACTTTAGGGTTTGTAGCCATCTTGCTTTTCTGTCTGACGCTGTGGAGCTGAGCCAAGCTCTTCTCTGCTCCATGCCTCTAGCCCCTCCCCCCTGCATTCCAGGAGGAGCTTACACACACACTCACACTGACTTCCTGCAACAAACAACAACACATCACATCATGAGCTACAAGCTAAAGGCAGATAGGTTCTTTATGGGGGGAAGGCCCATCAGATCTAACAGTGTGTGTATAGCTAACATGTAGCAGAGGTGGAGAGTTTCATTGTGTGAAATAGGCTTCTCATGGATCTCATCATCTCATCTCTGATCTGTCTCATCTCTCTTTCTATGTGTCAGATACTAATACAACGTTCAAAAGGTAAATGAAAGTGTATATAAACCTTGTACCCTGATAATCTAACCACATTGTCAGCTCACAGAACTAGATGGATCATGAAGTGTCTGCTTAGAGAGGCCACACCCTGGAATTTTACACTGACCATCACTGAGTAATAGGAGCCAGAACAACAATAACATTGAGTAAAATTGTAAGCTAAAGGGTTGAAAATGATCTTTATTATGTAAACATAACAAGAAGTATGATGGCGGCTACCCTTACATACATGAAACTCTATGGAGAAGGGAACTTCCATTAGCCTTCCCTATTTTGTTCCTGAGACCCTCTTCCAATATTGAAAGTCAGTCACAAGTGTGAACAGGGTCTTAGAATAAAGAAACATTACGTAGGTGGAAAAGGGTGTAACTTATGATGTTCCAAAATGTATTGCAAAGTAAGACAACCTATAGGTCATATAAAGATAGACAGAAGTCTTTAAGGGTCTCCACTCCATTTTCTGCATTGACTTTTCTAGAACAGTTACTATGTATTATATTACCTTTATAAGACTATCTGTTCATATCTAGGGCTGCAAACAACAGGTCCGCAATCTGTATTTTTTTGTCCTGTATGTCACTGGTGTGTGAGGTCTGCTTTTAAAAGGACTGCCTGTTATACACAAAGATGTGGTTCCCACTGCCCTGCCTGTGAGCTGACTGCCTGCGCTGCAAAACTCAGAGCAGGTCCTCATCCAATCAATGTTTGTGGCTTGCGGAGTCAGACATTGTGCCATGACTTATAAACAATAGCTAGCATATGGCAAAAAACTAACCGGGAAGATTTATCATGCTCCAGTGCTCATGTGTTATGAAATCCTCCCATCTGTGGTACTGCCTCTTGATGTATCTGGTGGGGTTTGCTGGCTGCAGCATGAATTTGGCGTAAAGGGGATGATAATCACAATGCCTGGTGATTTGCAAGGCATTGCGATTGTTTCAGGAATTCTATGCCAGTTTTCCGCAGATTTACCAATTGATCACGATTTAGATGCACCAAACCTCACAGTTTACAGTGCATGTCAAAGAACATGAGAATGATGAGATCTAAGGGACTGCCCAAGGAGCTTAGAGACACAACTGTGGCAAGGCACAGATCTGGCCAAGGTTACAAAAGACTCAAGGTTTTTAAGAGCACAGTGACCTTTGAAATCCTTAAAGGAAATCTACCTTCAGGAAACTACTTTTTCAAGGTGCAGATTTCCCATGGCTGCAGCATCTGCATCCCATTTTTGCAGCATTCTGGGATGCAGCTGCTGCAGAATTAAACTTTAATTCATCTTTATGCAAATTATTTTCAAAGCCTAGGGGAGCTCTGGGAGTGAAGGCTACTCCTTGCCCCCAAGGAGCTGCTACATACCCGCCTCCCCACGTCTCTTCATATTCTTTCTGTGCATCTTCGGCAGTAAGGAAGTTCTGCGCAAGAGCAGTAGCTCCTGTTTTAGTGCCGTAGATGTGCCTGACTCTTTTGAGCACAGGAGAGTCAGTTTGATTACAGCGGCAGGCACGCTCCGCTGTGACAACCTCCACTCACCTGGCATGCCAACCCTATCCACATGTCTTATACACATTGAAGCTAATGCTGGATTTGGCGCACGGATTGCGTGCTGGGTGGCGGAAGTTGTCGGAGCAGGCGTGTGTGCCCCTGTAACAGGCAGACAACGGTGTGGGAGCACAGGAGCGGCAGAGAAGGTAAGTACACACAGTACACCTGTATATTTTTAATACACTTAGACAACCCCCTTAACTTTTATTGTTTCTTTAATAAAACAAATACTTTTCATTATAAATACAATGGTGCATTTAATGTTTAAAACGAGCTGTCAGTAGTGCTATGCAGTATACTATTACATATTTATGCTCAATATTACTGTCCTTCCACTGTCAGCCACAATTTACCTGCGGTCGTGGAATGGGATTCAACCGTTACATTACGATCCACATTACGCAGAAATTTACATTGCAGACTTCAGCCCATACCAGTTTTTTATTCCGGTGACATATTATACAGGATTATTTGCTTTTGTTGTACGTTACAGTTTAGAGTTATTTGCTTTCAGTCTTTTTATATATGTTTTAGTTATCAGACATTACTGCTACTTATCGATGGCGTATATTGTGCACCCTGTCTGCTTTCGGTGGACAGACCTCAGAGGGATCCATCTACTTTCCTTAAAGTTGAATATCAAAAATGGCTGCATGAATTATTATTCACATCTTACTGACACTTCACAGCTTGTTACGAAGGACAAACAGAAGAACCATACAGGGTCCTGCAACATTCCCCAGCTAAGAGTGAGATGAAAGTATAACAGTGGAAGAAATGAGGAAAATACAGAGAAACGGCGAGAAGTAGTGAAGAATGTTAGAATTTACAATTTTGGAACAGAGATATTTGTGCCAACAGAGAATGCCATTAATAAATCGCCTGATTATTATATTATTTTAACATGGCCTCGCCTTGCAGATTGATTTTATACATAGCTACAATCTTTGGCACTTCTATATAGTGACACATATACAGTATCTCAGGAATAAATTTACTAATAACAAAGAATATACTAAAGAGGAAGCAATGGAGGCAAAGTTTTTCATCCAGGAAAAGGTATTTCTTTTAATAGAAGCATAGAAGACATTACAGGGGATAAATGAGCTCACATCACTCTCTGGTGGAAATTTGGGGAACTACAGGCTTTTACAATGTAATCAGCACTGATAGTGGTCTTCCTGCTCCCTCTCTGGTGCTGTGGAGGAACTGCATGTATTCTGATTTTGGAAATACTTCCAGGTCTACACAAGAGGTGTTCAGCCACGTTTATACAACAGAATGTTGGTCAATATTTTGCATCAATATTTGTGAGCTAAAATCAGGAATGAATGAAGCACAGAAAAAAGTATAATGGGAAGATTTGCTTATTCTGGACTAACTATGGGGGAAGATTTATCAGACACTCCAAAACATACTGGTAGGTTCATTAGATTGTGAGCCTGGGTTCTCCGACGCTGGTTCGGGTCCGGCCGGGATTCACTAAGGTCCGTGCGCCGATATCCACTAGGTGTCGCTGCTGCGCCGAGGTCCGCTGGAGTTCACCTTCTATTTCCTGGTGCAGGTAAGTGCGTGTCAAGCAACACTTTTTTTAAAAAAAAATACCACAATTTTTCCAAATCTGTCAGGTTTTCTGACGGCCACGTCCCCCGATTTCCGTTGCATGCATGCCGGCGCTGAAGCGCCACAATCCGATTGCGTGCGCCAAAAAACTCGGGGCAGAAAGCTTGCACATGTAATGCATTGCTGCTCATATGTACAGCTTAGGGATAATGTATTGCTTCTTGTTCTGTCCTCTGCAGAAATCTAGCTGCTTAGGTTTCCGTCTGCAGTGTAAGGTTGGTAACAGCTCCATCTACTGGTGGTTTAGCGCATTTCCTAGCTTGTAGTTTTCAATGCATTATGGGAAATGTCCTGAGGCATTGTGGGTATTTCTTGTTATTGCAGTGTGTAATAACAGCAGCCATTTTTCCTGGGCAGAATTGTGTGAAACATTACACCTTTGCTGCTTTTTATCGTAATTAAGAGGGTAAGTATCACCTAGGTTTTTCTTATCAAATGCCCTTGATAAATTGATCATCAAAAAGTGTGACCATTTCTATAAAAGCAGAATTTTGGAAAGGCTGTGCAGGGGCCGGAGGTTTCAGATGTACAGCTGTCGGATAATGGGGCACATTTACTTACCTGAGTTTCTGAAAGTGCATTGATTCACTAAGATTGTGCTCCCGATATCCTGCATGTGTTGCTTCCCCGCTCAGGTCCGCCGGAGTTCACCTTCTTCTTCCCGGTGTATGTAAGTGCTTGATCTTGTGACACAACTTGAATCTTAAATCCAGCGCTCAGTCCGAATCAGTCAGATTGTCATACGGTCATGTGAGTATAGCCTAATGTGGTGTTTATGGTGATTTGTGGAGCATTATGTCGTTATTGCCGCTCTCTCCAATGCAAAAGCACTTCATTATCCGTCTGTAATATCCGCACATATCTGTCTCTGGGCTAATCTTCTTTTCATGGGAATACATCTCCCTGATTTATTATTATACAAACAGAAAGTCCAGGCAGCACAGGGCAATCAAGTAGCTATGGGTGCAAGGATTGGGTCAAGATTCCTCCATTGATAAAAAACAGAAAATAAGCAGCACTCCTGACATCCGAATTGAAGTAAAAAAAGTGGTCCTTTTTATTTCATGTGTAGCAGTTGTTCACAGTAAGAGCCGGCTCTTGTTTGTTAACGACAGGAGCTGGCTCACTTAACCCCTCCCCTTACCGGCTCAACATGCCCCCTTTAACCTGAAACAATCGGGTTAAAAAGGAAGTGGTGTGGGGTGACTCATTGGCCTATATATTTAATTGGGAGCTGTTCAGGAGCCAGAAGAGCCGGCTCTTCTTAGTGAGCTGAGCCTTATGAGCCTAATGATCCAGCTCACTAAGAAGAGCCGGAATTCCCATCACTACTCTATACAGCTGAGCTGCAATACCTGCACCAACCATGATCAGAGGTGGCACTGTTTTTGGAAGAAGAAGCCATGAATTTTAACTTTAACCCCTTTAAAATCTATCTGGTGAATCCTTATCCAGGTCAGGATAGGTTATCAACATAAGATTGATGGGGATCTAAAACCCAGCACCCCTAATGATCAGCTATTCAAAGATGCCTCTAGTTAAATCACTATATCAAGTAAATGAGCGTTGAGCTGCAGTTATCCTACCACAATACAGACTGGAGATAAACAAAGAAAAGGAGAACACCTTTAATTTTATAGGAACAACGGTGGGAAAGTATAGATTTAAAAAACCTTACATCTGAAATCTTCACTTTTCGTTTTTTTTTTTGCTTTTTCCTAATCATTATAAATAATTTGATGTGTCCATATTCAGCTATATCTGTGTCCTGGTACCTACAATGGTGACTTTATTATTGCTTGTGTTATGTTCTTTCTATTCATCGGATAAAGGTCTGCTCTAGTACATGTGTCCCCCTCCCCTAATTGAACAGATTCTGGATGCCACTTGGTTTATTTTGTAGCCTACTTTGTTTATATGGTGCTTTATCTTCTGGCCTTACTTTATCTCTAGTAAACCCAACACAAGGAGTGACCTGTAGTGTAAATCATGGTCCCCAGACATAGACACAACAGTGACACATTTTTTAGATATGTGAAACTGCACGTTAAATTCTATTGGTTGATTTATGTGGTTAAAATTCAACCATGAAAATGTATCTACATTGTGCCATGTATATGTGGTCTTGTCTTCCCATGTTTCGGTTACTCGGTGTCCTGTAGTCTTGACTCTTTAAGTCCCTTTGCACTTCAGCGTATTTTACTCAACTAAAGTACTAATCCCCTCAGGTTGGGTATGAAATGTATTTTCTAGAAGTTCCTCTTTAAATAAAAAATCATGTCAAGTTTAGAGGCTGCAGGGGGAGCGTCCCTTCAGACACCCCATTCTTCAGGTTTTATAGCACCTAGAGACATACTTTTGGTGTCATATTAAAGATAAGCACCTCATCTTTCAGATTGCATCACCTCATGATTGATGTTCTGTGAGTTACATAATTGGAGATACAAGCAGTTAAAGACAAAGCTGGAGATGTGAGCTGCAGGAGTCTGGGGGCGTCTTTTCTACTGTAATTGAATCAAGGGACTCATGGTTTGTTGTATGTACCCTGCGGATGCGCATGATCACGTATGCTCACTTAGTATGTTGGTAGTTCATTCATATACAAATGAATGGGGCTGAAATGCCATACGAAGCACATCCACCATGTCTGTAGTTTGTTCTAACAGCTGATTGGTGGGGGTGCTAGGTGCCAGACACCCACCAGTCTGATATTAATCACCAATCCTAAGGATAGATTATCAATTAAAAGAACCATAGAATCCCCTTTAGGTTTAGAAATGCTTAGAACCGCCAAGAACAAGAGGCTTGATGAAGAGGATTCTTTGTTCCTCCTTATTAATATGTAGTAAATGATATTGCTCACAAAAGGTCCTTTAGGGTTTCACTTTTTAACGTCCATAACTTCTGTTCCATAACACAATCTACAGTAAATTTGCCAGTGTGTCATGAGCCAGAACTAGGTGACTATATTTTTCCATTATTTACCAAATATACTCGAGTATAAGCCTAGTTTTTCAGCACAAAAAATGTGATGAAAAACCCAAACTCGGCTTATACTCAAGTCAAAAAAATAAATATATCTAAACTCACCTTTCTGGCGACCCCTGTATATATTCTGTGCGATCTGTCCGGCAGTGGCGGCAGGCTATATAAACTGGGGCAGGGGCTGGCAGGCTATATACACTGGGGCAGGGTCTGGCAGGCTATATACACTGGGGCAGGGTCTGGCGGGCTATATACACTGGGGCAGGGTCTGGCAGGCTATATACACTGTGGCAGGGGCTGGCAGGCTATACACACTGTGGCAGGGGCTGGCAGGCTATATACACTGGGGCAGGGGCTGGCAGGCTATATACACTGTGGCAGGGTCTGGCGGGCTATATACACTGGGGCAGGGTCTGGCAGGCTATATACACTGGGGCAGGGTCTGGCAGGCTATATACACTGGGGCAGGGTCTGGCAGGCTATATACACTGGGGCAGGGTCTGGCAGGCTATATACACTGGGGCAGGGTCTGGCAGGCTATATACACTGTGGCAGGGGCTGGCAGGCTATACACACTGTGGCAGGGGCTGGCAGGCTATATACACTGGGGCAGGGGCTGGCAGGCTATATACACTGTGGCAGGGTCTGGCAGGCTATATACACTGGGGCAGGGTCTGGCAGGCTATATACACTGTGGCAGGGTCTGGCGGGCTATATACACTGGGGCAGGGTCTGGCGGGCTATATACACTGGGGCAGGGTCTGGCAGGCTATATACACTGGGGCAGGGGCTGGCAGGCTATATATACTGTGGCAGGGTCTGGCAGGCTATATACACTGGGGCAGGGTCTGGCAGGCTATATACACTGGGGCAGGGTCTGGCAGGCTATATACACTGGGGCAGGGTCTGGCAGGCTATATACACTGGGGCAGGGTCTGGCAGGCTATATACACTGGGGCAGGGTCTGGCAGGCTATATACACTGGGGCAGGGGCTGGCCGGCTATATACACTGGGGCAGGGGCTGGCAGGCTATATACACTGGGGCAGGGTCTGGCAGGCTATATACACTGTGGCAGGGTCTGGCAGGCTATATACACTGGGGCAGGGTCTGGCAGGCTATATACACTGGGGCAGGGGCTGGCCGGCTATATACACTGGAGCAGGGGCTGGCAGGCTATATACACTGGGGCAGGGGCTGGCAGGCTATATACACTGGGGCAGGGGCTGGCTGGCTATATACTGGGGAGAGTGTGACCAATGCATTTCCCACCCTCGGCTTATACTAGAGTCAATAGGTTTTCCCAGTATTTTGTGGTAAAATTAGGGGCCTTGGCTTATACTCGGGTCGGCTTATACTCGAGTATATACGGTATGCTAGTTTTCCACCCACTTTTAAGGGAAGTGGCGAGTATGACGTAAAACGATGAAAATGGGAAGTTCTCGGTGGTAAAACAGGCGCATTCTGGAATAAAATGAACGATACATTATTCCCAGTGAGTGAAGCAGCATTGCACATGCTCGAGCACCGCTATATATGAAGTTCCTCCTCCTATGTGGGTCTATATAGATGTGAAGTGTGGGAAAATCCCTGGAATAACTTTTTTTTTTATCCAAGAGAACAGAGAACATGTATGATAAGTTGGTATTTAGTGCTGGGCCTTATGTGGGTAGGAGATGCTGAGGTATCGTAATAGTCCTATTATTGCCCCGTACAAAACTGAGCTATAATGTGGCCAAGAGATAAAAATTATTCTTCTAATGCTCCTCATTGCGCCGCTCTCTGTGACTATACTGATAAGCCCTGGTTATACACAGTTGTATCATCTAGCACTGACATTCAAAGGATTGAATAAGTTATTCTAGAAAAGTTTTCCTCATATATTCCTGTTCAGTGACCCAATCCACACCGCGCTCCTGACAGCTGCTACCTGGTCTGTGAAAGTCACCGTTCATTTCTTTAGGGGGAGAGAAATAGCAGTGTTAGATGTGTCGCAGTGAGCGGATCACTGAACAGGAACCAGGTAGGAGGGTTTGATTTTTACTTCAAATACTCAAGTGAGATTTAAATGAAAAATAATACTAAAAACATATGTTATCCTAGTAACACCCAACTTTCCTGACACCTCAGGATGATAGGCAGTGCAGTGTAACAATGATGTGTAACACATGGCGCCATCTTGTGGTGGAGAAATGACTGGTCATCAGCTCTCGATGGTCAAACCTACAGGGAACATGGGAATTCGTGATGAGGGGTCAGGATCAGGGCCGATTCTAGCATATTTGCTGCCTGAGGCGAATATTAAAATGCTGCCCCCCCCCCCCCCCCCCCAGCTCCCTGTTCAGTAAATGCTGAAAACTGTTTGACTGGCTACAGGTTCTGGGAGTCATTAGTGGCATCTAGTACCTTATAGATGACAATCTCTTCCATCAGGAGGACTTTATTCCGGGTTCTCCAATCCATGACATATCACTGCTGAATTCACAGCCAGATATCTTCAGCTCCGTGCAGCATCTCCACCCGGCGTCCCTAAAAATACCACAGTCACTTACAGTAAGAAGTCTCCTGGATAACAACACTGTGCTCCTAAATAATATATACCCCTCACAACACAACTGACCGCACTCTCCCCACATATAACACATCCCTTCATTATATATATATATATATTCTACTGGAATTATAGCCTGCACAGCACTCCAATCCAATACAGACGCCCCAACCCCAACATTTGGTCTACATGATGCAAAGTAATCTATTGTATCCTATAACTAATATATCCCACCCTGTTATGTTACATATGATTTTATATTCAGTGCTCCCCCTGACCAATGTAAATATATAGCACCCCCCAATGCATATATACAGCCCCCCACCCCCAGTATAAGAATAATGTGCCCCCATATAAATGTATACGGCTCCCCCCACCCCCAGTATAAGAATAATGTGCCCCCATATAAATGTATACAGCTCCCCCCACCCCCAGTATAAGAATAATGTGCCCCCATATAAATGTATACAGCTCCCACCCCCAGTATAAGAATAATGTGCCCCCATATAAATGTATACAGCTCCCACCCCCAGTATAAGAATAATGTGCCCCCATATAAATGTATACAGCCCCCCCCCAGTATAAGAATAATGTGCCCCCATATAAATGTATACAGCCCCCCCCAGTATAAGAATAATGTGCCCCCATATAAATGTATACAGCCCCCCCCAGTATAAAAATAATGTGCCCCCATATAAATGTATACAGCCCCCCCCCCCAGTATAAGAATAATGTGCCCCCATATAAATGTATACAGCCCCCCCCAGTATAAGAATAATGTGCCCCCATATAAATGTATACAGCCCCCCCCCCAGTATAAGAATAATGTGCCCCCATATAAATGTATACAGCCCCCCCAGTATAAGAATAATGTGCCCCCATATAAATGTATACAGCTCCCCCCAGTATAAGAATAATGTGCCCCCATATAAATGTATACAGCCCCCCACCCCCAGTATAAGAATAATGTGCCCCCATATAAATGTATACAGCCCCCCACCCCCAGTATGAGAATAATGTGCCTCTGTGTAAATGTATACAGCCCCCCCACCCCCAGTATGAGAATAATGTGCCCCTGTATAAATGTATACAGCCCCCCCACCCCCATTATATTAGTATTAGCCACTTATATCTATTTAATTAAAAAGTGTATATGAAAATAATAAAACGTATACTTACCTCGGCAGGCTGCTCCCACAGCGCGGGTCCCGTCTACACGCAGCTCCCGTCAGCTCAGAGACACAGGCGGCGTGACGTCATCATCCGCCGCCTGTGTCCCTGCATGGTACGGAGCGACGCCAGCAGCCTTAAAGGGGTTATCCGGGTTTAAATTTTTTTTTATGTCCGGGCTGGGGAAGGCTAGTTAAACATAATAAACATGTACTTACCTCCTCCGGCGCCGCCGTTGTCCCGCGCCGCGGTCCCTTCGATCCGTGCCCCTGTTTGTTTACAGACACATTCCCATGATACCGACCATGGCACTGCTGGAACATTCTGTATAATGATAGAATAAAGCCTGGTATCAGCTGTAACTAAATTGGTCATAATTAGAGATGAGCGAGTATACTCGTCCGAGCTTGATGCTCGTTCGAGTATTAAGGTACTCGAAACGGCTCGTTGCTCGGACGAGTATTTCCCCTGCTCGAGATCGAGCAGTTAATTAAAAAAACACAGTGAAGAACAATGAAGAATAGAATAAAAACAGTGAACACAGTGAACACAGGATCATTTAAGTGAAAAACACAGTAAAGAACACAGTGAAGAATAGATTACAGATGTTCGGCACATCTGCTTACTTGTCGGGAGACACGCGCGGAACGGTGCAAACAAAATAGTATGTGAAGAACACATTGAAGAACACGGTGAGCAGCACAGAGACACCGGGGAGCAGCACAGAGACACCGGGGAGCAGCACAGAGACACCGGGGAGCGGCACGGAGACACCGGGGAGCGGCACGGAGACATCGGGCAGCGGCACGGAGCGGCACGGAGACATAGGGGCACGGAGACATAGGGGCACGGAGACATAGGGGCACGGAGACATAGGGGCACGGAGACATCGGGGCACGGAGATATCGGGGCACGGAGATATCGGGGCACGGAGACATAGGGGCACGGAGACATAGGGGCACGGAGATATCGGGGCACGGAGATATCGGGGGAACGGAGACATAGGGGCACGGAGACATAGGGGCACGGAGACATAGGGGCACGGAGACATCGGGGCACGGAGACATAGGGGCACGGAGATATCGGGGCACGGAGATATCGGGGCACGGAGACATAGGGGCACGGAGACATAGGGGCACGGAGACATAGGGGCACGGAGACATCGGGGCACGGAGACATAGGGGCACGAAGACATAGGGGTACGAAGACATGGGGGCACGGAGACATGGGGGCACGGAGACATGGGGGCACGGAGACATGGGGGCACGGAGACATAGGGGCACGGAGACATAGGGGCACGGAGACATAGGGGCACGGAGACATAGGGGCACGGAGACATAGGGGCACGGAGATATCGGGGCACGGAGATATCGGGGCACGGAGACATAGGGGCACGGAGACATAGGGGCACGGAGACATAGGGGCACGGAGACATCGGGGCACGGAGACATAGGGGCACGGAGATATCGGGGCACGGAGATATCGGGGCACGGAGACATAGGGGCACGGAGATATCGGGGCACGGAGATATCGGGGCACGGAGACATAGGGGCACGGAGACATAGGGGCACGGAGACATAGGGGCACGGAGACATAGGGGCACGGAGACATCGGGGCACGGAGACATAGGGGCACGAAGACATAGGGGTACGAAGACATGGGGGCACGGAGACATGGGGGCACGGAGACATGGGGGCACGGAGACATGGGGGCACGGAGACATGGGGGCACGGAGACATGGGGGCACGGAGACATGGGGGCACGGAGACATAGGGGCACGGAGACATAGGGGCACGGTGACATCGGGGCACGGTGACATCGGGCAGCGGCACGGAGACATCGGGGAGACTTCAGTGGAAGAAGAGCAGCGAATCCCGGGACAGCGTATCTCCCGACAAGTAAGCAGATGTGCCGAACATCTGTAATCTATTCTTCACTGTGTTTTTCACTTAAATGATCCTGTGGTCACTGTTTTTATTCTATTCTTCACTGTTCTTCACATCTGCTAACTTGTCGGGAGATAATATACGCGCGGAACAGTGAAGAATAGATTGCAGATGTTTGCATACATCTGCTAACTTATCAGAAGACATTCTTTTTCAATTAATTAACACATTTTATTCCCGAACCATGGTCCCTTTGAAAAATGCTCAGGTCTCCCATTGACTTCAATGGGGCTCGTTATTCGAGACGAGCACTCGAGCATCAGGAAAAGTTCGTCTCGAATAACGAGCACCCGAGCATTTTAGTGCTCGCTCATCTCTAGTCATAATCCAATGCTGAATAATAAAATGTATTTTTATTTAATCTGATGCAAAGTTTCATCTCCCTTATAGGGGGTGAAGGGGATTGGTGAAGTCTGGCTTGAAGTCATACATGCGCTCTATAGGATAGATGAAAGCCCCCTAGTATGGCGCTCATCTATCATTATGAGTCTTCTAAACATTGGGGGAATGTATCAAGACCATGTCCGCAAAATCGGGTCATCTGTGTGTTTTACTGTTTTTGCTGATCTGCAAAATACAAAGGTTGGTCAATGATGTCCTGGGAAACATTCACACCAGAGTCATCTCCTATTACTCCCCCATACACATGCACACTCTGTCCAGTAGAGGGAGAAAGTTTCTCTCAACCCCTATATATTGGGTTAATCATTGACAGTACAGAACTTATTATATGTATATATATATATATATATATATATATATATAATGCTATATGACTTCCTGAACTGTTCTAATAACAGCGCCTCCCTGTGGCTGATTTTGGTATTTTTATATATTCCAAAATACCAATGTTCCATATAATATATATGGAACATTGTTTGTGTATATTGTGTTTACTAGTGCACAGGATATGTCTAAGAATAGTGTTTGAACCCTTTGTTTCAGTGTGATCCATGTGAAACTATCTGATCTATGTGTAGTCATAGTACTTTACAAATAAGGAATTTACTAAATGTGCAGATATAATTGATGTTTTCATATTTGATTAAGACATTACTAGGTCCATGGTGACATTCATTGAAATAGATAGATAGATAGATGTAAGATAGATAGATAGATATATAAATGTAGGTTAGATTGACAGACAGATGTACTGTAGGATAGATAGATGTAGAATAGAGAGAGAGATAAATAAGTGTATAGATGTAGGATGGATAGATAGATATAAAGGTATATAGATTTATGATAGATATAGGATGCTTTGATAGATAAATAAATAGATTTATAAATGTATAGATTGATTAGTAAGACAGATGTGTGTGTGTATATATATATATATATATATATATATATATATATATACACATAATTGTTTGCTTCTATATATCTATAGATCTGTTTATATATCATCATCCCAGATATATAGATATATAGAAGCAAACAATTATATATATATATATATATATATATATATATATATATATACCGTACATATAGTGTATATGGTATATATGTGATTATGTATATATATACACATACATATAATATGAAAGGTGTATGGAAGATAAATAATAGAAAATTAAAAAGCATAAGAAAGATTTCATTAGGTGGACAGATTTCTGTATAAGTAACTCACAACATAACATTTTACTGAATTGTATTTATTTCAGCTGTAGGATATGAAGTTTCAGTCCAGGAGATGAATGGCCATGAGCTTCCAAACGACTATTACACTTCCATGTTCTGCCTTTCATTTTGGGTCAGTAATCTAAAAAATTAATTGTAATAAATAATAAAAATGTGATTAATAATAATCGTCACTTATCTCTCAATGGGACTGCACTATTACTCAACATATGAGAAACAATACAAACTTATGTTTATAATTACAATATGTGAAACTGGACCTGCTAGAACCTCCTCCATAGTCCCAACAAGAGGAAGTGGCTGATGTTTTATATAGACAATTGTTTTCTTTTAGGTTTGAAATATCTACATTTCTAATCCATTGTAGCACTAGATCTACCCATGAAGATGTTATACTAAGCAAAATGATGACATCTTTAGTCATTATATTTTAATGGCTAGTTATAATGGACTATAAAATATCTTCTACCATAAAAATGTAGTAGAATTAAATTCATAACATTAATAATAATAATAATTAAAAACATAATTAATTAAAATATGAAATATACATTTTTTTAAAATTCCAGTTCCTGAAAATAATATAAAAACCTGAATGCTGAAAATAAAATACCATAATATTGAGAAGTGAAATCTAATACTATATACATTCTTAAAAAATGCTAGTATGTCGGGAATTTTATTGTATGAAGGAAAATGTGTTGATTTTGAGTTAGAATTTGTCTTGAGTATTTTTTTCTTCTTATTTTTTCATTATAATTCTCTGCTTTGAGATCTGCTATTTTATATGGTGCTGATTACACTATGATCAGCCACAAGGTTGTAGAGCAATATTAGAGCTGAACCTCCCAAAACCCCAGGAAATTGTTGGTTACAAGATATTGCAAAATCTTAACAAATTGATCTTTAGGATGAACCAGTGGTCATTTAATGTAACCAAAGAGATACAGGCAGTCCCCGGGTTACATACAAGATAGGGACTGTAGGTTTGTTCTTAAGTTGAATTTGTATGTAAGTCGAAACTGTATATTTTATCATTGTAGTTCCCGACAATTTTTTTTTTTGCCCCAGTGACAATTGGAGTTTCAAATTTTTTTGCTGTAATAGGACCAAGAATTATCAATAAAGCTTCATTGCAGACAATTTTAATCTGATTATTGCAATCTGGGACTATTTTAAAGCATCCAGAGAGTTTCACCAGAGGTCACAGTGGGCAGAGGGGTCCGTCTGTAACTATGGGTTGTCTGTAAGTCGGGTGTCCTTAAGTAGGGGACCGCCTGTAATTCCCAAAGTGCCTTATCATAGTCTACATCAGTGTTCCCCAATCCATGGCTTGGAGTGACATGTGGCTTCCAGCTGCATGTAATATTGTGCACCTTGTAGTATCTTAGTGCTCGATGGATGCCATTAAATTATACTTGTATACCTTCCTGTGACGGGAAGAATGGCAATGCATGCTACATTGTCCATAATAAAGGGGTGGTACAAAGTTTGTAAGTTGTCCCCTATCCTGTTGATCGGATAAGGGTTCAGCTTCTGAAGCCCCATGGATCACAAAAACATGGTCCTGTTCTCAGTAATACAAAGCGCTGGGCTATCTCCCACGTCACATTTACTGTCTATGTGATTGCCAGAGATACCTGAGCTCTGTGCTCAGCAATTTCCAACACTCCCATCCTATTGAATGAAGCAGTAGGTCATTTGCTCATCCTTCCATTAGTGGAAATAGGACCCCTGTTTTCTGGACTCCTTAGGGTCCCGTTCTCATTATCGGTGGGGGTTCCAGCAATGGGACACTGCATGATCAGCTTGTTATCTTCTGCCCTGTGGATAAGGTGTAACTGGCAAACTTGGTGCAACCCCTTTAATAGGGCAGCATTTTCTGAAGCAGCTCTATGTTTAGTCTTTTAACACGATCATGTTCATCGCTGGAAGTTAAAAAAGTTAATATTCCCTATAGATATAGAGCTATACAGGCAGTCCCCGGGTTACATACAAGATAGGGTCCGGAGGTTTGTTCTTAAGTTGAATTTGTAAGTCGAAACTGTATATTTTATAATTGAAGTTCTAGACAAATTTTTCTTTTGACCTAGGAACAATTGGAGTTTCAAAATTTTTGCTGTAATTGGACCAAGGATTATCAATAAAGCTTCATTACAGACACCTTACAGCTGTTCATTGGAGTCTGGGACTAAAGTAACATCCAGAGAGCTTCACCAGAGGTCACAGTGGGCAGAGGGGTGTGTCTGTAACTATGGGTTGTCTGTTAGTCGGGTGTCCTTAAGTAGGGGACCGCCTGTACTCTATATCTTATCCTTATACTCTATAGTCTTTAAAGGCAGACAAAGCAGCCAGAGGCTGAACAACAAGCCGCGGGGTCCTAATACAAAATATGTCCCAGGTTCCCCAACATATAATAATAATAGTAATAATAATGTAACATCTATGGTAGCCCCGGTCTCCTTACATTAGGGGGGGGAGCACTCTTCTGCTAATACTTACAAGCAGCGGCTGGGGATGTGAAGTCCAGATGAAGAATGGAAACCCCACACTTGAACACTTGAAGATTTTGTTGTCACAGAAATAATAGTCACAGAAATAACAGCGGTACAAGGGGCTCACAGGACACTCCCAAAATATGTTATTAATCAGCTTCTAACATGTCATAGGGCTTCCCAGTTTCCAATAGTAACAGTGCCATGTATAGAAGCTAATAGTTACAGTGCTCCCTCTTGATAGTCAAAGGGCCCTGGGTATCAAAAATAACCGTGCCCCCCCCCCCCCCGGCCCATAGTAACCAATAGTTACTTTTCAACCCATAGCCTATTATCACAGGGCCCCAGCTGCCAATAGTAAAAGTGCCCACTTATTCACAGTTACCAACAATAATTGTGATCCCCTGAATAGACAATAGTTATAGGGCCCAACTTGGCCATAAATAAATACCTCCGGAGCCGCTGTTCTCCCAGCAGACGGCCATTGCTCTATCTCACAGGTTTCAGGATTACTGAGGGGCCACTCAATGGAAAGAAGCAGTAGATTTGCAGATGGTTACATTCATCCTGTAATATAGTTATCATAGTTATTCTAACATCCCCAGAATTCCAATTATAATATTTAGCCTAAGATGTTGAGTTCTTTGTATTCTAACAGCCTCTAGTTAACATGTCGGCTCAACCTATAACTTACTGACATAACTACAGTTCACCCATGAGGTGCTATAGCACAAAATCCTCTCCAGGTCTCGGTTTAGGGGCTTTTTCCCCATTCTTTCTATAGCATATTTAGATATCATGTTTTCATTGTTAGGAAAACATTTAGTTGTTTGTTTGCCTAATTTATAACACCCAAATATACAGTACAAATCATAACCCAGTATATATGTTATACCCAAGACAACTTATATAAACAACTATTTAGCTACTTAACAAGAATTATTACAATTTACCAAGGAAATTTTATATGTTAAAAAGAGAACCTGGGACAGGATAGATCATCCTTCTCTTAATGATGCGTCTCGCTCCTGCCGAGTACCGTGTTGGTCAGGGAAACAAAGGACAGCAAATTTCGACCTTTCTTCAGGATCCAGCAATAAACCTCGAACAACAGTAAAAGTTTCGGCTGTAATAATCTGTACAGAAACTTAGGTTTTTTTTATTTTCAGTAACAATATTAGGTTAGTTTTACAAAATAGAAAACCTTTATACTTTGGGAACAAACCATCAATAGTGAAAATGCAGAGACATAGAAGTACAATACAAAGACAGAAATCAGAACACAAACAGATGTCATCCGTTGATACGCATTTCTTTCAGGATAAAGTCGTCTCTCCGACACCCCTTTTCAAGAAGGGTCCCTTTATCATGGACCGTAGCCCGCGTACCACAGGTTGTCTTCACTACCATGAGTTAGACCAACCTTCATGTTCTTTCACTCAACCCAGGAACCATTTACGGTAATAGTTCACAGGTGAAACCATTGTGTTCGTACCCTTATACACAAGCAAATCAATTCTTCCAACACAACATCACACATACATCATTCAGAGTACGACTCATGGGTAGGTTTCTCATACACTCCTCCCTTTGTGTCTGATCTCATAAGAATTCCCAGAATCATGGGCCGTGTGGCACCTCGGACAAGCCATTAGGAAACCACCCGGTATTTACACTGAGATTAATTCTTGTTCTTGAGGTCAGAAAACAAAAGGATTTGCATAACAGATAAAAACCTATAACTTACTGACATAACTACAGTTCGCCCATGAGGTGCTAAAGCACAGACTCCACTCCAGGTCCAGGTTGAGGAAGATTTTCCTGCTAACCCCCCGTACAATAAGTAGTGGAGTCCAAACTGCCTCAGCATCACAGGGAGGCCCATTCTAATGAAGACAATGTCCTCCACCCGTTTCCATAACATTGAGGGGCCACTCAAAGGAAAGAAGCAGTCGGGCTGAAGCCACAGACGGTTGTCTCCATCCTGTAATTTTGCACTTATCATAGTTATTCTTTTATCTACATACTATCAATAACATATTTAACCTTGGATGTCAAGGTCTTAGTGTTCTGAAACATTTAGTAAACGGGTCATTTATCTTATTTATAACATAAAAATATGCAGTTCTAATCACATACCGTATATACTCGAGTATAAGCAGAGGTTTTCAGCATAAAAAATGTGCTGAAAAACTCAAACTCGGCTTATACTCGAGTTAAGAAAAAAATAAAGTTAAAACTCACCTCATCTGTAGTCTGCCAGCCCACGTTTTCCCAATTACTAAAAGAAATAAAGTCAAAACTCAACTTTCTGACGCCCCCCGCAGGTCTTCTCTTCTTCCGTCCGGTAGCACTGAAGATATCTGGGTAGGAGGATCAAGGAGGCTACTGGGGTGTGGAGTAGCCGCATCGTGTAGCCTCTTCTCCAGCTACTCACCTTCAGTCCCAGTAGCCTCTTTGGTAAATTAGCATATTACCACAATTAAAGATTAAAAAAGATAAAGGTGACTTAAGGATTAGTCCTAAAAGGGCTGTCCTTACAAACCTTAGAGGCACCTACCACCAGATCTACCTTAATAGGTAGATCCTTGGTGGTAGGTGTTCTTTAAGATATTGGGTTAGTGTTACAAAATAGAAAACTTACTGTATATACTTTGGGAATTAACCATTTTAAATCAAAATGCAAAGACTTAAAAGTACAATACAAAGACAGAAATCACAACACAAACAGATGTCATTCGTTGATACGCATTTCTTTCAGGATAAAGTCGTCTCTCCGACACCCCTTTTCAAGAAGGGTCCCTTTATCATGGACCGCAGCCCACGTACCACAGATTGTCTTCACTACCATGAGTTAGACCAACCTTCATGTTCTTTCACTCAACCCAGGAACTATTTACGGTAATAGTTCACAGGCGAAACCATTGTGTTCGTACCCTTATACACAAACAACTCAATTCTTCCAACACAACATCACACATACATCATTCAGAGTACGACTCATGGGTAGGTTTCTCATACACTCCTCCCTTTGTGTCTGATCCCATAAGAATTCCCAGAATCATGGGCCGTGTGGCACCTCGGACAAGCCATTTGGAAACCACCCGGTATTTACACTGAGATGAATTCTTGTTCTTGAGTTCAGAACACAAAAGGATTTGCATAACAGATAAAAACCTTTAACTTACTGACATAACTACAGTTCACCCATGAGGTGCTAAAGCACAGATTCCACTCCAGGTCCAGGTCTAGAAGATTTTCCTGCTAACCCCCCGTACAATAAGTAGTGGAGTCCAAACTGCCTCAGCATCACAGGGAGGCCCATTCTAATGAAGACAATGTCCTCCACCCGTTTCCATAACATTGAGGGGCCACTCAATGGAAAGGAGCAGTCGGGCTAAAGCCACAGACGGTTGTCTTCATCCTGTAATTTTGCACTTATCATAGTTATTCTTTTATCCCCATACTATCAATAACATATTTAACCTTGGATGTCAAGGTCTTAGTGTTCTGAAACATTTAGTAAACGGGTCATTTATCTTATTTATAAAATAAAAATATGGAGTTCTAATCACATACCATATATACTCGAGTATAAGCAGAGGTTTTCAGCACAAAAAATGTGCTGAAAAAATCAAACTTGGCTTGTACTCGAGTTAAGAAAAAAATAAAGTCAAAACTCACCTCATCTGTAGTCAGCCAGCCCACGTTTTCCCAATTACTAAAAGAAATAAAGTCAAAACTCACCTTTCTGACGCCCCCCGCAGGTCTTCTCTTCTTTGGTCCGGCAGCACTGAAGATATCTGGGTAGGAGGATCAAGGAGGCTGCTGGGGCGTGGAGTAGCCGCATCGTGTAGACTCTATTCCGGCTACTCAACTCCAGCCCCAGTAGCCTCTTTGGTAAATTAGCATATTACCACAATTAAAGATTAAAAAAGATTAAAGGGACTTAAGGATTAGTCCTACAAACCTTAGAGGCACCTACCACCAGATCTACCTTAATAGGTAGATCCGTGGTGGTAGGATTTCTTTAAAACATTGGGTTAGTGCTACAAAATAGAAAACATACTGTATATACTTTGGGAATTAACCATTTTAAATCAAAATGCAGAGACAGAGAAGTACAATACAAAGACAGAAATCAGAAGACAAACAGATGTCATTCGTTGATACGCATTTTTTTCAGGATAAAGTCGTCTCTCCGACACCCCTTTTCAAGAAGGGTCCCTTTATCATGGACCGCAGCCCGCGTACCACAGGTTGTCTTCACTACCATGAGTTAGACCAACCTTCATGTTCTTTCAATCAACCCAGGAAATATTTACGGTAATAGTTCACAGGCGAAACCATTGTGTTCGTACCCTTATACACAAACACATCAATTCTTCCAACACAACATCACACATCCATCATTCAGAGTACGACTCATGGGTAGGTTTCTCATACACTCCTCCCTTTGTGTCTGATCTCATAAGAATTCCCAGAGTCATGGGCCGTGTGGCACCTCGGACAAGCCATTGGGAAACCACACGGTATTTACACTGAGATTAATTCTTGTTCTTGAGATCAGAACACAAAAGAATTTGCATAACAGATAAAAACCTATAACTTACTGACATAACTACAGTTCGCCCATGAGGTGCTAAAGCACAGATTCCACTCCAGGTCCAGGTTGAGGAAGATTTTCCTGCTAACCCCCTGTACAATAAGTAGTGGAGTCCAAACTGCCTCAGCATCACAGGGAGGCCCATTCTAATGAAGACAATGTCCTCCACCCGTTTCCATAACATTGAGGGGCCACTCAAAGGAAAGAAGCAGTCGAGCCGAAGCCACAGACGGTTGTCTCCATCCTGTAATTTAGTCATCATAGCAATTCTAACATTCTCATGTTTTCAACTACAATATTTTCCCTTTAGATCCAAGTGCTTAGTATTATAAAAGCATCCATCACCTGCAACTGTAAGCGAAGTCTTCTGGTCTCATCTTCTTCAGCTGAACTGCTGTACACATTTTATATATTGCAAATAGGTTACAATAGGTTGCAGCATTTGCTCTGCTTACCTATGTAGGTGCTACAACTGTAATTCCAGCACCAACAATTCTAATAAAAAATTTGCTTTACTACTATAGGTTCCATCACCAAATAAATGTGCCGTTTGAGCAGTATAGATGATTAAGACAAGACTGCATGGATTGCTTGCATCGATACACGAGGTAAGACCGACAACATACTCTGTACACCCGTGTATTAGCCGAGTTTTTCAGCAAAACAAATGTGCTGAAAACACCCAACTCGGCTTATACACAAGTATATAAAAAATAAACTTACCTACTTACCTTCCGAACCTCCCCGCAGCTCCTCTTCTCTCTTGTCTTGTATTAAAGAGCAGGCAGAGATGCATCTACTATGACGTCATTAGCAGCAACACCACCACATCATTGTGTGTGCGTGGGCAGCGCATGGATGCATCTCTGCCTGCTCTGTTATACATGAAGACAAGAGAAAGTGGAGAGTTAATTTTTTTATACAACGAGGGACTGCTGTAGTCCATTTCATTACTGAGGAGGTGCTGCTGCAGTGCAATTCATTACTGGAGTGGGCTTCATGGGGCATATAATCACTGAGGGAGGCTGCTGCAGAGCATTTCGCAACTAGGGGAGGCTGCATGGACTTTTTATCACTAGAGGAGGCAGCATGGGCATTTCATTACTGGGGGAGGCTGTTGGGCATTTCATTACTGGGGGAGGCTGTTGGGCATTTCATTACTGAGGGGAGGCTACATGGGAATTTCATTACTGAGGGGAGAATGCATGAACTTTTTATCACTAGGGGAGGCTGCATGGGCATTTTATTACTGGGGGGGCTGTTGGGTATTTAATTGCTGGGGGAGGCTGCTGGGCATTACATTGCTTGGGAAGGTTGTGACCAATGCATTTTCCACCCAAAGCTTATAGTTGACTCAATGGGGCTCATTTATTAACAGTCAAAATCTCACAATTCCGTCGGGTATCCCGTCGATTTCCGATTTGCCCCGTATTCCAAATTTTGGAGCATGCGATCGGATTTTGGCGCAATCACGCCGGGTTGCATGCGACGGAAATCGGGGGCGTGGCCGTCGGAAAACCCAACGGATTCGGAAAAACCTTGGTATTTAAAAAAAATGACATGCACTTACCTGCACCAAGAAATAGAAGGTGAACTCCGGTGAACTCCAACGGACCTTGGCGCAGCAGCGACACCTAGTGGATATTGGCGAACGGACCTTAGTGAATCCCGGCCGGACCCGAATCAGCGTCGGAGAACCCGCTGCTGGATCGCGACTAGACTGGGTAAGTAAATGTGCCCCAATGAATGCCCCTGTATTTAAGTATTTGGTAAAATGAGGTGCCTCGGTTTATACTTGGGTCGACTTATACTTGAGTATGTGGTAGTTAGATGGGAAAGGATTGTACAGATGCAGAGACTTGTTGTGCCAATGTTGTAAACTTACCTGCTTCCTGAGAAACACAGCGCAAATCAGTTCCACAGTCAATAGGATTTCATTCAAAATAAATGAACTACTCACGTGCAACCGCAAGGAAGTTATTTCCTCTTGCTCCTGCAGAAAACAACATATAGGGAGGACCATTACACAGCCAAAAACAAGAATAGCCAAACCTAAGGAATATTAAGAAAGGTTCTATCATCCACCCCTTGTCTCAACATTTTAGAGATAAACATCATGAAAACCCATTAGAGTTGAAATTTTGCACTATACAATGCTCCAAAAGTGACTGGTGGGAGGAGATTTTATTGGAGTGGAGTATAGGATGATTTTTGAACTAGGATCGCTTGACCCGATAGGCTTAAATGCGTAAACGGAAGTCTTCAGATTCCTTTAGTAGGTGAGGCGTCCCAGGTGACAACACACGTGGGCTCTTACCTTTCTTACCTGAACTTCCTCACCCTCATATATATATCAGGTACATATAGGTATCATACTGTTTGGGCATACTAGGGGGGTGAGATAGGGGGCAGGGCAAGGGGTGTGGTTTGGCATGGCTAAAAAACCACGGACATCTGGATTTTTGTAAGTAGGGGTCTGTACTTAAACCTTAAGCTACAATAACCAGCTATAACAGTTATCAAAGGAGTCTGACAATCCAACATTTTTAAAATACAATAGTCTCAGAGACCGAAAAAATTTTGTCTATACTGTTCCGACTTACATACAAATTTAACTTAAGAACAAACCTACAGAATCTATGTTGTATGTAACCCTGGGCTTCAAACGTATATACAATACAATACATATATAAGTATGAAATACATACAGCATTGTACCATATAGTATAAAATACATACAGCATTGTCCATATAGTATAAAATACATACAGCGTGCCGATATATAGTATAAAATGCATACAGCGTGCCGCCATATAGTATCAAATACATACAACATGCCGCCATATAGTATAACATACATACAGCATGCCGCCATATAGTATAAAATACATACAGCATTGTACCATATAGTATAAAATACATACAGCATTGTCCATATAGTATAAAATACATACAGCGTGCCGATATATAGTATAAAATGCATACAGCGTGCCGCCATATAGTATCAAATACATACAACATGCCGCCATATAGTATAACATACATACAGCATGCCGCCATATAGTATAAAATACATACAGCATTGTACCATATAGTATAAAATACATACAGCATGCCACCACATAGTATAACATACATACAGCGTGCCGCCATATAGCTTAAAATACATACACGTATCACTTTATAGTATAAAATACATAGAGCGTGCCGCCATATAGTATAAAGTACATACAACATGTTGCGATATAGTATAACATACATACATATATCACTTTATACTATATGGTGGCACGCTGTATGTATTTTCTACTATAAAGTACATACAACATGCTGCCATATAGTATAAAATACATACACATATCACTTTATAGTACAAAATAGATACAGAGTGCCGCCATATCTTATAAAGTACATACAACATGCTGCCATATAGTATAAAATACATACAGCATGCCGCCATATAGTATAACATACATACAGTGTGCCACACATATTTACAATTAAATATATAGATACATATATAAGTATGAAATACATACAGCATGCCACCTTATAGTATAAAAGACATACAGCATTGTACCATATAGTATAAAATACATACAGCGTTCAGCCATATAGTATAAAAAACATACAGCATGCCGCCATATAGTATAACATACATACAGTGTGCCACACATATTTACAATTAAATACATAGATACATATATAAGTATGAAATACATACAGCATGCCACCTTATAGTATAAAAGACATACAGCATTGTACCATATAGTATAAAATACATACAGCGTTCAGCCATATAGTATAAAAAACATACAGCATGCTCCCATATAGTATAAAATACATATAGCATGCCGCCACATAGTATAACATACATACAGTGTGCTGCTATATAGTATAAAATACATACAGCATTGGACCATATAGTATAAAATACATACAGCATGCTGCCTTATGGTATAAGATACATACAGCGTGCTGCCATATAGTTTAAAAAACATACAGCATATCACCATATAGTATAAAATACATACAGTATGCCACCATATAGTATAAATACATACAGCGTGCCACCTTATAGTATAAAATACATACAGCATGCCCCCATATTGTATAAAATACATACAGCATGTTGCCATTTAGTATAAAATACATACAGCATGGATCTATAGAGCCAAAGATATGGAATCTAAAGTTACCTTCCACCTCAGCCTCTAAAAGTGACTAATATCAGGGTAATCCTCATCACTATTGAGCTTGTAGGTGATTTTTAATAGATATTTTGGTGAGATTTAACATAAAAGAGGAAATTCTAGAAAGGAAATCTCATTCATTTATGAGGGGGACACCTGGTGACAGTGTCCCTTTCATATAAAAAGTACAGTATAAAAAACGAAATATGGTGATATAAAAACATTGTAGACCTTTTATATGAAATTCCTATAAAATTGGAAGGTTATCCCACCATAGGTGACCCCGCTATGCCAGGCAGTGTCACATAGGGATAGACAGGCAGTGTACAATTAGTAAACCCACCTTAGCTAGTAGATAGGTAGGTACTTGCACTTATCACCAGGTCTTGGATTACTGACGGTTGAAACTTCAAACTGTATGTGACTCGGGTGTAGAAGGTCCCTCTCTGTGCACTGTACGGGGGTCTCACTTATGGATGAGGTCTTGTTTGTGCTTTCCAGGACTCGTCCTCTTCAATCTCTGAGAATCCAGAACTCTATTTAGAACTTTACAGGTTCTGGACCAAGTGTGATGTCATAGAATCTTATGTGATGTGTATAATGTCATGTGATGTGTATAATGCCATGTAATGTGTATAATGTCATGTGATGTGTGTAATGCCATGTAATGTGTATAATGCCATGTAATGTGTATAATGTCATGTGATGTGTGTAATGCCATGTAATGTGTATAATGTTATGTGATGTGTACAATGTTGTGCATATATTTATAGCCGCTACCACTCTAGTATAGACTGACATTAACAACAATTGGCCCCATGAACAGGATAGGTGATAAATGTATAATATCAGGGAGGCCGAGTACTGGGACCTCCCCCCAGTCATGAGAATGGGAGATGTGAGTTCTTCTGACTATTCCAACTGTTAATTTACAAAATAAAATCACTTTTTATTAAAAATTTGTATAATGTAAATTTGGAAGAAAACATTGTGAAATGTGCATGTTCGGTACTGAGGAGTCCATAATGAGCCTTAACATGGAAATAACAGGTCACCTTACAGTACAGTGAGTTATACAGTGACACCAGACCAATACTAGCCAAACAAATTCTATTCACCCACAGAAACAGTAAACTAAAAAAGCTATTTATTAGGTCTTTATTTTTCCCAAATATGGGACTTTTCAAAAATTAGTCCTGTTACACCTTTAATCCTCATTCACACAACCATATATATATATAGCAGTGAGGTATATGCACACATTGCAGCAGGTCAAGGGTGACATAGAGATCTGTTGTGCAAGGTCATGGTGCAGTCAGCACACCGTGTGCCACCGAACTGTGACTGAGCCCGTGACACAAAAGGTAAAGCCGGTCCAATTTTTGCCTGAATTGCAGAGCGTCCTACCAGCTCCTATGGCGCTAACCCAACCCATCACCACAAGGCAGAAACGGGAACGATTCATGTGCTCCTAGTCCTAGAGAATGAAGAGGGAAGGTGACTTCACATACCCATATCTAGGGCTCTATATCACCTACAAGATGCTGATGGTTTCATATTGAGAAGAATCTTATCTTTGAAATTAGTTACAGAAACAAAATAAAGACTCAGATATTGGAGTGATGGAGTGTTACATGTGTGATATATGCTCAGGTCATATATAATCAGATGTACAGTATCATGTCACTAGTCTGTCCGTGGACTGAGGTGTAAATAACAAGTACTTCAAGTTTGGGTCCAGGGTTCAGGTTCATCCTGCAGTATTGCTAGTAGCTCGGGGCGTCAATTATCTGGATTGGCTGCACAGCTGCTAATCCGGATATAAATGTTAGGGTCACGCGGGACACACCAGAACCCTGGACCCGAACTTTTGGTTTGAGTCTTCTCATCTCTAATACCAAGCGTTAAAATGTAAAGAACATGTCCCCTCACACTACAGTGAGCCAGTTATTACCATAGAAATACATTTAAGAAAAACCCTCCGCCAGTCTGCCACCTTCACCAAGTATTATAAATCTGGAGCAGTATAAGATTCAGTCTAGTCCAACTGTACACTGTCTATGGCTGTGTTCACATGTATGCAGGGCCGGCGCTATGGGTAGGCAAAGGTGGCAATTGCCCAGGGCCCCAGGGAGAAAGGGGAGAATCTCTTCTTTCAAATGAATCTTGAATTTTGTTTCTAGGTGCTATGGATCCAGAGATATTCAGGTTTAAAGTGAGGATATCAGGTGCCATTTTTATATATAAATATCTCCGTTTTTCTACATTTTAGAAACACAAATTTATATTCATATAAAAGAGGAGACTCTCTTCTTTCATAGGAAAAAAGAAGTTTCTATGAGTCACAGAGCCAGAGATACAGCCCCCTGAACTGTCTCCCCCATCTCCAGATTCTTAGCCATCAGGCTGCAGGGAGTATTAGCTGCACACAGGAGCTGCTGCACCTCACAGATAATGGAAATATTCACTTTATATGTTACTAGCACTACATTTTGAGAAGGGATTATATCAACTAATATTCATGTTTTTAACCCTTCTCTATGCAAATCTAAGAACACACTTTGGGCCACATGTATCAATCGTTTTTTTCTGTTGTTTTTGCGCCTTTTCATTCAGGCGCACCGTTTTTGTGCCATTTTTGCGACTAAATGCCAAACTAGCTGCGCAGCAAAAATAACCAGTTTTCCCTCATTTATCCTAGCAATCCAGATGTTTTGATGCGCCTAATGATATTCATCACTTGCGACTTTTCATTTAGGCGCAAAAACGGGCACAAAAACACTCCAGCCCGAAGGTGGCGTTATCTGAGAAGAAAGCACTGAGCCCCTTTGCAGAACAGCTCATTTCTAGCAGCAAAGCTTAGCCAGACACTGCAGACACTAGAACAGATCATACAGACATGAGATACTCTGCAGACACTAGTACAGATAATACAGTCATTAGATACTCTGCAGACAGGAGCTGCAGACTCTATTTACAGTTCATCAACTTCTATTTACAAAACATTCTGCAGAATCCTGAGCTCAAAGCAAGAGCAAGAGAGAAGAGAACGTTACAGAATGTTGCACATAGTACTGACAAGTGTCCCCCATGTAATTCTGCACAGTATCACCAGTGTGTCTGAGGGGGATACTGTGCAGAATTACAGGGGTGCAGCAGGAGATCAGCACTGGGGGATCCCCTCCAGGAGAAGCCACTGCTCAGGAGGTCACTGTGTGCAGGGTGTCACACACCTGGGTGCTGCTGTGAGTGTTATCTTCATTCTGGGCTGTGGGAGAAGCAGAGAGGAGCTTGTAGCAGGATCACATGTAAGTGCCCGAATCTAACATTACGCCTTAACTGCGCCAAAATTGCGCCTAAACAGTTTTTAAGTAAAGTAAATAAGAGGCAGAAAATTACCTTATCACAGATGGTTGTAGCTTGTGATAATTCTGGAAAACAGTGCGACAGAATTTAGGCGCAACTACTACTCTTAGGCGGACAAAAGTGATAAATGTGGCCCATTCTCTCTTATTCCCTTTTATTTTGTGATAGTTATTTTTTTGTTCGGAAAATTGACTGATACGATGAACATTCAATCCTCTTCGCTTAATGTGACTACACTACGCGACCAGAACATGTCCATAAAGCCATATGTAACACCAAAAGCACACACATGTCCTGGAATAAAGTTTTTATTTCTCACCATCCTCCAATATTTACACCTATGTTATGACGTTCTCACTCTCATTCTTATGAAGCGCGGAGGGTTCTGTTACTGTGCAGCTAATACAATGGCGCATATCTAAATGTGACTTATTATCTCATTAGAGAGGTTTATGGATATATAGTTATTTATTTGGGTAACCATTGTGTAAGGAACAGACAATGATACATCTGTGTGAATTTTCTGCAGTTCCCTTTGCTGCATATTTTGGTGAATATACACATGTGGGGTATGTATGCTCTCCTCACATCTTACTGTTTTAGGAAAGATTTTCTTTATATAAGTATTCTGGATTTGTACATATTTTAGAGGAAATTTTGAATGTTAATTGCCAAATGCATCGCCTGGTTGTCTGCTTTCAAAATTATATAGGTTTTATGGCGCCTTTACTTTTTATTCTGTTTTATTGATATATTTTGCAGGTTGTGACTGTCTAAAAATGTCTAGCTGAAAAGCAGATATCTAGTTATTACAGTTTTAGTGATATTATGTAGATTTATTTATGTGAACATATCAATAGGGCACATTTGTGAACTCTACAAATGTCCATGTTTGTATCAAATTTTTTGCCATCAAAGTCAAATTTTAAGTATTTTTAATAAAATGTTTCAATTTGAATCAAAATTGCATGAAGGCGCCTATGTCTATAAAATCTTTGATGCAATTTTGAAAATGGGGCAAGTGTCTGCTTTCAGAAAATATCGGTCCCTCTTCCCAATGGGCCTCACAAGTCTAATCGGCCTACCAGTAATTTTTTGGAGTGTGGGAGGAAACCAAAGGACCCGGAGGAAACCCACGCAGACACAGAGAGAACATACAAAATCTTTGCAGATGTTGACCAGCGCTGCAAGGCTGTAGTGCTAATCACAGAGCCACCATGCTGCCCATAAATCTCCCTATCATTTATCTATCTCCTATAAAATTCTCATATTACAGTTTGTTTTACCATACTAAAGGGAGCCTCTTACTGACTGTGACTGGTCATAAAATAGTTTTATTTTGGGGCCCCACTTTTAGTTTTGCCCAGGGCCCCACTTTGTCTAGAACCGGCCCTGCATGTATGCTGTATGTTGTATGCTGTATGCTCGCTATGTTCTGTCTTTTCCTCGTGTATGGAATGGTACGGTGCCTATTGTATAAGTATTTACAGGACCTTTGGAAGGATTTCCTGCCAGAAGTAGGGGACGTTGGGAGGAGGATATAGGACCTATAGAGGAAGTGTAAAGAAATCTTAGAGTACGCTCCCTCTCTCCTAGTGATGCTCACAGGCTCTTACAACTATACCTGCTCCACAGAGTCTATAGGACCCCCAAATATTTGTTTGTCATAGGAGGTAGGCCTGATGCCCCCCTCCCCCGTTGTCATGCTGAGGTGGCAGATTTGCTCCACATTATCTGGTCCTGCCCAAATTTGAAGGGTTTCTGGAAGGCGGTGGTGGATATCATTAATGATGTATATTGTGTACAGATTGCAGTTTCTCCCTTTGTTTGTGTGTTGGGTGGAGGACCTACCGACCACAGAGGAGGGGAAAATGGTAATGGCCCGTTTAATATATATACTGCGTAAACTAATTGCCCAACACTGGTTTGAACAGGTCTGCTTGTCCGATTCAGTATTTATTGATATTGACAAATATGGGGCCTTGAAGAAATTTGAGAAACTTTGGTTGCCTTGGATGGACTCTGTCTTAGCTTCTAGAGAGATAACCCGCTACTGACTTGGTCTCACGTGATTTTACATATTATGATTTACATAGGATGCCTGGGCCGGCCTCTGTGGTATCGTTGGGTCCTCCACAACGTTGGCATTTTAATCCTGGGGTGTGCATATTAAGAATTTTGTGAGCCCATGGACCTGATCTTTACTGATCTTGAATGAGGAACGCTGTGACAATGGACATATTGATCATTTTTGGATTTCATCTCTGTTGGGTTCGGGGTTCTTGTGTTTATGAATGTTTGTTTAGTCTCTAAAAACTAAAATATGCTAATCAGACAGAATGGTACGGTGCCACACGGCCATTGTTGGGACGTATATCCGGCTGTGTGGTACCATTCTGTGTGATTGGCACATTTTAGTTTTTAGAGACTAAACAAACATTCATAAACACAAGAACCCCGAAGCCAAGAGATGAAATCCAAAAATGATTTGACATGGATGTAGCTTCTATGATTCTGATGCCTTTTGAGGGTAAGTCACCAATGAATCCAATTATAGACCCCACGAAGGACTACTACACCCAGCATGTCAGTAACAGACCTCAGCAATGATTTGCACTATAGGAGAGTGACTTTAGTCGGGTCATACTGCTCCTTCCTGTAGATGGCGCTATAGGAGAGTGACATTAGTCTGGTCATACTGCTCTCTCCTGTAGGTGGCGCTATAGGAGAGTGACATTATAATCTTCAGGAGCTTGATATCCAGGAGATAGGGGTTGGAGCCAGAGGAGCCACTAACAAGGCACACTCCCACATTAGCCAAGAAAAATTCACAACCTTCAAAAGTGTAAGTGCTCTACTCTGTAAAGTATATCATTAAATGATAGTTCCAAAGAATCATGTCACCAAGTCCTTTTTAGATTGAAAATTGAAGATTTCCTTGGTTATTCCTCCTGCTCCTCTAGCCGTTCTCTGTACTGGATCGTACTGTAGACTCCGCTCCACTCTCGTGCCCGAGGTCTACTGGAGATCCTATACTGGGAATTTGCGGACAGACAGTGCGGATCACCAAGGCAAGGAGGAAAAAGAAAATTTATTTTTTATATACTCACAAAGATAGCATTAAAATCGCGCATATCAAAAATTAAAAAGATGTCAAACACCTCACCTGACCTCGCTTTCACCTTCTCAGGCTTCTTCTGGGGCAGGGTGTTTGACGTAATCTCCGGTGCTTAAACACAAAATTAGATGTACCGTATATACTCGTGTATAAGCCGAGTTTTTCAGCACAAAAAATGTGCTGAAAAACGTCCCTCGGCTTATACACGAGTCAATACTTGTAGAAAAATAGTTAAAAATGGACAAAAAAAAAAATAAACTTATATACTCACCCTCCGGGGGCCCCGATGCGCAGCGCTGCTCCCCCGATGTCATCGCGGCTCCTCTTCTGGCTTCCGGGCTCCTCTTCTTGCTTCAGCGCCCGTCTTCTGTCTTCTTTAACCACTGGAGAGAACAGTTGCGGCGCCCAACGCGGTGTTAAAGAAGACAGAAGACGGCGCGGAAGCAAGATGAGGAGCCGGGAAGCCAGAGGAGGAGCCGCGATGACATCGGGGGAGCAGCGCTGCACGTCGGGGCCACCGGAGGGTGAGTAAATCAGGTTTTTTTAAAAATTTCTGGGCTGACTGTATACTACTGGGGGCACGCTGTATACTACTGGGAGTACGCTGTATACTACTGGGGGCACGCTGTATACTACTGGGGGCACACTGTATACTACTGGGGGCACGCTGTATACTACTGGGGGCTTGCTGTATACTACTGGGGGCACACTGTATACTACTGGAGGCATGCTGTATACTACTGGGGGGCAGGTTGGGGTGGCTGTATACTACTGGGGGCATGCTGTATACTACTGGGTGCAGGCTGTATACTACTGGGAGTACGCTGTATACTACTGGGGGCACGCTGTATACTACTGGGGGCACGCTGTATACTACTGGGGGCACGCTGTATACTACTGGGGGCATGCTGTATACTACTGGGGGGACGCTGTATACTACTGGGGGCACGCTGTATACTACTGGAGGCATGCTGTATACTACTGGGGGGCAGGTTGGGGTGGCTGTATACTACTGGGGGCATGCTGTATACTACTGGGGGGCAGGCTGGGGTGGCTGTATACTACTGGGGGCAGGCTGGGGTGGCTGCATACTACCGGGGGAGGCTGGGGTGGCTGTATACTACTGGGGGCAGGCTGGGGTGGCTGTTTACTACTGGGGGCAGGCTGGGGTGGCTGTATACTACTGGGGGCAGGCTGGGGTGGCTGTATACTACTGGGGGCAGGCTGGGGTGGCTGTATACTACTGGGGGCAGGCTGTATGCTACTGGGGGCAGGCTGTATACTACTGGGGGCAGGCTGGGGCAGACTGTATACAACTGGGGGCAGGCTGTATACTACTGGGGGCAAGCTGTATATTATAGGGGGCTGGCTGGCTATATACTTGGCTGGGTCTGTGACCAATGCATTTCCCACCCTCGGCTTATACTCGAGTCAATAGGTTTTCCCAGTTTTTGGTGGTAAAATTAGGGGTCTCGGCTTATACTCGGGTCAGCTTATACTCGAATATATACGGTAGGTTATGGTTAGAGTACAAGATTATATTATTGACCATTATCTTTTCCCCACAGTTCGCTAAAGTGAATTGCGTTTTTATTCTCATGTAGATATATCGATCCATTACTTGGATCTTTAAAGAAGGGACACTGTCACCACAATAAACTATTAGCCCCCTACAAGTCTGTCTGTCAGTCAGTCCCTGTGAAAGCCTGTCAGTCAGTCCCTGTGAAAGCCTGTCAGTCAGTCCCTGTGAAAGCCTGTCAGTCAGTCCCTGTGAAAGCCTGTCAGTCAGTCCCTGTGAAAGCCTGTCAGTCAGTCCCTGTGAAAGCCTGTCTGTCAGTCCCTGTCACAGCCTGTCTGTCAGTCCCTGTCACAGCCTGTCCGTCAGTCAGTTCCTGTCACAGCCTGTCTGTCAGTCCCTGTCACAGCCTGTCTGTCAGTCAGTCCCTGTCACAGCCTGTCCGTCTGTCAGTCCCTGTCACAGCCTGTCCGTCTGTCAGTCCCTGTCACAGCCTGTCCGTCTGTCAGTCCCTGTCACAGCCTGTCCGTCAGTCAGTCCCTGTCACAGCCTGTCCGTCAGTCAGTCCTTGTCACAGCCTGTATGTCAGTCAGTCCCTGTCACAGCCTGTCTGTCAGCCAGTTCCTGTCACAGCCTGTCTGTCAGTCAGTCCCTGTCACAGCCTTTTTAAGTTCCTGTCACAGCCTGTCTGTCAGTCAGTCCCTGTCACAGCCTGTCAGTCGATGTCACAGCCTGTTAGTCCCTGTCACAGCCTATCTGTTTCTCTTACAGTGCCCCCGCAGTAGTCAATAGTTACAGTGGCCCGCTCCCCTTATTTAATTGGTATATTCATACCTCCTAACTTTTTGGCGAGAGAAAGAGGGACAAAAAGTCCCTTACCCTCTATTAATAAACCACACCCCTTTGTCCCACCCAGAAGCATAGTATAAAATCAACCTATCCTCCATCCTCGCTCAAATTGTGGCCACCTGTCCTCCAGCCTCCTCCTGTCTTCCAGCCTCCTCTTGTTTCCTCCTGTATTCCAGCCTCCTCCTTTATTCTAGCCTCCTGTCCTCCAGCTACCTCCTGTGGCCTCCTGTCCTCCAGCCTCCTCTTGTAGCCTCCTGTCTTCCAGCCTCCACCAGTGGCCTCCTGTCCTCCAGCATCTTCCCATGGGCTCCTCTTCTCCAGACTCCTCCTGTAGCCTCTTGTCCTCCAGCCTCTTCCTGTGGCCTCCTGGCCTTTAGCCTCCTCCTGGGGCCTACTGTCCTCCAGCTTCTTCCTGTCTTTCAGCCACCTCCTGTCCTCCAGCCTCCTCCTGTAGTCTCTTGTCCTCCAGCCTCCTCTATACTTCCAGCCTCCTCCTGTGGCCTCCTGTCATCCAGTCTCCTCCTGTGGCCTCCTGTCCTCCAGCGCCTTCTGTAACCTCCTGTTTTCTGTCCTCCTTCCTCCAGCTTCCTCCTGGCCTCCAGCCTCCTCCTGTAGCCTCCTGTCTTTCAGCCTCCTTCTGTAGCCTCCTGTCTTTCAGCCTCCTTCTGTAGCCTCCTGTCTTCCAGCCTCCACCAGTGGCTTCCTGTCCTCTAGCCTCCACCAGTGGCCTCCTGTCCTCTAGCCTCCTCCTGTAGTGCCCTCTCCTTAATAATAATAATAATTTTATTTATATAGCGCACACAGATTATGCAGCGCTGCACAGAGCTTGCAAAATCAGTCCCTGTCTCCAATGGGTCTCACAATCTAATCAACCTACAAGTATGTTTTGGGTTTGGGAGGAATCCGTAGGACCTGGAGGAAACCCACGCAAACACGGAGAGAACATACAAACCCTTTTCAGATGTTGACCCTGGGACTTGAACCCAGACCCCTAATGCTACAAGGCTGTAATGCTAAGCACTCAGCCACCGTGCGCACACTCCTTCAGCCTCCTCTTTTGGTCTCCTGTCTTCTAGCACTTTCTTGTGGCCTTTTGTCCTCCAGGCTCCTGTTACTGCGGCCTCCTGTCCTCCAGCCTCCTCCTGTGTCTTCCTGTCCACCAGCCTTCTCCTGTGGCCTCCTGTCCTCCAACCTCCTCCTGGGGCCTCCTGTCCTCCAGCTTCCTCCTGTGGCCTCCTGTATTGTGGCCTCATCCTGTGGCCTCCTGTCCTCCAGCCTCCTCCTGTAGCCTCCTATGCTTCAGCCTCCTCCTATAGCCCCCTCTTCTTCAGCCTCCTCTTGTGTTCTCCTGTCCTCCAGCCTCCTCCTGTGGCTAACTGTCCTCCAGCCTCCGCCTGTGTCTTCCTGTCCTCCAGCCTCCTTCTGTAGCCTCCAACCACAATAAAGTATTAGCCCCCTACAAGTCTGTCTGTCAGTCAGTCCCTGTGAAAGCCTGTCAGTCAGTCCCTGTGAAAGCCTGTCAGTCAGTCCCTGTGAAAGCCTGTCAGTCAGTCCCTGTGAAAGCCTGTCAGTCAGTCCCTGTGAAAGCCTGTCAGTCAGTCCCTGTCACAGCCTGTCTGTCAGTCCCTGTCACAGCCTGTCTGTCTGTCAGTCCCTGTCACAGCCTGTCTGTCAGTCAGTCCCTGTCACAGCCTGTCCGTCTGTCAGTCCCTGTCACAGCCTGTCCGTCTGTCAGTCCCTGTCACAGCCTGTCCGTCTGTCAGTCCCTGTCACAGCCTGTCCGTCTGTCAGTCCCTGTCACAGCCTGTCCGTCTGTCAGTCCCTGTCACAGCCTGTCCGTCTGTCAGTTCCTGTCACAGCCTGTCTGTCAGTCAGTTCCTGTCACAGCCTGTCTGTCAGTCAGTTCCTGTCACAGCCTGTCAGTCAGTCCCTGTCACAGCCTTTTTAAGTTCCTGTCACAGCCTGTCTGTCAGTCAGTCCCTGTCACAGCCTGTCAGTCCCTGTCACAGCCTATCTGTTTCTCTTACAGTGCCCCCGCAGTAGTCAATAGTTACAGTGGCCCGCTCCCCTTATTTAATTGGTATATTCATACCTCCTAACTTTTTGGCGAGAGAAAGAGGGACAAAACGTCCCTCACCCTCTTTTAATAAACCACACCCCTTTGTCCCACCCAGAAGCATAGTATAAAATCAACCTATCCTCCATCCTCGCTCAAATTGTGGCCACCTGTCCTGCAGCCTCCTCCTGTCTGCCAGCCTCCTCTTGTTTCCTCCTATATTCCAGCCTCCTCCTTTATTCTAGCCTCCTGTCCTCCAGCTACCTCCTGTGGCCTCCTGTCCTCCAGCCTCCTCTTGTAGCCTCCTGTCTTCCAGCCTCCACCAGTGGCCTCCTGTCCTCCAGCATCTTCCTGTGGGCTCCTCTTCTCCAGACTCCTCCTGTAGCCTCTTGTCCTCCAGCCTCTTCCTGTGGCCTCCTGGCCTTTAGCCTCCTCCTGGGGCCTACTGTCCTCCAGCTTCTTCCTGTCTTTCAGCCACCTCCTGTCCTCCAGCCTCCTCCTGTAGTCTCTTGTCCTCCAGCCTCCTCTATACTTCCAGCCTCCTCCTGTGGCCTCCTGTCATCCAGTCTCCTCCTGTGGCCTCCTGTCCTCCAGCGCCTTCTGTAACCTCCTGTTTTCTGTCCTCCTTCCTCCAGCTTCCTCCTGGCCTCCAGCCTCCTCCTGTAGCCTCCTGTCTTTCAGCCTCCTTCTGTAGCCTCCTGTCTTCCAGCCTCCACCAGTGGCTTCCTGTCCTCTAACCTCCACCAGTGGCCTCCTGTCCTCTAGCCTCCTCCTGTGGCGCCCTCTCCTTAATAATAATAATTATTTTATTTATATAGCGCACACAGATTATGCAGCGCTGCACAGAGCTTGCCAAATCAGTCCCTGTCCCCAATGGGTCTCACAATCTAATCAACCTACAAGTATGTTTTGGAGTGTGGGAGGAAACCGTAGGACCTGGAGGAAACCCACGCAAACACGGAGAGAACATACAAACCCTTTTCAGATGTTGACCCTGGGACTTGAACCCAGATCCCTAATGCTACAAGGCTGTAATGCTAAGCACTCACTCCTTCAGCCTCCTCTTTTGGTCTCCTGTCTTCTAGCACTTTCTTGTGGCCTTTTGTCCTCCAGGCTCCTGTTACTGTGGCCTCCTGTCCTCCAGCCTCCTCCTGTGTCTTCCTGTCCACCAGCCTTCTCCTGTGGCCTCCTGTCCTCCAACCTCCTCCTGGGGCCTGTCCTCCAGCTTCCTCCTGTAGCCTCCTGTATTGTGGCCTCATCCTGTGGCCTCCTGTCCTCCAGCCTCCTCCTGTAGCCTCCTATGCTCCAGCCTCCTCCTATAGCCCCCTCTTCTTCAGCCTTCCTTGTGTTCTCCTGTCCTCCAGCCTCCTCCTGTGGCTAACTGTCCTCCAGCCTCCGCCTGTGTCTTCCTGTCCTCCAGCCTCCTTCTGTAGCCTCCAACCTCCTCCAGTTGCCCCCCGTCCATCAGCCTTCTCCTGTGACCTCCTGTCCTCTATCCTACTCCTATAGACTCCTGTCCTCCAGCCACCTTTTATTGTGGCTCCTTGCTGGTATTAAACTAAAAAAAACATATGTCCAACCCACAAGCATAGTAAACTATTGATCTATCCTCCATCCTCCCTCATATTGTGGCCATCTGTCCTCCAGCCTCCTCATGTCTTCCAGCCTCCTTCTGTGGTCTCCTGTCCTCCATCCTCCTCCTGTGGCCTCCTGCCTTCCAGCCTCCTCCTGAATCCTTCTGTATTCCTGCCTTCTCATGTGGCCTCCTGTCCTGTAGCCTCCTCCTGTGGCCTCCTGTGTTATAGACTCCTCCTGTAGCTTCCTGTCTTACAGTCTTCTTCTGTAGCCTCCTGTTCTCCAGCCTCCTTCTGTAGCCTCCTATCCTCCAGCCTCCTCCTGTAGTCCCCTCTAATCCAGCCTCCTCTTGTGGTCTATTGTCCACCAGCCTCCTGTTACTGTGGCCTCCTGTCCTCTAGCCTCTTCCTGTAGCCTCCTAGCCTCCTGTTACTGTGGCCTCCTGTCCTCCAGCCTCCTTCTGTGTCTTCCTGTCCACCAGCCTCCTCCTGTAGACACCTGTCCTCCAGCATCCTTTCATTGTGGGTATTAAACAGCCGAGCCAGAGTGGAGAAGCTAACTATTCACATGCCGTGCAGAAGAGGAGAAGCATGTGATGAGGTAGCAGGGACTGATCCCGCCTCCTCCTGGCCTCTGTGTTTTGGCTGCCATAAAGCTCTAAAGTGCAGGGCTAGGCGGAGGTGGGACAATGCAGAAGAGAAAGGGGCAGCCCGGGCAATTGTCCCAGCCACCTGGGACTGCGGGACAGTGCCAAAAAACAGTACTGTCCCTCTGAATCAGGGACGATTGGGAGGTGCGAGTGTATTGACTAAAAGCGGTACTGCTAATTTTTATCCTTTGATAAGACCACATCTAGGCTCTGAGCTGGCACCCAGCTCAGTGCTACTTTCTACTTTTTTTCTTTTATGTATACATTTTTAGGAGGGTAAGTTGTGTGAGGTATCTATATGATATATGCTTGGGGCACAATGTGGAGGGAACCGTATAATTTGTGGGCTATATATAAGTGCATCTGACATATTTGTTATCCAGATGACAGTATACTAAGTGTGTTCTAATTCCAGTAAGGCCTCATGTACACGACCGTAATGTGGGCAGTGTCCTGGGGACACAATTTGTGTCCAGATCACGGTCCCCATAGAGGTCTATGGCGACTGATCACAGTTTGCTGAACACACAGGGGCTCATTTACTAAGGGCCCGAATGCCGCACTTTCGTCGGGTTTTCCGAATATTTCCGTTTTGCGCCCGGATTTTGGCGTACGCGATCAGATTGTGGCGCATCGGCGCCGGCTTTCACGCGACATAAATCGGGGGGGGGGGGGCGTGACCGTCGGACAACCCGACGGATTCGGAAAAACTGCAGAATTTAGAAAAAGATTTGTGTTGCAAGATCAAGCACTCACATGCACCAGGAAGAAGAAGGTGAACTCCGGTGGACCTCGGTGCAGCAGCAACACCTGCTGGATATCGGGCGCATGACCTTAGTGAATCCTGGCAGACCCGAATCCTCGTCAGGCAACGTGCCGCGGGATCGCAACTGGACCGGGTAAGTAAATGTGCCCCACAGTGACTCACTGCACCATGACCTAGCCAGGCTTTCCATGGAGAGGGGGGAGGTGAGGAACGCAAATCCACCTCCCTCTTACACCCAGCCGTGTGCTATGCTTACGGCCCGGGTGAGCACACCGCCATGTGCAAGGGGCATCAGTCATATTTATGGTTTCAGATTGGGTGCTGACTGACTAACCTTATAGTGTGTGTGACATTACTATGTCATACTATGTCATGTGGTCCATAGTTGTAAACTATGTCATGATTGGTTGGGTTCCATAAAATTTGCCTGTATGGGACCCCGAGATTCCTGATCTTGCTGTAGATCCTCAATAGTGCTGTAGGTGTACGACAGAAAAAACATTGAATTCAACTATCTGCATCTAAAGTTGAAGATACCTTCCGCTCAGTGACATAACTGGAGTCCACTGGACACTAAGCCAAAATTACTAATAGAGGCCACCCTCCCCTTACTGTGAACACCCCCATTACTACTACCCCTGTGTCTCTTATAATATGTATACTATTATTAACCCTTTTTGTGAATCCTGGCAGACCCGAATCCTCGTCAGGCAACGTGCCGCGGGATCGCAACTGGACCGGGTAAGTAAATGTGCCCCACAGTGACTCACTGCACCATGACCTAGCCAGGCTTTCCATGGAGAGGGGGGAGGTGAGGAACGCAAATCCGCCTCCCTCTTACACCCAGCCGTGTGCTATGCTTACGGCCCGGGTGAGCACACCGCCATGTGCAAGGGGCATCAGTCATATTTATGGTTTCAGATTGGGTGCTGACTGACTAACCTTATAGTGTGTGTGACATTACTATGTCATACTATGTCATGTGGTCCATAGTTGTAAACTATGTCATGATTGGTTGGGTTCCATAAAATTTGCCTGTATGGGACCCCGAGATTCCTGATCTTGCTGTAGATCCTCAATAGTGCTGTAGGTGTACGACAGAAAAAACATTGAATTCAACTATCTGCATCTAAAGTTGAAGATACCTTCCGCTCAGTGACATAACTGGAGTCCACTGGACACTAAGCCAAAATTACTAATAGAGGCCACCCTCCCCTTACTGTGAACACCCCCATTACTACTACCCCTGTGTCTCTTATAATATGTATACTATTATTAACCCTTTTTCTGCCTCAACCCAATCAATAAAAATCTTAGAGGTGAGGTAGCTAAAGTGGTATATGTAAAGGTTAAAAACATTTCGTACATTTAATATTCTCACTTCCCTTCCCAACCTCCTCAGTTTTTTAGGTGCCCTAATCTTCTTCTACCTGGCCACCATGTCAGCTTTTTCCAGCCACAACTTGTGTGTGCAGATTTAGCAACACTGAAACTTTAGGCTCCTCATTTCATCATCATCATAATCTCCTTCACTCATTTCCGGGAAACAAAACACAGGGGGCACCATAGTTTGGGGAACTTTCCCCGCGGCACACCCGACCATGTGTCGCGGCACACTGGTTGAAAATCACTGTTCTAGACAACCCCTTTAAAATCTATCTGGTGAATCCTTATCCAGGTCAGGATAGGTTATCAACATAAGATTGATGGGGATCTAAAACCCAGCACCCCTAATGATCAGCTATTCAAAGATGCCTCTAGTTAAATCACTATATCAAGTAAATGAGCGTTGAGCTGCAGTTATCCTACCACAATACAGACTGGAGATAATCAAAGAAAAGGAGAACACCTTTAAATTTATAGGAACAACGGGGGGAAAGTATAGATTTAAAAAACCTTACAACTGAAATCTTCACTTTTGGTTTTTTTTTGCTTTTTCTTAATCATTATAAATAATTTGGATGATGTGTCCATATTCAGCTATATCTGTGTCCTGGTACCTACAATGGTGACTTTATTATTGCTTGTGTTATGTTCTTTCTATTCATCGGATAAAGGTCTGCTCTAGTACATGTGTCCCCCTCCCCTAATTGAACAGATTCTGGATGCCACTTGGTTTATTTTGTAGCCTACTTTGTTTATATGGTGCTTTATCTTCTGGCCTTACTTTATCTCTAGGAAACCCAACACAAGGAGTGACCTGTAGTGTAAATCATGGTCCCCAGACATAGACACAACAGTGACACAATTTTTAGATATGTGAAACTGCGCGTTAAATTCTGTTGCTTGATTTATGTGGTTGAAATTCAACCATGAAAATGTATCTACATTGTGCCATGTATATGTGGTCTTGTCTTCCCATGTTTCGGTTACTCGGTGTCCTGTAGTCTTGACTCTTTAAGTCCCTTTGTACTTCAGCGTATTTTACTCAACTAAAGTACTAATCCCCTCAGGTTGGGTATGAAATGTATTTTCTAGAAGTTCCTCTTTAAATAAAAAATCATGTCGAGTCATGTGAAAATCAGCAGCAAAGAGTCATATTTGCCTGAGATGAGTCAAGTTTAGAGGCTGCAGGGGGAGCGTCGCTTCAGACACCCCATTCTTCGGGTTTTATAGCACCTAGAGACATACTTTTGGTGTCATATTAAAGATAAGTACCTCATCTTTCAGATTGCATCACCTCATGATTGATGTTCTGTGAGTTACATAATTGGAGATACAAGCAGTTAAAGACAAAGCTGGAGATGTGAGCTGCAGGAGTCTGGGGGCATCTTTTCTACTGTCATTGAAACAAGGGACTTATGGTTTGTTGTATGTACCCTGCGGATGCACATGATCACGTATGCTCACTTGGTATGTTGGTAGTTCATTCATATACAAATGAATGGGGCTGAAATGCCGTACGAAGCACCATGTCTGTAGTTTGTTCTAACAGCTGATTAGTGGGGGTGCTAGGTGCCAGACACCCACCAGTCTGATATAAATCACCAATCCTAAGGATAGATTATCAATTAAAAGAACCGTAGAATCCCCTTTAGGTTTAGAAATGCTTAGAACCGCCAAGAACAAGAGGCTTGATGAAGAGGATTCTTTGTTCCTCCTTATTAATATGTAGTAAATGATATTGCTCACAAAAGGTCCTTTAGGGTTTCACTTTTTAACGTCCATTACTTCTGTTCCATAACACAATCTACAGTAAATTTGGCAGGGTGTCATGAGCCAGAACTAGGTGACTATATTTTTCCATTATTTATGCTAGTTTTCCACCCACTTTTAAGGGAAGTGGCGAGTATGACGTAAAACGATGAAAATGGGCAGTTCTCGGTGGTAAAACAGGCGCATTCTGGAATAAAATGAACGATACATTCTGCCCAGTGAGTGAAGCAGCATTGCACATGCTCGAGCACCGCTATATATGAAATTCCTCCTCCTATGTGGGTCTATATAGATGTGAAGTGTGGGAAAATCCCTTGTATAACTTTTTTTTTATCCAAGAGAACAGAGAACATGTATGATAAGTTGGTATTTTGTGCTGGGCTTTATGTGGGTAGGAGATGCTGAGGTATCGTAATAGTCCTATTATTGCCCCGTACAAAACTGAGCTATAATGTGGCCAAGAGATGCATTGATATGTGTTAAAAATTATTCTTCTAATGCTCCTCATTGCGCCGCTCTCTGTGACTATACTGATAAGCCCTGGTTATACACAGTTGTATCATCTAGCACTGACATTCAAAGGATTAAATAAGTTATTCTAGAAAAGTTTTCCTCATATATTCCTGTTCAGTGACCCAATCCACACCGCGCTCCTGACAGCTGCTACCTGGTCTGTGAAAGTCACCTTTCATTTCTTTAGGGGGAGAGAAATAGCAGTGTTAGATGTGTCGCAGTGAGCGGATCACTGAACAGGAACCAGGTAGGAGGGTTTGATTTTTTACTTCAAATACTCAAGTGAGATTTAAAAGAAAAATAATACTAAAAACATATGTTATCCTAGTAACACCCAACTTTCCTGACACCTCAGGATGATAGGCATGCAGTGTAACAATGATGTGTAACACATGGCGCCATCTTGTGGTGGAGAAATGACTGGTCATCAGCTCTCGATGGTCAAACCTACAGGGAACATGGGAATTCATGATGAGGGGTCAGGATAATAAATGAAGGTTGTCAGTATTGTTGTCAGTCATATTGTTGTATGGAGGTGCAACATAGACATCAAGTGTATTCAGACATATTCCCATGATACCGACCATGGCACTGCTGGATCATTCTGTGTAATGATAGAATAAAGCCTGGTATTAGCTGTAACTGAAATGGTCATAATCCAATGCTGAATGACTGTACACTGTATTTTTATTTAATCTGATGCAAAGTTTCATCTCCCTTTTAGGGGGTGAAGAGGATTGGTGAAGTCTGGCTTGAAGTCGCACATGCGCTCTGCGCAAGCAATGCCTATAGGATAGATGAAAGCACCCTAGTATGGCGCTCATTTATCATTATGAGTCTTCTAAACATTGGGGGAATATATCAAGACCATGTCCGCAAAATCGGGTCATCTGTGTGTTTTACTGTTTTTGCTGATCTGCAAAATACGAAGGTTGGTCAATGATGTCACTGGGAAACATTCACACCAGAGTCATCTCCTATTTATTGGGTTATTCATTGACGTACCATATAAAGACAGTACAGAACTTATTTTATATATATATTGCTATATGACTTCCTGAACTGTTCTAATAACAACGCCTCCCTGTGGCTGATTTTGGTATTTTTATATATTCCAAAATACCAATGTTCCATATAATATATATGGAACATTGTTTGTGTATATTGTGTTTACTAGTGCACAGGATATGTCTAAGAATAGTGTTTGAACCCTTTGTTTCAGTGTGATCCATGTGAAACTATCTGATATATGTGTAGTCATAGTACTTTACAAATAAGGAATTTACTAAATGTGCAGATATAATTGATGTTTTCATATTTGATTAAGACATTACTAGGTCCATGGTGACATTCATTGAAATAGATAGATAGTTAGATAGATGTAAGATAGATAGATATATAAATGTAGGTTAGATTGACAGACAGATGTACTGTAGGATAGATAGATGTAGAATAGAGAGAGAGAGAGATAAATATGAAGGTATATAGATTTATGATATACATACATATATACATATATATATAGATGCAGGGTATATGGATAAATATATATTTATATAGAAGTAGCATAAATAACTATGTATTATAGATAGATATATAGGTATATATGTAGGATAGATAGATGTAGAATATATAGGCCTATAGATATAGATATAGGATGCTTTGATAGATAAATAAATAGATTTATAAATGTATAGATTGATTAGTAAGACATATATATATATATATATCTGGGATGATGATAGATAAACAGATCTATAAAAAAATGGAAAAATAGCAGCACAGTCCCAGCGAATAATAGGAAATTATGGGTGCTATCCTTAACTCTCACCAGTCAGAGTCCAATGGATATACAGCAAAGAAAACGGCAGCACTCCACAATTGTGAAAAAACAAACTTGGTGTTTATTCCACCTCCCGGGAGGTGGAATAAACACCAAGTTTGTTTTTTCACAATTTTGGAGTGCTGCCGTTTTCTTTGCTGTATAAACAGATCTATAGATATATAGAAGCAAACAATTATGTAGGTTACATTGACAGACAGATGTACTGTAGGATAGATAGATGTAGAATAGAGAAAGAGAGATAAATACTTGTATAAATGTAGGATGGATAGATAGATAGATATAAAGGTATGTAGATTTATGATATATATATATATATATTGTAGGAGATTAGCTCCGGGATCGTCGTCTCCTAAGCAGACGAACAGCACACACAGGGAATTCACACAATGTGAGTAAGGTTAAGACTGGCCTCAGCCAGCTTTATTTGGCAGTACACAAACTCAAAACATAAAAATAACACCTAAGCCTCTCCGGCACTAACTAAACATCGAGGTTCCCTACCTCACCAGGTGCTGGCCTACTGCCAGCCACCCCAAAAACACAGTAACAGTTCACTGCCACCGCTCCACAGGCCTTTGCCGTAGCCTGTCTCTTCCCCAGGGTGGAGCCCAGTGTGAAGTCTGCCCCATGTATTAGTGCAGCCCCTCCAGCTGAAAACTAATCAACTTAATTAGACAGACCCAACTTTTCCAGGTCTGTCTTCTACTCAGCTTTTCATAAGGCAAAATGCACATTTTATGCCCAAAAGCTTCTCTAGTGGCAGCCACCCTGCCACATATCCTCCCCCTGTGATCAAGGCCGTAGGCCTGATCAATAAGCTTAATTCTCCCTCCGGGGTCAAAGCTCCTATATTGGGGTCTAATCCCTACGGTTCCTAGAAGCACTGTAGAGACCCTACTATCTACTACATCTTCTATACCTGGAAAATGACAGCTTTTTTCCTTAACTGCAGGAGACACAGACAGCTCAAAATTAGTCCCAGCATCTCTTCCTTCACACAACTGATCATCTTCAATCATGTCTCTATTAACAATGATAGATTTTCTTCTCCTCTTTCTCTTGCATTTTACTGGAGACTCCACATACCCCTCAGGGCTTGGCATGGTTAGGCCCCATCTCTTCATCACCTTGTGGATGCCGTCACACCGGTTACCATCCACTGAGGCATATGCACTGTGCTTATTCCCCTTAGCATTGCACACGACACGCACGGGTTTGCCCGTTTTCCAGTCTTCAGCTTCGGCACCTTCTTTGTCATTGAAGGAGGTATTACCGTTCAGAACCAGGGCACGATTCACATTGGTGAGCTTCTGGTCACATGTCTGCAAAGCTGTGCGCTTGCTACCTCTGAGGTCACAACCTCCGCTCTCGGTGTAGGTGAAACTCATCTCAACATCAGCATCATCCTCATCACTTCCAGCTAACACTTCGGACTTCGGACCCAAGTCCTGGCATGTACTTTCCACAATGGCAGCCTTAAGCTCTTCATGGCTTGCACTAGGTTCCTGGCTGACCTCTTCCTCGTTCAGTCCTTCATACGCCTTGCTGGCCAACACCTCAGTCTTCACCGAGTCTTTCCTGTGTAGGAATTTCGAGGGCTCTGTTGACATTATATCAGACACCGTCTCCTCACATCCACTGCAGTCATCACCCGGTATATCTTCAAGGCACTTCTCACCATCCAGACCATCTTCACTTTCGCTCTTCAGATGATCAGGCAGATCTACCGTTGGGTGCAGCTGTGCTGGAGTCTCTGTAGGGCCCATCTGGGTATTCCTCCACTTGCCCAGAGAACGCTGGCATGCACTATGACAGAGACGAGACGACAGAGCTTCCACATGTACACAGCAACTCGGCTGGTCCCTTTGTTGTAGACTTGGCGCCACTTCAACCTTCTCCACAGGTTCAGCAGGCTGAGACAGCTCTTCACCTGTCTTCGGGAGGTAACCATCAACCCATTCTTCGGATTTTCCCAAGACTGTATTCAGGCTACTGGTTATAAGCGATCCCACTTGGGTGGCCATCACGGTTGAGACTACAGACTTAGTCACACCCACACCGCCTTGTCCTGCACCAGCTTCCCAGCCCAATATACCGGACATCGCACCTGTAATAGTGTCTCGGGCACCAGTCACTGTATTTGTCTTCAATACGGCTTTTCCAGTTGGCTGCTGAAGAAAAGCCAGGTTGGACTCCTGTTTCCCCAAACCTTTGCAAGCAAAGTCATTACTTGTGGCAACCGGTGGCTCCAGAATGCCTATGAGAGGCCTTGATCCAGTAACTGTAACGTCAGTCAAGGGCTTCTCCTCTTTCTCAGCAACATCACGATCACTGCGGATGCATGGGCGACCTTCCCTCACAGAGTTGTAGACTGCACTCACCACACTGCAGGCAGAACTACCAAAGGGCTGGTGCATCACATGTTCCACCACCATCTGGGGTCCCCTCATCCGTAGGTGTATGATTAAGAGTGGCGCTTCCACCCTGTTCACACACAATTTCAGTCAGCACGCCATCATGCGTATTCTGCGGTTCATCAGCAGGTGTACAGGGGTCTGGTTTACGCCTGGTCTCCTTCCTAGGACACTTCTGGTGCCACATCACGACAGAACACACCTGGAGGTCGGCATCACCATTTTGGCACTTTCTTTTGTTCCCCGAACACGTACACATGTGAACCTCCCATTCACTTTTCTTTGCAAACACTGTATCACAGAAAGGACAGTACGAGATATCAATCTTCAACTCATGTGTCACAATCGCAATATCACTTTCAAAGTCAATCCAGACAGTCTTACCCTTCCCTGGCTGGTACTTCAGGAACAATAAGATGTCCGGATTAACTCTGGAGACATCCTGAGAACAGTCCAGTTCCACCATCAGCGGGATTCCACCCACTATCATCTCACAGGTCTTGACTGGCAACTTCTCTGGTCTCCTGACCAGAGGACAATGAGGTGTACTGACCTCACATGGCACAGCCGCATGCTGTCGCCGTTGGTTGCCCCTAGCAACCACATCTTTGCGCTGCTGCATACACACTGCAACACGTGGCCACTTGGCCGCAGGACATTCCGCCACACACCGGTTCATCCGTAGACATCTGCAAAGCTGCTCCCGTCGGTTGCCCCCGGCAACGGCACATAGCAACCTCTCCTCAGGAACTGCAGACCGATCACAGACATCTTGAACCATCGGCTGGGATCCGCTCGCCTTGGCAGTTGGGGTCTCCATAACCCGAATGGCTTCTGGCATTCCAAGGTCCTCCCACATCATCTGCCGCCAGCGTCTCTGGAACTCATCCATCGGACCCATGGTGATTACTCCCACAGCAAACAAGCAGTCTCTGTATATCTCTCACACCAAGACAAATCTTCCCGTGACCACAGCGCCTCCAGCAGCAGGAACAACAGTCTCTCACATGAGGGTTACTGGCCCTTTAAATCTCACTGTGTGTGCTGATTTCCATGCCATAGCATACCGCCACCATATGTAGGAGATTAGCTCTGTGATCGTCGTCTCCTAAGCAGACGAACAGCACACACAGGGAATTCACACAATGTGAGTAAGGTTAAGACTGGCCTCAGCCAGCTTTATTTGGCAGTACACAAACTCAAAACATAAAAATAATACCTAAGCCTCTCCGGCACTGACTATACATCGAGGTTCCCTACCTCACCAGGTGCTGGCCTACTGCCAGCCACCTCAAAAACACAGTAACAGTTCACTGCCACCGCTCCACAGGCCTTTGCCGTAGCCTGTCTCTTCCCCAGGGTGGAGCCCAGTGTGAAGTCTGCCCCATGTATTAGTGCAGCCCCTCCAGCTGAAAACTAATCAACTTAATTAGACAGACCCAACTTTTCCAGGTCTGTCTTCTACTCAGCTTTTCATAAGGCAAAATGCACATTTTATGCCCAAAAGCTTCTCTAGTGGCAGGCACCCTGCCACAATATATATACAGGGTATATGGATAAATATATATTTATATAGAAGTAGCATAAATAAATATGTATTATAGATAGATATATAGGTATATATGTAGGATAGATAGATGTATATAGATAGATGTATATAGGCATATAGATATAGGATGCTTTGATAGATAAATAAATGGATTTATAAATGTATAGATTGATTAGTAAGACAGATGTATATTGTAGACATCTCACTGGAGAAGTGCTCGAGGGGGTGTACATCTCACCTAGGTTGCTACGTAGTGTGAGATGGTAAGTCCAGGATTGATCTGTTGCTCAGCAGTATTATGCTGCTGAGTTGTTGTTTAATCTTGCCGGGCCTGGATTTACATGGAGTGGCAGGTAGGTTTGGTAGTGGGACTTGCCACTCCCTCCCCTCGATCCAGTTCGGGTTTTGGATCAGGTGAGCTCTGCTCCTAATCAGCCTGTGAAGGTAAAAGCTTTCCAAAGCTTGCAGGTCTGGGCTCTCAGCCAGGAAACAGCCTATGTGGGTTTGGAGGAGCCCTGCATCTTCCTGTCTATGCGGCCGCTGTGTTTACGAGTGTTAGATAGGTGAGACAACCTGTTAGTAAGCGCCCAGACGGGTAGGTCTTTTGTTTGAACTTTTAAAAGCACGGTGTTGCTGTATTTATGTTTGCTGGACTGTTTATGCTAAAAATAAACGCCAAGTTGATCTTTTATACATCTACGTCTGCTGTGAACTGTGTCCTAACACACCATCCCCCGGGAAGATCCCTACAATTGGTGCTGCGGAGCGGGCAAAAACGGTTGCTAGGGGCAACGGTGTGTATCAACTTGGCTACAGCTGCTTATGTCCTGGGTGAAGACTGCTACTTCACTCCAAAAACAGACAAGCGCCATGGAGGAGATGTGGAAGCAGTTTATGCAAGTAAATTTGCAACAGCAGCAGGCTCAGACAGCGGCTAACCTGCGCCATGAACAAGCAATGGCTCAACAACAAAAACTCATCGAGCTCCTGATAGCTAAGCAAGAGGCGTCTGCAGAGGCTAATCCACAGCCAGCGGTGGCAGCCGCTCCAGAGACTTTTTATGTGAGACGGGCTGTGCAGCGAGCGCTGCAAAAGATGACTGCTGAGGACGATGTTGAGGCCTACCTAACTGTCTTTGAGCGGGTGGCTGAGCGAGAGAAGCTACCAGCTGCTGAGTGGGCAGAGGTCATTGCGCCCTATTTAACAGGTGAACCTCAAAAGGCCTACTATGACCTCAGTGAGCAGGAGGTCAAGGACTATACTCGGCTAAAAGCAGAGATACTTGCCCGACTAGGAGTTACCGCTGCTGTCCGTGCCCGGAGGGTACGCAACTGGAACTACAGTCTGGACAAATCTGCGAGGTCCCAGATGTATGACCTGATCCATTTGGCAAGAAAGTGGTTGGAGCCAGACACCTCTACTCCTGCACAGTTCCTAGAGAGGGTCGTGATGGATCGCTACCTCCGAGCACTGCCTGCTGACCTGCAACGCTGGGTGGGACAAGGTGATCCTAAGAATGCAGACGAACTTGTCAACCTTGTGGAGAGGTTCCAAGCGACTGAGGACTACCTCCGTGATGTTCCTGCAGCTTCTTCACCTCCCCGGAGTGCCAGGTCTGTGCCGTCACCTGGTAAGAGACTTCCATCGATTGGGGGAGTGTGGAGGGGTGCTGATCGAGGGAAAAGGGCTCAAGAGGTATCTCAGGGGCAAAAGACTGGCGATGGTCCCGGGTGGCCAAGTGGCCCTAAAAAGGACTCCCTGCCAGGGAGACCAGGCCCTATCAAGTGCTGGAGATGCCATGAGGTGGGACACGTGTCTGCCCATTGCCCCCTTACCTCTGAGCCAATGGAGTGTGACGCTAGCCGGCGTCAGTCGCTATTTGCGGAACCATCTTGTGTTGCAGTTCCTGGACTAGAGACTGAACCGCAAGTCTGCAACATTACCATTAATGACTTCCCTGTTAAGGCGTTGCTGGACTCAGGAAGCCTTGTAACCTTGGTGCATGCCAGCCTGGTGGCTGGGGACTTTGGGTCAAAAAAACACATGAGTGTGGTTTGCATACATGGTGATACAAAAGTTTACCCTATAGTGCTGGCTAAAGTCGGGACTGAACTAGGCTCCGTACAGTATGAAGTGGGTGTGGTTAAAAACCTCATGCATAATGTAATATTGGGACGAGATTTTCCGTTGTTCTGGGCTTTATGGGGAAAAAGAAAAACCCCCGAAAGGAGTGAGAATACCCCTAAGGTTGTTGCATTACCCACTGTAAATGATAAAACTGTGCAGGATGAAAGTGATGCTTTTCCTTTACAGGTCCTGGCTGGAGAGGAGGAGGAAGCTCCTCCCACTGAGCAAAATATACCAGACTTAGAGGTGTCTAGGGTTAATTTTGGGACTGCACAGTTGCAGGACCCCACTCTTAAAAATGCGAGAGAGCAGGTTACTGTTTTGAATGGGGTACCTCAGGAACCAGATGCTGAGAATAAATTTCCACATTTTTCCGTGACTAATGATTTCTTCTATAGAGTCACTAAAATTAATGATGAAATTGTGGAACAGCTTCTGGTCCCTAAGCCGTACCGGCGTCAGGTGCTTGACATGGCACATAACCATGTTCTTGGGGGACACTTGGGGACTGAAAAAACGCGGGAGAGAGTCCTCCAGAGGTTTTATTGGCCTGCAATTTATGATGACATTAAAAAATACTGCGAGTCATGCCCCACATGTCAGCTTAGCGCCCCAGTGTCACATTTTCGTAGTCCTTTGGTGTCGCTCCCCATTATAGAGGTGCCTTTTGAGCGTATTGCCATGGATTTAGTGGGTCCCATTGTAAAATCGGCTAGAGGACACCAGTACATTTTGGTTGTCTTAGACTATGCGACCCGCTATCCTGAGGCTGTGCCCTTAAGAAACACTGCATCTAAAACAATTGCCCGGGAGCTGTTTTATATGTTCTCTAGGACTGGGATCCCCAAAGAAATCCTGACTGACCAAGGTACGCCCTTTATGTCTAAGGTGATGAAGGAGCTATGTAAGCTATTTAAAATCACACCTATACGCACCTCTGTATATCACCCCCAGACAGACGGATTGGTGGAGAGGTTTAATAAAACCCTCAAACATATGTTGAAGAAAGTGGTAGAAAAAGATGGTCGTGATTGGGATCACTTGTTACCTTACCTGATGTTTGCTGTGAGGGAAGTTCCCCAAGCGTCCACAGGGTTCTCTCCCTTTGAGTTGGTCTATGGTCGTCACCCTAGGGGTCTATTAGATATTGCAAAGGAGACATGGGAGAGTGAGTCCACCCCATACAAAAGTGTTATCGAGCATGTAGCACAAATGCAGGACCGTATAGCCACTGTAATGCCCCTAGTAAGGGAACACCTCCAGAGGGCGCAAGAGAGCCAAAGTAGAATTTACAACCGTTCTGCGAGAATCAGGACATTTAACCCAGGTGACAGGGTTCTCATACTAGTTCCCACTATAGAGAGTAAATTCCTAGCGAAGTGGCAAGGTCCCTATGAAATTGTTGAAAAGGTCAGTGAGGTAAACTATAAGGTGCACCAACCAGGTAGAAGGAAGCCTTTCCAAGTTTATCACATAAACTTGATCAAATCCTGGAAAGACAGGGAATCCTTGGTGGCAACAAATCCTGGTAATAATTTGTCACAACCAATCCCTTCGGTCAAGGTTGGTGATACCCTATCAGGGTCACAGAAACAGGAGGCTAAGGAGTTTTTGCAGAAAAACAAAGACAAGTTTTCTGACCTTCCAGGGCGTACACACCTCATCCGTCATCACATTGAAACTGGGCCTAGAAGCAGAGTAAACCTCAAGCCCTATAGGATACCAGAAGCACGCAGAGAGGCAGTGTCTGCTGAGGTGAAACGTATGCTTGACCTAGGAGTGATTGAAGTTTCACAGAGTGAATGGTCCAGTCCGATTGTGCTAATCCCAAAGCCCAATGGAACTTGGAGGTTCTGTAACGATTTCAGAAGGTTGAATGAGATCTCCAAGTTCGATGCTTATCCTATGCCCAGGGTAGATGAGCTGATTGAAAAGATGGGTAATGCCAGGTACATAACCACCCTCGATCTCACAAAGGGCTACTGGCAGATTCCTCTTACTGATGAGGCTAAAGAGAAAACTGCATTCTCCACCCCTGAGGGGTTGTTCCAGTATGTAGTGATGCCATTCGGGTTACATGGAGCACCTGCGACTTTTCAGAGGTTGATGGACTTGATTCTGCGACCACATCGTGATTATTCAGCTGCCTACCTCGATGATGTGGTCATTTTTAGTCCCGATTGGGAAAGTCACCTCTGTAAGGTACAGGTTGTGTTGAATGCCATAAGTGATGCAGGGTTGACCATAAATGCCGAGAAGTGTGCACTAGCCCTAGAAGAGGCCAAGTACCTGGGTTACATTATTGGGAGGGGTTTGATTAAGCCACAGTTAAATAAAATTGAGGCAATACAGAATTGGCCTAGACCCCTGTCAAAGAAACAGGTCAGAGCTTTCCTGGGTATTACGGGCTATTACCGTAGGTTTGTGCCGAACTTTGCCTCAATTGCAGCCCCGCTAACTGACTTGACAAAGGGCGGAAAGTCAGCAATGGTGACGTGGACTCCAGAGGCCGAGAAGGCTTTCCAAAGCCTTAAGTCTTCTCTGTGCCAACAACCTGTGCTAGTTACCCCCGATTTCAGGCGAGAATTTCTGGTCCAGACAGATGCCTCTAACACAGGGTTAGGTGCAGTTCTCTCACAGGTGGTGAATGGTGAGGAGCATCCGGTGATGTACTTAAGTAGGAAGTTAACCCCGGCCGAGAAGAATTATGCTATTGTGGAGCGTGAATGTCTGGCAGTGAAGTGGGCCCTAGAATCCCTGAAGTATTACTTGCTAGGCAGGAAATTCAAGTTAGTGACAGACCATGCCCCCCTAACATGGATGAAACTAAACAAGGAGAAAAATGCAAGGGTGACTAGATGGTTTCTGTCCCTACAAAATTTCAATTTCACTGTGGAACACAGACCAGGGAAATTACAGGCGAATGCTGATGCACTGTCAAGGGTACATTGTCTGTGGGGACAAAATGCTCAGCCCTCCGGTCTGAAAAAGAGGGGGGGGATATGTAGACATCTCACTGGAGAAGTGCTCGAGGGGGTGTACATCTCACCTAGGTTGCTACGTAGTGTGAGATGGTAAGTCCAGGATTGATCTGTTGCTCAGCAGTATTATGCTGCTGAGTTGTTGTTTAATCTTGCCGGGCCTGGATTTACATGGAGTGGCAGGTAGGTTTGGTAGTGGGACTTGCCACTCCCTCCCCTCGATCCAGTTCGGGTTTTGGATCAGGTGAGCTCTGCTCCTAATCAGCCTGTGAAGGTAAAAGCTTTCCAAAGCTTGCAGGTCTGGGCTCTCAGCCAGGAAACAGCCTATGTGGGTTTGGAGGAGCCCTGCATCTTCCTGTCTATGCGGCCGCTGTGTTTACGAGTGTTAGATAGGTGAGACAACCTGTTAGTAAGCGCCCAGACGGGTAGGTCTTTTGTTTGAACTTTTAAAAGCACGGTGTTGCTGTATTTATGTTTGCTGGACTGTTTATGCTAAAAATAAACGCCAAGTTGATCTTTTATACATCTACGTCTGCTGTGAACTGTGTCCTAACACACCATCCCCCGGGAAGATCCCTACAATATATATATATATATATATATATATATATATATATATATATATATATATAATTGTTTGCTTCTATATATCTATAGATCTGTTTATATATATATTATATCTGGGATGATGATATATAAACAGATCTATAGATATATAGAAGCAAACAATTATATATATACAGTACATATAGTGTATATGACAGGGGTCAGGAACCTTTTTGGCTGAGAGAGCCGTGAACGCAACAAATTTTAAAATGTTATTCTGTAAGAGCCCTACAATGTGCACATACCCCCAAGTAGATAGGTAGTGCCTATCTATGTCTCGGATCGCAGGCACACCCATGCCCCTCTCCGTGGTGGCGCCCCTCTCCAAGCTCACTCACCTCTCCACGTTCCTGCTTCCGTCCCGGCTGGCCAACGCAGATTTAAAGGGCCAGCGCACCGCTGATTAGCGCTACCCCGGGTTTCTATAAAGACCGCCGCCTCCCAGCATTCCCCAACGGATCTTAGTGCTTCATGCCTATGCGAAAGCTCTCCACAGTGTTTCCTTCCCAAATGTTGACCTCCCGTTGTGACCCCGAAACTGTTCCCGATTGTGCTCCTTCGCTGCCAGCCCTGACCTCTTGCTCAGTCGCCGACCTCGCATCATTGCCACCTGCCCTGACCATCTTCCTGTTCCTGACCACGAGACTGCCTAGTGATCCTCGACATTGGCTGCCACCGTGGACAAGTCGCGACTTGGAACGACCTGGTGGTACCACGCTGCAGCAAGACCATCCTGCTTTGCGGCAGGCTCTGGTGAAGACCGGTTGCCACTTATATTCCAGTCCCAGGTGTCTGCTTACATCATCATCCACGGTGGTCCAGGGGGTTCACTACTCCAAATCCTGACACCCACCACATGCCTCCCTGTAGATGGGTAGCCCCAGTAAATACTCCCAGTATATAGGTAGCCACAGCACATGCCTCCCAGTATATAGGTAGCCACAGCACATGCCTCCCAGTATATAGGTAGCCACAGCACATGCCTCCCAGTATATAGGTAGCCACAGCACATGCCCCCCAGTATATAGGTAGCCACAGCACATACTCCCAATAGATAGGTAGCCACAGCCATGGCTGCCAGTAGAAAGGTAGCCACAGCCCATACTCCCAATAGATAGGTATCCACAGCACATGGCTGCCAGTAGAAAGGTAGTCATAGCAAAAAAAAAAAGAATATTCACTTACCAGCGCTCCCTGCAGCCAATTCCTCATCGCTCCCACGCTCTTCTTTGGCCCAGGCTTAGACGATGGAAGCGATGGCGCCTGGGTCTTAAAACGGACTTAGGAAGCAGTAATGTGTCCAGTGATCAGTCTAAGAGACACACAGAAGCCATCACTATTTATTAACTGGTTAAGGACCGGGCCCTTTCCCGTTTTTTAATTTCCATTTTTCACTCCCCACCTTCTAAAATCTATAACTTTTTTATTTTTACACATAAAAAGCTATGTGACAGCTCATTTTTTGCGTAACAAATTGCACTTCATAGTGATTGCATTGAATATTCCATGCCATGTACTGGGAAGCGGGAAAAAAATTCCAAATGCAGTGAAAATGGTGAAAAAAAGAATTTGTGTCGTATTCTTGTGGGCTTGGATATTACGGCTTTCACTTCACGCCACAAATGACGCATCTAATTTATTCTTTGGGTCAGTACGATTACAGGGATACCAAATTTGTATAGGTTTTATAATGTTTTCATACATTTACAAAAATCAAAACCTCATGAACAAAAATTTTTTTTTTATTTTGCCATCTTCTTGTGCTTATAACTTTTTCATACTTCGTTGTATGGAGATGAGGGTGGTGTCATCTTTTGCGACTTTTGATGATGTTTTCAATGATATTATTTTTAGGACTGTACGACCTTTTGATCACTTTTTATAGAATTTTAAATTTTTTTTTTTTAATGGCAAAAAAGTGCCAGTTTTGACTTTGGACGCGATTTTCCGTTACGGGGTTAAACGCAGTGAAAAACCGTTATTATATTTTGATCAGGCATTTTTGGATGCGGCGATACCTAATGTGTTTATGATTTTTACTGTTTATTTATATTTATATCAGTTCTAGGGAAAGGGGGGTGATTTGAATTTTTAGGTTTTTTTATTATAATTTTTATTTTTTAACTTTTTTTTTATTTTTACTATTTTTCAGACTCCCTAGGGTACTTTAACCCTAGGTTGTCTGATCGATCCTACCATATACTGCCATACTACAGTATGGATTTTACTCCTCATACATTACAATGTGCTGATTGCACATTGTAATGAATGGGTTAACCCGAAGTCGCTGCTCCCCGATGACATCACGAGGAGCGACGATCCTCGGAAAGATGGCGGCGCCCATGCGCCGCCATCTGTTTGAAGCTGCCGGCAGCTTTGCCGGCGGCGATCAGCAAGAAAACAACCGTGATTGGTGCCGGCACCGATCGCGGGTGTTACCGGTAAGCCTTTGCTGCAATATGCAGCAGAGACTTACCGGCTATGGAGAGGGCTCGGCCCGCAAGCCCTCTCCATGCATCGGAACGCGACCTCCACCGTGAATACACGGCGGGCGGTCGCGAAACGGTTAAAGATCTGTCAGAGAGCCAGATGCAGCCAACAAGAGAGCCACATCTGGCTCCCGAGCCATAGGTTCCCTACCCCTGGTATATGGTATATATGTGATTGTGTGTATGTATATATACACGTACAAATAAAATGAAAGATGTATGGAAGATAAATAATAGAAAATAGAAAAAGCCTATGAAAAATGTCATTAGGTGGACAGACAGACAGATTTTTGTATAACTAACTCACAACATAACATTTTACTGAATTGTATTTATTTCAGCTGTAGGATATGAAGTTTCAGTCCAGGAGATGAATGGCCATGAGCTTCCAAACAACTATTACACTTCCATATTCTGCCTTTCATTTTGGGTCAGTAATCTAAAAAATAAATTGTAATAAATAATAAAAATGTGATTAATAATAATTGTCACTTAGACTGCACTATTACTCAACATATGAGAAACAATACAAACTTATGTTTATAATTACAATATGTGAAACTGGACCTGCTAGAACCTCCTCCATAGTCCCAACAAGAGGAAGTGGCTGATGTTTTATATAGACAATTGTTTTCTTTTAGGTTTGAAATATCTACATTTCTAATCCATTGTAGCACTAGATCTACCCATGAAGATGTTATACTAAGCAAAATGATCTTTAGTCATTATATTTTAATGGCTAGTTATAATGGACTATAAAATATCTTCTACCATAAAAATGTAGTAGAATTAAATTCATAACATTAATAATAATAGTAGTAATAATAACTAAAAACATAATTAATTAAAATATTAAATATACATTTTTATCAAATTCCAGTTCCTGAAAAAAATATAAAAACCTGAATGCTGAAAATAAAATAGCGTAATATTGAGAAGTGATAAAAATCTAATACTATATACATTCTTAAAAAATGCTGGTATGTCGGGAATATTATTGTAAGAAGGAAAATGTGTTGATTTTGAGTTAGAATTTTTCTTGAGTATTTTTTTCTTCTTATTTTTTCATTATAATTCTCTGCTTTGAGATCTGCTATTTTATATGGTGCTGATTACACTATGATCAGCCACAAGGTTGTAGAGCAATATTAGAGCTGAACCTCCCAAAACCCCAGGAAATTGTTGGTTACAAGATATTGCAAAATCTTAACAAATTGATCCTTAGGATGAACCAGTGGTCATTTAATGTAACCAAAGAGATAATTCCCAAAGTGCCTTATCATAGTCTACATCAGTGTTCCCCAATCCATGGCTTGGAGTGACATGTGGCTTCCAGCTGCATGTAATATTGTGCACCTTGTAGTATCTTAGTGCTCGATGGATGCCATTAAATTATACTTGTATACCTTCCTGTGACGGGAAGAATGGCAATGCATGCTACATTGTCCATAATAAAGGGGTGGTACAAAGTTTGTAAGTTGTCCCCTATCCTGTTGATCGGATAAGGGTTCAGCTTCTGAAGCCCCATGGATCACAAAAACATGGTCCTGTTCTCAGTAATACAAAGCGCTGGGCTATCTCCCACGTCACATTGACTGTCTATGTGATTGCCAGAGATACCTGAGCTCTGTGCTCAGCAATTTCCAACACTCCCATCCTATTGAATGAAGCAGTAGGTCATTTGCTCATCCTTCCATTAGTGGAAATAGGACCCCTGTTTTCTGGACTCCTTAGGGTCCCATTCTCATGATCGCTGGGAGTCCCAGCAATGGGGCACAGCATGATCAGCTTGTTATCTTCTGTCCTGTGGATATAAGGTGTAACGGGCAAACTTGGTACAACCCCTTTAATAGGGCAGCATTTTTTGAAGCAGCTCTATGTTTAGTCTTTTAACACGATCATGTTCATCGCTGGAAGTTAAAAAAGTTAATATTCCCTATAGAGAGCTTCACCAGAGGTCACAATGGGCGGAGGGGTCTGTCTGTTACTATGGGTTGTCTGTTAGTCGGGTGTCCTTAAGTAGGGGACCGCCTGTACTCTATATCTTATCCTTATACTCTATAGTCTTTAAAGGCAGACAAAGCAGCCAGGACCCCAGAGGCTGAACAACAAGCCGTGGGGTCCTAATACAAAATGTGTCCCAGGTTCCCCAACATATAATAATAATAATAATAATAATAATAATAATGTAACATCTATGGTAGCCCCGGTCTCCTTACATTAGGGGGGGGGGAGCACTCATCTACTAATACTTACAAGCAGCGGCTGGGGATCTGAAGTCCAGATGAAGAATGGAAACCCACACTTGAACACTTGAAGGAGGCGATAAAGATTTCCTAAATGTACATATAGTTTTGTTATAGTCACAGAAATAACAGCGGTACAAGGGGCTCGCAAGACACTCCCAAAATATCATCCACAATATGTTATTATTAAGCTTCTAACATTTCATAGGGCTTCCCATTTTCCAATAGTAACAGTGCCATGTATAGAAGCTAATAGTTACAGTGCTCCCCCTTGATAGTCAAAGGGCCCCGGGTATAAAAAATAACCGTGCCCCCCCCCCCCCCCGGCCCATAGTAACCAATAGTTACTTTTCAACCCATAGCCTATTATCACAGGGCCCCAGCTGCCAATAGTAAAAGTGCCCACTTATTCACAGTTACCAACAATAATAGATCCCCTGAATAGACAATAGTTATAGGGCCCAACTTAGCCATAAATAAATACCTCCGGAGCCGCTGTTCTCCTACATTGCTCTATCTCACAGGTTTCAGGATTACTGAGGGGCCACTCAATGGAAAGAAGCAGTAGATTTGCAGATGGTTACATTCATCCTGTAATATAGTTATCATAGTTATTCTGACATCCCCAGAATTCCAATTATAATATTTAGCCTAAGATGTTGAATTCTTTGTATTCTAACAGCCTCTAGTTAACCTGTCTGTCAACCTATAACTTACTGACATAACTACAGGTCGCCCATGAGGTGCTATAGCACAAAATCCACTCCAGGTCTCGGTTTAGGGGCTTTTTCCGCATGCTTTCTATGGCATATTTAGATATCATGTTTTCATTGTTAGGAAAACATTTAGTTGTTTGTTTGCCTAATTTATAACACCCAAATATACAGTACAAATCATAACCCAGTATATATGTTATACCCAAGACAACCTATGTAAACAACTATTTAGCTACTTAACAAAAATTATTACAATTTACCAAGGAAATTTTATATGTTAAAAAGAGAACCTGGGACAGGATAGATCATCCTTCTCTTAATGATGCGTCTCGCTCCTGCCGAGTACCGTGTTGGTCAGGGAAACAAAGGACAGAAAATTTCGACCTTTCTTCAGGATCCAGCAATAAACCTCGAACAACAGTAAAAGTTTCAGCTGTAATAATCTGTACAGAAACTTAGGTTTTTTTTATTTTCAGTAACAATATTAGGTTAGTTTTACAAAATAGAAAACCTTTATACTTTGGGAACAAACCATCAAAAGTGAAAATGCAAAGACATAGAAGTACAATACAAAGACAGAAATCAGAACACAAACAGATGTCATTCGTTGATACGCATTTCTTTCAGGATAAAGTCGTCTCTCTGACACCCCTTTTCAAGAAGGGTCCCTTTATCATGGACCGTAGCCCGCGTACCACAGGTTGTCTTCACTACCATGAGTTAGACCAACCTTCATGTTCTTTCAATCAACCCAGGAACCATTTACGGTAATAGTTCACAGGTGAAACCATTGTGTTCGTACCCTTATACACAAACATATCAATTCTTCCAACACAACATCACACATACATCATTCAGAGTACGACTCATGGGTAGGTTTCTCATACACTCCTCCCTCTGTGTCTGATCCCATAAGAATTCTCAGAGTCATGGGCTGCGTGGCACCTCGGACAAGCCATTGGGAAACCACCCGGTATTTACACTGAGATTAATTCTTGTTCTTGAGTTCAGAACACAAAAGGATTTGCATAACAGATAAAAACCTATAACTTACTGACATAACTACAGTTCGCCCATGAGGTGCTAAAGCACAGACTCCACTCCAGGTCCAGGTTGAGGAAGATTTTCCTGCTAACCCCCCGTACAATAAGTAGTGGAGTCCAAACTGCCTCAGCATCACAGGGAGGCCCATTCTAATGAAGACAATGTCCTCCACCCGTTTCCATAACATTGAGGGGCCACTCAAAGGAAAGGAGCAGTCAAGCCGAAGCCACAGACGGTTGTCTCCATCCTGTAATTTTGCACTTATCATAGTTATTCTTTTATCTACATACTATCAATAACATATTTAACCTTGGATGTCAAGGTCTTAGTGTTCTGAAACATTTAGTAAATGGGTCATTTATCTTATTTATAACATAAAAATATGGAGTTCTAATCACATACCGTATATACTCGAGTATAAGCAGAGGTTTTCAGCATAAAAAATGTGCTGAAAAACTCAAACTCGGCTTATACTCGAGTTAAGAAAAAAATAAAGTTAAAACTCACCTCATCTGTAGTCTGCCAGCCCACGTTTTCCCAATTACTAAAAGCAATAAAGTCAAAACTCACCTTTCTGACGCCCCCCGCAGGTCTTCTCTTCTTCCATCCTGTAGCACTGAAGATATCTGGGTAGGAGGATCAAGGAGGCTACTGGGGCGTGGAGTAGCCGCATCGTGTAGCCTCTTCTCCGGCTACTCAACTCCGGCCCCAGTAGCCTCTTTGGTAAATTAGCATATTACCACAATTAAAGATTAATAAAGATAAAGGTGACTTAAGGATTAGTCCTAAAAGGGCTGTCCTTACAAACCTTAGAGGCACCTACCACCAGATCTACCTTAATAGGTAGATCCTTGGTGGTAGGTGTTCTTTAAGATATTGGGTTAGTGTTACAAAATAGAAAACTTACTGTATATACTTTGGGAATTAACCATTTTAAATCAAAATGCAAAGACTTAAAAGTACAATACAAAGACAGAAATCACAACACAAACAGATGTCATTCGTTGATACGCATTTCTTTCAGGATAAAGTCGTCTCTCTGACACCCCTTTTCAAGAAGGGTCCCTTTATCATGGACCGTAGCCCGCGTACCACAGGTTGTCTTCACTACCATGAGTTAGACCAACCTTCATGTTCTTTCACTCAACCCAGGAACTATTTACGGTAATAGTTTACAGGCGAAACCATTGTGTTCGTACCCTTATACACAAACATATCAATTCTTCCAACACAACATCACACATACATCATTCAGAGTACGACTCATGGGTAGGTTTCTCATACACTCCTCCCTCTGTGTCTGATCTCATAAGAATTCCCAGAGTCATGGGCCGTGTGGCACCTCGGACAAGCCATTTGGAAACCACCCGGTATTTACACTGAGATTAATTCTTGTTCTTGAGGTCAGAACACAAAAGGATTTGCATAACAGATAAAAACCTATAACTTACTGACATAACTACAGTTCGCCCATGAGGTGCTAAAGCACAGATTCCACTCCAGGTCCAGGTTGAGGAAGATTTTCCTACTAACCCCCTGTACAATAAGTAGTGGAGTCCAAACTGCCTCAGCATCACAGGGAGGCCCATTCTAATGAAGACAATGTCCTCCACCCGTTTCCATAACATTGAGGGGCCACTCAAAGGAAAGGAGCAGTCGAGCCGAAGCCACAGACGGTTGTCTCCATCCTGTAATTTTGCACTTATCATAGTTATTCTTTTATCTACATATTATCAATAACATATTTAACCTTGGATGTCAAGGTCTTAGTGTTCTGAAACATTTAGTAAACGGGTCATTTATCTTATTTATAACATAAAAATATGGAGTTCTAATCACATAACGTATATACTCGAATATAAGCGCAGTTTTTCAGCACAAAAAATGTGCTGAAAAACTCAAACTCGGCTTGTACTCGAGTTAAGAAAAAATAAAGTCAAAACTCACCTCATCTGTAGTCAGCCAGCCCACGTTTTCCCAATTACTAAAAGCAATAAAGTCAAAACTCACCTTTCTGACACCCCCCGCAGGTCTTCTCTTCTTTGGTCCGGCAGTACTGAATATATCTGGGTAGGAGGATCAAGGAAGCTGCTGGGGCGTGGAGTAGCCGCATCGAGTAGCCTCTACTCTGGCTACTCACCTCTGGCCCCAGTAGCCTCTTTGGTAAATTAGCATATTACCACAATTAAAGATTAAAAAAGATTAAAGGGACTTAAGGATTAGTCCTAAAAGGGCTGTCCTTACAAACCTTAGAGGCACCTACCACCGGATCTACCTTAATAGGTAGATCCGTGGTGGTAGGATTTCTTTAAAACATTGGGTTAGTGCTACAAAATAGAAAACATACTGTATAAACTTTGGGAATTAACCATTTTAAATCAAAATGCAGAGACATAGAAGTACAATACAAAGACAGAAATCAGAAGACAAACAGATGTCATTCGTTGATACGCATTTCTTTCAGGATAAAGTCGTCTCTCTGACACCCCTTTTCAAGAAGGGTCCCTTTATCATGGACCGTAGCCCGCGTACCACAGGTTGTCTTCACTACCATGAGTTAGACCAACCTTCATGTTCTTTCACTCAACCCAGGAACTATTTACGGTAATAGTTCACAGGCGAAACCATTGTGTTCGTACCCTTATACACAAACATATCAACTCTTCCAACACAACATCACACATACATCATTCAGAGTACGACTCATGGGTAGGTTTCTCATACACTCCTCCCTTTGTGTCTGATCTCATAAGAATTCCCAGAGTCATGGGCCGTGTGGCACCTCGGACAAGCCATTGGGAAACCACCCGGTATTTACACTGAGATTAATTCTTGTTCTTGAGTTCAGAACAAAAAAGAATTTGCATAACAGATAAAAACCTATAACTTACTGACATAACTACAGTTCGCCCATGAGGTGCTGAAGCACAGATTCCACTCCAGGTCCGGGTTGAGGAAGATTTTCCTGCTAACCCCCCGTACAATAAGTAGTGGAGTCCAAACTGCCTCAGCATCACAGGGAGGCCCATTCTAATGAAGACAATGTCCTCCACCCGTTTCCATAACATTGAGGGGCCACTCAAAGGAAAGAAGCAGTCGAGCCGGAGCCACAGACGGTTGTCTTCATCCTTTAATTTAGTCTTCATAGCAATTCTAACATCCCCATGTTTTTAACTACAATATTTTCCCTTTAGATCCAAGTGCTTAGTATTATAAAAACATCCATCACCTGCAACTGTAAGCGAAGTCTTCTGGTTTCATCTTCTTCAGCTGAACTGCTGTACGTATTTTATATATTGCAAATAGGTTACAATAGGTTGCAGCATTTGCTCTGCTTACCTATGAAGGTGCTACAACTGTAATTCCAGCACCAACAATTCTAATAAAAAATTAGCTTTACTACTATAGGTTCCATCACCAAATAAATGTGCCTTTTGGGCAGTATAGATGATTAAGACCAGACTGCATGGATTGCATGCATCAATACACGAGGTAAGACCGACAACATACCCTGTACACCCGTGTATTAGCCGAGTTTTTCAGCAAAACAAATGTGCTGAAAACACCCAACTCGGCTTATACACATGTATATAAAAAATAAACTTACCTACTTACCTTCCGAACCTCCCCGCAGCTCCTCTTCTCTCTTGTCTTGTATAACAGAGCAGGCAGAGATGCATTTACTATGATGTCATTAGCAGCAACACCGCCACGTCATTGTGTGTGCGTGGGCAGTGCATGGATGCATCTCTGCCTGCTCTGTTATACATGAAGACAAGAGAAAGTGGAGAGTGTCAGAAGGTACGTATATGAGTTAATTTTTTTATACAACGAGGGACTGCTTTAGTCCATTTCATTACTGAGGAGGTGCTGCTGCAGTGCAATTCATTACTGGAGTGGGCTTCATGGGGCATTTAATCACTGAGGGAGGCTGCTGTAGAGCATTTAGCAACTAGGGGAGGCTGCATGGACTTTTTATCACTAGAGGAGGCAGCATGGGCATTTTATTACTGGGGGAGGCTGTTGGGCATTTCATTACTGGGGGAGGCTGTTGGGCATTTCATTACTGAGGGGAGGCTACATGGGAATTTCATTACTGAGGGGAGAATGCATGAACTTTTTATCACTAGGGGAGGCAGCATGGGCATTTCATTACTGGGGGAGGCTGTTGGGCATTTCATTACTGAGGGGAGGCTACATGGGAATTTCATTACTGAGGGGAGAATGCATTAACTTTTTATCACTAGGGGAGGCTGCATGGGCATTTCATTACTGAGGGGAGGATGCATGGGAATTTTATTACTGGGGGAGGCTGTTGGGTATTTCATTGCTGGGGGAGGCTGCTGGGCATTACATTGCTTGGGAAGATTGTGACCAATGCATTTTCCACCCAAAGCTTATAGTTGACTCAATGGGGCTCATTTATTAACAGTCCGAATCTCACAATTCCGTTGGGTATCCCGTCGATTTCCGATTTGCCCCGTATTCCAAATTTTGGAGCACGCGATCGGATTTTGGCGCAATCACGCCGGGTTGCATGCAACGCAAATCGGGGGCGTGGCCGTCGGAAAACCCAACGGATTTGGAAAAACCTTGGTATTTAAAAAAAATGACACGCACTTACCTGCAACGAGAAATAGAAGGTGAACTCCAACGGACCTCAGCGCAGCAGCGACACCTAGTGGATATTGGCGAACGGACCTTAGTGAATCCCGTCCGGACCCGAATCAGCGTCGGAGAACCCGCTGCTGGATCGCGACTAGACTGGGTAAGTAAATGTGCCCCAATGAATGCCCCTGTATTTAAGTATTTGGTAAAATGAGGTGCCTCGGTTTATACTCGGGTCGACTTACACTTGAGTATGTGGTAGTTAGATGGGAAAGGATTGTACAGATGCAGAGACTTGTTGTGCCAATGTTGTAAACTTACCTGCTTCCTGAGAAACACAGCGCAAATCAGTTCCACAGTCAATAGGATTTCATTCAGAATAAATGAACTACTCACGTGCAACCGCAAGGAAGTTATTTCCTCTTGCTTCTGCAGAAAACAACATATAGGGAGGACTATCACACAGCCAAAAACAAGAATTGCCGAACCTAAGGAATATTAAGAAAGGTTCTATCATCCACCCCTTGTCTCAACATTTTAGAGATAAACATCATGAAAACCCATTAGAGTTGAAATTTTGCACTATACAATGCTCCAAAAGTGACTGGTGGGAGGAGATTTTTTAGGAGTGGAGTATAGGATGATTTTTGAACTAGAATCGCTTGACCCAATAGGCTTAAATTCGTAAACGGAAGTCTTCAGATTCCTTTAGTAGGTGAGGCGTCCCAGGTGACAACACACGTGGGCTCTTACCTCTCTTACCTGAACTTCCTCACCCTCATATATATATCAGGTACATATAGGTATCATACAGTTTGGGCATACTAGGGGGGTGAGATAGGGGGCAGGGCAAGGGGTGTGGTTTGGCATGGCAAAAAAATTGTGGCGTGCTACGCAGGCCGCTCTTTCTATCCTTCTTTCTTTGACCCAAAGGTTGGGAGGTATGCATTGTAATATGTGAATACAGGCGGTCCCCTACTTAAGAACACCCAACATACAGACGACCCCTAATTACAAACGGACATCTGGATTTTTGTAAGTAGGGGTCTGTACTTAAACCTTAAGCTACAATAACCAGCTATAACAGTTATCAAAGGAGTCTGACAATCCAACATTTTTAAAATACAATAGTCTCAGAGACCGAAAAAATTTTGTCTATACTGTTCCGACTTACATACAAATTTAACTTAAGAACAAACCTACAGAATCTATGTTGTATGTAACCCTGGGCTTCAAACGTATATACAATACAATACATATATAAGTATGAAATACATATTGTACCATATAGTATATAATACATACAGCATTGTACCATATAGTATAAAATACATACAGCATTGTCCATATAGTATAAAATACATACAGCGTTCAGCCATATAGTATAAAATACATACAGCGTGCCGATATATAGTATAAAATACATACAGCGTGCCGCCATATAGTATCAAATACATACAACATGCCGCCATATAGTATAACATACATACAGCATGCCGCCATATAGTATAAAATACGTACAGCATTGTACCATATAGTATAAAATACATACAGCATGCCACCACATAGTATAACATACATACAGCGTGCCGCCATATAGCTTAAAATACATACACGTATCACTTTATAGTATAAAATACATAGAGCGTGCCGCCATATAGTATAAAGTACATACAACATGTTGCGATATAGTATAACATACATACACATATCACTTTATACTATATGGTGGCACGCTGTATGTATTTTCTACTATAAAGTACATACAACATGCTGCCATATAGTATAAAATACATACACATATCACTTTATAGTACAAAATAGATACAGAGTGCCGCCATATATTATAAAGTACATACAACATGCTGCCATATAGTATAAAATACATACAGCATGCCGCCATATAGTATAACATACATATAGTGTGCCACACATATTTACAATTAAATACATAGATACATATATAAGTATGAAATACATACAGCATGCCACCTTATAGTATAAAAGACATACAGCATTGTACCATATAGTATAAAATACATACAGCGTTCAGCCATATAGTATAAAAAAACATACAGCATGCCACCATATAGTTTAGAATACATACAGCGTGCCGCCATATAGTATAAAATACATACAACTTGCTCCCATATAGTATAAAATACATATAGCATGCCGCCACATAGTATAACATACATACAGTGTGCTGCTATATAGTATAAAATACATACAGCATTAGACCATATAGTATAAATTACACACAGCGTGCTGCCATATAGTATAAAATACATACAGCATGCCGCCTTATGGTATAAAATACATACAGCGTGCTGCCATATAGTTTAAAAAACATACAGCATATCACTATATAGTATATAATACATACAGTATGCCACCATATAGTATAAATACATACAGCGTGCCGCCTTATAGTATAAAATACATACAGCATGCCCCCATATTGTATAAAATACATACAGCATGTTGCCATTTAGTATAAAATACATACAGTGTGGATCTATAGAACCAAAGATATGGAATCTAAAGTTACCTTCCTCCTCAGCCTCTAAAAGTGACTAATATCAGGGTAATCCTCATCACTATTGAGCTTGTAGGTGATTTTTAATAGATATTTTGGTGAGATTTAACATAAAAGAGGAAATTCTAGAAAGGAAATCTCATTCATTTATGAGGGGGACACCTGGTGACAGTGTCCCTTTCATATAAAAAGTACAGTATAAAAAACGAAATATGGTGATATAAAAACATTGTAGACCTTTTATATGAAATTCCTATAAAATCGGAAGGTTATCCCACCATAGGTGACCCCGCTATAGGTATAGACAGGCAGTGTACAATTAGTAAACCCACCTTAGCTAGTAGATAGGTAGGTACTTGTACTTATCACCAGGTCTTGGATTACTGACGGTTGAAACTTCAAACTGTATGTGATTCGGGTGTAGAAGGTCCCTCTCTGTGCACTGTACGGGGGTCTCACTTATGGATGAGGTCTTGTTTGTGCTTTCCAGGACTCGTCCTCTTCAATCTCTGAGAATCCAGAACTCTATTTAGAACTTTACAGGTTCTGGACCAAGTGTGATGTAATAGAAGCTTATATGATGTGTATAATGTCATGTGATGTGTGTAATGTCATGTGATGTGTACAATGTCGTGCATATATTTATAGCCGCTACCACTCTAATATAGACTGACATTAACAACAATTGGCCCCATGAACAGGATAGGTGATAAATGTATAATAGCAGGGAGGCCGAGTACTGGGACCTCCCCCCAGTCATGAGAATGGGAGATTTGAGTTCCTCTGACTATTCCAACTGTTAATTTACAAAATAAAATCACTTTTTATTAAAAATTTGTATAATGTAAATTTGGAAGAAAACATTGTGAAATGTGCATGTTAGGTACTGAGGAGTCCATAATGAGCCTTAACATGGAAATAACAGGTCACCTTACAGTACAGTGAGTTATTCAGTGACACCAGACCAATAATAGCCAAACAAATTCTATTCACCCACAGAAACAGTAAACTAAAAAAGCTATTTATTAGGTCTTTATTTTTCTCAAATATGGGACTTTTCAAAAATTAGTCCTGTTACACCTTTAATCCTCATCCACACAACCATATATGGGGGCAGTGAAGTATACGTGAAGTATACACATACACAGTGAAGTATACACATTGCAGCAGGTCAAGGGTGACATAGAGATCTGTTGTGCAAGGTCATGGTGCAGTCAGCACAACGTGTCCCACCGAACTGTGACTGAGCCCGTGACACAAAAGGTAAAGCCGGTCCAATTTTGCCTGAATTGCAGAGCGTCCTCCCAGCTCCTATGGCGCTAACCCCTCATATCACTACATGGCAGAAACGGAAACGATTCATGTGCACCTAGTCCTAGAGAATGAAGAGGGAAGGTGACTTCACATACCCATATTGGGGGCTCTATAGCACCTACAAGATGCTGATGGTTTCATATTATTGAGAAGAATCTTATCTTTGAAATTAGTTACAGAAACAAAAAAAAGACTCAGATATTGGAGTGATGGAGTGTTACATGTGTGATATATGCTCAGGTCATATATAATCAGATGTACAGTATCATTTCACTAGTCTGTCCGTGGACTGAGGTGTAAATAACAAGTAGAGATGCGCGGACCCGAACTTCAAGTTTGGATCCAGGGTTCATGTTCGCCCTGCACTATTGCTAGTAGCTCGGGGCGTCAATTATCTGGATTGGCTGCACAGCTGCTAATCCGGATATAAATGTTAGGGTCACGCGGGACACACCAGAACCCTGGACCCGAACTTGAGGTTTGAGTCTTCTCATCTCTAATAACAAGCGTTAAAATGTAAAGAACATGTCCCCTCACACTACAGGGAGCCAGTTATTACCATAGAAATACATTTAAGAAAAACCCTCCACCAGTCTGCCTCCTCCACCAAGTGTTATAAATCTGGAGCAGAATAAGATTCAGTCTAGTCCAACTGTACACTGTCTATGGCTGTGTTCACATGTATGCTGTATGTTGTATGCTGTATGTTGTATGCTGTATGCTCGCCATGCTCTGTCTTTTCCTCATGTATGGAATGGTACGGTGCCTATTGTATAAGTATTTACAGGACCTTTGGAAGGATTTCCTGCCAGAAGAAGTAGGGGACGTTGGGATAAGGATATAGGACCTATAGAGGAAGTGTAAAGAAATCTTAGAAAGAGTACGCTCCCTCTCTCCTAGTGATGCTCACAGGCTATCACAACTATACCTGCTCTGCAGAGTCTATAGGAACCCAAATATTTGTTTGACATAGGAGCTAAGCCTGATGCCCACCTCCACTGTTGCCATGATCTGGTCCTGCCCAAATTTAATGATGTATATTCTGTTCAGATAGTAGTTTCTCCCTTTGTTTGTGTGCTGGGTGGAGGACCTACCGACCACACAGGAGGGGAAAATGGTAATGGCCCGTTTAATATATATACTGTGTAAACTAATTGCCCAACACTGGCTGGAACTGGTCTGCTTGTCCAATTCAGTATTTATTGATATTGACAAATATGGGGCCTTGAAGAAATTTGAGAAACTTTGGTTGCCTTGGATGGACTCTGTCTTAGCTTCTAGAGAGATAACCCGCTACTGACTTGGTCTCACGTGATTTTACATATTATGATTTACATAGGATGCCTGGGCCGGCCTCTGTTGTATCGTTGGGTGCTCCACAACGTTGGCATTTTAATCCTGGGGTGTGCATATTAAGAATTTTGTGAGCCCATGGACCTGATCTTTATTGATCTAGAATGAGGAACGCTGTGACAATGGACATATTGATCATTTTTGGATTTCATCTCTGTTGGGTTCGGGGTTCTTGTGTTTATGAATGTTTGTGAAAAATTCACAACCTTCAAAAGTGTTAGTGCTCTACTCCTGCTCCTCTAGCCGTTCTCTGTACTGGATCGTACTGTAGACCCCGCTCCACTCAAGGTAAGGAATAAAAAGAAAATTTATTTTTTATTTACTCACAAAGATAGCATTAAAATCGTGCATCAAAAATTAAAAAGATGTCAAACACCTCGCCGGACCTCGCTTTCGCCTTCTCAGGCTTCTTCTGGGGCAGGGTGTTTGACGTAATCTCCGGTGCTTAAATACAAAATTAGATGTACATTATGGTTAGAGTACAAGATTATATCGTTGTCCATTATCTTTTTCCCACAGTTTGCTAAAGTGAATTGCGTTTTTATTCTCATGTAGATATATCGATCCATTACTTGGATCTTTAAAGAAGGGACACTGTCACCACAATAAACTATTAGCCCCCTACAAGTCTGTCTGTCAGTCAGTCCCTGTCAAAGCCTGTCAGTCAGTCCCTGTCACAGCCTGTCTGTCTGTCAGTCAGTCCCTGTCACAGCCTGTCTGTCGGTCAGTCCCTGTCAAAGCCTGTCAGTCAGTCCCTGTCACAGCCTGTCTGTCTGTCAGTCAGTCCCTGTCACAGCCTGTCTGTCAGTCCCTGTCACAGCCTGTCTGTCAGTCCCTGTCACAGCCTGTCTGTCAGTCCCTGTCACAGAATACTCAAAATTTCAAAGAGGCTCAACTACTGTACGTACAGATAAATACTATTCAAATCGAAAATAGCTGGGGGGACGGCGCAGGGGAACCAAGGTGAAAAAGTCCAAAACACCAAAAAAAAGTCCAACAGGACATATGCATCAAATGGTCACTGCATCTACGTCCTTGCCAGTTCTACATTTGATCCCAGGTGCATAGAGTGCCCGGGAAAACAGGCAGATTCCACAGTACCTTTCACCGATGGAAGAAATCTATACTCCGCGTCCTCTCCAAGTTGGCGTTTCTCTGGCTTTGCTGGATGAGACACTCGAGTAGCGGCTGATTCCCGGTGCGTAGGTTCAGTCTTCCGACTAGAAACTCGTACCACCTTGCTGTTAGTTCCGCTAGTCTCAGGGTTACTCCAGTTCACTCGCCAAGAGAAAGAGAAAACAAGACGCAGTGCAGACAGGTTTTTCTATTGAATATTTGAATAATTTATTCGATGTACTCACAAAACATGAAATAAAATAAGGCCTTCAGTAGAATTAAAACGCACGTTCGGTCCTCCTTGCCCGACTCAGAGTTTTGCCTCCACGGCGCACGTGCAAGGGGCATCAGTCATATTTTTGGTTTCAGATTGGGCGCTGACTGGCTAACCTTATAGTGTGCGTGACATTACTATGTCATACTATGTCATGTGGTCCATAGCTGTAAACTATGTCATGATTGGTTGGGTTCCATAAAATTTGCCTGTATGGGACCCCGAGATTCCTGATCTTCCTGTAGATCCTCAATAGTGCTGTAGGTGTACGACAGAAAAAACATTGAATTCAACTATCTGCATCTAAAGTTGAAGATACCTTCCGCTCAGTGACATAACTGGAGTCCACTGGACACTAAGCCAAAATTACTAATATGGGCCCCCCTCCCCTTACTGTGAACACCCCCATTACTACTACCCCTGTGCCTCTTATAATATTTATACTATTATTAACCCTCTTTCTGCCTCAACCCAATCAATAAAAATCTTAGAGGTGAGGTAGCTGAAGTGGTATATGTAAAGGTTAAAAAAAAATTCGTACATTTAATATTCTCACTTCCCTTCCCAACCTCCTCAGTTTTTTAGGTGCCCTAATCTTTTTCTTCTACCTGGCCACCATGTCAGCTTTTTCCAGCCACAACTTGTGTGTGCAGATTTAGCAACACTGAAACTTTAGGCTCCTCATTTCATCATCATCATAATCTCCTTTACTTTCTTATCACAAACTTAATACTTCTCTCTTGCTCCACCAGAACTCACCATTATAGCGATAACCAATATAGTGACAGTGCCCCCACAGTAGCCAATATAGTTACAGTGCCCCCTCAACATCAAATATAGTAACAGTGTCCCCAAAGTAGCCAGCACAGTTTTGATGGCCCCATAGTAGTGAATAGAGTGATAGTGGTCCCACATTATCCAATTTAGTAACGGTGTCTCTAAAGGAGCCAATATAGTAACAGTGACCCCACAGTAGCCAATATAGTAACAGTGACCCCACTATTGCCAAAAATCAGAGAGCCACCAATAGTCATAGGGACCAATAGTGACCAATAGTCACAGGGCCCTCAATGTAGTCAATAGTCACAGGAAGCCAACAGTAGCCAATACTCACAAAACCTTCACTGTAGCCAATAGTCACAGGGCCACCATAGTGGCCAATAATTGCAGGTTCCCCCATGGTAGCCAATAGTCACAGGGCCATATATTAAAATTCATATACACCAACCCCCTCTCCCCCCGATGGAGTGCAATGTAGGGGATTACTCACCTTTGCCGGCTCCAGCAGTCTGCAGTGGGATCTTGGGACAGAGGTGGAAGTTAGCAAGGCAGCGCAACTACATAATCCGCTGCCCTGTTTCCTACCTGGGTCACAGTTTGTCGCTTGCAGGGGTAGTCCTAGGGCACACTGCTCCTCTTAAAGATGCAGATGCTATTAACTGGGATACTACTACGATTGTACTATCCCGATTGTACTATGATCAGGAGCCTATAATTCAATGGAGGCCCCCAAACATAGCCACAGCAGCTGTAGGACCTGGCAATTGCCCAGGTATGCTGGGTTCTGAAAAGTGACAGCTGTGTGTCCCCCTCTCCCTGCGGACCCGACTGCCCCCCATGATCCGTGATGATAAGGAGGTATGTAGTTAGTGTGAGTAACCTCTTCATTCGTGTACTTTTAATTCATGCAGAGTTTGTTGAAAATTTAGAAAACTCTCTTTCACTGAATGTAATGTGACACAATTGTGGTAACAATGTTAAATTCCCACAAGGTGGCAGTATAGGAGAAAAGATTATTATAGACCACCGCAAGAGTCAATAAAAATATAGAAGTTTGCAGAAAATTCTACAATATACATAGTAATACTAAACAGCCACTAAAATGAGCAAGGCATGATGCTAGCTTGTGTTTATGCATGTTAAAATACGACTTATGGAATTGCCACTTAAAATCGAAAAAATGTAATACAAGTCCTAGATTTTCTCCCTCTGTTGACTTGTTGGACTGTACTGACATTAGGCTTTTCTTAGGTATTTAGTTTTTCATGTAAGACAGAACAATTCCATCTCAACTCTAGGGTTTGATTAGTATAAGCAGAAAACCATTACTATTCGAGACCACCAGGGATAGATGCATTATGCCATTACTATTCAAGACCACCAGGGATAGATGCATTATGCCATTACTATTCTAGACCACCAGGGATAGATGCATTATGCCTTTACTATTCTAGACCACCAGGGATAGATGCATTATGCCATTACTATTCTAGACCACCAGGGATAGATGCATTATGCCATTACTATTCTAGACCACCAGGGATAGATGCATTATGCCATTACTATTCTAGACCACCAGGGATAGATGCATTATGCCTTTACTATTCTAGACCACCAGGGATAGATGCATTATGCCTTTACTATTCTAGACCACCAGGGATAGATGCATTATGCCTTTACTATTCTAGACCACCAGGGATAGATGCATTATGCCTTTACTATTCTAGACCACCAGGGATAGATGCATTATGCCATTACTATTCGAGACCAGGGATAGATGCATTATGCCTTAACTATTCGAGACCACCAGGGATAGATGCATTATGCCATTACTATTCTAGACCACCAGGGATAGATGCATTATGCCATTACTATTCTAGACCACCAGGGATAGATGCATTATGCCTTTACTATTCTAGACCACCAGGGATAGATGCATTATGCCATTACTATTCTAGACCACCAGGGATAGATGCATTATGCCTTTACTATTCTAGACCACCAGGGATAGATGCATTATGCCGTTACTATTCGAGACCACCAGGGATAGATGCATTATGCCTTTACTATTCTAGACCACCAGGGATAGATGCATTATGCCATTACTATTCTAGACCACCAGGGATAGATGCATTATGCCATTACTATTCTAGACCACCAGGGATAGATGCATTATGCCATTACTATTCTAGACCACCAGGGATAGATGCATTATGCCATTGCTATTCTAGACCACCAGGAATAGATGCATTATGCCATTACTATTCTAGACCACCTGGGATAGATGCATTATGCCATTACTATTCTAGACCACCGGGGATAGATGCATTATGCCATTACTATTCTAGACCACCAGGTATAGATGCATTATGCCATTACTATTCTAGACCACCAGGGATAGATGCATTATGCCATTACTATTCTAGACCACCAGGAATAGATGCATTATGCCGTTACTATTCTAGACCACCGGGGATAGATGCATTATGCCATTGCTATTCTAGACCACCAGGGATGGATGAATCTATAGATAATGTGAAATCCAAGGCAGCACTGTGTAACAAATGAGGCTGGGTGCAGGCTGCCTGACAATGGTGTAACTAGAAGCTGATGGGCCCCAGTGCAAAGTCTGTGCCAGGCCCCTGACTATAATGTATGGTTTATAGTAATAGTCTTCTCATATGGGAAAGTGACACCATAAGGCTAATCCTCTTGGGCCCGGGTGCAATCGCAACCTCTGCATACCCTCAAGTTACACCCCTGCTGCCTGAGGTTTGCCTGAGAAAGGTGTGCTACTCCGAAACATCCCCATCATGAAATATTGCCTGTTTTTCCTATTTTTTTTTTAAAATAGATAGATAGAAATGACACCATTTCACTCTAGACTACTAAGAATATAGTCATTACACCATTACTATTCTAGCCCACCAGGGATAGAGGCATTACACCACTACCACTCTCGAATACTAAGTATAGAGGCATTGGGGCAGATTTACTTACCCGGTCCATTCGCGATCCAGCGGCGCGTTCTCTGCGCTGGATTCGGGTCTGGCCGGGATTCATTAAGGTAGTTCCTCCGCCGTCCACCAGGTAGCGCTGCTGCGCTGAAAAGCATCGGAACGCACTGGAGTTCACCGAACTGGGCTGAGTGAAGGTAAGTGCAAGCTCCGCGACAGTTTTTTTTTAAATGCGGCGGTTTTTCCGAATCCGTCGGGTTTTTGTTCAGCCACGCCCCTGATTTCCGTCGCGTGCATGCCAGCGCCGATGCGCCACAATCCGATCACGTGCGCCAAAATCCCGGGGCAATTCAGGGGAAATCGGCGCAAATCGGAAATATTCGGGTAACACGTCGGAAAAACGCGAATCGGGCCCTTAGTAAATGACCCCCATTATATCATTACTACTCTAGACTACCAAGGGGACATTTACAGTCGGGGTCATTAACGCTCCATCCCCCCAGCACCGCCGGATACATCAGGAGTCATTGGCCTCCATGATGTATTCAATGAGGAGGCTGCATCTGCATACAATTCTACGCTAGACTCTTATGAAGGTTCACAGGCTGTAGCGAGTGAGCCATTCCGTCAACACCCATACCCCCTTAATGCCCCCTAAAGGATGTACCAGTATGTGCTATTATCTGTATTCCAGAAAACTGATGTACAAGCCCTGATTAATGTCCCCAATCATTCCAGTACCTCTCTAGACTACAACGTCCTCTATTCTAGAGGACGAGTGTTAGAGGCAATGCACTATGACTTATTTAGATTACCATGGATAGATATACTATTACCTCTCTAGCCCACCAGGGATAGAGGTATTACACCATGACTACACTAGAGAGCCAAGAAAGTAGACATTAGCCCTCACTGCACTAGATCTACATGCTGTGTAATACTATGTGCCTGGTGTTGTCTGTGTCCTATGTATCTATCTGCCTTATAGCTTTTAGGGTGGCATACAATTATTCATTGATTTGGGTGTGTATTGTTGGCTTAAATAAAAAATTCCCAGATTTCCAAGTGCTTGAGGGGAAGCATAACTATTGCACTAGGGTACAACAGGGTCTGGCTGATAATGACCATTGAAGGTGCTTAATCCTCTAGGAGAAGGTGTATAAATACTTCATACATACTCCAGAGATGATGCTATCATATATAGACTGCAGACTGCTTACTCACATTATAATCTCTCTGTAAAAAGACAATGAATTGCCATGAGTTTAATCATTGATGGATAAACAATTCCATTCTGCGGAAGATGTAAGAAGTCTGTAAGTCATGCTTGCCATGTTCCATGGGTATATTTTATGTAGATTATACCAGAGAGGCTCCTCCCTCCTCTTCTTCTCCAGAAAAAACCCTCTTGTGTTACCTTTGTCTTAGGGTACATTCACACACGGTATGCGCGCCGTGCGGGCACTAAGCGATGTGCTGGAGAGGAGGAGGAGGTGACCCCTCTAAACTTCCATAGAGAATAGCGGCTCACGGCCGCACACACGCCGATAGATAGAGCATGCTCTATCTTTTTGCAGTGTGCGGCCCGGATCGGTGCCACACATTTGTGGCACTGTATCCCCCGCCGAGCAGCTATTGCCGTCTATGGGTACGTACAAATTTGCGGCCGCATGTACGTCCCCGCATACGGCCATGTGAATGAGCCCTTATCCGCTGTGATGGACAGAATTTTACAGCCCAGTCTAGATGTCAGAGAACTGATCCAATCATCTTCTGGACCAGGACTATTTCCTCAATGCTTGCTATTGGCTTTTTTGAGTTAGTTGGTATTCATCTTGACTTCTGTATCTTGGATCCTTTGACCTTTTGCCTGTTATCTGACTATCCGTTTACATACCAATTTTATGCTGCATTTGTACTCTTGGTTCTGCCACTTACCTTGTTCACTTCTCTTTGTTGTTTGTATTGTTCAGTCTTTGTCTCCATGTTTGACCTTTGGCACAAGAAGGGAGCCATAACCAGTTTTCACCAACAGCTTAGGGTAGGCTGGGCAATAAGGCAGGGAACACATGGGAATGGATTTTAGTCTTAGGGCTCACTAACCTTGTCTGTCCTTATCCATCCAGGCCATTCCCAAACCCTGTGTAACAGCGTTATGTGAAAAACATTTAGTGGATTTTTTTTTGTTATACAGGCAGTCACCGGGTTACATACAAGTTTGGGTCTATAGGTTTGTTCTTAAGTTGAATTTGTATGTAAGTTGGAACTGTATATTTTATCATTGTAATCCCAGCCAGAATATTTCTGGTCTCTGTGACAATTGGATTTTATAAATGTTGGGTTGTCATGAGAACCAGGATTAACAATAAAGCTTTATTACAGACACCTGTGATAACGGTTATAGCTGATTATTGTAGCCTAGGACTAAAGTACAATAAATTACCAATATCCAGAGGTCCGTTTGTAACTAGGGGTCGTATGTAAGTCGAGTGTTCTTAAGTAGGGGACCGCCTGTACTTCATTTTTTCAATTAAATTTTTACCAAATTGAAAAAAAAAATTATACCAAATAAAAATATGAAAAATATTACCAATATTACCAATGTCTCATTACAGGAGGAAAATGTATACAAAGCTGGTGTAATATTTGAAGCTCAAGATGGCTGCATCTCTAAGGGGGAATAAGTGAATGTTGACCATAAGCATGAACGCAAAAAAGGGCGGCACGGTGGCTGAGTGAGTAGCACATCTGCCTTGCAGCACTGGAGTCCTGGGTTCGAATCCCACCCAGGTCAACATCTGCAAAGAGTTTGTATGTTCACTCCGTGTTTGCGTGGGTTTCCTCTGGGTACTCCGGTTTCCTCCCACACTCCAAAAACATACTTAGATTGTGAGCCCCATGGGGACAGGGACCAGTTTGACATGATTTGTGCAGCGCAGTGTAATCTGTGTGCGCTATATAAATAAAGGAGTTATTATTTATTATTAAGGTCGAAAATGGAAGGAGGCTAAAAAACATACAGTAATAGTAATAGAAAGGACAACTCCCTGGAAGATCCAACAGAGAAGGTAATAGTACATAGTCAAACTGCTCATAATCTGGCAGCACTGATAACATTCAGTATTGATATTTTCTCATGAAAAGAGAAGTGTAATGATATAAGGCTAGGGACTGGCTCAACATAATATAAAGAGCCTCACAAGTCACTTTATGGAATTTCACAATGCCAGCACAATAGGAGGGTTTAAGTGAGCATTTTATGTAGTTTGGACTAGATATATGTGATTATGGTTACATAAGAAATCTCAGAACATTATCATAATCTAAGTGAGTGTCTTCTTCCATGTGGTGACTGATCATCCCAATGATCACTGCAGAACACAAACCCAATATCATGTGCCATGTCATCTCCATGTTCTCCCGCTTTGACGGAAGTTGGGTTTAATGACTTCAGGAAACTTGGTGTCCTGAGCCATCAGCAAGAAGCTACATATGAGCAAGGTCTTATAACAGTGACATTATGGAAGACTGATGTCTCAAAGTTGTGCTTTTAGCGTCTCTCCAGAAAAGTCTTTTTGACTCTGCAGAAATAATGTTAACATTGTTAATATAAAGAAGATCCATCTGTAGACGTTATTCAGTTGCATGTGAAATCTTGTAATAAAAAAATGAACAACTCAGCTAGATCATGGCGATACACTATAATATCACCAGGGAAATCAGCTGAGAATAATTCACAGGGACATGTGTACAGTTATATACAATATTCAGGATATTAACTATCTACATAGAAATATGACCATTTTGCTCACAGATATCCACAGCCTGCCCCATAGATATACATGTGTGCCCTGAATATCTCTTTGGTCACTTATTTCTTAAGGTTAATGTCTAACCTGTCCCACCATTATTTCCCCTTGTCAGCTGTTCTATGTAACTATATATACCAATAAGAAACAAATAGTAGAACAGCACAGCGAGCAGGGGGATCAATGTCCCTGATCAGGGACCCTGGCCTCCTCTGATTGTTGTGCTGTTCAATTATTTGTTTTTCTGGCTACCAATAAGCATCTGATATATAGTAATTGCCCAAGATATTTATCACCTACAGGCAGGTCCAAATTACGGGGAGGACTCCCGGTGCTTGAGCCCCAGGGCCCCCACCATTTAACTGATAGTGGGGCCCCCGACAGCAATGTCCGACAGTTAGCTCACAGCATGTGCGTCCACCTCCCTACCTTCATGCTATAACAGTGACTCACTAGCTTTGTAAGTTAGAGCGTGCCCCCTACCCTTAGTACCTAAAACTGGTTGGCTGAGCTGGTTGCCATCCAAGTCCTAGCCAATCTGTGTTAGGTTTACTTACAGATTACTTGCCAACAGGCCAACAGCTAGGCGAGCATGAAAGTAGGAGCAAGTTTGGAGTATTAATGATAATTCACTATAGTAATGTGTATGAACGGACTGGGCTACATTCAATGGGAGTCCCCACCAGATTTTGCGCCCAGGGGCCTCCACCACCCTTAATAAGACCCTAGCAACAGGCTAAATAGATCTGTTATGGTGGGACCTCCAACAATCTACCATTAAGCATGATTGATACATGTTACTGGGTTCTTAAAGGACATCTACCACCAGGATCAAGGATTGTAAACCAAGCACACTGACATACTGGTGTGTGCCTCCCCTGGCAGGATCTGCTCTTCTGTAATCTGCTTATGCCCTGTTTTTTTAAAAAGAAAATGCTTTTAAAATTATGCAAATGAATCCGAGGGGCTCTGGCTCCATAGGTGTTAATGGAGACTAGAGCCCCACGGGCCCATTTGCATTATTCTAAAGCCTTTTTTTCTTAAAAACAAGGGCATAAGAAGCTTAAAGAAGAGTGGATCCTGCCAGAGGGGGCACACACCAGTATGTCAGTGTGTTTGGTGTACAAGCATGCTGGTGGAAGATGTCCTTTAAGTCATTGTATCCCCCACCAATCTACCATTTGTTGGAATACCTCTTTAATCAATTACATAAAATACTTTTACCTATATATAAAACATATATAGATCAAAAGCAAAAATGGTTAGCACAGACCCCTTAAGGAAAAGCTTTGCTGACCCCATAAAGCTCCTATGTCTTAAGTTTCACTCCTGTGTCCAGTGCCTGTCACCAGTGTTGTAGAAGATCAGGCAATGCAATAATAAGTAATAATAATAATGGTAACAACAAGATCTAGGACAACTGCTAAAACTGCTGGAAGTTTTTTAATGACCACTGATTTACATTTAATGGGAGGACAGTGTGGAGCGGTCATACCAAGGTGGACGCCCATTCCTTCAGAACATTCAAGAACAAGCTGAAGCGACTTTGTAGTTTCCTGTATTAAATACAATGGCTTCGTGATTTTGTCACAGTTCCAAGCTGTAAAGCCTCAGGCACATAGACTCCACCCGAGGAGAGCAGCCCAGACAGCACCCAGTGTGTAGACACTGGCAGAGCGCTCCCTCTCACACTGAGCTGCCTTGTTTTGTATAACCACAGAGGCTTGGGAAAGGTGTGGCGCAGGAACGCTGAAGAGATACCACCTTTGTGCTCAGCAGAAGCTCATTTTAACCCCTTCCGTGCTAAACTTCTGCAGGTAGATCATGTTCAGCAAAATACTCCCATTTTTTTTCTTCCTAGGTTTTTTTTTTGTATGGTGGAAACCGATTATTTTTTTTTTTAAATACATTTTTGCACCAATTTTTTACTTAGAACTTTAAGTACACGAGACTTCACCTAAACCCATCACCTACATTCACTGCAACTTCTGCAAATTCCTTCTTTACTCTTTCATCTTTTTGATGAATACATTTGACTGCTTGTCTTCTGTAGATAAAAAGAAAATTAAAAAAGTGACTACATGAGAAGAAGAGCACATGACATGTCCTTGTCAACCGCCGAGCTGACGTGGACATCGTAGACTTGACCTCATTTTCATACTCTCTGCTTTGTGAAGCTCAAGTCCCTATGGCAAAATGCAAGCAAGTGTAGAATCATATTTCTTAAGTAACAGCTTCAAGTTTTTTGGGCTGGATGGTAACAGAACCATCTCTATTTTTCAATCAGAACATAGGCAGAATGGGGCACATTTATTAAAAAAAATGTGCAAACTGCCTGTATAGTGTGCAGAGGGCACCAGATTCATGATTTGTAGTGCCCGTTCTTCATGAATTTGGCACCCCCTGTAATGCCCTGACCGAGTTCATCACTTTTTTTGGTTCACCTTTACCATAGGGCGTGTCGGACTTTGCATGTTAAATGAGCCCCGAAACGCCCTGTTCAGTTACCATATTTGTTTCGCATGAAGAACAGTGCAGCTGCAACACATTGGGCGCAGACACTTCTTAAATACATGTGCAAGCAGTTTGCACATGAAAGAACGTGCAAAGTCCTGGAGCCTCTTATTAGATATGGGTGCCAGACCACCAGCAGGGTGAATTTTTAAGACTGGTGTTCAAAACGCCAGTCTTAATGAATTCCCCCCACTCTTTCTGATGCTGGATGATTAATCTGGTGCAGTACTTTACACCTCCTATTAGTTGGTCAAGTTTGCTGCGCCAGAATATTGAATTTTCTGGCTTTCAGGATATTTTCTGTAGAGCCACGCCCCCTTATAACACTTAACAATGTCTTCTAATGCAGACCACTCTCACACACTAGTTAAATATTTTCTGAACCCTCTGTCTTTGGCAGGACTTACTGACCATCCAATTTGTATTTAGACTTCTTAACTGTCCCCGAGGGCAAAGTTTGGGGCAGAGATTGTTGGATTTTAGATTTCTCTCTGCCTACTCAGAGCACTAAGCATGCATATATATGTGGAGGTCAAGGTAAGAAGTCATGGGCTGAACTTAGCTATCTCATGTGTCTGGTCAACTTAAAATATTGAAACGCAGAAAACAATTAATTATTTGTGGAAATCAAGACCTTTTTTTTATCTGTTTTCTTTGTTTTGCAACATTTTAGGTGCAAATTAGAGACTTTTTAGGTGCAAAACGAAGTACAACTGACTCCATGCTTAGTTCCATACCTAAAAAGTTTTCTTGGCTTTTCGGGGACTTTTCTTGGCTTTTCTACAGGTCAGATAGTGGTTTTTCCTAAGTGATACATGGCATTTGGTCTTTGGTGAATTTGAGACTTTTTTAAACAAAAGTTGCAAAAAGTAGCGATCAGGTCCAAGCTAATTTTGCACCCGGTCAGGGGCAGTCGTAGATTTGTGCCGAAATTGGTGACTTATTAAAAAGGTTTCAACTTTTAAATATGGATTCAGGCGATAACTCAGGGAACCCTGCAGAAAACTAGACAATGCTCAACTTTGAAGGGAGACAGTTTTAGGTGCAAAAAAGTCTCAAAAATTATAGAAAACAGCAAGCCAAAGGTTTGATACATGTTAACCAATGAGAGACCATGGCCAACATTTATTATGTTCTCTCCAGGTTATCTGCCATATTTGGGCCACATTGGGCATGTTGGAGGGCAGGAAGCCTCTTAGTATATCTGAGACACTGGGGGCATCTTGTGGAGAGGAATAAGCCAGGGATTTATCAGAGCTTACAGGTGGTCAGGAATGGTCAGGAATTGAGACTGATTACCCCCTGACAAGTGGGCAAGAAGGGGCCTGGTAACAGAAACTTCTAGAGGCTATAGCGCATTTCTACGCCAGGCACGGCTGGGGCCTCCTGATGTATCGTGCAACATTTATAAGGTCATATGCTGGCGCACCATGTGTCCCCCATAGTGTGATGCAAAAATTTGCCTTGCAGAATTTCCATTTTTGGCTGCTCTCTGATGCCTGCGGAGTTACAGCAATTCTGTGCATGCAGCTCCTGTAAAGTAAGGCAGAGACTGAAGGAAAGCAATAATTGTCTTTGCAATTATTCAAATGTATTCGTCAACTATAAAGTTTGTGCTTCACACCTATCTACATATTAATAACTTCATGAGAACCATCCAAAATTGAGTTAATTATTGTGATTGATAGGCTCCAATGTAGGGACAGGATAGCATATTAAAAAGTTGTTTTACCTAGTTTGGTGACATGAGTTGATATTACATCACCCAATGATGGGTATGACAGCCCCATCCCAGTGATAGCTCACTCTAGGCCTGCATCTTAGGACCTCACATAGCGGCTCCCTTCAGCATTACACAGAGGGGGACATGTATCACTCCTATTGCTTTCTTTTTCTTTTTTTTGTGCAACTTTTTGTGAGGCTGTTCACAGTTTGAGACTTTTTAGTTGCAGAATCAAGCAGCGTACCAAGGTTAGCTGCCTCAAGGATTTATTGCAGTGGCTGTATTAACTTTGTAGCCCAGATGTTTGTTCAACTTGTGAGACTTTTGGGCTCTGACATTGTCCCAAAACAAAACAACGGGGCATATTTATCAAGACCTCTGCGCCACTTCAGTAATAGCTTATTGCTAGCACTTGCAATTATTTGCCCCAATCCACCACCTTCACGCGAGTGTGGCATGAAGGCTCATAAAGTAGAGACGCGGCCGGCCGAACAGAAGGCGCTGCCAGCCGGGAGTGGGCCGGCACGGGGCGTTACTGTTCCCATGTCAGCGCACTCACTTCTGCGTTTATTTCTATGCCGGGCCCTACCTGGCGTGGAATAAACTCTGCGCAGCAACCTGAGGTATAGCAGGTGTTCTGATTGGCTGGCAACCCAGGGTCTCTAGAAAGAGCGAACCTATAAATATAGGCTCTGTCTCTCTCGTTTGAGATTGGAGTTTTTCTCACTATTGAGATTTCTGGGTTTTTTTTAGTGCATTGCTACCAGACTGATTGTTGTAGCGCTTCTGATGCAGCAGAGCCGTGTCCACAATGATATTCCTGCAAGCCAATGGCGTTCACTCACTATCAACACAGTCAGCAAATCTACAGCCCTGCTTAAGAATCTCTGCTCTACTCTGTTATCCACTGGCCTCCATCATAACACCTTCTGGGGACTAGTCACATACACTTGGAGTGCCCAGGGGGTAACAATCATTGACACACGTTACCCCACTCTTCTTGCTTCTGACCTGCTGGCACAGACAGTTGTGAATGAGGCCTTCACCGGAGCCCAGGTTTCCATGACACCTGCGACCCAGCAGCCAGACAGTGGGCCACTCTGGCAGTGGTGTATCTAGGAGAGACAGGGCCCCCTAGCAGGCTACTGCATGGGGCCCCCTTCCCACTTGAAAAATATACATACTAGTATACTCACACATATAAATATACTCATGTGCATATACACATACATACAGTGCCATATGCAACATACTGACATACAGTGTATACAGACACCATATACACATCACAGATACTGCATATATACATCACAGTATATGTTATATACATATTATGCTGGACATGTGCAGTACAATATAGATATAATGGTGCACATACTCCATTCAGTATTGTGTCAGGTCGGATGACGGGGCCCCCTGACGCTGCGGGCCCCATAGCATCTGCTATGGCTGCTCCCGCTGTAGTTACGCCCCTGCACTCTGGGTTCCAGTCTCCTTCTGCCTCCGCATGTTGTCAGTCCTGGTGGGGATGCTGCTTATGCAATGAGAAATCACCATGTTTGTTTTGTTTTTCCAGGGTATTCCGCTGTGAACCCACCTTGTTGTTATTCTACCTCATGACTACGGCTCTCTGGGGGTGCCTTGTCCAGGTCTTGTGCAGGCTAACCACAAACCTTTACATTTTTTTGGAAATGGGAACTTAATCAGTGGACAAATGGTTTTTCTCAAAGGGGCAAACTTGACAAAATGGGATTTTCTGCAGAGTAGTAAAGGTGTGGGCTCTGGCACTGTGCACAAATAAAGCAAAGCTCTGCAGATTCCAGGTGCTCAGGTATCTGAGTCATTCACTGGAGGGGAGGGAGGGGTCCAAGTTGGAAAGTTTTAAATCTCAACAATCTGAGTGAGGCCTGCAGGCGATTCATTACTACGAGTGCTGACTTGCAGCGACAGTGCTGAGCAGCGCAGAGTTCAGGCATGCAGAAATGTGTGCAAAAATGTCATTCTGATCCGAAATTAACAGCCTGCGAGGCTGCGGCCATCCCTGCTCCAAATATTGACTGACGGTTTTTGCACGTACCTCCTCAATGAGTATCTGTATGAGGTCCATAGTTCCACCAGCCTGAACTACAGTGAATATATATTCACTAAATTCTTCTATTAATTTGTTACAAAGGAAGGGCTGCGGAAAATATTACTATGAAGAAATAGAAGCATTCTTTTTATTATTTTAGCTTTTTGATTTATCAGCATATTCTACAGCACGAGAAACAGGAACCAGACAAAATCACCAGTTTTTTGTGGTGGCTTTTTGCAGTGATTTTGCAGCAGACTTTTATAAAATCTAAGTGAATAAGTCCACAGCAAATAAATGACATGCTGCCGATCACAAATCCGAAAATCTGTTCATACTGCAGGTTTTTTATGCAGTATGAATTTGGGATTTGGTTGCGGCTGTGATCAAACGTGGCTTTTACTTTGAATTTTGAAACGCAGTAAAGCTGAGGAGATTTGCCTAATTACATTAACATTAAGGTTAACAAAATGTGTTAACATAATGTTAAATGATGTGTTCACCATGTGTTAACATTGTGATTTGTAAATGCAAATGTTAATGTGCCGTTAACATATTGCATTAACACTGCATTTTGTGAAAGAAATTGTTAACAGCAGTGTAATTATGCAATTCCTCTCTTCAGCTGTTGTATTGCGTTTCACAACACAATGTAGTTGTCAAGTATGAACGCAGCCTTAACCACATTTATGTTAATGCTACTGTACTACGCCACCAATTTTCTACACAGAAAATCCATGCATAAAAAGTGTTGTGTGCTATCTGAAGACACCGCATGCATGGGAAAGCAAAATGACTGATTTCTGATGCGCTTTTATGCCGTGTTTTTGCTGCAGCAGGGAGTGGGGAGCTCAACCTATACATTGTAATGGTTAAATTCCACACCAAAATCTGTGCCAGAAAAAGACACTGAGGGGGATTTATTACCTGTGTCGTAGGTTCCGACTAGCTGTCATCTTCTATAGCGTAATAGCCAGAATGGGGGAGATTTATCGTGCATCGACATGATAGCGGCCAGGTCCCCACGTGTCTCACCAGATACATCAAGAGGCGCTCCAACCCCCCTGTGCCGGCCACTGCCATGCCCCTCTACATGTCACTGTTATAATTACTGGCGTAGAAGCAGTGATAATTCTCCCCAATATATTTGGAGCAAAACAGTACTATATGTGAACCGAAAAATGAAAACAATTATTTTTGGTGCAGTTGGATATTAAATGACGCAAAAAGTCTAGCTTGTCAGGGGGCATTTATTATGGCCTTTCATACGGAAAACTGGCTGTGTTTTTTCCCTCTCTGCGCCTCTTGCATCTGAATTTCTGAAGTGTCGGTGCCATAATATTGGTGTTTTCCGACACTCTTGACTTGTTCTATGTTTGGGTGCAAAATATTGGCACTGCTACTGAATCCACCAGTTTTCTGGCACTTAAATTTTTCCGACATGTTTTTGTGCTTTTTGTGGCACAAAGATAGCCTCTCAAAAACCTGGTCTAGGGAGTTCTAAACCTTTCAGTCCGTGCGCCAAATCATTAATCCCTTGCTCCACACACTCATTTCCCACAAAAAAATATAGAACAGTCCTAGTACCACCTGCGCCAAACATAATAAATGTTTACATCAGAATCGCGTCAATAAGCCATATTAAATTGCTCTGTTTACACTGTTTTTCTCAGTGTGTGGTAATGTTGGTACTGTATAATTTTGTGTATTTACCATGCATAATATGTATCATGTACAGATGGGCTTAGGCTTCCTGCATACAAATGTGCTGATGCTTGACCCTAAAAAAAAAAACAATGGAGGGGGGGGGGGGGGATTTACTAACTCTGGCGCAAGCACGACTGTCAACATCGGAGATCAGTCTCCAGAAAGCAAAGTCCGATGTATTAAAGTGGTGCACGGCTGTAAGTAATTAATGGGTAGTCGGAAATAATCAGTCGTGCGCCATAAAAATGCTGACATCAGATGTGCGCCAAAATCTTACATGGACTGGGCCTTAATTTTGCTCTCTGACCATTTTTTTCCTGGTCTATCGTGCAACAAAATTTGCGCCTAAAAATGGCAACAAAATACACATAAATGTGATGGATAATGTGGAAATTTAGGCCAGTTGCGCAAAAAAAAGACGGAGGAGTCGGGATAGTCAGAAACATCTGTTCTTTCTGGCGCAAACTCATTATAAATGATCCACTACAATTCTGCGCCAAAAAACCCCAAAGATCCCGGCATTTTTAGACGCAGAGACGATAATACATCTGCCCAAATGTATTATACCGTTTCTCACGGCTGATTTTCAGTTTGCCGGACCAGTTTCATGGTTCCTCACAAACTATAGTCTATGATCAGCAAAGCAAAAATTAATTCAGCACTCAGGGAATATTATTGTAAAACTCACTTCTCTTCCATAACATTATTATGGGAACATACAGAGACGGTTACTAGTGCGGGATCAATTTTTGCACCGCTGATAATACTGCCGTCCTTCACCCGGGATGGATACCGTGCACCAGGAAAATCCCAAACTGTAAGATGACTTACATTTGATATTCCAATGGTCTGAGTCATCTGTGAAAAATGGTTCTGCCTAGGCACTAATCCATTCTAAAGTATGGCATTTAGCTGAGCTGTGTTGGGTGTATCCAGCCTTACCCTTTGTTCGATTTTGCCAGTACTGCTGGATTTGAAGAAATTGGTTGCCTAGATTTGTGCCAAAATCAGGTCAAATTTTTGTTACAATTTTGATCATTTTGTCACTTTTTCATTTTAGTCACACCCCCTTGTCAAGTGCAAGCACTGGAGTATTGCACGTAGTCCTAGACTTAAATATAAGAATGTTTCCAAATATTGAGTACCTAAAATTATTTCTATTAAAAAGCCTTTATTTCAATGGATTTTTCAGGTGTCTTTAATAGCAGTACACAATATTCTCACACTGTCTAATACCAGCTTATCTCTTCATAACATAGGATGGGTGAGGTCTTCATAAACCTGCCCTGGAGTGCCAATCACAGCAGATACATGATAGGTTTGGACACGGAGTAGGAATTTGTGACATTTATAAGAGCGTGTATGCCAGTTTTCTGGTGCCGGAATGGCTTTCATCATACGCCAGTGCACAAATTTGGAAAAAAATTAGTGATCTTATATTACCTTTAACAGTATTGTACAATATCAGCAAAACAGCTTGCATAATGTAGTATGACAGTCTGCTATTGAGAACAAGGTACAGGTAATAACCATCTTACATCACCAATGAATGGAGAGGTAGCCACAGATTCCATTTACTCCTGTCACAGTATTTGTCCTGCAGACAAGGACTCTTTGCGTCATATTTCTCTATGATGCAAGGACTCCTGTCCACTGCACTGTGCTCGGGCTGTGGGATCTGAACAGCACACAAGTCCATTTCCATGGACCAAGCAGGTACATGCGCAGGCAGCCTTAAAAACAGGGTGGGCCATTTATATGGAAATAAAACGGGAATCGATTGGTTTTATCAACTTCCTGTTTGTGGCAAATTCGTATATGGAAGGGACAAATTTTTCAGGATGGGTGTTGACCATGGTGGCCATTTTAACGTGTGTTCAACGTGCTGCCCATTGAATTGGATTGTTAATGCGACCTTCTTCTCCCACTCTTGACACACTGATGGCAGCACCGCAAAAGAAATACTAGCACAAGCTTCTAGTATCCATTATTTAAGATGCTCCACATCTCATATCTCAGATCGGGAGACCTCGGTGGCCATTCAACTGGACCACAATGACCAATCCACCTTTCCAGGGAACTGTTCAAGTAGGAATGCTCGGGCCGTTGGGGCCCACCATGTATATTGTGGCTGCACCTTTCAATATTAATTTAGGCTTCAGTGAACACATTCTTATTCTGTGCACTGTAAGGCCCCTTTCACACTTGCGGTTTTCATGCACGTTTTCTGCGCGTGCTTTTGACACGCAGAACTTGCATTGCACTCTGACCCATTGTAATCAATGGGTCTTTTCAGACTTGCATTTTTTTTCACGCACACACGCGCTCTTTTTTTTTTACGCGCGTTTAAATCTCGACATGTTCTACTTTTGCAAGTCACGCGTGTGAAAAACGCACCATACAAGTCTATGGAGATGCATCAAAAACGCATTGCACTCTGAGACACTTGCAAGTGCAATGCGTTTTTCATGCATCAATTGCCATAGAAAAGATAGAGCTCAGTCCTGAGTCCATTGCGCGTGAAAAACGCATTGAAATTGCATGATTGCTGATTGAACTCTGATGAAAAATGTCAGTTTTTCACTGACCAAACCCTGATCGCACCCTGATCAAACTCTGACGTCATCTGCAACGCAAGTGTGGAAGAGGCCCAAGGCCTCGTTCACAAGGTGCATTTCACTTGCCTTTTGAAACACAAGTCAAACACAACAGGGAGGAAGCTTGGCGGTTTATGGCTGGTTTAACAGACATGGCCTTTACATTGCATTTTAAAACAAAATGCAACATCTAAGGACAGGAGATTCAATGCAATGTAAAAACATTTGTTAACATCACATTCTTGTCTTGTTAACATAATGGTAACACAATGGGGGACATTTACTTAGAGTGTCGGTGTCTGCATTGGCTTTGTTACCGACCTGCTCTCGGTAAGAAGACACACATTTAATATTGTAGAGCTGTGCAGAGACATTTCTGGCGCCGAGACTATTTTCTGTCCCTGGGACAAAATCTGTCCGAGCACCAGAAATGTGTCCAACAGTCCCTGCTAGACCAGTTTTCTTTTGGTCTACTTTCCGTCAGTTTACACCGCCAAAAAAGGGCTGCGACACATAGTAATTGTGTCTGAGTTTCCACTCCGCCAAAGCCACGCCCCTTTCGGAGAAGAGTCGGAGCAGACGGAAAAAGTCATTTTTTCTGTCCCGACAGCTAATAAATAGGTCTGAGAGCAGAACATGTGGTGAGAGCGCCACAAAACTGGCGGAAACGCCATAGTAAATGTCCCCCAATTTGTTTGTAGTCTTAACATGATGATGTTAGCAATGTAATTAGGCAAATCTCCTCTCTGCAGCTGTTTCAAAACGCAATGTCAACGCCATGTGTGAACGTAGACTATGGGTGTTGCCACACCTCGCGTTCTTGGACCGTTTTAAAGCATGCATCATCAGTCAGTTTAAAAACGCATGCGTTTTAAATGTTTACCATGCTTTTGGCTGCTTTGAACCTATCTTCATTTCTAGAAGTGTAGGCAGCTGTGAAACAGATTAAAAGCAGCCAAACACATGGTAAACATTTTAAAACGCATGCGTTTTCAAACAAACTGAAAATGCATGCTTTAAAATGGTCCAAAAACCGGGGTGATGCCACACGTTAGCGTTGTAACGGAATCAAAGCGCACTGGGGCGGGCCCCGACCGATAGCATATGCGTTTGTATGCAAACGCATCTCATCGCCAATCAGCATGCAGTGTCTTGCCGATTGGCGATCGCATGTGTTTGCATCCACACATATATGCGATCGCCCATGGGCCGCCCCAGTGCACTTTGATTCCGTTGGGGTGCTTTCACATGATGTGTTGCGTTTTTTCATGCGTTTTAGACGCATTCCAAAGGCTTCAGGCTCCATCACATGCTAAGGTTACATTGCGTTTTAGCAGATGCAGTGGAAATGCAATGTAACCTGAGGGCGCGTTCACACGTTGCGTTTTGACCTGCGTTTTCATTGCGTTTGAAACGCATATACATCAGCTGAGGAGAGGTGATTTGCCTAATTACATCACTGTTAACGTTTCCGTTTACAAAACGCATTGTAAACGCGATGTTAACGCATGAAACGCAACCAAAACGCAACATGTGAACGCGCCCTTAGGATGTGATCAAGGCTGAAGTCTTTGGAATGCATCTAAAACGCATGAAAAAACACGACGCAACGCATGGTGTGAAAGGGGCCAACTGAAAAAAACACATCCGATCTGCATAAAACACCGCATGCATTTTAATGTTAACCCATAAGTGATCGGGTTTGACTTCTGTTTAAAAACACAGCATGGGAGCGTGGCCTACGATGCACAGAACTCTACGTCAGACATAAGCTAAATAAGATTGCGTTCGTTGTAGCAGATATCTCTGGATTTCAGCATTTACCTGCCTGAACTGGCTGATAACAGATAAAAATAGATTGTATTTGCCTGCGTAAGTAAGCAGACATTAGGTAGTGTTGTCAAGTTACTACTGTCTGCTTACACGCTGCCACCATCACTAGGGGGTATTTTAATAGGACACAAGTGTTGTCTTTGGGAAGTCTCCTGCTGTCGTCCAACGTGAAATAAGTGGTGCGTCTGGGTGGGGTGAGAATGCGCTCGTCTCTCACTATGATCTGCAGAGAAATGATGGGAGAGTCGGCCGCCCCACCCAGAGCTGCAGGGGAACAACCTTGATAGAATTAGAGCAGGGAGGAATCCTCACCACACCCATACAGGGCAATGCTGCCGAGGCCGGCTCGGCCACTCCAGACTCTGCGTAAAGATAACCAACACACTGTACCCACAAAAGAAACATTTCTGTTTAGCAAAGTGCCCCCCCGCACCGCAACGTATGAAGTCCTGCTAAGACGGTGGTATCATTTATCATGTAAGACATCTATGAGTTAATACAATGATTCATATGTAGATTTACCTTCTATACTTTCTAGTTCTCTGAAAACAAATATAATCTCCTAAGTATTTCCCCTAAAGTAGACCTACGTGTCGGAACAAATTCCGAAAAAAAATTGTGCTGATTTAAGGGCATGATGAGAAATGACTACATTGCATATATAATATATAATCTGCATCACCGTATATCAGTCATTGGTTCCCTGCACCTATATATCAGGTTTTATCTATTTATTGTGCGCAAGTTCTGCAGAAAAATTTCACATTTGGGCAAATTTTAATGCAATTTTTTGTGGCTTCCATTCTCTATAGATTTATATTTGAAGGTTTTAGATATAGGTGTTAGGTCTTAGATATAGAAATGTCATGTCAAGCCCACAGTTATATGACAAATACACACCGTGGAGTTAATCATTTGCAGACTGACGCAATAAAACGTATGCCATGATGAATTTATAATATGCATTTGCAATTTTTTATGACTTGAAAATAATACTAGAAAATAACCGGCCCTATGGCTTCTTTATAAAGGTGTACGACATAACTGATAAGCCTACACAAGATAGACCAGTACATTCCTAAGCATTATATTATACCGTACGTCATCAAGATACTATATCTAGACACTTTTTCTGGAGCCCAGTGAGCAGTTTTTTCCATACCTCTATACAATAGAGGTATTATAGCTGGAACCCCCAATTTCAGAGGAACTGGTCAACTATGGTATGTGTAAACAGTTCTTTTAACGACAGGTGGTGTATTCGGCAATCTCTGTCTGAGCCACAGAGATGAATACAGCAGTCGATGCACGTCCCGCTGCTCTCTTAACCTTGGGTAGGAGAGGGATACAATGGTTCCCGTTCTTGTAATCCATGGGGGTTGTATTGAGATAAACACTGGATAAAGGATAATGTATGATTGTGGGGTACCCAACAGCCAATACCACTTACAGTTCACTAAATGAGCTCCCGTGACATCTCAAGAAGTTCTAGACCAGCATACAGACCTATCTCAACCGATAAGGTGGGGGATCTTGTAGTCCCCCATTCTGCTAATCGTAGCAGGTATCTGTTAATGTGCTACGGGATTTGATGGCGCTATATAAATAAAGATTATTATTATATTATTATTAGTTGTGGGGCCTCAATCATCATACTTTTATTCTCTTTCCTCTGGTTAGTGGATAAATATTAATCTTGACACAACAGATTTACAGAGTGGTTTCACATTTTTCAACACTCAAAAGATGAATAATCCCAACACTTCTCCTGCACTTCTAGTTTCCCAACACTTTATTTGCCCAATTTGTGGGCAACCACAAGCAAGTCTACTAACTTCTAAACTCCTTCATGATTGAGGTGTGTCATTTCTGACACTCATTATTTCATCTTACAGTGCACCAACTGCACCACAATATAACAGTACAAAACACCACTAAAATTGGGGGCCAAAATACTGCACCTAGCGCCAAAGCTAATTAAAGCACCCACCCTATATCTACATATTTTGCTCAGCAATTTTCAATGCTGCAATATTATGCAATGGAATGCCAGGACACATGCTCAACCTGCTTCTCCATCAGTTTGTGAGAATGGGACCGCAGCTGTCTCGATGGTTGGGGATCCCAGCAGTAGGACCCCCGCAGTTTAGATAGTTACACCCTCACACTGATTCCACCCTCTACACTGGTTGACCATGGTAGGGGGCTAGAAGGCAAGCTATAGTGCAGTTCTACACCAGGCCTGACAGAACTATGCTGGGTGCACAATGCTTCTAGTAAGTGTGTCTTCGTCACAGTAGATATATGAAAGGGCTGGAACCTCTTGATAAATATAGTGCAGGCTGAGGGGTATGGCCAAAATCAAGAACTGACAAACAAAGCCACAGTGCCTGATACATCTTCCCCCATTGACTTCACAGCAATTTTTGTAGTGTGATGAAAAGTCTAGATTTAGCGGGGCGTGGCTTGAGATGGCCACGTAAGGAGAGTGCTCTGGCTCCACTACCGCCTGTACAGTGGCTAACCAGTCGACCGGTGGGCACAATGCCCAGCAAATTACCCAGCTCCCTTCCCTCCACCTCTGGGAGAAAGCAAGGGGTGAAAGACTCAGGAGGTATGCAGATCGGGCACTACTTTCCCCCAAAACTGCCATGCAGTGCCAGGAGGCAGCGAGATGGCACCATGCCCCAGATGGCAGTAGTGCGTCGCAGAATGCCCTGCCACAACATATCCTGACCAGCTCTGCCGACAGTCAACAACTCACCAACCTCCTTTGAGGTACCGGAGTGCTGGAGTATTGACTCTGGCTCTCTCCGTCCACCAGCTACTCCCTCTCCCGCACTAACGGAGGAAGAGTGCAGCATGCCACCGCTGCTCCTACATTCTGAGGAAGACTCTCTAGCCTCAGCATCTCCCCTGCAGGGAGCTTCAAGGGACTCTTGCTCACCTACTGACGGCCCAGCTAAGCAGCGGGTGAAGAAACAAAACCAAGCACAACAGCATCAGGTGAACTCTAATCACTCACATTCATCTGATTTTTTTGCTACTTTCGGGCTTCAGATAAAGCGTGTCTGAACATACCCTTATGTCCATGTCCATGCTCCTCCCTGCACAATGACCTGTCTGCTCTTATCAAACCCATGCAGGTCTCTATTACAGACCTAGGAGAAAGAGTGTCACACACTGAAGATAAATTAGAGTCCTTTGCCGATTCTCACAATGAGCTAGTTGATGCTCACAATGCTCTTGAGGACTCTTCCATACAGGCAAAACTTAGACAGAGACAGACGTAACCACGTCAAGATTGGAGGTATCCCAGGGACGGCCCTTACCTCACAACTGAAGCCATATGTTGGGCAATTAACTAAATCCCTCATTCCTGATCTCGCTCATTATGAACTTAGATTTAGCTACAACCTCATCCCTCCTATAATGTAAAATATCAACACAACAGTATCAGTATACTGGATATTGACTGTATCACCTGGTTGATGTGTGCCATATACTGATACATACCCAACATGACCATACTGTGCATGCATAAAATGAGCCATTCATAGGGAACATAGGGAACTTCTCTAGTGTGTGCTCTGTGTGTTGCATAGACAGTAGTGGTACTAACCTGAGGCTACATACCACACCGATACTGTAAATAGGCTGCAAAAATATTTGGGTTATAATTGTTATGTAAGATGAGAAATACCTGACCCTTATGTCTCTGGTATGTGACCTGTATTCAGTGACAGAAGTTTTTGACACCTCAATGATGGGGCTGAGCGTTAATTAATGGAGAAGGTATGTTCCTCAGTGTGTGGACAGAATAGACTAGGTTTTACTCATTGCTCTCCATGAAGGACAAGCTTGGAACATGCAATGTTTGGCCAGGTAATCTGTCTAGGATACCTGGGACAGCAGCAATCCTGTCGTGTCTGTCCTGGGTGTGGAGCAGCTTGCTGGGCGGGGAGCAGCTTGCAGGGTTGGGCTGGTTAAAGCTCGGTGTGAAATGCTGGATTTTGCTTGCATGTAGTTTTTTTTTTTGCTAGTAATTAAATTCATTCAATAGCATTCGGTATCCACCCAAAGCTTGGCTGAGATCTCATCTCACACACCATCACATCACACGCCTCATTCTCCGTTTGGCCGAGGCCTTCTTCATTAGCTTGCTTGAAGATGCCTGCTTTATTCACTTCACAAAGAAAAAAATTATATTATTTCATCTTTTAACATCCAAATCCCAGCATGCATTATTATAGTAATGGTAGGTATACATGTCTGTACTGGGAATCCCTAAAAATATGTAGGATATGCGATTCTGGCCATGGTAAAAATGTCTACTTTCAGCCTAATATGCAAATATGTTTTCCAAGGTGGGAAATGGAAAACAATGCCTTTTGTTAACTTGAAAAGCAACCCCTTAACACCAAGCATGACTTACAAGAAGCCTAATAACATGACTAACCCAAACCGGTATATCTATTCCAGAAGTAACAGACTCCCAACTGTAGACAGCAATGTTTCGACAAGGTTTGGGCATTTGTTTGGCTGAGAGGCTACTGACTAGGGTCAGGAAGTAAGAGTTCTCTGTTTAGGGGACTACTTTTCAAGGTAGCAAAAGGTGGCATTGGGACTGATTTACTAATGGCCTCCACGGACCGCACTTTCATCGGACATCCCAGCGATTTTTTGCACTGCTGGGACAGGGATTTGAAAGGGGTCTTTGGCGCACGCGATCGGATTTTGGTGCAATTGTGCTGGCTTTCATGCGACACAAATCGGGGGCAGGGTCTTCGGACAATCTGATGGGTTCGGACAAACCGTGGGATTTAACTTAAAAATTTTGTCGCAAGGCAAGCACTTATATACACCGGGAAGAAGAAAGTGAACTCTGGTGGACCTGAGCAGGGAAGCGACACATGCAGGATATCAGGCTCTTGATCTTCATGAATTGCATTGCTTCATGAGTTCATCCTCGTTGGACAGTCCGGATCGGGGATTACGCAGGGATCGGGTAAGTAAATGTGCCCCAATGTCTTCTATATGCCACCTTGCAAAACATATTTGCATATTTCCTAGAGTCTCCTAGTGGAGCATCAATGGCTATAAGTCTCCACATGCCTTAATTGACAAACTCTCCATAAGGACAAATATTACTTACTGACCCTACTTTCTGCAGGCCAAGGCTGTCCTACAACCTGACATTTATACTGCATTAAAGGGGTTATCCGGGTTTTAAGAATTACCTAGGGCCGGGCTGGAGAGGCCTAGTTAAACATAATAAACATGTACTTACCTTGTCCGGCGCTGCTGCTGTCCCGCGCCGTGGTCTCTTCGATCCGTGCCCCTGTTTGTTTACAGGGGCATGGAAGCCGTGCACAGGGAGCTTCCGGTCCGCGATGTGGCCGGCTCCTCCCATCCGTCCCTATCTCTCAGCGTTGTAAGCGCTGGGAGATGGTATCGCATGGGAGCATTCGGCCGGCCGGAAGCTCTCTGTGCGCACTTGTAATGCGGCCGGGGCGCGGGTAATCGGCAGCACCGGAGGAGGTAAGTACATGTTTATTGTGTTTAAATAGCCCTCCCCAGCCCGGCCATAAGAAATTTTTTAAACCCGGATAACACCTTTAACAGGGTTTCGCTAACTTTGATTGTTATCTCTTATCGACAGGAAAGGGGAAAACACTAATGGATGGAGCGGCGCCGGATGCATGCTTGAATAGTAGGGGAGGTTTGGTAATTGGTGAGCATGGTGTTGGGCAATCTCTGATACTCTTGTAGACAGTGAATGGGAGCAGTAGTGGAGGACCACCCAAACAACCTACCAATTTTTTTTTACTAGGAAGGACCTTCCCACATGAAATCCTCATTCATCTGTTCCTTTTCTAAATACACATGTACACAAGAGCCATTTCGGGACCTTTGAAGGTCCTGAACCTGTAGATTGAAATCTGGCAGAAGGGAAGCAACCTCCAATCCCCAAGAAGCTTGATTCTAGTACCATATGTAGGAACTAAATTCCAGACTTCCTACAATAATAATAATAGGAGCAATAATATTCATACAGCCCAGGGACCATGGTGGTCTTAATTGGCCCCCTGAATGGGAGTAATGTTCTCTGTCACTTCCGACATACCTATAGTTCATATTATACTTATTTGTCTCCATAGTGTAAAGTAAAGCACCAAAATTAAGTGAAAAATTAAGTAAAAATATTAGTAAAAAAAACAGTAGTCAGGGTGTATCAGCCTCCCTTGTGTCACTTCTCTGCATATGAAAGTGCCACTCCTCACCTCCCTCACAGATCAGTACTTCTTTGTGCCTCTCGTGTCTCTATTTGACTAACCTGTATGTGTGTATGTTCCTGCCTGTCCATGTGTCGATGCCAGTCGGTGGATGGGTGTGTCGGGGCTTTGTATGAGTGCACATTATCCATCTCGCACGATGCCAAGTTGCTGGATAGCCACGACCACACTTTATACAGCTATTCAGCGGTTGTATACCCTGGCAGGAAGGTTGATCTCTGAGAGATTATTCATGGTACAACTTGTGGCTTTGCTTTTTCAATGGCAGTATATGCCAGTTTGCAAACTCACAATGATTGGCATCAAGTCATTACAGCAGAGCTACAAATGTTTGACAGTCAATCATGGGGCTTTGATATTTGAAGATATAATACTTTCTTTGTCATTACCAGTAACCTTACTGTAATGTACGTGGCAACATGTAAAAAGGCAAAGTTTACAATTTACTACTTGACCTCACAAGCACACTGATACATGTACACCATCTTTCCTTCTGACAACCCCATACACATACATGTGAGGATAGAGGACAGGAGCGTAACTTGAGGGGGTTTAGGGGGTGCGGTCGCAACCGGGCCCAAGAGGCTTAGGGGCCCATAAGGTCTCACTTTCCCATATGAGAAGACTAGTACTATAAACCATACATTATAGTCGGGGGCCTGGCACAGACTTTGCACTGGGGCCCATCAGCTTCATGTTATGCAACTGATAGAGGAGTAAATATGAGCACACCCAAACTATTGCACATTCATCCAGTTACCCACATTTGATCATTAGGTTAAAATTCGGTAACTGTTTAAGGGACAGCTCCACAATTAAACCTACATTTTCACACAAATATGACATATATTGTCAAATAAGTTTTAAAGTAACTTATGCCACACTGAACGGAATTGGTAGTATCTATTTCATCACTCTCCAACACCAAATTTCGACTTTTTCCTTGTCTAACTCCCATTACCAGAGAAATCTAGCCATACAAAACTGTGTGGCTCATGGACGCGGCAGAGCATGTGCAGCTCCATATTGTGGAATGACTAGCATGGTCCCTTATACACTTGTGTGTGAGAACTTTCAATGCAATTACAAAAAACATTTGTGAACTTCAAAAAATGTTGTCACATTCCACTTTAGTTCTTCGAAGAGGACCTGTCACCTCCTCAGACGTGTCTTTTTTAGTAAATGTTTGAAATATTTAAAATAATTTTAGGGCGTCTTCTCTCATAACTCTGTGTTTTTCCCTTCCTATCAGTTTACAAAGGTATTGGCTACCTTGTGTTTCCATCCCCTTGTCCAAGGGGGTGTGCCTCTTCACAGTCTAGTAATATCAGCACTGATTGGACCATACTATGTGGGGGCACCCCATACAAATGGTAACATCCAGTTTTGAATTTTGTTAAATATTTTTCTAGAGATGTATCATTTACAGAGCTTGGCCACTTAACCACATGTTTTCGTAATGTGTGTAAGTGTGGGGGCGGCAGGATATTATGTAATTTACCAATATACATCTAATAATAGTTCTGCTTACTTGATATGTAAAGTGAAGCCTCCTGTCTTTTAACTCATCAGCCAGAGATTCCTGTACATAAAATGGCTGCAGATGGAGGGTCATGTGATCTATGAAATGAGCAATCACCCTGCCAGGCTCTAAGTCTTATATTCATGAATACTATCATTACGTTCTGGCAGGGCGATTGCTCGTGGTCAGAGATCACATGACCCGCCATCTCGGCCATTTTATGAACAGGAATATCTGGCTGATGAGGTAAAAGACAGGAGGCTTCACTTTACATATCAAGAAAGTGGTGCAGAACTATTAATAGATGTATATTGGTAAATGACCTAATATCCTGACCCTCACACTTACACACACATTACAAAACACAGGAGGTAAAGTGGACAACCCCTTTAAGCTGTGGGTCTTATTTTGTTTTGTGCATGTTAGAGCCAGCATGTCCACATCTATGGGCACTAGGAATTCTAGACCATCGGTAATTAACACATTGTTGTGTGTTCACAATGGTATTGAGCATATACCTGATTCTGAAACTGATATACAGAGTTATTTATGCCTAGGGCCTGAGTATGTAGTATGACATGAGAATTAGGCATAATGGATATGTTTTTAAGAGTAACGTGGAATGCACATTGAAGTCAAATACCACAGAACAGGTTAGTAAGGAGATGTTATATAACAGGCTTGCTTTTTCTACACTTTAACCCTTACTGACTTTTATGTGGTGGATAATGATGAGCGGACCCTTAAAGTTTCATATTTGGCCGAGTTAGGTTGAACCCAAATTTTATAAATCTGTTTGTATATGGGTTGGGGTACTGAGCCCAAACCTGGACCGAAATCCCCACCAGAAAAACCTGCGATCATAAGTGTCAACTCTTTAAATCAATGAAGTGTGAGCTGGTCGGTGGTGTGTGCAGCGATTTTGGTAGACTGTACATTGCAGGATCCTGTGCCGGACACTTGTCAGTGCTGATTCGCTTGTGTTACATGTATTTAAATGACACTGGCAATTGCTCATAGATCCAGTCATTCTGACCGTAGTAATCTACTTATATTTGTTACCCATGGCCTCCTTCCTTCTAAAATCAACTTTAAAATTATGCTAATGAGTCAGAACTGCTTTGAGGTGATATTACTAGAACCTCTACTTGCTGTAACTTCACAGGCTGCTACACTGTGCAGGAGCCCTTCCCTCCTCCCACTGTTTGAGATTTCAGTAGATAAAGGGAGTGGTGAAGTGCCGATGAAGCAGTGGAGAGGGGGAGACAGTGTTACAGTTTGTGAAGCTACATCATGAAGGGGCTCTAGAAACGCCCCCAGAGCCCTTTTGGCTCATTAGCACAATTTTATTAGTTGATTTTAGAAGGAAGGAGGCCATGGATAACAAATATAAGAAAATGACCACAGTCACAGTGCCTGGATCTATTAGTACGTGTCCTTGGTTTATCAAGATGGATTTTGATGGTAGATTTCCTTTAAGTTAACCGTTCTCTTTAAAGGGACCCAGTGATTTGTAGTGCAGTGTTATTATGTCATAAGTTTCCATATTCCAATTCTCCACAGTTCTCCAAAATTGATTATATAAATACTGGTCATGGGGAGCATTTCAATCCTGGCGGAAAACTGACAGTGGTTTTTTCCATATTTGCGCCACTTATTTTCTGAAGTATTGGTGTTTTCCGTTATTCCTGACTTTTTTTGGGTTCAAATTTGCGGCGCCACTCGTGAATCTAACAGTTTTTAGGCAATTTTTTTTGCGACTCGTTTTGTGGCACAATTTGTGGTGCAAAATTTGAGTAGCTAAAAGCAAGTCTAAAGGGTTCTAAATCTTTTAGTCCATGCGACAATCATTAATCGCTTGCACCACAAACCTTCATCCCACTGAAAAATATTGAATGGTTCCAGTATCATCCTGCACCCAAATTAAAAAATACCACAAAAACCTCTAAGTGTGAGTAATGTAACTCCTTTACTACTATGTGGTTGAGAGAAAGTAAAGACCTCTCCAGGAGCCCCTGTGTCATTGCTCAGGGGATGTCATCTACTTGTATAGCGTGAATATAGTAAAAAGTTTGAAATGCTTGTTAAGGCTAAAATCCTGTGCAGTGCCACAGGCAAAATTGTAAATCTACAATAGCCAGGAGATCATAGGGAAGTTGAGTTGACTTTTTATTAGAAATATTTAAGAGGCACATAGAATTGTTTGGTGTGCAGCTACAAATTATAGGGTGTACACCCTGATTCATCACTGCGAGTTCCTGTGAAGGACCTACAGCGTCTAGTTCATTCCACGGATCTATGCAAAGCCTTACCATACAAGAAACTGAGTCAATACAAACAACATATGCAGGAAAAATATATTTCTAATCTTTTTCTGAAAAATCTGTGTCAAAATGTTGATACTGCTAAAGATGCGGTGCATGGTAGATTAGTTTATGCAAATTGGTCATCTTATAAACAGGTTAACTTAATAGAGGTTTACAGAAATTCTAGAATGATCACTGGGGCCAGGGCAGCTATTGCAAAAAACACAAAAAAAATTGTGGGCAGGGTCTGTGTTTTTGGCACACAAATCATGCCAAATATTTCACTGGGAAGTTAGATTGTGGCGCAAGGGGTTAATGAATTCGTGCAGGATAGAAAAGGATTACAATTGTCTCTGCATTCATGAAGGTGAAATAGAACTCCATAGACCAGCTTTTTAGAGCCAAAAATTGTGTTTGTAATATTTATGTGATGTAATATTTTTGAAAGTATTGAGAAAGCATTGGGGCCTTTGAGTGTCAGAAATTTCAAAGAGTATCTGCAGCTTTGTACCATGGAGCCAGGGAACGCTCCAGGTTTCAGTAGGCCCTTGGGCGATAGAGCCTCAGTGGGCCCCTTTGCAGTGAACTCATGTGGTAGCATTAAAAATTCAGAAACTAAAACAGTCCCCTAAAATATTCCATAGATTATAATACCAAACATCCCACTCATGGATATTTTATATAAAGCCTTGTGTGGGGCCCTCCCAGCAACTCTGGGCCCCAGCACTTGCCCGGATCTAGTGAGATAGGCACTTCAGAAGCTATGAAATACTGTAGTACCTCCATAAGATGCCACATTACTGGGATAATCTCATAGCATGCAGTGCAGGGCCCGTTTAAGGCTTTGGGTGCCACATTATAGCTCGCTGGATAAGTATCTTATATACATGTAATTCATTCATTTGAAATAGTCGCATGAGATTTTTTTGAGACATTCGGACTTGGATTGGTTGCTTTACTTATTGTACCATCACAAAGTGCAGATCAAACATTTCATTTTCTCTTTGGTCCGGTTTGTAAATGAATATTCTGCAGACAAGCCCGATTGAATGGGTGCTCGGCAGTAGTGATAGTCTGCATACAGTACATGTCATTGTACGGGGCAACGCCCTATGGATTTCTGAAATGAGCAGGGAACCTCCCTTGAGCTGACACTGGAATGCATTATGTGTTTATGCTTGTTTCTTAATGGTAGTAATAATAAATTAAAGAAAAAAAAACTGGATTCTTTCCCCCAGAATGCTGCAGGTAATTTTACACAGCTACGAGTCCCTACAGGCAAGAAAGCCAAAGGCGTGATTCATCTTTCAGTAGGATGGGGTCTTATAAAACGAGGGAGGAAAGGTGAAAGTTTGAAGTGGAGAAAGGGCACAAACTTGTGGTATGTCAGGCTTGTTATAAAGCTGCGCTGCCCTCAGGGGCTCTCTAACATATTTCTTCTTTTTGTTAATGGTGGATCTTCTACAGTACCTTTTGCATTTTATATATTTTGTGCTACCATTCTTATGTAGGGTTATTGGATTACTTTTTACATTATTTTATGCACATATCTATATTTATAGAAGTAACTACAATTAACAAAAGTAAAACCTTCTCTTTGGCCATTTGCATGTTGCTATGACCACTAGGTTTATTCTGCAATATATATATATATATATATATATATATATATATATATATATATATATCATTGAAAAAGTAGGTTGAAGCAGCACTCCAATATGTAGTGAAGAAGAAAAAAGTGGAATAAACTTTTTTCTTCTTCACTACATATTGGAGTGCTGCTTCAACCTACTTTTTCAATTGCATTTAGCGAGTCATGTAAGACCCGCTCTGAAGACCTGCACCCGACCTCTGCACGGTGCCGTTCCAATCTGTTCCTTTTTTCATATATATATATATATATATATATATATATATATATATATATATATACACAGGACCAGGACCAGGGCCGGTTTTAGACAAAGTGGAGCCCTGGGCAAAACTAAAAGTGGGGCCCCAAAATAAAACTACCGTATTTTATGCAGTAAGAGGCTCCTTTAGCCCTACATAATAATAACACATTGTAGTTACACACAGTAGTATGGAAAGGCTATACGCAATTTGGGACTGTAGGAGGATGTTATAGGAGATAGATGATAGGGAGATTGGTGATAGAAGAAAAAGGTAACAGATTTAGATATAGATGATAGATTTATAGATGAATAAATATAAAGTAGATTTTACATAGATAACTATATAGATGATAGAAGATATAGATATGAGAGATAGATAATAAAAGATATATAGATATGAGAGATAGATAGATAGATAGATAGATACAGTAGAAGAGAGATAGAAGATGGATTGAATGGATAGAAGAAAGATAGATATAATAGATAGATAGATAGATAGATAATAGAAGATAGATAGATAGATAGGTATATAAAAGATATATGTATTTATGGATAGATAAAAAGCTAGATAGACAGATATATGGATAGTAATCATTATAGGAGATAGATAACTAGACGGATGGATGATAGATATATAGACAGGAGATAGATGATAAGTATCTTCACCGGAGCATTCTACCAAGGGATATTAAAGGATCATTACATCCTCTGCCAACAAAAGTCTATATGCAGGGGGCCCTGGTCAAATGCCCAGTTTACTGTCCCCTAACGCTGGCCCTGCACAGGACTGAATTACTGCTCTCTATGAAGCCATAGTACAGCAGACACAGGAACCTTTTAGTCCCTACTATAACTTTAGGTGGCTCCAATTTCAGACAGAGACATGGTACAAAATTGAAGAGAAATTTTGTATATGCAATGGCTTTACCACCCTCATAGAGTGTACTTGCAAGTTACTCTTGTTTCCAAAGTAAGCCATATTTTCTATGTGTATAGTATGTGCCTATTTGCAGCCATAGGTGTGACTCAACCTTCTTTTAAATGCCCTGCCTAGGTGTGAACCCTAAAATGCATGCCATAAATGTACCACCCCATCAGCACGCCTTGCATGTTTACGATATAATGTATGCAATAGCTGGAGCTGGATTTTGCCAGATCTACTAAGAGGGAATCACATAGAAAAAATCCTGCAGAATGGGATCACCATTGGCTTATCTGTATCAATTTGAAGGGAATTTCTCTTTAACCCCAGCTGGAAGGTGCACAAAAACAATGTCGCTGAACAAAATTTATGCCACAGGTTTAGAATCTGGAGCATGTCTGAAAAAGTTTGGAAATCTTAAAGGGGTTGGAGCCTTTAATCTTTTACCTCATTAGCCAGACATTCCTGTCCATAATATGGCTGCAGATGAAGGGTCGTGTGATCTCTAACTGTCCATGAATAATCACCCTGCTAGGACCTTGATCATTAATACCATCATATAGGGTATCAGAGATCACATGAGAACGCATCTGTGGCCATTTTATGGACAGGAATCTCTGACTGATTAGGTAATATACAGGAGGCTTCACTTCATATATCAGTTGAACAGAGAAATTTTTTCATAGATGTATATTCTAAAATTACCTTATATACTCGAGTATAAGCCTAGTTTTTCAGCTCAAAAAAATGTGCTGAAAATCCTAATTCGGCTTATACTCGAGTCAAAGGGAAAAAAAACAAAAAGTGAACTCACCATTCCCCGGCATCCATAGTGGCTCCGACATCAGGTCCTGCCCCATCACAGTCTTGAGGAGGCAGGCAGGCTATATATTCGAGGGGGCAGGCAGGCTATATATTCGAGGGGGCAGGCAGGCTATATACTCGAGGGGGCAGGCAGGCTATTTACTCGAGGGGGCTGGCAGGCTATATACTCGAGGGGGCTGGCAGGCTATATACTCGAGGGGGTAGGCAGGCTATATACTCGAGGGGGCAGGCAGGCAGGCTATATACTCGAGGGGGCAGGCAGGCTATATACTCGAGGGGGCAGGCAGGCTATATACTCGAGGGGGCTGGCAGGCTATATACTCGAGGGGGCTGGCAGGCTATATACTCGAGGGGGCTGGCAGGCTATATACTCGAGGGGGTAGGCAGGCTATATACTTGAGGGGGCTGGCAGCCTATATACTCCAGGGGGCTGGCAGGCTATATACTTGATGGGGCTGGCAGGCTATATACTACAGGGGCTGGCTGGCTGTATACTCCAGGGGGCTGGCTATGTACTCCAGGGGGCTGGCAGGCTATATACTGGGAGGGCTGTGACCAATGCATTTCCCACCCTCGGCTTATACTCGAGTCAATATGTTTTTCCAGTTTTTTTGTGTCAAAATTAGGGGTCTCGGCTAATACTTGGGTCGGCTTATACTCGAGTATATACGGTACCTAATATCCTGCCCAGGGCCGACACTAGGGCCGGGCATACCTGGACAAGTGCTGGGGCCCAGAGCTGCTTGGAGGGCACACATGAGACTGTACATAAGGAATCCATGGGGGGAAGGGGCACTGTATGTAATAAATCTAAAGGGTATGAGGGGGGGGGCTTATCTAAAATAACCATGAGGGGGCTGTTTGATATGATAAACAGGGGAACAGGAGACTGTTTTAGTTTCAGAATTTTTAATGCCACCACTTTAGTTTGTTGCAAAGAGGCCCACTGAGGCTCTGTCCCCCAGGGGCCCACTGAAACCTGGAGCCAACCCTGATCCTGTCCCCCACACCTACACTCACATTACAAAAACATGAGGTAAAGTGTCCAACCCCATTAAGTTTAAAACCTTGAAAACAAAAAAGACTAAATAATCACTTTTAAGGCTACCTGAACATAAATGTGCCGAATTTGCATCGTACAAGGATCCATTTTTTACTGATCCACATAACCTATAGTGATCCATGCACACGCTACTTTTTAACCGATTGCTCCCATGATCCATTGAAAATAACAGCAGTGATCACTGATCTATTGAAAAGTATTGCATTTAGTGCAGACACGTGTCTTCCATTCCAAAAACGTATTGTGCATGGCCAACTTTCACTGTCATGTGCATCTGTAATGAGTCAAAAAAACAATAAAATACAGTAATGTGTAAGCCCTTACGATGTATAATTACAAAGCACGGATTCCGATAAGTGCAGCACTAGTTGTGGGCTTATTCTTCTACTAGCCAGGTGCGCTCACCCTGCAAAGTGTTTTCATTCCAGCTGTCAGAATAGGAAAGTGATAACATCTACAAGTGACTATACCAAGGTTTTCTGTCCAATGTTTCCTTGAGGGGGAGCTGCAGGGCAAGAATCGAGAGTTCTGCTGCTTCCTACAGGTCAGTGGCAGGACACTTCTACACTGCTGCCAGGCTGGATTAGTCAATCAATGACTTGTAGGTTTAGCATTTGTTTACATAGGAAAACGCATTGCTATATTCTACAGCTTAATACTGTATATGTTGTTAGCTCATTTCTCATTTTGTACAAAGAAGTTATCTCTTTTTTTTAGCTTTTAGTTATCTTTCTGCACCACAACTTGCAGTAGTCATTGTTATTCTGTGTAAATGAGAGTTAAAAAATGTTTAATTGCTTGGGCCTCAACCGATCCCAAAAAAGGAAAAAAGGAAGGCTGAAGGAGGTCTTAGTACATGATAGTTAACAAATGTTAAATTGTTGGACGGTCCTCCACTGATCTTGAAAAGGAGGTCTGAAGCTTCATGCAGAGGTGTACCTTAAAGGTGAAGGACTAAAGTTGCATGCAGAGGTAAAGCTTAAAGGACATCTGCCGCCAGGATCAAGAATTGTAAACCAAGTACACTGACATACTGCAGAATTAACTCTTCTTTACGCTTCCTATGCCCTTATCTTTAAAAAAAAGGCATTTAACATTATGCATTTGAGCCAGAGGGGCTTCAGTCTTTATCCACATGTATGGAGCCGGAGCCTCTCCGGCTCATTTGCATAGTTTTAAAAGACTTAAAAAAACAGGACACAAGAAGCTAATAGAAGAGCAGATCCTGTCAGAGGGGGCACACACCAGTATGTCAGTGTGCTTGGTTTACAATCCTTGATCCTGGTGGTAGATGTCCTTTAAAGATGCAGAACCCGCCACCTATTGTGTACCATTTATAAAGCTGGTCTCTTTTTGTGTAGTAGAGCCATCAGGAAAAAAGGTCCATGCTGCAACTGATTCCCTTAGGCATACTTTAGGCGCAGCACTTCCCCTATAGCCACTATTCTAATAGGTATGAATATAGTGAGGGAGATTTATCACTGCTTCTATGCCAGTTTTCTGCGCAAGAATTTGTGATTAAAATCATGAATACGCCACCTCAAACTCCAGAATGTTTGTAGTTTGATAGTACAGCATCCAGATTCAGGGCCTTGACACCTCTGCAGGACGTCATGTAGGTCACCTTTTTTCTGAAAGAATAGAAACTTTGGATTTCAGTTAGTTTTTATCAAATAGTGAATTCCCTTCCTAGTAGAAAATAAGTGTCATTGGATATTCGACCCTCCGCTAAACTAATCCTCTTTCTACTGAAAGATTCAGCTACTCATAGGGTGTAGCCTACTGGAGCGTTTTGCGATTCTATACTTGTGTGTACAAAGCCCCCGTAGCGTGCAGCAATGTGAGGAATGGGTGTGTCACTACCATTCTACTACTCTCTAGTATTTGTAACCTCATTCTCCTGCCATTGGCGGCTCTTTCTTTCCCGAAGGCTTTCACACTTGTCTTGGTTACATGCAGCATTCTTTTGAGACTTTTTTTTTTTTTCAGAATCAAATAGAGATGTAAATGAAATTCATCAAAAGAAGCCAAATTTTTTTTTTTGCAAAACATTAATTATACCTGGGTTGACAGCTACTACAGAATTTATGTAAAGGTGTGATTTGATCCGTATAACAACTCTTATACTAGAGGCGAAAACATTGAAAATAAGTCATTATTAACTTCATTTTTTTAGTTTCAATGTTCTTTTATTAAGGAAAAAAGAGGCAAACTGCTCTAGTGCAGTGATGGAAAACCTTTTAGACACCGAGTGCCCAAGCTACAACCAAAACCCACATATTTTTTGCAAAGTGCTGATGCGAAAATTTAATCAGTAACTTATTACTCTCTGCTTTGTCACGTGTTTAGATTGTAAAGGCACCTGAGGACACTAATACAGTAGAAAGAAGGAGTAGAAGTTTGGATTATCATTGTAGTTTGCTTCTAGGGTCTTGGGCTGCAAGAGGTCTTGAGTCCTGTCGGGCGAACTCTGCGTTGGGGATGATGGTGCAGGTGCCCATAGAGAGGGCTCTGAGTGTCACCTCGGGCACCCGTGCCATAGAGTCGCCACCACTGCTCTAGTGTGTACTGCCTCCACCACAATGTCTGACCATACACAATCACATATTTAGTGATTTTTCCAATAAAGCAAATTTAAAAAAGAAACTCAGTCATTCCATTATTTTATTTTTCTTTACATGTACATTCAGTCCCGGGTGACATACAAGATAGGTTCTTAAGTTGAATTTGTATGTAAGTCGGAACAATGTAACTCCAGCCAAATTTTTGACTAAAAAATTCTTTGCAAACACCTAAAGTTGAGTAAATTTCCAGCATCCAAAGAGTTTATCCGCAATCACAGTAGTCAAAGAGGTCTCTTTGTAACTAGGGCTCGGGGGACTGCTTGTACAGATGAGTCCATCCCAAAACTACTGTCCCAGGGTAAGTACTGTATAATGTTCTATAATGTACTGCTGCTGGTGGGTCATATGATCCAGAGCTCCCGCGGACTACAAAGAAAGTGTACCAGGGTAAGTACAAAATGGGTTCCCCATTTATTAGGGTCTTGCATTTTTCTTTGTTTTGTTTTGTTTGTTTTTTGTTTGGGTTTTCTTTGAGAGATAATCTCCATATTGTGAATCCTGAGAATTTGGAGAGCATTATATGGAGAGTTAAGGAAACAATAAAAGTGGTATTTTGGGATTTTCAGAGGTATTTCTCAAAGCTGCATGTCTAAAAACATGGCTGACAGATAGGGGGAGCTAAGGATTTGGTATGTTATCCAGGCTGAGCTGATGACAGCTATAATTTTTGAGTGATGTGGACATAGCTATTTATATCTGTTGCGAAATAGCATAAAATGATGAGAAAAAGCAATAAAAAAATGTATCCTGACTAATGGCAAATTACAGGTTTTAAAAAGCTTTGGCGAGGGGAGTGGTGCTGTTAATAACACAGACTTTTATGGTGACACACGATTGCTCCTTGTAATAACCTGTTATATCCCATATGTGTTCTTATGTACTGACCAAGGACAGCCTTGTTAAAAGTATACTTCTCAATTCATTTTTAATTATCTATTTAATTATTGTCCTCATAGCCATTATTACATAGGAAGACCATTGGCTGGAGCACAGCTGACTCATGTCATGTTAAGAATAGTTTCGACATATCTTTACTATACAGATTTATATAATGGATTTCCAATAGCTATTGACAGCTATCCTCCCTACTACACCTTACACCTATGCAAAGGACCTAAGAGCTATATATTATCCAAAGGGGAATGTCTGGTATGCATCACCTGGGAATAATATGATATTTACTTCCCCAATATCATCAGCCAGCAAAAAATGTATGAGGCCCCAACTAACATAAAATAGTTGACCTGTTCCATCGGCTTTTTTTTTCTCTTATGAGTATGTAGCCTTATGGAGGAGCGGCAGAGGATTTCTCAACTTCTAAATAGAGACATATTGAGGGAGACTTATCAAGGCTTGTACACCTCGAAATAATCACATCTCATTCCATGTGGCCCGGAATTGTGATTATTTCCCCTTAACACCACCTCCATGCCAAATGGGTGTGAAGGGAGGGTGAAGGGGGCTATAGCTAGTGCCATATCTACTTCAGGCAGGGCGTGAGCTTCTTGATTTATGTGGCACAATGGGAACAGCATGTGTGATACATCTCCCCCGATTGAATTACAAAGGTTAATTAGCAGATTCAATAGGTTTGTCCTAAGAGGTCCACAATGTACTGCTTTGATATGCACAATTGTTCCTGGAAATTATGTTTCATTACAATTCATTTGAAATTATAATGTGAACTTTTTAATATTCATACAGTAATATGAGGAGAATTCCCACTACAGGCGTTCCCCAGGAACCCGACTTATGGAAGACCCTTAGATACAGACGGACCTCTCTGCCCACTGTGACCACTGGATATGTCACTTCAGTCTCAGGATGAAATGATCATCTGTAAGGTGTCTGCAATGAAGTTTTATTGATAATCTTTCTTCCCATGACAGAACATAGTTGTGAAAATCTAATTGTTACAGGGACAAAGTTGTTCTGGAATTACAATTATAAAAAATATCCCTGTTCCAACTTAGATACAAATTCAACTTAAGAAGAAGCCTCAAGAACCTATATTATACGTAATCCGGGGACTGTCTGTACCGGCATATTTATTGTTTCGGTTCAATGAATTACTTAATAAGTAGCATGTTTCATATCATCCAATTGCATTGTAATATAAAGGAATGCACCATACACTGCAGATTGATTGTATGATCTTAACTTAACGCAAGCGCAAACTATGACATAAATACGGCATTGATTAAATTCATGATTCAAAGCTTCAATGTAAGAGAACTTATACACCAGCAATACATATGAGGGATAAAGGTACTGCAAACATAAAGGTTAAGGTACTACAAATATAACGATGAAATGATCAGGCTGAACTTACAAAAACCATGAATAAAAAAACATACCAAATGGTAACATTTTTAGTAAATTGAACAAAAATAAAATACATGATAAAAGAAATAAAAAAAGGATGAGGATGTAAGAAAAAACAATAACTACACAGAGGGTCTAATGGTATAATTGGAAGCAACCCCTAATAATATAGTATAATTTTCAATCTGCTACAAAACAAGTGGCATTGGTAAAGCAAGATAATGAAAATAATAGTATAACTCGTTTCAAGGGTATGGGTCTGCTTCTGCTCAGGGTAAACCAGTATGTTGTTATATATATATACAGGCGGCCCCCGAATTAAAGTTACACTTCCGACTTCCAAGAAGTGCAGGCATGCAACATGCACACAAACGGTGTGACATCATCAGTGCGTCCCTGAATTCGCATGCGGGCAGAGAACATAGACTTGCCTCTGCCCGCACTGCTGGAAAGCTAGAGCTGAGCGGAGGAGACAAGCCAGGGGAAAAGAGGAGGCCGGGGGTGAGCGCCAGAGGTGAGTACTAAGTTTATTATTTTATCATGAAAGGGGCAGTGCTGGACATTATTTTTAATGGGGGCAAAGCTGGACATTTCTGTAAAGGGGGGCACTGATGTTCCTTTTTGTAAAGGGGGAATTGCTGAACCTTTCTGTAAAGGAGACAATTCTAGGTATTTCTGTAAATGGGGAACTGCTGGACCTTTCTGTAAAGGGGGCACTGCTGGACATTTCTTTAATTGGGGGCACTGGTGGAGATTTTTTTGTTAACAGGGCTCTACTTCACATTTCTTTAATGGGGGCTCTGCTGGAAATTTCTTTAATTGGGGGCTCTGCTTGACATTTCTTTTTAAAGTGGGGTTCTTCTAGATATTTTTTTTAAAAAGGGGGGCTCGTCTGGATATTATTTTTTAAAGGGGGGCTCTTCTGGACATTTTATTGATGAGGCTGCTGCTGGACATTTTATTAAAGAGCAGTTGCTGCATTTCCCACACTAGGCTTATGCTTGAATCAATAAGATTTTCCATTTTTTTATGGCAAAAATAGGTACTTTGACTTATACCTGGGTCGGCTTATATTCGAGTATATCCGGTAAGTTTTTGTTTTTGTTTGATTAATGATGATAAATATAACCTTATTTCCTGTGTTTGGATATCCTCACAATTGTAGAACATTCAGCCAATTTTACTTAATCAATGGACTTGAGGTATGGAGCACATTGCAAATCTAAAATAACAAAACAAACTTGGAAGATTGCCTGATCAAGACAAGAAGAGGAACCAGTTTCTGAAAAATGGCCTCTGAGTATTGGGTGTGTCTATCTCTTCTGACATTTAGCGAAACTCAGTGGCAGATTCAGCCTAGCAGACAGGGCTCTCATACTCTTATTGTCTTTTCAGCTTCTTCTGTTGGGTGTAACAACCATGTGATTATGTAATTGAAATTCAGACCTATTTAATTCATAGACTAAAATATGACCAAAGAGGTTTCTTCTGATGGACTTTAGACCATGTTCTTGTTTATAGACATAGGGGTTGTCCATTTTAACAATTTACAGGGACCCTACAGAGTAGGGGAAGTAAAATGCTAAAACATTACAGGCAGTCCCCGGCTTACTTACATGATAGGTTCTTAAGGTTTTTAATTAAGTTTAGTTTGTATGTTGTAAGGAACAGGTATAGTATATCACTGTAACTCCATACAAAAATTTTTTGTCACTGTGACATTTTTCTTTATGTGCTTTCATGGGACAGGCACCTTACAGCTGATCAATAAAACCTGGGACTAAAGTAAAGCATCCAGAAAGATTCCCCCGAGGTCACATTGGGCAAAGGGGTCCATCAATAACTAGGGGTTTTCTGTATGTCGGTGTCTTCCTGTATATCTATAACAACATGGCACTTGTTATAGTATTATTTTCATTAATGGTGCCACTTACCGTATTTTTCAAACTATAAGGCGCACCAGATTATAAGGCGCACCATCAATAAATGCCTGCTAAAACGTCTAGGTTCATATGTAAAGTGCACCAGATTATAAGGCGCACCTGATTATAAGGATGAATGACCAGCAGGTGGCAGACCTTTGCACAGTTCAAGGCAGCTGTTGTCTGTAAGTTCGGTTCATATATAAGGCGCACTGGACTATAAGGCGCACCTTTGATTTCTGAGAAAATTAAAGGATTTTTTGTGTGCCTTATAGGCCGAAAAATATGGTATATTAATGTTATGAATCAGATATATGTATATGTGTATGTCCTAGCAGCTAGGCCTATCACTCAGGACTAGGTAGGTCGGGCAGTGTAGTGAATCCTGTGCTGCCAGGAGACGGAGAGGAAGTGGGGGGGGGGGGGGGCCTAAACTGAAGATTAAAGTACAGCAGGAGAGTAGGTGTTGGAGAGTAATGTTTTAATACCAGAATATAAGGGCTCTATAGGGGCTCTATAGGGGGCCCTTATACATATGTTGTATATAGAACATATTTTCTACTGGACAGGCCCTATGCAAAATAGTGTACCCATGTTGGACATTTATGTTATATCCACGCGGTTTCCTATAAATGTATAATAGATACAGGTTCCTCCTATCTAAAGAACCAATAAGCTTTATAGTACTTCTTTGGGATTCACTTTAGTGAGACAAAAACATGTTTATTGATCAATCATCAGTATACATAGATTAATTCAAACAAATGAATGGGATTCTAATAGTGCTATGATACAACTATAATAGATAGACCTCGGTAGAAGAATTTTGTATGGACCAAGATGCCAGATGAAGACAAGTAAATACAAGCCAACCAGGCTACTAAAAATAGGTACGGTATGTAAATCTAAAAATAATTGGTCAAAGAAAATCACAAAATAAAATGCTTGCAAATAATTAGAGATGGGCGAGCGCTAAAATGCTCAAGTGCTCGTTACTCAGGTCGAACCTTTCCCGATGCTCGAGTGCTCGTATCGAATAACGAACCCCATTGAAGTCAATGGGAGACTAGAGCATTTTTCACTGAAAGAACACAGTGAAGAACACATTGCAGATGTTCCGTACATCTACTAACTTATCTGAAGACACGCGTGCCGAACGGTGTTCTTCACAATAGTATATGAAGAACAATATGTGTGAAGAACACATTGCAGATATTTCCATACATCTGTAATGTGTTCTTCACACATATTGTTCTTCACATACTATTGTGAAGAACACCTTTCAGCACGCTTGTCTTTGGATAAGTTATCAGATGTATGGAAACATCTGCAATGGGTTCTTCACTGTGTTCTTCACTTAAATGATCCTGTGTTCACTGTTTTCATTGTATTCTTCACTGTTCTTCACTGTGTTTCGTTAAGTAAATGCTCGATCTCGAGCCGGCGAGATACTCGTTCGAGCAATGAGCCGTTTCGAGTAAGCTAATACTGGAAGCAGCATCAAGCTCGGACGAGTATACTCGCTCATCTCTACAAATAATCAAATTTAATGTCTATAAGTAACACATTTCCATGTGTGAAAGTCAAAGTTTGTGCACAGTCACATGAACCCCTAAGCTCATTTTTGCTCAGCCAGAACCTGGAGATATTTTACTAGTTTTCTACCACATTGTAGATCATTTTGATGACGTTATCACAGAGGTCCAACAAAATCTACCATGATGAATACCCTGTACATATTATATCCGCATTTTTTTGGATTTGCTGCAAATCTACAGCAGTAAAACTGTGAAACTTTAAATCATATACTCACAATCTATGGTTTATTTCTTGCACGGAGGACAAATAAGAGAAAAATATTATATAATAATATTAATATATAGATAACATATTATATATAACATCTGGAACATCTACGGTATGTGGGTTTTAAGTATTGCACTACAAAAGGCCAGATATACCAGTCATATACTCTGGAATGTGCCATTCAGGCTCCATCCTAAATACAAGATAATTAATAGGTTTGGATTCATCTAGTCTCATATAAGGAAATCCTCTGGAAAATATGACTTAATATATTATTCTCCATGGAGACCAATCCTGTGTGAGGCTTCAGACTTGTTTTATTACTGGCAGACTATCATCACCAGACAGGGTAATACCTGCATTCAATAGGAAGTTATAAAGAGGATTTTTTATAAGAATATTTTATAGACTTATTTTGCTTTACAGTTCTTATTAAAATTGAAGTTCAAACTTCAGGATAGGCCACTAGGTGCAGTCTCAGACCATCTATGTCTTACCGTGTCGCAGGTAATTACGTAGCTATTACACATCCAGAGCAATAGGACTCTTGTATAGTAAGAAGCAGAATATACCGTATATACGTCCCCTCGGCTTATACACGAGTCAATCACTCACACAAATATATATATATATATATATATACTTAAAAAATACTTAAAAAATAATAAACTTATATACTCACCCTCCGGTGGCCGCGATGCGCAATGCTGCTCCCCCGATGTCAGCGCGGCTTGTCTTCTGGTTTCCGCGCCTGTCTAACATCGTGCTGGGCGGCGCCATGTTTTTCAGGTTATGCACCTGCCGGCCGTGAGAGACCATTGTCGGTGTCCAGCACGATGTTGGAGAAGAAAGAAGACAGGCACGGAAGCCAGAAAAGGACCGCGCGGACATGGGGGGAACAGCGCTGCACATCGGGGCCACCGGAGGGTGAGTATATAATTTTTGGCTTTTTTTTAATGCTGGGCAGGCTGTATACTACTGGGGGCAGGCTATACACTACTGTAGGCAAGCTGTATACTACTGGGGGCAGGCTGTATACTTCTGGGGGTAGGCTGGGGAGTCTGTATACTGCTGGGGGCAGGCTGGGGTGACTGTATACTACAGGGAGCAGGCTGTATACTACTGGAGGCAGGCTGTATACTACAGGGGGCAGGCTGTATACTACTGGAGGCAGGCTGGTGTGGCTGTATACTACTGGGGACAGGCTGGGGTGGCTGTATACTACTGGGGACAGGCTGTATACTGCTGGGGTGGCTGTATAATACTATTGGGGCAGGCTGTATACTACTGGGGACAGGCTGGTCTGGCTGAATACCACTGGGGGCAAGCTGGTCTGGCTGTATGCTACTGGGGGCAGGCTGTATACTACAGAGGGCAGGCTGGCTATATACTGGGGGTGTCTCTGACCAATGCATTTCCACCCTCGGCTTATACTTGAGTAAATAGTTTTTCCCAGTTTTTGGTGGTAAAATTAGGGGTCTCGGCTTATACTTGGGTCGGCTTATACTCGAGTATATACGGTAAGCCTGAGGAAACAAATTACGTTAACAAAGTCAAATCAAGTTATAGATACAGTACTAGAACCATGCATACTGCATAAATATGACACCAGAACCAACCTTACTACATTTTTACAGCACCAGAATCCTGTTTACTACCTAGTTACAATACCACAGCCATACTTACTACATACATACGGTAACAGAATCAAGCTTAGTATGTTAATACATGTGACACCATGTGATGCCACACTCACTCATATGCCGCCTCTTTACCTCAACTCCTCTCGTTTGATACCCCATAGTCTCTGTCCTATGATCCTACTCTTTCCATCCACATCTACGGCCTAAAACTGCTTCGAAATCAGGACATGAAAGGTCCCCTGCTCATGCCAGCACATGTCCAGGCCCGAACAGCACAACTGCGCAGTATTGAAGGGAGGATGGATGGGGACATGTATCACAAGATTTAAGCCAACAACCTCGTTCCAAAAGTAACACTGAAGATGGATCCTGACTGGGTCTTTCAGCAATATAATGGGGCAGATTTACTTACCCGGCCCATTCGCGATCCAGCGCCGTTTTCTCTGCGGTGGATTTGGGTCTTCCGGCGATTCACTAAGGCAGTTCCTCCGATGTCCACCAGGTGTCGCTGCTGCGCTGAAGAGCATCGGATCGCACTGGAGTTCACAATCCTATTCCTGGTGAAGGTAAGCGCGTGTCCCGCGACACTTTTTTTTTTAAAATGCAGCGGTTTCTCCAAATCCGTCGGGTTATCGTTCGGTCACGCCCCCCGATTTCCGTCGTGTGCATGCCGGCGCCGATGCGCCACAATCCGTTCGAATGCGCCAAAAACCAATAAAGGGAAAATCGGCGCAAATCGGAAATATTCAGGTAACACGTGGGGAAACCGCGAATCAGGCCCTTAGTAAATTACCCCCATTGACTTAAAACCCACAGCCAGGGCAACTAAGGACCGCAAACACCATAGCTGTACCACGTGTGAAGAAATCAATCTGTTGCTGGATTAATGGTGCTTTATAATAGTAAATGCTATTTGATCCTTATTTCTTCAATAAAGACTTCATGGTCAGAAACTACTCGTGAAATAAAAGCTAAGGCTACTCAGACAAATTGTATTCTCTTGTCGCTTCACCAGAGGTCACAGTGGGCAGAGAGATCGGCTTGTAACTAGGGTTCGTCTGTATATTGGGGAAATTTTAAGTCGGGGACTGTCTGTAAACAGATAAAACTAAATAAACAGGTATTAACCCCTTCACGCTCCGCGGCGGATATATCCGCCACGGAGCGCAGTGACTTAGCGCTCAGTGGCGGATATATCCGCCACGGCTCCTATGCCGGCTCGGCTCTGGATCAGAGCCGAACCGGCATCGGGAAACACGGGGTGCCGGCTGTAACTAATAGCCGGCACCCCAGTGTAACACCCGCGGTTGGAGTTGTCTCCGATCGCGGGTGCTTAACCCGTTAGATGCCGCGGTCAGCGCGACCGCGGCATCTAACAAGTATCTGGGGGGTCTTTCCCCCACGATCGGCCCCCCCGAACCGTTTTCGGGGGGCGCCGATCGTTGCTATAGTAACTCTGGGGTCCGATCTGGACCCCAGAGTTACTAGCAAGAATTGCCAGTAAGATGGCGTCTGTGACGTCATCTTACTGGCAAAGTGCCAGCCTATGCAAGTGCATAGGCTGACACTGATAATACTCTGCAATACATGAGTATTGCAGAATATTATCATGAAGAAGCAATCAGATGATTGCTTCTTCATGTCCCATGGTATAAAAGTGAAAAAGTAAAAAAAAAAAGTTATTCAATAAAAAAATAAAGTCATAAATCACTAAAAATGCCCCAAACCCCCAAAACATATAAAGAGACATATAACTCAAAAAAAAAGTCTAAATCATAACACAAACCCCACATATATAGTATCACCGCGTCCGTAACAACCCGTAGAATAAAAGTAAATCATTATTGAACCCCCACGATAAACGCCGTAAAAAAAAACTGTTGTAAACCCTCCAAAAATTATGATTTTTACCTTTTCAATCCCACAAAAAATGATATAAAATGCGACCAAAAAACCATATGTACTCAGACATGATACTGGTGCAAAGTACAACATGTCCCGCAAAAAACAAGCCATCAACCAGCTCCGTAGCCAAAAACGTAACAAAGTTATGCCACTTGGAATATGGCAATACAAAAATTATAGATTTTTCCCCACATTAGGGTTTTGTTTGACAAATTTAGTAAAACGTAAGAAAATATATTCATGTCTGGTATCCCCGTAATCGTATCAACCCATAGAATAAAGATAACATGACTATTAGTCTATACGGTGAACACCAAAAAAAAAAAAGTCAAAAATCCAGTACAGAATTGATGCTTTTCTACTCCTGCCCTCAAAAAAAGTTCCTAAATTTTCAACAATAGGTGATACCAACCCCAAAATGGTAACAATGGAAAAAGCATCTCATCCCGCAAAAAAAATGCCGTCACATGGCCCCAATAAGCGAACATTTTATAGCCTTCAAAAGGGGCCAATGAGGAAACTAAAATCCTGGCAGCTGCAGCGCCCTCCTTCCCTTCTGCGCCTCGCTGTGCCCCCATAAAACAAGTAACGGCCACATGTGGGGGGTCTTTGTACTCAGGAGAAATTGCAGAACAAATTGTATGGTGGGTTTTCTCTTTTTATATTTTGGAAATGTGTAAATTTTGGTGCTAAATGAACGTATAAGGGAACAATATGACCATTCTAAATTTCACCTCCATTTTGATTCAATTACTATGAAGATCTCAAGGGGTTAACAATCTTCGTAAAAGCTGTTTCTGATAGCTTGAGGGGTGCAGATTTGAAAATGGATAGATTATATAGGGGGTTTTGATGCTAAATATGTAAAATTTCATTCAAAACTGTATTTATCCCCAAAATAGTCAATTCTGAAAATCCGGAAAAGCGATATTCTATTTGTAAGCCGCGTGACGTCAAAATAAATTATCCAGATATTTCAGAAATTATGAAAATGTAAAGTAGACAAATGGGAAATGTTATTCTGCAAGTTATTTAGCTGGTAAATCTATCTGCCTGAAAACGCAATGATTTAGAATTTCGAAAATGGCAAATTTTTCAAAAAATTTATCATATTTTCTTTTTTTTGTAAATAAACGCAAAACTTATCTGCCAAAATTTACCACTAAAATGAAGTACAACATGTGGGGAAGAAACAGTCTCAGAATCGTTTTGATAAGTAACAGTGTTCAAAAGTTATAACCATATAAAGCGAAGCAAGTCAGAATCCAAAAAATCGGGCTGAGCCTTAAGCTGTAAAATGGCTGCGTCCTTAAGGGGTTAAGACAATTACCATTGTATTTAAATACGGTATATAGGCAGTCCCCGGGTTACGTACAGGATAGGTTCCATAGGTTTAATTTTAAGTTGAATTTGCATGTAAGTGGAAACTGTATATTTTATTATTGTAGCTCTAGACAAATTTATTTTTCCACAGTGATATTTGGAGTTTCACATTTTTTTTCTGTAGTGGGACCAAGGATTATCGCTAAAGCTTCATTACAGACACCTTACATCTGATCATTGCAGCCTGGGGCTAAAGTAAAGGATTCAGAGAGCTTCACCAGAGGTCACAGTGGGCAGAGGGGTCTGTCTTTAACTAGGGGTCGTCTGTAAGTCGGGTGTCCTTAAGTAGGGGACCACCTGTACTGGGGGGAATTTATGAGGGCTTCTGTGCCAAACGTCTTCATGTATCCAGCTGGGCTGGAGCAGCGGTGGGGCTAAATAACCTCCATCATCTCTGTGATCATACTGACCTAAAGAGTGAAAGGGATGTCAACTGAACCCACAATGAAAACGATAAAAAACAGCCCATCAGAAAACGTCACAAATGTTTGCACATTCCACCTCATTTGTAGTTATTTTTAAAGCTTTCCAGTTACTGAATATTAAATGGTGCCACTAGAAAATTTGTCCCGTAGAAAACAAGCCTTCATATAGCTTTGTAAACAGAGACATATGGCTTGTGGAATGAGGTTAGTAAAAAAGGGAAATGTATAACCCCCCCTAAAAATTCTTGAAAATTAAATAGCTGTCATATTTAATCCAATGTGTAGGGAGCCCCTTGTGACAGATGTCAGAGTAGATGATGGCCCAGATTTACTATGCAGTCTACCCCAGAATACTAGTTTTGTGTTGTGGCTGCATTATGCACTCCACAACACAATACTGTGCAAATAAAGGGGCATTTTGGTGCGTCTTTACACCAGCTGCAACATTTTTTATTTTTTTTTATTTGGTTCTTTAGTCATTACAATAATTTTTAACAGAAAATAAAAGCAAAAAGAAGATGTAGGAATACACAATTATTTTTAAATTGTGAGACATTTCTATAACACCTTCCATATATACTCGAGTATAAGCCGACCCAAGTATAAGCCGAGGCCCCTAATTTTACCACCAAAGCTGGGAAAACCTATTAACTCTAGTATAAGCCGAGGGTGTGAAATGCACTGTTCACAGCCTCCCAGTATATAGCAAGCAAGCCCCCTGTAGTATATAGCCAGCCAACCCCCAGTAGTATAGAGTTAGCCAGCCCCCAGTGGTATATAGCCAGACAGCCCCCCTGTAGTACAAAGCCAGTCAGCCCCTTTGGTATATAGCCAGCCCCCTTTAGTATATAGCCAGCCCACTTAAGTATATAACCAGCCAGCCCCCTGTAGTATATAGCCAGCCAGCCCCTTGTAGTATATAGCCAGCAAGTCCCTGTAGTATATAGCCAACCCCCTTTAGTATATAGCCAGCCCCCTTTAGTATATAGTCAGCCAACCCTCTTTACTATATAGCCAGCTAGCTCCCTTTAGTATATAGACAGTCAGCCCCCTTTAGTATATAGCTAGCCCCGTGTAGTTTATAGCCATCCCAGTATAGTATATAGCCAGCCCCCTCTAATATATAGCCAGCACGCTCCCAGTTTGCCCAGCACATAAAAAAAACATTAACATACTCACCTTCCAGTGCCCCCAATGCTCGGTGCAGCTCCTCGATGCTCCAGTACCCACGGCCCAGAAATAATTTCTGGCATTGGCACCTTGACGGAAAGTATCTCAAGTTGGCTGGAAAATCTCATTAAACCCCTGGTCAGAAGTATTCCTAGCTACATCAAGGACACTACTGACCTTTCAAATAAACTCAAGACTGTAGGCCATGGATGTGGAATCTCTCTATACATTAACATTCCCCATAAAAATGGAATAACAGCATGCCGGGCACACATTGAGAAGCACAACTTGCCAACACAACTGGTCACAGAACTCATACAATTTGTGCTGACCCACAACTATTTCACATTTGGAGAGGATCTGTTCCTACAGTGTATGGGAGCATCAATGGCTACAAGGTGTGCACCACAGTATGCCAATCTTTTCATGGCTGAACTGGAAGGTGCCTACTTATCCACAGGGACTACAAAACCCATGATCTACCTCTGTCATATTGATGATATTCTGATCATCTGGACTGAATTTACGAGGTCCTGCTTCAATTCTATGATCTGATAGAGTCTGAAACTAAGGTATTCAAACAAGGAGATACACTTTCTGTATACCACAATAAAGATTATAGACAGCTGTTTAACCACAACAATATTCCATAAACCAACAGACAGAACGGCCTACCTGAGAAATAACAGCTTCCACCCCAAACATACCAGACAATCTATCATATACAGCTAGGACATACACTACAGAAATGGAAATACACCTCCTGGAGCTCAGGTCTTAATTTCTCCAGTTTGGCTACAGACCAAAAGTGACTGAAAACCAAATCAGAAAAGCAGCAGCCATCAACAGAGATCATTTACTCACATATAAGGAGACCCAACAGGAGGCCGGAGTACCCCTCGTAGTCACTCTCCAAAGAGGGCAGATTACTATTTTAATGGGACATTCTAAGACACAAAGGAAAAGGAAAGAATGGGAGTATACAAAGTGGTCTTAACGTTCATGCCAGCTTCACGACCTCCTACCTCTGACATGGAGGCCACAAGCAGATAAGAGTCAGGGCTCTCTTGTCATGCCTCACAGGTTTTTAGTGTTTTTATTGCCCTCCTGTCGTAACTAAGATGTCTCTGTATTTATCAGTCTGTTGTTTTAAAGGTTTTTTTTTAATATTCTTTGATGATCACTGCCTGTGTGTATAAAATACATAAAATGCTATGGATTTTCCGTTTCATACATAACATCATCTTCGCTCTTCTTCTGCACTCCATTGCTAACATGGTACAAATCTACACTACCAGAGCTGTCTGTGAGGGTCTTGCTCAGCAGAGCATAAAATTCATATGTATGAGGGGAATAGCTAAGATGGATAATAGCAGTCCCAAGTATTTAGTGTATACAGGCTGTCCCTGGGTTACATACAAGATAGGGTCTTTAGGTTTGTTCTTAAGTTGAATTTGTATGTAAGTCGGAACTGTATACTTTATAATTGCAAACCCAGCCAAAATTTTTAGGGTCTCTGTCACAAGGGGACTGTCTGTACCTACCCCATGACTATTGCCAATATTTTTGCACATATCAGATAATTTTTATGTGTACAGTAGGCAAATGTTTTGTTGCTGCTATAGAGACCCATTTTATCCAGTGATGTTTATGTTGGGTGAAGCCTTCTTCAGAACTAAATTGTATCCCTGGAATGCCCATAAAATACGAGCAGGTCACAATACAAAGGCATCTTTATGAAGGTCAGTAATATATGCAGGAGGATTAGTAGAAGGGAGTTGCTCTGAGTAAAATGATTACATTTAATTTGCAGTGAGAGGTTCTAGGCGGTGTCTGCATCTCATACATATTTAATTGTTATGGAATCTGCTAATTAGTCTTTGATTCAAAGGATTAGGACACTTTGTGTGATATTAATAATTACATTGATTGAGCAGTTCCAGACACTGACTCATACATGCCAAACTGATAGAGGGGGACAGTACTAGCGTACACTAGTAATAGTGATAGGAGCAGTAGCACAAGATGTGGACAGCAAGTTCCAAACAGAAATAATATATATATATATATCTTTTACTGGAAGTTGAACCGTAGCCTACAAAATCAAGTGCTAAGTTCTAAAAGGTAACATGTCATCCCATTAAGTCACCCAATCCCACAAACCTTGTTTCTGCATTTACAAGTCTACAGAAGGTCTTTTTATGTTTTTAATGTTGCAGCATGTCCTCAAAATGTAAATGTATACCTTTATTTCTTACTAAGATGCAGTCCAGGAGGTGGGGAGCCCAACCAAGTCAGGTAACCCCACCCCCTGAACACTGTTTGCCCTGCCGACTATGCCTCTGGCCATTATTTGGCACTTACCACTGCAGCCTCTTCTCACTACTCTTCTGGCTATCCGAGTTCTCACAGATGTGCCACTTTACACCTCGTTGGAGCACTTCTCGGCCAGCTAGCTGCAAACATTGGATACGCTGTGTGCTTGTGTGAAGCCAGCACAGTATATGCAGTGCCCAAGCCGATGTACACTGCGCATGCGTGAGAACTCCAGATAACTGTATAATGATGTTGGGGAAAGGTGGTTGGAGAGGGAAGTGCCATATAAAGGACAGAGGCTAAATTTATCAACAAAGTGGGGATATGTTGTTTTCAAATGTGTAACCATATCTAAGATCAAGTAGCTATTAAAGGAAACCTACCACTTGTAGTGGCAGGTTTCTGATGGAAATACCGGGCACCAGCTCAGGGTGAGCTGGTGCCGGAGCTTATTTTAGTTAGTGTTTTTTACCATGCACGCGGCTACATAGGAAGTGAATGAGAACCGCGCGCATGGTAAGCACCGAGCGCGTACCTGCCTGCGCCGGCTATAAAGTTTAAAAAGTGTTTTAAACCGCGATACCGCGGTTTAAAACACTAACTAAAATAAGCTCCGGCACCAGCTCACCCTGAGCTGGTGCTCGGTATTGCCATCGGAAACCTGCCACTACAAGTGGTAGGTTTCCTTTAACAACAAAGAAGAAGGCAGATGTGTATATATACAAAATGAATTTTATTGATACACAAAAACTGGATAAAAACAATTAAAAACCCCAAAACAGGGGAATAGAGACACACGGGTCCCCCCACAAGTAATAGTATATACTATGCAAATTGCCAAGAGCGTATTTAGATCAACAAGACTGCACCTGGAAGAGTGATCAAGGTAAGTAAAGCAGCAGCACTACATATAGTATACAATGTAATAGGAGGATACTGTCCTAGTAGTGAAACATAAAGTGCCGAGTGCAAAAATCAAGCAGCCAAGTACCGTATATACTCGAGTATAAGCCGACCCGAGTATAAGCCGAGACCCCTAATTTTACCACCAAAAACTGGGAAAAACTACTGACTCGAGTATAAGCCGAGGGTGGGAATACAGCAAGCCCCTAGTAGTATACAGCAAGCCCCTAGTAGTATACAGCAAGCCCCTAGTAGTATACAGCAAGCCCCTACTAGTATACAGCAAGCCCCTAGTAGTATACAGCAAGCCCCTAGTAGTATACAGCAGCCCCTAGTAGTATACAGCAAGCCCCTAGTAGTATACAGCAAGCCCCTAGTACTATACAGCAAGCCCCTAGTACTATACAGCAAGCCCCTAGTAGTATACAGCAAGCCCCAAGTAGTATACAGCAAGCCCCTAGTAGTATACAGCAAGCCCCTAGTAGTATACAGCAGCCCCTAGTAGTATACAGCAAGCCCCTAGTACTATACAGCAAGCCCCTTGTACTATAAAGCAAGCCCCTAGTACTATACAGCAAGCCCCTAGTAGTATACAGCCTGCCCCCACGGCCCTTAAAAAATAAACTTAAATACTCACCCTCCGATGTCAGCGCGGCTCCACGATGTCAGCGCGTCCTGTCTTCTTTCTTCTCCGCGGCTCCTCTTCTCTCTTCCGGCATGGACGTGGCCATGTTTTCTTCTAGCATGCGCATACTATGACGCAGCCGCTGCTGACGTCATAGTATGCACGGCCAGAAAGAAAACATGGCCGCGTCCATGCCGGAAGAAAGAAGAAGAGCCGCGGAGAAGAAAGAAGTCGGAACACGCTGACATCCGGGACATTGGTAAGCCGCGCCGACATTGGGTAGCCGCGCTGACATGGGAGTATTTAAGTTTATTTTTTTAAGTGGTCATTTTTTTTTGTAGTAGACTCGTTTATAAGCCGAGGGGACGTTTTTCAGCACATTTTTTGTGCTGAAAAACTCGGCTTATACACGACTATATACGGTAATTAACCCCTTAACGCTCTGCGCCGTAGCTCTACGGCGCAGAGGTATAAGGGATGTATGAAGAGGGCTCACGGGCTGAGTCCTCTTCATACAAAGGTGGGGGTTTTTGCATATTGCAGAAAACCCCCACCGCTAATAACCGCGGTCGGTGCTTGCGGCTATTAACCCCTGCATTTAAAACGACGGCGCCGCCATCTTTGTTACGATCGCCGCACCCCGAACGTCATCGGGGGGCGGCGATCGGTTGCCATGGTAGCCTCGGGTCTTCGTTTGACCCGAGGATACATGGCTTCTGCATATCCATTACAATGAGCCTGTGGCTCATTGCAATGTATAGTGTGCAAAAATGCCATATATTGCAATACTGTAGTATTGCAGTATATGGTAGGAGCGATCTGACCATCTAGGGTTAATGTACCCTAGATGGTCTAAGAAATAGTGAAAAAAAAAAAGAAAAAAAAAGTTTAAAAAAGAAAAAAAATTAATAAAATATTAAAAGTTCAAATCACCCCCCTTTCCCTAGAACGGATATAAAACATAATAAACAGTAAAAATCACAAACATATTAGGTATCGCCGCGTCCCAAAATGCCCGATCTATCAAAATATAAAAACGGTTACGGGCGGCGGTGACCTCCGAGGCGGGAAATGGCGCCCAAATGTCCGAAATGCGACTTTTACACCTTTTTACATAACATAAAAAATGAAATAAAAAATGATCAAAATGTCGCACAGACCTCACAATGATAGCAATGAAAACGTCGCCTCATTTCACAGAAAATGACCCCTCACACATCTCCGTGCGCCAAAGTATGAAAAAGTTATTAGCGTCAGAAGATGGCAAAAATTTTTTTTTCTTTTTTGTACACATTCGTTTAATTTTTGAAAATGTATTAAAACACAATAAAACCTATATAAATTTGGTATCACCGCCATCGTACCGAACCAAAGAATAAAGTAGGTGTGTTATTTGGAGCGAAGAGTGAAAGTCGTAAAAACTGAGCCCACAAGAACGTGACGCACGTGCATTTTTTTTAAAATTTTTCCACATTTGGAATTTTTTTTCAGCTTCGCAGTACACGGCATGTTAAAATAAATAACATTACGGGAAAGTAAAATTTGTTACGCACAAAATAAGCCCTCACACAGGTCTGTACATGTAAAAATGAAAAAGTTAGAGATTTTTGAAGTTGGAGAGCGAGAAATGAGCCGAAAAACCCTGCGTCCTTAAGGGGTTAATAAAAAAATACAAAAACTCAATAGTTCATATCAATAAATACACATATTACCTAAGAGAGTTGTCGAGGGGGAGACCTGGAAGAGCCCCATGGGTATCGCCCGTCTGAGGAAGCCCGCCAGAGAGGTTCCTAGAAAGGGATTACAAGGTGGAAGATCTTGATAGAGCCCAAAGAGAATTAGAAGAGGAGAGGACACCAGTAGTTAAAAATGTTAAAAATTATAAGAAAAATGCAAAAGAAGAATATGGGATTACTGTCCCATTCATCACAAATTTTAGTAGGGATGCACACATCATTAAGAAAATTATTAAACAGAACTGGCACATCTTAAAACATGACCCAGTCATAGGACACCTCCTGATGGAACCAAAAATAATCCATTGAAAATCTAAAAGTATTAAGGACCAGATAGTGCAGAGTAGCATAAGTGTAAATAAACACCAGGGGGATTCAACACATAGAGGTTTTTATAGATGCACACAATGTAAGGCGTGTAGAAGTACGGGAGAGTCACTTGTGTGAGGGATTCACAATTTTTCTTCTTCTGATAATTCACAAATATATGATTTTAAGCACTTTGCCACTTGTGACTTGATAAGAGTCATTTATATGATTATTTGCCCTTGTGGCCTTAAATATATTGGGCGTACCATAAGAAAATTAAAAGTAAGAATTGGTGAGCACTTTAGAAATATCAAAAAAGGCAAAATGGACCACGCTCTGTCTGCCCATTAGGTAAAATTCCACAAAAAAAATCCTAAGGGCACTACCTTTTTTAGTTTAGAAGAAGTAGCCCCACATTGGAGAGGTAAAGATTTAGAGAGAAAAATGAGTCAGAGGGAATCCTTCTGGATTTTTCAGTTATCAACTCTGATTCCTTTAGGATTAAATGCCGATTTCGAAATCAAATGTTTTCTTAGATTAGGTAGACTAAATATTATTCCATTCTAACCAGGATCTGTTATTATTATTTTCTAATTTTATGTAGCAATAGCTTTTGAGCTGGTAAAATAGCACTATATAAAAGCACTATGTAAAAGCACTTAATTAATAACACTATGTAAAAGCACTTTTTACACATTGACACATATTCACAGAAATATTTTCAAGTATATAAATGATAAGAAACTAAAAACAGAGAGTGTGGGTCCCCTTAGAAATAACATGGGGGTCATGGTGGAAGGAGATGAGGAAAGGGCCAATCTACTGAATGTCGCCTTCTCAACTGTCTTTACCCAGGAAAATCCCCTGGTGGAAGACACAATGAGGAATAATGTAAATTCTTTTTATAATGTCAACAGTTTAACCCAGGAAGAGGTACGGTGCCGCCTCGCAACCACTAAGATAGATAAATCACCTGGGCCAGATGGCATACAACCCCGGGTTCTGCATGAATTATGTACGGTGATAGACAAACCGTTATTTTTAATATTTGAAGATTCACTGAGGACTGGTTATATTCCACAGGACTGGTGCATAGCAAATGTGGTACCAATATACAAAAAAGGATCAAATAGTGATCCTGGAAACTACAGACCCGTGAGTCTAACTGCTGTGGTGGGGAAAATATTTGAGGGGTTTATTAGAGATGTTATCGTGGAGTATCTCACTGTGCACAACCTTATAACCCAGCGTCAGCATGGGTTTATGAGAGATCGGTCCTGTCAGACTAATCTGATTGGTTTCTACGAGGAGGTAAGTTCAAGACTGGATCTGGGGGACGCTGTAGATGTTGTATATTTGGACTTTTCAAAGGCATTTGACACCGTGCCACATAAAAGGTTGGTATATAAAATGAGACTGCTGGGAATAGGAGAAAATCTGTGTATTTGGGTAAGTAATTGGCTTAGTGATAGAAAACAGAGGGTGGTCATTAATGGCACATTCTCAGATTGGGTTGATGTTACCAGTGGAGTGCCACAGGGGTCAGTATTGGGGCCACTTCTTTTTAATATTTTTATTAATGACCTTGAAGTGGGTTTACACAGTCAAGTTTCAATATTTGCAGATGATACTAAGCTGTGTAAAGTAATAAATACTGAGGTCGATAGTTTAGCATTACAGAGGGAGTTGTGGAAGCTTGAGGGATGGGCAGAGAAATGGTTGATGAGGTTTAATGTAGATAAATGTAAAGTTATGCACTTGGGCCATGGAAACAAAAAGTATAATTATGTTCTAAACGGTCAATTACTTAGTAAAACTGAAGCTGAAAAGGACTTGGCGGTATTGGTGGATGGTAAACTTAATTTTAGTGACCAGAGCCAGGCGGCTGCTGCTAAAGCAAATAAAATAATGGGATGTATCAAGAGAGGAATAGATTCTCATGATAAAGACATAGTTTTGCCCTTACAGTTTTGCCCTTACAGTTTTGGGCACCAGTGTATAAAAAGGATATAGTAGAGCTGGAACGGGTGCAGAGGAGAGCAACCAGGATTATTAGGGGAATGCGGGGATTAGAATACACTGACAGATTAAAAAATTTGGGATTATTCAGTTTAGAGAAAAGACGACTGAGGGGAGACCTCATTACAATGTACAAATACCTGAACGGACAGTACAAGGATCTCTCCAAAGATCTTTTTATACCTCGACCTGTGACCAGGACAAGGGGGCATCCTCTACGCCTAGAGGAGAGACGATTCTACCATCACCATAGACAAAGGTTCTTTACTGTAAGAGCAGTGAGACTGTGGAACTCTCTGCCGCAGGAGGTTGTTATGGCGGACTCATTTATTTAATTCTTAAAGGTTGGACTTGATGGACTTGCGTCTCCTTCCAGCCTTATATACTATGATACGATGATATATACACATTCGTAGTTATGGTGACACCGTAACAATTTTGTATTGGTATGTCACATAGCAAATTAACTTAACATTGATATTCCACATACTTGATAACTATTATGGTTCAAAGAACACTTCTGTTAGTTAACAATTGTTAACAGCTATTTTTGTCAACGATCACTATATATAGTTTACATCTTACGATATTTATATTCAAGGCCTTTTTTAATTATATGCTGTGTGAGTACATCGATTACATTTTTATTACATTTTTAATCCAAAAACTCGCTGCACCATTGCATCTTCTTATCTTCTATGGGAGCGGAGTGAGCACTACCAAAGAGTGTGACGGAACAAAAAAAACAGGAAGGCACGAAGTTCCAGTCGGAAGACCGGACCCGTGCATCCGGAATTGGCCAGTGTTTGAGAGCGTCGTTCACGACTGCGGGATAGAAGAACATAGTCCTGGGAAGACGAACAGACAAACAACTAAGGAATACTTACCCTCACCTGTGAGCTGCGTAACATAAGGAAAGAGGCATTTGAATGTTTTGGCAGTGACGTTTGAAAATCTAGTTGGAAAGACGTTGATGCGGCGAAAAAAATTTTGTTTAATATTCAGACTGTGGTGTTTTTTCGAACTTTCTCCTCCTTTTTCCCAGTGCCGTCCTTCTGACTTTTGTGTATTGTTTATTGTATTTTGTGAATTTCCTTTAGTAGGAGGTTAGGTTTACTTAGTTATTTACGATTGTTCCTTTAGTTTTTGTTGATAGACTCCCTGAGCACACTAGTTCTGTACACCCTCCTAAAAATAAATAAATCTTTCTCCAACCCTCCTGGATGCCCAATAGTGTCCAGCACAAACTTCATTTTCAGCACTATATCCATTCTACTGGATAGAGAATATGCCATCACTGATTGTCAGGGCTGTGAGTCTGTGGACCCTCTGGACCACCGCGGGAGATGGTACTAGCCGACACCTGGGACCGGAGTCTAAGTGGCACCTGGTCTTCACCAGAGCCCGCCGCAAAGTGGGATGGTCTTGCTGATGGGAGCCACCACATTAAATGCAGTCCCGGGAGTGGCAAGCGTTTGTACGTTAGCCCCTTAAATCTTGCAGTACCACCATGCGCACACCCTAGGGAGCGGGGCCACACGCGAGGCCTAGTCCGGACAGGAGCGTGGAGAAGTAAGCCCACAGGAGCGGAGCCGGGGCAGTGAAGAGGGACATAGGTGCACTGATGACTTATTACACGACATATAATTGAGGACAGTTGAGATACCAGAAGAGGGAGAAGAGGGTTACTTGTATCATTTGTTGTAAGCTTCTATATGTCCATTGGTTATGAAGGGGGATTGATAATGGTCAGGGAATATTTGATGTGTTAACTTTTTCTCTTAAATGTCAAAATTTCTTATTTCTATTAGAGATCATACTCTATCATCATATCATGACTTTGCTCAAGAACGCTATTTGTTATTCAGACTGAAATTGTCACTTTTCACTGTGAAGCTCTGTGCATTACGGCCCTGGGAACGTGTCGACTGCCGACACGTCAAACAATAGGCAGGTCCTATTCATGCCCCTCTTTGCAGCCCAGGCAGTGACGTCCTTTGGAAATCAGATGGGCCGCAAGCAATAATCGTGTGCATGAGCTTTTAGTCTGTGGGCTTAATAGATTTTCAGCTTGGCCAGGGGAAGAAGTTCAACCTAGATAGTGACCACTGAGATGCATCAGGATGCTTTTCTCCTGATAAATGATAAACTCTTGAGAACAGGACCCTCAATTCTTTTTATCTATCTATCTATCTATCTATCTATCTATCTTATTTAGTTTGAATACTATATGTCCCACATGATCTGTAAAGCAATGTGAAATGTGGAAGAAATTCCTATTGTTTATAGCTCCCTCTTGTAAGTTTTTGGTTCACCAGGTTCACCATGGGCTGATCTACTTAAGAGACAGTTACGAAACCCAACTATAGGTTGGAACAATGGGAAAAAAATGGATACTCGTCTTTCCCTATTTCCCCACAGCAATCCTTTCCTCTTCTCTCCTGCAGCTGTGTGCAGTTCTAAAGCTGGCTGGGGTGATGATGTCATCATATTGCGCCTATTGGCTTCAGAGCCAATGGAGAGAAGAAAAGATGACTAGTTGATGCTAGGTGATTATCTAACTTTTTTACAGCACAAAGGAAAGTAGGTTGGTGGCTTTTCATAAAGGGATGAGGGTGCAGGAAATGGGATATTGTAAGTGAGAAGCTTTATAAAAGGAGGAATTATAATTGAGGTTGCAAGAAAGGGGATATTATAAGGGGGGCTGCAGGACAGGTGGATTATAAGAGGGGGCTGCAGGGAGCCCTTCAAACCATGTGAGGAGAAAGACTATCTCCATGGATTGGCTAGATTTGCTTTTTTATCATTAAATCTTAAAAATAATTTTCAACAAATGTGAACAAATGTTAATGAGAATGATGCCTGATTTATGATGTATTAGTTTTTAATACACAGATCAGGGCAAAGATCAGTCTTTGAAAAGACTGCAAGTTTTTAATATTACCATCAATTAAAATCCAGTATAGGAAACACATAAGACTGTGATTAATTCATTAAGGAAACTTTATTGAAGAAAATGTTTGAAATTTACAAGCTAACAAAAAGCTGGTTCTGTATAATTATCGAAAGAGAAAATTACACAGCTTTCTACTATAAAGCCGGGTTTATTGTCTTATTTAACGTTTGTGGTTTTTCAGAAATACATAAAATTAAAACTTTTTTGTACTTAACAGTTACATTAAAAAGTTCCGTAGTCATGTTATTATGCCGCAACAGACACACATACAAGGGTCAGTTCACACAGTGGATTTTGATGCAGCAGAATCCACCTCCCATTCATTTCAATGGGAGTCTGTTGTGAAATGACTTACCTCCAGCTGGACTCTGCACTGAATACTCATTGAAATGAATTGAAGCTAAAACAGCAATCTGCATTAAACAAGCAGAAAAATACTCAAACAGGTTTTTTCCTCTTTGTTAGAGATGAGCGCTACTCTTTGTGTGAACTAAGCCATACTGTATTACTCATGATACCAACATCTCACATTATGCATTGATCAGGTTCAACCCCAATAATTACTGCCCCATATGTACCAAGCCAAAAATCAACCAAACTTCAAATACATTTTTGTCTCTAATGTCTTACAAAAAATACACAATTCTCATAGCACATCCAGTATTGGAAGCGCATGGGTACAGCAAAACCACACTAACCTCAGTCACTAGGTTCTCACTAGGACAAGGGATTAGGAGAAACTATCTTATCAGATCAAGGTGGCTCTGTGTCCACTTACTTTGGCTCTTCTGATCTTTCTCCCTACTATCACAATCTTCTTTTCACTCTGAATTCCGTTAAATTGATAGCAAGCTGGTTCACTAAGGTTCAGCAAGGTGTCAGATACAGATTACTTTAAAGGAAACCTACCACTGCTGATGGTAGGTATTAGATGTAAACACCGGGCACCAGCTCAGGGTGAGCAGGTGCCGGAGCTTACCTTAGCTAGTGTTTTAAACCACTATATCGCGGTTTAAACACATTTTGATTTACAGCCCCGAGGTAGCTTTGGCGCTGCGCGCCTCCATAGGGAGTGACAGAGGCTAATACCTACCATCAGAAGTGGTAGGTTTCCTTTAAGGAAATCTACCATAAAAATCAAGCATGAGAAGCCAGTGACACTTATTTATAAATCTATGCATCATGGCTGTGGTAATCTTCTTATTTTTGTTATCCATGGCTTCATTACAATTATGCTAATGAGCCATAAGGGCTCCGGGGGTGATACTACAGCCCCTCCATGTTATAGATTCACAGACACTGTTACACTGTGCAGGATCATGTCTCCCCTCTTCCCTGCTGATTTCCTTCAAAGTATTATGGAAAAGGGAAGGGAGCAGGAGAGCCACATCATCTAGATCTGCACCCAATAGCGAAGAGAGGAAAGCAAAGAGCTGTAAGAAAATATAATCCCCACAAACAGTGTTATACCTCACAATACCAAAAAGTATTGTCCGACTTTGTGTTTAGGTTGACCAGGACTTTTTGTTCTTAAGTCTTTATATATGCAGCTTAACAACTCCCTCTAACATGTTTCATACAGGGTATCAATCATTGTGACGCTCTCATTACTTCTCATTGTGCCGAGCCGAATGAATTATGTAGATTAACATGTGGATTATCTAATAGATACAACGTGCCATGTCGCAATGATCTAATGAACTAGTCAGCACAATTTATCTCCTGCGCTGCACTGGTGGACAAAACTCCTCCAGGTCTGACTTGGTTGTGTTTAAAAACCTATGAACATTCAACAGATTTTTAGGAAGGAGCCTTGTGGCCCAGTACATGCCCACTCCGCTGGGGGACAATGTCCCCCACATATGTGTCTGTGCGGTTCTTTGCATACCCATTATATAATTTAATGAAACACTGTACCTCGGCTCAAGTGGCAGCCAGCACCAGGCAGTTTCAGCGCTGGTACTTGCCAAATTTGGAGCTACAGTCAGTGTCCCTTCTGCCAAACCAATAGAAGCGCACCAATGTTTTGGCACCCCTTCTGTAGTACCCCCTATGCATGCCTAGATGTGTCTGTTTGTTACTATTGTTACTACTGTAATTTTTTTCACCTTATCTAATGTAATGTGGTCTTGTTAACCTATACTGTGCTGTAACTGTTTGTTTGCAACTAAGGAACTAGCAACATGTAAGAATGCCTCTCGTATATGTATGTATGTAACTGTAATGTTAAGCCTGTCTCTGTATGTAACAACTGCACTATGAACAAAACAATTTCCCCCAGTGGATCAATAAAGTCCTATTGTATCTTTTTCATATCCAATTTGCAGCAGATATCGATACATTCAAAATAGCGCAAAGGTTTTAGTGTGCAATCCAAAACTCTCAGAAGTTTGGGTGGAAAAACCAAACAATTACAAGAATCAAGATGCAAGTCAAGCTTTTGGAATTTTATAGGTAATAGGATCATCAACTTAAAAGGACCTATGAGGGTAATTTGAGACGCCAAACCACCCACATGTCGTTATGGAGCAATGGCTTAGTGTCCCAAATTGCCCTGTTTGAGGTCGGTCCCTGGGCGCTATAAAAAAAATAAACCTTTATATTTACCTTCAGATGGGTCCAATGAGGGCCAACTGCACATGCACAGTACAGTATTTTTCGGACTATAAGGCGCACCATCAATAAATGACTGCTAAAACGTCTAGGTTCATATATAAGGCGTACCTGATTATAAGGATGAATGACCAGCAGGTGGCAGACCTGTGCACATTTCAAGGCAGCTGGACTATAAGGCGCACCTTTGATTTCTGAGAAAATCAAAGGATTTTTAGTGCGCCTTATAGTCCGAAAAATACAGTAATTCAGTGAAGCCGAAGCAGTACACCCTGGCATCATTACCCCAACGCCAAACCTATATCAAAAGCCAGCTTCACTGTGCGACTATACTGCTCCAGACCAAGGTAGGTTTCATGTTTTTTTTAATGGGCACATATGGAAAAACAAAAGCCTGTAGTTTTTTTTTTTACATATTCATATCTATGTAACTTTAGTTTTTCTTTAATTGTATGTGTAACATTGTTTTTTTTAACTTGTTTAACATACTTACATTTATTAATTTCATCTTCATTGGGTATTTTTAAGACTAGATAGAAAAATGTTATCATATAATTAGAATATATGTGTAAACTTACACATAAAGGCTCCCCCGTGTACATAAGGTCCATGATCGTGATGAGGATTTTTGATGACACAGGGTTACCTTCCCCATTAAAACAGATATGCATGTTTTATTAGGTGTTATGTTATTGGAATTCCCAATATATTGATAATGTAAATTTCATATAAGATGCATTTATGAATTATTATTAGTGGATTTTTAATTTGGCATCCAAATAATTATTTTCTGTACAGAATGCACAATTAATCTCATAATTCTGGTGTAAATTGCACATAAATACAAGTGCACACAGGTTGCACATGCAGATATGAAGTGTATTGTGCACTATGCACAGTTAAAAACTGGTGCACTTTGGGTGCCCGCAGGGTATGTCAGATTCATGTATTGAGCATGGAGAAAGAATATGGAAGAGATTAATCATAAGTCTCTTAGAGCAAAACTGTTCTAGTTGTCCATGGCAACCAATCAGAACTTTCATTTTCCCACAGCTTTTTATAAAATTAAATCTGAGCTCTGATTGGTTTCCATGGGAAACTGGGGACAAGATGTCCGTTGCTTTGGGTTGCTAATTATACATGCTCCCGCACCTCAATCTAGACGTCACGAAGAGGGGGTGCATAGTCCCGGTTGTCAGGATTCAGGGGTAGTGGACCCAGTGTACCACCGTGGACGTTGACGTAACAACTGGGAGCGAAGTGGTACTTGGCACCTGGTCTAAGTTTCACCAGAGCCCACTGCAAAGTGGGTTGGACTTGCTGCGGCGTGGTACCACCAGGTCGCTCCACAGGCGCGACTTTGTCTGCAGTAGCGGCCAAGGCGAGGTACAGAGTCGTGAGGCAGAATCGTGGTTGGGGACAGGCAGGAGGTCAAGACAGGCAGCACTGGATCAACGTCAGAGGCAATGCAGGAGGTCAGGGGTGGCAGCAAAGGAACATAGTCAGGAACAGAACCAGGGACACAACGGGAATTCAGAAAACAGTTGCTAGGCATGGGGAACATGTTTTTTTTCTCAAGGACACAGCACAAAGATCTGGCGGGGCATAAGGGAAGAGGCTGGCAATTTATTATGTCACCAGGTGGCCAGCACCAATTGGCGGTGCACTGGCCGTTTAAATCTCACAGAGCCAGCACGTGTGCGCGCTAGGAGGTGGAAGTGCACACACTGGATCGTCGGAGTCGCCGCTGGACCATGGGAAGGTGAGTGACATGGAAGAGAACACAGGGGAGCACCCGTGACACCCGCATTCCTTGCTGCTTTTATAACTCTCCTTTCTAAGTGATCCTGGCATGTCAAGCTTAGAGAAGACAAGCGCTGAGATCAAGATGAAGAGGAGCAGAGGTGAGTATATGTAGATGTTTTTTACTTTTTTAGAATATTTTCCTTAATTCATCAGAAGAGACCTTTAAATGAATCAGACCCCAAACCAAACTGATGTTATGGTGCTTGAGAAGTCAAGGGGCCCAGGTGGCCCAGACTCTTGATATATCCGTTGAATCTGGTACACTACCATCCTGCCTTGACCTGGCGCAGTCTATTGCTAGTGCGCACGCACAAGAAGTCCCCACCCACTCCACAACCCAGCACCACCACCTGGTGGCGCAGAGGGGGAAATAGTGTTACAGCTTTTATGCCACTATTCACCCCGTTATGTTATGTAACAATGTGCAAGTCATGCTTATGTAGAGTGGGGCTCAACCACAGTTTTGCTACGGGATGCTCCATTTAATAGCTATGCCACTGTTCAAAGGTCAAAATAAGCAAAAATTTAGGGTATGCTCTGTGTGATTATTCTAAATGTTATGTACTCAATTTCTTCTTATACGCAGTCAGTATACTCTAGCTTTATGTTGTGGAATCTCAACATACATATACTCCACCCAGGCTTGATGTAATATTTCAATCAAAATACTTGTGATGTCCAATTTGATAGGAGTACGATACGATCCAGACTGGGTGTCATTTGTCTACAAAATCAAAATAAATTAATATTAAGTCAGCTGCCACATAATAAAAAGAAGAATTGTAATGTATTTTTTAATGTTTTATAAAACAATAAATTAGAAATGGCTTTGAAGCTCCTTAAAACTGCTCAAGACTTAGAATTTGATGTGTGATTGAAATTAGCCTATTCCCACCTAGGCTAGTATGGTTTATAGTACTGGTCTTCTCATACGGGAAAGTGACACCTTATGGGCCCCTAGGCCTCTTGGGTCCATTTGCGATTGTACCCTCAGCACCCCCTCAAGTTATAACCCCTATATCCATGTAGTTAGAATCAGGTTATTGGGGTCAGAGTTCCCTTTGTCTGTCACAAGTGTTGCATCCTGAGTGAGTAGCACTTCTACCTTGCAGCACTGGGGTCCTGGGTTTGGATCCCATCCAGGTCAACACCTTCAAAGAGTTTGTATGTTCTCTGCGTGTTTGCGTGGGTTTCCTCTGGGTCCTCCGGTTTCCTCCCACACTCCAAAACATACTGTTAGGTTGTTTAGATTGTGAGCCCCATGGGGACAGGGACCAATATGACATGCTTTGTGCACCGCTGCGTAATCTGTGTGCGCTATATAAATAAATAATAATTATTATTATTATCCTATTGTGGTTATGGAACATAATTGTGCATCCGATTGCAGGAAAAGCTAAATTGGCCTATATATTTGGTTTATGTCTGTAAAACTAGCATATACAATGTAAAAACAAAACACTTTCAGGGGTCCTTACTTTTTCATCACGAGTTTTGTTTTATTGGCACTCGTCCAACTGAAACTACTTTTATTGTCCTTCTGATAGATCAGCAAAAAAAAATCCTTTAAATATTCCCCCTTGAGCATTTTAGCTTTCAGTTCTCAAGAGATTTTCTATTGCGGTTACACAATACCTCCCGTATTTTAATAAATGCAAATAAGATCAGGCGAGGGAACTTTATTATTTCTAATTCATCACATTTTCGTAACACCTGTCTGAATTGACAAATTGAAAGCCTTTATGAAGCTTCTGGCTGTCATGGAAACGCATCGGCAAATAGGGGTGATACCTACTATAGGGGACTAAGGCACAGCTCTTAGGTTCCATAACAGCATTTTGCACTATCAGCATACAATAGCACTTGTACTGTAAATGTATAGCAGATGCCTTCAAGTGATTAAAGGAAATGTAAGATCACCTTCAAACATGATACACTAGGGGCACTCATAGATCCAGGAATCGTGACTGTGACCATATAGCTCTTCTGGCTTATTAGCATAATAAATAAGGAGCAAATATAAGAAGATTACCACAGTCACAGTACCTGGATCTATGACTCTATGACTACATCACGGAGGGGCTCTGGTAAGACCCCTACAGCCCTTCTGGCTCATTAGCATAATTTAATAAGGAGCAAATATAAGGAGATCAGCACAGTCACAGTCCCTGGATGTTAACTTAGTGACCCTGGTTTATCATGATTGTTGAGATTTTCTTCCAAGTGTCTAAAACAGTCATGTCATAAAAGTATGATCATGGTCCTGAGACCATCATAGAGTGGAGAGGAGAAAAAAAACTCTTAAATGATAAAAATGTATGCATAATGATGTAAAAACAATTATTCAATTTTGCTTAAGCTTTGTCTATACATTGATTATTAGGTGAGGTGATAACCTACTGGTGACAAAGTGTAATGCATCTTGCACGTTGTCTCACTATGTTTGATTGATTGTTCATAAATCTTAGGCGGAAAGCAATGGCCAGATCTTGTCTTTACTGGCCACTCTATGTAAATCAAGTAACAGCTTGTGACAGAACACCATCTATACCCATAATATGTCAGGTATCAGATCAAGATGTTCAAAACCTGGGCGTAAAACCTGTGCCAGTTTTGTGTTGCGGCTGCACTGTGTCCGACAAGACTGAAAAAATGCTTAGTGCTTAGTCAGAGTTTGCGCCTCATTTATTACTGATGTGTGCCACAATTCTGCAGCATGAACACCAAAAAAAAAAATGGTGCCCTTTTCTGGGGCACTGCAGGGGGCACCAGTTTTGACGAATCTGGTGCACCCTGCATACTCTACAGGCAAACTACACATAGTACAGACTGCACTAGTATTCATGAATGTGGGTCAATAAGTCCCAAAAGCAGCAGACAGCGTCATGTGACCCGTGGTTCCTACATAAGAGGAAAGTTTATCTGGATAATTACAATATGGCTGACCCTATATGATAGGCTACAACTTCATTGATCCTGAAGGATATTGATTTGTACTTTACAGTCATGGCATTTACAGACAATACATAAAGAGGACAGAAGACTAAATCCAACCATAGAGAATATACATTTAGATACAAACCTTGTTTCCAAAGCACTTCCTGCACTTTTAGTAATATTCTTCTCTCATTCTTTGTATTATCTTGTAAAAGGAATAGTTCAATTATTTTCGGATGGAAACAATTTTGGTCACTTACAGTCTGGCGCCTGAACTGTAGGTATCAGCCACTTCTGCTGTTAATTTGATCCATATTTGAGTCTTTCCTAATAGTTTGAAATGGCAAAGATATAGCCATATAAACCTAATTCAGAGTGCAAGAAGTCCATCCAATGGTTGGTCCAAAGGAATTCAAAAAGGGCAACATAACAATAAAAATACATTGTCACTAGTATGTTTGTCTGTACATATTGTATAGTTCTTGCTATGCAATATATGTCGCAGAGTTATTGTTCGGATTGGACAGATTTAGATTCATACAAGTAAATTCATGTACAGTAAGTAAAAAAGTCGCATTATTACTTTTGACATGTAAGATTTATGCTGGTTACATAAACAATAATCCGGGAAGTATCTGCACGTCCTATATACAGGTGTCTTCATTTAATCATTAGGTACAGCTGTATGCTAAAATCCAGTACAAAGTAATAATGTGCCCTTCCGATCGTGGGAAGATTGTACAGAAACCCCTTAGGCTTCTTCTTCTAATTTAGTGTATTAGAATCTACACAACACAATTAATACACAATGACTTGATATCAGTGTTTAGAAAGTTAAATGCAGGCAAATAGATTACTGAGACTGAGCAGTGCAAGCAAAGCAATATTTCCCATAGGTGTGATCAGTTAATCAGATTGATGGGTGGATGCCAGCTTTGCCAAACCCACTATTGCATTAAACTGGTCTCTTGACACCCATGCAACCAAGCCCAACTTTTCGAACAGATAAAAAGAGAGACTGTCCTCTCTGAGTGCAAAGGGGCCCACACTCCTTCACCTTATCTGTTCTTTTTGTTCCCTTTCAACTCCATTCTTCAGAATCCATTATGGCTTACATGCAAAAGCAAGGTGGTGGTGGTGGAAGCAGGGGATTTAGTACCTGCTCAGTTGGTGGAGGAAGATCAGGTGGTTCTCGGTCTTCTGGCTTTGGATCAAGAAGCCTATATAGCCTTGGTGGAAAGAAGAGAACTTCTATTAGTGCAACCAGCGTCCAAGTTGGGGGAGGCTATGGTGGCGGTGCAGGAGGATTCGGTGGTGGTGCAGGAGGATTCGGAGGTGCTGGAGGATTCGGTGGTGGCGCAGGAGGATTCGGTGGTGCAGGAGGATTCGGTGGTGCAGGAGGGTTCGGTGGTGCAGGAGGGTTCGGTGGTGCAGGAGGATTTGGAGGAGCAGGAGGATTTGGAGGCCCTGGAGGATTTGGTGGACCTCTCCACCCTGGAGTTGACCATCCCTTCCCTGTTTGCCCACCTGGTGGAATTCAGGAGGTCACCGTCAACCAAAGCCTTCTACAGCCAATTAATGTGGAGATAGACCCAGCCATTCAAAAAGTAAAAACCGAAGAAAGAGAACAGATTAAGGCCCTCAACAACAAATTTGCCACTTTCATTGACAAGGTAAGGCTTGAGAAAACTATATACACAAGTAAATGACACCTTATTAAGCTTATTTAGACGTTCATTACAGACAGTCTTTTAAAATTATATTGTGCATTTCTTTTTCTCAGTGTTAGTCTGTGAGTGTAAGAATGCCTTCCATTTTATTTATAGGTTAGATTCTTGGAACAGCAAAACCAAGTCCTACAAACAAAATGGAATCTCTTGCAAGAACAAGGATCAAAAGGTGGTACCAAAAAGAAGAACTTAGAACCCCTGTTTGAGCATTTTATTAGCAGTCTCCAGAAGCATCTGGACACTTTAACAAGCGAGAAAAGCCGTCTAGAGAATGAACTGAAGACCATGCAAGAAAAGGTGGAAGAGTTCAAGAAAAGGTGTGAATCAAACTGCTTTCACTTTATTGGATAAATATCAATGCCTAATTTGTACTTTTATATAATATCTTAATAATGTATGGAAGTTTTATGAAATAAGTCATATAATAAGATCACATTTTTCATTATATTTTTGATTCTTATAGATATGAAGAAGAAATTAATAAGCGTACTCAAGCAGAAAATGACTTTGTTGTTCTGAAGAAGGTAACTCATGTTCAAATGCAACATTTCAATCTTGTGTGTTATATGGCGGTTGAAATCCATATGAATCCATTTACCTTTCTTTCATTACAGGATGTTGATGCAGCATACATGGCCAAGGTAGATCTGGATGCCAAGTGTGATGCCCTGATGGAAGAAATTAACTTCCTGAGAACGCTATATGATGCTGTAAGTCTTCCTGTTCTCTACTTTTCATAGCAAATGATTAAATATTAGAAAATTAAAATAATTTCATGACAACTACTTTAACTTATGAATTAAACCTATTTTGGGGTTGCAGGAACTCTCACATACACAAGGAGGAGGTGTGGACACCTCTGTGGTTCTGTCTATGAATAACAACCGTGTATTGAATTTGGAAGACATCATCACATCTGTTAAAGCAGAATATGAACAGATTGCACAGAGAAGCAGAGCTGAAGCAGAAGCATTATACGACAACAAGGTTTGTAGCATCCACCTGCTAATACAAGTGAATCGAAACCCTAATCAACATGTATAATTAGACCCCACCCAATACTTCTTATAGATATATTACCAATGCAAGTCGAAACCTAGACACGGGTTATGAAATATATCATGGAATACATATAATTATTATATTAACATTCACTCACTTAATTACTATTATGCTGCATAGAAATGTTTAACATAAAACTGAGGATCAATGCCTATGTACATTCATAAACCCCCCTTACAATTTCATGTATACTTGTTCCATTGCTTTGTAAATGTTACTGATGTTTCCTATGTCACAACACATTAGTACAAGCAGTTGCAAGCCGCCGCTGGACAGCAAGGTGATCACCTGAAGAACTCAAAGAATGAAATTTCAGAACTGAACCGTATGATCCAGAGGCTGAGGTCTGAGATTGAGAGCATGAAGAAACAGGTAGGCCTCCACATTGAAATGTGGCTATATTTGTCCTCATTTCTTTGAAAATCTAAAAAATAATGAAAATGATTTATACAGATTGCAGCTCTACAGTCCTCTATTACCGAGGCTGAAGATCGTGGTGAACTTACTCTTAAAGATGCCCAGGATAAGATGACTAGCCTTGAAGCTGCATTGCAGAATGCCAAGGAAAACCTGGCCCGTCAACTGCGTGACTACCAAGAGCTCTTGAATGTGAAACTTTCTCTTGATGTTGAAATTGCCACCTACAACGCCATGTTGAAAGGAGAGGAGGGAAGGTGAGTTTCACATGATAAATAATAGACCTTAATTAATATATATTTTAGTTACTTTACCTGATTGACCATGGCTTCAAAAGTCCTTCTTTACTCCCATAGTAATATTTTAACATATAATATATATACTATGTAAAAAACCATGAAGGGCAAGATAGATTTTTCACAATACAAGAATTTTTTTTAAAAACTCACCCAAATGAATACTTCAAATTTTATTTTGTTTTCAGAATGTCTGGACTGATAACTAACGATGTCAGCATCTGTAAGTATAGCTCCTACTGAGATTAAGCCAAAGTAATTATTTAGGTAAGTAATATATAAAATGTAACTCATGTCTTTTATTCCTAAATCTAGCTGTTGTGAGCGGAGGTTCAAGCTACTCTGTTGGTGCTGGAGGTGCAGGAGGATATGGAGCTGGAGGAGCAGGAGGATATGGTGCTGGAGGAGCAGGAGGATATGGAGCTGGAGGAGCAGGAGGATATGGTGCTGGAGGAGCAGGAGGATATGGTGGAGGAAGTGGCCACGGAGTAGGTGGAGGAAGCGGCTATGGAGTAGGTGGAGGAAGTGGATATGGAGTAGGTGGAGGAAGTGGATATGCCAGTGGTGGAGGCAGCAGTGGTCACTATGGTGCCTCTCAAGGAAGCAGCAGTCACAGCCGTACCGGAGGAAAGAGCACAGTGGCTGTATCAACAACCTCATCATCCTCCTCAGTAAAAAAATCATATTAGTATGTTTCAATACCCTTGCTCTAGTCACCACCATTCAGCTCCAAACTACACTATACTTTTTGTCTGCTCAAATACAAAAAGCTTCACTAGTATGTTCCGTTGTATCATCCTAGCTCATACCTTGTTTGTTCTTAGGGGTACAATTGACTATAATGTCGATATTCCATACTACCCTTTAACATCTTAGATAAGTCATATTCATTGGTTGGATTGCTGAATATATTGGGAAGGCATCTGGAAAGTTAACACCACTGTATTTGTCAAAACAAAATAATCACAACCATATTAATTAGCGAGTGAAATGTCCTTTAAATCCCACGTATGAATGTTATGACACTTATGTGTATCCCTGTAACATACCTAGGTGAGTTTGTTTGGGACATCTGAACTACGGCATGGATGGCGCCAGTCCTGTAAGTTCCTGCTTTCTTTGGTTCTGAGAGTTATGTACGTCAGGGATCCCGGGTGTTTGTTGTATATAAATGCTGTTTAATGCATAACTGGATCTTTCGGCTCCAGGCTCGCATGTCTTGTCTTTCCTTTATATCTTTAATAAACTGCATGTGGATCTAAACAGAGCGCTTCCTGTATTTTTTCTACCATGAAGCATAAGGGATTATGAATCAATTACTTCTTATTTGGTGCAAGTATATAGGGCAATGGGTGCTTCGGAGTGATTTGGGATGACAAATGTACAATGAAAGCATTGAGCAGATACCAAGATATGGGCTGTTTCATAGGGAAATTAGGACTGCTATCGGCTTCTCTGTGAATGGGAACAGGAGAAGCACGGTAAGCGTCCTACAACATTTTCCATGAGAATGGAATGAGGGCCCAATGTCGTGTAATGGGCCCTGGACTCATAGCCTGACATAATTTGTTAAGAACAGCTGCCATTGGTCCACCAAAGCCTTCACAGATGGGAGCACGTTCTGCAAAGGTGAATATCACTGGGGCCACCATTGATAGACAGCCACCTACCTACACCTCACTATAACGACTTCAGCCGTCATAACCTAGGAGGAGGAGTGGATCCCTCAACCCTGTGTTATGTGACAGGACAGTGGTGCTGACTCACATTGCCGCTGGTGAGGACGTCACTGTGGCATGAATGCGAGAGGGGATTTTGCTGTACACAAGTGCAACACATACATTGTTGTACCCTTTGAGCACAGTTTAATTGGAGCCTACAAATTGTATCCCTTTCCTAACAACACCATTTTGATTCAGTAGTGCTGACAGTGTTGCTGGCTCGGAGATGAACACGGCCTGCTTTATTCTACGCACTATCTAGGAGTTGAACTACATTATATTAGCTCAATCTATAATTTGTTGATTGCAAGTGCTCATTTTTACCCCAGTGGTTATAACATCCAAAGAGGTCTCAGTAGGCTCCTGGCAACAGAACCACAGTAGGCCCCTGTCCTGTGAACTCAATTGGCGGCATTTAAAATTCAGAAACTAAAACATTATCCTCTTCCCTAGTTTATCATACCAAACAATCCCTTCATGGTTATTTTAAGCCCCTCTCAAACCTTATGGATTCATTAGATACAGCCCCCCTGACCTCCATGGATTCTTTATGTACAGCCTTATGAGGGTCCCCCATCAGCCCTGCATCTGACACTGGTAATTATATATTTGGTGAAAGATTATATACACTCACCGGCCACTTTATTAGGTACACCATGCTAGTAACGGGTTGGACCCCCTTTTGCGAATCTCCCGTTCCACCACATCCCAAAGATGCTCTATTGGATTGAGATCTGGTGACTGTGGAGGCCATTTGAGTACAGTGAACTCATTGTCATGTTCAAGAAACCAGTCTGAGATGATTCCAGCTTTATGACATGGCGCATTATCCTGCTGAAAGTAGCCATCAGATGTTGGGCACATGGTGGTCATAAAGGGATGGACATGGTCAGCAACAATACTCAGGTAGGCTGTGGCGTTGCAACGATGCTCAATTGGTACCAAGGGGCCCAAAGAGTGCCAAGAAAATATTCCCCACTCCATGACACCACCACCACCAGCCTGAACCGTTGATACAAGGCAGGATGGATCCATGCTTTCATGTTGTTGACGCCAAATTCTGACCCTACCATCCGAATGTTGCAGCAGAAATCGAGACCCATCAGACCAGGCAACGTTTTTCCAATCTTCTACTGTCCAATTTCGATGAGCTTGTGCAAATTGTAGCCTCAGTTTCCTGTCCTTAGCTGAAAGGAGTGGCACCCGGTGTGGTCTTCTGCTGCTGTAGCCCATCTGCCTCAAAGTTCGACGTACTGTGCGTTCAGAGATGCTCTTCTGCCTACCTTGGTTGTAACGGGTGGCGATTTGAGTCACTGTTGCCTTTCTATCAGCTCGAACCAGTCTGCCCATTCTCCTCTGACCTCTGGAATCAACAAGGCATTTCCGCCCACAGAACTGACGCTCACTGGATGTTTTTTCTTTTTCGGACCATTCTCTGTAAACCCTAGAGATGGTTGTGCATGAAAATCCATCAGCAATTTCTGAAATACTCAGAACAGCCCTTCTGGCACCAACAACCATGCCACGTTCAAAGGCACTCAAATCACCTTTCTTCCCCATACTGATGCTCGGTTTGAACTGCAGGAGATTGTCTTGACCATGTCTACATGCCTAAATGCCGCCATGTGATTGGCTGATTAGAAATTAAGTGTTAACGAGCAGTTGGACAGATGAACCTAATAAAGTGGCCGGTGAGTGTATGTTATAATCAAATGTTAGTGAACAAACTCACTTGTTATTATCATGGCACTAAAAGTTATGTTTTAACTCTCACTTATCCACTTATACCCTTATCAAATGTGGCCATTGTTTGGATGCACACATACTAGTAGTGGCCATACACAATACTGAGTCACAGTAGACATGTTGTAAAATCTGTAAAAAATGAATCATCCAGTGATTGAATTCTATTTTGATTTTCTACCTTGATTGTTGATATTGGTTTGTATTGATCATTGAAATAGTAATTTATCCCAATGAGTTACATCTAGTGTTGAGCACATCTGAACCGAAAGTTCATACTGAACTTTGTGGGTTTGGTTCCCCCTGGACTGGGTCTGGGTTGGGCTTAATACTCTGCAATTAATGGCCACAATATGTGCTGGCAAAGTCACCAGCATCATGTAAACCCAACATGCCACCATTTTGTGGGAGATCATCGCTCCCTGATAATGTCATGCTAGTGCTGATTGCCGGTGTTACTGGTTGGGGCCCAGTTTCCAAATTCTAACACGTCCTCTTATCACTTATGTTTAGTATTTATTTATCAAGATCTGATGTGTGTTGCTAGTGTGCCATTAAACGGGTTGTTCAGTATCCGGCATTTTTTGGCTGCAGCAGATGTAAAAACTACAAACAAGCTTTATTTACCTCTCTCTAATGCTCTAGTTCAGCATGGCAACTCCTGTCGCCTGTGGCCTCTCTATACAAATGCAGGTAGGATATAAAAGAATAACATTATCCCACAAAATCCCTTTAAATTTCTTGAACAGTATATGCTGTCCTACTCTGCACAACATCTTAATAAGAAAATCTACCATAAAAATCCATCATGACAAACCAGGGAAATTTACTCATGGATCCAGGCACTATGGCAATCTTCTTATAGTTGTTATGCCTGGCCTTTTTCCATCTAAAATTAACTTTTAAAATTATGCTAATGAGCCACAGGGGCAACCATAGCCCCTCTGTGATCTGGCTCTACAGGTTGTTACACTGTCTCACTCTCCTCCCTGCTCCCTCAACACTTCTGCGGTATTCAGGAAATGGTCACTGAACAAGTGCTGAGGAAGCAGGGGTTGAGTGAGAAAGTTGGATCAAAGTTGTATATACTGACCCGAGTATAAGCCGAGACCCCTAATTTTACCACCAAAAACTGGGAAAACCTATTGATTCGAGTATAAGCTGAGGGTGTAGTATGCAGCTAACCAGCACCCATGTAGTTTACAGCCATCCAGCTGTAGTATACAGCCAGCCCCAAGTAGTATACAGCTAGCCCCATGTAGTATACAGCCGCGTTGGCGCGGGTCCCGATCTTCAGCGTAAGGCTCCCGATCTTCGGCGTGGGTCCCGGAAGCTCCTTTTCTCTCTTCTTTCTTCTCTAGCCGGCAGATCACGTCCATACGATCTGCCGGCGGGACCACACTATGATGTGGCGGTGTCGACGTCATCAGAAGAAAAAAGAGAAGAGGAGCTGCCAGGACCCGCGCCAAAGATCGGGAGCCTCGCGCTGAAGATCGGGACCCGTGCCAACGATCCAGACACCAGAGTATTACCTTTTTTATTTTTTACTTGACTCGTGTATAAGCCGAGGTGAGTTTTTTGAGCACATTTTTTGAGCTGAAAAACTTGGCTTATACACGAGTGTATATGGTAGATAATAGAGGAGAAAGGGTAGCCTTATAACAAATATAAGAAGGATAACAAATATAAGAAGATTACCACCGTCACAGTTCCTTGGTCCATGAGTAAGGGGACCTGGTGTATCATTCTGGATTTTATGGTAGATTTCCTTTAACAAGACTTTATATGACATAGGATCAATCTACAACTTTATCCTCCAGTCTTGCAATGGTCGAGCAAGAGTTGATTTTATCCAGTGTTTGCAGGATCCTTGCTCTAAAAAACTAATTTAACTGTCGTTGTGTGCAGTGGCAAAGAAATTACTAGGTTTATTAAAATAAACCTACAGAACCATTTGTGAAGGATATTAGGGAATAACATCCACTTGTGACTACATGGCCCTAGAAGAACTCCTAGAAAGTTAAATTACATAAAAAATCAAGGGGAACACTGTCTCCATCTGGAGAGGACGGGGTTTAATCTTTAGAGCATACAAGGCTTCTTTACTCTAAGAGCTTTAAATCGGGTCTAGATACCTTTTTACATCAAAATAATGTTGATGGTTATATTTTAATATCCCTAACCTTGAACTTGGTGGACATACAGGCAGTCCCCGGGTTACATACAAGATAGGTTCTGTAGGTTTGTTCTTAAGTTGAGTTTGTATGTAAGTCGGAACCGTATACTTTATTATTGTAAACCCATCAAAATTTTTTTGGTCTCTGTGACAATTGGATTTTAAAAATGTTGCGTTGTCATAAGAACCAGGATTAACAATAAATCTTAATTGCAGACACCTTTGATAACTATTAAAGCTGATTATTGTACCCTAGGACTAAAGTACAGTAAATTACCAAAATCCAGAGGTCCGTTTTTAACTAGGGGTCGTATGTAAGTCAGATGTTCTTAAGTAGGGGACCGCCTGTATATCTTTATACAATCATATAAACTATGTAACTGTTTAAACAGAATGAGATCTATTAGAACTAGAATAACAATTTAAAATGTGCTAAAAATGATCTACACACTTTTGGAGAATTTATGCACCTTGTTCTATTGGACTGTTGGAAAAATCCAAAAATATTTATACTCTGTAAATCATGGACTGGATCGTTCAATATGCTCACTGTCTCATTTTAGTAACAGAGCCTATATTACATAGTTGTCGATAGATGACTGAGATATTCCCTACCTTTTCTACCCTCTCTCACCTGTGCCACATGGTAAACATATGGTATGCATATGATAAAATAATTAAAAAAAAAAGTTTTGTAAAACTTTGTACAGTACATTTAGATATATGTGACTATACCAGAGCTGGATGACTAAGAAATCTAATCTGTTGTGAAACTAGTTCAATACAATATCACAATTCTAACTAAACCCTTGACAGACTGCAACTCACTATACAGCCACTGGGAGGACACACATAAATATGCATATAATAAACATCTCATCATGGGTGGGGTTCACATTTCTGACAACAGATTACCTACAGCATGCAAAGTTGTATAACAATTGAGAAAACAATTACACCTGCTCTAATAAACAATTACAATAGTTAAAATGCATCTTATACTAATATATTTGAATCAATCTTTATGTAGAAGTGATTTCATTTTCATTCCTCAACTTTATAGACTTAGCCTGGAATGAAAAATAAACAATTGGCTAACTATGAAAAAAAATGCTGGCATACCTACCTGCAAAGACTATTGAGTTCTAGGTCGCCCCATAAATACACATTTTTTTGGTTACCTGCATAGAAGTTAAAACACATGCAACACAAGTTCTATACAGAAATAAAGAACCAGAACTAAACCTAACACATAAATACAGGAACAAAACCATTCATAAACAATACCAACAAAAGTAGTATATGAAAAACAGTACTAAAAGAAAGCTCAGTAGATAAATGCAGCACCAGAACCAAGCTCAGTACATACATACAATACGAGAACAAAGCTCTGTGTACAAATACTTATACAGGTCGGTCCCCTACTTAAGAACACTCGACTTACATACGACCCCTAGTTACAAACGGACCACAGGATATTGGTAATTTATTGTACTTTAGTCCTAGGCTACAATGATCAGCTGTAACAGTTATCAAATGTGTCTGTAATGAAGCTTTAGTGTTAATCCTGCTTCTTATGACAACCCAACATTTTAAAAATCCAATTGTCACAGAGACCAAAAAAGTTCTGGCTGGGATTACAATGATAAAATATACAGTTCCGACTTACATACAAATTCAACTTAAGAACAAACCTACAGACCCTATCTTGTATGTATTCCGGGGACTGCCTGTATATAATATATATAGTGCTTGATCATGGCTCTATGGATGAGCTGAATCGTTGCACCTTATTTTACCATGGGTGAATAAGGATCACCTTTATACTTACTGGAGTGCTGCCTCGTTGCATTATTTTGGATATCTAATATATATAGTATTATACTCCTGCAGACTGTACACTATAATTGAGCCCTAACGATAGCAGAACAGGAACTGAATATCACTCCAGATATGTCTGTTTTTATTAAATACTTGTATTCTCAGCTAAATAAATTACCTTATTTACATTTATTTCAAAATTCTGGATTATGCTTCTGTTATTTCTCTGGTTATGTATGAATAAATTGAAAACTAGGTATTACAATATCTCCTGTCCCAAGGCTGTGCTTGAAAGAGAGAATGGTAACGCCAGGTTGACAATTATTTGTGTACTACAGAACAACTTTAGTTTTAATCTATGTAGAGATAGTGGCTGTCTACAAGATTCCATGAAACTTCATATACGGCTGTGCACTGCTGCTGTAGCTCCAGACGAGTCTTGCCACTATAGCTCCACTGTAGCTGTAGTCAGGGGCGCACCTGCCATGAAGCGAGTTGAGCATCTGGCCTCAGGCGGCGTGCCTCCTGCTCGACCAGGGGGCGGCACCTTGCTCCCACTCCTTGTCAGCACCGAGTTCCCCCTCCGCCGCCGGCACCATGCGGCCGACCCCCGCTGCCACCGACATTGAACTCCCGCTTGCCGGACGGGACTGCATTGCAGCCCTCCATCCGGCACCATGCTCCACCATGCTGCAGGTTGACACTCCCGCCCCCACACCCGCATACCTCTGATCCCGGCTCAAACCCCCTCACTCCCGACCCCCCCCCCCCCCCGCTCCTGCAGTCCTGGCTCCCCCCCAACCCTCGCCACTGCAGGACGAGGCAGAACTTACCAAGAACATAAAAGAAAGGTAATGTATATGTGTGTGTAGGTATATATATATATGTATATGTGTGTGTGTATATTTGTATATGTGTGTGTGTATATTTGTATATGTGTGTGTATATATATGTATATGCGTGTTTGTGTATGTATATTTGCTGTATGTATGTGCAGTGTGTGTACATGCTGTATCTACTGTTTTATACTACATGGCGGCATGCTGTATGCATTTAATACTACATGGCGGTAAGCTGTATGCATTTTATACTACATGGCGGTACGCTGTATGCATTTTATACTACATGGCGGTACACTTTATCTATCTTATCCTATATGGCCGCACACTGTATGCATTTTGCATTGCTGTATTTTTACACCAAACCAATATGATGGATCTGGTCCTGCCACTTCCTCTCTATGGCTCGCCTCGGGCAGCAGACAGGCTTGGTTCACCCCTGGCTGTAGTCTTATATATATGTATATATATATATATATATATATATATATATATATATATATATATATATATGTAGTCTTATATATATGTATATAAGACTACATAACACTGTAGTTCCATATAACACTCTAGTTCTTATATAGATGTATACTGCTGCTGTAGCTCCATGTATGGCTCTGCACTAAACCTCTAGATCAAGGTAAGGCTGTGTGATGCCTCTAGCTTTTAAGGTAAAATCAATTACAGATAGTCTCCGCCTAGCATCCCCTCATAGGAGAAAGAGCAAATCAAGACAGACAGCACATACTATAAATCTGGTAAATGGCACCCTTTCATCCCTTATGTCCTGATCTGCCATGTCAGGTTCTTCTAATCTCAACTCGTCTCTGTCAAATTTTCGATTCAGAAATCTTAGGTTCCTTGCTTACACTTAATACAGTTTTCTTGATCCATGAAAAAATGACAGATATGCTCCTCACTAGCCATATAGTTACAGTGCCCACAGTAGCCTTATAGTCACCGTGCCCACAGCAACCACATAGTCACCGTGCCCAAAGTAGCCACATAGTCACAGTCCCCACAGTAGCCGCATAGTCACAGTGCCCACAGTAGCCATATAGTCACAGTGCCCACAGTAGCCATATAGTCACAGTGCCCACAGTAGGCATATATTCACAGTGCCCACAGTAGCCATATAGACACAGTGCCTCCAGTAACCATATAGTCACATTGCCACCAGCAACCGCATAGTCAAATTGCCCACAGTAGCCATGCTTACACTTAATACAGTTTTCTTGATTCATGAAAAAATGACAGATATGCTTCTCACTAGCCACATAGTCACAGTGCCAACAGAAGCCTTATAGTCACAGTGCCCACAGCAAGCACATAGTCACAGTGCCCACAGTAGCCTTATAGTCAAAGTGCCCACAGCAAGCACATAGTCACACAGTGCCCACAATAGCCTTATAGTCACAGTTCCCACAGTAGTTGCATAGTTACAGTGCCCACAGTAGCTGCTTAGACACAGTGCCCACAGGTGACGTATATTCACAGTGCTCACAGTAGCCATATAGACACAGTCCCTACAGTAGCCATATAGTCACAGAGCCCACAGTAGCTCCATAGTCACAGTGCCCACAGTAGCCGCATACTTTTCACAAAAACGGCTTGGAGATGGCCTCACAAAGACCCATTGGTAAAAAATTTAGAGGAATTTTTTATTCCCCACTGAAAGTAATGTCTTTATTTGGATTCTTTAAATCAATTGACACTAACAAACAATTTTATTAAAAATCTACAGACAGTAGAACTCATGTCTTAGCAAATTGATCATAAAGATGATTGTAGCTGTGATATTGTGTGTGCTGCTTTTTTTGGCACAAGGCACCGTATTTGTATATAGCGATGTATGGCAGTGGTTGCTTTCTCTCTATTATGGCTGAGAGTAGTATGCTCTTTGCTATTCCCTTGCCACAACATTCATGGAGAATTGAATGGGGTGCTTATAGGAGTGTTTATAGTCACTCCTTCCTTCCTTTCGTCGCTCCACCACTCAAACACTCCTATAAGCACCCCATTCAATTCTCCTTGAATGGTGTTTGTGTTTGCTCATCCACGGTTTGCGTATTGGTATACAGTAGCCGCATAGTCACAGTTCCCACAGTAGCCGCATAGTCACAGTTCCCACAGTAGCCGCATAGTCACAGTTCCCACAGTAGCCGCATAGTCACAGTTCCCACAGTAGCCGCATAGTCACAGTGCCCACAGTAGCCGCATAGTCACAGTTCCCACAGTAGCCGCATAGTCACAGTTCCCACTGTAGCCGCATAGTCACAGTTCCCACAGTAGCCGCATAGTCACAGTTCCCACAGTAGCCGCATAGTCACAGTGCCCACAGTAGCCGCATAGTCACAGTTCCCACAGTAGCCGCATAGTCACAGTTCCCACAGTAGCCGCATAGTCACAGTTCCCACAGTAGCCGCATAGTCACAGTGCCCACAGTAGCCGCATAGTCACAGTTCCCACAGTAGCCGCATAGTCACAGTGCCCACAGTAGCACAGTTGCCAGCCACCTCTCACTTGTATTATACTTAAAGTTGGAAAGAAAAGGAAAAGCTCTAATGTACAAAATATACTGTAATTAAATAGAATCACAATAATATGCAAATATTATAAAAACAATTAAAAGGATGAAACGGGACAAACATGTTGTGTCCATCTTCAGAATTATCAAGGCAGACCAGCGTCACAATACTTGGCTGATTGCCAAACCCCCCTCCAAAATAATACAATAGAATATCAGATAATAATGTACATGCACTAGGACATGTAGCCCTAATTGAACTAATGACTGCTCAAAGGTGGCTAGCAGTCAAGTACAATAAAATATGTATGGCCCCTCTAATTAGTGTGTACTCTCCCCCCTCCTATCTTCATGTATGTGAGGAATATGTGCTGCAGTGCTGGACTAGTAACGTGGTACAAGTGGTGAAGATATGTTTAAATAGCCTGCAAAAACCCGCTTGAGCCGGGGTCACAGTGCGCAGAAAGGTCCTTCTGCAGCTAGGGGTTGAGTGTAAGCCTGGTTGGGGGGGGAAGCAAATGTGGCTGCTTCCTGGGGGTGTACTGTCCCTGCTGGGGGAAGGGGGGGCGGTTGCTTTTCAAAACTCACAGACTCCACCTGCGATCACCTTTTGAAATAAGATTGTGTTTGCATCACATTTAGTAAATGCAGGAGGATATTCGCAGTAGGAGTGTCCATTGCACAAATACAGTGCAATAACCACGTCTGAACGTAGCCTTAGGTTATTGTTATTTAACAATATGTTCAGATGGGTGGTTGCACTCATATGGCTGATTGTAATGGTAATGTTGTATAAATGGAGTTATTAAACAGTTTGAGTAGATGCATTTATACAGTAATAAAATTACATTTGGCCCCTTTAAGGCAATCACAAGCTGATGTCTCCCCCAGTGTCAATGAATTCGACACCCCTGCATTAAGGCATTTCTTAATTTCCACATATTAAGATTACCTTAGCGCAAACCGGAAAAATTGCGCGATTCACATGGGGACCCATATGTGGCTGCATATCGGTCCCCATTACGTTTGTGTGAATGAGGCCTTACTCTGCGTTTGTCATCTGGATGCTAGGTGACTACAGACATGCTAGTAACATCCAGACTGCTTTTTTAATGAAAGAAATTATATATGTGGCTTTTTGTATAGGAAGGAAACAGTCCTGTATATGTGCTCTCATACATGTACTCACTTAGCTGAGACATGAGGCAGATGTAAAGATCATACATCTACATACATAGCTGTGACATACAGGCAGCTGTAAAGATGTCATCCCACTTCTCAGGCCCAGGACAGCGGTGACTGAAGCACATGGAGGAAACGGCTTATAACAAGCAGTATATGAGGCGGAGGACAAGACACGGCACATGCTGCATGGTATACATTTGAGGAGAGGAGAGTGTGCTACATGTAATGTGAAGTAGAACATCTCTATTTTAATAGTAATTCCTGATCCCCCAATATGGGCTGCACACTACACCTCTCCCGCTGGAGCGCACCAGGACAGCTCAGCCCTCCAGTCCCACTTACCCCTGCCTCGGCTCAGTGCAGAGGTGTTTTTTGAAAGAAAATAATCAATTTTCCTTCTAGCCGGAGCTCCAGAGTTCTTCTACTTCTTCTCCTATAGTGTTAGATATCCATTCAATGAAATCCAGCATTAGCAATGACAGATCCTTCTGATGAAACTATGCCTCAGTTCAGACCAGCACCACCGCGTTTGTTCCCCTTTCGTCTCTTAACTGATTCTTGTCAGACGATATTGCTGCGAGGAACATACAGGCAGACGGTGTAGTGTGTTCCAACAGGTTAAGAATTTATTAAAAGACATACAAACATAAGTAAAATAGCGCATCAAAAATTAATAGCGGGACGCTAGCTCAACAAGCTGCCCGACCCAGGGTTTCACCTCCAGGGCTTCTTCCGGGGCATGTGCTAGCATCCAAACATCCGTCCCTTCTTTTATACACATGTTTAATCAATTTAACACAATAGCTTCAATACAATAAAATTCCTGCTAGAAAACAACACTATGTTGCACAAAATATTCCCCCAATACCATCTAGATTTAAGAATATTAGTTTGACTCTCTCTTTTTTATTTATTTTACATTTTGTTCTCTATTTCACATATTTTCTTTTTCTTACTTGTACCATGAATGGTTAACGCGGAATTCCTTCTGCATTACCATCTCGATAATCCATCCATAGTATACTTTAATAATGAATGTGTTCTTTATCATACTCCTCCGACATCATCTACAGCTTATTTCTAATTTAAACTCTGTCCCATTTTGTCTTGGGATAATCCATAGAGGAAGGTGTTGGTTCATTTCAATTGTCCATTGACTAAAACATCTAGCATTTTTACTATCCAACTAGTGGTCACTTGAGAAACAGCATGACTCTGATCCATTGTTTCCGCTTCTTGTATAATGAGATCATGAGAAGCAGAAACAATGGATCAGAGTCATGCTGTTTCTCAAGTGACCACTAGTTGGATAGTAAAAATGCTAGATGTTTTAGTCAATGGACAATTGAAATGAACCAACACCTTCCTCTATGGATGCACCTCAGTTAGCAAGGCTTTTAGACCTTTTTTTGGCACTTTCACGACTTGTCCAATTAAGAGGGGTGGCCTTCTAAAGATGGATGTGGCCATGCACCCAAAATTCTGGTGCACAGTTTAGACCAACTAAAAGTAGGTCTAAGGTAGGAACCGACAGTCTTATCCTGCACCAGGATTCATCATCACAGTGATAATTTGATAAATAGACAAGTGTTTTCCAGCTAGAAACTGGCGGAACCTGAGACACATTGTTACATCCCACCCAATGGGGCATATTTATCAGGACCTGCAATAATTGCAGCCGGGTGAGTGGAGGGCATGGCCGGCCGGGAGTGGGCCGGTGTGGGGCATTACTGTCTCCACGCGAGTGCCAGCGTATGATAAATATGCCCCAATGTGTGTATATAAGTAAATTATTTTATAAATGTGTGTGATTGTATAATCATGTGTTTTTACAAAACATGTATTTTTTTTAAGTGGAAGGGAGCCCTATGCATAAATAAATGATAAGGGGCCTAACCTCTCCTAATTACACCACTACCAAGGTAATTCACTTTGGCCCCTTCCACACTTGCGTTTTTCAAACGCATTGAAATTGCATTGAAAACGTGTGTGAAAAACTGAGACACTGAACAAACTCTGACTGAAAACTGATTGAACTCTGATAAAAAATGTCAGTTTTTCACTGACCAAACCCTGATCGCCCCCTGATCAAACTCTGACGTGATCTGCAATGCAAGTGTGGAAGGGGCCTTTTTCTCACAGATACAGATCTTTGGACCTTTTGAGAGGCCTTTGTGATCTCCCCTATATCATACTCCAATTTAGGCCCCTTCCACACTTGCGTTTTTCACGCGCGTTTTCTGCGCATGCTTTTGACGCGCAGAACTTGCATTGCACTATGACCCATTGTAACCAATGGGCCTTTTTAGACTTGCATTTTTTTCACGCACACACACAAATTTTTTTAACGCGTTTTTAAATCTCAACATGCTCTACTTTAGCAAGTCACGTGCGTGAAAAACGCACCATACAAGTCTATGGAGAAAAATACACTCTGAGACACTTGCAAGTGGAATGCAAGTGCAATGCGCTTTTCACGCATCAATTGCCATTGAAAAGATAGAGCTCAGTCCTGAGTCCTTTCATGCGCGTGAAAAACGCATTGAAATTGCATTGAAAACGCATGTGGAAAACTGAGACACTGAACAAACTCTGACTGAAAACTGATTGAACTCTGATGAAAAATGTCAGTTTTTCACTGACCAAACCCTGATCGCTCCCTGATCAGACTCTGACGTGATCTGCAACGCAAGTTTGGAAGGGGCCTTAGAGGTTAGATTTTCCACAATTGAAAAAGGTGCTCTTGGTGTTCCGACCAAGTTATTTTAATAGCCGATTAAAGAAGCAATGGGAAAACAACATACACACATCCAGTTACTGTAGTATTTGACAGATTTCAATTTTTCAATCCAGTTAATGCAAAATTGTTCACAGTTGAAATTGCAGTAATTGCAGAATTTTTCCTAGTTTTAATTTTACATCTAACTTGACCTAATTGGCCTCTCATTGTCTGTGTCACCAAGTTGGCATGGGACCCATGCCTAGTATACTTCAATGAAAGTGTGAATGTTGTCCACGTTGGCTGTGGACAGGAAAATCCTCTTGTTGGTGATGACACCCCTGGTGGTGCTGACAGCACACTTGCCAGACAGCAACTCCAAGGGCAAGCTCTGGAGATGTGTCCAATTTTCCCACTCAGAAATTGAATAACCATTCAACTATGGTGTCATTGCACAAGCACTGCAGCATGTATTGTGCACGTCGTATAGACAAATAGTTGAGGCAGCATCAGTCTCAACGTTGGATCTATTCTTAGATATCTATGTTATTCCTCTGATGACGGACCCTGGATACTCCAGGATCCAGAAACGCGTCGGAAAAAAGCTAGGGCATACTACTGATAACCCAGAGCGTAGGGTTACCTTGGGACTGCCCTTGTAAAGGCAGGAGTCACTTTTGTGGGTACAGGGAGAGGTAGCAACAGAGACTTCTAGGTGCAGTGCTGTCATCTGTTCCTGACCTGAGTGTCCCGCATTACATCTCCCTTACGGTGTTCCTGCACCTACACACAACCCAGTCGCTTGTAAGACCGTTTTATGATTCTCCTTCCCTGTTCAGGCTCCAAAGAGATAGTAAGGGGGCATGTAGATTAGACGGCCAGTGACTCTGGCGAGTGCTGTGTATTTGTCTGTGATGGTCCTTGAGTTTGGTTTTTAGGATATAATTTTAGACTGAGTTAAATAAAAGTTAGGTTTTACTAATTATAGTTGTTTTCACCCCATGTTTTGCTGTATTTATAAATCTTTGGTGAAAAACTGTGAACCCTGGACAATTCTAGGGGGCGCCGTGCAGAGCATTTTCACAGCAATCATCTGCTGCATAACCTGGTTGTGTAACCCCTTAGTATTAGCAACTTACTCAGACTAAGGTCTTCTGAGCATTTATGCCAAGAAGGTCCAACATTATTTTTCTGGCTTTATCAGAATACACAGATTATATGTCCACTGTCCCTACAAGGCAAGAATCCCTCCTGTAGTGTCAAGAAATCTTTTAGGCACATCACTAGTAGTTTGGCCCACCATCTTAGGTCAGCAATAAACTGTAAAATAGTTGTGAAAGCCTCCAGACCCAGATATGATTAACCACAGTCAAACAGCAGAGAGTTTTAAGATATAAGCAGAGGAATCTTCTTAAAGGACACCTGTCATCAGGTCTCTGTCACTTTTTCTGTCACTTCTACCTGCTGGAGCAGCTCACAAGGATCCCATCCCAGCCTTTATCTAGTCAATTCATACATTAATCATTATAAAATCATATTTTCTTTATTATGTAAATGAGGCTGGTCACATGGTCAGAGGCAGTGATGTCACCCCTGTTACATCTCCCCTCTCCTCTCTCTGCTCATGTCTGTGTGTAATGTATAGTAAAGCATTGCTAGTGTCTGGGCTTTATCTGCATCCTCCTAATAAACATATGAGAGACACAGAAATCAGCTACACAATTACCTGACATGTTCTGCTATAACATGGCTGCCTGGAGCTGTTGTATCTCTCCTATAAACACACAGGCTGCAGGGGGCGCCAGCACCAGGAAGCACATGGAGGAGCCATTGCACCATTATACAGGCTGTCAGTCAAGCACTGGGGGTGTGGCTGTGCCTCCCACTCATGAATAAGCTGGACAGCTTGAATATGCTAATGCTTCATTGGACATTTCACAGGTCATTTGCATACAGCTTTAGGACCTCATTGCTTAAGTCTACAGGCATGTAGAGGGACAATGAAGGGATAGAGGCAATGCTTTCTAATGGCAGTTTATGAAAATATATTTAGTTTAGGGGGTTAATTTTCCTGACGGGTTCTCTTTAAACAAAATGGGAAAACTCTTTGACCCAAGGTTCTTAATCATTTGTTTTTGTGGCCAGGACTTTTCCTAACTCTTCTGGTGAGTGGGGTTGAATGTTGGTCCCTGGCCGGATTTTGCAGACATGGCAGAGGTACAGAGTTAAGGAAGTCAGAGATGGGGAAACAGTAAAAGTTGTTTTGCAGGCCCTATCCTCTTCAGCTATAAAGTGTTTATTTAATGGCCTTGAACTATTCTACAATTTTATCTGTTGAGGCCAGTTAGTTGACAGATGATCTAGTAATTAGGGGCACAAAGGCATTTATGCCCTTTTTTTGTGAAGTACAGAGGTGGTTTTGGAGCCTCCATTGGAGGGTAGGTGGGGGATATTGAGGGCAGGGGCTATGTAGTTGAGTAAATTTGGTGTATAGGTAGGCAGCGCCCTCAAAACCTACTGTATAGCCACTGACCTGAGGTGGAGTTGCTCCTCCTCTGTTATTTCAGGTATATGTTTTCCCTCCTCCTCTTTGGTCTCTCTGCTATTGTTGTGGCTATCTAAGCAGGAAGTAGCATTACAGTGACGCTGCCACCTGCTGGATAAAATTATTATGTCTCTTCCAAAATAGAGGGTAGATTATTATTAGAATGTTTTGACAACTGGCAGCGTCTTCTCAGGCACAGCAGAACACTAGGTCCTTCAAACTAGTCCCAACAGCAGGCTCTTCTGCTCTCACGGGCCCCTTAGAAGCTGCTATCACTAGTTGTGACGCCCCTGAGGCCACTTTAAAAATAAATATACAATATTGTCAACTATGTAAATGTTTGCAATTTTGTTACCAATTTTCCATACAATAATGCTCATATATCATAATATACAATATATTTTAATTATTTTCTTTAACTATTTCCTTTTGATTTAATATGTTGCTTCTGCACAGTTATATTATGAAAGCAAAGTGTCATAGTTATGAGAATGAGGAAATGACAAAAATCATTAGACGGTAAAATACTCCACACAGGGTAATTAAGGTGAGGTGTTGCGTCCTCCTTTAATTATAGCCTCTGATGTATCGTCTTATTTCTAATTAAAAGGATGATTCCATCTTTAATTTCCATCACAACAGTGGCTAATAGTTTGTGAAACAATGCAATAAAACTTTTGGGCAAAGTGATAAACAGATCTTATCGAATCTCTAGACAGTTAGTCAGTATATTTTATTTTATAGGTCCTCCCATTAATAAAGGAAAAACTGCCTAAATTTTAATTAACTAAAATTATTTTTCACACAATGAAAAATTATTTTTTTTATGACAGATTCATTATGTCAAAAATTTGTAAAAAAACTTTTTTACTATATTTGTTATACTTTCAGCTTTTCTGTAAATGCCTTTTTATACAGAATGTAAAATATATTTTGTTTTAGAATTGTATTTTTCATTTTATACCTCTTCACTATGAATTCAGCTTCCATAGCACTATGTAAAAAGGAATTGAAAACTGCTGCCACCAATCAGACACCCCCCTCTTTATTGTGTCAAAAACATCCTAACTGGCCTTTATAAATAGTGGCTTAAATAGGTTGTCCACATATAGCCATAATTGATATAGTTTATGTAATGAAAAGTTATTAAATTTTCCATTGTGCTTTTTAAATCAATTCCATACAGTTTTCTAGATCTCTTCTTGCCGTCATTTAACAGGAAGCTTCATTGTTTACTTCCTGTGGTCATGTGATGTCACACAGGTGGACGGCTCATTATAGAACACAGCTCTGATTACTCTCTGTGATATAACAAGCCGTGCACCTGTTTGACATCACATGATTGGTATTAACCCACAGGAAGTGAATAGTCAAGCTTCCTGTTGAATGGAAGCAAGCAGATATTTAGAAAAAAAGCAAGGCATAAATAAGATGTTTTCGTATCTGTATTGGCCTCTTTTATTCTGTACACCTCCAGTACTCAGCCTTAGCTAAAGTTACAAATTTAAGGGTGTTTGGCAAATATACCCATTGACCAAATGATTTTGTGGCTGACAGATATCTCACATATACCCAGGATAAGAAGTTATAAAAGGGGTTGCCCTAAAAACTTTAACTTCTATCTTCTTTACACATGTTATAATTAACAATTTAGTATGAAATCCCTCAATATATTTATCTTAGTCTGAAACCCCTTGTAAATGAATATGCCATAAACTTTTTATTACATGTTCTAGGTTAAATATCCCAAGTCGGGTCACATGACTTCTCAAAAATCAAGCATTTATCTATATGTATCCTGCTGAGTTCTTAAAGGTATCACTGGGAATATACCGTAGTTTTCTTTTCCCCATGCTGGAAAACATATGCATAATTAATTCCCTGCTCAAGTTAGTGTAACCCTTAACAACCAGTTTTTGCTCCTGAGGATGCTTTGATGTTCTTCATCTTCATGTTGGCAAGGAGGTCTCCAAGTTGATTGCCAAGTTAGTCTTGCAAAATAAAGCAAACAAAACAATTGTGTAAAAAATTTTCAAATACAATAGACCTTTTTTAGCAAACCAAATCTGAAATCAATAAATTAGCTTTAAAAATGATATTGTACAGTCTGTTTTTATATGCACATCAAAATGATGGACTTGGCTCATGTTGAGCCAGAAACTCTTCCTTCGAATTATTAAAGTCAGCTTTTCGATAACAAAAAAAACAAAAATAAACCTTTTCCTTCATCTACTCGAGCATCTCAAGACTTCCACATGTACAATAATGTTAGATACACATGTACAGAATCCTTAAAAAAGAAAATACAATTTTAAAAGTAGAAATTCATCTTTTACAATTTTTTCAAAATTAGGAAACTAAATGAACTTGTAGTTTTAACAATTCTTTTGTGTTTTTCAAATATAATTAAAACTAGAGGAGAAACACGTTAAATAAGACATGAATGACACATTATAAATCATTTTAGAAATTTCATTAACGGATATGTTATAAACTTGTCTTGCTTATCTTGCTTAGTGGCCTATTTCTAAGGTAAGAATGCATATAAAATATTAAGTTAAATTAAATCTCTGAAGTAGAACATATAAACAGGCTAATTTATATTTTTATAATGTTATTAAGACTCTTTAATTTACTCCTATATTTAGTAAGTGAGATAGGAATGCTTAGTGGCACATTTGCCATGCCCAAGACCAAGCCCTTAAAAGCTGTAAAAGCATTATCATTTTCCCATGTGACCAAACCCTTATCTCAAAGTATATAAAGGCAGATGTTGGTCCACTAGAAGGGTTAAGTTTAGTCTCCTATTTCTTCTGCTTTTGCTTCTGCACAGTCTGAAGACTTACCTTCACAAATCCAAAATGAGCCAAGCATTGAGCGCCAAGATTGGAAAGTGTAACACTGTCACTCCTTGTGGCCCGAAGAAGTTCAGCAGCTGCTCAACTAGTGGTGGCTATGGAGGCGGAAAAGTCAGCTTCACCTCTTCTTCAGTGATACGATCTGGAAGTAAACCCACCTTCTCTAGCAGTGGAAGTGGAAGATTTGGCTCAACTAGTCTCTTTAGCCTTGGCGGGAACAAAAAGATCAGCACTGCAAGTAACAGAGGATATGGTATAGGCAGTGGTTATAGCAGCTTTGTGGATTGTTTCCCAACTTGCCCACCAGGAGGTATCCAAAATGTCACAGTCAACCAATTGCTCCTCCAACCAGTCAAAGTGGATCTTGACCCAAACATTCAGAGAGTCAAAACTGAAGAACGAGAACAGATCAAATGTCTAAACAACAAATTTGCAACCTTCATAGACAAGGTAAGCCAAACCTTTCAACGGGTCAACAGTGTCAAACTTTATGTCTGTCTTTTTGGCCTTTTTGGTGTAAAATTGTCTAAGCTTCATTTTTTTTAACCATAGGTTAGATTCCTTGAGCAACAAAATCAAATTTTGCATACAAAATGGACCGTTTTGAAAGAACAAGGCCAAAAGATGGAAGCCAGGAAAGAGTTCTATGACCGTCAATATCACTCATTGTTTGATGCTTACATTAGCAGTCTCCAAAGGCAGCTTGATAGTACCAGAAGCGAAAAATGCCGCCTGGATGGTGAACTAAGTAGTATGCAAAATGTTGTGGAGGATTTTAAGTGCAAGTAAGTCATATCCAAGAAATGAGTTCTTATACATCACACCATGTTGATTATTATGTATATTTCAAACATCAACAACCAATAATGAAGATTCTTCTCTGTATAGAGGCCTAACAAAATCAATTTTTTTTCATTAGATATGAAGAAGAGATAAATAAGCGCACATGTGCTGAAAATGAGTTTGTAAACTTGAAGAAAGTAAGTTTCACCTGCTTTGCATTGAATTTTGTCACCATTGACATCATTCCCTATCCACAAACATAAGGAGAACATACAAACTCTATGACGATGCTGACCTTATTAGGATGTGAAATTTACAATGATTGATGTTTGATATTTATGTATTTCAAAAATATTCATGTAAAGTAGTTATTAAGTTTGCTTCATTATTAATGATACCTACTATTTTATTGTAACACCGAAGAGCTAAGTGAAATGTTTTCTTTCATGAAAAAATGTCATGAAGATAAGTTAATGAAATCGTCAATGATATAGCAAAATCTGTGGCCAGTTTTTAGCATGATTAACATATTTTGTATAATTCATATATACGGTATGTAATAAATGAAATGTTTTTACTAAATTAAACAAAAATGTTTTCATTTGTAAGGATGTGGATGGGGTGTATCTACACAAAATTAATCTGGATACCAAAAAAGAGGCTTTAGAGGATGAGGTCAACTTCCAGAGGAACCTCTACGATCAGGTAATACAATCATTTCAAGAGTTTTATCTCACGCTATTCATGGACCCACAATAGACACAAATTTGTATTTTTTTCCCACAGCAGTTGTCTTCTAGTGTTTGTGTGTCTATCTCATTTTATGATGCAGGTTAATTATAGGGTGTAAGGAGGTATCTTCCATGTAATCCTATGCTCATTTTGAAGTCCATCAAAAAGACATATTTTGTTATATCTTGAGTTGCATAATGATATGTTTTATTAGTGAAGTGGGGCATTTAAGTTAAGCCTGTTTTTCTTATCTATCCAATAAATCACAAACATTAGACATGTTAAAATTCCATTTAGGTGACATTCTAATGTCTACTCAGCTAATATGACTTTGGTTTTGATGGCAATCCATTATAATAGTCATGTTATAATAGAAGACATGACATTGATGGGAATATACCTATAGACTTGTAAGGAGAATATTGTATTATTCTCCAGAGGCTTCTAGATACAATATTGACAAGACTTGGATAAATTGAATTCACAACATTTCCAGTGACATGATATAACTGTAAATGTATCTATAGAGCAACATTGATACATTGCATTAAAATGAATGAGTACAAAAGACACAAAACTAGACTGTGCAGGTACACGTGAAAGAAGGACTTGTGAGGGCTATCAATCTATATGGAAGAGTACATGAAGATACTAGGTAAGGGAATATAGCATTGTGTATAGTAGGCTATTACTATGCTAAACATACGGTTTGGAAGGTATCTCACATGTTGGTAGATATTTCCAGAGTATGGGGGATGCATGGGAAAAGTCATGGAGAAGCTTGTGAGAAGAGTAGATAATATGGGACTACAGCAGAAGGTCCTGTGAGGATTGTAGCTTACATGTAGGATGGTCTCATTAGAAGGGGACAGGTTGTGGATGGTTTTGTAAGCCGAAGCCTAAAATTTAAAATTTCATCCTATTCTAGGAGGTGGCTGAAATGCAAGAACGTATTTCTGATACAAATGTTATTTTGACTATGGACAACAACCGCAATTTGGACATGGATGGACTTCTTGCTGAAGTGAAGTGTCAATATGAGGAAATTGCAGCTAAAAGTAAAGCTGAAGCTGAAGCTGCCTATGCTAGACAGGTAATAGATCTTCTTAAACAATTTGGACTAGATAACTCATTTTAGTACCTAAGGAAAGGGAAAATTATGTATTTTCTTCACTTCTAATAGTATCAACAGCTGAAGGAAGCGGCTGGACAGCATGTGGATAGTCTACGTGACAGCAAGGTCGAGATCCAAGAATTGAGCACCATGATCAAGAAACTTCGTGGTGAGATTGAATGTGTAAAAAAACAGGTAAGTGCGTGGATTGTATCCAATAAGTTGGCGTCAAAACATCTTTAATTTGCAAAGGTCCCCTTGATGTTTTCTTCCAACATTACCTAACAATATAGTTTTGTTTGTTATTTAAAGGTTTGCGCTATTGAGGCTGCAATTTGTAAAGCTGAAGAGCGTGGAGAACTTGCTCTGAAAGATGCCAAAGCCAAATTATGTGAACTGGAGGCTGCATTACAGAAAGCTAAGGAAGATATAGCTTCAAAGCTACGAGACTACCAGGCACTGCTTAATGTCAAAATAGCCCTGGACGTTGAAATAGCCACTTATAAGACTCTATTGGAAGGGGAGGAAAGCAGGTGAGTAATAAAAAGATTGTACGGAAGTCTAATCTAAATTAATATAAAAAATGTATGGAGACCTATGTTTGTTGCCATTGTTGTGATGTTGAATGATAATTATGGTGTACTTTCAGACTGTCTAGTCTAAATTTGCATCTCCTATTAGTTGCCTTAGTTTATGTGAGAAAAATGCACCATAAAATATTTTCTTTTGCATAATTTTTGGGGACAGCACTTTTTCCACAGAGTCACACCCCTTTATTAGAGGCCACACCCTTGATAATTGTGGAGCAAAAATCAGCCACACTGGGGGAGATTTATTATGCCTTGTCCACCGCCTGCCACTTAGGACGTGTTGGGGCGGAGAGAGCGGGTGGGCAGGGGAGTGAACCTTCGGACACTATAGCAAAAAACTCCAGTCTTAACTAATTCCCCCTACTCAGCCATGCCAATGAGGATGTGAGAAATGTTTGTTTCCAATGCCTCATCAGCCTTTAATCATTATATATACCATTTATCGCTTATATTTCTTACAGAATACAAGGAGAAGTTGACAATAATGTTAAAATATGTAAGTATATCTATCTATCTATCTATCTATCCATCTATCTATCAACTACTATTTCCATCATACATCATATCACTTCCATAGTGACTTCTTATTCTTTAGATAACATACATAAATAAAGATGTCTTATAGCAATCTGCATTCTTTTCCCAGCTGTCTTCAGTACCACTGGAAAGACCATCAGTTCTGGATTATCTGACTGCGCACCATGCATTCCCAAACCTAAAATCTGTGCACCATGCATTCCCAAACCTATAACCTGTGCACCATGCATTCCCAAACCTGCAACCTGTGCACCATGCATTGACATAAGTCCCAAGAACAACATAACAGGAGCTACTCAGGGTGGAAAAGTAATATACTCTACCGTGACCTCATCTTCCTCAAACAGGAATAGATTCTGAACACATCTTGAGATGCCAAGGGAGACATATTATTAGTGAAGCCGGTCTGTGCTGCTATTCTATTAATCTTGTTTAAAGATGAGCATAAAAATTCTTTTTTCCCTGTAATCTAATTCCAAGTTGATATGGAGATGTTCTACTTGTTGATGACTGATGTTGTAAAGTTGTCTTCACATAATGAATGAAAACTTTATGTCATTTGGAACATCCATGTATGATGACCACAATATCGGCATCAATGAGCGATTACCTTCATTGTGTGGTTTCTATTCTGTCTTTATGGTGAATATACTGCAATAGCCTTTGTCCATATTACTGTCTTACTGCAATTCCTTCCATTATTCTTCAATAAAGAGCATGTTAAACTAAATGATACTGTTGTTGTTTTTCATGACAATGTATTAGCTGACATGATCCTTGTCAACGTAGCAAGCAGTAAATCAGACGAACACTTAGATAAATGTAGATATCTGAGATTAGTACTCTCTGAGTCTCATAGAAGAGAAAGGAGTGCTGACAGTTTACATGCTTTATGTAGTTCTTAGACTCAAAGACCCCATTAGGCTGCTGATCCTTCAGACAACATTCTCATAGGATATAAAGTATTGTTGTGGGATTCTTGACGCTGACTATTTCAGTGTTTCAATTTTTCCTGTTTCAAGAAAACACTTTTCCCGTTTTGCTGTGTGACAAGGGTTATTGTGCTGCATGACAATTGCTGGCTGATTGAGTGATGAACACAGGGAAGAAACCACATGTTGTTGAAAAAGGTTCTGATACACACTTGCATTCACTTTGCCAGGTACCTCTACGAGAGGTCCAACTCAGAAAACACTCCCCAAACCACTTCCTCCAACATCTTTCACTGACATGTTTACACACTTTGGGTTTAGTCTTTCCCATCAGATCCATATAAATTAAACTTTCTCTCATCACTATAATGAATTACGGGCCACTTATGTGTTCACACAACATGTCCAGCCTTTTGAGACTTTCTGCTAAAGAGAAGCATTGAAACACTGTATGACAAGACAAATCCTTACCCTGATAAATGCTGAACTGGGGAACAAGTCCAGCGATTTTTCCCAGCTCTGATTGCGGGTGTTAGTGATGGGTGTGTTACACCCGCAGCCGCACCATGATGTTGGGTCAACCGCATGGTGGGGTAAGGTATTAATATTAATGAACTCTGACTGCTGCCAGACTTGACCTTGGATTGCTTAGTAAAACACCATCTGTCCCCGTGTTTTGATGCTCAGGTGTCGTTTGGTGCCTAAATTGGTGCCAATATCAATACTTACTTTTTTCTATACTCTATACCCTGTAATACCCATGTAGATATCAAGAGCACACTTAAGTGTTTCTGTCTTCTTGTAGCTCCCTATATTTTCTTGGTACTATCTGGGATCTTTTGACCTGCCTGGGTAGCTGTAATTGAGCAGAGACCTCTTCTAGAAGTAGTAGATTGTCCTGATATATACTAACATATTATTGCTGCATTGCTTTAGGAAGTGGCTATGAAGAAGGCTCACAGGTTGATCTCTCTCCATAAGGGCTCTTTCACATTGGCTTTGTTTTTTATGTCCATTGTTCATTAATTTCCATGGATGCCTCAAAAAGCCATTGGCTTGTATTTTCACTGATCCATTGTCTGTGAAAAAAAATTATGAAACATGTTCTATGTTTTTCACGGATGTGGATCACGGAAGGCAATAGAAGTCTATGGGTCTGCAAAAAAACACTGATGAAACGTACATGTATTTTCACTAGAGATGAGCGAGCACTAAAATGCTCGGGTGCTCGTTATTCGAGACGAACTTTTCCAGATGCTCGAGTGCTCGTCTTGAATAACGAGCCCCATTGAAGTCAATGGGAGACCCGAGCATTTTTCAAAGGGACCATGGTTCGGGAATAAAATGTGTTATTTAATTGAAAAAGAATGTCTTCTGATAAGTTAGCAGATGTATGCAAACATCTGCAATCTATTCTTCACTGTTCCGCGCGTATATTATCTCCCGACAAGTTAACAGATGTGAAGAACAGTGAAGAATAGAATAAAAACAGTGACCACAGGATCATGTAAGTGAAAAACGCAGTGAAAAACACAGTGAAGAATAGATTACAGATGTTCGGCACATCTGCTTACTTGTCGGGGTGATACGCTGTCCCGGGATCCGCTCCTCTTCTTCCACTGAAGTCTCCCCGTGCTGCCCGATGTCTCCCCCGTGCTGCCCGATGTCTCCCCCGTGCTGCCCGATGTCTCCCCGTGCTGCCCGATGTCTCCCCCGTGCTGCCCGATGTCTCCCCCGTGCTGCCCGATGTCTCCCCCGTGCTGCCCGATGTCTCCCCCGTGCTGCCCGATGTCTCCCCCGTGCTGCCCGATGTCTCCCCCGCGCTGCCCGATGTCTCCCTCGTGCTGCCCGTTGTCTCCCCGTGCTGCCCGATGTCTCCCCCGTGCTGCCCGATGTCTCCCCGTGCTGCCCGATGTCTCCCCGCGCTGCCCGATGCCTCCCCCGTGCTGCCCGATGTCTCCCCGCGCTGCCCGATGTCTCCCCCGCGCTGCCCGATGTCTCCCCCGTGCTGCTTGATGTCTCCCCCGTGCTGCTTGATGTCTCCCCCGTGCTGCTTGATGTCTCCCCCGTGCTGCTTGATGTCTCCCCCGTGCTGCTTGATGTCTCCCTGCTGCTTGATGTCTCCCCCGTGCTGCTTGATGTCTCCCTGCTGCTTGATGTCTCCCTGCTGCCGTTCCGCGCGTATCTTCCGACAAGTAAGCAGATGTGCCGAACATCTGTAATCTATTCTTCACTGTGTTTTTCACTGTGTTTTTCACTTAAATGATCCTGTGTTCACTGTGTTCACTGTTTTTATTCTATTCTTCAGTGTTCTTCACTGTGTTTTTTTAATTAAATGCTCGATCTCGAGCAGGGGAAATACTCGTCCGAGCAACGAGCCGTTTCGAGTACCTTAATACTCGAACGAGCATCAAGCTCGGACGAGTATACTCGCTCATCTCTAATTTTCACTGATGAGGCTGATAAATAAGGTGTGATGTTCTCAAAGCAATTTCAAACCTTCAGTTTCTTTTGTGGACAATGGAGACTAAACGGAGACAAAACGCAACAAATGCGCAACTGAAGCTGAGCATCAACGTTAACGTGAAAGAGCCTTAAAGTGTATGTGTTTTCTGGCGGTGACTGCACATCTTCACCGTTAAAATGCTGGTATTCAGTGCCCACTCTATGGGTACCGGGGCCATCACCAGGGAGGACTCAAGATATCTTCATGCAATTCCAAAGAGCTCAGGACTTGCCGTATTCAGGGCTATTTTAAAGTGACATTGCTGTTTGGGACCAGGCTTGGGATGGTGTGGACAGATCTGGAATATTATTTTAGCTCCTGCTCTAGACCCGACAATTCTTCCTGTTCAGGAGACCCTGAACTTGTCCTCCTTCTTTCTACTGTATTGGTGGCCTCAGGAGGCTAATACAATTAAAGCTATGACAGAAAAGGGAGCAATAAATAACTGCTTAATTTACCATATTAACAATTTGCAATAAATAAGTGGGTTTTGTTTTTAGCTTAGGCACTTGGTTATAATAATAATAATAACAATAATAATAATAATGAGATTCCCCCTTTAAAAATAAAAAGATCAATGCCCATAGTGTGTTACTCACTCTTTTCTTCCAATGTTATGGCATTTTCTGTTCTGCAAGTGTTTGACAAAAATCTTTCTCACTAGAGTTGAAGTGGGCGGAGATTAACCTCCTCTTGTATCTGCCCTGAAACTAAGTCAAATTCACTCTACCCACAAATCCACAGAGATTCCTATGTACAGTATGTATATAGTGACTCGACTGGCAGAAATCATAAATAAAAATGTTAAAAAGCGTATCATCTGTGCAGCGTGAGGGTTAATAGCTTCTCTGCAGGTTGTAGAAAGTGCCTAGTACAAGGTGTGTGTGTGGGGTGGGGGGGGGGGGGAGGGGGAGGGTTCAGCATGAGGTGAAGAGATAGACAAAGAAAGTTCTGTAGAATCTTAGACTTGGATGAGGGACTGATAGGGTGCAGGGGAGATCTTGTACCTCACATCTTTATCCACTCTGAACACACTCAGCTCTGCTATAAACACAAAGAGCTCCCCCTTCTTTCTCCACTCTGAGCAGGGAGCATCAGCCCCTCCCCTCTTTTACTCTATATCTAGTTTACAAATGTACGGTTCATAAGAATAACCAGAGCTGGCAGGAGACCCAGCTAGTATAGAGCCAGGCTAAACTGAGGAGCATAGAAAATAACCTGCTGGATGTAGGTAACAAAGAAAAAAAGGTAAAGTTGTTCTACATCCTAAGGTCTATTGATTTATAAAAAAGGTTCCCTGAGACCATGTATCCATGCCATCCCACCAGCAGCCCTGGTACCATGTATCCATGCCATCCCGCCAGCAACCCCAGGACCATGTGTCCATGCCATCCTGCCAGCAGCTCTGGGATCATGTATCCATGCCATCCCGGCAGCAGCCCCGGGACCATGTATCCATGCCATCCTGCCAGCAGCTCTGGGACCATGTATCCATGCCATCCTGCCAGCAGCTCTGGGACCATGTATCCATGCCATCCCAACAGCAGCTCTGGGACCATGTATCCATGCCATCCTGCCAGCAGCTCTGGGACCATGTATCCATGCCATCCCAACAGCAGCTCTGGGACCATGTATCCATGCCATCCTGCCAGCAGCTCTGGGACCATGTGTCCATGCCATCCTGCCAGCAGTTCTGGTACCATGTATCCATGCCATCCCACCAGCAGCTCTGGGACCATGTATCCATGCCCTCCCGCTAGCAGCTCTGGGACCATGTATCCATGCCATCTCACCAGCAGCCCTGGGACCATGTATCTATGCCACCTCGCCTGCAGCTCTGGGACACTGTATCCATGCCATCCCGCCAGCAGCTCAGGGACACACTGTATCCGTTCCATCCTGCCAGCAGCTCTGACGCTCTCTGCTTTCTCTTATCTGTTTTCTAAATTACTTAGTTTTTTGTTGCTTTTTCATTGCTTTTTTGGTGTTTTGTTTGCAAGAAATGTTTTTTTTCTCTTAAAAACATTACCCAAGACATAACAAATGGCGCTCATAATGCCCCAGAACATTCCACACATACTTCGCTATTGATTTCTACACAGTTTGTTGTTAGTTCCTTAAATAAGGGATTGCACCTCATAATGCCTTTAAAAATGAAGGGGTTATTGAATCCTGTTATCTCCCTGGGGTGATCTTGCTCCACCATCAGGGAATGCATAATCCAGAAAATTCACTTTTCAAATAGGTCTAGCTTAGGCATTTTCCAAGCCTGGCCTAATAATAAATGTGTCACTTTGCTCATTGTAATATCTAGTACAGAGGGTTAAGTGCTGTATGTCCTCCATCTTTACAGCTGATTTGCATCTTCAGACCTACCATTTGATTTAACCCACCCAAAAAAAAAAACTTTATTAAAAACTTTGATTATAAAACCTTTATAGGGAGCCATTATCACAAAATGGTTCCTTTCCATGGCTGGAATGTTAAAAAATCAATTTCTAAACATAAATGAAAATCACCTGATGTGAGTCCAATCACACTTAAGTTAGTCATGCATATTAAATTTTACTTTCACTGCCCTGCTTCCTCGTTGCTGATCGACATGTCTCACTTCTAGAACATGCTGCTGTGTCTAACATTCAGAGAGAGCTCTGTTACGTCATTGGACACTTCATGTCATGTGAAGAAGGTGATGTCATCTAAGGTTCTGTTACATTTACAACATTTACCCCATGCATGTATTTGATCATATGAAATCAAAACTTGCCTCCATGGGGGAAGGGGAGGAGAAAATGTCCATGGAGGCATGCTGTGATTTCATGGGATCAGATACTTACATGTGGTAGACATTGCAAAAGTAACTGTGTAAAGGAACTAAGATGACATCACCCTGGTCGTATGTCATTGAGTACTGAATGCTGAGAAGAGGCATGGGACATGAGGAGGAGTAGATGGGAGGAGCTGGCCGAGCAGGACATACCCCCTCCGTCAGGAGATGTCCATCAGGTTGGACCTTTTCAGCTACAGTCTGCACCAATTTTTTTGTGAAGACTGTAGTAAATACAGCAGGTCGGAATATGTCCTACATCCGTCCACCTCCTGTCTATCCCACTCCCAACCCATCATTTCCATGGCGTGTGGGGTAGAAAAACCTAAAGAATGGAGATGGGGATTTTTTTACATCCCCTCTCCACCAGAAAACTGGTGGCATAGTAAATTTCCCCCAGTGTTCTCAACCACTGCACATAATTCATGATACTGCTCTCCATTGCTCCAATGTGACAACTACGTATTTCCTCAATGCACTATATTTTAAGCTGACTATGCCACAACAATATAACTATACTGCCACAAGACAGAAAAGGGTAATGTGTGGACATTTATAGATCTTGTAGGAAAACGAGTACCGACCAATAAACCCCTAAAATAGATATAGTGTCTGCTACCTCTGTACTTCTTATTGCTTCAACCCTGTTTTTTTACAGTCTTAGGTACTGTAGCTCCATTGTTCAATTTTAAGTTACTTCAAGTATTAAATGATGTATCGGGCTTAGAGCACAGTCGTTTTATGATTAACTATTTTATTGTGTTTTATTATGTTTTGATGTATTTATATTATAGTTTTGATTATTTACTAGCTTATGTTGTAGTTTACAATTGCAATGACAATTGCAGTATATAAAGGAGATCACCAAAGAACCTTTTGTTCTTCAGTATAATTTCCATACTAATGAGCTGGCACAGAGTCTAAGATGAGATGGGATGACATGAAGAGGTGGAACACAGCCTTAAATATGCTGGTTCTGCACATTGATAACAAAATAAAAAAAAAGGTAGCCTGGAGATCTTTTCTGGGATATGTTCACTTACTTATACATAAAAGGATTTAATAACCCCTGAGCTAAATGAAGTAATATCTCATAGAATTTTTTTCGCTGTTCATTTAGAGGTGTGTCCCAATTTATCAATCCAATAAGCAGCTAAAATAAAAGATGTGCTGCCAGGCATGCCAAACCTGCCAAGCCCATGATTACAGTAAATTGATTTTCTGATTCCCTAGGCAGCCAAGCCCATAATTAGATGATATAAAAGGTAGGACAACGACCTATCTTCACAGAGGGGTTCTGACTCCTTCCCTCTGACTCCTGCTTTTGTGGATTAGCTTAGTCATTTCTTACATTTTTCTTTATCTCAAAATTTTCCAAAATGAGTAGGAGCCAGTCATTTGGTAGCAAGTCTATATCAGGTGGTAGGAGCTTCACAGCTTCCTCTCTTGGTGGTGGTGGTGGAGGAGGTGGTGGTGGTGCAGTAAGAAGCAGCTTTAGTTCAGTTTCTGTGGCTAGAGGAGGAGGTGGTGGAGGGGGAGGAGGTGGAGGTGGTAGTGGTGCTGGTTTTGGACGTTCTGGTGGCTTTGGCTCTAGAAGCTGTTATTCCCTTGGGGGAAATAAAAGAATATCTATTAGTGCTAGTTCCCGTGGTGGTGGTGGCTATGGATTAGGTATTGGAGGTGGTGGTGGTGGTTTAGGTGTAGGCTTTGGTGGAGGAGCTGGAGGAGGAGGAGGTTTTGGTGGAGGAATGGGTGGTGGATTTGGTGGTGGTGGATTTGGTGGTGGAATGGGAGGATTTGGTGTACCTGGAGGAGGCTATCCAGATGCTGGTTTTGGAGGTCCAAACTTTCCTGTGTGCCCACCTGGTGGAATTCAACAAGTAACCATCAACCAGAGCCTGCTAACACCTCTTAATTTGGAAATTGACCCAAATATTCAAAAAGTGAGAACTGAAGAAAGGGAGCAAATTAAGACCCTCAACAATAAATTTGCCACCTTCATTGATAAGGTAATGTGATTTGACTAATTTATAGACCATTGACTTTGTATTTACTGTATGGTATATGGATGTTCTCCTATAGTAGTGTGCTCACTGTATGTCACATATTTTAGGTCAGATTCCTTGAGCAACAAAACCAAGTTCTACAGACAAAGTGGAATTTCTTACAAGAACAAGGCACAAAGGGTGGAACTAAAAGAAGCAACATTGAACCACTATTTGAATCTTACATCAGCAACCTGAGGAGACAACTTGACTCATTAAATAATGACAGATCTCGTCTGGATGCAGAATTGAGAAATATGCAAGATCTTGTGGAAGACTACAAAAACAAGTATGATTCATCTCATTTCATATGGTCAATAATGTAATCTGATCCCACCCTAGTAAACTTTTATGGCAGATAGATTTTGAATATTGGGACGGTTGTTCCATGAAAATATGCTTACTTACAGTAAGTGATTGTAGGCCTAGTAAAGTGGATATTTGCCAATATTTGTTACACCATGAATCTTCCTAAATCCAAGTCCTTAAGATTACATAGTTAAGAAAAATCATATGTTATGTTTCTAGAATGTGGCGGTATTACTATTTAATTCACATAAGCAATGTTCATAGTAACCTTTATATTGTTTTAAACTACATTGGCAACTAATATAAGGAGAGGTAAGCACAGCATACATATTGTGTAGCACATTAAGTGTTTCGTCTTATTTTCTGGTAGATATGAGGAGGAGATCAACAAGCGAACAACTGCCGAAAATGAATTTGTCATCCTGAAGAAGGTGAGTATTGTCACTCCTAATGCATGTTCTATAAAGGGAAATCTTACATTATTATAATTATGTCATTCCGGAACAGGTCACTGTATAATCTAGTGTTTACAAAACTAATAATTTTCCACGATCTTGGGATCCTATTTTGTACCACATTGTCAAAATCATAAGTACATTGTTATTCTTTGATTGAAAATTTGGCCAAGTAGGACAAAGTAGGACAAAGTAGGACAGTTGCCTTTAAGCCACTAACGATTTTATGGGTGTCATGTGGTCTATTCATTGTGCATTCATTGAATTGTTTCTAGGATGTGGATGCTGCATACATGAACAAGGTGGAGCTGGAGATCAAAGTAGATCTGTTGTCTGATGAGATCAATTTCCTAAGAACACTTTATGAAGCGGTAAGGTCCTCCTATGATAATCCTATCACATGATGTCTAAGGATGTAGAATCTAAGGTGATAGAATGTATTACACAAATATTTCTTAAAGAGTAGAAAATTATATTATCTTGTATCTAAGATGTTTTCATGTTAAATACATTTTTTTTAGGAATTTATAATTATATTTTAAAAAATGTAGGTCATTAACTAGATAGTGGGCTTAAGACTAGACTACGAGTTCCATCTACTTAATGCACAATAATTTAGCATTTTTTTCTTTTTGATTAAACCTAAAATGTTGTATTTAAATTTCAGGAATTGAGAGATCTTCAAGGCCAGATCTCTGACACCTCAGTCATCCTTTCTATGGACAACAATAGAATGCTAGATCTTAATGGCCTTATTGCCGAGGTTAAGGCTCAGTATGAAGAGATTGCACAGAAAAGCAGAGCTGAGGCTGAGGCTGCATATGCTATGAAGGTAAGTACACTGATAAGTTTAAAATCTCTGATACTAAGATGTCATATTTCATTCTGCAGTAGTGGGGACTGCGAAATCAGAACTTTTATAAATTGATAGACAATACAGTTTGATTCAGGGCTTCACCATCTGTAGCTGGATGCACATGACCTCAGTGGGTTCAATTAAAAAATGCCAAGCCATGCTTTTCATGGATTGACCACGATTGTGTGCAACCGGCCAAAAGTGAATCTGCTTGAACTGGGTGTGGCCATATTGAACCTCTCCAAACAACACCCCTTCGATAGAACAACCTTCATTTCCAATCCAGATTTCCCTTTACAGATGTTGAAACCATTTTTCAGTGCAATTTTGGGTAATTTATTTAGCAGGTCATACAGTTTAATGCACCAAGTCTGCAATTTAAAAATGTGGCTGACTTATTATATTTCAACTAATATCATTGTAGATGTTGATACCTTAGCATTACCTACTAATGCACTACACCATGTGGAACAAATGTTAACTTTATAACCTATGTAAGGACTAATGCACTGTCTTTATGTTCTTCTATAGTTTCAGCAACTGCAGGAAACAGCAGGTCAGCATGGTAGCAATCTCAAGAGCAGCAAGAGTGAGATCTCAGAACTCAACCGCATGATTCAGAGACTCAAGGCTGAAATCGAAAGCGTGAAGAAACAGGTAAAATTGGTAGTCACATAAAAAGTCCTTGTCACGAAAGGAATGAATATGGAATATGTGTCAACATACTCCACTGGTATCATGTTTATGGGTAAACTTACCTGGGTGTGGTTTCAATCCTCAACTTTAGTTTTTCTTCAGCCCTCAATAAGTTGACATTAAAAAAAGACAAGACTGTTAATGTATGTGTTGCTTACTTTAAAGTACAAACAAGAACATTATAAGAGGGGTTTATCCTCTCATTGTCTGGTTTATTGTACTCCCTTTTTGAGACTTTTTTGTCTCAGTTGACAAATCATTTTCAATAAAATATTAGACCTTTCATACAAAGAGATTGTAAACATCAAGTGAATCATAAAATGGAATTGTCTACATTTAGTGTCAATTCAATTTAAGGTTAAGGTCACAATACAGACATCTGGTGGAGTGTGTGGGGGACTGTCAGGGAGAGCGCACACAGTGAATCGGAAGCTTCACGTTGTAAGGTTTGGTGAAACGTTTATTTGATTTCTCGGGTCACAACACATTTCGGAGTCATATAAACTCCTTTATCAAGTGAAATGAGACTGTAGCGTGGGAGATGAGGTCATGTTTTGGGATTTTCTACGCTGAAATCTCATTTCACTTGATAAATGTGACCTGAGATATCATATAAATGTTTCACCAAACCTTACGACGTGAAGCTTCCGATTCACTGTGTGCGCACTCCACTAGATTTCGATTCATACCATCCTAACAACCGCATCTCGACAACGACTGCCTTAAGGCAGCAGCAAAAGATACCCTCACCAGACCTTAACAAGCGACAAATAGTGTTGTGCCTAATTCAGCACAACCGTATCTGGTGAGCCTCCAATCGTATATCTTGAATACCACCATATTCTACTTTAACAATACTACCCTATAAACACAATTTGGTCTCTTCTTGTCTGCCTTCCTTTCTCTCTTCAACAATACAGACATGACAGTCAGTCTTGAAAAGTCTGCAAGTCTACTCTCTACAGAAAAAATCCAAGCACACCAATTGAGTACTTTTCCCGGTAATGCTCAAATATATATGACGTTTCCACTTGGGCTAAGTCTTTGTCAAACACAGGGTGCTGCTGGACAGTGACTCTCTAGTGACAAAGACTTAGAGCAAATAGATACATCACATGTATTTGGGCCACAATAATAGCATTAATTGTCAATCTACTCAATTTGTGTGCTTGAATTTCCTCTCTACCGCCTGAGGCAAGCTCTAGAGCGGCATCCTCGTCCACCCCATCCAGTAGTTATATATCCAGGTATTTTTCTAGTAAGTGGGTCCTCCATGTTGTGTCCTATACCTGTGCTGAGATTGGTTGTGAAGAGCTTTATATCAGGTGCCTGTACCCCTGATACAGACTGAGGCAAGAGCCTCAACTCGCATAATGGATGGTGCATCCTTTCTTCAGCACGTTCTACTCCTAGAAGTGCAACTTGGAATAATATATTTCATTATTCTATAAGTCTACTAAGTTGTTTTCTAAATGCTTTTGTTTAGTAAAGTTACCAGGCTTATATATTAGTATTTCTTATGGAGCATTAGTTAAATACTCTTTGAAGAATCCCTGTACTAAGTCTCATGTGCCTTATATCCATTTTTATCTGAAGAGGCAGAGCTGAGGGGGGGGGGGGGCTGGGTGGTAGCAGAACCAAGAATGAGGTAAGAGCTGAATCTTAGACCACTGCAGCTGAGTTTCTGACTGGACAGGATCAGCAAATCAGCAACACATTCCATAAATTATTTGTCTAAAACATGGGAGGTAAATACGAATTGGAGGAAGCTTAGCGGAGAGATTGCATAGGAGCAGCTATTTCCAATAAGGTATACCATATGCAAATAAAACATTTTAATTTTGCTTATATTAGGAGCAAATCTGAGACTTATTCTGTTAGGAGACAAGAAATAATAGTAATAACTATTTCCAAATACCACATTTACACGAATATATGAAATCCATGTCTACCTTTAGTTGTACTGGCAGCAATCAGCCTTTAGCAGTGATGACATACATCCTTTTACTATTTTTTTCTTGATTTTTAGATTGCTAATCTGCAATCCCAGATCACAGAGGCTGAAGAACGTGGTGAACTTCATGTTAGAGATGCTCAAAAGAAACTTGAGGAACTGCAAGTAGCCCTCAAAAAGGCAAAGGAAGATTTGGCCAAGCAGTTGCGTGAATATCAGGAGCTGATGAATGTGAAACTGGCCCTGGATGTTGAGATCGCCACCTACAAATGTCTCCTGGAAGGAGAAGAGAGCAGGTATGTCATAGACTTACATTTTATCCTTCATTATTACATAAAATAAATAGAAATCTACAAATGTGATATGTTGGAGTCTTGTTACACAACTTCTCCGTTATACCACTTCCAAACCATGCCACCATGAGAGTTTTTTTTTAATGAAACATGATGTATGCTTGGTTGTTATCTAAAAATCCCATGAATTGGGCCTATGCTCAATGACAAAAACATTAGAGTAACTGCTCATAGTGAGAAAGTTATGTTACACAATGAAATACATTAAGCCGGTTTTAAAAGAAACCTCACAAATGTACAAGAACGCCCAGGTTGGCCGAGAATGCATGTGTCTCATACAGAAAGGAAAAGGTTTCTTCCAGTCTCTGTTAACAACTTGACAACATGTAATGGAAGAGGAGTAAGTATCTGCCTTTATTGGTGAATAAAGACATATGATATCCCCGCCGGCCCTCCGGTGCAACCGGATATATCAAGAGGCTTGGGCCCCCGGCGCCGGGTGTTCCTCTCCTGTCAGCCACACCCCCTTCATGCCCATTCACGACCCCCTGGTGTGGAGGTGGCAGAAAGGGGAAAATAATTCGCCAGTGCTAGCGCTATGCTAGCATTTGCAATTACACCAGTGCTACACCAGTGTTCTGACGCAGAAGCCCTGATAAACAACCCCTAATATATGAACTGAATGTATTTTTAATTTCATTCCTATTCATAGTACATAGTACTTATTTTTTCTTTCTGTTTTAAATCACAGGATGGCAGGAGAGATTATTAATCCAGTCAACATCTGTAAGTAAACCACAATTATTTTATTGATACTTTTGGTGAAATTTATAACAATTCATTTCTAATATAAGCCCCTTTCTTGCAGCTGTGGTCAGTGGCTCCACTTCTTACAGCATTGGAGGAGGAGGAGGGGGAGCAGGCGGTGGATTTGGAGCCGGAGGAGGTGGATTCGGTTCTGGAGGTGGCGGTTATACAGTTGGTGGTGGTGGATTTGGAGGAGGTTCATATGGAGCTGGTGGAGGAGGAAGTGGAGGATTTGGAGGTGGAGGATTTGGAGGTGGAGCCGGTGGATACGGAGGAGGAGGAGGAATGGATTATGGAGCTGGTGGTAGCTTTGGTGGAGGAGGATATTCTATGGGAGGTGGAGGAGGTGGAGGAGATTATGGGGGTGGCTTTAGCTCTACAAGCAGACAAGGCATGACTATAGTCTCCAAAACATCCTCTTCTTCATCAACCAGAAAAATGAATTAAGCTGATGTTTACTCCCCCAAAGTTTCTTTTCTATCTGCTAGGTTATATCCGTCTCTCCTACATGCCTCACCTCATTAAAACTAATATGTCAAGCAGACAATACAGTTCAGTTATTCCATGATTATGACATTTCAATGTAACCAGCTATGAACTGGACAACCAATGTTATGTCTTCCAATATGAAAGCTACTACTTGTAGCCCTACCACTACCCCACACACACACGCTTTCCACACAAATTCATGCACAAGGATCTCCACCAGTCATACAAGGTTACTCTATATTTCAGATATTTCAGACATTTGGAGGCAAAAGAACTTTAATAAAAAAATGTTTGTTTATGGAAAGCTATACTGTAATAGAAACGCCATAAGCAGTATTGTATGACTACAGACTACAAAAACTCTTAAGGGTAGCTGCACTCCAAACGTAAAGATCCTGGCATGGTGGTGCTTAACCTTATGTAGGTTTTCTCTCTTCTTTGTGAAGGTGGTGGTCAGTCCTGTGGCCTGAAGAGATCATATTTTATAGTCAGGGAAGGAATATCCTCAGTGACCACCAATCTAACCGATGGTTAGAGAAAGAGATTGGGATTAATTGTATTCACACATATCAGGTTTTTTGTAAAGCTGTTTAATGAGCCCATGAAATAAACTGCTTGGTCCTGTATACATATGGAGCAAAAATATTCAATGAAAAAGAAACTTCTAGAAGAATATATGGCCAAAGAAGGCATGATAAATACTGTATGTCTTGTTCTAAGCAATACTCTATGCATGCTATGTTTTGTATATTGCACTTTATGCTTTCATCACTGTACTATTTTTACACATGCTGGCCCTGAGATAACATCAATCCATTTGGGTTTATTGTTACACTTCTATCAAGCTGTATTGTTTGTCTAATAAATTGCAAATATGATACTACACAAGGAGTGTTTGGACTTTTATTCATTTTCGATAATTAAATCAGAATGACAGCGAGCATCCGGTCGCTGATGCCTAAAAGCGCTTCCTTCACCCCCAAACTTTACCTAATACCCTATTCCCAATAATGTAGGGGCTAGACCTTGATATTTGACATACGATAATATCAATGCAGTAAATTCAGACCCCCTTAATACTACAGTACTATACAACGCTGAGGATTGCCTCACTATGCAATTACCTTTTCTTCCCCGAAGGCTTTACTTTTTTCTTAAGCAACCCAACCTTTCTAACCTATATATAGTACGGATCAGATACAACAGAATGTGCCAAGTGCTTGTCTATACCCTGTTACAACAAAAAAAGCAAGTCCCTAATACCCAATTTATTCAAAAACTTCTTCCCCAAACCAACTTGCCCACTGACCCCTGTTCACCATTGAGTAAAAGAAAAAGTAGAATGAAAATGGACAAATTCTGGGTTTCTCCTGTACTACTGAAGTATTATATCCAACTATACTAATTATTTTAATACTGCACAGGGTTGCACCGCTTTCTACTAATAAGATTTTTGTTAAACACATCCAATTAGTATAGATGTTGCTTTGTAGATTAGGTCCTATTCACTTGAATGGGTACATAACTGCAGTTCCCCAGAACAGCTACTATGCTTGGGATGGAGCCGTCTCATTTTAGCTCCATCTCCTGCCCAAGGCAGTCTAGAACAGCCAATCAGTGCTCGGTCCATGTGTCTCACCCCAACCAATATAATACTAATAACTTTTCTTAGGGCCTAAAAGTCGCAAGAGGACTAGACAAAACATATTACAAGAATTACTGTATATACTCGTGTAAACAAAAAAATGTGCTGAAAAACCTCACCTCGGCTTATATACGAGTCAATTAAAAAAAAAAAAATGTAATACTCACCCCCCCGGTGTCCCTGATGTTCCTCGCGGCTCCCGGCGGCTCCCGATCCCCATCGCGGCTCCCCGCTGCTCCCCATGTCTCCTCTTCTATCTTCTATCTTCTCTAGCCGGCAGAGTCGCGTCCATGTGATCTGCCGACCGTCGCACACTATGCGACGTCATCAGCGGCGACAGCGACACTGATGACGTCGCATAGTGTGCGACGGCCATCAGATCGAATGGACGCGACTCTGCTGGCTATAGAAGATAGAAGAAGCCGTCAGGAGCCGCGTCGGGGATCGGGAGCCGCCGGGAGCCGCAATGAACATCGGGGACACCGGAGGGTGAGTATTACGTTTTTTTCTGTTTGGCAAACTGCGGGGGCAGGCTGTATACTACATGGGGGCAGGCTGTATACTGCATGGGGTCTGGCTGTATACTACTGGGGGCTGGCTGTATACTACTGGGGGCAGGCTCTATACTACATGGGGAAGGCTGTATACTACATGGGGGCTGGCTGTATACTACTGGGGGCTGGCTGTATACTACTGGGGGCTGGCTGTATACTGTTTGAGGGCAGGCTGTATACTACATGGGGGCAGGCTGTATACTACTGGGGGCTGACTGTATACTACATGGGGGCAGGCTGTATACTACACGGGGGCAGGCTGCATACTACTGGGGGCTGGCTGTATACTACTGGAGGCTGGCTGTATACTACTGGGGGCTGGCTGTATACTACATGGGGGCAGGCTGTATCTACATGGGGGACAGGCTATATACTACTGGGGGCTGGCTGTATACTACTGGAGGCTGGCTGTATACTACTGTGGGCTGGCTGTATACTACATGGGGGCTGGCTGTATACTACTGGGGGCTGGCTTGCTATATACTACATGGGGGCTGGTTGTAGACTACATGGGGGCAGGCTGTATACTACATGGGGGCTGGCTGTATACTGTATGGGTGCTATTTTCTATTTAAAGGTTCAACAGTGGGAATTACTGTTGTTATATTTTGATTATTGGGACATTTGATACTTCACCTGTTTATGATTTTATTTCTTTACTTTTATATCAGTCTTAGGGAGAAGGGGTGATTTAAATTTTGGGGTTTTTTAAATTATTTTCTTTTTAGACCCCCTGGGGTACTTTAACCCTAGGTTATCTGATTGATCCTACCATATACTAAAATACTACTGCGAAACTGCTATTGCCACTGACATACCGTTATAAATCTGCAGCAAGGACAAGTCCTGGAGTCTTATAAAGATTACAGGCTATCATGGCAACTGATTGATGCTCCCTTATAATGTTACAGGAGCTATAATCAAATATAATCAAAGCCAATATGCCTGTGTCCATGCGCCTTGGTGTCTAGACTGCCCCAATGGCTTTGTCAGTGGCAATGAAAGAGTTAACACCCACGGTCAGTGCTTGCACCATATGCCCTTTCCATACAACTTTAATGGACTTGCGATGTACTAATACGTCACACGTCATTAAGGGGTAAAATGCAAATATAATAAAACTTACAAGTTTTTAAGATAAATAGTCCCAACATCTCTGCTACTAAGAACTTTCTAGACTTATTTTAAAAAAAAAACTTTCTTTGTAGTTAAAGACAAGTCGTAGTCTTAATGTTTACAGTGGTCGAGTCCCATACATCTACACATTACAATTTACAACCTGTGACCACCAATCATGTTGCATTGTAACTTTAGATACAATGGGGCTCATTTACTAAGGGTTGCGCTGCTCACTTTTGTTGGACTGTGCGCCTTTTTCGGGGATTACACAGCTTGCACAGGTATGTAACAAGTGCCTGCGCTGAGATTTTGGCGCACACAATCCTTTTTTGGCACATCGTTGGTTATGCGACACAATTTAGGGGGCGTGCCGTTGGACGATCCAGCTGATTTGGACTAAGCACAGGATTTAAAATTTGAATTGTGTCACAAGCCCTAGCACTTACATGCACCACTAAAAAGATGGTGAACTCTGTCGGACATGAGCGGGGAAGTGACACATGCAGGATATCCGGCGCACAATGTTAGTGAATCGCAGCACAGTGCATTATCGTCGGACAATGCACTTTCAGTGAACTCCAGCGATTGGTCTTTAAATGTCACAATTTGCTGACCTTTACATTTACGTCACCAAAAACTATGGATACTGGTCCTAGGACCCTAAGCTACAACAAGTAGAGGTAGAAGTGCTCAGCCCTTTGGTTTCACTTACACTGGTCAAAACTTGAGACAGGTCAACGTGACAAATCAGAAGTTTACTAAAACTATAGGTTCAAAAGCTCAAATATTAGTAAATATCTTTTGTAATGAGTTGTGTCTTGGTAACAATCCCATCCATAAAATAAATGTTGACCATCTGGCCAGTTATTTTATGTGGCTCTGTGAAATACTTGTGAGAGAGTTTTATTTTTTTTTTAAATCATATTCGATAAATCCTACACATACTTTTCTACCACTCCTTCAGGCTTCCATCTAACAAACCTCTGGTAATTACCTTGAAATATGCTTTCTTCTTATCAGATATTATCATACTTTCAACAACATTAAGAACCATAAATCATTCTTTATATTCAAAGTTGGATCTGAGCCATCATGACAACCTATATGTATATATATATATACGTATATATATGCCCATAACTCTGATGTCTAGGTATATTACAATAGTTCTCATTTTTGCAGAGCCCTTTGGCATTTTTGGGCGTGACAACAATGTCAGCAACCCCTGCAGCTATGTCACTGAGGAGTTCATAGTAACATGTGTCGTGATAGTAATGTTTTTTTACCAAAAAAATACTTAGCAAAATTTTGTCATTGTCACAAATGTCTATTCTTGTTGTGGGATTTAATACGCTTTAGGGTAATTATAATAAATTTCGGTGGAACAGTCTTAATATAAAAGATGAATTTGATGTAGACAAAAAATTGATCATTATGTCTAAAATAGGCACAATTCCTGGCCGTGCTAGTGGGATGCAGGTGGTAGTGGAGTGCGCCTGTGTGTGGTGTTCCTGTCCTACGTACAACAGATGCAGACTAAATAATTCCTTTCTTCATATAGCGTACACAGATTACACAGCGCTTCACAGAGTTTGCCAATTAAATGCCTGCCTCACAATCTAATAAACTTACCAGTATGTTTTATAGTGTGGAAGGAAACCGGAGAATCCAGAGGAAACCCATGCAAACACAGAGAGAACATACAAACTCTTTGCAGATGTTGACACGGTTGGGACTTGAATCCAGGTTCCCAGGCTGTAGTGCTAACCTCTGGGCCACCGTGCTGCTCTCTATATTGCAAATCTGCACCAGGCCCAACCTGGCGTAGATCTACCATATTGGAACAATGCAGCACAACCACCTCTGGATTTATCAGGAGGCCTGAGAACAGCCTGCGTATGATAAATGTGCCCCTATAAGTGCGACACACATTAATAAACCACTACCTCTGAGAATTGTCAATGATTTTATTGTAGCGGGTGTGGCATGTGCTATGGGCATCTCTGGCTTGGCCTGGGTATTCTAATACTGGGCCAAGTCAGCAAAGTGTTATTGCCCCAGGCAAAGGGAAGTCTACTCTGATCAATATCCGACTATTTTTAACAACTCAGACACCGATGCTCCCAGAACAATGTCTGGTATGAAGAATCCCATTGGTGCATCGGTTAGAATATTGTTTTATGTGCAGTCTTAAAACAGGAAAAACTACAAAAGGAGACATTTGTCACTATCATCAGCAATTGTTTTTATGATTTTCTTCAGACTCCAAATTATGTAAGTTTATAGTAGCATTAATTTTGACGCCTTTAAGCAAAACCACATACCTGCTTTCAAGTATTTTAGCAAGTTTGAAAACAACATTTTTCTAGAGGGCAAAGGCCCAAATGTAAATTGATCTGTCTCAAAAAGTGACCAAGCCCAGATTTTTTTCTAAGATATAAATAATAGAGAAGTAAACACTCTACACTTGTTCACCTGCTGAACTTGTCTCTTTCTCAGCTTCTCTGTTGTAGTGAAGTACCTGCATCTACAATGAAAAAGAGTCAACGTTTTTCAAGCTCCAATGTAGCATCTTCCAAAGGCTTTAGCTCAAGTTCTGTAGGAGGCAGCAGCAGTAGGATCAATATCAGCTCTTCTGTTCAACGTGGAGGTGCAGGTGTCCGTTCTTCATCTAGCAGTGGCTTTGGCAGCAGAAGTCTTCTTAACCTGGGTGGTGGTAGTAAGATATCCAGTTCTGGTTTTGGATATGGCAACTTAGGAGCAAGCAGAGGATTTGGTGGTTCTGCAGCCGCCGTACAATCTCCTGGCATTGTAAATGTGACAATCAACCAAAGCCTCCTAGCTCCACTCTCCTTAGATATTGACCCGAACATTTCAGTTATCAAGAAAGAAGAAAGAGAAAAAATTAAGACTCTGAACAACAAGTTTGCATCTTTCATTGACAAGGTATGATATTTAACACATTTCACTTCATTTTTTTATGTCCTTGTTATGATCTCTTCAAGTTTAACAGATTGGTAATTTTATGGAATAATATTGTTTAAATTTTCTATACATGGGGACTAACATGAGGGGGTGCAAAGGGTGCCAATGCAACTGGCCCCAAAAGGAGTGGGCCATAAGGTGTCATTTAGACTAGTACTATAAGCCATACATTTTAGTCGGGGCCTGGCACTTTGCCTGCATATCAGTATGTAGAAAATACATGTTTTCTGTGCTTGTGTTTGTGCATGTGTTAAGGTGATCTAGTATATTGCAATATATTATATACAGACTTATTGTATATAAGCCATTTATGTTATGTTTCTACTTATCTTGGAATAGGTTAGATTCCTTGAGCAGCAGAATAAAGTTCTTGAGACCAAATGGAAGCTGCTGCAACAACAAAGTGGGCAATCAACAGCAAGGAGTAATATCGAGCCTCTCTTTAATGAGTATATTAATGTATTGAAGAAACAGCTAGATGGAATACAGGGACAGAAAGGGCGTCTTGAGTCAGAGTTCAACAATGAGCAAGACCGTGTCATGGAGTTTAAACGTAGGTAAGTACATAAAACACCTTCAAGGAGCTTAAGGTTGTAATAAACTTGTCCCTTTACTGTCAACTAACTTTGCATACATTTGTAGTCTATTATACTAGTATACTGTCTAGATGGTTTTGGAGTAATTACATTGTTTGTAATCTTAACTATCCAGCTGTTTTTGTGTGTGCAGGGTCTATCTCCAAAATTGTTGGTGGGAGGAGACCTAGATTATTTGGCTCACTCCTCCCTCTCCTATCCAAATACAGTTTCATGGAATCTGATATCTTATTAAGCTTATGCATAGTTGTATAGCTGTCAACTGAACAGCTGTCTGGGCTAATCCCCCATACACATGCATACTCGGCTGAGTAATGATGTGTACTAAATGAAAGAGGAGAGAAAGTTTCTTATACCCTTGCCCTGGCTATACACAGTGGAACTGAATTTGCTAAGCCCAACATCAATAAAACTTCCTAATTCTCAGCTTACCAAACATATGGATAGAGAGGAAGTTTGCAACTTCTGATCCATTTTTCTTGGAGATCAGACAATGCAGATCACTCCAAGAAAACAGGATTAGGAAATAATATCCAATCCAATTCTGATCTCCACTGACACCAGTAATTGGGGAAGACCCCATTTAATATTTTTGGTTCAGCCTTTCACTTTCAATGCCAATAGCCAACTTTATCACATAAGAACTCATATTGGCATTATCTGCATGTTACTGTTTATATGTCATAATAATAAACGCTGCCGATCACTATTTAAAGCAACTGATAAAACTTATTTCTAACCAGGTATGAAGAAGAAATTAATAACAGAGCTGCTGCTGAAAGTGAATTTGTAGTCCTCAAAAAGGTAAGAATATTGTGCCAAGCCAATTAGATGGTTAAGATTGTGGCTTGGGATTCACATGTACCCTTTTACAGCATTTTTGGTGACTAGCTTTTCCCCTACAACTGCAGGTTTGCTAACTTAGTATTTGTTACTGGGCAATGACCTGACCATATAAAAAATAATAATCTAGGGGAAATCATCAGTTGCAGTTTTCTGGTGTACAAGCCTTGGATAGTCGCAATTCCTGGCCAGAGGGTGTGGAGGGGCATGGAGGGGGCAATTCCTGTTGTTCGTACCCCATACCTGTGCAATTACTATAGCGTCAAAGGTTATAGCACAATTCTGTACCAGACAGGGCCTAACCAGAGTAGAATTGCCCCAGGACGGGTGGGGTTAACAGCAAGCTCTGACGACAAATCCCCCCAATAGTATTAATAACTTGCATTGGTGTTAATCAAATGTATTGTTGAACTTGATGGACAAGTGTCTTTTTTCAACAGTATACATTATGATTCTATAAGATTTTTATGACCTACATTGAAATAATTTCCATTTGTTTGGGAGACCTTAACAATGACAAAGACAAAACTTAAGAAAGTACAAATAAATTATAAAGCGTGCATTACAATATTTGGGAGCCAAGATTTTTATCTTAAATTTACGCATCTGTTTTTTCTATTTTACATATATTTCCATTTCTCCTTATCCCTAGGATGTTGATGCCGCCTATATAAACAAGGTGGAAAATGAAACCAAACTGAATGCACTGAACGAACAAATTGCCTTCCTGAGAGCTCTGTATGAACAGGTAACCATAAGAACCATAACGGTAGAGCGATAACTATGGAATAATACAAGTACTGTAACTGGCAAGATGAATGTGACAATGAAATGCAATTATTGCTTTACTCCTTTTTCTGTAATTTTCAGGAACTTGGTGAACTTAAACAACAAGTGTCGGATACATCGGTCATTCTATCAATGGATAATAATCGATCCCTCAACCTTGATGACATCATCGCTGAGGTGAAGGCTCAATATGAGGACCTGGTTGCCAAGAGCAGAGCTGAAGCTGAAGATGCCTACAAGAGCAAGGTAAGAAAATGCCCTTACACTACTGAAGACAGAAGACTGAAGATGAAGACTCCTATGATTTATAATTTGGATTTTTTCAATATATATTGATGTTGTATTTCAATCATATCATGACTTGGTTGTGATATGACTAAGCACACATTTGCACATAGTCATTGTTAGGTACCCATTTCCGGGCATCTTTTTGTGGCCTCTCCCCTTTTATCTCTCAATCCTGTACATACTCCTACAAAATGTGTTCAGGCAGTAGCTGCAAATATTTCCAGGCAGTGTCCCCTTTTTATGACCACCAACTTTGCAGCTCCTCCTTGATGAGCATTTAGGTGCCCTGGATGGGTCTAATGCCACTGTGTCACTGAATTTTATGTGAAGGATTGGTGGCGGGTAAATGGGGAGGTTGTTTCTCCTGCTAACTCTTTCAGGAATCCAGGAGGTTACCTCTTATCACTGAGGCCACTAGGCTATTTTAAAAATTAAAAAAAAACATATATCTTTTTGGGATACAGTATCACCCTTATTATCCCTTTATCACCGTACAATAGCATATATTTACGGTATATTCATACATGTGCATTGCACATGGTATGGCAGCTCAAGCCAATATACCTATAGTAAGGAGTAACAGGGCTATGCAACCATAATAGGTAACATTCACGGCCTAAGAATAGTTCATTGGATACTGATGGCCTACCCTAAAGATAAAAAACCTGTATTTTATTATATTCTATAAATCACAATCTTTTTGGAAACAGGTCCAGCAGTTGCAAAATGCAGCAGGAAAACAGGGAGATGAGCTGAAGAACACCAAGAATGAGATCTCAGAACTTAATAGAGCAATACAGAGACTAAGAGCTGAAATTGAAAATATTAAAAAACAGGTAACATAAATTTAAATCTCTGTCAAACTTAATCTTGTTTGTCTTTCCACTTTTTGCTATCTTGACCAATGCTTTATATAAAGAATAAGCGTGAAATTTTCTCTAACTCTAAATGCCTTTTCTAGATTGCCAAACTTGAACTATCCATTGCTGAATCTGAAGAACGTGGCGATCGGGCTGTGAGTGATGCCAGGCGTAAGCAGGCTGAGATGGAAAGTGCACTGCAAAAACTGAAACAAGAGATGGCCCGTCTGCTCAAAGAATACCAGGAGCTCCTGAACGTCAAGCTGTCCTTGGATGTGGAAATTGCCACTTACAGGGCACTGCTAGAGGGAGAAGAGGGCAGGTAAGTCATCTTCTGGAAATAGTCTATGGCCAACATTAACGTGCAGTTTGCCTCACTAGAGAGTTCATTAATCTGGTGCACCATGTGGGTGCCCAAAGTGCATAAGCTGGGTGTACCATTTTTTTTTTCTGGTGCACTCAGTTTACCACAATTATATCAGACATGCCAACATAGATGTGGTGTCCAGTGCACATAAACACTGGAACACCCCTTTAGATACACAGAATTGTGTTATGGGGAGCAGCCATGACACGATATTGGTGCAAACACTTCATAAATACTTGTTCAAGCAGTTTGAAAACAGGCACAGAGCCATTAATAAATGTGTCTATGGGGCACATTTACTAAAAAAGAAACTTCACTAAAAGCACTCTGCCCATGTATAATGCTGGGTGCGACAGATTAATTAAGAACATGCGCCAGAAATCATGAATCTGTCGCTTCCACGCACTGGCCTGAGTTCACCAACTTTGCATGTTAGATCCAGCGCACGGTCCGACTGAGCACTGGAACGCCCCCTAATTTGTGTGACATGATGCCAATTGCAGCTGCACCACAAAATGGTCGCGTGCGACACGACAGTGGCGCGGACACTTCTTCATTACCTGTGAAAGCAGTTTACACCTAAAAAACTTGCAAAGGGCGTCAGAAAATAGGTGCGGAGCCCTTAGTAAATGTGCCCCTATATGTATGAATGTACCCTGATTTATAATACCCTGAGCAAAAGTAGGTAATGATAATTATAACTGTAGATTATCATTATAAAAACATTTACAATTTCTATCTTTTCCACAGAATTTCTGGAGAAATTACTAATCAAGTCAATGTCTGTAAGTATTACCTCTCCATGTTGTATTTTATATCCTATGCACATAGGTAGAAACCAAGAACAAGTTCATTGTATTGTACATATTGAAATACTGCAAATAATAAATTACTCATTTCTTATGTATATTGAATATTTGTCAAGCTCACAAAGATGTGAGCTGTGTGTAGAGAAAATGGAATCATAATGTATCATTGAGGGTTTGAGATGGTCCCTGTTGTATTGCACAAAAATGTCAAACTTTGTCCAATCCAAAAATATACCAAAAAGTGTAAATTACAACCAAGTTCCATAACCAACTATGGTAAATCTCATATAAAAAATACAAAAAATAAGCGACAAACACAATCCAAAACTGGCAATTGACGCCTGCTGAATTATAAATCTGTGTTTATAGGTAGAGTTTCATATTTGGGGGTCCCCTCACTATTATACATAGTGAACATTGTCTCCAAAAAGAGTCTCTAAGACGCTTCACATGACCCATTGATTTAATGAGACATTGTGCACTTCTTAATTTCCCCTATGGCCCAATACTCTACACTATAGCCGATCATTTATGGTCCTAGAAATTAGACTGTCTTTGAACAACTTAGTTAGGTTAGGTTACTCTCGTTATCACCACTTTGTCTGATTTTTTGGTATAACTTTTTTGAGCCTTTTTGTTGTCCCAGTTTAAACTCGGTTGAGATTAAATCAGATAAAATCGAAAATGAAAATAGTTAAAACTGGCAATAAAAGTTACAAAGATACATTTCAAGTTTCTCTCAAAGTCTCAAAACTTTCAAAATTCTCTTTTGCGACAAAAAATCTCAGAAAGTAAAACAAGAAATCAGACAACATGGCGATAAATCTCACCCACTGTGTAGATCAGTTGATCAGTTTTTTTGTGTCAGACACAAGAGTAATAATGTGCAGGTTAAGAAAACAATAAAATGGATTAATTCTCCCTACAGCTGTTGTGAACTCTGCATCTGGTGGTGGAGGTTTATCTTCTGGCTATGGAGGCAATTTTTCAAGTTCATCTGCTAGCTTCTCCGGTGGCTTGAAAGAAAAGAAGCGTGCAGTGCAGATCGTCTCAACAACTGAAAGCCTGAGAGCCTACCAAGCATCCTAAAGAATTCTGGATATGAAATACTGGCCATATGAATGAATGACCATTAGAAGCCTGTCTCTAGATAGTTCTGCGACTGTGGTGTGTTCTATCAATGGGGAGTAGGAAGAAAACAGCAAACAAAATACAACTCATATAACATATATGCACCTTGATGGTTATGTAACAGATAGTCAATGGTTGCCATAACTAGTAAGACACATTTTATAGAATCATATTAGAATGTTCTATAGAAAACCAGAAAATCTAACATGTAAATAGATACTGCCAATACATATTACAAAGAGACATTTCAAGTTCTTATCAGCCTACTTCTCATTTATGGCATAAATTCTTTTGAGTTGGTTTGGGATGTTTGTGAGCTTTCGATCTAAAAAATATTTCACTTCCGGTCTCATTCTTCATTCCAAATATGGAATTAAAGCATGACTCTCACATAAAAACCATGTCTGGTCTTTTGTATATACATGCAGTACCTGCATTAAGTATATCGGAATTACAAAGAACTTCTAGTTACAAATGGACTCCTCCTGAATGCTATTCCCACTATGAAGCTATATAGATGCCACTAATTAATGTACTTTAGACCTAGGCGGCAGTAATCTATAGGTGCAACATGACTGTGGGTCATGACACAGAGCGTCAGAGTCATGCCCCACAGTGATGTCACATTGGGGCCTAAAGAAAACCAAGAAGACTGATTAAGTAATTTATGTTAGCAGCATCCATAGAGCTTTACTGGGAGGGGTCAACTGTATAGTATTGGTGTCCGGAGAACTCTCAGGGACAAAACATAGTTTCACTTATAGTAGCAGCTTAAGACTTGAAATTTGGATTCACACTCAAGGACACATTTCACCTGCATTTTTCCTCCCATTCCTACTCCACTGCACATTACTTCTGATAATATCCTTTCAATTTTCTTATTTTTCTTATTTACCACTGGACTCCCATCTCTCATAAAACTGGATTCTTCATCCTTTGATAAATATTTAATTGTGATCTGTCACAACATCTTTAGTTCTGGATTAACCTACTCCAGTCTCTCAGGATCTCTCAGGTGCCTCTCTTCCTCCAAGTATCATCCAAGTGCATCAAAGGAGAGGAGTGTCCAGACACCTAGCCCATGAATTAGCTGTTCTGCGCAGAGTTCCATCGATCGGACCCATTTACAAACACAACAGGAGAGGTTTAGATAAAGATTTATACGTTATGTTTTACAGTACATTCTGCCATGAGTTTTAGATGTATAAAAAGGTTCTGGCTGGATAAACTTAGGCAGGTTTTGGATGAGGGGGTTAAATTGGATGTAACAGGCTTCCTTTAACACAAATAGAGATACTATATTACACAATATACTTGTCAGGATCGGAGGTAGTGGATCCTCTGGACCACCGCGGACGATGACATAAGTTGACACCTGGGACTGGAATCTATGCGGTAACCAGTTTTCACCACAGCCCGCCGCAAAGCGGGTTGGAGTTGCGGTTGCTTGATACCACAAGGTTGTTCCACAGGCGCGACTTTGTCCGCGGTGGCAGCCAGGTATAGTACAGAATCTCCAGGCAAACTCGTGGTCGGGGACAGGCAGGAGATTGAGAAAGGCAGCACGGGATCAGAGTCGGGGACGTAGTAGTAGGTAAGGACAGGCAGCATGGAATTGGAGTCAGGAACGGAATGGAGGTCACAATGGGAAATCAGGATAATCGCAAAGGGTATGGAACAAAGCTTTCTCTTAGGCATAGAAGCACAACGATCTAGCAGGGGACACAGGAAAGGCAGGAATTATCTTGGCAGGTGGCGAGCCAGCACCAGTTATCGGCGCGCTGGCCCTTTAAATCTTACAGAGCCAGTGTGCAGGTGCCCTAGGAGATGGGAACGCATGTGCTGGATCACAGGGAGCGAGTAGCCGCCGCTGGAGCCGGGAGAGATGAGTCAACGTGCAGGCAGGCTCCGTGGGAGCAGTAGGGCACACGGGTGCACCTGTGACCCGGGATATGGGTCGCAGGGGCACCCGTGACCCTGACAATACTGTTTACATACAACAAATAATAGTATGTTAGTAATATTATTACTATTCAAGTCTAGTACATATACAAAAGAAATTTTGCACTCCAAAATGTAGACACAGAAATATGTCTAGAAACACATTACACACACACACACACACATACTGGCATCAAACATCTGACAACAGACAACATCTATATTATAAAAACTATTTACAAACACTTGTATAAATGTACAGTACAAAAAACAAAAAATAAATTAAAAAACATAAATTTACAGTAAAAAAACAATAAATAAATAAAAAACATAATACATAAATAGTGCACATAGTGTATGGATGAAGGATAGTTGACCACACTTACATGCTGGTGTGTGCTGGTGTGTGCCCCCTCTGACAGGATTTGCTCTTCTTTTAGCTTCTTAATAAAAAATATTTTTTAAATTATGCAAATGAGCGTTGACACAATTTTGAAAACCTTTTTTTCAGAGACATCTCATACAAATCCAGAACCCAGACTTAATTAAGTATGTAGCACCCACCAAACAAAGACGTAATATCAGACCCACCAAAAATCAATTCCAGACCCCAAACACATATTCACAGTCTTCTGAGTAGAAGGACTGTTGATGATGTTACGAAGGTCCTATAACTGCATATGCCTGATGATATTTAATCAACTTTTTGCCACAGACCTCCACCTTTTACTTCAGAGATTAAGACTGTAAGCTCTTTCAAACATTATATAAAATGAAATGACTACTTCTCCCCTAGGACACAGGATACTTATGTTTTCATGCCTGTTTTTGCATGGTAATGATATAATCTTTATTTTTATGTTTATGGGAATAATATTGTTTCCAAGAAGCCTCCAGCATTCTTTAGCCCTTGATTTGAGCCAAGCCCTTTTCTTAGTCTGGAGTAGATAACATTTTACTATACAAGGCAAATTCACATACTTGCTGTGACATTTTTCATGTCATATAAAGGTTATTGAAGAAATAGCTGCAAGGGGATTCTGCTTTTAAAGGGGAAAAGTCACCGGCTTCTCAATTTATGCCTAACAGCTAAACAAAAAATAGATGATTTAACAGATGACGTGATATAAACTCAATTACTATCTTACAACGGGGGTTATACTATTACATTATCTTTTTACATGTCATTTAGGTATGTCATAGAAAACACAGTAATGGAAAGGGATGCCCCCAGAATTGAGCTATGGTTACTTGGTAGCATGTGCCCCATAACTTGTATATCTGTATTCAATGGTAGTGACCTGCAATCTCTTGCAACCACAAAAAAGCTGATTTTAATGATTTTGTCATTCAAAATTTCATTGCACAACCTTTCAATTTGGGATAAATGTACAATGTTCTATGTCTGAGATATGACTACTGTATTCTTTACAGTTTGATATCATTGTATGACTTTCTGTTGCGCAGCTAAGGCTACATTCACACACATGTATGGGGGACGTATATACGGCCGACGTATATACGGCCGATATACGTCCCCCATACACTCCTATGGGCTCTGTACCGCTCCGTAGCCCGGGAAAAGATAGGACATGTCCTATCTTTTCCCGTGATAGGCGCCGTGCGCTGTATCTTCCTATGGAGAGGGGCGGTGGTGAGCTGCGCTTATCCCCTGCTCCTCTCCGCAGCGCCGATGTATGCCCGCCGTACTACGGTACGGCGGGCATACATTGTGTGAATGTAGCCTAAGTGCTCAGAAATTTCCAACACTCCCTTACTACTAAATGGATTGAGGCATAATTAACTTGACACTCCATCAGTTAGTGAGAAAGACACCCTTGTTTTCGTGATTGTCCACTCTTATGATCGGTGCGGTTACAGTAGTGGGACCCCTATGATCAGATTGGCGGTAAATCTCCCTTAAGTCCTGAAAGTATAGTCAACATATTTCATAGTTAATATTTCACAGACTGAACAGGAGAGAGGTGACCCTAGCCTCTCTGTTGTATGAGGCCACTATAGAAATTGACCTTTCCTTGACAATTCTCCCTCCATACTGACATCTGATGTGAAGTGATGCTAGTAGACCCAACGCAGGGTAATTGTAATATATTGTAAATCAATTCTAAATCAATTAAATTATTAAGTGCTTAGCACTGTTGTCAAGCAGCATGTTCTGTTTTGTAATGCATGACTGTGCCAGTGATGCTACCCCTGTCCTTGCCTGCAGGTGCTGCCCCCTAAGGCAAGAGGCCTGACGACATGGCATCTTAAACTGGCCTAACAGGAAAAACTGGTCGTGACCCAGGGGCTATTCTTGATCTTTGAACTAGATAGTTTGATAATTAAGTGCAGCGACCAAAATACAGATTCAGATACTTACAGTAGGGGATGATTTAAGAGATGTATCAAGCCTAGGGTTCCCTTCATTGCCTTACATTCAGACCTCCGCATTCACATCCTCGGAATTGGGTGTAGCCATTGCTTTCACTTGTAATTGGTTTTTAAACAAGTGTCAAAATAAAAATATTTTTTGCAGCCGGCAATAAAGGTAATAAAGGTAAGATTTAGGGACATCCTAATCAAAGTATTTGTTTGTTTTAAAACTCTTTTTAGTAATATATTTTTAACAAATACACATTAAAATTACATACTATAGTTGTAGCCATGTTAAAGAGCAAGACAAAGATACAGCTAAGTCACGCACCTTCTCAGTGCCTAATGAGTACCTTGACTTATACGGGCACATAACTTGAGAATAGTATCAGATATATAATCAACATTAATATTGTCAACAAGAACAAAGAGAAGGGGGGGGGGGTGAGGAAAAGTACTCTAAGAGTTGTGCCTAATCAGTGTCATTGAGATTCACATAAATTATTATGCATTATTACTGTGAGTTCATCTACTTAATCAAATTATATGGTCATAAGAAGATCTGAGTTGACCCGTAGTTTCAGTTCAGGTTCGTCCACAAGACTTAAATGTATTGATGAGCCTTTCTACTAGCTATCGCTACAATTGGCGAGGCCACAAGATTTGCAATATGTCTGGGTCATACAGCCAAATGTGAACTGAAACTATTGGTCCGCTCATCTCCAGTCATAAGTATGGGCACCACAGCAGTGAAACCTGCTCCCTAGTATAAGCATTACAATCTTCACTCCTCTTGTAAAGATACCCCCTGTACACATCATTCATAACCCTTTCTGTGCCACAGCTTAACAGGAGTTGTATGCAGGAGGCACATTTCAATATCATTTCAATATCATCATGAAGAGCAACTTACTATAATAAATGAAGTAGGACCTTTGGTTTTGGGAAGTAGATGTACCTGACAGGTGTCTTTACTCAAGGTGTAGAGCAGTGATGGTGAACATTTTAGAGACGGAGTGCTAAAACTATAACCAAAATCCACTTATTTACCATGAAGTGCCAACATGGCATTTCAAGCAGTAACTTATTGATACCAGTTCTTCTCCACACCATTCAAGTGTATTGGCTCTCCCAAGGCAACCAATACAGTTGAAAGAAGGTGGGAAAATTCAGACCATCATTGTAGCTTCTCTCCAGGAAAAATAGTGGGTCCAGCAGGATGACCACCAAAGACAATGCAGTTCTGTCAACACTTTCTCACTTTTCCCGCAGTTTCAAACAGCCAATGAAGTGTCGCTTTAAAATAGTGCTGAGAGCAGCATCTCTTAAGTTGCTTGGGACTGCAGGAAGATTTGGTGGATTTTGTCCTGTTTGGTGAAATTGGGGCGTTGGCCTGAGTGCCCACAGAAAGGGCTCTGAGTGCCACCTCTGGCACCCGTGCCATAGGTTCACCACCACTGGTGTAGAGAAATCCCCAATCTTGTGGATCTCCACCAATCATCAGAATGGGGATCTTGTTCCAGTGAATAATTGCATTTGCAGGTCAAGCATGTACACTGCCTCTTTATTTTGTTATTTTTTTAATTTTAGGTATCCATCTGTGATCATTTTAATGTTCATTATCCGAGTCAAATAAAACAACAGCTAATCTCAACATGGATCACAATAAGGAAGGACACATCCTTAGCAGCACTGCATGTATTGGTGCAACACACTGGTCTTCATTTATCAAAAAGAGTGCAAACTGTATGAGGTCCAGTTTACCTGTGTAGTGCGCAAGGGTGTGCCAGATTCTTGATATGTGGCGCATGGTCTTCATGAATTTGGCGACCCTTGTACTAGCAGTTTGCACATTCTTTCTAGTGCAAAGTCAGACAGAAAACTGGCGTATGGGCTTTAATAACTGTGGGCCACTATGTAAATAATACATGCACAATCCCACAGAGGCAATAAATTCAGCAGTGCACTTTCTGGGCCAGGTATAAGTACTTTTACTTCTTCGAACATAAAATGGTAATCAATGAGATTTCTAACGTATCTGCTGATTAATAAAAAAAAAGCCTATAGAAAGAAGTTCCTCTTGGCTGCAAAGTGCTGATATTTCTACAAATTATGAACTTTAGATACAGTATAAATTGTTCTCAAGAAAAAAAAGTAAGCTGGTCAGATCCAGGTGTACACTCCCTCGTTCAATCATCTAGGTTCAGGGGAAGGTTAACTCACTCTGACATCTAAGGTCAGGTATATCCTCAGGTAAGGCTAACCTGATTTCAGGGCCATGTAATAACTTGCCACGGCATCCAAATCCAGGCTATTATCACTAGTCTAAACATCCAGTGAAAGGCATATACACATTTGTCTGAATATTCAGGACCAAGTCTACTTTCCCAAATATGTGCACATAAGACATATAACTATAACATTAGAAAGATTTATTACAGCTCCATCATTATAGAACAATTTGGTGGAACATTGTTTAGGATGGTCCCTGGCATTGGTAATATGGCTGACCTACTGTCCGTAATTATCAGATTGAACATAGATAAGTGAGAATGACCTATGGCTGTTCTACTAGAAAGGAGGATAAAAGGAGATAAATGCATATCTTGCATATCATCACTAACATGTAGTCTTCAGAGGATTGATACTTGGAAAATGAGGGTTAAAGCCAGAGGAGCACACTCCTGAATTGGCCAAAAATTCACAAAGTTCAAAGATGTTAGTGCTGTACTCTGTAAAATAAACCATCAAATCATAATTCCAAAGAACAATCTCACCAGATCCTTAGTAGATTGAAAATTGAAGATTTTCCTTGGTTATTCCTCTTGGTTCTCTATCCGTTTCCTGTATCAGATCCTACTGCAGGCCACGCTCTACTCTCGTGCCCAAGGTCAATAAAAGGTCCTGTATTGGAAATTGGGGGACAGATGCGGATCACCAAGGTTCAAGGTTAAGAGTAAAAACCTTTTTATTTTCATATACTCACAAAAATTGTTGTAAAAGTGCACGTATATCAAAAAATCTTTAAAAAAACACCTCACCTGGCTTCTTATGGAGAAGGCGGATATGGGCTTTTACAACTATTTTTGTGAGTATATGAAAACCAAAAAGTTTTTACTCTTAAGCTTGGTGATCCACACTGTCCGCCAATTTCCAGTACAGGACCTTTGATGGACCTCGGGCACCAGAGTGGAGCATGGTCTGCAGGAGGATCCAATACAGGAAACGGATACAGAAACAAGAGGAATAAACGAGGAAAATCTTCCTCGGTTATGTTAGAGCGCTAACATTTTTGAAATTGTCGTATCACTAATGTGCACGTATGTAAAGCTGTTGGATTTTGCCATGGTATTCTACAAATCAAATACCATTTTCTTTTTATGTGGTTTTATGTAAGAAATCTGTGATGTAGACCCTGAAAGGATACATCAACACATGCCATTAGCATTATGTTCAAATCAACAGCAAACCAAATTTCTTCCTGTTCTTTGGTAGCACTGGAAAAACAGAATGAAAACTGTGAGAGATATCTGGAAGCCCTTAGTATGTTCACTTATAGTGTCCATCCATTACTTGTAGCAGATGTTAGGGGAGATGAAGGGCAGGAAATTTATATTTCAAAATCCTTTTTGTTCCCCAAGACAGGGGCATAGTAAGAGTTATCTCCAAGGGGCCATAAGATGCATTTCCTAATGTAAGGACAATGGTAGTATAAATAATGTAACATGTTAGGGGGCCTGGTACAGATTTAGCTTTGAGGACCAGTATTCCCACAAACAAGATTCTTCAATATACTCAGGATAACAAAATAACACATTCTCTAATTCACTGTTAAACTTCACTAAAAACTGCATTTTCCAGTGTTACCATTTTGGGGTTGGTATCCCCTATTGTTGAAAATTTAGGAACTTTTTTTTGAGGGCAGGAGTAGAAAAGCATCAATACTGTACTGGATTTTTTTTTACTTTTTTTGGTGTTTATTGTATAGCCTAATAATCATGATATTTTTATTCTATGGGTCATTACGATTACGGGGATACCAAAATATTCTTTCTTACGTTTTACTAAATTTGTCAAAATATATCATTTTTGTATTGCCGTCTTCCAAGTGGCAAAACATTGTTACTTTTTTGGCTACAGAGCTGGTTGATGGCTTATTTTTTGTGGGATATGTTGTCCTTTGCACCAGTATCATGTTGGAGTACATATGTTTTTTTGATTACTTTTTATAGCATTTTTTGTGCAATTGAATAGGTAAAAATCATAATTTTTGGAGGGTTTATAACAGTTTTTTTTTACGGCGTTTATCGTATGGGTTCAATAATTATTTACTGTTATTCTACGGGTTGTTACAGACGCGGTGATACTATATATGTGGGGTTTGTGTTATGATTTAGACTTTTTTTGGTTATATGTCTCTTTATATGTTTTGGGGCTTTTGGGCATTTTTAGTGATTTATTACTTTATTTTTTATTGAATAACTTTTTTTTTTTACTTTTTCACTTTTTTTTTACCATGGGACATGAACAAGCAATCATCTGATTGCTTGTTCATGATAATATTCTGCAATACAGAAGTATTACAGGGTATTAGCAGTGTCAGCTTATACACTTGGCACTGTGCCAGTAAGATGATGTCCAGACGCCATCTTACTGGCAGTTCTTGCAGGTAACTCTGGGGTTCAGATCGGACCCCAGAGTTGCTATAGCAACGATCGGCGCCCCCGAAAACGGTTACGGGGGGGGGGGGGGCGATCGCGGGGTAAAGACCCCCCAGAGGCATGTTAGATGCTGGGGTCACGCTGACCTTGGCATTTAACGGGTTAAGTACCCGCGATCGGAGACAACTCTGATCACGGGTGTTACACTGGGGTGCTGGCTATCAGTTACAGCCGGCACGCAGTATTTCCCGTTGCCGGTTCGGCATCCGATATATCGGACGCTGAGTGTTAAGCGGTTAAGAATCTTGTCTTGCCTGTGTATAGTGCAGGGTGCACCAGATTCATAATTTCTGGTGCCCTTTTTTCATGGATTTGGCGCTCCTTGCACTTCTCAGAGAGAGTTCACCAACTTTTTTTGGTGCACCTGTAATATAGGGAGGGTGACACAATTCTGTCCGACTTTACATGATAAATCTGGCTTACAAACCAACTCAGCACTGGAAAGCCCCCTAATTTGTGCAGCTTCACCACAAAGGGTTGAGTGTGACACTATTGAGGAGCAGGCACTTCTGCAACCTGTTCAAGCAGTTTGCTCCTGAAAAAAAGTGAAAAGTATGAAAGAAAACTGGTGCACGGTCCTTAATAAATGTGCCCCAATGTGTCTGCTTAGAGAGTCCCTGCCCACACTCTGGAATATTACAATTACAATATTACAGTGGCAATAAAACTGAGTAAAATTGTAAGGGGTTACAATGATTTTTATTGTGTAAACAACACTAGGGGGTTAAAATTTGAGAACTTTCTTTGATGGGCAAAGCTCTTTAACTTCCCGGGGTTCCAGGGGTTACTAGCAGAAGTCCGGAGCTGTTCATTTTGAGGATACATTTAGGAGGCAAATGAGCACTTTAGTCTCTTTAATTGTGTGTCATTCAAAGCCATGAAAGAAATTGTGTTACTTGAGTGTGGATCCTTGATTTACCTAGGAATACATTTTTTTGTCTTGAGAAATGTAAGTAGATTCTATGTCCTGCAGGTAAGAGATCAATATTTTTATGGACGGTCAACTCGAAATGTAGAATTTAGCCTCCAGGTACAAAGTGTAATATTTAGGCTGTAGCTAAAGAGTGAAAAGTGGTGTTTGCCTCTAGCACTTGGAGTTCTTCTTACCCTAATTTGACCTTTTTTCTGGGAAAAAAAAAAATCTAAATGTGCCCTTAACCAAATTTTTTCTGATTTTGCTAGTTCATCACTTTTAAATATTTGACACAGGCCAATGACATTAAAAATTAAATAAAGTCAACGCAAGAAAACTAAAATGCTGATTTCTATTAATTTTCCCAAGTTTTGAAGATAAACAATTATTCAAAACCTATGAGATACTTGCTAAAAGTAATTACTTCCCCTCAAACTAAAAGTTCATTGTGCCACCCTGGGTATTAAAGGGGTTGTCCGAGTTTAAAAAAATATATATATATGTGGCCGGGAGCGGGCTGACTAAAATAATAAAGCGCCCGGACCGGAGCGACAGCAGCGCTGGATACGGGAGGGCACCGGGAGGTAAGTACAGCTTTATTATTTTAGTCAGCCCGCTCCCGGCCACATATATTTTTTTATCAAAACTCAGACAACCCCTTTAACTAGAGATGGGCGAATCAATTCTAACAAATCGGAATTCAGTTAGAATTTCAGGAAAAGTTTGATTCGTCACGAATCCGAAGTTTATGGTCATTCGTGGAAACAAAGTTTTTTTTCCCTCCTTTATTACGAAAATGGGCACGAGTACAACGTGTTACATGGGGCAGAGAACTCTGGGAAGGAGAAAGGAACACCCCTGAAGCCAATCTGCAAACAGCAGGCTTATGTGATGTCACACAGCCCTATAAAAACAGGCAGCCATTTTCAAATCTCGGCACTTAGCACTGCATGTGCTGCCTGTAGCGTCCAGCTGCTTGTACTGTGCTGTAGTGATTTTTGCTCCAAGGTTGTCCGCTTTGGGGGATTTGTATACCCCAAATAGCAGTTCTTTTTTGTTTCTTAAGTGAATAGGAAGAAATCTGTATGAAATCCACATACTTTCTGTAGTGATTTCTGCTCCAATCTCAGAGTGTCTGTTTTGGGGGATCTGTATACCCCATATAGCAGTTCTTTTTTGTTTCTGAAGTGAATAGGAAGAAATCTCTGTGAAATCCACATACTTTCTGTAGTGATTCCTGCCCCAATCCCAGGGTGTCCATTTTAGGGGATCTGTATACCCCAAATAGCAGTTCTTTTTTTGTTGCTGAAGTGAATAGGAAGAAATCTGTGTAAAATCCACATACTTTCTATGGTGATTTCTGCTCCAATCCCAGGGTGTCAGTTTTGGGAGATCTGTATACCCCAATTAGCAGTTATTTTTTGTTTCTGAAGTGAATAGGAATAAATCAGTGTGAAATCCACATAATTTCTGTAGTGATTTCTGCTCCAATTCCAAGATGTCCATTTTGGGGGATCTGTATACCCCAAATAGCAGTTCTTTTTTGTTTCTGAAGTGAATACGAATAAATCAGTGTGAAATCCACATACTTTCTGTAGTGATTTCTACTCCAATCCAAGGGTGTCCGTTTTGGGGGATCTGTATACCCCATATAGCAGTTCTTTTTTATTTCTGAAGTGAATAGGAAGAAACCTGTGTGAAATTCACATACTTTCTGTAGTGATTTCTGCTCCAATCCCAAGATGTCCGTTTTGGGGGATCTGTATACCCCAAATAGCAGTTCTTTTTTGTTTCTGAAGTGAATAGGAATAAATCAGTGTGAAATCCACATACTTTCTGTAGTGATTTCTGCTCCAATCCAAGGGTGTCCTTTTTGGGGGATCTGTATACCCCATATATTAGTTCTTTTTTGTTTCTGAAGTGAATAGGAAGAATTCTGTGTAAAATTCACATATTTTCTGTAGTGATTTCTGCAGTAGTCACTCATTGCAGTGAAATCACCATCCCGGCGGTGTGGCAGTTTTTTGTTAAGACACCAGAGGAGCTGAGCATGTGTATGTGGCCAGGGAGCTAACATTGGCACCATCAACACATGAAGCGTCACCATCCAATGGCCGGGGGAAAACGTGGTACAAATGTGGAGGTCCATCCTGCCGCTGTAGCAACAGCAGCAGCACATATTGGCACACATGCCATTTCAGCCAGCACCTCTGCCGAAGGGAGCTGTTTGCCTTTGACATCATCTACCGGTCCAGATGCTCCTGCTCCTCGCTACACATGGTACCAGCAGTCATTGAAAGAGGCGAATCTGCACGGGAAACTGTGCATGCACTTCAATAATTCTTACTAAGCCAAGCACACCCTCCTCGAGTTGCAGCGTCAGAACGGCCTCCCCCAACATAGTCTGATATGCAATCTTTCCATCTGTTGAAATTCCAGCCTCCATATGTTAGACCGCCTGTATAAACATAGAAAAGCCATTAATGATTTTTTGATGATGCAAACGGCCGGATTACTCCCCTGTGTAACTTTGATGTCAGCCACTGGCAGCTCATGCCTGACACCTGCCGTTTGCTCAGGCCCTTTGATGAGGCCACCTTATTTGCCAGTCACCAGGACTGTGAGATGAATAAAGTCAACATATGGCATACTGATGCGTTTCGCTCTCCAACCTCTTGGACCCTCGCTACCTGTCAAAAATGGGTGACATTTTTCCAGCTACCAAGAGGGAGGAATAATTGGCATACTATAGAGAAATATTTTGCACACCGTCGGCCACTGCCTATGTGCAACATTGTCCATCCTCTGTCAGGTGTGACCGGAGGATTTTACCATTTGCTGGTCATCTCTGTTTTGGATCCACTCCTGTTTGTTTTTGGCTTTAGCAATACTGATGGATTATTGACTGATTGAAAGCGGATACTGACGGATGAAATGAAGGGAAAAATGATGTGACGTTAATGCAAAATTACTTCCGACATCCTCTGCACTCTTTTGGGGGGCTTTCCACATGTATCCGCATTTAACAGAACAGGTTCAGTCATAATCTATGAAATCATCTGATGTCAGTGTAAAAAGAGTGCACTCTTTGATGTTAAAGTGGGATATTGGTCAGTCCTTTCGAGCTGGCACAGACATTAACTTGTCAGGCTGCATTTTCACTTCACTTATTTGGGGAAGTTGGCAATTGTAAGTGCACATGGAATTGAGTGAAGTGATTCTAAGAGCGGCGGCTGTCATGTGTGTGTCTAAAACACAGCATTGTTTGAAGACCAAACCACGTTCCCTATGCATATTTAAGCATGGCACAACGTTCTACAACACCCTACAGGCTAAATATGAAATACCTTTTTTTTAACGTGATTTGACGTGATTCAAATAGGGTCAAATCAAATTTTTTTGACACATTCAGCGAATCGGGTGGAACCGATTTTCAACAAATTTGACCATGTATAGTAGTAACACCTACAATCTAACTTCTAGTGTTCCCTTTACTTCTCTGTGGAGAAAATTAACAATTTTCAGCATAAACTGCCCCTTACAGCCCAAACTATTTCACTTGGTTATTACAAACACTTAATTTTATTTCTCATGGGCCAATTAAGAGGTGACTTTCTTGTGTCCTTTAGGTTTCTGTCCTGCTTCAGGTGACAAGCTGATCAGCTGACATTCTTTTTCAGGATTATCTGGTAGTGACAGCAGAATGCATGGCTTCATTAATTATGACAAGTTGTCCAGGTCCTGCAGAAGCGAAGCAGCTCTGGGCCACCGTCACCTTAAATGGAATGATGTTCTCCCGCTTTTGTCATCAGTCAACAGAATATTATTACAATAATCTCAGGCGTTCTTCTAGATGTTTTTGGGTACTGCAAGATGTGCTTTTAAATACTCCTTGGTTAACAGTGGTTTGTGCATTTTTGTACACTTTTGTCACCCATGGTGCCCATTAGGTTTTCCAGATTTCCTTAAAGCCCTTTTAGGTCTTATTCACACTGCCGTTCGAAGGCCTGTGATCTGGTCGCATGATTTGCATCCAGATCATGTTGCCCCATTGACTTCTATGTCTCCTGTTCATAATACAGTGAGCACACAGTGCATCAACCCAATCCTGACCAAGTTAAACCACTAATCTTCCTATGTGCTCAACCAGGATTGGGCCCGGGCGAGCAAACGGCTATGTGAATATCACCTTAAACTAAGGCAAATGAAGCTGTTCTTTAGATGTTTATCTGTAGTAGGCCCACAATTTTTATACATGGTCCTTGGCAGTCTTGCAATGCACCAGATCTCTAGGGATTCCAGCATCTGGACTGTCATTGACTACAAACATGTGGAAAGAGATTAAGCTTCTAGTACAATAAAACCATTTAAAGGCATGGCAGTAGTAAAATACATAGACAAGAGAGGTGCAGTAAAACAGACCCTTCCTTTGTAAGCTTTTACAATCACTTTAAAACCGTAAAATATAAATCAGTCTACAGCTGGATTTAAATTTTACAATTTTACTCCATAAAGATAGATAATGAATGTTAAAATTGAAATTGCCCAACATCATTTGAATAAATTTTATAGCAAGTACAATAACTAATCTGATAATCATCATTACACAAGGCGGCATTGTTACATAAATTACTATCGACAACTTAGTTTAAAACCCATAGCTATTGGGCAAACACTCCCTTGTGTTCATTTTGTTGGATCAAACCATTAAGTCAAGTTTATTATTTTTTGGCAGCTTATAACTTCTTATTAATATGCATTTTACCCTCCGAGAATATAGATGATCTTTTACAACAGTGATTATCCAACAATGTACCATTCTCTGCTGAGGAATCACTTACCAAAAAGCTGCCATCTGCATCACCTGGCATGAAATAGACCCTCAGATTGGTTTATTTTTTTAGGCATTAGGCATTCTTATGTCCTTCTACACTCCCAATGTGTACAGTTTTTTTTTATTGTTTGGCTTTGTATGGTACTTGCACTGTTGTAGGTATTTCTGAGAGCTTATTGGTCAAGGACTGATGAGAGCAATCCCTGTGTGCCCGAGTCCCTGAGTTATTTACAAGATAGGTTCTTTAGGGTTGTACTTAAGTTGAGTTTGTATGTAAGTCAGAACTGTATATTTTATAATTCTCAATAAAGCTTCATTATAGAAACCTTACAGCTGATCATTGCAGCCTGGGAGTAAAATAATGTATCCAGAGAGCTACTCCAGAGATTACAGTGGTCAGAGAGGTCCGTCTGTAACTAGGGGTTGTCTGTAAGTCAGGTGTAAGTCAGTCTAGGCCCGCCTGTACTATCTGTATACATATATATAAACATAGATATAAGCTATTGGCTCATGCAGCATCATTATTTGTTATTCGATACCTCGCATCACCCGTTTTCCCTGTAGATGGTAAGCTTTTCTATTGCTTTATGTGACTGTACTTTAACAATTAATAAATGTGACCTGGTACTTTATGATACACAAGAGAAATGAGTGATGAACGCCTGTTGGGGTCTTTGAGCTTGAACACACCTAACTTCATGCATACACTCCTATAATAATACACCTATCAAATATTAAGTCTGAGGCAGTTGAGGTCTTTTTGAAATATATATCCATAGGACATATATGGAAAAGAAGATTTACTACATATTATTTTCAGGCAATAAATAACACTTTGATCACAACAAGATGCAACGTGTTACGAAAACTATGTTAACAATGCAGTCATAGTCTGTGATGAAGCAGAAGAGACTTTGGCCATTTCCTATTTGGAAAACATCTAACTGTGTCTTGCATATAGAAAACAGCTGCTGTGTTCCATTGTTATAAAAAATATAGTACAGGCAGTCCCCAGGTTACATACAAGATAGGTTCTGTAGGTTTGTTCTTAAGTTAAGTTTGTATGTAAGTCGGAACTGTATACTTTATTATTGTAGCCCCAGTCAAATTTTTTTTGGTCTCTGTGACAATTGGATTTTAAAAATGTTGGGTTTTCATAAGAACCAGCATTAACAATAAATCTTAATTACAGACACCTTTGATAACTGTTATAGCTGTTTATTGTAGCCTAGGACTAAAATACAGCAAATTACCAAAATCCAGAGGTCCGTTTGTAACTAGGGGTCGTATGTAAGTCAGATGTTCTTAAGTAGGGGACCGCCTGTATAGGATAAATCAAAAGTTTCAGATCACCCTTATATTTTGGAACCCTAAGGACAAATGGGTTATCTGAACAAAACAGAAAGCCACCAAACTACATCAAGTTCTTTCAATGGAAAGATGCAACATATCAGAGCAGTAACTTAGCAGTAACCATTGGAAAAACACAAACTACCCGAACAGTATAGCTAACAACTAATTATTTGCTCTATGAGAATATTTAAAAGAGAACATGCTGTTCAAAATGGCAGCCAAATGCAGTTTCCACTCCTTTGCATACGTTGGTTGTACCAGTGGATATACCAGTTAGCCTCCATTAAAGGACAAGTTTCTGCTTGTCATGCAGGAGAGTTTGCCTTTGAGCAGTTCTTTACCCTCTAAAACTCTTTTTATATGGGTCTTCTCTATCTAATGACCACAGCAGCCATATGATCTAGATCTATGATACCAATGTGTTCTATGATGCATATGCCCTAAGTAAATCTTGTCATGGCAGACACATACGGTAACTTGCAGTCAGGCTTCCATCCAGAGAAGGTCATCGATTAAAAAAAAAACCCTCAATGCCTGCACAACCTCTTCAAGTGCTCTTAATACATCACTCGAATATGTGACGTTTACATTACATTTACCTCTATTACAATAATTTTTTAACATTGGTTTTTAATCACTTAAGGTTTCTGCACACATAGCAGAATGGCTAGCAGTGGTTGTGCAAGCACTGGTTCCTGACATTGTCCAGCTATCCAAGCTTCGTTAAGTACTAATTATCTATGATCCACACCCATATGCACAGTTAATAAGCTTAACCGTCTCCATACCAGGGCATTCTATACCCCATATCCAATGAGGCTTACATTCCACCACAATCCATAGAGAGTCTAAAAGCAACGGAACACTGTTTTATTGGATGGACTTGAGAAAGGGAGCTGTTCGACCCCCAAAACGCGTAGTCCGCTTATTATCGTCTCTTTAATAAAAAATTGCCATTGGTGAGAAGTGCAGTTCGGATTCCTGTTTTTTTTAACCTCTGCTGATCAATCTTAAAGAGGTTGGCCATCTTTCATCAAATACTTGATGAAAGATGGCCAACCCCTTTAAGGTAATTTACTATGTACATTCTACAAAATTTGGTAACCAATCTGAAAGTGTGGACACAGAAGTGATCCAGATCTTATCCTGATCCTATTCTCCTAGGCAAATCCTATTGTGAATATCTATAATTATTTCTTTTTTTATATTCACTTGCACCAAGGAAGGGTGACAATTGCTAGAGACGGTAGGTATCTATGAAGTACGTTAATCTAATCACTATGTTTAAGTCACTGTATGGGCTGTCCCTGATTTTTGGGTCAAAAGCTATTTCATGGATAAATCTGGCCTTATAGCATAATACACTTCCTGATCCCATGGCCTTTCAAACCTAGGATTATTTACTGAGGCCAGTTCAGTCTAGTTTTGTGTCTTTTATATCTATTTGATCTTACCTTCATGCAATGTTTGTTAGCCCTTATCACATGTTTACCATTATGGACTGAATGGTGCACTATAAATAAATATATTATAACAATGTACAACAACCTAAGATCAATGGGTGGTTGAGTATAAACCTTAGACCAACCTCTCAATAATCCTGGCATAGTTTGCCCATTGTACAATGTTATTACATTGTCACCATTGTGCCAGTTACAAGCTATTAAACACTTCCAGAGAGTTGTCCTTGCCTTTTGTAACTTTGTAACTACAACATCATTGCTTATTTAATACTCATTGCAAATCTTTTTCATTTGCTGCAAGTCTCAAACCTGTAGAACACAAAGCTAGCAATCTCTGTTGGAAATCACAAATCTGCAGAGCTAAACTTTAACACATAATTGTTCTGTGCAGGACATCCATCAATTTATGTTACAATTGATCAGAAAAGCGTTGTTCAGGTTACTCTTGCTAGGTTTCGTTTGCACCTGCTACTTCTGCAAAATTAGAGCCTGGAAGCAATATCATTCCTGAAATAGTCCTTTCATGAAAAGGCATGTCAAGCAAAAGTGACTTGTAAATTGATCTCCTTGCTCTGATATACACTGGACACAGGGTATATATATGAGGATTTTTCAGATCTCAGACACAGTGGTGTCCAGTCTCAACCACTCTACTCATTTCATCACTCTGGTCTTTTCACCTCCTTCCAAGCCACAATGAGTCAATTCAAACAATTTGGCGGTGGAGTCCAAAAGAAGGGCTTCAGCTCATTCTCAGTGTCCAGAAGCAGTGGAGGTTTTGGAGCTGCTGGTGGAGTTGGTGGAGGTGCCGCAGGCGGCGGTGCAGGCTTTGGTAGCAGAAGCCTCTACAACATTGGTGGAAGAAAGACCATTTCCATTAGTACCGCCGGAGGCCAAGCATTTGGAGCTGGAGCAGGAGGTTTTGGTGCAGGAGTTGGTGGTGGCTTTGGAGGTGGAGCTGGCGGATTTGGCGGCTTTGGAGGTGCTGGGTTTGCAGGAGGAGCCCAAGCTGGCATTCAAGAAGTAACAATCAACCAAAGTCTTCTTGCTCCACTGAATTTGGAGATTGACCCAAACATACAAAAAGTCAGAGTTCAAGAAAGAGAACAAATCAAAACATTGAACAACAAATTTGCATCCTTTATCGACAAGGTAATGTTGAAATGATTTCATATTCAGAATTCTGGTCTTTAGATCTAATTGCTTAGTTGGGTGTTATGTTAACTTAACCTGTCCGAAAGCAAAACAGCAGTGTTTTTGGAAAAATATAATTCCATGGGGTTGTTGTAATTTAACATTTTTTTCTGATATAAAAATGTATTTTCTGCAAAATGTTTAAGGTTTTTCCTCTCTTTGTGTTAAACCCATTGTACATGTGGATACATACTAAGCTATGCATAGACAGCCAACAGTATGATTACATTATCTGAATTTTGACATTAGGTACGTTTCCTTGAGCAACAAAACAAAGTACTTGAAACAAAATGGACCCTTCTGCAAGAACAAGGAGGCCAAATCAAAGGAGTTGGACCCCGTAAAGGAAACACTGAAGCCATTTTCGATGCATATGTTAGCAGCTTGAAGAGGCAACTGGATGCCCTGCAAAATGATAAATTTAGGCTCGATGGAGAACTTAGAAACATGCAAGATTTGGTGGATGATTTCAAAAACAAGTAAGTACAGTAAAGGATTGTTAATTTGGCTATGTATTTGCAACATCTTCTGGTTCTGATAACACAAATAAATGTTTCAGTGAAAGTAAATTTCTGGCGCTTGTGGTTTTTATACTTTTGTCTTGCTATATGTTCGGGTGTGAATTGGGTGTGGCACTGATTCAGTGTTGCTGCCTATCAACTTGTGCTGTACTGAGCAGGGATAAGAATTGGGCGCAGCACTTAAAAATGTGGACACTTCTGTTGTACTTTATTCTGGGTGTGGCACTGAAATGTGGCAACCTTCAGGACATACTGTATGCTCTGCTGTTAACGAATGAAGCCGAATACAAAAACATTTACAAACAGTACAAATTGTTGCTATGCTGCTTGACCATATCTCAAACTTTTTTATTCTATATATTTTTTAATCTACAAACCTTTTTATCTTTTTTCTAATCAATGCAGATATGAAGATGAAATCAACAAGAGGACATCCGCAGAAAATGAGTTTGTTGTGATCAAAAAAGTGAGTAGATTTAAGAAAAAAAGTGAATGTTTAAAGGAACACTAAATGTGGAAATGAAAATGAAAATTAAAGGAGTAACTTCCACGGTTTGTCAGATTGCAGCTTTACCGGAATAATAATTTAATAATAAATCCTTTATTTATTAAATAAAACACTTCACAGGGCTTTTCCAAATCAGTAGCTGTCCCCAATGGGGCTCACAATCTAATCAACCTACCAGTATGTTTTGGAGTGTGGGAGAAAACCGGAGGACCCGGAGGAAACCCATGCAAACATGGAGAGAACATACAAGGCTGTAACACTAACCACTAAGCCACCATGGAATGATAAAAAAATAACATCGCTCAAACTAAGCAGGGTTTAAACCTGCCCCAGATTTAGAGGATAGATTTAGTATAGAGGGACAGGGATTGGCCTCCTTTTGTCATTCTGCAGACAGGTGGGAGAGGAGGGCTGCTGCTTTAGCCAGTTGTCTTGCAGCACATCATAGGACTCTTAAAGGGTGGCATGGCTTGCCTCTTTTTCTACACTCAAAGTAAAATGAGACGGAGGAAAATTAGGTTTAATTTCTTGATATTTATGTGCATTTTCTACAAGTTACTGCCAATATCAATGTTGTAAGGATGGCCAACATACAATGAGACCACATACTACATAGTACTCTCCTCCTAGACAACACTTATCACTGTTCATTGTCATTTTTGCAAAAATGGTGGATTCTGAGATTAAAAGCACCATGTGTTTGAATAAGGGAGAACTATAATACCATTGAGAAGAGGACACCCTAAAAACAACAAAGTAAACGGGAGTTATGAAACAGTATAAAACTACCAGATCTTAACCACAAACAGCTGAGTTGTAAAAATGTCTTTAGAGTTTCAATTATGTATCTGAGGTTTTGTGTTAATAATTTGAGCACTTTTTAATCCCTTCCTCTTTGTTTAGTTATGTTCTCCATTATATTTTGTAGGATGTGGATGCTGCCTACATGAACAAGGTTGAGTTGGAAGCCAAGGTTGACGCTTTGACTGATGAAATCAACTTCCTCAGGACCCTTTATGAACAAGTAAGTTGTACAGAACTGTGTGCTGTTTTTTCTTTATATTTTTTAATACATTACATTGTCTTTATTAACCAATAGAACATTTGGACCATATGTTCTGTGAGAGATTTTTAGTTCTTCCATTTATTTTTCAGACAAGACTTCATCTGTTTAGAATGGTCCACTTACATTTTTTTTGTACTTTATTGTTTAGGAATTGGCTCAACTCCAAGCTCAAATTTCAGACACCTCAGTCATCCTTTCTATGGATAACAACAGAGCATTAGATCTGGACAGCATCATTGCTGAGGTGAAGGCTCAGTATGAAGAGATCGCCAAAAGGAGCAGATCAGAAGCTGAAGCTGTTTACCAAGGCAAGGTAAGTACGCTATTAGGAATATGTTAAGGGCAATGGAAGAGGGGGAGTGCACTCAATGATTAACCGGTTTGTGAGCTCAGTCTTTTTATATAGTATTCTATTCTATATGACAGTTTAAGGAACTACAAGCATCCGCTGGCCAACAAGGTGATGCCCTGAAAACCAGCAAGAATGAGATTTCTGAACTAAACCGTAAACTTCAGAGGCTCCGCGCTGAAATCGAAAATGTGAAGAAACAGGTAAACATCTGGATAAGATAGATGTTCCTATCATTATTCAAAATGTATAGTTAATCTTTTCTATGGGTAATGATTATAGCTAACACATCCAGATTGGGAGAATCTTAGGTTCCCATAAGAAAGAAAAAAAATAAACATACCAATATATAAAACATACTGCTATCTAATAATGACTCTTAATTATTTTTTATAGAATGCTAAACTCCAGACAGCCATTGCTGAAGCAGAAGACCGCGGTGAGGCTGTCCTGAAGGATGCCCATGCTAAACTGGCAGAACTTGAGGCTGCTCTACAGAAGGCCAAACAAGAGATGGCCCGACAGCTCCGCGAATATCAGGAACTCATGAACGTCAAGCTGGCATTGGATGTTGAAATTGCCACCTACAGGAAACTGCTGGAAGGAGAGGAAACTAGGTGAGATCACAATGTCCTCTTATTGTAGGTACATATTGAAGTGAAGTTTATCAGAGTCCCATTAGTGCTATCCTGTTAATTTTGGGGAAGCCAATCAAACCATAATAATTGATATGTGTGTGAACATGCATTTCTTTTCATTATTGTTATAAATAATATTTTTCTTTCTTAATCGTGTAGGTTGTCCACAGACAGCAATGTCAGCATCTGTAAGTATTGCTTATTATAATAGACTGTGTTCAGTTTTTGTCGTGCATGTTTTGTCCTGAATGAACAACATATGGCATAGAATTAGAACATGCAGCCTAAATGCGGTAAATAGCTCTACAATTATGCTGTGAAAATAGTCAAAACTAACCCAACCATAAGGTGGCATAAAGATAGACAAAAGTTGTTATAACTGTTTAATAGAGCATGAGCCATGGTGATAAATTTGGCACATCTAGTCTAGGCCTAAGCTGTATAAAGTTAAAAGAGTAAATGTAAATCGCCCCATTGTTTCAAATGAGTTGCTAAAATTTTTTGATGTGATCTATTGCAGTAGAAAATATGTTTATTGGTATATAAAAAAAACAATTGTGTGTCTTCATATTTCTTAACGTCTCTACCACTCTTCTATTTTACAGCTGTTGTCAGTGGAAAGACCAACCTGGCAGCCGGTGGTGGCAGTGGTGGAGCAGGTGGAAGCTATGGCTTTAGTGCTGGAGGAGCAGGCTTTGGTGCTGGAGGAGCAGCCTTTGGTGCTGGAGGAGCAGGAGGCTCTGCCGGAGGCTTTTTCGGAGGAAGCGGATTCAGCTCTGGTAGCTCCTCAAGCTTCGGCATTTCATCTGGTGGTGGTGGAAGCAGCAGCGTAAGATTCTCTTCCAGCCAGTCAAGCTACAGAAGTTAAACGTGAGAGGCTGAACCACTGTGAAACAATAAAGTGTACCTCATGCTTGCAGCGAAATGTAACAATTGAATGATTCCCCAAGTTTTGTGTTCACATATACACTAGACTTATATTTCATTGCCTGAGTAAAAACATCTTAATATGCAATTGTTTAGCTAGGATATCCTTCACTTCAGACAATAAATTTACCCATTACATTAATACTATGGCAAGGACAGAGTAGCTGTCATGCCTTTCCCTTCCCTGGACTATGTATTGTTAGCCCCCCTTATATGTAACAATACACCCAGGAATGAGACTCATGGATGTTTTGACAGGTCAGCTTATCTGGCATACAAAATGCAAAAGCACAAATATCATGCTATAACTGATGTAAGAAAATATTAAAAAGAAGTTAAAGGTTAGTTATAAAGTAATAATTAGTGGTTTGGACATGACAAACCAATACTGTATTGTCTCATGAAAAAGAAACCACTGACACAATGTAATAGCCACAAATAAAGTGAATTCTTGACTAAGCCTCCATCAGTGACTCCATTGTCTCTTTAATTTGTGAAAATATACCTATAAACCATCTGTGTCAACAGAACATGAGAAAAAAACAGGTTCCTGTACAGCATGTTAGACACATGAAGATTACAGGAAACATGGAACATTGAGTATTCAAAACCTGTTCACACATGGTGAGCATGTTATTCCTGTTCACACGGTGCGGTGTTGCATGGCATCTGCTGATTCTGTAATGTGGTGCTGGTGGGGACCCAGTACTATGCCTGCCAGTATGGGTGCTGGGGGGAAACTGGGTCTTGGTTCCTGCTGGCGCTGTGTTGCAATGGCGTTGGATGATGTGATGCCACACACAATGGCGTAGGGACCCAATACAACAAGGTCAACTTGAAGTGGTTAGTGGCTTATGCTATTTGATCAAAATGTAACAAAGAGCTTCAAGATCATTTTGTAAATGTAGCCTAGCGACAATAGATGATTGTCGGATGTGTGGAAGCGCAGTCCAGTTCTTATTTCTCCCAATGTTGAAGATTACAGTAAAATCTCTTTGACCACCTATATTGCAGTGAAAAGGTTTCAAGAGATGGTCAAGATGTATAATATGTTGTTTAAATGAAAATCAGGATGCCTACACAGTTTGTCAGGGAGCAATAGCCTCCTTCCTCTATCATTCATAGCGACATAACTTTGTTTGGGGTTCTAAAATTATCAAAAACCCCACTCTATGAGGCCAACAAGAATTTGGGTCTACTGCAGGTTTGATTGGTCTTTTCCATCTATTCTGGTTATATATATAAACATATAAACCTCTTTGGGACTTCCCTTTTCTAGACGAACTACACAATGAATTGCATAATAAAATGGTCAATTGGGTAAAGTGTTTGAATGAGCAACATCACATCCTTCAAAGCCCAGTAACGGAGGAACAATTTAGAAATGTGTTACGAGGAAAACTGTTTTTGAAATCCACTGGCAGTCAAACAATTATAATATTACAAAATATGCATGAGCTAAGGAGACCAATTTTTAAAAAGGAATATAGATTTTTTAAAAATCAAGAAGTCTCAAATATTATTTTTTGTAAGAATATAAATAATTATATTGTAATAACTTTTATTTCTCTGATATTTGCCATCTAACATAAAAAGAGATGATCACAAGCTTGTAAGAAATACGTAAGTGCTGACATATCTTGCTTACACAAAGCAATGTGCTATAATTACATGTTTCTACTTTATCGAATCCACAAACATTGCAAAGTCATAGTCTCTGTTGTAAGAATTACCCAAAATTTGCTAGTGTTGAGGGTTGAAGCTACAATGTGTGTATGTGTGGCAGTAGCATCTGGCCAAAGTCCCCTATGCTATATGAAGAGACATAAGTATTATTTATGACTTATATATCTTGGGGACTTTGTTACAGATTTGTCATAAAGACACAAAAAACCTCACACACCTGTATTTGGAGGTCCAACCTGCAAATGATGGGGGCAGAGGTTAAACAGACCCACCTGTCTTGCTTTTATTGCATGAACATATGAAAATTCACTACAAATTATACTGAGACTTAAAGGACACCTGTCATCAGGTCTGTGTCACTTGTCCTGTCACCTCTACCTGTTGGAGCAGCTCACAAGGATCCATCCCAGCCTTTATCTAGTTATTTCATACATTATTCATTGTAAAATCACATATTCTTTATCATGTAAATGAGGCTGGTCACATGGTCAGAGGCAGTGATGTCACCCCTGTTTCCCCTCCCCTCTCCTCCCCCTGCTCATGTCTGTGTGTAATGTATAGTAAAGCATAGTTATGTCTATACTGCATCTGCTGACATGCTACATCCTCCTAATATACAGGTGAGAGACACAGACATCAGCTACACATGAATCTGACATGTTCTGCTATAACATGGCTGCCTGGAGCTGCTGTATCTCTCCTATACACACACACACATGTACACACAGGCTGCAGGGGGCGGGCCACCAGCACCAGGAAGCACAGCATTATACAGCCTTACATCATTATACACCCTCACATCATTATACAGGCTGTCAGTCATGCACTGGGGGTGTGGCTGTGCCTCCCACTCATGAATAGAGTGGACAGCTTGAATATGCTAATGCTTCATTGGACATTTCACAGGTCATTTGCATACAGCTTTAGGACCTCATTGCTTAGGTTTACAGGCATGTAGAGGGACAATGAAGGGATAGAGGCAATGCTCTCTAATGGCAGTTTATGAAAATATATTTAGTTTAGGGGGGTTATTTTGCATGACGGGTTCTCTTTAAGAGGGCATCCAAAGAATAGCATGGACCTCACTGTATTGTTTCATTTTTACATTATACCTGATGCTACTTTTTAGAGTTATTTATGGAATCAGAGGGAACTTGTGTAATCTGATGAAGATGCAGAGAAACTTAAGAAATTGAAGGCTTTTAGAAGTAGGCAATAGATTTGATCAAAATTTCTTAGCATCAAATTTGCTATTTGGACAAATGAGTCAGCAAAATTATTATTTTTATTTATTTATAGAGCTCCATTAATTCCTTGGTGCTGGCTGTACAATAATTAAGGGGTTCACATACTGTAAATTACATCAAGATAAGAGCAAATGCATGTACAAATACAAAACTACAGAGATCTGTGCGGAGGACCATGCCCGTGAGGGCTCACAATCTATGTGGGAGGGTAGATGGAGACACAAGGGGAGGAAGCAGAGCAGTACAGTTATTGTGTGTTGTAGGCACTGCTGGACAGGTGGATTTTCAGGTTTGAAACATTGGAAGGTGGGGGACAGTCTGACACATTTTGCCAGATAGTTCTAGAGTATGGGAAATGCCCGGGAGCAGTACTAGATATAATTATGAGAAGAGCACATGGCAATAGAGTAGAGCTGAAGGTCCTGTGTGGAATAAACATGACGTGTACAATGGTATTGGCTGATGAGTTCAGAGATATATGGAGGGGACAGGTTGTGGGCCACTTTGTAAGTCATGACTAGTATTTTAAATTGAATTTGTAGTGCAATGGGTAACAAGTTAAGGATAGATTGGAGGGGGGTTAGAAGGTTAATTGGGAGACCACAGAAAATAATATTTCAGTAGTCCTAACTGGAGATGATGAGGGCATGGAATAGCAATGTTGTAGACTCTGGATTGAGGATGGGTCTGATATGAGAGGGGTGAAGAAACTGTGGTGTTTTGAAGATGGCAGCAGTTTCTACCTCTTTGCATGAGGATATGGAAAAAATGGTAGGAGAGTCTCACAGAGTTTTCAGGTGTTTAGATGTTTGAGGCTCCTATGTGGTTGTGTAGGCTAGTGGGTTGAAGGAGTGGTTGAAGTAAGAATGCTAGAGAAAGTGAGTAAGTCATCTACAGATAGAAGGAGAGTAGTGTAAAACTGTTGGATAGGGAACAGATTGGATAGGCGGGTGAAATTTCAATCAAGCCTGAAGCCCTCTTTGTAAGTGGCTCCGGCTCCTTCTTCAGGCTAGAAGGAGGCAGAGCCTCTGAAAAGTTGCAAAAGCTGCTTCAGCGTGGAACGCCAAAAACATGTAAAGTATTCTATCGGTTTTACTTGTATTTTCTATCAAGTTAATGAATGAAGTGTTGTCGTTTTAAACTATTCAAAGAAAAGGGTGTCTGTGGTCTACAATGTGAAGTTGGCTATAGAAGAGTAGAGCGTCTCCTAACAGTCACTTTTTGTTCCACCTGGTTTAATGTGAAACCAACAAACAATTGTGCAATATAATGAAGTTTGTGCAGCATTAAAGCTGCTGTGCAATCTGCATGTTTCTTCTGATGGACATAGGGGACGTGGACAATTGCCAATCCCCCACAACGTTGCTTCCCCCTGTTTCCCTCACACACACGATCGTCTTCAGAACTCCTCTGCTGGTCTTCTGCTCTGCCCTCCTGCTCTTGTCACACAAGATGGATCATAAACCCGTGCAGGGGGCGCCAGCAGGGCAGAGACCGGGAGAAAGTATCTGGGGGAGATGGAGTTTAGGATAATGAGATCCATGACTACTGCCACTGGGCTTTTGTGATAAAATGTATTTGCATATTTCCCAGAATTCCATAGTGGAGCATCAATGGCTTTAAGTCTCCACATGCCTATAAGGTGGCGTTAATTGGCAAACTCTCCATAAGAAGAGCTTTTACGTCCTAACGCTGATAAAAATAATCAGAGCTACCAGGCCCGATGGAAGAAGGGTATCACTGAGAGGGTTTCGTTTTTTTTTTTCAAAACAACTTTTAATATTTTTTATGTTATTTGGTGAACAGAACAAGTATCAGAATTTGGATTATTATCAAATTATCAGCAAGAAGAAAAACTAATTTGGCAATAAGTTCAGTCAACCAGCTAAATCGACAAAATAAAAATAATTGCGTCTTTAAAAAAGCTGCAGTTGAAGAAAGCAAAAAGAAAACTAAAGAAAATACAGAAAAGAAAATAAAATGATCTCAAACCTTTTTAAACAAATCCATAGTCCACGCAAGATGATATTTTCTTTAACTGGTTTAGATTTTAATGTAATAGTTAATATAAGGGTTGCTTAACCTTCAGTTCTTGCTCAAGTATTTTGAGTCAAAACCAAAGGGAAATCTAGCGGGAAGAAAAAAATAAATATTTCCTATATGTTACCCGTTGCTTTAAAATCTTATTTTCTCTTTGTCTCAAAATACCGCATCAAAAACTTTTCCAAAACTGTTATATTTTGATAAAGTCCTGCGAGTAAAAACTATTTACAGTAAATCTATTAATCATGTCTCAATAACCCAAGCGTCTTTGCCTCCTTACAGGATTAAAGAGTGGATTGCCTTTGCTTGTAAAATAAAACTGTGGTTGTCATGCCCCTGGCTAATGCATCTTGGCCCAGCCCATCACTTGCTAATTGATAAATTGCTCAATAATTAGAGTCTATGTACAGCATTTTGTTATAGTGTGAGGATGACTAATGATTTATCAATCCTTGACTTGGAAAATGACTCATTAAAGTTTTTCATGTAGTCTCCAGCAGAGTTCTTGTGCCCCTGTGCTCAGGGCCCATGCAAGCACTGGGCATAACTGGGCAAGTGCAGGGACCCAGAGCTGCTGGGGGCCCCGCATAAGGCTGTAAATAAGGAATACATGGGGTTAAGGGGGGGCTGTATTTAATTAATTCATAGGGTGTGAGGGGGCTTACATAAAATAACCATGAGGGGGCTGTTTGGTATGATAAACTAGGGAACAGGAGACTGTTTTAGTTTCTGAATTTGTAATGCCCCCACATGATTTCACTGCAAAGGGGCCCATTGAGGCTCTTTCGGCAGGGGCCTACTGAAACCTGGAGCCGACCCTGTCTGTGCTCTTTGGAGTGGATTCTTCCCAATGGCCACACACAATTAGAAAAGTGTGTGGCCATTGTGGCACCAATGTGGGAATAAAACGTTTCAGCATCTTCATAGTCCCCTTTTACTTAGTGATTGCATGTTAGCAGCTAGTTTTAAGTGAGTCATCTGATTTTAAAGCTGAGTCACTTGTTCCAATGAGTACAGAAGGTGAAACCCAAATGTATCCTTTAGCGAATGGAGTGAGTAAAACCGTTTAAATATGTAAATTGTGACTGAACTTTCAAGTGGGAGATAAAAATGTTTATTATTTATGAAATTTGACAGAATGAACGTACAATGCTTTATTAAACAAATTTGCCAGAATCAATGTTCTATGCCAGTGATGACAAACCCTTTATAGACCAAAACCCAACTCAAAACCCCAAAGTAGTGAATTAGTGTTCCCTGTTCTGAAACAGCTTTAGGACACCAAAACGGGTGAAAGAAGGAGGGGGCATTTGGATTACCATTGTAGCCATGGGGCCTTCCAAACAGGAAGAATTGCAAGGTCTGGAGAAGGAGGTCCAGTAATAATAATGCTTTCACCAACCTTCTCACTCTTCCTGCAGTCCCATACAGCTCAGCATATGTTACAATGATGCTGAGCACAGCACATCCTGGGCTGCCTTGGACAGCAGGAGGATGGCTCGAGTCTGGTCTGACAAACTTTGTGCTGTGCCATAGATTTGCCACCACTGGTCTATAGTATATTTATTAGATTTGCTTATGTCATCCTATTTAAGAGCCCTTCACTTGGTGCACAAACCTCCTCCTCTGAAAACTTTGTGACACCAGTTTTATTGGTGACTTGCTAAAAAAGGCTGTTTGGTTAGTTCCGTTAATTTCAGCATCAGCTGTGAGTAAATAGCAAACTGTGTGGCTAAAGTAAAGGTAACCTGTCACAGTGATTTGGGAAAGTAAACCACCCACAGGTCCTCTACGTGGTCGCATAAAAAAAAAATGTATACTTACCTTCGACCAGATCTCCATATCCCTGCACATTCCAGCTAGTGAAGCTGCCATAGCACAGCCTGGCTTCATTGTGCAAGCACTGATTCACTTACCACAACACAAAAGGAGATCTGAAGATGTGAGTCTTGTGCTCCTCATCAAAATCACATAGAGGTAAGTGTGACAAAAATTCTGTATACTGTATGGATCTGTATGCATCCTACTGTACCCAGGATAGCGGTTTTTGCACACCTGCTAATATCCCTTAACTTGTTGATGATGCCCCACTAGATATAATAATATTATCACATAGAGATAAGTATAAATGTTTTTTTTACTAATTGAGGCCACCCAAAACTAATATACAGGTCAATTTTGGTCCCTAAACCACAGGTGCATACAGGGTCCCAAATCCCCCTGAGAGGTCCTCTATAAAGGGTTTTGCCACTCTTTTACATATGTTGACCATCGGCCTTTATTGTCTTAATAATAATACCTGAATGTTCATCAAGTGATTCAGCAGTCCTGATACTAACATTTTTGCTTTCTGTGTTTTCTCTGTGATTCTTTGTTTACAGGTATAAACTGTGATAAATAGGAGGGGCCTGCAACAGGAGACTCATCCTGCTCCCTCCCTCTCTCTCTCCACTTCTCTTCTCCTGTGTCTGCCAATGAGGACGGGCACAGTGGGAGACGCCATGAGGACGGGCTTGTTCAGTAAGAGAGAGGAAGCTGTGTGTATATGCAGAGGGCAGCATGGTGAGAACATGGAAAGGCTGAAGCTCTCAATGGAGGAAAAGACACAGGTACATCTACATGCAGAGACATGTCCAATGGAAGAAATTTAGTGAAAAGTTGCAAACCCCTTTAAATAGATAAGTCTATTTTATAACAAATGTAATAGTACTGGTTGCATGTCCGGAAAAGAAGGCCTACAATGATATTTGGTTAATTTGGTATCTGCCCCCTTCCTAATAGTTGATTGAAAAAAAAGAGAAATAAAATTTATTGTGCATGTGAGGAAAAGCAGGCAAATGCCTCTTACATTCTTTTAATTGTGCCTAAAAAAACATTTACAGAATACTTTAAGGGTCCGACCAACTAATGTAGAAGTTCTGGGAATGCTGGGTGTTCAGCATGGTTTGGCTTCTGTGTTAGGTGGTGTAAGTAAATGGATCGTGTTAAATACATTAAACCTGGAAAGACTCTGCAGAATTAGCACCTCTTGCCTAACGTCTTCTCTAAGGTACTTCCAGAAATGCAAGAAAAACCAACACCTGTGGGAATTGCTGGCAGCCTGGTTTCTTGAGTTTGAGTGCATACTTGTCTTTTTCTAAAATGCTAAAGTTTATTCTTAGCATCTTTAAAATAATATACCACTAAAATAAAGTAAAACAACACCACACATACTCAATCCCAGCGCTGGTTTTCTTTAACCCCTTAACTTCCCAGGACGAAAAATGTACCTCCAGGTCGGCAGATAACATTTTCATCCTACACTGCTGTCACCGATGACAACTGTCAATGGTGATAGCTGTACGGGAGCCCGGCTATATGTAGCAGCTGGGATCGTGAGGCCTTAGGCGCTGCAGTGAAACACATATGCCCCCACCACGATCAACCCCTGGTGCCGGATTCAGGGGGAACAAATTATCTCCGGAAGAGGACCCCAGAGCTGCATTCCACAGCACAATGACATATAATCGATTGTTCATTGTGTCACAGAGTGGAACAGTAAAAGAATGTAAAAAAAAGTGATACAAATTTCTACAATTAAAAGAATAAATTTAAATTCTTAAAGCCCATTAAATGTCCCATATATTATAAAACTCCTACATATACAAGCGGCCCCCTACTTAGGACACCTGAATTACAGATGACCCCTAGATAAAGACAAACTTCTTTGCCCACTGTGACCTCTGGTGAAACTTTCTGGATGATTTACTTATGTCCCATGCTAAGATCAGCTGTAAGTTGTAAGTTTTATTGATAATCTTAGGTCTCATTACAACAAAAAAAATTTGAAAATCCTATTGTCACTGGGACAAAAAAACAAAAAAACATTTTAGTCTGGAGCTACAATTATAAAATATATAGTTTAGACTTTAGACACAAAAATTCAAGTTAAGAACAAACCTAAAGAACCTATCTTGTACATAACCCATGGACTGCCAGTAATTAAAAAGTGAAAATCACCACACAATGGTGCTTATTTACTAAGGGTTGCGGATAGCACTTTCGCCAGACTGTTCACTATTTTTGGGGATTGCATGGCTTGGACAGGTATTTAAAAGGGGTTTGTGCTGGGATAGTGTTGCACGCAATCGTTTTATGGTGCAGCTCCGCTGGCTTCCATGCTACACTAATTGGGGGCTGTGCCATTGTACGATCCGACTGATTCAGACTGAGAGCAGGATTTAACTTTCAAATTGTGTCGCAAGACAATGCACTTACATGCATCAGGAAGAAGAAGTTTAACTCTGTCGGACCTAAGTGGGGAAGCGACACATGCAGGATATCGGGCGAAGTGCATTATTGTCGGTGAACTCCGCGGGTAAGTAAATGTGCCCCAATCTGCTCATATATGTTATTGTCGGATAATACAAAATCATTGCTGAGCCCGTATTTTAGGATCTTTGCACATTCAACCAAACAGAATAAAAGTGATCAAAATGTCGCATTTTCACCACAATGATTCCAATAAAAAGTACATCTCATTCAAAAATTAAGCCCTAATACAGCTCAATCAACAAAACAATCAAAATGTTATGCCAGAAGATGGCAAGTGATTTTTCTTTACAAATGTGTCTTTATTCTGCAAAATTATTCAAAGATAAAAAGCTATATAAATGGGACATCACCATAATCATTCTGACCTATAGAACATAACTAACACCATATCTATGCTATGTATAAAACAAAAAAATAAAAAGGCTCCAGATTCCCTTTCAATTTTCGTGAAAATCTAGAAAATTGTGGATTGATTTGTAAGCCTCCTAACATCCTAATAAAATAAAATAACATAAAAATAATGATGTCAACATAAAGCAGACATATGGTTAATATTGTTAGTAACCTATTTGGGAGGTTAAACTAGCTGTATGACGAGAATTACTTTTAGAAATCAGAAAATTGCTAATTTTTGAAAAAAATTTGCACCAAATTTTAGATTTTTTTATCAATAAATGCAAAACATTTCAACCAAAATATACCACTAAGGTTAAGTACAACATATCACAAAAAAAACAATCTAAAAATCGCCATGGTAGGTTAAAGAGTTCTAATGTTATAGTCACATTTTGTGACACATTGCAGAAAACTTTGGACAGGGCTCTTAAGGTGAAAATGAGCTGGGTTCTTAAGGGGCTAAGCGCGACAAGCTGGGTTTGTTGAAAAAAAGAGTTAGAAAAAGCAGTCCGGAGTGCCGGGATGTGATGTCCGGGGCTCCGGGCTGTTAATTATTCACTCCTCCTTTGTGACGTCACCTCCCTCTGCAACATTGGGAGAGGGAGGTATCTATCCAAAGAAGGCATGAATTCCCACCTCTCGCATGTCGTCACCTCCCTTTTCAACATGGGTAAGGGAAATTACATCATGCAAAAGGTGTGAATAATTAAAAATCCTGGAGCACTGGACAACACATCCCATGCTCCGGGCTGCTAGCAATCCATTTATGTCAAGCTTGAAGAAGACCAGTGCCGGGATTGAGGTGAAGAGGATAATAGGTGAGTATGTGTAGTTTCCTTTTACTTTATTTTAGTGGTAAATTTTGTTTAAATATGGATTACAAAAATTAAAAACTTAACCAAATTCGGAAAGTCCTTAGTTTAGCCTATTATTCCTGTCAGGGTTTAAGTTTGTGCATTCTTTATACGCCGTTGTTACAAGGCATATTATTTTTCCCATTACTATGTTTTATACGTCCATAAAATTTTAGTATATAGTATTAGAGAGTAAAGAGCTGTAAAAGACATTTGACAGCGCCTGCAGGGCAGTTACTGCATTGTATACGCTCACTGCTCCTCTGCTTTCTATAGACTTTAATAAGGGGAGCAGCTGACATAAATTTTGCACAAACAGTAAGTTTTTAAAATTGACTGGTTACTAGCAATATAAAACAGGCAAATGTAAGTATCTAAACAACTTTGACGACGACTATTATGAAGATTAGACAGCTGTATCACAGCATCTACAAAATGGCTTGTTTTATATTGTGCTCCCAGGTGTGCAATCGGCGCCTCTCTTCTATGCACAGGTGTACTGACGTATATTACGGTTTGCAAAATATTTCCTAGATGCAGTACGATTTAAAAGTGTCAGAGCACAAATATATTTGCACCGTGAAATTCAGTTCTGTTAACTTCCCTTCATACCAGAGGTCTTCCATAACATTGTTCATTTGGTTGCCCCTCCTGGTGGCAGGAAGGGACTGACCCAATACTGGACAGGCAGGTGGTCTTATAGTTATGAATTATTTGGTAAACAATATTGCAATCACTTCTTCTAATAGTTATAAAAGAACATCTCAGTGAGGTTTGCTACTATTTCTAATAATAATAATGAAAGTACTGTACATCTTAGCAAGGTTTTCACCAGCATCAAAGCTTTATCGTTGAGTGTTATTTTAAACCATTGTAAGTCTCTATCGTTTCTCAACGTACTTGACTGCAAAGAACAGACGATCTATTGTCTCCGCACGACCGAATGATGCCCTGCATAGATTTATTAGCTCCATAGCAACATTCCTTACCTGTTTGTAAAAAAAATACCTAGCTAACCACAATTTAGGGAGGTGACGTTGGTACATTTAGTCATTACGGTACCTGCAATCTTTCACATGCATGCACAGCAGAGTTATAGCTGACAAATGATGAACACATCGCCTCTCCCAGGGAGGGGAGTGAGTGCTGTAAAAAATTGCAATGTGAAATTTTAGTGCAAAAACTGGCCATGTCTATATATGAAAATAAAACATAAATGTAAATGTTTGCGATTTTACTTATATCTATCTATATTATATCTATAGCTATCTTCTTAATACATCTAAATGAATATCAACATTAATTAATCTACATTTATCTATCTCATATTTTTATCTTTTTAATCTAAATGTAAATATCTACATCTATCTGCCTATCTATCTGCCTATCTATCTATCTATCTATCTATCTATCTATCTTATATTTCTATCTATCTTCTTAGTCCATCTACATATTGTATATATATAAAGCGGCAGACTGGTGTGTAAGGATTTACATAAGGCGTCTGCTAGCTAGTATGCTGACATGTTAAAACTGTCTGGAAGAGGTGAAGGGATTCACACAGAATACAAGCTATTGCATAGCTATTGTACTACATATAATAGAAGTGTGCGTTAATCAGATGAGCTCAGTGTTTAGAACGCTGCAGGGCATGCCAAGCCCATTATTGAGGTAAGATGATACATACACTTCCCTGGACCAAACCCACATACTGAGACAGATAAAAAGGGTAGTTTCATCACAGAGCCGTTCACTCTGCCTTCTTCTCTTCTCATCCTCAGCATCACAGATCCACAAGGACCATGTCTCGTCAAACAAGTTACACAAAAACCTTCAGCGCTGCTTCTGCAGTTCCATCAGGGCGAAACCAAAGTGGCTTTAGCTCTGTCTCTGTGTCTCGTAGTGGTGGTGCTGGTGGCCGGGTGAGCTCTGGTGGCTTTGGCAGCAGAAGTCTTAGTGGCTTAGGAATGAACAAAAGAATTTCCCTGAGCTCACAGTCCCGTTATGGATATGGCTCAGGGCTTGGAGGTGGTAGCGGAGCAGGCTTTGGTGTGAGCTCTGGATTCGGTGCTGGGCAAGGATTCGGAGCTGGACAAGGATTCGGAGCTGGGCAAGGATTTGGTGTTGGACAAGGATTTGGAGGTGGACCAGGCTTTCCAGTGTGCCCACCTGGAGGCATTCAAGAAGTCACAATTAACCAGAGCCTCTTAGCTCCACTCAATTTGGAAATTGACCCAAATATTCAAAAAGTGCGCACAGAAGAAAGAGAACAGATCAAGACCCTCAACAACAAATTTGCTTCCTTCATCGATAAGGTAGGTATTTGTAAAGCTTCTGAAAATTCCTACTACATCAAGATTTGAGGTTTAAGAAAGATTTTTCACAATTTCTTTCTGTTGTTCCATAGGTACGTTTCCTAGAGCAACAGAACAAGGTTCTTGAGACCAAATGGAGCCTACTTCAAGAACAGGGTGTCAAAACAGTTAGAAATAACATAGAGCCACTCTTTGAAGCCTACATTAATCAACTCCGCAGGCAACTAGACAGCCTAGGAAGTGACAAGGCTCGTTTGGAAGCAGAGTTAAGACAAATGCAAGATTGTGTAGAAGACTTCAAGGGAAAGTAAGTGGATGTGTTACTTATGTTTCTAAATCTTGCTTTGTGTCTTTTTATAAACTTTACATGCTCCAAAAATTTAATTTTCATCAAGTCATAACTTATGACTTGTTTCACCACAATGAATGCATGAATGAATGCATCAGGTAAATTGCATTAGACTCCCATCAGTAAATCTGGAAAATGTAGAATTGTTCTTGAGAGCCATCAGCCCTCAAGATTGCATAATGCTTATTATACGGAAGTCATGAATAATTATTGTATTAGAACAAGGTCTGTGTCAAAGTTAAACTTTTGTAACCGACATGACGTTGCATATCTCACAAATAAAATGGCCATGAAGAGAGATGAATTGTGCTTGTGGTTGGATATCATAAACATATAATTATTTTTCCTTGTTTAGATATGAAGAGGAAATTAACAAGAGAACAGCTGCAGAAAATGAATTTGTGGTGCTCAAAAAGGTGACTAACAAATCACATAACTACAATGAGGTATTGGGTGATTTCTTTTGCTGTACCTTGTTGTCTGATCCAATCTTTTGTTGACTAAGGATGTGGATGCTGCCTACATGAACAAAGTAGAGCTGGCATCCAAGGTGGATGCTCTGAATGATGAGATCAACTTCCTGAGGGCCCTGTTTGAAGTGGTAATTATAATTCCAAAGTTTATCTTTCCATTTTATGCATATGACATGTGGCAATAATAATTTTTCCTATGAACTTTTTAGGAACTTTCCCAAATGCAGTCACAAATCTCAGACACTCAAGTCGTTTTGTCCATGGACAACAACAGAGCTTTGGACCTGAATGGTATCATCGCTGAGGTCAAGGCTCAATATGAAGAAATTGCCAACAGAAGCCGAGAGGAAGCTGAGTCTTGGTACCATACCAAGGTATGTACTTTTGGAGGATTGGTATCCATTGCTGAAAACCTAAAAAATGCTTTTACTCTGTGCATTTTGCATTCACTGGAAAGACAAATCTTTATGAAATGCTATTAATCTTGCATTTTAATAAACTATTATAATTTTTTTCTGCAGTATGAGGAGCTCCAGGTTTCTGCCGGAAGACATGGTGATGACTTGAGAAATACAAAGACTGAAATTGCAGAGCTAAATCGCATGATTAACAGGCTGCGTTCTGAGATCGACAACGTGAAAAAACAAGTAAGAGAAATAGCTAGAGGGATTCAAAATAAGTGTGAGGCATGAATACTGCACTATAACAAAGAGATTATTATAGTGTCACATTGTCTCAGATTTAAACTTCTGCCAGGAAGTTTGGATTAAGGAATTTAACAGCATGCCTATAAATTAGAAGGAAATATTTGTTGCCCCAGAAACATGAAAGTGAACACAAACCTTAAAAGGATGAAAAGATCATAGTGATTGTTGGCCGAAGCCATATATTGTTATCCAGTATATATAATATTAATGAGATCCTTATTTTCTTATTAAAACAGTGCGCCAAACTTCAGAGCTCAATTGCAGAGGCCGAGGAAAAGGGAGAGCTTGCAATAAAGGATGCTAAGCATAAGCTTACAGAGCTGGAGGATGCTCTACAGAAGGCCAAACAGGACATGGCTCGCCAACTGCGGGAATACCAGGAGCTGATGAACGTCAAACTGGCTCTTGATATTGAGATTGCCACCTACAGAAAACTTCTGGAAGGAGAAGAGAGCAGGTAACTCCATAACCAAAAGATTCTTAAACTAAACAGCTTTTAGGCTAATTGTCGATATGGTTTAGAAATATTAAGTGGCCCCTTAGAAATAATGCATAATTCTTTGAAAATTCTATATACCATTGAATTTCCAAATTAAAACCTTCTAACATATATTAAACTGGGAACTTGAATGTGATAAATCTATTTTGTGGTGGGCTCCAACATTTCACTCGAAAAAAAATTGGTGGAAATCCCTTATCTATAGGAATAAACTAACCTTTAAAAATGTAACTTATCTTCAGTGATTTCAACAATCAATATGACATTATAGTAAGTGGTCATACACAATTTCAGATATAGATAAGGAGCTAATGTGTACAGTATACTATGAGCTATCAAATGTACTTCCAATGAAGAATTTGAACATTTCTTTTTTCTTATAACAAGGTTGGCTGGAGAAGGTGTAGGAGCAGTTAACATCTGTAAGTTAATTTACTGGTCTCAATCTTGAAGATATCCTATTTTCTATTAAATAGTTTGTTATGTCTAACCATACAATTTATTTTTCACAGCTGTAGTAAGCTCATCCTACGGTGGTAGCAGTGCAGCTGGTCAAGGCTATGGAATTGGAGGTGGATTTAGCTCCGGAAGCGGAAGTGGTTTTGGAGGAAGTATTGGAGGAGGTATCGGTGGAGGCATTGGCGGAGGTATCGGCGGAGGTATCGGCGGAGGAAGCTTCTCTGCTAACAGTGGAAAAATGGCAAACTTTGGAGGAGGCAGCAGCTCAAGTGTAAAAATAGTTTCAAAAACCTCCACAAGTTCAAGAAGATATTAATTCTTCCTCAAGAATGAATAAATAATTTCTACTGCCACTCCAAACATCAGTCCTGTGGCCATGAAAAATGTATTCCATTGTAAAATATAAGTGTTTTAACCCACAGGGTTTAGGTATCTTGGCAAATTTCTAGCCCCGGGAATGACTATGTTAACTTTACTTGGCCCAATTTACAGTAGTTATGTACAGCAAACAAAACCTACTGTTCATTCATAAGGTTTGACACCCACATTCCATTTGGAAAAGCAACCAGTCGAAAAACATTAGCCACTTATTTTCCCAGTAACTTCTTTTCTTTCTGTAAACCAAATGTGCAATTCAGCTATCGCTTGACTTTGTTTAATACTTCTATGATGTCTTATTTGATGTTCTCTGCAATAAACTGCAATTATTCTTACAACCGTATGCTCCATGTCAATCTGTATGATTTTCTTGAAATTCTATGGGCATAATTTGGATGTCAGGGTGTTATGCCAATGAGGAACCTGCCAACAAGATAATGTACAATATACACTCCGTAGTTTCTTCATTTCAGAGCCTTCATTGTTAATTTTAGTAAAGACAATAGAAAAGTCTTTTTCAATTTGACAGTTTTTAGACTACTTGAACGTGTTTTCTCATTAAATAAACGCTCCAGTCAAAGGTGATTCATTGAATTATACTGATGTTTTTTTATACCATGAAAAAGAATCATCTGGTTCTAAACGCATAGGTCTAGTCCAGTGTGACCATGAGATTTGTACAGCTTTTTAATCTACCATGAAAACAAAGTTTTGATGTTTTGTGGAAGTGCTGCAGCTCCTGCAACATTTTTTCTATGTCATTGAATTTTACCCTGTGGAGGGCCTGAAGGGAGGGCCTTACTCTATGGTCTAACAAAGTTCTAGGAATACAATGAAAATGAGTCATGCTCCTCCCTTCAGGCCATATAATGAGCATTATTAAATGAATAAGCTTTAACTGGGGTGTTCCTTTAAAGACATGTATCCCCTAATTACAGCGTAAAGGTTAAGGGGAATATTTATCAGGGCCTTTGAGCAACATCAGTGGTGTGGAAACTCTGAAATAATCGCGAATGCTAGCTTATTGTTAGCACTTGCGATTACTTTCCCCAATCCACGACCTTAATGACAGTGGCCAGTGCAGGGCATTACTGTCCCCACATGTGAAAATTTGATGGCTGCATTTATTTTTAAATAAATATATAGGGAATACATGTAGTTAAAAGGCCCTATCACCCCCAAAAAGACCCCCACCAAATATGCCCACCATAATCCTCTCCCCAGCCCCTTTCTACATCTGGCAATTTTTTTTAAATTTATGTTGGGAAAGTTGGTTGTAACCATACCGACCTCTTACCAAATAAGAGGTTGGATCCTCGTATGCTCTGTGCTTGAAGTCGGCTTTATTTATGAAAGGGCCGGTCGACACTTCCCCACCATGCCCCTGTCAACGTGTACCTGTAGGAGAAGCCAGAAGCATCACACATATTGCATAATTGCTGCCGGCTCTCCACGTTGGGGCCACGCTGCACTGACAGTGGCTGTGGCCACAGCATCCTTATTCACGGCGCTGGCCGCGCCGCACTGACAGGGCCGCACTGACAACGGCTGAGGTGTCCTTATTCCCAGTGCCGGACGAATATATATAACATTCGGTCGGCACTGTCAACAAGCATGGAGCGGGCAACCGGCGTTGTGAATAAGGACACAGTCTGAGAATTCACTATAGATGCTGTTGCTTTCTAAGTGGCATCATTAGTACCCACACAGTGCCTACTTTACTATATCAATGTGGAGAATTAGAGGATGGAATATGGGTTACTGTGATGCCAGGGCCATAGCTACAGGAAGTTCAGATTCTGCAATGACACCTAAAGCCTATACAGGGGGTAACTTGAGGGGGTGCTGAGGGTGTAGTCACAACCAGTCCAAGAGGCTTAGGAGCCCTATAAGGTGGCACTTTCCCATATGAGAAAACTAGTACTATAAACAATGGCAGATTTGAATTCTTACTATGGGCGGGCGCTCAATGCCTTCAGCTTCCCAGGGGTCCACATTGTCTATACCTGGGTCCTATATGAGGATTGCCACATCTTAAGGTTAGAAAAAAACCCTATACTCACCTTCGGCTTCTTTTCCCTGCAGCTCTGTCTTCGCCTCTTCTAGCCTGCGTGCATCACTATGACCGGTGAAGTTACTCCTGCCATCTCTTATGTCACATAATAGTCCAACATACTGAATGTAGTTGTTAAATTGCCAGAACCACTCACTGAGGAAAAATGAAGCAGTTTCACTAAGTTAAAAAGTCAATTGCCGCCTGTTTTCATGTGTGCAGACAGTTCCATACAGTGTCAGCTTCCTGGACGCCTGAAAATGGGACATGGAGGTTGTTAAGAAAGGAAGATGAATAACATTAGGGTTTAATAAGGATTTATTTATTATTACTTTTCACAATTCTAAAGAAATCATGTTGAAAACTTCTTACTATCTACAGTTCTGTGCCACTCTTGATATTTGGCTAAGGGCAGTAGATTTTGCTGTCAGTATAAAATAATAAAACTTAACAAGTTATAACATTGAAATAATTAAGATTTTACAAGCTTCATAATGCTGGCAAACTTAGCAGTGCGTTTAAGTTATAGCCTACATGTAGAACAATGCAGTATTGGAATCATAGGTTTGTCAGTATTTGTACTGTTTCCATGGTACATATGGTTAGAGCATTCTTACTGGGGCACCTGTTATTGGCACATATAGATCCGGGGGAACTTGTGGCTGGCAGTGACATGAACATACTCTGATTCCAGTATCTGTTGTTTGTACACACTCATAAGGCCATTGAAGCTTGTGCATAATTTTGGGGGAACCTTTGGTAGACACACTCTTATGGAGGCACCTATGATTTGTATGCAGATTAATTTTTATGCAGATTAAAGTTGTTAGTAACATACAACGGTAGGGGCACCTGTCCCATGCCATTATGGGGTGAATCCAACCAACACCTGCTTGTAAAGGGGCATTTGTGGCTGTCAGATGCTGATATCTCATGTACAAGACTGTCGTTTTTTGGCCATGAGCGGGATGCACAAACAGGATATAGCTCACAGACCCTAATTTTTTTTAAAACACTTGGGTCAAATGGGGCAAAGTTTTGGTACCAAGAGATAAAAACTTCTGTCTCACTTTACTGTAACCATGCCAAGTGGCCATGCAGCAAATTATAGAGAAAGTCATATTTCTGACCTGATTTGTGACACGTCTGCTCGTTTCCTAAGTACCCCGGCGAGGTGTCCATTCCCCCTGGCCAATGTCCACCCAGCCACACATTGACAAATGCATGCTGCTGCTCCAGTTATAGGTCAGAACTAGAGATTGGCGAATTTGTTAAAATTCGCTTTGTCCCGATTCGCCGAATTTTTCGAAAAAATTTGATTCGACCCCAATCGAATCAAAACGAATCACGTTAAAAAACAGGCATTTCCTGTTTTATAGGATCTTAAATGATAATTCACCACTGTCCACACTTCCTTACTGCTCCTGCTGTCTCAGAAATCCCTAGAAGTAGTGAGTTAAAATAGAGCTGAACACAGCACATCTGAGGCTACCCTGGACTATCCAGGACTGCAGTCGGAGGCCTTGGGTCACTCAAACAGTCTGGCAAACTGTATGCTGAGGTGACGGAGTTGGTTCCCGAGGGGAGATGGCTCTGAGTGCCTCCACTTGCAGCTGTGGCAAAGGTTATCGAATTTTCCAATATACTTTTTGTATCAATTCCTCACAGATTTCTAGATCTCTTTGCTGTCATTCTATAGGAAGCTTTATTTTTTACTTCCTGTGGAAAGAAATCAGTCCATGGTCATGTGATGTCACACAGGTGCACATTTCGTTATAACTCCCGGCTCTGATTCCTTTCTGTGATATAACGAGCTGTGCATCTGTGTGATATCACATGACCAGGAACTGATTTCTATCCACTGGAAGTAAACAAAGAACCTTCCTAATGACAGCAAGCAGAGATCTAGAAAAACATGAAAAATTGTTACAGAAATTATATAGGAAAATTGTTTAACTTATACAAACAATAATATTTAGTTTCGGAAATGGGAACACCACTTTAATTCTGTGGGAAAATGTTGAGGACATATAAAATTGGGGGTATGAGCAATGAGTAACTGCTGAACTGGAGATTCTGTGCCATTCACCACTTTGGAGTGTCTATGGTGCTACTGCTGTGAAATAATCCAATTCTATCTGATAAAGTGTCCCTTACTCCAATGATAGCAGTAGGCAAGTGCCAGATGAGAGAGGAGTACAAGGCAGCAACACTGCTCATGTTAAGATTTGGGGAGGTGTTTTCCACTGGGCACAAGGGCTATATTTTCCACTGGGCCTAAGGCTACACGGAAAGGGGGGGCAGGTCCGCTGAGGATAGCAGTACATTACATGTAGTATAGGTAGATTAGTACAGTACAGATAGTACAGCCACAGCTCTTAGCTCATAGCGATGTGCCCCTGATTTCTGTTGCATGAAAGCCAGCGCAGAGGCGCCACAATCCGATCGCATGTGCCACAATCTGTCACAGCCGCGCAAAACCCGAAAACATCGGAAAGTCAGATAAATAAGCCCCAATGTGTATTGCGGTCATCCACGCACGACTCTGGGTTTCGCCTGTATGGTTTTTTCCTCAGACAAGACCAGCCAGCTCATTTCCTCCTATTAATTTATTTAGTTATAAAACATTTGAATTAAATATACAAATAAAAAATACATGACTCCTTTAATATTCTCTACATTGTAATATATTCTTTATATAAAATGAAGAAAATCATCAGAACTTTCAAAATTGACATAATTTTCCTTTCCACCAATAACTATCCTGTCCTTACATACAACCTCCAATCCCATCTTTTCCTGCCGTTTTCATTCAGATTACAAACACTTAATATCCCTATGACATCACTTTCCCGCTCAGATCATTGAAAAATCACATCGTCTCACTTTTATTATACAAAATACATTTATAATAAATTTTAAAATACAAAAGAAGGTTGACCTATAATACTCCAATTGGAACAGGTTTTCACAAAAATTAAAATACCCGCCAGCTCCGTCAACAAATCTAAAAATAACCTGCTTCCTCTGCCTGTATCGCCAACCTATCACAGGAGTGCCTCTCCTCTATGGGAAAAAACGTTCAAAAATCCAAAAAGGGGCGGATCCATTGTTCCCCAATCACAACCACGCCTCAGCCCTGTGGCGAAATTCTTTTAACAAACATAATGGAGAGGATCCCCAGTTCTCCAATCCGGCTGGATCTTCATCTAAAATTGAAATACCCACCTATTTCATCATCCAATGGGATGACAGCCTCACTCCTAAAGAATATAACACTGAAACAAAACTTGAAGAAAATCCACTCGGATAGCTGTCCAATTTCTATAGGAACTGTCGCTAGAATAGAGAATGGGAAAGTCGACTATCATATCCTATAATTTAGTTCTGTGTTCCCAAAAAAACATAAATTATTTTATTATTATTATTCCAAAGTGTCAAAACACTGTTGCAGTGAGAAACACAATTGTTTCTACATAGAAATGTCTACGTGTGATGATGCACTTTGGCCAATGTGTTTAAAAACACAATGTTAGCACATCATGTGAACACAGCCTTAAGATGATGTTTATGGAAAGAAGTGACATCACCGATAGGGGCCACGAGCCCAGTGATTGATAGAACAGCATCAATACTAGAGAGGAAGGGTTTTTAAAAATGTGGTACATGCTGTGGTTTGTTCACTGATTCCCTGGCCTTATCATTATGATGCAGGCCATGCAGATGGAGAGAAGTAGAGTCACCAGATTCATCAAGAACATGTGCTACAAATCATGAATCTGGACCCTCTGTACACTACACGGGCACAGAGTGCAGTTTGCACTGTTTTTAGTAAATGTGTGGGGTAATGCAGGAAGAACACAGGTAATCTGCAGCTGTAGCCTCTGCTCGGCACAGTAATAGTTAAATGGTGTAAAATGTTATTCAATTATGTGGCTGTATTGTAAAGTGGAGTGTGATTGGAGAAGTGCTACCACCTGACCATGGGGAATGTAAAACCCCTGTGCAGTGGGAGCACATGGTCTTAGTCCAGTTTTAGCTGCTCTGACTTCAAGTTCCTTCAGAGTATGTTAGCAGTCCAGACCACATGGTCTGAGTGAAGAGACAGTCAGTGTGGAGCACACCTCTAGTGCTGCCACAGTAACCAATCCCAGGAACTGAGTCAGGAGACTCTAATCCAGAGCTGGAACTTCCACCATTTGGACACAGCTCCATCTCAATTATCTCAGCCTGCATCTACTATCAGGTTGGGGCATTATTCCAGCGGACCACTCTCCAAGACCACTCCAGTACCAGAATCCAGATCTGCTGTTTGACCGTTTAGGCCCATTGCCTGCTACCTGTTATTCAATAAAGAACCATGAGTTGATTTGCACAACGTTGTCTGATCCCTGGATATGGCTGTCTACCACCAAGGGCTCCCCATCTATTACCCAGGAACCTATCTTACAGACACTCAGGAGTTGCCCCAAGGAGTAACAAGTACTTCAGCCTCTCCCTCCATATTTCTTGCACACAGCAACTGCTGGACACCTGCCAAGTTGGTCCCCATACCAAGACCCGAAGAGAGCTGAATGACCCGAAGAGGAGTCAAAGCAAGAAGAGGACCTATGGGGGCATCAAAAAGGTGAGTACAGTGTTAATTTTTCTTTTACTACGGCAGGGAAGGCAGGCTATATACTACAGGGGCTGGCAGGCTATATACAGTACTTGGGGGCTGGCAGGCTATATACTAGAGGGGCTAGAAAGCTATATACTAGATGGGCTGGCAGGCTATATGCAAGAGGGGCCGGCAGGCTATATACTAGCGGGCAGGCATGCTATATACTACAGGGGCTAGCAGCCTATATACTAGTGGGGCTGGCAGGCTATATACTAGAGGGTCTGGCAGGCTATATACTTGGGGGCATGCAGGCTATATACTACAGGGGGCTGGCAGGCTATATACTGGGGGGGATGCAGGCTATATACTACAGGGGCTGGCAGGCAATATACCGGGGGGGGGGGATGTATTTTCCACCCTCAGCTTATACTTGACACGTGGTTTTCCCAATTTTTTGTGTTAAAATTAGTACCTCGGCTTATATTTGGGTCGTCTTATAGTCGAGTATATATGGTATATTGTATCCAGAAAAAATATTTTATCATTTTGAAACACCAAAACTGCTGAATAATCTATAGACATTTTGGGGCAGAAGAGCCATCAATTGGGTCTTTAATTCGGACAGGGCTCAATGTAATTGATGTGATATAACAAGTAATTGAAATTCCAAAGCTCTGTATGGTGAAAATCCATCTTTATTAGAAATACAAGAGACAAGCATTCACAATAAACACATAACACAAACGAAGGATAGTTTCCGTGCACTAAAATCACTAAAATGCTATATTTACATGTAATCTTCTTCTGGAAGTTCACTCTTATTAATTTTTATGTATTCCTTTTTTTTTACCAAATACAGGCAGTCCCCGGGTTACATACAAGATAGGGTCTGTAGGTCTGTTCTTAAGTTGAATTTGTATGTAAGTCGGAACTGTATATTTTATCATTGTAATCCCAGCCGGAACTTTTTTTGGTCTCTATGACAATAGTATTTTAAAAATGTTGTATTGTCATAAGAATCAGGATTAAAACTAAAGCTTCATTACAGACACCTGTGATAACTGTTATAGCTGTTTATTGTAGCCTAGGACTAAAGCACAATGAATTACCAATATCCAGAGGTCCGTTTGTAACTAGGGGTCGTATGTAAGTTGAATGGTTTTAAGTAGGGGACCGCCTGTAGCTACTCATGAATGATGTTAAAGGTGTAGTGCTCTTTAAATACTCTGCTAGATCGAATTAATAATAATAATAATCTTTATTTATATAGCGCCATCATATTCTGTAGCGCTTTACAAATCATAGGGGACATATACAAATATAATAAGACATTACAGAGTACATTTAGTAGTAGAAATGGATCAGCAACTGTTTAAGATCAAAGAAAAAGGTGAAAAGCTATTTTCTCTTTTGCATGGTATTTGACCGGACCAATATTCAACAGTGTGTCCAAAGGATCCATATCTGAATATTGAATTGACATCAGCTTCATTTATGACACATTTTCAAAAAAGATACCAATGTAATTTTACTTTCTGGCAATGTAGAAAATTCTGAATAATCCCACCTGGAATGTGTGGCTAGAGAACATTTTCTCTTGATGGTCTATTTTGACTCAACTGGACCAGGTTTAACAAAGGGGATAAATCTTGCAAAATTTTGTCTAGTCTAACTTCTCACCTACTATTTTTCGGCTTTGTTAAAACCCCAAAAAACCCATCATATTCTGCAGCGCTGTACAGATCATGACCAGAGCTTTCACCATTACTCCAGCCTTACGACTCTGACACAGTCCGGATAATCCTTTATACCTGGAAGTTAAACTAAAGGAAAATATGTAATTTAGCTGATTTACCATTTACCTGATTTTACCATTGTGGCGGTGCCTGCTCTCCTTTTGTGTAGCTGATTTTACCATTTATCATTATCATTTACCTGATTTTACCATTTACCATTATCATTTACCTGATTTTACCATTTACCATTATCATTTACCTGATTTTACCATTTACCATTTTCATTTACCTGATTTTACCATTTATCATTACCATTTACCTGATTTTACCATTTATCATTACCTGATTTTGCATTAGAAATTGACCCTTTCAAACTTTTGCAGATTTCTTAAAAGGGTTTGCCCATGAAAGAAAATTCTTAATCCCCTAGTGATATTAACACAATAAAGGTAATTTTTAACCCTTTACTTTATAATTGTACTGAGTTTTATTGCTCCTTTAGCTCCTATCACTGTGATGGTCAGTGTAAGATTCCAGGGGACTCTCTAACCAGACACTTTATGATCCCTCTAGTTCTGTTTGCTGACAATGTGGTTAGATTATCAGGGTACAGGTTTTTATACACTTTCATTTACCTTCTGTAAATTGTACTAGTATCTGATTCATAGAAAGAGAGTTGAGACAAATCAGAGATGATGAGATTCATTAGATGCCTATTGCACACAATGACAGTCAGCTATCCTACATCTCTGCTATTGCACAACACACTAGATCTGCTGTGCCTCCCCCGATAATGAACTTATCTGGCTGTAGCTTGTAGTTCTCCTCACAATGCTGCTGGCAGGATGTCAGGGTATGTGTCAGAGTGAGCTTTGTTCTGGAATGCAGGGGGCTAGAGGCAGAGAGAGAGAGAATTTCTTAGTTCCACAGCCCTCAGACAGAAAATCAAGATGGCTGCCGACCCTAAAGTCAGAGGATGCAGGGTCGGGAACCAGGGGCAACTGAAATTGTGTACAGCAGGACTGATAGAGACAGGTTGGACTTATATCTAGGAAATTCTGTATTAAAGAATGTGTTATTTTGTTATCCTGAGTGCATTTAAGAAACTTATCTTTGTGGGAATATCCCTTAAATGGCATCAATAAATTGATTCCTAATCAAAAATAGTGCATTTTACTTGATGGTAATTACAATTCTATTGTACGAGAAATTTATTTTGATTCACATTTTCCATCTACACTCTGAAGTAGATTGTAAACATATTGATGCATACACAGGACATGTCATTAGGTCAAACAGGTTATTTTTTAATTTTTATATTACCGATGTTGGACATTTGACATAGGGCTAATGTCAGTAAAAGATACATTTATCCTTCCATATTTAATTTTTAGTCACTTTTACACTTCATGGTACTGGCTCAACTCAGTTCAACTAAACTTAATTCAGGTTGTATATTTACATTTAAGGGCAAACTCTCTAATCCGTGAGGGCTCAGTGATGGAACCCTCACAAATCAAAATATATGAATAGATCAGGCAGTCACGCCATCTTGGCCATCTCCCTCAGGACCTTAGAGAGGAATAGCGCAGCTGACACATGTATGACAGGCAGCTCTGTCCATCTGGGGTACAATGGACTCCCATTCTTGTGATCATTGGGACCCCCACAGATCACCAGGCTATGGATATTTGTTAACTTGTTGTTAATGGAAAGCTCTTTTATCATGCAATGTTCAATTTCAAGTACACGTACTAAAGGTAGCACACATCTAACAGAACCTGCTACATTTTGAATATTTCCTTTGTGTGGTTGTAGCTTATGGTTGTTGAGTTGACAAATCACAACAGTAATAAAATTACCTTGGACATAAAAAACACATGTAGTTAATATACAACTTCAATTAAAATAAATCTATGAATACCTGAAGTTTCATACAATACTTGAACTGTGCTTGAAGAGAGAGTCTAAGGTCTTGAGCAGGAACTTTTTTTTATCAGTGACTCTTCTTCATATACAGGGCAAAGCCTTTACAGTACAATAAACAGTAGTATCTGAGCTGCTTGTTGTTAGCATGATCTAAAGAGCTAGTTTGCTACATTTTTCTCATTGTGACATTCATTAATCACAGAAATGAATTATATATATATTCATATAAAATTTGTGAGTTGGAACAGCTATGTTATAATTGTAACTCCAGACAATTTTTTTTGACAATTTGAATTTCATATTTTCTTTTGCTGTTATGGGACCAAGGATTATCAATAAAGCTTTATTATAGACACGTTACAGCTGATCATTGCAGCCTGGGACTAAAGTAAAGCATCCAGAGATCTTCACCAGAGGTCAGAGGGGGCAGAGAGGTCCGTCTTTAACTAGGGGGTCGTCTGTAAGTCAGGTGTCCTTAAGTTGGTGATCGCCTGTACAATGTACTGGTCAAACAGGTAGCAGTCAGGTCTTAAAAATATATGCATTAAAGACATGCGAATGAGCAAATGTAAGGATCTAATTAAACTTTGATTAAAGGCAGCACAGTGGCTTTATTGGTTCACATTACAGCCTTGCAGCACTGAGGACCTGGGTTCAAGTCCCAGGGTCAACATCTGCAAAGAGTTTGTATGTTTTCTCTGTGTTTGCATGGCTTTCCTCCCATAATACAAAACATACTGATAGGTTGATTAGATTGTGAGCCCCATTGGGGACAGGGACCAATTTGGCAAACTCTGTGTTGCACTCCGTAATCTGTGTGTGCTATAGAAATAAAGGAATTAAAGTCAATTTTTACAACTAAATGACTAGATGAGAACAACGTAAAAATGTTTGGTCTTGTGTGCAGTTTCCAAGTTTTTTAAGTACATATCATTAAGGACCCGCACCGTAGTCATGGCTGGCCAAGTCTAATTGAAGAATACAGAAAGCAAAGGCTAGCCACAGAAGGCATAGAGTATTACAAATTGCTGAAATTGTAAATAAGTTGTCTGATAAGAAGAAAAACTCACCTACTCACTCACAAATGATCTGTTAGCGTCTTCTTCTTTACAGTAAAATGTCAGTTTGTGAGAAATTCATACATTGTGACCTATATACTTTCCTATGTATCTATACATACCTAACTATACATAGCCTCCAAATTGAATGCATCGGGAACTGAAGTTGTAGGTGAATGTCAAGTCCTGCATTAATATCTGTCACGTAAAATGTTGGAAAAAAGAATGATGTTTCTCAAATATTGTGTCACTAACATCTTTCCCCAATCCACACCCATTGATGTATACACCTCTTATTGTTCTTGGCTATGCTCTCCACACCCCATACTCTCGCATTTTTCCACAAAACTAGTAACAATCACTTTGGCACAATGCTCTCTTTATCCCATAGTCATGCATACCTGTGCACATCAATCAATCAACCTTCAAGGCTTTATCGAGTGACTTGGATGATGTGCTTGTGTGTTGTTACTATGGATGAAAAATACATCACGTCCATTAGTATAATTCTCTTCTAATTTTCTGCACATTTCATTCACCATTTATAAAGCAATGAGTCATGGAAAGAGATGGAAAAGTGCACAACTGATACTCCCTTGATTTTACTATGTATGTTGCGATTGATAGAGGACCTACTAGTTCTCCTGATGTTTGTGGATTAGTGCATAATTATATTCTCCATAAAAATAAAAATGGTCGAGCAGACTCTGTCTTTTGCGACAAGACAGATAAAAAGTAAACCTAAAGGTGCATGTTAGTGCCTCGTCAGAGTTTGAGACACATTTAATACAGCAATTCAACAGAATTGTGTTGCACATTGTATATTAAAGGTCCACCAAAAATAAATTGTTGCACACTTCCAGAACAGTGCAGGGGGGCGCCAGATAACTCAAGGCCATCCCCCAGTATTCAGTTATCTAGTGCACCCTGCACATTTGAAAGGCAAACTGCCCTTAGTGCAGTTTGCACTTCTTTTGGTAAATCTGCACCATTGTGACATTGACAAAAATACAAAAAATTGAAGCTTGTCACCAAAGAATGTATAGTAAAAAAAATATATCTGTATTAATGCAAAAAAAGTCATTATAACAATGAAAGTCATCAATCAAGTCATTATAAAAAAAAATCCTTCTTGACTCCTACAGTTTTTTTTGTCCCCAAAATCTGATATTTTTGCTCCCAAGAAAGGTATCTAGGCCTCTCCTGAAAATATCCAAGGTATCCACCATCACAAAATGTTATGGAAGAAATTTTCTACAGTCTCACTGCTCTTACAGTAAAGAACCTTTGTCTATGTTGATGGTAGAACCTCCTCTCCTCTAGGCGCAGAGGATGCCCCCTTGTCCTGGCCACAGGCCTAGGTATAAAGAGATCCTTGGAAAGATCTTTGTACTGCCTTTTCAGATATTTGTACATCATAATTAGGTATCCCCTGAGCCTTCTGAATCATTTCACAATGTTAAAAGTTTTTTTTATAAATTGGAATTGATGCTCTATCCCCTAGTTCCTATTTTCCCAGCCATACTCCCACCTTCCACCCAGATTTTTTTTTGTTTTGTATGCTAGGTAAATTATAATTTCATATTCAATAGCTTTGACAATGACATACATAATATTGCTTTCTCTTGTGTTTTTATTTGGGGGGGGGGGGAGTTTTGGGATGGGTGTAGATTCCTAATCTTTTAATAACTCTTGTCTTGTCTTGTTCTCCACTTTCAGAATAAGTCAATACTTTTTCATACAAGTACATTTTACTTGCACTTAATAAATATTAGAGATGTGAGTAAATCAGATGAGCTCAGCGTTTTGATTGCTAAGAGGCATACCAAGCCCATCATTGAGGTGAGATGATGCACACACAGCACTGTGACCAAACCCTTGTACTAGGACAGATAAAAAGGGACATTCAGGCTCTGAGCCATTTACTCTAACTTTGTTCTGTGCACAATCTCAGCATCACAGATCCTCAAGGACCATGTCTCGCCAAACCACATACTCTGCTGGAGCAACCAAGAACTTCAGTGCTGCTTCTGCTGTTCCATCTGTGGCAAATCGTACCAGCTTTAGTTCTGCTTCAGTAACTCGTGGAGGTACAAATGTTCGGGCTAGCTCTGGTGGCTTTGGTAGCAGAAGTCTATACAGTTTAGGAGGAACCAGAAAAATCTCAATTCCTACAAATTCACAATCTCATGGTGCAGCCGGATCTGGATTTGGTGGTGGTGCTGGCTTTGGATTCAGCTCTGGCTTAGGAGTTGGTCAAGGATTTGGTGGTGCAGCTGACTTTCCTGTATGCCCACCTGGTGGAATTCAGCAGGTTACTATCAACCAAAGTCTTTTAGCTCCACTAAATTTGGAAATTGATCCAACTATCCAGAAAGTGCGAACAGAAGAGAGAGAACAAATCAAGACACTAAACAACAAATTTGCATCCTTCATTGACAAGGTATGTTGTCAAATTCTACCATTAATCATAATTAGTCATCAACTAATAATCATCATATTAAAGTGTTATTTTTTTTTTCTTTGTCATTAAATTTCGCATGACCTATATTTGCTTCTAATTTTGTAACTTTTAGGTCAGATTCTTGGAACAACAGAACAAAGTCTTGGAAACCAAATGGAATCTTTTGCAAGAACAAGGAGTCAAGACAGTTAAAAATAACATTGAGCCCCTCTTTGAAGCCTATATTAGTCAACTTAGGAGGCAACTAGATAGCCTAACTAATGATAAAGCTCGTTTGGATGGAGAACTTAAACATATGCAGGAAGCTGTAGAGGACTTCAAGGCCAAGTAAGTCAGCAAATTACTTTTTCACAATCGACATGCACCACAACATTTCACCTACACCTACTTTAAAGGTGAATAATTGTAGATTCAAGTAATGTGACTCCAGAGTGCTGTACTTTAGCTCCATCTGTCTATGGCTGTGCTACCTGGGGCAACAGAGAACTGGGAATTGACCAGCAAGAACTCCACTAATCTAATATTTAATTTTAATTTTTAAAACATATAAGAATGTACAAGAGAACAACATTGAAAACCCACAACATAAACATAGAAAATACTGTGTACCAAAAAGCTTTTTTATACATGACCAGTATAATGTAGTATATGTATATACTACATATACGTTTAATATGTAGTATTAAACTGAAGAATTTAAGTTATAACCTTATATAGCCATATTCTCTTTCTCTCTCTCTCCCCCCCCCTCTCTCTCTCTCTCTATTATATATATATATATATATATATATATATATATATATATATATATATATATATAGATATATATCATAAAGTGACTTTTGTAGAAGTTATCAGCAAGGTATGAGCAATGTGTATCATGATCATTTTAGATGTTAAAATTTGATTTGTAATATAAAGTGGTCAATATCAACCATTGCTTTATATCAAATGTCTTATATCAAAAATTTCTAATACCTTTTATTTTGATTAAACCTTACAAATATTTTTCAAACAACAGATATGAGGATGAAATCAACAAGCGTACAACTGCTGAAAATGAGTTTGTGGTACTCAAAAAGGTACATTTCATCTTTCAGGGTTATATTTCAAATTGTCTAGTAGGTTTATGTTTGAGATGATAACACGTGGAACTATGTTCTTGCAGGATGTTGATGCTTCCTACATGAGCAAGGTGGAGCTGGAATCTAAAGTGTCTAGTCTAACAGATGAAATTAACTTCCTGAGGGCACTGTATGAAGCAGTAAGTCACTGACTTAATTTTTATTATTAATTACTTTTAATTCTATGTACTTTCTATTTGAAGAGACAACTTCAAACAGTATAAGTGGATAGATTGGACTACAATATGGTTTGGTGAATTACAGTGGTTTGGTTGTTGACACATTTGTTTCTGAACTCAAGGCTACACTTAGTAAAATGGTGAAAAATAATTATAACCACCACTACATCTACTACATCTAAACTAACTGGCTCAATAATTAAAGATTAGATCAATACATTACTAATATTATAATTACTATTTTCATTATCTTTACTATTATTATTATTTTCAGGAGTTCCTTCCTGCTATATGCCATTTGTAATGCTAGGTCTTCTAATATAGCAGTGGGGCAAGGTAGCTCCTTCAGACACCAGGGGCCAGTTGCAACTTCTAGATTTCCATCCTCTCTAGCTATGCCCCTGACCTATGGGGTATAAATATGGCATAATCAGATGTGAGATGCATGTTTTACATTATTCTTCTAACACTCATTTGTCCTCTTACTATTAGGAACTCAACCAAATGCAGACACAGATCTCAGACACTTCAGTTGTCTTGTCCATGGACAACAACAGAGATCTAGATCTCCACAGCATTATTGCTGAGGTCAAGGCTCAGTATGAGGAAATTGCCAACCGAAGCCGCCAAGAGGCAGAGTCCTGGTACCAAAACAAAGTGAGTGCTTTAATACTACTTAAATCTATGGGCTTTTATCTTCCAAATATAACATGATTATTCAACATCCTGGCCAAATCTAACATTTGACTTTAATGTCCACTCTTGTTAGTATGAGGAGCTCCAGGTTTCTGCTGGAAGACATGGCGATGATCTGAAGAACACAAAGGCTGAAATCTCAGAGCTAAACCGTATGATTAACAGGATGCGCTCAGAAATTGACAACGTGAAGAAACAAGTAGGTGAAATAGCTGTTGGCATCATTCTAAAAGTGTAACACATACTGATAAATGGAGATTATGGGACATTATAATGTCAAAGCTGAAGTGAAAATTGTACTTGCATGCATGAACTCTCCTAGGAAAGTGCATCAAGTAATTTATGGATTGTCCATTACATTTTACGGAGGCAATACTATGACCTAACGCTTTCAAAAAATTAACACTTTTCTATCCTCCTGGTTAAAAAAAAATGGATCAATGTATTTTTCGAGAGTACCATATAACAAGGCATGTAATTCATCCATTTCAATCTTAAAGTTGGAGAATAAATATTTTTTAAAAATTTACATTTTTTTCCTATACTTGTGCCTTCAAGTTCACTAATAATTCCTATCATTTTTGCATCTAGATTGCCAAACTACAAACTGCCATTGCTGATGCAGAGCAGAGAGGAGAACTGGCACTGAAGGATGCCAAGCAAAAACTTACAGAGCTGGAGGCTGCACTCCAGAAGGCCAAGCAGGACATGGCTCGCCAACTCCGGGAATACCAAGATCTGATGAATGTTAAACTGGCTCTAGATATTGAAATTGCCACCTACAGGAAACTGTTAGAAGGAGAAGAGAGCAGGTATAAATAACTAAAAATGTTGTAGTTTCTTTATTTTAAAATTTATATAATTAAGAAAAATCTATAAAACATTTGTATTTGTTACAGATTGTCTGGAGATGGTGTTTCACCAGTAAGCATATGTAAGTTGCAGGTTTTCAATTAAAATTTTGATTTATTTTTTCTGTATTGATTATTTAACAACTTTACTTTTGTTTAACAGCTGTTATGAGCTCAACCTATGGCACCAGTGGTGGAGTTGGTCACGGCTATGGAGTAGGAAGTGGTTTCGGAGCTGGCAGTGGAAGCGGATTCAGCGTCAGTGGAGGGCAATGGAGTGGTGATGCAAGTGCAAATAATCTAAAATCAGCCCGTGCTGTAGCTGGAAGTGACAGTAATTCCAGTGTAAAAATTGTATCGAAAACCTCCACAACCTCCAGGAGATTTTAAGATTTTTGAAGAATTGTAATCAGCCACTTTACCCATTATACATTGAATTTACTGTCACAGAAACATCATGAGATTATGAGAAACCTTTTATCTCTGAAATCATATATGTGTAACATCTATTTTAATTATCGTTACAATGAATGGGATTTTCTGCTTATTTTTTCTTTTTTTGTTTGCAAAAAGCTTATTCTTCTGCAAATTCTTCAATAAAAATGCAATGAAAATGTAGTCTCTTTTTTATTTCCATGTATATTTGAATAGGTGGTTTGACTGACAATTGTAAAAAATGTTGGCCTAGATTTCAGGGACCAATCACTGTTCCAGGGATGGGACTCCAAGCAACATAGTTATATATGCAAGGAGTCCCTGCTTCCCAGTGAAACAAATGCACCATACTGAGAACGTGGTTACAGCATGCCGCTGTTATCCTGAAGTTATTCAGAAACACTGTGGCTACAACACTGTTTGTTACAACAATCTGTGTTTCACAGATCAAGCACTGTGTATGCTTCAACACTAACACATAGGATGTAATGCATTTAGCTCAAATTAAAAATGATCTTACAATAAGAAATAGCTGAAATTAGACATGAATAGATTGGAACCATCTGGGTCTACTGAGATGCTAAGTTCTGAAAGATTCCTACTGGTTAGAAAAGTCATGGATCCATCAAGAACAATCAAAAAGATCTCAGTTATCAGTGTTGATACATTTTGAAATCAAAGGATTTAGCTATTGGTAAATTAGACCAGCTTTAAAAACATGACTAGGAAGAGCAGACAAACATTGAAATATTTACCAGTTTACAATCATATTTGCACAAATTTTGACAGTTTTTAGAGAATTGCATGGCTTGGTTGACAATTGCTGTGTGGCTTTGTGGAAAGGGAATAGACTTAACAGAAAAGTCCAAAAATATGGATAAATATGGAGCTATCTAAACCATTTGCATATATGTATTATTTTGAAATTGTGTGACCTGTCAGTACTCCTTGTAACAAGCAGCGTGGGAACCTACTGCGCCATTTATGCTACTTAGCTTTGGACTAATTCCAACAGTGTTATGTATCTATCCTTTCCACCCCTGTATAGGGATCTTGACTTCACTGTGACTAGGCATAACTACTACCTCTTGAAGTAGTCCAGGTGTGGGTGACCATACAGGGGGGATAAGAGAATGCTAGCGTGAAGTGCCTTAGCTCAGGCAGAGAACAATCAAACAAGGCAAAGGTCAGGGCAGGTAGCAAACAGACATAATCCAAAACACATGTTGGAGGTTTTTAAAAAAGCTGAATAGAGAAACATAATCAAAGTTAAAAAATGGAAATGAAATCAGAACATTGAAAAATGTACAATCATGTAACTTTACACAGAATACCAGGGATCCTAAGTGCAGGTACAGCCAGTGTGGGATGGCTACTTTTATCACCTGGGGTGTGCATATATTGGAAGGTGACACATTAGACATGGGTTCACTGGTCTGCAGGATCTCTGGATCCTCTGGACCACCCTGGGAGGTGGTACTAGCCATGCCGCAAAGCGGAATGGTCTTGCTGCGGCAGGGTGCTACCAGGTCGTTCCACAGGTGCGACTAGCCCGCGGTGGCAGCCGAGCTCGAGGTACCTGCAGGAGACAGTCTCGTGGTAAGGTTCATGCACAGGGTCAGGGCAGGCGGCAGAGATGCAAGGTCAAGTCCAATGCGGGGTCAGCAACGGGAGGTCCAGGCAGAAGGGAAAGGGAACACAGGAACGGACTGGAACACACAGGAGTATGGGAAAAGGAATACACAGGAGCATGGGCGCAGGAACGCAGGAACACCGAACTCAAGAGCAGGAACACACAGGAACGTAGGAACACAGGAACAGGAATGTTGGAACAGGAACCACCATGAATGCAGGAATGCTAAGGGATATCACAGGGGTGCTTTCTCAATGCCATAGATTCAAAGATTCGGCAGGGTGTTAGGAGGGAGAGGCAGCTTTAAACAGCCTTCTGGTTAATGGCCAGCGCCAATTAACGTTGCGCTGGCCCTTTAAATTTACTGCAGCCGGCAGACTTCTTCCATGTGTGGACTTAAACAAGGTGATGGAGAATAGTCAAACAATTTAAAGGTCGGGGCAGAGAGCAAACAAACATAATCCAAAACACATGTTGGGGTTTGTCAACAAGGTAGAGTTTAGAAATGTGGAGAAGAATCAACCTCAAACCATGTAAATGAGGTCAGAACATGGAATCACAGGAACCCACCCACAACTTTGCACAGGGCATCAGGGATGTTCAGGCACAGTCAGTAGGGAATAATATCTTTTATCACCAGGAATGTGCATGGATTGGAAGGAGACACATTTGCTATACCTGAAAACCAAACTGCGTTAATGGCATATGCTATGTTGGATTTTTGTTTTCAGATGTATATATCTCCTTTTTAACCAACATGATTTTTTTTTCTAATGAGATTATGTGCTGGCCTGGAAACACTTTTTTCTTAACAGTCGGGTGCACCTAATACCAGTACTCATACGCCAGGGCCAATTTCTGAAATTTACTCTTTACTTTTACACCCCGACCCTATGGCTTCAATATCCCATATAAAATGGCCAAATGTGAATGTGTTGTCGGAGCCCCTATTGCACAGGGCTGCAACTGGATATGGCGCTATGGAGCAAAAATGACGCTTTGTATGAGAATCAATATAAATTATTATATCATTGTTATCACAGACACCCAGACACACCAGTTATTTCCAGATACACCAGACATATGTTGGCATTGTGGAGAGGCAGGGGGTACTCTTCAACATATCGTATGGACCTCTGAACGCCTTCAACTATTCTGGGAAGTGGTGAAGGGACTGCTTTGGGATTTGGGCTTTCACAATCTACCCCTTGCACCCTCTGACTTTCTTACTTAACATTTCTTTTAAATCCAACACTAAAGTATCCACACAACTAAAACAAAACTTGCATATTCTTACAGCTGGCAAAAGGAAAAAGTGAGTGAAAGGGGCTAAAACAGCAATAACATTGAGTAACATTGTAAAGTAAGGTGTTAAAATGATCTTTATTGTGTAAACATCACTAGGGGATTGAAATTTGAGAATTTTCTTTTGTGGGAAACCCCTTTTAAGTTAAATTTGTATGTCAATTGTACGTCAATTGGAACAGATATACTTTGTGTAATTTCAGCCCAAATTTATTTTGTCCCTGTGACAATTGAATTGTGAAAATATTGGGTTGTTAAGGGAACAAGGATTACCAATAAAGCTTCATTGCAGACACCTTTGATAACTTTTAAAGATAATTATTGCAGCCTGGGGCTACTGGTTCAGTAAATTAACAGCACCCAGAGAGCATCAACAGAAGTCAGAGAGGTCGAGTGTTCTTAAGCCAGGGACTGCAAGTAACACATTTAGTAACTCATTTTACACATGCTCTAAAACACTTTTATGAGATAATTACTTTAAATAAATTACAAAGAAAACCCATAAAAATATTTTATTGTGTGGTACTGTATACGTCATAGTATTATACCGTACATGTCCACTTAAGTCTCAACTATATCAAACAATCTTCTATTGTTTTCTGTTTTCTGCTTCCCTCTAACTATACTACAACACAGCTAATTTTTAGTTCCTTAAGGTTTATGATAATTAACTGGGATGCTAAGATAATTTTTATGATACTTTATAACGTGGGTTAAAAAATAATTGGATTTTTTGCCAATACCTTTAACATTGTACTGTACCCATTTATAATTACATTCTGTAGATAATAAAGTTCAATGAAATACTTATGTTATTTGCATGAAAATTAAGATGTATAACAAAAATAATTGACTCCCTAAGGTCACAGAAACATGGCCAAGAAACCGGCTGATATAGTGAAGCAGTATATGAATAATAGTTTTGCAGTATATCTAGTCTTTAACCCCTTCGCGCTTCGCGCCATGTATGTACGGTGCAGAGGTGCGGGGGCTGTATGAAGAGGGCTCACGGGCTGAGCCCTCTTCACACAGAGGTGGTGTTTGCTGCATATTGTGGGTATTTCCGATTGCGGGTATTCCCCCTGCCGCCGGTGGTGAGCACCACCATCTTTGTTGCGATTGTCGTTCCACCGAACATCATGGGGGTGCTGTGATCGGTTGCCATTACAGCCTCAGGTCTACGGCTTCTGCAGTTTCGTTACAATAAGCCATACTTTGTAGTATGCAGTATATGCTAGGAACTATCAGACCATATAGAGTCAATGTACCCTAGAGGGTCTAAAAAAATCACCCCACTTTTCCTAGAACTGATATAAAACATAATAAACAGTAAAAATCACTTTTTCCCAGCGGTGAACCCCATAAAGGAAAATAGCGCCCAATTGTCCGAAATGCCACTTTTACACCACTTTACATCATGTAAAATATGGAATAAAAAGTGATCAAAATGTCGCACAGTCCTCAAAATGATAGAAATGAAAACGTCATCTCATTTACCAAATAATGACATCTCACACAGCTCTGTACACCAAAGTATGAAAAAGGGGTTATTTGGAGCGCACAGTGAAAGTCGTAAAAACTAAGCACACACGAACGTGACACAAATATTTTTGGACAATTTCACCACATTTGGAATTTTTTTCCAGCTTCCTTGTACACGGCATGGAAAAATAAATAAAGTCACTGAGAAGTAAAATTTGTTACTCACAAAATAAGCCCTCACACAGCTCTGAACACAAAAAAAATGAAAAAGTTTTGGATTTTTGAAGCTGGAGAGCGAGAAATGAGTGAAAAAACCCTCAAGGAGTTAAGCACCATAAGGCCCCTTCCACACTAGCGAGTGTGATGCGATGAACTCGCATCACACTCGCAACGCAAGCTGCCGGGAACGCACGGCCCGAACGCTGCACCGCGGGAGTGAACTGACATGCTGAGTTCACTCCCGCGGTGCAGCGTTCGGGCCGTGCGTTCCCGGCAGCTTGCGTTGCGAGTGTGATGCGAGTTCATCGCATCACACTCGCTAGTGTGGAAGGGGCCTTAGAAGCTTAAACATAGAAGGCCTTACATGTATGCCAAGTATAGGGAATTATGGAAGGAAGGAAACAACGCACAGCCTAGGTGACCCTTTTAACTGGGGAATTCCATCATTTAAATAATGATGGTACTACTTGATGGACATTGATGTACATAATAGGGGCACCAGGACCCCTATTATTCAGTTTGGATGGGAAGTACCACTTATGGGAGCACATTTTCCTCTATTTTTTATTTAAAGAGCCTTAGCTACCATACCAAGCACAGCCACTATATAATGTATAATGGGACACATTTACTTACATTCCCCCTGTAGTTCACTGAAAGTTCACCGATAATGCACTGTGCCGAGATTCACTAAGATCGTGCGCCCGATAACCTGCATGTGTCACTTCCCCGTTCAAGACCGACAGAGTTCACCTTCTTCTTGCTGGTGCATGTAAGTGCTTGGGCTTGCGGCACAATTTGAAAGTTAAATCCCGCGCTCAGTTCCAATCAGTCGGATCGTCAAACGGCACGCCCCTTAAATTGTGCATGGAAGCCAGTGCAGCTGCACCACAAAAGGTTTGGGTGCGACACAATCCCAGTGCAGACACTTGTTAAATACCTGTGCAAGCCGTGTAAACCCTGAAATAGGCGCACAGTCCGACAAAAAGTGCGCGACTAGAGATGAGCGAGCACTAAAATGCTCGAGTGCTCGTTACTCGAGTCAAACTTTTCCTGATGCTCGACTGCTCGTATCGAATAACGAACCCCATTGAAGTCAATGGGAGACTCGAGCATTTTTCAAGGGGAACAAGGCTCTGCAATAAAATGTGTCATTTTATTGAGAAATAAGGAAGTCAGTCCTGTTTCTTAATTTTTTTTATTCAATGGAATATTCGTGGAACTTCAAAACTTCATGTTTCCATACATCTGCAATGAGTTCTTCACACATATTGTTCTTCACATACTATTGTGAAGAACACCTTTCGGCGCTAATGTCTTCGGATAAGTTAGCAGAAGTACGGAAACATCTGCAATGTGTTCTGCACTGTGTTCTTCACTTAAATAATCCTGTGTTCACTGTGTTAACTGTTTTCACTGTGTTCTTCACTGTTCTTCACTGCGTTTCCTTAAGTAAAAGCTCAATCTCGAGCAGGCGAAATACTCGTCCGAGCAACGAGCCATTTCGAGTACGCTAATACTTGAACGAGCATCAAGCTCGTATGAGTATACTCGCTCATCTCTATGCATGACCCTTAGTAAATGAGCCCCAATTTGTTCTTGGTGAGTAGAGACACAAGTGTTCATATGAAAACATTGGTGTCTTCAAACAAATCATCCGTATTGTCCCCATGGTCTGACAATGTGAGGCCATCAATATCCAAGTCCTGGAAGACCCCTTTAAGCTATTTAAAAATCAAATCTTCTGCATATGGTGACCACAGTTTAGGGATGAAATCCTAAGTATAGACCTAATAATTAATATGCTGACTGGCTAAGGAGACAATTACCCCTTTCCACTCTTACCAGTCTTTTTATAACAGTGATTTTTTTTCCAGTGGAATAATTATAATCATTATTTCTGAGTAAAGTATTGCAAGCTTTGCATCATGATGACATCTATTATTGGATGTCAGTAAAAAGTCTGTGCCCAACCCAAGAAACTACAGCTTGATTACATATGTTTTGTTTTATGTGAGGAATACTATGCTATAAGGAAATTCATCAGTTCTGTAAATGTATGTGTATTGGATGTATAATCCCGGATTGTAATGGATTCACACCAGCTATCATGTATTACAGCTTTATTTAATGGAGCAAGGTGACTTTTATTCTAATTTATATGTACACACAGCATATTTCTTTAACAAAATTCGATCGTTACATCTAAATTCCAGGGGCGTAACTTCAGCATTAGAAGCCATATGAGGCCCGCAGTGTCAGGGGGCCTGGCATCTGACCTGACACACTAAAGAATTGAGAATGCTCACCACTATGTACATGTTATGCTGCACATTGTACTGCATAATATGTATATAACATACAGTATGTGATGTATATATACCGTATTTGTGATGTGCATATGCTTTATGTGTATACGTTGAATGGTGTGTGTATATACTGTGTGTATATAAGCTGTATGTTTTTTTATGGCTCTATATGTATGTGTATGAGTATATAAATGTGTAACTGGAACTTGCATGTGTGAATTTACAAATATGTATATTTTTTTAAGTGAGAAGGAGGGCCCCATGTAGAAGCCCCTGCTATGGGGCCCAGCCTCTCCAAGTTACGCAACTGCTAAATGCATTATGTACTTTAATGTATATACAATACAAAAACATTGGAAAAATGTATACAGCTAACCTACCCCACGATATATTGTCTTCTCTAAAATTTATAAATCTGAGAAAGAAATTGAGTTTTCATCATCCAAATGTGAACACGCTTCAAAGTATAAAAAACTTGCACATTAATGAAGTTAATCAAATTCCACACCTTTACAGATTATTGGGGAAATATACAAACGATATAAGACATTACAGAGTAAAAACATAGTCATATAAAAAAATTAGAGTATGGGCCCTGCTCACAAGAGCTTACAGTCTATGAGGATGAAGGTGGAACTCAAGAGGTATAAGAGTTGTATAATGGTCCAGTCATTCTTGACACAGTATAGAAAAAGCGATCACACATTGACATCCATTGGTCATGAAATTCTCTTTAAATGATATGTCTATGCATAAGTGGTAGATCAGACCCCAGACACATCCCATGCATAGGGAATAAGTGTTGGTGAAAAACACACATGATCAGTCCATAATATTCATTGATAGAGAATCAACTGCTAATAATACACAATGGGGCAGATTTACTTACCCGGTCCATTCACGATCCAGCGGTGCGTTCTCTGCGGTGGATTCGGGTTCAGCCGGGATTCACTAAGGCAGTTCCTCCGCCGTCCACCAGATGTTGCTGCTGTGTTGAAGTCCGCCGAGGCCCGCTGGAATGCCCTGAAATTCACCGGCCTATACCTGGTGAAGGTAAGTGCAATTTTTCGCGACACATTTTTTTAAAAAAATGCGGCGGTTTTTCCGAATCCGTCTGGTTTTTGTTCGGCCCCGCCCCCCGATTGCCGTCGCGTGCATGCCGGCGCCGATGCGTTAAAATCCGTGTGCGCCAAAATCCCTGGGCAATTCAGGGAAAATCGGCGCAAATCGGAAATATTCGGGTAACATGTCGGGAAAACGCGAATCGGGTCCTTAGTAAATGACCCCCAATATGTATATATATATATATATATATATATATATATATATATACACACATTTATGTATGTATATATATATATATATATATATATATATATATATATATTTCCAAAATCCAAATGTATGCAGTCACCCTCAAAATAATTCCAAAAACATTCTAAAATAAGGTTTACATAACCTAGTTTATATGTGACAAACAAAATGTGTAAAAATAACACAGTAAGGAAAAAAAAATAAATAAAAAAAACACAGTCAACAAAGGCAACACATGGCAACATTTATGGCCCTGTTAATGACACAATCTTACTATTATGTTTTAATTATTCTTTTAAAATGCTGAAAAAATAAAATCTTTTTTTTATAGGTGGGAAAATAAGCAACTGTAAATTTTTTGTCATCTCAAAGGGGTGTAGTTATTTCCTTTTCTGCAAATGAGAACTATGAAGTGCCATGCCAGCGTTTTATACCAATAAAAATACAATTATAGGGTATTTTTTGTGATCTAGAATGTTGCCAAGCCCATTAACCTTATATAAAAGGAGATGCTGCCTTCACTACTTCACAACTGCTCTCCCAAGCTTACACTGCAGTTAGCTTCATCTGTCCTTTCCTGCAATGGCTCACCAAACCGGTCGTTGTAGCACCAGCTACAGAAATTTTAGTTCCTCTTCTATGCCAAGGAATGTAAGTAGGAGCACTATGAGCTCCTCGAGAAGCATTAGTGGCTCAAGAATGCAACCCGGGTACAGCAGCAGAAGTGCCTATGGTGGAGGAACAAGGAAAATTTCTGTTGCTGGATTTAATTCTGGAATGGGTGGATATGGTGGTGCTGGTATGGGTGGTGGTTTTGGTGGTGGTATGGGTTCTGGATATGGTGCAGCAGGAGCTGGTTTTGGTAGGCCTGGTTTAGGAGGTGCTGGTTTTGGTGGTGCTGGTTTTGGTGGAGCTGGCTTTGGTGGAGCTGGCTCTGGGGGTGCAGGCTTTGGTGGTGCTGGCTTTGGTGGTGCTGGATTTGGTGGACCTGGATTCGGCCCTGGTGGACATGGGAGCATTACAAATGTAACTGTCAACCAAAGCCTTCTGACCCCCTTGAATTTGGAGATTGATCCTAATATCCAGAGAGTGCGAAAACAGGAGAAAGAACAGATCATGACACTAAACAACAAATTTGCTTCTTTCATTGACAAGGTATGTACACACTATACATAAAAAAAATATCTGACATAACTGATATTGTAGAACTGTTTCTCTGTAATTCACTTACTAAGGCTTATTCATGTTGAGTTGAAGCAACCAAGAGAAAAAAATAATAACTTTATAAATCTGCATTATTAATAGTACACATTTTTTAATGTGTTAATCAACATGGTTCTGTATACCTTATGTCATAGGTAAGATTTTTAGAACAGCAAAACAAATTGTTGAATACCAAATGGACTTTACTGCAAGAACATAAGACTACGAAGAGAAACCTAGAGCCACTCTTTGACTCCTACATAAACAATCTTAGAAAGCAGTTGGCTTCCTATGAATCTGAGAAGTCGCGTCTTGAAGGAGAGAGGAACCAAATGCAAGATTTACTGGAAGACTGCAAGAGAAAGTATATTAATATTTCAATATTTCATTAATGCAAACATATTGTGTTACCTGAGTAACTAATTCCCAATGAGCTCTTGTAACTTCTTTCATAGGTATGAAGATGAACTTAACAAGCGGACAGCAGCGGAAAATCAATTTGTAGTATTGAAAAAGGTTAGAGATACAAATAATTTTATTAAAAGGTAAAAAAGTAAAAAATTAATTTGGGTAAAAAAAAACATCATTTATTTACAGGATGTGGATACAGCATATATGGGCAAGACTGACCTACAGGCAAAGGTTGAGGCCTTGACTGATGAGATCAACTTCACAAGAACTATTTATGAAATGGTAAGTTATGATTTGAGGTGACACCATTCTGTGACTACTTTTATCCATAGTAACCCTTGTAACTTGTAAAACTTTTAAATGTTCATTTTGGGAGTTCAAAAAATTCTAAAAAATAACATTTTATTTTGAAGCCTCATATGCAATTTGACCCAATTTGGAACTTGGTATATAGATATGGTATTCCGCCCTATACTAGAATAATGTACAACATAATTTAGCATTAACTATGATGGCCGTCAAGAAGAACACTTTTTGTTGAAGAATGTGCATCCATGTGCATGTGGCCTTAACAAAGTCCTTCTCACTAGACTATTTTCCAGATTTGTGTCTCTATACAATAAGAGCTGTCATAAATTTCATCTCTGGAGGCAAAGATTTGCTGTGATGGAACTTTAGATACAGAATTGTGCAGAATGACCATCTTCGCTGAGAAGCCCACCTATCAAAAGAAACTTCTATTTTAAATGCAATTTTGTGATATCTCAATGATGCTGCATTGTATGTAACTTCTCTTTTACATTTTGCTATGTTATAGGAAATAGATGATCTCCAATCTCGAATCTCAGACACTTCAGTTATTGTGTCCATGGATAATCAACGTCAACTGCACATGGATGACGTTATTGCTGAGGTAAAAGCCCAATATGAAGAGATTGCTCAGAAGAGCAGAGCTGAAGCCGAATCCTGGTATCAAACAAAAGTGAGTGCAGGCTTCTTCTATCAGATGTATACTTTATTGCTGTAATAATTGGAGCTTTCAACAGCATATGGGCATGGATTCCTGATAAGACATATTTATATTTCTTTAGTATGAAGAGCTGCAGACTACAGCTGGAAAGCATGGAGATGACCTAAGAATCACCAAGAACCAAATCTCAGATATCAACAGAACAGTCAACAGGCTCAAAGTAGAGATTGAAACTGCAAAGGCTCAGGTACAGGAATACTGTATATATTAGATTTAAAAACATTTATGTAAAATGCAGCTATTTCTGTATGATAAACATTTATTTTCAGAATTCTTTAGATAGGAATTTGGCAACAGCCAAGTTAATGTTCTTATATAGTAAATTCTCCACTGAAACATACTCCCAAAACATTTGTAGACATATTTGTAAAAGTACTGCTACCATATACAGTGACAATTAAATTCATGTTTTTAGAGAGACAAATTAGAGTCTTCCATAGCAGAAGCTGAGGATCGTGGGCAGATGGCTGTCAAAGATGCCAAGGAGAAAGTGGCTGATCTTGAAGAAGCTCTACAGAAGGCCAAGTATGACATGGCTCACCAACAGAAAGAGTACCAAGTACTGATGAATGTGAAACTTGCTCTAGACCTTGAAATTGCCACCTATAGAAAACTGTTAGAAGGAGAAGAATGCAGGTAACAATATAACTAGCTTAGGGTTATAAAGTATGGGGTATTTCATGATGGCCATTGCTTGTGCATGGCAAGGAAAGTGAACCAAATTGTTTATCTTGTAGGATTTCTGGAGAAGGCGCTGGTCCAGTTAAGATAAGTAAGTATTATTTTATTATGCCATCTTTATGTTCAAGAAATGGATTACTGGCATTAATTAATACATTTCGCAAGTAACATCTCTGCAATGTTTTGTGCAGGTGTTATCTCATCTACAGTGGGAGGTTCCTTCGGCAGTGGAGGTGGTTTCTACAATGGAGGAATGAGCTCTGGTGGTGCCAGTAGCGGAGCCGGTTTCAGTGGAGGAATGAGCTCTGGTGGTGCCAGTAGCGGAGCCGGTTTCAGTGGAGGAATGAGCTCTGGTGGTGCCAGTAGCGGAGCCGGTTTCAGTGGAGGAAATCATTTTAGCTCTGGAAGTGGAAATATCAACAGAGGTCACAGCTCCGGGTCAGGATATAACTCTGGAAGCATTTCAACTATGACCACAACTAGAAGCACCTCATCAAGTTGTAGAAGATAATAATAATTGCATCGCCTGTTGTCTTCAGATGATTGAATGACAGCTTCATCAAATTGGCTTGTACCAGCTTTGTGCAGTTCTTGCTTTCTTTTGCCTGTCTGCCTTCATCAGTATATCACATGACTGCATAATGCAATCATACTGCAAACAATGTTAAAATTAGTAATAGTTTAAAAGAATACATTTGATTCAAGTTTTGATTTATTTGGAACATCGGTAAAAAAATGTAGTTACCAAATTCTAATGGTGATTTTAAGATGTAAATATAATGTGATGCTAAAGCATTTTGCACCATGTAGCTGTACTTTCTTACCTTCTTCTTCATTGGTCTAACCACCATTTTCCATTTTCTGAATTTACAAATCTTGCACTATATGTTCAATAAACTTCAGTTCATGAATATTTTCTATGTATTGTGTTTCCATTCATAGTATGATAATGATTCAAAGGGATTTTTTTTTTTTAACTTTATACACATAAAAATTTCCACGCAGATTCAAATATTCATGAACACTTATCAGGGAGAAATTCGTGATTCATTTATAAATACATAATCCATCATAAAAGTATTATCTAGAGAAATGGACATATGACCCAAGTGTAAAAATGACATGTAGTAAAAGATTATGCCTCCCCACACACAAATGTCAAATGTCTAGTCAATCCTGGTAGTAGACTCTCTTTAAAGAGAATGTCACCAGAATGTTACCACTCACACCAGTGATACCTGATGGTAAAGGGTTAAAAGTCCTCCCCATGTCACCTAAAATTATGTGCCACTGATAAATTGTACCTTAATTATAGTTGTTTTTAATATATGCAAATAAGTAGAGTCAACCTCTAAATAGAAGAGTCTAGTTTTCACCAGCTTTCCAGTGAACCACTATTCCTTCTTTTTACTGACAGCTCTCTGTCTGTTAAAATTTCAGCCTGAGCAGACAGGAAGTCTTCTCCCTGTCCTTACCAGAATGTTGTCCCTCTTACTGCATGGTCAGTTTAGCAGTGAGTATTGTGTGGGAAACTGCAGATCTTCGCACCATTTCACCCATCCATGGTGTGACAAGCCAAGTGATGATGGACAGAGCCAGGCGATAATGGGCGGGACCAACATAGACAAAAGAACAAAAAGTTTGGGGAGGAAGTGTGAGGTTGAGTAAAGTTTCTTGTGCCTGTTCTTGATGACAGCTTCCCTTCAAACTTGTGGATCCCTTGATAGTCCACATCCATTCAGAAAGCAGAAAACTAATGGGGGTCATTTACTAAGGGCCCGATTCGCGTTTTCCCGGCGTGTTACCCGAATATTTCCGATTTGCGTCGATTTCCCTGGGATTTTGGCGCACGGGAGCGGATTGTGGCGCATCGGCGCTGGCATGCACGCGACGGAAATTGGGGGGCGTGGCCGAACGAAAACCTTACGGATTCGGAAAAACCGCCATATTTAAAAAAAAAAAAGTGTCGCAAGACTTGCACTTACCTTCACTAGGAATAGGCCAGTGAACTTGAGTGCATTTCGGCGGGCCTCGGGGAACTGCAGCACAGCAGCGCCACCTGGTGGACGTCAGAGGAACTACCTTAGTGAATCCCAGCTGGACCCGAATCCACCGCAGAGAACGCGCCGCTGGATCGCGAATGGACCGGGTAAGTAAATCTTCCCCAATGTGTTTTGCTATGGCAACCAGAAGACCTGAAATGTATAAAGTCATAAACTGTAAAAATCTATATTTCCAATTCTTACCACAGGCCCTAGGACTTAGGGAACATAACATCTTACAAATAATTAGAAATCAATTAGAAAGTAGAATGTATTTATCCCATAAATGTGTACAAAATATATTTTCTCTATAATTTACCCTGTATTCATGCATAGTTATTTTTCATCCATCCCACGTTATGAAGGTCTAGGGAATTTTGGTAGATCCTATATGAAATGGCTAGCAATGAGTTCTTTTCAACATTTCCTCCTACACAGGAGCTCATCTACCCTATGCAGAATGCTAACTCCTTTTACATAGTTATATGGGTTTAAAACAGAAAAGGGACAGTGGTCATAAGAGTTCTCCTTGAATATCGTAAAGATTTATATCAGTCTGGTTCAGGGCAGCTTAGTCTCTGTCAAAGGCCACATCTGTGGTATGAAACAAAATGGCAGATGTTCTATTTATCAGGCAACCTGAGATTAATAAGGAAATGTTCCTTCTCTCTCAGTGCATCTCAGTCTTAAATGATTCTCGGGATTTCTTAAAATGGAGGAATATTTCTCTGTGTATCTAATATTTTTTCTCTCAGTGTTCCTTAGGCATTGTAAAGGAATGTAGGGGCCCCCTGAGACTCTTGGGGACACATGGTTTCACAGTACCTTATGTATTACAGAAACACAGTTATTCGTGGTGCACAGTTTGCCCCTTAAGGAGCTACTCAGGGTATAAGACCGGTCCACACAGTCTTAGAAAAAGTCCACAGAAATAGAGAAAGTAATTTCACTATGACCGGAGCTCCCAATATTATTCTTCTCATTCGTTATTCCATCTTTACCACCAATGAACGGCACTAATCCACAGTTTCTCCTGCTGAAAGTATGTCACCATTCAGACTAGCACCATCGCACTCTCATTCTCCTCTTTAAATTGTATTGTATCTGGAAGAAAATATGCAGGCAGATGGTGTGGTACGTTCCAACAAAGTTAAAATGTATTTAAGTTCATCATACTCATAAGAGTCAATTAAAAATGCGCATATCACAAATTCACATAACGGGACGTTAGCTTTCCTATGCGGGTGGATAGGAATTTTCATTATTTTCTCAATTTCTGTGGACCCTTATGTATTAGTCTTATGTATTTTCTTTTTAAAGGTTTAAGGTCTCTAGTTATGGGTGCATTATTTTACCTCAGGTTGAGATAATTGTGTTTTGTGAGGTAATTTCTGGTGTTCGTTTTCCCACTCATTTCTATTTGCCTATTGATAGGTAAAGGTGATCTGAGATTGGTCACGAGCTGGACAAATAGAAAATTTGTGGGCAGCCTTTTAATTACCTAATTAGTTTTTCCACTGCACAACTTGTTTTATGTAAGTTATTTTAATACAACTCTATATTGGACAACTTCTTTAACATCTTCCCACTCAGCGTCCAATATATCGGATAGTGAGTGTAGTGACCGATATATCAGACGCAAGCACTTCCTGGTTCTGTAACGTCACGCCTCACAACTGATCTCAGATCTATGTCATGACTGATCTATGTCATGACAGATCATGCCATGACATATGGAAGTCAGGACCGATCCCCCACTCTTCACCACCACCATTCTGTATTTGGTGGTGTTGGAGAGATACTTGGGATCTGTCCTGTAGGTACTGTTGCACAATCACTATTACAACCCCCTGCACTGTCCGTTCATTTTTTCTTGTGTTATGCCCCCCCCCCCCATTGTCACTTAAAAGTGCATTGTGATAGTAGAAGTAGAGCATACGGTTTGTGGAGGAGGTAGACGTGCACACCATGTGCAGAGGATCTAGTAGTGCACGCCATGTGTGCAGGAGGTAGTAGTGCACGGCGTATGCAGAGGATGTAGTAGTGCACACATGTGAGGAGGATGTAGTAGTGCACACATGTGAGGAGGATGTAGTAGTGCACGCGTGTGTGGAGGATGTAGTAGTGCACACCGTGTTTGGAGGATGTAGTAGTGCACACCGTTTGTGGAGGAGGTAGTAGTACACGCCATGTAAGGAGGATGTAGTACTGCACGTGGTGAGGGGAGGAGGTAGTAGTGTACGCTGTATACGTAGGATGTAGTAGTGTGCGCGGTGTGCGGAGGATGTAGTAGTGCACGCCGTGTGTGGAGGATGTAGTAGTGCACGCCTTGTGTGGAGGAGGTAGTAGTACATGCCATGTGAGGAGGATGTAGTACTGCACATGGTGTGTGGAGGAGGTAGTAGTGTACGCTGTATACGTAGGATGTAGTAGTGTGCGCGGTGTGCGGAGGATGTAGTAGTGCACGCCGTGTGTGGAGGATGTAGTAGTGCACGCCTTGTGTGGAGGAGGTAGTAGTACATGCCATGTGAGGAGGATGTAGTACTGCACATGGTGTGTGGAGGAGGTAGTAGTGTACGCTGTATACGTAGGATGTAGTAGTGCACGCGTGTGTGGAGGATGTAGTAGTGCACGCCGTGTGTGGAGGATGTAGTAGTGCACGCCTTGTGTGGAGGAGGTAGTAGTACATGCCATGTGAGGAGGATGTAGTACTGAACATGGTGTGTGGAGGAGGTAGTAGTGTACGCTGTATACGTAGGATGTAGTAGTGTGCGCGGTGTGCGGAGGATGTAGTAGTGCACGCCGTGTGTGGAGGATGTAGTAGTGCACGCCTTGTGTGGAGGAGGTAGTAGTACATGCCATGTGAGGAGGATGTAGTACTGCACATGGTGTGTGGAGGAGGTAGTAGTGTACGCTGTATACGTAGGATGTAGTAGTGTGCGCGGTGTGCGGAGGATGTAGTAGTGCACGCCGTGTGTGGAGGATGTAGTAGTGCACGCCTTGTGTGGAGGAGGTAGTAGTACATGCCATGTGAGGAGGATGTAGTACTGCACATGGTGTGTGGAGGAGGTAGTAGTGTACGCTGTATACGTAGGATGTAGTAGTGTGCGCGTGTGTGGAGGATGTTGTAGTGCACAACGTGTGTGGAGGATGTAGTAGTGCACGCCTTGTGTGGAGGAGGTAGTAGTACATGCCATGTGAGGAGGATGTAGTACTGCACATGGTGTGTGGATGAGGTAGTAGTGTACGCTGTATACGTAGGATGTAGTAGTGTGCGCGTGTGTGGAGGATGTTGTAGTGCACACCGTGTGTGGAGGATGTAGTAGTGCACGCCTTGTGTGGAAGAGGTAGTAGTACATGCCATGTGAGGAGGATGTAGTACTGCACATGGTGTGTGGAGGAGGTAGTAGTGTACGCTGTATACGTAGGATGTAGTAGTGTGCGCGGTGTGCGGAGGATGTTGTAGTGCACACCGTGTGTGGAGGATGTAGTAGTGCACGCCTTGTGTGGAGGAGGTAGTAGTACATGCCATGTGAGGAGGATGTAGTACTGCACATGGTGTGTGGAGGAGGTAGTAGTGTACGCTGTATACGTAGGATGTAGTAGTGTGCGCGGTGTGCGGAGGATGTAGTAGTGCACGCCGTGTGTGGAGGATGTAGTAATGCTTGTGGAGGATGTAGCAGATGCTATGGGAAGGAGAGGAGGACAGAAAGGGGCAATAAGAAAGCTGCAGAGGGAGCCTTATGAGAGGGGATAGCCTTTTTATATGGACTGATTACCATGGGAACCAAAAATAGGTAGAAAGCATGGAGCATGGAATTTGCTTCTTTGACCTTTCTATTTAATAGGTTATTTGTACATATAGACATACTAGTAATAAAATAAAATAAAATTATCATGAAATTTATAGACACGGACATAACAGACTTATTAAGAAGAGAGATTGTGTTAAGCTATACTGCCTAATTAATTTTGCATTAATAGTCTGTCTTTCTCCCTAGACATTTTATGAAGGTATAAAATTACAAAAAATCCTAGTAAACAGCAGTAAGTTAGAGTTTATGTGACACTGTGTGACAAAGTGAAGACTATATAGTCATATAAAGATCATTTTACAGGCTGACCCCTATTTACCTAAATGACACTTATGACACTTAAAAACATTAAGTGCACAAGATGAGGTGTGCTCGCTTGCTAAGAAAAGTCACCAGCATTAAGTGCTTTTCATCTTTCCTAATATTCTAGGTGTGTTGCCACTATGAGTTTTATTTAACTGTTCTATTAAATTTCATTAAAATAGGATGATGATGATGTAAAAATGCCAAATAGGAAGCTCACAAGATGCAATTATAAGGTCTTAGTTCTCTTTAAAGTCACCAAGCCCACTGCTCCAAATATATATAAAGGACCCATTTCAGGACTGGGCTCACAGGCAATCATCTGAAGCTTATTCTGCACTGAGCACCACAGATACCCCTCAAAGATGTCTCACCAATCTGGACATAGCAGCCATGGATACAGGAGCTTCAGCTCATCCTCCGCTTGCTTACCATCTGTGAGCAAACACAACTCCTTTGGTTCCCTTTCTTCTAAGAAGATATCACTTGGCCACAAAATCCACCCATCATTCAGCAGCAAAAGTGTCTACAGTGTCTCTGGAGGACATAAGATCTCAACTGGATTGAAGAGTGGACATGCTTATAGTTTGTCTGGACTTGGACATGGGTTGAGCACTGCAGGCCATGGATTTGGTGGCTCATTTTGTTCTCCTGGTATCACCTCTGTTACTGTTAACCAAAGTCTTCTGGCTCCTCTTAATCTGGAGATTGATCCTAATATCCAGAAAGTCAGAATTGATGAAAAAGACCAGATTAAAGGACTAAACAACAAGTTTGCCTCCTTTATTGACAAGGTAAGTTGTATCTAGTTGATGAACACCACATATGTACCCAAGAAATATACAACTTAAGTAATGCAGATCTCCAATCATGATCATAAATAACAAAATTACAGGGCTTTTTCATTTTCATACACAATGTGTAGAGTACTTAGTATTCGTCCTAGTGAGATGGTTCACATCTGCACCATGGTTTCTGGTAAAAATGGACAACATCATGCACTACTGGATCCTTCACATGGACACCAACACCTGACATACTCTACTGACTTATAATGGGTTCCATTCAGCTCTATCATTGTACTTACACTACACTAGTTGTCAAAATTAGAAACCTGATCGAAACAATAGATAACATATTGGTTAATCCTACTTACTACCCTATAAAATCCATTCAAACTGTAGACCCTAAACTAAGCATTATTGTCTTTATGGTTTAACTTGCAAATTCTTCTTCAGACAAATATTCCGATTTTCTTTTATTTTTCTATTAGTTTTCAACTTCCAAGTTTTGTCAACACAGAGAATAGTTTAGGATAACTGAGGTCCAATAGAACAGAAAATGGTATATATATATATTTGAAAAACAAGTATTAATAAAACATTTTTCACATTACTCGAATTTTGGTTGATTAGCATGGATTCTTAGTTTTTTTATAAAAATAATCTGTATGAAGTTTTTTGTAGGGTTTAATTAAGACTTCCAGCAATACACCATTCAGATTAGTGAAGCTACATTAATACTATAGCTGCTTGTCAACTAAAATACAGCACCGCACAAACAATTGTGGCTGTTCTTGGTTATACAGTTTAGTCTCATTAACTAGAATGGGTCGGTGCTGTAGATGAAGTAGCAGCCTCAACTGTACAATCTGTATTGTCCTAAAAGCCGAAGTTGGTTGGAGCTCCATAAATTACTGCACCTATTTACTGATCGTTGAGATTCCGAGAAATGGTAGTCTATGGATCAATATTGATGTCCTATGCCTTACTTAGGATGATATTGGGATACGTATAAGTAACCCTATCACTTAGATTACTCAAATAAATTTCTAATGTTAATTTTAGGTGAGATTTTTGGAACAGCAGAATAAGATGCTAGAGACTAAATGGTCTCTTCTCCAAGACAAAAAACCCGCCAAAAGCCACATTGAACCCCTCTTTGAGGCATACATCAACAACCTGAGGAAACAACTAGACTGTCTAGGAAGCGAAAGAGTTCGTCTGGAGGCAGAAAGAAGAAGCATGGAAGATGCAGTAGAAGAATTCAAGAAAAAGTAAGTTGAATATAATAATTATAAGGTAATTGGTTTCTAGTCCTAAATAATTGATAAAATACACAGTAGCACGATAACCTCAAAATATCTTATGTGGGGTGATGATAATAAAAAGTAAACTTCACATGTAACCCACCAGGTATGAGGATGAGATCAACAGACGCACCGCAGCAGAGAATGAATTTGTGGGTCTTAAGAGAGTAAGTGTTATAGAATATTCAAGGATTCATCTCATGTAATGGGCCCTAAATATATTAGCAAATAATTATCCTTACCTTGCAGGATGTGGATGCCGCTTTCATCAACAAATCTGAGCTACAAGCTAAAGTGGACTCCCTAACTGATGAGATTAACTTCCTGCGCGCCCTCTTTGATGCTGTAAGTCATTTCTATACAGCTCTTGAAATGAAGCTTTTTTTTAAGTGTGCAGAACAAAACCAGCATAAAATAGAAATTTTGGTTAGAATCTATAATTTTTCGAAATATATAAGTTTTTCAAAGAGTTTCTGATATTTTGAAGAATTCTAAGAAAAAAGTAGCTATTCAGTTTCGGGGATTATACATCTTGCCATGTAATTTAACTGTAACGCCTCCATGAACCACTATACTACATACTGAACCCAGAGGCGTTACTAGACCATGTGCTATGCCACTGTGTATGTATGTAGATATGTGCGCAATCTTTCCTGATGAGGAAGGCGAAAGAAGGGTTGAGTTAAAAAAATCCCGTCTGGGCAATTTGGGACACTAAAACACCCATGGGTCCTTATGGACTGGTGGTTTAGTGTGCCAAATTGCCCTGTGTGATTTTTAAGCATTGAGGGGAAATAAAAAACCTTTATACTCACCTTGTCCCTCATTCCCACAGTGCCCACATATTCCGGCAAATAAAGCCAGTGTATTAAACCCCGGCTTCAATGCACTTGTGCCAAGGGTACAGCGCATGCGCAGTGAAGCTGGGACTTTCTCATATGAATCTGATTTGCCTCAATTTTTTAAATTTTCTCCATGTATAGACTTCAAAAAGGTTGATTTGGGACTGTAAACCACTGGTCTATGGACCTGTAGTTGGTTCAGGGTCCCAAATCGACCTGACAGGTTCTCTTTAAGTAGAACTCTAAACCTTTCATTTAAATGTTCAATAGTTGTCATTTAGCAGACACCCTTTCAAGGTGTAAGGACACATATATGAGACTGATGAAGGAAGACATTTTTTATTAAAAAAAATTATAATAAACAATGTTTTGATTCTGACATTTATTTCTATTGTGATGCTATAAGGAAATTGCTCAACTCCAGGCTCAGATCTCAGACATCTCAGTCATTGTCTCCATGGACAATAGTAGAGACCTGGACATGGACAGCATCATCTCTGAAGTTAAAGCTCAATATGAAGAGATTGCCAACAGGAGCAGAGCCGAGGCCGAGGCCATGTACCAGTCAAGAGTGAGTCAAACTTAGTTACTCATGTCTAAATTGTCAGTGCAGCCCTGTAAAATCCCTTCTAATCCACAAAGCATGTTAACAATATAAAGGCATTTCTTTTAGTAACCACAAATGAATCCACACATGACTACTCCTCCAAAATGTACTTGCACTATAAATTTGTTACACAGAATTTTCAAAGATTATGTTTTCCTTGTCATCTGTAGGTTCTTCCAAATACTCAGTTCTGACCAATGGTTAATACAAGATAAACTAAAATAATAAAGTGAACCACAGAGTCTAGAAGTCTAGTCTAGCTCTGAAGTTGTTCTGGCACTATAGAACATGATGAACTTAAGAAGTCATACATGAAAAGGATATTCTTGCTATTTCTAGATACAACACCATTTCTTGCCAAGGGATGTGTCTTAAAACTGTAACTTGTCCACTTGAGCTGTAGAGCCAGCCACAAACATGGACAAAAGTGGTCCTGTTTCTTAAAGGAAACCTACCACTTGAAGTGGCAGGTTTCTGATGGAAATACCGGGCACCAGCTCAGGGTGAGCTGGTGCCGGAGCTTATTTTTGTTAGTGTTTTAAACCGCGGTATCGCGGTTTAAAACACTTTTTAAACTTTATAGCCGGCGCAGGGAGGTACGCGCTCGGCGCTTACCATGCGCGCAACTCTCCTTCACTTCCTATGTAGCCGCGCGCACGGTCGCGCGCATAGTAATCGCCGAGCGCGTACCTCCCTGCGCCGGCTATAAAGTTTAAAAAGTGTTTTAAACCGCGATACCGCGGTTTAAAACACTAACAAAAATAAGCTCCGGCACCAGTTCACCCTGAGCTGGTGCTCGGTATTTCCATCTAAAACCTGCCACTTCAAGTGGTAGGTTTCCTTTAAAGAACATAATTTTAAAAAAATGAGCTATTTATACTGTAAATTGTGATATTGTTCTACATGGACCGACTCCTTTTGATACTGGGCAGCACTATGGATTGAAGTAGATTTGTCTCCATTGTAGAGCATTTAATTTGTAGCCTTTCTGTTCCCTAACTTTTTTGCTGGCACTCTCCTATTTAGTACGAAGAGCTGCGTTTGACAGCTGGAAGACATTGTGATGACCTGAGAAACACTAAGCATGAAATCACTGAATTGACTCGTCTGATCCAAAGACTAAAGGGTGAAATAGAAAGTGTCAAGGCACAGGTAAACTCCATGCATGTTATAGTGTTATGGGCCTGTTTTAGCTTATTTGCCATTATTTCATGTTTTACCTTTAAAGCAGTGGAATATATAGGATGGGAGCATCCAATCACTGACTACAAAATGCTTATGATGATTACTTTTCAATTTTTTTCAATTTCAAATTAATTTTTTTTTGGATGGTTCTCGCTCTTTGGCATGATGTCACTTAAAAAGTATTATATTCTCCATTAAAGTCTTATTATTCAAAACCAATAAAGATCGAAATTATTGCCGCTAGACAGAGCAGCCATCATATAATATAACCATAACTAATTTAGGGAGTCCTGGTAACAGGATAGGACAATGGCCACTTCACAGAACTCTTCTTTTTTCTCTATGTTTCATTGATTGCTATATACAGTATCTCTACTATCTAGCATGATTCTACGCACATTTTCCCAGCATCCAAAATTAGAAATCTAGTAAAATGCACCTAGTTTTCTAAGAATTTGAATGTTGTGTAATATGTGTATACATGGTAAAGCCCACTTGGAGTTTGTAGGTAATTTGGGATGATACACAAAGTACTATGGACGAGGTAGAACTGGTTGAAATCCTAGGTGAGGCATGGGAGAGCTTGTTAAAGAGGATGTTCTGACATTAGTCACAATGGTTCACTGATTTACCTTGTCATGCACAGGACTGTGATTCATAGGAGACTACGAAACTATTACATACAACATTGACTATTGTCTCGTAGTCAGTTACCGTGACTAAAACATCTTCAATGTCAATGGTATCATTCATGATCAGTGGAGAGGTGCAGCTCATTCATATCTGCAAAGTTGACTTATGCTTCTTTTTAAAAGACAAAAATAAAGTGTTAAAAACAAAGTGAAATAAAACAATGTTTCAATCTAATTCCATTTACAGCAATTTTTACCAGTGCAATCTGATGTAATATGTGGGAATATGTGGGAAGTAATTGCCTTTCTAAGCAATGTATTGTTATTTAAGTGTAATTTTATAAGCACTTTTGGTTTATTGTATAATCTTTAATAATATTTTACTATGCTTAGCGTGCCAAACTGGAATCCGCAATAGCAGAGGCTGAGGAGCGTGGTGAAGCAGCAGTGAAAGATGCCAAGAGTAAACTGGCAGAGCTGGAGTCTGCTCTACAGAAGGCCAAGCAGGACATGGCTCGCCAGCTGAGAGAATACCAGGAGCTGATGAACGTCAAACTGGCTCTGGATATTGAGATCGCCACCTACAGGAAACTGCTGGAAGGAGAAGAATGCAGGTGAGTTTGATATATAAAATATCCCCTTTTTTATCAATAATAATTTGTAAGAATATCTTTATTGACTTTTTAAAAATGTTTTATTCATTTTTAGACTTGTTGGCGATGGACATGGATCTGTTAGCATCTGTAAGTTTACACCACTATTTCTGTACAAATGCCTTATCTGAAAAGCAAATTATGTTCCCTGATAAGATCTTATGAAACATAACAAGTGTTAAGTGACCCGAACCCAGACATCAAGGAAAAAGTCAGGTTTGGTGTTTGGTTCTTCGCTCCCAACATTGACACCCTTGATCGGTGCTGGCACCAATTACGGTTGATACCAGTGTGGGGGTGAGATTTCAGGTTTGTGCCCAAACCTGAAAGCATAGCTTAACGGGTCGACTCATCCCTAGTGTTAAGCCTTTTTTGTAGCCCATTAAACACTTATCAGGAAACTAGTGCCACATTTTAGGCCGCCTTCACCACAGTAATACAGTTTGATATGATGATATGATATGGTGAAATGACAGCATTGCATTATTTACTTTGGTCACTTTATAGAAAATGCAATATGATATTTGTTTTATGAATTTCAGCTGTGGTCAGCAACTCCTCTGGACACAGTGCAAGTGGCCAACATCACCATGGAGGAAGCTTCAGCTCCAGCAGCCTATCCAAGGGGAAGCATGGACATCACTATTAAGCCTTGGTCAACTTGGGCAAGATGCACAAAGAATTGCACTGTGATGAGCAATACCTCAGTGGGTTGTGCTCCATGAAAACGGCTAATATGGCTTCACTGATCTGTCTTTGCCTTGCCTGTCCTTGCTCTACAAACCTAGGTTCTCCACAAATTCTGTTTCTTTGAAGTGGGTATTGTCTTCTTGTAATCAAAAAGCTGTGTTGAAATATGTGTTTGTGTCAATCCCTTGTCTCATATTAAAATGATGTTAAGCATGCCTTATTATTACGGTTTGCATTCTACTTTGGAACCCTTATCAATCACTTTTAAACTGGTCCAGTTGTGAAACCACAAAATGATATACATAGGTTCAGACCGCAGATCTCTCCTCTTTAGCTTTTCAACTTTCACTGACATTAATAGCCCTAAATATCTCCAGATACAGTCTCTCAGTGGTATATATTATTTTGCTGACACTGCCACTTAAAAGTTTTCATAAGTGTCGGGCAAAATGCAACCGCAATACGAAAGTGGCGCAAACACATAATGGGGGTCATTTACTAAGGGCCCGAATCACGTTTTTACGCCGGGTTACACGAATTTTACCTTTTTGCGGCAATTGTCCCTGAATCCTATCTGTATAAGGTCTAAAAAACTATAACAGGCTTATAACTTGGCTGTCACGGGTGCTCCCACGATCCCTGTCTCGGATCGCGGGCCGACTCGTGCGCTCCCGCTCTCCCTGCAGTGTCGGACTTACCCGTCCCGACACAGGCCTCTCCTCGGACTGCCGTGAGTGCGGGTCTCCGCCTCCTTGGGAGCGTGTCTCGGCTGTCAAAAATTTAAAGGGCCAGCGCACCGCTAATTGGTGCGCTGGCTGAACACCTCCACCTTATAATTTCAGCTCCGTCCTGTTTCCACTGCCGGATTTTTGTGTGCCTACGCCATTGTGAAAGCTCCCCTGCCATATTTCTCCGTACCTGTGTGTTCCCCTGTATCCTGCATTCCTGGTCCCGTGTGTTCCTGCTCCTGAGTTCCCGTGTCCTGCGTTCCTGTGTGCCTGTGTTCCCGTTCCCATCTGCCTGAACTTTCCCTTGCTGACTCCGGATTGGACTTGACCTTGCATGTCTGCCACCTATCCTGAGCATATGCCTGGACCTGACTACGAGACTGTCTTCCACTAAGGTACCTCGACCTAGGCTAGTCGCACCTGTAGAACGACGTGGTGGTACCCTGCCGCAGCAAGTCCATCCCAATTTGCGGCGGGCTCTGGTGAAGACCAGGTGACACTTAGACTCCGGTCCCAGATGTCGGCTAGTACCATCTCCCGCGGTGGTCCAAAGAATCCACTGTTCCTGAATCCTGACATTGGCAGGGCCTTAAACTGCAAACAGGTTGCCCAATTCCACATACAAAACAATATCCTCCAAGTTTTCTGACTTGCAAAGCATATATGCTTCAACAGACTTTTATTTAGACCTAACTTCTTCTCCAACATCAAGGTGATCATCCATGGGTAAAAAAGACTAGATCTACAGACAATTATAACTCGTATCCCTGATGAATTCTCTAGTTAAGTGAAAATGCAAATCAATGCTAGAATATGTAACACTAACACGTAGATGTCTAATCTATCAAAATAATACGGCAAAACTGTACTTCACCGGTGCCTGTAAATCCTAGCCATTAGAACAGGCAACATCCCTGGACAACTAAATTGTCTTGAAACATAAAACAGCAACATAAAAAGTAGGTGGCCTAAACATATCAACAATTAATGTGAGCAGACATAGGCTCTGCAACACATAGACTTCCTATGTGTTTAACCCCAACCTTTCATAGTACCAAGTACCAACCAGAATTGGATTATTATATAGCTGATTTGAGGGGCCATCAGGAGTCCAAGGCTTGAGGGGTCTATGACCACACAAACCATCCATCAACATTCATAATGGGCTGTATATATTGTAAGGAGAAGGGCCTCCTTTCCTGCACTATTCACACGTGTGTGTCAGCTACTGGCATATATATAGATATTTATACACACACACACACAATAGCTATTCAAAGACATTTGAAAGGTCCTTTAAAGATTCTTAAACTGCAGCACTGAACTGCATTGTAGTTATTTTATAAAGTAAGCCTGGCTCCAGTACCTCCTATATCTAGGCAGTAAATGTTGAACTACTTTAATTAGACAGGTAGGAGGCCCACAATTTTCATACAGCTATGCCGCCTGAGGTGTGACTGTAGAAGAATGTATTCCCTCTCCTCACAGCCAGCAATGGGCAGAAAAAATGCAATGAAAAGGTACAAGGGATTCAGCACCAGCCCCCATGATGCTGCCCCTTGTTTTCAGACAGAGGCCCTGCCTGACATTTGTGCTCCTTGCTGTGAAGCAGGCCCAAGATTCCCGAGGGCTATAGTCAGCAGGCAGGTTGCATGAACCGCTCTTTTTCATGGGGGTGGCTATGGAGGTATTAATACAGGAATTCATGCGGCCTGCACAGAGACTTTGAAATGTTGGGTACTTGGAGCAGAAATATTACTTAAAGGGAGCAGAGATGGCTGGCTTGCTCTCAATTCACAGTGGCTAGTTGTTGCTCCTGTGGAGATTGCTACAGTGAAAATGGGGAGAAGTAGATTGGTGTAAAACCTGGGACAAGCACCCATCTTATGGTTTAACTGTCGGGCCACAGATGATGAATCAGTGTTCTCTTGATGTTGAAATAAGGACCATGGGGCAGGTGAGGTAATGGTGTAACCCACTGTATCTCCCTTCTCTCAGTCCAACTACTCTTACACAGACAGGAATAGGGGAGAGATGTGAAGTAAGCAGAGCTCAGAGATGTGAAGTAAGAAGCATGGAGAGTCTGCACACAGCACAAAAGTAAGTAGCAGGGCTGCCACGAGGCAGTAAAGGCAATTGGGAAACTTATGTAAAACAGTTGCCAACCTTTTGAAGCACAGTTTAAAGAAGTGTCAGACAAACTCTTGATCCCGCTGCAGCAAAAAAAGTTGCATTAGTAGATGTTATACTGGCCATATCTTTTCCTACCAGAATAAAGCATGCGGCCCATAAACTTTTAATGATTCACAAAGAAAACAGTGTCCCAAAAGCATCCCGCAGTTTCAGGCTATTCTTGTAAAGATTAAAAACAACTCCATATTGGTTTATACTATTAGTATCCTTTACCTTAAAACCTAACCTTAGACTTTTGCTTGAAAACCACGGAAAGAAGGGAGATCCAGATCCGTGATTAGAATGGTGTTAAAAGGGCCTGTCCCTCTACCCAGCCACTAAGATTTAAAGCTTTTAGACAAAAATGGGACTAGTCATGTTTCATGTTCCCGTTCCTGGTAGCATGGATCTTCTTTTTTCATCATAATTTTGAATGTCTGCATTTTGTCCAACTAAAAGTTTATAAAATGCAATCTACAGAGCACCTCCAGGCTCCACCGCAATCTAATTTATTCAGGCCAGCGTACGCTGGTTGTGACGGTGTGGATTAATCTAAACATTTTTAGAAGCAATTATGAAGCTTTTGTGTGTTTACTGGGTGAATAGTAGATTCAGGTTTTGTTGGATCAGAGCCAGTTCCCATCAGTTATTATTCTCTGTCACTTTGTAAACCTGTTCTACGGGAGAAGTGGTAATGCCTTGTTGTATGTTTTTGTTTGGATCTGCATATACTATATCTCAATAAATCTTTCATTGCTGCCTCACACCAGTCTTGATATTTGACAAAAGATTAATTCAGTTATGTGAATGAAAGACATTACTGTCAAATAGATCGCCCTATTTTCCCACATTTTTGAGTGCAAAACTTAAAATATTACCCGGGCAACTGTTTTAATGTGAGTATAATAAATAAAAGACTAAAAAAATAAGAAAACCTATTGACTCGAGTATAAACCTAGGGTGGCAAATGCAATGGTCACAGCCTCCACCCAGTATAAAGCTAGTCAGCCCCCTGACCCTGAGTGTATAGCTATCCAGCCCCCTAGTATATAGCCAGCTAGCTCCCAGTATATAGCAAGCTCTCAGTACATAATCAGCCGGTCCCCAGTATATAGACAGCCCCAGTATATTACTAGTCAGCCTCCAGTATATAGGGTAGCCCAACACATGCCCCCAGTATATGGCCTGCCAATTTGACCCCAGTATAAAGCTAGCCAGTCTGCCTGCCCCCTGTATATATCCAGCCAGCTTGTCCCCAGTATATTTCGAAAAAAGTTTTTTGTGTATGTGGGCACGCTCAAAAACGGTCTCGGAAGTGAATCACAATATTTCAATATTTAATACCACATTCAAAGTATAGATAAAAAGTATAGATAAAAACATTCACAATGGTCTTGATATAATAACAGATGGTTGAATTACTACATGTACTGGAATTTGATTATTACTCGATAGCTCTGACAAATTTGAAGTGTGTATACACTTATGTGTTTACTGTAAACTTATGTGTTTACTGTGGACTGGTGTGTTCACTGTGAACTGTAAACTTTTGTGTCCACTGTAAACTTATGTGTTTTACTGTAAACTTATATGTTCACTGTAAACTTGTGTGTCCACCGTAAACCTATGTGTCTACTGCAAACTTATGTGTTTACTGCAAACTTATGTGCCCACTGTTAACCTATTTGTTTACTGTAAACTTTTGTGTCTACTGTAAACTTTTGTGTTTACTGTAAACTTATATGTTTACTGTGGATATCAGATAAAACAACGTTACACAAAAATCAATTGAACTTGCATGTATGAAGAAATATTAAAATGTCCAAAAAGTAAAAGACAAAAAACAATAATCAATAATGAATGTCCAAAGTTGTGAGTCCTAAAAAATAAAAAAAAATAAAAAATAAAAAATAAAAAGTAAAAGTCCAAAATCAAAAAGCGAAATTCAGCTTTGTATAGTAAATTGATATCCAGGAGGTTTTGCTATTTAAACAGGATGCAGGGCCCTACACCTGTAAAGACTCATATATATTTTCACCTTTTTACGAGATTTAAAATAGAGGTATAGACACTCACGGTTGGTTGGCAACAATGGTTCTGATTGTCCTTACAATTATGTTGCTGCTCTCGATGTGCCGGGGTGGAGAAAAAAACAATCCAGATATCCACATATATTGTGGTTAGCGGCCTTCCACATGTAATGGAGTCTGTGGACGCCGTTTGAAAGCGTGATCTCAAGGCGTTGCGGGATGTTAGTCCACACGCATCCGCTGGACTGAATGGATCCTCCTCCTCCTAATCCAGATCGAGCGACTGAACTGTGTCGCAAATAGTGTGACTGTACTGTGTCACAGATGGTGCCGTGCTACTCACTGGGTGCGGTCGTGCTCGTCAATGGATGTAGTCTTTCAAATTGAGGCTCCAAGTGGTGCACTTTAGTTTGTAAACTTTCTCAAGTGAGTGTCTTTTCTTTTCTTTTATAGGTGATATTGTTATTGCAAATGAGTCATAAAATCAGTAGCTAGACGCGTTTCGAAGCGTGATGCTTCTTCCTCAGTAGCTCTATATTTTAAAACCTCCATGTTAGAACACTTCCTTAAATACCCCTTCCGGGCTCAAGAATTATCCGGTTTGGATTTTTCGGATTGGGTTAAATTACAAAGACCTGACCTGGATCAATCTACTTTGATGTGTTTCAATTCTTTTTCGGATAATGCTGCATTGTTTCAATACATTAATTGAAAAGACCATAAGTTATAGACTAAAATTGTAAATATTCATGTTGGACAGACATATTAAATAAAAATGTCACCAAAAATATACACAGAATAATATACAGACACTAATGTAATAGTGTAAAATGGGAGTTTTTTTGGGGAAGAGAATTTTGTAACAATATTGCCCAAATTTCTATTTTGTCGACTAATGGATATAATCTTGTATCCATAGTTTCAAAATATATGGAAGACACCATTCTCTGTATGGTATTTTTATATATATATGTTTTTTTGTGCACATAGTTCAGTGCAAAAGATGCTTATAGATAATGAATAATATATGTATATATATGAAAAACGGTTGGGGAATTTTCATGAGTTTCATAATGGGTGGGGGAAGCTGGAAGGGGCCACATGTGCTGGTATACAGCCCGACTAATGTTGCCTGCGTTACGGCTGCCTCCATCCAATTTATAAAAAACCAAATATTTCAAGTTCTGCATTGAGACCCTTTGGTGCCATCGTGTCGAAGGTGAAAATGAATCTTGATTCCATTCTGGACATTTTAGCGATATAATCTCCACCCCTCCAGTCTTTTTTTACTGATTGTATCGCACAGAATTTTAATTGTGTTGTATCCATGTTGTGGGCTATTTTGAAGTGTTTTGACAGAGTATGGGTTTCTAAACCTTTCTTAATATTCCTTAAATGTTCAGCGATTCTCTCTTTTAGGGGTCTGATCGTCCTTCCAATATACTGTTTTTGACAAGGGCATATTATCATGTAAATTACTCCACTACTGTTGCAAGTGAGGAGTTCATTAATGTTATGTATTGATTCATTGCTAGATGAAGTGACCTTTTGAGTGCGTTTCGTAAAAGTGGTTTTCTTACAACAAATACAATCTCCGCATCTAAAAAAGCCTTTTAAATTCAACCAGGTTTCATTTAAGGTTTTTGATCTGGTCTTGATAGAGGGAGCTATTTGAGAGCCTAAGTTGGGAGCTTTAGTGTAAATAATAGGTGGTTTCTCCGGTAAAAGTGTGTGGAGTAAAAGTGTGTCCCCAGTATATAGCCAGCCCCAGTATATTACTAGCCAGCCTTCAGTATATAGGGTAGCCCAGCATATGCCCCCCAGTATATAGCCAGCCAGCCTGCCTCCAGTATAAAGCTAGCCAGCCTGCCTGCCCCCTGTACATATACAGCCAGCTTGTCCCCAGTATAAAGCCAGTCCCAGTATGCCCAGCACATAAAAAAAGAAAGTCAATACTCACCATTCCGACGTTACCCTGCGGTTCCTCTTCTTACGTCTGGCAGTGGTAGGTCCATGCGGACCGGCAGTTGACGGCCGTAAGAAGAGAGGAACTGCAGAGAACATCGGAAAGTTGAGTATTGACTTTCTTTTTTTTTTTACTCCAGTACAGAATGAGTTTGGGTTTTTCAACACATTTTTTGTGCTAAAAAACTGGGTTTTTACCCGAGTAATTTTTAAGAAAGTTAAGACTACTAAGAGCAAACAATGGCTAATCCAGAGAAAATTATGAGATTATTACTTAAAACTGCATTTGTCAGAATTTTTGCTGGATTTGTGTGTGTTTTGTGTTACCTAAACAATTGGGGTCAATTTTTTATAGGTTTTTTGGCATCCACTGTTTTTATTTTCCTGCTGCAAAATGTGTGCCTTTGTTATTATTTGTTGGCACCACAAATAAGCTTTTGTTCTGACACTCACGCAGTTTTTCGTTCTTTTTGGGTTCTTTTTGAGCGCAATATGTTTACAAAAAAAGACCCACAAAAAGCAAGTCTACCAAGTTCTATTTCTCCATTAGAATTGTGGAGATATTATTATTATTATTGTTAAACATATACTTTTGGGAAAGCGGCAAGTAAATGAGCCAGTGCGTCACGTTACAAAATCATTGTCTAATAAAGAACATAATTCCTGCACCAAAAAAAGAACCATGTGACACAAATAATAACTGACCCCAATGTTAACATAATGCAGTTAGGCAAAGCTCCTCATACAGACTTGCATAGTATTTGCATATGCAGAAACACAGACACATGAATAAAAACCTTGATACACAAGAATTATATAAACACTCATCATCTGACAGAAAGGAACAACTGACATTTACGGCAATAGTAAATTAGGCCACTAGATGTCAGGCTATAATAGTTCGTGGGAATGAATAGCCAAGATCCAAAGTGCATGATGGATGGGGAGTATCTGTGATGCAAAGAAGAGGCTGGATGACAATGTTATTGGGACATTTTCCATATGTCACTGTGTATTAGGGGACTAATGGCTTGGCACTGGCTTGCATTGTGTTGCAGGCTATGTTAATTCTGTAGAGACAATGATGAAGTGTGTCCTCTTGTTTAGGCATAAACATTTTTTTCTGCTTACAAAGCCATTTGTGGTTTACATTTATTGTGTGCAAAGTATTAGGAAATTGGGAAAGTGGCGGAATTGGGAAAAAATGTAAATGCACCATTAATGTATAGGTAGGTGCAGGGTCAGCTCCAGGTTTCAGTAGGCCCCTGGGCGACATGGCGGCATAAACAATTCAGGAACTAAAGCAGTCCTGTTCCCTAAAATATTCCCTAGTTTAACATACCAAAGAGCCCCTTTATGGGTATTTTACATAAAGCCCCCCTCATCCTCTATGGATACAGCCTCCCTCACCCCCATGGATTCCTTATGTACAGCCTTATGTGGGCTCCCCTAGCAACTCTGGGCCCCGGCACTTGCCCGGGTATGGTACTGGCCCTGGGTAGGTCCCTAGATCATTGATTGGCAGGGAATGCATGCCCAAACATTTCCTCATGGGCGTAACTACAGTGGTAGAAGACAAAGCATAAGAAGGGATTTTGGTGCACTGATCCTTTTTTGGTGCAGCTGCGCTGCTTCCATGTGACACAAATTGGGGGGGCGTGCTGTCGGACGATCCGACTGATTCGGACTGAGCGCAGGATTTAACTTTTGAATTGTGTCGCAAGCCCAAACACTTAGATCCACCACTAAAAAGAAGGTGAACTCCATCGGACCTGAGCACGGAGGCGACACGTGCAGGATATCGGCCGCACGCTGCTAATGAATCAGGGCACAGTCATTCACTGTCATTCACTGCTGCAGGGGCTCAGCTGTGTGTGAAAGCTGAACTCCCACAGTAACAGTTAGGATTGCGATATTCGGCATCCCTGCTGTTAAACCCTTCAGACACTGCGCTCATGGTGACCATGGCATCTATGGGCCAGTACCAGGTACTAACACGGCCAATCCATACAAGCCACATAGGTGCTGATTGGTCCAATGAAGGACCCCAGGGCTGCCTTTAAAAGATGCCAGTTAGGTTGGGTTCACACTACGTTTTGTGCCATACGTTGTTAGGACACTTCAGTAAAAATCCGACGTGTCCTCAAAATGTATGGCACAGACATTTACCACTTTATGCCTATAAAAAGCCATATAAATGGGTTATCGCCATAATCATTGTAACCCATAGAATAAAGATAACATATTGGGGGAGATTTATTAATCTGTCTACAACAGAATTTTGTTGTTGTTGTTAAAAACTGCCTGCACCACATCTATAAAGAGTTTTAGTCCGTTTTCTGGCTCTCCTACAACCAGCTCGACAAAATGGGCGTGACCTGTAAAAAGTGGGTGTGGGCTTGCTCCAAAAATACTGCTAACCCGACAGAATTTTGTCCTAATTCTCTAATGTAAAGTAAGCCAACTACCAAGTGCAGAGTAAGCCAACTGCAGAGTAGGACTAGACAGTCTTATACTCGGACAGATTTATCATCCACCATCAGACACTTATGTGAATCTGGTACAGAATAAGACTGTCCCGTCTAACCTAAGGACACTTTTTTATAAATCTGCCACATTATTTTTATGGTATGGTGAACGGCCAACCAAAAAAGTAAAAAACCCTAAACCTGAATTAATGATTTTAATTATGTCCCTCTTAGTCGTCTCTTTTCAAGACTAATTCTTTTCAGAATAAATCGAGTTGTTTTAACCCTTTACAGGACTTTTTTCGTTTAATTTTTAAGTTTATATATATGTGTGAGGACTTGTTATCTGCAGGACAAATAGTACCTTTTAGTATTACCACTGAATATTCCTCGCAATGTACTGGAAAGCTGTAGAAAAAAATCCAAGTGCGGTGAAATTGACAAAAAAAACACATTTGCAGTGATTTCTTGTAGGCTCTGTTTTTACGGCTTTCATTCTGCTCTCCAAATGACATTACCAAATTTATATTGCGGTTTTAGTAGATTTAAAAATAAAAATCTTTTGCACAAAAAAAATATTTGCCATTTTTCCAAGTTCTGAGGCCAATAACATTTTCACACTTTGGTGTACGGACCTGTGCAAGGTGTTTTTTTGCGGTAAGAACTGGCAGTTTAATTTAATTTATTAAATTTGGAACCTATATGACATTTTAATAATTTTTTATTCAAATATTCATGGATGGAAAAATGACAAAAAAGTGGTGATTCAGATATTTGTGCGCTATTTTCCGTTATAGTATTCTCAGCCGGGAATAATCCTTTTTATATTTTGATAGTACAGGCATTTTGGCACTCGGTGATAACTAACATGTATATGATTTTTACTGTTTATTTTTATATGTGTTCTATGGAAAGGGGGAGGGGTGATTTAAACTTTTATTTTTTAAATATATATATATTTTTTAAATGTATTATTATTTTAGACACTAGAGTACGTTATCCCTGCAGGGTCTCATTGCTTATTCTATATACAGGCGGTCCCCTACTTAAGGACACCCGACTTACATACAACCCATAGTTACAGACGGACCCCTCTGCCCAATGTGACCTCTGGTGAAGCTCTCTGGATGCTTTACTATAGTCCCAGACTGCACTGATCAGCTGTAAGGTGTCTGTAATGAAGCTTTATTGATAATCCTTGGTCCAATTACAGCAAAAATTTTGAAACTCCAATTGTCACTGGGACAAAAGAAAAAAAATTGTCTAGAACTTCAATTATAAAATATACAGTTTCGACTTACATACAAATTCAACTTAAGAACAAACTTCCAGACCCTATCTTGTATGTAACCCGGGGACTGCCTGTACTGCAATACTACTGTATAGCAATTTTACTGATGATGTCATTCACAGGGTATTGTAGATCATTATACATAGCAAGCCTACGAGTCTCTATGAGACTGTAGGCTGCCATGGAAACCAATCACAACCTCCGATGAAATCACGGAGGAACAGCGATGTTACTGTAGGTTCTATGGTCGGGTTCAACCGTGCCACTTAACAGGTTAACCAACCAGGATTGGTGCCAGCACCGACCGCAGCAGTAACAGGTGGGTGTCAGCTGTATTGTACAGTTTACACCCGCTGTGTATGGAGAGAGCTCAGCTCTCATCAAAACTGAGACCCTCCATATCCCTTATAATTTTAGTGGCTCTTCCTTGTACCCTCTCCAGATCCAGGATATCCTTTTGTATGGACTGGTCCCAGAACTAAATGGCATGTTCCAGGTGAGGCCGAAACAATGACTTGTACAGTGGTATTCATCCCTATCCCGAGAGTCCATATAACTTTTGATAAATGACAAAATCCTGCTGGCTTTAGAGACAGTTGATTGACATTGCATGCTGTTATTTAATTTATGATCTACTAGTACTCCCAACAACGGACTATCTCAGATTTACTCCCCCAAGGACATTTAAGCCCCCAGGTGCATAACCTTACACTTATTCCACATTGAACCTCATTTGCCAAGTGGATCACCAAACACTCAGTTTGTCCATGTCACCCTGCAGCCTATGAACATCCTCCATAGACTGTATAACACTACACAGCTTGTGTCATCTGCAAAAATAGACGCAGTGCTATTAATTCCTACCTCTATATCATTAATAAATATATTAAATAGTAGTGGGCCAAGCACAGAACCCTGAGGTACACCACTTATAACTCGGTGACCATTCCGAGTAGGAATCATTGACCACAACTCTCTGGATACGACCCTCCAGCCAGTTTTCAATCTAATTGCAAATGATTCCTGTCTAACCACCAGACCTTATTTTACCCATCAGGCGTTTATGAGGGACAGTGTCAAATGCTTTTGCAAAGTCCAAAAACACAGTATCCAGAGCATCTCCTCCATCCAGGCACCTGCTCACCTCTTCATAGAAGCAGATCAGGTTAGTCTCACAACTTCTATCCTTAGTAAACCCCTGCTGGCTGTCGCTTATTATACTATGTGACATCATATATTCCTGTGTGTAGTCTTTGAATATTTTCCCCACACTTGCAGTTAAGCTTACAGGCTTGTAATTGCCTGGTGAAGTACTAGAGCTTTTTAAAAATATTCGCACCACAATTGCCTTGCGCCATCACTTGGCCCCACACTAATCATTACGGAATCTCTGAAGATTTTAGACAGTGGCACAGGAATTACAGAAGTGAGTTCTTTAAGAACTCTGGGGTGTAACCCATCTGGTCCAGGAGCCTTGTACACATTTATTTTATTGACCTTAGATTAGATCAGGTCTACATTCAGCCAGTCTAGTATATTACAGGATGAATGAGCAGCGCGCCGAAGATGGGTGAGTAGGAGGGGTAAAGTGGCTACCGGGGCGTGGAGTAGCCGCCTCGTGTAACCTCAGATGCGGCTACTCCACGCCCCAGTAGCCGCATAAGTAAATTTGAATATATGTGTAATAAAAGTTATCATAAAAATTCGGGGACGTGAGGATTAGCCCTTAACAGGGCTATCCTCACGTCCCATTGATCCATCTACCACCCAATCTACCTTTATAGATAGATTTGTGGTGGTAGGTTTCCTTTAAATGTTAACAGAAATGTTATTAGGCGAATCTCCTCTCCTCAGCTGTAGCATTAAACCACAATGTAAACACCACTTGTGAATGTAGCCTGTGCTGCTAAACTTCAGCTTTGTTACTGGTTAAGCTACAGTTCAGTCTTATCAAAGTACCACAAAAGAACAAGTAGAGATTGGTATTTAATATTCAAAAAGCTGTATTTCAGCTTAATCACTGCAAAAGCTACAGCTCAGACATATTGCCCCAACTGCTGCAGCTCAGCTTCATCATTGCAAAAGCCACAGCACAGCTTCATCCCTGAAATCTCATCTTACCTTAATTTTTGGAGCCCGGCTTCATTGATTCAACCTTTACAGTTCAGCTTCATTACTGAAAAAGCTATAGATCAGCCTCATTGGTACTGCAGCTACAGTTCAGCTGTAAACACTAAAGTTAAGCTTCATTGCTGTAACTGCAACAGCTTAGCTTCATCATTGCAACCTTTGCTGCACTGTTACAGCTCTGCTTTTTATGCTATCCCACAAATCTGCTGTAGTAGGAGAAGCTGTCATTGCTAACCAACATTATACTCTAATTACTACTATGTACACTCACCGGCCACTTTATTAGGTACACCTGTCCAACTGCTCATTACCACTTAATTTCTAATCAGCCAATCACATGGCGGCAACTCAGTGCATTTAGGCATGTAGACATGGTCAAGACAATCTCCTGCAGTTCAAACTGAGCATCAGTATGGGGAAGAAAGGTGATTTGAGTGCCTTTGAACGTGGCATGGTTGTTGGTGCCAGAAGGGCTGGTCTGAGTGTTTCAGAAACTGCTGATCTACTGGGATTTTCACGCACAACTATCTCTAGGGTTTACAGAGAATGGTCCGAAAAAGAAAAAACATCCAGTGAGCGGCAGTTCTGTGGGCGGAAATGCCTTGTTGATGCCAGAGGTCAGAGGAGAATGGGCAGACTGGTTCGAGCTGATAGAAAGGCAGAAACTGATAGAAACAGTGACTCAAATCGCCACCCGTTACAACCAAGGTAGACAGAAGAGCATCTCTGAACGCACAGTACATCGAACTTTGAGGCAGATGGGCTACAGCAGCAGAAGACCATACCGGGTGCCACTCCTTTCAGCTAAGAACAGGAAACTGAGGCTACAATTTGCACAAGCTCATCGAAATTGGACAGTAGAAGATTGGAAAAACGTTGCCTGGTCTGATGAGTCTCGATTTCTGCTGCGACATTCGGATGGTAGGGTCAGAATTTGGCAACAACAACATGAAAGCATGTATCCATCCTGCCTTGTATCAATGGTTCAGGCTGGTGGTGGTGGTGTCATGGTGTGGGGAATATTTTCTTGGCACTCTTTGGGCCGCTTGGTACCAATTGAGCATCGTTGCAACGCCACAGCCTACCTGAGTATTGTTGCTGACCATGTCCATCCCTTTATGACCAGAATGTACCCAACATCTGATGGCTACTTTCAGCAGGATAATGCACCATGAGCTGGAATCATCTCAGACTGGTTTCTTGACCATGACAATGAGTTCACTGTACTCAAATGGCCTCCACAGTCACCAGATCTCAATCCAATAGAGCATCTTTGGGATGTGGTGGAACGGGAGATTCGCATCATGGATGTGCAGCCGACAAATCTGCGGCAACTGTGTGATGCCATCATGTCAATATGGACCAAAATCTCTGAGGAATGCACCTTGTTGAATCTATGCCACGAAGAATTGAGGCAGTTCTGAAGGCAAAAGGGGATCCAACCTGTTACTAGCATGGTGTACCTAATAAAGTGTCCGGTGAGTGTATAACATAACAATGCTATATACTTCACTGCGAACACAGTTTAGCTTCATTGCTGCAGCCAAACAGTTGAGCTTCATTGCTCGACTTTAGCTTTAATATTTAGACAAGAGAGGTATTTATAGGTGTGCATGGCCACTAGCCAATATCATTGTGTCCATAAATAGCCACACATGTTCACTGCTATCCATTACAAATAATTACCCAACAAAGATGAGACAAAGTAAGTAAAAGAATAAAAGTAAATTATGTTGGCATAGCGATTACCAGAGGTGATGATAAATTAAACCAATATATCGGACACAAAGATCTGGGCAGAGATCGGAGCTTAACCGGCATCATAAAACACTGGGAGTCAGCTGTAACTAAAGGAGCTTGTGTGTGTTTAACCCGTTAAATGCCACGGTTAGAACGACCAAGGCATTTAAACTGCCTGGAAGGGGTGTCTCTCCCCCACAATCGACACCCCTTGTCCCCCCCCCTGCCAATCGTTTCCATGGCAGCCCCGTGGTCCAATCAGGACCCCCGGGCTGTCCCTAGGCAGTGCCTGTTAGATCCCTGTGCATATGCATGTGCATAATACACAATAATGATCTAATACACTGCAATACATCAGTATTGTAAGGTATAATCATGAAAAAGCAATTCGATGATTGCTTCTGTATGGCCCTTGGTGGAACTAATAAAAGAGTTTAAAATAAATGTTATTAAATTAAAAATAAATGAATAAAAATGCTCATAATCCCCATTAATACATAAAATGACATGTGATGTAAGATAAAGTAAAAAATACACATCTACTACAGAATAATGCTGGTGCAAAGTACTACATGTCCTGCAAAAAGTCATCTGCGTAGTTGTACATAAAAAAGTGCACAAAATTTTGGCAGATTGTTTGGTGTCTGCTATCACAACTTAGGTCCTTAGGCATGCCTATAACATTATTATTAAACAGATACACCAGCATATTTAGTAGTATTATAGAGACTCATTGGGGCTCATTTACTAAGGGTCAGACGCATTTTCGCCGGGTTTCCCAACAATTTCTGTTTTGCGCCGAATTGCCCCGGGATTTTGGTGCATGCAATCGGCGCTGGCTTGCACGGATTCGGACAATGTGCGGGATTTGACAATTAGAAATGTGTTGCAAGACATGAACTTACAAGCACCGGGAAGAAGCAGGTGAACTCCGGTGGACCTCGGAGCAGAAGCGACGGATGCAGGAACTCGGGCACCTGACCCGAATCATCGTCGGACAACGCATCGCGGGATCACGACAGGACCGGGTAAGTAAATCTTACTTACTTATTGTTTTCAACAGTTCCTGCACTAAGTATTTATACCACAGACTATTTCTCCCATTCTCAACCTACAAATGTACCTGAAAATCCATCTGTTAGAATAGTCTTGAATATATAATAACCCCACTAATATACTCCATCCATACTTCCCACATCTAGTTTTGTGTCCTTTGTACTTATTTCTGCTTATTTATATGCAATGTATGTAAATCTTTTGTCCAATGTATAAAACCATGGAACTAATAAATAATAATAATAATAATAATAAAGCACCTACTCATAAGCCATCACCGTTATCATTGACTGATTGGGAAAAATCTAAGGTGTTAATGCTGAAGGAAGTGAGGAGCTGTCTGCATGCAAATCCAAGTAATAGTAGTCTTTTTTTTAGTAACTACTTATGTATATTGCCCTTTCTTTCTTTTGTTCTTGTTTGTACTGTCAAAACTGACCCTCTAGAAAGGAAGCTCAAAGAGATTTTATGGTGAGATTTCCTGCTCTTCATCTTATTATCTGAGGTGTGTTGATGCTCTCCTATTAAACTAGGAGGACTACAGTGAAATGATGTTAGAACCCCAAGCTCATAAGAGACAATTACACTGTCTTACTCAAACTTCAAAGTTACCAAACCCACTTCTATGAGAGTATATAAAGATCATGTCCTTTCTTTGTAGACAGAGCAAACCACAAAGACCTCACAACTCACGCAGCTCACAGATTCTTAGCACCATGTCCCACCAATCTCTTCATTCTGCCCACAGCAGATCAGGAGCTACACACAAGAATTTCAGTTCATCATCCGCTTGCTTACCATCTAAGCACAACCATACTTCTTTACCTACAAAGAAAATATCCCTGGGTCATAAAGCCTTGACAAATTTTGGCAGTAAAAGTGTCTATGGAATAGTTTCAGGTGGACATAAGATGTCATCTGGAAGATTTGGACATGCGTATGGACTCAGCTTTGGTGGATCTAACCATGGTTATGGAGGACCTGTCTGTTCTACAGGAATTACCACAGTTACTGTAAACCAGAGTCTTTTGGCTCCAATGAATTTAGAGATTGATCCAAACATCCAGAGAGTCAGGACAGATGAGAAGGATCAAATCAAAGGCCTTAATAATAAGTTTGCCTCTTTCATTGACAAGGTAAAGTATAATAGAAATGTAGCGTTTGTTTCTGTTGATATACACTTGTTTTATTAAAACAGGGTGACTTCAGGCTTCCAAACTTGGGGATTTTGTAACTGATAGAGCCCCTGTGACATACTATTTCACAAGTTAGAGATTTCCAGTTATATAGTTTATATGGTTGGAAAAAGATGCAGGTCCATCAAGTTCAATTTAAAAAAAGCCTTGTCGCCTCCGGTGATTAAACCTTGTTTTCTCCAGACGGAGACAGTGCCCCCTTGTCTTTTGATTTGATTTAACCTGGAACAATTTTCAACTATATTTTTGTATGGACCATTCAAATATTTCTATAAATTAATCATGTCCCCTCGTAGTTGTCTCTTTTCCAGACTAAATAAATCTAGTTGTTTTAATCTTTCCTCATAACTAAGACCCTCCATACCCCTTATCATTTTTGTGGCTCTTCGGTAAACCCTCTCCAGCTCCAGGGCCTCCTTTTTATGGACCGGTGCCCAGAACTGGACAGCATATTCCAGGTGAGGCTGTGTACAGCGGTAATATTACATCCCTATCCCAAGAGTCCATACCACTTTTGATACATGACAAAGTGCACAGTTATTTTAGTTTATGCCCTGTCCACAGATTCCCTTGGATCCCCAAATAAATGGAATTCCTGGTTGCGTGCACAGCATCTCTTTCATTCTCTATGGGACTATGTCTATCTTTAGCAGAAAAACATTGGGGCACATGCATCATAAGTCTGGCTTTGTCCATATTTTTATGCGGGTCAGATGTATCTTAGAGATTTTCCTTATTGATACATTTGGTCTTTAGTGAATTTGCGACTTCAAAAAGTCTCCAAAAGCGGCAATCACTTGTAAGTTAATTTCTACGCAAATTTGTCCACCTTAAATTTTCACCCAAGTTTGCGCCTTCTTTAAAAAGTGGCAACTTTCACATGTAGATTCAGGTGATACATCAATGGTGATACAGGCAATGGTGAACTTTGAAGGGAGACTGTCTTAGTCTTCCAGTCACAAATGAGAACATGCACCTAGAAAAGTCTAAAAAATTAAAGAAAATGGCAAGCAAAACTTTGATACATGTGCCCCATAGAGTAAACAGAGTTTCTGTGTATATTAGAATAACCAGATTAACCCTGTAAATGGATTGTAAAATTTCTTCTCAACATTTGAGGGTTCATTTTAATATGGGCATAGCCAAGGGGCCAGGCATGTCCCTATCCATGGTACACAGGCATGAAGGACCATAATTAGAAATGTGGCCCTGGTACAGATTTAGCACTGCAGTTCTAAAATGTGCTGTATTCATCCTAGTGACATGGATTAAATTTTCTTGTAAATGTTACATCCATTAGGTTTTAGTTTTGCTAAGCAGTGTGTAACATTCTAGTTGTCAAAAATAGCGAAACAGCAGTAACAGGATATGCCAAGGAAAATTGTTATCATAATTGCCACGGATCCTTTGTAAATCAAAGCATCTCAACAATGTGAACAGAGCCAGAATCTGTACAATTTGATTGGTCTGAATTTTATTCAGCAGAGGGTGAATTATATATCTGTAAACTATATTTTGGAGATATTTGAAATCTGAACGGAATTTTTCCCCACTTTGGGCTTAATGGCATCTGGCTTTTGGGTTTTTTTTGTCTTTCTTTGGGTCAACACTGTAGGATTTGATGAGTCTGCATCCAATAATGATAATGCAGATGGACTATGGACCATACATGTATTTTTTTTTTTTATCTTAGGTGCGGTTCCTTGAACAACAAAATAAGATGTTGGAGACAAAATGGTCCTTATTGCAAGACCAGAAGACAGCCAGGTGTCAGATTGAACCTTTGTTTGAGGCTTTTATCAGTAACCTCAGGAGACAGCTGGAGAGCCTAACATGTGAGAAGGCTCGTCTAGAGTCAGAAAGAAGAACTATGGAGGAGGCAGTGGAGGATTTAAAGTCAAAGTGAGTAGGTTAAAGGTGTTTCAATAAATATGTTCTATTATCTATCTGTCTTTCATCCTTTGATAGTTTTTGCCTTTCCCTGTTCTCACCATGCTGCCCCTTGCGTATACACGCACTGCTCCAGCCCATCCTCATGACGTCTGCCACTGTGTCTCTCTTTTTACTGTCCATCCTCATTAACAGAAACAGGGAAAGGGAAGGGGGGACAGGATGAGTTATAATCTCCTGCTGCAGCCCCTCTTATTCATCAGTGCTTAGACATGTAAACAAAGAATCACAGAGTGTCTGCAGACACAATGTAAGTATCCGAAATGTTGAATCACTTGATGAACATTCATGGATCATTATTAAGGCAGTAAAGACACATATCAAACCAAATCTACTTCTTTAGTCTAAAATAATTGAATAAACATTTAGAAAAAACCCTGTTGAAAGCATGATCCGTTCTTCACTTGATTGAATTCAAGAAAATATGAAATCAAAAGAATTTTTGTTCATTGCTGTGGACAGCTGAAGTTATTCTCACCTGCAGAATACATGCATGCCTAGCTTGGCCAAGATTGCATGTGCATAGTGAAGTGAAGAGGAATAGCTAGTGGATGAATAAGCTTTTGCATAACAGCTATCTCATATTCACACCAAGTTTTTTATTATTTACGTTTTTAAGTTTTTATTATATATGTTCGCACCAAGATTTTAACTCATATTAAGTTGGGCCTATCTGTAGAATGATTGCATTTATATTGTGCTTAAACAGATATGAAGAGGAGCTGAACAGACGTACAGCTGCAGAAAATGAGTTTGTAAGCCTCAAGAGGGTAAGTGATCAATGTACTCACCCATCATTGTTAGAAGCAACATGGAAAATGATGCTGGAAGCACAGCTCCATTCTTCCATGGTGGTCATGCTGTGTCCCACCATCTTCAAGTTATCTTAAGGAACTTTGAAATCCTCTAATTAGAGATAAGTGGACCCCATGTTTCCATTCGGGTTCATGTCCCACTGGTCAATCATGGCTAGTATGTCGATTCGCCGGATTGGCTGTTTGACTGCCAATCCAGTAACATGTTGGAGTCGCACAGGCCAAACCTGGAACCAGAATGGAAACATCGGGTCCGCTCCTCTCTACCTCTAAAATGTCATATTTGCTAGTTATAAAGATATTGTACCTTGTTTCCTGTATTTGTATTCTTTGTTTTCTCTCTTAGGATGTTGACGCAGCCTTTATGAATAAAGCAGAACTACAAGCCAAAGTTGACTCACTAACAGATGAGATCAACTTCCTAAGGACCCTGTTTGATGCGGTATGTCAAAACCTTACACTTCAGAACAAATTTGGAAAATATATTTTTTAAGATGAACCATTACAATAAGCTCTATCCACCTTGAGAAAGCAAAACACATGTGTGTAATGACAAACCCAGCTCTTCTACATTGTTAATTCAGACCCCAGTGCAGACAATATTTATGAGTTTAGCCCCAGATTAGAAAAATAATAATGGAGACCCTAAAACAGACAATAAATAAATATTCACCGCTCTCGTACTTCATGCACTACATTCATCTACCAATGAGGGAAGCACTCATTAATTTATAAAAAACATGGATATAGTGATGTATTTCTTATTGATAGACATTAAGTCTGCCGTATAAAGATTATAAAACTTAGGTACATACAGAATGTATATTAGCTTTTTATATATAATTATAGCTCACTAACCTTATTGTCTTCTATATCCCACAGGAAATTGCTCAGCTACAGGGTCAGATATCAGACACATCTGTTGTTGTGTCCATGGACAACAGCCGAGATTTAGACCTAAACAGCATCATTGCTGAGGTCAAGGCTCAGTATGAGGAGATTGCCAACAAGAGCAGAGCAGAAGCCGAGTCCCTGTATCAAACCAAGGTGAGCCTACAAGCTCAGCTCATAGCTTATATCACTATTATGATGGCTCGGCCTACATAATACATGAAGACTACAAACTTCAGAATGAATATAGCATTATGGGTTTCTGTATCAGACTTTAATATTCACGGAATACCCATTTAAAGAAGGCTAAAATTGGTCCCAAAGGCTATCTCTATCATTGTATCTTTTGAAATCTTGGTTTATAAAGCACAATATGATAGTTGTCAATGGTTTAGTGCTACTAGACTATTAATCTATCATTTTTATGTTAAAAAAAATTATATACAACATAAATAGAATTTATTTTATGATATGTATTCAGTCCATATCAACAATAACTATTTTTTTGTAGTATGAGGAACTACGTATGACTGCGGGCAGACATGGTGATGATCTACGCAACACTAAGCATGAAATTGCTGAACTGAATCGCATAATTCAGAGACTTAAAGCAGAGATTGAGAGTGTGAAAGATCAGGTAATTTTAACAATTCTGTAGATTTTCCTGTTTGTTCAATGTTGTTATAAATCTTATAGAATCTGTTTCTATTCCAAGAGAGCAAAACTGGAAGCTGCTATATCTGAGGCTGAAGAGCGTGGAGAGATGGCTGTCAGAGACGCCAAGAACAAACTTACAGAGCTGGAAGAAGCTCTCCAGAAGGCCAAGCAGGACATGGCTCGCCAACTGCGGGAATACCAGGAGCTGATGAACGTCAAACTGGCTCTGGATATTGAGATCGCCACCTACAGGAAACTGCTGGAAGGAGAGGAGCACAGGTAGGAATATTGTTAAAAGCACTTAGGGTACAAGAAATATCAGCAAGTGTGGAGATTCTTAAAATCAACGCTCCTTGGGAATGCAAATTAGTTTATCTTCAGAAGAAAGAAGACTCCCTCTACTTCCACCAATAGTTAATGTCCGACCCGTTAAAGAGTTCTGATGCCACCGAATTAGTACCAGAAACTTGCAGCAGAAGATTGAGAAGGATTTATCATTCCTTGCACCCCAATTTTCTGTAAAAACAGGGCAGGAAAAAGTTGCAGATCTTGGGAAAAGACCAGGAAATTGCTATTTTTTGTCCCCTTCCCTCCCCTTGTGCCACAAGGTGGCCAAATTTAATTCCAGGGCACAAATCAGAACCTCTTAGTAAATTTGGTGTATTGTGCAGCAGTGTGAGGACATTGACGCATTGGGGGTCATTTACTAAAGTCCTGATTCGCGTTTTCCTGAATATTTCCGATTTGTGCCGATTTCCCCTGAATTGCCCCGGGATTTTGGCGCACGCGGTCGGATTGTGGCGTATCGGCGCTGGCATGCACGCAACGGAAATCTGGGGGCGTGGCCGAACAGAAACCCGACGGATTCGGAAAAACCGCCGCATTTAAAACAAAAAATCTGTTGCGGAGCTTGCACTTACCTTCACTCAGCCCGAGCCGGTGAACTCCAGTGCGTTCCGATGCTTTTCAGCGCAGCAGCGCCACCTGGTGGACGGCGGAGGAACTACTTTAATAAATCCCGGCCGGACCCGAATCCAGCGCGAATGGACCGGATAAGTAAATCTGCCCCATTGTGATTATTGACATCAACAAAGTTTGCACACTGTTTGCTCATTCTTCTTATGCCTGTGTGCATTTCTTACAACTCATCTACATTAATCCCTAAAACATTCTGGTAGATAATTTGCCTTCATATATTATACCTCTCTGGGTGCCTTGGGCTATTATTACTACTGTATTGGTGTTACAGTAAATACATAATGGCAAATAAATAAATGATAATAAAATAACACTTATCCCTTGTATTTCAGGTTGTGTGCAGAAGGCAGTGGCTCTGTGAGCATCTGTAAGTATTGATGTGTTTTTATTTTGTACAATGTTCATTTGATTTAGGTTCACTATTAAACGTGTCCTTGTAACCATATATAAATCTATAGCAAAATTGAATTGTCCGTCCCCAAAATATAAAATCAACGTAAGCAGAGATGAAACTTGAAGGAAATAACTTATCAAATGAAGGCTTACAAATGAAAATCACAAAAAACATCATTACATCATTTATCAAAACAGCAGAACTGTTCTAGTTGCACACGGCAACCAATAAGAGCTCAGCTTTCCTGTATAAACTGATGTGAAAAAATGAAATCTGATTGGTTGCCCTGAGCAATAAGAACAGTTTTGCTCTCAGACACTTTTAATAAATCTCCCCACAAACATCTGGAAGCTGGTAGTTACATTACACATTGAGCACACGAGTTTCCTTTAAGTTCTGTTAAAAACTGAAATTTTAGAATGGAGCTTTCCATTCTATTTTGATTAAATGTCTCCTATTATACTGTTTTTTTTCTGTTCTATTTTTTCTGTTTTTCATATTGTAATTTTCTTGCCTGAACCATAGAAGCACATGCCATATATCACACACACCACCATACCATGCATCACACACCCATGGCCATGGCACACTCACCCTAACTACCATAACCAAAACATTTATAATATATGGGCCCAAAAAGAAAAAAAAAACAATAAAAAAAAATAGAACATACAGAAAGTATACACAAATAATAGTGAACACTAGATAGATTTGATAGATAATAGATAGATTTTTGCTAACTACCTGTTTCCTTTCCTTTAGCCGTCCTGCATTCTAGCAGTGGAGGGCATGGAAGCAGTGGACACCATCACAAGAGAGGATTCAGCACCGGCAGCTTGTCATCAGGAAAATACAGTTCAGGACATGGGCAAAGTGTGCAAAACGAGAAGGCAACTTATCATTAAATAAAATCAGTGCTTAAAGGAAATCTACCACCAGGATGAAGGATTGTAAACCAAGCACACTGACATACTGGTGTGTGCCACCTCTGGCAGGTCTCTATAGATGTCAATGGAGCTTGGAGCCCCAAAGCCTCATCTGCATAATTTAAAACCTCTTTTTCTTAAAACAAAGGCATACAAAGCTACAAGAAGAGCAGCTTCTGTCAGAGGGGGCACACACCAGTATGTCAGTGTGCTTGGTTTACAATCCTTCATCCTGGTGGTAGATTTGCTTTAAAGAGGACCTGTCACCCCCGAAAAATTCCCCCACCAAATATGTTCCCACTAATCCTGTCCCCAGCCCCTTTATATTTATTCAATTTTTATTACAATTTGTGTGTGCAAACATAGTTTTAATCAATCCGACCTCTTACCAATTAAGAACAATCAGCCAGCACTGTGAATAAGCCCCTCTGCGGCCGAGCCGGCAGCGACTGCGTAATACATGCGCTGCTGCCGGCGATTCTTACAGATCCCTGACTGACAGGGACGTGGAGGGAGTGTGTCCGCCGGCCCACTCATGAATACGGCCGACTGCCAGGGGACCTGTACAACGATCCGACCTCTTATTTGGTAAGAGGTTGGATCGATTAAAACTATGTTTGCACACACAAATTGTAATTCATTGTAATTGAATAAATATAAAGGGGCTGGGGTAAGGATTAGGGGGAACATATTTGGTGGGGCTATTTTCCGGGGGTGACAGGTCCTCTTTAGGAGGGCTAGAGGGGTTTATATATCAATTTCAAGGACAATTGTAGGAACATCAGTTTGCGCCTAATACATCTGGATCCGAACTGAATGTTTGAAAAATTTGGTGAAGTTGCAGCAAAGAGTTACTTGGATAACTCGATCATTTCTATATGTTCTCAATAGGGTTTATATCCTTATAATATACTTACTAGAAACATTGTTATAAAAGTTGCCAATTTTGCATCTGCTCGGATACGACAGTGATTGTTGTAGACTAGTAAAATAAGAAATGTACTTACTAGGACTATCTACTTGTGTCTGGAAGTTGTGTAACTGTAGTGAGTCTTTCTTATCTGTGTGTTTTGTTTGGGATAAATTTGATTTGCTTGTATGAAGAACATAATTTTAACTTTAGAAAATACTTTAAAGACCTGTTATCAGGATTATAATTTTTAGCTGGTGACAGGTTCCAATAGCCCATGCTATGCTGATTTCAAAAACGCCTTTGTCAGCATTCTTAAAGGGGTATTCTGGGAATATGAACATCTGATACAAAACCCATAATGCTATAAATAAATGAATATAACAAAACTCAATGTCAAGTCATTTTATGATTTACAAAATGAAAGGCCTCTCTAAAGTATGTGGAGTCATCACCAAGATGGCCACCATTGGAAACTACAAGTCCCATGATCCTAATTTTAAATAACAACTAATTACATATTAGCTTATATTTTGAGTACCCTTTTGTATATAAAGTATGCTTATTCCTGGAATACCCCTTTAATAATTTTTAGTACTTTATAAAACTTAATTTCACATTACCTGGCTCCTTGCCAGCAGTGTGCTGTGAGTTCTCAGGGGAGGGGCAGCTGCAGTCGGTGTCTCCTCTCCTCCACACTCATCCATCTCCTTTACCCCTCTCCACTTCTGATCATGTGCATTGAGCAGGCATAGGAAAGAGGGGGACGGCGCAGAAGAGGAGTTGAATGCATTGTAGAGACTGAGACATAGACATACAGGCTGCTGCTCCCCCCTGGGACTCACTACATGCTGATGGCCAGGTAATGTGAAATAAAGTGTTATAAACTAAGGGCAGTATTCATGGTGCTGGCAGGGGCATTTTTAAAATCAGTGGAGCATAATGACATCAACTAAAAATGACCTTCCTGATGACAGGCTCGCTTTGAAGGAAACCCACCACTTCCGATGGTGGTTATAAGCAGCAAATGCCGTGCACCAGTTCAGGGTTAGCTGGTGCCGGCGCTTATTTTCGTTATGTTTTTAAACCAATGTAAAACGTTTAAACGCTTTATTAATCTTTATATACAAGTGCCTTCACCGCACCGTGGCACGCGCTCGACGCATCATGTGCGTGACCACTTCCTATTCAGGCGCACGAAGTGGTAGAGCGCATGGTGCGCCGAGCGCAGACCACGGTGCGGTGAAGGCACTTGTATATAAAGATTAATAAAGTGTTTAAACACTTTACATCGGTTCAAAAACATAACGAAATGGTGCACGACATTTGCTGCTTATAACCACCATCGCAAGTGGTGGGTTTCCTTTAAAGGACACCTGTCATCAGGTCTGTGTCACTTGTCCTGTCACCTCTACCTGTTGGAGCAGCTCACAAGGATCCATCCCAGCCTTTATCTAGTCAATTCATACATTAATCATTGTAAAATAATCTATTCTTTATTATGTAAATGAGGCTGGTCACATGGTCAGAGGCAGTGATGTCACCCCTGTTACCCCTCCCCTCTCCTCCCCCTGCTCATGTCTGTGTGTAATGTATAGTAAATAGAGATGAGCGAACACTAAAATGCTCGGGTACTCGTTATTCGAGACGAACTTTTCCCGATGCTCGAGTGCTCGTCTCGAATAACGAACCCCATTGAAGTCAATGGGAGACTCGAGCATTTTTCAAGGGGACCAAGGCTCTGCACAGGGAAGCTTGGCCAAACACCTGGGAACCTCAGAAAAGGATGGAAACACCACGGAAATGGACAGGAAACAGCAGGGGCAGCATGCATGGATGCCTCTGAGGCTGCTTAATCGCACCATTATGCCGAAATTATGGGCAACAGCATGGCCATGACAGAGTGACAGAATGAAGCTAGATAGCATGTAAAACATCCAATAATTGACCCTGACACTATAGGGGACGGCATGCAGAGGCAGAGGCAGCGGCAGCAGGCTAGAGAGTGGCATGGCGACATACCCTAATTGGACTCAGGCTTCAAACCAATGGGTGTCAGAGAGGAACCAAAGGAGGTGAGCAAGAAGCGCTCAAATAATATCGGTACATGATAAAAGTTTGCCAGTATATTTTGTGGATTACACAGCAGGGTGGCGACAAAGTTAACATGGAAGCCATGAAAACAACCCAAAATTCTGCCTGACACAGCTCGTTTGATAAGGGGACCATGTATGCTTACAGTTCATGCCAGTCGCTGCACTGGCTGCCAGTCTCCTTTCGAATACAGTTTAAAATAATAATAACCCTCATCCATAAAGCTCTGTATAATGCTGCATCCCCCTACCTCTCCTCTCTTATCTCAGTCTATCGCCCAACCCGTGCTCTTAGATCCGCCAGTGATCTTAGATTAACCTCTACCCTAGTGCGGACCTCCCACTCGCGTCTCCAAGACTTCTCTAGAGCTGCACCAATTCTATGGAATGCTCTGCCCTGGACTATCAGACTAATACCTAACCTCCAAAGTTTCAAACGTGCTCTTAAAACCCATTTCTTTAGGCAAGCCTATAACACTCATTAACTGCATGAAGTTTTAACTCTTCTACTAACCCGTCCTGTGTCGTCCTCCCATCTGTTATCCAGCAACCAACAGGCACCAGACTTCTCTGCAGTCCCATTCACCCTGGACCTGGTATATAAGATGACGGCTGAGTGGTTCAAGCGACAGCAATTCCATTTATTATATTTTTTTCTATTCCCTAAGAAGAATGGCTTGACCGTTAAAAATTCTTTTACCTCGTGTTACCCCATCATCTTCATAAACCGTAAGCTCTGGCGAGCAGGGACCTCACTCCTGTTGTTCCATACAAATGTTGTGCTCTGTTACATTACATTTGTATTTGTTTCCTATGATTTGTAAAGCGCTACAGAATATGATGACGCTATATAAATAAAGATTATTATTATTATTATTATGGAGGCAGTGAACTAGTAGTAGATTAAAGGTGCTGCAACTATGTTAGTTGGATCTTGGGATGGAGCTGGCGCTCTGCAGCCAGGCGAGCTTTTGCCAATCCAAGCCCCTGTCTCTAGGCTACTCCCCAAACAGCACTTCTAAGAACCTTTTGTATAAGATCAAGTGTAGTAGCGTTCTTATAAGTTTAGGATATGGCGGGTGAGGGGAATGTAAACAGATGCGCAAGAAGCGCTGAAATAATATCCCTAAATGGTAAAAGTTTGCAAGTATATTTTGTGGATTACACAGCAGGGTGGCGACAAAGTTAACAACTTTGATGTGGAATGCCCTGTAATAGCTCTTGGGCGGTGTGCCTTTTATCGCCTAGGCTCAGCAGTTTCAGCACCGCCTGCTGTCGCTTAGCGACGGCACTGCTGCTGTGCCTAGAGCTACCGACTGATGGCGCCATGCCCACGGATGGTAATTCGGAGGAGGAGGAGGTGGAGGAGGGGTGGGAGGAGGTATAGTAGGCCTTTGAGACCTGGACCGAGGTAGGCCCCGCAATTCTCTGCGTCGGCAGTATATGACCAGCCCCAGGGTCAGACTCGGTCCCAGCCTGCACCAAGTTAAGTGTAGTAGCGTTCTTATAAGTTTGGGATATGGCGGGTGAGGGGAATGTAAACAGATGCGCAAGAAGCGCATGATGCGCATGGAGCTGGCGCTCCGCTGCCAGGCGAGCTTTCGCCAATTCAAGCCCCTGTCTCTAGGCTACTCCCCAAACAGCACTTCTAAGAACCTTTTGTATAAGATCAAGTGTAGTAGCGTTCTTATAAGTTTAGGATATGCCGGGTGAGGGGAATGTAAACAGATGCGCAAGAAGCGCTGAAATAATATCCCTAAATGGTAAAAGTTTGCCAGTATATTTTGTGGATAACACAGCAGGGTGGCGACAAAGTTAACAACTTTGATGTGTAATCCATGAAAACAACCCAAATTTCTGCCTGACACACCTCGTTTGATAAAGGGACGATGTATGGAGGCAGCTATATGGACGACTTTTGGAGGTAGCAATGGAGACAACGTGTGGAGGCTGCTATGGAGACAATTTAATTTGGATAGTGCCTGTATGTGGCAGTCCCAAACATTTTTCAAACCAGAGGAGCAGGTAGGTGGCCCTCCAGTAAAATGGAATAGATTGAGTGCCTGTATGTGGCAGTCCCAAAAATGTTTCAAACCAGAGGAGCAGGTAGGTGGCCCTGCAGTAAAATGGAATAGATTGAGTGCCTGTATGTGGCAGTCCCAAAAATTTTTCAAACCAGAGGAGCAGGTAGGTGGCCCTCCAGTAAAATGGAATAGATTGAGTGCCTGTATGTGGCAGTCCCAAAAATGTTTCAAACCAGAGGAGCAGGTAGGTGGCCCTGCAGTAAAATGGAATAGATTGAGTGCCTGTATGTGGCAGTCCCAAAAATGTTTCAAACCAGAGGAGCAGGTAGGTGGCCCTCCAGTAAAATGGAATAGATTGAGTGCCTGTATGTGGCAGTCCCAAAAATGTTTCAAACCAGAGGAGCAGGTAGGTGGCCCTGCAGTAAAATGGAATAGATTGAGTGCCTGTATGTGGCAGTCCCAAAAATGTTTCAAACCAGAGGAGCAGGTAGGTGGCCCTGCAGTAAAATGGAATAGATTGAGTGCCTGTATGTGGCAGTCCCAAAAATGTTTCAAACCAGAGGAGCAGGTAGGTGGCCCTGCAGTAAAATGGAATAGATTGAGTGCCTGTATGTGGCAGTCCCAAAAATTTTTCAAACCAGAGGAGCAGGTAGGTGGCCCTCCAGTAAAATGGAATAGATTGAGTGCCTGTATGTGGCAGTCCCAAAAATGTTTCAAACCAGAGGAGCAGGTAGGTGGCCCTGCAGTAAAATGGAATAGATTGAGTGCCTGTATGTGGCAGTCCCAAAAATTTTTCAAACCAGAGGAGCAGGTAGGTGGCCCTCCAGTAAAATGGAATAGATTGAGTGCCTGTATGTGGCAGTCCCAAAAATGTTTCAAACCAGAGGAGCAGGTAGGTGGCCCTGCAGTAAAATGGAATAGATTGAGTGCCTGTATGTGGCACTCACAAAAATTGTTTCAAACAGAGGACCGGGTAGGTGGCCCTCCAGAAAAATTAAATGCATGAAGTACTATAGCAAGAGCCAGTGGGCCCTGTCAAAAAATAGCCATTTTCCTCTGCTTTACTGTACAAAGAGGAGGAGAAGGAGGAAAATGAGGAGGAGGAGGAGTGGATCAATTATTCAGGTTGAGCTTCCTTCACCTGGTGGAGATTGGAAATTCTGAGAAATCCAGCCTTTATTCATTTTAATAAGCGTCAGCCTGTCAGCGCTGTCAGTCGACAGGCGTGTACGCTTATCGGTGATGATGCCACCAGCTGCACTGAAAACCCGCTCGGACAAGACGCTAGCGGCAGGGCAGGCAAGAACCTCCAAGGCGTACAGCGCCAGTTCGTGCCACATGTCCAGCTTTGAAACCCAGTAGTTGTAGGGAGCTGTGTGATCATTTAGGACGATGGTATGGTCAGCTACGTACTCCCTCACCATCTTTCTGTAAAGATCAGCCCTACTCTGCCGAGACTGGGGACAGGTGACAGTGTCTTGCTGGGGTGACATAAAGCTGGCAAAAGCCTTGTAAAGCGTACCCTTGCCAGTGCTGGACAAGCTGCCTGCTCGCCTACTCTCCCTCGCTACTTGTCCCGCAGAACTACGCACTCTGCCGCTAGCGCTGTCAGAAGGGAAATACTGTTTCAGCTTGTGCACCAGGGCCTGCTGGTATTCATGCATTCTCACACTCCTTTCCTCTGCAGGGATGAGAGTGGAAAGATTTTGCTTGTACCGTGGGTCCAGGAGAGTGAACACCCAGTAATCGGTGCTGGAATAAATTCTTTGAACGCGAGGGTCACGGGATAGGCAGCCTAGCATGAAATCTGCCATATGCGCCAGAGTACCAACGCGTAAGAATTCACTCCCCTCACTGGCCTGACTGTCCATTTCCTCCTCCTCCAACTCCTCCAACTCCTCTTCTTCTGCCCATACACGCTGAACAGTAAAGGACTCAACAATGGTCCCCTCTTGTGTCTCACCAACATTCTCCTCCTCTTCCTCCTCATCCTCCTCCACCTCCACCTCCTCCGATATGCGCTGAGAAACAGACCTGAGGGTGCTTTGGCTATCAACAAGGGAATATTCTTCCCCTGTCTCTTGTGACGAGCGCAAAGCTTCCGACTTCATGCTGACCAGAGAGTTTTTCAACAGGCCAAGCAGCGGGATGGTGAGGCTGATGATGGCGGCATCGCCACTGACCATCTGTGTTGACTCCTCAAAGTTACTCAGCACCTGACAGATATCAGACATCCACGTCCACTCCTCATTGTAGACTTGAGGAAGCTGACTGACCTGACTACCAGTTCTGGTGGAAGTTGACATCTGGCAGTCTACAATCGCTCTGCGCTGCTGGTAAACTCTGGATAACATGGTCAGTGTTGAATTCCACCTCGTGGGCACGTCGCACAACAGTCGGTGAGCGGGCAGTTGGAGGCGGCGCTGCGCTGCCCTGAGAGTGGCAGCATCTGGGCTGGACTTCCTGAAATGCGCACAGATGCGGCGCACCTTCGTGAGCAAATCAGACAGATTGGGGTATGTCTTGAGGAAACGCTGAACTATCAGATTTAACACATGGGCCAGGCATGGCACATGTGTCAGTCTGCCGAGTTGCAGAGCCGCCACCAGGTTACGGCCGTTGTCACACACAACCATTCCCGGCTTGAGGTTCAGCGGTGCCAGCCACAGATCAGTCTGCGCCGTGATGCCCTGTAATAGCTCTTGGGCGGTGTGCCTTTTGTCGCCTAGGCTCAGCAGTTTGAGCACCGCCTGCTGTCGCTTAGCGACGGCACTGCTGCTGTGCCTAGAGCTACCGACTGATGGCGCCGTGCCCACGGATGGTAGTTCGGAGGAGGAGGTGGAGGAGGGGTGGGAGGAGGAGGAGGCATAGTAGGCCTGAAACACCTGGACCGAGGTAGGCCCCGCAATCCTCGGCGTCGGCAGTATATGAGCAGCCCCAGTGTCAGACTCGGTCCCAGCCTCCACCAAGTTAACCCAATGTGCCGTCAGCGATATATAGTGGCCCTGCCCGGCAGCACTCGTCCACGTGTCCGTGGTCAGGTGGACCTTGTCAGAAACGGCGTTGGTCAGGGCACGGATGATGTTGTCTGACACGTGCTGGTGCAGGGCTGGGACGGCACATCGGGAAAAGTAGTGGCGGCTGGGGACCGAATACCGAGGGGCGGCCGCCGCCATGAGGTTGCGAAAGGCCTCGGTCTCTACTAGCCTATAGGGCAGCATCTCCAGGCTAAGCAATCTGGAGATGTGCACATTAAGGGCTTGGGCGTGCGGGTGGGTTGCACTATATTTGCGTTTCCGCTCCAGCGTCTGGGGTATGGAGAGCTGAACGCTGGTGGATGCTGTGGAGGATCGTGGAGGCGACGATGGGGTTTTTGTGGCAGGGTCCTGGGCAGGGGGCTGACTAGCAGCTGACACAGGGGAAGGAGCAGTGGTGTGCACGGCCGGAGGTGAACGGGCTTGTTGCCACTGAGTGGGGTGTTTAGCATTCATATGCCTGCGCATACTGGTGGTAGTTAAGCTAGTAGTGGTGGAACCCCTGCTGAGCCTGGTTTGGCAAATGTTGCACACCACAGTCCGTCGGTCATCCGGTGTTTCCTTAAAGAACCTCCAGACTTCTGAAGATCTAGCCCTCGCCGCAGGAGCCCTCGCCACGGGAGCTTCACTAGTTGACACATTTGGCGCTGATGCACCAGCTCTGGCCCTGCCTCTCCGTCTGGCCCCACCACTGCCTCTTCCAACCTGTTCTGGTCGAGGACTCTCCTCCGTCTCAGAAGCACTGTGTTCACCCGGCCTCTCAACCCAGCTTGGGTCTGTCACCTCATCATCCTCCGATCCCTCAGTCTGCTCCCCCCTCGGACTTCCTGCCCTGACAACAACTTCCCCACTGTCTGACAACCGTGTCTCCTCATCGTCGGACACCTCTTTACACACTTCCACTACGTCAAGAAGGTCATCATCACCCACAGACTGTGACTGTTGGAAAACCTGGGCATCGGAAAATTGCTCAGCAGCAACCGGACAAGTGGTTTGTGACTGTGGGAAGGGTCCAGAAAACAGTTCCTCAGAGTATGCCGGTTCAAATGCCAAATTTTCCTGGGAGGGGGCAGACTGGGGGGGAGGAGGCTGAGGTGCAGGAGCTGGAGGAGTGGCGATTTCGGTGACATGGGTGGACTGCGTGGAAGACTGACTGGTGGTGGACAAATTGCTCGAAGCATTGTCAGCAATCCACGACATCACCTGTTCGCACTGTTCTGGCCTCAACAGTGCTCTACCACGAGTCCCAGTAACTTCAGACATGAACCTAGGGAGTGTAGCTCTGCAGCGTTCCCCTGCTCCCTCATCAGCAGGTGGTGTCTCACCCCGCCCAGGACCACGGCCTCTGACCCCTGCAGTAGTTGGACGCCCACGTCCCCGCCCTCGTCCTCTACCCCTAGCCCTCGGGTTAAACATTTTTAAAATGAGAGTTATAACTTTATTTTTTTTTTTACTTTTTTTTGTTTTTTTTTTGTGTTTTTTTTTTTTTTGTGTTTTTTGTTTTTTTTTGAGTTTTTAAAACCAAACAATGCTATCCTATTGCTATGGCTATTTTCTAGCCAAGTATCAAAGCACACTACTATGCCAGATGAGATGACACTGAGTTAGTGCCTAATTGAAATCCAACCCCTACTAAATTTTCCCACTTCGGTCTTTGCTATGGATATGTGCGTCACTAAGCGCAGAACACAGCGGTCGCAAGTCTCACTACAAATTGCTCAGAATTGGCTAGTACATGCACTGCAGAAAGTACAGCCACCAGCAGATCAACCAGAAATCAAATATATAGAACGCTACTGTATGCGTAAGTAAGCTCTTTGTATTCTCCTATGGCTATTTTCTAGCCAAGTATCAAAGCACACTACTGTCAGATGAGATGACACTGAGTTAGTGCCTAATTGAAATCCAACCCCTACTAAATTTTCCCACTTCGGTCTTTGCTATGGATATGTGCGTCACTAAGCGCAGAACACAGCGGTCGCAAGTCTCACTACAAATTGCTCAGAATTGGCTAGTACATGCACTGCAGAAAGTACAGCCACCAGCAGATCAACCAGAAATCAAATATATAGAACGCTACTGTATGCGTAAGTAAGCTCTTTGTATTCTCCTATGGCTATTTTCTAGCCAAGTATCAAAGCACACTACTGTCAGATGAGATGACACTGAGTTAGTGCCTAATTGAAATCCAACCCCTACTAAATTTTCCCACTTCGGTCTTTGCTATGGATATGTGTGCCACTAAGAGCTAAACACAACGGTAGCAAGTCCCCCTGCTAATTCCTCACAAAATGGTACTAGATGCAAATTAAAATAAAAAAAGTAGAACGTTATTGTAGCCCTAAGAAGGGCTGTTGGGTTCTTTGAGAATCACTCCTGCCTAACAGTAAGCTAATAGAACACCCTAACGCTTTCCCTGACCAGCAGCAGCTCTCTCCCTAGCGGCATCCAGACACAGAATGATCCGAGCAGCGCGGGCAGCGGCTAGTCTATCCCAGGGTCACCTGATCTGGCCAGCCAACCACTGCTATCGACGTGTAAGGGTACCACGTCATGCTGGGTGGAGTGCAGAGTCTCCTGGCTTGTGATTGGCTCTGTTTCTGGCCGCCAAAAAGCAAAACGGCGGGAGCTGCCATTTTCTCGAGCGGGCGAAGTATTCGTCCGAGCAACGAGCAGTTTCGAGTACCCTAATGCTCGACCGAGCATCAAGCTCGGACGAGCATGTTCGCTCATCTCTAATAGTAAAGCATAGTTAGTGTGTGTGCTGCATCTGCTGACATGCTGCATCCTCCTAATATACAGGTGAGAGACACAGACATCAGCTACACATGAATCTGACATGTTCTGCTGTAACATGGCTGCCTGGAGCTGTTGTATCTCTCCTATACACACACACAGGCTGCAGGGGGCGTGGCCACCAGCACCAGGAAGCACATCATTATACAGACTGTCAGTCATAATGTGCTCACGATGTGGTCTCTCATATTCATGTACCGTGGACTGCTTTTCCAATACTATAAAGAGTCTGTTATTATAAATACATTCACAAACTTAAAGAGAATCCGTCAGGCAAAATAACCCCCTAAACTAAATATATTTTCATAAACTGCCATTAGAGAGCATTGCCTCTATCCCTTCAATGTTCCTCTACATGCCTGTAAACCTAAGCAATGAGGTCCTAAAGCTGTATGCAAATGACCTGTGAAATGTCCAATGACTCATTAGGTACAGCCACACCCCCAGTGCATTAAAATGGTTAACAAACTTCTCAGAAATTAAATAAGAAAATCAGAAAATGTTGTGTAAAAGAAAAAATCTCTCCTTACCACTGTAGTACCTACCACTTCAATGGCTTGATTTTGTGGTCCCTGCATATCACTGATGCAGCCAAACCAGTGGTGTAACTAGGAGAGACAGGACCCCCTAACAGGCTACTGCATGGGCCCCCCCTTCCCACTTATATACATAATAGTATACTCACACATGCAAGTTACAATCACATATAAATACACTCATGTGCACACACAGCATATACACACATACAGTGCCATATGCAACATACTCACATACAGTGTATACAGACACCATATACACATCACAGATACTGCATATATACATCACAGTATACACTCACCGGCCACTTTATTAGGTACACCATGCTAGTCATGGTAGTCATAAAGGGATGGACATGTCAGCAACAATACTCAGGTAGGCTGTGGCGTTGCAACAATGCTCAATTGGTACCAAGGGGCCCAAAGAGTGCCAAGAAAATATTCCCCACACCATGACACCACCACCACCAGCCTGAACCGTTGATACAAGGCAGGATGGATCCATGCTTTCATGTTGTTGACGCCAAATTCTGACCCTACCATCTGAATGTTGCAGCAGAAATCAAGACTCATCAGACCAGGCAACGTTTTTTCCAATCTTCTACTGTCCAATTTCGATGAGCTTGTGCAAATTGTAGCCTCAGTTTCCTGTTCTTAGCTGAAAGGAGTGGCACCCGGTGTGGTCTTCTGCTGCTGTAGCCCATCTGCCTCAAAGTTCGACGTACTGTGCGTTCAGAGATGCTCTTCTGCCTACCTTGGTTGTAACGGGAGGCGATTTGAGTCACTGTTGCCTTTCTATCAGCTCGAACCAGTCTGTCCATTCTCCTCTGACCTCTGGCATCAACAAGGCATTTCCGCCCACAGAACTGCCGCTCATTCGATGTTTTTTCTTTTTTGGACCATTCTCTGTAAACCCTAGAGATGGTTGTGCGTGAAAATCCCAGTAGATCAGCAGTTTCTGAAATACTCAGACCAGCCCTTCTGGCACCAACAACCATGCCACGTTCAAAGGCACTCAAATCACCTTTCTTCCCCATACTGATGCTCGGTTTGAACTGCAGGAGATTGTCTTGACCATGTCTACATGCCTAAAAGCACTGAGTTCCCGCCATGTGATTGGCTTATTAGAAATTAAGTGTTAACGAGCAGTTGGGCAGGTGTACCTAATAAAGTGGCCGGTGAGTGTATGTTGTATACATATTATGCTGGACAATGTGCAGTACAATATAGATATAATGGTGCACTTCCTTTAATGTCCCTTGTTCTGCTGGCCTACTTTAGACACGATCCATCATAACCACTCACAGTGGTTGGAGGGGCATGTAAATGTTTTTGTCACGCCCATCCAAAAACAAATAAGGGAGTGGTTGTTACAGAGCGGGTGTGCATATGGTAATCTTGGTATGATCCCATTTATCCTCTGAAAGTCAGCAGGACACAAGCCTAGTCCTAATCCTGCAGCCTGTGGGTCATGTGACCTGGGGCTCCTAGTTGTGAGTGGGAAACTTTATCAGGGTAATTATAATTTATTATAGTATAGGTGACCCCCAAATGGTCTTATACGTACCCCCATTAATGTTTTCTAAAGTGGCCCCCACCTTTACAGACCTTTTAGCCCCCATGTCACCAAGAATCTAGCACTATTTGTTTATTCTATCTATCACAATGTTTTCCAAAGCAATTTTTTTTTGCATAATCAAAGGAAGATCATGAGTGTACTATGTGTAGTATGAGTGTAGTATGAGTATGTGCTGGCACCTCCAGAGTGTGTGATAGTGAGTATACACAGTAAATACATTACTACTATTGGGGGATGCTTTGGGATTGTATCTGTATTACACTCCACGAGTTATAGTCCCCGGGTTACATACAAGATATATTCAATAGGGTTGTTTTTAAGTCGAATTTGTATGTAAGTTGAAACTGTATATTTTATCATTGTAGATTCAGAAAAAAATTTTTTTTGCCTCAGTGACAATTGGAGTTTGAAATCTTTTTGTTGTAATTGGACCAAGGATTAACAATAAAGCTTCATTACAGACACCTTACAACTGATCATTACAGTCTGGGACTATAGTAACATCCAGAGAGCTTCACCAGAGGTCACAGTTGGTAGAGGGGTCCATCCGTAAGGGTTCGTCTGTAAGTCAGGTGTCCTTAAGTAGGGGACCCCCTGTATATTGCTGTTGATTTATTACTCCCCTTACAATAAAGCAGCCAAGTCGTTTTACCCTTATAAATTGTGAGTGTGTACTGAGCTTAGTACTGGAAGAAGAAGAAAACTAGTGATGCGTAGTCCAGCTCTTTTCAGTGAGCTGGATCATTAGGCTCAGCTCACTGAAAAGAATATAAGGAGCTATTAAGGGGCAGGGTTAACTGTTAACTGAGCCATTGACTCACTGTCTGCAGCCTAATAGTGCAGGGTGATTCTATTAGTAGAGAAGGTCAGGTTGGTGTCCTATCCTCCTGCCTGGCACAATCCTCTTTAGTATAATCTGAAGAACACTGCTCCCCGGCTCAGCCCTCCTGCAACCCTCCTGCATACCTACAGAGATGCCAGCAAAATACTGGTGGAGGCACTGCGCCATAGTGAAGTTAAAGACACTATACATATTCCTGCACATGTCGGCCTCACTGAGTATTACATGAATTACCGTATATACTCGAGTATAAGCCGATCCGAGTATAAGCCGAGATCCCTAATTTTACCACCAAAAACTGGGAAAACCTATTGACTCAAGTATAAGCCAAGGGTGGAAAATGCATTGGTCACAGACCCCCCCCCCCCTACAGTATACAGCCTGCCCAGCTTGCCCCCTGCAGTATACAGCCTGCCCAGCTTGCCCCCAGTAGTATACATCCAGCCCAGCCTGCCCCAGTAGTGTACAGCCTACCTCAGCCTGCCCCCAGTAGTATACAGCTTGGGCCCAATAGTATACAGCCTGTCCCCAGTAGTATACAGCCACCCCAGCCTACCCCCAGTAGTATACAGCCACCCCAGCCTGCCCCCAGTAGTATAAAGCATGCCCCCAGTAGTATACAGCCACCCCAGCAGGCCCCCAGTATTATACAGCCAGCCAAGAATTAAAAAAAAATTATATACTCACCCTCCGAGGGCCCCGATGCGCAACACTGCTCCCCCGATGTCATCGCGGCCCCTCTTCTGGCTTCCCGGCTCCTCTTCTTGCTTCAGCGCCCGTCTTCTTTCTTCTTTGACATTGTGTTGGGTGCCGCCATTGTTCTCTCCCTGGCGGCGCCTAGTATGACGCCCCACTGCTGACTTCATACTAGGCGCTGCCCGGGAGAAAAACATGGCGGCGCCCAGGACCATGTTAAAGAAGACAGAAGACGGGCGCTGAAGTAAGAAGAGGAGCCGGGAAGCCAGAAGAGGAGCCGCGATGACATTGGGGGAGCAGCGCTGTGCATCGGGGCCACCGGAGGGTAAGTAAATAAGTTTATTATATAATTAAGTCCATTTTTTATTATTTTTTACTCATATTGACTCGTGTATAAGCCGAGGGGACGTTTTTCAGCACATTTTTTGTGCTGAAAAACTCAGCTTATACACGAGTATATACGGTAATCCCATCCCCATTTGGTGACTTTTGGTGAATTTATTGTGGATTATGGACTCACAGTGATTGTGGACTATATGTCCCCTGCTTTAGTCTTCTTTTCCTATTACATTTAATGTGTGATTGGGCTTTCATTTACAGTGCTGTCATTTAACTTTAATAAAACATCATTATAAGAAACAACAAGTGGTGTAAGGTGGCATAGTGTTAAACAGATGTAGTCTAGGTAGGTGCAAGCTTTGGTGAACCTGACCAAAGGTTCAAAAACATCAAACTGATGCTGCATTCACACGACTGTGAGAGAAATGTATGTATGGTCGCAAGCGTCTGAGGGCTGTCCTACAGCCTGGCAGGTCTCCAGCACGTGGTGTGTGCAAGAAATAAGGAGGGAGAGGCTGATGTACTGGTTCTCCCTGGGGCAATCCCTGAGTGTCTGCAAGATCGGTCCCTGGGTAATGGATAAGAGCCCGTGGTGGTAGACAGCCATATCCAGGGATCAGACAGAAGCAACGTCGTGCAAATCAACTTATAGTTCTTTATTGAACTCCAAACAGCAGGCCACGACTCAAACATGATTAGCATCAGATTCTGGTACTGGAGTGGTCATGGAGAGTGGTCCTCAGGAATAATGTACCAGCCTGGTAGTAGATGCAGGCTGGGATAATTGAGGAAGCTGCAGCTCTTGGTTAGAGTCTCCTGACTCAGTTCCTGGGATTGGTATCTGTGGCAGCACTGAAGGTGTACTCCACACTGACTCACTCATCACTCTGTGTAAGAACAGACCAGCTAAGACAGACCATAAGGTCAGACCATGTGCTCCCCCTGCACAGGGGTTTTATACTCTCCCCTGGTCAGGTGGTAGCACCTCTCCAATCACACTCCAGTACAGTCACATAATTGGATAATTACTTTCCCCAACTTAACCATTGCCTTTCCAGGCAGAATCTACAGCTGCAATTACAGTATATTCTCCAAGCATTATCTTCTGGGTGAGTTGGCAAGGCTCACCAGATAGATCCTGACATGTAGACGGCGCTATTCGCAACTAGCACCTTGCCTATACATTAGCAGGTGTGTTGCACATGCTCTGTATTCAGCCGTATGGCATTATTTTCAATGAAGAGGGGAGGTGTAACCCGTCCTCCTCTCCAGCATGGCTCACGTATGCCCTTCTGTATATTGTTCAAGTAAATGCATAACATTGTTACATGGCAGGTTTATATTCCCCCTTACGAGATGTGACATCAATAATGACATCAACAGTGTTACATTAAAAAAAATAAATACATTTTTTTATGATCAAAACGGTATATACAAAGTTGTGTGTTAACAACAATCATAAGTGAAAGGAGAGATGAGGATATGCAAAGGAGATCAAGCATAATATAAAACATGATAAGTAACATGATTACAATTGAGGTAGACACTCGCTCCTTCCAAACCAAGAGTGCATGTCAAATAAGTTTGCTAAGCAACCAACTAGTGGCTCAATTATTTAACTGAAAACATACATAAAAATTACCGCTATGTAAAAAACAGTCTATAGGCCGATTTGTTCTGCTGGTACTGGTTTCTAAGGGAGATATAATATAACTTGCCAAGAGTTTCATCGGCCATGGCACTGCCAGCGGCCATCTTGTTTAAGGGAAAATGTGCCCAAACTTGGTCGTAGAAGACACTGTGAACGTCCTAATTGTCATAAAAGATGCAGTACAAAACCATCTCAAATGCTTCTGGTGCAAGCACATCTGAGGGGGTACAGGAATAGACACTGCTGTGTAATCATTAGGCCCGAGACCCAGATTTTTTACAACCCTAGCAACGCCCATGGGTGTATTGCTATCTTGTGGCATCTCTCATTTATAGTGGCATATTTATGTGCTTCTTAACAATGCTTTTTCATATGTTCTCAAATTTAATATGAAATGTAATACTTTACAGCAGACAAAAGTTAATTCTAAGTCCCACTTCTTGGGCTGTCTCAGGACCCCCAAGGACAACACAGGATTGGGATATTCACTTTGAAACTTCACTGCAAAACTTTATCCCTATTTGATCTAGGATATGCCCAAATGTTCCAGGTCCAGTAAAATTAGAAACAGAATACATAATCTAAACTACATAGAATATGTAATACGTAGCCTACCTTCACCCTCTGGTTGGGTTCATGCTACTAAGTACACGAGCTCCAAACAAAGACCTTTCCATGTATCACTTGAACATTACAGGTCATGGGGTACATATACAAACAAAATAAGACAAAGTAATTACGAGTTCATATGGAACAAGGGCCCTGCTCACCAGAGTTAACAAAAAGGGATGAGCAGACCCTTCCAGGTTCAGATTTGCCAAGTTTGGCTGAACCAAATCCTGAAAGTTCAATTCGGATCTGGCAATGGTCATCGCCATCGGTAAGATCTGTGATAATCGGTAAGATCTGCGATTGGTGCTGTCACTGATCAAAGTTGTAACCCTTTAAATACTACCACTAAAGCCACTACCGGCATTTGCCTTAGGATTGTCACTCCCATCACATCATCAGGGAGTGAGGATCCTAGGAAAAATGACAGTGGGCCACATGTATCATAGTTTTGTCTTTCTGTGGTGAATTTTAGAGACATTTGGCGGCTCTTTTTTGCACCTTATGTTTGATCCTGTCTTTTTACTTGTGATACATGTTCAGTTTTTCCTATCCTGGCAGGCGCAAATTTTGGCTTCTTTTTGAGACTTTTTGTTGCAAATGTCTCAAATCCACATGGACGCAAGCCACGTGAGGGGGTTATATACAGGAGTGGACACTACTGTTAATTTGGGTTTTAACATGTTGCATTTTTAATGCATTTTTAAACCTATTACAACAGCTGAGGAGAGGTAATTTTCCTAATTACATTACTGTTAACATTTGAATTTACAAAATGCATAGTAAACGCAATGTTAACACATGCATTAACATGGCGTTTATATTGCCACGAAAATGTTAACAGTAATGTAATAAGGCAAAATACCTATCCTCAGCTGTTGTAATTTGTTTCAAAATGCATAAAAAATGCAATTAAACAGCTATTGGTGACCTCACCCTTGAAGTAACCAATACATTAAAAAAATGTTAATGCAAAAATTTCTGAATTTTGACAAAAGAGGTTACTGTGCAAAATTTTTAACATTTAAAGCATGCAAAATAATTCCATTTAATATGTTAAAATTGGGTCAATGAAAAAAAACTTCCTTTGCACCTGCCCTGGACCAGGTGCAGATTTGCGCCATAAAAGTCACAAAAATGGCACTAAAAAGTGAAACCAAAGTGAAAAGTTGCACGAAACATCTGGGAAACAATGATACATAAGGCGCACTGCACAAGGTACAGCCAAGGCGTACTTGAAAAATGACAGAGTAAAAAGTCGCAAAAATGCTGCAAAAACGGCAAAAGTCGCTAAAATAAGACAATTTGCCTAGCTGAAATAATGATACATTTCCCCTAGAGGTGGGTTGAGCCAGAACACTGGACCAGGATCCAAAGTCTGAGTTCGAACCCGTAATGTTGAGCACGGACTCGATCATTGTGAGTCCAGGTCCACTCATCACTACTTACAACCTCTGAAGTGAGAAGAATATTTATATTATACTGTATAATAAATTAAAATATCACATTTAACTCAAAAATGAAATTCTACATATCAAAGTTTATTTGTTTTCTGTAACAAATGAGGAAGTGTCAAGTTAAAGTCTGATGCATCTGCGCATAATTGTCTGTTCCTTCAGAAAACACAGCATCATTCCACTTTATGTCTTTTCATGATCCATGCCAATTACTTCTTCTTCGGGTAACAAGACAGCATCATTGTTTTATTAAGAAACTCAGGAACTAATAAATGTGTGGCAGCTTTGAAAATCGAGACGGGTGATTGTTTTATTTTCTATGAAAAAAGGAGGGACCAATGTCACCAAGCTACAGTCATAGGTAGTAATGACATGGTCTATATGAGAGACTACACCCAATCTTGGTATATAAGGGACAAGACAATAGTCACTTCCATTACACAACTTGTCTGAGCGTTACTTAGTTTTGTATCTCCCGTAAGAGGAACCATCATGTCTCACCACTCCATCCTTGCATCTTCTGGACACAAGCACTTCAGCTCTTGTTCTGTTGCTCTACCTAAACACTCCAGCTCTCACAGCATCTTCTCCCATTCTTCCAAGCACACAGGACATGGACACAAGAAACAACATTGCTTCAGCAGTGCAAGTGCCCATAATATTGGACACAAAGGACATAAGATATCGGTTGGAAGCTTTCATTCAGGGAAAAGTGGACATGGATCTGGGTTTGGCATTGGTAGCATTGGTCATGGATTTGGAGGATCATCTGGCTCTGGTGGAATCACCAATGTTACGGTCAACCAAGGTCTTCTTGCTCCTCTGAACTTGGAGATTGACCCAAACATACAGAGAGTGAGGACTGAAGAGAAGAATCAAATCAAAGGTCTCAATAATAAGTTTGCTTCTTTCATTGACAAGGTGAGAAATAATGACACATGTTTGTATACAGTATATGTATTAAGTGAAAAACACATAATTACAAGTTATAAATTGGTAGAGACAGACATGCATAGAAATTGAAAAATAATTGAAAAGGATGGCATGCTGGATTGCCCTATAGATATATAATTGCCATTAATTTTGCTTTTATTTTAATAGGTGAGATTTCTGGAGCAGCAGAACAAGATGCTGGAGACCAAGTGGGCTCTTCTACAAGAACAGAAGACAGCCAGGTGTCAGATTGAGCCTTTATTTGAGGCTTTTATCAGCAACCTCAGGAGACAACTGGAGAATCTGGAGTGTGAGAGGGCTCGCCTGGATGCAGAAAGGAACAGCATGGAAGGAACCGTGGAAGAACTGAAGAGAAGGTACTGCCATGGCCACTGTGAATGGTGGCCACACACTTTTATAGTTGTAATATTCATATGTTTCAGACTGCTGAAATAGCTTTCATGTATTTGACATAGCATTTAAGGATGCTAATTAACTAATGTAACTAGCCAATTAAAACCCGTATTGTCTCCAATGTTGTCACAACATGGTATGGGTCACATTAAAGCAACAATTTGTGATAAGGAATAATAGGTAGCATTCAGTAATTGGAGTATGCATTACCAAGGGTAAGATTCAATGCATGAATCTAATGCATCCTTGCATCCTGTATAACTGGAGTGGTGTCAAGCTACAAATAGCCTGAACTTACTACATAGAAATATTGTTAGAAATACATCAAGGAATGACAATGTAAGTCACCCACTTACACACTTCCTTGAAATGAATATAATAGACGGTAGGAAAATGTAATTTAGCTTTATATCTTAGTTCAACAAAAACCTATTTGCATATTTTTCCAGAATCGTCTATGGCTATAAGACTCCACATGCCTTAATTGGCAGTCTTTGTAAGGAGAACACTTGCTTCTCGATTATAGTCACGCGCTTCAAACCAGTTCCCTACGCTGTACTGAATAGACCCTACCAGGTGGAAACATTGCTATCTACAGTTGGGAATCTGTTCCTTCTGCAACAGATATACTGGTTAAAAGGTAGCTAAAAGAGGCATGGTTTTCCTTATCCCATCCTGGAAAAGTTATTTGCATGTTTTCCCAGGATCCCCTAGTGGAGCACCCATGGCTATAAGTCTCCACATGCCTACAAGGCGGCCATATTGGCAGTTTTCGTAAGGAGAACTCTTATCTCACCACATCTTAGTTCAGAAATTATTGACCCTTTTCTTTCTACAGATATGAGGAGGAAGTCAACAGACGTACAGCTGCTGAGAATGAATTTGTTTCTCTTAAGAGAGTAAGTGATGGAGAAACCAAGGTGGAGATGTTGAATAAGAACAAAGCAACAATTGCAATATACATTTTTTCACCTTCTCTGTAGGATGTTGATGCTGCTTTCATGAACAAAGCTGAACTACAAGCTAAGGCTGACTCTCTGACCGATGAGATCAACTTCTTGAGGACCCTCTATGATGCGGTAAAATTTCTGATACTTGGAATGTTAATGAAATGAATGGTGTGGTTGAAATGAATCGGGATTTATGATTTACATACATTTTTAGGAGATCAGTCAGCTCCAGGCTCAGATCTCAGACACCTCAGTGGTGGTGTCCATGGACAACAGCAGAGACCTGGACATGGACAGCATCATCGCTGAGGTCAGAGCTCAATATGAGGACATTGCTAACAGAAGCAGAGCTGAGGCCGAGGCCATGTACCAGTCTCGGGTAAGTTGAATATATATTGTATTCTGTTAACAGTTGTAAAATTGGTGATAAGTCAGTTTCATTATGATTGATACATCGTATTTATTTCTATTTTTCAGTTTGAGGACTTACGTATGGCTGCTGGAAGAAATGGAAATGATCTGCAGAACAGCAAGAATGAAATTGCTGAACTCAACCGAACAATTCAGAGACTTAAAGGAGAGATAGAGTGTGCTAAGTCCCAGGTATAGTCAACAAGTGTATATGATTTCTATAGCTGTCTTAGATGGTATGGGAATTACATATCAATAGATAAAGAATACCCTTAAAATAGTACATATTGGGGCTTATTTACTAAGGGTCCGCGGATCGCATTTTCATCAGATTTTTCAAATTTTCTTGGTTTTGCGCCACTGAAACAGGTATTTAAGTGGGGATTGTGTCACACGCGAACGGATTGTGAAGCAATTGCGCTGGCTTTCATGTGACAGAAACCGGGGGGCGGGTGGTGTCGGACAATCCAACTGATTTAGACTCAGCACGGGATTTAACAATCAAATTGTGTTGCTACCAATGCACTTACATACACCGGGAAGAAGAAGGTTAACTCCGCCGGACCTGAGCCGGGAAGCGACAGATGCAGGGAATCGGGCGAACAATCTTTTTGAATCATGACACAGTGCATTCTTGTTGGACAACGCACAGCGGGGATCGCAACAGGACCTGGAAAGTAAATGTGCCCCATTTGAAATATTTTATTTACATTTGCAATAATAATTTTCTCTTTCAAACTTTGCAACTTTGCAACTTGCAATTACAGCATTGCAGACCGTTGGTATTTGAGCTGTTAATTTACTGAGCTAATCCAGAAAAATTTCACCCCATGCTTCCAGTAACCCCTCCCACAAGTTGGATCGGCTTGATGGGCACTTTTTGCGTACCATTTGGTCAAGCTGCTTCCACAACAGCTCAATGAGATCTGGTGACTGGGTGGCCGCTCCATTACAGATAGATACCAATTGCTGCTTCTTCACTAAATAGTTCATGCAGAATTTGAAGGTGTTCTTTGGGTCATTGTCCTGTTGTAGGATGAAATTGGCTTCAATCAAAGCGCTGTTCACATGGTATGGCATGGCGTTGCAAAATGGAGTGATAACCTGCTTATTCAAAACCCTTTGACCTTGTACAAATCTCCCACTTAAACAGCACCAAAGCAACCCCTTAGTTGTGCAGTGCGGCCTCCCACTACCCTTTATACCATGGCTAGAGCCTGTTTGTGCTCTCCTCTGAAGGAAGTAGTACACACCGTTGTAGAAAATCTTCAGTTGGCAATTTGTCGCATGGAATGGCCTTCATTTCTATGAACAAGAATAGACTGTAGAGTTTCATATAAAAGTTATTTTTTTCTTTCCATGGTGAGAGTCTCATAGAACAAACAAATGTGATGCTCCAGATTCTCAACCAGCTCTAAGGAAGGTTAGTTTTATAGCTTGTCTAATCAGTCAAACTGTTTTCAGCTGTGCTAGCATACTTGAACAGGGAGAGAGAGATCAGTCATGACACACATAAAAGATAGAAAACAATAAATGAGTTATAAGTACATTGACATAATACTTTTTCTATAGCGTGCCGCCTTGGAATCTGCTATAGCAGAGGCTGAGGAACGTGGTGAGGCCGCTGTCCGAGATGCCAAGAATAAACTGGCAGAGCTGGAGGCTGCTCTACAGAAGGCCAAGCAGGACATGGCTCGCCAGCTGAGAGAATACCAGGAGCTGATGAACGTCAAACTGGCTCTGGATATTGAGATCGCCACCTACAAGAAGATGCTGGAAGGAGAAGAGCACAGGTCAGTCTAAACATCTAAGTTAATGTATCAATGTAAAGTCAGGGCAAAATATATAATATGTTACCGCATAACTACAAATCAGTGAAATCACCACAGTTGAAAATAAAAACAAATACATTTTTAATAATAGAAAAATATGTTAAAATTAATGTACATTGCCAATAATATTGTCATGGTCAATTTAAGTAGAAAAGGCAGAATTAAGTGATCCTGCAGATTATTAAAAACTACATACTGCACTTCTTTAATGTTAAAAACACAAATTTTATTGATTTAAATATATTCTTTCCTATTGATTTGCAGACTTGCTTCAGACGGCCATGTTAATATATGTAAGTAAATGTTATGTACATCAAGATAGTTTAATATGTATTTTTGTATGCAGCATATGCTATATACTGTATATGTATATACAGATCCATTTCTAGGTCTGAAGTCCTTAGTGGGGAAATAGTTCTTCCAAAGGCAGAAGAAATTACAAAAATCAAATTGCTCCTTTGTAGTTCCAGATCATAACAAATAACAATAGTAAGAATAGCTTTCAAGTAATTATCCTGAAAATCCGACTTGAACATAGACACTTTTACAGGCATTCTCCAGGAGGGCGACATACGGCATTTATGTTGGTTGATCTAATATGTATAGTGCGCCCCCACTCCCAACTCAATATTGACAAATAACAAAAAAAAATTTCAATTGGGAAAGAACCAATGACACGGCATCATTTACAGGATGTGAATACCTGCTGAAGGTACCATAAGTTCCCCTTCTATTGTAAATGTTACGCTTGTTTGGAGTTGAATCTTCATCAGTTTATCTCCCTGCCAGATAATGGATTTTGTTTTATATACTTTATTAACCACATTATGTAATATTTTTCAGCTGTTCTACACTCCAGCCATGGTGGAAAGCATCATTCATCAGGAAAGTCTCATGGTGGAAGTAGCCATCATCACCAACATCATCATAAGGGAGGATTCAGCTCCGGCAGCCACATCTCCATTGGCAAACATCACTCTAGCCATGGGCATGGGCATCACTGCTAAAGAGAACATATCATGTGTATTCATACGCAGTGAAGATGCTGTATTATATGTGCAGCAAGCTACTTTGTCTATGTTTGCAGTAGTGCGACTAGCCTGCTAATCTAGGATATGCAAACTGTACTGTATGTTGCTAATAAACCACGTGCGTCTTCTCTCACCAGTTGAAAGTGTAGTGCTTGATCATTCTGCCAAATGCAAGAATTAAGATTTTGTTCACAAATTAAAAGCCCTGAATTCGAGAAGTTTACAATGAAGTGTTGCCTTCTAAAGGTTGAAGGTGCAGGCCATCATTCCTTCTATGCCTGGGGCACACTTTAGTGCACACATATAGAGAAATTTAAGATCATACCAATGTTTTAGACTTTTTGGACCTTATCCATTCAAGAAATTTAAAACGATTCACTGGTGTATGATGTAAGCCATGTTCCTGGTCATGGCGGTTACATAAATAGGCTTAGACCTCTTGATATATCTGTCGGCAGCTGTGCACCCAGCTAAACAGCACCAGGACCTTGCAAAATTTTGTGTAAAAAACCTGAAAATGTTCACAGGAGGGGGCAGGAATGCCCCATGCCGGCCCACTCTGCCAGTGCCCATGCAGATACCACTGGGTTCTATTGTTCAATACCTTTGAATTCCTGTCCCTCAAAAAAGAACCTTTATTATTTAGGTTGTGTGATATTATTGTGACCTGGTAAAAAGTACATGGATTTGTGTATCTGACCAGAGGTCTCACTTTCACTTTCTGCTGTGAAAATGCCAACATGCACATCGCTATCATTTAAATATTGCCGGTGGCTTAGCCAGTAAGAAAAAAAAAGGGTAGATCGGCACTCACTGGGTCCGTTAAAATTCTTCAGCAATTTTTATTCATCCGTAATAAGGACAATACACATGACGGCATGTACAAAGATAAGGTGCTGTACACAGATTACATCTTACGCGTTTCAGACCATTAGGTCCTTAGTCATAGATATAATGGTGATTCGGACTCTGACTGATATACCCTGTAAACCGGAAGCTAAGGTAGCCACACAGGTGCTGTGCAATCTGTTAGTCCGAATATAACAATACGACTGAATATACAAAAATACATATAAAAACAACAATGTGAATATTAGTAATTTAAAATCAAATAATTTCTAACATTGAGACTATTGGGAGCAATACTATCTTTCATCAGTATCCAAAAACCCTCACGATTCAATAGCTTCCTTTTAAGGTTCCCTCCCCTTCTATCTGGTTTGACCCTTTCAATGCCGCTAAAAGAAAAACCACTGAGGTCCCTTTGATGTCTATAAATAAAATGTTTCGCCGCATTAGAAGGATTTCTTGCATCAGGATTGACCCCATTAAGATGTTCCCGTATTCTTGCATCACCTAATGGTCTGAAACGCGTAAGATGTAATCTGTGTACAGCACCTTATCTTTGTACATGCCGTCATGTGTATTGTCCTTATTACGGATGAATAAAAATTGCTGAAGAATTTTAACGGACCCAGTGAGTGCCGATCTACCCTTTTTTTTTCTTACTTTCTGATACAAGAGTGGAGACTCTCTTTGGATTGAGCACCTGGTGGTGAGCGAGCCTGAATTTTCCTTGGTTTTCGGTGGCTTAGCCAACAACATTTAAAGGGTAACATCCACAATTCCAGTGCTGGTGTTACCGGTGTGTGTGAATGGCCAAGCTTTCAGAAACTTCAACTGCCCACTCATCCCTAATCATGATGACTTCTGATATGAACAGGCAGGAGGCTGTAGTGCAAGCAATTTTATATCTCTCACACTCTGCACTTGTGCAATCAGCTAAGATGTGCAAAAACGTTTCCTGGAGTTACACTTTAAGAAAAATGTCTAACATTAATAGCACTTTACCCAAGGTTATGCACATTACACTCACCGGCCACTTTATTAGGTACACCATGCTAGTAACGGGTTGGACCCCCTTTTAACTTCAAAACTTTCTCAATTCTTCGTGGCATAGATTCAACAAGGTGCTGGAAGCATTCCTCAGAGATTTTGGTCCATATTGACATGATGGCATCACACAGTTGCCGCAGATTTGTCGGCTGCACATCCATGATGCGAATCTCCCGTTCCACCAAATCCCAACGATGCTCTATTGGATTGAGATCTGGTGACTGTGGAGGCCATTTGAGTACAGTGAACTCATTGTCATGTTCAAGAAACCAGTATGAGATGATTCCAGCTTTACGACATGGCGCATTATCCTGCTGAAAGTAGCCATCAGATGTTGGGTACATTGTGGTCATAAAGGGATGGACATGGTCAGCAACAATACTCAGGTCAACTGTGGCGTTGCAACGATGCTCAATTGGTACCAAGGGGCCCAAAGAGTGCCAAGAAAATATTCCCCACAACATGACACCACCACCACCAGCCTGAACCGTTGATACAAGGCAGGATGGATCCATGCTTTCATGTTGTTGACGCCAAATTCTGACCCTACCATCCGAATGTCGCAGCAGAAATCGAGACTCATCAGATCAGGCAACGTTTTTCCAATCTTCTACTGTTCAATTTCGATGAGCTTGTGCAAATTGTAGCCTCAATTTCCTGTTCTTAGCTGAAAGGAGTGGCACCCGGTGTGGTCTTCTGCTGCTGTACCCCATCTGCCTCAAAGTTGGACGTACTATGCGTTCACAGATGCTCTTCTGCCTACCTTGGTTGTAACGGGTGGCGATTTGAGTCACTGTTGCCTTTCTATCAGCTCGAACCAGTCTGCCCATTCTCCTCTGACCTCTGGCATCAACAAGGCATTTCTGCCCACAGAACTGCCGCTCACTGGATGTTTATTCTTTTTCGGACCATTCTCTGTAAACCCTAGAGATGGTTGTGTGTGAAAATCCCAGTAGATCAGCAGTTTCTGAAATACTCAGACCGGCCCTTCTGGTACCAACAACCATGCAACGTTAAAGGCACTCAAATCACCTTTCTTCCCCATACTGATGCTCGGTTTGAACTGCAGGAGATTGTCTTGACCATGTCTACATGCCTAAATGCACTGAGTTGCCGCCATGTGATTGGCTGATTAGAAATTAAGTGTTAACGAGCAGTTGGACAGGTGTACCTAATAAAGTGGCCGGTGTGTGTAGATTCATTTTGACAAAACCAACTTTTTTCAAAGAACCGAAAAGAAAAAGAAGAATTGAAAAATAAATTTTAACATGGCCAATAATTTCTACTTAAAGGAGTGCCTTTCAGTGGTTTACGCCTCCCATATGCATACATGGGCAGCCTATATTTATGACATTAAAGTAATGCTACTAAATTCTGGTGAGCGTAAATTATAATGTCCATAACCAAGGGCTTAACTACAGGGGTATCTGCCATAGCAGTTACTATAGGGCCCACATTGTCAGGGGGCCCGGCCACTCAAACTGACACACTAAAGAATGAAGGATTGTGCAGTATAAGGCTACATTCACACAAACGTATTGGGGGGGGGGCGTACATACGGCCGACGTATATATGTTGTATATACGTCCTTCATACATGGCAATAGGCGCACGGTGCACCGTACCGTTCCATAGCCAGGAGAAAGATAGGACAAGTCCTATCTTTCTCCGGAATACGACGCCGCAGACCATATATTACTATGGAGAGAGGCGTGGTGAGCAGGGTTTACCCCCTCCTCATCTACCCGGTGCCGATGTATGCCTGCCGTGGCGGGCATACATCGTGTGGATGTAGCCTCATACTGTATGTGTATCACAGTGCACATCTTTAGTATACAGCTGAGCTCAGAAAAAAATTGTAGGTAGAGGACAGGGCAGGACTAGGAATTTCTCACCTCGACTTCCTGCTGTCTTTTTCCCCGTGTAGTCAGCAGCTACTGGGATGCATAAAGTCATATCTGTGGCCTCTGACACTGAAGTAAATTGACAACCTGACTTTGAGCATATACATATGTGTGTAAAAATATATCAATGTGTATTTGTGATATGCTGAATGTGTGTTTATATGTGATGTGCATATGCTGCATGTGTGTATATGGTGTATGGTGTGTGTACATACTGCATGTGTGTGTATATGCTGTATGTCTGTATATGGTGATGTATGTATGTGTTTTATGTTGTATGGGTGCATATCTATTTTGTATAAACTGTATATAGAAAATAGATATGCACCCAAAACAATTAGCCAATTTTATTGCAAAATAAACATGTCTTTTTATTAAATACACAAATGGACAAACAAAGCATTATCGCAGGTAGATCACTTTGGAATAGTGTAGAATCAAAAAGGAGCATAAAATTGTGGAGTGGTAATATAAGGAAACAATTCAACGAAAGAAATATGTACTTTCGTAAGATCAGCTCACCACATTATGCAGACAGTCCTCAGTTTCCCGACTCCAAAAGCTTCAGCACGGATAACCTTGGCCACACGTGCCCATGGAGCAGAAATCACAAAAAAGAAATATCCAGCTGAAAGAGTCGGTTGATAAGTAAAAATTCCAGGTTTTATTTAATCAATTTGAAAAACGACAATAAACAGCACAGCATGTAGGACGGATAAAAGGACATGAAGGCTACAAGCCTACGCGTTTCAGTACAAGACCTTATTCATTCCAATAAAAGGCAGCAATAGGTAAATTTTACCACATATTTACATGACAAATTTATGAACTTTGAGACTATGTATAAGGTCTCGAATTTGGTATCTGGCTGTTGTTCGAAAAGTGCAGGTGCTTACTGCTAATTTTGTAATAGCCTCATGCTTAGTATACATACAATTCCATTAAATCAGATATAAAGATATTGAAACATACCTGAGGTCATGGTTCCCCTCCCATCTACCACGCTAAACTTCCCCGACACGCGTTTCAGTGCTAGCCTTCGTCTAGCCTTACGGTGTATATGGTGTACATGGTGTATGTCCAGGGCCGCTTCTGCCATGAGGCGAGGTGAAGTCCCCGCCTCAGGCGGCAGATAGCGGACCCCATTTAAAAGCGGCATTTTGCCGCTGGTAGCACGGACTTGCCAATGGCTGGCAGGTCCGTGCCACCTGTAAAATAAATTACATCGCCGCCTTCAAGGCGGTGATGTAATTTATAGGCAGAGCGGTGCAGCACATCGCGACTGTGTGCACCGCTCTGCAGGATACAGGTCGGCGTGATGACGTCACCACGTGCCCGTGCCGACCTGTGTCCCTTCACAGAGGGCTGCTGGCTGGAGGAGATGAGGGAGCTGTGTGGGAGCACGGAATGGTGAGTGCAGCAGGGGGATCGCTAGATCTTCCTTCCCTCTCTCATAACGATCTGTGTCCTCAGGACACAGATCGTTATGAGACCATGTACAGGGACTGCTTTCCCCAGCAGTTGCTTCACCCTCCGGGAGTAGAAGACTCCCGGAGGCTGAAGGCTGAAGGACCTTTGATGATGCAATGGTCACATGACCTGCCGGGGAAAGCAGTACACACACAGAGAGCTGCCTGAGTGAGGTAAGGGGGAGACATGACAGGGGCCAGGGAAGAACATGGGGGACTGTGTGTGGGCACATTACTTACTGGGGGGGCTGTGTGTGGGCACATTACTTACTGGGGGGGCTGTGTGTGGGGCACATTACTTACTGGGGGGACTGTGTGTGGGCACATTACTTACTGGGGGGGCTGTGTGTGGGCACAGTACTTGCTGGGGGGGCTGTGTGTGGGCACAGTACTTGCTGGGGGGGCTGTGTGTGGGCACATTACTTACTGGGGGGGCTGTGTGTGTGGGGCGCATTACTTACTGGGGGGACTGTGTGTGGGCACATTACTTACTGGGGGGGCTGTGTGTGGGCACATTACTTACTGGGGGGCTGTGTGTGGGCACATTACTTACTGGGGGGGCTGTGTGTGGGCACAGTACTTACTGGGGGGGCTGTGTGTGGGCACAGTACTTACTGGGGGGGCTGTGTGTGGGCACAGTACTTGCTGGGGGGGCTGTGTGTGGGCACAGTACTTGCTGGGGGGGCTGTGTGTGGGCACAGTACTTGCTGGGGGGGCTGTGTGTGGGCACAGTACTTGCTGGGGGGGCTGTGTGTGGGCACAGTACTTGCTGGGGGGGCTGTGTGTGGGCACAGTACTTGCTGGGGGGGCTGTGTGTGGGCACAGTACTTGCTGGGGGGGCTGTGTGTGGGCACAGTACTTGCTGGGGGGCTGTGTGTGGGCACAGTACTTGCTGGGGGGGCTGTGTGTGGGCACAGTACTTGCTGGGGGGCTGTGTGTGAGGCACATTACTTACTGGGGGGGCTGTGTGTGGGCACATTACTTACTGGGGGGGCTGTGTGTGGGCACATTACTTACTGGGGGGGCTGTGTGTGGGCACATTACTTACTGGGGGGGCTGTGTGTGGGCACATTACTTGCTGGGGGGGCTGTGTGTGGGCACAGTACTTGCTGGGGGGGCTGTGTGTGGGCACAGTACTTGCTGGGGGGGCTGTGTGTGTGGGCACATTACTTGCTGGGGGGGCTGTGTGTGGGCACAGTACTTGCTGGGGGGGCTGTGTGTGGGCACAGTACTTGCTGGGGGGGGGCTGTGTGTGGGCACAGTACTTGCTGGGGGGGCTGTGTGTGGGCACAGTACTTACTGGGGGGGCTGTGTGTGTGGGCACATTACTTACTGGGGGTAGCTGTGGGGGTAATTACTGGGAGTCTGTGGGACACATCACATTGGGGTTGTATGGGGGAAATTTTGGGGGGTTGTATGGGAGACATTACTGGGGGTAATTGTGTGGGGCATGTATACAGCTGAGACTGGATACAGGTGGTGGGGGAGCTGAGACTGTATACGGGGTGTGGGGGGGTGTAGGCTGTGTATACAGGGGGGTAGAAGAAAGGCTGTGTATACAGGGGGATAGGGGAGAGGCTGTATATAAATGGTAGAGAGGAGAGACTATGTATACTCGGCTGTTCATTATTGGGGGAGGCTAAATTAGGGCACCTAATTGAATTACTGTATATGCTCTAATTTGGGTGACTAAATGATGTTTTATGTTGAGAATAGTTTGTTCAGTCATGTTGTGAGGATAATATATATTGGAATCACAATCCATTATACTGTAAGTGACTGTGGTATTTTTAGGGGCGCCATGGGGAGTTGTGCTGCATGGAGTTGAAGACATTTCTTTGTGAATTTGGAGGAAAACCAAGGCCAGAAGAAAGTGTAAAGAAGTACCTTCCCGATGGAGTAGATGGTCACCTGTAAGGTACTAGAGGTCACTAATATCTGTGACTAATGACTACTAGTGTGTAAGGTAGCATCATCAGGGGCACGCGTACATGGGGGGGGGGGGGGCAGCATTTTAAAATTTCGCCTCAGGCAGCAAAAAGGCTAGAATCGGCCCTGTGTATGTCTGTATAAATAGTGTATTGTGTGTATAAATGGTATGTGTGTATATGCTGTATTTCTGTTTATGGTATTATATGTATGTGTTTTATGCTGTATTTGTGTATATGATGTGTTTATACTGTGTGTGTAAAAATGTAGAAATGTTTGTATGAATGTATAAATGTGTGTGATTGTATAAACATGTATGAGTGTATAAATATATATATATACTTTTTTATTTTTAAAGGTATGGGGGCCCCATTCTGCTATGGGGTCCAGTCTCTCCTAGTTACGCCTTTCCTATAACTTTATGTGGTGACCATGTGTTTTCAAAGAAGGCAACAAAAAGTTATAACGTTGGTTTTCATAGAAGTGACTTAAATATGTTTATAAAGATTAAATTATCCTTTAGGTTTCTCTTCTATAGGATATATCAATTTAGAACCCATATAATTTCTATTATAGAGCATTATTGCTTTTACTTTGATTGCAGCTAACTAGCATTAAGGGTCATTTATATACATTTTTATATGTTAAATCTCCCAATTCTCTTATTTGATTATTTTTTCAAAGTTCTCATTTTGAAATGTTGCAAATTACACCCAGGTTCATCCGCTGCCCTTCAAAGTGCAAAAAACGGAAAAATATGATCCAGTTTATTACATCCAAAAATGAACAATGAAATAAGTGGAATTAATGGGGCATATGTATTTAAAAAGAAATCTACCATCACAATCCAGCATGGATAAACCAGGGACACTTACTCATAGATCCAGGCACTGAGACTATGGTAATCTTCTTATATTTGTTATCCATGACCTCCTTCCTTCTAATATCCACTTTTAAAATTATGCTAAGGAGCCAGACGGCTCTTGGGGCATTATCAGAGCTCCTCTGTGCTGAAGCTTCACAGGCTGTTTCACTCCAAAATCTCCAAAAAGCACCCCCCCCCCCTCTACCAGAGCAGCAAAGGACATTTCAGCAAACAGGGGGAAGGGGAAAGTGTTCCTGCCCAGTGTAACAGCAACAACAACTGCATAGAAGAGTTGTTCTGTTAACACCCTCATAGCCCTTCTGGTTCATTAACATAAGTTTTTAAAAGTTGATTTTATAAGGACGGAAGCCATGGAAAACAAATATAAGAAGATTACCATAGTCACAATGCCTGGATCTATGAGTAAGGTTTATCATGACGGATTTTGATGGTAGATTTCCATTACATCTGACCTTGTGAGCCTGCATTTTTCTGCTGTTCAGATGTGTCTTAGGCTACATTCACACGAACATTTCAATGTCCTATCTTCTCCCCGTGTACGGAGCTGTACACTGTATCGCTCCGTGTGCCTATTGCTGTCTATGGGGGACGTATGTAAGGCCTCAAGCTTGCAACCGTATACATGTGCCCCATACATGCATGTAAATGAACCCTTAGTGTATTTTTCCTTGCTAATAAATCTGAAATTTAAGGAGTTAAGGTTTCTATTGCAACTTTTTAAAAACAAAGTCATTAAAAAGTTCTTCAGAAAGTAATAAGTAACAAACACCTTTAAGCTAAAAAAAACCTGCCAAAAAAATCGACAAAATTGAGTTCTCTAATGAAGTTTTTTACATCCCATTTGAGGTTCTATAATAACAATCAGAGAGCTTTAATGAACATTTACATTCAGGATTCCTGTGCTTTATCATCATTCAATCAAAGTGTCATCTACAGGTTTAATCAACATAAAATAACTGGAGATGCTTCTAATATTTTCATGACTTTATAACTACTCTTAACACAATAAATTATGATTCAAGTCTGAAGCTTTTATGCTATTCAGTTATTCACTGGACTTAGTAATGTTAGCCAAAGTAATCAGTGATCTATCATGATCTAAAATTTATCAGATATCTATTGCACTTTGGTGCACACTTGGTGCAGTTTGCTTGTGTAGTGTGCAGGGTGTGCCATATTCCTAAAATGTAGTGCTCGTTCTATATGAAGCTAGTGCCCCCTGCCGACAGTGAACCAACTTTTTTTAGTGCACCTTCAGTAGAGTGTGCAACACAATTCTGTTGGACACTGCACAATAAATGTGGCGCAGGCACCGACTGTGCGCCGGAACACCCCTTTATAGTGCAGCCACGACACAAATGAGTCGCATGCAACAAATATGTGGTGCTTACACTTTATAAATACATGTGTAAGCATATTGCACTGAAAAAAATGTGCAAAGTCAGACAAAAAACTGGTGCAGGGGCTTAAACAAATGTGGGCCATTAAGTAGATCCTAGAGTCATTAATTAAGGAGTGGGTCAAGACTTAAATATTATCAGGACACACACTTTGGAAATCTGGTCCATTGACGTCTCAACACCTCTTCTGGACCAAGTCACTAGCAGCCAGCCAAAATTTTCAGAGCAGAACACTGGTGGGTGGAAGGGGAGGAGGAAGGTGCCTACTGGAAAAGGTCTTGTAGCTTTTATGTCTTGATGGTTCAGAGCTGCCCGGTGAAATCAGAGGGCACAACATGCTATTACTGATTGGTGAACAATTACAGTGGAAATTAAACAAATATTTTTATTATAAAATATGTATATAATAAATATATAATAAATACAGTATTTATACAAATATCATAATGCTATTTTGTGTAGCTACCATGGACATTAATAAAGATTGCTTCTTAACCATGTCCCACTTGTCAGATACGTTTACAGCTATGTCTGTTCCTAGATATTTTAACAACATGACCCTTACTGTGGGTAGCATAGATTCAATAAATCTTTCAGCACTAAGAAAGATGTCATCAAGGGATGCACAAACAAGGAATAAAAAAATCGAATATAAAGATATTATGGAACTTTCTATCTTTTTCCCGCTTTCCGTTTTGCTCTCCAGCAACTAATTGTTCATGACATTATTGCTCATAAAATTGTTTAATAGTTTTTCCATCCATCCGCCCACACTCTTTGAATCTAACATTTTTAAGAGGACGCTTTATTACATACAAATGATTGTTTTATTTTCTAAGAAGCAAGGAGGATCTGATGTGGCCAAGCGAGAATCATATGTGTTAATGACAGGTTACATTTCCATGACTACTCCCACTTTTAGTATAAAAGATCAAGCAACTGTAAGAACAACAGTAACGGCCATCTGAAGGTGACTGAACTACTGCACTTTACATCCTCTGGGAGAAAAACCATCATGTCTCATCATCATGTCTCCACCATCACCTCCTCTGGACACAAGAACTTCAGCTCTTGTTCCGTTTCCTTACCTAAACACTCCAGCTCTCACAGCATCTTATCCCATTCTCCTAAGCACACGGGGCATGGGCATAAGTCTAAGCATTGTTTCAGTAGCAAGAGCTCCCATAATATTGGACATAAGGGACACAAAATGTCCTTAGGAAATCACTCTGGGAAGAGCGGACATGGATCTGGATTTGGCATTGGTAGCATTGGTCATGGATTTGGAGGATCATCTGGCTCTGGCGGAATCACCAATGTTACGGTCAACCAAGGCCTTCTGGCTCCTCTGAACTTGGAGATTGACCCAAACATACAGAGAGTGAGGACTGAAGAGAAGAATCAGATTAAAGGACTGAATAACAAGTTTGCTTCTTTCATTGACAAGGTAAAACATGTATACATTTATTGTTATACTACTAAATAGAGTACTATACATGGATAGTTCTTATCTTTGTTATGTAACTGCCATACAGGTTAGATTTTTGGAACAACAAAACAAGATGCTGGAGACCAAGTGGGCTTTTCTACAAGAACAGAAGACAGCCAGGTGTCAGATTGAACCTCTGTTTGAGGCTTTTATAAGCAACCTCAGGAGACAACTGGAGAACCTGGAGTGTGAGAGGGCTCGCCTTGAGGCAGAAAGGAACAGCATGGAAGGAACAGTGGAAGAACTACGAAGACGGTATTTTATAACTATCGTACATATATGGACATTGAGAAAAATAGTTTCGTAGGAATAAAGAGTAAACTGTAAGAAGTTTACATTGACCTGCCTACATAGCAGCCATGCATCTAGATGGCGGAGCATGTGACTGCATCCTCATAAGTCGCATATGAACAATATATGAACAGTCCCATACATCACCACTATTAAGTAGATCATAGGCATTAAGATGGACATATGTAATAAATAGTACAAGTAAACACCCAATCAATTAGGGTGTCACAAGTCAGAAAATGCCATCGACGTGAATTTAGGGTCCTTTGCTAAATATATGACATTAGTATTCTCATACTGCCCATACTCAGTTTGGCTATGTTTTCAGTGGATACAGGAGAATGGGTACTGCCAAACTACTTTCATGTGGATGATTGTAAATACTAGATGCACAAAGCTTTAGACAAAATAATGTAGGTCATGCCCACTTGTCCCTTTTACCGATGCTAACTTTCGTGGGAGGCCCCAATCATGTAAGATATTACATTGCCTTATCAGGGGTATAGTGATAGAAGCTCCTGTTTTCAGCTTAAAAGGGTTAACAATATCGTTGCATTAACGTCCTTTGACTTCAGTTTATTTTCTTGCTCTAGATGTAAATAAAATTTTGTAGATCTTGTTAGGGCTACATATTTTAAGGAGGATGGGGGGCAATTATTTCAATATTACCACCACCCTGTATACAATAACGCTAACCTGAGGTCAAATTGTATTGTTTTTGTATAAGAAAGTATACAAAGCCATCAAAAAAATTAGAAATTAATTTACCTCCACAGATATGAAGAAGAGGTCAACAGAAGAACAGCTGCTGAAAATGAATTTGTTTCCATTAAGAGAGTAAGTGATGAACCTCAACTGCTTCCTGAGACAACTTTAATATCAGAAATATACATAATATAGTTAGAAATATACATGATATAATCAGAAATATACATGATGTAATGATGCTATTTCTTGAAATTTGTATGATAGGATGTTGATGCTGCTTTCTTGAACAAAGCAGAACTTCAAGCCAGGGCCGACTCTCTGACCGAAGAGATCAACTTCCTGAGAACTCTATATGATGCGGTAAGAAACATATTACCCCTGTTTTCAGGCATACAAGCCATAATAAATATATTATGTCTTGCATGCCTGAAAACAGGGGTACCAGCCGTTATTTAGACGCAATTAGCCGCAGTCTCCTAATAAATTTTGGCAATTGCTGGGTTTTGGTGATATGTATGACCTACATTTTTTTATCTATATATTTTCTCCAAAATACTTTTTAGAGATCTAAGTAACGCATTGATTTTTTACAAAATATATACAATTTTATAACGTTTTAGGAGATCAGTCAGCTCCAGGCTCAGATCTCAGACACCTCAGTGGTTGTCTCCATGGACAATAGCAGAGACCTGGACATGGACAGCATCATCTCTGAGGTCAGAGCTCAATACGAGGACATTGCTAACAGAAGCAGAGCTGAGGCCGAGGCCATGTACCAGTCTAGGGTAAGTTCAAACTGTGAAAGGGTAAATTTAAAAGAATATACATCAATTGCCTATTCTTATTACAATGAGCTACATGCATGACCTATTATGGTTACAATGACACAGAATGGGCACTTCATTGAGGGTCATTTATCTTAGAATTTTCTCTTTTTCTTCACAACTTTTTTTTGGTACATTTGATATATTTATGTCTAAATTTGTGACTTTTCCAGTAGCCTAGCAAAGTTAGCCACATAAGAATTTTCCAGTATTGTGTCTTTAAAATCCAGATGTGAATGTATGAAAAATCCCAATTTTTGTGCAAATCGTGTTCAAAAAATCGCAACTAAACTCCAGTTCTGACCAGGTGTATGAAAAAAATTAGAAGAAGTTGCAGAAGAGTTTGAGACTTTTGTGCGACTTTTTATTAAAAAGTAGCAAAAACCATAGACTCAGCTGCCTGTTATATCAACCTCTAAGATTAAATTAAACAAGTCCAAAACCCAGAAAAAAACAAGAAAAGACAAACACAAATGTTGGGACTAAAGATAAATAATCCCCATTGAGTCCTTGGATCAAACATAGATGTTATAGAAACTCCCATGTTAGAATAAGATGTTCTAACCATTGTTATAAGTTTATCAGCACTAAGAATTGGTCAATGTATGAAAAGTTGTTCTCAAAAATGTTTTGTCAATTTTTGCGCATAGTTTGAAGACCTGCGCAATGCGGCTGGAAGAAATGGAAATGATCTGCAGAACAGCAGGAATGAGATTGCTGAACTGAATCGTACAATTCAGAGACTTAAAGGAGAGATTGAATGCGCTAAATCCCAGGTACACAACCTTTTTCTAAATGCATAGGTGGGGTTCTATATATTATTGATTGTTACTTGCACATTGAATACATATCTGTTTGTGGGAAAGATGATCACATTTGATTCTGAAAAAATAAGAGGGTAAGGATAACTGAATATCCTTTATTGAAAATATTTTTTTATTTTTAGCGTGCGGCTTTGGAATCTGCTATAGCAGAGGCTGAGGAACGTGGAGAGGCCGCTGTAAGAGATGCCAAGAGTAAACTGGCCGAACTGGAGGCCGCTCTACAGAAGGCCAAGCAGGACATGGCTCGCCAACTGAGAGAATACCAGGAGCTGATGAACGTCAAACTGGCTCTGGATATTGAGATCGCCACCTACAAGAAGATGCTGGAAGGAGAAGAACACAGGTATGAATATCTGTTGACCGATCCTTATGTCATTGCTATCAAATCAGTGAAAAAATCTAAAGGGACTTAAATGTTCCCAAAGGAGATTTTGGACTAGCAATTTTTATGTGGTCCATTGGGCAGTAGATGAGTCCCTGGTTAATAAGCAGATGGCTAAATGCCCTCCTCCACCACAGCAGTAATATGTGGGGAAGGTTGGCAGTGATTGATCGATTACAGTGCAGCACCTCCGCTTAGTAATTGAAGCAATGGAAATTCCCATGCAAATTCAAAGGTTACATAGAATGCTAATTATTACAGAACTCCAGGGTAGGAAATACTCTTTATAAACCCTCTTAACGTTGAATGAGAATTCTAACTCTGGACAACCTCCGTGACTACTATGAAAGTGTCATAGAAAATGTCTCAATCAACACAATTCAGTACATATTCTGTAGTTTCAACATAATTTTTAAATCTATTTTAATAACAACAAAAAATGATTTATTTTATCATTTATTTCACAGACTCCATTCCGACGGTCATGTCAATGTCTGTAAGTATTGTCCAGTGAATATCACATATATTTTGTATAGTTTTAGTAGTATGTCATACTAAAAAAACTTTACTAATGGCAAATATTTATTCATTTTAGCCGTACTCCACTCCAGCACTGGAGGAAAACATTCAGGATCATCGTCCCACGGTGGACATCATCATCATCATCATGGCCATCACCATCATCATGGCCATCACCATGGGGGATTTAGTTCCAGTAGCCATATCTCAAAATCAAAGCATCATTCAAGCCACGGCCATGGGCACCATTGTTAAAGTGCAACAGTTATCACCAGCAAAATTCAAGCTTTCTATGATTCTAATAGCCTCTTTCTATTGTCTGGGTTGCTTAAGCAGTGTTGGTTTTATAACATGAGTTCAAGGGGTATCTTTCATGATAATTCTCCCCATCTGTAGACTAGGAGAGTCACATTTTTTTCTCCACTTAAAATTAACCCAAAGAAATACTATCCACTAAGAAAATACAAAATTAATACATTTTTAGTTGATTGAAATCACATTGAAATCTATGTAGATGACTAAACCCTCTCCATTCATAGTAGTTACAGCATTGGCCCTAACAGAAAGTCCCAGAGATGAGACCAACTTCTATGATTTGTTCATGGCTTAAATTTCTAAGATTAGGGTAACACTTTATGTAGGTCATTTTAGAAGTAAAGTTAGAAGAATCATTTCCAACCACTTTAATTTATTTAATGTCTCCACCCAAGCCTCTATGCGTTGGTTGAGTTGCCGCTCTGCAGTAAAAGTGACAGATCTTGTTGCTGCTGTTCTGTGGGGAACCCCTGAGCAAGGGAACCCTTCTTTGGAATCACTAACCTGTAGAACATGTGTCTTCTTTATGGTAATATTCTTTGTTATTCGGGTCATTTTTTTCTTTTAATTTCAAATACAGTAAAGTTAAACTCAAAATGGGAAACCCATATGGTAGCAAATCCTATGGCAGAATGATGCTGTCCTACCATTGTAAAGTTTAGTGGGAGAACTGGTTAGACAGTGAAAAGTTGGGTATTGAAGTGTAAGTGTTTTTGTCTTTTTTTTTTTGCAATAAAGACTATGGGGCAAATTTACTTACCCGGTCCATTCGCGTTCCAGCGGCGGCTTCTCCGCTCTGGATTCGGGTCCGGCCGGGATTTAATAAGGTAGTTCTTCCGCCGTCCACCAGGTGGCGCTGCTGCGCTGAAAGTAAACTCATCGCGCCGGAATGCACCGAGCTGGACCAGGTGAAGGTAAGCGGTCCTTATGCGACACATTTTCGGTTTTTAAATGCGGCGGTTTTTCCGAATACGTCGGGTTTTCGTTCGGCCACGCCCCCCGATTTCCGTCGCGCGCATGCCAGCGCCGATGCGCCACAATCCGATCGCGTGCGCCAAAATCCCGGGGCAATTTAAGTACAAGCGGCGCAAAACGGAAATATTCGGGTAACACGTCGGGAAAACGCGAATCGGGCCCTTAATAAATGACCCCCTATGTATGCGGTCATATTAAGACATCATGGCATGGGCATGGTTAAAAAATTTACGTTACTAAATACATTGTTAGACCTGACCCAAGAATATATACTTTAATGTTTGATTAAACTGTTCTTTTTATAAGGGGATCATAAATATTCATGAATTATTGTATTATTGTATATTATATACCTTTGTGATTCCCTACCTGTATTCTGTTGTGAACTATCACTGCTTTAGTCTATACTGTCACTGTTGCTTGTATGACTGCATGTCAATAAATCTGCTCAGTTCAAAAAAATTGGACTGTAATGAAATTATTTATTTAAAACTACTTAGGTTAAACTGGGGAGAATTTATTAATTGTGACTTTTTTATTCCTCAAGGTCACAGTTCACATATTTTTGTTGGCTTCTTTAATGTGATTTTAAAAGTGGACGAGATGCCTATGAGTTCAGTTTTGTATCCTATCCTATGAACCACCAGGAACAAGGATTGTAAACCAAGCGCACTTACATGCTGGTACGTGCCCCCTCTGGCAGGATCTGCTCTTCTTTTAGCTTCTTATGAACTTGTTTTTACAGATAAAAAGGATTTAAAAATTATGCAAATGAGCACGAGGGGCTCCAGACTCGTAGCTGTTAATTGAGCCCAGAGCACCTCAGGCTCATTTGCATCATTTTTGAAGTCTTGTTTTGTTACAACAGAAACATAAGAAGCTAAAAGATGTGTGGTTCCTGCCAAAGGTGGCACACACCAGCATGTAAGTGTGCTTGGTTTATAATCTTTGATCCTTGTGGTAGATTTCGTTTCATCTAAATCTGATATGTGCATGAATCATGAATATGTGCACCAAGATATCAGACAAGAATAACACAGAAATACCCAATCCCCAGCCATTAAAAAGACCATTCAAGTGAGTAAATCTTTTGGCACCCCCAACATAGTGTTAAATGCATTCCAGTCCATGACCCCACCATATCCACTCTCCATGATCCCTTGCTGTCTACATGAACAAAGACCACAATTCATGTGAGAAGTCAAGTTTATTGGTTAAATAAAGTGCCCAATGTATGTAGATAAAAACTATTTTTAATAAATACATATAACTCATGTGGGGTAGAAGCTTGCTTAATATAGGTAAGCTCTCCCACTGTGATCTACATCCCATTTGACCATTTTTTCGGGTTACTTGCTAGTGGCACCTTTAAAGAGGTTTGCCCATGAAAGAAAATTCTGAAATTCCAATCCCCTGTGTCGTTAACACAATAAAGATTACTTTTCGCCATTTACTTTACAATTTTACTCAGTGTTATTGCTGTTTCAGCTCCTTTCACTCACTGATGGTCAGTGTAAAATTCCAGAGTGTGGATGGGGACTCTCTAAGCAGACACATTATAATTAGAGATGAGCGAACACTAAAATGCTCGGGTACTCGTTATTCGAGACGAACTTTTCCCGATGCTCGAGTGCTCGTCTCGAATAACGAACCCCATTGAAGTCAATGGGAGACTCGAGCATTTTTCAAGGGGACCAAGGCTCTGCACAGGGAAGCTTGGCCAAACACCTGGGAACCTCAGAAAAGGATGGAAACACCACGGAAATGGACAGGAAACAGCAGGGGCAGCATGCATGGATGCCTCTGAGGCTGCATAATCGCACCATTATGCCAAAATTATGGGCAACAGCATGGCCATGACAGAGTGACAGAATGAAGCTAGATAGCATCTAAAACATCCAATAATTGACCCTGACACTATAGGGGACGGCATGCAGAGGCAGCGGCAGCGGCAGCAGGCTAGAGAGTGGCATGGCGACATACCCTAAATGGACTCAGGCTTCAAACCAATGGGTGGCAGAGAGGAACCAAAGGAGGTGAGCAAGAAGCGCTCAAATAATATCGGTACATGATAAAAGTTTGCCAGTATATTTTGTGGATTACACAGCAGGGTGGCGACAAAGTTAACATGGAAGCCATGAAAACAACCCAAAATTCTGCCTGACACAGCTCGTTTGATAAGGGGACCATGTATGGAGGCAGTGAACTAGTAGTAGATTAAAGGTGCTGCAGTTAAAACTATGTTAGTTGGATCTTGGCATGGAGCTGGCGCTCCGCTGCCAGGCGAGCTTTCGCCAATCCAAGCCCCTGTCTATAGGCTACTCCCCAAACAGCACTTCTAAGAACCTTTTGTATAAGATCAAGTGTAGTAGCGTTCTTATAAGTTTAGGATATGGCGGGTGAGGGGAATGTAAACAGATGCGCAAGAAGCGCTGAAATAATATCCCTAAATGGTAAAAGTTTGCAAGTATATTTTGGGGATTACACAGCAGGGTGGTGACAAAGTTAACAACTTTGATGTGGAATGCCCTGTAATAGCTCTTGGGCGGTGTGCCTTTTATCGCCTAGGCTCAGCAGTTTCAGCACCGCCTGCTGTCGCTTAGCGACGGCACTGCTGCTGTGCCTAGAGCTACCGACTGATGGCGCCATGCCCACGGATGGTAATTCGGAGGAGGAGGAGGTGGAGGAGGGGTGGGAGGAGGTATAGTAGGCCTTTGAGACCTGGACCGAGGTAGGCCCCGCAATTCTCTGCGTCGGCAGTATATGACCAGCCCCAGGGTCAGACTCGGTCCCAGCCTGCACCAAGTTAAGTGTAGTAGCGTTCTTATAAGTTTGGGATATGGCGGGTGAGGGGAATGTAAACAGATGCGCAAGAAGCGCATGATGCGCATGGAGCTGGCGTTCCGCTGCCAGGCGAGCTTTCGCCAATCCAAGCCCCTGTCTCTAGGCTACTCCCCAAACAGCACTTCTAAGAACCTTTTGTATAAGATCAAGTGTAGTAGCGTTCTTATAAGTTTAGGATATGCCGGGTGAGGGGAATGTAAACAGATGCGCAAGAAGCGCTGAAATAATATCCCTAAATGGTAAAAGTTTGCCAGTATATTTTGTGGATAACACAGCAGGGTGGCGACAAAGTTAACAACTTTGATGTGGAATCCATGAAAACAACCCAAATTTCTGCCTGACACACCTCGTTTGATAAAGGGACGATGTATGGAGGCAGCTATATGGACGACTTTTGGAGGTAGCAATGGAGACAACGTGTGGAGGCTGCTATGGAGACAATTTAATTTGGATAGTGCCTGTATGTGGCAGTCCCAAACATTTTTCAAACCAGAGGAGCAGGTAGGTGGCCCTCCAGTAAAATGGGATAGATTGAGTGCCTGTATGTGGCAGTCCCAAAAATGTTTCAAACCAGAGGAGCAGGTAGGTGGCCCTCCAGTAAAATGGAATAGATTGAGTGCCTGTATGTGGCAGTCCCAAAAATTGTTCAAACCAGAGGAGCAGGTAGGTGGCCCTGCAGTAAAATGGAATAGATTGAGTGCCTGTATGTGGCAGTCCCAAAAATTGTTCAAACCAGAGGAGCAGGTAGGTGGCCCTGCAGTAAAATGGAATAGATTGAGTGCCTGTATGTGGCAGTCCCAAAAATTGTTCAAACCAGAGGAGCAGGTAGGTGGCCCTGCAGTAAAATGGAATAGATTGAGTGCCTGTATGTGGCAGTCCCAAAAATTGTTCAAACCAGAGGAGCAGGTAGGTGGCCCTGCAGTAAAATGGAATAGATTGAGTGCCTGTATGTGGCAGTCCCAAAAATGTTTCAAACCAGAGGAGCAGGTAGGTGGCCCTGCAGTAAAATGGAATAGATTGAGTGCCTGTATGTGGCAGTCCCAAAAATTTTTTAAAACAGAGGACCGGGTAGGTGGCCCTCCAGAAAAATGGAATAGATTGAGTGCCTGTATGTGGCACTCACAAAAATTGTTTCAAACAGAGGACCGGGTAGGTGGCCCTCCAGAAAAATTAAATGCATGAAGTACTATAGCAAGAGCCAGTGGGCCCTGTCAAAAAATAGCCATTTTCCTCTGCTTTACTGTACAAAGAGGAGGAGAAGGAGGAAAATGAGGAGGAGGAGGAGGAGTGGATCAATTATTCAGGTTGAGCTTCCTTCACCTGGTGGAGATTGGAAATTCTGAGAAATCCAGCCTTTATTCATTTTAATAAGCGTCAGCCTGTCAGCGCTGTCAGTCGACAGGCGTGTACGCTTATCGGTGATGATGCCACCAGCTGCACTGAAAACCCGCTCGGACAAGACGCTAGCGGCAGGGCAGGCAAGAACCTCCAAGGCGTACAGCGCCAGTTCGTGCCACATGTCCAGCTTTGAAACCCAGTAGTTGTAGGGAGCTGTGTGATCATTTAGGACGATGGTATGGTCAGCTACGTACTCCCTCACCATCTTTCGGTAAAGATCAGCCCTACTCTGCCGAGACTGGGGACAGGTGACAGTGTCTTGCTGGGGTGACATAAAGCTGGCAAAAGCCTTGTAAAGCGTACCCTTGCCAGTGCTGGACAAGCTGCCTGCTCGCCTACTCTCCCTCGCTACTTGTCCCGCAGAACTACGCACTCTGCCGCTAGAGCTGTCAGAAGGGAAATACTGTTTCAGCTTGTGCACCAGGGCCTGCTGGTATTCATGCATTCTCACACTCCTTTCCTCTCCAGGGATGAGAGTGGGAAGATTTTGCTTGTACCGTGGGTCCAGGAGAGTGAACACCCAGTAATCGGTGCTGGAATAAATTCTTTGAACGCGAGGGTCACGGGATAGGCAGCCTAGCATGAAATCTGCCATATGCGCCAGAGTACCAACGCGTAAGAATTCACTCCCCTCACTGGCCTGACTGTCCATTTCCTCCTCCTCCAACTCCTCCAACTCCTCTTCTTCTGCCCATACACGCTGAACAGTGAAGGACTCAACAATGGTCCCCTCTTGTGTCTCGCCAACATTCTCCTCCTCTTCCTCCTCATCCTCCTCCACCTCCACCTCCTCCGATATGCGCTGAGAAACAGACCTCAGGGTGCTTTGGCTATCAACAAGGGAATATTCTTCCCCCGTCTCTTGTGACGAGCGCAAAGCTTCCGACTTCATGCTGACCAGAGAGTTTTTCAACAGGCCAAGCAGCGGGATGGTGAGGCTGATGATGGCGGCATCGCCACTGACCATCTGTGTTGACTCCTCAAAGTTACTCAGCACCTGACAGATATCAGACATCCACGTCCACTCCTCATTGTAGACTTGAGGAAGCTGACTGACCTGACTACCAGTTCTGGTGGAAGTTGACATCTGGCAGTCTACAATCGCTCTGCGCTGCTGGTAAACTCTGGATAACATGGTCAGTGTTGAATTCCACCTCGTGGGCACGTCGCACAACAGTCGGTGAGCGGGCAGTTGGAGGCGGCGCTGCGCTGCCCTGAGAGTGGCAGCATCTGGGCTGGACTTCCTGAAATGCGCACAGATGCGGCGCACCTTCGTGAGCAAATCAGACAGATTGGGGTATGTCTTGAGGAAACATGGCACATGTGTCAGTCTGCCGAGTTGCAGAGCCGCCACCAGGTTACGGCCGTTGTCACACACAACCATTCCCGGCTTGAGGTTCAGCGGTGCCAGCCACAGATCAGTCTGCGCCGTGATGCCCTGTAATAGCTCTTGGGCGGTGTGCCTTTTGTCGCCTAGGCTCAGCAGTTTGAGCACCGCCTGCTGTCGCTTAGCGACGGCACTGCTGCTGTGCCTAGAGCTACCGACTGATGGCGCCGTGCCCACGGATGGTAGTTCGGAGGAGGAGGTGGAGGAGGGGTGGGAGGAGGAGGAGGCATAGTAGGCCTGAAACACCTGGACCGAGGTAGGCCCCGCAATCCTCGGCGTCGGCAGTATATGAGCAGCCCCAGGGTCAGACTCGGTCCCAGCCTCCACCAAGTTAACCCAATGTGCCGTCAGCGATATATAGTGGCCCTGCCCGGCAGCACTCGTCCACGTGTCCGTGGTCAGGTGGACCTTGTCAGAAACGGCGTTGGTCAGGGCACGGATGATGTTGTCTGACACGTGCTGGTGCAGGGCTGGGACGGCACATCGGGAAAAGTAGTGGCGGCTGGGGACCGAATACCGAGGGGCGGCCGCCGCCATGAGGTTGCGAAAGGCCTCGGTCTCTACTAGCCTATAGGGCAGCATCTCCAGGCTAAGCAATCTGGAGATGTGCACATTAAGGGCTTGGGCGTGCGGGTGGGTTGCACTATATTTGCGTTTCCGCTCCAGCGTCTGGGGTATGGAGAGCTGAACGCTGGTGGATGCTGTGGAGGATCGTGGAGGCGACGATGGGGTTTTTGTGCCAGGGTCCTGGGCAGGGGGCTGACTAGCAGCTGACACAGGGGAAGGAGCAGTGGTGTGCACGGCCGGAGGTGAACGGGCTTGTTGCCACTGAGTGGGGTGCTTAGCATTCATATGCCTGCGCATACTGGTGGTAGTTAAGCTAGTAGTGGTGGAACCCCTGCTGAGCCTGGTTTGGCAAATGTTGCACACCACAGTCCGTCGGTCATCCGGTGTTTCCTTAAAGAACCTCCACACTTCTGAAGATCTAGCCCTCGCCGCAAGAGCCCTCACCACGGGAGCTTCACTAGTTGACAGTGGCGCTGATGCACCAGCTCTGGCCCTGCCTCTCCGTCTGGCCCCACCACTGCCTCTTCCAACCTGTTCAGGTCGAGGACTCTCCTCCGTCTCAGAAGCACTGTGTTCACCCGGCCTCTCAACCCAGCTTGGGTCTGTCACCTCATCATCCTCCGATCCCTCAGTCTGCTCCCCCCTCGGACTTCCTGCCCTGACAACAACTTCCCCACTGTCTGACAACCGTGTCTCCTCATCGTCGGACACCTCTTTACACACTTCCACTACGTCAAGAAGGTCATCATCACCCACAGACTGTGACTGGTGGAAAACCTGGGCATCGGAAAATTGCTCAGCAGCAACCGGACAAGTGGTTTGTGACTGTGGGAAGGGTCCAGAAAACAGTTCCTCAGAGTATGCCGGTTCAAATGCCAAATTTTCCTGGGAGGGGGCAGACTGGGGGGGAGGAGGCTGAGGTGCAGGAGCTGGAGGAGTGGCGATTTCGGTGACATGGGTGGACTGCGTGGAAGACTGACTGGTGGTGGACAAATTGCTCGAAGCATTGTCAGCAATCCACGACATCACCTGTTCGCACTGTTCTGGCCTCAACAGTGCTCTACCACGAGTCCCAGTAACTTCAGACATGAACCTAGGGAGTGTAGCTCTGCGGCGTTCCCCTGCTCCCTCATCAGCAGGTGGTGTCTCACCCCGCCCAGGACCACGGCCTCTGACCCCTGCAGTAGTTGGACGCCCACGTCCCCGCCCTCGTCCTCTACCCCTAGCCCTCGGGTTAAACATTTTTAAAATGAGAGTTATAACTTTATTTTTTTTTTTACTTTTTTTTGTTTTTTTTTGTGTTTTTTTTTTTTTTTTTGTGTTTTTTGTTTTTTTTTGAGTTTTTAAAACCAAACAATGCTATCCTATTGCTATGGCTATTTTCTAGCCAAGTATCAAAGGAAGCACAGTACTATGCCAGATGAGATGACACTGAGTTATTGCCTAATAGAAATCCAACCCCTACTGAATTTTGCCACTTCGGCCTTTGCTATGGATATGTGCGCCACTAAGCGCAGAACACAGCGGTCGCAAGTCCCACTACAAATTGCTCAGAATTGGCAAGTACATGCACTGCAGAAACTACAGCCACCAGCAGATCAACCAGAAATCAAATATATAGAACGCTACTGTAGGCTTCAAGAAGCTGTTTGTATTCTCCTATGGCTATTTTCTAGCCAAGTATCAAAGGAAGCACAGTACTATGCCGGATGAGATGACACTGAGTTATTGCCTAATAGAAATCCAACCCCTACTGAATTTTGCCACTTCGGCCTTTGCTATGGATATGTGCGCCACTAAGCGCAGAACACAGCGGTCGCAAGTCCCACTACAAATTGCTCAGAATTGGCAAGTACATGCACTGCAGAAACTACAGCCACCAGCAGATCAACCAGAAATCAAATATATAGAACGCTACTGTAGGCTTCAAGAAGCTGTTTGTATTCTCCTATGGCTATTTTCTAGCCAAGTATCAAAGGAAGCACAGTACTATGCCGGATGAGATGACACTGAGTTATTGCCTAATAGAAATCCAACCCCTACTGAATTTTGCCACTTCGGCCTTTGCTATGGATATGTGCGCCACTAAGCGCAGAACACAGCGGTCGCAAGTCCCACTACAAATTGCTCAGAATTGGCAAGTACATGCACTGCAGAAACTACAGCCACCAGCAGATCAACCAGAAATCAAATATATAGAACGCTACTGTAGGCTTCAAGATCAAGAAGCTGTTTGTATTCTCCTATGGCTATTTTCTAGCCAAGTATCAAAGGAAGCACAGTACTATGCCGGATGAGATGACACTGAGTTATTGCCTAATAGAAATCCAACCCCTACTGAATTTTGCCACTTCGGCCTTTGCTATGGATATGTGCGCCACTAAGCGCAGAACACAGCGGTCGCAAGTCCCACTACAAATTGCTCAGAATTGGCAAGTACATGCACTGCAGAAACTACAGCCACCAGCAGATCAACCAGAAATCAAATATATAGAACGCTACTGTAGGCTTCAAGATCAAGAAGCTGTTTGTATTCTCCTATGGCTATTTTCTAGCCAAGTATCAAAGGAAGCACAGTACTATGCCGGATGAGATGACACTGAGTTATTGCCTAATAGAAATCCAACCCCTACTGAATTTTGCCACTTCAGCCTTTGCTATGGATATGTGCGCCACTAAGCGCAGAACACAGCGGTCGCAAGTCTCACTACAAATTGCTCAGAATTGGCAAGTACATGCACTGCAGAAACTACAGCCACCAGCAGATCAACCAGAAATCAAATATATAGAACGCTACTGTAGGCTTCAAGAAGCTGTTTGTATTCTCCTATGGCTATTTTCTAGCCAAGTATCAAAGGAAGCACAGTACTATGCCGGATGAGATGACACTGAGTTATTGCCTAATAGAAATCCAACCCCTACTGAATTTTGCCACTTCGGCCTTTGCTATGGATATGTGCGCCACTAAGCGCAGAACACAGCGGTCGCAAGTCCCACTACAAATTGCTCAGAATTGGCAAGTACATGCACTGCAGAAACTACAGCCACCAGCAGATCAACCAGAAATCAAATATATAGAACGCTACTGTAGGCTTCAAGATCAAGAAGCTGTTTGTATTCTCCTATGGCTATTTTCTAGCCAAGTATCAAAGGAAGCACAGTACTATGCCGGATGAGATGACACTGAGTTATTGCCTAATAGAAATCCAACCCCTACTGAATTTTGCCACTTCGGCCTTTGCTATGGATATGTGCGCCACTAAGCGCAGAACACAGCGGTCGCAAGTCCCACTACAAATTGCTCAGAATTGGCAAGTACATGCACTGCAGAAACTACAGCCACCAGCAGATCAACCAGAAATCAAATATATAGAACGCTACTGTAGGCTTCAAGATCAAGAAGCTGTTTGTATTCTCCTATGGCTATTTTCTAGCCAAGTATCAAAGGAAGCACAGTACTATGCCGGATGAGATGACACTGAGTTATTGCCTAATAGAAATCCAACCCCTACTGAATTTTGCCACTTCAGCCTTTGCTATGGATATGTGCGCCACTAAGCGCAGAACACAGCGGTCGCAAGTCTCACTACAAATTGCTCAGAATTGGCAAGTACATGCACTGCAGAAACTACAGCCACCAGCAGATCAACCAGAAATCAAATATATAGAACGCTACTGTAGGCTTCAAGAAGCTGTTTGTATTCTCCTATGGCTATTTTCTAGCCAAGTATCAAAGGAAGCACAGTACTATGCCAGATGAGATGACACTGAGTTATTGCCTAATAGAAATCCAACCCCTACTGAATTTTGCCACTTCAGCCTTTGCTATGGATATGTGCGCCACTAAGCGCAGAACACAGCGGTCGCAAGTCTCACTACAAATTGCTCAGAATTGGCAAGTACATGCACTGCAGAAACTACAGCCACCAGCAGATCAACCAGAAATCAAATATATAGAACGCTACTGTAGGCTTCAAGAAGCTGTTTGTATTCTCCTATGGCTATTTTCTAGCCAAGTATCAAAGGAAGCACAGTACTATGCCAGATGAGATGACACTGAGTTATTGCCTAATAGAAATCCAACCCCTACTGAATTTTGCCACTTCAGCCTTTGCTATGGATATGTGCGCCACTAAGCGCAGAACACAGCGGTCGCAAGTCTCACTACAAATTGCTCAGAATTGGCAAGTACATGCACTGCAGAAACTACAGCCACCAGCAGATCAACCAGAAATCAAATATATAGAACGCTACTGTAGGCTTCAAGAAGCTGTTTGTATTCTCCTATGGCTATTTTCTAGCCAAGTATCAAAGGAAGCACAGTACTATGCCAGATGAGATGACACTGAGTTATTGCCTAATAGAAATCCAACCCCTACTGAATTTTGCCACTTCAGCCTTTGCTATGGATATGTGCGCCACTAAGCGCAGAACACAGCGGTCGCAAGTCTCACTACAAATTGCTCAGAATTGGCAAGTACATGCACTGCAGAAACTACAGCCACCAGCAGATCAACCAGAAATCAAATATATAGAACGCTACTGTAGGCTTCAAGAAGCTGTTTGTATTCTCCTATGGCTATTTTCTAGCCAAGTATCAAAGGAAGCACAGTACTATGCCAGATGAGATGACACTGAGTTATTGCCTAATAGAAATCCAACCCCTACTGAATTTTCCCACTTCGGTCTTTGCTATGGATATGTGTGCCACTAAGAGCTAAACACAACGGTAGCAAGTCCCCCTGCTAATTCCTCACAAAATGGTAAAATATGCAAATTAAAATAAAAAAAGTAGAACGTTATTGTAGCCCTAAGAAGGGCTGTTGGGTTCTTTGAGAATCACTCCTGCCTAACAGTAAGCTAATAGAACACCCTAACGCTTTCCCTGAGCAGCAGCAGCTCTCTCCCTAGCGGCATCCAGAGACAGAATGATCCGAGCAGCGCGGCCAGCGGCTAGTCTATCCCAGGGTCACCTGATCTGGCCAGCCAACCACTGCTATCGACGTGTAAGGGTACCACGTCATGCTGGGTGGAGTGCAGAGTCTCCTGGCTTGTGATTGGCTCTGTTTCTGGCCGCCAAAAAGCAAAACGGCGGGAGCTGCCATTTTCTCGAGCGGGCGAAGTATTCGTCCGAGTAACGAGCAGTTTCGAGTACCCTAATGCTCGACCGAGCATCAAGCTCGGACGAGCATGTTCGCTCATCTCTAATTATAATCCATCTAGTTCTATGTGCTGACAGTGTGCTTAGATTTTTTTCTGAACATTGCACTAGTATCTGACACATAGTAAAAGAGATGAGACAGATCAGACATCCAAAAGATGCATATTATACACAATGACACTCTCCAGCTCTTGCTACATGTCACACACACTATGATATCTGCTGTGCCTCCCTTCCCCTCAAAAGATAAAGAATTATCTTCCTGTAGCTTGTAGTTCTCTTCACACTGTGTATATGCTGGCAGGAAGTCATATCTGGAATTGGAATTATATCTGTGAAATCCTGTATTTTTGTTAACATTGATTTAGAGAACATGTTATTTTTAGGATTTAAGAAACTTGACTTTGTAGGAATACCACTTTGATTTGCTTTATCCTAACTTATAATTTAGACATGAAGTGTGCATTCAAGAAGCAATTTTATATTAACTGATCAGTATATTCATATTTCAATTGTATAGCTATTACTTTGCTCTTTGGGCCCTATCCAACAAATTCCTGATCCATAATAACCGACATTCTGATGGCCACAAAATTTGGATATTACAAGACACTTGAAGGAAACCGTGTGCCATAATATCCTAATGAAGGGCCTTTATTAAGTTAAGTCAAGCAACAGAAACGTACAGAAAAGAACAAGCAACTACTGATTTATGTAAAAACTGCCTGTCAACCTCATTTGCTCTGCCCATTTGTCAGTAGACTGAATTGAGGGAAAACGTGACAATAATATATGTCTGCTCATCATTAATATGTTTTGAAAAAAAAAATTAAAACAGTAAAAAAAATAAATAAATAACAATGCCTGGAGACATCTTAATTAGAGATGAGCGAACACTAAAATGCTCGGGTACTCGTTATTCGAGACGAACTTTTCCCGATGCTCGAGTGCTCGTCTCGAATAACGAACCCCATTGAAGTCAATGGGAGACTCGAGCATTTTTCAAGGGGACCAAGGCTCTGCACAGGGAAGCTTGGCCAAACACCTGGGAACCTCAGAAAAGGATGGAAACACCACGGAAATGGACAGGAAACAGCAGGGGCAGCATGCATGGATGCCTCTGAGGCTGCTTAATCGCACCATTATGCCGAAATTATGGGCAACAGCATGGCCATGACAGAGTGACAGAATGAAGCTAGATAGCATGTAAAACATCCAATAATTGACCCTGACACTATAGGGGACGGCATGCAGAGGCAGAGGCAGCGGCAGCAGGCTAGAGAGTGGCATGGCGACATACCCTAATTGGACTCAGGCTTCAAACCAATGGGTGTCAGAGAGGAACCAAAGGAGGTGAGCAAGAAGCGCTCAAATAATATCGGTACATGATAAAAGTTTGCCAGTATATTTTGTGGATTACACAGCAGGGTGGCGACAAAGTTAACATGGAAGCCATGAAAACAACCCAAAATTCTGCCTGACACAGCTCGTTTGATAAGGGGACCATGTATGCTTACAGTTCATGCCAGTCGCTGCACTGGCTGCCAGTCTCCTTTCGAATACAGTTTAAAATAATAATAACCCTCATCCATAAAGCTCTGTATAATGCTGCACCCCCCTACCTCTCCTCTCTTATCTCAGTCTATCGCCCAACCCGTGCTCTTAGATCCGCCAGTGATCTTAGATTAACCTCTACCCTAGTGCGGACCTCCCACTCGCGTCTCCAAGACTTCTCTAGAGCTGCACCAATTCTATGGAATGCTCTGCCCTGGACTATCAGACTAATACCTAACCTCCAAAGTTTCAAACGTGCTCTTAAAACCCATTTCTTTAGGCAAGCCTATAACACTCATTAACTGCATGAAGTTTTAACTCTTCTACTAACCCGTCCTGTGTCGTCCTCCCATCTGTTATCCAGCAACCAACAGGCACCAGACTTCTCTGCAGTCCCATTCACCCTGGACCTGGTATATAAGATGACGGCTGAGTGGTTCAAGCGACAGCAATTCCATTTATTATATTTTGTTCTATTCCCTAAGAAGAATGGCTTGACCGTTAAATATTCTTTTACCTCGTGTTACCCCATCATCTTCATAAACCGTAAGCTCTGGCGAGCAGGGACCTCACTCCTGTTGTTCCATACAAATGTTGTGCTCTTGATTCTTTATTCATACCTCTTTAAAAGCATAAATGACGGCAGGCAGCACAACACAATGGAAACCCAGGGAATTCCAACGCGTTTCGCTCAAAAGAGCTTAGTCATGGATACACACACAGTGAATTCTAACTTCTATTTGAAGATCGCGCCACCTTGATGGCGTGTGACGTCACGGGCACGTGACCGCATCACGAGACCAAACTGCGGTCACATGACCGGTCACATGACCGGGACAGCCCCAAAACCAGCGAAGGGAAGCGCTTACATTAAAACCATAATTTCATGGTTAAAAAACATTCCAAAGGGAGATTCAGGGAAGGAACAACGTAACCCCAGGTAAGTTTGGCTAGGTAGACTGCAGAACAACATAAGAAGACAGGAACAGAGAACCACTTCCTATCCCCGAAGAGAGAGAGAAGAGAACCTCCAAAATTTTACAAATAAGAGTGAGATGAAATTACTCATATTAGGATAGAATCGGGAATATTTAGAGATTAAGTGATTTCTACAGGGTAATAGACACTATTGAATGTATGTTAAGAGTGTAAACATAAACCCATAGTTAAGAGAATAACCAGTTTTCTCTATGGAGTGCTTATGTTTACCAAGTTAGGAAATTTTAGTAACATAAAATTAGATCTTGTCTGTAGTTCAGACCTAGAGGTTGTGTGGTCTTTAAAACAAACATCCAATAGGTTTCCCTATTCATCAATTTCTTTTTGTAATCCCCACCCCTAGTTGGTTTTGTCACTTTTTCTATGCCAACCCATTTAAAGGAGCGTGTATCCCCCAGATGAGTATCCCGAAAGTGCCTGGAGGCAGCAGAAATGTTAGTCAGGTTGGTGTTTCTAATATCAGAAAGATGTTTTCTAATTCTAACTTTGAGTGGATTAGTTGTACATCCTACGTATTGTTTTTTACAGGAGATACACGTAATCAGATACACCACGTAAGAAGTGTTACAATTAATAAAAGATTGGATCTCATAATCTACATTAGTCACACATGATGAGAACTGGTTCACTGTAAGGATAAAGCCACATGTTAGACAACGTGTATGACCACATTTGTGGTTCCCCGTGTGGTGTAGCCAAGAATATTTGTTCGTGTTTCCATCTGTGTAGGTGAACAGACTCGGCGATACCATAGATCCTATTGTTGGGGCCTTCTTTGAGATGAACCTTACTCCCTGCTTAAGGCATATCTTTAAATCATTGTCTTGTTCTAAAATAGGTAAGTATTTATTGATTGCTTTCTTGACTAAGTGGAACTGGTCACTATAAGTCGTAACGAATGAGATGGGATTCGTATCTCTCCTCTGTGTGTCATCTCGCTGCTTATCTTCTAACAGGATTGACCTCTGTATTTTATTGATTTTACCCTTAGCCGAAGCTAAACTCTTTTGCTTGTACCCCCTTCTTCTGAGCCTCTGTTCCCAGTCTGTGAGATGTTGTTTAAAAATACCGTCTGTGGAGCTATTTCTACGTATACGAGTTAGTTCCCCGAAGGGAATGTTGTCCACCACATGCCTAGGGTGGCATGATGTAGATAGCAAAATCGTGTTCCCTGATACTGGCTTGCGGAAGGGAGATATTACAACTGTATTTCCTTGTCCTCTAATAGTGACATCCAGGAAATCTATACTGTTGCCCCCGAAATGTTGTGTAAATCTAAGATTCATATCATTTAAATTTAAAAAGGCAACAAAGTTGTCAAACTCCAGGGGTGAGCCACTCCACACCCACAACAGGTCGTCTATATAGCGGCCATACCACCCTATAGACGACCTGTGTGGGTTCTCATCACCAAAAATGTATCGTTTTTCCCATTGGATCATGTAAATGTTGGCAAGGGAGGGGGAAAATTTTGCTCCCATAGGAGCCCCCTCCACTTGCAAATAATATTGGGAATTGAACATAAAAAAGTTGTTCTCTAGGAGAAACTTGGTTGTCATCAGAATAAATTCCTTTAGTTCTGGTGAATAGGTACTAAACTCCTCCAGATGTTTCGCCAGGAATACTATCACTTTCTGATGGGGAATAGATGAGTATAGTGCACACACGTCGCAAGACGTCCAACTGAAAACGCTATCCCATTTCATAGCCTCAATCTTTTGCAATAAATGTTTAGTGTCACGGAGGTAGCTGGGTGTGACACCGATCAGGGGTTGTAAATAATGGTCAAGCCAATCTCCCAGTCTCTCCCCAAGGCTCCCAATGCCCGCGACAATAGGTCGACAAGGCGGGGGAAAAACTCCCTTGTGAACCTTGGGGAGAGAGTGGAAGACCGGCATGACGGGGAACTGGACATACAGAAAATCCCTCTGTTTCTCACTTAGCACTCCCAAGGCAACCCCCTCCTCCAAATGCTTAAACAGACTGAGTTGGCAACTCCTCGTCGGGTCTGAGGGGAGCTTGCGGTAAGTGATGGGGTCATTCAGCATTTCCTCATTTATTTTCCTATAAAGAGATGCGTTCATAAGAACAATCGAACCCCCCTTGTCCGCATTCCTTATTAACAGATCTTTATTGTTTCGAAGATCCCGTAGAGAGGTTCTTTCCGAATAGGTTAAATTCTGTTTTTTAGCAAAAGTATTGCATCTATCTTTAAGATCGGTCAGTTCCCTCTCCACGAGATCCTGAAATCTATCCATATGATCACTCCTAGACATGAGCGGGTAGAAGGTGGGATTGCTGGTTTTAAAAGGTTTCTCCAAATGGTTATCTATTCCTGTAGATTCGTTGGATAGTATTCTGAGATTAAAGATAGCTGTTTGGTCTCTAAAATCTTCAGCTCCTGTGTTAATATTTATTTCCTGTGTACATATATTATCTGGTATGATGGTAGCAGGTGACAAGCTACCCTCCCCCATGGGATCATCACCCTGTTGTGCATGCATTTTATTTGTGAAGTGGTTCCTCACTGTCAAATTTCTCACGAATTTGTTAACATCAAGCAATGTCCTATACAAGTCAAAATCTGTTGAGGGCGAAAAATTAAGGCCTTTACTGAGAACCTTTAAGTGTTCGTCAGGAATAATATAACTAGAGAGATTCAGAACTGATGATTTCCAGTCCGATTCTTCGGATCTAGCGGAGTTTCCCGTCCCTAGGTTCGTTTCTTGGGTTGCGATGGAGTTCCTCGTCTCGTCTTCATTCTTTCTTTTTCTTGTCCTGTGCTTCCTCCCTGCCCTCCTGCCCCGTTTTTTGAAGATGACATATTATGGTTAGTTGTTTGGTCAGAAGCATCGTCGGATGGGCAGGAAGAAGAGCTATTGAATGATTCCTCCGTTTCTGAGAAGCTAACATGCGGAAGATTTTTATTCTTCCTTTGTCGTCTGCTCTGTTTATTTTTTAGGATGGATTTAGGTGTGCTTTTTTGATCTGAGCGAAAAGATTTCCAAGTGTACACCTCGTTGTACTTATAGTCCAATAGATCCCTATCGAACTTCTTTTTCTTCATGTTCATAATGTTATTTTCCATTTCGGTGATACTGGATTTCATCTCTAGCTCCACCTTTGATATGTCCTCCGCTGCTACTAGCTCTCCCAATCGATTCTTTATGTCCTCCACCTCTACTTTAATATTTTTGAGTATGTTCTGTTCCTCTTGAACAATTAAAGTTATCAATTTCTCCGAACACTCACTCAGAGTTTGGTTCCAGGTTTCTAAGAAGAGGTCAGAATAGATGGTGGTGGGCATTTTCTTTATACGCAATCCGCGTGGAATCATTTTTCTATTCAAATAGGATGACAGAGTCTCTGCGTCCCACCAAATTTTCACCTCTTTACCTAGGAGTCTCTCCCAGCGTCCCTTTAGAATGCTGTATTCTTGTGTCTGTATGCCTGCGCCACCTTCAATGTTAAATAGCATTGCTGATGATCGCAAAAAGAAAGCAGCAATGCTATTTAACATTGAAGGTGGCGCAGGCATACAGACACAAGAATACAGCATTCTAAAGGGACGCTGGGAGAGACTCCTAGGTAAAGAGGTGAAAATTTGGTGGGACGCAGAGACTCTGTCATCCTATTTGAATAGAAAAATGATTCCACGCGGATTGCGTATAAAGAAAATGCCCACCACCATCTATTCTGACCTCTTCTTAGAAACCTGGAACCAAACTCTGAGTGAGTGTTCGGAGAAATTGATAACTTTAATTGTTCAAGAGGAACAGAACATACTCAAAAATATTAAAGTAGAGGTGGAGGACATAAAGAATCGATTGGGAGAGCTAGTAGCAGCGGAGGACATATCAAAGGTGGAGCTAGAGATGAAATCCAGTATCACCGAAATGGAAAATAACATTATGAACATGAAGAAAAAGAAGTTCGATAGGGATCTATTGGACTATAAGTACAACGAGGTGTACACTTGGAAATCTTTTCGCTCAGATCAAAAAAGCACACCTAAATCCATCCTAAAAAATAAACAGAGCAGACGACAAAGGAAGAATAAAAATCTTCCGCATGTTAGCTTCTCAGAAACGGAGGAATCATTCAATAGCTCTTCTTCCTGCCCATCCGACGATGCTTCTGACCAAACAACTAGTACTATTATAGTATAGAGTTAGGGGATATGGGCAATACATATAGTGCAAATATGCATTATCCCCACTCAAGATACCATAAAACACACCATTATCAATAAAGATAAAAAAGGAGAAAACCAATATAAGCTATATAGAACAATATAGTCTTTATTAGTACATATATAAACAGTATAAAATGGCACAACAATGGATGAAAATTAAAAACAAGAGAGCAGTGCATGAAACCTTGAAATAAGCGTGTAAAGCAATATGAATTAGCAGTGGAGAGGTAGTGATAACAACGGCAGACAGAGAGACAATAAATAGCACAAAGGAAATGTGCTCTAATACAGAATATAAGTCCTAGGCCAAATACCATACCACAGTTAGGAACATGCACTGCCAGACCCCAACACGTGTTTCGCATAAGGCTTTCTCAAGGGGAGTATCTGGGATTAGGAAGCATGGGTATATATGAGAAGGGTCCGCCAATAGGATGGCGAGAATTAGATGACGTGATCATGGTGGGAGGAGTTAAGATCGGAGGGTCCACTAAGGGAGCCTTTGTTACCATAATGAATTTAAAACTGTATCACAGGCACAGGTGTATGGCCAGAGTAGAAAGTCGTCGCGTTAGCATAGTGTGCTGACGCGGAATACGAGAGTAAAGAGAGCTCCGGACAACGTCGGAAACTCTCGCGATGGAGTGACGTCATAAAAGTGAAGAACGGCGCATGTGCCGTCCAATGGAAAGGTCAGATAGACGGAAAAGAGGGTGCGCATGCGCAGAACCAGCCCGATGAGTATTAACTCCTTGCGGTGGATGTAGTTGTATGACATAAATTGGACAAAGTGCTAGTGCAAGGTATAATAGTTATAATGTAAATATAAATTACATTTATATACATATTAGAGACAAAGTGCTAGTGCTAATATGACATTGAGAAATAATACAGAAATTAGTTAATAGTACCTAAATAAATACATAGAAGGAGTACAATTAATTTATATTGAATACATTCATAGCCAGAATTATATAAAATTATGTGATAATACATAATGTAGTGTAATCAAAGACATGATATAAAATTGACACTAATGAATAACTTGCAATGAAAATCGTTTAGCAATGTAAGGAGTAAAATCTATATTACATATATGTGAGTGAAAAATTAAATCCGTGAATAAAAGTGCAACCCAGTGAGCAAAGTGACATGCAGTGCAATAATAATATTAAGGCAAGGAAACATTAAAGTCCATGGCAGAGGTATATAAATAAATAGAGACGCGGATGCAGAGATGAGTAAGGAGGGTGGTTCGTACACATTGAGCACTTTCTATTAAGAAAGAGTAAAGGGGATGATTCATACACGCTGAGCACTATCTGTTGAGAGAGAAGAAGAAAACCATGACAGACCCAAATTCATATAGGTAAGTAATGTAGGAATAAAAACAGCAAAAAGATAAAATAATAATGAAAAACAATGAACAATAAAGAATGACAAACAGGACCACACATCATGTAAACCAGATAACATACGTTAAAAAGAATCTGAGGAGTTTATAAATATTGCAAATATTACAAAAAGGATGAAAAACTAAGTTGTTCATTAAGACCTCGTGGTGAAACCGTATCAAGTAAGTAAATCCATTTACTTTCCTTTTGGGCCAAAACCCGTTTCCAATTGCCCCCTCTACTATCCACCAGGACTTTGTCAATGCCCCTTACCTTAAATTTGGATCCATCGCCTCCATGGTGTTCTCTAAAATGACGTGGGATGGTTTTCAGTTTATATAGATCTTTTTCGTCTTTAGCTGCCTCGATTCCAAGAACGTGTTCTCGGACACGTCGGCGAAGTTCACGAGTGGTGAGTCCCACATATATTAGATCACAGGGGCAGGTGGCGTAGTATATGACGCCAGTCGTTGTACACGTAATTGTGTGCCTGATTTCATATTCTTTTTGCCTGTCTGAATTAAAGAAAGTTGTAGTTCTCTCAATATTAGGACATGCAACACAGTTGCCACAAGGGCGACTGCCACATTTAGGACCTTTTGATCCAAAGATGTTACCTACCTCCTGTTCCCTATGCGTGCTTGTCACCAAACGGTCCCGTAGATTGTGGGAACGTCGGTATGTAATTGCTGGATGAGATGGTACATATTGTTGGAGGGTGTTGTCTATTCTTAACACTTGCCAGTGTCGTAATAAGGCTTGTTTCACTTTTTCCCATTGGGAATTGTATGTTGTAATAAATCGTATTGTGTCACCGTTGTTTTTTGTCTTGGGTTTGGGCATTAGTAACTCTTCCCTTTTAGCTTTTTTTGCTCTTATGTATCCTCTTTTTATGGATTGTTCAGAATATCCCCGTTCTCTGAATCTCTGGCATAGGTCTAGAGCTTGCTGTTCGAAAGAGGCGTCATCTGAGCAGATACGGCGTATTCTGAGGAATTGGCCTATAGGGATACCATTGATTAATTTCTTGGGATGTGACGATCTTGCATGTAACAAGGTATTACTCGATGTCTCTTTTCTAAACACATTGGATGAGATGTTCCCATGATCATCCACGTCAAACAAAATGTCCAGATATTCCATATTGTGGCGACCCATTTTATATGTCAGTTTGATATTAATATCGTTAGTATTCAGAGATGTCATGAAATCCTGTAATTCCGATTACACACAATCAAAACAAAATAAGGAACTAAAAACTAATCTACGAAACCTCTTACACCGACGAACTCGAATTTGGTGGAACCGCCTCTCACTAGAAAAATACATCCTATCGGGTATGATTCCACGAGGACTACGCATACAAATCTGCCCTTCTTTCGGGTATGATGATCTCACTTTCTGTAATAAATGGGAGGAGATCTGCAACAAAACCTCTATAGCCCTAATGCAACTCATAGTGGAACAGAATACAAAACATCTTGAAAATTTGGACTCTGAACTTAACACTATTCAGCTGGAGATCAGATCATCTCTCCCAACTGGGGAATTTGAACTCTTCTCTATGGAAATAGATGAATCTTCGAAAACCTGGGAAAAACAAATTAAAAACCAAAAGGCAAAAAAATTCCAACGAGACACCCAGGACATGAACCTTGGAAAAATCTATAAATGGAAGAATTTCAAGAATACACCCCGTAGTCGTACCCCATCAGTATCCTCTCAGATATCCCTGAGTGAGCTATCACAGACATCCTCTGAGCATGCGAACATGAGACCACACAGAGGCAATAAAAGGCGTTACGAACCCTACCACAGGCAACAGCCGAAACGGTGGGCACGGGCAGAGAACAAAAATGAAACTAGGAACTCAACATTAAAGGTAATTAACTTAACAGATATTATACTAACTAAAACACAATGTGAAGTGTTAAGTCTTGGTTTGTCATTCTCTCCAAGTGACAAATTTGATTGTTTCCTAGCAATAAAAGACCTGCATCTGTTCGCTCGAAAACTGGCATTCAAGAAGATATTTCACGACAAGGAAGCACTAATGTCACCACAAGACCATGAACACTTGGCCCTACAAGCCCTAGAAGAACTTTTGGAAGAACAAGACAACGCATATAAGAAAGGTAAAATTCCATCTACTCTATTACCTAAATCTACTAATTTCCCAATTCTGTCTAACTTTGCTAACATAGATCTGTTTGTTAAATTAGTCACACGTGACTTCAAACAGATATCAACATGGGGCCAAGAAACCAACTGTACAACAGCCCAGCGCAAAGCAATTACTGAATTGAGGGAGATGAAAAATGTGATAATAAAACCCTCTGATAAAGGGGGAAACGTTGTGCTATGGTCTACGAAAGACTATGAAAAGGAGGCTTTTCGCCAATTACGCGATATTACCTGCTATAAAAAACTTACCTTCAATCCTTTACAAAAATTCAAAGAAGAACTAACATGTATTCTCTCAACAGCAGTAGAAAACAACATTCTAACGAAAAGCCAGATGGAGTGTCTAATTCCGGACTACCCCAAGATTTCTGCGCTGTATCTGCTGCCAAAAATACACAAACGCCCCAACAACCCACCAGGTAGGCCCATTGTGTCAGGGATCAATAATCTATGTGAACCTATCTGCAAATTAATTGATTATCACCTACGGCCTTTGGTGGAGGCTCTACCGTCATATCTGAAAGATACGACTGATACTTTAAAGAAATTCAACGGCCTCCACCTAGAATCAGACATGCAGATTGTTACGTGCGACGTAGAGTCGCTATATACATCGATAAAACATAGAGATGGCATTTCTGCCGTCAAATTTTTTCTTGACTCCTCTGACATGGAACCGCAGTTTGTGACACTTCTGATACAATTGTTGGAATTCGCCTTAACACATAATTTTTTTCTTTTTAAGGGGAACCTCTACCTACAGCTCCAGGGAACTGCGGTGGGGGCGGCATGTGCCCCCTCATACGCAAACCTTTTCCTGGGGCTGTGGGAGAGGGAAATTTTCCTTACCAATCCAAATATATTGATCGACAAGGTACATCTCTATGCCCGGTACATTGATGATGTCATTATGATTTGGCAGGGCCAAGAATCGGAATTACAGGATTTCATGACATCTCTGAATACTAACGATATTAATATCAAACTGACATATAAAATGGGTCGCCACAATATGGAATATCTGGACATTTTGTTTGACGTGGATGATCATGGGAACATCTCATCCAATGTGTTTAGAAAAGAGACATCGAGTAATACCTTGTTACATGCAAGATCGTCACATCCCAAGAAATTAATCAATGGTATCCCTATAGGCCAATTCCTCAGAATACGCCGTATCTGCTCAGATGACGCCTCTTTCGAACAGCAAGCTCTAGACCTATGCCAGAGATTCAGAGAACGGGGATATTCTGAACAATCCATAAAAAGAGGATACATAAGAGCAAAAAAAGCTAAAAGGGAAGAGTTACTAATGCCCAAACCCAAGACAAAAAACAACGGTGACACAATACGATTTATTACAACATACAATTCCCAATGGGAAAAAGTGAAACAAGCCTTATTACGACACTGGCAAGTGTTAAGAATAGACAACACCCTCCAACAATATGTACCATCTCATCCAGCAATTACATACCGACGTTCCCACAATCTACGGGACCGTTTGGTGACAAGCACGCATAGGGAACAGGAGGTAGGTAACATCTTTGGATCAAAAGGTCCTAAATGTGGCAGTCGCCCTTGTGGCAACTGTGTTGCATGTCCTAATATTGAGAGAACTACAACTTTCTTTAATTCAGACAGGCAAAAAGAATATGAAATCAGGCACACAATTACGTGTACAACGACTGGCGTCATATACTACGCCACCTGCCCCTGTGATCTAATATATGTGGGACTCACCACTCGTGAACTTCGCCGACGTGTCCGAGAACACGTTCTTGGAATCGAGGCAGCTAAAGACGAAAAAGATCTATATAAACTGAAAACCATCCCACGTCATTTTAGAGAACACCATGGAGGCGATGGATCCAAATTTAAGGTAAGGGGCATTGACAAAGTCCTGGTGGATAGTAGAGGGGGCAATTGGAAACGGGTTTTGGCCCAAAAGGAAAGTAAATGGATTTACTTACTTGATACGGTTTCACCACGAGGTCTTAATGAACAACTTAGTTTTTCATCCTTTTTGTAATATTTGCAATATTTATAAACTCCTCAGATTCTTTTTAACGTATGTTATCTGGTTTACATGATGTGTGGTCCTGTTTGTCATTCTTTATTGTTCATTGTTTTTCATTATTATTTTATCTTTTTGCTGTTTTTATTCCTACATTACTTACCTATATGAATTTGGGTCTGTCATGGTTTTCTTCTTCTCTCTCAACAGATAGTGCTCAGCGTGTATGAATCATCCCCTTTACTCTTTCTTAATAGAAAGTGCTCAATGTGTACGAACCACCCTCCTTACTCATCTCTGCATCCGCGTCTCTATTTATTTATATACCTCTGCCATGGACTTTAATGTTTCCTTGCCTTAATATTATTATTGCACTGCATGTCACTTTGCTCACTGGGTTGCACTTTTATTCACGGATTTAATTTTTCACTCACATATATGTAATATAGATTTTACTCCTTACATTGCTAAACGATTTTCATTGCAAGTTATTCATTAGTGTCAATTTTATATCATGTCTTTGATTACACTACATTATGTATTATCACATAATTTTATATAATTCTGGCTATGAATGTATTCAATATAAATTAATTGTACTCCTTCTATGTATTTATTTAGGTACTATTAACTAATTTCTGTATTATTTCTCAATGTCATATTAGCACTAGCACTTTGTCTCTAATATGTATATAAATGTAATTTATATTTACATTATAACTATTATACCTTGCACTAGCACTTTGTCCAATTTATGTCATACAACTACATCCACCGCAAGGAGTTAATACTCATCGGGCTGGTTCTGCGCATGCGCACCCTCTTTTCCGTCTATCTGACCTTTCCATTGGACGGCGCATGCGCCGTTCTTCACTTTTATGACGTCACTCCATCGCGAGAGTTTCCGACGTTGTCCGGAGCTCTCTTTACTCTCGTATTCCGCGTCAGCACACTATGCTAACGCGACGACTTTCTACTCTGGCCATACACCTGTGCCTGTGATACAGTTTTAAATTCATTATGGTAACAAAGGCTCCCTTAGTGGACCCTCCGATCTTAACTCCTCCCACCATGATCACGTCATCTAATTCTCGCCATCCTATTGGCGGACCCTTCTCATATATACCCATGCTTCCTAATCCCAGATACTCCCCTTGAGAAAGCCTTATGCGAAACACGTGTCGGGGTCTGGCAGTGCATATTCCTAACTGTGGTATGGTATTTGGCCTAGGACTTATATTCTGTATTAGAGCACATTTCCTTTGTGCTATTTATTGTCTCTCTGTCTGCCGTTGTTATCACTACCTCTCCACTGCTAATTCATATTGCTTTACACGCTTATTTCAAGGTTTCATGCACTGCTCTCTTGTTTTTAATTTTCATCCATTGTTGTGCCATTTTATACTGTTTATATATGTACTAATAAAGACTATATTGTTCTATATAGCTTATATTGGTTTTCTCCTTTTTTATCTTTATTGATAATGACCAAACAACTAACCATAATATGTCATCTTCAAAAAACGGGGCAGGAGGGCAGGGAGGAAGCACAGGACAAGAAAAAGAAAGAATGAAGACGAGACGAGGAACTCCATCGCAACCCAAGAAACGAACCTAGGGACGGGAAACTCCGCTAGATCCGAAGAATCGGACTGGAAATCATCAGTTCTGAATCTCTCTAGTTATATTATTCCTGACGAACACTTAAAGGTTCTCAGTAAAGGCCTTAATTTTTCGCCCTCAACAGATTTTGACTTGTATAGGACATTGCTTGATGTTAACAAATTCGTGAGAAATTTGACAGTGAGGAACCACTTCACAAATAAAATGCATGCACAACAGGGTGATGATCCCATGGGGGAGGGTAGCTTGTCACCTGCTACCATCATACCAGATAATATATGTACACAGGAAATAAATATTAACACAGGAGCTGAAGATTTTAGAGACCAAACAGCTATCTTTAATCTCAGAATACTATCCAACGAATCTACAGGAATAGATAACCATTTGGAGAAACCTTTTAAAACCAGCAATCCCACCTTCTACCCGCTCATGTCTAGGAGTGATCATATGGATAGATTTCAGGATCTCGTGGAGAGGGAACTGACCGATCTTAAAGATAGATGCAATACTTTTGCTAAAAAACAGAATTTAACCTATTCGGAAAGAACCTCTCTACGGGATCTTCGAAACAATAAAGATCTGTTAATAAGGAATGCGGACAAGGGGGGTTCGATTGTTCTTATGAACGCATCTCTTTATAGGAAAATAAATGAGGAAATGCTGAATGACCCCATCACTTACCGCAAGCTCCCCTCAGACCCGACGAGGAGTTGCCAACTCAGTCTGTTTAAGCATTTGGAGGAGGGGGTTGCCTTGGGAGTGCTAAGTGAGAAACAGAGGGATTTTCTGTATGTCCAGTTCCCCGTCATGCCGGTCTTCCACTCTCTCCCCAAGGTTCACAAGGGAGTTTTTCCCCCGCCTTGTCGACCTATTGTCGCGGGCATTGGGAGCCTTGGGGAGAGACTGGGAGATTGGCTTGACCATTATTTACAACCCCTGATCGGTGTCACACCCAGCTACCTCCGTGACACTAAACATTTATTGCAAAAGATTGAGGCTAAGAAATGGGATAGCGTTTTCAGTTGGACGTCTTGCGACGTGTGTGCACTATACTCATCTATTCCCCATCAGAAAGTGATAGTATTCCTGGCGAAACATCTGGAGGAGTTTAGTACCTATTCACCAGAACTAAAGGAATTTATTCTGATGACAACCAAGTTTCTCCTAGAGAACAACTTTTTTATGTTCAATTCCCAATATTATTTGCAAGTGGAGGGGGCTCCTATGGGAGCAAAATTTTCCCCCTCCCTTGCCAACATTTACATGATCCAATGGGAAAAACGATACATTTTTGGTGATGAGAACCCACACAGGTCGTCTATAGGGTGGTATGGCCGCTATATAGACGACCTGTTGTGGGTGTGGAGTGGCTCACCCCTGGAGTTTGACAACTTTGTTGCCTTTTTAAATTTAAATGATATGAATCTTAGATTTACACAACATTTCGGGGGCAACAGTATAGATTTCCTGGATGTCACTATTAGAGGACAAGGAAATACAGTTGTAATATCTCCCTTCCGCAAGCCAGTATCAGGGAACACGATTTTGCTATCTACATCATGCCACCCTAGGCATGTGGTGGACAACATTCCCTTCGGGGAACTAACTCGTATACGTAGAAATAGCTCCACAGACGGTATTTTTAAACAACATCTCACAGACTGGGAACAGAGGCTCAGAAGAAGGGGGTACAAGCAAAAGAGTTTAGCTTCGGCTAAGGGTAAAATCAATAAAATACAGAGGTCAATCCTGTTAGAAGATAAGCAGCGAGATGACACACAGAGGAGAGATACGAATCCCATCTCATTCGTTACGACTTATAGTGACCAGTTCCACTTAGTCAAGAAAGCAATCAATAAATACTTACCTATTTTAGAACAAGACAATGATTTAAAGATATGCCTTAAGCAGGGAGTAAGGTTCATCTCAAAGAAGGCCCCAACAATAGGATCTATGGTATCGCCGAGTCTGTTCACCTACACAGATGGAAACACGAACAAATATTCTTGGCTACACCACACGGGGAACCACAAATGTGGTCATACACGTTGTCTAACATGTGGCTTTATCCTTACAGTGAACCAGTTCTCATCATGTGTGACTAATGTAGATTATGAGATCCAATCTTTTATTAATTGTAACACTTCTTACGTGGTGTATCTGATTACGTGTATCTCCTGTAAAAAACAATACGTAGGATGTACAACTAATCCACTCAAAGTTAGAATTAGAAAACATCTTTCTGATATTAGAAACACCAACCTGACTAACATTTCTGCTGCCTCCAGGCACTTTCGGGATACTCATCTGGGGGATACACGCTCCTTTAAATGGGTTGGCATAGAAAAAGTGACAAAACCAACTAGGGGTGGGGATTACAAAAAGAAATTGATGAATAGGGAAACCTATTGGATGTTTGTTTTAAAGACCACACAACCTCTAGGTCTGAACTACAGACAAGATCTAATTTTATGTTACTAAAATTTCCTAACTTGGTAAACATAAGCACTCCATAGAGAAAACTGGTTATTCTCTTAACTATGGGTTTATGTTTACACTCTTAACATACATTCAATAGTGTCTATTACCCTGTAGAAATCACTTAATCTCTAAATATTCCCGATTCTATCCTAATATGAGTAATTTCATCTCACTCTTATTTGTAAAATTTTGGAGGTTCTCTTCTCTCTCTCTTCGGGGATAGGAAGTGGTTCTCTGTTCCTGTCTTCTTATGTTGTTCTGCAGTCTACCTAGCCAAACTTACCTGGGGTTACGTTGTTCCTTCCCTGAATCTCCCTTTGGAATGTTTTTTAACCATGAAATTATGGTTTTAATGTAAGCGCTTCCCTTCGCTGGTTTTGGGGCTGTCCCGGTCATGTGACCGGTCATGTGACCGCAGTTTGGTCTCGTGATGCGGTCACGTGCCCGTGACGTCACACGCCATCAAGGTGGCGCGATCTTCAAATAGAAGTTAGAATTCACTGTGTGTGTATCCATGACTAAGCTCTTTTGAGCGAAACGCGTTGGAATTCCCTGGGTTTCCATTGTGTTGTGCTGCCTGCCGTCATTTATGCTTTTAAAGAGGTATGAATAAAGAATCAAGATAATTTTTTACATTTACGAACGTCTGAAGCGCTGGTTCTTCCTATTTCTGTGCTGCTGCCCCGGGTCCATGGGGGATCTTTCCATGACCGTGCGCTGGATGCTCTACGTCTGAGTGGTGAGCTGGATTTCACTTTTTTTTCCGTATGTTCTTGTGCTAAAGTTACGTGGACTATTATCCGTTGCCTCCCACCTTGTTATTATTCCTCTTTTTGATCGGACAATATCGGCAGACTACTTTATTTTTATATATATTTATATCTTGCCTTCACGCTTATTTAAACACAATGGAACCAGGTGTGAATGATGCCACAGCCACCAGCGACATTGATATATCGTGCGCAGATGATCGCAAAAAGAAAGCAGCAATGCTATTTAACATTGAAGGTGGCGCAGGCATACAGACACAAGAATACAGCATTCTAAAGGGACGCTGGGAGAGACTCCTAGGTAAAGAGGTGAAAATTTGGTGGGACGCAGAGACTCTGTCATCCTATTTGAATAGAAAAATGATTCCACGCGGATTGCGTATAAAGAAAATGCCCACCACCATCTATTCTGACCTCTTCTTAGAAACCTGGAACCAAACTCTGAGTGAGTGTTCGGAGAAATTGATAACTTTAATTGTTCAAGAGGAACAGAACATACTCAAAAATATTAAAGTAGAGGTGGAGGACATAAAGAATCGATTGGGAGAGCTAGTAGCAGCGGAGGACATATCAAAGGTGGAGCTAGAGATGAAATCCAGTATCACCGAAATGGAAAATAACATTATGAACATGAAGAAAAAGAAGTTCGATAGGGAGGATCTATTGGACTATAAGTACAACGAGGTGTACACTTGGAAATCTTTTCGCTCAGATCAAAAAAGCACACCTAAATCCATCCTAAAAAATAAACAGAGCAGACGACAAAGGAAGAATAAAAATCTTCCGCATGTTAGCTTCTCAGAAACGGAGGAATCATTCAATAGCTCTTCTTCCTGCCCATCCGACGATGCTTCTGACCAAACAACTAACCATAATATGTCATCTTCAAAAAACGGGGCAGGAGGGCAGGGAGGAAGCACAGGACAAGAAAAAGAAAGAATGAAGACGAGACGAGGAACTCCATCGCAACCCAAGAAACGAACCTAGGGACGGGAAACTCCGCTAGATCCGAAGAATCGGACTGGAAATCATCAGTTCTGAATCTCTCTAGTTATATTATTCCTGACGAACACTTAAAGGTTCTCAGTAAAGGCCTTAATTTTTCGCCCTCAACAGATTTTGACTTGTATAGGACATTGCTTGATGTTAACAAATTCGTGAGAAATTTGACAGTGAGGAACCACTTCACAAATAAAATGCATGCACAACAGGGTGATGATCCCATGGGGGAGGGTAGCTTGTCACCTGCTACCATCATACCAGATAATATATGTACACAGGAAATAAATATTAACACAGGAGCTGAAGATTTTAGAGACCAAACAGCTATCTTTAATCTCAGAATACTATCCAACGAATCTACAGGAATAGATAACCATTTGGAGAAACCTTTTAAAACCAGCAATCCCACCTTCTACCCGCTCATGTCTAGGAGTGATCATATGGATAGATTTCAGGATCTCGTGGAGAGGGAACTGACCGATCTTAAAGATAGATGCAATACTTTTGCTAAAAAACAGAATTTAACCTATTCGGAAAGAACCTCTCTACGGGATCTTCGAAACAATAAAGATCTGTTAATAAGGAATGCGGACAAGGGGGGTTCGATTGTTCTTATGAACGCATCTCTTTATAGGAAAATAAATGAGGAAATGCTGAATGACCCCATCACTTACCGCAAGCTCCCCTCAGACCCGACGAGGAGTTGCCAACTCAGTCTGTTTAAGCATTTGGAGGAGGGGGTTGCCTTGGGAGTGCTAAGTGAGAAACAGAGGGATTTTCTGTATGTCCAGTTCCCCGTCATGCCGGTCTTCCACTCTCTCCCCAAGGTTCACAAGGGAGTTTTTCCCCCGCCTTGTCGACCTATTGTCGCGGGCATTGGGAGCCTTGGGGAGAGACTGGGAGATTGGCTTGACCATTATTTACAACCCCTGATCGGTGTCACACCCAGCTACCTCCGTGACACTAAACATTTATTGCAAAAGATTGAGGCTATGAAATGGGATAGCGTTTTCAGTTGGACGTCTTGCGACGTGTGTGCACTATACTCATCTATTCCCCATCAGAAAGTGATAGTATTCCTGGCGAAACATCTGGAGGAGTTTAGTACCTATTCACCAGAACTAAAGGAATTTATTCTGATGACAACCAAGTTTCTCCTAGAGAACAACTTTTTTATGTTCAATTCCCAATATTATTTGCAAGTGGAGGGGGCTCCTATGGGAGCAAAATTTTCCCCCTCCCTTGCCAACATTTACATGATCCAATGGGAAAAACGATACATTTTTGGTGATGAGAACCCACACAGGTCGTCTATAGGGTGGTATGGCCGCTATATAGACGACCTGTTGTGGGTGTGGAGTGGCTCACCCCTGGAGTTTGACAACTTTGTTGCCTTTTTAAATTTAAATGATATGAATCTTAGATTTACACAACATTTCGGGGGCAACAGTATAGATTTCCTGGATGTCACTATTAGAGGACAAGGAAATACAGTTGTAATATCTCCCTTCCGCAAGCCAGTATCAGGGAACACGATTTTGCTATCTACATCATGCCACCCTAGGCATGTGGTGGACAACATTCCCTTCGGGGAACTAACTCGTATACGTAGAAATAGCTCCACAGACGGTATTTTTAAACAACATCTCACAGACTGGGAACAGAGGCTCAGAAGAAGGGGGTACAAGCAAAAGAGTTTAGCTTCGGCTAAGGGTAAAATCAATAAAATACAGAGGTCAATCCTGTTAGAAGATAAGCAGCGAGATGACACACAGAGGAGAGATACGAATCCCATCTCATTCGTTACGACTTATAGTGACCAGTTCCACTTAGTCAAGAAAGCAATCAATAAATACTTACCTATTTTAGAACAAGACAATGATTTAAAGATATGCCTTAAGCAGGGAGTAAGGTTCATCTCAAAGAAGGCCCCAACAATAGGATCTATGGTATCGCCGAGTCTGTTCACCTACACAGATGGAAACACGAACAAATATTCTTGGCTACACCACACGGGGAACCACAAATGTGGTCATACACGATGTCTAACATGTGGCTTTATCCTTACAGTGAACCAGTTCTCATCATGTGTGACTAATGTAGATTATGAGATCCAATCTTTTATTAATTGTAACACTTCTTACGTGGTGTATCTGATTACGTGTATCTCCTGTAAAAAACAATACGTAGGATGTACAACTAATCCACTCAAAGTTAGAATTAGAAAACATCTTTCTGATATTAGAAACACCAACCTGACTAACATTTCTGCTGCCTCCAGGCACTTTCGGGATACTCATCTGGGGGATACACGCTCCTTTAAATGGGTTGGCATAGAAAAAGTGACAAAACCAACTAGGGGTGGGGATTACAAAAAGAAATTGATGAATAGGGAAACCTATTGGATGTTTGTTTTAAAGACCACACAACCTCTAGGTCTGAACTACAGACAAGATCTAATTTTATGTTACTAAAATTTCCTAACTTGGTAAACATAAGCACTCCATAGAGAAAACTGGTTATTCTCTTAACTATGGGTTTATGTTTACACTCTTAACATACATTCAATAGTGTCTATTACCCTGTAGAAATCACTTAATCTCTAAATATTCCCGATTCTATCCTAATATGAGTAATTTCATCTCACTCTTATTTGTAAAATTTTGGAGGTTCTCTTCTCTCTCTCTTCGGGGATAGGAAGTGGTTCTCTGTTCCTGTCTTCTTATGTTGTTCTGCAGTCTACCTAGCCAAACTTACCTGGGGTTACGTTGTTCCTTCCCTGAATCTCCCTTTGGAATGTTTTTTAACCATGAAATTATGGTTTTAATGTAAGCGCTTCCCTTCGCTGGTTTTGGGGCTGTCCCGGTCATGTGACCGGTCATGTGACCGCAGTTTGGTCTCGTGATGCGGTCACGTGCCCGTGACGTCACACGCCATCAAGGTGGCGCGATCTTCAAATAGAAGTTAGAATTCACTGTGTGTGTATCCATGACTAAGCTCTTTTGAGCGAAACGCGTTGGAATTCCCTGGGTTTCCATTGTGTTGTGCTGCCTGCCGTCATTTATGCTTTTAAAGAGGTATGAATAAAGAATCAAGATAATTTTTTACATTTACGAACGTCTGAAGCGCTGGTTCTTCCTATTTCTGTGCTGCTGCCCCGGGTCCATGGGGGATCTTTCCATGACCGTGCGCTGGATGCTCTACGTCTGAGTGGTGAGCTGGATTTCACTTTTTTTTCCAAATGTTGTGCTCTGTTACATTACATTTGTATTTGTTTCCTATGATTTGTAAAGCGCTACGGAATATGATGGCGCTATATAAATAAAGATTATTATTATTATTATTATGGAGGCAGTGAACTAGTAGTAGATTAAAGGTGCTGCAACTATGTTAGTTGGATCTTGGGATGGAGCTGGCGCTCTGCAGCCAGGCGAGCTTTTGCCAATCCAAGCCCCTGTCTCTAGGCTACTCCCCAAACAGCACTTCTAAGAACCTTTTGTATAAGATCAAGTGTAGTAGCGTTCTTATAAGTTTAGGATATGGCGGGTGAGGGGAATGTAAACAGATGCGCAAGAAGCGCTGAAATAATATCCCTAAATGGTAAAAGTTTGCAAGTATATTTTGTGGATTACACAGCAGGGTGGCGACAAAGTTAACAACTTTGATGTGGAATGCCCTGTAATAGCTCTTGGGCGGTGTGCCTTTTATCGCCTAGGCTCAGCAGTTTCAGCACCGCCTGCTGTCGCTTAGCGACGGCACTGCTGCTGTGCCTAGAGCTACCGACTGATGGCGCCATGGCCACGGATGGTAATTCGGAGGAGGAGGAGGTGGAGGAGGGGTGGGAGGAGGTATAGTAGGCCTTTGAGACCTGGACCGAGGTAGGCCCCGCAATTCTCTGCGTCGGCAGTATATGACCAGCCCCAGGGTCAGACTCGGTCCCAGCCTGCACCAAGTTAAGTGTAGTAGCGTTCTTATAAGTTTGGGATATGGCGGGTGAGGGGAATGTAAACAGATGCGCAAGAAGCGCATGATGCGCATGGAGCTGGCGCTCCGCTGCCAGGCGAGCTTTCGCCAATTCAAGCCCCTGTCTCTAGGCTACTCCCCAAACAGCACTTCTAAGAACCTTTTGTATAAGATCAAGTGTAGTAGCGTTCTTATAAGTTTAGGATATGCCGGGTGAGGGGAATGTAAACAGATGCGCAAGAAGCGCATGATGCGCATGGAGCTGGCGCTCCGCTGCCAGGCGAGCTTTCGCCAATTCAAGCCCCTGTCTCTAGGCTACTCCCCAAACAGCACTTCTAAGAACCTTTTGTATAAGATCAAGTGTAGTAGCGTTCTTATAAGTTTAGGATATGCCGGGTGAGGGGAATGTAAACAGATGCGCAAGAAGCGCTGAAATAATATCCCTAAATGGTAAAAGTTTGCCAGTATATTTTGTGGATAACACAGCAGGGTGGCGACAAAGTTAACAACTTTGATGTGGAATCCATGAAAACAACCCAAATTTCTGCCTGACACACCTCGTTTGATAAAGGGACGATGTATGGAGGCAGCTATATGGACGACTTTTGGAGGTAGCAATGGAGACAACGTGTGGAGGCTGCTATGGAGACAATTTAATTTGGATAGTGCCTGTATGTGGCAGTCCCAAACATTTTTCAAACCAGAGGAGCAGGTAGGTGGCCCTCCAGTAAAATGGGATAGATTGAGTGCCTGTATGTGGCAGTCCCAAAAATGTTTCAAACCAGAGGAGCAGGTAGGTGGCCCTCCAGTAAAATGGAATAGATTGAGTGCCTGTATGTGGCAGTCCCAAAAATTGTTCAAACCAGAGGAGCAGGTAGGTGGCCCTGCAGTAAAATGGAATAGATTGAGTGCCTGTATGTGGCAGTCCCAAAAATTGTTCAAACCAGAGGAGCAGGTAGGTGGCCCTGCAGTAAAATGGAATAGATTGAGTGCCTGTATGTGGCAGTCCCAAAAATGTTTCAAACCAGAGGAGCAGGTAGGTGGCCCTCCAGTAAAATGGAATAGATTGAGTGCCTGTATGTGGCAGTCCCAAAAATTGTTCAAACCAGAGGAGCAGGTAGGTGGCCCTGCAGTAAAATGGAATAGATTGAGTGCCTGTATGTGGCAGTCCCAAAAATTGTTCAAACCAGAGGAGCAGGTAGGTGGCCCTGCAGTAAAATGGAATAGATTGAGTGCCTGTATGTGGCAGTCCCAAAAATTGTTCAAACCAGAGGAGCAGGTAGGTGGCCCTGCAGTAAAATGGAATAGATTGAGTGCCTGTATGTGGCAGTCCCAAAAATGTTTCAAACCAGAGGAGCAGGTAGGTGGCCCTCCAGTAAAATGGAATAGATTGAGTGCCTGTATGTGGCAGTCCCAAAAATTGTTCAAACCAGAGGAGCAGGTAGGTGGCCCTGCAGTAAAATGGAATAGATTGAGTGCCTGTATGTGGCAGTCCCAAAAATTGTTCAAACCAGAGGAGCAGGTAGGTGGCCCTGCAGTAAAATGGAATAGATTGAGTGCCTGTATGTGGCAGTCCCAAAAATGTTTCAAACCAGAGGAGCAGGTAGGTGGCCCTCCAGTAAAATGGAATAGATTGAGTGCCTGTATGTGGCAGTCCCAAAAATTTTTTAAAACAGAGGACCGGGTAGGTGGCCCTCCAGAAAAATGGAATAGATTGAGTGCCTGTATGTGGCACTCACAAAAATTGTTTCAAACAGAGGACCGGGTAGGTGGCCCTCCAGAAAAATTAAATGCATGAAGTACTATAGCAAGAGCCAGTGGGCCCTGTCAAAAAATAGCCATTTTCCTCTGCTTTACTGTACAAAGAGGAGGAGAAGGAGGAAAATGAGGAGGAGGAGGAGGAGTGGATCAATTATTCAGGTTGAGCTTCCTTCACCTGGTGGAGATTGGAAATTCTGAGAAATCCAGCCTTTATTCATTTTAATAAGCGTCAGCCTGTCAGCGCTGTCAGTCGACAGGCGTGTACGCTTATCGGTGATGATGCCACCAGCTGCACTGAAAACCCGCTCGGACAAGACGCTAGCGGCAGGGCAGGCAAGAACCTCCAAGGCGTACAGCGCCAGTTCGTGCCACATGTCCAGCTTTGAAACCCAGTAGTTGTAGGGAGCTGTGTGATCATTTAGGACGATGGTATGGTCAGCTACGTACTCCCTCACCATCTTTCTGTAAAGATCAGCCCTACTCTGCCGAGACTGGGGACAGGTGACAGTGTCTTGCTGGGGTGACATAAAGCTGGCAAAAGCCTTGTAAAGCGTACCCTTGCCAGTGCTGGACAAGCTGCCTGCTCGCCTACTCTCCCTCGCTACTTGTCCCGCAGAACTACGCACTCTGCCGCTAGCGCTGTCAGAAGGGAAATACTGTTTCAGCTTGTGCACCAGGGCCTGCTGGTATTCATGCATTCTCACACTCCTTTCCTCTGCAGGGATGAGAGTGGAAAGATTTTGCTTGTACCGTGGGTCCAGGAGAGTGAACACCCAGTAATCGGTGCTGGAATAAATTCTTTGAACGCGAGGGTCACGGGATAGGCAGCCTAGCATGAAATCTGCCATATGCGCCAGAGTACCAACGCGTAAGAATTCACTCCCCTCACTGGCCTGACTGTCCATTTCCTCCTCCTCCAACTCCTCCAACTCCTCTTCTTCTGCCCATACACGCTGAACAGTAAAGGACTCAACAATGGTCCCCTCTTGTGTCTCACCAACATTCTCCTCCTCTTCCTCCTCATCCTCCTCCACCTCCACCTCCTCCGATATGCGCTGAGAAACAGACCTGAGGGTGCTTTGGCTATCAACAAGGGAATATTCTTCCCCTGTCTCTTGTGACGAGCGCAAAGCTTCCGACTTCATGCTGACCAGAGAGTTTTTCAACAGGCCAAGCAGCGGGATGGTGAGGCTGATGATGGCGGCATCGCCACTGACCATCTGTGTTGACTCCTCAAAGTTACTCAGCACCTGACAGATATCAGACATCCACGTCCACTCCTCATTGTAGACTTGAGGAAGCTGACTGACCTGACTACCAGTTCTGGTGGAAGTTGACATCTGGCAGTCTACAATCGCTCTGCGCTGCTGGTAAACTCTGGATAACATGGTCAGTGTTGAATTCCACCTCGTGGGCACGTCGCACAACAGTCGGTGAGCGGGCAGTTGGAGGCGGCGCTGCGCTGCCCTGAGAGTGGCAGCATCTGGGCTGGACTTCCTGAAATGCGCACAGATGCGGCGCACCTTCGTGAGCAAATCAGACAGATTGGGGTATGTCTTGAGGAAACGCTGAACTATCAGATTTAACACATGGGCCAGGCATGGCACATGTGTCAGTCTGCCGAGTTGCAGAGCCGCCACCAGGTTACGGCCGTTGTCACACACAACCATTCCCGGCTTGAGGTTCAGCGGTGCCAGCCACAGATCAGTCTGCGCCGTGATGCCCTGTAATAGCTCTTGGGCGGTGTGCCTTTTGTCGCCTAGGCTCAGCAGTTTGAGCACCGCCTGCTGTCGCTTAGCGACGGCACTGCTGCTGTGCCTAGAGCTACCGACTGATGGCGCCGTGCCCACGGATGGTAGTTCGGAGGAGGAGGTGGAGGAGGGGTGGGAGGAGGAGGAGGCATAGTAGGCCTGAAACACCTGGACCGAGGTAGGCCCCGCAATCCTCGGCGTCGGCAGTATATGAGCAGCCCCAGTGTCAGACTCGGTCCCAGCCTCCACCAAGTTAACCCAATGTGCCGTCAGCGATATATAGTGGCCCTGCCCGGCAGCACTCGTCCACGTGTCCGTGGTCAGGTGGACCTTGTCAGAAACGGCGTTGGTCAGGGCACGGATGATGTTGTCTGACACGTGCTGGTGCAGGGCTGGGACGGCACATCGGGAAAAGTAGTGGCGGCTGGGGACCGAATACCGAGGGGCGGCCGCCGCCATGAGGTTGCGAAAGGCCTCGGTCTCTACTAGCCTATAGGGCAGCATCTCCAGGCTAAGCAATCTGGAGATGTGCACATTAAGGGCTTGGGCGTGCGGGTGGGTTGCACTATATTTGCGTTTCCGCTCCAGCGTCTGGGGTATGGAGAGCTGAACGCTGGTGGATGCTGTGGAGGATCGTGGAGGCGACGATGGGGTTTTTGTGGCAGGGTCCTGGGCAGGGGGCTGACTAGCAGCTGACACAGGGGAAGGAGCAGTGGTGTGCACGGCCGGAGGTGAACGGGCTTGTTGCCACTGAGTGGGGTGTTTAGCATTCATATGCCTGCGCATACTGGTGGTAGTTAAGCTAGTAGTGGTGGAACCCCTGCTGAGCCTGGTTTGGCAAATGTTGCACACCACAGTCCGTCGGTCATCCGGTGTTTCCTTAAAGAACCTCCAGACTTCTGAAGATCTAGCCCTCGCCGCAGGAGCCCTCGCCACGGGAGCTTCACTAGTTGACACATTTGGCGCTGATGCACCAGCTCTGGCCCTGCCTCTCCGTCTGGCCCCACCACTGCCTCTTCCAACCTGTTCTGGTCGAGGACTCTCCTCCGTCTCAGAAGCACTGTGTTCACCCGGCCTCTCAACCCAGCTTGGGTCTGTCACCTCATCATCCTCCGATCCCTCAGTCTGCTCCCCCCTCGGACTTCCTGCCCTGACAACAACTTCCCCACTGTCTGACAACCGTGTCTCCTCATCGTCGGACACCTCTTTACACACTTCCACTACGTCAAGAAGGTCATCATCACCCACAGACTGTGACTGTTGGAAAACCTGGGCATCGGAAAATTGCTCAGCAGCAACCGGACAAGTGGTTTGTGATTGTGGGAAGGGTCCAGAAAACAGTTCCTCAGAGTATGCCGGTTCAAATGCCAAATTTTCCTGGGAGGGGGCAGACTGGGGGGGAGGAGGCTGAGGTGCAGGAGCTGGAGGAGTGGCGATTTCGGTGACATGGGTGGACTGCGTGGAAGACTGACTGGTGGTGGACAAATTGCTCGAAGCATTGTCAGCAATCCACGACATCACCTGTTCGCACTGTTCTGGCCTCAACAGTGCTCTACCACGAGTCCCAGTAACTTCAGACATGAACCTAGGGAGTGTAGCTCTGCGGCGTTCCCCTGCTCCCTCATCAGCAGGTGGTGTCTCACCCCGCCCAGGACCACGGCCTCTGACCCCTGCAGTAGTTGGACGCCCACGTCCCCGCCCTCGTCCTCTACCCCTAGCCCTCGGGTTAAACATTTTTAAAATGAGAGTTATAACTTTATTTTTTTTTTTACTTTTTTTTGTTTTTTTTTGTGTTTTTTTTTTTTTTTTGTGTTTTTTGTTTTTTTTTGAGTTTTTAAAACCAAACAATGCTATCCTATTGCTATGGCTATTTTCTAGCCAAGTATCAAAGCACACTACTATGCCAGATGAGATGACACTGAGTTAGTGCCTAATTGAAATCCAACCCCTACTAAATTTTCCCACTTCGGTCTTTGCTATGGATATGTGCGTCACTAAGCGCAGAACACAGCGGTCGCAAGTCTCACTACAAATTGCTCAGAATTGGCTAGTACATGCACTGCAGAAAGTACAGCCACCAGCAGATCAACCAGAAATCAAATATATAGAACGCTACTGTATGCGTAAGTAAGCTCTTTGTATTCTCCTATGGCTATTTTCTAGCCAAGTATCAAAGCACACTACTATGCCAGATGAGATGACACTGAGTTAGTGCCTAATTGAAATCCAACCCCTACTAAATTTTCCCACTTCGGTCTTTGCTATGGATATGTGCGTCACTAAGCGCAGAACACAGCGGTCGCAAGTCTCACTACAAATTGCTCAGAATTGGCTAGTACATGCACTGCAGAAAGTACAGCCACCAGCAGATCAACCAGAAATCAAATATATAGAACGCTACTGTATGCGTAAGTAAGCTCTTTGTATTCTCCTATGGCTATTTTCTAGCCAAGTATCAAAGCACACTACTATGCCAGATGAGATGACACTGAGTTAGTGCCTAATTGAAATCCAACCCCTACTAAATTTTCCCACTTCGGTCTTTGCTATGGATATGTGCGTCACTAAGCGCAGAACACAGCGGTCGCAAGTCTCACTACAAATTGCTCAGAATTGGCTAGTACATGCACTGCAGAAAGTACAGCCACCAGCAGATCAACCAGAAATCAAATATATAGAACGCTACTGTATGCGTAAGTAAGCTCTTTGTATTCTCCTATGGCTATTTTCTAGCCAAGTATCAAAGCACACTACTATGCCAGATGAGATGACACTGAGTTAGTGCCTAATTGAAATCCAACCCCTACTAAATTTTCCCACTTCGGTCTTTGCTATGGATATGTGTGCCACTAAGAGCTAAACACAACGGTAGCAAGTCCCCCTGCTAATTCCTCACAAAATGGTACTAGATGCAAATTAAAATAAAAAAAGTAGAACGTTATTGTAGCCCTAAGAAGGGCTGTTGGGTTCTTTGAGAATCACTCCTGCCTAACAGTAAGCTAATAGAACACCCTAACGCTTTCCCTGACCAGCAGCAGCTCTCTCCCTAGCGGCATCCAGACACAGAATGATCCGAGCAGCGCGGGCAGCGGCTAGTCTATCCCAGGGTCACCTGATCTGGCCAGCCAACCACTGCTATCGACGTGTAAGGGTACCACGTCATGCTGGGTGGAGTGCAGAGTCTCCTGGCTTGTGATTGGCTCTGTTTCTGGCCGCCAAAAAGCAAAACGGCGGGAGCTGCCATTTTCTCGAGCGGGCGAAGTATTCGTCCGAGCAACGAGCAGTTTCGAGTACCCTAATGCTCGACCGAGCATCAAGCTCGGACGAGCATGTTCGCTCATCTCTAATCTTAATCCAGTCTTCAACATGGTTCCCAATATGATTTGACATCTTTTTATACATGCGTGACTATGACAAACCACACTCCTATAGTTGATATGCATATAAGAACCTGTTTTCGGTATGTTTACCCCATGATATGCAATGTTTGAATGATCTGGGTTGCCACAGGAGGTGAAACTAGCAAATTAGTTTTATGTATATTTATAAATTAGCTTGACACATGTTTTATGGCTATCACTGATGTGGGCATGGCTTGATAAATTAACACTGTAATTATCATCGTAATACTGACAGATGTCACACCAACAGCTACAGCTGCAGCCAGGTGTGCCGATGTCTCCTCAGGCATTCTTCTTCTCCTCCACACCATCCCCCACCCCGTTGCCTTCAATGCACATGACAGGAAGTGGGGGGGGGGAGTTGGATGAGCGTGGAGGAGAGGCATGCACAGGCTGAAGCTGCCCCCTCCCCCTGGGGCTCGCCACATACTGCTGGCAGGGAGCCAGGTATTATGAAATAAACTTATATAAAGCACTGGAATGATTGTGAATGCTGACAGAGGCATTTTTAAAATCAGCATAGTATAGCATAGGCTATTGGAACCTGCCACCGGCCAAAAGTGACCTTCCTGGTGATAGGTGCACTTTAAATAACATCATGCAATGTCAATCAGCTGCCTCTGAAGGCATTAGGATGTTGTAATGTATAAAAATTGGTATGGACTCTCAGGATAGGGATGTTATATTACCATTGTACACAGTATTAGTTTGGCCTCACCTGAAATACGCAGTTCAGTTCAGGGCACCAGTCCATAAAAAGAATGCCCTGCAGTTGGAAAAGGTACAAGGAAGAGCCACAAAAATGATAAGGGTTATGGAGGGTCTCAGTTATGAGGAAAGAAGAAAACAACTCGATTTATTCAGTCTTGAGCAGAGGCGACTAAGAGAGGACACGATCAATTTATATAAATATATGAATGGCCCGTTCAAAAATTATGGTAATTTCAGGTTAAATCATCAAATGACAATAGGGCACTGTCAGTCAACCAAAATAAACAAGGATGGCAAATGTCTATATTTATGCAGCAACTCCGCTTCTTTACAAATCACCAAAACAAAAATAGATAGAAGCTTGTCACCAAATAATGTATAGTAAAAAATGTTATTATCTTTATTAATGCAAAAAAGGAATGATAAAAATGTAATACATGGAAACAGTACAGCACTGAACGGCACTTTGTAAATATAAAATGCCAGCATAAGTATGTATTAATGTAAGTAACTGTGCCAAAGACATATGATTACAAGATTACTTATTTGTAGACAGATAAATATTGCTGTATTTAACTGTACCATTGTATCCATCTATTAATGAAAACATAATGTATATATTTGGGTATCAGCTGACCCAAGTATAAGCAGAGGCACCTAATTTTGCCAAATAAAACTAAAAAACCTATTGACTAGAGTATAGGGTGGAAAAGGCATTGGTCACAGCCTCACCCCAGTATATCGCCAGCAAGCCCCCAGTAGTATATAGCCTGTCCCTTGTAGTATATAGACAGCCCCCTGTAGTATATAGCCAGCCAGAACCTAGTAGTATATAGTCAGCCTGCAGTAGTATATAGCCAGCTACCAGTAGTATATAGCCCGACAGCCCCCATTAGTACATAGCCAGCCCCCAGTAGTATATAGACAGCCTGCGCCTAATAGTATATAGACAGCCATAACCCAGTAGTATATAGCCAGCCAGCCCCCAGTAGTATATAGTCAGTCAGTCCCCAGTAGAATATAGCCTGCCAGCCCCATGTAGTATGTAGCCTACCAGCCCTCTGTAGTATATAGCCAACCATCTCCAAGTAGTATATAGCCAGCCAGCCCCCAGTAGTATATAGCCAGCCAGCCCCCAGTAGTATATAGCAAATCCCCAGTAGTACACAGCTAGCCAGCACCCCAGTATTTTATAGCCACCCCCCCAGTGGTATATAGCCATCCAGTACCCAGTAATGCTTATAGCAAGCCAGCACCCAGTAGTATATAGAAAGCCATCCCCAGTAGTATATAGCCAGCCAGTCCCCAGTAGTATATAGCCAGCTACCCCACAGTAGTATATAGCCAGCCCCAAGTAGTATATAGCCAGCCAGCCCCTAGTAGTATATATCCAGTCCCGAGTATTATATGGCCAGCCCCCAGGAGTATATCGCTAGCTAGCCCCAAGTGTTATATAGCCAGCACCCTTTCCCCAGTATGCCCGGCACTTAGGCTACATTCACACGAACGTATGGAGGACGTATATACGGCCGACGTATATACGGCCGATATACGTCCCCCATACACTCCTATGGGCGCACGGCACCCTACGGGAGCGGTACAGTGCAGCACACGTGCGGCACCGTACCGTTCCGTACCCGGGAAAAAGCTAGGACCTGTCCTATCTTTTCCCATAATACGGGGCCGTGCGCCATAGGTTGCTATGGAGAGGGGCGGGGGTGAGCTGCGCTCACCTCCTCCTCCTCTCCCCGTACACTGCCGTTGCCCGCTACGGTACAGTGTGAATATAGCCTTAAAAGTAATAAACTCAGTACTCACCTTTCCGACGTCCCTGCAGGTCCTTTTTTTTAATGCCGATGCACAGGAAGCGAGAAGAGGACCTGTGGGGGGGGGGGGGTCAGAAATGAGCGCACTGAGTTTAATTTTAAATATACCAAGTGTGGAGTTTTTCGGGACAAAAATTGTGCTGCAAAACTTGGTTTCTACAGTTCCCTTATATACTTTCTGAACTTTTTAAGCCCTTGTCCAGGACAAATTTTTATCTAACAAGGACTACAAAATGGCTACAAGGTGGGGAATATTGCACATTGAGCTCCATTAAATCTGTGGATATGTATGGCATTCAATTTAGCAGCAACCAGTCATCTTTTTTCTAATCGTTGACACGCCACTTACCATAAATGAGCAACTTTCTACAGACCAGCCAGTGTTTATTCTTCTATATCTTTTTTATTTAATAAAGAATCAGTATTAATGTCTCCCATCAAACAAATGCTACACATTAATAAAACGTTGCTATAGATGTTGATACATTGAAATAATTAGCTTGTCTTTAGTGAATTCCTTTCATCATCATATATTAAAACATTACTCCAGTTTTGATAATGCAGGTGTGTAGCTTATATGCTTTCTATAAAAGTAGATGATGCTACAATTGTAACTGTGTATACTGAGAACGGTGACACCCAGTTCTAGTATAAAAGCCTCAGGTGATCACTCCAGAAGACAACAATTGAGAGGAATCTTCTGAGAACTTCACATCCTCCTCCAGGTTGCTTTCGAAGAAGAACCATCATGTCCCACCACTCTATCCACGCTTCTTCTGGACACAAGCACTTCAGCTCTTGTTCTGTTGCCTTACCTAAACACTCCAGCCCTCACAGCATCTTATCCCATTCTTCTAAACATACCGGACATGGACACAAGTCCCAACATTGCTTCAGCAGCATGAGTGCCCATAATATTGGACATAAAGGACATAAGATTTCAGGAGGAAGTTTTCATAAAAGTGGACATGGATCTGGATATGGTGGGCAATCTGGTATCACCCCTGTGACTGTAAATGAAGGTCTTCTAGCTCCTCTTAATTTGGAGATTGACACTAATATGCAGAGAGTGAGAAACGATGAAAAGAACCAAATTAAAGGCTTGAACAATAAGTTTGCTTCCTTTATCGATAAGGTAAGATTTGTAAAAGAAACTGTAAAAATAGGTGCAATAGTCCACTATGTAAAGATGACCGGTCCACTCTCCTGACAAGTCTCTTTAAACAATGTGTGTATTCCATATGTTATTGTAACACTAGGAGCATCATATTTCTTCTTCTCTTTGTTATGGTGCTACTTTTCCCTTAATGGAAGGATACAGCGCTACACAGTCTAATCCTATCCATACTGATTTTATATTATCACGCCCGGAATAGACATACAACAAAACTGACAACTAAGTTGTCAATTTGTTCCTAAATTTCTAGTAGGAAAAACAGAATGCAAAGTTAGGGAAAAAATCGGGTATATAGCATCAAAAGGAATCGAGTATGTTGACTGCCATAGAAAACAAACGCTGTTTGTCATCATACTGTGATTCCATATGACGCTGTACAACGTGACTATTGGCCGGTTTCTTCTTTCTTCCTCTCTATACCCTCCAGCAATCCGTTTCTGAGGAAAGTCGCCAGACCAAAACGTTAAATTGATGTGGATTGCTTTCTGGTGTTTCAATAGAGAAATAGGGGCACATTTACTTACCCGGCCCATTCGCGATCCAGCGGCGCGTTCTCTGCACAGGATTCGGGTCCGGCTGGGATTTAAGATGGTAGTTCCTCCGCCGTCCACCAGGTGGCGCTGCAGCGCCGAAAATAATCTTAACGCCCCGGAATGCACCATCCCATAGAAGGTGAAGGTGAGCGCTCCCCAAGCGACACATTTTCGGTTTTTAAATGCGGCGGTTTTTCCGAATACGTCGGGTTTTCGTTCGGCCACGCCCCCCCGATTTCTGTCGCGCGCATGCCGGCCCCGATGCGCCACAATCCGATCGCGTGCGCCAAAAACCCGGGGCAATTCATGTACAAGCGGCGCAAATCGGAAATATTCGGGTAACACGTCGGGAAAACGCGAATCGGGCCCTTAGTAAATGACCCCCATAGTGTCTGTTTGCACAAGAATTGAGTGCCAAGTTAATATACACTCATCTTTAGTACTACACATGTTTCTAGAAGATAGGTCCTTCTGAAGTGAGACTTCCATTGCAACCTCTAAACTTGAGACTTAATGTAAAAAATGAGGTAAATATTCATATTTGCTGTACTTTGGGGGATATTTTTTTAGAGGTAAATGGGTGAGATTTGACCTGAAATAAGGAATTCTAGAACGGACATTTCATACCCTACCTGAGAGGGCTATAACTGCTGACAGGTTCTCTTTAAATAGTAAAAGTAGTAATAATAACGTTTTCCCTAAAGGTGAGGTTTCTGGAGCAGCAGAACAAGATGCTGGAGACTAAGTGGGCTTTTCTACAAGATCAGAAGACAGCCAGGTGTCAGATTGAACCTCTGTTTGAGGCTTTCATCAACAACCTCAGGAGGCAACTGGAGAACCTGGAGTGTGAGAGGGCTCGCCTGGATGCAGAGAGAAACAACATGGAAAGAACTGTTGATGACCTAAGAAGAAGGTACTCAATATTCAACTAGAAACTGAAAAAAAGGGGTTTTCATTAGCCTTCAACTTGTGAAGGTATCTGCAGATTATGAAGGTCTTTCTCAGACTCCAGGTCCTTGTCACTAACACTGCACTTTCTATACTGTGGACCTTGACTAGAAACTTAACAAAAAAAGTAAAAAAAAAACTATATATCACAATTTTTTTACTGAATAATATGTTTCCTACAGCTATGAGGAGGAGTTGAACAGGCGCACCGCAGCTGAGAACGAGTTTGTCAGTATTAAGAGAGTAAGTTAAAAAATTATTGAATGCTTTTATATACATAAAAACTGTGTGGTTGGTTGATATGGTTGATATGATTTTTTAGATGATATATCATTACATCAAATTAATATATATATTTATACATTCACTCTAGGATGTTGATGCTGCCTTCATGAACAAAGCTGAACTTCAGGCCAGAGCCGACTCTCTGACGGATGAAATCAACTTCCTAAGGACTCTATATGATGCGGTAATTATGTTTTATTTTTAGTTAAAAAACACTATAAGTTAAGTCATTAAATATGTGTATTACTTTCTAATTTCTTACAGGAGATCAGTCAGCTCCAAGCTCAGATCTCAGACACCTCAGTGGTTGTCTCCATGGACAACAGCAGAGACCTGGACCTGGACAGCATCATCGCTGAGGTCAGAGCTCAATATGAAGAGATTGCTAACAGAAGTAGAGCTGAGGCCGAGGCCATGTACCAGTCAAGGGTGAGCGTAAAACATGGGCGCGTAATATATATTTGCCTTGATGAACAGTGTTTTAAAATTACATTTTTTGGGGACTTCAGTTTGATGAACTCCGTATGGCGGCTGGAAGAAACGGAAATGATCTGCAGAACAGCAGAAATGAGATTGCTGGACTCAATCAGACAATTCAGAGACTTAAGGGAGAGATTGAATGCGCTAAATCCCAGGTAAGTAAGCTTGATTCAAGGAAAGAAACTCATGTGAGACATTTTTTACCTAAAGTTACATTAAACAATATTAATCAATGCTATATATTTAGCGTGCTGCACTGGAAAATGCCATCATTGAAGCTGAGGAACGTGGTGAAGCCGCTGTCCGAGATGCCAAGACTAAACTGGCCGAACTGGAGTCTGCTCTACAGAAGGCCAAACAGGACATGGCTCGCCAGCTGAGAGAATACCAGGAGCTGATGAACGTCAAACTGGCTCTGGATATTGAGATCGCCACCTACAAGAAGATGCTGGAAGGAGAAGAATGCAGGTGAGAACAATCTACTGAAGATATATCAAAAACAATATGCACAAGACTATGTAAAAAACTTTATCTATTCAATAAAATTCTAACACATTTCTAGCAATTCATGGTCCTCAACCAACTAGAATAAATGCAACATAATTTAAAACGCTAAGCAAAATGATATCTCTCCAGTTTATAGTGCCCTCTAGATGTTAATTTTTTGCCACTATGATAGTGTAATTGAAAATATAGATGTGTATATATTGAAATAACTTGTAAGTACAAGTTATAATAAAGTACACAAACACTCATGGATGCAATAAAATAATACCAATCATTATTCTGTTCTGTTTTAGGATGGCTGGTGACAGCGCTGTGAATATATGTAAGTACTGAGATTAGATTGAAATTTGTATGTCATCTCCCATCCATATTATAGAGAGAGTGGAGTAATCATACTCACCTAACAATTGCCATTCACAGTGCCCTTGATGATGTCATATGGACCGCTTGTGCCACTCTGTGTCATATATAGCTTCTTCCAACATCTTATGTATAGCTAGGAACATCAGCAACATTTTGATTGAAACAAAATAGCCTTATACAGAATATTTCCCATAAACAAATTTTCTACTGTTTTGCAGCTGTGTTACATTCAAGCACCGGGGGCCAACCAGGCGGCCACCATGGTGGTCATCACCACCATAAAGTAGACCATAAATCCAGCAGCCATGTCTCCAGTGGTCATCACTCTGGTCATTACTCCAGCGGTCATCACTCTGGCCATCACTCCAGCGGTCATCACTCTGGCCATCACTCCAGTGGTCATCACTCTGGCCATCACTCCAGCGGTCATCACTCTGGCCATCACTCCAGTGGTCATCACTCCAGCGGTCATCACTCCAGTGGTCATCACTCCAGTGGTCATCACTCCAGCGGTCATCACTCCAGTGGTCATCACTCTGGTCATCACTCTGGTCATCACTCCAGTGGTCATCACTCTGGTCATCACTCCAGTGGTCATCTCTCTGGTCATCACTCCAGTGGTCATCACTCCAGCGGTCATCATGGTCACCATTGTTAAGGTGGTGTGGTAGACAGGAAGCCTGACACTACCAATGGATATCACAATACTGTATTTAATAAAACATGCCTAGCTGCTATTCCTGAAGGAAAGTGAGAGTCCATTATATTCTAGTTGTTTCACATGTGCCTATAGAATGCATTGTAACCATGACTGCTTGTCTCTGCCATCTTTAATAAACTAAGCTGCAAATGCCATGGTTTCATTTTTCTAGTTTTATAATTATTAGAAACCTCTTATGAGACTTTTGACATCCAGTAAAGGAAACTCAAGCTACAGCTAAGTCATATAACCGTAAAATAATATGATTATGTCAATAATTTATTGGATCTAATAGTTATTGGGAGATGCATTGGTTGAAAATGACTAACAGGATACAAAATTCTGAGGCCTACCTTTTGAGGCTATTGCTGAACAAGGTAGAAGTTTATCAGTTTGGATGTCTCCTTCATCCTTTATCTGATCAGTGGGCCACCCACCAACCGGACAACAGGATATGGTGGGGTGTTTAAAAAAAAAATCTTTGCTTTTTAAATTGATCATTAAGACTATTAACCCATTACCGCCAAAGCCACTTTTCACCTTCCTGACACAACACATTTTTTCAAATCTGCAATGTGTCACTATAAGAGGTTATAACTTCAGAACACTTTTAACATATCCAAGTGATTTTGAAATTTTTTCAAAATCACCCCTTTAAGATGACTGCCTTGGTATTATGCCGTTACTTGGGCGTGCTGTGTGGGGACCAATGGTAACTTGAAGAAAAAGACGGGTTGTCCGACATCCAGGCAATGAAGATAGTTGTTTGTTAAATTAAAAATTCCACTTTATTAGGTAAATATTTTTAAAAACATGAAGACGTCCTATAACATTATCGGTCTGACGCGTTTCGGACCGTGACCGGTCCTTAGTCGTAGCCTAATGATATGTTGCAGCACAGAGTATTTACTACTAAATAGTACTAAAAATAGTAAAGAAACACATACCCATCTTATATCAAGATGATAAACTGTCTCAAATTCTGGATAAAGGGGTAAGATTTGTGTCGAGAAATGCACCAAACTTAGGTACTATCCCCAAATTTATTCTCCTCCATCACCAAGAACAAAAAACTTGGTTAAAATACACGGGAAGTTTTAAATGCGGAGGTGTCCGCTGTAATTTATGCCAAAAAATACATAAAACCTCCTTTTATAAATCAGCCACTACTTCCAAAACTTACCCCATAAAATCTGATCTAAATTGTGATAGCGATCACGTTGTGTATTTGGCCACATCCACACAATGCAACCAATAATACGTTGGCTGCACAACGAGAAAACTCAAAAAAAGAATTTCAGACCATATTCTAGCAGCAAACAAAAATAGTAGTCAAATGAAAACAAACATATCAGGTCTTTCTAAACACTTCCATGAACACGAAGAAGACACTTCTTACTTACAAGTTATCCTCATTGAAAAGGTGTCCAAACCAAAAAGGGGAGGTGACTGGACACAAGCTTTACGCTCCCGTGAAGCATTTTGGATACTAGCTTTAAAAACTCGATTCCCGGATGGGCTCAATTACAGAAATGACTTAATGTATATATTAAATGTATTTGTTTTCTATTATGGTGTTGTAATGTATTAGCGATCATGTGATGCTACGTAGCAGCGCTTCCGGTCAATCCATCGTATGCTTAAATACTCTGTGCTGCAACATATCATTAGACTACTATTAAGGACCGGTCTTGGTCCGAAACCCGTCAGACCGATAATGTTATAGGACATCTTCAAGTTTTTAAAGATATTTACCTAATAAAGTGGAATTTTTAATTCAACAAACAACTATCTTCATTGCCCGGATGCCGGACCCGTCTTTTTCTTCAAGTTTGTCATACACCCCATGTTAAAAGGTGCACAAAAAAAAAATTGTTGCACTCTGTCGGAGCAGTGCAGGGGGCGCCAGATTCATGCAGAATTCATGAATCTGGTACCCTCTGCACACTACACAGTTTGAACTTATTTTTAGTAAATGTGGACCAATACGTTTATTTTTGATGGTTATAACGTTTCATTTCTATTAAAAAGGGTAAAACAAAATGTAATAAGCGCTATTCGGGCTTTACCACACCTTTCAGACTATGGCAGTTACCCTGGATGTCACATAAAATTCAATCAGTTAATGTGAGTTGCTTTTGAAGCTTTTTGAACATATTAATATGGCAACTAATACAATTTGTACCCTTTAACCAATATTCCATGTGATCTCTTTAGGAGACAGATCCTTTGTGGTTAATGCCCATTGGTGAGCCTATAAGAGTCTCTGTAACTGCCAAGCCTTTGTGCTTGCAACTACCTTGCCTCGCGCCTTGCATTGTAACCATTATTCTTCTGTTGATGTCAAGTTATGATAAGGGACAAAAATGCTGTTATGCTGTTATGATAAGGGACAAAAATTACTTGAAGAACTGAGCTTCTCGAATCTCTGCATTGGAAGAAAATTCAAGCCTGAATTATTACAGAAATGACAAATGTCTCTTTAATAGTTGACATAGACTGTATAAACGCCTCCCGCTGTTGTCATCAATAAATACTACAGTCGTTAAACTATGATTCATCAGCTAGCTAACAGGCTGACAGTCTATAACAGCATGTATAACAACATTGTACACACATAGAGTCACTGGGTAAACTGAACATTTATAAGATGTATTGGGAGATATTTATCTGGACCTCTGTGCATAATAATCGTAAATGCTAGCTTATTGCTAGCTTTTGAGATTATTTCCCCCTGATCCGCCACCTTCCCACTAGTGGGGCGTGAAGGGGGGGGGGGGGCGCGGCCGGCCCTGCGGAGAGTGCGGCCGGACAGGAATGGGGCGGCGCTATCATACGCTATCATCCCACTTTGTGTTTGTTAACACTTATTCTAAGCTATGCTGTTACCATCAAAATCCATCATGATAAATCAGGGTCACTTACTAATAGATCCAGACAGTGATTGTGGAAATCTCCTTATATGTGTTATCTGTGGCCTCCTTCCTTCTAAAAATCAACTTTTAAAATTATACTCATTCTGAGTCTGAAGGCTCCTGGAGTTGTTACCAGAACCCTCCATTCTGAAGAAGGCTGTAATTGTAACCGTGATTTGGCAGCACAAATTCCATCCACAGTAGAGATCTATAGCTGTCTTATCTTTCAATGGTGCTCACTCCCCCTCCCTTCTACACCCGGCTCTGTCCTCACGTGGGATCCAGACTGTCCCTGGTCCCTTCACTTCCCCCTCCACTTGTCTGATATACTTTCAGCATACAGTAAGAGGGGGAAATGCTCCAGCATAGTGTAACCACCTCTGAATCTGCAGCACGGAGAGGTTCTGTTAATGCCCCTAAAGCCCTTTAGGCTCATTAGCATAATTTTAACATTTGATTTTAGAAACAAAGAGGCCATGTATAACAAATATAAGAAGATCACCACAGTCATGGTACCTGGATCTATAAGTGTCCATGTCTCAGGGACCATGTAAGTGTCCATGGCTCATCATGCTTGATTTTGAAGGCTGATTTTTATATTTATAATTACCTTAACCAATGACAAGAATGGACGTTATGGGAAGCCACATATATTTTAGTCTCAATGATTTTGTAGGTACTGCCATTACATGTAAAAGATCAGTATTTCTGGATACATTAATTAACTCTCATTGAGCTGAGATTACACATAACAAACATTATGGGGCGGATTCATAATTCGGGTGGTATGTTAGTCCAATTTTTGGACTTTCTTAGGAGCTCTATTTATGTATTTTCCACAGCTATTTTATTATAATAGCTTAGACAGCCATTATAATAAATGTGGCCTACTATTTGTGTGCAAGGGTGGTTTATGATACTGTAGCGTTTTTACCACTTTTGGGCTATTTTCGCAAAGTTTAGTTAATTATAATATCTACTAGGAAAGGCTGTCAAATGCAGACCTATATAAAAGTTCACAAAAAGCAGGAAATTGTTTTAAAAAACGGTACCTGTGTTGCATGTCTGTCACTCAGATCCAAGGGAGAGGAGACGTTTCATTTACTGTTACATGACTACCGTAGATGATCATTGGATTCCATGTGCCGTTCATATCAAAGGTCTACAAAATTTAGACACAGCCAATGTCATAATAAATCTGGAACACAATTTTGAGACCCTTTTTAGACAGAGAGATCTTCTATATTTAGCGCAATTTGAGGGTTCATGCCTGTTGCTTATGAACCTGTAAGTTGACATAAAAGCAGACATATTCCATCATGCACTCGTTTTTTTCTTATTATTATACATATGCATACAGTACATATAATACTTCAGACTAATTTGATCTGTTACTAATCTTATACCTATTAAGTTCTACCATTTATTACTATGTCTGGAAGAACACATAGTCATTCTTGTGAGCACAGCCAATAATGTACATCAGGGCTTTGATAATACAGGCGTGTTACTGGACTGCCTTCTATAAACTGAAAAGAACGATGCTACCATACAATACTCATGCAGTAGTAATCATTTTATGTGATTGTTAATAACCAATTCTAGTATAAAAGCAGCAAACATAAGGTCCTCATCACAGCAGCTGTATTCACTCGCATCCATACTCTGAAGGTCAGCACCACCACAAGAAGAACCATCATGTCTCACCACTCCATCCTTGCATCTTCTGGACACAAGCACTTCAGCTCTTGTTCTGTTGCCTTACCTAAGCACTCCAGCTCTCACAGAAGCCATTCTTTTAAACACACAGGACATGGACACAAATCTCACCATTGCTTCAGTAGCAAGAGCGCTCATAATATTGGATCCAAGGGACATAAGATCTCAGTTGGAAGTTGTCACTTGGGCAACATGGGACATGGATCTGGATTCGGAAGTATTGGTGGCTTTGGAAGATCCATTTCTTCAGCAGGTATCACCCCTGTCACAGTTAATCAGAGTCTTCTTGCCCCTTTAAATTTGGAGATTGACTCAAGTATTCAGAGAGTTAGAACTGAAGAGAAGGATCAGATTAAAGGACTGAACAACAAGTTTGCCTCCTTCATTGACAAGGTAAGATTTATAATTCATGTTGTCCACAAACAAATAGTTTTATGTATAGTTTTTTAGTTCTCTAGAGAAAACTTGAAACAAATGAATTACTGGAACAGTGTCGGACTGGGGTTCTTTCGGCCGACCTGAGAAAATTATTCTGCAGGTTCCCTCCTATCAACACCTAGGAATTAGACCTTAGCAGCCTCTAAATTGGGCTGCCCTCTGCTGGACCTCTTTCACCTTCCGGAAAAATAGTTCAGCTCAAACTGACTCTTTAGGATCCACCTTACCAACCCCATTTTTTTTGGTTTGTATGTGACAGTTACATGATGTCATGGATATCTGCTCTTCCTGATCAATATTTGGTGGACTTGTGTTTAACACATCAGTCAATCAAATGTGGCAAACCTTCAGGAAAGAAGAAGGGAACTGCAGCCTGAGCCAATGACGAGGCAGAAGAAGTGTGTACTGGAGACTCCTTCCACGCACTGCAGATAAAGTGTAGCCATGGATTACAATTGTAGTAATTATAGTGCATCTATTATATTCATAAAAACAGATCGTGTTGTGTGTGTTTAGACATAACCCTTCTGTTAGTTGACTGTATAACGTGGGTGGGCACATGTAAAGGTTTGTTGCAATTATTGAATTATGATACCTGTGCTTTATAATGTATATCTGTACAGGTAAGATACCTGGAGCAGCAGAACAAGATGCTGGAGACCAAGTGGGCTCTTTTACAAGAACAGAAGACAGCCAGGTGTCAGATTGAACCTCTTTTTGAGGCTTTTATCAGTAACCTCAGGAGACAACTGGAGAGCTTGGAGTGCGAGAGTGCTCGCCTAGAAGCCGAAAGGGACAACATGGAAGACACAATGGAAGAATTTAAGAGAAAGTAAGATAATAGTTATGAAGACAAATTTCCTTTATGCACTTTATTTATAATTACCAATGAAAAAGAATTGGTTCTTGGACAACTTAGGGTCCACCACCTAGAATGTAATCATGAAAAGCTTATAATATACATTGGGGATGTTAGGAAGGGCCCATATATGATTGTGATAATCAACACTGTTGTCACTTTATTATAAAATGCATAGCTCTTTATCTTAGAGATTGGAGAAGGGTCTTGCCTTGATCCAACTACCACAGTTGCAGGCAGATAAAACATCTTTAAAGTGGTTGCCCACTTTATTTCACCTGTTCTGAAATGTTTGTTTAGTGTGGGGGCAGGATATTGGGTAATGTAAATAGACATGTAGGGTCATGTGATCCTAACTGTCCATGAACAATCTACCTTCAAGAACCTTATAATTCATGAATACAAGATTGAGATCCTGGCAGGATGATGAGCAGATAGAGATCACATGACCCTCCATCTGTAGCCATTTTATGGACAAGAATGTTTGGCTGATGAGATAAAAGACAGGAGGCGTCACTTTAGTGTAGATCTGTGTTTTGATGTTTCCATCTACAAATGTATATATCTTGGACCAATTTGACAAGATCTGTGCAGCACTGCATAGTCTGTTTGCGCTATATAAATAAAGAATTATTATTATTATTATTTGAGGTAGAAGACAATAAGGGGTTCATTATTGGGTTGAGCCAGGGCCCACCAGAGGATCCTCTGGTACTCTGGTGGGCCAGTCCGACACCGGACACGGTGTTAATGGGTGTTAATGTGAACTAAAATATGAGGTTTCATTAAGATAAAAGTGACTTCCATTGATAGGTATGAAGAAGAAATGAACAGACGCACAGCAGCAGAGAATGAGTTTGTCTTGTTAAAGAGGGTAAGTATGGATATCTAGAGTTACTCTAGGTACATGCGAATACATGATACTAGCAATGTATCCACTAATTTCTGTAGGATGTGGATGCTGCTTTTATGAACAAAGCTGAACTCCAAGCTAAGGCCGACTCCCTGACCGATGAGATCAACTTCCTAAGGACTCTCTATGATGCGGTAAGTCATTTACTTGTTGGCACAAACCTCCAACATTTTTCAGTTTATTTCATGAAAATCATCCAATATTGACAAATCTACTGTGCAAACTTTTTGTCAGTAAAAATCAGTGTTAGGCTACATTCATACTCACGTATGGGGGGCGTATATACAGCCGATGTACATACAGCGTATATACGTCTTACAGATGACCAACATCCATAGGTCCGTTTGTAACTACGGGTCATCTGTAAGTCAGGTTCTTAAGTAGTGGACCGCCTGTATATATATAACATAATATGAGGCTTGTATTATGTATAATGATGTTTGATTGTTTCTTAATTATGCAGGAGATCAGTCAGCTCCAGGATCAGATCTCAGACACCTCAGTGGTTGTCTCCATGGACAACAGCAGAGACCTGGACCTGGACAGCATCATCTCTGAGGTCAGAGCTCAGTATGAAGAGATTGCTAACAGAAGTAGAGCTGAGGCCGAGGCCATGTACCAATCCAGGGTAAGTCTAAGGGCTCTTTCACATTGGCGTTGTTTTTCATACCAGTGGTTCAGTGATATCCACAGATGCCTCATTGAGACATTGATTTCTATGGGTGTTTTCACATTGGTTTCTTTTCTCACTGATCCATGCTCAGTGGATAATTTTTTTAAACCAGTCCGTTGTTTTTTTACTGATGCGTATCATGAAAGGGAATAGAAGTCTATGGGTCTTCAAAAGAAACCGATGACAGGTCAGCATTTTTTCACTAATTAGGCAGGGAAACAAGGTGGTAAGTAATTTTTTAAAGCAATGTTAAACCTTCAGGGTTTATTTTAAGGACACAAAGACAAAATGGAAGCAACACCAAGACAAAACAGAAAAAAAACGGATGTGCAATACACACACCAATGTGAAACCAGGCCAACATACTAAATATTCATCTGCACTTCTTTTTACTTACATGTGAACAGTTTGATGAACTTCGTATGGCAGCTGGAAGAAATGGCAATGATTTAGAGAACAGCAGGAATGAGATTGCTGAACTCAACAGAGCAATTCAGAGACTTAAAGGAGAGATCGAGTGTGCTAAGTCCCAGGTAAATAAGCTACAAACTTGCATAAGCATGACCTAAAACCACCCAAAGTTGGAAAATTTCAGTCTGACGTGGGTTTTGTAAGTAGGGCACTAAGATGCACTGAGGTCATGTGACAGATTAATTTCCCCTGTTAATCAGGAGTGGTGCATCCCAAAGCGATGTAACTCATGTGGGGACCATTGGTGTGGGGGCCAGAACCCTGTAGATATGTGAAATTGGTCAACAATCCTAAAGACAAGTAATTCCTTTTTAACAACTCCTTGAAGCCAGTTCATAGCATCAAGTGGGATGGTTTTTACCATTGTGCCAAGTTATTGTAGTATGGCATCCTTGCTTCCAATATGGCTCGCTTGTATTTAGAACTGCCACCAGGCAGCCACTGTCTGGAAAACACTGCTCTCTATCAGATCAAGCTTTGTGATGTATCCTTAGCGTGCCGCCCTGGAATCTGCTATAGCAGAGGCTGAGGAACGCGGAGAAGCAGCAGTAAGAGATGCCAAGAGTAAACTGGCAGAGCTGGAGGCCGCTCTACAGAAGGCCAAGCAGGACATGGCTCGCCAGCTGAGAGAATACCAGGAGCTGATGAACGTCAAACTGGCTCTGGATATTGAGATCGCCACCTACAAGAAGATGCTGGAAGGAGAAGAACACAGGTGACTGCTCTATACATCATTGATGTACACATGTACTAATGAACAGTCATAGGACCTTCTAAGACTTTTTAATTTTTTTTCAGGTTGGCTTGCGATGGTTCAGTCAGCATCTGTGAGTGATATATATCCTACACTTGTTTCCTATGTATGTTGCAAACTTTCAAGGATATTTCATACTAACATTTTCTATCTTCTCTAGCTGTCCTTCACTCAAGCACCGGAGGCAAGCATCATTCAGGAGCATCCTCTCATGGTGGACATCATCATCATCATCACAACCATCATCATCACCATGGTGGACTCAATTCTGGCAGTGGAAGAAGTTATGGTCATGCACACTCCAGCAAACATCACTCTGGACATGACCACCACTGCTAAAACGGAAGAGCTGTCATCTCAGATGCACTTTGCGCATTATCCGCTAATCTTTCATTCCGCCTTGGTGACTTAACTGTTTGTCCTTGCTTTAAAAACTCAAGTGTATACATGCTAACCTATATCATTCCTCAATAAACCACTGTTTGCATTGCAGTCAAAGATGAATATATGACCATTACCAGAAAAGAATAATACACATATAAGACATTCAGGATGATGGTTGATGACACTCAGAAATTCATAGTTTGATAAGATTTTTCTCTCACAATAGATAAACTGTGTAAGGTAGATTCTTTAAGAGAGTATTGTGGAGCTTGTATATCCTTAAGAAACCGCCCATCACATCCTTAATGGGACAATGTTAGGTATCATTAATGGGACAATGTTAGGGTACATTGACACACATGTATGCCCACCCGGTAGAGATCGCAAAACTTTTCAAAAATTCGATTTGCCAAGTTCGACGAATTTTCTGACAAAATTCATTTTGACCCAAATTGAATCATGTGCTATGCTCAAATATGCATAGGGAGCGTCATTTGGTCTTCAAACAATGCTGTGTTTTAGTATGACATGCACATGACAGCCAGCGCTCTTAGAATTGCTTCACTCTTCAATTCCATGGGCACTTACAGAGCCCAACTTCACCAAATAAGTGAAGTGGGAACGCAGCCTGAGAAGGTAACATCTGTGCCAGCTTGAATGGACTGAGCTGAGGGCCAAGATCCCACTATAAGATCAAAGAGTTCACTCTTTTTACACTGACATCAGATGATTCCATAGATTACTACAGAACCTGTTATGTTAAACGCTGATACATGTAAAAACCCCTCAAAAGAGTGGAGAGGGTGTCGGCAGTAATTTTGCATTGACATCACTGGTCATTTTGCCCTTCTTTTGATCCGTCAGTGTCAGCTTTCAATTGGTCAATAATTCATCAGTATTGCTAAAACCAAAAAACAAATAGGAGTGGATCCAAAACAGAGATGACTAGTATGGAGGACACAATGAGTGTGGAGGTGCCGGCATCAGGAGGTCAGAAAGTGGCACGATGACAGAGTGTCTCCAGTAGTCCAGGGGATCCTCTACCTGGGATGGTAAAGTGCTGTCCAAGTAGGCCACCACCTGCTGGTGCAGGATGTGCTCCATGTCCTGCTGCTGCTGGTAGTGGCTACCCTCCTCACTAGGCAGGTGAAGGAAGCTGCTCATTAAGGACTCCAGACTTAAGCTGCTACTCATGGAGCTGCTACTGCTCCTACCCCACCATCTCCCCACAGCTGTGGCAGTAGTACATGAGTGATGACTGCCAGGAATCCCCTGGTCAGAGGATGGGCAATGGCGCACATAGGCAGCAGGCAACTGTCTCCACAGTATTTTTCTATAGGCAGCTTGATAAAAGGCACCCATTTTAGACTGGTAGCGAGGGTCCCAGAGGGTGGAGAGCCAAAACTCATCCCTATGCTGGATGTTCACTATTCGGCTGTCACTAGTTAGGCAAATCAGCATGCTGTGGGCCATCTGCGCAAGTGACTCTGAGGGATTCCTGGCTTCCATCTCCATTGTATACTGCCACGGTGCTTCTGGGTCATCTGCCTCGTCTTCTACCTCCTCAAGATGCTCCTGGTCCTCCTCTACTGTCACCAGAGTAGAAAAACCACTAATTTCACTCTACTCTGCTTGTGCTCCAATGTCCTCCTCCTCCCCCAGTCCAGCCCCCATTGGACTTATGTGGCCATGAGATGTAGTCGCCACTTCTCCAGTGTCCTGACCAGACAGATTTTGCAGCATCTGTTCCAGGACATGAAGCAGTGGAATGAAGTTATTCTGCCCATAGTCCTGGCTACGGACAAATAATGTGGCCTCTTCAAAGGGCCTGAGAAAACAGCAGGTGTCACGCATGAGCTACCAGTGGCTGACATCAAAGTTACACAGGGGAGTACTACGGTCCGCTTGCATTATCAAAAAATCATTAATGGCTTTTCTATGTTCATACAGGCGGTCTAACATATGGATGCTGGAATTCCAAAGGGTGGAAACATTGCATATCAGACTATAAGCCAGGGGAGGCTGATGCAAGGAGGGTATTTCCTGGCTTTTTAAGAATGGATGAAGTGCATGCACAGTTTCCTGGCCATTTTTAGAATATCTTGCAGATGGGTGGAACCTTTTGACAACCAGATTTAACACGTGCGCCATGCAGGGCGCATTGGACCATCCCTCCTCGGTGTACTACATATTTGTGATGGGCTGGTACTGCCTTTTTGGAAAAGAAATTTCAGCTTGAAACTCTCCACATTGGTTTGGCACAAGCCATAAGTTCACTGAAGGGTGCAGAGTCCACCACTTGGAAAGGGAGGGACTGCATTACCAACAACTTGAACGGGAGCACAGTCAGCTTCTGCACCTTAAGATGGCTGGACGCAGTTGTCTCATTGTAATCACCTAATTCAAGGACATGTGTAACGAGGAGCAGGAGCATCTAGACTGGGAGATTATGTCAAAGACAAACAGCTACCTTCCGCAGAGGTGCTGAAATGGCATGTGTGCCACTAGGTGCCGCTGCTGTTGCTACAGTAGCAGGATGGACCGCCACATCTGAGACACATTTCTCCAGGCCATTTGATGGTGATGCTGCATGTGTTGATGCAGGGCCGTGGTGCCAACATTAGCTTCCTGGCCACGCCTCACTTTCTGCCTGAAGGTGTCTTAAAAAAAACTGCCACACCGCCGAGTTGGTGTATTTACCGCCAACACTCTGCACTGCCTTGCTGAGCCCCTGTGCCATTGCTTACTTGGACCTGCAATGTGGGTTTTGTACCCCGCGGCCATTTGGCTCCTCGCACTGCTGCCACCCTGCTGACTCACGGCCACTGCAGTGACTTGCTGTCTGCTTTGTTGGCCGGATGCGGAAGCTGGCACCCTCTTCTCCCGACGATGTTGATGAAGCCCTTGCTTCACCAAGCTCCTAAGTGCGATCCGCTACATCATCATCGATTTATGTTTCCCTGTCACTCCTCAATGGTCTCAGTATGCTCAGCCCAACTACTTGCAAGTGCAACATAACCTCCTGTGTCACTCTCCACATCTTTACTTTCCCACCTACTGCATGAAGCAGTGGATGTCTGCCCCACCTCTTCACTGCCAAGCAACTGCTGACTGTTTTCAAATAGTTTGTCCTTGCTATATAGTGGCACTGAGCCCAGACCACCCAGTAGATCTCTGGCTGAGGAAAATGAACAGGACAAAGGATGGTTGAGGACAGGTGAGGGCCGCTGACCTGCTCCTGGGTCATGCCAACTAAGGGTTGTATCTGATGAACCCACGGACTCTTGGCCGGGGTTTTCAGATGTCATTTGGGAGGAAGTGGATGACCTAGTCAACCAATCAAGAACCTTAAGGTTGTTCATCTAGATGACACCGGCAATTCGGGCCTTACCACTGCTGCAATGTCCCCCTTATTGCTGCGTCCTGTGCCTGCTCCACCTGCCACCTCTCTGTCTGACAAATTCGTAATTCAACTATGTTCATTTGACATAGATTTCTTGATATCAACTTTAGCAACAAAAAAGAATTGAAATTTATGGAACAGAACCCCAAAAACTGACACCCTGGACTTTGAGAAAAAATCTCTCTGACAAATATGTGGATTTGACATGGATTTAATAAGCAACAAAAAAGAATTGAAATTTATGGAACAGAAGCCCAAAAACTGACACCCTGGACTTTGAGAAAAAATCACTCTGGCAACTATGTGGATTTGACATGGATTTATTAAGCAACAAAAAAGAATTGAAATTTGTGGAACAGAACCCCAAAAACAAACACCCTGGACTTTGAGCAAAAATCACTCCATCAACTATGTGGATTTGACACGGATTTCTTGATATCAACTTTAGCAACAAAAAAGAATTGGAATTTGGGGTATATAGATCCCCCCAAACAGACACTCTGGACTTTGAGCAAAAATCACTCCATCAGCTACTGAGTACAAGCAGCTAGACATTAGAGACAGCACATGCAGTGTGAAAAGGGAAAAAAAAATTGTTCCCATGAATTACCGTAAACTTCGGATTTGTGCTGAAGTTTTCCTGAAATTCTAAACGAATTCCACTTCGTTAGAAGTGATTCGCCCATCTCTACCGCCTGGCCTTAGCCAGTCGGGCATATGGCGGAGCTCTGGATAGGAGGCAGGGTGACACCTCCCCTCTCCATGGAAAATGGAGGTCGCATATATGTCTCCATAGACGCCCGTATGGGACCTTCAAATAGTTGATCATCAGAGATGCAAGGAGTTGGGGCATAGGTACGTAAGGCCTTCTGTAATACAAACTCTGGGTTTATCATAATACTTGCTGTATGGAATGACACAGAGGTGAACCTACAGGCCCATTGTGTGCAATATTTAACAGCGCCCCTACAAACTATGGGTAATTATTAAAATTAATGTCTGAGCTCTGCACCCATATAACTCAGGCTAAATGACTACCTAACAGCTGATGTGGGAGTGGCATCAGGCATCAAAAGTTTACATCCTGTAATTGCCCTGCCCCTTACCCCAACACCTAGTGTGCAAACTATAATATTCCCTCCATACTGGCCCCCACATTATATAATGCTCCTTAGTGGCTCCTACATGGCTTACTATAAATCACAATCTGAAATAAATTCCCTTTTTCTGTTAGCCCTGATTTAATGCTCTTTTATTGGCACACATTTCATGCAAATTAGAAAATACAACTATTGAGACATTTTGAAAACTTATACAACTTTATTCATTCTTCCCCACTTCAATGAATTTTTACCACATATTTTACTTCTGAACAACCCTTGTTTTGGCCAAAAAAACTAAAGAAATAAAAAAACTCAATGGGGCTGGTATATAACCGAGGTATTTTTTAAGTCACATTAAAGAGGTTGGCCACTTTTAATGAGTTCTGCTCTGGGGTTTTGGGGCAGGAAAATAACTAAAATTGCAACTTACCAGGGTGATTTGGCGGCCTCTTCTCCTTTCTTCATATCCTGGCAGCATGTGACAATTCTCCCATCCAGGGTGCACTCCCATGAGCAGCTCATCCTCTCCTGTGAGTGTTCACAGCTGTGTCTCCACTCATGCACACAGATTCGCCTGGGCAGCGGGCCATTCCTGTGCGTGTGCCGTGCCCGCGTCATGGGTGCATGAGCTCAAAGAAGATGGAGAGGGAGACCACCAAAAGAAGATGGGTGAGTAAATCTACCACTCGAAAATAGGACTGGAAGAACTAAAAGTTAGTTCTAGTGGGTATAATTTTAGATTTTTCTTCAGGAAATGGCCAACCCCTTTAATGTGTATACTTTGGGCTGTAACTTTTCCTCTATCTAATTTATCAAAGTGTCAGACGGCTGTAGTTAAATTATATTTGAATCAGTTTAGGATTAATAAAACTGACCACTCTGAACCAGCGAGTCAGATGTGTCTGATTTAGTACTTTTGGATGAAAGACACAAATTAAGCCAAAACACGCTAGAAAAATGAAACATCATGATTGATACATCATCCCTTACGTGTGCCTTTCACCTTAGCTAGATGTGTCTGCTTCTTTCCAGACACTACACCCCAGACATTTGCACTTTATACGGTCAGTGAACCAGATCTTCTATCTCGAGGATAAATATTAAATTGCCTAATAATGGGTGATGCATAATCATGTAGGAAATTTCATTAAAATGTACACAAGTCAAATAGTTCGAACAATACTTGATCTGTAACTCTGTGTGTGCATGTAAAGAAATCCATAAAGGAATGTTATAATTATATTAATTTATCCAAACATATTTATAAGAGACATATATTATCTTTCGATGGTGAAACTCCAGAAGCATTCTATTACAACTGAAAAAGAATTGTGGATGTTCTGTGTATTGATAAATTGTGATAACGTTGTTTTTGTGTGTATAAAAGTCCATGGAGGGGAGATTTATCAGAAGTGTGTGAGCAGAACTTTTCTAGTTGCCTTGGGCGAACCAATCAGAGCTCAGCTTACTTTTTTCCACAGTTGTTTATAAAATGAAAGCTAAGCTCTGATTGGTTTCCATGGGCAACTAAAACTAGACACTTCTGATAAATCTACCCCCATATGTTACTCACATGTTAAAAGTTTGTAGAAACTTGAAAGTGCACTATTTCTATTCAAATTTTAATTGTTTTAAGAGGTAATATCATTAATTAGGGTAAATTCACATGGCTGTCTGCGGAGACGTATATGCGGCAGCATGAACGTCCTCATAGACGGCAATAGCGGCACAGCGGGGATATGGCGCCATATATGTGTGGCACCAATCGGGCATACCGCGGGCATACCGCGTGTGAATGAACCCTTACACTGCAAGCAGAGAGGAGAATAAGTAGCTCCATTACACTGGGGTAGCAAAGAAGTTCATAGAGAAGAGCTCTGCAGCACCAATTCTAATAAAGGAGCTGAAGTGAGATAGAAAAATCTTTTCTGAGTCTTTATCTGTGCCTATAACTCACTCTCTAAGTAATAAAGGCAAATCCAGGCACTCTTTGGGTGAAAAGGTTATTTTATTTTATTATTTTATGCGGCAACAATCCTGTTTGTGACATTTCGGCAAATACAACATTCCCGTTTGTGTACAAAAGCAACCAGAAGAAGAAGATTGACAGGTTTCCAGCCTAGGAAAGAGCGCTGGCCCCCAGTAGATAGGTAGCCCCAGCACACACTTTCCCCCCAGTATATAGGTAGCCCAGCACACTCCTTTCCCCAGTCAGTATATAGCCATGCATAATATGCCCCCAGTAGATAGGTAATCCTTGCAAATGTCCCCAAGTAGATAGCTAGCTCCTGCATATGACTCCCCAGTAGGTAGGTAGCCAAGCAAACACTGCTCCCCCAGTAGATAGGTAGCTCGGCACACTCTGCCCACTTCCCCATAAATAGGTAGCCCAGCACACCCCTCCACAATCCCCATACAAAATGCCTCCCAGTACATGGGTAGCTCGGCACACTTTCCTCCTCTCAGGAAGATAGTTAGCCCAGCAGACTCTGTCCCCCAGGAGATAAGTATCCCAGCTCACTCTGCCCCCTCCAGTATATAAGAATACTGTGTCCCTCCCCTAGTAGATATGTAGCCACAAACAATGTGACCCCCAGTAGATCAGTATATAGGAATCCCAGCACACACTGCCCCCCCCCCACTAGATAGGTATTCGAGTACACACCGCCACCCCCAGTAGATGAGTAGCCAAGAATACTGTGCCTCCCTGATATAGGCAGCCGAAAAACGTCTGCTCCCCCAGTAGATAGAAATCCCAGCACACTATCCACCCCAGTACATAGGCATCCCAGCATACTGTGCCCCCCATTATATATGTAAATAGCATACCCTGTCCCTTCAGTAGATAGATAGCCCAGCAGGCTCTATCATTACTCACCTTTCAGTGTTTTCACACAGCTCCTCTTCTCCCCAGGATTCCACCGCAGATAGCCTGGATCTAGCACCCTACAAATAATAACTGTAGCCCCAGTTTTCTTCTTAGTACTGCTCCTTCGTATGCAGATTGTTCATCAAACATAAAGGAAGTTGATCAAAATGGGTCCAGGAGTCCATAACACTGATAAATCTTTACAGAGCTACCCACCACAACACAATGTATTCTTATTTAGAGGATCTGTGTATTATCAGAAACATAATCTTTTTAACGTACAATTAATTGTAAAAAAAAAAAGAGAAATTTGGATTTATTGATTAATAATACAAACAATTTTGAATTGTTATATTTATAATTAGTCCTAAGAATACAATAGAAAACCCAGTAAAGTGCAAGGTGTAGTCATCACCTTAACAAAACTTAGTTTCTTCTGCCCTCTGGTGTCCTCCTCCTATACTGCAGCAATGAACTGGAGCGATGACAGGAATGTGAGTGACACTGTAATAATTCAGATTTATAGACTAAGTAAACATGTCTTTACTAAGGATCATGGTAACCTCATCTCTTCCTAAGAAGTCAGTGAAGCCTCTGATAAGGATCTTAAACTAAATTTCACAAAACAAGATTCAGATACTTGAGCCTCAGGTTTTACTGAATATGGTCTTGAATTTTTTTGTTGTACTTTGTATTCAATCAGGATGGTTTTCGTATAATATTGCCTTAGACATTTGGATGCAAAAATAGAAATTATGCAGAAATCTTTGAGTTAGTGTTAGAGAAAAGAAGAAAGACTGAGACCTGGAGAAGAACCGGGGCCACACTGTAAGCTGATGTGATGGGTGCGAGGTGATGTGATGGTCTTCATCCCTCTCCTTCCAATTTACTCAAATTGAATGTCATTTTAACAACTGGTCCAGGTAAACCCTGACTATAATGTATGGTTCATAGTACTAGTCTTCTCATATGGGAAAGTGAGACCTTATGGGCCCCCAAAGCCTCTTGGGCCCGGTTCCGACCACATCATCCTCAAGTTATGCCCTGATCCCACCACTCTGTGGGGTCTCCTGCTCCCTGGGACCGCACACAGTTGCATGGGATGTGTTATGGCCGCTCTATCCTGTAAGGTAGTAAAGGTAAAATTCTAGGGTCTGGTCTAACAAACATGCATATTCTGGGCTCTTTCTTGGGGGTCTACCTTTGTTCTGTATTTTTCAAGGTATATTCAATGTTCTGAGGTCTGGTTGTAAAGGGGTTATCCGGCTGTTAAAAATTACTGAGGGCCGGGCTGGGGTGGGCTAGTTAAACATAATAAACATCTACTTACCTCCTACAGCGCCGCTGTTGTCCCTCGCCGTGGTCCATTTGATCCGTGCCCCCGTTTGTTTACAGGGGCACAGAAGCCACGCTCAGGGAGCTACCGGTTATGTTTAACCAGCCCACCCCAGCACTGCCCTAAGTATTTTTTAACACCCGGATAACCCCTTTAAGTCTGAATTTATTATTGGTCTGCATTATGAATTCTGGGATTTGTTTTGGGTTATGTGTTCATCACAGGTTCCGGGGTCCATATTCATAAAGTAACACAGTACAGGGAGATCAATAATTTAAAGGGTTTGTCCAGAAAAAACAAATGGTCATTATTGATTCCTTGAATTTAGTTAAGTATTTTACACTACTTGTAAAATTAAATTGGTGATAACCTGTGTCAGGATCATGGACTTAGGTTCCTAAGGCGGCCTGCCGGGTCACGCTGAACCTTCCTCTTACAGCTCTCTGCGCTCCAAAGCCACTGCCACCATGACGAGACACCTTGTATCGACTATGCCCAAATACAATATTACACTCGCTAATAAAGCAATTCATTCAGGTAACGTCTTTTCTGAGTTATGGAATCATTAGAACACAAGAAGACTCTTAGAAAATTGAAAGTTTAATATGGAAAAGGGACAGTGCTTACAAACAAAGAGGTTATTATACAAAAGATTAACTCAAAATAAACAGACACAAACATACAATGCAAAAATAACAATTTGACAAAACAAAAGAGTTAAAGCAGAACTTAATACATTAAATCAGTATTGGTATATATTAACCCCTTAAGGACGGAGGGTTTTTCGGCTAATTTCTCGCTCTCCAACTTCAAAAATCCATAACTTTTTCATTTTTACGTGTACAGACCTGTGTGAGGGCTTATTTTGTGCGTAACAAATTTTACTTTCCCGTAATGTTATTTATTTTAACATGCCGTTTACTGCGAAGCTGAAAAAAAATTCCAAATGTGGAAAAATTGAAAAAAAACCGCACGTGCGTCACGTTCTTGTGGGCTCAGTTTTTACGACTTTCACTCTTCGCTCCAAATAACATGCCTACTTTATTCTTTGGTTCGGTGCGATCGCGGTGATACCAAATTTATATAGGTTTTATTGTGTTTTAATACATTTTCAAAAATTAAACGAATGTGTACAAAAAAGAAAAAACATTTTTTGCCATCTTCTGACGCTAATAACTTTTTCATACTTTGGCGCACGGAAATGTGTGGGGTCATTTTTTGCGAAATGAGGCGACGTTTTCATTGCTACCATTTTGAGGTCTGTGCGACATTTTGATCATTTTTTATTTCATTTTTTATGTTATGTAAAAAGGTGTAAAAGTCGCATTTCGGACATTTGGGCGCCATTTCCCGCCTCGGAGGTCACCGCTGGCCGTAACCGTTTTTATATTTTGATAGATCGGGCATTTTGGGACGCGGCGATACCTAATATGTCTGTGATTTTTACTGTTTGTTATGTTTTATATCCGTTCTAGGGAAAGGGGGGTGATTTGAACTTTTAATATTTTATTAATTTTTTTTATTTTTTAAACTTTTTTTTTTTCTTTTTTTTTTTCACTATTTTTTAGACCATCTAGGGTACATTAACCCTAGATGGTCAGATCGCTCCTACCATATACTGCAATACTACAGTATTGCAATATATGGCGTTTTTGCAGGTCTTACATTACAATGAGCCACTGGCTCATTGTAACGAACCTGCATAAACCATGTAGCCTCGTGTCAAAAGAAGACCCGAGGCTACCATGGTAACCGATCGCCGCCCCCCGATGACGTTCGGGGGCGTGGCGATCGAAAAAAAAAGATGGCGGCGCCCGCGCGCCGTCTTTTAAACGCCGCCCGCGACTTTGCGGGCGGCGTTTAGAGGGTTAATAGCCGCGATCGGTGCAAGCACCGACAGCGGTTATTAGCGGTGGGGGTTTTGTGCAAAATGCAAAAACCCCCACCTCTGTATGAAGAGGACTCAGCCCGTGAGCCCTCTTCATACATCCCTTATACCTCTGCGCCGTAGAGCTACGGCGCAGAGCGTTAAGGGGTTAATTAACCTTTATGCTTTAGGATCTATATATGCTGATATCTTGCCATGTGGGCATCCGATAAACTTGCTTTGTAGGGCAGCACGGTGGCTTAGCGGTTATCAATACAGCCTTGCAGCGCTGGGGACCAGGATTCATGTCCCAGGGTCAACATCTGCAAAGAGCTTGTTTCCTCCGGGTCCTCCGGTTTCCTCCCGCACTCCAAAACATTCTGGAAGGTTGATTAGATTGTGAGCCCAATTGGGGAAAGAGACTGATTTGGCAAGCTCTGTGCAGCGTTGTGGAATCTGTGTGCAATATATATATATAGAACTATTATTATTATTACTTCCATTTTTCCCTCATATTGTCCTGCACACCTTCTGAGATTGATAATAACAGTAGTAATAATTTTGGAGTTATTGAGTTGCTCCCAGTTGCTGGGGGTGTCATGCCAGAGCCTTTGAGACAGCAGGGACACGGATGGAGTTAGTAGGGAAAAGTATGTGGCTGAAATATGAATTATGCATCCATATTTCTTTGATGTGTATAGCAAGCTATGTGTAAAGCCAGAAAGGCCATTTATCCACTATAGAGATTTCAAACAGAGAAAACACAGTTATTTGTCTGTCCCAATGCTCTGACAGGTAAAGAGCAACAACACTAGTCACAACAGACCTGGGTTTAGATCAAAGATCAATTACCATGTCCTATTCTAATGTATGACCCTGGTAACCTAATCACAACCCCTGACTCAAAAGCAGCTGGGGGCTGCAGGCTGCTAAGCATGGGGTTTTCTTCATGTAGAACTATTATGTATATTGTAGGAACAACAGAAAAGTGGAAGGAGCCTTCTCACAAAAATTTGGCATGTATGGAAGGGCCAATCAGAAGGAAAGTATATGCAAGGCATTATTGAACATGTAGGAATCTGCCAACTAGTGCAAACCCCCTGACCCTCCCGCTTTTTCTACTATTAGTCTCTGCACAATGAGCCAAATATGTGTGAAAAAGGCCACATCTGCAAAATAATATTAACTATTTAAATGTTACAGGAAAGAAGTCACCTTAAGTTGCAAACAGTATGAAGAGTAGTCAGATTTGACCCCTCATTTATGACTAAAGCACTTTTACACTGTATTATCCTCTTATATATTGGGTCTGTTTACCTGGATGCTGCAAAGTGACAGTCAAAGCTGGCGAAATGCAAAAAAGTAGCGCTAGAGGCCATCTATATGAAGGATATTATTTAGGTCATTAGGTATTAGGTTTGAGTGCAGATCAAAGGCCTCTCTCGTCAGACAAAAAAACATCAGCTTCTGATCAAAGGGTTTAGATAATATAGGAGCAGGATCAGATAAATGGTTGTTTATGTGGCTGCAATGGTCTAGTACCAAGCACTTTTTACATATTGTCAGACCCTGCTAGATTGTATAATGGGAAAAAAATTATAATATGAAAATTTTTTTACCCATGTTATATGACGGGGCGACCCTGACCAAAACTTTTACATTTCGCAGCACTTTTCACATTTTTTTTATATATAAGTTTTTATTAATTTTTCCAAAATGTTTATAATACAGATGTTATTAATAAGCATTTTACATTTCATTTGTAATTTTACATATTCAATCTTCATAGTGTATAGACAATGGGGCTCATTTACTCACCCGGTCTAGTCGCGTTCCCGCGGTGCGTTGTCCGATGAGGATTCGGGTTCTGCCGGGATTCACTAAGGTCGTGCGCCCGATATCCAGTAGGTGTCGCTGCTGCGCCAAGGTCCGCCGGAGTTCACCTGCTTCTTCCCGGTGCATGTAAGTACTTGATCTTGCGTCACATTTTCGTTTTTTAAATTCCGCGTTTTTCCTGAATCCGTCGGGTTGCCTGACAGCCACGCCCCCTGATTTCTGTCATGCCGAAATCCGATGGCATGCGCTAAAATCCCATCGGATTTCGGTGGAAAACGGAAAAATTCAGGAAACCCGACAGAAACGCGGCCGCGGAGCCCTTCGTAAATGAGCCTCATCATATACAACATAAAAAACTACTTCTCGTCGGAGTTGTCTTTGTGAGATCCAGACCAGTAAATAGTCAGTAAACTTAAGAACAAATCAGAATGAATTTGAATCAGACATTCAAACTGGATATTATTCTTATTTTTGCATTGCTATGCTTTCTAAGACAGTCACTCTGTATAAAATTTGGAGGTGGTCCAGGATTTCCATTGGGAGTCAATTTGAGATACTCTATTATTTTACAGTGCTATGGCCTTTTCATAGGCGCATGTTGAATTCATTTGTCTAATTACTTCTTCTGTCGGTGGATAGAGGGGATCTTTCCAGTGTCTAGTAATTATAAGTTTAGTAGACATAAGCAGATGCGCTGGCACTGTTGGGTGTTTCTTGTCAATTTCTACAAGGTTAATTAAAGGGGTTGTCCGAGTTTTGAAAAAAACTATATGTGCCCGGGAGCGGGCTGCTTAAAACAATAAAGATGTACTTACCTTCCGGTGCCCTCCGGTATCCAGCGCTGCTGTCGCTCCGGTCCGGGCGCCATGTAAACAAACATGGCCGCCGAGCAGCGCTACATTCAGCTTTCGGCTGGCCGTGGCCGGGTACGCCTATCCGTCCCTATACACAGCATTGTGTATGGGGGCCGGAAGGTTGTCGGGTCCGGCCGGAAGCTGAATGCAGCACTGCATTCCCAAATAACATGTAGGAGAGTTCTTCTACAACCACATCCTCGCCAACATAGGGGAGAACATTCTGGGTATATTTTGTTTAATTTGCACTTTTCACATTTTGAGTGTTATTATGCATTTATATTATGAACATAGTGATAAAAGTAATTAATCACAAACTGCCTGATGCCTAATTCCTGCCACATTTGCATAGGTTGATTCCCTACTACAAATCCTTTAAGGACCGGCACCACCAAAAATGCCATGTAACCATTAAGCTTTTGTGCCTCATCTGAGTATTGCAACTATCAAGCTCTATTTGTGATTGCAGGAGGCACCAGTTTGATCTGAATTTGGTCTTTTATTGTCCCCCTTTTCATAAATCATATGAATTCTAATTGGTTATAGCTAATGATGACGTAAATGCTCCAATGAGTATACTTTCCATTCCCGTTTTGCCATCACCATGGAGACACGCCATTCGGCAGGCTTTGTTTGCTCAACAACCACAGTAAATCCAGATTATAAAGGTCCTGTGATACTGATGTATTGTCTGGTGACAGCTGAACCTCTTCACAGCATTGTCCTTCAGTCATAACATTGTATTATTATAAAAGGCCAATGTTCCTTGAAGTCATGCAGCAATATTTATAGAGCGATTTATTGTCTGGCTAATCTATTACTGATGTAAAATACAGATAAGTCGTAAATCAAATGATATTTTCTAATGAATTCTTAATGCTGTTCTTACAGTAAAAATTTGCTAATCCCAAATTCTTTGTACCTGTGACATCTTGTAAAATATTTATTAAATTGTGACAGTAGTAATCACACTCATTATTGTCACTCAAGTTCTTATAAGAGGAAATCTACCATCAAAATCAAGCAGGGATAAACCAGTGACACTTAGGGTCATAGGGGCACATTTACTTACTTGGTCCCTGCGCGATCCTCGAGGTGTGTTGTCCGCCAGAATCCACATCTGCCGCGATTCATGAAGATCGTGCGCCCAAGTTCCTGCATGTGTCGTGGAGTTCACCATCTTCCTTCCGATGCATGTAAGTGCTGATCTTGTGACACAAATTGCTTTGTTAAAGCCCTCACGTATTCAGAATCCAACGGATCGTCTGACGGCCCGCCCCCCAATCTGTGTCGCGCGAAAGGGGGCGCGGATCCGTCAAAATCGGATCGCGTGCGCAAAAAACCCTTTCTAAATGCAGCGCACATCAGAAATTGTCTGGTATTCCGATGATAATGCGGACCACGGACCCTTCGTAAATAGGCCCTATAGCAGTGATGGCGAACCTTTTAGAGCCCGAGTGCCCAAACTTCAACCAAAAGCCACTTATTTATTGCAAAGTGCCAGCGCAGCACTTTAAGCAGTAATTTATTTCTCCTTGTTCATTGACAACTTTCAATCCTTCAGTCTCCCAAGGACACCAACCCAGTTGAAAGGAGGAGGGCAAATTCATCTATCATTGTAGGAAGATTCTGCAGGAGGATTCTTTATGTTCTGTCTGGTGAACTTCATTCTGGGGTGATGGCCTGGGTGCCCACAGAAAGGGCTCAGAGTGCCGCCTCTGGCACCCGTGCCATAGGTTCGCCACCACTGCCCTATAGTGTGAAACTAGAGCATGGAGGGGCTCTGCTAATGCCCCCCAGAATCCTTCAGCCTTTCTTAAGATAAAGTGTGAGATAGAAATCGACTAGACATGTAATTAGGAATTCTTTATAATGTTGAATTTAAACCCAATATTATTATATACAGGCTACTTCTATCTTGCCTCTTACCCACCCAAAGTTTCAAACGTGCTCTTAAAATCCATCTCTTTAGACTAACCTATCACATTCACTAACTGCATGAAATGTCAACTCTCCCTTTACTAACCCATCCTATGTCCCATCTCCCGTCTGTTATCTGGCAGGCACCATATATATACCAAGTTCCAGGCTTTTCTGCAGTCACTTTCGCTGCCACCGATCGCAGTTGTTACTAGTAAGCCTTTGCTGCAATATGCAGCAAAGATTTACCGGCTATGGAGAGGGCTCAGCCCGTGAGCCCTCTACCTGCACCCGCACCCGCCATGTGACATAGTATTACGTCACATGTCGGTAAGGGGCTAAAGGGGCAACACTGAAAAATTCTTGCACGGCTCACTTTGCTAGGCGAGTGGAAAAGTCACAAATATAGGTGCAAATATATCAAATGTGCCAAAAAAGTTGCAAAGATAAGAGAAAAAGTAATAGAGTACCGTAATAGTATAAGTATGATTCAGACTCCTGGGCAATGTAAGCCATTCTCCCATGTAGTTCTTAAAAAGAATGTTTTAGCCAAATATTTTTAACTCATTAAAACCAGATAACTGAATAAAGTTAAACAACTCCAGAAAACCATCGCTTTGAGAAGAACCCTTCCCTAAAAGACAAATTATTTTCAATATCTGATTTTTTCCCCCATTATACTCTATGGAACAGAGGTTTCACTGTATATCATTTTTTTCTAATTTGTTTTTTATTTTCTTTTTGTGGATTTGTTTTCTTTTTTATTTGCTGTCAATGATCGTAAGTGCTGCCATCTTGCTTGATCTGTGAACAATATTTAGTGATATGCCATAGACAGCAATGGTCTGCAGTCAGCTTGTTGAAGTCTATGGGGGTCATTTATCTTATCTCTGTTTGTTTTGGCTACTTTTTGCCTGTCTTTTTTCTCTCTTCTTCTTTGGTAATTTATCAATCTCACTTTTTCCTTGTGTTAAATGTTTTTTTTCAGATCTTTTTTTGAGACATTTGTTACAAATGTTTCAAAAATGTCACACAAATGTCTCAAGTCACTTCTTTCCTTTTTATAAGTTTTCCTTAAGGATGGTTTCCTCATGGAATTTTTTAGCGCCAAAAAATGACCCAAATTTTAAACTATTTGAAATGATAAATGTCATTTGTGACATTGGGGGATATTTATCATACGCTGGCACTCGTGCGCCAGCGTATGATCACCCTGCCGCTGCAAATTCGCAACCCGATACATCAAGAGGCTTCTGCCTCTTGATGTTTTGGGCTGCCAGCAGCGCAGCGTTTAACCTACGCCAGGCAGGGCATATGAAAAGTCGCCGGCAGCAGCGAGTGCGCAGGCGCGGGGACAGTAACGCCCCGCGCCGGCCCTCTCCTGTCCGGCCGCGCCCCCCCATTCAGGCCCCTTCACGCCCGACTGGCGTGAAGGTGGCAGATTGGGGAAAATAATCGCAAAAGCTAGCAATAAGCTAGCATTTGCGATTATTTCAGGGCCTCTGCGCCACTGGCGGTGCGCAAAGGTCCTGATAAATATGCCCCATTGAGCACATCTGGAATAGAAGATAAATGCATCTTATTGACAAAAAACAAATGTCCGGTGGATATTTCAAAATGTCCCCAAAGAGGCGCAAAAATTGCAATGCACCATGTCTGTCTTGTTCATGATGTAAATGAGTTGACTGTTATACTAATAAGTGTAATAAGTGTCTCTCTACTAATTAGCCTACTGAGTGAGGATTGCAGGATATAGTACTTTTTATTAAATATACTTTAGCTACTGAAATGGATATTTTTTTGACTCATTAAAGATTCCTAAAAATATGTTTTTTACATAAAAATGGATACATTTTAGATGAAACCTTCCCTTTAAAGAAACTGTATGAAGCTAATTTTACATAAATGCTCTGGCTAACATAAGCAATTAAATAATTAATTATTAAAGAGACAAATTAGTATACAACTAAGTTGTATGCACAAATATTTGCCGTCTATACTAATTTTTTTTCTCTTTCAGTCTTTCATGCGATCTCAAGTAGACTTGTCATGCAGACATGTAATTATTATATACAACTTGCAGTAAAAAGTAACACTTGTACCTTACAATACATTTATTGTAACACATTATTCCCTATGATTATTTCTATCTCTTCAGAGAAATGCTGGAATTCTGCCAGTTTGTACATTTTTTTTATACTTGTAGCCCATCCTTAAGAACACATTAAAATAACTGATTCATGCAGTTTCAACAGTATAAATTTAATACAGTTTTATGGGGCAGACGCCGCCAAATATAAATTATTACATTTTTGTCTAGGGGGTGTGGGAGAGTCTTAGTTTTCAGGTAATATGAATAGGATAGCACATTGCCAGCCCAAAGAAGCCAATAAAAGGGTCTCTCTGTTTTATTGTTGACCAAGCCCAAATTAGTATCTGTATATAAGTTCTTGCCATCAATTGATGCCAACAGAGCTGGTTCTGTCAGAAGCTGTTATCCAACTCATCCTCTTCCCAACGCATCCTCTTTCCATAGCCTGTGCAACAAGACAAAATGCCGAACCAAACCTACAGCACCTCGTCTAAATCTGGAGCTAGAAACTTCAGTTCTTCTTCTTCTTATACACCAAGGAATATGGGTGGATTCAGTAGTACTTCTTATCGGATGGGTCCAAGCTTTGGTAGCAGAAGCCTTTACAATATGAGCTCAGGTGGAAGCAGAATGTCAGTTGGAAATGTTCATCCTGTCAGGAGCTCCTACATGTATGGTGGACGTGGATTTGGTGGTGGTGGTGGTAGTTCAAGCTTCAGCTATAGGGTTGGTGGTGGATATGGTTCTGGCTCTGGATTTGGTGCTGGTGGTGGATTTGGTGGTGGATATGGTGGAGGTGCTGGATTTGGTGTTGGTGGAGGATTTGGTGGTTACGGTGTTGGCTTTGGAGGTGGACTTGGTCCAGCAGGCATCACACCTGTTACCATTAACCAAACTCTACTTAAACCACTAAATTTGGAGATTGATCCAAATATACAGCGAGTAAGGAAAGAAGAAAAAGATCAAATTAAAAACCTCAACAACAGATTTGCCTCCTTCATTGACAAGGTAGTGTAAAATAATGTATTTTAGAATTACAAAAGGCTGAATCATAAATATGGTCTCTAACACATTTTTAACTAATTTACAGGTCCGTCACCTGGAGCAACATAATAAAATGCTGGAGACTAAATGGGCATTCTTGCAAGACCAAAAAACGGTGAAAAGTTACCTAGAGCCCCAATTTGACATTTACATAAACAATCTAAGACGGCAGCTTGAAAACCTTGGTGGGGATAGAATAAGACTAGAAGCGGAACTTAAAACCATGCAAGATACGGTGGAGGATTATAAGAATAAGTAAGTATAAGAATAAGTAAGTAATAATTAAATATTTGTAAAATAAAATGTCTGAAATGTTCATTACTGCCATGAATAGTATTAATATTTTGTTGGCCCAAAAAATTATAACTTTCTATATTACTTCAGATACGAAGATGAAATCAATAAGCGCACCACTGCTGAAAATGAATTTGTTATTCTCAAAAAAGTGAGTCTCTAAAATTTTTCTTTCTGTAGTTGTATAAGAAAGAATACAGCTTGATAATTTTTGATTCTGTTGATGATGTTTGTGAAATGTTGAAATGTCATTTTTTTGTATTGGATTTGGAGTTTTTTCTTGTTTCTAGAACATTGGTAACTGTATTGTGTTTTGTCCACTAATTTGTCCTTCTGTATATTGAACTAAAATATTTTTGAACTTCTATCAAGTTCAAAAACTTGGTTTAGTGTTAAGTGTTTTTCAGATTGGTGCTTTTCTCAGGTTGTCAGGGATTAATTTATATTCTAGATCTGAAATTTCTAGAAAAGTGGTAGAAAGCACAGACATTTTGAACTGCAAGAACTCCATGCTCTGACAAGATCAAGAGTCAAGGACATATTGTACAATACACTGGGGGAGGAGCTGGCAGGACGTGAGAACTAAGGAATGGGCCAGGGCCTTGGCATTACTGCCTTAACCACATACTAAACCTGTGCCTACTTACACTCTCTGAAATACTTCACTTCATGCCATGCAGGAAAGGTTGAACAATTGTCCTCTGAGTCATTTTTTGGAATGAAAATAGTATTGTAATTCTATTTTCACTACAAAAAAATGACTCGGTAGACAATTGTTCAGCATTTCCTGCATGGCATGAAGTGAAGTATTTCAGAGAGTATAAGTAGGCACAAGAACGTGGCTGTTCTGTTCTTCTGATAATTGTATCTCTCCTGTGATATCTATAACTACCTTCAACCGAACATGTGTTTGCCATATGTGCCAAACTATACAGCTTTGTCTTTGCAACTTACTACAAACATCTGCAACTACATACTACACCTGACTCTTACTTAAACTGGATTGCCTAGTTTGAAAAACCAATTTATGTACTCTATTAATAGAATGGAGTCATCTTTGCAAGATGTTAATCTGTTGTGTAGAAAAAAAAAGGTTCCCAAAAGTGTCCCTCACTTGCGAGGACCAGTCTTGCACTGACCTGTCTTGTCTTGCTTTACACAAAGATCCCATTGATTGGAATGGGGTACAAACTGTGTCGCCAATGCAGGAAAGCTTTACATTTTACATAACTCTACCCAGATTTTGCATGTTTGCCGGGGTTCCTTACCAGAAGACTTTTTGTGATATGATATTTGTCCTGTAAGGCCCCTTCCACACTTGCGTTGCAGATCACGTCAGTGTTTGATCAGGGTGCGATCAGTGTTTGGTCAGTGAAAAACGCACATTTTGCATCAGAGTGCAATCAGTTTTCAGTCAGAGTTTGTTCAGTTTCTCAGTTTTTCACGCATGTTTTCAATGCAATTTCAATGCGTTTCTCACGCGCATTTTCTGGACTCAGGACTGAGCTCTATCTTTTCTATGGCAATTGATGCGTGAAAAACGCATTGCACTTGCATTGCACTTGCAAGTGTCTCAGAGTGCAATGCGTTTTTGATGCATCTCCATAGACTTGTATGGTGCGTGTGCGTGAAAAAAAATGCAAGTCTGAAAAGACCCATTGGTTACAATGGGTCAGAGTGCAATGCAAGTTCTGCGCGTCAAAAGCACGCGCAGAAAACGTGCGTGAAAAACGCAAATGTGAAAGGGGCCTTAATGTCAAAAGTAGAGAATCAGCTTAAACTTTGGATGTAAAAATCAGTATTCCTGGGTGTCTACATATGGAGTATGAATGTTTCCCGTCCTTATGTGACTTGTAGTCCTAATTTTCTAGCAGGTCTCAGATATTGAGTTTGCAGACCACATTCATCTTTACTGCTGTTGTTTAGTGCTTCCTCCTCCCTTCTCCATAGACATTCTTTGTGTTAAGAAATTCAATCAGATCCTGTCTTTCTTCCTAGCAAGACTGAATTCGGGTTACAATTAATAGTGAAAAGAAGATTCAAAGAGAAGAGCATAATAAGTGAACACGGAAGCACTTTGCTCTAATAAGATATATTTCATAAGTTTTTATAAGTTTCATTTAGAGGTATTTTAGATTGTGCATTTTGGCTCTGGGCATTTGTGTGTCCTTGTGGATATACACAATTTTCTATGGTTATAATTGGATAAGATTCATGACCAGTCCTTCCTACCTCTAATCATTCATCCCAGTCTATGGTCCAACACGTGCTCTTCGATATGCCAATGATCTTAGACTAACCTCCACCTTAATTCGAACCTCTCATGCTCGTCTCCAGGACTTCTGAGCTGCACCAATTCTCTAAAATGCCCTTCCCGGTCTGATGAATACGAAACTGCCGAAGTTTCAAACATGCTCTTAAAACCCATTTTAGGCAAGCCTATCACACATTTGCTAACTGCATGAAGATTCAACTCTCTTTTTACTAACCCATCCTGTGTCCTCCTCCTGTCTGCTATCCAGCAAACACTAGATACCAAGCTCCAGGCTTCTCTGCAGTCCCATTGATCTTGGACTCTGTATGTAAGATGGTGACTGATGGCTGGTTCAAGCAGCAGCATTTTTATATACTAAATTATGTTATACAGTTCCCTTATAAAGAATGTCTGGACCATTATACAAGCTCTTATACCTCTTGTGTCATCCTCATAGACTGTAAGCTCTTGTGAGCAGGGTCCTCACTCCTATAGCTCCATATGACTGTTTGTACTCTGTAACGTAATATTTTATTTGTATATTTCCCTATGACTTGTAAAGGTCCAGGAATATGATGGCGCTATATAAATAATAATTGTTATATATAAATTATTATTATTATGTTCCAGACCTTGGTAAATATAACATTGTAACACATAATCTCTTTGATTTAGGATGTGGATGCAGCCTATTTGAATAAAACTGAATTGGAGGCAAAGGTGGGAGCGCTGATCGATGAAATGAACTTCCTACAAGGAATTTTCCAGATGGTAAATTATTGTATATATTAGTTCTCTTTATACAATTCTGAAAAGACCTTTCCTTATGACATGCCAAATTGAAACAGAGCTAATCTGATGCTCAAGAAATTAACTTAATTATCCTTTTATTGATATTCTGAATTGCATAAAGCTCTCCTGGAACTGCTAAAAGCCTTCAAAATACCACAAAAACTTATAATATCATCAAACAGTATACATCAATAAGGTATCATTGCAGGTACATACTGTATCATCAAATAATTGCTGAATATTTTATTTTAGGAGTCACAACAACTAAATGACCAGATCTCAGACACACAAGTTGTTGTGTCCATGGATAACAGCAGAGAATTGGATATGGATAGCATTATTGCAGATGTCAAAGCCCAATATGAAGATATGGCTAATAAGAGCAGAGCAGAAGCTGAGTCATGGTATCAAAACAAGGTGAGTTTTATTTAGCTAAATACTATGGGGGTGTTTATGGTGGGATTCTTTGGAGTAACTCCATTTGCACAAAAAATATGAGCAAACCTTGCCACTTTCAATAAGGGAAGCATAGCGAGGTCGGCAACACTGGCCTCCACTTGATTCATCAATTTTTATGCCAGACGATGGGCATAAAAGGTGACTCCAGTTTACACCAGTTCCAGCGAGAGACACCACTTAAAAGGTGTCTCTCTCTCGCTGAGGCTATGTGCATAGGTCTCACAAGGCATAAATTCTGCGCATCCTACGGCAGCACTGGGAGTATCAACACCGAAGTACAAAACTTCAACATTGATAAATGCCCCCGTATCAGTCCACCTATAGAAAAAATCCATATTAATGAAACGATTTTGATGAAAGTAGACTCCTTTTTTACTCATATATTGCTCTTCTTTTCAGTATGAAGAGCTACGTATCACCGCTAGTAAGCGTGGAGATGACTTAAGGAACACCAAAAATGAAATTGCTGAAAATCACAGAATTGTGAACAGAATTAAAGGAGAAATAGACAATTGCAAAGCACAGGTATGATACATACTGATATATTTGTAAGTTGTGGTCAATCAATATCTCCAACATGCAACCCCATACAAAACACACTATAAATCATGTGAAAAGTTAACTTGATGGCATTAGGAAACTGTATGCTCAAGACTATGATTCAAATATTAAAAATTTTTGCACGTATGAGAAAAAAGAATTGCTTCAAGATAAGCATACAGTTCCTTCATACCATAAACTTTGGATGTAGGCAAGAAAAACGATTTCTACAGTTTTTCTTTTTTAACCTCAAAAGCGAGCCAGGCTAGAAGCTGCTATATCTGAAGCTGAAGACAAAGGCGAAGCCGCTCTTCGTGATGCTAAAAACAAACTCTCTGAGTTGGAGGACGCTCTACAGAAGTGCAAGCAGGACATGGCTCGCCAGCTGAGAGAATACCAGGAGCTGATGAACGTCAAACTGGCTCTGGATATTGAGATCGCCACCTACAGGAAACTGCTGGAAGGAGAGGAGAGCAGGTGAGGAGGAAGGGATATATTTTTTTACACAAATTGGATTAATGTTTTATACATTTAAAAAAAATGTGTTGACATGTTTAGAGGAATTTCAGTGCCTTGACTTTAAGATGCAAAATAACGGGCACCAGAAAAGTCATTGTATTTAAAAGAACCCTATAGTCGCTGGCTACAGTTTACCTGCAGTGCCTACTAGGAGTCTATGGTGATCCAAGAGACTCTCTTAAGTTATGATTAAGAACTCTGCTTTCAACCTCCCCCAAATGCATTGCTTCCTCAGATTGACAAATGTGTAGGCATACTACAAAATTGGTGCAAGAAGATCTAATGTATATATTCAAGTATAAGCAGACATGAGGCCGAGGCCCCTAATTTTACCACAGATAACTGGGAAAACTTATTGACACGAATTTAAATCTAGGGTGATAAATGCATTGGTCACAGCCTCCATAAGTAATGTATTTCCCAGCTGCCTCCTCCAGCAATGAAATACCCCATGCAACCCCCCCTTGTAATGAAATGCCTTGCAGCAGCACCCCCTAGTAATGGAATGCTCTGCAGCGCACCCCTAGTAATGGAATGCTCCTCAGCAGCCTCCGAGTAATGAAATGCCCTGCAGCACACCCCTAGTAATGGAATGCTCCTCAGCACCCTCCGAGTATTGAAATGCCCTGCAGCACACCCCTAGTAATCATACTCATACTCATCTCTAGATGCTTTCCCTGAAGCTCTGTGTGGCTCCTCTTTCTACTTCTGGTCACCATGAGGTGACGTCATAGTGTGCACCGTGGGCAGAGCGAATTGATGCGTCTCTGCCTGCTCTTAGGGAAGAGGAGAAGGAAGGCACACGGAGCATCAGGGACCATGAGAAAGCATTGGAAGGTGAGTATGTAAGTTTCTTTTTTACACACCCGTGTTTAAGCCGAGTTGAGTTTTTTCAACACATTTTTGGTGCTGAAAAACTCAGCTTATACACGAGTATATACGGCATTTCTATTACAGAGTACAGAGAATAATTACAGCCATAGTGAGCCAACAGTAAGGAATAGATGCTTACTGAGCCAAACAAGGCGGTAAGAATGGTAATCCTAAGGTATTGCTTTAATATTTAGAAATGCTCCATATTACATTGTAATAAATATATATATATATATATATATATATATATATATATATATATATATATATGATATAATGTGGATTACAGTTCTTATGTCCCCAGTACAAAAAATGACAATTTAAAAAGCAATCAATAACACATCAAGCAGAGATAAGGTGCAGTATCCTTTAAATATTGTAAACAGCAAAATGATACACTCTTTTAAGTTAGTTTCAAATTCTATTTTAGCACTTACAAGTCTAAATAAGTTTCACATGTTTCAAATTTTTGATCCAATTTTTTTAAAGCATTGAGTATGATTGAGTCTAGTACTGTATTTTAAAGGGGTTATCTGGGAATAATTTTATATATGGCGAGGGGCCAGTAAAAATAATAAACCTCTTATACTCACCTCTTTCAGTGGTCCCGTTCACCCACAGAAACAACCCTTCACTGCTAGAGCACAACTGGGCTCCTGCTATGCCTGAAACTCCTGTAGCAGGTGCAGTGCTGTGGTTAGCATATGGCTGCCACCTATTGTATATAAACAGTATCACACAGTGATAAGTGGTGATGCTAGTGAACGGGAGAGATGAAAGAGGTGGGCCCCCCATCCCCCAAGCCACATCTAAAATATTTTTTAATTTCCGGACAACCACTTTCATTTATAGGGGGAGATTTATCATAAATGTCTGAGAGCAGAACTGTTCTAGTTGCTCATGGCAACCAATCTGAGCTCAGCTTTCATTTTTCCACAGTGTTTCTAAAATTTAAGCTGAGCTCGGATTGGTTTCCATGGGCAATTGGAACTATTTTACCTCAGACACTTCTGATAAATCTGCCCCATACAGATTCCCATGCCTGTCTATGGGGATTTATATGCGGGCGCAAATTTGCAGCCACATATATGTCCCCATAGATGGTAATGGTGGCCCGGCGGCGGTATGGTGCCACACATGTGAAATGCTCTACCTTTTCCCATGTGTGCGGCCGCGCAGCGCTGTTTTCTATGGAGGGGGGGGGGCATACCAGCTTCAAATTCATAAACTTCTTCTAGTTCTGCCCTCAGATGCTTCTGATAAATTTCCGTTTATGAAATATATTGGAAAATCTTTCTACTTAGAATATCTAAAATTGATGCACAAGCATAATAAGTTTCTGTATTCTTAGCTACTACAATAATAAATTGTTGATTCAATATCCTCTGTTTATTGGTAGATTGTGTGGAGACGGCGGCTCGGTCAGCATCTGTAAGTATCAATGAGGATGTTTGCCATATTAGAGCATATATATATACATACAGTAACTAATGCTTGCGTCTTTCTACAGCGGTGGTGAGCTCTAGCACCGGAGGAATCCTCTCTGGTGGTGGAGGAGGATATGAAGGAGGAAGCGGATTCTACCAAGGAGGATCTGGATTCAGTTCTGGCAGTGGAAGAAATGTCATGGGAAGCAGATTTAGCAGTGGTAGTGGCTTCGGCTCCAGCTCTGTCGCAGGGGGGTTACATAGTGGTTCTTCTGTTGGGCATGTTACAGGTGGTCTGCACAGCCCTGGGGGCTACTCCTCTGGTGGTGGAGGCGTTTCAAGTGTTAGTATTGTCAGAAAAACAACATCAAGCACCAGAAAAGCCTAAAGATTGTTAAGATTTGTATGCAACTTTCTGATTTTGTGCTTCCCTATTCTTCCTCACACTAAACACTTCATCACTTTATGAAGCAGGGTAATAATATCTAGTGCAACAAATAATGTGGGCCTAAAAGTCCACTTTTGAAAGACTAGGACTTAAAGTTTGCAATTGATAAATGATTGAAAACTTGGCACAATATCCTTCCGCAACACACCCAAAATTAGCAACTGTAGGCATAGGGTGAGGCACATTTGCTGTGAATGGGGCCAGTAGGAGCATTAAACGCCATATGCATTGCACATCATGTCCCAGCCTGTTTCAATGCTAAGCATTTTGTATTTCTAATAATGCATTGTTGTCTTATATCTACATTTCACTAACATTTTCTAGCACCACTCTTTTCAGTATGGTCCACCACCTGTCAGTACCAAATCATATACAAGATATCGTGAACAGGCCCTAACTGAGAACAATGTTACAAATACATCCACACAAATCAAATAGCTAGACAACATTTTACTGTATAGACCAATGCAATGTGTACTAATAAATATACAGTTTGGTTCAGTCATCTACTTCACATACTGTATAGCTATGGATGTAAGTGATCCAAATTCTTCCAAAAATTTCTATGTGCAGGTTGCTGGAATATATTGAATTGTGGTTAAAACTTCGTAAAATAAACCATTTTCTGCTTTTCTGACTGAAATTTTTTGTTCATTTTTGCTTCTTTAAATACATTTTTGTTTATTTCTTTAGATTATTCTCCCAATTTAACTAGTAAGAGTTAAAAGGGGATTTTACCTACTGCTACATTACATAGGGCTATGCCCACAAAGACCACCCATATCTTTGTTTTTATTTTCCATTTGTTCCGTCTATGCCAAAAGTTTAGAGATATGCAAATGTGGCTGAAGTGCATTGTGGGCATTATCAGAGCACACATAGCTCTGTCCCTTACTATGCTTCCACCGGCCATATTCCTCTCTCCTTTATTACCTTTTCAACTATGTCATTGGGTCTAGCAAGATCGGGGATCCGGTACCTTGAGCTGTTCTGCTAAAGCATTTGACCCTAATTTGCATATTTTTAATGTAGTGTTTTGGATTGATAGTAGCAGCTGAAAAATGAAAACAACGGTATGGGTGTAATGTGTGGACATAGTCCTATGTAATGTAGAAATTCCCTTTAAAGAGAACGTTTGTGTTCTCCCAAATGTCTGCTTTCATCTGTAAATACTGGTATTTTTAAGAAAATAACAATTCTGAATGACAAGAAACACCTTCTTCTTATCCTTTCTGAACAATTGTAATTTGTCCTTTTATCTTGTGAAAAGAGCATGTTTCTACAGAGTCAGCAATGATTGGTCAATGACACCTAACGTGTGGTTCCAAATTTTCAACATATTCATAATTTCTTATGTATGAATAATATCGCCACAACCTAATTGTAATATAAAATGCTCCAGAATTTCCAGAATACATGGAGCCGACGGTTCACTTACATTACAATCACATTAGAACACATGGAAGTATAAAACATAAAAAATCACACTGAACTAGAAGAAGTGGAAGGAAGACCCTGGCTCACAGGGCTCACAATTTGTAGATACCAACATAAGGTAAGGGAGCATAGCATTGGGGTTATTGTGTGCTGTAGGCAAACCAAAACAGAGGGGTTTCAGGTTATGTTTGAAGGTTTGGAAGGTGGTGGATAACCTGACACATTTTGACAGAGAGTTCCAGTGTTTGGGGGAGGCATGGGAGAAGTCCAGGAGGCTGTTTTAAAGGGGCCCCATCAAACTCCCTGTTCTTGTGATCTGTGGGGGTCTCATCACTGCGACCCCCACCATTCAGAAAGTTGGGCCATATCCTGTGGATAGGGCCTAACTTGTTTGTTGGTAAAACCGCTAATATGAAGAGTGGATAGTAGGAAAGTGAAGCACAAGGTCTTGTGAGGATAAGACATTACATGTGGAAGGCTATTGAGTGATAAGGTCAGAGACATATGTAGGGTATGGTTAATATTTTATACTGAATTGGAGACAAAGGGAAAGCGAGGAGAGAATTTGATCAGGCGAGCCGCAGAGTTAAGGAGGGATTGGAGGGGCGTTAAAAAGTTAGCTGGAAAACCACAGCGAAGACTGTCGCACAAGTCCACGTGAGAAATTTTTTGTAGACTTTGGGGCACATTTACTAAGAATAGTGCTAACTGCACTAAATGCAGTTTGCCATTGCAGTGTGCAGACAGGATCAGCTCCAGGTTTTAGTTGGCCCCTGGGCAACAGAGCCTCAGCAAGCCCCTATGCAGTGAAATCACGTGGCGGCTTTGAAAATTCAGAAGCTCAAACAGTCTCCTGTTCCCCAAAATATTCCCTACCAAATATTCCCTACCAAACAGCCCTGTCAAGGTTATTTTATATAAAGCCCACCTCACCCCCTATGGATTCCTAATGTACAGCCTTATGTGGGCCCTCAGAAGCTCTGGGCCCCTGACACCTGCCCAGGTATACCCAGTGCTGGCCCTTAGTGCAGAGAGTGCCAGATTCAGGATTTCTGGCTCACGTTCTTCATGAATCTGGCGTCCGCTGCACTGCTCCAACAGAGGGCACCACTTTTTTTTGGTGCACCTGGAACATGGGGAATACAATCCTGTCGAACTTTGCATGTTAAATCTGGTCCCCGGCCGACAGAGCACTGGAATACCCCCTAATTTGTGTCACAAGGGTCACAAGCAACACAAATGTGGCACCAAACCCTTCTTAAATACCTGTGCAAGTAGTTTAAACTAAAAAGAATGTGCAAAGTCGGACAGAAAACTGGCCCTTAGTAAATGAGCCCATTTGAGTTGAGGAATTATTGGATGTGAAAGAACACTTTGGTTTGTCAGTTTACAAATTTTTTCCACTTGTTCATTAAATCTCTCTTCATGTAAAACTCTTGTTGATCCTGTGCTAGCTTTTTAAAATCTAAAATCTTAATTTGAAATATCAGCTTTCAAATTCCTACTTTCCTATGTTAAGTACAGGGTCCTGTACCCTCTAGATATGCTCTAGATAGGATCGCTCTCTACAACTCTCTCCAAATGTTCAGCATTTCTGCCCACCTCCTCCCTAGCCAGATAGCAGACAACAGAGGCGGAATGGGTTTCTGTGACCTAGCCAGGAGCCCCTGAGGCTCATTTGTATAATTTTAAAACATTATTTTCTCAAACTAAGCTTTTAGAAGCAAAAATGAGAATGGATCCTGTTTCAGAAGGGTCCACACCTACATGTCCTATATACTTGAATGGAAGATGTCACCTGAAATAAGTGTAAGGATGAATCAAATAATAATAATTCTAATTAGTGATACGTCAAGATAAAAGGGTGGAAAACATTTTCACAAAACACTTGGTTTATCTTGTGTTCCCACCAGTGGCATAGCTAGGGTGGTAAAAGATCTGGGGCACAGGCCCCAAAGCATTTGTATTAAATTGACAGTAGGGACCATTTTTGTACATGACCCCCTCAAATGAGCTCCCCGCCAAAACCAATTGGAAATTCAGGAGAAATCCCTACCTATTCCATTGGCTGTAGCTGATGTATCCTCTGACTGTAGTTGTTCTCTGTGTTCTCCATTAGGTTCAGCATCACCACGTCTCCTTTTCAGCCACGTGTACTCCCTGTGAAGTTTACCACACAGACATCTTATGTTCTTCATTGTTCCTACATTGTGGTCCCCAAACACTGTTATCCTGCTGCTACCCCAAACACTCTCACTCTAAATACTGTAAGAAGACTACACGAAATCCACAATTTATAAGCCTAAAATTGTGGCAATGTACAATATACTGTCCTGATTTAGGCCCACAACCCCAAATCACCTTCTAAGAATAACCCACATATATAAACTACTCATTCTAGTTTACATATTCTACATTGTCCCCATTGTGGCCCCCACAATTACTGACCTTCCACAATACATTGGCCCCATACTTTACATTACCCCCTCATTGTGCCACCTACTTCATAATGTTCCCTAAACATTGCCTAACATGTTATAATGCACTTAATACGTGTCGCTTTGCTAATGCCACTGCAAAGTGACCCTTTCTAATTACTTGTAGTGAAAGGAGCCACCTAATAATATCCACACTAAATAATGCCCTTACCCACTGAATAATTCTCCCACATGAAATAAGTCTCACCAATAAGTACTGTCCCTCAAAACCCTCCAGTATACAATGTTATATATAATGGGCAATTAGCAATCCCCAAAGTCACCCATGTTCTCTGCAGCCCCCTCAACAATGGATGTCCCTCCTGCCTCTCACGCTAATTGGTTCCCTCCCATCCCCTCCAAGTAATTGGTGTCCCCCAAAGCCCACCAGCAATTGATGTACTACACAACCCTTCAAAAATGGATTTCCCCCCAAAACCCCAACAATTGATACCCCCCAGCCCCTTAGAAATGGTTGTCTCCACATCCAGCAATGGATGTGCCCTATAGACCCCCAGCAATTGATTTCCCCCCCTCCCTCCAAGCAACTGATGTCTCCCACAGATCCTCCCAGAAATGAATATTCCACTCCAACAACCACCCCCGAGGAACAGATGTGCCCCTCGGCAATGGATGTCCCCCCACCAGCTCCTCCCAGCAATTGATGTTGCCCTTATCCCCACCCCAGCAATGGATGTGCCCCAGAGACCCTCAGCAATTGATGTGCCCCTCTCTCAGCAATTGATGTGTCCCACAAACCCCCCCTCCCCCCCAGAAATTAATATACCCATTGCCTCCCAAGCAATGGATGCCATCCACAGCCTCACAAAATTAATATTCCACCCCCGCCTACAGCAATGGATGTTCACCAATCAGCCCTTCTCAGCAATTGATGTTGCTCTCAGCCCCACCACCAGGTATTGATGCCCCCCCCCCAGCTATTGATGTCTCTCACAACCCCCCCCCCCCGCCCAGGAATTAATATTCCCAATAGCTCCCCAATAATGGATTCCCCCATAGCAATGAATATCATCCCCCACATACATTTTTATTCCACACCCCCTCCCTCAGAGAAATAGTCCATACACCTACATAAATTAAATTAATGTCCCCATAGTTCTCCAGCAAATTATGCCCCAGGTCATTTTTGATGTCCCCCATCCCCTGTTCCCCAAGCAAATTGAGCCCCCCCCTCCCAGGAACTTCCTACACAGTGAATTAAAAAAACAACTTAATGCTCACCTGTATTCCTGTCTTCCTTTCTTGCCTCCCTCCTCTTCTCCTAACTGTTCGGGGTCGAGTCGGCGGTGATGTCATCACACTGCGTCGTTAATGACGTCACCGTGTCTCCTGCTATTTGTAGTGGAGGACAGAGCTGATGGCTCTGTTCTCCATTGCAGCACTTGCTTCTATCCGCAGAAAGAAGTGAGAGTGGGGAGAGGACCCGGACAGTGGGACAGATCTTTTATCCTAGCGACACCCCTGGTTCCCACTAATCATCATAAAGAATTTGTCATGTCCATTTCCTTCTAGTTTGTAGTATATGATAAAGGAAATGCTTGTCTGTTGTCTGACAACAAGGCAAGCCCTAACAAATATTATCTGGGGATGCTAGACCTCATTCCTTCTTGTTCTTGAAAAGCCTAACCTGAGAAAATCTAACTCTCCTTTTCACTATTTAAAAGGATTTAACGCTTTATTAATCCCTTTAACATCAGATGAAAGTAACAAAAACGTAACAACCATAGCAAACCTAGTTTGTTTTACTTATAGGACAAAGGTAAAACTGATGGTAGACGTGTCCTACTAAGAAGATCCTGAGGCCTTATAACTCTATATTGCCACATCTGTGGCTTGTAGAGTTATAATAAAAGAAGTCCTGAGGAACATCGGTTCTCAGGAACTTCTTAGTAGGACACGTCTACTATCAGTAAAACTAATGGTAAATGACCTTTAATTAATAATATGAGAATTAATAAGAAGTACAAAATTATTGTTTCTCTGTTTTCAGCTCTCATGGTCTTAGATAACTACTGCTTGTAAATATTGGCAGTGCATTACTCCTACCATACATAATACACTTAAAGGGGTTTTCCGAGTTAAAAAAATATATATATATGTGGCCGGGAGCGGGCTGACTAAAACAATAAAGCTGTACTTACCTCTGTTTGTTTACATGGCCCCCGGACCAGAGCGACAGCAGCGCTGGATACGGGAGGGCACCGGGAGGTAAGTACAGCTTTATTGTTTTAGTCAGCCCGCTCCCGGCCACATATATTTTTTTTTTTTTTAACTCGGACAACCCCTTTAATGATAGCACTTTGTAGCATAAATGTTATTGTAGGCCTCCTCTTTTCTTATGAAGACGTGCTTTAGGAAATGATTTGCAATGTAGAAGCTCTCTAGTCAATTGGAGGCAGGGTTCACTTCTGAAGGGGAACTTCTTTAGAAGTATATTACCAATCCCTCAAGTATTTGAGTAATTCCTAGTGGAGCCTTTAGAGAGATAGCAACTAGACAAGAGTGAAGCGGAGCCTGATACCGCGCACCATAACATCATATCCAGAGGGCAAATCAATTAGACAAAGAGCAGACATGTATATGAAAAGAAAATAATATAAGAAGACAATTTTTAACAAGGGGTGTTAAAACAAGGAAGAATTGGATTTCGAATCAATATTTTAATTTTATTTGATCTGAGGTGTGAATTTTTTAAAGGGTCCTGCATTTGGATGATCTGGTCATCTGGTTTACTGTATGATAAAATGATCTAAATTATTTCATTTTATTTAGAATCTGAATTGTTTTAGTGGTCTGTTTTGAAAGGAACACTCTAGTCTAAGCTGAATCCTGATACCCTGTGCAGGGTCTGACGGGAGGAGCATGACTCTAGGTTCTAGCCAGGTTCTACAAATACAATAATAATGAGTCAGGCTCCGCCCTTCTGGCCTTGCACTATGCATTATTCAATTAATTAGTTTTGACTAGAGTGTTCTTTTAAGTCTGCTTCTGATTTTTTATTTTTATTTACAGATTTATATGTGGGCTTGCTTTCTGTGGGATAAACTGAACTTCCTAGCTGGAAACAGGAAATAGTTTTTATGGCTTGTTAGGTTCACATGACACATCCCCTTAATTCTTTGGGTCAGTGCAATCGAATAGATGGCAAATTTATATAGTTTTTTCTAGTGACTTTAATAAAATAGTTTTTTATCTTCCCTCTTGCCATATTTAACATACTTAGACATCCGTACCTTTATTATATGGTTTAGTTTACAGGATTAGGTAAGGTGTCATTTTTTGCAGCATCAACTGAAGTTTTCATGGATATAATTATAGTAACTGTTGTGAAACAACAAAAAAGTGGCAACTTACATGTTTTCTTTTTTTTTGCTATAAAATTCCTCACATGGAACAATATTTTGATAATTTTGATAGGTTGGGTATTTTAAGATGTGGGGATAATCATGTTAATGATTTTGTAGGTTTACTTAATTATGCATTAGTTCTTGGGAAAGGAAAGAGATTCAACCTTAAAGAGGACCTGTCACCCCATTTATCAGCACTAGGAGTTGCTTACTAAAGTAAGCAGCTCCTAGTGCTTGAACAAACGCTGCAGTGTTAGAGTGATAGCGTTACCGGAAACCTCCGATAACGCTATCTAACACTGTGGCGGGGTACAGTGTAATCATCGGACAGCTCGCAAAGCTGTCTGACGTATTCATGAGGGGGCGGGGTTGGGGCGTGACTAGGGGTGGTGACTGCCGCCTAGCACGCGGCAGTCAATGCCGGCTTATGGAGCGTGCGGGGCGGTCCGGGGTAGAAGCAGCGCCTCGGACCGCCCCCTCATGAATACATCGGACAGCTTTGCAAGCTGTCCGATGATTACACTATACCCCGCCGCAGTGTTTGATAGCGTTACCGGAGGTTTCCAGTAACTCTATCACTCTAACACTGCGGCGTTTGATCAAGCACTAGGAGCTGCTTACTTTAGTAAGCAGCTCCTAGTGCCGATAAATGGGGTGACAGGTCCTCTTTAAAGGAAAACTCCCATTAGCATGGTAGTGAATTAAACTATACTTAGCAGAGGGTGCTCTGGTATGTACGCAGGTTGCTCACGGTTAATAACTATGCAAGCCTCCAGCAGCCATACTTACCTCCTCTCTTATGTATGCCTCCTGAGTAATGTTACCAGGCTCTCCAGCAGGGGATAGCAAGTAAGTATGGCTGCTGGAAGGGTGCATGCAAGGCTAATTAGAATATTTTTAAAGTCGCCGCCATGTCAGGGTTTAAGAAGATATTTTCTGTTATTGTGGAGAAGATGCCGATAGGTAAGCATAGTTTGCTTAATTCATTTTATAATTTTTTGACTCCCATCCATAGAAACTGACCCTTCATGACTCCACAGAAGGTTCTTATTCCCCTGCCCTACACAACCCGCCTACCCCTAGAGACTTTTTCAATGGCACTTTATGTTAATTCATGTTAATTCATATTAAGATTCATGGGATCTCTGATCCGTACCTATTCTTATTTGATTCACAAATTATGTTAATGGAATTAACAATTCTGTTGCATTGTATAACATTCTATAAAACTTCTGGGACTTCCCAATCTTTCAAGAAAGAAATTCAAAGACAATTTAAATAACAGGATATAAAAATCCCCTAATATACTAATAACGATCTTATAAGTTCTTTACACTGTAGTACTATCCTTTTTAAGGCTGCTTGGGATTTGATCCAATGGCAATTGTAAGACTGGAATATGAACAGTGATATCTAATGGCTTTATTGCCAGTAAAAGCTAATAGCCAAGTATATATATACAACTAATGCTGCAATTAAAACAAAAGAAAAGATATACATAAATCACTGTGTCCCAATCAAACAGCCATCTACCACCCTCTATCACCTACCGTATGATATACCTTCCTGCAAGAAACAGATTTTAGAAGGAGTCTCCCTCTTATACCAAAAAAGAACACAAATTTCTATCTGTTACCAGAAAAACAGAATAGAAGAGCAGAATTATAATTTTAACAAACCTGTTTTAGGAAAATGCAGGAAGTCCTGTAAACTGGGAAATGTTTTCAGATGATACTACGCTCTGTAAATCAAAAGTAAAAAAAACACAGAGGAAGATACTACAACATTACAAAGGATAAGTAGAAGCTGGAGCCTACATGAAGAGATAGCCAATGAAGTGTGGTGTCAAAAATGTAAGGGATGAGGATTCAAGCAAGTTCAATTAAATAATAAAACACTGCATAAAATACGCTAGAAAAAAATTAACCGGTATTGGTGGACAGCTAACTTATCTATACCAGGCAGCTTCTGCCAATGACAAAAATATAATATGATGTATCAAGAGTAGTAATGAGCGAACTATTAATTCGGTTTCAGCAGAGCTTGGCCAAACCCAAACTTGGAGTTCTGTCTATATCGAACTTGGACCCAAACCACTCTGCCAGTACCACCTGCAATTGGTGCTGGTACTGATTGCAGATATTATCTGTTTTAATTCCACTGGAGGAAATGAAATAGATTTGATGAAGGCGCGCCACCATTTTAGGTGCTAAAGATTGGTGTCGCCATTAATTTTGCTGGCAGTATTTAAAATGTTAACTTCCAAAGTTGGTGCAAGCACTGATCACGGATGTACCAGGTGTTGGTTTTTAAGAAGATCAGGGGTTGGTTCCGCTAAACACTATTCAGAGAGGCATAAATAGTTATGGCCTCATCACTAAGTAGACCATACATAAGATCTTTCTATTGATCTTCATAAACTATGGCCTGTAACAATGACAAGGGGGCATCCCCTACACCTAGAGGAAAGATCATTTTACTGTTTTCATAAATAGGGTTTCTTTACTGTGAGAGCAGTGACACTGTAGATTGCCACAGAGTGTTGTGATGGCTTACATGCTGGAAACGTTCTAGAAGGACCTGCTTTTATTGAAAGTAAATATATGATGTTATTAGAACTAAATTTGATACAATGTTGATCCAGGCGTCCAGGTATCACATAGAAATTTTCCCCCTACTATGTGTAAAATGACATCAGCCTAATAGGGGTTTCTGACTTCCTTTAGATCTGTGGTGGCAAACCTATGGCACAAGTGCCAGAGATGGTACTCAGAGCCATATCTGTGGGCCCCCAGCACTATTTAAAGCAACAATTCCTGAGTTTCCAGAAGAGAAAGGAGGTATGGACAGGGCTGGATTATCATTGGAGCTCCTTCCCCATGATTCCTATACAGGGGGACCCTGGAGGGAAGCTACATTGATAATCTGAACTTCCCCTCCTTCGTTCAACTGCATTGGTGTCTTCAAGGCATTGTCTCATTGTGATTTATAAGTGGGTTTTTGGCTATAGTTTGGGCACTATGCCCCTAAAAGGTTACCATAACTGCTCTAGATAAACACTAGAATTGTACAATGGGTTACACTTGAATGACCTTATCTGCCATGGTACATTTTATGTGGGTAACATTATCTTCTGTTATATGATGTTATTGGAAGGGCCAATTTACAGATATTTTACTTGGGTCACTTTAGGTTGTGCATCCATTGGTCTAAGCAATGTTATTCAGGATCAAGGGTTGAAAAATAAAGGGCCCCAGGGCTATATAAATAACAACACATTAAGCACACCCCTCTCTGGCAGTCCATTCAGTGTCACTGTCAACCTCTCACAGCCTGCAACTGCTGCTTTAGCCGGTGCATGGCTGTTGACATTGCACCAACCACTGTGTTTCCGTATATAAAGAGATGCTGGTGGTGCAGTGGTCCAGAGCATTGGAGAGAAGTGTAGGATATTTGCTACTTTTATACCTCCCAGGGCCCTTTTAAAGAAAAAAAAGACCCTAATCCTGCAGAACCTCTTTAGTTTTCCCTTTGGGAAGTTACTACTGTGGAAACCAATCATCACGAATTTAACTACTAAGGTAGATCTGGTGGCAGGTTACTGTAATGTAGTGTAGCCTAATGCTCACTTTAATAAAACATGTTGTGGCCCACAATTAATGATGTATATGCAAATTTTCTGAAGAGGCATCTGGGGCATGGAGAAGCTGTGCCGTAGAGTGGGAGCTATGGCTACTCCATACCCCAGTAGCCTCTTTCGATCTCTCCTACCCCAGTCTTCAGCACGCAGCTCGCAGCAGCTGCGCACGCTCATCTGAGAAGCCAGAGCTACTGCGCATGTTGACAATTCCATGGTTCTGGCTCATGGAGCAAGGATTCCTCTTTTTGAAGTCAATCATTACTGAGTGCACAATGATCTTAAGTGTAGAAAAGTGTTAATCTCAAAAAATTTCAACAAGTTTAGTTAACCAGGATCTGTGTTACTGCTGCAGGTATGTGCGATATGCCAGTATGTGGAAGGAGCCAGGATTTCTGGGTCACTGGTCAGTGAAGCTGGAGTTCTGCGCATGCGCTGTGCGCTGAAGATGTCTGGGTAGGAGGATCAAAGAGGCTACTGGGGCATGGAGTAGCCGCGCCGTCTAGCCTCAGTTCCGGCTACTCCACGCCCCAGTTGCCTCTTTAGAAAGTTTGCATATTACCCTGATTAAAGATTAGAAAAGATAGAGGGGAGTAAAGGATCAGCCCTAAAAAGGGCTATCCTTATATTCTTTAGATGCACCTATCATCACCTATTAAGGTGGATCTGTAGAGGTAGGTTTCACTTAATGTGCTCAAAATAAGCCTGTATTCCATGTTTTACGTCAATCTTACAAGACCTTTCCACTTTGGGCTTCCTTTGTGAGATAGTACAGCAGTCAACAAGGATATAGGAACTCATGGCTTCTCGTATCATGAGATAATCACTTATCTTCACTTTATTTATTGCAAGCATACATAAGGAACTGTAAAAGCCAATGCAAAAGCAATACCTAAAAGCCTACTGTGTATGATACAACGAGTAACATAGTATAACAGTTGTCATATCTCAATATTCCATCACCCAGTAAGGATTCCATTAGATAAGAGCTGTGAACAACGTATAATAATTAGCTCCACGCTGCAAACTGACCCTGCAATGAACAAGGGAGAGAAATATGTGGAGAATTTATCAAGGATACATGAGCCAATATCACATTCACGTATGTAAGCCAAGTTCAGGGGGGATTGTCGATGGTGCAGACAAAGTCAGATACAGCAGGAAAGTGTTCAGATTACAGAGTTATGTCATTATTGTAGACCAGCCTATTGTGAGAGACAGCTCATATTAGGATGCATATAGTTTACTTATTACCAAGTTTAGCCGACGTTGGACTGGATTGCTGAGGGTAAACCAGTAAAATAAATCATTGGGTCCACCACTGTACAGCTACATGCAAATATTATTTATCTGTAAATTCCCAAAGCAAAAGCAACACAAATTTCTTTCACTAGTAGTCTAACCCTTGTCCATGCATAGGATGATTGAGATGCTGTATGGTGAATGTGTAAGTAAGTAAACTGTGCTTTGCCTCAATCGTGATGGAGCTGGGGCTGACCTAGCTCAGGAGCGCCACAGCTGGATTCACCTGGGTTAAGAGAACCCATACCTGGAAGTTTACTAAAGTTTGGTAGAAGTTTACTAAAGTTTGGTAGAAGTTTACTAAAGTTTCATCATAAACCTGAAGAATCATTAGGTGCTTCACTTTCATAGAACCTGCTAAAACGATGGCTGCCATCTGAGAGGAGAAGTAGGAAGAATTACATGAGCTTAAGTAGTGAAATAGCCCATAAACCTTGCAAAAAAGTCTCCAAACCATTCTGAAAGCAGTATAGAATAGATGTCAGAATCACTATAACTGCCAAAGCTCTCAGGATGTGTAAGGAGATCTTTGAGGAACATTGATCATTGAACACAACACATATAGATATACCCTCCCTGCGTCTAATATACATGACAAGACAACCTCCACTCACTGCTCAGTTTTTATGTCCAATATCCAAATGAGACCATACTCTACCAAATTCATGGCTCTGACAATGCTTCTTAGACTATACAGGAACTGCTATAAAATGCCTACTCTCCAACTAGCTTTGAGAAAAATATCACCTCAAAATCAAATGCATCATCTAATGTTTCATCGCCAACACCCTATTAGTCCCCACAACAATCATAAGGGCCCCAGAAATACCAAATCTGCTCCTTTAATGTACAACAATCCATAACATGTGTTTTTGACCATACAAAGCTACAGGCAGAGTTAGGTAGCAGCCCATGTGAGGCTCTGGGCGGGTCTTTCAGATGGAAGAGCTTTCTGATCTCTGCATTGTAGTAGTCCGCACCCCCTCCCCTGTAGAAGGAATAGGGTCTGTATTAGAAATTTGGTTGCGTACCTACAACAATCAGTCAGAGCCAGGGAGAAAGGAACTGTGGAACACTTCATTGCAAAGAGTAGAAAGCTCTTCAGGCTGAGAGACTAGCCCAGAGCACTTGCATGAGCTGCTAACGGGGGTTAAAAATGTACTTTTTAGAGTCATGCTGCTACTTATTACACACAAAGGTATTGCTCCACAGATCTCCAGGAACAATACTGGCTGCATTTTATTTTGGAGAAAACTGATGACGAATTCCCTTGCAATTATTTCATTTTTCCATAAGAAGAGATGATGCGATTTTTTTGCACCTAAAAATAGATAAAGTAAAATGAGAACATTCTGCAACTATTAAAAACAGTAAATTTATGTCTAGAAAGCTAATAAAATGCCCCTATAAATGCTGCTCTTACATGCGGGATGATTATAGGACAGATAGCCTCTCCTTTCAGTACCTTATATCTGATTCAGTGATATTTACAGCTTTCATTGCTTTTATTACATAACCTAAATGTGGAGTGTGAGTGAGCTGGAAAATGTTTTAACATTAGACAATCTGTGTTAAAGTTTGTCACATACATGGGATATTTCTGCACAAAGTGCCACTAGCAACTCATAGTGCTTTACTATTTTAGCTGCTAGGAGGCATCTTTTCTATAATGGCTTCTAAGAATTATGGTGGGAATTTGTGCATAAAAGTCATCAAACCTGTAGTATATACATAATCATACAGAACCATAATACGGCTCCCATTGTACTAGGATTCCATATGGATCCATTCACATTTTTGGTCAGATGTAGTTATATCATATGGAAGTCGATGGAGCACCATATTGTGGCACACAGAGTAGCAGTGTAATAAGTTGCCTTGTGCTTTGATGAAGTGTAATTTCTCTCGTTAAGTTGTTTTATCAATAATCCATAAATATGCATCTAGTTTTGACTGGCACCAGTGTGAAATATGGCAACATGTCTAACGAATGAGTAATGGGGCTGTGTACAAGCCACTTTTTTCAGACTAATAGAAGGCCCCATGACTTTCTAAGCACAGAGCCAGTGTTAGGACGGGGCAAACTGGGCATTTGCCCAGGGCTCCCTATCCTAAAGGGTGCCCTTTAAAAAAAAAAAAGATTATAAAAAGATGTTCTTCAGCAGCAGTAGAGTATTTTAGTATTTTCAGGTATTTTACTGTACTATGTCAGAACAGATGCTACAGATCCTCATGCAGCAGCTGAGGGGTATAGAATAGGGCATAATTTACCCCTACATGATCACAAAAAGTTGGGTTATCTTCTGCCGCAGAGACCCTTGATGATTTTATATACTGTATCATTTGCACACAATGGGGGTCATTTACTAAGGGCCCGATTCGCGTTTTCCCGACGTGTTACCCGAATATTTCCGATTTGCGCCGATTTCCCCTGCATTGCCCCGGGATTTTGGCGCACGTGATCGGATTGTGGTGCATCGGTGCCGGCATGCACGCGACGGAAATCGGGGGGCATGGCCGAGCAAAAACCTGACGGATTCGGAAAAACCGTTGCATTTAAAAATAGAAATGTGTCGCTTGGGACGCGCTTACCTTCACTCAGCCCGAGCCGGTGAACTCCAGCGCGTTCAGATGCTTTTCAGCGCAGCAACGCCACCTGGTGGACGGCGGAGGAACTACCTTGATGAATCCCGGCCGGACCCGAATCCAGCACAGAGAACGCGCTGCTGGATCGCAAACGGACCAGGTAAGTAAATCTGCCCCAATGATTTACTTACCCGGTCCATTCGCGATCCAGCGCCCGCGTTCTCTGCAGTGGATTCGGGTCCGGCCGGGATTCATCAAGGTAGTTCCTCCGCCGTCCACCAGGTGGCGCTGCTGCGCTGAAAAGCATCTAAACGCACTCAAGTTCACCGAGCCGGACCAAGTGAAGGTGAGCGCGTCCCAAGCGACACTTTTATTTTTTTAAATGCGGCGGTTTTTACGAATCCGTTGGATTTTCACTCGGCCACGCCCCCCGATCTCCATCGCGTGCATGCCGGCACCGATGCGCCACAATCCGATCGCGTGTGCCAAAATCCCGGGGCAATACAGGGAAAATCGGCGCTAATCGGAAATATTCGGGTAACACGTTGGGAAAACGCGAATCGGGCCCTTAGTAAATGACCCCCAATATGGCAGATACTATGGATAAGGAATAGGAACAGAAAGATGCATATTTGAAGTGATTGCACATTTAGGAATACATTTTCAGGTGCATCAGATTTAATGCATCAGTAAAAGTCCACCCATAAATACCAATTAATTACTTATCAAAATTCCTCATTTATATTACTTTTTAAAACAGAGGTTGAAATATGTTACAGAAAACATAAAAGGCAAAATCATGGCTGCCTGCATTCACCACCAGAGGGAGATTGGGAACTTTCTGCTTAAATTAAGCTGAAAAATAAATTATACTCCTAAACTCTGCTTATGTGAATGTGCAAATCTTCTATTCTATAGTAGTATATTCTACTACTGTCAAATCCCGTATGAGAATCTGCAGGCAGGTTCTTATATATATATAGGATAAGCTCCCACGGACTCCCTTTGATTTTTAGTGGGATGGGGATTTTGGCACAGTAGAAAAATATCACCATATGAGATAGCGTTCACAGTTGTCCCAACAGGTTCCTCCTCTTGCCTCTAATCCATATTTCTCCAGTCCTGGGATCACACCTTTAACCCCTAACTATACCTGCTGCTGACTATCTGTGCCTTTATTGCACCTTATGGACATGTATTGTGGAAAGTGGGACAAACAGAAGTCCCAACTGGAGAGTATCTGAAATACAGGACTAACCTGATGTCTACTAAAAGATTCTTGTATATTGATAAAACCTATCATTGCCAGGTTCCCAGGTCAGATTGCTTGCAGTATTTCATGAATGTGCTGATTTAAGGGTTTGGCTTTTTATCCACTGCCCATAGAATTAGAATGAAGATCTGTGTAGGATATCTGTAAACTCTGCCAATACTCCGAAATCTCATAGCAACATATTATGTTTTCACCTGTTTTCTGGGGCTGACTCAGCGACTATCACACATGAAAGCGAAGCAAGGTATAGTGCAACCAAGTCACTGGAGTAAAATCCTACACCGACCTTTGTTCCAGGAAGCCATAAAGGTCAAAGACTAAGACTTTTGCAGAGAGATACAATACTCAGCAGGAGTAGAGGCCGCTCCTAGATTAGACAACTGCGGTATGCGACACGCCATACCCTTAAAGCGCCAACCTTGCTGCATTATTTAGTGTAAATCTAAAAGAGCAGCAGTCTTTTATGATGAATTCACGTTGGCAACCACATAACCTGTTTTATCTTCGACAGTTTAATTACTCTGGAGACGTGATTAACCGCTTCAGTGCATTAACTCTCACCCTTTGTAAACAATTAAAGCATGGTTATAGTTCCATTAAAGAAACTGATAGAAACAGGTCAATCCAGGGCTTGAAGTCTGCTTAATCCTAAATTTCTGCAAATGGATTTATAGTCCGATAAATGGAGGGTGTGTCCTCACACTGCAGTTCTCTGAGCTCTCTGCATTTGGATGCTTGGCAAGACCTTCCCTTTGCTCTGAATAACATTATAGCAGGCTGAATACTCCAGTAGTCAATGCAAAAGTAAAAGGTGGTTTATGTTGATTGGGTATTCACAAAAAGACAAAATTCTTAAATATACTTAAGATGACAAAATAACACCTTCTCTAAGTCCAACCTGTCTCTATCAGTCTTATCAGTCCTGGTGTATACAACTACAGTTTCCCCTGGATCAGACCGTAAATCAGAAGTCTAGGGTCAGGCAGGACAGATTGCACTGAGCTCCTCTCTGCATCGGCCCCTCCCTGAGCATTTCAGGACGAGCTCACACAGAGACTTCCTGACAGAAAACAGCAGCATGAGGAGAGTTAATCTACAAGCTACAGGCAGATAAGGTCTTTATCCAGGAGAGGGAAGGAAATCAGAGCTGACAGTATGTTATGGCTGAGATAGCAGAGCTGAGAATGTCATTGTGTGTTATATGGATATCATCATCTCTCATCTCTGATCTGTCTCATCTCTCGTTCTATGTGTCAGATAGCAGTAGATTGTTCAGAAGCTAAATAAAAGTGTAGATAAACCTGTATCCTGATAATCTAAGCACATTGTCAGCTCACATCATCTCCTAGCACAGATGAATCATGAAGTGTCTGCTTAGAGATTCCCTGCCGACCCTCTGGAATTTTACACTGAGTGATAGAAGCTAAAACAGCAATAAAACTGGGTTTTCTTTCATCAGCAAACCCCTGTGCATCTTTTTGAAACAGTAGGTTTAAAACAAGATTCCATATTAGTACAAAGCTACATTGTACATATCCCATTAACAGGTGAGAAGCAGTTACAATAAGTAAATTAGTCCTAGATAAGTAATAATGATAAGTGAGATCATTCCCAGGTTAAATAAAAATCATTACATGTCTCCATTCAAATAGTGATGCCCATAAACTTTGGAATAGGACCAAATAATACAACCTCTATACTATATATAATGGGGCACATTTACTGACCTGTCCTGTCGCATTCCAAGAAAGTGCATTGTCCGACTGGAATGCACTTTGGTGCGATTCACTAAGATTGTGCACCCTATATCCTGCATGTGTCGCTTCCCCGCTTAGGTCCGCCAAAGTTCACCTTCTTCCCAGTGTATGTAAGTGCATTGTCTTGCGACACAATTTGAATGTTAAATCCCGCGCTCAGTCCGAATCAGTGGGATCATCCAAAGGCTTGCTTTTTCCTGATGAAAGCCGGCGCAGCTGCACCACAATCCGATCCCGTGTAACACAATCTCCAGTTATATACCTGTCACAGTGGCGCAAATCCAGCAAATTACTAAAATTAGATGAAAGTGCAATCCACGGATCCTTAGTAAATAAGCCTCAATGTCTTATCCGTTAAGACACATGTTTCAAGTGTTATAAGCTTCCTCAGAGGGGAATTTATGCCTATTGTCCAAATTAATTTTTGATCAAAAGCTATTGTCCAAACACAGCCAAGCATGCATGTTTTATGGGAAAAGATAAGACTCTGCAATACACATTGAAATAAATGGGATCCGCCACTGCAATCATCTGGGACAACCATTACACTATGGTCAGCAATGTTAGCTAATATTGTAGGGGGGTTTCTTTTCAGCAGTTGCCTCATTTACATCACACACTAATACCTGGAAAACGTCCTCATATATCGTAATGATTCAGTTTCCATACTATTACTGCCTGATGTCATGAGGCTGGTGTGAAGGTAAGTGATATCTATCTATGACACTGTCTGGTTTTAATTTGTGAAAAGGACAACCGGTAATATATTCCCTTTAAAGGACATCGACTATCAGGATGAAGGATTGTAAACCAAGCACAATGACATGCTGGTGTGTGCCCCCTCTGGCAGGATATGCTCTTCTTTTAGCTTCTTATGCCCTTGTTTTTAAGAAAAAAAACATTTTTAAAAGCATGCAAATGAGCCTGAGGGGCTCCTGGCTTAATAGATGTCAATGGAGTCTGGAGCTCCTCAGGCTCAATGCCTAATTTTTAAAACCTTTTTTCTTGTAAAACCAAGGGCTTATAAAGCTAGAAGAAGAATGGATCTTGACAGAGAGGTCACACACCTGTATGTAAGTGTTCTTGTTTTACAATCCTTCATCCTGGTGGTAGATTTCCTTTAAGTCCTTTATACTATGTAGATCTCAAACTACTGCTGTATTAATAGAGTTCAAGATATTGTCCAATATTACACACAGAAATGAGATGTCTATATTATGTCCGGTATACAGCGAGCCATAAACACGTACAGATAAAGGTTACAACCACAAGAACATAAAGTCGCTGCTGTCCACACCCTTTCCTAACACAGTACCAAGCTTTTTTTCTTTTTACCCTTCCCTTTGACACACCTAGATTTGTGACTTTACACTGGCAACTCATGATTTCCTTCTCAGCAGGCCATGCCGTTTCTTGAATCACACCCTACATTGTAAGCAGACCCCTCATGCTTGTTATATTAACTAGGAAACTGAGCTGTAAGTTACATAAATGATCTGTCTGGCCGCACATTAAAGAACAAGCACTGCCGGCGTTTGGCACTGATGTGCTAGATATCAAAGGTTTTGTATCTCTTATCTTGTAGTTTTACTCATGAAGATATCCTATCATTTCATAGTACCACACTGAAGATGGTCACGCTTAAAGGGCTACTCCAGGATCTATCTATTGATCATGTATCTCTGGAGTCAACACCTGGCACCTCTGCGGATCAGTTATTTGATTAGATGGCATCCCTTGGATAATCAATATGGTCTATTAAATACATCGCCATACATGATAAAGTGGTATTGGGACTGAGCTGCAAACAGGCCCTGTGAAAAATAGATGTGATGTAAACAAGTGGAGAACTATAGGGTTCATTTATCTTTATCTTTCTTCCTCCTTTTTCTGGCTTTTTTGAGACATTTTAGGCAGATTGCAATTTTTGGGTCTTTTTAGGGACATTTGTTTTCCGCCAGTAAAATGTATGATAAATGTATCTTAGGCTACATTCACACTGCCACATGGGGGACATATATATGGCCAACGTATATATGGCCAATGGGCGCACGGCTCCCACGGCATACGCCGCTGTGCGCCATATATCACTATGGAGAGGGGCGGGGGTGAGAAGAGCTCACCTCCTCTCCTCGCGCGCTGCCGTGTGCCCGCCGTGCTACGGTTCGTTGGGCAACGGCAGTGTGAATCTAGCCTAAGATACATTTATCTTCTATGCTTAATGTAACAATTGACATTTATCACTTTTGGCACAAAAAAAACTCCAGACGAAGTGACTTGAGACATTTGTGTGACATTTTTGAGACATTTGTAACAAATGTCTCAAAAAGAGATCTGAGAAAAAATCCCCCATTTAACACAAGGAAAAAGTGATATTAATAAATTACCAAAAAAGCAGATGGAAAAACTAGCCAAAACAAACAGAGATTAGATAAATGACCCCCTATGACTGTTTCAATCAGATAATCCTATAGTAATCACTATTACTTATAATAAATGATAACATTTGCCATATTAAATTGCAATAATTTTTTTTCCTGATTCCATATCTAACACATCTTTTGTGTATGTGTGTATACATAAACTGGCAGACAGAGGCCTAGTTTTTGCAAACTACTGGGAGGTTCCCAGTGATGTCACTGTCCATGTTAGGGCAGTGACAGCAACGGGGAGACATCCCAAACATCAGCAGTAGCCAATCACTGGCTGCTGCCAATGTTAACTCCTCCCCCATGAATATGGGACGAGGAATCAACATCGGCAGAGACATCTGTGCCCTCAGTCATAAGAACATGTCAGGAATTCTCCCGCCGTCTCCTTACAATGTAGGGACAATTGAGATAGGAATCCTTAGCCTTAACTGGATGATTGTGCCCTCTGATATCGGCTTATCTAACTTGAGAACAAAGGATTGAAATCCAACATGCCCAACCCTTCAGGGCGGCACGGTGGCTTATTGGTTAGCATTATAGCTTTGCAGCGCTAAGGACCTGGGTTCAAGTCCCAGGGTCAACATCTGCATAGAGTTTGTATGTTCTCTCCTAGGTTGTCTCCCACACTCCAAAACATACTGGTAGGCTCATTAGATTGTGAGTACCATTGGGGACAGGGACTGATCTGACAAGTTCTGTGCAGCGCTGCGTAATCTGTGTGCGCTATTTAAATAAAGGAATTATTATTCTAATTTGTTAATATCTGCCAGCAGGACAAGGAAGTGATTATTAGTGAGACCATCTTATCTTTATAATGTAGGTTTTGCTAAGCAGCAAAGTCTGCTAAAGGTTAAATATTCAGGATATAAGATATATTACAGCAGAATTTTTTTTTTTTACCTACTATAGCACAAAGAAAAGGAATGGCGGTAGAGGGAAAGGGTTAAAGAATGATAGATACTCTTGCATGTCCATGCAATTATTACAACAGTGAAGACTTGGGACACAGTCAGTATATTAGCTAAGCTGGCGTAATTCCTGACTATTATTAGACTACAATCAAAGACTGTAGACAACTAGGGGTTCCCATGATGGGAAACATGGATTTCAGTCTTTTGTATGTCTAGTGAGTTGCTATGTATACAATAAATTTACAGAAAAATGATCCCTGAGCGGGGAGACCCAGCAGGAAGTGATGTGACTGCTCACCTTCCTGTTGGCTTTTCCTGCGGAGAGTCAGCATTCCATGAGATTGTAGCATTGTCTGCAATATACAGAAAAGCCGCTGCTAGGGGATGTAATTGTGCAAGTCCAAGGAATCCAGACTTGCATACAGACAATAATTAGTATTAATATGTATATATAGTAATCATTTATTGTGGATCTGGGTTGTATGGTCTGTAATACAGTACACATAACCTGTCGCTGGCCCCTCTGTATCCCATATACGCAAAATTTTATGAACAGTCTTGTATGGATGTTAACTTATAGGAGAATGGCAGAAAAACTAAAGTAGGTTGAACACATTGATCTAGGTGGGTCTGGACCAAAAGATGTGATGGTAAAGTAGGACCATGTTGACATTTAATGCAATGGTTTCCATGGATATGGAGGAGATTCATCAGAAGTGTCTGAGGTATAACTCTTCTAGTTGCCCAGATAAACCAATCAGAGCTCAGCTTTAATTTTATAAACAGCTGTGGGAAAATGGAAGTTGAGCTCTGATTGGTTGCAATGAGCAACAACTCTGCTCTCACACACTTCTAAAACATCTTCCCTGAAAAGTAAAGGTGTGTGGCCTATTCCCCTTCTCCTCATTAGGACTGAGCATACATGTATATCGGAGAGTTTAGAGGAGATAGCAGCAACTTAGGTGACAACCGAATCAATACCAGAGAGATGTTTCTTACTGTCACATAGTTGGAAGGCTACCTAGAAATGTTGTATTAAAAAATTCCTGGATTCATTTCCCAAGCAGTATGTATAAAATTTATCATAAAAATAATATATGTAAAATTATGCTAAAAGGTAGGAAAGGAAAGTCCACTCCTATTGTAGTAATCTTAGTGCACATTTATAGTAGAAGTAAACCATGCCTCCAACCTTGGCCTTGGAGTAGACGTGTACTGTGTACTATGCGTCCACTCCCTTTCCCGCCCATTGTATAATTGGTTAACAACCACCCCACAAGTACAAAGTGCAAAAAGATATGAAACATAAAATCAGGATTTTTTGGAATTTGGAAGGAAGTTTATTGAAGATGTTTCATAACAAACCATACATAAAATCCCTCCCTAACAACAGTCAGAAGACTTCCACCAACTAACACAGACCAGACAGTACAGAGTGGAAAATGGGAGTAGTTGCTTCTTATACAGATGCAGGTTCAAACTTTAAAGGCATCAGTGACTTAAACTTCCAGAAATTTTGCTGTCTGGCAGCTTCCTTGGCATCAGTAATCTGAGTAGACTTTATAGTTGAGGGTGAAGAATAGCACCGAATGTTTCCACTGATATATACAATAATGGGATTCGCTCTGCATAGGGACACTACAAAATACCCAGAAATACTGTATTTTTGGGGGATCTGGGCATCACCTCTATACTAAACATTGACCTGCAGAGGTTTAATAAGGCTGCTGAAGGATAGCCTCAAGATTATGATGTAAGCACCAGCCAGCTGTTATGTCACTGTGTCACGCTCAAGGAGAACACAGACTTAGAGGGCAGTAAGACGAAGCAAAAGAGAGCATTGCAAAGACAGAGAGAGGTGTTGCTTTGAACAACATCAGTAACCAGCCATACCCTTAAACAGTGTTAGTAATGTAAGTTGCAAATGCTTGGCACAATAATGAGGTTTAATATGCAGCACTATATCATGGTGCCTCTCCTCTGCAGAGTAAACTGTATCTCTGTTGGAAGGTATGGATGGCACTGGTGAAGTCATAAATCATGGACTATAGCCGCTTCTTAGTATTTAATGCTGCTTCTGCTGGAAGATGTTGTCACTGAGTAGCTCTTCACAGCGCTAGATGATCCACCACCGCTGCCGAACTTGACAGAGCTGCCGCCGAATCCTGATCCAGCACCGAAGCTGGCTCCAGAGAATCCACCATATCCGCTTCCACCTCCAACTGCAGAGCTTGAGTTCACCACAGCTGTAATGTATAAGAGTGGTTAGCGTTCCGTGTACTCTACACCAAAACCAATGCTACAAGAAATACTAGCTAGAGAGATACTTACATACGCTAACAGCGCCAACACCTTCACCAGAGAGTCTAAGGAAAACATAAAACACAATATTAAAGATTAAAATTGTGCCAAAAGTAGAATAATTCATACTAATCATGAAGAGTCATATTTCCATACCTGCTTTCTTCTCCTTCCAGCAGTTTTCTGTAGGTGGCAATTTCAATATCCAGAGCCAGTTTGACGTTCATGAGTTCCTGATATTCGCGGAGCTGGCGAGCCATGTCTTGCTTGGCCTTCTGCAGAGCGGTCTCCAGATCGAACAGTTTGGAGCGGGCATCTTTCAGTGCCAGATCACCACGATCTTCAGCCTCAGCAATCTGAGCTTCCAGTTTAGCACGCTAATATTGGGGGGAAAAAATGTATTATTTATAGCTGAAGTACAATCCAGATTACTATATAATTCTTTTTAATCTTGCAGATTACATGCACAGTTTACAGGTGGAATCAGACTGAACTCATTGTGCAGGTTGATATAATTGTTCTGACCTGCATTATTTATGAGCAGCAGCTGATCACACTATGAATCATGCGTCCACGCCCTGCCCCGAGACAAAACTTTTACAAAGCCATCTAAATGGTAACTAATCCATCAATGTGCTCACTTCATGCTTTATGTTGCTTCCAGGCAGAATTAAATCTCCCGTTATTGCACCTGCTATGAACTGTTATAAAGAACCTTAAAAGATGCTACTGACAAAGGAAACTCTCAAAATGTTTGATGTGTCTTCTATCACATGCTATAAATTTGGTAAATGAGTTTGAACCATGGTAACTTGGACATGCCTTTGAGGTCAACATGCAACACAGCAGCCCAAGATATATAGCAAATCACAACTCTGAAATATATTGCTTATTCTTTTTATGCAATATCACTTTATGGCAAAAGTAGAACCACTAGAGAGACCAGGATCTGAAACTTACCTGGGCCTTCACGTTCTCAATCTCAGCCTGCAGTCTTTGGATGCTACGGTTCAGCTCGGAGATCTCAGCCTTGGTGGTGCGTAGATCATCTCCATGACGTCCAGCTGTGGCTTGGAGTTCCTGGAACTGTGGAGGTAAAATTTGCAATCTGGTTAATGATCCACTATCAATCATAGGCTTTTAGAAGAATTAATTAACATGAATCTTACTTTGTTCTGGTATACAGCTTCAGCTTCAACACGGCTCTTTTGGGCAATCTCTTCATACTGAGACTTGACTTCAGCAATGATGCTGTCCAGGTCCAGTGCTCTGTTGTTATCCATGGACAGGACAACTGAGGTGTCTGAGATCTGGGCCTGCAGCTCACGCAGCTCCTGCAGAAGTAAGAATATCCCAATTTAGAAATAATGAACTGTATATTCTCTGAAGCCAAAATAATTCTCAAACCATATCTAGTGCTACTTACAGCTTCATACAGGGCCCTCAGGAAGTTGATCTCATCAGTCAAAGAATCGACCTTGGCTTCCAGCTCGACTTTGTTAAGATAGGCACCATCCACATCCTGTAAAGAACAAACAAATGTCATGAAATTCCAGGTTTCTCTGAGTGACCCTTCATAGCTGCATTGTCTTCAGTCCTATGAGGAACTTCTGGCAGTCTCTAACTAATGATAATATAACAGGTCCTTCTGCAAGTTAAAAGATGTTTCTTCACTGATTGGATTATTTTATTATGGAAATGCTCACCTTCTTGAGAACAACAAATTCATTTTCAGCTGCGGTACGCCTGTTGATTTCTTCCTCATACCTGCAAAGGAGGAAAGGAGAGACATGGATGGTGAGTAGAGTTGGCAGGAAGGGCTCGACATGCAAAACAAAACACAACTGTATTCCCTTTTGTTATATAATCTCCCCAGGAAACCGGGCAGCCAGGTTTTTCCTTTCATGCTCTGTTTCATGAACCTTACCTCTCTACTGCTAACTTATCCTGAGAATCACAGAATTTCAGAACAAGTCTGAACTACTAGACCTCACTATAATTTCTGTAATGTGATAACTGGACATTACAATGCTTTCATAGCGGGTATGGTAGAAATAACGCCATGCCAACGTTGTGCAAAGGTGTCTGCCAGGACTTTGCAAGCAAAACACAGCTCAACACACAGTCATAGTTCCTCCGGGAAGGAAAAGGTTAGGCTGTGTGCTGTTATGTGTATCAAGGGAGCCTCCATTATAAACTTTGGCAGGAGGTTGTGTTTGTACTGAATGTTGCTAACAATGAGCTGATCCCATGAAACTGTGTTATATTTGCACTTATATGGTGAATATATAAAATCCCTAATAAATAAAACTGGGCTGTATTGCAAATTGTCCATAAACTGTGCACAGAAAACATACATTCTCTATTGCAATATCTACATGTATGACCAAGTGTACAGGTAAATGTATAGAGGATGTAAGTCTAATGTAAATTTCTTTGAATAAAGCAATTACTGGTGGACAATGTTAGATACTGAAGAATATTTCAATCCAGAATCTTCATTGTCTTTGCCAAGCCCCTGGACATGTAGATTTGATTACCTGCTATTGACTTTCTTCTAGGAGACACACCCCAGGTTTATCTACATTGTTTGCTTTAGTTCCTGTCAGCCTCTACTTGGCCAAGGCAGGATTTTGTGAACCCTGCCCTCTTTTCACTTTCTTTGGTCCCTTTAGGGTGTGGCGCTTGCCCATACAACCACTTTGCAATCATTCTGTTACAGTCATGCACAGTAAAGTATTTGTGACCCACAATTTACATATAATTCTTAATTAAGTCCTAGACAGTAATCTGTTGACTTACTTGTTCTTGAAGTCCTCAACCAAGTCTTGCATGTTTCTGAGTTCTCCATCCAGTCTGCCCTTATCGCTGGTCAGGCTGTCTAGCTGCCTCCTGAGGTTGCCAATGTAAGCTTCAAACAGGGGTCCAATGTTGTTGGTTGAAGTAGAACTCTTCTGTCTCTGCAGAAGTTCCCATTTTGTCTCCAAAACTTTGTTTTGTTGTTCCAAGAATCTAACCTGTTAGCAGAAAATGCTATGTTAACATGATATACACACTATGTAAAGGTGTATTAGGTCACCAGTTATCATTCATTCTTACTAAAAGCACCTGCTTTGGCACTGACAAGGTTAAGGAGTTAGACAGTGCTTGTATTTCTTAGCGGAGGGGTGCTCTTGGGATCTGCACAGAGCTCAATGCAGTCACGACAAGTCTGCATGCAATACATCATTTCTAGATGTTCTATTTCACATCTTGTAATTGAATGAAAATAGGAATTTAGTCCATAGTCTATATATTCATTATAGAGAAGTTGAATTTTGACATTTTTAGAAGGGATACAATTAAAGGCACCGCCCAGTTTTCCCTAATAAGCACACTCAAATAATATCAAGTCAAAGAATAAACCATGCAGATTGCATCACTTACCTTGTCGATGAAGGAAGCAAACTTGTTGTTCAAGGTCTTGATCTGCTCTCTCTCTTCCTTCCTAACGGTTTGGATTGTGGGGTCAATCTCCAGGTTAAGGGGTGCCAGCAGGCTCTGGTTGATGGTCACTTCTTGGATTCCAGGACCAGATACCTGGCCAGCTCCGAAGCCACTTCCAAAACCACCACCGAATCCAGATCCACCTCCAACTCCATAGAGAGAGCCACCACCAATGCCACTTCTGCCACTGGAAACACCGTAGGAGACACTCTTCCTCACTTGGCCCAGGTTGGACAAGCTTGAGCTGCTGAAACCTCCTGCTCTTCCAAAGCCTGCACCACTTCCACTGGATGTGCGGGTCTGGCTAATTCTTACAGAGCTAACACCTCCCTGAGGGATAGCTGAGCGAGTGCTGAAGCTCTTTTGTTGGAAAGACATTGTGCCAAGTGTAGATGATAAGAGGAGAGAAGCTGGTGCTGCTGGTCTGCTAGAGGGATCCAGTGACTATCAGGCAGCAGCTTCCCCTTTTTATGTTGGTTTGTAGGAAGGGGGTAGGGGCAGAGGGATCAGCTTACTGTATGTCACAACTAGGTGTGGCTGGCTGCCATCCATCTTCAGTTACCTGCAGCTAAGGTCCCCACCTCCCTGATGTTCACTCCCATTGACCACTCCAGCCTGGTCAGACACACACAGTCATTCACTCAGAACTAGAAATGAACAGAGGAATCTAATGCTTAAAATTTCAACCATGAATAGAGTCTTGGTCTCTAGATTTAAAGGCACCTGCACTGCGTAAATGACTGCATGTTTTGCTTTTAGCAATGAGGGGGTTAAATACGATTTGCACATAGCAGAACGTATTCAGACTATGACTCATATTTAGATAAGGATAAAGAATTTACAACTAAAGAAAAAAAAATCTAATGCCTCATTTCCAACTCAAAGTTCAGAGAGGTTCAGAGCACAGACATGAGGCGGCAGCTATTGGACTTTATTTCTTGCTTGGGCTCACATTTGGTTACACTTGTATTTTTATGCAAATTGATCCTGTAAGCAAGCGTTAAAAAAAATGCAAAATCTAAACTATCACATCTTGTATTGTATATGTTAATACTGTCATTTACTGTAAGCTGCAAGAAGATGAACTTGCAGATTTTGGTGTGTCATTGTAGAATGTAGAAGTCATAAGTCACTGACCAGAAGGGTGTGGACCTGATCCTGATCCTGACTGTGTGGTCTGAATGCTATGTTAGTGTTGGATACTTCATGCTCAGGAGTGGATAGCACTCACTTGCTCCCTATGCAATAGTTGTTTTTATGGGTTTTATTCTGTGTTTTATGCTAACATTACCTTTATATAAAGATGTAGGTGTGTTATTATGGTCAATTTGTTTTCACTACAAATCCCATGATACACAGCCTGGTTAAACAGAAATGTGGCAATAAATATGAGATTATCAGTGGTAATTGATTTTATTGATTTGTCAACAATATTATTATACAGTTTAGGATTATATGTAGGATTATTTAGAAACAGTAGCACCAATCGCAAGAATAGGGTTAGAAACCTCAAATCCTGCAACGTGATGGAAGGAATGGTATCTTTGAAAAATTGGGAAACCCCATTCTAGTGATTTTTACAAGCAATCATACAAATATTATTGATATGTGCTTAGTAGGAAACACCCTAATAACTCATCCCTTATCCGGTAGAGTGATGGATTCGTGAGGTCCAACTATTGGAATTCCAACGGATCATGAGAGTAACGGTGAATGAAGTTACTTGGCCAATGATCCATTTACATTGGTGGAACTGACAAGGATTACCAAAAAATAGAGTTCAATCTGTCCTGCAAAAGTAAATTGAGCAGCATCCACTCCATTAACAAAGTGAACTCAGGTACCTGTTATCAGTGTGTGTTCATATGGTTGGACCCTCACAAAATAGATACTTATAAATATAGATAGTGTATCTATTTTTTATAGAAATAGATCTCTCACCAGCAAATCTTAATCTTCTTTACTATCCATTTGTAGAGTATTTGTTACTTTTCACCCAGTTTTTCTAGTGATAACACCAAGTGAGCCACCCCTAGCCATGGGCTATACTAGTTAACCCACCTCTGGTACCAAGAACTATTACTACATACTTGAAATTTTCCCATCAAAGAAATGCTCTTGGTTTTACCTCTTCTATTGAAAGGATTCCTGAAAATATTCTCAGAAATATTTTTGCTTTTGCCAATTCCTTTAGAATATTTCCAGACACAAATATTCTTAGTTACATCTCTGATGCTAAAAGCTTAACTTAAAATCCACAATCCACATGGTCATATATTTTGTTATTGCTTTGGAAAGATCAGCCTGGACTAGGTCCACGTCTTAATCGGATCTTTGGAATTTTATAAGCCCCATGAAACCTTCATTATAATGAAATGATGTTTTACATCCATAATAGTGGTGAGCTATTATTTTCAGGTGAATCTTCAAAAAATATTTTTCACTATTTTTTATAGGGTAATTAACCCAATAAAAACATTATGAACCCACGATGTAATTGCAGATTATTTTCCTTCTATATTCTTGTATGTTGCTTGATGATTCCTAGTGGCTTAGTAAAGGAGTAGCGTTAATGTGTGACCACTTCTCCATCCACATGATCCTTGGGGGGTTCTACACCCACCCAGTGGGTCGATAAAAAATATTAATTGTAGTTCAACATGTTTAAGCAAGAAATATAAAACCAAAAAAGAATCAAGAGTATTCAGGTCCAATTAAATCAATACTTTATTAAGAAAAAAGACATAAAAATAGATATGAATAACACACATATTAAAAAACATGAGTGATGGTACTCCAAAACAGACTATATTGCCATCTGGCCTGATTGAAACCCAGGGAATATATTGCAGAAAAAAGTGCAAGATATATAAATACTAATGGGTAAACATAAAAATTAACATAAAAATCATTATGGCACCATCTTTAAGCAAGAAACCTAACCGTAAGCAAAGCTCTGTTACTTGTCTAGTGGTCAGGTATCATTCATGTGAATGGAGGCTAAGCTGCAGAATCAATAGCCAATAGCCATGGAAAATATTGGCTAAACCCTATGGGGAGGTCTTGTATCAATCCAGGTATGTCAGAATTTAGGAACCAAAAAGCTGCAAAATTCGGCTTTGCAACTTTTTACATTTTAACCCAAACGCTCCATTTTTGACAACACTTTTGGCCTGAAGGGTGAGATGTGTTAACATTGCTACCTTGTTTTATTAGCTATCCGACTAATCCCTTTCACTGATATGACTTACCATAACTCTTGTCTACTCAGGCAGATGTGTCACTTATTGATTGAAGGAAATAAAAGTGCTATTATACTCTCTATAGTAATGCTATACAACCAATACTCAGAGCCACGTTTAGTATCAACCTTACAATCTACAAGTGATTCAATAATTACTGGTGGAATTCAATGGCATCCAGCCATTCAGGCTTTGCTGTCCCTCGCTAAGAAAAATCTTATCTTTGGTCGAGGGCTCTGTTTAGTTTAAAGGCATAGAGTGTTTTGGGCGTGGGAGTGGAGGGGTGGAGATGTTGCCTTATTAGAATTCCAAAGTGTATTTGGCCTGAAGTAGAATACCAAACCAGACCAATTGTAGCTCTCCCCATCTTTCTTCCAATAATACAACACCAACATATATCAAATACAGCTTTGTGGCCCACAAAACACCACTTTTCCAAGTCTGCATGTACTTTACATCTATTGTGACTACTCCAGGTCCACATTATAGTGTACTTCCAGGTGGGTGAGAAAAGTGGGATTTAGTTGGTCTCACACAAATTTCCATATTTATCATAATCAGCACCGGAAACTTACCTTCGCTTGTTGTTCAACTGTATGGTTATTTGTTTAAAGGAAAGCTAACCAGGATGAAGGATTGTAAACCAAGTACACTAACATGCTGGGTGTGTGCCCCCTCTGGCAGGATACGCTCTTCTTAGCTTCTTATGCTTTTGTTTTTATAAAGAAAATATCTTCAAAAAAATATGCAAATGAGCATGAGGGGCTCAGGGGTCTATAGCTGTTAATCTTGGAGCCCCTCAGGCTTATTTGCATAATTCTTTTTGCAAAAAAAGCTGTAAGAAAAGCAGATCCTGCCAGAGGGGGCACACACCAGTATGTCAGTGTGCTTGTTGTACAATCCTTCATCCTGGTGGTAGATTTCCTTTAAAGGCAATACATTTTTTTTCAAATGTTTGCATTTATTATAAGATAGTTGATGTTTGTGTGACTGTAAAAAGATTTCCTGTTGAAGGAAATTTTTTCTGTCACATGGGAGTGATTTTTCACCACTAGTAACAATGTCAGTGTAGACTTTCTGATACCTGATATACAAATGAATGACCTTCTTACATCACCGATTTATAGTATGAGTTTGCAGTGTAACACATATGATATATCCAGTAAGCTATTATTGTATTTTATTTTAGTATTGTTATATTAAACTCTTTAGATAAAAGACCAACACTAGCTCAAGGGAGTTTACGGCATTAACCCTAAAAATTCTTTGTCCAAAACAACAATGCAGCTTCTCCCTTCCCTGAGGCCCTAGAGTACACACTACATGGAGTAAAGTCGAGCAAAATCAATATAATTATAATTTCTAATGTATCTGCATTGTCTTGTGTCCACTGCTTTTCAATAAGTTACGGAGAAAACTCAATACATTGAGAGAGAGAGTTACGAAGACTCCTTTAACACTTTTGAGGAATTGGGCATTGGGGCGGATTTATCAATGTCACAATGTTAGACAGACGGGGTCATTTATCGTTAGGCCGTCTCCTTGGGACAGTTCTATGTCTGTCTTTAGGGCTCTGCTGCACGTCAGATTCGTTAATAATATAATATAATAAATGTTCTATTTCTCTTCTCATTTTTTTTTTTAAAAGTCGCAAAATGCCTAATATGTTCCAGCACATACTACAGCAGGGGATTGGAGTGACTATGCAACTTTTTTAGCTCTATTTGTGCACCAAAAATTGTGCCACTAAACCGGTTGAAAAAATAGAGGCGCCGGAAAAATGTCGGATTCAAAAGCGGTGACACAATTTTGCACCCAAAAACGCCCAAAAAGTTGTGAGTGATGGAAAACCATCAAAATCGTGTTGCCGGCATTTAAAAAAAAATTTCCTTCAGTTTTCTGTTTGAAAGGCATAATAAATGATCCCTCTTTATTAACACCAAAAAAGCCTGACAAAACCAATAATAATTAACCCCCACAGTGTTGTACTCCCCCTGATTTATCATCCAGCATTAAACTCTTTGAAAATCTTGTGAAGGTTACATTCAGACACACGTGTGTCCGCCGCACCGTAGCATGGCAGGCACACGCCGGCGTCGGGGAGAGGGGGAGGAGGTGAGCGCTGCTCACCCCTGCTCCTCTCCATACGCGGTGCCGTAATACGGGAAAAGATAGGACATGTCTCCCGTACGGCACCGTGCGCCCATTGTCGGCCTATGGGGGACATATATCCGACATATATACGTCGCTGTATATACGTCCCCCATATGGCCTTGTGAATGAGGCCTTAGACTGCGTAGTCTACCTCGCACCTTCTATTAGTAGTTGCAGCAGTTTTGTTGCATGTTGGTCAAAATTTAAACCAGGCCACGCCCATTCTGTGCACCAATCACAAACGTTTCTAAAAGCTGTCTGAAACCTTTTGATAAATGTGGTGAAAGGTGTTCTAGACAGACTTTTACAAATTGTGAGACAATTGATAAATCTGCCTGTTGTCTCTATGCGCCAGAGAAAATTATCCCAGCCGAGAGACGATAGAAATATAAGCCTTGAAAAAGCCAATTTTATATCTTCCACCCACTTTTGTAAAAATTGCAAAAATGGTGCAAAACTTTGATAATGTCAAAAAACTTTTTCACAAAAAAGAGATAAACTCTGATATTCATGTTTGTTGCATACACCCGCAGTAATTGACAGCTTTTATACGCTGTGTCAGTATGTGTACATAGTAGACTGTCAATTACTATCAGGACTCTCAGGGGGTCATTTATATTTATTTTTCTTCCTGTTTTTTTGGCGCATTGCAATTTTTGTGCCTTTTTGGGGACATTTTGAAATGTCCGCCCGACATTTCATTAGTAAGAAACATTTAACTTCTATTCCAGATGTGCTAAATGTCGCAAATTACTTTTATCACTTCAAATTGTCTAATATTTGCAACATTTTTAAAAAAAAATAAACCCATTTAACACAAGGATAAAATAAATGGCCCCCTCAGTGTCTCTTCTAGGAGTCCAGTTAAGTAATGCTTTGCTTTTTACTCCAAATCATATAAAGCTACATATCACAGAGCTTAGCCTTTATCCCTCTATCTAAAAGGTTCATTTTAAAGAGGTTGTTGCAATTTGATTGTGGTTTCCTGTATATAAGGGTCCCGTGCCTATTAAAGGAGTCAGACCCCCAGCAACCAGATTGCTATCCAACCTTGCAGCGCTGGGGACCTGGGTTCAAGTCCCAGGGTCAACGTCTGAAAAGAGTTTGTATGTTCTTTCCGTGTTTGCATGGGTTTCCTCTGGGTCCTCCGGTTTCCGCCCACACTTTAAAACATACTGGTAGGTTGATTAGATTGTGAGCCCCATGGGGACAGGGATTGATCTGACAAACTCCGTGCAGCACTCTGTAATCTGTGTGCACTATATAAATAAAGAATTATTATTATATCTTGTAGATAAAGGATAACAATCAAACGTTTTACAACCCCATTACCATCCATAATGTTTGAAAAATCTAAAAGGTAGGCCATGTACATTTATCACACTCAAGTTGTCACCATGGCCAAGAAAAATATATACAGGACTGATACTAAAAATATTAAGTACCTCAATATAAAGTACTCTGCACAGGTTACTGCAGATGTCTGATAGCCCCTTTAAAGGATTGGATTACCCAAGTGTGTGGAGACGACCTTCATAAGTGAATGCTTTTTAGGGATTATTTCAGCAACTGCTTTGCATTGTTTTAACAAACAATGGGGCACATTTACTTACCCGGTCCAGTCGCGATCCAGCGGCGGGTTCTCCGACGCTGATTCGGGTTCTGCCGGGATTCACTAAGGTCCGTGCGCCGATATTCACCAGGTGTCGCTGCTGCGCCGAGGTCCGCTGGAGTTCACCTGCTTTTTTCTGGTGTATGTGAGTGCCTGATCTTGCGACACAAATGGCTTTTTAAATTCTGTGGTTTTTCCGAATCCTTCGGGTTGTCCGGTGGCCACGCCCCCAATTTCTGTCGCACGAAAGTCGGCGCAATTGCGCCAAAAATCGATCACGTGCGCCACAATCTCGTGAAATACAGCGCAAAGCGGAAATATTCGGGAAAAACCCGACTGATTTGCGGCTGCGGACCCTTAGTAAATGTGCCCCAATATGTTTATATGGATAAGGGTAAGTAGAAAAAGCATTTGCAATAAACAACCTTATACTGCGTTATAGCTACATCACATATATTTGTCATGCTTTGTACATCGCTGCGTAATCTGTAGGCGCTATATAAATAAAGAACTACACATATCACCATTGACAATCAATGCAGCTCTTCAAAAATATTTTAAGTATAAGCTATTATATTTCAGATCGCATCTAGTGTGACTCTAGTGGGTGACCCCCTGACCTTGTCCTAATAGGCATCAGTCACTTAGATTCCTTATCTTGCCCTGACCTGTTCCATTGCTTAAACCAGTCTAATGACCCCCAGACCAGCAGCTTGTGTGACATAAACAAGGGGAAATATTTGTAAACCCATATATATCACAGTCATAAAGTAAATTGACTTGAACCTGGAAGAATGTAAAAAGGTGAAATGACCTAAGTCAAAAGGTGAAAAGACCCCTATTAGAAAAACCTTGTATACTGCTAACACCAATGATTTTGCACTATGTAAGGATTTTATAGGCAGAATGTATGTAATAGAGAATAATAAAAATGGTGAATGTTGAGGTTGGTTCTAATATTTGCTCACATGTCGTCAAACAATCAGTTATCCTAAAACCAGATTGTACTAATTGAAAAAATGATTGTGTTCCCTGTAATTTTTGGAACAGTACTGGAAGAAAATTCCCAGATTTAGGTTCAAAAACTGAATCAGAAACTAAATATTTGAATCCATAGGAAGACTCTTGGAGACTCTTCACAGACATGATTTAACCGCATGATGAAGGAGATGTGTCCGTTTACATAAGACCTGTCTTAACTTGTGAACTATAGAAAATATCCTGTTTGTTTTGTTCAACAAGTTAAGTAACAGTTGACCAAAGACCAGTTTAGAGGTCCCTGACGTGCCCACACCTGACCTGATGAGACTTGATGATTTGGATCCTGTAACCTACTGACCTGAAGAGTCTTCAAAACAGACTCTGGGAAACAGTAGTAGAAAGTACAGGAGATCTTATGGAGGATGAATAAGACTTTCCTGTAGATTTGAGCACAGACATGTATGTCCATAGTACATTTGTCAATCTATAGTGTGACCAGTGTTTAGTATCTTCTATGTTTTATGATGAACATCATGCAGGACTGCAATTTCTTGTTAGGTAGTGTGAATGAGATTTATGCTGGGAAAGTGAGAATATTTGTTTCCATATGGTAAAATATCAAGGTTTATGGCTATCTAGGGGTGCCATATATACTAGAGTAAAAGCTGACTCGAGTATAAGCCGAACCCTCTAATTTTACCACTAAAAACTGGGAAAACCTATTGACTCAAGTATAAGTTGAGTCACCACCTTTAGTAGCCAGCCAGCCCCCTTTAGTAGCCATCCCCCTTTAGTAGCCAGCCAGCCCCCAGTTTGCCCAGCACTTAAAAAAAATAAACTTACATACTCACCTTCCGGCACTCCCGATGCTCAGTGCGGCTTCCCGATACTCCCGTACCCACGGCTCCTCTTCTGTGTTCTCTTTGTTGTAACAGCCAGCAAGGTGACGTGGCCATGTACTCTGTTGGCCGGCACATACTATGACATCATCAGCGGCCACATAATTGTGTGCGCATGGTCACGCCAAGTATCGGGAGCTGCACTGAGTATCGGGGGCACCGGAAAGTGAGTATGTAAGTTTATTTTTTTTTTGACTCGTGTATAACCCCCCCAGTTTTGTGCTGAAAAACTCAACTTGCAGTTCCAAAAAAGCAAAAATGTGTAGATACACATAGTTATCTTTAAGTGATATGGCACATACACAAACCTATGGTGCAGCCAGTGCATATCATATAAGTGGCTTATGCTATGTTCACATCACAATTTTTCACTCAGTTGTAAGGATATGTTGGGTGGATTCCTGATGTACCCTTACAACAGTGAGATGTATCTGAATGCAGGAGAAATGAACATCGGCAGCAGTCAGCGATTGTATTTGCTGAGTATATACAAGAAATGTGATGTGAATACAGCCTTATAGGTCACATTAGGACATTGGGGCTACCTAAGAATCACTCAGCATGTAGTGGATAGATAGCAGCTATTTCATACAGAAAGAGATAAGATAGAGAGATTAATACAGGTGTGTACATTGCTCTCCCCTTTGACGTCTTTGCAAGTTATAGAATTAGCATCCACCTTTAGCTGAACCAGGGCCGGTTCTAGAGAAAGTGGGGCCCTGGGCAAAACTAAAATTGGGGCCCCAAAATAAAACTATTTTATGACCAGTCACAGTCAGCAAGAGGCTCCTTTAGTATGGTAAAACAAACTGTAATATGGGAGAATTTTATAGGAGATGGATAAATGATAGGGAGATTTATGGGCAGCATGGTGGCTCCGTGATTAGCACTACAGCCTTGCAGCGCTAGTCAACATCTGCAAAGATTTTGTATGTTCTCTCTGTGTCTGCGTGGGTTTCCTCCGGGTCCCCCGGTTTCTTCCCACACTCCAAAAAATTACTGGTAGGTTGATTAGACTGTGAGGCCCATTGGGGAGAGGGACCGATATTTTCTGAAAGCAGACACTTGCCCCATTTTCAAAATTGCATCAAAGATTTTATAGACACAGGCACCTTCATGCAATTTTGATTCAAATTGAAACTTTTTTATTAAAAATACTTAAAATTTGACTTTGATGGCAAAAAATTTGATCCAAACATGGACATTTGTAGAGTTCACAAATGTGCCCTATTGATATGTTCACATGAATAAATCCACATACTATCACTAACACTGTAATAACTAGATAACTGCTTTTCACATTTCACATTTTTAGACAGTCACAACCTGCAAAATATATCAATAAAACAGAATAAAAAGTAAAGGCGCCATAAAACCTATAGAATTTTGAAAGCAGACAACCAGGCGATGCATTTGGCAATTAACATTCAAAATTTCCTCTAAAATATGTACAAATCCAGATACTTATATAAAGAAAATATACTTTCCTAAAACAGATGTGAGGAGACCATACATACCCCAACATGTGTATATTCACCAAAATATGCAGCAAAGGGAACTGCAGAAAATTCACACAGATGTATCATTGTCTGTTCCTTAGACAATGGTAACCCAAATAAATAACTACACATCCATAAACCTCTCTAATGAGATAATAATAGTCACGTTTAGATGTGCGCCATTGTATTAGCTGCACAATAACAGAACCCTCCGAGCTTCATAAGAATGAGAGTGAGAACGTCATAACATAGGTGTAAATAATGGAGGATGATGGGAAATAAAAACTTTATTCCAGGACATGTGTGTGTTTTTGGTGTTACATATAACTTTATGGACATGTTCTGGTCGCGGTGTAGTCACATTAGGCAAAGAGGATTGAATGTTCATCGTATCAGTCAATTTTCCCAACAAAAAATAACTATCACAAAATAAAAGGGAATAAGAGAGAAAGGGCCACATTTATCACTTTTGTGCGCCTAGGTGTAGTAGTTGCGCCTAAATTCTGGCGCACTGTTTTCCAGAATTATCACAGGCTACAACCATCTGTGATAAGGTAATTTCCTGCCTCTTATTAATCACTTTACTTTAACACAGTTTAGGCGCAATTTTGGCGCAGTTAAGGCGTAATGTTAGATTCAGGCACTTACATGTGATCCTGCTACAAGCTCCTCTCTGCTTCTCCCACATCCCAGAATGAAGATAACACTCACAGCAGCACCCAGGTGTGTGACACCCAGCACCCAGTGACCTCCTCAGCAGGGGCTTCTCCTGGAGGGGATCCCCCAGTGCTGGTCTCCTGCTGCACCCCTGTAATTCTGCACAGTGTCCCCCTCAGACACACTGGTGATACTGTGCAGAATTACATGGGGGACACTTGTCAGTACTATGTGCAACATTCTGTAAAGTTCTCTTCTCTCTTGCTGTGAGCTCAGGATTTTGCAGAATGTTTTGTAAATAGAAGGTGATGAAGTGTAAATAGAGTCTGCAGCTCCTGTCTGCAGAGTATCTCATGTCTGTATGATCTGTTCTAGTGTCTGCAGTGTCTGATTGAGCTTTGCTGCTAGAAATGAGCTGTTCTGCAAAGGGGCTCAGTGCTTTCTTCTCAGTTAACGCCAGCTTCGGGCTGGAGTGTTTTTGTGCCCGTTTTTGCGCCTAAATGAAAAGTCGCAAGTGATGAATATCATTAGGCGCATCAAAACATCTGGATTGCTAGGATAAATGAGGGAAAGCTGCTTATTTTTGCTGCGCAGCTAGTTTGGCATTTAGTCGCAAAAATGGCACAAAAACGGGGCCCAAAGTGTGTTCTTAGCTTTGCATAGAGAAGGGTTAAAAACATGAATATAAGTTGATATTATCCCTTCTCAAAATGTAGTACTAGTAACATATAAAGTGAATATTTCCATTATCTGTGAGGTGCAGCAGCTCCTGTGTGCAGCAAATGCTCCCTGCAGCCTGATGGCTAAGAATCTGGAGATGGGGGAGACACTTCAGGGGGCTGTATCTCTGGTTCTGTGACTCATAGAACCTCACTTCTTTTTTTCCTATGAAAGAAGAGAGTCTCCTCTTTTATATGAATATAAATTTGTTTTTATGAAATGTAGGAAAACGGAGATATTTATATATAAAAATGGCACCTGATATTCTCACTTTAAACCTGAATATCTCTGGATCCATAGCACCTAGAAACAAAATTCAAGATTCATTTGAAAGAAGAGATTCCCCCCTTTCTCCCTGGGGGCCCTGGGCAATTGCCACCTTTGCCTACCCATAGCGCCGGCCCTGAGCTGAACAGGGTTACTTGGCGTAATAAAGGGTCTTGGAATGGAAAGGTAACACAGACAATGGCCCTAACGCTAAACCCACATCCCAGCTGTCCCATCCTTTTGCCAGCACATTCGACCAGACAACATTCGATACCTGAGCCAAAGTACGAAACATGGGGACAAAGACAAGACAAACACAAAACGTACAGTTAAAATCACAGAGCAGAAGGGTAGTCTGAATAAAAGCTGATGATCAGGATACCAGAATACAGAAAAATCAGAAAAACACAACGTCAAAATACCAGGAGTTTACTACAAAAAGAGAATACAGCAACCAGTGAACAAACTGTGAGCGGATGATTAATGTGAAACCACAGTCTCGGCAACAGGAATGATTGGAGCAGAACTCTGTCAGGCAGATAGGGCTAACTGGCGATGAACTCGAGCAGAGCTGCAGAGTGATGGGTGTGCAATTCAATCACCACAGCCAGCAAACATACAACCCTGTTTTATGTTCATCCTCAGCTGCACTCAATGGACATGGAGGATGATGGGAGCACAGATGTTAAACTTCTGTATCAATCCTAGAGAAGATCCTTAAATACATACAACTGTGAATGGCCTGAAGTCTTATCAAGTTTTACAATCTTTACAAACTCTAATAGAAAGAGTCACTAACAAACGTCTTTTCTGCGAGAACAAAGGATCGGGCAACTTGTAACTCTATGGGGCAAATTTACTTACCTGGTCCTGTCGCGATCCCCGATTCGGATGGTCCGACGAGGATGAAGTCTGCTGCGATTCATAAAGATTGTGCGGCGAGTTCCTGCATCCGTCGCATCCCCGCCGAGGTCCCCGCCGAGGGGGACCTTTTTCTTCTCGGTGCTTGTAAGTGCATGTCTTGCGACACAATTCTAAATGTTAAATCCCGCGCTTAGTCCGAATCCGTCGGGTTGTCCAACGGCCCACCCCTTGATTTGCGTTGTGTGCAAAAATCCGATGGCGTGCGACACAATCCCCGGTGAGATGCGGCGCAAAACGGAAAACATTGTGTCCCCTGATGACTATTGCACTACACTGTAATATATTTTCTCTATTTGTATATGTAGCCCATGATCTGTAAAGTGCTGCCGAATTCAACGGTGAAATATGAATAAAAAGTTACTTTAGACTAGCAATGAATGCAACAAATGTCCAATATTGATATAGTCATTAAGGCAGGAACCTTTGTTATCCACTGACCTCATATATATAGACAATGGGGGTCATTTACTAAGGGCCCGATTCGCGTTTTCCCGACGTGTTACCCGAATATTTCCGATTTGCGGCGATTTCCCCTGAATTGCCCTGGGATTTTGGCGCATCGGCGCTGGCATGCACGCGGAAATCGGGGGCGTGGCTGAACGAAAACCCGACGGATTCGGAAAAACCGCCACATTTAAAAAAAAAATCTGTCGCGGAGCTTGCACTTACCTTCACTCAGCCCGGCTCGGTGAACTCCAACGCGTTCCAATGCTTTTCAGTGCAGCAGCACCGCCTGGTGGACAGCAGAGGAACTACCTTAATGAATCCCGGCCGGACCCGAATCCAGCGCAGAGAACGCGCCGTTGGATCGTGAATGGACCGGGTAAGTAAATCTGCCCCAACGTCTTTTATCAGTACATCAGGACAGGAGATCGCACGCTTATATAGGATTAGTCTGGGATGTTGATGGAAATATTCAGACAGCTAAAAGTCTCTAAATTACAGGATATTTGATATGATCAGTGTCACACAGGAATCTTTAAATATGTAATGTTTCAGTTCAGAAATATATCTCAAATATTTTGAGCCCTAATCTGAAATCTTGAACTTGCCCCCTCCTACTTTTTTGGTTTATTAGAGCGCCGGTGACCTGTCAGATGCCAGGTGGAGTTGTGATTGTTCCCGGAGCATCCATATACAGGCAGTTCCTGACTTACAGATGACTCCTAGTTATAGGCAGACCTCTCTGCCCACTGTGACCTCTGGTGAAGCTCTTTACTTTAGTTCCCGGCTGCAATCATCAGCTGTAAGGTGTCTGTAATGAAGCGTTTAAAAATCCAATTGTCACTGGGACAAAAAAAAGATTGTCTGGAGCTACAATTATAAAATAAACCAGTTCCAACTTACATACAAATTCAACTTAAGTACAAACCTATAAAACCTACCTTGTATGTAAGCAGGGTATTGCCTGTACAGTATCAGACTGGGGCTCCTTAGGCCCACCAGAGAGTATTATCCTGGGGCCCACCCTTCGTAAACCCCTCAATAATAGAGAATAGTAGCCTCCTAATTGGATTCTCATCTGCTGCACATCTGAGATAAAGTATTTGACTTGAGCCTAGGCCTAAGGGAAGATCTTCTGGTATTCTGGTAAAGTTATGCCCTTGTTTTAAATCCAAGTAATGCTTACAATGCATTCTGAACAGAGGTGTGACATGAAGCTTCTAGGTCCAAATGCATAATCTGCCCCCTAACTATAATGTATCATCCATAGTAATGGTCACCTTAACTGGGGAAAAGACATTATGTGGGCCCCATAGAGCTCTTATGCCGGGGTTTATCATCTTATGGGCTTGAGTTTAAGAATATCTAAGATAGGGCTCATGCACATGAATGTGTCCAGCCCATGGAATCCAATAACTATTACAATGAGGCGAGTTGAGCCTCCTGTCTCAGTCGTGGTTGGAGTCATCCACTACAAAGCAGGACCTGACTCTTAATAATAGTGTCTCTTATCACCCGATGTCAGCATGGGTATGAGACACTACACGGAGAACCCCCTTACAAAAAAATAGCCTAATATACTTCTAATAGATGGGGGGGGGTGTTGAACCTTTCTTTCGCATGACTCAGGGAGCAGATAGTTTAGGTTCACCTCTGTGTGGAATATACATGCATTTTCTCAGCCTGCTACCTAACACCATCTGCAGTTCTACATGGCGAAACTGATGATGACGCTCCATTGAAGTAGTTTACACAGTTTCATCTTTATACAAAAATACAGCATTTGTTGAAATGGCGATGTCCCCAACTAGGGACACTGCAATGATGACTGTTTTCAAAATTTTACTAGCGACAGCAGTTTTGTACATTTTATTTATTATTTTGTTGAATAATAGTATTTCATATCAATATCAGAGCCTGGTCAGGAAAACAATTATATTACATGATGTTGAAAACCACATATATATATATATATATATATATATATATATATATATATATATATATATACACTCACCGGCCACTTTATTAGGTACACCTGTCCAACTGCTCGTTAACACTTAATTTCTAATCAGTCAATCACATGGCGGCAACTCAGTACATTTAGGCATGTAGACATGGTCAAGACAATCTCCTGCAGTTCAAACCGAGCATCAGTATGGGGAAGAAAGGTGGTTTGAGGCCTTTGAACGTGGCATGGTTGTTGGTGCCAAAAGGGCTGGTCTGAGTATTTCAGAAACTGCTGATCTACTGGGATTTTCACACACAACCATCTCTAGGGTTTACAGAGAATGGTCCGAAAAAGAAAAAACATCCAGTGAGCGGCAGTTCTGTGGACGGAAATGCCTTGTTGATGCCAGAGGTCAGAGGAGAATGGGCAGGCTGGTTCGAGCTGATAGAATTGCAACAGTGACTCAAATCGCGACCCGTTACAACAAAGGTAGGCAGAAGAGCATCTCTGAACGCACAGTACGTCGAACTTTGAGGCAGATGGGCTACAGCAGCAGAAGACCACACCGGGTGCCACTCCTTTCAGCTAAGAACACGAAACTGAGGCTACAATTTGCACAAGCTCATCGAAATTGGACAGTAGAAGATTGGAAAAACGTTGCCTGGTCTGATGAGTCTCGATTTCTGCTGCGACATTTGGATGGTATGGTCAGAATTTGGCGTCAACAACATGAAAGCATGGATCCATCCTGCCTTGTATCAACGGTTCAGGCTGGTGGTGGTGGTGTCATGATGTGGGGAATATTTTCTTGGCACTCTTTGGGCCCCTTGGTACCAATTGAGCATCATTGCAATGCCACAGCCTACCTGAGTATTGTTGCTGACCATGTCCATCCCTTTATGACCACAATGTACCCAACATCTGATGGCTACTTTCAGCAGGATAATGCGCCATGTCATAAAGCTGGAATCATCTCAGACTGGTTTCTTGAACATGACAATGAGTTCACTGTACTCAAATGGCCTCCACAGTCACCAGATCTCAATCCAATAGAGCATCTTTGGGATGTGGTGGAACGGGAGATTCGCATCATGAATGTGAACTGTGTGATGCCATCATGTCAATATGGACCAAAATCTCTGAGGAATGCTTCCAGCACCTTGTTGAATCTATGCCACGAAGAATTGAGGCAGTTCTAAAGGCAAAAGGGGGTCCAACCCGTTACTAGCATGGTGTACCTATATATATATATATATATATATATATATATATATACTCTAAATCTACTTGTATCATATTTTCATTGCAGCATTGTTTTCTTTTCATGAATGTATTATGGTTTGTTTATCATAATCCTCAATTATTCATTGGATGTTGATTTATACGTACCATTGCCTTACTATATCAGGGTCAGGTGACTCCGCCATCTGTGTGCCTTGAGGGATGGGTTAGGTTTTAGCATTTTCCAGGGATTGCTGTTGAACTATCACTGAACTGTCTGTTATATAATTGTCATTGAATCTGACACCTAACAACACATCTTATTGGCATTTACCACCAAAAAGCTTTTTACGAAACAGTTTATGTAGCTTTGATCTTTCAGCAGATATAGAGAACTAAACTATTAGGTATTAGCAATGGTGGATTAAGTGAACTATGACTGTCACTTAAGTCGTGTTCATTGTTATCCTTCTATGTCATATCTATAGACATCACTATCTTTTAGGTGGGATTGACATCTGGTTGTCACCTCTTCCCTCTTCAATGGGTGCCCCATTTCATCACTTGCAGTAGCACACTGTAGAGGGGCTCATTAAATTGTATTTCGATGTTACTTTTTCTTTGTAGGTGACCTCAGAGACATCATTGGTCACTCCATATTACAAATAATTTGCCTTAAAAACACCAATAAACTCCCCCTAGCAGTTACATACAGTTACTTACCTTCTGGTGCAGCCTCATCTTCTGGCGCACCCTTGTCTTCTGGTGCAGCCTGGTCTTCTGGTGCACCCTCGTCTTCTGGTGCAGCCTGGTCTTCTGGTGTAGCCTCGTCTTCTGGTGCACCCTTGTCTTCTGGTGTAGCCTTGTCTTCTGGTGTAGCCTCATCTTCTGGTGCACCCTCGTCTTCTGGTGCACCCTCGTCTTCTGGTATAGCCTCATCTTCTGGTGCAGCCTCGTCTTCTGGTGTAGCCTCATCTTCTGGTGCAGCCTTGTCTTCTGGTGCACCTTCGTCTTCTGGTGCACCCTCGTCTTCTGGTGTAGCCTCGTCTTCTGGTGCACCCTCGTCTTCTGGTATAGCCTCGTCTTCTGGTGCTGCCTCATCTTCTGGTGTAGCCTCATCTTCTGGTGCAGCCTCGTCTTCTGGTGCAGCCTCGTCTTCTGGTGCAGCCTCGTCTTTTGGTGTAACCTCGTCTTCTGGTGCAGCCTCGTCTTCTGGTGCAGCCTCGTCTTCTGGTGCAGCCTCTTCTTCTGGTGCAGCCTCGTCTTCTGGTGTAGTCTCGTCTTCTGGTGTAGCCTCATCTTCTGGTGCAGCCTCGTCTTCTGGTGTAGCCTCGTTTCTGGTATAGCCTCATCTTCTGGTGTAGCCTCGTCTTCTGGTGCACCCTCGTCTTCTGGTAAAGCCTCGTCTTCTTGTGTAGCCTCATCTTCTAGCTTTTGCCTAGATAAGCCCATTGGACCATGTGTGATCAGGTCATTCAAAAGCAGCTGGTGCCTTTAGAGATCACAGCCTGAAGAGAATTGTCCTATTTTTGGCATTGCCAAACAAAAATAAATTAATCAAATTAACTATTTCTACATCAGTTCACAATTGTGAAGTAAGAAATAAAGCATGGTATACTGACCTTTCAGATATTTTATGGTCTCTACTTTGGTGCTACTTTGCCAAATAAAAATGTTACATTTTAAGTGTTCCTTTTATTAGAAAGCATTTTTTGGGAAACATACCAACACGGGTGGTCGATATACCCCTATTATTGATAGTTTGTTTAATATTTGATTCTTTTTTATTTTTGTGGGCTCCACTTTGTTGCTACTTAGCCTAACATTGTAAATAACATGCAAATAAAAATGTATAATTTTATGTGTTCCTTTTTAGGGCTCATTCACACGCCCGTCTATGCGGCCGCATATACGTCCCCATCGACGGCAATGAAGGGCCGGCGGCAATGTGGTGCCACACGTGTGTAGCCATACACCGGGAAAAGATAGAGCACGCTCTATCTTTTCCTGTATGTGTGACTGTGCACCGCTGTTTTCTATGGAGGGGGGAAGGGTTAACTCCTTTCCAGCGCACAGAGGTATGACCGCCTGGCGAGTGAATGTTCCCTTACAGGCTATATTCTTCTAAACAATCCCCCACTCCAATGGCCAATCTGTACTTCCTTTTACAATCATGATGTCACACAACACAGAGACATATCACCTCTGCAGCCAATCACTGCTTGAGGAATTTTACTCGATAGGTATTGGTTTCAGCCCAATAGATAGGGTTCTTCAGAGATTAATATTAATATGTATTTATAATGCAAATGATTGACAAGTGGGGTCCCATCTCTAAAAAAAAACCCTATTTTTGGGATTAAAACCAATACCTAATAGTAAGGTTTTTACAAATGATGCATACTAAAGATTTACTTTTGTTGTAAGTGGAGGGTCAAAATAATTATAAAAAAAAGGGCATTGGAGGCAATAAAACAATGCAAACTTGGGAAAAGTACTGGGGCTCTTATGTAACATGGTGTAATAATATGCAAGTTTTGAGAAGATTGCAACTACATAAGATGAATAAAGGTTAGATGAAGCCCTAAGGTGCTATAACTCACCTGAATACATTCTGCTACCAACCACCCAGAAAATCTACATTTTTAAAATACCACTAAATAGCCTCATAATCTTATATCATTATAAAGAGAGTAAAATCTCCAAGTTTCTTGCCTTTGTCTAAAGGTTTTTATTTTGCATATGTAATGGATGGATCAATGGATTTACCACTAGGTATCCACAGAATAGATAACTAATGTAGAAATCCTAAAATAAAATCTCTGCCGTTCAATAGTTTCTTTCCCTACTCATTGGGTCATAGTTAAGGATATTGCATGATGGGATTTATGTTTACTGAATGATAATGCATATAAATAAAGTTTATTTTGCGTATAATGGTACATTTTATAAATTTTTAAGGGTATTTTTCTTGCAGAGGAGCAATAAATATCTGCAATCTTATGGAGAGGACTAAACCTCAGGGGATTAACAGGTGACTCAGCAGGTTGTATTTGTTCTGAATACCAAACTTCTAAGCAATTCATCACCTTCTTAGCTAGTGGGGGAATTTATCTTTGCAGCTGCACCTGTTTTTAGGTGTAAAACTATTGCATCTACCGATTTGCACGATTTTTAAGAGACTATTCCCTAATGTCGACAATTTTCAATAATCTTAACATGGGCCTCACTTATCAAAAGAATCCGGATACTGCAGTCTGGTTTATGACCTGCAACAATTCAAAAGGTGCAAAAGGTAACACATTTTAGTGAAAAACCACCCCAGTCCCCTCTTGGCATAAATAAAATAGATTAGAAATAGTTTACAATGGGTTGTGCAAAAATGTCAGAACATTGCAGACCTTTAGACTTAGATGTCTGTCTTTTTAGTAGCACAGTTTGCTATACAGACCATAAACATATAGATTATAAAACATATAATCTGTCACCAGATTCATGATTCACTGCTCCGTCAGAATGCACTTTTTTGATGCATCTTTAGCATAGGGTGTGCGGCACAATTCTGTCGGACTCTGCATGAAAATGTGACGCGCGGTCCGACTGTGTACCGAAACGTCAGGTATAGTGACACATGTGCAAGCAGTTGGCCCTTAAAAGAACGTGCAAAGTAAGTCAAGAAAACTGGTGCATAGCCGCGTGGTCCTGCCTGGTGTAGAAATAAACACAACTGGCTGCAACGAGTGCGCAAGAGCGGGGACAGGAACGCCCCACACTGGCAAACTTCTCGCCAGCAGCGCCAACCCTCGGCCAGATGTGACCCCCTTTTACGCCCCTCCACGCTCCCCTGGTGTGAAGGTGGTGACTTGGGGAAAATGATTGCAAGACGCCTTGATAATCTCTGCCTCCTGAGACTGCTAGAGAAAAAGATCATGCCCTTTGCCAAACATGAATCAAGCATATAAGTGTCACCTGATGTGAGTATTTTGTGCTCTTCTGACCTGAACAATATGCCAATGTCAGACAGCACAGTCCTGCACAGACCTTAAGGGCCGTTCCACACTTGCGAGTGTGATGCGATGAACTCTCATCACACTCTGCAACGCATGCTGCTCAGATCGCACAGCCTGAACGCTGCACACTAGTATTGAACTGACATGCTGAGTTCAGTCCCGGTGTGCAGCATTCGGGCTGTGCAATCCGAGCAGCATGCGTTGCGAGTGTGATGCGAGTTCATCACATCACACTCGCAAGTGTGGAACAGCCCTAAGATTGCACTAAAACTTCACTTGCAACCATGTTGTCGAGACTAAGGGCTAAACAGTAAATTACTGTAGGTACAAAAGCTGGGATGCAGTTAAATCTTCCTGTGGTCACCACCAAATTGTGTCCAGTACCATGGACCGAACACTATGATATGTTCCATTTTTCTCTCTCATTTGGGGAGATTTATGATATGCTATTGCTCGTGTGTCGGTATATGATGAAATTCTGGCCTCTTTCCCCGGCTACATTAAGAGCCCTAGGTCAACGCCGGCCCACACTGCTCCCAGCTGAGCCTTCCTCTATGACCCCATTTATTTCAAGGTATTTTACACCAGTTTTCTGGTATAGAAGCCCTTATAAATGTCCCCCAGAGAGTCTCTGTAAATGTCAGGCAAGTAAAACCAATGTTTGCGAGTTACTGCACATTACAAAATGGGGTACCACACATATAGCTCCTAGGGACAATAAATCTAGGAATGATGGACCCCTTAGATATTGTTTGCAGGCAACTTAATTGCTTTAAAAAACTTGCTCGGTGTGAAAAAAAGCCTTAATATTTTCATTTTTATGATGCAACAAAAGGCATAAAATGACATTCCTCACATCCCTCCCACATAGTTTTCTGCCCTTGTTTTACTGCTCAGTCGCACAGAAACATATTTGCAACTTACAAAGCTTCCACAGCCTAGAGCCTGGACATGTAAATCATATCTGCCTGACAGAATCATGGCCACAGGAAATGAGAGGCTTGGCTTACCATCAAATGTTTTAGAAAACTCACATGCGTTTTCGAGATTTCACATTGTCTATATAATAAGTCATCAATGTCTGTTTAATGGGGTTTTTCTCCAATGTATCCATTAGAACTGGGTTCACAGCTAATAGGGGAGGTTTATAATAGAATCACTGTAATAAGCATCGGATACAGGACACTGGATGGCAAGAACAGGTGGAGGTCGAATGCATTCATAGTCACATCGTCTTTCCTACTGCACAACTTTGCATCTGAATCCACATCAAGTCAATTATTGATGTGGATTCTAAATGCAAAATGTAACTACCAAGGATCACTGCAATGCTATTACGGAACAGTACCTCCATAACATGAAACACGTGCCATTGACTACTATGGCGTTCAAGCAATCTTACAGGATGGCCCATCCTAGAAATCTCATGAACTTTAGGGGAAGTTAATGTAGAATTTCTGTCCTTTCCTCCTATCCTCCTATCTTTCCAGGTAACTTCTCAATAGGTTTGCAGTGTGTGGATGTGGTGGGAGTCCCAGCAGACTTAAGTCATTGGAACCCAACCTGATGGGAAAGTTGCACAGTAAAGCCAGGGTCAGTATTTCAATGTATGTACTCTTAATTAGTGATACGCGGACCCGGATTCCAATGCTCTAGTTCATAGGAAACATTGCAGGTTCGGATCCACAGAACAGGAACCCAGACTTTAGTAAGAAGTCCAGGTTTGGTTCATATCCCCCATCGGTAACACCATGTGACCAGTACCAACTAGTAAATATTTTTTCTTGGATCAATGGTCCCTATAATGGCACAGAGAGTGACATGAACTGATTGCCCATGTTATCAGTAGGTGAGCAGACCCATGTAAAGAGTTGACACCCTCTATTGGTGAGAGTACCAATCACAGGTGTTTGGGTTCGGCTGAACCTGCCGGACATGAAGACTAATAGGTCCTATCATCATTACTCCTGATGTTCAGGGCATGCACATTAAAGAAAGGCGTATCAATCTTTACTTTACTTTACGTATCTTGACTTTACCATGCCCAGTACGCATGTGACAACAGTCTGAAGCCTCAAGTCACAGGACCTCTACCATCTCAAGATTGCATGCCACTGACAAGGGTAGGATTAATAAAAAAAAAAATTAAGAGCCCAAACCAATGATGGGCAACAGTCAAAAACAGTGCAAAGTAGGTGCTAGGTTTGCCTGTGAAGTTGGCAGAGTGCGCCAGATACATGAATTGTGGTGCACGTTCTTCATGAATCTGAAGAGTGCACCAACTTTTTTTTGCTGCACCGTTAACGTAGGTAATGTGATGCAATTCTGTCAGACAATACAGGATCTAACTGTGCACTGTGTACTGGGTAACAGAAACTTTACAGATACATGTGCAACAGTTTGCACTAAAAAGAATGTGCAAAGTCTGACAAAAAACTGGCACAAAGGCTTTAATAAATGTGGGCCAGTGTGACAAAATTCATTAAAAAATGAGCGTAACAAAGTTGTTTTCTCACTTCTAGAAAAGTCCAAAAATGATCTGCTGTTTCTGTTTTATTAATACTATACTTCTCGGTCCATATGTCTATTTTACTTCTTCAGTTCTTTGTCAGGGGAGTCATGACAGGAGGTAGCCCTGCAAGCTTAAGGGTTAACTTGAGTTTCCTCTGAGGTGTATATTTCCATCAAAATTGCAGAGCAGTAACTGTTTTGGGGTACAGTAACCGTGTTAGGATACAGTGGCAGAAAAGTGAAGCTACCTACCTCTCATGGGGTTTTTTCTTCCTCCAGTATAGCTGAGCGGTAACTCTGGTGGACACACTGGCAGCAGGGTAAGATTTTGGTAACTCCTTTAAGATAGGGGAAGAAGCACACCTGAGATAAATCTATACCCCTGTAGTCACTGGAATGGCGCCGCTGATGGAGCAGCAGTAATACCCAGTTCTAGTGGTCGGTGGGTGCTCTAGCTTCACTGCCTAACTAACTGCCTTCAATAATGGAGGTAAGATGTCCGCCGTTAGCATGGGGTCCTTAGCAGAAGAGTTCCTCTCCAAGGGAAGCAGTCAGGACGCCTGTAAAATTTTAGCCATCACAATCCTAAAACGCAGCTACATTAAAATATGCTGGTGGTGTAGGAGTCCGCTGTGGTGGGCACATCGGCAGTATGGTAAGATTTTGGCAGCTTCTTTAAGATAGTGGAAGGAGCAGGTTCGCTTGAAGGTCAAAACCCCTTATCCTATAAATTATAAAACTTTAATCAGGGCATCAAGGCAAGGTCGAAGGTGTGGTGGTTTGTGGTCATCTCTTTAGAAACATGGCACCACTTCCTTTAAATATGTTCTTTTATTTATGGCATCATTAGGATTAGGAGCTCTTATATCTTGTAGTGGCATCAGTGGTTGCTATGATACTTTGGCTCAAGTTGCAAACTTTGCCATGTATGATAAATGAAATGTACACATATGCAAAAATTCTAGTATCCACAGGTCAGAGGAGGTGATATGTAACAAGGATAAATGCCGATTGTAGAATAAACAAATCTGGGTAAGAAAAATTTCCGATCCCTCTCATACAATTCTCAAGAAATTTATATATATCTATTATTTTTATGTTACCCAATTATGCCTTTAGAAATAAATAAATTAAATAAAAATATTTTGGTAGTTTTGGTAGAAAACAAAACTATAACAGACGAGAATGGAGGAGACAGCAATGGATTGTGGCAGTGTTTATTACGTCAGGAGTGAAGGAATGTAAGATGTATGATTCCAGCAGTCTGGGGTGGAGTGTCCATACAATCCCAGGTGTACTCCTAGTGCTGGATCGTGTCCTCAGGGCACCCACCCCCAATAGTACAAACAAGACAAACAAGATCTGTGGTGACATTGTGGTGCCAGTGTTTTTCTTACTATCACCACATTCACTACAGTAAATGGGGGTCATTTATCTTAGAACTTTCTCTTTTTTTATCTTATTTTTGAGACTTTTTTGGCACATTTGATATATTTGCAGCTAAATTTGCGACTTTTCCACTCGCCTAGCAAAACTAGCCGCGCAATAATTTTTCAGTGTTGCGCCTAATATATCTCTAAAATCCAGATTTCTGGGTTATTAGTGACTTGGGAGTAAATGTATTTTAATATGGTGTAAAGATATTTTGTATACTGAATGCATCTCCCTGCTTGGGGGAGGAGGGGTTTATGACGTCTCAGTTGCTGCTATTGTGAATTTTGCTGCTTAAAATTCTATTTTTGAATGGAAACTGTAATAATAAAGATTCTTTTTAATGAAAAAGTCACAATAGTGGTGCAAAGCGAGGTTAAAAAGTCGCAAATAAACTCCAGTCCTAACTAGACATACAGAAACTTTAAAAGAAGTTGAAGAAGTGTTTGAGACGTTTAATATAAACTCACAAAAACCCTATAGACTCAGCTGCCTGATATATCAAACTGTAAGATAAATCAAACCAGTCCAAAAGTCAGAAAAAACAAGAAAAGACACGCACAAATGTCCTGACTAAAGATAAATGACCCCCCTATAAGTCACCAAATGTGCAATATGTATAAGGCCATATTTATTCTATGAAGAATCTGAGTAGGAACATAAGGGGACCAGTGGGACATCAAACAATAGACTCCAGAACCAGTAGGAAGGGAATAGAAGAAAAAGAGAGAAGAAAGAGGGGGGGGGACATAGGGTAACCGATACAAACATTTCCATCTATGTGGCACATCTATATAGACGGAAGAAAAGAAATCCACAAGGCCCAGTCCATGACTCCCCTCATCTTATCAGTGGTGTGGAATAAAATGTAAAGGGGGGCTGGGATCATGGAGAGTAGGTGATCCTTCCTGATCACCATCCCCAATGACCTCACTGATGGTATCTACCACTGATGTCTAAAAGGTAGAAAGCACAGGACATTCCTGGAGTTGGAGCATAGTACCCCTTGAACCACCGGACTGGACAATGTTCAGTTAAATCTTTTGAGACGATCACTTTGTGCCAGAAAAGTTGCACATATCAGTAATAATTCTGAGGGCTTTTTAGGACATTACAAAGTTTCACCCTCTTACATACACACGTTTGTAAATGGTGTAGAAAAAATAAACATCTGTTATTTTTGGTGTACATCATAGATAAACTTGTCTTAACTTAATTGCACATAATAAAAAAATCGCAAGGGACTGATTTAATGTGGGCCAAAGTATATATTTGAGTGGCCTCTGTCAGTATTTAATCCAAAATATACAAGTATGTAACTTGAGGGGTTGCAGAGGGTGTGCTTGCACACAGGCATGTAGGTTTTAGAGGCCCAAACACATCTTTTCTCCATGAGGACACCATCACTATAAAGAAAAGGACCAGCCTAATGAAGCCCACCCTGACATATTTTTATTATTTATTTATAGGGCAGCATTAATTCTATGGTTCACGTATATTACTTTAAGATAGGAACAAATGCACAGTACAAATACAAAACTACAGTCATCAGGAAACAAGCAGGAGGAGGACCTTGCCATGAGGGCTCACAATCTTTATGGAAGGTAGATGGAGACATGAGGTGCGGGAGCAGAGCAGTTATTGTGCATTGTAGGTGATCCTAAACAGATGGGTTTTCAGGTTACGTTTGGAGGTTTGGATGGTGGGGGACAGTCTGACACATTGGTGGAAGTTCCAGAGTATGGGAAGAGTATGGCAGAAGTTCTAGAGGCAGTTGTAAGAAGAGCGAATGGTAATACTGAGGAGTGAAGCAGAAGGTCCTGTGAGGAATGAAGATAACGTGTGGGACAGTACGGGCTGATTCGGTCGGAGATATATGATGGGGACAGCTTGTGGACAGCTTTGTTAGTTATGGTTTTGTTTTTCAAACTGAATTTGCTGTCCAATGGGTAACCAGTGGAGAGACTGGCCTGATGGGGAGATGGGAATTACCCCTACACTTGCCTGAAGTTTCTTTGAAGATGTACCAGACCTTAACGCCTGTGTCCGGAGTGACTACTGGAGGAAACTTTAAGTAATAAAGGGACCATGTTCTAGCTTTATGCTTAAAAGGGTATTCCAGGAATACACATAATTCATATAGAAATGAGTCCTTAAAATATAAGCTATTATGTAATTAGTTGTTATGTAAAATTTTGCTCCCCTTAGCAGAAAAATTCTGTGGACATACAATGTAATGAGTAATTATAATGCTACTGGCCCTCTAATCAGTCGGCTGATTTCCTCCGCATGGAGCAAACACAGGACAGAAGATGGCTGCTGGTCACATGTCCACATCTAATGTCCTGCACCTGCCTGGGCAGGTCATGTGATCACCGCTACATTTGGCTGTAGTCGGTTGGTTGCAGCACATCCAGTATGGCCAGTGTTGTGGTGATGTGCCGGGCTGGCAGTTACACATCATTACTATAGTAACAGAGCAAGAAAGTCTGTTACATCATCACTGGGAGCAGAGAAAAAAAGAGAGGAGGAGTTACTGAGAACTAAAGGATCATGGGCCTTGTAATTTCCAGTGGCGGCCATCTTGGTGATAACTCAGCATACTTTAGAGAGGCCTTAAAATTTTGTGAATCATAAAATAGTAATATTTAAGCTTCATTTTGTGACTAATGACATTGAGTTTTGTTATATTCATTTATTTATAGCATCATGGGGTTTTTGTATCAGACGTTCATATTCCCAGAATACCCCTTTAAAGAAAAGTAAAATATCACCATAATAGTGACCTAAGGCTGTTGATGACCGGTCAGCCTCCGCATGTTAAAGAAACCAAAGGGAGAACCAGCATTATATGTGTAGAATGATAGGGTGCACTTGATGGCCAAATTAGTGGAAAGTGCAGACCCCTCAAGAGTGCCTGATTGTTACTGAATGCTGGACAATGGGCATTGTAAGTTACAGAGAGCCCCACTGAGTAAGAGCTGCCCCCTGATAAGGGCACTGGCTAGTAAGACTGTTGCAATGTGCTCTGGGAGGGCAATAGTAGCCAATAAGCCACTGGGTACAGACTGTGCCAGAGGTTTATTGGAATGGATGGCTAAGACTACCTACCAAACACTATATTAATGTAAAAAGCACAATATATATTATAACTTTAAACTTTAAAGGTGGTGCTTTCTAATATATAATTCATAATACATGGCATAATATACAATTCATTACTGTAGCACAAAATAATAAAAAAAAGTTAAAAATGCATCTTCTCCGTAATTTACAATAGTGACATTATTACTCCTGGGGCACTTTGTTCTATCTGTCCTTTCCTCACTCCACCTGTATTGTAACATTCCTCTTTTTATATAACCCCCATGACAAACCTAAGTGACAGATTTATTAATATGTGTAGGTCATGGAGCATTCTTAGACATGAAGTAAAAAATCTGTCACATCTATTGCCTTCATATATTTGCAGCCCTGTGTTACATTCTACGTGTGCCTAATCCCCATACAAAGACGTTTCACATCCCTCATACAGGACATGTCATGATTACATCCCATGTCAAGCAGGGATTTTCTACTTTCATGTAAGTGTCTTTTAGCATCACATTTTTTGTGCTGCTTCAATCTTTTGTAATTTCTCAATCACTGAATTATTCAATACAATAACCAGAGAAAAATGCTAAATCTCTGTCTCCGTATAAACCTCCTGTGACATATGATGGCCAGAGCTAAACTGGTATTGTCACTTATCTGACATTGTCACAGGTTGATCGGGTCGGTAGAGGTTTTCATGTTGTCACTTGTTCTAACTAGCCCCGAGCCCATTGTCGATTCCAAGTTATTCCTGTTTTACTTGCAAGTCTGGAGAGACCATGGATCAGGCCATAGCACAAGCACACTGGACACAATCTATGATGGGGTCAGATCGAAGCCTTAGAAAGAATCATTAGTTATTCAGCACAATTTCCTTTATGGCCAAGAATTCCACATCTTGGCATTTTGGTTCATACAGAAAAGCCGTAACATTGGAAACATTATGTATATGCTATTAATTGGTCCCAGTTGGTTACATTTGGCACCCATATAGATCTTTCAGCCAGATAATCAGTTCAGCCATTTACAATTCTCTTTTGTACGAAATTTTATAGGGCAAGGTGAGCAGAACAGAACATAGAGCACCCAGGGGGAGATGTATCAATGTGGCAGAGGATATTTATATATGTATATCAAATGTGTCTAATACAGGATGATAAATCTGGTGTGGTATAATACTGTTCAGGTGTACTTTGTGTCAACTATTAGGCTATATTCACAGTGAACGTGTGCCCTCCGTACCGTAACATGGGGCACAGCGATGTATTCCGGGGAAAGATAGGACATGTCCTATCTTACTCCCGGCTATGGAACGGTATGGTGTCGCTCGTGTGCTGCACCATACCACACCGTACGGCGCCGTGAGCCCATTGGCGTCTTTGGGGGGGCGTATATATGCCGTATATAGGTCGGCTGTATATAAGTCCCCCATACGGCTGTGTGAATGTAGTTTTAGTTTGTCTAGTTTGCCCTCTCCGCCAGTTGGGTAAGGACGAGGTTGACACAGCGCTGGATTCTCCGCGTCTGCGAATTAGCTATAATTCCATGAGTTTCTGAAGGATTTGTGATTATTTTAGGATTTGAACACCAGAAAACTGGCGGTCAAGCCCTGATAAATGTCCCCCAAAGTAACTATATTGTAGAGATATGATGTTATTATTTTATTTCTATATGACACAATCCTTTATACCATGTAGAAATACAATGCACATTTATGGTGATGTTACTTTAAACTATTTTCTTTATTAGTATTAGAACAACCATGATTTTGGATCAGACACAGAAGACCCTTGATCTGCATACTTCTTATGGGAGCAGCAATGGGCCTTTTTTCCCATAACAAAAATATTAGTCATTGATTACAAAAGCTTAATAGCCTCACATAATGATTTAGGAGTTATATATGTTCCTATGCACAGCCCTATGAGTGATTGTATTGTATTGAACTGATATAAAAACAATATCCTTAACATAATGAAGAAGAATATGAAAGCTAATATTAAACAGTAGAAAAAATTTCGGAGGGGGTTTTGGATGCTCATTATATCACTCAACCAAAGATACATCCAATATATACATCCAATGGAATTTGAACACCTCATCGAGGGCAATACCTAATCTCCTTACCACCAGCTGCTGGCAAAGAAACTACATTTGGTAATAATACTTAAGTCACCTGCCATTAACACAGATTAAGGTTGGGCAGATTGTTCCTTATCCAGTGTCTCAGCTGAAAAAAAAACTCAACCATCATTCGCCTTCTTTGGAACCCCACTGAATTATTCAATACAATAACCAGAGAAAAATGCTAAATCTCTGTCTCCGTATAAACCTCCTGTGACATATGATGGCCAGAGATAAACTGGTATTGTCACTTATCTGACATTGTCACAGGTTGATCGGGTCGGTAGAGGTTTTCATGTTGTCACTTGTTCTAACTAGCCCCGAGCCCATTGTCGATTCCAAGTTATTCCTGTTTTACTTGCAAGTCTGGACAGACCATGGATCAGGCCATAGCACAAGCGCACTGGACACAATCTATGATGGGGTCAGATCGAAGCCTTAGAGAGAATCATTAGTTATTCAGCACAATTTCCTTTATGGCCAAGAATTCCACATCTTGGCATTTTGGTTCATACAGAAAAGCCGTAACATTGGAAACATTATGTATATGCTATTAATTGGTCCCAGTTGGTTACATTTGGCACCCATATAGATCTTTCAGCCAGATAATCAGTTCAGCCATTTACAATTCTCTTTTGTACGAAATTTTATAGGGCAAGGTGAGCAAAACAGAACATAGAGCACCCAGGGGGAGATGTATCAATGTGGCAGAGGATATTTATATATGTATATCAAATGTGTCTAATACAGGATGATAAATCTGGTGTGGTATAATACTGTTCAGGTGTACTTTGTGTCAACTATTAGGCTATATTCACACTTAACGTGTGCCCTCTGTACCGTAATATGGGGCACAGCGATGTATTCATCATGTCCTATCTTACTCCCGGCTACGGAACGGTATGGTGTCGCTCGTGTGCTGCACCATACCACACCGTACGGCACCGTGAGCCCATTGGCGTCTTTGGGGGGGCGTATATATGCCGTATATAGGTCGGCTGTATATAAGTCCCCCATACGGCTGTGTGAATGTAGTTTTAGTTTGTCTAGTTTGCCCTCTCCGCCAGTTGGGTAAGGACGGGGCTGACACAGCGCTGGATTCTCCGCGTCTGCGAATTAGCTATAATTTCATGAGTTTCTGAAGGATTTGTGATTATTTTAGGATTTGAACACCAGAAAACTGGCGGTCAAGCCCTGATAAATGTCCCCCAAAGTAACTATATTGTAGAGATATGATGTTATTATTTTATTTCTATATGACACAATCCTTTATACCATGTAGAAATACAATGCACATTTATGGTGATGTTACTTTAAACTATTTTCTTTTTTAGTATTAGAACAACCATGATTTTGGATCAGACACAGAAGACCCTTGATCTGCATACTTCTTATGGGAGCAGCAATGGGCCTTTTTTCCCATAACAAAAATATTAGTCATTGATTACAAAAGCTTAATCCGATTACAAAAGCTTAATAGCCTCACATAATGATTTAGGAGTTATATATGTTCCTATGCACAGCCCTATGAGTGATTGTATTGTATTGAATTGATATAATAACAATATCCTTAACATAATGAAGAAGAATATGAAAGCTAATATTAAACAGTAGAAAAAATTTCAGAGGGGGTTTTGGATGCTCATTGTATCACTCAACCAAAGATACATCCAATATATACATCCAATGGAATTTGAACACCTCATCGAGGGCAATACCTGATCTCCTTACCACCAGCTGCTGGCAAAGAAACTACATTTGGTAATAATACTTAAGTCACCTGCCATTAACACAGATTAAGGTTGGGCAGATTGTTCCTTATCCAGTGTCTCAGCTGAAAAGGAACTCAACCATCATTCGCCTTTTTTGAAACTCCACTGCATTGAGACCTCCCACCATCTCCCAGACTTCACCCCCTTCTTATGAGCCCTGGCCACAGACCTTACCTCTGCATATCCCCACATTATGGCAGGGCCTGCACTATACAGCAACCTTTTTGGCCCTCTCATGAGGGAAAATGTGGGGATGGAGAAGCATGTGACTTTTGTTTCATTGTTTGTTGTAGTTAGAATGTTTGTTGCCTTCGATATTACTTTTTATGTCAGTCTGACCATTTACAACTACTGAGTCTTTTGTATCTACACCTCCATCATCTGCTTCTGTTGACCGGGACACAGGGAGATACATAGATTACATTGCTTATTGGTGGACTTTTGAATTTGGTTTGCCCAAAGCAAAATGATGTAATTCTTTTCTACCTGGACAGACCTACATGATTTGTGGAGTTAACATCTTTTTCTTTTGTTTGATGCTGGTAAGAGACTCAAGTTAGCATTTCCAGATCAAGAATAGAGGGCATGTATGAAAACAACACAATGGAAGAGATTCATTATTCCTCCTCCGCCATTTTGGTTGTGTCAAGGCAGTAAGCAGGGTGGATGGAGAAAGGGCTTGGGTGTGAATGTCTAAAAGACTTTTTCAGCTCAGACGTGGTCTATAGGTCCATACTGGCGAAGTTTGTGCCCATATTTACTAGGGGGCCAAAGACTCTTACTGGGTACAGGTGCCAGAGTCTCACCAATGGGAACTTTAAGACTGGCGTTCTAGAAGCCAGTCTTAATGAATTCCCCCCAATTTATGTCTAGAATTGCAGTTTAACTGCATGGTAGTTTTTGAAGACATTCTTCAAGTTTAAATAAAAACTATGAGTAAAAGGTAAGTAAAAGATGCACATTAGTGCACACATACGCTGGACATTCATGTAGGATAGCTCTGACCAAACACTTCATTCAGCTCACAGCTATGCCTTATTATTCACTCTTCCTACCTAGGATCAGCTGAGCTGTGCTGTCAGGGATTGCTGGTGGTGACAGGTTAAGGCATGTTAAAATGCATCGGTGCAATTATTCTCTCTCTGTCCATCTTTTTTCATAGGGTCACATATTAGATGGTCGTCTGGTTCTGATTTAAAAAACTTTCAAGGTCTCAATGTTTTGAACTTTTGATTTTCAGGCTCCATATTTCGCCTTCTAAGCTTTAAACAGCTTTGAACATGAAACTACCATCATTTTATACCTTTACAGGCAGTCCCCAGGTTATGTACAAGATAGATTCTGTAGGTTTGTTCTTAAGTTGTATCTGTATGTAAGTTGGAACTGTATTTTTTATAATTATAACTCCAGCCAACATTTTTTCGGTCTCTGTGACAATTGGATTTTAAAAATGTTGGGTTGTCATATGAACCAGGATTAACACTAAAGCTTCATTACAGACACCTTTTATAAATGTTACAGCTGTGTATTATAGCCTAGGGCTTAAGTACAATAAATTACCAATTATCAGAGGTCCATTTGTAACTAGGGGTCGTATGTAAGTCGGGTGTTCTTAAGTAGGGGACCGCCTGCATATATTCTGATCCCACGTCTCTTCTACATGTTTTCCAATGTTGGTGCATACTAGTCAATTCAATTAAATTCACATACAGGCAGTCCCCGGGTTACGTACAAGATAGGCTCTGTAGGTTTGTTCTTAAGTTGAATTTGTATATAAGTTGGAACTGTATATTTTGTAGCTCCAGTCAAATTTTCTTTGGTCTCTGTGAAAATTGGATTTTAAAAATGTTGGGTTGTCATAAGAACCAGGATGAACAATAAAGCTCAATTGCAGACACCTGTGATAACTGTTACAGCTGTTTATTGTAGCCTAAGGCTAAAGTACAGTAAATTACCAACATCCAGAGGTATGTTTGTAACTAGGGGTTGTCTGTAAGTCAGGTGTTCTTAAGTAGGGGACCGCCTGTATAGGTTCTTTTTGGTGGCTTACTGGTTAGCATTACAGCCTTGCAGCGCTGGGGTCCTGGGTTCAAGCCCCACAGTCAACATATGCAAAGAGTTTGTATGTTCTCTCCGTGTTTGCGTGGGTTTCTTCCAGGTCTTTCGGTTTCCTCCCATACTCCAAAACATACTGGTAGGTTGATTAGATTGTGAGCCCCATTGGAGAAAGGGACCAATTTGGCAATCTCATTGCAGCGCTGCGTAATCTGTGTGCTATTTAAATAAAGGAATTATTATTATTTTTCAACTGTCCCCACTACTTTTTTATTGGGTTGTGGTCAGAAGACTGTGAGGGCCAATCCATTGGACATCATTAAACCATACGTTCCATAATCTTCATGTATGTTTTAGTATTGAGACCACTATTGATCCTGATCAAGAATACAATAACTTTGTGACTGTAAGTAGAGGAAATGTTAATAAACCATGTCTGCAACCTATAACCTCACATCCTCTATGGCAAACATGCAGGGGCATGCAGGAGCAGCATTCATCAAAGAAGACGACAGTCTGACATCCATTCATAGGTGGAGTATGGAGGAATATGATCCACCGCATGTCATAATTCCTTTACACGGTGTGAAGATTATATACCCTATTGCTGTCATGTTATATAACATAACAAGCCATTTTATAATGTAGTCATCCCATAATACATTTTATACATTACCACTACTAAGTCTTTGTAAGATAATACGTGAAGGTAACGGTGCTGCTATACTATAGCTGTCCCTGTGGTGTCCTTGACGCTTGAGCCTTAATCCTCTGATCTTGCTCAACTGGTAGAGTAAGTTGTGGACGATTCTTTGTCAGATTACCGGTCACATCAAGGTAATGAATAAAGTAAATTGATATTAAACAATCAGATCTTATCTTGTGATTTGTGCTTATTCTATACTGTTTATATTTATTTATGCTACCACTTTTCAGACTCTTCCACTTCTCACACCCCCTCCCATTCCAAAACTGATACACTGATCACTTTGAGATCTCTCAAAAATCTGTCTTGTTGAAGAAAGGCTAAGGACACACATAGGATAATTGCAGTGGTTTACCCACAGAAGATTTTTACGCAGATAATGTAGACCAAATACTGTGACCAAATACAGTAATTTTCGGGTGGAATATGGAAAGTGAGCTGCAGATATTCAGGGGGACATTTATCATAAGCACTGAAATAATTGTAAACTTTTATATTGTGTGCTGTCGTCGTATGGTGAAAGCCCCCTCCAGCGCTGACGGATACATCAAGAGACTTAGGCCCCTTCTACACTGGCGTTTTTCACGCGCGAGTTCTGCGCGTGCATTTGACGCGCAGAACTTGCATTGCACTCTGTCCCATTGTATTCAATGGGTCTTTCTTCATTTGCGTTGTTTTGCACGCGCGTGCTTGCGTTCGTTTGCACGCGCGTCAAAATCACAGCATGCTCTATTTTTGCGATTCACGCGCATTTTTCATGCCCCATTCAAGTCTATGGGGACGTATCAAAAACGCATTGCACTCGCAAACATTGCAAGTGCAATGCGAGTGCAATGCGTTTTAAACGTAAGGGTTGCTAGGTGACCAGTATAACAGTATTTCCCCTGCTCGCGAACGATCAAATAATTAAAAAAACACAATGAAGAACATTGAAGAATAGAATAAAAACAGTGAACACAGTGAACACAGTGACCACAGGATCATTTAAGTGAAAAACACAGTGCAGAACACAGTGCAGAATAGATTACAGATGTTCGGCACATCTGCTTACTTGTCGGGAGATACGCGCGGAGCGGTGCGAACAAAATAGCATGTGAAGAACAATATATATGTGTGTAAAGAACACATTGCAGATGTTTCCATACATCTGCAATGTCTTCTTCACACATATATATTGTTCTTCACATGCTATTTTGTTCGCAGCGCTCCGCGCGTATCTCCCGACAAGTAAGCAGATGTGCCGAACATCTGTAATCTATTCTGCACTGTGTTCTGCACTGTGTTTTTCACTTAAATGATCCTGTGTTCACTGTGTTCACTGTTTTTATTCTATTCTTCAATGTTCTTCACATCTGCTAACTTGTCGGGAGATAATATACGCGCGCGGAACAGTGAAGAATAGATTGTAGATGTTTGCATACATCTGCTATCTTATCAGAAGACATTCTTTTTCAATTAAATAAAACATTTTATTCCCGAACCTTGGTCCCTTTGAAAAAGTCCCATTGACTTAAAAAAACGCGCGTGAAAAACGCAACGAAAACGCAAAAAAACGCGAACAAAAATGAAACAAAAACGCAGCAAAAACGTCAGTTTTTCACGCATTGCACCCTGACGTGAAACGCAACGCTAGTGTGGAAGAGGCCTTAGGCCTCCTGATGCACTGGCGGCCACAACCATACCAGCTTCTAGCTAGCTAGTTTAGTGCAAGAACCATGCAAATGTTCAAGGTGAAAGTTCACATGGTGTAGTGCAAGGGCCATGCCCCTTTCACACCCCTCATGCCCCTTGGCGTGGAGCTGTCATAAAGGAGATAACTCTTGCAATGACTGTCGTTTGCATGGCATTACAATTATTTCAGTGTAACCCCACATGTACAGCACACATAGTAAAATAGTACATTAACTAATATATAGTCATGGGCCAACATACTACTGCTGCCCCCTATCTTCCATGCAGAACTGTTCCCTAACTGTGTGATCAGATATTTGCCTGCTCTGCCCTGTCCACACCCTAGTGTTAGTTTCTAAAAGCCTACAATAGCAAGTTGTCCAATAGTAAATGTCCAAGAAGATACACCATAAGTGATCTCACCTGATGGAGAACGTTTTATCAGATATTCTGGAATTATAGTTTCTGTTTTCTTATATGAACCATTAAGAGTCAGGCCCCTTTCAGGCCCCTTTCACACTTGCGTTTTTCACGCACGTTTTCTGCGCGTGCTTTTGACGCGCAGAACTTGCATTGCACTCTGACCCATTGTAATCAATGGGTCTTTTCAGACTTGCATTTTTTTTCACGCACACACGCGCGTTTTTTTTAACGCGCGTTTAAATCTCGACATGCTCTACTTTTGCAAGTCACGCGCGTGAAAAATGCACCATACAAGTCTATGGAGATGCATCAAAAACGCATTGCACTCTGAGACACTTGCAAGTGCAATGCAAGTGCAATGCGTTTTTCACGCATCAATTGCCATAGAAAAGATAGAGCTCAGTCCTGAGTCCATTTCACGCGCGTTTTCTGCGTGTGAAAAACGCATTGAAATTGCATTGAAATTGCATCAAAAACGCGCGTGAAAAACTGAGACACTGAACAAACTCTGAAAACTGATTGCACTCTGATGCAAAATGCGCGTTTTTCACTGACCAAAAACTGATCGCACCCTGATCACACTCTGACGGGAAATGCAACGCGAGTGTGGAAGGGGCCTCACAGATCTGCTTCAATTCATTTTGTAAGTTTCATTCTTTTTATTTACTGTAAAGCAAAAAGAAAAAAAAAATGCAAGTCATGCTAGTGAATCCTGTAAAAAAAAATTCCTGACTTCCCTTTATTACTTTTATGTTATATTTCATGTACTGAAATCCACCATCGAAATCCATCACGATAAACCAGGGGTTCCTACTTAAGACCTAGGGCAGTGATGGCGAACCTTTTAGCGGCCGAGTGCCCAAAAAGTAACCCTAAATCCCCCTTATTTATCGCAAGGTGCCAACCAAACATTAAAGCAGTAACTTATTGCTCCCTATTCTTCAACAATCATATTGGCCTCCTGAGGCAGTAACACAGTAGAAAGATGGAAAATTTGCATCATTTTAGCTTCTTTCCAGTGTCCTTCTGTACACAGAGAATTGTCGGGCCAGCAGGAGGTCCTCCAAAGATAATTCGGCGCTGTCTATTGATTCTTCCTTTTCCTATAGTCTCAATAGCGAAATAAGTATCAAAATATGACTGAAAGCAGCATCTTTTAAGTTGCTTGGAACTGTTTGATGTGCTCAGGCAATGGCCCAGGTGCCCACAGAAAGGGCTCTGAGTGCCACCTCTGGCACCCGTGCCATAGGTTCGCCACCACTGACCTAGGGGATTGTTTATCATTAGGCGGCTCCTAGGGGCAGTTCTATATCTATTTTTGGAGCTTGGCTGCCCATCAGATTCATTAAAGTGGCTTTGGCCCTTTAATAAATGTTCTCGTGGAGGGACATGTATCTTTATTTCTGCTATTTTAATTGGTTCATTTTCTCTTTTGTCGTTTTTGCGACATTTCACTGCGACTTTTGTTTCTCAAGTCCGCCTTTGTCTGCACCTTGTGCAGTGCCTTATGCCTCTTTATTTTCCAGATGTTCCATATGACTTTTCTCTTATGTATCACTTATGAAGGATTTTTTTTCATGAACCCACTTTTAACATGCAATTTGGTATTATTTCATGGTTAGAAAGCATTTTGCTTCATTGCTGGAAGTGTAAGTAGCTGTGAAAATGTTAACATTTTAAGGTGCTTACACTTCCAGCAATGAAAAACAAAGCTTTAAAACCAACCAAACAAATGGCAACATGTAAAATGCATGCGTTTCTTTGATGCTTTTATAAACGCATCACAAATGCCACGTGTGACTGCACCCTCATATGTCGTCATCTTCCTGGGGTGTGACTAGAGTGCTTATAAATGAAGGTCACTGCCTCAAATCCACTCATTTACAGTAGTGTCCACTCCCATATATAACCCCCTCACATGGCTTTTGTCATTTGCAACAAAAAGTCTAAAAAAAAGCCAAAAGTTGTACCTGCCAGGATAAAAAAAACTAAACATGTATCACAAGAAAAAAGACATGATCATACATAAGGTGCAAAAAAGACCTTCTAAATGTCTCAATTATACACCAAAGGAAAAAAAACCCTAAGATACATGTCCCCCATGGTCTACTTTCTGGCTGGGATATTTAAAAAAAGGTTCTCAAAAAAGTCTCAAAATGAGTAAAAAGTCCCAGCACATACACCAGCGGGGGACTTTTTTATGGGATTTTTGTACGGAATTCTTTGCAATACTCCCAACTCATGAATCTGGCCTTGCACAGTATTGCACGACGTGGCAGTAGCAGTATTTCTATGTTTAGGCAAGATTAATGAAGAGGTGCAAATAGTCCTATGAGACTTTTTGCAGTGAAAAGTCTGAAAAAACCTCAATGCAACTTTTTGAAACTTTTTTACCCCCATAAAGCTTAGGAAACCCAATGATAAATAACCCCCTAGTTTTAATTGGTCTAAACAGTGCTCTGGGGGCATAGACTATTTTCATAGTTTCATAGTTTCTACGGTTGAAAAAAGACACTTGTCCATCAAGTTCAACCAAGGAAGGGAAGGGATTGGATGAGGAAGGGATTTAGGGGAAACAATTCTATATAACATAACCATCAATGTTATTTAGGTGTAAAAAGGCATCTAGACCCTTCTTGAAGCTATCCGCTGTCCCTGCTGTGACCAGCGCCTGAGGCAGGCTATTCCATAGATTGACAGTTCTCATAGTAAAGAAGCCCTGTCGCCTCCGGTGATTAAACCTTGGTTTCTCCAAACGGAGACAGTGCCCCCTCGTCTTTTGATTTGATCTAATCTGAAACAACTTACCACCATATTTTTTGTATGGACCATTCATATATTTAAATAAATTAATCATGTCCCCTCGTAGTCGTCTCTTTTCCAGACTAAATAAATGTAGTTGTTTTAACCTTTCCTCATAACTGAGACCCTCCATACCCCTTATCATTTTTGTGGCTCTACGTTGAACCCTCTCCAGCTCCAGGGCATCCTTTTTATGGACCGGTGCCCAGAACTGGACAGCATATTCCAGGTGTGGCCGAACCAGTGCCTTGTATAGTGGTAATATTACATCCCTATCACGAGAGTCCATACCACTTTTGATACATGACAAGATCCTACTGGCTTTAGAGGCAGCTGATTGACATTGCATGCTGTTATGCAATTTATGATCTACTAGTACCCCTAGGTCCTTCTCAACAAGGGACTCTCCCAGATTTACTCCCCCAAGGACATATTTTGCCTTTGGATTATTGGCCCCCAGGTGCATAACCTTACATTTATCCACATTAAACCTCATTTGCCAAGTGGATGACCAAACATTCAGTTTGTCCAAGTCACCCTGCAGCCTATGAACATCCTCCATAGACTGTATTACACTACACAGTTTGGTGTCATCTGCAAAAATAGACACAGTGCTATTAATTCCTACCTCTATATCATTAATAAATATATTAAATAGTAGTGGGCCAAGCACAGAACCCTGGGGTACACCACTCATAACTGGTGACCATTCCGAGTAGGAATCATTGACCACAACTCTCTGGATACGATCCTTCAGCCAGTTTTCAATCCAATTGCAAATGATTTCTGCCAAACCAATGGCCCTAATTTTACCCATCAGGCGTCTATGAGGGACAGTGTCAAATGCCTTTGCAAAGTCCAAGAACACAATATCCACAGCTGCTCCTCCATCCAGGCATCTGCTCACCTCTTCATAAAAGCAGATAAGGTTAGTTTGACAACTTCTATTCTTAGTAAACCCATGCTGGCTGTCACTTATTATACTATTTGATGTCACATACTCCAGTATGTAGTCTTTTACTAACCCTTCCAATACTTTCCCCACAATGGAAGTTAAGCTTACAGGCCTGTAATTGCCAGGCGAAGTTCTAGAGCCCTTTTTATATATTGGCACCACATTTGCCTTGCGCCAGTCACTTGGCACCACACCAGACATTACAGAATCCCTGAAGATTTTAGCCAGCGGTACAGCAATAACAGAACTGAGTTCTTTAAGAACTCTGGGGTGTAACCCATCTGGTCCAGGAGCTTTGTACACATTTTCTGGGGCACATTTTCTGTGGACCACGCCCATTTCCAGCTAGGCCATGCCTATTCTCCAGAAGGTCAAGCCCCCTTAGTAGGGCAAGTCAGAAACGTGGGGTAAAACTCTGCCAGAATTCTGGCTCAAATGGGTTAATAAATTCCCCCCGCTGTGTCTCAGGTTCCGTCAGTCTAGAGCACTAGTCTTTGGCTGCGTTTCATCACCGCGACAATAAATTCTAGTGCAGAATAAGACTGTCGGTTCCTATTCTTATAGTTGATGTAAACTGTGCGTTACAATTTTCAGCGCACAGTCTATTTTCTTTAAGACACACCCCCTTTTAGAAGGACACACCCCTCAGTCAGACTACTTGAAAAGAGCCAAAAAAAAGGTCTAAAACCATTGATAAATGTGGTGCATGGAAGTTTAGACAATTTTGGGGGGCAAAGTGCACCTCAGGCGTAACACAACATGGTTGCGGAGAGAATGACATGGAGAAGCCCTATTGACTTTATTAAATTCACATCATGCAATGCTTCATATCATCAGAATGTGTAATCTCATGTCTGCTATATATGGTGACTATATGACAACAGGGAAAACTTCACATATAGAATAAGAATATCTCAGTGATGAGCTCATCCTCAGTGTCTTCCTCTGGTAACATATTTTGATGGGTTCTTCATACCAAGCAATGTGTATAGACACGTACAGCAATTATATAATTTTAACAGTTGCACAAAACACATTAAAATGTCTCGAAAATAGCTGTGAAAGGAGAAGGTAATAATTGCTGTTAGGTGTAGAAATGGGATCCCAAAAGTGGTTCCGCTATAGAGGCCAATGGCATAGTAGCGTTTACTGCTCATACACTGAATTCAGTTGGTAACTATACTGCAGGGTACATATATGGGGCATTCAATTTTAGTGCTGAGTCTGATTTTCTGGGGCACGAATCATTCATTAACACTGGGATTTTAGATTTTTGTGCAAGGGCATAATGTATTGGTGCACAACCGAATTGACTTCACATTTATGAAGGTGAAATAGAACTTGGTAGACCAGCTTTTAGAGTGTCTAGTTGTGCGCCAAAAATTGGTGCATGAAAAGTGTTGTGAACGTACAAGCGGAGAGATTCCCAAGCTTGCCCAAACTGAGCAACCAGAAAAAACTATGACTGTCTGAAAAGGAGTAATGTTATGGCGCCAACACTTCATAAAAATGTTGCACAAGGCACAGCAAGAAAAACCGCCAAAAAACGAACAAAGAGTCATTAATAAATGCCCTGTATGCAAAGCACAGTACTCTAAACACTTAGAATATAACTTTTAATCTACATGTCACCTAAAAGCATAAAGAGAAGAACCAAGACACATAAACCCATATATATCAAAGATTGTGGTAAGGTCTGGCAGTGCTCATGTAAAAGAGGAACAGTCTTATCATCTAGGCGGCAGTGTATACACTTCCGTTCCAGGTTTGGTACATAGGTGAGGCCCAGGGTATGTGTGAGCTGACCCTAATTTCTAGCTGGCACCTATATTCCCCAAGTGTACAGCACCCGCCCTTTCTAGGGCAGTACCGAGATATCTGACCCTTGTGTAGCTAACAAGCCCTCCACTTCCAAACACTCCCTACGTGTTTCATCACCTCCATGTGATTCTTCAGGGGAGAACAACGTAAAAGGAGAGGTGTCCCAAAAAGGTGTTACAATGTACTTAGGGGAACTTAGGGGAGTCTAGTCTATATAGTATAGGCTAAAAAATATATCAACAAATCTTTATTTAATGATTATTCCACACAACACATGATTAAAAACAGCTATAATGTACAACAGTACATGCATGTGACCACAGTCCATACATGTCACATTTCACCAACAAACAATGGATATATTGCCATGTGTCCCATATATGTAAAACAATATTTAGACAATTAAACGTCAATGAATGTTATAGTCAATACATATAGTTCCCATACTAAAAAAATGCATAGAACACTGACGGAATAGATGGCACACTCTTGTGAGATATTGTATAATACATTTGTCTACGGTAGTTACCATTCCTTAATTGTCCACCAAACATAGATTGTTTTTTTGAGGGCAATGTGATCAAATACCCCACGCTTTTCGTTGCTACATGTTACTTCCTCAGGGGTCCCTATATTATCTATTACAGTTCTGGCACTTTTTCACGGGCTGTACACGGTTGTGTGAAACAGCCCTTATAGTGAGAAGCAAGTAATAATGGACCCTTTATTGTAAGGTTCTTTAGTCTTCCTATGCCTTTGGCTTTGAGAAAAAGGGCTTTACAATTATGCAAATGAGCCTAAGAGGCTCCATTAACACCCAAAGCCCCTTAGGCTAATTTGCATAATTTTAAAAGTGTTAAAAAAAACAGGGCCTAAGAAGCTAAAAGAAGAGTGGGCTCAGCCAGAGGTGACACACACCAGTAACCAGTTAGTGTGCTTGGTTTACAATCCTTCATCCTGGTGGTAGATGTCCTTTAATAGGTTATTTCTTTTGGGATTCTTGCTTACAGTTATATCCTTCAATCTCATGATGATCTCCCTGAAATCTTAGTGGTTGCTCAAGGGGGCCATTATTTCACGCACTAGCCTTCCTGTATGATAACACTTGACCATAACAGACCTCCATGTCTGAGGGGGTTTACAGAAAATGTTATCACAGTTACTGATAATGATTACATAAGATACTTCTACATAGTTATATTGTAGAAGATCAGGGCCGGCACCAGCACTGGGAGTTCACTGCAAAGGGGCCCACTGAGGCTCTGTCGACCAGAGGCCTACTGAAACCAGGAGCTGACCCTGTAGAAGGTGACAGTGCAGCTTACTTATGATCTCTTAATGAGGGAAAACATCAAGAAAAAAAACTGTTCTCCGCGCAGGAGCTGATTGTACAGTTTTGGAGGCAACATGGGATTCACAGCAGAGAACAGAGAAATCTAAAAATCTACATGTTGTCTAATCAGAGCAGACATGTGACTACACTGCAGGGAAAGGGGTTCAGTGTACATTACAAAAATGCTGCATATAAAGAAAATAACCAGGTAAGGGGCACAGGGACGGACAATTATGTTTATGCTGTGGCGCGTTATCAACACATGGGAATATTTTACATAGGAGTTTTTATGCTCACAGTTTATGTACACAGAATAATACACTTCAGTTATAAAGTGACTGCAGGTAAATGTTTTTATAAATCATGAAGACTATTGCACCTTAAAGTAAATCAACCATCAAAATCAATCATGATAAACCAGGAACACTTACTCATAGATCCAGGCACCATGGCCAGAAACTTCTTATATGTGTTATCCATGTCTTCCTTCCTTCCTTCTATAATATTCTTTTATAATTATGCTAATCAGTCTGAAGGGCTCTTGGGCGTTACCAGAACCCCTTGGTGCTGTATCTCTACAGGCTGTTACAATGAGCAGAGCAGGTCTCCCCCTGCATTTCCTGCTGTCCTGCTGAGGCTTGATTACACAGGCACAGGGAGGAGAAAGTGTTAGGGCAGGTGGGTTAGGTGATGCATTTTGTGCTCATTGTAATGGCCTTTGAACCTGCAGCACTGAGGGGGTCTGGTGACGCCCCCCCCCCCCCACACACACACACACACACATGCACACTAACACCCTCCACACTAACAACCTGTGCAGCTACAACACAGTGGGGCTAGGGTAGCCCTTCTGAATCATTATGATACTTTTCAAGTTGATTTTGGGATACCATGGGTAACAAATATAAGAAGATTATCACAGCCACGGTCTGGATCTGTGACTAAGTGTCCCTGGTTTATCATGCTTCATTTTCATGGTAGATTTCAAACCTGTCTTGCTATTTTAGTGCTGCACAGAATTTGTTATGCAGCAATGTGGGCACAGTTACTCTAAAATCTGCACCACCCTACCCTTACCCGCCCTCCTTATCATACATGTTTTTAAAGACAGCAGTTCCCTAGGATGTGAAATATTATCTTACGTATTTTGCCCACGGAAATAAAGTTGGAAAACATTGGTTTTATATCTTCCTGAGTCGGAGCCTAAAGGGAAAGCAGCTAGAAGATACACAGAAGTGACGCTGTGGTCACACTGTACAGAGCTACACGTTACATGCAGGAGTCTGTATATACAATTATTCTTATCCGAGCAGCACTGCATTGTATTATTGAGCGCAGGAAGGGATATTTTCCTTTACATTATGACATAAGTGTGTCTTTTATTCACATTGGCCTCTGCATTACTACTCTACAAGCTGGGTTATCTGCGCCTCTTCCTCAATGTGTGCACAGACAGGTGGAGCCCAGATCCTTTAGCCTCCAGGTTTGCTTTATGATTAAAGCGTAATGTAAAGTGAACATTATATATCTGTTATCATAATCAAAGTTGTTTTTTATTGTATGTCTTTCTATAGGAAAGAAAAAGACATTGGGGAGGGATGTAACGATGTGTCTCAGGTTATGCAGTTTGTAGCCGGAAAACACTTGTCTTTTGCTGCACCAGATTTATCACAGTCATGATGAATCCTGGTGCAGGATAAGACTGTTGGTTCCTACTTTAGACCTACTTTTAGTTGGTCTAAACAGTGCGAAAGAATTTTGGGCGCACGGTCGATTTTCCATAAGCCACGCCCTTTTCTCACAAGGCCATGCCCATTTTCCCGAAGGTCACGCCCCTTGTTCGGACAAGTCGGAAAGCTGCCAAAAAGCCTTGATAACTGTGGTGCAAGGAATGTTAGACAGTGTTTTAGGCGCAAAACCATCAGAATTGTGGCGCAAGTGCGTTAATACATCTCCCCCATTGTATTTCTATGATACCAGGGGTATAACTATATAAGATTGAGCCTCATTGCAAATTGATGCATATCTGTGGCCGATGGTTGTCTGTTCACAGTATACCTTGGACAAAGTGAATGGATAAGATAATTGCAGCTAATTTTCAAGCTATGCCCATTATCCAAACACTAATGAATACAGGTGCATTTTGGCAACTAATATCCATTCACATGGTAGCACAAACTGGCCCAGAACATTATTTGGCTGAAATAGGCCGCAATGTTTATTAAAGGAAAACATGAATTGACAGGATGAAGGATTGTAAACCAAGCACACTGACATACTGGTGTGCACCCCCTCTGGTAGCCCTTTAGGCTTCTTTTTCTTCCAGATGAAAAATTATGCAAATGATCCCTGAGGGGATCCCAGGACATAAGAAGCTAAAAGAAGAGCAGATCCTGCCAGAGGGGGCACTCACCAGTATGTCAGTGTGCTTGGTTTACAATCCTTCATCCTGGTGGTAGATATCCTTTAAGGGTAACTAATATGTATAAATAATTAAATTAATAATTTATTAAATAAAACCTGATTTAAATAAATGCATAATGACATAAATAATCCAATTAAAATATCGGTAAATAAACGACCACCTGCAAAAAAACACTAGATAAAGGGAAAGGAACATATCCACACAAAAGCTGCTCAAAATACACATGAAAGGGTGGGGCTGTGTGACAAGGAATCATTCATAATGTATGGGACTGTAACATGTTAGAGGGTATCTACAATGTTGTGTTATTACCACCACACCACATATAGATGGAAGAAGAGCACTGTGGAGGAATACTTCTCATTCTTCACTTATCCCTATTCTTTGCCGCACCCCCTTGACACTTTGGACCCCATTGCAGCACTTTGGTTGTTCCAGTGGTAGTTACACCCATGAATAATGGCCGTATTAGCAATTTTAAAGAAGCCTTTAAGCCAATTTCACACAGTCATATTATAATATATTTTTAGCACAACCACAACAGCAATTGTTTAAAATACACTTTTTTTCACAATGGACTCAAAAGACCAGATATATCAAAACTGATACAAACATTTGCAGTTTGTCTCACTAATGTGCACTTTGCGGCAGATAATCCAATATTTGCAAATTATTCTTCACGAAAAACAAATGTCCGGTGGGTATTTCAGAATGTCCTCAAAAAAACAGGAAGAAAAATAAGGATAAATGACCCCCTTGGAGTCCCATATTTATTAAAGCCCCTGCGCCAGTTTCTGTCTGACTTCGCACATTCTTTCCAGTGCAAACTGCTTGCACATGTTATTATAAAGTGTCTGTGCCAGTTTTTGTACCTGCTGCACTGTGTCCGACAAGACAAAAAAAAAAGGTGCTCCTAAAGGGGCGACCTAGTGCTTAGTTGGACTGTGTGCCGCAATTCTGTCTGTGCTACAATTCTGCAGCACAGGGACCCAAAAAATTCATGAATCTGGCGTACCCTGCACACTTCACAGGCAAACTGCACATAGGGCGCCAGATTCATGAAGAACGTGCACCAGAAATCCTGAATCTGGCGCCCTCTGCACTATACACTGGCAAACTGCACATAGTACAGACTGCCCTGTTTTTGATAAATGTGGGCCATTATCTTTAAAACAGCCCATATGATCCAGGAACACCTAACCTAATATGATAAGACACAAAATGACCTGTGAGTGCAGTAACCTTTTTATTGTATTAACTCATTGCCAGAATGGGAGAAACTGAATTTTGTCCAGGTTGGCTGCCAACTAGGCTGGATCTGGCAGCTACTGTTTGTTTTGTGCCTCAGCTGTTACTCAACTGTTTCCCAATATTTTCCATAAAATCTCTTATGTCCGGTAATATGTCTCTTGCAGAAACAACATGAACGCTGAATATTCAGTTTTTGCTTGGTTAGAGGGGTCACCTCGCTCTGACAAACCTTTTTGGAACTAAAAACTGTCGCAAGATCAAGCACTCACATACACCAGAAAAAAGCAGGTGAACTCCAGCGGACCTCAGCGCAGCAGCGACACCTGGTGAATATCGGCGCACGGACCTTCGTGAATCCCAGCAGAACCCGAATCAGCGTCGGAGAACCCGCCGCTGGATCGCGACTGGACCGGGTAAGTAAATGTGCCCCACTGTGGCCACCAGAAGGACCTTTACTGACATAACCCGGTTGTCTGGCAGCAGAGAGCGCTGCATGACAATGAAGCGGGTGCGTGCATAAATTAAGTATCGGAGGAGCCAGAAACCCTGAGTGCCTTCGGCTCATTTGAATATTTTTACAACCTTATTTTCCGGTTCTGACAGAGACCCCTGAGGAAGCTAAAAAAGGCTCAGTCATCCGCTGCAGGTAAAGAGAGAAAATGGTGGTAGATGTCCTTTAAATGCGTGCAATAGGTAACAAGCGCCACACAGTTTACATTGTTTAGCCACAAAACACATGGGGGGAGATTCATTGTGCCTTCTTTTTCCCAGACCCACACGCCACTTTGGACGTGTCAGAAAACCGGTGGTCAGAGCTGGTGGAGTATGGAGGCCGATACGAATGTCGGACCATCATCGAGGGAACTTTTAGATCTTAATGAATTCCCCCCATGATGCTCATTACTGATTGCATGTGTTTTAGTTGAAATGCATGTGCAATCGAGACAAGCCCCTGTTCTGATTGAAAAAGGCCATGCCTTGCAAAAAGCAATTCAACCAGAACATGAGACCAAAGCCTGAGACGTCAGATTATGCAGAACTTCTATGCAGGGCGAAGAGTCTCACATCAACTAAATCTCATCCTGTGAACTTTGAGACAAAATCAACTTGATAAACAAACATGGCAGAAGAGAAAGCTCTTATAAAATTGAGTTTACAACTCACATAATAAACAGAAATAGTGTTACACCTGTACACACACTGGACTACTTATTTTGTTGTTAAAGGGAACCTGTCACCAGGGACCTCATTTAACTAAAGACAGTTTGCAAAAGCCCATTACAGCTGGATTGCAAATATGCCTTGCTGCCTTCTCTAAGCATTTGCATTACAATATAATTGTGTGTTATAACTTACCTTGCATCTTGACAGAATTCTCTGTGTAGTCCCAGGGGTTGGGCTTTGGTTTGGTTGCATTTAAAAAAAACCACACAACTTGTCTGTCCTGCTCACTCCTCAGCTCTTGGCCCACATCTTTGTGCTCCTTCACAGAGCTCACAGCCAGGTGAGCGGACATCAGTGGGGGAGGGAAGAGCTGTACAGGAGTACAAAGGTGGGGGCTGAGAGCTGAGGAGTGAGCAGCACAGACAAGTCATGTGTTGTTTTTTGAAATGCATTTAAACGAAAGTCCAACCCCTGGATCAGGGGTGTGTTGCAGATCACGTCACAGTTTGATCAGGATGCGATCAGGGTTTGGTCAGTGAAAAACTGACATTTTTCATCAGAGTGCAATCAGTTTTCAGTCAGAGTTTGTTCAGTGTCTCGGTTTTTTTTACAATGGGTCAGAGAGCAATGCAAGTTCTGCGCGTCAAAAGCATGCGCAAAAAAACGTGCGTGAAAAGCGCAAGTGTGGAAGGGGCCTAGGATAAAACACACAATTACATTGTACTGCAAATGTTTAGAGAAATCAGAATAACATATTTGCACTGCAGGTGTGACGGGCTTCTGCAACCTGTCTTTAGTGAAAATGATGTCCCTGGTGAGATGTTCCCTTTATGATGAGGTACACTTTTGCGTATTTTACTTTCACCCCCCCAGAAAACGCTTCAGCTTGGGGCTACACTGGTCAATTTAAATCTCATTTACCTGTTGCAATAAAGCTAGCAGTGTAAACTGCTAATATCACATACCTTAAAATGTAAAGGTTTCTTGTCTGTGGCTGAAGGGCTAGAGGATCTAGAGATACCCACCAAAAGATTACACCCGTTTGGCCAATTTTTGCAGCGGGTGTTTCTGCTGCAGAACGTCTACCCCTGTTCTGCAGCAGACACTACTGATGTGTCCCATAAGTTAATAGTGGGGATTCCAATTGATCTTCTAGTTAGAGATACCGAAAATGGATTGAGACTGCAAGAAATAGATAATCGTGTTAGTGCAAACTTGTTTTTTAAAATATCAAGAATGTTTAGAGGAATCTATAGCTTCATCCACACACATACAGGGGCACGTAAATGCATGAATAAGTCTATATAGAATGTAAGTATGGTATATGTTATTGTCAGCATCGTGGTGGTGCCACTAGTATAAATCCTAGTGTGTTTACTGCTGGTACTGTGATAGGTGACATGTTGGGTGGGGTAGGTGAGATTTCTGGTCGATGAGTTGGAGGTGAAATGGAATGTGAGACACTTAAAGCCCAACACCCACCAGTAAAACAGGAATGACATCAAAGACTAAGGGAATTCCTAGCTGTAAAACTACACCAAACGTTAACCCTGCACTAATAATACGTGCTTAACAACACACTAATGCCATTGTGCGTCTGAAGATTGTACGAATGTATACGGCTGAATACAAGAAACACTCAATATTATATTGATGAATAAATTTACTGTGGAATCTCGGCGTGTCACACCCTAGAATGTCACTTTTACTCTACAGAAGGCATTGCTCACTCGGCAGCATCTTGTGACTTTTCTCCTTTGTCTTCATATAACAAGATTTTACTCCCCTCCCAAGTATTTCATTAAGAAGAAGCAACTAGAACATGGAAAATTCTGCCAAATCTACAAAGCGATTAAGTAGTTTAAGTTAGAATACAAGAGAAGATCAGGTCTAACACACTGGTGTATGAGAAGGCATGTTAGGTGGGGCTCTAAGTCTGGATGGGACAATTCAGAAGGTCACGTTTCATAGTTTATTGTGATGATGACACCTATAGGTCAGAAGTAGGAACTGCATTTGTAATTGCTAAAAACATTTGACCATCAGGTCATAACTTTTGAATGAAGATGAATGATGACGTATGCCTAAATTTCATACATTGACTGCTCAAAGTTAATGTCCAGCTCGAATTATGTGGTGTTTAGAGCCAAAACTCTGGATTATTTCTGACAGGTCACATACACTTCATAATAAGGCGTGTCTGCTATCTAGCATACTTGTTGACAGTTTCCAGGTAGCAACTTCCATCATGAAAATGACAGGTTTAACATTTTCCTGCTATAAAGTTTATGTAAGTTATAAAGAAATGTATAACAGCTTCCTCTTTTGTTCTCGCTCTCCCTTAGGCTAGTCTAAGTCTTGTACTTTATTCTGTACCAGAGGGAGATCCAGTCCTGACTGTTTAACCCATTACATCCTGTGGGGGTCATTTATCTTATCTCTGTTGTTTTTGTCTATCTTTTTTCCGTCTGCTACTTTGTAAAATTATCGACCTCACTTTTACTTGTTACATGTTTGGTTTTTTACAGATCTATTTTTGCGACATTTGTTATAAATGTCTCAAAAATTTCACACAAATGTGAAAAGGAATGGTTCTAAGTTTGCCTTAGGAATGGTTTATTCTGGAGAAAATTGTAGACAATTTGCAAAGATAAATGTCATTTGAGACATTCAGCTCATCTGGAATAGTAGATAAATGTGTCCTACTGATGATAAACGTCCTGCGGTCAAAAGTCCCCCAAAAGGTGCAAAAATCGCAACGGGCCAAAAAAAGTTTGAAACAAGGCAGGAAAAAAAAGGATGAAAAATAAAGATAAATGACCCCAATAGCAGTATTTATGTTTTTCCTATTTTTCAGCAGAAAGAGTTGATAGTATTCAATCAGTGGAGGTTATTTGTCTTAGAATTTTCTCTTTTTTGTCTTTTATTTTTGCAACTTTTATGTGCACATTTGATATATTTACGCCTAAATTTGCGACTTTTCCACCCGCCTAGCAAACAAGACGCACAAGAATTTTTCAGTGTTGCCCCTGATATATCATTAAAATCCAGATGTGAACGAATGAAAAAGTAGCAATTTTGGCCAAATCAAGGTTAAAAATTTGCCAATAAATTCCAGCCCTGACCAGGCATTGGAAAAACTTTAGAAGAAGTTGAAGAAGAGTTTTAGACATTTGTGCAATTTTTGTTCGACTTTTGAATAAAAAGTCGCAAAGTCGCCAAAACCCTATAGACTCAGCTGCCTGATATATCAACCTCAAAGATACAAACTCCAATCAACCTCAAAGATAAATCAAGCAAGTCCAAAAGGAAAGGAAAAAACAAGAAAAGACACGCACAAATGTCCTGACTAAAGATACATGACCCCCAATATGTTCTATAGACCCCCCAATGGCTATAGAACAAATCATCCCACAAATAGTGAGGCCGAATATGGCTACATTGATGGGAAAATGAAAAAAAGATGTCACTTTCAGGATTTACTTCCAGTGGATATAATCTGTCCATGGTGATGTGATGGACATGACGTTATTATCGCTAAGAGTAATAGGAGTTTTGTGATGATAATGGCTTGTGCACCTGCATGAACATCACATCACTTTGGACAGATTTCTATCCACTGTAGTAAACAGAGAAGCTTTCTATAGTAGCAAAGCAAGCAGAGATCTAGAAAATGGGGAGGAATTCATACAGAAAATATATTGGAAAATTGTATCACTTTTCATTACACAAACAATATCAATTAATTGCTGAAAGTGGACAACCCCTTTAAGACACAAAATCAGGGGTTCCCACAGCTCAGCTCAGATTAACAGGAGAGTAATAGAAACTAGACCGTGAAATGCAGCATTCTCTTATCTTGCATGTTTTGGAGTTTTTTTTTTTTATACACAGGCCTTTGAGACTGGGCCACCACGAGGTATTTTGGGGCCCCTCACAGGTAAATCTTGTGGGCCCCCCAATGATAATCTGGCCCTGTGTGCACAGTGAGCTTCCTGCACCGGGGAAGGGAGGAAGATTTTCTGTGACTAGAGGCCTCTTCTACTCCTTGGGGCTCCTTGAACACAGTCACACTAAACTCCCTGATGGTGGACCTGTTTGTGTGTGTGGTGGGTCATACATACATTACTAACACCTCACCTCAAGCAACAAGTGAGCCAAAGGCTGCGATGAGAGGATTTTCTCTGAAGAAATTGTTCTTCTTCTCAATTACAATGTGCCAATCACAAAGACATACAGTATATTGAAGCACATTTACTAAGGGTCCTTTGGACTGCATTTCTGTTAGGTTTCCCGACTATTTTCGTGCCGCATTTAGCAGGGGTTTTTGGCGCAGGCGATCGGATTTTGGGGCAATTGCGCTGACTTTCATGCGACACAAGTCAGGGGGCGGGCCGTCAGACAACCTGACTGATTTGAATTAAGCACGGGATTTAAAATGCAAATTGTGTCGCAAGACATGCACTTACATGCACCGGGAAGAAGAAGGTGAACTCCGGCGGACCTCAGTGGGGAAGCGACACATGCAGGATATCAGGCACAAGATCTTGCCCTCTTAAAAAGACACAAGTGTTATAAATGGCACTGGTTACAGACTTAGGATTGAGTCCCAGTGACTTCTGGTGAGGTCACTCTCCGTATACTGTACATACTACAGTATATATGGCTTATTATAATCTTGAGATCTTGTATGTTAAGTATCGTGGCTTAAGTCAACTGATAAGATGAGGTCATCAGGAGACATTTATATTTCTATAAAGTACTGTATTAACACTAATGCTTATCTCTCCAACATGTGATTTATCAACACTCAGGGTTCATTAGAGTACTTAAGATCCATGTTATGCGGCTGGAAAACCATCCTGGCAAAAAGCCAGCAATTCACTAAGGAAGAACCTTCATACGTAACACAATGGGCATTTCTTAACATACCATAAATTACAATAGTATGGGATGCTTAAGTGGGTCAGAGGCTTTGTTCTGCCCATTAGGTGTGTGTAAACGTAGTGAGAGCAAAGGCAAACTGGAAAATCCCTTGTGAAGAGCCTGACAATGACCTGAGCTACAGTTTTAACATAAGGGTATTTAAAAGGGGGGATTCAGATGTTGTTAAATGGAAAAAGTGGTCATGATATGAAAGAGCTCATGCTTACCTCTTCTGCAGTTGTGAAGGTTTAGGCTAAGTTCACACCTACTTTCCTAAGGTTCAGTTACATATTCTATTATTAGAATAGAAAATAGTGCAGCAGATGGTACCTTTTTATCCACTGTTAATAGCGAGCATGTAGCAGAAGATAACAGAGGACCTTCCGTTTATCTTCATAGTATCATAGTATATGAGGCTGGAAAAAGACGCAAGTCCATAAAGTCCAACCTTTAAGAATTAAGTAAATGTTTTTCCCATAACCTGTGATATTTTTTCTCTCCAGAAAGTCATCCAGGCCTCTCTTGAACATGTACATAGAGTCGGCCATAACAACCTCCTGCGGCAGAGAGTTCCATAGTCTCACTGCTCTTACAGTAAAGAACCTTTGTCTATGGTGATGGTAGAATCGCCTCTCCTCTAGGCGCAGAGGATGCCCCCTTGTCCTGGTCACAGGCCTAGGTATAAAAAGATCTTTGGAGAGATCCTTGTACTGTCCGTTCAGGTATTTGTACATTGTAATGAGGTCTCCTCTCAGTCGTCTGAATAATCCCAAATTTTATAATCTGTCATTATATTCCAGTCCCCCCATTACCCTAATAATCCTGGTTGCTCTCCTCTGCACCCATTCTAGTTCTACTATGTCCTTTTTATACACTGGTGCCCAAAACTGTACACAATGGGGCATATTTACTTCACTAAAAGGGATTTTTCGATGTATAATTCTGCTTGTGACTGATTTATTAAGAAAGTGCGCCAGAAATCAAGAATCTGTTGCTTCCCCGCACTGGCCTGACAGAGTTCACCAACTTTTTTGTGGTGCACCTTCAACATAGGGCATGTGACACAATTTGCAAGTTGCATGCGCAATATGGCGCTTGATCCAGCCAAGCTCGGTCGGACAAAGCACAGCTGCGCCACAAAAGGGTCGCGTGCAAAATAATAGCGGAGCAGATACTTCTTAAATACATGTGCAAGCCGATTTCAAGAACCTGCAAAAAGACCGAAAAAAGTGTTGCGCAAATCCCTTACTAAATGTGCCCCAATATTCCATGTGTGGTCTAACCAGTGACTTCTATAAGAGCAAAACTATGGGGCATATTTTTCAGGGCCTCTGGACCACGCCAGTGGTTTAGAAGGCACAAAATAATCACAAGTGCTAGCAATTTTAGCACAATTCACCATCTTCATGCCAGTGGGGCGTGAAGGGGGGGCACGGCCAGCCGTGTGGAGGGCGCGGGTGGCCTGGAGTGGGCCGGCGCGTTGTGTGACTATCCTCCGCCTGCGCACTCGCTTATCATGAGAATCTATTCCTCTCTTGATAAATCCCAAGTGTTTTTCAGATCCAGTTTACATTTTTACATTTTTAGTTTTAGTTATCCTCTCCTTATATGGAAAGTGTAACAGAAAAGTGACACTTAGGAGCAAAATTTCAGGGTATAATTTTGGCAGTAAGGGTTAGGCTTCATTCACATGACCATGTGCTTTGGCTGTGAGCTAGGCGCACAAGCATCGGCTATCTCACAGCCCCATCGCCTTGTAATGATGACGTTCACAATGTGGTGCTTGTACCATACATAACTGCGCTAGAACCTGCCAGCGGGTTGTGCGGTCCATGCAGTCACTTCCTATGGATATCAGGGGGGGGGGGTGCTCATTCAACAATGTCAGACGGTTTCAAACAATGACACATGGAACATTGCTTGCGTCCAGCAAAATGCACACATTGGTGTGCATGAGCCATTATTCTCTGGGGATGTCCTTTCCATGATAAAAATTTAAATATTCCCCACCCCCAGCATGCAGCATGGAGAAAATTGTCAACGTGATATCACAAGAAATCATAAGTTATAACTAAATAGAGTAACTCCAATTTCACCACATGCTGATAAATGATATTGTACTGTGATATTTCAGTACAAACATGATCTGTAATGATGTCACAGCATATGTAGTACGAAAACAGCGATATCACAGCATACAGAAAACGTCAAGACCGATGTCATGACACAATCATAGTTTGCACAAAATATTAAAGCACAGAAATAAAAAAAAAATAAAAAATTACAAAAAATAAGGTATAAACTTTTTCTGGGTTAAATGACATCTGAAGACAATGGGGCATTGAAAACCAGGTTTAATCTCTGTAGGCCACAAAATTTATTTACTGTAAATACTGTGAATCTGTGGAATAGAGTAAAAATGGTTTGCATAAACTGCAAGAAATCACTGCTCACCATTCCGAAGCTTGTATAATTCAGCATTGATTGCCTCTTGGTGTGAACGGTGCCCGAGACTGTAGTAGTCCTGAGCAGATACAGGTAGAATCCAATGCGAAGAAAGACGATGGTCCGGCACTTGTATGGTATAAAAAATGTATAATAATTTTATTTCATTCCATTTGACTAAATTTGACTAAATGACTAAAGGACGGAGATATATAGCACCTGAAACGCGTAGGTCTGTTGCTGTTTTTTAACCAATAGCATGCATGCTCTACAATTTTTGTCATTTTTGTGCCCAAGCGCTGGGCACAGTAGGGACAGCAGAGAGCTGCAAAAAGGGCCTAGATGATAACATTGATAGTTATGTTATCGTATAGAATTGTGTTCCCTTCCATCCCTTCCCTTCAGCCCCTTCTCTTGCCTTCTTTGGCTGAACTTGATGGATATATATTTTTTCAGACCGAGTACCTATATAGCACAGGCAGAAATAACACATTACTATGTAAGCATACAGGCATGTCACTATGAAAGCATAATGTATCCAGTCATATCACAATACATTGTAATTATTGTGCAGGAAAACCACACACAAAAAGGTCAAAGTAACCTTACAGAGGGGAAATACATAGTGATGTCATTGTACAGGAATGCAACAATGATCCATAGAAGAGGAATTATGTATACAATAAGATAACCCCTGCTCCATATGAACCTGACATGGCAAAATGTTTATTAAAGGTTTCCTTGTTTAATAATTTACAGCGATCGATAACTGCTTGGCCCCTGGGTAAAGAAGCGAACCTTATCTGTATACATTCATGAGGAAATCATCTCAAATGTGCAAATGACATCACAGAAGACCATGTTCAGACATATTTTGAGAGACCCTATCTTCAGATACTTGTATTTTCCTGCAATACTGCTTTCACCAAACTTTCACCAAAAAAGATGAAAGCATACAATTGTCCAAAATGTCTTAGTATTTCACTGGTAGCTGGAGCTTAGACCAACTCCAGATAAATAACCCTACAACATGATTTCCCCTACAATAATGTTTTCCTGGCCAAACCCAGACTCACAGACTACAAGACAGTAGATAAGGTTGTAAAAAGAGTAACAAATGTTTTTCCCCACAACCCGTACTATTTTTGCAAACATAAAGGCATCCAGGCCTCTCTTAAACGTGTGCAAAATATCCGTCCAAAACAACCTCCTGCGGCAGAGAGTTCCACAGTCTCACTGCTCTTACAGTAAAGAACCTTTGTCTATGGTGATGGTAGAATCGCCTCTCCTCTAGGCGCAGAGGATGCCCCCTTGTCCTGGTCACAGGCCTAGGTATAAAAAGATCTTTGGAGAGATCCTTGTACTGTCCGTTCAGGTATTTGTACATTGAATTGAGGTCTTTTTTCTAAACTGAATAATCCCAAATTTTGTAATCTGTCAGTGTTTTCTAATCCCCCCATTCCCCTAATAATCCTGGTTGCTCTCCTCTGCACCCGTTTCATTTCTACTATATCTTTTACATTGGTGCCCAAAACTGTATAAACTATGTCCTTATCATGAGAATCTATTTCTCTCTTCCATTATTTTATTTGCTTTATTAGCAGCTGCCTGGCACTGGTCACTAAAACTAAAGAGTAATTCCCACGAAGACAAGATTGCTAAATTACATCTACCACCACATTTAGGGGTGGCAGACTGTCCCCAAACAGATGCTTGTTACCTTGGGGGTGGTGGGAGACTCCTTCTGGCATGCTCTGGGCCATCTTCTATAATGAACTTATAAAATTCATGCAAATGAGCCGGAGGCGCTCACTGCTTGGCTCGCCAAGCGCCTCCTGGCTCCGCCGTTTTCCTTCCCCCATGTAGGCTGGCTGCAAGCACTACAGACAGCCGGTGACGTCACCTGGCTGTCTACTAATCTCGCACATGCGCAGTAGCTACCTTCCTTGCGCAGCAGGGTGACGTCATCGGCTGTCTGCAGTTCTTGCGGCCAGCCTACATGGGGGGAGGAAAACAAAAGGGGTGTGAATAAATTGTACTCTGACTGAGCCAGGAGGTGCCCGGCTAGCCGAGCAGCGAGCGCCCTTGGCTCATTTGCATACATTTTATAAGTCAATATTTCATTATAGAAGTCGGCTCAGAGCATGCCAGCAGGTGTCCTCCATCACCACTAAGGTAACGAGCTTCTGTTTGGGGACAGTCTACCGCCCCTAAATGGGGTGGTAAATATCCTTTAAATACATTCAGGATAACAAAATAACACATTCTCTAATTCACAAAATACAGCATTTCACAGATATAATTGCAACCTGTCTCTATCAGTCCTAGTGTTTACAATATCGATTATCCCTGGATATGACCATAAATCTTATGACTATGGTTGGATTTTTCTTATGAATAGCTTCTCTTGTCTGCATGCTGCAGTGATTTCTGCCTCCTGCCCCCGCCCCTTGCATTACAAGATCAACTCAGACACAGGCACTTCCTGCCGTTTAGTAGTGTGCAGAGACTTACTCTACAAGCTACATACAAGATAAGCAGTGTGTTATTGTGCTGTATATTCATCTCGTGACTCGGGTCTCTCATCTATCTTTTTTGTGTTTCAAATACTAGTGAAGCTAAATAAAAGTGTGATTAAACCCTGTGTCCTCATAATTTAAGCACATTGTCAGTACACAGCATCTCATAACACAGAGGAGGAATCATGGAGTGTTTGCTTAGAGAGTGAACTGAGTAAAATTGCAGAGTAAGAGGGTTAAAAGTGTGTAAACATCACTAGGGGATTCAAATTTCATGGGAAAACCCCTTTAAGTGTAAAGTAGGGATGCATGGAGCTAAATAAAGAGGTACATTTTAAGGAAGGGTCTACATGGAGGTGGGGGGCATTCATAGTCTGTGCATCATACAGTATAAGGGAGGAAAGGGCAGGAGGCCATAGTGAAAGCCACAGGAAGGCAGTATTATACAGTGCAGGTAGGTCACAGAAATGGGGCATAACACTGGGAGAGGTGTCACAGAAGCGGCATAATACAATGTGGAGCCACCAGGGGGAGTTACACTTTGTGGGTACACTTGGGATTGAAAAAGGGGCAAGGAAAAGGAAATGGCTTAAGAAGCAAAACTTTTACAAAGAAACTTTCTCTCTTTTGTTGTCCTGAAAGTTGGGAAGTTTATATCTGATCGGAGAGGGTCCCAACAATCTGATTGATGACTTATCGTATGAACAGATTATCAGTATAATCTAATAATCAGTATAATATAATTTTTTGCCCAAAATGTAATACATTATTGTGACGTTTAAGCAGATATATTTCCATGCACAAGGACAGAACCGTGATTGACACCAAGACACAGACAAGAATTGTACAGCCTGTTGATTGTAACAACAAGGGATTTGTGAGCTGTAGGGGGCACTGCTGACTTGTGTGAGCTCTTCTGTGAAATAATAATCTATGTGCTGGGAAATATAATACATTACTGTGTACAGTGCCCTGAAGCCTGGCTTATCCTTATTATTCCATCCATCAATGCCTGCTCATTGTTCATACAGTTACAGGCTGTGACAGCCACATATATTAATCCAAGGAGATAGTATCACACAGCCTATACTCCGCTTGGATCAGGCACCCATCCAGTAGATAGCTTCAAGCAGTTGTCCCCATCACAACCACTGGAAGGAGAAGTAAAGTTTCTTAAACGCAGTTAGTGGAAAACCACTGGGTTTGGGTATCAAAAAATCTGTAGTAGGTGGATCCTTTTAACACATTTAAAAGTTCATTATTTGGGGTAAATTTTTATGAGTATAATTTAAAATTTATATTCCAGGTTGGTGAGGGCCCTACTCCTTGCATTGAAGGAACACTACTCAACACAAGAATGGTGACACGGGGACAAGGTTGAGAAGACCAACTCCTACTCTACACACCTGGAGACACCATGATATTTGGCATCTCAACAGTGTACTGTAGCTACTAGACCCCATTTCCACAGAATTCTAGATGACACCACATATATCTCATCATTCACTCCTATGGGGTTATTTATTAGAGTTATCTAAGGTAAATTTGTGTAGCTGATCTTTTAAACCAATCAGAGCTCAGCTTTAATTTTATAAAAAGCTGTGGGAAAATGAAAGCTGAGCTCTGATTGGTTGCCATGGGAAACAAGAACATTTCTTCTCACAGAGGCCTGCACCTTCCTGGCGAAAGTAGAGAAATCCTTTATATACATAATTTAGTCCCTAAGACTCTGCACAGCTATGGGGCATTAGAAGAGTAGGTTGGTGCCTATACCCAAGTCCATTTTATATTTCCATTAGTAGCATTGTGATATACACTAGATTTGTAGATTTGCGGCGCCGTAATGCAGGGAAAGATGTCATATCTTTTCCCCGGGTACAACGCAGTATGGTGCCGTACGTGTGCGGCACCATACTGCTCCCTACCGTTCCATGCGCCCATTGCCGGCCAATGGGGTACGTACTTGTGGCCGTATAAATGCCCCCCGATGGTTGTGTGAATGTAGCCTTAGCCCTCATGCACATGAACGGATGCTACAGTCTGGACAAGCATCCAGCTGAGAGCCCTCTTCACCCCTCCCCTCTCTATGGAAAGCCGGGAGGTTGGCACCCTTATTTGGCAAAAAATTTTGAACATGTCCTATATTTTTCAGTGCTTGGTCATGGTGTAGTGAGACAATGGGGTACATTTACTTACCCGCTCCCCGAGTGATCCCTGAGGTGCATTGTCCGATGAGGATGAAGTCTGCCACGAATCAACAAGATTGTGCACCTGAGATCCTGCATGTGTGGCTTCCCCGCTGAGGTCCGCCATCTTCTTCCCGGTGTATGTGAGTGCATTGTCTTGCGACAAAATTAGAATTTTAAATCCCGCGCTTAGTCGGAATCAGTCGGGTTGTCCGACGGCCACGCCCACGATTTGTGTCGTATGAAAGACGGTGCGTTTGCGCCAAAATCCGATCGTGAGCGCCAAAACCCCCTGTTAAATGCGGCACAAATAGTCTGGAAACACGACGGAAATGCGGTCCGCAGACCCTTAGTAAATGTGCCCCAGTGTGTACTCACTGCACCATGACTGGGTGCCATAGACGTGATCCAGCCGCAAATTGTGTTACGTCCATGTGGATTACGACTTAGGCTGCTCCCACATTGAGGTTTTCTAATGCAATTTTATAAGCAGGTGTGGATTCTAATGGGTGAGGACACATAATGAAGATGTTCCTCCTTTTTAATTTTGCCTCACTCCTGGTTTGGATATCAAGAACTTCACCTGAAAACCTAAACGTAAGAACGCTGCCTCAAATGGGTGCATGAGTTGATAAAACGTAAAGCAGTATTCCCGCTGTATATTTAATTGCTGTTAACACAGTCATACATTGCATTCACATAGCGTTTACGTAAATGTGGTTTAAACAATTGGGCTCATTTACTAAGGGTACGAATCGCGCACTTTCTTCAGGTTTCCTGACCATTTCAGAATTGCCCCAGGATTTTGGCGCACGCGATCAGATTGTGGCCAATCGGCTCCGGCTTTCATGTGACAATATCAAGGGCGGGGTCATCGGACAACCCAACGGATTCGGAAAAACCGGGGAATTAAAAAAAAAATTTGTGTCACAAGATCAGCACTCGGGACGAAGAAGGTGAACTCCGGCGGACTTCGGCGCAGCAGCGACACCTGCTGGATATCGGGCGCACAGACCTTAGTGAATCCAGGCAGACCCGAATCCTCCTCGGAGAACGCGCCACTGGATCGCGACTGGACTGGGTAAGTAAATGAGCCTTAATGTGTTCTCATTACATTTACGTAAATATGGTTTAAATAAATGCATGTTAACTCAAAGTAAATAAAACATGTGAATGCAGCTTTTAATAAGTGCAATGTGAATGCAGACTAACTTTGTGTTCCCATTTTTTAGTGTAAACATAGTGTAAAAATATGTTTACACAAACAAGGTTTACATCAATATGATGTTAAAATTATTTAAACGTAATGTAAATGTAGATGCATTAACGTAAATGTGATTTAAATCTGTGCAACGTTAACTCAATTTAAATGCAATGTGTGAACACAGTCAAACATTGACTTCATATTGTGTTTACGGAAACGCTGTGTAAACATTGCTTTCACATTGTTTTAATGATTAAATTACTTTTACGTAAATACAGCTTACATCAGCATGATTGTAAAGGTTCCGTATGAACGCAGCCTAATATTGTATTAACACAGCGGTTACCTAAATGGGGTGTAAAATGCAATGTTAACACAATGTTAACTCCAGGTAGATGCAATGGGGCAGATTTACTTACCCGGTCCATTCGCGATCCAGTGGCGCGTTCTCTGCGGTGGATTCGGGTCTTCCGGCGATTCACTAAGGTAGTTCCTCCGATGTCCACCAGATGTCGCTGCTGCGCTGAATTTCCTCGGAATGTACTGATCTTCACCAAGCTGGGCCGAGTGAAGGTAAGCGCGTGTCCAGCGACACTTTTTTTTTTTATTGCGGCGGTTTCTCCGAATCCGTTGGGTTTTCGTTCGGCCACGCCCCCCGATTTCCGTTGCATGTATGCCGGCGCCGATGTGGCACAATCCGAGCGTGTGCGCCAAAAACCCGGGGCAATTCAGGGAAAATCGGCGCAAATCGGAAATATTCGGGTAACACGCCGGGAAACCGTGAATCGGGCCCTTAGTAAATGACCCCCAATGTGTCAATGCAGCCTGACATCGCTTTCACATAGCTTTTATGTAGCATGATGTAAAAGTGATGTAAACTTAAACTTATAAAAGAGAGAAAGAAGTGAAAGAAAGTGCACTCATAGTGGGTGGTTGCATGTTTCATTTCATCCATCATCTCAGTGACATTACATTCTTAATTAAATGAGGACAAGACAATAAATGTATATTTATCCTGATCACACAAGAAGCAGTCCCGATGCTTCATTTAGTGGATTTCTTAGAGTATGAGTTATTAAAGGGAACCTGTCACCAAATTTTACCCCATTAAACTTCTAGCCCTCTTAAGTAGGGTATGAAATGACCTTTCCAGAAATACATCTCTTGTGAAAATCTCACCGTTTGTTTATAAAATATTTCCTTCAAAGCTGTGTGAAATTGAGTAGAGAAGATTCATATTTTGCCTGGGATGAGTCAAGTTTAGAAGTTGCAGAGGGAGCGTCACTTTATACCCCTCTATCTTCGATTCTATAATACCTAGAAATATGGTTTCAGAGCACATTGCAATTTTTTGATTCTGTGAGCTACAGCACCAGAGATACCAGCAGTTAAAAAAAGGTGGGAATTGGATTTTTATCTGCAGCTCGCATTTTTAACTATGTCTAGGACTCTAGACTCTAGACATGGTTACTATAGGCAATGAATATAAGACGCTAAGTTGTGAGGTGAGATCGATATAGGTGGATACAGAGATAGGGGGAGATTTATCAGAAATGTCTGAGGTAAAACTGTTCCAGTTGCCCATGGAAACCAATCAGAGATGTAATTTTGAAACACATCTGTGCAAAAATTATACTTTAGCTCTCATTTGTTGCCATGGATACCTAGAGCAGTTCTGGTCTCAGACACTTCTGATAAATCTCCCCACAGACAAAATGACACTCAGAGACAGTCACAGTCAGATACACAGACAGTCACTGAAAGAGATGGTCAGAGACAGTCACTAAGGGAGACGGTCAGTGACAGTCACTGTAGGAGGCGGTCAGAGACAGTGACTGAAGGAGATGGTCAGAAACAATCACTGAAAGAGACAGTCAGAGACAGTCACTGAAGGAGATGGTCAGAGACCGTCACTTAAGGAGATGGTCAGAGACAGTCACTGAAGGAGATGGTCAGAGACAGTCACTGAAGGAGATGGTCAGAGACAGTCACTGAAGGAGATGGTCAAAGACAGCCCCCAGGCCAGCTATATATTTATGTACTTTTAAGACCCGTATGACCCCATTCAAGAAGAATATTGGTAGACATTGCAACCTGGTGAACTCTGTTATCACAGCCGAAAAGCTCAAATCCCTAGATAATATGATCTAAAAGGCTATAGATGGAGGAAGTTTCCTGTGCCACCTGCCATTGGCACCCTACAGCATAGAATGCAGGGTGCTGATAGCATCACATGGCAGTGAGAAGTCCTTTGAAGAATGTCAGGCCTGTTATAGCATCTATCTACTAGAATGCCAGTAATGACAGCAGAATACACTGCACAACCTATTTAGTGCAAGGTGTCATACAAGTCATCTAGTGATTACATATCGGTGTCCCCTCAAGTTCGCATTGTTGAATGTAGTCTACCGGCAGTAGATCATCGTAGTGGAAGGGTAGTCCGGATGTTTTTCTCTCCAAATGCTGACCTAATAATAGAATGCCTGTCAGTTGTGACAGCATAATATATTATACAAATCATATAGTCATTACATGTCACGGTCCTCTCAAATCCGTATTGTTAAATGTAACCTAACAGCAATAGCTTATTGTATAATTTGTGAATGTTTGGTCCGGATGTTTCTCTCTCCTAATGCTGACCTTATAATAAAATGCCTGTCAGTTGTGACAGCCGAATACACTGCACCCCATAATTAGTCCCATGTAATATACAAGTCATCTAGTGATTACATGTCAGTGTCCACTTGTGGGACAGAGTAGTTACAAAATGTTAATTAAATACATTAATAAAAATTGTGCAACCCCTTAAAAAAAAAAAAATAAAAAAAAAAAAAAAGGAAAAGCGCACACATCTTGTTACTTCCACACTTGTGCCCACTCAGGCCACTTAACTATAATAGTATTTATTCCGAAAAAACAAACAATTTAAAAAATATATATTTAAAAAAAAAAAAAAAACAACAAGCAATCACACAACTAATCTGACAAACAATTTCTAAAAATTATGACACTTGGAAGGAGATGCTGCAAACATTTTTTTTTTTCACATTAAATTCTGCAAATGTACTAGTCCTAAGGAAAACAATACTTTTCTATTAGTGGCCCATAACCTATAGTCATACATGTTTGGTCTATGCTACATTAAGTATTACCACACTATATTATATACAATTTTATTTGTACATTGTACAAGTGCAGATTGTGAAAATGTAGCATAGTTTCATCAAAATATATAAATTTGGTATTGCCGTATTCACATTCACCCCGAGAAATACGTTTTTTATGATATTTATGTGTCTCTTTTGAATATACTGTAACAAAATGGTTGATACAAGTTCATCAGGAAATATGTGAAACACAAATTTGTATTATTAAAAATGTATGTGTCCCACAAAAAACAAGAACCCATCAGGCTATGTTGAAAAATGAAATATTATTGCTTGTAGAAGACAAAGAACTTGATTATCGAAGGAAATCTCCCATCAAAATGCAGCAGGATAAACCAGGGACACAGACTCATAGATCCAGGCACTGTGACTGTGGTATATTCAATAGTTTTTTATTAGAGTTTTACATCAGCAGTACAAATACCATTGAATGACAGGTGACGCCAGATAAACTGTACATAGTAGCATATCATGCAGTTCCAGGTGTCAAAATATGTGGTTGCGAATATCAAAATAACACAACATTGTAAACCTCTTAGAGACTCCTCTCTTCTGATTCTTAGTATGTGTTGGTGGCTAATGGACCGCATGCAACACACAAAGAAGATGAATCACTTCTGCTCTCAGACACTTCTGATAAATCTTCCATAGACAAAATGGGATTCTCTCAGATCTTGTGGGAAACAAAGACTCAAGTTACTTGTCCTGCAAGTTTGTGTGATAAGAATATATTGACTCTACATCATCATTGGATTGGCCAAGACAGTGGTGGAGGTGGGATGATGGGCAATGTGTGTGAGCTACGTGTGCATGTATATAAAATGGTATACAGATCTCTAGTTAGAGCACTTCCTCCCCTACCATCTCTCAGTCCCTTAGTTAGTTTACCCTCTATGTATATTTCCTTGTATTGTACCCTTAAAGGGAACCTGTCACCAGGGACCTCATTTTTCACTAAAGACATATTGTAAAAGCCCATGACACCTGCAGTGCAAACATGCCTCTCTGCCTTTTCTAAGCATTGGTATAACAATATAATTGTGTGTTATAACTTACTCTTGCATCCTGATAAAATCCTGGGGTAGTCACAGGGGCTGGACTTTGGTTTGGATGCATTTCAGAAAAAACAACATGTGTCTGAGCTGCAGGCTGCCTCCATCTTTGTGCTCCTGTACAGCTCCTCCCTCCTCCGCTGATCTCAGGTTGACCAGGCTGTGACCTCTGAGAAGGAGCAGGAGGAGGAGCTAGACAGGAGCACAAAGGTGGGGGCCAAGCTCTGAGGAGTAACACAGACAAGGCACATGTTGTTTTTTGATATTACAAGTACCATCTTGCCACATCAAATTACTGCTATATAACCGGGAACACAGAGAAAATATGCATAACAAGCCATAATATTCCCCCTCGAATAATGATAAAGTCCCCCCCCCCCCATGCTATGCCTGCTTAGGTGAGAGTCTTGTGAGATAGGAAAATAAAACTTGAGAGAATGTCCAGCAACCAAAAGCAATGACATCAAGAGCAGCTTAAGTCCAGACTGATCTGTGATCAGCTAAAACCTGCAAACTATCTAGGACCATGGAGGGAAGAAAAGCAGCGCCGACTGCCATTTATGTAGAAAATCGCAGGTTATGCCATTCTTCCTCTACCTCAGGTTTGAGGAGCTTTTGCCGGAGCAACGGTTCTGGGGTCAAGATGCCTCATGCTTGTAGGAGCTTCTTTAGAGGTCCTGATTAGAGATGAGCGAACACACTCGTCCGAGCATTAGCGTACTCGTAACTGCTCGTTGCTCGGACGAATACTTCGCCAGCTCGAGAAAATGGCATCTCCCGCCGTTTTGATTTTTGGCGGCCAGAAACAGAGCCAATCACAAGCCAGGAGACTCTGCACTCCACCCAGCATGACGTGGTACCCTAACACGTCGATAGCAGTGGTTGGCTGGCCAGATCAGGTGACCCTGGAATAGACTAGCCCCTGGCCGCGCTGCTCGCATCATTCTCTGTCTGGATGGCGTTAGGGAGAGAGCTGCTGCTGCAGGGATAGCGTTATGGTGTTCTATTAGCTTACTGTTAGGCAGGAGTGAGTCTACAAGAACCCAACAGCCCTTGTTAGGGCTAGAATAGTGTTATATTTTTTTTTTGTTTTGTTTGCATGTGGCTGGGCTTGCTGGCACTAGTAGTGCAGCTAGTTCCATATTCTGAGGAATTTGCAGGGAGACTTGGGAACGTTATATTCAGCTCTTAGTGACACACATATCCACCTCAAACACCTAAGTGGGACAATTTATTAGGGGTTTGATTGAATTAGGCACAGTCTGACGATTTTTTTTTTTCAAAACTTAAAGTGACTTAAAATCCAGTTGTGTGCTGTCAGTATAGGTTAGAAACTAGCCATAGCAATAGGATAGCATCGTTTTGTAAAAAAACACAAAAAAACACAAATAAAACAAAAAAATAAAATCCAAAAAAAATTTACAGTTTACACTTTAATTTTGAAAATGTTTATCCCGAGGGCTAGGGGTAGAGGACGAGGGCGGGGACGTGGGCGTCCAACTACTGCAGGGGTCAGAGGCTGTGGTCCTGGGCGGGGTGAGACACCACCTGCTGATGAGGGAGCAGGGGAACGCCGCAGAGCTACACTCCCTAGGTTCATGTCTCAAGTTACTGGGACTCGTGGTAGAGCACTGTTGAGGCCAGAACAATGCGAACAGGTGATGTCTTGGATTGCGGACAATGCTTCTAGCCATTTGTCCACCAGTCAGTCTTCCACGCAGTCCACCCATGTCACCGAAATCAGCACTCCTCCACCTCAGCCTCCTTCCCCCCATTCTGCCCCCTCCCAGGAAAATTTGGCATTTGAACCGGCATACTCTGAGAAACTGTTTTCTGGACCCTTCCCAGAGTCACAAACCACTTGTCCGGTTGCTGCTGAGCTCTTTTCTGATGCCCAGGTTTTCCACCGGTCGCAGTCTGAGGGTGATGATGACATTATTGACGTAGTGGAAGAAGTGTGTAAAGAGGTGTCGGACGATGAGGAGACACGGTTGTCAGACAGTGGTGAAGTTGTTGTCAGGGCAGGAAGTCCGAGGGGGGAGCAGACTGAGGGATCGGAGGATGATGAGGTGACAGACCCAAGCTGGGTTGATAGGCCGGGTGAACACAGTGCTTCTGAGACGGAGGAGAGTCCTCGATGAGAACAGGTTGGAAGAGGCAGTGGTGGGACCAGACGGAGATGCAGGGCCAGAGCTGGTGCATCAGCGTCAAATGTTTCACGTAGTGAAGCTCCCGTGGCGAGGGCTAGATTTTCAGAAGTCTGGAGGTTCTTTAAAGAAACACCGGATGACCAACGGACTGTGGTGTGCAACCTGTGCCACACCAGGATCAGCAGGGGTTCCACCACTACCAGCTTAACCACCACCAGTATGCGCAGGCATATGAATGCTAAACACCCCACTCAATGGAACCAAGGCCGTTCACCTCCGGCCGGGCACACCACTGCTCCTTCCCCTGTGTCATCTGCTGCCTCTGCTAGTTGGCCCCCTGCCCAGGACCCAGGCCCAAACACCTCCCGTGCGAAAACCACACCTTCGCCTCCACGATCCTCCACAGGATCCACCAATGTCTCCATGCCCCAGACGCTGGAGCGCAAGAGGAAGTACAGTGCCCACGAGGTGGAATTCAACATTAACCATGTTATCCAGAGTTTACCAGCAGCGCAGAGCGATTGTAGACTGCCAGATGTCAACTTCCACCAGAACTGGTAGTCAGGTCAGTCAGCTTCCTCAAGTCTACAATGAGGAGTGGACATGGATGTCTGATATCTGTCAGGTGCTGAGTAACTTTGAGGAGTCAACACAGATGGTGAGCGGCGATGCCGCCATCATCAGCCTCACCATCCCGCTGCTTGGCCTGTTGAAAAACTCTCTGGCCAGCATCAAGTCAGAAGCTTTGCTCTTGTCACAAGAGACGGGGGAAGAAGATTCCCTTGTTGATAGCCAAAGCACCCTCAGGTCTGTTTCTCAGCGCATATTGGAGGAGGTGGAGGAGGATGAGGAGGAAGAGGAGGAGAATGTTGGCGGGACAGAAGAGGGGAGCATTGCTCAGACCTTCACTGTTCAGCGTGTTTGGGCAGAAGAAGAGTTGGAGGAGGAGGAGATGGACAGTCAGGCCAGTGAGGGGAGTGAATTCTTGCGAGTTGGGACTCTGGCGCATATGGCAGATTTCATGCTAGGCTGCCTATCCCGTGACCCTCGCGTTCAAAGAACTTATTCCAGCACCGATTACTGGGTATTCACTCTCCTGGATCCACGGTACAAGCAAAATATTTACACTCTCATCCCTGGAGAGGAAAGGAGTGTGAGAATGCATGAATACCAGCAGGCCCTGGTGCACAAGCTGAAACAGTATTTCCCTTCTGACAGCACTAGTGGCAGAGGGCGTACTTCTGCGGGACAAGTAGCGAGGGAGAGTAGGCGAGCAGGCAGCTTGTCCAGCACTGACAGGGGTACGCTTTACAAGGCCTTTGTCACCCCAGCAAGACACTGTCACCTGTCCCCAGTCTCAGCAGAGTAGGGCTGATCTTTACAGAAAGATGGTGAGGGAGTACGTAGCTGACCATACCATCGTCCTAAATGATCACACAGCTCCCTACAACTACTGGGTTTCAAAGCTGGACATGTGGCACGAACTGGCGCTGTACGCCTTGGAGGTTCTTGCCTGCCCTGCCGCTAGCGTGTTGTCTGAGCGGGTTTTCAGTGCAGCTGGTGGCATCATCACTGATAAGCGTACACGCCTGTCGACTGACAGCACTGACAGGCTGACGCTTATCAAGATGAATAAAGCCTGGATTTCTCAGGATTTCCATTCTCCACCAGGTGAAAGAAGCTCAACCTGAATAATGTAAGCACTCCTCCTCCTCATTTTCCTCCTTCTCCTCCTCTTTGTACACTAAAGCAGAGGAAACTGGCTATTTTTTGCCAGGGCCAACTGGCTCTAGCTATAGTACTCTATGTATTTAATTTTTCTGGAGGGCCACCTACCCGGTCCTCTGTTTTAAACAATTTTTGGGAGTGCCACATACAGGCACTCAATCTATTTAATTTTTCTGGAGGACCACCTACCTGCTCCTCTGGTTTGAAAACTTTTTTGGACTGCCACCTGCAGGCACTATCCAAATTTAATTGTCTCCATAGCAGCCTTCACATGTCATCTTTATAGCTGCCTCCACATGTTGTCTCCATTGCTACCTCCACACATCATCTCCATAGCTGCCTCCCAAAGTCGTCCAAATAGCTGCCTCCATACATCGTCCCCTTAGCAAATGAGCTGTGTGAGGCAGAATTTTGGGTTGTTTTCATGGCTTCCACATCAAACTTGTTAACTTTGTCGCCACTCTGCTGTGTTATCCACAAAATATACTGGCAAACTTTTATCATTTACCGATATTATTTCAGCGCTTCTTGCGCATCTGTTTACATTCCCCTCACCCGCCATAACCCAAACTTATAAGAACGCTACTACACTTGATCTTATACAAAGGGTTCTTAGAAGTGCTGTTTGGGGAGGAGCCGAGAGACAGGGGCTTGGACAGGCGAAAGCTCGCCTGGCAGCGGACCACCAGCTCCATCCCAAAATCCAACTACCATAGTTTTAACTGCAGCACCTTTAATCTACTACTACTTTACTGCCTCCATACATCGTCCCCTTATCAAACGAGCTGTGTCAGGCAGAATTTTCGGGTATTTCACCAGATACATAATGGAACTCGGCCCATCTGTCGCCGCCATGCTGGAGACCTGAAGTTGCAATCATAGCAGCGCAATATGGATGCCCTATACTGTGGCTCTTAATCATGGAACCATTTACGAAAAAACAATTAAAAATAGAACCGCTATGCTATTCCATTATTCCTAGGTGAAATATTCAAATGACCCCGCCTGCTTTGAAAATAATAATTTTTTCAAAGTAAACGCTTCTGGCCCCCAGGCCCATTTTGGGTGGCGAGGAGCCGAGAGACAGGGGCTTGGACAGGCGAAAGCTCGGACCGCCAGCTCCATCCCAAGATTAGGCAGCCTCAGAGGCATCCATGCATGCTGCCCCTGCTGTTTCCTGTCCATTTTGCCTCCACGATCCTCCACAGCATCCACCAATGTCTCTATGCGCAACTTTCAACTCTCTATACCCCAGACGCTGGAGCACGAGAGGATATGCAGCACATCATCCCCTTATTAAACGAGCTGTGTCAGGCAGAATTTTCAGGTGTTTCACCAGATACATAGTGGAACTCGGCCCATCTGTCGCCGCCATGCTGGAGACCTGAAGTTGCAATCATAGCAGCGCGATATGGATGCCCCATACTGTCGCTCTTAATCATGGAAGTCGTCTCCTTGGCTGCCTCCACATGTCGTCCCCTTATCAAAAGAGCTGTGTCAGGCTCATTTTTCGGGTGTTTCACCAGATACGTTATGGAACTTGGTCACTATGTCGCCACCATGCTGTGTTATCGACTAAATATACCGTCAACCTTTTGCTCACATAGGAAATCATTTCAGCGCTTCTTGCTCACCTTCTTTGGTTCCTCTCTGCCACCCATTGGTTTGAAGCCTGAGTCCATTTAGGGTATGTTGCCATGACACTCTCTAGCCTGCCGCTGCTGCCGCTGCCTCTGCATGCCGTCCCCTATAGTGTCAGGGTCAATTATTGCATGTTTTAGATGCTATCTAGCCTCATTCGGTCACTCTGTCATGGCCATGCTGTTGCCCATAATTTTGGCATAATGGTGCGATTAAGCAGCCTCAGAGGCATCCATGCATGCTGCCCCTGCTGTTTCCTGTCCATTTCCGTGGTGTTTCCATCCTTTTCTGAGGTTCCCAGGTGTTTGGCCAAGCTTCCCTGTGCAGAGCCTTGGTCCCCTTGAAAAATGCTCGAGTCTCCCATTGACTTCAATGGGGTTCGTTATTCGAGACGAGCACTCGAGCATCGGGAAAAGTTTGTCTCGAATAACGAGCACCCGAGCATTTTAGTGCTCGCTCATCTCTAATTGCTTCCATGCAGCATATAACGCCCTTATATATAAGCATTGCTTCCATGGAGCATATAACACCCTTATATATGAGCATTGCTTCCATGGAGCATATAACGCCCTTATATTTAAGCATTGCTTCCATGGAGCATATAATGCCCTTATATATAAGCATTGCTTCCATGGAGCATATAACACCCTTATATATAAGCATTGCTTCCATGGAGCATATAATGCCCTTATATATAAGCATTGCTTCCATGGAGTATATAACGACCTTATATATAAGCATTGCTTCCATGGAGCATTTAACGCCCTTATATATAAGCATTGCTTCCATGGAGCATATAACACCCTTATATATAAGCATTGCTTCCATGGAGCATATAATGCCCTTATATATAAGAATTGCTTCCATGGAGCATATAACACCCTTATATATAAGCATTGCTTCCATGGAGCATATAATGCCCTTATATATGAGCATTGCTTCCATGGAGCATATAACGCCCTTATATTTAAGCATTGCTTCCATGGAGCATATAATGCCCTTATATATAAGCATTGCTTCCATGGAGCATATAACACCCTTATATATAAGCATTGCTTCCATGGAGCATATAATGCCCTTATATATAAGCATTGCTTCCATGGAGTATATAACGACCTTATATATAAGCATTGCTTCTATGGAGCATTTAACGCCCTTATATATAAGCATTGCTTCCATGGAGCATATAACACCCTTATATATAAGCATTGCTTCCATGGAGCATATAACGCCCTTATATATGAGCATTGCTTCCATGGAGCATATAACACCCTTATATATAAGCATTGCTTCCATGGAGCATATAACGCCCTTATATATAAGCATTGCTTCCATGGAGCATATAACATCCTTATATATAAGCATTGCTTCCATGGAGTAAATAACGCCCTTATATATAAGCATTGCTTCCATGGAGCATATAACATCCTTATATATAAGCATTGCTTCCATGGAGCATATAACATCCTTATATATAAGCATTGCTTCCATGGAGCATATAACACCCTTATATATAAGCATTGCTTCCATGGAGCATATAACGCCCGTATATATAAGCATTGCTTCCATGGAGCATATAACATCCTTATATATGAGCATTGCATCCCCTTAGCAAATGAGCTGTGTGAGGCAGAATTTTGGGTTGTTTTCATGGCTTCCACATCAAACTTGTTAACTTTGTCGCCACTCTGCTGTGTTATCCACAAAATATACTGGCAAACTTTTATCATTTACCGATATTATTTCAGCGCTTCTTGCGCATCTGTTTACATTCCCCTCACCCGCCATAACCCAAACTTATAAGAACGCTACTACACTTGATCTTATACAAAGGGTTCTTAGAAGTGCTGTTTGGGGAGGAGCCGAGAGACAGGGGCTTGGACAGGCGAAAGCTCGCCTGGCAGCGGACCACCAGCTCCATCCCAAAATCCAACTACCATAGTTTTAACTGCAGCACCTTTAATCTACTACTACTTTACTGCCTCCATACATCGTCCCCTTATCAAACGAGCTGTGTCAGGCAGAATTTTCGGGTATTTCACCAGATACATAATGGAACTCGGCCCATCTGTCGCCGCCATGCTGGAGACCTGAAGTTGCAATCATAGCAGCGCAATATGGATGCCCTATACTGTGGCTCTTAATCATGGAACCATTTACGAAAAAACAATTAAAAATAGAACCGCTATGCTATTCCATTATTCCTAGGTGAAATATTCAAATGACCCCGCCTGCTTTGAAAATAATAATTTTTTCAAAGTAAACGCTTCTGGCCCCCAGGCCCATTTTGGGTGGCGAGGAGCCGAGAGACAGGGGCTTGGACAGGCGAAAGCTCGGACCGCCAGCTCCATCCCAAGATTAGGCAGCCTCAGAGGCATCCATGCATGCTGCCCCTGCTGTTTCCTGTCCATTTTGCCTCCACGATCCTCCACAGCATCCACCAATGTCTCTATGCGCAACTTTCAACTCTCTATACCCCAGACGCTGGAGCACGAGAGGATATGCAGCACATCATCCCCTTATTAAACGAGCTGTGTCAGGCAGAATTTTCAGGTGTTTCACCAGATACATAGTGGAACTCGGCCCATCTGTCGCCGCCATGCTGGAGACCTGAAGTTGCAATCATAGCAGCGCGATATGGATGCCCCATACTGTCGCTCTTAATCATGGAAGTCGTCTCCTTGGCTGCCTCCACATGTCGTCCCCTTATCAAAAGAGCTGTGTCAGGCTCATTTTTCGGGTGTTTCACCAGATACGTTATGGAACTTGGTCACTATGTCGCCACCATGCTGTGTTATCGACTAAATATACCGTCAACCTTTTGCTCACATAGGAAATCATTTCAGCGCTTCTTGCTCACCTTCTTTGGTTCCTCTCTGCCACCCATTGGTTTGAAGCCTGAGTCCATTTAGGGTATGTTGCCATGACACTCTCTAGCCTGCCGCTGCTGCCACTGCCTCTGCATGCCGTCCCCTATAGTGTCAGGGTCAATTATTGCATGTTTTAGATGCTATCTAGCCTCATTCGGTCACTCTGTCATGGCCATGCTGTTGCCCATAATTTTGGCATAATGGTGCGATTAAGCAGCCTCAGAGGCATCCATGCATGCTGCCCCTGCTGTTTCCTGTCCATTTCCGTGGTGTTTCCATCCTTTTCTGAGGTTCCCAGGTGTTTGGCCAAGCTTCCCTGTGCAGAGCCTTGGTCCCCTTGAAAAATGCTCGAGTCTCCCATTGACTTCAATGGGGTTCGTTATTCGAGACGAGCACTCGAGCATCGGGAAAAGTTTGTCTCGAATAACGAGCACCCGAGCATTTTAGTGCTCGCTCATCTCTAATTGCTTCCATGCAGTATATAACACCCTTATATATAAGCATTGCTTCCATGGAGCATATAACACCCTTATATATGAGCATTGCTTCCATGGAGCATATAACGCCCTTATATTTAAGCATTGCTTCCATGGAGCATATAATGCCCTTATATATAAGCATTGCTTCCATGGAGCATATAACACCCTTATATATAAGCATTGCTTCCATGGAGCATATAATGCCCTTATATATAAGCATTGCTTCCATGGAGTATATAACGACCTTATATATAAGCATTGCTTCCATGGAGCATTTAACGCCCTTATATATAAGCATTGCTTCCATGGAGCATATAACACCCTTATATATAAGCATTGCTTCCATGGAGCATATAATGCCCTTATATATAAGCATTGCTTCCATGGAGCATATAACACCCTTATATATAAGCATTGCTTCCATGGAGCATATAATGCCCTTATATATGAGCATTGCTTCCATGGAGCATATAACGCCCTTATATTTAAGCATTGCTTCCATGGAGCATATAATGCCCTTATATATAAGCATTGCTTCCATGGAGCATATAACACCCTTATATATAAGCATTGCTTCCATGGAGCATATAATGCCCTTATATATAAGCATTGCTTCCATGGAGTATATAACGACCTTATATATAAGCATTGCTTCTATGGAGCATTTAACGCCCTTATATATAAGCATTGCTTCCATGGAGCATATAACACCCTTATATATAAGCATTGCTTCCATGGAGCATATAACGCCCTTATATATGAGCATTGCTTCCATGGAGCATATAACACCCTTATATATAAGCATTGCTTCCATGGAGCATATAACGCCCTTATATATAAGCATTGCTTCCATGGAGCATATAACATCCTTATATATAAGCATTGCTTCCATGGAGTAAATAACGCCCTTATATATAAGCATTGCTTCCATGGAGCATATAACATCCTTATATATAAGCATTGCTTCCATGGAGCATATAACATCCTTATATATAAGCATTGCTTCCATGGAGCATATAACACCCTTATATATAAGCATTGCTTCCATGGAGCATATAACGCCCGTATATATAAGCATTGCTTCCATGGAGCATATAACATCCTTATATATGAGCATTGCTTCCATGGAGCATATAACACCCTTAAATATAAGCATTGCTTCCATGGAGCATATAACGCCCGTATATATAAGCATTGCTTCCATGGAGCATATAACATCCTTATATATGAGCATTGCTTCCATGGAGCATATAACGCCCGTATATATAAGCATTGCTTCCATGGAGCATATAACACCCTTATATATAAGCATTGCTTCCATGGAGCATATAACGCCCGTATATATAAGCATTGCTTCCATGGAGCATATAACATCCTTATATATGAGCATTGCTTCCATGGAGCATATAAAGCCCTTATATATAAGCATTGCTTCCAGAATTTTCAGGTGTTTCACCAGATACATAGTGGAACTCGGCCCATCTGTCGCCGCCATGCTGGAGACCTGAAGTTGCAATCATAGCAGCGCAATATGATTCCCCATACTGTCACTCTTAATCATGGAAGTCGTCTCCATGGCTGCCTCCACATGTTGTCCCCTTATCAAACGAGCTGTGTCAGGCTCATTTTTCGGGTGTGTCACCAGATACATTATGGAACTTGGTCACTATGTCGCCACCATGCTGTGTTATCGACTAAATATACCGTCAACCTTTTGTTCACATAGGAAATCATTTCAGCGCTTCTTGCTCACCTCCTTTGGTGAAGCCTGAGTCCATTTAGGGTATGTCGCCATGCCACTCTCTAGCCTTCCGCTGCTGCCGCTGCCTCTGCATGCCGTCCCCTATAGTGTCAGGGTCAATTATTGGATGTTTTAGATGCTATCTAGCTTCATTCTGTCACTCTGTCATGGCCATGCTGTTGCCCATAATTTTGGCATAATGGTGCGATTATGCAGCCTCAGAGGCATCCATGCATGCTGCCCCTGCTGTTTCCTGTCCATTTCCGTGGTGTTTCCATCCTTTTCTGAGGTTCCCAGGTGTTTGGCCAAGCTTCCCTGTGCAGAGCCTTGGTCCCCTTGAAAAATGTTTGAGTCTCCCATTGACTTCAATGAGGCTCGTTATTCGAGACGAGCACTCGAGCATCGGGAAAAGTTTGTCTCGAATAACGAGCCCCCGAGCATTTTAGTGCTCGCTCATCTCTAGTCCTGATAATGTTGATTTTTTTATTTTGGAACTGGAAATTCCCACTTATATGGCAGTTGGTTATCCCTAAAAACGTCTGTGATGGGGGTGAGTTGTCGACAGACTCACAAGGTAGCGGCAGATAGATCAATATACAGTGCAACCTCCTGGAATAGTGCTGGGAGTAGATGATGCTTACAACCTATCTCCATTAGCTTCTCTTTGGTAGTGTAGAAATGGATCCGGGCAAGGACATCACGGGGGGTTGAGTCATCCAGCATTAGGCCTTGCAGGTACTTCGCTAGGTTTCTCTGTGCAACCAGAATCAGGATGGCAAGGAACTTAATGTTATTGCAAAGTGACCTGTCTTCCCGGTCTGCTAATTTACTGTGGATGTGCTCCACCTCAGATTCGAACTCGTAATAGGCATCAATGAAGGCATTATGCAATTTCTCCAAACTCCAAACTCATTTATCTATCTATCTGGTTAACTATGGTTCCCGTTTGTGCCAGCTCCACAGAGATGGGTTTCAAAGTGAAGTAATGTCCATGTGAAATGAATGCCTGAGTGCACCTAGCATTTGTTATTGCAATTTCTGTCATGACTTTGTCTGTGGCTGGTATTTGCATCAGGGCATCCTGATTATCCTCAGCCCTACTAGATGTGAAATTTGGGCCGCAGAGCAAAGCTCTGGGGGAGGGAGGCCTACCCTCCTGATGATCACCGCCATCTTGGACATCAATTAATGGGTCCTGGGGCCATTTCTTCTCTACATAGTCATTGCTGAGTGATAACAGAGGATTTCTAGGCTGGCGGAAGAGCAGGTCCCTGTGGAGGATGCTGGGAAATGCCGCTGTGATCAGGCTTCAGTATTGAAGCTGTTACCAGAGCTCCTTCATGCTTTAGCTTCACAGGCTGTTAAACTATTTATTTTAATAATAAATATCTGTAGTTGCAACAAGGAATAAAAAGAAAAGGGAGGTATCAGCCTATTTTCAAATAATGTGAAAACAGAAAGTTGCTCTTTGATTTCTGTGGATTATATATTTACGTGTTTTATGTTTTGTTTTAGGTTGTCATCTTACCCACTCTCTCCATAAAGTGCTATTCTTTATAAGAATCCCGTGTGGCTTGTGTAGTATATGTCATCACAGTAATTATTTTACAAATAAAGAGATTACAGAGGAATAGACCAGATTTTTAAAAGACCAATTAATGTCAATCATGTGTAAATATAGATAATTCCAGTTAAATCTGCACATTACTATGGTAAAGTGCCTGTCTGTACTTGAATTGTTCAGATAATTTCTTGTACTCTTTTCTAGTTATGTTTATAGATAATGTATACATATAATGTGTACAAAAAATTTTAAAAAAATGTCGCCATCTTCTGATGCTAGATGGTGCGATTGTTCCTAACATATACTGCAATGCTTTTTGCATATGATTCATTGCAATGAGCCATCTGCAGAAACCATTCAGCCTCAGGTCTGCGCCCCTGATGACTTTCAGGGGAGAGCCGAACCGAAGAAACATGGCATGGCATGTTTTAAGTGCCGCCGGCGACTTTGCCGACCACGGGTGATAGCGATGGGTCTTTGCTGCATTATGCGGCAAAGCCCAGCTCTGTATGAAGAGGGCCAAGCCTGTGAGCCCTCTTCAATCACCCTTCATAGCTCTGTGTCGGGTATAGCGTGAAGTGGTTAAAGGGTTCTGAATACTTTCCGTAATTAAGATGATCTTTAACCCCTTAAGGACCCCTTTTGGACCAAGCCCAATTTTTAAAATCTGCCTTGTGTCACTGTAAGTGGTTAAAACCTTCAGATGCTTTAAAATATCCAGTGGATTTTGAGAATGCTTTCCTGTCACACATTGGGGGATATGTATCTTTATTTCTGAATGTTTTTTTCTCCATGTGTCCAAAAGTTGCACCTGCCAGGAAAGGAAAAACTAAACATGTATCACAAGAAAAAAAGACACGATCATACATAAGGCTCAGAATGTTCCAGAATGTTATGGGGCTTAGAATTTTAGGTGCAATTTTTCACATTTTTATGAAAATCGCCAAAACCTATATTTAGAGGGACCTGCTCAGCTTTATGAGACTTTGAGAGTAATAAGTAATAATAAACCCCCATAAATTATCCCATTATAATAAATACACCTCTTAATGTATGAAAAAACAAGCTTGTTAACCCTTTAAGTGTTTCACACATGTTCATTAATTCATTTATCCCTGATCTAAAGAAAAAAAAAAAATCCCATGTACAATATGTATTTATTTGTTTATCAAAGTGACCCTTTGATAATGTCCAATGTACAGTTTGCACTTTGCAACTCCAGGTTTTTAACAAACAATTCTCCAGAATTTCTGTTTTGTAAATGTGTGATCTGAAGTTAATCTTTCACAATGTACCGATGTGGTTTCCCTACATGAGCTCATGCAGCCTCTGGCTTGTGCAAACTATGGGATGATGTCATCCAAAAACAGGTCAATGTTTATTTTTCTTAAACTCCTGTCAAAATATAAGTGACAGTGACGTCTCATCTTCTTGTAGAGAGGAGATTATTGTTCTAATAAGGCTAAATGTGCACGACCGTGTGCTTTACCTGGGCCATATACCGGGTAAAGTCGGTGGGAGACGTGAGGGGGCTGAGAACTGCTCGTCTATCCCTCTGCATAAAAGGCAGAGTGGTCACACCGAAATAAGGATAGAGATAGGACTTGCTCCATAATTTGTGGCACAGACGCCCGGTTAGGTCACGTGACCGGGTGTAATAGACCTCAATAGTGCTGCCAGATCACGGCCCTCAATACAGTTATGTGCACACAGCCTAGACCAGTGGTGGCGAACCTATGGCACAGGTGCCAGAGGTGGAACGGAGCCCTCTCATTCGGCACCCAGGCCATCGCCCAGCACAAAGGTCAACATTCAGGACTCAAGACCTGAATCCAGGAGGTATGGACAGAGCTTGATTATCATTGTAGCCTCTTCTCCGGACCCATAATTCATCCTGTTAAGAGGACTTTACAAAACAATTCAAATTTCTCTTTCTTTCTCTAGTGTAATCAGGGTGCCATTTGACACTTTGTGAAAATATCTTTTTTTGCTTGTAGTTTTGGCACTCAGTACCTAAAAGGTTCGCCATCACTGGCCTAGACATTAAGGGGCAATTCAATTCATTCCTGGGCTATACATCTACTTGCCAGAGGAAGGACCCATGTAAATAAGAGAGTCTTTTGTTTCCTAGAAAAGTGTTCTCTATACATTGCCACAGTGGTTCACAGCCAACAATGGAGTAATCACTTAACTTGGTTAGTAAGATCATGTAGTCACCCGTTTTACACAATACATCTGACTGACTCACATACAGTGCATATGACAGGCATAGGTATAAAACTAAATAAAAAATTCTCAGTCATCCACACAAGTCACTGACTGCTAACTTTAATATCATAATTAATAAGACACAATGACCATGTATAAAATTGACTTACTCATTCAGACGCTCATGGATGATCGCTACTTAGCTTCATTAAACAATGACATCTGTCCCAAAATGAGTCCACGTCTAGCTATGCAGGTTTTCTTATAAAGAGACAGAACATGCAAAGAGGTGATTATAGGGGATAATATACAGTGGGTACGGAAAGTATTTAGACCCCTTTCATTTTTACTCTCTTTGTTTCTTGCAGCCAATTGGTAAGATCAAAAAAGTTCTTTTTTTGCTTATTAATGTACACTCTGCACCCAATCCTGACAGAAAAAAGCTGAAATGTAGCCTGCAAAAAAAACACACTTCTGGACTATGAGAAATAAGATTCTCTGGTCTGATGAGATGAAGATTGAACTTTTCAGTGTTGATTCTCAGCAAAAACCAGGCACTGCACATCACCTGCCAAATACAATTCTAACAGTCAAACATGGTGGTGGCAGCATTATGTTACGGGGGTAGGGACTGGACGAATGGATAAAGTATATATATACTTACAAACAGGAGACATGGTAAAAATGTGGAAGGGAGGACATGCTGGAAGCCTATACTGAGTCAATGGCTGTTTCGTGCTATATGAGCTTCTTCCAGCCTTTGTGTCATAAGAAGCGGAATAGGAAATATATCAACTCCATGCAATTACATGCTTTCTGGTTTTAATCCTTAAAAGTTAGTTTTATAACAACGTTTACTGATAAGTGCTTGAAGAAAATGAAAAAAAAGGCTTTCAAAAACTATGCAAAGGCCCACAGGCTCTTCTGCATAATTTTAAAAGCTTTTTTTTTTTTTTTTTAAACCGGGGCATACAAAGCTAAAAGAATAACGGAACCTGCCAGAGGGTGCGCACACCAGTATATCAGTGTGCTTGGTTTACAATCCTTCATCCTGGTGGTATGATGTCCTTTAAAGGAAAAAATGCACCACACTACTGTATGGGTGCTGAGCAGTGCTTTGAAGAAACAATGATATTGTTACACAGATTTCCTTTAAATTGCAGCTCTGATATTTTGTTTCCCCAAATCAATAGATCTTAGGATGTAGAGGAACTTTGCATATTTGCATAACTTTCATAGCCTATGTCCAGTAGTTTCTTTGCTATCCTGCTCAGTGAAGCCCGTGCCTGTAGTAGCTGTCTCTCCTGGCTGTGCTGCTTATGTCTGTGAGATAGAATCATGTGTAAGCAAGATACTAACTGCTGGAAAGGTGGGGCTGCTGCTTCCTTCTCACTTTATAGGGAGGAAGAGGTCATGTGATGCTCTGTCTGTGTAGCTAGCAGGCGAGCTTTGTGTCTGTGCAGATCTGTGAATGCAGATGCCTCTTGCAAAGAATAGCCAGGTAGAATGACACCTCTGTTCCATATCATACCCCACCTCTGTCTGTGATGATACATAACATTCTCTGTCTCTCTCTGCACTTCAAGCTGTAGCATGTACTCCTCTGCAGAGCCCCCTCCACCGTCTTCTCTCTAGACACACAGCACTGACTTTACACTTAATTTAACTACTTGACTGCTGTTTCTACTAATTATTACATGCTGCATGCTTCTCCATGTGATGGAAGCTGCAAGGCTAGTTACTATATAGATTCTGTAAATATGCACATGCAGAGCTCAGTGGATATACTTTCAGATACTGCTGAGTTACTTCTCACTGGAGTTACTTCATGGAAAAACACAAAGTATCATGGGAAGTGAGGGGAAGTGAGGGCAGCTTATTGAATTAGCTTTAGGTCAAAGACAGAAAGAGTTTAGTCTCCGCCCACTTCACTGCTGCTGGAGCAGATCTTTGACAAGTAGCTTCATAAAATGAAATGCCATAACTCTGGCAACAAAAGGATGAGCAACACAATATGGGCATCGTTCTGTTTATTTTGAAAAGGGGAATCACTTATGACAATCATGATGAAATTGGGGTTACACTTTAAATGCTGACTAAAACACTGATTATATATCCAGTATATTTATAAATAATATAACAGTCACAATACGTTTGCATTGTAAATCTGGTTATACCTGGGCAACTGAACCTATACCATCCATCATTGCCATGTCTGGCTGTACAAATTTATCTTGAACTCACCGACATAAATAAGGACATCTGGGGCGGAGTTCAATATCTGGTTCTGCTATTTTATCTTGTTTTATTTTACTTAATTTCAATATACATTTACATCCGATGGACCCGCTAGATCCAATTTTTATGTATGTAATTTTATTCTTATGACTTTGTAGATACTATTTTACACTACATTATTTTATTTGTGTAATGAATTAGGAGAGACTTTTATAAAAAATAAAATATCAGTTTGCAAACATCTAGCATCTACAGCATAGGCATCGAGCATATCTCCCCTAAATACAAATTCACAACCCCAGCAAGCCGCTGATCCTTCATATTGACACGGAGGCTAGCTGGGGTCCTGAGTTTGACGGGTCCTGATGATGTTCTAGAATGGAACCTAGTCAATATTATGGCTCCTAAGAGGCACTGAGGCACTTCAGACCAATCTATAACATAGTTCACCTTATTTACAAATATTGAATGCATATTAAAATATTCAATAGAATCAACATTTCTCTATAATTCTATCTTTCAATATGAATGTACAGGCAGTCCCCGGGTTACATACAAGATGGGGTCTGTAGGTTTGTTCTTAAGTTGAGTTTGTATGTAAGTCGGAACTGTATATTTTATCATTGTAATCCCAGCAAGAACTTTTTGGGTCTCTGTGACAATTGGATTTTAAAAATGTTGGGTTGTCAATATTAACACTAAAGCTTCATTACAGGCACATTTGATAACTGTTTCAGCTGTTTATTGTAGCCTAGGACTAAAGTACAATAAATTACCAATATCCAAAGGTCCGTTTGTAACTATGGGTCGTATGTAAGTTGAGTGTTCTCAAGTAGGGGACCGCCTGTACTGTCAAAGACTCCACTGTGTTCTGTGATAATCATAAAGAGACACAAAGAATTATAATTTGAGGAGGAGGTAAACTATAGCATAGGAGTAATGGGCATGGCCAAGATAATAACCTCCACAGCACAGATTAAGAATTGGGACCTGTTCCACCCTATGTAAGAGTCTTGTTTAATAACAGAAATGTACAATGTAATAGGAGGCGGCTGGACTGTATAAATGGGATATGCCTCTACTTGATGGGATGAGTTCTGCATTAACTCAATATGTTGAGAATGAGTTGGAGATGTAAACATTTTATCTTTTTGTTGGTGTAATCTTATAATCTCCAGCCCTTCCTTCTAAAGACTATATGGCATTACTGAAGCTTCATCCTGCTTCAACAATAGCTGATGAAAATTAGTTGAATACAGAAAGCAGGGATCACCCAAGAAACCATTATACAAGAACTGGAACAGCAAAGGTTCCTGGGTTTCTGGGTCTAAAATGGTCCTTTCTCAAGTTGATTTGGCTTGTTTGCTTGTTTTGCTTAAAACCGTGGAGAAATTATATAGTTCGGACATTGCACCATATTGGGGTCATTTTCTAAACTTTTTATGGGGGATAGGTACACAAATATTTCACCATTGTTTTTGATACTATAAACTTTGTACCATTCACCATCAAGTATAAATATAATTATAAATTTACTTTCTGGTTTAATACTGTTAACAGGAAGTGTTCATATTTCCTATTGCCTTAACTGTAGTCAACCAGAAAATATATTTACAATGGTATTTATACCACAGTAATTTTTTTTACTACTTTAGCACAATGAAAACTATTTTTCTTAAATAAATGTTTTGTATTATTGTCAGTTTCTGACCAAGACCTATACAAGACCCGACTCTCTTGGTGCTATTTTTGGGTTACATAAGACTATTTTTCACAGGTTGTTTTAATATTATTGGACTTTGTTATACAATTTTTTTAGTCCTAAAGTGAACCTTTATGTGCAATCATATGATCATAATACATGACACTTTTGTGATAAAACAGCAAAGGATTACACAATGGCAAAGCCATTCAGTTTTGTCAGGCTTGGGGCCTTCATTAGTCTTTATAATGTATTCTATGTATTATATCTGACTCCTGAAGATGATAACATGACAAACATACAGTAAAGCTGGTTGAATGTGTGCAGGGCTGGATTATCAGGGGGCTGCAGTGGTGCCCGCCCGGGGCCCCCACCAGCATTGTCCGACAGTCGGTTCACAGCTGTAAGCTGTCTCTAAGAGCACCTTGCTTCATGTGCTCCTCAGTGAGAGCTTGCCCATCCATACTAAATCTCATTCTGCATGCAGCATGGTGTTCAGGAGCTGTGCTGCATACAGAGTGACAGCTGATCCCCCAATCCCATTTGTACCAGTGGTTGGCTGAACTGGTTCCCAGCCAAGTCCAAGCCGATTAGTGTTACATTTATTTCCTCACTGATCACTTAGCCCAATCTGTGAGAGAACTCTCAGGCAAGCAGTGGCGCACGGGACTGGAGTGGTGACTAGGACTAGTAGTCAGTACCATTGCCAGTGCCACTGTACCAGCCAGGCCAACAAAGTCAACAGCTAGGCCAACACCAATGCCAATGTGCCAGCTGAGCTAACATGCAAGTAGGAGTAAGTTTCAAATATTAACGATAATTAAGAATAGTAATGTGTATCACTGTCTGGGCTACATTCAGTGGAACCTCCGCCAGATTTTGCTCTAAGGGGACTCTACCTACTGTAGATAAATCCAGCCCCACTGCTGTGTATAGAGGGTTCCAACTCTTTAACATCAGGTGAAAATGCAATTATAAGTATAGAGGTGGATCTCATATGTACCAAGCAGGGTATATTTATCATTAGGCAGACATCTTAGTTTTCAAGAGATTTTTAGTTTAGTTATGCTAATGAGCCGAGGAGCTCCATTAACACCTATGGAACCCGAAGACCCTCAGGCTCATTTGCATAATTTTAAAAGCCTTTTTTTGTGAAAACTAGGACATAAGAAGCTAAAATAAGAGCAGATCCTGTCAGAGAGGCCACATACCAGGATGTTACTTACAATCCTTGATCCTGATGGTAGATGTCCTTTAATAATCCTGGAACCTAACCTAACTTGTTAAAAACTTTATTTAAGTAATATGTAAATTAACTGCACTGGGGTGTGTACTGGATCTGTATTAAATTACAGATTAGGGCAGAGGCAGGCAGGAGGAATCTACCATCAGATACACTTCTGACATTAGATTCCTCATGGTAGGTTTCCTTTAAACATCCGGGTCCTTTGGGTTTAATTTGTTGGGAAAGAGGAGAATTTAGGGATGGTTTAGAGATGAATGTTACATGTGGAGTATTACAAGTAGAATTAGCCCTCAGTGTAATTGAGTTTGTCATCCAGGGACTAAACAATCCAAGTCAAACCCCACAGAACTAGGAAAGTCAGATGGTTGGATCTGAGTCAACTGAAATAAAGACTTGTCTATGGCAATGGCTTGCCATTTGTCACGGATGAGATCTGTGATTGTTGGAAAGGTAACCTACCCACGAAAGGCTTGCCATCGGTATGCTCTACAATGGAATCGGAATAGCAGCAGCTTGAACCAGTGGACCAATTATGGAAAATCTCTTTAAGCCTTTATCAGTTCGTAAACTTCTTTTTTGACTCAAAAATGAACAGGTATCAATAACACATGAGCTACATCCTACATCCCAGCTCCTGAAAATGTCTAGGGCTCTTGTGAAATAGCTATGTCTACTTGTCCTGGCGTGCAGAAGTACAGAGAGTTATTGTCTTCAGTTCTGTACTCAGTGCCCTAGAAAGAGAATATATGGCAGGTAGTCAATATATGTAGAAAAATTGCGGAATAAAAAGTGTTTAAATATAATAGATCAGTGTATTTCTCTGGACACATGTGACGGATTCCTGTGTGTGCCACATTAGCATACCGAATGGCTGACACCTCGCTGTATTTTTCAGACGGCTGGTAATTGCAGCCTCTCCCTGTGTCAGGCACACCCAGGCTGTGTTCTCCCGCTCTGGAATCAGAGCTTCTCACAGATTTCTGTCAACAAAAAAAGATTGTGTTACCGGTGTTCACAGCAAGTATACTTTCTGCTCGAAATGGCTTCCTTCACCCATTCCTATGACTTGCCCCTTTGGCGTCCTGATTCTGTAGATACCGAACGTACAATGTTCTTTAGCAAACCTTCATCAGAAACCTACTCATCAGAATCCTCTACTAAAAGTGTGTCCTACTCTCAGAGCATTGAGGAGACCTTCAAAACCAAAGTGAAAGTCTCCTCTGACTGTCAAACTTCACTCAACCTGGAGGATGGAGAGGGAAAGCTCAACAAAGAACTGGACGCCTTCGAAGACAAGGTAAGTGCAGAGGGTAGGGCAGATGATGATGGGAGTCTACATGTCTACGTGTTGTGTCTATGGATGGGTAGAATTGAATGAGGAAGTGTAAAGAGAAGCAACAAGTTCTTTGTGTATTTTTTATACATTGCTATATAGAATGTTTTTTTCATAGAAATAAAAGGACTTTTTACAATGATGAATTCCTACAGTAATAGACATGGAGGGAGATTTATCATAAAGGACATTTTTAAAGTCAGTTTTTTGGACTCTGCATTGCAACAATTAGCGACAAATTTATCAAACATTGCTCACTGTTGTTACCTTTGTTTCGAGACATGGACACAGCTTCTTCCTGTTGCTCCTCCTTTTGCTCCTGCGGCCTGCTGCATCCTCTTTCGCATAGCCACCATCCTTCCTTGGCTGCCATTGTGTATGGTCAAGTTGTATTATTTGAAGGTATACCTGCACACCCCTGGTAATAAATGGAAACTTCATTTAGAGCAAGGTGCCTGAGCTTTAAGTGTCCTATATCTCAGGTTTCCTGACAAGTTGTCCAGACCCTGGGATTAAATCTCTGTGTTCATAAACCCAGTTTTGTGTGCAACTCTGTTCCTGATATGCTTCCTTTATATCCTTACCACGGCTTGTCATGAATCACAGCTGTCTGTCCTGACCTGGTGTCTTGTGTCCCATGGAACTTGGACCACTCAAAATGGTGGATGCCTGATGATCCAGTTGTAGCAACATCCTCACACCTGTATCAAGGGTGAAAAAGGTTCCACACACATAGAATTCTCCTAACTCACATCATCCCTCTAATGGAGACATTTTGGAAGTCAATGGGGCACATTTACTTAGGCTTTGCGCCACACTTTTTTGGACTGTGCCCTATCTTTAATGGGAAAATGGCTTGCACAGGTATTCAAGTAGGGGGTGCGTTGTGATTGTGCACGCGACCCTTTTTTTTTGGTGCAGCTGGGCTGCTTCCATGACACACAATTTAGGGGGCGTGCCATCGGACGATCCGACTGATTCGGACTGAGCACAGGATTGAACTTTCAAATTGTGTCGCAAGCCCTAGCCCTAACATGCACCACTAAAAGGATGGTGAACTCTGTCTTACCTGAGCAGGGAAGCGACACATGCAGGATATCAGGCGCACAATCTTAGTGAATTGTGGCACAGTGCATTGGAGTCGGACAATGCACTTTCTGTGAACTCCGGGCACGGGGTAAATAAATGCGCCCCAATGTATCACTCCTTGTATGTCAATCTTTTGGCATACAAGGCATGAAAAAGTTGGTTTTTGTGGTGCACACAAAACTGGAACAGCTGATAGGTGAAATCAACCCCAACCTGTACCTGGTGTAGATTTAAATATTCGGTGCATGAATTCTGCACTAGAATTACTAAGAGAATGATACCTCATAGTAATTCTGGCATGTTGGGCAGGTTTTAAAACGCTGAAGGGGTTAATGTTTTTTTTAAAAGACTTGTATGGAGGGCTGAAAAAACTACAGAAGCTACACTTACCTCCCTCTGGCACTCCAGTCCAGCAGTGTTCCTCACCGAACCACAGCCAGGATCGGGAGCAGGTGTACTCTGTGGTCATGACATCACTTCTGAGCCTCGGTGACAGGAAGTACACCGCTGGACTGAAGCGCTGAAGGGAGGTAAGTACAGTTTCTTGTTTTTACAGATCCCACACCATTTTTTTTTTTTAAATGATGCCTGGAAAACCCCTTAAACTATGTCCGCTATACCAACTTTTCAAAACATAAACATTGAAAAAAACTCTGGAAATCAAAAGTTGCAGGGCCTGGTGACTTCCCCCTCGATGTCTTGCCATTGTGGATATACTAAATGACTAATTCCTTTGCCTTCTTGTCAACTTTGCCTTGTTTGCTTTTTGCTTTCCATGAACTGTAAAATGAATCATTACTATGATCCAGGATACTCAATATGCACTCACTTATTCGAGTAATGGGATTACACAAATAATCCAATCACTGTATTACTATATCATAGTTCAGCTGTTACCAGTAGTGCAACCCCCAAATGTATTCTAAATCTGTATACTTTTATGCATAACTTAATTTGTTGTTTTATTTGAAAGGTTATTTTAGCCAATCACTGCTTTGTTGTAATTACATAGTGACATAGTTGCGGGGATTTAACAATGTTACTCAGGTTCCGCCAGTTTCTAGCTAAACTGTGCACCAGAATTTTAGATGCACAGACGATTTCCCACAAGACACGACGCTTTCTGACAAGGGCTCGTCCACCTCACAGAAGGTCACACCCCTTAATCGGACGAGTCAGGAAAGTGCCAAAAAATGGTCTAAAAACCTTGATAACAGTGGCGCAAGGCATTTTAGACAAAAGCACCAGAATTGTGACGCAAGCCGTTTATAAATCCCCCCCAATAAGTTACAAAGTTTTAAAAAGACATAGTTCCATTAGGCATCCTACAGTGTTGATTTACAGCAAGGCAAAAACTCCTTCCTGACACCACATAAAGGGTCAAAAAGTAAGACCCCTTCCACACTAGCGTTTTTCACGTGCGAGTTCTGCGCATGCTTTTGACGCGCAGAACTTGCATTGCACTCTGTACCATTGTTTCCAATGGGTCTTTCCTCATTTGCGTTGTTTTGCACACGCGTGCTTGCGTTTGTTTTGACGCACGCCAAAATCGCAGAATGCTCTACTTTTTCCGTTTCACACACGTTTTTCCCGCCCCATTCAAGTCTATGGAGACGCATAAAAAATGCATTGCACTCGCAAGCATTGCAAGTGCAATGCGAGTGCAATGCGTTTTAAATGGATGGGTTGCTAGGTGACATGAATAATTCCCTTGCTCGAGATCGAGCACTTAATTAAAAAAACACAGTGAAGAACAGTGAAGAATAGAATAAAAACAGTGAACACAGTGAACACAGGATCATTTGAGTGAAAAACACAGTAAAGAACACAGTGAAGAATAGATTACAGATGTTCGGCATATCTGCTTACTTGTCGGGAGATACGCGCGGAACGGTGCGAACAAAATAGCATGTGAAGAACAATATATATGTGTGTAAAGAACACATTGCAGATTTTTCCATACATCTGCAATGTGTTCTTCACACATATATATTGTTCTTCAATGATCCTGTGTTCACTGTGTTTACTGTTTTTATTCTATTCTTCACTGTTCTTCACATCTGCTAACTTGTCGGGAGATAATATACGCGCGGAACAGTGAAGAAAAGATTGTAGATGTTTGCATACATCTGCTAGCTTATGAGAAGACATTCTTTTTCAATTAAATAAAACATTTCATTCCCGAACCATGGTCCCTTTGAAAAATGCTCGAGTCTCCCATTGACTTAAAAAACGCACGTGAAAAACGCACCGAAAACGCAAAAAAACGCGAACAACACGCGCGTGAAAACGCAAAAACGCTAATGGCTCCAAGGAAAAATGGAACAAAAACGCAGCCAAAAACGTCAGTTTTTCACGCATTGCACCCTGACGTGAAATGCAACGCTAGTGTGGAAGGGGCCTAAGAGTTCTCCTTACAGAGACATTGCCATTTCATGCTGCATTTTAGGCCTGTGCAGACTCATAGCCATGGATGCTCCACTAGGGGATTCTGGGAAATATGCAAATACATTTTCCAGGATGGGATAAGGAAAACCTTGCCTTCTTAGCAATCTTGTAAGACAGCTCTCTTAAAGGGAATCAGTCATCAGAAATTTACCTAATAAACCACTACCAGTATGTTGCCAGTCAGCTGAAAACCTTTCAGATTGTGTTTCTTTCATGACCCAATGTGGTGGTATCATTTAGAAAATCAACTTTGAAGTAAGATTTAAACTGGATTTTAACATTGAAGTCAAGCTCTCTCTTCCTCAAAAAGCCCCTTCACTGTTTTTAATGGTCCCGCATCCAGAGACATCACTAACCAGATCTGGCGAAGTCCATTGCATGATGTCAATCACAGAGGAGGAGGGGTTCAGAGCTCCCGACTTAAACATCAGTGTTAAACTCTCCTCCTCCTTGACTTTATACAACCAATTTACCTCTCACTTGAAAGTTGATTTTCTGGATGATGCCACCACGCTGAACCATGAGAGAAATAGAGAAATAAAAACTAGTAGCTACTACTCTGTTTGACAATACACTGGTAGTGTGTATCAATTGCTGATGACAGGTTCCCTTTATCTTCAAGCATGACTTTCAGGATGTCAAGGAACAGATTCCCAACTCTAGACAGCACTGTTTCAGTGTGGTTGAGTTTCTTCAGTAGAGTGTAGGGAACTGGTAAGGCAGAGTGAGAGGCTTTTGACTACGGTGAGGAAGTAAGAGCTCTCCTTACGGAGACTTTGCAATTAATGCCAACTATGGGCATTAACGATCCACTAATGGATTCTGGGAATTATGCAAATAAGTTTTCCAGACCCTAGTCAAAAGCCTCTTACTCAGCTAAACCAGTTCCCTACACTGTACTGAAGAGACGCAACCACAACGAAACAGCGCTATCTACAGTTGGTAATCTATTCCTTATGGCAGTGGTGGCACTCGGAGCCCTCTCTGTGGGCACCCAGCACAGAATATACCAGATAGGACTCAAGGCTTCCTCCTGCAGTTCAAGACAGCCCAGGACGTGCCATGCTCAGTGCTATTTTAAAGTGACACCTACTTGGCTGCCAGGACTACAGGAGGAGCGCAAAGGTGAGGACAGAGATGGATTATCGTTGGAGCTTTGCTGCTTTGGGTCCCCTGATTCTTCCTTTTCAGGGGAGCCTGGAATGAAGCTATAATCCAAATGTCTCCTGCTTTCTATTATAAAGGTGTCCACAGGACGCCAATATGATTGAAACTTGTGATACAGCAGAGATCAATAGGTTACTGCTTAAACTGTCATGTTGGCACTTTGCAACATAAAAGTGGGTTTTGGTTATAGTTTGGGCACTCTGTATCTAAAAGGTTCACCATCACTGCCTTATGGAATAGATATACTGGTTTGGCTTTCATCCTACATCATGTCATTAAACTTCCTGAAAATCATGCTTAAAATGCCCAATTGTTGGATCTCCAGAATTATCTGCCATAACTTGCACTTCACTTCAGGAAAGACACTGAGACCCTTCATTTACAGTGAACTAATTATGACAGGATCCTCTGAGTTTCATAGTCTCACTATAGGAAGAAGTACTAGAAGGCAAGTCCTTGGTGAATTCTCAATGGATTGTTTCCATTGTTCCATAGCTGAGTGCTGTTTTCAGCAATTTCCAATGTTCCCATATTATTGAATGAAAAGGTAGGACACCTGCTTGAATTTTAGGTCCCATTCTCATGATTGGTGGGGCCCATTGTTTTGTCATAGGAAGGGGGAGGATCTCGGCAGTTGGACCCCAACCAAATCAGAATTTTATCCCCTATCCACTGGATAGGGGATGACAACTGAACTTGTGACAACCCCTTCAATAGCTATCTAGTCACTATTGCTTGACTTCCTTGTGGCATCACCATTTCATCTTCATGTAATAAATGAGGATGCCAAGTCTGAGACACTCGTTTTACATTTAGCTACTCTAAAAGTATATTGAAAATGGTGTTTTTAAACCAGACAACATCAGTAAAAGGGATTTCCAGAGGATAGCACATATGTGTGTGATCACTGGAGGACTGACCTGTGGGTGTGATCAATAAACAACAGCTCTGAATTTTCCTCAAGGGTATCAAATATATTGAGGCCTGGTGAAATCAGTGAGCTGGTGATACCCAGATCTCTATTTGGTATGATGGGAAGATACTGAATGTAGACATAACCTGTTGGACTCTCGGTCAAGGCATGGTGCTACAAATTATAGAGCAGGTACTATTCAGGCATTTTCTGTTGACATTGGTGGGGTAAGGGGTAACCGGCATAATGCACATGCTATGGCTTTTGCTTCTACTTTCCAAGGAAATGTGAAGGCTAAATAATTGTATAAACAAATTGTGTTTTACAGATTAGATACCTAGAAAAACAGCGTGAGATTTTGGAAGAACGCTGGTCAATGTTGCAGGTAGAAAATAATTCGGACAAAGACCTGGAGCCCATTTACTTACAATATATAAGTAGCCTCCTTGGAAAAGTCAACGGTGTTACCAAGAGAAACAACCAGACACAGAAGGGCCTGCTGGAATTGGTGGATTCAGTCAATGACGTAAAAGACAAGTTAGTTTTGGATTTTGGGGGTCTTGCTAATGGTTATGCAATCATTGTTATTTGGAACGTAGATATGAGTCTGGGTATCCATTCCAAGTGATAGGGTCAGCTGATCAGATCAGAATATAACTAAAGGTTTTATTGTATGATATACACTCAGACATTGTGGTGTCTCAGTAACAAAGATTAGTATTTTCATGCTTCTGTCAACCAATCTGAAGAGTACTGACTATATCTGTACTGTCATCTGCATATCTGCACATCTTGTCAAACATACACACCAGGATAGGTGAAAACTCCTATATGTGAGTTAGCAGTGAGTACATAATTTATTAGCTGATAATTATACCTATTAGGCTGATTCACAGCATATTGGTTATATATAACTTATTGAATTGGGAAAACTCCAAGCAGAAACACCAAATTAATGGGAGTAACCTATAATCATAATGTAGCAGCCCAATCTCAGCAACAGCCCTATTTGTGAGGTGACATAGTACCTTCCGCTGTATTTATTCCATAAAGAACCACAGAAAACACCTCAAAATTGTTAGAAATATTTATACATTGGCTATACATTGGAGATTTATTCCTCGGTTCGAAGATCCAAATCTGACATTTTCAGGCATCAAATGGCCGCTAGCTAATACTGGCATGCATCCCAGAGCAATCATAAAAAAATCAACAAAACAAGATAAGAGTTTTTTTAAATGGAAAATCTGTGTTTTAGAGGGTTATATACCAATTTCCAAAACAAGTGAAGCACCTTAGGTTTAGACCGATTGAAAGGACACCTGTCATCAGGTCTGTGTCACTAGTCTTGTCACTACTACCTGTTGGAGCAGCTCACAAGGATCCCATCCCAGCCTTTATCTAGTTATTTCATACATTAATCATTGTAAAATCATCTATTTTTTATCATGTAAATGAGGCTGGTCACATGGTCAGAGGCAGTGATGTCACTCCTGTTACCCCTCCCCTCTCCTCCCCCTGCTCATGTCTGTGTGTAATGTATAGTAAAGCATGGCTAGTGTGAGTGCTGTACCTGCTGACATGCTGCATCCTCCTAATACACATGTGACATCAGCTACACATGAATCTGACATGTTCTGCTGTAACAGGGCTGCCTGGAGCTGCTGTATCTCTCCTAAACACACACACATGCACACACAGGCTGCAGGGGGCGTGGCCACCAGCACCAGGAAGCACATCATTATACAGCCTCACATCATTATACAGGCTGTCAGTCATGCACTGGGGGTGTGGCTATGCCTCCCACTCATGAATAGAGTGGACAGCTTGAATATGCTAATGCTTCATTGGACATTTCACAGGTCATTTGCATACAGCTTTAGGACCTCATTGCTTAGGTTTACAGGCATGTAGAGGAACAATGAAGGGATAGAGGCAATGCTCTCTAATGGCAGTTTATGAAAATATATTTAGTTTAGGGGGGTTATTCTGCATGACGGGTTCTCTTGAATTCAGAACCAAAAAAAATCTTTTGAAAATTTTTACGAAGCTTGCAAGAACCGAATCTTGGATGCTTCGCTGTAACTTGGGAATTTGTAGGGCAAAATTACTACAACACCTAAAACCACTATGGTACTAGTGGACTAAACGGAGATTACCATATATACTATGGCGATCTAAGTTTTATTCGATAAAATCTTTCGATCTTTCAGTTGTAAAAACAACCATAATAAGGATAATAAGCAAATTTTAAAAGATTGGTCTGATTCTATTAGTGTCACATATCTTTTCTTGACCTGTCATGTGGTAATATACAGTCTTCTGTATATGGGGAACCAAACTTTTGCATCATGTCTTTTCTTGTCCTAGGACCTCTTCTTTCAAAAGGACCATTCACCACCTCTAACTTCATCTTTCTGCATCCATTATTGTAGATTCTCTCCCATCTTGAACTGGAGCAGACAATCCAGGACCAACCACCAAAGATGACCTAATTAGCTTATTTAGTAGCAAGGGTGGAGGGAAGTGAGGATAGAGTATCATTCTCAACTCTCTGGGTGTAGAATAGCTTATTGCCTGTGGCAATATATTCATATTTGTAAACATCCAACTTACCTTTTCATATTATGTGGTTGTAACATATTGTAAGCGACTTCACATCCATCCTTTCTTCATAGGTTTGAAGAGGAGTTGCGATCACGGACTGAATCAGAATATGCTTTTGTACAGCTAAAGAAGGTACAGTAATCATGCTAAGCATAGCTAAGTCCCTTCAAAACACCTTCCAGATGATCTGTTTATTATTTCAGTCTATTTAGATTACTAAAAGTCACAAAAAGGTTGCAAATGTGGCGCAGCTCCAGATACATACTCAGGACAGTGACAGTATCAAAATTATGTCCTTTTATACTGCATTACACAGTAATGCAGTACACATGCATATGACCTAGGAAAAGAAACACTGTCCTGACTAATGTCTTATGGGTCAGTAACATCATCATGTGCTACCCGCAGCAGATGCCGCCCAGATTTGTGATGATACACCTGGCTATAAGACATTTACCTGTTCACTCAAATTCTCATGACTCCTCCTTTGTGTCTTGTTCCTTGAAACATCTTACACCCTGACAAGAGAAAACATTTTTGTAGCTTGTGAATTTTTATTGCAGAAAGGTGTGTACCACTGCGACGTTTCGGCAAAACTGCCTCCATCAAATCCACTTGTTTGTCTGTGTATTGGATGTGGGTTGTATGGCACAAGGTCAAAGTGTGTCTGCCCCATCCAATAGATAAAAACAAGTGGATTTGATGAATAAATCACAAGCTGCAATTTAAAAAAATCACTAAGTACAAAGGTACAGGTTTTTTTTTTTAATGAATTTTTGGTAGTGTACAGATACACAGAAGAAAAAAATAGCATAGCACTTTTTCCTGTCTATGGGATCGGATCCCAAACCTGAAGCACAAATTCATTACCGGTGTGCAAACCGTCATAACATTGCCACTTATGGGTGAAGTTTGCACAGCTCCTGTCTACTTTCTGACAAAGACAGGCCCAGTTTGGTAACTACATAGTCACAGGCTAGGCGCTTCACTCTCTTGAGCACCATTTGCCTAGGCACCTTGGATAAGTTTAAATATAAAAAGAATTCAAGTTGTTATTGGATTTCTAATTGTTATTTACATTTTGTATTTAATGTTTGTCCAAGATTCTTTGTATTTGTTCTGTTCCCTCCAATAAATCTAGCTTCTCTTAAATAAACCGTGGATGCTGTGGGGATATTTTCATGGTATCCCAGCCAGATTTTAGAACCAAAACCTCTGTTCGTTAAAGGATGTTGTCACTTGTTGCTAAACCTTGAGGGCCTTGAAACAATAGGTTGAGTGTCCTTCCCACCTTAGGGTACATTCACACGACGTATGTTCACCAAGGCTACACAATTACAGCCAAGCGGTAGAGAGGAGGAGTGATAAGTGACGATCACCGCCCTCCATAGGAAAGTGAGCGTCCGGCGCCGTAACACAAGGAAATCTAGGACATGTCCAATATTTAGCCGTACAACGTGTGCTCACAGTGACCGAGCACCATAGACGTCAATGGGGACCAATATGTTGCGGCAAATGGTTTTGGCGCATAATGGTCCCCATTATGTTTGCTTGAATGAACCATTTTGCCTTAAATCATTTCCTATTATATTTGTCACCTATATTTGCACCAGAGATAAGATCTGGACATTCATAAATGTAACAAAAATTATGTTAAAATGTCACAAAAATTATGTAACTAGAATGAGCAGGAATTTTGTATTTGCGACATGTGGTTAATTATACCGTCTAGTCGCTATTATTATTATGATCACCTCCTAAAGTCGGCATTGTGGAAAGACTTGTTCTACCAGTTACTTTAACTAATGTGTCTTTAATATCCTTTAATACATGATATATAGATCACAGGTTATAGCCAGTGAAAGAATGAATGAATGTTGTCATTGAAAGAAATCAACTGGTGTAGAAGTCCTGAAATCAAAATGCCTCGCCAGGAAATGCTATTATTATCCCCTTTACACAGGGGGAGGTGGAGGGGCATAGAGGGGGTGCAGCAGGAGGCATAGGTCGTTTCTTCCCCATGCCCACCGATTGCTGCAGCCAAAGAACTTTTATATCATGTAAGTCTGCTTGGTTTACAATCCTTGATCCTGATGGTAGGTGTCCTCTAAGTTCTGCCTTTGGCATGACCTAATAAGAGGTTAACTATGACAAACATGGAGGCCGTCTGCAGTGCCAATGCATCAGCACCATCTAACCATTGCCAGTGGGGTGCTGATGCTGGTATAATATCCCCCAGAACGACAGTGTGGTCAGTGATGAATGCAGTGTCTTAGGGGTTAATCAGCCAAGAACAGTGATAAAATTGACCCCGCGTTATGCGGGAGGAACCTGAATGTCAACTACGGCCGGAGTCCTGCTATAATTGCATTGGCTAAGGTTATGAGAACCTGGATATAACGTTGTAGTGCAGTAAAGCAGGCTTCACCACCATGTACTATAACGCCCTTATATATGAGCATTGCTTCCATGGAGCATATATAACGCCCTTATATATAAGCATTGCTTCCATGGAGCATATAACGCCCTTATATATAAGCATTGCTTCCATGGAGCATATAACACCCTTATATATAAGCATTGCTTCCATGGAGCATATAACACCCTTATATATAAGCATTGCTTCCATGGAGCATATAACACCGTTATATATAAGCATTGCTTCCATGGAGCATATAACGACCTTATATATAAGCATTGCTTCCATGGAGCATATAATGCCCTTATATATAAGCATTGCTTACATGGAGCATATAATGCCCTTATATATAAGCATTGCTTCCATGGAGCATATAACGCCCTTATATATAAGGATTGCTTCCATGGAGCACATAACACCCTTATATATAAGCATTGCTTCCATGGAGCATATAACGCCCTTATATATAAGCATTGCTTCCATGGAGCATATAATGCCCTTATATATGAGCATTGCTTCCATGGAGCATATAACGTCCTTATATATAAGCATTGCTTCCATGGAGCATATAACACCCTTATATATAAGCATTGCTTCCATGGAGCATATAACACCCTTATATATAAGCATTGCTTCCATGGAGCATATAACACCCTTATATATAAGCATTGCTTCCATGGAGCATATAACGCCCTTATATATAAGCATTGCTTCCATGGAGCATATAATGCCCTTATATATAAGCATTGTTTCCATGGAGCATATAACGCCCTTATATATAAGCATTGCTTCCATGCAGCATATAACGCCCTTATATATAAGCATTGCTTCCATGGAGCATATAACGCCCTTATATATAAGCATTGCTTCCATGGAGCATATAACGCCCTTATATATAAGCATTGCTTCCATGGAGCATATAATGCCCTTATATATAAGCATTGCTTCCATGGAGCATATAATGCCCTTATATATAAGCATTGCTTCCATGGAGCATATAACGCCCTTATATATAAGCATTGCTTCCATGGAGCATATAATGCCCTTATATATAAGCATTGCTTCCATGGAGTATATAACGACCTTATATATAAGCATTGCTTCCATGGAGCATATAACGCCCTTATATATAAGCATTGCTTCCATGGAGTATATAACGACCTTATATATAAGCATTGCTTCCATGGAGCATATAATGCCCTTATATATAAGCATTGCTTCCATGGAGCATATAACGCCCTTATATATGAGCATTGCTTCCATGGAGTATATAACGCCCTTATATATAAGCATTGCTTCCATGGAGCATATAACGCCCTTATATATAAGCATTGCTTCCATGGAGTATATAACGCCCTTATATATAAGCATTGCTTCCATGGAGCATATAACATCCTTAAATATAAGCATTGCTTCCATGGAGCATATAACGCCCTTATATATAAGCATTGCTTCCATGGAGCATATAACACCCTTATATATAAGCATTGCTTCCATGGAGCATATAACGCCCTTATATATAAGCATTGCTTCCATGGAGCATATAATGCCCTTATATATAAGCATTGCTTCCATGGAGCATATAACGCCCTTATATATAAGCATTGCTTCCATGGAGCATATAATGCCCTTATATATAAGCATTGCTTCCATGGAGTATATAACGACCTTATATATAAGCATTGCTTCCATGGAGCATATAACGCCCTTATATATAAGCATTGCTTCCATGGAGTATATAACGACCTTATATATAAGCATTGCTTCCATGGAGCATATAATGCCCTTATATATAAGCATTGCTTCCATGGAGCATATAACGCCCTTATATATGAGCATTGCTTCCATGGAGTATATAACGCCCTTATATATAAGCATTGCTTCCATGGAGCATATAACGCCCTTATATATAAGCATTGCTTCCATGGAGTATATAACGCCCTTATATATAAGCATTGCTTCCATGGAGCATATAACATCCTTAAATATAAGCATTGCTTCCATGGAGCATATAACGCCCTTATATATAAGCATTGCTTCCATGGAGCATATAACACCCTTATATATAAGCATTGCTTCCATGGAGCATATAACGCCCTTATATATAAGCATTGCTTCCATGGAGCATATAACGCCCTTATATATAAGCATTGCTTCCATGGAGCATATAACGCCCTAATATATAAGCATTGCTTCCATGGAGTATATAACGCCCTTATATATAAGCATTGCTTCCATGGAGTATATAACGCCCTTATATATAAGCATTGCTTCCATGGAGCATATAACGCCCTTATATATAAGCATTGCTTCCATGGAGCATATAACGCCCTTATATATAAGCATTGCTTCCATGGAGCATATAACGCCCTTATATATAAGCATTGCTTCCATGGAGCATATAACACCCTTATATATAAGCATTGCTTCCATGGAGCATATAACGCCCTTATATATAAGGATTGCTTCCATGGAGCATATAACACCCTTATATATAAGCATTGCTTCCATGGAGCATATAACACCCTTATATATAAGCATTGCTTCCATGGAGCATATAACACCCTTATATATAAGCATTGCTTCCATGGAGTATATAACGACCTTATATATAAGCATTGCTTCCATGGAGCATATAACACCCTTATATATAAGCATTGCTTCCATGGAGCATATAACACCCTTATATATAAGCATTGCTTCCATGGAGCATATAACACCCTTATATATAAGGATTGCTTCCATGGAGCACAGGAGGCATTGGTTTACATCAGATAAGAGTATTGTAGTTGCCTCCCACACTTAAATACTTTCATTGTGAAATCACACATAGACTGGGTGTGGGTGGATACTCTGATAAGTGTAGTATAGCAGCATTATACAGCATGATGTAATAATATTAAAGATATTGGGGCACATTTACTAAGGGCTTTGCGCCAGTTTTATATTGCACAGGCACCATGCTACACAAATTAGGGGGGGCCTTCATCGGATCGTGCACCAGATTTATCATGCAACGTCCAACAGAATTGTGATGCTCTCCACATGTTAAAGGTGCACAAAAAAAAAGTGGTCACTTTTGTGTCAGAGCAGGGCACCAGATTCATGAAGAACGTGCACCAGAAATCCTGAATCTGGCGCTCCCCGCACACTACACAGACAAACTGCATATGCCGGTAGTGCAGTTTTCAATGTTGTTAATAAATGTGCTGCAATATATTTAATCAGAGGTAAATAAAGCCAGATTAGGCTATATTCACACCAACTGAGAGAATGAGGCAAACTGTCGCCGGCAACATTTTAACTTCCCTAAAAACAAAAGGATCAGGCATGTTATAATTCAACATGCCTGATCCTTCCTACCCCAAAGAGCTGGGGACGCTCATACATATAGCCAAAATCATAACATGTATGACCTTATTCACACAGTTTTGTTTTGTTTAATTATCAGTAAACTTTTTTTTTTCTGCTGGATACAATGGGAGGAATTTATTAATGTGTCACTAATTAATTAACCAATGTATCATGCTCACCGACACTTCTGATAAATCTCCCCGTTATTCTTGTCATGGTTTTCACTACCCCTATATATGACTATATGAGATGAAAAACCCAAAGCAGAGAAGTGTCCCTGGTTTATCATGTTTAATTTTGATGATCGATTTAGCAGAACTCACTTTGATAACAGTAGTAGAAGTAGCTTGGCCAAATGATCCAGTTGTCAACAAATTATTATGTTTTTTGCTTCCATAAACTAAGACAACAAAACAGTCTTAAGCCCCTTTCACACTTGCGTTGCAGATGACGTCAGAGTTTGATCAGGGTGCGATCAGGGTTTGGTCAGTGAAAAACGCACATTTTGCATCAGAGTGCAATCAGTTTTCAGTCAGAGTTTGTTCAGTTTCTCAGTTTTTCATGCGCGTTTTCAATGCAATTTCAATACAATTTCAATGCGTTTTTCACGCGCAGAAAATGCACGTGAAATGGACTCAGGACTGAGCTCTATCTTTTCTATGGCTATTAATGCGTGAAAAACGCATTGCACTTGCATTGCACTTGCAAGTGTCTCAGAGTGCAATGCGTTTTTGATGCATATCCATAGACTTGTATGGTGCGTTTTTCACACGCGTGACTTGCAAAAGTAGAGCATGCTGAGATTTAAACGTGCGTTAAAAAAAACGCGCGTGTGTGCGTGAAAAAAAATGCAAGTCTAAAAAGACCCATTGATTACAATGGGTCAGAGTGCAATGCAAGTTCTGCGCGTCAAAAGCACGCGCAGAAAACGCGCGTGAAAAACGCAAGTGTGAAAGGGGCCTTAAACTTATCCCGACTTATCATTCAGTATTAGACACTGGGATATATTTAGCACATTTTGAGACTAAATAGTCTAACTCTTATAGAGATCATAGTTATTATTTACTTTTAGGTGTAAAAATTGGTTTTATATGGTTTTTGGTTAACTATTGGTTTTAGGCAACATTCACATGACCGTTGGGGGATGTACATACGGCCCAAGCTTGGGGCAAATAAACGTCCCCCATAGGCCGGCAATGGGCGCATAGAACGGTACGGGAGCAGTACGGTGCAGCACACGTGCGGCACCATACCACTCCGTGGCCCGGGAAAAGATAGGATATGTCCTATTTTCCCCATATTACGGCACCATGCATCTGTATGGAGAGGGGTGGGGGCTAGTAGAGATCACCCCCTCCTCCTCCCCTGTGCGCCTACATTCATGTGAATGCAGCCTTACTCACATTTAAGTGATTAAATACAATGATGCAAAATCATATTAATGTGCATAAATTACCATCTTTCACATACAGGATGTGGACACTTGTAGCTTAGACCGAGCCGAACTTGAAGCAAAACTCCAGGAAATAAAAGGGACAATTGAACTCTTGAAGTCGGTTTATGAATATGTAAGTTATTGGTCTCCTTTCTGTCAACACGCAATGGTCCAGTCATATGTAGAGATGTGAATAAAAAGCCTACACTTTCTCTAAGTTATAATAACCTTATATGTATCAACCACTTGGTGTTGATTTTGGATATAATATTTGCTCCAGAACTTACACATATCATATGGTGGTGCTCCTGCGATGATTGTGGCGACGCGGCTGCTTGGCACAACTACCCCAGGTCCGAACTGGCATAGTTTTGCGTAAAAACCTGCAAACAAAAGTTTGCTGTTTTTTCAAAACCACGAAGGCACGGGGAGGGCATGCCCTCCACTGACTGCTGTGCCCCTGGCGTATTTGCTATGTTTAATCGAACTGCAGAAATTTGCAGAAAACTGGCGTGGAAGCAGTGATAATTCTCCCCCAATATGTAGCAGAGTCTGCATTTGTGTTTTACGTCATCTCCTTTAACTAAACTGCTTGATTTCGGTTTATAGGAACTGAAAGAAGTATTGGAAGAGTCCGGGGATATTTCAGTGCTTGTGAATATGTCCAATATCTGTCCATTAAACCTGGACAGTGTGGTGCAGGAGATTAAGGAACGGTATGAGAGCATTGCAGCTCGGAGTCGGGAAGAAGCGCATGCGCTATCAAGGAATAAGGTAACACTATGACTGTAATTAGTTCCTATATTTCTAAAAAAACTTTATGTTTATCAATAGTAAATTAGAATAGAACAGTACCATCATAAAAATCACCATGTACTGCTCCGTGTAGTAGGGTGTTAGTATAGGAACATCTCACATTCGCTTTGTGATGTATCTTATTATTAAAAAATGAGTCTTTCTCCACTTATCGCCTCTATTCCTCTTTTGTGACTTTTCGTAAATTCCAAACTCTCTAAAATCTCATTACAAGTTGTTTGTCAGCTCACTGAAGTATCAGATCACATGTGCACATATTTTATGGAGAGGGGAAGAGGGAGGAGTGAGAGAAACATGCAACTAATTTCTTTCCCCACCTTTATCACCTCTTTCCCTATAAGTGACATAATTTGCAGGAGATATGGTTAGTGATTGCAGGAGTGTTATTTATAATAAACGGGCTGTTCTGAGGTGGGGAGAGCTTGACTTCAGTAATAAACTCTCCGCCTTCGTGACTTTTTACAACCAATTTACATCTCACTTTAAAGTAGATTTTCTAGATGACGCCATCGCACTGGACCTTGAAAAAAAACATGATCTAGAAGCTGTTCAGCTACTTTACAACATAGTGCTAGTGGTTTATTAGACCCATTTCTGATGACAGGTTCCCTTTAAGGAGCAGAATTGTCTGTTTTTGCCTATGTGCTGTGTATAGCAGACATCATGGTGGCTAGTCTTCACCCTCCAGCTTAGGAAGAATTGAAATAGAGCTACAGTGGGTAAAACTGCGACAAAATGCAGGATACAATAATCAATGAAAAGCTTATTAATGTGTTAACAACACAATTAACTGGTATTATACAAGCTCATCATTATGACAGAATATAAAAGAAAATGTTGAATATGTTTTTGTTGCTTTTTTATCTTAGCTACAGCAGGGGGTACAGCAAGCTGGGCGTTACGAGCAAGAACTAGAGAACAGCCGCAGTGAGATCACACAGCTCAACAGCAAAATCCAGAGGATGAGGTCGGAGGTCCTAAGTATCAAGAATCAGGTAATTGCTTGATGTAGTAGAACACATGGACAACACAAATGTGAGGTTTCTGAACGGACAACATAAAGGGTAAAGAGATTGGGGCAGATTTACTTACCCGGCCCATTCACGATCCAGCGGCGCGTTCTCTGCGCTGGATTCGGGTCCGGCCGGGATTTAATAAGGTAGTTCCTCCGCCGTCCACCAGGTGGCGCTGCTGCACTGAAAAGCATCGGAACGTTCTGGAGTTCACCGGCTCGGGCTGAGTGAAGGTAAGTGCAAGCTTTGCAACAGATTTTTTGTTTTAAATGCAGCGATTTTTCCGAATCCGTCGGGTTTTCGTTCGATTTCCGTCGCATGCATGTCAGCGCCGATGCACCACAATCCGGTCCCCCATTGTGACATCTTTGGGTGGGTGAAAGATGTTAACTTATTCTGTAGACGTCTAAAGTGGAAGAAGTTTTTCAAAATCCACAATAGACGACAATGTATTGAATTGGGCTTGTCTGAAGAAGATATGCCGGATTTCCATAACCTCCAAGCTCTAGCTGAAGAGGGTGAGAGGCCCCCTGGCGAGGGCCCCTTCACGGACCTAAGACCTATATCAAGAAGAATGGCACCCCTTGGGGAGAATTCTCCTATTGATGTTTTTCTTAAATTAGTGACTGACCAACTAATGGGCATGCAAACATTGGAGGGATTGCGACCTAATTTGACTGATGGCGAGCAGCGAGCGCTAAAAGACCTTGGTAACGATTCAACAATTGTAATCAAACCCTCTGATAAAGGGGGGAACGTGGTCGTGCTGGGTAGGGAGAAATATGTTGAGATGTGCCTGGGGATCCTGAGAGATAAGCATTGTTACAAGATGCTGTCCTGCAATCCCATGGGGACTTTCCGTCAGGAGCTCTCGGGGATTCTGCAGGATGCCCTTAGGGACAAGCTCATCTCTAAAAATGAATTAAATTTCATGCTCCCCGAATACCCCAGCACGGCCACGTTTTATTCCCTCCCCAAGGTCCATAAGGGGCTCTCTCCCCTTAAAGGGAGGCCGATTGTGTCAGGAGTGGATTCTCTCACACAAAATGTGAGTATCTACCTGGACACCCTTTTGCGTCCATTTGTCACCACACTCCCCTCGTATGTGAGGGATACTATGGATGTATTAAGGAGAATTGATGGAGTAGCGCTTCCGACGGGCACCTTACTTGCTAGCCTAGATGTGGAGGCTCTCTACAGCTCTATACCACATTCTAAGGGCTGTGAGGCTGTAGGTGAGTTTTTAAAGGCAAGAGGGGTGCACCATATGGCGCACAATGCTCTGGTCCTGAGACTATTGGACTTCGTCCTCAGGAGGAATTACTTCCTCTTTGAGGGGAAATTCTTCCACCAGCTCAGGGGGGTTGCAATGGGGAGCCCTTGTGCTCCCACATATGCAAACCTCTACCTGGGCTGGTGGGAGAGGGAGGTGGTATTCCAGGAGGATTTGGAGGAGTGGACCTCGGCCATATTATTATGGCTGAGGTTCATTGATGATATCCTCATCTTCTGGAATGATACCAAAGAGTCATTTGTCAAATTTGTCCAGAGACTCAACGTGAACGAACTGGGTCTATTTTTCACCTTTGAGATCAGCCCTGTTGAGATCACTTTTCTGGATGTCACAATTTCCATCAACACATCAGGGGATCTTAAAACAAAGGTCTTTAGGAAACCGACTGCAACGAACAGTCTGCTGCGCTGGCAGAGCTGGCAACCGACCCCGCTAAAAAGGGGTATACCAAAAGGCCAGTACTTAAGAATGCGGAGGAATTGCTCGGCAACGGGTGATTACCTGGCAGCAGCTAAAGACCTACAAAGGAGATTCACTGTTAAGGGCTATCCCTCACAGATCTTGAGGGATGCACACCATCATGCCTTAACAAAACACAGAAATGACCTCCTAAACCCGAGGCAACGGGAAACCGACGATCAGAAGGTACGTATGATTGGCACGTATGATGGTTGCCATCAAATGATACGGAAAATTCTATCGGACAACTGGGGCATTTTAAAGATGGATAAAGACATCTGTGATGTGGTTGATGACTACCCTTCAATTACATACAGAAGGGGTCGCAATATCAAGGATTCATTGGTTCACAGTCACCTAAAACCTCAAACGTGAAGAGGGACATGGCTACCTGAGAAACCCAAGGGGACCTTCAGATGTAGTGGCTGTAAAGCCTGTAAGTACATTCGTATGGGGAAATCCTTTCTCAGTACAGCTACTGGAAAAATGTTCTGGATGAGGGATTTTGCAAATTGCAAGACTACAGGGGTAATCTACCTACTAACCTGCGCCTGTGGGATGCAGTACGTAGGACAGACAAGCCGCGAGTTCAGGAGAAGGATTAGGGACCATGTCAATGACAGCAAGAATGGTGAGGAGACAGTTGTAGCACGCCACGTATGGCAACATCATGGTGGTGACCACAAGGTGCTCCAATTCCAAGCTATTGAAGTTGTGACACCCTCTCCAAGAGGGGGGGACTTCAGACAAAAATTACTGCAGCATGAAGCCAGATGGATCTTCATGCTTAGAACGATACAGCCGGATGGGATGAATGAACAATTGGTCTATACTTGTTTTATATAACCATTACATGGATGGAGTTTCCTACACTCTTAAGCACTGTAGCCCCATGATTATCTACTATAACATAGATTAATCCTCTCCATGTTATGTCTATATACTCTCAGATTATTTAATCTGGGAATAACTCCCACCTCTCCTGAATTTGAATTTTTATCCTGAATTTGCTGTCCCATAACCTGTGCCTATGTGCTTTCATGCGATAGACTAGGGGATTGGTTGATGCCTCTCTGGGGCTGCTATCCCGTGTCCACTACAAGCCTATATCGGCTTGATTATTGGTCTTTTGACACTTACCAGTCATATCCGCTATTTTAACGTCCCGTTTAATGATTTGTTTACCTTCGCTATCGCATCATCAGTGGGGGAGTGGCCGCGACTGTAAGGGATTGTCAAATTCCACCACGGCCCTGCGGATTGGCGGATCGGGGCGCACCTCCTTTGGTGACGTCCCTGATCCATCATCAATAGGCGGGGCTTCGATTGTGACGGAGCTCAATCCCATTGGCCAACCCTCGCCGGCGATGGGCGGAGCTTAGGCTATATATAGCCGCGCGTGCACGTGTGACGCGCGGCCAAACTAGTGCCGGCGTTTTGATTCAGGTAGTCAGTCAGTGCTGTGTGCAGTGAAATTTTAGCCAGATAGAGAGGAATCTAAGTAATTTTGAAGATTAACTGGCATTATGAGTGCACGATACAGTGAGAACCACTGACCCTGATAACTTTAATAGCACGTCAACTATATTCAGACGGGTCATGATGTGAATAAATGTGAGATGACATGCCATTACCCGCTCTGTACGTGCTATATATTCTTGGTTGATATTCTGCACACCTCTGATGAACTGCCACATAAAATAGTGGTAGGGAAACGCGTTAGGTGCATAGGTGTTTCTATGTGACCGTGCAGCTGGTCGTTACTGCTACACGGCACTCTGATTCAGTTTTGGGTGAAAGTCATAGATTTACACTTGGGGAGCAACCACCCTATCCGTGACCCTTCACCCAAGCACGCTAGTGGGTCCTCTAAGGGGTTTATACCCCAAAACAAATAGACCGAGTGACACTCTGGCTCTCTGTTTCTTTATGAGGGTGATTGTACAAAGAGGGGACAATTAACTATACACCCTCCGACCCTCGAGAAATAACATTGATAGGGGTCCCGGTCCCAGATGAGGTACCCAAGCCTGTTGATGCATGCTACAATGCAAAGATCCTTTGGCTATAGGCCGAGTTTTTATAATAGTTATGAATAAAGATTTATACTTTTAAATGTTCCTATCACAGGCAGTTTTTGCTTTATTTGAATTTTGAGGATTTAAGAGGAACAAAACCTTGTGGATCCAAAGGCAGTTGTCCTTTATTTTGAATTATATACAATCCGATCGCGGGTGCCAAAATCCCGGAGCAATTCAGGGGAAATTGTTGCAAAACGGAAATATTCGGGTAACATGTCGGGAAAACGCGAATCGGGCCCTTAGTTAATGACCCCCATTGTTTTGCTTTTAAAAGCAGCGTATGGAAACATTTCTATTTGATTCAAGGACCGCATTATTTTAGGGGGCTTTTCCCTCATCACTACAGCGCAGGATTATTGGATGAAATGATGATGGAATTTGGGATTGGGAAGTTTAACAGATACCCTCAAAAAGTTCTATAAGTAAAAAGATCAAGCAATAGAGTGTGGAAAACATGCTTAACTGGTTGATTGAGGATTGTTTTAAAAGTTATGTATGTCGTTTCAAGGATTTTAATAGATTATATACCATTAACATATAAAAGTCAAGGAGCTTTAACAATCTTGAATTTAAAAAGTAAAATATTTACTATTTATAGCTCCTATGTAAACCTATTTATCTCCCTTGTAACCAACTATAACAATAAGTGAGGGTAAGTGAGCTTACAGTCTATGAGGATGAGGGGGTGACACAAGAGCTTACAGTCTATGCCGATGAGGGGGTGACACAAGAGCTTACAGTCTATGAGGATGAGGGGGTGACACAAGAGCTTACAGTCTATGAGGATGAGGGGGTGACACAAGAGCTTACAGTCTATGAGGATGAGGGGGTGACACAAGAGCTTACAGTCTATGAGGATGAGGGGGTGACACAAGAGCTTACAGTCTATGAGGATGAGGGGGTGACACAAGAGCTTACAGTCTATGAGGATGAGGGGGTGACACAAGACCTTACAGTCTATGAGGATGAGGGGGTGACACAAGAGCTTACAGTCTATGAGGATGAGGGATGACACAAGAGCTTACAGTCTATGAGGATGAAGGGGGTGACACAAGAGCTTACAGTCTATGAGGATGAAGGGGGTGACACAAGAGCTTACAGTCTATGAGGATGAAGGGGTGACACAAGAGCTTTCAGTCTATGAGGATGAAGGGGTGACACAAGAGCTTACAAGCTATGAGGATGAGGGGGTGACACAAGAGCTTACAGTCTATGAGGATGAGGGGGTGACACAAGAGCTTACAGTCTATGAGGATGAAGGGTGTGACACAAGAGCTTACAGTCTATGAGGATGAGGGGGTGACACAAGAGCTTTCAGTCTATGAGGATGAAGGTGGTGACACAAGAGCTTACAGTCTATGAGGATGAGGGGGTGACACAAGAGCTTACAGTCTATGAGGGTGAGGAGGTGACACAAGAGCTTACAGTCTATGAGGATGAAGGGTGTGACACAAGAGCTTACAGTCTATGAGGATGAAGGGGTGACACAAGAGCTTACAGTCTATGAGGATGAGGGGGTGACACAAGAGCTTACAGTCTATGAGGATGAGGGGGTGACACAAGAGCTTACAGTCTATGAGGATGAAGAGGTGACACAAGAGCTTACAGTCTATGAGGATGAGGGGGTGATACAAGAGCTTACAGTCTATGAGGATGAGGGGGTGACACAAGAGCTTACAGTCTATGAGGATGAGGGGAGGACACAAGAGCTTACAGTCTATGATAATGAGGGGGTGACACAAGGGCTTGCAGTCTATGAGGATGAGGGGGTGACACAAGAGCTTACAGTCTATGAGGATGAAGGGGTGACACAAGAGCTTACAGTCTATGAGCTTGAGGGGGGTGACACAAGAGCTTACAGTCTATGGGGACGAGGGGGTGACATAAGAGCTTACAGTCTATGAGGATGAGGGGGGACACCAGAGCTTACAGTCTATGAGGATGAAGGGTGTGACACAAGAGCTTACAGTCTATGAGGATGAGGGGGTGACACAATAGCTTTCAGTCTATGAGGATGAAGGTGGTGACACAAGAGCTTACAGGCTATGAGGATGAGGGGGTGACACAAGAGCTTACAGTCTATGAGGATGAGGGGTTGACACAAGAGCTTACAGTCTATGAGGATGAGGGGGTGACACAAGAGCTTACAGTCTATGAGGATGAGGGGGTGACACAAGAGCTTACAGTCTATGAGGATTAGGAGGTGACACAAGAGCTTACAGTCTATGAGGATGAGGGGGTGACACAAGAGCTTACAGTCTATGAGGATGAAGAGGTGACACAAGAGCTTACAGTCTATGAGGATGAGGGGGTGATACAAGAGCTTACAGTCTATGAGGGTGAGGAGGTGACACAAGAGCTTACAGTCTATGAGGATGAAGGTGGTGACACAAGAGCTTACAGTCTATGAGGATGAGGGGGTGACACAAGAGCTTACAGTCTATGAGGATGAGGGGGTGACACAAGAGCTTACAGTCTATGAGCTTGAGGGGGGTGACACAAGAGCTTACAGTCTATGAGGACGAGGGGGTGACATAAGAGCTTACAGTCTATGAGGATGAGGGGGGACACCAGAGCTTACAGTCTATGAGGACGAGGGGGTGACACAAGAGCTTACAGTCTATGAGGATGATGGAGTGACACAAGAGGTTACAGTCTATGAGGATTAGGGGGTGACACAAGAGCTTACAGTCTATGATAATGAGGGGGTGACACAAGAGTTTCAGTCTATGAGGATGAGGGGATGATACAAGAGCTTACAGTCTATGAGGATGAAGGAATGACACAAGAGCTTACAGTCTATGAGGATGAGGGGATGATACAAGAGCTTACAGTCTATGAGGATGAAGGAATGACACAAGAGCTTACAGTCTATGAGGATGATGGAGTGACACAAGAGGTTACAGTCTATGAGGATTTGGGGGTGACAGAAGAGGTATACGAGCTTGTATAATTCTCCAACTATTCTTCATAAGAGAATAGTATAAAATTATTTAATACATAAAAATTCTGCAGCTTGAACCAGCCATCAGCCTTATATACAGAGTCAAAGGTGAGAGTGACTGCAGAGAAGCCTAGAGTTTGGTATCGATCTGGTGTTAACCAATGGGAGTAAGACACAGGACGGGTTAGTAAAGAGAGAGTTGAAGTTTCATGCAGTTAGCGAGTGTGATAGGTTTGCCGGAAGAGATGAGTTTTAAGAACATTTTTGAAACTTTGGAGGTTGGTTATTAGTCTGATAGTCTGGGAAAGGTCATTCCAGAGAATTGGTGCAGCTCGGGAGAAGTCATGGAGAAGTGCATGAGAGGTTCAAATTAAGGTAGAGATTAGTCTAATGTCACTGTCACTGGGTAATGCCTGGTCTGTAATTTTTACATTTTTGTGGTCCCAACAGTGAAACATCAATTATTTACTATTTAGTTCCTAACCACTGAATGAATGACACATGACAATGTAACAATTTAGCTGACAATGATCTCAAGTGTAGGAGATGAACAGTTCAAGTATGATCCCTAAACTGTGAAACACCTGTGAAAAGATAAATAACTACCTATGTAACTTAGAAGATATATAAACCATTCTTTAAAAATCACTTTAGGTTAACAACATTTTAACAATCATCACAATAATAAGAGAAAACCTATGACATAATTACACATCGCCTCTCTGCAATAAATACCGCATAAGCTGTTGGCCATCAGGCATAGTTTTCAGCTTTGTGTTTGCATAACTTCACCTGCATATGTCATAAAGAGTTAAAGGGGTTGTCCAGGCGATACAAAAAGGTACCAAAATTTTATGTAAAAATAATTAAAAACTTGGCCATTGGTATCTATTTAGCTTTGATATGTAAGGGTAGGTCACAGCTGCAGTATATGGCCTTAAAAGTAAACTACATGAATGACATGTCTCTGCTGAGGTCAGGCATTCACATTTTATGGGTCAAAAGACACATCACAGTAAAGCGATGTGGACGGATTTTCAGGAATTGCCACCAGCACTGGAACAGAGGGTGCAGGCAGCAGATGTAAAGATGTAAGACTAAGCTGTATTACAGTTTATATGGCAGATTATGTAAAATGTCCCTAAAGCTGGCTATACCTACAAGGTACGGTAGTTTTGGCAGACCCAGCCATAGTCCGCCTTCATAAATTGCTAACTTCAATACCTTCTAAGATGTTTAAGATACAATGTGAACCCAAAATGTGCACAGTGGGGCTCATTTACTAAGGGTCCGCGGAGAGCATTTTCGTTGGGTTACCCGACGATTTTTGAGTTGCGACGCATTTAACAGGGGATTTTGGCGCACGCGATCTGATTTTGGTGCATCGGCGCAGGCTTTCACGTGACACAAATCGGGGGACGGGACGTCGGACGATCCGACGGATTCGGACAACGCACTGGATTTAACATAGGAAATACGCAAGACACGTACTTACAAGCACCAGGAAGAAGAAGGTGAACTCCGGCGGACCTTAGCGGGGAAGCGACAGATGCAGGAAATCGGGCGCACAATCTTCATGAATCATGCCGGACTTCATCTTCGTCGGACCGTCCAGATCGGAGATTGCGACAGGACCAGGTAAGTAAATTTGCCCCAGTGCTTCCCAACCTTAGAATTTCTCCATGTTGTGTAGTTCCAGTTACAGGTGTTTTCCTCCTAACCTTCCCTCAGGGCCCAGTGGGAGCAGCTTTTAAATATACAATTTAATTGACATCATAGGTAGAACCTCAACTATGAGAGACAAAATGTGAAAACAAATCCCAAAAATCACATTGTCTGATTTTTAAAAAATTTATTATGGTGGAAACTAAGGATTTGGTCATCTACAAACAAGCAAGATTTCTGGCTCTCACAGACCTGTAACAACTTCTTTAAATGGAGCCTGTTATGAGGAGCCCTTTTTCAGGCTTTTTTTCAGAAAAAAGATAAGTTAGATAAAAGTTAAGTGTTCTGTATGCAGAGCTGTGTCCTAGTCCAATGCGAGTGGTCAGTGAGGAGTGTTTTCCCCCCAGGAAACAGCTTTGTCACGCATAAATTTGAAATGAAATAAAACCTCCTAAGTCCCCCATATCTCCTCCCCCCATCGCTTCCCCCCTCAGGGTGTCATACATGTCTGACCCACTCCTCACTGGCCCCTCTGAAGGGACTAGGGACACAGCTCTGCATAGGTAAACTTTGATCTAACGTATCTCTTTTTTTCGGAAAAAGACGGTTTTGCTATAAAAACTCTTGTGTACACTATTCTATATGGGGACAACGTAGAGCCAGAAAAAGGGTTTCTGATGACAGGTTCCCTTTAAGAGACTTCTCTGTCCTCCACTCATTTCCTGTAGTAATGGCTTATGTTTGAACTTGTTATCAGCATAAAAGGCACCAGTCCACAACCTCACACACTCCCAACTCAACTATGGTGAAGACCAAAGAGCTGTCAAAGGTCACCAGAAACAAAACTGTAGACCTGCACCAGGTTGGGAAGACTGACTCTATAATAGTCACTGTATCTCTCAACTTATGTCTGCCTCAGGCCTCATGCAGACGGAGGTGTGCTCGACTGGGCCATAACAGTGTGGGCACATGCTTATTAGAGTGCTATGGGAACAAGGCTATTTAATGAAAATCTGGTGAAAGGTTCCCTTTAACATTGTCCACAAGACGAATGTCCTGAGACAACCACCAAATTGGTCAAGGGCTCAATGCTAAGATGTTGAAACTGGAGTCTTGAATCAATTTAGAGCTAAGTATAGACATACAGGGGCACATTTACTTACCCGGCCCATTCGCGATCCAGCGGCGCGTTCTCTGCACAGGATTCGGGTCCGGCTGGGATTTAAGATGGTAGTTCCTCCGCCGTCCACCAGGTGGCGCTGCAGCGCCGAAAATAATCTTAACGCCCCGGAATGCACCATCCCATAGAAGGTGAAGGTGAGCGCTCCCCAAGCGACACATTTTCGTTTTTTAAATGCGGCGGTTTTTCCGAATACGTCGGGTTTTCGTTCGGCCACGCCCCCCCGATTTCTGTCGCGCGCATGCCGGCCCCGATGCGCCACAATCCGATCGCGTGCGCCAAAAACCCGGGGCAATTCATGTACAAGCGGCGCAAATCGGAAATATTCGGGTAACACGTCGGGAAAACGCGAATCGGGCCCTTAGTAAATGACCCCCACAGTATCTGTGCAATGCATTCCTAATAATTTTTCCCACAATGTATTTTTTATAATTTTGCAGCCACAAGAACACTCAGTTATTGTGCTTACTTACATAAATTACTCATATAAGGAGCCTTATTTACACCTCTATATCATAGAAAACACCAATTAATTTTAGGAAACAGCATTTTGTTGTATATCTCTTAAAGGGGTTGGCTACTATTTTACATAAGTTGCCCATATGGTGTTACTCCCTTAATAATAATCCCTGAATGTTCATCAAGTGTTTCAGCAGTCCGGCTAATTGCTTTAGTACTGTCTGCAAACTCTCCGTAGATCTTTGTTTAGATGTCTGAGAACTGCTGAATAGGAGGAGCTGTAGCAGGAGATTATGACTAATCATACTCCCTCTCTCCTCTCCCTGTGAAAAAGGCACAGTGGGATATGCCATTAGGGTGGACTGAAGGAGCGAGAAACAGGAAATTGTGTGTATATGCAGAGGGCAGCATGGTAAGAACAGGGAAAGGCTGAAGCTCCAAAAGGAGGGAAAGACACAGGTACATATACATGCAGAGACATGTCTAGTGGAAGAGGTTTTTTGAAACATGGCCAACCCCTTTAAGATCTTTAGTTGAAGTTAAGTGGTATATAAGTAGATTATTTTAACACACCAAATCCTACGGACCTGGTTAAACAATGTCAAAAAGGCTTTAGTTATCTGAAATCATAAATGCAGTTTTTCCAACAATTTTTGAGACAAATACTGAAGTGTACTGAAAAGGCATACAAGTCAACCACAAGTAATTGCGATTATTTCCCCATTTACACCACCTCTATGGCAAGTGGGTGTGTAGAGGTATGAAGGGGGCACCACCAGTGGTGGCGTGGGCCTCCGCTATAGCCTGGACTAAACAATCACAGATTATAGCCAACGCAAGCCATCTGCCATAGCCTCCTGATGTATCTGACATGGTGGGGGGCTGGGTCAGCATAAATAAATACCCCCCTCCCTTGTATGTATTTTCATCTTACTACCAGCATCTCCAGTTTACACTAATAATTGAGCATTCATTATGCCATTAAAATGTCATATATGTGAGAAACATGTTTTGAGAAAGCCAGGCAGATATTCAGAAGGCAGGAGACATTTACTTAGGGTAGAATTTGCCATTTTAGAGGCCTCAAGCAAAGTTAATTTTTGGGGCCCCCTTTCACACCAATTGGCAGACCAGGGAGTCTACAGTTCCTTATTCTATCGTAGCATTAAAGGGAACCTACCACCACAATTCTACCTATAAATGTAGATCGGGTGGTAAGTGGATGAATGGGACGTGAGGATAGCCCTTTTTTGGGCTAATCCTCGCGTCCCGGCTATCTTTTAGAAAAGTTTAATCCTGGGATATGTACGACGTGTAGCCTCATTTCCGGCTACTGGGGCGTGGAGTAGCCGGAAATGAGGCTACACGTCGTGGCTACTCCACGCCCCAGTAGTCTCTTTTTTCCACCTACCATTTCATCTGTGTCGTCCGAGTCCCCGGCATTCTGCGCATGCACAGAACGCCGCAGATGCGTTCTGCGCATGTAGAATCGTGGTGGTAGGTTCCCTTTAAACTGTTTATAGCACATGGGGATTATACATGTCGATATCCCTCATCCCCCCATTGTAGGAGAACCTGAATCTCAGTAATGTCTAAGGCCAGCCTGACCTCTGACACCCATGCAGTGTAGTAGGATTTTTTATGGACAAATCCCTTTATCTACTTTATGCCCATCATTTCTTTTGAATGGCCTCATTTATCAAAAGTATCTGGGAGAAAAACTGTTCTAGTTTCTCATAGCAAGCAATCAGAGCTCAGCTTACATTTTATAAACCGCTGTTGGGAAAAGAAAGCTAAGCTCTGATTGGTGACCATGAGAAACAAGAACAGTTTTGCTCTCAGATACTTTTGATAAATCTCCCCCCAACTTGGCACAAAAAAATGTGCATCAAAAATCCACAAAAAAGCCAGCAAGATTATAGGGTTGTATTGACTGTAGTCATGGGAATGTTCTGTTAAACTTTGGAAATATTTACATAATGCAAACACAGCACTATCTAGTTACACAACTGTATACACAAGTGAAAAAAAATCTAACATTAGGATGTTGTCTGCGGTGTTCGTGGTTACCAGCCATTACATTTTTACAGCTCAATGACAAGAAAGCTTAAAAGGAAAATCAAAGCTCCTAGATATTGAACTAATGGAGAGAACAAACAGTGTTTATGGAGTTATAAAAGAGTTAACTGAAAGTGATACTTTATTTGTTTTTTAATATAAGTACAACATTTATGTAATGTTATTGTTAGAAACACAAAAGGAAGAATTTACTCACAACGGGTTAGAAGGTCACACGAGGTCTCTAGAAGGTCAGGCTTCCAATCATTTCTAAAGCTTGAATTGGCCAAACCTGCTCACATTGTCACCACCATATATCCCTGATACTACATTCTCTACTTAAAAGGGGTCTTCATCGTTAGCAGGACCATCTATTTTCCCCACATATCCGTTTTCTACAAAGTGCATAAGACCTTTTGGTCACCCACATCAAAGAAACTTGTAATAATACTCTCTCACATTTCCATTACCTGATACTCTCAAGGTGTGCCAAAGTGTGATGTCATAACTGTAGAGAGCCGTGATCATGGACTACATTGTTCTGGTGTGTGGCCAATACAGTAAGCCAGACATTTTTGGATATACGGTTACACCAAATGTTGAAGGTTAAGTAAAAATTTATGTGGGTTATCTGGAACTGAAAAAGGCATTGTCCATTCCTGTCAAGGCCAGATGTAAGAAGAGGTGGAGGCCACTATATAGATAAGGGATCCCCCTGGGGCACTCCTGGTGTGTGTGGTAATGGATCCCTGAGCAGATGGTGAAGGGGAGGCCCGTGGTGTTAGTGGCAGGCCAGGAATCACACCAAACAATGAAAGCTTTGAAATAACTCACAGTCTCTCTAATGGCAGACACAGTCCACTCAGCAGCAGGTAACATGCTGACATTGGTCTTTCTTGCAGGCACACACAAGGTGGTGGATTGGTTGGCTATAGGAATGATTCTGTTGTGGAATAGGAATTTTATAAGTACTTTAACCTTGATCCATTGGTCAGAAGCCTAGAGTCGGGAGCCAAGTTGGCTCTGCTGCTTCTGCAACAATCTATGTGCAGATATCAAAAGACAAAGAGGAACACCCCAAAATCCACCCAGAGATAATTTATAGACACTGTTTTCTGAAGATTTCCAGGACACCAACCATTCACAGCCTGGGATTCTGCAGGAAAGATAACAAATGTTGAAACATAACATAAACATATTTTAACACTTTAGTAATAGGCATGATATACTTCAGGTGTAAACCCTACATTTGATAGCGAGGATAGCTAGATAGCAAGGATTACTTGTCAAACCAAAAGAAAGCCAACCTTGAAGAGAAAGGACGTTTATAGGTGGCATGGAAAGGCTGGCAAACTCTCTACAGCCGATCAGTAAACTAACTGAAGCAAAATTTAGAGATGACTTATCCTGCGGGACTGTACAATGGCACTCCCACTGATCAGCTGCTTGAAGTGGTATCCATGCTCCTATAAGAGTCACTTCCCGTTATGTAAATTATTTGTGAATGTGCTAATCTTTAACTGGCTTAGGTGTGTGGATTTTCTAAAAAGAGTGATAAATAATAAAAATATCCGAAAGAAAATACAGTACATGTCATTTAATGGGGCTATACCAAGTTGGCATGTTATCCATAATCACTGATCAGTGAAGGTGCTAGGCACTGATGACAAGAACAGGACCCCCAGCAAACCATTGAACATGAACGGAGCAGCAATGCAGCTTAATTCAATAGTATGGCAGCGTCCGAGTGTTCTCATTCTTAGTGAAAGTCTATGATAGCAAAGCAGTGGAGCAGCAGGATGCAAGCTTGTCCTGACACTCCACCCATTACTGAAAATGAGGTCCTTTTTTTATAATCGATGAGGACCACATAGTCAGACTCTCACCAATCAGCTTGATAGCTTGGTACTACCTTAAAATTATACAATACAAAAATTATTTTCAACAGTGCCCTTCCTCTTCCAAAAATATTTAAAAAATTCCTGCAACGACATTCTCTATGCTGCCTGATGGTGGTTCAGGGTGTTTCCCCAGCGATGTTACAGTCCTTACAGTACATGGACAGTGACATAACTCAGTGGAGGACACAGGCAGATACAGTATTGCTGCATCCAAGACCCATAGACTTCAATGGCTTCCGCTTCAGCAGCTGGCAGCAGACGTATACTGTACAGAAGAGGTGCTAAAACTATGCCCCGCCTACTGGTATAAGTCCAATTATACATTAAACGTTAGATGAACCTAGCCTTACAACATGTCATCAATGAGGACTATACAGTATATTAAAGGAATAGCAAAAGATATGCTAAGCAAGTATGTATATTGTTAAAATGGATATAGCCACTCAAAATTTTATGTATCTTTTTACTGCAGAACCCCTGCAAATTATACTAAAGTCCTAATAGATTTACAATATGCATAAGATTGGACTTCTGTGCAGTCACCTGGCATTGAGGAGCAGGTCAGAGTAGTGAGAACAGACAGCCAAACATTGAGGCTTATGTAACTTCATAGAGTTCTTGTTTCCCACATTCCTTTCTGTGAGCCATATCCTTTCCCTTTCCTATTCCTTGTTTGAACTTCATGGAAATCCGTCTTTTTGCACCCAACCTATGTAAGTAAGATTTGATCACATTCATATACTTGGAACGTTGCCGTTGCAGTGCGTACATTTGGAGCAACAAGTGGCATTGGCCAAGACAAACAGTGATACGTCTGTCAAAGACGCCAATGCAAAGCTGCTGGAAGTACAGGAAGCCCTGCAAAATGCTAAACAGGAGGTGGCCCGGCAGCTACGAGAGTACCAGGAGCTGATGAATGTCAAACTGGCTCTGGATATAGAGATTGTCACATATAAAAAACTTCTGGAAGGAGAAGAGAGCAGGTGAGGCGTCTAATTTTCCATATTATGAAGAGCTCTAGATATTAAATGTACAAATGATCATGTATGGCTATATAATGGGTCATTCTATTCTCCAAGCAGACTCATATGAAATCAGCACGGTCCCATAGCAGACTTCTGAATGGGGCCCCCATCCCAACTTAAATTATATACATATCTGTACACACATGTGTATATACTCACTGTCAGACACTGTCACTTCTAGGGGGATGTCAAAGGCCACAGATCTATCCCAGTGGCTGCTGACCACATGGCAGGAAGTATAAATAAGCAATTCCAATACTGTCCTTCTGATCTCCCCTCCCCCAACTTTTTTCTGCTGTGTACTGCAGAAGATGTACACTGTTATATACCTATACTGTAAAATGTGCAGCATAATATATATATATATTAGTGCAACTCATCCATTCTTCAGTGAGTCCGGTTGGATACTGGGCCCACAGACACTATAGGCCCCAAAGCAGCGGCTATGGCTGCTACCACTGTAGTTACGCCCATTGCAGGGGACCCTGCTAGGGATTAGCTTGCAAGACACTACATATGTATACAATATACTACCTTTCCCCACTTTGTCCACCCCAATATTCTCTCTTTATATTAGCACATAATTGATTGTGTGGCCTTGAATGTCCACCCTTAAATGGCTTGTGCCAGGACAACAGCACCTCCTTAGCTACTAATTTGAACCGCACCCTTGTAAAATGCCAACCACTCATCTATGACCAATAAAATGTATTCCTAATATTTCCACTACTTTTTATAGTAGATAAATACATTGGATAGAAGTAGCAAGTTTTGGAGCACAACTGAAATTTGCAACATTTAGCTTTGCGTCCCTTACACAACTTACACAATTCTTAAAAAAAAAAAAACTGAATTTTAAGACCTTAACTAGTCCCATCATAAATTTCTTGTAGATGTTGGTTCATGTAGATTTTTTCACTTTTCTATCATACATATCATCTAACAGGTTACAGTCCCCTCCTGTTGTGAACATTCACTGTGAAACTGGTAAGAATACAAGATTTATTCATTACTGTTTATGGAAGTTATAGGACATATAATTGAACAAAAAGCAAGACTGTCACACTGAGCATGCATGTCTATGAGAAGACAGGAATAATTATTGACTGTATTAGAGTTTAATGGAAAGCTATTAAAGGTGTATGCCATCTTTAATTAAAGGGGTCAGGGCCGGAAATAAGAAGAGTGAATACTTGCTCTTCTCCAAATCGCAATTCCTTTGTAGTCCTGGTTTTCAGGCCTGCGTCTCAGTGGGAGGTCGGGGGACCTGCTTCATCCTAAGAGTGAATTTCACGAACATTGGGGGTCATTTACTAAAGGCCCGATTCGCGTTTTCCCGACGTGTTACCCGAATATTTCCGATTTGCGCCGATTGTACCTGAATTGCCCCGGGATTGTGGCGCACGCGATCGGATTGTGGCGCATCGGCGCCGGCATGCGCGCGACGGAAATCGGGGGGCGTGGCCGAACGAAAGCCCGACGTATTCGGAAAAACCGCCGCATTTAAAAACCGAAAAAGTGTAGCTTGGGGAGCGCTTACCTTAACCTGGTCCGAGGTGGTGCATTCCGGCGCGATGAGATGACTTTCAGCGCAGCAGCGCCACCTGGTGGACGGCGGAAGAACTACATTCATAAATCCCGGCCGAACCCGAATGCAGAGCAGAGAACGTGCCGCTGGATCGCGACTGGACCGGGTAAGTAAATGTGCCCCATTGAGTTCATGTTTGTGTTGTCCCCTTTTCTGAGGAGGCCACTCATAGGATTATGCAGATCCTGTTATGACAATCTATCTCATACTCCCCTCGCATTTCTGTCCAGACACAGACTTGAAAACTGGTGCCGGAACAACACCGGAACTTTTCTTACACCTAACTTGGCCCATGGGATTTTCCACATTCATGACTGTGTCACACACCTGTAATAGATGTGTGCTTTACTATAGCTGTCTAAACTTACATGGCATGGTTTGTATATGATGGTGACCTTACATGTGCATAGTCATTGAGCCATGCAGTAAAATGTTGCATGAGCGAAGGTAAGAGATTCACCTTTTATATATGATGTCTCTTTTAATTTTGCAGAAGTGAGAAGACCTGATTTCCACAGACCGTCCCGATCTCGGACAAGCAGTAGTACATGGAGCGTAACAAGCAATATGTCAGATAACTGAAGTGTATCTAGATTATAGTAATCTCCCTTAAATGGCATCTACCACCTGGATGAAGGATTGTAAACCAAGCACACTGACATCCCGGTGTGTGCCCACTCTGGCAGGATCTGCTCTTCTTTAAGCTTCCCATGCCTTGTTTTAAGAATAGAAAGGCTTCATTATTAAATAAATATTGAATTAAAAAATCATATTATTAATGATGATGCAAATGAGCCTGAGGGGCTCCAGGCTCCAATATAACCTATAGAGCCCAATGCCGCTCAGGTCCATTTGCATAATTATAAAACCCCCTTTTTTTAAACCAGGTCATAAAAAGCTAAAAGTTATGGAGAACCTGCCAGCAGGGGAACACACCAGTATGTCTGTGTGCTTATCTTACAATCCTTCATCCTGGTGGTAGATGTCCTTTAAGTCACTGCCATCTATAAGTCTTTCTGCCAAGCCCTGGCAAATGAAATTGTGCCAAACCACTCAGGTGTAAAAATGATTTAATATTTTTTGCTAATATTTTTGTCCATAAAAATGAACGTACTATGTGTGTGATTGTTATATAGATATATTGATCCCCTTTCAATAACAAAAGTGGAATCCCCTTTAGTCGTCTATCTATGCTAGTAACACATCCATACATAATTACAACAAATATAGATAGAAACAACTTAAAAAAGAAAAGAATAAAATAATTCTCAAATTATCATAGGAAAATTATAAAGCACCTTAATAGATACATTTTGAAGATACTGTATACTGGTGACTGTATAAGGTAATGGACAGTCACCAGTCTGTAAATCAATATATATTCATGTACATGACAATCACCTGATTATTTATACACCTGATATGACAGGTCCTTTTAGGATGTCGGTATTTATCTAATAAATTTGTTAATCAACTGCCATATAACAAGACGGCAGACGGAAGTGTCCATTTTCACAGACTGACCACAGTGCAGAGAATGGGACTGCGCATTATAGTGATATATAATATAATGGGGTTCATTTACTAAGGGCCCGAATCGCTATTTTTTGTCGGATTTCCCGAATATTACCGATTTGCACCATTTTTCCCTGAATTGCTCCGAGTTTTTGGCGCACACGATCCGATTGTGGCACCTTGGCGCCAGCATGCATGCGACGAAAATCGGGGGGCGTGGTCATTGGAAAACTCAACGGATTCAGAAAAACCGTGGAATTTTTTTTAAAAAATGTGTCGCTTGACACGCGCTTACCTGCACCCAGGATAGGATAGCGAACTCTGGCGGACTTCAGCGCAGCAGCGACACCTAGTGGACATCAAGCAAACTACATTAGTGAATCGCCGGAAGACCTGAATCCTCGACGGAGAACGCGCCGCTGGATCACGACAGGACCGGGTAAGTAAATCTGCCCCAATGGGTCCCTTCTTCCTTGTGCAACAGTAGCCTGCACCTGTTAACATGAGATACTGCTCAGCACTGTCGTTTTGTGAGGAAAAAGGAACTTCTTGTATCATATATCTCTCTGATGCAAGGATTCCCTTTCTCTGCACCCTACTCAGTTAATGAACCGCCCATAGTCATAAGCCGCCACCTTTGTAATATCAGGTTTTGTAGAAATTAGGTCATAGGAAATATGGCTGCTATCACATCTCCTACAACATTCCTGAAAAGCAAATCTGGACTTCCCGATGCACCCCTGAACTTGTCATAATAATAATTCTTTATTTATATAGCGCTCACAGATTACACAGTGCTGCACAGACCATGACAAATTGGTCCCTGTCCCCATGGGGCTCATAATCTAATCAACCTAACAGTATGTTTTGGAGTGTGGGAGGAAACCAGAGGACCCGGAGGAAAGCCACGCATACACGGAGAGAACATACAACTTGTCATCTTCCCATATAACTGTACAACCCTCATGCAAGGAGCATTTATTTGGCTTTAATGTAACTTATACTGTTACTTGTAACTATTTTATATGTCATAGGTATTGATTTGCTACATGCTTACTACTTTACTGTAAATGCTTTGGACATAATAAAGGATCATAGCAGCTACAGAATATGTTTGTTTTAGCCGTGCATACATGTGCGGTATGGTTACAGCGCAATTCCTGTGTCTCATAACACCTGTTATTTGTGTTGTTTATGACCCTGAGAATCTCAAGTGTAGACACAGGCCCTGAGGGCCAGACCCGGACACGGCTCTTCCCTTACATTCTACAACTTATTATGACAAGTGAAGATTGCAGATGATTATAGGTTTGTCACCCCATCATTCAATACATATAGGATAGTTTGTGTCACGGCTGTAAGCATCTCTTCTGAAGCGTAAAAACGCAAAGACGACTGTATCAATCCATGCATCACACAGGAATGTAGACCTGGGATCTGAAATGGAAGAATATTAGTGAAGTGTGCAGCGGTGTAGGGCATTCCTAGACTCGCAGCACTAAAAACGGAAACTAGAAATCATTTTCAGGAAGAAAGAGAAAAGCAGTTAACGTGTCACATTGATGCATTACACTTGGGGAAACCTGGCGGCAGATACTATAAGAAAATGAATGAAGTTACATAAAGAGGAACTTCCAGCAGGAACTCCAACTCTTTGTATCCTTTATGGTTGTGGCTCCACTGGACTTATTTCTTTAGCCCCTAACTGTGAAATCAATTCAGTTAGGATAAATGCCCACGACCAAGCAATTCTTGGACGCAGTGGGGACTACATATAAAATTCTGACTGCATTGAATCCAGCGGATCACTATGTATAAAAAGATGCAAAGAGTTGGAGATAGGGACAGGAGTGAAAGGTCCCCCTTAAAGGAAATCTACCACTTGACTCAGGCTGAAATGACCTGAGCACTACTGTACTACTGATCCCAGCACATAGTTTAGATCCAAAAGGGATTTTATAATATATTCAAATGAGGCTCTGACGCTCCACTTTCGTCACCAGTCCTCAATGTTTGTTCTGGTCCTCCTCCTGGTGCCGAGAGTCAGTGACATCACTCGGCTCTCGACACTTCTCGCGCATGCCGACAGCTACACATATTTTTTTTTTTTTTTGGCTGAGCCAGATTAAGTGACTGCGCATGCACAAGAAGTGCCGAGTGCCAAGTGTCCTATTTGTTCCCCGGCTACAGAACGGTACTCTGCGGCACATGTGCGGAACCGAACCCCTCCCGTAAGGCGCTGTGCGCTCATTGACGTATATACGACATATATACATCGACCGTATATACATCCCCCATAAGGCCGTGTGAATGTAGCCTTAGCCTGCTTGTGATAAATGGCCCCAGTATGTCCATGACATAACACTGCTCCGCAAGAATTCATCGATGTCTCTATGGACACACAACTTCAATATAAACCCAGCATTGCCCTGTTTTGGCTGGGTTTCCGATGTACTATTTAGGATTGTCAGTGATGTCTAGAATTAGGGTTAGGACCTCATGACCTTTAATTAAAGAAATTCCCATCCTTTTAATGCCAAAAAAAAGGTTTTGTGCCTTAGCTCTGTAGTGTGCGAGAAACAGCAGCTAAAAGCCAACGCTCAGATTTAGCTAAACCTAGAAAACGTTTTTTGTTCAGATGTAACTTATTTAAACTTGCATAAAACACTTTTCACTCAGTAAATGCTATATGGTCCTACCCAAATGGTATCTTCAGAAAGTACACTGCCATCACATAAGAGTTTTGCTTTGCGGAGCAAAAACACCATTATTTGAACCCAGGATCAGAACAATGAAGGAGATGTAGCGTGTTTTTATATAGGTCAACTGGCCTTCCTATATGACAGAAGTATCTGGTATCACAGCTTGTCCTTATATAGTGAGGGTCTATGTGGACCTCCACCAATCAAAGCCTATATTCAGGATATACCATATCTATTATAGCCCAGGTGAAGCCTTTTTATTCATGTTAAAATAAAATTAGTTGTTATGTACTTTTTGTCAGTATATTGTGCATTATTGTTACTTGCCCCAGCCTGTAGACAAAACCATCAAAAGAAGTCATTCTACCTAAAAAGGAGAGGGGTCCCACCAATTTATTTGCCCAAGGGGTCAACATGTATATTCATCCGGCTATGATTCTTTATAGTCTAGCACTAAATAGGCGCTTAACTGCCTGAGGTCATAGACAGCACAAAATACAAGGTATGTTGTCTACATTACTATGGTGTGAAGCTTAAAGAATTATATTGACTGTTTCAATAGGAGTAGGTGTTTTAATAATATGCATTAAAATATTGCTGGGGGCATAGAATATTCTAGTTTGTGTAGTAAATTGCTAGAGTTTAGTAGACCAGCTTTAAAAATAATGGTTCTACTTTGGAAGCTCAACTATGAACTGCAACCGGGCTTCATCTTACTTTATCTCGTTAATGTAATCTTCTAAAAAACATTTCTTATTTCCATCAGATTTTTGGACAGGCCTTCAAGGCCTAAATCAAGGCTTTGAATAGCTTAAAGTTGGCCATACTCTTTATGAATAAAAACTATATTTCTGCCTGTAAAAAACAAGCCATCAATGAGCTCCATTAATGAAAAAAACATAATAAAAAGTGAAGGCTATAGCTGAAATCTCTGCCAGGTCAGACAATCATCTAACAGGTCAGACCTGGCGGAGATCATGTTCGGATCTACTTAGGCCCCTTTCATACTTGCGTTTTTCACACGCGTGCTTTTGACGTGCAGAACTTGCATTGCACTCTGACTGATTGGGCCACATTTATTTACCCCACCTGACGTGTTCCCCGAAAGTGCATTGTTCGACAATAATGCACTATGAACGGGTGCCCGATATCCTGCATGTGTCGCTTCCCTGCTCAGGTCCGCTGGATATCACCTTCTTCTTCCTGGTCCATGTAAGTGATTGGTCTGGCGACACAATTTGAAAGTTAAATCCCGTGCTCAGTCCGAATTAGTCAGATCCTCCAAAGGCCGCCCCCTATTTCTTTTGCATGAAAACCAGCACGGCCGCGCCACATGCTCTACTTTTGCAAGTCACACACGTGAAAAACGCACCATACACGTCTATGGAGACGCATCAAAAACACATTGCACTCTGAGACACATGCAAGTGCAATGCGTTTTGTACTGATTAGTTGCCATAGAAAAGATAGAGCTCAGTCCTGAGTCCTTTTCACGTGCGTTATCTGCGTGTGAAAAACGCATTGGAAACACCAAAAAAAGGTGCGTGGAAAACTGAGGCACTGAACAAAATCTGACTGATAACTGATTAAACTCTGATGAAAAATGTCAGACCTCTTCCACACTAGCGTTGCGTTTCACGTCAGGGTGCAATGCGTGACAAACTGACGTTTTTGGCTGCGTTTTTGTTCCATTTTTCCTTGGAGTAATTAGCGTTTTTGCGTTTTTCACGCGCGTGTTGTTAGCGTTTTTTTTGCGTTTTCGGCGCATTTTTCACGCGCGAGTCAATGGGAGAATCGAGCATTTTTCAAAGGGACCATGGTTTGGGATTAAAATGGGTTATTTAATTAAAAAATAATGTCTTCTGATAAGTTGCAAACATCTGCGATCTATTCTTCACTGTTCCCCGTGTATATTATCTCCCGACAAGTTAGCAGATGTGAAGAACAGTGAAGAATAGAATAAAACCAGTGAACACAGTCAAAACAGTGACCACAGGATCATTTAAGAGAAAAACACAGTGCAGAACACAGTGCAGAATAGATTACAGATGTTCGGCACATCTGCTTACTTGTCGGGAGATACGCGTGGAACGGTGCGGCCAAAATAGCATGTGAAGAACAATATATATGTGTGTGAAGAACAAATTGCAGATGTTAAAATACATCTGCAATGTCTTCTTCACACATATATATTGTTTTTCTCTTAAATGATCCTGTGGTCACTGTTTTCACTGTGTTCACTGGTTTTATCCTATTCTTCACTGTTCTTCACTGTGTTTTTTTAATTAAATGATCGTTCGCGAGCAGGGGAAATACTGTTATTCTGGTCACCTAGCAATCCTTACGTTTAAAACGCATTGCACTCGCATTGCACTTGCAATGATTGCGAGTGCAATGCGTTCTTGATGCATCTCCATAGACTTGAATGGGGTGTGAAAATTGCGCGTGACTCGCAAAAATAGAGCATGCTGCGATTTTGACGCGCGTGCAAACGAACGCAAGCACGCGCGTGAAAAACAACGCTAATGAAGAAAGAGCCATTGAATACAATGGGACAGAGTGCAATGCAAGTTCTGCGCGTCAAATGCACGCGCAGAACTCGCGCGTGAAAAACGCCAGTGTAGAAGGGGCTTCAGTTTTTCACTGACCAAACCCTGATCGTTCCCTGATCAGATTCTGACGTGATCTGCAACGCAAGTGTGAAAGAGGCCTTAATCGTTTTCCCCTAATATGTTACTGCTACTTCTTCATGTGTAGCGCAAAATGTGTAATATTTGCACACTGGCAGTGGTAGGTGTTTTCATTCATACAGATTCAGCTAATACAATGAAGTCAATAATTTCTAAGCATCCCAAAAGTCTATTAACTGGAGCTAAGATGCAGTTACACAGCTAAGCCACATAACAGAGAATGGAGCTGTTCCTCTAGTTCCATTCTCTATTTTGAGTTGAAATCAGTTACATGGCTGTAGTGCTGAAGGTAGGACCGTAGCAGATGTTATATGCATAACCTATGCTTGCCCACTTTTGGGAAGATTGCTCAAGTATTGCATACATTTGTAACATTTATCATACACTTTAGGCTATATTCACACAAACGTATGGGGGACCTATATACGGCCGATGTATATACGCCATATATACGTCCCCCTTAGATGACAATGGGCGCAAGACGGCGCATGGGAGTGGTACGGTGCAGTACCGTTACGTAGCCGGGAAACCGCTGGGACATGTCCTATCTTTCTAAGTAATACGGCGCCATGCACCATATATCGCTATGGGAGGGGCGGGGGTCAGAAGTATTCACCCCCTCCTCCTCTCCCCGGCACCGACGTGTGCCCGCTGTACTTCAGTACGGTGGGTACACATCGTGTGAATGCAGCCTTACATAGTAAAATATATGATGTTTCTACAATACAATTCAGCACTAAAGAACCTGATGTTTGCATTCTATCTCAGCCTGCCCAACCTGGGCGCATTGGCAGTCAGCCGCCAATCCGGAAAATTGATTCCCCTAGCTACTAGCCATGGCTAGGATTTGCCAGGGGGAGAATTCTGTAAAGAACACTCCAAAAATCTGATTATACTATGAATTTTCATTGAGTGAATCTTAGTAAAAGTAAATTACGGAGCTTGTATGATTTGGAAAAAGTCACAGGGTGCATCCAAGTACCTGAGTGGTGCTGATTAATATGCAATGTACGTATGAGAATAATCTGCACTCTTCTTTTCCAGTGTAAATTGGTAACTGGGTGAAGACAGAGCTTCCATTTGTGTTAATTAGTACAACTATTCATCCAATCTTACTCTAAAAAATCTGCAGTATACAATGTATAGATGGTACGAGGGCTGACATGGCAATGAATACCCCAGTGTTATCCAGACTAATCCTGTATATACGGTAAACACAGAGGTTGCTATGTAGAGCAGAGCGAGCCGATGAGTCACATTCTTTGGCTATCAGGTAATACCACCTGCATGAGAACAAAACCTAGCACATCCCTCTGAAGTTCTGCTGCGGGGGTGTGGCAGCAGTGCCAAAGTGCAAAGCTCTGTGTAACACTGGGAACCTGCTATATTCTGCGATCAGCCTCCACAGCCAATAGGAAGAGGACAAGTGTAATGTATTCATGTTGCTTCGGGCAAGGGAGACTAGGCGAACAGATACATGCAAACACAAGGCGTACATAACAGAATATGCCAACCCAGTATTCCTACCACACCCAAATTACACATATCCAACAACAGTGCACCACCTCCTGGACAAAAATTATACATGGAGAGAAATATAGAGAAGGAGAACACTGTAAATACTCAGATTTCATGTTATATTTATCCCCATTTACATTATTTATGATGAGATCAATACCCTCTACATCGTCATATACAAACATCTTACAATGCAATGTAGAATATTCGATGCCTCATTTCGCCACTGGGACTCCTGCAGTTGCTCTACAGAATATTAAGGGGCATTCACACAACCATTTGAGGGACACAAATTTGGAGCCGGATAAACGTCCCTATTGAAGGCTATGGCGCACAGCATGTGCTCACCGTTCCGTAACCGCAAAAAAACATAGAGCATGTTCTATCTTTGGCTGTAAGAACGGCTGAGTGACACAATTTCCTATGTAGAGGGGAGGGGTGAGCATCTCCCACTTCCTGTGGATAAAAGGCTGAGTCATGAGATGTCACACAGGTGCACGGGTCCTGTGTCTAATAACTAACATGCGCCTGTGTGACATCACATGACATGGTTTCTATTCACAGGAAGTAAACAAAACCTTTTATAACGGCCCCTATTTAAATTTGTCCCCCTAATATCTAGCTCCCCCTTTCTGTGACTTCTTTATTCCCTATTTAAAATTTCTATTTCATATTTATATAGCTGTGCACCACTCCTCAATGGTGATGCAGGGAGCAGACAGATTCCTGCTTCACCATAACATACCTCCGACCACCCTTGATGCAGGATAGATCCGGAAATCTGTGACTGTCCCATTCATCCCAGCATGTTGGGAGGCTGAGAAGACACTGGGAAGCTAATCTGCATATAATGGGCCACATTAATTAAAGCAGTTGCACCAGTTTTCTGTCCGACTTTGGACTGAAAAGAACGTGGAAATTGCTTGCATGCGTGCAAAATGTGCACCTAAATTTTGTGCCATATTTATTACTCACGTGCTCCACAATTCTGCAACATGAATAAAGTGCACCAATAATAATGGTGCCCACTTCCAGAGCAGTGCAGGGGGCGCCAGATTACCAAACTAGTTGGCTCCAAAGATATGAGGCAGAGTTTTTCAGACCTAAAAATATATTTAAAGTGGGAGCTGACTCATGCATTTTTCAATTTGTTGCAAAAATCCCCTTACAAAATACTTTTTAGACCAAATACTTTTATACAAGTTTATGAGTAAAGGAATACCTGAGAAAGATGCATTTGTGAACAAACATCGCCTCCTACAGGAAGAAATAAGGTGAAAGATTCCTCCGAAAATTACTGTATCTAAGAGTAAAAGTCATTGCACTAAGGTTACACATACGTAGAACATTTACACATAACCATGGCACCGCACCAGACACTGATAATAATTGTAACCTTTATTATTGCCCCATTATAATCTGCTGCACTTTACAATCTGAGAAACTAGAAAACACTTGAAATATGGAAACCCTTGGACATGAATTATTCATGGCTGTGACGTCAAACAAGAAAGTGGGCCAAAAGCAACATTGGTGAACTGCAGGTAGGACATCCTTTGCACAGAAGTTAATGGAGATTGGAATTGGCACGCCCATGGATGTGTGAGTGGGTACAACTTTTTATTATTTTTACACAATTTTCAGCTGGTTTAAAATTTTTACTTTCTCTGCAGGATAAGGGCAAATGCACGTGACATGAAAATGCTAAACTTCTTAGTGGTTCATAAGCATGGCCGGCGCCAGCACTGGGCGGACCTGGGCAAGTGCCAGGGTCCAGAGCTGCTGGGGGCCCACATAAAGCTGTACATAAGGAATACATGGGAGTGATGAGGGCTGTATCTAATGAATCCATAGGGGGTGAGGGGGGCTTTATATAAAATAACCATGAGGGGGATGTATATAAAATACCCATGAGGGGGCTGTATATAAAATAGCCATGAGGGAGCTGTATATAAAATACCCATGAGGGGGATGTATATAAAATACCCATGAGGGGGCTGTATATAAAATAGCCATGAGGGGGATGTATATAAAATACCCATGAGGGGGCTGTATATAAAATAGCCATGAGGGGGCTGTATATAAAATAGCCATGAGGGGGCTGTATATAAAATACCCATGAGGGGGATGTATATAAAATACCCATGAGGGGGCTGTATATAAAATAGCCATGAGGGGGCTGTATATAAAATAGCCATGAGGGGGCTGTATATAAAATAGCCATGAGGGGGCTGTATATAAAATACCCATGAGGGGGATGTATATAAAATACCCATGAGGGGGCTGTATATAAAATAGCCATGAGGGAGCTGTATATAAAATAGCCATGAGGGGGCTGTTTGGTATGATAAACTAGGGAATGTTATATGGAACAGGGGACTGTTTTAGTTTCAGAATTTTTAATTCACGTTAGTTCACTGTAAAGGCTCTGTCGCCCAGGGGCCTACTGACACATGGAGCCAATCCTGATCAGAAGCAACAGCCATTATGTTAACGGACCCTGCATCCGCTTCATTGAAAAGTAGAGCAGGTCCTAATCTAAACCATCTAAATCATTTTTCACGCATCACTCATATACTATAGTTCATGAGGATACATGAAGTGTATGTAGCCTAACCGTTTTAAAACACAGTTCTAGAATTAAAGGGATTTTCTAGGACTTGGATATTCATGACCTATGCTTAAGGGATACATAGCTCTGTACATTATGCCACTTCTCTGCTATCACCTAATTGGCAGAAGGGTGTCATCTGCCCGACCCTCTCCTTTGTTAATATTTCTTCCTTAAGATAAGTCAAAAATATCTAATACTTGGAAAACCCGTTTAAAGGGAACCTGTCATCAGAAATTGACCTAATAAACCACTACCAGTATGTTGTCCTCTACTATGGAGGAATCATCAAGAAAATCTACTTTGAAGTGAGATGTAAATTGGTTGTATAAAGTCAACACTGAAGTCAAGCTCTCTCTTCCTCAGACACCCCCTTTCACTGTAATTGATGCTCCTGCATACAGAGACATCACTAACTTGATCACAGAGGAGGAGGTGTTCGGAGCTCCCCACCTTGACTTCAGTGTTAAATACTCCGCCTCCTTGACTTTATACAACAAATTTAAATCTCACTTCAAAGATGATTTTCTGGATGATGCCACCACACTGGGCCATGAAAGAAACAATAACTAGAAGGTGTTACACAGCTTGACAATATTCATGTTGTATTAGTTTAATTGCTGATGACAGGTTCCCTTTAAGTATTTTACTATAAAGCATGTGTCCAAACAGGTTGCACTTAGCAGATGAACCTCTGCACATATTCGGAAGACTAATTTATTACAATGTAATAAAGCAACAGAGTGGATATAATTTGAACAAATCTAACCCAAATACTCTACAAGAAATCTGCAGTACAAATTGTCCTGTGCTGGGGTTAATAGGCCAACACAATGCAAGCCTGCCAAGAATACCTGTGAATTATGCACAGGGAAACTAGGTACTTTTTCTTTATTTTAGGGCTAAAACACATCCAATGTCCTTGGTCAGTGAATCCCAGACCACATGGATTTTACAGACTCAATACTGTGCTCGGTTCAGGACTCCAAGCATCATAGTTATATATGATGCAAGGAGCCGCCACATAACCTCCACACAACGGTACCATATTGTAATTATGATTACAGTGTGGCACTGTTTCCCCATGGAATCCTTGCATCATACATAACTATGAACAACTACAGGTTACCCACTGTCAAATTCATGCCTGTGCAATTTCACATGTTTACTAAAAACTGTGATAACTGTACTATATGCAGGTTGCCTTTGTAGTGTGCAGGGTGCGCCAGGTTCAGGATTTCTGGCACACATTCTTCATGAATCTGTTGCATAATAAATGTGCACAGGAAATTTGTGCAGAAATTTTAGTCTCATGAAGAATAATGCAGCTGCGCCAAAAAACGGTTGCGTGTGACAGATGTGCAGTGTGCACCTAAAAGAACCTGCAAAGTCCGACAGAAAACTGGCCCACGGCCCTTAGTAAATGTGCAACAGCCAGGGAGCATGAGTCCTAGTGCCATGGACTGAATTTTAGTATCATATCGATGTAAAAGAGATGACTATGACACATGGAGTCAAGTCCCCAACACTGTGGTCAGACTATTATATATCCGACCCCTACACGTCCGTGATTCAAGGAACGGGAAACAATCCTAAATTAGATAATTTTCATACCTACAGGTGCAGCGGTGCTAAAGCTGTCAGATGTAAATGTGGTCAACATAATATCATGATGATTTGTGGTTATCCATAAGGCTCAAGTAAACACTACTCCTGCATCTTAACTGCAGAACAATGACATATTCAGCTCTGCTACACCTTTTATAAATATGATCAAGCTACAAGTCCGCTGCTTAGGCCATAATTTATTCTTTTCCTTAAATTTTAGTCATCCAATTCTCCTAGAGTGATGTGAAGATTCAGTCATCTGAACAAGTAGCAACATTAAACCTTAAAATATAGATAAATAATACTAAAAGGGATATTCCCATGAAGACAAGTTTCTAAGATATACTCAGGATAACAAAATAACACATTCTCTAATTCACTGTTATTAACAAAAATACATCATTTCACACTTATAATTCCAACCTGTCACTATCAGTCCTCGTGTATACAATTGGTTGCCCCTGAATACAACCATAAATCTTATGACTATGGTTGGATTCTTCTTATGAATAGCTCCACTTATCTTCACGATACAGTGCTCTCTGCATCCTGCCCCCCTCCCCCGCCTTACAAGACCAGCTCAGACACAGGCACTTCCTGCCAGCAAGCAGCGTGAAGAACCTCACTCTACAAGCTACAGACAGATAAGGGCTTTATTTGAGGGAGGCATATAGCAAAGCTGACCTAAAGTGTTTATTATAGGTGAGGGAGCAGAGCTGACAGTGTGTTATAGGTAAATTAGCAGGGCTGGGAGTGTCATTGTGTTTTATATCCATCATGGATCTCATCATCTATCATCTCTGATCTGTCTCATCTCTCTTTCTACGTGTCAGATATTAATAGAATTTACAGAAGCTAAATAAAAGTGTAGATAAACCTGTACCCTGATAATATGAACACATTGTCAGACTGGGAGGTAGTAAACATTACCCATTTAACTCCACATTAAGGCACTTCAGTTACGATTAGAGATGAGCGAGCACTAAAATGCTCGGGTGCTCGTTACTCGAGCCGAACATTTCCCGATGCTCGAGTGCTCGTTTCGAGTAACGAGCCCCATTGAAATGAATGGGAGACCCGAGCATTTTTCAGTAAAATTACAAACTGAACGAGCACAGTGAAAGAACACAGTGCAGAACAGATTGCAGATGTTCGGGAACATCTGCAATCTGTTCCGGAGACACGCGTGCAGAACGGTGTTCTCCGCAACTGTATTTGAAGAACAATATGTGTAGAGAACAACTTGCAGATGTTTGGAAACATCTGCAAGTTGTTCTTCACACATATTGTTCTTCAAATACTATTGCGGAGAACACCGTTCTGCAAGCGTGTCTCCGGGACATCTGCGATCTGCTCCGGAGACACGCGTGCAGAACGGTGTTCTCCGCAATAGTATTTGAAGAACAATATGTGTAGAGAACAACTTGCAGATGTTGCCAAACATCTGCAATGTGTTCTTCACACATATTGTTCTTCAAATACTATTGCGGAGAACACCGTTCTGCACGCGTGTCTCCGGAACAGATCGCAGATGTTCCCGAACATCTGCAATCTATTCTGCACTGTGTTCTTTCACTGTTTTCTTCAATTAAATGATTAAATTCAATGTTTTAATTGTATTTTTTCACTGTTCTTACCTTCATTTTTTTTAATTAAATGCTCGTTATCGAACAGGGCAAATATTCGTCCGAGCAACGAGCCGATCCGAGTATGCTAATACTCGACCGAGCATCAAGCTCGGACGAGTATACTCGCTCATCACTAGTTACGATACATAACCGTACCCGTAACATTATCCCCCTCAACCATTATTAACTAAACACAACTATAAGAAATGATGACACGACTTCCTGTTGGTCAGAAAAGGTCACTGCTATTTATTGCTGATAAACTCAGTTATTATTATTTTTCTCAAAATCAACCTCAATCTCTGTCCATTTCTTTGAAAACCATAGCTGCCCTAATCGGTTTGCTCCCGAACCAGCACTTCGACTTCCGGGTAAAATCCACATCAAAGCTCTTTTCCGCCAGCTGTGACTTAAGCTGATGAATGAAAATCAATTATTATTCCTTTAATAGTCTCAAAATTAACCACAATCTCCGTCCGTCTCTTTGGAAACCATAGCTGCCCAAAGTGGTTTGCTCAGCCAAACTCCCAAACCAGCACTTCGACTTCCGGGCAAAATCCACATTAACCTTCATTTGCGTCAGCTGTGACTTGAGATGATCACTGATAAACTGAAAACATCAGAACACAAAAACCAAGTAACAATAGGGAGGGACAGCTTGAAGATGGCACGGGCAAGAGGAAGTGCACACCCAGTGCCTGCCCTTTAATGGGAGGGGTTTAGCAGCAGCAGGGAGGAGAAATGGAGCAAATACCTATTTAAAGTGCAAACATCCCATGTAATAAATTACAACACCAGGACACCCCAGTCCGTGGACACCCTCCTTATACAATCGGGGGCACCCTTCAGGACATGTGTCATAGCACAGAGAAATCATAATGGGACACATTTACTTACCCGGTCCTGTCGCGATCCCCGATCCGTACTGTCCGATGAGGATGAAGTCCGGCGCGATTCACCAAGATCGTGCGCCCGAGATCCTGCATGTGTCGCTTCCCCGCTCAGGTCCGCCAGAGTTCACCTTCTTCCCGGTGTATGTGAGTGCATGTCTTGCGAAACAATTTGACATGTTAAATCCCGCGCATTGTCCGAATCCGTCCACGAATTGTGTGGCGTGAAAGCCGGCGCCGATGCGCCAAAATCCGATCGCGTGTGCCAAAAAGCCCTTCTAAAAGCGGCGCACATCAGAAATTGTCGGATACCCCACCGATAGTGTGCTCCGCGGACCCTTAGTAAATGAGTCCCAATGTGTCTGCTTAGAAAGTCCCCACTCAATAAGTTAAATAAAAGCAATAAAACAGCAAAAGTAAAATTGTAAAGTAAGGGGTTAAAAATTATCTTTATTGTGTAAACATCATTTGGGGATTAAAATTTGAGAACTTTCTTTCAAACCCCTTTAAGACCAGCAGTAACAACTTGTGTACCGGAGTATTGCCTGCTGGTAACCTGTAGGTCAAAGTAAGACTGTACTAAACATTAGAAACATAGATGGAAGAGCCATGAGGCTGAGAGGTAACTTTTACCGTTGCCATGTCATTCTGCAAATTACTCATGAAAAGCAGAAGTGTCTGAAATGAAATTTCCCTATTATACGTGTGCTCTGAAAGAAAATGTCCACATTGCTGCATAACAATTCTGTACAGCACTAGAAAAGTGAGACAGGTTTTATACTTAAAGGGAACCTGTCATCATTTAACACTGAAGTCAGGGTGGGGAGCTCTGAACGCCTCCTCCGCTGGGAATGACATTGTGCATCAGACTTCAGGGTTAGTGATGTCTCTGGATACAGGACCATCAATTACAGTGCAGGGGTTTTCTGAGGAAGAGAGAGCTTGACTTCTGTGTTAAAGTCTCCACCTCCTTGACTTCACTTCAAAGTTGATTTTCTGGATGAAGCCGGGGTCATGAAAGAGACACAATCTGGAAGGAGTTAAGCTGCTTGGCAACTTACTGGTAGTGGTTTATAAGGTTAATTTCTGCTGACAGCTTCCCTTTGAACAAAATCTACCATGATAATTTAGGCACAACTACTCCTAGATCCAGGCCCCATGACAGTGGTAATCTTTTTATATTTGTTATCCATAGCCCCCTTCCTTGATGATGCCTGAGGGGCTCTGGGGCGTTACTAGAGCCCCTCAGTGCTGTAACTTCAAAGGCTGTTACAATGAGTAGAACATGTCTCTCTCATCCATGTGCCTGTGTAATCTAGCAGCAGCACAAAGTGCAGGGGGAGACCTGCTCTACTCATTGTATCAGCCAGTGAAGCTACAGCACTGAGGGGCTCTGGTAACAGTTGATTTATAAGGAAAGAAGCCATGGATAAGAAATATAATCAGATCACCACAGTCACGGTACCTGGATCTATAAGTAAGTGACCCTGGCTTATCATAGCTTGATTTTAAAGGTAGATTTCCTTTCACTACATAACAAAACTCTACACAGAACTGGCTATTCACAACTGCTTCCACAAATAAACAAGACATTCAGACATTCCCCGGAGCAGACAAACTATCTATGAATCTAGTCATCACGCCCTCGCCCCGAGTCATGAGCTCTTTTGTCACTTTTCATGCTCGGTGCGATAAGTTGCAGAGCACACAACATATTTTAGGGTACAGTCATACACACATCAGTGGTGGGAACCATCATATCACACTCTAACATCAAGGCGTACAAACAATGGTATCCAAATACTGATCTGCAGTACCAGACTCACCCCCCAGCAGCCATGTTCTTATGGCCAAGGTGTATAAGCCATACAGCACATATAGCTCTAGCCCATTGGTTTTGTAGACATCTACCAAAAGTTTAAAGGGAACCTGTCACCAGGAGACCCATTTTTAGCACTCCCCCAGTCCCCACAGAGCATAGTACATACACTGCCAAAGTGTTTTTGTATAAAAAATAGGTTTTACAGAAAAAAAGATATGTTATATTGTACCTTGCTGTGTGACTAGGCAGTTGCCAATTGGGAGGGGCTGGAAAGGAGCAGTTCCCCCCCCACCCTTGGGAAACATGTGACCTCTTCAAATATATGAATAACTCCCCTCACTCGGGATTGGCTGTAGAGGAGCAGGGGGCGTCGCTAAGCCAAGTGATGGGTGTTTTCATATATTTGAAAAGGTCACATGGAGAAGCTGTTCCCCAAGGGTGGGGGGGGGGACTGCTCCTTTCCAGCTCCTCCCAAAAGGCAACTGCCTAGTCACACAGCAGATGCTAATGAAAGGTACTATATAACATATCTTTTTTTCTGTAAAACCAATTTTTAATACAAAAACACTTTGGCAGTGTATGTACTATGCTCTGTGGGGACTGGGGGAGTGCTAAAAATGGGTCTCCTGGTGACGGGTTCCCTTTAAGACTTGTGCAAGGTAGTTGTCCTGGTAGTAGGAGCAGGTGGATTATAATATTCAACATTATATAAAGGACTGGATGGTTGTAGCTGGAAAAGGTAACAGAACTGCAAGAACAATAACAAAACGTTTAGCAAAATTGTTGCAAATTTAATGCAGTGGGTGGTGTAAACATCTAAAAAAAAAAAGCTGGGTTAAATTTCACCTCTGGCCAATCATAGCCATGGCTAGTTAAGGGGAGTCAATTTGCCAGATGGGCTGTTCAGCCACTAATTCGGCAATATGGCCCAGTCTAGCTGCCGAACTTGAACGTTTCGATCCACTCATCTATAATTTTGATGTAGCAAACCGGCACAATTTGTAGATGCTTAATTTTTCCCCTAGAGTCTGCTACAGTAATTGAGCTTTTGTGGATTTTATTTTCCTTTGCAGGTTTTTTTTTTTTTTTTTGGGGGGGGGGGGGGGGGGTTTGCAGCCTGTAGATAGGATTTGCATAAAACCAATCCAAAAGATAAATCTCTGTGGGTTAGTTGCTGGCAACTCGGCTGTGGCTAATCCCAGTGTGGGTGTTTAGGGGAGGCAAATTGGGCGTTTGCCCAGGGGCCCCTGTCCTAAAGGGGCCCCCTGCATGTGGACTTTTGTGGGCAGAGGCTATATTGTTCCTTTAATTTCCCTTGGTGGAATCCCCATGTGAAGATGCTTATCGTCTATCTCCAGTCTATATATCTATCATCCATCCGTCTAGTTATCTATCACCTATAATTTGTCTATTTCTTATCTATATATCTGCCTATCTATTATCTATCCATCTTTCAATCGATCAATCTTCAATCTCTCTTCTACTGTATCTATCTCTCATATCTGTCTATCCTCCATCATTTTTCTATGTATAATCTACTTTACATTTATGCAAGTTATCTATCCCCACTTTTAGTTTTGCCCACTTTGTCTGAAACCGGCCCTGGCTAATCCACAATGATCTTTCAGCATTTGTTCACAGACTTGGGGTTTACTCATAAGAACGTGCTCAGTCATGAAACAAGAACTATGATGTGGCCATGTGTGACAGATAAACACTGCTCTGGGAATGGGGCTCCAAGAATCATAATTTATATGATGCAAGGAGTCCCTAGAGAACCACCACTCGGTATTGTAATCATTTTCTCAGTACAGCCATCTCGTTCCCAGAGCAGTGTTAGGTCCATGGATAGCGGCCACTACAAGGACCGTGTTTCACTGACCAGGTACGTTTTAATGGATCAGTGCCCAGAGTCATGACTATAATGGACCATGCGTTTGATCTATTAGGATGTAGAGCATATCCTAGTCAGATGCGTTTTTTCAAGGATCACTCATATAGTTCATGAGGATCCATAAAAAACGGATGCCACGCTGATACATATCAGAAGTGAAAATAAAGAAAATGTCTCTTTTTCCCAGCTAATATTCGACACATTCATGTGCAGGTAGCCGAGGCTATGCTCATACGCCCGAATAATTTGGACGTATACTAGCCATTGTTTATATGGTAAGTGCACAACCCTAGGCTCTTCTATGGGCTCATGCACACAACCCTGTGTATGAGCGGGTCCTATTGGTGTCCAAGTTTGCAGCTAGGGCAATCTTTTATTATTATTGTCCTCGGTTGTGGCGGTGCTCACATGCCGATTATTGTCAAACCATAAACTAAGGACCAAGGGATCAATGTTAGTGGCCCCAGACACGCACATGTTTGCATGCAGGTAGGCAGAGGCTGCGTTCACATGTTCTATCTGAATTGCGCTTCAATACGCAATCCAGACAGAACAGGAGGGTCTCAGCCTGATCACATGGTAACATGTTACCGATCACATGCGTTTCTTTTGAAACGCTTCATACCAAGCCTCTCCACCTGGATTGCGTTCCAAAAATGCGTGAACGCAGCTGAAGACTACTCCATTCACTTGCCGCCAAGCAGTTCATGAGTACTGAATGAGTTAGGCCCGTTCCACACTTGCGAGTGTGATGCGATGAACTCGCATCACACTCGCAACGCATGCTGCCGGGAACGCACGGCCCGAACGCTGCACACCGGGAGTGAACTGACATGCAAGTGTGGAACGGGCCTAACTTGTGATCTTCCCACAAATGACAGGATCAGACAACAGAAAAACAATCTCTAAATGTCCTTATCCTGACATTTACCATTAAAATGGAGACGGGAGGGACCCTATACATTTTATATATGAGGCTGAACCCACCAGGATCAGCATGCGCATTATTTACAGTATATATTGTGGTGAAACAACAGCAATGAACTATGCATACTGTACCATCAGGAATACAAGGCTTTAATGGTGATATACCTTTAAAACCATGTTTGTTCTAATAAATCTCCCACAGGTGACTCACTGTGCTGCAGCAGAGGTAATCGTGTGTACAGAAAGGGCCCGATGAAAGAATGAAAGATGAGCACAGGGTGCGGCCAGTGCTGAAAGAAGGAAGTCCTACCTAGCCGGATCAAAGTACTGCTGACTAGAAGCGTGGGAGGAATGGAAGAGTAATGTGTCAGCTCTGCAGAATAAAGATGTCTCCAAATGACACAGAAAGCCTTGAATGTTAGGATACAGGGTAATAACAATGGTCCTGTAGAAGCAAAGAGACAGTGAATAAAATATTCTACACACTGGCTCAGATTTATCGAAGCCCATGCGCCAGTTTTCTGTGGGAGTTTGCGTCTTCTTTTCAGTGCAAACTGCTTGCACAGGTATTTAAGAAGCTGAATTACGCCTGACGCAACACAAAACTCTGCACTGAAAGGGTCGGACCGTGCGCCACATTTATCATCCAGTGTCCGACAGAATTGTGTCTGTGTTAATGGTGCACCAAAAAAAAAGTTGGTGCACTCTGTTGGAGCAGTGCAGGGGGCGCCAGATTCATGGAGAAGGTGCGCCTCAATTCATGAATTTGGCGCCCTCTGCACACTACATGAAGTGCAGTTGCTTTTCATAAAGGAGTTGCTGCAAGTCTCCAGCACCTTGAATTCTGGGGTGATACCCACAGTAATAAGTGACAGGTTTTAGTTGCAGCCTGTGCATGATGCTTGTAAAACTGTATTGCCAAACAGCTTATCAGTGGATACCAAGCCAGATACCAAACCTAAACTGATCACCGGCTCAGCCCCTGAGGGTGAAGACACACATGGCGTTTTTGGGGCGTTTTTGGGGCGTTTTTACTAAGTGCGTTTTCAGAACGTTAAAAACGCATGCGTTAAAAAACGCATGCGTTTTTTGAAAACGCATGCGGTTTTGTCCGTTTTTCCGAAATTGCGCAATGAAAACGGACAAAAACGCATGCGTTTTTAACGATCTGAAAACACACTTAGTAAAAACGGCCCAAAAACGGCCCAAAAACGTCATGTGTGTCTTCACCCTAAGGCCGCGGTCACACGTACCGCTAGATGTCCGTTCATAACGCGACGCTAGCGCACAGGGGGAGGTCTTCGGCCGGAACGCACATGCGTTTCCAGGGAAACGCATGCGATTGTTAAGCCGATCGCATGCGTTTCTTTGGAAACGCATGTGCATTCGGGCCGAGGACCTCCCCCTGTGCGCTAGCGTGGCATTATGAACGGACGTCTAGCGGTACGTGTGACCGCGGCCTAAGGGCACGTTCACACCGTGCATTTTGGTTGCATTTTGAAATGCATTAGAACAGCTGAGGTGATTTGCCTAATTACATTGTTGTTAACACTTGCGTTTACAAAACACATCGTAAAGGTGATGTTATTGCATGCGATGTGAACGCACACTATGACCTCCTGCAATGTTTTTCCTACGTCCTCAAAAAATGGCTCTATTGGCCATGTTTTAGGACTGTGTGTCAACATTATTTCTTGTGTGGCCGCAAAGTAGGCACATGTGCATTGCGATCGGGTTATCGATCGCATGTGTTTCTCTGGAAATGCATATGCGAGGGGGGCCTCGTCCCGCGCCCTGTGCACTAGCGTCGCATTATGAACACAACACTAGCGGAACAAGTGACCACGCCCTTAGGGTGCGTTCACATGTGGCATCAACATATGGATTTTCAAACACATCACAAAAGCTGAGAAGAAGAGATATTCCTTTTACAAAATGTGTGTGTTAACGCACTTGTTAACACAGGTGTTGACATTGCATAAACACAATGTTGACAGCAATGTAATTAGGCATATCTCCTCTTCTCAGCTGTTGTGATGTGTTTAAAAACACATGTGTTAATGCAAACTAAGCGTAACGCGTGAATGCAGCCTCAGGGCGCATTCACATCATGCGTTGCGTCACGGTTTTTGATGCATTCAAAAGACTGCATTTCCACTGCATTTGCTAAAACGCAATCAAGACTGAAGCTTTTTGAATGCTTAAAAAATGCATCAAAAAACGTGACGCAATGCATGATGTGAATGTGCCCTCAGGGATAATAATCTGATTGGTGGAGGTCTGATAACTGGATCCCCAACTGATCATTCTCACTAACTGCGGGAGCGGCAGGTCAAGCATGCCTCCTGCTGTTACATTCAATACTATGGTAGCATCGAAAATTGTAGAGAATAGCACTTTCTTACAGACAGTGAAAATATGTGTCACACATAGTCAAGCGCTGTGCTCAGCAACATCAGTATAATGTAAATGAAACAGCAAGACACGTGCTTAACCAGCAGCTCTGCCCCTGCGTGAGAAATGGACCTTCGTTCCTATGATCGGTCAGAAGAACCGTGGAAGAACAGGCGTTCTTATGGGTCCGCCCCTGTTTTTCTACCCCTAAAACGTTTTTAAGGCTTTTGCAGCATCATTTATTTTTGTGAACCTTTGCGTAGCAGAAGGTAACTTTGTAGTAGTAGCCTACAGCATAAACCACATACTGCAGCCTGAAAATCTACATTTTGATGGGATTTTTTTAAAAATGATTTTGTCACTTTGCTACTGATCATAGCGGTGGATAAGCTATAAATTAAAATTATGTTTGTGCCCCTGGCAATCATTCCTGTTATAATGGCTGACTGGTGGCTACGGGCAGCAAAACAAAGGCTCTATAAATCGTGATAACAGTGCGGCGGAGAAGAAGGGACAATTTCGTCGTCCTGTCCTCTACATTGTTTTTCTATCTGTGAAATCTGGCCATCGCACGGGTTGTCATTCATGGACTGACCGCGGTCATGTGATGCTGTAGAAAAAGGAGCCAACTACCAAAGAGATAAGGCACAGCCCCGAATTGTCTGGAATTCCCTCCATACATGCGCTGAGCTCTACACGTTCCCACAAGACTGGACGGCACAGCTGCCTCCCCGTCCTCCCCAGCATCGTTGTGACTCATAAAGCTGAACCTCCGCTGATATTTTTCCTGCTGTTACCTTGGATTCATAACAAGAATCTCTTCCCTGACAATCCTTGTCCCTCACTGTGACCCCTCACACCTCACAGCCACAGGCTAATATCACTGACCAAACCAGTTACCCACCCCACCCCATTCCATGGCTACTACAGATATCAGCCATACTTCACATTCACCCCGGGGGCACATACAACAAACATTACACACATATGTAAGCTTTCCCAGGACTTGCATGACTTGTAGGCCAATGCTACACATAGGGTGGGTTCACACTTCTAGTTTTGGATACGTCAGAACGCGTTCGTCAAAGCGTTTTTAAATGTTGCAATGCTATTCTGAAAGCGTTTCTCTTTATTGCCTGAAGTGTAGGCAGGTGTGAAAATGTTATCACAGCTGCTTACACTTACAGCAATGAAGAAAAACACTTCTATAGTAGCAAAACACATTGTAGCATTTAAAAACGCATGCGTTCTGATGTACGCGTTTTAACGCATCCAAAACACCAAGTGTGAACACACCCATAGAGGGAGATTTATCAGAAGTGTCTGAGGTAAAACTGTTCTAGTTGCCCATGGAAACCAATCAGAGCTCAGCTTTAGTTTTATAAACAGCTGTGGGGAAATAAAAGCTGAGCTCTGATTGGAGCATTTTTGCTCTTCGACACTTCAACACTCAGGTAATAAGACATTCAGGGCGCGTTCACACGTTCCACTATCGTCGCGTTTATAATGCGACGCTAGCGCACAGTGGGTGGGGCTCGGACCGATCGCATATGCGTTTCCCGGGAAACGCATGCGATTAATAACCCGATCGCATGCGTTTCTCTGGAAACGCATATGCGATCGCCCCAAACTCTGCCCCCTGTGTGCTAGTGTCGCGTTATGAACGCGGCGCTAGCGGAACGTGTGAACGCGCCCTCAATGTTCTTGTGAAGGGATTGTTTACACACTGGGAATTAGTTGCACACACTTCTAAAAAACCAGAGGGTTGTTTGCAGCAGGTAAATGTTATAGATTCTGAAACAGATATGTGTGAACAAACCCTTAGGGTGAAGACACACATGGCGTTTTTAGGCCGTTTTTGGGCCGTTTTTCAGATCGTTAAAAACGCATGCGTTTTTTGAAAACGCATGCGTTTTTGACAGGTTTGAGCAATTATCTTAATTCAAACATGCATTTTTAACGATCTGAAAACGCACTAACTAAAAACGGCCCAAAAACGGCCTAAAAACGCCATGTGTGTCTTCACCCTTAGGCCGGCGCCACACGTAGCGCTTTGTCTGCGCTTGCAAAGCAGACAAAGTCGCGCCCACCGGGGCGGGCCCTCGGCCCGATCGCATCGGCGTTTCTATGGAAATGCCTGCGATCGGGAACGAGCCGCTGGTGTTTCGCTCTAAATTAACGCAAAACACCAGCGGCTCGTTCCCGATTGCAGGCGTTACCATAGAAACGCCGATGCGATCGGGCCGAGGTCCACCCCGGTGGGCACAACTTTGTCTGCGTTTGCAAGCGCAGACAAAGCACCACGTGTGGCGCCGGCCTTAGGGCGCATTAACACGTTCCGCTAGCGTCGCGTACGTAGCCCGATGCTAGCGCACAGGGGGCGGGGCTCGGGTGATCGCATATGCGTTTCCAGAGAAACACAAGATGCGTTGCGTCACGTTTATTGATGTGTTTTTGACGCATTCAAAAGGCTTCAGCCTTAATCACATGTTGAAGTAACATTGCGTTTTAGCAAATGCAATGGAAAAGCAATGTTATTGCAACATGTGATCAAGGTTGAAGCCTTTGGAATGCGTCAAAAAAAACACTTAGGGCGCAGTCAACGAGTATGGGACTGTGAAAGTCACATGCGTTTTCACTGAAATACATGCAGTGTAAGGAATAGCAGATCCGAACCACAATGATCGGCTCACCTCCGCTGGTGTCAACCCTGTAAATGCTGCTAGTACAATTTATATTGTAATCCATTTTTGTCTGGTTTTCCCAATTATCTTAATTAAAAACAGACAAAAACGGATGCATTGTCAAAAGCGCATGCATTTTTTAATGGACTGATAACGGGTAATGGGTGCTAGTTACCGATTTACATGTGTAATATTTATAACATCAGCTGCGATGCAACATTACTGTGAATTTTTGCATTCATATTATTCCAGAAATTAGCGTGAATCACCCATCTTCTTGATATGGCCTGTTGTTCCCATGCTCTCTTCCCCGTGTAGTTCTGGGATTTTAGAACAATGATATCATGGTAGCACCACGCTGATTTATACTGGAGTCAGCACCTTCTCTCTGTAATTGTCTGGGGTGTCCCTACAAGATGAGGCAGGTCTGATGGGCTGTGTAGGGAATGTGAAGAATACGTGTGTACTAGGCCTGCTCAGACAGGATCTGACTGCTGAAAGAGGCCAAAGGATCTCCTAAATGGTTTCCATTTTTCAATGCAGAGTAAACTAGTTCCATCCTTCCTTCATTGTAATGCAAAGCTTACAGCGGCAACAATCCAAAACCCAAACGCTAAAAAGAAATGGCCTCCCTAACCATCTAAGCAGTTCACATTTAGGTGACATTTACATCTTGTTTTATAACTATACTATACAGATATACTGGCAGAAAGAGTCCATTTTTTTGCCTCCATCTGCCTACTATACGTTGGATCTCGCAGGAAAGACAGGATGGAAAGACGAAGAAGCTATTTTTTTTGATCCAACTGAGCAACATGTGCGCTCAGTGGAGGCCATAATTTGTTAAAGGGAAGAGATGCAACAGCATAGCATCCAATCCCCACCTCTGCTGAGCATAGTTATGGGAGGTCCCCAGTGATGAGACTGTCAATATAAGGACAGTGGGGGAGATTTATCAGAAGTGTCTGAGGTAAAACTGCTCCAGTTGCAAATGGAAACAGATCTCAGCTCTAATTTTAGAAACAGCTGTGGGAAAATGAAAGCTGAGCTCTATTGGTTGCAATTGGTAACTAGAACAGTTGTGCTCTCAGACACTTTTGATAAATCTCCCCCAGTGACATTACTGGGGAAGCACCCTGAGCATCGGCAGCAGCCAGTCACTGGCTTCTGCCTATGTTCACTCCTTCTTCTGGTTTCAGGGGGGAAGAGGTGGTGGCGGACAACATATCCCACTGTAAGAGCATACAGTGAGATATGTCCTAGCCTTCCATTTCCAGGACTCTGCCCAAGGGTACCTGAGGGTGCAGCCACACGTTCAGTTTTTCAAATGTAGTTTTCGAGCCAAAAGCAGGTGTGGAATATAATGGGTTGAGGCAACTAATTGAAATGTGCTGCTCCTCCTCCTACTTTTACTCCATTTCAAGTTTGGGCATCAAAAACTGCATCTGAAAAACTGAACGTGTGGTCACACCCTGAGGGCGCCCTCCCACGTGGCATTTTTCTTGCGTTTTTAAGACAAAAGTGGGAGTGTGGTCTATCTGAAATGCATCCGTTTCATTGCAAACGCTTATGTGCTTTGGTCAAACCCCCTCCCACTTTAGTTTTGGATGTGTTTAAAAACGCGAGAAGGACGCCACGTGGGAAGGCGCCCTGAGGGAGATCAATCAAAGGAGCAATGTAGAAGAAGTGGATCATTTCTCCAGATCAACCAACCACATTGTCAAACTTAGAAGCCATTTTTAAGATTGTATTGGTTCTATTGCACATGGCAATAATCAGGGCAGCAATTAAAGTAAAAGCGGCTTTCCAGGCAAATATTTTGATGGCCTCTATCTAATTGGAGCGGGGCTGACCCCAACAGCAAGCCAAAGGGAACCAACAACAAAGCAACAGGGTGAGCAGGATTGTAGTCAGTCAATGGCCGCACATACAATGCATGGAAGGGTCAGAGATACAAGAGAAGCTCTTAGGGTGATGCCACACATGGCGTTTTGAACCCGTTTTTGGTCCGTTTTTAAGCAGTCTGTCCAAAAACGCATAAGTTTGACCAGTTGCGTTTGACCAATTTTAATTAAGATAGTTGGTAAAACCTGTGTGTGGCATCACCCTTAGAGGGGAGTTGTCTCCATGAGATGGTCCTTTTAACATGTACAGTGTATATATGTATGTGCGTTATTTGTCTATTGGAACTTTTCTCATGCAATTGTAGACACTTGTTTTTAGAGTGACTTTGTCTTCATTGCAGCAAGAATGTAGTGATATTTAGTGCTTACTGGTGCAAATATAAAGCAAATGCTTTGAAGTACCGGTCCTTCTGCAGAATTACTCAGATTCCTCAGAGTTTTTTTGCATTTTTAGTTACCATATTTATAACCGGGTCCTCCTGCCTCTCACCTACGCCCTTTGTGCCTCTGCAGGTACCATGAAATTCTTGTTTACCCTGTCCTTGAAATGTTTGTCCATAAAACCCCGACCCTCAGGGATAGGGCTCCCTTTCTTTCATGCAGGTGACAAGACAATGAAAATTGTGTTCATGTTTATCTAAGCAAAGCGTGAAGACATTGTAAGGTCTGCACATATGATTTATTGCGGGGACAGCTGACGTTCTGGTGAATGCTTGTCAATTGTCCCTGCACATCCCATATAAACAAATGGCCTTAAATATATGGCAAGAAACAACCTTACTATTTTATTGTATACATGTCCAGCCCATTATGTGGAAGAAACTACGGTAATAATGTGAATATGTGTGTATGTATTGCAGGGGGGCGGAGGATAGCATCCTTGTGTTATACTAAAACTCACATATAATAAAGGCCAAGATCTCCAGACAGTTCTTGTTTTTATACCAGTTTTTAAAGTTTTCTCTGGAAAAACTGTTTAAGTTTACCTAATATTTCATCCTAGTGTAGGATTATGAAACACTTATCCTATTATTGTGCATGTGCCGTGGGTATAGCACCAGTGCAACGGAGCTGGATGTACTAGAGCATATACTAAAGACAGTCATCAGGTCACACCAAAATGAGTGGGTTTGGGTAGCTTTTCTCTTATGCCAATTGTCGCCTCTATAATAATTTCCTTTAGTGGTCCAATGATAACCACATAACATGTGTAAGGCTATGGTTAGGTTCACATTACGTCTTTTGTATACGTTCAGCATTTACCGCCGGAAAGCTCCTGGTATATTTTTAGCCTGCATCATATACAGTGGAAAACAAATTATGGAAAGATGCAGCAAGCTTAGTCTTTCCATTCTGCTCCCTCCTGCTAAGCAACATATACGATCAGCGGAGGCTGTTCGAGGCACAAAGGCACGGATGCAATGATTTACATCTCTCCACTGGCATTTACTGACTATATGCTCAGGGAGGTCCAGAGTAATGTCTCTCTACATATAAAGACAGTGACATCACTGGGGGGGGGATACGTCGCAGATCAGCAGCAGGCCAATCGCTGGCTGCTACTACTGTTCACTCCTCCTCCTCTAGGTTTAGTTGGGGAGGGGAGGGGGGGCAAGGAGCATTATGACATATCCATCCAGCGTATCCTTACAACAGGGGGCAAAAATGTGATTTGAACCCAGCCTTAGGGTGATGTCACACATGGCATTTTTAGGCCGTTTTTAGTAAGTGCGTTTTCAGATCGTAAAAACCGCATGCGTTTTGTCCGGTTTTCTGAATTTGCGCAATTAAAAACTGACAAACGCATGCGTTTTCAAAACCGCATGCGTTTTCAAAAATCGGATGCATTTTTCAACCCATGCGTTTTTTATGATCTAAAAACGGCCTAAAAACTCCCTAAGGCCCTAAGGGTGCAGTCACGAATTCCATTTCTATTGCACTTTGAAACGCAATGCAACCGGGATGAGAGGGGCTTGTCCCCATCATATCTCCTGAAACTAATGTGATTGGTAACTAACCCCATGTGTTTTCCATGTAAACAATGCAAAACACGAGGTACTGTTACCGGGCCCATACATTTCAGTGCCATTTGGGCCAGCCACCTCCCATGCAGATTGTATTGCGTTTTGAAATGGAATTCAACCTGAACATGTGACTGTACCTTTAGTAAGTAATATGAGCTCATTTTCTCTGCTTTCCCTTTAAAGATGTTTACAATTTTAATCTGTTTCTGTGTTCTGTATGTACATCAGTTTATCCCGAATGCCCCTTGACAAAATAGAAACCACATAGAAGTGATTGGAGCGCGGTCATACATGTTCATGGGTGCTTCATTCACCTGGCACATATGGACAAAATCTTGCATAATCTATTAAAGGAATTGTCCCACCGAAGACACCGTGGATAGTGGCTAAGTGTCAGATAAAAGGGGGTCAGGCCTTTAGGACTTCTTGTGAACAGGACCCATATTTGTCCCTATGCGCCAGGTGAATGAAGCACCCACTATATAATGGATAGGCTCCAATCACTTTTATGTGGTTTCTGCGATAGGGATCTCCAGCATCTCTACACAAATGAATGAGGTTCCAGTCAAGCGCACACACTGGCACTTGAATCACAAAGTCCTGCATGGAAACTGCATCTGCCATCACGATGATATGGGTAGGGGTTGGAATGTGGGCAATCCTTGTCAATAATCACAACACAACAGAGTTAACCGATACATGAATTGACTGCTTTACCTGGAATACATGAGAACGTAGCATTGCTTCAGTGATCGCTGTATGGCCACTATTACAGGTCACCTCGGAACCTTATTTGCATCCTGCCCATTTCTGTCCTTCAAACAAGGTATGGCTTGCAGCAAGCCAAATATATACAAATGAGTTTATTTGCAAGGATTATCTATCTCTATTAAGAAGAAAGAATGCAGTGTGCGTTTGGCTTGGATTCACCGTCAGTATCTACCCTGAAATAAACCTTCCCGTGCCAAATACTTGGGATATTTCTCATCACACCAATCCTCCTCCTTGCATAACCTTAGTTTGGGAGCAGTAACTAGGACGAAGGAGAGAGGCCTCATGCTGTGCCTAGGAGGGCATTACTTGGACATTCACGCCGTCCTGTGGTCATACTTGGTATTACAATCACCAGTTGTGAAAGTTTAAAGGAATCTACCTCCTACCCAAGTGTTAAAATCTTCTGGCAGGATGTTGTAGAGAAATGCACTGGGATTTCAAAAACCAAGTTTTATGACTTCTGTCCATTATACCGTTAATGAGAAATTGACAATTTAATATATATGCGAATGAGGCAGTTGGTGCACTCGGGCGTGTCCTTAGCACCCAGAGCTCTGCTATTCCTGCCTGGAATACATCTCTGTCGGATTAGTAGGAGATTGTCCTGCGAGAAGCATTGGGCAGCTCTGAATTACACAAGAACAGCAACGCTCTGAATGCTGGGGATGTGCCCCGGGTACACCAACTACCTTATCACAGTACATCTGTATATGCTCTTTGGACCATGTGTGAATTATACTCAAGACGCTGTGCTGTAATGAACCATGTGGCTTCTGCAACCTTTCATTTGATATGAATATAGGGTTAAGGAGATTTGTAAATCTCATTGTCAAGCCTACTGTAGAGTATTACGGTATTGTATTGTATTATAACCATGAGTAAATTATTTTGCCCCATTCATAACCACACAGGTCAGTGAGTACAACTCATGCAATGAAGGTATGCACTGCTTTTACTACATAGCTTGATAAAGCCAAAGGCGTGGAGGGGAAATATAATCCACGGCTGGCAAAGCAGCAACCATAATCCTGTTTGTATGGCCCAGCCTCACCTGCAGAACACGCTGGACTTGTTCTAGAACACTGGAGTAATACCGCCACCTGGTGCACATAGCTGTAGCATACACTCCTGTGACACGAGAAGGCGTTCACAGGAATAATAATTCTTTATTTATATAGTGCACACAGATTATGCAGCGCTGCACAGAGCTTGTCACATCAGTCCCTGTCCCCAATGGGACTCACAATCTAATCACCCTACCAGTATGTTTTGGAGTGTGGGAGGAAACCAGAGGGCCCAGCTGAAACACACGCAAACACAGAGAGAACATACAGACTGTTTTGCAGATGTTGACCTGGGTGGGACTTGAACCCAAAAGTGCAGCATCTGCTTTTCTATACTTGAATACCACTCAGCAGTGCCCATCTGGTTTGCTCATCAAAGTACGGTAGCAGCCTCTGGGAATCTATCTACCACTTCAAAGGGAGGTTCATATTGATTTACTACATGTGGTTCTATGAAATATCATAATACAGGGGTTGTCCACAAATTTTAAGGCGATCAATATTTGGTGAGCGAGGGACATGTAGAGATCGATGCTCTGGGTAGTAGCAATTCACCATTCGCTTCAATAGATGCCATGGCTGTGGTTGCGGCTGTAGGCCACTACACAAATTCATCTGCGTCTAGGTCCAAGCTCACGCTAGCTAGAAAAGGCGATGGTGTGGGGGGCACCTGATAAGATATTGATGCCCCCAGCCTGGAAACAGCCATTGGAGTGGAAGAACGGTAAATACACTTTATTTTTGTTTGTCAACCCCCGTCCAGACCCACAGGGAGAATCCATGTAAAATGTATGCGTATTTGGGTATTTCATTGTCGATATGACACAGACCAATCTTCAAATTTAATTTGGTAACAACAAGTGTTGTCTGAACTGCAAAGTTCGTGTCTGTAACTTTGCAAGTCTGTGCCCCAAAACCGAACTTCACAAAGGTCCGACTCAACACAAGGGCTAATAACAGTGATCGGAGCTCATGGTGACATCCTGGGGGAGTGCCGATCCACCACACATTAAAGGGATTGGACCATCCATCACCAGGGGACAGTGAGTGAACCCCAAACATTGGCTGGTCCGCTCTGCCATTGAAATTGATGGCTACAGTTTATACATATCACATGTATGTTACACTTACTGGAAACCTCGCAGATGATCTCTTTATACAATAAGCTTAGCTACAGCTTTCCTGACTTGAACCGGATGTGGTCACAGTAAAGGAAGTTATAAGCAACAGTCGGATGCCCTCCACCATGATACAAAACGATACAGAACATCTACCACCAGGATGAATTGTAAAACCAGCACACTGACATACTGGTGTGTATGAGCCTGTCTCATACACACCAGGCTCCACAAAACCGGGCTCCATAGGTTTTAATGGAGCCCCACAGGGTCATTTGCATAATTTTAACATTTTGTTCTTAAAAACAAGGGCAAAAAAAGCTTAAATAAAAGTGCCAGAGAGGACAAACCAATATGTCAGTTTGCTTGGTTTACAATCCTTCACCCTGGTGGTAGATGTCCTTTAATACTGTCTCCTATGGGGACAGTTTTTTGCCCGGTTGCTCATGTTTTGATGCCAGACATCTCCCTCCACTGGATGGAAATAAACGTTATATGCTTCTGCTGTGTCCTTATCAATGGAATAGGAGTCATCAAGCTAATAAAGTAAGGGGGATCTGCAAACCCCCACACACTGATCTGGCTGCACAAGTGTCATAGATCCTTCCCGGTGCTCTCTGCAATGGGAGTTATAAAATATAAGGTGTGTGATATGACTTCCCTTAGGAGATCATTAATTCTTTAATGCCAAAAGTAGTAGCAGATCACCATAAGGTAAAAGAGAATGTGAATAAGAATGCAGCTGCAAGAGTTACAGTCACAGATTCACTAAATTTTTTCAAAAGATTTGGGTCAGAACCGGGAGGTCTTGGGATCCATGACCAACCATCAGGAGCTCTTTACAGTATACAGTACAGTATCCTGGCACCATGGCCCAGTGCTGACAAAATATCTGCAAAGACCAGGGCTTGCCGTGGCTCTCTGGTTCCTCCTGGTGGTGGAGAGAAAGAGCTGCAGTTCCCATAAAACATCCTGGAAACTTGTATTTACTTGTATAATGTATTTAGCAGTTTTCCCTGCACAGCACATATTCCTAATTCCCAGTTCTGTCCAAGTTGCTGGACATGGACCTAACGACTGTGACTCCATCTCCCCCCTCCAAAGACTTGTAGGTGCTCTTTGCTATCTCGGAGATTCTTTCTTCTTGGCAAGATAGAAATCAGTTAAAACTTCAGAAACAAACACTTTTAAAGGAAATCCATCAAAATAAACCAGGGACGCTCACTCATAGATCCAGACACTGTGACTTCTAAAATCAACTTATATTATACTAATAAGCCAGAGAGGCTCTGGGGGCATAATCGCGCCCCTGGATGCTGCAGATTTGTAGGCTGTTACACTGTTCACAAGCACTTCCTCCTCCCACAGTGTGCTGCACAGAGATTACATCAGGCAAAGGGCAGGGGTAGGAAGATGTGCTGAGGCAGCAGCGAGGGTGAAACGGTGTAGCAGTTTGTGAATCTACAGTACTCAGGGGCTCTGGTTATTCCCCCCAGAGTCTTTCAGGATCATTAGCATAATTGTAAATTTGCTTTTTCCTGAAATTTTGGTTTTACAATTTATTAAATAACTTTTATACATTTCAGATACGGTGGACAAAAATGGGGGAGAGGGGGTTGTTTTACCCAAAAAAAAGTGCAGAATAGATTTTAGATTTAAAATCCCCCCCCCCCCTCTTTTAATGTGTTCCTCCTTTATTACTAGGGGGCAGCTTTAGCTCTTAGGGTATACGCACACATTGCTGACTATCTATGGCTTTGCAGTACATTGTTGTATATGGAATCAATGACTATCCCACACACAATGCTGGAAATTAAAATATGCAGCGTAAACGCCTTTCCGATTTTTCATCCCTTATTGCTGCGGATCGTGGTGCGAGAAGCATAGCTTATATAGTGGAATATTAGCCGAGTGGGACCTTTTCCGCACAAAAACTGCGCTACATATGATCAGCACTAACCCCAATATTGGAGTTATAGTATACAAACAAGCCAAACCCATAATAAAGACACTTCATGGAAGTAAAAAAAAAAAAATAAAATCATAATAAAATTATATTGAATGCTTCATCGTTCTCCTGACTTTAAAAAGTAAAAGACTTCTGTCCCAGTCCGTTTCCCCAAACTGGTGAATGAGCTCCGCGGTGCCATCTTTGGTCATGATCTTGGTTATTTCCTCTGCCATGTCCCCCCGGATGGATAGAGTATGGAAGTGATCAAAGTTTTGTTTGCCTAGCTTGCGTAGTCGGCGAGCCGCTGACCGATAACACTTCCATGGCTGAGGCTCAACCAGTAAATAGTCACACAATGTTTTCAGCAGATTCAGAAATTCTACTAATCCCTCGTCCCCGTGGTTTAAGTGGATCCACATGGTTATGGACATACAGAATCCAACGTGAAAGGAGGACTGGCCAAAGCGGTCCAAGAAACTGCCCAATGTGCCGCGTGATGAGGCGTCAGTGATGTCCAGTGTAGTAAATGTGATGGAATTAGGGCAGGGGTTTGCTGCCTGAGCTCTGGTGATCAGGTCACGGTCGATATCACAGCACAAGAAGTGGACATTTCTCAGGGCGTCCGGACATAACCCTGGCTGCAGGAGATGGTTATACAGAGCAACGCTCAATTCCTGCAAAACACAAAAAAGTGGTAAGAAAACTATGGCGTCTCTAAGTGACTTTCTGGTAGTACTTGCTATACACAGTGAAGCCAACAAGGGCGCAAAGAAGCAACACCTTATACACCTCACGCATAGCTCTCACTCCAAAGAAGCTATGATTACACGGCTACAGCAGGGTCTGTAAAAAGACGCATTGCTTTAATCCCACCAGGGTGAAGCCAGAAAGACAGCAGCGTTGTCCCCGACACGTTACAGCCAGGAAAGCGTCTGTGACAGAAATAAAGTCTTCCCTTTCAACATGGTGCCTTATAGTTCAGGAAATGGTGACATCTCGATCATTGGGAAGGATTCATCAGTGCTTGTAGAGCAGTTCTCTAGTGTACAAGACTATTTCGCCAGGTTGGAAGTGAAGGGAGAGGTGTGAATGGGGCCGGTCACGGTGTGGGTTGCATGCCCTGCGCACTAGGCAGGTGGTTGGAGCATATCACACACCGGCACATGATAATTCCCACTCCTGTGTAGGTGACTTAAACATTGGCCTTAAAAATCGTGTGGACCTATAGCATGTAGCCGTTGGGATCCGCACTGATTCAGTGGTCACTTGTTTTACCACATTTATTAGCGGTTTAGACCATTTTTAGGCAATTTTTTCTGACCCATTCAGTATCAGACACAGTGAGAAACATGGCGCTACTCTGCACTGGTGTAATGTGAATTGATGAATTTTTTGGCCAAAAACTGCCACCTTCCCCCATTTTTAGACTTATGGGTAGGGTCTCACGTGGTGCGCATGTTGCGTTTGCAAAGGCAAGTGCCTGGGGACAGGTCTTGGTCCGATCGAGTTTTCATGGAAACACATGCAACCAGTAGCCAGCACCCGGTGTCTCGCTTGGTTTCAATGCAAGACAGCGGGTGGCGATTGCCGATTGCATGCGTTTCCATGGAAACTATGCAATCAGACGAAGGCCCGACCCTGGGTGCTAGCGTTTATAAATGTAACACAAGCACCACGTGTGACCACACCTTAAATAGGACCTTCACCTATAAAGAAAAGAGGCAGTAGGTGCTTTAGTAAGCAGCTACTAACGGTACAACAGATGCAGCAGTGTTACACTGATAGCATTATCAGAACCCTCCGATAACGCTAGCAGACACTGCCGCGCTGTACACTAGAAATGCAGGACCGCACTCAAAGCGGTCCTGTGTATTCATGAGGGGGCGGGGCTAGAGTGCATAAAGCTTGGCAGTCACCGCTGACCTATGGAGCGGGAGGGGCGGTACATGGCAGAAGCAGAGCCTCGGACCACCCTCATATATACGCAGGACCACCTTGAGCATGGTCCAGCATTTCTATTGTACAGCGCAGCAGTGTCTGCTAGCGTTATCGGAGGGTTCCGATAAAGCAAAGAAGTGTAACGCTGCTGCATCTGTTGTAGCACTAGGAGCTGCTTACTTTAGTAATCAGCTCCTAGTTCCTTTTATATGGGTGACAGGTCCTCTTTAAGTCAACCTCTATAAACATGACCATCATGTTCTCCATGCAGTTCAAGACACGGGTGACAGGACCTCTCCCTGTCTATGAGAAAGCAACAAATTTGAACTGGCCTACTGGGTCATCAGACCCAGGGGTGCACCATCCATGAAGTGAATTGAGCCTGTTGCCTCAGGCAGCTACTATAAAGAAGGGTCTGACACCTAAAAATAGTGTCTCTTTACTACTGATGTCACCATGGATGTGAGAAAGGTGCACGGAGAACCCACTTTTCTGTGATGGTGCCAGAGTTTTTGAGAAAAGAAGCATCTGACGTGCACCCGGTAACATATTTCCTGAGGCCACGTCCTCTATAGCGAAGGCACATCCAAGGACCCCACTGTGACATCACACCATCTAAGCTGATGACATCACACCATCTAAGCTGATGACATCACACATGTTTCATGTGAATGCTGATAATGCAGGATGGAAGACCAAAAAATCTGAGAAATAAGTCCTAAAGTAGAGGAACACACATGGAATACATATTTCTATGTAGTCTGACTCTTCAATCACCTGTAACACACGCTTGTTGGTATAGAGCAGCCCCGGGCCCCTACACATCCCCACGTGTCAGCTGCCCTCCCGCCACTCACCCCTGTGTTACACCCCACATCCAGCGCCAGCAGCGTCTCCCTCACACCCCCATGTCTCCGCAGGAGCTCCAGCAGCAGGCCCGGGGGTAAGAGGCTTAGGCGGGTCTCGGGCGGGTGGAAGCTGTAATAATTGGGGAAGTTTCCATACTGCGCGGCTCCCGGCTCTTGCCGCTGATCGTCCCCGGAATTATCCATCTTTGCCGAACACAGCTCCGCGCCGCACTGTCTACTTCCGGTCCCCGGCCATCTTGCTACTCCCAACACGTGAATTATGAGCTAGCTGCCATGTTTCTACACCACCAAGGCTTCCCTTGATTACTTTTTACAAGTTTAACTTTCATTTAAAATTTGAGATCCCAGCCTATTTTAGGACCCAATAATTTTTTAAAAGAGGTTTATCCTTTGCTATAATTGTTTTATTTTGTACATTATTTATAATGCAGTGAAAATAACAACTTTATTTTTTTCTAGGAGTGAGCGTTAAAGGAAACCTACCACTTTATAACGGTAGTCACCGAGCTCTCGGGCACACTCGCCCCGGCGCAAATTCCCATGCGAAGCCGGCCGTACAAAGTTGCGCAGGTGCGAGTGTGCCGGCAATTCCTAATCAGGCACACGAGCGGTCGTGCGCATGGTAGCCAAGCCGTATCATTGTGCGCCGAAGCGTGCTAAGAATGTAAAGTATAAACAGTTTAATAAAGGAATCGGCGGTTTCTGGATTTAATGAAGATATGCTCCGGCACCAGCTCACCCTGAGCTGGTGCGAGGTATTTGAGGGTTAGAACTGCCATTATAAAGTGGTAGGTTTCCTTTAATGGGGGCAATACCCACAGCTTCCAACTTGCAGGGTTCAAAAGTGCTGAGCAAAAGAATTTTGTGCTGCAAGACACACCCATTGCCCTGCCCCTTTTTGCCTTCCCTCAATATTTCCACACTTGTGATGGGAATTCCGGCTCTGATGGCTCCTGAACAGCTCCCAATTAAATATATGAGGGTGATGTCAGACGTGCCATTTTGTCTGCGTTTGCGAACGCAGACCAAACCGCACCCACCGGGGCGGGCCGTGGCCCGATCGCATCAGCGTTTCTATGGAAACGTCTGCGATCGGGAACGAGCCACCGGTGTTTTGCATTAAATTAACGAAAACACCAGCGGCTCGCTCACGATCACAGGTGTTAGCATAGAAACGTTGATGCGATCGTGCCGCGGGCCGCCCCAGTGGGTGCGGCTTGGTCTGCGTTTGCATTTGCAAACGCAGACAAAACAGCACGTGTGCCACCACCCTAGGGAGCCTCAGTCCAGCCAGTCCCCCACTCTACACCACTTTTTTATCCGGTTGAAGAGGGCGTGGTGAGACAATCGGGGCGGGGTTAAGTGAACCATTGGCTCCCCGCATCAAGCTTTCATGCGACAGAAAATTGGGGGGCGGCCATCGGATGAGCCGCCATATTCGGACTGAGCACAGGATTTAACTTTCAAATTGTGTCACAAGACCAAGCAATTTCATACACCAGGAAGAAGAAGGTGAAATCTGTCTGACCTGAGCAGGGAAGTGACACATGCAGGATATCGGGCGAACGATCTTAGTGAATCGCGGCATTATCATAGGCCAATGCACTTTAGGTGAACTCAGTTGGACGGGTAAGTAAATCTCCCCTATTGTGATCCATCTAGTTCTGTGAGCTGACAATGTGCTTAGATTATCAGGTTTATATACAATTTCATCTGGCTTCTGACATTGTACTAGTATCTGACACAGAAAGAGAGACGAGACAGATCAGAGATACCTGCTGCACCCTAATGTTTCTCACACCTTTCTGTGGTCGGCTGGCCCCACTGCGCTGCCGGCTGGCATAAAGAGGATAACAGTCACAATGCCAGTTGGTTAACCAATGAGTTTGATGGTGGAAATATATCAGGACTTGTACGCCAGGTTTCTGGAACTGAAGCCATGAAATAATTGCAATTACTAGTGAACCAGGCCTGGGCCTGGCATAGTATTATATGTGAGTGGAAGCCGCCCACCAGAAACACGAGGGGCGCCAGCGTGAAGTAAATGCCTCTCAATAAGTTACCTACATGGTGGGTTATAACTAGTAGGTTAAAGAATGACACAATACAGAAAACTCAGAAGAATATAAGTCTTTATTGTACCAATCTGCATGTCAGCTAGTTATTCACCATCACTACAGCTCAGATGGGATACAAAAATAGATATCATGCACAATACTGATCTCACATGTGATCGTGCTGGTGTGATAGCTTATGCTGATGACAAGAAATACATAAGAAACTAAATAACCTACAAAGCAACAATAAATAGCAGTTAAAAGGGTTGTATGAGATAAAGGTGACATCTATACGAGTAATGGCACCGCTCTTGTCCATGCTCTGTGCTCCATTTTGCATTTCAACTCCATTCACGTCACTATGGTGGAACCAAAAACAGCTATTAATAGCCGTTTTTCAAATGTAATTTGCATAAAAATGTCACCAAACTGCAACTCTGTACAAAACCCGTGGACAACAATGGCGCTAATTCTGTTAGAAAGCAGACAAATTTTTGTAATCTTGTACAGACCCTTTTAGGATGATGGCACACGTGGCGTTTTGAACAAGTTGTTGGCCCATTTTCAAGCAGTCCGTAAAAAACCGCATGCGTTTTTGACCAGTTTCAATTAAGAAAGGGTGCGGTCACATGATGCATTCTTGGTGTGTTTTTAAACGCACTGTAAATGCCTGCACGTTTGGCTGGTTTAAAATGTTAAAATATCTGCTTACACTTCCAGAAATTAATGAAAACTGATTCAAACCAGCCAAATGCATGATAAACATGCAAAAACGTATCCGTTTTTTAGTGTGTTTAAAAACTCACCAAGAACGGACCAAGAACAGCCCAAGAACGCACTGTGTGACCACACCCACATTGCTCATTTACATAACGCTTTACTGGGTCTCCAGATCATATAGAGTATTTGGTGGTGCTGTGTTGGAAGTGTATGGCCGGCGGGTAGGTTACATTTATGTGTGTGCCTGTATGTTGTCGTATAGTTAGGCCTCAGTGTCTAGTGCCATGTTTCTAGGCAGAATGAATGAGATCTTAGCAGGCACAATTTTAGTATGTAATTATCCATTTACTGCAAATCTTCAGTTTTGGGATGTGCCAAACAACTGGAGCAAGAAAGTAAAGATGTAGATGATGTCCAGGTAGATATTTAGTGCTCCAAAAATGTACTCTTCAGGACTGAGTGCGTTTCGCCGGTTTCCGATCAACATCTGAGTGTCGAAAGCCAAAAACTAGAAGAGGGGAAAAAGGAAGAGAAACTTAAAATTGTTCACCACTCAGGTCCCGTCTCTATGACCTAGCGTGCCACTGTGATAGTACCACTGTGGGGGACATATGTAGTAACAGTACTAACAGCTAGTGGAAAGCGAGAGCATCTGATCAGGGTTATCTTTTATTTAGTTGTTTAGGCCTCGTTCACACATGGGTGCTCATTACTGATCACATCCATATCTATGGCCGATTTTTAACCCTTTATTTCCACATCAGTTTTTTTATCAGTTCCTAAGTTCTTGTTTTTTGTGGGGTTGAAATACAGCTTTTAATAGCACAATTTGGGGAATTCCTACGCTCTACTGGCGAACTTTTATTTACATGACCTTCCTTTGCATAATTAAATACTTTTTGGAGGAAATAAAATCATTTTGCATAGCCACTTTCCAAGCGCCATAACTTTTCAAATTTTTTTGTCAATACGGCAACACGGTCCATGTATGACCAAGGTGTTTAATTGGTTAAACACCCAGGATTGGAACTTTTCTAATCCCAGGTGTTATTTCCGGGGCAGAGCTGTGATACTACGGCCCGGCACTTGCATGAGTGGATGTCCTGAAATATTCTTCTGACGTGCGCCAAAGAAGGGAAAGAAGGCGCGTCAGAATAAATAGCCTTAATTACCGCCATGGAACGATAAAGCAGTTATCAAGGCATTAAGTAAACACAATGTTAATGTACTGTTAACACAATGCAATAGGCAAATCAACTCTCCACAGCTGTTGAATTAAAATGTGAATGCAATGTCTGACAATACCCTAAAATAAATCTAACGTCTATTTCATACCTTATAAATTAGGGTCACTGACTGGGTCCACAGAATCTGGCCTTGTAATTGTTTTTTATTGTCTCCTTTTCGTAAAAGAGATGCTTTCAAATATGAAAATGAGCTGCAAGGGCTTCTGGGGGCATCACTAAAGCCATTCAGGCTGCGGCTACACAGACAATGACACAGCCTCATGAAGCACTTGCATCTCATTAGCATATTTGAAAACCATAAAACACACAAGGCCCAGATCCTGCGGCAGATTCAGTCAGTGACGCTGCTTTATAAGGTGTAAGATCTCCTTTCATAATGAAAAATTGTCAAAAAAAAACATTTTCTTCCCAAAACATTTTCCTAGTTTTAGCCATCTAGGATGTCTTCCATCCACATAACATTTCCTGTAAACTTTTTTTGTAAATGGACTTCCTTGGAGAACAGCTCCTCTTAGAGGTCCTGTTACAAAGTGACTGCATGGAAGTCATGGGGTTTGCCTTGCTTATCTGAACCTTGTCTGTATTCAAATAGCTGATCGGTGGGAGAAATTTCCAAACATACAGGGTGATCTATAGTTACTGTCCTCTGTTATTGATAATTCTAATTTGGAAGTTAACCACTAATTTGATACAGCCAATTCAATATACCTTGCAGTAGTATAGACAAAATTTCCTTTAAAGGGGTATTCTCGACTGGGCATTTACATTCAATTTAATTAATCTGCCATGGATGTCATTAAAAAAAAACATATGTGAATATAATTTTCCATAAATGTAGCCCCCTATAAACGAGATTGTTGTTCTTGGATACAACCACCGCTTTTGGAGTAAAATAGTTTCTGCATATGAAATGGCCTAGAGTCACTGCATGTCCCACAGCTGTCCTGTGGTAATAAACAATGAATCCAAGTGGTCGGAAGCCTCAATGATGCATGTCTGACCAGCGCTGCAAGGGTGCGGTGGTGGTCGTATCCAAAGACTGCTATCTGGTTTCTAAGAGACAACATGACTTCATATGTATTAATATATATAGTATTATATTATTATATATATTATTTTATCTACACAAGTAGATTTCTATTAATAACATCCAATTGAAGAAATGTTTATATATGGCAGATGGAATTAGAATAAATGTGAATGCTCAGATGAGAATATCTCTTCACCACTTTTTTTTCCCATAAAACTCTAGTTCACTGTGCACAAAGCGGATAGTAGTAGCCGTGCAGCCATTAGCTGTTGGGGCGTTGGGTTACTTGGCTAATAAAATTTGTGCAGCTTTATTTCCACAACATTATCAATTTACATCTTATACCTCAACAAGAAAATGTCTAATATAATATCACTTTAAGTGAATACACATTATTCTACTATAGATTACACAATAAACCTACACAACTAACATCCTAACATCAAGCAATATAGTGATACATAGTCACTGCTTATTGGTCACTTACCAGGGTAAACACTATGGCCCCTAGAACAGCATAGATCACATGGAGCCACGGCATCTGTAACGAAATATAGTGATTACAGAAAGATTTATATAAGAGGAACATGTGTCTATTCTTTTACACAATCACTAGATAGAAGATGGCTGGATACTTACATATTGGAATGGAATTAAGACAACAAGGAAAAGTCCACTGAATAGAAGAACCATGACCAATGTAAAGAGGAGACCATGACACGAAGTGAAGTCAACCTGTAAGAAGAAATATAAAGAATATCAATTAAAATGACTACAGTCCTATCCTATTAGAGGCTTGATTTACCCACAATGGCCAATGGAGGCAAAATTTAGAAGGAAATATTCCACTTTAACATTAGGAATGAAAAATACAGGTTTTAGCATGCAGTTTTAGACATGAATCATAATAAGAGCTGTAAGCTCTTGCAGACAGGGCCCTCATTCCTATTGTTTCATATGACCATGTTATTACTGAGGAATATAATGGCGCTATATAAATATAGATTTATTTTTTATTATTGTTAGATAACCTGTACAGGGCAGATGCTGCATTTAGTTAACGAAACACAGTGAAGAACAGTGAACACAGTGAACTCAGGATCATTTTAGTGAAGAACACATTGAAAGAACACAGTGAAGAACACATTGCAGATGTTCCGTACATCTGCTAGCTTATCAGAAGACACGCGTGCCGAACGGTGTTCTTCACAATAGTATGTGAAGAACAATATGTGTGAAGAACACATTGCAGATGTTCCCATACATATGCAATGTGTTCTTCACACATATTGTTCTTCACATACTATTGTGAAGAACACCGTTCGGCACGCGTGTCTTCTGATAAGTTAGCAGATGTACAGAACATCTGCAATGTGTTCTTCACTGTGTTCTTTCAATGTGTTCTTTCAGTGAAAAATGCTCGAGTCTCCCATTGACTTCAATGGGGTTCGTTATTCGATACGATCCAAAAAGAAAATCCCCTGCTACACTACAAAAAGTGTCGCCATAGTTGCCCCGTTTGCCAGAGACTATACGTATTATATGTCAAACAACCAAAACAAAATAGGAAATTCATTTATAATGTTCATTTTGAGTAAATTTGAAAATTAAAAAAAAATACTAGAAAATCCTTTTTTTAAATTTTAACCCCAAATAAAAATGGAAAAAAAAAATGTTTACATTTTTATTACCGCTTTTACTAGCTCTATGTGTCCCGAAAAAAAAACCCACTGCAAAACATTTTAAAGGGAACCTGCCAGCAGGGACCTCATTTTCACTAAAGACAGTTTGTAAAAGCCCATGACACCTGCAGTGCAAAAATGTCTCTCTGCCTTTTCTAAGCATCTGCATTACAATATAATTGTGTGTTATAACTTACTCTTGCATCCTGATAAAATCCCGGGGTAGTCACAGGGGCTGTGCTTTGGTTTGGATGCATTTCAAAAAACAACATGTGATTTGTCTGAGCCGCAGGCTGCCTCCATCTTTGTGCTCCTGTACTGCTCCTCGCTCTCCCACCCACCGATGTCAGGCTCATCAGGCTGTGACCTCTGAGAAGGAGCAGGAGGTGGAGCTGTACAGGAGCACAAAGGTGGGGGTTAAGCTCTGAGGAGTGAGTAACACAGACAAGTCACATGTTGTTTTTTGAAATGCATCCAAACCAAAACCCAACCCCTGTGACTACCCCAGGATTTTGTCAGGTTGCAAGGTAAGTTATAACACACAATTATATTGTAATGCAAATGCTTAGAAAAGGCAGAAAGGCAGATTTGCACTGCAGGTGTGATGGGCTTCTGTAACCTGTCTTTAGTGAAAATTAGGTCCTTGGTGACAGGTTCCCTTTAAAGGTAGCAAAAGTAAAAAGTTATGGCCCTTAAACCGGCGCTTCCGAAAATTCGCTAAAAATGCCAGGTCGTGTCACTTAGGGGTTAAGCATCTTCGGAAGGAGCTGTAATATGGCGTCTAGAAAGAGACACCCCAGACAACTGGGATAAGCAGTTGTTATTATGGAAATGACTGTGCTATAATATTTTCTCACCTTAGTTTGGAAACTGAACAAGGTTACAGCCAGGCAGACGAGAGCAGTGATTCCAAGACACAGGATCACAGACTTTGTGTCATAATAGCTGAGAGGAAAAAAATATATGAGTGAAAAATATATCTACTTCTTGTAATAAAATACCAACTACAGTGTGCAGGGGAACGATTCACCAGAGCTTTTTTAGTTGATGTAATTGATGCTAGGCCAATCTTAATCTGTGTATAAAATCAGTGTGTACCCAAGCAATGATTGCCAGTTACACTGCATGTGCTTGTTGTTCATGCTCGCAGGTAGAGTGACTACTAATAATTTAGGAATAAGGAAAAGGGGGTAAAAGTTAGAGGTGTGTTTAAAACCTAGCTTTTATTTCTATAAGTATTATATTGTACATATGTTTGAAGCTTAATGTTATTGGCAAATAATCATTAGACATCCAGTCTACTCTATATCCGGGTGGTAATTTATGTAGGAGAAAGTCTCCAAATGAATGTCCTCCTGATTAATAGGGTCCTGTACAATATTATAGCCCTGTGTGCCTCTATTGGTGGATTTTATAATAAAAAGCTCACATCTTTTCAAAAACGCATTTGGAACGAAAAATCCTTTGCTTTTGCATCCCCAAATGTAGTAAATTGTAATAAATTTTAGTGCTTTTCTCTTTGGTTAGATGTGCAAAAAAACTTACATTTTTAGCATTTTTTTTGTATTATTTTCTTTTATGGTTTTCACTGTACTGGTGCAGTAATGATTTAATTTTATTGTAATGGACTACACCTTTAAATGGGGGTCCCATGGCTGAGCAACAGCGGGTAGCCACTCACATACAGTAGTTGTCACTCTGGCAGGGCTGGTCCAGTTATATGTACAACCTGTTATTACTGGAATACCCCTATAAAGACACCTCTTTTGAGGCAAACATGTTATGTTTTTAATGTACTTACCTCGCTATCATTCCTGTAACATAAGCCATGGAGAGAGTCTGCAAACAGAACAGAAGAATAAAATGTGAATATCTGTAGACAAGTGGCAGAACGTATGTGCCGGTTCTCTCCTCCAATATACTTATTAAAGCTACCCTCACAGGGCCGTTTATTTTGGACAATACCAGGCATGGTTTCTACTGCTACTACTACTTGTCTCTTTTACGGGACATTGTTTCTTCTTCCCAATGTATGAGGCGACTTCCCATGAGTTTGTGGCTCGGACAGTCTTTTATTATTGTCATTGGTGGTTCAGGCCACAAACAACAAACCACAGGAACGCATAGGAAGGACCTTCACACGTAGGAAGGTTTGGTATAGAAATCCAGTGTTAATATCCCAAAGACCTACAGGGATAATTCTACTAACTGGGGAGACCACAAAACCTATGTTGCAGTAAGTGACTAGCAGGGTTAGTCTCGGAATCACAAGAGGACATTAAAAAACGCTGAGCCACCAATAGAAAAAGTAGAAGATGATGTTTTTCTCAATTTCAGTAATTTGAAAAATGATCCATTCTATTTACACATTTGACAGGGCCTTAATGGGGACCTGTCACCAGTGGGGGAGGGACAAGCTGTACAGGAGCACAAAGATGGAGGCAGCCTGCAGTTTAGACAAGTCACATGTTGTTTTTTTTAAAATGCGTCCAAACCAAAGCCCAGCCCCTGTCACTACACCAGGATTTTGTCATGGTGCAAGAGTAAGATATAACACACAATTATATTGTAATGCAAATGCTCAGAAAAGGCAGAGAGGCAGATGTGCACTGCAGGTGTGAAGGGCTTCTGCAACCTGTCTTTAGTGACAATGAGGTCCCTGGTGACAGGTTCCTTTAAAGGTATTTTCCATCATCCCCATAGATCAGATATGAAACAGTGTGGCAGCTCTGTTCTCTGTGTAGTAGTCATGACAGCTCTCATCAGCTGTGGGGTGCTGGATTTTGGACCCCACCAATTTGATATTGAAGACCTATACCTCATCTAATTGATGAACCCCTATATAGAACTGGCAGCGTCTGAGTTGTAATATCAGAAACAAAAATATGTGTATACATCTATACTTACAAAGATAGTCAGGAGAATAAGGTTCCATGGGAAATACCTCCTATAAAGGAAGTGAAATGAATTAGACTTTACCATTGGACAGAACTTAAAGGGGTATTCCAGGAATCAGCATAATTCATATACAAGTGGGCACTCAAAATATAAGCTAATGTGTAATTAGTTGTTATTTAAAATTTTGCTCCCCTTAGCAGAAAATGCTGGTGACATAGACTGTAATGAAGAATTAAAATGCTACTGGCCCTTTAATCAGTCCGTTAATTTCCTCCGCGCGGTCCGTTGCAGAAAAGAAGATGGCCGCTGGTCACATGTCCACATCACATGTCCTGAACCTGCCTGGGCAGGATCATGTGATCACCACTAGGTTTGGCTGTAGTCGGTTGGTTGCAGTGCATCCAGTATGGTCAGTGTTGTGGTGATGGCAGTTACACATCATTACTATGGTAACAGAGCAAGAAAACCTGTTGCATCATCACTGTTAGAAGAGCATAAGTGGTAGGAGGAGTTACTGAGAACTAAAGGATCATGGAACTTGTAGTTTCCGGTGTCGGCCATCTTAGTGATAACTCCACCTACTTTAGAGAGGCCATAAATTTTGTAAATCATAAAATCATATTATTTTAGCTCCGTTTTGTGACTAATGACAATGAGTATTGTTGTATTCATTTATTTATATCATCAAGGGTTTTTGTGTCAGACGTTCATATTCCCGGAATACCCCTTTAAGGGTTTTTTTTCTAACCTGTATGTAAATATTGGGGAGAAGAATATAAGGTAATTTACCAATATATATCTAATAAACATGTTGCACCAATGTCCTGAAATATAAAGTGAACGGTAGTTGATGGGGTAAAAGACATTTCTGAACCATGGGCTTTAAATTCAATTCAAGAAAGCGGTTTCCGAACATTTAATAGATGTATATTGGTGAATTACCTAACAGTGTTTCTCCCACAGATACACACACTTTACAAAAATACATGAAGTAAAGTGGCCAACCCCTTTAATGTTATATTATTTTATAACTCTGCCTTTACGGTAATACACTTTTTTCCATATAGTTTGATTTGGCAACCATTGGATATCGATCACCTATCCATAGAGTAGGTTAGCAATCTTATATAGGGAGTCCAAGCTGAGACGGCAGCACAGCTCTGATCGCTTGATAGTGGCTGACTTGTCGTAATGCAGCTCAGATTTCATTCTCTTGAATAAGATCTGAGATGCAGTTCCCCGGCTCCACCATTACACAGAAACAGGGCTGTCCTTCTGTTTCCATTGTTTATTCACGCAAAGGCGGATGCCGGAGGGGATTCTCAGGGTCGTACTGTTATATTATTATAAGGTTCTACTCTATGGATCTAAGTCATCAACATCTCTAACATAGAAATCTCCTCTAACATTAATGTTGCCTCTGTAAATATGGTTAAACAAACTTCAAACTGAAGTTTACATAGAGCAGCGCAGACTTGAGTGACTTGACTTCCTGAGGCTGTACACTCCACAAAAACTTTTAATTGCGGCGATGCTTCATTGTGTTGTGCTTGAAGTTTCTTGCTTCTGTGGATATATTATATATTTCAAGGTATCATTAAAGGAAATCTACCATCTGAAGTAGTTCCCAATGCAGATTTCCCCTCCTTGCCCTTTTTGCAGAATTCTGGGATACAGCTGTTGCCGAAATAAACTTTGATAAAACAATATACCGTACTAATTAATTTTTGAGGCTACTGGGGGAGTTGTAGTAGCCTCATAGTGCTCAGGGGCTGAAGGCTACTCTACGCCTCCAGTAGCCATCTTATATCACACTACACACTCCTCATTTATTTCTTCATGCGCAGTAGCTTCTGCTCCTCTGGTGGAGTTGTGCCTGCTGTTTGTGAGCACTGCACAGTGCTTCCATGCTGATGGTGTCCTGCTGACTGCCGTATGTGATCTGCTGCATATACACAGTGCTCACTAACAACAAGCCATGTTTCCGGCAGAGAGGCCTGAGCTACTGCACTTGTGCTGAGCTCACTTGATGTCGGAGACGCACTAGAAGAAATATACAGGCGGTCCCCTACTTAAGAACACCCGACCTACAGACAACCCATAGTTACAGACAGACCCCTCTGCCCACTGTGACCTCTGGTGAAGCTCTCTGGATGTTACTATAGCCCCAGACTGCAATGATCAGCTGTAAGATGTCTGTTATGAAGCTTTATTTATAATCCTTGGTCCAATTACAGCAAAAATTTTGAAACTCCAACTGTCACTGGAGCAAAAGAAAAATATTTGTCTAGAACTTCAATTATAAAATATACAGTTTCGACTTAAATACAAATTCAACTTAAGAACAAACCTCCGGACCCTATCTTGTATGTAATCCGGGGACTGCCTGTATAATGAAAGGGTAGGCGGGTATGAAATGGCTACTGGGGGCGTGGAGTAACCTTTGGCCTGAGTGCTACGAGGCTACTACATGCCCCCACTAGCCTCTTAAATTTATTAGCATAATGTTTTATTAAAGTTTATTTCAGCAGCAGCTGTATCCCAGAATTAGGCAAAAACAGGATGCAACTGCTGCAGGGAAGGGGAAATCGCAAAGTACTACAAAAAGTAGTTTCCCGAAGGTAGATTTCCTTTGAAGAACTAGCTTGTCCTATCTTGATCCCAGATTGATGTTTCTCTAAATGATGTGAGTTTTAAGATTTTACCTTGGTCCATTGCAGCAGGCGAGAACCAGATATGTTGTGAAGAATACAGCACTGTGGATAAGAAGTCATGACATTAGATGAGGGTAAATTAGGCCTCAATGCGCTGAAGTCAGATTCTAAAATGAAAGGATTGTGTCTTATTTCACTCAGATTGAAGCCATACTAAATAGAGATGTATACTCACTAGGAAGCCCAGTACCATCCAGGGTTGTCTTGGACATACTCCTTTACTGGGTCACTGAAAGACAAGCAGATACATGGACACAGGATTGTATATTTGTGAATAGGTGTATTTTATGTACAGTAATTACTTGTAATTTTCGACGTATTATCATGGTTCTCCGGTATGTTTAAATATATAGGAAGTTAAGGCTTGTGTGTTAGGCACCATGAAAGCTTCTGGTGTATATGCTGACCATGCTGATATATATGCTGAGGCATCCTTTTTGCCTCGATCTGACCAGTATGCATTGCATATTGTGGAAAACACAGAATGGAAAGAAGAAGCTGTATGTGTCTTTACATCCTAATCCCACATGCTAAGCACGATACATGATACACAGTATAGTATTTCGGTAGGGTATCTGCTATATCTGTGCTGTTGTCTTCCTTGGTTCATGCTGGGAGACTGAAAAAATAATAATTTTCTATGTGTCTAGCTCTTATCCCTGCTGGGATTGACAGAGCTGTGTCCCAATCACCTGTGGTTAAGTTTATATTAAATATACTGTTAGCAGTATGTACAGTCCAGGTTAAAATGTACTTTATACCCTGGAGTGAGACTCTGCTATCTGTTTTCCTGGCATATTTCCTGAGGGATCAATAAAGCTTTATTGTATTGGATATTCTGATCTCGGCTTCTACTATTGACTATTCTCTTGTATCTAACTCGGCACCCAGTTACTGAACACTGCTTAGGGTGGACCACGTAGTCAGGGATAGTTTGGGGGTCCTCTGTCCATGTCTGGTCATCACAGTATCTTACTACAGATAATACCTCATTAATATGCCATCTAAATGAGTTTTCTAATATATTTCTCAAGTCTCATTTCATATGACTCAGAATAATAAATGTGAGAGGTACGATACTACCTGTTTTGGGATAATATTATGATTCTTTATGACTTGGCTATTGTATCAGTCCATAAAACGCCCTTATGTTAAACATATAGGAGCACATTTACTAAGTCTGCACAATGTGCAATTTTCTGTCTAGTGTACAGGGTGTGCCAGATTCAGGATTTGTAATGAATCTGGCGCCCCCTGCACTGCTCCAATGGTGCACCTTTAACATGGGGCGTGCAACACATTTCTGTTGGACTTTGCATGTTAAATCTGACACAGGGTCCGACTGAGCACTGGAACGCCTCCTTCAGTGCAGAAATTTGTGTTGCAAGAATAGTGCAGCTACGCCACAAAGTGTCTCGGACACTTATTAAATATCTGTACAAGCAGTTTGCACTAGAAAGAACGGGCAAAGTCCGACAGAAAACCGGCGCACGGCCATTAGTAAATGTGGGCCACAGAAGTAATGTAAGTAATGATGAAACTGTAAGTAATTGTTTGAATTTTATTAGCAAGTTTTATAGTATGCAGTGATATTATCTGATATAAATAAGTTATCAGCGGCTAAGCTTTAAAATAATACTGCCATATCACACTCACCAGAAGGTAAAAAGTGCTACAATCGCTACAGTAACCAGCAGCTGTAAGGAAAGGATAGAATATACCTGAAAGATAAGAAAAAAACTTCAAAAACTATCAAATTTATGCAACAGAACAAATACAATCCCGGGATATCACCACTATCACGTTCTCTCCACAAGAACAATAGCTCTGTGTTCTGCCTCATACAGTCTCCCACATTTACTCTCATACTGAGATCTCTTCACTTTACACCATGGAGCTCTTATCCCACACTTACCTTTCTTATAAATGAACGTCTTACTCTGTCGTCCTCCCAACTCATTGAGGTCAGCATCTCGGTGTCCCCAGAATAGGCTGCACTACCGTAGCCGGGGCTGCTGCCTGTAGGACAGGGTGACAGTTTACTGCCAACAGAAGGGCAGCGGGCAAGCATTATGCTGCCTACAAATGTTACTGAGAAAAGCATCTGATCTCCTTACCAGCCAAATACTCTCTTTATGTAACCAATTCTACTAGAAAAGCACAGAACAATCAATATACACACAAATCTCATCAATTAACGGTGCAATTGATTTAAGTAGAACTAAACTGACAAAATGTTATCACTAAACTTCAAAATATACTTTATTAAATAAAAACATTCCAGTGTCCTTCTTTTTCCCCTGCCTTTCTTCCTTCTGTAAGCAGTTTGTATAAATCAGTTCTCTGTCTTGAGAGATAAAGTAGCCCGATAAACTGTCTAACAACTTAAATGGGTATTCCAGGAATAAGCACAATTCATATACAAAAGGGTTGTCAAAATCTAAGATAATATGTATTTAGTTATTACTTGAAATGTTGCTCCCCTTAGCAGAAAAATACTGTTAACATACACTATAATAAAGAATTAAAATGCTACTGGCCCTTTAATCAGTTCCTTGATTTTCTCCGTGCGGAGCAAACATATGACTGAAGATGCCACTGGTCACATGTCCACATCACATGTCCTGCATCTGCCTGGGCAGGTCATGTGATCATCACTATCTTTGGCTGTAGTTGGTTGGTTGCAGTGCATCCTGTAAGGCCGGTGTGGTGGTAAGATGTCATCTCAGAGAGGTGATGTGCAGGGATGGCAGTTACACATCATTACTATAGTAACAGAGCAGGGCAGTCTGTTATATCATCACTGGGAGCAAAGCATAGGAGGAGTTACTCTATCTCTAAATCTGTAAAGGATCATGGGACTTGTAGTTTCCAGTGCGGCCATCTTGGTGATAACTCACCTACTTTAGAAAGCCCATAACATTTTGTGAATCAGAAAATTAAACTATTTAAGCTCTATTTTGTGACTAATGACACATTTGTTATATTGATTTATTTGTCGCATTCTTTTTATAAAGAAGGATCTCTAATCCTAATCATAATATCGCACAAAGATTTTTAAAGTTACAGTCATTAGTAAATTGAAACAGTTATAACTCTGGTTCTGTGGCACAATGCACAATCTGAATTTCGAAACATTGGGAAATCCAAATACCAAAAAACTGCAGTGGGATCCTATGCTGGTGAAGATAAAGCAGCAATAAAGAGAAGCCAGAAGCTCCAACATAGAGGGTTTGATAAGATGGCTTGTGTCATTGAAGAATTTATAGTAACAGATCGTAGTTCACATCTAGAGCATGTTGTGCTGGGCATTTCTGGCCTATTTACTAAACATTTTAAAAACTGTACACAGTGGGGGTATTTTATCATTAGATCCATTAGGCTCCTTACGACAGTTCTATGTCTGTCTTTGGAGTTCTGCTGCCCTCAGATTCATTAAAGTGGCTTTGGCCTTCATCTTCTGGCAGTGTCTTATGTTATGTGGGTTGTTTGCGACAGTTGCATGAGAAGTCGCAAAAAACCATCAAAAGTCTTAAAAGAAGGCCAGGTGGGGACCAGCATCAATTTGCGCCAAAACATGCACCTAAACAGAGAGACGCATATCATAAATTCGGTCCTATTGTGAAAACAAGTCTATGCAAATAATGAAGTTGGTGCGAGCAGGGTCTATGTCAAAGTCACTTTGCACTGTCCTATCTGAATTTGGCATGATGGAAAGTGGCAAAACATCATTTGCACCAAAACAACGGCAAACATAGCCAAAAAACATTGTTAAATTACCTACAGTATATGTGTGTTTTTGGACAGCAGCCTACTCAGATTTAACCACATCCAAAGAATCACATCCAAAGTGGAAATAAAACACACACACATACTTTTGGGGTTGTTGGTTAAACTTGTCAATCACATAGACAGGCTGTTACAGAACCATAAATTTGGATCACTAAACTATAAATGAGTCATAAAATTATATAAAATGTTGTTCAATGGGAACTACATCAATTGCCTACTTAGAAAAGACCACTGAAAACAGATGACTCACATTTGCCGATAATGAAAGTCACTTTCGCACAGTCAGTATTTGATCAGTATTTTGCATAAGTATTTGAAAGCAAAAACCAAAAGTAGACTGTTGAATTGAAAAGATCTGCATCTGTGTTCTGGACCCAATCTTAGGCTACATTTACTTGAACGTATGCCCGCCGGGCGCATACGTTTGCTGCGATGGAGAGGAGGAGTGATGACCCCTCCCCTCTCCATTGCGATGCATGGCGCACGGCACCTTAACATTTCTTATCTTTTCCCCCGTGTACGGAGTGGTATGGTGCTACACTTTATCACTCCGTGCGCCCATTGCCGTCTATGGGGGGAAATACTGACCATGTGAAAGCTTAAGTGAAAGGAGAAAATTACCTTCTAGATTATGAAAATGAATTAGGGGTCTCCTAACATTGGTAACAGGTGCAAGAGATCTGCCATAATAATCAAACTTATGATAAATTCTTAGTATAATACAATAATTTGTAGTTTTACCTGTGTCCTCTTGTGTCCAGTTGGGATATGGAGTCACAGTTGAAGATGTATTAAGAAAACCAGCCTTCTTCACGTCACCAGCTGTTGCTTCTTCATAAGAAGGAGGTGCAGAGGGGGCCACGGTGCTTGACTGCACATCGGCATTACCTCCTCCATTCTCTGGAGGTTTGTTATTGACTGTAACCTGCAAAGAAATGCAAGAAAAGTAGATAAAGCCAATTGGACAAGTTGAAGCAAATTCAGTGTGAAAGATCTTGGGCACTGTATTCCTGCTGTAGCTGCATTAAGAGATCTTGTCAATCTAAAATATTCTCCGCTATCGATGCTAGTACCAGCATCCATCAATGGGTGTTAGCAGTGGGGATAATTGTTCCCAAATTCAACTTTCAGGTCAGGTTTGGACGAACTAGGCAAAGCTGAACCTGAATAGGGGGTCTGCTTATTGATACTTTATTCAATTCCATTGTACAGAGATTGCAGTGTATTTGTCTTCGTCAGTCTTCTATAGCAGTGTATCTGGGACCATCTACACCCAAAATGTGTTATCCAGGGATCAGGTTAGGTAGCCCCTTATATGGTCCTTAAGAAAAAAAATTGGTCGCCCCACAAATACCCCATATCTAACTCCAAGTCATATAATGTGCAATATCCAGCAGCCACTGGTCTAAAATGCCCCTTTTCCTGCAGCTGCCTCCTTTTCTGTAGCCCTTCCTAGTGCTCCTTTTTCTGTCTTTATAAGAAGGGGCTACAAAGAGGGGACACTATAATACACTTTTTTCTGTAGGCTCCTACACACACACACCTATGATGTCCCATTGTCTATGGCCTTTTCACTATCAGGAAAAAATATATATATACCGTACTATACTTACTCGAGTATAAGCCAAGGCTTTTTTACCACAAAAAACTGGGAGAACTAATTGACTCAAGTATAAGCCTAGAGTGGGAAATGCAACTGCTACTCTTTAATAAAATTTCTAGCAGCCCCCCCCCCTCAATAATAACATGACCACAACAGCAGCCTCCTTTAATTTATCCAATGTTTACAGCAGAGCCCCCTCTTTTTAATGAAATATCCACACCAGAGCCCCCATTCGCTAAAGAAATGTCCACAGCAGAGCCCCCTTTAATAAAATGTCCACAGCAGAGCCGCCCTTTAATAAAATGTCTATCACAAAGCCCCTCCTCACTAATGAATTATCCATAGCAAAGCCATCCACTCCAGCATTAAAGAGAACCTACCACCACGATTCTACCTATAGAGGTAGAACGGGTGGTAGGTGGATGTATGGGATGTGAGGATAGCCCATTTTAAAGCTAATCCTCACGTCCAAGCTATCTTTTAGAAAACTTTGTTCCGCTGATATGTAAATTTTGTTAAGCGGCTACTGGGGCGTGGAGTAGCCGTACATGAGGCTACAAGTCGCGGCTACTCCACGCCCCAGTAGTCTCTTTTCTCCTCCAACCATTTTATCTCCGGCGCGCAGCTACGAGGAGCTGTGCGCCGAAGATTAAATGGTAGGAGGAGAAAAGAGGCTATTGGGGCGTGGAGTAGCCGCGACTTGTAGCCTCATGTCCAGCTACTCCACGCCCCAGTAGCCGCTTAACAAAATTTACAAATCAGCAAAACAAAGTTTTCTAAAAGACGTGAGGATTAAGGGATGTGAGGATTAGCTCTAAAAAGGGCTATCCTCACATTCCATTCATCCCCCTACCACCCGTTCTACCTATACAGGTAGAATCATGGTGGTAGGTTCCCTTTAAATGTCCACAGCAGAGCTCCCCTCATTAATGATATGTCCACATCAGAGCCCCTTTAAAAAAGATATAGAGGTGTCTCTGCCCGCTCAGCCAGGAAGAGAAGAAGCTGCAGGAGAAGAAGCCAGAGTTATAGAGGTTTTTTCCAAAGTTCTTTGGCCATGGCCTGGGACTAGGTGTTCCACAACCCGGTCTTGGTGACTTCCGTTCCTAAGTATAGTAACATATTCCTTTTTATAAGTACCTACAGAGCTTGCGTAAAGACATATATATATATATATATATGGTGTATACCCAGCAGTTAGCCTGCCACAAAATACACAGCAAATTGCAAAGTTTGAGGCTCAATACAGGATGAGTGATTGTCATATGGTACCAACTCCCACGTCACCAGCTTCCATCTGCTCAGAGGCCAAGGTGTTAGTCACAAGCTGTCATATCCATGGATACACAATTTTTTGGATTAAACATTCTGAAAGAGTCATTTGACTTAAACCTTTGCTGATCACATTAGTACAGCGCGATACACAAAGGAAACCTAGATAAACACTCATGACAGGAAGCACAGTGTTTGGCTAGTGAAGTCTGAAATTCCAATTTTACATTTCATAGAAGTTGAAGTAGAAACCCAATCGAAACAAACAATCGAAAATATTCACATGCTTTAGTATGTATCTGAATTTGCCTAAAAAATGGGTAACCAATAGTATTGACTGGTGTTGACGTAACAAAGTCACTCAAGTGAATTCCCAGCATGACATGCAAATTGCATGGGGGTACTACACTAATGGCGTAATGTGCCACAAGCAGGGGCGTAACTACAGCGGTGGCAGCCATAGCAGCCGCTATTGGGCCCACAGCGTCAGGGGGCCCCGTCATCAGTCCTGACACTAAAGAATGAAGAATGTGCACCATTATATACATATTACACTGCACTTTTTGGAATATATATTGTTTATGTGTGTGTATCTGTGATGTGTATATGCTGTATATGTATACGTTGTACGTGGTGTATAAATACAGTACGTTATGTGTGTATGTAAGCTGTATGTGTGTATATGTGATGTGTATATGCTCTATATGTGTGTAACCGTGTATAAATTTGTATGTATGAGTGATGAACTGTATGTTTATATGTTTATGTATATAGGAATGTAATATATGTATATTTTTAAGCCGGCAGGGGGTCCCCTTCAGAAGTCTGCTATGGGGCCCTGCCTCTCCTAGTTACGCCACTGGCCACAAGGATTTGAAGGCCTCAAAGCAAAGTTTAGAAGAAAAGTATTCTGCTGTGAGCAAGGCCTGCTAGTGAGCCGACCACAGGTGGTGACCCTTCAAATGGCGGCCCATTTAAGGGGAATTTAAAAGGTTAAAACCTGTGATCAGTGCCAGCAGGATCATAGGACCATAAGTAGTGTTGAGCCGTCTTGAACACCCAACACTAAAGCTACATTCACATGACCGTATGGGGGCGTATGTACGACTGCAAGGTTGCGCACTGAGCGATACGGTGCCGTGCACATTCAGTACCGTATAACTCCGTACACGGGGAAAAGATAGGACGTGTCCAATCTTTCCCCATAGTACGGCCGTACGCTAAGGAATGCCTGTGGAGAGGGCAGGGGTCACCCCTCCTCCTCCCCATGTTGTCGGACGTATGCCTGCGTGATCTGTGCCAGAACCTATCGCAGATGTTAGTGGTGGGTGGTCAAGTCCACTCATCCCTACTTATGATCCTACATTTCAACTACTGGAGTTGCTATGAGGAAAATAATCACCCAATCACCGCGTGCTCCAGCAAATCACCAGTTTCCAGCAAATCACCGGAATCTCTAATTTACAATAATCAGTTTTGTTTATGGATTTACAGAACTTACAAAACAATGAAACAAATTGATATTTACTGTATCTTACAGTAACACATGCTACAAAAATGATACAATTTTAATAAATTTAAAAGAATAGCCAAAAGTTACAAATGTGCACATATATTTCTGTATTTAGGTTTATCTACATCCCATCTCCCCTCTCCTTCTCCCAGTGATTCATAACCTATTTATAGATGGGTTTTTTTTAGTGTTCCATTTCTCTGTGACCCTAAATGTTTTTGGATATATAGACATGAGTTAGATAGATGGATAAATGATTGATAGATAGACATGAGGTAGATAAATAGATAGATAGATAGATAGATAGATAGATAGATAGATAAAAAGATAGATAAATAGATAGATAAAGAAATACAAATATGATATTGATATATAGAAATACATAACATACTCAGTGTACAAGAGAATTGCAGTACAGGGGTTAATGCACCACTGCAGGGGATAACATATGATCTTGTATATTTTGGCTTGTCACATGAGCGCTCTATCTGTTCTATCTACTTGACTGCTGAGTAGTTTTTGTGACGCAGTAATGCTGTTCTCTCCCGCAGCTTCTTTTACCTTTCTGGTAGTGACTTGATATTACATAATTTATGCATCCAGCTCCTCTTAAGTTACGTTTTGCCAGCAGGCACTGTTTAATCCAATATTTGCTATTTGGGAATTGTGTGCTTTTACGTATCCTTATGAATTGTACTTTGTAGCATTCTATGTTCTGGCAGATACATAATAGCTTATATAACACATACAGATCTAAAGATGGAAAGTACAGACGTTGTCGTGAGCTATGTCCTGTATATATGTATCATGCTGTGATATATGGGATGGTAGGATGTAGGGATTACCTTTCCCTGGGTCATGGTGCTGCGCTGTGGGATCTCTCCGGATGCCGGACGCTCTGATCAGCTCTGGACAGTAATGATGCTTTACATTCTAGCAACATCCAGCAGCCTGCAGGACTGTACCATTCCTCCGTAATCCAGGAGGGGGAGCAGTGACTCTGTTCATGTTTACAGGGAAGGAGGGAGGGAGAATTAGAAATCACATGCAAAAACAATACACTAGTAATTTCTAGAGAAACGTACGAATAATACAAAGCATAAGGATATATGGAATATGGAAAATAGTAAATCCCGACATAAAGTTTTATGCAAAGATTACAATATGGGAAGAAATTATTACAACTTCAGCTTCAACTAAAATTATGCAAACTATTATATCCTATAGGAATCCGCTGCAATTATAATGCAAAATATTGTGGCAATAGCTTCCCATATTAGCCTAGCAAATGCATCAGATACCTATACTTTCTATTAAATAAATACCTCCCAGCAGGACAGTCCTGGATTTTGGAGACAGGAGATATTTCCCGGGACAGGAGAATGAAGACAGAGTAGATCACAGTGATAATTCAGAGAGATGTCAGCTGACTCAACCGTCAGCTCTCTGCACCTCCTCTCTGCCTCTGGTAATTCTATGTGAGGCAAAGCTGGCAGGTGAGATGTGATGATGTCATCTGTCATCGGCTTCAGAGCTATAGCAGGAAGACAAGAGAGAGGAGGAGAGTTGCTGCCAGGGGATGGGGAGAGGTGAGTATCTGTGTTTATTATTTTTTTCACTAAGCAGCAACAAGGAAAGAAGGAGATGAAGGCCTCAATATCAGGGGGAGAAGCTGGGGGGGGGGGGATATGAAGGGAATCTACTGAGTGGGGGAATAATATAAGGGGAAGCTGCTGGGGGGCTACAATGTGAGGCACTGGAGAGGCACGATAAAAGGAGGAGCTGCTGGAAAAGCACAATGAGAGGGGGACTTGTTGGGCACAATAAGAGGCACAATCTGCTGTTGGTTAGTATAAGATAGGGCTTTCATATGAGCGGGAGTTGGGGTGAACTATGTGATGGGGAGGTGCTGGGGCAGCACAATATGAGGGGGAGCTGTGTAGCACAATGTTAGGGGGTTACAATGTGGGGGGCAGAAGGGAGACGCAATGTACCAGGGAGGTGGTGGGACAAAATGTGAGGGGGAAATTGAGGACACAAGGCAGCAATCATACTGTGTGGGGGTGGTGTGGGGGCAAAATATGTGGCTCAGGGCAAAAAAAATGTTCCTCTTTTTCTTCTACAAAAGTTGGGAGGTATGCAAATGGCCAAAAAAATAAGTTGCTTGAACTCCTCTATATATCTACATACACCCTTCCCGAGGGTGTTCTAGTGATATAAACAATAATACTCATCATATAAAGCTACAGAAAAAAACAGGAGAGGTGCCATCTACACAACTGCACATAGTACACACTGCAATGTTTGTAGATGCGCATCCCATGGCGTGCAGCAGGCACGATTCCCAGTGCCGATACCTATTCCAGTCTCCTCAGCTAGCCTTGTATTTGACGTCATACACTATTGCCGTAAATCCACATTTTGAAGACATTAAAAACGCTATTGAAACCCATTGAAGTGCTTGATCCTAATTTAACTATAGTTACCTGGGGTTGGATCACTGGGTCAATAGCACCAAGGTTGTGGAGACTGAACACAATGGGGCACATTTACTTACCTGCAATCCCCGACGAGAACACACAGCTGCCGTGATTCACTTACTGTGTGCGCCCCATATCCTACATGTGTTGATTCCCCGATCAGGTCCGCCAAGCTCACCATCTTCTTCCCGGGTTCATGTAAGTGCATTAAATGCGACAAAATTTTAAAGTTAAATCCAGCTGTTTGTCTGAATCCGTCGGCCCGTCTGTCGGCCTGCCCCCCGATTTGTGTCGTGTGAAAGTGGGCGCGATTGTGACACAATTCGATTGCGTGTGGCAAAAAACCCTGTTAAATGTGGTGCAAAACAGAAATTGTCGGGAAACCCGACGGAAATGGGGTCCACGGACCCTTAGTAGATGTTCCCCATTATCTGGTGGTTGAGGTTGAGTAGAATTGAATGCAACGCTTGACAAGGACAAGCTATCCTTGGCGGAAGGTGTCTCCTCTGTATCCCCTCAGCCATGCCCCAATCATGCCCAAGAGCTTCTCTGGGTGTAATCCTCCTCAAGAATTGTCCCCTGGTTGGACAGTGCAGTACTGGTCCAGCAATCCACCCTGAGAGCCATGTGGAGACTGGCCTTATACCTGGTCTTCTACTTCCACCTCCTGTGGCAGCATTACATCTTCCGTCATGGCCTGAAGAGCTTTACGAGCAGGCAAAAGATGAGGATGGTGGCACTGATGATGGTGTCATCTGTGCTGACCATTTGGTAACGTGTTGGTTTAATGCTTCATGCCACAAATGTCCCTCATAATTGAAGGTGAAGTGCTGTTGGTAAATACAGGGTCGGCCACTAAATAAAATGGGAATTTCCTGTTTGTGGCACAGGAGGGAGGGAGAAACTGTTCAAGATGGGTGTTGGCCATGGTGGCCATTTTGAATCCATCTTTTTTCTTCCAATGGGAAGAGGGTCATGTAACACATGAAATTTATTGAGAATTTGACAAGAACAATGGTCTGCTTGGTTTTAATGTAACTTTATTCTTTCATGAGTTATTTACAAGTTTATGACCACTTATAAAATGTGTTCGAAGTGCTGCCCATTGTGTTGGATTGTCAATGCAACCCTCTTCTCCCGCTCTTGACACACTGATAGCAACACCGCAGAAGAAATTCTAGCACATGCTTCCAGTATCCATTGTTTCAGAAGCTGCACTTCTGGTAGTTTTAGAGCATAGACGAGCAGGGTCTCCAGCACCCTGAATGGTATCATTTCAAAGGCCAGCAATTTTTATATGCTCCTATTCAGGAACATAGCTTGTGTGTGAAATGGCCCAAACTTCCGCTTTCTCTCCATTATTTGGTGGATTGATAGCTGAAAGTATGGTGTGAACAGGTTTACTGATGGTGACAGTGGTGCTGCTGGTGGTGGGAACCCAGTTGGCCTTGTCATTTGTCGAAGTGGTGGAAGAGGCTGAACAGGGTTGAGCATTGTTTAACATGGCCTGTCTACATTGGGCACATTTACTAAGGGTCCTACGGCCGTGATTCGTCGTGTTTTCCTGAATATTTCCGATTCGCGCTGTTTTGAGCCGAATTGCCTTGGGTTATTGGCACACACGATTGTGCATCGGCGCCGGCTTTCACGCAACAGAAATCGGGGGGTGTGGCCGTCAGACAACCAGACGGATTCGGAAAAATCACGGAATTTAAAAAACGATTTGTGTTGCAAGACACGCACTCACATGCACCGGGAAGAAGAAGGTGAACTCCGGCGGACCTCGGTGCAGCAGCGACACCTGCAGGAACTTGGCTCAAATGGCTCATCAATCTCCATCATATCGCTTAGGTGTGTCATGGATGTGAACATGAGGTCTGGTAAACTACACATTTTAAAATAAACTAAAATAAATTTGATACAACCATTAACAAGTACACATCTATAATAATAATAATAATGATGATAATAATGATGTTTAATAATTTAAATGACTCAGTGACCCAGCCTGAAAACAACATTGGAAATTCAAATTCTTTTCTCCATTTCATTTTCACAGTTCAAATGGCAATTTCAGTGTCAGTATCCTTTAGTGGTTAATACTAATTCTAACCTTGTGTATAATAAATATGTTTGATGACTTAGAGCCGACATATTTGTATTCCACCAAAGAGGAGGTGTGCAATCATATTTTATATTGAAAACAATTGGAAAGGCCAGGGATAAAGCTCTGTGCAAGTGAATGGAGCGATGTAGGAGGAGTGATGTAACCTGCTATTCTTCTATATAAAACAGAATTTATATTATGCTTTAATATATTAGATTATATGATTTTTTGGCTCACATACATTTTTGGGAAATATTTACTGTAAGTTATGAGTTCCCTATCAGTATTATTACTGGTCTTCTGTATCCTCGCATTACAGATTTAAAGAGAACTTCCTGTTACAAGCCGCATTTTCTGGACTAATTTTGCCACATCTGTGCCCAAGTCATCCTTTGTGCATAAGGTTGATATATCACTCTGTCATACTGTTTTTTAGTTTGTGTGAACACCTGTGTATTCCTTTCACTGACAACCTTGATTGATTCGCACCCGTTTCATCAATAGTTGACCAGTTGGTCCTGACAGACTCTCTACACTCACATTGTTCCCTTGCTATCTTGTCTGGATTTCACAGTTCTTCTTCCATCACTACCAGGGGCCAGGACTCTGACTACACATTAAAGGTCTGCCTGCCCTAAGTTCTTTACCTGCTGTAGACTTAGTTCTTTGTAAGCTCTTGATAACCTGCACTATGCATATTGGTATTTTGACCCTTTATTTTTATTCAGACTATCCTTATGCCCTGTGATTTTATACTGTGTTTGTTCACTTGGTTCTAACGTGACTCTGCTGACTATTCTTCTCTTATTTTACAGTCTCTCTCTTGTTCTGTCTCCGTGTTTTGCGCAACAAAGGAGCGTTGACAAGTTGTCCCCTACCACCTAAGCAATCAAGCAGGGATAACTCAGAGCTCACCAGTCCATTCCAAGATCCTGCATTAGTCACTTAACCAGTCTAAATTCCAAAAACCGCTTGTAATAGTGGATCTGAATTTAGCTGCAGGGAGATCACCAAGTTGATACTTCTAGAAGTGGTCCTGCTCTAGGGGATGGCTGGCCCAGGGCTAATAATGGGGTTGGGTAAAGGAAAAGTTTAAAGGAGTTTATGAAGCATTGAGTTCATCTTCAAGGAATGATACATAGGTTGAGGTTTTTTTAGGCAACAATGGGGGTCATTTACTAGGGGCCCGATTCGCGGTTTCCCGACGTGTTACCCGAATATTTCCGATTTGCGCCGATTTTCCCTGAATTGCCCCGGGATTTTGGCGCACGCGATCGGATTGTGGCGCATCGGCGCCGGCATGCACGCGAAGGAAATGGGGGGCATGGCCGAACGAAAATCCGACGGATTCGGAAAAACCGCCGCAAATTAAAAAAAAAAATGTGTTGCAAAAATTGCACTTACCTTCACTCAGTCCGGCTCGGTGTATTCCAGTGCGTTCCGATGCTCTTCAGCGCAACGTCGGAGGAACTACCTTAATAAATCCCGGCCGGACCCGAATTCAGCGCAGAGAACGGGTAAATGGACCGGGTAAGTAAATCTGCCCCAATATGTTTAAGATGGTCATTCCCTTATAGTATAGAGGTGGGAAAACCCTATACATGTAAACACATAATCTCAAAATAGTGTTGCTCAAATGCTTGTCAAATATTATTTATCACAGTTATCCTTTACTCTCTAATTTTCTCATGTAAATTTAACCCTGCAGGGTTCGATTGCTAATTCAATATACTGCAATACTACTGTATTGCAGTATATAGCAATTTTACTACGATTTCTAATAGCCTGCCATCTGCTGGCTATTAGAGATCATTGCACATGGGAAGCCTACGAGTCTCAATGAGACTGTAGGCTGCTATGCCAACTGATCGCTGCCCTCCTATGATGAACCCGACCGCGGCACTTAACAGGTTAACTACCCCGATCAGTGCCAGCACCTACCGCGGCAGAAACAGGTGGGCGTCAGCCGCTGTGTATGGCGAGAGCTCAGCTTGTGAGCTTTCTCCATACATCCTTCACTGTACTAGGACGATATAGTTTGTCCTCAGTCGCGAAGATGTTAATGTAGATTACATTTGTGAGAATCTCATTCCTCGCCCAAGGAGGCGCATGCGCACGGTGATAGCAGGCTGCGACACATGCTATAGCACTTCTGGGTCGTCGCAATGTTTCCTGTGACCATGCGCGTCCCGGTAAACATGGTTTGTGGCGCTAATCAGATAAGGTGAGCCACTGGTTCCTGAGGCCTCATACCCCTGAGGAAGTCGCTTGAGGTGACGATAAGCATGGGGAGGCTCCCACCCCAATCGGGATTCAGTATTTGGTGTGTTTGCTGTTGGGCTTGGTGATTCATAGCTTACTCGCATCCATTTTTTGTGATGCAGTAGAAAGGGATAATGCACTTGCACTTTATTATCATGAGTTTATATGCTATATACCTTAGCCAAGTCAGCTGGTTCATGTGAGCGCACATGCATTTCTGTGAATTTTTATACATGTTTACAAAAACAAGTGATTTGGGTCAGCAATACCTTTCGTGCATTTTGGTACTTACCTGTGTGATTTGTGTTCCATTCTGTTCCAACACTACCAGTCAGGGGTGGAGGGTGGAGTACAGTCATTGTACTTACTCCATCCTGTGTTCTCTGTGGTACTGATGTACTTTTAATTGATTTTTAATGTTATGTGTATATGTTTTCTATGAATGAATAAAGATGAGTTGTGATTTTTTGTTCCATTGTAGCACGCTCTTTTTCTTAGTGGTCATTATGGTATTCTTTAGTGTATGGACCTGGTGAATAGGTATTAGTTGTGCATGCTCCGTTGTTTCAGTGTTTCTGTAATCTACTTCTTGCAAGCAAGGCCTGAAATTTGTTCGAAGACGCGTCACGTCATAGTGCATATAGTACACACGGTATACCTTCCGTATTATGTTCTTACCCTAGTGTGTGACAACTAGGTGTCACTGCACGGACTCCCCTGGTCCCCTAAAGACCTGCGGTTTACAGAGGACATACAAGTACTGAGCTCAGGTTTTAGGCGTAAGCCTGCGGTCAGGATTTGACAAATACACCTAGATGGTCCGACACAGTCTTTTCCTCCTGGCTGAAAAGCCTATAAAAGGGTTAAATGCAAACTGACATTGAATAATTGCTACTATAGTTGCGCAAAAGTTCACATTGGCTTAAACAGCCCAATGGGTACAGTGCTTAGAAACGTTACATAAGGTTACAAAAACATAGTGGCTACTTTTAGTAGGAAAATAGCAATGTCCATTTCCTGAAAAGAAAGGCATGATATGTAGAGATGAGCGAGCATTAAAATGCTCGGGTACTCGTTATTCGAGACGAACTTTTCCCGATGCTCGAGTGCTCGTCTCGAATAACGAGCCCCATTGAAGTCAATGGGAGACTCGAGCATTTTTCAAGGGGACCAAGGCTCTGCACAGGGAAGCTTGGCCAAACACCTGGGAACCTCAGAAAAGGATGGAAACACCACGGAAATGGACAGGAAACAGCAGGGGCAGCATGCATGGATGCCTCTGAGGCTGCTTAAATGCACCATTATGCCAAAATTATGGGCAACAGCATGGCCATGACAGAGTGACAGAATGAAGCTAGATAGCATCTAAAACATCCAATAATTGACCCCGACACTATAGGGGACGGCATGCAGAGGCAGCGGCAGCAGCGGAAGGCTAGAGAGTGTCATGGCGACATACCCTAAATGGACTCAGGCTTCACCAAAGGAGGTGAGCAAGAAGCGCTGAAATGATTTCCTATGTGAACAAATGGTTGACAGTATATTTAGTCGATAACACAGCATGGTGGCGACATAGTGACCAAGTTCCATAACGTATCTGGTGAAACACCCGAAAAATGAGCCTATCACAGCTCTTTTGATAAAGGGACGACATGGGGAGGCAGCCATGGAGACGACTTCCATGATTAAGAGTGACTACTGGGGCATCCATATTGCTTCTATGATTGAAACTTCAGGTCTCCAGCATGGTGACAGATGGGCCGAGTTCCACTATGTATCTGGTGAAACACCTGAAAATTCTGCCTGACACAGCTCGTTTGATAAGGGGATGATGTGCTGCATATCCTCTCGTGCTCCAGCGTCTGGGGTATAGACAGTTGAAAGTTGCACATGGAGACATTGGTGGATGCTGTGGAGGATCGTGGAGGCGAAATGGACAGGAAACAGCAGGGGCAGCATGCATGGATGCCTCTGAGGCTGCCTAATCTTGGGATGGAGCTGGCGGTCCGCTGCCAGGCGAGCTTTCGCCTGTCCAAGCCCCTGTCTCTCGGCTCCTCCCCACCCAAAATGGGCCTGGGGGCCAGAAGCGTTTACTTTGAAAAAATTATAATTTTCAAAGCAGGCGGGGTCATTTGAATATTTCACCTAGGAATAATGGAATAGCATAGTGGTTCTATTTTTAATTGTTTTTTGGAAATGGTTCCATGATTAAGAGCGACAGTATGGGGCATCCATATTGCGCTGCTATGATTGCAACTTCAGGTCTCCAGCATGGCGGCGACAGATGGACCGAGTTCCACTATGTATCTGGTGAAACACCTGAAAATTCTGCCTGACACAGCTCGTTTGATAAGGGGACCATGTATGGAGGCAGTGAACTAGTAGTAGATTAAAGGTGCTGCAGTTAAAACTATGTTAGTTGGATCTTGGGATGGAGCTGGCGCTCCGCTGCCAGGCGAGCTTTCGCCAATCCAAGCCCCTGTCTCTAGGCTACTACCCAAACAGCACTTCTAAGAACCTTTTGTATAAGATCAAGTGTAGTAGCGTTCTTATAAGTTTGGGTTATGGCGGGTGAGGGGAATGTAAACAGATGCGCAAGAAGCACTGAAATAATATCGGTAAATGATAAAAGTTTGCCAGTATATTTTGTGGATTACACAGCAGGGTGGCGACAAAGTTAACAAGTTTGATGTGGAAGCCATGAAAACAACCCAAAATTCTGCCTGACACAGTTCGTTTGATAAGGAGACCATGTATGGAGGCAGCTATATGGACGACTTTTGGAGGCAGCTATGGCGATGACGTGTGAAGGTAGCAATGCAGACAACGTGTGGAGCCAGCTAAAAAAACGACATGTGGAGGCTGCTATGGAGACAATTTAATTTGGATAGTGCCTGTATGTGGCAGTCCAAAAAAGTTTTCAAACCAGAGGAGCAGGTAGGTGGTCCTCCAGAAAAATTAAATAGATTGAGTGCCTGTATGTGGCACTCCCAAAAATTGCTTAAAACAGAGGACCGGGTAGGTGGCCCTCCAGAAAAATTAAATACATAGAGTGCTATAGCTAGAGCCAGTTGGCCCTAGCAAAAAATAGCCAGTTTCCTCTACTTTAGTGTACAAAGAGGAGGAGAAGGAGGACAATGAGGAGGAGGAGTGCATACATTATTCAGGTTGAGCTTCTTTCACCTGGTGGAGAATGAAAATCTGCAGAAATCCAGGCTTTATTCATCTTGATAAGCGTCAGCCTGTCAGTGCTGTCAGTCGACAGGCGTGTACACTTATCGGTGATGATGCCACCAGCTGCACTGAAAACCCGCCCGGACAATGCGCTAGCAGCAGGGCAGGCAAGAACCTCCAAGGCGTACAGCGCCAGTTCTTGCCACATGTCCAGCTTTGAAACCCAGTAGTTGTAGGGAGCTGTGTGATCATTTAGGACGATGGTATGGTCAGCTATGGTACTCCCTCACCATCTTTCTGTAAAGATCAGCCCTACTCTGCCGAGACTGGGGACAGGTGACAGTGTCTTGCTGGGGTGACATAAAACTGGCAAAGGCCTTGTAAAGCGTACCCCTGCCAGTGCCGGACAAGCTGCCTGCTCGCCTACTCTCCCTCGCTACTTGTCCCGCAGAAGTACGCCCTCTGCCGCTAGCGCTGTCAGAAGGGAAATACTGTTTCAGCTTGTGCACCAGGGCCTGCTGGTATTCATGCATTCTCACACTCCTTTCCTCTCCAGGGATGAGAGTGGAAAGATTTTGCTGTACCGTGGGTCCAGGAGAGTGAATACCCAGTAATCGGTGCTGGAATAAATTCTTTGAATGCGAGGGTCACGGGATAGGCAGCCTAGCATGAAATCTGCCATATGCGCCTGAGTACCAACGCGCAAGAATTCACTCCCCTCACTGGCCTGACTCTCCATTTCCTCCTCCTCCAACTCCTCCAACTCCTCTTCTTCTGCCCATACACGCTGAACAGTGAAGGACTGAACAATGGTCCCCTCTTCTGTCTCGCCAACATTCTCCTCCTCTTCCTCCTCATCCATGTCCACTCCTCATTGTAGACTTGAGGAAGCTGACTGACCTGACTACCAGTTCTGGTGGAAGTTGACATCTGTCAGTCTACAATCGCTCTGCGCTGCTGGTAAACTCTGGATAACATGGTTAATGTTGAATTCCACCTCGTGGGCACGGCGCACAACAGTCGGTGAGCGGGCAGTTGGAGGCGGCGCTGCCCTGAGAGTGGCAGCATCTGTGCTGGACTTCCTGAAATGCGCACAAATCAGACAGATTGGGGTATGTCTTGAGGAAACTCTGAACTATGAGATTTAACACATTGGCCAGGCATGGCACATGTGTCAGTCTGCCGAGTTGCAGAGCCGCCACCAGGTTACGGCCGTTGTCACACAAAACCATGTCTGGCTTCAGGTTCAGCGGTGCCAGCCACAGATCAGTCTGCGCCGTGATGCCCTGTAATAGCTCTTGGGTGGTGTGCCTTTTATCGCCTAGGCTCAGCAGTTTGAGCACCGCCTGCTGTCGCTTAGCGACGGTACTGCTGCTGTGCCTAGAGTTACCGACTGATGGCGCCCTGCCCACGGATGGTAGTTCGGAGGAGGAGGTGGAGGAGAAGTGGGAGGAGGCATAGTAGGCCTTTGAGAACTGGACCGAGGTAGGCCCCGCAATCCTCGGCTTCGGCAGTATATGACCAGCCCCAGGGTCAGACTCGGTCCCAGCCTCCACCAATTTAACCCAATGTGCCGTCAGCGATATATAGTGGCCCTGCTCGGCAGCACTCGTCCACGTGTCTGTGATCAGGTGGACCTTGTCAGAAACGGCGTTGTTCAGGGCACGGATGATGTTCTCTGACACGTGCTTGTGCAGGGCTGGGATGGCACATCGGGAAAAGTAGTGGCGGCTGGGGACCGAATACCGAGGGGCGGCCGCCGCCATGAGGTTTCCAAAGGCCTCGGTCTCTACCAGCCTATAGGGCAGCATCTCCAGGCTAAGCAACTTGGAGATGTGGATGTTGAGGGCTTGGGTGTGTGGGTGGGTTGCGCTATACTTCCTTTTGCGCTCCAGCTTCTGGGGTATGGAGAGCTGAACGCTGGTGGATGCTGTGGAGGATCGTGGAGGCGGTTTTCGCACGGGAGTTGTTTGGGCCGTGGTCCTGGGCAGGGGGCTGACTAGCAGATGACACAGGGGAAGGAGCAGTGGTGTGCCCGGCCGGAGGTGAACGGGCTTGGTGCTATTGAGTGGGGTGTTTAGCATTCATATGCCTGCGCATACTGGTGGTAGTTAAGCTAGCAGTGGTGGAACCCCTGCTGATCCTGGTTTGGCAAATGTTGCACACCACAGTCCGTCGGTCATCCGGTGTTTCTTTAACCTCTTCCCGCTCAGCGTCCGATATATCGGACGCTGAGCTCAGTGACTTAGCGCTCAGCGTCCGATATATCGGACGCTGAGCTGATGCCGGTTTGGCTCAAGATCTGAGCCGAACCGGCATCGGGAAAGACGGGGTGCCGGCTGTGACTGATAGCCGGCACCCCAGTGTAACACCCGCGATCGGAGTTGTCTCCGATCGCGGGTGCTTAACCCGTTAAATGCCGCGGTCAGCGCGACCGCGGCATCTAACATGTATCTGGGGGGTCTTTCCCCCACGATCGCCCCCCCCGAACCGTTTTCGGGGTGCGCCGATCGTTGCTATAGTAACTCTGGGGTCCGATCTGGACCCCAGAGTTACCTGCAAGAATTGCCAGTAAGATGGCGTCTGTGACGTCATCTTACTGGCACAGTGCCAGCCTATGCAAGTGCATAGGCTGACACTGATAATACTCTGCAATACATGAGTATTGCAGAATATTATCATGAAGAAGCAATCAGATGATTGCTTCTTCATGTCCCATGGTATAAAAGTGATAAAGTAAAAAAAAAAATGTTATTCAATAAAAAAATAAAGTAATAAATCACTAAAAATGCCCAAAACCCCCAAAACATATAAATAGACATATAACTAAAAAAAAAGTCTAAATCATAACACAAACCCCACATATATAGTATCACCGCGTCCGTAACAACCCGTAGAATAAAAGTAAATCATTATTGAACCCCCACGATAAACGCCTTAAAAAAAAACTGCTATAAACCTTCCAAAAATTATGATTTTTAGCTATTCAATCCCACAAAAAATGCTATAAAATGCGATCAAAAAACCATGTGTACTCCGACATGATACTGGTGCAAAGTACAACATGTCCCGCAAAAAACAAGCCATCAACCAGCTCCGTAGCCAAAAAAGTAACAATGTTATGCCACTTGGAAGACGGCAATACATAAATGATAGATTTTTCCCCACATTAGGGTTTTGTTTGACAAATTTAGTAAAACGTAAGAAAATATATTCAAGTCTGGTATCCCCGTAATCGTATCGACCCATAGAATAAAGATAACATGATTATTAGTCTATACGGTGAACACCAAAAAAAAAAAGAGTAAAAAATCCAGTACAGAATTGATGCTTTTCTACTCCTGCCCTCAAAAAAAGTTCCTAAATTTTCAACAATAGGTGATACCAACCCCAAAATGGTAACAATGGAAAAAGCATCTCATCCCTCAAAAAAAATGGCATCACATGGCCCAAATAACGGAAAAGCGAAAATTTTATAGCCTTCAAAAGGGGCCAATGAGGAAACTAAAATCCTGGCAGCTGCAGGGCGCTCCTTCCCTTCTGCGTCTCGCTGTGCCCCCATAAAACAAGTAACGGCCACATGTGGGGGGTCTTTGTACTCAGGAGAAATTGCAGAACAAATTGTATGGTGGGTTTTCTCTTTTTATATTTTGGAAATGTGTAAATTTTAGTGCTAAATGAACGTATAAGGGAACAATATGACCATTCTAAATTTCACCTCCATTTTGATTCAATTACTATGAAGATCTCAAGGGGTTAACAATCTTCGTAAAAGCGGTTTCTGATAGCTTGAGGGGTGCAGATTTGAAAATGGGTTGGTTATATAGGGGGTTTTGATGCTAAATATGTAAAATTTCATTCCAAACTGTATTTATCCCCAAAATAGTCAATTCTGAAAATCCGGAAAAGCGATATTCTTTTTGTAAGCCGCGTGACATCAAAATAAATTATCCAGACATTTCAGAAATTATGAAACTGTAAAGTAGACAAATGGGAAATGTTATTCAGCAACTTATTTAGGTGGTAAATCTATCTGCCTGGAAACGCAATGATTTTTAATTTCGAAAATGGCAAATTTTTCAAAAAATTTATCATATTTTCTTTTTTTTTGTGAATAAACGCAAAACTTATCAGCCAAAATTTACCACTAAAATGAAGTACAACATGTGGGGAAAAAACAATCTCAGAATCGTTTTGATAAGTAACAGTGTTCAAAAGTTATAACCATATAAAGCGACGCAGGTCAGAATCCAAAAAAATCGGGCTGAGCCTTAACCTGCAAAATGGCCGTGTCCTTAAGGGGTTAAAGAACCTCCAGACTTCTGAAAATCTAGCCCTCGCCACGAGAGCTTGACTACCGGCAACATTTGGCGCTGATGCACCAGCTCTGGCCCTGCCTCTCTGTTTGGCCCCACCACTGCCTCTTCCAACCTGTTCTGCTATAGGACTCGCCTCCGTCTCAGAAGCACTGTGTTCACCCGGCCTATCAACCCAGCTTGGGTCTGTCACCTCATCATCCTCCGATCCCTCAGTCTGCTCCCCCCTCGGACTTCCTGCCCTGACAACAACTTCACCACTGTCTGACAACCGTGTCTCCTCATCGTCCGACACCTCTTTACACATTTACAAATTTTGCTGGGAGGGGGCAGACTGGGGGGAAGGAGGCTGAGGTGGAGGAGCTGGAGGAGTGCTGATTTCGGTGACATGGGTGGACTGCGTGGAAGACTGACTGGTGGACAAATGGCTAGAAGCATTGTCCGCAATCCACGACATCACCTCTTCGCACTGTTCTGGCTTCAACAGTGCTCTACCACGAGTCCCAGTAACTTGAGACATGATGAACCTAAGGAGTGTAGCTCTGCGGCGTTCCCCTGCTCCCTCATCAGCAGGTGGTGTCTCACCCCGCCCAGGACCACGGCCTCTGACCCCTGCAGTAGTTGGACGCCCACCTCCACACCCTCGTCCTCTACCCCTAGCCCTCAGGTTAAACATTTTCAAAATTAAAGTGTAAACTTCAAATTTTTTTTTTTGGTGTTTTTTGTGTTTTTTTTTTAAACAAAACGATGCTATCCTATTGCTATGGCTAGTTTCTAACCTACACTGACAGCACACAACTGGATTTTGTGCTGTGCCAGATGACTTTGAGTTATAAGATAAATAAACGTAAAAAATAAATAAATCAGCAGACTGTGCCTAATTCTAATCAAACCCCTAATAAATTGTCCCACTTCGGTGTTTGAGGTGGATATGTGTGTCACTAAGAGCTGAACACAACGGTCGCAAGTCCCCCTGCAAATTCCTCACAATATGGTACTAGCTGCACTACTAATGCCAGCAAGCCCAGCCACAAGCAAACAAAACAAAAAGGAAAATATAAAGCTATTGTAGGCCTAAATAAGCCGTTGGGGTTCTCCTATGGCTATTTTCTAGCCCACACTCAAAGCACACTGCTTTGGCAGATTACTGTGAGTTCTAAAAAGAAATAAACGTAAAAAAAAAATAAATCAGCAGACTCTGCCTAATTCAAATCAAACCCCTAATAAATTGTCCCACTTCGGTGTTTGAGGTGGATATGTGTGTCACTAAGAGCTAAACACAAGTCTCCCTGCAAATTACTCACAATATGGTACTAGCTGCACTACTAATAGCAGCAAGCCCAGCCACAAGCAAACCAAAAAAAAGTAAAATAAAACGTTATTGTAGCCCTAAGAAGGGCTGTTGGGTTCTTGTAGAATCACTCCTGCCTAACACTATTCTAATAGAACACCCTAACGCTTTCCCTGACCAGCAGCAGCTCTCTCCCTAGCGGCATCCAGACAGAGAATGATCCGAGCAGCGCGGGCAGGGGCTAGTCTATTCCAGGGTCACCTGATCTGGCCAGCCAACCACTGCTATCTACGTGTAAGGGTACCACGTCATGCTGGGTGGAGTGCAGAGTCTCTTGGCTTGTGATTGGCTCTGTTTCTGGCCGCCAAAAAGCAAAACGGCGGGAGATGCCATTTTCTCGAGCTGGCGAAATACTCGTCCGAGCAACGAGCAGTTTTGAGTACGCTAATGCTCGAACGAGCATCAAGCTCGGACGAGTATGTTCGCTCATCTCTAATGATATGCATAGTAGCATTATAGGCAGTTCTTTTGACCTGAAAGCGAAGGCAATCAAAATGCATGTTAGGATGTCTCTTTCCTGTAAGGGAATGCATAAAGTGCAAATAAATAAATAGGCTTTTCTTCAAAGCAAATTGACTATAAGTCTCTCAGAGAGTTCTAGTACAGAGAGTCCATCCTCTGGGCACAGTCCTTGGTGAAGGAGAAACACAAATATTCACAAAGGGTCTCCTTTAGATGTGAGGGACACAGTCCTTTGTAGAAGGAGTTGTTACTCTGCGTCAGCAGAGAGGGGAGCTTTCATAGCACAACTGGGGAGAAATCCAGCAATGTCTCTGGTTCATGAGCAAATGGAGGAGAGTCTGGGAGAGTCTCTGGCTCAATAAGGGTAATGGGCACAACCAAACTGGGAGAAAGATCAAATATCATATTTACACAAAGTACCTATTATGGGCTACAGCCCATCATGGAATTATTTCTTGTCTAGAGCAAGAGCTGAAGAGCGGTTCCCATAGACTGGGGTGCATTGGTAGCAGCAGTCAGCTGGAGACACTGGCAGGAACAGCAGGCATAGTTGGTGCGTATGTTGTATCAGCTGGGGTTGGAGCAGGAAGATCATCAGCCTGGGTGAAATCAGCAGTGGGAAAGGCATCGCAGCAAAGAAAGGAGGCAGGCACTTCTCTGAGCGACCTTCAGTAGCTGGGGACGCTGTAGAGCACAAGATGATGACCGCAGGAGCTTTAGATATTTCTTCATTGCTGACAGTTGGAGGAGTGTTATTCCTGGACTTACCTGCAGCTGTTGGGGGCACTGCTAAGCTGGTGGTAGCAACCTCTGTAGCTGGCAGGGTGTTCTCATTGGACAGCATGGGCCTCTTGGAAGGTGGTCCTGGGTACTTAGAAGGCTGGTCAGCATCTTTAAATAAGGGGTCAGGCACCTTTAAGAGAGTCCCTTTGGTAGTTGGGCATGCTAAGTGGATATGTTGGCCCTCTTCAGGGAGGCCGTACTGTACCCCAGCCAGGGCTAAGGGAGATATAATAACAATCACTGTGATTAGGGCCCCGGGGGCCATGGTACTCACATCCGCGGTGGTCCTCTGGAGGTCCGGAATCGGAGGAGGTAGCAGCTGTGGAGAATCCGCCATTAAAGACTGCGTGCAGAAGACAGCAGCAAGCGGTGCAGCAGATGACGGTGCCCGAGGCTCTTGGGCAGAACATGTGACACTTTGTTCCTCATTTCGGCAGATGTACAGCATGTCGGCAGCGAGTGGAGAAATCCAAGATGGGCGATTAACCCCTCTTATGCTGGATGGCGGCTGCCCTGACTCAGAGGTACCTTATAGGCTCTCACTGGCGTTGCAGCGCAGGAGAGTTTCGTGCCAGAGGGCTTGAGTCCTTCCCACCAGAAGCTGTGGGGGCTGAATTTTCTGTGCCACAGAGCTATGAGGCAGGATTCGCGCCATTGATGCAGGGGGCGGAACTTGGTCCGTGCAGACTGAGGGTTCCCGCCAGTGAGGAGTTTGGCGGGCTGGCATTTTTTACTGTGTAGCACAGTCTTTGCAGTGATTAACCCCTTTAGCTCTGCAGATGTAGCAGGTTTGATACTGCTCTTGGCAGGAGTTAGCTTCTTGGGTGCTGAGGCAGTGCTCTACAGCACATGACAGCAATAAAATAACACAGTCTTTCTTGTAGAGCAAAATCACTTAGGCCCGGTTTTTATACTCCCCCTGGTCAGGTGGTAACACCTCTCCAATCACATTCCAGCTTGCATAACAGACAGATGATTGGATAATTACATACACCAGTTAACTACAGCTGCAATTACACAACATCTTAGTTCTAAAAACATCCTAGAGGGTTCATGATTCCCCCTAACAGCTCCTGGAGGAAAAATCACAAAGAAGAAATTTCCAGCCGGACGTGAAGAGTCGGTCAGTAGGTAAAAATTGCTAAATTTATTTAATCCATTTAAAAAGAAATGTACAGCACAGCACGTAGGAAGGATAAAAGGACATGAAGGCAACAAGCCTACGCGTTTCGGTATAACATCTTATACTGTGTTACTAACAGCAGTATTACCTTATAAACCTGACTTCCGAATCACATTACCCTTTGGACAGATTTAACTCTTACCATGCTTTAAAAACATAAAAAACACCGATCGCGGGTGTTAACCTGTCGCCGGCGGAACTGAAAGCATGGCGGTGCATGGGCGCCACCATCTATCCACCGATCATCGCTCCCCCGAACGTCATTGGGGTGCGGCGATTGGTTGCCATGACAGACTCGGGTCTTTGTTTGACCCGAGGCTGAATGGCTTCTGCCTATCCATTACAATGAGCCAGTGGCTCATTGTAATATATAGTGTGCAGAAATGCCATGTACTGCGATACAGAAGTATTGCAGTATATGGTAGGAACAATCTGACCATCTAGGGTTAATGTACCCTAGATGGTCTAAGATATAGGGGAAAAAAAAAGTTTAAAAAAGTTTAAAAAATGTAAAAAATTTAATAAAATATTAAAAGTTCAAATCAAAAGTTCAGAACTGATATAAAACACAGACATATTAGGTATCACCGCGTCCCAAAATGCCGATCTATCAAAATATAAAAACGGTTATGTCCGGCGGTGACCTTTGAGATGGGAAATGGCACCCAAATGTCCGAAACGCGACTTTTACCCCTTTTTACATAAAAAAATCTAATAAATTATCAAAATGTCGCATAGTCCTCAAAATGGTAGCAATGAAAACGTTGGCTCATTTTGCAAAAAATGACATATCACACAACTTCGTACACCAAAGTATGAAAAAGTTATTAGCGTCAGAAGTTGGCATTTTTTTTTCTTCTTTGTACACATTTGTTTAATTTTTGAAAATGTATTAAAACGCAATAAAACCTGTATAAATTTGGTATCACCCCGATCGCACCGAACCAAAGAATAAAGTACATGTGTTATTTGGAGCCCAGCGTGAAAGTCGTAAAAACTGAGCCCACAAGAACGTGATGCACACATGTTTTTTTTTAATTTTTCCACATTTTTTTCTGGCTTCCCACTACATGGCAGGGATAAATAACATCACAGGAAAGTAAAATTTGGTACGCACAAAATAAGCCCTTACACAGCTCTGTACACAGAAAAATGAAAAAGTTATGGATTTTTGAAGACGGAGAGGAAGAAATGAGCGAAAATACCCTGCGTCCTTAAGGGGTTAAATCTTGTTTTTTATTTAGACCATATGGGACTCTAGTTTGCAATGTACATATCCAAAAAGTTTCATGATTTAGAAGTCACCAAACCCTTTTTGGTCTAATGATTTTCTCAATTCCCCTGCAACTAAGGACACGGTAATCACCCGCATGACAGTCTCTGACTTGTTTCGAAACTGCAGAAATCTTAACTGCACTCTCTGCGTTGACATCTGAGAGGTGTCTTCTGATGCACGTTTTAAGGCTATTAGTGGTACATCCAATATAATCTATGCAACAAGAAGTGCACTGAATTTGATACACTACATACTTGGTGTTCCAATTAATGAAATGTTTTATTTCAAATTGTGTACTTGTAGAATTGGATGAAAACCTTTTGCTTGAGACTGCAACAGAGCAACATTTGCATCGTGCGGCTCCACATTTAAAGAAGCCTTTAGAGCAGTGATGGCGCACCTTTTGGAGACAGATTGCCCAACGTAAAACCCACTTGTATGTCGCAAAGTGCCAACATGACAATGTAAGCAGTAACTTATTTTTTTTTTTTTTTTTATTTTTATTTTTTATTTTTTTATATAAATTTTATTTAAAGAAAAAGAAAGCATTACAGTTCAGAGAAACAACATTGACAATCATAAACATGCCATGTTTAAACATCTGGTGTGACAGGTGAAGCAGTTAGTATTCATGTTGCCGTGGTAGATCTGTTGGAAGTTGAACGTTGATGGTCAGTCCACCTGTTATGTTAAGTTTCCACTGCTTTGGTGTTATAGTAGATCATCAGATCAAGTAAATTTAAATCATAATATAACATGTAACAAATAAAAACATAACCAAAAACAACCTGTGTCAGTAGGGAGTCTAATCGACTAATTATGTACTTAGGGGTGGTGTTCTGTCTGCTTTTTAGCCAAATGTTTTGTTAGGCCAGATAAAGCTAATATCTTTGGTGCCAAACCGAATTTAGGGAATCATTGTCGTTGTTCCCTAGGGTACAGAGAAGGGGCTGTTTATCCAGCTCTGCCATGTATCTAAATATAAGTTGTGCTTGTTAGTTTGAAGTGATATTATTTTTTCAAATGTGTTTGTAGTGTTTATGGTGTCAAGAACTTCCTTGAAGGGAGGGGCGGCCAACTCCTTCCAGTGCCTGGCAATGACTAGTTTAGTTGCCATCAACAAGTGTGCAACTACTACTAAGCAGTAACTTATTGATCCCTGCTGTATCACAAGTTTTAATCATTTTGGTGTCCTGAGTTCACCAAAACAATAGAAATATGGATAAATTTGGATTGTAGCTTCCCTCCAGGGTCCCCTGAAGAGGAAGAATCAGGGGGCCTAGAGCAGTGGGTTTTTCATAAGGAAAAATGTGTACTGTAGTAGTGCTGGGGGTCTAAAAATTTGATATTTTTAGTTTGAACAACGCCGCACTTCCAAACCATATTCCAAAAGTTTTTGAATTCTACAGTGGGGTCAGACCGTAATTTTTTGTATGTGTGAATATCGTCCAAAGTCTCCAAATTTAACTTTCTATATAATTCATTTAGCAACACTATGCCTCCTCCTTAATCGGCCGAGCGAATAAAGAGATCAAAGTTCACTTTTAGTTCTCGTATAGCCTTCCGTTCTTGATTGCAAGAACGGAAAGCTGTAGGTGCATTTTTCTTTTTTTAGTTTGATGAGGTCCTGTTCTACTTGCTCCTGGAAAGTATCCATCACAGGCTATCGTGATGCTACAGGGTAAAACAGGGAGAGGGCGCTATTTGCAACTACTTATGCATTGGCAGGGGTGTTGCAGATCCACTTTCTACAAAGATAACAGTTGATCCCTTAGTGTGGCATTCAGTAAGGGAAAAATTTTTTCAAGGGATTTTTTAAAATCAGCTTGGAGGTTCTTTAAATATTCACCTCTCTAGAATGAGGGCCCGCTGATCCCCTTTCCGCAGTCCAGGCAGTGGAGAGTTGGAAACACTGGGGCACATTTACTTACCCGTCCTGACGCATTCCCTGAAAGTGCATTGTCCGACCAGAATGCACTCTGCCGCGATTCACTAAGATCGTGCGCCCAATATCCTGAATGTGTCGCTTCCCCTCTCAGGTCTGCCGGAGTTCACCTTCTTCTTCCCGGTGTATGTAAGTGCTTGGTCTTGTGACAATGTGAAAGTTAAATCCCGTACTCAGTCCTAATCAGTTGGATCGTCTGATGGCACGCCCCGCGTTTTCTGTCGCATGAAAGCCAGAGCTGTTGCGTCACAATCCGATTGCGTAAGACACAATCCCCATTTAAATACCGATGAAAGTGCGGCCAAGGACCCTCAGTAAATAAGCCCCACTGGGTCAGATTTTCTAAAGCCCCTGCACCAGTTTTGTGTCAGACTTTGCACATTCTTATTTGCGAGCTGCTTGCACAGGTATTTAAGAAGCATCTGCAACACTTTTGTACGGCTGCTGCACTATTTCTGAACTAAAAGGTGTGTTCCGGTGCTCAGTCGGACATTTAATATGAAGAACGAGCGCCATATTTCTGGAATCTGGCGCACCCTTCACAACAACACTGTTCTTGATAAATGCGGCCCACTGTGTGAGGCCACTTGCTACATCCAGGACTCCCAAAGACCTGAAAAGAAAGTGGTAGCTTATGTTCTTCATTCAGTCCAGCTGTAGAAAGGGGGTCCCTTGCTAACGGTATAAAGGTAGGAAATGCACCTATCATATATTTATGAGATGTCCTTGGGATCTGTCAAAAATACCAAAGACTACCCCTTTAAGTCTGTCTTTAGATATGATTCCACTATCTATGCCGGTGGAGGGGGAATTAATACACTATTGTGGCTGGAGAAAGTACACAAAATCTCCTTTAGTGTCTGCCAACTTCTGTATTCTGTATCCATTACCTAGAGGTCAGTGGTTTTATTCAGAAATGTTATTTTATTTGATGATGGATTTCATTAACTAAAGATCAGCTGGGGAAAGACTATGTCATGTCACAGGAGTTCCTTACCATCACATGATCCTGTGGTGTCCTCCCATCTACTATTTTTCTGTCTAGTAAGTTAAACTTTCGCTCCTTTTTCTGGTCTGCTCAGTCACAGTAAGCTTACATAAATAAATAGAAATTTCTTCCAGTGCTTCAATTGATAGAATAACGGATACATCTGGATCAAAAGGTGACAGTGATGAAATAATATCAGTATTTCTACAAGTTCCATTTCACCCTTCATTTTCCCATCTTATGGCAGCAAGGTTGAGGTGTATTTCCAGTTAAGATACTCTAGGTGGCAGTGTTGGACTATCAGTATGACTTAGTAGCAGCCATTGCCTTTTGGAGAGGTAAGTGAAACTTGTGTAACCAGTTTAACTGTTGTATAAGTTCCTCTAGATTCCCTTGATATTAAAGAAGGTCACTAACTAAACTTTGTTAACACATCTGCTAAAGGGTATTTCCGAAAAGTAGTTAAAAAATATTAAGGAGGAGGGAGCTATGAGTGAAAGTCTTGAAGACTTTAAATAGAACGTCCGCATAATCTTTAAACTGGTCTTTAGTTCTTCTTTTTGCAGATGGTCCCTTTTTGGTCAGCAAATTTGGATTTGTTAAAAAATATAGTTTTGGATTACTTTCACGGGCTCGATCTAAGTGACCTGTGTTTTTCCAACCTCTCATCCCTATACAAGGATCTGGACCTCAGTGTAATGGGGTCATCAGGTCCCTAGAAGTCTGGGTAAAAGGTACCTCACCTGGATAGGTCTAGAAATGCCAATGTGAAGCACCATGAGATCAGGTGTTCATAGCAGGAGAAGATCTAATGGATCCAGACGTCAGGTTGCAGGTCTTAGGAATGAGATACAGAACAGGGTCAAGGATCAATCCAGAGGCCAGGAAACATTCATAAAAAGAAATATATAGGATCATCGTATTCTGCAGCACTTTACAAATCACGAGCTAAATAGCAAAAACATAGTCACTTGAAACAATAGGAGTGAGGGCCTTGCTCACAAGAGCTTACAATCTATGCATTTATCTAACATTGAAACTCTGTGTGGTAAATCCATACGTAATAGGGATAGAGTGCAGGCAGCCAAAAACTTAAAGGGGTATTCCCATTTGAGCAAATAAATGTTATTCTTTGAATAAGGAAAATCTATACAATTTCCAATATTTTCTGTATTAATTCCTTATGGTTTTCTGGATCTCTGCTTGCTGTGCTGCTATAGAAAGCTTCATTGTTTACTTCCTGTGGACAGAAATCTGACCATGGTCACACAGGTGCACAGCACGTTATATCACACACATAATACCCAGGCCCTATATGAAGACCCACCTTCATAGGCGCATACTCTATGTCGGGGCAGTGTCACGGCCGTGTGGTGTCATGGTGTATGGGCCACACAGGCAGGAAGAGAAGAAGATGGATCTGCACGGCCGGGGAGAAGAAGCCAAAGGTGAGTATAGAGGTTTTTTTTCCAAGAGGGCCCTGTTGTGGACATTTATGTAAAGGGGGCTCTGCTGTGGACATTTATGTAAAGGGGGCTCTGCTGTGGACATTTATGTAAAGGGGGCTCTGCTGTGGACATTTCATTAAAGGGCATCTGCTGTGGATGTTTTATTAAAGAGGAGCTCTGCTGTTGACATTTCATTAAAGGGGTCTCTCCCTTGGACATTTCACTAAAGGGGCATCTGCTTTGGACATTTCATTAAAGGGGGACTCTGCTGTGGACATTAAATTAATGAGGTGCAGCTTCTGCTGGACATTTTATCTGAGTAGCTGCTGCATTTCCTACCATAGGCTTTATAAATAACTTTACCCATTTTTTTGTGGTTAAATTAGGCGCCTTACAGTATTGGGGAAGGGGAGTCAGCTGCAGGATACACAGAAGCCAGGCCAGGGGCAGCAGTAGCATCTCCTACACTGTCTGGGGGATCTGGTCTGGACAGTAGTCAGGGTGGAGGGTTTCATGCAGTTTGGGAATGTGATAGATGGGTTATAGGAGCAGGTGGGAAGTTTCATCATTAAATTACTTTTATGAACAGTACAAGATTAAAGATATAGAGTACCGTATATACTCGAGTATAAGCCGACCCGAGTATAAGCCGAGGCCCCTAATTTTACCACAAAATACTGGGAAAACCTATTGACTTGAGTATAAGCCGAGGGTGGGAAATGCATTGGTCACACTCTCCCCAGTATATAGCCAGCCAGGCTCTGCCCCAGTGTATATAGCCAGCCAGCCCCTGCCCCAGTGTATATAGCCAGCCAGCCCCTGCCCCAGTGTATATAGCCTGCCAGACCCTGCCCCAGTGTATATAGCCTGCCAGACCCTGCCCCAGTATATATAGCCTGCCAGACCCTGCCCCAGTGTATATAGCCTGCCGCCGCTGCCAGACAGATCGCACAGAAGATATACAGGGGTCACCGGAAAGGTGAGTTTAGATATATTTATTTTTTTGGCTCGAGTATAAGCCGAGTTTGGGTTTTTTCAGCACATTTTTTGTGTTGAAAAACTAGGCTTATACTCGAGTATATAAGGTATATAGAGTACTACTTAATTCCTAACATCCGGGAACATGTTGGTTTGGATGATGGGGGGGCCCTAGTTGTGTGAACAGCCAAGGCCCAATGGGACACTTAATCGGCCACTACCTCTCCAGTGGCGGATCCTAAAACTCATCTAAAGGAAATCTACCACCAACATCAAGGATTGTAAACCAAGCACACTTACATGTTGGTGTGTGCTCCCTCTAGCATGATCCACACCTCTTTAGGTTCTAATGCCATTGCTTCTTTTTACAAAACAAGGCTTTAAAAATTATACAAATAAACCTGAGAGGCTTTGGGCTCCATAGCTGTTAATTTAGATGGAGCCCTTTAGACTCATTTGCATAATTTGTAAATCTTTTTTTTTTTTAAAGGGCATTAGAAGCTAAAAGAAGAGCAGGTCCTCCCAGTTCGGGTGCGCTCCTGTATGTCAGTGTACTTGGTTTAGAATTCTTCATCCTGGTGGTAGATGTCCTTTAAAACACCTGTGGCTCAGTCTTCTGTGACTTTTTGACAATGGGACATCTAATTAAAGTGTAATGGTAACATTGTAATTTTAAAATGTGGATCAGAAGCCCTTTTAAAAATGACTACATCTCATCCATGTCTGTTTGTGGTCCAGCGAGGGACCAGATGTAAAACTTCAAAATGACACAGTGATGAATTATTTTAAAGGCATTTTATTTTTTCACAAAGTGGGTGGTATACGATGAGTGAAAATATTAATTAAAATCAAAGATAAGCTTCATTTAGAGGAGATTTCCCCAGGTGAGGCTTAAAGGTGGAGCTTTGTGAATGAGTTCGCATGGATGGGTCATTAGTTGGCTGCACATGTCATTGTCAATTTCTGAATGATTTCATTATGACTCCTAGTTAATCTGATTTGTTCTGTGAGAAAGACAGATCCCGTGCCAGTCCCACACATCACATAAACATGTAAAATAGGCAGAGATGAGAATATGGGGATTCAACCAAATAATTATCATGTTGTGCATAGCATTTTATGCGTAACACTGTGCATATGCCACAGGTTAAAGCCTCATCACATGACATTTTGTAAAATAAATTCACCTTGGTCTAATAGACAGAATGAACTAATCTTTTGCTATATATTCCCTTATCCCCGGGTAAATACATATCCAAATAAAGAAAACAGCAGCACTCCAATATAGTGAAAACTTGGTATTTATTCCACCTCCAGCAATGTTTCAGCTGTGTTCCCAGCCTCTGTCTAGTAATGTGTGTCATGGTACATAGAGATATATATAGTCGCAGTGTAGTGACATCATACATAAGGTAAACATCATATACGTATACAATGGGGGTCATTTACTAAGGGCCCGAATTGCGTTTTTCCGACGTGTTTCCCGAATATTACCGTTTTTCCCTGAATTGCCCCGGGTTCTTGGCGCACGCGATCAGATTGTGGATCATCGGCGCCGGCATACATGCGATGGAAATCGGGGGGGGGGGCGTGGCCATTGGAAAACCCGAAAGATCCGGAAGAACCGCCTTATTTTAAAAAAAAAAAAGTGTCACTTGACTCGTGCTTGGTGAACTCCAGTGAACTCCGACGGACTTCAGCGCAGCAGCGACACCTAATGGACATCGGGTGCACTATCTATCGGAGAACCCGATCGTAGAACCCGCCTCTGGATCGCGAATGGACCGAGTAAGTAAATCTGCCCTAATATATGTAATACTGTGCATCGTTAGTTAGATTTTTAACAATCTAAAGATAGTACATTAACATATCCTTAGGTGACATAAGAATATACATGTGATCAAACATTCAGAAAAGTATATTTCATTATAGATTGGTGTCAGAATTCCTCTGTGTGGGAACTTCCTCCTGGCCAGATTCAACAAACCAGACGCTATACGCATCTCCATAGTGCTACTGCGCATGACAGTAAAATGTAATGGAGAGCAGATCCTCTAGTGCGCATGTACGCATGCGCTTAACCTCCTAAGACCTCTACAAGCACCATCTTGGTTAAGGATATACCTCCGTACCATGTAATAGAAAATCAGTCCTCTAATGCCCATGTGATGCCTGCGTGTAAGCAACCTAGGTATCCGAAAATGGGTAAATACATAGCTCCATGGGGGGGCACAAATCTTTTACAGTTCTTTTATTAATAGTTTTAATTGTTTAAAAAGAATAACAAAATATACAATCCTACTGACCTCAGGAATAGAAATGAGCATTCCCGATGGTCGGTTTCGGTGTTCGGATTCGGTTACCTGCCGCTGACATATTGCCCAATTGCCAACTGAACAGCCAATCCGGAAAATTGACGGCCCTAGCAACTAGCCACTGGCTACAATTGCCCATAGGAAGACTTCCCGGCCAATCATAGCCATGGCTAGTTGCTAGTGGTGTCAATTCTTACCTTTTCTGAGAAAAGAAAGTTTTTTACATGACTTTGCATGAGATTCTTTATATGTAAAAGGGTGAGATTTCAAATAAAAGAGGCAATGCTAAAAAGCATATACAGGCCCCGGGTTACTTACAAGATAGGGTCCATAGGTTTGTTCTTAAGTTGAATTTGTATGTAAGTCAAAACTGTATATTTTATAATTGTAGATCCAGACTAAGTTTTTTTTGCCCCAGTGACAATTGGAGTTTCAAAATTTTTAGCTGTAATGGGACCAAGGATGATCGATAAAACTTTATTACAGACAATTTACAGCTGATCATTGCAGTCTGGGACTAAAGTCTTTAAATAGGGGTCGTCTGTAAGTCGGGTGTCCTTAAGTAGGGGACCGCTTGTATCATACCCTGACAGTCTTTGGGTTCTTTCTATTACACTCCACCAGGGAAGCCGCGTAGGTGGGGATGAAGCGCTCATGGGGATTGGTATAGTCTGAGCCCCAAGGGGCTCTAGTGATGCCTTCCAGAGCACTTATGTGTAATTTCTAAGAAAGTAAAGTTCTTTGTTATAGTAAAGGAGCAGAGCTTCTAATAAACATTTCCATTCATGCTGCTGGGACCGACCCAGCATTGTTAAGTGTTAAGTGTCTTCTACTAAAGAAGTGGTTAATTTTTCAATGTGATGTTGTAATGAATTATTCTTTCTGCCATTTTTCGTTTGGGGAGGGATTGTTACATACTTTTGGCCAATTATCCTCAACCTTGCAGGCTTATTTTTGCTTCCATCTGGATCAACTATAGGAATATACGTTGGACTTATGTCTTTTTTCAATATACAGTGAAATGATGATGCTATATGTTCTGTAGATACTGTGGTCCCAGTTCTTATGACTCTGACAATAGTATATGGAAAAGATATTGCTGGAAAACACACTGTCCTAGACAACTCAATGGGAGACCTCAATAGAGGATCATGTGAATATTTGTTTTATTCTTTTAATCAGGGTCGGTTTTAGACACATTGGGGGTCATTTACTAAGGGCCCGATTCGCGTTTTCCCGACGTGTTACCCGAATATTTCCGATTTGCGCCGCTTGTACATGAATTGCCCCGGGTTTTTGGCGCACGCGATCGGATTGTGGCGCATCGGGGCCGGCATGCGCGCGACAGAAATCGGGGGGGCGTGGCCGAACGAAAACCCGACGTATTCGGAAAAACCGCCGCATTTAAATGCCGAAAATGTGTCGCTTGGGGAGCGCTCACCTTCACCTTCTATGGGATGGTGCATTCCGGGGCGTTAAGATTATTTTCGGCGCTGCAGCGCCACCTGGTGGACGGCGGAGGAACTACCATCTTAAATCCCAGCCGGACCCGAATCCTGTGCAGAGAACGCGCCGCTGGATCGCGAATGGGCCGGGTAAGTAAATGTGCCCCATTGTGGCCTCACAAAACTATTCAATTAACAGTCACATTTCGTAAGAGCCTCCTTTATAGGAGATAGACAGGTGATAGGAAGATTGATTGTAGAAGATAAATATACAGGCAGTCCCCGGGTTACATACAAGATAGGGTCTGGAGGTTTGTTCTTAAGTTGAATTTGTATGTAAGTCGAAACTGTATATTTTATAATGGAAGTTCTAGACAATTTTTTTTTCTTTTGCCCCAGTGACAATTGGAGTTTCAAAATTTTTGGTGTAATTGGACCAAGAATTATCAATAAAGCTTCATTACAGACACCTTACAGCTGTTCATTGCAGCCTGGGACTATAGTAAAGCATCCAGAGAGCTTCACCAGAGGTCACAGTGGGCAGAGGGGTCCGTCTGTAACTATGGGTTGTCTGTAAGTCGGGTGTCCTTAAGTAGGGGACCGCCTGTAGATGAAAGATGATAGATTCAGAGATAGAAGAATGTATGACTGATAGATGGATAGGTAATAGATAGGACATATATAAATAAATAGTCAAAAAGCTAAATAGATAAATGGTTAGATATTCAGATGTAAAGATAGCAAATAGACAATTATAGGAGATAGATGATGATAAATATATAGACAGAAGATAGATGATAAGTATCTTCACCCTGGCATTCAACAATGGGGTATTAAATACGCAATACATCCTAAGCCCACAAAAGCCCACATGCAGGGGGGCCCTTGAGGAAAGGGGGCCCTGGGCAAATGCCCACTTTGCCCCCCCTAACGCCGACCCTGCATTTAATAATCTTAATATTATATATAATAACAGTATATAGAGTACAAATCCTGCATGCATCAATCTAAATCATCATTAGTAATTACAGTAATTACAGAGAAATAACTTCCCTCTGCAGAAATAGACATAAATTACAGGTATCAAACAGTAAAGGTCACCATGTTGTGATGGGAAAGGATATATGTTATTCTAGAGCAATCATTGTTATAAAAGTCTTGCAGAGCCGGCCCTTCCCTTTGCTAAGGATGTTTTCGGATAGGTGGAATGTTGTACAGTGGATGATATTGGGGAAATGTTCAGCACCTTTGTGTTTCTTTTCTTCTGTGTTACATGTGTAGTCATATGGAGAATAATATTGAGCTTCCTGTCTCTTCTCTCATGATAGATGCAAGGAAGAAAGAAGGTTTGTATTTATTACATTTTTAAATATCAAATCCTTACTCCCTTTGGCTACTTTCCCAAATTGTCAGACAACATCATGTCTTCCTCTGGTTCACGACAATGAAAGAATATTATTAAATATGAATTATTTTTTAGTACTTTTATTCATACAAATAGGATATAGCATGACTCTATTTTTTGAGGATATAAATGGCCATTAAAGGGACTGTCCTGATTAGAAATAGTTTTGTCAGGGAGAAAAGGTTGCAATAAAACGAGACACAAACGTAAACTTTATTATTATTATTTATTTTGTTATAGAACACCATTAATTCCATGGTGCTGTACGATGAATACAAGGCTAACATACATTACATTACCACAATAACAAATGCAAGCACAAATACAAAACTACAGTTATCAGTAACACAACGTGAGGGAGCAGAGCATTGCAGTTAGTACATATTGTAGGTGATCCTGAACAGGTGAGTTTCAGGTTTGGAAGGTGGGGGACAGTCTGATACATTTTGGTAGAGAGTTCCAGAGTATGGGGGATGCATGGAAGAAGTCCTGGAGATGGTTGTGAGAAGAGCAGGTGGTATAAGAGTGAACAGAGATTAGGTGTGGGACAGTATGGACTGATTCGGTCAGATATATATGGAGAGGACATGTTATGGACGGCTTTGTAAGCTGTGGTTGGTATTTTAAACTGAATTCGCTGTGCAATGGGTAATCAGTGGAGAGACTGGTGGAAAGGAGAGGCAGAGAAGATTGAGGAGACAGATGGATTATCCGTGAAGCAGAGTTAAGGATGGATAGGAGGGCATTAGAGAGTTAGCTAGGAGACCACAGAGAAGAATATTGTAGTGTTCCAAGTGGGAGATGAGGACATAGACTTGTAATTTTGTAGACTCTGAATTAAGGAAGGGTTCAGATGCAAGAGATGCCCTTGGGATGGAGGCAGCAGGTTGTAGTAAGGGCATGGATGTGAGGCTTATAGTAAAAGGCATGACTCCAAGGAAGCAGACTTAAGGGACTGGGGAGAGTGTGGATCCATGTGATGGTTAGATCTGGTGGGTTGGATTTGTTAGTTGGAGGAAAGTTCCATTTTGTCAATGTTAAGTTTTAGAAAATGGGAAGAGAAGAAGGAGGATATGCCTGATAGACACTTTGGAATTCTGGCTAGAAGAGAGGAGATATGTGGACCAGAAATATAGATCTATGTGCCATCAGCATAGGAGGGCTATCGAAAGCCATGGGAACTAATGACCTGTCATAGGCCAGAGATGTAGATGGAAAAGAGAAGGGGTCCCAAGACAGAGCTTTGAGGGATGCCAACAGAGAGGGGGCAGGGTGAAGAGGTGGTATGAGGAGATCCAGGGCATTCACCAGGAATTTCTGTTTCCAATTTCAGCAGTAACACCACAGTATGGTAGTGCCCCCTCTTTGCGGCCTATTACTATCCTCTGCTGCTCAGGCCAGTGATAGATTATATGGGACGTTGACTTGATGCAGTCACTGTTTGCAGAGACCGGTGGTGATGAGAACAGGGGACAGGTAACTATCTGTCTCCTTTTCTCAATTCACTTTATTTCTTTCTGCTTTATCAACTCTTCAGATAGTGAACAGTCACACATATCTAAGCATACAAAATGTGTAAATGCTTACAATGTAGGGTTCACTGACTATAGGGACTGGGGTGAGCTGGAGGGGCATGCTGCCAATCTGGTGGGTGCCTTTAACTCAGACTGAGTTTCCTGCAGCCCTTGCTGATAATTTAATGTCTGGCTGGCAGTTATCAGGGGAAAATGATTGGACAAAAATTTCAATATGCCTGATCCTTTATTGCTGCTAAAAGTATGTTTTTGTACCCTGTTCCCCTTTCCCCATTGTGAAAACACACATTTTATTGAACAGAGTGTGCATGTATATGTGGAGAATAGGAAGAATATCTGTTAGGTGAATGAGCATTCCCCTTATAACTGGGGAAGTTGTATGAACACTTGTACTCCAATCTTCTGTTGATTACTTAACTTACAGGTCACAATCTGAAGCAATATTATATTATAATGTCATGGTGGTATTATGGAATATATATATATATATATATATATATATATATATATATACACACACACGCACACACATTTATTTTATATATATATATATATATATATATATATATGGCATATAGAATACAGATCCTGGGCATGCATCAATCATTAATAATTACAGAGAAATAACTTCCCTCTACAGAAATAGACATAAATTACAGTTATCAAACAGTAAAGGTCACTGTGTTGTGATAGGAATGGAGATTCAGAAAAATGACACCAGTATCTTACTAATAAGGTGCTGCAACATCCCTGCCAATGCGCATGGCAGAGGAATTGCGAATAAGCCCTTTTCCTATGCAATGCATATAGAGGTAATTGAGCAGTGGTAGATTCTGCCTGGATAGGCAAGGGTTAAAAGCATGTTAATGTCATCATCCAATTGCATGTTCTGATACATAACAATGTTAACTGGAGTGTGATTGGAGAGTGAGCCACCACCTGATTAGAGGGAGTAACAAGACCCCTGGACAGGAAGTGACAATGACTCTTGAGATCAAGCTCTCAGCACAGGAGGAGCTGAGAGCACAAGCTCTGACTACAAGCCTGCTAGGCCTCATCTCATCAACTTCACTCAGAGTGATACTGAACATATTCAGGATTAAAAGCTGCAGCTTCCAGCATTGGACACAGCTACATCCCAGCCTGCCCCTGACACAACTTCCGAGGTTCCTTCTCCAAGATCACTCCAGTACTGCACTTTTACAGAATCGTTTGGCGTGTTGTTACCGTTGGTTGAATAAAGAACTGTAAGTTACTTTTATGCACAACAATGCCTCCGTCTGGTCCCTGCTACAGCTGTATCACCATCAAGGGCGCCCCATCCATCCACTAGGGACACACACTACAGACTCCAAGGGCTGCCCCAGGGAGAATCAGTACCACAGCCTCTCCCTCTACATCATTTCTTGCACACACCACCTGCTGGAGATCTGCTAGGCTGTAGGACAGCCCTCCGGTCCCTATACCAAGCACAGTGACACTAGCGTGCCTAGGCCACAACCGCCAGCCACTCCGGTATTCTGGGCCCCGGCTGCCTCCAGGCCCCAAGAGAAGGCTAGGCCCTGGTGGGGGATGTTGCGGTGCCAATATATCAGCTCCTCAATGGCAATAGCTTTAAAATAGCTCCATTGAGGAGCTAAAACATTGGCACCTTATTTTCCATGGGTGAATAAAAGACTACTTTGAACCTACTGGAGTGCTGCTTCTCTGCATTTATTTTCTGTAAGGATGTTATTCTAGAGCAATCATTGTTATGATACCATATATATATATATATATAGTATATATAAATGTATATGCCAACAGCATGAGGGAGGGGGAATGAGGGAGCTGATTTATCTTCATACACAGCAAAAATCTCTCAAGTCCCTCATTCCCCCTTCCCTCAGGAATTCTCTTCAGCGAGTCACATACAACCAACATCTCTCTCAAATCCCTAACTCCCCCATCCCTCAGTAATTCTCTTTAATGAGTCACACACAGCCAACAACTCTCTTAAAGGGTATTTTTGGGAAATAATTAGAAAACATGGGGTGCACATTTTGTGATTGTAAATGCAACAATGCCGATCCCTGTAGCGGACATTCATACACTCAGTTTTATATTACAGTATTAGATTTTCTAGAAAAGAGACCATCATTACAGATGTGTAGTATGGAAGCAATGCTAATATCATGACCGCTGCAATATTGACATCTATTGTCTTTAGAGTATAGGGACTGGTATGAACTGTAGTGCAATTCTTCCCTTCTAGAGGCTGTATGTGTTTATCTCAAACTGACTGAACACACTGAGAACCCCTAGTGAAAGTGTATGGACACATATTCCAATTCTTCAGCACTCTTAATAAAGGTTAACACAATGTTATAGGTCACAGTTGGAAGCAATATTATATTACTATGCAGTCACGTTATAATAGAGAAAGAGTCATGATAAAACATAAGAACAATTGAGGATTTTCTTGCCCAATCACAGGAATTATCTTCCTATCTATTGGCCTGAGGCCGTGTCCCTGATGACGAGAAAGGTTTTATTCTCTTGGCACATGATCCATAGGGATAAAAACAGAAGCTAATTATTGAAATGCTACAAGCTTTCTGGAGGTGGAATAACATCAAACATCATTTGCTTAATAACATCCCACAGGCCACATGATTATCTTCTTCACATTACTATGATTTTTTTTATTACTTATTTGTAGTGAAAAAAAAGAAAATGTAAATTTTTTTTAAGGGGTTCTTGAACAGTAACTCAACTTTTCAGATCCAATGTAGAAAAGAAAGAAACATTTCCTCTGATAACATATGATACAAAGTGTCATGTAGTCACTTGTACTATTGATTTATGCAAATTATCCAGGGGGTCAATGGGAGGACAGTTATTGTGAGAGGGGGTGCACAATGAGAGAGGATGCAGGGAGGGGGAACAATCCATTGGGCAATGAGAGGATGGGTACTAAGAGAGGGGGTACACAATGGAAGAGGATGCAGGGAGGGGGAACAATCCATGGCGCAATGAGAGGATGGTTACTAAGAGAGGGGGTACACAATGGGAGAGGATGCAGGGAGGGGGAACAATCCATGGCGCAATGAGAGGATGGTTACTAAGAGAGGGGGTACACAATGGGAGAGGATGCAGGGAGGGGGAACAATCCATGGCGCAATGAGAGGATGGTTACTAAGAGAGGGGGTACACAATGGGAGAGGATGCAGGGAGGGGGAACAATCCATGGGGCAATGAGAGGATGGTTACTGTGAGAGGGGGTGCACAATGAGAGAGGATGCAGGGAAGGGGAACAATCTATTGGGCAATGAGATGATGGTTACTAAGAGAGGGGGTACAATCTATTGGGCAATGAGAGGATGGTTACTAAGAGAGGGGGTACACAATGGGAGAGGATGCAGGGAGGGGGAACAATCCATGGGGCAATGAGAGGATGGTTACTGTGAGAGGGGGTGCACAATGAGAGAGGATGCAGGGAAGGGGAACAATCTATTGGGCAATGAGAGGATGGTTACTAAGAGAGGGGGTACACAATGGGAGAGGATGCAGGAAGAGGGAACAATCCATGGGGCAATGAGAGGATGGGTACTATGAGAGGGAATGCACAATGATAGAGGATGCAGGGAAGGGGAACAATCTATTGGGCAATGAGAGGATGGTTACTATGAGAGGGGGTGCACAATGAGAGAGGATGCAGGGAGGGGGAACAATCTATTGGGCAATGAGAGGACGGTTACTATGAGAGGGGGTGCACAATGAGAGAGGATGCAGAGAGGGGGAACAATCCATGGCTCAATGAGAGGACGGTTAATTTGAGAGGGGGTGCACAATGAGAGGATGCAGGTAGGGGGAGCACTCCATTGGGGCAATGAGAGGATGGGTACTATGAGAGGTGGTGCACTATGAAAGTGGGCGTAGAAAGAAGAACCACAATAAGAGAGGATGAACAATCAAAGGGAAGGGCAATTAGCATATATATTCAACCCGCTGAGTGAATACTATGTAGGACCACTTTTACCTGCAATGACTGTTGCCTCTGTTGGGGTATATATCTACCAGCCTTGTGGATTTAGAGATTGTTATTTCTGATCATTTTTTGCATCTTAGCCTCACCTCATAATGATTGGAGGACATTTGTCAACAGCAATTTTCCAGTCAAGCCACAGATTCTCAATGGGATTTAGCTCCGGCCTATGACTCAGTTACTTAATACATGAATAGGGATGAGCAGACTCATTGAAACCCGAACATAAACACCAATCTGTGTTGGAAACCTCATTGATCAGGTAAACCTAAGCAATGAGGTCCTAAAGCTGTATGCAAATGACCTGTGATATGTCCAATGAAGCATTAGCATATTCAAGCCGTCCACCTTATTCATGAGTGGGAGGCACAGCCACACCCCCAGTGCATGACTGACAGCCTGTATAATGATGTGAGGCTGTATAATGATGTGCTTCCTGGTGCTGGTGGCCACGCCCCCTGCAGCCTGTGTGTACATGTGTGTGTGTTTAGGAGAAATACAGCAGCTCCAGGCAGCCATGTTACAGCAGAACATGTCAGATACTTGTGTAGCTGATGTCTGTGTCTCCCACCTGTATATTAGGAGGATGCAGCATGTTAGCAGATGCAGCACACACACTAGCAATGCTTTACTATACATTACACACAGACATGAGCAGGGGGAGGAGAGGGGAGGGGTAACAGGAGTGACATCACTGCCTCTGACCATGTGACCAGCCTCATTTACATGATAAAAAATAGATGATTTTACAATAAATAATGTATGAAATAACTAGATAAAGGCTGGGGTGGATCCTTGTGAGCTGCTCCAACAGGTAGAGGTGACAGGACTAGTGACACAGACCTGATGACAGGTGTCCTTTAAACACATGAAAAAGTAAATAAACCCATGGCAATTGCCTTTTTCCATGATGAGCTTTGGAGTTTGGAATTTGAGTTAGTACACCTTTATGTAAGTATAAAGAATAGAAGGTGTAAAATAAAAACTTTTTTCAGGAATGTGTGCTTGTTTTACGTGTTACTTGCAACTTTTTGAACACATTCTGTTTGGAAAGTCCTGGGTGTCAACCTCTGTTCCATTACTGAAAATAAAAGATCAGTGAATAAAAGATGAGAGAGTAAGTGTGCTCTCTTATTGTTCTGGATAGGAGAGGGTTAATAACATGAATACAAGTTCATGTTATCCCTTCCCAAAATGTAGCTACAGATATAATCAATATTTACTATATCAGTGAGCTCCTCTCTGCACCCCATTCCTTATCCTCCCTGCTGTGGGGGACACTTCGGAAGGCTATACGTTTTGATTGGTGGGACAGTTCTGGTGTCATCTGAAAGATAAGAGTCTCCTCTTTCATATGATACCAGGATTATGTTTCTTGGTGCCAGAAAACGAGATATATTAAATGTTAAAAAGCAAATCAGGATTGTGATCTGTATGCAAAGATTTCGCATTCCTTTTCCCCTTTGACTCTTAATATCTTATGTTCTAACCCATAAAAAAGGAGATTCTCCTTTTCCAGATGACACCAGAATCGTGATTTTAGGAGCCACCGATCGAAAGCTATGGCTCCTAGAAGCCAGGATGTATAACATATGTTGTTGCTTTTCATGATACTGTTTGTTCACTGAGTGGACCCGAACCCCTAAATTCAGGCTCATCCTAATGGGGAGAGGGGCGGCTATTTAGGACAAGCATTCTCGTCTTTGATTGCTGATGTGTAAAATGGAACATTTTTCAGATGAAGACATTAGCTCGAATATGGTAAAGCGTTTCTATATCAGATGGAAGGGACTTGATAGTACAACATAGGCAGTTACATGTATACATAAGACGTCTCCATTGAAAAACCTTGCTTATTATCCAGATGCTTTGTACTAATTGTAATTCTCCTATTGGCACCTATCATAACATGACGAAGCTCGTTTCGTCTCCACATTTTGGGCAAGCGATTAAACATGGCATCCTGTCAGGATGGGAAACATACTTGGCACTGAAGGAGAACAACTAATGGCTGGCATATTGTTCACTGTGTAGAAATCTTACTCCACTTATGATCTCTTGACACGCAGCCAATTCATTGATATGAGGCCGCGCCTAGTGATTAATCCCTGGGTTCTTTAGTAATTGTTCAACCAATCTCATTTCTGCAGACGCATTACATATAGATGGTGATTAACGCTATGATATGTAATGGAATTATACTGATGTTGGGTATACGTCAGGAAATAACAATGGCTGTCAATACTGACTTATTGATAGCCTACGCCTATGATCCAAGCTTATAGACTGTGTAGAATACCAAAAGCGTAACACTGGTTTATCTTCAAATGGGATTAAGTGTTTGACGTCTTAACTCAGTGATGGTGAACCTTTTAGAGACCGAGTGCCCAAACTACAACCAAAATCCACTTTACCGTGAAGTGCCAGCATGGCATTTTAAGCAGTAACTTATTGCTACCTCTTCCTCCACATCTTTCAATCGTATCGGCTTCCTGAGGCCACCAATACAGTTGAAAGAAGGAAGGCAAATTCAGACTAGTTTGTAGAGGAAGAATGGTGGGTCTAGCAGCAGGACCTCCATAGACCTTCTCACTTTTCCTTCAGCTCCAAACAGCCAATGAAGTGTCGCTTTAAAATAGCGATGGGAGCAGCATCTCTTAAGTTGCCTGAGACCGCAAGAGGATTCGGTGGATTTGGTTCTGTTTGGTGAACTCTGTGCCGGGGCAATGGTCTGAGTGCCCACAGAAATGGCTATGAGTGCCACCTATGGCACCCGTGCCATAGGTTCGCCACCAATGTCTTAACTGATCAATTTTTGCTAATCGTGGAGATGCTTTCCATATTTTCCCATATTATCGTTATTGCTATCTTATTTATCTATTATTCTAATGAATGCACCACCCATGCCATTCCCACCCCCAGGCCGCCAGTAAAGGGTTCTACAGAACTGATCCTTTATTTTTGGGATAGGTTGCAGTGCTGGTTTTTGTGCATTATTGCTGCTCACACTATTTCACTTAAATGAGACACTTTGCACCAAGAACAAAGCCCTACACTGCATAGTGGCTATACTTGGTATTGCTTCTCAATTGCATGTGACTTGGTATTGCATGTGACTGAGATGCAAACATGATGATGAAGCAGTCCTTAGTGTAGTGATGTGACCGCTTTAAACATGGTGATTGGTGATTACAGCGCTAAATTCAAATTAACAACATCAAAAGCTTATGATTCCAGTGGTGGATTAAAATATAGGTAGGACCTTCCCCCATGAAATCCTTGTACATCTGTTCCTGCTCTAAATAAACATCTACACTAAAGCCATTTTAGGACTTTTTAAGGCCCTCCAAAGGTCCGGTAACTTCAAATTGAAAGCAGGCAGAAGGGTCATTTTCCAAGAAGCTTGATCCTAATACTATTTGTAGGAAGAGATTCCGAACTTGTAGGGGCTGTAATATTAATACAGTCCAGAGCCCATGGCAGTCTTACTCTACCCCTGTATAATTCTAATGCACACAGTGATGTCACAATAATAAGATACTACACATAGTGATGTCACAGTACAGGAATAATATACATAGTCAAATTATTAAGATTATGCACACAGTGATGTCACAAAAGTATGATAAATGTAGACAGTATATTTACAACCTACAAAATGCATTCAGTGCAGTGATGTTACAGAACAGTTTTGCCAAGGTATGGGCATAATCTACATAGTTGCATCACAACAAAGGATAACACACATGGAAGCCAAAGAGCATGTTAGCATTACTATGTAAGAAAGAAAAAATGTAATGAAAACATAATGACCCTATCTAGATCTAGTAACACAGTGATGTCACACTACAGGGATTAGGCAGTGATGTCACACTACAGGGATTAGGAAGTGATGTCACACTGCAGGGATTAGGTAGTGATGTCACACTACAGGGATTAGGAAGTGATGTCCCACTACATGGATTAGGCAGTGATGTCACACTACATGGATTAAGCAGTGATATCACACACTACAGGGATTAGGCAGTGATGTCACACTACATGGATTAGGCAGTGATGTCACACTACAAGAATAAGGCAGTGATGTCACACTACAAGAATAAGGCAGTGATGTCACACTACAGGGATTAGGCAGTGATGTCACACTACAGGAATAAGGCAGTGATGTCACACTGCAGGGATTAGGCAGTGATGTCACACACTACAGGGATTAGGCAGTGATGTCACACTACATGGATTAGGCAGTGATGTCACACACTACAGGGATTGGGCAGTGATGTCACACTACAGGAATAAGGCAGTGATGTCACACACTACAGGGATTAGGCATTGATGTCACACTACAGGGATTAGGCAGTGATGTCACACTACATGGATTAGGCAGTGATGTCACACTACAGGGATTAGGCAGTGATGTCACACTACAGGGATTGGGCAGTGATGTCACACTACAGGAATAAGGCAGTGATGTCACACTGCAGGGATTAGGCATTGATGTCACACTACAGGGATTAGGCAGTGATGTCACACTACATGGATTAGGCAGTGATGTCACACTACATGGATTAGGCAGTGATGTCACACTACAGGGATTAGGCAGTGATGTCACACTGCAGGGATTAGGCAGTGATGTCACACACTACAGGGATTAGGCATTGATGTCACACTACAGGGATTAGGCAGTGATGTCACACTACATGGATTAGGCAGTGATGTCACACTACATGGATTAGGCAGTGATGTCACACTACATGGATTAGGCAGTGATGTCACACCACAGGAATAAAGCAGTGATGTCTCACTACAGGGATTAGGCAGTGATGTCACACCGCAGGGATTAGGCATTGATGTCACACTACAGGGATTAGGCAGTGATGTCACACTACAGGGATTAGGCAGTGATGTCACACACTACAGGGATTAGGCAGTGATGTCACACACTACAGGGATTAGGCAGTGATGTCACACACTACAGGGATCAGGCAGAGATGTCACGAGACAGAAATGATGGAAAATAATTCCCCCTGAAATACATCCACAGTCATGGCCCCCAAGTATCAAAGTCCAATAGCAGCTGCTGCCTCTGCTACACTGTTAGTTACTCACATTTTCCTACTATACCCTAGAATGGCAGGTACTTACCTCTCCTTCATTATCGAATAAAATATGAACTCACTCTTTTCCAATTACTAAAAGTCAGTCTTCTCAATAGTATTTCTATAAATTAAGAGGTTTCCTGTGAGTTTGATGAGCTGTTCATGAGATTTCACTATACCTACTATTAGTAAAAGTCTTCAAGAAATACTAAATTACTAAGAACACTATTCATGGTCACAGAGAGGTTGTGTAGCCATATAATATGACAAGGCTGCTGTACCCTATGAGAACAGCAGGTGGGGCTCTAAAGCTTCTCTTTCTTCTACAACTACTATGACAGAAAGGAAGGATACGGTAGAAATTCCCCAAATGTTTGATACTTACTATTTGTCCTACTATGGTCCTTTTTGCCGCTTCCTTGACTCTTGCAGTTGATTACAAGGAAGATGACTCTAAACCCTCCTGCCTGAGGCAAAGTACAGAACAGCACCCACACTGCCTTATCTTGAAGTAATATATCAGGTTTTTTTTTAGTAAGTGGGATCTCCATGCAGTGTCACACACCCATGCTGGCATCCGGTATGAAGAGATACTATTTTAAGGTGTGAAGTCCTGCGTTATAACAGGTAACTGCGCTCCTAAAGCAATCCTTCCCCCATCTTGGTGCAGGTGGTGCTGCCTGGGGCGAGAAGCTCAGCTCGCTTCATAGATGGTGCACCCCTGATTACATGCCTCAAAAGTGGCTAGTCCAGTGATTGACTGTAGCGATCATATGCTGCAGGGGTTATTTACAGGTCTGACTGCTAGGAACATCACAATCATGAAACGTGGTACCTGAGTGACAGGTCCATTCAGTACTGTATGAGTGTTAGCTATCTCTGGTGGATGCTGTCAGTTCATATACTTCTGCTTAATTTGGCCATTTTGCAATAGTAGGGTTAAAAGCCCAACTAGCAACATAAAAGTCCGTAATGGAAATTCTACAACAGACCAAATCCGTGCGTGCGTCCCTGGATGAAATTTTCCGTTTAGTGTTATGAATGTGTACTCCATGTTCTCTCGTCTGCACAGTCTCTAAAGGAGTACACTTGCAGGTGTGGTGAGGTTTAAGCTTCAGTTATATTATGGGAATGTATGATTGGAGAAGCACACCCTCTGATTATAGAACCTTATATAATGCAACTTGTGCAACTGACAGCTAAAGCAACCGTGGATAAACCTAAACAACAAGAATTTTTTTTTTCAATTATTTTCTGGCATCCTAAGGACTTTGCTAAGGCTTCATGCACACAACCGTATTTCTTATCTTCCGGCTCATGGAGGTCTATTGTGTGCGGCCACTGAGCGGTGCCCATGTCCCCCAGTGCAATAAGAGCTGCAAACTGTATTGAACAGACGTACATGTGCATGAGGCCATAAAAATAGGCTTCTAATCAGCTTTGGTTGTGTTAATAATAGATATATAGCACCATCATATTCCTTATCTTTACATATCATGCGGTAAATATACAGATAAAATAAGACATTAAAGAGTTATAACATAATCAGATTAAACTATTTAAATGAGGTTCCTGCTCACAAAAGCTTACAATCTATGAGGGGGCCATTAACTAGCATAGAAACACTGATATATACGCCACTATTCTTCAGTGTTTGTTTGTCCTTTTTGTCCTCTTTTTGTCTCCATGTTTTCACTACTAGTCAGTAAATAAACACTGAAAATACTCACCCACTCTAAAAAAGAGAAGCAGGGGACGAGGTGCCTGGTAATCCCGGCTGCTAATTATTCGTGCCCCCTATGTGATGTCACCTCACTCTATCACGCTGGAGGTCTATTTGTGAATTTTGTCAGACAAAATAAATTCTGTGTGACATTTTGTAAATTTTAGTATAGTATAGTATAGTATATAAGGCTGGAAGGAGATGCAAGTCCATCAAGTCCAAGCTTTAAGAATTAAATAAATGCTTTATCCCCATAACCCGTGATATTTTTGCTCTCCAGAAAGTCATCCATGCCTCTCTTGAACATGTACATAGAGTCCGCCATAACAACCTCCTGCGGCAGAGAGTTCCATAGTCTCACTGCTCTTACAGTAAAGAACCTTTGTCTATGGTGATGGTAGAATCGCCTCTCCTCTAGGCGTAGAGGATGCCCCCTTGTCCTGGTCACAGGCCTAGGTATAAAAAGATCTTTGGAGAGATCCTTGTACTGTCCGTTCAGGTATTTGTACATTGTAATGAGGTCTCCCCTCAGTCGTCTTTTTTCTAAACTGAATAATCCCAAATTTTTTAGTCTGTCATTGTATTCTAGTCCCCCCATTCCCCTAATAATCCTGGTTGCTCTCCTCTGCACTTGTTCCAGCTCTACTATATCCTTTTTATACACCGGTCCCCAAAACTGTACACAATATTCCATGTGTGGTCTGACCAGGGATTTGTATAAGGGCAAAACTATGGGGGCAGGGACTGGCAGGGACTGGCATAGAAAAAAACGCAACCGGCGACTTTTCACGTATGAAAAGTCGCCGGCAGCAGCGTGTGCGCAGGCGCGGGGACAGTAACGCCCCGTGCCGGCCCACTCCAGTCCGGCCGCGCCCCCTGCTCGGCCGGCCGCGCCCCCCCTTCACGCCCCTTCACGCCCCACTGGCGTGAAGGTGGCGGATTGTGAAAAATAATCGCAAAAGCTAGCAATAAGCTAGCATTTGCGATTATTTCAGGGCCTCTGCGCCACTGGCGGTGCGCAGAGGTCCTGATAAATATCCCCCAATGTCTTTATCATGAGAATCTATTCCTCTCTTGATACATCCCATTATTTTATTTGCTTTAGCAGCAGCTGCCTGGCTCTGGTCCTTTTCAGCTTCAGTTTTACTAAGTAATTGACCGTTTAGAACAGTGATGGCCAACCTATGACACGCGTGTCAGTGCTGACACGCATAGCCATTTTCAGTGACACGCGGCCGACGGAGAGTTAAGTTTCATCCTCGGCTCCTACACGGCCAGGTGCAGTAGCCGGGAAGCTGAGAGATTGTCCAGCACATTGTAATAAATAGTTGATGTGGAAAATCCCCATATACTGCCATACTGAAGTATGTCAGTACATGCTAGGATCAATCAGACAATCTAGGATTAAAGTACTCTAGAAGTTAATTATACATATTTGTTATATAACTTTAAATATCACAAACGTTTTTTTTTGTCAAGGTGACACACCACTCAAGTTATACTCGGTTTTTTGGCGAATTTTGACACACCAAGCTCAAAAGGTTGCCCATCACTGGTTTAGAACATAATCATACTTTTTGTTTCCATGGCCCAAGTGCATAACTTTACATTTATCTACATTAAACCTCATCAACCATTTCTCTGCCCACTCCTCAAGCTTCCACAAATCCCTCTGTAATGCTAAACTATCGACCTCAGTATTTATTACTTTACACAGCTTAGTATCATCTGCAAATATTGAAACTTGACTGTGTAAACCCACTATAAGGTCATTAATAAAAATATTAAAAAGAAGTGGCCCCAATACTGACCCCTGTGGCACTCCACTGGTAACATCAACCCAATCTGAGAATGTGCCATTAATGACGACCCTCTGTTTTCTATCACTAAGCCAATTACTTACCCAAATACACAGATTTTCTCCTATTCCCAGCAGTCTCATTTTATATACCAACCTTTTATGTGGCACGGTGTCAAATGCCTTTGAAAAGTCCAAATATACAACATCTACAGCGTCCCCCAGATCCAGTCTTGAACTTACCTCCTCGTAGAAACCAATCAGATTAGTCTGACAGGACCGATCTCTCATAAACCCATGCTGACGCTGGGTTATAAGGTTGTGCTCAGTGAGATACTCCAGGATAGCATCTCTAATAAACCCCTCAAATATTTTCCCCACCACAGCAGTTAGACTCATGGGTCTGTAGTTTCCAGGATCGCTATTTGATCCTTTTTTGTATATTGGTACCACATTTGCTATGCGCCATTCCTGTGGAACATAACCATTTTGTGCCATAGAATTAATTCTGTGTAACAAAATTCCTTTTTTTAAATCTTGTCTGACAAAATGAATTCTGTATGACAAAATAATATTGTGTGTGACACAAAATCATGTTTTGTGCAACAAAATGACATTTTGTAGTCAAAAATTATATTTTGTGGCACAAAATACATTCTGTCCACACAAAATAAACTGGATCACAAAATTATTTTTGTGCATTCTCTAAAAGTCTAATTCATTTTGTGTACACAAAAATGATTTTTGTAATGACAAAAGGCAATATGGGTCGACAAATATTACTTTTGTGAGCACAAAACAGATTTTGTGATGACAACTTTCAATTCTGTGTCCATAGTATGAATTCTGTGATCACTAAATTAACATTGGGGCACATTTACTTACCCGGTTTACCCGATTTCCTGCATTCGTTGCTTCCCCGCTCAGGTCCGCCGGAGTTAACCTTCTTCTTCCTGGTGTATGTAAGCCCGACTCAGTTGGATTGTCCGACGGCCCGTGACCCGATTTTTGTCTCGTGAAAGTCAGCACGAGTGCGGCAAAATCCGTTCATGTGCGACACAACTAAAATGTCTAAAAGCCAAGGAAAGTGCGATCCGCCGGACCATTATAGATAAGCTCCATTTTGTTGCACAAAATACATTGTGAACAAACGGCATCCCGAGTTCCAGACTGCTTTCTATAAGCCTCTGTTTTTTAGGTGATCCCGGATTCAAGGTGAATTTTTAGGTGTTCAAGCTTAGCAAGGACCACTTTTTCTGACTGGTAGATTTCCTGTAAGTGTCCCTGGTTTATCATGCTTGATTTTGATGGTGGGTTTCTGAAACACTGATGTAAAATTTTGTTCTAACTGAACTAAAGTGCTGATGAGATTTTACAGCATGAAATCTGTACTAATAATATAGAGTATGAGAGTCATAATCTGTGTTTTGGTAAACCAAATGTGTGGATTTTCATTGTCAATATGCTGTAGGTTCCACTCTGTAAATGTAACCTTACCCAACAGTATGTCCTGGGTGAATCATCTGGACCTATATAGTATCACTAAACTGTAGCATAGAAGCAACTCCTGGACCCTACCATTCTACTAAAATGAACTTAGATCACATTGGGGCTCATTTACTAAGGGCTCCGCGGCCGCACTTTCGTCTGGTTTCCTGAATTTTTCCTGAATTTTTTGCATCGAATTCTGCCGGGATCTTGGCGCATGCAATTGGATTTCGGCGCAATCGTGCCGGCTTTCACGTGACACAAATCGGGGGTGTGGCTGTCGGACTTGCATGCACCGGGAAGAAGTAGGTGAACTCCGGCGGAGCAGTGACACCTACTGGATATTGGGCACACGACCTTAGTGAATCCAGGCAGAACCTGAATCCTCATCGGAGAACGCTCCGCTGCATCGCGACTGGACCGGGCAAGTAAATGTGCCGCATTATCACCATATCATAGCAAAAAAACCAGAGCATAGACTCAGGACCCTCTGTCAATCTATTGAACGAAACTTAGATTGTATCTTACAGCCATAACATGTTAGAAGTTATAAAGATTTGCAGATTCTTTATACTTTACACTCTCAAGTACTGAATGCCGCTCCTAGTGTCTACAGGCGAGTAACTGTGCCAACATAAATGATGCTTGGGAGGAAGATCACTTGAAACGCCTCCACCTCCCATTTACTTAATTATTTTCTTAAGAGTCGGGACAAGAAGTTAAAGTACATTCACTCTCTATATAAGGATGATCTCCGGTCTAGAAGCTTCTCGGTAATGAGCGATGGATGTTAAAGGGATAATTACTGTTGATCACTTTTATGCCAAATTTACGTAATACACATGTAATTCAGCTAAATTGTGTTTATTTTTGGCATACAGAGTTAAATGGTATCACTCTCGTTCTGATAGAAAGGCATTGGGGGTCATTTATCTTATCTTTGTTTGTTTTGACTAGTTTTTGCCTGTCTTTTTTCCTTCTGCTACTTTGGTATTTTTATCCATCTCACTTTTTCCTTCTATTAAATGTTTTTTTTTCTTCATTTCCCTTTTTGAAATATTTGTTACAAATCTTGCACAAATGTCTCAAGTCACTTCTTTCCATTTTCTGAGTTTTCCTTAAGAATGGTTCAATCTGGAGTTTTTTGCACCAAAAAATGTCGCAAATTTGAGACGGTTTGAAATGATAAATGTCATTGGCGACATTTAGCACATCTGGAATAGAAGATAAATGTGTCCTACTGGCGAAAAACAAATGTCCGGCTGACATTTTAAAATGTCCCCAAAAAGGCGCAAAAATTGCAATGCGCTGAAAAAGACAGAAAAAACAAAAATAAAGATAAATGACCCCCGTTGATATAAGGGTTGCAGTGGGACTGCTATGGGGCAAAATATTCTGTACAATAGTTTGCTGAAACAAAACTAGTTCTAAAGGTCATTTCAGTGCTACCACCGGGGTCCAGATGATGCAACCATAGTATGTTTGCTGAAGTTCCACGTACATGGTAGAATCCACAGTATATTCCACATCAAAATATACATATCAGGGGGAATTTATTAAGACTGTCCTTTTAGTATATCCAGAAGTGATCACCACCGGGTCCGGCCAGATAAGACCAGGAATGACCTAGCGGGGATTTCAGCCTTAGTTAACACAAAGCAGTGTGCAGAGTGGAATTCCAACAAAACCATAAAACTGATAGACAAGGCATAGTAAATTCCCCACAAATTTTAACTCTATATTTTTGGAATCAACAATTGAATTGAACATTTTGTCAAGTTTAATTTTTTTTGACTATAAGGTATGCTGAATTTGGAAACAGAGCTACAGGGTTGCAGTGTGCCATCATTTGTAATAAGATAAGATGATCCTTTATTAGTCCCACAGTGGGGGAATTCAGAGCGTTAGAGCAGAAGAGAGAGTACAGAGAGTACAGTACCAACAATGACAGAACAGTAATATTAGGGATAAAAGAACAAAAGAAATAAACGATAGAAAGACAAAACAAGAAGACAAGCAATGATTTGCAGTTTGGTATTCAGTCTGTGGATGGGACTTGCAGGGACTGGTTAGGTGGGCTTTATTAAATGAGCATAAGTCAAAGTTACATTCATTTGCACAGACATACAGCATATACTGTGTCGCAGCACAGACCGCGACACGACATATACAATAAATTAAGATTCATACATAGAGTTTACAGTACACAGAAGTATAATCCTCAACTATGCCATGAAAACACTAGACTAGTACACTGCTCGCTCTATTGCCCTAACTAAACACGCATTGCATTTCAATTACGGCGACAACAAAGTGTAAAAATGGAAAAGGGTGCGGGGGAAAAAGGGAGAGGGAGGCGGTGGGCGCGCGGGGAGGCAAACCTAGCTCACAGCAGGGGGTCCAAATCCAGTTAGGCGTTAGCCTGGCTTGCTTTTACTGTGTCCTCAGAGATAAGACTCCTGCTAAGGCACTGCAGCGTCGTCGTCATCGCTGCTCGATACACCTTAGCAGAGGGGGAGGAGCTTCCTGACTGGAGCTTCTCCTTCTTGTCTTACTGTCTCCCTGCTAGCAAATAGTCCAGCAGGCTGTTGAGTACAAGTCTGTAGCAGTCTGGCGTTGTCAAGGCTGTCTTTACCAGATAGTGTCCTTATAGCAATTTATAAGGAGCCAGGCGGCCTGGATATCCTCTATGGCATGAGTGCCCTGGAACAGCCCATAAAGCACCGCGTGGTGCGTCATGGAGCTCCTTGGCACAGAGTCTTGGAAATGGGGATCCAGGGCGTCTAACAGGCTCTGGGCAAAGGGGCACCCCCAAAACAGGTGCAGAGGAGTCTCCTCCATCCAGGGGCACCTGGGGCAATAGGGGGTGTTGCTCAGTCTTTGGGCATAGGTGGGCGGCATAGGTTACTTCTGTTTGGGCCTTGTTTGTTGAACAGCCTGATCGCAACGGGGAGGAATGACTTCTGATAATGCTCCCTCTCACACTTAGGGTGAAGCAGTCGGTCACTGAAGGTGCTCCCCAGTGCCACCACAGTCTCATACATGGGATGGCAGCTATTCTCCAGAGTAGATTTCAACTTAGGCTACATTCACACGATGTATGCCTGCTGTACCGTAGCACGGCATGCATACATCGGCGCCGGGGAGAAGGGCAGGGGATGAGCGGTGCTCACCACTGCCCTTCTCCATAGGAATACACAGCGCACTGCTCCACATTGCTTAGAAAGATAGAACACGGTATCTTTCTACGGTCTACGGAACAGTACGGTGCCGCACATGTGCTCCTCCGTACCGCTCCGTACAGGTCCTTTAGCCCATAGAAGTGTATAGGGGACGTATACATGTCGTATATACGTCGGCCCATACGTTTGTGTGAACAGGGCCGGTTCTAGACAAAGTGGGGCCCTGGGCAAAACTAAAAGTGGGGCCCCAAAATAAAACAATTTTATGACCGGTCACAGTCAGTAAGAGGCCCCTTTAGTATGGTAAAACAAACTGTAATATGGGAGAATTTTATAGGAGATAGATGATAGGGAGTATGGTGGGCAGCATAGTGGCTCAGTTGTTAGTACTACAGCCCTGCAGCGCTGGTATACATCAGCAAAGAGTTTGTATGTTCTCTCTAAGTTTGCCTGGGTTTCCTCCTGGTCCTCCGGTTTCCTTCCACACTCCAAAAAATTACTGGTAGGTGGAATAGATTGTGAGCCCTATGGGGACAGGGACTGATCTGGCAGCTCTGTGCAGCGCTGCAGAATTTGGTGCGCTATATAAATAAAGAATTATTAATTATAATTATTATGATAGAAGTTAAATATGAAAGATTTCTAGATGCAGAACTATAAAGTAGAAAATATATACAGCAGATAGATAAGAGAGATAAATGCGGTAGAAGAGAAATTGAAGATTGATTAATAAATAGAGAAAAAGTGAGATATATAAATGGTCAGATTATGTGAGATAGATAACTAGATAGATAGATATACAGACAGGAGAGAGATGATAAACATCTTCACCCAGGAATTTAACCAAGGGGTATTAACCCTTTCACTTCCAGGCATTCCTGGATATTTTGTCGCGTTATTGGCCAGAGCAATTTTTACAATTTTGAAATTACAGCAAAAAGAATTAAAGTAAACCCAACAAACCACATATTTTCTGAAAGCAGACACTCGCCCCATTTTCAAGATTGCATTAAAGAGTTTATAGACATCGGCACCTTCATGCAATTTTGATTCAAACTGAAACATTTTATCAAAAATACTTAAAATTGACATAGATGGCAAAAAATGTGCTCCAAACAGAAAATATTTCCCTTCACATCTCCTAAATTTAATAGATGGACATGTGTAGAGTTCACAAATGCCTCATATTGATATGTTCACATGACTAAATTATCATAATATCACTAAGACTGAAATAACTAGATATCTGCTTTTCAGCTAGAATTTTTACACAGTCACAACCTGCAAAATATACCAATAAAACAGAATAAACAGTAAAGCGTATATAAAACCTATATCATTTTGAAAGCAGACAACCAGGCGATGCATTTGGCAATTAACAAGCAAAATTGCCTCCAAAATATGTTCAAATCCAGATACCTATATAAAGAAAATATACTTTCTTAAAACAGTAAGATGTGAGGAGATCATACAGACCCCACATGTGGATAGTCACCAAAATATGCAGCAAAGGGAATGTTAAATCCACAGGGGACACCAAACTGTATGAGCGTCACACATATCTATCATTGTATGCTCCTTACACAATGGTAACACAAATAAATGACTATATATCCATAACCCAATAGATGTGCGCCATTGTATTAGCCGCCAATAACAGAACCCTCCGCGGTTCTTAAGAATGAGAGTGAGAACCTCATAACATAGGTGTAAATAATGGAGGATGGTGTGAAATGCAAACTTTATTCCAGAACATGTGTGTGTTTTTGGTGTTACATATAACTTCATGGACATGTTATGGTCGCGGTGTTAATATACAGTATAATAGCGACATTAGGCGAAGAGGATCGAATGTTCATCATATCAGTCAATTTTCGCAAAAAAAAAAAAACCTATCATGAAATAAAACGCAATAAGAAAGTGTGTTCTTAGATAGTTCTGCATAGAGAAGGGTTAAAAACATGAATATTAGTTGATATTATTTTTTATCAGAATGTAGTAACATATAAAGTGAATATTTCCATTATCTGTGAGGTGCAGCAGCTCCTGTGTGCAGCAAATTCTCCCAGTAGCCTGATGGCTAAGAATCTGGAGGGGGGTCACACTTCAGAGAGCTGTATCTCTGGCTCTGTGAGTCATAGAACCTCACTTCTTTTTTCCTAAGAAAGAGGAAAGTCTCCCCTTTTATATGAATCCAAATTTGTTTTTAAGTGTCAGGAAAACTGAGATATTAACTGTTAAACTGCCGTCGGGAGTGATTTTTATATATAAAAATCGCACCTGATATTCTCACTTTAAACCTGAATATCTCTGGATCCATAGCACCTAGAAACAAAATTCAAGATTCATTTGGAAGAAGAGATTCTCCACTTTCAGGGGGCCCTGGGCAATTGCCCACTTTGCCTACCCCTAGCGCCGGCCATGTGTGTGAATGTAGCCTAACACAGTGTCCTCCTCTCAGCTACCACCTGCACAGTGTCAGGAGGACCCCCCAGGACAGAGCTAGCTTTCATAATCAGTTTGTCCAGTTTGCAGCTTCCCCAGCAGACTACACCAAAGAAGATGGCTGATGCCACTACAGAGTTGAAGTCTTAAAAAGTGCCCCTTGCACTCCAAATGCCCTCAGCCTCCTCAGCAGGTATAGCCTGCTCTGACCCTTCCTGTGAGGTAATGGAACTATATATTTGTTTGTTGTCATGTGTAATGTGGCCAGCAGTTTTAAAGAAAAAAAATGTAGTGTATATAGAAAAATTCCTTGTGACAAAGAGGACATTTATGTGTCATATCTACTTTCCCTATTCAAGTATGTTTTAAATGTTGGAAGGTATATATTGGCTTTATTTTGAAACTGTTTCCAATCTAAAGGTGTATTAGTTATATCATGAAATATGGGGTTATAAAAGGCAAATAATGGGTTGTTTAAAAAAAAAAAAAATTTAACACCAAAATGGGATGATGATTTTTAACATATTAATAATACTAATTATAAAAATAACAATAAATAATATTAATACCTTTTTTCCTATCACATTTCTATTTGTTTTCACATATATATACAGGCAGCCCCCGGGTTACATACAAGATATGGTCTGTAGGTTGTTCTTAAGTTGAATTTGTATGTAAGTCGGAACTGTATATTTTATCATTGTAACTCCAGCCAGAACTTTTTTGGTCTCTGTGACAATTGGATTTTAAAAATGTTGGGTTGTCATAAGAATGAGGATTAATAATAAAGCTTCATTACAGACACCTCTGATAACTGTTATAGCTGTTTAGCCTAGGACTAAAGCACAATAAATTACCAACATCCAGTGGTCCGTTTGTAACTCGGGGTCGTTTGTAAGTCGAGTGTTCTTAAAGGGGTTCTCCGGGCGTTAACATCATTTCTCATATGATCTAAAATCTAAAGACAATCAATAAAGCAAATGGCTCTATTTATGGGAAATTTGCTGTTCTGAAGATGTAATAAAAATCGTTATACCTGTTCAGGTCTCCTCCATTTACCCAAATCCCGGGTAACGACCTGTAGTTTGCTGTAGGACTTGTCGGTCATGCGCAGATGGGTGCTATGATGCTGCAGGGCGCTCGTTCACATGCTTCAATTGTGAACGCGCCTGCACACCACATTGAGCTGAAAGCACACACACTCTGCTTGGGACATCGAAAAGCATCACTGAAAATCTCTGCATCATGCATGATCAGGATCGGGTGGCACACTGCCAATTACTGAGCAGCTAGTATCATGAGCGCGCTGCGCTCATGGGTAGTTCGCAATGCATCATACGCGGCGGCGCCATCTTGGGAGGAAAAGGACAGTATTTTATAAAGGTACTATTCTGCAATATAATTTGCCCTTTTTTGCTTTTTTAAAGCAAAAACACTGTGTGTGTAAGCATACACACTAGATATTAAACTATGGGTGTCTCCAAAAATGACCCCAGGGTCCGGAGAACCCCTTTAAGTAGGGGACCGCCTGTATATATATATATATATATATATATATATATATATATATATATATATATATTTATTTTTTTTTCATTTATTTTTTAATTTTTTTTTTTTTTCCTGAAACAACAGATAGTTACAGCAAAATAAACAACAACCATAAACCAGGGACCTTATTTTAACTAAAGACAGATTACAAAAGCCCTTCTCTAAGCATTTGCATTACAATATAATTGTGTGTTATAACTTACCTTGCACCTTGACAAAATCCTAGAGTAGTCATAGAGGCTGGACTTTGGTTTAGATGCATTTCAAAAAACATGTGACTTTTCTATGTCCATCTATTCACATACATCCAAAGCTCTGCTTCATCCATCCATTCACCAACACATATACACACACAGCCCTGGTACATCCATCCATTCACTCATTCACATATTGATCCAGCTTTTTCCTTTTTCAGCGATTCACATGACTTCCAGGACAGCTGTATAGAGCAGTGGTCTGTGGGCACCCAGGCCTTCACCCCAACACAGAGTTTGCCAGGACTCAAGGCTTCCTCCTGTGATGCAATACAGCCCAGGATGTGCCATGCTCAGCGCCATTTTAAAGTGAGACATCCGTGGCTGCCAGGACTACGGGATGAGCAAGAAGGTGTGGATAGAGATGGATTGTCATTGGAGCTCCTGCTATGGGTCCCCTGATTCTCTCTCTTCAGGGGACCCTTGAGGGAAGCTACAATCCAAATGTCTCCATCATCATTGTATTGGTGAACTCAGGACACCAATTCAATTAAAACCTGTGAGGGTTTTTAAAAGTGCTGTTTAAGCTGAGCATGAGTTTATTATTTTATAGCGATAATTTTGTTTCATTTTTCTACAACTCTAAGGATTTAAACAATTCTGTCAATGTTTTTTTTTGCTCGGATAAAATATTTTAACAAAATTTTATTGACATATTTTCTTGTTTTCCGCTATAGGAAGAATTCTTTGTCACTTAATATAAAACTTTTACGGTTTGGAATCTGGAAATATAAGACCATCATACAAATCCTGTTAATCCAGTATTCATGCATTTCATATTAGATAATGGATTAGGGCAAATTCTACTTCATTGTATATAGGATTAAAGGATTTGACTGTATCGTTATCTAGAGACTGTAAATATGTGCCTCTAGAATATAGTTGTTGAGAAGTTTGTATTATTTATTATTGTTTAGTTGTATAGTGAGCTAATCCACACCCAATGAATAGAAGCTAGTTGTATGTATTCCCAGGATATTATCGTATAGTATTAGAGACAGAACCTGGGTGTAGCACTGCTGCCTCTGTCCTCATCCCTACCCTCTCCATAGGGAGCTATGTAACCGCGCTGTACATACGCCGCCATCTGTTTGAAGCCGCCGGCAGCTTTGCCGGCGGCGATCAGCAAGAAAACACCCGCGATCGGTGCCGGCACCGATCGCGGGTGTTACCGGTAAGCCTTTGCTGCAATATGCTGCAATATGCAGCAGAGACTTACCGGCTATGGAGAGGGCTCGGCCCGCGAGCCCTCTCCATGCATCGGAACGCGACCGCCGCCGTGAATACACGGCGGGCGGTCGCGAACCGGTTAAGAGGAGGGAAATTAATTAGATGGGCCATAAATGAGAGGGGTGAAAGGGGGTGCAGATCAAGGAACCCAGTATAATAGTGGGAGATACCAGGGACACACAATAAGAGGGAATGATGAGAGGGCTACAAAATGAGAGGGAGAAGAAAGGGGGGCCATAATAGGAGTAGGAAATACAAGGGGGCAACATTATGAGGGAGGAGATGAAAAAACACAAATGACATGGGGGACAGAAGATGAGGGGGGGCAACAAGATAGGGGAAGAAAATAGTGGGTTAGAAAAAGAGGGGGAGATGAGGGGGGGGGATACCAGGGGACCCACAATAAGAGGGAGTGAGGGGCTACAAAATGAGGGGGAGATACAAGGGACAATATTAAGGGAAGGGAGATGAGAGGCAGCAAAGAAGATGAGGGGGACCCACAATGAGAGCAGGTCAGAAAAAGAGGGGGAGATACCAGGGGGATTACAAAATAATGGGGGGATAAAAGGGGATCCACAATAAGATAGACATATACAAGGGGGGCCATAATTAGAGAGGGGAGAGGAGAAGAGCCACAATAAGAGGGTGAAATGAGAGGGGACCCACAATTTTTTAGTGTGGCCTAAAAATGTACTGTATATACTCGAGTTTAAGCCGAGGTACCTAATTTTAACACAAAAAACTGGGAAAACCTATTGACTAGTATATTGAGTATAAGCCTACCAGCTCATTCCCCCAGTATATAGCCTGAAGACCCTGCCCCCCAGCATATACCCTGCAGCCCCCTGGCCTCAGTTAATAGCCTGCCAGCCTCCTGGCCCCAGTATATAGCCAGCAGCCCCTGCCCCCCAGTATATAGCCTGTAGCCTCTGCCCCCAGTATATAGCCTGCAGCCCCTGCCCTCAGTATATAGTCAGCAGCCCCTTCCCCCCAGTATACAGCTTGTAGCCTCTGCCATTAGTATATAGCCTGCAGCACCTGCCCTCAGTATATAGCCAGAAGGCCCCGCCCCTTAGTATATAGCCTGTAGCCCCTGCCCCCAGCATATAGCCTGCAACCCCTGCCCCCAGTATATAGCCTGCAGCCCCTACCTCCAGTATATAGCTTGTAGCCCCTGTCCCCTAGTATATAGCCAGCAGCCCCTGCCTTCAGTATATAGCTAGCAGGTCCTGCACCCAAGTATAAAGCCTGTAGTCCCTGCCCTGGCATATAGCCTGTAGCCCCTGCCTCCAGCTTATAGGCTGCATCCCCTGCTCCCAGTATTTAGCCTTTAGCCCCTGCACCTCAGTATATAGCCTGCAGTCCCTGCCCCCAGTATATAGCCTTTAGCCCCTGCACCTCAGTATATAGCCTGCAGTCCCTGCCCTCAGTATATAGCCGGCATTGTGCTGAAAAAACCTAACTCAAGTATATACGGTACATTTAATATTCCCATGTAGCAGTAGGTGGGCCCCCAAAATCAATTTCACTGGCGGGCACTTGGTTCCCAAGTCCGGTCCTGACTGTATCTATGCTTTCTATGCACGTTTTTGTTTTTTTTAGACTAGTCACATAGTGAAATGTCCGGTTGGGCTGTATGGTATGGAAAGTTCCCCTGCAGTTGGGTGATATATTGTGTACCTTACTAGAAATTCACAGAGCCAGGTAGAAGCCAGTTCTGCTGGTTGGATTAACACTTAACCATGAATATTCAATATGAAGAATGCTGGTTATGAACTGGTTACTGCCAATATCATATTTCTTGCATTGTTTAACAGTAGGGCCTTAACCTTTTGGAGACTTTTATCCATCACCAATAGCTTAAAATGTTGCCAATATGAAAGTAGTGAGAAGAAGTTTGGTATATACAGTGTCATAGACAGGATGGTCTAGGAAGACTAGAACTTCAGCGATGTCACATTCTTCTCATTCCCCCTCCCGGACTGCAGCTATTGGTCATAAATCCTGCTTCTAGCACCTCCCTATGTCAGAGGCATTCTGGGAGTTGTAGAAAACAGGTCGTTGGGCTGGAAATTCAGAGAGCCATTGCTAAAGCAATTTCTAGCGAAGGAGAAATAGTGATCAGGATGGTGTCTATACACGTTATGTGGAGTACAGTGTTGGCAAATATTTTTTCTAAGAAAAAAATATGAGGTTCAATCAGTTGTGGAAACAAGTCTCTCATTCTTTACCTTATACCACAGCAAACAGTTAACAAATTTCATTAGCAAATCCTGAGTTCTTGCGTCTCAGCCAGAGTAGTCACCAATTCATGTTGAATATATTGGTAGGAAAGTAGGAATGTCTGGAGCAGACTGGGGCAGGTGCCAAAGAAGATGGTGTAACCAGTGGAGATGAGCGTATCCGATGTTTCCATTCAAGTTCCGGTTCGTTCTGCCAGATTAACAGCCAATACGGCAAATTGACGCACCTAACGACTCCATGGCTATGATTGGCCAGAGGGTTACATTTTAGACACTAAATGACATATCCAGATGAACAAGGTGAAACTATTCCCAGGATCTTCTGTTTTAATACTGGTCATCAGAGTGGGCCAATCACTATTGTGACATGGACCTAATCTGAGTACAGGACTAGTACTAGACCTGGAGCCGGGTGAGAGGTTGTACTAAAGTGAAAAGAATTTACAGCAACCAAAATGTCGGACTTTGCAGAGAGCCCAGTGTAGGGTGCTGAGAGCATTATGCAAAGCTATGCAGTAAAAAAAACTATAAGATAGTAGATAGCACAACAGAATAATAAATCCTGGAGAACTCATCCTGCAAGAATGTGGGGCATCCCATAAAATACATTAATAAGCCAGATAATTAATAGCAAGGACGGACACAACGTGTTCTATTAGGCACTGTACACAAGCATAGTCCCTCAGATATAAATTTGGGCACTTGCTCTTTCCGCTGCTATTGTCATTGGTATTAATGTATTTGTTCAGCTGCATATTAGGGTGAGCAGCAAATAACCCATAAAGATATGATAATGTACTATAATAAAATTACTGGGATTGGAATGCTGTAACCATAAAATAAGATCTATTAGATGCTAAATAGCCTGTTTCTTACTTTCGCATACGTCAAAGTAAAAACTAATTGGAACCAGCCTGGCCAGTTATTTCCTGGATTGTGTTAAATAGAAGTAGTAATCACGCAAATAAATGAACTTTTTGTTTCTCCAACCTTGGACTAATCCCAAATCTATTAGACTGCGCAATCACAAGAACACCTAATCTAGTCCATTCACATCTAATCTGATAAATCAGCTCAGAGCTGACACCATGCCAGTACCTACCCAAATGTAGTGGCGTTCCTTTCTCATCTCTATATTAAGTTATATTTCTCCGAAGCTCCGCTCTCCATCTTCTGCTTAAAATAAAGATTGTAATGATTTTTGCTCTGGAAACAAAACACTAAAGAGATTAAACTGAGAAAAATATTCTACCACCTAGAAATTACCGGTCAGGTAAACATATCAATGTGGTAGTACTGATGTACATTATTTGATATATTTCTCCAAATATACTGTATATATTATTATTTACTTGTAAGAAAAAATTGAAATAACACTATTCTTCACTTTGCAGGTGTGCGCGCGTGTCTCCCGCTAAGTTAGGAGATGTTCAGAACATCTGGAATGTGAAGAATAGTGTTCTTTCAATGTGTTCTGCACTTAAATGGTCCTGTATTCACAGTTTTTAATGTTTTAATTCTATTCTTCACTTTGCAGGTGTGCACGCGTGTCTCCCGATAGGTTCGGAGATACGCGCGCACAGGTGCAAAGTGAAGAATAGTGTTATTTAAATGTGTTCTGCCCTTAAATGTTCGTGTTTTCACTGTTTTTAATGTTTTAATTCTATTCTTCACATGGCAGGTGTGCGCGCGTGTCTCCCGATAGGTTCGCGCGAACACCTGGAACACCTGGAAATAGTGTTATTTCAATGTGTTCTTACAAGCAAAACATCAGTAAATGATGCACAACATCTAACATTTTGTAATCTAACATGAAAAACGTTGAACCCTCAATTTGTGGTAAAGTAAGGGTAAGGCCAAAACTATCAGCCATGGTGATGACAGCCGAGTCATTTCCGAGCACAATAATAAAGTTACTAGGAATACCAGATGTCCTCATTTCAAGATCTGACCTTAGATATTTTCACAGACGTTTCGTAAGCAGAGTCATTCCAAAGCAGTGATGCATACTAATAAAGCTTGCATAAAAACATTATACAAAATCCAACCTATGAAAGGTCAGCACCGTGGTGGCTGCATAATTTCTACACTATTTAATTATCCAGTTTTTACCAACTTTGAGAGGTTGTCATATTTTTCATATTTGTGTGACAAGTAACCTTGGTTGTATATACTACAATGAAATTATTATTACCTGAAATTGTCATATTTTCTCCCTTAAATATTTTAGTGCCCAGTGCTTCCTTTGTTAGGCTACATTCACACGGACGTATGGGGGACGTATATACGTGATGTATATATACGCCGTGTACATGTCCCCCACAGACGGCAATGGGTGCAGGACACCGTACGGGAGCAGTACGGTGCCGCACTCATGCGGCACCGTACCATTCCATGCCTGGGAGAAAGATAAGACATGTCGTGCGCCATACATCGCTATGGAGAGGGGCGATATCTCCTCCTCTCCCCGGCGCAGATGTGTGCCGCTGTACCATGCTACGGTACAGCGGGCACACGTGTGTGTGAATATAGCCTTATGTATAGCATCAAATTTAAACGTACAAACATAAAGGGCAAAAGAATGACAAAGAGAAGAAAAATCTCACCCAAAAGTATACTTAAAGGGATTGTCTGTAAATATTTGACATTTTTGTAATGTTTGTTTGTTTTTGTAATGAAAAGTTATAAAATTTTCCAATATACTTTCTGTATCCATTCCTTGTTGGTTTTCTGCAACCGCGGCATTTAAACCGCCTGCTGGGGGTTTTCCCCCAGGATCGGCCATCCACGCCATCTTGATGCTTTTCTACTCCTGCCCTCAAAAAAAGTTCCTAAATTTTCAACAATAGGGGATACCAACACTGGAAAAAGCATTTTATTTTGCAAAAAAATGCCGTCACATGGCCCCAATAACGAAAAAATTTTTTTTTATAGCCTACAAAAGGGGCCAATGAGGAAACTAAAATCCTGGCAGCTGCAGGGCGCTCCTTCCCTTCTGTGCCTCGCTGTGCGCCCATAAAACAAGTAACGGCCATATGAGGGGGGTTAACAATCTTCCTAAAAGCTGTTTCTGATAGTTTGAGGGGTGCAGATTTGAAAATGGGTTGATTATATAGGGGGTTTTAATGCTAAATATTTAAAATTTCATTCAAAACGGTATTTATCCCCAAAATAGTCAATTCTGAAAATACTGAAAAGCGATATTTGATTTATAAGCCGCGTGACATCAAAATAAATTATCCAGACATTTCAAAAATTATGAAAATGTAAAGTAGACAAATGGGAAATGTAATTCAGCAACTTTTTTAGGTGGTAAAACTATTTGCCTGAAAAGGCAATGATTTTGAATTTCAAAATTTTCAAAAATTTTTTTTTAAAATTCATTTTTCTATTTTTTTAGGAAAAAAACGCTAAACTTATCAGCCAAAATTTACCACTAAAGTGATGTACAACATGTGAGGAAAAAACAGTCTCAGAATCATTTTGATAAGTAATAGTGTTCAAAAGTTATAACCATATAAAGCGACGTAAGTCAGAATCCAAAAAATGGGGGTGAGCCTTAAGCTACAAAATGGCTGTGTCCTTAAGGGGTTAACAATGAGTAAGCCAGTTGTATCAAAATTCACTGTGCCATGTGCCATGTGCCTATTTCACACCACCTTTGTCACGAGACAATTAAGCTGTATAAATGAATATGTCCTGGAATAATGATTGTGATTTGGCCCTGATAATTTGAAGATTATGTGGATGTATTAGTTTCGCCTACACCAGTATCACCAATCAGCTTATAACACAGCTGACACCCTGAGATCATACCTGGAAGAGGATAAAGCTTAAACAAGATCTGTCACCTATGAAAAAGGCACTAGAAGATGCTTACTGAAGTAAGCAGCTCCTAGCCCTAGCCTATTTTTAGTAATGATAAACTGTTAACTTTATCGGAACCCTCCAGACACTGCCACACAGTACAATAGGAGCGCCACATCGCAGTCATAGTGGTCCGGCGTATTCATGAGGGGGTGGTCAGAGGTGCTGCTTCTTTGCCAGACTGCCCAGCCCACTCCATGGGCAGGTATGCCACACACTTCTTGCGGTACTTACCGCCTCCTTGTCCCGCCCCCTCATGAATATGCCGCACCGCTTTAGTGTAGTCTGGTGTGTCTGCTAGCATTATCGGAGGGTTCTGATTAAGCTAGCAGAGTATCACTGCTGAAAATGGGCTAGTGCTAGGAGCTCCTTTTTTATGGTGTCCTGGATGTTATGACAGGTCCTCTTTAACCTCTTGGATGCCATGGTCTGCTGGCCAACACAATGTACTGCAAAATAAGTGATCACATGTCCCATAGCTTGAAAAATTAAAGATTACAAAATATAAAATAAGGGGAAAAAAGGCAAACCATTTTTTTTCTCTCATCGATGGAATCACCATAGAAATCAACACGTGTTGATGAAAATAAATCAGCTATCTATCCCATGTGGTAAAAAACTTAAAACATTTGCTGTTTTTTTTATCCCATATTATTAAAAAAAATGTGGTAGTACTGACTTGTCAATACTACTGATAAAAACTACCAGTCATCCAACGTAAAACAATCCCTCAGAAAAAGAGAAATAAAAGTAATATGTCTTGGAATCAGGCAACACAAAAGCTATATTGTAAAATAGGCATTGTATAGATTGTCCATATACAGTATTTTTCGGACTATAAGGCGCACCGGAGTATAAGGCGCACCATCAATAAATGCCTGCTTAAACGTCTAGGTTCATATATAAGGCGCGCCAGATTATAAGGCGCACCTGATTATAAGGATGAATGACCAGCAGGTGGCAGACCTGTGCACCGTTCATGGCAGCTGTTGTCTGTAAGTATGGTTTTTATATAAGGCGCACTGGACTATAAGGCGCACCTTTGATTTCTGAGAAAATCAAAGGATTTTTAGTGTGCCTTATAGTCCGAAAAATACGGTATGTTTAATATAGCCAATGCACTTGTAACTATAACAAGAAAATAACATCTGCATGTAAAATATCAATGAAAAACCATCAGCATAAAATCTCAAATAGGTATAGAAAAATAGTCCTACAAAGGGTCCAATACACCAAACACCAGACCAGGAGAGTGCTACTGCGCACACGTCTGCGCTATGGAAATATTAAGATATCGGACCTCTGTGTTTATTCAATGGAGATATGCGCATTGCATTGTATATTGTATGGAACATGAAAAGAAGCAAAATATTACTAAAACTACAAAAAACTAAAAGTTGATGTGACTGAAACAAGCCATTTATATAGCATGGTACATTCCATAGCAATAATCCGGAAAACAAAACACAAATATTCAGGGAATTGTTTTATTTGTTTTTACTCACCTAAAGAAAGGCATAAATCAAAATTTTTCAATAAATGACATCTTCCCCCAAAAAGTTAACCTTGAAAAACTCTGGCATAGAAAAGTAACAAGTTATGACAAGGCATGATAATGAAAATAATTAAAATGAGAAATCATTTTGAATCTGTCTTGGCTGTGTCTATAAATGGATTATATTGTATGGTCATGCAGACTCATAACACCCATCAAGCTCTGTAATAACACTGTGTATTATGAAAAGCCATATCAATGATCAACCTATCACAAGAGGAAAGTAGATAATAGAGTAACAAATAATACAAAAAATATAGGACACAGAAAATGAATTTAAGAAAAGGCAAAAGTGTGGGAGAAAATCACCATAAAGAAAATGAAGTATGAAAGAGTATGAAATTAAAGAGGACCTTTCACCCCTTCAGACGTGTGGAGGTGAACGTACCATGTTATCAGGGCTGCTTCACAGATTCAGGGACACTTTACATTTTCATTCTAGCTCCCACAATTGTTGAGATGTTAGTCCCAGTATCTGACCATTACAATCCTCTCTAATGTCAGAGAGGAGGTGCTCGGAGGGGGCATGTGTTATGCTAATTTTTTGACAAATAGACACATTCCTACCTCTGCTCCAGCCCCTCCTCTCTGACGGTGGAGAAGATTTTAATGGTCAGATACTGTGACTGATATCCCAGCAACCATGGGAGCTAGAAAGACCATTCCAAGTGACTCTGTAACAGCCATGAAAGCTTGGTTTGTTCATCTCCACATGTGTGAGGTGGTGAAAGGTCCTCTTTAAGTATCAAGACATTCTGAAAATATCAGCCATTCTTTAGAAGGGCCAAGACATAGGGCCCATAATGTTCCCAATAGAACAAATATTCCACTAACTGCTTGTGGGGTCATTTGAAATGTAGAATGAATAATTTTCTAATATTGATAAATAATTCAAAGGAGAATGCACAAAAACTATTAAAGGAAATTACCATCAGAATTCATCATAATAAACTCGGGACACTTACTCATAGATCCAGGCACTGTGACTTCGTATATGTGTTTTCCATGACCTACTTCTTTCTAGAGTCAACTTTTACAATTATGCTAATGCGCCTCGAGTGATGTGAGCCGAAAGCCACTTGCATCACCTTCTTTTTTAAAGCATCAACATGGACCTGAACAGGTACTGTACCTTGCCTCTGCCCAATGTAATCTCACTGCAGCAGAGGAAGTTGCAGGACACAGTGTGGGGGTGGGAGGGGATGTCCTCCTGCACAGTGTAACAGCCTACGAAGCTTCAGCACTAAGGGGCTCTGTTAATGCCTCCCCAGAAACCTTCAGGCTCATTAGCATAGTTAAGCTAATTAATTTTAGAAAAAAGGAGGCCATGGATAACAAATATAAGAAGATTACCACAGTCACTGTGCCTGGATCTAGGAGTAAGTGTCATGATGGATTACATACTGTACAATAGAATACATTTTGGCAGCATTTGGATTTTGATGGCAGATGATACTTTATGCACTATGGAAAAGAATACATTTTGGCAACATCACACACGGATAATCTCAAGAGAAAGAAGAAAGCGTTTGCACTGAGGTGGTTGGTTACCCAACCGTGGACTTCTTCCATGTGGAGGAAACTGGTTAACACAATCATTCCTTTCACACACCTCTTTTATAAGGGTAGGGGTAGCCCTGATAAATTTCAAAAAGTGTGGGGAAGGTGATGCAAATCACCTCTGACGCAATACTCAGTTGCTTCCTTCACCAATCAGGTGAATACTCCAGGACACTCTTGACCTTCTCGGAATAAAGGAAAGGGTATGGGATAATGTATTTAACCTGATATTTGCTGTTGTCTCCTGTAGTGTACACGCTTCTTGCATGTCATCGGATTGTACCCCTGTATTACTGTACTTAATGTTGGTTGTCGTTTGCTAACTTTGACTGCTAACAGAGTCTGCTTGTGCTCTGATTATGAACAATGTTATCTTGCTTTAAAGGGCACCTACCACCACAAATCTACCTATAAAGGTAGATTGGGTGGTAGGTGGATCAATAGGACATGAGGATAGCCCTACTCCACGCCCCGGTAGCCTCTTTTCTACTCCTACCAAAAATCTTCGGCACATCTGCTGTCTGCGCATGCGCAGAACAGCAGGCCCGCGCCTGTGCAGCTCCGACTCCGTAGCAGTGACCGCGCAGGCGCGGGCCTGCTGTTCTGCGCATGCGCAGACAGCAGATGTGCTGGACGAGGGCGCGCAGCTCCTCGTAGCTGCGCGCCGAAGATTTTTGGTAGGAGGAGAAAAGAGGCTACCGGGGCGTGGAGTAGCCGCCTCGTGTAACCTCAGATGCCGCTACTCCACGCCTCAGTAGCCGCATAAGAAAATTTTAATATTGGGGCAATAAAAGTTTTCAAATCATTGCGGGGACGTGAGGATTAGCCCTTAAAAGGGCTATCCTCACGTCCTATTGATCCACCTACCACCCGATCTACCTTTATAGGTAGTTTCGTGGTGGTAGGTTCCCTTTAAGCTCAGTTTTAATAAAACCAGTTTTATACCAGTTGTATACATTTTAACCAATTAAGATACTGCAAAGCAAATTAATAAAAGAGTCATTTAAATCAAATTAATATTTGGCATGACCTCACTACAGTAGCACTTCTTCAAGGTACACTAGGTCAGTGATGGCGAACCTTTTAGAGACCGAGTGCCCAAACTTCAACAAAGACCCGCTTATTTATTGCAAAGTGCCAACACAGAAATGTAATTATTGATTTATACTCCCTTCTCTGTCACAGTTTTCATTGATACCAGCACCTGAGGCACCAATAAAGCAGAAAATAGTCCCAGGTAGAGCTGTCACTTTAAAATAGCTCTGTGCACAGCAAGTCCTGGGATGTCTGGGACTGCAGGAAGATACTTGGAGTCATCTTTGGTGATGGCCTGAGTGCCCACAGAAAGGGCTCCGAGTGCCACCTCTGGCACCAGTGCCATAGGTTAGCCATCACTGCACTAGGTGAACACAGTTCTTGATTGAAGTCGGCAGTGAGGTTGTTCCATACATCTTAACCCCTAGGCGCACCACGACGTTATACTACGTCCCCGGGGCTAGATGCTTAGCGCACCGGGACGTAGTATAACGTCTAGCTTCTGGGACCGGCTCACGAACGGAGCCGGTACCAGAAGCAGCGGCTGTCAGCTGTCTATCACAGCTGACACCGCGCTGTAACACCCGCGATCGGAGCCGGCTCCGATCGCGGGTGTTAACCCCTTACACGCCGCGGTCAAGCATGACCGCGGCGTGTAAGGGTGTTCCTGCTGTGGATCGGATCCCCCGTGCCGCTTACCGGGGGATCCGATCCTCTTCCGGGCAGCTCCGAGGACTGGCATGTGCCCCGGAGCTGCCCGGTCTCCATGGCAGCCAGACCCCTTCCGGGTCTGGCTGTAAACTGTCTGAGCATGCGCAAGCTTGCTCAGACAGTTTACACTGCTCTACAATAAAATAGTATTGTAGAGCAGTGTATTGAACTTAAACCAGTGATCAGAGCATCACTGGTTTAAGTTCAAGTATGTATAAGTAAAAAAAAATGCAAAAACACTTAACACTACACATTATAATAAATAAAAAATAAATACATAAAATATAAGCCCCTAAAATGTCACTTTCCCATAAAAAACTTAATAAAGTATAAAAAACATAAAAACACAAAAAACCCCCGCATGTTTGGTATTGCCGCGTCCGTAACAATCTGCATAATAAAACAGAATTGTTACTGGACCCGCACGGTAAACGCCGGAGGAAAAAAACGCAAAAAACGTTCCGAAAAAAGATAATTTTTAATGAATACCCTATAAAAAATGCTCTAAAAAGTGATTTTAAAAATTTTATGCACTCTAAAATAAGCCCACTAAAAAGAACAACTGTTCTCGCAAAAAATAAGCCCCTAACCAGATTTGTCAGCCAAAAAATAAAAAAGTTATGCATATGAAAAGATGGTGATGCTAAAATGAATAAGATTTTCTCCAAATTAGTTTTTATTCAGTACAATTGAATAAAATACACAAAACCCCCACATATTTGGTATCCCTGCGTCCGTAACAATCTGTATAATAAAACAGAATTGTTATTAGATCCGCAAAGTGAACCCCGTAAAAAACAACCTAAAAAAACTCTCTCTGAAAAAGATGATTTTTTATTAATGCCCTTTAAAAATGCTCTAAAAAAAGTGATTTTAAAAAGTTACGCAATCTAAAATAAGACCACTAAAAAGAGCTATCATTCTTGCAAAAAATAAGCCCTTAAACAGATTTGTGAGGTGAAAAATAAAAAAGTTATACATATGAAAGACGGTGATGCTAAAATTAACAACAATTTTGCCAAATTACTTTTTATTCAGTAAAAATGGTAAAAAATAAAAAATATATATAAATGAAGTATTTTCATAATCGTGGCGACCCATAGAATAAAAATAATATACTATTTTTATGGTATGGTTAACGGCCAAATAAAAAACACATAAAAATTTTCCTAAAAATTGATGATTTTCATTTCCTCCACCAACAAAGAGTTAATTAAATCTCACCAATTAGCTGTAGATGCCCCAAAATTACATACCAGAAAAGTGCATCTCATGTGGCAAAAGAAATAAGCCCCTATAGGTCCTCAATAAAAAAAAGAAAAAAATTATAGCCTGTACAATGTGACATAGCAAATCTGATTTGGATGGCGCCTCCTTCCCTTCTATGCCCGGCCGTGCGCCCATACAGAAGTTACCACCACATATAGAGTATCTGTGTACTCGGGAGAAATTGGGTATCAAACTTTGTGGAGCCTTTTTTAATTTAATCCATTTTAAATGTTTAATTTTCCACCCAAAATGGGTGTATTGTGAAAAAATATTACAATTTGCAGACTGCACCTCCATTTTGTTTTAACCCCTATAAAACACGTAAAGGGTTAACAAACTTCTTAAAAGTAGTTTTTCATACGTTGAGGGGTGTAGTTTCCACAATGGGGTAATTTACGAGTCTTGCTATTATTTAGGCCTCTCAGTGTCAATTAGAAGTTGAGCAGCTCCATCTAAGTACGGGTTTTGGCGATTTTACAAAAAATGTGAAAAATGATACCTAAATTCTGAGCCTCATAACATTCTAGTAAAATATGTGGAATCTTAAAAAACCATGCCAACATAAAGCAGATATTTGGGAAATGTAAGTTATGAATTTATTTGGGTGCTATGACTGTCTGCATCAAAAGTAGAGAATTTAGAACGTTGAAAATAAAGAATTTTTCAAAATTTTTGCCAAATTTTGTTTTTTTTCATAACTAAACGCAAAAGATTTCATCCAAATTTTTAAACTAATTTGAAGTACAATGTGTCACGAGAAAACAATCTCAAAATCCCCTGGATATCTCATAGCGTTCCAAAGCTATAACCACTTATAGTGACACAGGTCAGATTTGAAAAATGGGACCGCGTCCTTAAGGCCAAAATAGGCTGTGTCCCGTAGGGGTTAAAAGGCATCTACCACCAGGATGAAAGACTGTATGCAAATGAGCCGAGCTACAGGCTCCATTAACACCTATGTTTCATTTGCATACAGTTCTTCATCCTGGTGGTAGATGCCCTTTATAAAACTGTCTCTACAGGCGACCCTAGATACTCAGTGATGTTGGGGTCGGGTTCTTATCAGGCCATATTGTCATTGCCAGCCATAGTTCTTTGGCTGTATCTTTGGGCTCCTGCTGCAGATTAGACATTATTACTTAAAGCAGTACTCTATATGAGACAGATGTTATGTGACTTGCATTTAATTTGCATTAAAATAAGTGTTTAAATTAAGTGTTAAAATTAGTTTCATAGCCAAGGAATGTATAGGCCAGCCCTTGTCCATACGTTTTTAGAAGCAGAAGGTGGGATAAAAGGAGCAACATTTTTTGGTGCAGAAATATTCTTTTAGTGATAAATAAATCCTCGGGTGGAGAGGAGAAGGACATTAACCTTTAATAACCTTACCTTGAAAAGGTTGAGCTGGGAAATTGATCTGTTTGCTTTGCTTGTTGACTGTGTATTTAATTGTTTTCCCTTTAAATATTTCTAAGCGACATTTATTAAATATGTCTCATGGTAATGAAGATGTGTTTTGTAACAAGCAGTTATGATTGCTCAATATACTGCAGATCTGTGTTACATACCAGCTATCTAATACGCACTAATATACACTCACTCCCACATGAGTACGGCTTCAGGACAGTCCTGTGGTGCTCAGGCTGTGGCGTAACTAGGAGAGGCAGGGCCCCATTGCAGGTTTCTTAATGGGGCCCCCTTACCCCAAAGAAAATATACATATTTGTAAACCTGAGTTGTACACTCATTCGGACACCTATAGAGCATATACACACACATACAATGCCATATACAAAGGTACAGCAAATATACACACATAGAGTATATACACACAGCATACACTGTATACACATACAGCATATAAACATCATAGATACAACATATATACATTACATATATGTTATATGCATATTATGCTGTACAATGTGCAGCATAATTTGTATATAATGGCACACATCTTTCCCCCTTTAGTGTGTCAGGTAGGATGACGGGGCCCCCTGACACTGCAGGCCCCATAGCGGTTGCTATGACTGCTACCAATGTAGTTACGCCTCTGTGCTTAAGATGGAGGACAATGTAATTGGTGCACCCCATTCGGTGGGGATGTTAAGATGATGGATTGTGTGGTGTGGGATTCCCTGTGACACATAGTCACATGGAATGGCAGAACAGTTACAATACTTGAAACGAGAGTATTTTGGGGGGTAGGCAATAGAAAATTTGTACAAGGGACAAAGTGAGTAGAATTTACTAAACTGTCAATAATGTATGTAGATAAAAGTTTTTTATCACGAAAATACACATCAAGACTCCATCATGAAATAAAAACATTTAAAGTACTAATAAAGTACAAGACATCACAGATTAAGTCAGATTCATGATGAAACATGTGGGGTTTATCCCCTGCCTGCATTATGTACTCCACATACCCGCTCGGTATTGTATTGCTAGCTGGTCCCGTTGCTTAGACCTTGAGATTTGTTTCTGATTTCTTTACAATTTTGTATTGGCTGCATCTAGATTGTATTTATTCATTGGTTTATTTATCTGAGCCTCACTTCTGCCAGTTTGTTACAATATTATATTGCCTCTTCATTGGGATTTTGGATCATACAGCACCCTTCAGAAGTGAATAACATGTCTTTACTATTAAATATGATGTGAATCTCCTCCGGGTCCTCCGGTTTCCTCCCACACTCCAAAAAACATACTGGTAGGTTGACTAGATTGTGAGCCCCATCGGTGACAGGGACTGATTTGGCAAGTTCTGTGCAGCGCTGTGTAATCTGTGTGCACTATATAAATAAAGAATTATTATTATTTATATGACAATTCAATAAAAAAAACTTTTGTCTACCTACATTATGGAATTTAGCCAGTTTAATTTTTCTATCTTTGTTCTTAGTACTGGAAGCAATAACAGTACATGAGAGAAATACTATTAGTTTTAATTTATAAGTCTTATTCTGTTTCCCCAAAAATAAGATCTAGTGCAATTTTTTTCAAGGCCTCACCTGTAAATAAGACTTATCTCATTTCACCCAGGTCACATGGTCAGCTATTTTAGCTGGCCACTGGGGGCAGTGGCCCAGGATATTTATTCCTGAGAGCTGAGCTAGCTCAGCCTTTTTGGACTGCTCCGCGCTCAAGAGATACCTGCCCACGGTTTTTTGTATTCACTCCTTGCAATTTTAATTGGGGGTTATTGTTTTATGTTCTGTTTGTTTTTTGTTATGCTATGTTGTCGTTGGTAGTCACAGCATGGCCTGTGGTGGAATCTTGACCCTCTAGGCTTTCAGTCCAAATCACCTGACGGAACAACTAGGACATGCCCCCGCGGAGGCGGGGCCTGGCATGCAAGGTGAAATCTAGGTAAAGGGTCTGGGTTTTCTCACAGGTCGAGTATATTATATATATTGTTAGCAATAAAGCTGTGGCTGACCCCCACCTTTTCTTCCAAACAATGTCTTGTGTTGGTTATTTGTGGGACGGATGTATTTTGAGATTTGGGGTTCAGCTGGGTGGTCCATGGTATCAAATGCAGCAGCAAGATCCAGCAAAATGAGAAGAGAAACAACTATTAAAAAATATAACATACCTCAATTAGCAATGCTAGTGTTCAGCAGCCATGGAAGAACAGTCTACGGATTTTAAAAAGATGAACTGCCTTTCAGATGTTCCAGATTTAGTTCTTATACAGAGAACATGTATAAAGGTATAACTTTGGAGACTACATATAACAATAAATATGCATGTTCTGGGGCATGTTATAACATACACAAAGTTATTACCATAATCCCAGCAATTCCTCCTTTAATCTCCTTCTTTCATTAAATCCAATTTTGTCTTATTAAGAAATTAAAATTGGGAAAGATTTAAAGCCAGTAAATGAGCGATCCCTCAATTATTTAAGGTCTATGGCTCATAGGTCTATTAACTGTGGGTCGATAAAATACTGCATAGATGTACAGGCGGTCCCCTACTTAAGAACACTCGACTTACATACGACCCCTAGTTACAAACGGACCTCTGGATATTGGTAATTACTGTACTTTAGTCCTAGGCTACAATAAACAGCTGTAACAGTTATCAAATGTGTCTGTAATGAAGCTTTAGTGTTAATATTGATTCTTATGACAACCCAACATTTTTAAAATCCAATTGTCACAGAGACCAAAAAAGTTCTGGCTGGGATTACAATGATAAAATATACAGTTCCGACTTACATACAAACTCAACTTAAGAACAAACCTACAGACCCTATCTTGTATGTAACCCGGGGACTGCCTGTACTTTGTTTACCCATTATATGGTCATGGGCCTATGGTCAATGGTCAGCCAGCACATGGTTATCATTGATGTCTGTTTTCTTCAGATGCATCTGAATACACAGTATAATAATTTAGTTTATAAAAAAGCAGTGAGAAAACCTCTCCATGAAATCAGTAAGATCATGTGCAGAGGGGAAGATTTACCATAGCTTGAAAGTGCACGGCCAGAAGGGGCAATTTTTTATCCCCTACACCACCTCCATTCCAAGCAGGTGAGGAGAGGGCGCTGCGGGGGCCCATTCAGGGATACCCTGGTCCTACGCATTTGCTTTAGATTAAGCCAGGAACCCGGGTAGGCTCTAGCAGAATTCAACGCTGTGCCGGAACCTCTTTGTATATCGGGCACATGTGTGCCGAGGGGGGAGGTGTCTCCGAACTGGGAGTCGATGTCCATGAAAATTCCCTATGATAACTGGCTTCAGCAGGAGTTTCCTTCTTTGTTCAACAAAGTTTAACTCTTAACTTACTTTTTTGTCAGCCTAATACAGAAGGAAAGGGGAAGGAGGAAATGTCTGCACCTGTTTCTTCTTCAAAAGTTGCCCTGTAGTGTGTTCCTGCCTCCTGGAAGTAATGAAACTCTCACAAAGCTTTCCTGCTTGGTATAATGGCTCTTTCATTTATAAGAAACTGACAGCTCCTATATTGACTATTTCTATACAGTAGAAGTAAATACTTTATAGTCAATGTCATATAGGGTATATATACAGTTGTGTATCTATAGAGATTTCAGTGCCAACTTGGAACCTAAGCTCCCCTCTTCACTTTATTGAGGTTTACACATCAATGTAAGCTAGATATTTAAGAAGCAAATACAATTGATATTAAAAAGAAAGTGATAGGGAGCCTTCCCTGCCAAGCTCTATTCTCATCATAGCAGAGATGGCGTGATGACATCATCATGCAGCCTGTGTCCCTCAGTCCTCCTACTGCAGAGAAGGAACTCATAGGGGTCATTTATCTTTAGTCAGGACATTTGTGCGTGTCTTTTCTGGGTTTCGGGTTTGTTTAATTTATCTAGGTTAATTTATATAGGTTGATATATCAGGCATGTCAGTCTATGGTTTTTTTTGCGACTTTTTAGTAAAAAAAGTTACACAAATGTCGCACAAAAGTCACAAACTCTTCTGCAGCTTCTTCTAAAGTTTTTCCTACGCCTGGTCAGGACTGAAGTTTATTTACGACTTTTTAACAACAATTTGCACCAAAATTGCTACTTTTTCATATGTTCCCATCTGGATTTTTAAGACTGCATGCATAACCGTGTACCCTAACCTTACCCACCCCCTCATCCCCTTTAAATAAAAACTCAGACACCAGTATTATATTTAAACTTATGGTATGACATTAGGGAGTCGGCCACAGCTTTATTAAAATAATTTAACTCTTTAAACTCTACTCTTAGAGTAGCAACTTTGTTAACTCTTTAATATCAAGAACATATCAAGAACATATAACCGGGGCATCTGAAATGCCAGCCTCCTTAGAGGGCATGTAGGTCCTCACCCCCTTCTAGAAAACCGCCAGCTGTGACATTTAGCGCTTAACAAACCATACAAAGGGTGGGTGGGAGGGGAAGATTTCCTGGAAGAGGGTGAGTGGGATCACCGGCCCTCTTTTAAAACCTAAACCCAACCCCCAGGTGTGGCTAATGATCACCCAGCCCTCAGTCACGTAGCCCACAGCCCGCCAAACAATTAACCCTTAAAGGGGATGCATTACAATTCACCTCTCCTTGACCCCTGACTGCCTGCAGTCCCTAGCCCCACGGCTATACGCCTACGGGCTATCAAGACTGCATGCATAACCGTGTACCCTAACCTTATCCACCCCCTCATCCCCTTTAAATAAAAACTCAGACACCAGTATTATATTTAAACTTATGGTATGACATCAGGGAGTCGGCCACAGCTTTATTAAAATAATTTAACTCTTTAAACTCTACTCTTAGAGTAGCAACTTTGTTAACTCTTTAATATCAAGAACATATCAAGAACATATAACCGGGGCACCTGAAATGCCAGCCTCCTTAGAGGGCATGTAGGTCCTCACCCCCTTCTAGAAAACCGCCAAGGAGGAGAACATGTACCCCTACATGTCTCTCCGACCCCCCACTAGAAGGGACATAGCCCTCTCAATCCCGTCCTGGAGACCGGATAGGAAGATGTCCAATCCTATATCCGTTAAATGGACACCGTCAGGAAGCAACATACCACGATTGTCACCCTCCAACTCCCTGTGCCTGACCACAACACCCCCTCTCTCACGCACAAAGCGTGATACTTTAGTATTCAACAATCTCCTGCTTCTTTCAATGCCTGCACCATCCCTTGCCCCTTCCCAGATTGCCCTGGGAATGATCTCCGACCACACTAGAACAAAACGTGAAAAGAAAGAGGAAAACCTTTCCAAATCAGATTGGATCAATGGGATCAATTCTCCCAAGCGTACGGTGCATAAATCATTACCCCCGAGATGTAAAACAAGTATTGAGGGGGACTCTGAGTAGCGACTGATGTCCACCATTTCAGGCAAGGCTTGTAACCATCGCAGGCCCTTAATTCCACGCCATCGGACGTCCGCGTTGAAAAACCCGAATGACCTTCCACCCGGACGCACCATGGCCCGTTGCTCGGCCCAATAGATGAATGAGTGTCCCAGGATCCATATTGTTGGCCGAAAATCTAAAGAAAAGAGGGGAATGGGGTAGGGGATTTAGGAAGGAAAAACAAAATCAATTAATAAGCAAATCGGGGCGAATATAGCCAGCAAAGCATTCAGACTTCCACCGCCCAATCCTCTGAACTTCCGCGTCAGGAAGCCCCAATTCGCTTGCAGTAGTAGCTGCCCCTATTCTGAATGAGTGAGTGCCAAACTCGCCCGGAGGGAGTCCGACGGCAGCCAGCGCTTTTTTGAAAATTATAGTAAATTGAAAGCGAGTGAGAGGGGAACCATCAGCATGCGCCAGAAATTGAATCCCACCCGCCCTTAAAGTCAAATAACGTTCGATTGCGGCGACCGGGCATGCCAAACCTCCAACCGGACGCAGCGACACCCAACAGCCTCGCCCAAATACATCCGTTTTTGATTTACGGATCCTAAAGCGCAGACCGCCAGCCGATACAAAAACATCCTCAAACAGAAGCCCACCCGATTTTGCCTTACTTGGAGGGACCAATTCGGATATTCGAAGGGCCCCAAAAAATGTTAGGACAAAGGCTGCATGGAATAAGGTGGCCTCAAAGGCATCCTGACACAAGGTTTCCAACTGAGGCAATAAGCGGATAAGAACAGAATAGGAAACCGGACGGCGGGACTCCCGCCGCACTGAATCCTTCTTCCAGCCCTTTAAGACCTGCCTAATGAAGAAACTCTGAGTTACATCCGCCCACCCGTAAAGCTTTAAGAAAAAGGCAACTCCCGCTAACCGCCGTTGTGCGCACAAACCAGACAGCCCTTGCTCCCTTAAACCTTCTAAATAACGCAATGTAACCTCTAAACGAGTTGCTCCTGTTGAAAAACCCGAGTCCCCAGCCACCTTGCACCACTCCCCCCATGCTTTACCGTGCGCTGCCCAGGTAGATGGGGCTACAGACGACCGGATCAAAGGGAAAAGTTGGCCTCCAGGGTGGACCACAGGGAGCCTGGGCATGGGGTCCCCTCCGCATCCGCCAAAGGGCATAGCGCCCGAAATACCTGCCAATTAAAACTAGAAAGGGCATCAGCAACTCTGTTCTCAACCCCCGGTACATGCTTGGCTCTAAAAGAAATGTTAAACTGAAGACAACGCAGCACAAAACGGCGCAATAAACACAGAACTGGGAGAGAGGATGACGAAAGCCCGTTCACCACCTGCACTACGCTCATATTGTCCGTCCAAAACACTACGGATTTGTTCGCCAGCCGGCCTCCCCATAATTCCACAGCCACTACAATGGGAAAAAATTCTAAAAGCGTTAAGTTCTCACACCAACCCCGTTCCCGCCAATTCGGCGGCCAGCATTCAGCGCACCACGTGGAGCCTAGCAGTACACCGAAACCAGAACTTCCCGCAGCGTCAGAGAACAACTGCAAGTCTGGGCTGGCTATTTCCGCCTCCCGCCAGCATGTCCGCCCATTATAATTTTCTAGAAAATTGTCCCATACTCGCAAATCTGCTTTGATTCCCTTAGTCAAGCGGATGCGGTGATGTGGAGCGCGAACTCCGGCAGTAGCCAAGGAGAGCCTTCTTGAAAAAACCCGACCCATCGGCATAATGCGGCACGCAAAAACCTACGACCCCAACAATGATTGAATCTGCTGTAGAGAGGCTTTCTGGATTGTTAGGCAAGTTGCCAATGCCGAACGCAATTTAGCTAGCTTTTCGCGGGGTAGCCGAAACTCCATTGCCACAGAATCTATTTCAATTCCCAAGAAGGACAGAACAGTACATGGCCCTTCGGTCTTTTCAGCTGACAAAGGTACCCCAAAACGCTGCGCAATATGGCAAAAGGAAGTTAATAGGAATGAACAATGACCTGATTCCCGGGGGCCTACAAATAAAAAGTCATCCAAATAATGGGTTACCAGCGAGGAGGACGTATCCTGTTTGAGGACCCACTCCAAAAAAGTGCTAAAGACCTCAAAATAGTAACAGGAAATAGAACAGCCCATAGGCAAACACATGTCGTAGTAAAACTCGCCGTCCAGCTGGCAACCCAATAAATGGAAACAATCGGAATGTACTGGGAGGAGTCTGAAGGCAGACTCTATATCAGATTTTGCCATCAGGGCCCCCTGGCCTGCTGTGCAAACAAGGCTGATAGCCTTACCAAAAGAGGCGTAAGACACGGACACTAAATCCTTACTAATACCATCATTCACCGAAGATCCTTTTGGATGGGACAGGTGATGTATGAGCCTGAACTTTCCAGGCTCCTTCTTCGGCACAACCCCGAGGGGAGACAACCGCAAATTAGGAAAAGGTAAACCCTGGAATGGTCCTGCCATTCTACCCAATACTACTTCCTTGGCTATCTTACCACGAGCGACATCTGGAAGCTCCAAAACTGATTTTAAATTCTTTGAAAAAACTGGAGAGTCACTTGGGAGAAATGGGATAAAGAAACCAAAGGAAAAACCTGTCCTAAGTAGGGCGGCTTCCGCCCTCTTGGGATACTGGGCGAGCCACGGCAGCATCTCTAATACGCGTACCGGAGTCCTCTGGCCTACCGACACTCTGAGGGCGGGGGGCCGTAACTGCCGGCCGGGAACAGCGAATGGAAGAATGTGCTCCCCCGCAATTGGAGCACTCGTGTCTGAATTTACATGACCCGTAGAAACGACAGTGGCCCTCGTTATACATCCAGCATGTTCCCGACCTTCGGGCCGCCCCCGGCCCCAGGGAACCAGCCGGGGTTGAGAATGAGGAAGAGGAGGAGGCGGCTGCTGGAAAGGGTTTTGGACTCGACATAATTCTAAGCCATACATCCGTGGCTTTACTATCCCATCCAACCTCAGGCTTTTGAGCCAGCCGCCTCCTGAACTCCTCATCATACCTCCACCATGCAGTACCACCATGAGTCCGGAAAGCATTAAAGATAACATCCAAATATACAAACAACTGAGGTGCCTTATCCGGCGACTTCTGTGTCAGGACGCAACCCAACACAGAAAAAGCCTGAATCCAATTGTGGAACGTTTTTGCCACTTTCGGCTTTTTCTCAACACCACGTTCAACACGTCTTTCTTTGTCAACTGTCACCGAATTCACAGACACCAAGGACCAGATATCCACATAATCATTGCGGTAAATCTTGTCCTTTGTGTCATCAGAAAGATGATAGCCCAGAGGAGAAACACCGCAAAAATAGTTATCTCTAAAAGCGGTTATTGACGGGGTAAACGTGGATGTGGATGCTTCAGCTGTGGGTTTTCCTTGAGTGGACAGCGACTGAGTGGCCGGAACCACCGCAGCCGGTGACCCCAGTAATGACCTGATAGATGATAACAAAGCAGCATCAGAACCCGACCCACCCCATGCCTGCAAGCAGGCTGACTCACCAGTCGCCGGAGAAGGTACCACTGCTGACGTCTCTGCTGCGGATGTTGTAGCCGAAGGTGCAGGCGCCATATCCCTGCGGGAGCGAATCGAACCAGTGGAACCGCGGCGGGACCTGCTCCCGCCATGTCGCCTCTTTGGAGATGGAGTCCTGGAGGAGTCTGAAGATGCGCGCCGAGAGGAGCGGGAAGACCCCGACCTGGACGATGACCGACCATCACGTGACCGACGCCGCTTGCTCCGCCCAGACCGCGAGCGGGAAGCCGCCCGACGCCTGGAGGAGGCAGAGCGTCGACTGGAACTGGAGCTGACCCTGGACAGCACAGAGGAAGCCCGGCGGGACCCTGGGGCTAGCACGTAACCAGGGCCAAGCTCCCCAGCCATCATGGGTGCCACTAGTGGGGCCGAAACCACCAGTGTCCGCGGATCAAGTGGCGCAAGATCAGATCCCAGGAGTTCTTCCTCTGAGACACCATCATCAGCATCAGCCGTCCCTATAGCGGATGAAGGAGGGTGATTAAAGACTAAAGCAGCTGGTCGCCTGGAAGGGGGGTTAACAGCCAAGGCCTGGGGCTGGGTGGGCAGTAGTGAACCAGCTGCCCTCAGGTCTGGCACAACAGCTAAGGCCGGGGGAGAGGGAGAAGAATAGCCAGGGTGCACCCTAACACTAGCTGTGGTGCGTGAGGCTACACAGCTCATGCCGGTGCCGCGGGAACAGGAGGGGTTAACCCCTTGCTTCCCGGCGCCGGCACTAGGTAAAGGCCGCCGGCCCCGGCCAGTCACAGGAGCAGCCGGCACCGGAGTCGGGGGAACAAAGTCGGGAGACTCCCCTCTGCTAGCCGCGACCGCCGGCCGCGGTGTCGCAGGGGGATCGCGCCCCCCGACCGGATCAGGAGGAGAGGCGCAGGACTGGGAGGTGGGCGCTACAGGGGTACGCGCGGCTGCCTGCGCTGAGGGGGATAAGCGCTGCGGCGGCCGCGTTTGCCTACCGGAGCGGCGTACGTCCGGAGCGGGCGAAGTTGTCGCCGGGGGTGATCCAGCCTGGGCCTCCGCTAGTAAAGAGGCCAGCCAGGCAGAGCCCTCGGTGCGGAGTCTTTGTCGAACGGCGTCGTCAGAAGCCATGGTCCTCGCAGAAGATGAAGATTTCCTGGAAGAGGGTGAGTGGGATCACCGGCCCTCTTTTAAAACCTAAACCCAACCCCCAGGTGTGGCTAATGATCGCCCAGCCCTCAGTCACGTAGCCCACAGCCCGCCAAACAATTAACCCTTAAAGGGGATGCATTACAATTCACCTCTCCTTGACCCCTGACTGCCTGCAGTCCCTAGCCCCACGGCTATACGCCTACGGGCTATCAAAGTATATCAGGTCGACACTGAAAATTTCTTTCACGGCTAACTTTGCTAGGTAACTGGAAAAGTTGCATATTTAGGCACAAATATATCACATGTGACCAAAAAAAGTACCAGAATTAAGAGCAAAAGAGAAAATTCTAAGACCCCCATAGAGATGCGGACAAGTAAGTGATTTTTTTTATTATGAACGTATACAAACATTACAAATGTAATGTGATATTGCTGTTAATTACCCCTGACATCACTGTGTGTATTATCCCTGTACAGTGACATCACTGTATGTATTATCCCTGTACTGTGGCATCACTGTCTGTATTATCCCTGTACTGTGACATCACTGTGTGTATTATCCCTGTACTGTGATATTACTGTATGTATTATTCCTGCATGGTGACATCACTGTGTGTATTATCCTTGTACTGTGACTTCAATGTGTGTATTATCCCTGTACTGTGACATCACTGTGTGTATTATCCCTGTACTGTGATATTACTGTATGTATTATTCCTGCATGGTGACATCACTGTATGTATTATCCCTGTACTGTGGCATCACTGTCTGTATTATCCCTGTACTATGGCATCATTGTGTTTATTATCCCTGTACTGTGATATTACTGTATGTATTATTCCTGCATGGTGACATCACTGTGTGTATTATCCTTGTACTGTGGCATCAATGTGTGTATTATCCCTGTACTGTGACATCACTGTGTGTATTAGCCCTGTACTGTGACATCACTGTGTGTATTAGCCCTGTATAGTAACATCACTGTATGTATTATCCCTGTACTGTGACATCACTGTGTGTATTATCCCTGTACTGTGACATTGCTGTGTGTATTATCCCTGTACTGTGACATCACTGTGTGTATTATCTCTGTACTGTGACATCACTGTGTGTATTATCCCTGTACTGTGACATCACTGTGTGTATTATCCCTCTATTGTGATCTCATTGAATATATTATCCCTGTACCGTGACATCACTGTGTGTATTATCCCTGTACTGTGACATCACAGAGTGTTATCCCTGTACTGTGATTTTACTTTATGTATTATTCCTGCATGTTGACGTTGCTGTGTGTATTATACCTGTACTGTGACATCACTGTCTATATTATCCCTGTACTGTGGCATCACTGTCTGTATTATCCCTGTACTATGGCATCATTGTGTCTATTATCCCTGTACTGTGATATTACTGTATGTATTATTCCTGCATGGTGACATCACTGTGTGTATTATCCTTGTACTGTGACATCACTGTGTGTATTATCCATGAACTGTGACATCACTGTGTGTTAACACTGTACTGTGACATCACTGTATATATTATCCTTGTATTGTGACATCACTGTGTATATTATCCCTGTACTGTGACATCACGGTGTATATTATCCCTGTACTGTGACAACACTGTATGTATTATCCCTGTACTGTGATATCACTGTGTGTTTCCTTGTACTGTGACATCACTGTGTATATTATCGTTGTACTGTGACATCACTGTGTGTATTATTCCTGTACTGTGACATCACTGTGTATATTATCCTTGCATTGTGACATCACTGTGTATATTATCCCTGTACTGTGACATCACTGTCTGTATTATCCTTGTACTGTGACATTACTGTGTATATTATCCCTGTACTGTGACATCACTGTGTCTATTACTGTTTGTATAAAACTTTTGCTGTGGCATCACTGGACCACATTACTAAAGCGCCTGTGCCAGTTTTCTGTCGGATTTTGCACGTTGTTTTCAGTTCAAACTACTTGCACATGTATTTCAGAAGTGCTTGCACCACACTTGGGTTACGACCATTTTGTGGCGCGGCTGCACTATTCTTCAGGTGACACAAATTTCTGCACTGAAATGGGCTTTCCGATGCTAAGTCAGACCATGCGCCACATTTATCATGCAAGGTCCGACAGAAGTGTGTCTCAAGCCCTAAGTTAAATGTGCGCCAAAAACCGTGCACAAAAGAACGTGCACATTGCATGGTTTGTAGTAGATGTGGGCCACATATCTCTGTACTGTGCTATCAATGTGTATGTTATTCCTGTATGGTGACAGCACTAGGTTTATTATCCTTGTCATGTGACATACAATAATTTGTGCTTGGGCCCCCATGTACACGAGCAATTCGGCAATTAATGATAATTTATATGCTATACAGATGATAGAGCTATATGATAGAAGTGTTACATGCATCTTATATGTTATATGGCAATGCAGTAGATACATCTCTGTATTGTAGAATCTAGTATGGAATATTGTGTAATAGATTTCATGCCAGCACACCTCTAGGATAGCGATATTTATTTTCAACCACAAACGTCTTTTATCTCTCTCAATTACTCTGTGGTTGGGACATTCATTGTCATTAATTCCACACATTATTATCTCTAGAGAAATGTTCCATGTGATTGAATTAAGGGAAAATGGAAGCTCAAGGACAGAGTCTGTTCTGCTGGAGACTGAAACAGAGGATCTGCATAAAAGGCAAGAAATAGGATGCATTTAAATGATTTCTGGAAAATAAGGCGTCTTTTACATGAACGTATGAAAGTGGCCGTATAACATCCATACCGTACTGTTTTCACACAGGTAGTATTTTCAATGGGAAATCCATATTGTCCACTGTACCAAAACTGTAAAAAAAATATAGGGCATGTCCTAATTCTCTCCAGTATTTACATTCCATATGCCCCTATGGGCATATGCCCCTATGTGTAACATATGTGCTGCATACGGTAGTACATATACTGCAGTATATACGTGTATTATCCAGGGAGACAAGAACCCATAAGAGGTGCATTCTGTCAGCCATCATTTGCCAGCCCAACTGCTGTTCAGCACCCCTGACTTACCCCTTCAGTCTACACGCCCTGGCTGCTACAGCAGACTGACCACACCCTGACACTTAACTCCTCCCTTCTTCTTCCAATAATCCCTTGCTACTCTCTCACCTTGGTAGGCCGGCCCCTTTCTTTATTAAATATATAACAATAAAAGGTATATACACAGTACATTGCCATTGCTGTACCCGACATTTTACACAAAGTAGAGGGTGCTACAAAAGCCATCAATTTGGTCAAGTTGAAACCAAATTTGTTAAGTTTTGACCACAACACTTAGAAACTCAACACCTGTGATTCATTTCAGCACCAGTCATGGCTTTAATATATACCAGACACCTGCCCTCAGGGCTGATGTTAGGGGGCTGCGAACTGGGCATTTGCTCAGGGCCCCCTGTCCTAAATGTGGACTTCTGTTGGCAGAGGATGTAATGATCCTTTAATACCCCATAGTGGAATGCTCTGGTGAAGATACTTATCATCTATCTCCTGTCTATATATATCTATCATCCACCCGTCTAGTTATCTATCTCCTATAATTTGTCTATCTATATATCTGTCTATCTAACCATTTATCTATCTAGCTTTTTGTCTATTTATTTATCTATATATCTTCTATCTATCTTCTATCTATTATATCTATCTTTCTTCTATCCATTCAATCCATCTTCTATCTCTCTTCTACTCTATCTATCTATCTATCTATCTATCTATCTTCTAGTTGTCTTCTTCTGCATCTATCTCTCATATCTATCTTCTATCATCTATCTAGTCATCTATATATAATCTACTTTATATTTATATTTATTCATCTATAAATCTATCTTTACATCTATATCATCCTGTATATTTATCTTCTATCACCAATCATCTGTCTCCTATAACATCCTCCCACAGTCCCATATTACAGATACTTATCATACTACTGTGTGTAACTACAAAGTGTTATTATTGTGCCGGGCTAAAGGAGCCTCTTACTCACTTACTGACTTTGGGGCCCCACTTTGTCTAAAACCGGCCGTGCCTGCCCTGTATGGAGAGGGCTTAAACTTGTGAGGGGCAGGAGGTGGGACAGGCTGGGATGAGAAGACCACAGGCCTTGCACATCTACTACAGTTTGCCAGACCTGGATAGAAATCGGTCCGGCACACAATCAGAGACCTCTTAGTATATTGGGCTCTGGGGGTAGTATCATGACTAGTAAACATGCAATGGATCTGATGAAGAGACACATCTCTAGTAGCTTGGCTTTTACAAATGACAAGGTGATTCTCTCAAAAACATTCTCTCTTTAGTGAATTGAGACAACAAAGTTGAATGGAATCTATAAATACAAAGTTTTTATCAGATTTTCATCACAATGTTGTTATATTTGATAAATTGGTTTGCTCTCGTTACGGTTTTTCTGGCATTGTTTGTAACCTCCAAAGGAAAAAAAACCCTATGTATGTAACATCAATAAATCACAAATTACCCCCGCCAGCATGAATTAGACATAATGGCAGCACCCCAAACAAGTTACGGCTTGGCTTAGTTTATCTGTACGAGGATAATAAACATGAGTTATATTTAAGCTGCCCTACTTAGACTATTACTTACACTACACCCCTAGCTTGAGAACGAGTGACATCCATTCCCGTACCATCAGACACACCTCCACAACTGTGCAGCCATAATTACAGGAAAACTCTAGCACTGCTCCACACAATCCACCCTGATATTTCCTTCTCTGGAAATCCCTAGGTAATATACAGTATTTGCAATATATACATATTAAAAACTTGTGTAGTGTCGTGTAGTGTCAAAAGGGATAAGGTGGCTACCCTGTTATTATTTGCCAACAGCTATTGCCCTGAAATGATGTGTTCACTAGGGGAGAATCTGCCATCCAATTAGCTATGGAATCACCAGAAAAACCGTATGTGAATAAGCTCAATTGTATGATGTACCCCAAAGAAAACCCCTAGATGGATGATAATGTGGATGAAATGAGTACCTAACAGAAGTACGAATCAGTGATAAGACAAACAATGGCAACTGTGTCTTTAACACATCAACTGATTCAAGTGGGAGTGCTGCAAATCAACTGATTCAAGAGGGAGTGCTGCATATCAACTGATTCAAGAGGGAGTGCTGCATATCAACTGATTCAAGTGGGAGTGCTGCGTATCAACTGATTCAAGTGGGAGTGCTGCATATCAACTGATTCAAGTGGGAGTGCTGCATATCACCTGATTTAGGTGGGATTGCTGTGGAGAAATTAAATTATGACAGGGTACTGCATATATTATTACATAAAAGTAAAATTGTGGTGTGCAGTAAGTACATTCATTAATGATAAGGTCCTTTTTCTGTATTAAAATAACTATTATAAATTCTTAATTAGTTCAGAGAAGGGGCTACTTTCCTTTTTATTAAAATTAATACAGAGGAATATATTAGCCTTCTCTGTCTCTTTTGGGTTAGGAAAAATGGGTTTTGCAAGAATTTAAATTTCACACACAAAATTCCAAACGGACTTTTACCAGCTTTATTTTCACCAAAGCAAGCAGTGGTATTGTGCTGTCCACAGCAGGTAACAAGAGGTCACAATATGGGCCTATCCTGCCGCTTACTAATACAATAACTTTCCATGACTATACCGATCTTTGATCTTCCTTTCAGTAGATCTCTATTCTGTAAGTAACATCATCTGTGGATGGCCACACTGTTTTTTGCACTAATCCCCCTAGAAACCAGTCAGTGATAAGGGAGCTGCATATAGACTGCACACAGAACCAGATACATAGGGGCTCATTTACTTACCCGGTCCATTCGCTTCATGCGCCTGATATCCAGCAGGTTTCGCTACTGCACCGAGGTCCGCCGTGTCCGCCGGAGTTAACCATCTTCTTCCTGGTGCATTTTTTTTAAATACAACGTTTTTTTCGAATCCGTCGAGTTGTCCAACGGCCACACCCCCCGATTTCCGTTGCATGCAAGCCGGCACCAATGCGACACAATCCGATCACGTGTGCACCAAAACCCGGGGCAATTCGGCGCAAAACCGAAATGATTAGGAAAACCCAACGGTATCGCGGCCAAAGGACCCTTAGTAAATGAGCCCCATAGTATTACTACTCTGTGTAACCCATCGTGTAGCTTGTATTGATATAAGACATATAATTTCTTCTTCCTCCGTCATCATGATGGTCTTGTTCTAATGTTTAAATCTTGTTCTGCATGAAAAGGCTTCTGGTCATTAGTGGATTATAATATAGGCGGTTTGGGTGGTAGCCCAGGGCCCAAGCCTTTTAGGGGGCCCATGGCCACCCAAACCAGCTACCAAATTTTATACTGAGAAAGATTTTCTCCCATGAAATCCTAATGCATCTGTTCCTGCTCTCAATACACATGTACACAAGAGCCATTTCAGGACCTGAAACCACAGATTGAAATCAGGCAAATAGATGCATCCTCCATTCCCCAAGAAGCTTGATTCTAGTACCATATGTAGGGAGTGATTCCAGGGGCTATAATATACATACAGCCCAGGGCTCATGAGAGTCTTAACCCGACCCTGCTTCTGCTAGTTATGTATACTATAGTAATAGCATAAAATTGCAGTATTTTAATATTTCATCAATACATATAGTTAAATAATAAAAATTCAATGAACTTCTTAAATACCAAGAATACCTCCAAAGACAAATACCTTTGACATGGGTATAATAGATTTAACTTACAGCATCCTTTCTTTATCATTGCTAAGTGGATGTCCAGTTGTACACTGGGGTCAAGACCAAAATAGCCAATACCGACCTTATTACCAAGAGGAAACTAGTGTATGAAAGCTTTTTTTCACCGACATGAACTGCCACTCTCAAACCTACTAACAAGAAGGTCAGTAGAAGTTAACACCAGCCATGGTTAAGCGAGGAACTGTTTTTGGAAGAAAGCGGCCATGTTTTTTAACCTCGGGATAATGTCTTAAAGACAGTACAATTCTTACTGTCTCTGTATTTTAAAGGACTCCTTGACATCCTTGACATATTGCAGTACATGCCAGATTTTAGGCAAACATTGGGCCAGAAAGTCAAATACTAATGGTATTCTCCCAATAAACAGCCATACTCTATTGTAAATCATATACTGTACATATATATATATATATATATATATATATATATATATATATATATAGGTTCTGGTTGTAGCCTGTTATTTCCAGTAAATTACTAGTTGGTTACGGCTGGGGAAGCAGGCATGGGTGTGGCATACATTTCATAATTAGTTGCTGCGATACCACAAAGCTAACAATAACTATGTACCATGTCAAGGTTTTATTGTATGGGGGATCAGTGATAATATAGTGTACGCCGTGTACCTGTACTACCCTTTTTGATGGTCTCATTTTCCAGGAAGCGCTTCGTTGTTTACCATGTGAACTTCTGAACTTATGTAACCCATGTATATCTGTTTTCAGCGGCGCTCATCTCTGTAGGCTTTTTGTCTAATGTGTTGTGTGAGAGTTGGTGGACAGAGACCTAATTTTTGTGATTCCTTGTTCCCCCCACCCCACTTCATTGAGCTTCTGTGTATTCTGATACTTTAGTAAATATGTTTTCAAATTGCTAGAAAGATGGAATTCAGCAGAAATGTCAGATTGAAAAGCATTAGAATGTAGGGAGAATTTTTCTTTGGTAAGATAAATTATGAAGTTACTTTGGCTTGTTATAAAGTTCGGGTCCCCCCCCCCCCCCTTGCACATCAAGCCTGAGGACAGTACAACGCCATTCATTGCACCTGCAAAGTGAGTTGTACTTTGATTTACTTCCCCAGTACAATTTACAAGCATTAGGAGCTGCCTCCGATTCTGGACTTATCTCTGACACATTAAAAGGGTTGTGTAGGATCAAAAAATTCAACATAGAAGCAGTGATAGGCTGCAGAGGTCATCTGTCATCAATGTGACTTTAATGAGACGGGCAGTGATGGCAACCATTGTATTAGAAAGGGAGAAAAGAGAGAGTTAGTATAAGTTAAATAGGACATTTCTCAATCTATTTTGGAGGCTTTGGATGAGGAGATATGCAGAACTCTCAATAGGAGCATAGTAAATGGGTCATGTTTGGTTTCACAAGACACTAGAGTTACGATAGAAGATTCCGATTAGTCTAAAAGCACTGGAATTGTAGTCCTATGACCTCCCATTGAGTAGTTAGAACGATCGAAGGTTCTTAGAGCTGATCCAGACATGAGGCCTTCGTACACCTGCCAAGGGATGTGGATGAGGGGGCGGTTTACACAACACATAAAAGAACATGGACTCCTTGTTCTTATCCTGTGAGATTATTTTAACATAAAATCACATCAAAAAGGTAGGAAAAATCTGAAAGTACTGGTCATCAATTCCCATTGGTGGAGCAGAAGGCAATTTATATTAATTAGACTGCTAATTCTTGTTGTACACTGCTTGTAATTTATATTATGTCAACTGCACATTTAGTCTCTTTTGTGTATTGTATTTTCTAGTGTGCATTTAAAGCAATTAAATATATAAATCTAACCTGCATTGCTCTTTTATCTCAATCCATGAATTCCCATGTCCGTGTCTCGGTTAAACCTGGGTTGACTTATGGCCCAATATAAGCCTGGTATGGACAAGAATTAGTGGAAGACTACCATGCTGATAAGGCTTTCACTGAAAGTGAGCATTCAGCCATTCAGTGTTGTGGTTGAGTGTTGTACCACGCTGAAAGGTTGTGTGGACAAACAAAACAATACAATAAAATGCCATTCCCCACCTTTAAGGAGTCTGGAAAGTTACACTGCCCTTTAAAGGGCGGTAGAAAAAGACACTTGGCAGGTTCCCTTTAATATTAAGGGATTACTAAATTACTAAATGCTGGGTAAGTTTTGAGTAAGAAAGGCACTTGGCAGATTTCCTTTAAAGCCTAAAGAGTCCCTTCAAGACAAAGTCCTATATTGCGAGTGTAGACAAATCTTGTATGAAGCCAACAGAATCTATACGTGGAGTATGAAAGTGTTCCAATCATCTGCTAAGCATTGCTAGGGTTAAGACATTGGGGCTAATTTACTAAGGGCTTTTGTTGGGTTTCACAACTTTTTCCGTTTTGCGTCGAATTCCACCGGGATTTTGGCGCACGTGATCGGATTTCGGCGCAATCACGTTGGCTTTCACGCAACAGAAATCGGGGCCGTGGCCGGCAGAAAACCCGACGGATTCGGAAAATCCACGGAATTTAAAAAACAAATTGTGTTGCAAAATCAATCACTCAAATGCACCAGGAATAGGTTGATGAACTCCGGCAGACCTTGGCGCAGTAGCGACACCTGGTGGACATCGGGCGCACGACCTTAGTGAGTCGCCGGAAGACTCGAATCCTCGTCGGAGAGCGCGCCACTGGATCGCGACAGGATTGGGTAAGTAAATGTGCCCCATGGAGCTTCTCTAACTCTAGACCTTGGAAAATAATTATCAAAAGTTAAAGGTAATATTTCCCATGAAAATATTATACACAATACATGTCACAGAAGCATCTATTAACCGCATTGTTCCCATGATGAATTATTTAACATGGCATACCCCCATGAGTGTACTCACATCATAATATAATGAAGCAGATGAGGTGAAATGGTGGGAGTTGTCACCAGCCGGCATGCACATTGCATTATCAATCTTACATTCATTTGTGTAAATGACGTGTGTATATTAGGGTGGCAGACGTGTTACATTTTGGAGCCATACCGAAACATATTGCCTAATTACACTCCGCATACTAATTATCTGCTAACACTCTGATTAGAGAAACCTTCAGCATTGGCAGCTCCCTGGCTCCGGAGGATTGTCTTGGACAGACATCTACTGAATGTTAAGGGAGTGAGGAAGATCCAGTGCAACCATATCAGCCTTGTAATCACTTGTAGGACAGACGATCATATTAGTATTGCTATTATTCTTTAGTGACTTTTGGATGGCACCGTGGCATATTACTTATTCATTCTCATTATATCTTGTTTTAATGAAGCTGTGGCGCTTAGACATGTAATGTCTTCACTGGCAGATGTCAGTGCCCAATGTGTGCCGTGGGTATCTGAACTATTCACTGTTGTTTTGTTTCATTTACAATATTTACAATTTTATTTACACAAATAACAATTTTTTGGGCTCAGTTATGACCAGCTCAATTTATGCCCCTACCTAGCGATTAAGGGAAATGTGTCATCAAAACACATCATGATAAACCTGTCACACTCCTAAATCCAGGCACTGTGATTGTGGTGATTTTCTCATATGTGTTATCCATGGTCTCCTTCCTTCTAAAATCAACTTTTAGAATTATGCTAATGATTCCGGAAGGCTCCTGGGAGTTGTTACCAGAGCCCCCGTTTGGCTTGAGAAAGCGCTACTGAGCACGACCCGCTGCTAAGGCTTGCTCCTCCCTGCATGTTTTTTTGCGTAAATAAAGGAGGTTACACTTCTCTATCAAGTGGGTGAGTGCCGTTACTTTTTTCTATTCTCTCCCGTCGGCTGTCTCTCCCTCCCCCCTTTCTCCCTTGGCACTTCCCCCTTCCCCTGTCTGCTGTAATTGCACACTGTGGGAGGGGGGAAGTGCTCATGCATAGTGTAACAGTCTGTGAAGCTACAGAACTGAGGCATGGATAACAATTATGAGAAAATTACCACAGTCACGGTGATGGGATCTATGAGTAAATGACCCTGGTTTATCATGATGGATTTTGATGGTAGATTTCCTTAAAAGTAGAAATAATTCAAGTTGACAGCAGTGTTCTACTTCCCTAGCAGTGAGACTGTACCAATGGCCAGGTCTGCATTGGTAATGGACTTGTCTCAGATTTTTCGGGTAGGCTAGCTGCTACACTTAATTATCAGAGGCCTCTCCACCGCATAATCTTGCATACTGTATATACATGTATGTGCAAGCAGAACAACAATGAACAGCATTACCTACATTCCTAGATGCATAGAGAAACCTACAGTCTCGGAAGACCTACCTCATTGCATGATCATAAGGTCCTTTTAAGGTCCTTTATTTACAATCCCACCCAGGTCCTATAGCAGTATGCACAGTTTTATGCCTTCTTGAATACTGCATAAATACTGTATACTCTGCTTTACCTCCTGTGTCTTGTTGTGGATGGAGCTCATTATCATGTCTATCACAGTATGGCACAGACAGGCACCTTCTTGTCCAGGCTAATGTCTAACGTTGCCTACTATTGAGTTATATTAAATTAAAATTATTTGTGTATCTCCATATCAATATTCACATTTTCTCTAATCCTGAAAAACAAGATCTTGGGATATAAAGTTCCAAGGATAAGTTGCATGAAGCTTTCTATGTTCCTGCATTACTCAATACAACCTGTAGAGGTCCTCTATGTTACATTCCCCAAGTGTTATTCATAACCTCCATGTCTTTTGTTTTATATCTACTATTTGGTAGAGGTTGAAGTTAACTTTGTTGAATTTCAGTGTTTTCAGTCATGCAAATGATGTCTATTATCTTATTATCTTGTCACTATTATGTGGCCAAAATGATACATCGCATATTGTTAAGAGAAAACAAATGAAACATAGATAGATAAAAAAAAAAGGAAAAAGAAGATAAAAAGTGAACAAAAGAAAAATCCATTACTTGAGTTGACCATCTTTTGTCCTCGTAACAGTATCCATTCTTCAGATGTCATTTTGCCTTTTCTTTCTGAAATCAAAGAGTTTCTTGGGACTTTTGACTTACCCATTCCCATGATAACCTTGCCGGACTTCCGCTTTTGATGGATAGTAAGTACTATGGGCCGATTTATCAAAAGTGAATTCGTAAATTTTTTTGGCATGCCCCTTTTCTATTGAAACCACACCCCCTTTTTGAAGCCATGCCCCCTTTGTCCGACTAGTTGAAATAGTAATGTTATTTTTTATGTGCTTTAAGCCGTTACTTACATATCATAGTGCTTTAAGGGGTTAAAACGTCATAATGCTATTGTGTGAAGGTGGTGCCACCATCTTCAATGGGATCGTCACTCCTCGTGATATCCTCGGGGAACTACGATTGCAGTCTGTATAAGACTCTAGCGCCCAAATGTCCCAAATGTCACTTTTTTTTTAAATTCTAAAAATTTTATAAAAAGTTATCAACATGGAATATGAAATGCTATCAGTAGGAAGTAAAATTTGTTAGGCAGAAAATAAACCCTCCTACAGGAAAAATAAAACAAGTTATGGATTTTTATAGACCAAGAGTGCAGTGCTGCCATTAATTGTTGCCTTTTTGAGCTGACATACAGGTATAATGATGAGACATAAACTGCTGACAGACACTGGCTACTAAACACACAACATAAAACTTTATAATCTACAATTAATTCTGTAATCTCCTTCACAACTCCTTCACAGTTTCCGGATGATATTTTAAGAGTGGTTATTAATTGACAGGTTTCATTGCGTCTTTTTGTAGTATTCTATTGTTCATAATAAACCTGGATTTAAGTATGCAAATTTATGAAGTTTATGTATATACACGAGCAGACCCAAAGCAGACCCAAGTATAAGTCGAGGTACCTAATTTTAACACAAAAAACTAGGAAAACCTATTAACTCAAGTATAAGCCTAGGGTGGGAAATGCATTGGTCACAGCCTCCCCCCAGTATATACTAGCCAGTCCCCTGCCCCCCAGAATATAGCCTGCCAGTCCCCTGCCCCATAGTATAAAGCTAGCCTACCTCTGTTCCCAGTATATAGCCAGCCTAGTATATAGCCTGCCAGCCCCCTGTCTCTCCGTATATAGCCAGCCTGTATACACAGTATATAGCCAGTCCCCTTCCCCCAGTATATAGCCAGCCAGCCCCTAGTATATAGCTAGCCCATGCCCCCAGTTTATAGCCAGCCTGCCCCTAGTATATAGCCAGCCATCAGCCATCAGTATATAGCCATCAACTCCTGACCTCTAGTATATAGCTAGACACCCCACTGCCCCCAGTTTATAGCCAGCCATCTGACCCCCAGTATATAACCAGTCAGCATATGCCCCCCAGTATAAAGCCAGCCAGCCCATACCCTCTAGTATATAGCCAGCCGGCCTATACCCCCTAGTATATAGCCAGTCCGCCCATACACCTCAGTATATAGCCAGCCCCTTCCCCCAGTATATAGCCAGCAAATGCCCTCCAGTATATAGCCAGCCAAACCCTACTACCAGTATATAGTCAGCCTGTCCATACCCCCCAGTATATAGCCGGCCAGCCCATGCTCCCTACTATATAGCCAGCCAATCCATGCCCACTAGTATATAGGCAGCCAGCCCATGCCCCCTAGTATACCGCCAGCCAGCCTATACCCCCTAGTACATAGCCATCCAGCCCATGCCCCCCCAGTATATAGCCAGACAGCCCCCGCTCCCAGTAAATATCCAGCCAGACCCCTACCCCCAGTATATAGCCATCCCTTTTCCCTTATTATATAGCCAGCCCATGCCCTCTAGTATATAGCCAGCCCATGCCCCCTAGTACATAGCCAGCCAGCCCATACCCCCCAGTATATAGCCAAACAGCCCTTGCTCCCAGTATATAGCCAGCCCCTTCACCCTAGTACATAGACAGAAGTCTATGCCCCCTAGTTTATAGCCAGCAGCCCCTGCCCCCAATATACAGCCAGCCCATGCCCACTAATATATAGCCAGCAGCCCCTGCCCCCAGTTTATTTACTCTGAGTACAGAGGGTTTTCTATAGACTCGATTATATACGTTATGTTGTGATTTTTACACAAAGCGCAAACAATATAGAATATGTAGGAGTCAGCAGGGTTATAAATTACGGCATATGTTCACAGCATAGAAAGCAAAAGCATGCATGCACGGAACTGTAAAGTACAATATTATTTTTGTGCATAATAAAAGAGAATATTACAGACAAAAATTCTCCTGTCACCCATTATACATTGAGTAAAATAGTTGTAATATTATGCAGAGGCTCCAAAGGTCTATACAATACTTTTCCTTTACATACACTCACCGGCCACTTTATTAGGTACACCATGCTAGTAACGGGTTGGACCCCCTTTTGCCTTCAGAACTGCCTCAATTCTTCGTGGCATAGATTCAACAAGGTGCTGGAAGCATTCCTCAGAGATTTTGGTCCATATTGACATGATGGCATCACACAGTTGCCGCAGATTTGTCGGCTGCACATCCATGATGCGAATCTCCCATTCCACCACATCCCAAAGATGCTCTATTGGATTGAGATCTGGTGACTGTGGAGGCCATTTGAGTACAGTGAACTCATTGTCATGTTCAAGAAACCAGTCTGAGATGATTCCAGCTTTATGACATGGCGCATTATCCTGCTGAAAGTAGCCATCAGATGTTGGGTACATTGTGGTCATAAAGGGATGGACATGGTCAGCAACAATACTCAGGTAGGCTGTGGCATTGCAACGATGCTCAATTGGTACCAAGGGGTCCAAAGAGTGCCAAGAAAATATTCCCCACACCATGACACCAACACCACCAGCCTGAACCGTTGATACAAGGCAGGATGGATCCATGCTTTCATGTTGTTGACGCCAAATTCTGACCCTACCATCCGAATGTCGCAGCAGAAATCGAGACTCATCAGACCAGGCAACGTTTTTCCAATCTTCTACTGTCCAATTTCGATGAGCTTGTGCAAATTGTAGCCTCAGTTTCCTGTTCTTAGCTGAAAGGAGTGGCACCCGGTGTGGTCTTCTGCTGCTGTAGCCCATCCGCCTCAAAGTTCGACGTACTGTGCGTTCAGAGATGCTCTTCTGCCTACCTTGGTTGTAACGGGTGGTGATTTGAGTCACTGTTGCCTTTCTATCAGCTCGAACCAGTCTGCCCATTCTCCTCTGACCTCTGGCATCAACAAGGCATTTCCGCCCACAGAACTGCCTCTCACTGGATGTTTTTTCTTTTTCGGACCATTCTCTGTAAACCCTAGAGATGGTTGTGCGTGAAAATCCCAGTAGATCAGCAGTTTCTGAAATACTCAGACCAGCCCTTCTGGCACCAACAACCATGCCACGTTCAAAGGCACTCAAATCACCTTTCTTCCCCATACTGATGCTCGGTTTGAACTGCAGGAGATTGTCTTGACCATGTCTACATGCCTAAATGCACTGAGTTGCCGCCATGTGATTGGCTGATTAGAAATTAAGTGTTAACGAGCAGTTGGACAGGTGTACCTAATAAAGTGGCCGGTGAGTGTATATTAACCCTTCAAAGGAAACCTGTCACAAGAAATGTGATTTTTAGCTGGTGACAGGTTATGCTGGTTTTAAAAATGCATTGGTCAGCATTCTAAATTATTTCAGCACTTTATAATAGTTTGATTTACATTAATTGCTGGCAGCAGTGTGTGGTGAGTCCTGGGGGTTTGATAATTCCTACCATATACTGCGATGCTACAGAATTACAGTATATAATAATAATAATAATAATAACAATAATCTTTATTTATATAGCGCCATCAAATTCCGTAGCACTTTACAAATCATACATATAATATGATATACAAATATAATATTACATTACAGAGTAATAACAGTCATATGGAATAATAGGAGTGAGGGCCCTGCTCACAAGAGCTTACAAATTTGAGAATTTGCTGTGGATCTATAACACAATCACACCCTCTTTACACATCCTTAACGCATTATGGGCTACATGTACTGCATAATGCGTTAAGGGGTTAAACTACCCAAGCTCTCGACCACCTTCCTTATCATAAGCTTTGATTTCCTCCTAATTTGCTGGACCTATGCTTTGTAATGTTTAAAATGGAACACAAATTCCTGTTATTCATTTTTCAGTGTAAGGAAAAGTTATACAATTTTCCAATATACTTTCTGTATCAATTCTAGATCTTTGCTTGCTGTCATTCTTCAGAAGGCTTCTATGTTTACTTCCAATGGATAAAAATCTGTCCATGGTCATGTGATGTCACACAGGTGCACAAGGCATTATTAGCACACAGCTCTTATTACTCTCTGTGATAATAACGGCTCGTGCACCTCTGTGCCCATCACATGACCACGGACAGATTTATATCCACTAGAAGTAAACATAGAAGCTTTCTATGGAATGACAGCAAGCAGAGATCTAGAAAACTGTGAAGAATTGATACAGAAAGTATATTGGAAAATTGTATAACTTTTTCTTACATAAATCATATCAATTATTTGCTGAAAGTGGACAACCCCTTTAAGAGCTCAATCCATCACGGTTAAAGGGGCAAATTATTAACTCTTTTCATACCTAGAGCATCCAGGGACTGTCTGTAAAGAGTTAAATCATTGGACAGTCCTTTATCTTTCAGCTGTGAATGGATACAGGTTAGAAAGCTGATGTACACAAGTGAATAAAAGTATATTACACAGTTTTCTTCATAATCTGCACTATTGAGTTATCCAAATTTTTGTTAAAGGGGTATTCTCGTCTAGTCGTTAACATTTAAAGGGGTTTTCCCCCGGAGCAAGTTAGACCCTACCTACAGGATAGAGCCTAACTTTCTGATTAGTGGGGGTTTGAGTGATTGGACCCTCACGGATCACGAGAACAGGGGTCCAATGTACCGCTGTTACGCCCACAGAAGATCAGAGCAGCCGGTCGCGCATGTATTGGGTTCCACATTCATCTCTATGGCCCCGACGGACATCGCCGAGGGCTGTACTCAGCAATCTCCGTCTGCTCCATAGAGATGAACGGGGCAGCCCACACATACACGTCCGGCTTCTCCTGCCATCTCAATTGGATGTTATTAAAATGGACCTGTGTGAAGATAATTTCCCATAAATGTTCCCATGGGGTCCCTTAGAAATGATATAGCTGTTCTTGGATACCGGCTGCTATACTGTGCAAAATAATCATACACATGTTATATGGAAGTAGGTTGAATAAAAGCTCATTTGGTGACTTACAGTCCAAAATGTTCTAGTCCACATGGGCCACTATAGCCATCAACCCCAACGTTTCAATGTGAAGGACAAACTGTTTTTTCCTGAAAATGTTTATCATGGCAATAACATTTATGGACTTATGTCCGTCAGATTATCGTTTTGAACTATTTTCCAGATGGTGACAGACATGTCATTTGGCATCTAGAACGTTGTTCAATGGTTAAGTTCTCCAGGCGCATTATTGTTATTGTTGAAATGATCTATTGTTTTATTCTCCAATAAATGTAACCCTGATGTGTGATGTAATATATTGTTCTATGCTCAATGCAAATCTTGATTTTATTATTATTGTTATATCCTATAAAAGTATATTGTGCAGATGTGCATTATCTCATTGAGAGAATGTTATGCTCTGAAATATTCATAGATATGTATTAGCTGTGCCCATTAAATTGCTATTCTACTAGTCATAAAAACACAAGTTTCAATTAATTCCTGTCCGGATTATCACCTACATTACAGGTAATGGGCACATACATGTCAGTGAGTGGGATTACACGGACTCAGAGGCCCATACAATCATTGCAGAAACACAACTTTAGCACCAATCCCAACTGGTTATGCTGCTCATGTGACTTAAAGGCCTATTAATGTTGGAACAGGTGATCAATGGAGGCAGCTACAAGATTTTAGGACCTTCCTATTACAAAAATATTTTATAGGAGTCTAAAACCTTTGACCTGGTTCCCTTCCCATCCATGACTCTCTGGCTTTCAATGAGCATAGCTCTATCAATGAAATAATGAGGTTACTCCAAGAGGTGTGAAACATTAGTAGAGTCAAGGTGAAAGTCTCCCACAAATAGAAAACAATTTGGATTTTTTTTAACCTATTATTGATGCAATGCAGCAATAAAAATTACCCCTGGAGAGGTACGTAGCCCTTAAGGCTGAAGCAGAGGGAAAACTGAGCCAAACCAATAGACTATGGTATGTTTAGTGCAGGCCAGAGGACACATGATCTCACAGTAAGAGAATCCCTGTGATATGTACGACTGAGTTAAAGGGGGTTTCCCACAAAACATGTTAGCCCTTATCCACAGGACAGGTCCTAACTTGCTGATCGGTGGGATCTCAGTGATAAGCCCCCTACAGAACACTGGAATGAGGGTCTGATGTACCCCATTGCACCCCTAGTAGCACCACTGAGATGGCCAGAACAGTCGGTGGTGCATGGTCAGGCTTCCCCGTTCATTCCTATGGGGTTGAGAGTTTGGTGCTCGGCTCCATAGAGATAAAAGGGGCAGCCCACACATCAATGACTGGCTGCTCCGGCCATCTCATTTTTGCTACAAGGGGTATGAAGGGGGAACATTGAATCCCCATTCCACTCATCGTGGGGGTCCCCTCACTGAGACCCCACAAAACAGCAAGTTAGACCCTATCCTTTGGAAAGAGCCTAATTTTCTTCATGGCAAAACCCCTTTAAATCCTGCAGTAAAGGAGGGGGGGGGGGTAATACAAGGTGGGTAATACAATACCTTGAAGCGGCAAGGTTCGGACTAATTCAATTTGGACCGAAATCAAATCATTTGAAAAATATGTCAAAGTTTCAGCTAAGTGAATGTTGCAAGACTCGCTCATCTCTGCTTCAGAGATACAACATTACGGTAGATACAGAAGTGTCTGGAATTCCAAAGCAGTAATTGTGAATAATGAGATGTTAAAGACTATGGATGCCCTAGATAGTAAGAAAATGATCTTCCTGTGTGTAAACACAACAGTTATTGCTAATGGAGCTTCGAATTGAGAAATCAGGCGGTTTCACTAATAGAAGGTAAAAGACCAAACTACCTCGGCGTCATCTATACATCTAATACATACATAGTGCGGTTACATGTTTTCCATTGGGATCCAGTATATAAGAAAGGGTGAGGATTGGGCGATCATTTCCAATACTATACTATATGTCAACAGTCTAATTCCATGGCTGGGGGTTGATGTATATTGTATTATGCCTTAGAGCACATGAAAACTCTGCACATCATTACCTCGGAAAATGTAACATAGGAGCCATTGGGCAGCCTGTTACCGTCTGTCACAACGCGCTTTACTATGCAGTCAGCAATCATCGTAATGGAGCGCTGCACTGACATTCTCCCACTAGGTCACTTTGTAAATGAATATGTTTCTTTTAGGTCTTTGCTTCTAACAAGGTCATTTTTAAGAAGATGTTTCCTGTCATCCATAGAAATGCTATTTCAGAGTCTCTTACAGGGTGGTTTTTCATACTCGGATATTCTGTAGCTTTTCTTTGCCCTTGGAATGATTTACTTTTGTCTTTCTCAGCGTTGTACTTCAGTGATTTCCATTGTTCATTGTCTGTCTCACTTTATTGTAATAAGGCTGTTAATATAATTTAAGCTCCTTTTCCACTGACTATTACTGCGTTGACTGGTTTCGGCTTGACTTGGATTGGATACTACATGGTTTGTTTTCTACCTACTTTATGTTACGGATAACACAGCTAGCAATGACATTCCATATTAGCTCACATAAGGGGACATGTATCTAGCTTTTGGCTTGTCTTTTTCTAAAATTTTTAAGAGTTTTCATGATTCCTGTGCTCATTTTTGCGCCTAAAACTGTCTCCTTTCAAAGTTCGCCATTTTGTGCAGTTTCCTGAGTTATCACCTAAATCCAGATGTGAAAGTTGCTAGTTTTCTAAAAAGTCACAAATTTTTGCGCAAATCTACGGCTGCCCATTTACTAATGAAGCTTTATTATTAATCTTGATTCTTATGACAACCCAACATTTTTAAAATCCAATTGTCACAGAGACCAAAAAAGTTCTGGCTGGGATTACAATGATAAAGTATACAGTTCCGACTTACATACAAATTCAACTTAAGAACAAACCTACAGAACCTATCTTGTATGTAACCCGGGGACTGCCTGTATACTGTGAGAGTTTGTATACACTCTGTATTAGTGTATAAATGTATATGAGTGCATAAATGTGTGTGTATACTTGTATGCATATGGGTGCAACTATACACGTGTAGAACTTTATGTGTGTGTATATAAGTATATAAAGGTGTGTATGTATCAGTGTATAAATTTGTGTAATTGTATAAATATGTCCGTGTAGGGGTACATTCACAAGAACGTATGGGGGATGTATATCTGGCTGCAATTTGCTGACGGATATACATCCCTAATAGGCGACTATAGCGCCTGGGCTCGGTACGGTGAGTAGCGTGCTCTATCTATGGCCATAAGATTGACCATGTGGCTCTATTCTCTATGGAGAGGGGAGGGGTGAGCCGCGATCACCTCTCCAGCGTGTCCGATGTGTGCCTGCCAGGCTATAACCTGTTTGAGCCTACTTATATATCCAGCATGGCGGAGAAGCAGGGATTTCATCACTCACTGGTGTATATATTCTTTATCATGATCCAGAAGTGTTCAGTTGAGCCTTTACTACTACATTTTCCTTACTCAAAGTACTTAAAAAAAGGATATACTGTACATAGTTGGGTATTTATATTTTTATATTTTTTATATGATTTAAGGCTTATAATTTCTAGTTAACACACAATGAGGTGCCAGGCAAAATATTCTTCCTCTGGGCACCAAACAATGTTAGCGGTAATTGTAAGCAATGTTGTAGTCCTAATAGGGACAAATAAGCCCCTGCCTTGCTCTTGCATTTGTTGCAATTACCACATTGCCTGCAGAAGGCTGAATGTTACTCGACTAATGCTTTTATAATTTAAATAACCTTGTATGAACTTTGAAATTGTTTAGTAAGAGCGAGCAATAATCCTGGAGGCTTCCTTTTTTCTTAACCTTGTACTTAACTCAAATAAAAGCACAAACACTGTCATTTGTAGAAAGCGATGGCCTAAGGTTTTATTGAAAATGATTTAGTCACAGAAGAAAACTTAAAGAAAATAATCTTGGGAGAGAACACTAACAGAATATTGAACAGTACAACCATTTAACTACCATAGATAAGCCACCCTCATCAAAAAAGTTTTGTACCCCCAGATGAGCAAAACTTTCACTTTGGGTCTCTTTCAAAAGATTTGGATCTCTCATTAAATTTGAACTAGAAAATGTTGATGATTATTACATAGAACAATTTAGTAAATGATGGTAATTAGCCTGGTTCACTCCAGCTACGTTACCGATGCGCCTCATAGCGCCTTTCAATTTATTGACCCCCCTGTTGTGCTGGCAGTCCCATCCGGTCTACCCTCTTTCTACCCCCACAGTGCATAGAGAAGGTGATGGACCCCTAGGGGAGTGAATACATTATCGGGACATCGGGGGAGGATTGGAGGCTAATTAGCATAATTTGTATAACTCTATCTTACCGCAATATAGATTTATTGCAAAAGAAACATTGTTCCTCAGGAACTGCTTATTAGGGCACCATCAGTAAAACTGATGTAGATGTCCTTTAAATAGATAACACCAGCTAAATAGCCGGTGCTAAATAGTGATCAGTCCCCGGACCCAACCCTAAAAATAAATTCGAGGGTTGGGTTGGGCCTGGCCAAACTCAGCCGTACAACAAGTTTACTGGGCCCTCTCATCTCTATTCACCAGGTAACATTTAATAAATTATTTTCCCTACAAATATATATATAAAGGCAGAATTTACTGACCCTGCTACTTTTCCACAGAAAATAAGCTTAGCTGTGATTATGTTTCTAAGAAATCTATTTAACAGGCCCTCCCCCGAATTGAAAATCTAGTGCAATTTTTAAGACGTTTAACGCCTGCCGTGAAAATAAGACCGAACAGCAGTCATTGCTACAACTCCCCCCAAACTATACATAAGCATTACTAAATCATTTAGATCAGCAAGAGGCTGGGCATGATCAAATAATTAATGGGATAAAATCACTGGATTGGATTGCAAATGCGCTACAAGTAGCAACTTGAAGAAGTACTGACAAGAAGTGCTCATTTAAAGGGATTTTCCCATGAAACAAGTTAGGCCCTATCCACAGACACCGGCTGTAACTCACTGAGCATACGCAGCATGCTCAGTTTGTTACCTAACGGTACATTCAGACGCCCGTCTATGGGGACGTATATGGGGCCGCATATATGTCCCCATAGACGGCAATGGCGGCAGGGCCGAGGTACGGTGCCACAGATGTGGCACCGATCCGCGCCATACACTGGTAAAATATAGAGCCTGCTCTATCTTTTCCCGAGTGTGCGACTGTGCGCTGCTGTTTTCTATGGAGGACGGAGAGGGTCACCTCCTCTTCCTTTCCAGCGCATGGCATGGTGAGTGAACCCTAACACAGTGCACTAAATCTGTATTGCACTGTTAGATAAAAAATTGCTTGAACAAGTGATCGCCTGTTCAAGCCAACCTATAAGAAAGGAAAAAGCTTAAAACACTTAAAGTTTTTTTTTTTTTTAAATGAAAATCAATTTAATAGCATATTTAAGCACCACCATTCCCTTTAATTATGTAATAAAGTACAGAAAACACAAAATCACATAAAACCCCCACATAATTGGTATCCCCCGGCCATAACAATCAGTACAATAAATTGATAACATTATTGGACCTGCCTGGTGTCACGGGTGCTCCCGCGATCCATGTCTCGGATCGCGGATCGCTCTTCCCCAGACTGCCATGCGCGCGTGTCCCCGCCTCCTAGGGTGCGCGCACGGCTCCTGACGAAAATTTAAAGGGCCAGCGCACCGCTAATTGGTGCACTGGCTGAATACCTCACCTTTAAGAATCCTGCCTCTTCCTGTGTCCCCTGCCGGATCTTTGTGCCTCACAGCCTAAGAGAAAGCTTCCTGGTGATTATTCCTGCGTTCCTGTGTATTCCTGCGTTCCTGTGTATTCCTGCTTTCCTGTGTGTCTCCGCACCTGGGTCCTGTGTTGCCGTGTTACCCGAGTTCCTCCGTGTTTCTGTGTTCCGTGTGCCTGTGTTCCCGTTCCCACCTGCCTGGACCTCCCATTGCTGACCCCGGATTTGGACTTGACCTTGCACCTCTGCCGCCTGCCCTGATCCCGAGCCTGGACCTGACTACGAGACTGGTACCTCGACCTCGGCTGCCACCGTGGGCTAGTCGCACCTGGGAACGACCTGGTGGTATCCTGCCGCAGCAAGTCCAACCCGCTTTGCGGCGGGCTCTGGTGAAAACCAGGTGCCACTTGGGTTCCGGTCCCTTAAAACGCCATAAAAAATTTAAACTTCATATAATCCCTTCACAAAAATGTTCCAAAAAGTGATCAAAAAAGATTATGTGTGCCAAATTGGTACCACTGAAAAGAACAACTGAACATGTAAAAAATAAGCCCTAAACCAGCTCTCTCAACCAAAAAAATACTTAAGTTATGTGTCTGAAAACAGAGCGATACAAAAACAAATGAGATTTTCTCTATCTTAGTTTTTCTTCAGTAAAATTGTAAAAATATATTTTTAAAAACAGATAATTGATAATATATTATTTTTATGGTACTGTGAAAAGCCCCAAAAAATTGCCCCAAAAACTCTGAAAACAGAATTGATGATTTCCTTTTCCTTCAAGCATTCAAGAGTTACTAAAATTTTATCAATAAGCTAAAGACCCACTTGTGACCCACAGTGAATTAAGGTATTTGTAAAGTGCATCTAATCTCACAGAAAATAATCCCTTATAGGTCCAAATTGACCAAAAAATTAATAAAGATTATATAGCCTTTAAAAAGTGACAATGCAAATCTGCTCTGAATGGCGCAGCATCCCTTCAATGCCCTGGCGTGTGCCCATACAGCAGGTTACCACCACATCTGGGGTATTGTTATACTCGGGAGAAATTGGGTATCAAGCTTTGTGGAGCGTTTTGGTATTTTATCAACAGAATTTGTACTTGGCTGAGGTTTTTATCTCAGAGACTCCATGCTCTGCCGTCCCATGGCTAAAATGATTTTGTTATCAACACTTCAAATCAAATATTACTATGCTATATTTTTTGTGCATAAAAGAAGGATTTCATCACTAGTAAAAGTTAAACGCTCACATATCTAATTGTACTGATCAGGGATTTCTAATAAGCTGCGTGTGCCAACATTAGAGACCTGGGTGGCCTGATTATCATAACAAGCTTGTTCAACAACTGATGCCATCTAAAGAAAATAATGACTGTGTAATAACATTTCCTTCTGATTAGAGCCCTTGCTTCTCTTCATACAGAGAAATCTAATCTGTACGCTTCAAGGCATTTGATTTGCAACCCCTTAGTGGCCTGTGGTCGATAGAAGCTTTCTGAATTCCAAAAGTAAAGTTTTTGTGCAACATATTAAATACATGACTCAGTATCATCCTAATAAAATCAGAATAAACATATTCCATCAGATCCGTTTTGGATGTAGGAAAGGTCTTTAAATATTTTCCCATCCTTATTATATTGTATTGTATGTGCTGTACAGTTACCTTAGAGGATTCTAGAGTTTACAAGTAGAGATGAGCCGACCAAACATTCAAGTTCAAATAAGACGTTTGGGTTCGGGCGCCTGAACGAGAGAAATTGGAAGTTAGATTGTTCGGCCGCCAATGGACACCCCTATGGCACCAATGGACGGACCTAACAACTATCCATGGCTATGAGTATCCCCCTGGCTATGGTGTCCCACTGGTCAATCATAGCCACGGTTAGTTGCAAGGGGTATTCGTTTGCCGGTTGTTCAGCCAATGAACCCAAACTCCACTCATCTCTATTTACAAGACATCCATCCCATGTAAACGGATAATTCCCAAGCTTATTTACTTGAATTGGCAACTTGACCATGTTAAATTCTTAGCTATAGTGTTGGTGACTTTCAGTGCCTTGATTGAAACATGCTGTTTGTTTCAATTGGAGTTTTAGAAGAGCACAGAAATTATACATGCTAGGAATTGGTTTTGGTTGGTTTTGATCTAGTTTCAAATGCTACCTCAAAGAAATTCCAGAATGTTGTAGAGAAATGCTAAAATAATATATTATTTCTGTCAATTATACCATTTCCGAGATAATCACATTTTAATCTGTATGCTAATTAGGCAATTGTTCCCCCAAGCACCATCGCTCCTTTCTCCATCAGACATGCAGGAAATCTGGCTTATGAAAAGCATTGGTCAACCATGTCAGCAAATAGAGTGATTTGGCTAAGGATACCACAACTTGAGGTGCTGAAGACATGGTCCAGGTGCACCAAATGCCTCATTAGCATATGGATTAAACTGGGAATATCTTGGAAATTTCTGAAATAATGATGAAATGTTGGAAAGCACAGAACATTTCTCTACAACATGCTTGTACACTAAAGGCTTGGGGGAGCTGGTACACTAAAGGCTACATTTTGTCTACATTCGTTGAATCTGCCATACACCCTTAACCCCTTAACCACTTGACCTCATTTTTGTTTTTCAGTTTTTTGCTCCCCAATTTAGAAAATCCAGATGTATTTTTATTTTTTCCATGACGGTTTTTGGTATAACAAATTGTACCTTCCAGTGACTGTATTTAATATTCCATGCTGTGTATCGGAAAGCAGGAAAAAAATTCCAAATGTGGTGAAAAAGCAAATACACACCGTTTCTTGTGTACTCTGTATTTATGTCTTTGTCTCTTTGTTTCCAAATGACTTCTCCTCTTTATTCCTTGGGTTGGTAAGATCATGGAGATATCAAAATTATATGGGTATAAATGTATGTTAAAAGATTTTAAAAAATTAAAACCTTTTGTACAAAAGAAATTCTTCATGTTTCGACACCAATAACTTTTTCATACTAAAACATACAAAACTGTGTACAGTCTCATTTCTTGTGTGATGAAATGATGTTTTCAATGCTGCTATTTTGCACACTGTGTGATCTTTTAATGTGTTCTTTTTATAAAAGTTTAGCAAAATGACAAAAAAGTGGAAGTTTGGACATTTGGGAGCTACTTTCTGTTACAGCATTCGACTCTGGGAATAACCGTTTTTATATTTTGAAAGGTCGGGACTTTTAGGATATGGGGATACCTAACATGTTTATAAATACATGTTTATTTCTACAATAGTTCTAGAGAAAGGAGGTGATTTAAATGTTTTAAATTTTTTTTTTTACTATTTTTTTAGACCCCTTAAGGGTACTTAAACCCTTAGGGCTCTAATTACTTCTACCATATATATTGCAGTTTTGCTAGAGATCTCTAAGAGAGAGATGAGTTTAGATTAGAATTGACAGCACTGGGAGTATTGCATAGACTACTGGCTGTCATAGCAACAGATCTCACGGGGGTGATGATTGAATCAAATATGGCGGCCTGGCAGAATTTAAATGCCTCCAGCAGCTTTTGCGGAAGCATTTAAATGGCTTACACCCACGATCGGTGATAGCAGTGCAATATACAGCAACCACCCACCCTGTATGGAGAGGGCTCTGCCTATTAGCCCTCCCCATACACCTGGCCCGATGCTTCACCATAATAGTACAGCACACATTGGGAAGGGATTAAAAAGGGCTCTTCAAACTTTTATGTTTTCTAGGTGGTATACTACACATTGCAACACAGTTTTTTCTTTGGCTCTCACTTTTCCCAAGAAATTTTTTTAGCACCCAATATTCTGATTAGGGTCTCTACCGTATGGTGGGCTATGTCAGAGCGTGAGATACATTATTGGTTCATATATTTTGGTATATTTGTTACCTTTTTGGTGTTTCTCATTCACTAAAACTGTAATAGCCTATATTAAGGGATGCCTGTCAATTAGAACTATACATTTCCATGCATGGGTATAACTAGGAGAGACAGGGCCCCATAGTAGGTTTCTGAATCATAAAAATCATTAAAAATCATACATATTTGTATACTCACACATGCTAGTTACAATCACACATTTATATACTCATGCGCACACATATAGAGCATATACACACATACACACATATGCCATATACAAATGTACAGTGTATATACACACATACAGTATGCACACCATACACCGTACACACATACAACATATATACATCACAGATACAGTATGTTATAAACAGTACATGTTATGCTGTACAACGTGCAGCATTATATGTATACAATGGTGAACATTTCCCACTCTTTAGTGTGTCAGGTCAGATAATAACAGGGCCCCCTGACACTGTGGGCCCCATAGCAGCTGCTATGGCTGTTACTCCTGTAGTTACGCCCATGCTTACATGAAATGAGCCATTGTGCCTGTGTCAACAATAAAGGGCATGTGGTTGACCTATGACTTCACTGATCATACATTGGTGGGGTGCCCTAACCATAGGTGATCAATAATAAAGTTACTGTAAATGTTATACTTCTTATAGTATATAATTATAAATGTTGTGTATGTGCAGATTAAAAAATGATAGAATAATATAAAAAGGTCTAAAAAAATAAAAACTCTAATCATTTGAGATCACATTATCTTTATAGCCAAAGATAAAAAAACACATATAACTTATAAAGATGATCTAAAACATGTTTCATAGATGATTACTCTAAGTTTATGCTTGAAGAAGCATACCGATATAATGAGCGTTGTTAATAATAAGGAAACTGCCTTTTCCAATGCAGACTCCAGCATTTCTAGTGTTTGATAAAGATCTGCCCTCAAAATGACTCTAAGCAAAAGGTAAAAAAAACTACCAGCGATTAATAGTTTTCCTTAAATTTGTCTTTTCTTTGGCTCCTCCTTCCATTTTTATATTTTGATTGTACTATAAAAGTCAAGGTTTGAGTCCAGTTCATAGTTGGAGACAATTTCACAAATCTTTACTATTTCAGAACAATGATTAGACTATGGGAACTTCGTTCTGTAGCCTTCACTAGGGCAGTTTTTGTGGAATTTTTCGCAACCCTTTTATTTGTGATGTTTGGTTTAGGCTCATCATTAAATTGGCCCGGGGCACCACCAAGTGTTCTGCAAGTTGCCTTAGCTTTTGGCCTTGGCATAGGGACTTTAGTGCAAGCTTTTGGTCATGTAAGTGGTGCCCACATCAACCCAGCTGTAACGCTAGCTTTTATGGTGGGCTCTCAGATTTCCTTCCTGAGAGCAGTTTTTTATGTGGGGGCTCAGTTACTAGGAGCTGTGTCTGGAGCGGCCATTCTTCAAGGACTTACTCCGTTTGAAGTCAGAGGAAACCTATCAGTAAACGGGGTAAGAAAATGTATATCATTTGGAAATATATCTATGACTGGCAACAACTGCAACAGAATTAGGCTATTATTGTGGCTTTTAACTCTTAATCCTTATATTTCATAAATATTAAGTAATGTTATGAACCATAAACATATGGGGGAGATTTATCATCACGTTTCTGAGGTAAAACTGTTCTAGTTGTCCATGGAAACCAATCAGAGCTCAGCTGTAATTTTATAAACAGATGTGGGAAAATGAAAGCTGAGCTCCGATTGGTTGCCATAGGTAACTAGAACAGTTGTGCTCTCAGAGAGTTATGATAAATCTCCCCCATAAACACTATAATACTTTTTAATCCTAACTACATATATATATATACATATATATATATATATAGATGAAAGATGGAGAAAGGCACAATAATGCTACCATTTTGGAAGTCTGTTACTGTCCAAATGTTTCCATCTTTTTGCTTCAAACTGTACATTTTGTAAAAGCTCAAAGTCTTTTTTATGCATAGTGATATTAGATTAAAGGGGTTGGTTACCTCTTATAGTATCTTGTATTCATTTATAGCATCATAAGTTTCTGGTAGGGTGATTATTACTGGTCATTGCAGGGGTGTAACTACATTGGTAACAGTGATAGCAGCTGCTATGGGACCCACAGTGTCAGGGGGCCCTTTCATCCAACCTGACACTAAAAAGTAGAGTTTTTGCACCATTATATACATATTATGCTGCATATTGTGCGGCGTATATATGTGATGTATATATGTTGTATCTGTGATGTATATATGCTGTATATGAATACAGTGTTTATTGTATGTGTGTATATATGCTTTACGTTTATATAAGGAACTGTATGTGTGTATATGCTCGATATGTGTGCGCATGGGCATATAAATGTGCACATTCCTCTGGACTAGGGCAGTGAAGGACACTACAGAGCTTCTAGAACTGTTGAATATGACATACCAGCCGCTCAGCAAGGGGTCTCTCTGACAATAAATTAAAGGGAAGAAGGTCATTTTTAAATGATCACAGGTTCCGGTAGCCTCTGGCATGTTAATTTTAAAAATTCTTTTTTGGTGCATCGGAATAATTCCACTGCTTTTTAATGTTTTTTTTTTTTTTAACATAACCTGACTCCCTGCGAGCTGTGTGCAGTGAGTTCTGGGGAGCGATGCAGTTCAAATGACAACCGCTTGTGGAAGTGAGTGGATTTAAGTGGGGTGAGGAAGCAGCAAGAGGTCGAGGGAGGGTTATGGGGTATGATGGGGGAAAGAGAAATTGGGGAGAAGATGACTTGTGCCATATGACCTCCCCCCTTCTCTGGGACTCACACACACTGCTGGTAGGGAGCCAGGTTATGTAAAAAATAAAATAAAAATCTGTGGAATTATTTAGATGCATGAGAAAGGCATATTTGAAATCAACATGCCAGGGGTTATTTCATTCTGTCATCATGTAGAAATAACCTTCCTGATGACAGGTTCCCTTTAACAGATCCCAAAAAAAAAATCCCCCAATATTGCAAGTGAAAGGAAGAACACATATTTATAGCTGTTCTTAGGACCTGCTCACTGATATGGGGACCACTAGGGAAGGGGTTAAATTAAATGTATGTATCTACATCCTCTGAATCTTCTGTTCTTTTACAGTTATTCAACAACACAGATGCTGGGAAGGCTTTTGTTGTTGAGGCTTTTCTAACACTCCAACTAATCTTATGTATATTTGCATCTACTGACGATCGAAGGACGGATAATGTGGGTTCCCCAGCTTTGTCTATCGGACTCTCAGTGACTCTTGGACACTTACTTGGTGTAGGTATCAGAGCTTTGCCTTAAAAGTACAGCTATAAATTACTGAACATGGCTTCTTATTGTTGTCACTGTGACTATGTATACAGCGTAGGCATATATATATATATATACAGTGCCTACAAGTAGTATTCAACCCCCTGCAGATTTAGAAGGTTTGATAAGAAGCAAATAAGTTAGAGCCTTCAAACTTCAAACAAGAGTAGAATTTATTAACAGATGCATAAATCTTACAAAACAAAACGTTATGTTGCTTAGTTATATTTTAATATATTTTAAACATAAAAGTATGGGTCAATTATTATTCAACCCCTAGGTTTAATATTTTGTGGAATAACCCTTGTTTGCAATTAAAGCTAATAATCGTCTTTTATAAGACCTGATCAGGCCGGCACACGTCTTTGGAGTTATCTTGGCCCACTCCTCCATGCAGATCTTCTCCAAGTTATCTAGGTTCTTTGGGTGTCTCATGTGGACTTTAATCTTGAGCTTGAGTTTTCAATTGGGTTAAGGTCAGGAGACTGACTAGGCTACTGCAACACCTTGATTTTTTCCCTCTTGAACCAGGCCTTGGTTTTCTTGGCTGTGTGCTTTGGGTCGTTGTCTTGTTGGAATATGAAATGACGTTGCATCTTAAGATCCTTGATGGAGGAGCAGAGGTTCTTGGACAAAATCTCCAAGTAGGCCGTGCTATCCATCTTCCCATGGATGCGGACCAGATGACCAGGCCCCTTGGCTGAGAAGCCGCCCCACAGCATGATGCTGCCACCACCATGCTTGACTGTAGGGATGGTATTCTTGGGGTCGTATGCAGTGCCATCCAGTCTCCAAACGTCACGTGTGGTTGGCATCAAAGATCTCGATCTTGGTCTCATCAGACCAGAGAACCTTGAACCAGTCTGTCTCAGAGTCTTCCAAGTGATTATGAGCAAACTGTAAACAAGCCTTGACATGACGCTTTGAAAGTAAAGGTACCTTACATGCTCGTCTGGAACGGAGACCATTGCTGTGGAGTACGTTACTTATGGTATTGACTGAACCAATGTCACCACTGCCATGAGATCTTCCCGGAGCTCCTCCCTTGTTGTCCTTGGGTTAGCCTTGACTCTTCGGACAAGCCTGGCCTCGGCACGGGAGGAAACTTTCAAAGGCTGTCCAGGCCGTGGAAGGCTAACAGTAGTTCCATAAGCCGTCCACTTCTGGATGATGCTCCCAACAGTGGAGACAACTAGGCCCAGCTCCTTGGAAAGGGTTTTGTACCCCTTGCCAGCCTTGTGACCCTCCATGATCTTGTCTCTAATAGCCTTGGAATGTTCCTTTGTCTTTCCCATGTTGACCATGTATTCACAAGTTTGGGGAGGGTCTTAAATAGTCAGAAAAGGCTGTAAAAACAGATAATTAATCCAAACATGTGAAGCTCATTGTTCTTTGTGCCTGAACTACTTCTTAATACTTTAGGGGAACCAACAGAATTCTGGTGGTTTGAGGGGTTGAATAATAATTGACCCACACTTTTATGTTTAAAATTTATTAAAAATTAACTAAGCAACATAACTTTTTGGTTTGTAAGATTTATGCATCTGTTAATAAATCCTGCTCTTGTTTGAAGTTTGAAGGCTCTAACTTATTTGCTTCTTATCAAACCTGCTAAATCTGCAGGGGGTTGAATACTACTTGTAGGCACTGTATATATATATATCAAAAAGAAGTATCAGAATACACTGAATATTGGCAACTTGTATAACTTTTCTTTACTCAAACCATATCAATTATCTGCTGAAAGTGGACAACCCCTTAAAGGAAATCTACCATTTGTTTTTATGCATAATGAACAAAACATACCATGAGAATGTTGTAGCTGCACTGATGCGGAAACATATCTTGTTTCATCCCGAGTGGTTTTGCTGAAAAACTATTATAAAATTATGATAATGAGGCTCTTACCCTAATTATGCACTCCTTCAGCATGCATAAGGCAGCCTCATCACACCCTCCATAAGCCTTCCCAAGAAGCTGTGAACTCATACAGGTTTCCCAGTATTCTATAGATCATTATTCTACAATGTCATTCAGGAACTTGTGACAGCTGGGTATAGGCTGGCTGCTGTGCATAAACACATTACTTCCACATACACTGAGCTGCTTGCACTGCCCAGACAGGACTAATCAACCTGAGCTGGATGACTCATACACACTAGCTTGGGGGATGGTGCATTTATTGATTATTTCTGTCTGTCAGGGGCAGCACATGATGTGATGATGTATTCTCGGCTTATGCTGGACAGGACAAGGTTGAAGCAGTGAATAATTAGGGTAAGAGGAGAACACCGGGCAGCCACAGGAGCGCAAGATCCTCATTATTATAATTATATTATTGTTTTTTCAGAAAAAACACTCAGCACAGGGATTAAACAAAATATGTTTCTGCAGTGTAGCTACAGAATTCTGAAGGTATGTTTGGTTCACAATGCATGAAATCAAATGTTATGTTTCATTTAATTCTTATGACATTGTTTTCTGTTTAAACAGTTCAATATTTTTAGAATATTTTTTTTATTGATCAAAACATTTATAGATGATTGCTAATAGTTAAAGGACATCTACCACCAGGATGAAGGATTGTAAACCAAGCTCAAAGACATGCTGGTGTGTGCCCCCTCTGGCAGGATCTGCTCTTCTTGTACAGTGGTAACATTACATCCCTATCCCAAGAGTCTATACCACTTTTGATACATGACATGATCTTGCTGGCCTTAGAGGCAGCTGATTGACCTTGCATGCTGTTATTTAATCTGTGCAAGTTCTGTTGGGTTGTTCAAATTGGCGCGATACTGTTTAGCATATGAGTAATACTTGGATATGTCGCTGCTATCGAGGGGTGGTGACCTACGGCCGCCCTGTTTATTGGGTCCCTTACAAAAAAGGGATCCAATTTTAGAAGTATTGTAGGTGTATCACACCTACAATGTTATTTAATCTGTGACCTACCAGTAACTCCAGGTCCATATCAACAAGGAAATCTCCCAGATTTACTCCCCCAATGACATATGTTGCCTGTGGATTATTAGCCCCCAGGTGCATAACCTTACATTTATCCACATTGATCCTCATTTGCCAAGTGGATCACCAAACACTCAGTTTGTCCAAGTCACCCTGCAGCCTATGAACATCCTCCATAGACTGTATTACACTACACAGCCTGGTGTCATCTGCAAAAATAGACACAGTGCTATTATTATTATTATAAATTACCTCTATATCATTGCCAATTATCATGCCAATTATACTCAGCATCGAAACTCGGAGGCTCTGAAGGAGGACCATAAGACCAAAGAGGACTCTGCGATTTCCACATACGGGGATAACCCTTTGTACTGCCATAACAAAATGACAAATATTTTGGGTGATTTTATCTTATGAGATTTCTATTAACTTTCAAAGTTCTTGTTTTAGATTTATTACACAGGTTGTTCCATGAACCCTGCAAGGTCCTTTGCCCCAGCTATAGTTACAGGGATTTTCAATGCCCATTGGGTAAGATTTCACTTTTTACTTTCTGTGACTAAATATGTTTTTTTGGAATTCCATGCCATGAAGTTACACATATGCGATGGGTTGGGTTCTTGGTTTATCCAACTCGATAAGATAATTGTGGGTTATTATTTCTGTAATCGTTATGTAACTATATAATTACACGTATTACACTTTTCAATGATTGTGTAAAGATACTATTGGCCAAATGTATTATCTTCTGGATTAATACAGGTAGTCCTCGGGTTATGTATCAGATAGATTCTTTAGGTTTGTATTTTGGTTGAATTTGCTTGTAAGTTGTAACAGGTATATCTCATATTAACTTCAGACAAAAACTTTTTGGATTGGATTTTCAAAATTTTATGCTGTAATGGGACCAAGGGTTATCAATAAAGCTTCATTACAGACACCTTACAGCTGATCATTGCAGTCTGGGGCTATAGTAACATCCAGAGAGCTTCACCAGAGGTCAGAGGGGCAGAGGGGTCCGTCTTTAACTAGGGGTTGTCTGTAAGTCGGGTGTCCTTAAGTCGGGGACTGCCTGTACTTTGTTTTACCAGTGATGTCTATCTGATGGCAATTGTTGTTTGTCTGTATTTGTATGTCTGTTTATGGTGATTAATATGGCTTTGTGTCTTGGAAGGAGTCAATTTGTGTTTTATGTATTTTTTAGCTTGGCCAGACAGCTCACATTTACGATGTTGAGTGCATTACTTATATATTCTACACAGACATTGGCACTCATCTCACTAACAGAAACTTACCATCAATAAAACTCTCTTTTTTTTACCTATTAACAATGTTCCAGTAGCAATTTATAGATGTTAAACAGCCATCTTGGCTCTGATCATCAAAGGGGTTAGCGATTGGTTGGCAAGTCAGCTGGATGCCTATTTGGGGCCTTAAAAATTATTTAAAAAAAAATTATAAAAACAATTTGATCAACCTCTTTACCCTAAACTCTACTTAAATAATAACTACTGCTCAATTAATTTAAAAAATACAAAAACATTTAAACCATAAACTGAAATCTATAAGAAAAAAAATCTATGCTTTATTGCAATTCAGCCACCTATGAAAAGTGACCAAATGGGCATATTATTCTTAAAACCGTAAAAATGTAATCCCTTAACAACTTTTTGGATTTTTTGTTTCCAGTTTTTGCTCCCCACATTAAAGCTTTTTATTTTTTAGTGTACAGAACTGTGTGAGGGATTGTTTTCTGTGTTACAAATTGTACTTTCCAGTGACAGTATTTAATATTCCATGCTTTGTGTTGGGAAGCAGGACGTCAGGGTGGACGTGTTGAGTAAAAAATACATACACCTAAATATTAATAAATATTTTAATATAAACAGGAAAATATGCTAAGAAAATATAAAAAAAAAAAACCTGCTACAGTATAAAAAACATTTATCAAAAGTAGAGTAATCTGCACTAGGTAAAGTTTGCCTGTGGAGTGTGCAAGGTGTGCCAGATTATTGAATATTTCATTAGGTCTTTATTAATCTGGTGCCCCCTGCACTGCTCGGGAAGCGTGCACCAACTTTTTCTTTGAACAACTTTTACATAGAGTGTGCGAGACAATTCTGTCAAGTCGCTGTATTAAATGTGCGTACAGTCTAATTCAGTACCGGGGGCCCCTCTAGGTGCAGAATTTTGTGGCTTGGTGGACACAGTGCAGCTGCAACACAATACTGGCACAAACACTTTATAACAACATGTGCAAGAAGTTTGCATGTTCTTTTCAGTGCAAATTCAGACAGAAAACTGGCACAAATATTTGAATTATGTTGGGCCATTATATAAGAAAACGTCCACCACATTGGAATTTTTTTCCAGCTTTTCAATACACGCCAGGGAATATTAAATACCACCACTAGGAAGGACAATTTGTTGCGTAGAAAGCAAGCTGTTATACAGCTCTCTACACAGTAGAACTAAAAAGGTAGGGATTTTTGAAGGTGTGGAACAAAAAAATGGAAACCAAATAACGAAAAAGGGCAGTGGTGTTAAGGGGTTAATGCGTTTTCAGGCCTGTCAGTAAGGGGTTAATGCCTCAAGGTTTTCTAGGTCTCTACTTGCTGTCTTTCTGTAAGAACCTTCATAGTTTACTTCCTGTGGATAGAAATCTGTCCCTGGTCATGTGATGTCACACAGGTGCACGGCTCCTTATAACACACAGCTCTGATTACTCTCCATGATAGAATGAGCTGTGCACCTGTGTGACATCACATGATCAGGAAGAAAACAATGAAGCTTCCATTAGAAAGAAAGCAAGAAGAGATCTAGAAAACCATGAAGATTGGGTACAGAAAGTGTAATGGAAAATGTTAGAACGTTATCAATTATTTGCTAAACAACCTCTTAAAGGACATCTACCATCAGAATTCCTGATGAAAGATGATTATTACATACCTCCCCCTCCTGTCCCTGTGTGTCCTAAGCTTCATTTCTTATATCTTTGCATGGTCGCATTTCTGTAAAAATAAGTGTATACAATATGCAGATTAGCCTGTGGTGCTCTGCAGAGCACCATCAGGCTCCAGTGTAATATAATTTATGCTCACCCCGGGGCCGTACTAGACGCATTCTAAGAGCCTGTGAGATTTGAAAAGATGAAATCACCAGCTGTCATTAGATGTTTGGACCAAATCTTCCAAGTTTACTTTATATTCACTATAGAGCAAAACAGATTATTTAAATTATATGCATAATGTGAGACATTTCATAATTTTATTGTTTCCTTATTACCTACTGTACTTTTTTACAGGTTTTCTGGCTTGGACCAATGTTTGGAGCCACTTTAGGATCTCTTATGTATCACTTTATATTAATTCCAAACGCTAAGACCTTGTCAGAAAGAATAGCCATTCTGAGAGGGGAGCTGGAGCCTGAAGAAGACTGGGAAGAGAGGGATATGCGTAGAAGACAATCAGTAGAGTTACACTCACCCCAGACCATATCAAGAAGTGGGATGACTGAAAAAGTTTGACTTTGAGTAAATTGGAGAAAAGAAAGGTTATGTTGGCTTATGCCATCTGTTGATGAGGATGTTTGACTAAATTCATTGAATGGTGTTATTATTTTGTATAATACTAATACATAATCGTGTAGGACATGACAGCATAAAACAAGAGTTTGGTAAATTTAACTAAAATTGACCAAAATGAGTCTTCCTTGCACAGATGTCAATAGTATTTCTTTCTGCATTCTATGGAGCAGATGAGCGGTGTCTGAGGACATCTCAATAGGATCTTAAAAGTAAAGAAGTCATAGTTTGGATTCTACAGCTTTTACATAAACTGTCTCTGCCCAATTGGATTAGGTTCAACAGCAGCTGATCGGATGCACATCGGATGGCTTATTCATTACTGTACAGGAAATTGGGCCCATGGAATATCATTGCACCCAATCAGAATGTTGGGAGTGAAATGCCTGTGGCTGACCACAACCAATCTGTGATCAGCTGTCATGTAACAGCTTTTTCAGTCTTCCATTCCACAGTGATATCCAGTGAAGTTCACCTGTTAAGACGTCCAGAAATCGAGAAAATGTCTCACTGAAAATCAATGAATCTTCCATAGTGGATCACAGATATGAATGTTTACCTGTGCTCCATTCACTTTTGTGGGATTTCTGAGAGATTAATCATGGAAGTCCAGACAATTTTATGGAGCGCAGCATAAGTATTAGAGCCCAAAACCCCATTCCATATAGGACACTGCGGGAGAGCTTCAGTTCCCCATTCTCCCAATTATTAGTGAGACCCCCAAAGATCAGTATGGTAACTTTTATTCTAATTTGTCAAATAGTCACAGACAGCAAAAATATCTTGAGAGAAAGTACAAATGTGTCACATACACATGGACAAACACAAAAAAGCATTAAATGTAAACTGTAAATGAAATCTGCAGTAACATTATTCTGTACTTGCTCATAAAGCTTCATACAGCATTTTTCTAACATTAGATGGGTAGACTGGGTAGTTGTATGGACAGAGTAATACAAGTAATCAAGAAAGCAAGATAGCAAATAAAACTCAGCTTATACAAATACATTTGAAAAAATAGTATATGCTACGCAGATTTAAAAACATCTACACATCGCCACAGCCATGGCAGTGTGCCACCACTGAGCAGGTCAAAGGGAACCTGTCACCACATTTTTCACAAATACGGCTAGTTGCAGGTTCCCTTAGAGCCCCTTTAACTCACACCCTTCTTTTAGCTAAAAAATTATTTTCCTCAGATCCCCATAAAATCAACTTTATAACCTTGCCTTGTATATATCCAGCGAGTGTCAGAGGGGGTGTGGACTCCCTGGGATGAATCCAGCTGCTCCTCCCCATGCCTTCTCAGCATTCAGCAAATAATGTCATGCCTTCATGGTTGTCTACTCCCCTCCATGGCACCATGGAGGCATGCTGTCATTTCAAATGATCAGATATATGCATGGGATACAGTTTGCTAATGTTAGGAGACTAAAGAACGATGATGTCCCCTGGTCACATGACATTACTTGCAAGGCATGGGAAGGAGCTCCTGGATTCAGCCCGAGGAGGCCACACCTCCTTTGACTCGATTTTATGGGGATCTGAGGGAAAGAATTTGTAGCTAAAAGAAGGGTGTCAGTTAGTTTATAGGACGCTATGGGAAATTGCCATTAGCTGTATTTGTGAAATATGTGGTGACAAGATCCCTTTAATAACTGAAAGTAAGCGTGGATCTTAACACGGGAAGATGAGTTTAGAAGCCTGAGGTTATCATACAGTTTGCTTCTCCAGACATTCAAGTCCTTTCTATCATACATACAAGCTCAAACTATTTAGGAGAACTGACTCTAATAACCCTCCATGCACGAAGTCCTGTCCCTATAAGGACAATACCCACAACTCACCCTGGCCAGCTACTGCCAACACCAATCCTCAGGTTCAGGTACATAAGTCTACAATATAAAAGTCCAGATTGGTGTACATATAGCTGAACGGGCCAATCAGCAGCCAATAGCTGAGTACAAACAAGCATATGAGAAACTTACATTATAGTTTTGTAGTGTTGTATTTGTATGTTGTATAACTAGATTGTAGCACTTCTTTGTTGTAATGTATTGCTCAAATTCCTTGCTTAGTTTTGTTAACCCTTTTGGCCAGATTAAGACATGGTTAATAAAAGTCTCTTTCACACTAGACTTGTCTTTCCCTGCCCTACACAGATAGACAGGACATTTGTGTGTGTGTTTTCTTGTTTTTTTTCTGGTTTTGTACTTGTTTAATATAATCTAATATTATATATTAGATTATAGATACAATAGATTGTTAATTATCTAATTAATTAATTATTAATATTAGATTATTAGATATTAATATATCAGGCAGCTGAGTCTGTGGGGTTTTTGAGACTTTTTTTTTGCAAAAGTAGCACAAAAGTCTCAAACTCTTCTGCAAACTCTTCTTCTAAAGTTTTCCCTACTCCTGGTCAATGCTGGATTATTTGTGACTTTTGTGCGTGGAAGTGCAGCTTAGCCACCTGACTGGGCTTGAATCTCAGTAACACATACAGGGGGCATGTATTATCGCCTTTCAAATGGAAAACTGGCAGAGTTTTTTTTTTATTTATGGAGAGGTGGCGCCACAATTTTGGTGATTTTCCGACACTCAAGACTTGTTCTTTTTTTGGGTGCAAACTTGTAGCGCCACTTGTGTATTCAACATTTTTCTTACGCTTCTATTTTTGGTGCCCAATTAGAGCAGCTAAAAACTGGTCTGTGGGATTCTATTTCACCTTCATGAATGGGGAGACATTTCTAACCCTTTTTGTTTGGCACCAAATCATTAATCCCTTGTGCCTCAAACTTACATCCTCCTGAAAATCCTGACATAGAAATAAATGCACAAGGCTTCAGAGAGTGCGCAGGTTCACTCCCCAGCAGGCGGTGCCCCCTTCACGGTCCTCCATACCCCCCCACGCGGCGTGAAGATGGTGGATTGGGGAAAAATACGCAAACCCTTACATTTTTTTTTCATGTTTAGTTTTATTTGGGGTTAAAAGTAGAAAAAAAAAGCTTTTTTGGGAATTTACAGTATTTTTTTATTTTCAAATTATTTTTGTTTCGGTCGTTTTGATATATAATATGTATAGTCTTGGGAGTGAATGTAAATGTATTTGTATGAATATTTATTAATATTTTTGTTTGTGTGTGTATGCTTTTACCTTATATGTCCTCCATGAGGTCATAAAAGACCCCTGGGGGACATTTTCACAGGTTATTTTTTGTAATTTTTACCTTTTTTTTCTTTTACAAGTTTTCCCCTGTAACTGGAGCATCTATAAGTAGAAGAAAACTCAATCTAAAGATATTGCTGCAGACATCTAAAGTCAGCGGGTGGTCCGAAACAAGTTAAGAAAGCCCTTTTCAGTACAAGAAATTCTGCAGCAGAGTGGCCATCAACCAGTTGGAACCTAGTGGTTCGTTTCCCTACAGTCAAACTCCCTTAATCCCTTCAAACAGTTACACCTAAACACTTTTATCTCAGCGACAGATTCACTTTTATTCCTATAATTATGCTCCAGGAGTAAGTAGCAGTGTTTATGAATTGCACATGCTATCACGCCAGGGGAATAAAATTGTGGCCTTACATTATGTGTTTTCTTATTATCCATTTGGAAAGGTTCAACAAGCAGTAAAATAAATAGCATTGAATGTAATTCATCAGGTAAGACAGTGGGGAATGATAAGGAGGAGATGGATGCACTCAGGCCTAAATCAAGGTAGTCAGGCAGATTAAGTACTAATGCAATATTTTATGTTTATACCACAAACAGATTAAATACAGCCAATAATATTCCTGTTCTGCTAAAACATCATATTCCTAAATCTTCTCACTGTATTATAAACTGCTTATAAAAATGATCTGAAGAGAAACTATCCCTCTATGGAATGTTCCTGGAGTCAATCCAAGATTCACAGCGGTGATGAAATACAGACAGAAATGTCTTATCATGGTTAGATGTTTATATCTTACGTTTTATGAGAAGGTTTAACCTCAAAATCATCTTATCTTTATTTTGTTTATAAATGTTGCAGAAATAAAGAAGTTGTCTGGCTATGATGAAGTGCACCCTGGTATGGCCTAATAGAAAAGATTGTCAATTTTAAAAAACGGTGTTAGATCAGCGGCATTCAAACCAATGTGGAACACGTCACCGGCATTTAACGGGTTTGTGTAAGGGCTCAGGATCGTTACCTGGACCAGGATAGAATTTTGAAGTTTGGGTTCGAACTTTATAAAACAATAGACTTGTTAAGTAAACTTTCTGACTGTCACTGAGAGGTCAATGCTAGCAGTAAGGCTACATTCACACGACCGTAGGGGGACGTATGTACGAGCGCAAGCCTGCAACAGTACATACGTCCTCCATAGGCCGGCAATGGGCACACAGAGCGATACGGTGCTGCACACTTGTGGCACCGTACTGCTTCCTATACAAGGAAAAGATAGGACATGTCCTATCTTTGCTAATGTTACTTCGCCGAGCACCATGGATTGCTGTGGAGAGGGGTCACCCCTCCTCCTCTCCATGATGCCGGACGTATGCCCGTCGGTCATAGCTGTTCGGGTACAAGTTTGTGTAAATGTATCCTAAGAGGGAATATGCAATAGGTAGCTGACATACAAATATGTAGGAGTGCAAAAGTAACCAGGTTTTGGAAAGGAGTGTCAGATCCATGCTAGGGACAAGAGATTAAATGGCAGCCATTCCGAAAATTTGGAGTAAAATGGGTGCAGTAGTGGATACTAAGAGGGGTACTACAATGAAAACCATGATGTAAAGGAGTTTCAATGTTTTGGACAAAGAATTACAGGGGTGACATGCTGTAATGTTTAGAGTGTAAACTAAAAATTAGAGGGCTAACTTAAGGGGGTATTCCGGGAATATGAATACAAAACCCCATAATGCTAAAGCTAAATGAATGCAATTAAACTCAATGGGGCTCATTTACTAAGGGTCCGAATGCCGCACTTTCGTCGGGTTTCCCGAATATTTCCAATTTGCGCCGAATTGCCCCGGGATTTTTGCTCACGCGATCTGATTATGTCGCATTGGCGCCGGCTTTCTGTTGTATACACTGAAGTTCTCCTTGCTTAAAAAGGTTGTCCTGATGGAAAGTGTATGTATTGTTTAAGCTGCATTCACACACATGTATGGAGGACATATATACGGGCGATATACATCCCCCATACACTTCTATGGGCTCATGACCCTGTACGGGAGCATTACGGTGCAGCGCATGTGCGGCACTGTACCGCTCCATAGCCCATAGAAAGATAGGACATGTCCTATATTTCTACGTGATTCGCTGCTGTGCGCTGTATATGCCTGAGGAGAGGGGCAGGGGTGAGCTGTGCTCATCCCCTGCTCCTCTCCGGAGCGCCGATGTATGCCCGCCGTACTACGGTAGGGCAGGCATACATCGTCTGAATGTAGCCTTACACTGTAATACTCTTTGGTGTCAGGATTCAGGAGTAGTGGACCCACTGAACCACCGTAGACAATGACGTAAGCCGACATCTGGGAGCAGAGTCTAAGTGGCACCTGGTTTTCACCAGAGCCCGTCGCAAAGCAGGTTGGACTTTCTGCAGCATGGTACCCCCAGATTTTATCTGCAGTGGTGGTCAAGGCAAGATACAGGATCGTAATGCTGAGATGGAGTCTGGGAAAACGGTCACCCAGCACCAATCATTGGTGAGCTGGCCCTTTAAATCTTGGATGGACGGTGCTGGGAGCAGGGAGACTGTCGCTGGAGTGCACAGAGGTAAGTGAACCTGCTGCTGGCCTGAGGGGGCACAGGGCAGCACACATTTGGCTTTATGATGATGTCCTGAAAATAGGGTTGTGTAGACAGCCCCGTGGTGGTAGACAGCCGTATACAGGGAGCAGACAGGGGCAACGTTGTGAAAATCAACTTACGGTTCTTTAATGAACAACAGGTAGCAGGCAACGGGCCTAAACGGTCAACAGCAGATTCTGGTACTAGAGTGGTCTTGGAGAGTGTATCTCAGGAATAGTGCACGAGCCTGGTAGTAGATGCAGGCTGGTATAATGGAGATGGAGCTGTGTCCAAGCAGTGGAAGCTGCAGCTCTGGTTAGAGTGTCCTCACTTTGGTCCTTGGATTGGGTTCTGTGTCAGTACTGAAGATGTACTGAACACTGTCTCTCTCTTCACTCAGACCATGTGGTCTGGACTGGACCTTGTGGTAAGAGCATGTGCTCAAAGACCTGTTCAGGTAGGATCTACAGCTGCTATTACCTGAGATCTCCCTGCATTATCCGTTGGGTGAGTTACGCAGGCTCACTAAATGGATAATGACAGGTAGAGGCAGGGCTGGCTCCAGGTTTTAGTGGGCCCCTGGGTGACAGAGCCCTACTGGGCCTCTTTATGGGCCACCTTCCAGTAGTCAAACTGACCCCCTCCCCGCGTGAACACACTGCCCCCCCCCATCCCCCTATGTACACATTCCTCCACCCTGTGGACACTCTGCCCCCTCACCCCCTGTATACACACAGCCCCCCCCAGTAAAGAATGTCCTCACACAGCCCCCAGTAATTAATGTGCCCACACAGCCCCCCAGAAAGTAATGTGCCCTACACAGGCCCCCAGTAAGTAATGTGCCCACACAGCCCCCCAGTAAGTAATGTCCTCACACAGCCCCCCAGTAAGTAATGTGCCCACACAGCCCCCCTAGTAAGTAATGTGACCACACAGCCCCCCCAGTAAGTAATGTGCACCACACAGCCCCCCAGTAAGTAATGTCCCCCACACAGCCCCCCAGTAAGTAGTGTACCCCACACAGTCCCCCAGTAAGTAATGTGCCCACACAGTCCCCCAGTAAGTAATGTGCCCACACAGCCCCCCTAGTAAGTAATTTCCACCACACAGCCCCCCATGCTCTCCCCCTTCCCTGGCCCATGTCTCCCTCTCACTTCACAGATGCAGCACTGGTTTACCCGGTAGGTCATGTGACCATTACATCATCAAAGGTCCTTCAGCCTCCGAGGCTGCAGCTGGGGAAAGCAGTGAGTGCAAATGTTCTCATCAGATCCTGATAAGAGAGGGAAGGAATCTCCCGGGCATCGGGGCAGATGTCCTGCAGATGTCCTGCAGATGCCCGGCAGAGGTCCCCGGCACTTGCCCGGGTTAGCCGGGTGCTGGCGCCGGGCCTGGGTAGAGGGCCTTATTCGCAACTACCCCCTTGCCTATACGTTGGCAGGGGTGTTTCATGTGTGTTTGTTGTATATACTGGAGTAGTCACTGCATACTGAGCGTGTCCTGATGGGACGTGTGTTTTGTATATACTGGAGTAGTCACTGCATACTGAGCGTGTCCTGATGGGAAGTGTGTGTTGTATATACTGGAGTAGTCACTGTATACTGAGTGTGTCCTGATGGGAAGTGTGTGTTGTATATACTGGAGTAGTCACTGTATACTGAGTATGTCCTGATGGGACGTGTGTGTTGTATACACTGGAGTAGTCACTGTATACTGAGTGTGTCCTGATGGGAAGTGTGTGTTGTATATACTGGAGTAGTCACTGTATACTGAGTGTGTCCTGATGGGACGTGTGTGTTGTATACACTGGAGTAGTCACTGTATACTGAGTGTGTCCTGATGGGACGTGTGTGTTGTATACACTGGAGTAGTCACTGTATACTGAGTGTGTCCTGATGGGACGTGTGTGTTGTATACACTGGAGTAGTCACTGTATACTGAGCGTGTCCTGATGGGAAGTGTGTATTGTATACACTGGAGTAGTCACTGTATAGTGAGCGTGTCCAGTTGGGAAGTGTGTGTTGTATACATTGGAGTAGTCACTGTATACTGAGTGTGTCCTGATGGGAAGTGTGTGTTGTATACATTGGAGTAGTCACTGTATACTGAGCGTGTCCTGATGGGAAGTGTGTGTTGTATACACTGGAGTAGTTATTGCTGATTGTCAGTGAATTCATTTTGTTATAGACTGTAATTGTCTGGCTCATGCCTTCAGTTATCCAGTGTATCATACTTAATACATTATAATAGGAATATCCTTGTGAATCAGACATATAACAACATTTACTGTAAGTCAAATTCTGAGAAATCATTTCAGTCTAAGACGTTTTATAACAGTATGTAAGGAGGATATAGGTGCATCACGTGGCTGCAGATCCCCATTTCTGTATCCAGCATAATCACCAGTAAGTTATTGTATCCCTATAAATATACAAGGAGTGATCAGTGCAGCCTGAAGCAGGAAACTTTTGTGCCTGCGATGAGTGGGAGCTGTCATTTGCTAAGTTCTGGGTGCCACCCCTTGTAACTCTGCAATCTCCCTGTCTTCTATATAATTTGTCCAGGGCACTCAAACATATCATTTATTGAGATCGCAAGAAGACAAACATTTTAAGAAGGAACAATCAGGTTACCTTGCCTTGTTTGTAGGTTAACCTTTCACCATGAAGGAGATGTGCACTGGGCCCTTTACAAGGGCATTTGCTGGAGAACTCATTGGAACTTTGATATTTGTCTTTTTTGGCCTGGGTTCTGCAATGAATTGGCCATCAGCACTCCCAACAGTTCTGCAAATTTCCTTTACATTTGGCCTGGGCATAGGGACGCTTGTGCAAACCTTAGGGCACGTCAGTGGTGCCCATCTAAATCCTGCGGTGACTGTGGCTTTCCTGGTATCATCACAGATCTCCCTCTTCCGTGCTGTTTGCTATGTTTGTGCCCAGCTTTTGGGGGCAGCTATTGGAGCTGGTTTACTGTATGAGTTTACACCTGAAGACGTACGCGGCAGCTTTGGAGTCAACATGGTAAGTTTTTGTGTTGATAAAAATTATCTAGAGACCTTAGGGTAATCTGGCATCACCTATCATAACATTGCCTTTCATGTGCCTTTCATGTGCTGCCATTATTAACAATTGGAAAATGACGTTATCTAATATCTTTCTGGCCAACCACCTATCTACTGGTTTTAAATTGGTTTTAAACATGTTGCTGCAACCAAAAGTATCTGCCATTGGCTTTCTCTGTTCTTTGCATTCTTGACACATGCACACTCGGCTGGATCAAGCAATAATTTGCATCTAAAGATAAATTGTTCTCGGATTGGCTGTAGTGCTAGCTGTTCTTAATATTTTACGTGTTGCTCATCTATAAAGAATTTTTCCATGGACCATGAGTACTACGACCTGTATAATCTGCAGATATAGGCAACCATGCAATACCCCATGTAGCCTTGAATTAAGATTGGGGACTACGTTAACTTACAAATTATGCAAGATTCAATTTTCCAAAAGATTACAGTTAGGGTTGGACCCTAATGCTAACCCTAATCCTAATACTAACTTTAATGAAAAAATTTTAGAAGATAGACTAAAAAAGATAGGACCTTTTTATAAAAATCTGTGCTTTAGATGACTAATGAAATACCAATTTCCAGGACAATTGGTTCATCCAAAGCAAATCATAAAAATATGTTGTTTGATTTGCTGCTTGAAAATCAACAGATTTATACTGAATCTACAAAACAGATCTGCTAATCTTTATTTATGTAGAATTATTTACCAATATGTGTTGCCATATATTGGTCACAAAGGGTGGAAGCATTTTTTGTGCACAAATGACCCACATACATACATCTATATATCCTTCCCAAACTAGGACATCTACAGAAACCTATATAAATAAAGCCTGACCCCAATGCATGTTTAGCCTGCTTCCCAGGCAACTGAAATTGCTATATTTAGAGTATTATTCTTATTTGGAATATTTATGGCATTTATGAAGGAGAGTTGGTTGTCCTTCCTCTCAACTCCTCACCTATCTTGAGGACAGGGTCTCCCTAACCTCTATAGTCTGGATAATAGCTAAACCACCAGGATAGCTTTTCTCACAAGTCCCATAGAAGTTAGAAATTAGGCATTTATGTCCTTCTTTTCACTCACTGCTAGTCTGAATTGTGGGTTGAGACCCCAGATCTTAAAATAGGTAGGGTTACTTTGTTAAATGTCAAGCTGGAATGTTGGTTTTTGTTATTTTATTGAAAAGAGTAGTCAATAGATTTTACAGTAAAAATCTATTTTACATTATAAATCTATACAGCAGGATGTATATTTTCTTTTGATAAATGAGAATCATTGGCTCAGGTATGATACAAAACTCGGGCCTGTGTATTATAGGAAATTTTGCACCATTGAAATCGAGTAACATGTACAAGTTTTTATTTAATGTTCTGAATATGATATGTAGTGAATAGATTTTTTTTATTATTTTGGTGATTTGAATATTGTTCTACTTTAAATATGAGGCCAAAATTGTATATACAAACCACCATTGCTTTGTCAGAGGAAAGTACCATGAACAACTGTGAATGTAAACTTATTGGGGAATGTTCATCATTCTGCTTGTATTTAATGCCACTTTTTTAACAGATTTAAAGCTTGTTTGGTTCAAAGTCACACTATTGAAACAATTGTGATAATTTTGAGACAAATTAAGTTAAAATAGATAACATAGCATAAGTGATGTAGAACCTGCATACTTGTTGCTACTGTGCCAAAACATAGTGATAGTTCTGTGGCCTAACACAAAACAGAATATCCATATATAATAATCAGAATAATTTATTCTCTGACAAAAGCCACATCCAATCCAATTATGGATTAAGCTTTGGAAATTTTTGGATAACTAGTTCTTTGTCTTGTGGGATCCATCAGATGGGAAGACATACAGTACCTATTATATGGTGCTAGGGTTGACTAATGGCTCTAGTTACGGTAATATACAGAGGTCACATGGGATTGTTCCCTTGTGATCAAAAATAATTCAGAACTTGCACCAAAGTACAAGAGACAAAATACAGCTTTAAGCCTAAGACATATAAGTATATTAGTCAATATAACCCTGCCAACAGAAGCTTACAAAACATCACAGCATGCACTCATTCAAATTGTGAAGTCCTCTCCATTTGTAAATGCCTTGGACTAGAGTTGCATTAAACCACTTTTATGGTGAAATTAGAGGATCGGAAATGTCCTCATGAACTTCCTATGGTGATGTGCCAAGAAAAGGTTTTGGTAAATTTTTTCTATGAGCTTCCTCTCACCAGGCTACACTCCTTTCATAACTCCTGTTACATGTTAAAAGAATTACAGAAACAGCACAGGGCAGTTGAGTCTGCTTCAGTGACTCCGACCCTTATGGTCAGAAGTGTTGGTCATGTTTGGCTACAATGGGTAAGGGTGCACATATTGACACACCCTTACCTACCTGATTTCTTGCACGGACATGTCAAGATAATGTATACATGTTACAAGTTACACACTAGACTTTTCCTCCAATCTCTGCCAATGATTGTTGTCTGTCATTTTTATTTATGTACAAACCAACAAAACATATGGTCTAAACTGGCCTTTAAATATGGAACACTACCTGTATCCCTGATTTGCCACCTTGATACACTGTACATGTGAAGAATTTATCTGAATATACTTTAAAGTGGTATAATAATTCTCTAACATCAGTTTTCTACAAGTAGTGTAATTGAAATCTCAAAAAAATATGGCATTCTGCCTAGAGTATGGCTCAGAGGGCAGTTGTTAATTTGGATGTATTAAGCCTTAAAGTTACTATGATCTCTTCTATGCTACAGACACATTACAGATTACTTATTATTTTTACAACTCATAAATCTCATGTATGCAAACAAGGTGTTTTCAGTTGGTAGCCGATGGTACATGGCTCATTTCTTTATTTTTTTTATTATAACCTTGTTGAGAAACATGTGTCTGTGTTTCATTAGGCACAAGTCGGAGCACAGGCCATTCGTGGAGAGTTACTTAAAGAGGTTTTCTGAGAATTTGAATCGATTGATGGTCATCTGAAATCTGGATGCCCCTCTTATCGAATAAGTCTCCAATAGAGTTGAGTAGACCCATCAATCGGGTTTGGGGTTCAGCAAGCAACCATAAATCAGTCAATTCACGCACTCTGCTATCTAATTATGTCTATGATTGGCCAGGGGAGACTTCCCTGGACAAAACACAAAGCCATAGCTCTATCCACTTTGTAGTGATTGCGACAGAGTAATAGAGAGCAGCTTGTATTGAAGGAAGAGGACTTTGGGCCGAAGTACCTCAACACATCCATTCTACAGCGGAATGAGCCAAAAGTAGTAGGTTCTGATGACAGAGCAAGCTATAAATTATCACATTAAGCCCCTTTCACACATTAGGCCCATGTGGCACTCAGCGGCAGGATGGTGACCACACATGTGGGTCACCATATAGCACCGTGCACGGGAAAAATATCTTTTTCCCGTGCTCACCCCACACCCCACAATTCTCACGCCTCCTCCTTTCCAGCATGCTGTCATGTGCTCACCTGGGCTATGGCTGGGTAGCCTTAAAGAAAAGCAGCCTTTATTTTAGGCTACATTCACACCACATTGTTCCCACCATCGGCGCCCTGGAGAGGAGAAGGGGTGAGGAGCACTTCTCCATAGCGATGTGTGGCGCACAGCACCATATTATGGGAAAAAATGGGACAAGTCCTATCTTTTCCCCGGCTACGGAAAGGTACGTGCCGCATGTGTTCGGCACCGTACCACTCCCGTACGCCACTGTGCGCCCATTGCCGTCTATAGGGGACGTATATATGCCGTATATATATGTCCCCTTTACGGCCGTGTGAATGTAGCCTAATACTGATCTGATATTGATCACTAAATTTTTAAGATTAACAATTACAAACCTCGAGAAGACTTCTTTTTAATTTCCTATTGCTCTTTGTTTTCCTAGATTACAGTTGAAGTAACATATTATCCTGAGATTAAAAATTATTCTCATTTTGTCAGCACCTTTTTTTTAGTTATAATAATAAAGCTAAATAATAAAATGAGAATGGAAAAATGGATCACACAGTTGTAACTACAGGTATTCCTGAACAAATGTAATGATCATACCTACTGCCCTTTTCTTCAGTACTTCTGGTTTGTGCGTTATAGTCCAGGTCTGCATCATGACCTCATTCATGACTGTTGCCATGTCACATGTAATATAGTAATTATAGATCCTAGTAGTTGACAATTATATATATTAGACTTAATTTTCTTCAACAACTCCCATTAATGATCACTTACATGATAATTGGTCGGAGTTGCGAGAGCAATAAACTTTGGAATGATATAAGGATATTTGAGTATTGTATTGGTATATTAATGAAAATTAATAGACTTGGACAAAACGCTGCAAAAATATGTGAGATTTTGTATCTTCCCTGTAAGGTTTGGGTTGCTTCAATAATGTATATTGTTTAGTTGTGCATACCCTTAGATCTCTGTACCCTAGGATGACTCTCTGGTAGATATCCGATTATGTACATCACTGCCCTTTCCTAAAATGTGCTGTAAACTGTATTATTAATAGTACTTTTCATATGGAGAAAAATGGCTTATGTTCCCCAAACGGACCCTGACACCCTCTGTAGCTTCGCAAGGTACATCTATGTGAGTTTAGACTTTAGGACTGAGGTAGACTTCTTAAAAAGCATCTACCACCAGTATGAAGGAATGTATTCAAATGAGCCTGAGGGGCTCCAGGCTCAATAGATGTTAATGGAGCCTGTAGCCCCTCAGGCTCTTTTGCATACAAAGTAACAAAGGGTCGCGGCACTTCTTAAAAAGCAATGTATTCTTTATTTCTTCATTTTAAAATTGGCAGAGGTTTTTCCTACGCGTTTCGAGCGTTAGGTGCTCTTAGTCATGGCATGGTGAGGACTTGCTAAAGATCAGGGTGAGCCGTATTACTTTTCTTTTTTACTTTTGCTTGCTCTTTTGCATACAGTCTTTCATCCTGGCTGTAGATGTCCTTTATATATAATCATAATGGAAATCCTCCAAACCAAGCATGTTTAAACCAGGGATACCTACTCATGGATCCAGGCACTGTGACTGTGGTAATCTTCTTATATTAGTTATCCATCCTTCTAAAATCAACTGAAACTCAAATGATGCCATTGGGGATGATACCAATGCCCCTCCATGCTGTAGCTTTATAGGCTGTTAAATTGTCTCCCCCCCTCCCTCTGTCAGATGTAATCTCACTGGAACTCACAGAAGAAGTTGGAGGGGAAAGCGCTTCAGTGTAACTAACAGCCTGTGAAGGGGCATCATCTACTCCTGTATACCACAGCCCATCATACTCACTTGTTGCTTCTCCAGTCCTTCTCCCCCCCCCCTACCACATCCTCTCTCGATCCTCCTCCCCCTGTTGACGGCGGCTCACCACAACAAGCTATTCTAACAAGCCTCTACCTCCACCATGCACACTGAGAAGGCAGTTTGCCCCATCTCTATTCTCCGTGCGCAGGCGTCGCATCCCTCAGCCCAAGGCATGCGCACTGAGAATTGAGGCGTAGTTGCTAGTTATTGAGGCGTCGATGATACTCAACTCACTATGGAGTTTCTATGCCGCCACCTTACTGCCTAGCAACTAGCCCAGGATGCAACGCATGTGCACCGAGAATGCACGTCGGCTGCTCTACGCACTGAGATGGGCAGGACCAGGCGGGACCTGTATTGTAACAGGGAGTGAATAAATTATTAAACAAGGAACTCTCAGGTGCTCTGGTGATGTCGCCAGAGTGCCCCAGACTGATTAGCATAATTTGTATAACTGTATATTACTGCAATTGTGTAGAGTTATAATGAAAGAAGTCCTGAGGGGCATAGTTCATAAAACATAAAAATCATATCATGTTAATGAAGATTTTTCACATCAATGATCATATCTGACTTCATTTTAGAATTTGAATATGTTTTCATATATTCCATATACTTTTTTTTTGCAGCCTAGCAATAATGCAACAGAAGGACAGGCTGTGACTGTGGAAATCATCCTGACCCTCCAACTAGTGCTTTGCATATATGCCTCCACAGATGACAGACGGGATGACAATGTTGGGTCTCCGTCACTTTCTATTGGCCTTTCCGTTGTGCTGGGCCACTTAGTTGGGGTAAGTGATGTTATAAATTTTTAAGTGTGATCACCAGTAAATATTTTGTTATTCCTTTATTAACATATTCCTTAATTTTATAGTATATGAGTTAAGTTACAACTATGTATATCATAGCATAACTCATATACTCTAAAATTCTGCAATTCTTCTAGGATATCAAGGGTCATACACAGATACACAGTATCCCTCAATTTTCCAACACCTAAGAAAATCTCAGGTGAACCAATGTTACTAGAATTGTCCTGGAATTGGTATATAATCCCTTTCACTCCTTCCAGATTTTTTCTTAAATAAAGGTCCTATCTTTTTTTATTCATATGCTATATATTTTTCCATTAGGGTTAAGGTTAGCGTTAGGGTAAATGCTGGGGTTAGCATTAGGGTTAGAATTAGGGTTAACCTTAACGTTAACCGTTACACTAAGCCTAATGCTGATGCCAACCTTAAAGGACATCTACCACCAGGATGAAGAATTGTAAACCAAGCACACTGACATACTAGTGTGTACTGCCTCTGGCAGGATCTGCTCTTATTTTAGCTTCTTATACAAAATCATCCTGGTAGTAGGAAATTACTTTTTTAATTTAAAAAAATATATGGTTTTTAGATGACTAAAGTTATATTATATATCATTTCCCAGAATCACTGATGCAATATCTGATTTTAATCTTTTGAATAATTTGGGGAAACTTCAGCAAATCTAGAAACCTTTGCTTTCTCTAATAGGAATGGTATTTAACTCATATTTCTAATCAGAAATATCATATCCTCTTCTAAATCAATGTAATGTGAGGCTGTCACTTGCAGAAAGTATCAAGCCCTATAACTGACAGGCCAGTCAAAAAAAGTTTTCATATAACAATTTGTGTGGACTGTCCATATCTAGGACCAAGGAAACACATACAATATGGCAATACTTTCTAAAACCATAGACATTTCACCAAAAGAGCAAACGTTAACAATCACAAATGAAATTGTGCTTCTTACCCCTGCACCATCTTATTCAAAGGGAACCTTCCCAATACTTGTACATATGGCGAAACTATGATATATACCAAAACCACATGTTATAGGTCAGGTGAATCCTGTTTGGAATTCAACTGTAGTCTCAATTGCTTAACTATTTCTCCAGTAATTCCTGGGAACCTCCTAGAATTATGCAATATAGTGTGTAACTATAACAGCACGGGTCACTATTGTGTAAGATAACATCCTAATAGATCTTATTGTGATCCCAATAACCACAGTATTGGTAACTTTTACTGAGAATCCTCAGGCATGAGACGAAACAGTCATTAATAGCATGTAATAATTTCCACATGTCATTAATGACTACATAAACTATTGTATCCATGATCCATCACACAGCATGAGATCGGAGCAGATGGAATCCCGGAGGAGAGATGAGAATTAACATGTCAGATCTTTTCTGAAGCTGCCATTAACTTTTACAGCCCATCATAACTTCCCATTACTGAGCTCAATATTTCTTGCCATTGATGTTCTAATTCTAAAAACCGCTACTATATTTTTAGTTGATGAATGGGAAACTTAAAAACGTCAGTGTACGGCTGAGCACTAATAATATTTATACCAAACTGCTGATCTGGTTTGTTTCCAAGTTTCCAAACACCATTGAAAAATTGATATCCTCTAAAAGAGTAACACCCAAATGATAGCTCATAATGACATGTCAGCAGTTTTGGTGTAGTTCACCTCTTTGGAGTTTCATGTCAATGAACCTGCCTAAAGCTGGCCCAACCAGTTTAAAGGGTCAAAACTGAAGCGGATCAGTTCTTGTCTGAACAATACTGCCCCTTTTTCCAATAATAGATGTGAGCCCCAAAACTCTGGACCAAGACAAATCAAACCTATTCACCCGGCCAAATGACTTGTCAACATTTAGCAGTCAGAGATCAGGTTAAGGTCAGGGCAGAGCCAGAGGCAGGTCAGTCGTAGGTCTCCAGCCCATACCAGCACAGGAGATCTGTGCCAGAATCTAACCACATATAATATATATGTAGGAATTAAGAATGGATTACTTTTGAGGCGTTCTTTCAGTAGGAATAGGTTCTATTTTTAACAAAACATCATAAAATCAAAAGACAACCTAAACCCAAAAAACAAAATGCTATTTTTTTTCAAAAGCAAAATAAAAAAAAAAATACTTTTAAGGCCCAAATTGGGTCTTTCCTTATTTCAAACCAAGTCTGACCTAAAGACCTTCGACTCAAAATGGTCCAAAGCAAGTTTTCAAATTTTGCTATTGATAATAATAATACAATGGGGCACATTTACTAAGAATGTGGGAAACTGCACTAAAAGTGCTCTGTCCGTGTATAATATTCGGTGCGCCAGTAATCATGAATTTGTCGCTTCCCTGCACTGGCCCGACAGAGTTCCTCAACTTTTTTGTGTTGAATCTTTAACATAGGACGACAGACTTTGCATGTTAATCAGTTGCATGGTCCAATTGAGCACCAGAACGTCCCCTAATTTGTGTTGCATGGTACCTACTGCAGCTGCCCCACATTTGTGGTGCAGACATTCAGGGCCGTTTCTAGCCTTTTGCTGCCTGAGGTGAAAATTTAAATGCCGCCCCTTTCCCCCCCAAAAAAGTAAATATCCTTAATATAATCCCCTTATTAGATTATATTATGTACAGTACCAACATGGGGAGAGAAAAAGAACTGGACCGCACATCCACACATCACACAATGATCTACTACCACTAGGCTACATGATATAACGAACTCGAGGTTCTTAGTTACATTTTGATCAAATTGTATAAGCCCAGCAACCACTTCAAGGTGACCTCTTTATGGTGGGTCCCTACGCTATTATGTGCTGCATCACATGGCATCCACCACCGCTGCAGCACAGCGCCGGCAGGGACCAAGACCCGGTTGCCCCCCAGCACCCATACTGGCAAGCATAGCCCCAATGGCTCCGTGCCCCCACCGGCACAGCACCACAGAAGCGGCGGACGCCATGCAATACGGCACCATGTGAACAGGAAAAAGGCTCACCATGTGTGAACAGGTGTTGAATACTCACTGTTCCATGTGGTCTCAGACACTAGCTGAGAGGAAGAAGGAAGAAGGCGGCCCCTATATGCATTCTCCTGCTAATTTAAAAACACCTGGGTCGAATGGGGCGGAGTGCTGGTACCAGGAAAAACAAAATAAATGAAGGGATAGAATGTACTAAACCAACATGGGAAGAGAAAAAGAACTGGACCGCACATCCACACATCACACAATGATCTACTGCCGCTAGGCTCCATCATATAACGAACTCTAGGTTCTTAGTTACATTTTGATCAAATTGTATAAGCCCAGCAACCACTTCACAGTGAACTCTTTATGGTGGGTCCCTACGCTATTATGTGCGGCATCACTTGGCGGTCACCACCGCTGCAGCACAGCGTTGGCAGGGACCAAGACCCGGTTGCCCCCCAGCACCCATACTGGCTATGTACAGTACCCACAACCTATTATATACCAGACCCCTTGAACTGAATACCAGCTTCCCCAGCACAGGGTATACAACTCCCTAGCCCCCCCCCCAGCACAGGGTATACAGCTCCCCAGCTCCCCCAGAACAGGGTACACAGCTCCCCCCCCCTTCAGCACAGGGTATACAGCTCCCCTCTCCTCCAGCACAGAGTATAGATCTCCCCCCCCTCCTGCAGCACATGGTATACAGCTCCCCCAGCACAGGGTATACAGCTCCCCCAGCACAGGGTATAGAGCTCTCCTAGCACAGGGTATACAGCTCCCCACCTCTCCCAGCACAGGGTATACAGCTCCTCCACAGGGTATACAGCTCCCCCAGCGTCTGGCAAGTCCGTACTACTGGCGATCTGCCACGCCCAACAAGGGTCCGCAATCTGCCATCTGAGGCGTGGACTTCACCCCGCCTCATGGCAGATACGGCCCTGCAGACACTTCTTAAATACCTGTGCAAGCTGTTTACACCTTAAAAAACGTGCAAAGTTTTTAAAATTAAGATAAAATCTAATCCTACTGGAACAGCGCTTCAACAGGTATTTTTATTCTTACATTCTGTACCTACTCACATGATCCAGTCGATTTGGAGACTTGAATAATTACCCTGCAGCATCCAGATTTATTGGAAAACAACCCAATTAGAGTTGTGTGAATCACAACCTATAAAGGTGAGCAGTATACCTATTCAAGTCACTTTTTATCTCCCAAGCTATAACCTACTACTCTATCAGCGCTATCTGTCCTTATTATCTGTCCCCTATAAACACTGGGGCACAAGTAGTGGCGGATGACACAAACACTTAGTCCGTTATTTAGGGACAGAACAGTCAGAGTGTGCACAATCTAGTAAAGTAGTTGGTCAAGTGAGGTTTCAAAGATTCACAGTATGATAAGTAAGCCATGGGTAAATCACATAACAGGGCTCTACTATAGTAGAACACCTTCATGTGGAAGAAGCTGTCTTATATAGGCATCTGGTTAATCAGACCGGTCATAGAGGAGAATGTCAAGTTTCTAGTTTTATTTAGGGCCAGTGCACCCTACAAGCAATGTCAGGAGCACAGTGCCTATGGCTAGAATTGGTGGCCTGAGTCGGGTAGTGTAACAATCAATGCTAATGACCCAGAAACCCCCTATAATGAGGTTCTTTACTAACCCGTCCTGGGTCCTCCTCCCAGCCGTCAGACACCAAGCTTCAGGCTTCTCTGCAGCCCCTTTCACCTTGGACTTTGTATATAAGATGACGGCCAGGGGCATAACTACAGTGGTAGCAGCCATAGCAGCTGCTATGGGGCCCACAGTGTAAGGGGGCCCTGGTATCTGACGTGACACATTAAAGAATGGAGGATGTGCTCCATTATATACATATTATTCTGCACATTGAGCAGCATATTTTTCAGTGCATAAATGTTTGTATGTATGTAAGAGTGTATAAATGTGTGAGCATACAAATATGTATATTTTCTGAGGGTGCAGGGGCCCCATTCAGACATCTGCAATGGGGCTCTGCCTCTCCAAGTTACGCCCCTGATGACGGCTGATGACTGGGTCAAATGACAGGTTAGGGTCATTTAATAAATGAGTGTAATCGGAAGCTGACACTACCACTGCACATTTTGTGAGGCTAAATTGCATGAAACATTTTATTGAAAGTGGTCTATAAAACAAATGCATTTACCTCTAGCACATTGTCATGCTATGGGTAAGGTTATCTATGTGGATAATGGTAAAGAATAATGTGTGTATAATCTGCTGTTACAGATGATAACATCCTTATCCTTCTCACTAGATCATGTAAATTGTTCTTTTGTCCTTTGGTTTAGATTTATTTCACTGGCTGCTCAATGAATCCTGCTCGCTCCTTTGGACCTGCATTGGTTGCTGGAAATTTTAGCACACATTGGGTAAGACTTATAGATATGGTAAAGGGCATATGCACAGAAAGGCTGTATACAGTGGGTACGGAATGTATTCAGACCTGAAAGTAAAAAATGGTCATAAGTATTCTGCCCCTTTCCTCAGTATTGAGTAGAAGCCTTTGGAGCTAGTACAGCCAGGAGTCTTCTTGGGAAGATGCAACAAGTTTCTCACACCTGGATTTGTGGATCCTCTACCTCTTCCTAGCCGTTCCTCTCCAGTTCCCTCAGGTTGGATGGGAAACGTTGGTAGAAGCCATTTTCAAGTTTCTCCAGAGTTGCTCAATTGGGTTGAGGTCAGGGCTCTGGCTGGGCCGGTCAGGAATGGTCACAGAGTTGTTCTGAAGCCTCTGCTTTGTTATTCTAGCTGTGTGCTTAGGGTTATTGTCTTGTTGGAAAGTGGACCTTCAGCCCAGTCTGAGGTCCAGAGCAACCTGGACGAGGTTTTCATCCAGGATATCTCTGTCCTTGGCCGCTTTCATCCTTCCTTCAATTACCACCAGTCGTCCTGTCCCTGACCCCATAGCATGATGCTGCCTCCATGCTCCTCCTCAGGATCGTATTTGGCAGGTGATGAGCAGTTCCTGGTTTTCTCTACACATACCGCTTAGAATTAACACCAAAGTGTTCAATCTTCACCTCATCAGACCAGAGAATCTTATTTATCATAATCTGGGAATCCTTTATGTGTTTTGTTGCAAACTGTATGTGGCTTTCATATGTCTTGCACTGAGGAGAGCAGAATCTGTCATAAAACCCGAACTGGTGGAGCCTGCAGTTTTTGTGGACTTTGTGGAGCTTTCTCGCATCTCGCTACTGCATCTCTGGAGCTCAGCCACAGTTATTTTGGGGTTCTTCTTTACCTCTCTCACCAAGGCTCTTCTCCCACGATTGCTTAGTTCGGCTGGATGGAAGAATTGTGGTCATGCCAAAATTCTTCTATTTAAGGACTATGGATGCGACTGTGCTTCTTTTGTAACTTTAGCCAGCCACAGCAACAGGGTGTGAATTCCTATGACTATGTAATTTTTAAGTTTTTCTTGTTCAATAAATTAGCATTCTGTTTTTTTCTGTCAAGATGGGGGGCAGAGTGTACATTAATGAGCAAAAAAAGAACATTCTTGATCTAACCATTTGGCTGAATACTTTCCATACCCGCTGTACTGTACTGGACAAATGTTTTAGGGAGCTGTGGAATAAATGCTGAAAGCTTTCAATATAGACATGTTCATAAGTCATGATATTACCTAAATCAGAGTGAATGAAGACAAAATAAGTCTAACTTATCTCAGTATTCAGCTGAGAGCAAATCTTCAAAACAGTATCACTTCTTTTAGGTACACATACACAAAGTTTGAGGAACTTGGTAGAGAAGTTGTTCCAAACATCTTGGAGAATTAGACACAGATCTTCTGCATATGTAGGCTGTCTTTTCATGTAATCCTAGACAACCTGGACCTAGGCCCTGAGTGGGGGGGACATATGATTTATTTCTGAACTCCTTGTTCTACTTTACACTATGGGGGTCATTTATCTTTATTTTCATTCCTTTTTTTTCCTTTCTTATTTGAGACTTCTTTTGGGGCATTGCAATTTTTGCGCCTTTTTGGTGACTTTTTGAAATGTGCACAGTCTACTGGACACTTGTTTATCATCAGAAGGGAACATTTATCTTCTATTCCAGATGTGCTAAATGTCACAAATGAAATTTTGGAGCAAAAGTAGCAGAGGAAAAAAGATAAATCCAAAATGAATAGAGATAAGATAAATGACCCCCTATATATATTTCTTAATGACATTGGCTCAGATATTTGGGATAACTCCCCTGCTGAAGAGTTCATTTTCACACTTTTATTTTTGGAAATGTTCCTTGTCTGCAGCTTTATTTCCACTTTAATTAAAGGAGTTTTCCAGCAACTTATTTTCTTGTTGTATTGGCCCTAGGGGGTGTGAAATAACAAATGAGCCATACTTACCTCTGTCTGATACTCCAGCTCAGTGTGACACCCTCTGTCACTTCTGGTCTCTGTATCAGCAATGATGAGACATCTGCAGAGCACACCCATTTTACCTGCATCTACAGGCTGTAGTTAATGCCAACTATCTATGTGGTGTCATCACTGAGCCTCTGCATATAAACAGAGCCTGGCAGAGGCGGGTGCTGAACTCGAGGGCCGGAGAGAGGTAAGTATTATGTATCTCTGCGTTGTTGCTTACCATAAGGTTTACACATTTGGACAGTTCATCTTAACATATTTTCTTTCCTGCAGATCTTCTGGATTGGACCTTTGGTAGGGGCTATTCTAGCTTCCTTGATCTATAATTATGTACTATGTCCCCAGGAGCAAAGCTTCTCCGAGAAGTTGTCTATGCTCTTAGGAAGGATGCAAACCTTACAAGAAGAGGAAGATTGGGAAGAAAGACAGGAACAGCCCAGGAGAAAATCAATGGAACTTCAGACGTTGTAACATCGGCTACATCCGATTGAAGAAAAAGGACTTTCATGTTATTCTAACTTATCATACAAAAATAAGATACTGTATAGGTTAGAAAATCTTACATTAAGAAGGACATATATTATTTCATGTAAAACACTGAGTTGTACCAAATCATTGCATATTACATAAAGATGGTAATGATGTAAACAGCATATGATAGCAACAGTAGGTGCTTCCCATCCTCAATATCCCTATTTTTCCATTTCCCCTAAACAGTCATTAGTATTGCTGTAATGTAACTAATAGGGAAAATGAAGCAACTTTGCACATCATGTTCACACAGAATTCACACTGTTTTTGTATTTAGAGCTTCTATGCACAATTTGTGTAACAGACTACAAACCTTGGGTGGTCGGATCCTGCTTCTAAAACATAAATTTTAAGCTTTGTAGAAATGAAATAAATTGATTGGAAAGATAAATGTATACATATAGGAGCTTCATATTAGGCTAAAATTCACGTACTTACTGCTTCCCACTCCATTATCAAGGCTTTGGGTCCTCACCGCACTTGATTGGTTGAGGACCTTCCTCTAGTGCAGTGATGGCGAACCTTTTGGAGACCGAGTGCCCAAACTTCAACCAAGACCCACTTATTTATCGCAAAGTGCCAACACGGAAATTTAATTAGTGATTTATACTCCCTTCTCTGTCACAGCTTTCATCGATGCCGGCACCCTGAGGACACCAATAAAGCAGAAAATAGAAGAAATTTGGATGGAGCTACAATGATAATCCAGATCTGTCCACACCTTCCCATCCCTCCAGTAGTCCCAGGGAGTGCTGTCACTTTAAAATAGCTCTGTGAACAGCAAGTCCTGGGCTGTCTGGGACTGCAGGAAGATACCTGGAGTCATCTGTGGTGATGACCCGAGTGCCCACAGAAAGGGCTCTGAGTGCCACCTCCGGCCCCAGTGCCATAGGTTAGCCACCACTGCTCTAGTGTTTTGTGTGGTGTCAGGAGAAACTCAATGCAAGTGCAATGGTGACTGGCAGCATTAATAATGGAGCAGTAGGAAAGGAACTTATTATTTTATAATCAACCTGAAGATTTCTTAATTAAATTATATTTAATATAAAATAATACATTTATTATAATATAATTTAATAAAATATAATATCATTAGATTATATTAACTGGACAACTCCTTTAACCCCGAGTGAAAACAAGTGCCCCTTTTGCTTACCTCCCGATCAGATGCACTAACATTATGCACATAGGGGCGCATTTACTAAAAACAGTGCAAAATGCACTATGTGCCTGTGTAGTGTGCAAGGATGCCAGATCCAGGATTTGTGGTGCACATTCTTCAGAATCTGGCGCCCCCTGCACTGTCCCGACAGAAAGCACCACTTTTTTATTTGGCACACCTTATCGTAGGGCATGCAACACATTTCTGTCTGACTTTACATGATAAATATGGCGCATGGACCGACTGAGCACTGTGACACCCTGTTCCGTGCAGAAATTTGTTTCGCATGAAGTATAGTGCACCCGCGACACAAATGTGGCACAGAAATTCGTTAAATACCTGTGCAAGCAGTTTGCACCTAAAATAATGTACAAAGTCTGAGAGAAAACTGGCACTATTACCTAAGTAAATGTGTCCTACAGCATTTGTACCAACAAATTAAAAATATGTTTTTTGACCCACTATCTGGGTTCTCTTTGGCACATATCAAAGAAGTGATACAAGACCAAGGCAAAGGGGTTAAGCCTCTTTAGGACTCTAAGGACTGTCTGGTCGGAATTTTTAAGAGGATATTAAGGTGTAAACAACTTCACGTAGATGCAATTTTCGTGCAATTTTATATAAAGGTTACTGAGGAACATACACACCATTGGGTTATTGATGTTACCATTTTAACCTGTTCTGTAAAACTTATGACATTATTAAAGTGATTGTTTTATGGTGTATAAAACAAAATATTTTTTATTTGCATTTCATTCAAACAATAAATTATTATAAAATGATAATATATTTGTACTGAAAATAGGGTTACAAATGGTTATTCCCCTAACATTATTACTGGATGTTGAAGGGAACCTGTCATCAGAAATTGGCCTAATAAACAACCAGCAGTATGTTGTCAAGCAGCTGAGCAACTTATAGATCATGTCTCTTTCATGGTCCAGTGTGATGGCATCATCCAGAAAATCAACTTGGAAGTGAGATGTAAATTGGTTTTAAGAAGTCAGAGAGGTGTTGGAGGAGTGTTAAGGAGATCGCACTGGTTTCGGACGCCATCTTGACTACTGTCCGCCAGCTTAGATACAGCGGCCATGTTCCCTAACCATTGTCAAGTTAATGTCATCATTCAAACTTCATTTTATGTAACATGTTTGCTGCCTGTCAGCTAATAACCTTTGACATTTAATGAGAAGCCAGTCTGTCCTCGATGCTGCATAATAATATGATTCTGGAGCCACTTATCATCTCCTTCTCAGCAAATTAGTATAAACAATATCTGTGTACAAGGTCTCTGAGAACTGAGCACAATTAATTAACTTTTTTCCCAGAATGTGCTGATGACCAATAGGTTTGGAGTATACTATTCACACCCCTTTGATGACTCTTCTGTCTGTTATATATTATGCATTTGGATTATTAAAGGGGAGAAGATCTTGACTAAGAGATTGACGTATGTCTTGGTCTTTATGTTCAATCATGGGTTAATTAGGACTCACCTTACAAAAGTCAAGAGGGCTGTTGGGGCCCTGCATAAAAAAATCCCTAACAAGGAGTTTAACACTGAAGATAAGCTTTTCCTAAATTAGACCCCCCCCCACACACACACACACACACATACATACATACACCCTTTCACTGTAATTGATGGCTCTGTGTCCAGGAACATCTTGATCAGATCTCCAGAAGTACAGCACATGATGTCAATCACATGGGAGGAGGTGTTTAGCTCTCCTTGCCTCTACACTCTACACCCTGACTTCATATAGATTCAACTTACATCTCCCTTCAAGGTTGATTTTCTTAATGACCCACCAAACTGGGTCATGAAAGAAACAATAACTAGAAGCTATTTAACTGCTTTACAACATACAGCTAGTGGTTTATTAAGCCAATTTCTAAAGACAGGTTCCCTTTAAATTCAGACTATGATAGTAAACATTCTTTGTTAATTTACATCTTTGTAAAACATGATTACTAGATATGTCAGGACTAATGCCAGAATAACTCCTCTTGCTTTCCTATTGAACAGCTGTTCTGTGTCCCTCTTTGTTCCAAGTGTGTATAAATACGAAATGTCAACTTTATAGCTTGCTATTCTTAGGAGTAATCATCTAGTGATGGGGGTTGACCTTATCAGTGCCTAATAGTTCCCCTTTTATGACCGTTCATCAATAGAATGCTGTCAATCATTAATAGGACTGCCCCATGATTAGATGATTGCTCCTAAAACAGGGAAAATGAAAAGTTATATTGAATCCTCTGCCACAAAACTTGATATAAATTTGCTCAGCTCCTCCTATTGCATATGGCTTGTATATAGGACACACTTTGGAAACAGTCATCATAAATATTGTTCTTTATTAAAAGGCGTTTACCATCACCCAAATGCATTCTACCTACATATGAAGTGCTATAGGGCCATCACTGACATAGTAAAAAAAAAGTGTTAGGTGAGGGGTTTAACTAATATTTATGCAAATTAGGAGTTTTGTTCTCCTGGGGAAGCTCCATACCAGGGGGAGCACCAGTGTTTATGGATGGTCAGGGGGGTGGTTACACTGCATAAGAAAGTTACTACTTTAGATATCATGAGCTAATTCACATATAGCTGTCCGGGACCATATATTTGTATAATGGCAAACTATCAGGGGCACAGTAGTGTTTTTTTAATGTGATTTCAGAGTTGATATCCTTATAAGATGACAGCTGATTTTAATCTTTGATTGTAGTCCAGACAGGGTACAGAAATCGCTAGAAATCACTATATACAGCCCCCAGTATTCACTATATACAGCTCCAGCAATAATTATAAACAGCCTCCCAGCAATAACTATATACAGCCTCCCAGCAATGACTATATGCAGCCCCCCAAGGAATAATTATATATAGCCCCCCAACAATAACCATAAACAGCTTTCAGTAATCACTATATACAGATCCCACATTAACTATATACAGCCCCCAGCAATAACTATAAACAGCCTCCTAACAATAACTATATGCAGCTTTCAGTAATCACTTTATACATCCCCCAGCAATAACTAAATTCAGCCTCCTAGCAATAACTTTATGCACCCCCAGCAATAACTATATAAAGCCCCCAGTAATCACTATATAAAGCCCCCACATTAACTATATACAGCCCCCAGTAATCACTATATAAAGCCCCCAGCAATAACTGTATACAGCCTCCTAATAATAACTATATGCAGCTCCTAGTAATCACTATATACATTCTCCAGCAGTAACTATATACAGCCTCCTAGCAAAAACTATATGCAGCTCTCCAGCAATAACTATATACAGCCCCAGTAATCACTATATACAGCCCCCCCACATTAACTATATACAGACACCAGTAATAACAATATACAGCCCCCCACATTAACTATATACAGTCCCACCAGTAATCACAATATATCCCCCAGTAATCACTATGTACAGCCCCCCAGCAATAACTATATACAGCCCCCAATAATCATTATTTACAGCCTCCCAGTAATCAATATATACAGCCCGCAGTTATCACTATATACAGCCCCACAGCAATTACTGTATTCAGCCGTCCAGAAATAACTATATACAGCCCCCAGCAATATCTATACACAGGCCCCAAGCAATAACTATTTACAGTCCCAGTAATCACTATATACATCTCCCCAGAAATATATACAGTCTCCCACATTAACTATATACAGCCCCAGCATTAAATATATATATAGACCCCCCCAGCATTAACTATGTACCATTCTCCTGGATTAACTATATACAGCCTCCCCAGCATTACCTATATACAGCTCCTCAAAATTAACTATATACAGTCCCCAGTAAATACCTTATACAGTCCCCCCACATTAACTATTTACACCCCCCAGCAATAACTATATACAGTCTCCTGATCATAAAATATTTGAAGTCCCCGAGCATAAACTATATACAGTCCGCCTGCATTAACTATATACAGTCCTCCCAGTATTAGCTATATACAGACCCCAGCATTATCTATATACAGCCCCCAGCATTAACTATATACAGATACCCTCCAGCATTAACTATAAACAGTCCACCCAGCATTTTCTATATACAGCCCCCCAGCAATAACCACATACAGTCCCCTTATATATACAGTTCCCAGTATATACAGTTCCCAGTAAAATCTTAGTGATGTCACTGCGCTGCCTGTCCCCAGACACTCCCGACCTACTACCGCGTTGCTCTCATAGGTCGAAGGCAGAGCAGGGAACATTGTTACTTTGCTCTGCCATAAACCCAAATCTGCTGATTGGCATACGTCTAGTGGCCAATATGGGTGGGCATGCGACTGCCTGAATGCCTGCATGCCCCGGGAACACCCCTTATTATACAGCCCTGCTTATAATAATCATGCCTTCTGATGCTACAGATGAGCTTTAGGACCCTAAGGCACAATGGCCATGATGTCATTGCTATCCATGTAGCCATATAGCATTGTCTTTGCTTTGAGTTTTCAGCTGCAGTGCTATATCATCTGTACTCAGCTTCTACATAAGCAAGGCAGTAATATTTATTATCTGTAATACCTATACAAATATGCCATTATAGGCAAATGAGAAGGCTTTCTGCTATTCAATGAACCGGAACACAGAATTTCCATATACACAAAGCATGATTAAACATTTACGTAAAAATCTCATACGTAATCTCAAACTCATGCAAATATGGAGGAAGATAAATAGATAAGGAGCCTACAGAAGGCCTGATGCTAATGTAAATATGGATGAATGATGACAGCAAATATAACACAACTAAATAAAAAGTAGTGAAATTATATTGCATCAGTGCTGGCTGTAAAAGTAACTCCGGGGACAGATAGTCAGCGATGCTTCAGACTTGCAAAAAATTAGCAAAAGTACTAACTGTATAATTTTCTTCACACTTTACAAATACTTGATACCTATTAAATAAAATATCAACGAATTCCATTTAAATTTAAAAATATGAGGAAAAGGTTTGCAACTAGAGATGAGCGAGTATACTCGTCCGAGCTTGATGCTGCTTCGAGTATTAGCGTACTCAAAACGGCTTGTTGCTCGGACAAGTATTTTGCCGGCTTCAGATCGAGCATTTAACTAACGAAACACAGTGAAGAACAGTGAAGAATACAATGAAAACAGTGAACACAGTGAACACAGGATCATTTAAGTGAAGAACACATTGAAGACCACATTGCAGATGTTCCGTACATCTACTAACTTATAGGAAGACATGCGTGCCGAACGGTGTTCTTCACAATAGTATGTGAAAAACAATATGTGTGAAGAACACATTGCAGATGTAAGGAAACATTTGCAATGTGTTCTTCACACATATTTTCTTCACATACTATTGTGAAGAACACCGTTTGGCGCACGTGTCTTCGGATAAGTTAGCAGATGTACAGAACATCTGCAATGTTTTCTTCTTTAGTGTTCTTTCAATGTGTTCTTTCAATGAAAAATGCTCGAGTCTCCCATTGACTTCAATGGGGTTCGTTATTCGATACGAGCACTCGAGCATCAGGAAAAGTTTGACCCGAGTAACGAGCACTCAAGCATTTTAGTACTCGCTCATCTCTATTTGCAACCCATTGTGGCCTTCAGTATCCAAAATTAGTTTGTAGTCAAGTCGTGGTGAGACCAAGGAGATGCATTAGGACAGAGATTGAGTTTCCATGACCTGGGGTGTGTATATGGGGGGACACAAAGGACAGGGGACATGGTCCTGGGGAACCAGGAGACATGAAGGGGGGAGGGTCGGACATTGTGACAATTTGTAAAGCCAGATAAGAGAGGGTCTAGGGTAGTATAATTTTAAAAGTTGATTTTAGAAGGAAGGAGGCCATGGATAACAAATATAAGTAGGTTACCACAGTCACTGTGCGGCAGATTTACTTACCTGGTCCCATTGCGATCCCGTGGTGCGTTGTCCGACGTGGATTCGGGTCCAGTGCGATTCACTAAGGTCGTGCGTCCGAGTTCCTTCCAGTATCGCTGCTGCGCCGAGGTCCGCCGGAGTTCACCTGCTTCTTCCTGCTGCTTGATCTTGCGAAACCTTTTTTAAATTCCGCGATTTGTCCGAATCCGTCGGGTTGTCTGACGACCACGCCCCCCCCGATTTCTGTCGCGTGCAAGCCGGCACCGATGCGCCAAAATCTGATTGCGTGCGCCAAAATCCCAGGGCAAACGGAAATATTCAGGAAACCCAACAAAAGTGCGGCGTTCGGACCCTTAGTAAATGAGCCCCAGTGTCTGGAGTGTCCCTGGTTTATCATGATGGATATTGATGGTAGATTTCCTTTAAGCCCTATTCTATGGCTTAAGATAGGGTTTAGGTTTATCCTTTAAGCTTTTCTATTTGTATTAGAGAAATTACCATAGATTTTTGAAAATGCTATTATTCCTTTGGACATATTTGCAGACACAATCCTCTGTGCAAAGCAAAGCAGAACGATTTCTGCCACTATGTGTAAGGCTGTATGGATCCTTATAGAGGACATTCTTCTCTGTAGACTCTTAAGACTCCAATTTGTATACACAAATGCAATGCTTGTTTGTAATTGGTTAAACATTTAATAAAAATATTTAAAATGTTTAATGATCCTCAGCAAAAAAAACTTGTTTTGAAATCATATTAAATGGTTTATTAAATCAGATTACAGTGACCAGAGACTGATAAATTGCGTATTAACATTTTACTAGAGATGCCAGGCATAGTTCACATCTACTGTACCTTTTTGGAAATCTGACAAGTTTTTTTTTATTTTCTGTTATGATCTTAAAAATTTTACTTGTAATTGATATCTGCATAAATACTTTGTTGTTGCATTCCTCCTATGAGTAAGGAGCAATAAAAAGTTAATGTCTAACTCGGAAGAAAGTCACTTATGAGAATGAACATCATTGCCACACTTACAGTACGATGAATTCTCAAAATGATTTTGAGAAAATCTTACCTCTGCAGGGTGAGTAATGGTTCTGACTTCCAGTGATTGAATTTGTTTTCAAGGGATTATCCCTGGATAAGGAAACATGGCTGCTATTTTGACAATAAGCTCTAGACATGGATTGTGTCTTCTGTGGCAGCATATCACTATTTAAAATCAATACAGTTGATATGTGATAAAACATGTCACCTGTGGGACCTAGCCTTTTCAGGTTTTGGGGCAGCTGGATTGCCTTTGGTACCTGAGTTGCGGCCTAGCGCTCGTCTGGGTCACGGTCACTGGGTACTGGAAGAACAGGCCTCGCCCACGCCTGGCAGGTATCTGACATATGTGGATTTACAAGAAAGGATTGAGAGGCTGTCATGGGTGCACCCGCGACCCATATCATGGTTCGCGGGCTCACCCGTGCCCCTCACTGCCTACCGGTGCCACACTCATGCCACTTACCTGTCCTCGCTCCGGCTCCAGCATCCCAGCGCGCACATCCCTCCTACTAAGGCATGCATGCACCGACGCTCGAAGATTTAAAGGGCTAGCGCAACGCTGATTGGTGCTGGCCGTCCCCTGGAAATTGCATAAGCCAGTCTCTCCCTGCATTCCCCATTGGATCTTCGTGCTTATGCCATTGAGAAATCTTGTGTCCCGGCTTTGTGCCTGTGTTTGACTTGACTTTGATCCTGTTCCGCCTGCCCTGACCTCCTGCTTTGTTCCAGACATTGATCCTGTGCTGCCTGTATCAACCTCCTGCCTGTTACCGACCACAATTCTGCCTGTTTTCTGTGTACCTCACCTTGGTTGCCACCGCGGGCAAAGTCGCACCTGTGGAACGACCTGATGGTACCACGCCGCAGCAAGTCCAAGCCCCTTTGAGGGGCGGGCTCTGGTAAAAACCGTGTACCACTTAGGTTCCGGATCCAGGTGTCAGCTTACGTCCAGTGGTTCAGTGGGTCAACTACCCTTGGAGCCTGACAGAGGCTGCAGGTGTAGGATAGTTCTCTCTGGGGCAAACCCAATGTAGCTGTATGGATCCCTGGGTGTTGGTAAATGGTGTTCCCTTGATGTTACCAACTTTTCGCACAGATCACTCGGAAACAAGGGATGTCAACCATAAAACTCACAGTTCGTTTATTCTGGTACATGGCAATGGCCACAATGGTAGGAAACCATTTCAACTGGGTCAGTGGTGTTCAGCAGAAGTTGTTCACAGCCTGGTATAGGTAGCTTTAAGGCCAGAAGGGTGACAAGTTGCTATGGAGTACTCCAAGGCAGTCTCTGATTTGGGTTCAGAGACCTGCAGGCCTTAGTTGAAGGCTGTGTGTCTGGGCAGCAGGCACATGTGCTTCTTATTCCATCTCAGGCAGAAAAAGACCAAACTTTTCCAGCCACAGAGGGTTTTAAAAACTCTGCTTGTGAGGTGGCAGGCTTACTATCCAAACAGCACCTTTGTACAAGATATGAATAGCAATGCATTTGATGGTTTACAATAATTAACATTCCTTCGAAGGCAGATATTATACAGCTGCATTACCATCTATAGACACTTGAGGTCTCACCGAGTTGATAAGTCTCAAAGATTCCTATGAAATCTATGGGGAGTTTTGTGTTGCACAACCCTACTTCCTTGAATGTGTTTTTCATGAGAATAAAAGATGATTTTTCAGACGCCCCTGCACATAGAAATATGTATCAAGGACCTCCGGAGGACTTGTATTATACATCACAAGGTACTGCTGGTGGGCAAAGGGGGTATAAGAGAATGACAGGTTCCTTTTAAACTCCTTCAGGAGATATTCCCATAAATTCATTATGGTGTGGCCAAAAAGTACATAACCCAAAACCCACCATAAAAAGGTGCAAGGATGTTGTAAGGAAAGGAGTTGAGTTTCTCTCAACTGCAGTTTGTTCTTCACAATAGTATGTGAAGAACAAAATGTGTGAAGATTCTTCACACATATTGTTCTTCACATACTTTTGTGAAGAACACCGTTCTGCACTCATGTCTTCGGATAAGTTAGCAGATGTATGTTAACATCTGCAATGTGTTCTTCAGTGAAGAACACATTGCAGATGTTTCCATACATCTGCTAACTTATCAGAAGACATTAGTACAGAAAGGTGTTCTTCACAATAGTATGTGAAGAACAATATGTGTGAAGAACACATTGCAGATGTTTAACACGGGTCATTCTTCTTTTTGAAGTTCCACGAATATTCCATTGAATAAAAAAAAACGAAGAAACAGGACTGACTTCCTTATTTCTCAATAAAATGACACATTTTATTGCAGAGCCTTGGTCCCCTTGAAAAATGCTCGAGTCTCCCATTGACTTCAATCGGTTTCGTTATTCGAAACGAGCACTCGAGCATCGGGAAAAGTTCGATTCGAGTAACGAGCACTCAAGCATTTTAGTGCTCGCTCATCTCTCGTCCTCAGGTCTGCCATATTTATAAAGTAGAATTACCATTCTGCTGTGCTCTTAAATTAGAAATTTGGGTATTTTATGGAGTGAAACCAAAGAGTGGCTACCCTCCCCATGTCTGGCGATTGTGTCCTGGAGTTGGACCTCTAATAAAATTTGGCCTGGAGTTCTCGCTTAATGGAGCCTGTAGGACTGCTCCCCCTACTTGGCTACACAGCTGAGGTACCCATCTAGCTGGAGACCCTAACTCATCATTTTCCAGGAACTATAACAGTATTTAATTTTTCTAGAAGGATACATGGTGGTATTATTGTATGACAGCATCGCCGATTGACTGAAGAAGGACAGTGATCTTAGATTATTCTCTTCCCTTATGCAAACCTCTCACTTATGTCTCCAGGACTTCTCCCGAACTGAACCAATTCTCTGGAATGCCCTATTCCAGTCTATCAGACTAATACCCAACCTCCAAAGCTTCAAAAATGCGCTTAAGACCCATCTCTTTGGGAAAGTCTATCTCACTTACTAACTGCATGCATATTTAACTCTCTCTTTACTAATCCATTCTGTTTTCTCCCACCTGGTATCCGGCAAACACCAGATATCAAGCTCTAGGCTTCTTACCAGTCCCATTAACCTTGGACTCTGTACATAAGATGGAGGCTGAGGACTGTTTCAAGGAGCAGCATTTATATTTATTAAATTATTTTATTCCATTCACTTATAAAGAACTGCTGGACCATTATACAAGCTCTTATACCTCTTGTGTCATCCTCATAGACTGTAAGCTCTTGTGAGCAGGGCCCTCACTCCTATTGTTTCATATGACAATGTTATTACTCTCCAATGTTTTATTTTATTTGTATATGTTCCCCATACTAATATAAATTGCTATTCGATGGTGCTATATAAATAAAGATTATTATTATAATTATTATCATTAGCTTTGTGTGCAATACCTTTAATAGGTCTGTATGTGATAACCAATTGGTGTTATTTATGTTATAAATGTAACTTATGCGATTTTCCACAGGTATAGCAGGTTGTGATTAGTTGCCATTTCCAGAAACTTCTAAAACTGAACAGTCTATAACTCACTATATAAGCTTAGCATGGGATTCTGGGGATTTAATTCCTAGGTATTTTCTGTGCGTCTTAGTCTTTTGGTCTTCTGACAAGATAGCTTGCTGATATCATGCTGTTGATGCAGCAGAGCTGACCTCTGGAGGTAGATTCCAGCTTAGCTGACCACTGGTCCAAGTTGAAGGTACTCCATGCTGAAATGTCCTGTTATTCACAGGACTATTCTCCTACCACAGAAAGCCATTTAACAACCCTGCTTTCCCTCAGAGAGAGAAGTTCTTACCACCCTGTGACCTGCTGCTGAGGAACTGCTCTAGTAGAGGCCTCCTAATAAAGGAACCAAGAGTGTACATTATCCCCATTAAGCCACTACCATCACAGGCCTCCCTTCTACCATCTTCTGGGGATATATCACCTATACCACAACTCCCCAGGAGGAACCCCTACCTGTCACTCGGCTGCCCCCTCTTCTTGCTTCACCCTGATGTTCCTGACAGGTGTTGATGAGGTCCATGCTAGGACGGAGCTACCCTGACACCTGTGGCTAAGCCACAGCCAACCACTCTGTTCCTAGTCCTCAGATGCCCCCATACACTGTCAATCCCCGGTGAAGATGTTGCAATTGCAATGTGGGACAATATGCCAGACCCACAACATGTCAGCACCTTGTGCATTGCTGAAAAAGAAAAATCATTTATATAACCCCCCCAAAAAAAACAAAACCCCATACGCAAAACACCTGAAATTGTGTTGGGGGGATTAGTTGGATAAAATGTCCTGATCATGACCTGACTAAACCATAGTAACAGCAGGTAACACAAGGGCAAGTGGACCGACAAGCTGGCACCTTCTAAAGCTGTTAATACCATTATAATATGCTATATTATAACTACTCAGCACTTGACAAATTGACTTAGCATTAAATATTGATCGATATTTCATTTTTGTCACAAAAGAGTTAGGCAAAGTAAATCATCATCAACATCATTGAATACAACAATACGTTGGTTTAACAAAAAATAAAATCCTACATGATATAGTAACTATTACATGTAGAAGGAAAAGAATATAATTAAAAAAAACTAGACCCATGTAAACTGAAATTACTAACTAATTACCCCTTACAGTACAAGCTATAAAATCATCATTGTTTTCTTTTTCTTAAAGGAAACCTACCACTTCTGAAGGTAGGTATGAGATGCAAACACCGGGCACCAGCTCAGGGTGAGCTGGTGCCGGTGCTTAGTCTCGTTAGTGTTAAAACCGCGGTATCGCGGTTTTAACACTTTTTAAACTTTATAGTAGAAACTGCTTTGGCGCTGCGCGCGACCGTGCGCGCGCAACGCCTGCGGCATTTCCAATGTAGGCGCGCGCACGATCGTGCGCACGCAGCGCCGAAGCAGTTTCTGCTAGAAAGTTTAAAAAAAGTATCGCGGTTTTAACACTAACGAGACTAAGCACCGGCACCAGCTCACCCTGAGCTGGTGCCCGGTGTTTGCATCTCATACCTACCTTCAGAAGTGGTAGGTTTCCTTTAAGGAAATAATCCCATAGAGTGTGCAGCTTGTTTTGGCCTTCAGGACACATTAATTTATCAATTTTGAGTTCTAAAAGTTGTGTTTGTTTCATTTTTACATGTATGCTGCTTTTCAGGGGCCTGCATTTTTGCGAGATAAGTTGTACTTTTTGCGGGTGCCTATACTTTGGGGGTGTTCATGAAATTTTTAACTTTAAGTCTGATTTTATGTTGCAAGTTTTACATAGAGAAAACTATAAGGAATATAAACATTAGTTTCAGGGAACTCTTTGTGTCCATCACCTCAGCTCACATCTCCCCACTAGGGATAAATGGACCCACTAAAGTATGGACCCACTTAAGAATTTAAAAATTCTGTTCGGGTCCAGATTAGAGATGAGCGAGCACTAAAATGCTCGGGTACTCGTTATTCGAGACAAACTTTTCCCGATGCTCGAGTGCTCGTTTCGAGTAACGAGCCCCATTGAAGTCAATGGGAGACTCGAGCATTTTTCAAGGGGACCAAGGCTCTGCACAGGGAAGCTTGGCCAAACACCTGGGAACCTCAGAAAAGGATGGAAACACCACGGAAATGGACAGGAAACAGCAGGGGCAGCATGCATGGATGCCTCTGAGGCTGCTTAATCGCACCATTATGCCAAAATTATGGGCAACAGCATGGCCATGACAGAGTGACAGAATGAAGCTAGATAGCATCTAAAACATCCAATAATTGACCCTGACACTATAGGGGACGGCATGCAGAGGCAGCGGCAGCAGCGGAAGGCTAGAGAGTGGCATGGCGACATACCCTAAATGGACTCAGGCTTCAAACCAATGGGTAGCAGAGAGGAACCAAAGAAGGTGAGCAAGAAGCGCTCAAATAATATTGGTACATGATAAAAGTTTGCCAGTATATTTTGTGGATTACACAGCAGGGTGGCGACAAAGTTAACATGGAAGCCATGAAAACAATCCAAAATTCTGCCTGACACAGCTCGTTTGATAAGGGGACGATGTATGGAGGCAGTGAAATAGTAGTAGATTAAAGGTACTGCAGTTAAAACTATGTTAGTTGGTTCTTGGCATGGAGCTGGCGCTCCGCTGCCAGGCGAGCTTTCGCCAATCCAAGCCCCTGTCTCTAGGCTACTCCCCAAACAGCACTTCTAAGAACCTTTCGGATAAGATCAAGTGTAGTAGCGTTCTTATAAGTTTGGGATATGGCGGGTGAGGGGAATGTAAACATCTGCGCAAGAAGCGCTGAAATAATATCCGTAAATGAAAAAAGTTTTCCAGTATATTTTGTGGCTTACACAGCAGGGTGGCGACAAAGTTAACAAGTTTGATGTGGAATGCCCTGCAATAGCTCTTGGGCGGTGTGCCTTTTATCACCTAGGCTCAGCAGTTTGAGCACCGCCTGCTGTCGCTTAGCAACGGCACTGCTGCTGTGCCTAGAGCTACCGACTGATGGCGCCATGCCCACGGATGGTAATTCGGAGGAGGTGGAGGAGGGGTGGGAGGATTTGGAGGTATAGTAGGCCTTTGAGACCTGGACCGAGGTAGGCCCCGCAATCCTCTGCGTCGGCAGTATATGACCAGCCCCAGGGTCAGACTCGGTCCCAGCCTGCACCAAGTTAAGTGTAGTAGCGTTCTTATAAGTTTGGGATATGGCGGGTGAGGGGAATGTAAACAGATGCGCAAGAAGCGCATGATGCGCATGGAGCTGGCGCTCCGCTGCTAGGCGAGCTTTCGCCAATCCAAGCCCCTGTCTCTAGGCTACTCCCCAAACAGCACTTCTAAGAACCTTTTGTATAAGATCAAGTGTAGTAGCGTTCTTATAAGTTTAGGATATGGCGGGTGAGGGGAATGTAAACAGATGTGCAAGAAGCGCTGAAATAATATCCGTAAATGGTAAAAGTTTGCCAGTGTATTTTGTGGATAACACAGCAGGGTGGCGACAAAGTTAACAACTTTGATGTGGAATCCATGAAAACAACCCAAATTTCGGCCTGACAAACCTCGTTTGATAAAGGGACGATGTATGGAGGCAGCTATATGGACGACTTTTGGAGGTAGCAATGGAGACAACGTGTGGAGGCTGCTATGGAGACAATTCAATTTGGATAGTGCCTGTATGTGGCAGTCCAAAAAATTTTTCAAACCAGAGGAGCAGGTAGGTGGCCCTCCAGAAAAATGGAATAGATTGAGTGCCTGTATGTGGCAGTCCAAAAAATTTTTCAAACCAGAGGAGCAGGTAGGTGGCCCTCCAGAAAAATGGAATAGATTGAGTGCCTGTATGTGGCAGTCCAAAAAAGTTTTTAAACCAGAGGAGCAGGTAGGTGGCCCTCCAGAAAAATGGAATAGATTGAGTGCCTGTATGTGGCAGTCCAAAAAATTTTTCAAACCAGAGGAGCAGGTAGGTGGCCCTCCAGAAAAATGGAATAGATTGAGTGCCTGTATGTGGCAGTCCCAAAAAATTGTTTAAAACAGAGGACCGGAAAGGTGGCCCTCCAGAAAAATTGAATAGATTGAGTGCCTGTATGTGGCACTCCCAAAAATTGTTTAAAACAGAGGACCGTGTCGGTGGCCCTCCAGAAAAATTAAATGCATAAAGTACTATACCTAGAGCCAGTGGGCCCTGCCAAAAAACAGCCAGTTTCCTCTGCTTTACTGTAGAAAGAGGAGGAAAATGAGGAGGAGGAGGAGTGGATAAATTATTCAGGTTGAGCTTCCTTCACCTGCTGGAGATTTGAAATTAGGAGAAATCCATGCTTTATTCATCTTGATAAGCGTCAGCTTGTCAGCGCTGTCAGTCGACAGGCGTGTACGCTTATCGGTGATGATGCCACCAGCTGCACTGAAAACCCGCTCTGACAAGACGCTAGCGGCAGGGCAGGCAAGAACCTCCAAGGCGTAGAGCGCCAGTTCGTGCCACATGTCCAGCTTTGAAACCCAGTAGTTGTAGGGAGCTGTGTGATCATTTAGGACGATGGTATGGTCAGCTACGTACTCCCTCACCATCTTTCTGTAAAGATCAGCCCTACTCTGCCGAGACTGGGGACAGGTGACAGTGTCTTGCTGGGGTGACATAAAGCTGGCAAAAGCCTTGTAAAGCGTACCCTTGCCAGTGCTGGACAAGCTGCCTGCTCGCCTACTCTCCCTCGCTACTTGTCCCGCAGAACTACGCACTCTGCCGCTAGCGCTGTCAGAAGGGAAATACTGTTTCAGCTTGTGCACCAGGGCCTGCTGGTATTCATGCATTCTCACACTCCTTTCCTCTCCAGGGATGAGAGTGGAAAGATTTTGCTTGTACCGTGGGTCCAGGAGAGTGAACACCCAGTAATCGGTGCTGGAATAAATTCTTTGAACGCGAGGGTCACGGGATAGGCAGCCTAGCATGAAATCTGCCATATGCGCCAGAGTACCAACGCGTAAGAATTCACTCCCCTCACTGGCCTGACTGTCCATTTCCTCCTCCTCCAACTCCTCCAACTCCTCTTCTTCTGCCCATACACGCTCAACAGTGTAGGACTCAACAATGGTCCCCTCTTGTGTCTCGCCAACATTCTCCTCCTCTTCCTCCTCATCCTCCTCCACCTCCACCTCCTCCGATATGCGCTGAGAAACAGACCTAAGGGTGCTTTGGCTATCAACAAGGGAATCTTCTTCCCCTGTCTCTTGTGAGGAGCGCAAAGCTTCCGACTTCATGCTGACCAGAGAGTTTTTCAACAGGCCAAGCAGCGGGATGGTGAGGCTGATGATGGCGGCATCGCCACTGACCATCTGTGTTGACTCCTCAAAGTTACTCAGCACCTGACAGATATCAGACATCCACGTCCACTCCTCATTGTAGACTTGAGGAAGCTGACTGACCTGACTACCAGTTCTGGTGGAAGTTGACATCTGGCAGTCTACAATCGCTCGGCGCTGCTGGTAAACTCTGGATAACATGGTCAGTGTTGAATTCCACCTCGTGGGCACGTCGCACAACAGTCGGTGAGCGGGCAGTTGGAGGCGGCGCTGCGCTGCCCTGAGAGTGGCAGCATCTGTGCTGGACTTCCTGAAATGCGCACAGATGCGGCGCACCTTCGTGAGCAAATCAGACAGATTGGGGTATGTCTTGAGGAAACGCTGAACTATCAGATTTAACACATGGGCCAGGCATGGCACATGTGTCAGTCTGCCGAGTTGCAGAGCCGCCACCAGGTTACGGCCGTTGTCACACACAACCATGCCTGGCTTCAGGTTCAGCGGTGCCAGCCACAGATCAGTCTGCGCCGTGATGCCCTGTAATAGTTCTTGGGCGGTGTGCCTTTTATCGCCTAGGCTCAGCAGTTTGAGCACCGCCTGCTGTCGCTTAGCGACGGCACTGCTGCTGTGCCTAGAGCTACCGACTGATGGCGCCATGCCCACGGATGGTCGTTCGGAGGAGGAGGTGGAGGAGGGGTGGGAGGAGGAGGAGGCATAGTAGGCCTCAAACACCTGGACCGAGGTAGGCCCCGCAATCCTCGGCGTCGGCAGTATATGACCAGCCGCAGGGTCACACTCGGTCCCAGCCTCCACCAAGTTAACCCAATGTGCTGTCAGAGATATATAGTGGCCCTGCCCGGCAGCACTCGTCCACGTGTCCGTGGTCAGGTGGACCTTGTCAGAAACAGCGTTGGTCAGGGCACGGATTATGTTGTCTGACACGTGCTGGTGCAGGGCTGGGACGGCACATCGGGAAAAGTAGTGGCGGCTGGGGACCGAATACCGAGGGGCGGCCGCCGCCATGAGGCTGCGAAAGGCCTCGGTCTCTACTAGCCTATAGGGCAGCATCTCCAGGCTTAGCAATCTGGAGATGTGCACATTAAGGGCTTGGGCGTGCGGGTGGGTTGCACTATATTTGCGTTTCCGCTCCAGCGTCTGGGGTATGGAGAGCTGAACGCTGGTGGATGCTGTGGAGGATCGTGGAGGTGACGATGGGGTTTTTGTGGCAGGGTCCTGGGCAGGGGGCTGACTATCAGCTGACACAGGGGAAGGAGCAGTGGTGTGCACGGCCGGAGGTGAACGCGCTTGTTGCCACTGAGTGGGGTGTTTAGCATTCATATGCCTGCGCATACTGGTGGTAGTTAAGCTAGTAGTGGTGGAACCCCTGCTGATCCTGGTTTGGCAAATGTGGCACACCACAGTCCGTCGGTCATCCGGTGTTTCCTTAAAGAACCTCCAGACTTCTGAAAATCTAGCCCTCGCCGCAGGAGCCCTCGCCACGGGAGCTTCACTAGTTGACACATTTGGCGCTGATGCACCAGCTCTGGCCCTGCCTCTCCGTCTGGCCCCACCACTGCCTCTTCCAACCTGTTCTGGTCGAGGACTCTCCTCCGTCTCAGAAGCACTGTGTTCACCCGGCCTCTCAACCCAGCTTGGGTCTGTCACCTCATCATCCTCCGATCCCTCAGTCTGCTCCCCCCTCGGACTTCCTGCCCTGACAACAACTTCCCCACTGTCTGACAACCGTGTCTCCTCATCGTCGGACACCTCTTTACACACTTCTTCCACTATGTCAACAAGGTCATCATCATCCACAGACTGCGACTGGTGGAAAACCTGGGCATCGGAAAATTGCTCATCAGCAACCGGACAAGTGGTTTGTGACTGTGGGAAGGGTCCAGAAAACAGTTCCTCAGAGTATGCCGGTTCAAATGGCAAATTTTGCTGGGAGGGGGCAGACTGGGGGGGAGGAGGCTGAGGTGCAGGAGCTGGAGGAGTGCCGATTTCGGTGACATGGGTGGACTGCGTGGAAGACTGACTGGTGGACAAATTGCTCGAAGCATTGTCGGCAATCCACGACATCACCTGTTCGCACTGTTCTGGCCTCAACAGTGCTCTACCACGATTCCCAGTAACTTCAGACATGAACCTAGGGAGTGTAGCTCTGCGGCGTTCCCCTGCTCCCTCATAAGCAGGTGGTGTCTCACCCCGCCCAGGACCACGGCCTCTGACCCCTGCAGTAGTTGGACGCCCACGTCCCCGCCCTCGTCCTCTACCCCTAGCCCTCGGGTTAAACATTTTGAAAATGAGAGTTATAACTTGTATTTTTTTTTTAACTTTTTTTTTTTTTTTTTTTTTTTTTTGTGTTTTTTAGTTTTTAAAACCAAACGATGCTATCCTATTGCTATGGCTATTTTCTAGCCAAGTATTACAGCACACTACTATGCCAGATGAGATGACGCTGAGTTATGAAAAAAATAAACGTAAAATAAAAAAGGAAATGGCAGACTGTGCCTAATTGAAATACAACCCCGGGCCCTAATAAATTTTCCCACTTCGGTCTTTGCGATGGATATGTGCGTCACTAAAACACAGTGGTCGCAAGTCTGACTCCAAATTGCTCCCAATTTGATAGTAGATGCACTGCAGCAAGTACAGCCACCAGCAGATCAACCAGAAATCAAATATATATAACGCTACTGTAGGCGTAATTAAGACGTTTGTATTCTCCTATGGCTATTTTCTAGCCAAGTATTACAGCACACTACTATGCCAGATGAGATGACGCTGAGTTATGAAAAAAATAAACGTAAAATAAAAAGAAACTGTCAGACTGTGCCTAATTGAAATACAACCCCGGGCCCTAATAAATTTTCCCACTTCGGTCTTTGCGATGGATATGTGCGTCACTAAAACACAGTGGTCGCAAGTCTGACTCCAAATTGCTCCCAATTTGATAGTAGATGCACTGCAGCAAGTACAGCCACCAGCAGATCAACCAGAAATCAAATATATATAACGCTACTGTAGGCGTAATTAAGACGTTTGTATTCTCCTATGGCTATTTTCTAGCCAAGTATTACAGCACACTACTATGCCAGATGAGATGACGCTGAGTTATGAAAAAAATAAACGTAAAATAAAAAGAAACTGTCAGACTGTGCCTAATTGAAATACAACCCCGGGCCCTAATAAATTTTCCCACTTCGGTCTTTGCGATGGATATGTGCGTCACTAAAACACAGTGGTCGCAAGTCTGACTCCAAATTGCTCCCAATTTGATAGTAGATGCACTGCAGCAAGTACAGCCACCAGCAGATCAACCAGAAATCAAATATATATAACGCTACTGTAGGCGTAATTAAGACGTTTGTATTCTCCTATGGCTATTTTCTAGCCAAGTATTACAGCACACTACTATGCCAGATGAGATGACGCTGAGTTATGAAAAAAATAAACGTAAAATAAAAAGAAACTGTCAGACTGTGCCTAATTGAAATACAACCCCGGGCCCTAATAAATTTTCCCACTTCGGTCTTTGCGATGGATATGTGCGTCACTAAAACACAGTGGTCGCAAGTCTGACTCCAAATTGCTCCCAATTTGATAGTAGATGCACTGCAGCAAGTACAGCCACCAGCAGATCAACCAGAAATCAAATATATATAACGCTACTGTAGGCGTAATTAAGACGTTTGTATTCTCCTATGGCTATTTTCTAGCCAAGTATTACAGCACACTACTATGCCAGATGAGATGACGCTGAGTTATGAAAAAAATAAACGTAAAATAAAAAGAAACTGGCAGACTGTGCCTAATTGAAATACAACCCCGGGCCCTAATAAATTTTCCCACTTCGGTCTTTGCGATGGATATGTGCGTCACTAAAACACAGTGGTCGCAAGTCTGACTCCAAATTGCTCCCAATTTGATAGTAGATGCACTGCAGCAAGTACAGCCACCAGCAGATCAACCAGAAATCAAATATATATAACGCTACTGTAGGCGTAATTAAGACGTTTGTATTCTCCTATGGCTATTTTCTAGCCAAGTATTACAGCACACTACTATGCCAGATGAGATGACGCTGAGTTATGAAAAAAATAAAAGTAAAATAAAAAGAAACTGTCAGACTGTGCCTAATTGAAATACAACCCCGGGCCCTAATAAATTTTCCCACTTCGGTCTTTGCGATGGATATGTGCGTCACTAAAACACAGTGGTCGCAAGTCTGACTCCAAATTGCTCCCAATTTGATAGTAGATGCACTGCAGCAAGTACAGCCACCAGCAGATCAACCAGAAATCAAATATATATAACGCTACTGTAGGCGTAATTAAGACGTTTGTATTCTCCTATGGCTATTTTCTAGCCAAGTATTACAGCACACTACTATGCCAGATGAGATGACGCTGAGTTATGAAAAAAATAAACGTAAAATAAAAAGAAACTGTCAGACTGTGCCTAATTGAAATACAACCCCGGGCCCTAATAAATTTTCCCACTTCGGTCTTTGCGATGGATATGTGCGTCACTAAAACACAGTGGTCGCAAGTCTGACTCCAAATTGCTCCCAATTTGATAGTAGATGCACTGCAGCAAGTACAGCCACCAGCAGATCAACCAGAAATCAAATATATATAACGCTACTGTAGGCGTAATTAAGACGTTTGTATTCTCCTATGGCTATTTTCTAGCCAAGTATTACAGCACACTACTATGCCAGATGAGATGACGCTGAGTTATGAAAAAAATAAACGTAAAATAAAAAGAAACTGTCAGACTGTGCCTAATTGAAATACAACCCCGGGCCCTAATAAATTTTCCCACTTCGGTCTTTGCGATGGATATGTGCGTCACTAAAACACAGTGGTCGCAAGTCTGACTCCAAATTGCTCCCAATTTGATAGTAGATGCACTGCAGCAAGTACAGCCACCAGCAGATCAACCAGAAATCAAATATATATAACGCTACTGTAGGCGTAATTAAGACGTTTGTATTCTCCTATGGCTATTTTCTAGCCAAGTATTACAGCACACTACTATGCCAGATGAGATGACGCTGAGTTATGAAAAAAATAAACGTAAAATAAAAAGAAACTGTCAGACTGTGCCTAATTGAAATACAACCCCGGGCCCTAATAAATTTTCCCACTTCGGTCTTTGCGATGGATATGTGCGTCACTAAAACACAGTGGTCGCAAGTCTGACTCCAAATTGCTCCCAATTTGATAGTAGATGCACTGCAGCAAGTACAGCCACCAGCAGATCAACCAGAAATCAAATATATATAACGCTACTGTAGGCGTAATTAAGACGTTTGTATTCTCCTATGGCTATTTTCTAGCCAAGTATTACAGCACACTACTATGCCAGATGAGATGACGCTGAGTTATGAAAAAAATAAACGTAAAATAAAAAGAAACTGTCAGACTGTGCCTAATTGAAATACAACCCCGGGCCCTAATAAATTTTCCCACTTCGGTCTTTGCGATGGATATGTGCGTCACTAAAACACAGTGGTCGCAAGTCTGACTCCAAATTGCTCCCAATTTGATAGTAGATGCACTGCAGCAAGTACAGCCACCAGCAGATCAACCAGAAATCAAATATATATAACGCTACTGTAGGCGTAATTAAGACGTTTGTATTCTCCTATGGCTATTTTCTAGCCAAGTATTACAGCACACTACTATGCCAGATGAGATGACGCTGAGTTATGAAAAAAATAAACGTAAAATAAAAAGAAACTGTCAGACTGTGCCTAATTGAAATACAACCCCGGGCCCTAATAAATTTTCCCACTTCGGTCTTTGCGATGGATATGTGCGTCACTAAAACACAGTGGTCGCAAGTCTGACTCCAAATTGCTCCCAATTTGATAGTAGATGCACTGCAGCAAGTACAGCCACCAGCAGATCAACCAGAAATCAAATATATATAACGCTACTGTAGGCGTAATTAAGACGTTTGTATTCTCCTATGGCTATTTTCTAGCCAAGTATTACAGCACACTACTATGCCAGATGAGATGACGCTGAGTTATGAAAAAAATAAACGTAAAATAAAAAGAAACTGTCAGACTGTGCCTAATTGAAATACAACCCCGGGCCCTAATAAATTTTCCCACTTCGGTCTTTGCGATGGATATGTGCGTCACTAAAACACAGTGGTCGCAAGTCTGACTCCAAATTGCTCCCAATTTGATAGTAGATGCACTGCAGCAAGTACAGCCACCAGCAGATCAACCAGAAATCAAATATATATAACGCTACTGTAGGCGTAATTAAGACGTTTGTATTCTCCTATGGCTATTTTCTAGCCAAGTATTACAGCACACTACTATGCCAGATGAGATGACGCTGAGTTATGAAAAAAATAAACGTAAAATAAAAAGAAACTGGCAGACTGTGCCTAATTGAAATACAACCCCGGGCCCTAATAAATTTTCCCACTTCGGTCTTTGCGATGGATATGTGCGTCACTAAAACACAGTGGTCGCAAGTCTGACTCCAAATTGCTCCCAATTTGATAGTAGATGCACTGCAGCAAGTACAGCCACCAGCAGATCAACCAGAAATCAAATATATATAACGCTACTGTAGGCGTAATTAAGACGTTTGTATTCTCCTATGGCTATTTTCTAGCCAAGTATTACAGCACACTACTATGCCAGATGAGATGACGCTGAGTTATGAAAAAAATAAACGTAAAATAAAAAGAAACTGGCAGACTGTGCCTAATTCTACTCAAACCCCTAATAAATTTTCCCACTTTGGTGTTTGAGGTGGATATGTGTGTCACTAAGAGCTAAACACAACGGTAGCAAGTCCCCCTGCTAATTCCTCACAATATGGTACTAGCTGCAAATAAAAAAAAAAATAAAATATAACGTTATTGTAGCCCTAAGAAGGGCTGTTGGGTTCTTTTAGAATCACTCCTGCCTAACAGTAAGCTAATAGAACACCCTAACGCTTTCCCTGAGCAGCAGCAGCTCTCTCCCTAGCGGCATCCAGACAGAGAATGATCCGAGCAGCGCAGGCAGGAGCTAGTCTATTCCAGGGTCACCTGATCTGGCCAGCCAACCACTGCTATCTACGTGTAAGGGTACCACGTCATGCTGGGTGGAGTGCAGAGTCTCCTGGCTTGTGATTGGCTCTGTTTCTGGCCGCCAAAAAGCAAAACGGCGGGAGCTGCCATTTTCTCGAGCGGGCGAAATACTCGTCCGAGCAACGAGCAGTTACGAGTACGCTAATGCTCGATCGAGCATCAAGCTCGGACGAGTATGTTCGCTCATCTCTAGTCCAGATGTTTCTACCAAATTCACTAAAAGTGCATTGTCCGTCTATAATACTGCGTGCGTCGATTCACTAAGATCATGCACCAGAAATCATGAATATTTCGCTTGCCCTCACTGGTCCGACATAGTTCACGTCCCCTAATTTGTGTTGTATGGAGGCCAGCGCAGCTGCACCAAAAAAAGGGTCGCTTTCGACACAATCCCAGCGCAGACACTTCTTGAATACCTGTGCAAGCCGTTTCAGCCATGAAGAACGTGCGCAGTCCGACAAAAGTGCACAGCGCGACCCTTGCTAAATATGACACTTTTTGTCCCAATGAGACTTATTTGAGATAAGTTATTTGTCTCAGTTGAGATTTACTTGTGCAATTTGAGATCAGTTGAAACTTATTTGTCCCAGTTTGTCCATTTGTCCAATTTAAGTCTAATTGAGGCTTATTTGTCCCATTTGAGATGTATTTGTCCTAATTGAGACTTATTCCCAGTTGAGAAGGGTTGAGACTTATTTGTCCCAGTTGAGACTTATGTGTCCCTGTCTAAACTGAGACAGATGAGTCTCAAAACTTTGTAAATGAAACCAGACAAATTTACGCTATTATGTTATAATAACCACAACCTTGTATCTGTTTTTAGTCAGTAGATTTCTCGCCAGTACATTGCTGCCCCTTGTGTTAGCATAAAGGAACTGCAAGCTCTGTTATGATTTCAGCACAACTTCAGTATGAACTGTAGAGATTCCATGCGGTCAGCTGTGACTGTAGCGAAAGCCAAGTCTGAACTTTTGAACAGCATGCTACTTGCTCAAACAAACCTCTCTGATGTCATGTGTGCACAATAATCTTAATGAAAGCAAACAAAATACAAAAACCTCTCCCATGAAGCTAAGTCAACCAGAAAATGGCTCTCCCTAGTCTTAAATACAACATAAACAATGTGCATCTGATACATGTATTGTACTATAAAAAGAACAACTCCACCTCATCCATTAGCTATATAGTGTGATATTAATGTGAACACACTTTTTTTTTATATTATTCCGATTTATTGAGCTCATTCTGGTCCCTTGACGAGTGACAAGATCAACTAATGAATTGCTAATTTCTCATATTTATTTACCTTTATATCTCTCCCCATTTTATTCCTATAAGATAACATCTAATTTCTATCTATATCATATGTATTTATCTCATATTTATTATTTTTTATCTATATATCCTAGGCAAAAAGCACAGCCCCTGCAAAGTACAATTAGAAAAAAGCAGCACTCTAACTTAAAGGCACTGCCACCAGATTTTACAGCATTAAACTACTAGAACCCTGCGGTAGGGGATGAAAAGTCCTTTCTACAATTCCCTCTTTTATGTGAAATGTCCCCTCTAAAAGAGTCAGCTACAAAGTCAGATGAAAATGAAAGAAGAACAGTCATTTAGTATTCGAGATGCTGGAGTGAGGGGATGCGTAAATTCAGACACTACTATCTTCCATTCTGTAGTACCTGGAATCATTGGTGCCATATAAAAGATCAGAATCTCATCTTTCAAATCATACCAGACTTGTGGTTCTGTGATACAGAGACGGAGATATGGGCAATTTATCTGCAACCCGCATTTCCAACTATGTATGTGATCTGAAAAGATTATGTTTTTTGTCCCTATAGAACTGAAAATAAGTAGTGACTCTCACTCTCCAGCTTCCGAAAGTGACTCCTCTCAGACAATAAATGTCTCTTCTCAGCTCATTTGCACATGACTTTGGAGGTGATTTTTTAATAGGTCTCATAAAAGAGGGAATTTTGGAAAGGACATTTCATACCAGACCTGAGGGGCTAGTAGTTTATAAGGGTTATGGAGGGAGATAGTAACCCTTTAAGTAAGTACTCTATTTAACCAGGATGCAATACTGAGGCTCTATCTACAGAGCACTGAGATACTGTTAATAATAATTCCTTTAATAATAATTCCTTTATTTATATAGCGCACACAGATTATGCAGCGCTGCACAGAGCTTGTCACGGTCCCTGTCCCTAATGGGGCTCACAATCTAATCAACCTACAAGTATGTTTGGTAGTGTGGGAGGAAACCGTTAATTTTTGTAGTAATTATATAAGACAACCTGGTACTTAAGATATCATACCCCTGATGAAATACCCACAAAACTGGTTGTTTAATCCACATCTCCAGTGGATCCTCTCATTGGTATGCGTAATTATTAGTTCGGAATTATTCTATACATTTAGAAGTGCTGGACAGACATGAAATAACTATTTACTTGTCAATGAGGATGACAACTATCAAAACACAATGGGGCATAATTATAAATCTGTTTTCAATGGAAAATTGTCAAAATTTATGCCAAAGAACTCGCTGAATTGCCTTCTGCCAAAATAGACTTTGGGGGAGATGTATTAAAGGATTGGTCTTTAGACCAGTGGGCGACTCTTACTTTACACCTCCTTTTAGTTGGTCTAGTTTTCTGGTTGAATTTTCTGGTGCACAGGTTATTTCTGGTAAAGACACACCCCCTTTTAGGGAGGACACACCCTTGTTTCGAGGGGGCAAATTACTCCAGTTTGGGTTTTTTAAATAAATCTTCTCCAATATATCTGATTTGAAGCGATATAGGGCTCTTGGTTAGTTGTTTATGGTTTTCCCACTGGGGCATTACAAGAGAGTAGGAAGGGGTTGTCCTACATATTTGCAGGGGCACCTACTTATTGAGATTGGGCAGAAGCTTTGTAGGTGGTGCAAAGGGCTTGTTTTGTATGGGAAGCTCTATAGCAGTGATGGCGAACCTTTTAGCGACCGAGTGCCCAAACTCAACCCAAAACCCCCCTTATTTATCGCGAGGTGCCAACCAAAAATTAAAGCAATAACTTATTGTTCCCTGTTCATATTGGCCTCCAGAAACATAGTAGAAAGATGGAAAATTGTCATCATTTTAGCTTCTTTCCAGTGTCCCTCTGTACACAGAGAATCGTGGGGCCAGCAGGAGGTCCTCCAAAGATAATTTGTACCTGACTACTCCCTCTTCTTACAGTCCCAAGTAACGAAGCAAGTATCAAAATATGACTGAAAGCCGCATCTTTTAAGTTGCTTGGAACTGCAGGAAGATCCTTTGAGTCCTGGCTGGGGCGATGGCCCGGGTGCCCACAGAAAGAGCTCTGAGTGCCGCCTCTGGCACCCGTGCCATAGGTTCGCCACCACTGCTCTATGGGATTGCTCTGTTTGAGTTATGGTTTTCTCTTTTACTGCAGCAACTTTTTCCTATGTCTTTGATGGTGAATACAGATTTGTGGGATGGGGTGAGGGTAGGTTCAGGGGGACCTACTTGTGTATGCTTTATTGGCAATGTCCATGTGTGGCCAAAGGTTTTTTTTTCATCTTTGCGCTTTTACCTTTCCTATTGTGCTGTATGTGGTTGAAAATGTTAAACAATGTTTCACAAATTGTTAAATTATCTAAAGAAACTTTTTTAAAATCAGATAATTTTTGATTGAACATTCTAAAATTATCTGATTTTAAAAAAAGTTTCTTTAGATAATTTTACAATTTCTGAAACAAAGTTGATATGGTCGTGGCCTGGTCTATACGAGGGCTTGTTGTTTGTGGAGTGATTTGTGTTTTCTATTTGTATTGTTGAAATTTACAGATTAAAGGTGATTTATGGTGGGGGTAATAAATGAATGAAACAACGAGTTTGCATTTAGTAGGTTATGAACTATTCAGTACAAAAGCCAGTTCACATCAGTATTTTTATTTCCATTATTTTCTGCCATTTAAGAAAAGAAAATAACAGAAATAGAATGGATCCACTATAATTTGCATTAACTCATTTTTCTATGTCTTCCATGATTTTCAGTTTTTTTATTAATGACTGTATATTTATGAAGATTTTTAAGAATATGTAAAACTCAACAATGTTAAATCAAGAGGGAAACAAGAGACAATACACAAAAGGGGAGATAATAACGGAGTGGAGTACAGCACATATACCATAGACGCCATCATCAGGTATGCAATGTAAGGCAGAAGCGGTAAACTTCCCACGCTGTGATATACTGTCTTTATATATGAAACAAGGAAGATATCCACTTTTTATAAGTAAGTTTTTTGTGTAACAGGTTTATGCGGTGCAGAACCATATTTAGTGGTATGAATATAATAAAATAATGCATTTAAAGTGTCCCTTATTATAATGTGTATATATAAAAGTACCCACTAGCATACCACTTTACTGTTAGTATCCATTAGCACACCGCTTTACTGTTAGTTTAATTTAGTTAAGCATCTATTACAAATTCTTCTGTATTTAAAGGAAATCTACCATCAACATCCATCATGATAACCCTTACTCATAGATCCAGGCACTGTGACTGTGGTACATTTGATATTTGTTATCCGTGGCCTCCTCCCTTCTAAAATCCACTTTTACAATTATGGTCATGAGCCAGAAGGGCTCTTCCTGATCCCCTCAGTGTTCTGACTTCAACAGCTGTTACACTGACTCACCCTCCCCTCTGTTCCCTCAGCTTTCTTGCCTCCTTCTTTCTGCTTGATTCTTATAGCAGCTGTACACAGTGCAGGGGTGTAACTGGGAGAGGCAGAGCCCCATAGCTGACTTATGAATGGCTTCCCACTTAACATAAAATTTACATATTTGTATACTGAAACATATGAGTTACAATCACACACATTTATACACTCATAAATATACACATTTACATACATATATACATACAGCATATATATATATATATACCAACTACACAAAAACAGCATAAACATACATACAGTATATACACATACATACACTTCCCATACATATACAGCATATACACATCACTTATTTACACACATAAAGAGCATATACACATCACCATATAAAGACATACAGTATATGCGCACAATGCAGCACACAAGCAATAACCCAGGTACTGGGGCCCCCTGACACTTTGGGCCCCATAGCAACTGCTATGGCATTACAACTGTGGTTATGCCCAGGACACAGTGGGAGGGGGGAGCAGAACATTTCATTACATGATTCTTTTTCTGTGTAAAACTGGGTTTTCCAGAATTTTAAAATAATTGTGATCCTGTCACTCTCATGAGTAACAGGTTGGTTGGTTTTTCTAGTTCCAATTACCTATGACACATTCAATGCTATAGACATGCGAGGACACACTGCCCCAAAACACTGTCTTTGGTAAGAAGTGGATACCTCGCTATGCATCTACTACAAAGGTTCAACTAGATGATTGGATCAATACTTGTTCAATACATATCTTCTTTACGCAATCCATTTCTCATGAAGGTCCAGCCAGGACTGAAACATCATGAATATGATTTGGGTTGTTTGAACTAAGAATTAAAGCATTGCAAATTTCTATACAGACTGCCAAATATTCTTCACCAATGTTAACTTTGAATTGTTGAGTTTTTAAAGATATTTTAGTAATTTTTAAATTATAAGTGAATGGGAAAGGGGGGGGGTCAATACTTTTTCATATTAAATGTAAATTCGCCTTAAATTTTAATTTGCCGATGTTTACACAATAAAGATAATTTATCCCCCTTACTTTATTCAGTTTTATTGTTGTTTTAGCTCCTAATGGAGTGTGGGCAGGGAGTCTCTAAGCAGACACTTCATGATCCCTCTTTGCTATGAGATGCTGGGTACTGACAATGTGCTTAGATTGTCAGGGTTCAGGTTTATATACACTTTTTCTTTAGCTTCTGAATATTCTAGCAGTATCTTATTAAGAGAGATGAGACAGTTCAGAGATGATGAGATCCATGAGATGGATATAACACACAATGACACACTCTAGCTCTGCTGCATCTCTGCTATATCTCAGCTATAACACACACAGTCAGCTATGCTGTAACTCCTTCCCTGCTATAAAGATCTTATCTGTTGATTGTAGAGTAAATCTTCTCACACTACTGCTTGCCGACAGGAAGTGTCTGTGTGGGAGGCAGAGAACACTGCAGTGTTCAGACAGGAGAAGCTATTCATGGGAAGAATGTGCCATGCCCAACCCTAGTCATAAGAAGATATAGGGTTGGATCCTGGGGCAACCAGAATTGTATATACCAGGACTGATAGAGACAGGTTGGAATTATATCTGTGAAATGCTGTATTTTTGTTAATAATGGTGACCTAAAGAATGTGTTATTCTATTTTCCTTAGTATATTTAGGCATCTTGTTTTCAAGGGAATACACTTTTAAGGATTTAAATCAAAGTGAAATGAATAAAAACAGAATTATTTTTGAGTCTAGTGAACATTCAGAATGGACACACTGCTCTTCCCCTCAGTCACATGTGCAGTCCCTGTGTAACACAAACATATGTGTTTGTTCCAATGTGTTCCATCCAGGAGTATGATAATTATGCAATTTGTAGGTTCCGGAATTTTGCAGTTTTCCTAATGAGACACATTTATTAAAATATATTTCGTAACAGGTCATTCTAAGTGAACAATGCGGATAGCATAAAACAGGTGTATGGCCATATGCCATCAGTCAATCATAATGTCAGATCGTAGCATAGAAATGTCAGCGACCAACGGAACAACTAATTAAAATACCCATGTGCCAGCTAATATCGTGATACTGAGAAGTAATTACAGGTGAATTACCTTTATAAACTATCTGTTCTTGTGTATATATGAGTCCGGTCTTCCTGGCACGAGGCGTCTATTACTGATTCTGATTGATTTATAGTATGATAAACATAATATGACTTTCTCATGTCACTCTAATAATAGCCAAGGGAACTCAGGCGGCGATGTTTACTTTCTAGCAGTGATGTAAATTGCTGGAGGCTTTTAATATTGTCATACACATATGAGGGGATACAGTCTGTGGATATAATAAAGTGGACACAGGATATATAATTTGAGCTCTCTATGCCACTGCTTTATTCGTTCTATAAGGTCACGTTATTTGAGAACTGAAAAGCGGTGTTAGGATGAGTACCATTTTCTTAAGGTTCTTCTAACTGATGCTAAAACTGAAATACATGGATGGTAAAAGTAAGTTACATTAAAGGGAGTCTACAAACAGTAAACCATACAAAGCTGTAGACTTTATTAGATAGTAGCCTTGGACATCACTGTATAACAAACCTTTGTTAGTAGCAGCAGGACTGTGAAAAGGCATTTATATTCCTGGAATGTAGCTGGAATATTGATTGTAGAGCAGTTTAGTGCAGAGATGAAAAATACAGCAGTGCAATAAAGTGCAATTTTTACCACACATAAAGGTATTATACACTGATCTTCAGTTTTGTATGGTCAAAACTGCTGGGAGACTCAATTAGTGGATAGTTTATACCATTTTTGTTTTCAGGTATTATTTGGGTTATTTTTTTTTTTTTTTAAAAGAAGGGGTAGTGTTATTCATTTCTTAGTATCCTTCCATTATACACAGACTTTAATGGTAAAAAATAATGCTAACCACCATCATACTTCAGTAATTATTAAAGAAAATGTCCTGTATTATTATAAGCAAATTTAAAGGGGTTATCCGGGTTTTAAAAATTTCTTATGGCTGGGCTGGGGGGGGGGGGCTATTTAACCCCTTAAAGGAAACCTACCATTTAGAATGTCAGGGGTAAGCTGTAAGTACCGAGCACCAGCTCAGGATGAGCTGGTGCCAGTACATACTTTCGTTAGTGTTATAAACCGCGGTATCGCGGTTTTAACATTTTTAAACTCTAGGCCAGAACAGGCTTCAGCGCTGCGTGCCGAAGCCTCTCCTGCTCTAAAGTTTAAAAAGTGTTAAAACCGCGATACAGCGGTTTATAACACTAACGAAAGTAAGTACCGGCACCAACTCACCCTGAGCTGGTGCTCGGTACTTACAGCTTACCCCTGACATTCTAAATGGTAGGTTTCCTTTAAGGACGCAGGGTTTTTTCGCTCATTTCTCGCTCTCCACCTTCAAAAATCCATAACTTTTTCATTTTTATGTGTACAGACCGGTGTGAGGGCTTATTTTGTGCGTAACAAATTTTACTTTCCCGTAATGTTATTTATTTTAACATGCCGTGTACTGCGATCTCAAAAAAAATTCCAAATGTGGAAAAAAAACGCACGTGCATTTATATAGGTTTTATTGTGTTTTAATACATTTTCAAAAATTAAATGAATGTGTACAAAAAAGAAAAAAAACATTTTGCCCTCTTCTGAGCTAATAACTTTTTCATACTTTGGCGCACGGAGCTGTGTGAGGTGTAATTTTTTGTGAAATGAGCCGACCTTTACAATGCTACCATTTTTAGGTCTGTGCGACATTTTGATCATTTTTTATTCCATTTTTTATGTGATGTAAAAAGGTGTAAAAGTCGCATTTCGGACATTTGGGCGTCATTTCCCGTCTCAAAGGTCACCGCCGGCCGTAACCGTTTTTATATTTTGATAGATTGGGCATTTTGGGACGCGGCGATACCTAATGTGTCTGTGATTTTTACTATTTATTATGTTTTATATAAGTGATTTGAATTTTTAATATTTTATTATTTTTTTTTATTTTTTAAACTTTAACCCTAGATGGTCAGATCGCTCCTACCAAATACTGTAATACTTCTGTATTGCAATATATGGCATTTTTGCAGCTCATTCATTACAATGAGCCACTGGCTCTTTGTAACGAATCTGCAGATGCCAGATAGCCTCGGGTCAAACGAAGACCCGAGGCTACCATGGCAACCGATCGCCGCCCCCCGATGACGTTCTTTTAAATGCCGCCGGCGACCTTGCTGCCGTCAACGAAAGGGTTAATAGCCGTGATCGTTGCAAGCACTGACCGCGGTTATTAGCGGTGGGGGTTTGCTGCGATATGCAACAACCCCCACCTCTGTATGAAGAGGACTCAGCCCGTGAGCCCTCTTTATACATTCCCTATGCCTCTGTGCCGTAGAGCTACGGCTCAGAGCGTTAAGGGGTTAAACATTATAAACATGTACTTACCTCCTTTGGCACCGCCGATGTCCCGCGGCGCGGTCCCTTTGATCCGTGCCCCTGTTTGTTTAAAGGGGCACGGAAGCAGCGCACAGGGAACTTCCGGTCCGTGATGTGGCCGGCTCCTCCCATGTTGGTGGTGGTGGGCTCTCATAGCTACTGATGGCTTCTATATAAGTTCTTGTACCATACCCTACGTCTTGGGGCTGCGCACAAGAAATGACACCGTATATCACTTTTGCCTTGACTGTTGCTTTAAGAAATATAGTTGAATAAGTTGAATTTTGTTATCCCACGCCATGTCAAATTGACCACAGTCTCCGTAACATATGACAGTTTAATATTATGCTGGAGGTAATTTCAGTATTTTGTGAATTCAGCCCAGAGCCATAATTTGTCCTACAACAAATTACTGTACAGGATATCACTTGTGACACCTTCTATGTCATTATTGGTCATTTTGCAGATGAGAAGTGTCAATATAATTCTGATGTCCAATGTCAGATATATGAATATACACAAATTCCCAATACAGAATAACTGGCACCAAATGAGTCATAAAACCACTAAAATCCAAATCGGATGGTGTAATCGGATGGTTACAACTGTGACCGGTGGCTTAGCGTTGTTGATGTTAGAATGTAAATGAAACCATAGGGTTATTATTAATGAATGACACTGTAAGTACTCCTCATCTACATGGACATTTTAATAACAATAATTCTAAGACATGAATCCACGTGACTATACAAACCTGTTACTGTAATTGCAAAGCGTCATAGATCAGAAACCTTATTACAGTTAAGTAAACAGTAGAATCGAAAATGGCATCTTTATTGTATGATAATAGTATAAGAATAATAAAACCACTATATTGTTGAATAGATTTTTTTGTACTAAATTTGTGATGTAAAAGACCCTCTGCCTAGGTTTTAAACCACTGATAGAACATGAAATTGGAGCCGTAGAGAGGTACAAGATATTTATTTTGATCAATAATTAATTATAATTATTTGATTTAATTATTAATTAATTGATTTAAATTAATTTTAATGTCCATAATAAAGCCAAATGTATATGGTGTAAAGGAAACCTACATCACTGATGTCAGATTACTAGTACTCACATCTGTTCATATTATATCCTGGAATTGGCTAAATTTGATAAAAATTAGTCATTAAAAATTTGCAAATGAGGCGGGAGGGGGCTATGGGGGCGTTACCAGAGCCCCAACCGGCTCTTGTATTCGTTTATTCATCCCCCACTCCCTGTCTCTTCCCACCCCTACTCCAGACAGAAAGCCGCTGACGTCACCCATCTCTCTGCCCATCCCGCGCATGCGTTGTTGTATCTTCCTTGTGCAGCCGGCTGTACAAGGAAGATACTATCGCACAATTGCTGGATTTGCAGTGAGATTAGTAATGTTCTTGTATGAGGTGGGTAGTGGGGAGTAGGGGGAGTGATTAATTATTTCAAGGCAGAACCCAACAGGGCTCTGACGACACCCTAAAAGTCCCTCTGGGTTCATTTGCATATTTTAATATGCTATTTTTTTAATCAAATTCAGACAATTTCAGGATATAAATTCCATGGACAAGATTTAAAAAACGCACATGTGAGCACTAGTAAATTTCCTTTAAGGATGAAATGCAAAGTACTTCCTGTGAATCCCAATAACTAGAAGCATGTGCTGTTGGAGTACACGGTGGACAAGTGACTTGCTCCTTCTTAAAAGTCATCTGTCAAGCAGTGACTTTAAGGTATTTTGCATGATTGATTATGAAGATTGAAAAAGGACAAGAGTTCAACAACCAGAGCTACTTATGGAAAATATTATTCTTGAATCATGTTGTTTTGCCATTTGTATGCATCAAATTAGGTTACTTGCTTTCCACCTACTACTTGGCATTCAAACCTGCTGCTTAGATTCTTAGATTTTAGTTTTGAAGCCTTTTACTTTTTGATTTTTAATAGAGATGAGCGAGCACTAAAATGCTCGGGTACTCGTTATTCGAGACAAACTTTTCCCGATGCTCGAGTGCTCGTCTCGAATAACGAGCCCCATTGAAGTCAATGGGAGACTCGAGCATTTTTCAAGGGGACCAAGGCTCTGCACAGGGAAGCTTGGCCAAACACCTGGGAACCTCAGAAAAGGATGGACAGGAAACAGCAGGGGCAGCATGCATGGATGCCTCTGAGGCTGCTTAATCGCACCATTATGCCAAAATTATGGGCAACAGCATGGCCATGACAGAGTGACCGAATGAGGCTAGATAGCATCTAAAACATGCAATAATTGACCCTGACACTATAGGGGATGGCATGCAGAGGCAGCGGCAGCAGCGGCAGGCTAGAGAGTGTCATGGCGACATACCCTAAATGGACTCAGGCTTCACCAAAGGAGGTGAGCAAGAAGCGCTGAAATGATTTCCTATGTGAACAAAAGGTTGACGGTATATTTAGTCGATAACACAGCATGGTGGCGACATAGTGACCAAGTTCCATAATGTATCTGGTGAAACACCCGAAAAATGAGCCTGACAAAGCTCTTTTGATAAGGGGACGACATGTGGAGGAGACGACTTCCATGATTAAGAGCGACAGTATGGGGCATTCATATTGCGCTGCTATGATTGCAACTTCAGGTCTCCAGCATGGAGGCGACAGATGGGCCGAGTTCCACTATGTATCTGGTGAAACACCTGAAAATTCTGCCTGACACAGCTTGTTTGATAAGGGAATGATGTGCTGCAAATCCTCTCGTGCTCCAGCGTCTGGGGTATAGAGAGTTGAAATGAAACATTGGTGGACGCTGTGGAGGATCGTGGAGGCAAAATGGACAGGAAACAGCAGGGGCAGCATGCATGGATGCTTCTGAGGCTGCCTAATCTTGGGATGGAGCTGGCGGTCCACTGCCAGGCGAGATTTCGCCTGTCCAAGCCCCTGTCTCTCGGCTCCTCCGCACCCAAAATGGGCCTGGGGGCCAGAAGCGTTTACTTTGAAAAAATTATAATTTTCAAAGCAGGCCGGGTCGTTTGAATATTTCACCTAGGAATAATGGAATAGCATAGTGGTTCTATTTTTAATTATTTTTACGGAAATGGTTCCATGATTAAGAGCGACAGTATGGGGCATCCATATTGCGCTGCTATGATTGCAACTTCAGGTCTCCAGCATGGCGGCGACAGATGGGCCGAATTCCACTATGTATCTGGTGAAACACCTGAAAATTCTGCCTGACACAGCTCGTTTGATAAGGGGATGATGTGCTGCATATCCTCTCGTGCTCCAGCGTCTGGGGTATAGAGAGTTGAAATGAGATATTGGTGGACGCTGTGGAGGATTGTGGAGGCAAAATGGACAGGAAACAGCAGGGGCAGCATGCATGGATGCCTCTGAGGCTGCCTAATCTTGGGATGGAGCTGGCGCTCCGCTGCCAGGCGAGCTTTCACCTATCGAAGCCCCTGTCTCTCGGCTACTCCCCTAACAGCACTTCTAAGGACCTTTTGTATAAGATCAAGTATAGTAGCGTTCTTATAAGTTTGGGATATGGTGGGTGAGGGGAATGTAAACAGATGCACAAGAAGCGCTGAAATAATATCGGTAAATGATAAAAGTTTGCCATTATATTTTGTGGATTACACAGCAGGGTGGCAACAAAGTTAACAAGTTTGATGTGGAAGCCATGAAAACAACCCAAAATTCTGCCTGACACAGCTCGTTTGATAAGGGGACCATGTATGGAGGCAGTGAACTAGTAGTAGATTAAAGGTGCTGCAGTTAAAACTATGTTAGTTGGATCTCGAAATGGAGCTGGCGCTCCACTGCCAGGAGAGCTTTCGCTAATCCAAGCCCCTGTCTATAGGCTACTCCCCAAACAGCACTTCTAAGAACCTTTTGTATAAGATCAAGTGTAGTAGCGTTCTTATAAGTTTAGGATATGACGGGTGAGGGGAATGTAAACAGATGCGCAAGAAGCGCTGAAATAATATCGGTAAATGATAAAAGTTTGCCAGTATATTTTGTGGATTACACAGCAGGGTGGCAAAAAAGTTAACAAGTTTGATGTGGAAGCCATGAAAACAACCCAAAATTCTGCCTGACACAGCTCGTTTGCTAAGGGGACGATGTATGAAGGAAGCTATATGGACGACTTTGGAAGGCAGCTATGGAGATAATGTGTGGAGGTAGCAATGGAGACAACGTGTGGAGCCAGCTAAAGAGACGACATGTGGAGGCTGCTATGGAGACAATTTAATTTGGATAGTACCTGTATGTGGCAGTCCAAAAAAGTTTTCAAACCAGAGGAGCAGGTAGGTGGTCCTCCAGAAAAATTAAAGCTAGAGCCAGTTGGCCCTGGCAAAAAATAGCCAGTTTTCTCTGCTTTAGTGTACAAAGAGGAGGAGAAGGAGGACAATGAGGAGGAGGAGTGCATACATTATTCAGGTTGAGCTTCTTTCACCTGGTGGAGAATGAAAATCCGCAGAAATCCAGGCTTTATTCATCTTGATAAGCGTCAGCCTGTCAGCGCTGTCAGTCGACAGGCCTGAATGGTTATCGGTGATGATGCCACCAGCTGCACTGAAAACCCGCTCGGACAACACGCTAGCGGCAGGGCAGGCAAGAACCTCCAAGGCGTACAGCGCCAGTTCGTGCCACATGTCCAGCTTTGAAACCCAGTAGTTGTAGGGAGCTGTGTGATCATTTAGGACGATGGTATGGTCAGCTACGTACTCCCTCACCATCTTTCTGTAAAGATCAGCCCTACTCTGCCGAGACTGGGGACAGGTGACATTGTCTTGCTGGGGTGACATAAAACGGGCAAATGCCTTGTAAAGCGTACCCCTGCCAGTGCTGGAAAAGCTGCCTGCTCGCCTACTCTCCCTCGCTACTTGTCCCGCAGAAGTACGCCCTCTGCCGCTAGTGCTGTCAGAAGGGAAATACTGTTTCAGCTTGTGCACCAGGGCCTGCTGGTATTCATGCATTCTCACACTCCTTTCCTCTCCAGGGATGAGAGTGGAAAGATTTTGCTTGTACCGTGGGTCCAGGAGAGTGCATACCCAGTAATCGGTGCTGGAATAAATTCTTTGAACGCGAGGGTCACGGCATAGGCAGCCTAGCATGAAATCTGCCATATGCGCCAGAGTCCCAACACGCAAGAATTCACTCCCCTCACTGGCCTGACTGCCCATTTCCTCCTCCTCCAACTCCTCCAACTCCTCTTCTTCTGCCCATACACGCTGAACAGTAAATGAATGAACAATGGTCCCCTCTTCTGTCTCGCCAACATTCTCCTCCTCTTCCTCCTCATCCTCCTCCACCTCCTCCGCTATGCGCTGAGAAACAGACCTAAGGGTGCTTTGGCTATCAACAAGGGAATCTTCTTCCCCCGTCTCTTGTGACGAGCGCAAAGCTTCCGACTTTATGCTGACCAGAGAGTTTTTCAACAGGCCAAGGAGCGGGATGGTGAGGCTGATGTTGGCGGCATCGCCACTGACCATCTGTGTTGACTCCTCAAAGTTACTCAGCACCTGACAGATATCAGACATCCACGTCCACTCCTCATTGTAGACTTGAGGAAGCTGACTGACCTGACTACTGGTGGAAGTTGACATCTGGCAGTCTACAATCGCTCTGCGCTGCTGGTAAACTCTGGATAACATGGTTAATGTTGAATTCCACCTCGTGGGCACGTCGCACAACAGTAGGTGAGCGGGCAGTTGGAGGCGGCGCTGCGCTGCCCTGAGAGTGGCAGCATCTGTGCTGGACTTCCTGAAATGCGCACAGATGCGGCGAACCTTCGTGAGCAAATCAGACAGATTGGGGTATGTCTTGAGGAAACGCTGAACTATGAGATTTAACATATGGGCCAAGCATGGCACATGTGTCAGTCTGCCGAGTTGCAGAGCCGCCACCAGGTTACGGCCGTCGTCACACACAACCATGCCTGACTTCAGGTTCAGCGTTGCCAGCCGCAGATCGGTCTGTGCCGTGATGCCCTGTAATAGCTCTTGGGCGGTGTGCCTTTTATTGCCTAGGCTCAGCAGTTTGAGCACCGCCTGCTGTCGCTTAGCGACGGCACTGCTGCTGTGCCTAGAGCTACCGACTGATGGCGCCATGCCCACGGATGGTAATTCGGAGGAGGAGGTGGAGGAGGGGTGGGAGGAGGAGGAGGCATAATAGGCCTTTGAGACCTGGACCGAGGTAGGCCCCGCAATCCTCGGCGTTGGCAGTATATGACCAGCCCCAGGGTCAAACTCAGTCCCAGCCTCCACCAAGATAACCCAATGTGCCGTCAGCGATATATAGAGGCCCTGCCCGGCAGCACTCGTCCACGTGTCCGTGGTCAGGTGGACCTTGTCAGAAACGGTGTTGGTCAGGGCACGGATGATGTTCTCTGACACGTGCTTGTGCAGGGCTGGGACGGCACATCGGGAAAAGTAGTGGCGGCTGGGGACCGAATACCGAGGGGCGGCCGCCGCCATGAGGTTTCGAAAGGCCTCGGTCTCTACCAGCCTAGAGGGCAGCATCTCCAGGCTAAGCATCTTGGAGATGTGGACGTTGAGGGCTTGGGCGTGTGGGTGGGTTGCGCTATACTTCCTTTTGCGCTCCAGCGTCTGGGGTATGGAGAGCTGAACGCTGGTGGATGCTGTGGAGGATCATGGAGGCGAAGATGGGGTTTTCGCACGGGAGGTGTTTGGGCCGGGGTCCTGGGCAGGGGGCTGACTAGCAGATGACACAGGGGAAGGAGCAGTGGTGTGCCCGGCCGGAGGTGAACGGGCTTGGTGCCATTGAGTGGGGTGTTTAGCATTCATATGCCTGCGCATACTGGTGGTAGTTAAGCTAGTAGTTGTGGAACCCCTGCTGATCCTGGTTTGGCACAGGTTGCACACCACAGTCCGTCGGTCATCCGGTGTTTCTTTAAAGAACCTCCAGACTTCTGAAAATCTAGCCCTCGCCACGGGAGCTTGACTACGGGAAACATTTGGCGCTGATGCACCAGCTATGGCCCTGCCTCTCCGTCTGGCCCCACCACTGCCTCTTCCAACCTGTTCTGCTATAGGACTCGCCTCCGTCTCAGAAGCACTGTGTTCACCCGGCCTATCAACCCAGCTTGGGTCTGTCACCTCATCATCCTCCGATCCCTCAGTCTGCTCCCCCCTCGGACTTCCTGCCCTGACAACAACTTCACCACTGTCTGACAACCGTGTCTCCTCATCGTCCGACACCTCTTTCCACTACGTCAATAATGTCATCATCACCAACAGACTGCGACCGATGGAAAACCTGGGCATCGGAAAATAGCTCAGCAGCAACCAGACAAGTGGTTTGTGACTGTGGGAAGGGTCCAGAATACAGTTCCTCAGAGTATGCCGGTTCAAATGCCAAATTTTGCTGGGAGGGGGCAGACTGGGGGGAAGGAGGCTGAGGTGGAGGAGCTGGAGGAGTGCTGATTTCGGTGACATGGGTGGACTGCGTGGAAGACTGACTGGTGGACAAATGGCTAGAAGCATTGTCCGCAATCCACGACATCACCTCTCCGCACTGTTCTGGCCTCAACAGTGCTCTACCACGAGTCCCAGTAACTTGAGACATGATAAACCTAGGGAGTGTAGCTCTGCGGCGTTCCCCTGCTCCCTCATCAGCAGGTGGTGTCTCACCCCACCCAGGACCACGGCCTCTGACCCCTGCAGTAGTTGGACGCCCACGTCCACGCCCTCGTCCTCTACCCCTAGCCCTCGGGTTAAACATTTTCCAAATTAAAGTGTAAACTTAAAATTTTTTTTTTTGTGTTTATTTTTTTTTATTTATTTATTTTTTTAAACAAAACGACGCTATCCTATTGCTATGGCTAGTTTCTAGGAAAAGTATAAAAAATGGGAAATTGTGGGTGGGAGAGCTCAAAAAGGCTACTTAGGAATCCCTGGTAAATCACTCAGGTGAATAAAGAAAAAAGTACAACTAGTAATTTTTTGTTTAAATTAAGGTATATATTTATTTACAAAGGACACGTAAATGAAATTCTTTACTGTCAAGATGTGGAGTTTCCACGGTATGGATGGCCAATCTACGGGTAAAGGAGATATAAAAAAGGGGAGTCAGAGGGTAAGCCTGGGGTGTCCTCGGATATGTGAGTAGCTTAATAAATAATAAAGCATAACAGGGCTCACCTCAGGAATAGATTACTGCTCGGAGCTCCCTATAGGAGGCATAAGTGTAGATCCTGAGAAGATGGCGTCACAAGTGCTGATGCTCCAATATGCAGTTTATGGACGTCAAAAGAGTACGGGAAGAACCCGTAAGGAGTACACATAGAAATGCACGGAAATAAGCAGAGTAGTGAAGAGAGTCCAGTAGGGTTTAGGGTGTGTAAGACTCAGAGGTCATGCAGTGTTACCCTATACAAAACCCTATTACGGACTGTCGGTCTATCACTCCCTGAAAGCCTAGCCTCGGAACTGGGGTCCTTAATGACCGCAGTCCCGACTGGAACCTGACCCTGCAATTACTGGCCCTGTTATTGGCCTATTCTAGCAGGTAACGTCAGAAAACGCGTCAGAGGAGAGTCAGTATAGTGTTAATTCTGACCCCCTGTGGGTAATGAAAAACATGTCATGGCTGAGATCTGATTCCCATGTCCCGACAAGACTTGTTTCGCCCTATGGGCTCATCAGGGGATTGTTGGGTTCATGCAGAGGATACAGCCTGCATTTGAATGATAAGAAGCAGTGTAAGGCCCTCATAAACTAGATATATCATATAAATTCAGTCCAAGTTTAGTGAGTAATCTTACCTTGTCCCTGGTGGGGGCAAGTGTGTGGTAGCCAGGCAGTGGGTGGCTGGTGAGGTATATAACCTCTCGGTAGAAGCCAAGGAGACCAGTGGGTTCTCTAGTGTGGTCACTAGTGCCGCGGCTTTTAAAGAGCGCGCGCCGTGATGTCAGACTGTGCCGGGGGGCCGCCCACCTGGAGTCGCCCACTCAGGTAAGCCAATGGGAGAGGAGTCTCGCACTATTGGCGCCGTGTGCATCAGGGTGCCCGCGCGTGGCCGCGCCAGAAAGTGTCGCGGCCTGAGTACGCGCACGACCGGCATGACACCGGAAGTTACGCGCACGCTCCCCACTATTTGGTAGTGAGCGTGCGCGTAACTTCCGGTGTCATGCTGGTCGTGCGCGCACTCAGGCCGCGACACTTTCTGGCGCGGCCACACGCGGGCACCATGAAACCAAGCTAGTGACCACACTGGCTTGGTTTCATGGAAACAACTTACAGTAGTTGTAATGCAGGATCTGGGGGTGGACAGGTGACATAGAAATAGACATAGGGTGCCCTAACACTAATTCCCCTTCCAGCTTTCCCTGCCTGATTGCCTTGCCTCACCAGGCGGTAGGGAATTTTAAATAGCCACTAGGAAATCACTATTTGGGAGGTGAGAAGTAAAAAACAAAAATGCCTGTAGCAGCCAAAGTTTAAGAACAACAAATGTTTTATATGGTTCTGGATATGAGATTTTAGGTTATGTTATTTGGTTTCTGGTTGATTGTACGCCCCTATATCTGGTATTATGTAATTCTGTTTCATAAGATTTAAAACAAATCTTTCAGTACATGTGCAGTGATCACACAAGCGGAAGACCTGTTTAGTTTGCTAATCTCATTATATGGTATTAGGAATTGCTGTAATATCAGATGCCAGTGAAGTTTACTTGTGGTTGTGTTCACATGTTGCAATAGTGAGCTGCACGAGCAAAATAAAAATGTGCTCCAAAACGGCTTATATTTCACTGTAAATGGCTGTGGGTTTTCAGTCATTCATTTTGCAATTTTTATAGGTCAAAATCTTTAGCAACTTCAGAACCAACCTAATTTTAAATTTAGTTTTTTTTATTTTTCCTCTCCATCCTAATCCAGAACAATTTTTTTTACTATTATCTACCAGTTTGCCTGTAAGAAAAGGTTTTTTTTGCAGTACTTGTTGTATTTTTTATGATATCATATCATAGTACATAACCCACGTGTAAAAAACATTTTACCTTTACAATTTTTATGTTTTCTAACAGAAATATTTTTTTACTGATTTATTTTACAAATTATATTTTATTCCCTTGAGGAGGAAATCACACTGCATACTCATAATACTGATGCATTACTGACTGTCTGTGTAAACCATGACACTATCAAGTCATAGAAGCGCTAATATTTGCTAGTGAATTTGCCAAAGTTATACGTCAGGCAGATTCCCGGATTGATGAACTAACCATTGATTGGTTGATGACGTTCAGGGTGTTTTCCCAGTGATGTTACTGTCCTTAGAACATATATGCTCAACAGAGGCCAGTGGTGGGGTGCAGTATGTCGCATGCATCTCCTATTTCCTCCAGTAACCTCCGCTGAGCGTATACGTCATTCAGCAGGAGGGAGAAGGATAGAAGGATGCAGCTTGTTACATCTTTGCATCTTGTGTTTTAAACAGTATAGAACATATACTGTGCATACAAAAGCAAAAAGATGAATCTCCTAGTGATGTTTACACAATAAAGATCATTTTTATCACCTTACTTCACAATTTTACTTAGTTTAATTGTTTTTTTAGCTCCTATCACTTAGTGATGGTCAATGTAAGATTCCATGGTGTGGATGGTGATTCTCTAAGTAGACACGTCATAATCCATCTGGTTCTGTGTGCTGACAATGTGCTTAGATTATCAGGGTGCATTTCTATCTACACTTTTATTTTGCTTCTGAACATACTAATAGTATTCGACACGTAGAAAGAGAGATGAGAGAAATCTAAGATAAGAAATTATGAGATCCATAAGATGCATATAACACACAGTGACTCATTGAAGCTCTGCTACATCTGAGCTAGAACAAATGCAGTCAGCTCCGCTATATCTGAGCTATAACACACAGAGTAGCTCCCTCTCTAGATAAAAACCGCATCTTATATGTACCTTGTAGAGTAAGTCTTTCCCCAATGTCTGCCGACAGGAAGTTGGTGTATGTGAGCTAGTTTTGTAATGGAGGATGGAGGGGCTGTAGGCAGAGAGGAGAAGCAGACAGGAGAAGCTATTTATGAGAAGAATCTGCCATGCCCAATCATAATCAGAAATTTTTTGTTAATGATAGTGAATTAGAGAATGTGTTATTTTGTGACCCTAAGAATATTTAAGAATCTTGTCTTCATGGGAATACCCCTTCTAGGCTGAGGACATTCTGTACATAATCCCTGTGGGATTGGATGACAAGCATCTCATCCATAAAATCACTTACCTGGCAGGTTTTGGATCAGCATCACAGGTATGTGAATTATGACTGGGGATTCTTGGAACCTAATTCAACATTTTCAATTCTAAGGTTGAACTCTACTTTTTACTAGAGATATATTACAGCAGTCTTTTGCACATTTCAGAATAACTAGGTGATTTTGTTACATGTATCCCCAGCATGAAGCATACTGGAAACAGTATGCCACTGTAACTTATACAGTAACATAAGGACCATTTCTTATGGTGCCAGTAGTCCCACTCATGGGTACATCCATTCATAATGTGATTAGACATGTCACAATGAGGGGCTCACAAACTGCTGTACAACACTTCCGTCTACTTTGACATCTGATATGTGTAGTCCTTCCAGCTAACTCTGTGCACAGAGATTTATGGTTCAAGCTGCCAGACGTGTCCCTGTCTTCTTAGGAGATTGTTAACTTTTCACTTCTTTTTAGTTCATCCACACTACATTCAGAGAAGACTTGACTGGAACTAGTCTGCTGCGGATTAAGACTGCCATGGGACCTGGGCTGTATGAATATTATAGCCCCTACAACTTCAGAATCACTTCCTACATATGGTATTAGAATCAGCTTCTTGAGGAATGGAGGATGTATCCCTTCTGCTTGCTTTCAATCTGCAGTTGCAGGAACCTTGCTGGACCTTCAAAAGTCCTGAAATAGGTCTTGTGCACATGTGTATTGAGAGCATGATCACATTTACAAGGATTTCATGGGCAAAAGTCGTTCTCTCTATCAAATTTGGTTGGTGGTTAGGGTGGCCATGTGCCCCTTATTAGGCTGAAGCCTCAGGCTACCGCCCGAACTGCCGCTACTGCAGCTAGTATACATACAATACTACAATCTTACATAGATCTGAGCTGCTGTATCTAAGCTGCCCTGTTACAAAAGAAGTATTATTAATATGCCGTTTCCAAAATACATTCAGATGTTTGGTGGTGAAGAGGTAGTCATATATTTGGGCATTTGCTCCTAATTCTTTTAGAAGCTGGTATCAAACAATTGTCTGCCACTTCTGCATTAATGGTTCATGAGAGTTGCTTAAAGATACTGATGGACATGAGGAAAAGTTTATTGAGCCAAGCTAAAGTCTTTCCCTGGGGCCTGTGAGTCTTGAGTTATAGAATAGAATAGTATAGTACAGTATATAGTATAGAATAATAAAAATACAGGCAGTCCCCAGGTTACGTACAAGATAGGGTCCATCGGTTATAATTGTAGTTCCAGCCAAAATTTTTTGTGCCCCAGTGACAATTGGAGTTTCAAAAGTTTTTGCTGTAGCGGGACCAGAGATTATCAATAAAGCTTCATTACAGACACTTTACAGCTGATCACTGCAGTCTGGGACTATAGTAAAGTATCCATAAAGCTTCACCAGAGGTCACATTGGGCAAAGGGTCCTGTCTTTAACTAGGAGTCATCTGTAAGTTGGGTGTCCTTAAGTAGGGGACCGCCTATACCTGTGTGAAGGGGCCTAAGTCTTCAGTTTTCTTTACTAGTTATAAGTCTTCAAATTCTATAAACTTGCAGTAAAATTGACAAGGATCTGACATATTAAATAATTTGACAGCAATCATCTATTGGACATTTTCCACACTATATAATTATAGTATTGGCTCATAAAAAGGAAAAAAGAAACTATTATGTCTAAATTAATATTACAATGTGTCAAAAACTGAATGTTACTGGTATTTCACACCTCAATATAAAGATGAAGAAATGTCTTTTAATTTGCATTCATACAAATGGAACAGGTGTGCCCTAATATTCTCATCATAAGACGGGTGTCTGCGGTCACTGCGACGTCACTCCAGGGCTCATATTAATTAGAAAGAACGCATTGTCCCCTGTTGACCTATTGATATTAAATTACAAGTCATACAACAGTACAATTTTTACATTTAGACTTTGTCTCCTCCCCAGAATTGTGTAAGATGCCTTGTGGAATGTACAGCAGAGGCCTCAGGGTATCAGATTGCCGAGGAGACAATCTGATATTTTCTACATTTTGGAGTCTGATTTACACAAGGAGAAAGTTTAAGATAAGCAGTCATTAACCATTTCAGTAGCATTCAAGCAACTATTTCCCTAAAACAAGGGAACATTTTTGATTTTGTATTTTGTATCAGCACAATATCTTTTTTTTTTTTTTTTTTAAAGACTTATTAACAAAGGAGTGTCCACTATGCGTCTTTTAAAAATTGATCTATTTTGTAGTCTTTCCATTTGTATCTATTAGTGGATTATAATATAAACTACCTATAACAAGACAAAACTTCCAGGGGTCCATGGCCACCCAAACTACCCTCCAGATTTCATACTGAAAAGGACCTTCACTCATGAAACCTGTTCCTACTCTCAATACACAAGATCATGAAGGTCCTCCATTCCCCACAAAGCCTGATTCTAGTACTATGTGTAGGAAGAGAATTCCAGACTTGTAGGGGTTATAAAATACATACAGCCCAGGTTTAATCTTCCCCTGGTATCCACAGCCTCATTTTCATGCCTGCAAAAAAAAATTATAGTTTTACAGTTGTTTGAGAGCAAATCACCTGATTTCCCAGTATCATCAGTGAAAAAAAGCTGATTGCACCTCATGGACGGTGGACCCATAGACAGGACAGGTTTCAACAGAACATGGATCTAATGGAAGAACTGACCTGACGTGATAAAACACATAGGGGCACATTTATCATATGATGTCGCCCCTTACTCCCCAGCACCCACTTAATCTACACCTGGCATAGCAATGAGCCGTAGCCTGCACCTGTCAGGTATAAGGGCTTATTCACACATCAGTTTTATTCTCTGTATGCTCTCCATGATTTTAACACATTGGAGGCCATGTAATAATAATAATTCTTTATTTATATAGCACACACAAATGGGGCTCACAATCTATGTATCTTTTTTTCCTTCGGTGTATAATTGAGACTTTTGGAAGGTCTTTTTTGTGTCTTATGTATGATCATGTCTTTTTTCTTGAAAATGCATGTTTAGTTTTTGCCTTTCCTGGCAGATCCAACTTTTGTCTTTTTTTAGACTTTTTGTTGTAAATGTCTCAAATCCACATGGACAATAGGCACCCTTACCTAACCCTTAAGTAAGCAACACATTTCAATAAAATGTGAATGTAAAAATGTATAAATGTAAAAAAAACCCCAAACTTTCAAGCCTAACAGGTTTATGTACAAAATGTTAAACATTTAAAGCATGTGACATACATTTTAAATGACATGTTAAAAAGTTCCATAAAAAAAAATCCTTCCTCTGCACCTGCCCTGGACCTAAAAAGTCGCAAAAATAAGCAAAAAAAAAGATATATAAGTGAAAAGTTGTATGGAACATCTAAAAATAAAGATACATAAAGCACAAGGTGCAGATAAAGGTGTACTTGAAAAACAACAGCAAAAGTCGCAGTGGAAATTTACAAAAATGGCAAAAGTCACAAAAATAAGACAATTAAACTAGCATAAATAAAGATACATGTCCCGCATAGTGTACAGACTCTTTATTGTCTATTTTTTCACATGTCGTTTTTTGTTCCGCAGAACCTTGGTCCATTTAAAAAATTGAAGAGCCGCAAAAACTGATGTGTTGCTTAGGAACTAAGTGTTATACCTTCCGTTCAAGGTAAAATCATCATTTTCTTTTGTTGACGTGAATAGAACAGAAAGCAAATAAATCAGAAATATACAGTTGCTCACTCAAAATACATATAAACAAGCAGAGTATTATCGCTAAGAGTGATAGTAGTGCCTAAAATGTAACATTTATTAAGAACACAAAAATCACACAAGAAACAAATGTGTAAAGGTAATCCACGGGTCACCATCCAGCAACCTGTACAAATGAAAAAGTATACAAATCATACAAATACCACATCAGAGAATAAATGCATCATTAACTGATATCTTTTACCATGGATTAGGTGTGTAATAGTTAATTGACAAAGGAGTAGAGAATACAGGTACAGTGACAATGTCCCTAAATTTTTCTTCAATAGCTCCAGCCCTTACAAGGGCAGTCCCATGACTGTCCCTATTAGGAAAATCAAGTCCACCATCCACACATAATTCCCTGAGGCGTTTCTTCACTGTCCGATTCCTCAGAGGGTCTCATGGTATAGAAGAGGGCAATATCCACAGGCTCAAATGATGCAACCTGGTAGGGGCTGGCTGTCGGCCTAGCTCCCGTATTAAGAAAAGACAAATGTTTCTATTTTCTTTTTTTACCCCTTTTAATATTGATTTGTGCCTATATGGGAGCAAATAATTGCGCAGTAGCACACCATTCCAGACTATGCTTAGGAAAGGCAATGGTGTGATTTTAAATAGCACCTTTCTTTAAATTTGTGCCTAATAAGGCTACAAAAAAAACCTGCATTTGACAAAGAGTCAAAACGAAAAAGACAAATGAGGTGCAAAAAATAGTTTTACAACAGACGCAGAAAGAGCTCAGTGAAGGCGGAAATAAGATAAATGACCCCTAATAGCCATCTAGATATTATGGTAACATGTCTGATAAAGAGAGATGCACAGTCTCGAAAGCTAACTTGCAACATCATCCTGTTTAGGTATCATAATCTAAAGAACAAAAGACTTGGTGGTTGGTAAAGTACATTTTAGTGATCAGCGTCAGGCATCTGCTAATAAATCAAATAAAATTATGGGATGTATCAAGAGAGGAATAGATTCCCATGATAAGGACATATAGGGGGAGATTTGTCACTCACTACCTTTCTTTAAAATGTTAGAACAAAAAAGTCAAAGATTTTTGCGTAATGTCATTTTTTTACGCAAAAAAAGACAAATGAGATGAAGAAAATAGACAAAAAAGGAACTTGACTGACAGGAAAACTAGAAAGAGAATAGATAAATCTCCCCCATAGTTTTGCCCTTATACAAATCACTGGTCTGACACATGGAATATTGGGGGAATTTATCAAGCTGCCTAAGAGCAAGAAGGTGCTTAGTTGCCCATGGCAACCAATTACAGCTCAGCTTTCATTTTACCAATGCTCATGAGCTGTAATTGGTTGCCATGGGCAACTAAGCACCTCCTTACTCTTAGGCAGTTTGATAAATCTCCCCCATTATGTACAGTTTTGGTCACCAGTGTAAAAGACATAGTAGAACTGGAACGGGTGCAGAGGAGAGCAACCAAGATTATTAGGGGAATGGGGGGACTAGACTACAATGATAGATTACAAAATTGCGTGTGAGGGGAGACCGCATTAAAATGTACAAATACCTGAACAGACAGTACACGGATCTCTCCAAAGATCTTTTTATACCTCGGCCTGTGACCAGGACAAGGGGGCATCCTCTGCGCCTAGAGGAGAGGCGATTCTACCATCACCATAGACAAAGGTTCTTTACTGTAAGAGCAGTGAGACTGTGGAACTCTCTGCCGCAGGAGGTTGTTATGGCCGACTCTATGTACATGTTCAAGAGAGGCCTGGATGCCTTTCTGGAGAGAAAAAATATCACGGGTTATGGGGATAAAACATTATTTTAAAACTTAAAGATTCGACTTTACGCTCTAACACAATACAAAACTTTTTAATTAGCTTTTTTTCAATCTGTTTACCAATCATCCTCAACGACGGCTTGTAGCACAGATTTTTTTGAGCTACTGAAATTTTGAAGACTTCAGATACAGTTATAATGTGCAAAATTTGAATGTGCTAAATTAGAAAAAACTTGCAGGTACACTCTATAATAATCACCACTTCCCAAATTACCAAATCTTTCAAAATCTAAGAGTGATTGTCTCATATGTTGAATGCTGTAACGGAAGAAAGGTCCCAAATTTCCAGTTTTGCAGCTTTCCATCAATTTTAGCGTTGAATGTGGTAGCTTCCTCCAAGTACACTGCATGAAATATTAAAATGGTGCCACTAAAATGTAAAAATTGCTCAATCGAAAACATGTCCTCACATCTCTCTGGGAATGGAAAAATAAATGACTTTTGAAAGGAAGTAGGGAGACAAAGATCGAAATTCTGCTAAATCCTTTAAGGGTTAATAGAAGGAAGTCATACTTATAGTTAAATGTTGCTGTTTTGGGAAACACTTCTATAGTTTATTGATGTTTGGAAAATATTATGAAACATAATTTTATTTTTGGCGCACACCCCTTTCCTGGGAAACCACACCCCCTTTTCAGAGGCTGTACGCCTTTTGTTGTACTGTGATAATATTAGTTAAAAACTGTTTCATACTCTTGATCTATGTGGAACAAAGCATTGAAGACAGAACAACAACAGAAACAGTATTCTGTCCTAATCTTCATCAATGTAAATTGATTTATAGAACTGTTACATTTTTTATTCCGAAAACTATTTTTTCATGGAATGGTAAAGACGCTATAAAGTAGGTTCTACAACCTTAGAAAAGTGGAGACACCAGAAACAGATTCAGATTCATAGATGAACAAATCGGAATATATATTCACTTTCTTAATATTCACTAGAGGTTGATATTACCTGTAAGATATCTTGTTGCTTTTTTTCCCATATTTTCAACAGTTTTTACAAATTGGTTAAAATCCAGTGTTTTTTTATTTACTTCATAATAATAGATTTTATTATATTCTAAACTAAGCCACCTGGAAGTATTAGATCCTGGGCTTATTTGTGATTTACCACCATTTCATGGACTTGCTCTTCCCATACATGCATCGACATTCAGAGTTAAGAAATTCAACGCTTGTTTGAATTCTGTTTTTTTAGAAGCTGTAGATATGTAATACACTGTATAAACAAAAATTTAAAAAAATATAATAAGAACAAGCAAGAAACAATAAATATTAGCTCAATAAGTAATAGACATGCACAGAATATGAAAGGGACTTGTGGTATAGGTTATTGCATATTGTAAGCTCCTTTAAGGGATCTGCAAGTTGCTTTGGTAAGTTTGGATGGTGAGAGAGATCATGTATTGGGGTTGTAAGTTCCATGATGATTCATTTGAACACATTAGCTACATCCTGATTCCTGGCTGTGAGATGTAGTTTTTAGCTTGCAGCGCCACTATGTTGGATAGCTCCCATAAAAAGATAAAAAAAACACTTGCCCTGTGGGTACTGCAAAACTCACTAGAAGTGTCAGTCAGATGAGACATCGCACCTGACAATTAAAGTACAATTTAGAACTTTTACAATATATTTGCAATGAGGGTCAAGGTTATAATAAGCTGAGATGGAGTCCACCTAGAATGACATGAAGCTACAGCATTTAAACCATGGTCTACATTTATTAAGACCGTGCACCAGTTTTCTGGTGGACTTTTTAGTGCAAACTGCTTGCACAGGTATTTAAGAAGTGCCCGCGACACATCAGCGCTATTCTTCACATGGCACAAATTTCATAATTGAAATAGGCACTCCAGTGCAGAGCGGGACCGTGCCACAAATTTATCATGCAAAATCTGACAGAAGTGTGGCGTATGCTCTATGTTAAAGGTGCACCAAAAAAAAGTTGGTGCACTCTGTCGGAGAATTTGCACCAAAAATCATGGAACCCTGCAATCCTTTCTAGTAAATCTATGTCTAATAATGTGTCCCACCAGTACAGCCCTGACCTGCCCAGGTATGGACACAAGTCCTGGACACGCATTTTAAGATTTATTTACATAACAGATGCTCTATGTATTAGGATCAAATTATTTATATGAATTTTGTGAAATGCTGCCATTTTGTTTCTTTTTGTTATGTTTGATGTACAGGCAGTCCCCGGGTTACTTACAGGAAACGTTCTGTACTTCAGTTGAATTTGTAAGGCAGAACAGGTATATTGTAAGTGTTACTCCAGACAAAGTATTTTTTCCATCCATGTCACAATAGGATTTTTATAATTTAGAGTTGTCATGGGAACAAGGAATAAAAATAAAGCTTCATTGCAGACACTTGTGTTTAACCTGGGGATAAAGTAGATTACCGCAATCCAGAGAGCTTCAACAGAAGTCACTAGAGGTTGTATGTAAGTCGGGTATTCTTCAGTCTGTATTAATAATAAATACTGAATAATCCTGATTTCATACACATTGGGGCATATTTACTTACCTGGTCCCTGGGTTCTCCCCGATCCGATATCCTGCTTCTGTCGCTTTCCTGATCAGGTCCACCGGAGTTCACCTTCTTCTTCCCGGTACATGTTAGTGCTTGGCTTGCGACACAATTTTAAATGTCAAAACCCGCGCGTTGTCCGAATCCGTCGGATCTTCCGTCGGCCCGCCCCCTGAAAATTCCGGAAATGCAGCCGCGGGACCTTCGTAAATAAGCCCCATCAACACTGATTTGTGATTTTTCAGCATTTCAGTATTATTTTCTGTTTAAAGGAAATCTACAATTTGGTAGAATTCATTTTAAACCAAGCATACATTTAGATTCCTGTAGTTATGTGGATGCAGGCTCTTATCTTGATAAGTTAGGGAACATAATGCTTTCACCCGCAAAAAAAGTATGCTAATTATGCTAATGAGGCTCCTGTAACCACCACACATGGCACTCAGTGCTCTCCTATTAGCCTAATTATTTATGCCTCCAGCATGAATGCGCCAGTGCTGCCTGGCATCCCTTTCCCCTTCTGGAGAAGCTGGAAAAAAAATCCAAATTTGGTAGAATTGCCAAAAAAAACACACTTGCGACACATTCCCATGCACTTTGTTTTTACATATTTTCCTGTGTGGTCGAAATAATACCTCATCTTTATTCATTGGATTGGTAGGATCCCAGAGATACCAAATTTATATAGTTTAGATTATGTTTGAGTTCTAAAAAAAATTAAAATCTTTAGTCCAAAAAAAAAAAATTCTTAGTTTTCTGAGACCAGAAATTTTGTCATAGTTCAGTGTGAAGAACTATGTAAGGTATAATTTTTGCGGGACAAGCTAACATTTTCATTCAAACCATTTTGGAAATTCTTTGACCTTGAGGCCTAGAAACTTACCTTTGGGCCGTGAATCTATAGTGAAGCAATGTGTTGCTTTTCTATTAATCTGTGGAACAATCTCTAGTGTTACAGGACTTTTCCCCACAAACATTACTCAATTATGGACCAGGGCCCCATTCTGACTTATTATAGTCTCATGTACTCACTAGTTATGTATTTTATCTTGTACTGACTAGTTATGTATATTAACCAGCCCTAAACAATCATATGTGTATATAACGTCTCGAATGATAACCAGAAAGTCCCTTTTGACTTGACCTTATTTCACCGATTGTCCATCAATGCCAGTTGACCAAGTCATCGTCATCGATCACATAAATACCATCTCATTTCACAAAAGGAGATACAAAGAAATGATAAGACACAAAAGGTATTTCATTAACTCAAAATAATCCATAAAATAAGCGCAAACCTATAAAAGGAGCTGTCTTCTACTTTAAGGAATGTTGTTTATTTGGCTGTGGAATTGTGCAAGCCTTGATATTAAATATGGGTCTACTTTGAGGTAAGAAGATTAAAAACTTGTTTTGCTAACCACTCTTGGCACAGAGATTAATCTCTACTGGACTAATTCTATCAACTGAAAGGTATATGGCTCTGCACATCCAGGCCAGGAAAGGTGTGCTCCCGATAAATTCTATGTCTGCTTTGTACACAATCTCTAGATTTAGCCAAGGCATTGTAGTAGTAGGATTTGTAATATAATACCGTCTTTGGATGACCTTGGAAGTGTCTACCTGCAGTATGTGCTGTATTTGGAGGTAATGATCTCAATGGCATGTAATCTCAATGCCATTACTCCACACGCATCAGAGGAATAAAAAAAGCCATTTTAGTTTTCCCTTTAGAGGGGCCGACTAGAGCCAACCCTCCAACCATATGATATTAAAGAGGACCTTTCACCACTTCACACTCACACAAGTGATGAAGAACATATCATTCTGTGGGGGCTTATATACAGATTTGGGGTTACTCAGAAAGTTCTTTCTAACCCTGTTGGTGCCAAAATGGACTGTGTACAAGTGTATGTAAGGGATCAAGAGGAGGGATCACCTGCTTAAGCTAAAGGGTAAGTGTTTATGTCCCTGAATGCTTTATTTCTATAAAAATTATGTTTTGAGTTTTAGTGTTAATATCCCCAATCAGTGCAAGGCTATTGACTATTTTAAGCATAACTCTAAAGTTAACTGGCCAAAATAGTTTTAGCACAGCTGGATACCATCCCTTTATTATGCTACTGGCTTCTTCCTTTCCCGAGATCCATCCAGGTATATCTATCAGCTCTTTTATAAAGTTATATTTAGCTCCTCCTGAAGTTGGTGGGCACTTCCTGGTTGTAATATCAGCTATAGGCACTGAGACCAGAGCTCATTTCCCATAATGCTGAGCTGTCCTCTCTAGCACTAACAGTTTTAGCCCACAGATTATTAAACATACACACATACAGACCTATGCACTGTTACACATATAGACCTAAATCTAATATAACCGAGCCTTATGACTACTATAAAATTTACAAAAAACAAATGGACCTTCTGTCACGGCAGGGATTAAATTCAAAATTTTTTACACAAAACTGCCTATAGGCAGTCAAAGAGAGCCCATATCTGGACAGGTGAAAAAAATAAAACTTCACTTTTATTGGAAAAATAACAAAAATAATTAACAATAATTCAAAAAAACATGGCATAGACCACTGGGTGCAGAGGACTCTAGTGAGTTAAGAACACAGTGTGGTCTAAGTCACAGGCAGTTGCATACACGAAGAAGGTTCAGAGCCTATACAATTGAACTGCTAACCGTGCACCATTGGTCAAGTATAATGCACTGTGTTAAGCGGCGCTGTCTGCATAAGGTAATGTAGCCTGTAATATGATATAAAGCCCTAGGCTGGATCTCTAGGCTGAGAGGCGCGAGTATTGCCTCAGCTGCCCCTCTAGGGGCCGCTATTGTGGTAAGGCATATGTTATAGTGTGTATTACATATAGGCGTTATGACTATTATACACACTACCTGCCATGATGGATGTGTCAGCCAGGCTGTTCAGAAGATGCTATTACTCTCCCCTGATTCCAGGACAGTGTGGTATGGGGAGTACAGAGAACAGAGAAGGTATAGCAAACAGAAGTAAATAGCCTTCATCCTATGTATCAAATTACTGAGCTGATCTTACCACAATCTCTCCATTGACTTGAGTGTAGCCTTGTCAAAGTCTACAGAGAAGTTGATGGTGTACAGGGAAGGTCAAAGGATGATAGATATTTACTAAACTGAGCAGCTGCAGGGGGAGGAGGTGGACTGTGTGAGGATACATGAGAGCAGATTGCAATCAGAGCAGCCATGATGGAGCTGCTGCTTCCTGTAATTACTGAGCAGAGATCAGAACTATTACCTTCTGTGACTTCTCAATCTGTAGACTGCATCTCCTGTTCCCTCTTCCTTCACTCGCTGACAGGAGACAGGAGCTGACAGGAGAGGGCTGAGACAGGATGATAGCAAAGGATTAAAAGGATGAAAAAACTTTATAAACTTTACAATTGCACTTTAAAACCTAAATAATTTTTTGAAGCTATTTTATCATTTCAGAAATGACATTTTTTGGACTTGATAAAGGAGTATGATTTCACTGGAATGAGGTGTGCAAAAAGTCTCATATGTATAAGCTTACTTTTATGGCATAAACTACTCTAGGTTTAAAGTTAGACCAGACTAACTTGTCTAAAAATGCTACATATTTATCATTTACAATAATAAATCTGCCACAGTTTAAACTTTGTAGTGCAATGTACTAATGAGTACTTTTAGCCTCCCCCATATTTGTATCACACGTGATAATAAGACTAAACATTTTCTCAGTTACATGATCCATACAAATCATTGTTATTATGCTATATAGCAACTAACATTCCGATTGCATTGGCATTACTGAGCTGGCATCGCTGTGGATACAATTTTTCTTTTAATTCTTCATTTCCTGTTTGTGTATACCCTGCTTTTAAGTGGGTGTGGATAAGAACCTTCAGCTAACAATTACTTGTTTCTCTAATAGATGGTTGCATGTTACATAGCCACATAGTTTCTATGGTTGAAAAAAGACACTTGTTCATCAAATTCAACCTAGGACGGGAAGGGATTGGATGAAAAAGGGATTTTGGGGAAACAATTCTGTATAACATATCTCTCAATGTTAATAAGGTGTAAAAAGGCATCTAGGCCCTTCTTGAAGATCTCTACTATTCCTGCTGTGACCAGCGCCTGAGGCAAGCTATTTCACAGATTGACAGTTCTCTTAGTAAAAAAAAAGCCCTGTCACATCTGGTGATTAAACCTTGTTTTCTCTAGTGCCCTTTTTGTCCTTCCATATGTTATGCCAAAGTGAAAACACTAACATGACAGATAAACACTATAAGGATGATAAACAATCTAGGTCACAACTGAGATAACATATAAGGTACAGAATCACATACACAAAAGGATAGTCAGAAACAAGAGCCAGATATCTGAAACCATGAGTATAGATGTATAGCAAGAAGCACAGACAATAGAGCTAGTAAAAAATCTTTAACCAGAAAGAGGATAGTGTATCAGATTATGATGTGCTCCAGGTGAGAGGGGCAGAGTTCTGGAAGTTTGAGAAATTTAAAAGTTGCTGGTTCAGATAAAAGTTAGCAGAGAGCCAGGGGAGGATTTTTCAATCAGCAGTCCAGCCACTAGAGCGATGTTCAGGCTGTGAACTGATTAACCAGATGAAATTTAGCATTCTCACAGCCTGCAGAAGGCCCTGACACAGATGTTACACCTTTCTGAACCTCAAATACAATCTGTCACCGAGGAGAAAATACTGAATTGCATAAATTAATTGTCTCATTCTTTTTTCCCCAATGAACTTGGCTACTTTATTTTTCTTTAAAACCTGTCCATCTGTTCATTAGATATGTCCCCAGATTGTCATAAAAGAATTATCTTCTGTCGCCCTGGTGATTAAACCTTGTTTTCTCTAATGTCCTTTTTGTCTTTGCATATGTTATACCAAAGTGAAAACACTAACAAGACAGATAAACACTATAAGTGTTGTAAACAATCCAGGTCACAACTGAGATAGCATATAAGGTACAGAATCACATACACTAAAGGATAGTCAGAAACAAGAGCCAGATATCTGAAACCATGAGTACAGATGTAAAGAAAGAAGCACACACAATAGAGCTAGCAAGAAAATCTTTAACCAGAAAGAGGATGGTGCACACCAGGTATGTATCAGATTACGATGTGCTCCAGGTGAGAGGGCCAGAGTTCTGGAAGTTTGAGAAATTTAAAAGTTGCTGGTTCAGATAAAAGGTAGCAGAGAGCCAGGGGAGGTGGTTTCAATCAGCAGTCCAGCCACTAGAGCGATGTTCAGGCTGTCAACTGAAATTAACTGGATGAAGTTCAGCATTCTCTCAGCCTGCAGAAGGCCCTGACACAGATGTGACAGCTTTCTGAACACCAAGGAGAAAATACTGAATTGCATAAATTACTTGTCTCATTCTTTTTTCCCCAATGAACTTGGCAACTTTATTTTTCTTTAAAACCTGTCCATTTGTTCATAAAATATGGTCCCCAGTTTGTCATAAAAGAATTAGCTTCTGCTGACCAGGAGTGGTAACCTTTAATTTTCATACAGCATAGAGAGACAGGCTCCCAGATAGAAAAGGTTACAGCTTTCTTGGTAAGCAAGAACTAATCTTTCAATATATGGATGGCATGAAGGTGGAGGTGGTTGTCAACACTACAGTTACCTTTGAAGGTGTTTAATCTCTATATTTTAAAGTATATTACTGTTTTCAAATTTCCAACTTATAGAAGACCTTTCCCCACCTCACATATGTGCAGGTTAGCATATCATTCTGTAAGGGCTGTTACACAGATTCAAGGGCACTTTGAACTTTTGCCGGCTGCGCCTGGCGTAGAAATAAACGCTGTGCAAGACCCAGCCCCCCCCCAGATACATCAAGAGGATCCAGCCTCTTGATGTATCGCGCTGCGCAAGAGTCGCAGTGGGGCTACCATACGCAGGTGCATGAGCGATATGCCGATATACGATAAATATACCCCACTGTATGTGCAATGCGCTGTAAATGCAATGTCAACAGAATATTAGTGGAATGTGTGGGAACATAGAGAAATTACAGCTCACTACTGTTCATAGTAGCTTCTCTGACATTATCTGCTACTGAATGGACAGTATGAAAGAAGATTCGCATAACACACGCCTCCAGCCCCAGCTCCTCCTCTCTGACAAAACAGATTACAATGGTCAGATATCGGGACTTATATCTCCACAATCTCCATACAAGTCAAGTTGTGAAAGGTCCTCTTTAAAGCTTATTTTTGGTCTTTCCAAATCAAGATACAGTGGGGCACACTTACTAATAACAGTGCACACTGCACTATATGCAGTTTGGCTGTCTAGTGTGCAGGGTGCTCCAGATCCTGGATTTCTGGTGCACGTTCTGCATGACTATAGCGCCCCCCTGCACTGCTCGACAGAGTGCACCACTTTCTTTTTAGTGCCCCTTTAACATAGAGCGTGCAACACATTTCTATCGGACTTTGCATGGTAAATCTGCCACAAGGTCTGACTGAGCATCGTAACACCCTCTTCAGTGCACAAAAGGGTCACGTACAACACAAATGTGTCGCAGGAGCTTCTTAAATTCCTGTGCAAGCAGTGTGCACCTAAAAGAACATGCCAAGTCTGAGATAAAACTGGTGCACGGCCATTAGTAAATCTGTCCCAGTATGTGCATGTACATAGAGATCTATGACTGACTGACACCATTGTTGGCCATTCTTTTCTGATACAAAGGATATCACCATCATCACTGATCTGACCATTTCCTGGATCTCCTCATCTCAGTTTCTATCACTTGCAAACCACTTCTCCTCCTAGTCCCCTTTCTATTGGTATCCGGAAAGACTATGTCTTAGGACCCCAAATCTACTCTATCTACACCACCATTTTCAGTGGCCTAACTAGAAGCTGATGGGCCCCAGTGCAAAGTCTGTGCCGGGCCCCTGACTATTTATAGTAATAGTCTTCTCATATGGGAAAGTGACAACATAAGGGCCCCCTAAACCTCTTGGGCCCAAGTGCGAACGCAACCTCTGCACCCCCTAAAGTTACGCCCCTGACCATTTTTGATTCTGATGATATATATTCTTGGTAAAGCATAAGTTAAAAATTTTGTAATTGGTTTAGGGACCATTAATCTTTAAAAATGTTATGCTTTTATTTCATGGAACTAGAATTTTGTTTTAGTACATGTTATCAAGTTCAAAAGTTTGTGAACACTTGTCTTGGCTCCAGGGTGATTCATTGGAAAGGCTTGGCTCTCAGTTGACTCTCAGGTTTCAGTTTACCATTGTATTAAGTCATTGTTTAATGTCGATTAATTTTGATGATTTGAATATTCCGAAAGTATTGGAGAAAGATCAACAGATGACAGATTGGTCTTAGATGCAGAAAGGTATTATTATTATTATTATTTATAGAGCACCATTAATTCAATGGTGCTGTACAATCAGTAAGGGGTTCACATACATTACTAAGACATGAATAAATGCAAGTACAAATACAAAGCTACAGTGATCAGGACACAAGCAGAAGGAGGACCCTGCCCATGAGGGCTCACAATCTATGTGGATGTGGGAGCAGAGCATTGCAGTAATTGTGTAATGTAGGTTATCGTGAACAGGTGGGTTTTCAGGTTACGTTTGAAGGAATGGAAGGTGGGGGACAGTCTGACACATTTGGTAGAGAGTTCCAGAGTATGGGGGATGCACCGGAGAAGTCCTAGATGCTGTGGTGAGAAGTGCAGATGGTAATAGACTGAAGCTGAAAGTCCTGTGACGAACGGAGATTACGTGTGGGGCAGTATGGGATTTGGTCAGAGATATATGGGGTCAGGGGACATATTGTGGATGGCTTTGTTTATGTCATTTTAAATTGAATTTGCTGGGCAATGGGTAACCAGTGGAGAGACTGGCAGAGAGGAGAGGCTGAGGAGAAACGAGGAGACAGATGGTTTAGCCAGGCAGCAGAGTTTAGGATGGATTGGAGGGGTGTTAGAGAGTTAGCTGAGGGCCTACAGAGAAGAGTGTTGCAGTAGTTCAAGCGGGAGATGATAAGGGCATGGACTAGTAATTTTTTAGACTCTAGATTGAGAAAGGGTCGGATGCGAGAGATGTTCTTAAGATAGAGGTTTCAGATTGTAGTAAGGGTCTGTATGTGAGGCTTAAACGATAAGGCAGAGTCAAAGATTAGTCCAAGACAGCGGAATTTAGGGACCGGGGAGAGCGTGCAGCCGTGAATTGTGACGGTTTGGATCTATGAACAAATATCACTCCCACTTTGAATAGATTTTCCTACCTAATAATATTGCTGTGTACTGCATACATATATGTTATAATAAAAAAGTAGATTGCCAATTTGTTGTCAATTATAACATTTGTGCAAGATATATAAGGAAAACAGGAAAAAAGGAAGAATAGTTCACTAGATCAATACGTTATGTAACCATTTTCTGTTTTTCGCAACTTCCAACATATTATACAGAACCATGGAATTGGCTATTGTCACACAAAACGTTTTTTTTTTGGCCAAGGAATCATGGGATGCACTGCAATATACTGAAGAATAGATTTTTTTTTTATAGAAAATCCATCCACATGCAGAAAAAAATCCATCATGATAAGCCAGGGACATTACTCATAGATCCAGGCACTGTGACTGTGGGAATCTTCTTATATTTGTTATCCATGGCCTCCTTCCTTCTAAAATCAACTTAAATCAATTATCCTAATGAGCAAGAATGGCTACTGGGGCAGTTCGCAGAGCCCCTCTGTGCTGCACTAAATGAGTCATGTTTGGAGGCTGCAAATCTCAACCTTCAGAGGGCATCAGACATGTGGTTCTGTGATCTACAGAGCCATAAATACAGGCAAGAAAAAAACAAAATTGGAGGATACATATCTTGTTCCCACCTATTTATCAGGCAAAACATGTTTCATTTTAGATGATTTTGGGATAAAAGGTGAGATTTTCCATAAAAGAATTCTAGAAAGAACATTTCCTACCTTCCTGAGGTGGCTGGTACTTGGGGTGAGGTAAAATTTGGTGATTCCCTATAAATAAGCTCCAAATCCATCCGGTACTGAACATTGAATTTAATTTACAAACTGAAAATGGAAACCCACCTTTTTTCCCTCTTTTATGCTTTTTTATTAGAAAATATTGTATATGTTTTTGTCCGTGGTTATGGAGGACAACAGTTAACATTAAAGTTCTTTAAAGTCAATTAGATCTATTTCACTGTATTTCCATTATTCTTCACTTACCAGTACAGTTAGACCACTATGTACAATCTGCTCAGTTGCTCCTGCTGTATAACATGCTGCCTGCAGTTAGGATACTATGTATAATTTGTGCAGCTCCTTCTTCTCTACATTATTTAATAAGCCAATGCTTAACCCTCATTTCACAGAGAAGAAGAAAAAGAAAAAAGACAGTACTTTAAAGTTACAGGTCACATTCATCGCTCCACCCTGTTCCGAAGTGGAAGACCCTTAATGTTCCAATGGTTGGTGATTAGAGATGAGCGAGCACTAAAATGCTCGGGTGCTCGTTACTCGAGCCGACCATTTCCCGATGCTCGAGTGCTCGTTTCGAGTAACGAGCCCCATTGAAATCAATGGGAGACCCGAGCATTTTTCAGTAAAATTACAAACTGAACGAGCACAGTGAAAGAACGCAGTGCAGAACAGATTGCAGATGTTCGGGAACATCTGCAATCTGTTCCGGAGACACGTGTGCAGAACAGTGTTCTCCGCAATAGTATTTGAAGAACAATATGTGTAGAGAACAACTTGCAGATGTTGCCAAACATCTGCAATGTGTTCTTCACACATATTGTTCTTCAAATACTATTGCGGAGAACACCGCTCTGCACGCGTGTCTCCGGAGCAGATCGCAGATGTCCCGGAGACACCCGTGCAGAACGGTGTTCTCCGCAATAGTATTTGAAGAACAATATGTGTGAAGAACAACTTGCAGATGTTTCCAAACATCTGCAAGTTGTTCTTCACACATATTGTTCTTCAAATACTATTGCGGAGAACACCGTTCTGCACGCGTGTCTCCGGAACAGATCGCAGATGTTCCCGAACATCTGCAATCTATTCTGCACTGTGTTCTTTCACTGTTTTCTTCAATTAAATGATTAAATTAAATGTTTTAATTGTATTTTTTTACTGTTCTTCACTTCTTTTTTTTAAATTAAATGCTCGTTATCGAGCAGGGCAAATACTCGTCCGAGCAGCGAGCCGGTCCGAGTATGCTAATACTCGACCGAGCATCAAGCTCGGACGAGTATACTCGCTCATCACTATTGGTGATCCCTCCCAGTGGCAGTGGACGCTATCAGCATTAGTCCACTTTTAAATCTTGCCTTTGGATGTAAAAGACAGCCGTGGATCCTGCCTAACGGGAGACAAACCAATCGTGCGGATCACCAAGGTTTAGGTAGACAGATATTTATTATTAGATATACTCACAAACAGAGTTTAAAATGTGCATGTTTAAGAAGTTTAAAAACGCCAGTGCACCTCGCTCAACCTCGGGTTTTATCTCTTCTGGGTTCTTCCGGGGCAAGACGTAATGTGCTTGACGTAACAGTAGGCATTTAAAAACACAGTTACTTCCAGTCTTTAAACAATTCCGAATTTGGGCAACAAATTTCTATACATTAATGTTTAACATACTTCCTTTTTGACGTAAAGCATAAGCCATTTGTTGCCAAATTTGGAATTGTTTAAAGGGGTATTCCCACAAAGACACGTTTCTTATATGAATAGCAAAATAACACATTCTCTAAGGCCCGTTCCACACTTGCAAGTGTGATGCGATGAACTCACATCACACTCGCAACGCATGCTGCCGGGAACGCACGGCCCGAATGCTGCACACCGGGAGTGAACTGACATGCTGAGTGTGGAATGGGCCTAATTAGTAACAAAAATGTAGCATGTCACAGATATAAGTCCAATTGTACACAATTTCAGTTTCCTCTAGACACAACCCTGTAACTTCTCTTAGGGTCGGGCGCCATCTTGGATGAGATCGTGGAGCTGAGTTTCTATCTGTTTCTGCTGTGTGGCTGTAGCCACGCCCCCTGCACGGAGCTCACAGATACTGACTGATTCACTGCCTGTCAGCACATGGTGAGTCAGGGGCTCATGTTCCAGGGGCAGGGGGTGAGATGTAGCAGAGCTGTGTCTCATGATCTGTTAGATGTAGCATACTGTGTATGCAGTAGGTATCTCATATCTGATCTGTCTCATCTCCCTTTCTATGTGTCAGTGTGTTAGTACAATGTCAGAAGCTAGATGAAAGTGTATATACACCTTGTACCCTGATAATCTAACCACACTGTCACCCCACAGAACCAGATGGATAATACAGTATGTGTCTGCTCAGAGAGGCTCCACCCACATCCTAGGATTTTACAGAGAGTGATAGGAGTTAAAACAGCAATAGAACTATGTAAAATTGTAAAGTAAGGGGTTAAAATGATCTTTATTGTGTTAACATCTCTAGGGGATTGAGATCTGAGAATTTTCTTTCGTGGGAAACATCTTCAAAGACTGGAAGTAACTGTGTATTTAAACGCCTACTGTTGCGTCAAGCACCATGTGAGTGTATCTAATAATAAATACCTGTCTCCCTAAACCTTGGTGATCCGCACAATTGGTTTGTCTCCCGTTATGCAGGATCCAAAGGCAAGATTGAAAAGTGGACTAATGCCGACAGCGTCCACTGCAACTGGCAGCGATCGCCAACCATTGGAACAGTAAGGGTCTTCCACTTCGGAACAGGGTGGAGCGATGAATGTGACCTTAAACTTGAAAGTATTGTCTTTTTTCTTTTTCTTCTCTGTGGTGAGAAGAGGGTCGAGCACTGGCTTATTTAATAATGTAATTTCAGCATTTGTGAGAGAGCATGCTTTTTTCCAATTACTCCTCTCGGTAAAAACCTTTCTCTCCAGGAAACAACTTTTTGGTTTTACTCCTTCTCTTTAACCTGCTGATAGGACACTATGCACAATCTACTCATCTCTCCCTGCTCTGTAACATGCTGCCTGCCGATAGGGCGCTATATACAATCTGCTCAGCTTCTCCTGCTCTATAACATGCTGCCTGCAGAAAGGACACTATATACAATCTGCTCAGCTTCTCCTGCTCTATAAAATGATTCCTCATATAGGACACTATTCACATTCTTCTCAGCTCCTCCTGCTTTATAACATGAAATCTATCTAAGTAAAACTATGTTCAATCTGTTCAACATTTATTGGCTGGGCTGTCTGCAGATAGGACATTATGAAAAATCAGATTTTTCTATTAGGATATATCTTCCTTTTTAAAGGAGCATTATAGTATTACACAGTTTAATTTCTCACGGTTTTCAAAAGTTCATACATCTTTTTTATGTCGGCTCCTCCTTCTCTTTTTACACATTTTCATGGTGCAGGTTCACTGTGTATATCCAGCAGCATCTAGAATCCATTCAATTACATGACATCAGAAGTAACCACAACCTCCTAATATCTGTATGGAGATACGATTAGTATCATGTGAGTAGTTGATTGGATGTGGTTAGTTTTTCTTTTTGGATCAGTTTTCCCTTGTTAAAGGGGTATTATTGTTACAGTAAATAAAGCATATTCTTTCTGTCTCTAATTGATTCTTCATGGTTTTTTGAATGTTAATTCATCTCTGTTGCATCTCTTTGATTTTGGCAACAAATTGTAAAATGATCACGATGATATCATAACCAAAGATAAAGGTAAGTATATTGATTAAAAGCATATTCACACAATATTGTGTTCCCGGAGTGACTGTTTTATTTTCATTGAATAATGTGGATGTAATGATGTGGAAGCTGCAAGAGGAGAAGAACTGCTAGAGAGACATTTTCTTAAAATATACATATCAAATGTGACAGCGAAGGTGTGCCATTGCTACAGGCAACATTGCTAAATACCGTATGTGGCAACACAAAGTACAATAAGCAAATACAAATGGCTGTACGGATATTTACCTTTGCAAAAAAAGATAAGCCTTTGTTTTATTACTAAGATGTAGGGCAACATTTAGAGCCTCCCTTGGCACTTGTAGAGGGAAACCCCAATGACCACCTATTGGTTCCATTAGTTGTCAGCGGGAGAGTAATGTGTCAGATGTTCTGCAGGCATTCCTTCAGAAAAATGTTAGAAGAAAAAAAGATGAGAATGTCCCTTAATATGTTTTAATTTTTGATTTGTGACTGGTCCAATAATTCTCTGGCCCTGGACTCTGATATCTTTAACAGGATTACCTGCCCACTTCCCCGTGCTTGGTATTAATCTCCATAGAAGTTTGCTAATGTTTATTGGACTTCCATATTTTTTAATTTTCCTAGCTCCTGACTATCCATTTTTTGGATTATGTATTGCACAGTCTTCTTTATTTTGACTTGTATTTCTACAGTTTTCTTGTCCATTTTTTTGTCTCCATGTTTTGAACTTCGGCACAAGAAAGGAAACATTGACCAGTTATCCCCTACTATCTGGGATAGGATAGGCAAGTGGGTAGTGGTAGCTCAAGCTTTAGGGCTCATTGTTCATGTCTGTCCTTTTGTTTGCCATCTTATTAATAAAATAACTAAATATGACCTTCTGAGAGACCATTGACACTAATGTGGGATTTGATAGCCAAGCAGAAGTTCTCAAAAAGAGATATTCATGCCAGAGGAATCTGCCCGACCATAGTCAGGAGTTTATAGTCGTATGCACAGACAACCGAAATATAAACATCAAGACTGATGGAGACAGGTTGGAATTATATCTGTGAAATGCTGTAAATGCTGTAGTAATCTATTATCTCCATAAGTTTCCATGCTTATTTCAGTACAGAGGATGAGAAAAATAGCCATTGGTTGAACAAATGCTTGGCCAACAATGGTTTATCCCTAAGCACATACAATATGTATTCACACCTGAAAGAGCCAGGAGAGAACCTGAAAATAAACAGGTCCTCAAAAAACTAACACATAAATCTAGATGCTAAGCAGCTGGCGAGGGTTCTGGCAAATGTTGGCATAGGTGAAAGGTTTTATTCGAAACAGAGATGCGTCTTTATTTTCTTCTGAGCTGATGAACCAAGAAGTAATACCAGATGATGTCTGGATGAAACCTATCTGGCAATCATTGTACATTTACTTTACAAAGTAAATTGGCTTAGTCAGGGAGTGGCATGTTTTTTTCATTCACTCAATGAACACAAACTCTGGGAATGTCTGAAATCACCGTGGAAATACTTTTCTTATACCTAATATCCTACAGTTTATCACATGCCTATGCCATGAATTGTCCCTTGTCCTCACAGTTTGACAGATGTACACTTTACATTAGCATTGACAGGAAGAAGTCATTTAGATTAATCACTCATCTAGTGATCTCCAAGAAAAAAAAACCGTAATGTTATGAACAGAACGTATGTTCCATGCCATAAGACTATCTGCCACCTGACACGTCATGGAGGTTCAATCATGCATGCCCCAGTATAGACTTATTACTCCGTGTACTTCCAGAAGGGATTTACAGCTCCGTTTATTCTGCCAAATATCCGGGATCCTAATCCAGCCTATCAATCAAACATTGGCAAGCATAGTCCATGGCAATAGGTTCTAGCTGGCACTTTGTGGATTAGCAACTCTTAATATCAGGAAGGAAGCATTCACGCTGCACTTAAAGTGTATTTGGCCTTAGTAGGATGTATAGGGTTATGCCACATGATGTATGCAATTGGGGAGATTTATCAGAAGTGTCTGAGAGCAGAACTGTTCTAGTTGCCCATGGTAACCAATCAGAGATCAGCTTTTATTTTCCCATTACTGTTTCTAAAATGAAAGCTGAGCTCTGATTGGTTTCCATGAGCAACTAGAACAGTTTTACCTCAGGCATTTCTGATAAATCTCCCCCAATATCTCTGTAGGTGTTTAAAACTCTTGCTATATTCTTATCTATGCACTGTGATGTATTTTTGATTATTCTGTGCCTTTATTCTCATGTATTTACTTGATAAGGGGTCTGGACAAGTTGCCTCATATTAAACTACCACATTTCTTCAGGCGGACTATAAAGATTACTTGCTTAAAGCAGGGCAGTGCTGCTGTAATCTCAGGACTTTACAAAACTCTGCAAACACACAATTTTTTTTCTCTCTAAAATATTATAATAATAAGGAACCGTGATGAAATAGTTTATTGCTGAATCTGCATACGCAGAGCTTCCTATAGTTTGTTTCCAGTCTCTTGCCCTTGGCAACCAATCAGAGCTCAGCTTTCACTTTCCCACAGCTGTTTAGAAAAAACGAAAGCTGAGCTAGAACTGATAAATTTCCCATTGTAACTGCATCTGTCTACACACAGGGGCAGATTTACTTACCCAGTCCATTCGCGATCCAGCGGTGGATTCGGGTCCAGCCGGGATTCAGTAAGGTAGTTCCTCCGACGTCCACCAGGGGGCGCTGCTGCGCTGAAGTCCGCTGAAATGCACTCAAGTACACCGGCCTATTCCTGGTGAAGGTAAGTGCAAGCTCCGCAACACTTTTTGTTTTTTAAATGCAGCGGTTTTTCCGAATCCGTTGGGTTTTCGTTCGGCCACGCCCCCCCATTTCTGTTGCGTGCATGCCAGCGCTGATGCGTCAAAATCTGATCGCTTGCGCCAAAATCCCAGGGCAATACAGGGAAAATCGGCGCAAATCGGAAATATTCGGGTAACACGTCGGGAAACCGCGAATCAGGCCCTTAGTTAATGACCCCCATTGTATCTATAGTGCAGTGACAATAACTGCATCTGTAGTATCAAACACCCTTATACCGCAGTAACTGATTTTTTAATCTCAACTCGTTTAATAGCACAATAACTGCATTTCTGTATTTGGATGGTGTAATAACACAGTTAAGGGGGGTAATTTATCATTGTTTTTTTGACTAAGTTTGGCATTGTTTTGGCACAGTTATGGTACAAATGTTGTTTTGCAGATTTCCCTTGTGCCAAATTAACATAAGACAGTGCAAAGTCACTTTGACATAGACCCTGCATGCACCAAATATTTTTTTTGCATAGACTAGTTTTCACAATACGACTGATTTCATGTATTGTAACTTTACGTTTAGGCGCAAGTTTTGGCACAAATTGACGCCAGTCCCCACCCTGTTCTATGTTCTGCGACCTTTGATGTTTTTTTGCAACTTGTTATACGATATGACACATACCAGTGTCATACCATATGACACTTACAGCAGATTTATCACTGGCCAATGCCACTTTAATGAATCTGACGGCAAAGACCTACATAAAACCGTCTAAATATAAATTATGCCCACTGAATTTCTAGACTCAAACTATGTGATTGCACAGTAAATTCATTTCTATATTCAGACGATGTAATATTGTGGCTAATACATTTCTGTTTTTTGATGGTGTAATGGAATAGTAACTGCATTTCTAGATTCAGGCGGTGTAATAGCGCAGTAACTGCATTTCTATATCTGAAAGGTGTAATACTGCAGTAACTTCTAGCAAAGTAACTGCATTTCTGCACTTAGGTGGTGTAATAGTGCGGTGACTGTATTTCTATATTCTGATGGTGTATACAGCTCTAACTACATTTCTATATTCTGAAGGTGCACACTAACTACATTTCCAAATGCAGATGGTGCAATAGTATCGTAACTGCAATTCTATTCTCAAACAGTGTAATCTATATTCAGACAGGTGGCCAGGGCTTAGATACCAATACACCAATGAGAGAATTCTAGACAAGAATTTTATCAAAGAAATAATCTTTATTAGAAATAATTAGAAATAAAAATTCATAAAATATATTCATAAAATTGTATATCCCAGAGGAGTAATTAGATATAGCAAGGTAGCAATCAATAATCATCAATAGTGTAAATATGTATCACTGAAATACAAATGGTATATAATAATACAATGCAGGACCCTCATGGAATATACAGAGTAAATAAATATAGCAGCTTACATGTCAGATTATATGTATCCCCAATCAAAGCTACACATGAAGTATAGGACTATCCAAGCTACACAAATCTGAAGAGGCAATTACTCCATGAATGCAAGGCAGAGGAACATGAGGGCAACATACTGCCAACGTGTGTTTCAACCGCAGTAGTATGGTAAGGCAATTTGTAGTATGGGACTGTAGGAGAATGTTATAGGAGATAGAAATGGATATAGGGAGATTGATAATAGAAGATAAATATGAAAGAGGATACTTGAGGAAAGTTCTCAGCAGCACAATTGCAAAAAAAATGTCGGATGCAAGCTACCAGGGCCAGGAAAACAGATCCTCCAAAATATATACAAGGAAAAAAGAAGAACTTCGACGCAGATAGATGTAAGGTTAAAAGGTGGTATCTTTATTCCATAGTGACAAGTGGCAACGTTTCGGCTCGGTATAAGCCTTTCTCAAGCCTTTTTCCCACTTTTCAGACTAAGAAATAGACAAATTATAGGAGATAGATAACTAGATGGATAGATAGATAAGCATCTTCAACGGGGCATTCAACCAAGGTGTTTTAACGAAGCAATACATCCTCTGCCCACAAAAGTCCACATACACGGGGCCCCATGAGGATGGGCACAGCCTATCATTCTGAATGTGTCATCATCACTAGCTGTTTGCAGAAACTTTTTGGATTGTGTTTGGACAAGCGCTTCACCCAGGCCATGAACCATAAAAACAATTTTAAAAATATATTTACTAGACCTTGTGGAACAATTCAACATATACCTACCAAACTTTGCACTTCCACATATAATGGTCTAATTTATAGTGGGTCACATAATACATCCATAACTTACTATTCCTCCGGTTCTAATGTGCCCCTCTTGCTCTGTTTCTTGTTCGCTCTGCCGTCACTGGCAACGGCTCATGTGCCTTCTGGTCACGCCTTCTACCTAAGGTCATGTGACCGTGACTGTTTTCTATGGTTTGGTTTGTTGCCAGGCGATAACATGTTTACATTTACTCACTCCGCCTTGCGACCAGATGTCCGATCATCAGTTGTCCGATTGGACCTCCCACTCCGTAACCCCCTTGTGACTCCATTGCCATATCACACAGCTGTGTTAATGTTCTTAGGGAGTTTCCCTTTTTTTCCTATTTAAATGCAGGCACTACAATGTGCATTTAGGTATGACTAAGGACTAATACATTGTCTTGTCCGAAATCCATTTTTTCATATAATTATGGATTAAATAAATTTTGTGAACTTTTACCTATTACCAGTGCCAACCAAGTGTATTTTCTTCTTTTTCTTCAATATCTTTCAATATCCCTTCTTTGTCCAGCACGGCATCATACATCTGATATGCATCTATGTGGGTGAGCACAAGCTTTTGTTTTTTCTCTTTTTATACATGGTCCTGGGCAAAAGCCCACTTTGCTGCCACCAAATCCGGCCCTTTCTATTAGCACATGTCTGTATTTCTCTTTTCATACACTGAAAAACAAATTTTAATGTTTCTTACCCTTAAAGGGGTATTCTCATCTGGGCATTCACATTCAGTTTCACTAATGTTCCATTTATAAACATTTCTTCAATTGAATGTTATTAAAAAAAATATTCCTGTGTGAAAATAATTTCTCATAATTTCTCATAGTCATTCTGTCCCTTAGAAACGAGATGGCTTCCTTGGTTACGACCACGTCACACTCTGGCAGCGGTGGCCAGACATGGGCTATTGGGTCTTGTCTGACCTCCTGGATTCAGCAATCATTACCACAGGACGGCTGTGGGTCATGTAGTAAATCCCGGACATTTCATATACAAAAACAATTTGTTTCTTTGTGCAATCCCTCCAGCAGAGGTGACGTATCCGAGGAAGCCTTCTCGTTTCTAAGGTACAAAATGACTACATTTATGAGAAATTATCTTCACACAGGAACATTTTTTTTAATAACATCTAATTGAAGAAATGTTTATAGATGGCAGATTTATCAAACTGAATGTTAATGCCCTGGGGAGAATCAATCTCCTTTAAAGAGTAACCGTCATTTGAGATAATTTTTAATATTGTATTCATGGGATGTGGTAAACGTTTTTCTAATATGCTTAGTTAGGAAATTCTGCTTAGTTTGTAAAAATCAAGCTTCTTCCTCCCATAGAAATGTGTATTCTAGCCTGTCCATTGTGTGTCTATGGTTAAACAGCTGTGAGATAGGAGAATTAACCCCTTCAATTTCAGCTTGATCTTTGAAAATACTAGTCATAGCATACTACAGCTAGGGAGAGAGCAGGAAGGGTTAACACTCACAGCTATGTAACAAACAGGAGAGGAGAGAGAGACCAGTCTAAAAACTGGTAGATCGATTTGCCATAGAAATGTAGAAGTAACATTATAACTAGGGGACATATTGCAACCTGTTTCTTTACAAATTAAGGAGAATTTCTTAAAGGGGTATTCCCACAAAGACAAGATTCGTAAATATACTCAGGATAACAAAATAACACATTCTATGATTTACTGTTATTAACAAAAATACAGCATTTCACATATACAATTTCACCCCAGCCTCTATTAGTCATCTGTGTATACAATTTCGATTTTTGGGGGTCCAACCATAAATCATAAGTGTAGGGTTAGGCAGGAAAGATTGTTCCCCTGTCTGACACTGCACTGAGCTCCTCTCTGTCTCCAGCCCCTCCTCTTGAATTCCAAAATGAGCTCACACAGAGACTACAACGTGAGCTGAGTAAATCTACAAGTGACAGGCAGAAAGAAATAGCAACGAAGTTGAACAAACCAAAATAGGGAAAAAGATTGTGTGTATACTATGCCGTATAAATATACTATGATTTTCATTCGTCCCTTTGTGATTTGACACCATGTGGCTTGTTGGTGATCATAAGGAAAGTCTATTGTTCTTTCTTTCAAAAAGAAGGAGGAAATAATCCAACAAAATAGCACAAATTTACACAAAACAGGTAGTAGCACAAAAATGTTTACTTTATTGTGGAAAAATGACAAATATTGGTTAAAAAATGGCCCCCCAGATGGGACACAAGACAATGTTGCATGCCAGGCATCAGTGGCCATTATCACATATATAGTACTGGTGGGAAGCATTAACAGATAGTAATACAATAGAAAGTGGTGATCACAAGTAAAACAAAGAGCTTACCCATATTGCACTGATCGTTGCCTGGAAAGACAACAGCCCCGACGCGCGTTTTGGCTGGTTTGCAGCCTTTGTCTGGGAGATACAGGCAGATAAGGTCTTTATCCAGGGGAAGGAGACACAACAGAGCTGACAGTGTATATTATGGCTATATAGCAGAGCTGAGAAAGTCATTGTGTGTGATATGCATTTCATGAATCTCATCCTCTCTCATCTCTGATCTGTCTCATCTCTCTTTTTGTGTGTCAGATATTAGTAGAATGTTCAAAAGCTAAATGAAATTGTATATAAACCTGTACCCTGATAATTTAAGCACATTATCAGCATACATCATCTCCTAGCACTAGAGGGATCATAATGTGTCTGCTTAGAGATTCCCCACCAATACTCTGGAATTTTTCACTGTCCATCCTAGGGAGTGATAGGAGCTAAAACGGCCAAAAAAACTAAGTAAAATTGTAAATTAAAAAGGTTAAAATGATCTTTATTGTGTAAACATCACTAGGGCATTGAAATCTTTCATGAGCCAACCCCTTTAATAAAGTATATAAAAATGTTCACAACACTCCTTTCTTCGGAAGAGACTTGGTTTGTCTGTTATCCCACAAATGGCCCTAGGCTAGTTGAAAGTCAGGCATTGAGGTAGAGGGAGCTGCCTTAGTTGAGGTAGCACTGCAGTCATAGTTTTCCTTATGCTTCCCTGGAAACTCACATGCAAATTCCTTTCCCACATGTCTGCATGTAAGAGACTGCTGAGTAATAGAAGAGAGTCTGCTCCACTCAGGGAAGACATCACCTGATTTATCAGAATTGCTATTACCTCTAGCAACAATTTAACTTTTAGAAGAAGAAGATTCAAAACACAAATCTTGGGACTTTTTATCCCTAGTTTTTAAAGACCTGGGTACACCTAGTGCTAAAATAATGGGTCAAGTGATACTACTCAAACAGATGGAACATGACTGATTGGTGTGAGGAGTTGTGTAAGGGGACCCAGCACTATCTGAGCTACATTCAGTGGGGGCCCCTGGGTGCAAAATCTGGAGGAGGCCCCCACTGAATGTAGCTCAGACAGTCATACACATCACTGCTGTTGGCCTAGCTCCTGGCCTAGCTGGCTAAGTGGCAGTGGCAGTAACACTGACTACTAGTACTAGTTGCCAATCCCTTACATCACTAATTACCTTAGAGTTCTCACCCTACACTGATAGATCGGGCCGATCTATGAGGAAGTAAACCTAACATTGATTGGCTAGGACTTGTTTAGCCAACTAATGTAAGGGTAAGAAGAGGCTAAGAAGGCAGATAGATCAGGTGTCACTCTGCATGCAGGACAGCTCATGAAAAAGCACGCTGCATGTACAGAGTCATTGAGTCACTGTCACAGCTGTGAACTGACTTTTGGACATTGCTGGTGGAGGCCCACTTATAAGTAAAGTGGTGGGGGCCCTGGGGCGTGCACCCCTGGAACCTTCCTTATAATCTGGCCTTGTCTCTAACCTATATTAAACAAGAAAGTAAGTAGTATAGAACTTTAATGCATAATATAACATATAGGGCAGAGATAACGCTTGTAATAACGCTGGAGGCGCTTGTACAAGTAGTCATCCACAGATTTTAATATAAGATAATATAATATACATTAATTCGTCTTGATATCTTGTGTAAGATGAAAGTGGAGCCAGGAAGGACAATGTACAAATCACTGGATCATAAGATACACGGTAAAGGTTGCTAGGTCTGATTTAACTTTACAGCAATTAACATCTGCAAGTTACAACAATTGCCTGCAGAATGAAAGTAAAACACAGTGTGCAAATATTAACATGAGAAGTTGTCTATACAGTAGATCAAGCCGGGGGTCCGTGCTATACACATCGGACATAATCTGCTGAAATACATTTTCAAGATAGGGATAGAATCATTGGTTTTGGAGATAAGGACTAAGTGTACCTAGTACTCAACAACAAGATCTTCTCTGGAACCATTCCAACCCAACTTATGAAATGCCAATTGCAATTTTAATATTCAGAATTGAATACCATATGCATGATACAGTCACAAGTATGGTACATGCAAATTCTGTCCTAGCATAGTGTTGTGAATATACACGCTATCATTGTTTAATATGCAGCTATGGCTCCTACTGGTCATGCGTGGTACAGCAATGCCTTGAAGGCTTTTTAAGATAATATATACTTAAATTGGAATTCTCCACTAGATGTATGAGTAAGTAAATGTCAATAAACTAAATATGTCAATAAAATCAGTCTGTAAATAGTTAATTCTGCTAATAGATGTGTAATGTAATTGTGGTGAGCCCCTAAAGGGAAATTACCATAAAATGATATGTGTATGAACCATTCATGCAACTAGAAGTTTATTCAGAGCCGTGTTCCAGTACTTTAGTATAAAATAAAGTTTTATCTTTAATTAAATGAAGCACAAGTGCTGCGGGGACCATAAACAGAGAACCCAGAGCCCCTCCAGACTCCGGGCTCTCCAGCTACTGAGTGGCTGCACAGAGCCGATCCACATCATGGCCGCAAGATTTCAGCAGACAGTATAGGGGAAAGTACCAAAGGATCAGGGAGGTGGGTTACTAGTGCTTCAGAGAACCTGGAGAGGAATTGAATGGTGGGTTTCCTTTGAGGACATGTTTGCATTTCTACTTTTATTCTATTACCAAAACATAGCCATAAAATTTTAGCAAATATTTTCTTCATTTTGTATTAGCCCTAATAGGGGGCTTGAACATACGATCATTATATCGCTTGTGTCATGAAATTCAATACTCCTGTTACACCATTACTAAAGTACTGTCGGGTGTGCTCAGAAGGACTCTTGCTGTCTTACGAGTCTTGATAAAATATATTCTGAATTTTACCCAGAAATCATGTTTCTAATCATGTATGATAATTTTATACCACTGATGTCAATTTATAACTGAGCTTCAACTACAGAATAAGGTGGCAAGTATGAACTTAAACATTAAGTGGTTCCCTTCACTTCCTAAATTTCACAAACTCATTTTAATGATCTGTTTAACCACCACTATGTTCCCTGATTTATATCAAACAAATGTTCTCCCTAATGAGTTCTTTCCTTGCCTCTTGTATGAGAAGTCTGAGGTTTTCTTTAACATTCCTCCCCCCACACACATGGAGGAAAAAGATTGGAATCACATTGGGCATTCTAGTAGGGTAGCAGTAGTAGTAGTATTATACTTACTGTATACCTAATAAATACAAATATGTATGAATCCAGGTGTAACATGAAGCATGGTCTAGATCTTATTCTCTCCAAATGATACTCATCTACAAAATTACTAGTCCATGTCCTCATCATCTCCCACTTGCACAACTGCAATATTCTTCTCAGCTAACTCTTTACCGCCCCTCCAATCCATCCTTTACTCTGCTTGCCGGCTAATCCATCTGTCTCCTCGCTTCTCCTCTGCCTCTCCTCACTGCCACTGGTTACCCATTGCACAGCAAATTCAATTAATAATACTAACCCTGACCTACAAAGCCATCCACAACATGTCCCCTCCATATAGCTCTGAACTAATCAGCCAATACTGCCCCACACGTGATCGCCGTTCCTCACAGGACTTTCAGCTTCACTCAATTACCATCCACAATTCTCATAACCGTCTCCAGGACTTTTCCCGTGCATCTCCCATACTCTGAAACTCTCTACCAAAATGTGTCAGACTGTCCCCCACATTCCAAACTTTCAAACATAACCTGAAAATCCACCAGTTCAGGATCGCCTACAACACACAGTAACTGCACTCTACTGTCGTCATGGCACCTGCGACGGACCATTCAGTGACACAGAGCCAATGCTGGAGCCGCAATGGATATAGAACCTGAGTGAGTACACTTTTAGTTTTTTTCCTATAGGCATTATATTGGGGGCAGGGGCTGCAGGCTATATACGGGGGTTAGGGGCTGGCAGGCAATATATTACAGGGGCTGGCTATATACTACAGTGGCTGGCAGGCTATATACTACAGGGGCTGGCTATCTACTAACGGGGGCTGGCAGGCTATATACTACAGGGGGCTGGCAGGCTATAAACTACAGGGGGCTGGCAGGCTATATACTACAGTGGCTGCCTGGCTATATACTACAGGGGCTGGCACGCTATATACTACAGTGGGCTGGCAGGATATATAATACAGGGGCTGGCAGGCTATATACTACAGGGGGCTGGCAGGCTATATACTACAGGGGGTTGGCAGGCTATATACTACAGGGGCTGGTGAGCTATATACTACTGGCAGGGTATATACTACAGGGGCTAACAGGCTATATACTACAGGGGCTGGCAGGCTATATACTACAGGGGGCTAGCGAGCTATATACTACAGTGGCTGGCAGACTTTATACTATAGGGGCTGGTGACCTATATACTACAGGGGCTGGCAGGCTATATACTACAGGGGTTTGCAGGCTATATACTACCAGGGATGGCTGACTATATACTAAAGGGGGCTGGCAGGCTATATACTACAGGGGCTGCCAGGCTACATACTACAGGGGCTGCCAGACTATATACTACAGGGGCTGCCAGGCTATACACTACAGGGGCTGTCAGGCTATATACCACAGGGGCTAGTTGGCTGTATGCTCCAGGGGCTGGCAAGCTATATACTACAGGGGGCTGGTAGGCTATATGTTCCACGGGTTGGCAGGCTATATACTACAGGGGGCTGGCAGGCTATATACTACAGGGGCTGGCAGGCTGTATACTACAGGGACTGGCAGGCTGTATACTACAGGGGGCTGGTGAGCTATATGCGACTGGCAGGGTATACACTACGAGGGCTGACAGGCTATATACTACAGGGGCTGGTGAGCTATATACTACAGGGGCTGGTAGGCTATATACTACAGGGGATTGTTACCACTTAATTACCCAGAAAACTGTTTAAGGTAAGTGATTTATAAACTTAGCAACAAAAGTGTGAAAGTTCTCACAGCTCTGATCTTAAGATTAAGACATTCTAACTAATTTTGACTCAGCGTGGAAAGAAGCCTGCTGGCAGAAAGTCTGAGGAGCAAGAGATGACGATTGAGAAATCTTTTAGTGGAAAGCTGACAAAATTCAGGCAGGACAATAGAAGCTTATGAAATAGATAAGAGTGTGTCAATTCAATCTCAGATGTTATATAAATCTATTTAATTATACGTCATAGGTGAAAAAAAAAAATGACTCCATTCCAGGTGACACAGAGGGAGGTTTACATTATATTAGGCTAAACTGTTATTTAACATGTACAACCAGGGGAGGAACCTGTAGTCTTCTCCACCTCTCATCTAATTTGTCACCTGCACAAATATATAAGCTGGCAACCTACTTGCAAATTTAGATAGCTACAAGGACAAGACATCTTACAACCATGCCAGCCTGCATCTCATTGAGGAGAGAACTTTGTTCATTGGCCTTTTACAGGGCTGTATTTGCCGAATTTCTAGCCACACTGATCTTTGAGTTTTTTGGACTGGGCTCTGCACTGAGATGGCCAGCTGCTCTACCTACTGTGCTACAGATCTCATTGGCCTTTGGTTTGGTGATAGGTACTATGGTCCAGGCGGTGGGACATGTTAGTGGAGCTCATATAAATCCTGCAGTCTCTTTTGCCTTTCTTCTTGGATCTCACATATCAATATGGAGATGTATTTTCTACATCATTGCCCAGCTTTTGGGGGCACTGGCTGGTGCTGGTATTCTCTATGGTGTGGTTCCACCAGCTATTCGAGGAAACCTTGCAATTAACACAGTAAGTATGAAATAATTTGGTAGACGTGACGGAGCCAAAGTGATGTGTCATTAGGTTAGAAATTATTTACATATGGCTAAATGTGAAACGAAGCACAGATAATGTACATAAATAACTCAGTGCTATCCAAAACACTAAGACGGTTGAGAATATTTTATATACTATAAGGAAAACAATCTATTACTATTGGATATAACTGTGCAGTGCAATGTCAAGACTTGAGACTTCAGTAACTCAAATATCTCCAACATTGTAGTCCAGAAAGCAGATAAAGGGATTCAGATGATGAGGTCCTTATGAAATTTGTTGGATCATTTGTATTTTACATTGTGGACTGGAAACTAGGTTGAACCTTTAAAGAGGATTTAGGGTTGCGATAATTTATGTTTATTTAAGTTTATAGGTCAGATCTTGTGTTTTATATATATATATACAGGTTGTCCCCTACTTAAGAACACTCGACTTACATACGACCCCTAGTTACAAACGGACCACTGGATATTGGTAATTTATTGTACTTTAGTCCTAGGCTACAATAAACAGCTATAACAGTTATCAAATGTGTCTGTAATGAAGATTCATTGTTAATCCTGGTTCTTATGACAATCCAACATTTTTAAAATCCAATTGTCAAAGAGACCAAAAAAGTTCTGGCTGGGATTACAATGGTAAAATTTACAGTTCCGACTTACATACAAATTCAACTTAAGAACAAACCTACAGACCTTATCTTGTATGTAACCCGGGGACTGACTGTATATATATATATATATATATATATATTATATATATATATATATATAAATTATAAAACACATTTGAAATTTGCAAAGCAAATGTCTAAATACTCCACTGACCAATCATGACATACTTCTAAAGAGATCACATTGTATTTGGTGTGCCTCTGGCTATTGCCAACTATTGCTAAAGGACGGGATGGCCAATATTGTCAGAATTGGCTGTTTTGGTAAACGTTTACCAAATATTTATACACAGCTTTTATTTGGAGTATTTTACATCAGAAGCTGATTTTATCTAAATTAGGACTTCTGATAAACAAGTTCACCAAAGGCCATGACTTATGTAATCCTATCCATCTAATAGGGTATCAACAACAATCTCAAATTGTTATTATGGGAATTTCTTAGTCCATATTATTTACTCAGTCTTTATGAGGAACATCATGTAACAGATAATTATTTTGTAAAACAATTTACGAGCACTGAAGTCATAAAAAAATCATGTTAATTCTGGACATATTTTATCATGACCAAAACTAGGCAAAAAGATTATTTTTATTGTGATTTGATATATTTTATAGTATTGTATAGCATTAGTGATTTAGATGTTTTTATGTTCTTGTTTTACTTATATAGCAGCATTATGTTTTATTATACTATTTTCTGGTGATCATAGCAAGAACCCGAATGCATACATCGAGACTGAATGAATGTCAGATTTGCTCTGTCTCATCTAATTTTTTTGCAGATCATGTTGAAAATATTGAATATCCATAATGTTCTTTTATTATACATAATACATTAAAGTGTGTGTAAATTCTATTATATTATTATGCTTATACTTTCCACTATTCCACTACTATCTACTCAGGGGTGTAACTAGTAGATGCAGGTAGCAGATTTCAGAATTTTTTCCCCTTAAAAAAAATCTACATATTACACACTCATAACACATACATTAGTATACTTATAGATACAGTATATATACATACATCAAAAACATACATACAGTATACAAACACTACATATACATACAGCTTAAACATTTATACAGTACCATATACGCCCATGCACCCATATACACATCACACATACATACACATACAGCAAATACATACATACAATGCCAGAAACAGACATGCAGCATACACAAACACATACATTATATATACTCCATACACACATAAAGCATACACCCAATACACCAGATCCCGGAGACCCCAGTGTGCTATGGCTGCTACCACTGTAGTTACGTCCCTGTTTCTACTATTTTACATTTGTATATGTCTTTAATGCTTTGACATATATGTAGAGCCTCTGGCTGGATGATGTTGCTTAAACTACCTGTGCCATACTTAAAGGTAATTTAGGTAATTTACCAATATACATCTAGTAATAGTTCTGCACCACTTTCTTGATATGTGAAGTGAAACCTCCTGTCTTCTACCTTATCAGCCAGAAATTCCTGTCCATAAAATGGCCGCAGGTGGAGGGTCATGTGATCTCTGTCTGTCCATAAACAATCACCCTGCCAGCACCTTGACCTCATATTCATGAGTACTATCATAAGGTCCTGACAGGGGATTACTCATTCACAGGCTTCAAGTAAAATACGAGTAGAGGCGGTCCCCTACTTATGAACACCCGACTTACAAACGGCCCCTAGTTACAAACGGCCCTCCAGATGCTGGTAATTTACTGTTCTTTAGCCTTAAGCTACAATAAACAGCTATAACAGTTATCACAGATGTTTGTAATGAAGCTTTATTGTTAATCCTGGTTCTTATGACAACATAAGAACATTTTAAAAATCCAATTGTCACAGAGACCAACTAAAATTTTGGCTGGGGTTACAATGATAAAATATACAGTTCCGACTTACATACAAATTCAACTTAAGAACAAACCTACAAAACCTATCTTGTACGTAACCCGGGGACTGCCTGTATATGTAATCTTATGTCTTTGGCGGATAAACTCAAGATTCACTCCATACTTTTCCTGCAGACATGTAGAGCTAAAGATAGGTGCTGAAATAATGTAATACATATCATGTCTAGTACATAGGATGAGTTTATTTTCACCAACAGGTAACTAATACCTACTCATATTGTGGAGGACACAGACAAGTTCTTATTTGACTCCCTCAAGGTCAACCCCCTAAACATCGGAAGACAACCCATGTTTAGGAGAAAACTGGGAGTGGCTATTTGTAGTCCATATATCCATTACAAAATTCTTCTACCATCTTAAAGGGGTTGTCCAACTGTTTTTTAAAATTCTGCAGGCAGGCTCCTTCCCTTTGGGTAGTGCCCCTGCTTGTTTACAGGGACATGGTAGCTGCGCTGAGTTCGGCTTCCGGATGGGTGAGGTGACCGTCCACGCCCACCCGTCCACTTATGTCAGCTCCTTGGCCGTCCGGATGCTGAACTCAGCACAGATGGCAGCAAGAGACACTGGGATTGACAGAGGAGGTGTGTACTGATACCGATAGAGCTGTCAATCAATGTGTATGGGTGTGGTAATCAGGACTACAATGGCCAACACTTATTAAAGCCTTTGCACCAGTTTTCTGTCTGCCCTTGCACTAGAAAGAATGTGCAAACTGCTTGAAAATGTAATTATAAAGTGTCTGCATCAGTTTTCTGTCGCGGCTGCACCTCGTCCGACAAGACAGAAAAAATGTGCACCTAAAGGGGCGTGGTAGTCCTTTGTCAGGCCATGCGCTACAGTTGGGTCCGATGTGCACCATAAAAACACCCAGAAAAAATGGTGCATTCTGCCACAGCAGTTTAGGGGGCGCCAGATTCATGAAGACCATGTGACATATTTCATGAATCTAGCGCCCCCTGCACACTCTACAAGCAAACTGCACATAGTACAGTTTGCACTAGTTTTGATAAATGTGGGCCTATGACTCCTATGAGTCCTGTTGGGTTATACATTGTGGCAGACTTTTTACATTGGTAATGTAATCAAATTATAAACTAGTCAACTTATTTAATACATTTAGTCAATGCTATCATAGTGTATGTACCTGTAATGACCATTTACTATTTTTATAGAGATACTAACCATAGGTTAACATTACAGCTCAGTAACAACACAAGTCCGGGACTGGGTTTTGTCGTTGAGATGATTCTTACCTTTCAACTGCTTTTGTGCATCTTTGCGTCTACTGACAGTCGTCGAACAGATAATGTAGGGTCGCCAGCTATATCCATTGGCCTTTCTGTTACTTTGGGTCACCTTGTAGGGGTATGTATAACATCTATTTCATTATTTTATTTTTTTTAATGTTTTGTCTTCCCATTGGATTTTATTAACTTGTTATATGTTAATGTCTACCCTGAAATAATAGTAATTTAAAGTGTAGAATACATTTTGAAAGATTTTTATTGAATAGTTCAGGGAATTGATCTTTTATTTTTCTCCCTTACACTTTTAAGAGAACATATCTGCCATTGGGTAGATACATATTCTAAGCAGAATATTTCTTAGCTAGTTTGATGCTCCTGGTGCATTAGCGCTTTTAGTTCCAAAATATTGTGCAGATTCCATTGGCTTCATGGAGCAGAATACACCCCATGTATATGTGCTAGGTCAGAATTACACAATTGAAGGAACATACGTATAACAATGCAGTTCATAATTCAAAGTATTTATCATTTGGGTCCTAGAGTTGTAATCATCTAATAAGAATCTTATTTTAAACCCTTTAGATATACTTCACTGGTTGCTCTATGAATCCCGCCCGATCATTTGCTCCAGCAGTTATAACAGGAATCTTTCGCAATAACTGGGTAAGTATAAAATATCATGCTCTGAATTGAAAAAAAGTTAGAGAGATTAATATATAACTGATAAATAGAAATAGATGATAGAAAGAATGCAAAGTAGGACAAATAGCACCAATGTATTCATTCTCTTGGATAGACAGAACATACCCATTCCTCTATTATGCTTGTTAAAGAACAGTTTTCAACTTAGTTTAAAGCTGTTGTGGTGCTGGATAAACTACATAGATATGAGATGAATAGTTAGATTTGATAGAGTGATGGATAAGATAAGATGGATAACAAATAGATAGAGAAAGGCTCGGAGAAAGCTGAAACGTAGCAACTTGGGAATAAGCACCACTTGAGTTATTCAACTACTTATTGGAGTGCCGTTCATTTTTCTATTTGTTGAGGGACGTGGCTGGTCCTGAGTAGTGTGCACCCACTCTAATTTTTGTTTGTTGCAGTGCCGCTAAAAAAACTTTTCTATGTTTAGATAGATAGATAGAAAGATACATTGATACATACCGTAGATAGATAGAAGGTGATAGATCGATAGAATTTAGATGCTAAAGTAAATAATAAAGTATTTTTCTATGTCTTATAAACAGAATTTGCAACCGCTGATTTGTCTCACTATATCTTGTGTTGTAGATCTTCTGGATCGGACCACTTACAGGCGGTGCCTTAGCTGCCTTGGTGTACAATTACATTCTCTACCCAAACATACAATCCCCCAGGGAGAAGCTGACTATATTTTTGGGAACCTATGCTCCATCAGATGACTGGAATGAGGAGCCTGAACAACATCCGCACAAGAGACGCTCTCTGGAATGTCCTGACCGTGTAAATAAGCCATTCTCTATGTAGCAAGAGTGCTAGATCTTATCTCACTTAATGGACATTGTCTTTAAATTACAAAGCAAGGGCCAATGTGCCAGTTAAAAGATTTTGTAAAATCCAAAATTTCTTCTGTGGTTTTTCTTCAAACCATAGCACAGAAAGTTTTGGTATTTTACCTTAGATATTGACCTTGCTTATAAACCTTAATTTATTATTTATAGTATTATTAATATTTTATCAAACAGGTTTATTCAAATGATATAGTTTATATCTAGGCATGACCCTCTGCTTGTCCACCATGGTGATCTATGATCAAACAGACTTATTGGACTGATGACATGGTGGTACAGAAGTCTAGAAGAGCATTTTGTATTGCCAAATGACAGAGCTTGAAAGAGCTGGAGCCGCTGTATATTTGTAAATATAACTTGGGCCCATCCCAATATGCCTTTAAATATATGATGACATCATCACACCTAGTCGATGGATGCCATCTGGTATATTTTTATTATAAAATATAATCATGCCTTTGCACTGACCATGTATACCACAGCATGTAAGGACTCAAGGCAGATGAGCCAGGTTGTGATTTGGCAACCAATTTTATATAAATTTGGCTAAATTAGCTGTAGCCTCACGGCACTGGGAACGCGCCTACAGCCCATCCCGCAATAGATAAGGCAGGTTCTATTCCTCCCCATCTTTGCTGACACTTCCAAAGAAAATCTTTGGGGTCGGTGCATGTTCTTAAGTGTAAGGCTTTGAGTGGAAATTGCTCGGCATGGTACACCTGATAGTAGCCATTCTTTAAATAGAGGCCAAGGGAAGTATAGTGGAGTGCTGCAGATTCATATGCAGGCACAATGTGCAGAGCACTTTCCCCCTCCCACTGTGTCCTGAAACTTCCTGTGTTGTAGTGACATTATATCAGGCAGAGAGCAAAAGTGCTGAGAGAGCAGAGGGGGGAGTGTGAAACAGTGTAATAGGCTGTGAAGCCAGGACATGGAGTTGTACCTGGTAACATCCCTCCCCCACCCCCCATCCCCAAGTCATGTCATGGTGCTTGGATCTATGAGTAACGGTCCCTGGTTTATGATGCTTGATTTTGATTTTATTTAAGGAGTTCTATAAAATTAGCCGCAAATTCAGCTTTAACATCACTTCTCTGATGGCCCTTCCTGGTCTTGGTAGGTACACAATTGTACTGCCATACATGCACACATTACTACATTATCCAATCACTGGCCTCATAGGCCAAGTTCCACATCTGAAGGCATCACTACATGTGACCAGTAATTTGCAGTAAAAGTGCACATATTTCATATACATCTTACAGTTTCTGAAAGAACAAGTCAAAGACCATCAAGGACCCCACAGAGCAGTGGTAGTATACACATGGCATACTAGGGGTACAGTCACTTAAAAAAAAGTACTGGCCAAAAATCATCATCCAAGTCCATGACATAGAGTCAAATATTAATGACATTGGAATAAAATTCCAATTCCAGATCCTTATGATTTCAAGGTGTAGATGTAGATTGCAATGTGCATGTTAAATAAGCTTTGCATTCAGTTGCATACATTTTATTATATTGCATACAGTGTTAAGCATTGTTAGTAACTATATCAGTTAGAAGCTGATATGATTTATAACCAGAGGTGTAACTTAGAGTTACTGGACCATAAAGCAAAATCTTTTGCCATTTGTTCAAATATAGAACTAAAATATGTGTAAATATGACCTTTTGAGCCCTCTAAAGACCTTGAGCAGGGTGCAAGTGCCCCTTCTACTCCTCTAGTTACAGTATGCCCCTGTTTATCACTGATGATAATGTTTCTGCCCTATACTTGTGCTATGGTAGATCATTTTTGACAAAAAAGACTCCGGAATAAAGAAGATGGTCCATTTTCATAAGAGCACAAGGGGGGCATTTATTAAACATGTCCAATAATGCAATTTTATATTAGCAGTTAGTGTACAATGTGATTTTAAGTATTTAGAGTTTTTTGTTCCCAAACCTTATGTCCTACCATTTGTCCCATAATATTTTTTTTTGCATTGTTTAAACTGAATTTATGTTGATTGTGAAATTTAACAAGTTATTATATTAAACTTTTCACTGGTTTACCATATCTTGTGCACGTTGTAATTCTAAAAATTACACCACTTTATTTTAGACAAGTGAAATATAGGCAATGGTGCCAATTTTAGGCTATGGACAGTTAAGTAATTTTTAAATAGTCAACATAGATACAGTATATCCAGTTATGGTCATGGCTAGTGGTCAGTGGGTTTCACAACAATGATGAAAAATCGTGAAGGAATTATCTCTTAAAGATAATGGGAGGTATTTATCATACACTGTAGCTCTTGCGTCACATTTGAGAAGTCGCTGGTTGCAGAGCTGAAATACTGATAAGATAAGATCTTCTTACCTTCCGCCGTCCTCCGGTCTCCTGCGCTGTTGTCGCTCCGGTCCCAGCACCATGTAAACAAACATGGCCGCCGGAGCAGTGCTGGACTTCCGGCCGGAAGTGGCCAGCCATGCCTATTCAAAGCATTGTGTATGGGGGCCGGAAGTTTATCGGGTCCAGCCAGAAGCTGAATCCAGCACTGCTCCGGCGGCCATGTTTGTTTACATGGCGCGCGGACCGGAGTGACAGCAGCGCGGGACACCAGAGGGCGCCGGAAGGTAAGTAGATCTTTATTTTTTTAAGAAGCCCCCTCCGGTCACCTTTAGTTTTTTTTTCACAACTCTCGGACAACCCCTTTAACTTGTAGCACTACTGTGAATTCAAGTATTTAGATCCGTTCTAGTGAAACAATAGTTTAATTTGTCTATTGAGGGAAATATACATATTTGTCTTCCATGTTGGGATGAGGAAAACTTTGCCTCAAAGCTACCTTGACACATTTGTCAAATTCTCATAGTAAATGGCTTGGTAACAACAACTATATCATATTAGATCCAATTTGTCAGTTTAGTAACGTCTCACAAGAAGCATATATTGCTCAGTTCTCCACTAGAACAACCCAGAAACAGGAGATGTTCTATGCTTAGTAGGCTTAGTCAATGTATCACTAGACAGTGGTGGTGGAACAATTTGTCCCAAGAGGTTTTGCTGGCAGAGCTTGTTGGTATAGGTAATTACACAGTAGCTGGATAATGGTAAGGTACCTCTATTTTATAACAAGGAACTAAGTAGTGTTTTTACTGAAAACAGCAGCACTAGTAGGGCAATATCCTTACTGGCCCCATTTGTACAATAAATGGGTTATGCATAAGAGAAAATTGGGATGTCTACTGTTGCCTGATGTACTCTACTTTCTCCTGATTCTGTCTTAATACAAAAGAAATGCCTGCTCATGTTATTACTAGACATGGTCCTCAGTCGTAGAGTAGATGGGGTGACATTTTATGGCATTTCCTGTGTGTGAAGATGTGAGCAGGAAGTAGACCCCAACTGGGACATAGTAAACAATGGGGTATCGGTGAAGTAAGTGCAGTATCCTATACATATTTATCCATTCTACCCCTGTTTTATCAATATACTCTTTACTAAGACAATACAAATATTATAATATGGACCACAAATTACTACTTATTATTACTGATGAGTGGACCCGTTAAAATTTGGACCTGACTTCTGGCATCGATCACGAGTGTTAACTTTTTAAATGCATTTAAAGCATTGAATTTGCTGCAGCCACACGTGCTGCTATTTTGCAGAGGGTCGTCGCTTCCAATAATGTCAACAGGGAGCGACGATACTCCCCAAAATGACGGCTCTCAATAATGTTGTGATTTCACCTAGTACTAATTGTAATTCAATAAAATTAATAACAGTAGTAATGGTGGTAACTATAATAGTAACTGCTTGTAGTGATAGTTCAAATCAATGTGATATTTTTCTGCCTGCTAGATCTGAACTTGGTTAGAATACCATTGATATAGGACAACTCACAGAAACTTTAGTAATAATAGGTTGGCCAAAATTTTAGAATTTTATTAATCTATTTCTTTAGTATTAGATTCTAATTTAATTTCAAAATTTAAAGAAATAAAATTTGTTTCTTATAATTGATGAATATATTTATATAATGTATATATTTCAGACTGTACTACAACTTTCACGCCTAAAAGATTGTTGAACATCCATCTGTCTAGGGCAGCAGAGTTTTATGCGTCCTCCTACCAGAGATCACACATCATGACTCTGAAGCCGCACAACTGGAACATTCCCCGTGTTGAGTCGCTTCATCGACTAGAGAACCAAGAAAACACATCGCTGTATAAAGCATATTCTTTTTCTGCAACGTGGGTTTCTACTTTCATATCTGTAAATTCCTCTTAACTACATATTAATCAAACTAGTATTTTTTAATTAATTTTTATTTATTTTTTTTCCATTGCTTGTTGGACCAACAAAAAATAAAACATGTATTATCTATTGAATGCACACACCTATATGTATAGTCTTTAGTTGTATATGAAGTGTGTGGTATAAATAAACTTATGGTATGACTTCACAAATAAAAAATGGGGTGGAAGAAGGAGTGAGCGGCTTCCTATGGAGCTCGCGGAGCAATTACAATTGCGTGTTGTTAGATTCACACCCTGTTTTACATTTTACATAAATAAATTCATGGGGACAGAACATCTGTCTCAGACTCCGTTGTAAACTTTATTAACAATGTCAAATAAGGGTCAGAATTGTTTAAACATGTGGCTCTGGAACATGTTGTAACGTGATTAAACTTCCCTTTAAGCAAGTGAAAATATAGGATTATGATTCCCAAAGTGAACTTGTAAATGTGAATTTAGAATTTAATGTATATACTCGAGTATAAGCCGGCCCGAGTATAAGCCGAGACCCCTAATTTTACCACAGAAAACTGGGAAAACCTATTGACTCGGGTATAAGCCAAGGGTGTAGTATACAGCCAGCCAGCGCCCATGTAGTATATAGCCAGCCAGCCCCCATGTACTATACAGCCAGCACCACGTAGCAAACAGCCTGTCCCCATGTAGTATACAGTACTTTTTTAAATCATTGACTCATGTATAAGCTGAGGTGAGGTTTTTCAGCACATTTTTTGTGCTGAAAAACTCGGATTATACACGAGTATATACAGTAAGTAGTGTCTGGGTTTCAATGAAGTCCTTCTATATCCAAGGAGACTCCAGGGGTCATTTAACTACAGAATTTATAGATCTTTTTCTCCATATTGCTGTGCCTCCCAGAATGTAAAAGACTTTGGGGCTTAAAATTGTGCCACAAGACAATCCACTTACATACACCGGGAAGAAGAAGGTGAACTCCGGCAGACCTGAGCGGGGATGCAACTCATGCAGGAAATCAGGTGCACGATGTTAGTGAATCACGGCACAATGCATTGTCGTCAGACAATGCACTTTTTGAAACTCCTCCAGACGGTTAAGTAAATGTCCCCCATTATTGTGATCCTCTCCATTCTCTTCATAACAATTTGTGGTCCAAGTTCCCTTTACAGGGATATTAAATTACTTTGCTACACAAACAGACATTCTAGAAGGGATCATATTATTTTAAGGGATTAGCCCCTATTTTACATAAATTTCCCATTTGCCTTAACTGCCATGTAGATAATCCTATAATGTTCATCAAGTGATTCAGCACTCTTGCTACTTTTTTTTTTTACTTTGTGTAGACTCTCTGTGATTATTTTTCTGAACTCTGGTGAATAGAAGGGGCTGTAGCAGGAGAGTTATGGGAGACACCATAAGGACCGCCCAGAGCAGTGAGAGAGATGGTAGCTGTTTGTATACTATATGTAAAGGGCAGAAAAGGGAGAACAGAGAAAGGCTATCAAAAGAGGAAAAGACACAGGTACAACATATACTTGTAGAGAGGTGTAATGGAACAGATTTATTGAATAGTGACTAACCCATTCAACCCTTTAAATTCAATAGAAGGAAATAGTAAAGTTGCCCATACATCTTAGGCGGGTGATGGATGAAAATGCATGTTTGTTGGGGTAAGCTATTTTTAAAAATTTCTGCATAAATTAAAAAAAAACCCTGTAAATTCTCATAAAAATATACGTTAATAACGACTTTGCCCATAGAACAGTGCTCCTTATATAATTCAGTATATTGTCTCACTGACATTTGCCATAGTGTTATATGGTCAAAATCCATATTAATGTACATTTTAATGAGAATTTGCAGTATTTTGGAATCTCATGCAGAATTTTTTTAAAGAACCTATCATTGTTGCAAGGCAAAGAATTAACTGCTATATCAAATGGGGTAACTTTAAGCTGTTGTGTCCAATGCTTAAGGCTCCTCTAGCTATAAAATAGTCTGTGACTACTGGATACGCGGGTAAGGCACTGTGACTACTGGGGGCATCACTGTGACTACTAGTTATTGGGCAGGCACTGGGACTACTGGAGGCAGGCACTAGGACTACTGGGTACTGGGGGAAATATTTTACTTACCTCTGCATATAGGGGCATTGTCTTCTAAGCCCACATAGGCCAAATGCTATAATTGTACATTTTGTACCCCATGTGCCACTTTTGCTGTTTGTCAGGCATGGGATCCAATTGGCTTGCCTCGGCTCAGACAATCCAGTTGTTAAAATTGTGACCGTCTCGCTGATGCTGGTTATCTACTGCAGTGAAGCATGGGAACTTTTAGCTCCCATACTCCACTGCTCTATGTCCATCACACAGGCAACCAGAGTTGCGGCCCGTGTGATGCTAGACAGGGCACAGGCGATGTGTTATAAAGTGCCTGCCTGAGCCAGATCAAAGGTGCTGAGAAGACCCGGTCCCTGTGGCCGAAGATGACTTGGCATAGGCAGATGTGTGTTATCATCACAAGTCATCTGCGCCGCAGTTTATGATTTAACATGAAAAAGACAGCAGGAGAGAAGAGAAGGTCCAGAGAGAATCAAGTTAAGTATTTTTTTATATACCATTTGCTACTGTGGAACATCACTGTAACTACTGGCTACTGGGGACAATATTGTGATTACTACTTGGGGAATTACTGTGACTAGTGGGGGAATGACTTTGTCTTCTGTGGGGTTACTAATGGCTACTGGGGGCAGGCACTGTTATTACTGGCTACTGTGGCAGGCACTGTGACTTTTGGCTACTGGGGACAAGAACTGTGACTAGCTACTGAGGATAGGCACTGTAGATATCGACTACAGGGGGCAACACTGTGACTACTGGTTATTGGGGTAGGCACTGTTACTACTGGGAACAGACACTATTATTACTGGGGGAAGGCACTGCTACAACTGGCTACAAGAGGCAACCACTGTTACTTCTGGGGCATACACTGTGACTATTGGCTTCTTTGTGGGGGCACTGTGACATTTTCAGAACCTGTAACTAAATTAACTACTGTGGGTGTGCACTAGAGATGAGCGAGCACTAAAATGCTCGGGTACTCGTTATTCGAGACGAACTTTTCCCGATGCTCGAGTGCTCGTCTCGAATAACGAGCCCCATTGAAGTCAATGGGAGACTCGAGCATTTTTAAAGGGGACCAAGGCTCTGCACAGGGAAGCTTGGCCAAACACCTGGGAACCTCAGAAAAGGATGGAAACACCACGGAAATGGACAGGAAACAGCAGGGGCAGCATGCATGGATGCCTCTGAGGCTGCTTAATCGCACCATTATCCCAAAATTATGGGCAACAGCATGGCCATGACAGAGTGACAGAATGAAGCTAGATAGCATCTAAAACATCCAATAATTGACCCTGACACTATAGGGGACGGCATGCAGAGGCAGCGGCAGCAGCGGCAGGCTAGAGAGTGGCATGGCGACATACCCTAAATGGACTCAGGCTTCAAACCAATGGGTGGCAGAGAGGAACCAAAGGAGGTGAGCAAGAAGCGCTCAAATAATATCGGTACATGATAAAAGTTTGCCAGTATATTTTGTGGATTACACAGCAGGGTGGCGACAAAGTTAACATGGAAGCCATGAAAACAACCCAAAATTCTGCCTGACACAGCTCGTTTGATAAGGGGACCATGTATGGAGGCAGTGAACTAGTAGTAGATTAAAGGTGCTGCAGTTAAAACTATGTTAGTTGGATCTTGGCATGGAGCTGGCGCTCCGCTGCCAGGCGAGCTTTCGCCAATCCAAGCCCCTGTCTCTAGGCTACTCCCCAAACAGCACTTCTAAGAACCTTTTGTATAAGATCAAGTGTAGTAGCGTTCTTATAAGTTTAGGATATGGCGGGTGAGGGGAATGTAAACAGATGCGCAAGAAGCGCTGAAATAATATTGGTAAATGATAAAAGTTTGCCACTATATTTTGTGGATTACAAAGCAGGGTGGCGACAAAGTTAACATGGAAGCCATGAAAACAACCCAAAATTCTGCCTGACACAGCTCGTTTGATAAGGGGACCATGTATGCCTACAGTTCATGCCAGTCGCTGCACTGGCTGCCAGTCTCCTTTCGAATACAGTTTAAAATAATAACCCTCATCCATAAAGCTCTGTATAATGATGCACCCCCCTACCTCTCCTCTCTTATCTCAGTCTATCGCCCAACCCGTGCTCTTAGATCCGCCAGTGATCTTAGATCAACCTCTACCCTAGTGCGGACCTCCCACTCGCGTCTCCAAGACTTCTCTAGAGCTGCACCAATTCTATGGAATGCTCTGCCCCGGACTATCAGACTAATACCTAACCTCCAAAGTTTCAAACGTGCTCTTAAAACCCATTTCTTTAGGCAAGCCTATAACACTCATTAACTGCATGAAGTTTTAACTCTTCTACTAACCCGTCCTGTGTCGTCCTCCCATCTGTTATCCAGCAACCAACAGGCACCAGACTTCTCTGCAGTCCCATTCACCCTGGACCTGGTATATAAGATGACGGCTGAGTGGTTTAAGCGACAGCAATTCCATTTATTATATTTTGTTCTATTCCCTAAGAAGAATGGCTTGACCATTAAATATTCTTTTACCTCGTGTTACCCCATCATCTTCAAAAACCGTAAGCTCTGGTGAGCAGGGACCTCACTCCTGTTGTTCCATACAAATGTTGTGCTCTGTTACATTACATTTGTATTTGTTTCCTATGATTTGTAAAGCGCTACGGAATTTGATGGCGCTATATAAATAAAGATTATTATTATTATTATTATGGAGGCAGTGAACTAGTAGTAGATTAAAGGTGCTGCAGTTAAAACTATGTTAGTTGGATCTTGGGATGGAGCTGGCGCTCCGCTTCCAGGCGAGCTTTCGCCAATCCAAGCCCCTGTCTCTAGGCTACTCCCCAAACAGCACTTCTAAGAACCTTTTGTATAAGATCAAGTGTAGTAGCGTTCTTATAAGTTTGGGATATGGCGGGTGAGGGGAATGTAAACAGATGCGCAAGAAGCGCTGAAATAATATCGGTAAATGATAAAAGTTTGCCAGTATATTTTGTGGATTACACAGCAGGGTGGCGACAAAGTTAACAAGTTTGATGTGGAATGGCCTGTAATAGCTCTTGGGCGGTGTGCCTTTTATCGCCTAGGCTCAGCAGTTTGAGCACCGCCTGCTGTCGCTTAGCGACGGCACTGCTGCTGTGCCTAGAGCTACCGACTGATGGCGCCATGGCCACGGATGGTAATTCGGAGGAGGAGGAGGTGGAGGAGGGGTGGGAGGAGGAGGTATAGTAGGCCTTTGAGACCTGGACCGAGGTAGGCCCCGCAATCCTCTGCGTCGGCAGTATATGACCAGCCCCAGGGTCAGACTCGGTCCCAGCGTGCACCAAGTTAAGTGTAGTAGCGTTCTTATAAGTTTGGGATATGGCGGGTGAGGGGAATGTAAACAGATGCACAAGAAGCGCTGAAATAATATCCCTAAATGGTAAAAGTTTGCCAGTATATTTTGTGGATAACACAGCAGGGTGGCGACAAAGTTAACAACTTTGATGTGGAATCCATGAAAACAACCCAAATTTCTGCCTGACACACCTCGTTTGATAAGGGGACGATGTATGGAGGCAGCTATATGGACGACTTTTGGAGGTAGCAATGGAGACAACGTGTGGAGGCTGCTATGGAGACAATTTAATTTGGATAGTGCCTGTATGTGGCAGTCCAAAAAAGTTTTCAAACCAGAGGAGTAGGTAGGTGGCCCTCCAGAAAAATGAAATAGATTGAGTGCCTGTATGTGGCAGTCCAAAAAAGTTTTCAAACCAGAGGAGCAGGTAGGTGGCCCTCCAGAAAAATGGAATAGATTGAGTGCCTGTATGTGGCAGTCCAAAAAAGTTTTCAAACCAGAGGAGCAGGTAGGTGGCCCTCCAGAAAAATGGAATAGATTGAGTGCCTGTATGTGGCAGTCCAAAAAAGTTTTCAAACCAGAGGAGCAGGTAGGTGGCCCTCCAGAAAAATTAAATAGATTGAGTGTCTGTATGTGGCAGTCCAAAAAAGTTTTCAAACCAGAGGAGCAGGTAGGTGGCCCTCCAGAAAATTTGAATAGATTGAGTGCCTGTATGTGGCACTCCCAAAAATTGTTTAAAACAGAGGACCGGGTAGGTGGCCCTCCAGAAAAATTAAATGCATAAAGTACTATAGCTAGAGCCAGTGGGCCCTGTCAAAAAATAGCCAGTTTCCTCTGCTTTAGTGTACAAAGAGGAGGAGAAGGAGGAAAATGAGGAGGAGGAGGAGTGCATAAATTATTCAGGTTGAGCTTCCTTCACCTGGTGGAGATTGGAAATTATGTGAAATCCAGGCTTTATTCATCTTAATAAGCGTCAGCCTGTCAGCGCTGTCAGTCGACAGGCGTGTACGCTTATCGGTGATGATGCCACCAGCTGCACTGAAAACCCGCTCGGACAAGACGCTAGCGGCAGGGCAGGCAAGAACCTCCAAGGCGTACAGCGCCAGTTCGTGCCACATGTCCAGCTTTGAAACCCAGTAGTTGTAGGGAGCTGTGTGATCATTTAGGATGATGGTATGGTCAGCTACGTACTCCCTCACCATCTTTCTGTAAAGATCAGCCCTACTCTGCCGAGACTGGGGACAGGTGACAGTGTCTTGCTGGGGTGACATAAAGCTGGCAAAAGCCTTGTAAAGCGTACCCTTGCCAGTGCTGGACAAGCTGCCTGCTCGCCTACTCTCCCTCGCTACTTGTCCCGCAGAACTACGCACTCTGCCGCTAGCGCTGTCAGAAGGGAAATAGTGGTTCAGCTTGTGCACCAGGGCCTGCTGGTATTCATGCATTCTCACACTCCTTTCCTCTCCAGGGATGAGAGTGGAAAGATTTTGCTTGTACCGTGGGTCCAGGAGAGTGAATACCCAGTAATCGGTGCTGGAATAAATTCTTTGAACGCGAGGGTCACGGGATAGGCAGCCTAGCATGAAATCTGCCATATGCGCCAGAGTACCAACGCGTAAGAATTCACTCCCCTCACTGTCCTGACTGTCCATTTCCTCCTCCTCCAACTCCTCCAACTCCTCTTCTTCTGCCCATACATGCTGAACAATGAAGGACTCAACAATGGTCCCCTCTTGTGTCTCGCCAACATTCTCCTCCTCTTCCTCCTCATCCTCCTCCACCTCCACCTCCTCCGATATGCGCTGAGAAACAGACCTAAGGGTGCTTTGGCTATCAACAAGGGAATCTTCTTCCCCCGTCTCTTGTGATGAGCACAAAGCTTCCGACTTCATGCTGATCAGAGAGTTTTTCAACAGGCCAAGCAGCGGGATGGTGAGGCTGATGATGGCGGCATCGCCACTGACCATCTGTGTTGACTCCTCGAAGTTACTCAGCACCTGACAGATATCAGACATCCACGTCCACTCCTCATTGTAGACTTGAGGAAGCTGACTGACCTGACTACCAGTTCTGGTGGAAGTTGACATCTGGCAGTCTACAATCGCTCTGCGCTGCTGGTAAACTCTGGATAACATGGTCAGTGTTGAATTCCACCTCGTGGGCACGTCGCACAACAGTCGGTGAGCGGGCAGTTGGAGGCGGCGCTGCGCTGCCCTGAGAGTGGCAGCATCTGTGCTGGACTTCCTGAAATGCGCACAGATGCGGCGCACCTTCGTGAGCAAATCAGACAGATTGGGGTATGTCTTGAGGAAACGCTGAACTATCAGATTTAACACATGGGCAAGGCGTGGCACAAGTGTCAGTCTGCCGAGTTGCAGAGCCGCCACCAGGTTACGGCCGTTGTCACACACAACCATGCCTGGCTTCAGGTTCAGCAGTGCCAGCCACAGATCAGTCTGCGCCGTGATGCCCTGTAATAGTTCTTGGGCGGTGTGCCTTTTATCGCCTAGGCTCAGCAGTTTGAGCACCGCCTGCTGTCGCTTAGCGACGGCACTGCTGCTGTGCCTAGAGCTAGCGACTGATGGCGCCATGCCCACGGATGGTAGTTGGGAGGAGGAGGTGGAGGAGGGGTGGGAGGAGGAGGAGGCATAGTAGGCCTGAAAGACCTGGACCGAGGTAGGCCCCGCAATCCTCGGCGTCGGCAGTATATGACCAGCCGCAGGGTCAGACTCGGTCCCAGCCTCCACCAAGTTAACCCAATGTGCCGTCAGCGATATATAGTGGCCCTGCCCGGCAGCACTCATCCACGTGTCCGTGGTCAGGTGGACCTTGTCAGAAACGGCGTTGGTCAGGGCACGGATGATGTTGTCTGACACGTGCTGGTGCAGGGCTGGGACGGCACATCAGGAAAAGTAGTGGCGGCTCGGGACCGAATACCGAGGGGCGGCCGCCGCCATGAGGTTGCGAAAGGCCTCGGTCTCTACTAGCCTAGAGGGCAGCATCTCCAGGCTAAGCAATCTGGAGATGTGGACATTAAGGGCTTGGGCGTGCGGGTGGGTTGCACTATATTTCCGTTTCCGCTCCAGCGTCTGGGGTATGGAGAGCTGAACGCTGGTGGATGCTGTGGAGGATCGTGGAGGCGACGATGGGGTTTTTGTGCCAGGGTCCTGGGCAGGGGGCTGACTATCAGCTGACACAGGGGAAGGAGCAGTGGTGTGCACAGCCGGAGGTGAACGGGCTTGGTGCCACTGAGTGGGGTGTTTAGCATTCATATGCCTGCGCATACTGGTGGTAGTTAAGCTAGTAGTGGTGGAACCCCTGCTGATCCTGGTTTGGCAAAGGTTGCACACCACAGTCCGTCGGTCATCCGGTGTTTCCTTAAAGAACCTCCAGACTTCTGAAAATCTAGCCCTCGCCGCGGGAGCCCTCGCCACGGGAGCTTCACTACGTGACACATTTGGCGCTGATGCACCTGCTCTGGCCCTGCCTCTCCGTCTGGCCCCACCACTGCCTCTTCCAACCTGTTCTGGTCGAGGACTCTCCTCCGTCTCAGAAGCACTGTGTTCACCCGGCCTCTCAACCCAGCTTGGGTCTGTCACCTCATCATCCTCCGATCCCTCAGTCTGCTCCCCCCTCGGACTTCCTGCCCTGACAACAACTTCACCACTGTCTGACAACCGTGTCTCCTCATCGTCGGACACCTCTTTACACACTTCTTCCACTACGTCAAGAAGGTCATCATCACCCACAGACTGCGACTGGTGGAAAACCTGGGCATCGGAAAATTGCTCAGCAGCAACCGGACAAGTGGTTTGTGACTGTGGGAAGGGTCCAGAAAACAGTTCCTCAGAGTATGCCGGTTCAAATGCCAAATTTTCATGGGAGGGGGCAGACTGGGGGGGAGGAGGCTGAGGTGCAGGAGCTGGAGGAGTGCCGATTTCGGTGACATGGGTGGACTGCGTGGAAGACTGACTGGTGGACAAATTGCTCGAAGCATTGTCGGCAATCCACGACATCACCTGTTCGCACTGTTCTGGCCTCAACAGTGCTCTACCACGAGTCCCAGTAACTTCAGACATGAACCTAGGGAGTGTAGCTCTGCGGCGTTCCCCTGCTCCCTCATCAGCAGGTGGTGTCTCACCCCACCCAGGACCACGGCCTCTGACCCCTGCAGTAGTTGGACGCCCACGTCACCGCCCTCGTCCTCTACCCCTAGCCCTCGGGTTAAACATTTTGAAAATGAAAGTTATAACTTTAATTTTTTTTTTACTTTTTTTGTGTTTTTTTGTGTTTTTTTTTGGTGTGTTTTTTAGTTTTTAAAACCAAACGATGCTATCCTATTGCTATGGCTATTTTCTAGCCAAGTATGAAAGCACACTGCTATGCCAGATGAGATGACGCTGAGTTATGAAAAAATAAACGTAAAATAAAAAGAAACTGGCAGACTGTGCCTAATTGAAATCCAACCCCTAATAAATTTTCCCACTTCGGTCTTTGCGATGGATATGTGCGTCACTAAGCGCTAAACACAAAGGTCGCAAGTCTCACTACAAATTCCTCACAATTTGGTAGTAGATGCACTGCAGCAAGGACAGCCACCAGCAGATCAACCAGAAATAAAATATATATAACGCTATTGTAGGCGTAAGTAAGCCGTTTGGATTCTCCTATGGCTATTTTCTAGCCAAGTATGAAAGCACACTGCTATGCCAGATGAGATGACGCTGAGTTATGAAAAAATAAACGTAAAATAAAAAGTAAATGGCAGACTGTGCCTAATTGAAATCAAACCCCTAATAAATTTTCCCACTTTGGTGTTTGAGGTGGATATGTGTGTCACTAAGAGCTAAACACAACGGTAGCAAGTCCCCCTGCAAATTCCTCACAATATGGTACTAGCTGCAAATAAAAAAAAAAAAAAGTATAACGTTATTGTAGCCCTAAGAAGGGCTGTTGGGTTCTTGTAGAATCACTCCTGCCTAACACTATTCTAATAGAACACCCTAACGCTTTCCCTGACCAGCAGCAGCTCTCTCCCTAGCGGCATCCAGACACAGAATGATCCGAGCAGCGCAGGCAGGGGCTAGTCTATCCCAGGGTCACCTGATCTGGCCAGCCAACCACTGCTATCGACGTGTAAGAGTACCACGTCATGCTGGGTGGAGTGCAGAGTCTCCTGGCTTGTGATTGGCTCTGTTTCTGGCCGCCAAAAAGCAAAACGGCGGGAGCTGCCATTTTCGCGAGCGGGCGAAGTATTCGTCCGAGCAACGAGCAGTTTCGAGTACGCTAATGCTCGAACGAGCATCAAGCTCGGACGAGTATGTTCGCTCATCTCTAGTGGGCACTCTAACTACATTAGTGACTGCGATGGAAATGTTATTTTATTTTTTATTCGGGTTATAATAGGGATCTCTAGGGGAACAACAGAGCATTATTAAGTTTGTGATAAAAAAAAATGATAATTATGCCTAACATTTTTGTGTTGCTAAATCTACAGGGATGAGAGATGGTTGGAAGCCCTTAAAAGGGCTATCCTCACGTCCTATTGATCCAACTACCACCCAATCTACCTTTATAGGTAGTTTCGTGGTGGTAGGTTCCCTTTAAATAGTATATTAAGCTACTATAAAGTGAATTTTAAATATAGGAATTGTTGTTTACAGTAGGTATAATTTTTTCTTGTGCCACGCTACAAAACACAAATTTTGCTCCCAAAGTAGGGAGCCTGTTGTTAAGTAGGTGTGATTGCTTATACCATTTCCCATATAGAGCAGAGGTAATTGTTGCTCCCAGCAGTGAATGAAACAGGCCATCTTGAGTTGGACCTCAAGGTCCTTATAACAGCAACACGGATTATTTTACTACTATGCATCTTCTTTTTATCTTTTTATAGATAAAACTACAGCATGAATGTCTGAATTCACCAAATGTGCAAAAATACATTCTTAAGTAGCAAAACTACACAGTAACCAAAACCCGTTTTGTGTCTCAAACCTGAGTAGCCCTCAAGCAAATTAAGGGCTGGTCCTAATATATGAAGAAAATTAAGTAATTTGAAACTCAGAGGGTGTCAACACAGGTGTGGCTGTCCATTACTATTTGGGAATGATTATTGGCACCAGACAGGTATTATACAGAAGCCGACTTTTAATTTGATCTAATTTTGCACTTGGCAAATATCGTGGATGTAATAGAATCTCTCATGATAATGTATTTTACTGCAGCACCACTCACCTTCCTGCCCGGACAGATCTACCAGAAGCATTAACTAAATTTTACACAATTGTATAAACTTCTCAGAATGACTATAGTCTATATAGGTTTCAGATTCTTGGCTTTAAAGCATTGTTCACTTCACTGTTCCAAAACAAAGGGTCTGCAGGGGTCTGTATCCTCTGGCACCATCTTAACAGACTTTTGGACTGATGTACACCACCAGTTGCTGCTCTCCTTACTTATCTCCACTCATACACTGCTCTTTGCATTTCCCAAAGGAAGTCCTGCCGAAACATTATGCAACGCAATAGTGGAAATTACCTGTCTACTTCAAAATAAAATATTTTGTCTGCATCACAAGGAGTGCTTGGGCTACACTTACATATTCATTTTCATGGCTCTTTAACCACTTTCTGACATTGGACGTAGTACTACATCACAGGCGGCAGGGACTTGTTGTACTATGTCTCGCTTCTGGCACCGGCTGCCGAATGGAGCCGGTGCCAGAAGCTGCAGGTGTCAGCTGTATATTGAAGGTTCCAAAAAGTGTTCAAAAAAGTTATATGCGCCAACATGGTACCACTGAAAAATGCAACTCAATGCGTAAAAAATAAGCCCTAACTCAGCTCTGTGAACCCAAAAATATTAAAGTTATGTCTAAGAAAAGATGTCGATATAAAAATAAATGAGATTTTCTCTATATTAGCTTTTCTTCAGTAAAATTGTAAATATATACAAAAAATATATATAAATGAGGTATCACCGTAATCGTAGTTATCTATAGAATATAGATAATAAGTTATTTTTATGGTACGGTGTACGCCCCAAAAAGCTTATGACCCACTAAAATGAAGTATTTGTAAAGTACATCTCATGTCGCAGAAAATAAGCCCTTATATGTCCATATTTCCAAAAAAGATTATATAAAGATTGTATAGCCATTAAATAGGGACAATACATAATCTGCTCTAAATGGCGCAGCATCCCTCGATGCCCTGTGCCCATAAAGCAGTTCACCACCACATTTGGTGTATTGTTATACTCGGGAGAAATAGGGTATGAAACTTTATAGAGCGTTTTGGTATTTTATCCACTGATAATGTGTACATTTTTCATTCAGATAAAAGTGTAAATTTCAAAATTGCACACGATGTTGATTTAACCACTATAAAACAATTAAAGGTTTACCAAACTTCATAAAAGTTGTTTTACATACGTTGAGGGGTGTAGTTTGTATAATGGGGTAATTTATGGGGTTTTACTATTATTTAGGTCTCTCAAAGTGACTTGAAATCTGAGCAGGTCCCTCAATAGTATGATTTTTTTATGAAAATGTGAAAAAGCGCACCTAAAGTTCAAAGCCCCATAACATCCTACAAAAATGAAATGAATGCTTATAAAAGCTATGTCAACATAAAGCAGACATTTGGTAAACATTAGTTATCTGTAAGGACTTTATGTTGAAAAAGTAGATCATTTGAATTTCTAAAATCAAGAATTTTTCTAAATTTACACCAAATATATGTTTTTTTTCATAAACGCAAAACATACTTCCAGAATTTTCCAATTTCCAGATTTGAAAAATTTGGGCAGTGTCAGGAAGGTGAAAAGTGGTTTCGTCGGTAAGGGGTTAAGCAGGAATTCCCCGGTTAGGCCTATTCTGCCACTGACCGTGCATCAGGACCATGCATAAACATCTTCTTTAATTTTAAATAACCTATGGTATAGTCACAAAAAAGGCACAAAACACCCAAAAAGGTACAACAGTAGAGAAAAAAGAAAAGAACAATTATGGTAAATGATCTCCATTTTTTTTCAGTGGTGCTAGGATTTTTTCTATCCCCAGATATTATTTAAGGCAAGCAGAGGGGCACTGGGTCGTTGCTTGTGTTGTGAGAGCATTTTTATTTAGGACCATAGTGGGACATAGTTTAATCCAAAGGACGTTATATTGTGTCTGACATATTTTCAGGGGCACAGTGTGGAAATGTGCCTCAAAAGCTCAAGACTTCTGACTTGAATATAAAGTGGCAAAATTAAAAATATTTTCTGTATTTGCTGATTACATTTTAAAGGATAGTTGTGGTGAATTGTGCCTTTATCTATTCATGAAACTGGCTGTGGTATCAAGGGGCATAGACTTTTTTGTTCATGGTGTTGCTTATTTTGAATGGAGGTATTTTATTGTAAACCCCCCCCCCCTTCCCCTTACCAAGAAAACCACCATGAAATACCATGAAACATCATAAAGCCTATTCCATTTAACCCGACATTACACTGTACCCAATTAAACAGCAGATACATACACCTTTGACGTAATCTACTTTATATAGCCAGGGTTAATTAATTCACTTGGAACAGCATACTTAGTGCCATGAGAAGTGGGTCATCATAGCTGGCATGATAATTACAAGCCTTTCCGGCACTTTAATAGAAATTTCTGATCAAAATTAGGATTTATTTGCTTAATCACAAGTTGAACCTGTATGGGAGCTATTTCTTGGCTTATACTACCAGACATGTTTCATTTTGCAGGTATTTCTATGCTCTAACCCCTGGCTATGACTATGATACACAATGATGATGCCAAAAATTCCTGTCCACCACTGTATAAACCTGATATATAATGCACTACAGTGATTACCAGGTAAAGGGAATGATCCAAATCATTGATCTGTAAATATTCTTAGCTAACAGTGGTTTGTGACATTGGGGGAGATTTATCAAGCTGTCTGAAAGTCAGAATATTCCTTTATTACAGCTCAGCTTTCATTTTACCAATATTTTAAAGGGGAGCTGTGATTGGTTGCCAAGGGCAACTGAAAATATTCTGACTTTCAGACAGCTTGATAAATCTGCCTCATCATATACTGAAGGTTACTAAGCTACGAACCACAACATGGAACATTGTAAAATGGTAATATATACCATAATTAACTAAAGCATGTAATTATCTCCAGAAACTAAATAATAGGCAGAATATTTACCTATATACTAATATATGTGTATGTACAGGTATGTCATATGGAATAGGTTTTTTGATCGCTTTATAGAAGACATAAAAGTATGATAACCTCTCAGAATATCAACACAATTTTAATTCCATATCTGTAAGCATATGCCTAGAGGCATCACAGATATAGCCAAATAATATCCTTGTCACAAATGCCTCTTCATGGACTCCCAATAAAACATATCAGCTGACAGCAACAAATGTTAAAAATGTAATTAATTTTATTGGTTTAAACATAAAAATACACAAAAAGTCCTCAGCGGAACCAGCTATGGCTGTGATACATAAATTACAGTGATCAGAATAATAACAATAGCCAGCCAGTATGATTACCATTAGTGCAAAAAGGAAACCCCCCGAAAAAAGATAAATATTACAATTTAACTAAAAATTTCACCAAATTGCATAAATGATTAGTGCAGAGGATAACTGTAAACTTTGTAATAAATTAATTAAAGAAATATGTTTCTCTACACTCCTCTTTCCCTCCCTTTTTCCTGCCCTTAGCAGTGTCCTCCATTACTAATACTCTAAAAACCCATAGATAAGAAGCTGATAAAGTTTCTACTGACTTAATTCTTTAAAGTCAGGCACTAAAATGAACTCCTTAAAGGAAACCTGTCACTATTTCCCATATGTTATTTAGCAACTTTACATCTTCCAAATCATGTTTATTTCATGGCCCAGTAAGGCTCCATCATCCATAAAATCAAGTTTAAAGTGAGATGTAAATTGGTTGTATAAAGTCATGGAGGCGGAGAGTTTAACACTGAAGTCAAGTTTTCCTCACCTCTGAAAGCCTCCTCCTGTGATTGACATCATGCATGTCACGGGTGTTCCCGCGACCTATATTGCGGGTCGCAGGCTCACCCATACTAGCGCGTCGCCTGCACATCTCACCTCTCCCGACTCCAAGGGCCAGCGTACCAATAATTGGCGCTTGCCATTTTCTAGAAGACTATTTAAGCCTGCCTTTTCCTGAAAGCCCTGCCAGTTCTTCATGCCTCAAGCCATTGAGAAAGTGGTGTTTGATGCCTTGTGCTATTCTCGTGATTTCCTGTGGTGACCCTGGTTCGGTTTCTGACTTCGCTCCTTTGCCTGTCCTGACCTGTTGCCTGACCCCGACTACGAGATTGCCTCCCATTCCTGTACCTCAACCTTGGCTAACACTGCGCACAAGTCACGCCTGTGGAACGACCTTGTGGTACCACACCGAAGCAAATCCAACACGCTTTGAGGCGGGCTCTGGTGAAAACCGGGTGCCCCTTAGACCCTGGTCCCAGGTAGTGCCTTGTGTCATTGTCTGCAGTGGTTCAGAGAATCCACTATCTCTGAGCCTGACAGTAAGATCCGGCCATGGATCCTGCCGAGGTTCTGCTTCCTGTTCGGCCTGATCTTGCCACCACTGTGGTCCAGCAGTCCCAGCAAGGACAAGTTGCCGCCATGCTGCAACAGTTGCTAGCCACACAGCCTCAGGTTCCTGAGACTGCTCCTGCAGTGTCTCCTCCTGCTCCTGCGGTGCCGTAGAACCTAGGCTACGACTGTCCTTGCCCCATAAAAATGATGGGGACCCATAGTTGTGCAGGGGCTTCATAACCCAATGTTCCCTGCACATTGAACTCATGTCAAACAGTTTGTTACAGAGCGATCCAAGGTGGCCTTTATCATCAGTCTCCTCTCTGGAAAGGCCCTGGCCTGGGCTTCCCCCCTGTGGGACAGAGACGACCCAGTCACGCCTACTCACACGTCATTTCTGGCGGAATTCCGGTCCATCTTTGAAGAACCTGCATGGGCCTCCTCTGCTGAGACTGCGTTGCTAAACCTACGTCAAGCCGACTTAGGAGAGTATGCAGTTCAGTTCCGCACTCTGGCCTCTGAACTTGCCTGGAACGTTGCAGCCCTGATTGCCACCTTTAAAAAGGGTCTTTCTGCTCAGGTTAAAGTTAGACACTTTCCTCGATTGGGACCTGCCTTCCAAAAGCTGATCCAGCCTGCGCCTGAAGGTGGACAGAAACCAACTCTCTCTCCAGGAGCGTTTAAGGTGATGTCTGGACACCCTCTGGTCTTTCGTCGGCTCCACGTCTTGCCAACTTGTACTTTCAGCATATTTTCCGGATGCATGGTCTTCCCCAGCACATTGGGGCAGATTTACTTACCCGGTCCATTCGCGATCCAGCGGCACGTTCTCTGCGGTGGATTCGGGTCCGGCCGGGATTCACTAAGGCAGTTCCTCCGACATCCACCAGGTGTCGCTGCTGCGCTGAAGAGCATCGGAACGCACTGAAGTTCACTGAACCATCGTTGATGAAGGTAAGTGCGTGTCGAGCAACACTTTTTTTTAAAAAAATGCGGTGTTTTTTCCGAATCCGTCGACCATGGCCCTGATTTCCGTTGCGTGCATGCCGGCGCCGATGCGCCACAATCCGATCATGTGCGCCGAAATCCCGGGACAATACAGGGAAAATAGGTGCAAAACTGAAATATTCGGTTAAAAACGCAAATCGGCCCCTTAGTAAATGACCCCCATTGTGTCAGACCGGGGGGTTCAGTTTGTGTCCAAGTTCTGGCGTAGGGCTCCTCCTGTCTTCTCTCTGGGCGACAAGGTCTAGTTGTCTTCTAGGTATGTCCGATTCCCAGCTATAAGCTTGGTCCACAGTTTCTTGACCCCTTCAAGGTGTTAAAGCACATAGATCCTGTAGCGTATAGGCCCCGCCTTCCACTATGCGCATCCTAAACTATTTCCATGTCTCCCTTCTGAAACCTGTCAACCTCAACTGCTTCTCTCGGCAACCTCCTCTTCCTGCTCCAGGGGCTGACTCTGCGGATGTCTTCGAGGTAAAAGAGGTACTGTACATGAAGACGGTGAGAGGAAAGCGGTTCTTCCTTGTTGACTGGAAGAGCTTCAGGCCCGAGGAGAGATCTTGGGAGCTTGAGGAGAATATCCTGGACTGTAACCTCCCGCAAAGGCTTCTTCAACCCAAGAAGAGGGTGAGGCCAAAGGAGGGGGTACTGTAACGGGTGTTCCCACGACCCATATAGTGGGTCGCGGGCTCACCTGTGCTCCTCTCTCCATGCTAGCGCATTGCCCGCGCATCTCACCTCTTTCGTTTCTTGCTCCGTCCTCCTCGGCCAAGCGCACGCGTTCCCAACTCCTAGGGTGTGCGTGCCGACTTCAAAGGTTTAAAGGCCCAGCGCACCGCTATTTGGCACTGGCCATTTTCTAGAAAACTGCCGGATCTTCGTGCCTCAAGCCGTTGAGAAAGCGGTGTTTGATGCCTTGCGCTATTATCATAATTTCCCATTGTGACCCGGATTCCGTTTCTGACTCTGGTGAAAACCAGGTGGCACTCCGGTCCCAAGTAGCGGCTTGTGTCATCGTCTGCAGTGGTTCAGGGGATCCACTATCTCTGATCGGCTAAGTGATGTCTCTGGGTGCATGATAATCAATTACAGTGAGAGGGCTTTTTGAGATAAAGAGAGCTTGAATTAAGTGTAAAACTCTCTGCCTCCTTGACTTTATGTGACCAATTCACATCTTACTTCAAAGTTGATTTTCTGGATTATGCCATTACACTGGGCCATGAAAGAAATCATCTAGAATGTGTTCAGTTGCCTGACAACATACTGATAGTGGTTAATTAGGTCAACTTCTGCTGACAGGTTCCCTTTAAAGAACTGAATCATCAAGTGAAATTATCTGATGAAATTCTCCTAGAAACTTTCAAAAGGCTCTCATATTTAAAGGAAATTTTCTTTCAAAAACAAGAATGATGAACCTGGAGCCCTTCATGCTCATTAGCATAATTGTAAAAGTTGATTTTAAAAGGAAGGAGGCCATGGATAACAAATATAAGAAGATTACCACCGTCATGGTTTCTGGATCTATGAGTAAGTGTTTTATCATGCTTGATTTTAATGACTTATATTCCTAAGTTTATCCTGAAAAATGATATTATAAAATATTTTTTGGAATAGATACCACATTAACCTCACTATTACATTTCAAAGGACTTCCCCTTCCAGATGTTAGCATACAAAATTCCTACTCAAACTCTTTGAAAATAATATTAAAGGAGTTAAAGCAAGTTAAAGAAACTCTACCATTTGATTTGATGCATTATAAAGCAAACATACCTTGAGAATGCTGTAACAACACTGATACAGAAACATATCTTGTTTAATCCCTGTGCTGAGTGGTTTTGCTGAAAAAACAATTATAAAATTCAAGACCTTGGGAAAAACATATCGCACACAAGCTTTATGAACAGCCAAGACAGGACTAATCAACCTGAGCTGGATCACTCCTACACAGCAGCTCGGGGATGGCGCAACAATTGATTATTCTGCCTGGCAGGGAAAATAGTGATTACATCATCCTCTGGTGCAGTGCATAGCTAATGTGAAAGGAAAAGCACCGAGCCCCAGCACAAAAGCGGCAGAGCGTCATTATCATAATTTTATAATTGTTTTTTTTCACCAAAACCACTCAGCACAGGGATTAAACAAGATATGATTCTGCATCAGTGTAGCTACAGCATTCTCAAGGTATGTTTGGTTCATAATGCATCCAATCAAATGGTAGAATTTCTTTTGTTATCCCCAATCTTGTGGATATGGAATAACAATCTGATTGGTGGGGGTCTCACTGACTGCCTGGCTGACTACCAGAATGGACCTCCACAGATGGAGAGTGGAAAGTTTAGCAAGTGCTTGCAGTTTCATTCATTATTATTGGAGTGTAGGAAAATGCAAAGCACTAAGCTCTCTCCAACACTCTCATAGACAGTGAGTGAGAGTGCCAGAGATAGCTGAGCGCTGTTCTCACCGATATCTGACTTTTTCATATTGTTGAATGGAGTGACAAAAAACATGCTTTACCTGCCACTTTATTCAATTAGTGAGAAATGGACCCCACTAATTGTATGGTGGAGGTTTATTCTAGTCATCCATGGATTCATTACAATTAAATGTATTACAATAATGGCTTTTTTGCAAATAAAAGGAAATTTTAACCCTATTATGTCCTTTAAATCAAATAACTATTTCCATTTACTGCCCCCCTTTTCCAATCATAATGTTTATGACTAGAGATGAGCGAACATACTCGTCCGAGCTTGATGCTCGATCGAGCATTAGCGTACTCGTAACTGCTCGTTGCTCGGACGAGTATTTCGCCCGCTCGAGAAAATGGCAGCTCCCGCCGTTTTGCTTTTTGGCGGCCAGAAACAGAGCCAATCACAAGCCAGGAGACTCTGCACTCCACCCAGCATGACGTGGTACCCTTACACATCGATAGCAGTGGTTGGCTGGCCAGATCAGGTGACCCTGGGATAGACTAGCCGCTGCCCGCGCTGCTCGGATCATTCTCTGTCTGGATGCCTCTAGGGAGAGAGCTGCTGCTGGTCAGGGAAAGCGTTAGGGTGTTCTATTAGCTTACTGTTAGGCAGGAGTGATTCTACAACAACCAAACAGCCCTTCTTAGGGCTACAATAACGTTATACTTTTTTTTTTATTTGCTTGTGGCTGGGCTTGCTGGCACTAGTAGTGCAGCTAGTACCATATTGTGAGGAATTAGCAGGGGGACTTGCTACCGTTGTGTTTAGCTCTTAGTGACACACATATCCACCTCAAACACCAAAGTGGGAAAATTTATTAGGGGTTTGATTTCAATTAGGCACAGTCTGCCAGTTTCTTTTTATTTTACGTTTATTTTTTTAATAACTCAGTGTCATCTCATCTTGCATAGTAGTGTGCTTTAATACTTGGCTAGAAAATAGCCATAGGAGAATCCAAACGGCTTACTTACGCCTACAGTAGCGTTATATATATTTGATTTCTGGTTGATCTGCTGGTGGCTGTCCTTGCTGCAGTGCATCTACTAGCAAATTGTGAGCAATTTGGAGTGAGACTTGCGACCACTGTGTTTTGCGATTAGTGACGCACATATCCATCGCAAAGACCGAAGTGGGAAAATTTATTAGGGCCCGGGGTTGGATTTCAATTAGGCACAGTCTGCCATTTCCTTTTTTATTTTACGTTTATTTTTTTAATAACTCAGCGTCATCTCATCTGGCATAGCAGTGTGCTTTCATACTTGGCTAGAAAATAGCCATAGCAATAGGATAGCATCGTTTGGTTTTAAAAACTAAAAAACACACAAAACAAAAAAAAAACACAAAAAAAAGTTAAAAAAAAAATTAAATTTATAACTCTCATTTTCAAAATGTTTAACCCGAGGGCTAGGGGTAGAGGACGAGGGCGGGGACGTGGGCGTCCAACTACTGCAGGGGTCAGAAGCCGTGGTCCTGGGCGGGGTGAGACACCACCTGCTTATGAGGGAGCAGGGGAACGCCGCAGAGCTACACTCCCTAGGTTCATGTCTGAAGTTACTGGGACTCGTGGTAGAGCACTGTTGAGGCCAGAACAGTGCGAACAGGTGATGTCGTGGATTGCCGACAATGCTTCGAGCAATTTGTCCACCAGTCAGTCTTCCACGCAGTCCACCCATGTCACCGAAATCGGCACTCCTCCAGCTCCTGCACCTCAGCCTCCTCCCCCCCAGTCTGCCCCCTCCCAGCAAAATTTGCCATTTGAACCGGCATACTCTGAGGAACTGTTTTCTGTATCCTTCCCACAGTCACAAACCACTTGTCCGGTTGCTGATGAGCAATTTTCCGATGCCCAGGTTTTCCACCAGTCGCAGTCTGTGGGTGATGACAGTGACAGTGGGGAAGTTGTTGTCAGGGCAGGAAGTCCGAGGGGGGAGCAGACTGAGGGATCGGAGGATGATGAGGTGACAGACCCAAGCTGGGTTGAGAGGCCGGGTGAACACAGTGCTTCTGAGACGGAGGAGAGTCCTCGACCAGAACAGGTTGGAAGAGGCAGTGGTGGGGCCAGACGGAGAGGCAGGGCCAGAGCTGGTGCATCAGCGCCAAATGTGTCAACTAGTGAAGCTCCCGTGGCGAGGGCTCCTGCGGCGAGGGCTAGATTTTCAGAAGTCTGGAGGTTCTTTAAGGAAACACCGGATGACCGACGGACTGTGGTGTGCCACATTTGCCAAACCAGGATCAGCAGGGGTTCCACCACTAATAGCTTAACTACCACCAGTATGCGCAGGCATATGAATGCTAAACACCCCACTCAGTGGCAACAAGCGCGTTCACCTCCGGCCGTGCACACCACTGCTCCTTCCCCAGTGTCAGCTGATAGTCAGCACCCTTCCCAGGACCCTGCCACAAAAACCCCATTGTCGCCTCCACGATCCTCCACAGCATCCACCAGCGTTCAGCTCTCCATACCCCAGACGCTGGAGCGGAAACGCAAATATAGTGCAACCCACCCGCACGCCCAAGCCCTTAATGTGCACATCTCCAGATTGCTAAGCCTGGAGATGCTGCCCTATAGGCTAGTAGAGACCGAGGCCTTTCGCAGCCTCATGGCGGCGGCCGCCCCTCGGTATTCGGTCCCCAGCCGCCACTACTTTTCCCGATGTGCCGTCCCAGCCCTGCACCAGCACGTGTCAGACAACATAATCCGTGCCCTGACCAACGCCGTTTCTGACAAGGTCCACCTGACCACGGACACGTGGACGAGTGCTGCCGGGCAGGGCCACTATATATCGCTGACGGCACATTGGGTTAACTTGGTGGAGGCTGGGACCGAGTCTGACCCTGCGGCTGGTCATATACTGCCGACGCCGAGGATTGCGGGGCCTACCTCGGTCCAGGTGTTTCAGGCCTACTATGCCTCCTCCTCCTCCCACCCCTCCTCCACCTCCTCCTCCGAACGACCATCCGTGGGCATGGCGCCATCAGTCGGTAGCTCTAGGCACAGCAGCAGTGCCGTCGCTAAGCGACAGCAGGCGGTGCTGAAACTGCTGAGCCTAGGCGATAAAAGGCACACCGCCCAAGAACTATTACAGGGCATCACGGCGCAGACTGATCTGTGGCTGGCACCGCTGAACCTGAAGCCAGGCATGGTTGTGTGTGACAACGGCCGTAACCTGGTGGCGGCTCTGCAACTCGGCAGACTGACACATGTGCCATGCCTGGCCCATGTGTTAAATCTGATAGTTCAGCGTTTCCTCAAGACATACCCCAATCTGTCTGATTTGCTCACGAAGGTGCGCCGCATCTGTGCGCATTTCAGGAAGTCCAGCACAGATGCTGCCACTCTCAGGGCAGCGCAGCGCCGCCTCCAACTGCCCGCTCACCGACTGTTGTGCGACGTGCCCACGAGGTGGAATTCAACACTGACCATGTTATCCAGAGTTTACCAGCAGCGCCGAGCGATTGTAGACTGCCAGATGTCAACTTCCACCAGAACTGGTAGTCAGGTCAGTCAGCTTCCTCAAGTCTACAATGAGGAGTGGACGTGGATGTCTGATATCTGTCAGGTGCTGAGTAACTTTGAGGAGTCAACACAGATGGTCAGTGGCGATGCCGCCATCATCAGCCTCACCATCCCGCTGCTTGGCCTGTTGAAAAACTCTCTGGTCAGCATGAATTCGGAAGCTTTGCGCTCCTCACAAGAGACGGGGGAAGAAGATTCCCTTGTTGATAGCCAAAGCACCCTTAGGTCTGTTTCTCAGCGCATATCGGAGGAGGTGGAGGTGGAGGAGGATGAGGAGGAAGAGGAGGAGAATGTTGGCGAGACACAAGAGGGGACCATTGTTGAGTCCTTCACTGTTGAGCGTGTATGGGCAGAAGAAGAGGAGTTGGAGGAGGAGGAAATGGACAGTCGGGCCAGTGAGGGGAGTGAATTCTTACGCGTTGGTACTCTGGCGCATATGGCAGATTTCATGCTAGGCTGCCTATCCCGTGACCCTCGCGTTCAAAGAATTTATTCCAGCACCGATTACTGGGTGTTCACTCTCCTGGACCCACGGTACAAGCAAAATCTTTCCACTCTCATCCCTGGAGAGGAAAGGAGTGTGAGAATGCATGAATACCAGCAGGCCCTGGTGCACAAGCTGAAACAGTATTTCCCTTCTGACAGCGCTAGCGGCAGAGTGCGTAGTTCTGCGGGACAAGTAGCGAGGGAGAGTAGGCGAGCAGGCAGCTTGTCCAGCACTGGCAAGGGTACGCTTTACAAGGCTTTTGCCAGCTCTATGTCACCCAAGCAAGACACTGTCACCTGTCCCCAGTCTCGGCAGAGTAGGGCTGATCTTTACAGAAAGATGGTGAGGGAGTACGTAGCTGACCATACCATCGTCCTAAATGATCACACAGCTCCCTACAACTACTGGGTTTCAAAGCTGGACATGTGGCACGAACTGGCGCTGTACGCCTTGGAGGTTCTTGCCTGCCCTGCCGCTAGCGTCTTGTCCGAGCGGGTTTTCAGTGCAGCTGGTGGCATCATCACCGATAAGCGTACACGCCTGTCGACTGACAGCGCTGACAGGCTGACGCTTATCAAGATGAATAAAGCCTGGATTTCTCCTAATTTCCAATCTCCACCAGGTGAAGGAAGCTCAACCTGAATAATTTATCCACTCCTCCTCCTCCTCATTTTCCTCCTTCTCCTACTCTTTGTACAGTAAAGCAGAGAAAACTGGCTATTTTTTGACAGGGCCCACTGGCTCTAGCTATAGTACTTTATGCATTTAATTTTTATGGAGGGCCACCGACCCGGTCCTCTGTTTTAAACAATTTTTGGGAGTGCCACATACAGGCACTCAATCTATTCAATTTTTCTGGAGGGCCACCTACCTGCTCCTCTGGTTTGAAAACTTTTTTGGACTGCCACATACAGGCACTCAATCTATTCCATTTTTCTGGAGGGCCACCTACCTGCTCCTCTGGTTTGAAAACTTTTTTGGACTGCCACATACAGGCACTCAATCTATTCAATTTTTCTGGAGGGCCACCTACCTGCTCCTCTGGTTTGAAAACTTTTTTGGACTGCCACATACAGGCACTCAATCTATTCCATTTTTCTGGAGGGCCACCTACCTGCTCCTCTGGTTTGAAAACTTTTTTGGACTGCCACATACAGGCACTATCCAAATTGAATTGTCTCCATAGCAGCCTCCACACGTTGTCTCCATTGCTACCTCCAAAAGTCGTCCATATAGCTGCCTCCATACATCGTCCCTTTATCAAACGAGGTGTGTCAGGCCGAAATTTGGGTTGTTTTCATGGATTCCACATCAAAGTTGTTAACTTTGTCGCCACCCTGCTGTGTTATCCACAAAATACACTGGCAAACTTTTACCATTTACGGATATTATTTCAGCGCTTCTTGCGCATCAGTTTACATTCCCCTCACCCGCCATATCCTAAACTTATAAGAACGCTACTACACTTGATCTTATACAAAAGGTTCTTAGAAGTGCTGTTTGGGGAGTAGCCTAGAGACAGGGGCTTGGATTGGCGAAAGCTCGCCTGGCAGCGGAGCGCCAGCTCCATGCCAAGAACCAACTAACATAGTTTTAACTGCAGCACCTTTAATCTACTACTAGTTCACTGCCTCCATACATGGCCGCCTTATCAAACGTGCTGTGTCAGGCAGAATTTTGGGTTGTTTTCATGGCTTCCACAACAAACTTGTTAACTTTGTCGCCACCCTGCTGTGTAATCCTCAAAATATACTGGCAAACTTTTACCATTTACGGATATTATTTCAGCGCTTCTTGCGCATCTGTTTACATTCCCCTCACCCGCCATATTCCAAACTTATAAGAACGCTACTACACTTAACTTGGTGCAGGCTGGGACCGAGTCTGACCCTGGGGCTGGTCATATACTGCCGACGCAGAGGATTGCGGGGCCTACCTCGGTCCAGGTGTTTCAGGCCTACTATGCCTCCTCCTCCTCCCACCCCTCCTCCACCTCCTCCTCCTCCGAATTACCATCCGTGGGCATGGCGCCATCAGTCGGTAGCTCTAGGCACAGCAGCAGTGCCGTCGCTAAGCGACAGCAGGCGGTGCTCAAACTGCTGAGCCTAGGTGATAAAAGGCACACCGCCCAAGAGCTATTACAGGGCATTCCACATCAAACTTGTTAACTTTGTCGCCACCCTGCTGTGTTATCCACAAAATACACTGGCAAACTTTTACCATTTACGGATATTATTTCAGCGCTTCTTGCGCATCTGTTTACATTCCCCTCACCCGCCATATCCTAAACTTATAAGAACGCTACTACACTTGATCTTATACAAAAGGTTCTTAGAAGTGCTGTTTGGGGAGTAGCCTAGAGACAGGGGCTTGGATTGGCGAAAGCTCGCCTGGCAGCGGAGCGCCAGCTCCATGCCAAGAACCAACTAACATAGTTTTAACTGCAGCACCTTTAATCTACTACTAGTTCACTGCCTCCATACATGGCCGCCTTATCAAACGTGCTGTGTCAGGCAGAATTTTGGGTTGTTTTCATGGCTTCCACAACAAACTTGTTAACTTTGTCGCCACCCTGCTGTGTAATCCTCAAAATATACTGGCAAACTTTTACCATTTACGGATATTATTTCAGCGCTTCTTGCGCATCTGTTTACATTCCCCTCACCCACCATATTCCAAACTTATAAGAACGCTACTACACTTAACTTGGTGCAGGCTGGGACCGAGTCTGACCCTGGGGCTGGTCACATACTGCCGACGCAGAGGATTGCGGGGCCTACCTCGGTCCAGGTGTTTCAGGCCTACTATGCCTCCTCCTCCTCCCACCCCTCCTCCACCTCCTCCTCCTCCGAATTACCATCCGTGGGCATGGCGCCATCAGTCGGTAGCTCTAGGCACAGCAGCAGTGCCGTCGCTAAGCGACAGCAGGCGGTGCTCAAACTGCTGAGCCTAGGTGATAAAAGGCACACCGCCCAAGAGCTATTACAGGGCATTCCACATCAAACTTGTTAACTTTGTCGCCACCGTGCTGTGTAAGCCACAAAATATACTGGAAAACTTTTTTCATTTACAGATATTATTTCAGCGCTTCTTGCGCAGATGTTTACATTCCCCTCACCCGCCATATCCCAAACTTATAAGAACGCTACTACACTTGATCTTATACAAAAGGTTCTTAGAAGTGCTGTTTGGGGAGTAGCCTAGAGACAGGGGCTTGGATTGGCGAAAGCTCGCCTGGCAGCGGAGCGCCAGCTCCATGGCAAGATCCAACTAACATAGTTTTAACTGCAGCACCTTTAATCTACTACTAGTTCACTGCCTCCATACATGGTCCCCTTATCAAACGAGCTGTGTCAGGCAGAATTTTGGATTGTTTTCATGGCTTCCATGTTAACTTTGTCGCCACCCTGCTGTGTAATCCACAAAATATACTGGCAAACTTTTATCATGTACCGATATTATTTGAGCGCTTCTTGCTCACCTCCTTTGGTTCCTCTCTGCCACCCATTGGTTTGAAGCCTGAGTCCATTTAGGGTATGTCGCCATGACACTCTCTAGCCTGCTGCCGCTGCCTCTGCATGCCGTCCCCTATAGTGTCAGGGTCAATTATTGGATGTTTTAGATGCTATCTAGCTTCATTCTGTCACTCTGTCATGGCCATGCTGTTGCCCATAATTTTGGCATAATGGTGCGATTAAGCAGCCTCAGAGGCATCCATGCATGCTGCCCCTGCTGTTTCCTGTCCATTTCCGTGGTGTTTCCATCCTTTTCTGAGGTTCCCAGGTGTTTGGCCAAGCTTCCCTGTGCAGAGCCTTGGTCCCCTTGAAAAATGCTCGAGTCTCCCATTGACTTTAATGGGGCTCGTTACTCGAAACGAGCACTCGAGCATCGGGAAAAGTTCGTCTCGAATAACGAGTACCCGAGCATTTTAGTGCTCGCTCATCTCTATTTACGAAACATCTGGTGTTGATAGATATAAATGCCAAAGTAGTGAAATACAATCCCCCATAAATAATGATACATTGCGGCACCATAGTGGCAGCTCCATCGTCTTCTACATGTGTACTCCACTGTGTTTTGGGGTGTTTGTAATATCAAACCCGGTAGTAGCGTGATATTGTAATGTTTATAATAACTGTTATTGTTTTGGTTGTTACGATTGGATTTAATTACTGGTTGAGTATTTGGAACCAGTGATTATATCATTAGATCTATAGAATAATTGGTCCTTGGGGTTTTAATTGAATGGGCGGTTGCAGACTTCATGCTATGACCATGGGAGAATCTCTCTACTTAGTGTTCTTATATTATAAATATGCCAAAAGAAAAACTCTAATACGGTGATGGACAACTAATTAGGGAAATGTCATGAACAAATTATATGTGCAGACAATACATATCACTTTCTATAATAATAATAATTATTATTTACTTATATAGCGCACACAGATTACGCAGCGCTGGACAAAGCATGTCAAATTGGTCCCTGTCCCCATGGGGCTCACACTCTAAACAACCTAACAGTATGTTTTGGAGTGTGGAAGGAAACCGGAGTACCTGGAGGAAACCCATGCAAACATGGAAAGAACATACAAACTCTTTGTTGACCTGGGTGGGATTTGGACCCAGGACCCCAGCGCTGCAAGGCAGAAGTGCTACCCACTCAGCCACCGTGCCTTCCATGGATAGCTAAGATCCTGCAAGTTGAAAGCTTACTTATCAGTATGTGACCATGTTGTATGGTGGGAATACCTCTTTAGACTCTAGTCTAGAGGGGTATTCCCCCATACAACATCGTCACATGATGACCCAATATGGACTAGTGATGTTGGGCATACACGTGTACAGTTCTCTGAATATCTGGGGTTCACACACCGAAAGATAACACCGTGATGGCCACAAACAAATAGAATTGTGGAAATATTCATGCACACTTTAGGGAAGAGAGTTAAAGCAGCATATTTGTTGTTATACAGATCCCCGCGCAACTATAGTAGTACACATCATCCAACTACTATTGCTGCTCCTTCCCATCTACTATTCAACAGAACGCCTCACATACGTATTCTTGATGTGACCTCTACTGATGAATCTACTGTGAGACCAGCAAATTTCAAAAACAAGCAAAAAATGAAACATTATGAAGAGACGTCACGCCCAGCCATCTTTTATAGAGAAGAGTGACAAAGTAGCTGCATGTTAAAAACAGAACAAGAAGTGTCCAAGTATGGTCACAGGTGAGCAAGATGGACATTCTATTACCCAGAATGCCTCACATTTCACAGTGTTACCAAAAAATGGATTACAAGAAATGCCGGTGAATCCTCTCAGAACCACATAGATGTTACTGAGAGTGACACTTCTCAACAGGACATAGCTAACTCTTCAGAAAAAAGTGGGCAACCAATTAAAGCTTTCATTTAGAGCTGCAATTGGTTGCCATGGGCAACTAAGCAGATTCTTACGCAGCTTAATAAATCTCCCCCAGTTTTCTTCAACAACCAAGATGTTATCCAGTGAGAAAAAGAAGAGTCCCATCCAGACTTATTGAGAATGCTTAATTTGAGTTTATATCCGGGTTATAGAGTACAGGCGGTCCCCTACTTAAGAACACTCGACTTACATACGACCCCTAGTTACAAACGGACCTCTGGATATTGGTAATTTACTGTACTTTAGTCCTAGGCTACAATAAACAGCTGTAACAGTTATTACAGGTGTCTGTAATGAAGCTTTAGTGTTAATATTGATTCTTATGACAACCCAACATTTTTAAAATCCAATTGTCACAGAGACCAAAAAAGTTCTGGCTGGGATTACAATGATAAAATATACAGTTCCGACTTACATACAATATGCGATTTTCTCCAATATTGGTTTTGCTCAGTAAAATTGAGCAAAGATAAGAATAACTATTTAAATGAGGTATCACCATAATCGTAGTGAACCAGAGAGCGGGGGGAAAAGTGCTAAAAGTCCAAAATAAAAATTGATAATTTTCTTTGTGTCTACCTTGAAATAGTTAATAAAATCTTGTGAATAAGCTATGGACTCCCCAAAATAAAATCATTTATACATTGTATCTTACCGTCAAATAATAAGCCCTCATATGTTTAATATCTAAATTTTATAGCCTGTACAATGTGACAATGCTAATTTGCTGTGAATGGTGCTGCTTTCATTCCATGCCCAGCCTAGTCTGTTCACTCCTGCCATATGTACAATACTACAATTTTGCAGTTTATGGCCAACTGGCTAATGATCTGTAACATTATTCTAGCAGCACACTGTTACAGATCACGCATGAATGACAACATGAACAGAACAGAATAAACATTGGGGTTCGGGCCCGCTCAAACTTAATGGGAACCAGTAACATGTCCAGAATGGTTATTTTATGCGGACTTGGCAAATGGAAAAAAATTTACCTAACTAGTTATCCTGTTGTACCGAAACATGCAGATGAGAGGTTAATAAGAGGTCCAATTTAACATCCAGTAAACTGTAGATCATAATCTTGACGTGAATTGAATGCCATTGTTTAAAACAAAATGAAGCATAAGGTTTTGCAGTGAGAAAATATGTTGCATGAAGAGAATGTCAAGGTGAAAGGGAGAAGGAACAAATTTGTCCATTTTGGAAAATTGACCCAAGACCACCCAAACATTACAGCGTGAGGAAGGAGACAGATAAAGCCCTTTGCTGCTGTATGTGTTACCATTGTTGATCAAGCACAAAAAGAGGCATAAGAAGACGGACAGGTTTAGCTTTACTGGACTATGTGGACTAATTTGGAGTTGGAAAGAATGTACTCCCTTTGGGCTAAAAGGACATAAATCTTGCCTACAGGATATATATTTTATCAGAACCAGTGTGATCGGATCTGTGATGAGAATATATATCTTTGACCTAAAGGAAACCTACCATCTAGGATCTACCTATTAAGGTAGATCCGGTAGAAGGTTCAACTAATGAATGACATGGGAGCCCATTTTAGGGATAATCCTTGAGTGGCCTGTAACTTTATAAATATTTTATCATCTAATATACAAATATCCAAAAGAGGCTACTGGGCGTGGAGTAGCTGGAGCTGAAGCTACACGTTGTGGCTACTCCACGCCCTAGTAGCCTCTTTGGATCCTCCTACTACAAGATCTTCAGTTTAATAGTTCCAGCTTCGGAGCCAAGTACAAGCAGCCGCCATCTCTGCATACATAGTTGATCTTGTACTAGTACGATCCAAAAAGGCTACTAGGGCGTGGAGCACCCGCACCGTGAAGCTTAAGCTTCGGCTACTCCGCGCACCAGTAGCCTCTTTCGGATATTTGCATATTAGGTGATAAAAGATTTTTAAAGTTACAGACCATTCAAGGATTAGCCTTAAAAATGGCTCCCATGGCATTCATTAGTTGAACCTACCACCGGACCTACCTTAATAGTCACCACGTAGATTTTTGTTCTTATACTTCATATCTTTTCTTTTAAATTTATTTTAATTTTTGTAATGCTCGTGTGATGTTGTATACACATTGTGATAATGTAACAGATGTGTTGTCTTTTGTATGCCTGTTACATGTATGTGTACAAGAAATACACATTGTTTGAAGTATGTGTGAAAAGATGTGGCTCAGAGACATCAGAAGATGGTTTTTTTTATTGGCTTTCAATGACTTTTAAGTGAGGAAATATGTAAAAACCTCTTCAGTCACTTGAACCACATCATATTTAAGCAAAGCAATGAAGTGAGTTATTTTTGCAATGACTTCCATCTGCCTCCCACCCGGCTTCTTTCTTTGTTCAATAGAACCTAAACCTGCAGGGTTTACCACTGGACATCAGGGGGAATTTATTAATCGGAGGATGGAAGAAAAAATTGTTTAGAATTCACTGGAATCCAGTAAAAATGTGGCTATAGCTTTATTTTTACAGTTGGGAAATGCACATACCGTATATACCGGCGTATAAGACGACTTTTGAAGACTGAAAAATCTTCAGTCTGGTCTGGGGTCGTCTTATACGCCGGTAATGTTTCTTCTCACCTTTTCCGCGATCCACCGAAGCTCCGCTGCTACGCTCCGGCCGCCGGTGACAGCTCCGTGGGTGCCGGCGTCGCAGAGAATATGACGTCGGCACGCGGCTGACGTCATATTCTGTGAGCCGCCAGCGCTCAATGAGCTGTCACCGCCGGCCGGAGTGTAGCAGCAGAGCTTCGGTGGATCGCGGAAAAGGTGAGAAGAAAGGTGAGAAGCTGTTGTATTATTAATGTGCCAAGCAGGCTGGCTATATAGAGGAGGAGGCAGCAGGATGCAAACTGGGGGGCCGGCATTCTGCACAATTGGGGGGCCGCCAGGCTGTATAATAGCTGGCTGTATACTGGGGGTACAGGCTGGCAGTATACTAGGGGGGGTAGTTTGGCTATATACAGGGGGGTTGGCTGTATACTGGGGGTACAGGCTGGCAATATACAGGGGGAGCTGGCTGTTGGAAAAGGGGTAGTCTTATACGGCGAATATATCTTAAACTCTATATTTTTAACAGGAAAGTAGGGGGGTCGTCTTATACACCAGGTCGTCTTATACGCCGGAATATACGGTAGTACAACAGTTACCAGTATATCATCTAATGCGTTTAAGGCCATATTGATCTATAGGAGGACATGTTTCACTCCTATCGCTTCCTTTTTCTTTTTTTTTTTTTTGTGCCACTTTTTGTGCCACTTTTTGCAGTTTGTGGCTTTTTAGGTGCAGAATCAAGCAGCATACTAAAGTTAGCTGTCTCAAGGATTTCGTGTAGTGTGCCATATTTATCTTTGTAGCCCAGATGTTTGTGCAACTTGTGCGACTTTTGGGCTTGGAATTGTCCCATTCTTGCACCTAATAAGCCGCAAAACAGAGCATGCTAAACTCAGACTTACTTTTGGTAAACTAATATTTGGAACTAAAAAGTTGCAAAACACAAAAAGTCTCAAAAGTGAGACTAAAAAGGCAAATCATCACCTGTATCACAAAGGAAAAAACTTAAGATACATTGCAATGATTAAGTGCCATCGGCACCTTCCACCAGTTCACAGTGTGGTGTCATTGCACAATACTAAAATAGATTTGTTTTATCCTTCTGCTTATTATTAATCTAGAGGCTTTTCTATCTCATAATTGGCAACAGTGCCACCTGCAGGATAAACACTACATTTATTTGCAATATTTTTTTATCATCTTTCTTCAGTCAATCAATCAAATTGCAATTTTTTAAAATACCAATATTATTTGTCAAGCATTTTTGTTTTTTCAATGCACATTAAGGGCATTAAGCTTTAATTTCAGGTAAACAAGAACATGGAATTGTAATTGTAATCTCCATTAACGCCTTGATGCTCTGCGCTGTAGCTGTACGGCGCAGAGTTGTGGGGGGGTGTATGAAGAGGGCTCACGGGCTGAGATGGGGTTTGTCACATATTGCACGGCTATTAACCCTTCCGGCGGTATTTTAAAGATGGTGGCGCTTGGGCTCCACCCTCTTGGATTTGAGTGTTGCTCCCCTAAACGTCATCGGGGGGGCGGCGATCAGTTGCCATGACAGCCTTGGGTCTTCAATATTAGTAGCGAAGGTACCAGACTCCTTAACAATTCGTGGTGCTCAAAAAATAGGATTCTCAGTTCAATTGCATCAATTTGAAGACAGATTTTTTTGGCACACACAGTAGAGGATTTGCTTGTATTTTCTTGTTATTTTACATTGAAAATTTCACAACATATAGCCTTCACCTTTACATGAATTTGTATGAAAAATGTTAAAGATTCAAGTATAGTAGATCAAAAAAGTTACCCAAGACGTTTCGGTCGACCTTTGTCAAATGTGATCTAATCTGTAAACAGAATAATTACAAACCATCAGAAGAGTGGAATAAACTAAAAGAAAAAGTAGATAAAACAATAGCCAATTTCCACACTGATACTGAAATTAAGAAGAGGTCGAAATTCCTCAGAGACACTGAAGATTATCAACATTTACGAATATATATGTGGCAAGACCCCAACTTTCAAGGCTATCGTGGCAGACAAAGATTTCATAGTATCATAGTATATAAGGCTGGAAGGAGACTCAAGTCCATCAAGTCCAACCTTCAAGAATTAAATAAATGTTTTATCCCCATAACCCGTGATATTTTTTCTCTCCAGAAAGTCATCCAGGCCTCTCTTGAACATGTACATAGAGTCGGCCATAACAACCTCCTGCGGCAGAGAGTTCCATAGTCTCACTGCTCTTACAGTAAAGAACCTTTGTCTATGGTGATGGTAGAATCGCCTCTCCTCTAGGCGTAGAGGATGCCCCCTTGTCCTGGTCACAGGCCTAGGTATAAAAAGATCTTTGGAGAGATCCTTGTACTGTCCGTTCAGGTATTTGTACATTGTAATGAGGTCTCCCCTTAGTCGTCTTTTTTCTAAACTGAATAATCCCAAATTTTGTAATCTGTCATTGTATTCTAGTCCCCCCATTCCCCTAATAATCCTGGTTGCTCTCCTCTGCACCCGTTCCAGCTCTACTATATCCTTTTTATACACTGGTGCCCAAAACTGTACACAATATTCCATGTGTGGTCTGACCAGGGATTTGTATAAGGGCAGAACTATGTCTTTATCATGAGAATCTATTCCTCTCTTGATACATCCCATTATTTTATTTGCTTTAGCAGCAGCCGCCTGGCTCTGGTCACTAAAATTAAGTTTACCATCCACCAATACGCCCAAGTCCTTTTCAGCTTCAGTTTTACTAAGTAATTGACCGTTTAGAACATAATTATACTTTTTGTTTCCATGGCCCAAGTGCATAACTTTACATTTATCTACATTAAACCTCATCAACCATTTCTCTGCCCATCCCTCAAGCTTCCACAAATCCCTCTGTAATGCTAAACTATCGACCTCAGTATTTATTACTTTACACAGCTTAGTATCATCTGCAAATATTGAAACTTGACTGTGTAAACCCACTACAAGGTCATTAATAAAAATATTAAAAAGAAGTGGCCCCAATACTGATCCCTGTGGCACTCCACTGGTAACATCAACCCAATCTGAGAATGTGCCATTAATGACCACCCTCTGTTTTCTATCACTAAGCCAATTACTTACCCAGATACACAGATTTTCTCCTATTCCCAGCAGTCTCATTTTATATACCAACCTTTTATGTGGCACGGTGTCAAATGCCTTTGAAAAGTCCAGATATACAACATCCACAGCGTCCCCCAGATCCAGTCTTGAACTTACCTCCTCGTAGAAACCAATCAGATTAGTCTGACAGGACCGATCTCTCATAAACCCATGCTGACGCTGGGTTATAAGGTTGTGCACAGTGAGATACTCCAGGATAGCATCTCTAATAAACCCCTCAAATATTTTCCCCACCACAGAAGTTAGACTTACGGGTCTGTAGTTTCCAGGATCGCTATTTGATCCTTTTTTGTATATTGGTACCACATTTGCTATGCGCCATTCCTGTGGAACATAACCAGTCCTCAGTGAATCTTCAAATATTAAAAATAACGGTCTGTCTATCACCGTACATAATTCATGCAGAACCCGGGGGTGTATGCCATCTGGCCCAGGTGATTTATCTATCTTAGTGGTTGCGAGGCGGCGCCGTACCTCTTCCTGGGTTAAACTGTTGACATTATAAAAAGAATTTACATTATTCCTCATTGTGTCTTCCACCAGGGGATTTTCCTGGGTAAAGACAGTTGAGAAGGCGACATTAAGTAGATTGGCCCTTTCCACATCTCCTTCCACCATGACCCCCATGTTATTTCTAAGGGGACCCACACTCTCTGTTTTTAGTTTCTTATCATTTATATACTTGAAAAATAATTTGGGATTATTTTTGCTCTCCCTGGCAATATTTCTCTCAGTCTCTATTTTTGCGTCCTTTATCTGCTTTTTACAGGATTTATTTTTCTCTCTATAATCCTGTAATGCCTCATCGCTACCTTCACGTTTTAGCACCTTAAACGCTTTATCTTTCTCGCTTATTGCTTTCCTTACAAGACTAGTTAGCCACATAGGCTTTTTCTTGTTCCTTTTATGCTTTTTCCCATAAGGTATGTGTTTCTCACAGGACTTTTTCAGAATATATGAGAAAAAGTCCCATTTTTGGGGGGGGCTTTTGTCTTTGAGAGCATTATCCCAGTCTATGCCTTTAAGGTCTTCCCTTAGTTGCTGAAAATTTGCCCTCCTGAAGTTTATAGTGTTGGTTGCCCCTTCCCTAACGTTCTTAGTAAACCGTAATACAAAATCAATGATATTATGATCACTATTCCCTAGGTTCCCCCCAACCTGTAGTTTTGATACCCTATCAGGTCTGTTGGTAAGGATAAGGTCCAGCAGTGCCCCCCCTCTTGTTGGCTCCAGGACTAGTTGCGACAGGTAATTGTCTTTTGTTGTTGACAAGAACCTGCTACCTTTGAAGGACCTGCAGGTTTCTGCCCCCCAGTCAATATTCAACGTTGATCATCATCCTCTAGCGACCGATCCTCAGATTATCGGCAATCTCGGTTTTTAGCTCACAGACGTCAAGCTATACACCGTACAGACCCAGAACCCCACCCACAACGCGGTACAAACGACCCACAAGAAGGGGACCAAAGAAAACAACCCCCACGATCACAGACTCGTCCACAGGTGAGTGTGATCAGGTCGTCAATATTTCCTCAGTGACACTGACTCCAGTGGAGATGACAGTTCTAATTAAGGGCCTTAGCTTTTGCCCCCTATACCTCTTAATACATTTAATTTAGATGAAGACCTGTACAGATTCCTTAAATCTATATGCCTTTAAACCCATTTTCGGACAGTCCCATGATAGAGAGTTCCCCTGTACCTACTTCTAGGATTACAATTGATAAATTAGGATTGTACAATAAAAGTACATTTAATCCTCCATCTCATTACCACCCTGTAGAGACCTACGACACATTAGTTAACAATGATATCCATAAGATAGTGACAGATGTTAAAAACAAGAAACTTAAATGTCACGCCAATCTTACCCCTTTAGAGCGACAAGTCATAACTTCCTTACAACAAACTAAAAATGTAATTATAAAATCGGCAGACAAGGGGGGGCAATAGTAGTAATGGACAAAACTGACTATAGTAATGAAATTCAGTCTCAATTGAACGATACTTTGACAAGCAAAAAACTTGCAAAGGATCCTACTGCCCATATAACATCTGTTATCTGTAATCAAATTTCAAAATCTCTCTCTCTCGATATTATTGATAATAAAACTGCACAATTCTTGATCAACCATCATCCCATTACTCCGGTCATCATCCCATTACTCCGGTCTTCTATATCCTTCCTAAAATTCATAAAAGTTTAGATAAACCTCCAGGGAGACCAATTGTGGCTTCAACTGAATCTGTATCAGCCCCTCCCATGGTAAAGAGAACATCTTCCTTCCTGTTTGATGCAACCCATTTTCTTAATACTATTAAAGCCTTGTCACCATTACCACAACCTTCTATTTTGGTTACTTGGGATGTTTGCAGCCTTTATACGTCCATTATACATAGTAAAGGGATTGACTCGGCCAGGAGGTAATTGGAACACAACCAGTTTACAGGACATGAGAAAGAACTCATATTTGAGTTTTTACACACACATAATAATTTTTTCTTGTTTGGTGATCAATTTTACTTGCAAATTCAAGGCATGGCGATGGGGTCCAATGTGGCCCCCCCTACGCAAACACATATATGACCTTTTTTGAAGAGGACTAGAGGACTACATTTACCAGAATACCCTATTCCAGAAAAGCTCAAGATATTGGCGTCGCTATATCGATGACGTTTTCTGCGTATGGGGGGCACATAGGACTCCCTCCTACTATTCCATCATTATTTGAATTCAATCACATCAAAACTTCAGTTTACTCTGCATTTTGACAATTACAAAATGAATTTTTTGGACACTTTAGTGACACAAGACTCACAGGGTAACATTTCTATTGATCTCTATGTCAAACCCATGCATCGTAATACACTTCTACATTAGTAGAAGTAGTTCCCATCCCCCTCAAACTAAAAGATCCCTTCCTATACAGTAGGATCAATAGAATTGTGAATGATTCAAAGAAAAAAACTGAAAGATTATCTGAAATGACAACTAAATTTAAAAACTTTGGATACCCACTAGATGTACTACAAGAATCCAGTGGAAGACTCAAATCACAGATGACCTCAATCCCAAAAGAAAAAACAAAACGTATGCCGTTTCTTCACCACTATCACCAAACCTCTCCTTTAATAACTAGGACCATTAAAAAACACTGGCCCCTATTGAAACAATCCTATCCACAGATACAACAATTTCAATTTCAACACCTATGATTTCTTACAAAAGGACCAAAAATTTACAAGACAAACTAGTAGACGCTGATGTAGGCAGTTTCTATAAAAAATCTAAGCAAACTTTTCTTGCTACCTCAAGAAAAGGGACCTTCCCATGTCTGAACTGTAGCCAATGTTCATCGGTAATTCGTGGTGAAGATTTTTGCCATCCCAGGACCGGACAACAATATCCTATTCAAGATTACTTTACTTGTAATTCTCGCTTTGTCATCTATCTGTTCAAATGCCCTTGTGGTTTACTTTATGTAGGAGAGACCACTACTCCTATAAAAGAAAAAATGAGTAAGCATAAATCTACAATAAGGACCAATCAAAATGTATTTACAGTTCCTGCGCAAGTCAGATCAGCACCATCCCTCACAACTAAGATACCGGCTTGCAAGAGAACCTGGAGCGAGTGGTGGATCGGCGCCGTTATCACTCGTGAGGCATGGATGTGCCAGATAGTATATTCTTTATTGGATGATACACAGCAACGCGTTTCGGCTCCGTACCGGAGCCTTCGTCAGGCTTATCATAAAATTACATAACCAAACAGTGCGGTAGTACATATACTTATACACATCCGGAAGTGACGGGAGTTACCGGAGGTCAAGGGTCGAACGGATTCCGTTCGTGGGTACAAGGGTCATAAAAGAGAACCATAAAAACAAAGGGTATATAGCATAAAACATGAACAAATATAAGTTAAAACAATATCAGTTACATGGAACTTCGAAAAATGTGAATATAGTCAAGTTTAGGAGCTGATGTGCGGCACGGGAATTGTTTGAAATGAGTCCTGTGACGGGTTGTGCTGTGAAAGGGATGTAATGGCTTACAGGCATAATCGGGGAGTAGAGTGGGGAGCAAAAATCTTTTTCAATTCGAATAAAACTAAGACAGGAGCACGATACAACTCTAGTAAATCTCCAGTACGTACCTTCGTTACCCCTAAAAAACATCCTACCAATGGCCCCACACACCTGTCCTCCAGTGTTTCTATAGCCAGCACTCTCATGCCCAAGCAGCCATACATCCTCCCCATTCCACATGGGTCACACACCAACAAGGTAGATGGTTCCAATCATCGGTCTCCACATGCAAATGGCAATATTACAGTGACCTCATCCTCCAACATCATCACCTCGGATCTCACAAATACACATGGAAGTCATCATAATTTTTCTTGGCTCACCACTCACGACAGTGATCTCTCTCAACACTCACATCCAAGCGTCGGTAAAAACATATCCCTAGAAGAACCACCGTCGCTTGCAGACTCCTCATCCCCCATCAGCAACAGCTCTTTTTTAGGACTGGGACCCACCCGGCCAAGTACACCGTTACAACCTCCCCTGGACCCCAGTATATGCCTCACGCCAATACGCAAGGAGTCCCATCCCCCAGTGCCTGCAATAAAACCTTCAGCCCAAAATGGGATTCTAAGCTATTTCATCCCCCTGAACACCCCGACTCCAAAAAAGTCAAAAAGAAGAAGAGGTTCAGGGGATGCAGAGGAGGGAGAAAACAAAACAAAAAAGGACAAAAGACTAAGGACTTCAGAACCAGCACAGTCCACCCACTAATGGAAACCAATGAGACAGTTAAAATATTCAACCTCTCGAGCCACTGTCTTTCCCACGACGAAGGATTGTTACTTTCTAGAGGTTTGAATTTTTGTCCTAACAAGACGACTGATGATTTCCAATTATTCATTGATCTCAATGCCTTTGTCAAAAAATTGACACAACAAAGGTTTTTTCAAAATCTTAAAGCCAAGAAAACCCCAGCCATCAGCGACTCTGAAGCTGATCCATACATACACCAGAATGTTTGCAGAAGGTCAACGTTTAACCCCATTTCACAGAGAGGCCACTTTATTGAGACTTTCTTCTCACTGGTGGCCAGTGAATTTAAGAATATCAAATCTTTCCAGGGACCTGGCAATAACCTGACCAAAGGAGAACTTGATGCCCTGAAGAATCTCAGTTCTAATCCTGAGATAATAATAAGATCAGCGGACAAAGGAGGAGGGATAGTCATTCAAGATCGCAATGACTATCTAACTGAAGCCTCAAACATACTGGATGACCGCTCCTATTATAAACTTTTAAAAAAAGACCCCACCGTGCCCTTCCAGAATACATACAATCTATTTATTAAAGAAGCTTTCGAGAAAAGAATGATAAATAAAAAAGAGAAAGGATTCCTCACAAGTTCACACCCACCATTACCAATTTTTTATCATCTCCCAAAGATACATAAGGACCTAAGAAAACCTCCAGGCCGTCCGATCATTTCTGGTATAGGTTCCTTAACGTGTAATTTATCACATTACATTGATCTCTATCTTCAACCACTGGTTACGCTACTCCCTTCTCACCTCAAAGACTCCAGCAGCCTAATTACAGATCTGGATAATTTCAAATGGGAGACCGACTATTTGTTTTTAACCCTGGATATCTCCTCACTATACTCCAACATCCCCCACGAACGGGGCTTGGAAGCAGTACACTGGCATCTAACGCAATACACCACTTTACCAGATCCACAAATCGAATTCCTTACTCAAGGAATGGAATTCGTACTTAAACATAATTTCTTTGGGTTCCAAGGGCAAATCTACCATCAGATCCAAGGAACGGCTATGGGGACTCGAGCCGCCCCTAGTTATGCCAATCTGTTCATGGGGCGGTTCGAGTCCCTATTCATCTATAATTCACCCTTTTGGCAGAAGAACATCGTGTATTTCAAAAGATACATCGATGATTTGTTTTTCATCTGGCATGGCAATGAACATGAAGCCAGGGAATTCGTGGAAATGCTCAACAATAATGATTGGGGCATCAAGTTCACCATGAACCTAGACAAAAAAACAATCATCTTCCTGGATCTTGAAATAACGAATACTGGGAGAAAAATTGTCACCACTACACATTTTAAGACTGTCGATAGCAATAGCTTTTTAGAATATGGGAGCGCACACTATCCCAAATGGTTGAAAAATGTACCATTTAGCCAGTTCCATAGAATCAGGAAAAACTGCACACACAAAGAAGACTACACAAAACAAGCACTAATTCTAAAGAGAAGATTTCAGGAAAAGAAATACCCCCGAGATTTAATTGAAAGAGCATATCAGAAATATGCCAAAAAAACTCAAAAAGACTGTTTATCAACAAACAGGAAAATAGAAGAAACCAAAGGGGACTCGAACCGCCCCTTTAACTTTATTACCACATTCGACAGGGGCAATAATAAAATCAGATCTATACTTTGTAAAAACTGGGACATCTTAAGAAAGGATCCTCTTCTCTCTGGGATACTCCCACGACAACCAGTGATCACATTTCGAAAAGCTTTTACCATCAAAAACCTGTTAGCCCCCAGCCGTCTGAGATCTAATACGACCACAAATATAAATACAAAACATAAAGACACAAGAGGGGTTAAAAAATGTGGGCACAGATTATGCCTATGCTGTGAGAGCATCAACGATGGTACCAGTACCTTCACATCCAAAAGTACTGGAGAGACCTTCAAAATCAAGAACCTTCTATCCTGTTCATCGGACTTTGTAGTATATCTGATAGACTGTTCTTGCGGCCAGCAATATGTTGGTCGCACAGTACAATCACTCAAAATGAGGCTCAATGGACACCGACATAAAACAAGAATTGGTTTCCTTAAACAAAGTCTCTCAAAACATCTTTTCCTCAAACATGAAAGTAACTTCAACTGTGTCCGTGTGACGCCCATCGAACGAATATCTGAGAATATACCAGATCGCGTCAAAATGCTAAACCGCAGAGAATCCTATTGGATATACAAATTAAACACCCTATGTCCGAACGGCTTAAATGAAGTCATAGAATCCCTCTAAAAGCCCAAACCACATCACCCCTGATCATATCTCACCATCACATTCCCGTCATCTACAGCCGCATCCTCTTATTACAGTTTCTCTAAACATGTACTGATCACTGCTCCGACAATCCATCCTTTTTGACCTCATTCGCGATCCGTAGCCATCCTGCTGTGACAGCTCGATCCGTAGGTCGTCGTTCTCATTCAAGGTCTTCTTAATCTTTTAGTGTTTTAATCAAATTAATTTATTATGTATCCACTCTACTCCCCGATTATGCCTGTAAGCCATTACATCCCTTTCACAGCACAACCCGTCACAGGACTCATTTCAAACAATTCCCGTGCCGCACATCAGCTCCTAAACTTGACTATATTCACATTTTTCGAAGTTCCATGTAACTGATATTGTTTTAACTTATATTTGTTCATGTTTTATGCTATATACCCTTTGTTTTTATGGTTCTCTTTTATGACCCTTGTACCCACGAACGGAATCCGTTCGACCCTTGACCTCCGGTAACGCCCGTCACTTCCGGATGTGTATAAGTATATGTACTACCGCACTGTTTGGTTATGTAATTTTATGATAAGCCTGACGAAGGCTCCGGTACGGAGCCGAAACGCGTTGCTGTGTATCATCCAATAAAGAATATACTATCTGGCACATCCATGCCTCACGAGTGATAACGGCGCCGATCCACCACTCGCTCCAGGTTCTCTTGCAAGCCGCTTCCACGACACCGTACCTTTGGTCCTCGGATGTACGTGAGCATCTTCGATTGGCTGCCATACTCGTATTCATCTGATAAGCGTATTACTGCATACCCCAGGTGAGAGTCTCCCCACTCCCACCTGCCAATCTGTTCTGTACTATCCACAACAATATCACACGAGGTGTGCGCTTCCTCTCTTTTTTGTGCTATCCTATCTCTCTTGGGGGTTTTTTGAGTGGTCATTATACCCCCCTTCCCAGGTCCTTCTATTCATTCAACTAAGATACCGGGTAATTGAGACAGTGGAGACAAGAAGAGGCCGCAATAGAATAAAACTCTTGCGTAGAGAATCATATTGGATTCACACTTTACTAACTATTGAGCCACTAGGACTGAATCGAGCCTATGATAAGACTTTTACATAAATGTAATAACTTGATTATTTATCTGGTTGTTATACCTAAGATATATATCTAATTTTTTTTTCTCTTTCTTTTCAGAAAAAATAGAAATATTGAATTAGGGCATGTCCCTACACTTTGGATGGTAAAACACCACCTTTTTCCTCCTTATGTATACTAACCAGTGTCTTCATTTCTTACTTACATTCAGATGTTATTTTTGGTAGCTGTGAAAGTATAATAGCTATCTAGACATAATCTTGCATGAATGACTTTCTTGTCTATATAGAACGATGTGAAAGTAACATAACTGTCAATATGTTGGTTTGCCTTTAGAGGACTTTGTTATTAGACATGTGTTTCAGTTGAAATAGAACTGATACGTATAGACTACTATATCTCTATTTATTTTCCATATTCTCTCTCTATTGATTATAATTTAACATATGTGCATTATTCCATATCATTGTCGCGCACTAATTCTGGGTTCCAAGCGTCCTTTCCCACTAGCAACCAGTCACACATCCGACCATGCGCATCAATGATCTCTCCATGCTGCACGTTTCACAGCATTCTCTGCTCCATGGCAACCCGAGCATACTAGCGATCTCATCCACGAACAATCAGACACAACTGCGGCGCACATCTCTTATAGCGTTGCCTGCTCCATGATAATCGGAGCGTTCTTCCGATCATGCGCAGCTGATTTTACAAGACGCTGAGTTAGTACAAGAGAGCCAGCGCAAGGACAGCTAGGTCTCTTACCTCACCTAAGCACTACATGCTCTTCAAATGCAGTAAGTAACCAACTTTTACCACAGAGATTTAGATGCTGTCTATGTTAGTCTTAGATTGTTGTCAGCCACTTGGGCTAAGTATGACTTTCTCTCCTCAATTTTATTTTTATTTTGTATTTTGCATTTTACCCAGTACTCCCTGTCGGCCCTGGCTTTTTGAGCATGCCTTACTATTTCCTTCTTCTATACTCGAGCTTCCTGCTCCTTATATATAATATCAGATAATATGGAACATTCAACTTGTTAAGACATTCCTTTTTATAAGTATCGCAAAAACTCCCAAATTTGCTCATTTTTTATTTGATATTATAATAATGTTCTTTTCCTATGATCTTATGATATTCTTTATCTTGAAACAATATTCTTACAGTTCTGTTCCTGATATACTTACCTGTAAAGTTATCTTTTCAAAATTCACCAAAAGCCTTTCTAATGGTTTGTAATTATTCTGTTTACAGATTAGATCATACTTGACAAAGGTCGAGATGACCAAAACGTTGTGTGTAACTTTTTTGATCTACTATACCTGAATCTTTAACATTTTTCATACAAATTCATGTAAAGGTTGTGAAACCTTTATGTTGTGAAAATTTGCAAAATAAAAAATGTAAATGTAAATAAAATACAAGCAAATCCTCTACTGTGTGTGCCAAAAAATCTATCTTCAAAAAAAAGCCTTGGGTCTTCGTCAGACTGTCTGGTTTCTGAAGATTCGGTACAATTTCGGAAACGCAATTTTTACACCATTTTACATCACATACAAAATGGAATAAAAGTGCCCAAACTGTTGCCCAGACCTCAAAATGGTAGCTATGAAAACGTTGGCTAATTTTGCAAAAAATTACACCTAACAGCTTTGTACACCAAAGTATGAAAAAGTTATTAGCCTCAGAAGATGGCAATTTTTTTTTCTTTTCGCCTACAATTGTTTAACTTTTGAAAAAGTAGAGGAGTTATTTGCAACGCAAGGTGAAAGTCTCAAAAACTGAACCCACAAGAATGAGACACGAATGTGGTTTGTTTCCAATTTTTCCACATTTGAAATTTTTTTCCAGATTCCCAGTACACTGCATGGAATAATAAATAATGCAACGGAGAAGTAAAATTTGTTATGCACAAAATAAGCAGCTCTGTACACGGAAAAATGAAAAAGTTCTGGATTCTTGAAGCTGAAGAGCAAGAAATGAGCGATAAAAACCCTGCGTCCTTAAGGGGTTAATGAACATTTAATGGAATATTTGTACACCATGCCACTAGAACAGTGTTTTATAAAATTACCAAAGTATATCAATATAAAACCTTTATTTTTCATAAAACGTGATGATAATAATTGAGACCAGCAATGGCTGTAGCATAAAAAAATATAATAACTACATTTTCTGAAGGTTACAGCAGTCACCAATCAGCACATCTGTGGCCACAGGACATCACTAATCTCTCACACTGCTCTGGTGGGATTTTGGTCAACTCTTCTTCTAGTCTCTTCTACAGTTATGTGGCTTTGGTGGGTTTTTTGCCATGTATCAGAGGTTCAACTCTTTTTGCAAAAAACATTGTCTAAACCATGACACTTCCTCCACCTTTCTCTGACTTCTTTACACACTTTAGGCTCAGAATTTCCCAGTTTGTCCACAATCAGTTTGTCTGATCTAAATCAAGTTAACATGCTTTCATCACTAAAATGATCTGTGGACCACTTTTCCTGTGGACCCCACAACATCCTTCTCAGAAAAGGTGAGTTTTGATTCTTTCTGCTAATGAGAGTGTGGTCAGTGCAGAGTGAGCTTTCAGTCCAAATGCTCTTAAATGTTGCAACATGGTATGACGAGACAGATCCTTACCCTGTTTATTGCTGAAATGGTGAGCAATAACAAATGCAGTGTTGAAACGATTACCAATGGAGATTCTCTGCATTATCCTGTCCTCTCTTGCATTTGTTTTTCAAAGGCAACTAGTCTATTTGGGGGTCTTGTATGAGTTTGTGATGTGGTAATGATGGCATATTCTAGAAATCACAGACTTAGAACAACCAACCTCTCTTGCTATAGCTGATAGGGTCATCCATTCAACCTGCTGTTAGAGGGTTTCAGTCACTTTGGATCGACACATCATTTTAGCAAGGTTAGTAAAAACGGGAAAGTTAGGCTGTTAAAAAGTTTGGCAGTTAATTAAGAAATGTATCACTAGGTGCCAGATTAACTGTGCAAGATGTAGTACTCCAGGGCATGCCCAAGATTTTCAGCCAGCCGGGTGGCTTGGGGCCAGCTGGAAAAATGAATTATAATAAAGGGGCGTGCATATTTTATTATCAGTATGAGCCAGGAGGCGCTCGGCTGTCATAGGCCTGAGTGCCTCCCGCTCATTTGCAGATTTTTATAAAGTTATTTATTGCATTGGTCTACCACCAGTAAATCATGTTTTCATGTACGTCAGTTGTGTTGTGAGGTGTTTATTTTATGTAGGAGCAGTGTGGGACATATTTTAAGTGATCATTGTATTTTCAGGAGCACAGTGTGGATATGTGCTTAAAGTTGCTGAAGACATTTTGGTAAATTTTACAGTAATCAATCAATGACAGGAGAAATGGTCAAAAAGTGCTGTAGCTGAAGAAAAGTAGTTGCTGCAGGAGCTGCCACATAAGACTAAACTATAGATCCTGATTGAATCTGGCATTTTTCCGAAAGAGAGCACCAACTTTTTTGTGCACCTTTAACGTGGGGCAGGCAACATGATTCTGACAGACTTTGCATGTTAAATCTGGCGCATGGAACCCATTTCAGTGCAGAAATTTGTGTTACATGAAGACAGAAAATTCGCCACACTGTAGTAAATGTGCCCCACTGTGTATTCTCAGCAATCTAAATCTATAGGTTTGCTACTTAAACAAGTAGAATAGGAGAATATAAAAGGTTTCCAGGAATCGGCTCATCTTTCCAGATTTCAGCTTATTAGTGTCTCCTTTTCTGTGAGTAACTTTTAATAGTGAAATATTGTGGTGAGCAGGATATCATCTCATCAGAGAATTGCTGCTACAGTGCTACAGGCATATTTCTATTCTGCTAGATTATCATGTCAAAAACTGAAATTTTGGAGACAAAATGTTATTTTTTTCTAAAAGTTCGGATAATAAATAATGCGTCTTCCAGAGGGGTAATTCTGATATTGGAAGGAAAACAATACAAACAGATGTTTTCTTCTTTATCTCATGGAGAAATAACCCAAGTTACAGTACAATCACGTAATACAGGTAATAAATAAAACTGCCACCAGGGGACAGACAACATCTGTGTTATACGAGGACGGCGCTCTGCAACTTGTCATATACATTCATTACTTCCAAGGTTTGTCAATTCCTTGTATTGGAAGCATCTTAGTGTGTCTTCTGCCAGTTATAGATTGCCATGGTATTGTCCTTCATCCCAGACCACTGAATAGTTAATAATTTAATAATACCACAATGTAATGTTTAAAAAAAAAAAAAGACAACTGTGAAATTAGCAGTGATGTATATGTGAATATAATAATACAATAATCAGTATTCAGAAATGGAGTCTTAAAGAGAACCAAGTACATCACATCACAATCGCTGCTTGAAACCACAGCAGAATTCCAACACTTTTGGCTGGATTCAATCTGTAGTCAATGTTGCTACAAAATGTGCCCTGTTTGCCCCTGGTTTAATATAGAGATCTTCTGGTTGATGTGGTTTTTCTTGGAACCAAAAAAGTATTATCCATCATTTGTTAATACAGCTTAAAGGGGTTACATAACCAAAAAAGTAAAAGCTGTTATAAAAAAAAACAGTTATGTCTGTTTCAATGATTATCAGGATCGGCGCCAGCATACCTGGGCAAGTTTCGGGGGCCCAGAGCTGCTGGGGCGGCCCATATAAGGCTGAACATAAGGAATCCATGGGAGTGAGGGGGGCTGTATCTAATGAATCCAAAGGGCGTGAGGGCGGGTTTATATAAAATACCCATGAGGGGGGTGTTTGGTATGATAAACTATGGAAATGGAATATTTTAGGGAACAGGAGTTTGTTTTAATTTCTGAATTTTTAATGCCGCCATGTGAGTTCACTGCAAAGGGGCCCACTGAGGCTCTATCACCCAGGGGCCTACTGAAACCTTGAGCCAACCCTGATCATTACACACCACCGAGGGACATGGATTATTTCTTTTACTCATTTTCACAAAATGTTTCATTAAATTAAATGCTATTACTTTTGTATGGACCCCTTTAGAGAGAATTGATAACAATTGATAACTGGAATAGCCAGCATCATTTTAGCTGATATAATGGAGGCAATTCCTAGAAATTCCTGAGGAATGCTTTTCATTTCCTATGGTTGCTATTGGTCTGTGTAGGAACAGCCTCTTTTGGGTTGAATATTGCTTAAAACCACTATTCTTGGGGGTATGAAGAGCTGAAACCTAAAACTGGATACATTGGGCAAATACATCTTAGGAGTGGGACACTGCATAATAAACTCATGATTAAAGGGGTTGGCCACTTTACCACATGTTTTTGTAATGTGTGTGTAAGTGTAGGGGGGCAGGATATTAGGTAATTTACCAATATACATCTAGTAATAGCCTCCTGTCTTTTATCTCATTATGGGAAATGTAAAACAATGTCTCCTTCTGCTAGACACAACAGCGCTGTCTACAGTTGGGAGTCTGTTCCTTCTGGAATAGATCTACTGGTTTGGCTTAATCCTACATCATGTTATTAGGATTCTTGTAGGTCATGCTTGGTGTTGAGGGGGGTGCCTTTCCAGGTAGCAAAAGGAGGTATTTTTTCATTTCCCACCTTGGAAAATGCATTTACATATCTCCCAGAATCCCCTGGTGGAGCATCAATGGCTAAAAGTCTCCAAAGGACTATAGGACATCCGGCAAGGAGAACTTTTAATTCCTGACCCAGACATTTCTGTCCATAAAATGGCGGCAGATGAAGGGTCATGTGATCTCTATCCATGAACAACCTACATTCCTGGACCTGATTGTATTCAGAAATATAGGATCATGGTCGTGGCAGGGTGATTGTTCATGGACAGATAGAGATCCCATGACCCTCCATCTGCAGCCAATTTATGGACAGGAATGTCTGGCTGATGAGGTAGAAGACAAGAGGTTTCACTTTACATATCAAGAAAGTGGAGCAGACATTTAGTAGATGTATATTGGTATTATTTAATATTCTGCCCCTTATACAAACATAAACATTACAAAAAAAATTGAGGTAAGGTACCAAACCTTTTTAACTTTTTGATGCGTCAGTTGACCATCCCATCACTGGGTTTGATTGGACCCTCTATCAAATATAATAGTATATACACTCACCGGCCACTTTATTAGGTACACCATGCTAGTAACGTGTTGGACCCCCTTTTGCCTTCAGAACTGCCTCAATTCTTCGTGGCATAGATTCAACAAGGTGCTGCAAGCATTCCTCAGAGATTTTTGTCCATATTGACATGATGACATCACACAGTTGCCACAGATTTGTCGGCTGCACATCCATGATGCGAATCTCCCGTTCCACCACATCCCAAAGATGCTCTATTGGATTGAGATCTGGTGACTGTGGAGGCCATTTGAGTACAGTGACCTCATTGTCATGTTCAAGAAACCAGTCTGAGATGATTCCAGCTTTATGACATGGCGCATTATCCTGCTGAAAGTAGCCATCAGATGTTGGGTACATTGTGTTCATAAAGGGATGGACATGGTCAGCAACATTACTCAGGTAGGCTGTGGCGTTGCAACGATGCTCAATTGGTACCAAGGGGCCCAAAGAGTGGGACACCACCACCACCAGCCTGAACCGTTGATACAAGGCAGGATGGATCCATACTTTCATGTTGTTGACGCCAGATTCTGATCCTACCACCGAATGTCGCAGCAGAAATCGAGACTTATCAGACCAGGCAACGTTTTTCCAATCTTCTACTGTCCAATTTCGATGAGCTTGTGCAAATTGTAGCCTCAGTTTCCTGTTCTTAGCTGAAAGGAGTGGCACCCGGTGTGGTCTTCTGCTGCTGTAGCCCATCTGCCTCAAAGTTCGACGTACTGTGCATTCAGAGATGCTCTTCTGCCTACCTTGGTTGTAACGGGTGCCGATTTGAGTCACTGTTGCCTTTCTATCAGCTCGAACCAGTCTGACCATTTCCGCCCACAGAACTGCCGCTCACTGGATGTTTTTTCTTTTTCGGACCATTCTCTGTAAACCCTAGAGATGGTTGTGCGTGAAAATCCCAGTAGATCAGCAGTTTCTGAAATACTCAGACCAGCCCTTCTGGCACCAACAACCATGCCACGTTCAAAGGCACTCAAATCACCTTTCTTCCCCATACTGATGCTCGGTTTGAACTGCAGGAGATTGTCTTGACCATGTCTACATGCCTAAATGTACTGAGTTGCCGCCATGTGATTGGCTGATTAGAAATTAAGTGTTAACGAGCAGTTGGACAGGTGTACCTAATAAAGTGGCCGGTGAGTGTATAGTTTGCATTATAGGTAGTATTATCAATCAAAGCAATCAGCACTAGAAAGCATGAAACTGTTATATAGGATACAGTCACAAAAGACATCATGCAGTAAGGTAACACAAGCAAGACACCATACAGACCTGTCTATTCACACCCCAAAAAATGCAACAACCCAATTTCATATACACCCAAAATTCACATCAAATGTTTAATCCACGAGTTGTAAAAATAACATTTACTCCAAAGCAATAAACATTAAGTCTTTTAAATTAAAAAAACACAAATTCCAATTCTACAATTTACAAAAATGTCTCTTATACAGTATTTAAGTACCAAAAGACCCCAAGTCCTTCAAGGATATAGACTAATTTACAAGATGTACAGTTGTAGTTCTCCAATATTCTGTGCATTTGTTGTTTAGTCTGCTTTAAGTTGGTTATTTCCATCTCCATTAACAGATGAGTGAACTCAATTTTTACAGTTCATAAAAAAGCTCTTCAATTATAGAGTTGCTAGTTATTAACATAATTCATCTTTATGAAAAGTGACGAATTCTTACCCCACAAGGTTATTTCATGTTTAGTAACCCTTTCATTTTACAGAATTAACGCTTTGACGCTCTTTTTTTTAAATTATTGAGTGATAATATTATTTCATATTTGAGGATTAGTTTATAAGCTATGCAAACAATATTAGGAACAGCCTACCCTATTACAGGCAGCCCCCGACTCAGGCCACACACCAACATATGTCACCCGGGTGAGCATACAGCTGCTCGCTGGAGAGAGGGAGTAGTGCTGTATGGGCGGATGTACTGGGAGAGATAGAGCAAGTTCTATCTTTTTCCTGTGTACGGTACAGTACTCTGAGTGATACGTTCTTTCGTATGGATGGATGTACTGCCCATTGAGAAGCATGTGACCGTATGCAATCCATACCGAAACAGTATGGCTAGTGCAACATCCCCCACTGGGGCCTAGCCTTTTCTTGGGGCCTGGAGACAGCTGGGGCCCAGTATACCAGAGTGGCTGGCGGTTGCGGCCTAGGCACGCTAGTGTCACGATGCTTGGTATGGGGACCGGAGGGCTGTCCCACAGCCTAGCAGATCTCCAGCAGGTAGTGTATGCAAGAAATGATATAGAGGGGGAGGCTGATGTACTGGTTCTCCCTGGGGCAGCCCTTAGAGTCTGTAGTAGGTGTCCCTGGTAGATGGATGGGGCGCCCTTGAAGGTGATACAGTGGTAGCAGGGACCAGACGGAGGCAATGTTGTGAATAAAAGTAACTTACAGTTCTTTATTTGAACAAACGGTAACAACATGCCAAACGATTCTGTACAAGTGCAATACTGGAGTGATCTTGGAGAGGGATCCTCAGGAGTTGTGTCACCAGCCTGGATGCAGGGGCAGGCTGGGATGTAGCTGTGTCCAATGCTGGAAGCTGCAGCTTTGTCTTGTTTGTCCTGTGTCACTCTGTCTGTAGTTGCTGAGGCCAAGGAGCTTCTCATGTGGTTAGAGCTGGGCCTGAGAGATCTGCTCTCTCGGAAGTTTCTGGAACTCTCTATCCTGTGTGGAGAGCTGGGCCTAAGACACATCTGCTCCCTAGAAGAGCTGGGTCTGAAGAGCACTAACTCCTCCCCTGACTAAGGGTTTAGTTAATCCCTGGTCAGGTGATCTCCTTCTCCAATCACACTCCAGTTACAATAGTGGAACATCATTGGATGATAAACATGAAACAGTCTTAACCCTTGCCTATCGAGGCAGTATCTACCGCTGCACAATTACCTGACTATATGTGTAGTGTCCTGCAGGGGAGCTGATCAGACTCACTACCAGGGAGACACACATATAAGGGGCTTATTCACAACAACTCCTCTGCCTTGCATTGGCAGGGATGTTGCACTAGCATAACACAACCAAAAATATCTGCTCGTCTAAAAGTGGTCTTAAGGACACCTGACGTACAGACAACCCCTAGTTACAGATGGACCTCTCTGCCGACTGTGACCTCTGGTGAAGATCTCTGGATGCTTTCCTTTGTCCCAGGCTGCAATAATCAGTTGAAAGGTGTCTGTAGTTAAAGGGGTATTCCCATTTCAGCAAATTAATGATATTGTTTGTCTTATAAAAAGTTATACAACTTTTCAATATACTTTCCGTATCAATTCCTCATGGTTTTCTAGATCTCCGCTTGCTGTTCTTCTATAGAAAGTTTCTATGTTTACGTACAGTGGATAGAAATCTGTCCATGGTCACTCAGGTGCACGGCTCATTATATCACACAGCTCTGATTACTCTGTATGATAGTAACGTGCACCTTTGTGACCATGGTCAGATTTCTGCCCACTGGAACTAAACCTAGAAACTTTCTATAGAATGACAGCAAGCAGAGACCTAGAAAACCATGAGGAATGGATACAGAAAGTATATTGGAGATTTGCGTAATTTTTTATAATAAAAAACAATAACATTGATTTGCAGAAATGGGAATTACCCTTTAAGCTTTTTTATTGATAATCCTTGTTTCCATAACAGCACAAAACTTAAAATCAAATTGTCACAGGGACAGAAAAAATTTTTGTTTGGAGTTGCAACAAACCTGTTATACCTGTTCCGAGTTATATGCAAAGTCAGCTTAAGAACAAGCTTAAGAACCTATCTTGCATGTAACCCGGGGACTGTCCATAGTCTTAGAATTTTAAATATGACCCGTGGCAGTTTACCTTTTAAATAAAAGGAGTAGGCAATTGTGATGAGCCGAATCCCAACCTCAAAATTATGTCTGGAATCGGGTAAAGGGAACGAACCGAACCCCCCACTTATAAACACCCGCAGCTATCACGGATGTTTCCTGTTATGCTGGAAGCCTTTAAATAGCTGGCACGGCCGTTTTCCTAGAATCTCTTGCACTGTCTACATTTAAAAGCCCCCACTGCTGACTGAAGTCCTGGTTTTGGGGGCTTGAGCCCACGTTTAGATAATGTTCTGCACCATTTCATTTTCATGAAATCAGAAGCTACAGCTGTAGTTCAGAAATTCCTTCCTGCTCAGCAACCTGCTGGTAAGATGGCAGTAACTGGAGCATCATGTGACCATATTCTCTAGTGAGCACTCACTCCTCTACAGCATCCTGTGAGCTGTGCAATGATATCCCTTCCCTGTTAAACAACCCATCACTGCCATATCAAAGGGGCTGGTATGAGAGGTGATATGCAGGGAGCACAGCTATGTGATGTGAATAACCTTCTCAAGTCATGGCCAAAAGTTTTGAGAATGATACAAATGGTAATTTTTACAAAGTCTACTGCATCAGGTTTTATAATGGCAATTTGCATATACTCCAGAATGTTATTAAGAGTATAGCTTAACAACAATTAATTGCAAAGTCAATATTTGCCTAGAAATTAAACTTTTCCCCCAAAACACATTTCAACTTCATTGCAGGGCTGCCTTAAGAGGAGCAGCTAACATGGTTTCAGTGATTGCTCGAGTAACACAGGTGTGGGAGTTGATGAAGACAGGGATGGAGATCAATCTGTCATGATTAAGTAAGATTCACACCACTGGACACTTTAAAAGGAGTCAGGTGCTTGGCATCTTTTGTTTCTCTTCTGTTAACCATGGTTATCTCTAAAGAAACACATGCAGTCATCATTGCACCGCACAAAACTGGCCTAACAGGGAAGAGTAACGCAGCTAGAAAGATTGCACCTCATTCAACAATCTATGGCATCATCAAGGAATTCAAGGAGAGGGACTCCCTGGAGCCTTTTTGCCAACAATGGAACCTAGGAAGGACCCGCAAGACCCAGGACCATCTCTGTTTCAGCTTCGGGATGGGGCTACCAGCAGTGCAGAGCTTGCTCAGGAATGGCAGCAGGCAGGTGTGAGTGCATCGGCACGCACTGTGAGGCGGAGATTCCTGTATCAAGGCCTGCTGTCAAGGAGGGCAGCAAAGAAGCCACTTCTCTCCAGAAAATACATCAGGGACAGACTGATATTCTGCAAAAGGTACCGGGAGTGGACTGCTGAGGACTGGGGTAAAGTCATGTCTAAAAACACATCCATGAATAAAGAATGGTACCAGAATGTCCTCCAAGAGCAACTTCTCCCAACCGTCCAAGAGCAGTTTGGTAATCAACAATGCCTTTTGCAGAATGATGGAGGTCCTTGCCATAAAGCAGAGGTGATAACTAAATGGCTCAGGGAACAAAACATAGAGATTTTGGGTCCGTGGCCTGGAAACTCCCCAGATCTTAATCCCATTGAGAACTTGTTGTCAATCATCAAGAGACGGGTGGACAAACAAAAACCAACAAATTGTGACAAAATGCAAGCATTGATTGTGCAAGAATGGACAGCTATCAGTCAGGATCTGGTCCAGAAGTTGATTGAGAGCTGCCAGGGAGAATTGCAGAGGTCCTGAAGAAAAAGGGTCAACACTGCAAATATTGACTTGCTGCAGTAACTCATTGTAACTGTCAATAAAAGCTTTTGTTACTCATAATATGATTGCACTTGTATTTCTGTATGTGATAAAAACATCTGACAAACCCACATAAAAACCAGAGGGCAACAGATCATGTGAAAATATAATATTTGTGGCATTCTCAAAACTTTTGGCCATGACTGTATATTTTGCTACAGGTCATTATGATGAGCTCTGGTTGTAAAGGCAATGAATGACAGTTTTAGTACAAAACAAGTTATTTGTGAACTAATATGATTATGATTGCAATGCTTAGCCTACATTGCTGTAGAGACATAAGATCATCTTTGATACTCCAGTCACATTCAGTATTCCTGGAATAACAAATCATGTAATTCTAGGGCCGCCTTGTAATGTCCCCAATCACTATAGGAACCCCGCTAGGAGAAAAGGCCTGGCTATAGAAACAAGGGAAGGCAGTGTGAACATAGGCGGATACAGGTGCAGAGCATATTTCTGTTTTTGGTTTGTGATTTTTTATATGCAAAATATTTTTGTTAACCCATTTTATATGGTTATAGCTAAGAGTAGTTACTCACTATCCGAGGCAACTGTGGGAACTGAAGCTGGTATTAACTATTTAGGAACCAAACAGGCAGATTGAGCTTTTTTGTTGCTATTAAGATACAGGGGGTCCCCTACTTAAGGACACCCGACTTAAAGACGACCCCTAATTACAGACAGAGCTCTCTGCCCAATGTGACCTCTGGTGAAGATCTCTGGATGCTTTATTTTAGTCACAGGCTGCAATTGTCAGCTGTAAGGTGTCTGTAATGAAATTTAATTGATAATCCTTGTTCCCATTACAGCAAAAAATTTGGAAAATCCAATTGTCACTAGGACAACCTACGTAACCCGCGGACTGACTGTGATTACCTCTTATGAGTCAAGTTTAATACAGATTAGACTATATCCACTGGGATGTTGGCAAAGGGTTAATCTGTTTGAAAAAGAAACATAATTGCTTTACAAGCTCTTTACTGCAATTGTCATTTTCCTTCCATACTCCTTGGAGATGCTGTATTATTTTAGTAGGCCACTGGGGACTCGTAGCTTAAATGCTTTTGGTAGTTCTGTGAATAAACTTGGTATAATGCACAAGAAGCAAATAAAATCCTCTGCTGAGTATTACATTGTTATCTCCTCCAACAATCTTGGTGCAGCGCATCCTGGATACTAAAAGCTTTGATCTCTCCTAGCAGTTCTAATATTAAGTAGAGATTAGCTGAATCTTGTTACTAGCTCACATCCCGATTGTTGAAATATGTGGCATCTCTTAGTTTCCTTTTTTTGCACCTTTTTCGACACCAGTCCCTATTAGTCCTATTAGAGACAACACCAAGCGTAATGTGTTAGATAAATACATAACAGCTTTATCTATAGGGCTCCATCACACAATGTTCAGCTGACGTTTTTCTATTCAGGTCATGTATCGTCTACTTGAGTGTTTTTCATTGCTGGCATTTGCAGCTTTATACCTTTTCTTTGGCTGAAATATAAGCAATACCAGTCTTACCTCCGCTGTATAAATGTCTCTGGCACAAGTATTATGCCCTGTTTGTCTAGCTAGATCTTGGTATTTGTCCCAAGACAGTTCTTATAAGACCTGCTTAAGGTGATATCACACTTTATTCTAAAATCCCAACTAGAAGAATTATAGAAGAGCGATGGCTGAGTGGGTAGCACTATAGCCTTGCAGCGCTGGGGTCCTGGGTTCAAGTCCCACCCAGGTCAACATCTGCAAAGAATTTGTATGTTCTCTTAATGTTTGCGTGGGTTTCCTCTGGGTCCTCCGGTTTCCTCCAACACATACTGGTAGGTTGATTATATTGTGAGCCCCATTGGGGACAGGGAGTGATTTGGCAAGCTCTGGGTAGTGCTGCATAATCTGTATGTGCTATATAAATAAAGAATTATTATTAGAAGAGCAAAATATTTCAAAGGTATATGTATTTCAGCCTCATATTATCTAAATGATGTCTTTGATAAAGCGATTCTAACAGTAAAACTTTGAAAGAGAATGTAAGTATAAGCCTAAGAAAACCAAAATGTATGAAACGGGAAGTGCTTCCCATCAAATTACCTATGGCAGTGATGGGCAACCTTTTGAGCTTGGTGTGTCAAAATTCGCAAAAAAACCAAGCATAACTCGGGTGGTGTGTCACCTTGACAAAAAAAACATAATTTTGTGATATTTATAGTTTAAATAACAAATATGTATACTATTTAACCTCTAGGGTACTTTAACCGTAGGTTGTCTGATTGATCCTACCATGTACTGCCATACTACATTATGGCAGTATATGGGGATTTTCCCAATCATCTATTACTATGTGCAAATCGCACATTGTAATAGATCGGTTACAATCAGACAGGTGTGGAAATGCTTAGTAACCTGTGAACTTTCTGTCATGAAAGTTCACAGGTTATAGCGAGGGCGCAGGCGCCGCTGTCTGCATCTCCCTCATGCCCTCTTGGCATGGAGAAGGTGTGAGGAGCAAAAGATTCGCAATGTCTGGGCTTGTACATCACAAAACTGACACACAAGCCCTGATGACTGTCTTCTATCATACAGTGCACTGACCTTACTTACTATATGATGAGAGTGGTTGTCCTCCCTTGACCCTGCTGTGGAGATGGTCAGTGTAGAGGTGGCAGCTGCTGGGACATCACACAAGGCAGCAGCGATGTGACCTCTGACTGTGATGCCATCTTCCCCCCACCACAACTATCAGGAGCTGCAGAGGAGCCTCCTGGGTGTATGGCCGGGTCACCTCTCCTGCTGTGCCCCATGCTGATACCTGTGCTGACTGGAGACACTAGGCAAAGCTCACACATGGGGAGGGGCCGGCCCGGGGGGGGGGGAGGAGGAGGGAGGAGTGCCGGAAGCTCAGTGCAATCTCTCAGCCTGCACCTGGTCATGTAGGTTGAAACTTAACTCTCAGGCAGCCGTGTGTCAGTGAAAATGGCTACGTGTGTCAGCACTGACACGCGTGTCATAGGTTAGCCATCACTGACCTATGGGGTAACATTAACATGGGGCAAATGGTGTCAGGCCATGATGGTTGATATGTAATGTATGGATGGTCTAAGCCAAGGGTGTCAAACTCATTTTCACCAGGGGCAACATCAGCCTCACGGTTGCCTTAAAGGGGCTGAATGTCATTTTATTACTTTATGATTGTATCTACATTATCTGTTAAGTAGTTACATTAATACAACATTACAACTACAATTAGCCATTCGAGGGCAACCACAAAGCTGGACATGTTGTTAAATAACTTCAGATAGCAGCATGACAAGTATGTGCTCAAAAATCAGCCAATAGTTGTAGTGTCCCCACACCTGCAGCCAATGGTCAGACTCCCCCCCCCTCCCCCCACAACCAACCACAGTTCCTCCTTCATCTGCAGCCAGAGTGTGCCCTTGTCTGTAAAATCCCATGACCCTCCTCCAATGTATGTCCCACTGTGAAAAAAACAAGTTGAGTATCAGAGTACGCTTCTCATGCAGCATAGAGCCAGCGAGACGGGCTAGATAACAGAAGACCTTGTGTCTGACACCCATGGTCTAAACAATCAATAGGCAAGGATATAATACATGATTGAGGTTAGAAGTATGAATGACCTCTTCACTGGGATGATGCCACTCCTGAAGCATGTTTTGGCAATCCGATGATGATTTGCATAAGATATAGATGCCATACCACTCAGTGTAATGCACTAGGTTAAACATTGTTGTGATATTTCTGGTAAGGCGTCTCCAACTGTATAAAGGGAAGCTGACAGCATTGCACTCTGTGTGCTGACGAAGATGCCAAATCAGAAGAGGATGGGGACAATTTAAGTGTCAATGACAGGAATGCCATCATTTTGCCACAAATTTGGCAGAACAGCCCCTTACGGAGCACATTTGTGTAAGTCTTGGGACCAGGACAAATCTAAATTAAGTTGTAACCAAAAATTATGATGAACAGTCTATACAAATTTGGGAATGTTGGTAAGTATACAATTACATCTTTTGACCTGGTACTTGAGGACCAAAAGAAGATAATAGTATTATAAATAATGGCAGATAAAGGACCTATTAAAAAATTTTAAATTGAGGTCCAGAGTTCTACATTTACACAAACTTCCAACTCACTTTCCCAGTTTCAGTTAGTCATACAGTAGGTATTTCCACTCCTCCTCTACTTCTTTCAACATGATTAAGATTAGTCCATTACCACACTCTTCAACTTCCATGTAATCCCAGTTTACCACAGGATTTTTACTAAAGGATTTTTCTTAATTGTGTTGAAAGAAGTCGATGTAGAATTAATCCACCTTTAATTTATGGAAATCGTGCTAAATATGTGTTAAAAAGAGTGTATACATTTGAAATATGCAGGTGGTAGACATGGCCGGCTCCCTCCTGATTTAGTTATTTATTTATTATGTGGTTTGCTGCTATACTATCTAACTTTATTTTGAAGGTAATGCCCCCTAGAGCCCTTCAGGCTCATTTGAATAATTATGAAAGTTGATAGAAGGAAGGAGGCATGAATAACAAATATAAGAAGATTTCTACAATCACAGTGCTAGGTTCTATAAGTAAGTGTCCCTGGTTCATCAGGTTTAATTTTGATGGTAGATTTCTCTAACGTTTCAGGGGATACAAACCTTTCCTGCCCATGTGAAGGACATGCTTTGTTACAGTACAGTTATCAGATCTTTGTCTTGAAATAAGTTTCCTATCTGTCTTTTCATCATAGGACACATAGTTATTCGTTGACTTTTTCGCTAGAATATTCCAAGGGATACTCTACACATATCCTAAACAGAGTCGCACCTAGGATCTAGATTTGAGAACTAGGACTATGATTTAGCGTCACCATATTCATTGTAGAATAGAATTCTTTTACAGAACAAAAATAGGAGAGAATACAGTAAGTATGAGAGTATTTAACATTGTCCACCCATTCTTTGGGAGCTTTGGGATCCTACATTTCACATGTCATCTTGTGATTAGATGGCCATACAAGAATATCCAATGACACTTTCTACTTGAAAACTAGTTCATCTATTGATACTCTCTATAATTATCTCTTCAGAATCACTTTATGTGCTAACTAGTGGCTGCTGATAATTATTATAGCTCTTCCTGTATAACTAATATATGGAGTAAGGCGAAGGCAGCCATTAAACCTAATTAATGATCTCAGGCGTTCAACCTCTAGCTAATACAGAAGAAGATAGATCATACACCCGGCAAGTGTAACTATAAACAGGATTTATTCAGCCTTATACAGAGCAGGAAGAAGCTGGAGGAGAATAAATGGAGCTGTGGAGTATAACATCTGGTTGTCATTTTGGTCACATTCGTCAACGCGATGGAGATCGTAGAGTAGAGTAGTTGTAGAAGTTTGGTTACTTCTTAGAAGTTAGTCTATAATTTCTAGATATTCCAAAGCATTCAGATATTTATTGATATTACAAAAAGGATTTCCAGAAAAGTAAATTGTGATTGTCCCTGATACTGGGGGAAAATTTCAAGAAAGCTCTCCGATGTCTCCATCCTTATCTTTCCTCTTGGCCAGAGATGTGTTACAAGAAAATTAGCTTTTTTAATAAAAATTCTATTTCTTGATATGATGTCGCACAAGGATATATTTTATGTGCGTATACACTGCCATCCAGTATGTTGTGATATTAGATAGAATTGGTCCTTAAACAAATAAAATGGTCACTTACTTTTCAGTAAACTTGCATAAATCAATGTGTATTAGAAACTTAACAGAAGAGGATACCTTTATATACCCTCCACCCTTCCTGATATGTTTGTCATTATTAGTCCCTGATGATGCTGGATTCCATCTTGCTATGAGACAGAAGCTTAATGAGGCGTCAGATTACATGAAGAGTAAAGATGGAGCAGTGATTCACAGCAGCTAGGTCTCCATGTAAAAGCTCAGAAACCAAATCAGGCTACAGATGTGTACAGCAAACAAACTAGACTTCTGATTTCACATTTTTCAAAGAAAAAGTAACAGTTATCAAATATTTAAAGAAGACATTGCTCTGTTTAGTACCTGTTACTTTTAAAGTATTATGTCTCAAGCACCAATATATGTGACTTGTCATTATGTTGACCAGGTCGAGATAAGTTATACTTCACTGTACACTGTATATACTTGAGTATAAGCTAAGTTTTTCAGCACAATTTTTCAGCTGAAATAGCCCAGCTAGGCTTATACATGAGTATGTAAATAAAAAATAAAATAAAATTAGTGCTTACCTTAGGCGCTCCCACCAGATACTTTTCCCTCTGTGTGCTGGGCATGCCTATATACTCGGGGCAGCTTGCACATTTCATCAGTGAGGAGAGCTTGTGACTAATGCATTTCCGACCCTAGGCTTTTACTTGAGTCAATGGGCGAGACTTTAGAATCTGGCTACAACAGAATTCTATCGTACTTTGCACTGAAAAACTGTCTGCACCACATTTATAAAGGGTTTGTAAAAAATTTTCTGGCTCTCCTACGACTAGTTAGACAAAAGGGGCATGGCCTATGAAAAGGAGGTGTGGTCTCACACCAAAAAGATCAGTGCGCCAAAAATAATGCTGACCTGACAGAATTTAGTCTTAGTTTTCTGGTGTAAAGTAAGCCAACTAATAGGCGGTGCAGAGTACGAGTAGACAGTCTTATACTAGGACAGATTTATCATCCAGCATTAGACACTTATGTGAATCTGGTGCAGGACAAGACTGTCTAGTCTAACCCTGCACTGTCTAACCTTAGGACACTTTTCAAAAATCTGCCCCAATAAGTTTTCACAGATTTTTGTGGTAAAATGAGGTACCTCCGCTTATGTTCGGATCCGCTTAAACTTGAGTACATATAATAAGTTATTATTGCTCAGAGTCACAGCAAAAAAAACTTACAATATGATTTGGTTATTTTTAATTTATCAGTTGTAAAAGTAGTCCCAGGTTCTCCAGTTTCCTCCCACACTCAAAAACCATACTGTTAGGTTGATTAGATCGTGAGCCCCACGGGAACAGGGACCAATTTCACATGCTTTGTGCAGCGCTGTGTAATCTGTAGGCGCTATATAAAGAAAAAGAATTATTAAAAGAATTATTTATTATTAGTCAGGATGCGGATGTATAGTGCATTGGATTATTCACACCTGCAGCATACTCTACAGGCTGCGGTAATCATAAGGTTTCCGAGTGTCTTTCTCCTGTAGACTTTTATACGGAAAATTGTAACCACATAATAACACTAAGTATAAACATGTGGTTTTTGTATAGTAATTATATATTACGTGATATTTGGAAGGAAAATAGTCTAACAAAGAATAAAATATGTGTAAATTCCATGTGATCTTTGAGGGTTTGAATGTAGGTGTACAGGAGATCTGACTTGTAGTTATTGTAGAGCATTTTACACAGATAAGAGGTTTGTATTCTGTTGTCATAAATATAACTGTACTGCCTGAATTAGAATACTTTCAAGGTTATATCTGACTTGTGTTATCCATAGAACCACAGCCATGGTTAAGAGCACATTGGGGCAGATTTACATACCCGGTCCTGTCCCGTTCCAACAACGTGTTGTCCGATGAGGATTCGGGCGCGATTCATGAAGATCGTGCGCCCTAGTTCCTGCATCCGTCGCTTCTGCCCCGAGGTCTGCCGGAGTTTACCTTCTTCTTCCTGGTGCATGTGAGCGCTTGATCACAATCGCGTTTTTAAATTCTGTGGTTTGTGCGAACCCGTTGGGTTGTCCTACGGCCCGCCCCCCCCCCCATTTCTGTTGTATGCAGGCCGGCGCCACAATCCGATTGCGTGCGCCAAAATCCCGGGGCAAATCGGGCCAAAACGGAAATCGTCGGGAAACCGGACGAAAGTGCGTCCGACAGACCCTTAGTAAATGAGCCCCATTGTATTTATTGCAACCTGCTATGTCCAAAACATACTGGTAGGCTGATTAGATTGTGAGCCCCATCGGTGACAGGAACTGATTTGGCCAAGGTCTGTGCAGTGTGGGGTAATCTGTGTGCGCTATATAAATAAAGAAATTATTATTATTATTATGTGTTTATGAAAGCAATTTTTATGGACAAACACTAAGTTAAAATAAATTTGGATGGTTTGGTCTATCACTGGTGGTGATTGGTTTCCATGGGCAAACAGAACAGTTTTACCTCAGAAACCTGATGATAAATCTCCCCCATTAAGTCACAGCTATGGAGATGCTGTAGCCATCCTAAAAGACCCAGAAAGTCAATGGAAAGTTAGATGTTATAACCCCCAAAACAAAAAGTATTACTGATTACATTTCATCATTATTATGATTCATCTTTCCAGTTTTCTGTCCATGTAAAACTGGCATCATTTCATATATATTTCATAGCTGCTTGACAAAAGCAGGTGCTCAAATATTTCTCTGAAATCACAACCCAGCAATAAAAGAAGGAACAGTACCATCCATAGATATATTAGCCAAATGAAATCCTCAAGGTTCACTAAGCTGAGAAGGAGGTAACACAAAGGCCAAGGTCATATTTGCATATTATTCATCTTGTCACATTGAATAGTCAAGTGCGAAGATAACTGATATTTCCAAAGAACGGAATGGATTCCTAATGTTACAGAATAGCGCGGTCTGTACCGTTTCTTGTATCATTGCTTAGGACAATGAGAAAGAAGAAAGAGTGTCCTTGTTGCATAAAAGTTAAGACTAGACCTAGAAACTGAAATATTATTTATCCATGCGGAAAAACTTACAATAGATTATCTACCTATCTATGTTAAAGAACTTTGCGGGTTTTAGCCCACAAACCTGGACAGTCAGAATTTGAGGTTCGGCTCAAAAGCTGCAACGATAACAACTATGATTGGTGCTGGCCCTGATGGAACTCTTCCAAACCCGTACTTTCTCGAATAAATCCTAATTAATAATCTATATTCAAAGGGTTTGGCCATTATCACAAAACTTTACCGGGGTAAGTACAATACTCTAATAGGATCACCCATTTAGTATTCACCCTGGTAAAGAGTCTATAAAGATGCCAAGACTGGTAGGTCACATGAACCTGGGGCAGCAGGACATTAGACTTCTTGTGACATCCCATGTCCTGCTGGCTTCCGGTGGATGGTAGGGGGACCTGTAGTCATTACAACCAGCTGAAATTATATAGTTTCTGTCACAGTTGTACGTTCCATTTTACATGGCATTTGGATTTGTATAAACTCTGTCCACTACCCTGGTAGTGTTTTATGCCATCCCAAACATGTCCGATATCAACACAAAATCGCAGTAATTTTACACGGATGAGGAGACTAAACAAAGAGTTAACTAAATGAAGCTGCTGAACCTTGGCCATCTGGCTCCTCACGATTTACACAAATGTTATTTGCTTAAGGTATTAATTCTCTAAGATGGTTCGCAAATTGAAAAAGTGCGTCTTCATGTTAAGAAAATTAAAATGCTAATAATAAAAACAAGTAATGTATTCAATTCTGCAGAACTTGCAAAGTTCTCTGCTAGGATTAATGCTGTACATTTCACCACAGCGTGCTGACGTAACCTGAGATAGCCTGGCTGCAGAGCATCGCTGCTGTCCCAAGTACTAGAACAAAACAGTGGCGTAAACTCCAATTACTATCTAATTATCTCCCACATACTACAAAGTAATTATTGTTTTCTTTTCCTAAAGGAAACAGTGTGGTGTAAATGATCAGACTTCTCCATAGTTGCTTTATAACACACCCAAGTACGTATATGATATTGGAATACAACTGTTTCATTTTCAAGTTATTTTTTGGAGATTTGGAAAGCAAAATCCCGGGTTTCACACAAGAGTTTGATCAAGAAAACTTGCTGTGTGTGCTGGCCACAACCACGCATCGCCATTTTGGATGGTCGCCGGGGCCCCACACTCCTTGGGGGGCCCATGGACATCCAGACTACTCCCCTAGTTAGAGATGTCAGATGTAAGGGCTGGTCTTACCAAAGTGGCTGAGCGTCTGCTATAATTCTTCCTTGTCCGGCTACTGTTAGAGGAGTTGAGGGAGCGCTCAAAGATTCTTGCTAATCAGGCACAATTCTTTCTAATCTCATTATGTAAATTATTTGTGTTTATATGTGCAGTGACATAACAAGACCCCAGTGGGCCCCGGTGCAAACTTAGAAACGGGGCCCCCCGTATACCTAAACTTTGCTGCCGGCCCCAAACTGCATGTTATTCTTCAGAATACACATACACCATATATACTTTGCACAGACATAAGCACACATACACTACATATGCATAACACACGGGCGTAACCAGCAGAAGCTGGGCCCCATAGCAGACCTCTGAATGGGGCCCCCTTCCCCTTAAAAAATATAGACATTTATACAGTCACAATCATTTTTACACTCATACACATGCCTACACATTTATACATTTATACACACATACAGTACATACAACACAAACACAGATATACAGCATATATACACACATCCAGTATATACAACATACACACACATATACAGCATATATACACACATACAGTATATATAACAAACACACACATATACAGCATATATACATACATACAGTATATACAGCATATATACACAGCATACACACACAAATACAGCATATATACACAACATACACACACATATACAGCATATATATATATACATGCATCCATTATATACAATATGTACAGCATATAGATAAATGCACACACATACACATATATAAACATTTACATAAGTATTAATTACCATGGTTTATCATTAGAGATGAGCGAACATACTTGTCCGAGCTTGATGCTCGTTCGAGCATTAGCGTACTCGAAACTGCTCGTTGCTCGGACGCAGGGTCGGCGCTATGGGTAGGCAAAGGTGGCAATTGCCCAGGGCCCCTGGGAGAAAGGGGAGAATCTCTTCTTTCAAATGAATCTTGAATTTTGTTTCTAGGTGCTCTGGATCCAGAGATATTCAGGTTTAAAGTGAGAATATCAGGTGCCATTTTTATATATAAAAATCACTCCCAACGGCAGTTTAACAGTTAATAGCTCTGTTTTCCTACATTTTAGAAACACAAATTTAGATTCATATAAAAGAGGAGAATCTCTTCTTTCATAGGAAAAAGGAAGTAAGGTTCTATGTGTCACAGAGCCAGAGATACAGCCCCCTGAAATTAACCCACCCCCAATCCAGATTCTTAGCCATCAGGATACAGGGAGAATTTGCTGCACACAGGAGCTGCTGCACCTCACAGATAATGGAAATATTCACTTTATATGTTACTACATTTTGAGAAGGGATAAAATCAACTAATATTCATGTTTTTAACCCTTCTCTATGCAGAACTATCTAAGAACACACTTTGGGCCACATGTATCAATCGTTTTTTTCGTTTTTTTTGCGCCTTTTCATTCAGGCTCACCATTTTTGTGCCATTTTTGCGACTAAACGCCAAACTAGCTGCGCAGCAAAAATAAGCAGCTTTCCCTCATCTATCTTACCAATCCAGATGTTTTGCTGCGCCTAATGATATTCATCATTTGCGACTTTTAATTTAGGCGCAAAAACGGGCGCAAAAACACTCCAGCCCGAAGGTGGCGTTATCTGAGAAGAAAGCACTGAGCCCCTTTGCAGAACAGCTCATTTCTAGCAGCAGAGCTCAGCCAGACACTAGTACATATAATAGATACATTACATACACTGCAGACACTAGAACAGATAATAGATACATTAGATACTCTGCAGACACTAGAACAGGGGTCCCCAAACTTTTTACATAGGGGGCCGTTCACTCCCCCCTCAGACCGTTGGAGGGCCCGACTAAAGTTTAAAAATAAACAGCGGTACATGTGACCGCATCCATAATACACTGGTACCCCCTCAATTAATTAGTTCACAAGGGGGTGCAGTATATTAAATATTTTATATATTGGCCCAATTAATTAATTAATTGGGCTAATTATTAAATATACTGGGACCCCTCTCCATTAATTATTGAATATGCCTCCCCCCCATTACTAGACTGCCCCTCATAATTAATTATTTCCTATACTGCCCCTCATAATTAATTATTTCCTATACTGCCCCTCATAATTAATTATTTCCTATGCAGCCCCTCATAATTAATTATTTCCTATACTGCCCCTCATAATTAATTATTTCCTATGCAGCCCCTCATAATTATTTCCTATACTCCCCCTCATAATTATTTCCCATACTCCCCCTCATAATTAATTATTTCCTATACTGCCCCTCATAATTAATTATTTCCTATGCTGCCCCTCATAATTATTTCCTATACTCCCCCTCATAATTAATTATTTCCTATGCTGTCCCTCATAATTAATTATTTCCTATGCTGCCCCTCAATTAATTATTTTCTAAGCTGCCCCTCATAATTAATTATTTTCTAAGCCGCCCCTCATAATTAATTATTTCCTAAGCTGCCCCTCATAATTAATTATTTTCTAAGCTGCCCCTCATAACTAACTATTGGCCCCGGCCACCACAATCTTTTTACTGCCCTTTTTGATAAAAAAATAAAAAACCCAGTACTCACCTAAGTCTTCTATATTGTTGCCGCGTCCAGGCAGGAAGGGGTGCGCGGCCGCATGATTACGTCATCGCGCGGCCGCGCAGCCTAGTTCATGGAGCGATGTGCGCCGGGGTTGTATTCCGGCCACATCACTCCAGTAATAGTGCTCGAGAGGCCGTTTCCGGCCGCACCGAGCACTATGCAGTGACGGGCAGGAGCTTCCTGTCCGGACGGACGGAGGCTCCTGCCCGACTGTGGAGCGCCGTGGGGGCCCAGGATTGGCGCGGCAAGCGTCGGGGGCCGGATCGAAACGGTCCGCGGGCCGTAGTTTGGGGAACCCTGCACTAGAACATATAATAGATACATTAGATACTCTGCAGACACTAGTACATATAATAGATACATTAGATACATTACAGACACTAGAACATATAATACAGACATGAGATACTCTGCAGACAGGAGCTGCAGACTCTATTTACAGTTCATCACCTTCTATTTACAAAACATTCTGCAGACTCCTGAGCTCAAAGCAAGAGAGAAGAGAACGTTACAGAATGTTGCACATAGTACTGACAAGTGTCCCCCATGTAATTCTGCACAGTATCACCAGTGTGTCTGAGGGGGATACTGTGCAGAATTACAGGGGTGCAGCAGGAGACCAGCACTGGGGGATCCCCTCCAGGAGAAGCCACTGCTGAGGAGGTGACTGGGTGCTGGGTGTCACACACCTGGGTGCTGCTGAGGAGGTCACTGGGTGCTGGGTGTCACACACCTGGGTGCTGCTGAGGAGGTGACTGGGTGCTGGGTGTCACACACCTGGGTGCTGCTGAGGAGGTCACTGGGTGCTGGGTGTCACACACCTGGGTGCTGCTGTGAGGGTCATTCTCATTCTGGGATGTGGGAGAAGCAGAGAGGAGCTTGTAGCAGGATCACATGTAAGTGCCTGAATCTAACATTGCGCCAAAATTGCGCCTAAACTGTGTTAAAGTAAAGTGATTAATAAGAGGCAGAAAACATACTTATCACAGATGGTTGTAGCTTGTGATAATTCTGGAAAACAGTGCGACAGAATTTAGGTGCAACTGCTACACTTAGGCGCACAAAAGTGATAAATGTGGCCCTTTCTCTCTTATTCCCTTTTATTTTGTGATACTGTTTTAGGAAATTATATTTTCTTTATATAAGTATCTGGATTTGTACATATTTTAGAGGAAATTTTGAATGTTAATTGCCAAATGCATCGCCTGGTTGTCTGCTTTCAAAATTATATAGGTTTTATGGCGCCTTTACTTTTTATTCTGTTTTATTGATATATTTTGCAGGTTGTGACTGTCTAAGAATGTCTAGCTAAAAAGCAGATATCTAGTTATTACAGTTTTAGTGATATTATGTGGATTTATTCATGTGAACATATCAATATGAGGCATTTGTGAACTCTACAAATGTCCATGTATTACATTTAGGAGATGTGAAGGTAAACATTTTCTGTTTGGATCAAATTTTTTGCCATCAAAAGTCAAATTTTAAGTATTTTTAATAAAATGTTTAAATTTGAATCAAAATTGCATGAAGGCGCCTATGTCTATAAAATTTTTGATGCAATTTTGAAAATGGGGCAAGTGTCTGCTTTCAGAAAATATCGGTCCCTCTCCCCAATGGGCCTCACAGTCTAATCCACCTACCAGTAAGTTTTTGGAGTGTGGGAGGAAACCGGAGGACCTGGAGGAAACCCACGCAGACACACGCATACAAAATCTTTGCAGATGTTGACCAGCGCTGCAAGGCTGTAGTGCTAATCACGGAGACACCATGCTGCCCATAAATCTCCCTATCATTTATCTATCTCCTATAAAATTCTCCCATATTACAGTTTGTTTTACCATACTAAAGGAGCCTCTTACTGACTGTGACTGGTCATAAAATAGTTTTATTTTGGGGCCCCACTTTTAGTTTTGCCCAGGGCCCCACTTTCTCTAGAACCGTCCCTGCTCGGACGAATACTTTGCCCGCTCGAGAAAATGGCATCTCCCGCCGTTTTGCTTTTTGGCGGCCAGAAACAGAGCCAATCACAAGCCAAGAGACTCTGCACTCCACCCAGCATGACATGGTACCCTTACACGTCGATAGCAGTGGTTGGCTGGCCAGATCAGGTGACCCTGGAATAGACTAGCCCTTGCCCGCGCTGCTCGGATCATTCTGTGTCTGGATGCCGCTAGGGAGAGAGCTGCTGCTGGTCAGGGAAAGCGTTAGGGTGTTCTATTAGCTTACTGTTAGGCAGGAGTGATTCTACAAGAACCCAACAGCCCTTCTTAGGGCTACAATAACGTTATACTTTTTTTTTTTTTTATTTGCTTGTGGCTGGGCTTGCTGGCACTAGTAGTGCAGCTAGTACCATATTGTGAGGAATTTGCAGGGGGACTTGCTACCGTTGTGTTTAGCTCTTAGTGACACACAAATCCACCTCAAACACCGAAGTGGGACAATTTATTAGGGGTTTGAGTAGAATTAGGCAGAGTCTGCTGATTTTTTTTTTTTTTTAGCTGTATTTCATTTTATAGCTCAAACTCATCTTGCAAAGCACAAAATCCAGTTGTGTGCTGTCAGTGTAGGTTAGAAACTAGCCATAGCAATAGGATAGCATCGTTTTGTTAAAAAAAATTAAAAAATTAAAAAAAATAAACACAAATTTTTTTTTTTTTCAAGTTTACACTTTAATTTGGAAAATGTTTAACCCGAGGGCTAGGGGTAGAGGACGAGGGCGTGGACGTGGGCGTCCAACTACTGCAGGGGTCAGAGGCTGTGGTCCTGGGCGGGGTGAGACACCACCTGCTGATGGGGGAGCAGGGGAACGCCGCAGAGGTACACTCCCTAGGTTCATCATGTCTCAAGGTACTGGGACTCGTGGGAGAGCACTGTTGAGGCCAGAACTGTGCGAAGAGGTGATGTCGTGGATTGCGGACAATGCTTCTAGCCATTTGTCCACCAGTCAGTCTTCCACGCAGTCCACCCATGTCACCGAAATCGGCACTCCTCCAGCTCCTCCACCTCAGCCTCCTTCCCCCCAGTCTGCCCCCTCCCACCAAAATTTGGCATTTGAACCGGCATACTCTGAGGAACTGTTTTCTGGACCCTTCCCACAGTAACAAACCACTTGTCCTGCTGCTGCTGAGCTATTTTCCGATGCCCAGGTTTTCCACCAGTCGCAGTCTGTGGATGATGATGACATTATTCACGTAGTAGAAGAAGTGTGTAAAGAGGTGTCGGACGATGAGGAGACACGGTTGTCAGACAGTGGTGAAGTTGTTGTCAGGGCAGGAAGTCCGAGGGGGGAGCAGACTGAGGGATCGGAGGATGATGAGGTGACAGACCCAAGCTGGATTGATAGGCCGGGTGAACACAGTGCTTCTGAGACGGAGGCGAGTCCTATAGCAGAACAGGTTGGAAGAGGCAGTGGCAGGGCCAGAGCTGGTGCATCAGCGCCAAATGTTGCCCGTAGTCAAACTCCCGTGGCGAGGGCTAGATTTTCAGAAGTCTGGAGGTTCTTTAAAGAAACCGACGGACTGTGGTGTGCAACCTTTGCCAAACCAGCATCAGCAGGGGTTCCACCACTACTAGCTTAACTACCACCAGTATGCGCAGGCATCTGAATGCTAAACACCCCACTCAATGGCACCAAGCCCGTTCACCTCCGGCCGGGCACACCACTGCTCCTTCCCCTGTGTCATCTGCTAGTCAGCCCCCTGCCCAGGACCCCGGCCCAAACACCTCCCGTGCGAAAACCCCATCTTCGCCTCCACGATCCTCCACATCATCCACCAGCGTTCAGCTCTCCATACCCCAGACGCTGGAGCACAAAAGGAGGTATAGCGCAACCCACCCACACGCCCAAGCCCTCAACGTCCACATCTCCAAGTTGCTTAGCCTGGAGATGCTGCCCTATAGGCTGGTAGAGACCGAGGCCTTTTGAAACCTCATGGCGGCGGCCGCCCCTCGGTATTCGGTCCCCAGCCGCCACTACTTTTCCCGATGTGCCGTCCCAGCCCTGCACAAGCACGTGTCAGAGAACATCCTCCATGCCCTGACCAACGCCGTTTCTGACAAGGTCCACCTGACCACGGACACTTGGACGAGTGCTGCCGGGCAGGGCCACTATATATCGCTGACGGCACATTGGGTTAACTTGGTGGAGGCTGGGACCGAGTCTGACCCTGGGGCTGGTCATATACTGCCAACGCCGAGGATTGCGGGGCCTACCTCGCTCCAGGTCTCAATGGCCTACTATGCCTCCTCCTCCTCCCACCCCTCCTCCACCTCCTCCTCTGAATTACCATCCGTGGGCATGGCGCCATCAGTCGGTAGCTCTAGGCACAGCAGCAGTGCCATCGCTAAGCGACAGCAGGCGGTGCTCAAACTGCTGAGCCTAGGCGATAAAAGGCACACCGCCCAAGAGTTATTACAGGGCATCACGGCGCAGACTGATCTGTGGCTGGCACCGCTGAACCTGAAGCCAGGCATGGTTGTGTGTGACAACGGCCGTAACCTGGTGGCAGCTCTGCAACTCGGCAGACTGACACATGTGCCATGCCTGGCCCATGTGTTAAATCTCATAGTTCAGCGTTTCCTCAAGACATACCACATTCTGTCTGATTTGTTCACGAAGGTGCGCCGCATCTGTGCGCATTTCAGGAAGTCCAGCACAGATGCTGCCACTCTCAGGGCAGCGCAGCGCCACCTCCAACTGCCCGCTCACCGACTGTTGTGCGACGTGCCCACGAGGTGGAATTCAACACTAACCATGTTATCCAGAGTTTACCAGCAGCGCAGAGCGATTGTAGACTGCCAGATGTCAACTTCCACCAGAACTGGTAGTCAGGTCAGTCAGCTTCCTCAAGTCTACAATGAAGAGTGGACGTGGATGTCTGATATCTGTCAGGTGCTGAGTAACTTTGAGGAGTCAACACAGATGGTCAGTGGTGATGCCGCCATCATCAGCCTCACCATCCCGCTGCTTGGCCTGTTGAAAAACTCTCTGGTCAGCATGAAGTCGGAAGCTTTGCGCTCGTCACAAGAGACGGGGGAAGAAGATTCCCTTGTTGATAGCCAAAGCACCCTTAGGTCTGTTTCTCAGCGCATATCGGAGGAGGTGGAGGTGGAGGAGGATGAGGAGGAAGAGGAGGAGAATGTTGGCGAGACAGAAGAGGGGACCATTGTTCAGTCCTTCACTGTTCAGCGTGTATGGGCAGAAGAAGAGGAGTTGGAGGAGTTGGAGGAGGAGGAAATGGACAGTCAGGCCAGTGAGGGGACCATACCATCATCCTAAATGATCACACAGCTCCCTACAACTACTGGGTTTCAAAGCTGGACATGTGGCACGAACTGGCGCTGTACGCCTTGGAGGTTCTTGCCTGCCCTGCCGCTAGCGTGTTGTCCGAGCGGGTTTTCAGTGCAGCTGGTGGCATCATCACCGATAAGCGTACACGCCTGTCGACTGACAGCGCTGACAGGCTGACGCTTATCAAGATGAATAAAGCCTGGATTTCTCCGCATTTCCATTCTCCACCAGGTGAAAGAAGCTGAACCTGAATAATGTATGCACTCCTCCTCCTCATTGTCCTCCTTCTCCTCCTCTTTGTACACTAAAGCAGAGGAAACTGGCTATTTTTTTGCCAGGGCCAACTGGCTCTAGCTATAGTACTCTATGTATTTAATTTTTTTGGAGGGCCAACTACCCTGTCCTCTGTTTTAAACAATTTTTGAGAGTGCCACATACAAGCACTCAATCTATGTAATTTTTCTGGAGGACCAGCTACCTGCTCCTCTGGGTTGAAAACTTTTTTGGACTGCCACATACAGGCACTCAATTTATTTAATATTTTTGGAGGACCAGCTACCTGCTCCTCTGCTTTGAAAACTTTTTTGGACTGCCACATACAGGCACTCAATCTATGTAATTTTTCTGGAGGACCAGCTACCTGCTCCTCTGGTTTGAAAACTTTTTTTGGACTGCCACATACAGGCACTCAATTTATTTAATCTTTTTGGTGGACCAGCTACCTGCTCCTCTGGTTTGAAAACTTTTTTGGACTGCCACATACAGGCACTCAATCTATGTAATTTTTCTGGAGGACCAGCTACCTGCTCCTCTGGTTTGAAAACTTTTTTGGACTGCCACATACAGGCACTCAATCTATGTAATTTTTCTAGAGGACCAGCTACCTGCTCCTCTGGTTTGAAAACTTTTTTGGACTGCCACATACAGGCACTATCCAAATTAAATTGTCTCCATAGCAGCCTCCACACGTCGTCTTTTTAGCTGCCTTCACACGTTGTCTCCATTGCTATCTCCACACGTCATCGCCATAGCTGCCTCCAAAAGTAGTCCATATAGCTGCCTCCATACATGGTCCCCTTATCAAACGAGCTGTGTCAGGCAGAATTTTGGATTGTTTTCATGGCTTCCATGTTAACTTTGTCGCCACCCTGCTGTGTAATCCACAAAATATACTGGCAAACTTTTATCATTTACCAATATTATTTCAGCGCTTATTGCGCATCTGTTTACATTCCCCTCACCCGCCAGAACCCAAACTTATAAGAACGCTACTACACTTGATCTTATACAAAAGGTTCTTAGAAGTGCTGTTTGGGGAGTAGCCTAGAGACAGGGGCTTGGATTGGCGAAAGCTCGCCTGGCAGCGGAGCGCCAGCTCCATCCCAAGATCCAACTAACATAGTTTTAACTGCAGCACCTTTAATCTACTACTAGTTCACTGCCTCCATTCATGGTCCCTTATCAAACGAGCTGTGTCAGGCAGAATTTTGGGTTGTTTTCATGGCTTCCACATCAAACTTGTTAACTTTGTCGCCACCCTGCTGTGTAATCCACAAAATATACTGGCAAACTTTTATCATTTACCAATATTATTTCAGCGCTTCTTGCGCATCTGTTTACATTCCCCTCACCCGCCATATCCTAAACTTATAAGAACGCTACTACACTTGATCTTATACAAAATGTTCTTAAAAGTGCTGTTTGGGGAGTAGCCTAGAGACAGGGGCTTGGATTGGCGAAAGCTCGCCTGGCAGCGGAGCGCCAGCTCCATCCCAAGATACAACTAACATAGTTTTAACTGCAGCACCTTTAATCTACTACTAGTTCACTGCCTCCATACATGGTCCCCTTATCAAACGAGCTGTGTCAGGCAGAATTTTGGGTTGTTTTCATGGCTTCCTCATCAAACTTGTTAACTTTGTCGCCACCCTGCTGTGTAATCCACAAAATATACTGGCAAACTTTTATCATTTACCGATATTATTTGAGCGCTTCTTGCTCACCTCCTTTGGTTCCTCTCTGCCACCCATTGGTTTTAAGCCTGAGTCCATTTGGGGTATGTTGCCAAGACACTCTCTAGCCTGCCGCTGCTGCCGCTGCCTCTGCATGCCGTCCCCTATAGTGTCAGGGTCAATTATTGGATGTTTTAGATGCTATCTAGCCTCATTCGGTCACTCTGTCATTGCCATGCTGTTGCCCATACTTTTGGCATAATGGTGCGATTAAGCAGCCTCAGAGGCATCCATGCATGCTGCCCCTGCTGTTTCCTGTCCATTTCCGTGGTGTTTCCATCCTTTTCTGAGGTTCCCAGGTGCTTGGCCAAGCTTCCCTGTGCAGATCCTTGGTCCCCTTGAAAAATGCTCGAGTCTCCCATTGACTTCAATGGGGCTCGTTATTCTAGACGAGTACTCGAGCATCGGGAAAAGTTCGTCTCGAATAACGAGTACCCGAGCATTTTAGTGCTCGCTCATCTCTATTTATCATGAATGATACCATTTATATGTAAAGGAATATTTTGTAGAAATACAAATACCTACGCCACCATATATGGTATATCGTTAGTCTTTATCATTGATAATTTTATAGTTTAATCCCTCTTTGTTTTATCCTCATTTAATTAGTTTTACTTTTATTTGGGTTACTTTTTTCTGTATCCTAAACCGTTACATACATATACAAAAAACTTGAATGTTCCTCTTGTGAGGTGCATATTTGTAGTTTATATGTGTTGTTTAATGGATAAAATAACAAAAATAATAAAATTTGAGTGATAAAAAAGTAATATCTGATTGTTTTCTGCTTTCACATTTCACATTCTGCTATCAATAAATTAAAGGGGCGCAGTGTTGCTTGAGGGCAGCTACCATGTTAGTTGAGTAAAGGAGGCTATATTGCTGTTTTTTGGACAATGGTTGAAATTATACTGATTATACTGTGATCAGGTCCCCACAGTCAACAGAAAACAGGAATTATACCTGTCTTGAGGTAGGTTGGGGATTGAGTCTTGCTGCTTACTTATAAAGAAAAACAAAAGAAAAGCATGTTCATGTAAGACACAGTTGAATGCATCATATTAGCATGTGAACCTAAAGAAGGACTAAAAATTGGTCCCAAAGGTTACTAAATGATAGCTAAATATTTACATATAGTGTCTTTGTATAATTTCTCCTTACATTGGGCTGCAGCTAGTATAAACTCTATAAATACTCTCACACTTCTGAGAATACCCTAGCTACATACCATCACCAGTCATACCAAAAGCTCTTGAGGCACATCAGCCCTGAAATAATTGCAATCAGTAGTGAATTATTACCACATTCTCCCCATCTTCATGCCAAGTGGACATGAAGGTGAGTGAAGGGGTGCACGGCAGCCGGCAGAATGGTTTGGCACAGGGTGTTCCTACCCCGTGCCTGCTCTCTAGCTAAAGCCTATAACAATCAGGCCTAAAAATTTGTAGGTTACAGTGCAATTTTACACCAGGCCGGAATTTTTTAGCTGCCTGCCAGATGCATAAGGAAGCCAGAGCCTCCTGATGTATCCGACGGCACTGGTAGGATGGGAACTTCATCATACGCCAACACATGCATGCTGCCATATGATTAATTTTCCCCTTTGAGTTTATATAAATTGTTCAAATATTATCCAGGGAAAAAAAGAGAGACAGGGCATCAAGTGTAGACTCCTCAAAATAAGGCCCCATTCACATGATTGTCAGGGCAACGTTTATCTGGTTGCAAATTTTTGGGTGGCTAAGGCGCCCGGCACCGTTCTGGGCCATGGCCACAAATAAGATAGCGCATGGTCTATCTTCGGCAATAAGAACGGCCATGGGGCTCTATTTTATATGGACCAGCGCTAACCCCTCTTCATCTCCAGCGCTCCTCCCGTATGCCTGCCCGCATACAGCCGGCGGGCATACGTTTGAATGTAGCCTAATTGATATGCACTCACCTATTCACATTCTGCAAATTCGTTGCAACTGAGGAAGAGTCCAATCCTCACTTGAAACACGTTTTTCTCTTTATTTAAAATAGTCTGTTATTTTATTTAGTACAATGTTTTTATAAATAAAGTTATATGTTTTTTCATAACAAACACTGGTAGTGTTCTGCACCATGTAGACCAGGGAACCATTTAGCTCGATCTTATCCAGACAAAAGCTGCACTGTCAAATATAATCCAGGTACATACATTTGGTGTGGATGAACATGTCCTCCTATACAGGCAGTCCCCGGGTTACATACAAGATAGGGTCTGGAGGTTTGTTCTTAAGTTGAATTTGTATGTAAGTCGAAACTGTATATTTTATAATGGAAGTTTTAGACAATTTTTTTTCTTTTGCCCCAGTGACAATTGGCGTTTCAAAATTTTTGGTGTAATTGGACCAAGAATTATCAATAAAGCTTCATTACAGACATCTTACAGCTAATCATTGCAGTCTGGGACTATAGTAAAGCATCCAGAGAGCTTCACCAGAGGTCACATGGGGCAGAGGGGTCCGTCTGTAACTATGGGTTGTCTGTAAGTCGGGTGTCCTTAAGTAGGGGACCGCCTGTATCCAGAATCATGACTTGGCCAATATAAAAGTCCATCTAATTAAAAAATGCAGCATTTCATAGTATAAAACTTTCCAATCTAATGTTTTTTTTCCATTGCATATTGTAATTTGTTCTTAAGGTAATTTCCTTCCGTGTTTAGTTGAATCTTTAGCTACATGAATGAAGACGCCATGAATGCGACTCGAGCCAATGATTAAATTGTGTTGCACAACAAACATAAATAATATTATTGTGCATCAAGAAAGTGTTAGAATCCACTCCCGACATTTCATCATGGAGAGCTCGGGCACCATCCCCTGTTTAATTGAATGTTTCTGTTTATAATGCGTAGAGGTGAATAAAAGGTAATATTCCAGCTGATTCCATTTTTCACTTCCCTCCCGAGTAGAAGTTAATGGATGTTCTGCTGCTTAAAATGATGTTGAAAATAGTATTACTATGCACAGAGAAAAGAATGTCTGTAAGTACCGCGCGGGTATACAAAGAGATTTATAGTGGTGTAAAGTTGTAGAGTTTACCTCCAAATGCGTCAGATATTCAATATATTCTTCCCATCTCATACATCACTGTCAGGTTAGGGTATTGGAAAAACACATTTTGTCCCCTTGTTTGGTTTCATAAATGAAATATTTGCAATTATCAGAAGTTGTCATATGTTCCCTATTCTTTCACTTAGCTCATGGTGACAGCTATAAAATAATTGCTATGTTGACAGATTGCTCATTTTCTACATTATTTGAGTCATGTATAATATATTCAGAAGTGGTGCCCATCGTGTGGAGGTGAGGCCTAAATATGACACCAATGGGATTGTATTGGCCCATACAAATCATAACACCTATAGGATTCAAAAGGTCTAAATATAACATCAATAGGATTCTACTGGTCTATACTTTAATAGTCATAAGAATCCACAAAACATAAATGGTGAAATATTATGCCTATACCCAGACCTCATAAAAGCCATCAAATTAAGTAGACAACAATTTTTGACAAAATATATGTTTTATTAATGAATAATACACAAAAGTTACAAACGTATGATCAACAAGATTAAAAACCAGCCCATTAAAATAATCCCTGGTGGACAAAAAAAGTGCATAGCCAAAACCCCGACGCGCCTTTCGCCGTCGCTTCCTCAGGGGGAACCTGAGTTGATTACCCCCCAAGGAAGCGACGGTGAAACGCGCGTCGGGGTTTTGTGGTTCATCGCCATTTTTCCTGAGTATGATGCAGCCTGGTCGGTATACATGAATTTCTTTGCACTATGCACCTTATATACTTGTATGTCCGTGTTTGCTAGGCGTTTGCCTACCAGGATACATACTGTATATAGCTAGTGATATATTAGGGGCAATAGTGTTGACATGAAACTATATATTTTGGAGGTTCATTAGCACTATATTGTGTGACCGGTATAACGTTTCTGCTTGTCTATTCTAATTGTCTTGATTGTAATATTATATCTAGTGTCCTTCTGGCTATGTATTCACCTGTATTCACCTGTATTGTGATATTACTACTACAGGAATGGCTATGCACTTTTTTTGTCCACCAGGGATTATTTTAATGGGCTGGTTTTTAATCTTGGTGATCATACGTTTGAAACTTTGTGTATTATTCATTAATAAAACATATATTTTGTCAAAAATTGTTGTCTACTTAAAGAGAACCCGTCATGCAAAATAACCCCCCTAAACTAAATATATTTTCATAAACTGCCATTAGAGAGCATTGCCTCTATCCCTTCATTGTCCCTCTACATGTCTGTAAACCTAAGCAATGAGGTCCTAAAGCTGTATGCAAATGACCTGTGAAATGTCCAATGAAGCATTAGCATATTCAAGCTGTCCACTCTATTCATGAGTGGGAGGCACAGCCACACCCCCAGTGCATGACTGACAGCCTGTATAATGATGTGAGGCTGTATAATGATGTGCTTCCTGGTGCTGGTGGCCACGCCCCCTGCAGCCTGTGTGTGTGTGTGTATGTGAGAGATACAGCAGCTCCAGGCAGCCATGTTACAGCAGAACATGTCAGATTCATGTGTAGCTGATGTCTGTGTCTCTCACCTGTATATTAGGAGGATGCAGCATGTCAGCAGATGCAGCACACACACTAGCCATGCTTTACTATACATTACACACAGACATGAGCAGGGGGAGGAGAGAGGAGGGGTGACAGCGGTGACATCACTGCCTCTGACCATGTGACCAGCCTCTTTTACATGATAAAGAATAGATGATTTTACAATGAATAATGTATCAAATAACTAGATAAAGGCTGGGATGGGATCCTTGTGAGCTGCTCCAACAGGTAGTAGTGACAGGACAAGTGACACAGACCTGATGACAGGTGTCCTTTAATTTGATGGCATTTATGAGGTTTGGATATAGGCATAATGGGGCAGATTTACTTACCCGGTCCGTTCGCGATCCAGCGGCGCGTTCTCTGCGGTGGATTCGGGTCCGGCCGGGATTCACTAAGGTAGTTCCTCCGCCGTCCACCAGGTGGCGCTGCTGCGCTGGAAAGCATCGTTCCGCAATGGAATTCACCGAGCCGGACCAAGTGAAGGTAAGCGCGTCCCAAGCGACGCTTTTTTTGTTTTAAATGCGGTTTTTCCAAATCCGTTGGGTTTTCGCTCGTCCACGCCCCCCGATTTCCGTCGCAAGCATGCCAGCGCCGATGCGCCAAAATCCGATCGCGTGCGCCAAAATCCCGGGGCAATACAGGGAAAATCTGCGCAAATCGGAAATATCCGGGTAACACGTCGGGAAAACGCGAATCGGGCCCTTAGTAAATGACCCCCCTTGTGTTAAATTTTCCTGGATAATTGGTATTCATCATAAATGGTGAAATGACCAATATGTTAGGAAGCTAGATGTGAATGAAAGGCCATGGACATCTTTATCCCACCCTTGACCACCAAGTCTGCTCTAGACCACCAGTAACACTAATACTGATGCTATTGCATCACACAGCAGAAAATTTTTAGTACCTCAACTCAAAAGTAATTTGAAGTGTACAGCAACTGGGAACTGGGACCGGAGTGGCAGGGTTGTAGTGGCCAGTGGGGAGCTGCAAGAAGAGAAGGAGGCTATAAGGTAGTGGAGGGTCCCCCCCTGAGGTACATGCGGTGTGTGTGCTAATAGATCCCTGGGCAGCTGTTGACGGAGAGACCCATAATGCTAACCGCAGGCAAGGGATCACACATGGAGACATCTTAAACAAAAATTCACAGTGTCTTTAATGTCACACAGTCAAACAAAGCAGCAGGCAAGAGGTTGTAAACATCTCTTTATGCATGCTCCCAACAGGTGGTAGATTGATTGGCCATGGATTTGTAGCTTTGGAGTGTACCTCTATGCAGCCTCAGGTCTGACGAAGAGCCCCCCACCACCCCAAAGACCACCACTCAACAAAGATGACCACTGTCTTAAAAAGATTGGTGCTAGCACCGACCGCAGGTGTTAGCGATGGGTGATTACTGCAATATACAGTAAAACCCATCACTGTATGAAGAGGGCTCAGCCTGTGAGCTCTCTTGATACCCCCTTCATAGCTCACTAACGGATATATCCGGCAGTGAGCGTGAAGGGGTTAAAAATGTTTTTGTTACTTTTTGAAGCCAAAATTGGTGCTAGGGCTTGGCAAATGTTCATGTTCGGTGACAAAATATAATATAATTTATGGCGGTATATATTAACATATTTTTAAAGGGAACCCGTCACCACTATTTTCACAAATACAGCTAGTGACAGGTTCCTATAGAGCTCTAATAACTATCTGACATCCTGCTTGTAGCTAAAAATTATGCCCCTGAGATTCCCATATATTCAACTTTATAGTTTTATCTGGTAACTAAGCATGGCTACATGTAGTCCAGGTGGGCGTGGCCTCCTCGGGCTGAATCCAGCAGCTCCTCCCCATCCCTATCTCTGTATGCTGCTATAATGTCATGTGACCAGGGTGACATCATCGCAGGTCCTATAGCTTTTGTAGCATTAGGAGCTGTACACTAAGCATATATGTCATGAAATCACAGCATGTTTTATCACATGAAATCACAGCAGCCTGCATGGAGAGGAGTAGAAGTCCATGGAGGCTGCTGTGATGGTTTTATGTGGTCAGATATGTACATGGGGTATAGTTTTCATATTAAGTAGCTCAAGGACCTTTGATGATGTCACCCTGGTCACATGACATTAGGCCACGCCCCCGTGGACTAGCTCCAAAGCTGCATAGATACCAGGCAAGATTATAACTCTGATTTTATGGGGATCTGAGGGGAACAATTTTTAGCTAAAAGCAGGGTGTCAGATAGTTACTAGAGCTCTATGGGAACCTGCCACTACCTGTATTTGTGAAAATAGTGGTGACGGGTTCCCTTTAAGCTTCCCCTTTTAGAGAGAACTTGGCACAGATCCCTAATTCACTAGTAACAATCACAAAAGTTTGGGGCCATCTCTGAGAAATCAATGATCCACGTGGTGATCAAAACTTCCACACTTATGAAATTCTTTTTTTTTTATTTTGTAAACTACAAAAACACCTTATACAACCCTTACCCGGACAGGGAAGAGGAGCACAAAGTACAGTCCTGCCGCTCTTCCTGACATCAGTCCTGAGGGCACGTGCAAACAGGATAGAACAATAGACAATTCTTACAGGAACAATGTGCACTTTTACTACTTGCTTGTGAGTTAAAATGGAGCACACACATTACAGATCTGCTTTGTGCAAAGATTATTCCTTTATTACATTCACATTTTCATGTTCATTAAATGTCCTTTATTGAGTTTTTGTTTCCTTTGGTCTTCAAAGAGAAAATTAATTATTGTTCAAATCACATTTTAAGAAAAGTACAATTCGTGATTTGAAAATGTGATAGTGCTTGTTTATTTACAACTATTTACAGAAAAACCAACAAAAAATTGCGTGGTGCTGCACCTTCCCTCTTATGAGCTGTCCTTAACGGTCCTAGATGGATCCAGCAAACATCCACTATTCAATAATCCAGTAGAAGAAACTCTTTTGTGACCGGAGCTCAAAAACTAAAAAGACGATCCATGCAGGTTTCCTCCTTATTTGTGCATCAAACACAAGGGATCACTTTCAGGGATAAGTCACCATTCAGACCAGAAACCGTCAATATTTTCACTCCTGTCCTAGTCTCCTCCACTCAATATGTAGATAAAAAATGTGCATATCACAAATGACTCCACGAGGACGCCACGAGGAATGGTGACTTATCCCTGAAAGTGATCCCTTGTGTTTGGTGCACAAATAAGGAGGAAACCTGCATGGATCGTCTTTTTCGTTTTTGAGCTCCGGTCACAAAAGAGTTTCTTCTACTGGATTATTTACAGAAAAAATGTGTATTAGGATCTTTTGCTTTGCGTATTCGAGTCCTCGGCATCAGTGACCGATCTGAAAATGAGATAGATCAAAGGGGTATGAGAGTCGGCTCGGGGTGTCCTAAAGGTTGTAATAAGTGATGAAAAATGGGCTCACCTCCGGGATTGCGTACGTCTCAAAGACTTCCGAGTATGGGATCTGCGAGACTCCTTAGGAAGTAGTGTTAGGAGTAGGGATACCCCAGAGTCAATAAGGAAATAGTCAATGGTCACAGTGGGGTAGATGGTCCATAAGGAGTGCATAGGACACGAAAGGAAGAGGGTGAGGAGATAAGCGTTATGTCACAAAATGAGTCCCTATTAAACCCTAGTTTTGGACGCAGATCTAGTACACCCTGGTAGCCTAGCCTCGATACTGTGGTCCTATTCAACCACAGTCCCGACTGGAACCTGACCCTGCAATGACTGGCCCTGTTATAGACCTAGTTAACAGGTAAAGTCAGGTTGTGGTCCTTATAGTGTCACAGAGGTGCCAACAAAGTGGAGTTGTGGCTCCTATGTTATAGGATGCATGTCCTGAGAAGAGTATGAATCCCAAATCCCGACAAGGCTTGTTTCGCCCTATGGGGCTCATCAGGGGATCACTGGGTTCATCCAACAAGCGTCCTTGTACCTTGTGGGGTAGTTTAATGGGTAAGGCAATACAGCCAGGCAAAATAGGCTTAGGGAGTGTGGTGTCCGCTCCTGTTCTAAGCCGGGGGTCCAGTGGGATCCCACTGGACCCCCTGCTTAGAACAGGAGCGGACACCACACTCCCTAAGCCACACTCCCTAAGCCTATTATTTTCATTAAATCACATTTTAAGCAAAAATATTTTTTAAAAAACAATTATTGTGTTTGTTTTTTTAATATACTTGCCAGTAACTACTAAGAAAATCCAATTTTTACTTTAGCCACTGAGTCTTATAAAAGGCTCAAACTTCCTGTGATGCAGGGATCACCTTTCAGGTATCATTCTATGATCATCACAAGAAAAGTGTCAGGATCAGGGGTACTGGACCCACTGAATCACCACGAATCATGATGTAAGCGACACCTGGGAACGGAGTCTAAGTGGCACCTGGTTTTCACCAGAACCGCCCGCAAAGTGGGTTGGACTTGCTGTAGCATGGTACCACCAGGTCGCTCCACAGGCACGTCCTTGCTCGCGGTGGTGGCCAAGGCGAGGTGCAAAATCATAAGGCAGAGACTGAGACATGGAAGGGCTGGAGGTCAGGACAGGCGGCACAGGATCGGAGTCAGGAACAAGGCAAAAGGTCATGGCTGGCAGCAGAGGAGCGGAGTCAGGAACGGATTTGAGGACACAACGGGAAATCACTATTAATGCACAAGGAGACAGGAGACAAGCTTTTTCTAAGGCACGAGGCTCAAAGATGTGACAGAAGACACAGGAAGGGACTGTCAATTTACCAGGCAGTCTACTTGTGGGTTATTTGTCTTCTGTAATGCAGATCTCTGAAAGATGTTAACAGCAACCACAGCAAGATGGCTTCACTTCTTCTCAATGAAATTAATGGTATTCATTGAATGCTGTATACAGTGCAAGCAATAATCATAGTTAGGTATTATTATAAATCCTACAGAAAATAGCCCAATATATTTAAAGAGATGTGGTTTGCCATAACGGAAGTATGCCTTAAGATGGCCCAGTGTAAACTAAAATGATACCAAAAACCAAAGATGAACAAAAGTCATCATCCTGCATCAGCCATTGGGATAATTCTGAAAATTATTGAAAAATGGAATAGTAATTGCGTCATACGCTATTAAAAGATTTACTTTAAGTGACAAAATCTATATTCCTGTGCTTGCATTCAAAACTATATATTCATTTTAGGCATTTTAATGACTTCTGGGGGTGTTCCACCTTGAGATGACTCTGTAAGCTTATCCCTGCCTCTAGCATTCTTACTAAACACTTCACTTTATCTCTCCAGCCTGTTTCCGCACGTCAGTCATACCTGTAAATCAGTGGGCAGCATAGTTTATTTTCATTGCATTTTATCTTAAGGCATTAAGAAAAAAACCTGATCTTTTACCCTAATATTGTATGGCCACAACAGCTCAAACCTGAAATCAGAATGGTTCAAGGGGTATTCCTATTTTGGCAAATGAATGCTATTATTTGTTTGCTAAAAAATTATACAATTTTCCAATATACTTTCTGTATCAATTCACAGTTTTCCAGATCTCTGCTTGCTGTCATTGTGTAGGAAGGTTCTATGTTTACTTCCAGTGGATAGAAATGGTCACACAGGTGCACGGCTCGTTAGTATCATCGGGGGAGATTTAGCATACGTAAGATAGCAGCCATAGCCCCATCATCACAATGGATACATGAAGTTTTAAGCCTCTTGATGTAGCTAGTGGGCCGGTGGTGCGGGCGGATGGCCGGCACTCCTCTGTGCCGCCTTCCCAACCACATGACGTAGAGAAGGCAGGTTTGCCATTACAAGACCAGCTCAGACACAGACACTTCCTTCTGGTGAGCAACATGCAGAGTTTACTCCAAAGCTTCATATAAGATAAGGTCTTTATGGGGGCACTCTTTGTGTGTTATGGCTGAGATATAGCAGGCTGACAGTGTGTAATTGTGTTTTATATGAATCACATGGATCTCATCATCTGTGATCTGTCTCATTTTTTTTTTTCAGATACAAGTTCAGAAGCTAAATAAAAATGTACATAAACCCTGAATCATGATTATCTAGGCACATTGTCAGCACACAGAATTTCATAGCACAGAGGAATCATGAAGTGTCTGCTAATAGAGTACTGGCCCACACTATGGAATCTTACACTGGCCATCACTGAGTGAAGTTCATGGGGAAGTTCAGATCCACTTATCTCTAGTGCTAAGTTCTTTAAGACCTCCTTCACTTCACAACAGGATACCTTAAATAAAATTGTATTCTTTGACACTTTAGACACATGTGTATTGGGTATAAAATATCTTGAATTCCACACTCCACATTATATTTTTAATTGGTGATATTTATATTTTGCACATTGTCTACATGCATTGCAGTATTAAGTTTTTGGGGTTGTAACTTTGTTCTCTTCCTATAAAGTCTTATATTGTTTTAGTATATACATGTAAAGAACAGCAGCACTGTGCAAACTGTTCAGACATTTTATTTCCATAAGTTCTAAAGCAAACAGACCGGATACATTAATCCTTGCCAGATTTTTTCATAATGAATACTCCATTTATTCCGGCCATTCTCTGAGGAGCACTTGATATGTTACTCAGAACCGGTTGGTTGGGATAGAACATAATAAAGCAATTATGCTTATAACAGTGAATGGGATGATTGTAAGCAGGCAAAAAAAGAAGATGGGTCCAAGTCAACAAAGTTGTTTTTGACTTTGTTGGAGAACTTTCTTGGTGTCCTTCCTTGGTTCAGAATATTAAGATGTATTATAGATGCATCAGATGATCTTTGGAGACAAGAATACTAACAATGGTATGTTTTATTACACTATTGCAAATGGGGATGTTCACTATTTGCCCTTCCCCAGAAAGTTGACATTTATGAGCAAATTCCACTTCTATTTCAAGGCCCCCTTCGCACAGATGTTCAGAGACAGATATCTATTTTTAATAACATCTAATTGAAGAAATGTTTATATATGGCAGATTAATTAAACTAAATGTGAATGCCCAGACGAGAATACCTCTTTAATATCGTAGCAGGATTGTGTTTCTAGATACCGGATATATGCACTTTTAAAGTTACATCTGGGAAAGTGATTTTCTTATATTGGTTCCACTCCCAACTGTAAGTTTATAAATCAGGATATCATATCAAAATTGGAATTCTCCTTTTTAAGAGAAATTTGTTTGTGCCACAGTTCCGAAGATATAGCCCTTTGATGTTTGCTGCCTTCTGCTTAAAAGCCACAAGTTATAGCTGTTTGTCTGGAAATTTTGATTTGTAAACTGCTACAGAAAGTGATTACACTACATAAATAAAGATTTACAGTACTATTATTATCTTATAGTGTCCTCAAAAAGGCAAGTTTTGCTTGTAATGGGTTTGGGAGCAGGTAGAATGCCTTAAAATGTCTTGGCTTAAAGGGATATTCCCACAAAGACAAGTTTCTTAAATGTACTCATTATAACAAAATAACACATTCTCTAATTCACTGTTATTAACAAAAATACAGAATTTCACAGATATACCTTATATACTCGAGTATAAGCCTAGTTTTTTAGCACAATAAAATGTGCTGAAAACCCAAACTCGGCTTATACTCGAGTAAAAAATATATAGGTTTTACAAGGTTTTTGTGGTAAAATTAGGGGCCTCGGCTTATACTTGGGTCGGCTTATACTCGAGTATATACGGTAATTACAACCTGTCTCTATCAGTCCTGCTGTACACAATTTCAGTTGCCCCTGGTTTCAGGGGTGGTGTTGGGAGAAAACAAATACCCATTTTCCTGTGTTCTATGTGGTACTGGTGTACTATTTAATTGATTTTGAATGTTAGTTTTGTGTGTACTTGCATGAATTAATAAAATAAAATGTATTGTATTATACCTTAGGCCCTTTGTCGCACACTTCTTTTTCTTGCTGTTGATACATATAAGAAGATTATCACAGTCACGTTGCCTGAATCTATTAGTAAGTCCCTGGTTTATCATGATGGATTTTGATGGTAGATTTCTGAGTATTGGCTACCAATATCTGATCTATGGAACATACTAAATATTCAAAAGATTGCTGGAAGAAGGTAAACCATAAAAAAACATAAAACCTCTTTGTAAATCCCACCAGGAATGGGAAGACAAAGGATACACCATGCCTGTGTATACATGTAATTCTTGTCATTCTGGCCTCGGAGTAGGAACTGATCTTTTCCTATAGAGTTATTACAACAACATGTCCTGTATAAGACAGGATAGTAATAGTCTTATGACAGAATGAAGGTGACAGCCTTATTAAAGGTCAGGAGATATGGAGGATGTATTGTTGCGCCGTGCATCATAACCGCACATACTTTATGGAATATAACAGACTGCTATTTGCTGCTATATAACATGTCTTGATCTATCACTGTCCTAAACCAGCAGCAAGGAACCTCACAAAGGGGGAGATTGTGCTCAGTCTTTGTAGAGAAACCAAGGTTACAATATCATGTGAAGACATAAAAACAGAATAACTGTATGAACTATAATAGTATATATATGTACTAGGTAATTAGCAAATGAGACTGCTATAATTACCCTAAGTAGTCACCGCCCTGTTTGTGCATACTCCCAACTCGAATCCCCATAGTTTCCGTGGATCTATCAGTGTCACTTGCACTATAGACTGCACTATACAACAAAGTAAAGCATAAGATTGTAATACCCACAAAATTACATTCTAACAATTACTACATCTTTATACCTAATCTTTATACCTAATCTGTCCAAATCTGTGACTTGTATTCTTTGCTTACATACCCTTTAATAATTCCTTAAAGGACATCTACCACCAGGATCAAGGGTTGTAAACCAAGCACACTGACAAACTGGTGTGTACCCCCTCTGGTAGGATCTGCTCTTCTTTTAGCTTTAGGTGTAAACGAAGCCTGGAGCCCCTCGGGCTAATTTGCATACATTTTAAAGCCTTTTTTTCTTAAAAACAAGAACATAAGAAGCTAAAAGAAGATCAGATCCTGCTAGAGGTGGCAGACACCTGCGTGTCTGTGTGTTTGGTTTACAATCCATGACCTCGTGTCCTTTAATTATTTTTTAAGGTTACTCCTTAAAGGGGTTTGCCCATGAAAGAAAATTCTCAAATTGTAATCCCATAGTGATGTTTACATTACTGTTTTATTACTGTTTAAGCTCCTATCTCTCAGGAGAAGATTCCAGAGTGTGGGTGGGTTCTCTCTTGCTATGAGATGCTGTGTGCTGACAATGTGCTTAGGTTTATATACACTTCCATTTACCTTCTGCACATTGTACTAGTATCTAACACATAGAAAGAGAGATGAGACAGATCAGAGATGAGAGATGATGAGATCCATGAGATGCATATTACACATGACTACTATCACAGCCATAACATAGACAGCTCTGCTATATCTCACCTATACAACATATTGTCAGATCTTCCGTGCCTCCCCCGGATAAAGACCTTATCAATCTGTAACTCAATTCTCACAAGCCGCCGACAGGAAGTGAGTGTATGTGTGAGCTCCTCCTGGAATGCAAGGAGAGGGACTGGAGGCAGAGAGAAGCAGTACAGGCAAGATGTCTACCCGACCCTAAACTCAGAAGATACAGGATCAGGTCTAGGGGAAACCAAAATTGTGTACACTGGGAGACAGTATGGAATTATATCTGTGAAATGCTGTATTTTTGCTAATAATAGTGAATTAGAGAATGTTTTATTTTGTTATCGTGAGCATATTTTAAAAACTTGTCTTCATGAGAATACCCCTTTAAAGGAGAATGAACCAAGGTAGAAACTTATCAGCTCTCCACAGGCTATCTTTGGCAGCAGGATAGCATTCATATTGGGATACAATTGGGCCTTTTTTTGTATATGCTAGTGGACTCATGGCAGTCAAACCCTCAGTGACCACTAGCAATCCGTTCAGTGTGTGGTAGGTTTAAATCATTCATGAGCCCCTAAATGGGAAGACTAGATCTTCTCTCTAAACTGTATAATCCTTAGGGTGTTGTTCTCCTTATATCAAACTTTGCAGAAATCAGTAGTGCAGTGTACGTCCAAACATTTTGTATATCCAGCAGACAAAGGAAATCATCTTGTGAATATTTCAGCTATAACCTGTCCGTCCTTTGCCCTGCCCCCCTCCCAAAAAAAAAGTGGTGTGATATGGCAAGTGGGCAACAGGCAGTGTTTCTGCCCAGTATGTGTCATGTGTATGTGTCAACTTTCCCTACAATCTCTGTCCAAAAATTCGTACTTTACCTTATGCTGATGGGTGGAAACCTAGCTGTTATCTCTCAATGCTCACCCTTCTGGTAGTGGTGACACGCGGCATTTGAATTGTGTTTTGAAACATAGTTTTAAAGGCTGCTTAGATAGGATCTACGATCCTATGAAAACATGATAATGTTGCAAATAAAAAATTGGAATAATATTTTTTTTCTTTTAGATAATCTGATCTAGTCATGGGTGCTCCTGCGATCCCTGTCTCGGATCACGGGCGCACCCGTTGCCCTCCGTGTGCCCCCGGAGCACCGCAGATCTTAGCTCCAGCGGTGGCCTCTCATGCTCCCACGATAATTGGCGCTGGCCTGCCATAAGTGCCTGCCTCTACCTATGACCCTTGCCGGCTCTTCAAGCCATCCCCTGAAGAGAAAGCTCCCCTGTGTATCCTGTGTATCCTGTGTTCCTGTGTATCTTGCATTCCTGTGTGCCAGTCCGTTCCTGTGTTCCTGGTCGCACCTGTGGAATGACCTGCTGGTACCCCGCTGCAGCAAGACCATCCCACTTTGCAGCGGGCTCTGGTGAAGACCAGGTGCCACTTAGACTCTGGTCCCAGGTGTTGGCTAGTACCATCTCCCGCGGTGGTCCAGAGGGTCCACCGACTCCCAGCATGGACCCCACCAATGAGCCACGTCAGATTTTTCCGGTGTTGTCGCCCTGTAATGGCAGCAGATTGCTGCCCTAGGAGAACTTTCAGGCCAAGTCACTTCAGCTTTCCAACAGCTGCTTGCCTCTTGGCCTCAGCATCAGGCCCCTGTGACTACTCCTGCGGCAGTTATAGCGACAACCCCTGCGACTTCTCCTGTCATCCCAGCTAGTCCACTGGCACCAGAGCCTAGGCTAAGACTTTTGATGCCTAATAAATACGATACTGATCCCAAACTGTGCAGAGGATTCATCCCCCAGTGCTCGCTGCTTATAGAGTTAATGCCATCTCAGTTTTTCAGCAGCACTCCAAGGTGGCGTTCATCATCAGCCTCCTGACCAGGAAGGCCCTGGCCTGAGCTACTCCTCTGTGGAACAGGAATGATCCAGTTACGCCCACCCATACCACTTTCCTGGCAGTTTCCAGCACGAGCCTCCTCAGCGGAAACAGTACTACTGAACCTACGCCAAGAGAACTCATCTGTGGGTGAATACGCTGTCCAGTTCTGCACCTTGTCATCTGAACTCGGTTGGAACGACGCGGCCTTATGTGCGACTTTAAAGATGTATTGGCTGCCCATGATCTGCCGGCTACTCTGAGTGGTCTTATCACCTTGGCCACCCGGTTAGACGTGCAGTTCTTGTAATGAGCTGAAGAGTTGTGGCACGAGCGACCTCTAGTCCAGCTTCCACGTCCGCCTCGGTTGGCTCTGGTTTTCCAGAAGCCATTCCAGCCTCCGGTTGTACAATCTGCAGGTGAGCCTATGCAGGTTGACAGAGCTCGACTTACGCCTGGGGAATGATCCAGGCATTTCCAAGAAAACCTCTGCCTGTACTGTGTCAGTCCCAAGCACCTCATCGGGACTTGTCCAGTCTGTCCCCAACATCTGGGAAACTCCAGCACTTAGGGCTTCTGGGAGAAGCGTCCCTAAGTGTGAATTCAGCTTCTCCATGTCTGACTATTCCGGCACTCCTTAGTGTCAGCGCCAGTGCTCCCGTGCAAGTCTACGGTTACACAGGTACCGGAACTCTGGCCTCCCGGCATCACATTCCGGTGGTCCCCCTCAAGTCATCCCTCATATTTTCCTCTGTAAGCTGACAGCTTCTTTCCGATCTGGTCCGTTACCGCATGGAACCAATCCGTCTTCAAGTTGGAGTCCTACATCAAGAAAACTCGGTCTTCTATGTCCTGCCTCGCTCCACATAAGCTCTTCTTCTGGGTCTTCCTTGGCTCCATCTCCATGCTCCGGACCTCAATTGGAAGACTGGTGAGATCCTACATCGGAGCCCTGAATTTGCCACCACATCGTCCCTATGATTGCCCTGTGGATCTCCTTCCAGGCACCACTCTTTCCAGAGTTCGTGCCTGTCCTCTTTCTGTACCTGAGACGGCTGCCATGTCTGACTACATCAAGGAATCTGCAGAGGGGTTTCATATGCAAGTCCTTCTCTCCAGCTGGTGCAGGTTTCTTCTTTGTTACCAAGAAGGACGGCTTCTTACATCCCTGCATAGACGCTAGTCCCTGCATCACGGTTAAAAACCGCTCCCCCCTGCCGTAAATTACAGAACTCTTTGATCTCCTGTGCAGTTCCAGGGTATTCTCCAAGCTGGATCTCTGTGGTGCCTACAATCTCATCCGGATCCACAAGGGTGACAAGTGGAAGACTGTGTTTAAAGGAAACCTACCACTTTAAAATGGTAGTTGTAAGCCTCAAATACCTTGCACAAGCTCAGGGTGAGCTGGTGCTGGAGCATATCTTCATAATTTTCAAAAACTGCTGTATTGCTTGAAAAACTCTTTTATTCATTAGATTTGAACCCCCCCCCCCCTCGGCGCACCATAATACATTCTCGGTGCACCATGCGCACGACGGAATAGGAAGTGCAAGAGAGCCGGTGACGTCGAGCTCTCGGGCACACTTGCGCCTGCGCCACTTCGCGCAAAGGATAAAAATTTGAATTTGCGCAGGCGCAAGAATGCCTGAGAGCTCGGTGACGTCACCGGTTCTCCGGCACTTCCTATTCAGACGCATGCATGGTCATGCGCATGGTGCACCGAGAACGTATTATGGTGCGCTGAAGGGGGGTTGAAATCTAAAGATTTTTTCAAGTAATACAGTGGTTTCTGAATATTATGAAGATATGCTCCAGATGGACCCTGCGAAACTGTCTGCAGTTCTTCAGTGGCCACGCCCAGAGGGCCTATGAGCCATACAGAGGTTCCTGGGTTTTGCAAACTATTACCATCATTCCATACACGTTTATTCCACACTTCTCCACTCTGTTGTCTCCCATCATAGGACTCACCAAGAAGGGTGCCAATCCATGTGCCTAGTCACCTACTGCTGAGATGGCCTTCTCCAATTTGAAGACTCATTAGACCTGATATGAACAAACCCTTTCTTCTTGAGGTGGATGCGTCCTCCATAGGAGCTGGAGTGGTGGTCACCCAGAAAGTGCACAAGGGTTGAAATTGCACATGCGGCTTCTTTTCTAAAACTTTTTCCCCCACTGAGAGGAATTATTCGATTGGAGACAGAGAGCTGTTGGCCATCAAGCCTGCTCTGGAAGAATGGCGGTATCTGCTGGAGGGAGATCTGCATCCCGTTAGTGTGTACGCTGACCACAAGAACTTGCTGTACCTCCAGACAGCCCAGCGCCTGAATCCCAGGCAAGCCCAGTGGTCATTGTTCTTCTTCCGTTTCGACCTACTAATTCATTTTTGTCCGGCAGACAAGAATGTCAAGGTTGATACCCTGTCCCGGGCTTCAGATGTTGTTGGAGAAGAACCAACTTGTTGTTGCAGCTCCGGTGTATCTTCGGCAGCTACCTCCTGGCTAGACATATGTTAGACCTGCTCTCAGGAAGAGGACTCTGTCTTGGGGACATTCTTCTCGTGTGGCTGGGCACCCTGGGGTGCAACACACAATGGCCTTCATCTCCCGCTACTACTGGTGGCCAGACCTGGTCAAAGATGTTCGGGAGTTCGTGGGATCCTGATCCTCCTGTGCCTGCAACAAAGCCTTTCATCTCAAACCAGCTGGACTGCTACTTCCGTTGCTGATACCCAGTCGTCCGTGGTCCCATGTGGCAATGGATTTTGTCCCCGATCTGCTTGTCTTTTTGGGCAATACTGTCATCTGGGTGGTGACGGTTTTCCAAAATGTCCCATTCCGCTTCCTCCATCTATACGCATCCCGAACTCTTTCCATGTCTCCCTCCTGAAGCCAGTCATCTTGAACCGCTTCTCCCAGCAATCCCCTCCTCCTGTACCTGAGGTGGATTCCCCAGATGTCTATGAAGTTAAGGAGGTTCTGGACATGAAGATTGTGAGGGGTAAATGGTTCTTTCTTGTAGACTGGAAGGGGTTCAGGCCTGAGGAGAGATCCTGGGGGCCCGAAGAGAGCATTTTAGATCGGACTCTCCTCCAGAGGTTTCTTGGGACCCAGAAGAAAAGGGGGAGAGTCCGAAGGTGGGGGTACTTCACGGGTGCTCCCGTGATCCCTGTCTCGGATCGTGGGCGCACTTGTGTCCCTCTATGGGGCCCGGTGCTCCGCGGATCTTACCTCCCCTAGCTCCAGCGGCAGCCTCTCATGCTGGCCTGCCATAAGTCCTGTGCTGTGACCCTTGCTGGATCTTCAAGCCGTCCCCTGAAGAGAAAGCTCCCCTGTTTATTCTGCGTATCCTGTGTTCCTGTGTATCCTACGATGCTGTGTGCCAGTCCGTTCCTGTGTCCCTGATCCTTTTTCCAGTCCGTTCCTGTGTTCCTGATCCGTGTGCCAGCTCCTGCGATTCCTGACGTGTGTCCTAGTGTGCCTTCCTGTGCTGTTCTCCTTCTGTCACCCTGGATACAGACTTAGACTCCGGTCCCAGGTGTCGGCTGGTACCATCTCCCGCGGTGGTCCAGAGGGTCCACAGACTCCCAGCCCTGACAGATTTATATAGTCTGGTACTTGCTCTAGTCCTGGTTTAAGATGCACCAGGACTAGTGATCCTGGGAACTTAATAACTCTGCCGGATATTGGAAGGTTTTGTGAACCAGAATTGTCTGGCTTATATATTTAACCTATAAATCTATGATGACACAACGCAATGTGCGCGTCATGTTTTATTTATCAGATTTCTAAGGTCATGAAAGGAATGAAGCAAAATCTACTTTGGTGAAACCTGTTCATAGGATTTTATTTCTGAAACGTATGGCTTGGGATTTCCCAATAAATTTGCACTTTGTGATTTACAGGATGATTTGTAATTAATTGCAAAAGTGGAGCACTGCATGACACAGATTGTACTATATATGGTACTGGTGACATCACTAGCTTAATTTTTATTGTAGCATTTAATTATCTCATGTCACATAAAGGTGTAGTCTGACTGGACAATTATTTACATTACTCAGAGTCTTTGCCCTTAAAGGAAATCTACCACCGCGATAAAGAATTGTAAACCAAGAACACTTATATGCTGGTGTGTGCCCCCTCTGTCAGTATCCGCTCTGCTTTGAGCTACTTATGCCCATAGATATTAAAGGGGTTTTTCCCACAAAACAAGTTAGGCCCTATACACAGCATTGGGGTCAATTCACTGATCACTGAGACCCCCACAGATCACAAAAATGGGGATCCGATGTTGTCAGAGGTACATCCTTTAGACCCCTTGTGGCTGCCCAAGATGAGTGGAGCAGACGGCCGTGCATGTCAGCTCTGCTCATCTTGGGTAGAAAAGACGGGTCCATTGGTGAGACCCAAATCGATCAGCAAGTTAAGTGCTATCCTGTAGATGGGTCTAACTTGTTTCATGGGAAACCCTCTTTAATTGAGCCTCTCAAGCTCATTTGCATAATTTTTCAAGCCTTTTTTTGGTAAAAATAAAGGTAAAAGAAGCTAAAAGAAGAATGTATCCTGCCCAGTGGGAACACACCAACATGTAAGTGTTTTTGGTTTACAATCTTTAGGTGTAGGGTGATTGATTTTGACAGGGTTAGAATTTTCCACCATTCCTGACCATTCTGTGTCTTTGGTGTTGCTAACTAAGCTCTCTTCTATAAGAGGTCAGAAGATGGCACGGGATTACCTGCCTGGCAGTAGATAGTGTATTTTGCATATTGGGTGTGGAAACTTAAAGAGAAAATTGCTCAGAAAAAATTTCAGCTGAAGTGAAGTACAGCTTATTGAAAGATGCAGCGTTGGAGGTGTTGATGGATGGCCCTGTTAAACGTGAACTGATATACCGTACTTGGTATCAAGAATAACTGCATAAGTACATTACTCTGTATTCCCAACATGTGACACATTCCTTCCTGAAATTAATTTCACAAGTGCAGTTTCTTCTCATAAATACAGTATATATACTACACGGACATAGTCAAAAAAGCTGCACCCACTTGTATCCCATTAAATTTGTTGTATAGCAACATTTCTTGTATATTTTATGTGCAAGAAGATGACATGGTGCTATAGGTAGAGGCTTGAATGGGCCCAGAAGGTATCTTACCAAAGAAGATGCTTTACCTAATAAAGTATATAACAACGTTTACTATTATCTACATTTTTTGCTTCAAAGGTTTAGTCACTCTTTAGTTTCAACAAAATTTTATTCAAGGAAAACAGAATGGTGCCTTACAATAGGTCATGGCAAAACACATACCCCTCGCACGGGGAATTCACAGAGTTTGGTATGATATATAGACAGCTACTGAATCAATCAAAAAAAGAGAGAAAAGGGAAGGGGGAAGGGAAAGGGATGGGAGGGATTAGTACAAGATCAGTATAGTTGCATATGTATAGATAAGATGAGTAGATGTATACAGATATGCCATGTGAGATTACTAAAGGCTATTAGTGGGATAGAGCTAGAGCCCACTCAAGGGTTGGTGAACCTTGTGCAGTGATCCATCGCCTCTATCCTTTCAAACAACATCAGTTACGGGGGTTGCATTACCTAATACCTAACATTGTTGCATAGAGAGGAAACTGAGGGGCAGTGCCACCAGATGTGGGCTATATCACCTGGGGCTAAAACAGCTGTTGGGTAGGTGGGGGGACATATTAGCCAGATGGGAAGGGATGTAATAAACTCTATACAATAACCTAAGAGAGGTCTCTGTCTCTGCCAGGGAAAGGTCACAGCCTAAATCTGATTCCCACTGATCCATAAATCATGACTCGATGTCCGGGAGAGGGGCATTAAAAATTGAATATAAGAGAGAGACCGTCCCTGTACCAAATGGATCATTTAGCTATACATTTCCAAATGCTGTTTGGGAATCTGCAGTGGTACCTCAGGGTATGGATCTCACAAAAGGGGCTTGTTTACTAAAGTCCTGCGGCCGCATTTCTGTTGGATTTTTCCAACGTTTTCTAAGATCGCGCCGGGGATTGCATCACACACGATCAGATTGTGTGGCGCCGGCTTTCACATGACACAAATCGAGTGACGGGCCGACGGACGATCCGACGGATTTGGACTACATGCAGGATTTAACAAGTCAAATTGTGTCGCAAGACATGCACTCACATACACCGGGAAGAAGAAGGTGAACTCCGGCGAACCTCAGTGGGGAGCGACACATGCTGGATCTCGGGCTCACAGTATTGCAGAAGACTTCATCCTAGCCGCTCCTTGGGGATTGCGCAGGGACCAGGTAATTGATTAAGCCTAAAGTGTTAAAGGTTTAGTCACTCTTTAAACTGTAAATGTAATAAAGAAAAGTCACAATGGCCAGAGCAGACTAGAAGCAGATTGTTATAAAATTGAAAGACAATACACAGAAAGGTGGTAAGCACAATGGTTTGAAGCTAGAACACTCTGTCCATCCTTCTTAATTAAACCAATAGACTCTACTAATTTAACCAAAGGGACCTTTAATAAATTAAAGGGGTTTTCTGGGAATATGAATTATTTTATATATGGCTGGGGGGGGGGGGGGTTGCATTAAAATCTCAGTATTGGATAGTATGGGGTAAGCTATCAGCTTACAATGTTCATTTTGCCAACTGTATGTTAGGTGTATTTCCGGGCAAACTCATTGTCGGAGATATTTTATGCCTTGTCTGCCAAAGGAAAAGAAATGCATAGAGACATGTTTCCACCAGTTTCGGTTAGCGGACAGGGGCCTTATTATTTATTCCGTCTCAGATGAAAATCTGGCGGAGGCTGTAGCTGAAATCTAGATGAGACCTGGGGAAGATCTCAGTCCCCTGCAACCTGGAAGCCCCTGGTGAGGGGGTCTGTATATAATGAATCCACAAGGGGCTGTATATAATAGAACCACGATGGGGTTGTGTATAAAATAACTATGACAGGGCTGCTTGGGAATGATAAGCTAGGGTATATTTTACTTAGTTGCGGAAATTTAAATTCTGCTACATGAGTTCACTGCAAAGGAGCCCAGTAAGGCTCTATTTCCCAGGGGTCTACTGAGACCTGGTGCCAGCCCTATTGGAGCTCATTTTATTTTGGCCATAACATGACATCCTCTATCCTCTTTGAGAATGAAAACTGTAAGTTGAATAGGTAAATGTAAGATGATGATCAGAAATAAGATGGACACAGAGCTGAACTGATCCACGAGAGGTTTCTCCTAATGTGTTCTAACACACTAGTAAGGAACCAGAGGTCCAGCAGAAGACAACCCAATTTGATGTCTTATAAAGTCTATATGTAAGTGGTCTATATATGACAATTTTTTTTTTCTGGTGTGTCCAAGAAACTAGTCTGATACTGGATGGATCTTTAATTGTCAATCCTGCCGGTTACCATAATGTTTCTCAGATTGGATCTGATCATTTCCATAACATGATAGGGTCTTGATGAATATTTAAAGGCTGGAATGGTGGGATGTAAATATTTCAGTATTAGCCCTTTCATATTGTTTCCTAATCACTGAGCAGCTTTGTAGATTCACCCGTTACTGTAAAATATCTGCATGCTTCAAGTGCGAGAATAATCATATTACTCATCGCCTCGCAAATCCTCTACGTCTCTTTCCTGATAGTGTATCGAGATCTTTATCATGTTTAAAAAGCTTTAGATCTTTAATTGCTATAAACCGGGATATGTTTTCTTAAGAGCTCAAATTAAGATAAATGCCAATCCTTAAGAAAACATCACATACCGGCATGGTTATTAGTTGTTATAAATATTGTGCCTCTAATGGGATCACTTGTTTTACCATAATAGCACCGTGGGATATATCATCAAAAGAAAAATCTAAATGTTAATTATATCTACAATGCCGAGACACTCGGAGACCTGCATAGATATATCCGGTGTTTTTGGCAGGGTGTACAGATCAACTTAGTATATACAAAGTATAAGCTGCGCTAAGGATCATAATGGAACGTACAATTAAAGGGGACTTGTATTATCAATATCAATTATAATAATTAAGATTGCACCTTTATATAACACAGTATTTAAAATGCATATGTATCCAGAGTAAATGTAATAGAGGTAGAATAATAGTAAAGTGCTGTACAACAAGGTCTAAACATAGTAAGAAAAACTGCCCGGACAGAATGAGCTTATATGAACATATGAGGAAAATGAACAGTTATGTAAGAGAGGAATAACCTAAATTATGGGCTCTATTTGTAGCCATCGAATATTCTGTCCAAGCGATAAGGCTTATGGATAGGAACATCTTGTTTTGGTCTATATTTGTCACCTATATTTTGGCACCTTCAAAATTGTAGTTACCAAATTTGGAGCTACAGACTAATTTTCCCATAATATCTTAAAAAAAAGGAAAAAAATCACATGGTTGTTACATTTCAATACATGTATTATACATCGATCTTTTCTTTGCAACTATTTTTCTGTTCACATTTGTCAGTTACGGTCATTTTCCCATCAGTCTTTTTTCAACACCAAATCATAACTTGTGGTAACATGATGCAAAAATGATGATTTGTGGATACAAAAACTATAGCTGTCATGTGTGACCAGACAAATATCATAAATTTGATCAAACTGTAACTAGCCATGCTACAGTGACCTCTCAATGTCACCTGCCAGAACACCCACAGGGGGAGTTACCCAGCAGCCCAAGGCACCCTGGCCCCAAGACTAAGCCCTAGGGTCTCACCACCTCATAAAGAAAGCACCACAGCAATAGCAGTCACCATGCAGAAAAAACATATTAAGGCTGCATTCACAGGAATGTATGGGGGACGCATAGTTGTCTATGGCGCCCGGGCTCAGTACGGTGAGCACAACTTGTGCTCACTATACCGTGCCGTGGCACCAAAAAAGAAAAAAACATACTCTGTCTTTTGGTCTGTGCCATTATTCTCTATGGAAAGTAGATGGGTGGGCAGCAATCTCTTCTACTCCTCCTCTCCACCACGCCCGATGTGTGCCCGTCTGGCCATAGCCATGTGGGCACATGTTCCTGTGCATGCAGCCATAATACGGTATATGCTTCGCATAACAACAGATATAATGAAAGTGTATAAAATCTTCCATTCTAACCTTTAATTGTTATTAAAGGAAATCTACCATCAAAATCAAGCCTAGATGAACAAAAACTTAGGCACAGTGACTGTGGTAGTCTTCTAATATTTGTTATCCATAGCTTCCTTCCTTCTAATGTAAACTTTTAAAATTATTCTAATGAGCTTGAAGGGCTAATGGGGGTGTTACCAGAGTCCCTCAATACTGCAGCTTCAGAGGCTGATTGTCACACCCTCATCCCCCTGCTCCATCAGCACTTCCCCCCTCTCATTGCTGTTGTAATCTCACAGCCTGTGAGCCTACAGCATAATGGGCTCTGGTAACACCTTCTGGAGCCCTTCATATCCATTAGCATAATTTTAAAAAGCTATTTGAGAAGGATGGGGGCCATGGATAAGAAAGATAGGAAGATTGCTGGAGACACAGTGTTACATCCTTGATTTTAATGGTAGATTTCCTTTAAGCTCAAATAAACAACCCCCTTGGACAGTAAGAGCAAATTCACTTAGAAACTTCTGGGGGTCATTCTTTTGAACAGAGATGACATAGTCTAAGAATTAAGCAGGTGCACAACAGTAATGAGGTTTGCCATTCATACTTGTTGACAGGTCATCTTTAGTGAATTAATTGAACTGCAATATGAAATACATACCAATACCACATGTATGCTAGGGACTGAGGTCACAGATTTATTTTAGAAAAAAGTTAGGCTACATTCACACTGCCATTGCCTGCGGTACCGTAGCAAGCCGGGCACACGGCAGTGCCGGAGCGAGGAAGAGGGGGATAGAGGCACTCACCCCCACCCCTCTCCATAGCATAACAAAAAAACTTGGCGTCGCATGTGTGCGGCACCATACTGCTCCCGTTGGGCACCGTGTGCCCATTGCCTTCTATGGGGGACGTATATCGGCCGTATAAAGGTCGGCCATATATACGTCCCCCATATGGCAGTGTGAATGTAGCCTAATAGTTTTTGAATTCTGTGCAGTCCATTTTAAGGGGCTTTAGAGGGAAAAGATTGAAAATGCCCCAGAATGGGTTGTAAAGTGATAAAAAGAGTACTCACCAATCCCCAGCTAATACTGTTCCAATGCTGCCTGGGTTTCCCACTAGTCTCTCCTTCTTTAAGTTCCCTAGCAACTTGCAGAAAATTGCCTTTCAGTATAAAGTTGCCCAGGGTCAGCTCCAGGTTTCAGTCACCCAGGACAGAGCCTCAGTGGGCCCCTTTGTAGTGAACTCACGTGGTGGCATTAAAATTTCAGAAACTTAAACAGTCTTCTGTTCTCTAAAATATTCCCTAATGTATCATACCAAAAAGCCCCCTCATGGTTATTTTATATAAAGCCCCCCTCACCCTCTATGGATTAATTATATATGCACTCCCATGGATTCTTTATTTACAGCTTTATGTGGGCCCCTCCAGGAACCTTGGACCCCGGAACAAATTATGCCCAATGCTGGTGCCTGCCCTGAGGTTGCTCATAGCAATGACTTTCTTAGTAGCTGATGTATATTCTGCTTTAGTCAAAAAGGGGATCACTGCTATGGGCAAGTACAGTCTGGCAGGAGAACTTAGTATTTTAAAAAGAATAGCAAATATTTGGTTTGTACCTTTTTTGTTCTGTATTTTCCTCTTCCTTCTGTAAAACCCTGTATATTGATTCTGTGTTTATCCATATGTTAGTAAGCATGGGTAATTCGGGTATTGTCATTACTCCAATTAAGTAGCTGCCTGTGGTTTTCTGTTTGTGAAACCTGGGCTACCATATACTGTTATGTAACCACAAATAATAAGCCATAGGAGCACATGTATCATAAGTCCAGCCCTGTCCGTCTGTTTTTTGGGACTTTTCTTGGCTTTTCTTCTGGTCAGATATATCTTAGTGGTTCTTTAGTGAATTTGTGACTTTTTAAAACAAAAGTCACAAAAAGTCGGAATCTATTCCCAAGGTAATTTCTATGCCTGGTCAGGGGCTGCATTAGATTTGTGGCTAAATTTTCTACTTTAAAAAAAGAAAAACGCAACTTTCACATCCAGGTGATAACTCCGAGAACACTGCAGAAAACTAGACAATGGTGAACTTTGTAGGGAGACTGTATTAGGCGCAAAAGCACATACACAATGAAAAGTCTCAAAGATTAAAGAAAAAGTCAAGCCAAAAGTTTCTTACATGTGCCCCATAGACTTAATTATTTGTTATATTAATAATGGCAGTTTTAAATATCATAAAGCCTGTTTAATCATAGTTAATATTGTGTGTATCGTATTTTGTTACGTATATAAACCTTTGTTACTAACCTAAAAAAAATATCCTTGCTTGTGTTTGCGCTTGTGTTCGTGTTGTCTGATTTTGTACTGAAAAGAACATGCAAACTGCCTGCACATGTATTTATCGCGGCTACACTGTGTCTGCTCCATCACAAAATTTTGCACCTAAAGAGGCGTTCCGAACTGCACGCCACATTTATTACTGCGACTCAAAATAATTGTGTTGCATACTTAATGTTAAAGGTGCACCTAAAAAAGTTGGTGCGCCCTTCCCTTTATGAACACTGTGCACCAGTATTCAATAATCTGGCACACTCTGTGATAGAGATTTTTATCTAGGACTTAAACCTCCCTTATCAGTTGTAAAGGTGACTTTCAAATTAACTCTTTCATGGCTGCCCGGTACCAGGACGAGAGAACAAACCCAAGACACATCAGTCTCTTAGTGTATGTAGAATCTCCCCCCAGTTTATTAGTGCTCAGTTGCATATATCAAATACAAAAAAATAAGCATTGGGGGGCGTGACAAGGAGATAGAATACTGTAATGCTATTGGCCATAATGAATTTTACCGGGTCATTCTCTGAAGACATTCTATCAAAGAGTTAATGAAGTGTAAACTATTCCCTTTTCTTAGAGGCCTCCTTTCTCAGACTAATTGCCCTTGTGTTAGCTGTGTTAAGTCATAACATGGCCTTCACGCAGATAAACTTCAGACAGATAAGAGCTAAAATGAACACAGTAACTTCTAAACAATAGGGACATTAGCTGTGAGCAGGTCAGCACCCCTGGCTGAAACTAAAATGTCCGCTTGATCTTCAAAATGGTTCCTGTTTGGTTCGTCAAAATGGCCCCTGTAGAGGAATATATCATTAACACTCTGTACATTAGAGAGGCAAACTGCACATAGTACTACTTTTGAAAAATGTGGACCTATGAGGTAACTAACAGACATGTACAAGCTTAACTAAACCACCATAGTCTTTCATTCCATGGCTATTCAAAAAGAAGAATAATACACATATGTGTATGTATATATAGAATTTATAGTACAGTGGGTACAGAAAGTTTTCAGGACCCTTTACATTATTTATTCTTTGTTTCATTGCAGCCAATTGGTAAGATCAAAATGTTTTGTTTGTTTTTGTGCTCAGAAATGTACACTCTGCACTCTTGAGTCTTCTTGACAGAAGTGAGGATATTTTATCAAACAAGAAAACTAAAATATAATATGGTCATAAAAGTTAAGACCCTGTGCTGTGACACTTATATTTAACTCACATGCTGTCCATTTCCTTCTAATCCTCCAACTGTGGTCTAATCCTCCAACTGGAGTCCAATTGTGTTTAATTAAACTGATTGGACTTGATTAGGAAAGGCACACACCTGTCTATAGACCTCAAAGCTCCCAGTGCATGTCAAAGCACATGAGACTCATGAGGTCTTAGGAACTGCCCAGGGAGCTCAGAGACAGAATTCTGGCAAAGCACCGATTTTGCCAGGGTTACAAAATAATGTCTGCTTCTCATCAGTGTAAGACATATGAAAGCCTGCATACAGTTTGCAAAAAAACACATGAAGGACCAGATTCTCTGTTCTGATGATACAACAATTCAACTTTTTGTTGTTAATTCTAAGCTATATTTGTGGAGAGAACCAGGCCCTGCTCATGACCTGCCAAATACAAAACATTGAAATTGAAGATGAAACTGGTTAAAATTGAAGATGATTGCAACCAAGTACAGAGATATCCTGGATGAAAACCTTTTCCAGAGTGCTCTGGACCTCAGACTGGGCCGAAGGTTCACCTTCCAACAAGACAAGGACCCTAAGCACACAGCTAAAATAACAAAGCAGTGGCTTCAGAACATCTCTGTGCCCATTCCTGACTGGTCCAGCCAGAGCCCTGACCTAAACCCAATTGAGTATCTATCGAGGGACTTAAAAATGGCCTCCATCAACATTCACCATCCAACCTGAGGGGACTGGAGAAGATCTGCAAGGAAGAGGCAGAGGAGCCCCAAATCCAGGTGTGAGAAACTTGTTGCATCATCACCAAGAATACTCCTGTCTGTACTAGCTCTAAAGCTGCTTCTACTCAATACTGAGGAAAGGGGCTGAATACTTAGAGCATGTGATATTTCAGTTTTCCTTATTTAATACACTTGCAAAATTATCTATATTTCCGTTTTTTCTGTCTAGAAGGGGAGCAGAGTGTAGTTAATGAACAAATGAAAGAACTTTTATGATCTTATGATCTTACCAATTGGCTGCAATGAAACAAAGAGAGAAAAATATAAAGGGGTCTAAAAATTTTCCATATTTGATTTATTTTCAACTCTATAGCTGCTGGAATTTAGATTGTATTTAATAGAACCTGGATGTGGTTTCCATTATGTATTAAGGAGGGGCTGCTAAGAAATTAATATATTACCTAAAATAAACGTGTTTTATCTCTCCTGTATTTCATTATAGGGCAATTAGTCAGAATTAAATTGATTAGCTGAAAAACTTGAAATACCTCTAAAGAAAAGTAAATTTTATCCGTCAGTTCACAAATAAGAGCGAGAGCTGGATTCAGTAATGAATTTAGTGGTGCGATAATTTACACTTTACATTATTCATTATTATTGTCAGTTATTTAGAAAAATTAACATACTCTGCATGCAGAAACCTGCGAATTATTAAAGACATGACTTAGTGTATGGCCGGAGCAAACACATGTTTCACCAGCAGATTTTACATCTCCCAGCCACGGAGCGTCTCATCTTTTATTTTTATGGTTAGTATATAAATGATGCATACAGGGGTAAACATTAACAGGATTTACAGAAACGCTAAAATTCATGATTAACACTTTCATTCTCAAAGTTTTTCAAAGCTACATGGCAGAAATATTGAACACACTGGGTAAAATTACTAGTCGTATTAGTTAGACTCAAAGACTATGCGCCACAATTATTCATCTAAAATATTTTTTTTTTTAAATATTGGATGGTAATTTAGGGGGAAAGTCTGAAATTAGTTCCTTCAATCACTAAGTTTATATTCAAATTCCTACTCAAAGTGAGATCTTACACAGTGGAATGACTCATAACTGGTGACAAGCCGACCCATTAAAATTCAGGTTTGGCCGGGTTAGGCTGAACCCAAATTTTTAAATCATGTCCAAACCTGGACCACAACCAGCAACATACGTGATCGGTGCTGGCACCGATCACAGGTGTTAACTCTTTAAATGCTTCTGGCAAAGTCTCTAGCGCTAAACTATTGTGGTTAACGTGCCGCGCTAACTTGCCGGCAGTGCTGTACGCTGCCATTTTGTGGAGGGTCATAAATCACAATGATGTAATCAGGGAGCAATTGTACACCCTAAAATGTGGCACGCGGCACAGACAGCTGCAGTCATTTAAATGTAGCTGCCAATGTTAATCACGGTGTGAAGGTGGGTTGAGCTTGGCCCCAGCCACAAACTTCTTATGAACTTTGCTGTTCGGGTCCTCTCAACACTACTCATAACCATCTTCCAGATTTTGTATTATGGTCTCAGATGTTAAAGTTACCGCTCCTGTTGTCTATACAATTAATCTGCCTAAAAAGTTGTGTAATTAATTCTTTTTTAGTACCATTAACAAAAATGTAAGGTTGTTTTATAGCATTAAAAGACATGTCACCAGATTTTACCCCAGTACACTACTAGCCCCCTCAAGTAGGGTATGAAATGTCCTTTCTAGAATTCCCTCTTTTTTGTGAAATCCCAACAATTTATCTATGAAAGGTCTCATCCAAAGTCATATGCAAATGAGCAGAGAAGAGTCATATTTTGCCTGAGATTAACCAAGTATAGAACCTGCAGGGGGGATGGTCCATTCAGATGCCCCTATTGTCAGGATTTGAGCCGGCATCCGTTGGCCTTTCTGGGGGGTTCTCTACCACTGTGCTATGTAACCGATGGTTTATACCTGTCTTGTTGTTGCTGGCGTTTCTGCATTACATGCTGGGTTTTTATGCCTTAGCTGTGTTGATTTGTGTTATCCTATCAGGAGTGACCAGACTCCATTTACCGTTGGTTTTGTCATTCAGTCCTTGCTAGGTATTGTTGTATCTGCAGCTTATCCCTGGATATGTTCTGTTTCCATCTCTTTACCATCCAGTAGCTTGTTACTTTGTCTGTGGTGGGAGATTCTGAAGTTGTCTGTTCTCTTGTCTGCACTCATCACTTTCCTGTCTGTTCCCCTTTGTCTGTGTTTCCTTAATATTGAGGTTTTGTTGGACCTGCTCTGGTTGTTACCTGTTATTCCTGTCCTTTCTATTGCCCTTCAGGTTGTGTCTTCGTCTGCATGCTGGGATTGCTTGTTTGTCAAGTTTTACTTGCAGCAATCTTTTCATTAGAGAGGTGCCTTAATTTAGTACACCGGACCCTAGTATCCTTTAGTCATTTTCCCTACTTTCTGGATAAGTCTTTGTGTTCAGAGAGAAGTTGTCAGGTCCGGAGGGACTAGCTTAGCTTTTCCATTCCCTGTTTACCTAGCTCTTGCTGCTCTCTCTCTCTATTACATGGTTTTCTGTATCCGTGAAAACCATGACACCTATTTTCCGCCTGCTTCTAAACTCATCTCATGCAAAATATGACCCTTCTCTGCTCATTTGCATATGGCTATGAAGGAGAATGGGTTTATATATAAACATATAAACCGTAGCAATGTATTGCACACCACTTTCCTCTAGGAGCTACATACAGTCAAGGACCGATCCAAAAAAGTCCAGCAATTAAAATATAAAAAAGTTACTCTGACCGGAGCTCCTCCATCTTTTCTATATCCTTTTCATACAGATCAGTAAGTTTCTCCTCCAATAGTCCAAATTGCTCAGATGCATTTTATATGGAATAGACTGTGACTATTAAGAACATACTACGCTTCCCCTGTGCAACTTTCTTCCAGTATTCTACTACAATCATTAGTGGGAACAGAGGAAGATAGAGCAGAGTGGTGGATGTCTGAATAGTGGCTTATTCTAATCGGAGGATCTATCCTCCGCAGCTGAGCAATTTGGACTATTGGAGGAGAAACAAACCTGCTGATCTATATGTAAAGGATCAAGGAGCTCCGGTCAGAGAAACTTTTTAATGTTTTTTATGTAAACAGGTATGATTTCACATAAAAATGTAATTCTGGAAAAGACATTTCATGCCCTACATTTAAAGGGGCATAAATCTGGTTAGATGCTTTATATTTTAGGTCAGGTCTTTCTGCTTTTCTGTTTGTGAAGCTGCTGGGAGTAGACCTAACAGGTGTCAGTCACTGCTAACCACCCTGCACCCCAGAAACACACGCCATGTAATCTAGGACAAGTAACTTTTCTATGTTGTAATTGTGGGACTTTTGTTTGGATCGGTCCTGGGCTGTATGCAGCTCCCAAAGGGTGAAGTGTGCAGCACTTTGCTACATAACTGTATGCACAAGTTCTATGTATATACAAGTTACTTGTCATATAAATATTAGACTGTTTCCTGTTTCTTTAGCCTCAGGATAGACCATTCCAAAATGTTTCTCTGCTCTCTGCTCTTTATGCTGATTCCCTATTGTGTGTTGTCTGTTATCAGATGAGGTATCAGAGATAGCCCAGCAGACCTGCATGTCCTTACCGTATGGTGCCAGCAGAGGTCAACCTAAACGTTCTGATGCCGGAGGTGAGTTAAAGAACAGCGCCCCCTCCACCTCATCCATTGCTAATATATCAGGTTTTTTTTTAGTGTATGGGTTCTCAGTGCAGTGTCTCACACCCATGCTGACATTTGGTCCGAAAAAATGCTATTTTTAAGTGTCAAGTTGTACTGCCAGAGGCTCAACTCGCTTCATGGCTGGCGCACCCCAGGGGGGGCAGCTACTTCAAATGGTAGCAGTAGGTACGGCAATCCATTATAGTTGGTCTAGTAACATTTAAGGCCTCATGCAAACAAACATATATGTGTGCCGAGAGATAACTAAGGCTAACTCAGGGCCCCATAGACTACTATTGGGCAAAATTAATAGTAATAATTATAATTCCTTTATTTATATAGTGCACACAGATTACGCAGCGCTGCACAGAGCTTGTCAAATCAGTCCCTGTCCCCAATGGGGCTCACAATCTAATCTACCTTTAGTATGTTTTGAAGCGTGGGAGGAAACCGAGGGACCCGGAGGAAGCATTCCCAATGGACATTGGCGGGGTCAGCCGTGTTCAACTACCGGATGGGCCACAAGCAATTAATTTGGTAATGTAAATAAGTGGAAAAGGAGTTAACTAAGATTGTCAAGCTTGGAGACTGTTCCTAAAAAGAAGCAGAATTATGATCACAGCTCTGGACAATAACAAAAAAAACCTGTTAAAATTACTTTAGATGTTGAAATAAATTGATGAATGAGTGTGAAAACATTTCCCAGAATGTTCCCTGTAGGTCTTAGAATGGTGATAGAAGAGGAAGGTGGACATAGAAGATACATAATATTGTGCTAACTAGCAAACAATGACTATATCTATGAAGCTCCTGGCAGTGATACAGGTGGTACTTGTTATTATTGGCCTGCTGCCATGTGCATGCTGTAGCATAAGCTGGCACTGATATCCTAGTTTCATTGGCACATAGTGAAATACAGAGACGTTTTGCACAATTCACTTACTTTATACAATGATAAAGATCTGACTCCAAAACAAAAATATCGCCAGGCTCATTACTGTAACTCACTTTATCCCAATATAAGGCAAGGAGACTGAGCCACAATACCACGTAAACTAAGGAATAAGTGTTTGTGATGAATGATAAAACATTTAAATTGACTTCACCATTGAAGATAATCTACAATCGAAATCAAGCATGATGAACTTGGGGCACTTACTTATACATCCAGGCACCGTGACTGTGGTAATCTTCTTATATTTGTTATCCCTGTTCCTTTTAGAATTATACTATTGAGCCAGAAGGACTCATAAGGGTATGCTTTAGCTTCACAAGCTGTTATACTGTTTCCCATCTCCCTCTACCTTCTGTAATCTCACTGCAGCAGAGGAAGTTCCAGCACACAGTGGGAGGGAGGAAGAGCTCCTTATACACTATCAAATTTGGAACTGCAGCAATGAGGGGCTCTGGTAACGTCCATATGAGCCATTCTGGCTCATTAGTTTCATGTTAAAAGTTGATTTTGTAAGGACGGAAGCCATGGATAAGAAATGTAAGAAGATAACCATAGTCACTGGGGGTCATTTACTAAGGGCCCGATTCGCGTTTTCCCGACGTGTTACCCGAATATTTCCGATTTGCGACGATTTTCCCTGTATTGCCCCGGGATTTATGCGCACGCGATCGGATTGTGGCGCATCGGCGCCGGCATGCACGCGACGGAAATCGGGGGCCGTGGCCGAGCGAAAACCCGACGGATTCGGAAAAACCGCCGCATTTAAAACAATAAAAGTGTCGCTTGGGACGCGCTTACCTTCACTTGGTCCGGCACAGTGAACTCGAGTGCGTTCAGATGCTTTTCAGCGCAGCAGCACCACCTGGTGGACGTCGGAGGAACTACCTTGATGAATCCCGGCCGGACCCGAATCCAGCGTAGAGAACGCGCCGCTGGATCGCGAACAGACCGGGTAAGTAAATCTGCCCCACTGTGTCTTGATCTATGAGTAAGTGTCCCTGGTTTATCACGATTGATTTTATGGTAGATTTCCTTTAAAGGGATATTCCCTCAAAGACAAGATTCTTAAATATAACAAAATAACACAATTATTCACTGTTATTAACGAAAATACAGCATTTCACAGATATAATTCCAACCTGTCTTTATCAGTCCTGGTTTTCGGTTACCGCGGGGTCCGACCATGAATCTTCTGACTTGGGGTGGGACATGACAGCTTCTTCTCATGAATATCTTCTCTGTCTGCTACCTACCTGCAGTGTCTCTGCATCGCCCCTTCCCCCTGCGTTACAAAACAAGCTAACACACAGACATTGGGGCACATTTACTAAGGGTCAAGCACTTTTGTCGGAACATGCACGTTCTTCATGGATAAAACGGCTTGCACAGGTATTTAAGAAGTAGCACGCCCTAAGTTAAAGGTGCACTTTCATATCTACACTATGAAAGTGTAGATAAACCTGCACCCTGATAATCTAAGCACATTGTCAGCACATAGCATCTAATAGCACTAGATGGATCATATGTCTGGTTAGAGAGTCCTCATCTGGGATCTTATATTGACCATCACTGATTAATACGAGCTAAAACAGCAATAAAACTGAGTAGAATTGTAAAAGAAAGGGTTCTTTCATGGGAAAACCTCTTAAGAGTAAAGAGTCAATGGTTAATGAATATACAGGTAATTTATTGTACATCTTAAAAGGATAAAAAAAATAAATCTGCTGAGTAAGTAATCGTTAATAAACACTCAAGGAGGAATTTTATTTTGGCTTTTTAGTCTTCAAGACTCAGTAGGAACAATGGGGCTCATTTACTAAGGGTTGTGCTACTCACTTTCATCGGACTGTTCACCTTTTTCGGGACTTGCTCAGGTATTTAAGAAGTGTGTGTGCTGGGATTTTGGTGCACGCAATCCTTTTTTGGCACAGCTGCCCTGGCTTCCATGAGACACAATTTAGGGGGAGTGTTGTCTGATTGATTCGGACTGAGCGCAGAATTTAACTTTCAAATTGTGTCGTAAGCTCAAGGACTTACATCCACCATAAAAAAGATGGTGAAGTCTGTCGGACCTGAGTGGGGATAGCGACACATGCAGGATATCGGGCGCACGATCTTAGTTTCGGTGAACTACAGCGGGAATGAAAGTAAATGTGCCCCAATATATCAAGCCTTGTAGGATGCAGTCAAACTTCTGGGGTTCACTCCACTTTTGAAAGGTTTCTGTGGGGAAAATGCACAGGATCAGCCTTTATACACTACATTTACTACTGCAAGGTTCTTTTTACCAGAAGGTGGTTATATAAAAAGTAATATAACATTTCAATGTAGACTCCTATAAAACCTTATTTCACTGTATTCACCTCATAATACAGTATTTGCTTAGTACTGTATATTGGTAGGATAAAAAATTGTCATTCATTATTGAGCTACACTGTTTCTGTAACTCCTGGAAACAGTTGCAGTTCACTCTATCATCCCTGCTTCTAGCAAAATGGAAACTTTATTGTATTTTTTACAGATATGATAATCAGGGGTGCACCAGCCATGGGGCGAGTTGAGCCTCTTGCCTCAGGCAGCACAACCTGCTGCAATATGGGGGGGGGCAAGATCAGGGGCACAGTGGCCTACTACAAAGCAGGACCTGACTCTTAAATATAGTGCCTCTTCACCTTTGATGTGAGCATGGGGGGGGGGGGGGAGACATTGCCTGGAGAACCCACTTAGAAAAAAAATACCCTGATATATTACTATAGGGCAGAGAGGGTGGTGTTCTCTTGCTCACCTCTGGAAGCAATATTTTAGGTACACTTTTATTATTAATTAATTTAATTAATTAAAGGAAATTAAAGCAACTACTAAAATAAACAAAAAAGGCTAGAAGTACTCATCTCCGCACCTCTTCACCTTGATCCTGACGCTGTCCGTTAATAGATTTGACACGTCGAGATCACCTAGAAAACATGGAGTGCAGGGACAAGCAGTCCGGAGCACTCTACACCTAGTCCTGTTAACTATAAGTTTGTTTTCTAGGTGATTCCGGTGTATCAAGACTAGCCACGGACAGCACTGGGATCAAGGTGAAGAGGAGCGGAGGTGAGTATTTCTAGTCTTTTGTTTGTTTTTTTTTAGTGGTTGATTTCACTTAATGCATGTAATTTTTAATATTTTTTAACATTAATACTTATTTTCAAATTTCCTTTCGTCCTTTTAGTCTGACCCTTTAGCTTGCTAAAAACTATCAAATACGGAATGTGTCAGACAGTCAACCAAAGACGTTAGCAGGAAAATACCTACAACATTGGGCTTCTTTACTTCTCTACATGTTTTAGCACTGTGAATTTTCTTATGTCAGAGCTGATGAAATTCTTTGTACTCTGTAAGAACCCTCTCAAAATGAATGAGGTTATCATCTGATAACAGATAATAGGCTCTTGGTTATCTTAACACACAATATCCATGAAATAAAAGATTATCACTCTGTAAGTAAAGAATGGTACTTCACAACACCACAGCTAAGCTACAGTCTGCAATCTGGATGAGTTATCCAACAATAGCTTCAGGGTGAGGTGGAAGTGCATCTTCGACAATAGCACACAAGCCCAAAACCTAAGTAAACCACAATTAGTTCCATTGCCAAATACTACAATACAAAGTGTAAAACTGAGTCGTGGCGGTTAGACGTCTTGTGGTGGTCTGCTTAGGCAGCTGTGGTTTTCTGACGTACTTAATACATAATAACTTGACTATTGGATGAAGAGTTAGATCATGACCATACTCAATGTAAGTATAGTAAAGGACCCTATATATATTAGAATAAAGTGATCAAAACGTGACAATATCAGTGCATGGTTTGTATACTTTATATATCAAAAATTTCATTGGAGAAGTATAGATCCTCAATAGTAGGTCCTTTAGTTAATGCAGCAAGAGCATGTATAGCCTCAAATTGGAGGAACACAAATGCCCCCACATGTAAAGAATGGATTCAGAGAGTGGAAGAGATTAGGAGGATGGAGGGGTTAACAGCATACATAAAAGGAAAACATGCAGTTCATCAGATGAGGTGGGCAAACTGGATGAAGTTCCAGGCTACAGTAGATTATAGGAAACTCATTGAAGAATAATAATATTTTGGATTGGGAAAGGGTAAAAGACCAGTTGACGGGGGGATCTGATGAGAGCAGGGGAGAAGACGGGGAGAGGGAGGAACTTCTTCTTTTTTCTCTTTTCCCTCCCTTTCCCTCTTCTTCTGTGTATAATAGGATCATACAGGCTAAAAATTTTGCTGAACATGAATGGGGGGTGGTGGTGGAAGGGAGTATTGTAGATACATATAAAACACATGTATTGTGGAGTGTTAACCTAATGTTGGGTATTGAGGGGCGGGAGGAGGGAGAGGGTTGAGTTTTTTTTTTTTTTTGTTTCCTTTAAATACGGATTGTGATTGTGATGTTGAATCATATGTAAATATATATATTTGAAAAAAGGAAAAAATAAAGAATTTTAGTTATATATCAGTGCGTGGCCTCCTGCTTCTTCCTGACAGATGATATCTGGAGAAAAAAATCCTAAGATTACTCGTCTGCTACCTTCTTGCTTATTGCTCCTGCTGACCTTTCATGACCGCTCTGGCTTGACAGGATCTAAATATGTGCAGCTTGCTCTAACCTTTGGCTTCTACCTCAAATAAGGTAAAAGTCTTCAATTACACGTCTGGCTTTTCCTGAACCATATTTTACCTGACTCCTTTTGCACCAGTGTCTCTGAAACCCACCAGGATGGGTCAGCTGGGAGGAGTGGGTGCACCAGCCTATCCATCTTCCTTCCATATGGAGTCCCATTAAGTATTAATGCGTGTAATGCATGGCTGTACAATTCCTATAGTTGCCCAAAGAGCTAACAAATGAGTTTTCCATTATACAGAGATGAGCAGACCGCACATTCCTTTACTCTGTATATAGATAGCCCCAGCACATGCCCCCTCAGTACATAGATAGATAGCCCCAGAACATGACCCTCAGTACATAGATAGCCTCAGCATATATCCCCTCAGTACAGATATCGCCTTAGCACATGCCCCCTCAGCCCATAGATAGCCCCAGCATATGCCACCTGAGTTCACCATCCAGCACATTAAAAAAAGATTTATACTCACCTTCCCATGCTAGCAGCGCTCCCTGCAACCTACTCCACAAAACTGTTCCCCTCTTTGGCTCAGCACCGATGGATGCAGTGTTCTCCTCTGTATGACCCAGTTGCTGTCACCTAAGCAAAGATGCACATAGCGCTGATCACTATTGTGGGTTAGGATAGTACTGGGGAAGGGGGGGGGAGGATTGTAGACACTGTACTCAGATGGGCCCCTCCTTTATTTTCAAAACTGGGAGCCCCATTGAGAGAGTCCCACTAAACTCCCGTGATGGCGTCCGTGGTTGACCCCCCCCCCCCCCTTGGCCACAGACTATAGATTGTAGTTGAGGTCTTATTAGCTAAGTAAATGCTAATATACAGTAGCATTTATTCAGCTAACAGTACTTAAACTACAAACCACTTCAATATTACCACTGTAGCAGTGTGGAACTGCAAAAATTGGCACTTAAATTCTAAGCTACTGGCACATGCAGATCACCAAGAAGAGTTAAAACCAAAAGAGTTTAATTGATTATGAAAGGCATGTTGCAGAATATTTTCTATGTTAAGTAACTGCACATTGTTGTCTTTAGCAAGTATTATTTATACAATTAATGATAGTATTCATCAGCACAAACCTGGCAACGAATTAAGCAATCTGAATGTCACTTAACAAAGTGTGCCATGCGGGGTGGTGCCAGTATGCCATATGCTTGTGAAAATTAGAACTTTCTATTTTACCATAAGGGAAGGTCTGAATTCCTGTGTGCTGGAAACTTTTAAAGATCTGTCTTGTTTCTTGGGTACAGCCCTTTCTGGAATGGTTCCCTGCTCTTCCTGTTGATATATATATGCCACTGAAATGCCTCGCAAGTAAATAGCAAGGAGACCCAGGCACAGAACAAACATCCTTATCCTGCTTAGACTTCTACTTACAGCACAATGAGGAATGAATTTTGCTCCTTAGCATTTGTCCGGGCTGTATTTTCAGAATTTTTAGCAACCCTAATATTTGTTTTTTTGGGATTGGGGTCTGCCCTCAGTTGGCCATCAGCTCTCCCTAGTGTATTACAGATCGCTATAGCTTTTGGCTTGGCCATTGGTACCTTGGTACAGACATTTGGACATGTAAGTGGGGCACATATCAATCCAGCTGTCACTGTAGCGTTCCTGTTGGGGTCTCACATTTCAATTCTGCGTGCAGTTTTCTACATAGTTGCCCAACTTGTTGGAGCAATTGCCGGAGCTGGTATCTTATATGGAGTGGCTCCACCTAACATCCGTGGAAACCTGGCCATTAACCAGGTATGTATTTTCTTAATATATATGATAAGTCTATATATGCATTCTTTTAAAATGATAAACCTGGTAAAATGGGAAAAAAAGTTACATTTCTCTCTGTCTAATGTGTATATATATATATATATTTTGGGATATTTTGATGCTCAGTTTGTCAATGATCCAAACTCATCATAATATCTTATAGGCTTTACGTGATCCTATTAGTCACCTGCTGCACTGTCTTTGAAAGCTTAGTAAAAGTTGGATAAACCTGCTGATTTTGGGGATACCAACCAACTATCTTATTTCTAAAATTAAGGGGGAACTTATCATATAGTTGATTCATCCAATTCTAACTTGACATAAAAAATGACAAGCCCCAGTGACAATCTAAATCGAAAGTTTGCTCCATCAGTGTATTTAATATGTCAAGTGTCAAGTTAAAGTTTGCTACATCTGATAAAATCTGATAAACCTTCACAGGAACTTGCATTGTACAGAATATTGTGCATATACATCAATCATCTATATATCTATCTGTCTATATATCTATCATCTATATGTGTGTCTATATCTCTATCTATAAATATCATCCAATTACTTCATGTACTTCTAGAGCAGATCTTCAGCACCACAGATGGGATCTTATATCCCTTGCTACCATATGCTTCATACTTGTCCTGAAGAGGAGCATATGCACAAGTAGGGGATGTAATGGGCAATCCTTGTCACATGATATTGATGAGTGATTAATAGAAGAAATGTATGCAGCTCGCTGATGCATTCTGTGTGCGGAGGAAATTGTCTAATTAGAATTATCTGGATGATTCCCTGAAAGATAATTGCAGAGTATTATATGAAGAGTCAATTAATTATAATTATAGTTTATTCCTCTAACAGCAGTAAGGGACTGCCAGGATTAATCAAGGCTGCAAGATATATGTTAACAATTTCCCCCTTTGCAGGTAGCGGTCGGATCTCCGGGTCTAGCACTTGTTGTCGAGCTGTTACTGACATTCCAGCTGGTCCTCTGTATCTTCGCCTCCACAGACAGCAGAAGAAATGACAATGTCGGGTCACCGGCTCTGTCCATAGGACTTTCAGTGACTCTGGGACACCTCCTGGGGGTAAGGTCATTAGGAATGCAGTTGATACATTTTTGTGATGTGGCAACATATGGTAGTTTAAAGGGACATTTTTTGACTATAGATACACATTATACAATATATTATCATATAGTGCAATAATATCCAGGCGGTCCCCTACTTAAGGACATCCGACTTACAGACGACCCCTAGTTAAAGACAGACCCCTCTGCCCATTGTGACCTCTGGTGAAGCTCTCTGGATGCTTTACTATAGTAAAGTCCCAGACTGCAATGATCAGCTGTAAGGTGTCTGTAATGAAGCTTTATGGAGAATCCTTGGTCTCAATACAGCAAAAAAAAAAATTTAAACTCTAATTGACACTGGGGCAAAAAAAAAACTTTGTCTGGAACTACAATTATAAAATATACAGTTTTGACTTACATACAAATTCAACTTAAGAACAAACCTATGGAACCTATCTGGTATGTAAGCCGGGGACTGCCTGTATATTAATATATTATCACATGATACACATACTTAATGACTAGGTCTAAACAAAAAGTTTCTGATGGGGATTGTGATCCTGCTTGTGTCCATACCTGATTAATGGACATAGACACCATTGAATATAATAGGGTCCCTTCAGTTATGGTGGTTGATATTTTTTAGTCCTAGGTGTATATGTCTATGATATTTGCAATGGGGTTTCCTAGTAGGATGTCCAAGGCAGATGTGGAGATAGAGATGAAGAAGCTGATGTATTGTTTTATGGGAAGAGGTTTAGTTTCACAATTGAAATAAATGCTCTATCTGTGCTTAAGAGTCCAAAAATACAAGAATACAAGAAAGACCGCCCACTGGACTCCTACATACAGAAGGAGAAGTCAGTTCACTTGCTGCCTGCCTCACCATTTGGAGTGTTGTTGTGCATAACACTGTATGGAGTCCCCATTAATGACAACACTGCCCCTCATTGTCTCATCACAACAGTCCATTCTTAGATTCAGGCTGGCCCATCACACACATATAAACAGCAAAGGTCGAAAAAGCTACTCCTTCCCTATTCTGGTTTATAGAAGGGGATTCCTGATGGGAGACAACCATATGTTTTAATAGGACATTTTCATAAGACAAACCCTTTAAGTAAAATATGCTTTATTGTCTCTAATAAATACTATTCTTCTACAACAATAGCTGCTATTACTATTATTATAAATCAATAAGTTTAATAGTGGTTAACACTGAGGAATTTTATCCTGCTCTGCTTAGTAAATATTTGGAAATCTTGAGATGTTCTCTCCTTTTTTTTGTTTTGTCTTGGTACCAGAACTACGCCCTATTTGGCCCAGGTGTTTTTGATTAGTAGGAGAACATATAAAGTTGATTATGTTAATTTTTATTGATTTAACCTAGTGGAAAGAGATCTTTGTATAATGTGCGGGCAAATGTGGATGTGCGGCCTGACTTCTTTATATTGTTGTACTTTTAAGAGGTTCTTTAATCTTATATGTACAGAAGTGACTCAACACATGAGTTCTCGAATCAGATTTAGCTTGGATCAGTGGTTTGGATCATTCACTATAATGAGGTTAGGGTCCGGCAAATGTTCTAATCAGAAATGAGTGAATGCCAGCCATTCACATTCAATAAAACACATTATGGAAAATTTATAGGAAAAGATTCAATGGGGGAGATTTAACAGAAGTGTCTGAGAGCAGAACTGCTCTAGTTACCCATGGAGACCAATCAGAGCTCAGCATTCATTTTCCCACAGCTGTTTATAAAATTAAATTTGCGTTCTGATTGGTTGGCATGGGTAACTAGAACAGTTTAACCTTTTCTAATACTTCTGATAAATCTCCCCAATTATCACCAGAATTATGGCATTGCCTTTGTGGCACTGTTTTTTTTTTTTTTTTTGGGGGGGGGGGGTTGGGGGTGGAGGCAGAGACTTATTTTCCATCACACAACTCCTTAATAAGAACAGACTCATTTAATGAATCTTCAAGTGATTAATTGTTATTTCTGTGGAAATGCAATGATAATGAACCATTACAACAGACATTAAAGGGGTTTGTCCAGTTTCAGCAAATACATTATATGCTTGTATAATAAAAGGTTGCACATTTTTACAATTTACTTTACTTTCTATAACAAATTCTTCACTGTTTTCTAAATCTCTATTGCTGTCATTTTATAGGAAGCTTCTACGTTTCCTTCCTGTAGATGAAAAATGATTTCTGGTCATGTGATGTCATATTATATCACACAGAGTAATCAGAACCGTGTGATATAAGGAGCCGTGCACCTGACATCGCATGACCAGTGATATAATGAGCTGTGCACCTGTGTGACATCACATGACCAGAGATATAACGAGATGTGCACCTGTGTGACATCACATGACCAGGAAAATAAGAGCCATGCACCTGTGGGACATCACATGACAAGGGATATAACGAACTGTGCACCTGTGTGACATCACATGACCAGGGATAGGTTCATCCAGAGTAAACAATGAAGCTTCTCTTGAATGACAGCAAGCAGACATCTAAAAAACAGTGAGGAATTGATACAGAAAGTATAATGGAAAATAGTATAATTTTTCATTACAGAAAACAATAAAAATTATTTGTTGAAAGTATTAACCCCCTTTAAGACCACTGAGCGTGCTTGGGCACTTTTAAGGAAATCTACTATGTAAAGATATTATTGTAACTAAGTATTATAATTATATTAACAGATTTACTTCACTGGATGCTCAATGAACCCAGCTCGATCTCTTGGGCCTGCAGCTGTCACTGGAATCTTTACTGATCAATGGGTAAGTCATTAACATTGCATAAATCAATAATACAAGATAAATGCACCTTTTCCAGCTCTTTTACTATCTTTGCCTATTGTTACCTTTACATTTATATCTATGTTGTATCCATCTTGATCTTACAACATGAACTGACAGCTCACTGAAGTATCAGATTACATGCTTCCATAGAAGTCTGGGGAAAGCGGAGCTAAGTGATAGAAGTAGTGCACAGTTAGTCAGAGGCTGTGCTTTCTATACATCAATATTACTCATTATTTCTATTTTGTCCATGTTTAGTCTTTAGGAGACATTATAGTTGCTACTCTCTACCCACCAGCTCTGAAACCATGTAGAATTACATATAGACCCTGCAGAGATTTAAAAAAAAAAAACTGCTAAACACTGCAGAATACAAGTCATACAATGGCCTGAAAAAGTACAAATACATAAGTAATTCAAAAGACCTAATGTCATTGAATGTTCTTAAAGGAAACCTACCATAAGGAATCTTCTATCAGAAGTATAACTGATGGTAGAATCCTCCTCCTGCCTTCCTCTGCCCTAATCTGAAATTCAATAATCCTGGAACCTAAACTAACTTGTTAAGAACTTTATTTTAGTAATATGTAAATTAACTGCAAAGGCTACTGGGGCGTGTACTAGTCGGGCCAGACACTGGTAGCTAAGGCTAAGTACACGCCCCAGTAGCCTCTGAGGTTCATTTACATATTACTAAACTAAAGTTTTTTAACAGGATTTTAGGATTATTAAATTACAGATTAGGGCAGAGGCAGACAGGAGGAATCTACCCTCAGATCTAGTTCCTCAAAGTAGGTTTCCTTTAACAATTGTCTCATAACATGCATGCTGTTCAGCAATATAGGTTACGAGATCCTAGGATTAGCAGCCATATTGTTAGACTAAATATTATAAATCTGATAACCTGTAATCCTCTACGTACAATAAACAGGTATATCTTAATAAAACCACACACGACTAAACAGCTGACCCCAGGCAATTAAAGGGTTATTTCATAAGTGTATTTCTAATGTAAAACTTCATTATAATTATGCTTTAACAGTAGATTAACATGATATCAATGTAATTACACATTGCAACACATCATGAGTAACTAAGGCAACAAGATTTCTGCGTGATCTCTCTCTGCCTACGTTAAACATAGGTATATAGTTTTTATGGGACTGCTAAATGCAGACTTAATGACGCTTTGCAAAGTAATGTAAATATATTTATATGCGTCTTCCATTAAGTCATAATTTTCTTTATTACGTCCCTTAAATTTGTAACCAACACCATTGTTATAGTGACTCAGACCTACAGCAGAGATCCATAAACCCAGTAATAATTGCTTTTGAGTAACTGGAAGAGGAGGCAATTCCAGGTGAAGTCATAGTTTTGCAATATATTTGTTATGTTATAGAATTATTTTATTTTTGGATACAATACATAGAGTCATAGCTAAAAATATCATTTTTATAAGGGCATAGAGTTAGTTAGCTCTAAAAATTATGATATCCAGTTATTACATAGATTATAAATAGGGATGAGCCAACCTGACACCAACTATGACACCAAAACATTTTGTAAAATATGCAAATTAGTTTTTTCAGAATGGGAGACTCAACCATGTTGAAACAGTGCTGTCTACAGTTGGGAGTCTGTTCCTTCTGGAATAGATATGATGTTTTGGCATTAATCACACAACATGTCCTTAGGGCTTGATGTTAAGGGAGCTGCCTTACAGGGTAGCAAAAGAGGCATGGTTTTCCTTATCCCATCCTGGAAAACTTATTTCCCAGTATCCCCTAGTGGAGCATCAATGGCTACAAGTCTCCACATGCCTGCAAGATGGCCTTAATTGGCAAAGTCTCCTTAAGGAAAACTGTTACTTCGTGACCAAAAAGTTTTGTACTGTAACGGTTTCAAAGAGCGGTCTATTCTGATGTCAGACTCAAAACTCTACATGTAGAAGGTTGGAGTTTCCTTGCAGTTTTCAAACCACAGATTGGAGTCCATTGCAAGTGGATTTAGTGCAAGGGGAAAAGATGAAGATGGAAATTTAAGCTGTGTGTTTTGAGTCATTGAAAGTATGAATTGTTTTCATTATTCAGGTCTTCTGGATTGGACCTCTTGTCGGTGGAATTTTGGCTTCGCTCGTCTACAACTTTGTTCTATTCCCACACAACAAGAGCCTGTCTGATAGGATCGCTGTTCTGAAAGGTACATATGAACCCGAGGAGGAAACATGGGAAAACAAGCAGGATCACAAGAGGCAATCCGTGGAGTTGTACTCTGCCCACCCTCTGCCAAAGGGGACAGAAAAATTCTAAGCCAGCCGAACTGTATGCCCATTATTTATGTCATTTGGCCAAGCTCTCTGTGGGGCTCTCAGCAACAGCAGTTGGAGTGCACATAATTCTGTGCTGTAGATTTTCTTCACACGTAATCCTGTGTAAATATACTTTTGTTTTATAGTGCTTTACAGTATTATTTCATATAATACCATTATCTTCTCCATTAATCTTTGAGGCTCAGGAGCTTGTAAACCACAGACGTCTGTCATATCCCATTTTGTGTTGATCCTCTTTCGATAAAGTCAGTGACATCTCTTTACTCGAGGTGTAGAGCTATCAATCATGCAAATAATTCAGCCTGACAGGAGAATACATTGATCTAGAGCAGACGATTGTCTAGAACTAAGTGGTATCTCAGGTTGACTACAATAACTCTGAATAAACACTGTCACTTTATATACTTCAGCAAGAGGTTAGAAGGCGGTAGATTTTATTTTTGCATTTACTGTGTAATTAAATTTGTAGTTGTAAAGTAGAATGAAGTAGAGGGCCATTGCTTTTGCCAAAATTTAAGGGAGATGAAAATTAAATAAAATATACATGTAGTACTCTATGTAACAGGGAAAATGATGAAATACTACTACATTTATATAACTGTCATTGGTATTTAATATAGGGGGATATAAAGTAACAAACACTGTATATTCAACCCTGTCCAGCGATTTACAACCATGTAGGGGGCGATTTGGCACACTAAATCACCAGTCCATATGGACCTGTGGGTGGTTTAGGGTCCTAAATTGTCCAGACAGGTTCCTTTACAAAAAACTGAACAGGCTCTTTTTTTATGAAGGGTCGATCCAAGATGTACAAAAAAAGCACAAGGACAACCCTTTTAAGAACTGCAAAAATATAACTTCATGCTGTAATACATACTGTAATTAATGTAGGATGTGAGAATTATGTGCATTGTAAACTGTTTGTAACATTCACTGTCCCCCACCCTGCAGGTGAATGGCCTCTACGACATTTTGGCTCCGATTGTGAAGGATATGCTGTTAGTGTAATATTTTGTACAGCCTTGGCTGCTAATTTATCCATTGTCTACTACATGTTTCTTTACAGGGCATTGCGCAGATCTTATCCTAAGCTGTATATATTGTAGTAGGTCTTTACTGCTTGTATATATGCTGCTATATTGTGTTTCTGACATTTAATGCTTCCCTTATCCTGCATAACAACACATCATAGATCCCAACTATTGATCAGTGTGGGCTTCTTAGATTATACTCCATGTACAAGGCTGCATGCACAAGGCGGATCTGGCTGCACAAAGATTGTAAGGCTACCCTTATAGTTCCATCTTACCAAACTATAGGCACCATGTCTGCTGTTGTATGGTGACTCCATTAGGAAGACTCTGTTAGTGAGCAGAAACACTAGAGTAATTGTAATTTATTAGCTGACCCTTGACCATCTACAGAAGAAGCTTTGTGAATGGTCAGACTGGCCCACCAGATAATCCGAGGATCCCTCGAGGCTTTAACCTAATAAAGGAACAAATTTGAAGGCAACTATTGTTTACTCCCAAGGGTTTATGGAGGTTGGTTGCCCAGCATAATTTTATATAGTGGACCCATGGAAATCCAGGTCGGACACTGCTTGCACCAAATGGTAGGCTGGTTCAGCAATGTGTCCTCCCCATGTGTCTCCAGTCACATGGGAAGGACCAGCATCTAACTGATATAGTAAGACACTCTCCCACAAATTCCATATGATGTTATGGAACTAAATATTATATATTCATTGTACAACATCTTCAGAGATATCTTGTAGTAGTGTACATAAGCCCTTACATTTACAGACATGCATTGCTCAACTGAAAATGAACCCTTACATACACCCCTATATATGTAAATATTTGTCTGGCCTTAATAATGTTTCTTTTCCTATATTTATGTGTGATATAATTTCTAACCCTCTCTTCTTATATGTGTACAATTGAATTAAATAGTATGTTTGTTATAAATGACCATTCCTTTATGTTATTTCCAACTACTAATGGGCAATGGTACAATATTGTCTAGTGTGCCTCCGGCCTGTCATTAGGGTGTAGTGTAGTGCTGAGGTATTAAACACACAGATCATTTCTGCAAAACAACAGACAAACAAACAAATTGATGTATCCACCAATTCGCATGACGTTTTGTGACTTAATGCAACCCTCAACACTATGCAATCCTCCTGACTTACTTTGTATTTATCACTGTAATCCAGTGGCATAACTAGAGCGGTAGCAAACATAGCGAATGCTATGGGGTCGGCAGTGTAAGGGGGCCCCGGCCACCCAACATGCCACCAGAAAGTATGGGAAATGTGCCCTGTTAGATACATATTATTCTGCACATTGTACATCATAATATGTGTATAACAGTTAAATCTTCTACATTCCCCCTTCAGTTAGGAAGGGACGGGGAGAGGACGGCATGACTAGGAGTCTCTGATCTCTAGCATCCTGCCATCTACCTCCCCCATATATGCATTTACTGGGACCTTGTATGTGCCCTCAATTCCCCTGGAATAAGAAGACTTCATGGGGATGTCTGGTATGGGGCCCGGCCTCTCCTAGTTCCGCCCCTGCTGTAATCCAGATGTTCAGGTCTGATTTATGATGTGGAATTTTCAAAAAGTTACACATTTTGGCACAAAACCTCTCCTCTACTATCCTAGCATTGGGAAATAGTTGTAAACTTTTATAACTTGCCAGTGGGGAGAAGTCAGATTTCTTTAATAGTTAGTCAATTAGCAATGGCAGGAATACAAAGGGCTCATGCAAGTTGGGGGCCTAAGGCAGTGGATAAGGAGATCCACAAGTTGCAGAACAGTGGTGAGGATATATGTGCCAGTAAAATTACTTTAAATCAGATAAATAACTGTGGAAAATTAAATTGTATGTTCACAAATGCCAGAAGTATCTCAGGCAAAATGGGCGAGCTTGAGGCTCTGATATTAGAGGAACAGTTAGATGTTGTTGGTGTAGCAGAGACATGGCTCGATGCATCGCATGATTGGGTTGTTAATATTCAAGGTTTTACACTCTTTCGGAAAGACAGGGCAAATAGGAGGGGAGGTGGTGTATGTCTGTATGTCAGAAGAGACTTAAAAGCGATTGTGAATGAGTCAGTGGTCTCAGAGTGTGAGGAGGCAGAAACTTTGTGGGTTGAAATTCAAAGCCAAGAGAGCTTTGAGAAAATTATTTTTAGTGTAATTTATAGACCCCCTAACATCTCTGAGGAAATAGAGGGTCACCTATATAAACAGATGGAGCGGGCTGCACAGGAGGGGACCGTAGTGATAATGGGAGACTTTAACTTTCCAAATATAAATTGGGGTCAGGGCTCGTCTTCATCTATGAAGGGGAGACATTTTATCAACTTTCTGCAGGATAATTTTATGTTGCAGCTTGTAGAAGATCCCACAAGAGGTGACGCATTGTTGGATCTTGTGATTTCTAACAATGAGGAGATTGTCCAAAATGTCAGTATCAGGGAACCCCTTGGAAACAGCGATCATAATATAATTATTTTCCTCTTAAACTTTAAAAAGCAGAAACAGGTGGGAAAATCGAAAACTTTGAATTTTAAGTGGGCTAATTTCCAAAAATTCAGGGCTGCAATACAGGATATAGACTGGGATCAGATACTGTCACATGGTGATACTAATGTTAAATGGGAGAAATTCAAATCTATCCTGGGTTTTTAAACTTCTAAATTTATTCCAATAGGTAACAAGTATAGACGGGCTAGATTACACCCCGCGTGGCTTACAGCTACAGTTAAAAGGGCAATTAATGAGAAAAAGAGGGCATTTAAAAAATATAAATCTGACGGGTCACCTGAGGCTTTCAATACTTACAAAAAACTTACCAAAATCTGTAAAAAAGAAATCAAATCAGCCAAAATACAAAATGAAAGACAGGTAGCTAAAGATAGCAAAACAAATCCCAAGAAATTTTTTAGGTATATCAATGCAAAAAAAAAATGGGTCACAACAGGTTGGACCCCTTTATTCTGAAAATGGGGCATCGGTGACTGGAGACCAGGAGAAGGCAGAGATACTTAATAGGTTTTTTAGCTCCGTTTATACAATAGAAGAGAGAACTTCTGACTTGGGTGGTGTCAGTGCGGGTCATGGATCCTGTGATATACTAGGCTGGCTAAATGTAGACATTATCCGATCTAAGCTCAATAAAATCAATGTGTACAAAGCTCCTGGACCAGATGGGTTACACCCCAGAGTTCTTAAAGAACTCAGTTCTGTTATTGCTGTACCGCTGGCTAAAATCTTCAGGGATTCTGTAATGTCTGGTGTGGTGCCAAGTGACTGGCGCAAGGCAAATGTGGTGCCAATATATAAAAAGGGCTCTAGAACTTTGCCTGGCAATTACAGGCCTGTAAGCTTAACTTCCATTGTGGGGAAAGTATTGGAAGGGTTAGTAAAAGACTACATACTGGAGTATGTGACATCAAATAGTATAATAAGTGACAGCCAGCATGGGTTTACTAAGAATAGAAGTTGTCAAACTAACCTTATCTGCTTTTATGAAGAGGTTAGCAGATGCCTGGATGGAGGAGCAGCTGTGGATATTGTGTTCTTGGACTTTGCAAAGGCATTTGACACTGTCCCTCATAGACGCCTGATGGGTAAAATTAGGGCTATTGGTTTGGCAGAAATCATTTGCAATTGGATTGAAAACTGGCTGAAGGATCGTATCCAGAGAGTTGTGGTCAATGATTCCTACTCGGAATGGTCACCAGTTATAAGTGGTGTACCTCAGGGTTCTGTGCTTGGCCCACTACTATTTAATATATTTATTAATGATATAGAGGTAGGAATTAATAGCACTGTGTCTATTTTTGCAGATGACACCAAACTGTGTAGTGTAATACAGTCTATGGAGGATGTTCATAGGCTGCAGGGTGACTTGGACAAACTGAATGTTTGGTCATCCACTTGGCAAATGAGGTTTAATGTGGATAAATGTAAGGTTATGCACCTGGGGGCCAATAATCCAAAGGCAAAATATGTCCTTGGGGGAGTAAATCTGGGTGAGTCCCTTGTTGAGAAGGACCTGGGGGTACTAGTAGATCATAAATTGAATAACAGCATGCAATGTCAATCAGCTGCCTCTAAAGCCAGTAGGATCTTGTCATGTATCAAAAGTGGTATGGACTCTCGTGATAGGGATGTAATATTACCACTATACAAGGCACTGGTTCGGCCACACCTGGAATATGCTGTCCAGTTCTGGGCACCGGTCCATAAAAAGGATGCCCTGGAGCTGGAGAGGGTTCAACGTAGAGCCACAAAAATGATAAGGGGTATGGAGGGTCTCAGTTATGAGGAAAGATTAAAACAACTAGATTTATTTAGTCTGGAAAAGAGACGACTACGAGGGGACATGATTAATTTATTTAAATACATGAATGGTCCATACAAAAAATATGGTGGGAAGTTGTTTCAGATTAGATCAAATCAAAAGACGAGGGGGCACTGTCTCCGTTTGGAGAAATCAAGGTTTAATCACCGGAGGCGACAGGGCTTTTTTACTATGAGAACGGTCAATCTGTGGAATAGCCTGCCTCAGGCGCTGGTCACAGCAGGGACAGCGGAGAGCTTCAAGAAGGGTCTAGATGCCTTTTTACAGCTAAATAACATAGATGGTTATGTTATATAGAATTGTTTCCCCTAAATCCCTTCCTCATCAAATCCCTTCCCTTCCTTGGTTGAACTTGATGGACAAGTGTCTTTTTTCAACCGTAGAAACTATGAAACTATGAAACTATGAAAAGGTGATTTTTTTATATGAAAGATAACAACCATCAGAAACCAATCGGACCACTGATCTGGAGCTTCACCTGAATTTTTTAAATTGCTCTGGTAAAATGCAAGTTGTCCTTTGATTGGTTGTTTTGGGCAGCTCAGGCCGTTTTTATTTACATATAATAAGGATCCGAGTACATTAAATAGTTTAGGAAGGTTCAGAACTTCATAAAACAGTTGACGCATGAACCATATTTATTGGGAGCAATCCATACAACTATTGTTTATATTCTCCGATTTACTTCTGATGAATGTTTCAAAATGGTGGCCGCTGTCATTCACCCAGAGCTTAGGGAGACAAGATGGGGGTATGGACTAGGGAAAATTAAAATAAATTTGTAAAAAATTTACAAAATTAGATTTTTTTGAACATTTGAGTTTTATAGGACTAGAGGGCAATTAAACAACTGGAGCAACATCGATTCAATATGAGCCTGAAATGAAGCTTCAATGAATTTCATATTGGATGATTCACTTATCTCTAGCAGAGATGTATAAAGAAAGAATTTATTAACATGTCACTGGCCATTCCTATAAAACGTTTACTTTCACCTTCCAAATTTACTTTAGTCATTTTTTCAGAAGGTTTTGTAGTGCCGTGAATAAGGGCCCCTCAAGCATATAATAAAAGATCATCCAGGCCCACCAATTTTATTAGCCAACTTTCAATTGTACTTACGGGGCTTTCCTGATCTCCACTAAATTAGGCCAGACAAAAAAAATCCATTCAACCAGAGAAGGAAGTGTGGGTAGTAAGGTCCTGTAAGAAACCATCTGCAAAAAAGTAGGAGCCACTGAGTGAAACCGGGAATAGATTCTATACCCCAGTTCATCCAAAATTAGATGAATACATCATCATAGAAGAGGTAAGCTATAAAATGGTGTCCTGCAAGGCCCAATCTGTGACTTCCCAGAAAGGTCAAATTTGGATTTTGCTTTTTTGAAGCTCTTCAAATTATCCGACCACCAATGGATCACGTGTTTCTTCTGTTAACATCCCCACTGTTGCAGCACCTTATAACATACAGATGCTACCACCCTTCAGTCTGTTCCCTTTAAGGATCCTTGCATGTCGTCCCTTAAAGGGAACCTGTCACCACATTTTTCACAAATACAACTGGTGGCAGGTTCCCAACGAGACCTAGTAAAAATTGTTCTTTTATCTAAAAATTGTTACCCTCAAAAAATCAGACTTATAAAAAATATGGTGACAGATTCCCATTAATCTTATTTTTTTAGAGCAGATTTTGGAAAATCCACAACAAAATACAGTATGATTAAAATATTTTCAGTAATTATTTTAGTATTTGCAGATTTTGCTTATTTCAATAAAATGGGAGAAATCGGCATAAAAACAGCAACTTAATCTAAACTAAATCTATATGTAACACATGTTGATTTGTAGTGGGTTTGAATACCTTAATTGTCACATTTTCAGTTTCGTATATAATGGCCACAACACTTGGACCTACTGCCCTCTAGTAGACTAATAGTAATATAGAGGTAAAAAGTAGCCAAAAAATGCAGTTATATCACAGGCATCTGAAATAAGCCCAATACTCCAGAATTTCATTTCATTGTTGACAACTCAAACATCTATAGTGTTATTCCTAATGTAAGAGAGAAATTGACAATTATTTCATGACCCTCTTCATGTCCTGCTTTTATCTGCACCAATCGTAAACACTCATATATACTTTTGGCATCAGAAAATGTCCTTAATACTCCGTCAGTGTGAAAATCATCTCTTAGGACTATTAGATTAGAGAGATGAAAGGAATGGCTGTGGATTTTAGCACTCTGCCTCTCAGAAGTTGTTGGTAATGTGGATAGTTTTCATCTCTGTGGACATGATTGGGGTCAGAGTCGTGGACTGGTAAGACCTCACCCATGGACAAATTTGCCAAAAAGTAAAACACACCAGACAGGACGATGATGAGAATGACCGGTCTTGCTGCCAGTCATTAGATATAAAGGCTTCTTGTGGGTTGACTATGACATATAAATGTAGACATAAGATCAGTATCTTTTATAGCACATGGTGAGCAATGAATCACTGACATAAGGTAATGCATGTCAAATATATAACTGTCATGGACAAAAATGAGCAAAATGATAAGTTGCCATTCTCTGTGTATTACAAACTGATATGGCAGGTAATGGAAATCATGGTTTTGAACAGGGTTCCAGGAGTCAAAGCAAGTTTTTAGTACATCTTTATTGTGTTATAAGCTGCATATAAGTTACTATAGCATAAGAACCTTCCCATTTGTTCTCTTCTCTGTTTGGCCACTTCCACATAGCCAGGATTTCATCAGTATTTTGCATCAGTGTTTGGAGCTAAAACTAGGGGCATATTTACTAAGAACAGGGCAAACTGCACTACATGCAGTCTGCCTGTATAGTTTGCAGAGGGCCTCAGATTCAGGATTTCTGGCGCCTGTTCTTTATGAATCTGGCGCCCCCTGCACTGCCCCGACAGAGTGCACCACTTTTTTTCTAATGCACCTTTAACATGGTGCGTGACATAATTCTGTCAGATTTTGCATGATAAATCTGTTACATGGTCCGACTGAGCACCAGTACGTCCCCTGATTTGTGTTGCATGATGCCTAACGCAGCTGCGCCACGAAAGGGTTGCGTTGAACATAACTGGGGTGGGGACACTTCTTAAATACCTGTACAAGCTATTTGCACCTAAAAGAACCTTAGTAAATGTGCCCAAATATATGTAATGGAAAGCTCTGTATCTCTTCTGTGTTTTTACAGTGTTGAATGTTACCCTACTTTTATCCTCCACTTATTAAGTTCCCATCCCTTGTTAATCCGTTGATGTTTTGTATCAGTTTTGTTACCGATTACTGAATACTGAAGCTCAGAAGACCAATACAACACTGAAACAGGGAGAAGGAGCAGCGTAAGCATGCTTTTTTTTTTTGAGGTCACCCTTGTCCCCTGGGGCAACTGAATCTGGTCAACAGAAGAGTTTTCTAGAACAAACTTTGCCCTGTTTAACAGACTTAGGATCCTTTCACATGAAAGTATGCTTTTATTGGTGATGTATTTCTGTGCTGAGCTAGTGAGGACTTTTACCATTTTTTGCATGATTGAATCACCTTGTGATTCTGTGCCGTATTCTGTGCACATGTGTTACCGTATCCATATCCGTTTAAAATACGTTGGGGCACATTTACTAAGGACCTTGCACCAGTTTTCTGGCGGACTTTCAGCATTCTTTCATGTGCAAACTGCTTGCACACGTATTCAAGAAGTGTCTTTGCCACATATGTGTCGCACGCGTTCATTTGTTTTACGGATGCACTATGCTTCACGCGGCATAAATCTCTGCACTGAAATGGGCATTCCGGTGCTCAGTTGGACCATGCACCACATTTAACATGCAAAGTCTGACAGAATTGTGTCACCCGCCTCATGTTAAAGGTGCACCAAAAAAAGTAAGTGCACTCTGTCGAGGCAGTGCAGGGGGAACCAGATTCATGAAGAATGGGCGGCAGAAATCATGAATCACGATATCACTTCACCATAAATGGGTAACGCATTTCATACATTGGCACTAGGCTGTCCTTAGTCATACATAAGGCCCCTTTCACACATACCCAGGTATGAATAAGGACAGCCTAGTGGTTAAGTCCGAAACGCGTTACCCATTTTTGATAAAGTGATGTCACACTTGTTTTTATCATCATCTTGGATTTATTAAACTTGATTTTTTTTAACCTATGCTGAACTAGTGAGGACTTCTACCATTTTTTGCATGATTGAATCACCTTGTTTGCAAAACAAGCGTTCTTCTTACCACATAAAGTGGGTGAGCTAAAACACACATTTCCTTTCTTCCAATGATCATTACATACTACTGCTCCCATGTTGCCCATACTTTGTCGGAATTGCCTCTGAATCCATGTGCTATTTTTCTAAATAACGTATATGTTCTCACGTTTTATGCTTTGTTTTTATTAAAGATATAGATCTTTTTTCTACAGTATGTCATAGTCTCCCTACGAGAAGTGATTATAACGAATGATGGAGGTTGTGGAGACTGGACATAATTCGGTCTTGTGTATTCTATTTTTCTTTACTGTTTGGTTACTGTGTATATGGTTCCATGACTTAAGGATGTGAGACGATGTCAGTTCTAGAATCATGTCCCTAGAGATATTTATATCTGCATCATCTGCTCTAAAATCAAACATAGAACAGCAAAGCAAAAGGTACCCCATGTTCTCAGAGAACTCAGAAATTCAGCACCCGGATCGTCCAGTGTGGATATTGGGTATAGTTGCATTTTAAAGGGGTTGTTCTAAGTTTTAGTGTTATTCGTAGATAGAGAACAGTTATGATCTGACTGCTGGGACCCCCACTAATGACAAAGGGGCATCCATTTCCTTTAAAAGAAATCTACCACCAAAATCAAACATGATAAACCAGGGACACTTTCTCCTAGATCCAGGCACTGTGACTCTGGTAATCTTCTTATACATATTTGTTATCTATGTCCTTACTTCTAAAACCAACTTTCAAAATGACGCTAATGAGCCAGAAGGGCTCTGGGGGGAAGTAAACCTGTGTCCTTTAGTGCTATAGTTAACAGGCTGTTACGCTGTGTAGGAGCACTTACCCTTTCTGTGCTCCTGAGCCAGTGTAATAGCCTGTAAAACTACAGCACAGAAGGGCTCTGAAAACTCATCCAGAGCCTTGTGACTCATTAGCATAATTTTAAAAGTAGATTTTAGAAGGAAGGAGGACATGTATAAAAATTATGATTAAAAATATGATTAACAAAGAAAGAATAGCACAAAAAAAGACAATTACCACAGTTACCGTGCCAAGATTTATGAGAAAGTGTCCTGGTTTATCATGCTTGAATTTGATGGTGGATTTTACTCAAATGAGTTGAGGGACAACATTAAGAGATACATTGGCTGTATCTTACAGTCTTATAGACAGCAAATTAGGAGGCAGTGCTCATACTCCCCCTCTTTCTTCAGTTACGATACAGAATCCCTTTAATGGTTGGGATCCCAGCAGTTGGACCCTCATGGTGTAGCATGACATTTAGGGGGTTACCAGTCTCTATTGCAGTTTTAATTGTTTCTGTAAACCCTATATTCCTTTACTAGCAATCCAGATGTGACTGCTAATATAGATTCAGCTGAACTGTGGGCTTTATTGACTAATATTTTGGATGACTAGAGATACTACTATGTGAGCAATGGTGTCCACATTGTTGGCCATATCCACATTGGACTGTCTGTGAACATGGGGTCTTTTGCTTTGTTGTTCAATCTTTGATGGCAGAAGAAATTATGTGGATATTAATATCTCTGTGGACATTGATAACGTCCCACATCCTGAAGTCAAGGAACCGTGGAACAGTCACCACAAAGGAAAATACACAAGACTGAATTATGATCATTGGAATGCCAGTCTCCACAACCTCCATCATTAGTTATAATCACTTCTTGTGGGGCGACTATAGCATATTTTTATATGTAGAGATAAGATCTGTATCTTTAAAACAAAACAAAGCATAAAACGTGAGCAATGAATCACTTCCCCCAAGACAATATAAGTTATTTAGAAAAACAGCAGGTGGATTCGGAAGCAAATGCGTGGCAAAGCATGTGAGCAGTATCTATTGTCATATTCTTTAAAAAGTCTCCACTACAATGAATCTGCTATATGCACACAAGACATCGCCTTCAGAAATAACTCTGCACCAAATTTCAGAATGTTAATGTCCAAACTCATAGGATCACTCATACAAAATAAGAGTCGTTGCACAGGGTAGAGTTGGTTCTAGAAAATTCAGCCCATTTGATTGGATTCATTTGCCCCAGGGATGACGGGTGACCAAAGCAGCAGAAGCTTACGCTGCTTCTGCTCCCTGTTCCAGTGTTGTGGCAGGACCTCAATTCCTCAACAAAGAAAGATCGGACAGTTGGACTTGCCCAAACCTGTTATTTCTGGGAAAATACACCCAAAATGGCTTATTCCTCTATCCACATTTAGAAGACATTATCGCTGTACATGATAGTGAGGGGGGGTGGGGGGTAGCTGGGCTGCGAATGAAAGATGTCAGATGAAAAAACATTTGGCTAACATATTCATTCACTCAGACAAACTCAGAGAAAGGAAGAACTCAAGAGGAATTTTTCCCCAATTGCTTGGTTACCAAAAAACTTAGGGCTCTTTCCCACTAGCATGTGCAGGTGTATGATAAAGCCCCTTACCCCCCCCCCCCCAACGCCATGGCTGGTATATCATGAGGCTTAGACCTCATGAATGTATCTACCGGGGTGCTGCAGTGGTGGACCAAAGCTGGCCCACTCTGCCAGCAGCATATAGGTGATGTAGTTGCCATTTTAAAAAATCACAATTTCTAGCATTGCGCAAGAATTTGCAATTATTTTAGTACACAAAACTGCCATAGAAGCACTGATAAATGTCACAATAGTTTTGCATGCTACCCACAATAATCATGGACAGCATACTAACATAAAAAAACGTTAGTCTGAAAAGAGCCCTGAAACATGCTTTAAATATGGATATGTGACTTTTGTGGCACAACCCCTTAAACAATCGGCACAGCTGTAAGTCTAAAAAGCTGTAAGAATAAATTGTTCAAATTGAAATAATTTTCTATAGTTATGGAACCTGTAAACTTGGTAAAAATAATCAATTTGATTATTTTTCACAAAATGTAAGATGAAATGAAGTATTGAAAAAAATGTACTTCCATCATTAATGGAGTTACGGGGCATTGTCTCCATTAAAATGACTCTTGTTAATGTTCCTTTATGCTATGAAATGTATTACAGCTTTTGATTGTATCTGCTGCTGGATCCTGGGTCCGCAGCTGGAAAGGCAGAAATACTCAGTGCCACATTCCCTCGCACAGCCTGCAGCAATGTGCCTGAATTATCCCTGTGTTTACCAGACTGTTAATAGAACAGCCATAATGGTGAATGTATCATCATTAGCCTGCTGGGTAAAGGAGAGAGTAATTACTGAGCACTGCACAAGTCCACATATACATAATGCAGTATAATGCTCAAATCCGCTGTTGTGAAGAATAATGAACAATTGGAAGAAATATGCCGATGATCAGGGATGAAGCAAGCTCCAAGTAATGCCGGGCTCCGAGTAATGTGTGTATTATGTCAAGGTTATAAGGATTCTACCGCAAAGTGGTCCTTCAGCCATCTACAAGTGGCTCTAATGGTTCCTACTAAAGTGGATCATTACGAGATTATTAGACAATGTCATAACATCTATTTTGGGTTGTATTATATCAACGTATTGTATTGAGGCAAGGACTACTTCTGTCGCATAATATGAAGATCACGTCGTTGTATTCCATTACTGCACCTACACCTTGAGATGTGGTTGTGCTGTTAAATGGTTGAAAAACTCAGGCTTGCTAAGTTTCGGGTAGAGGTCTAATGGCGCCAGGATACACCTCAGTGCAAGTCAAGAGGGACTATGACTCATATTTGATACTGAATGTCTGCATTTTTTATTCTTGATTGCAAATTCTAATAAGATTGGTTTCGCCTTACGTCCAAATCACACAAAAAATAAATGTGCAAGAACAAGTTCGAAACAAATTTTATGCAATCTGATGTCTGGCAACAAAAGTTGACATATTCATGCTCAGGAAATGTATACCTTTCCCTCGTCTGTATTTTTAAAAAAAAGGCGGGAAATGCTTTTAAAAATATATGTATTAAAAAAAGAAATGTTTCTTTTAATGATGTTACGTCCCCTGTTTGCAGTGCTGCTCAGGGAGCTGTGGCGAGGGTTAAAAGCTTGAGTGATTGTCCAATCTGCTCTCAATTCTTAATATCCAACTATAAAGCCTCCTTGGGGCTGTGCTCCTGTGCCAATTATTTACCCACCTTTTATTTTGGTTGCTGACCCCCCTGAACCCCAATATTATACTTTGCTGTCATCAGGCTTTCACTATGGTATTGACTATTCTCTTGACTATGATTTTGTCTCTTATGTATTTTCTCGGTTTGACTCAGCTTGCTGACTTTCACTTTCTAGTCAGTATTCAGAATGTCACCCAGCTAGCTGTTAGGATAGCTGTCAAGTTGGCAGGGATAATAGGGTGTGAGTTGGGGTTTCGTATTGGACTTCACTCTCTTTCTCTCCCTTCCTGACCTGAATGGGATTCATTGCCAATATCCAAATGTTTGCCATGGTTGAACATATTGTAAAGAGCAAACTTAAAGGTACAATGAGGGTCATTTATCTTTATTTTTCCTCCTTTTTTCAGTCTTTTTTGAGACTTTTTTGGCGCATTGCAATTTGTGCACCTTTTTGGGGACTTTTTCTGTGCTGAAGTCTGATCTGTTTATCGTCAGTAAGGCATACCTATCTTCTATTCCAGATAACAGATGCTAAATGACATTTATATTTTCAAATTGTCTAAAATTTGCAACATTTTTTGGCACTAAAAACTCCAGACAAAAACATTTACATTAATTTAATTCATTTGCCATATGTAAAACATTTCTTCAGTTGGATGTTATTTAAAATAATGTTCCTGTGTGAAGATAATTTCTCATAAATGTAGCCATGTTGTCCCTTAGAAACGAGTTTCCTCAGATACAACCACCCCGGACTCTGGCAGTGGTGGCCATACATGCAGTATTGAGCCCTTCCCAACCACGTTGTTCATGAGCACAGGACGGCTGTGGGACATTCAGTAACTCCTTGGAAATTTCATATACAAAAACCTTTTGTTTCTTTGTGCAATCCCTCAAGCAGAGGTGGCCATATCCAAGGACACAGTCTTGTTTCTAAGGGACAATATGACTGCATTTATGAGAAATTATCTTCACACTGATACATTTTATTTAATAACATCTTATTGAAAAAATGTTTATATATGGCAGATTAATGAAACTGAATGTGAATGCCCAGACGAGAATACCCCTTTAAGGAAAACTTAGAAAATGGAAAAAAGTGACTTGAGACATTTGTGCAACATTTCTGAGACATTTGTAACCAAAGTAGCAGACAGAAAAAAATATGGGCAAAAACTAGCCAAAAGAAGCAGATATAAGATAAATGACCCCAATGTGTTCTTTTTATTTTACTGCTTATATCTCTGTTTACATCCCATAAGCAAAGCAAAAACAGGAACTCATATCATAAAAACATATGTAGTAATATGATGTAGAATTTAATCCAAGGCCACCATATGGTTGAGATCAATGAAATCAGCTGAATAGGTATGGTAGAGGATAACCAAAACATTTAACATTTTTAAAATTTTGAAGGAATTTAATTGATGAATAAATAAATGGGGGGACTTTGTGGCTACAGGGGGTAGGCTGTGTGGCTATGGGGGGCAGTGTGGCCTATTGGGGGACAGTGTGGATAATATGGGTAGGGACGATGTGGCTACTGGGGGAGGCAGTATGGTGTAGTATGGGCCAGTTTTCTAAAAAAGGGGCCCACTGAGGCTCTGTCGCCCAGGGGCCTACTTAAACCTCGAACTGGTCCTGATCATCTTTTTCAGAAAAAAAAAATTACCTTATATACTCGAGTATAAGCCTAGTTTTTCAGCACAAAAAATGTGTTGAAAAACCCAAACTCGGCTTAAACTCGAGTCCTGTATATCTTCTGTGAGATCTGTCCGGCAGCGGCGGCAGGCTATATACACTGGGGCAGGGTCTGGAAGGCAATATACACTGGGGCAGGGTCTGGCAGGCAATATACACTGGGGCAGGGTCTGGCAGGCTATATACACTGGGGCAGGGTCTGGCAGGCTATATATACTGTGGCAGGGTCTGGCAGGCTATATACACTGGGGCAGGGTCTGGCAGGCTATATACACTGGGGCAGGGTCTGGCAGGCTATATACACTGGGGCAGGGGCTGGCTGGCTATATACACTGGGGCAGGGGCTGGCTGGCTATATACACTGGGGCAGGGTCTGGAAGGCAATATACACTGGGGCAGGGTCTGGCAGGCAATATACACTGGGGCAGGGTCTGGCAGGCTATATACACTGGGGCAGGGTCTGGCAGGCTATATATACTGTGGCAGGGTCTGGCAGGCTATATACACTGGGGCAGGGTCTGGCAGGCTATATACACTGGGGCAGGGTCTGGCAGGCTATATACACTGGGGCAGGGGCTGGCTGGCTATATACACTGGGGCAGGGGCTGGCTGGCTATATACACTGGGGCAGGGGCTGGCTGGCTATATACTGGGGAGGCTGTGACCAATGCATTTCCCACCCTCGGCTTATACTCGAGTCAATAGGTTTTCCCAGTATTTTGTGGTAAAATTAGGGGCCTCGGCTTATACTCGGGTCGGCTTATACTCGAGTATATACGGTATATGTATTTTTATGATAAAATCTACAAAGAGCCTATGTATCTAAGAATAGTCTAAATTATATTTTGTGTGCACTCTTTATATTTGTTTTCCTAGTTAATTTTACTTTGTCTTGATTCTTTTGCTGTGTTAATTTTTTTGTGTACACTGAAAAAAATGCAGCTCCATTGAGTCTCTCCCAGTCTAGGAAGGGGGAGTGTAAACTAAAGGAATAAGTAACTGGCATGGGTGAGGTTCACATGAGTTTTAAGCCTTGGCAGCCGCCATATGATTTCAGATAATTTTAATTAAAGGTGGTTGATCCGTCACCACAAGCCACAGACCCAAAATATTTCCCACTAGCAGAGTAACCACACTATGAGAATCAGATGGTAGCGATAGGTATAGACATCATACAATACCGCACACATTCCTGGTAGTGCAGGCACTAATAAGAAAAGGAGAATCACATTAAGTAATATAGATATATTTCACAATGAATCTCAGACAAACATAAATATTAGGTGGAAAGTTCATGTTGTATTTTCTAAGTAATATTAGCGGCATATGGGACACTATATGGCATTTTGACTTCTATATATTTATTTCCAACTGAGCAGCAACACATTCCCTAATGTTGTAAACCGGCGCGTCTTCATTGAGGGCCCATAACAGAAAGAAATGCCCCATTACCTTTTTGGAGGACAAATTTTGCTGAAACAAATTTAAAGGGCACCTAACACCACTGATATACCTATAAAGGTAGATCGGGTGGTAGGTGGATCTATAGGACGTGAGGATAGCCCTTTTAAGGGCTAATCCTCACGCCCATGCAATTTTCTAATAACTTTTATTCTCCTAATATGTAAATTTTCTAAAGAGCAATGACCGTGCAGACGCCCTTAAAAGGGCTATCCTCATGTCCTATAGATCCACCTACCACCCGATCTACCTTTATAGGTAGATGCATAGTGGTAGGTTCCCTTTAAGGTGCTATGTAGCATTTGCTGAGCCTATAACATACCAGAACAAAAGAAACCTCTGAATAGTGACCCCATGGTGGAAACTAAACCCCATGTTTTAATAATTTTGTAGTCTATACACACATTTGGAGAAAAAAAATCCCTAATTTTTGCATTACCATTTTCTAAGGCATAACATTTAAGTTTTTTGGTTTATTGAGCTTTATTAGGGCTCATTTTTTGCTGGATGAGTTGTATTTTTTATTGGAATCGTTGTAAATGTGACTTTTTGATCAATTTTTATTGCATTTTTGTTTGGTTGGATAAAAAAAAACCCACATTTTTGGTGTACAGGCAGTCCCCGGGTTACATACAAGATAGGGTCTGTAGGTTTGTTCTTAAGTTGAATTTGTATGTAAGTCGGAACTGTATATTTTATAATTGTAGCCCCAACCAGAATTTTTTTGGTCTCTGTGAAAATTGGATTTTAAAAATGTTGGCTTGTCATAAGAACCAGGAATAACACTAAAGCTTCATTGCAGACACATTTAATAACTGTTATAGCTGATTATTGTAGCCTAGGACTAATGTACAGTAAATTACTAATATCCAGTGGTCCGTTTGTAACTAGGGGTTGTCTGTAAGTCGGGTGTTCTTAAGTAGGGGACCGCCTGTATTTTAAAAAAATGTTATTACAGTGTTCACCTTATTGTTTTAGTAATCATTTTATTGTATGCAGTGATAGCATATATGTGAGTTGTGTGTGGTGATTTTCACTTTTTTATTATATGTGGAAGTTTTATAATATATGGGGCATTTAGGGGACTTTTATTGTTTTTTTTTACATCATTCTTTTTAGTGTAAAATTGTAATACACTGCCATACTAATGTATGGAAATGTAGTATAGTAGTGAGCCTCTGCAGATGGAGATGATCGCAACTCCTTGAACTCGGTGCGGGGGGCAGGCTTGAGTTGGGCGATTGTGCATTTGGACAGGTGAGGAAGCCCTTCAGACGCTGCGATCCTGCTTGACATGTTTGACAGCTGCATCTGCAGCTGGGGTCACGACTATTGCAATCCCATTTGTTGCAGCAAAGACAGCCCGGCTGTCACATACACTGCTGTCACTTTGGACAGGACAAAAATGCACCTCCAGTTGCATGAATTACCCATCCACTTGAATGTGCATTTTTGTACAGGGTAAAGAGTTAACGTTATTTTTTTTTTTGTTTTATGCACTGTATAGCATTGTAAACATGTTATTTATGGATCAATAATATTATGGCGATATCACATTTATATAGCTTTTTTATGTTTGAGTAAAAACGCATTTGGAAACAAAAATCACAGTTCTTTGCAATGCCATCTTCTAAGTGGTGTAACATGTTGCTTCTTTTGTTAATCCCTGAACCGAGTGGTGTTGCTTAAAAAACAATTCTAAAATTCATTACATCGACCTTCCTAAACTTTCCAGACAGGACTAATCAACCTGAGCTGGATGACTCATACACAGCAGATGAGAGATTGATGACTTCTGCTTGTCAGGGACAACACGGTGAAAACAGTGTTCACTAGAGCAATGGATAATAAGGGTAAGAGGAGAAGCACCGGAGCAACAGAGCTTCATTTTCATAATTTTATAATTATCAAAATTTCAGCAAAACCACTCAGTACAGGGATTACACAAGATATGTTTCTGCATCACTGCAGCTATAAAATTCTCAAGGTATGTTTGGTTCTCAATGCATAAACACAAATGGTAGATTTCCTTTAAGTGCCCTACACAATGCTGGAATTAAGCTGGAGCTGCTGGGATCCTTTTAAAGGAAATATACCATCAAAATCCATCATGAGACTATAGCAAAAAATTTTCCAGTTCCGACCTGGACTACTGGTCAGTTCAAAAACACCTTAATTAATTAACTAACAAACTTATTTACATACAGATAAAAGTCTTTTTCAAAGCAAACCAGCTGAGTATTATTGATGATAAAGGTTTTTAAGTGCTACAGTGAGAATTGCAGGATAAAGTTTTTGCAAATTTTATTAATACTGTATAAAAATATATTAAATATAAAAAAAACCCCTTAAAAATATACTTTGAACATAGATAACTTTCTAGTAACACATTCTCTTTGATATGGATATACAGGCAGTCCCCGGGTTACATACATACAAGATAGGGTCTGTAGGTTTGTTCTTAAGTTGAGTTTGTATGTAAGTCGGAACTGTATATTTTATCATTGTAATCCCAGCCAGAACTTTTTTGGTCTCTGTGACAATTGGATTTAAAAAAATGTTGGGTTGTCATTAGAACCAGGAATAACAATAAAGCTTCATTACAGACACCTGTGATAACTGTTATAACTAATCATTGTAGCCTAGGACTAAAGTACAATAAATTACCAATATCCAGTGGTCCGTTTGTAACTTGGGGTCGTATGTAAGTCAAATGTTCTTAAGTAGGGGACCACCTGTACTGTAAATTTGAATCATAGCGTACCTGCTAGCTCAGTACATACTATATATATGGTATATGGTATATATGGTTGTATTTTACTTTCTGATCTAATGTTTACTACTGAAAACCTTGTTGTTATCTCAGATTTATAACATAAGAGAATCACACAGTGGGAGAAGCCCTAGGGTATATCTTTATCAGGGACCACAGGGGTGAGCGTGGGACTGGGTCTCGGCTGGTTCTAGGACTCTGGAAATATATCAATTTACAACACGCTATGAATGTAATTGTGTCACATTTGTTATGTATCTGCGCCATCTGTACCCAAATCAGAACAGAGCGTATTCCATGTGTTAGAAGGATAAAATATCTGTCATTATTTATCCAACTAAATGCAAAGTAAAAACCTGTCAGGCCTTACACAGCGGTACTTTTTATCAGCTAAAACCATTGTAGGATTTGTAGGATTTGAATTTCTCGAATAAATGTCGATACTATTTATAAATTCAAATTTAACGCTCAAGTAGCCATTGATATTAGACATGGGCATGTTATAGAGTGAGCGATGAGCCCATTATGTAATGTAATTATACTCAGGAATTAAGTGGTAATTGTAAGGGTTTAACAATCATACATCAGCGTCACTGACCAGGAAAAGACAGATGTCCACTGTCAGATTACACCATGCCCAAGACACAGGGGGGCAGTGTTCAGTTATCATGTGCTAGCTAAAACAGTAATCCATCATCTAGTTCTGTTTAATACGCTCTATACCAAGCTAGACCGTGCCATTTATTGGAAGATTCAAATAGGCTGTGACGGGAGATTGTATAAAGATAATTAGCAAGTGACAAAGATGCTGGATCATTGTCGAAGACTGCTCCAAACCAAAGTAGTCATCAGTAGGTAGACAGGTCAAGGGCAGAGCACTTGAATGATACAGATCATAAGATAGATTATATATACAGTATTTAGGTAATCTTTTTTTGGATGGGAAATGTTTTGTTTCCAACACTGGAGACTCCCACCAGCGTAGCTGCCTCCAGCTCAGTAATCAACAACTGAGTGATGGCTCAGTTGCAGTAACACAGCTTGACCATTACACAGTCTTTCTTATGGCTATGTTTTCTGAGAATTTCCCAGTGGTCTGGCTGCTCCTCATACGGCTCAGAGCTGGGGTGAATTGCATTAAATTCCACAGCACCATTTTGGGGAGGATCAGCACTCCCCATGATGTCATTGGGAAAGGGAGCTTCAAATATTGTTCTGGTGCTGTAATTATGGTACACACATTGTTCCGGTGCTGTACATTTGGTAAGAGCATTGTCCTGGCACTGTATTTATGGTACACACATTGTTTTGGTGCTATACTTTTGGCATAAGCATTGTCCTTGTACTATATTTATAGTACACACATTGTTCTGGTGCTGTACATTTGGTAAGAGCATTGTCCTGGCACTGTATTTATGGTACATACATTGTTCTGGTGCTGTACATTTGGTAAGAGCATTGTCCTGGCACTGTATTTATGGTACATACATTGTTCTGGTGCTGTACATTTGGTAAAAGCATTGTCCTGGCACTGTATTTATGGTACACACAATGGGGCACATTTACTTACCAGCTGACAAATTTCCCACAATACGGAGTGTCCAACCGCCGCCGGATTTCACCTTCTTGTTCCTGATGTCTGTAAGTGCATGTCTCGCGACACAATTTTAAAGTTAAATCCTGCACTCAGTCCGAATTCCTCGGATCGTCCGATGGTCCAGCCCCTGATTTCTGTCGCATGAAAGCCAGTGTGCGTGCGCCAAAATCCGATTGCGTGTGACACAATCCCCTTCTAAATGCCTGTCCCAGCGACACGATCCCCGAAAATGTCGGAAAACCCGGCGGAAATGCGGCCACAGGACCCTTAGTAAATAAGTCCCATTATTCTGGTGCTGTATATTTGGTAAGAGCATTGTCCTGGCACTGTATTTATGGTACACACATTGTTCTGGTGCTGTACATTTGGCATGAGCATTGTCCTTGTACTATATTAATAGTACACAAATTGTTCTGGTGCAGTACATTTGGTAAGAGCATTGTCCTGGCACTGTATTTATGGTACAAACATCGTTCTGGTGCTGTAAATTTGGCATGAGCATTGTCCTTGTACTATATTTATAGTACACAAATTGTTCTGGTGCAGTACATTTGGTAAGAGCATTGTCTTGGCACTGTATTTATGGTACACACATCGTTCTGGTGCTGTAAATTTGGCATGAGCATTGTCCTTGTACTATATTTATAGTACACAAATTGTTCTGGTGCAGTACATTTGGTAAGAGCATTGTCCTGGCTATGTATTTATTGTAGACACATTGTTCTGGTGCTGTATATATGGTTCAAACATTGTTTTGGTGCTGTATTAGTGGTGCATGCCAAATTAGCCCTGTGTACAGCAAGCTACACCTATTAAGCTTAGGTTACCAACAAACAATGTGACTATGGTCAACAGTTTAATAACTCCTCCTACTTGTATGAACTCCACCTATTTGAGCTTGACCTCATAACATGTTGTCACTTTTATGCTTGTTTTCTGAGCCAGTTTATGCCGCTTCTCTGTGCTGGCTTTGGCACTGGGAGAAGTAATTTCACCTGGAATTATCTGACCAGTAGGTTTACTAAGTATCAGACCCCAACAATCTATTGTATTCCCCAACCTTTATTAACTAAAACTAGAATATATTTAAAGTGCTGGACCCATTAAAGAGTCACTGTTTTTATATTTTGAAAGCAGAAAATTGTAGCCAGACATTAAAAGAACTAAAATCAGTATTTGAATTAAGCATCTCTAATTGCCATGTTATGCATGGATTTTTTATGCATGTCAGAGGTGCCATTATCATCTGAAATGCTTTTAATAATGAGACATGGGTGACAAGAAATATAGTTTGTCATTTTAATCAACTACATGAAAGAAGATGAATAATTTACTATATTCGTTTTAACACATTCAGAAACATTTTCCAAATCTGCTCAAAAAGCATTCAGTGTAAACCACAGGTATAAGCCAGGGCCTGTTTGTCATTACCCAAAGAGAATCACATACTGGATTGTAGTGACTGTTTTCCTAAATCTGCTTTGAGAATGACGGCAAAAGTCAAAACTGCTGTAATTGCTGTGGGCAACATCATCACAGTGAGAAACCAAGAAAAATCTACTCAGAATTAGTTAAAAGGCTTGCCTGATAAAAAATACTGTGGGGGTCATTTATCTTATCTCTGTTTGTTTTGGCTTGTTTTTGCCTGTCTTTTTTCCATCTGCTTCTTTGGTATTTTATCAATCTCACTTTTTCCTTGTGTTAACGAAATTTTTTTTTTCAGATCTCTTTTGTTACAAATGTCGCAAAAATGTGGCACAAATGTCTCAAGTCATTTCTTTCCATTATCTAAGTTTTCCTTCAGTATGGTTTGGTCTGCCAAAAATTTAGCAAATCTGGGATAGAAGATAAATGTGTCTTACTGACAAAAAACAAATGTCCACCTGACATTTCAAAATGCCCCCAAAAAGGCGCAAAAATTGCAATGCACCGAAAAATGTCTCAAAAAAGACATAACAACAGGAAGAAAAATAAAGATAAATGACCCCCTTTAAACTTTTTATTAAATGGAACCTGTCACTGCTGTTTGAAAAAATTAAGTTGCGGGCAGAATCCCAGGTTCACATAGCATAAGGGAAATCTTTCTTCATCTAATAAAATCTCTGCTCAGCAAAGGAAAAAATGAACATGTTAATCAGTGTTAATTTTTTCCTTTTCTGAGCAGAGATTTTATTAGCTGAAGAAAGCTTGCCCTTATGCTATAAGAGCTCTGTAGGAACCTGCCCGCAATTTAATTTTTTCAAAAGCTGTGACAGATTCCCTTTAAGTTTAAAAAAATATTTTGAGTGCTCTAGTTTTGATGTTTTTATACTTTTATCAGTGATCCACCGATGTACTGTATATCTTACGGAGGATATTTCTGTAGCTTAAAGGGAACCTGTCATTTATTTACCATAAAAACTAATGATAGGTTCCCATAAAACTTCCCAAACTATGCAACATGTCTTTTTGTATAAAAATCCAGGTCTAGCATAAATCACTTTAAAAAAAAGGTCATTGCCACCTTGCCAGGCGACTCACCGATCTGCAAAAATGGCGTGGGGAGGGGGGGGGGGTGAAGGAGTTGAGAGAGACATTGGCTGTGTGTGACTCACTGAAGAGAATTCCTGAGGGAGGGGGAATGAAGGAGTTGGGAAAGATGTTGCTGAAGAGAAAACAAACCCTTGTGACTCTACTAGCAAGGTGAAACGACTTGGCCCTCTTTTGTTATTGTGTTTCCATTTTATGTTCCCACCTTTAAAAATCCATAAATTCTTTATTTTCCCATGTGCATAGCTGTGTGTGGGTTTGTTTTCTGTGTAACAAATTGTTCTTTCCAGTGATTGTATTTACTATTCCATGCTGTTTACTGTGGAGCAGAAAAAAATTCCAAGTGTGTTGAAATTGGCAAATATTTGCACCACTTTCTTGTAGGTTCTGTATTTATGCCTTTCACTTTAAGTTCCAATTGACACCTCCACTTTATTCTTTGGGTTGGTACGATCACAGGGATACCAAATATATATGGGTTTTAATATGTTTTAATAGATTATTAAAAATGAGAACCTTTAGTATAAAAACAATTCTTAAATTTGCCAATCCCTGGGCCGATCCCCAAAAACGTCTTAAACCCAAAGGAAATGCGGCCACAGGACCTTAGTAAATAAGCCCCATTGTTTCTACAATAACCCCGGTAGCTTCATGCAAATCTCACATCGAATTCAAAACCAGAATATGATTAATCTTCAAATAAAGCTGCACAGAAACGTTCCACTTAAAAAATGAGGCCTTGAATACATTTGTAAGATATCCAAGATATTCCGTCAGACCAAAGAAAGTCTGACCTGGATGAAGTGAGTAGGGAGCTTTTTTTTATAATAAACTCTAAAAGGAGTATTCTAGGAATCAGCATAATTTATATTTAAATGGGTAATTTAAATTTAAGCTATTATGTAATTAATTGTGATTTAGATTTTTGCTTTCCTTAGCAGAAACATGCTAAAGAATTAAAATGCTACTGGCCCTTTATTCAGTCCTGTGACTTTGTCCCTGTGGAGGAGACACAGGACAGAAGATGGCCGCTGGTCACATGTCCACATCACAGGTCATGTGCCTGTGCAGGTCATGTGATCATCAATATGTTTGGCTGTAGTTGGTTGGTTGCAGTGCATCCAGTATGGCCAGTGTTGTAGTGAGACTTCATCTCAGTGAGGTAATGTGCAGTGATAGAATTACACATCATTACTATGGTAACACAGCAGGACAGTCTGTTACAGGGATCAGAGCATAGGAGAAGTTAATGAGAACTGATAGATCATGGGAGTTGTAATATAATGTGGTGGCCATGTTGGAGATAACTCCACCTACTTTAGAAATGACATCACATTTTGTGAATCATATATGCAAACTATTTTAGATCCATTAAAGGGTTTGTCCATTTTCAGCAAATATTTGTGGTTTGTGTAAGGAAAAAAATATACAAGTTTCCAATATACTTTCTGTATCAATTCCTCACAGTTTTGTAGTTCACTGCTTGCTGTACTGCTATAGAAAGCTTCTTTGTTTACTTCCAGTGGATAAAAATCTGTCCATGTGTTGTGTTGGACATCCAGGTTGCACAAAACGTTTTCATCACAGGGAGTAACAGGAGATGAGTAGGGCCGGTTTAAGGTTGGTGGGGGCCCCTGGGTGCAAACGGGTGGGGGCCCTTCCAACATTGTTTTTGGAAGTATATATCCCGCCAGCCCCTGTAGTATATAGCCTGTCAGCTCCTGTAGTATATAGCCTGACAGCGTGTTGTCATCACTCGCTGCCGGCGTCCCATCACAACCTGCTTCCGCCGAAACAGTGCATCGGCATTGTAACGATCTGGGTCTGGTTTTGGAGTCTAAGTGTTGTAACTTACATGAGTTATTGCAGGGAGGAATCGTAGTCAGTAAGGCCAGGGGTCGGAACACAGGAGAGGCTTAGCAGTACAGAAGAGCAGGCAGGTATCGTAGTCAGGAGGAAGCCGGAGGTTGTAGCACAGAAGATCAGCGTCAGTATTGAGGGAGCAGGCAGGTATCGTAGTCAGGAGGAAGCCGGTGGTCGTTGCACAATAGAGGAGTCAATCGCAGGAGAGAAGGAGACAAGTGAGCCAAAGGTATCCCCCAAGAGAGGGAAGGGAGGAAAGACTATCACAAATGAATAAAAGAGTGAATCTTTATTGATGAAATGTAAAAAACATGATATAGAACAACTTGGTATAAAAAACAAGATGCGAGACAAACACAGCGGTGATGCACAGAAAAATTACAGTCGTACACCGAGACAGCATACGGAACATAATAGGAAAGCCTTACATATATACACTCACCGGCCACTTTATTAGGTACACCATGCTAGTAATGGGTTGGACCCCCTTTTGCCTTCAGAACTGCCTCAATTCTTTGTGGCATAGATTCAACAAGGTGCTGGAAGCATTCCTCAGAGATTTTGGTCCATATTGACATGATGGCATCACACAGTTGCCACATATTTGTCGGCTGCACATCCATGATGCGGATCTCCCGTTCCACCACATCCCAAAGATGCTCTATTGGATTGAGATCTGGTGACTGTGGAGGCCATTTGAGTACAGTGAACTCATTGTCATTTTCAAGAAACCAGTCTGAGATGATTCCAGCTTTATGACATGGCGCATTATCCTGCTAAAAGTAGCCATCAGATGTTGGGTACATTGTGGTCATAAAGGGATGGACATGGTCAGCAACAATACTCAGGTAGGCTGTGGCGTTGCAACGATGCTCAATTGGTACCAAGGGGCCCAAAGAGTGCCAAGAAAATATTCCCCACACCATGACACCACCACCACCAGCCTGAACCGTTGATACAAGGCAGGATGGATCCATGCTTTCATGTTGTTGACGTCAAATTCTGACCCTACCATACGAATGTTGCAGCAGAAATCGAGACTCATCAGACCAGGCAACGTTTTTCCAATCTTCTACTGTCCAATTTCGATGAGCTTGTGCAAATTGTAGCCTCAGTTTCCTGTTCTTAGCTGAAAGGAGTGGCACCCGGTGTGGTCTTCTGCTGCTGTAGCCCATTTGCCTCAAAGTTCGACGTACTGTGCGTTCAGAGATGCTCTTCTGCCTACCTTGGTTGTAACGGGTGGCGATTTGAGTCACTGTTGCCTTTCTATCAGCTCGAACAAGTCTGCCCATTCTCCTCTGACCTCTGGCATCAACAAGGCATTTCCGCCCACAGAACTGCCGCTCACTGGATGTTTTTTCTTTTTCGGACCATTCTCTGTAAACCCTAGAGATGGTTGTGCGTGAAAATCCCAGTAGATCAGCAGTTTCTGAAATACTCAGACCAGCCCTTCTGGCACCAACAACCATGCCACGTTCAAAGGCACTCAAATCACCTTTCTTCCCCATACTGATGCTCGGTTTGAACTGCAGGAGATTGTCTTGACCATGTCTACATGCCTAAATGCACTGAGTTGCCGCCATGTGATTGGCTGATTAGAAATTAAGTGTTAACAAGCAGTTGGACAGGTGTACCTAATAAAGTGGCCGGTGAGTGTATGTTGATGCAATTGAAGGAACTGAGATGGAATATATGAGGCCCTAGGAATACCATAATAAGTCTGGGGTGACGAAGGCTCAGTTGGAGCCGAAACCCGCGTCGGGGCGTGCAGTCGTCCCGGACAGTGGAACACCCTACTCTATCACCTGGTAAGGACTGGCACCTACACAACCCTGGATAACTTAGATTTTTTTCATTCGCCACATAGGCATGCTATTCACCTTATCAAACTGTCTATTATGGTATTCCTAGGGCCTCATATATTCCATCTCAGTTCCTTCAATTGCATCAACATATATATGTAAGGCTTTCCTATTATGTTCCGTATGCTGTCTCGATGTACGACTGTAATTTTTCTGTGCATCACCGCTGTGTTTGTCTCGCATCTTTTTTTTTATACCAAGTTGTTATATATCATGTTTATTACATTTCATCAATAAAGATTCACTCTTTTATTAAACTCTCTAATGGGCGCCACTTGGCATTTAGGTGGGGACTTGGTACCATTACACGCATGGCACCCATTTCTCTCTTCTCCCCCCTATTCTCCCCACACATGCTGTTCCTTATCGCTTGTTTAAATTGAGGAGACAAGCTATACTGCAGGCTGGAAGCACAATAATCTTGCAAGGATGTATGACAAGGCTGGGTTTAAATAGGAAGTCCAATCTAGGAAGGGGTGGAGCAAGGCCAGGGAAACAGGAACTAGGAACAGGAAAGTCAAAAACTAGGCCAAGGATCAGCACTGGAGCTGTCCAGAGTGTTGCTTAGCTCAGTTGTTAGAGCTGCAGCCTGGGACAGCGGAGTCTGCCGGTTCAAGTCCTGACAGGCATTCTCCTCCAGCGATGGCAGCTGTGTCTCACTGACACAGCTCACATCCTAGACCCCTATGTGTGATGTGCATCCCACACAGAGACAGACATTGACTCAGCTGAGCTGAGTCTCTGACTCTTGGAGACTGGTGGGGGCCCCCGGGCTTGTGCCCCGGGAGCCCTTCCTTTAATTCGGCCCTGGAGATGAGTGATAATAATTGCCTGTGCACCTCTATCACATCACATGGACAGATTTCTATCCACTGGGAGTAAAAATAGAAGCTTTTATAGCAGGACAGCAGGAAGAGATCTAGAAAATGGTGAAGAATTTAAGCAGAAAGTATACTGTAAAATTGTAGAACTTTTCCTTACACAAATCATGTCAAATATTTGCTGAAAGTAGACAACCCCTTTAAGTGATTAATGACTTTGAGTTTTGTTGTATTCATTTATTTATAGCATTATGGCTTTTTGTATCAGACAATCATATTCGCAGAATACCCTTTAAGCTGCCAAGTTCTCGGTAAGGATTGGATTTTTTACTCTTTGACTTAGTCACGTAGCAGCGAAAAAGATTTTTTCCTATCTTTTCCACCACGCAGACGGAGACCCTATTTGCATACCTTTGTGTAAATGCCTAAATTATTAAAAGACATAAACACAAGAGGCGCTTTAGTATGACAGTCTGGCAACTACTTATTTGTATTGTGGATATTGAGGTATAATGATAGAGAATGCTGATAATTTGTCCTCCCTTAGTATACAGCGATGATTGCAGTAATTTTCACCTCTCTTCCACTCAGTAAATTAAATAAATGTTTTCGTTTGACAAATTGGTTAGTCACTGCAGTAAGAAAAGTCTGCTTCTCCGCAGAGCAAATGGGCACTTGTCTACTGCACATATTAAGGCAAGGTCACACACCGCTCTGTGCTGACAGTGTTACAGGGTTACACCTACTCCAAAAACTGTGTGCACCGACCCACAAACACCCCATACTGTATTAGGCACCAAAAATTGTGTATCAGTTTTCTAACCACAAAAAAACTCTCTTTATTGTCGCTGAAATAATTGCTTAACAAGCAAGGTCAGTATTTCTTTTCCAAATTGTTAGTGCCGTCCATTAACAAATAAGAATAACAACTGCGAAAAACGACATTAGTGACTGTGAAGTAGTAATAAATACTTGTAATTGTTCCCCTAACCTATCACTCTAATATGCCGCTGCCTAGACTGCTTTATAGCCCAAGTAGTGAAGGGAATTCATTAAAGGACATCTAACAAAAGATTACTGGTGATAATTAGGCTGCTTGTTCTATCTAAGGGACGGTGGGGACTGTCTTTATCAAATTTTCGGGCATCTTTAAAAACGAAATATTAACACGCAAGATTTAACATGCAACGTCCGACAGAATTGTGTTGCAAGCCCTGTGTTAAAGGTGCACAAAAAAAAAAGTTGGTGCACTCTTTCGGAGTAGTACCAGGGGGCACCAGATTAATGAAGAACGTGTGCCAGAAATCCTGAATCTGGCGCCCTCTGCACACTACTCAGGCAACCTGCAATGGGGCACATTTACTTACCTCTCCGAGGAGATCACCCAAAGTCCATTGTTCCGATGATAATGCATTGTGCCGCGATTCACTAAGATGGTGCGCCCGATATCCTGCATGTGTCGCTTCCCTGCCCAGGTCTGCCGGAGTTCACCTTATTCTTCCTGGTGCATGTAAGTGCTTGATCTTGCGACACAATTTGAAAATTAAATCCTGCGCTCAGTCCGAATCAGTCGGTACTTCCGACGGCATGCCCCGCAATTTCTGTTGCATGAAAGCCAGTGCAGCTGCACCACAATCCGATCGCGTGTGACGCAATCCCCAGTTAAATATCTGTCACAGCAGGTGCAAATCCCAAAAAACGCCGGAAAACCTGATGAGAGTGCGGCCGCACTGTTTTTAGTAAATGTGACCCATATAATTTAAAAGATCCAGTGAACTATCAAACAAAGCAAGGACGCAAAAATTTAATTTAGTTAAGAAAAAAAAATGACAACCCCTTTCATACAGACTTTTTAACTGGTGAGGCTGAGGATTGGTATGTTTTTATACCATAATAATAATGTAAAGGTAATAGCTATCCAGCCCAGTGAACACCTTGTAATGGTACTTATTAGAAGCTCCAAATATAGACATGGCTGTGTAGCAGGAAGGGTAATGACTTTCTCATGATGACCACATAGAAGATGAATAACCAAGGCAAGGAATGAACCATGTGTCTCTTTAAGCAAGATTAAAACTTCAGCTATGACGTTGCACCTCATCTATCTAAATAGTACATATAGGCACTAGGGATGAGAGGGCAATCATGCTCGCTATCATTTGTTATAATGTGCGCTATCCTCTGTAAAACTGCAGATTCCTCATCATTTAGCAGCATTTTGTACATTCCATCCAAATAAACATTCTCATGCCCCTTCCCTTTTTTAATCTTCAGAGTATATGGTTTACCATAGTGAGGGGGGGGGGGGGGCATTTATCAAAAGTGTCTGTTCCAGTTGCCCATAACAACCAATCAGAACTCAGATTTAATTTTATAAACAACTGTTGGTAAATGAAAGCTAAAACCTGATTGGTCACCATGGGCAACTAGAACAGTTCTGGGGGATATTTATCATGAGGCAGGATTCTGAGCAGTTGTCTATGTGTTAGACTGGCAGTTTTCCAATAGTAGGATTTATAGTCGGGTCTATGTGCAGTGTTACATGCCTTCAGCTGTGTGTGCTCTATGTGAATAGACTGCACCAGTCGCACATATGTTTAACATCTGCTCAAATTTCTGCCTTTTTGTGATGTTTTTGCACAGGAAATTCTCAGATACCTCAAACATAAAATTGAGCAAAAACTTTAAAATTGAGAGAAATCTCCCCCTGTAGTAGCAATGGACCCACATACACCACCTCCTAGGTGGTGTAGTTTTGAGATAAAAGTGTATGGAGGAGAGGAGACTGACATAGGCACACACAGGCTGCAGCTGCCCTCTCCCACCCCCAGCACTCATCACACACTGCTCGCAGGGAGCCAGGCAATGTGAATTAATCAAGCAAATCAGCATAGCAGAAGTTATTGGAACCTGTCACCAGTTAATAATAACATTCCTGGCAACAGGTTTGCTTTTAAAAGGGTTGCCTTATCAAAGACATTTACCTCTATCAATAGGATGCAAGATATGTAATTATATCACTAGAAGAGAATGTAAGACCAATGGTCCAATGGATTCCTATTGATCTTCATTCATTTTGGGAATTCAGGGGGTTTTTGAGCCAGTTGTTTAAATCATTTCACAACTAAACTATCCTGTGGATAGTAGAACAATCCCTTTCATTTTTACTAAACACTATTAAGTCATTCTGGTCCAGGGTGGTGTCAAAAATAGATAAGATTTGTGGTGTATATATTTCCAGAGAACCTGGATTAATGCTTCTATGGCGACCAACTGACACATTTCAACCTAGGAAGTATGACCTACCTACACACTTGTTAGATTGCTTATACCTAGGTACTGGGGACAGAATTCTCCTCCAAAGGTGGCACAGCAAAGAGCCAAGGTCCACGGGATAGGCAGCACTTTCTCAGTCCAAATGGATCATCTACAGAAGCTATAACTTGGCTGGACCTTTTGACAATCCATGACCCTCTTTATGTATTGACTTCATGGACTCTTGTGGCCTCAACGGTTAAATTATCGGAATAGTCTTCATCCCATAATATACCTGTTTCTACCTGTTCATTTTAAGAAGGATGGTATTAGAAAGTGACCTCTCCTAGGCAAGGCTAGCTTAATAGTAGACCCAGATGGTTCAAAATCTATTGTATTGTATAATTATCATCCACCAAGGTGTGTCCGAACAGGGATCAGCTCTTCAAAATGACTGTACTTGACCTGGGCCTGGTGCTACAGAATATCTTCACACACAACACAACATGACTTTATCCGATACCTTGGTTAATAGTATATTATTTGTGTATAATAATAATGTCCAGGCAGCTGTATTATCAAAATTAGCAAAGTACCCATGGGGAAACATAACACATCACACCCAGTGACCCATTCCACCCTTTGACTGATTATATACAGGTATGTACAGGTAGGGGTGTTGTCTACATTCTATAAATCATAAGTTACCAAATATAATGATTTCCCGCCCATTTATTTAATCCAACGTTAAAATGACATGGTCACATCTTCATGTCACATCCGGCACTGCAACCTACATGTTTCATAGTTAAAGGAAAAAGGTAGACAGACTCTCCACTTGCTAATAGCTGACACTCACCATTCACTCCTCACTCTGTTCCAATATGGACCAATATGCTGGAATGCCTTCCAAGACAAATCATGTCCTTAACATATGACAGGTCTCAGCCATTGATTAGCTAATTGGGCATTTCAAGTAAATTTCTATAGTGTTGAAATGGATGCATAAAGTGGGGTACACACTATCAAGCATGGCAGCCAGTGGAAAATCGGGGGATATTTTATCTTCATAAGCTATTTCATTATTAGTTACCCATTTGCAGCCCCCATGCATTCCAGTTTTATACAACTGCAAACCCCCCAAGTTATAAGTTAAAAAAAGTACTGAAATTTTGGCAGAAACCTGGAATACATCTTCAGACAATCCAATGTGAATTTAATTCTAATTTTACACAATTAGGAAATGATGGTAGGTGGTCCCCTGGAAGGGAGCCTCAGAGAAATGATTATGTACATTTTTGACTCTGGAGAGTTTGACATGATCAAGTGTTTACAGTGTCCATATGAAGACATTTTCATATGTCACAGTAAAAGAGACGTGTCAATTAAAAGGGGTTGGCAACTTATAGAAAACTTTAACGGGTTACTGTAAGACTCTATAGTCACCCATTTTATACTGGTCCTGATAAAGTTTCCTGTACGCTCCTGGGAGTTGTAATATTTTCTCAGCCTCTTAATCCATCAGAAGCCAGCAGGACATGGGACCTCACAGGAAGTCCTGCTTACCAGGGGTCATAGTCATGGTTTCTAGAGGCAAATTAGAAAATTTCGGGGTGAGTATAATATGGGTGACCCTATTAGAATCTTAAAGTTTTTGTCTTAAAGGGGTATTCCAGGAATAAGCATACTTCATATTAAAAAGGGCAATAAAATATAAGCTAATATGTAATTAGTTGTTATTTAAAATTTAGGTCCCCTGAGCAGAAAATCTCGTGGACATCTACTATAATAAAGAATTAAAATGCCACTGGCTCTTTTATCAGTCCAATGATTTTATCCCTGTGTAGGAGACACAGGACAGAAGATGGCCACTGGTCAAATGTCCACATCACATGTCCTGCACCTTCCTGGGCGTTTGGCTGTAGTGGGTTGGTTGCAGTGCATCCAGTATGGCCAGTGTTGTGGTGAGACCCACCTCAGAGAGGTAATGTGCAGTGATGGCAGTTACACATCATTACTATGGTAACAGAGCAAGAAAGTCTATTACATCATAACTGGGAGCAGAGCATAAGAGGGAGGAGCTGTTACTGAGAACTGAAGGATCATGGGACTTGTAGTTGTAGTTGGTGGCCATCTTAGAAATAACTCTGCCTACTTTATAAAGACCATAAAATGTTGTGACTCATAAAATCATTCTATTTAAACTCCATTTTGTGATTTATGACATTGAGTTTTGTTGTATTAATTTATTTATATCATTATGGGCTTTTGTATCAGAAGTCCATATTCCCGAAATACCCCTTTAAACTTACCCTGTTAAGTCAGTAGACTGAGGAGAAGCTGAACAATGGAGCTGTCTTCCACGACCGGCTCATATTAAAAACATAGCACTTCACGAGGGCCCTTGTTCACGCTGCCCGTGGTTTTGGCAGCTAACACTTTCCCTTTAAGGTTGGTTAGTGTATTAACCTGCAGCCATGTGGATGGCATCTACAGTAAATACAAGTCTGCTGAACCTCCATTTGCTAATGCTAAATTAAAACCTTCCATGCATTATATATGGAAAAGCTTAATCTGCACATTTCACATTTGTACCAAAACATCTAACCTACACGGAACTATTTTGCACTTGGCAAACGCTGCAGAATGCAATAAAGTATTCAGACATTTGTCATTTTCTGTAAGAAGCGCATTGTTCTGCAAACACTTCCATAGACAAATACAGGATATGGCAGAGAGCCCGCATTCATCACTAAAATCGTGTCTGCACAGAGCACTATTCTAATGATGTAGGGAGAAGGCACACAATACCAAATAGTAGTTTAAATAGCCGAGCTAAAGGTGCCAGTTTGTTATCTTTTAGGTTTAAGGGACAGTCTCATTTTCTGTCTTGATAATTAGAGCAGTTTCAAGGATGTGGTGGAATTTTGGAGGTTGAAGGATATTTTTAGAAGGTATCAGACAGTTTACTTAAAGGGCTTTACTGAATCTATTAAAAGGGATTTATGAGGAGCTGTGTCGTGTGCCAGGGAAATATAAGCGGGTCCACTGGTGGCAGACAGTAATGGGGAGAAGCCAAAAAAAATTACTGACAAGAATAGAATTAAACAGGGTTCATGTCCTTGCTTACTACACTGTGCATCACCCCAGACAGGGGAGTAACTTGGAGACGCTGGGCCCTATAGCAGACTTCTGAATGGGGCCCCCTGCCCTTTCAAAAATATACATCTTTACACTCACACATGTTTACAAGTATACAATCATACACATGCATACACTCATATATACACACATTTATATACTTATATACACACATACATCACACTACATCTACACTATTATACACACATTTATAAATCCTTACGCACATACACACATTTATAACTTCATGAGCACACATTTATGCATTCATATCTACATTTCTACACTTATACATACAGTAAATACACATCTTATGCTCACATACAGTATATACACATTAAATAAAACATACAGATAGTATATATAGTTCATATTATTACACAAATAGTATATACACACCATATATACACATGTGTAAAGTATTTACACACCTTATATACACATTCAGCATAAAACACATACATACATTATATACACATCATATATACACACATACATATAGTACCAAATACAGGCATACAGTAAATAAACAAACACATACAGTATATACACATCTTACACCATACTTCATTTATAGCATATACACATCACATATACACACACATACAGCACATATACACATCTACATACAGTGCCATTTACAGACATACAACATATACACACCATATACACACACATTTACAGCATATAAACATCAAATATACATTTATACAGTCAAACCCACACATGTATATACTAACTGTCAGGCTGCATTCACACACATGTATGGGGGACATATATACGGCCGATATACGTCCCCCATACACTTCTATGGGCTCACGGCATGGTACGGCCCGTGGCCCATATGTTCCTATGGAAAGGGGAGGGGGTGAGCGGCACTCACCTCCTCCTCCTCTCCCCGCGCTGCCGTGTGCCCGCCGTGCAGTCTTTTCTCCAGAGCCCAGTAGCTGCTGACCACATGGGGGAAGTGGATGGCAGAAAGAGAGAAATGAGAGATTCTTAGATTTTTTTGTCCCTTCCCCGACATTTCTTCTCTGAGCTGCTGGCTTAGATATGTACTACAGAATATACAGTATAATATGCATGTAATGGTGCACATTCTCCATTCTTCAGTGTAGCAGATCGGGTGGCTGGGTCCACTGTCACTGAGGGCCCTTTAGCAGTTGCTATGACGTCATTGAAATGCAGTATATTTACCTTTTTATTTCTAGTGTTATTTATTATGTGGATAGGGATATATTGTACACTCTCAACTTTGGTTTTCTTAGGTACAGTATACACGTTGCACCATAATAAATGAGCTGTACAAATCCCAACTGTTAAGGAGAAGTAGGAATTTTTTATGTAATATATATATATATATATATATATATATATATATATATATATATATATATATATATATTATACGTGAGTAATCAATGCTGTCAATTTTGATACCGATCTACTAATTGGGATCTCTGCCATCACTTCAGTTAGACTTCTGTTATTTGAAACAGAATATATAGCACTGCTGCTCCTGTCCTATTTTTCCCTAAAATATCGGAAGTAAATATAAAAATAATAAAGAAGTTATACTTAACCTAACTTCCAGTCCACCATGTTGCCTTCCATCACCAATGGCCTCTATTGGTATATATACAAGGAGTCTGCCCTTCTAAGCTCAGGGTAACGCGACGACTTCATTTGTCCACTGACGGGACCCTGGAAATTATCTCTATTGGTATATAGAGGCATAGCCAAATTCTGCAAAGGACACAAAAAGGTGGTCTACTTTTTGAGAAGACCACGGAAATGGTAAGGCTTACAATAGTTCCTCGGGAAAGGGGAAGCTAGCAAAATACATAAATGGTATATCTAACATCAGGAACACTTCACCATTGAGAATATTAAAGGCGCACATATAGAACAGAGGACATCCTGAAGAAAGGCTGGTCTCATGGTCTTGCAGCATCTACTGTACATTTTATTGCAAATAGAGTTGCATTAACAATACAAAAAATATGCAGTTTTTGTCTTTATTGAGAATCAAAACACTAAACCAGCTACAGGTCTATGCAGGGGTGTACCAGCCATGAGGCAAGTTGAGCCTCTTGCCTCAGGCAGCACCACCTACAGCATCAGAGGTGCAGTTATATGATACAAAGCGAGATCTTGCTATGTCAGCATAGGTTTGAAACATTGCATGAGAGAACCCACTTACTAAAAAATAACCTTATCTATAGCTTGCCTCAGGCGTTAGAGAGTTTAGATTTACCCATGGGTGAACATTTATATTTAACTAGAGATGAGTCTGATAAGGCACACTGGATCCATTTATGTAATCCCTGTCCCTACACAGTGATTCAATGAAGCAGGAGTTGTGCACCGTGGCTTCATTGCACTTGCGCCGTACCTATAGCGCATGTGCAACACCCTCGCCGATGCAATGGCGAAGGAGTGTTTGCGAATACGTCCCACCTGCATGTACCCACATCACACTACATGGTCCTTATAGGACATAGGGGATATTGCAGTGGTGAATCCTGCCTGGCAAGGCAGAAGTTAAGTATTTTGTATGATGCAAGATGCTATTGTCCAATGATCTGTGTTACATCCTGTCCTTTGTAAGCTGAGATGTGATTGGAGGAGCAGCCACCACCTGACCAAAGGAAGGTAATAAAACCCCTGGCCAGGAATGTTCTGGAGATCTTCTTTCAGAGAGAAAGAGGAATCCTAGAGAAGTCTCTCAGTTCTTTCAGAGAGATTCCAGTGTAGGAGAATCCTAGAGATCAGTGAGTGAGTGAGCAATCTCTGTCTAGCCCATACCAGAGCAGGAAGAGCCTAGCCCCTGCCTCTGAAGAGTGGAGTCTAAGACTAGAGTTAGTGTAGTGAGGAAAAGGGGTATCATCTTACCTTTAAAGGTGATACCTGAAGCCCTACAGGACAAGCTGAAGCTTCCTACCAGGACACAGCTGCCTTCCCAGGGTGCCCTCTACATCCAGGCTGGTGAACTATCTCCTGAGGCTCCCTCCAACTTACATCTCAGCACTCCATCTACCTGTTAAAGGCACGTTGCTGCGGTTCCTGCCGGTTCAAATAAAGAACTGTAAGTTGTTTTCTTCAACTTCTGTCTCCGTCTGGTCCCTGCTAATACGGCTGCCTTCATCACCGGCACCCTGTCCATCACCCAGAGACTCACACTCGGGACATTAAGGGGTTGCCCCAGGGAGATCCGCTATAGCAGCCTCTCCCTCATCATTTCTTGCCAACACCACCCTGCCTGAGACCTGCCAGGCTGTAGGACAGCCCTCCGGTTCCCCCGTACCAAGCACCGTGACAATAGCGTGCTTAGGCCGCAACCGCCAGCCACTCCGGTACCGCGGGCCCCGGCTGTCTCCAGGCCTCACCCCAAAGGCTAGGCCCCGGTGGGGGATGTTGCACATGTGCAGTGAAGCTGAACTATACTAGAGCGGCTTTATTGCTTCAGTGCACAGGCACCGAGAACTCCAGCCTGAGGTAAGTATAGGAGCTCGCCCCTATCTCTAACTGTTTAGTCAAATAAAGTGGCTGCTGGTAACAGAAGAAGCAGAAAATAAGAGTAGAAGCACAACTAACTGATATTGGTCACCCACTCTATGGTCATCCATAACTTCAACCCAGAAACCCACACTTTCTACGATCTCCTAAAGACCTCACAGACTTAAACCTTTTCAGAAATTTCTAGTAAAATTCTTGGATGACAATCCTAGAAAAACAGTATACTGTAGTGGCACGCAATGTAATATCACTTTCTTTTAAGTTTATTAAGCTTTTTTGTATTCCACTAATAACCTATTACTCTTTACCGTGAGGGTAGCAGATTATATGTAGGAATGGCTTTTTACACTTACCTATAGATTACTCCTTCATTAGGTACAACCATGTGATATCGTCTCTTTATGTTATTAAAAAGTGCAAAATTTGGTGGCAAAAATAAATGATAAATTAGAAGGAAATTGTATTTGTAAGGTTGCAACTTAGAGCATTAAGTTGCAAGTATATTAGCAGCTATCATAGTATATCGGGACGGGTTTGCCCTTAAAATGATCACATTTAGCTTTTGGTCACAGCTGCCATATTAGATTACTCCCAAATATCTGCCCACAAAGACCCAGATTTATTATGGCTAAATCATTCCTTCCCCGACACCTGTCGGAGCGTAGAAATAATAAATAAATAAATTTTGTAACCGGTGCCTAAGAATATACAGGTATTATTTTCATGTAGCAGAAGGTGGGCCCCCAGAATCAATTTTAGTGGTCGGCCCTAGGCCCCCAGTCGGACCCTGCATTGTGACGTAGAGCTATGTGATATATGAGTGCCACGGCCTTGTCTAATAATGAAGAGTCTGATTTACATGTACAAGTGTTACGTCATATTTTCTGCATAAAAACCCTACAAAGAAAGTGGAGCACAATCAGCAGAAAATTCTGCGTGTAGCATGAGTGATCTGCCATTAAAAGTAAAATAAATTATAGGTGAATAAGAACCTGTGAATGAGACATGGAATAAAATATGCAATGGAGCATTTCACAAAATTGAAACATTTCAAGTCGAGTCCGTATATTAACCATGGAGTACAGATCTCAATATGAATAAAATATGAAGAACTTCCTCGTAGTAAATCAAGTCAGATCCATGGCATGCATCTTGATATCTTTGCTTGATGTTCTACAGCTTTTCAGAATATTTTGTGTTTTTATCTTATTTTGAGATTACCGCTTTAAAGGAAATCTACCATTAGCTTTTATGCATTATGAAGAAAACATACCTTGAGAATTCTGCAGCTAAACTGATGCAGAAACATATCTTATTTAATCCCTGAACTGAGTGGTTTTGCTGAAAAAACTATTATAAAATTATGATAATGAGACTATGTTGTTCCTGTGGCTGCATCAGCGCTTCTCCTCACCCTAATTATGCACTTCTCCAGCCTTGTCCTGCCCAACATAACCTGAGAATATGACATCACTGTGTTGTCCCTGACAGGCAGCAGTAATGAATCACTTCACCATCCCCCAGTTGCTGTGTATAAGTAATCCAGCTCAGGTTGATGAGTCCTGTCTGGATAGTTAAGTCATGTGGAAGTAATGTGTTTATGTACGGCAGGCAGTATGCACCCAGCTATCCCAAGGTCTTGAATTTTATAATAGTTTTTGATAAAATAAATTACAAGATATGTTTCTGCATCTGTGTAGCTACAGCATTCTCAGTTTGGTTGACAATGCATAAAAACAAATGGTAGATTTCCTTTAAGATCTCTTCTTCTCATTAGTAATAGTAATTTTCTTACTTACCCCCGATGGTCTATGTAATAAGCCATTTGTCCTTTGGGGGGTCTGCACTTTATCGGTAACCCTGCAGCTATAAATGTCGAAGGGAGAAAGACAATAATGGTGGCAGTCCACAAGCATGAGCTGTTGTGTGCTTCCCAACTTTTCTCACAGCTGCTTCAGTAGGCATGATGGATCATTGTTTTTCTGTCTATGTTTGGCGTTGCTTTGGCACAGTTATGGTACAAACAAAATGTTTTGTGACTTTCCATTGGGCCAAATGTACATAGGACAGTGCAAAGTGACTCTGACATGGACTCTGATTGCACCAAATTCATTATTTGCATAGCCTGTTTTTTTACAATATGGCTGAATTCATGATTTGCGACTTTCCATTTAGGCGCAAGTTTTGGCGCATGTTGACGCCAGTCTATAGTCTATGTGCTGTGGCTTTTGGTGGTTTTTATGCCTTTTTATGCAACTGTCACAGACAACCCCCATAATCTAAAACACTCCTAGCAAATTTATTAAAGGCCAAAGCCACTTTAATGAATGTGACAGCAGCTGTGCTCCAACCAGTGCAAGAACTGGTGCAAGAAGCAGATTTAATAATCAACATGTGTTATTCAATGAATTATCTTTCAATGGAGTGTTGCTTTAAAGGAAATGTACCATTTGATATCATGCATTGTGCACTAAACATACATTGAGAATTCTGTAGCGACACTGATGCAGAAATTGATGCAAAAACAATTATAACATCCTTGGGAAAGCCCAGGTTGCTTCAGTCTGCTGTTCATAAACACATTACACAGAGCTTTCTGAACTGTCCAAACTGGACTAATCAACCTGAGCTGGATCACTTATACACAGCAGCTGAGTGATGGTGCAGTATTTGACTAGTTCTGCCTGTCAGGCACAACAAAGCGATTCTCTCTAGAGCAGTGCATACTTAATATGAGAAGAGAAGTCCCGACCCCCAGCACAGAAACGATAGAGCTTAATTATCATAATTTTATATTTGTATTTTCAGTAAAACCACTCAGTTCAGAGTTTATGATCCTGTATCAGTGTAACTACAGCATTCTCAAGGTATGTTTACTTCATAATGCATTAAATCAAATGGTAGGTTTCCATTAATGAATGTGCAGGTCTAAATACATCAGACTAAAATGGTTGGACACTCCAGGACAGGGCCATCCTAACCTTTCCTTCCATATGACGACCAGCGTGCACCACCATCTATCAAAAAACATTTTTACCTCATGTGTCTTTGTTACCTCATGTTAACATTACAGAATAATATTAATATTTTACCGTATTCTCATTTTTCTGAAGATACACATAACAAAACTCTAATAATCTGTTGTTTTTATACTAGTTACCAAAGTAACTGTTCTTTCATTATTTCTATATAATGCTATTATGGGTTAGGTTGGACAATGTCTAATACCCTTGAGATTCACACCTGCTATAACAACTTCGTAAAACCACAAGATGTGCGGCTACTGTACTGTAAAATTGCAATGTCTGGCTACTATTTTTGTATTTATGTACTCTGATACCCCTTAATAAAATTAGTTTATCATTTATTAATTTTTTTAAAAAGTCCTATAAATATCACATAATCACTACACCCCCCTGGTGAATGTTCTGCAATTGCTTTAATATATATATTTTTTTAATAATTTTCCAATAATAAAAAAAATGTCACAAACAATGATGGCCAGGGCCTGCTCCAGGTTTTAGTGGGCCCCTGGGCGACAGAGCCCTAGTGGGCCCCTTTATGGGCCGCCCTCCAGTAGTCACACTGCCCCCTCCCCCCCCGCGTACACATTCCTCCCCTCCCCCTGTATACACACTGCCACCCACCCCTGTATACACATTGCCACCCCCTACCCCTGTATACACACACCCCCTCCCCCTATATACACAGTGCCCCCCTCCCCCTGTATACACACTGCACCCCCTCCCCCTGTATACACACTGCCCCCCTCCCCCTGTATACACTCTGCCCCCCCTCCTCCTGTATACACTCTGCCCCCCCCCTCCTCCTGTATACACTCTGTCCCCCTCCTCCCCTGTATACACACTGCCCCCCTCCTCCTGTATACACTCTGTCCCCCTCCTCCCCCTGTATACACACTGCCCCCCTCCTCCTGTATACACACTGCCCCCCTCCCCCTTTATACACACTGCCCCCCTTCCCCTGTATACACACTGCCCCCCTCCTCCTGTATACACTCTGCCCCCACCCCCTGTATACACACTGCCCCCTTCCTCCTGTATACACTCTGCCCCCCCTCCTCCTGTATACACTCTGCCCCCCTCCTCCCCCTGTATACACACTGCCCCCCTCCCCCTGTATACACACTGCCCCCCTCCTCCTGTATACACTCTGCCCCCACAACCCCCTGTATACACTCTGCCCCCCCTCCTCCTGTATACACTCTGCCCCCCCCCTCCTCCTGTATACACTCTGTCCCCCTCCTCCCCCTGTATACACACAGCCCCCCATGTTCTCCCCCTTGGCCCCTGTCATGTCTCCACCTCACCTCACAGAAGCAGCACTGCTTTTCCCGGCAGGTCATGTGACTATTACATCACCGCAGGTCCTTCAACTTGTGGGAAAGCAGTGACTGCAAATATTCTCACCATGATCTGTGTCCGGAGGACACAGATCGTGATGAGAGAGGGAAGAAATATCCCGGGCAGCGGGGCAGATGTCCTGCCGACTCGAGGAGATCCAGGGGCCCGAGTGGGCCCCTCCAGTACTCCGGGGCCCCGGCACTTGCCCGGGTTAGCCGGGTACTGGCACCGGGCCTGATGATGGCAGATATATCAAAGGGCCAACACCACTTTAATATATCTGTAGGGAAGCAGAGCTGCAAAGGCAATCAAAGGGGGTTATTTAAGGGGGTTATTTTTTGGAGTTCCTCTGCTCTCTTAAAGTGGCTTGGGACCTTTAATAAATCTATCAGTGTCTGTGAATTTTACATACAAATTGGATCTTTAGGTTTGTACTTAACTTGAATTTGTATGTAAGTTGGAACAGGTGTATTTTATAATTGTAACTCCAGATAAATTATTTTTTGTCCTTGTGGCAAATGGATTTTAAAAACTTTGTCATGGGAACAAGGATGATCGATAAAGCTTCATTACAGAAACCTTACACGCTACAGGGCTAAAGTAAAGCATCCAGAGAGCTTCCCCATTGGGTAGAGAGGACCGTCGGTAACTATGGAGCATCTGTAAATTGGGTGTCTTTAAGTCGGGGACCATCTGCAAAATAATTGTAAAATGACTAAAAATTGGCAATCAAATACACTGGGATAGTTGAGTGACTGTGCCATTTTTTGAATCGAGTGATTATGCCTCTGGTAGATCAGCTTAGCTGTCATTGCAGCTAAGGGTGGTCCTACAGAATATCACCTTGGGGGGGGGGGGGCTTAATACATATGTAAGTTATACTTTTCAATTTTTACATTTGCAAAAGCAGATATTCTCTATTTACTTGATACTTTGTGCTGATATGTCACAATAATGTGCATGTAGGATTTTAACAATGAGGAGAAGTTTGAGGAATACTTTTGTAACCCACTGCTTCTTATAAACCACAGAAAGGACTTTTCCAAACAAATCATGGGTCGAAATAGCTGGAATTCCTGCAATGTAGAATCATATGAACCATATATTGATTAGATTTTGAGCCCAATTGGGGACAGGGACTGATGTGACGAACTCTGTTCAGCGCTGCATAATCTGTCTGCTATATAAATAAAGGAATTTTCCCCTACTTAAGGACACCTCACTTACAGACAATCCATAGTTACAGACAGACCACTCTGACCTCAGGTGAGTCTCTCTGAATGCTTTACTATAGTCCCAGACTGCAATGATCAGCTGTAAGGTGTCTGTAATGAAACTTTATTGATAACCCTTGGTCCAATTACAGTAAAAAAAATTTGAAACTCCAATTGTCACCGGGGCAAAAACATTTTTTGTCTGGAACTACAATTATAAAAGATACAGTTTCGACTTACATACAAATTCAACTTAAGAACAAACCTATGAAACCTATCTGGTATGTAACCCGGGGACTGTCTGCATTATTCTTATATCCGAGTGATGACACAGGACATCAGAGCTGGGCTTTAGATGACAGCAAAGACATTGCTCAGAGATTCTTCATTTAAATAAAGCCTTTTATAGACTAATTACAAATAATTGATATTGTGGCAATGCTAATCTTGTAAATGTAGTTGCCACTGTAACAATTAAGTCCTAATGAAATCACCTATTAGGCCTATTAAGTCAGGGGATCAAAATAAGCGCTCATGATCAGAAGAAAGATCAATGAGGACATTCTTAACCAAATTGCTGATCAACAACTAAACAAATTGCTGTCCTCCAAGGGAAATAGGCTGCAAAACATCTCAATGTATCGGAGCTGGCGTTCACTAAAAATGCCATGCAGACATCATTCCAGTAAAGACTATAAGAAGAAAATGTTGTTAAAGGGAATGAGTCAGCAGTTTTCATTATGATTCATTAGGTAACAAGATTAATCACTTTTTGAAATCTGTTTTAGCTTCTGATGATCCATGACTATGTCCATGACTATGCAGGGCTGTCATTGTGCCTGAGCTCTAGTAACTGCATTTTGTGATATACTTTACTGTAACCTCATGGCCATAGGCAGCAATAGACTGATGTCTATGGAGTGTTTTACATTCTGTACCTATAGGATATATGGGATGTTGTGGATTTTCAGAAAAAAAGGTGAAAATGCTGCAAGTTTATAAATTTGACACAAATAAATAAGTTTGACTATGAAATATCTTCTCTAGCATTGCCTCTTCTAAGTCAAATCTCTTGCACTTTTAGATGTTTGAAAAAAATTGCCTCCAAATTAATATGCAAATTGACTAAATTTTCCAGAGATTTAGAGACTTTTTGGCTGAGATGAGTCACACGGAGGCTAGAAGAGAAGTGGCATATATGAAGATGCCCATATATTTGGCTTGATAGTACATAGAAGCATACTTTTACTTTCATAATGAAAATAAGAATCTCTTCCTTCATTGATCACATCAGGATTGTGGTTTTATATAAAACTGGATGACTTCTTACCGGCATACAGCAGCGTGAGGTGGGTAAATCTACAAGCTACAGGCAGATAAGGTCTTTATCCAGGAGAAGCAGGCACAGCAGAGCTGAAAGTGTATGTTTGGCTGAGATACAGCAGAGCTGAGAATGTCATTGTGTGTTATATGCATTTCATGGATCTCATCATCTTTTATTTCTGAACTGTCTCATCTCTCTTTCTAAGTGTCAGATAATAGTGAACATTCAGAAGTTAAATGAATGTGTATATAAACCTTGTACCCTGATAATCTAAGCACATTGCCAGTACACAGCATCTCACAGCACCAGAGGAATCACAAGTCTGCTAAGAAGGTCCCCACCCACACTGACAAACCTAGCGATTGACAGGAGCTAAAACAGCAATAAAACTGAGTAAAATTGTAAAATAAGGGGTTAAAAATTATCTTTAACAGAAGGGATTGAAATTTGAGAATTTTCTTTCATGGTCAAACCCCTTTAAGTAACTACCCCTAAAGAGAATAATACTATGGCTATTAAGATCAACATTACAATCTATTTGTGTTCTGCAATTTCTCATAACGTAACATTAACCTAAAACAGAAAGAGACCCGGATTATTGTGTGAACATTGTATAGTGCATTCCTGCTGCATGATTGGCTCCAGAGCTGTCGCTCGTATGAAAGGCATAGCAGCGGCAGAGGTCAGATCATGTTTTGATGTAATCTGCATTGACGCTCATATTAATTATCTCACTTGACAGAGGAAATGTTCTTTGTGTGTATAGTTAAATGCTTATAATGGAAAGGCAGCTGCAGGACCTGAGGTTAAAAGAGAGACATATTCTAAATCTTCTCTTGTATCTAAATTGTATGTTAGAGAAGAATATCCGTACGTGGCGGAGAGACACATCTACATCACATTCTTTTCAGTCCAATCTACACATTACATTACGGTCATGAACGTGTCCTGATTATTTACTGTAAATGTTCTTGGAGTCATAGAAAACTTTTCATTTACATATTTCCTTTTTTTGTTTTACATTATCCGCTTTGCCCTTTCAATATGACCACATCAGTCTTCACAATCATATATTGATCTAGATGTAATATATTTTTCATTTTATTAAAGGGTTGTCGGAGACTGTAAAAAAAGACAATGGTGGCTAGGGCTGCTTAAAAAAATAAACATGTACTTACGTCCTGGTGCCCTCCCCGCGTCCCACGATGCTATTGCTCCGGTCTGTGCCCCATGTAATTAAACAGGGGCACGGAAACCGCTCAGCTTCTGGCCGGTCTAGGTGGCCCACCCATCCCACTTGAAACAACGCTGGGAATTGGGATGTTGCGAATAGGGACTCGGCATGGCCGGCCACCACGGCTGGCCGGAATCTGAGTGTAGTGCGGCTTCATTATCCCTGTTTGTTTACACGGAGAACGGACTGGAGCGATGGCATCGTGGGACGCCTGGAGGTCACTGGTAGGTAAATACATGTCTATTTTTTTAAGCAGCCCCCTTCTAGCCACCATAGTTTTTTATACAGTCCCGGACCACCCCTTTAATGCAATATGTGGAGGATATGCTCTGTAGTACTGTGCAAAAGTTCTAGTAATAAAGGTTACTGAGCTTGCTCTGGCTTCTGGTTCCAGTATGATGGTTGTAATCGGTAGTTCCAGCTAAGTAGGAAGTGTCACCTCAGCAATTCAGGAGCCTCATTCAGCCATGGTGAAGTCTTCTCCATGTCATTAAGGCATACCGAGGACACTGAATGGCTGAAGCAGGTCCTGTGGCCGATCTATTTATTTTGATAAGGGAGACCCTTTAAAGGAAATGTACCATCAAATTCCATCATGTTAATCCAGGCACACTTACTAATAGATCCAGGCACCGTGACTGTGACAATCTTCTTACATGTGTTATTCATGGCCTCCTTCCTTCTAAAATCAACTTTTAAAATCACAAGTGCTGAGGCAGCATGCAGGAGGGTGAGACAATGTAACAGTCTGGAAAGCCAGATCACAGAGGGTTATGGAAGGCTCATTATAATGTAGTTGATATTAGAAGAGTAGAGGCCATGGATAACAAATTTAAGGAGGTTACCACAGTCACAGTGCCTGCATCTATGAGTAAGTGTCCCTGGTTTATCATGATGGATTTTGATGGTAGATTTCATTTAAAGGGGTGTTTAGGAATCCTAACAAGCCTCATCATAGGGTAAGCAGAATAAATCTATATGTGTACATACTCTGCTCAGGCTACAGGTTTCAACCTCATGATGGTCACCCTCTCCAAGCCCACTGGAGCTGTTGGGGTCCATGGGACCTGCCTCGGCCAGTCAGTGTCATTGGTAGGCCTTGATGACATAGAAAAAGTGATCTCAACTTGGTCAAATGATGCTCCTGACTTACTAATGTGAGTAACAGACCCTTGACACTTCCTACCTAGCCAGAACTACCGATTACTACCACAATGCTGGAACTGGGAGCCAGAACACGCTCAGGTTAGAGTAGGCTCATTTTCATAAAGTTGATTTTAGAAGGAAGGAGGCCATGGATAACACATATAAGAAGATTACCATAGTCTCAGTGCCTGGATCTATGAGTGTTGCTAGTGTATCCATGCTTCATTTTCATGGTAGTTTTCCTTTAAATCTAGGAAAAGTCTACATCCCTGGGCAAGTTAGAACACATACAACCCGGATACTCAAGTTTTTCGTGATCTATTTAGGATTCAGTGAGACTAAACTTTTTTCATTCCCCTCCAAGGTCATCGCCACTGTATGGAATAGCAGATTTTGGTCACCCAAACTGAACCGTTTTTTAGCCTTGAACCCTGAGTTTCTCAGGTCTTTGGCAATTTTTTTTTATTAGTTATAATTCAACATTTTTGCAAAAATCAAAATTGCTTTGATCATCTCTACTGCTATGAGCTTCATGGACCACTTCTAGCAGAATTCGGCAGCAGGTAGAGATCATACTTTACTTTCTGTCGGGTCTGTTCCCTGTTCCCTGCAAATAAATCTTAGAATCCATTGGTCCTAATACTGGACTTTAAAATGAGTCTTCTAAACCAGACGCCCCTTCTAAGGGGGATTTTCAAAGAAAATGTTTTTTTTCTCTTTCACATGGCCATCAATAATTTCTCTGAAAGTAGGGGGTGATCTTCTCAAAGAAAAAATCCAAGTATGGGTAATATGTGGTGGAATAGCACAAAGGGAGATTTTACTATAGATTAAAAATTATTATGCTATAGTTACCAAGTTTTACATGTTTTGAAAAATGAACAGAGTAACTGAAAAGAACATCAGGATTTTAGAGATTAGTAATTTTTGTCCCACACAGCCATATTATCAACACTGGGGCAGATTTTTCAAGCTCTGTTTGAAAGTCAGAAAATTTCTAGTTGCAACTAGAGATGGGCAACTAGAAATATTCTGACTTTCAGACAGCTTGAAAAATCTGTCCCATTATCTCATTTTAATTGTCTTTTATACAGTGAAACCGGTTTTAAATTTCGTTGTCATTCATTGTGTGGTCTACAGTAATGAGACTTTACATGCCTCTATAATATCATGATTTTTATATAAGTTTGTTTCCTTCTATTATTTAGGTGTAACCCTAGATTTACAGCTATTATTTAGACCTTGTCGTATCTGTCACAAATGTTTCAACAATATAATTAGAAAATGTCTTTAATACTAATTATACGGGGGAGGTCATACAGGCCTATAACTCAGTAACTGACATCAAATGCTGCATCCCACACCTAAACCCTCATGTAATAATGGCTTCATACTCCATAGTCACCGGAACCAGTTCTGTCCAGCTTCCCATTTCTGTTAATACTCTCTGCTAAGACCAATAGGCCACACTGTTATCTATAACTCAAAACTGTCCCTGATCCAATGGGCTCTGCTGTCTTGGACCATGGAAGATATGTCCGGTCCTCCTCCAGATGTGGATAGAGTTGAATCCAATAGTGTTGGCTCTTCACTTCATTACTGTGTCTCGGCTACTGCTGTGTGCAAATCCGGCAGGAATGATACGATGATGTCATCATGCCTACCAGATTCACAGTCACTCATAGCCATGGCAAAGATGCAAGAAGGATTGACAAATGGGTAAACTGTATTTTTTTAATAATACAGTAACAAGGAAAGGAGAATCAGAGGGAGGGGTGCAGAAAATGATGGCATAATTAAGTAGGTAGAGGGAGGTTAAATGAAATAACTTAATATGAGTAGAAGATCAAAAGTAAAGGAGGCATCATACATGAGGGGCCAATAGAAAAGAGGATATTATGAGAAGAGGGCACAAATGGGGGCTGAGATTAAAGAAGGCACATTGGGGCACATTTACTAAGGGCCTTGCATTAGTTTCCTGTTGGACTTTGCACATTCTTTAGTGCAAACTGCTTGCACAGTTATTTAAGAAGTGTCTGCACCACATGTGGGTCGCACGCGTTAGGTACCATGCAATACAAATTTCTGCACTGAAGGGGGCGTTCCGGGGCTCTGTCAGACCGTGTGCCACATTTATCATACACAGTCCGACAGAAATGTGTCACGCGGCCAATGTTGAAGGTGCACCAAAAAAAAAGTGGTGCACTCTGTTGGAGATGTGCAAAGGGTACCAGATTCATGAAGACCTTGCGCCAAAAATGCTGGTATTTCAAAGTGTGGTCCAGAGGAAGGGGGCATGTTACAAGATAAGGGGCAGTTCACAATGTGGATAGGCCACAGAAAAGGAGGCATCTTACATGGTGGAGAGTTACAGGAAGAGGACATCTTACTAAGTGGGGACCACTAAGGGGGCAACATACAATGTGAGGGCCAATAAGGTGGGTATTATAATCTATAGGAAGACTAGGGGGGACATACGGAGAAGGATTAGTATATAAAAATACTGCTATATAAATAATAACAATATAATAATATTTTGACTTACTGAAAGAATAACCCTGGTTCATGATAAAAAAAATCTATAAATCACAATAAATTCTGAATGCATAGTTAAAATGTCTTCTTAAATCATTTTGGTGTGGTTTATAGCCCCTCTTTATTTCAGTCAAATTTTTCATCAGTCCACCATAGTCTCTTATGGCCTCTATTAAGCGTATACATTGCTCAGCAGGAGGGAGATGAATGGAAAGATGCCGTTTACTATGTCTTTCCATCCTGTGTGTGAGTATATAATGTGCAGACAGAGGCAAAAAGGCTGCCTCCGCCTGACTGTATAGGTCTAAAGATGCGTGTTACTCTAAGTATATCAAAAAATCTGAATGTAGCCTAAAACATGAATCAGCCCTGATTAAAATTATTACATTAATTTCAGAGAAAATGTTATTTTTGTAGCCAGAGTTCAAAAGGCTCCCATAAAGATCAATGACCTCAGGATTATATAAGCGTTCCACAAAGTGTTAATTTCTGAGCTGACCTGCCATATTGATGGATGGATGGCCATGCCAATAGTATCACATTATTATCTGATGCAATGATTTACAGAAGGCAGCGTAAATGATGCCATTAGGAGCTGCCAGCAGTAATGATCAATATCTATATGTGAGTATCTGGGAGGTGGATGTATAAGACGTCTTATTACTATGGCTACAATAGATACATAATACCACATGTAATTGTAATTGTATATAAACATTGTCCCTACTAAGGACTGACACAGCTATCATTTACTAATTATTATAAATTACACGTTCCTCTCGTTACTGCCATCTAATTAGCTGCAGGTATTTATTCTCCCTCTGCCGCGGAGCTCCTGAAGATGCATGGTCTTGTTACTTTTCCTATGACTCCAATCCTTAGTGACCTGTAAAACCTGCATGAACTGGTCCTATATTAAGCAAATTAATTTTGCAGTCACGTAATTGTTACTCTCTCTGTATCCATAACAGATTGCAACACTGGTGACGTTGTGACGTGATGTGGAACTGGAACTAGAGCTCTATGAAATGTAATCTCTGGGCTGGAGTCTCCATGAAAAACTCTGCCTGAGCACCCCTAAGGGAAAAGGGGTAAAGGTCATAGAATTTATGCAATGTGGGGTTGGGTATATAAGCTTAATGCCACAAAATGTTAAAGGACACCTGTCATCAGGTCTGTGTCACTTGTCCTGTCACTACTACCTGTTGGAGCAGCTCACAAGGATCCCATCCCAGTCTTTATCTAGTTATTTCATACATTATTCATTGTAAAATCATCTATTCTTTATCATATAAATGAGGCTGGTCACATGGTCAGAGGCAGTGATGTCACCCCTGTTACCCCTCCCCTCTCCTCCCCCTGCTCATGTCTGTGTGTAATGTATAGTAAAGTATTGCTGGTATCTGTGCTGCATCTGCTGACATGCTGCATCCTCCTAATATACAGGTGAGAGACACAGACATCAGCTACACATGAATCTGACATGTTCTGCTGTAACATGGCTGCCTGGAGCTGCTGTATCTCTCCTAAACACACACACACACATGCACACACAGGCTGCAGGGGGCGTGGCCACCAGCACCAGGAAGCACATCATTATACAGCCTCACATCATTATACAGGCTGTCAGTCATGCACTGGGGGTGTGGCTGTGCCTCCCACTCATGAATAGAGTGGACAGCTTGAATATGCTAATGCTTCATTGGACATTTCACAGGTCATTTGCATAGAGCTTTAGGACCTCATTGCTTAGGGTTACAGGCATGTAGAGGGACAATGAAGGGATAGATGCAATGCTCTCTAATGGCAGTTTATGAAAATATATTTAGTTTAGGGGGTTATTTTGCATGACGGGTTCTCTTTAAATCATGTTGGGTGTCAAATGTGCAACAGACAGACCCTGTGCAAAAATCACGTATAAGCCCCATTTTACCAGAATACCTATCACTTTTTTTGGAGCTGCACTCTCTGCTCTGGCCAGTAAAGAGGGGTCCTAAATGAGTAAAACCCATCATAAATAGTCATAAATAAAGCAGTTAATGTAATAACAAGCAATCATTAGTGGTGTTCTAAGTTATTGAGTGGGTTAAGAGTACATTCAGACGGTGGTATGCCCTATGGCAGTGGTGGCGAACCTATGGCACTGGTGCCAGAGGTGGCACTCGGAGCCCTCTCTGTGGGCACCCAGGCCATTACCAGAGAGGACTCCAGGTATCTTCCTGAAGTCCCAGACAACCCAGGACTTGCTGTGCACAGAGCTATTTTAAAGTGACAGTGCTATCTGGGACTATTTTCTGCTTTATTGGTGTCCTCAGGGGCTGGTATCAATGAAAACTGTGACAGAGCAGGGAGTATAAATTTCTCTGGTGGCACTTTGCGATAATTAAGTGGGTTTTGGTTGTAGTATGGGCACTCGGTCTCTAAAAGGTTCGCCATCACTGCCCTATGGCATGCTATATCCTTTCCCAGTGTACGGTGCGGAACGGTGCCACACATGTGGTACCGAACCGCCGGCGGACCACCATTGCTGTTTATGCGGATGTTTATGTAGCTGCAAATTTGCGGCCATATATACAGTACATCCCCATATCCCAACAAACTACAGAGATCAGGAGACAAGCTGAAGGAGGACCCTGCCTGTGAGGGTTCCCAATCTTTATGGAGCGGAAGATGAAGATCTCTGCTTGCTGTTATTCTATAGGAAGTTTTATTGTTTATTGTTTATTAATTGTTTATTACCCCTGGTAATGTGAAGTCACACAGGTGCACGACTCGTTATATCCCTGGTCATGTGATGTCATACAGGTGCACAGCTCGTTATATCCCTGGTCATGTGATGTCATACAGGTGCACAGCTCGTTATATCCCTGGTCATGTGATGTCATACAGGTGCATGGCTCTTTATATTTAACAGAGAGTAATCAGAGCCGTTTGTTATAACGAGCTATGCCGAAGCTATCCACCGGAAGTATACAAGTATATTGTATATTAGGAAACTGTATAACTTTTCTTTACACAAACATACAATATGATCGGCCGTGCAGCAAATTGGTCGAAAGAAAAGTCGACTTTGACCAACAACGTTTCTTTTCTTTTAATCCTCATTAAACTCTTCACTGTCATAGACCACCAGGGGTATAACCATAATACCCCACATCACAAAGGATGATTGTTCTTTATCCCTTTATTACTTAAAAAAAACTACTATTAATGTGCTACTGACCATCTATCACTTTTCCAAAGAAAAATCTTCACTTTTCAAAGAAAAATCGAATAGCTTATAATCTCTACAGCTATAGATGCAAAACAAGTGTTCTTGAATACAGTATATAAAATTTTAGAAGCAATTGCCTCATTTATCAAAACTGCTCTAGTTGCCCCTAGCAACCAATCAGAGCTCAAATTTCAGTTTTATAAACTGCTGTGGGAAAATGAAAGCTGGGCTCTGATTGGTTGCCATAAGCAGCTAGAACAATTTTGCTCTCTGATAAATCCCCCCTTTAGAGTATTTGTTCCTTTAATAGAAGGTGGAATTGTATGACAAAGAAAGAGAAAAAACCCCACAGTCTGCTCACCGATATTTGCATGTGTAGATGTCCTCCGTGCTGTAGATCTTCTCCTGGACTGGAGATTCGTTGTATAACAATACGAGGGTTTGGGGATCCAGCTACAGGAATTCAGACATCAGTCCTCGAAAGTAGAAAACTTCATGCTTTTATTGGCGGACCTTGGTCACAAATATAACAAATACTCTCTCTGGCGTAACAGAGTATGACAGACATCTAACATTTACATTACATTTCATTACAATCTGGTTTTGTTGTCTTTCCCGGGGTCATGGAAAATCTGCGCTGATCTACAAATATGAATTAGCAGGTTTCCAGGCTACAGGGAATAATGGTAAAAAATAATGGTATGAGATCTATTAGTAAGTACAAAAATATGCAAAATCTAACATCTTTCACATCATAAACCGTAACTACAAATAACTGATACAATGGCGTACCTTGACATGAGTGGTGACATTCTCACACTATGGCGGGTACATTCTGTAGCAATAACAAGGTCATGGTGATTTATGGGGATATCAGAGACCTTGGGTCTTGGCCTATTTACTTACGCACTTGTGTTCTGGGAGGTAATTATAGTTTTGCTACAATACAGAAATACAATGTATATAAATCATACGCACATGGAGTTTTACATCACTACGTTTAGATAACAGAATGATGTTGTGTGGAGTTGTATCCACAATGCACAATGTTGCACTACATTGGAATTCTTCAAACATGTTGTACCCAAGATGCCATGGACAGGCCATTAGTCTACTACAGGGGTGTAATGGACATGTTTAGCTAGTAAGGGACCGCTGCTATTTTTCTAACAAATTCCCAAGGTAACTATTCTAGAATTAGTGGCTGGTTTGGGATATTACATTTTGCAGCAGCAGCATATTCTTGGAGATATCAGCTTTAAAGGTCAGTCTACATCAGGGCAGCTTTACTGTACAGCGGAGCCCCCGGGTTACATACAAGATAGGTTTTGTAGGTTTGTTCTTAAAGGGCTATTCCAGGCATGAGCATAATTCATATAAACAAATGGGTCCTTAAAATATAAGCAAGACTTATTTAATCAGTCCTTTGATTTTCTCCGCGTGGAACAGAAGACACGGGACAGAAGATGGCCGCTGGTCACATGTCCACATAACATGCATCTGCCTGGACAGGTCATGTGATCATCACTATGTTTGGCTGTAGTTGGTTGGTTGCAGTACATCCAGCATGGCCAGTGTTGTAGTGAGACGTCATCTCGGTGAGGTGATGTGCAGGGATGGCAGTTACACATCATTACTATGGTAAAGGAGCAGGACCGTCTGTTACATCATCAGTGGGAGCAGAGCGTAAGAGGGAGGAGCTGTTTCTGAGAACTAAAGGATCATGGGAGTTGTAGATATTGGGCATCTTGGTGATAACTTAATCTAATTTAGAAAGCCCATAACATTTTGTAAATCATAAAATCAAACTATATGAGCTTTATTTTGTGACTTATGACATTGAGTTTTGTTATATTCATTTATTTATAGCAATATGGGTTTTGGTATCAAAAGTTCATATTCATGGAATACCCATTTAAGTTGAATTTGTATGTAAGTCGGAATTGGATTTTGAACATTTTGTTAATAATAAATAATAATAATAATCTTTATTTATATTGCCATCATATTCCGTAGTGCTTTACAAATCATAGGAGACATATACAAATATAATATTACGTACATTACAGAGTACAAACAGTCATATGGAACAATAGGAGTGATGGCCCTGCTCCCAAGAGCTTACAGTCTATTAATAATAAAGATTAATTGCAAACACCTTTCATAACTCTTACAATTGGCCACTGCAGCCTGGGTCTAAAGATCAGGAAGTTACCAGCGCTATAGAGAGCTTCACTAGAGGCCACAGTGTTTACAGAGGTCTGTCTATAACTAGCACTCGTCTGCAAGTCAGTGTTCTTAAAGGAAAACTGTCACTAGATTTTACCCCATTAAACTACTTGCCCTTGAGGTAGGGTATACAAAGCTCTTTCTAAATTCCCTCTTTTATGTGAAATCTCACATGTTTAAAAAATCTCTCTAAAAGTCTCTATCTTCGGCTCTATAGTACCTAGAAACATGCTTGTATCATATTCATGATAAGAGTCTCATCTTTAAGATTCCATCAGACTTATGGTTCTGTGAGCTACAGAACTGGACACACAGGCAGTCAAAAAATAGACAGAAACTGAATTTTTATCTGCAGTTCGCATTTCCAATTATATATTTAGCTGCCTGGCTCTCCATTTCTGTAGATCACAAAACCAAAATCCAAAGTTAAAATAAAAGATGAGATTCAAATCTTTTATGTTTCTTTCGAAAGTGATACTCCCTCTGCAACTACTAAATTTGACTCATCTCGTGTGAAAATGGGGAGACTTAAGGGGAGAATTTTTTAGAGGTAAACAAGTGAGATTTCACATAAAAGAGTAATTTAAGAAAGCACATTTCATACCCTAACTGTGGGGGCTATTAGTTTAGCGGGGTAAAACCTGGTGACAGGTTCCCTTTAAGTCAGGGATCATCTGTATTGAGGAAACAACTTCTAAAATAGTAAAATATCCTGTTATAAATTTTAAGACATTTTGAATAGTGTGAACTATATATAATCAGACCAAATGTGTTATTAAAAGTTTCTAGAATAGAAACAAATGGTGGTTAGTCATAAGGAGGTAAACATATGGACACATAGCAGGAAACATAGCTAATGCCTAATTAATAATCCCTAATTATTACATGTGGGATTGACCTACTATAGCAATGAAACCATATTTACTTTGCATTTGTTGCCTCATTGCAATATCATGTGTATAACTTATAATCAAGGTTCGTCTTAGGTCTGTGGAGCAATCCCCATGTATGGGTTAACTCTTCACTTTTCAGTCGGTAAGAAAGTAGAGCAATAATAATTACCCAATAAGCAGTGTAATGCTTTACCTAAAAAATACCAATACAGCCAGTCCCCGGGTTACGTACAGGGTAGGTTCTGTAGGTTTGTTTTTTAAGTCAAAACTGTATATTTTATAATTGTAATCCCAGTCAAATTTTTTTTGGTCTTTGTGACAACTGGATTTTATAAATGTTAGATTGTAGACACCATTCAGAACTATTATAGCTGTTTTTTGTACAGTAAAATCCCAACATACAGAAGTTTCTTTGTAACTAGGGGTCGTCTGTAAGTCGGGTGTTCTTAAGTAGGGGACCGCCTGTACATGGCTTCTCCTTTATATTCTTCATTTATATTCTAGAAGTTCAACTTTTAATTTTACACAGAGCACCTTAACCACCTTTGGTCATTGGTATTAGCTCCACACCTTTGATTAACAACTTCAAGATACCTACTACTAACTTTACATTGTTGTATAAAACCTGTCAGTTCAAAGTGTAATGGGGTTGTCTACTTTCAGCAAATAATTGAGATTATTTGTGCAATGAAAAGTTAAACAATTTTCCTATGCATTTTCTGTATTAATTTATTACGGTTTTCTAGGTCTCTGGATGCCGATTTCCAACAGGAAGCTTCTTTGTTGACTTCCTGTGAATAAAAAAACGATCACTGGTCATGTAATGTCTTGCAGGTCCATGACTTGTTATATCACAGACAGTTATGAGAGCCGTGTGTTATAACTAGTGCACCTGTGTGACATCACATGACCAGGGACCGTTTTTCATGCACAGGAAGTAAAAAATGAAGCTTCCTGTTAATTGACTGCCAGCAGAGAAATGGATGAAAAATTTATACAAAAAGTAAAAATTGTACAGCTTTTCATCACACAACCAACATCCATTATTTGCTGAAAGTGGACAACCTTTAACTTTTTGTGTATAAACACGAGGATTTTTTTTTTTTTTTGCAGAGAGCAATACTTGACCTCTTCATTATTGGATCAACACAGTAGACTCCCCTGGCTGCTCCAGAGGATGACCTAAAAACTTACATTCTCAGTGTCAGGTACTATGACAATGGATAGATGCTCTGCAAAAACACTCTGACCCAACATCCTTACAACTACTTTTCTTTCAGGCAGAATTAGAGGGAGGGCCTTATATACAGTCAAACAAATGAAACATAATTTATGCTTGAGAGAGGACCTGTCGCCCTAAAAACTAAAGTAATAAGCTCTTAGTGCACCAACAGTCCCAGCAGTGTTACATTGCTAGCCTTATCAGAAAGGCTAGCAGACATTGGCGTGCTGTACACTAGAAACGCCACACCGCTCTCAAAGCGGTCCGGCGTATTCATGAGGAAGCGGTCCGAGGTGCTGCCTCTTCCCCGGACCACTCCGCCCACTCCATAGGCCCGCGGTGACTGCCACCGTCCCTAATCCTGCCTCTTCATGAATACACTGGACCGCTTAGAGAGTGGTCCGGGGTTTGTAGTGTACAGCACAGCAGTGTTTGTTAGTGTTATCGGAGGTTTCCTATAATGCTAGCAGTGTAACACTGCTGGGACTGTTGTAGCACTAGGAGCTGCTTACTTTAGTAATCAGCTCCTAGTGCAGTTTTTAAGGGTGACAGGTCCTCTTTAAATGGTAAATTATCGTTCAGATCTATGTCACACCATAGCTTTCCTATATTTCATTATCTGGCACATAGAGGGCAGGGGATACAAATAGCGGCACATAGAAATGACTGTATAATATTCCAGCCTCTAGGCCCCCAATCCAACATCTGTAACATGTGACTCACCTACGGTTTAGAATTTTGACCATTAGTGTCTTCTTGTGGATATTGTGGGCCTCTGGGTCTCCAGGGCTCGGGTATGATTTCTGCCTAAGCGTTCTCAATATTTTAGTAAAACCTATAAACTGGTGACAACAAGATCTGATATGGTGCCAATACCTGGTGTTGCCGGTATGCGGTCAGCCGCATCCAATTAACCTATCTCTCAGATAATTAATTACAAAATTAGTAATTGTGTCAAGCACTGTTAACATGATACAGTCACTGAATTATCATAAATATACGTTAACTGGATGGGGCCAGTCACGTACCGGTAACTCCACAGCCGCACCACGTATTTCCACCCATACAATGATATGTTCTAATATATATATTAGACAACATAATGATCACAGAGAACAGGTAAACTTTCCAAAATTGGTTTGACATTTTGACTTGAATCTGTCCTTATCCTCACTATGACCATTCACAGTCTGCGCTTATTTACTGAATGTCTTGATATTTTGCCTTAGCCATCTATTTATTCTCTGTGCCTTGCTGCCTGTTTGTCTCTGAACTTTACATTGGACATGACCCATCTCTAGGACAGGAATTTTTTTCTACCTTATTTTTGATCCAGCTGAATTATATGTGCACATGGTGAATCATATGCACGACACTAACAGGCTGCTAGTAATACAGATGACAAAGGTGATAACAAGCATAAATTGATTATTTATTGATTATAGGTTTATAAAATAAACTGCATTTAAGGTATATAAGCATACTTGTTTTAAAATATGCCACGTCACAATATATATTTAAAAAATACAATGGGCCACGTGTATCATAGTCTCTCTGAGGTGAATTTTAGAGACATTGGGGGTCATTTACTAAGGGCCCGATTCGCGTTTTCCCGACGTGTTACCCGAATATTTCCGATTTGCGCTGATTTCCCCTGAATTGCCCCGGGTCGGATTGTGGCGCATCGGTGCTGGCAGGCACGCAACGGAAATCGGGGGGGGTGGCCGAATGAAAACCCGACGGATTCGGAAAAACCACCGCATTTAAAAAAAAATCTGTCTCGGAGCTTGCACTTACCTTCACTCAGCCCGGCTCGGTGAACTCCAGTGCGTTCTGATGCTTTTCAGCGCAGCAGCACCACCTGGTGGGCGGCGGAGGAACTACCTTAATGAATCCCGGCTGGACCCCAATCCAGCGCAGAGAACGCGCCGCTGGATCACGAATGGACCGGGTAAGTAAATCTGTCCCATTGTATGATCCTGACTTTTTACTTGTGATACATGTTCAGTTTTTCCTATCCTGGCAGGTGCAAATTTTGGCTTCTTTTCGAGACTTTTTGTTACAAATGTCTCAAATCCACATGGACACAAGCCACGTGAGGGGGTTATATACAGGAGAGGATACAAGCCATGTGAGGGGTTATATACAGGAGAGGATACAAGCCATGTGAGGGGGTTATATACAGGTGTGAACAGAAGCCATATGAGGGGGTTATATACCGGAGAGGACCCAAGCCATGTGAGGGGTTATATACAGGAGAGGACACAAGCCACGTGAGGGGGATTATATACAGGAGTGGATACAAGCCATGTGAGGGGGTTACATACAGGAGAGGATACAAGCCATGTGAGGGGTTATATACAGGAGAGGATACAAGCCATGTGAGGGGTTATATACAGGAGAGGATACAAGCCATGTGAGGGGTTTATATACAGGAGAGGATACAAGCCATGTGAGTGGGTTATATACAGGAGAGGACACAAGCCACGTGAGAGGGGTTATATACAGGAGTGGATACAAGCCATGTGAGGGGGTTATATACAGGGGAGGACACAAGCCACGTGAGGGGAGTTATATACAGGAGTGGATACAAGCCATGTGAGGGGGTTATATACAGGAGAGGACACAAGCCATGTGAGGGGGTTATATACCGGAGAGGATACAAGCCACGTGAGGGGTTATATAAAGGAGAGGATACAAGCCACGTGAGGGGGTTATATACAGGAGAGGATACAAGCCATGTGAGAGGATTATATACAGGGAGAGGACACAAGCCACGTGGGGATTATATACAGGGAGAGGATACAAGCCACATGAGGGGTTATATACAGGAGAGGATACAAGTCGCATGAGGGGGTTATATACAGGAGATGACACAAGCCATGTGAGGGGGTTATATACAGGAGTGGACACAAGCCATGTGAGAGGGTTAAATACAGGAGAGGATACAAGCCATGTGAGGGGGTTATATACAGGAGAGGATACAAGCCGTGTGAGGGGGTTATATACAGGAGTGGATACAAGCCACGTGAGGGGTTATATACAGGGAGAGGATACAAGACATGTGAGGGGGTTATATACAGGAGTGGACACAAGCCACGTGAGGGGGTTATATACAGGAGAGGACACAAGCCACGTGAGGGGTTATATACAGGGAGAGGATACAAGCCACGTGAGGTGGTTATATACAGGGAGAGGATACAAGACATGTGAGGGGGATATATACAGGAGAGAACACAAGCCATGTGAGGGGGTTATATACAGGGAGAGGATACAAGCCATGGGAGGTGGTTATATACAGGAGAGGATACAAGCCACTTGAGGGGGTTTTATACAGGAGTAGACACATGCTACGTGAGGGGGTTATATACAAGCGGTCCCCTACTTAAGAACACTCGACTTACATACAACCCCTAGTTACAAACGGACCTCTGTATATTGGTAATTTATTGTACTTTAGTCTTAGGCTACAATAAACAGCTATAACAGTTATCAAATGTGTTTGTATTAAAGCTTTAGTGTTAATATTGATTCTTATGACAACTCAACATTTTTAAAATCCAATTGTCACAGAGACCAAAAAAGTTCTGGCTGGGATTACAATGATAAAATATACAGTTCCGACTTACATACAAATTCAACTTAAGAACAAACCTACAGACCCTATCTTGTATGTAACCCGGGGACTGCCTGTACAGGAGAGGATACAAGCCACGTGAGGGGGTTATATACAGGAGAGGAAACTACTGTTAATTTGGGATTTAACATGTAGCATTTTTAATGCATTTTGAAACTAATTACAACAGCTGAGGAGAGGTGATTTTCCTAATTACATTACTGTTAACATTTGAATTTACAAAACGCATAGTAAACGCAATGTTAACACATGCGTTAACGTGCCGTTTATGTTGCATTTTGTAAATGCAAATGTTAACAAAACAGGTTACTGTGCAAAATTTTAAACATTTAAACCATGTGATATAATTCTAATTTACATGTTAAAATCGGGTCCATGAAAAAACCCTTCCTTTGCACCTGCCCTATGCTTGATGTAGGGGATTTCTGCTCAGCAGTCATCTACATCCCACACACTATTGTAATAGAAGATAACACCTTCATAGCAAACAACTCCACTAATTCATTACCTCCACTAATAAAAAAATGTCAGGAAAAATCTTCATAGACCCTTCTATCTTCATAAATCTTCATAGGCCTTGAGACTGCTATAAAGCACATCACTAAATGCTGTTATTAGAGCTCAGGCAAGATGGCAGTCCTCATATTGATCTTTTGTATAATCTCTAGGTGTCTGCTGTATTATACAACAGACACATGCTATTAACAGCTGCAATCAGTACTGGCAGTCGTCTTGGCTGTTAACTCATTAAGATGCCCCTGTTGAATGTGAGAGCTACAACAAGTGGGTGCCACATATAACAAGGGGTCATATGGCTTCATAAATGGTGATCTAAAACAATTAAGGAAAGGGAGTTAAAACAAATTGCTGCAACATGAAGAGTTGTTGTTTGCTGGACAATAGGACTTTTTTCCTATAATATGAACAATTAAGGCATTAAACGGTATAAAATAACATATACCTTATATACTCGAGTATAAGCCTAGTTTTTCAGCACAAAAAATTTGCTGAAAAAACTCAAATTCGGCTTATACTCGAGTCAAAAAATAAATATATCTAAACTCACCTTTCCGGCGACCCCTGTATATCTTCTGTGCGATCTGTCCGTCAGCCGCGGCAGGCTATATACACTGGGGCAGGGTCTGGCAGGCTATATACACTGGGGCAGGGTCTGGCAGGCTATATACACTGGGGCAGGGTCTGGCAGGCTATATACTGGGGAGGCTGTGACCAATGCATTCCCCACCCTCAGCTTATACTCGAGTCAATAGGTTTTCTCAGTATTTTGTGGTAAAATTAGGGGCCTCGGCTTATACTGAAATATCACATGGTCATAAGTATTCAGACCCTTTGCTGTGACACTCATATTAAACCACATGCTTCCAATCCCTTCTGATGTTCCTTGGTACACACCTGTCTATATAAGACCTCACAGTGCATGTCAGAGCCCATGAGAATCATGAGGTCTAAGGAACTGCCAAAGGAGCACAGAGACCATGACATGATCATGGGAGAAGAACCTTGGTGAGAGAGGTAAATAAAAATCCCAAGATCACTGTGGCTGAGCTCCAGAGGTGCAGTAGGGAGATGGGAGAACAATCACTGTGACCTTCCACCAGACAGGGCTTTATGGCAGAGTTTGCCAACAGAAGTCTCTCCTCAATGCAAGACATATGAAAGCTACATACAATTTGCAAAAAAACACATGAACGACTCCCAAACTATGAGAAATAAGATTCTCTGGTCTGATATGGAGAAAAGCAGGCGCTGCTCATCACCTGCCAAACACAATCTCAACAGTGACACATGGTGGTGGCAGCATCATGATATGGGGGAAAGGGGTTTGCTGCAGGGATAGGATGACTTGTTGCAATTAAAGGAAAGATTAATTCGGCCAAGTACAGAGATATCCTGGATGAAAACCTTCCAACAAGACAATGACCTTAAGCACACAGCTTAAATCACAAAGCAGTGTCTTCACAACAACTCTGTGACCCAATTGAGCATCTCTGGAGATTCTTAAAAATGGCCTCCACCAAGGTTCATCATCCAACCTGAGGGAAGTGGAGAGGATCTGAAAGTAAGAGGCAGAGGATCCCCAAATGCAGGTGTGAAAACCTTGATGCATCATTCCCAGGAAGACTCGTGGCTGTACTATCTCCAAAGCTGCTTCTACTTAATACTGAGCAAAGGCTAAAAATAACTTACAGAGTCCAGATGAGGAGCATAAAACACGAAAAAGTGACATGTTGCATATATAAATTACTATATAAAATAAAATTAAGGCAATATGGCTAACATGCAACAGTGGAGCATCAACCAAGGTCAAGGTCAGGGTTAGTTAGGAGTTGAGTAACAGAAACAAGGTGCCACAAGTGCTACAGTACAAAATCTGTACTGATCTCTTACTGCAGGAAAATGATACCCTATGGCAGGGGTGGCGAACCTATGGCACTGGTGCCAGAGGTGGCACTCTGAGACCTTTCTGTGGGCACCCAGGCCATCACCCCAGCATGAAGTTCACCAGACAGGACTCAAAGTATCTTCCTACAGAATCTTCCTACAATGATAGTAGAATTTGCCCTCCTCCTTTCAACTGTGTTGGTGTAGCCGCATCTGAGGTTACACGAGGTGGCTACTCCACGCCCCGGTAGCCACTTTACCCCTCCCACTCACCCATCTTCGGCGCGCAGCTCCGCGTAGCTGCGCGCCCTCGTCCGGCGATCCTGCCGTCTGCGCATGCGCAGAAGAGCAGGTCCGCGCTTGCGCGGTCACTGCTCCGAAACAGGTGCGGGCCTGCTCTTCTGCGCATGCGCAGACGGCAGGATCGCCGGACGAGGGCGCGCAGCTACGCGGAGCTGCGCGCCGAAGATGGGTGAGTAGGAGGGGTAAAGTGGCTACCGGGGCGTGGAGTAGCCGCCTCGTGTAACCTCAGATGCGGCTACTCCACGCACCAGTAGCCGCATAAGTAAATTTGAATATATGTGGAATAAAAGTTATCAAAAAAGTGAGGGGACGTGAGGATTAGCCCTTAAAAGGGCTATCCTCACGTTCCATTGATCCACCTACCTTTATAGGTAGATTTGTGGTGGTAGGTTTCCTTTAAAGGTACTGTTTGACATTTGAGTGGGTTACTTGTGCTCACGGGTTTAAGTAGTTGTTACCTCACCAATTTACAGGGACAATTCCTGGTGAGCAGTCCTGTCACCTTTTTCTTATGTACTTTTGTCAGTCATGGACTTCTTGCACCCATCTGAGGCTCTGCTCCCTCCAATGGAGGCCTACAGCATTTTTAAACACTAACAAATGTAGTTGGGGACTTGAGGGGGTGCAGAAGCCCCAGGAGCTTTAGGGAGCCCATAGGGCAGTGAAGGCGAACCTTTTAGAGCCTGAGTGCCCAAACTTCAACCAAAAGCCACTTATTTATTGCAAAGTGCCAGCAGTAATTTATTTCTCCTTGTTTTTGACAACTTGCACTCGTCCAGCCTTCTTAGGACACCAACACAGTTGAAAGGAGGAGGGCAAATTCTCCTATCATTGTAGGAAGATTCTGTAGGAAGATACTTTGAGTCCTGTCTGGTGAACTTAATGCTGGGGTGATGGCCTGGGTGCCCACAGAAAGGTCTCAGAGTGCCACCTCTGGCACCAGTGCCATAGGTTCGCCACCACTGCCATAGGGTATCATTTTCCTGTAGTAAGAGATCAGTACAGATTTTGTACTGTAGCACTTGTGGCACCTTGTTTCTGTTACTCAACTCCTAACTAACCCTGACCTTGACCTTGGTTGATGCTCCACTGTTGCATGTTAGCCATATTGCCTTAATTTTATTTTATATAGTAATTTATATATGCAACATGTCACTTTTTCGTGTTTTATGCTCCTCATCTGGACTCTGTAAGTTATTTTTAGCCTTTGCTCAGTATTGAGTAGAAGCAGCTTTGGAGATAGTACAGCCACGAGTCTTCCTGGGAATGATGCATCAAGGTTTTCACACCTGCATTTGGGGATCCTCTGCCTCTTACTTTCAGATCCTCTCCACTTCCCTCAGGTTGGATGATGAACCTTGGTGGAGGCCATTTTTAAGAATCTCCAGAGATGCTCAATTGGGTCACAGAGTTGTTGTGAAGACACTGCTTTGTGATTTAAGCTGTGTGCTTAAGGTCATTGTCTTGTTGGAAGGTTTTCATCCAGGATATCTCTGTAACCGAAACAGGCGCGGGCCTGCTCTTCTGCGCATGCGCAGACGGCAGGATCGCCGGACGAGGGTGCGCAGCTACGCGGAGCTGCGCGCCGATGATGGGTGAGTAGGAGGGGTAAAGTGGCTACCGGGGCGTGGAGTAGCCGCCTCGTGTAACCTCAGATGCGGCTACTCCACGCCCCAGTAGCCGCATAAGTAAATTTGAATATATGTGGAATAAAAGTTATCAAAAAAGTGCAGGGACGTGAGGATTAGCCCTTAAAAGGGCTATCCTCACGTCCCATTGATCCACCTACCACCCAATCTACCTTTATAGGTAGATTTGTGGTGGTAGGTGCCCTTTAAGTGTAATTTAGAAATGTTCAAATAATGTCTTTATTTTGATTATTACAGCCACTATTCCTATAAAAAGGAATTGTATTCTTCCCGTCTGGTTCTAAAGATGCAGTCAATGGGGCGGAGAAGCTCATCTATGCAGTCAAGCTCACTCCACCTCCTCATTGCTGCTACATCACTGAAACATGATTCGCTGAAGGCTTGTTTGCACTACTAATTTCGACAGCTATTTTCAGCTGACTTAGGCCACATTCACACAACCGCAATGGAGTCCATGATCTGGTTGCAAATTTTACGGCTCCCATTAAGGTCTACCACACCCGGTTGCGGTGTGGGCAGATTTGCAGCGCAGTCAGTCATCTTTCAATGGAGATTGGAGGGGTGAGGAGCGCTCACTCCCCCTCCCTTCTCCACCCAGCCTTGAGCACACTGCCATGTGAATGTAGCCTGACAGTGTATTGCCCAATATGCATCATTTGCTATACTATTATTTCATAATGGAGGTGACCTTAAACCAGTGGTACATGTTAATTTATGGAACTAGCCATACTGGAATAAGAAGCTCCATCCATCGCTGTTATTTTACCCCTGCGTTTCATGAATCTCTCTTTATGCAGGACAGCTTAATTATGTGCACAGAGACTGGAATTAATGGTTTGATCCAACGCTTCTGTTAATCGACAGTAAATTTCTTCCACTCTTAGTTCTGGAGCTTGGAAATATAATTAACGGCTTTTGTTATCTCCATATGGTAATGTTTTCATTTTTCAGTAAATAGCTGCACTTCCCACTTGGTTTCACAATCTTAAAATAGCATCAGATTTTTAATTTTTAATTATGTTTTCCCTTTGTTTGTTTCATGAGCTGGAATATCAGACGCTTTCATTTATCTACTAATGAAGACCATTAATCTATTTGCTTTCTACAACAACAGCAAAAGAAAGTTTTCACTGCCTCCACTTATCTATTTTATGTACAGTATATAGTGTCCAGAATATAGTGCTCCAGTCACACTTATCAGCTGTATTAATGGGTTTGTCCATCAAATGGTACATAAACCCTGTCTACGAGATGAGGATAAATTAAAGATTACTGGTGGTAAAAAAGAAGGGCCAAAAGCCCTTCCGTGACTAGCAATCTCCCTTGCATGTGTGAACAGCGTGCCATTCACTTTAGTTATCCGAATCTTGCTCCTTCCTCTTGTATTCTGCAGACTTCCCCTAGATGTGAGTAACTGCTCAGATAGCTGTTACTATGGACATTCCGTCTTCATAAAGAAGCTGAGACTACAGAGGGAGAGACACGCCCCCATCTCTCTCCCTCCAATTAGCTGATCACCTTATGTCTCACTGCCCCAGCACTCATGTGCTGCCAGGAACATTGACTAATGTAATAACCAAGCACCTAAACTCTTATCTTCCCTTCAGCTTCACTTGTATGTAAACAAATAAACCACACAGACACAGGATGCAGCCCCTCCTCCCCCCATCACCTCACACAAGGAAGTGGCAGGAGACACTCTCCAAGTCTTCAAGCTGTGCCCTCATGTGCTGTTACATAGATAGATAGATAGATAGATAGATAGATAGATAGATAGATAGATAGATACAATATCAAAAAATTGAGGCAGCACTCCCAAATGAAAGTGAAAAAATGGAAGGGTTTATTCACAAACCGGCGACGTTTCGGTGTTTATCACCTTTTTCAAGCAATGTGTGCATACAAATGGACAAACTTATATACCCCCAAGTGGGAGGGTTTACAACAATGACATCATGTACAAATGTGCAAATACAATCATAATCAGAGAGGATAAGTTAAAGTGCTAGTGCTAGTTTAATTCATAAAACTTATTAAATCTTATCACATGATACCTTGTGTACGAATGATAGTGCAGGGTTAGATATCAATGTCCGGCGTCTCACTAACTTAATAATGGCGACAAAGTGCTTGTTCGCGTCTGTACAACTCCACTGCGCATGACCGGAAGTCTATGTCATGTGCGCATGCGCGGATTCAATCACGGAGTGAATGGTGGCCATATTGGATGTGGGAACCGCGATATATGTGTACACGTAAGTATCTGGCAATATCGGGTCTAGTGTAAAATTGTAATGCTTATACGGAGTGTCTTATAGACCAGTGTATGTGACGGTGTGTATAAATTAAGGGACCTGGTCACGGCATGTGGGCAGAGCTGGCAAACAGCTTGGCGTGAGTGCCCGCTGATGCCAGAACATAAGCACAAATGCATATGGTGCTTTCGAGGTCACTAAAAAGTGAGAACGAGCACCCACATAGCGCAAGTAAGAGCCCACAACACCTGCGACATTTCGGTCCCATATATAAGATGTACACCCCACATACATACGACCCATAGTCAGTACCGAAGTACAATATTGCAGAATCCCAGATGTGGCCCAGATGAGACGCCAGTGCATGAATCAATCTTCAAGTGCAAGTGACAGTGCATATGATGTGATAATGATCTAAAAAATAGAGAAGAAGTGTTAAAACCACATAAATGAAAACATTTCTTTAAGACATATTGCATATTCCAATGTCAATCAGATAATAAGAACACGAGTATTGCAGAATAGAAGATGTATTCACATAGAGGATGTATTTACATAATTGATCCCAGATTAAAGTCTACATTGAGACCATGAGGTTTCAGGGTGTTCAGCCTATATATCCATTGTAACTCCTTCTTGCGTAGAAGTTTCTCCCTATTACCACCACGTCGTAGTTTGGGTACATGGTCTATTAATGTGAATTTTAATTGTGTTTCCATGTGTCCACAATCCGAGAAATGCTTGGAGACTGGAAGATCCTGTCTGGCCTTTCTGATGGTATATCTATGCTGAGTGAAGCGAATTTTAAATTCTAATGTCGTCTCCCCAACATATGCCAGCCCACATGGGCATTTTAGTAGATAAATAACATGATCACTATTACAATTAAGATAATGTCTAATCCGAAAAGTTTCACCATTATGTTCAAAAGTCTCCGGACATTGATATCTAACCCTGCACTATCATTCATACATAAGGTATCATGTGATAAGATTTAATAAGTTTTATGAATTAAACTAGCACTAGCACTTTAACTTATCCTCTCTGATTATGATTGTATTTGCACATTTGTACATGATGTCATTGTTGTAAACCCTCCCACTTGGGGGTATATAAGTTTGTCCATTTGTATGCACACATTGCTTGAAAAAGGTGATAAACACCGAAACGTCGCCGGTTTGTGAATAAACCCTTCCATTTTTTCACTTTCATTTGGGAGTGCTGCCTCAATTTTTTGATATTGTGTACATGCGAGTCTCCTACCAGGACTGGTGAGTCTTTGCACCCCCCCCCCCCTTCTTAGGGGTCTCTGTATGACACTGTGCTGCTGTGGACTTTCTTTTTCTAGATAGATAGATAGATAGATAGATAGATAGATAGATAGATAGATAGATAGATAGATAGATTATATAGATAAATATGAGATAGATAGATAGATAAATAGATAGATATGAGATAGAAAAATAGATATATATGAGATAGATAGATAAATAGATAGACAGATAGATAAAGACACATACATAGATAGATAGACATAATGTAGATAGAATATACATAGTGTCAGATCTACTGGAAGGGACACCGTGTCTGCTGGTCCTTCTACCCTCCATGCTGACAATGCTAGCGGTCCTCCCCGAGTTTCTGCGCGTCTCCACGCTGGCTCCGTCCCCGGTCCGCAGTGAGTTAACCCTGCTGCACGCGTGGGGCAGCGGGCATCCAGGACAAGTGCGCTTTAGGGAAATCTTAGCTGACTGTCTTCTGAATCAGCCTGGGTTCCTGCTCCTATGGGATTCTGGGGGCAGATCTCAGGCTGCATAAATTGGATTTGGACCTTCCACCTGTGCCAGTGTTTGTCCTTCTGGAACTTACAACCTAGCTGGATTCCTGGTAGGTAGGTAGATAGATAGATGGATACGAGATGGATAGATAGAGAGATAGATAGATAGATAGATAGATAGATAGATAGATAGATAGATGTAAGATAGCTCTGGTCTCATTGGTCAGCAGCAGCCGCTTGTGATGAGGTGACAGGAGGCAGGTCCCGCCCCTTCATCTTGCTGATTGTAGTTTTTTTGAGAACTGGAAACCATTGTTGCTATGGGCCAAAAAAGGTCCTAAATGAGGACCGAGAGGCAAAATACTTTGAGGAATGATTCCCAAATGACGGTTACACTTTAAATATTTTGACCTGCTCCAGGCTCCTGCTCCCTAAACAAGTTTGCGGGTGCATAGATGTCCCCATAGACGGCAATGGCGGCCTGGTGGCAGTACAGTGCCACACATGTGTGGCACCGTTCTGCGCCGTACACCGGGAAAAGATAGAGCACGCTAGAGAATACACCCTTACATGTATTATACCTGCTGTGATCTACTCTACTAACTGCACTGTTGTTACTACACAGTAGTCCATCCTTGTGCACCGCTTTCTCCTTCTGCCCATTGGATTCCAGCCGTGTTTACCAGCATTGTAACAGTAGGATTCCAATTCTGAACATATCCGGCTCATGTGGGCAAAAAACCTTTTTATTTTACAGGTTGATCTAGGGTTTACGGGTATGTGTTAAGTGCACATCTTAGGTTTTTCTTGCCCTTCCATTATTTATAACGACAACAGAAACATGATAGAAAATAACCTCAGAATATGAAGCTAAGGTTAACAGACGATTAATGGAAGGTTAACGCTTTTGCCTTGAGTATTCTGTTATGCTCTTCCATTATAGAATCTATGTGTGAACTGAGACTAACTATACAAAAGCCAGGGAACAATACCATGGTTAGAAGCCTGAGGGAGAAATGATCTAAAGTCTGTGTTAAAGAGAAGCTGTGTAAAGAAATACAGGAGAAAATGCAAAAAAGAGAGATCACGCTCCCATAGAGTAGTAAGTGGAGTTGAATCAAGTTGACTAGCTCACAGGTGTCCTGGGTCCCAATAGGTGGGGAATTACCTGAGACAGGCTAGATGGTACGCCTATAGTGGCGATGGCTGCACACTGTCCTGCTACCTGGATAGTAATGTCCAGTAGGGCTTCATTAAATTTGGAAAAAAAAGCGGACTCCAAAGTGCCACTTCCACAAATAATTTATTTGTTTATATGAGGTCCCCCCTCTTCATCAGATCCTATATGATCAAATAGTATACATATGTAAATAGAGTAGGAAACATGGTGTACACATGTAATAAAAGCAATATGCATGTAATAACAATGCATTGTTACAATCTACATATGTAAAAAACAAGAAGCAAAGTATATACATACATTAAGGTAGAAAATAAATCAAAATTAATTTGAATAAACTATAAAATTGCTAAATGAATTAACAGATAAAAGATCCATATAGTTATAAAATAATGGACAATAAATAGGAGATAGGGTACAGAAGATTCTGAAACAAGTAGTGGGGGTATATAGGGTAAGTCATGGAGCGAGGTAAGAAAATGGCACTACAGTTCTGGCATGAGATGGGAACTAACATGAAAGGGCAGGAACCCGAACACAGCACATAAATGAGGTCATAAATATAGAAACTTCTAGAGAAACTCTTGAGAAGTGTTGAAACTATAATAGCGAGAAATAGAATAGGTATTCACATGTCTGTATGACCTGGTGGCCTACTTAGGAGACTCCTGTAGACAAATCAAATCACAGGGAGCTTTGGAAATTGCACTTCAGTTTTTTTGGTGGAAATGGAAGGTTAAATGTAAAAGTAGCTGGAACAAATCATGATATGGTTGTGTCCAAAAGCCTTATGTGATTTGGCATCATAGCCACCATAACACTGTGCCAAGTCCCAGACGTTTAATAAGCAATTGTTCTTCTCTTGTGATCTTCACCTTGAGTTTGTTCACATCTATAATAAATAGAAAATGAATACCTATTATCTGTGTGGATGTCCTTTTCTCCTACGGCAAGAGATGTTTCCAATAAAAACAGTCATCCTAATAATTTCCTGGATTACGAGAGTCACGTTCAACCCGTTTCGAAGACGCAGGAGGAAGTTGAGGAAGTTCTTCACATAACAATTGTCTTTTTACTAGATGCAATTATAGACTATGGATGCAAATAATTACGTAAAGCGTAGCAAGGACTGTTTTATCTATGCTGAGTTATCTATGCTCTAGTTTCTGCTCAGCTCTTTCTATATGACCCATTAACTTATATGGAAAATGGCCTCGGGTGCAGAAATTCCTTCTCCAAAAGAGCTGTGACTCCTCGACTAGACTCCTAGACTAATCATCGTTTCAGAGTATATCCTATTAATTTGAACCGAAACCCTTTATTAAAGTAGAGAGCAGAGTGTAACATGATGCACTTACACATTCCTAGAAAACCATTACTAGTACCCCCTTCTTATATACCATTAATAATAATGCTTTTTTCAGCAACAGAGAGGCATGAAGACCCCCTCAGGGCTTAGGAACAGGTCTTTCTACTGCACCCTTAAAGGTGTTCTCCAGTGACAACAGGTTAGACCCTATCCCAGGGACCCCAGGGGAATGGGGGTCTGTTATACCCCTAGATAAAGAGAACAGCTTGCACCGATTGCTCTTTTCATCCCTACGGCGCTGTTGGGGCTTGCAGAGTGTGGCACTAGACTATCTCCATCAATGCAATAGAGCTGAATAGAGCAGCTAGCAATTGCATGACTGGCTGCTCTCTTCATCTCAGGGGTACAACAGGGGTACAACGGATAGAACTAACTTGTATGTCACTGGAAAACCCCTTTGAGGTGAGCCCTTGAGATCAGATCATAGCCAAGGGCATATGTGTATTATGTTTCATCCAATATCTTTTCTTAATTCATCAAATTCTCACTGTAGTTTTCTCTTCTCACCAATTGTTCAAAAAATAGAAGTTGTTCTCTGATTGGTTGCCTTGAGCAACTAGAATAGAGGCTTCTGATAAATCTCCCCCATGACTGCATATTCCTCAACAAATTTCATTTTATTGCCAGGAAAGCCGCAGCCACATTAGATGGTTGGGCAGAAGAATTTCATAGTGGAGAAACATAGTGGACACTGTTGAACATATTGAGGGAGATTTATAATGCCTTCTCCAACAGTTTTTCTTTAACTGTGCCAGGATTCAGGGGTAGTGGACCCACACCACGGAAGATGACGTAAGCCGACACCTGGGACAGAGTCCAAGTGACAGTTGGTTTTCACCAGAGCCCGCCGCAACGCGTGTTGGACTTACTGCAGCGTGGTACCACCAGGTCGCTCCATAGGCACGACTTTGTCCGCGGTGGCGGCCAAGGCGAAGTGCAGAGTTGTAGTAGAGCAGAATTGTCGTTGGGGACAGGTAGCATGGGCTCGTAGTCAGTAGCAGGGAAGAAGGTCAGGGCTGGCAGCAGAGAAACGTGCCGGACCGCCGGAGACACAGAAAGAAAGTGGACAGTTAAGACAGTCTGGAGGGACACTGGGGCTCGGAGAGAGGCTCGAGTGCACCTGCAACCGGGTACATGGGTTGCAGGAGCGCCTGTGACAAACTGCTTGTAGCTATGTACCTTCTGCAGCTATGAGGGTGCCAGTAGTTTAATGGTGTAAAATATTTGAATGGTGTAAAATCTTGTGACACTGCCCCTTTAAAGTTCATTTTTTGTTCCCCTATCAATCGATTCTTGTGAAGAAGACGAAGAGGACCTAAAAGCCCCTCTGCCATTTGAGACAATATCAGTAAAAGTCTGGTAGGTGGGGAGTCATAGAGTTTACGGGATTTAATTGAAACCAGTGAACATACAATTGACTATTGTAGATGCCTTGATGGCAAAAAAGCGCAGTACTGCCCTGGCATATCTCTGGTATTATGCAACGCTGTAGAAGAATTAACAAAGAATTAAGAATTATATTGAACACGATGTCCTTGGTCCACGTGTTAAATTGGGCTTCTGTGCCAGGTGTCTACCACTCATGCCAAGTCACACACAGGAGATTTATTACTGAAGGAGACTATAGTGCCCATTGCCCCAACGCTACATGCCAACAAGTCACTGTTATTAAATGCACAGTAAAATCATTTTTATACACAAAGATTTCCCTTGTCCTGGTGATCGGTGGGGTGTCCTAGAGGTGTGACCCCAGCAGTCATGCTCTCACCTTCTAAATTCTGCCATATTATATATATTATGTATATGCAATCTAATTAATTTATGTAACGAATCCATTAAGAGAGCAATTCCCAATTTTCTTAACTTTCATGTTTCAGCAAACAATTATTCATGCTGTGCAACTTATCGAAATTAATGTACATGAATAATACTTTCCAGAAGGGGTCTATTATAGTCTAACTATAGCAATATTCCCTCGTATGGAAAGCGAAATATGTGACACAAGTACAGATGGTGCAACAGCTGGAAATGTAGAAGTCCTGGCTGTATATGTTTATTTTATTTCATGTCTATGTCAATGTGATCAAGTTATTAATATTAATAGAAAAAGTGACAAATGTATATTTGAAGCAATTTCTATTTGAATGTGGAATATTGTGCCCTAATGCAGCCATATAGCTCAGAATGTAACTGTAATGCACAGAGGTGTCAAATTCCATACAATTTCCAATTCTATTTATATGAAGGTGCTCCCTACTGATCCTTGGAGGAAATATATCTGCACATATGCACATATGGTACAGATGGATCTGTACTGCTCCGTACTGAAGACTTGTCCTGTTTCCGTTCACAGTAAAACATGTGAGGTAAAACTAAAGTTCCCACGCAAAAGAAATACAAATTTGTCCTCCAACTATAATGTATAACTTATAGTAAAGGTCTTCTCATATAGGGAAAAGAGGAATTATGAGTTGGTTAAAGGGAACCTGTCCAATAGAAGTAGGGATAAAGCTGTTCAGAGGTATGTAATGTACAGCTGGTCAAGGACTACGAGGATCTCCACATTTAAACAGTCCTGTGAGTATAGCTACTATTCATATAGTTTGTTTAGTCACCTCATTCGGCGATCTTAGCACTCACTTGTTCGGAGACCTCAGGGCTGAGACGCACATACCGTAGCTCTGACTGTCGGACAGAGTGTTATCGTCCACATGCCACTCTGTCCAACAGTCAGAGCTATGTGCGTCTCAGCCCTGAGGTCTCCGAACAAGAGAGTGCTATGATCGCCGAATGAGGTGACTAAACAAACTATATGAATAGTAGCTATACTCACAGGACTGTTTAAATATCTGCTAGGCGCTATATGCATAAAAGCAAATACCCGCATGTATGAAGATTCTTGTGAAGATTGATGTATATATGTAAATATCAAAGTAAAGTAAACGTTTGAAAAATGACATCATTGTCTTTGGTGGTCGAATTATAGGACACTGTTTATTGATAAAGAGAACCTGTCACCAGGAGACCCATTTTTAGCACTCCCCCAGTCCCCACAAAGCATAGCCCACACACTGCTAAAGAGTTTTTGTATAAAAAATAGGTTTTACAGAAAAAAAGATATGTTATATAGTACCTTTCCATGTGCTGTGTGACTAGGCACTTGTCCCCTGGGAGTGGCTATAGAGGAGCAGTGCCCCCCCCCCCACCCTAAAGAAACCGCTCCTCCATGTGTCCTTTTCAAATATATGAAAACGCCCATCACTTGGCTTTGCAACGCCCCCTGCTCCTCTATAGACAGTGATGGGAGTTTTTCATATATTTGAAAAGGACACATGGAGGTGCGGTTTCCCAAGGGTGGGGGGGGGGGACTGCTCCTCTATAGCCACTCCCAGGGAACAAGTGCCTAGTCACAGAGCACATGGCATTGAAAGGTACTATATAACCTATTTTTTTCTGTAAAACCTATTTCATATACAAAAACTCTTTGGCAGTGTATGAACTGTGCTCTGTGGAGACTGGGGGAGTGCTAAAAATGGGTCTCCTAGTAACAGGTTCCCTTTAAGTTTACTAGGCCCGGAAGGAACTGCACTTCATGACCCCCTCATGGTCCAGCATTAGCCATGGGCCTATGTGCAGTACACCATGAAGTTACATTATGGTCCAACACTTAACCCTTCTTAGAAGAGTAGATGTTGGGTAATCGGTTCATTTTAGGAATAAATCTCTGATATACTGTACTACTAATATTGTTCACATATGGTATGCTTACAGTCTGTACATGCAAAAATAAGGACCTATGTGCCCTTCAGTTAGCACATACATAAGTGCAAATTCCGACGAATGTCTGTCCAACCGGCGCGCTGGAGAGGAGGAGGAGGGATGACCCCTCCCCTCTCTATAGAGATGCATGGTGCATGGCCGTGCACATGGGGAAAGACAGGACATGTTCTATCTTTTCCCCATGTACAGAGAAGTACCATGCCACAAGTGTGTGGCACTGTATCGCTCTGTGCGCCTATTACCGTTGTATCCCCTCACGTTCGTGTGAATTAGGCCTAAGGTGTAGTTTAATAGTAAAAGTGATATGTATTTACTTATGTCGCCTCTCTGACCTGAGATGTGTAGACCCCTCCGAAATGTATGCAGCCTCTGTAGCTATAACACCTTTACAAATCTTTTATGAAGAATGTGTCACCATATTCTGAGAGCTATATGTTGAAAGAGGAGTATTAGGGCTTATTTTATGAAGGTCACAATGAAGTAATTTCTTAGCCAAGGTCATTATGGACGCAGAAATACCCATGTTGTGCTTTTTTTATTATTATTTAGTGGTCTTTTTACTCAATATATAATTATGTAGAAAAGGATCATTTATTTTGGCATTTTAATATTTTTATATACTTTATAATTTTTTTTTTCTATAACACTTTTTTTAAATCTACCATCAAAATTTATCATGATAAACCAGAGACAAGGGCTCAATTCAAAGATCCAAGCACCGTAACTGTAGTAATCTTTTTTTATTTGTTATCCATGGCCTCCATCCTCAACTTTTAAAATGATGTTAATTAGTCTGAAGGGCTCTGAGGAGTATTACAAGAGCTCCTCCTAGTTGTAGCTTCAAAGGCTGTTTCACTGTCTCCCTGTCCCTCCTACTCCCTCAGCAGTTCTCACTCCCTCTGCCTACTGTAATCTCACTGCCGCAGAGGAAGTTTCAGCACACAGTGGGAGGGGGGAAGTGTAACTGAGGGGCTCTAGTAATGCCCCCAGAGCTCTTCTGACTAATTAGCATAATTTTAAAAGTTGATTTTAGAAGGAAGGAGGCTATGGGTATCTAATATAAGAAGATTATCGTAGTCATAGTGCCTGGATCTATGAGTAAATGTCCCTGGTTTATCATGTTTGATGCTTTTGATGGTAGATTTTCTTTTTCTTTAAAATACATTAGTTTGGATTAAGGTGCAGTCTATCTTTTTTGAAGATTGATGTACAAATACTTGATGTAAAAAGAATAATCATTTAATATTCACCCATGATATCAGCAATAAACTATTCTGCCGAGTGATTTTTCATGCAATATTACAATGTGGAAGATCAGATATTTGCGAAGGACGTCATGCATATTTATGTATCCTACAGACAGACTGTGCTGTACTAACCACATAGACCGCAGCATTCCTAGCAAAGCAAGACGCGTATTGATCCCACAAAGTATCCACTTGAGTACAAAGTGATGAAGGAATAGTTATATGACGGAGAACTTCTCAAGTTCAAGGACATCTAAATAGTTTTCATAGAATGTAAGAAACACCAATTGTTATAACCCTGGCGGAAAATAGTTCATTTAAATTGTAGATGTGAAGCCCCAGCTGGAATTGACATTAAAAGCTTCAGTTTTTATTCTTTTTTTATGGATGTGGATGTTTTTTGAGCTCTTTAAGCCAAGTTGCTTCTTTTGCTTTTATATGTTACACCGTATAGAATAGATAATTGCAGAGACCTCATTTGACAAGTTCAGGTTTCCAGTCCGTCTCTGACCTCTAATTGTAAATGATAACAAAGGTCTTTGTAATATTTATAATAATAATTCCTTTATTTATATAGTGCACACAGATTACGCAGCACTGCACAAAGCTTGTCACATCAGTCCCTGTCCCCGATGGGGCTCACAATCTAATCAACCTACCAGTATGCTTTGGAGTGTGGGAGGAAACTGGAGGTGAAACCCACCCAAACATTGACCTGAATGGGACTCAAACCCAGGACCCCAGCGCTGCAAGGCTGTAGTGCTAACCACTGAGCCAACTCTATACAAGATGACTATCAGTGCTGTTAACTATAGGGGTTGCAGCATAGTTGCAACCAAGGATGGACACATGGCATTGTCATAGGATAAACATTTTTTTAATTTATTATAGGGGATCTCAATGTATTATGGGGGTAATATGCATTAATATTCCTTATATAGTTATTATTTATTATAATTTATTATGGAAATCTCATTTAAATATGTGGCAAGATATAATAATCAATGATGGGGAAACTTTATATATAATAATTTCTTTTAAAGGCACCAGGTATATAATATAATTTATTGTGGGGGAACTCTATACATTTTATAATACACTACAGTTGAACTTATATATTACAATTTATTGGCAGAAATAATTAATTTAATTTATTTGGAAGCATAATATATCATTTAATTGACAGGTCACTGCATAAAATGTTTTTTTTTCAAGCTGCCATGTATAAAAAAAATGTATTGAGAGAGGGGTTAAGGCCATGTGTGTAATATAACATATAATATAATATAAAATTGTATACTGTATATTATAATAAATTCAATGCAGCCGGGAGATGTATACAATAGAATGCAGAATAGGGCTCTGGATATATTTTCATTTCAGGGGGACTATAAATATTATAATTCCTGTAAGTAAGGGGATATCTGTTTCTAATTATTTATAATTCAGTGGCCAAAAGTATTTATATTTATTAAGCTGGAGGCAAAATATTAATAAAAATTTATGGGGGTGTCAAAAAATATTTGGGATATATCTAGGGGCACGGCATGGTCAGTTGTGTAGTTAGGGTACTGTTTTATACATGCATGGGTCACAGTGTGGTTAGCTGTGTTGTGTTATATATTATTTAGGAGCACAGTGTTGTAACTCTCTATTTATTACTAGTGTAAAACAGATGATTGGTGGAAGTCTTAGGTATTACACCATCACCAATCACCTAAACACTGATATTAGTTTTGTGACTGGAAAGCCCCTTTAACTCTCTCTAGTTGTAACTGTATAAATATAGAAATTAGTTGCACAATAAGAAAAGATCTGTTTTATTATTAGAGTAATGATAGCTGGGAACATTTTCCCGACTTGTTTGACTTACATGACATTTTCATCTTTGACAAATGTCAGGATAACTTTACAAATAATTTCACGGATGCAAGGTTTTCTTTACTAATCTGAAATGTAGGAGGAATAGATTTTCCTTGTCAGGACTCCCTTGAGAGCATTTCACAGGTCGTAGTGGAACATGTAGTGCACAAAGAGGGTTGGGAAGGGAAGAACAGTGCAGGACTGGAAGGTTTGGAGAAACCATGTAAGAAGTAGCACTCAGTACGTGCACTATGTTGGTTTTATTCATAATAGGCTGTTTTTTTCATAATATTTAAAGGAAATTACATACTTCCTAGCTTTTACAGGAAATATTGGGCAAATTATGCAAAATTCATGCATATTAAGACACATCCAGTCCCCTTTTAATCTCTATCCCAACTGATTCATTTTTGACATCATACAATAAAAGTGGTCTACCTGTGTAACACATATATTAAACTGGCTGCTCCAGTTTTCAGACGTCTTCCGAACATAAATTCATATGCAAAGTGCTTGGATGTGTATTTATGATTTTTTCGTGCCAGTTTTGTGCCCGACGCAACACAAAACTCTGCACCTAAAGGGGTGTTCCGGTGCCAATTCCCACAATGACCATATTTATGTCGAAAGTCCAACAGAAATGTGTCGCACACAAGTCAAACTATGTGCACCAAAAAAAATAGTGAACTCTGTTTAAGCAATTGGGGCGCAGGGTGTGCCAGATTATTGAAGATCAGGCTTCAATAATCTGACACACTCCGCACATTAGTAGTGCTATTAAAACTTTGTCCCATAGTGGTGAAGCCTCTTCATGCCTCCCACAGAGTAAAATTCTAGATTATAATCTCCTAACACAGTAAAATGTCCCATGAAAGCCCTCCTACACTAAATAATAACACCTTAGTGCTCCCAAATACTATACTGCCACCTTAGTGGTCCCCCACAAAGTATTATGTCCCCCTATGTCCCTTGACCTTCTAACATAGTATAAAATTACCCCAGCTCCTGTGGCCTACCTACACGGTATAAAATCCCACCCAAAGTGTTTCCTCATCAACCCAACATTTTATTATAAGATCTCCCTCTTACCTAATTTGTAAAATCATTCCACACCAAAATTTCTGCCTCCCTACTTATTGTCCATACAACCTCCATGGTCTCCTTATAAAGAGTATTGGCCAGTAGCCCCATAACCTACCTTCAGAGTGCAGAAATCAACTCCTCGTCCAATGAAAGGACCTTCTAAAAGCCTGGTCTGCTTACTAAAACTTCTGATTTTAGACAAATCTCCTGAAGGGTGAATGGTTGAGCAGGGAGCTGAGGCTTCCTTCTGTTCAAATGTCTTCTACCCTTTCTGCGTCCTGAGGAGTTTGGGACAGTGAGACAGCACCCTATAACCTGGGACTGTCCAGCTGAATCCGTAACATTTGGCATGTGTCTCATTACCACCAAGACTGATACTCAAGCAACTTTAGTGTCCAAATAACAGTTGCTATTTAGCACTACTTATCCAATAACAGCAATGCAGCTATATCCTATATAGGGAAACAGGGGACCCCCATTTTGCATCATTGGAAGTTCTAAAAATCGTCAAAGCAGCCTGATCAATGTTTCAGTGATTGATGGGCTCACAGAGGTCAGACCCCACCACCACCAGAACACCCAATTGCACACAAGTGCTACCAATGACTATCCTGAAAACTCCTCTTCAACCTGGTCATTAGGAAACTGACTAACAATCATGGATGTATCAATACTGCTATGAGCCCTGGGCTATATGAAGATTGCAGGTCTCCCAAAAGTCAAGATTTTTTACTGGTTTGAGATTTTCTGTCTACGTACAATACCAGAAACAGATGTCTTAGAAAAGGAGGCAGAGTTGCTTCTATCAGCTTTCATTATTGCATTTTAAAGACCTTTGGATCACCTTCGAAGGTTCTGGAATGGTTCCAGTCAAGAGCTGAAGGTCCTACTCTTTATTATCTCTACAGAGCTGTGTCAAACTTGCAGAGTGGTTTGGGTGGTCATGGACCCCCTAGATGCCACTTAAAATGACCATATTATAATTTGTTAACGATATATCATCAGTGTCTATCCTGAGACAGCCTACTACCTCTGACACATTGGTCTAGATATTTGCCATGCCTAATCTACATGATCATATCTTTAATTCTTGTAAATTTCTTCATTAAGTAATAATCACATATAGACTCCTACTAACAAGTTCAATTAACAAAGCACCTGGTTTGTGTCTCATCAAAAATTCTCCGAAGAGAAAATTAATTTGGTGTGTGAGCCATCAGGTCTGACGAAACTTGTGAGAATAATGGCAGCCTACAGGCCTCCTACACCTTACTGCTGCCATCTGCAGGACGCCACATGAACAGGTCCCTGACACCAAATTAGAGATGTCTCGCACCTTACATATATATTTTGTTACAATTGTTGCCGATTAAAAATTTAAGACGATATGAAAGATGTGAGATTCCCTATTCATGATAAAGCAGTTCTCTGGTGGAACTGATGTACGTTATGTAATAAAGCTACATTCTCCCAAAACATCCCTATAGGGCATAATAATAGCTCAAGGCTCATAGGTCCTGGTGCAATAGTCCAATATGGGTCCTCTGTCTTGCTAATCCACATACTCTATTATGTCCGCTAAAATTGCCAGCGTTAACAAGTTTAATACTGATTAATAACAACCTCCATCCAAATTAAAGGGGTTGTCCCGGGTCACTATTGCAGTGCTTTACAGCAGAGCTATACAGTGCCCCACTAAATGTAATTATATAAAATTCTTCCCTGAAATTTAATTATACACAGAGCCCCACATGAGAGTATTTGTGAATAATGCTCCCCTGTAAATCTCTTTATATACGGGGCCCCCTATAAATATATTTAAATGCTCGGCTTTACACAAGTTTTTTTATATATGGTGGCCTATGCAATTAGTCGTATACAGTACCCTATATCCCGTTTCCTCATTGCCATATAAACTAGAGTATAAGCAGATATTAGTTTAAGCCAAGGAACCTCATTTTACCAAAAAAAACCTGGGAAAACGTATTGTCTTGAGTATAAGTCTGGTGAGGGAAATGCAGCCTCCCCTAATTAATAAAATGTCCATCAGCCTCCCCTCATGAATAAAATGTACAGCAGCCTTCCTTCACTAATAAAATACCAAGCATGGCCCCCACTCATTGATAAAATGCCCAACATGGCCCCCACTCATTGATGAAATGGCCAGCATGACCCCCAATCATTTATAAAATGTCCAACATGACCCCCATTCATTGGTTGCCGATCATGGCTCCCACTCACTAATAAAATACCCAGCATGGCCCCCACTATGACACTAGCAGGTGCTGTCACTGCCATATCATAATGTGTGTGCAGGAAGAGCACATAGACTTGACCAAGCCCACACTGCCGGTGGGGAGCAACAAGGAGAATAGGAGCTGAGGGGAGTGCCAGAGGGTAAGTATAAAGGTTTTTATTTTTATCTAGTATAAAGTCAAGTGAGATGTCGTATGTAAGCTAAATTCTACTTTCCTAGAGCCCAGCACCCACTCAAACCTTATAGTGCCGCAAATAAGTGCTGCAATCTCCTATACTTGGCTTATTTACTAAGAAGGCAAAAGGGGTCTATCTAAATAAGTTCTTACACAATTTGAAAACCTAAAATACAGTTTAACCAAATAGCTATAAGATTCCTTGAAAATAATATTAGTAGCGTTATCCCTTCAGAAGATTCATTTGTTTAAAGCAACAAGTAAAGACTTATTAAGCTTTAAAGATTTAACACACAGGTGCTCAGTGCAGACATAAAAAATACAGTTAATCAGAAAATAAGATAAAATAATACAAAGAATATACAAGCAATATAGATACAAAATGAATAAACCTTACTAATGAATAGTAGAATTACTCCAACCATAGGGTTTCAGCAAAGGTGATCCGGACAGCCTCTCGATGCAATGATGAATTACTCAAAAGACTGGCAAGTGTGATGTGTTATACCCGCTAATTTATGCTCAGTGGGTTTTGCTTTCACCCTCTGGCTTGTGATGTCACTGAGAGGGTCTGTGCGTATACTAATGTGCCTTTTGGTGAAGTAGCTTTTTGCAAGTATTGTTGTGAAACCTCATAACTTTTGAAAGGAAGATGCTATGATGGTACAATTGCCTTCAATCAACTGGGTACGTAGTTACCGAACTCTCACCCCAAACCAGACTTGAGGGGTTTATGCCCGGGATTGGGTTGGATATGCAATTTAGTGAGGTTCCTGGAGTGGTGCAGTCCCAAATTTGGCAAGGGAGATAAGGTTAACACCCTTGTTACTATCCTGTTAGTGGGTTCTCCTAAATATAGTTTCGCTCTGGATGACAGCCAATCTTCCACAGAAGTGTGAAAACCATCACTAACAATGTTTACAGGGTCTGCAATGAACCAAGGTCCCCCGAAAGGGTTGCAAAAGCCTCAAAGAGATTTTAAGGCAGCCTAGCCTTAAAATGTAGGATTTGTAAATTAGGATAGGTATTTAGGAGAAAAAGGTGAACTACAAAAAAATTAAATGGCAATATTTGTGTACTATTACCACAAGAACCACACCTGTGATAGGCTTATGTCTGGTATCCCAGCTCAGCTCCAGTAAGTCCAATAAGGTTGAACATGTCCTGGGGTCAATTATTAAAATATGGATCCTATGTCTGATTCATTAGATGTTTGTTTTATGATCTTGACAACCCTTGTAAAAGTAAAGCCATGTACCTTATTTATTTTATTTACCAATCAAATAAAAATCGCCTCCAAAGCAGAGATGAGTAACTTGTTATGTTAGTTTGTAGATTCAGTTTTTCTTCAATTTTTCAGACACTGGGGAACATGTATCTTAGTTTTTCTGTGCATAATGTCTTTTTTTTAGACTTTTTATTGCAAATGTGTCAAATCCACATGGACTCAAGCCATGTGCAACCTCCCCCTCTGGGGCCTAGCCTTTTTTTGGGGCCTGGAAGCAGCCGGGGCCCAGAATACCGGAGTGGCTGGCGGTTGCGGCCTAGGCACGTTGTGTCACGGTTCTTGGTATGGGGGACCGGAGGGCTGTCCTACAGGTGGTGTGTGCAAGAAAATGTAAAGGGAGAGGCTGAGGTACTGGTTCTCTCCCTTAGGAAACCCCTTAGTGTACGTAGTATATGTCCCTGGGTGATGGATAGGGGAGCCCGTGATGGTGATACAACTGTATCCAGGGAACAGACGGGAACAATGTTGTGCAAAAGTAACTCACGGTTCTTTATTGGAACAACTGCAGGAAACGAGCCAAACAATGTGTTTACAGATTCCGGATTAGATGAGGATTCCGGATTACTGGAGTGGTCATGGAGAGTGATCCTCAGGAGTATGTTCACCAGACTTGTAGTAGGTGAGGTTTTTTCAGCACAAGACGACTTATACCCGACTATATTAGGTATTTGTATTGTGCAGCCCCACTTAAATTATTTAAATAATATAATGTTGCCAGTAAGAAATCCAGCACTCAAGTGGCTTTTATTTTCCCTTTTCTGCCCAGACTTCAGCGTGGCTACACAGGCAAGGAATCAGCATCATTATGCCCCCTGTGCACTAGAGAGCGGTTCATAATGAGGAAAAGATCCTGCAATACAAATCTCATAATCAACTACTATTAGTGGCTTTGGGAGTCCCTGGAGTACCTGGTGTTCATGGGAATGTACTAACGTAATCCAAGTGTTACAGCCGCTCCTTCCATATTCTTCATGATAATTACAGGGCTCAGTATGTTGAGCACACGGTGAAATGGTACCACCAAGGATCTATAAAAGGCCTTTTGTAGATGTACAAAAATTGTGAAAACTTTGGGCAGTGATCATTATACATCCATACAATGACCTTCACTGTAGGTAAACAAATGTGTGTGCAAAACAGAAAGGATAACCAATTGCTTTTAAAATAAATGCCTGCATGTCCACATGTGAGCTAAAATCATGGGGCCATTTACAAAAAAAAAAGAATAGAAGTTTCCAAGACTAAAACCCATGGTTCTCTTTTAAAAAAAAAAAGAACTGTGACTTAGCCCCACACTCACGTCACTTACACTAGGGAGCCTAACAATGTATTACATAAAATCCAAGATGCCGTATATATGGTAAATTCTACTTTCCAAGTGCCCAGCACCTGCTCAAACCTTATAGTGCCACAAATAAGTGCCGCAAATAGTGCCACAATCACCTATACTTAGCTTATTTACTTAGAAGGCAATAGGGGTCTATCCAAAGAAGTTCCTACACAATTTGAAAACCTAAAATACAGTTTAACCAAATAGCTATAAGCAGGGGCATCGTTAGGTCAAAAGATCCGGGGCTCATGCTTTTGACTGGTGCCCCCAATGTTGTCACCTGGCTCCCTCTACTTTCATCTCTATTTGCATCCTCTGAATGCTTATAGAGATGATTACTGTAGTGGAGCAGGGTGCCGTCAGCATCCTGCTCCACTACAATGCACATACAGCAGTTCTGTGTTGTAGTGAGATCTGCAGGAGGCGATGACATTGCGTCTCCTGCTTCAAGCAGCTCCCTCTAGCAGCCTGGAGCCGGAGACGCGATGTAGTGACATCACCGCATCCCGTCCTGCAGGTGGAGGGGAAGAGGAAATCATGAGTGAAAAGAGGTAAGTGTAACTCTTCTTTTTTAATAATACAGCATATGGATTTTTGGGGTCATTACTTTATGTAGAGGCTATCTCTGAGTAGTGAGAGGCTACAATATTACTAATAATAGCCTAATGTGTTTGTGGCTATTAGTGTGAGGGGGATATGTGGGGTCTTTTAGTGAGTGTAAGGGGACTATTACTGAGTGTGGGAGTTATAAGTAAGTGTGAAGGGCTATTAGGGAGTGTGGGGGCTATTTTCTGTGTGTATAGAAGCAATTAGCAAGTGGAGAGCTATTACTGAATGTGGGGATCTATTAGTGTGACGGGGCTATGAGGGTTTTTTTAGTTAGTGTAAGGGGATTATCACTAAATGTGGGGCCTATAAGTGAGTGTAGGGGGGCTATTAGAAAGTGGAGAGCTATGTTACTGAATGTGGGGGCTATTAGTGTGTGTGGGGCTATTAGTGTGTATGGAGGCTATTTTTGAGTGTAGGGGGTTATTAGCAAGTGGAGGGTTACTACTAAGTGTGGGGACTTTTAGTAGTGGGGTTATAAGTGGCTGTTTGGCTATTAGTGGGGGGGGCTAATAGTGAGGGGGCTGTTACTGGATGTGGGGGCTATTTGTTAGCATAGCAGGGCTATTGCCAGGGCCGGATTAAAGGAGGGGCTCCTGGGGCTCTAGCCCCGGGGCCCCCACCACTTTCACTTTTTAAGGGGCCCCCACCAGGCTGAGTCGCTGACTGTCTCTGTGTGCGATGCGCTGTGGCCCGTGGCCGCCCGCATCGCACATGGGGGTCTAGGATGTCAGCTGTGTCAGTGAGACACAGCTGACATCGCTGGGGGAGTTCGCCGATGTTTTGGCAGCAGGTTGTAATGGGACGCCAGCGGCGAGTGATGACGTCACGTTGTTGGCGTCCGATCACTACATGCTGCCAAGACAGCAGCCAAGACAGTGCATCCATGATCTCCCCCAGCGATGGCATCTGTGTCTCAATGACATAGCTGACATCCTAGACCACTATGGCACAGGGTCTGGCAGGATGTATACTACAAGGGATTGGCATGGTTTATATACTACAGGGGACTGGCAGGGTTTATATACTACATGGGGTGGCAGGCTATATACTACAGGGTCTGGCTAGATATATGCTACAGGGGACTGCAAGGCTATATACTACAGGGGGCTGAAAGGCTATATACTGCAGGGGGCTGGCAAGCTATATACTTCCAAAAACATTGTTGGAAGGGCCCCCACCAGTTTGCGCCCAGGGGCCCCCACCACCCTTAATCCGGCCCTGGCTATTGCTAAGTGTGGGGGGCTACTAGTGTGTTTGTGAGGTTATTACAAAGTGTGTAGGGGGTTATGAGTGAGTATGTGGGGCACTTACTGTGTGGGGTTCTATTACTGAGTGTAGGTGGCATTGTTACATGTCAGACCACATTTAGGGATCATTATTAGGTGGGTGGCACAATGTGGGGCTTTAGTAAGTGTAAGGGCCACAAGATAGGGGTGTGGTGGCATACAGAGTGGGGCCATAATTGTGACTTAATTGTAAAATGTGCGGCTTAGAAAGGTGGATTTTATAATGTGTTATACTGGGGGGCATTACTAGTATTTTCAGGACTTTGTGTTTTACATTATTTTTACATTATTTGGTTGAAGTATTTTACATTATTTGGTTGAAGAGTTTTAGGGGTAGAAGAATGATAACACTGTTAGGGGACAAAGATTTAGGGACGATAGAAAAGTGTAGAACATAAGATGTGGTAATCTCCATAGGCACAGCGCATGGCTGCATAAAGAGAAATGATGGCGGCTTAATGGAGAACATGAAGAACAACTACTGCTCTTGATATAACAGGTAGCATTTCTACTGTGTTTTCTGTAGCTGTACAGTTGTATTTAAGTGCAGTTTTTTCAGGTGGAAGCATATGGGGGGAAGGTGTACGAAACGGGACGCAACTGAGAATTTGGTACGTATGCATTGGGGCCGGTGCCCCAGATCTTTTGTGACCCTAGATACGCCACTGGGTATAAGATTCTTCGAAAATAATATTAGTAGTGTTATCCCTTTAGAAGATTCATTAGTTTAAAGCAACAAGTAAAGATTATTTAAGCTTTAAAGAGTTAACACACAGGTGCTCAATGCAGACATAAAAAATACAGTTATTCAGAAAATAAGATAAAATAATACAAAGAATATACAAGCAATATAGATACAAAACAAATAAACCTTACTAACGAATAGTAGAATTACTCGGACCATAGGGTTTCAGCAAAGGTGATCCGAACAGCCTCTCCATGTAATGATGAATTACTCAAAAGACTGGCAAGAGTGATGTGTTATACCCGCTAATTTATGCTCAGTGGGCTTTTGCTTTCACCCTCTGGCTTGTGATGTCACTGCGAGGGTCTGTGTATATACTAATGTCTCTGATTACTCCTCTCGGTGAAGTTGCTTTTTGCAAGTATTGTTGTGAAACCTCATAACTTTTGAAGGGAAGATGCTATGATGGTACATTTGCCCTCAATACTGTGCCCAGCAGATATTTACCAGCCTTACACCTATGCTTTAGATAAAATTCTTAAATAGTTTTTTGCAGTTTTCTTTCAATATTTAAAAGTTATTTGAAGAGCCTATCAAAACTCCAAGATTAATGATTAGCAGACCCTCATTTTTGGGTCCCCGGTCACAAACACAGACTTCAGCAAGAAGTCATTGGTAACTGATCGAGGATGATGTCCCTTAAATGCCATGGGAAAAAGCGCCATGGGGTTTTCAATTGCCATTCAAAGGGTTAACACTACAGACGAGCGAGCACTAAAATGCTCGAGTGCTTGTTACTTGAGTCAAACTTTTCCAGATGCTCGAGTGCTTGTATTGAATAACGAGCCCCATTGAAGTCAATGGGAGACTCGAGCATTTTTCAAGGGGACCAAGGCTCTGCAATAAAATGTGTCATTTTATTGAGAAATAGGGAAGTCAGTCCTGTTTGTTCGCTTTTTTTATTCAATGGAATATTCACGGAACTTCAAAAAGGAGAATGACCCGTGTTAAACATCTGCAATATGTTCTTCACACATATTGTTCTTCACATACTATTTACTATTGTGAAGAACACCGTTCGGTACTCGTGTCTTCGGATAAGTTAGCAGATATACGGAAACATCTGCAATGTGTTCTTCACTGTGTTCTTCACTTAAATGATCCTGTGTTCACTGTTTTCATTGTATTCTTCACTGTGTTTCCTTAAGTAAATGCTCGATCTTAAGCCGGAGAAATACTCGCCCGAGCAACGAGCCGTATCGAGTACGCTCGGACGAGTATACTCACTCATCTCTAGTTAACACCTACAATGGGTGAAAGCATTTAGGTTCAGATACATAAAATCCGGATGTTCGGTTTAGGTTTGGCTGATTCCCCCTGGGTCTGCGCATCACTATTCAAGATCTGTATCTAGTCCAAATATACCAAGCCTCGACCCCAGATTTGAATCTTTCTAATAATGATCTAAAACAAAAAGTACTCCAACTGCTCTTAAATGACCTGATGTGGCATATGGTGGCTGTCCATGCAAACCATGGTGTTACCTTCCATTGCCACCATCCAGTTCCCGTTTCTGTTGCACACACCATTCTGCTCCTGGCTGTGAGTTTCCTGGTTCTAAGACACTGCCGTGTGTAAGTTTATGATATTTAAAGGGTCAGAGCACATATCTAACCTGTCTCCCACCAACCAGCCTACACATGTGATTGTAAAAGGCACTTGCTGGTATGTGCCAGAGCGTTGTGACTGCTGTGATACAAGTGAAGTTGTGCTCCGTCTCCTGAATCTTCTCTTTTGAAAACCTGAGCTTGACCTGACTTATCCATATCTGCCATCCAAATCTGTCATGAACTCTGCCTTGTTCTCTGCATTTCTTTTTCTGGCTTTGGCTTGTTATTTGGATTCTGTTAGATTATAGCCTTGTACACACTGGTGTCCTCTGACCCACTTGGGCCAGGTGCTATCCACATCAGGACCACCACAAGAGCTATTGGCCATGCAATCACTCCACAGAAAAGTCCAAGATTAATACTCTGCAACATGTGTTAGTTGGTTGAGTTTACTGTGCCAAAATTTTGGTACATATGCATAATTTTGGTGCACAGACTTTTCCCCAAAAGGCTGAGGCCCCTTTTCAGAGAATTTCAGACAATTCTTTGTGTAGATTACTTCAGAATATCGACGCAGACAGCTTGATAAATCTTCCCCATAATGTAAGAATAGAAATAAATACAGGCAGTCCCCAGGTTACCTTCAAGATAGGTTCTGTTGGTTTGTTCTTAAGTTTGTAAGTCGAAACTGAATATTTTATAATTGTAACCCCAGCCAAATTTTTTTTTGGTCTGTGTGACAATGGGATTTTAAAAATGTCAGATTGTCATCAGAACCAGGATTAACAATAAAGCTTCATTGCAGACATCTTTCATACCTGTTATAGCTCTTTATTGTAGCCTAGGGCTAAAGTACAGTAAATTGCCAACATCCAGAGGTCTGTTTGTAACTAGGGGTCGTCTGTAAGTCGGCTGTTCTTAAGTAGGGGACCACCTGTACTCGTTAGCCATTGGTACCAGCCTTTTCACACATGTGACTTGCACTGAGCCCCATGGAAATTCAAAAAGCTGTCAAAAAAGCTTTCTAACAGTAATAGTAGTAGTGGCAATAGCAGACACATTGGCAACAGTACCAGTACTGCATGGAGCAAATTTGCTAGAATTTTATGTACTATTTTATAAAACAGGCTGTACATAGAAATTTAAAATTAAAAAAAATTAAAAAATTTAAAAACTTTTTTTAAAGAACTTGATCCTATAGAGCATGATAAATAAGGTGGGCCTAGTAGTAGCAGTTGCAGCTACAGCAGAATAGTGTGGAACAAAATAGGTACAAATTAATTTTGGAAAAGAATTCAGGATAGTGAGTAGGTCTGGTACTGACAATCGACACTTATCTATCACCTACTTTTTCTTTGTATGTCTGATGGGTAGGTCCCTTTCTGTTCTCTACTAAGCACCTCTAAACTATAGTTACTGAGTTGCCTCCCCTCTCTCCCTCTTTTTCATTGCCTCTTAGCTATCTTGTAAGGCACCACACTAACATCAAGCATTACTAGAATTGACATGATGTGGGATAATATTCAAACCAGTACATCTATTCCATAAGGAACAAATTCCCAAAAGCACTGTTTCAATGGGACACATTGGGGGTCATTTACTAAGGGCCTGATTCGCGTTTTCCCGACGTGTTACCCGAATATTTCCGACTTGCGCCGATTCTTCCTGAATTGCCCCGGGTTTTTGGAGCACGCCATCGGATTGTGGCGCATCGGCACCAGCGTACACGCGATGGAAATGGGGGGGCATGGCCGAACGGATTCGGAGAAACTGCCACATTTAAAAAAAAAAGTGTCGCTCGACACGCGCTTACCTTCACCAGGAATAGGATCGTGAACTCCGGCGGACCTCAGCGGACTTCAGCGCGGCAGCGACACCTTGTTTAACATCTCAAACTATGTAATGTTGTGTAATATGCCTTATCACTAACATCCAACAAAATCCGTTGATTAACCATAAAACTCAAGCATGGTAAACCAGGGACACTTACTCATAGATACTTACAGTTACTATCATAATCTTCTCATATTTGTGATCCGTGGCTTTTAAAATAATGCCAATGAGAATGGTTTAATGGGATGTTACCAGAGCTCCCCAGTGCTGAAGCTACACAGGCTTTTGTAAATGTTGATTTTAGAAATAAGGAAAGAAAATTATGACATTCCCCCTGCCTGGATCTATGAGTAAGGCCCCTTTCACACTTGCGTTTTTCAGGCGCGTTTTCTGTAACCAATGGGTCTTTTCAGACCTGCATTTTTTTTTTTCTCGCACACACACGCGTTTTTTTTAATGCGCGTTTAAATCTCCACATGCTCTACTTTTGCAAGTCACGCGCGTAAAAAACGCACCATACAAGTCTATGGAGATGCATCAAAAACGCATCGCACTCTGAGACACTTGCAAGTGCAATACAAGTGCAATGCGTTTTTCACGCATCAATTGCCATAGAAAAGATAGAGCTCAGTCATGAGTCCATTTCACTGAACAAACTCTGACTGAAAACTGATTGCACTCTGATGCAAAATGTGCGTTTTTCACTGACCAAACACCGATCGCACACTGATCAGACTCTGACGTGATCTGCAACGCAAGTGTGGAAGGGGCCTTAAGTGTCCCTAGTTTATCATGCTTCATTTTATGGTCCAGAATAATGGGATCATACAGGAAATCAACACTAAAGTGATGTTATTTGGATATGTAAAGTTGTGGAGGGCAGGGAGAATTCAGCACTCTCAAGCTCTCTCTGCCTCAGAATGCCCCCTGCTTTAATTTACCTCATTCACAAGACTTCAGAAAACATCCCAACAACCATAACGTGGAAAACATAATTTACTTATGCGGTCCCCCGGAGTTCCCAAAAGTGCATTTTCCATCCGGAATGCACTCTGCCATGATTCACTAAGATCGTGCGCCCGATTTCCTGCATCCGTCGCTTCCCCGCTCAGGTCCGCCGGAGTTCACCATCTTCCTCTCGGTGCATGTAAGTGCTTGGCTTGCGACACAATTTTGAAGTTAAATCCCGCGGTTTGTCCGAATCCATTGAATCGTCCGACGGCCCGCCCCCTGATTTGTGTCGCGTGAAAGCCAGCACGATTGCGACAAAATCCTATTGCGTGCGCCAAAAAAACCCTTTTAAATCCCTGTCCCAGCAGCACAAAATGGAAATCGTCGGTATGTCTGACAAAAGTGCGGTCCGCAGGTCACTTAGTAAATGATCCCCAATGTATTCAGACATCCTGAGTGCACTATTTAGGTTACTATTAAAACATCTTCATCAAAGACCACTACAATTTATTATATGGAGTTGCCATACTTATCATACCCCATTTATTCCCCCTGACATAGTAAAACAAACCATAATATACTTACCAAATATAAACTGAATCACCCCAGAGATTTAGCAAAAATAAATTACCTGTTGCTTAAAATACACATCTTCAGTTGCTGCCAATAATGGATTTCTAACATGTAACAATAGTTAACTCCTGCGTGGTAATTATTAGGACTGGTAGGCGGATCACATCATCAAATTATATTACTCGATTGCACATTGGCATCGCTGCTAGAACGTGTCATGCATAGTAAATCTTCCATCTTCGCTGACTAGAAGTCGCGCCACGCCTCTGACTGGGACAACCTGGCAGGATTCCTGCTTTTTCATGGTGATATATAACTTCATCAACATGTGCTCCTTTCATCCTGTAAACGGTAGCACAAGGCTGAACACCGGTGGGGATCTGTTTTGAGTCTCCTTTACTTTTATAGACTGTAATCATGCTTAAGGAGCTATGTGCAGGATTTCATGTTAAGGCCTTTCTAGCTGAGCTGGTAGCAACACTCATTTTTGTTTTTGTAGGCCTGGGTTCAACGCTATCATGGTCGGGAGCTATGCCTACCGTTTTACAAATAGCTTTTACTTTTGGCTTGGGAATAGGTACAATGGTACAAGCTGTAGGTCACATCAGTGGGGCTCATATCAACCCTGCCGTAACCATAGCCCTGCTCGTGGGGGCTCGAATATCTTTGGTCCAGACCTTCTTCTATGTGATCGCTCAGATGTTGGGGGCTGTGGTTGGTGCTGCTTTACTCTATGAATTTGCACCCCCCGACATTAGGGGAGGTTTTGGCGTGAACCAGGTAAGTGCATGTTAAACATCATTTAAAGAGTTCTATTGAATATTTTTGTATATTTTGGTCACACTTTTAGATTTTCTTTTTATTAGGACTTTCTTTTTTATGTGTCAATAAGTCATTCTGTAACAATATCAAACTATTTCAAACCTCTTTCCCAAAGTGAAGAGAAGTGTGTGTATCCTGTATGTAAAGCTAGGAGGGATGTGGCACAACACATGATATAACAATGAGTAATGATGCACAAAACAATTTCCCAACGGGATTAATAAACTTTTATTCTATTCTCTTACATAGAACTGATGATATATCTGAACTAAAGCTGTGAGAAGTTAAGAACATATTTAGCACTGGATCCAGCTTACATTTCTGATGTTAAGATTGCTAATTAAATGCAAATCTGATTTAATTTTCCGATATTAACTGTGAAGTTATTAAATTGTAATTGTGTCTTCCTTGTAATTAAGACTAATGCACTGCTATATCTTATATGAAATAGCCAAGCAACAATACAACGTCTGGACAAGCTCTCGCTATTGAGATCATTCTTACCATGCAGCTTGTGCTCTGTATCTTTGCTTCAACTGATAGTCAGAGGACGGACAACATTGGTTCTCCAGCCATATCCATAGGACTGTCAGTGGTGTTGGGACATTTACTTGGGGTATGTATACTTGGCATCATGTACTTTTGCAAAACTATATGATTTAAAGGGTTTTAGAAATGTTTGTTGGAGTTCAGCAACCAGCCACTACACCTCCTGGTCTTGGCTTAGCATTTAATTAAATTAAAGGGGTTTTCGATTTTCTGTAAATAAATACTATTTTTTGTAAAATGAAAACCATTTTCCAATATACTTTCTGTATCAATTCCTCACAATTTTCTAGATCTCTGCTTGCTGTCTTTCAACAGGAAGCTCTATTGTTTACTTCCTGATCTCTGGTCATGTGATGTCACACAGTTGCACAACCCGTTATAACACACAGCTCTGATTACTCTCTGTAATACTAACGAGCCGTGCACCTGTGTGACATCACATGACCAGGAACCTGTTTTTTATCCACAGAAAGTAAACAATGAAGCTCCATGGTGAATGACAGCAAGGAATTGATACAGGAAGTATATTGGAACATTGTAGAACGTTTAATCATACAAACAATAACATTTAAGTTGACGACTAATATGCAGTAACCTGCTGTGACCACTACACAGAAAACAGCGCTACATTCAGTCCACATGGACTATGAAAAGAACAGAGCAATGAAAAGAAATATGGGGGACATCTTTGCAGTTTTCTTTTAAAATCAATGAATCTTTGCCAAATTTTACAATTTTTTGTCAACTCCGTCCACTCTTCATTTCTTACAACTGACACTGTGGGGCATATTTATCAGGGCCTCTGCTTCACGTCAGTGGCTTATTGTTAGCACTTGCGATTATTTTTCCCTGTCCGCTACCTTCACGCCATTGGGTCATGAAGGGATGTGAGGCGGGGGAGTCATGGCCGAGTGGAGGGCGCGGCCAGCCAGGAGTGGGCGGGTGCAGATCGTTACTGTCCCCGCGACTGCACACTCGCTGCTGCTGCCGACTTCTTATAGAATAAATGCTACACAGCCGCCTGCCCCAATACAGCAAGAGGCAGAAGCCTCTTGAAGTATTGAAGTATACCGCTGCGAGAAAGCAGCTGCGGGGTAATCATACCCTGGCACCGGCGTATGATAAATATGCCTCTGCGAATCTAAATGAGCTTGACAGGTCTATAAAGTGCAGTTTTGCAAAAAGTTGTAAATTTAGGCACAAATCCCCTACAGTCTCCCTTGTGGTGAAGAAAAACATTTTCTGCAACTTTTTTAGAAAATCCAGCCCAATAGACACTACAAAAACTACAATAAGATGATAAATCCGGTTTCTGGTGTTGTCTTCCCAAACTACAATAAGGATTCAGGTCAATGACGCTTTGTTCTCCTTCTAGATCTACTACACTGGATGTTCCATGAATCCTGCTCGGTCTTTTGGTTCCGCTTTGATGACAGGAAACTTTGAGTATCATTGGGTGAGTTTTTGAAAGTATTTATGTTCCTTATATACAACTTAATGAGGGTCATTTACTAAGGGCTCGATTCGTGTTTTCCCGACGTGTTACCCGAATATTTCCGATTTGCTCCGATTTTCCCTGAATTGCCCCGGGATTTTGGCGCACACAATCAGATTGTGTCGCATCGGCGCCGGCATGCACACGACGGAAATCGTGGGGCGTGGCCGAACGAAAACCTGACGGATTCGGAAAAACCGCCGCATTTAAAAAAAAAATGTGTCACGAAAATTGCACTTACCTTCACTCAGCCCGGCTCGGTGTATTCCAGTGTGTTCCGAAGCTCTTCAGCGCAGCAGCGCCACCTGGTGGACGGCGGAGGAACTACCTTAATAAATCCCGGCCGGACCTGAATCCAGCGCAGAGAACGCACCGCTGGATCGCGAATGGACCGGGTAAGTAAATCTGCCCCAATATGTATAGGCAGTCCCCGGGTTTGTTCTTAAGTTGAATTTGTATGTAAGTTGGAACTGTATATTTTATCATTGTAATCCCAGCCAGAACTTTTTTGGTCTCTGTGACAATTGGATTTTAAAAAATGTTGGGTTGTCATAAGAATCAATATTATCACTAAAGCTTCATTACAGACACCTGTGATAACTGTTACAGCTGATCATTGTAGCCTAGGACTAAAGTACAATAAATTACCAATATCCAGAGGTCCGTTTGTAACTAGGGGTCGTATGTAAGTCGAGTGTTTTTAAGTAGGGGACCACCTGTACTTATGTTCTTACTCTTACTACTGTTTTTTTATCTAAAATTGTATTTAAAAAAATTGTGCTTGACTAATCTCATTGTATGTTTTGAAGTCAGACATGTTCCTCTGAGAAGTAACCTGTCTCTTTTATGTTCTCTATACAGATTTTCTGGGTGGGGCCGATAACAGGCGCAATCTTTGCATGTCTACTTTATGACTATGTCTTCGTCCCTCAGTCAATAAGTCCCAGCGAGAGGCTGGAAATCCTACGTGGTAACTTCATGCAGGAGAATGAAAACGAAGAGAGACGGAAACAATCTGTAGGCCTTAATTCTCTCTACAATCAATCAAATAACAAAGAAAAAATGTGAAATCCTATTTTGTATTTTATGTGACAATTATGATGTGGTATTGTACAAAATGCTCCGAGATGCCATGACACAGAGGGCGAAAGAAGATGGGGGCGTTGAAGGGTTCTCTTTCAATGGGATTAAGTTCCAATTGACAAACTTCTGGTACAAAGCAGCCATTTTTTTTTTTTAATTTTGGTCAATCCCTTTAAAGGGGTTATCCCTGATCATATTTTTTTTATTTTCCAAAGGTGGTTAAAATGATAGATAAGATCTTAAACTCCAAACTGTCCTTACCTCTGGTCCAGTGCAGCACCTCCCCTCAACATCAGCCTCTGTTGGTATACAGAGGCACAGAAGTGATGTTACGTCAACAGCGTGCTCCCGCTATGTCCTAACAAAGGCTACTGTAGCAGGTAGACACTGTTGACGCAACGTCACTGATAAGCCTCTAAATACTAACTAAAGCTGGTGGTGATGGGAGGCACCAGAAGTGAGGATAGAGATAATAATAAGTTCTCTGTTATTTTAAGACCACCTGTAACATTCAGATTCTGGAAGTCCCCTTCAAGCATTTTTGATAAATACTAGCACAGGAATATTTTATATAATCATTTATGAAGAAAATATTACTATAAAGAAAATGAATAATTAGAATCTTAAAAGGAACCTGTCATCAGAACACGCATTTTCACCTAATGACAGGTTCCGGTAGACTTTTTAATAATATTTAGCAATCTGCTTTTATAATTAATATTAATGCTTCCACTCATTTTTAAAAGTTAACAAAAGCATACCTGACTTCTTACCAACAAACTGCATCAAATGACAGGGTATTAGAGTTCATGATGTCATCACCATCATCTCCTCTCTGCTCTGTTAGATGTCTGCCTCTTCCTCCTTCCCCCTCCCTAAGGCTATATTCACACGAACGTATGGGGGACGTATATACGGCCGACGTATATACGGCCGATATACGCCCCCCATACACTCCTATGGGCGCACGGCACCCTACGGGAGCGGTACGGTGCCGCACACGTGCGGCACCGTACTGTTCCGTACCCGGGAAAAAGATAGGACCTGTCCTATCTTTTCCCGTAATACGGCGCCGTGCGCCATAGGTTGCTATGGAGAGGGGCGGGGGTGAGCTGCGGTACGGTACGGGCTGGCAACGGCAGTGTGAATATAGCCTAATACAGACATGAGCTGAGATTTTCCTGAAGCATGGGTCAGCAAACGGCTGCTAAGGGAGAGGAGGGAAGAAAGTGGAAGACCTAGCAGAGCAGAGAGCAAATAATGATGATGAATGCACCCTTCTTACAAATTCCCCCAAGACTCAATGTAGTTTGCTGCAAGGATCCAGGTTTTCTTTTATATACTTTTAAAAGTGAGTAGAAGCAGTAATGTTAATATAAAAGAAGAGCGGTAATTAGCATTGAAAAGGCAATGGGAACCTGTCATTAGGAGTTTGAGAAAAAGTGACTCAGATATATTTTCAGACATCACAAAGCCATAAGGTCTTACAGTAATTCCCCTACAAGTGATAGTTATATGGCAATGTGATATATTTAGCCATTTTGTTTTTTAAATGCCTATACGTGTGACATTGCTATCACAGCCATCAATGGAGTCTTGAAAGTCACCCCCTGTTAATGTGATTGTAATTTTTATAGAGCACCTGTTTGTTTATGCAGAACATAATATGAGAGTCATCTTGTGTAGTATAGTGTACATATTAGGACATTAAGAATAGCCAATGACAAATCCGACCAGCTTGAGTACTATGATTTTATTGCCATTAAATGGTAGGATCCCCTTTGAATATCCTTATACCGTCTTCATGTGATATAACTGTAAATAAACTACTTTATTCATTATTGAGGTCACATTTAATGAGTTTATTTCAAGACATTGTAATTGTAAGGGAAAAAGACAACTTTAGTTGATGAGGTAAAAGACAGGAGGCTTCAATTTACATATCAACAACATGGTGCAGAACTCTTAATAGATGTTGGTAAAAATCCTAAATCCTGCCAACACACTAACAAACACATTACAAAACATGAGATAAAGAAGTCAACCCCTTTAAGGTTTCAATAGCCTATGCTATGTTGATTTTAGAAAAATTCCTTGGTCAGCATTCTGAACCTTTTTAGTACTTTACATCACATTACCTCGTTCCCAGCTACAAGACTCAGAACACACTACTGACAGGAAGGTAATGTAAAATAACATTTTATAAGTTATTGGAATGATTCAGAATGATGATTTTAAAATCAGCATAGCATAGGCTATTGTAACCTGTCCTAATAACAGGTTTACTCATGAACAGAAGGCTGGAAGAGTGGAGACACTCCTTTTCCAAATTTATTGTGATGCTTGACAGGAGACAGGTTAACAGGAGTGCCGGCAAAGGTAAGTATAAGCTATTTTTTTGTTTTCTCAATCCCCCTGGCTGGATATATGTTTTTGTTTAAACCCAAGCAACCTCTTTAAGGGTCTTTTCTTCAGTTATAGATGGTTGCTTTGCACCCACCACTCATCCATGTGTGCAAGGTTCTCCTCATATATACACTGGATTTTCAATACCTGAGAGAGAAAACAGGAGATTTGTATCATGTAATGTATCATATTTTGCTGGGCTGTGGGTTATAATGGGTTATATTGAGTTGCTTAATATATTTTTTTATATTTAGCATAGCAATACTGGGTAATATCCACAGCAATGGCTTGAGAATACAGGTGTTATTGACATGTGAGCTGGTGGGATGTTATTTATCAGACATGTATCTGTTGAAGCAATTCTCAGCTGTGTGTATGAGCCCATAGCAACAAGAAAAAAAGTTTTGTACTGTGTTGGCCAGTTGAAGAAGTTCCTGTTGCTTTAGGTCAAATAAAATCAGATTGTGATACCTTTTTAATGGCCGACTGAAATAGAAGATGTAACAATCAAGCTTTCAGGACAGCTTAGGTTCCTTCATCAGGAATGGTATAATAGGCTTTCTGAAGTTAGGCTGGATTCACACGACCGGTGCCCGCCGTACCGTAGCACTGCGGGCACGCGGCAGCGTGCGGGGAGAGGAGGAGGGGGAGAGCGCTGCTCACCCCCGCCCCTCTCCACAGGGATATATGGCGCACGGCGCCGTATGCCCTGAAAAAATAGGACATGTCCTATTTTTTCACGGGGCACGGAGCAGTACGGTGCCGCACGTGTCATTGCCGTCTATGGGGGACGTATATCGGCCGTATATACGTCGGCCGTATATACGTCCCCCTTGCGGTAGTGTGAATGCAGCCTGACACAGATTTTACACACAGTGAACAGAGAAGAATTGCAAACAAAATGTAAACAGAAGGACAATAGTAATAACAAAGCTGAGACAAGAGGTGGAAACAAAAAGAAATCTGATTGGACCCCCTCCACTGGCCACATCAACACTTCGGACCATTACATTGACTGTTTTAAATTGGTTGTACAACTTCAATACTAGAAAAGCAAGACAGAGAAACCTCCAACATCAGTGTGATGGAAAGAAGGGCAATCAAGTCCCTAAAATTACAATCAAACCTGTAGATAGGGAAGGAGCTGTACTCCTCATTAACACATCTGACTATGTGAAAGAAGCCCATAGACACCTCACTACACAAAATTGACTCAACTCAAAAATACACAAAAGTACTAAGGAAAGTCATTAGAGGGTTGTCTATAGCTTCTGCAAACCTTTTGGACTTAATCCCTGGCAATCCCAAAATAGAAGTATTCTATATGCTTCCTAAAATTCATAAACCAGGAAACTCAGGGAGACCAATGATCTCAGGTTTGGAAACCCTCATTGAAAACATTTCAGGATCGGTAGAGGGTATCCTTAAACCACTAGTGATAAACACCATCAACTTCCTCTAGGACACCACAGACCTACTGATAAAAATGTCTTCTATAGGTACTTTCCCCAAAAGTAGTATCCTGGCTACCCTGGATGTGGAATCCCTACATTCTAACATCCCACACAAAGATGGACTAAAACCTGTCCAAATTCATCTCAAGGCTCATGGGATTGCCTCAGACCCAGTATTACAGCTGACCAAATGTATCCTGCAGCACAATTATTTCTGCTTTGGGGAGCAAATATACCTACAGAAGACTGGAACTTCCATGGGAACAAAGATGGCACCACAATATGCCAACCTCTTCATGGCAAAACTAGAAAATGACTTCCTGGAGTCCTGCCAGAAGGGATTGGCCACAGGTAGATGTTTCTGCTCATAGTTTATTGTGTCTCGATGAGACGTCATCCATGCTTTAAGTTTTCGCCCTGTCTTTCCAACATAAAGGCCACCAAAAAGATGGCCGTTTTAGGTGGTAATATCCTCACCTCTGATGATACTATCCATGAGAGCAGTGCAGCGGTGCCCAACCACACAACAAATGAATGCCACCATTAGTGGTGCCTGTTATGCTTTTTTCTAGTGTAAATGTCTTTCATACCAACTAATATTTTGAAAGAAGATGACAGCCTGTGCTGCACTGAAATATATCTCCTTATACCTGTGGTCACACACTCACCAACGAGAAACATTGTCACTTTTTCTTAATATGATGGCATTGTGAGAAGGAAGTCAATACTATTGATCTTAGCATGTGTATGGGCTCTCTAATGAATCATCATTGTACAGAATCCGCATGGTATGCCAATAAACTCTAAATCAACTCCAGTGATGGCTCATGTCTAATCGTCCTAAGGTATGCTGTAACAGGCAAGGAGAAAACTAAGTAAAAAACATGTAGTCCAATGGCAAAATGCTTTATTGTCAAATATAGAGAGCATCGGTAGTGGTCTCCAGCATACATATCATACATAGTTGGTTGGAGACTTACTCATAGATTCAGACATCGGGACTGTGGTACTATTCTTAAATTTATTATCCATGGCCTCCTTCCTTCTAAAATCAACTTTTACGATTATGCTAATAAGCCTGAAGGCCTCCTGGGGCGTTACCAGAGCCCATCCATGATGCACACTCACAGGCTGTTACACTGTGTTCCCCTCCCCCTGCTCCCTCAGTACTCTCTACCTGATGGGAGCCCTTCTGGCTCATTAACATCATTTTTAAAATTTGATTTTAGAAGGAAGGAAAGGAAGATTACCACGGTCACAGTGCCTGGACTGATGATAGGTTTCGCTGGTCTATCATGCTTGATTTTGATGGTAGGTTTCCTTTAACAATTTGTACAATAAAACTGCCACCCAAAGACAGTAAACTTATCATGGTGTTCTAGTTTAGCAGTGTTTACTATGGAGTAGCTGGAGCAAATATGGGGCGGCATGGTGGCTCAGTGGTTAGCATTACAGCTTTGCAGCACTGGGGACCTGGGTTCAAGTCCCAGGGTCAACATCTGCAAAGAGTTTGTGTGTTCTCTCAGTGTTTGCGTGGGTTTCCTCCCACTCTCCAGAACATACTGGTAGGTTGATTAGATTGTGATCCCCATTGGGGACATGGACTGATTTGGCAAGCTCTGTGCAGTGCTGTGTAATCTATGTGCACTATATAAATAAAGGACTTATTATAATTGTCTGAAGACAGATTGTCACATCATTCCAACACGTGACAGAGGGTGGGAACATTTGTGCTCCTAAACCATGCAGAAAACCCTTAAAGGCTAAAACCTTCCGCATAATATGTGCTGCAAAGCATCATGGTCTGTCTACATGCTGGATCTAATTCTCCGAATTTTTAGAAAAAGCTATTTTTTTATATTTTACCTTATAATCCTGCTGTGTTCACCAACCCTAAAATTACTATGAAATAATCTCTGTATAATTGCTGGAGGCTGTACAAGACACATGGACTCCCTGCAGCTCCGTACTACAGAGCTGTAAGCACTCTGCATGTCTCCGTATGGTGACTCTTCTGTGGGAGATAGCGTTTTATGATAAAGCTGGTGAGAATTTTTATTTTTCTGTTATATTCGTTTGTAATATGTTGCACCTGAATCTGTATGAAATCAGAACCATACTAGGTACAGTCAGGTCTTTTAGAAGTACACAGGTAACATCATACAGAAAAATTGGACAACGTTGTCACTTTGGAGAAATTTGGAGAATTTAGTGATCATCATATAACCCTGCAGAAGTCACCTGCTGGAGGAGGGGTAATATCAAGAAAACTAATAAGAGGAACAAAAATTATTAGGAGGGCACTCTTACCACTGGGGTCGATTTGAAGAGGTCTGGAGCGATAGATGCATCCTCAAATTCACTGCAATACCAACCAACAAATTGCATGCACTATACCAATTTATAGCAAATCAACTAGGCGCATTCAGTAAGCGCTTCCCACGCATATATACTGTGATTTTGTAACTCCTTCATCACGAAAGCTATTATATAGGTAACCATCAGTTTGAGTTTCTTGTGTGTTTGAATGCTTATATTCGGACTGGCTCGGACGGTGTGTGTAGAACACAATTTCCCGAAAGGGATTAATTAAGTTAAATTGTATTGTATAGGGAAAGGCGGCTCCAATTCTTTCATATCTATTCATATTCCGTAATATTTTTATCTTGACACTATCAGACTGGGGTTTCTTGCGTCCACCATATAAAAGTTTGGTGGGGGCTCACCGTTTATCATTCCCTTAAAAAAAGTAACCTCCAAATCAATTTTTTCCCCGCTTGACCATTGTTATATTGTTGACCATAGTCTCCACATGCCTACAAGGTGGCCTTAATTTAATCTCTGTAAGGAGAACTCTCACCTCCTAACCCTAGTCAATAACACAACCAGGTCGAAACAGCGCTGTCTACAGTTGGGAATCTGTTCCTTCTGGAATAGATTTACCTGGTTTGGTTTAGGCTTCTTGAAAGTCATGCTTGATATTAAGGGGGCTGCGTTACAAGGTAAAAAAAAAGAGCCAATGTTTCCCTTATCCTGACCATCTTTGAGTAAGAGGCTTGAGGATCCTTTGGTTTTCTGATGGGACAATCAAGCCTTGCATTTTGCAATGGAGATTGATGTCTTGCCTAATATAGTCACATAGTTATGTAGTAAGTAGGGTTGAAAAAAGATGTCCATGAAGTTCAACCAAGGGAGGATTGGATGAGAAAGGGATTTCATGTGGTCCAAATAATTTCAGCCTCCAAGTTCCAGCAGCCCGAATACATATCCACAGAAGATTCACATTCTGTTTATGTGTCTGTGAAGTGGTAGCCATTTGAAAAAAACTAGAGAATGTATTCACATTTATCGAGTACCAACTAACCTATATTAATCTTTACATTAAAACTGCACACACAAATGTAATGCCATGTCACAATGCCACATATACTACCTACTATGGTTTTAAAGGTACTCGGCAGAGGGGATGATCCAAACATCTCTGATAACTGAGCTACACATGATAGTGGTTAATCAACGGGTCAAGCTCTGGCTGGATTTTATGGACCATGTAATCATGTTGGGGGGGAGAAGAGACTCACATGTGTTGCATATGTGAAATCTGGCAAGTGTGTGACCCGTTTTTCACTGACCAAACGGAGTCATGTGCAGTTTATCCAACCCTAGATCTGTAGATGTAGGATACATGAAATATTACTGACTCTTGAAGTCGTTCCAGGCAGACTCAGTTCAGAACTTGAACGTCCCAAAAAGTTTTTCAGAGCCTGACCCTAAACAATGTCCTATTGTAAATTGTTCCCTAACCAGTGCATGAAAACATCTCTGACGTTGAAACTTTACTTTAAATGTGGACCTTGTACAACCTGCATTCATGTATCTCTTCTATTTAGAGTTGAACCTTTGAATGCCATTAATGGAAAGAAAAAAACCTCTATCACTTGTTTCTGCGTAGACTGTTTGCTTTACGCAATTGAGTCTTTCACAAAGAAATGCTCGGAGCAGTCACGTAAAACCTGTCTGGGGTTTATATTTTGAGTAATTGACATTGCAGGTAATTTTTTTCCATTTGTTCCTACAGATGGGGTGGAAAAGTCACAGATAAAACACCTCCTGTCTTCATTGTCTTTAAATACACTAATGAAAAACGCGTCTCACCAAAGTCTGTGCTTTTAATTATTTGCCTAATGGAATAGTTGTCGCAGAAGAGCCTAGAAAATGCATTTTATTTAGAGGTGCTGAAAGGCTGAAGTGATTGCTTTATAAATTGTGCTTGAGGTCATTGCATATTTATTCCCCGGCTTTTAATCAATTTGCTGTGTATAAGAGCAGCCTTAATATTTCTTCTTCATTGAAATTGTAATAAATTTCAAATCACATATTGTAGTTACCCAAACATTAGATGAAAACGAATGAAAATATATAAATACTGTCATATATATTAGAAGTCGTCTGCACACATTGGTATTGGATAGGGGAGAAAAAATTTCCCAACATCATAAAATGACTTCGCTAGAAAAGATTTATTAATACTGTCCAGACATGGAAATTAAAAATTAATGATGTATCCTATAATAACATATTTATTAGTATTGCAAAGCTCTGTAAAAAAAAAAAAGAAGCTTACATGATGTGAATAAAGTTGGTTGAGAAAATCCAAACTGGACTCCTAGGAGACAGCCTGATAACCCTGCCCACATCAAGTGTCTAACTGTAAGAGTCATGAAAACCCTGCCCACATCAAGTGATTGACAGTAAGAGTCTTGATAACACTGCCCACACATGGTGATTGAAAGCAAGAGTCCTGATAACCCTGCCCACATCAAGTGATTGACAGTAAGAGTCTTAAAACCCTGCCCACATCAAGTGATTGACAGTAAGAGTCTTAAAACCCTGCCCACATCAAATGATTGACAGTAAGAGTCCTGATAACCCTGCCCATATCAAGTGATTGACAGAAAGAATTCTGATAACCCTGCCCACATCAAGTGATTGAGATTAAAAGTCCTGATATCCCTGCCCACATCAAGTGATTGACAGTAAGAGTCTTGATAACCCTGCCCACACATGGTGATTGAAAGCAAGAGTCCTGATGACACTGCTTACACACAGTGATTGAAAGCAAGAGTCCTAGTAAACCCGCCCACACAAAGTGATTGACAGCAAGAGTCCTGATAACCCCTCCTCCCATGCAGAAAAATTTATAGGAAGATTCCTGATAACCCTGCCCACACAAAGAGTCCTGATAACCCCACCCACACAGAGCAATTGACTAAAAGAGTCCTGTGAATCCTGCCCACACAGAGTGATTGACAGATAGAGTCCTGATAATGACACTCTCACACAGCAGATAATAGTGAGAGTCCTGATTACCCCGCCCATGCTCAGTGATTGACAGTCTGCTCTGGCTAAAGTCTTTTTGTGGCTATGTCACTTATTTCATACATTTATTTACATTGTGTTATGACCATATTAAAAAACTATTTGAATGTGGAAGCATAGTGTTGTAACATGGAATTTAGTTTTCTAGAAGCTCTTTCTCTTCATTGCTGTCTGAGCTTTAAATCTATAGAAGAACATACTGTGATAATACCCTGGGGGAAATAGATTTCGGGCACCAATAACATGCAAATGTAATATGGATGTAAACATGACTCAAAAATGTACTTACCTCTGGGCCTGAGGTTTAGTTTTAGTGTTATTTTAAGGTGGTCTACCACATCTGTATGATAATAATCTGCTGTAAGCATATAGAGAAAATCTCTTCATTATTTCTGAAAAATTCCCATTTCCATCCATATTCTAATGAGGCAGTTGGTGCATTCAGGATGTAACCTCAGCACCCGGAGAACCTTTCTGTCATATAAGTAGGAGATTTGTCTTGTGAGAAATATTGGGTGACATTGGAAGAAGACGAAAGTGATTTAGATAAGAATAGTTTAGCTAAGGAATGGAACTAAGGAAACACGACATGAGTGCACCAGGTGACTCATTTGCATACAGATTAAACTAAGAGTATCTTGGAAATGATAAAATGGGCAGGAATAATAAAGGTCTGTTGGAAATCACAGGGCATTTCTCTACAACATGCTGCCAGAAGACTATAACAATGCTAAACATACTATGCAAATACTGCTCATTTCCTATGTGCTTATCTAACCTTGAATGTGGACTTTCTGCAATTTTCAAATTGTGTAGCATCTAAATATTGGGGGGCATATTGTGAGCCAGTTTGATATGCGCCTGATATACTAAGAGGTACTGCTGGGTATAGAATTGTGCTACAACCTGCGCTATGATCCTGGTACAGGCTAAAGTAAATGTGCCTTGACCCATTACGCCCACTTAGCGTGGAAGCAGAGTACAGGCAGCCCCCAGGTTACATACAAGATAGGGCCTGTAGGTTTGTTTTTAAGTTGAATTTGTACGTAAGTCGGAACTGTATATTTTATCATTGTAATCCCAGCCAGAACTTTTTTTGGTCTCTGTGACAATTGGATTTTAAAAATGTTGGATTGTCATAAGAATCAGGATTAACACTAAAGCTTCATTACAGACACCTCTGATAACTGTTACAGCTGATCATTTTAGCCTAGGACTAAAGCACAATAAATTACCAATATCCAGAGGTCCGTTTGTAACTAGGGGTCGTATGTAAGTCGAGTGTTCTTAAGTAGGGGACCGCCTGTAATACATGTGGATCTCAATAAGCTCCATTGAGACTGGCATTTACTAAGGACACCTGTGAATAAATTCTCTTCTGCCAGTATATGTACTTGGAAATTACATCTCCTTGGGGGAGGTTTCTCAAGAGCTGGTGCATTGTTGTGATGTTCCCGCTGCCACTTAGGTGCCGCCAGATATATGAAGAGGCTTACTTGATGCAGGGATGGCGCAAAGGGGAAAATTCTCCATTCCTGACTGTACACCATGACAAGTTCTGGTAAATCCCCTAACTTACATGTAAGCAATAGTTTGGTCTGCAAGACTGATGGATAGCCAGTAGTTTTAGGTAATAAAAGGGTTTAGTCTTAAAAATATTGCAGTGGAAGGGTAGTTGCATTCCTGGTGGTTTAAAACTGGTTAAAGGGGTTGTCCACTTTCAGCAAATAATTGATATGGTTTGTGTATTGAAAAGTTATACAATTTTCCAATATACTGTATTAATCCCTCACAGTTTTCCAGATCTCCGCTTGCTGTCCTGCTAAATAAAGCTCCTATGTTTACTTTCAGTGGAAACCTGTCGATGGAAATGTGATCCAGGCTCCATGGTCATGGCTCCTAAGTATCACAGAGAGTAATGAGAACTCTGTGTTATAATGAGCCGTGCACCTGTGTGACGTCACATGGCCATGGAGTGATTTCTTTCCGCTGGAAGTAAACATAGAAGCCTTCTGTTGCAGAACAGTAAGCAGATATCTAGAAAACCGAGAGGAAATGATACAGACAGAATATTAGGGAATTGTATAACGTTTCCTTACACAAACCAAATCAATTATTTGCTGGAAGTGGACAACCCCTTTAAGTAGAAAAGCAGCAACCACCGCTGCCCAAAGACGCCCCGTTGAGTCCCTAAGCATCTGAACAGCCCGCATATGTTGTATGCCTCTAAGGGGAATTGGAGAACATATTCAGATTTTAGCCACAGGAAAACCCCAAATGCTACACAACTTAATTCCCAGCTTGTTCTTTCTCAATAAGAAAAATAAAAATAAACTCTTATATGTTTGTTCTTTAATATTACAATGTACAGAGAAACTGCTCCTTAAAAAAGGGGGCAAACCTAACAATTATTTCTTGTAAACCAATAAACACAAATGAGATTTTAGAGTTAGGGGCGCAAAAAAGCGAAAATGGAACTTTATTGGAAATTATTCTTCCTGCTGGAGAAGATGTAAGGTCTCCAGGGGCTTGTTTGTACCATAATGTTATCTTTGCTGCAATTACCGGCCCTGATGTATATTAGTCCTGACTTGCATTGCCTCTTGGGACATAAATATTATGTATCTACTGGAAAAGGTGCATCACCTCCAATGTAAAAAGGTCCCATTAACCTACAACTTACAAACTGGAAACTAAACAAGTGACAGGGATTGTTACAATGGCTCTTCTTTAGCACTTCAGTTTAACTTTGTACTTTCCCATGAATATTACAATAATAAGTGACACAATCCAACAAACACGGAAAGATTTCCGAATGCAGAACTTGAGTGTGAAAAATGTGTGAACTAAGATGTCAGAGAACTGGTGCAGAGACACTTCCTATAGACAAATATAATCAAGTTCCCTGAAGAATACTGTGCTATTTACAGAGGTTTCCCTTTAGGGCAATAAATGTTTCATGCAGGGGGTTAGTAAGTCCCATAGAAATCTATGGAGCACTGGATGAAAATGTTCTTTATTCCACTGGTTGCACTGGAACTTCCTGTCCGGCTTAAGGGAGGAGACAATGTCAGAAGGTGGTAATACATGGCAACAAAGGGTAACTTGAGGTCCTCCATTCAACCAATCACATCCGTCCCGGCAGTTGGATCCCCTTGCAATCAGACTTTAATTTCCTTTCCTGTGGTTAGGGTTTAAATGGCCTAACATGAAAACCGCTTCAAATCCTAGAAAACTAAATGGGGCAGAGGTGCCCCAAAAAAAAGGAGCCACAAACAATCACTTCCGTTTATGCTGCAAGTGACATCCTGTGGTTTGAGGAGGCAACCGATAGTTATGATTACTTTATTTACACACCATTAATTCCATGGTGCTGTACAATCCGTAAGGGGTTCACATACTTTACATTAAAACAAGAACAAATACAAGTACAAATACAAGACTACAGAGATCAGAAGACAAGTAGAACCCTGCCCTTGGGGGCACTTAATCTATGTCGAGGGAAGATGGAGACACGAGGTGAGAAGCGCAGTTTTTATGTGTTGTAGGTGATCCTGAACAGATGGCTTTCAGGTTACATTTGAAGGACTGGAAGGTGGGGGACAGTCTGACACCTTTTGATAGAGAGTTCGAGAGTATGGGAGATGCAAAGGAGAAGTCCTGGAGATGGTGGGAGAAGATCAGATGTGTGAGAAGCTGAAGATCCTGTGAGTAATAGAGATTACATGTGGGACAGTATGGGCTGATTCAGTAAGAGATATATGGAAGAGGCATGTTGTGAATGGCTTTGTCAGTCATGGTTAGCATTATAAACTGAATTCGCTGTGCAATGGGTAACCAGTGGAGAGACAGGCAGAGAGGAGAGGAAGAATAGATGCGAAGACACAGATGAATTAGGCTAACAGAATTAAGGATGGATTGGAGGGGAGTAAAAGTTAGCTAGGAGACCTTAGAGAAGAATATTTCCATAGTCCAAGCAGGAGATGAGGACATGGACTAGCAGTTGTGTAGACTCCGGGTAAACTCTCCCTTGACACCCACAGGGCTTTCCAGGATTCTTGTGAATCTCTATCTAATAAGGGCACATTTTTGGAAATTATATGAAGGTACACTGGATATATACGCTGGGGCATGCACTTGTTGTTTGGCTACCCCTTTCAAAAAGCAGATAGCAATACAGATAGCATAGCAATACAACACATGCAATATATCGCTAGTCTCTTTAATGTACAGGTACGAGAAGGGCCTTATTACAGAACATTCCTGCAACCCAGCTACCTTAAAGGGATTCATGATCAATTTCAAATTGGAAAAATCCCATATCCTGCTGAACGGCTGCTTAAAGGAATCACAGGCCATTCATGTTATGTGGTAGTGAAGCATTTTAAGGCTGTCTCTTTTAACTGGCCTCATGCAGTGATGGGGAACCTTTTGGAGACAGAGTGCCCAAGCTACAACCAAAATCTACTTGAATGTCGCAAAATGCCAGCATGACAATTTAAGCAGTAACTTATTGATCCCTGCTGTATCACAGGTTTACTGAGTTTTTTGTTACAGGATGAGGGCTTTATACTACAACTGGTCCAGTCAAGTGTATTATAACAATTTGTGAACAATAGGGCAGGGCTTGTAAACTGTACATTTTTGGTGTTACCTCACTTTTCACCAGTCCCTGGAAAATATTTCTTCCGTGACACCGCTTTCTGGTTCAAATAGGTTGAAAAAGGTGCAATCCTTTATGCCTTGGACCCTGCCTTACTGTTTACTCTGTATGTAATATATAGTTCTGGATGACTATCATTTTAGAATGATGCAAATATAGTTTTTAGAGATGTAGTGGTAAAGTTCTTCAGAGTAATAAAGAAGCGGAATAGGAATATTGTGTTCCCTCTCTCACACTAGAAAGTAGGAGATTAATACAAATATAAAATATCTATGCCAGGAGCAGCTTTTCTAACAGAACATCGCTATCTCAATTATTCTGCTGCAAATCATCACGGCTCTCAGCTGGGATGTCACACTGTAAGAGCTGCTCTAATTTCAGCACAATGGAGGCCAGTCAAGGGAAATGTATTGGGAGGAAGATTATAAAGCACTTTCACATAATCTCATTCAAGGAAATGTGACATTAGGTGATCACCTTATCTCCACCTGTCAACCACCAGTAATCACAAATGGACACGTCATTTTATAATTCCAAGCAGACAAAATGACAGTCAGACCACATCCGATTATTGATGAAAGATTCCACGACTAGAAACTACGACAATGTGCAAAAGTCCAACCTTGCAGAATAATGGCCACAAGAGATAATTTCATTGATCAGAAAACATTGGAATCCAGATTATGGTTCAATAAGTATTTTAGTAAACACACACTTTGACAAATGACAAAGTCGATGACAAGCATGCCAGATACAGTATGGTGTTTAGAGTCTACAAAAAATTCTGGAACATTGAGTACATGTTAAACCTGAGTGTGCCCCAGCAGGCCACTGACGATTAACAGAAGACAGGAGTAGACAAGGGGGGGCAACGGAGGTAGGGCAAAAAACATAAGGAGGTGGAGGGATCAAAGGAAGAAGTAATTGGGGGAGGTAGAATATCCTAAACCCTGTTATCATAGCTAGACTTTTTGCCTCCAGCGGTGAACCAGGAGCTTAATACATGTAAGGAGCGAAAAGTCAGCCACGGGACCCAGACACTGTGAGACAGCTCGTATTTACCAAAATCGCAAGCCCTAAGCTCCTCCATGGTAGGTTAGGTTAAGGCTACATTCACATGAACATATGTGGATATATCCCCTATAGACACCGGAGCAATACGGTGCTGTACACGTGTGGCAAGAAAGGACATATCCTATTTTTCTCCATTTCGATGAAGAAGGGTCATCCCTCCTCCTCTCCATTGCAGCGGACGTATGTCCACCCGGCCGTAGCCATGCTGTAGCCATGGGGCATACTTTCGTCTGAATGCAGCCTAAGGACGTCCACCCACTGGGGCATATTATCGTGTGCCGGTGTATGATAGTCCAGCCAATGTGCAATAGAAATAAATGCGTAGAATTAAATGCAGCCGTCAAAAAAAGTCGCCAGCTGCAGCGAGTGTGCAGCCCACTCTCGGCTGGCCGTTCCCTCCGCTTGGGGAGAATAATCACAAGAGCTAGCAATTGCGATTATTTCAGGGCTTTTACGCCACTGGCATGGTGCAGAGGCCCTGATAAATATGCCCCACTATGTTTTAGATGGAGGATCTGGGGATCTCCATAGCCGGGGTATAATTTGGCCATAAGGAAATGGCGCAGCAAGCTTTTCTAGAATTTTGAGTTGGAACCCAGGAACAGTGAAAGCAAGGCCAGCTCCAGTGAGGAAAGTATTGCTCAGGGACATAAATCGGAGTAGAATTAGAACACCTTCTTTAAGAGGTTCTGCAGTCCCAACATATATGTAGCATGTCACCCTCACTATCTCCCAAAAGCCAACAAGTGGAGGGGATCTCCAGGAACATGAGGTATAACCTGATAAACCATCCTGATGAGATGTTGTAGTTCAGCTTCTGAAGTCCACTAGAAGCAGAAGCTTTATGGGTCAGGGCAAACACTTTTTGCCATTGTTCAGGAGACAACGATTTGTTAAGATTGAAGCTAGATTAGATTAGATCTGAATGGATTTGGTTAATCTACTCTTTATTTCCATATATCAATGTAATTCAGCAGTCAGATATCTTGAGCTGCTGACTTCTGGAGAACATATGATCCAATTATTACATAATACTAACAGTAACGTAGGGCAGTCAGGAATGAACCTTGAGTCTCTTCTAGCCGCCAGCAATGTTATGAGGCTCACACTGATTTATTGAGTGATTTATAGTGCACTCTAATATGACTGCCATATTAACTTTCCAAATTGTTTGTCCTTTTTATTAAAAACAATATCATTAATCCATTTCATACACAAAGCTGTAATGTCACCACTGTAGCTAATGCTCCATGTCCAATAGAGAACATTGGGGGATATTAATCTTAGTGGGTTTCAGATTCGCCTATTTTTGCACCTGTTTTGTTTTTGTTTTTTGGCTTGTGATCTATGATGGATCTAGTTTTGCCTTAGTAAATGCATTTTGGAATTGTCGCATGTCTGATTCATTTGCGCCTAAATTTGCGCCAAATTTGTCTAAAATTAATAGATCTCATTTGTGACCAATAGTGTAAAGAGGCTGAGAAAAGGTGACAGGACGTTCAGGGCTCCATTTTTGCACAAAAAAGTATGTAAAAAAAAAATTCTTGCTCAAATTAATATTTGAGCAATATTTTATATTATAATGTACAGGAAATGGAGTCTGATAATATTTTCAGATCTGTACAATAAGACAATAATCACTCACAGAGATAAAAAAAAACAATTGTTAGGGTGTGTCCACATGTTTAGTTTTTCAGAAGCAGTTTTTGATGTCCAAACCAGGAGTAAAGTGAAAAAAGAAGAGGAACAGCATCTACCAATTATATGTTCTCATCCATTATGATCCACACCGACTTTTGGCATCAAAAACTGCATCTGAAAAACTGAACGTGTATATGCACCCTCAAGTTTAGGTTTTTTAATTTTTAAAGACAAAATAGTATGAATCTAATATGCTGCTATAATTACATTTTGAGCTACATTTACATGATATTCACAATGCACCATTATACTTACGTTTAAAAATTGTTCCTGTGACTTCAGCTGTTCTTCACAAAACATTCCCGATATGTGGGACGTATCTACAGCAAAGTGAGAAAAAAAACTTGCAGAGATGGTGGTTTTTTTATGAAAATAACTTGAAAATATAATAAAATGTTCTTTTACTTTCATGTTTTCCGCCATCTGTAAAATGTTTAGACACAGAAAGTAGGTCAGAACTGATGTTAGCGGCAAAGAACCAGTGGCCAAAAGTATGAAAATGAGATTTTGAGCATTTAAACTTTCATTGATTCTACACAAAATAGTATTTAAATTGGCACAGGTCTAATAGCTAAAAGCATTGTCCTGGAGTAAACGCGACAGGGGTGATGTATTGAAGTCTACATAGTGCAATGTTATAAATTATAATGAAGAAACACCATCAGCAATATGATCATGATACCATTTTTTTCCTTGCACTGTAGAACCTCCAGAACTCCCACATGCAACAAATAAAAACAACAACATGTTATTTTTCCCATAAAGGAAATCACATTTTGGTTCCTAGTAATGCCTCCTAAATCTGTGACTTTATATAATGAAACGGCTCATAAATATTGCTGACTAGCCTAGCTGCAGCCCCCGACGGTGCCCGGGATAGTAAATAACTGATATTAGCTATAACAAAATAGAATGGGTTAACAAAAAATATTTTATATGTATCAATCTCTCTTTCTGTCAGAAAATGCCTCTGAATAACTGTCTCTGTGTCTCTCTGTCTCCGACTGACTGTCTTTGACTGTCTCTGTGACCATTTCTTTCTCAGTGTCTCTGACTGTCTCTGTCTGTTTCCATCTGTCTGTCTGTTTCCATCTGTTTCTGAATGTCTGTCTCTGACCATCTTTGTCTCTGACCCTCTCTGCTGTCTGACCCTCTCTGAGTGTCTCTGTTTCTGTCTGTAACTGTATCTGACTGTATCATACTCCTTTTTTTCTGTCTCACACATAAGCATCTTATACTTATTGCCTATAATAACCAATCAAAGCTCATATTAATAACCTGTGGCAAAATAGCAACCAATCACAACACAGCATATAACTGCCACAGCAGCAGACAATGGGGGTCATTTACTAAGGGCCCAATTCGCGTTTTCCCGACGTGTTACCCGAATATTTCCGATTTGCGCTGATTTTCCCTGAATTGCCTCGGGATTTTGGAAATCGGGAGGGGTGGCTGAACGAAAACCCGACGTATTCGGAAAAACCGCCGCATTTAAGAACGGAAAATGTGTCGCTCGGGACGCGCTTACCTGCACTCAGCCGGCCTTGGTGAATTCCGGCGTGTTCAGATGCTTTTCAGCGCAGCAGCGCCACCTGGTGGACGGCGGAGGAACTACCTTATTAAATCCCGGCCGGACCCGAATCCAGCGCAGAGAACGCGCCGCTGGATCTCGAATGGACCGGGTAAGTAAATCTTCCCCAATGTCTCCTGTATAGGGTGGTGAATAAGTGTATTTTTGAAAGCATTGGGGTAAAAATTTCAGCTCAAAACCGAGTCTATGACATTCCCTGAGTCACATGGAGTGGCTGTGCAAAGTTGGGTGATTGTAGATGCAATGGTGCAGATTCCTTTAGCGGACATACACACACTCAGCTTTATATACAGTATTAGATAAATTGGTGATGCCTGTTTGGTGGGACATCAGAAAACTGGTTAAAGCAGCGGCTTTATGATGCATTTTTATCCTGCAATTTTACTGTGTTGGAGTATCCAACTGCATTTTTTCCATAGGGTGTGTATGGGATTTGGATAAATCTGACATTAAAAGGGTTTCAGATCTCACATTTACAAATACACTAGTGGATCAAAGATAAATTTGAAAGCTTTATGAACAAGAAGAAGGAAGAAGCTGCTTTCCCCAATGCGAAATTTGTACTCAACTTTTAACTAATGTATTGCTAATAGTAAGGGTCTCTTGATATGAGAAAGAGACACCTTACGATCCACCTGAGACTTTTGAGTCCAAATAGGGCTACACCGTCCACATGCTTGTCAGTTGTGACCTTGTTAATGAATAAGCTATAGCAGAAACTGATATTACATAGACTACCTGTTAACATTAAAGAAAATATGTGTGGCCAAATGGGCCACACATTTACAGCGCTGAGAATAGAGACAGGTGAGCGTGGCTGGCCACCACGGCCGGCTGGAAGCCGAATTCAGCACAGCTTCAATGCCCCTGTAAACAAACAGGGGCATGCCATGGTGACATGGCAGTGCCTGGCACCGGGAGGGACCTCCGAGGTAAGTAAATGTTAATTTTTTAAACAGCATTTAAGCATTTTTTTCATGTCTCAGTCAACCCCTTTAATAGTCACTATGTAATTCTTTATTTGCCCAGATGTGTCACTGCAGGGAAAGTGAACCACTACTGCCAATACAGGTACTTTGTTTGTAAGTGGGAGCAGGTATATTTTATAATTGTAGCTCCAGACAAAGTATTTTTTGTCTCTGTGACAATTGGATTTAAAAAAATGTGTGCTTTGTCAATAAAGCTTCATTACAGACACCTTACAGCTGATCATTGCAGCCTGGGAGTAAAGTAAAGAGTCCAGAGAGCTTCACCAGAAGTCACAGTGGGTAGAGAGGTCTGTCTGTAACTAGGGGTCATCTGTAAGTTGGGTTTCTTTAAGTCGGGGAACACCTGTGAGGCTCCTTAAACACTTGTGGGTGTGATACGTGGAAGCATGTCAGTTCAGTTCCAATCTTGAGTGTTTAGGCCGGAGGTTTTAGCAACTACATGTTGCCAGTTTGACACATCACACTTGCAATTAATTTTTTTTATTTGGGAACAACTTGTCTAATAGAAACAGATTATCTATAGTTCTAACATGCCTGCATTCAAGGAGTATTCTTGAAAATTAACATGGATGAGCTATTCTCACATCAAAGATTAGTGATGGACTATTTTTATTATTTATCCTTATTAATATCAGTTTGGCTAGGGATGGACCCCACTCTGATCAGCTGTTTGGCTAGCAAAAAAACAGAACATTTCAGGCTCCTTGCTCTCTGTTGTGGTTGGAAACTGTAACTGCAGAAGTAGTTCCAACAGTAGTGAATGGGAGCCCGTGGCTATAGTGGCTTCTGACCACTACAGGGAGCATGGCGCCAAATGGCACTTCTTGCACCATTATTTTTGTTAATATTGCGTTGAACATCTTGGCAGTGCAGGACCCAAGTGCTGGCCCCCAACAAATCACTGATGACTTTCATATTTCATATTATCTTAATAATAATATTATACTCCCTCGTAGCTTAAGCCCTAAACTTACATCACTTTTTTCCTACAACAAAGAATACATATAAATAATACAAAACCAAATGTATCTGACATAAATTCTTCCAAGCAACCTTCCTTTTCCAACCCCATAAATTACACAAAGAAAAATGTGAAAGCCACCGGGGTACAATAACTTCCATCGATTCATGTCTTTCCATTTAAATAAAATCAAAGCCATAAAACATGCCACCACTGTGTACTATAGACTCAAAGACCCCACATCCTTGCCTACCCATGAGCCATATCGCTAGAAAGTGACATAAACCACTGATATAAATAAGTATTGTAAATAAAAGACATCATTAAATCAATGTGACATCTAAATCGCCAGAAATATTACTCTGCAAAATGATGATTGCTTAAACACAAGACATCACTATATCAGCCACAATAGCTGTCAAAATCCATGAAACCTGGAGCCAAAGCATTTTCTCCAAAGAGATTTTTTTTCAAAAACCATTTTGTATTTTTAAATACATTTTTTTCAAAAAAGTCTTAAAGGAGCAAAAGAAAAGGGATGAATCTTCCCCACTACCTAGAAAAAATCTTCAACTTTCTTTCATTTCATTAAAAATGGACATGCATAATGGATCACAATACTAGCTGACGCGTTTCGGGCTAATACATAGAGACCCTTCTATGCTGAGACTGAGGGCTTCACTGTATTTGAAACACATCAGCTAGTATTGTACTCCATCAGACATTTTAATTATATTAAATTATTTTTTATATAAAGTTGAAGGTGTCACGGGTGGTCCCATATTGCGGGTTGTGGGCTCACCCGTGCCCCTCTTCTTCTGCTGGTGCGCCGGCTGTGTATCTTACCTGTCCCGGCTCCTGTCTTGGCTCCATCCGTCGTGAGCGCGCGATCCCAGCTCCTAGAATTCTATACAAGCCTGCCTCTTCCTGCACACTCTGCTGGATCTAAGTGCTTATGGCTATGAGAACGCTGTTTCCTGTGCCTCGTGCTAGTGATTGTATTTCCCGTTGTGACCCCGGACCTGTTCTCGACTTCGTTCCTCTGCTGCCAGCCCTAACCTCTCGCTCCGTCCCTGACCTTGCATCATTGCCGCCTGCCTTGCCCATCTGCCTGTCCCCGACTACGAGATTGCCTGATTCTGTACCTCGACCTTGGCTGCCACCGCAGACAAGTCGGGCCTGTGGAACGACCTGGTGATACCACACCGCACCAAGACCATCCTGCTTTGCAGCGGGCTCTGGTGAAGACCAGGTGCCACCAGGGCTTGTGTCATCGTCCGCGGTGGTCCGGAGGATCCACTATCTCCGATCCTGACAGAAGGTTTTATCTGCAGAAGATTCATGTCATTTCTGTTGCTCCATTGGAGTTCTCTGCAATCTACGTAGATTATTTTTCAAGCAGAACTCGATGAGTTTGGATGGGTGAGCTGTGACGGTTTATTTTTTTTGTGCTTTAATGTCATTCTGATCCCTAAAATTGATCCCATCTTTGTGTCTTTGAGACAACAATTGGTAAACAGCAGGGTTCCTGACTAGGTGTGGTGTTTCTATATTTCCTAAATATTTGAATGAGGAGGCATGGCCACTTCTATAACGCCATGTTGCAGCAGAATGACCTATAACATGTGGATCGCATATCTTGTGGATGTTCCCCAAATGTAATGAACATGTTACACCCTTAAGTGACCCGTAGACCTTGGATTATAATCTGCTTCTTGGTAGTACAAGCTTTGACTTCTGGTAGCATCTGACTGATGCCCACCTCTCTACTATAATCAGAGGTGGACATCATTCAAGCAGCTCCAAAAGCAACACTTTAGTAATTGACACCTAACATGACGTTCTACTGTTAAAACATGACTCAGTTGAGGCACAAAGCCACCAAATAGAGCATATTCCCAGAACTCATTTCTGATAAACAAGACCTGTGCTGTAGTTGGTTGACATCAAAATGTCACATGGTTGTTTTTTCCTGATGTCCATGTGCTCTTTCTTCAGTGTCTTGAAAATGTATTGACCTATTGATTGCTACGTTGGTGTTAGATGATTACAGATGGTTGTGGTGAAATCATTAACCAATTTTTTGTTTTAATTTATTAGTAAGACTCTCTCACTGCTATAGTAAGTGCAATGTTTATAGGGGATCGCTTTGGCTTTGCACTGTGAATGGGATAAATCGTTGGAGGCACTTAAAATGTGGGACCTATTTCAATAATAATGGTTACACTCTGGTGCCTCTATTCAGGGCCAGCACCAGCACTGGGCATACCTGGGCAAGTGCTGGACCCAGAGCTGCTGTGGGGGCCTACATAAGGCTGTACGTGAGGTATCCATGTGGTTAAAGGGGGGCTTTATAAAATGAATCTGAATAGTTGTGGGCTTATATAAAAATAACCATGAGGGGCTTTTTGATATGATAAACTAGGGAACAGGAGACAGTTTTACTTTCAGAATTTTTAATGCCGCCAATTGAGTTCACTGCAAAGGGGCCCACTGAGGCTCTGTAACCTAGGGGTCTACTGAAACCTGGAGCCGACCCTGTCTCTATTTATGTATCAATTTATGTCTCTCTCTCTCTCTTGGCTGTGGTTAGAAGCAGCTCTGGTCATGGGGTTGTGGCCCATTTGTTCCTGATCAGCGGGTCAAAGAGTTTACATTTTTCTTTTTTGCAAACACATAAAGTATAAATCCCAACCAACAAACCGTTTTGTTCTTGGCATGCTTCAACAAGAGCACCTAAAAAAACATATAAAATCCATTTTCGGCTCCCTTTGTCTATTTGAAACCAAATGCTACAATAGTTCATGGCAGAAATGGAAAAATACCCAGGGCCAGACAGAACACCAGCCATAAAACAAAATCAACCATTTAACAGTCATAGTTACTTTTTAATGGTTGTTTATAGCGTACAACAAAAACCACGTTAACAAAAGGTGTGCAGACTTTACAACCTTCTCATTGACAGAGGCAGGGACAAACTTCCCGTTTCTTCTATAGTGCACCTAGCAGGCGGCAACAAGGAAGGTTAACGGTGTGGGAAGGACAGATTAATAGATATGTTTATAAATGACTTAATTTATTTTTTAGCACATTCTGTTTTATGGCTATTAAGCAATGACCTTAGAATGAAATACATTGGGTGCTCCTGAGGTTCCACTTGGAAGACATGGGAAGTGATTTTGTCAGAAGAGTAATGAAACTTTATAGGTACTTATCCGGGAGAATATGTTTGAAGATAAACACAGATTATAAATTGCATTAGTTGCATACAGGATTTAGCTAAATCTGAAAGGAACAGAAAGACTCCGCTATTTAAATTCTATTTTCTTTTTTGTGATGAGAAAAGATAAAAATAGAAAGTGATAAAAAAGACTAAGTCACCATTATTAAAATATAATAAAACACCAATATTGTGTAATCAAGACTGTATTTGCCACGAGGCAATGGTGAGTATGTGTGCTTAATGGCCTCAGGGGCAAACATGTATGTATACAAGAAGGAATAAGGGCACAGAGGAGTCATAATGTATAGTAGAGGGGACATGGGGGTCAAAATTCATAATAGTGGCTACAGTGGTGGTAATAGTAATAGTGGAGGACAAGGGGTCATATGGTATAGGAGCAGGACATTTGGGTAGCAATTATTTATGTATTGGGGTACAGGGGCTCAAAATGTATAGGTGGGTATTGGGGTTCATAGTATATAACAGCGGTGAATGAGGTAGCAATATATTAGGTAAGTGGGTGCAGGGGGTCAGAATGTATCAGGGGGGGCATTGGGAGACATACTATATAGCAATATATTATCTATGTGGGGTAAAAGGAGTAATAATGATTAGGAGGGGGCATTGTGGGTCATAGTTTATAACAGTGGTGAATGAGGTAGTAATACATTGTGTAAGTGGGGTACAGAAGGGCAGAATGTATAGGGGGCATTGGGGTCATAGCATGTAACAGAGGTAGCTATACTTTATGTAAGTGGGGCACATAGGAGTAGAGTTTTTTTAATTCGGGCACAAATTGGTGGTGATATCATGGAAAACTAAACCACACACAGATCCTTATGGACTGGTGGTTTAGTCTGCCAAATTGTCCCCTTTCGTCCAATTCATCCTGGCGTCACTAAATGACGGTGCCACCGCGGGTAAATAGGGACTTGGTAAAGCGCGATTAGGGACACTAAACTACCGGTCCATAAGGGCCTGTGGGGGGTTTAGTGTACCAAATTTCCCTGACACTTTCCCTTAATCCCCTTACAGACAGACCCTGGATAGACCTATCTCTTTATAGTGTTGTATTATCAAATGCTCTCCAGATATCAAGGAGTTAAGTATTCGTCTCCTCATCGATCTGCTGCTTACCCATGTAGGCCTGTTTTCAGAAACACTGCAGAGAAGAGGGAAAACAATAGGTTAAAGAAGCATTTTTCATTAAAAACAGTATAACACTGGTGACTACCATTGATTTCTGAGGTAAAAAAATAAATGGTTTAGTTACAGTTTAATTCCTGGTTTACTGGAAGTCTTTCCAAATCCCATCAAAGATTGAAAGAGATAAGCTTTACAAATCAAGGGAAGCTGGTCTGAGGTCTGCAATTTTGGATTCATGATTTCTTTTATCACTAGCATGTGCCATCACTTTCCTATCCTGGAAAGGAATAGGCCGCACAGCTAGCTCAGCCTTGCCTGTCTGTTCTTCTGTACAGTAGCGTTCCGGTCCATAGCCTAGAAAAGGGAACTTAGTAGTAGTTCAAGGCCTTGTCCATAAGGGAGCACAGTATGTAACCTTCTTCTTCATATGAAGTAACCTGTAAAAGAATTGTACAGTATCAGGTCTTTTTTATATGGGCGCCCAGGGGTGCTATAGTCCAGCATGGTATATCAAGTCTTCTCCGGTCCATGATGATGTCATGTCCACAGAACAGCCTATATAGTGGATCGCTTTGGATTTGCCTATCCTATATGTAGGTAGCATATTATAGAGCAGAAGGAGCTTTGCAGACTGTACATAGTGTCCTGAATGCAGGCAGCATGTTTTAAAGCAGGAAGAGCTGAGCAGACTGTACATAGTGTCCTATATGCAGGCAGCATGTCATAGAGCCAGGGCCGCCATCATGAGGGGTCTAGTCGGACTGTGTTCAAGGGCTCCCACTGTTTTCCAAAAAAGAAAAAATCTATACTCACCTTCTCCCCGAACCCGTGGCTCCGTCTTCTGCTCTTCCGGCCTGAGCGCATCAGTATGACGGGATGATGTCACAGCCACGTGTATGCATCATGCGGCCCTTACACTATGACGTCCCACGGCCGCGACACCTCCACACCATAGTGATGCGCCCGGGCCAAAAGAGCAGAAGATGGAGCCATGAGGGGAAGACAGAGCCATGGGCCCGGGGTGAAGAAGCCTAAAATTGAGTGTAGATTTTATTTTATTTTTTGAAGAGGCGGGGGGCAGCATCTGGCAGGACATTTCATTAAAGGGGGTATCTGGCAGTACATTTCATTAAAGGGGGCATCTGCTGTGAACTGGGGGGGTTATCTATATACTGAGGGGACATGTGTAGGGGCTATCTATATACCGAGTGGGCACATGCAGGGGCTATCTATATAGGAAGTGGGCACATGCAGGGGAAACCTATATACTGAGTGGGCACATGCAGAATCTAGCTTGTCATGGCTTAAAAATGTTTTGGTAAAAAAAAAAAGTGTACAATGTTATGTTTCAATGTGGGAATGGACACCAGTTGGGGTAACCTACAAAAATCTTCCAGTCAGGGGAAGCTGACACCTGGCAGCAGATTCTAAGTTTTCAACAGAAACCGAAGCAAAGCAATTTGGACTTGCTGCAGCGTGGTGCAACTAAGTTGCTCCACAGGCAGGACTTTGTGGTGCCAGCCAAGGCGAGGGAGGTACAGAGTCGTCTGGTAGAACTGTGGTTGGGGACAGGCAGAAGGTCGAGACAGGCAGCACAGGATCAATGTCAAAGGCATAGTTAAAGGTCAGGGCAGGCAGCAAAGGAGCGTAGTCATGGACGCAATAGGAATTCACAAGACGAGCACTATGCATAGGGGACAAGCTTTCTCTGAGGCACGAGGCACAAAGATCTGGCAGGGGTCACAGGAAGGGGCCGGAAATGTAACAGGGAAGGCAGCTGGCCAATGGCAATTATCGGTGCATGCGTCCCTGCCTCCTAGAGCGTGCATGCGTCAGTGTTCTGAGATTTAAAGGGCCAGCGCGCCGATAATTGCCCCTGGCCGGCCGCCGTACCTGTAAAATTCCCGGCTCCTTCTTGTGCCCCATGCCAGATCTTTGTGCCCCAGGCCCATGGAAGAAGGGGACCACCGCTGGAACGAGGGAAGGTGAGTGCTGGTGTGGGGCTCCAGGAGCATGGGTAGCTGGAGCACCCGTGACAAGTAGCTGAGAGGTTTATAGCGTCCTATACGTAGGCAGTATGTTATAGAGCAGGAGAAGCTGAGCATATTGAATAAAGTGTCCTATATGCAGACTGTGGCTTCTTTACATTCTACCAAACACAGCACTTGAGAATTGACACCCCCTTTTTCTCTTTAAGAGGTTTTGTCGTGAAGTGAGGGGGTTCAGGAGTCCATCACTTAGGACCCTGAGGACCCAGAAGAAAGTGTTTCTATAACAGTGTAGAAAGTCCTGTTACAAAAATACAAGAACCACACAATTAACTACTACAATAAAAAGCTCACACAAATGTTAAACCCTTTCAATAAAGTCTCTGTGATCTATTTATTAGATGTCTTGTGCTGGTATTAATCAGATAATGTGCCTTTTGTGAACTTGGTATAACATGTCAAGAAACACACCCAGTGAGGCTGCCCAAGTCTTCACAGACCATAAATCCCAGGCAAACACGGGCCATAAATCTGTACCTCCCAATAACAGTACATGAGCCATGCGTTCCACACTAAGGGATGGGATGGAGATCCCACCTCATAAGTCACATTTTATTCTCTGCTTGGGCTGGTCATAATTACAGAGAAGAAGACAATAATTAACAAAATGCTTTGTTTTCGTCAGTTGTAATTAAGCCTCTATTATAATTTCATGGTATCATTCAGTTTATTAATGTTACAAGGACTGTAATTGTATTGCTTGTAATTGAGTTCCCATTATATAATTTGTTTGTTCTGTAGAGAAAACGGTATAAATAGCCATTACTACGCATCCTAAACAATGGCCGGATACTCCACATTATTTATTGATCTGATAATTGTCTAATTTTATCCTATGAAATGCTTCACTATTGTATTGGGATGTGCTTATGCCCCCTTACTCCGCCAGTTTTATCCAGATATGGCAAATATCTCATGTGTATGGATTTTGATTCTCTCCAGGTAAAAGATATTGTTAAAATCTTAATCCCTTCTCCCAATTCAACAAAAGCATGTGCAACATCCCCCATCGGGGCCTAGCCTTTTCTTGGGGCCCAGAGACAGCCGGGGCCCAGAATACTGGAGTGGTTGGCGGTTGCGGCCTAGGCACGCTGATGTTACGGTGCTTGGTATCAGGACCAGAGGGCTGTCCTACAGCCTGGCCGGTCTCCAGCAGGTGGTGTGTGCAAGAAATGTGGAGGGAGAGACCACCCTTCCTGTGACCTCCCCCTTTCTGGCTGAGCTCCCCTTTCCCCACCTATATCGTAACTAAAATTAACCCTATGCCTGCTTTTTCAAGGCAGGCATATGTTTAACAACTCCGCCTGACCTTCTGCCTGTTCCTGTACGCACCCAATTATAATGCACCCCACAATTTGTGACCCGTTTAAGGGGGACATTTGCGCTCAGCCATAAGTTGCACTAAGTGTATGGTGCTCCTGATATATCCCAGTGGGGAAGTTTCATCGACAGGGCACTTCTACGCCAGGTCTGAACATGTACAGACAGGAACGCCAGGTAATGGAGAGTACATAGGTGGGGGGCAGGAACACTTGACTTGGAGGTGGCATAATGGGGGAAATAGGCACAGTTTATGACTGTGCGCCAGGAATTGTGCCTATTTTGGGGCTTATATGCCAGATCTCAGGTGTAAAAGCCATGATAAATGTATCAGGCATCTTTGATCTCAATGTGCCCAATCCTTTGTTTCCATAGGGAGTCGAGTCGTTGCTCCATTGGAACACAGGCTTGGAAGAACTGAGCATGCATGTCTATGATATAGTCAAGAGGTATAGCTGTCAGCTGGATGATTGCTTGGGGCTATCAATCAGTCTGGAAAGCTTTACATTTTAGCAACCAATATTGTGGATGTTCAAAGCAAGAATATATCAGTCTCTACTAATCATAAGGGCCCTTTACCGCCACCCAGAAAGTGGCTGTGCTACACCATATAAAGCCAGATTTACGACTAAAAAGTCAAGGTCACTCCACTAGCCCTCTGTGTAGGTTGCTTTTGATTATTTACTTATCTTGCGCTTATTTGAGAAAAACGGATGACAGATTTTTAAGGGCTAAAGCCACTATAATGAATCTGATGGGCAGCGGCGCTCCAAACTGTCCCAAGGAGCCGCTTCATGATAAATTACCTCCACAGGGTGGACTTCTACCGATAAGCAGTGACTTTCAATGATCTGAGTCACTATTATGACTGAATAGTCTACCATTAAATACTAATATATATAAAATTTAGGCACAATAACCTAAGTAAGAGCAGTAGTCTACAAACATGACCATCACGATGGGTCAAGAGGTGGACAGTCTTTGCTTTTCTCCCCATTAAAGCTGCATTTCCCTGCTCATCCCATCTCCATGCTTCCCACCTGTAATTATTCCTTCCTGGCTTTCTTGAAGTCTGAGATGAGATAATAGCTATTCATTAGTCCATATTTTAAACCCACGGCTTTGGTGCTGCAGATTTTTAACTAATCTATCAGGTGATTTCAGAGCTTCTGAGCTTTACATCTGTAGAAAAAAAATATATATTTCTCCATATTTTTCATTCAATTCAGAAAGAACTTGATTATTGTGGAGCTAAGATGACCGCTTTCTGCACTCCTATGATTTACTACATAGCAGCCGACAAATACCAGAGATAAGAGCCCAGCCTGCTGTGTAAAGACAGCTCAGCTATGGCGTTTCTTGTGCTTGATAGCACAGCAGTTAAAGAAGTGAAAAAATGTGCAGTAATTTTCCTTAAAATGCCACATATCACATAAGTTAAAACATGTTATAATATCTATAGTATAATAATAATCAGACTATAATACACAAATTCAACTGGGTTTAATAAATAGAATTTTCTGGAAATGAATGGGGTTTTCCAGTAAAAAAAAAGTATATTAAAATAGTCAAGGGGTCAGTAAAATACAACATACAAAATAAAACACTTACAATTACTTACCATTCCCTTCTCCATTCCTGTCAATGTCCTACTACATTTTACTTCTACAATCTCCTGACCCCACCTAAGGCACTAGTAGAGGCTACTCAGCCAATCATTGCTTGACCCAACAAAGAAAGTAATTGTGATTTCAGGAAACACCAAGGAAGAGAATGGCAGCAGGGATCTTAGATTTGCACCAAAAATTTCACAACTTTCACATCTGGATTCAGGTGGTAGCTCAGGGATCACTGCCGAAAACTAGACAATGGCGAACTTTGAAGGGAGACTGACTGGCCCATTGAAAGTCGCAAATGAACACATGCATGTCAGGGCTGGGGGTCAGTGAACGCACTGGACCACCGCGGACGATAACACAAGCGACATCTGGAACCGGAACCTTCACCAGAGCCCACCGCAAAGCAGGATGGTCTTGCTGCGGTATGGTGCCACCAGGTCTTTCCACAGGTGCAACTTGTCCGCAGTGGCAGCCAAGGTCAAAGTAGCAATTCAGCGGGCAGTCATGGGGTCTGGAATAGGCAGATAGTCAGGGCAGGTGGCAGAGATGCAGGGTCAGTGTCAGATCTTGGGTCACAACGGGAAGTCGGAGCAGGAACACAGGGAACACTGGGGAATCGCCGGGCGAGCTTTCTCTGAGGCATATGAGCGCAAAGATCTGGCGGAGGTTGGTAGAAGTTGGCTTTTAAAGAAAACCAGGAAGTAGCCAGCGCCAATCAGTGGTGAGCTGGCCCAATAAATATGTGAGTGCACGCGCCCTAGGGAGATGGGACATGCGCGCTGGCCACCCGGGATGGGAGCAGAACCGTGGAGAGGTGAGTGCAGTAGGGACCGGGTGAGGCATGGATCGCAGGGACACCCGTGACAATGCAAATGAGAAGTCTCAAAAATTTAGGAAAAAGGCAAGCAAGTTTAATACGTGATCCCCAAATGAAGCTCTTATATATCATCCCATGACTGCCTGTGTTATGCAAGGCATTACAATGTGGCAATTTCTGGCATTTCAATTGCATTTTTTCTGTCCCTTTTGCTTCCCCACTCTACATCTTAAAATCAAGTGGAAGGAGCAATGCAGAGTAGAGCAGGGAAGCCTTGGCCAGGCAACTTTACAGTAACCAAAGGCAGAATACTTGCTCCAAAAAGCTTTCAGTTCCACTGCGAAGAATGCAACAGAATTACTAAGAGGCCGAAACTTCGCTATAATTTTGTTGGGTCTGGCACCAGTGGCGCTGATTATTAAGACCAGTGTACAAAGCGTACTTCTTTAGACTTTTCAAACAAGTTTCTAAGTAACACGTGCCTTAGGCACCGGCCCTCGGCTGCTTAAAGGGAATCTTTCAAGCACATTTAGCCCCCCAAACTGATGGTCCTACCTCATATACTATAGTGAGTTGCTCTGTATTATGATAATAAAATGAGTTAGTGGCTCCGGGGAATTTTAAAATGAACCTACCCCCTCTGTTATCCATTGAAATGTATTGTAATCCTGCCAAGAGTCAGCCGGGTGTTCCTAAACTGAGTCAGGCTGCAACACCCCCTTCATCCTCTGTCCTCTTGTAAATATGCCTCCAGTACATATTATTGATACCCCCTTCTGTGCCGCAGGTTAGCAGGAGGAGTGTGCAGGAGGTGGCCAGAGGGAAGGGCCGATTCCTGCACTGCTACTGGGGGGACCCATATAAGGATGTACATAAGAAATCCATGGGGATGACGGAGGTTGTATCTAATGAATCCATAGGGTATGACTGGCTTACATAAAATAAACATGAGAGGGCAGTATATAAAATAACCATGAGTGGCTATTTGGTATAATAAACTACAGAATATTTTAGGGAACAGGAGACTGTTTTGAGACTGTTTTACTTTCTGAATTTTTAATGCTGCCACTTGAGTTCACTGCAGTGGGGCCTACTGATTACAAGAGGTCAGAGGAGGAAGGGGGTGTAACATCCTGACTTAGCTCAGCTCTGGAACACCCGGCTGACATAGGATTACTATGTAGTGGGGGGGGAGGGGGGGCATTTTATAAATGGCAGGAGCCGCTGACTCATTTTAATATCATCATGAAAAGAAACTCACTACAGTAAATTAGGTAGGACCTTCGGTATGGGAGGGCTAGATCTTCCTGACAGGTTCCCTTTAATACAAATACAGTCCTATCTACAGGGACTACATGCTGACCTGCCTGATGTTTGTATTCTTCAAACGTTTAGCAAGTGGTTAAAAAGGTTGTCCAACACTTACATATTCATCTCATTCATGAAACTGGAAATAAAGTTTAGTTGCTTGATACTGATTAAAAAAGCGTTTTATGTGTGAAAGTAATGTGCAGTAAAGTCTTTTATCTGGAAGCAGAGGGAGACTGTGACAGTGTCATACGTACATTGAGGCTGACAGCACATAAGAGACGCTCGGCCACTTTCGCTCGGCTCTTCTCGTCATCTTGCCAGAATTAATTCATATCAGTTTCTACATTTCTTTTGCTGTAGCCCTCCATGACCTGTGCTGCTTGTGGTGATTATATGGGGCTATAGCTGGAGATTACAGTTCTGACACATGGGATAATGCACATAATCTATCTGACCTACACAAAAAATTTCCAAATCCGTCAGCAGTGACACTAATTGAAAACAAAGACAAAGGAACGGGTGGATTGGGTGTATGTACTAGGAATACAGCGGCCGCCAGTGGACAAATCGTCAACATACCTTCAACTTGTAGGCAGTTTCGTCTGACAGACCCACCAAGGGTACACTGTCATTAAGTGTGAGGACACTGTTGTGACATTTTTGGCTCGGTCATCATTCCAGAAGATAGGTGTAGGCTAAGCAAAGCCATTATTAGTGTCGCAATGTTGGGAGAAAGGATCTTCGAGGCTGTGATTAAGTGACATTATTGCTATATTCAGAAAAATCTACAAGCCAAGGTTACTAATTATTAAAACTGGGAAAGATTGGGGTGTACTGGGAACGAGGGCCAGCATTTACAAGTCAGAAATTGTGTTTATAGCAGCACTATCTGGAGTGATGTAAAGTCTTCTTCTTCTCTGTATGAAGTGATACTAGCCAGATGGTAAACATAAAAGCAGTAATGTACATATCCTTAAGTCTTTTAACGCTATGTGTACTGCAGCACTGAAAAGTATAATGTGTGTACTGTCACAGGGACGTAACTACAGGAAAAGCAGACATAGCATCTGCTTTGGGGCCCACAGTGTCAGGGGGCCCCATCATCCGACCTGACACACTGAAAAAGGAGGAGTTGCAGTGTTATATACATATCCTGCACAATGTACTGCATAATATGTGTATATCATGTATGTGATGTATATATGCTGTGTATGTGCTGTATATATGTATGGTGGAACATGAGTGTATAAATGTGTGTGTATAAGTATGTTTGAGTATACTGTACATGCTTGTGCATGTACAGGCAGTCCCCGGGTTACATACAAGATAGGTTCTCTAGGTTTGTTCTTAAGTTGAGTTTGTATGTAAGTCGGAACCGTATACTTTATTATTGTAACCCCAGTCCAAATTTTTTTGGTCTCTGTGACAATTGGATTTTAAAAATGTTGGATTGTCATAAGAACCTGGATAAACAATACATCTTAATTACAGGCACCATTTATAACTGTTAAAGCTGTTTATTGTAGCTTAGGACTAAAGTACAGTAAATTACCAAAATCCAGAGGTCCGTTTGTAACTAGGGGTCGTCTGTAAGTCGGGTGTTCTTAAGTAGGGGACCGCCTGGTATATAAGTATATAAATATGTGTATGTATATTTATATATGAGCATATAACTGTCTGTGATTGTAATGTGTGAGTTTACAAATATGTATATTTTTATAGCGGAAAGGGGGGCCCCATTCAGAAGTCTGCTATGGGGCCCATTCTCTCCTAGGTACGTCAGGGCCCACCTGGGAATCCCAGTATCCTAACCCACTACTGGACACTAGATATCTGCCATATGTTAATCCAAGTTAGAGATGGCTGGCATCGTATTACATCAAAATTGATGGTGGTAAAACCATCAAAAAAAGGCCCCAGCAACAACAAAGGCCATTAAAAATTACCTGCATATCCATTGGTGCTTGAGATTTTAATACACCTGATCATCGGGACAATACTCCTTAGATGGGTTTCCACTTTTAGCGCCTTACAGCAAATAATTAATATTGTTTCTGTAATGAAAAGTTATTAGATTTTCCAATATACTTTCTGTAACATTTCCTTACAGCTTTCTAGATCTCTGCTTGCTGTCATTCGATAGGAAGCTTCTATGTTTCCTTCCTGTAGATAAACACCGGTCTATGGTCATGTGATGTCACACAGGTGCATGGCTCCTTAGCATCACACAGCTTTCAATACACTGGGGCAGATTTTCTTACCCGGTCCATTCGCGATCCAGCGGCGCGTTCTCTGCGCTGGATTCGGGTCCGGCCGGGATTTATTAAGGTAGTTCCTCCGCCGTCCACCAGGTGGCGCTGCTGCGCTGAAAAGCATCGGAACGCACTGGAGTTCACCGGCTCGGGCTGAGTGAAGGTAAGTGCAAGCTCTGCAACAGATTTTTTGTTTTAAATGCGGCGGTTTTTCCAAATCCGTCGGGTTTTCGTTCGGCCACGCCCCCTGATTTCCGTCGCGTGCATGCCAGCGCCGATGCGCCACAATCCGATCACGTGCGCCAAAATCCCTAGGCAATTCAGGGGAAATCGGCGCAAATCGGAAATATTCGGGTAACACGTCGGGAAAACGCGAATCGGGCCCTTAGTAAATGACCCCCACTGTGTTATATAGCAAGTTGTGCAACTGTGTGACATCACATGAGCATGGAGCAGTGTTTATCTACAGGAAGTAAATGATGAAGCTTCCTGTTGTATGACAGCAAGCAGAGATCTTGGAAACCATGAAGAGTTGATACAGAAAGTGTATTGGAAAATGTTATACATTTTCATTTCACAAACATTATCAATTATTTGCTGGAATGTGCTTCAGGTGGACAACCCCTTTAACTCTAGTCAAAATAAGTCAAAATGATAGGATATCATATAGAATCTGCATTAATTTCTGCTACAACAACAATAACTAAAATCATGTCAAGATGAGGCAGCAGTAAGAAAGGTGGTGGAGACTGCGTTACAATCCACAAAAGTTGCCATTAATTCAAAGAAAATGAGAAAGATTTACCGTATTTTGCCACTAGTAGGACAAAAGGGGCATGATTTCAGAAAAGCTGTGTGCAGCTACGCACGTAAAGGTCTAACATGTATGCAAATGTGGCAAACTACACCAAACACCATGCCAACTCACAGACATACCAGGGCTTGCTTATTAGCATAAACATGTTGCAAATTGCATCAGTCTAAACCTCCTTTGTGTGTTTTTGTAGCCTTAAATAGCGTCTGTCAGGGCAGAGTGCCTGCTCTCTGCCCTAACACACCCATAGTGCTGGTCAGAGAAGCCAGAAAACTGGGGGGAATGGGGGGTTCACGTGCCTTGGTTTACCGGGGAAGCCATAATGAATCTGTCCCAATGGGTATGTGAAAAACAGACAGCACTTGTTTGTCATCCTAGCATAGTCAGTTTTTCCACACAACTAAGTAGATAAGAGCTGCAAAAATCTGATAAACTCAATGGGCTCATTTACTAAGGGTCCGCGCTATCGTCGGAATACCCGTCGATTTCCGATGCGCGCCACATTTAGAAAGGGTTTTTGGTGCACGCGATTTTGGTGCATCGGCGCCGACTTTCACGTGAGGGTGGTTCGACGGATGATCCGACGGATTCGGACTACGCCCGGGATTTCACAAAACAATTTGTGTCGCAAGCCACACACTTACATGCACCGGGTGGAAGATGGTGAACTCTGGCGGACCTCAGTGGGGAAGCGACACATGCAGGAACTCGGGCTTCAACTTCATGAATTGCGGCAGATGCGGATTCCGGCGGACAACGCACCTCGGGGATTGCTCAGGGACCAGGTAAGTAAATGTGCCCCAATCACTGAGATTTCGCTCAACATCGTATGATTATACCCTCGATTACAGGCAGCTGGCCTAATGGTTTTCATGTCCAGGAAAGACCTATGTAGTAAATGTAAATAATCCAATGGTCCAGCCAGGTTCCAAGGCGTATTCAAATTTTATTCAATGGTATCATAAAACATCCACAGTGTAGATTCCCTTCACCAACGCGTTTCCGACGGCTTAACCGTCCTTAGTCATGGTCTGTCTCCACTGAGTCTTGTCCGCACGTTTATACACAAGTGAATTAATTCACCTGTGTAAAAGGGGTGGACCTATAGTTGATTGTGCGTGACAGACTCCGTCTAGACAGAATAGTAAATAACAATAAATAATTATGCAAAAGATACAAAGACACAACAACTTGCATTAAACTACGATATAAATGAAAAAATGAGAACAAAAAAATGAGAACAATGAGTATAAATAAAGAGAGACAGCGAGGAACTCAGATGCTTCCGGTTACCAGGGCAACAAAGTGTTGTTGGATCTGGAGAGTGGATCATGTGACAACCTCCGATCACGTGGTGTCTTATGTCGTAATTATCAACCAAAGTGACTGCCAGGGCAACAGGATGCTATTCGATCTAAATAATGTGGTGCGGGTCACGTGACAACATTAGATCATGTGATCAATTGCGACGTGGTCTTCAGAGGGGATAGAAATCCCAGTCAGCGGAAGAGCCCAGGACAAAGCCAGGACGTCCACCACCACGGCAAATAGCCTTCGGACACGAACATCCAGCCGCACAGTAAGTTATATAATCTTGATTTTGTTGATGTAGATGTTCAATGTGCCTTCGTTGCCGTGATAATCACGGAGCATCTTTCTCTCATGACATTCTGTCTAAATGTAATACACAAACAAAAAAAAACAAAAAAAAAAACAAGAAAAATAAATTAATAATAAATTTGAACATCAAAAAAATAGAATAATTTTTCGTGTTAAAGGAAAAAACATACAAGTTGTCGTAATGTTAAAATTAACGTTAAAAACAAATGCGGCCATTATAAATATCATAGAAAGAAGATGATTTTTTTATAAATTGATATAGTCTCATATATATGAGTTTGTTATGTCCCATGGATTAAAAAAAGAAATGGAATTGTAATTCTAATGATCGTGATTCATATGGGAAAAATTCTAAAAAATACAGAGTGGAAGGAAACATATGTAAAATGATTTTAATGAATTAATTGATATTTCTACCATGTTTGTTATATTTAATTTTGTTCTTATATTCTTATGTGATCTTAAGAGTTTTAATCTACTATGGTTTAATGTAATCAATAATGATACAAAAATTCCTTCTTGTAATTAAGACCCCTGGGATATCGTGTGTCCATTGAATAAAATTTGAATACGCCTTGGAACCTGGCTGGACCATTGGATTATTTACATTTACTACGTTGCCTTTTCAAACAAGGTGGGTCCGTTGCCGGCTCCGTATGAGGGACATTATGATCTAGAGGAGTGCTGGAGCTTTTTTCCCCCTTTTTTAAGACCTATGTAGTGCCTAGGTTACACATTGAAGTCCCTAGAGAGGAAGTGACATCACATCCATATGCCCTAAAAGTATTGTGACTTTTTAGTTATTCCTAACACATACTTATAAGCATCTGGTATCCATAAATGTAGTAGTCTGAATAAATTCTATGCATTGTAATAATCCTGCTGAAAATCAGAACTGTGTGCCTTTAAATCTGCGGAGGATACATTGTATTACCTTGTTCCATGCATGCAAAAGCAAAAATAACTATTTCAAACAAACAAAAGAACCATTTCTTGACTATGCGAGGCGAGAATGTACAGATTATCTCCAGCCTACACAGTATTAGACTTGAACTGGATGACTAATAACTCGCTTTTTCAATTACCTGTACCTTTTATTTCAGAAACTTCAAATCAATATGGCAGCAACTAAAACACTTAAAGAGCCTTCTTACCACAATTCTCAGGATTGTGCAATAAATCGGAATCTAAGAATTTAAAGGATTTTTCCCAGCTTCATAAATTATCCCCAATCCACAGAAAAGGGTAGACCTTCCTATTTGGTGTGGTTCTGAAATGGTTTTCAAAGGATTTATAGGGGTTTTCCCAGCTTCGGAACTGATCCCTAATACACAGAAAAGGGTATAACTTCCTAATTGGTGTGGGTCCAACCGCTCAAACCCCCAACAATCATGAGAGCAGGACCCGCAGCAATTTACAGGATAGGGTATAACTTCCTAACTGGTAAGGGTCCAACTGATCATGAGAATGGGACCCCCAACAAATTAGAAGACGGGCGATCCCATTCTCCCTGCAGCTCCATTAAATTTTATATGAGTGGCTATAGATTGCACAGCTCTCCAGTATCTTTTGCCAGGGCACATTCTCAGATTGCAACTCCACACATTAGTGACAACGAGATCCCTTTTCTTCTAATTGCTGAAGGTCTCATTCTCCTGATCGGTGGGATCCTAGCTGTAGGTTGGAGATAGCTTCCAAAGTCGGGACAACCCCTTTAAAGGAGGTTTTTTGAGTTGAAATTGCTACGATCGGCTAGGTTTAGCCATGGAGTAACATAAGGCTTGTGAATTGCAAGGTCTATTCAGGGCCCAACACTGAATGCAACTTTAGCATCTACAAAGTTACAATTATAACTGTCTTCTTATACAACAAAGGAGCTTGTGGGCCATATTAAGCAACAGTTCTGGTGCCACTGCAACCTTGAGTGGCTAAAGTTTATCTATGTGGTGGACAATGGTGGTACTCAACGTATGATATGTCTCAGGGGGTAATTATCCTGGTTGAAAAAAGTGCGGAACTCATTTGGCGAATAAGCATCTATGGAGGAGGTTATTGCAGAAGTAATTGTGGAAGAGAATGCCCCAGCTCTTGGGGCATCATTCATATTTTTTTCCAGTAGGGGTAAGGACTGCACCCTAAACAAGGAGCCCATGATGTGCATAGAGGTGCTACAGATGATGCAGAGGTGTGTCTTATGTCTGTGAAAGACATATGTCCTACTGACCTAGTTATCTGCCGAATGGAGTCCCCTGTACAACCGTTTATATGTACTTGGATAACATTAAATAGGATTGGTGATGCCCAAGCTGTAGGCTGAGCCAGTAATCTGGAAATTTTATTTAGGGGAGGCTGCTGCAGGAGATTTTATTATTGAGGGGAGGCTGCTGAATATTTTATTAATGAGGGTAGGCTGCTGCTAGACATTCTATTGAGGGGAGGCTGCTGATAGACATTTTATATATGGTATATGAGTAAGGTGCTGTGCGTATGTCTTTGTAATATATATGTGTATCCTCAAGTGTAATGTGCGGGATGTGGGTAGCAGCAAGACTTAAGATATATGGGCCCAGACCCAAACTTTTTATCGCTCCCCATTGGTGTCTTGTTGCACCACTGCACCGATAAAAATATTCTGGGTGCCAACTCTTAATCAAACCCTAAGAATTAGACCCTTAAAGCCTTTAATTTGAGGCACTGCTGTACTGGGAAACTTAAGAAGTCCGACCCGCACTGATCACAAAGTGATGCCAAATCCTAACAAAATGCAATCATTTTGTGCAATAATAATAATCTGCAAACTACATCCTCTTCTTCTAAAGTGCTGCATCCATATAAATAAAGGATATAAGTATGATTATTATTTTCATTTTGTTTTTCACATTACCCTTTATTGATGTCCAGAACCTGATTTAATTACATTGGCTAGAGCCGCTAAACGTTCAAAGAGTTTCCGTAATGCTGGAGATTGAATAGTTTGTATGTTAAATGCTTTACTGAAGGTGAAACTTCTCAGTGAAAAACTTCTCACTGGAATAAGAAAAGTGTTACAAAAGACATTGGTGTAGAATTACGTATTCTTTACGGTGTGATTGATGATGAATGAGAAATTATCTTATTGGGGCACATTTACTTACCGGGTCCAGTCGCGAACCTGCGGCACGTTGTCCGACGAGGATTCGGGTCTGCCGGGATTCACTAAGGTCATGCACCCGATATCCAGCAGGTGTCGCTGCTGCGCTGAGTTCCGCCGGAGTTCACCTTCTTCTTCCCGATGCATGTGAGTGCGTGTCTTGCGACATAAATCGCTTTTTAAATTCCACGTTTTTTCCGAATCCGTCTGGATGTCCGATGGCCACACCCCCCGATTTCTGTCGCGTGAAAGACGGCGCCGATGCGCCACAGTCTGATCGCGTGCCACCTGGGGCAATTTGCCACAAAACGGCGCAAATCGAAAATATTTGGGAAAACCCAACGAAATTGCGGCCCCAGGACCCTTAGTAAATGAGCCCCATTGTCTGGTGTAAGTTAAAGGAGTTGTGTAGCGATATGAAGTTATGACCTCTCTACAGGATAGGTCATACCTTGCTGATCAGTGGGGATCTAGGGGATGATCATCAGATTGATAGGGCCCAATGCATAAATTGACTGATCAGCATATTATGACTTATCATCTAAATAAGTCATAACTTTATATCTGGGCACAGAAAGAGCTTTTTTGATTAATTTTAAATGCTGAGGACCTCTGCACATGAAAGGTCATCTGTACCCGATGGGGGCCAACACTCATATTGCACTGATCTACCGATGGGCTGCATTTGCTGTATAGCAGCAAATAATTTTATCAAGCTCGATCTGATGTTCCCAAGGTAGATATACTGCCATCATAGGCTTTTGCTAATAGAGGGGCTTCCTCCTCCCCCTTTCAGAACACATGTATACTAAGCCAAACAAAATGGGCAGATGGATAGGGCTGTGGGAAATGGTAGCAATCTCAGGGTGTAGGGGCACCTTATGTTTATTCATCCAACTGGAAAGTATCAAAATCCTTCATAGACCTCAAAACAGTTGGAGATGGATGTATGGTTTGTCTATCCCTAGCCATGATCCAAGTGAGGGCTATTTGCATATTTTGTAGAGAAATACACAGTGATTTCAAACATACCTTTATAATTTCTGTCCATTATGGGATTTCTGAGAATTTCTCAATGTTATTAGACAGTTGGTACACCTAAATTGTGTGCTCAGCATGAAGTAGTTGTTGTACCCAGGGCGTGTCGTCAGCATCCAGAACACTTCAATTCCCACCTAAATCACTTCTCTCCTTTTATTGTCACCTCATGCTTCTCACAAGACAAATCCCCTTCATATGTGACATAGAGCTGATAGGGTAATGGTCCAGGTAGGAATAGCAGTGCCTCAGGTGCACCAACTATCTCATTACCATACAGATTCAACTGGGAATATTTTGGAAATGGCGTAATGGGCAGAAATAATACAGGTATGTTAGAAATCACAGTGCATTTCTCTTCAACATGCTGTCGGCAGATTATGATGCCTGGTGGAGGTGGTGGATTATCTTTAAACACTCTTTGCATAAAATTATATATGACATTTCGGCGCTTCACCATGTGGACTGATATAGGTTCTATAATAGGTCAGCTGCTGAAGGAGACACAAACCAGCAGTACTGTCTTAAGGTAGTGAGCAGTCACTCAAACGCTCAAAATACAAAACACATTACGAGAAAAATAACCCGTGCTAGCACACATTGGATTGTGATGAAAGAGTGCCTAGAAACTTCTACCAGGACTATAGAAAACACTGCTGTAGGTCACCTAATGTTTCAATAGAGTGCGTCTAATACCCCAAATAGTAACACTGATCTAAGTGAGACACGTGGATGTTACCAAACAAAGAGGCAATTTAGCTATGGGAAAGCCAACAGCCCAACTTATAGCACAACCAGTGCCATACATTCTCCTTCAGCGATGGTTCAAGGTCCATAAAAAACAGTCCTGGGTGTAGTTCACCGGTTGTCGAATGGTTCAAGTGATGAGAGGAGCTCCAGCCAGAAGCTCTAACTCCGTCAGCCGTAGTCTTCTGAAACACGTTGGGAATTTGATCCTTCTCCCTGACCCTGTGACATCATAGATCGCAAGGCTCCTTTCTTGGTCTGAGCAAACCTAACAAAATTAGAGCTTCCAGCCGGAGCTCCTCCGATCACTTGAACCATTCTACACACCGTAAACTACACACTGAACTGGTAAAAGATTTTTCATAGCTTGAACTATGGCTGAAGAAGGAGAAAGTAGAGCACTTCTATAAGTTGGCTTTTTGGGTTTCCCATAGCTAAATTGGCCATTTGTTTGGTAACATCATCTTTGGGGTACTTGGGGTATTAGAAACATTTGTACATGTAACATCCGTGCCTATGTCGCACTATCGGTAGTTGGCGGAATAGAGGCATTTATTTGTGTGTGAACTGTGGCTTACTGCTTGTGTTTGGATTAACTGAGCCACACCCTGCTCCTTGCATTTCTGTCCTGCCCAGCAAGGGTTACTAGCCTGATGGACAGTTCCCCCAGTGTGCTGCCGGAGGCGTGTCCGGGATCGGCCTTATATACCTGCCTATTCCCATCATACCTTGCTGGTTATTTTGAGTCTTGTCTTCCCTGTGTTTCTAGTTCAGTTTTACCTGTCTCCGTTTGTTTGTCTGTCTGTACCTGATCTGTATATTACCCGCTTGACCTTGATCTTGACCTGACCTATATATATCCCGTTTGATCTTGACCTGACCTGTATATAACCCGTTTGATCTTGACCTGACCTGTGTATATCCCAACTGTATCTGGATCTGACCTGTGATTATCAGCTTGTAGACCTGTCTATATCTGTTGTTTTGTCCCTGTCTAAGTCCTGTGTTGGTTTCTGTGCGCCAGTGTGAACACTGGTCTATACCTGTATTTCCATTACCTGTCCGCTCCACCATCCAGCAGCTGCCAGACGAAGTAAGTTTCCCCTGTCATGTTGTAGGGTCACTCAGGGACCGTCAGTTAGGTTCCTGATAGTGGGTTCACCCTTACCAGGGCGGTTTATCTGCTTTAGGCAGGGCCTTATCCCACAGGGACGTCACAGGGTGAGTTCGCCACCACCTACCTAGTCTGACAGCTAGCGCCAAGCCTGGTTGTGGTTGCGGTGTTTGCTGGACAGGTGCTGACAGTACAGCAGTGTTTTCTATGGTCCTGGTAGAGGTTTCTAGGTTCCTGTGCTAGCACAGGTGATTTTTCTAGTTGTGTTTTGCATCAAAATCAAAATAATATAATTGTAATATATGTTATCAAAGCAAAGTGCTTCTTTCTACACATATTTGGCTTTTATCATCCTTCTTTTTAAAATACTTTTTCTTAAACATTTGCTTAAAATTGTCTTGCTAGCAAGACGGACAGAAGTTCAATGTGACATCAGGTAACACAGCAGCTCTATGGGGAGGTTGGATTGCAAATTTTACAGACACAGACTATAGACGGAAAAGCTGTAAAATCATAAAGATTACAAGTCACATAATGACCAGAAACGTTGTTATAGAGAGAATCTCATTTTTAAAGAAAGACTAGAAGAAAGCTCAGAACAATGGGCCAGATAGATGCTGGTGGCAGAAGAATCAGAATTGCTTTGGAGTCACTTCCTATTCCATGTAGATACATTCAGAAGTGTAAAACCCCGCTAGCGGCTGTGTCTCGCCTTCAATCTGCTCTATGTAATTTCATGCAGCTGAGCCGGCTGCTCAGCAGCTCAGGGAGAACGGGTTCTCATCTAATGAATATGGGTCTCTGGGAAAGAACAATTGTAGCTGTTTTTATGACATTGTTTTCTGATATTTAAGTGAGCATGGATTGTTACTTGTCTGCTTTTATAGAAATCAATAGTTTTGTACCATCTGCAATAACCTATAATGTAACGGCACGTATGAGGAATGATTCACTCGAAATCCACATCACGGCACCATTGTACTTCGTCTGATTGCTGAACGACGGCTCACATAAGAGATTATGTTAGAAGAAAAAACATAATGACTTCTCTCAATCTAGAAAAATAGATGTTAAGGCATAGCCTGCTATTTAAAGGGAGACTGCAATATAAATTTAATGTCTTTCTTCAAGGAAACTATTCCAATTTTAAACCAACAATAATCTGATGTTGCGAGATCTGTTCTTATCACATATTTATTATAGTGGTCTCTCTTTATGTGGAGAAAAGACACATTACAGGCTTCCTATGGCTCCAGGGCCTGGATGCACCCATCTGCAACCCTCAACTTACATCCAAATTAGGCCAGGGTTTCACTGCAGCCCCAAACCTGATCTGATAACAAGTGCTGGGGAAGCCAACACCAAGCTGTGTTTAAATGGATGGACCATGGCTTTTATATCTGATCAAGCAGTCAGAAGATTTGCCAATTTGCCTCATATTGTTTGATACATTTTGATGCAACATTTTAAAGGGATTCAGCTTCAAGTTAGATTTTAATTAAACATATGTCCTACATCATATGCATTCCTTACGTGAGAAAATCTAAGTAAGAATTTATTAATTTATTAATACTATAATGAGCCTTTGAGTGCACAGTGTTAATGCATACGTTTTGTAAATGCAATGTTGACAGCAATCAACATTGTAGGCAAATCTCTTTTCAGCTGCTGCGCTGCGTTTAAAAACGTGTGTGTTAACGCCCGGTGAGACCGCACCCTCAGGTCCAATGCACCCCCTATTGCGAATGGCGAATGACTCTACTGCTGGAAGGAAGCAGATATAAGCTGGGATTCCTGCAGTGCACTTTTCAACAAAGGCACAGTGAGAGGGGAGTAAAGAGAACCTGTCACCAGATTTTGACCCCCCTGAGTAACTATGCCTGATTATCACCTAAACTTAGCTGCCAATGAGTCCCTTTACCTTAATTACAGCCATTTTTGAAATGCAAATTAGCTTTCCTGACTCATGTCTGGTATCTGTGACTCTACTCTCTCAGGCTGCCAGTGAATAATGCCCCATTATTTTGACTGACAGCTCTGTGTCTCTTCAAATCCCTGCTTTGCCTCCTTGTACTTAGGGACCATATGCTAACATACAACTACAGACATATAAAGCTCTATGTACAGATGGAAAATATTGTGTCAATTTTTTTTACACGGTGCATTGTGTTATATACATGACATGTGAACATAGTGACATCATTGCAGGTCCTTTAGCCTTCTAACAATAGCAAACTGTACACCAAGTATCTGATTACATGGTACATCACAGCAGCCTCCATCGAGGATGGAGAGGAGTAGAAGTCCATGGAGGCTGCTGTGATTTCATGTGGTCAGATAAATACATGGGGTACCATGAGGCTAAAGTACCTGAGATGATGTCACTCTGATCACATGACATGAACTGTGACCAGTAAGGAAGCATAAGGCATGGGGAGGAGTAGATGGGAGGGGCCGGATGAGCAGGACACACACCCCTCTGATGTCAGGTAATATAAGATAAAAGGTGATTTTATGTGGATGTAAACAACCCAATTTTTAGCTAAAAGAAGGGAGTCAGTCAGTTTTTAGAGATCTATAGGAACCTGTCACTGGCTGTATATGTGCATATGAGGTGACTGGTTCCCTTTAAGGACATGTGCAGGGAACACCAATTATGTTTACATTACACTTCATATGTTAGATACACAGCATTGGAGTCCCAACAGGGGTAGCAGACTATCTGGTAGACTTATCTGGCAGTGACTTATCTCCCCTGTAAGGAAGGGCACCACCATACAAATAGTAATTGGCCCCCTCATACCTCAGTAGGTTCAGGTGACATTTTCTATAGATACCGTAAAACGTTTGTTGTGGGCTCAGGGTGTATGACTGAAGAAGAGATGTAGATAGAGCAGCACTTACACCTCGGTAAAGCTTTTTTTGTGTCTTGGAATAATGCACATAAGATTAAACAACGTTGAAAGATTTTCTTGAATCTTGACAGAAATATTCCATCAACATGTAATTATCATAATAACACTCAGAGACAATCATTCCGGGGCATCAATCAGCCATAAAGCCGCCTGGGTGATTACTGAATCACAAACTGGTAAGAGCACTTATGGATTATTACAATTTCTTGGCAAATTCTATTACCTATCTCTAGTTTATATGACAGCTATGAAATGACATGTGTATATAAAGAAAAACACCTCTGCTCATCAGTCAGAAAGAAGAGAACGGGGAATTTAAAGGGGTTCTCCAACATTCACTGAACTAACAAGGCAGGAAATGGGGGCCAATAATGGAGAGCAGATTAGCGCCGTCTATAAGTACAGGTATATAGCAGTGTTTGCTCGGACTAAGCCACAAATATAGCATTGAGAGTTTTGGAGGACTAAAGATGGCAAATTCCTAATGGAAAATTCCTTGGTCGTGCCATCAGTGGTAACTGCAAGGATCCCCACTAATCACATTAGTGGCAGCAATAAACAACCTAAGGATAGTGATGACTGTCCATGTCCGCCTTATATGCTTGTGACTGGTATACTTCCCGGTCATCAAACATTGAATAGATATTGTAGGCCTGTGACACCAATGTCACAGGTGTCAGGATCCATTAGGTCCTGTGGGTGGTTTAGTGTCCCAAATTGCTCCATGACTTCTTTGTGCAAAAATTTGCATATACCTACATTGGTCTGCAGCTCCCAGCACATGCACAGCGATTCAGTGAGGTCAGCTTAGTACACCCTGCCTATTCCGCTCATGCATCTTAGGTCTGAAGAAGCGCAATGATGCCGGGGTGTACTACATTGAAGTGACACAAAGGTGCTGGACTAAAAGTGGTAGTTGTAACCCACAGATACATGGCACCAGCTCAGGGTGAGCTGGTGCCGGAGCATATTTTCATTAAGAAACCCCCGATTGCTGATTTATACGTAATATTAAAATCCATTTCGGCGCACCAGAGTAGGGCACGGCAGACCATGCGTGCGACCGTGCGTGCGGCTGATTCTGAAGTGCTGGAGAGCCAGTGACATCACCGAGCTCTCGGGCACACTCACGCCTGCGCAACTTCGCATGGCCTGTTTCCCCGTGCGAAATTGCGCAGGTGCGAGTGTGCCCGAGAGATCGGTAACGTCACCGGCTCTCCGGCACATCAGAATCAGCCGCACACATGGTCGTGCGCATGGTGCGCCAAAACGGATTTTAATAAAGTATAATTCAGCGAGTGGGGGTTTCTTGAATTGATGAAAACATGCTCCGGTACCAGCTCATCCTGAGCTGGTGCCATGTATCTGTGAGTTAGAACTACCACTTTTAATTGGTAGATTTCCTTTAAAGGGAACCTACCACCACGATTCTACCTATAAAGGTAGATCGGGTGGTAGGTGGATGTAAGGGACGTGAGGATAGCTCTTTTTAGAGCTAATCCTCACATCCCCGCTAACTTTTGGTACACTTTATGGAACTAATATGTAAATTTCGTTATGCGGTTACTGGGGCGTGGAGTAGCCGGGCACGAGGCTACACAGCGCGGCTACTCCACGCCCCAGTAGCCACATTACTCCTCCTACCCTGTTGCGTGCGGCGTGCAGCTCCTCGTAGCTGCGCGCCCTCGTCCAACAAGCCGGCTACTGCGCATGCGCAGTAGCTCCGGCCTCGGAACTGGGGCTGCTCAGCCGCCGGCCTGCGTTCTGCGCATGCGCAGAACCCCATCATGATGGACGAGGGCGCGCAGCTACGAGGAGCTGCACGCCGCACGCAACAGGGTAGGAGGAGTAATGTGGCTACTGGGGCGTGGAGTAGCCGCGCTGTGTAGCCTCGTGCCCGGCTACTCCACGCCCCAGTAACCGCATAACGAAATTTACATATTAGTTCCATAAAGTGTACCAAAAGTTAGCGGGGACGTGAGGATTAGCTCTAAAAAGAGCTCTCCTCACGTCCCTTACATCCACCTACCACCCGATCTACCTTTATAGGTAGAATAGTGGTGGTAGGTGCCCTTTAAGTACATGTTACCGGACTGTTCTCTGGGTAACTACTGATGATATTTGGCGGTTTGCATCAATTTGGTCCATAAGGACTTGTGGGTGGTTTAGTCGTTCGTTACATGTGCAATGAAGCCAGGGTTTACTATATTGGCTTCATTGAAACATCTTTCAGATGAGCACCAGAGATTAAGTAAGAGGCCTAATTCACACGACCATGTGCTCACCTGGACCGGATTCCGGGCAATGCTCAGTGCCGGGAGGAGGAGGTGGGAGGGGCGACCACTCGTCACCCCTCCTCCCTACATAGGCAGAAGAGCTCACCGTGTCGTGCCCGGGAGCCATTGAAACCTGTGTGGCTGTGTGAATGAGGCCTAAGACCAGCTGCACATGCCCTGGCTGGAATTCAGGGTCTGGCCACAGAGCATATATGATACAAGGAGTTCCTTCTTTCAGTGTTGTAAAATAATCCGGATTAAAGCTGTTTAGAGGGGAAAAAGGGACTCCTATCATATATCACTATAATGCACAGAGATCCGTCACCAGCACCAGAAATCCATCCGTGTTTTAGCCTTATCTCAGACTTTTATTTGTGGAAGCATTTCACTGGCAATTTTAGCATTTTTGTGATTGAGTTAATAAAAATCACTGGATTCACATATTTTTTTGTCCAAAATGAGAAAGGCATGGGTGCTTTCTTCCAAACATAGGACCAAACCTGTCCACAGGTTGTCAATGCCCTTCCCTTTAATGGTGTCTAGTAACGAAGCCATAGTCTGGTGATGTTCCTGAAATAAATTCTTCATGTTCCTCTAAGCCTGGACAATCACTTTCACCTTACATGGCCTTAGATATGATGTGTGTGGTCAGAAACATTTCGTCTGGCAATTATTTGAGAACCTGCTTGATCACTTCCCACGGTCCTGGGACTTCTCGGTTCTTAGTAGAGGCCTGGCCTGCAGTCTCAGTAACAGGATACCCTGTTATAAAATACTCTGCAAAACACCTCCCAGACAAAATACTGTACACAAGGTATCATTCTGATAAATATCAAGGAACCTTATAATTACATTTTTATTAGAAAATGTGGTGTAACAAGTCTTCTTTGATAATATCTAAAAAAAAAATATTGCTTTGGAAAAACCATTTATTTCCTGAACCTCCTCCACTTTTACACAATTAATTTGCACCATATCTGTCACATCTGCTTTAGGCTCAAGGCACATTGATGTGTGTAATATTGGGCTGCAAACTACGGGCCTGAGGTCGGTTGTTTGTGGCCTACACGACATCGGCGTCATGACAGTAAAAAACGTTGGGTGAGCCGCAAACATTCGCAGGAATAGGACCTGCTCTGAGTTTCAAGACTCGGGCCGTCCTCTCATACACAAGGTAGTGAAAGCCAAAGAAACCATAGACAACACATGGCTGACATCAATTACAATAAGCCTTTCATAGAACAGAATGGGATAGACTAGGATACAGATGACAAAACAGTAGTACTTTCAGTCATTTTTTTTTTTTGTAGGTCAGTGATAAAAAACTTGACACATAACTCCATTAAATACAATGGGGGGACCAGCGCTCTCCCAAATACAGAATGGTCTCCTGAACCCATGCCTTCTACTATGTTTATTTGTTATTATTGTTTTTATATATGTTTTTTGTCAAAAATTTCAATTGATGTGTCTTTTCACCTGCTTGTACAATGACAACCATATTGGTCCACTGCGTTACCGCATTACTGTACAGTATGTTCGGGTATTCTATGTCATAACTGCAATTTTCCCAATTCATTGCTCTTTTTCTCCGCACCCACATCCCTATATCTTCTTATTATGTACTTCATGCTTGTTGCTCAAAAGCTGTTGTTTGACATATGATACTTTAATAAAGAATGTTTAAAAAAAATATATCAAACACCAATGCTTTGTGTACAATAAAATCCACTGATGTATTTGGCGGGGCAGCTTGGTTGGTGCACAATTCTATGGCAGGCCCTGTCTTTGGTAGCGAGTGTGCAGGAAGCCCACTACCCCACCGGCTGCACACCCTTCACCTCCCTCCGCTCCAACTTGGCGTGGAGGTGACGTAAAGGGGAAAACAGTCACAATCCCTGGAAATGAAATAATTTTAGGGATTGTTTACTTTATCAGTCCTAAGGTAATTCCTGAGCATATTGAAGACCCTATGCCATTGGTGGCGAACCTATGGCACGGGTGCCAGAGGTGGCACTCAGAACCCTTTCTATGGGCACTTAGGCCATCACCCCAGGACAGAGTTCACCAAACACTGAATTTTCCTGCAGTCCCAGGTAAATTAAGAGTTGCTGTCCTCAGTGCTTTTCGACACTTCGTTGGCTGTTTGGAACTGCGGGAAAAGTGAGAAGGTTTTGACAAAACTGCATTATCTTTGGAGGTCATCCTGCTGGGCCCGGCCATTCTTTCTGTACAGAGTGACCCTGGAGAAGCAACAATGATAATCTGAATTTACCCTCCTTCTTTTACCTAGTGGCCTCAGACCGCCAATACAATTGAAAGATGTGAAAGAACAGGTAGCAGTAAGTTACTGCTTAAATGCCATGTTGGCACTTCACTGTAAATAAGTGGATTTCGGTTGTAGTTTGGGCACTCAGTCTCTAAAAGGTTCGCCATCACTGCCCTATGCATTGCTCATCAGCAGGAGACTATTGGCGATGCAGCACTCAGAAACTCTGCTGATCAGGTGTTGCAGTCACTAGTACCCTCTTTTAACACTTTGGGGAAGCCGGAAAGCAGGAAGTGCTATGTAGGGGACAGACAGCTTACTGCGGCTCAGTGCTCATTCTCTTCTATAGATGCCGTAGAATGGCCGCTTTATAGTAGAAAGATGTCTTCTTATTATGTAGCGGACACTACATCGGTACTTAATGTTGCATATTAATGACCTATCGAAATCAATAAACTGAGGTTGCAAAACCCTTAAGAAATTCAAAAACCAACTTCAGGAAGAAAGTATAGAGACTAAAAATAAAAGAACCAGTCCGGTCACATCTACAATATAGAAATAAGAACCATTCTCATTGTAACAAATTCTCAAATACAGAAAAATGAAGAGAAAACTCCTGAAAAAGAAGTCTATTACATAGAACGAGCTCCAATGAATAGTAACTTCCCTCCACTGCGCCGGGTTTATCTGTATCTGTTCCGCTGGGTTTATTCTGAACGTCTTCAATAGATGTGCTGCAGATCTCGCCATTGACGCTTGTCATAAGAGAATGAGGACCGCAGTGAATTATACGTCTCTTTATCCAGCACTTTGTTCTGCTTTGCTGTTGCTGCTTTATTCATCCACTTCCCCTTGTTTTGAGAAATTGTACAGAATAGAAATAAACTACAGCTTAACGTCAAGTGCGGCACAGCGAATGGGGCAGATGGAAAATGCTAGGCGTTAGATCCGAATGTGAAACAGCAATTTGATTTCTTATCAGGAAATCATCTCAGCTTGTAATTGGGTCGTTGGGGCTTATTCCATAAATTTGTTTGTTTAGTTTATATGGTACATTGGTCACGTCTAGAACTATATCAAGGAGAATGGATATACTATGTGGCAGCCCTATCCGGCCCATGTACAGTGCAGGATGGCAGACTTTATGATACAACCTGAAGCCTATTTATCATAATAATAATAATTCTTTATATAGCGCACATAGATTACGCAGCGCTGCACAAAGCATGACAAATTGGTCCCTGTCCCTATGGGGCTCACAATCTAAACAACATACCAGTATGTTTTGGAGTGTGGGCCTCTGGAGAACATTTCCACACTCTGTCCCTAAAAAAAGTGCTCCACAATGTTCCCCCTGCATATACAGATAAAACACTTCGACCACTCAATATATTATAATATATATCACTGTATACTTCCTCCTCAATGATTTATATATAACACCAGTAGAACGCAGGCCTACGGTTGCGCAGCCGTGGCTCCGAGGCCGACGCTACTGCGCATGCGACGAACGCCGGGTACTCGGACGAGGGCACGCAGTTACGAGGAGCTGCACGACAAAGATTACATGGTAGGCGGAGGAACGAGGCTACTGGGGCGTGGAGTAGCCACGACTAGTAGCCTCATGTCTGGCTACTCCACACCCCATTAGCCGCTAATTTTGCTAAAATTTGCATATACCAGCATTAAAGTTTAATAAAGGATAGCCGGGACGTGAGGATTAGCCCAAAAAGGGCTATCCTCACGTCCCATTCATCCACTTACCACCCCATCTACCTTTATAGTTGGAATCATGGTGGTAGGTTCCCTTTAAAGGTCCTTCAAAGGTCTTGTAACTGCATATTAAAAGCATAAGGGAAGCATACTCTATTGCCCAAGAAGCTTGATTTTTTTGTACCATATGTAGGAAGTGAAAAATTTGGGCTTCTAGCTTTATAATATTCATACCGCCCAGGGCCCATGGCAGTCTTAATCACACTGTTTTATTCACAGATTCCTTTCTCTAAGGTAACTAGGACAATAAAAGGGTAAGTGACTGGCGTCAGCAGGTTTGTAGCCATAGTCCTCACTATGCAGAGAGACAAACACCTGTTTGCCCTCCAAAAATTGGCCTGGATTTTGCATAATCCCTAGACTGGCAGCTTCCAGGTCTGTATCATAATGGAAAATCATTGCCCAGATTCATACAATTTATTTAAAATGATATACAATATGTGAAGCATGAAAAAATCCCCTTGTGAAATAAACATTTTCTGGATTTAATGATTTATGTCATTATTTTACAACATAGATCAAGAAAACTGTGGATTCTAGGAGAGAGGGGATCTGACACTGATCTGCCTCCCTATAACACAAGCAGTTACCTGCAACCACCACTGGGGGAGCTCCCAGCACACATCTAGGTAATAATCCTGTATAAATCTATGTGCTGACAGCGCCCCCTACTGGAGGCTACATGAAGACACAATTATTTGGTTTTCTAGTATTCTAAAATGATTATGGAGTATATTGGGAGTGGGAGCCTATGTTGAGTCCTTTAATATTCTGCTTACAGATTTTGCCTTCAGGCCCCTGTCACCGATCACCACTTTGAAAGAAATGGCTGATAACAGAAGGTAAAACCTGAAATCTAACTTCTCGGTCTTATAAAGTTACATATCTTCATTAAAGGCTAAATCTAGAAACCTTACCACATAGTCAATGTATAAAGGATGGGTATGGACAACACATATTAATGAAGCACATAATTAATGTGGTTGCTTCATGTATTATGACTATGGACATGGTAAGATACAAAAGAGGATGGAGGGCAACCTGATGTCTGCTCGGTTTTCCACAAAAAAAAAATTCTGGTCCTCCATATATATCTATGGAGACCTGGTCTATTCAGATAAAATTACAAGTGGGGCTCTACAGCCTCGATCCCAATAGACCTAGACCTTGTGGGTGGCTCCCAATGAGTGGGTAGCACTTCTGCCTTGCAGCGCTGGGGTCCTGTGTTCAAATCCCACCCAGGTCAACATCTGCAAAGAGTTTGTATGTTCTCTCCGTGTTTGCATGGGTTCTCTCCTGTTTCCTCCCACACTCCAAAAACATACTGTTAGGTTGTTTAGATTGTAAGCCCCATGGGGACAGGGACCAATATGACATGCTTTGTGCAGCGCTGTGTAATCTGTGTGTGCTATATAAATAAAGAACTATTATTATAGGATCAGTGGTTAGGTGAGCTGGGCTAAGGGGGGGGGGGGGGCAGTAAGTAACACAAGGCAGCAGGAACTGGGAGCCCCTGTAGCAGTAAGGATCTTAATTATTTTGTGGCCCTTTTCATGTAAAACCCATTTGAAGTCCTGTTCACACCTTTGTGTTGCAGATCCCATTTATCTCACTGGAGATAAGCACAGTGTACAGTGCTATGGCAGATCTGATAGACCTGCTAAGTTATCTGCTGCTGTGCAATATTATTTTTGTGATTTCTGTTCCTTTGCTCCTATTGTGGAATAAAAAAAAAAAATGATACAAAAAACCGATGGAAATGGAAATACTGGTATATAGAGAAGTCATGTGGGGTGTCTATATTTATCAGAAATAAGATAAAGCATTTAATTTAGTATCACCTATCATATAATTGGTGATAAGGGACAGGTCCCACAATTGGGAGTTTCACTGATAATGATTGGTAATGTCAGTGGTGAATTAAGGCTACCATGGGCCCTGGACTGTATGAATATTCTAGCCCCTACAAGTCTGGAATCACTTCCTACATGTGGTACTAGAATCAGCTTCTTGAGGAATAAAGGACGTGTTCCTTCTTCCTTCTGCAGTTTCAGGACCTTTGGAGGGCCGTCAAAGGTCCTGAAATGGATCTTGCGTACATGTGTATTGAGAGCAGGAAGAGATGTACGAGGATTTCATGCGTGAAGGTCTTTCGCAGTATAAAATTTGTAGATGGTTTTGGTGGCTATGGGCCCCCTTGAAGGCTTGGGCCCAAGGCCACCGCCCTGTATTATAGTCCTTTACTCTGTAAGGGATGGTGTCTTGTATCCTAATCTAAATAGATCAGAAGTCAAGAAAGTGCTTTCATCTTAACAGTTTCCATCTTCAGCCATCTATAGCAGCCCCATAAAAGGACAGGTATCGGTAATGCACCTGCATGGAGACCTCAGGATCCTCCACTCTCTTGATAAGTGGGGGGTCCCAGCAGGTAGATCTGTTCATATCCAACACTTGTTGAAAATTTGACAATTCTCTTTCAAGTGGGCACATAGCCTGTGACTGGTAATACTTAGTACCAGAGGGGGAATGAGTTCCCCTACAACCAACCAGTTACAGTGAACTATAGATACATTCAGAGAACGGTAGTATCCAGTTATTGCATGTTCTAGCTCTTATTTACTGCAACCCAGTTTTAATGAAATGTATCAAGACATATAATTATTTACTTGAGTCGTCCACTATGGGAAAAATTTACATTTTTTTATTACCACACCTACACTTGCAGTTCTTCCCTCCGCCCTAAAGAGATATATAGCTGCTTGAAGTCCTGTATTTATCATACAGTAAAGGATAGCAGTAGGGTGTATGACATAGGAGCCATGCTAAAGGACCTGTGCTCAGGGGCCTTTTCACGGGCTGTCCTAGCTGAATTTTTAGGCACACTTTTATTTGTATTCTTCGGTCTGGGAAGTGCACTGTCATGGCCGTCTGCACTTCCCAGCATTCTGCAAATCTCCCTATCCTTTGGTTTAGCTATAGCAACCATTGTGCAGGCAATAGGGCATGTGAGTGGCGCCCACCTGAATCCTGCAGTGACGCTGGCCTTCCTGGTGGGATCACAGATCTCCATCCTAAAATGTGTCTTCTACATGTTGGCTCAGATGTTGGGAGCTGTGGCTGGAGCTGGGTTACTCTATGAGTTCACCCCACCCAACGTGCGAGGGAATCTGGCCATCAACTCGGTGAGTGAAAATGGGGGGGAGGGGGGGATTTATAATTATTATAAATCAGTGTTTTATATATAAATATTATTATTATAATGGTATGTTCATTATATATTACTCTCTAGTTCACACAAGTTCATTTGTAGCACATGGAGTTATATGTAAAGAATTCTATAGAAAATATTAATGTACAGTGGATTTTTATCCTGATAATAGATATGATTCATTACCTAGGACTGTATCCTAAGTAGTCCTGTTCTGTTTTTATGGTCATTTTATCAAGGGGATTAGAAGATTTATTGAAAACTGTTACAGTTACAGTAACTCTCCATGTAGCATGTAATATGACTGCAGGGATGTGTATGCCCGGCCTGCAGGTGCCAGTACCAGGCTGTGTTGGCATTTCTCTATAGGGGGGGGTCTTCTCATAATATAAAAATGGCAGATGATAGTTTGGTACCAAGTTGCATTTATTTCAGTATTGTCTATTTTCAGATCAATGAGGACACCGGCGCAGGCCAGGCCGTAGCAGTGGAGCTCTTCCTCACCATGCAGCTCGTCTTGTGTGTTTTTGGAACAACAGACAGTCGAAGGACGGACAACACCGGATCACCAGCTTTATCCATTGGTCTTTCAGTTACTTTGGGACATCTGCTTGGGGTAAGTAAAAAATGAAAATTACTGTGACCCCTGAACATGACTGCACCCAACCTTGCCTTAAAGGGATTGTCCATAGATGGAAAAATCTGGCTTCTTTCTTCCAAAAACAGTGCTACACCGGATCATGGTGTGGGCTGCTATTGCAGCTCAGCTGTATAGAAATAAATGGAAATTAGTTGCAATAATAAGCACTGCCAGTCAGGGAAGGAGCTGTTTTTGGAAGAAGGCAAGCACGTTTTTAACCCCCCTACAAGTGGTCCCTCTTTACCAGTTTTCACTTTCTTATGCTGCATTACATATCCATAGCACTTTGCAAATCAGAGGTTGCTTATATAACCCAAAGCTGACTGTCCTACCTAAATTTCCTCTAGTGACTCTTAAACCCTACTATTAATTCTCCAAACCCGATCTTAAGTATACTGCATACCTGTGCAGACACAGATACAGGTTTATTCAACTCCATTCTGTATAAGACTACATTCACATGACAGTTGGGGGGACGTAAGCAAGCTTGCGGCCGTATATATATATGTCCCCCGTAGGCCGGCAATGGGCCCACGGAGAGATACAGTGCCACATACGTGTGGCACCATACCGCTCTGTACACCGGGGAAAAGATAGGAATATCCTATCTTTCCCCATGTTATGGTGCCATGTATCGCAATGGAGAGGGCAAGGGTTCACCACTCCTTCTCTCCATCGCAGCGAACGAATGCCCGCCGTGCTACAGCCCGGCAGGCATGGGGTAGTGTGAATGTAGCCTAAAGGTGGCTGGACCTTTAAGAGGCTCCTGTAAATTGTAACCTCTTGTATGTGGATAGCTTCATAAAGGTCCAGCCACCTTTATACAGAGTTGAATGAACCAGTATCTGTGTCTGCGAAGATATGAAATATACTTGAGTACATGGAGTGTAGGGCATCCTGTGAAAAGATCAGTGAAGAGATCAGGTTCAGAGAATTAATAGTAGGGTTTAAGAGTCACTTGAGGAAATTTTGATAGGACAGTTTTAAAAAGATGTGTAATACCGTAACTATTCAAAACAAGAAAAGTGCCTTCTAGGTAACTAGTGCATCATGAGAAAATTCTTGGAGATGGAGAGATTATAGAGTATGTTAATCTTAAAGCACTGGCAGCATACAAATGACAAATAGATTGGTACACAGGCAGAGGCGTAACTACAGTGGTAGCAGCCATAGCAACCGCTATGGGGCCCATAGTGTCAGGAGGGCCTAGCATCCGACCTGATACACTAAAGAGTGGAGGATGTGCATCAATATATCCATATTATGCTGCAGTTTGTACATCAGAATATGTATATAACATATATGTGATGTATATATGCTGCAGTTTGTACATCAGAATATGTATATAACACACAGTATGTGATGTATATATGCTGCATCTGTGATGTGTATACGGTATATGTAAATGTCACTGTATGTGTGTGTATATGAGCATATATGAGCATATGTGCATAAGTGTACAAATGTGTGATTGTAACTCGCATGTGTGAGTATACAAATATGTATAATTTTTAAGTGGTAAGGGGGGCCCCATGCTGAAGCCTGCTATGGGGCCCTGCCACTCCTAGTTACAACACTGTACACAGATACATAGAAATTAGAATAGAAATATACAGGGTTATAGATATGTTATATTATATTCTATAGTGGGTGGAAAATTGTTTCATATATATCGGAGATAGGAAAACCCCTTTAACTGATGTGCACAGCTTTACCAAGTCTTTTGGGGGTATAATTCCTAAACCTAGCAGTACTCAAGGCTTAGGTATAGTACTTCTACAGTATATACATTGCACACCACACTAATAGATTCCTGTATCTCACGATTTTGCATTCTATCTCTTGGTTCCAGATCTATTTCACTGGATGTTCCATGAATCCGGCGAGGTCCTTTGGTCCTGCTATAGTTATGGGACTGTACAGCTATCACTGGGTAAGAATATTTGGGCAAGCACAAGACTTTTTGTTCATGACCTAATGATAACATATTTCACAGTGATTTGCACAGATTGTCACAAAATCCTGTGATCACTATTTCAGCCACTGAAAATAAGGTAATTTAAATACAAACCAAATTGGGTCAGCTTATCCCTAATCAGCATTCAAGGTTATTTGCAGCATATCACCTCAGAAATGTTCTGCAACAAAGGAAGTAATATTGAGTGGTCTGAGGAGACCATGCATTGGCCACAGCAGGGCCTAAGACCACCTATAACCTACGGACAGACTTGGGAGGTGTATGAAGAGGGTTTACGGGCTGAGCCCTCATCATACAGAAGTGGTGTATGCTGCATATTGCAGCAAACACCCACTGCTAATATCCGTAATTGGTGATAAAAACTCTAACCACTTCCCTTTCCCTAGAACTGATATAAAACTAAATAAACAACAAAAATAAATAACATGTTAGGTATCCCCATGTCCCAAAATTCCTGATCTATCAAAATATAAAACCAGTTACTGTCGGTGGTGAACCCCATAACAGAAAATACTGTCCAAAATATGTCTCAAATGTCACTTTTACACCATTTTACATTGCACAAAAAATGTAATAAAAAGTGATCAAAAGGTCGCACAGCCTCAAAATAGTAGCAATGAAAACGTCAGCTCCTCTCACAAAAAATGATGTCTTACACACATCCGTAAACCAAAGTATGAAAAAGTTATTAACGTCAGAAGCGAAACAATTTTTTTTTTCATATACATTGTCTGAAATTTTGAAAATGTATGACAACACAATAAAAACTAAATATGGTATCACTGTGATCATACCGAACCAAAGAATAAACTAGATGTATCATTTAGAGCGCCCAGTGAAAGTCGTAAAATTGAGCCCACAAGAAATACATTTTTTCACAAATTTTACCACATTTGGATTTTTTTCCCAGCTTCCCAGTACAAGGCATGAATAATAAATAACGTCACTGAGAAGTAACATGTGTTACACAGAAAATAAGCCCTCACACAGCTCTGTACACGGAAAAATCGAAAAAGTTATCGGTTTTTGTAGGTGGACGGTGAAAAATAAACTAAAAAAACGCAGTGTCCATAATTAAGATATTGGGGCATATTTATCAGGACCTCTGCGCACCGCCAGTGGCGCAGAGGCCCTGAAATAATCGCAAATGCTAGCTTATTGCTAGCTTTTGCGATTATTTTCCCCAATCCGCCACCTTCACGCCAGTGGGGCGTGAAGGGGGGGCACGGCCGGCCAAGCGGGGGGCGCAGCCGGACGGGAGTGGGCCAGCCCGGGGCGTTACTGTCCCCGCGCCTGCGCACTCGCTGCTGCTGGCGACTTTTCATACGTGCCCGGCATAGGATAAACGCTGCGCTACTGGCAGCCAAATACATCAAGAGGCAGAAGCCTCTTGATGTATCGGGCTGCGAATTTGCAGCGGCGGGGCGATCATACGCTGGCGCACGAGCGCCAGCGTATGATAAATATCCCCCATAGCCTTCCCACGTGAAGACAGTCCTGAATGTGCTAAAGACTCATCCTAAATAATGACTGTGTCCATACATACATAATGGGGATCATTTACTAAGGGTTGTTTTCACACTTTTGTCGGACTGTTCGTCTTTTTCGGGATTTGCACGGCTTTGACAGGTATTTAACAGGTGATTGCGCTGGGGTTGCGTCACACGCGATAGTTTTTTCGGCGCAGATGCGCCGGCTTCCATGTGACACAAATGGGGGGGGGGGCAGTCAGACGATCCCACTGATTTGGACTGAGCGTGGGATTTAACTTTCAAATTGTGTTGCATCCAATGCACTTACATGACCCACTAAAAAGATGGTGAACTCTGTCGAACTTGAGTGGGGAAGCGACACATGCAGGATATCGGGCGCACGATTTTAGTGAATCGCGGCACAGTGAATTATCGTCGGACATTGCCCTTTTGGTGAACTCCGTCGGACGGGTAAGTAAAGGCGCCCCAATATACTTGGAAGTAGTAGTTGTCCTGTAATCCTGCTACTAAGCTTCTTCCTCGTCCTTACTCCTAGGTCTTCTGGGTAGGTCCCATGTCTGGCGGTATCTTCGGCTCTTTGATCTACAACTACTTACTGGTCCCACGTGTGAAGACCCCTTTAGACAGATTGTCCATCCTGCGAGGAAGCTATGACCCAGAACATGAGCGAGAGCGGGAGGAACACCGCAAATATTCTGTGGAACTGAATTCTTTTCACAAGAGCTTGGAGAAGGTGTAAGGTCACAAAGCAAGAAGGGGAAGAAGTGGCATTTTAATGGCGCTTCTTTAATCTTAATGGACATAGTATTGGGTCGTCTACCTTCAGTTTGTGAGCTGACACTGTCCCACCAAAACCTTACAGATGTCCAGTGTAGTATCTATTGCTTTTTACACTTCTTACACATAGAATAATCTGAAGAGGAGCCATAAATGTGACATAAATGTAAATTGAGGTTGAGTATTTTCAATGTATAATGTATAAATATATAGATAATGTAGAATTTTTTATGATTTTTGTTTAATGTACAGAGAAGCCTTTTGCTCAGTGACCAGACTCCATACATGAAGGTACTATTGGTGTACATGTACTATTATTTTTACTTTTTATAACTAAGTTATGCTCATTATTTGGAAAATAGTTGGATCTCTTACAGGTTTAGCATACAGATTGCTTAGTAAATCCCAGTGGGATCTGATTTATATGACCTTCAAATGGAAACCTGTGAGAATGAAAGTATTTTAGAGCAGGAGGAGCTGAGAAGATTGTACATAGTGTCCTATATGCAGGCAGCATGTTATATAACAGGAGGAGCTGAGCACATTGTTCATAGTGTTCTATATGCAGGCAGCATGTTATAGAGCAGGAAGAACTGAGAAGATTGTATATAGCAGTGATGGCTAACCTATGGCACTGGTGCCAGAGGTGGCACTCGGAGCCCTTTCTGTGGGCACTCAGGCCATCACCAGAGATGACTCCAGGTACCTTCTTGCAGTCCCAGACAGCCCAGGACTTGCTGTACACAGAGCTATTTTAAAGTGACAGCTGTACCTGGGACTATTTTCTGCTATATTGGTGTCCTCAGGGTGCTGGTATCTATGAAAACTGTGACAGAGAAGGGAGTATAAATCACAAATTACATTTCTGTGTTGGCACTTTGCGATAAATAAGCGGGTCTTTGTTGTAGTTTGGGCACTCGGTCTCTAAAAGGTTCGCCATCACTGGTATATAGTATCCTATCAGCAGGAATTATGTTATAGAGCAGGAGGAGCTGAGTGGATTGTACATAGTGTCCTATCTGCAAGCAGCATGTTATAGAGCTGGTGGAGTTCTGCAGATTACATATTGGGGTCATTTACTAAGGGCCCGAATCGTGTTTTTTCAGGTTACCCGAATGTTTACGTTTTGCGCCGATTTTCGCTGAATTGCCCTGGGTTTTTGGCGCGCGATCGGATTGTGGCGCATTGGCACCGGCGTGCACGTGACAGAAATCGGGGATGCGGCCGAACGAAAACCCGACGGATTCGGAGAAACCGCCGCATTTTTTTAAAAAAAAAAGTGTCGCTTGACACGCGCTTACCTGCACCCAGCCCGGCTTGGTGAACGTCAGTGCATTCCGATGGACTTCAGCGCAGCAGCGACACCAGGTGGACGTCGGAGGAACTGACTTAGTGAATAGCCGGAAGACCCGAATCCTCCACACAGAATGTGCCTCTTTGTGTCCTATCTGCAGGCAGCATGTTATAGAACAGGAGGATCTGAGCAGATTGTAGGCTTTTGTCTTTATGTAAATTTGGCTGAAGGGCTCTGTGGGTTGTTATAAGGGCTGTGGGGGGCTTGTTGCAGTATCTCGGAGGGGCTCTGGTAACGCCCCCTGAAACCCTTCAGCTTAATTTACATACAGGCAAAAGTCTTTTTCAACAGGAGCCAGCCTGCGATGATCGATAATAAAGGTACGCTGGGGTTAGAGGTTATTTAACCACTACAAAGTATTGGTGTGTCTTTGTAGTGGTTAAATCAGGTGGTAGATTTCTTTTAAAAAGTGAATGGAGGACTGTGAGGATGGATCCTGTTTATATAACAGAAGTAATAAGGTGTAATGAGAACATTATCATCATATTAATCTATTTTCCATACATACTACTATGACCATGTTGTATAGTATTGGTCTCATTGTATCACATGTTATCAACTAAACCTAATTACCAGCAAGGGGGCACATAGATCATTAGATTTGGTTGATAATTAGATAAGTTGGCGTCTATGTCTATATAACTATGAGTCTCTTCCATCACATCGCAAGATGTTCTTCATGTATCTCCAACAAGTGCGGCTCCATCTCTCATCACGTCCCGGCTTCCCAGCGTCCTCCATTGTATCCTGAATATATAAAGACGTATAAGAATAACACAGAACAATAAAATGCTGTAATTTTACTGCTTAATCCTGCGTGTTGGGTGGTTTCTGCTTTTTTTTTTTTAAATAAAATTGCTGCACCTGAGACATTTGATGAATGATCGCTCTGACAAGTGGAGAACATTATTTTCACATTTCTTTATTTAGAGCACTTAGCTGTCAATCAAACTATGGAAAACGATACCCTAATATTTCAGCAAGGATTATACTTGTGCTAGATATGTAGGAAACATCAAGGGATTTCACCAAACCATTAGGTTTAACTACTAATAATGGAAAAATGTTTCCCCTTAAAGTGAACCTGTCAGCACCGAAATGCAGCCCAACCTGCAGGCTACACAGATTGTATACAGTGCGGGCAGGAGGAGCTGACTAGATTAAACAATAGCCCAGATTGAGTGAAATTTTCGCAACACAATTTTTTTTTTTAAATGCGGCGGTTTTTCCGAATCCGTCGGGTGCACCATTTTTTTTCTGGTGCACTCAGTTTAATAGGCGTGCGCCACAATTATGTTGGAGGAAGTTTGTAAATGTATTTATGTGCACACCACGCCAAAATACTTATAGTCGAGGAATACTGGCACAGGAAAAATAGTAAATCTGGAGCTGAGCGGATTATACATAGGGGCTTATTTACTAAGGGCCACTGGGACATAGTTAGAAGTTATTTAGAAGGGGATTATGTTGCACGCGATCGAATTTTCATGCGACAGAAATCGAGGGGTGGGCTGTTGGACGATCTGACTGATTCAGTCTGAGCACAGGATTTAAGATTAAAATTGTGTCACAACCAATGCACTTAGGTACGCCGGGAAGAAGATGGTGAACTCCGGCGTACTTGAGAGGGGAAGCGACACATGCAGGATATCGGGCGCACAATTTTAGTGAATCGCGGCACAGTGCATTCCGGTCGGACAATGCACATCTGGGAACGTGCCAGGGACGGGTAAATAAATGTGCCCCATAGTGTCCGTTCTGCAAGCATCATGTTATTCAGTAGAAGGAGCTGAACAGATTGTACACAATTCCCTTTTCTGCAGGCAGCATGTTATAGAGCAGGAGGAGCTGAACAGATTGTACATGGTATCCTATCAGCAGGCAGCATGGTATAGAGCAGGAGGAGCTGAGCAGATTGTAAATACGATTCTATCTGCGAGCATCATGGTATAGTGCAGGAGGAGCTGAGCAGATTGTACATAGTATCCTATCAGCAGGCAGCATGTTATAGAGCAGGAGGAGCTGAGCAGTTTGTACATACTATCCTATCCGCAGGCAGCATGGTATAGAGCAGGAGGAGCTGAGCAGATTGTACATACTATCCTATCTGCAAGTATCATGGTATAGAGCAGGAGGAGCTGAGCAGATTGTACATACTATCCTATCTGCAGGCAGCATGTTATAGAGCAGGAGGAGCTGAACAGATTGTACATAGTCTCTTATCTGCAGATAGCATGTTATGGAGCAGGAGGAGCTGAGGAGATTGTACATGTTTGTAAAAAAAGAATTTCTCCAATAAATGCATGTATGAATAAATAATTAATTAATTGTGACCATCTTTGGGACTATTGCATGTTACAAAGTAAATAATACAGAATTTGGATTTCTAGGTCTCAGTTCGCATCTCAGTTATTTTGTCATTTTTTTTAAAATCAATTACTGTGAGCCAAAAGAACAGCCCAGTCGTGGAACCCACAGAACAGATGCAAAACTTTGTATCATCATGAATATCCCTATCATATGGGTGATTATTCTACTGTTATATTGATTTAATATCTATGGTTATGGTAATAATGGAGTGGCTATAGTGGTACCTAACCATTGTTATACGTAAAATAAGATCCAGAATGCTGGTTTTGGATCAATGATATCTATGTTTTTCACTATTAAAGGGCAGATATCCATTTTCATATAGGTCTTTAGACATCTTATGCGTATAAGTTGTGCAAACAATCTAATGGCTTAAAGGGTTGGGATTAGAGATGAGCGAACACTAAAATGCTCGGGTACTCGTTATTCGAGACGAACTTTTCCCGATGCTCGAGTGCTCGTCTCGAATAACGAACCCCATTGAAGTCAATGGGAGACTCGAGCATTTTTCAAGGGGACCAAGGCTCTGCACAGGGAAGCTTGGCCAAACACCTGGGAACCTCAGAAAAGGATGGAAACACCACGGAAATGGACAGGAAACAGCAGGGGCAGCATGCATGGATGCCTCTGAGGCTGCATAATCGCACCATTATGCCAAAATTATGGGCAACAGCATGGCCATGACAGAGTGACAGAATGAAGCTAGATAGCATCTAAAACATCCAATAATTGACCCTGACACTATAGGGGACGGCATGCAGAGGCAGCGGCAGCAGGCTAGAGAGTGTCATGGCGACATACCCTAAATGGACTCAGGCTTCAAACCAATGGGTGGCAGAGAGGAACCAAAGGAGGTGAGCAAGAAGCGCTCAAATAATATCGGTACATGATAAAAGTTTGCCAGTATATTTTGTGGATTACACAGCAGGGTGGCGACAAAGTTAACATGGAAGCCATGAAAACAACCCAAAATTCTGCCTGACACAGCTCGTTTGATAAGGGGACGATGTATGGAGGCAGTGAACTAGTAGTAGATTAAAGGTGCTGCAGTTAAAACTATGTTAGTTGGATCTTGGCATGGAGCTGGCGCTCCGCTGCCAGGCGAGCTTTCGCCAATCCAAGCCCCTGTCTATAGGCTACTCCCCAAACAGCACTTCTAAGAACCTTTTGTATAAGATCAAGTGTAGTAGCGTTCTTATAAGTTTAGGATATGGCGGGTGAGGGGAATGTAAACAGATGCGCAAGAAGCGCTGAAATAATATCCCTAAATGGTAAAAGTTTGCAAGTATATTTTGGGGATTACACAGCAGGGTGGCGACAAAGTTAACAACTTTGATGTGGAATGCCCTGTAATAGCTCTTGGGCGGTGTGCCTTTTATCGCCTAGGCTCAGCAGTTTCAGCACCGCCTGCTGTCGCTTAGCGACGGCACTGCTGCTGTGCCTAGAGCTACCGACTGATGGCGCCATGCCCACGGATGGTAATTCGGAGGAGGAGGAGGTGGAGGAGGGGTGGGAGGAGGTATAGTAGGCCTTTGAGACCTGGACCGAGGTAGGCCCCGCAATTCTCTGCGTCGGCAGTATATGACCAGCCCCAGGGTCAGACTCGGTCCCAGCCTGCACCAAGTTAAGTGTAGTAGCGTTCTCATAAGTTTGGGATATGGCGGGTGAGGGGAATGTAAACAGATGCGCAAGAAGCGCTGAAATAATATCCCTAAATGGTAAAAGTTTGCCAGTATATTTTGTGGATAACACAGCAGGGTGGCGACAAAGTTAACAACTTTGATGTGGAATCCATGAAAACAACCCAAATTTCTGCCTGACACACCTCGTTTGATAAAGGGACGATGTATGGAGGCAGCTATATGGACGACTTTTGGAGGTAGCAATGGAGACAACGTGTGGAGGCTGCTATGGAGACAATTTAATTTGGATAGTGCCTGTATGTGGCAGTCCCAAACATTTTTCAAACCAGAGGAGCAGGTAGGTGGCCCTCCAGTAAAATGGGATAGATTGAGTGCCTGTATGTGGCAGTCCCAAAAATGTTTCAAACCAGAGGAGCAGGTAGGTGGCCCTCCAGTAAAATGGAATAGATTGAGTGCCTGTATGTGGCAGTCCCAAAAATTGTTCAAACCAGAGGAGCAGGTAGGTGGCCCTGCAGTAAAATGGAATAGATTGAGTGCCTGTATGTGGCAGTCCCAAAAATTGTTCAAACCAGAGGAGCAGGTAGGTGGCCCTGCAGTAAAATGGAATAGATTGAGTGCCTGTATGTGGCAGTCCCAAAAATGTTTCAAACCAGAGGAGCAGGTAGGTGGCCCTGCAGTAAAATGGAATAGATTGAGTGCCTGTATGTGGCAGTCCCAAAAATTGTTCAAACCAGAGGAGCAGGTAGGTGGCCCTGCAGTAAAATGGAATAGATTGAGTGCCTGTATGTGGCAGTCCCAAAAATGTTTCAAACCAGAGGAGCAGGTAGGTGGCCCTCCAGTAAAATGGAATAGATTGAGTGCCTGTATGTGGCAGTCCCAAAAATTGTTCAAACCAGAGGAGCAGGTAGGTGGCCCTGCAGTAAAATGGAATAGATTGAGTGCCTGTATGTGGCAGTCCCAAAAATTGTTCAAACCAGAGGAGCAGGTAGGTGGCCCTGCAGTAAAATGGAATAGATTGAGTGCCTGTATGTGGCAGTCCCAAAAATGTTTCAAACCAGAGGAGCAGGTAGGTGGCCCTGCAGTAAAATGGAATAGATTGAGTGCCTGTATGTGGCAGTCCCAAAAATTGTTCAAACCAGAGGAGCAGGTAGGTGGCCCTGCAGTAAAATGGAATAGATTGAGTGCCTGTATGTGGCAGTCCCAAAAATGTTTCAAACCAGAGGAGCAGGTAGGTGGCCCTGCAGTAAAATGGAATAGATTGAGTGCCTGTATGTGGCAGTCCCAAAAATTGTTCAAACCAGAGGAGCAGGTAGGTGGCCCTGCAGTAAAATGGAATAGATTGAGTGCCTGTATGTGGCAGTCCCAAAAATTGTTCAAACCAGAGGAGCAGGTAGGTGGCCCTGCAGTAAAATGGAATAGATTGAGTGCCTGTATGTGGCAGTCCCAAAAATGTTTCAAACCAGAGGAGCAGGTAGGTGGCCCTGCAGTAAAATGGAATAGATTGAGTGCCTGTATGTGGCAGTCCCAAAAATTGTTCAAACCAGAGGAGCAGGTAGGTGGCCCTGCAGTAAAATGGAATAGATTGAGTGCCTGTATGTGGCAGTCCCAAAAATTGTTCAAACCAGAGGAGCAGGTAGGTGGCCCTGCAGTAAAATGGAATAGATTGAGTGCCTGTATGTGGCAGTCCCAAAAATGTTTCAAACCAGAGGAGCAGGTAGGTGGCCCTGCAGTAAAATGGAATAGATTGAGTGCCTGTATGTGGCACTCACAAAAATTGTTTCAAACAGAGGACCGGGTAGGTGGCCCTCCAGAAAAATTAAATGCATGAAGTACTATAGCAAGAGCCAGTGGGCCCTGTCAAAAAATAGCCAGTTTCCTCTGCTTTACTGTACAAAGAGGAGGAGAAGGAGGAAAATGAGGAGGAGGAGGAGGAGTGGATCAATTATTCAGGTTGAGCTTCCTTCACCTGGTGGAGATTGGAAATTCTGAGAAATCCAGCCTTTATTCATTTTAATAAGCGTCAGCCTGTCAGCGCTGTCAGTCGACAGGCGTGTACGCTTATCGGTGATGATGCCACCAGCTGCACTGAAAACCCGCTCGGACAAGACGCTAGCGGCAGGGCAGGCAAGAACCTCCAAGGCGTAGAGCGCCAGTTCGTGCCACATGTCCAGCTTTGAAACCCAGTAGTTGTAGGGAGCTGTGTGATCATTTAGGACGATGGTATGGTCAGCTACGTACTCCCTCACCATCTTTCTGTAAAGATCAGCCCTACTCTGCCGAGACTGGGGACAGGTGACAGTGTCTTGCTGGGGTGACATAAAGCTGGCAAAAGCCTTGTAAAGCGTACCCTTGCCAGTGCTGGACAAGCTGCCTGCTCGCCTACTCTCCCTCGCTACTTGTCCCGCAGAACTACGCACTCTGCCGCTAGCGCTGTCAGAAGGGAAATACTGTTTCAGCTTGTGCACCAGGGCCTGCTGGTATTCATGCATTCTCACACTCCTTTCCTCTCCAGGGATGAGAGTGGGAAGATTTTGCTTGTACCGTGGGTCCAGGAGAGTGAACACCCAGTAATCGGTGCTGGAATAAATTCTTTGAACGCGAGGGTCACGGGATAGGCAGCCTAGCATGAAATCTGCCATATGCGCCAGAGTACCAACGCGTAAGAATTCACTCCCCTCACTGGCCTGACTGTCCATTTCCTCCTCCTCCAACTCCTCCAACTCCTCTTCTTCTGCCCATACACGCTGAACAGTGAAGGACTCAACAATGGTCCCCTCTTGTGTCTCGCCAACATTCTCCTCCTCTTCCTCCTCATCCTCCTCCACCTCCACCTCCTCCGATATGCGCTGAGAAACAGACCTCAGGGTGCTTTGGCTATCAACAAGGGAATATTCTTCCCCCGTCTCTTGTGACGAGCGCAAAGCTTCCGACTTCATGCTGACCAGAGAGTTTTTCAACAGGCCAAGCAGCGGGATGGTGAGGCTGATGATGGCGGCATCGCCACTGACCATCTGTGTTGACTCCTCAAAGTTACTCAGCACCTGACAGATATCAGACATCCACGTCCACTCCTCATTGTAGACTTGAGGAAGCTGACTGACCTGACTACCAGTTCTGGTGGAAGTTGACATCTGGCAGTCTACAATCGCTCTGCGCTGCTGGTAAACTCTGGATAACATGGTCAGTGTTGAATTCCACCTCGTGGGCACGTCGCACAACAGTCGGTGAGCGGGCAGTTGGAGGCGGCGCTGCGCTGCCCTGAGAGTGGCAGCATCTGGGCTGGACTTCCTGAAATGCGCACAGATGCGGCGCACCTTCGTGAGCAAATCAGACAGATTGGGGTATGTCTTGAGGAAACGCTGCACTATCAGATTTAACACATGGGCCAGGCATGGCACATGTGTCAGTCTGCCGAGTTGCAGAGCCGCCACCAGGTTACGGCCGTTGTCACACACAACCATTCCCGGCTTGAGGTTCAGCGGTGCCAGCCACAGATCAGTCTGCGCCGTGATGCCCTGTAATAGCTCTTGGGCGGTGTGCCTTTTGTCGCCTAGGCTCAGCAGTTTGAGCACCGCCTGCTGTCGCTTAGCGACGGCACTGCTGCTGTGCCTAAAGCTACCGACTGATGGCGCCGTGCCCACGGATGGTAGTTCGGAGGAGGAGGTGGAGGAGGGGTGGGAGGAGGAGGAGGCATAGTAGGCCTGAAACACCTGGACCGAGGTAGGCCCCGCAATCCTCGGCGTCGGCAGTATATGAGCAGCCCCAGGGTCAGACTCGGTCCCAGCCTCCACCAAGTTAACCCAATGTGCCGTCAGCGATATATAGTGGCCCTGCCCGGCAGCACTCGTCCACGTGTCCGTGGTCAGGTGGACCTTGTCAGAAACGGCGTTGGTCAGGGCACGGATGATGTTGTCTGACACGTGCTGGTGCAGGGCTGGGACGGCACATCGGGAAAAGTAGTGGCGGCTGGGGACCGAATACCGAGGGGCGGCCGCCGCCATGAGGTTGCGAAAGGCCTCGGTCTCTACTAGCCTATAGGGCAGCATCTCCAGGCTAAGCAATCTGGAGATGTGCACATTAAGGGCTTGGGCGTGCGGGTGGGTTGCACTATATTTGCGTTTCCGCTCCAGCGTCTGGGGTATGGAGAGCTGAACGCTGGTGGATGCTGTGGAGGATCGTGGAGGCGACGATGGGGTTTTTGTGCCAGGGTCCTGGGCAGGGGGCTGACTATCAGCTGACACAGGGGAAGGAGCAGTGGTGTGCACGGCCGGAGGTGAACGGGCTTGTTGCCACTGAGTGGGGTGCTTAGCATTCATATGCCTGCGCATACTGGTGGTAGTTAAGCTAGTAGTGGTGGAACCCCTGCTGAGCCTGGTTTGGCAAATGTTGCACACCACAGTCCGTCGGTCATCCGGTGTTTCCTTAAAGAACCTCCACACTTCTGAAGATCTAGCCCTCGCCGCAAGAGCCCTCACCACGGGAGCTTCACTAGTTGACAGTGGCGCTGATGCACCAGCTCTGGCCCTGCCTCTCCGTCTGGCCCCACCACTGCCTCTTCCAACCTGTTCAGGTCGAGGACTCTCCTCCGTCTCAGAAGCACTGTGTTCACCCGGCCTCTCAACCCAGCTTGGGTCTGTCACCTCATCATCCTCCGATCCCTCAGTCTGCTCCCCCCTCGGACTTCCTGCCCTGACAACAACTTCCCCACTGTCTGACAACCGTGTCTCCTCATCGTCGGACACCTCTTTACACACTTCCACTACGTCAAGAAGGTCATCATCACCCACAGACTGTGACTGGTGGAAAACCTGGGCATCGGAAAATTGCTCAGCAGCAACCGGACAAGTGGTTTGTGACTGTGGGAAGGGTCCAGAAAACAGTTCCTCAGAGTATGCCGGTTCAAATGCCAAATTTTCCTGGGAGGGGGCAGACTGGGGGGGAGGAGGCTGAGGTGCAGGAGCTGGAGGAGTGGCGATTTCGGTGACATGGGTGGACTGCGTGGAAGACTGACTGGTGGTGGACAAATTGCTCGAAGCATTGTCAGCAATCCACGACATCACCTGTTCGCACTGTTCTGGCCTCAACAGTGCTCTACCACGAGTCCCAGTAACTTCAGACATGAACCTAGGGAGTGTAGCTCTGCGGCGTTCCCCTGCTCCCTCATCAGCAGGTGGTGTCTCACCCCGCCCAGGACCACGGCCTCTGACCCCTGCAGTAGTTGGACGCCCACGTCCCCGCCCTCGTCCTCTACCCCTAGCCCTCGGGTTAAACATTTTTAAAATGAGAGTTATAACTTTATTTTTTTTTTTTTACTTTTTTTTTTTTTTTTTTTGTGTTTTTTTTTTTTTTTTGTGTTTTTTGTTTTTTTTTGAGTTTTTAAAACCAAACAATGCTATCCTATTGCTATGGCTATTTTCTAGCCAAGTATCAAAGCACACTACTATGCCAGATGAGATGACACTGAGTTATTGGCTAATAGAAATCCAACCCCTACTGAATTTTGCCACTTCGGCCTTTGCTATGGATATGTGCGCCACTAAGCGCAGAACACAGCGGTCGCAAGTCTCACTACAAATTGCTCAGAATTGGCAAGTACATGCACTGCAGAAACTACAGCCACCAGCAGATCAACCAGAAATCAAATATATAGAACGCTACTGTAGGCTTCAAGAAGCTGTTTGTATTCTCCTATGGCTATTTTCTAGCCAAGTATCAAAGGAAGCACAGTACTATGCCAGATGAGATGACACTGAGTTATTGCCTAATAGAAATCCAACCCCTACTGAATTTTGCCACTTCGGCCTTTGCTATGGATATGTGCGCCACTAAGCGCAGAACACAGCGGTCGCAAGTCTCACTACAAATTGCTCAGAATTGGCAAGTACATGCACTGCAGAAACTACAGCCACCAGCAGATCAACCAGAAATCAAATATATAGAACGCTACTGTAGGCTTCAAGAAGCTGTTTGTATTCTCCTATGGCTATTTTCTAGCCAAGTATCAAAGGAAGCACACTACTATGCCAGATGAGATGACACTGAGTTATTGCCTAATAGAAATCCAACCCCTACTGAATTTTCCCACTTCGGTCTTTGCTATGGATATGTGTGCCACTAAGAGCTAAACACAACGGTAGCAAGTCCCCCTGCTAATTCCTCACAAAATGGTAAAAGATGCAAATTAAAATAAAAAAAGTAGAACGTTATTGTAGCCCTAAGAAGGGCTGTTGGGTTCTTTGAGAATCACTCCTGCCTAACAGTAAGCTAATAGAACACCCTAACGCTTTCCCTGACCAGCAGCAGCTCTCTCCCTAGCGGCATCCAGAGACAGAATGATCCGAGCAGCGCGGCCAGCGGCTAGTCTATCCCAGGGTCACCTGATCTGGCCAGCCAACCACTGCTATCGACGTGTAAGGGTACCACGTCATGCTGGGTGGAGTGCAGAGTCTCCTGGCTTGTGATTGGCTCTGTTTCTGGCCGCCAAAAAGCAAAACGGCGGGAGCTGCCATTTTCTCGAGCGGGCGAAGTATTCGTCCGAGTAACGAGCAGTTTCGAGTACCCTAATGCTCGACCGAGCATCAAGCTCGGACGAGCATGTTCGCTCATCTCTAGTTGGGATACATTGTTCCTCCCCCCTGAAAGCTGGTGGAGGAGTGAACATTGGCAGCAGCTGATGTTCAGGGTGTTTACCCCAATGATGTCACTGTCCTTATATAACAGTGACATCACAGGTGATGTCCTTATCAAACACTCAGAGGATGCAGTATTGTTGTGTCTGTCCCCAATACACTCCAATGGCTGAGCATTTATGTCACTCAGCAGTAGGGAGCAAGATGGAAAAAATGTAGCTTTCTATTGTGTGTTCTGGACAGTATGCAACGCATACGGTGCAGACGGATACAAAAAAGATGCCTCCATCTACCAGTATATGTCTATGTATACAGTACGTGCAGCGTATACGCTGGCAGCTTACCTGCCGTATACGCTGAGCAGTTCACACACCTCTTTTTTTGATATTTTTTTAAATATTTCAGTCTATAAATCTAGCTAAACAATCTAACCCCTCCCACTTCCTCATCCACTTGAAGTAAATGATGTAAAAATGTTGCACATGTGAGCCCAGGAAGTGGAAAATGTCCTTTTAAAGATAAAAATTCAGGAATGTTAACACCCCTCCCCTCCTCACTTTCCCCATCATACATGAGAATACTAAAAGGGAACCTGTCACCACATTTTCACAAATACAGGTAGTGACAGGTTCCCAAAGAGCTCTATTAATTGAATTCCTTTACCTATAAATTGTTTCTTTCACATGCCCTTAAAAGCAACTTTATGTTATATTACCTGGCAATGGAGAAGGAGTGTCCTTCTTGGTCTGTCCCTCCCTTCTACTTCTCCCCATGCCTTATGCCTCCTCACTATTCAGCACTTCATGTCATGTGACCAGGGTGAGGTCATCTAAGGTCCTTACCCTATGCATTTGAAAAATGCACAACATGTATGCATCTGATCACATGAAATCACAGAAGCCTCCATGTACTTCTACTCCTCCCCATCCTCCAAAGAGGCTGCTGTGATTTCATGTCATCAGATACATACACGGGGTACATTTTGCAAATGTAAAAGCTAAAGGATCTTAGATAACATTACTCTGGTCACATAACATAAATGTAACACAAGGCACCATGTAAAAAATTTTACACAATATTTCCTACAAGTAAACAGAGCTGTATATATATGTAGTTTAATATTGGCAGAAGGTCCCTAAGTACTATTTCCATAAAGCAGCATGTCTTAGCAGTGAGACCACTCAATCAGGATCTAGGAGGCAGGGCCGTGCCCCAGATTTGAAGAAACACAGAGTTGTCAGTCAAAATAAGGAGTCGTGGTTCACTGACAGTCTGAGAGGAGAAGAGTCATATCGTGAATAAAAGAATCAAGTATGCTAATTTGCATATCAGAAAAATAGATGTAATTAAGATTTAGTGCCTGACTGGCAGCTAATTTTAGGTGATATGGGGAGGACTTGTAACCCTTTACCAGCAGGCATTGTTAGTTTGATGGGTTAAATACTGGTGACAGGTCTGCTTTAAACTTTCAATATACTTTTTGTCACTAAAAAGGGTCAATATCATTTATGAATTATTATATAGGCAGGCCTGAGCTATTTCCTAGCACCCTGAAAAAAGACTTTTTAAGACTCTAAAGTTATCACCGGGAAAATTGGTGACCTGATTGCTCTACAATGCTGTAAGAGCCTGCCAAGGGCTGCCTTCAAAAGGTGTATCAGCAGTCACTAAGGGGTTAATACGTGTGTTCTAACAATGGGGCTAATGAACAGTACTGTGATAATACAATAACTAATTGAAAAATATCACAAGAGATTAAAATGGTGTAACTGTTAATCAGTCATTATTGTAAAGGAAGTTCAGCGCGGGATCTGATTACTCCTAAGCCGTTCCCTCCGACGCGTTTCCCCCCCAGCGCCAGGAAAAAAGACAATTATATCATAAAAGATAACAAAAACACGCTCCCAGCACAGTGTGGCGTATGACAGAGCGAGTGACAAGGGGCTGAGTACAGTAGTTAACTTGTTAGTTTGTTGTTGACATGATGAATTCTGATTTATGTTAAGAGCCGGCAAGCAATTTCAGAAGCGGCTGGTGATCAGCGCGCAAGAAAGGAAATGTAAATTGTCTCTTTCCTGACTTTGGGTTTTGAGTATCAATTAGAGAAACCCTGCAGTGTAAAGTCTGAAAAAAAAAATCCTGACTATGGAAAACATGACGTTGTAACACAGAAACAACTGGCGAGAGATAAGAGAAGAAAGCAAGAGGCAAATAACAGCACAAATCAACTATCACAAGTGCGGTACAAGTGGACCCGACACCTACACACAAAGAGGCTGCCATCAGGGAGCAGTGATTGGGGTTTACTACAAAGTTTGATGGGGTAAGGGGAGGAGTAGAAATCTATGGAGGTTGCTGTGATTTCATGTGATCAGATACATACATGGGGTAGATGTTGCAAATGTAAAAGGACGTTAGATGACATCACCTTGGTCACATGACAAGAGGCATGGGACATGGGGAGGTGTAGATGGGAGGGGCCACCCAAGCAGGACATGCCCTCTCTTATGCCAGGTAATATAAAATAAAGTTGATTTTTGGGGATGTAACAGAAACAATTTTTAGCTAAAATGAGGGTAGTCAGTTAGTTAATAGGGCTCTATGGTGGACCTGTCACTATGTATTTGTGAAAAAGTGGTGACAGGTTCCCTTTAAGTGTCAATAACAGGAAGTGGAGAAAGTGCAATTTCTTTATATTTTTTGTTTCACTGCCTTTTAATAAACCTTTTCAGGGGTTGTTCCAACTTTAGAAGCTATCCCCTATCCACATGGTGACTGGTGAGGGTCTCCCAGCTCGGACTCCGGTTGAGCATGTACCCTGCTACTCCATTCTCTGACTAGGTGAGTGCAGGAGATGACTGTACACAGGACTAGACTACCTGCAGCACTTCCTGTTCTCCGAAAAGTCAGACCCTCACCAATCAGTTAGTTATCCCCTAACTGTCAATGGGGGTCCCAGTGGTTGAGCCTCCACCTATCACGTACATGTGGTTACAGATACCTGAATGGTAGGTAACATAAAATCCTGCACTCTATTATAGATCCCATTATTAGGATTATTATGTGTGTTATTCTTAATGACAAGTTTCCATGTAGCATTTAATTTATAGGTTAACTGCTAAGAATTCCTCCTAATCCGCACAGAAACCTCTCTAATTGTTATGTTGTATCCTGCCAAACCTGTGATCTGCAAGCCCATAATGTACTAAAACCATACACATGGCCACCACCCTGTAGACGCTTCCCATAACTATCACTGGTACCAATTATATCTATCTATATACAGTGAGTTGCAAAATAATTCATACCCCTTCAACTTGTTAAAGGACATCTAGCATCAAGATCAGGCATGATAAACCAGGGACAGTTATTCATAGGGCCATATATCCATGGTCTCCTTCCTTTTAAAATTAACTTTTAAAATGATGCTAATGAGTCAGAAGGGCTCCTGAGGGCCCCAATGTGCTGCAGCTTCACAGGCTATTACACTGCCTCATCCCTCTGCTCTCTCAGCACTTCCCTCCTGACTGATATAATCTCATTGCAGCAGAGGTAAATTCAGCACACAGTGGGAGTAGGGAAGTGCTCCTTGCACACTGTAACAACCTGTGAATCTGCAGCCCTTCAGGCTTATTAGCAGAATTTAAAAAGTTTATTTGAAAAGGAAGGATAACAAATATAATACGATTACCACAGTCACAGCGCCTGGATCTATGACTAGGTGTCATCATGATGGATTTTGGTGCTAGATTTCCTTTAAATGTTATAGTCACCAAAGTAAATGTATTTTATTGACAATTTATGTGATTAAGCAACATAAAGTATTTGTCAAGTGTAAAGAAAATGATATATGCTTTTCAATTTTTTGTTTTTATTTAACCCCTAATCACCAACACTTGTTTTCAGCTCAGTGACCAGACTTGATTTTTAGAATCTGCCCTGTGTCACTATAACTGGATATAACTCCAGAACACTTTAACATATCCGAGTGATTTTGAAATTGTTTTCTCGTGACACATTGTACTTCATGTTTGTTGTAAAATTTAATTTATACGTTTTGCGTTTCATTCTGAAAAAAAAGTTTGGCAGAATTCTTCTTTTTCTTAGTTTAAAATGACTGTCTGTCTCGGGCACTCTCATTCCAGTGACTCTTTGTCTCAGGCACTCTCCTTCACTCTCAATCCAGTGACTGTTGGTCTCGGCACTCTCATTCCTGTGACTGTCAGTCTCGGCACTCTCAATCCAGTGACTGTTGGTCTCGGCACTCTCATTCCTGTGACTGTCAGTCTCGGCACTCTCATTACAGTGACTACTGGTCTCGGGCACTCTTATTCCAGTGACCGTCTCTGTCTCCGACTGTCAGAGATTTATCAGAAGTGTCTGAGAGCAGAACTGCTCAAGTTGCCCATGGCAACCAATCAGAGCTCAAGTTTCATTTCTGCACAGCTGTTCTCTGATTGGTTTCCATGGGCGACTGGAACAGTTTTACCTCTATCTCTGTAGTCCTATCCATCTTACCTCACACATAAGGTGTCTTATACTCATTGCCTATAGTAACAGCTCAGAGCTCATATAAATGACCTGTGGCAGAGAAGCAACCAATCACGACTCAGCTTCCAACTGCCACAGCAGCAGCAGACAATGGCTCCTGTGTATGGTGGTCAAAACCCATTCTATGACGTTCCCTGGGTCACAGAGAGCGGCTGTGCAAAATTTGGTGACAGTAAATGTGAAGGTACAGATTCCTTTAGCGGACATATACATCCTGCTTTATATACTAATATATATATATATATATATATATATATATATATATATATATATATATATATTGTGAGACACTGAAGGGGTTAACTGTGGATGGGCGGTATGTTTCCCCTAGGTTTTCATACTATGTGAGGCCTGAGTGCTGCGGTTGTGTTGTCCAGCACCTTGGACACAGGTGATGGGAGCAGCCTAATCAGTCTGCATAAAACTGCTGAGCAGAGCTGAGAGTGTTGTCTCTCTGAAAGGAGGCTGGAGAGCACACAGCCCTGACCTCTGTGCCTGGAGCAGCAAAGTCTTTTTTCTTAGTGGTGAGTTAGAGAATCACTGTATAGTTAGCACCCTGACGGGTAGGTTATTATTTGTTTTTGATGCCTGAATGTGAAGGCTGTTTTATTTTGTTTCTGCTGCAATAAACGCAGGCGAGACCTGTTTTGGACTGTACTTTGGTGTCACTGTCTTGAACTGCATCACGTATCACCGCTACCACGGTCTCTACTGGGCCAAATCTCCCACATATGGTGCTTCGGATTGCGGGCAGTTCAAAAGACACACACCTGGAAGGCTCGCTACATCTTGCAACAGTGCATGGCCTGGGTGAAAGCAGCAGGCAAATTGCAGGATAAAGCCAAGATGGAGGACTTTATTAAATACCTGCAAGAGGAGGCCAGAGCTAATCGGCAGCAACAGCAGGCCATGCTCCAGCAGCAGGAGGAGAGATCCCGCCAGCAGCAAGAGGAGGCCAGAGCTAATCGGCAGCAGCAGGCCATGCTCCAGCAGCAGGAGGAGAGGTCCCGCCAGCAGCAAGCCATGTTTCAGCAACAGGAGGAGAGGTTCCGCCAGCAGCAGGAAGAGTCTCGGGCTGATCGGCAGCTGCAGCAAGCCATGCTCCAGCAACAGCAGGAAGAGTCCCGAGCCATGTTCCAGCTGATGATGGAAAAGTTTTCTGGCGTTATGGCAGCACCGCAAGCGACGACTACTGAGGGGTCCCATACTGGTTTGCAAGGGTACCCGGATGTCCATCATTCCGCACGGGCTGCAGTGCAGAAGGCCTTACAAAAGATGACGGCGACCGACGATGTGGAGGCATATCTCACTGTGTTCGAGCGAGTAGCTGAGCGAGAGGAGTTACCAGCTGAGCAGTGGGCAGATGTCCTGGCACCGTTCCTGACAGGTGAATCACAGAAGGCCTACTACGACCTGAGTGAAACGGAGGCCCGTGAGTACCCCCAGCTAAAGGCGGAGATTCTGGCTCGTCTTGGGGTCACCATACAAGTTCGTTCCAGCCGGGTCCACCAGTGGGCGTACTCAGAAAAACTACCCCCGCGCTCCCAAATGCATGACCTGATACATCTTGTCCGGAAGTGGCTACAACCCGAGGCCTGCACCCCAGCACAGATGGTCGAGAGAGTGGTTCTTGACAAGTTCATCCGTTATCTGCCCTCTCGGCTCCAGCGGTGGGTTGGACAGGCCGGTCCAACCAATGCTGAGGAACTCGTGTCACCCATGAAGTGGGGGTGGTGGGGACCCTGTTTCATGAGGCTATTATCGGCAGAGACTTACCGGTGTTTTGGGACCTCTGGAGAAGAAGACCCACCTCAGGTGCTATTACAGAAAATGGACATCAGATAGGTCCGGCCTTGGCTCCTGAACCCTTTGAGGCCAATGTACCCACACCAGCAATAGGGGTGACCCCAGGTGATGAATTCTCTCCCCTAGAGGTCCTAGCTGGTGAGGTCGAGGGTCACAAGGAGGTGCACGACATGCCGGACCTTGAGATTTCCTGTGAAAATTTTGGGGCTGCACAGCTACAGGACCCTACCTTATTTAAAGCACGGGAGAATGTTAAGGTGATAAATGGGGTACTCCAAATACCAGGGGCTGACAAAATGTACCCCCGAATGGTGATTGTTGGGGAACTGTTGTACAGGGTTGACCAGATACGGGGTGAGGAGGTTGAGCAACTTGTAGTACCCCAATATCACCGTAGGCTGGTGCTAGATTTGGCACATAAACATGTGCTGGGAGGGCACTTAGGTGCTGAGAAGACCCGAGAGAGGATCCTGCAGAGATTTTTCTGGCCTGGGGTATGGGAGGAGGTAAACCGGTATTGTAGCTCCTGCCCTGAGTGTCAACTTACTGCCCCATTGTCCCACTTCAGGAGTCCTCTGGTACCGTTACCAATCATAGAGGTGCCGTTTGAACGGATTGCAATGGATTTGGTTGGCCCCATAGTCAAGTCCACAAGGGGGCACGAGTACATCCTGGTTATCCTGGACTGCGCTACGCGGTATCCAGAGGCAATCCCGTTAAGGAACACCTCCTCCAAAAACATTGCTAGGGAGCTGTTCCAGGTATTCTCCGGTACAGGCCTCCCCAAGGAAATCTTGACTGACCAGGGAACCCCATTCATGTCTAGAGTAATGAAGGAGATGTGTAAATTACTCCAGGTTAAACAGCTCCGCACCTCTGTATACCATCCTCAGACAGATGGCCTGGTCGAGAGGTTTAACAAGACCTTGAAGGGGATGCTAAAGAGGGTGGTCAGCAAAGATGGGAAGGACTGGGATTGTTTGTTGCCTTATTTGATGTTTGCCATACGTGAAATTCCCCAGTCCTCCACGGGTTTCTCACCCTTTGAGCTGTTATATGGCCGTTCCCCACGTGGGCTTTTGGATGTAGCTAAGGAGACCCGGGAACAGGAAAAGACTCCCCACCGTAGTGTGATTGAACATGTCTCCCTTATGCAGGACCGCATAGCGGCAGTAATGCCCCTTGTAAAGGAGCACATGACAAGGGCACAGGAGGCCCAGTCTAGGGTCTACAATAGATCAGCCAGACTCAGGACCTTTAACCCAGGTGACAGAGTGTTAGTTCTTGTGCCCACCGTAGAGAGTAAGTTCTTGGCGAAATGGCAAGGTCCATATGAGGTCATGGAGAAAGTAGGGGAGGTTAACTACAAGGTATCTCAGCCGGGGAGGAGGAAACCCAAACAGATATACCACGTGAACCTCCTAAAGCCATGGAGGGAAAGAGAGTCCCTGATGGCCGTGGGAGTAGGAAAAGCGTCTGTCCCCAAGAAGGTGACACCCGAGGTAGGTGCACCCGATGCCAAGGTGCCTGAAGTACGGATCTCGGAGTCCCTCTCCAGGGCCCAGATTCAGGAAGCGAAGGAGTTTGTGCTCCGAAACGTTGATGTGTTCTCTAAGTTACCGGGTCATACTTCAGTCATTAAGCATGACATCATAACCGAACCCCACATCCCGGTACACCAAAAACCCTACCGGGTCCCTGAAGTGCGCTGGCAAGCCATAACCGAAGAAGTCAGGCAGATGTTAGACCTGGGGGTTATCGAGGAGTCTAAAAGTGACTGGTCGAGTCCTATTGTGTTGATTCCCAAGCCTGATGGTTCCCTACGGTTCTGCAATGACTTTAGGAAGTTGAACAAGGTATCCAAATTTGATTCTTACCCTATGCCTAGAGTTGACGAGTTGATAGAACGACTTGGACAGGCTAGGTTCTTCTCAACTCTTGACCTGACGAAAGGGTATTGGCAGGTACCCCTTACTGACAGGGCTAGAGAGAAGACAGCTTTTGTTACTCCTGATGGGCTATTTCAGTATGTGGTACTCCCCTTTGGGCTACATGGGGCTCCCGCCACATTCCAGAGGTTAATGGATCTCGTGCTAAAACCTCACCGGAGATATGCCTCGGCCTACCTGGATGACATCATAGTCTTTAGTAACGATTGGGAGAGTCATATAGCCAAGGTACAAGCAGTGGTAGACTCCCTGAGGGCAGCAGGGTTGAAAGCTGCAACACCCTCGCCGATGCAATGGCGAGGTAGTGCTTGCGAATACGTCCCACCTGTAGGTAACACCATATTACACTACATGGTCCTTATAGGATCAAGGGGAAATTGCGGTGGTTAATCCTGCCTGGCAAGGCAGATGTTAATCTGTGATGTAATTATGTCAACCAATGTCTGTGTTACATCCTGTCTCTGTGCACTGAGAGGTAATTGGAGGAGCAGCCACCACCTGACCAAAGGGAGGTAATAAAACCCCTAGCCCAGAATGTTCTAGAGAAGTCTCTCCCAAGAGAGAGAAGAGAGCAGTCTCTCCCAGAAGGGAGAAGAGACCGGTCCTAGTCAGGCCCTCTGGGTCTGCAGGACGCAAGCAGAGAGTAGTTAGCTGAGCAGCAGCTCAGAGTCTCTAGCATACCAGACCAGTGCAGGAAGAGCCTAGCCCCTGCCTGAAGTGGAAGATTAGACTAGAGTTAGTGTAGTGAGGAAAAGGGGTATCATCCTACCTTCAAGGGTGATACCTGAAGAGATCCAGGACCGAGCTGAAGCCTCCTCTAAGGACACAGCTGCCTCCCAGCCTGCCCTTACATCCAGGCTGGTGACCTACATCCTGCGGCTCCCTCCAAATACCTCTCCAGTACTCCATCTACCTGTTAAAGGCACGTTTGCTGAAGTTCCTGCGGTTCCAATAAAGAACTGTAAGTTGTTTTCTTCAACCTCTGCCTCCGTCTGGTCCCTGCTACTACTACTCCCATCATCACCGGCACCCTGTCCACCACACAGAGACTCACACTCGGGACATTAAGGGGTTGCCCCAGGGAGATCCGCTATAGCAGCCGCTCCCTCATCTTTTCTTGCCAACACCACCCTGCTGGAGACCTGCCAGGCTGTAGGACAGCCCTCCGGTTCCCCCGTACCAAGCACCGTGACAATAGCGTGCTTAGGCCGCAACCGCCAGCCACTCCGGTACCGCGGGCCCCGGCTGACTCCAGGCCTCACCGCAAAGGGCTAGGCCCCGGTGGGGGATGTTGCAAGTGGCGTCACGAATCACAGGATATATACTTCTGTGCCTTATCCTGGCACTAAAGACTGTACTTTATTAAGAAAAAGACTGTGTTGCCTAACCCTGCTGCCATCCGGGTTTAGGCCCAAGTACTTGTGTGTTTCTGGATTGAACTGTGTTAATGCTGCCACGTGCTGTCGAACACCGCTCCAGCACTCAAGAGGTTAATCCCTGCAAGAACTGTACCAGCTCTGCTACATCCGGCGCTGCCGCGCCTGAAGATTTTTACCTCAGAAACTGTGGCGCAGCAAGTAATTCCAGCCCGCCAAAACCTTCACTGGCGGGAAAACCCAGAGGCATCGCTAAGCTCCGCCCCCTGCGCGTATGGCGCGAATCCTGCCTCAGCGCGCTGTGGCGCAGCAGAAAATTCAGCCCGCCACAGCTCCTGGCGGGAAGGACTTAAGCCCCGCCCTCTGGCGCAAGAGTTTCCCGCTCCACCTCAGCGCAGGAAGTGAACCGCTGACCGCCTTGTGGAGTGAAGACGCAGCCACCATCCTAGCAAGACCGAGGCCTTCACCTCCCAGTGAGGAACCGGAGTTCCTTGAGGCCTTTGAGACTTTAATCATTGTGGCAGCGCACCCCATCCGGAGACCTTTTGCTGCGCACCGGCTGCATCGCGGTACAACTCGGGCCTCCTTTGCGGACACTTACCTCCGGTCTGGGACGGAGAGTGCCCCTCTACATGCATCGAGTTTGCTAGCTGCCGGACTTCTCTGCAATAGGTCCAAAATGGCGGACCATCCTCAGGAGCCATCTTCCCCGGCTGGGACCCCGATTCAACCCCTGCGGAGGACCCTCTCTACTATCGGTGTCCAGGTTCCGTATGCACCGGAGGGTTTTCGTTTTGTTTTGGGTAACCTGCCGGAGCCAGCCCGAGCGGGCGAGAAACCGCTGCTATTCCCTTGGGCTCCCTCTGCCCTGGAAGCTATCTCAGAAGAGCCCAACACTCCTGTAGCCATTGCTGACCGTCCTGCGGAGTATCCAGGACCACCTGCTAAGAGGCCCAGGCTGTTCGGTGAGAACACCCTGGCAGCTACAGAGGTTACCACCGCCAGCGCAACAGCGCCCCCAAGAGCTACAGGTCAGTCCAGGAACAACAATCCTTCAGCTGTCAGCAGTGAAGAAGTTACAGCTCCTGCGGTCATCATCATGCGCTCCACAGCGCCCCCAGCTACAGAAGGTCAGCCAGAGAAGTGCCTGTCTCCTTCCTTTGCTGAGATGCCTGCCGCCGCAGATGACCTCCCTGCTGTTCCAGCTCCAGCCCTTGGGTGCCCCATGTCAGCAGTTCCAGTTTCTACCACCAGATGTCTTCAGGTGACAGATCTCAACACTGCTTTCTTCACCCAGGCTGATGATGTCCCTGCTGCAGTTCCTGCTCCCATGCCTGCAGCCATTGCTCTTGAACAGCAAGATTAACCCCTGAAGGGCTGTAGACCACTTCAGGTACTGTACATATTGTATATTTCTGTCCTTACCCCAAAGAGCCAGAGACTTTCCTGAGACTCTTACCCTTATTTATCTCAGTCAAGAGATTATACACTATCATGTGCTATGATAGCACCCTTCCTCTGCCACAGCAGAGATTTCTTCAAAGGACTCTGTCCCTCTACCCAAAAAGAGGAGACCCTTTGCAACTTTATTGCACTTTTCCCCACATCAAGGGCTGTGCCCAGAAGATGGACTTTCCTATTGGAGACCTTCTGAGAGACTGTTGCCAATCTTGAGGAAAAGTTGCCATGTCTATTGACTATTATATTGCACTTGATGCCTTCCTTTTTAGGTACGGACATTATGTTTGCACTTCCATGCCTTTTCTTTGCAGGAAAGAGACATTTGCTACCGTGCTACTCTGAGTAGCCTATCTATCTGTAACGTTATGTTATAAGATGTGTACCCATTGGGCTCCTAAGCCAATGTGATTTTGCTAACTTGTTGCACACTGTCATATCTGCCAGTAGTCTGCATTAACCCTTTCATAGGCTTTTCAGGTTGTAGTGTGGCTGTGTCGGACCGTCTTTTTGTGTAAAACACTGACCGCTACCTGATCCCTCAAACTGAGGTTTGCACATGGGGGTAGTCCGTAAACTGCGGGTCTTTAGGGGACCGGGGGTGTTACACAGATAGCACCTGGATGCCACTCATACATGGGTAAGGTTGTCAGTCAGGAGGTACTTGTGTCGCATATGCTAACGCAATGCAGATAGACACCATATAATTGCCGCCAGGGAAGAAGCGTTGATCAAACAAATATACAGGCCTTGGTGCAAGGAGTGGATTACAGGACATGACACCACACCTTTCCTACTGTACAGTTCGGTTTAATGGCGTCAGCGACCAACTGTCATACAGCTATATTTTTGTCTTAGTCCGACACCAACCCAGGTGCCTGTCTCCAGGACCATGGGCGGTTTGTCCCTACACCTCAAATAGCCTGCACTTGCTCGAAGTGCCCTTAGCCCCCTCTGTGCCCAAACCATCTGTAGTCGAGCCGAGGGCGGCTCTTTCAATTGCCCCCGGGGTATGCAACACCCTCGCCGATGCAATGGCGAGGTAGTGCTTGCGAATACGTCCCACCTGTAGGTAACACCATATTACACTACATGGTCCTTATAGGATCAAGGGGAAATTGCGGTGGTTAATCCTGCCTGGCAAGGCAGATGTTAATCTGTGATGTAATTATGTCAACCAATGTCTGTGTTACATCCTGTCTCTGTGCACTGAGAGGTAATTGGAGGAGCAGCCACCACCTGACCAAAGGGAGGTAATAAAACCCCTAGCCCAGAATGTTCTAGAGAAGTCTCTCCCAAGAGAGAGAAGAGAGCAGTCTCTCCCAGAAGGGAGAAGAGACCGGTCCTAGTCAGGCCCTCTGGGTCTGCAGGACGCAAGCAGAGAGTAGTTAGCTGAGCAGCAGCTCAGAGTCTCTAGCATACCAGACCAGTGCAGGAAGAGCCTAGCCCCTGCCTGAAGTGGAAGATTAGACTAGAGTTAGTGTAGTGAGGAAAAGGGGTATCATCCTACCTTCAAGGGTGATACCTGAAGAGATCCAGGACCGAGCTGAAGCCTCCTCTAAGGACACAGCTGCCTCCCAGCCTGCCCTTACATCCAGGCTGGTGACCTACATCCTGCGGCTCCCTCCAAATACCTCTCCAGTACTCCATCTACCTGTTAAAGGCACGTTTGCTGAAGTTCCTGCGGTTCCAATAAAGAACTGTAAGTTGTTTTCTTCAACCTCTGCCTCCGTCTGGTCCCTGCTACTACTACTCCCATCATCACCGGCACCCTGTCCACCACACAGAGACTCACACTCGGGACATTAAGGGGTTGCCCCAGGGAGATCCGCTATAGCAGCCGCTCCCTCATCTTTTCTTGCCAACACCACCCTGCTGGAGACCTGCCAGGCTGTAGGACAGCCCTCCGGTTCCCCCGTACCAAGCACCGTGACAATAGCGTGCTTAGGCCGCAACCGCCAGCCACTCCGGTACCGCGGGCCCCGGCTGACTCCAGGCCTCACCGCAAAGGGCTAGGCCCCGGTGGGGGATGTTGCACAGCGAACCCCCAAAAATGTGCACTTGGTCTGGAAGAGGCCCGTTACCTGGGGTACCGTATTGGGCGAGGTGTCATCAAACCCCAAGTAAATAAAATGGAGGCGATACAGCAGTGGCCACGACCTATGAGCAAGAAGCAAGTCAAGGCTTTCCTAGGCATAGTGGGCTACTATCGCCGATTTATTCCCGATTTTGCGACAATAGCGGCACCCCTGACTGACCTGACCAAGGGTAGCAGGTCGATAATGGTAAAGTGGAGTGAAGAGGCTGAGGGGGCGTTTCAGCGACTGATCACCCCTAACTTCACCAAGACCTTTATTGTGCAGACTGACGCTTCTGACGTGGGCTTAGGGGCTGTCCTGTCCCAAGTAGTGGAGGGTGAGGAACATCCCGTGACATTCCTGAGCCGCAAGCTCACACCCCCTGAGAAGAACTATAGTATAGTTGAGAGGGAGTGCTTGGTGATCAAATGGGCTCTGGAATCCCTGAGATATTACTTGATAGGGCGACAGTTTACACTAGTGACCGATCACTCTCCCCTCACCTGGATGAGTCAGGCCAAAGAGAGGAACGCCAGGGTCACAAGGTGGTTCCTAATGTTACAAAATTTCAAGTTCACGGTAGAACATCGAGCAGGAAAGCTGCATGGGAATGCCGATGCCCTGTATCGTACCCACTGTCTGATGGCCAAAAGTGTTTGCCCCCACAGGGTCAAACAGAGGGGGAGGGTATGTGAGACACTGAAGGGGTTAACTGTGGATGGGCGGTATGTTTCCCCTAGGTTTTCATACTATGTGAGGCCTGAGTGCTGAGGTTGTGTTGTCCAGCACCTTGGACACAGGTGATGGGAGCAGCCTAATCAGTCTGCATAAAACCGCTGAGCAGAGCTGAGAGTGTTGTCTCTCTGAAAGGAGGCTGGAGAGCACACAGCCCTGACCTCTGTGCCTGGAGCAGCAAAGTCTTTTTTCTTAGTGGTGAGTTAGAGAATCACTGTATAGTTAGCACCCTGACGGGTAGGTTATTTTTTGTTTTTGATGCCTGAATGTGAAGGCTGTTTTATTTTGTTTCTGCTGCAATAAATGCAGGCGAGACCTGTTTTGGACTGTACTTTGGTGTCACTGTCTTGAACTGCATCACGTATCACCGCTACCACGGTCTCTACTTGGCCAAATCTCCCACAATATATATATATATATATATATATATATATAATACACATACATACATACAGGTGGTCCCTTACTTGGACATCCGACTTACAGACAACCCATAGTTACAGACAAACCCCTCTGACCTCTGGGGAAGCTTTCTGAATGCTTTACTATAGTCCCAGACTGCAATGATCAGCTGTAAGGTGTCTGTAATGAAGATTTATTGATAATCCTTGGTCCCATTACAGCAAAAAATGTTTAAACTCTGATTGTCACTGAGGCCAAAAATTTTTGTGTCTGGATTTACAATTATAAAATATACAGTTTCGACTTACATACAAATTCAACTTAAGAACAACCTCCGGACCCTATCTTGTACGTAACCAGGGGACTGCCTGTGTATATATATATATATATATATATATATATATATATATATATATATATATATATATATTGTGTGGCAAGTAATAAAATACGTCCCAGCTCTTCTCCTAGGTTGTGGCTCTCTCACAGGTGGTGTGTGATAATGTCACCATTGGGTCCTCTGAAGAGCAGCGCAGACACACAGGTCTATTCTGTGCTGCTCTGAATACACAGATGCAATTGATATGTTTTGCATATTAAACTAAATCTACCACCAGGATGAAGGATTGTAAACCAAGCACATTTACATTCTGGTGTGTGCCTCCTCTACCAAAATCTGTTCTTCTTTTAGCTTCTAATGCCCTTGTTTTTACAAAAAAAAGGTTTAAATATTATGCATATAGGCCTGAGGGGCTCCATTAACATCTATGGAACTGGTTGCCCACATGCTCATCGCATATTTTTTAAAACTTTTTTTCCCTAAAACTAGGGCTTAAGAAGATGAAAGAAGAGCAGATCCTGGCAAAGGGGGCACACACCTGCATGCCAATGTGCTTGGTTTACAATCCTTCATCCTGGTGGTAGATTTCCTTTAAGGACATACCTTACGGTACCTTTGGTGGGTGATCCTAGATCATCTACATTACAAGGATCTATCATCTGCTGCCTGGGTCACGATTTCTCCCCTGCCTCATTGCAGGTGCAGCCTGGGAAGGGTGTTATATGGGGTGTGGGTTACAATACATAGAGTCAGCCACACTTATACTGCAGAGAGGCTCCATAGCAGTGAATAGGAGGGGTGCAGGGAACAAGGAGCACTGATCTCCTGTACAGTGTCAGAATCAGGGCTAGTACAGACAATCCTAGTGATGGCAGACACTAGCCCTATATAACACAGGGATGACCCTTGCACTTTACAGGAAGTAGACCTTGTATAACAGTGTGAGCTATCCCTACAGGGGGCGGTATGGGGCGTGCTGGAGCACTGAGTGTGGGAAGTCTTGTATAAGAATCACTAGAGAGCAGGGGTTCTGCTGGAGGTGCTGCCCAGTACCATGCTGCAGTCTCTGGGCCTCTGCCTGGTTCTGAGCCTGGCCATACAGTGGATCCTGTGGGCTGTGGCGGCTCTGCTCCATACTGAGAAGTTCTATGACCTGGCAGGTAAGTTGTGCGATCGCATCAGACTGACTTCTCTACTACTGATCACAGCACCTGTTCACACTACAAAGCAGCCGTGTCACCTGCCTGTAGCGGAGATAGCCTGCAGTCCTTGTCACTTGCCAGTACTTAGCCTAAACAATCATGGCCACAGAGGAGCGGGTCACGTGACAGACGCTCCGTGTAACCTAGCAACTAAGGGGCGGAGATTGGGAGTTACATAAAGTCCAGTGCGCATGTGCAGTGGTGTCTGTTTTCCTGTACTGTGCTTTAGGACTGAACTTTGCAACTAAAATTTTTTTTATTTTTAACAAATCTCCTATTTTCATGTGATCACATGTAAATTACTTAGTTGTAGAATTATGGTCATATATCCTTGTCGTTAACTATTGCCATGTAACATATGTAACAATATGGCTTTTGATAAACTTCCTAGACCGTGCAAGACCTATAACTTTTTTTTCCTGTTTTTTTTTTTTTGGGGGGGGGGGGGGGGGGGGTTGTTAGCTGTGTGGGGACCTCATAAATACTATGCTGTCTGTGTTGCACTATCGCCACTCCCTGATCACCATTGTGGGGGGGCCCAGGCCTTGTGAATCCTGAGGGTCCCATGGATCAGAAACTTTTCCTTGTGTTCTGTGCACAGAGAATACAAGGTGTTAATGAGAAAACGCCTTTCTGAGCTGAAAAAACAGTAACATTTTACTACACACTGCCCCTGCTGACATTGGTTATAATACAAGGGTCAGAACAAGATTAGGGAATAGACGATGTCAAAGGTCACTTGTAACTTGTAGCCTTGTTAGTGTGATTGATGGCAATACCCGCCTGAGGATACCGCACAGCCCACTCAGTGATGTCACTATTATATAAAGTGGTAGCCTGCTCTATAATAATCCATTATAGTTTGCAGGGCTGGGTTTACACAAAGTGGGGCCCCCAAAAGAGACCATTTTATGACGAGTCACAGTCAGTAAGAGCCTCCTTTAGCCCTGCACAATAATAACACCTTGTAGTTACACACAGTAGTAGGGTAATATATGGTATCTGTATTATGGGACTGTAGGAGGATGTTATAGGAGATAGACAGATGATAGGAAGATTGATGATAGATTGAAGATAAATATGAAAGATGATATAGATTTCTAGATGCATAAATAAAAAATAGATTACAGGCAGTCCCCGGGTTACTTACAAGATGGGTTCTGCAGGTTTGTTCTTAAGTTGAATTTGTATGTACTGTAAGTCGGAACTGTATACTTTATAATTATAACTCCAGGCAAAAATCTTTTTGTTCTCTATGACTATTGGGTTTTAAAAATGTTCGGTTGTCATAAGAACCAGGATTAACAATAAATCTTAATTACAGACACTTGTGATAACTGTTATAGCTGTTTTTTGTAGCCTGGGACTAAAGTACAGTAAATTACCAAAATCCTGAGGTACGTTTTTAACTAGGAGTCGTCTTTAAGTCGGGTGTGCTTAAGTAGGGGACCACCTGTATATATAAATGGTATATAGATGTTAGAAGATAGAATATCGATTGATTGATGGATAGCTAATAGATAGGAGATAGATAGATAAATGGTTAGATAGACAGATATATAGATAGGAAATAGATAAATTATAGGAGATAGATATATAGACAGGAGATGGATGACAAGCATCTTCACCAGAGCATTCAACCAAGGGATATTAAAGGAAGAATACAGCCTCTGCCCACAAAGTCCATATGCAGGGGGTACCTTTAGGACAGGGGCCCTTGGCAAATGCCCAGTTTGCCGCCCCCTAACGCCGACCCTGATGATTTATATACAAAGTATTTGTCCCTATCCGCAGTGACTGCTCCCTACCTCATATACTGTTCATATATTATAGAATCAGTTTATATGTATTGTGAGACACTGAAGGGGTTAACTGTGGATGGGCGGTATGTTTCCCCTAGGTTTTGCTATTATGCAAGGCCTTAGTGCTGAGGTTGGGTGTCCAGCACCTTGGACACAGGTGGTGGGAGCAGCCTAATCAGTCTGCATAAAGTGGCTGAGCAGAGCTGGAAGTGTGGTCTCTCTGAAAGGAAGCTAGAGAGCGCACACAGCCCTGACCTCTGTGCCTGGAGCAGCCAAGTGATTTTGTATAGTGGTGAGTTAGTGAACACCTGCATAGTTAGCACCCTGACGGGTAGGATTTTTGTTTATTTAATGCCTGAGTGTAAAGGCTGTTTTATTTTGCTGCTGCAATAAACGCAGGCGAGACCTGTTTTGGACTGTACCTTGGTGTCACTGTCTTGAACTGCATCACAGCACCCCGCTACCACGGTCTCTACTGGGCCAAATTCCCACAGTATGTATAAGAATTTCAGTACAGACAGATGTACAGACCTCTGGCTACAATACAGCAGTGACAGGGAGACCATTTGCAGGTCTTCAGAGATTGAGATATATTACAGGTATCGCTAGTATACAGAGCAGAACTCAACTCTGCTTGTAATTATCTTCTGACTTTGTCAAATCATTAGGATATGTCAGAGGATAATATCAGCGGGATCTGTCATTGATTCCCAGACAATGCAGATTGTCAGTAATGTCACAGTCATATCGTCCGCCTCATTGACTAGAATGTCATAGAAGTCTGAACAAATGTCATGAGAAGAAGCAGGGGCATAAAGGATTTTGCTAATGCCAAAGTCTGCTCCTGGTATGAGTGTGTCTAGTGTGTATTCACACAAGGAAAATTTGTTGCAGATATTTTTGTAATGGAAAATCTGCTCTATTCATCTGAAATGGGGTGTTGTGGTGTATGGATTCGTACTAAAACTGTACAGAGAATGGGATAATCACATAAATTACTGCAAATTTGCTGTATGCAAATTCACAAATATTAAAGGGAACCTGTCACCAGGGACCTCATTTTCATTAAAGACAGGTTGAAGAAGCCCATGACACCTGCAGTGCAAATCTGCCATTCTGCTTTCTCTATGCATTTGCATTATAATATAATTGTGTGTTATAACTTACCTTGCACCCTGACAAAATCATATGTTCAGTCACAGGGGTTGGGCTTTGGTTTGGATGCATTTCAAACAACATCTGACTTGTCTGTGCTGCAGAATGCTCAGCTCTTAGCTCCTCCCTTCTCCTCCTTCACAGAACTCAGAGCCTGGTGAGCTGATATTAGTGGGAGAGGGAGGAGCTGTACAGGAGCACAAAGGTGGGGGCCCAACTCCTGGGACTACACAGAGGATTCTGTCAGGGTGCAGGGTAAGTTATAACACACAATTATATTGTAAGGCAGATGCTTATAAAGGCAGAAAGGCATACGAGCAATGCATGTGTAATGGGCTTCTGCAACCTGTCTTTAGTGAAAATGAGGTCCCTGGTGACAGGTTCCCTTTAAGAAAGAAATGTTTTCATTTTATGGCCTGATGCACACACAGATATGCTACTATCAGAAAAGGACGTTCTACTCTTGGACTGTATACCCTGCAAAAGAGAGAGCATACTCTATCTTTTTTCCCGGCTGCGGTGCACTGATACACATTGCGCTCACCTCACCGCGCCGTGTAAAATGCACTTCTATGGCAGCCATATGGTAGCTGCCATTTGTACGGCCGCCATATACATAAGGCCTATGTGTTGTAAATGAATGTATAATTAAAATCCTTCTGAGCATTGATGGAAAGGGATCTGGCAGGATGTACTATTTCAGGTGAGGAAAGGAATTTTTGCCGTGTAAAGTTCAGAGCAGGTTGTATTCCGCCTCATATTTGTGGGTCATTCAGCAGACCCTGTCCATCTGCCCACCCCAGTGGTTCAAAAGGTTATTCTGTAATTTTGAATTGTGTCCATTAGGAATATTCTTATGTCTGGCCATTATACAACTTGTATATCTTATTGTTTTATTACCAGTTTCCCCTCCGCAGCCTCTATCTGCCAATCTTGGACTAATAGCTGCTGGGTGGAGATTAGGTGCTTAAAGTTACCCAAATTCTGTACACAATCAAGAAGTTATCATGCACTTTTAACTAATTTTATGCTTAAAGAGAGACAGCAGCAGCGTGGAGACCATAATAAAGTAGTGCTGAACAGTATAGGTGTTAATTGATGAGGTACAACACTCACTGGACCCTGCAGCCTGCTACTGCTCTTGAAATTCTCTATATTACTAAGTTTCTCGTACGGCCATTCTTAAATTTCTAACTTTAGAGCACAAGGTGACCTGTTAGGAGGTTTTCAGACCCACATGCCCAGTGCAATTCCAAGCTGCAATACTAGACACAACCTTTAGACAGGGGTGGTGCTGTTGGCTTATCAACCTTATCAAATGTAGTACAGGCTCTTGCAGAAGGGGCTCTTAAATTTCCATTTTTGTATATCAAATGTAACTATGAAACTATATTAGGTTATGGTGATTGGATGGCGCTTAATTATTGGACCCCTTTGTAAATAGGTAGTGGTACATTTATACTTCTGTCACACCTGAGCCTGCAATGGACGGGAACAAATTATCTGCGTCAGAAAGTCCAGACGGGTCTGATCACAGTATGGGGAGTACGGTAAGTCCGTGTGTAACATTTCACCACCTATAGGTGGCGCTATTTTTATAGTGGGAGGTAAATGTTGTGTAAATGTATATTATTGATTTGCTGTGTTTCTTCCTTAGTCTTGGTACATTTCTGTTCCTACGCGTTCTCCGAGATGGCCATGACAGGAGATTCAATAAAGTGCGAGATAATCCGGGGACGTTTTTTGTGTACTGGACAGTGCAAGGTGAGTCGGTATCAATGTGCACGTATGACTGGAGTATTGGTTCATAGATGTATATTATGGCAATAGATTGGAGCATAGGGGGCTGGAGTGAATGAACCTTTATGCGCATGATACAATTCCTTTGGGCCTGCATCGTCATATGGATGGGTGTATGTAGGCTTTTTGTTGATCCGCTCCTCTCAGGGCTCATTCACATGACTGTAATGGGGACTGACTTCCGGCCCCACCATTTGCGGTTGGTTATCGGTCCCCATTGATTTCCAATGGTGCCCGGTCATGGTGCGGTGAACACGTGTTGTCTCACTGCTCCGTCACTGTGCATGGAGAAATAAAGGACATGTTCCATATTTCGCTGTGTTACGGCGCCAAATCCCAGAAATTGAAAAAAATAAATACATTTAGTCACCCAACATCTATCATTTGGAAGACGTATTGACCTAGCTTTTTAGAGGTTTTCTCATATTTACGGGATAAGATTGGAGGAGGGGCGTAGGGGTGGATTGAGAGTGACATAGGCCTGGGGATGTATGAAAATTGTCACCTTCCCCTCCTCCCATTTATACTTTTTATGGTTTGACATTTACCTCCCTCATATATATATATATATATAAGTATCAGGATCTGACACTCATTTATGAGAATTTCAGGGCTGGAGGTCCGTCTCTTTGTTCTCAATAAAATGTACTGGGTGGTTGAGGTGACTGGGTCTGCCTAGATGCCCCAGGGGCCCTAGGCTGCCACCCCGACCACCCATATAACAAACCGCTGCTGGAGAGGAGGGCAGTTGCCTGGGACACTAAATTCCCTGTGTGAATGGAGCAGTAGGGCCAGTGGTGTAACACCCCCTGCAACTGTGCCTGGGCCCCTGGAAGAGAATGAGTATGCTGGTGGGTGGGGCGGGTGATGATCGGGATGGCGATCGCCGGTGGGTGGGGCTTGTGGCGCTGTGGCTGGCGGAAGCTAGTGGAGTTATCAAAAAACATTTTTTTTTCCTGAAGTTACATTTACAAAACATATTAGTTCCAAATTACGTACAAATTCAACTTTAAGGGGTTATCCACTCTTTTACATAAGCCCATGTGTCTTTCCTGCCTCGTAGATAATCCCTACAAGGCAGCGATTCAGCGATCCTGCAACTTAATTTTGTACTGTGTGCAGACCCTCCTTGCGTCTTTCTTTACATCTCTCAATAGGATGCACTGCAGCAGCAGAGTGATGACTCCTGCTCACTCCCATTTACTTCTCCCTGTCTCTGTCAGTGTGGAGGATGATGAGACGGAGGATGATGTGACATGGAGGACCTGGACCAGTGAGAGAGACTGCAGCTGTGTGTGTATGATGGCAGCATGTTGAGAACAGGGAAAGGCTTCAGCCTTCAAAGGAGGCAAAGACTCCTTTACAAAAAAGTAGAGATTTACTGAAAAGTGGCCAACCCCTTTAAAAAGAAACCTACAGAACGTATATTTTACGTAAACCAGTGACTGCCTGTACAGTATTAGGAAATTATCCGGTGATGGACATATCTGTTTATTCCTCCCCAGGCATTTGGATATTTGTCACATTACTTCCATCTTTAATGCTAAACCTTGAAAAAAGGAACAAGCCTCTGGGGCTGGCGGACTACCTGGGATGGACATTGTGGACCATTGGCTTCCTTACACAAGCAATTGCAGATCAGCAGAAGTGGAGTTTTAAAGCTGATCCTGACAATGCTGTGAGTGATGTAGTATATAAATATTCACATGAACACACAATGTAATATGGTACCCCCTATTATAGTATATTTATCCGTATATTCCTCTCTTCTTGGATAAAGTTTGACTGATGGTAAATGTCCAGCATTATGTGCCCATTTTTTTAATGCATTAAGGCCCCTTCCACACTTGCATTGCAGATCACGTCAGAGTTTGATCAGGGTGCGGATCAGGGAGCGATCAGGGTTTGGTCAATGAAAAACTGACATTTTTCATCAGAGTTCAGTCAGTTTTCAGTCAGTCTGTTCAGTGTCTCAGATTTTTACACACGTGTTTTGGTGTTTTCAATGCATTTTTACGCACAGGCAGCATGAAAAAAAATACTGATGACTGTCGTATTTTTGTGGTGTATTTTTGGCAAATGATCAGTGAAAAACGTATTTTTTTTTTCATTTTTGATACGTCTCCATAGACTTGTATGGTGCGTTTTTCACTCGCGTGAATTGCAAAAGTAGAGCATGTTGATATCTTAACGCGCATTTTAAAAAAATGTGCCTGTGTGCATAAAAACAAATGCAAGTGTGAAAACGCCCATTGAATACAATGGGTCAGAGTGCAATGCAATTTCTGCTCATCAAAAGTACACGCAGAACACCTGCGTAAAAAAACGCAAGTGTGAAAGGGGCTTAAGTGTAACGGTTTTAAAGAAAGCGCACGTTTGCAGAGAAAATTAATATAAAATGAATGTGCAAATATGTAAATGAGCCAGAGTCTCTAAGGGTTTTAATTTATTCCGCCCCCATCTGTGATGGTACCTCCCGGTGACATTAGAGTTGGGGCGTGTGCTCTCTCCTAGGAGGTATAATGACAGATGGGGGTGGAATAAATAAAAACACTGCTCATTGACATATTTTTCATATACCATGTATACTCGAGTATAAGCCTAGTTTTTCAGCACAAAAAAATGTGCTGAAAACCCAAAATCGGCCTATACTCGAGTGAAAAATATAGGTTTTACCAGGTTTTTGTGGTAAAATTAGGGGCCTCGGCTTATACTTGGGCATAGCTGCGCGCCCTCGTCCGGCGATCCTGCCGTCTGCGCATGTGCAGAAGAGCAGGCCCGCGCCTGTTTCGGAGCAGTGACCGCGCAGGCGCGGACCTGCTCTTCTGCGCATGCGCAGATGGCAGGATCGCCGGACCAGGGCGTGCAGCTACGCGGAGCTGCGCGCCGAAGATGGGTGAGTAGGAGGGGTAAAGTAGCTACCGGGGCGTGGAGTAGCCGCCTCGTGTAACCTCAGATGCGGCTACTCCACGCCCCAGTAGCCGCATAAGTAAATTTGAATATATGTGTAATAAAAGTTATCAAAAAAGTGAGGGGACGTGAGGATTAGCCCTTAAAAGGGCTATCCTCACGTCCCAATGATCCACCTACCACCCAATCTACCTTTATAGGTAGATTTGTGGTGGTAGGTGCCCTTTAAGTTTTTTTTCTCTGCAAATGTGCCCTTTCTTTATACACTAAAAACTGTTCCACTTGGAGAATAAAGAATCGGGCAGGTGATGCCGAACATCAGTCAGACTGATGGTAGATGTCCTTTATCAGTACAATGATTTATGGAGCCATAGATGTGTGATTAGGAAGGATTAAAGAAAAGATCTATGAATTATATATACAGCTTCTATACAATAGCTGTTATGGGCCCAAGCCAGGGAAATCTTGGCTCACCAAACAGGTAGAAATGATGCATACGGTAATGCAAACTTTAAAGGGAGATTACAGCTGTCATTGACTTATCCATAGGATATCAATATCAGATCATTGGGGGTCAGACTCCCAGCACTAAAAGAAGACAATTCTGTTCTCCATATAGAGGCCGATTCAGGTAACTACTTCTCTCCTGATGTTTATGGTGGATGAATCCAGCTGATTCTACAATAATTGTAATAATGAATTTTCATCAAACCATTAAGGGGTTGGCCATATTTACCAAAGTTTGCCCCTTATAGGGTCATGTAATTACTTTTGGGACTTGGGGTTACATCCTGTGTCCCATATATGGTTATATGTCTTATACAAGAAATTGGGCCCTGTGTGAAAATATTTGTACCTATGCCGTATCTGTGCCTAAACTTCCATGACTTTCTGTTTTGTGTACAGGGTAAATTTATCCAGAGCGGTCTGTGGGCGTATAGCCGCCATCCCAACTACTTGGGGGAGATCCTGCAGTGGAGCGGGCTGTTCCTTTCCGCCTCCTCAGTGTTAGGGGGTTACCAGTACGTCAGCGTCATATCCCCTGTATTTGTGTGGTTCCTGCTCAATTACGTCAGTGGTATTCCCATACTCGAGAGACAGGCAATGAAAAGATGGGGAGAGGACCCAACGTATAAGAGCTACATCCAGCTAACACCAGTCCTCTGGCCACTGAAGTTCTAACATCGGCCTCCAAAGAAAATCAAGATGTTCTCCAGTTTTATACACGATAAATAACTATATATTCAGAAATATGGTAAAGTCTCCCAGCCGGTACTGAATAATTGTTCTGCTACATGTCTTTTTTTACAAGTTTTTTTTTTAATTGAAATAAAGTCATTAGAAAACCTGAAGTTTTAAGTTCCATAAAAATTCCATAGAGGTTGATGTATAGGTAATTAAGGATTTCTTGCCCTATGTCAGGCAGGGCACAGTAACTATACTTCTGCTCCAGCCAGACACAAGACTCCATGAAGAGAAGATTAAACAGACTCCTGCTCCAGCTAGTTATCTCACAGCCAGAGACAAGACTGCAAGAAGAGATGAGGAGAGACTCCTGCTCCCTCCAGTTATCGTTCAGCCAAAGATGACTGTAGTCGGGGCAGAGTATAGCGACTCATGCTCCAGCCAGTTATCTTACAGCCTGAGATGACAGCAGTCAGGGCAGAGTATAGCTACTCATGCTCCATCCAGTTATCTTACCGTCAGACACAAGACTGCAGGAAGAGCCAAGGAGACTCCTGCTCCATCCAGTTATTGTTCAGCCAGAGATGACTGTAGTCAGGGGAGAGTATAGCTACTCATGCTCCAGCCAGTTATATTACAGTCAGACACAAGACTGCAGGAAGAGACGAGGAGACTCCTGCTCCATTCAGTTATCTTACAACCAGAGATGACCGCAGTCAGGGCAGAGTAGAGCGACTCCTGCTCCATCCAGTTATCTTACAATAAGACACAAGGCTGCAGAAAGAGCCGAGGAGACTCCTGTTCCATCCAGTTATCCTACAACCAGACAGACATTACAGTAGACAGGGCAGCGTATTGCTCCAGCCAATCACAATACAGTAAGGGGTATGGGAAGGGACACACTGCTCCAGAGACACAAGGTTATTTATTTTTATGGGTAAATAGAGGTAGTGCTGGAATATTTTTTTAGCATAGTTTCTGTTTTATGCTATGATCACATCAAAGTCTGACTTCTCTAAGAATATAAATGTAAACGCCATTTGACTATTGCCAGCGGCCGGGTGACAATCCCTACGGACCCTGTTGTAGTTGTCATCTTTGGAAACCCATCAGAAAGCTGAATAAAATATTAAGTGACTGGAGAATTACTTTAGTTTCCAGGTCGTGCCTTGATTTTCGAGAAAGCGCTCTTTTGGAAAGAGAAGGCCGGCGTTGGATTTGGCCGCGCTCTAGAACACTCCTGTACTAAATATTTAAATTCATCTAAATGGACAGATCGAGCCTGTTGGCATCTCTCATGATGCGCATGTGGTAAATGATTTACATCAATTGTACTAAGGGATAAAGAGGAGGAGAAGATGGGATAATGAAAACTTAAATGACTGCATCTGTTTGCGAGGGGGTTTGGAAAAAGTTTGCCGCTAATGGTGCTGAGCACATGCCAAATTGATGGGGTTTTGGCTCCAATCTCTATTATACAGGCCAGAGGTTAGACTTCAATCTGTGATTATCCGCACAAAGAAAATGGTGACACTCAGCGATCAGCACATCTGTTCCACAAGGATCTCCTCCATTTGTAAAGATTGCAGCCCTGTAGCAAGTTTATCAGTCTGCCGAATAATTAATACGATATTTATGCAGCTCCCATTACCAGAGTGTGAAACTACAGATAGGTGGAATGTGTCGTCTCTCCGGCTGTTGTGCGTCTCAGAATAGGATTTTACTTTCTTCTGAAGATAATGGGGATCATTTACATCTATTTTTCTTACGTTTTTTAGCAACTTTTTTTTTGGCGCATTGCAATTCTTGCGCCTTTTTGAAATGTGCACTGAAGTCCACCAGACATTTATCGTCACTAAGTATGGTTTCCTCTGGAGTTAGAGAAATGTGTTTTAAAGGACATCTACCACCAGGATTTACATGTTGTGCATGTATGCCAATGAGCCTGAGGGGCTCCAGGCTCCATTAACACCTATGAAGCCTGGAGCCCCTCAGGCTCATTTGCATACAACCCTTTATCCTGATGGTAGATGCCCTTTAAGGAAAACTTAGAAAATGGAAAAAAGTGATTTGTGTGAGATTTGAGACACTTGTAACAAGTGTCACAAAAAGATATCTGGAAAAAAAAAACAATTTAACACAAGGAAAAAGGGAGATTAAATAAATGTAATAAAATTACCAAAGTAGCAGACGGAGGGAAAAAAAAAAAGAAAAAGTATAAAATGGTAAAAACAAGGCAACACAAACAGATGATAAATGACCCCCAATAAAACGCTTCTATTGGAGAATACTGGTACATATCCTCCTCAGGGCATATTTGCATTGTCATGTTTGGTGCACATCCATTGTTGTCTCCGTGCTGCTTCCGTTTTGTCTCTGCAGCGGCACATAAAAACAAAACAAACTGAGGGTACAGTCACACGTTGCTTTTTGGTTGCATTTTCAAGAGCATTACAACTGCTGAGGAGAGGCGATTTGCCTATTTACATTACTGTTTACTTTGCGTTTTGTAAACGCAAATGATAATGAGATGTTAACACATGCTTTAACAATATGTTAACGTGTGTTTTGTTAACACGTGTTAAAAACACATGCATTTACATCACGTTTGCCAGGCATTTTGTAAACACAAATGTTAACAATGGAATTGGGCAAATCACCTCTCTTCAGCTGTTGTAAAGCGTTTCAAAACGCAATGAAAATGCAACTTGTGACCGCACCCTGAAGGTTTACCATTGATAAGTAAACACAACACCTGGTTTCCCAAGCTCATCAGTGGGGAAAAAAAATAGTGGCCAGTATGAATTTTCTTTTGAAGACCCATAGAATGTCATTGCCTTTCATGATCCACAAATCAGTTTGGTTCAAATATATTTCCACGGATGGATCAATGAAAAAAAACCTACATTGCAGCGTCGCCTCTGCTAGATATGGGGGGAACAAGAACTCAGTGTTTAGTCCCCAGCAGAGCGATCAGTGTGTGGCACAGCACCCATCATGTCCTTGATCACAGACTAATGTGAATCCAGCCTCATTGAATTGTTAATACACAGGCAGAGGGGGAGGAGATTGTCTGAATCGCATAGGTGTTTACACCGAAATTCTAACTATTCAAACTCTACATATGAACGCAGCCATTATATCTCCAACAGGACTGCAGAGTTGTACAAATCATGTCATACATTTCAGTTGAACCGCATTAACTGTCCCTCGCACATTCATACGTTGTGCTTGATTTGTATTTTAAAAACACATTTCAAGTGCATCAGGGAGGAGCCTGCACATAAGGGGGGGGGGGGGGGGATCTTAAATGAATGACAGCCCGATCAGGAGCATGAAGAGTCCTCAGCCAAGACCTAGACCAAGACATAGCGTGAGCAGCACCAGTCAGAGGGGAATCTTCAAGGGTAAATACATTCACATAAAACATTACAAAGGGAAGTGCATTAAAATAGTATAAATAAACCTCCCCTCCAAAGCCAAGTATATTAAAGCACTCTTAAGTAACATTTTTTTATTGAATTGGGAAGATTTTCAAGAAAAGTGAAATAATAGTGTAGCGAGCTAAAGTAATTCTTCTGCCTGAAAGCCAAGACTTCATAACTACTGCAGCGGTGCAGCGCCTTACATGGCGATCCATTCATGTCCAGGGCTGCGGCACCAAGACCAAACACAGATACCTACATAACTAAGTTATCCCTTGTGGGCCAACACTGGTCTCATCAGCGGGGTCCATATATATCTGAGCAGAGTATGGTTGACATCTCCCGGGTGAGGCTTATAGGACATGTAAAATAAACAATTCTACTTTCTGTATAAATTGCTAGTGGTTATAGATATGTTCTTTCATTCATAGTTGCGTTAGCAGATAAATCTTTCCATGAAAGAATTTTCATCCACTGGAAGTAACTTTCTGTAGCTGGACAATTCCTTTAAAGAGAACCCGTCATGCAAAATAACCCCCCTAAACTAAATATATTTTCATAAACTGCCATTAGAGAGCATTGCCTCTATCCCTTCATTGTCCCTCTACATGCCTGTAAACCTAAGCAATGAGGTCCTAAAGCTGTATGCAAATGACCTGTGAAATGTCCAATGAAGCATTAGCATATTCAAGCTGTCCACTCTATTCATGAGTGGGAGGCACAGCCACACCCCCAGTGCATGACTGACAGCCTGTATAATGATGTGAGGCTGTATAATGATGTGCTTCCTGGTGCTGGTGGCCACGCCCCCTGCAGCCTGTGTGTGCATGTGTGTGTGTATAGGAGAGATACAGCAGCTCCAGGCAGCCATGTTAGGCTGCATTCACACGGACATGTATTTCTCCAGTCCTGTATCTACAGGCTGTATTTCTGTATAAATACGTGACGTTTTTCATCCGTATGCAGCACGTATTTAACCCGTATTTTATACATGCCCATAGACTTTTAGGGCATACAGAACTGAAATACGGGAGAAAATAGGACATGCTCTATATTTTTATACGGCCAGTATACGGTCCGTACACTCCAGTGTCAAAAACGGCAATATAAATGGTTGGACGTATTGTCCATTGAAATGAATGTGGCCGTATGTAACCCGTAAAAAAACGGTACGTATACGGCCGTTTTTATACGTCCGTGTGAATGTAGCCTTACAGCAGAACATGTCAGATTCATGTGTAGCTGATGTCTGTGTCTCTCACCTGTATATTAGGAGGATGCAGCATGTCAGCAGATGCAGCACACAGACTAGCCATGCTTTACTATACATTACACACAGACATGAGCAGGGGGAGGAGAGGGGAGGGGTAACAGGGGTGACATCACTGCCTCTGACCATGTGACCAGCCTCATTTACATAATAAAGAATAGATGATTTTACAATGATTAATGTATGAAATAACTAGATAAAGGCTGGGATGGGATGGGATCCTTGTGAGCTGCTCCAACAGGTAGTAGTGACAGGACTAGTGGCAGAGACCTGATGACAGGTGTCCTTTAAACCCAGTGCAGTGACATATCTAACCCTGGCAAGGCTATTTGTGCAATATGTTATCAGTTCACATTCCAGGTTTTTGATTTTTTAGATGGTCTCTTCCTCCTTATCTATTAGCAGTAATGCATAATATTCCAGCTACATCACATTCAGGTGCACAACTACAGCTGCAATGCAGTGTACTGCTGCCACCAAGTAACCTATGAAGAGGCTGCGCTGCTGGCCAGGCATCAACAAACAGCAGGGTGGCAAGTTAGACCCAACAGGCCATCAATATTGTGAAGGCAGAAAAGCACTTTAAAATGTTTGTACCAAAATGCAATGGTTATTCCCAATCACAGGTGGAGATTCAACTGCTGGGTCCAGCAATGTTCACAAGAACAGGGTCACTTCTCAACCGATGGCTCAACTGCAGTTACACCATGCACTCCAGAGTGGTGAAGATGGGCAACTCCTGGCACTTCCATAGACAGCGGGTAGTATGACAGGACGCATAATGGAACATTAGAGCATCTGTCTACTTCCCCTCCCAATCTTACCCCAACCCCTTGAGTGACCCCCTCACCATTTTCTAGCTGACCTGACTGCTCAACTCCTTTTCACCCCCCTCCATTATTAAATGGAACACTGCAGTCACAGCCAATCCACTGAACAATACCTTGTGCAGGGGCTCGAGGGAGGAGCCCGGCTATGGATACAGAGAGTCATGCTCCGCCCTTCAGGTCCTGCAGTGTGCATTATTCAATGAATTAGCTTTGACTGCAGAGTTACCCATCTTCTTAAACTTCAGTTCTTGCGATAGGTGGGGTTCCCAGTGGTCAGACCCCCACCAGATTATTTTATCATGTAGATCAGTAGCGGGGAACCACATGTGCCATAGGTGGTACTCAGCTTGGGTTCCCAGAGGAGGCTCTGTCACCCTAGCACAGAGTTCACCAGACAGGACTTTGGGCCCCTTCCTGTAGTCCGAAGAAGCCCAGGACATGCTGTGCTAAGTGACAAATCCCTGACTGCCTGGAGGAGCATGGTGGTGTATAGAGCTGGATTACCATTGGAGCTTTTGCTCCAGGCCCTGCCATTTCCCCCCATTTAGGAAAACCCAATGATACAGATTTCTCCACTTCCTTTCTATTGGTGTCCTCAAGAGGCTGATCTAATTAAAAGCCGTGACAGAACAGGGAGTAATAAGTCGCTAGTTAAAATTTCCATGTACGCACCATGTGATAAATAAGCAGGTTTTGGTTGTAGTTTGGGCACTTGGTCTCTAAAAGGTTCACCATCACTAATATAGAAGGTACAACCCCTAAAAAGCCAAGGGACATTACCACAGACAAGGTGACGCAGCATGTTGGTTGTTGCAATGTATGTAACCCCCAACCCAAGAACTATTACACGTTTCCTAGATGTAGATTAGGGTAGGAGGAATGAAAACAGGAGACAAAGTTTGGGTTAAAGATAATTTACCATTGCTGTATTTACAGAAATTCTGGTGCTGTATAAAATACACATACAGGATCACCTGGACTTACAATTTCTAGCATGACCATAAAAAGTCTTCCTTTTAGTAAGATAAGTTTGCCAATAAACGAAATGTATTTTAGGCTGAAATAAAAATTTAAGAAATGCACACGATATAATAGGCAAAATAAAATGATGTGAATACATAAAAGGTCTGGGCATTACCATTGGCACCCAGCATAAAAACTACTGTCACTACAGTCTCCAGCAAAAGGGAGAGCAGCTTCACGTCGCACTATACACGCTATATCACAAGTCAGGTTACACATGAAGTCACATTAAATATTCTATTGTGAAAACTCTGCGTTCAGTATGTAGCAATAAAAGCAGACGTTAGTTGTGCAGTATAATCTCTTCCATCTTACAGTATTGGAGGGATCTTGCATGATTGCTATAAAAACCCATAAACAAAGAGCATAATAATAAAAAAAAATTTAAATGTGCAATTTTATTTCAGGAGCGGAGAGGCAAAGAAGTTCCCCTGTCGTGAGATGCTGCTGACAGATTTACTCTTACTCCCGAACCTAAAAAATAAAAAGGGAAAGTCACAAATGTGTTTGAAATCTCTCTAGAATTTGTCTTCATGTCAAGAAACACAAGTGTCATAGAGTGCAGCGAATACTCACTTTGGTGTGTTTTTGCCAATAGTGGAGCGCATTTTCTGGGACAGGGAACTTGTGGAAGGAGTTTTGGTGATTTGTTGCTCTGGAGTTGTTAGTGGTCCCAACATACTTACTGCAGGGAGAAGCAAAAGTTATTGAACGGAGACGGAGAAGTTTTAATGATTTAACTAAGGCTGCATTCACAACGCAATTTGGGAATGCAGCCTCCGCACAAGACTTTAGCGTCACAGGCCGTCTCAGCCTCTGCTAAATGTAAAGTTTAGTGAAAAGCCACAATACTGGTAGGAATTGAGCCAAAGCTTAGTTCACAACACTATATAAACACCACTCCCATTATTTATAGCAGCATAAAAATAAGGCAGCAAACAATTTTTGCTGTTATAATAAAATAGAAGCATGGTGGAAGAAAGCCTTCCGTACATGTAATACTAGAATAAGAGAGGAGCATGATGGAAATAGCGGAAGTGTACACCAAGCTTAAAGGAAACCCAGCACTTCCCATGGTGGTTATAAGCTGCTGTTGCCGGCGCTTATCTTTATGTTTTTAAACAGATGTAAAGCGTTTAAACACTTTAGTAATCTTTATATACAAGTACCTTCACCGCACAGCGACCACTTCCTATTCAGGCGCACGTAGTGGTCGCACGCACGGTGCAGTGAAGCTACTTGTATATAAAGATTACTAAAGTGTTTAAACGCTTTACATCTGTTTCAAAACATAACAAAGATAAGCGCCCGCACCAGCTCCCCGAGCTGGTGCACGGCATTTGCTGCTTATAACCACCATCAGATGTGGAAGGTTTCCTTTAAAAGAGAACCTGTCAAACTGATTTAGGAAACTAAACCAAAATTGTGAATTGGTTGGTTTTAATAACTGTCTGTTGCAGCTATAACAAAACAAAAACATTAAGCCACGCTCACACATTGCAACAGCTGAGAAGATTTGTAACACAAATGTTAGTAATGTTATTAGGCAAATCTCAGCTGCTGTAATGTGAACGCGCGTTTAACTTGCCTTGAGAGGAGTCCAATAAGAAGCAAAAGGGACTCATCTCTAGTGCTCCCAGTGCCTGCACAGTAATGCGGGAATAGTACCCACCCCAGTTCATAACGCATGAGCCATAACTACAGCACATTCACAGTGACACCAGGGTCTACTACTGGGTGTATTTAGGCCATGCAACAAGAGCTCCAGACCAATACTAGTAACTTTTTTTTTTTAACAGACATGGAGAAGGGGAAATATACAGAAAACCAAAAGCTTTTCGTGGAGGGGGTAATGAAAATCTTATCCAAAATTAATAATACAATATAAAGTGTTCCACTTATCTTCCTATTAGATAAAGGGTAATTTTAAGGGAAAAAAGCAGCAAACATAACACACACTCACTTTTGACGTCAGGAGTCTGCGGAGTATGGAATACATTGCCGTTTTCAATTATATGAGAAGGGTCCATATTTTCTACCATCATGAACTGATTCCAGAAATCCGCTGGTAGTGATAATAACCGTTCCAAAACCTAACGGATGTAAAAGTTGAGTAATAAGTGATTTGCATTTTAGAGCACGAGCAATGCTGAAAACAAAGAAAAATGGTGCCCATTTTATTTTTTTAATACTCTAGATATATTAAAGATGCAGACCTTGGGTTGCCTCTTTGTATCTTGCAGCATTGTCATGGGATCAGGATCAGCGACAGCATGTCCGACCAAAGTTGGACCAAACACCTTTGACAGGTTGGTTACATCCATTTTACAATCTCGACTCTCAGCGACTCTGTAGAATACAAAGTAAGAAAGTTATAAAGGAGAAGGTGGGGGCCGAGGCAGGAGCAAGAGGAGAAGGGGGAGCCAAAACAAACGAAAAAAAAAACCCCAAACACACTAACCTTTGAAGGTGGATCATTAGGAAAGCAAGGGTGTCTCTGTTGGCTGCTGGAAGCTCATCAACTGCTTGATATATGGCAGCAATGCTGTTGTCATCATCGGGTATTTCTGGTAAATAAGAAAATTGACTTACATGGGGTTCTTTCAGAATTATTTTTACTTTCTGTTTTTAAGCACATCTAAACAAGCAGGAGTTCTTACCTGCTGCAGTCATGAAAGCCTTATTGAGGCGGAAGGTTAGAAGAGGTTCCTTCAGGTTGCGCAGAAAGTCCTTGAGGAAGCCACAGACAGCATGAATGTCATCCACTTTACTTAGTAAGGGCACACTCTTCCCCCTCAAAAACTTTTCTTTCAGGTCTTTTATAGTACGGTCACAGCCAGAAAGTCTGTACAATCCAGTCTAAGAAAAATAAAACAAGAGACAGATAATTTACACAAGGATGCAGCGCCATTGGACCAGAACCAATTTACTCAAAGGTCAGTGCTCATAGTGCGCTGCTGTGTGCACTCGATGTGGAGCTGGCGTGTTTATTCCGGATAATTGTATTGTTAACCAGCCATATTGTGTGATTCCGGTAAACAGAGGAAAGGATGCAGAAGTAAAAAGAAACTACAGCCACGTTTAGGAATACATTTCCTTTGCAAATAAAACAGACTGCCTTACCTCATGAAGTCCCCTTTGCTCAATTTCACTGACACAGTGAACCACTAAGGGAGGAATCATTGGAGATGTGAGCGGCACAAAATCTGCAAGCGTACCCTAGAAAAAGAGAACCAAAAACATAGCAGGTTATAACTTGTGGCAAAATGCTGCCACAGCTGTCCACAGGTTGTGTGAAGTAGTGCAACCTTATTCAGGTCAATAGAGCAGAGATGCATGACCAGACACATTGCCGCTTCTGAAAGTGCTTCAAGCAAATGCGTTTAGATGGCCAAATACAAGACGTCATCCTTTTACTTGCAATATGAAAACAGAATAATGTTTCTTGGCTCTGAAAAGGAGCAGCTCATATGCCATCCAGAACTCAATGTACTTTACCTCTCCTATACGAACTGGAGTGTTCCCGGATGTAGGGATACATGGCAGAGGGCATCGGTCGCGGCATTCTGGGTGAGCCACGACACGGCAGTCCCGACACTTCAAAGACAGCTTTCCAAATTTAATTCTTTTCCCGCAAGGGACACAAGATTCTGGTTTAATTACCTGCAAAGGACACACAGGGGAGGGGGGGGGGGGGGGGGATTTAACAATGTGTCTCAAGTTCCGCCAGTCTAGCTGGAAAACACTAGTCTTTTGCTGCACCACATTTATCACTTCATGATGAATTCTGGTGCAGGATAAGACTGTCGGTTCCTACTTTTAGTTGGTCTAAACTATGCACAAGGACGATTTCCCACAAACCACATGCATCTCCCAAAGGCCTAAAAGCCTTGATAACTGTGAAAGGCATTTTAGACATTTTTTGTCATAAACCACCAGAACTGTGGCGCAAGTGCATTAATAAATTCCCCCCAACAGAATCGGAACGGAAGGGGAAAAAAAGTATGCATCCGGTTGTGGCTAAACTTACCGTTTTTGAAACAAATTCATGAAGTCTCAGTCCTTGACTTTGTGGAGTTCTGCAGACGTCTGTCTCGCTCCGTTCATCAAACTGTCTACTCATTAAACTGGAGTCACTTGGCCACTGCTGGAGCTGGGCTAACAGAGGGGGAAAAATAATTAAAAATCAGCCTTGGAAATTGTGGAAGAATTTGGCAAACTCTGAAAGGCAAATTTACACCTAAATGGTACAACCATAGAAACTTACCAGTCCTGCGGCTACGTGTGTAATATGGCACGGTCTCAATTGTAGACACAGCCTCAATCATGCCGCCATTGTTTGGAACAGTAACCGTTGTTTTCGTCACTATAGATTCATTAGCCTAGAACACAAAGCAGTGGTAACAATTTGGGTATACAGGCAGTCCCCGGGTTATGTACAGGATACGTTCTTTAAGTTATTAATGGACATCTACCAACACTTTACTGATGTGTCCTAATATGTTCACTTTTATTACAACTATATGCCACCCGAGTGCCTCAGGGAGCCTGGTATTTTAATTTATGCTCTTGCCTGTAGGACAGATGGGTGGCGGGGCAGGAGAAACCACAGTCCATGCTCACATTATAGGTTGCACAAGGTTAAAGGTTTACGTACAAGATTACTCTATAAATAGGGCAAGGTGGGCGTCCACAAGCACAGTCAAAAAAAATAAAAAATTCCAGGTGCTGGTGGGTGGGATTATCCCGATCAAACCTCATATCACTGGACTGAGATCTGCATGTGCACTTACAGGGCACAGTATATGCTGGTTGTCAAAATTTCCATTGATCTTTACTAGTCTAACTTTACATGATTCCTTCAAGTAGCCTAGAGGCTCTAAGAAAAAAAACAACTACTGCTGGGTAAATTCTGCATATGCCTTCTGATATAGCTATGCAATTCAGTGGAAAAGAGCAGCTTACTGGATCTACTGCCAATCCAAAAGAACGAGTCCTCTTGGATGGAACAGGAGGGCCCTCTGTTTGTTGCCTTGCGGAGCGCTAGAAAAACAAATCAAACCAGTAAGAAAAAGAAGAGGAGAAATTTTTTTTAATACAATTGAATTATTGAATAGGTCAACTTACTCTCTTTTCCCTTTTCTTCAGTCTAACATTTCGGACAAAAGAAGAGTCCCAATCCTAAAGAATAAAAAAATTACAACATTTAACAAATCCGAATATTCTACACAAGTCATCCACAAACATGCTGGTATTCTACTCGTATTGGTTTAGGTATACAGGGATTGGATTTCTTCAAAGGGGTTGGACACTATCACAAGACTTTACCAAAGCGAGTACAAGACCCCCTCCAAAAACCACTCCCATGTAACTGGTCGAAGGGATGCTAAGGCCCATTCCACACTTGTGATGAACTCGCAACGCATGCTGCCGGGAACGCACGGCCCGAACGTTGCACCGCGGGAGTGAACTGACATGTTGAGTTCACTCCTGCGGTGCAGCGTTCGGGCCGTGCGTTCCCGGCAGCATGCGTTGCGAGTGTGATGAGACTGTGGAACGGGCCTTCGATAGCCTGCACCCTCTCCAAACACTGACATTTAAAGAAACCGTTAATAATTAGCCTCCTTTCTTTATCTGTCCTGTAGTGGACTTGAAGGCTTTTTCAGAAATCTAGAAACCCAAGAGGAATTGATCCAGAAAGTATATTGGGAAATTGTATGACTTTTCATTATACAAACAATAAGGGGTTGAGATGCTGACATCCAACAATGCTGATCTCCTGCATTATGGTTTCTAATAAACCAGGTCTTTCTAAACACTTCAATCTACCATTTGCAATTTCCTACGTTTTCTTTCACAGTGAAAACAAACCCTTAAAGGGAACCTACCACCCCAATTCTACCTATAAAGGTAGAACGGGTGGTAGGTGGATGAATGGGACGTGAGGATAGCCCTTTTTTTGGGCTAATCCTCACGTCCAGGCTATCTTTTAGAAAAGTTTAATGAAGGCATATGTAAAAAATTTTTACGCGGCTACTGGGGCGTGGAGTAGCCGCGACTAGTAGCCTCATGTCCGGCTACTCCACCTACCATTTAAACTTCGGCGCGCAGCTCCTCGTAGCTTGCGCAGAACGCTGGGGCCCAGGACGAGCAGCTACGAGGAGCTGCGTGCGGAAGATTAAACGGTAGGCGGAGTAACGTGGCTACTGGGGCGTGGAGTAGCCGCGACTAGTAGCCTCATGTCCGGCTACTCCACACCCCGTAGCCGCATTAAAAAAAATTTACATATGCCTTCATTAAACTTTTCTAAAAGATAGCCGGGACGTGAGGATTAGTACCATTCATCCTCCTACCACCCGTTCTACCTTTATAGGTAGAATCGGGGTGGTAGGTGCCCTTTAAAGGACATCTACCATCAAGATGAAAGACTGTATGCAAATTAGCCTGAGGGGCTCCAGGCTCCATTAACACCTATGGAGACCAGAGCCCCCCAGGCTCATTTGCATATAGTCCTCCATCCTGGTGGTAGATGCCCTTTAAGCGTTCTGTTCAATGAGCTAATTACCAGAGAGTCCTCTGTTTTGTCAAAGCTGATGTCCGAGAGGATTGAGCCAGACTCATCTATTGTAGATAATCTGAAAAAGGAAAATGAAAAAAAGTTAGCATCAATGAGGAAAATAAAAAAATGTCTTCCTTTGCCACTGTACAGGCGACGGCAATGGGTTTTTTTTTTTTTAAACACAGATTTTGAAATTGCCAGTGGGGGACCTACGATTAGGCATTTGATCATGGCTTTATGCCCAAGAACAGTGTCCGCACCGACCATGGGCTTTAACAGCTGCAGAGACTTGCCGTGTACAGAGGGGGGCCCACCATACAGGATGTACTATTGAGTCATTAAAGGGTTAAAGAACCGCTGTTCCAATTAATGGGAACTTCTTGATCGAGAATATGAGTCCCAGAGAACCCTGTGTGACCATCAATCCCTTCACTTCTATGGGACCGGCAGAGAACTTGGATAATGTATTTTAGACAAAAGCAATTTTGCGGTAATAACAGACTGTTCCCACCTTCTTGTCCCGTTGCCATCTGTAGACACTTGTGTTCGGTTATTCAGGAAAGCTAACGCACTTCTCTGCTGTTCACTGAGCTGAATGCTTCCTGATGGATCGCACATCAGTAACTCTCTGATCAACTGAATCTGACGCTCCTGCAGTAAAAAATAAAAAAATAAAATCAGCCAAATTACAGCCCATGTAACACTGAGCGCAGAAGAAAGGAAACTTTAGAGCCCTCACCAGTTTTTCGCACTCAGCTTCAGCTCTCTGCCGCCTCTTAATCTCCACGTCCACCTGATTGCGAGCGTGTTTCAGCTTCACTTCAAGGGCGCTGCGCTCAGTCTCTGTCTTCATCAGCAGCTCGCGGCTTTTTACAAGCTCGTGCTCCGTTTTCTGCCATTTTCTTCGGAAATCGTCAAAATTCTTAGCCAGCTGAATGAACTCTGCAAGACAAGAAACTCAAATGTGTGAGACTTCAGAACAAGACACTGCTCCAGGACATTGATTTTGTTGCTATATTACCAAGCCCCTACAATATAAAGTCTTTTGTATCACGTTCTATAGGATCGGTAAGACCCCAAAAATAATCTCATTAAGCAGTATAGCAGGGGGGCCACTGCTGCACACACTTTATGGCTTATTGTTGAAAAAAATGTGGATCTGTGCATTAGTAATGTTACGGACGGGTGACAAAGCACCTGGGGAGGTCCGCTGGACACCATAATGTTTAAACAGGATTTTCACACTTTACATTCCACTACCTTGACACAAATATATGTACAATGGGAGCGCTGCTACTTAACGAGGGTCTCACGGATCAAGATATCTTTAGTCTATTCCTAACAGCCGGGTGCCAAACTAAAAATATTAACAACATATCCATGGAACAAGCCCTCTACATCAGATTGGTTGAGGACACCCAGCAACGATACAGATCAGCAAAAAAAGGTACAAGACACCTACAGCTCCATTTCCAGTGGGTGAGTGAGTGAAGCTGCAGTGACTTTGTTCAGCCACTACTTTGAGAATGGCGCTGTCTTTCTGCTCTCTTCTGTCTGTCGAGAACAGCTGATCTGTGGGATTTGGACCTGCACCAATCTGATATAGATAGACTTGTCTAATAGTCATAGATGGACTTTCTGGGATAAGTCAGGATGAAGCCCAAACCCCCTTAAGTAGACTGCAGGCATGTAAATGGACTGATATTTGTGTTATCCCGGGGACTGGAGATCGATATCCTAAAAACCCCAGGTAAATAAGACTGTTACTTGTGAGACCGGCTTTCTTGCAAATAACCGCAAGGTTACACTTAGTTGTGGATTATGTTATCCATTAAAATATTTTTAAAGTAAGTGAAAACTCTTCTGGTAAAGTGAAGTGTCTCCTTTTTCCAGACAAATCAATTATTCTGCAGGAAGGAAATTCTGACTGAACAGCATTCGCCTTTCCAATTAAATTTGGGTTGGTAGTGAAGACGTCTGCCAGCCCCACTGTAAGCGCGGGTATTGATTGAAAAGTAAAATAGCAATTTGCTTGAACATGCCCCTGGAGCATATTTACAGGTCTCAACCAACACTTCCAAGAAGACGGCTGAAGGGGCGACGTATTTATAGCAACCAAAGTGTAACTTGCGACAAGACTTACGTGGTTCTATGCCCTCATTCAGACCTTCCACCTGACGAATCAACTGGTCAAAGAGATTGCGCAGGTTTAACATTGAAGTCGCCATCTTTCTGCAGAGGTAAACAGGAGATTGTCAGTAATTCAGAATTTGTGGGTACGAGTGCATTTTATTCTTAACCTACCCCTACCCTTCAGCTGTTTCCGATTCCTTCCATAAAGTGAAAACAGCAGACTGTCCGGGATGCCTAGTGCCCACCTTCCCCCACGATAACCCCTTTAGCAATTAGATGGGCCTTAACCACAAGCAACAGCATTTGTAAGTAGATGTAGTTCACTGCACTTCATTTTTTGAGAAAAAAAATCCACACCTTGTGCAAATCTGGAGCTACTCATGAGGATGTATTCACATGTTCTGTTTTTGAAGTCGAAAACCGGTGTGGACCATAATGGGCAAGAACCCATCAATGCACCAAGAAGGTAGAGAGTGGGAGTCCCCTTGAGTGCGCTTGTCTTGCAGACAGTGGAGGGTGGCCTAGGATGTCTATCGGTGTTCGCGTACAACCAGGCAGTAATTGCGGACCAACTTGGGGCCTGGCTGATAGATGATTCGGATGTGAAGTTGTGGGTGGAAATTGAGAAGTGTGTATCGGGCATTCCCTCTCTGATATTGCTAATGTGGGCCATCCGATTTGCTCAAATTAAACTCCCCATGGTTACTTCTACTATGAAAGCGGCTATACTAATTTTCAGGGAAATCCTTTAAGATACAAAGGGCCTTGTCATTGAGGGTTCGGATTTTTTTTTTTTTTTTAATCAATCTTGTTTATTGAAAAGAGAATACAGGTAACAATTATAATACACTTGCTGAGTGATTACATTTGTATATTGGATACAGGTTATGGACACCATTATCATACAGTTTGCTACGGAATTACAGCAATTACAGCCACCATATACGAGTCATTGTACCTTCCATCTGATTACACCTCCAGCATTTGCTAGAGCAGGAGGGGTAAATTTTGTGGAGTTTGGTTGGGACCCAACACCATCTAGAAATGATTTTGAAATTTGTCTCTTGAGATTTAACCGCTAGTGATAATTTGTGTGTGCGGAGGAGAGCTCTGGGCCAGTCTTCATTGGTGAAAGATGTTTACTTCCTTTTCCCATGATTTTATGTATGGAATGTGAGGGGTTGACCAGTTGTCCAGTAGCAGGTTGTATATTGCCGATATCGAGTGCGGTATTGGGGAGGATGAGAGGCAGAGCTTTTCAAACGGTGTTAAGTTTCTGTGCAGATTAAGCTTGGTTTTATATCTTTTGTGGAAGTTTGTAAGCTGCATATATTCCCATTTGATTCTGGGTGAGCATGGTGTGTTTTGCATGAGATCCTCTAATGGTATTACTGTAGCGGAGTTTAGGACTGATTTAAACCTAAGTGGTTTTCCTTGTGTTCTAAGCGGATGTAGAAAGTAAGGTGCAAGACCTGGTGGAAAGTCTGGGTTATCTGATATTGGGGTGAGTGGGCCGTTCTGTAAGTTTGATCGTATCTGGGGGTTTATTTATTGTCTTCATAGTTTGAGCTGCTGTGATGGGGAGTGTGTCTAAGTGGTGTGAGGAGTGAGTGCGAAGACCAGGGTATTCCCGTCAGAGAGAAAGGAGAAAGTTGATTTTCAATCTTAACCCATAACTTGGAGTCTTGATGGAACCAATCTAGGACTCTGGAGAGGTTCACTGCATAAAAGTAACCTTTGACATCCGGGAGACCAAGACCTCCTTGCAATTTTCTACGAACCACTAATGTTTTGTAGAATATGGCTGTGAATCCGTCTGGACCTGGGCTTTTGCCATTTGGAAGAGCTAAGATTATCGGTTGAATCTCTTCTGGGGAGAAGGGAGAGTCTAATTGATCCAGTTCCAGGTATGGAGGGTAGTGCTGTCTCTTATGTATTGTGGTAAGGTTTTAAGAGGAGAGGGAGGAGTGAATTTGGCGGAGGGAGGGGGGAGGTTATATAGAGATTTGAATAGTAATCCATCAATGTTTTTGCCATTTCCTCGGGCTTGTAAGCCGTGAGACCGGTGTTTGTTTTGTATTGATGATTTTTACCAATTCTTACTCTCAACTGGGTTATTCCACATGTGAATTATGACCTTTGGGCTTACAGGGGTACTGAGAAGGTGGGAGACCTGCTCTATGGAGAAACTCTTTTCTCCTTCAAACAAATTGCAGTGAAACACCAATTACCTAAAGGGGAACTTTATAAGTTCATACAACTCCACCATATCCTTGCTAAAGGCAAATTTTTCACTCCAAAAATGAAGCGTTCCTTATAGCCCAGAAACCCTGTAAATAAGGTATTTCAATAGTTTACTCCTGCTACTCCAGATTAGCATTGCTAGATGTTGGAAATCGCAGGAGGTTTTAATTCTGGAAATTCCCCATAACTGCACTATTGCACTTCTCATCTCCCTCCAGTCACCTCACTATCATTTATCTTATGTGAAATTACACAGTAGTCAGCATACATTCAATGTTAAGCCTATAGTATCCTCGCTGTCATGCCACTAGATAATATATATCCGGGAATCAATGGCCTTTTATTGTTTAACAGTTTTTCTCCTGGTTGTTTTCCGTATCGTAACAAGGTTTGGAAAATTATATACGCTGCCTTATGGTGAAGGCTTGGTAGCTCATGCTCGTTGATCTCCATCAGCTCCATAGAGATTAATAGAACAACAGTTATGCGGGGCCACCTGTTCCCCCATTTTTGTGATCTGTGGGGGTTCTCATCACCGAGACCCCCACCGATCAGCAAGTTAGGCCCTACCCTGTGGGTAGGACCTAACTTGCTCGGTGGGAAAACTCCTTTAAACAAGAGAATTAACCATAAAGTGTGAATGTGGCATTATTGAAGATCTGTCAAGTGAGTTTTACTGCTCACAAAAGTCACTGTTGGCTGAAAGTCCTCCCATGTAGTAAACAATTGCAGTCCCAGTACAGAATGTACATACATAATTTGATATGGAAAATTCTTTTAGCGCCCACATAAGCACAAGCCATCTTCCAGATATGTTACTGAGATAAAGCCCTGATGTCACCCCTCTGCCCACAGTACAAGTTCTTACTGGAAATTCATGTAAATACCAGGACTCCCTCAACCAGTCAAAAAAAAAAAAAAAACTTAAGAGGGACATTTATCAGGACTTGTGTGCCAGGTTTATGGGGTACAAGTCCTGAAATAATCACAATTAATAGTGACCAACCAGGAATAATCTTCCCCTTCAAGCCACGTGGGTGTGATGGGGTGCAATTGTACGTACATTTTTATGCAACACTATGCCAGGCACACCAGGAGGTCGCTGCAGCAATGGGGGATATTTTAGTGCATAACAAAAGTCACTGCACCCCCTACATTTTGAAAAATATTTTATTATACAGGTTCATGTAATCACACTTTGGCTTCATTCACACAACTGTGACAAGGTGTAATAGACCTCTATTCGGGCCACAATTTGTGCAGAATCACGACCCCCAATACAGTTGTGTAAATGGAGCCATAAAAAGGAAATCTAGCATAAAAATCCATCTTTATAAACCAGGGTCATTACTCATAGATCCAAGCACCGTGACTGTGGTATCTTCTTATGTTTGTTATCCATGGCCACCTTCCTTCTAAAATTATACTGACAAGACAGAAGGGCTCTGGGGAAAGGGGGCTTTCCAGAGGCTCCAAATGTTGTAGCTTTACAGATTGTGGGACGGAGAATGGCTCCTTGCGCTGTGTAACAGCCTGTGAAGCTACAGCATGGTGGAGTTCTAGTAACACCAGCCATTCAGACTCATTAATGTTAAAAGCTGATTTTAGAAGGAATGATAAATATAAGGAGATTACCAGTCACAGTGCCTGGATCTAGTAAGTGGCACTGCTTATCATGATGGTAGAGTTAAAGTGAACCTGTCAGCAGAAACAGACATAAACCATTACCAGTATGTTGTGAGGCAGCTGAACACCTTCCAGATCATGTTTCCTTCATGGCCCAGGGTGATGGCATCAGAGAAAAATCAATTTTCAAGTAAATGTAAATTTGTTGTATAAAGTCAAGGAGGTGGAGAGTTTAACAAGCTTCTCCCCGTCTCAGAAAGCCTTTTTACTGTAATTGATGGTCCTGCACCCAAAGAAATCACCAACCAGATGATCTGAAGTCTGGTGCCTGATGCAAGTCACTGGAGGAGGTGTTCAGAGGCAGGAAGAGCTTGACTCCGCCTCCTTGACTTTATACTACCAGTTTACATTTGACTTCAAAATTGAGTTTCTGGGTGAAGGAACCATGCTGGGCTATGAGAATAGGCTGTGCTACTCTTTTTGCTATACAATATAGAAGGGGATGGCTGCACCTGCTTAAGGGTGAACTTAGAGTAAAGGCCACATTCACACAACCGTATGGGGGACGTACATACATCCCCCATAGACTGCAATTGCCGCACGGAGCAATACGGTACCGCATGTATCGCTCCATACAGGGGAAAAACATAGGGCATGTCCTATCTTTCCCTGTGTTACAGCCCGTATGCCATGGATCTCTATAGAGGGGAGGGGTCACCTTTCCTACTCTCCATGGTGCCGGGTGTATGCAAGTGGCCTAACACAGCAGTGCAGGGAGACTCTCTCAGTGTTCCAAGTCCAGCTACAATCCTGGGATATAAATACATTTTCTCACACTCCTGCTGCTACCAAATCCTTTTTTTTCCTCTGACATCCATTGATTGTGTGGTAGATCGAGTCCTGTGCTGTGTATGACAGAAATAAATCTATCCTAGGATTAACAGATTGTTATGGTCAATAGTTAAACTTTGAACACCCCCTTTACAGGGGTTTTCCCACAAAACAAGTTAGGCCCTATCCTCGGGATATCCTCAGCAACGTCTGTCAGTTCCATAGAGATGAATGAAGCAGAACAGACATGTGCAGCCATCTGCTACTCAGCTCGGGGAGAGACGATGGGCCAGTTGGAGATACCTTGGACCCCCTGTTCTCGTGATCTGTGGGGGTCTCAGATCAGTAAGTTAGGCCCTAACCTGTACCATATAAGGTGCTCCGGACCATTTACTGTACATGGCATTGGGTGACTTTATGCTGCAATTTCCTGCACAAGACTTGCCTCTCCTTGATACTCAGGATTGTGGGGCTCCAGCAGTCACTTCCAGTGGTGGGGCTAAAGGGCGATCCTACATATAGATCTTGTACACCAGTGGGCCAGCAATCTTCAAAAATGCTGTCTTTTATAAAATCTGGGCAAAATGCCATAACATATGGCCTCACCCTGTCATCTTGAGCAACTCTCAAGCTCGAGAGCCCACTACAGTCTAGACCAGTGATGGCCAACCTATGACACGCGTGTCAGTGCTGACACGCATAGCCATTTTCAGTGACACGCGGCCGCCAGAGAGTTAAGTTTCATCCTCTGCTCCTACACGGCCAGGTGCAGTAGCCGGGAGGCTGAGAGATTGTCCAGCACATTGTAATAAATAGATGTAGTATGGCAGTACATGGTAGGATCAATCAGACAACCTAGGATTAAAGTACCCTAGAAGTTAAATAATTATACATATTTGTTATTTAAATTATAAATATCACAAAATTATGTTTTTTTTGTCAAGGTGACACACCACCCGAGTTATGCTCGGTTTTTTGGCGAATTTTGACACACCAAGCTCATAAGGTTGCCCATCACTGGTCTAGACTATTCCCTGTATGCAAATGAGGTTCAGTGTGCACCAGGGGCGGGGCTGTGTCTGCAGGTGCATCTATGCAGGATTAGACTGTACACGGATGCAGCACACAATCATTAGGGAAGTTCCTCTTGTGTTCTGGTTATAGCTATAGCGCAGGGAAGTTTCCAGAGACTTGTTCCTCATGTGACACTGAATCTCTGACAAATCGGCGATCAGTCCAACTGTACCTCATGTGATTCTGGGAGGACTTAGACACCAAACTGGAGCCCACTGGGTGCAGGAGGGCATCAAGAACATTTAGTAATGATCATAGGTTCCTGGAAGTCCACAGAAGTGGCTCACAGGACAGGTGGGGAAATGTTACCCGAGTAATTACAAAATGTCTGACCCTAGTAGGGGGTTGTAACTGGCCTGCTGTACTTTATTATACATGTCCACCCCCTTTAAGGGTGGAGCAACAAGTGTAACATCCCTTTAAGTCTGCCAGTTATTTATGGTCACCAGATTCAGTGATCACTTACTATTCTCTCTCAGCATGTGGTGAGATGGACCAAATCTAACTGCCTCCAAAGTGATCTCTACAGAGCAGGAAGTGTCTGGCGCCTCTGCATGTATCAGGAAGGTATGAGGGAATCCTGGACAGGACAATCTGTACCTGCTGTAGGTGTAACGCCCCATATCCAGAATACACATGTACACAAACACCATGAGGAGAGACAGGTATATACTCCTCTCCCTGGTATATACAGGCCAGATGTACAGGAGGAGACAGGTATATACCCCTCTCCCTGGTAAATACAGGCCAGATATACATGAGAGACAGGTATATACCCCCCTCCCTGGTATATAAAGGACAGGTACCGGTATACACAAGTATATACCCCGTCCCTTACAGGTATGGGCAGACACATGTATATACCCTTCACCCAGGTATATATAGAGGTATACACCATGAGGAGACACCGGTGTATTCCCCCTACAGGTACAACCTGTACACTAGCTAGAGGTGCGCCCCCTCCGGCACAGGCACCGGCTAGTATTACTACAGGCCTGGGCGGCCATTACATAGTGGAGACTCCGGGGCCTCCCGGGCACCTGCACTACCTCCCCTTCCTCCCTGCACATCCTGTAATGATGGAGGCAGCGCCTATGCGGCCTGCACAGCCCCGGGCACTGCTCGCCTCCGGCTATGTCCTGTCTCCAGTCATCCCCGGGGCCACTTACCGGCTCACTGCTCTGCGGCTATACTCGTGGCCGGCGCATGTGCAGTGGACGCTCAGTCACAGGTCCGGTCACCGCGCGCCGCTGCTCCCCGCTCTAGCGTCTCCTCCGTACACACAAACGCTCCCGCTCAAGTTTGAATTCGTCAGCTCCACCCTTGTTACCATGGGAATGCGGTGACGTCGCGTCCGCAGCAGGCATAGGGGGCGGAGACAAAGTATGTCTCGCACAAGGACTCACGGGAGGGGGCGGAGTAATAACAGGATGGGGGCGGAGACCACATGAGTCTCGCTCAACGACTCACGGGAGGGGGCGGAGTGATACCATGATGGGGGCGGAGTGATACCTGCGGCGCGGCACATTGCATTACGTTATACAGAGAGTATGTGGAGCAGTAGTGTGCGGAGGAGTCACTGACATACGGGGCTCAGCTCCGCCGTTACATCCTGTAATCCTGTTCTGGGTGGCAGCCTGGCATTGTGTAGTGACGGGGGCTCAGCAGTCACTGTGTCACCCGGGGGAGATGTACAGACACCCCACCTTCCAGCTTGTGTACAGCCTCATAGTGATCCCTACATGTCCTGGGGGGCAGATATTGGGGTTATTGTAGGAACCTCGCACTCCTGACACATTTATAGGGGGATATTCTGAAATTGATTCTTTTTATTCCCACATTTGTGTCCAGTTATTTATCAAAAGGCAGAAATATCTGAATATTCATCTATAAGCAGGGCCCATCCACTGCCCTAACATAATAGAAGAGCAAAGACAGCGCCCGGAAAGACGTAAAAGTCATATATAAGGCGCGAGTGCAAAGGAAGAAAACAGACACAAAACTTTGTACCCAAGACCTATAATAAATGTCTGCCAGTGCCACACTAATGTGCGCAGGATTACAGGAGCCCTTGTGTCTGACCCCCACTGATGGATTCTCGGGTACCTTGGTAGGCCAGCTGCTGCCCATACAGCTATTCCTTCTGGCTCCCCATACACATGCACACCAGGTTCAGGCAGGCACCAGTGTGTCCTGATATGATGGAAGTCATCTTCTGCCGGAAACCACTGCAAGCGATTATTCTCAACTTTGAAAAGTAGATTCGGGAAAGATAAATTAGATCTACCATCAAAATTAAGCATCATAATCCGGGGTCATAGATTCAGGCACGGTGGCTGCAGTTATCCTCTTATAAGGCAATATCAGAGCCCCTCAATGCTGCAGATTCACAGGCTGTTACAGTGTGCAAGGAGCACTTCCCCCACCACTATGCTGAAACTTTCTCAAGTCTACAGTGAGATTACATCAGGCAGAGGGCAGGGGTTTAGGCAGTGTAACAGTCTATGAAGCTGCAGCACAGAGAGGGTTCTGGAAAAGTACCCCAGAGGCCTTATGACTCATTAGCATAATTTTAAAAGTTGATCTTAGAAGAAGGCCATGGATAACAAATATAAGAAGACAAAAAATAATTTAAAATCTATAACACTTCAATCCCTTCTTCCCTCAGATCCAGATAGGGACACGTCAGGATTCTCCTATATCCATCAGATACTTGGCGAGCCCCGTCAAATATACCATCAATGTTGGACGAAAGTTGTTCTTGCCATGGGGCCCCATCCAGTTTGTATGTGCTAGTCCCTCGTGTGTTTATATTTGTCCCCCCATATATACATATATATTGGGGCACATTTACTAAGGGTCGCGTGCTGCACTTTTGTCGTACTGTGCATGTCCTTCTAGGCTAAAACGTCTTACACAGGCATTTAAGAAGTGTCTGCTGCGATCGTGGCACAGCTGCACTGACCTCTATGGGACACAAATTATGGGGCGTGTCGTCTGTCGGTCTAATTCGGACCGAGCTCCGTATTTAACGTGCAAATTGTGTTGCACGCCCTATGTTAAAGGTGCACCACAAAAAAACATGGTGAACTCTGTCGGACCAAAACAGGGAAGAGACACATTCATGATTTCTGGTGCACGATCGTAGTGAATCGCCGCACGTAGCAATATACCCGGAAATAGGACTTTTAGTGCAGTTTCCAAATTTCTAAGTAGATTCGCCTCATTGGGGCACATTTACTTACCCGGTCCTGTCGCGATCCCTGATCCTGGTCCGACCTGTGCGCCCGATATCCTGCATGTGTCGCTTCCCCACTTAGGTCCGCCATAGTTCACCTTCTTCTTCCTGGTGTATGTGAGTGCATGTCTTGCGACACAATTTGAGATGTTAAATCCCACGCGTTGTCTGAATCCGTCATATCGTCCAACGGCCCGCCCCCCTGATTTGTGAAAAATTCGGGAAAACCAACGGAAATGCGTTCCGTGGACCCTTAGTAAATGTGCCCCATTGTGTTGTATTGGTTTAATCAGGCACGGAGAGCACTTTACTTCAGAATACAAATCCTCTTTTATTAATAGTAACATAAATCCATAAGTGTTTTTATTCCATGAATAAATTCTGTACCTTTTGCTAAAAATGACTCCTTCATTAATAATACGTCCTGCCTGGCGCTGGGCCGGTGCTCCCTGCTTGACATGGTAGAGTTTGATTTCATCATTGTAAAACTCATATTTTACTTAGCTGTCAGTATTGAGCATTTTTAGGTAGTGCTGTTTATATTTAGCCCCCCTGGACACAGGCTTCTTACATTTCTGTTGTTGGCACCTAAATCTAGTCCGTGATTTATAATGCTGCAGTTGTAGATATAAAATCAGTAGCCATAAAATACAATATATTTATGTCATTTATTAAACTTCACCTCACTCCTTGGCAGGTTTTGTGATGTGTTTTAGGCCCCTGCCGATGATGACATTTCTAAGGAACTGAAGAGAAAAATGTGTCCTCTTCATAAGAACACGGAACTGAAAAATGAACACTAATTTATTTGACCTCTTGTCCTGTAAATATTCAGTGTTTTATAATTTTCTAGTTAAAACTGAGAAATAATGAAACGTGTAAGGCAACTGTCTGGAGCGGCAGCTTCCTCACACCACCACCACGCCTTGTGGACACCCCTGTTTCTTGATAGGGGAACATGCAGGCTGACAAATGTTTAAGTCAATTAACCTCAGAGGCAACAAGAGGCGTGGAGTCGCCTCTGTGAGCTCCTGGGCTAAGGCTGCTCCACGCCCGAGTAGCCTCTGTAGAACTGACACCCTTCTTTTTGCAATTTTTTTTTGGCCATTTTGAACATATACAGGGTTTTTTAAATTGTAATTACTGTAAATTACATGTCCAGCAGCGGCCTCCCCTCACTAATAACATGCCCAGCAGCGTCCTCTCCTCACTAATAACATGTCCAGCAGCGTCCTCTCCTCACTAATAACATGTCCAGCAGCTTCCTCTCCTCACTAATAACATGTCCAGCAGCTTCCTCTCCTCACTAATAACATGTCCAGCAGCGTCCTCCCCTCACTAATAACATTTCCCAGCAGCGGCCTCCCCTCACTAATAACATTTCCCAGCAGCGGCCTCCCTTCACTAATAACAGTGACCTCCCTTCACTAATAACATGTCCAGCAGTGACCTCCCTTCACTAATAACATGTCCAGCAGTGACCTCCCTTCACTAATAACATGTCCCAGCAGCCACCTCCCTTCCCTAATAACATGTCCAGCAGTGATCTCCCCGCACTAATAACATGTCCCAGCAGCCACCTCCCTTCCCTAATAACATGTCCAGCAGAGGCATCCCCTCCCTAATAACATGTCCAGCAGTGATCTCCCCGCACTAATAACATGTCCAGCAGCTGCCTCAATTCACTAATAACATGTCCAGCAGCGTCCTCCCCTCACTAATAACATGCCCAGCAGCGGCCTCCCTTCACTAATAACAGTCCACGTAATAGGGCCTAACTTGCTCATCAGTGGGGGTCTCAGTGCTCCTACCCCCACAGATTGTGAAAACGAGGGGTCCAATGGGGTCCTTCATACCTCAGTCGGACCCCTCACCACTCCCTCAGACTAATGGAACAGATGGCCGCGCATGTTCTGCTCCATTAATCTCTATGGAGCTGACGGAAATTGCAGAGCTGAGATCCCCACTGATCAGCAAGTTAGCCCCCATACCGTGGATAGGGCCTAACTTTAGTTCGTGGGAAAACCCCTTTAACATCATGCATAACTTTCAGGAAGCCTAATAGCATGATTCGGGTTACAACTAAACTGGTATATCTATTCCAAAAGGAAGAGATTCCTTGTACATATACTGGTTTGGCTTTAATTCCACATCATGTCATTAGGCTTCTTGAAAGTCATACTTGATATTAAGGAGGCTGCATTACAAGTTAGCTAAAGAGGCAATTTTTTCCTTCCTTTACAGAAGGTGGTAGTGTTCAGACCTCATCTACTGCTAGTCAGGTCATGAGTAAGATAAGTTGAGTCAAGAGGGGATAAATGTCTGATGGTTGTGGGGCTAACTCCCTGTCCTATGCTCCATTGAATTCTATGGGACTTTCAGGTAGCACCCCATGTTCCCGTTCTCCAACAGTCAACAATCCCACATTTAGACATTTATTTCCTTTCCTGTGGTTACATGTTTTTAAAATTCAAATTCCTTTAAGATATGATTATGGTTGTTTAACCCCTTCCCGCCGCAGCCCTTTTTCATTTTTGCGTGTTTATTTTTCACTCCCCACCTTCAAAAATCTATACGTTTTTTATTTTTCCATGTAAAGAGCTGCATATGGGCTTGTTTTCTGTGTAACAAATTGCACTTCATAGTGATGCTATTTAATATTCTATGCTGTATACTGGGAAGCGGCAAAAAAATTCTGAATGCAGTGAAAATGATTAAAAAACACAATTGCACTATTTCTTGTGGGCTTGGATATTACGTCTTTCACTCTGCACTCCAAATGACAGGTCTACTTCATTCATTGGGTCAGTACGATCACGGGGATACCAAATTTGGATAGGTGTTATAATGTTTTCATACATTTTCAAAAAATGAAAACCTCCTGTACAAAACAATAATTCTTCAATATATATTTTTAACTTTTTTTAAAATTTTTTACTATTTTTCAGACTCCCTAGGGTACTTTAACCCTAGGTTGTCTGATTGATCCTACCATATACTGGCATACTACAATAAGGAATGTTCTTGGAAACTACTTATCCTGCCAACAATTTTCTTACCATAAGGGCACCATAACTCGCTTTAAAGGGCTTAGCCGCTAATATGAAAGTTTATCAGGGTAGAAGTGTCAGCCATACTGTACCATGGTAAACTTTTTCTTCTGTGTGTGGAAACCGCGGTCATGTCACTTGACAGAAGGACTTCCTGTGACATCGTGTCCTGCCGACTTAAATGGGTTTGCCCATGAAAGAAAGTTCTTAAGTGATGTTTACACAATAAAGATCATTTTTAACCCTTTACTTTACTTTTTTTTTCAGTTTTATAGCTATTTTAGCTCCTATCACTCAGTGATGGTCAGTGGAAAATTCCAGGGCGTGGACGGGGACTATATAACCAGAAACCACATGTTCCTATGTGGTGCTGTGTTCTGACAATATGCTTAGATTATCACGACATACAATTATCTACACTTTCATTTAACTTCTGAACATTGTATGATGAGATGAGGCAGATCAGAGATGATGAAATCCATGAGATGGATATAAGACACAATGACACTCTAAGCTCTTCTACATCTCAGCTATAACGCACATAGGGTCAGCTCTGCTATACCTCCTTCACCTGCAATGAAGATCTTATCTGTAGTTTGTAGGGAGGGACTGGATCATTAGGCTCTGCTCACTAAGAAGAGCAGGCTCTTCTGGATCCTGAACTGCTCCCTTATAAATATATCATAGAGAGCCGCAGGCCAGTCAGGTGTCCCGCACCACTCCACTTTTATACCGATATTATTGGGTTAAAGAGGGCATGGTGAGTTGTTTAGGGGCGGAGTTTTTTGAGCCGACTCAGGTCGTTCAAGCAAATGAGCCGGCTGTTTGTTTCGTGCTCGTTCGCGAACGACCCATCACTACACTGCAGTGTGCAGACAGGAGAAGCTATTCATGAGAGGAATCCAGCCATAAGTTGTGTAAACCAGGACTGATAGAGACAGGTTGGAATTATATTCAACCTGTAGAATGCTGTATTTTTTGTCAATAACATTGATTTAAAGAATGTGTTATTTTGTTATCATGAGTATATTTATCAGTGGTTGGAGGAGAGTGTCAAGGACATCCACATGTCTCTCTAATCACCGATGAGATGAGGGTGACATGCATACAGTAATAAATGTACGGCCTCCTGAACTGCCGATAGGATGTCCATGAGTCCTGCTACCGCTGGGTCTCATGACCTTGTGACAGACAAAAGACAATGTTTGCCAGGTTGAACTAAGTAGAATATTGTGGACCTTATTTAGGTATTATACTTCCTCTGGTAAACTTTGTTATCGGTGGCCATCCCCTTTAAAGTTGTAGCCTCGCTTGTGGGTGGAGCCTAACATACAGACTTCAAGATTTACATTTCTAAAAGATGTGTAATATTTTTCAATTTCTTTATATTGGAGACAATTTCCTATAGTTGTGTAATGTAAAGATTCAAGGCTGCATTCAAACAATACCAAAAACCATCAATACTCTGTCCATTCGTCTCCCTCAGTGTGTATGTGTCTCCATGATAAATACCGCGTAGTGCTGGAAAAGTCAATAGCTTTATGTAAAAAGTCAACAAGCAAAGACTGGAATGCAAATAGCTGACATGCACAAGGTGAAATACTCCGTGATGGATGAGAGAAATATATTCCTGTTTGTCCTGAACGTTTTTTGCTGAAGGTTGATGGATTTAGTTCACTTATCACCAAAGCAACGGATGTTAGTGGTTAAATGATATTTATATCAAAAATTCTAAAGAATGGAAAAAAAATCATGGAGTGATAGTTTGGTGGCCAGATGATTATAATAAGTAGTCCCACCCCCTTTTTTTCTAGTAATGATCATTTAGGTTATCATTGACTGAAGTTGGTCACTACAGGCAGTCCCCGGGTTATGGACAAGATAGTTAAAGGGCATCTACCACCAGAATAAAGGACTATATGCAAATGAGTTTGAGGGTCTCCAGGTTCCATAGGTGTTAATGGAGCCTGGAGCCCCTCAGGCTCATTTGCATATAATCTTTCATCATGGTGGTAGATGTAGTTTAAGTTGAATTTGTATGTAAGTTAAATTTGTATGTAAGTTGGAACAGGTATATTTTATAATTGTAGCTCTAGACAAATTTTTGTGACAATTGGATTTTCCAAATTTTGTGCTGTCACGGGGACAATGATTATTAATAAAGCTTTATTACAGACACCTTACAGCTGATCATTGCAGCCTGGGACTAAAGTAACATCCAGAGAACTTCACCAGAGGTCACAGCGGTGAGAGAGGTCTGCCTGTAACTAGGGGTCGTCTGTAAGTCGGGGACCGCCTGTATTTAGATTCTAGATTGGCTGAATGGTCTACTGTCAGAATGGGGGTTGCAAGTCCCTCTTAGCTGCCCTGTGGAGTTTTTGGCCTGCAATCCATAGAGCGGTATGTTACCTCCGCATCACAATGTAGCTAAGGGGAACTTATACAGGTAGTCCCCGGGTTACGAACAGGATAGGTTCTGTAGGTTTGTTCTTAATTTTGAATTTGTATGTAAGTGGGAACTGTATATTTTATAATAATTTTTTTTGTCTCTGTGACAATTGTATTTTAAAAATGTTGGGTTATCATAAGAACCAGGATTAATAATAAATCTTCATTACAGACACCTGTGATAACTGTTACAGCTGTTTATTACAGCCTAAGGAGAAGGTACAGTAATTTAACAATATCCAGTGGTCCGTTTGTAACTAGGGGTCGTATGTAAATCGGGTGTTCTTAAGTGGGGGACCGCCTGTATTCTCCATTCTACCGATCCTGGTAGGTTATAGAAGGTTATCTTGTGGACAGACGATAAATGAGGCGAAATCCCTATAATATACGTATTTGATGATGTACTATCCAGGAAAATAATATGTGTCCTAATCCTGACTTTCATCCCAGGGATGAAATAATGCAAGATCACATTACAGTCATAGGTATTTAGCTACAGTTGTGGTTTCCTAATGGCTAACCCTACATTAGGTAGCAGACATCTTCACCCTGTTCATTTTACAAGTGACCTAGTGGCAAACCACATATTCCCTGGAAAAGGATGTGGATTCATTTGCCATTATGAAGATGGCCATTATGACTTGTATTTCGGGATCTTGAAGTCATTTTATAGATGAGAAGCATTTCCTCTAATGAACTCGGGAGTAACACTCTGCACTGGGCATTGTGCCACACAGTTTTTTGCTCACGGTTATTTGCACAACAAATCTAATGATCTAAGCGGATATCTCTATTTTGTCTCTGAAGCTCCAGACCTGGTATAATTAGGTATATATTTCCACTGTCCCCAATTCTCTAAAGTCAATAACTCCATGCTATTAAGACTACAGGTAATTTTACCTTAAACACAGTAAAAGTACAAAAATAACTTTAAAGGAGTTTTCTAGAGCTACAATAATACATGTAAAAGGATTCTAAATAGGTTCATTAAGTTAAAAGAGATGACATACCTCTTCCAAATCTACCAGCACTCCAGTCTGTATGCTGTATCCCCACCATACTCTCTGTGTGCTCCATGGATCCACACTGTGGTCTCTGTGTACTGCCCGGATCCCCCAGCGCTCTTTGTGTGCTGCTTGAATCCCCACCTCGCTCTCTGTGCTGCCTGGATCCCCACCACGCTCTCTGTGTGCTACCTGGATCCACACCACTCTCTCTGTGTGCTGTCTGGATCCACACCGTGCTCTCTGTGTGCTGCCTGGATCCCCAGCACGCTCTCTGTGTGCTGTCTGGATCCACACCGTGCTCTCTGTGTGCTGCCTGGATCCCCACCTCGCTTTCTGTGCTGCCTGGATCCCCGACACGCTCTCTGTGTGCTGCCTGTATCCCCACCATGCTCTCTGCATGTCCCTGTATCCACACCACTCTCTCTGTGAGCTGTCTGGATCCACACCGCGCTCTCTGAGTGCTGCCAGGATCCCCACTGCACTCTCTGTGTGCTGCCTGGATCCACAATGCGCTTTCTGTGTGCTACCTAGATCCACACCGCCGGTCTCTGTGTGCTGCCTGGGTCCCCACCGTGGTCTCTGCATGTCCCTGTATCCACACCACTCTCTCTGTGTGCTGTCTGGATCCACACCGCGCTCTCTGAGTGCTGCCTGGATCCCCAGCGCGCTCTCTGTGTGGTGTCTGGATCCCCAACTCGCTCTCTGTGCTGCCTGGATCCACGACACGCTCTCTGTGTGCTACCTGGATCCACACCGCGCTCTCTGTGTGCTGTCTGGATCCACACCGCGTTCTCTGTGTGCTGTCTGGATCTCAGTGTGCTGACTGGATCCCCACCTTGCTCTCTGTGCTGCCTGGATCCCCACCGCACTCTCTGCGTGCTGCCTGGATCCCCACCGCACTGTCTGCGTGCTGCCTGGATCCACAATGTGCTCTCTTTGTGCTACCTAGATCCACACCGCGGTCTCTGTGTGCTGCTTGGATCCCCACCGTGGTCTCTGTGTGCTGCCTGGATCCCCACCGTGGTCTCTGAGTGCTGCCTGGATCCACGCTGCGCTCTCTGTGTGCTGCCTGGATCTACACCATGCTCTCTGTGTGTGCCTGTATCCACACCGCGCTCTCTGTGTGTTGCCTGGATCCAAACCACTCTCTCTGTGTGCTGTCTGGATCCACATCGCGCTCTCTGTGTGCTGCCTGGATCCCCAGCGCGCTCTCTGTGTGTTGTCTGGATCCCCACCTCGCTCTCTGTGCTACCTGGATCCCCGACACGCTCTCTGTGTGCTACCTGGATCCACACCGTGCTCTCTGTGTGCAGTCTGGATCCACACTGCACTCTCTGTATGCTGCCTGGATCCACACCGTGCTCTCTGTGTGCTACCTGGATCCCCGACACGCTCTCTGTGTGCTACCTGGATCCACACCGTGCTCTCTGTGTGCAGTCTGGATCCACACCGTGCTCTCTGTGGGCTGTCTGGATCCCCACCATGCTCTCTGTGTGTGCCTGTATCCACATCGCGCTCCCTGTATGCTGCCTGGATCCACAGCGCTCTCTCTGTGTGCTGCCTGGATCCACACCGCGCTCTGTGTGTGCTGCCTGGATCCACACCGCGCTCTCTGTGTGCTGCCTGGATCCACACCACGCTCTCTGTGTACTGCCTGGATCTCCACCATGCTCTCTGTGTGTGCCTGTATCCACACCACGCTCTCTGTGTGCTGCCTGGATCCACATTGCGCTCCCTGTATGCTGCCTGGATCCACACCACGCTCCCTGTATGCTGCCTGGATCCTCACCGTGCTCCCTGTGTGCTGCCTGGATCCACACCGCGCTCTGTGTGTGCTGCCTGGATCCACACCGCGCTCTCTGTGTGTTGCCTGGATCCACACCGCGCTCTCTGTGTGCTGCCTGGATCCACACTGCGCTTTCTGTATGCTGCCTGGATCCACACCGTGCTCCCTGTATGTTGCCTGGATCCACACCGTGCTCCCTGTATGCTGCCTGGATCCACACCGCGCTCTCTGTGTGCTGCCTGGATCCACACCACTCTCTCTGTGTGCTGCCTGGATCCACACCGCTCTCTCTGTGTGCTGCCTGGATCCACACCACGCTCCCTGTATGCTGCCTGGATCCACAGCGCTCTCTCTGTGTGCTGCCTGGATCCTCACCGTGCTCTCTGTGTGCTGCCTGGATCCACACCGCGCTCTTTGTGTGCTGCCTGGATCCACACCACGCTCTCTGTGTGCTGCCTGGATCTCCACCATGCTCTCTGTGTGTGCCTGTATCCACACCGCGCTCTCTGTGTGCTGCCTGGATCCACATTGCGCTCCCTGTATGCTGCCTGGATCCACACCGTGCTCCCTGTATGTTGCCTGGATCCATACCGTGCTCCCTGTATGCTGCCTGGATCCACACCGTGCTCTCTGTGTGCTGCCTGGATCCACACAGCGCTCTCTGTGTGCTGCCTGGATCCACACCGCGCTCTCTGTGTGCTGCCTGGATCCACACTGCGCTCTCTGTATGCTGCCTGGATCCACACCGTGCTCCCTGTATGTTGCCTGGATCCATACCCCTGCTCCCTGTATGCTGCCTGGATCCACACCGCGCTCTCTGTGTGCTGCCTGGATCCACACCACTCTCTCTGTGTGCTGCCTGGATCCACACCGCTCTCTCTGTGTGCTGCCTGGATCCCCACCGCGCTCTCTGTGTGCTGCCTGGATCCACACCGCGCTCTCTGTGTGCTGCCTGGATCCACGCCGTGCTCCCTGTATGTTGCCTAGATCCATGCTGTGCTCCCTGTATGCTGCCTGGATCCACACCGCGCTCTCTGTGTGTTGCCTGAATCCATACCATACTCCCTGTATGCTGCTTGGATCCACACCACGCTCTCTGTGTGCTGCCTGGATCCACACCGCGCTCTCTGTGTGCTGCCTGGATCCACACCGTGCTCCCTGTATGTTGCCTGGATCCATACCGTGCTCCCTGTATGCTGCCTGGATCCACACCGTGCTCTCTGTGTGCTGCCTGGATCCACACAGCGCTCTCTGTGTGCTGCCTGGATCCACACCGTGCTCCCTGTATGTTGCCTGGATCCATACCGTGCTCTCTTTGTGCTGCCTGGATCTCCACCATGCTCTATGTGTGTGCCTGTATCCACACCGCGCTCTCTGTGTGCTGCCTGGATCCACACCGCGCTCCCTGTATGCTGCCTGGATCCACACCACGCTCCCTGTATGCTGCCTGGATCCACACCACGCTCTCTGTGTGCTGCCTGGATCCACACCTTGCTCCCTGTATGTTGCCTGGATCCATACCGTGCTCCCTGTATGCTGCCTGGATCCACACCGCGCTCTCTGTGTGTTGCCTGGATCCATACCACGCTCTCTGTGCTGCCTGGATCCACACCGCGCTCTCTGTGTGCTGCCTGGATCCACACCGTGCTCCTTGTATGTTGCCTGGATCCACACCGTGCTCCCTGTATGTTGCCTGGATCCATACCGTGCTCCCTGTATGCTGCCTGGATCCACACCGTGCTCCCTGTATGTTGCCTGGATCCATACCGTGCTCCCTGTATGCTGCCTGAATCCACACCACGCTCTCTGTACTGCGTGGATCCACACCACGCTCCCTGTATGCTGCCTGGATCCACAGCGCTCTCTCTGTGTGCTGCTTGGATCCTCACCGTGCTCTCTGTATGCTGCCTGGATCCACACCGCGCTCTGTGTGCTGCCTGGATCCACACCGAGCTCTCTGTGTGCTGCCTGGATCCACACCGCGCTCTCTGTGTGCTGCCTGTATCCACACCGCGCTCTCTTTGTGCTGCCTGGATCCACACCGTGCTCCTTGTATGTTGCCTGGATCCATACCGTGCTCCCTGTATGCTGCCTGGATCCACACCGCGCTCTCTGTGTGTTGCCTGGATCCATACCGTGCTCCCTGTATGCTGCCTGGATCCACACCACGCTCTCTGTGCTGCCTGGATCCACACCGCGCTCTCTGTGTGTTGCCTGGATCCACACCGCGCTATCTGTGTGTTGCCTGGATCCATACCGTGCTCCCTGTATGCTGCCTGGATCCACCCCACGCTCTCTGTGCTGCCTGGATCCACACCGCGCTCTCTGTGTGCTGCCTGGATCCACACCGCGCTCTCTGTGTGCTGCCTGGATCCACACCGCGCTCTCTGTGTGCTGCCTGGATGCCTGGATCCACACCACGCTCTCTGTGCTGCCTGGATCCACACCGTGCTCCCAGTATGTTGCCTGGATCCATACCGTGCTCCCTGTATGCTGCCTGGATCCACACCGCGCACTCTGTGCTGCCTGGATCCACACCGCGCTCTCTGTGTGCTGCCTGGATCCACACCGCGCTCTCTGTGTGCTGCCTGGATCCACACCGCGCTCTCTGTGTGCTGCCTGGATCCACACCACGCTCTCTGTGCTGCCTGGATCCACACCGTGCTCCCAGTATGTTGCCTGGATCCATACCGTGCTCCCTGTATGCTGCCTGAATCCACACCATGCTCTCTGTGCTGCGTGGATCCACACCGCGCTCTCTGTGTGCTGCCTCGATCCACACCGCGCTCTACTTCCTGGTGCCTCTCCACATACAGGAAATACTGTGATCATTTTCCGGATCAGAAAGTAGAAGGCAGCCGGAGCATGGAAATCCCCTGAGCACTCCTGATAAATTTCCCATATAGAGTCAGTACAAAAGAAGTGAACTTTTTCAAGTGTTTATTTATGTTAATATTGATGATAATATCCTTATAATGAATCTCCTCCATTGTTGGCCAAATGGAAAGTATGTACAGTAAATGCAATAAATATTGTCTCAATATGGACTTCCTTCAGACAAGTAATGGCCACTTCACTTACAAGGAATGAACCGAGCTAGACACAACTGATTTAGCTGAAATGAATATCATTGTTATAACGCTACCTGGATATTTAACAATGTTAGTTGAAGAAATTTAGTATCATTGATTAAAATTCTTAATGGAGTTTCAGCTTTCCTTTCTTGTACTTTTCTCCATTCCAGTTCTTCGTCCTCCCACCACCGCCCGATGGCTGAAGCATCAGGATAAGGCTTCCTTTTCATCCTGTTATCTTCTTTACACAGCTGCTGATGCTGACCACTGTTCTTATTCCTGTTTGTCAAGTTGCTGTGACATCTGATGCTGTGCACTGAGTCTGTTTTGAAGTCCACCATCACCAGGGCACTTACTTATTGATCCAGACACTGTGAATGTGGTGATTTGCTTATATTTGTTATACATGGCCTCCTTCCTTCTAAAATCAACTTTTAAAATTATGCTATTGAGGCAGAAGGGATCTGGTGGTGTTACCAGAACCCCTCTGTGCCGCAGGCCACAGGCTGTAACACTGTCTCCTCAGCACTTCTCTCTCCCTCTGATGTAATCTTATGGCAGCAGAGGTTTCAGCAGCTGCAGCACGGAGGGGTTCTGGTAACACCCCCAGAGTCCTTATGGCTCATAATCATAATTTTAAAAGTTGATTTTTACAATAAAGGAGGCCAAATATAGGAAAAATAGTAATTATAGTTTGTTATTCTGACCGCTATTTTGGCCATAATACCATACCATTCTTCGATTCCTATCTCATACATTAGATTGTCAACTCCTACTTGTTTGGCTCTTGGTGTTGACGCTTAGGTTTGTTCCCTGACTCATCCTCTAGCTTATGACTTTCCAACTCACTCCTGGTGATGACCTCTTGCTATACTCCTGGCTTAATATCTTCGTCTTCACTGCTTAATATCTCAGTTGGGGACTTTTTAGTTGGTTGTAATCTGTAACCAAGGAACTAATTTTCCCTAAAGACAGATTGCAGAAGCCATTACACATGCATTGCAAATCTGCCTTTCTGCCATCTCTAAGCATTTGTATTACAATATAATTATGTGTTTTAAAGGGTACCTGTCAGCTGGAGAGCCATTTTTAGCACTCCCCCATTCCCCACAGAGCAGAGTACATACACTGCCAAAGTGTTTTTGTATAAAAAAATAGGTTTTACAGAAAAAAAGATATGTTATATTGTACCTTTCATTAGCATCTGCTGTGTGACTAGGCACTCGTCCCCTGGGAGTGGCTATAGAGGAGCAGTTCCCCCCCCACCCTTGGGAAACTGCTCCTCCATGTGTCCTTTTCAAATATATGAAAACACCCATCACTTGGCTTAGTGACGCCCCCTGTTCCTCTATAGCCAATCCCGAGTGAGGGGAGTTATCTATTTGAAAAGGAGGACACATGGAGGAGAAGTTTCCCAAGGCTGGGGGGGAAACTGTTCCTTTCCAGCCACTCCCAGGGGACGAGTGCCTATTCACACAGCAGATGCTAATGAAAGATACAATATAACATATCTTTTTATCTGTAAAACCTATTTTTTATACAAAAACACTTTGGCAGTGTATGTACTATGCTCTGTGGGGACTGGGGGAGTGCTAAAAATGGGTCTCCTGGTGACAGGTTCCCTTTAACTCACTTAGCGCCCTGACAGAATCCTCTGTTTAGTCCCGGGAGGGGGGGGGGGGGAGGCGGGGAGCAAAGGTGATGTAATGTCCTTAAAACAAGTCAAAATGAGGCTCAGTATTTTGTGTGGCCTTCATGTGCCACATGACCTCCCTAAAACGCCTCTGCATGCTCATGATGAGGTTGTGGATGGCCTCCTGAGGATCTCCTTCCAGATCTGGACTAAAGGATTGGCCAACTCCTGGACAGTCTGTGGTGCAATATGATGTTGGATGGAGCAAGACATGATGTCCCAGATGTGCTCAATCGGATTCAGTTCTAGGGAACTATCGGGCCAGTCCATAGCTTCAATGCCTTCATCTTGCAGGAACTGCTAACACACTCCAGCCAAATGAGGTCTAACATTGTCCTGCATTAGGAGGAACCCAGGGCCACCACACCAGCATATGGTCTCACAAGGAGTCTGAGGATACCTAATGGCATTCAGGTCACCTCTGGTGAGCAAATGGAGAGCTGTGCAGCCCTCCAAAGAAATGCCACACCATCACTGACCCACTCCCAATCCAGTCATGCTGAAGGATGTTGCTGGCAACAGATTGCTCTCCATGGTGTCTCCAGACATCTGTCACATATGCTCAGTGTGAACCTACTCTTATCTGTGAAGAGCACAGGGAGCCAGTGTTGTTCTCTAGCAAATGGCAAGCGTCCTGCACGGTGTTGGGCCGTGAGCACAACCCCCATCTGTGGACATACCATTTGGTACCATACCATTTGGTTTCTAACCGTTTGTGCAGACACATACACATTTGTGGCTGCTGGAGGTAATATTGCAGGACCCTGGCAATGATCCTCCTGTATCTTTTTGCACAAAAGTGAAGGTAGCAGTCCTGCTGCTGGATTGTTGCCCTCCTATGGCCCCCTCCACGTCTGCTGGTGTACTGGCCTGTCTCCTAGTCCAACCTCGGGTTGATGCGCCATCCTAAATGAGCTGCACTACCTGAGCCACCTGTGTGGGCTGTAGAGTCCGTCTCATGCTACCACGAGTGTGAAAGCACCACCAACATTCAAAATTGACCAAAACATCAGGCAGAAAGCTGAGAAGTGGTCTGTAGTCCCCACCTACAGAACCCCTCATTTATTGAGTGTGTCTTGCTAATTGCCTGTGAAATTGATTGTGAATCAGTGTTGCTTCCTCAGTGGAGGAAGTTTGATTTCACAGAGGTTTGATTCACTTGTAGTAATATTGTGTTGTTTAAGTGTTCCCTATTTTTTTGAGCAGTGTATATGCCACAGAGATGAAATTCTTCCTGACGCATAAAAAATGTATAGCATGTTAGTGTGAATAAAGCCTTAGTCTTGATATCATCAATATCTAGAACATAAAAGTCTATAATAATGTTATTTTCTGCTTTTTCATATTTATTTTCATTATAATATTTTGCAGCTTTTTGTCTATTCAGCAGTTTCTTTAAACGATTTCCAGACACTTGCACCTTTTCCAGACTCTTAAATATATATTATTAATACGTCTTGCTTTATAAAGATTGAAGCCCCGCAATAAAATCCAGCATATGGATAGATTCCTTCCAAATTCTCAGCTCAGCCATTGTGTTTATATCAAAATGTATAAAATAGTCTTTTAAGTAGAATCTATTAGTGGGGAATAACATCTCTTTATATGGAAAGTCAATGACTTGGGAGTGCTAAATCCTACGGCTGATAAAACTTTGCTGGCTGTTATGTCAGTAGTGTAAGCTGTCTTCTACTACATTGCACAGGCGCTAGAAGGATGACAGGGGAAACTGTTTAGCTTAAAGGGGACAATACTGGCGACAATTTTCATTGTGCATACAGTACGCCTGCATGACTGATGACAGGGCTAAATGGGAGGTTGGAGACCTGCTGAAACACACGTGTTAGATGAAGTCTGCCGCAGCATGACTGAGAATTTATGCCAAAAGCGCACCGGATTATAAGGATGAATGACCAGCAGGTGGAAGACCTGTGCACAGTTCAAGGCAGCTGTTGTCTGTAAGTAGGTTCATATATAAGGCGCACTGGACTATAAGGCGCACCTTTGATTTCTGAGAAAATCATAGGATTTTTTGTGCGCCTTATAGTCTGAAAAATACGGTAGCTGCCAACCTGGAGTCCTGACTAAGCCTATGGGGACTGGGTCCTTCTGGTCATAACTGCAGTTCCCAGGGAGCGTCTGTCAGTCTGGAAGGAGGAAGAGGACCCAGTCTTCTTAGGCTGAGTCAGGACTCTACCTACTTTTTGAGGACAGAAGTCCTGCCAATGGCTCCAGAGGGTTCGACAGGCCTACCATGACCTCCCAGTTTCATCAAGGAGCCCCAGAATCATCCCATTTCTTATGCCAAGCAAGAGAAATGGGACAACCCAAAAATAGATTTGATGAGTGAAATGGGGAGTTCCTGGAGCTCTGGATCGAGATTCTAGTTTTGAGTAATTCACTTATCATCATAGTATCATAGTATATAAGGCTGGAAAAAGGCGCAAGTCCATCAAGTCCAACCTTTAAGAATTAAATAAATGTTTTATCCCCATAACCCGTGATATTTTTTCTCTCCAGAAAGTCATCCAGGCCTCTCTTGAACATGTACATAGAGTCCACCATAACAACCTCCTGCGGCAGAGAGCTCCATAGTCTCACTGCTCGTACAGTAAAGAACCTTTGTCTATGGTGATGGTAAAATCGCCTCTCCTCTAGGCGTAGAGGATGCCTCCTTGTCCTGGTCACAGGCCTAGGTATAAAAAGATCTTTGGAGAGAACCTTGTACTGTCCGTTCAGGTATTTGTACATTGTAATGAGGTCTCCCCTCAGTCGTCTTTTTTCTAAACTGAATAATCCCAAATTTTGTAATCTGTCAGTGTATTCTAATCCCCGCATTCCCCTAATAATCCTGGTTGCTCTCCTCTGCACCTGTTTCAGTTCTACTATATCCTTTTTATACACTGGTGCCCAAAACTGTACACAATATTCCATGTGTGGTCTGACCAGGGATGTGTATAAGGGCAAAACTATGGGGCAGATTTACTTACCCAGTCCATTCGCGATCCAGCGGCGCGTTCTCTGCGGTGGATTCGGGTCCGGCCGGGATTCACTAAGGTAGTTCCTCCGACATCCACGAGGTGGCGCTGCTGCGCTAAAGTTCCCCGCGGCCCGCTGGAATGCCCTGAAGTCCACTGGCCTATTCCTATGTCTTTATGATGAGAATCTATTACATTCTTGAGTAATAGAGAGTCTTTTGCTTTAGCAGCAGCCGCCTGGATCTGGTCACTAAAATTAAGTTTACCATCCACCAATACCCCCAAGTCCTTTTCAGCTTCAGTTTTACCATGTTATATATCCGGCTGGTGCTGTGAATAAGCCCCTCTGCGGCTGTATCGCAGAGAGCCGGCAGCGATTGCGCAATATATGCACTGCGCTGCTGCCGGCTATTCGTACGGGTCCCCGCTGACAGGGTCGTAGAGGGGGTGTGTCAGCCGGCCCCCTCATGAATACGGCCGACTGCTGCTCACAAGATACGAGGATCTGACCTTTTATTTGGTAAGAGGTCGGATCATTTTAAACAAACCTTCGCAACATAAATTTTTTAATAAATGGCATAAATAGAAAGCTGCTGGGGAGAGGATTATGGGGGCATATTTGGTGTGGGTCTTTTTGGGGGGTGACAGGTCCTCGTTAAGGACTTTCAAATAATGCAGAACAGCTTGTTTGTAATTGGACAACCTGAGACATGTGATGAAACATATTGCCTTAAATTGGTGCAGAAGAAGGGGTTTTTCTGCAGGTAGGGGGAGCTGGTGGTGTGCAGAGCAACCAACACTATCATATGCTGGGTTGCTCTGCTTGTTGTACTTGTGTGCTTTGCACACTTTTTTAAATGTTTTTATTGTTGTCTGTTCTTGTTGTGCTTTTGTATAATCAATAAAATTGTATATACTTTTTGGTCATATAGCATACATCTATGTGTTTATTTATATCCTAAAAGTTTTTGGTATAGCTTTGACCACTACTTTTTTGATTCTATATTACTCAAGTATTTTCTAATTTTCTAATTTTGCAGAGTCAAATGCTTGTGACATCACTACAGGTCCTATAGCCCCTCTCAACAAGTCTCCTGTCGTCTCTAGCTGTACTTAACGGTTTCCCATGGCAACCAGAAAGCATGGCAAATGGAGACTAGCCTGGGGGGACAAATTAAAAGCCTCTGCTAGCTGCTAAACAGCCACAGATTGCTAATTATGGTAAATTAGATAATTACTTATTTTTGCTTAGTGCAGAGTTAGGCAAAATATATACTTTACAGTTGTACTTAAAGGGATTGTCCGGGACTAATAAAAAAAACAAAAGGGGGCCAGGAGGGGGCTGCTTAAAAATATAAAGATGTACTTACCTTCCAGTGCCCTGCATGTGTCTCGCACTGCTGTTGCTCTGGCTCGCGCACCCTGTAAACAAACATGGCCGCCTGAGCAATGCTGAACTCAGCTACCAGCCAGCCGTGGATAGCCACGCATATCCGTCCCTACTCACAACACTGTGTATGCCTGCCGGATGGTTGTCGGGTCTGGCCGGAAGCCGAATCCAGCACTGCTCTGGCGGCCATGTTTGTTTACATGGTGCGCGGACCGGAGGGCGCCGGAAGGTAAGTACATCTTTATTTTTTTAAGCAGCCCCCTCCCAGCCACCTTTTGTTTTTTTCATAACTCTCGGATAACCCCTTTAAAGTTAGAAGAAAAGCGTGGACAAAAAAAGACACAGAAACAGGTTTATTTTATAGAGAATATTACAAAATCTTCTAGTATCATCTGTACTATTTATGCTATTTTGTTAAAAGTTTAGTTACACCTTAATATTATAGAAAAATATCTTTGGGAAAATATTGCACAGTCCCATTGAACACAGTATAAGGGGGTTATTTATCATTACACCAGATCCTTTGGACAGTTCTATGTCTATTTTTGGAACTTCGCTTCACCTACGTTCCTTAACCCCTTATCACCGACACTAGTTTTCAGCTCAATGACCAGACTCGATTTTTCAAATCTGACATGTCTCACGATAATTGGTTATAACTTCGGAACGCTTTAACATATCCTGGTGATTTTGAGAATGTTTTCTCGTGACACATTGTACTTCATGTTAGTTATAAAATTTAAGTGATAAGTTTTGCGTTTCGTTCTGAAAAAAAGTGAAAATTTGGCAAAAGTTTGTAAAAATTCTTCATTTTCCAAGTTTGAAATGTTGTGGTTTCCAGACAGGAAGTAAAACTACCCAAAAAGTTTGATAATTTACATTTACAGAATATCTGCTTTATGTTGGGATGATATTTTATGCTTCCGGTCATTTTTCTAGGATGTTATGAGGTGCAGAACTTTAGGTGCGATTTTTCTTATTTTCATGAAGATTGCCATAACTCCCATTTTGAGGGACAACTCAGCTTTCAAGTGACTTTGAGAGGCCTAAATAATAGTAAAACCCCATAAATTACCCCACTATAGAAAGTTCACCCCTCAACATATGTAAAACAACTTCTATTAAGTCCATTAACCCTTTAAGTGTTTCACATGGGTTAAAAAATATGGACCTGCGATTTAGAAACTATGGAATTTTTTTGGAAATACATTCATTTAGGCCAAAACTGACATTTTCAGAATAAATTAAATGATGAAACGCACTGCAACGCTTGATGCCCAATTCCTCCCGAGTGTACTGATACCCCATATGTGGTGGTAAACTGCTGTACGGGCGCACAGCCTAGTATAGAATGAATGGAGGCGCCATTCACAGCAGATTTGTATTGTCACATTGTACGACCTATAAATTTTTTTTTTTTTTGGTAATGCGATCATATGAGGGCTTATTTTTTATGGGATGAGATACAATGTATAAATAATTTATTTTGGGAGTCTAAAGCTTATTCATGAGATTTTATTAACTATTTCAAGGGGGACACAAACAAAATCATCAATTTTTATTTTGGATTGTGAGCATTTCCCCCCCCCCCCCGCTCACCGTAACGTAAAAATAATATTTTATCTTTATTCTCTGGTTCACTACGATTGCGGTGATACCTCATTTATATAGTTTTTCTTATTTTGCTCAATTTTCCTGAGCAAAACCAATATTGGAGAAAATCGCATTGTTTTTACTATTGACAACTTTTCAGGGCCATAACTTCTGTATTTTTCTGTTGTCAGATCTGGTTGAGGGCTTATTTTTTGCGAAAACAGTTGTTCTTTTCAGTCGTATCATATTAGGTACCGTAACTTTTTTGATCACTTTTTAGAACATTTTTTGTGATGGTGTTTGATGAAAAATTGTATATTATGGGAAGTTTTTCGAGTTTTTTTTTTACGTAGTTCACCGAGCGTGTTCAATATTGATTTAGATTTATTGTACAGATTAATACGGACGCGGTGATACCAAATATGTATGTTTTTGTGCTTTATTTACTGTATATGCATTTTATGTGTTACTGGGGAGATTATGGGACTTTTATTTTATTTATTTATTTAATTATATTATAAAAAGATAAAAAAAATTTTTTTTTACTTTTTTACATTTTCTACTTCTTGGCTTGAATAAGCGATCATCCGATCGCTTATTCAAGCCTTTACACTGCAATACACTTGTATTGCAGTGTATAGTGAAAGTAACTGAGCATGCTGCGCATGCTCAGTTACTTACAGCCGGCTCCTGCCAGGAAGGCAGGACCCGGAGAGAAGAGGAGCCGACAGCCCCGGGTCACTCGTCGGAACCTGGGGCAGTGGCAGGAGGGATCGGATCCCCCGGTAAGCACACCGGGGGGGTCCGATCCACGGGGGACACACTTGCACGCCGCGGTCATGCTTGACCGCGGCGTGCAAGGGGTTAAACACCCGGGATCGGAGTTTTTCCGATCCCGGGTGTTAGTGCCGGGTCTGGGCTGTGATATCAGCGAGACCCGGTGTCCCGAAAACTTCTTCTGATGCGCCGCCGTAGAAAGGCGTCGCATCAGAAGAAGTACCCTTAATGACCGCCGTAAAAACCCGATAGGGCGGTCATTAAGGGGTTAAAGTGGCTCCGTTCCTTAATAAATGTTCTTATGGTCTATTTTCTGTCTGTGATTTTTTTTTCAAAAAGTCCCCAAAAAAGTCTCAAAATGCATAAAAAGTCTCAGCATATCGACCAGCAGGGGCTGGAGTGACTATGAGACTTGAGTCCCAAGTCATAAATCTAGTTTGCATGATGTTGCACTAGCAGTAGTTCTATGTTTAGGCCAGATTAATGAAGAGGTGTATGTAGTCCTGTGAGACTTTTTAGCAGTGAAAAGTCTCAAAAACCCTCAATGTGACTACTTGTGACTTTTTTAGGCCAAAAAAGCCCATGAAAACCAACCCCCTAAGTGTCTGTCATGTGCATCTTTACTTAGGTGCCAGAGATGCAACAGTTCAGCTCTTAATACATCCTATAGTTAAAAAATAAAGAACTAAGTAAAAGAAAAATGAGAGGCACATAAAACATAAAGATATATGAGTGTCTCCCGGTATAAGCTATTTGACTTGTAATGCTGTGTCATCTTTCTGTCTCTTTCCTTTTATGAGAAGGAACCAGTTGGGAGTTTATTTATAGTGCAAGGAGCAATCACTTCAATCGTCTTCCCGAATCTGGTAACATGCAATAATAACAAATGGGTAAAACGTCTTCCCCCTTGAGTGGACTATGTCAGAGAAATATAAGCCGAACTAATAATCTTAGTGAAACTTCAGGTAGTCAACAAAAGCAAGTCTTCCCTCCAGGGTGAGAAATCCACCGTCTGTAATGGCCTGCCAGCTGACTCAGTGGAAGTTTGATTTTCCGTTCCCAGACAGAGATCTGTATATTCTTCTCTTATTTTTTTTGCTTTTTCACAAACGTCAAACAGTCAAGAAATCATCCAGTAGGATAAAAAGATGCAGTTCCACTTAGCACTACATATTGAAAGCGCAATGAAATGCGATCAGTCAACTGAGGACTAACATTTTTATTATTTGTTCCATAGCCCAGAGCTGCAGTCTGTCTTGTTCAGTACATAGCAGTCATGTTAGTGGTCTGTCACTGTTACTCAGGAATAATCTTATAATGCCCCATCCAGAAAACAATGTTACCTGCATATTGTGCTGATGATCAGCCGGTCTCAGTTCACCACTAATCACACATTGACGGCCTAAAAGAGATGTTCCCTCCTTGCCCGTTAAAGGACGTCTACCACCAGGATGAAGGACTGTAAACAAAGCACAATTACATAACGGTGTGTCCCCTCTGACAGGATCTGCTCTTCTTTAAAGTGAACCTGTCACCACATTTTCACAAATGTGGCAGGTTCCTATAGATTCCTAGTAAAATCAGAGTTGTAAACTTGCCTGGTATTTAGGGATTTTTAGAGGAGTGGTTGGTGTTGGCCTAAGCTCATGTGACCAGGATGATATCATCACAGGTCCTTTAGCCTCTTAACATTAGTAAACTGTAACCCATGACCACTTAAAAAATCACACCATGCTTGCATGGACACCATGCAGGCTGCCGAGATTTCATGTGATATGATATGCTGGGATTTCATGAGATATATACTTGGTGTACAGTTTGGTAATGTTAGAAGGCTAAAGGACCTGTGATGATGTCACCCCGGTCACATTACGTTACTGCAGCATGAAGAGAAAGCATGGGAAGGTGCTTCTGGATTCAGCCCGAGGAGGCCACGCCCACCTTGACTCTCTATCGATATCCTTGGATACCAGGTAAGATTCCAAAGTTGAATATATGGAAATCTGTGGGGAACAATTTTTAGATAAGAGAAGAGTATCAGTTAGTTAGTAGGGCTCTACAAGAACCTGCCATTAGCATGTATTTGTGAAAAATTTGTTGACAGGTTCCCTTTAAGCTTCTTATGCCCTTGTTTTTAAGAAAAAAGGCTCTTAAAATTATGCAAATGCTCCAGGGTTCATTAACACTTGCTTGGTTTACAATCCTTGATCCTGGTCGTAGATGGCAGAGATTGAATACCTATCTCTGAGAACTTCTGAGGTGGTAAGGATAACAGAGGAGACACCTGAGTGGCTCACACATAACTCCTAAAGAAGTGAATGTGACTTAGAGTGAACACCATAGCTTTACAAGATACAATGACCATATTAACTACTTGATCATACAAACTAGGGTGTCTTCATGAGATTCACCCCTTCAATAACTACAGGTGAAATCATCAGTCTGTGGAAACCTTGGTGTGGTCTCTGTAATGTGCAAATCTATTCTATTCTAATGGCTTCCCATGTTTTACATTTTTGAAAATAATTGGACACTGGTGCGCAATTGTATTTCGGTTGTCTTGCGCCATTTTCCCATTTTCCATATCCAAGTGGAGCACCATACAGGCAAAAATCTAACTAAACTAATAAGAAAAAGTACACTTCAAAGGTCATTCTCAAGGCAAGGTATCTACGATGTCCCATACTGCTCTATTTTAGAAATCATATATAATTTGTGCCAATAAAAGATTTATTTCAAGAAATTAACTTTTGATATTTGACATTTTGTACCTTCGTTCTCTCTCTACAAGCCTTTTACTCGCTTTTAGCCACTACTGTATGTGTTGATTTTTATTAATACCATTCATAATCCAGTGTCGTGTCATGTAATAATGGCTGTAGTTATGTCTGTAGAGATCTGACTCAGACAAATCCGAAGTAAAGCGTGGCGCATACAGAAATGAATCACACAAGACCAATAACAATAAACAATATACACAACCTAATGTTACTGCGGTGGGGGACCGCCACACATTATCGGATTACTTTTAAGTGATTTGTACATGGAGTTTGTTCAGAAAAATTATACTAGAGGAATCAACAGTAGAAAAAAACAATTGAATATTTCCGAACAGAAACAGGAAGGACATGGTTACCTATGGGGACCATGAGTGTTACAGCGATACCCTAATTAATCTAACTAATGAATAAAACTGACATATTCAAAATGTAACACTAATTGACTTCTATATGGGATTTTCTTGCTCAAAAACCATTAATCACCGATCCACAGAATAGGTCATTACCACCTTGATAACAAGTGCTATACTATAATGATTCTGCATTGTTAAAGGGGTTGTCTAGTCCTAGCAAGTTGGGACTTACTCACAGAATAAGGCCTAACATGTTTATTGACAGGGGTCTCCCCAGATCACAAGATCTGGTGCACCCGAGATGACTGGACTGCTTCCTTGATCTCTATGGATCAACGTTGATCTCTATGGATCTATGCTGTTGATAGGGCCTAACTTGGTATGACTAGACTAAGGTTGGTTTTATGGAGAGGGTTCACAGGCTGAGCCTTCTCAATACATGGTGGGTATATGCTATAATACACAACAGATACCCACCGTTAAAGACCAGATCAGTCTAGGGCAGTGGTGGCAATCCTATGGCACGGGTGCCAAACGTGCCACTCTGAGCCCTCTCAGTGGGCACTCAGGCTGTTGTCCCATCAGACAGGACTTCAGAGATCCTCCTGCAGGCCCAGGATGTGACACACTCAATGTTATTTTAAAGTGAGATTGCAGGAAGAATAGATGTGGACATGGTCGGATTTTCATTGAAGCCAATGAAGCTCCTGATCTTGGTCCCTGTTCAGTGGGTTGTCAAGGGAAGCTCCAATGGCAATCCAAATTTTCCCTCCTTCTGTCAACGATATTGGTGTCCTCAGGAATGTTGAAAGCTGTGCTATAGCACGGAGCAATAAGATTTTAATAAGTTAATGCTAGAACCGCTGTGTTGGCACATAAGTGGATCTGGGTTGCAGTTTGGGCACTCGGTCTCTAAAAGGTTCGCCATCACTCGTCTAGGGTAGCTAGATATTGACTGGGTTCATTGCTCCCCATGGTGTAAATTCATTGCTATGATAGCTCTGCTATGACTTTCATAGAACAAACTGAGTTATACACCGCCATGGGCAGGGCTCAGCTCCTCCTACAAAAAATGACAACATACACAGTTTCATACACCAAAGAATGAAAAAATGATGGGTGATACAGCAAACAAAAGTTTACAAAAGTTTTAAATGTGTTTAAATTTATTAAAACATAAAACCTATAGAAATTTGGTATCTCCATGATAACTCAATCCCAAAGAATAAAAGGGCATGTGTCTGGACCGTAAAGATAAAAGACATAAAAAATGCCTGTAAGAAAATGTCATTAATTTCAAAGCATTTGTCATTTTTCCATCTTCCCAGTACATTGCATGGAAAATTACACTGTAACAAATTGCATAGATTTCTGTGGAGATGATAAAGATACAAAAATAATAGAGAAGTAAAAAAGCTCAAGTATTTGGGAAGAGAAGAGCAAGAAACAAATGTAAAAACAGAAGAGAGGATCGGTGGAAATGGGTTAATTAATGGTTGGCCGTTGTGTGACACTTGGTATCCTCACCAATCAGTTATTATACCCTATAGACAGAGCTGGAAGAGCACACACAGCTCTGTCCATAGTACCTGGCAGGCGCCGCTTTTATTCACTCCTATAAGAGCGGTGACTGCCGTAAGTGAGAAAACTGCAAACACTACAGATTTACTTGATTTTGCATATTTTATCTCCCCAGTTTATTACAGGTGGTCCCCTACTTAAGAACACCCGACTTACATACAACCCCTAGTTACAAACGAACCTCTGGATGTTGGTAAATTATTGTACTTTAGCCTTAGGCTACAATAAACAGCTATAAAAGTTATTAAAGGTGTTTGCAATTAAGATTTATTGTTAAACCTGATTCTTATGACAATCCAACATTTTTAAAATCCAATTGTCACAAAGACCAAAAATTATTTGGTTGGGGCTGCAATTGTAAAATATACAATTTCGACTCACATACAAATTCAACTTAAGAACAAACCTACAGAACCTATCTTGTATGTAACTCGGGGGCTGCCGGTAATCTATAAAGAATTAGAAACAGTAGAGAAAAGTTTAATCTTTGGAAAGTATTGGGCCATTCATAGTACCAGGCATGGTCATTGTTAGTGTCCCAACTATGTTTTTGAAAGTGCATAATATTTAGCTGAGAGAAACAAAGTTGGACAATCCCTTGAATAATAAACAGTATAAAATACGACTGGGAGTCCAGATTACCCCATTCAGTGAAACTCTGCTGTGTTGAACTCACTGAACGAAAATAGTTGACTTTCTGTGTGCTAAGCAACTGCATGTTTCAGCACATTATACCTCATAGATTATAAATGTCACGATTTCAGGCCTGCAGTAGGTTGGGAAAATTAACATAACAAATTCTATCAAGTATAGATAAATCACACTTTGCTTGTACTGTTCTTTATGCTTGGCAACAGGGAGAGGTGCTTAACAACAGCCACTTTACCAGGCGCTTTCTGTGCCGAGGGTTACTACTCACCATGATGTTCTCCAGTAAGGACACCGTGATTGAAAGAGCATTTTATTCCATTCAAATATTGAATTGAATAGAACAGAACTTTTACTTTATTCATAACTTTTATGTTAGCATTTTTATGAGGCAACTTATCCAAGTACTGTAAATCTAAAGCCAGTAAATGGTGCGGCTTTGTGCCGGGTGTGGTTAGGTAGTTGTCACTCTGTAGAGTCATGCATGTGCAGTCATGAAGAACATCAGCATGTATGATATGAAATATTTCAAATGTATGCCCTACCCTACCCATTGTTATTCTGGTGAAAAGCCAAAGTCATAGCCGTAGTCGAACTCTGTCATCAGAGCTACTTTTGCCAAAGGTAGTACATATATATTGCTTTTCTCTTGTTAGGGCCACATAGAACCTACAGAGTTGTGTCAACTTGAAGACGTTTCTGCTGCTCTAATTATGTTGAAGAGTAGAACATAGAAGTCTAAATACAGAAACTACAACAACACAGCAAATCCTATATCCAATATCTGACCTGCCAAGACAGCTCTGACCCATCTAAACCTGGATGCTTCAGCTTGGTTTTATTGGAATTGAGGTATCGAGAATTAGATCCTTTGGGAATATTCTGTCAATTTCTTAACACTATTCTTGAACCATTTTTGATTCCTGTTGTACAGGGCACTGCCATTAGGATATACCACTTGAATGAGGTACAGCAAAATTTTGGTGTTGGCTTAGATGGTGGCACGCCTTATAGATACTGTACTTCCCCAACAATTCCCGGGAACCATGAGCATTACACTTTCCTTGTTGGCTTAGTTTATTTCTGTAGTGTATCATGATGTCATGGAGCTGAGACACATCCACATGATGTAATATAAAATGTGACCAGACCTTCTATGTTCACATGATGAGTGTAGAAGCTTTTGGCAGAGGGCTAACATGAGACAATCTGTATCTTATCAATGTGAGTCCATATATTGTAGACTGTGATACTTTGTGTTCTGACATCTTTGTCTTATAGTGATACATAATCTTTTCAGAGTGGAGAACATTTTGCTGGTTTTCCAGTTGGATAATATGTAGAAGGAGTTGACCACTGCAAACAGAGAACGCTCTGAAGTGACCCAGTTGCCTCGCCATCAATTCGTCCTTGTCAAAGATTCTTTGTTCATATGACTTTGAAGGTAACTACTTACAAAACTGAGAGGTCATTGGCCAGCACAAGTTTTGTTTGCCTGCAGCATAGGACCATTTGTTAACTCCTTTAGTTTACTTGAAAAACTAACTTTATTTTTATGATAGTGAAATGCTCTAGGTGGGCGTCACCAGAGACCCTCTGGGCTCTGGTTATTACATACTCCCAAGAGCACTCATCACCCATCTTCCCAGATAAGAAGTGCTCCTGGGGGGTGTTTATAGGCCAGAGACCCCAAGGCCTGCAGGGGCTCTGGTGACAACTCGGGGAGCACTGGGGGTTCATTAGCATAAACATAAATTTAGTTCTCGAAGTACAGCACCTAATAAACATTGGGGGGGGGGGGAATGTATCACTGCTTCTACACCAGTTTTCAGTGAAATATTGACAAACGCTTACACACTGCAAAAATTAGGAATTGCGACTATGCCACCTCCACATAGTGGGGCATAGAGGGATCATAGAGGGGTGTGACCAGCGGTGGAGTCCCTGCCCTTTCCCTGCATACTTTTTACACAAAACTATGCCAGGTCAAACCATGCCGCCTGACGCATATCTGGCAAGACATGCGGGCGTTGCCGCTATGATAAACCGGCGCCTGCGTATGATAAATTCCCCCAAAATTGTTCTAACCACACTGCTGGGTTCCTACCCGGTAATATTAACAGTTAATTTTCAGGAAATGACAGTACATTTCCTTTAAAGTGTCAACCCTTTATTAGTGATTTCCTTCAGCCTACCAGAAGGCTCAGATGTGAGGGGCTAGGTTTCATTTGTAGAGAGGAATCAGTTATTTGTATCAACAGGAGAAACTAACAATTGATTTGTTGAGTCAAAATGAACTCCTTATAGAGTGGTCTGTGGGATTTGGCAAACCATTGGCAATAGATTGTTATGAGGGTCAATATTTTTCCCTACAGATAAATGGTGGGGGGTGTATCTGACAACTAAGTATCATCTCTGCTCTATTGAAAACAAACTTTGCAGTCTATATAATTTTTCATTGGGTAATACCCAGATGCATAGACAACCTAACTTCTATGGGGCAATACCTTAACTAGGGTTGTATCAAAATAAACAGTATGATGAATATTTCCTGCCCAATTCTTATGTTTACATCCAGGACAATGAGGCACCAGATATGTCTGCTGGCACTTTCCTCCATCATGTGAGAAAGAATGTTCTCCATTACGTCACAGTCCTCCTATAAAAAATATTCCAATGGTCCAGCTGATTTCCGCAAAGACTTCAAGTTTATTAGTTCATATTCTCATTAATCCACGCGTTTCAGACGACTAAACCGTTCTTAATCATGGTCTGATATCATCTCAAGAAACTAGACTTATCCTATTATTCTGTACCTCAGCTTGCACGTGTCATATACAAATTATGAGCTTGGATGATCTTAAAGGGGAATGTTCCTATGTTTATCTTCAGAATATGCCATAAATACAACATAGATGTTAGTTCAACGCCAGGGACCCACACCTTCCAGAGGTGGGATCCAAATCTGTCATGATTAAACATGAGACTACCCCTTAAAAGGGTGATATTTTCCACACCGGATACATGGTGGAACAATGTGCCACCATCTACAGTGATTTCTGGGTTTTTCGTGCCTCATACACCTTCTCTATTTTTCAGAGGCACTATGTTTTGGCAGGGACAAGGGAAGATGTAAGATGCTGAAAGATTTAATTCCCTTTCCTGGAAGTGAGAAACTCAACGGCAAGGCTGATCAATGCTGTGAGTCAGCAAATTTACAGAAATGATTTATTATGTAGATCATCATTACTTAGCCTTTGCTAGTACAGGAGCTATAGTGTTGTGACTGGAAGTATAGCCATGACTAGCAATGTATTTACAGCTTGGGCTGCCGGAGGCCAATGCTAATAAATTGGATTTCAAGACACATTTTTGACCGATGTAATAAAAACTTCCAAGCACACAAAAGTGACATATGTTTTCAAGACAGCCTAGATGTCCCGTCAAGTTCATGATTAGTTTTAGAGTCAAATGATGAGAAACTGTCCTGTATTTTAGTAATAAAATAAAATATAAGCCACTTTAATGGGAAAAAAAATGTTGAATACACAAGATCCTGAGACTTTATTAAGTTGCGTGAAGGAGGAGTACATGACTGTGATCATTTATGTGCTGCAATGTACTCTGTATTGTAGTATATTAGGACCCAATAGGCGCCAGGTTAGGGCTCACCTAGTTATCTTTTTTAGTTCTTAGCATTCTTGGCAATTCCTCATTACAATATCTAGTTATCATGGCATCTGAAAAGTAAACTTACCATTTGCTTTTATGCATTGTGAACCAAACATACCTTTTGAATGCTTTAGTTACACTGATGCAGAAACATATCTTGTTGAATCACTGAACCGAGAGGTTTTGCTTAAAAAAAAAATTATTATAACATTTTGATAATAAGGCCCTGTCCCTCCTTTGGCTGGCTCAGTGCTCTCCTCTTACCCTAATTATGCACTGCTCCAACCTTGTCCTGCACAGCATAAGGTGAGAATACGTCATCACTGTGTTGTCCCTGACAAACAGAAGTAATCAATAGCTGCACCATCCCCCAGCTGCTGTGTATGCGTCATCCAAGTGAGGTTGATTACTCCTGTCTGGACAGTTCAGGAAGCTTCATGTGTAATGTGTTTATGTAGGCAGCCTACCTATAGCCCAGCTTTCCCAGTGTCCTGAATTTTAAAATAGTTTTTTTAAGAAGAACCACTCGGTTCATGGGTTAAACAAGATGTTTCTACATCAGTGTAGCTACAGCATTCTCCAGGTATGTTTGATTCACAAAGCATAAAAGCATTGTAAGTTCAACTCGTCAACGTTGTTGCAGTGTAGGAACATATTCTGGAAAATGGCTGTGCCTTCAGTAACAGCATAATAGGTTTACAGATGACTAAAATATTATAATGTATCAAACTTTGATATTACAAGTGGGTTTCAGTCAGATGAACTGCAATGTCCTCACTGGAAGTCTGGGAGCTGAAGGCTCCGGACCATAGCGACAGGAAGTTGGATAGGGCTCCCACAGCCAACGGGACTCTCCTTGTGCCATATACATCATGGCTTGGTGAGTTTGGGAGGCTCTGAAAAAGAAGCCATCCTCCTGGAGTCATAACTCAAAGAAGCAGGTCCTCAATCTTCTCCCTGACTTTATGGAAGGGTGCCACCTAGCAGATGCTTCTTGGGATTTGTAGCTCTAGTTTTTCAGTATTGGGGAAACCAGGTGGCTCCTGGTGAAGTCAGGGCTCTAAAACGGTGGATTCTTTTTAAGCAGCCAAATCAAATTTTTTGAGAAATCATCTCATCTATAATCCTATATTACATTCTCAGTGATATCAGAAGTAAGTTTTAGGTGGGTTACATAGTGTGATATCACAACCACTTGTGGTTTATAGTACCAGCATATATTTTAATAAGTTGCACCAGGCCTCAGATCCATGGTGCTTTTCTATACAGTTATTAAAGGGGTCTGTTGCTTGTTGGATAGCTTGTTAGCTAAATGGATAATCTCTGTAGAATATCGGTAGAGTTCATTAAACCTAGTTCACAATTCTCTGATCCTGAACTTCCTCCTTAATATGTTTTTGCTGTTACCTGCATTAAGCTAATTACCTGACGCTAAGATCTTTCTCCTTATCTATGAATTAATTTACTATGGAAACAGAGAATGAAGTGTGACATTCACAAACAGGCAAGTTATACTGAGAGCAAGGTTGTAATAGAGGATCTACAAGCAACATTTAAAAGGAAGTCTACCATCAAAATCCATCATAATAAACATGGGGCACTTACTCATAGATCCAGGCTCCGTGACTATGTTAATCTTCCTATATTTTGTATCTTTGTCCTCCTTCCTTCTAAAATCAACTTTTAAAATTATTCTAATGAGCCTGAAGGGTTACTACAGTAGGTGGTTCCCAGAGCCCCACCATGCTCCAGATTTACTGGCTATTAGACTGTCTCCCCTGTCCCCCTGCATTTCCCCCTCGCTCTGCCTGATGTAATCTAACTGCAGCAGACAATGTTACAGTGCACAGTGGGAGGGGCGAGTGCTTTTTCCACAGTGTAACAACCTGGGAATCGGCAGCAAAAAGGGGCTCTGGGAACCACATCAGTAGCCCTTCAGGCTCATTAGCATAATCTCAAGGTTGATTTTAGAAGGAAGGAGACCATGGATAACAGATATATGAAGATTACTACAGCCACGGTGTCTGGATCTATGAGTAAGTGACCCTGGTTTGATGGTAGATTTCCCTTAATTGTTGACCCTACACATACAATACTTGTTGACTTTTAGAGGCTGTAAGAGAGATTTCACTTGAGATGTTTAGTACCTTATGGTGCTCATAGTTAGGTGGTGTAAAAACTAGAGACAGTGACCCTGTGAAGAATTTTTAAAGAGGAGGGATAACCCGTTTGGCGTGCTATATCTTCCTGGATACCGAGTGATAAAGGCGAAGAAAAAGGGAGATTCATGGAAGATAGTGGTCATACTAAAACTTGTGGCCAGCTTTGAAGTATTTACCCAACCTCCATAGACTGATCAGACGTCACTTTCTCAGGTCAGGTTTCTATCCAGTCAAACAGCTCGAATAAATTCATCATAAATGTCTGATTGATGGGATCGCAAACCCCTGTATCATATATAAGAACAGCTAGGAGATTAAATGGATAGTTGGCCACACATGGAGACGGCCATTCTATTCTCCACTGCTCCACCTAATTCTACAGCATCATAGATATAGATCGTCTGACCACTGCTTCACCTAGTTCTACAGCGCTTTAGATAAAAAATTGCGTGACTACTGATCCACCTTATTGTACAGCGCTTTAGATATACATTGTGTAACCACTGCTTCACCTAATTCTATGGCACCATAGATATAAATTGTATGACCACTGCTCCACCTAGTTCTACAGCACTTTGGATATAAATCGTGTCACCACTGCATGTAATTCTATAGCGCTTTGGATACAATTTGTCTGACCACTGCTCCACCTAATTCTATAGCGCTTTGGATACAATTTGTTTGACCACTGCTCCACCTAATTCTATAGCGCTTTGGATATAAATCATGTCACCACAGCTCCACCTAATTCTACGCCGTTTTAGATATAAATTATGGGACCACTCCTCCTTCTAATTCTACAGCGCTCTAGCTATAAATCGTGTGACCACTGCTCCACCTAATTGTATGCCGCTTTAGATATAAATCGCGTGACCACTGTTCCACCTGATTCTACAGCACCATAGATATAAATTGCGTGAACACTGTTCCACCTGATTCTACAGCACCATAGATATAAATTGCGTGACCACTCCTCCACCTAATTCTAATGCACCATAGATATAAATCGTGTTACCACTGATCCAACTAATTGTATGGAACCATAGCTATAAATTGTGTGACCACTACTCCACCTAATTCTTTGGTGCCATAGATATCAATTGCGTGACCACCACTTCACTTATTCCTCCTTGTGCAGTTAGGAGGACTTTCTATGGAGTGATGGCAAATATTCAGGCTGCTGCTCCTTTCAATATTCAAGGAAACAAACACTATACTAAGCTGCCCGACCCCTCTGTAAGCGATCACTGGGGCTCCAGAGATCAGATAATCGTCTACTTCGTGACAAAGCAATAAATAGTTTTTGTGGGATAACATCTTGAAACCAGTCAATGATTTTGAAAATCAGCACGAGATTATCCCATGCTGTACCCTGCAGAATATATTTGTCAGGATCATTCACTAAATAAAACTGAAAAGTAGCGAGGGAGGGGGAAATATATTTTTAGGTTACTTTCAGCATTCATTTCTAGGTTTCTTTCTCAGCTTCACATAGATTTCCCTCTGTGGTGACACCCTATTATCACATCAGCACCCAGGCCCTATGGAGGATTTCCCTGAACATTTCTGCAGTCTAAAGCCTTAAATATATATTCCAAGATGAATAAAACCAACAATTTAAATAATTGTAAATGATAGAACTATCTAATATTAATGATTAGATTATGAGCATTATAGCCCCATAGAGGGAAACTCTTTGATTTATACATACACCATACATGATTTATCACCCACTATAAAGGCGTCCCCCACCCCCGGTACGTCCTGTATTTCAAGCAGGGAATTATCATTCAGTACATGTACAACAATTGTAAAAAGACATCTGGTTCATTTCACTTAAGATTCATATCTGAAAGTTTAGGTACTTTACAGGCTCGTCTGGTGAAACTTAAATTTTGGCCACAATTTGTTTCATGTTAAACATAACATTTGGTAAAATCATGTATTCTATTTGCATTCCTTCAAATTCAATGAACGATGACATGAATATTTTCATCATTTCGCGATCCTACAAATTTCTTGTTTTTTTTCTGGTATCAGTATCTGAGGTGTAAATTTATACTATAATGTATCAATTATTACACTAGTCTTTTCTATTGGGTATAAGGCACCTTATAGGCACCTAGTGCGCCAGGCACCCTTTTAATCCCATCACGTTATCCCGGTGATCTGTACTCTCAAAAGATTTTACCATTTTCAGGTGTAATCAAGTAATGGAGTTTAAAAGAGCCATCCAGTTTCCATACATGGGGGCACATTTACTTACCTGTTCCTTGGAATTCACAGAAAGTGCATTGTCCAACAATAATGGACTATGCTGCGATTCACTAAGATCTTGTACCCGATATCCTGCTTCTGTCACTTCCCCGATCAGGTCCGACAGAGTTCACCTTCTTCTTCCTGGTGCATGTAAGTGCATTGTCTTGCGACACAATTTGAAACTTAAATCCCACGCTCAGTCCGAATCAGTCGGATAGTCCAATAGCCGCCCCTCGATTTATGTTGCATGGAAGCCAGCAGCGGCAAAATCCGTGTGCGACACAATCCCAGCGCTTAACCCCTGTTAAATCCCTGTCAAAGCTGCACTAATCCCGAAATCGGCGAACAGTCCGCCGAAAGTGTGTACCGCGACCCTTAGTAAATAAACCCCATGGAGTCTGCACTAGGCACAGACTGACCACACTCTGGTCTCTCCCGTTCAAGGAATAGTAAGTACAGTTAGGACTTATTCAATAGCTCATGCTACATACAGGCATATTACATTATGTTAAGGCATCTGCTGATGAATATTCACTCTGTTTTTACTTATTTCATTTTATTTAATTTAATACAGACAGTTTTCGGGTTACATACAAGATAGGGTCCATAGGTTTGTTCTTAAGTTGAATTTGTATGCAAGTCAAAACTGTATATTTTATAATTGTAGATGCAGACAATTTTTTATTTTTTTTTGCCCCAGTGACAATTGGAGTTTCTAAATTTTTTGCTGTAATGGGAACAAGGATTATCAATAAAGCTTCATTACAGACACCTTACAGCTGATCATTGCAGCCTGGGACTATAGTAAAGTATCCAGAGAGCTTCACCATAGGTCACAGTGGGCAGAGGGGTCCGTCTTCAACTAGGGGTCGTCTGTAAGTCGAGTGTTTTTAAGTAGGGGACCGCCTATATAACTATATCTGGTGTATAGTTGTAGCATCTTTGTCACATTGAAAATGCTATTCAATTACTAGCGGTATGTTACAGAGCAGGTAGACTTTGTATATTGTTTTATGTGAAAAGATTTATTAGAACTTTTTACTTAATTAGTATATGAATGTGTTCACCTCTTCCTGCTCTATAACATGCAGATAGGATTGTATGTATAATCTGCTTAGCTCCTCCTGTTATATAGCATCCTGCCAGCAGATAAAACACTACATACAATCTTCTCAGCTCCTACTGCTTTATAACATGCTGCCTGCAGATAGGAAACTATTTGCAATCAGCTCAGCCCCTCCTGGTCTATAACAAGCTGCCTGCAGATAGAACATCATCGGTTCAGCTCCTCCTGTTCTATAACTTGCTACCAACAGCTAGGTCACAATGTACAATCAGCTCCTCCTGCTGTATAATATGTTGTTGCAGATAAATCCTCTCCTGTCACTTTATATCATGGTGTTAACTCCTTATAGAAAATGTATGAGTTAGCCAAGTGAGTAGGTGCTGCCATTACAGATTGGCATTGACAGTTCAGGTTTTTTAATGGAGTGTTTTTCAGTATTTTTTTCCATGGAGAATAGAAATATTTACTAAAATATGTTATGAGAGGGGACATTTCCTCCTTGAAACAGCTTTTAGCTCTCCACCTAGTGGCGGCTCTGCAAAGCCAGAATTTTACAAATTATATCCATGGTCAAATCATTTTGTACAAATCCTGCACTAAATAAAAATACTCTCATTTATAATACCAAAAACTGTTGTCTAGCTCATAACTTTAATAGGGAATTCAGAAAAATCGGGCTCTGAAGACTCGTAGAGCACAATTATGGTCTTAGCCCCGAGCAGATGGCTGACCACATCCATAGAATTCCGAAATAATAATTTTTAATATTCTAACCGTAGATACAATGAGTAATAAATTAATTTCCTCAAATAAAACCGAATCATATCTAACTTAATGTTATGTTAGACCCATGGGCAATCCAAATAAAGTCGGTCTAGACAATCGATAAACTTGTACTTTAATTTTCCTGGTCATATTTTGCCCTATTCGACTCCTCTTCCTGTACTGTCTTCTTTCAAAATGTATAAAATAGCACATCCAATGGCCCAGATCTTTTCTGTAAGCTAAAGCTCCATTAGAATAAAGTAATTATCTCTCCTTTGTTCGCGAGTCACCAGCTGCTTCTCAGAGGTAATAGAATTTATGCAAATCTGCTTGTTAAGGTAGCGGGAGGATCTATCCAATTCTATATTCCAGGCAGGGAGCTTTGTATATGTGAGGGGAGGTCATTGACAGACCTGGAGGAGCGGCGCTGAGTGCAGGACCCATCCTCTGCATGTCATCCAATATTGCTATATATTTGCAGAAACATGACTTTAATAATGCAAAATAGAAAACGTTGTCTTCCAAAGTGCCGCTCCAGGCCCTTGATACATACTTGAAGACTTCCTCAACCCCAGCTCCTCGTATATCACGAAACAATCAGGAGGTTAAGGAGACAAGTGGTTTTTCCAGTATCTTTAAATGGCCCTGACAGGAGTTGAACCTACAAGATCATATAGTAGAAAGCAACATATTGACCTCCATGAGGACATCCCTTCATAGGGTGCGATTACGACCTGTTACCTCTACAGAGCTCTGGTGTTTTCTGCGTGACACCAGTAATATGAATAACCGCTCCGTGCTTCTATATAATATGAACGCAGTGTGCGGGGGATCCTAACCATATTACAGGTGACAGCCGTCTAGTGTGGGGGCGTCACACGCTTAACCTCTCACCAGAGGGGGGCGCTAATACTCTTCACTTCCAAAACCTGATAACTATACCAAAGCTTTACTAACACGTCACTTTGATGTTTGTGCTTTCTACTATCAGATGAAGCCACCTCCATTCAAAATGCATTGAAAATTGGATACGACTTATCAAGCTGACAGCACCGGATGAGCGTGGGGTGCAATAGACCTCGGCATTGATCATTAGCCAATTCCGGAAAAAAGAAGGAGAATATTTGCGGTATTATATTCACTATGTTCCCACAAAATGACAATTATAGTATTAGTTTTGCGGTATGTTTGGAACGATATGTTAAGCCGGTAGCTATAGCTCCTAAGAGGTAGGGATATAGTAGAATAGACTCATCTGTTTCTGTACCGATTTTGTGAGTATACTGGAAAATGCTCAGAGTCTTTGAAATGTCAAAGTGCTAAAGAAACACAAGGTTTAATCTGGCTGCGATGCACATAATGTTCTTTATTCATGCACTTTCACGCACATTAAATGGTAACACTCAAAGCGATTTCTTAAGATGGATTTCTGCCGTGCTCTGTTTTCATTGCTCTGTGCTGAAATCTGTTATCAGAGAAGCAGTGAATTGCAGATGGCTGCTTATACCAAGCTGGTTTTGCCCCTTTTTCCATGGTCTAAGTAATCCCAAATTTAGTATAGATGAGGCCCTTTATTGGATGTGACAGAGATCTGATAGGCTCTGCTAGAAGGCAGCATGAACGGGTGCGAGTATGGAAATGAGGAAGATGGAAACTTGAGGTCATAGATAAGAAAATTAAAGCCAGACATGGGTGTTGAGTTGTATAGGGAAAGATTAGAACTTTGTCTTCAATGTCATATACCAACAGCTGACTACATGGAGAGGGAGTATATGTCAGCAATCCAAAGTAACAAAGGGTTGCGGCACTTCTTAAAAAACAATATATTCTTTATTTCTTCATTTTAAAATTGCAGGGGACATGGCAGAGGTTTTGCCTATGTATATGTTAGCACCCAGCAGCCATAGGATTTAACAGTTCAGAGCCAAAGCCATCCCATGTAACTGTGCATAGGCCCTTTGGGGTTTAATACTGGGATAGCTGGAGGAGGGGAGACATAATTACCCCCTTCGGTTGGATGTCATGGGTGTAGCTTTTAAAGGTGTTGATCTTGTTCATAAGTTGCTCATTTGCCTTTACTGGCTTATGGATAATCCTTGAATGTGATCCAGTGATTCAGCAGTCCTGCTAGTTACTTTTGTATTGTGTGCAGACCCTCAGTGCTTCTTTCCTTACATCTCTAATCTCTGCTGGATAGAAGGTACTGCAGCAGCACAGTTATGCCCCCCCCTTCCCCTCTTCCTGTGCCCATCAGTGAGGAAGAACAGTGAAAAGAAAGACACAGTGGGAGATTTACACTTTCCATAGCTAGAGAATATTCCTCTTAATGACTCAGCTCTCTGAGGAGATTAGACTATCCAAGGACTTTCTGTAAAGATTTAAGTTATTGGCCCAGATTTATTTAAGTCCCTGCACCAGTCTGACTTTGCACATTCTTAAAGAAGTGAACGCAACACATTTATGTCGTGGCTGCACTATACCCGACTCAACACAAATTTCTGCACACAAAGGGGCACTCTGGTCCTGTTGGACCATGCAACACATTTATCATGTGGTGTTCAATAAAATTGAACGGCTTATGTTAAAGGAGCACCAAAAAATTTCGGTGCACTCTGTCGGTACAGTGCAGGGGACGCCAGATTCTTGAAGAATGGGAGCCACAATTCATGAATCTGGCGTCCTCTGTGCCCTCCACAGGCCGACTGCACATAGTGCAGTTTGCACTGTTTTTCATACATGTGCCCAGTGGATATAGGACAGAAAGCTGATTTATACAACTGCTTAAAGGGAACCTGTCATCAGAAATTGGTCTAATAAACGATTACTAGTATGTTGTCGAGCAGCTTTAGACCTTCCAGGTCATGTTTCTTTCATGGCCCAGTGTGGTTCCATCACCCAGAAAATCAAATTTGAAGTGAGTTGTTAATTGGTTGCATAAAGTCAAGCAGGCGGAGAGTTTAACATGGAAGTCAAGCTTTCCCTTCCTAAGAACGCCTCCTCCACAATGTGCATCAGACTTCAGGAGATCTGGTCAGTGATGTCTCTAAATGCAGGACCATCAATTACAGTGAAGGGGCTTTCTGAGGAAGAGAGAGCTTGACTTCAGTGTTAAACTCTCTACCTCCGTGACTTTATACAACCAATTTACATCTCACTTCAAAGTTGATTTTCTGGATGATGCCAACGCACTGGGTCATAGAAGAAACATGATATTGAAGGTGTTCAGCTGCTTGACAACATACTGGTAGTGGTTTATTAGGTCAATTTCTGGTGACAAGTTACCTTTTAATAAGGAAGAAAGGTGATGAAAAAGGATGTAGGAACATATTCCTTTAATAAAGAATATTACAAAGTTTATTATTTTCATGTGCACTATTCATTTATGCAATTCTGGTCTCGTACATCCCACCCCATCGTCAACAAATAAGGATATTGACAAAAATATTCTGGCTGGTGTAGTATAGTATAGTATAGTACAAGTATAGTATAGTACAGTATGTCAAAACACCTTTTAATTTATTCATAATTCTGTATGAATAGAAATTTCTACTTTTTAGAACCCTGAATTATGAAGATCCCCTCCCCTCCAGCTAACTGTCAGTTAAAACAGATAGAGGTATTACCGGAATATAACCAGTATAGATATAAACAATACTCCTATGTAAATGATGATAGATCTTCTATAACGTGACATTTCTTGCTTGATTTGTTTTCAGTTTTAGGCTGCAATCTCAAACAAAAATGTCAGCTAATAATATATGGGCGGAAACGATGATCATTTTATGGCTGGATATACGCGATTGGTTCTAACCATCTTTGAGATAAAAATGTGAGATCGCGAAAACAAATTTTACACCACATATTTCATTGGCTCTATATTGCAGCCTGCAGAAGAGAATGTAGTTCTGCCCGCACTTGGAGAAAGTTGAGTTGTGGTGCAGTGTGTTTTAGAATCAGATATGAAGAATGAATAATGAAAACTGATAGTGAATTTCCATAAATGTCCTATGCATTTATGGCCTACTTTTGGATATCCGACCTATTGGTAAGACCCATACCGTACAAAGGCTACGGGGGGACATGTGGCAGCCATTTTTTCTACAGCTCGCACATGTTCCCATTCACTTCTATGGAGGTTGTGTATTCCAAAGCCCATGGATGTGTGTTGGTCCCCATTTGTGTGTTAGTAGAACTCACCTGCTGATGACACATGAACGGCCTATGGCCTATGGGACTGTTCTTTGTGGCCCCTGAAACTGCTCACTTTGGGACCAGGTAGCCTAAGCCTGCCATAACCAATCCGGATTGAGAAGTATATTCATGTTTGTAGTTAAGTAAGGTTTAATATTGACCTTCTAAAAAAGTACATGACAGCAATAAAATATATAAATAATAAAATGAATAATAAAAAATGTATATGTCTAATCTTCTTGGTTTTTTTTTCATGCATTGTCTTAAAGGGATCTGGGATAAGAAAAAAAAAACATAAAAAAATATTTCCCCCGTTCTGGCTCCTGGTTCCTCAAGTACATGTGCTAGGGGGCTTGAGCTCAACTGGTCATTCCGGAGAGGGTGGTGGTTGGCGTGGAAGGGTCAAGAGACCCACTTTATTTAATGAGAGGCTTCCTCAGTCAACGGAGGTTACATACGTTTTCTTACAAATATTTTCATATACATTGGGAATCCGAACCCCAAGGGTCACATTCTAGTGTACTGAAGTCAGCATCCTTTATTTATGTTTCTTTACTATGTGTTTCAATAGGGAGTTCCATTTATTAATAAGGACTTCATAGTATTCACATGTGGCGCTCTAAAACCAAAAATGTTTTTATTGGACACACTTTCTTGGCTAGTTCCTGACTCATTTTTTTCTTCAGTTATCTTTCAGAATTATTTTCATGTAAGTCCATGTAGATTAACTTAAAGGGGTTGTCCACTTTCACAAAATAATTGGTATTGTTTGTGTGATGAAAAGTTAGACAATTTTCTAATATACTTTATGTATAAATTCCTCAGCTTTTCCAAGATCTCTGCTTGCTGTCCTGTTGTAGAAAGCTTTTATGTTTGCTTCCAGTGGATACAAATCTGTCCATGGTCATGTGATATCACACAGGTGCATGAGCCTGTGCCCCTCGTGTCACGCTCACGCCACTTTCCTGGCCTCAGCATCCCGCCGTGCATGTCTCCGCCTCCTATGGCGCGTGTGCACCGGCACTCGAAAATTTAAAGGGCCAGCGCACAGCTGATTGGTGCTGGCCTTCCCCTGGAAATTGTATAAAAGCCAGTCTCTCCCAGCATTCCCTGCCGGATCTTTGTGCTTTGTGCCGGATGTGTTGCTCCCCGCTCACGTCCGCCGGAGTTCACCTTCTTCTTCCCGGTACATGTAAGTGTTTGGCTTTTGACACAAATTTGAATGTTAAATCCCGCGGTTATTCCGAATCAGTCGGACCGTCCAGCGGCTGGCCCCCCCCCACCCCCATTTATGTTGCGTGAAAGCCAGCACGATTGTGACACAATCTGATCACTTGTGATACAATCCCTGCGCGATCCCCGAAAAGTCGGGAAACCCAATGAAAATGCAGCCGCAGGACCCTTAGTAAATAAGCCCCCAGGTGCTATTCCAAAAAATTCAGATATTCCAAAAAATGTTTTCCATCAAGGCTACCACACAGTAGCCATGAAAAGTGCCATGTCACAGACTGGGCACACTGCCGGGGACATATTGATACGTTGTACGGATTTCTGTCCTCGGCAGTATCGTCAGTCCGTTACACTTTTCACATTCCATGCTCATCATTCCATTACTGATCCGGCTAGTGTGTGGCAGCCTTCAGACTGTCAAATAGCTTGCACTGCTTTTAGGTTATTCCATATAACTGTGACATACACAGGAATTTATTTAGTATTAGTTATGTTGTGCACTGTTATTTTTCTCTAACAGTGATTGATAGTTAGAAAAGTATTTTTTCAGATATTAATAATAGGTACTTCAACTTGTAAGTTCTCCAGCTACTAAAATGACAGTACTAGGTGGCTTACTGCTTCACTTTAATTGGCTTCCCCATAAACAACAGTGACGGTGACGTCGCATGAGAACGGGAGTGCTAGTGAAGGTGAGTATAAGTATTTGTTTTTTTGTTTTATAGACAAAGACATAGCCCAGACAACACCTTTAAATGGCATCTACCATCAGGATCGGGGATTGTAAACCGAACACACTGACATACTGATGTGTGTCCCTTCTGGCAGGTTTGTATGCTATTATTTTTACAAAAACATGTCTTTAAAATTTATGCTAATGATCTATGGAGCCCCTCAGGCTCATTTGCATAATTGTAAAAGCCTTTCTGTTGTAAATAAAAGGGCATAAGAACCTTAAAGGAGAGTGGATCCTGCCAGAGGGGGCTCACATCAGTATGTCAGTGTGCTTGGTTTATAATCCTTCATCCTAGTAGTAGAAGGATTCTCCTGATGTCTTCTGCCTCACTGGAAGTTGTAGAAACAAGGATACTTAAAATGTGAAAAGTGGAAACCTTCTCTTTCAGATCATTTATTTAGCCACAGTCGCTTGTTATTATTTCTGGGTGTTCAAAGTCTAAGGTCATTAAGGGTTTCCTTTGCACCTTTATATAAATGTATAATTTACTGTACTCCTTGTGGTGTGTCACTTATCACTATGTAGAGGTTTTTTATGCATTGCATATTGTATGCTGCATTTATATAGGTCAGATGGAGTTTGTAAACTGATGGCCTTTCTCCTCAGTTGTGTTCGTATAGTTTTTAAAGAATATGACCCACATTTATTCGAGCCTTTGCACCCCTTATTTTACAATGTTAATCAGTTTTATTGCTGTTTTAGCTCCTATCACTCAGTGATGGTCAGTGTGTTGGTGGGGACTCTCTAAGCAGACACATTATGATCCCTCTAGTTTTGTGGGGTGACAATGTGCTTACATTTTATCAGGGTACAGGTTTATCTACACTTTCTTTTAGCTTCTGAACATTCACTGGCATCTGATACATAGAAAGAGAGATGAGACAGATCAGAGATGAGAGATGATGATATCCATGAGATGCATATTACAAATGACATTCTTAGCTCTGCTATAACAACCATAACATACACTTTCAGTTCTGCTATATTCTTCCCCCTCCCTTGGATAAAGTCCTTATCTGCCTGCAGCTTGTAGATTTACTCTCCTCACACTGTTGCTTGCCAGCAGGAAGTCTCTGTGTGAGCTTGTCCTGGAATCCAAGGGGAGAGACCGGAGGCAAAGAGCAGTCTAGTGTGCCATCAGACAGGAATATGCATTTTGCGACCCAAAAGTCAGAAGATTCAGGGTTGGTTCCAGGGGCAACCAAAATTCTATACACCAGGACTCATAGAGACAGGTTGAAATTATATCTATGAAATTCTGTGTTTGTTTATAAAAAGTATTTTGGAGATTTAATAATGATATAAAAGAAAGTGAACATGTTCTGCCTATAATTATAATATATCATTATGTTGAAATTGGTAGAGAAGAATTATTGTTTTTGAAGACTTATAGTTCTATTTGGGAATGTACCATATTCTCCGGCGAATAAGACTTCTTTTAAAAAGTTATTAGTCATCTTATAAGCTAGGTGAGGAGTGAGGGGGGCACTTTTAGCTGAAAAGAGGGAGCAGCTGTATGGGTGAACAATAGGGAGAGATGAGAAATGGTTCCTGTTTGGAAGAGGAGACTGTTGCTAAGTAATGGAGGGAGATGGATGGGTACATGGCCTCAGTAGATGGTTGAATAAGAAAGATGGTGTGTATGGGATATTTGTGGCAGCACCACAGCTACACTGTGCATGGAAATTTATTAATTACAGCCACAGATGGAGACGATAAAAGACGCTAAAGGACACCAAACCAACAATCTATACAGAACTGTCATTGGTTAAGTGTCCTGACTTGGCCCTGACAGGATCCCTATAAAGTGCAGTTATATTTATACATTCTTACTATGACAATCCTCTATAACTAGTAATATTACTAATTAATTATTAATATGAAATATAATCTTGTTCTGATTTGTAACAACAGACAATAGCTCCTTAAATTTCTTTTGTTTTTCGAGGTTTTTAAATTCATTTACCAGAAAACCGGAATTGAGTATTTTGTTTGTGCTCACACAGCTTCACCTAAAACAAACTTTAAGCTATGCAGTTCATCCTTGGTTCATCCTTGGAAATGTTACCATGTGGGAATATCTATCAAACATTGGAAAGACAACAAAAAGAAACATAAAAGAGAAAATAGCGTGTCTTTCAAAGCCATCTAGTGGAAGTGCTGTGCTGTCTAGTTTATGCTGGTTGTGAACCATAGTGTAGGGGAGAAAAATGTGTAGAAGAATATGAAAAGACTGAGGGATATCCATGACACCACGAGGGAACATACTATCTATATACAGGCGGTCCCCTACTTAAGAACACTCGACTTACATACGACCCCTAGTTACAAACGGACCCCTGGATATTGGTAATTTATTGTACTTTAGTCCTAGACTACAATAATCAGCTATAACAGTTATCACAGGTGTCTGTAATGAAGCTTTATTGTTAGTCCTGATTCTTATGACAACCCAACATTTTTTAAATCCAATTGTCACAGAAACCAAAAAAGTTCTGGCTGGGATTACAATGATAAAATATACAGTTCCGACTTACATACAAATTCAACTTAAGAACAAACCTACAGACCCTATCTTGTATGTAACCCGGGGACTGCCTGTACTGTATTGTAAGACTGGGGTACTATATCTGACCTGTAAAAAATAGAATTGCAAAATGTAATAAAACCATATATAACTTATGTATAATGCCCAAGGATGTCTGAATTCTATAATAAAATGTTATTTGGCACTGAAAAATGTTGTGAAATAGTTTGTATTGAGGCAAAAAAATAATCATTTTAGAGCATTTTTCACATGTCAAACACAGTTATAAATGTATGAAACCACCCAGATGTATTGGTGCGGTTAGGGGTGCATTATACAGTAGACACCTGCATTGCCCCTGGGCAGAGGTGGCATGTAAGACAAAAGCAGTAAATTGTATAAGAAATGAACCCCTTAGGGCAGTGATGGCGAACCTATGGCACTGGTGCCAGAGGTGGCACTCAGAGCCCTTTCTGTGGGCACTCAGGCCATCACCCCAGGACAGAGTTCACCAAACAGGACCAAATCCATTAAATTTTCCCACAGTCACAGGCAACTTATAAGATGTTGCTCTCAGCGCTATTTTACAGCGACACTTCATTGACTGTTTGGAACAGCTTGAAAAGTGAGAAGGTGTTGACAGAACTGCATTATCTTTGGAGCTCATCCTGCTGGACCTAACATTCTTCCTGTACAGAGAGACCCGGGAGGGAAGCTACAATGATAGTCTGAATTTGCCCTCCTTCTTTCAACTGTATTGGTGGCCTCAGGCGGCCGATACAATTAAAGAAGTGGAAGAACAGGTAGCAACAAGTTACTGCTTAAAATGGCACGTTGGCACTTCACGGAAAATAACTGGACTTTGGTTGTAGTTTGGGCACTCGGTCTCTAAAAGGTTTGCCATCACTGCCTTAGGGTTCAATTACCCTAGGGGGCCTTATAGTAAAAGAAATGGAGGTGAAAAAGAGGAAAAATTCTCATAGCCCCCATTCCCTGGAATGCATTTATACCCTGGTGATCAAAATTCAGAAAAAAATGTAATCTACATTGACCCATGCCATGCCATTAAAACAGTGTTTTACAAAATTACCAAAGTTTATGAACATAAAACCTTTATTTTTGCAAACATTTTGAGATACATTATAAAAAAAAATTTCTGGAGATAACAACAGTTCCCAATCATTAGGAAGTAGACTTTTGCATTGAATAATTTCAGAACATCTACCGGGGCATTGTCCTGCAAGAAAATTTCTGGCTGAAATGCATGGAAGGAACCATGCCTTGTTAAGGGGCTTATGATTGCATTCACACACTCTGTCATGTAGCTGTATGAGAGGTGCAACTCACAGTGCAGAAAACATTCCACAAACCATGGCACTTCCTCCACCACCTTCCACTGACTTCTTTAACAACTTTGGCTTCAGACTTTTTCCAGTTTGTCAACGAACATAATGTTTCCCATCAGACCCAAAAAATGAATCTTTCTTTCATCACTCAAATGAACTGTGGACCACTTTTCCTATGTCCACCAAACATGCTCCTCAGCAAATGTGAATCTAGCATTTTGATTCTCTCTGGTAATGAGAGTTTTGGTCACCGTGGGGTGGGCTTTTGGTCCAAATGCTTTTAAACATTGTGACACTGTATATTGAGATATTTGCAGTGTTAAAACAAGTACCCATGAGGATTCTCAGAATTATTCTTCCCTCTCTTACATTTGTTTTTGAAGGCACCAGCCTTTTTGGGGGACATGAAAAATTTTTTGATGTTGTAAAGATACAATATTCTAGAAATCCCTTCTCTTCTATGGCTGATAAGGTCACCCATTCATCTGGACAAATTGCTGCCAGAGGGTTTCAATCAGGTTGGAATTGGACACAATTTTTGTTAAATCAGCGAAAACTGGAAAGTTAGGCTGACAGTTAAATTGGACTTGCCAGATATTAATGGAAATTAGCACAAGATGCCAAATTTACACCAATAACTTGCAAATATCTGAAGGTGGATTTCAATTTCAATTTATCCTATTTACATTTTATTCTGTGCTTTAGAATATATACAATTTGTGAAATAAGTTTTTATTACTGCTCCCTCCTCACATGGTGTCCCCCCAGCTCCCTGTAACATTTTGGCCCCGTTTATCCTCTCACATTGTAGCCCCTCCCCTAATATTGTGCCACCCAGCTTCCCGTCATATTAAACCCCTCATATCATGCCGCCCAGCAGCTACCCATTACATTGCATCCCCCCTGATATTGTGTCCTCCAGTTCCCGTCTCTTTTTGTACCGCCTCAGTAGCTCCTCCACTTATTGTGACAACCCCCCAGCAGCTCCCCATTTTAATGTGCCCCTTACCCCTAACTCCATTGTACTACATTTTTGTACAGTGCCACTGAATAAGTTGGTGATATATATATAATGGGAGATAAATGGAGATCATGATATTATAAAGTTTATCAGCTCCTAGAATCAGGCTACAAGGGTCCTTCATTGCAAATAAAAGTGATCTATGTAACACTTCATATGACAGACTTCATTTAATAAACATTTATTTTACAAAAGGCACCGGAGCCCATTTACGGTAGAAAATTGCAACAACAAACAAAAAAACTATACGGTACACCATGGATTACTTAGAAAATATGTTTTGGGGGCACCAAAGAAATTAGAATTGGGTTCCTCCAGACCACAGCAATCTAATGCACCAAGTATCTCACGTCTATAGAGAGGATCAGGAAAGGCCGTCTGAGCCTCATCTAGTGTGCAGGGAAGCCATGAATGTCCTGTAAATTGAGTTCTTACTTTTAGAGTCCCGGTGGGTATTAATCCTGGGAACATCACATTAGAAACCTGCTCTGTGGTGAAGGTCCTTACCTTTCTCTTTTCATAAAAAAAAACCTGAGAATAATTGACAACAATGTGATCATTATGTAAAAATACTAGATATAATAGCAGGTCTGCTAGAAAATAGAACTTTTTTATATATGTGCATTACAGATTAATGTTACTTTATTTTAGTAGAAAACTAAATCTTTAAGGAGGTGGTCTGGTTTCATCATCTCTTGAAATGAATATGGACACTTAGGACCACAGCTATTGGGCACTGGTCACATCTCAGTGATATCACCTTTTCTACCCTTTAACCTCCTTATGGAGATCATAGTCAAAGTCCCCAGTCTTGTCACCAATTGGCAGCCACATTAAGTATCAATTAGAGGACAAAAACAATTCCACATGCGGAACGTGGAACAAGAACTCAAACGCCAGAAATGGGCTTAGAGCAGGAACCAAGACCAGGAACCAAGAACAGGATTTTAATGGGACAGGCCACAATAACCCCACTCGGCACTCAGAGCCCTTTCTGTGGGCACCCAGGCCATTGCCCCAGGACACCAGACTGGACTCAAAGAAAGGACACAGGACTGCTTCCTGCAGTCTCAAGCAACTTAAAAGATGCTGCTTTCAGGAAGAGGGAGAAGTAGTAGACAGGGCAGAATTATCTTTGGAGGACCTCCTGCTGGCCCCACAATTCTCTGTGTACAGAGGGACACTGGAAAGAAGCTAAAATGATGCAAATTTCCTCAGGAGGCCAATATGATCGAAAGTTGTTGAACAGGGAGCAATAAGTTACTGCTTTAATTTTTGGTTGGCACCTCGAGATAAATAAGGGGGGTTTTGGGTTGCAGTTTGGGCACTCGGCCGCTAATAGGCTCCCCATCACTGGGCTAGAGTATACCCCCAGCCCAGAGCATACCCGGTTAAATTGGCCTAGGCTATTTTATACCCCGCTAGGCCATATTTATGCTATTTTGGGGGGATTCAGCTCTGACAAATTTAGTGCGACACCTTACTCCAAATACATAACATCACTGTTGGGCTGTGTTCCCATTGAGGTTTTCTGATGCAGTTATGTAGCAGGTGTGGATCCTAATATGTGAAAACATGTAATAGAGAGACGCTGCTCCTATTTTTACTCCACTCCTGGTTTGGACATCAAAAACTGCTTTCTTTCAAAACCCCCATCCTTATCTCGGCATTCACATTGCCATAAAAAAACATTTCTTCAATTTAATTTTATTTTAAAAATGTCCCGTGTGAAGATTATTTCCTATAAATGTCACCATGTTGTCCATTATTAACAAGATAGTTGCCCTTGGAACTGTTTATGTAAATGTGCTATAAACATTGTGTTCACATTGTGTTTATGTAAACACATATATATTGCATGTAAATGCAACGTGTGAACAAAGCCTAACATCCTGCTCACATTGCCCCTCTGGAAACATAATGTAAACATAATGACCAAATGTTGTTAACAGAAATGTGGTGTGAACACGTTCAAATTGCATTTACATAAACTCAACTTACATGAATGTGATGTAAGTGTAATGTGAAGGAGATGTAAATGAAGTGTGTAGTGTGTGAATGCAGACTAATCTTGTGAGTAGTGTAGATTTGTACTGTGTTAGCCATATAAAACAGAAGAAGAAGAGTGAAGAAATCAGGCGATACCTTTTTGAGGGTAACTGAGTATATTTGATGGTGAACTTTCGAGAATACTAGTTCTCTTCGCCAGACATGATGTTGTACACTTAAGACAGTGATCATCAATGGATATTAAAAAAACTTTAAAAAACAGATAGATATACACAGATAGATATATTTACGACAAGATGGTAATAAACAGACTTAAAACCTGTGAGGCATGACAAGATAGCTCTTATTTGCTTGTGGACTCCACATCAGAGATAGGAGGTCATGAAGGTTAGGATCACTTTCTAAGGTGTTGAATCTCTGCAGTAATTTATACTCCCATTCTTTCCTTTCCCTCTGTGTCTTAAAATGTCCCATTAAAATAGTAATCCATCATTTTTAATTGGTTCGTGCGCTGATGAAGTCTCTGCCCTGTTTCCCCAAAATAAAGGCCTCTGGTTGGACACTGTTCACACATAATAAGATACACTACATTGAAGGACCTGCAGGAAAATGCCCCCTTGACCTTATGTACCTACTGTGATTTGGGTACAGGCACATGATCACCTGTGTGGATGTGCCAACATGTTTAGCACCTGTTTTTCAGGCAGGACGAGGTACCATTTTCTAATGGGGGGCACTATACACTACAACCATATCTGTTCAGACAAGACAGAACTGGAAAAACCGCTCCTGGAGCTACGGTCTGAATTTCTCCAGTTGGGCTACCAACCAAAAGTGACTGACAACCAAAGAAGCAAGCATCAATAGAGACCATTTATTCACAAAAGGAGACCCAAGAGGAGGCCAGAGTACCCCTTGAAGTCACCTACAGCTTGAGGGGCAAATTCTAGCCTTTTTGCTGCCTGAGGCAAAAATTTGAAAATGAAGCCCCCTCCCCCGCATGCCAAGTGATGCTACCTCACACACTAGTAGTCCGTCAATGACACAGACATTAGTGACATCTAGTATATGGTATCTTACAGTTGATGATCTACTCTATCAGGAAGAGGACTTCTTTCAAATTTGTCCCAAACATGGTTTATCTCTGCTGAATTCATAGTCAAATGACTTCAGCTACATATAGCAAAATCTTAACAAACGTTACAAAGGAACTTGGATAGGGACATAGTGAGAAATAGCCATTAGTCAGGTAATACATATAAAAAGAACTATATGGGAAATACTTTTATATGATTAAACAGAAGTCTAAGTATCCACATCCTTTTTTTAACTAGCCTGCACCTCCATCTGCTCTTTAACCTACATGCACCTCCATCTCCCCTTTAACCAGTATGCACCTCCATCTTCTCTTTAACCAGTCTGCACCTCCATCTCCTCTTTAACCAGTCTGCACCTCCATCTCCTCTTTAACCAGTCTGCACCTCCATCTCCTCTTTAACCAGCCTGCACCCCCATCTCCTCTTTAACCAGCCTGCACCTCCATCTCCTTTTCAACCAGCCTACACCTCTATCTTTTCTTTAACCAGCCTGCACCTCCATCTCCTCTTCAACCAGCCTGCACCTCCATCTCTTCTTCAACCAGCCTGCACCTCCATCTCCTCTTCAACCAGACTGCACCTCCATCTCCTCTTCAACCAGACTACACCTCCATCTCCTCTTCAACCACACTGCGCCCCCATCTCATCTTCAACCAGTCCGTACGTCTATCTGCTCTTTAACTGGCCTGCACATCAATCTGCTCTTTGACCAGCCTGCACCTCCAACTGCTCTTTAACCAGCCTGCACCCCATCTCATCTTTAACCAGTCTGCACCCCCATCTCATCTTTAACCAGTCTGCACCCCCATCTCATCTTTAACCAGTCTGTACCTCCATCTCCTCTTTAACCAGCCTGCACCTCCATCTCCTCTTTAACCAGTCTGCACCTCCATCTCCTCTTTAACCAGTCTGCACCTCCATCTCCTCTTTAACCAGTCTGCACCTCCATCTCCTCTTTAACCAACCTGCACCTCCATCTCCTTTTCAACTAGCCTGCACCTCCAACTCTTCTACAAGCACCCTGCACCTCCATCTCCTCTTCAACCAGCCTAAACCTCTATCTTTTCTTTAACCAGTCTGTACCTCCATCTCCTCTTTAACCAGCCTGCACCTCCATCTCCTCTTCAACCAGCCTGCACCTCCATCTCCTCTTTAACCAGCCTGCAGCTTGAACTCCTCTTTATCAGCCTGCACCTCCAGCTGCTCTTTAACCAGCCTGCACCTATATGTCCTTTTTTATAATCAGACTACACATCCATACCCTACTCTTTCTCCAACCACACTTCCATGTTCTCCTCTTTCTCCAGTCTTCTGATTTCTCTAGTATATTAGATTTTGTACTCATTCACACAACCTGTTCCTACCATTTTCATGTATGTACAGTTAAGTTACTGTTATAACTACAGGACCTGCACTGATGTTGGTGATCATCTGACATCTCTGCAGGTCCTCTACAGTAGATCAATTAGTAAATTGCATTGGCATGTAATTCAAACAAATCCTTTATATCTGTTATATAGGATGTAATATTGGTACAATCTTTGTAGCTGCACAGGGGACCAAAAGTTAAAGGGGTCACTGTCTCCCTAAAGCCGCTTCCTACTGTTTAGCAAATCGAATGTAACTGCCAAAGCTAAGACATTTCATGACTAACAGGTACTAATAGATTATTGGAGAGACGTAAGGATGGATGTTATATCCGGGCACCAGATATTCTAAGAGGCCGGAGCCTCTTGGTATATCCGGCAGTTCCAAGAGTGCAGGGGGGAAGAAATCTTCCAAAGTGTGTCCAACATAGCTTACATCCTATGAAAATCCTCAGTAGCCTGCAATAGGCTACACAGCTTGGTGTCTTCTAGCAAAAATAGACACAGTGCTACTAATTATGTCTTTTAAATAATTAATAAACAAATGTAATAATAGTGCACCCAGCAAAGAATCCCAGGGTACACCACTCTCTGGATACGATCTTACAACTATAATAATAATAATTCCTTTATTTATATAGCACACACAGATTATGCAGCAATCTCAAAATCACTTGGATATGTTAAAGCGTTCTGTAGTTATAACCACTTATAGTGACACATGTCGAATCAAAAAAAAATGGGCCTTGTCAGAAAGGTGAAAAGTGCTTTTGGTGGCAAGGGGTTAATTCACAATTCACTTTAATATTCACGTTCATTTTTTACAACGTATTGTCGTTTTATGGGCACATATGTCTTCACTATAAGTTGTAACTCACGGATCTCCCTATCCACTTCTTTACTCCCCCATTCACTTCTCCACCTTCCATAGTCTGCCCCCTCTATGACCTACCTACCCCTTTAGTTTCTTCAATAAAGTGAACACTAAAATAAGTAAAATTGCCTGGTTTACTGGTTATGTGTAAACTATGTTTTCCATTTACTTTTGTCTGTTGGGTCCCGAGTGGATTCTAGAGGAAATGTATAAAAGAAAACTTCTCTTGTATGTAGCTTCTCTTTGTTATAGCTCTAAAGCATGCACTGGGTCAACCTGGCCTTAAAGGGATGTCAAGTGGGATTCAAATTTTTTGTAAAGAGAAAAAATGGGTTACAAAAAGGCTTTAAGAATAAATAACTAATATTGGCCTCATTTCCGCTGCGTACTACCATTTCAACATTTGCTAGGTCCGTACCACTCTCTACTTCTTTATTTGACCGACAATAAATATCTTAAAAAAGATGAACTATTTGAGGACTGACCATCTTCCTGCTCTGAAAACAGTGGATTCCAAAATAGCCAGAAAAAAAAAGTTTCCACCACTGGGAGATGTGTTAAAAATCTGATATTTTATATATTAACACATTAAAAACATAGGCTGTATAGAGGGGGGATAGGGACCAACGTGTTTCAAACTGTTTCAATGTTAGTTCCTAGTCACGGTCTGGATATCGGCAGATACTTGAAGGTTAGTAAAGCCAGTTGCTTGGTTTTTTTTTAAAGGGGGTTGTGTTGTATGATGACTATGGGAACCATATATTTTTTGATAGAATGCTGATTATTGGATATGATATCTATCTACCGTATTTGGAGTCCGGAAAAAATTTTATAGTTTTTTTTTTGCCTTCTTCTGGTCAACACATGTTGGACTTTATGGTCTTCTCGATACAGAACCACCCCCTATTGTAGCCAAGCCATATTAAGATGAAAAGGGGTTGTCGGCCCATTACACATACAAAAGAATGTTGTTTTTAGGGTAAAAAAAAAACCTTTATAGCTTATTTTGCCCTTCCAAAATAAGATCAACATTTGCAACAAAGTGTGCCATCTGCTGTAATTCTGTTCAATCCCTCCTTGCCCACTTACAGCCTGACATTCAGACCTTTCAAAGTCTATGTCTGAGAAAAAATACAGTGCCATGGACCCAGAAGTGAGCGTATAAATTACATACATATATTTCGGGTTGTTACATTTTTTCAGATACAATACAAAAATTCCCCTCGGTCATAAGCAGAGCTCAGTACATATACACTATAACCAGCGCTGGCCACGGGGAAGAAAATAATAAAGTGGAAATCTAAAGTTGTGTTGATGCAGTTCTTTCTTTTAGCGCTGCAGTCTTATCCTTGGAGTGCTATTGTTCTAGCTTTCATTTTAACATAATTGACTTATGACTTCCTGTCTGGGTAAACCTGTAGTCAGACGCTGAAGGCGTACGGTGTGCTCTGCACTTATCTATTAAGACTATGGGACATTAATAATATTTACTACTTTGCGCTCATCTTTTGGGCGATTCGTTATCTCCCGTGATGTACCCCCGCAGATTGCTTTTCTGACACTAAATTAAATAACATTTATGATAGATAACGGATAACATTCGGCTTTAATACAGAAACACAACACAAAGCTCCTTGGAGAGACAAGTCTTCATATCCTATAATGTTCCAGCACTGGCAGAATGCGTGTACAGTACAAAGCCAATATCAAAAGGAAATGTGGAGGTTATTTAGCTACAGATTCTGGGCAGTTTGATGGCAGAGTGCTGTTTTTTGATGATCAGCGGCTATATCTATAAACTATATGGTGGAGATTTATCGGCTCTTCTACTCCATGTTTCTAAAGGGCACAGCCGCTGGTGGAGTGGGCCCTCACAGGATGTTCCTTTCCCCTGGTTGTGGACTTTTTAAAAATTTGCCAACATTTACCACTGAATTTATAGCAAACGGGGAGATTCTGAGTGGTCACTGCTCCCCATAAAGGCTCCGTCTATCTTCCACAATCTGAAGGATTACATATATACGGTCATGCAAGACGTGGGTTCATCCGTTTTGTCCAGATTGTGGTGCTCTGCCTCAAATAGTAATCTAAAATATATCATAAAAGAAAAATAGTAGAATGGCATTCACCAACTCGGGTCTTATTATTCCGTTTATTGATATCACATGGTTACAAGTCAACAATGGGTGTTTCGAGCAAACAGCACTTCATCCGGTTAACCGTGAGCATGAAAGTTCCAATGTTCGTTTGTAATCATGTGATGTCCTGCACTTTGTTCCTTCACCTCGTACAGAAAATGTGATTTGCCATTTTATTTATCAATTCTGTTATCAATAAACAGAATAATGTATATTTACTGCTGAATGTTCGCAGAATTTTACTCCAAACTAAAACTCACCAAGTTGGACCTGCCGTGGTTTTGTCTGACAACCAGCACAGCTGGTTAGGGGTAAGGTATGCCGGTACATAAAGCTCTCACAATGAATGTATACTATAAGGACTACCCAATATCATAATGATGATGTATTAAGGTGATAGTCCGATACATTTATATTATTGGTTATGACATATTGGGATAAATTTAGACTGGCTGCACATGTAGAACATTATGGAGCAGATTTATCAAGCTGTCTTAAAGTCAGAATATTCCTAGTTGCCCATGGCCACCAATCACAGCTCCCCTTTAAAATATTCATGAGCACTAGTAAAATGAAAGCTGAGCTGGTATCGGTCGCCATGGGCAACTAGAAATATTCTGACTTTCAGACAGCTTGATAAATCTGCCCCACTGGGGCACATTTACTTACCCGGCACAGTTGTGATCCCACACCACGTTCTTTGATGCTGATTCGGGTCTCCCGGGATTCACTAAGGTCTGTGCGCCCGGTATCCAGTAGGTGTCGCTGCTGCGCCGAGGTCTGCCGGAGTTCACCTTCTTAGTCCCGGTGTATGTGAGGGCTGATCTTGCAACACAAATTCTTTTTTAAATTCCGTGTTTTTTTCCGAATCCGCTGGGTTGTCCGACAGCGAGGCCCCCCGATTTCTGTCGTGTGAAAGCCGGCACCAATGCGCCACAATCCGATCGCATGCACCAAAATCTCGGGGAAATTCGGGACAAATCGGAAATCGTCGAGAAACCCGGTGGAAATGCGCGATTCGGACCCTTAGTAAATGAGTAAATTGTGTACAGCAGGACTGATGGAGACAGGTTGGCCTTATATCTTATATCTCTTAATGCTGTATTTTTGTTAATAACAGTGAAATAGAGAATGTGTTATTTTGATGTGCTGAGTACATGTAAGAAACTTGTCTTTGTGGGAATATCCCTCTAAGCTCCACCACAAAATCACAACATAGAAACACTTAAGAAACATAGCCATTCCTCTATGTGTGCAGATAACCTTAAAGACCAGTTTACATCTCAGTTATTTCAGGAATTTTCAGCATTAGTTATTGTAAGCTAGGAGTGGAGACAATACAGAGAAGTACAATGGAAATATTTACTCTTATTCTGTGTGCTGTACTATTCCTGGTTTCGTGTCATAATAACTGATGCAAAACAACTGAAATAACTGAGATGTGCACCGGGGCTAACATTGTCGAAGCCCTTTGTTCCTCTTTTCTCTGTGTTCTCTGTGTGTCTGCAGAATTTAACCAACTTGTACATAGAATTACTGAACTGAACTGCCATGTAGAGTTTCTGCTCCCCCATAGAACAATAGCACTGATCGTGATTACAGTTCAGCGCTGCTGTTGAGCGAGGAAGAAGAGACTCCTCGTATCATAAATAGCTATGATTCACGGGTCCTGTCCTCTGCGCTGTGGTCGGTCCATGAAACAGCACACCACACATTCATGGACTGACCACAGTTGTCTGAAATAGAAAATGTGCCAGATTTATTACACTGTCCAGCAAAGTCGCAATTTAGACCAAGCCATTCCCAAGGAGACCTCCTTTTAATATTTATATGTCACTAGCTGTAGATCCCGGGATAGGAAAAAACTGATCTTAGCTATAACAAAATTGATATATATAAAAAAAAAATTGTTAACCCATTCTATCTCTATCTGTCACTATCTCTGACTGACTGTCTCCAACCGTATCTGTCACTGACCGTCTTTGTCACTGACCGTCTCTGTCTCTGACAGTGTCTTTCAGTAATTGTCTCTGACTGCCTCTTTCAGTGACTGTCTCTGACCTTTTCTTTCTCTGACCGTCTCTTTCAGTGACTGCTTCTGACCGTCTCTTTCAGTGATTGTCTCTGTATCTGACTGTGATTGTCTCTGACTGTCACTTTGTCTATGGAGAGATTTATCAGAAGAGTCTGAAAGCAGAATTGCTCTAGTTTAGTTGCCCATGACAACCAATCAGAGCTCAAGTTTGATTTTTGCAAAGCTGTTTGTAAAATTACAGCTTATCTCTGATTGGATTCCATCCTCAGACATTTCTGATAAATCTGCGCCTATCTCTGTATCCCTATCCATCTTATACTCATTGGCTATAGCAACCAACCAAAACGCAGAGCTCATATTAATGACCTGTGGCAGAATAGCAACCAATCACGGTTCAGCTTCCAACTGCCACAGCAGCAGCAGCAGACAATGACACCTGTATATTGTGGTTAATAAGTGTATTTTGGAAAGCTGGAGTAAAAATTTTGGAAATATGGTGATTCTAAGCACGGCAGTGAAAATTCCTTAAAGGGGTTATGCCACGAAACAATTGACTACAAAAAGCTGTCAAAGAGGTCAAAATATTTCAAAAATCTATTTGTAATGGTTACCTGGAAGTAAAAGTACCTTTCTATTTGTTATTATGATGCGTATTCAGCCTCTACTCTGTTCCACACAGAAGCAGATGTGGGAGGGGCCTAGCCAGGCACATGCACAGCACTGACAGCGGCAACTCACTGGCCTCACCTCAGCGCTACAGAGCGCTCAGCCTTCAGAGTCTCCTTCCACCTGCTGTGCTCAAATAGTCCCTGCATTTACTGATCCAATAGAAGTCCAATTGAAATGTGTCATACGCCCCATGTTAAAAGTGCACCAAAAAAAGTTGGTGCAGTCTGTCAAAGCAGTGCAGGGGGCACCAGAATTATGAAGAACGTGCGCCAGAAATCCTGAATCTGGCGCCCCCTGCACACTACACAGGACACTGCACATAGTACACATGTACTATGTATTCTCACAGCATCATGGTCGGTCAGGTTGACATGCATGGCGGAAGTCTAGGTGGTTGCAGGGGAGGCAAACCCCACGTGTATTGTCACTCCAAAGTGCCACTTACCCCTGAGGAAGTCACTTTGAAGTGAGGATACGCATGGAGTTTGCTGTCCCTGCATTTTTCTAGACCTCCGACATATTTACACTTTACTGTCCGCCTGACCGACCATGATGCTGTGAGAATACATTGTTTTGCTCTTCTTGTATGCATTGATTGTACAAAATTAGGTGCAATAGTTGTTTTTATGACTTTTACTAATAAACTTTTGTATTTTTGCATGTTGATTGAATCTCTTTCTGTGTATTTTGTAAGGAATTGCAACCAAATCACTAGATAGATAGATATGTGATAGATAGATAGATAGATAGATAGATAGATAGGAGATAGATAGATAGATAGATAGATAGATAGATAGATAGATAGATATGAGATAGATAGATGGATATGTGATAGATATGTGATAGATAGATAGATGGATATGTGATGGATATGTGATAGATAGATGGATATGTGATAGATAGATAGATAGGAGATAGATAGATGGATATGTGATAGATAGATAGATAGGAGATAGATAGATAGATGACAGCTTCTCACATGTTGCTGATGTTTAGCGACTTCCCTGCTAGTCAGGCACAGGGGCCCCTTTGCAGGAGAGCAGGGTAACATGGAGGGACAGTGCATGGAGGAGAGTACAGGAGGAGGATTGCATCAGGAGAGGTCAGAGCTCAGCCTGTTACTTGTGTGATCTCTGCAGCCTCCTGTGTGACCTGACTAATGGTGGAGGGAGGAAGGGCTGCTATATTGCTATGATCCATGTTGGGAGAGGACTCCTCTGAGCAGACATGTCTGGCTGCAGTTACCTTGTATCTGCTGCTGTAGGCTCCTGTGTAGCTGGTAAGCAGTGGCCATCACAGCACAATATCTGCCCCTCCTCCTCTCTCACCTCCTATTGGCTGCAGTGTGTCAGGTGATCTCTCAGTGTGCAGAGGAGCTGTGAGCCCATGGAGTGATCTGTAGTGGAGAACAGCTGGCTGACTCCCTGTGCGCAGACTCGGCCAGATCAGCTGTTGCTCAGGACGGGACACAGCTACCACCGGGGGGCGCCAGCAACCAGAACAAAAGGAGTTATCTCAGTAAGCCTGCAGATTTTGTAATAAGTGTAAATGGTGAAAGTACTTTTAACAATGCATTGGACCCAATTACAGCAATGTGCAATGGTGACACAACCCCTTTAAGCGGACATACATACATATACACACACGCATACACACTCAGCTTTATATACTAGATAAAAGTCTCAGATTTTTTTTTAACCTACTGTTGTTCTGGTGCAAATTACACATTACATTAAACTGGTATGTTTTTTAGTATATTTAATAGCTTCTAGGGGAAACTATTTGTGTAATTCTGTGCCATATGGAGACTCCATTTGTTAATACACAGAGTAGATACAACTCAGTAGTACAGAGCTACAGGGGTTCCATATGCCTCCATTAGGGCTATGTACACACAGCTCTACTGGTGCATGAGCCCCAAAACAAGTAACATTGTTATAACCAAAAAAAATAAAAAATCAAAGCTTTTACAGTTATTAGCATAGACATGGCAGCTATTATTTATAAGGTTAAGCCACGAGACAATGGTTTGACAAAATTACCTTGGAACTGAATAGGTTGATGGTTTTTATTGCATAGAAGGTTTTTATAAAAACGTAATTTTTAAAGTGCCATGAGCTGAGTAGCACATATAATACAGCATGCTTGTAGAAACATCACATCTCATTGTTTTGCATTAATTTTTGGAAAACATTGTAGGGTCAAAGCATGCACGCATGTACATTATATGAAAAAGGTCACCTGAACCTTCAATTTACTTTAAAGGACATTTTGTTATAGTCTTTAGTATAAAAAAATTTCATACAAGATTTAATGTTCTGCACCAAATATTTTCAAAATCTTAGACTTGAATGGTGCTTTATTAAGCAGTGGATTTTCTACAAAAAAAAATTCTTGTGGAAAATATGCGGGTTATCTGGACAGAATTTATTGACTCAAGTATAAGTCTAGAATTTGAAATGCGTTGGTCACACATTCCCCACACAGTTGTAATGTCCAGCAGCCTTTTCCCTTTCATTAAATACACTGCAGCTTCCCAGTACATAGTTGAACAGCACACTGCCCCCCCAGTATGTAGGGTATATCAGCATACTGCCCTCATTATATAGGGTATCACAGCACACTGCCTCTAGTATAAAGGTGAGCCCAGCACTTTCCCCCATAGTCAAGGGTAGCCCCCCCCCAGTATATACGTATATGTATGCCCAGTATACTTCCCTCAGTATATAGGTATGCCCAACATACTGCCTCAGCAAATAGCGTAGCTCAGAACCAGGGCTGTTTCTACCACCAGGCAGGCAGTGTGACTGCCCGGGGCTCCCACCTTGTGGACCTGCTCTAAATTGGGCAATAATCAATAGTATCTGCATCTTTAAGATGCAGATGCTATTGATAATAAGTCTGCTTCATAGGCCTCCATCTCTGAGCTCCTGTTTGGTGTTCTCTCTGTGACCCTGTAATCTGATGAAGACATCATCAAACTGCTTGAGTCATCAACAGAAATCGGAACTAGATGGTAGAAGCAGACGGAAGTGGAAGCCATGGAAGCAGAGGAGAGGTAAGTGGGTCCCAGTATATATCTGTCTGTGTTGGGGCACAGTCCATATCTATCTGTGTTGGGGCACAGTACATATCTGTCTGTGTTGGGGCACAGTACATATCTGTCTGTGTTGGGGCACAGTACATATCTGTCTGTGTTGGGGCACAGTACATATCTGTCTGTGTTGGGGCACAGTACATATCTGTCTGTGTTGGGGCACATTCCATATCTGTCTGTGTTGGGGCACAGTCCATATCTATCTGTGTTGGGGCACAGTACATATCTGTCTGTGTTGGGGCACATTCCATATCTGTCTGTGTTGGGGCACAGTCCATATCTATCTGTGCTGGGGCACAGTACATATCTGTCTGTGTTGGGGCACAGTACATATCTGTCTGTGTTGGGTCACAGTACATATCTGTCTGTGTTGGGGCACAGTCCATATCTGTCTGCGTTGAGGCACAGTACATATCTGTCTGTGCTGGGGCACAGTACATATCTGTCTGTGCTGGGGCACAGTACATATCTGTCTGTGTTGGGGCACAGTACATATCTGTCTGTGTTGGGGCACAGTATATATCTGTCTGTGTTGGGGCACAGTACATATATGTCTGTGTTGGGGCACAGTATATATCTGTCTGTGTTGGGGCACAGTACATATATGTCTGTGTTGGGGCACAGTACATATCTGTCTGTGTTGGGGCACAGTATATATCCATCTGTGTTGGGGCACAGTACATATCTGTCTGTGTTGGGGCACAGTATATATCTATCTGTGTTGGGGCACAGTATATATCTATCCGTGTTGGGGCACAGTACATATCTGTCTGTGTTGGGGCACAGTATATATCTGTCTGTGTTGGGTCACAGTATATATCTGTCTGTGTTGGGGCACAGTCCATATCTGTCTGTGTTGGGGCACAGTATATATCTGTCTGTGCTGGGGCACAGTACATATCTGTCTGTGCTGGGGCACAGTACATATCTGTCTGTGTTGGGGCACAGTATATATCTGTCTGTGTTGGGGCACAGTACATATATGTCTGTGTTGGGGCACAGTATATATCTGTCTGTGTTGGGGCACAGTACATATATGTCTGTGTTGGGGCACAGTACATATCTGTCTGTGTTGGGGCACAGTATATATCCATCTGTGTTGGGGCACAGTACATATCTGTCTGTGTTGGGGCACAGTATATATCTGTCTGTGTTGGGGCACAGTACATATCTGTCTGTGTTGGGGCACAGTATATATCTGTCTGTGTTGGGGCACAGTACATATCTGTCTGTGTTGGGGCACAGTATATATCTGTCTGTGTTGGGGCACAGTACATATATGTCTGTGTTGGGGCACATTACATATCTGTCTGTGTTGGGGCACAGTACATATCTGTCTGTGTTGGGGCACAGAATATATCCGTCTGTGTTGGGGCACAGTACATATCTGTCTGTGTTGGGGCACAGTATATATCCGTCTGTGTTGGGGCACAGTACATATCTGTCTGTGTTGGGGCACAGTATATATCCGTCTTTGTTGGGGCACAGTACAAATCTGTCTTGGGGCACAGTATATATCCATCTGTGTTGGGGTACAGTATATATCTGTCTGTGTTGGGGCACAGTATAAATATAGAAGAGCTGTAAGCCATCCCTTGACAAAGACCTGCTGCGGTTGAAACGCACTTCGGGGTTGCACGCCAGGTAATAGTCTGTCCTGTTATTGTCTCTCCAACGTTATTTTCTACACTTTTTGGCGTTTATTTATCTATCACTTATCATGTTATGTCTCTTGTCACGTTGGAGGTACATCTGTTGGTAGCTGTGGTACACTCCTCACCTTATTGCTTTTTGTAAGCATGTATACATATACTAGTGTCTATGGTCTATTACCTCTTTCTATATTATATGTGCTTTTGTGACTTTATATCACTTATTATCTTTACTACTCTTTTAATACTTTACTTTATCAGGAACCATTACCTGGCGTGCATTATGTTTCTCGTCCTGTGATGCATTTATCTTTTATTTTTATATAGTTTTTATGTCTTTTGATATGTAATAAAGATTATCACTTTTCCATTACTCATTTTGTAGCCTTGTGTTTCTTTTCCTCTTTTGCTTCTTCTTTTGGTATTTTATGTGATTATTCAAAGAGGCTTTTGGCTCTTCTGGTGCATATTATTGTTAGATGTTCTACAGTATTTATTTATCTATGACATATTGTTTTTGGTTTATGAAAGAGCTGTAAGCAGTTGGTTCACGTCCCTGTAGTGGTAGGAAGCCACCACTGCAACCATGGACTTATTGAAGGTAAATGTAATCGGTGGCTGCAGTACTGGATTTCCACCACAACCTTTTTACCTTGAGGAAATTGCTTGCCTGTTGTTGCCGCCCCAGAGATATTCCATCGTTATTAATTCCTCACCAACCCCTGTAACATTTAGAACCTTTATTGACTGGTTTCCATGACTAAATGCAGAAACCATAAAAGAAAATTTATAATCCAATCAGGTCTGTGCTCTCCAGTGTATCTGGAGAATATCCATGCATTCAAGCTATTTTTCTGAAGACAAATGGATTTCCTTTTCATTTGTGCCTAGTAATAAACAGTCATCTTCTAAATCTGATCCAAGATCACTGTTCTTCCTTTCATTGTTTGTATAGATGTGCAGGAGTCGACATGTGTTTGAGTCAATACAAGCACAATGGGTGTAAATGCACCTCGCACAAAAGCAATGGATGGCAATGAGTAGAATGGTCAGGAATTAGTCACCGAGATCAGAGCAAGTTTTATTTCCCTGCAGGAAACTGAGGTGGATGGGAAACGTTTTGCGAGGATTACTTTCCTTATGTTTGATTTTCTTGGGATCAATATAACTATTAAAACAACAATAGCAGCTTGTGGCTGAGCCGCTCAAATCATTTTCATCTTTAGGAAATAGGCGTTTAGAATTTTTTTGCTTCCAATGAGCACTGTACTACTTTAAGCTCTAATAATAGTAGATCAAAGACCACCTGAGACATAATTTCAGAGTATCCATCCCATACTCTGACACCTCTTGGCTACCACCTGTCAGTGGCTAATGCTAGGTTAGCGTCCAGTCTGATCAATAGCGGCCCAGGCATCCTACAAATGTAAACCCAACATTATATGCAATCTACAAAAGAAGGGTTTTCATGTAGACTGCCCATGTGTATTAACCATATACTACCCACAGCAGCCATCCCTCACCCTTCCTTTAACAATGATCATCGTGTACAGATGAGCAAGATTGGCAGGTTTAGCATGTCTAGCCAACAATCTTTTGTGAATGGGGACATGACAACAAACATGATTGTAGGGAAAGAAGCATCAGACATAGGGGAGTTAATCTAGGGAAATAAGCAGTAGTGTACACTCACCGGCCACTTTATTATGTACACCTGTCCAACTGCTCGTTAACACTTAATTTCTAATCAGCCAATCACATGGCGGCAACTCGTGCATTTAGGCATGTAGACATGGTCAAGACAATCTCCTGCAGCATCAGTATGGGGAAGAAAGGTGATTTGAGTGCCTTTGAACGTGGCATGATTGTTGGTGCTAGAAGGGCTGGTCTGAGTATTTCAGAAACTGCTGATCTACTGGGATTTTCACGCACAACCATCTCTAGGGTTTACAGCGAATGGTCCGAAAAAGAAAAAACATCCAGTGAGCGGCAGTTCTGTGGGCGGAAATGCCTTGTTGATGCCAGAGGTCAGAGGAGAATGGGCAGACTGGTTCGAGCTGATAGAAAGGCAACAGTGACTCAAATCACCACCTGTTACAACCAAGGTAGGCAGAAGAGCATCTCTGAACGCACAGTACGTCAAACTTTGAGGCAGATGGGCTACAGCAGCAGAAGACCACACCGGGTGCCACTCCTTTCAGCTAAGGACAGGAAACTGAGGCTACAATTTGCACAAGCTCATCGAAATTGGACAGTAGAAGATTGGAAAAACGTTGCCTGGTCTGATGGGTCTCGATTTCTGCTGCGACATTCGGATGGTAGGGTCAGAATTTGGCGTCAACAACATGAAAGCATGGATCCATCCTGCCTTGTATCAACGGTTCAGGCTGGTGGTGGTGGTGTCATGGTGTGGGGAATATTTTCTTGGCACTCTTTGGGCCCCTTGGTACCAATTGAGCATGGTTGCAACGCCACAGCCTACCTGAGTATTGTGGCTGACCATGTCCATCCATTTATGACCACAATGTACCCAACATCTGATGGCTACTTTCAGCAGGATAATGCGCCATGTCATAAAGCTGGAATCATCTCAGACTGGTTTCTTGAACATGACAATGAGTTCACTGTACTCAAATGGCCTCCACAGTCACCAGATCTCAATCCAATAGAGCATCTTTGGGATGTGGTGGAACGGGAGATTCGCATCATGGATGTGCAGCCGACAAATCTGCGGCAACTGTGTGATGCTATCATGTCAATATGGACCAAAATCTCTGAGGAATGCTTCCTGCACCTTGTTGAATCTATGCCACGAAGAATTGAGGCAGTTCTGAAGGCAAAAGGGGGTCCAACCTGTTACTAGCATGGTGTACCTAATCAGGGCCGGCTCCAGGTTTCAGTGGGCCCCTGGGCGATAGAGCCTCAGTGGGCCTCTTAACATTGAACTCATGTGGCGGCATGGCCTTACCACCTGAGTTCAGACAAAATCATATATTTCAATTATATAGGTGGGGTGGTCCTCATGTGAAGTGGGCAGGGCAGGCCGTCCAAGCTCCTTCAGGAGCAGTCAGGTCAAGGGACGGGCCGGGAGTGGATGCGATCATACTTTGCCGCCGGGCCCGTCCAACTACCTCTCCGCCCACCTCCTAAGCTACCTGCAATCAGGGGAGGTAGTGGAACGGGCCCGGGGGCACGTAATAGGGCTGATATTGTTGCCACTGTTTCTCATGGATCGTCGTGGTGGGCCCCTTTGGAGCTCTGGGGCCCCGGCACTTGCCCAGGTCAGCCGGGTGCTGACGCTGGCCCTTTACCTAATAAAGTGGCCGGTGAGTGTATATTAGTCATGCCTGAGACCATGTTCATATGTTGCGCTTAAATATCAGTTTTCGATGTCCAAACCAGGGGGGGAGTGATAAAAAAGGAGGACTAGCACTTCTTAATGATATGTTCTCACCCATCATGAATCACACCTGCTTTTGGCTTCAAAAACTGCATATGAAAGACTGAACATTTGAACGTACCCTCAATGCTGATTTCCATGGATTTGGGTTTCAAAACACTATTCATGCACAATGTGTCAGTGCAGCCTCAGAAACTCTTGCTGGATTTAGAAGAGTATTACCAACATTTGGAAGTCCTGCCCCGAGAGTAGATATGGTTGCTCCACAGTAAAGCAGGTGTCATGCACCAGGGGTAGTGGACCCACTGGACCACCGTCAACAATGACGTAAGACAACACCTAGGACCGGAGTCTAAGTGGTACTAGGTTTTCACCAGAGCCTCCTGCAAAGCGCGTTGGACCTGTTGCGGTGTGTTACAACCCAAATTTGTCTGCGGTGGCGGCCAAGGCAAAGTACAAAATTGTAAGGCTAACTCGTGGTCGGGACAGGCATGAGGTCAAGACAGGCAGCACAGGGTTAGAGTAGGGAATGTAATGGTAGGTCAGGGCAGGCAGCAAAGGAGCGTAGTCAGGAATGGAACCGTTGTCACAACCGGAATTCAGAACACGAGCACAGGGCATCAGGAACAAAGCTTTCTCAAAGGCACAAGGCATAAGATCTGGCAGGGGACACAGGAAGGGGTCGCAGGGTGAGACATGGGTCGCAGAGGCACCCGTGACAGCAGGATTGAAGCATGTACACCAAGGCCTCCATACTAAGAAACAACACAGTTTAGCCTCAAAAGAAGTCCACCAATGTAACATATTGACACAAAAGGAAAGAGATAAAAAGGAAGCATGCAAGTACAAAAACTACTGTACTCGTCATACTCGTCAGATATAATCCTTCATCGTGGCTACAGAAACAACGACCCACACAATGCTATGACTCCTACCTCTAGTAGTTCACCTCATGAACAACCAATGAGAATCCTAACAGCTCATGATGGGGGAAATTTAAAACAAATACGAAAAACAAATAAGTAACAATCATATAGCATATTATAATTCATAAATAACATCATGTATTCTATTTAAAACATTGGAACCCTTGTCTGCAAAGCAAAAATCCAAAATGTTTAGGTTCATTGGTTTTACTATCCTCCCCTCTAGCTGGTTTCAGTACCTCCTCTACCCCCATAAAACTTAACATAGAGCAATCACCTATGTGTATCTCAAAAGTGTTTCGATGCAAAGGATGGGTTCATAGCCATAGGGTTGGTAAGATAAAAAAAATGTAGTGTAATCCTGATTTTCAAAGTCGGAGACATACAACCAACGTAAGTTATGTTGTACAATATATTCTTGTCTTTGGAAGTAAACAAACCTTCTAGGGGTTGCAATGACAGCACTTACACCTATAAATAGAACGTACACCTATTATGGCAACTGAAAAAAAACCTTTTGTAGAAAGCAAACTCACCAAATCATTGTTCTTATTAGTACATAGTGCACTAGACAAAATTTAATTTGCTAGAATGGGAGATTTTTTTTCAGATACAAAATTAATCTTATTTTAATTTAATACTTAACACAGGATTTCATCAGTATGTAACAATAGAAGATTTTTTTTATTATTATTTGGACTATGTCATTATAGTACTGTATGCAGTCGAGTACGTGATCAAATGATTATATCGCTGTACACAGTTTCTTCTTCAAAAGATTAACTATAAGCGTACTGAGACTATGGGGCTCATTTACTAAGGTCCTGAATCGCTCATTTATGTTGGGTTTCCCCAAAATTACCAGTTTGCGCCGAATTGCCCCGGGTTTTTGGTGCACGCGATTGGATTCTGACGCATCGGCGCCGGCATGCATGCAACAGAAATCGGGGGCGTGGCTGTCGGAAAACCCGACGGATTCGGAAAAAACGCTGTATTTAAATAAAAATGTGTCGCTTGACACGCCCTTACATGCACCAGGAATAGGATGGTGAACTCCGGCGGACGTCGGCGCAGCAGCAACACTTAGTGGACATCGGGTGCACGACCTTAGTGAATTGCCGGAAGACCCGAATCCTCGTCGGAGAACACGCCGCGAGATCACGACAGGACCGGGGAAGTAAATGTTATCATTTCTTTTTAACACCCATTAAGGGTATTTTCCAAGTTGTTCTAAATTCTTCAAGATTCTTTTATTCTCTATATTAACTTTGGTCAGGATTAAAGGAGTTTCTTTTGTGCCAACAATCTCACCTACCGGTATATTTCTGATGACATGCTTTGGAAAGGCATCCATACTTGACTGATTTCAAACCAAAATTTGTAACCAAAGATGATGAAAATCCAGTCTCTAGCAGTCCCAGTCCATTGTTCATGACACCACTACACGGGATGGCAACTGTGACTATAATTTGGCTTGCTTTATGCCAGAAAATTGTGCCAAACTTCTAGAATATTTGTATAGTTTTTTGCCACACTCCCCTTTCCCATGAAGAAACGCCCTTTTTCTAAGGCCACGTACTTGTACTAGTCATAAAAGTATCAAAAACAATTCTTACACCCTTGATAAATGTACCACAGGACACTAAATTTTTTTGCACAAATCACAAAAGAATTCTGTTGTAAACATATAGATTTTCCCCAGATTTTTAGAAAGGGATAACTACTTACAAAAAGGTGGAATACAGTGAAGTCATATAACGGCCAGAAATAGTCTTGCCAGTAACAGAATGGGATTGCCTGTTTGTTACCTGTTACTGATCATTGAAGCAGAATTACAAAAATGTTAAAAAGCTAAAAAGGAGAACACATTGGGGGTCATTTACTAATGGATTCAGAGAAACCGCTGCATTAAAAAAAAAAAAGTGCCGCTGGACACGCGCTTACCTTCACCAGGAATAGGATCGTGAACTCCTTAGTGTTTATTGCTAGCACTTGCAATTATTTAGGCCAATCAGCCACCTTTACGCCAGTGTGGCATGAAGGGGGGGGGGGCAGCCGGCGACTCTTCAGCCGGCAGGGCCTGGCGTAGAAATAAATGGTGCTCATTTTGTGGAGTTTAGCCAAAGCTTCAAGAATTGGGAAAAAACATATAGCATATGGTGAGCCCTGAAGATGATGCTGAAATTATATCCTGGCATTAAAGGGTCAAGCTGTGGCTCCTAATGGAGGAACATACTATAACAACATTTAGAATGTTTAAAACTAGCAAAAACTTTCACCCCTGGGAAACATAATAGCATTTTGAGGATAACAAAGATCCTTGTGGATCCTTAGGACTGTCTCATTCCGCAGACCCCAATTTACCATCTTGCTCTGGCACTGTGTGGCTAAATATGAAGATCTTGTGTGCCCCTTTAATAAGACCTGTCACCACAATTTCGGACCTGTGGTTTGGGGTCCCAAATAAACCCTTTTGACATATTCATGTTTAAAAAATGAAAAAAATAAACATATATACTCACCTCGATGTGAGTCCGATGAAGCACATTGGACTTACATTTTCAAATCCCACACCAGCACCTCCTCTCGCGATGCTTGATATTAACTCTAGACAGTATCCTGGCTTCACTGCACATGCTCCGTAGCTACAGGAAAGCTAAAGGAACAGATCAAAGCCATTGCAAATTCTCATAAATGGATCAGTTCAGTCCCTGTGAGGTAAATGAATGGCTGCAGGCATTACACTGGAGAAAATAGAGAACAATGTATGATCACTTGATTTTTTTCAGAAATAATGTAACATATAAACATAAAACCTTTATTTAACAAAAATGTGATAATCATAATTACAAATTTTCTGATGGTTATAACAGACACCAATCAGTAGGAAATGCACAGGCGTTCACTTTGAATGACTTCAGCACGTCTGTGGACATAGGACATAGGACATCACTAGTCTCTCCCACTGCCCTGGTGGCATTTTGGTCCACTATTCTTCTAGTCCCTTCCACTGTTCTGTGACTGTTGGCCATAACTTTTTCATTTTCTGTAGGGCTTAGATCAGGACCCTGGGCTGGCCATTTTCTGTTTCAAGAAACTGCTTTACCTCTTTTTCTGTTTAACAGAAAAACATATAAATGTATGAGAGGTCTAACTCCTGCTGCAGAAAACATTCTCCAAACTATGACACTTCCTCCATCACCTTTACACACTTGAGGTTCAGTCTTTGCTCAGTATGTCGACAAACCTAATACTTCCCCTCAGATCCAAATAAACTAAACTTGCTTTCTTCACTTCAATGAACTGTGGACCTCTTCTCCTGTGTCAACACAACATACTTATTTTGATAATAAGAGGTTTGATCTCTGGAAATGGCCATTTCAATTCAAATGCTCTTAAATGTCGAGATATTGTATGACAAGACAGATCCTTACCCTGTTCAGTGCAGAACTAAAGAACATTTCAAACTGCAGTGTTGAAACAATTATCCATGGAGATTCTCTGCATTATCCTGACCTCTCTTGCATTTGTCTTTCAAGGGTGACCAGCCTTCATAGAAGACTTAAATGAGACTGTGATGTTGTAAAGATGCAATATTCTAGAAATCACAGACTTGAAATGACCAACATCTCTTGCTACGGCTGATAAGGTCACCCCTTTGGCCCTCAACTGGACAACCTTGTGCCAGAAGCTTTCAGTCACTTCGAAATGGGACACTATTTTGCAAAGTTTAGAATATATACAGTTTATGAGCTTAGAATTCTGCTATTTTACTCATGTTAGTATATATTCACTTAGAACTACACAATAGCATTGACATTTAGGAAAATGTGTAGTTTTGTGATTCCATAATCTAGGGGTTAATCAAAAACGTAAGTGGTTTTCTATAGGATTTCTATAGAAAGGTGTGTTTGGTATCATGGATGCATGAATGGGATTAGACATTTGCTTGGCTTTCTGCTATGTGTTTATGGTAAAACTTATTAGAACTTATTGGAAGCAGATAACGTTGGAGTTTAAATTATTTAAACAAAATAATACATTTTACGTTTTTTCTGCACAAGTGAGTTATCTAAATGTTTATTCAAAGCTCCAGTTTTCAGAGAGAAAACTTCAATAAGAGCGCATCTCAGTCAGAGTCACATATTTACTGTGCTGGAAATGCAGCGACCACAGCTGTCCCAGCTACGTGACCTAGATCTGCTTACATAGCAGTAGTCAGGGACATTTATGGGAACCAGGGTGTCATTTTTATGTTGTACAAGTAAAGAAAAGAAATATAGAACAATTAATTTTGTTTCTTTGCAAAAAGTTTTTGTAGAATGTGCTAAACCTGATCGAAGTCAATTGTCCACAGTAAGACTATCATTAACTGGGTCATTTAGGCTGCATCTGCTATTTCTATTGATCCTGTGCACTAATGGGAATGTTATACATAACAATATCTTATCTAAAGCGTGCTTTTACTTTCTGACTACATCTTAGAATAAGCTACCATATTTGCTTTTATGAGCAATGATACGGTTTCTATCAATTATATGATTTGTATTGTGCATTTTTCATTTTACTCTCTTCAGGTTCTAACTGTACAGTATAACCCTCATATAGTGGGTGGAGACTGGATGCTATGATGTCTCCCATATACAGCACTTGGGGATACATAGAAGCAGCAGTAAAAAGCTTTCCACTGTTTGAAAAAATAGAACAAATTCCAAAAAAGTCCAAATGATCTTTACAAGGTTCCTATAAAGGTTTTGGCTATTATCTTACAAAGTGGTAATGTGCAAACTATAAAAGGATGTAACATTGGTCCTTAGGATGTCCACTCTTTGCCCTCTTGGTTGGCCATGTAACAGTACACAATAAATATATACAATGGCCTCTATCTGTAGCTACTCCATCCCTCCTAGGTCTCTCAGAAGGGGTGTAACATAACTAAATTACTTGTAAGCTAGGCACAGGGCAATGCTCCACAGAAGGGAGTAAAGAATAAGGTTGGGAAAAGGAAACGTATGCCCCAGTGCTACATAAAAGGGAACCTGTCACCACATTTTCACAAATACAGCTAGTGACAGGTTCCCATGGAGCCCTTTCAACTAACTGACACCATTCTTTTAACTAAAAATTGTTTCCTTTACATTTGCATAAATTAATTTTATGTTATTCTACCTGTCATCAAAGGGTGCATGTCCTGCTCAGCTGGCCCCTCCCATCTACTCTTTCCCATGTCCCATGCCTCTTCTCAACATGTCCCTAACATGGCTGCTGTCAAAGAAATGCAATCCTATAATATAAAAATTATATATTATTCTTATTTCTGTGTTTTTCTGTTTGTATGGTCTGAGAAGACGCTGAATTCTTCTTGTTCACTTCAGTCAGCAGTCTGAACAGTGCTCTAGTAGCTGGGCTTCTGATAGAATTTCAGTTACCTTTTCCTGGTCCAGCAAGAGTTACCATGCTCAGACTCTCAGAGATCTGCCCCTTTCACCTGGGGCTGATGTCCTACTCGGATAAATTCCCTATGTGTGCTCTCCTCTTATGGTTATATTTTCTTGCCATCTCTATTGTCCTCATTTCCGTTGCTTTACTTCTGTACTTCTGGCTTCTAATATTTGGCTCTTATTCCTGACTATTCTTTATATGCAAGATTTTGTGCCTTGTTTGCTATCTTTGCTGTGACTCTGATTGTTGACTGTCCTTTTATTTTATTTGTTTGTTTTGTTTAGTGTACTGGCGCAGGGTGGGATTCTCTTCATGGTTATTTTGAGGGCTGGGGCCCTAAAGTTCACCATCTTGTCTTTTATTACACAGTCCAGTGACCCCATTACAATTATTTTCTTCTACATCAGCTTAAATAAAATTCATGAGACATTCTCTATAAGTAGGTTTTCCGACAGTTGACACATCGACAGGATTTGCCACATAGTCCGCTTATTCTTACATATTGAGAGAATAGGAAAACCTCATTCAATGGGGACTCTCAGAGCTCTCCACCTTTCTTCTCGGGCTGATGTCCTACTGTGATACCCTGTGTGTGCTATCCTCTTTGCTGGTTATATTTTCTTGCTAGATCCAGTGTCTGCATTTCCATTGTTCTACTTCTGTACTTCCGGTTTCCAATATTTGGCTCTCATTCTTGACCATTCTTTGTATCTGAGATTTTGTACCTTATTTTCTATTTCTGCTATGACCCGCATTGTTGACTGTCCTTATGTTTTATTTTTTTGTTTTGTCTTGTTGAGTGTCCACACTTTTGCGCAGGGTGGGATTGTCTTTGTGGCTATTTAAAGGCTGGGGTTCTAAAGTTCACCCTCTTGTTTTTTGTCAGTGTCCCCAACTGCAATTAATATTTTCTACACCAGCTCAAATAAAATTCATGAGACATTCTCTATTTTCCCACAGTTAGGATTTGCCATAACTGTCCATTTTTCCCCCATTTTGAGAGAATAGTAAACCCCCATTCAATGGTTATTTATATATATGCACAAAATAAAGCATAAAAAAGTAAAAACATCTCATTTGTATGCCTGCCACTTACTTAAATGAAATCTAATTTGTGTGCTGGATAATTAGGTTCACTAGGTGACAAACTGGGGCTAATGAATTCACCAGTGAAGTCCCAGTGTGCAAGGTTAATATGACATTCCAGAGAATCCCTCCAACTCATCCAATATGTACATGCCCGGATATAGACTTCTACTAATCCTATACAGTCTGGAATCTAATTTAAAGGGTTGGTGCATATTTTAATTTTACAATTTTAATCAGAGACAACACTTAAATAAATCAATGATTCTTGATTGTGGTCTCTTAGGATTTAGTCATTAAGAATATACAGTTGATCAAATTTTATGTCTGTGAAATCCATTTTGGTAGATAATTATTAACAGAGACGATGACATGGAATGCCATTAAATATGTGTTTCCTTAGGGTTCACAAACACAGCCGTCTTACGGCTCCAATGTGACAAACCACAGATCAGATTTGCTATTGGATCTGCAACATTTATCATGGGATTATAAATCAAGCTCGCTACTTTCTAACCTACGACGTCTATAAATAAGACACATTGAAAATATAATTAGTGGAAGTAGAATTGGCCATGGCCTTCTTCATCTCAGAATAAATAATTTAACTCAATAGTTTCATTAATCAAATAAATGACTAAGATCATTACACAGAATTCAGCTGTAAGCCCTGACTAATTAAAGGGTACTTAAAGGGGTTGTCCACTTTCAGTAAATAATTTATATTGTTTGTGTGTTGCAAAGTTACATAATTTTCCAATATAATTGCTCATGTTTTTTTTTAGATCTCTGCTTGCTGTTATGCTATAGAAAGCTTTTTTTTTTACTATCTGTGGATAGAAATCTATCCATGGTCATGTGATGGTCACACAGGTGCACAAGCCCTTATTGTCACAGAGCGTAATTAGAGCTGTGTGATACCAATGAGCAGAGATCTAGAAGACCATGATAAATTGATACAGAGAGTATATTTCATACTTCCTTAGACAAACAATATCAATTATTTGCTGAAAGTGGACAACCCCTTTAATCCATTAACACCGAGACCCTTTTTTGTTTTTAAGTTTCCAATTTTTACTCCCCATTTTCTTGTCGGCATTTACACCATTTTCTTATCGGCTTGGATTTTTTACGGCTTTCACTGTGTGCCCGAACTGACGTGTCTAATTTATTCTTTGGGTCGGTCCGATCACGGGATACCAAATTTGTATAGGTTTTATAATGTTTTCATACATTTACAAAAATTAAAACCTCTGGTACAAAAAAAGAATTCTGGCGCTAATAACTTTTTGATACTTCGGTGTACGAAGCTTTCAACTTTTCAATGCAACCATTTTAGGGCACTGTACAGCCTGTTATCACTTTTTATAGAATTTTTCATGTTTTCCAAATTTGCAAAAAAGTGGTATCTTTGATTTTGGGCGGTATTTTCTGTTACCGGGGTTAAACGTGGGGAAGAACCATTATTATATTTGATAGATCGGATATTTTGTGACATGGCGATACCTAACTTGTTTATGATTTTTACTGTTTATTAATATTTATATGAGTTCTAGGGAAAGGGTGGTGATTAGAATTTTTTGGTTTTATTTAATATTTTTAAACCTTATTTTTGCATTTTTTCTTTCTATTTTTCAGATCCCCTGGCGTACTTTAACTCTAGGTTGTCCGATTGACCCTACCATATACTGCCATACTACTCCTTATTATTCATTACAAATAGCAGATCACACATTGTAATGAATAGGTTGAAACCAGACGTGTCATGGCAACCAATCACCGCCCCCGATGACCTCACAGTCAACGAATCCAAGATTTAAATCCGGTTAACACCCATGATCGGTGCCAGCACCAACTGCGGGTGTTACCAGTGGCTGTTTGCTGCAATATGCAGCAAATGCCCACCTTGTATGGAGAATGCTTAGCCCGGGAGCTCTCTCCAAACACCCGCAGCAGGCAGAGGACCTTTCTCTACTTTCAACTCCAGGACTTTCAAATATTAAACCCAAGTCTTCACATCCTTTAATAGACATTGTACCACATATTTTGGCAGAGATGGAATTATTACTGTAGCCCCCTGTCCCTAACTAAATATTAATCTATAGTGCATGATGGGTGGTGCCCATACCTTCTGTACACAAGACCAATCATCTGATAGTAGAGGGCCTATTTAGCATGATTTCAGGGTAGTTGCAGTCACTAGTGGATTATAATTTAGGTGGTTTGGGGGGTAACCCAGGGCCCAAGCCTTCTAGGGGGCCCATTGCCACCTAAACCACCCACCATATTTAATATTGAGATGAGTCTTCCCCCATTAATCCTTGTACATCTGTTTTTGCTCTCAATACACATGTACACAAGAGCCATTTTGAGACCTTTGTAGATCTTCTAACGGTCCTGAAACCCCATGCTCCATTCTGCAAGAATTTTAATTCAAGTACAATATGCAGGAAGTGAATTCAAGACTTAAAGGGGCTATAATATTTATACAGCCCAGGGCTGTATGAAAAATATACAAATAAGTCTGAAGTGCTTTGGGGAGTTTTAACAAAGCCCCTCTTGGCTCCGGCTTTAGGACATAATTAATGACCACTGGTGCACTACAGATACACCCGTTGCTTCATCAAGAATTTCCTGCTTTTAGCGACGTTACTCCTTCTCATCTCAGATCCCACACCACCTATGTGCACCTATGAATCTAGTGGCTTCATCGTTGCATTGCACATTCTGCGTCAATGAAGCTGGGGACAAGAATGAAACAGGAATGTCTGATTTAGTGAAGAGACAACCTACAAGAACGGGATCCCTTTAAAACAGGGTAATCGCAAAGCTATTCCTCTTTCCAAGTAATCTTTAGGCAGGAGTCAGCTGGCCATGTTCAGTCCAAGAAGTGTGGTGACTATACCAACCACACCTCCTGTGAAGCTGTAGGATAGCTATAGTACCACTTTATCTGTTGGGTGCTCAATACATCATAAGTAAGGCTAGATTCAGATCTTGATTTTGATGGTGCCATATGAATAAAGATTAGTAGTAGTAGTATTACAAGCAGAATGCGAATGTGAATCTTTAAGGAGATGGAGGGTGGGGAACATAGTAGTCTTTAATCCTGAATGCTCCTTTGATTTAAATACAGGTGGTCTGATTAATTCACCTCATCCAGTGAGCCACATTTTATCAGACAAAGGATAAAAACATATCGGTTAAAGGTTCAGCCAAACTTCAACCTCAGCAGTATGAGTGTATGTTCTTTCCTTGTAATCCACATTTGGTTTTGGCTTAACCCCTTACCAACTTTTAACATAGCCGTAAAATCCGAGCCCACAAGAAAATGGCACAAATGCATTTTTTCACCAATTTCATTGCAATTCCTAGTACACAGCATGGAATATTAAATACCATCACTATGAAGTGTAGTAAACAATCCATCATAAAGCTCTTTACGTGTAAAAATAAAAAAGTTGATGGGGAGTGAAAAATGGAAACGCAAAAACAAACAAAGGGCCCTGTCGTTAAGGGGTTAAAAAACTTCAGCAACAAATAAATAAATGAATAAATAAAAAAGCACCAAAAACTCTTGCGTGTATCTCAATTCTTCTCAAAAATTAAACAGTTTGTCCCCAAATCTACTAAGGACCTACTGTAATTATACTATCATGTGGATTCCCCCTCATAAAATATAGAGGTCACTAAAAATGAAAGACAGCAGAAGGATTCAACAGAAGCATTGTCCTCTCAGTGACAGCACTATGTGCCTGGAGAGAGCTGAAGACAACAATATGTGTAACAAGATAAATGATAAAACACATATGTCACAAAGAATATGCGAATATGCGCCACAGATTGTTTCCCTCAACTGTGCTCAGTCTCTAAATAAAGACTTAATTATAACAGTGCTTGAAAAGGCTAATTACACTTATGTAATACTGAGGTCTGCAGCAGAAACAATAAGTGATGTAACACTGAGCGCTGCATGTAACACTGATGTAACACTGAGCGCTACAGCAGACACCAGAACTGATATAACACTTAGCGCTGCTGCCGATACCATATCTTATATAACACTGATCACTGCTGCAGACAACAGAACTGATATAACAGTGAGCTCTGCTGCAGACAACAGAACTAATATAACAGTGTGCACTGCTGCAGACATCAGAACTGATATAACAGTGTGCACTGCTGCAGACATCAGAACTGATATAACAGTGTGCACTGCTGCAGACATCAGAACTGATATAACAGTGTGCACTGCTGCAGACATCAGAACTGATATAACAGTGTGCACTGCTGCAGACATCAGAACTGATATAACAGTGTGCACTGCTGCAGACATCAGAACTGATATAACAGTGTGCACTGCTGCAGACATCAGAACTGATATAACAGTGTGCACTGCTGCAGACATCAGAACTGATATAACAGTGTGCACTGCTGCAGACATCAGAACTGATATAACACTGAGCGCTGCTGCAGACATCAGAACTGATATAACAGTGTGCACTGCTGCAGACATCAGAACTGATATAACAGTGTGCACTGCTGCAGACATCAGAACAGATATTACAGTGAGGCGCTGCAGCAGACATCAGAACTGATATAACACTGAGCACTGCTGCAGACATCAGAACTGATATAACAGTGAGCTCTGCTACGGACATCAGAACAGATATTACAGTGAGGCGCTGCAGCAGGTGCCAAAAGTAGAGAAGAGTCCAGAAAGTTGTAATAGTGTCCCAATTCTGGTCACTGTTTATAGAAGACAAGGAAGCCATATAAGCTCATATACTGTACATGGCGGCTCCTCCTCAGGACCACATGTTATATGCTACTCGCTGTGCTGAGATAAAGATGTCCTCTAGTCCAGCAGCGACCACTACACATTTGTATTGATATACCGTATAATATTAATAATTCTACTACCTATATCGTGTGTGTCTTCCTGTAAATCTCTTTCATAATTTCTATAAAATGACTGCTCTATTTCTACCAGAATAGTCTCTTACTTCAGTAAGACTGTATAACAAACATATTATTATACTAATATATCACACAATGGGGGTCATTTACTAAGGGCCCAATTCGCGTTTTCCCAACGTGTTACCCGAAAATTTCGATTTGCGCCGATTTTCCCTGTATTGCCCCGGGATTTTGGCGCACGCGATCGAATTTTGGCGCATCGGCGCTGGCATGCACGCGACGGAAATCGTGGGGGGGGGAGGGGGGGTTGGCCGAACAAAAACCCGACGGATTTGGAAAAACCTCCGCATTTAAAAAAAAAAAATGTGTCGCGAAAATTGCACTTACCTTCACTCAGCCCGGCTCGGTGTATTCCAGTGCGTTCCGATGCTCTTCAGCGCAGCAGCGCCACCTGGTGGACGTCGGAGGAACTACCTTAATAAATCCTGGCCGGACCCGAATCCAGCGCAGAGAATGCGCCGCTGGATCGCGAATGGGCCGGTTAAGTAAATCTGCCCCAATAGCTTTAGGGGAATGTGTGAATTGTTTCCGGGCCTGTGATAAAGTAAGTAACTAGAAGAAGTGACGCAGAATTTGTGGCAGAAAAATGGGGCAAACAAATACAAACCGATTTGTAATTCACATTTATTTCACAGATTTTGCAAACTTCGCCCGGGGATATAATATTTAAGTATCACCTGAACTTATATACATTTTCTGTGTCTAAAATGATATTTAGGTTAAGAGGTAATGTGGTACATAGGGGGGCAGATTAAAGATATTGGGGGTCATTTACTAAGGGCCCGATTCGCGTTTTCCCGACGTGTTACCCGAATATTTCCGATTTGCGCCGATTGTACCTGAATTGCCCCGGGACTTTGGCGCACGTGATCGGATTGTGGCCCATCGGCGCCGGCATGCGCGCGACGGAAATCGGGTTGCGTGGCCGAACGAAAACCCGATGTATTCGGAAAAACCGCCGCATTTAAAAACCGAAAATCTGTCGCTGGACTCGCGCTTACCTTCACCTGGTCCAGCTCAGTGTATTCCGGCGCGCTGAGATGCTTTTCAGCGCAGCAACGCCACCTGGTGGACGGCGGAGGAACTACCTTCATAAATCCCGGCCGGACCCAAATCCTGTGCAGAGAAGGCGCCGCTGGATCGCGAATGGGCCGGGTAAGTAAATCTGCCCCATTGACACAACCTCGTCGAGGTCTTTAAAGCCCCTGATCAGTGCACATTCTGTTTTTATAAAAATATTTAGGTGATGTAAGTTGCTAGTGAAATTTTGCATTACAATCCATTTATCTAAACTTTTTTTTAATGCTGCACTTTCCATGTCCCCTATTTACTGGTTAGATACTGGTCAGATATTGCTTCTTTTATGTGATGACCCTTTTCTCTAGTATGTTTGCTTATGGAACTGCAAGTTCAGAGCTATGTACTCATTTACCATTTTTTAATTTATGCTAATGAGTTTGTAAGGCTCCGGGGGTGTTACCAGGATCTCTCTGTGCTGTAGCTTCACATGGTGGTAGACCGTCTCCCCCTCCCTCTCTGCTCTCTCAGCACTTCTCACCTTCTTCTGTCATGTTGTAATCTCACTGCAGCACAGGACGTTTCAGCACATGGTGGGAATGGAAGACATGGGAGAACACTGTAACATCCTGTGAAGCTGCAGCACAGAGGGGCTTTGGTAACATCCCCAAACCGCTTCTGGCTCATAGACATAATTTTAAAAGTTTATTTTAGAAGGAAGGAAGCCTTTAACAGCCTGTGAAGCTGCAGCATGGAGGGGCTCCGGTAAACTCCCAGTGCCCTTCTGACTTAAAAGTTGATTTTAGAAGGAAGGAGGCTATGAATAACAAATATATGAAGATTACCACAACCACAGTGCTTGCATCTAGTAAGTGTCCCTGGTTCATCATGATGGATTTTGATGGTAGATTTCCTTTAACCCCTTAACGCTGAAGCCACTTTTCACCTTCCTGACACGGCCCATTTTTTAAAATCTGACATGTGTCTTTTTAAGTGGTTATAACTTTGGAACGCTTTAACATATCCAGTTGATTTTGAGATTGTTTTTTCGTGACACATTGTACTTCATGCTGGTTGAGAAATTTAATCAATATATTTAGTATTTATTTATGAAATAAATGGAAATTTGGCAAAAATTTTGAAAAAAAAATGTTTTCCAAATTCAAAATTTTCTACTTTTTGGAAAGTTGGTCATATCACTAAAATAACTTGATAACTAATATTTTCCACATGTCTGCTTTAACTTGGCATCATTTTTCAAACCTCTTTTCCTTTATTTTGGATGTTAGGAGGCTTATAACTTTACGTGCAATTTTTCAGATTTTCACGAAAATCATCAAAACCTACTTTTGGAGGGTCAATTTAGTTAGAAGTGACTTTATAAGGCCCACATGACAGAAAACCCCCACAAATGACACCATTTTAGAAACTACACCCCTCAAAATATTCAAAACAACCTTTGGGAATTTTGTTAACCCTATGAGCGTTTCATGAGGGTGAAAGATAAATGAAAGTGAAATTACAGAAATGTAATTTTATCTTACTATAGATTCATTGAACACTAAAATTTGCACCTTCACAATGGGTTAAAAAGGAAAATGCATTTTACAATGTTGAGGGCAATTCCTCTTGAGTATGCCAATACCCATTTTGTCACTGTACCCTGCTGTACGGGCACAGGGGGGCACCTGGAAGGGAAAGAGCGTTGTTTCGTTTTTGCAGGGCAAATATGGCTGAAAAAGTTTTCATGTGTCAGAATGCATTTGGAGAGCCATAGTGGTACCAAAACAGAGGAAAGCCCCAACATGAGACACCATTTTGGAAAGTACACCCCTTGGAGAGTTTAGCAACGTGTAATTTATGTATTTTCCCCAACAGGTGTTTGATTCAATTAGGCCCCAAAAGGGAAAAAAGGTGAAAATTTTCTAAAAAAAAAGTCACTTTTACCCCAAATTTTTGTTAGCCACTAGGGATAAAAGATGAAACAACCCCATAAATGTGTAAAACTATTTCTCCTAAGCACAGAACTGCACCACTTTTGCATATAAAGTGTTGTATGGGTACACAGTAGGGCTCAGAAGGGAAAGAGGGGCTTTGGCCTTTTAGAAGCCAGATTTGACAATCATCCTTTACATGTGTCAGGATGCATTTGGAGAGCCCTAGTGGTACCAAAACAGAGGGGAACCCCAACAAGTGTCACCATTTTGGAAAGTGCACCCTTTGGAGAATTCAGCAAGGTGTAATATGTGTATTTTCCCCTACAGGTGTTTGCTTCAATTAGGTCCCTAAAAGGAAAAAGGTGAACATTTTCCCAAAAAAGTCACTTTTACGGCTAATTTTTGTATCCCATAAGGCATTAAAGATGAAACAACCCCAAAAAATGTGTACTAGCATTTCTCCCGAGTATAAAATTGCCCCACACATGCAAATAAAATGTTGTATGGGTACGCAGTGAAGCTCAGAAGGGAAAGAGGGGCGTTGGCCTTTTAGAAGCCAAATTTGACAGACATCCTTTACATGTGTCAGGATGCATTTAGAGAGCCGTAGTGGTACCAAGACAGAGGGGAACCCCAACAAGTGTCACCATTTTGGAAAGCACACCCCTTAGAGAATTTAGCAAGGTGTAATATGTGTATTTGTCCATAAAGGTGTTTGATTTAATTAGGACTTAAATAGATAAAAGGTGAACATTTTCTTATAAAGGTCATTTTACTCCTAATTTTATATAGCCACAAGGGATAAAAAAAATGTAATAACCCCCCAAAATGTGTAAACCTATTTCTCTCAAGTGTAGAAGTACCCCACATGTGTATATAAAATGTTGTATGGGCGCACAGTAAAAGGAAAGGGGAATGTTTGCCTTTTAGAAGCCAAATTTGACAGAAATGTTTGACATGCATTTGGAGAACCCTAGTGGTATAAAACAGAGAAGAATCCGAAAAGTGACCCTAATTTTTGAACGCACACCCCTTAGAGAATTTTGCAATGTGTAATATATGTATTTGCCCCTACAGGTGAATGATCCAATTAGGCCCTAATCATTAAAAAGGTGAAAATTTTCCTATAAATGTCACTTTACCCCTAATTTATGTAAGCCACAAGGGATAATATATTAAATAACCCCAAAAAAGGTGTAAAACTATTTCTCCCGAGTGTAGAAGTACCCCACATGTGCATATAAAATGCTTTATGGGCGCACAGTAGAGGAAAAGAGGAATGTTTGTCTTTTAGAGGCCAAATTTGCAAGAAATCCTTCACATGTGTCAGGATACGTTTGGAGAGCCGTAGTGGTACCAAAACAGAGGAAAACCCGAAAAGTGACCATAATTGTTGAATGTACACCCCTTGGGGAATATAGCAAGGTGTAATATGTGGTGTAGTGTAATACACGTGGTGAAATGAGCATTTTGAACATACAGGTGGTTTCCAAATATGATGTGCAATGGAGTCCAAGATGGAAATTTCAATTATTTCTGGAAAGTTCAGTGCCCGTTATGTGGCGCCCCTTATGAAATAATGGAGGGTTATAGGGAGCAACGGGACATAACAGTTGTTACAATTATTCATTTTACCAAAATTAATTCACAATAGGTTGGGCGTGAATTGTGAATGTCTAGTGTATAAAGAGGTAGTATATATCAAGGGACCAACTAAACTTTTGTCACTCTGGAGTTGTCGCAGGTCTCTTAGTAGTCTGTAGTGTCCATCCTAACTCCTCTTTTGGAACAGACTCTTTATTTAGTCTTATCTTTAGAAGCAGCAGAATTCACCGGGAAAATGCTGTCCTGGCAAAACACAGGAACATCTAAACCAGAGGTACTGGGGCCCCGTCCTTCTTGTCCCAATATTAGTTTCCTAATGTCTTCCTCTTGAAAACGGAGAAATGATACGACAGGACATGCACATTGGAACAGCTCGTAAGAGTTGTATACCATAATCTGTACAATGTGCACGGCCAGCACTTTTGTACCATATCTTCGTTTTTCGTAGGGAAATTATCGCCAAGTGTTGCTCTTATTCACCCTAGCAATGCCCATTGTGACGAATATTGCTGCTTTTGGCTGGACCAAATCGACCAGCCAATAGCGGCAAACATGGACAGAGGGGGGCAACAAAACCCCTCTGGACCGCAAGGCAAAATTGGTGGCAGTCAGGAACAGCCGCCACCCTGCCCCGATCACCGTGTCTACAGACATGGTGATCGGTATTACTGACGTCATAAGTAAATTCGCTGCTATTGGCTCATCTGAATTGATGAGCCAATAGCAGCGATAATAAACTGGGGGTGTGTGGGGGGGACGTAACCCTTCTGGTCCATGGGGCAGGATGGATGGCTGTCAGGAACAGCCGCCGTCTTACCCCGATCAGTGAACAGCCGCCGTCTTACCCTGACCGGTGTTGGAAAGTCACTACCCGCCGCACCGTTCTATAACAACGCTCGTTGGGAATAGGCTATACAATCTTTATTTATTTTTTAAGCAATTTAGACAAATAAGGGCTTATTTTTTGCGAGACGAGATGCACTGTAAAAAAAACTTCATTTTAGTGGGGTTTTAGCTTATTGAAGCAATTTTATTAACTTTTTACGTGTGGAGGAAAATAAAATCATCAATTCTTCTTTTGGATTTTTAGCATTTTTGGGGGGGGGGTGTTCACTGTAGCATAACAGTAATATATTATCTTTATTCTACGGATCACTACGATTACGGTGATACCTCATTTATATAGTTTTATTTTTATTTGTCCAATTTTATTGAAGGAAAACTAGAATAGAAAAAATTGCATTTGTTTTAGTATTGCCATTTTTATAGCGGCATAATTATAGTATTTTTTGGTTTACGGAGCTGGTTGTAAGCTTATTTTTTGCGTGACAAGTTGCTCTTTTTATTGGTATCATTTTGGTGCTTGTAACTTTTTCGGATCACTTTTTAGAACATTTTTTGTAAAGCAATTTGATAAAAAGTTTTAATTTTTGGCAAGTTTTGGGGGTTTTTTTTTACCACGTTCACCGAGCGGGTCCAATTATGATTAGGATTTATTGTACAGATTGTTACGGACGCATCGATACCAAATAAGTGGGGTTTTTTCGTGATTTAGTGTTTTTTATACTTTATTACTTGTGTAAAGGGAAATGTGGTGTTTGGGGGGACTTTCACTTTCTTTTATTATTTATTTTTATTGTAAAAAACCTTTATTTATTTATTTTTACTTTTTTTACTGTTACTGACATCTAAGCTTGAACAAGTGATCTTCTGATCACTTGTTCAAGCTTTTTTACAGGTTACACAGTGCAATACAGATGTATTGCACTGTGTAATGTAAGACACTGAGCATGCTGCGCATGCCCAGTGTCTTACAGCCGGGTCCTGCCAGGAGGCACGGACCCGGCTTCCGGAGGGAGATCTCGCAGCCCCGGGCACCGGCACTGGCTGCGATCGGAGCAGCGGACCCCCCCGGGTAAGCGCCGCGGGGGGGTCCGATTCAACTTCAGGTAACTTTAAATGCCTCTAACACGCCGCGGTCAGCGCGACCGCGGCGTGTTAGGGGTTAACACCCACGATCGGAGAGGCGGGTGTCAGCTATAATATATAGCCGACACCCGCAGCTTCTGGCGCCGGCTCCGTTCAGGAGCCGGCGCCAGAAGCTTGACGTAATAGTACTGCATTTTGCGGGAACGCACCTCCCGCGATGCAGTACTATTACGTCAAATGTCGGGAAGGGGTTAAAGCTTCTCTCACTCTTTTAACTTGCTTTTTTATATGCTATATCTTGTGTATTTATGTATCCTATACACTTTCTTATACTGACACAGTGATGAGAAGTTCTTTATCCGGGAAAATATTCACAAAGTCTCCTTAGAAGAATATAACATCCAGAGTCATTTATAGCAAGAGATCAGTTACTTTTAGAGGCTGCAGAGGTAGTGTCACTTGAGATGCCCCCATCTTCAGTTCTATAGTACCTAGAAACATGCTTTTGGTGTCATATTAAAGATTGGATTCTCATCATTGAGGCACATTGTTCTGTGTGCTGCAGATGTATAGATACAGGAAATTAAAGAAAACCTGTAACCAAACCCAACACAAACCATACACAACCTTTTAGATGTCTTTATACATGTTCTACTGGTGCATCTATCCATGGGATTAGAGCTACCATTCTTCTAAAAAAGAATTTTATTGATGTCCTCTATTCCAGTCATGAAGGTGGTAAGCTGCAGTATAGAGCCAAGCTACTCCCCTCCTCAATGACACGCATAACCAAACTTTAGAGAATTCCTGAGGGTGGGGGAGCAGGTGATAAAGAAACAGTAGTTTTGTGTTACTCAACTTTTGTATCAATAACCAATCCCTCATGAAGGTGGGGGTTGAGAGTGACCCTGGCTGTATAAAGATAAATCACCTTGCCCCTCACCCCACCCTCAGGTATTCTCCTCATGCAGTGTCAGCTTCAGTGATGAGGCAGGGTAGATTCACTATATACTGTAACATGTATTTTGATATGTAAAAGTAATGTGTATGGCCTTATGCCATAAAATTCAAATTGTGGTTCAGTAACTAGACCAACAAATAGGAAGTGCACAGTACAACTTTCCAGTCTTTTACTGCAACAGATGAATCATCCAGCATCAGACATAGATTAATATCTGGCTAAGCAGAGACCTGTCTAGTTCTACTCTGCAATGGTCTAAGGACTGACACCTTAATACATCTCCCCCACTCTCTGGTGTCTCAATATGATTCATATTTTTTAAAACAAAAAGCACATTTATAACAAGATATCGGGCTGATGGTATGTTTACACATTCCGGTATACTTACATTTAGTAACAAAAGTCAACCAGAATAGGACGAGGCTTGGCCCAATTGCATTTGCTTTGTGCAACAGAAATGTATGTGATTGGTAACAAGCAGCACATGTTTTGCATGTAAACAAGGCAAAACACAGAGTGCTCTTTACCGATATGCAACATCTGCCGGCCAGGTGTCGGGCAGCTGGATTCCCCTGTTACCTGAGAGGCAGGCTTGATGCATGGCTACTGAGGAGATTGCAAAAAGAGAGTGAGGCTGTGATGTTATGAAGAATTCCCCTGAGGAACTCCCAGTATACGTGTAGTGAAGGGATCCCCGTGCAGATGGTGAAGGGGAGGCTCGTGATGTTAGCAGCAGCCAGGGTTCACTCATGAAGACAGGGTTGATGAACATATAACTTCCAACACAGAAATGGCTAACAGGCAGAGGTAGAAACATGCTTCCTGCAGGGTCAATGAGGTAGCTGAATGGGTGGGTTGCAGTGTGGGTGTAGATCATAACCCTGGTCCTATGGCTTAGGGCTGCAGAATAGCTCAGCCTTTTTGAGCAGAAATTTGATGAAGGCTCTGTGGAGGGATGCACATGGAACTGCTAGTCTGATAGAGGGGATACACCTAGGAGGGGAGACAGCTGCTTCAAGCTGTTAGTCTCTGAAGACCTTTCAATGTTCAATGATAGAACTCTATGCTAAGACTGACCTGAGATTAATTGTCAAAAGTGCAATGAGTAACCCTACTTTCACAGCAGATGGTAATTCAGCTGCAATACCATAAATAGCCATTGGATTGTGGAATAGACCAATGAATATCCTAAATATCCTAATATCCTAAAATAGTGTCCAGAGCTGTGCATACTCTGCTTTTCATCCAGGGAGCTACCACAAGTGCGTTTAGTTCATGGTTCATAGTCCAGCGGGCCATTACACATACATTTCAGTTGTAAAGCATATCCAAATGAGCCATACCCCTTCCTATTCTGGTTAAGTTTTTTTTAAATGCAAGTCAACTGTGTGTCAATGTGTGACTGTATGCAAATGAGCCTGAGGGGCTCCAGGCTCCATAGATGTTAATGGGGCCTGGAGCACCTCAGGATCATTTATATAAAGTCTTTCATCCTGATGGTAGATTTCCTTTAAACAGAGATGTCATGTTGTAACACCTGCAAGTAGGAAACTATGCACCCTTCTACAACAAGAGCCACGTTGACTCCCACCAAAACCAAGAATTTTATTTAAAAATTTAAATAAGCGTCTTTAGAAATGACTAACAAATATTTCTGCTTTTCCATATTCCCAAATTCCCATGACAGATATTTCCGTGCAGTTATTAGCAGTCTGTACAATAGCGGAGTGCGGCTGAATGTACTGATGAAAACTTCATACCCATCCAGTCAGCGGGAAGCTTATTCTTTGCTTTCATTGTGGTAGAACTTGCAGGGTAATATCGACTTTCAGGTTCACGTTTGATGTGTTTTTTCTCTGTATGCACTTTTTATCATGATGCTTTTCCTGACAATGCTCGGCTAATTGCGTTTCTTCTTCTCTTTGATTTATTACAATAGACGCGTTGCATTGAATTTATGTTTGGGTTAATCCGCTCCTCTTTTCTTTTATCGGGATGATGCATGTTTCAGCATTTTATCGTCATTTACTCCTGATCTGCATCCCAGATTTTCTGTAGTCTCGTGTCTACAGTCCCTGGTGCCCGTGTGCTATGGAGACCTTTGTATCCAGATTAAATGCTGTAGTTATTGCAGGGAGACAGGTCCAGCTGTGCCGCCACAGATCTGTTAGACAGGTGACTACAGATGCATTATATGATGGAAATTAAAAAGGATCAAGGTTGTATAGATCTGATGACTGTGGGAATTGATAAAAGGAATGCTGCTCACAGAGTGTCAGTGGCTCACACAACTTACTCTTCTAAAACTTATCATTTTTCAAATTTTTCTAAGTCTACATAAAGAGACTCAACAACTCTCTAGTAGTAAATACTTACATTTCTATTCATGGACTATGGAATTTAGATTTATTATACATAGCCACATTATAGCCACTGTATGGGATGTTTATTTTTATATTTGAATACATTGGACATTTTGTATTTTTTTTTACGCTTTTTAAAGCCTCCTAGGGTGTTTAGTTTTAACAAAACTTTATTGATCAAAAAAACAAAAAGACGCCTTACAATAAAACCCGCAAAAACATATGCCCCTCGTAGGGGGAAGTATAGCATAGTTGCATCAGATACACAGCATTTGAGCAATAAAGTATAAGGGAGAAGGGGTGGGGAGGGGGCACAAAGAAGGGCGGAAGAGAGAGAAGGACTACGACACAAGATTGATGTAAGTGTAGTAAGTGAAGAAGTTTGTCAAGGTAGAGGACTCATACGAGTCATGTAGTTACAGATGAGTCTTTAGGGTGACAGTACTAAAGCCCTCTCAAGGTTGGGGAGCCAGCTCTTAGGGTATTTAAATCCTATTTGATCTGATCTACTGATATACAGCAAATGCATAGGGACGGCACGCTGGCTGAGTGGGTAGCACTTCTGCCTTGCAGCGCTGGGGTCGAATCCCACCCAGGTTAACATCTGCAAAGAGTTTGAATGCTCTCTCTGTGTTTACATGTGTTTCCTCCGGATCTTCCGCTTTCCTCCCACACTCCAAAACGTACTGTTAGGTTGTTTAGATTGTGAGCCCCATGGGGACAGGGACCAATTTGGTATACTTTGTGCAGCGCTGCGTAATCTGTGTGCGCTATATAAATAAAGAATTATTATTATTAATGCAACTGTATTGATGTATATTGTGAATGTACTATCTCCCTGTCATATCCTGCCAAAGGCTGGGATCATCAAATGTAAGTCCTGGGAGCCTTTGAGAGGCTCAGCAACTGATGGGCGGATGGTTAAAAACTAAGAAGTTCAAGTCCCAAGTTTGGGTTTGAGTGTGTAACTTATCAGGTCAACGGATGTGTCAGGGCCAACATTCAGAAGGGATGCTAACATCTGGTATTTTCCTATAATACAGCACACTCTTGCTCTGTGTGAAGAGAGTTCAGTCTGTGATCCCACTCTAAACAGGCTTAAAGGGGTATTCCAGAAATAAGCATAAGGTAATTTATATTCAAATAAGTCATTAAAATGTACTTAGTTGTTATTTAAAATCTTGCTCCCCTTAGCCGAAAAATGCTGTGGATATACTCTAAAATGAAGAATTAAGATTTGCTTCTGGCACTTTAATTAGTCCTGTTGCTTAATCCCAGTCTAGGAGCCACCTACCTGAAGATCCAACAGTCTACAGAACACAACAACAGGTCAAATACCTGTGCTGGCACCGCCACATTTCTCAAACCTTCCAATAGGCAAAACATATAAACTACTATATAATCTACTATAAACCATAATTTAACATTATATAATATGCTATAATCTACTATCATCCACAATGGTGCTCAACTAGTTCAGGAGGATCATTAAAAATGAAAGAATGAAGACAATAGAAGGGAGGTAAAACGGGACATAAAGTGATGACATTGGGTTGTCTCAAGCTCTTCTGCGCTTACACTAGCCGTGCGCTAGACTAAGCGCAAATATGCACAAGCCGGCCTGTCGCCATCACTTCATGTCTGGTAAGTGTCTTTTTTTATTTATGGGACTGTATGTTAGAAAAAGTTATATCTCAGCTCACCTGATTATCCGAGCCAAACCACACACCGGTGCATGGAATTCTGTGGCGGGTCACCACTGAAAACAATATTTCAAAAATCCAGCAGCCAAATAAAAGCAGAAAAAAATGTGTAAAAACATTAGTGGTCCCACAATATACAGAGAAAACCGACGCATTTCAAACCCAACATGGTTCTGGCATGGAAAAATGGAATAAAGGAAGGTTTTACCATATTTTTCTGCTTTCACCTGGCCGCTGGATATTAGATATTTCTAGAAGCAGCTGCTCACATGTCCACATTCTTCCATGCTGGAGACACATACATGCTCTGCATATAATCTGCTGTCTTTGTCACTTATACAAAAATCTGTACATTTTACTAATATTAGTAATGGAGTTTTTGTTAGTCAAACGCAAATATGTATCATACTCAGGGGTGCGCCTAGCCCTTCTGCTGCCTGAGGCGAACTTCAGAAAGCCACTCCTCTCCTGCATGACATAAAGAGTGGGATACATTGTGAATTTTCTTACAACTATCCTCATTACAACATAAAAGAAAAATGCAGTGTGAACACAGCCTTATCTGCAGTTCAAATTATATTTTGTAGTGGCAGCATTTAATATTTCATGCTGTGTACCGGAAAAGTGGAAATAAATTCCATTTGCAGTACAATTGACAAACCCCCGCTGAGTTGGATAGATGTAGCAGGGCTTAGTTGGTTTAGGTGTAGCAGGGCTGAGTTGGTCAGGTGTAGCAGGACTCAGTTGGTTAGGTGTAGTAGGGCTGAGTTGGTCAGGTGTAGGCGGGCTGAGTTGGTCAGGTGTAGTAAGGCTGAGTTGGTCAGGTGTAGCAAGGCTTAGTTGGTTTAGGTGTAGCAGGGCTGAGTTGGTCAGGTGTAGCAAGGCTAAGTTGGTCGGGTGTTGCAGGGCTGAGTTGGCCAGGTGTAGCAGGGCTGAGTTGGTCAGGTGTAGCAAGACTGAGTTGGTCAGGTTTAGCAGGGCTGAGTTGGTTAGGTGTTGCAGGGCTGATTGGTTAGGTGTAGCAAGGCTGGTTTGGTCGGGTGTTGCAGGGCTGAGTTGGTTAGGTGTAGCAAGGCTGAGTTGGTCGGGTGTAGCAAGGCTGAGTTGGTCGGGTGTTGCAGGGCTGAGTTGCTTAGGTGTGGCAGTCGGACCGTGCACCAGATTTATAATGCAAATCCATCAGACATGTGTTGCATGTCCCATGTTAAAGGGGCACCAAAAAAAATGTGATGCACTATTTCGGAGCAGTGCAGGGAGCACCAGACTCATGAAGAATGTGCGCTAAAAATCCTGAATCTATATACTATATACACTATATACTGGCAAACTGCATATAGTACAGTTTCCACTGTTTTTCGTAAATGGAACATTACATACTGTATATGTGTTTTTTAATGATTTTAATGCATACTGTGATATTACACTACTTGTACATTTTACGTTTTGTTCTTTTTTTATTTATTGACTGGGGGCCTATTTTTTGCCCCTTTACAGCCTGCCAGGAAGGGATGTGTTACTTGGTGCCTGACCAACACAGGAGGTCTCTTTGTGGCCAAAGGTTGGGAAGGTTTGTACAAGGAGTGTGAACAGTAACGCCTCTCCAAGTCCATCTCCTGAGAGAAGAGGTCAAAGAAGGAAAAGTGTTTTGCTTTCCCACCAAAAAATAAAACAGACAAAGACATATCATATGTGTCCATAACTTGGACATAATTAATAATTCTGTTTCCTCAGTCACAGGAGAGAGTGGAGGGGTTGAGATACCCTCATGGCCTGCTTTCTAAGACTCTAACTTGAGGGGATCTCAGTCAAATTTCAAAACAACCCTAATGTTAGGTCTAGACACCCCAAGTTTGGTATGGGGTGAGAGGTAGCAAAGTACCCTGCTGGTTGGAAGCAATGCCATGATTGTGCCATTTTCCAATCAAACGTTATTAGGGAATTTTAATTAAAAAATACAGACACAGAAGTTACCTCTCTGGAAGGAGGAGGAAATGCAGACCCCCTATCAGTGACATCACAGCCAGGAGGTGGGGGTCAACAACCCACTGGGTTTCATTTAGTGAAAGTGGAAGGTCTTGTCAGTCTTGGGAACTCTTATCATCACTAGAAGGCTGCCTGTATCTCCATGCTGTGTTCCCCACAGGTTGGCTGTGGCGATAGGAGTAAAAACGTATCAATACCTAAGCCTTCATCCAGTGGTCAGAAGGCTGGCAGTAGCAGCCAGGTTGACTCTGCAGCTTGGGCAGCAATCTGGATGTAGAGCTGTATCTCTCTGAAGGAATCTCAAGGAAGAGTAAAGACACGGACTTGGACCTGTCTCCAGACAAGTAATCAGAGATAGACCCAGATGTTTGGAATGAGCTCCTATTGATAGATTCTTGTATAGCTTATTGAAGAGCTCATTCCGAAGTATACTTAGCTATCAACCAATCACTATCTAAGATTTAGCAGGAAAGATAACAAATGTCATACATATCACATTTTAACCCTTCAGTAGTAGGCATGATAAACTGCAGGTGTTATCACTACATTTGAACAGTAGATGGCAGCAAAGGGTGGCTATAGCAACTATTACCTGTCAAACCAAGGAAACTCCAGCCTTAAGCAGTAGGAAGTTTAAAAGTGGCATGGAAAGGCTGGCCAAACCCTCTTCAGCTTACCAGAAAACTGGAGCTAAATTTAGTGATGACCTATCCTACAGGACATTACATTGACTGTTACGTACACAGTTATTGTAGGTGAAAGAAATATGTCGTTTTTTTAGTTGCCATTACTGTGATAAAAGAGCAGGAAAGTCTGTTAAATCCTCACTTCAGATATACCTGGGAGAAGAACCTGAGAGAGAGGAGCTGTAACTCAGGACTGAAGGCTCATGGGAGTTGTAGTATCCTTTGTTGGCCATATTGGAGGTAACTCTTCCTACCCATAACCCATAACATTTTGAGAATCATAAAAACATTAATTAAGCTCAATTTATTTAGTGATTAATGGCATTGAGTTTTGTTTTCATTTATTTATAGCATTATGGGCTTTTGTATCATATGTTCATATTCCTGGAATAACTTTTTAACAATGCTGTGTATTACTACTATGGTGCACATTGTTAAAAACATATAGATGTGTCATAGTTATGAGCTGCAAGTGACATTTTCTGCATCTTTAAAGGAAATCTAACATTAAAATCAAGCATGATAAACCAGGGACACTTACTCAAAGATCTCGCCAAAGTGATTGTGGTAATCTTATTATATTTGTTATCCATGGCCTCCTTCCTTTTTAAATTATACTAATAAGTCAGAAGGGCATTAGTTGTGTTACCAGAGCCCTTCAGTGCAACAGATTCATTGACAGTTACACGGTCTCCCCCTCCTTATGCTTCCTCAATAGTTCCCTGTCCTTTTCCCTGATTTAAAATCACAGCAGCAAAGGAAGTTTCAGCACATAGTGGGTCAGAGAAGTGCTCCTTGCACAGTGTAACAGCTTGTGAATCAGCTGCAGGGAGCCCTTCTACCTCATTAGCATAATTGTAAAAAATTACTTTAGAAGGAAAGAAATCATGAAACTATAAGTAAGTGTCCCAGATCTATTATGCTTGTTTCTGAAGGTAGATTTCCTGAAATGTTATGCGAAATATGAGGTAACAAAATTAGGAAAATTAGCCAGACATCCCTTTGTGTATCCATCAACATTGAACACAAATTAACAGTTAACTAAAGCCATTTTCCCACCCCTTATCTACTGTGTTCCCTACAGTCGGCATGATGCGTAATGCTTGCGGTCTTATGACTGTTGCCTGCCACTCAAGTGGAGAATTCACAATTACTCTCAATAGTAATTAGGATCAATTTGGTAATCCTACATGCTTCTTCTAAAAAGTGCTTTTATTTTGTGATGGCTGGGAATGACTAAATATCTTCTAAATTAAATTGATTTTCTTTCGAAAACAACAGATTGGTCTCTGGGAAAATATTGTTTGACTTTAGTGCACTTTTCCAAAGGAATGAGTAAAATGGTGGGTGTGGAAAATAAGTAAAAGTATTTGTTAATGAGCATTTACAGTCAAGATTAGCATTGACATTTATACATAAATGTTCTAGAAATGAGCTATAAAGAATTTTGGAAATATCATTTGCTTTGTTAAGAGTGGGGCACAGATTTCTCTTGTGTCTATTACCTCTATGAAGTGAGTAAATGATTTACGGACCACTTACTCACCAACTATGGTTAGTAGTAACTCCTTGTGGCCTCACTAGTCATTTGGGTCTGGCAGTGAAGAAAGTGCCAACTTTTCTACCCAATTTATCACAACATACAAATAACGCAATTTAGGTGGAGATCAAGCTCTACAATATGTGTTTTAGGCCCAGTTCCCATCTCCGTTAGGCCTTCAATTATTTCCTTCAGTTATTTTGAGGCAAAACCAGCAGTGTTGGAATACACAGAACATGTACAGAAAATTCTTACCATTATACCGTAACTTGTACTTTAAAATGTACAATCTATTATTAGTAGCTTTATAAAAAAAAGAACTACTTTGCTTGATGTGCCAGAGGCCAACGCCTTGCGACAAAGCACATTGGTCTTCTGTCCACCACGCCATGTAGTTACATTTTATTAATGTTACTAATAAAGGATTGAACAATTTAAAGTACAAGCCATTCCGTGGGTGCTGGCTTGTTTTCCTTGCTTCTCTGGCCTGTCTTCTCTCTTCTTTGGATGGATCAAGTGTACCTGGAAGTCTTGAGCTGACTTTGTGTGTTCTACCACTCCTGGTTTTGGTACACAATTAACTGAAGGACACTTCAGGGATGTGAACTGGTCCTTAGGCTCTCTGTTTTTAGCCAAGAAAAGTACTGGGCACATCTGTACGTTTTGTCAACCTTTTTCTGCATACAAGCCCCTCTGTATGGAGAGGGCTTGCGGGCTGAGACCTCTCCATACAAGGTGGGCGTTTGCTGCATATTGTAACTCGTTCATTACAATGTGCAATTTGCACATTTTATTAACTGATGTGGTAAATCCCTATATACTGTAGTATGGTAGTATATGGTAGGATCAATCAGACAACTGAGGGTTACAGCACCCTAGGGGGTCTTAAAAATAGTAAACAAAAAAAATTCAAATCACCCTTTTCTCCCTAGAACTGATATATACATATAAATAAACAGTAAAATCACTAACATGTTAGGTATTGCCACATCCCAAAAATTCTATCAAAATATAACAGTGTATTCTGTACACAGAAGTATGAAAACGTTATTAGTGCCAGAACATGGCAAAATAAAGAATGGAGAATATAATAAGTAATACATTTTGGATCATACCATGATCCCATGATCATAACAACCCAAAGAAAAAAGTAGACATATCATTTGGGGTGCATATTGAAAGCCGTAAAATCCCAGCCCACAAGAAAACGTCCCAAATGCATTTTTACACAAATTTTACTGCATTTGGAATGTTTTTCCCGCTTCCCAGTACATGGCATGGAATATTAAATACTGTCACTATGAAGTGCAATTTCTAATGCAGAAAACAAGCCATCACAGAGCTCTTTACATGGAAAAATAAAAAAGTATACTCCTGTGCCTCTGGTGCCCGGCTGCACCGGCACTCACCTCTCCACAATCCAGCTGTGGCTCCTGCAGTCCGGCGCACGCATCCCTGCGCTCCTACGGACCAGCGGACCACTAATTGGTGCTGTCAGCTGTCTGATCTGATAAGTAGTCAGCCCCTTCATTTTGACCTCTGTTGGATCTTTGGGTCTTGTGCCTTTGAGAAAGCTTTCTACCCGTGATTCCTGCACTTACTGTGATTTCTCGTTGTGACCTTGATTCCTGTTCCTAACTCCAATTCTCTGCCGCCAGCCCTGACCTTCTGCCTGTTTCCTGACTCTAATCCTGTGCTTCCTGCCCTGACCTCCAGCCTGTCCACGACTCCGTTTCAGCTCTACAATACTGTACCTTGCCTTGGCCACCACCGTGGTGGTATCCCGCCACAGCAAGTCCAACCCACTTAGTGGCGGGCTCTGGTAAAAGCTGGTGAGTAGCTGTCAATGAGCTTTAATTTTGTGATTGGCTCCATCAGACAACATGGCCTGTTTTTCTGTTTAAAAAGTTTAATAAATTTGGCCTTTTGTCTTCACGGGTCAAAAAAAAGATAATTTTCTGTTAAAGATACCCATAAAAGGATCCATATGTCCAGATCTAAAAACAAGAACTGTTTCAAAGAAAAAACTGATGATTAATAATGTGAAAAAAATCTGTCAAACTATTAGCAATATGTTCCCTCTACCCGTTCTTTCATACTTAGATGGCTGTGTGGATATATTTGAGTCCTTCATCCCAGTGCATTAAGGGTTGAAGCAATATATTTTGATTCGCTGCTTTTCAGATCATTTAAAGTATGTTCCACGAATTCCACACAGTGTTGTTTTTTATGGGCTTGACACACAGATGAAATGAGTGAGATAAGAAGATCACAGGCAGGAAAAGAATACAGACAAGAGGAAAGCACAGCCAAAAACAAATTTAGACGCGATGTTTATCCCTGCCACTGACATAATTCCTTACTTGATGACAAGTGAGAGGGTGTTAAATGGAATTTTCCCTCCGCAAAGCTATGAAGCTAAATTACATTTCCTTCACATTTACAACAATATAATATGAATCTTTATATAAGCTTCCTACTGCTCTGTATGAAAGTCAAAACTATTAAAGGCACCACAGCCCGGAAAAGGATTCCTACTTGTAACTATTATGTTATTATTGCGCCAAATTTCAACTAAACCCATCAATTGAAAATAAATGTTTTTGAAAAAAAGGTTTAGAAAATTGTAGATACCCTTTAAAATGGTGAAGTGAGCAGTCAACATCTGCAGTACCTATGACTGCTACATGGTAAAGGCTATGTCTACCTTTCTCCGATACATCTATACAGGCAGTCTCTGGGTTACGTACAAGGTTCTGTAGGTTTGTTCTTAAGTAGAATTTGTATGTAAGTCGGAACTGTATATGTTATAATTGTATCCTCAATCAAAATTTTTTTTGATCTATGTAACAATTAGATTTTAAAAATGTTGGATTGTCATAAGAACCAGGATTAACACTAAAGCTTCATTACAGACTCCTGTGGTAACTGTTATAGCTGATTATTGTAGCCTAGGGCTAATGTATATTAAATCACCAACATCCAGAGGTCCGTTTGTAACTAGGAGTCGTTTGTAAGTCGGGTGTTCTTAAGTAGGGGACCGCCTGTATTGAAAAGTAAAACAATGTACTTCTGTAAGGAGAATACAGCTCTCATATTGATCTATATGTCCCTATGATTACAGACCACAAACGGTGTTGTCTGATACAGAATTTATGTAAGTACAGTGCTAAGAAGTAGGAGATTACCAAGGATTGTTTGTAGTCTATTACCATGGAGACACATACATTTTCATTGGAGATGTGAACACAACCTGTTACTCAGCTTTTTAAATTTAGTTCTAGTTCTTTTTTTTTTAAAATAAAGTTGAACATAGACTTTAGACAGAGAGTTCTAGACAAATTCAGGTCTATTATGAGTAGGACATCGCATCCCCTCTTTGAAGTAGGAAGTAGTAAGTAAGTTCAGAAATTTGTTTCTACTAACCTCAATTAATTTATTTAATGAGCACCTGTCACCTGTAAAAGCGGCACTAGGAGCTGGTTACTAAAGTAAACAGCTCCTAGTGCTACAACAGACGCAACAGTGTTTCACTGTTAGCGTTATCGGAAACACTGCCGCGCTGTACAATAGAAAACACCAGACCGCGCTGTAAGCGAATGGGCGTATTCATGAGGGGGCGGTCCGAGATGCTATTTCACCCCCAGACCGCCCCTTCTTACTAAATAGGCCGGAGATGACTGCCAAGCTTTATGCAGCAGTCACTGCCCCTTATCCCGCCCCCTCATGAATACGCCCGATCGCTTCCAATGCGGTCTGGCGTTTCTATTGTACAGCGCGGCAGTGTTTGCTAGTATTATCGGAGGTTTCCGATAACGCTATCATTGTAACACTGCTGCGTCTGTTGTAGCACTAGGAGCTGCTTACTTTAGTACCTATTGCCGTTTTTATAGGTGACAGGTCCTCTTTAAAAATGTTACTGGTGGAAGGTAGCTCATTGTTTTATGTATAATTTTAGATGAGATGAATATTGTCATGCTCGTCATATTGGTTTTATGCTGATATGTACCTATGCACCTTTCTGTATTATCATGCTCTTTTATGTCTTTTATGTTTGTCATGTCTATTTATTGTGCTGTGGTGAAAGCCATTTCCCACTTGTGGGATTATTAAAGTTTTATCGTATCGTATAGTTTTGCTGGAACTGTAGATCCAAGCAAAAAATTAACTGATCTGTCAGAAAATAAAACATAAAATTACTGTTGGGTTCCTAGATTTTTACAAGATTTTATAGATTGGACTATCTTTTTCAAGCCTTATATACTATGTGCCAATAAATGTCATATGTTTAAAGGGAATCTATCAACTAATATATACATATAAAATTCACCCTGAGCTCCATACTGCAGGAAGATACACATATGCAATGCGTACTCACAATGGTGAAAGCCGGCAAGGCAGGAACATTGCAGAGAGCAGAAGGGTGGGATATTAGTGGAGAGAATGATGCCCCAGTGGTTAGAGCAATCCCCCAAGGAGTTAAATATGTTTTCAGTGAATCTGCTACATAGCCAGCTGAAACAAAGGTATGTCATGTGTTTAACAACTCTCGGGAGTTAGTTAGTTAGGGCTCTACAAGAAAAAAAGTTTTGTATTGTTTTGGCCCCTTGAAGAAATTCCTGTTGCTTTTTATAGATCAAATAAAGTCACCTTCTTGAGAATATGATACATTTTGATGGCTAACTGAAATATAAGATGTTACAGTCAAGCTTTCGGGACATCTTAGGTTCCTTCATCAGGCATGGTATGACAGGCTTTCTGAAGTGACACAGAACTTATACACCATGAACAGAGAAGTAATGCAAACAAAAGGACAAAAGCAATAACAAAGTTGAGACAACAGGTCCTTAATTAGATGACTTGGGCAGTGTGATGGTTTATTGCCTCCAAGTTAAACACTCTAGAGCAGTGGTGGCGAACCTATGGCACGGGTGCCAGAGGTGGCACTTGGAGCCATTTCTTTGGGCACTCAGGTAATCACCCCAGAGTTCACCAGACAGGAACAAATCAACCGCATCTTCCTGTAGTCCCAGGGAACTTAAGAGATGCTGCTCTCAGTGCTATTTTAAAGCTACACTCCACTGGCTGTTTGGAACTCTGGGAAAAGTGAGAATGTGTGGACAGGGCTGCATTATCTTTGAAGGTCATAGTGCTGGACCCACCATTCTTCCTCTACAGAGAGACCCTGGAGAGAAGCTACAATGAGAGTCTGAATTTGCCCTCCTTATTTCAACTGTATTGGTGGCCTCAGGGGGTCGATACGATTGAAAGATGTAGAAAAACAGGTAGCAGTAAGTTATTGCTTAAAATGCTATGTTGGCACTTCATGGTAAATAAGTGGATTTTGGTTGTAGCTTGGGCACTCGGTCTCTAAAAGGTTCGCCATCACTGCTCTAGAGTCTTAAGATAACATCCGTTAGAGGTTGTAGTGGGCCATGGATGGGCAATGTTTTCCTTAGCTGATCCTGGAAAACATATTTGAATATTTTTCAGAATTCCCCAGTGAATCATTAATTGCTATAAGTCTCTTCAAGTCTCTGTAAGGAGAACTCTTACTTTCCTGACCTAGTCAAAGACCTTTCACTTAGTTAAACCCATTTCCCTACACTGTACTGAAGAAATGCAACCACTTTTAAACAGCACGGTCTACAGTTAGGAATCTGCTTTCACTAGTTTTCAAAAAAAACATTTTTGATGGTAAGGGGGCTGCGTTACAAAGTACAAAGTAGATAAAAGGCAATGTTTCCCCTATCTCATCCTAGAAAACATATTTGCATATTTCCCAGAATCTCCCAGTGGGGCGTCAGTGGCTGTAGGTCTCCACAAGCCAGCAAAGCCGCCTTAATTGGCAAAGTCTCCGTACGAAGAGCTCTTATTTCCCCGATCTTCATAATTAGAAGTCATGTATATGAGTCCACTCCGGTTTAAGGTTACACTATGGGAATTGCCTGGCACACATATTATCTCATCCAAGTAACTTGTATCTGTGTCACGCTCTGTCCTGGAATCCTTCACTATTATAAGATTCTGCTGGGCGTTTTCATGTGAAGCAGAAAGTAAACCACAACTTAGAGAAATTCTGACCACTTAGTGGAGAAGGAGTTCCAATATAATGGATTGTACATAGAAGCCACAAGCTCTGTACACAGTATAAATCATTTCCCATGTTGGTACCAATAGAGTAACCTTGGTGATATGTAGATATTGCAGTTTTAATGTATTGCACTCAGCGTTACTTTGGACAGTAGAAGGATCCATATGAATCTTGCTGCTGCTTAAAAGGTCGGAATTGATCGTCTCTCCCACTGATTTCATAAGCTCGAAGCTACGCACCTATTTACTCTAAAAGTTTCAGGTAAATTCTATAAAATATGTTCTTGAAAACTTTACCATCTTGATTGTTAAGGAATTGTATAACAGATACAACTTGTGCCCTCACTGTAGCCATATGTGAGCCGCAGATGGTGACAGTGAGGACCATTATAAGTTGCAATTAAAAGGTCGGTGATCAGTGGTTACATAAGCGTTTATTCCATAATATGATTTCATGGCTGGATAGATTCATTTACACTGAAGACTTGATAAAATTGTCTTCCTTTTTTGGCATGGAAATTTTTCCATTTTTTGTTTATTTTTTATTATAGTCGCAATTCAGGATTAAATGACATCTACCGCCAGGATGTAAGGTTCGTAAGCCAAACACACTGACATACTGGTGTGTTCCCTCTCTGTGAGGATCAATTTTTTTAGCTTCTTATGCCCTGTTTTTTTTTTATAAAAAGGCTTTTAAAATTATGCAAATAAGCCAGGGGGGCTCCAGGTTCCATTGGTGTAAATGGAGCCTGAATACCCTCAGGCTCATTTGCATAATTTTTAAAACCTATTTTTCTTAAAACCAAGGACATAAGAAGTTTAAAGGAGAGCAGATCCTGCCAGAGGGGCACACACCAGTATGTAAGTGTGCTTGGTTTACGGTCAACTCTTATTCCTTTTAGTAGTTTTGTTTTTCACTCCCTACCCTCTATGTTCAGACATGTATGAGGGCTTATTATCTACAGGACAAATAGCACTTCCCAGTGTCGCTATGTAATATTACATGCAATGTACACGGAAGCTAGGAAAAAATTACAAATGCAGTGCAACTGACCAAAAAAGCTATTTTTCTGCATCATTTTCTTACAGGATTTCATTGTGCGCTCCAAATGACACATCTTCTTATACTTTTGGTCAGTGTGATCATGTAGATACAAAATTTATATAGATTTTGTTATGTTTTAATACCGTTCACGCCAGGGCCGATTCTAGCATATTTGCTGCCTGAGGCGAGTATTAAAATGCTGCCCCCCCACCCACGCTCCATGTTAAGTAAATGCTGAAAACGTTACTAACAATTAACAACCCTACAGACAGCTCCCTGACACTGTGTGACTGACTACAGGATCTGAGAGACATTAGTGGCATCTAGTACCTTATAGATGACAATCTCTTCCATCAGTAGGACTTTATTCCGGGTTCTCCAATCCATGACGTATCAAGGCTGAATTCATGGCCAGATATCTTTAGCTCCGTGCAGCATCTCTACCCAGTGTCCCTAAAAATACCACAGTCACTTACAGTATAAAGTCTCCTGGATAACAACACTGTGCTCCTAAATAATATATACCCCTCACAACACAACTGACCGCACTCTCCCCACATATAACACATCCCTTCATTATATATATATATATATATATATATATATATATATATATATATATATATAATAAATTTATTTTTATATATCCCTGCTCTCATATATTTAAAGGCCATGTTATTCACCCCCCAATTAAATTATATACAGCTCCCATATACAGATCCCCTACAGCTTAAATAATATCTTGCCCCACATATACAGTCCCCTCCCAGCTTAGGCTATATTCACACTGCCGTGAGCCCGCCGCACCGTAGCACGGCGGGCACACGGCAGCGCGGGGAGAGGAGGAGGAGGTGAGCGCAGCTCACCCCCGCCCCTCTCCATAGCGATGTGTGGCCGCGGCGCCGTAATACGGGGAAAGATAGGACAGGTCCTATCTTTCCCCGGGCTACGGAGCGGTACGGTGCCGCACGTGTGCTGCACCGTACCGCTCCCGTACAGGGCCGTGAGCCCATAGAAGTGTATGGGGGACGTATATCGGCCGCATATACGTCGGCCGTATATACGTCCCCCATACTGTAGTGTGAATGCAGCCTTAGTAATATACTGCATCCCATATACAGCCCCTGCAGCTAAGTAATATACTGTACCCGATATACAGCCCCCCCCAGCTTAGTAACATACTGTACCCCATATAGAGCCTCCCATCTTAGTAATATACTGTATCCCATATGCATCCCCCCAGCTTAGTAATATACTGTATCCCCCCAGCTTAGTAATATACTGTATCCCATATACAGCCCCCCAGCTTAGTAATATACTGTATCCCATATACATCCCCCCAGCTTAGTAATATACTGTATGCCATATACATCCCCCCAGCTTAGTAGTATACTGCATCCCATATACATCCCCCCAGCTTAGTAATATACTGTATCCCATATACATCCCCCCAGCTTAGTAATATACTATATCCCATATACAGCCTCCCAGCTTAATAATATACTGCATCCCATATACATCCCCCCAGCTTAGTAATATACTGTATCCCATATACAGCCCCCCAGCTTAGTAATATACTGTATCCCATATACATCCCCCCAGCTTAGTAATATACTGTATCCCATATACATCCCCCAGCTTAGTAATATACTGTATCCCATATACAGCCCCCCCAGCTTAGTAATATACTGTATCCCATATACAGCCCCCCAGCTTAGTAATATACTGTATCCCATATACATCCCCCCAGCTTAGTAATATACTGTATCCCATATACATCCCCCCAGCTTAGTAATATACTGCATCCCATATACATCCCCCAAGCTTAGTAATATACTGTATCCCATATACATCCCCCCAGCTTAGTAATATACTGCATCCCATATACATCCCCCAAGCTTAGTAATATACTGTATCCCATATACAGCCTCCCAGCTTAGTAATATACTGTATCCCATATACATCCCCCCAGCTTAGTAATATACTGTATCCCATATACATCCCCCAGCTTAGTAATATACTGTATCCCATATACATCCCTCCAGCTTAGTAATATACTGTACCCCATATACATCCCGCCAGCTTAGTAATATACTGTACCCCATATACATCCCCCAGCTTAGTAATATACTGTATCCCATATACAGCCCCCAGCTTAGTAATATACTGTATCCCATATACATCCCCCAGCTTAGTAATATACTGTATCCCATATAGCACCCCCCCCAGTATAAAATAATTATAGCCCCAAATAATATATATAGCATCCCCCCAGTATAAAATAATTATAGCCCCATATTATATATATATAGCATCCCCCCAGTATAAAATAATTATAATTATGGCCCCATATGATATATATATTATATATATATATATATATATATATATATATATATATAGATAGATAGATAGATAGCATCCCCCCAGTATAAAATAATTATAGCCCCAAATAAAATGCATAGCATTCCATCATCCTCCCCCCCAGTATAAAATAATTATGGCCCCATATGATATATATAGCATCCCCCCAGTATAAAATAATTATGGCCCCATATGATATATATAGCATCCCCCCCAGTATAAAATAATTATAATTATGGCCCCATATGATATATTTTGCATCCCCCCCAGTATAAAATAATTATGGCCCCAAATAATATATATAGCACCCCCCCTAGTATAAAATAATTATGGCCCCAAATAATATATATAGCACCCCCCCTAGTATAAAATAATTATGGCCCCAAATAATATATATAGCATCCCCCCCCTAGTATAAAATAATTATGCCCCCCAAATAATATATATAGCATCCCCCCCCCCAGTATAAAATAATTCTGGCCCCAAATAATATATATAGCACCCCCCCCCCCCTAGTATAAAATAATTATGGCCCCAAATAATATACATAGCATCCCCCCCCCCAGTATAAAATAATTATGGCCCCAAATAATATACATAGCATCCCCCCCCCCCAGTATAAAATAATTATGGCCCCAAATAATATATATATAGCATCCCCCCCCCTAGTATAAAATAATTATGGCCCCAAATAATATATTTCTTTTTCGTCCGTTCGGCAGCACACATATGGGATTTATCCCCTAGGTACAACTCAGAAGAGAACAGGTTAACAAGCAGTAGTAGACAATTAACAATTAGTGTCTTGGCTGACTCCACCTATATAAGGCCGGAGCACACACACAACCCTTGTATTTCTTTTTCTCTTAGGTATGACAGAAGAGTTCAGGTCCTGTGTGTCTACACAGAAAAAAAACAAAAAAAAAAACACTATCTAGATAATAAGTTTTCTAGGTCCTCTGTGTCTTTACACAGAACACTTGGATGGACCGACCCGGGCTGTATACGCTTGCATGCGGTCCCTCGTCCCGGAGGAGCCTGTACAGCTATCCTGTCTTTACAGGGGCAATAGCTGAGGCTGTGGTGTGTATCAGCCACCATGTACCAGGCACATGAGATCGCTCCTGCATCTCCCACCTGCTGGGCCTTGTGGTTCATCACCCTGCGTGCCTCACCAGCAGATGCCTGGATCCCCTCCTGCATAGGCCGCAGCTCAGGCTGTATACCATAGCACTGCTGGTCTCTGGCCTGGAGGAGCCTGTTCAGCTATCCTGTCTTTACAGGGGCAATAGCTGAGTGGTGTACATCGGCCACCATGTACCCGGCACATGAGATCGCTCCTGCATCTCCCACCTGCTGGGCCTTGTGGTTCATCACCCTGCGTGCCTCACCAGCAGACGCCTGGATCGCCTCCTGCATAGGCCGCAGCTCAGGTAAGAGCCTGTACAGCTATCCTGCCCTTACAGGGGTAATAATACAGACTGTGCTGAGTATCTACCACACATCACTGACACATGAGATCGCTCCTGCATCTCCTCCCTGCTGGGCCTTGTGGTTCATCACCCTGTGTGCCTCACCAGCAGACGCCTGGATCGCCTCCTGCACAGGCCGCAGCCCAGGTAAGAGCCTGTACAGCTATCCTGCCCTTACAGGGGTAATAATACAGATTGTGCTGAGTATCTACCACACATCACTGACACATGAGATCACTGCTAGTATCTCCTACCTGCTGGGCCTTGTGGTTCATTAACCCTGCGTGCCTCACCATGGGACGCTTAGGTCGCCTCCTGCATAGGCCGCAGCCCAGCGCTGCTCCTGGTATTAACCATTTGTTTATCTGGATGGAGGCAGCACATTGTATCAGTGAGTATATCCAGGCTGTATACCGGCCGCTGGTCTCTTAACCTGTTTTCTCCTGCTGGAGATCTCTGCATATTGTACAGTATTTACACGGTTACCACATGTTGTACAGAGATTTCTGCATGTCCTGCTATCACTTGCAGTACAGGGAGCATTACATGCCAGCTCCTGGGATATAGATTGTGAGCTCCTGGGATATAGATTGTCCTGTCCTGGACATTCTGGTGTTTCTTGTGCACATGTGTCAGCCATTGCTATGTAATGGTGCATTTTCAATTTGCATTCACCTGTTGCAGTCAGATCATGCAACCTCACAGCAGGTCTCAGCTGCCAGATAACCTCTGCCCTCTGCAAGACAAGGTAAGAGGAATGCTCAGTTCTCCTATGTATCCCTGCTAAATGCATTGGTATAATGTCTACCTGCTAAATGCATTGGTATAATGTCTACCTGCTAAATGCATTGGTATAATGTCTACCTGCTAAATGCATTGGTATAATGTCTACCTGCTAAATGCTCAGTTCTCCTATGTATCCCTGCTAAATGCATTGGTATAATGTCTACCTGCTAAATGCATTGGTATAATGTCTACCTGCTAAATGCATTGGTATAATGTCTACCTGCTAAATGCATTGGTATAATGTCTACCTGCTAAATGCATTGGTATAATGTCTACCTGCTAAATGCTCAGGTCTCCTATGTATTGCTGCTCAAGGCATTGGTATAATGTCTACCTGCTCAATGCTCAGGTCTCCTATGTATTGCTGCTCAAGGCATTGGTATAATGTCTACCTGCTCAATGCTCAGGTATAATGTCTACCTTGCTAAATGCATAGATCTTTATTGCATTTCTAGTCACTCCTGCGCCCTGACTCCGGGGTTTATATGCAGAGTCTGTGAGCTCTGCTTGACTTAGAATTATCTTACCGGTATTTCATGTGTATAATCTGTGATCTTTACACTGAATGTACTAACCATTTTCTCTGGACTAGACCTCCGGTATGTAATGAGCCTCTGGTATGTGATGAGCATGTACTCGGCCTCCAGTAAGTAATGAGCATGGCCTGTGTGTTATACATTGTACCCACATCCTCTGTCTCGTGAGATGTGCAGGTATCTATGATCTGTATACATAGTGACATACTGTAATAATGATACACAGCAGACTGATACCAGAATCTCTAAGTTCTGCTTCTATGTATGTTCTCCATAGTCTGCTCTACATGAATGGCATTGGAGAGTGATCCTCTCATATCCCGGCAGCAGAACTCCTCATACAGTGATGTTGGCGGCATATGGCTTGTCTGTACACATCTTTACCTCATACTAATGTGTCCTTTGTGTTTCCACTAGACGTCCTCTCCTGAGCGGCTGTCACAGACCCCTAGGAGAGGTGGAAAGAGGAGGAAAACTAGGCAGAGGTTATGTCCTCACCCATTGCCTATTAAGAATGAGTCTTGTATCTATTCTCCTGTGTTACCCCAGGATACAGATCCAGAGATCCACACAGATCCCAGGCCCAAGCCTTCTTATCATGGATCATCTCCAGACATCATTCTCTATTGCAGATTCTTGTTTATTGGAATATTAAATCTCAGAGATTAAATCTGATGACCCAGACCAGATCTTCCTTCTGAGGAAGGAGAATGTAACCACCAGTGGAATCCACTAAAGATACTGAAGGGAAACAACAGGGAAAGGATGATTCTACTTTCCAGTCACTGATGATGACGTCTTCCCTACTCACCCAGTCCTGTCTATATAATCTCAGCGTGGATGGACCACACCTGATAACGGCATTAGAGGTCCAGTGACCAAGGGATGAAATCCTACTCTGTGCCACCACTGGCCATGTGACCTGTCACAATAGCTATCTGATGCTTGTATTACCAGCATTAAGGATTCCTCTAAAGTCCTGGTTGCTTTGGTCATGGCAAAAAGCTGTATGGACAAAGCTCTGGAATAAGGACGCACCACCAAAAGGATTATTTGAATTTTCAAGATATAGACTCAAAAATCCAGGAAGAGCAGGAAGAGTTTATCATTCCATCACATTTGACTTTGTACACAGGGTCGGTTCAGACACAGGCAACACCTTCCATGAGTAGGTAAAAAGCCACTTAACTCAAAACCATGGGAGTTAGTGCATCTGGCCTGGTGGAATATCAACAATAAGAAGGAGGTCCTTCTCTTCATATTGGCCAAAGTCTTTATCAGACGCCTGGTGTCCTCTACAATACATCAAGTATACACTCTGTAACCTTCTCACCTGACAGATCCTGACCAGCAATCTGCTAGTTGTATATCTCTGCCTCAGAGGTATCACTGCGCGGCATCAACTGTCCTATCAGATCTTCATATTACCATCCTGCCTCCACATCGGGATAGCGCTTCAGACTCCTGCCCACTGCATTGCCAGTCATGTCCTTAAAGGTTCCATACCTGGAGGACTGGTTATTTCCATGGAACTTCTGAATCTTCAACTTCAAATTTGAAGAAGAGTAATGAAAGTCTAGAAATGTATTTTTGGAAATATTTCCCCTGACTTCAGCTAACAAAAGTTAGTGAGTGACAAGCGCACTGGCCAAATGTCTGTCACCATAGATGTGGTGCAATGAGCAGAGCCCATATCTGAAGTGAAGGAACCAGTCCCAATAATTTATGGCAAGAAAATTCTGGATTCTTCATCCTCGCACATTAACCAGAGGGATACGTCTTTCTGAGGCTGGGGTCCCATGTAGGAGATGATGAGGATCATAAGTCATGGAACACTCAAGAGAAGATATTGTCCTCTATTCATCGGGAGCTGTGAGCCAATCAGACCAGCGTTACAATACTTCTATGTTATTCTAACATGTCTATCACAATGTGCTGCTGCCTACATAAGTCATTTACTATAAAAAGGGTCCTGAAGTCTCCAACTTACAAGAGAATGCAAAACACTGCACTAAGCAGAGGCAAATCTTCAGCTGTTGACACTTGATATCCTTAATCATATTTCTGATATCCAGAATACTCTCTATCAGTGGCGTTATTATCGCCGTAGCAACCATAGCAGTGATGCTAATGGCCGGCCCAGGACCCACGACCGAATCATAAATTATGCACGTCGTGTACCAAAGCGGGCCCGGCCCTATTAACCATAGCTGCTGCAGCCGCAATGCTGAGGGGGCTACCCGTCCCTAAGCCTGCCGCACCTGGCTCCACCTGTGTGTCCAGACAGCGGGCCGTCCTATCTTCTTCCTGCATGAAGACATGTGACGTCACATGACGCATCCCGGACGGCGCTGAGTGGAGGTCCAGGGCGCCTACTCACAAAGGATATATCTTCTGGCTGCACTAAAAGCCTAAGGCCAGAAGAATCCTCAAAAGCAGCCGATCATGTTCATGCTTGATGGCCACGACATCGTCCAGGAGGACTGCAGAACTCCAAGCAATGTCCTTCAAGGATTCCTACCAGAAAGCATCATGTTACTTTCCTGCTCATCCTTCATCCAACCATTTCTACAGTCTTCAGAACAATTCTTTTAAACAATACATTTTCAAATAATTTTTATAAGGGGGCAAATTGTCCACATGGATCATGGACCCCATGAGATGCTCTCTGGTCATGAAGCTCCAGACCAGCTGAGAGCCAACTCTACATCAGCTTCTTTAGCTGAGCTCTGTCACGTCTATCAGTTCTACAGAGCAGCCACGTGGTCCTCTCCATCCTTGTCTATAGATCTCTGCAGGATGGACTTCTCTGCCTCCTAAGGCTTCAGCCTTACACAAGGCGGTGCTTCAGCAGGCGACTAAGATCCCTCCCCATAAGTACTGCTTGCTACGTCCCATATGTGTGCTGCCGAACGGACGAAAAAGAAGGAGGAAATTTGCTTACTGAAATTTCCATTTCTTTTAGTCCGTGAGGCAGCACAGCTTTCCCACCCTTAAATGATGAAACGTTATTGCTATATACCATACAAGGGTTGTGTGTGTGCTCCGGCCTTATATAGGTGGAGTCAGCCAAGACACTAATTGTTAATTGTCTACTACTGCTTGTTAACCTGTTCTCTTCTGAGTTGTACCTAGGGGATAAATCCCATATGTGTGCTGCCTCACGGACTAAAAGAAATGGAAATTTCGGTAAGCAAATTTCCTCCATAGCATCCCCCCCCCCAGTATAAAATAATTATGGCCCCAAATAATATATATAGCATCCCCCCCCCCAGTATAAAATAATTATGGCCCCAAATAATATATATAGCATTCCCCCCCCAGTATAAAATAATTATGGCCCCATATGATATCTATAGCGTCCCCCCCCCCCCAGTATTAAACGTTTTCTAGCCCCATATAGTACCCCCCCCCTCCCAGTATAACATGAAACCTCCCCACATTTAATTAAAGTATATGAAAAATAATAAAATCATACTCACCTGCAGGTGGCTGCTCCCTCGGTGCGCAGCTCCGTTCTTCACTCGGCTCTCCTGTGAGCCGCGGCTCCGCACAGTGACACAGGCGCCGTGACGTCATGACGCCTGTGTCACTGCTTAGAACGGCGCTCCACATATAAATCGCGCCTGTGTCTTAAAGAGACAGGCGTGATTTATTTAGCTGGTGGGCCCACTTTAGAGCGGCAAATTTCGCCGCCCTTTACAGGGACCCACATTCTGCCGCCTGAAGCGAGATTTTCATCTCGCCTCATGGCAGATGCGGCCCTGCTTCACGCCCCTTCCTGTCCCACTGGCATGAAGATGGCGGAGAGGGCAAAATAATCCCAAGTGCAAGCAAAAAGCCACTGACGTGGCGCAGAGGCCCTCACAAATATGTCCCAAGGTGTTGATGCAGACATTAGCACTTTTTTGTCTGCTACGGGATCACTGAAGTAGATAAACAGATTTTAGATTTTGATAGATCAGGAATTTTGGGAATACGTAAGGTTTTTTTTTTTTTTTTTGAAAAAAAATTCCGTTCTAGAAAAGTAGGTGATTTAAACTTTTAGTGTCAAATATATTTTTTTTACATTTTTTAGGTCCCCTAGTGTACTTACAACAGGACAGGGGATAACAAACAGTGTTTACGGGAGTGCGGGAGATAGCGAGTGCCATGCTTGGCAATTTCCGTCACTACTATAGAATTGAATGGAGCAGCAGGATGCATGCTTGACCTGCCCAACAAGGAACCTGTGGATAGGAGATCATTTAAATAGTTGGTACAACCCCTTTAAGGTGTTAAGTGCCGCATTTGAAAACAGCATTTGTCGTAAAGGGTTTAATTTATAACTTTTTAAATATATTTTTCCTATAAATGTTAATGCCATTAACGCCAGCTTAGGCCTGTGACTTCGACATCTCAAATGTTGTACAGGGCAGGACCGATTGTAGCCTTTTTGCTGTGAGACGATAAGTGAAACGACACCCCCACCCCCACCACCACCAAGCAGTCTTCCCCTGATCTCCTACTTTATTGCTCACAAAAAATCAACCAAATCTAGAAAAAGCAGATAACTTGTAGTTCAAGAACGGAACGGCACTCGCTATTCTCGATTCACAATTCCTTTATTTAGCGTTCAAAATTTCAGGATGTGAGGATGCCGAGGTCCACAAGGTAACAGCCTGTTTTGCGCAAATAGCGCTTTGTCAAACAGCCTGTTATCAGCTTCTTCACCTCTGTGAACAGAGCACCACAACAGATCCCATTGCACCTGCGATGGGAGCAGGTACCGCGCCCTTTTGTTGGGGACTGTATAGATTACGCTCACAGTATGCAGGAGTCTTGGTAGTGCCTGTTCTTCTGGCTATCTTCTATTTGCTTAAATCTAGAAAAAGCATCTGCAACTTGATCAGAGAATGCTGACAACATCATTAACAATTGACAACATCCTCACAAAGCACCACCAGATTACCAACTCCCGGTGACGCTGTCTCACACACTAGTAGGTCAGGCAGTGAAAACATTAGTGGCATTTAGTACCTTACTGTATAAGATCTGCTCCATCAGGAAGAGGACCCCATTATGATTTCTCCAAGCCGTGACTTATCAGTTTTGAATTCGCCACCAGATGTCTTCAGCTCCGTGCAGCAAATCCAATCCTAAATAATACAATCCCAAATCATTTATACCCCTAACACAACTGACAACACAAATAAAACATACAAATATAAACAGTATATAGTTTATCCCCTGAATAAATAAAAATATGTACAGCACCTACAAATTATTTAATATAGCCAAAGCCCCCTTCCTAATTAATATATAGGTAACAAATACATCCAGAGACCCCTCCATAGATAGAATATACAACCAGAGCACCTCCCTAGCGAGTATATACAGCCATAGCCCCTCTCTAGGTAGCATATACAGCCATAGCCCCTCCCTAGGTAGCATATACAGCCAGAGCCTCCTCCCTAGATTGAATATACAGCCAGAACCCCTCTAGATAAAATTTACAGCCAGAACTCCCATCCCTTGGTAGAATATACAGCCAGAGCCTCCTTCCTTGGTAGAATATACAGCCAGAGCCTCCTTCCTTGGTAGAATATACAGCCAGAGCCTCCTTCATTGGTAGAATATACTGCAAAAAACAAAAATCATACTCACCTTTACTGCTCCACCGCTGCCTCAGGTCTCATCTCCAGCTGTGCACGCGCCAGCCTCGTGTGTTGTGACACATGACCTGTAATCACATGCCCCCATCTGCACGGTAGGCCACAGCATGGAGCAGGCACGTTTGGCAAGTCCATATTACTGGCAAGCTGCAACATCCATAAGGGGTCCGCCACCTTTGTGCAGCCTCATGGGAGATGCAGCCCTGGTACAGGGCCTACTAACTGTGCAATGATAGCAAATGTTAGGGGAAATAAAGATTGAGCAACTAAATTTATACAATTTTCCAATGTACTTTCTGTATTAATTTCTCACAAATTCACACAACTCTCTGATATAACCAGTTGTGCATCTGTGTGACATCACATGACCACAGACAGATTTCTATCCACAGGAAGTACCGTATTTTTCGGCCTATAAGGCGCACTGGAGTATAAGGCGCAACTCTAATAAATGCCTGCTAAGACATCTAGGTTCATATATAAGGCGCACTGGAGGTGCAGGATCAAATGCAGTACTTAAAAATGACCAGCAGGTGGCAGACCTGTGCACAGTTCAAGCCAGCTACACTTCCCGGGAAACTTGTCTTCAGCGTGTCAGAGAGCTCCGATCTCAGAGGTATGGCTGCTGGGGGTTAATGCAGGGTGATGCAGCAGGGATTAAGCGGTCTCCCTCTGCCCCTTCTCCTTCCCTCCTCAGCCAGGGTGTTATTCCTGTGGGGTTCCCTGTGGCTCCTGTTACAGGGCTGGCAGGTATCGGGGATTATTTACTGATGATGATGATGATTGCCTCGTGGTCGGCACTATGGCAGCTCCGGTCTCTCCGTGCCAGGGGAGGGCAGGATGGGGGCACTTCAGGAGCTAGGGACCCTGTATATTGTGTGGGAAGGTGCAGGAAATTTCTGGGGATGGAGCTATCAAACACTGGTAAATGTACAGTACATCTTGTCTGTAGTACATTTCTGTATAAGTTCATACATAAGGCGCACCTTTGATTTCTGAGAAAATTAAAGGATTTTTGGTGCGCCTTATAGGACGAAATGTAAACATTGGAGATTTCAAAAGAAGGACATTATATAGAAGGTCATTAAAACAATAATATTTATTTGCTGGACAACTCCTTTGAGTCATTTTCTGAGATCAGACAAAACACTGGGACACAGGTAGACAAAGGTATGAAAACAGAAATGAATTAGTTACTTTTTGAATTTGTAGACTTGCAAGAAAATATTACTACATGAGGACCTAAGGATATTGTAAAGTATTTAATTGTTTTACTAGTCCTATGTGGTCCCTAACTTAATGACACCCAAGTTACAGACAACCCCTAGTTATAGACCTAGTTATACAATCTGGCTTAAGCATCGGTTTTTAACAACCAACTTATATATTATATTAATCAGAATGTAAAGACATTTTCATTATATTTTCAAAATACATTGCAAATATATTTAATGATTACACTGCGACAAGCCTGATAATTTTCACAGTACACTAGACAATACAGTCCCAGACTTAGAGACACCCGACTTATGACCCCTAGTTACAGATGGACCTCTCTGCCCCTGTGACCTCTGGTGAAGCTTTACTTCAGTCCCAGGCTGCAATGATTAGCTGTAAGGTGTCTGCATTGAAGCTTTATTGATAATCCTTGTTCCCATGACAGCAGATAATTGTGATATGGTAATTCCATTGTCACAGGGATAAAAAAAAATTAGTCTGGAGCTACAATTATAAAATATACCTGTTCAGATTTGCATCCAAATTCTTAAGAACAAACTTAAGAACCTATCCTGTACATAACCTGGGGGGCTACCAATAATGGTAACATAGAGGTTATTTAAAGAGAATATTTAATACCCCAAAACAAGTTAAGTCTACATTCATATCGCCTGGTGTCCTTCGTAACCTTACGACGAAGGGAAGAGACATATCTCACTGTATGCACATACAGTGAGATATACACTCACCGGCCACTTTATTAGGTACACCTGTCCAACTGCTCGTTAACACTTAATTTCTAATCGGCCAATTACATGGCGTGCATTTAGGCACGTAGACATGGTCAAGACAATCTCCTGCAGTTCAAACCGAGCATCAGTTTGGGGAAGAAAGGTGATTTGAGTGCCTTTGAACGTGGCATGGTTGTTGGTGCCAGAAGGGCTGGTCTGAGTATTTCAGAAACTGCTGATCTACCGGGATTTTCATGCACAACCATCTCTAAGGTTTACAGAGAATGGTCCGAAAAAGAAATAACATCCAGTGAGCGGAAGTTCTGTGGGCGGAAATTCCTTGTTGAGGTCAGAGGAGAATGGGCAGACTGTTTCGAGCTGATAGAAAGGCAACAGTGACTCAAATCACCACCCGTTACAACCAAGGTAGGCAGAAGAGCATCTCTGAACGCACAGTACGTCGAACTTTGAGGCAGATGGGCTACAGCAGCAGAAGACCACAGCGGGTGCCACTCCTTTCAGCTAAGAACAGGAAACTGAGGCTACAATTTGCACAAGCTCATCGAAATTGGACAGTAGAAGATTGGAAAACGTTGCCTGCTCTGATGAGTCTCGATTTCTGCTGCGACATTCGGATGGTAGGGTCAGAATTTGGCGTCAACAACATGAAAGCATGGATCCATCCTGCCTTGTATCAACGGTTCAGGCTGGTGGTGGTGGTGTCATGGTGTGGGGAATATTTTCTTGGCACTCTTTGGCCCCTTAGTACCAATTGACTATCGTTGCAACGCCACAGCCTACCTGAGTATTGTTGCTGACCATGTCCATCCCTTTATGACCACAATGTACCCAACATCTGATGGCTACTTTCAGCAGGATAATGCGCCATGTCATAAAGCTGGAATCATCTCAGACTGGTTTCTTGAACATGACAATGAGTTCACTGTACTCAAATGGCCTCCACAGTCACCAGATCTCAATCCAATAGAGCATCTTTGGGATGTGGTGGAACGGGAGATTCGCATCATGGATGTGCAGCTGACAAATCTGCGACAACTGTGTGATGCCTTCATGTCAATATGGACCAAAATCTCTGAGGAATGCTTCCAGCACCTTGTTGAATTTATGCCACAAAGAATTGAGGCAGTTCTGAAGGCAAAAGGGGGTCCAACCCGTTACTAGCATGGTGTACCTAATTAAGTGGCCGGTGAGTGTATATCGCCTGGTGCTTCCTCCTCCCCCCTGAATGTGGGAGGAGAAATGAACATTGGCAGCTGTTAGTGATTGGCTGCTGCCCATTCTCCTGGTGTTTCCTTTGTGATGTCACTTTCTTACTAGAGCGTAAACTCAGTGGAGGTCAGGCACAGATTCAGTACTGTTGCATTGTCCCCCATGGCCTCTGCTGAGTATATGTGTTGCTCAGCAGGAGGCAGGAAAAAATGTAGCTTTTTTGTCTTTTTTACACACTACACAACATATACAAAGCCTCTGTCTGCCAGTATACAGCATGTCTATGGATATCTTTCTAAAATGCATATACAGAAGGCGAGGTGGGAATTTAGCCAAAGTTGGTTATTGTTGGTTTTGGTTGGTTTCTGCTCTATGACCAGGTTCAGAATAATGTATATTTAAATATGATTAGAATTTCACAATTCCATAAACCCAATACAAATATAATTGTTATGCTATAGTAATGTGCACTTTACGATAAGCTCCCTGCATTGTTAGTGTCTGTTTCCCATTAATTAATTTCCTTCTGCTCACCCAAATGCATGAATCGTGTATTTTCTTGATGCAATACTCGTTGCTTTCCTGTAATCTACAGTCTTCAATCTTAATAGCTTGACTCCTTCCTTGGAAGATTCACCATGGGAAAATGTCTTTTTTTTTGGTGTGTACTCTAACAGCACTGGAAACCCGATGACATTCCACTTTATCTTATTTTCTCGAGACGAGATTATTGTGCTTGTAGGATTGCTCGGCACCCTTTGGGTGCAGGGGAACACATACAATCCTTTTTCATAAACATCAGAAATGTAGTGAATGAATTAGAATAGAAACTGATGTTCTCCCGAATACTGATAAACAAGAAAAGAAAAAAAGTATATATTTAATCTAAAAACTCAAGTTAAATCAGAGTTTTTGACTGTTGATTATGCTGCTAAACTTAAATGGAGTCACATAAATAGAATAAAGCTTTGGTTTTCTCAACAAGAAACAACAATTTACGGGCATTGTATACATTTCCTTTCCAGTGCCACACAGGATGTCGTGAAATCATACAAGTGAATTGGGGGATCACGTAATACAAAGCTTAACAGACCCTTGACAGAACTACCCTTTCCCTTTCTCTTTAGGTCAATGATTGGGTGTCTTTGACAGATACCCACAGGATTTGCATAATGGAGGGGGAAAAGGATTCTAGGGATTAGGGATTTTGAGACAAGTTTGTGGAATGTTCCATTGGTTATATCACATACTGTAGATATAACTTGCAAAGGTACCAGTGTATGAAGAAATTTAAGTAAATTACATTACAGAGAACATTATACATGTCCTCCTTAAAGATAAGAAAATCTATTCGCTGCTTCCTAGACTCTGCATGAATCTGTCATTTTTCAGACACAGAATCGAACCAAAATCTTTTCTCATTTTCTTCAGACAAATCTTTCAAAATGATGGCGAATATGATAATAGCAAATATTAACAAAAAGAGAGTGGGTTTTTTAAAATAATCTGGACTAGAGGGGGATTTATACCAATATCAAGGACGATTGGAGCAACATCTGTGCAGACCAAATCTATTCAGACCTGAACCGAAGATTATGAAAAATTTGACAGAGACTCTCAAAAGGTCATCTCTAAGCCTCCTGAAGAAGAGCTAATTTAGACTCAATGAAATAGTTTAATTTAAATATATAAACAATATATCTCATCAACAATGTATCTTATCAAAGGAAAATGCCTACATATCATATTATTAGTCCTCTCCAGCCTGCTAAACTGATTGCTCAACTGCACAGATCCATCTTCAGTGAGGACAAGAGATGTGAAGAGCAGACAAATCTCTTGGAGGAGATACCAGTAAAATATCTGTAACACCAGAGTCTTCTGCACGTCTTTTCTTTTCAGTATTGATGAAACTACTGGTATATTACTATCAATTGCAAGAATTTAGCACTTACTGGACTCTGATGCAGCATGTTCCTGAGTGTGTGTGGGTCGCTCCTCCCTACATATGAAGAAATTGTTTAAATGTATTCTGTCATCACTGCAGACATACCGTATATACTCGAGTATAAGCCAACCCAAGTATAAGCCGGGGCCCCTAATTTTACCACAAAATACTGGGAAAACCTATTGACTCAAGTATAAGCCGAGGGTGGGAAATGCATTGGTCACAGCCTCCCCAGTATATAGCCAGCCAGCCCCTGCCCCAGTGTATATAGCCTGCCAGACCCTGCCCCAGTGTATATAGCCTGCCAGACCCTGCCCCAGTGTATATAGCCTGCCAGACCCTGCTCCAGTGTATATAGCCTGCCAGACCCTGCCCTAGTGTATATAGCCTGACGCCGCTGACGGACAGATCGCACAGAAGATATACAGGGGTCGCCGGAAAGGTGAGTTTGGATATATTTATTTTTTTGACTCGAGTATAAGCCGAGTTTGGGTTTTTTCAGCACATTTTTTGTGTTGAAAAACTAGGCTTATACTCGAGTATATAAGGTATTTTAGCAGTGAGCAGTTTAGAAGGCAGGGGAGAGTTAATAATCAGGATAGAGGTTTTTTTTTTATAAGATATGTAACAATATTTCTTAAAATCACTAGAACTTTTAACTTTTTAAAACTACAGTTACTCTTTAAAATGAGTAAATAGGCAAACCAATTAACCCACAAGTAAAAACAGCCATGCGTAGGGTACTTTACAAGCTTTCAAATTGTAATTTGTCATGTTATAGAATGTTTTTCTTTATGGAAATGAGTTTCTTGGTGCACCAGTGATAGGACCATGTCTGACTGTGCACCTATTTTCTACTATCTTCGAAGACCGTCACAATCCAGCACTGTTCCTCTCGATCCCCATGGACCAAATGTGTGGATAAAAGAGAATAGAAGCCCCAGCAGGTGTCAACTTGTTCCTGATGTATCGAGATTGTAATTTGCATGAAGAGAAAAACACATTTTTCTAAAATGACAGATCATGAAATGTATGTCTGGAAAGGTCTAAAAGTAATGCTGTCTTACTTGTGAGTTGATTTGGTAGCTTATAGACTCCCTTTAAGTGATCGTATTGTCTTCAAATATTTTGATGAACTTTTACCTGACAACAGTCTAAGGCTGCATTCAGATGAACGTATGGGGGACGCATGTATGGCCGCTGTACATACGTTTCCCATAGACTGCAATGGCCGGACGGAGCAATATGGTGCCACGTACCACTAGGTATAAAGGGAAAATATAGGACAGGCCCTATCTTTCCCTCTGTGCACGGCCCGTATGCCGTACATTTCTTTAGAGAGGGGAGGAGTCACCCCTCCTTATGTATGCCGTATATATGCCCGTCTGGCCGTAGCCGTGCAGGCATGCATTCACCTAAATGCAGCCTAAAGCGAACGACCAATTTATACCAATAAGCAATGCGAGCATCAAACGATCTCCTCCTAAACAGCCACTTACAGATAACTTAAAGGATAAGTATAAAAATCTGATATAGAGGTTAGAGGTCTCTTTAAAATAGGGACTTTCTGTGGTTTTCTTTGTTCTGTGTTCTTGAATAAATGATCACAGCACCAGAGTGGGCAGATGTGGGAGGATCATTAGAGATGAGAAGAACATGCAAATGGAATATTTTACTTAATGTACATGAATTAAAGTAGTTATGAGGTTTCTATCAGCGACGCCTTTTAGGGTATTTTTGTTATGATGTATATTTAACAATTAAAAATCATTTTACTCTGGGAAGAGCAAATTCATATTTGCCTAGCAAATGTTAAAAAAAATCTGAGGAATTCAGAAATGCAGGAAACATTGCGAGGAAGCATGTGATTACAAGATTTATTGCATTACTGCTATAAACAGAGCCCTAAGTTATTGGTTTTATATTGTCAGAATACCAATTTTTGTGTAGCTTATCATGTAAATGCTGTTACGCTTGCTCGGTTCATTACTATTCGGTGTAGTAAAATATTTAAAGCTCAGCGGCAGTGTAAAAATGAAAAGCAGCCTGAAGTGGAACATTAATTGATTTTGCCATATTGTTTAAATAATGTTTAAACAACTTTCCAGCATTTCGTTTTAAACAAAAAAGGAGTGTTGTAGCGGAGAGGCACAGTTACCCATGTAATAGAGGTATAAATGGGTACAAACTCTAAAGAGATTTTTCATCCAAATTCAGGTACAAGCCTTGAAAAAGTTGCAATTTCTGGTGCAAGTTCAGGAATTGCAAGTTTTTAACCACTTAGGCCACCTTCACGCTAGGTGGGTGGGGACGCGCAGAGCGAGTCATGCTAGGGCTCCGAGTTGGCCATCCTGTGCTTGGTGTGCAATTGATATGGACGGTAGCTCTTGAAAAGTATCCCCTCCTAGATGTCTACATACGGCCTGGCTTTTATCTCCAGATCAAACAGTATACAGTAGTTTTCACTAACAGTCTTGTTTATACACTGTAAACAATAGAATAGCTTATGCATAAACCCCCAGAAAAAGGAACAGATACTTCCCATGCTCTGACTCCTGGTTCCTGTCCTGCTTTGGTACTTGTGGTTTCAGCCCTGCTTCCAACCGGAAGTTCTGGAAGAGAAGTCCCCTGAAAACAAAAGTGTTCAAGGCAAAACTTTTATGAGGAGGCCACTCATTGGATGAAGGGGGAATCTGTGATTCCCCTGGAACTACCATATGAAACCGGAAGTACTAAAGCGAAATGGGAACCAGGACCCAAAGTGGAAAACTCCTTTAACTGAGAACAATTTTTCAACTGCCTTTCTCAACAACCATATATCCCACAGAAGGTCAGGAGGTCTTGTAGACTTTTAGACCCCAGATAACATTAAACACTTTCCTACTACACTTGGGACAACAACACACTCCTGTGCTCCTCTCATCCTCCATAAAATAAATTTCTTCCTAAAACTGATGAATTTAGTCTGGCTAAGATAGACCTATGCCCATAGAAGTTCTGTGGAGAGTAGAGGGGAAGCGGTGAGTCACAGCTGAATGGTCCCCATGAAGCAGCTATACTAAAATTGAAATACGTGGTAAAAGCTGAATGGAGAGGTCATACAGTGTCCAGAAATAGTATGCCTCCTGCTCGCAGACACTGGACTACTGATCTATGCAACATTTGTTGAATGGTGAGGTATACCTTGAAATCTACCTGCAGAACTAACTAATTTAAATCAGAGTCACTTACAGGGGCCTGTGGAAACCCTCTGCATGCATCTGCTTTTTGTTTTTTTGTCAAGTCTTAGTTTTTGTAAAAATTAACTTGTGAAAATAAGCTAATGAGTCTGGTCACACTAATTCACTCCCCCTGCAGCCCTTATTCGCTTACTCCTTCCTCCTCCAGCCTTGCCAGAGAGCCTGTGACATCACTCAGCTTTTGGTAATTTATATGCATGGGCATTTATATCTTCATTGAGCAGCTGCACTCAGCAGAGGGTGCCCACATGACCTTGTAAGTGACACTTCTTTATATTAGTTAAATCTTTTAAAGTATTGTTTAAAAAACAAAGATTCTTGGGTGATCTTTATCAAATGTTAATCTTTTACTGCCATTTTAGATATAAGAAGTAGTAAAGTGGTAGATACTATAATCACTTTAATTGTTATAAGCTGAAATGCTATGAGAGACCCATGAACAGGTCTGTCGCTGTTTCTATAAAACAAAAAGTTTGCCTTTTCATTTTATCTAAGACAACCCCTTTGAATCCCAATATGGTATACTGCAGTGTGATGGCAAACCTTTTCGAGACCAAGTGCCCAAATTGCAACTAAAACCCATTTATTTATTGCAAAGTGCCAACACAGCAATTCAAGCAGTAACTTATTGCTCTCTGTTCTACCACAAATTCAACAGAAGAAGGACCTCCATCGATAAACCGCCCCTTTCCGTACCTTCTCACTCTTTCTACAATCCGAAGAAGACAAGGATGTGTTGCTTTAAAATAATGCTGAGAGCATTATCTACATTGCCTGTGACTGCAGGTTAATTCTTTGTCGTGTCTGGTGAACTGGTTGGGGCAATGTGGCCTGTGTGCCCATAGAGAGGGCTTTGAGTGCCACCTCTGACACCTGTGCCATAGGTTTGCCACCTGTATCACTGGTAACAGGGACATTGGGGGGATTGAACATGGCTTGTCTGCTGGTTTTCTGGTGGGCAAGGCATGTAAAAAGTCCCATTGCTGACATTTTGGTGAGTTTTCCACCCTGCATGCCAACTTGGGGGCGTGACATGGGCAGAGTGTGAATGCCCCGGCCCACCATATTTACTATAGTCTCTTCATTGACATTGAATCTACATACACAAAATATGTTTATAAAAATATACAATTTTACCATTTACAGAAGGAAAATCCTAAACGATTTAAATGATTTATTAGAAGGGATTAAAGTAGGATCTGTAGAAGGGAATAGGAAAATGAAGACAAATTGAAATATCAAGCAGAAAGAAAAGATTTTGCATGTTTGATGAGTGGTTCAGGTTCAGATTTGTTGGTCTTGGAAGGGAATTCATTTTTGGAGAAGTCACAGTTTTAGAAAGTTTCTGAAACAAGAATGGTAAAAGTGGTCCCTAAAAGATGGAAAGTAAGAGTAAAAAAGGAATTTTTGGTTAAAAAAAGAAAAACATAACTGGAGCATGTGAAAACCTGGCCTTATGCTTTTCTGCCAACCTAACACGTTTGGCCCCATTCCGGTAATGCTAAAAACTTGTGCTTACTGCAATGGAAGTCCTTATCTGCATGTGCTGCAGGCTCCAGAAGTTATTATTACAAGAGAGAAGCAATGGAAATGGAAATATTGAATGTCTTTCTACCTCATATCAGAATTCTTAACGCATTACATGAACCACAAGGTCACAGCCATGGGGACGGCGGAGCAACTAACGCTGTTATGAGTGTAAGACTTGTAAAACTTTGAAAAATTTGAAAGATGACAACAGTTCAAGGACTTTTAGTCACACGCTATCACATTTTCAAATCATAAGGAAAATGCTCAGATAGGTCAGAAATACCAGAACATGTCTGCCTGTGTAGGTGTTTATACAATTGCTTAAACCATGGCATGGCTTCCACAGGCACATGCTCGCATGACAGGGTGTATAAAGAGGCAGAGAAATTAAATACAGACGCCTTCTGCTTTAGTTGAGCTCTTACACATTCAAAAAGTGGACTTCATAAGAGAATGTTTGTCTTAGGGCTACAATTTGTTATAATCTCCATAACCATCAAACAACATTATATTGGTTGTCTATTTTTTTGTCAACATTTGTATGGTAGACCATAGAGATTGAAATTGAATGTTCTTCTCCCTTTTGATTAAAAACAAGTTAAACTGCTGCAGGGACCTACATAAACTGAATGACTCCTTAGAGCTTGCATAATATATTCTGTTCTTTGACCCTAAGGATGGTCTTCAATAAGCAATACAGTCTATCCTCCAGTTTGCCACCAGTTCTCCTACCGGTCAAGACTAAATTGGCTCCCATTTTACTACAGGCTCTCATGTGGGCCTCCTACAGACCCAAATGTTTCATAAGCCCAACCTCACTGTTCAATATCCACCAGCAATGGAGATGATCATCAAATGTTCAACATTTTTCAGGCATAGAAATGTATCCCAATCTTTTGTGCTTTACTTATTTTAAAGGGCGGCTAGTTACTGCTGTCATTTATCCCAGTCGTTAAAGAGATAGGGAATGGTTGAGAGGGAATTTAAAAATCCAGTTTCAATGACAATTAGAGCAATATACTTCAAAATTCAGCATCAAATCTGTGATGGAAAGCTTGGATAATTTCATAGTATCATAGTACATAAGGCTGCTCTTACAATAAAGAATATTTGTAGCCTCTACTCATCTCAAACCAGCACTCTTGCTATTTGCACCAGATCTGTTTTTAATCTCCTCATATCTACTTCTCCCAACAGTATGGTAGCATAAAGGGGCACATTTACTAAGGGCTTTGTGCCGCACTTTTTTCGGACTGTGCACGTTCTTCTTGGCTAAAATAGCTTACACAGGTATTTAAGAATTGTCTGCATTGCTATTGTGTCACACGAAGCCATTTTGTGGCGCGGCTGCACTGGCCTCCATGCAACACAACGACCAAGCGCCGTATTTATCTTTCAAATTGTGTTGCACGCTATATGTTAAAGGTGCGCCACAAAAAAGTTGGTGAACTCTGTCGGGCCAGTGCACGGAAGCTACAAATTCATGATTTCTGGCGCACAATCTTAGTGAATCGACGCACGCAGCATTATACACGGAAATAGCACTTTTAGCGCATTTTCCTAATTTGTAAGTGTAAGTCTATGACGAGGTTCACACCTCCTCCATGGGCTGATATATTTATGTGCTACCTCTTGGATCTGGATTCCTTGGGCTCAAGAAACCCCGATCCAAGTCCTGGGGGGGCTGACCCCTACAAAATATACCCTAGCAGCATTTAATGGAATAGTTTTTTGTTGGACTTTTGGGGCCCCGCATATTCGATTCCTCTTGGTCCACTAAAGAAACATTTGCTGGGCCTGCCTCTCAGATTGGCATACAGTAAATATCAGGCTTACGTACAATAAAAAAGCACTTTGAAGTAAATATTCTTACTCGTTCGTGCTGAACCTTGAGCTACTGGATGGATCAATGTTCTTATACAAGGTTTTCCTGCTCGCCTGTGATGCAAACAATGCACCCGTTAACAGATTTTGGTCTCAGTTCTGAACATTAATTTTGTCCGACAGACCATTGTAAACATCGGTTAAGGTTTTAAAGCCTGTTTGTGAAAATGTACTTTACTAAAATCCAGGCATTGTATGCAAAAAAATATTTTGTTCCAGTAAAGGTCATTGTCAAATTACGTCAAAACACACTTTCCCCATATTATGAGTCATGGCTCGCTTTTGATCTAAAACTTAACAAATTTAAAAGGAAATTTATGTGACCATGACAACTACTTGTATCTGTTTACAGCAAAATAACATCTAACCAGATCACAGAAAAAAAATTCTGTATTATTCAGAATTTCTGTATTAATTTACCATAGAATTGAAGATATAGACTACAAATGGTAGTGATGTTTGTCCACATACACGTGGTCATATGAATGGGATATAGGCAGTGGGTGTAACGGTACACAGACAACAGGTAGGTAGTTGAGAGTACCTTGGAGGAAAGTCTCTGTGAGAAGATTCCGGGAGGATGAGTCTGTGGACCAGGGTGCCACCAGGTTGTTTCACGGTGCGACTAGGCCCGCAGTGGCAGCCAGGGAAGGAGCGGTAGCAGGACACAATACAAGCCTGGATTCACAGCAGGAGTATGGCTAGGAAGAATGAACAGGAACTCAGGGCAGGCAGCTGGCACACGACCCAGGCGGACAGGAATGGACAGGCTTACGGAGGAGAGCTGGTGGCTTGGAGACGTCCGGGAACGCTGGAGGCACACAGGAAACACGGAGGCGTCTGGAAACGCTTGAGGACAGGAGCGTCTGGAAAAGCTGGAGACACACATGAAACATGGAGGCATCTGGAAACGCTGATGGACTTTCTCTTTCTTAGGAGCAGTTTTAGGAAGCTAGGTCTGGAAACCCTGGAAGATCCTAGGAGAAGATCCGGCAAGGAAGGGAGGTGCCGGATTATAAGAGTGAGACGGATTAGCCAGCGCCAATCAGGAGGACACTGGCCTTTAAGGCTAGGAGATCTGGTGCGCACACGCTTACTAGTGAGCGAGTATGCGTGCAGCCTAGTCGGGCGGCAAGGGCGGGGCCTAGTCGGGAAGCAGTAGCATTGGAGAGGTGAGTCCGGGCCGAAGGGTTGTGAAGGGCCATACCGAGGATCACGGGTGCGGCCGTGACAGTGGGTCAGGAGACTCCATCAGGAGTCTTAAAGGGGTTTGCCCATGAAAGAAAATTCACAAATTTCAATCCCCTGTCATGTTTACACAATAAATATAATTTTTAACCCGTTACTTTACAATTTTAATGCTGTTTTAGGTCCTATCACTCCCTATGCTGGTGAATGTAAGATTAAAGAGTGTGAATATAATTTTATTGTGAAACTTTTTCATCACATGAATAAAGATTGGACGAAAAAGACATCAAATGCTAGAGCGATTTGCATTCTTTTGGTCTATCATCGATGTTGAGGTCCGGACACATTACCTGAACATGGTGTCGTCTACACTGGAGATGAGCCATTGAATACTTAACAAATTTCTCATTGATGTTTGTTGCGGAACACATTCCAAGTTCTACTCCACAATGTCATGTTCGGTACATTCACTGAACCAGTCATCTAGCCATTACAATTTGGCTCTTGTCATAATTCAAGAACTGGCTGTTTGATGAAATTGTAAGAAGTATATGAATGGTATTGACTTTGTCCATCTTTTTATTGTTGTGATTGATTGGTTTCTGTGCCAGATATACATTAATATTTTAAGTGCCTCTCAATAAATTATAATATCAGCAAAAAGTATTTTTTCAGTAATTCAATTCAAAAAGTGAAAGTCATATTATATAGAGTCATTACAAACAAAGTGAACTTTTCAAGTTATTTATGTTAGTGTTGATGATTATGACTTACCGCCAAGGAAAACCCAAAAGTCATTGGGGCACATTAACTTACCCGGTTCTGTTGCAATCCCCTATCCGGATAGTCCGATGAGGATGAAGTCCGACGCGATTCACCAAGATTGTGTGCCCGATATCCTGCATGTGTCACTTCCCCACTGAGGTCCACCTGCAAAGGCTTCCTGAGCATTTTAAACGGCCCCTTCAGTAGGCGAAACAATCAATGGGAAGACTGCTGACTAGACAGATGTCCACAAGACAGTAATTGACACACTCCAGTTGGAGGGTAATTCACAAAAGGTCATTACTAAAGACTGACTGTTCACAGAGAACTGCATCAAAGCATATTCATGGAAACTTGAGTGGAAGGAAAAAGTGTGGTAGAAAAAGGTGCACAAGCAACCAAGAGAACTGCAGCCTTTATAGAATTGTTAAGAAAACGATTGTTGCATTGCATGTGTCAAGCCACTCCTGATCAATAGACAAAAAACAAAACTTTGCCACTTATCTCTATTAATTTGCCCATAATGTCACTCTGCACTAAAAAAAGGCTAAAAATAATATTCCAAACAAATCAACTCTCAAAAAAAAAAATAATAATAATAATTTCACACCCAGTCAGACACAGTTTTCCTATAATGTTTTTTCTTCACAATAAGTTAACATACCAATAAAGAAGAGAAGCAGATGAGAAGCATTAGGGAACTTATTGCCACTATTTGTCTCTTCTATTTCCTCCACAATGCTCTACTAGAAAAGAAAAAGTACAATCATCTCCACCCAAATAAATGAGACAGTATTGTCAGCAAATATAGCATCGTTTTGGTTAGTTTGGTTTCAGTATGATTATACATGTTGAAATCTCTAAATCTCACGGGTTGTCCGTCTCCTTACGAATAAAGTTTAAAATAATAACCCTCATACAAAAAGCTCTGCACAATGCTGCATTTCCCAACCTCTATTATTTCAGTCTATCACAATGCTTTTCGATCTGCCAGTGATCTTAGATCATTCTCTTCCTTAATTCAAACTTCCCATTCCCATCTCCAGGACTTCTCCTTAGCTGCACCAGTTCTCTGGAATACCATTCAGCACTGGGGCTCTGTGTTTGAATATGAGCAAGAGAAACCTCCGAATTGAATTTGTATATTCTCCCAGTATTTGGATGGTTTTACTTTGGATATTTCTTTTAAAATGTAAAATACTTACTGATATTAAAGGATTCGATTCTACAAAACATATACGGTATGCTAGAGCAGCTTTGTATAAGTACATGTATCCCCAGGGCTCTGTACTACTACTGCTCACATCTGCATCAAATATTCACTATTTCTGATCATCAGAGAAGTTGAAAAAGAAAACTTTGCGGATCCCATATATAATGGGCAGCAATGTATGAAGATACCCAGAGACTGATATTGGGTTCTCTGTATGCTGAACTCCTTTTTATTTGGCAAACAAGGCGACCTGCACACAAATGTATATATTTTGGCCATTTGCTAGCTGTTGTTTGAATGGCTCCATGTGTTTTAATGGCCTCAGACACACAGATCTGGTTTCCACAGCCCATCGTGTGTACCGACTGCCCAAAGTGCAAATTATAGAGAAGGTCCGATTCCTGACCGTATTGGGAAGTCCTTTGCTTTTGTCATTTGCACATTTGTGGATGTCACCCGCCAATAACACAGGTCACAAACCATGTTGGAAGCCCGATATTACATATACTTTGTATGCAGGTAACCGAAATCTGTGACAAACCAGCTTAGTATGTAATTGGTTTTTATAGGAGCGGGGTCTCATCTTTAAGGCATTGGTGCCTTTTGAACATAATGGAGTAGATTTATAAAAGAGTCAGTGAATAGACCAATACACAGTAAAACTGCACAGCCATATCCTGCTCCAGATAAATTAGGCTGGATGATTAATCTGGAGAGGGTTATGACTGAGTAGTCTACTTTATTTGGTCTAGTTCATGACTGAATTCTTTGGCAAACCGATTGAATTTTCCTGCGCACAGGTTGAAATTTTCTGGTGCACTGATTAGATCACTCCCGCTTTTTGGACAAGTCGGCGCAAATTACTATGGAATTTTGGTGCAGACAGATTGATCAATCTCCTCCAATTACTCTGTGCTGATGTTGGGCACCTGGGTTGTAGAGGCTAATAAAAGGTGCTGGGTCTTCCTTCAGTTTTCTTTAAAACTCGTGAAAAAAGACATGCATTGCCTACCATCTTCAGATAATAATAATCCCTGAATGTTCATCAAGTTCAGTATTCCGGCTACTTTAATGTTGTTGGCAGATGCTCCATGATTCTCTGTTTACATGTGTGAGCACTGATGAATAGGAGAGGCTGCAGCAGCATGAGTCAGCGAGAACGGACTGTGAGAGAGAGAGGGTGACACAGCGGGAGAGGCCATGAGGATGAGTTAGAGCAGTGAGAGACAGTAAGTTGCGTATATATGCAGAATCTTGAGAACGGGGAAGGCTGAAGCTCTCAAAAGAGACAAAAGTACAGGTACATACATATGCAGAGTCTAATGGAATAGATTTATTGAAAAGTGGACAACGTCACACAATACCATTGACGTAAAATATAGTACAAGTATTTCTGTCACGGGGCAATTTGGCACAAATCGGAAATATTTGGGAAACCCAGCGAAACTGCGGCATTCGGACCCTTATGACTTGTCATGTAAGGAACAAGTTCTCAAACTGTTCCGATAACATAAAAATTTGATTTCATTGTCACAAAGTGGTTAAACTGATCTTCCTCCTAAACAGCGTTGTGAGCTGGTTACAGATGATCTTTCTGACTGTGAGCTAGTTATCTCGACCTTCCTCCTGAGCTGCTAACAGACTGCGATGATTGGTTTCAGATGACTGTGATGAAAACATAGACCATACAGCCAGGGGGATTAGGCATTATGGAGGAGGAAAAAGTGCTAGTACATATCACTTAGTTTCTCCAGGAAGACAAGCTGGAGTGTGTCATTAACTTGCAGTGGGAGCATGGGAAGCAAGTGTCTGGTCCCCATGTCTGGTCTCAACAGAATCCGAATATTTATCTGGATCCGATGAGAACAAAACCCTGATCCTATGACTTCCCATTGAGAAGCTAGAACTCATCCAAGATCCTGATCTGAACCAAGGTGGGATATTAAATATAAAATTTAACCCGATACGGACCAGGCTTAAATGAGAGTTGGTGGCAGTCTACTGTGAAAGGGGAATCTCAGCTGTTCAGAGTTGTGAGCTAGTGTTATGCCATACAGGAGGTTGTGTGGGCAACTGTATCACAGTTCCTGTGCCTAAAAAGCAATAATTAATTTACCTTATGCATCCTTCATGTGTATGGAACATCACATCTAGATTGTGTAGCGGGTTTCTACAGAAGAATTTCCACCTACACCATGTGCAGAGCTGACCAGAGATGACCTTCCCTCTACTGTGCTTAGAGCTACCCTAGATTTTCTTCCATTTACACTATGCTGTTAGATGTTAATGATCTTTTATCTACACTGTACTAAAAGGTGGTTGTAGTTGATGGTCCACCAAGCTGTGCAGTTACCTGGCAGTGGATGGCCTTCCCTTCCATTGTGTTGTGAGATGAAGATGATTTTCCTTGATACAGTAATGGGAGCTACTGTCTAATATATTTTTCCCATTGAGTTTTATGTTGACAATCTTCCACCTTTGATATTTAAGCAATGAGCATCTGCATCACTGGGCAGTAGGACATTCAATAGTCAGTGACCCCAGTCTACCCCCTTAGATACCTTCTCTAATACATTTAGCACAGTAAAGAATAGTGGAGTGTTTAGTGTAAGAAAATGTATGCAAGCTTCAAAAGAAAAATTTTGCATAAAAACATCATAAAATGGCCATGGTTGATCAAGTTCTAAGCTTTCTAATAACCCCATTCCTCCTTATAATGGGCATGCTTGACCTATTTCTGTACAAGGCAATCCATTTCTTAGAAAAGCACATCTGAGTTTTTGTTACTGTCCCTTCATCCAATGTTCACGAAAATGTGTTCTTTCTTTTGAAGTAAAGATTTATACCTGGAAACACCTCACAAATCTTCTTCCATTATCAGAGGAATAGACCATTTTTGGCCTCATTGATTCTGCACCTCAGATAGCAAAACGTATTTATTGCATGTCTCTGTAGCGGTGAAGAAAATATTACAAAAATGATTAAACTTGTTTCTCTGGACCTTATATCTGTTTTTAAAAAAAAAAAAAAAAAACATTTTCAACTGCAAGGAATAGACTGCTAAATATGACAGAATTCTGTCTCAAAGGGGTTGTTTTTTCATACCATTATATATTTAACCCCCTTAAATACTAAAAAATAATTAACTGTTTGTTTCCAATGCAGCCCCTCTGTTGTTCTTCTCAGTTTACACGTGACTGATGCAACCACTTACATTGATCACATGCCACATGCCAAAGACCGTAGGAAAGGCTAAGTCTCCTTTCCAGCTGTTGGTCATCTTATCTTACGCAATAAGTGACAACTGGTCGAACTTCTCTTCCTGCACCAAAGTACAAACACAGAGTCAAAGACTGGACAATACAAACATAGAAGAGTAGTTGACAGGTATGGGTCAAAACCAAGAGGACAATGCAGTACAGAATCAATAGCATAATGGATGGACAGAAAACAGGCTCAAGGGTGAGCAAAAGGGTCAAGGAGTGCAAAATATAGAGGCCAAGAGAAATAAATTACAGACAGAGGGCAGTGCAGCAGTCACATGTCAAATGCATGTAGAAACAACAGGAGAAATGATTTAGAGCCATTGTAGTATCCGAAATGGGAATGGATGTTTAAGTTGTAATTCTTTCTACACATATTTCAACGTTTCAAAACAAATTATTAATTACAGACAACCTCTTTGATTAGCACCAAAAATGTGCCTGTTTTCTGTTCCCTACATTTATATGTGTTATCTAAAAAAAAGTATGATACTTGAAAATGGCTACATAGAGATAGCTGAAACATTGAAGTGTTTCCACTGGTGAAATAAACATCACTGTTTAATACGGATTGCTGCTTCCTTATCTTGGATTCTTGATTACTGGGACCTAGAGTCGGATCCCCTGAAGCCTGCATCCTCCTAGGATTATAATCCTGATTATCACAGTGCCACTCCACAAATTTTTGTATTTTGCCTTGTTATCTAAAAAGAGTTATACCATAGCTTAGATTAGAAGGGATGTGACTTCACAAAAGCGGCTAAAAAGTTTTAGAGCTAAATGTTGGTACAAAATAAACTAAATAACCGGTAACTAATAAGCACAGGCTCAACTTTATACAAAACATAAAAAGGCCATTGTACTGGGGCAGTATTGTCTCCTTTATAAATTGCCAAATTGCTGTAATACTTAACAGAAAGAGATGTAGCAATGAAAAGCCCTAGATCTGCCTTATGATATTTCTATTTCATAATTGCCGTATCATCCCCAGAAATCCTGAACTAGTCTGAAGTGCTGAATCTTTTTACAGATTAAGGCTGGAGATGTTTTATCAGACTGACATTTATTAAACAAGCTTCACGTTCTGTCCTCTGATTCTTACATTAACAGCGTTGAAAGGATGACTAAAAGCTTCCATCAGTTTTTGCACATTTAACGTTCGGCATTAAAATATTTTGTTCCTTTTAACATTACTGAACTTGCAAATTAACCCATGATTGATCTGTCCAACAGCAACTGAAAAGAATAAAAAAAACCTCCAGGAAAAAATAAATTAAATTAAGATTAAGTTTACTGAAACTGTAGAGAAGAATTCAGATAATGTTAACTTATCGTTAGGATAGGTTGTTGATATTAGCACACCCATTAGCACAAGACAGAAAGCTGATTTACACAAACTGCTTTAAAAAAAAATCTGTTAAGAAAAAAATCACCAATTGTAGGCGTGAGAATAAAGATGTCAGGCATGCCTTTATCTACATGATCAAACCTTTATACATTTTAATTTCTATAGTTATGCACATTAGGAAGAAGTACTTTGGGGCGTGCAAACAGAGCGTCTACAGTCTTTGGCTTCATCGTCTAAAAAACATCCCCCGCCGCACTATAAATGGCAGTGGCGGCACGCCTGCACTAACCTGCTAGTGATGATGGGAACCACCATTTTTGGGAGGATCACCGATCTCCAATGAAACTGCTTAAAAAGAAATCTACCAAAAAACAATCACAAATACATTGTATGTATTACAATACTGATGTCAGGCATACGTTTATTTAGGTGATAGAACCTTTCTAAGTTACATTTTTATAATTATGCACATTAAGGAGAAGTGCTTTTGGGGGTGTAAACAGAGCATTTCGTCAGTGTCTGGCTTCATCGCTTAAAAGACATCAACCTCACTTGCACTTCTCCCCGCTCACTGCCTCCTGCGATTCTTCCCTTACAGTGACATCATCCTTGCTCTCCCCTCCCACCGCGTTGTTTGACCAGTTTTGTCAGGTGATATTGGGAGATGCAAGTTTAAGTTTGTGCAAAATTAGCCTAGACAACACTAGGGTTCTTCAGTAATTCTTGTTTTGAGAATGCAGATATCTGGCGTAACTTTTTAGTAGATGATTTGACATTCATAAATGTAATTTTTATAATTATACTAATCAGGCTTTTGGGGGCTTTTGACAGAGCGTATTGGTTCTCCAGCTTTATGATCCAAACAATGCACCCCGCTGCATTTCTACCCTGCTCCACAATTTATCCCATGCATCCTCTCGCTGTGTGCTGCCAATTTCTCCACAGTGCAGCAACTCAAACATGCTTACGCAGGCACACTGTGGAGAAGCAAGCAGTGCACAGCGCTGAGGGAAGTAGGCATTTTTGGACGATGAAGGTGTAGACCAGAAATGCTTTGTAAACACCCCCAAAGTCTATTGCCTCAGGCAACGGCACCTGCAGTAAAATGGGTCAGCATCAGGGGCACAGTGACCTACTACAAAGCAGGACTTGACTCTTAAAAGTAGTGTCTCTTCACACCCGATGTCAGCATAAGTGGGAGAAACTGTCTATAGAACCCATTTACTAAAACAATAAGCCAAAATATATTACTACTGGATGGTAACATCCAATCATAGGAGTCTCCACAGGTTACGTACATGGATACTGAGATAACAGACATGGGGAAGTCATAAAATTTTTAGAATTTATCAGTCATTTATTAGCACTTAAATAAAGTTACGTTTTATTAGGGTTGAACTTTAGGGTATTGTGCCAGTGCAATATCCGGTGATTGTTTAGGGGGGGGGGCAAAAACTGTGACAGATTTCCTGTGACAAAGGAGGGGGAAAAGAAGGGCACAAGGGAACAAAGTATATTACAAAGTTTACTATTGTCATCTTCACTAGTGATGTATACAAATATTTCAAAAGTTTAGCTTCGCTTTAAACTTTAATTAAAACGATAGACCTTTAAATATATATTTTCCATAATATCACTGCTATATCAATAGCAATCACATTGGGGCAGATTTACTTACCCGGCCCATTCGCGATCCAGCGGCGCGTTCTCTGCACAGGATTCGGGTCCGGACGGGATTTATGAAGGTAGTTCCTCCGCCGTCCACCAGGTGGCGCTGCTGCGCTGAAAATCATCTCAACGCGCCGGAATGCACCACCTTGGACCAGGTGAAGGTAAGCGCTTCCCAAGCGACACTTTTTCGGTTTTTAAATGCGGCGGTTTTTCCGAATACGTCGGGTTTTCGTTCGGCCACGCCCCCGATTTCCGTCGCGCGCAAGACGGCGCTGATGCGCCACAATCCGATCGCGTGATACAAAATCCCGGGGCAATTCAGGTACAATCGGCGCAAATTGGAAATATTCGGGTAACACGTCGGAAAAACGCGAATCGGGCCCTTAGTAAATGACCCCCATTATCTTTATCTTCATTATCATTATGTTTATCACATTATCTTTCCATGCATCTGTTTGCCACCATCCATGTGTACCTATTCGCCCAGGATGATGTATGTATAAGTGCACATAGAGATGCAAGTAGCCTTTGTCGGCAATATCACAGACACCGTCAAATAAGTCAATACAAGTCCACTAGGGTTCATCAGGAGTGCCTATGCTATTTCACAATTGCAAAAAGATTCACAATTACTGATGTAACTATCATCTTGAATCCTTATACATTTAATTGTAGGTATTTGAGAGAGATTTTTCGCCACCGGATAATTTGTGCCAGATACCAAGTCAAAATCTTTTGATAGGTCTTTAAAGGGCATTTACCACTAGGATGAAAGACTGTATGCAAATCAGCTTGAGGGGCTCCAGGTTTCATTAACACCTATGGAGCGTGAAGCTCCTCAGGCTCATTTACATAGAGTCCTTCATTCTGGTGGAAGATGCTCTTTAACGTGGATTTTGACCAACAAACCACGCAACATCTGCCATGCAACATCTGCCAAGCAACATCTGCTCGGTGGTCTCCTACTCATTTCAAAGGGAGTGGCAAAATCTTTCCTACTATTATATCAGAGAGGTTCCCTAATAGACTGGAGTGTCAAGAAAAGTTGCAAAAAATACCTGCATGTTAGGGGTGTGAGTCAAAAATACTGGCTACAATAAGAGGGGCGGATTAGGGGTCCCGCTAATCCTGTAGATGTACAGCTATGAAAAGTGACCTCTTCAAGTTATACTGCTTCTTCCATAAACCATTGTCAGAGCAGGGAAGCTCCTAAACCTGTCACATATCTAAAGGTCACAGTTTTCATGAGTCCATCATTTCTCTCCGTAGTATAGGCTATATTCATAAATCATATCTCTGATACTGCGTAACAGCACATCCTAATCAAAAGAACCTTTTGTCAAAGTGAAAGCTTATTATACTGTGAGTAAACTTTGCTGGTAACTTTTCATCTCCTTCGCAATAATCAGATTATTTTGAAGAATTGTTTCACTTCAAGGGCCCTAATATGCACAAAGTCCGGCGCGTTCCTTTGTTGTGGTAGTCTTTCATCAGGCTGGGATTTTGTTTTCTCAGTCAGACATTGCTGATCGCACTATTTTTAGGAAAACGTTCTTAATAAACATGAATAATTTATTGTATTGAAAACTGGGCCTTGTAAAATAGAGTGTTCTGAAAACCAAGGGAGACAGAGGCTGAACACAAAAAAGTTATCCGGAAATTGGAGCTATTGTTGATATCATTTATGAGAATATCCAGTATCTCATCATTATTTAAGAATCTGCTTATTATTTTCTAGGAAATTAGTCTTTTTTTTTTACTGTATTAAAATTTTCTACACTCTTTGGCTACAGGGAAAATGGAAACACTTATGTTCACAGGGTGAGACCTGTGACAGAGTACATTATAGAAGTTGAATCACAATAATATAGGACAGAATGAGAACCTATCAAATGTTGGGAATAGATAAAGACTGGCATTACTGGGCTCAGGAAGTTTCTGTATAACCGTTGTTAGATTCAGGGTTTCTTAGGCCATCAAATACAGAAGTTTCCAAGGTCCCAACCTGCTCCTCTTAGAAATATCAACTTCGAACTGCATTGCATTATTTAAATTTCACCATTTCCTCAAAAAGATCTTTTGTGAACCCACCCATCAGAAATAGATTCGGTGCCTTGTGAAAGTGAACATAAAGATATAAAATTGTAATTTTTGCTGAAGAATCACCAAGAAGTGGGACACAATTGTGAAGTGGAACCAAATTTATTGGATATTTTAAACTATTGTAAAAAATAATAAACTGAAAAGTGAGGAGTACAATATTATTTGGCCCCTTTAATTTAATACTTTGTAGCACCACCTATTACTGCGATTACAGCTGAAAGTCGCTTGGGGTATCAGGTCTCTATCAGTTTTGCATGACAGGAGACTGAAACTTTTGCCCATTCTTCCTTGGAAAACAGCTGGAGCTCAGTGAAGTTGGATGAAGCGTTTGTGGACGGCAGTTTTCAGCTCTTTCCACAGATTCTAGATTGTATTCAGGTCTGGAATATGACTTGGCCATTCTAACACCTGGATACGTTTATTTGTGAACTATTGGACTGTAGATTTTATGTTTGGGATCATTGTCTTGTTGGAAGATCTCTGTCCCAAACTCAGGTCTTTTACAGACTCCAACAGGTTTTCTTCCAGTATCGTCCTGCAATTGGCTCCATCCATCTTCCCATCAATTTTAAACCTTTTTTCTTGTCCCTGCTGAAGAAAAGCCCAAACCATGATGCTAACAACATCATGGGCAGTGGCGTAACTACCACGCTCCCTGCAGTGCTTTTCTACTGCCTGGGGTAAGTGGTCCGGGGCTGCACTGCCGGATGCCTGCTGGATCGTGCCCCCGGGCCCCTCCCTCCCTGTCCAGCTACTGCCCACATCTCTCCTCGCCCACCCACCTCTTTCCGGGATTGCCTGCCCCCTCATCTCCTTGACCCGCCCGCTCATCTGCCAGACCCACCCCCACATCTCCCTGACCCGCTCATCTCCCTGACCCACCCCCACATCTCCCTGACCCGCCCCAACATCTCTCTGACCCGCCCGCCAGCCACCTCTCTGACCCGCCCCCACATCTCTCTCACCCGCCCGTTCATCTCTCTGACCCGGCCGCCAGCCACCTCTCTGACCCGCCCGTTCATCTCCCGGACCCACCCCCACATCTCCCTGACCCACCCGTTCATCACCCTGCAGGCCTGCACAATCGACACTCTGCCCCCCCTGTATATATGCATATACTGTGTGTATATATATGTCTATATGTAAATACTGTGTATATGTGTTAATACTGTGTATAAATGCATTGAAGCAAATACTGTATTTATACATGCATGTATTTATATAAGCATATATATGTGCACATTTAAATATATACGCATATATATATGATGTATGTGTGTTTTTGTATATGATAAGTATGTATGCTGTATATACTGAATGTTTGTGTATTTGCTGTATGTGTGTATATTCTGTATGTATATGCAGCATGTGTGTATATGGTGTTTTTATCCTGCATGTGTGTGTATATATGGTCAGTGTATGCTGTATGTGTGTGTGTGTGTATATATATATATATATATATATATATATCTGTATGGATGTGTATTGTAAATGTATTATATGTATATAATATAAAGTTTGTATATACTCTGTGTATTAGTGTATAAATGTATATGAGTGCATAAATGTGTGTATAAGTGTATAAATGTATATGAGTGCATAAATGTGTGTATAAGTGTATACATGTATGTCAATGGGTGCGAGTATACGAGTGTAGAACTTTATGTGTGTGTATATAAAGGTGTGTATGTATTAGTGTATAAATGTGTGTAATTGTATAAACATGACTGTATAGGGGTACATTGCCAAGAACATATGGGGGACGTACACTCACCGGCCACTTTATTAGGTACACCTGTCCAACTGCTCGTTAACACTTAATTTCTAATCAGCCAATCACATGGCGGCAACTCAGTGCATGGTTGTTGGTGCCAGAAGGGCTGGTCTGAGTATTTCAGAAACTGCTGATCTACTGGGATTTTCACGCACAACCATCTCTAGGGTTTACAGAGAATGGTCCGAAAAAGAATAAACATCCAGTGAGCGGCAGTTCTGTGGGCGGAAATGCCTTGTTGATGCCAGAGGTCAGAGGAGAATGGGCAGAGTGGTTCGAGCTGATAGAAAGGCAACGGTGACTCAAATCGCCACCCGTTACAACCAAGGTAGGCAGAAGAGCATCTCTGAACGCACAGTACGTCAAACTTTGAGGCAGATGGGCTACAGCAGCAGAAGACCACACCGTGTGCCACTCCTTTCAGCTAAGAACAGGAAACTGAGGCTACAATTTGCACAAGCTCATCGAAATTGGACAGTAGAAGATTGGAAAAACGTTGCCTGGTCTGATGAGTCTCGATTTCTGCTACGACATTCGGATGGTAGGGTCAGAATTTGGCGTCAAGAACATGAAAGCATGGATCCATCCTGCCTTGTATCAACGGTTCAGGCTGGTGGTGGTGTCATGGTGTGGGGAATATTTTCTTGGCACTCTTTGGGCCCCTTGGTACCAATTGAGCATCGTTGCAACGCCACAGCCTACCTGAGTATTGTTGCTGACCATGTCCATCCCTTTATGAACACAATGTACCCAACATCTGATGGCTACTTTCAGCAGGATAATGCGCCATGTCATAAAGCTGGAATCATCTCAGACTGGTTTCTTGAACATGACAATGAGTTCACTGTACTCAAATGGCCTCCACAGTCACCAGATCTCAATCCAATAGAGCATCTTTGGGATGTGGTAGAACGGGAGATTCGCATTGTCAAGTTCTGCCCTTGTTCACACAACCTCAGGTTCTCTAATGACTGATAACATTTACAGAGTTGAGCTCAGGAGAGATCAAACCAAGACAACGTATGGTATAAAATCTCAGTCTCTGCGTACTGTTGCCATCAAAAGTAAGGCAGATGTGAGATGCTTTATTTGTGTCACACAGTATTATACAGAAACCTGCAGTGGGGCAGGACAAAGGCTAAATTACTTAGGGATAAAGAAGTAATGTCCATAGTCCATTGGTTGGTAAATTATTACATGGGCATCGGAGACACTTCTCTGAAGTGGATACACAGTCGTAAATCCCTCTTGATAGATGCAAACATTGACTAAGAGAGATGCAAACAGCAGCTGTGGGGGTCTTTCACTCCTTTGGTGGACAGCATTGGACTTTGATCAGCTTCAGCCATAGTCAAACATCTTCTTAATTTCAACACTCAGCAAGTATATGAAAAATAAAAACATTTTCATTAAACATAAAACAATACTTCACAGTCCCCCCTAAAATGATTTTATTTTATCTCTCCCTCACACCTCAGTTAATCCCTTAGGAGTTAGTCAGCAGTGGGGAAGGGGATAGGATTTCTTCACCAGTTTGAGACGGACAGAGCCTTGTGCTCTACCCCCCTTTGTACTTGGACTTATCTGCTGAATAGACTCCTCTTGTTCTTTCCCTTTCTAAATATCTGTATAAACCACTTGGGTTTTTAAGTGGGGAGACTAAAACTCCAATGTTCCCACAGGTGAAACCTATTGCACTCGTTATCAGAGGGAAGGGACCCTTTGGAGTTCAGTGTATTTCTGATATGACCAAAATGTAATGGAAAACAGAATAATGGAAGGACTAATAAGGACACCCTTAAGAGAAACAATCCTAGTCGTTTAAGGGCTGACTGCTAATCACCTAGCCACCAAGATATAAGAGTCCCATGGGTGGTCAATACTACAGTTAATTTGTTTCCCAAAGAAGTTTATTAGTCCCTATCAAAACTTTAATAAGGCATAAAAGTAACAAAACTTGACTTGAGTGAATCTGATTAGGTCTTCCTTCTAGCTGTCTTGAAGTGCTTGTTGTCCACAAAACCTGGAAGGCATCATCATCTCCAGGGTCATCTCTCTTCCTCACATGGCTCTTTATCACCAACTGATCTCCAGGTTGAAGCTCATGAAAGAGAAAACTCAAAAACATACTTTAGTACAGTGCATGTGTAAGGTTATCATACAGTCTGCAAGTCTCACATACTGCATTTGGAGCAACTGTGAACAATAATATCCTAATCTAGGAACCAAACAAAATGAAATCTTGTAGGGACTTAATCCTGTCTTTTTACTGGCCTATATCTTACTGAAAGGACTAATGACTAATGGTAGACCCTCGGTCCATGGTTTCCCCGTCTCCACCATTTCCTTTTAGATCTTTAGTTTCAGAGTCCCATTCAACCTCTTAACCTTCCTGCTACTTTGTGGATGGGGTGGGATGTGACTACCTAATATATCCCTAAATCTAAACTTCTCTTGAGAAGTGGGTACCTTTAAAGCACCTCTGGTCACTCATACCTGTAGACCATTTTTGAACTTAACATAGTCAATACACTTCTCTCTGGGAAAGATACAAAAATCTTGTGCTGTGGTGAAACCTTCACAGACTGGTAGATATAACCATAAGTCACCTGGGTCACAATAGGTTGTAAAGAATCCATTGTCCACAGATCAGACTGGCACCTTCGTCTTGCTTCATCTTCTGTCCTTCTTTTGCCGCTTGTCTCTGCAGGACCTGTAGCTTGTTAGGACTTACCAAGGTAGAGGTTTCCTCAGCTGGCAACACAGTCATGGTGGAGACTAAGGGTACAGACGTCCTGGCAGCTTCTTTGGCTGCTCTATCTGCTTAGTCATTCCCTTGTGTTTCTGTTCACCTTGGCGTGTGCCTTACTTTGAACAATAGCTACTACTGTAAGCTCTAGTAGCCTCTCCAAGTATCTTAGGTCTGCATGTTTCACTAGGTGCCTGCTGCTGGTGTGATGAACGTTCTGGCTTTCCACATAGGGCTGTTAACATAAGCTGTTCCAAGCGTACCTTGAATCTGTGTACATGCTATATGTCTTACCCTAAGCTAAGGGACATACTTCTATCAATACTTTCAGTTCTGTTCCACTAATGTAATATGTAATGGAAGTGCTTCTGTTTCTTATATCTGGTTCCTTGTTGGGTTGTGCAATGACAGTATATAACATGTTAATAACATTTACCTTCATATTAATACCTGGAACCATCCACAAAGAGTATAAGGTTAGGGTACTGAATCTGTGAGAAAATCCCACATAATCATGGTTCTCCATAAGAGGAGGAAAGTAAATTAAATTTAACCAAATACCTGGATCTTCTCCCCCCTTGCTCCAAAGGCAGTATGTCAACTGGATGCATATAAAAGGACAAAATCTGCTCAGAAATAAAAAGAAAACATATTGTAAACATTAGTACCAGGCTGTTTAAGTGTTTGGGCTGCACTTATGAGCACACAGCTAAAACATTATATGGTACATAAACTGCAATTTGCTAAAAATCTGAGAAACAATTATAACAATGAATAAGCTACCACTATCTACTCAAACACTAGAGGGTCTCATCTCACTAAATGATGAGCCATGAGCCTTTATCATTTTCCTTTACAGTCTTTTGCTTAGAGCCAGTACCTCTCAATGTTGGTGACCTTGGATCACTGGTCTTTTTAGAATTATCTATATGGAGTTCTACTGATATTTCTGAGCTCTAAACTGTCTCCAGAATAAACCTAGGGAAAAACAGTGGTTATACACAACATAAGAACCTTGATCTTGAATCAGCTCTCTGGGCTAAAAAACACAAAGGGGACATTATAAGTTTAGATCAGGTTTTAAATCAGGTCAGGTGGCTAGGTCATAAACATATAAAAACAGAACAACTAGACTACTGTTCTACTCTTTGAGAGTATAACTGCTGTAGAAAGCTGGACACCTGGTGGCAATACTTACCACACAGATTACTTCCCTTACTGTGTGAAAACAAATACAAATCTAGATGCAAAAATACAAAAAGTACAGAATTTGAGCCAATAAGTGTGACATTGGCTGCAACTGCTTGCTCTATAATCATGGGACACTACTTCTGCAAACAGAAAATCCTCGATCTTAATGGATACATTTTCTTTTTATTGGGGCAAGGAATTTTAACTTCTGCAGATAAATGTGGAATTGTCCTACATTTGTGGGTAAGAGAATTTTAACTGCACTGCAGAATATTCAGGGACATAATTCCACAAAGATTAATATTAGAAAACAATAAATCACGATCTTTTGGTACTCAACACTTGCTCACAAAGTAAACCAAATTAACTTCTCAAAAATAGTTTCTAATGTCACTGGTTACCAATAACTTGATGAAATGTAATTAGCTTTGTAGAGTTTTTTCTCTAATCTTTCTCTTCACTGCTGCTTGAGGGGTGGGGAGGAGAATCTCATAGTCTCCCCCTTTGACCTTCTATCTGACAAGACAATATAACACTTTGCTATGGGCTGGAATGCTGCCAACCTTGTCTTATCACTGCAGCCCCCCTGTCTCCCCCTGTCGGACTACAAGTCTCAGGGGTAACACAAAGTAATACAAGGGAATACCTTTTTACAAATGTTATTTTAAAATCAATTCTTCAACTGCCCACTGTCTTGTCTGAATAATCTTTCCAACCACAGGGGGTTTCTTTAATCAACAAACAAACATCACTATTCAGTTCCAGAATTCTCTCTATAACACCTGAACAGCGTTCAGTTCCCCAATATCACTGACATTTCCTGCTCTTGAATTTCAACAACATGCTGTTCTCAAAATTTATTATCCCCAACCTGCTTCTATGGCTGCCAACAGAGCAAAGCCACAGGTAACCAACCTCAAAACCTTGAGAAACCACACCCTCCACGTGACTGTAAAATGGCTGCCGGGCTCGGCCACAGGTATGCTGTTTTAAGATGGCCGCCATTAAAACACTGTGGGGAGTGGCTTTTGCCTTAAACAATAACAAGTCTCTCCTGACTCCATTAATCCACCCTTCTTATGATATGGGATAAAGGGGGTGGAGTCTCGCAGGGTGCTACTCTGCCATCTTTATTCTTTGTTTCAGGTAGGAAAAACACATAAAATCTCTTTTTCTTCAAACTGCTTTCCACAACAACAACTTTGAACTGTCTCTTATCACCCGTCTCTTTCTATCAAGCACTCTGAGCTAAGCGGGCACACTGAAGGATTCTCCACACAGATCTCATAACTTACAATCTACTATCTCTTTGTTACTTCCTTTTTGCTAATTTATTATTCCAGCAGGAATATTTGACTTCTGCTTCTTGCTGGGGAAATATCTTATACATCAGCCTGTATGATGGTGTAATAACTAATGAGACAGATGATGGCTGATGACTTCACTACATAACTCCCAACTATTAGCAACCCACAGAAGATCAATACTTGTATATGACCAGGTTCAATAACCAGAGCTTTACTTTTGTCAAAACTGTACAGGTGAGAAGCCAACTAAATAGCTATCCTGACCGGAGACACAGGAGGTTTTATAGGCAAGATAACATGTATTTTCTTACCTTTTTATGGGGCTGCAGTCCCCACCTCCTGCGTTATTCAGTCAGACTTAGTCCATTCTTGCGGCTGCACAACCCTGTACTCTGCTCTGGCAGCAAATTATTGCAGTAACTATTTTGGATTGCACACTAAAACCTGTGTGCCACTATGAATGTATTGATCTCTGCTCCAAATTGGATATTAACATATATATATAAATATATATATTAAATAATGTGTACGTAAAGAATCACACAGACATGGCCATGGTCAGTAAGATTCTCTTGCAATAGATCTTCTATAATAAGGTCCCTTATCTCTGCCTCCAGGAGGACTTTTTAAACAAAGACTATAACCCAGACAAGCTTTAACCCTTTCTGTCCTCTTTACAAAGAATTTCATAGCAGCTGCTCAATGTACAATCAGTTTCAGTTTCCGGAATTAATACAGTTTCACGTTCTCCCGCCGTCAAATCACTCCTGGTTCCTCCGGTTGTGAAATTACAACCTCATGACGTCTTACCACGACTTATGAGGGCCTTGTGCTTCTCAGCGTGCTGCGTCGACTCTCTATCCCTCTCTAACGTCCCTACCAAAAAGGAACCAGGTCTATGGGCAACACCACATGGGTACCAGTACAAAGTACCAGTACCAGCCCCAAACCCCTACTCAAGCTTCAAGGCTTGGGGCAGTCCCAAGCCCCTACTCAAGCTTCAAGGCTTGGGACTCCTAACTATCCCTCCCTACCTAGCCATCCGCCCAAAATCAAAATTCAACCAATTCAACGTCAGTGTCTACTATATGAGACCCGAAAACAACTCAATACTCAATATCTTCAATACTCAATACTCAATATCTTCAATACTCAATACTCAATATCTATCTTCACCGCTGCAGCAATAACCATAACCACGACTGGTCGGGAGAAGGCTTAGAGTAACCTGGGTTGGCAGTGACACTATAACAATATATAAATTCTTGGAGCTACACAGCAGAGTTCGAGACCTGTCACTTAGGCGCGGCCCTTGGGTCGGCTTAGAAGCGCAACTAACTCAAACCCCGGACCAACGACACAGGTAAGACAAAGATTCAAAAAATCAATGAACTTACCGTGTTCAGTGGAGTTGATCAGGCTCAGGTCGGTCCAGAGAATGGCCAGAAAGCACCCCTTGATTGCCGGTCCAGGGGCCCTCTCGGCTCCTCGAGTGTAGTCCCGGGTTCGGCACCAGCTGTCAAGTTCTGCCCTTGTTCACACAACCTCAGGTTCTCTAATGACTGATAACATTTACAGAGTTGAGCTCAGGAGAGATCAAACCAAGACAACGTATGGTATAAAATCTCAGTCTCTGCGTACTGTTGCCATCAAAAGTAAGGCAGATGTGAGATGCTTTATTTGTGTCACACAGTATTATACAGAAACCTGCAGTGGGGCAGGACAAAGGCTAAATTACTTAGGGATAAAGAAGTAATGTCCATAGTCCATTGGTTGGTAAATTATTACATGGGCATCGGAGACACTTCTCTGAAGTGGATACACAGTCGTAAATCCCTCTTGATAGATGCAAACATTGACTAAGAGAGATGCAAACAGCAGCTGTGGGGGTCTTTCACTCCTTTGGTGGACAGCATTGGACTTTGATCAGCTTCAGCCATAGTCAAACATCTTCTTAATTTCAACACTCAGCAAGTATATGAAAAATAAAAACATTTTCATTAAACATAAAACAATACTTCACAGCATCATGGATGTGCAGCCGACAAATCTGCGGCAACTGTGTGATGCCATCATGTCAATATGGACCAAAATCTCTGAGGAATGCTTCCAGCACCTTGTTGAATCTATGCCACGAAGAATTGAGGCAGTTCTGAAGGCAAAAGGGGGTCCAACCCGTTACTAGCATGGTGTACCTAATAAAGTGGCCGGTGAGTGTATATCTGGCCGCAAATTTGCTGCCGGATATAATTCCCCCATAGGCTTCTATACGCCTGGGCTCGGGATGGTGAGCACAACGAGTACTCACTGTTTCGAGCAAAAGAGATAGAGCGTGCTCAATCTTTGGCCATAAGAACGGCCATGCGGCTCTATTCTCTCCAGCGCGCCCAACGTGTGCCCGCTATGTATATATATTTTAAGGGGAAGGGGGGCCCCACTCAGAAATCTGCTATGGGGTCCAATCTCTCCTAGTTACGCCCCTGATCATGGGGCACATTTAGTTACCCAGTCCTGCAAGTTCCCCGATCCAGCTTGTCCGACGATAATGCACTGATTGATTCACTTACATTGTGCGCCCGATATTCTGCATGTGTCGTTCCCCACTCAGGTCCGCCGGAGTTCACCATGTTGTTCCCGGTGCATGTAAGTGCATGGCTTGCGACACAATTTTAAAGTTAAATCCCGCGCTCTGTCCGAATCAGCCGGATCTTCCGACGACACGCCCCCGATTTCTGTCGCATGAACGCCAGCGACGATGCACCAAAATCCGATTGCGTGCAATCCCTGAAAACTTCAGAAAACCCGATGGAAATGTGACCACGGGACCCTTAGTAAATAAGCCCCCATGTTTGACAGTGGAAATGGTGTGTTTCAGGTGAACTATATTGCTTTTATGCCAAACATATCGTTTGGCATTGTGTCCTTCTTCCACATGTTTGGTGTCTCCCAGGTGGCTTGTGGCAAACTTTAAACAAAAATTTTTATGGATATCTTTGAAGGCCAGATTTTTGCAATGTACAATTGATGTCCTATGGACAGACTCTCCAACCTAAGCTGTAGATCTCTGCAGTTCATCCTTAGTGATCATGGGCCTCTTGGCTGCATCTCTGATCAGGATGTTTGAAGTTTGGGAAATTTTCTTGTATCCAACTTCAGCTTTAAACTTTTCCACAACAGTATCACAGACGTGTGCCCGCTATGTATATATATTTTAAGGGGAAGGGGGGCCCCACTCAGAAATCTGCTATGGGGCCCAATCTCTCCTAGTTACGCCCCTTATCATGGGGCACATTTAGTTACCCAGTCCTGCACGTTCCCCGATCCAGCTTGTCCGACGATAATGCACTGATTGATTCACTTACATTGTGCGCCCAATATTCTGCATTTGTCGTTCCCCACTCAGGTCCGCCGGAGTTCACCATGTTATTCCCGGTGCATGTAAGTGCATGGCTTGCGACACAATTTTTAAAGTTAAATCCCGCGCTCTGTCCGAATCAGCCGGATCTTCCGACGACACGCCCCCGATTTCTGTTGCATGAACGCCAGCGACGATGCACCAAAATCCGATTGCGTGCAATCCCTGAAAACTTCGGAAAACCCGATGGAAATGTGACCACGGGACCCTTAGTAAATAAGCCCCCATGTTTGACAGTGGAAATGGTGTGTTTCAGGTGAACTATATTGCTTTTATGCCAAACATATCGTTTGGCATTGTGTCCTTCTTACACATGTTTGGTGTCTCCCAGGTGGCTTGTGGCAAACTTTAAACAAAAATTTTTATGGATATCTTTGAAGGCCAGATTTTTGCAATGTACAATTGATGTCCTATGGACAGACTCTCCAACCTAAGCTGTAGATCTCTGCAGTTCATCCTTAGTGATCATGGGCCTCTTGGCTGCATCTCTGATCAGGATGTTTGAAGTTTGGGAAATTTTCTTGTATCCAACTTCAGCTTTAAACTTCTCCACAACAGTATCACAGACGTGTGCCCGCTATGTATATATATTTTAAGGGGAAGGGGGGCCCCACTCAGAAATCTGCTATGGGGCCCAATCTCTCCTAGTTACGCCCCTTATCATGGGGCACATTTAGTTACCCAGTCCTGCACGTTCCCCGATCCAGCTTGTCCGACGATAATGCACTGATTGATTCACTTACATTGTGCGCCCAATATTCTGCATGTGTCGTTCCCCACTCAGGTCCGCCGGAGTTCACCATGTTATTCCCGGTGCATGTAAGTGCATGGCTTGCGACACAATTTTTAAAGTTAAATCCCGCGCTCTGTCCGAATCAGCCGGATCTTCCGACGACACGCCCCCGATTTCTGTCGCATAAACGCCAGCGACGATGCACCAAAATCCGATTGCGTGCAATCCCTGAAAACTTCGGAAAACCCGATGGAAATGTGACCACGGGACCCTTAGTAAATAAGCCCCCATGTTTGACAGTGGAAATGGTGTGTTTCAGGTGAACTATATTGCTTTTATGCCAAACATATCGTTTGGCATTGTGTCCTTCTTACACATGTTTGGTGTCTCCCAGGTGGCTTGTGGCAAACTTTAAACAAAAATTTTTATGGATATCTTTGAAGGCCAGATTTTTGCAATGTACAATTGGTGTCCTATTGACAGACTCTCCAACCTAAGCTGTAGATCTCTGCAGTTCATCCTTAGTGATCATGGGCCTCTTGGCTGCATCTCTGATCAGGATGTTTGAAGTTTGGGAAATTTTCTTGTATCCAACTTCAGCTTTAAACTTCTCCACAACAGTATCACAGACCTGCCTGGTGTGTTCCTTGGTTTTCATGATGCAGAACCCCGAGACTATCAAAGAGCAGGTGTATTTATACGGAGACTTGATTACACACAGGAGGATTATGTTTATCATCAATGTTCATTCAGGACAACATTGGATCATTCAGAAATCCTCACTGAACTTGGGAGGGAGTTTGCTGTACTGAAAGCAAAGGGACGGAATAATATTGCATGCCTCACTTTTCAGCTTATTATTTCTTCAATTTTTTTATCTTTATTTTTGAAGCATGAAATAAGAGCTGGGAAAGTCCAGCTCTTCATAAAGAGATTGTAGACCAGGGAAGTGACTATAGAACATTTTGTAGGTCATTATGTCAGAACAGCACTTTTTATATTTTTAGATAAGATGTATATGCTTTATAGCTGTCACGTGGACAATAGGAACCTGCAGTTTAGTGATAATTAAGAGAAGTATCTAATTTATTTATAAAGACTACTACTGTCCCATACCTCATCTCCGATCCTCACTAGAGGATCAATCTCTTACCATCCTCTCTTCTCAAATGTAAAGCCCCATGGAATTAAAGCCCCATGGCTCTATTATTAAAAAACAATAGTATTGATAACCTAAATTGATATCATCTAGGAGCTAGTGCAGATTGACACTATGGCCTGAAATTGGTACATTTATTAAGCAGGAGGATAGGCCTCCTCCTAAAAAAGTCTCACCCATTCCTCCACTCCCAATTAGATGTGGGCAGCTCTTTCTAGCTTACACAAGCCAGTTGTTAAAACACTTTTAATAATAGCTACTGGGGACACTGTTACCACTGGCTATTTTGGGCATTGTTGCCCCTGGCTACGTGGGCTCTGTTAATATTAGCTTTTGGGGGGCTCTATTCCTACGTACCACTGTGAAACCTTTTGTTCCTGTGTTTGGTGGTTGTACGTGGCTCTGCCAGTAGCAGTTAAATGGCAGTGGCGGTTCGCCTGCACAATCCTGCTAGCAGCGTTGGGACCCTCCATTTTTGGGAGGATCACCGCTCTCCAATGAAACTGCTTAAAAATAATTACCATTACATTGTAGGTGTTAGACCACAGATGTCAGGTATACCTTTATTTAGATGATCAAACCTTTATAAATTACATTTTTAGAATTATGCACATTGGGGAGACGTGCTGTGGGGGGGGGGGGGTATTAACAGAGCTTCATGTCCAGCTTCATTGTCTAAAAAACATACCCCTCACTTGCACTTCTACCTGTTCACCGCTTGCTGTCATGTTTCCCACACAGTCAATGTCATCATAACCTGCAATATTGGGTAATTATCAGGTAATCTCATGTAACCTGCATTATTGAGTAATTTCGGGAGGAAATTTGTGTAAAATTAGCCCCGACAACACTATTCAAGATCTTCTGTAATTCTTATATAACCTGTCACTAGGATACCTCATTTTCACTAAAGAAAGGTTACAAAAGCCCATTACACCTTCATTGCAAATATGTCTTTCTACCTTTTCTGAGAATTTGCATTACAATATTTACAATTGTGTGGTATAACTTATCTTGCACCCTGACAGCATCCTTTGTTTAGTCCCTGGGATTGGGTTTGATTTGGATACATTTCAAAAAACAACACATGTCTGTGCTGATCACTCCTCCTCCTCACTCCTCTCAGCCCCACATCTGGGCTCCAGTACATCTACTCCCTCCTGCTCCTTCACAGAGCTCACAGTGTGGTAATATCAGTTAGGGAGGGAGGAGCTGTACAGGAGCACAACCAAACCAAAACCAACCCTTGGGACTACACAGAGGATTCTGTCAAGATGCAAGGTAATTGATAACATACAATTTTATTGTAATGCACATGCTTAGAGAAGGCAGAATGCCATATTTACAGTGCAGGTCTGATGGGCTTCTGCAATCTGTCTTTAGTGAAAATGAGGTACCGGTTGACAGATTCCTTTAAATTTTTATAATTATACTAATCAGGCAGAATTTCTTTGGGGGTGTTAACAGAGCATCTTGAGTCTCTAGCTTCATTGTCCAAACCAGTGATGGGCAATTCATTTTCCCACATGAGAAATTGTAATGGTCAGAATCTAAAATAATATACTCAGTTCTACCAAATACCTTTATACTATATTCAGTATATAAACTATCCCTACATTATAAAACAGTGAATGAGACATTAAAATCATTAAGGTCTGGGTCACACCATTTTGGGGAGGATCACCAATGACAGCCGCCGCACACAGGAGAATAGAAGAAGACTGTTTTTTTCCCCACAGTAGGACATACATTGGGAAGAGAATTCTACTGATGTTGTCCTCCCTAACTATTGACTACTGTGTGGGGGCACTCTGACTATTGGCACATACTAGCCTATCTATGTAGTAATCTTGGTTCTGATACTGTATCTGTGTAGTTAGCTTACTTCTGCTGCTGCATCTATGTAGATATAGTTTATATGCAACAAATTATGTAATGTTACTGTTTTATGCACTAAACGTCAAATGTATTGGTGCCTACAAAATTTGCTAGTTGGGGTCACCGAAATTCCTAGTGGTGGCCCTGAGCCCATGACACAGAACACTGCACGGTCTGGGCTTAACATGATGGGGCACATTTACTAAAGGTCCGCAGACAGCATTTCCGTCGGGTTTAATGTCTATTTCCAATTTGCGCCGCATTTAACAGGGGTTTTTGGCGCAAGCGATCGGACTTTCATGCAATACAAATCAGGGGGCGTGGCCGTCGGACAACCAAATTGTGTCGCAAGACATGCACCGGGAAGAAGATGGTGAACTCCAGCAGACCTCAGTGGGGAAGCGACACATGCAGGATATCGGGTACGCAATCTTGGTGAATCGTGCCGGACTTCATCCTCGTCGGACAGTCCGGATCAGGGATCACGTCAGGACCGGGTAAATAAATGTGCCCCGATGTGTGTAAACAATCATCAGGCTGATGCTACCTGTTCTTAGAGATCATTTCAAGGGGTATTCCATGAATAAGCATAATTCATTTACAAAGGGGTCATTAAATAATAGCTAATATGTGATTAGTTGTTATTTAAAATTTTGCTCAGGACAGAAGATGACCACTGGTCACATGTCCACATCACATACCCTGCACCGGGCAGGTCATGTGATCACCACTATGTCTGGCTTTAGTCAGTTGGTTGCAGTGCATCCTGTATGGTCAGTGTGGTGGTGAGACGTCATCTCAGAGAGGGAATGTGCAGTGATGGCAGTTACACATCATTACTATAGTAACAGAGCAGGACCCTCTGTTATATCATCACTGGGAGCAGAGCATAAGAGAGAGGAGGAGTTACATAGAACTATACAGAGGATCATGGGACTTGTAGTTTCTAGTGGCGGCCATATTGGTGATAACTCCGCCTACTGTAGAAAGCCTATAACATTTTGTGAATCTTAAAATCAAGCTTCTCAAGCTCCATTTTGTGACTAATGCCATTGAGTTTTGTTATATTCATGTATTTATAGCATTAAAGGTTTTTGTATCAGACGTTTTTATTCTCAGAATACCCCTTTCATTATTAATTCAAGCAAGCTGACAGTATGGGGTTGTTGTCCTGCGTAATTAATATGACTATTTTTGGATTTGCCCCTTGGGGCAGTGTTTGGACCTGGAAATACAATCAATATATGGTCCATGTTTCACTGAAAACGTCATCAAAAACAAGTTAGAGTTTTTATGTTGTTTATGTATCTATAAAGCATAGGACTCCTCGATGACAGATTTTCTTCTATTTCTGTAACTAGATTTTTTTCATGACACCCACAGGACAATATTCACTCCGTCTAATTAAAATAGCCATAAACTGTTTGTGTGTGCCGGCACTGGATTGCTTGACTAGTTCACGCTTCCTTGTTAATGAAGTTCAGGACATTTATTGTTTATCTTCTTGTAAAATGAATAATAAATCACAGGTTACACATTTTGCAAGTATTTATTTGCTTTGGAAAGTAAAATTGAATGCGCTATTATGTCCAGAAGAGAAACAAAAAAAACAAAATCAAGTTCTATTCTCTTGTCGGCTGCAGGACTGGTCTCATTACTCCGATTTTTCCGCTAATTAGTGTTGCTTATTCGTCTTTGAACTGTGCGGCATTCTTGTAATCCTTTCATCAAGTATCGCCATGTGTCCCTATTCTGTCTGCAGAGTGTGGATGTGACTGTGCCCTACCGGGATGTGTGGTGAGAGGCTCGGTGGACCACTTAAGGACAAAAAAGATCCTTATGAGGTCAGTTTCTCAATGTGTTGCCATAGGCATGAATTTGTCCGCATTTTTTTTTCCATTTACTTGCATTCCCCAGACATGACTGGATTGACCTTTGTTATAACAAACCAAGTACATCTCTTCCTACGTAAAATCTGCACAGATGTACAATGTGATGATGGGGATGGAGGCAGACTTTACTGGGATTTAAATTAAGTAGAACTAAAATTTTACTAATAATCTCTTTCCTTATTTTAATATGATTAATTATTTACAAAAAGTTGTTAAAGCGAACCTTTTATGTTGTCAATTGTTCCGTATGCATGTTTTTACTCTGTAATGTAATATTATATTTGTATATGTTCCCTATGATTTGTATAGCGCTACGGAATTTGATGGTACTATATAAATAAAGATTATTATTATTATTATTATCCATTTAAAGGTTTCACTACCCTATTCTATGCTTATTTTAAAAATGCTTTTGTTAGTATTCTGAATCATTTCAGTACTTTATCAAACTTTATTTCACATTACCTGGCTACAGCTAAAAATGACATACGTGGTGACAGGTGCACTTTAAGACATTTTGAAAATGAAATGGAAAAAACTGCTTTTCTTTATAGAAATCATCTCCTATGATACAAGGTAAGGTATAGATTCTTGGGGAAATGACTGCTGTGACTTCCAGTTATATAGAGTGCCCATAACACATTTCGCTTCCCCAGAAGAAAGTTCATTCCTTTGTTCTGCCAATCATTTGTGGTTCCAGTAGAATGACTTTAGCAATTTGTAACTTACCCCTAATCTTACAGACAGGGAAACTTTCTCTGGAAAACCGCTTCAATAGAAACGGTTCCCATACCTTTAACGCTACATCATGGTTTTGGAAGTTTCAATTTTAATGTTGTTGCATAAACTTATAGAAACGTACTCCATATTTAAGGGGTAGGGGATAAGTGTATAATTATCTCCAGCATTCTAACAAAAGTTGAAGGGGAGGCCATGTTTAAATAAATCTCTTCTATTAGGCACTTATCTGCATGTATATGTACCTGTGTCTTTCCCTGGACCTGAACATGAAAAAGGAATCCCGCTCTTTAATGCTGATATAGTCGCTGATCTGCTGGATGTAGCGGCCATACACTTAGGTAATGTGGTTCCTGTGCATTGTGTTTCATACAATACATCTGTGACAACTATAGTACATCATAATATGTAGTTGTCATCTCTGCTCTTGCTCATAGGCAGCTAAGAACTGTCCATTTGTTGCAACATTGCAGGAAGAGGGGATTGTTAGAAACATTTTAATTTCTGGATTTTCCATCCTGCTCACTCTTGGCTTATGAGTCCCATTTCCCCATTTACTTATAGACAGTGGCGGTCCCTCATTCATGAAGACTGATCATGCATGCAGGGAAAACTGTCATAGGCTACGTTCAAGGTAACCAAGACCCTGGATGCATAAGATTCCCCAATATTTCTAATGGATTGCTGTCACATACAGGGTGCTATGTAATGAGGATGGGACCAGGCTTCCAGGTCTTGAGATTAGAAATCCAAACTTTACTAGAAAATAGATAATAGGAGGCAGGGCCGGATTAAGACTGCCATATGCCCTAGGCTGTATGGATATTATAGCCCCCACTTCCTACATATGGTACTAGAATCAAGTTTCTTGGGGAAAGGATGATGTGTCTCTTCTACCTGCTTTCAATGTGTTGTTTGAGGACCTTTGGAGGACCTTCATAGGAGCTAAAATGGTTCTTGTATGTATGTATGAGTATTTCATGGGTGAAGGTAATTCTCAGCATAAAATTTGGTGGGAGGTTTAGGTGGCCATGGACCTCCTAGAAGACTTGAGCCCTGGCTGCCTTATGCCCAAACCACCTATATTATAATCCACTTCAGGCCGCAGATTAGGAGATAATATCCATCCTTTGAATTTGTATTTACTGCCCCACACACTTTAGTTTCCCTAATATAGCACAAAATAAGGGGGATCCACACCATTGGGACTAAAAACCTGCAGCATAAGAACATATAGTATAATTCCTGTTAAAAAAAAAGAAATGTCTCCCCAAAGGAGAATATACCACAGATGACCCCTTCCTGCTCACATTCTGAAACGCTCCATGCTTCCTTGCCTGTGAAATTTCTTAAGATTGGTAATCTTTTTCATTAGGCTGATTCACCTGGTTGAACAGGAGATGTCACCAACAGCCCAACACCTTAAGAATTCATAATTAGAGGAATGAAGAAGAACACTTGTATGTAGAAAGGGTTTCAAGAGCAGAATGCAAAATCTGACCCAAGAACTGATAATAATATTAATAATAATAATGTGTCACAAAATGAAAAAAAAATATTTAAATAAAACTATTCCCCTATTTCTGGCATAGTACATAGTTACATTCTCCTCAATATGTTGTATATCTGGACTTCTCAAAGGCATTTGACACCGTGCCACATAAAAGGTTGGTATATAAAATGAGACTGCTGGGAATAGGAGAAAATCTGTGTATCTGGGTAAGTAATTGGCTTAGTGATAGAAAACAGAGGGTGGTCATTAATGGCACATTCTCAGATTGGGTTGATGTTACCAGTGGAGTGCCACAGGGGTCAGTATTGGGGCCACTTCTTTTTAATATTTTTTATTAATGACCTTGTAGTGGGTTTACACAGTCAAGTTTCAATATTTGCAGATGATACTAAGCTGTGTAAAGTAATAAATACTGAGGTCGATAGTTTAGCATTACAGAGGGATTTGTGGAAGCTTGAGGAGTGGGCAGAGAAATGGTTGATGAGGTTTAATGTAGATAAATGTAAAGTTATGCACTTGGGCCATGGAAACAAAAAGTATAATTATGTTCTAAATGGTCAATTACTTAGTAAAACTGAAGCTGAAAAGGACTTGGGCGTATTGGTGGATGGTAAACTTAATTTTAGTGACCAGAGCCAGGCGGCTGCTGCTAAAGCAAATAAAATAATGGGATGTATCAAGAGAGGAATAGATTCTCATGATAAAGACATAGTTCTGCCCTTATACAAATCCCTGGTCAGACCACACATGGAATATTGTGTACAGTTTTGGGCACCAGTGTATAAAAAGGATATAATAGAGCTGGAACGGGTGCAGAGGAGAGCAACCAGGATTATTAGGGGAATGGGGGGACTAGAATACAATGACAGATTACAAAATTTGGGATTATTCAGTTTAGAAAAAAGACGACTGAGGGGAGACCTCATTACAATGTACAAATACCTGAACGGACAGTACAAGGATCTCTCCAAAGATCTTTTTATACCTCGGCCTGTGACCAGGACAAGGGGGCATCCTCTACGCCTAGAGGAGAGGCGATTCTACCATCAACATAGACAAAGGTTCTTTACTGTAAGAGCAGTGAGACTATGGGACTCTCTGCCGCAGGAGGTTGTTATGGCCGACTCTATGTACATGTTCAAGAGAGGCCTGGATGACTTTCTGGAGAGAAAAAATATCACGGGTTATGGGGATAAAACATTTATTTAATTCTTAAAGGTTGGACTTGATGGACTTGCGTCTCCTTCCCGCCTTATATACTATGATGATACTATGATGATAATAACAATCCTGGATCATCTCTTCTTATAACACTATGTTGTCCTATTAGTCTGTTACTCATAGGATTAACAGACTGAAAGGGAGATTTATCTTTTCTAGTTCTATTTTTCCTGACCTGATCCGGTCTAGTTCCTTTTTTGTCTTGTTTTTCTGTCTAATCCAACCTGCCGCTGGTTTTTCTAAAGAATGCAGGCATGGGGCCCACCACCTTCACCGACCTTCACACCCTTCTCACATGGCTTGGAGGTGGCGTGTATGCAAGTATTTGAGATTATTTCACTGCTTCTTTACCAGAAAACTGCCATATAAATCTCCCAATCTCCCCCAGTGAATCAATTTAAAAAACATTACACCATGAGTTTTGGTGCAAATGTGGAAGAGTCACAGAAAAATGTGCAAATGTTTCAATGCCCAAAAATTAGCGACTTTTTTGCACTAACATTAAAAAGAAAAGGAATGATAAATCTCCCCCATGCACCTCATGGCCTTTTCTCATAGTGTTCCTAAAAACAGTAGACTTGGGAAATGATAGACTCCATTAACAAGAAGAAGGTTAACACCCAGTTGTCAGGAGAAATAATCATTTCTCATTTCATTCCGGGAGAGATGGAATAACGCAGGCTTGGTTTTTTTTAGAAACAATTTAAATTTTTATTAAGAATATAAATATTTAGGCTCAGTTCACATTACCGTATTTTTCGGACTATAAGGCGCACAAAAAATCCTTTGATTTTCTCAGAAATCAAAGGTGCGCCTTATAGTCCAGTGCACCTTATATATGAACCGTGCTTACAGACAACATCTGCCTTCAACGGTGCACAGGTCTGCCACCTGCTGGTCATTCATCCTTATAATCAGGTGCGCCTTATAATTGGGTGTGTCTTATATATGAACCTAGGTGATTTAGCAGCCATTTATTGATGGTGCGCCTTATAGTCCGAAAAATACGGTACTATAAAAAATGCCATTTCTCCGCATGTGCAGCAGCTCAGGCTTTGCAGACGAGTGTGCGTACAGCTACAGTGATGCAACCTTGTCTCCGGAGCTGGAGCTACTGTGTTTGCATTCATGCACTGAGGCAAAGCCCGGCAGGAGGGATTGAAAGAGGGATTGTGGAGTAGCCGTAGCTCCCGCTCCATGGCGCAACTAGTCCATGTCCCAGTTGGCTCTAAAATTTGCATATATCAAAGATTACATTTTTACAAGCTTCTGTTGAACTAAAAGTTTAATCAAACATACCATAGGGATAGGGCAAGCTAAAGGAGCCTTCTCTTAGATCTACCATATTTGGTATCTCCGTTATGGTAAGTTTCCTTTAACAAAAAGTGTCCATTTTTTTTTATATCAGTTATTACCATACTTCAGTTTGTTTTGGAGAGATAGATTAGATGTAGATCAATGATTTGTCATAATAAATAATAATACTGTATTAATACTTCATTTATCCCCTTAATACTTCATTTATCCCCAAGGGTAAATGTAATTACAACATTTAGCTCTAAATATACAATACATACAAAATAATGCACTGAACATATAAAACAATAACATAAAAATTAGGATATAAATTAGTAAAAATTAATAAATTTATAAAATTATATACACATATAAATGTTAAAAACTGACAATAACTGACATGTCTTCTGTTGTGATGAGTTCATTTCAGTTTATTTATCATCCATTTTTTATTTTTTAATGGGAGATAAATAACTGAAATGCTGACAGTGGTGTGAACTTCGCCTTTCTTAAATAGCCATGTAAAGAGAGATGACAAATCTTCTAAAAAATGTTAAAATTTTTGCAATGTTTAAAATGTCATTTCTTCTACGCAATTCAACCCTGGGAAAAAAATTGTTTTATCCTATCAGTTGACAATGTCGAGTTTCATTGGCGTAACTTTTGCTTTTCTTATGGATAACTGTTTATAGGTTTTTTAGGTTCCATAGGTTTGTTCTTAATTTGAATTTGTATGTAAGTAAAAACTGTATATTTTATAATATTGCTCCAGACAAAACAAGGGGAGGACTGTAGTGCTGGATATAGGGAGAAGTGAACTACACTTCCCTGCTTTATATTCTACCGTAACATGAGCCAAATATCTTAAACTCCTCCATGAACTATGAGCGGTATAGGCAGAGTCTGAGGTTCCGTAAAATCCGAGCCTCCAGTCTTCTGAGATGTAAACGCAGCACTACATGTATATGTAATATTTACAATTGAAATTCAGAGGAGACGAGCGTTAACCTTTTACACATTTCTTCGCCAATGAAAGCACAGAAATGAATTGTCCCAGATGTGGGCCGATGGCATTTGGAGCCTGTTTTTCCTCCAGCATGAGTGCGCTTTATTAATCCGTGTGTAATCTATGCTCCCACCTGTGCTTCAGTGACCACCGGTGACCTATTTGTGTAGCTGCCTACAAACTCTCACTTTACTGATCTTATTTCACACGCACAAATTATAGCTGCGAGCACTTGCACGAGGCGAAACGAGGGGAGTATAATGTCTTATCTCTAGTGGCTGACCTGTTGCCACCAATCTTCAGTGGATACACAAGGTTCTGCCATAAATGCTGCAGATGATAACTTCTTGTGGAGTATAAATAAGAATCAGTTCATTAGCCAGGCACAATTTAAAGGCGATATTTGTGTTGTGGAATGGATTGTTTCTTAAGAATATATGACACGGTGGTATGAATTCTGTAACCTCTTTGAGAACATAAATGTATCTCATTCTTTATTTATTCTCCCCAAGGAGAGGTAGTCTGACTGGCTTCTAAGTCGCCAATTACTTAAAGGGGAATTGTAAATGTATCCGCATGTTGTCTGCAGATTGTTTTCTTTTCAGTTCCGTTTGAAGTTTGTTATTCTGCTTCCTGAATTTCAAGATTGTTTTTTTAGTTGTATGAATTAAAGTTAGAAGATAGTTTGTGCTTCTTTCCCTGGAAACAATATTTGGTATTGAGCCTCAGTCAAAGACTAAGACCGGATTCAATTGCAATACTAGACATAGCCCATGTCTGAAAGTGGATCTTTTTCTAGTTAAAAGTTGGAAATTTCTCAATATCTAGTGTAATAACAGAAATACAAAGAATTGGCCGCACTCCAAGATTTTTAGGTGAAGTATTAAGGTACTTTTATTCCATTGTGTAGCGACGTTTCAGCTCCTCACACACCGGAGTGCTGCCAATTCTTTGTATTTCTATTCATTGTGCGATCCTTGTCAAGGATCCAGGATTTGCACCCTAGTCATCTTTTTACACAAGTGCTGCTTTTTTCTGTTTCTTTTTTTTTAATTTTTTTGTGTAATAACAGGGTTTGGTTGCGGAGAATGTGAATAGTATACATGTCATCACAGACTGGAGGGAGTCTGAAAGATATAAAAGATATAAAGATTGATAACTTATCCATTGGATAGCTTATAAATATTAGATTGGGGGGGTCTTACACCCAGTACCACCACAGATCAGATGTTCTCAGTAGGTGGAATACAGAGAATAAAACAGGAAGCCAAAGTTCTATAGGGGGGTAAGATTTGTATTGGATGTATATCTAATCCTATATACGTGTGAAATCCAAAATGCGTACAAGACATAACAGATTCTGTAGTCTTTAAAGTTGGTTCTTGGATGTTGATGTCAACTTTTGTCAAAAACTATGAAAGAAAAAAGAAGGTTAACCAATACAAAACTGTCTCAACTCGGAGCACAAATAACAGCATTGAAGTGCACCTCACCTTTCAACAAATATAGAAGTTACTGGTCCAGTATGTGTACACGAGATGTGATTATGGTCAATATGTGATTTGAAATCTTCATTTTCTAGCAGCTATCATCTATGTTATCATCTATGCAGTGTCTATAAATTTGCTGTTGTCCAGTTTGCTGAATGGAGACCTAACTACTTTGGCTCATGTCTCAATCCTCCCTTCTCCATAGAGCTTTTATATAATCTGATAGCCCAGTGATCTTATGTCTTGTTGCTAGCAAGATGGAATTCAGGGAAAATTTCTGTGTGAAAAACTGATTAGGACAAAAAAGGGAAGATGATAAGACCCAGAGTAAGTAGAGAAATAAGAAAATTCATCTGAATATATAACAAAAATTCTTGTATTCTTTGATTCAATGTTAAAAAAAATGCAGTATTTCACAGATATAATTATAACCTGTCCACATCAGTCTTACTGTTGTGCTATTTGGTTGCCCATGGATCCAACCATAAATTCACTCTTGACTATGGTTGGGGAAGGTTTTCCCATCTGGTCAGATTCCTCTCTCATGAACGTGCATCTCCTGTACTGTCCGGTAGTATGGATAGGAAACCAGTTGTACAAATCAGTTGTAAGTTTCGATCCCAAGAGAAGGCATTGCAGAGCTAAATGTGTTTGTGTGTGATTAGTTATGTGAAATAGCAGAGCTGAGTGTGTTATTAGTAATCTTTTATATCCATCTCATGACTCTGATCCGTCCCATCTTTCTTTTTCTATGTGTCACGTATTAGTAGAATCTTCAGAATCTAAACAAAAGTGTAGATAAACCCTGTACCATGATAATCTAAGCACAGTGTCAGCACACAACTACAGGAGACAGGAACCTCTCATGCAGGAGCACAACGCAGAGGAACAAGAAAGTGTCGGCTCTGCTAGTGCCCACCCACAGAGCTGAGTCTTACAGTGAGCATCTGATGCAGTGATAGGAGTAAAAGCAGCAATAAAGTAAGTGGTTAAACCTTACAACCTTTAAGACTTATCACCTTATCACCTTTATCACAAAGCATCACTTTGGGACTAAGATTTGAGGACTTACATTCATGGGCAAACTCCTTAAAGATGTTGACTGGCCTGAGTCAACAGAAGGCTTCTCGCCTTACTTCGCTCCACTCTTTGCTTCTATTTGGTACACAGTTTAGGGCAGTGGTGGCCAACCTGTGGCACTCTGAGCTCTCTCAGTGGGCACACAGGCTGCTGCCCCAGCACAGAATTCACCAGACAGGGCTTGAGGGATCCTCCTGCAGGCCCAGGTAGCCCAAAACGTGAAGCATCTTGGTCTACTTGAGACTGCAGGGAGAGAAGGTGAGGACATGGTCAGATTATCATTGGAGCCATTGAAGCTCCTGCTCTTGGCCCCACAATTTTTCATGTTCAAGAAAGCTCCGATGGCAATCTGAATTTTCCCAACTTCTTTCAACAATATTTTTGTCCTCAGGACCCTTAAAAGCTGTGGTATAGCACGGAGCAAGAAGTTAATGCTAGAATTGCCGTGTTGGCACTTGCAATAAATAAGTGGGTCTGGTTTGCGTTTTGGGCACTCAGTCTCCAAAAGGTTCGCCATCACTGGTTTAGGCGTACAGTGATGAAAAAAACATTCTGGGGTACACCTTCAAAAGGGTTGTTTGTTATTCCAAACAATGGTCTACTCTTTTCTTTCCAGATTTTGCATTGCAATTAACTGAATGTGGATGAGCTGTCTTATCAGACAGAGCTAAAAATCAAGAATTAGACTGGAATGACAAGACGAAAAAATTTTGGAAGCCAGAAAGAGGAGAGAAAATCTTATTATTTTTAATTTCATAATATACTCTATCGTTTATTATATTATTAATTGAACTATTCAATTAATTTGATTTGAGTAGTGATGGAACATGACATCCAGCAGTAATCCCTAATACAATTGTATGTAGCAGGTATATAATTGAATTAGCGGCTATAAGATACGTACAGCGTTTTTGTAAGCCTCTGCACTGAATGGTATAACGTATAAAGTAGACAAACACAATCGGAGCAATGTATACACTCATACACATACTCCCTCCTCTCCTCCCCCTGCCATGCAAATCTTCACAAATTAATCTTCGAGACTCCTCTGATATTTGGTCTGAATTACAAGCTGTGAAGGGAGATAAAGAGAGAGAGTGAGACAGCAGAGCTCACAGCTCCCCAAGCGCTGTGCACTGTCAGACACCCATCGCAGCTGCATGAATAATACATCAGCTCCTCTTTATCCTCACAAAATGTTGTCTTTCTCTATGCTGGGAGAAGAGTCTGTCCTGATTCACTCCTCTCTCCCCTGTGATTTCTGGTCCTTGTGTTCTTCAATATTCCTTGTATTGACTTCCATGTCTTTGTATTACCATGGCTATCAGTGTACAACTAGGTAATATTATAGGTATTATTCTCCATACATGTTTACAATTGTCACAATGTATTTGTTTATTATTCTATTGTTGCCCTTGTTTGTGCTTTCCACCAGATCTGCCGAGATGATAAGAGAGCATATGACTTTTTTCACAGTTTTTAGATCTCCCCAAGTCTGGCTGCTCTTTCCTTGACAAAGTTTTTCATTGTTTGATTGTTTTATGCTGGGAATGACTTTGTTCTCTGTTGCAGAAGGATGAGGTTTGGCTGATAAGCAAGAAAATGTTATTGGAAGTATACAAAATGACTCTATTGCCAGTATGCGCTCGGAATTTGGCAAGCAGTGTTGCCTGAGGACATCGGAGGCTGGACAACCCAAGTAATGGCAGCAGTGTTCACTTACTAGTCTATTGTTTTATGTCATGTTTCGATTTGGGCAAATGCCTTTGGTTGTGAAATGTATAAGGTTATGGGACACAGTGATAGATGGGTGACCGGGGGCAGTTTCTTTGAATGCTAAACTGTGGACTTATTTTTACTAGAGCCAAGTTAAAATATCACTCTACGGAGGGGATAAAATAAAGAAGTTCCTTTTAGATGTTTTTTTATAAGAGTTCTTATATGATAAAGGGAAAGTATTACTAGAAAATTCAGTTATATTAGCAAATTGTATTAAATTTTGGTGTTTCTTTATTACATTTAGAGTCACATAAAACTATAAAGGAATCTCTAACAATTCTACTTTTGACACATAACATAAAAAAACTTACGTCACATTCTGTTGTTATTCTATCCATGGCTGAAAACAGCTGGTTTCTGGCACAACTTAAGGCTGGCAGGAACATGACCTTGTAAAATCAGACCATGTGCTGACCAGATATAGACAATCCAAAATGCAGAGAACGGTAAACATAGTGATATATAGTACAAGGAGACCCTTCTTATCCACAGAAAAGCAGCACCAGACTGTGTTCATGACATTTTTCTGCCCATTAACTTCAAGTCAATATGGCCATCACCTTGAAAATTAACAAACAAAAATACATAGTTACAATAGTTATAAAATATAAAAATAAAAGAAATATGTAGCATTTAAATTGGAACACAGTGTAAAGAGAGCAAAATTGTGCTTACAGTATTTAAAGAGGATCTGTCAGGGTGTTTTTGGGGTTCAGTGTCCCAAATTGCCCTTTACCTGGTCCATCCATGGCCGCAAGAAAAAAAAAACAACTTCTAGGTAAGTCCTAGAGATGAGTCTGATGAGGTGCATCAGACTTATCTTCTTTGCTCCCGATCTCTTGTCGCAGATATTCAATGAAGCCAGAATACTACACCCCAGCTTCATTGCGCAAGGCCACGGAGGGACTTAATAAAAAGTAATTTGGGACTTGTGGGTGGTTTAGCGTCCCAAATCTCCCTGACAAATCCTCTTTAAAGGGACCTCTTCTAGAATCAACAATCTACAAGACTTCCATCCCTCGCTTCTGTGTCCCTTGTTAGAATGTATACATTGTCATAACTAATGGTGGCTCGAGCTTTGAGATCCTGACTGACCAGACACCGATAACCCACCCTGTGTAGTTTTTAATTAAATCCTAAAGTTTTATACATTTTAAAACTTTAATCCAAATTGTTTCCCTGAAAAATATATTCAAAACATAGACAGCCAGTTGGGAAATGACCTCTGCCAGCCCCTTACCTTTTCATGAAAGAGCAGCAACACTCTTATCGCTACACTCTGCCTCCTTAGTTCCCCGCTGCCATATCCAGATCTTGCCTGTTCTGGGTTTAAAGGAAATCTACCAGCAAAATCAAGCATGATAAACCAGGGACACTGGGCAGAAGTACTTTCCCATTGTACCCTCTAACTGTGTGCTCCTGCCTCCCACTGTGTGCTCCTGCCTCCCATTGTGTGCTCCTGCCTCCCATTGTGTGCTCCTGCCTCCCATTGTGTGCTCCTGCCTCCCACTGTGTGCTCCTGCCTCCCACTGTGTGCTCCTGCCTCCCACTGTGTGCTCCTGCCTCCCACTGTGTGCTCCTGCCTCCCACTGTGTGCTCCTGCCTCCCACTGTGTGCTCCTGCCTCCCACTGTGTGCTGAGACATATACTATGTACAGGAGACTCAGGACCGCACCCTATTAATCACTCGGAGTCCTAGAGGTGGAGCTCCCAAAAAGATTTATTACATGTTGATTGTAGGAAATCCTACCTTTTATATGTCTCTCCCTTCCATCGCAGAGTTCCACCAATACATTCTTTTACTTGTGGATTTCTTTCTCATCCGCCGAGCGCTCTGTTATCTTCCTAATTTTCCCTCTTAATCTTTGATCCTCTCTCCAGGCCTTTATCATTGCACTTCCCCCGTGTCTGCCTCGGTAGCTTTGGTTCCCCTGCACAGTGATAAGCATGTAACACATGACAATCTTGTCTATCTCCTATCTGAAATTAGATCTGGTGTTTTAAATAAAAAGCTCAGCAAATCAAAGATAATTGCTTGGGAACATAGAACTTCCCACTCTATCAAAAACCTTTCAAACTTCATCCCATTATGCACCTTGCCTTCCAAATCTGCCTCATTTTTTGTGTCACCCACTGGCACCTTCCGCTATCACTATTCATCACTTAGTATGCATGTGAATACTCTCCAGAATAGTACAGGAGCAGATGAAAGTCAATAACGTACACATAAAATATCAGTATTTATAGAAAGTGATTACCATATGCTGGTTTTGAAGATGAAAAGGTGTCTGCTGGAGGGATGTACATCAAAGTTTTCATAGTTGTGCATTCGTCTTACCTTTTAGGGAATCGATCATAATAGGTTCCGCTAGTGGCTAAATTATATCATAGAGAGTGTCTACAGATTTAAAGGGCAAGTACCACTTATTAAACAGAATCTCTACATTTTCTCAACATCTTAACCCTCCACTAACCTTTTAATGGCAGAGTTTCAGATGAAGATTTCAATGCAACGCTTGCTGCAATCCTTATGCTTATACAAAGACTAAGGCCATGATTAAGACTCACTAGAGTCAAAGCGCAGAGGTCAGATATTATCATTTCTATGTTGCCTTAATTTTAACTAATGGCTGGAATGTATCAACAACTCTCAAACAGTTTTCTGGAGTAGAAATGGCAGAAACTCTCACTGTTCCCACTTTTGTATCAGAAACTGGGTCCATTGGATGAGTCAAGTCCATACAGCCTAACAGTCCTTTCACACGTCCATGTCTGCTCTCCTCTGCACCCGTTCCAGTTCTACTATGTCCTTTTTATACAATGGTGCCCAAAACTGTACCCAATATTCCATGTGTGGTCTGACCAGTGATTTGTATAAGGGCAAAACTATGTCTTTATCATGAGAATCTATTCCTCTCCTGATATATGCCATAATTGTATTTGCTTAACCCCATAGCGCAATAAGACGTACCCTTACGTCTTACTGCGCATGGGGGAGTATGAAGAGGGCTCACAGGCTGAGCCCTCTTCATACTCACCGGGCATTTGCTTCATAATGAAGCAAACGCCCGTCGCTAACACCCGCGATCGGTGCTTGCACCGATCGCGGGTGTTAACCCTTTGATTGCCGCCGGCAAAGCTGCCGGCGGCATTAAAGAGTCGGCGGCGCGTGGGCGCCGCCATCTTGGCTCCGATCGTCACTCCCCGTGACGTCACCGGGGAGCGGCGATCCGTTGCCATGACAGCCTGGGATCACACAAAGATCCAAGGCTGTCATGATCGAGGCTATCTTTTATAATGTGCGATCTGCACATTATAATAGATGGTATGCAAAATCCCCATATACTGCCATACTGTAGTATGGCAGTATATGGTAGGATCAATCAGACAACCTAGGGTTAAAGTACCCTAGGGAGTCTGTAAAATAGTAAAAAAAATAAATAAAAAAAAGTAAAAAAAAAAAATTATATTAAAAAAACATAAAAATTCAAATCACCCCCCTTTCCCTAGAACTGATATAAATATAAATAAACAGTAAAAATCATAAACACAATAGGTATCGCCGCGTCCGAAAATGCCCGATCTATCAAAATATAATAACCGTTTTTCACTGCGTTAAACCCCGTAGCGGAACATAGCGCCCGAAGTCGCAAATGGCATTTTTTTGCCATTTTGAAAAATAGAAAAAATTCTATAAAAAGTGATCAAAATGTCGAACAGTCCTAAAAATAGAAGCATTGAAAACGTCATCAGAAGTCGCAAAAAATGACACCACCCACAGCTCCATACACCAAAGTATGAAAAAGTTATTAGCGCAAGAACACGGCAAAATGAAGAATTTTTTTTCTGTACAGGAGGTTTTAATTTTTGTAAATGTATGAAAACATTATAAAACCTATACAAATTTGGTATCCCCGTGATCGTATTGACCCAATGAATGAAATAGACATGTCATTTAGGGTGCACAGTGAAAGCTGTAAAAACCAAGCCCACAAGAAATGGCGCAAATGTGTTTTTTCATCATTTTCACTGCATTTAGAATTTTTTTCCCGCTTCCCAGTACACGGCATGGAATATTTAATACCATCACTACGAAGTGCAATTTGTTACGCAGAAAATAAGCCATCACACAGCTCTGTACATGGAAAAATAAAAAAGTTATAGATTTTTGAAGGTGGGGAGTGAAAAATAAAAACGCAAAAACGAAAAAGGGCCTGGTCCTTAAGGGGTTAAGCAGCAAATGCCAGACACTGATCACTAAAATTGAGTTTACTATCCACCAATATCACCAAGTCTTTTTCTCCATCAGTTTTACAAAGAAGTTTATCATTTAAAATATAATTATAATTTTCAGTTCCTCAACCCAAGTGCATAACCTTACATTTATCCACATTAAACCAGCCTAGGCCTATAGTTTCCACAAATCCCTCTATAATGTAATACTCTTCTCCTCTGTATTAATTACATTACACTGCTTAGTATCATCTATAAATATTGAAACTCCACTTTGTAAACTCTCTATGAGGTCATTAATAAAAATATTAAAATGAAATGGCCCCCGAACTGACCCCTGTGACACTCCACTGGTAACGTTAACCCAATCTTACAATGTGCCATTAATGACCACCCTTTGTTTTCTATCACTAAACCATTTGCTTACCCAAATACACAGATTTTCCCCTCTTCATTTTATTCTTATTTATGTACCAACCTTTTAAAAGGCACTGTAGCAAATGCCTGTATCAGATCATCCACAGCCTAGGTCCGCAGCCTAGGTCAGTGATGGCGAACCTTTTAGCGGGCAAGTGCCCAAATTGCAACCCCAAACCCCCCTTATTTATAGCAAGGTGCCAACCAAAAATTAAAGCAGTAACTTATTGCTCCCTGTATTGCAACAACTTTCAATCATACTGGCCTCCTGAGGACAAGATGGAAAATTGGCATCATTGTAGCTTCTTTCCAGTGTCCCTCTATACAAAGAGAATCGTGGGGGCAGCAGAAGGTCCTCCAAAGATAATTTGGCCCTGTCTCCTGTCTCATTCTCCCTCTTCCTACAGTCCTAAGTACGGAAGTAAGTATCACTTTAAAATATGTTCTGTCTGGTCTGCTGGGGCGATGACCTGGGTGCCCACAGAAAGGGCTCTGAGTGCCACCTCTGGAACCCGTGCCATAGGTTCGCCACCACTGGACTAGGTCCAGTCTAGAATTTATCTCCATGGTGATGCTGGGTTGTAAGGTTATGTACAGTGAGATACTGTATATTAGACACACAGGTCTGTCGTTTTCAGGATCGTTTTTGACCTTTTTTAATTATTGGCATAACATTTGCTATGCGCATGTATATGCACTATTTCATGGGTGTATTAAGTGGTCAAGGGGCCCCTGGCTGTATGAAAATTATGGTCCCAACAAGTCCCCTAGAATCAAGCTTCTTGGAGAATGGGCTACCGCCTAAACTGCCTATATTATAATCCACTCTAATCCAATCTAACGTCTAAAGTCTGTGGGCGGTAAGGATCGAGTTAATCATGATTCCTACTGTATAAAACACCTGTTTCTGGTGTTCTTCCATCCAGAGAACTGCCAAAATTATTAAACAGCATGCCTCTAAATAAATTTGGCACATTTCATTGTAGCCTAGCATCTGTTTAGGAATGGTGTCATACCCACTCAACTTAATAAATTAGATGACTTCCTGTATTCTGAGTGACTTCATGGTGGACAATTTTTTTTTTCTTTATACATATTCAGGTAAGTGGTTCTTTAAATAATCCGATAGGTGTAATATTAAATTACTTTATCCATTATACCATTGAAACTAATCAAGAGAGTCAATGACTCAATAAATTATCACGGTGCCATTTATTCATGGATTCTTTATGTGAAAAGTATGATTTTATTGCAATAAATGGGTTCTCACAGACATTTTAATGGGCTTCAACTCAGCAGTGACATTAAACTAGTTTTCTCCCCCATAGAGTTTCAGGCACATCCCACATATTCATTTACTTTTATGAGTATTGATTGTTTTCAAGAGGTTTTGTGTGCTGGATTCTACATTACAGTATCCAATTTTGTTGCTATGCAAACTGAAATATGAAGGGAAAAAAAGAAATCTAGTCCTTTACTAAAAATAAACCAGTGGTGAACAGGCAGAGACTGTGTTTGGGATACAGTGAAGAATAAGTGGCATACGTGCCAATGAAACTAATCATCGCTAATGTGGACGTTCTGATGTAAAATAATTGACAAGCTGAGACATGTTTTATAGTCGTTTTAGAGGACCAGATTGCCAACAAAGAAGCAAAAATCTGAACACAACTAAACTAGACCAGATGCTGTCCTGCAAAAACCAAAGACTGAGCCTCCAATAGTGACTATCTATTTACTAAACTGATCAGGACTTGCCAGATCAGACACATTGGGGCTCATTTATTAAGGGTCCGTTGGACACATTATCGTCGTGTTCCCCGACGTTTTGTGCCAAATTGCCCCGGGAATTTGGAGCACGCGATCGGATTTTGGTGCATCGACGTCGGGGGGGCGGGCCATCGGACAACCCGACGGATTCGGACAACGTGCGGGATTTAAAAATTAGAAATGTGTCGCAAGACACGCACTTACAAACACCAGGAAGAAGTAGGTGAACTCCAGCGGACCTTGGCGCAGAAGCGACGGATGCAGGAACTCGGGCGCACGAGCTACATGCACCGCGGGATCGCGACAGGACCGGGTAAGTAAATCTGCCCCATTGTACCCGATACTGCTGAACCATCTTCTCCTGCTGAAACACCAGATGCTAGCAGTACCACTATCTCTGATGTTAGTTCCTATGGAGGATGGATGGCATGAATGATGTACAAAGTGCTATAAGCTGACATTAGTATTACAATAGACATAACCGGCCTTAAACATGTATGGGGTAAAACTGTTAAAACTTGAAGCATATCTAACTTAAAAAAATGTGGTGCAGTGTGTGTGAATGAGAAATAACACTGTCTCTGGTCATGACTTATATTGTAACTTAGGTGTAGATCCCGGGGTTGCTTGGGATGGTCAACAACTGCTCTTAGCTGTAACAAAATAGAATTGGTTAACAAAAAATATTTTATATCTATCTATGTATCTTTCTCTCCATGTCTATCTCTCACTCACTCTCCCTGCCTGCCTTTCACTCACTGTCCCTGCTTGTCACTGTCTCTCACTCACTCTTCCTGCCTGTCACTGTCTCTCACTTACTCTCCCTGCCTGTCTCTCTGTCACTCACTCTCTCTGTGCCTTTCTCTCACTCTCCCTAACTGTCTCTATTCTTATCTATCTTACCTCACACATAAGCTCATTGCTTATAGTAACCAAACAAAGCTTAGAGCTCATATTAATGACAAAATGTTGCAAAATGTTCACCAATCACGACTCAGCTTCTAACTGCCACAGACAATGACAGACTGCAGACAAAGGCTCCTGTATATGGTGGTTAATAAGTGTATTTTGGAAAGTGTGGGGTGAAAATTTCGAATCAAAATCTAGTCTATGACTATGAGAAATAAGATTCTCTGGTCTGATGAGACAAAGATTAAACTTTTTGGTGTTAGTTCTAAGTGATATGTGTAGAGAAATAAGGCATTTATTAGGTATCGAAATTGGACAGTAGAAGATTGGAAAAACGTTGCCTGGTCTGATGAGTCTCGATTTCTGCTACGACATTCGGATGGTAGGGTCAGAATTTGGCGTCAAGAACATGAAAGGATGGATCCATCCTGCCTTGTATCAACGGTTCAGGCTGGTGGTGGTGGTGTCATGGTGTGGGGAATATTTTCTTGGCACTCTTTGGGCCGCTTGGTACCAATTGAGTATCATTGCAACGCCCCAGCCTACCTGAGTATTGTTGCTGACCATGTCCATCCCTTTATGACCACAATGTACCCAACATCTGATGGCTACTTTCAGCAGGATAATGCGCCATGTCATAAAGCTGGAATCATCTCAGACTGGTTTCTTGAACATGACAATGAGTTCACTGTACTCAAATGGCCTCCACAGTCACCAGATCTCAATCCAATAGAGCATCTTTGGGATGTGGTGGAACGGGAGATTCGCATCATGGATGTGCAGCCGACAAATCTGCAGCAACTGTGTGATGCCATCATGTCAATATGGACCAAAATCTCTTCCAGCACCTTGTTGAATCTATGCCACGAAGAATTGAGGCAGTTCTGAAGGCAAAAGGGGGTCCAACCCGTTACTAGCATGGTGTACCTAATAAAGTGGCTGGTGAGTGTATGTCACTCAGTCCACTCCTTATCCTATCCTGATCCATATTTGCAGATTTGCCTGTTCCTATTTCACTGCTTGTTCCTGCTCCAGAGTCCAGTATTTCTCCCTGTTCTTTACAGTCCTGTGTACAATGCTTTAATCCTGCATTATGTCTTTAGGATTCCTGAAAGTCCTGCTTGATGTTAAGGGTGCTGCATTACATGGTGGTATTTAAGAGGCAATAATTTTCTTTTCCTATACTGATTCATATTTGCACATTTTCCTGTTACTGTTTCACTGCTGGTTCCTACTACAGAGTCCAGTATTTCTCCCTGTTCTTTACAGTCCTGTGTACAATGACTTGAGTTTTGATCTTAGTCCAGCTCAGTGGTTTTGCTTAATTTGCATGTTTTGCTTTATCTCATTGGATTACTTGCTGAATTCCTTCATAAAACAAGGCAAGGCATATTTGGAACTAAGGACAGTGTGCACTGGACTAGACTAGTTCCAGAGCAAACATAGAATAACAAAGAGACTTCAGGGTAGCACTGAGTAGGCTGAGTAGGTAGCACTTCTGCCTTGCAGCGATGGTGTCCTAGGTTCTAATCCCACCCAAGTCAACATCTGCAAAGAGTTTGTATATTCTCTCCATATTTGCGTGGGTTTTCTCCGAGTCCTCCAATTTCCTCCCACACTCCAAAACATACTGGTAGGTTGTTTAGATTGTGAGCCCATTGGGGACAGGGACCAATTTGGCATGCTTTGTGCAGCGCTGCGTAATCTGTAGGTGCTATGTAAATAAAGAATTATTATTAAAAAGAAAGAAAGACTTCCTCTTTTTTTTCTGCCAATAAAGATTTTAAAATTTATCTTTACAACACAAAAAATGCCATGGTTCTGAAAAGAAACACAACATGTAAATCAATGTTTTGCTTTAAAAAAAATGAATAAAAACATTTCAGTTAAATGTTAAAGGAAATCTACTATTTGTTTTTATGCATTATGAACCAAACATACCCTGAGAATGCTGTAGCTATACTGATGCAGAAACGTATCTTGTTTAATCCCTGATCCGAGTGGTTTTGCTAAAAAAAAATTATAAAATTCAGGACCTTGGGAAAGCTGGGTTGCATGCTGGCTGCCATACATAAACACATTAAAGAAAGCTTCCTCAACTGTCCAGACAGGACTAATCAACCTGTGCTGGATGGCTCATACACAGCAGCTGGGGGATGGTGCAGCAAGTAATTACTTCTGCCTGTCGGGGACAACACATTGGGGCAGATTTACTTACCCGGTCCATTCACGATCCAGCGGCGCGTTCTCTGCGCTGGATTCGGGTCCGACTGGGATTCATTAAGGTAGTTCCTCCGCCGTCCACCAGGTGGCGCTGCTGCGCTGAAAAGCATCGGAATGCACTGGAGTTCACCGAGCCGGGCTGAGTGAAGGTAAGTGCAAGCTCCGCAACAGATTTTTTGTTTTAAATGTGGCGGTTTTTCCGAATCCATCGGGTTTTCGTTCGGCCACGCCCCCGGTTTCCGTCGCATGCATGCCAGCGCCGATGCGCCACAATCCGATCGCGTGCGCCAAAATCCCGGGGCAATTCAGGGAGAATCGGCACAAGTCGGAAATATTCGGGTAACACGCCGGGAAAACGTGAATCGGGCCCATAGTAAATGACCCCCATTGAATACAGTGTTCTCTGAAGCAGTGCATCATTAGGGTGAGGAGAAGCACTGAGCCAGGCACAGGAGTGACAGAGGCTCATTGTCATAATTTCATAATTGATTTTTCAGCAAAACCATTCATTCAGACAAGATATGTGCCTGCATCAGTGTAGCTACAGTATTCTCAAGATATGTTTGGTTCATAATGCATTAAAGCAAATGGTAAATTATTATAAAAGCAGTAGTACAATTTAAACCATTTACAAAAAATAATAGTTACTAAACTGACCTTCGGGTATTTTATTGTATAAGTATTAACAGCCAAACAACTGTCCATGATAAATGTTTATTACTCAATATCTCATCTGATCCCGATACAAATACAATATATAATTAATAATAACCTTATAAAATATTATTCTCATAAATCACATGTGTGTTATGAATTGAGACATAAAATGATCATAGTAAAGAGCACATTAGAGGGAGGATATTAAAAAACGGAATTAAATTGACATAAGAAACAGATAGAAGAATATACAGCACTTCCTCTACCACATAATGTACCAGATTCTAGGTTGAAAGAAATTAATTACCTTAACATCTTGAGGTCAAATTATGAGACTGTTCTCAGGATCATTTAAACTCAGTGAAAATGCAGCTCGTTTATATAAAGTAACATGAAGTACGTGGCAATGGGTGTTAATTACTCTCCATTACGGCGACATCAATTAGTATCCAGCTGTAAATGCTGGCTATGAGTTCTCTATACCACCACTGTCAGCCAATTAGACGTGACCAACGACCTGCGTTTATGAGTTTTCTTTACCGTGCCGGATGGACAAGACTGTTTATAAAAATATATTTAATGCATTTTGCATATTATCAGTTAAATGACCTCCCACAAAGACCTGCAAAACATCTAGACGATAGTTATTATTGTTTCTGGCAGGTTCTGTAGACCCGCAGTACCCAACCATGTGATCTTGCTGAATACAATGAATGATAACTCAGGGAACCATTAACTCCCAACTTCACCTTTGAGCACCTACCACTGCTGTTTTAGGTAGAGGTTGGCAGGCACAATGTCAAGACTTCATTACCCCCGCTGGCTTCTTGGCTGCAGAAATCAATGGCAGGGAGGAGAATAGCCGAGGAGTGCTGCAGGAGAACATTAATAGGTGAGTATCTAATATTTTTTCACAGAAAATAATAAAGGTGGGTGGCTGGTATAACAGAAAAAAAGGGCATATGGTTTAAGGCTACAAAAATGGGGGAATTATAGGTTTCATAAATGAGGACTAATAAGGGGTTATTAAACTAAGGGGTGTGGTTAAGGGTGGAGCTTGCAAAATTAAAATTCACAATGCCTTCCCTTCCCATGGGTCCCTGGAAAAATTTCCTAGTACGTAGCCAGACCCTGATTCAAAAAAGGTTGGGGACTGATGCTGTAGTCATAGTAAAAGGAAGCAATCCCAAAACTCTTATTTGGCAGCTCATGGCTTAAAAAAAACAGAGAAGGCTGTTTCAGTATTTCTGATCCGTTGCCTGACGGGAGCTAAGCTCTTACCAGAAGTGTCTTGCAGCATTCTGTCACTCTAAGAAAAGACGTGTGCAGAGCTGACAGGCTTTCTTTATGTTTACCTAATCCTGCACAAAAGTTCTATCATCTGGTTCAGATGTGGGGTATTTTGGACACAGTTGTTCAGTAAAGTGCTATCACGTTGTTCTTTCTGAACCATTTTTATTTTGACAATTTTCAATTATTATTATAGGGAACCTATCATTATTCTGGCTCCTTACGACAGTTCTATATCTCTCTTTGGAGCTCCACTGCCATCAGATTCATTAAAGTGGCTTTGGTCTTGATAAATCTGATGGAAGTGTCTTATGTTTGTCACGGGTGCTCCCGCAATCCATGTCACGGATCGCGGGTGCACCCGTGCTCCGCTGCCTGCCGGTCCCCGTCCCCCTGCCCTCACTTACCTCTCCTGGCTCCTGTCTGTGCCCCGGCTCCCAGCGTGTAGGCCGCGTGCTCCTGCCACTAGGGGGCGCGCATGGTGACTTCTCAAGCCTTAAAGTGCCAGCATCCTCCTGATTGGCTCCTGCTAATCCGGCTCACCCTTATTATCCGGCACCTCCCTTCACTCCCTGCCGGATCTTCCCTCCTAGGATCACGTATGGATTCCATGCCAGACTTCCCTAAGCCGTTCCTGTGGAAGAGAAAGCCCATTAGCGTTTCCAGACGCTTTCCCATGTTCCTGTGTATCTCCAGCGTTCCCATACGCTCCTGGTGTTACTGTCCTCAGCGTTATAAGTGTTCCTCTGTGTTCCTGTCTCCAGTGTTACCAGGGTACCTCTGTGTGCTCCTGCCATCCTCCGTGCTTCCTGCTGTGCCTTCCAGGGTTCCAGCCCAGCGGTGTTCCTCTGTGTTGCTGCTGTCATCCCAGGCTTGGACTGTTTCCTGCACATCCCTGTACCTTGGCTGCCGACGCGGGCCTCATACCATCTCCCGCGGTGGTCGAGAGGGTCCACAGACTTCTCCCTCCGGACTCTTCCCATAGAGACTTTTAGTTCTGTTGTCTGTGTGACCCGTTACAATGTTATGTGGATTATTTGCGACAATTGCATATAAAGTAGGAAAAACATCAAAAGTCCAGACACTGCCACAGTTAATTAACAATGGTAAAGAAAAAATATTTTTTTGTGCTTTTTTTTTCGTAAAATACCTTCCACCAACCCAAATTTTTAGCATTCTTAACCCCTTAACAATGTATTACTACGCCACACACCGGTTGCGGGTGTTTGGATGGGGCTCACGGGCTCAGTCATCTCCATAGCCGGTGAGAATTTGCTGCATATAGCAGTTAACCCTCACCGCCAGCAAAGCTATCAGCGGCATTAAAAAGCATGCAGGCGCAACCATGTTGGCTTGGATCGTCGCTCGGGTCAAACAAAGACAGGAGGTTGACTGGTTTTTACACCATCTATTACAATAAGCGATTTGCACATTGTAATAGACGATGTGGAAAATCCCCATATATTGCCATAATGTAGTATTGCAGGGTAGGATGGTAGGATCGATCAGACAACCTAGGGTTAAAGTACCCTAGGGGTTCTGAAAAACATTAAAAAAAAACATAACAATTCAAATCACTTCCCTTTCCCTAAAAGGGAAACCGTTTTTATTTTTCAATTATTATTATTACAGGGAACTTATCATTATTCTGGCTCCTTAAGACAGTTCTATGTCGCTCTTTGGAGCTCCACTGCCATCAGATTCATTAAAGTGGCTTTGGTCTTTGATAAATCTGTCTTATGTTATGTGGGTTATTTGCAACAATAGGGGGTCTAAAAACACTTTTACATTTTTTTTTAAAGTTTAAATAAAAAACATAACAATCTGTCAAAATGGAATGGAATATTAAATACTGTCACTATGAAGTGCAATTTGTTACACAGAAAACAAGCCCTCACATAGCTCTTTACATAGAAAAATAAAAAAAGTTCAAAAGGATTTTTGAAGGTGGGGAGTGAAAAATAAAAATGCATAAAAGGAAAAAGGGCCTGGTCGTAATGGGGTTAAATAGATGTCATTCATATGTTTTTGTGTTTTTGGCTTATTTGTAATTTATTTTTTCTCTAGATTTCACTGTTCTCAAGCAGTTGGGTAAATGTTGGGTAATTGAGCTCTTTATTGTAAGGAGGGGGGCTATCTGCACCAGCCAAGATCCTCCCACCTGACAATAAATATCTGCTATAATTGTACTTAATCTATGAACCAATAAATAGCTGTCTAGTGAAGTATTTAGTACATATATATACATCCCCAGGATTCAAAACTTGCAGCCTCCTAACAATAACTATATCCAGCCCCCAGTATCAACTATATACATCCCCCCAGAATCAACTATATACAGACCCCCAGCATTAACTTTATACAGTTCCCAGTAAAATAATAAAACTTTACTTACCTATTGCGTGGAACTTCCGCCTCTTCCGACAGATCAGAAGTCTGGTGTAGGCATTGCAGTGTGTGACATCCTGCACCCTCCTATGTCAATGGTAGGGCAGGAAACATTGTTCCCTTCCTCTGCCATAAACGCAAATCTACTGGCCAGTAATCTACTGCAAATCTACCACCTCACGTCTAAAGGTTGATACGGTTGGCAACGCGACCGGCCGAATCACCCACACTGTAAACCACCATTGGTAGGGGCCCCTCTAGGAAAAAAGTGGTGGGGGCCCCCAGGCGTGTGCCCCGGAGCCCACCCCATAATCTGGTCCTCTATGCCACTTTAAGACCAAATCTAAGATCAAGTAAGGTAGAATCCCGTCAGTCAGCCCATTTCTTTGTTCCTGCTGTCGCAGTGGTGTATGGTGGAATAACAATAAACATATACCTTATTTTCAACCCATTGTTCTATTTGAGTGCTGCTGGTTTGGGTCTGCTATCTGTGCACCTGAATGGAGGTTGTTGGTGAGCTGAACAAACTCTTTCTACATATGAAAAGTTACGCGCCATAACCTGTTTACCAGGATGCCGAATCTTAGACTCCATTATTCTTATTGTCCTTTGAATTTCCTGTGACAGCAGAACCCTATTATGCTTCCAAATATTAACTAGAACTGGTTAGCGTTCCTTCTCGTAGAATCACAAAGGAGGTTCCAGGTGAGGCTTTGTGTCCTCAGTCCACAGATCACCGCACACCAAAGAAAGGAAATCAGACTTATGTCTTATTGTCTGAACGTTATAAATTGAGGTTGGCAGAAAGTTGCCCTCTTGGAAAATAATTGAGTGTCCTTGCTCCAGGTTCTTCTTACTTGTGATGCAGGTTGTTAAACCTGTTTATGCCGAGTCACAGTTGGCTGATTTTCTTCTGCTGTGTGGAAAATTGAAAAAAAAATTGCAGTATGAGAATGCAGATCTTGATCCATTCTACTTCTGGGAGTGTTTGCTTTCTTATAATGTCTTCTGGTGTGATCCTGGAGTCCTTGACATTATACCACATTATAAAAGGCTACACATTATTTATTACTAATATATTCTACTACCCTCTGGTGGAGAATGGTCCCTTATAACATAATGGCTACATCCAAAACTAAATTTATTTTTTGGACGTGTAAAGTAAATGAAGAATATTTGGTTTAGACAATGTAAAGGTGAAAGGAAAAGGAAATAAGGATATTTTTCTAGTGTTGGAATGATATATTAATTGCTAGATATTTTACACCATACAAAGTTTATCTTATGTATGTGTGGTGGAATAAGATTGTTTAGAATTTTATATTGTTCTTGGAATTATTCATGCAAATGATAAAATCTACATCTAAGACATAATTATCTAGACTTAAAGGGGTATTCTCGCCTGGGCACTCACATTCAGTTTCACTAATCTTCCATGTATAAACATTTATTCAATTGGATGTTATTAAAAAAAATGTTCCTGTGTGAAGATAATTTCTCATAAATGTAGTCATGTTGTCCCTTAGAAACCAGATAGCTTCCTCGGATACGACCACGTCACACTCTGGCAGCGGTGGCCAGACTTGCGCTATAGAGTCCTGCCGGACTTCCTGGATTCAGCGATCATTACCACAGGACGGCTGCAGGATATGCGGTAACTCCCGGACATTTCATATACAAAAACTTTTTGTTTATTTGTGCAATCTCTCAGGCAGAGGTGGCCGTATCCGAGGAAGCTATCTCGTTTCTAAGGGACAAAATGACTATATTTATGAGAAATTATCTTTACACAGGAACATTTTTTTAATAACATCTAATTGAAGAAATGCTTATATATGGGAGATTTATCAAAATGAATGTGAGTGCCCAGACGAGAATACCCCTTTAAGGAAACTTCTTTGCAGTTACTGAAATGTGAGAGTGAGATTCGGGGTTCTGAGCAGAATTGGGAATTTGGGTTGCATGTTTGCGAGAGGGGAAACAAGAGGAAAAGACAACAGCCCAGACCCTGATGTAGCATGTTTAAGACTCAAAAATGGCGAAAAACAAGGTAGAAATTGCCCTCACCTAGGGATGATGATGGTTGGACGCTGGTGAGTATTTTGGAAGCCGGTATCCTTCTTGCAATCCAGCTGACACTCCAGAGTGTTACAGATATCTGGGAAGGTTTCAGGTTTTAAAGAATGTTTGGCCTGAAGAAGGCACCATTCCAGTGTAGAAATGTTTGGTTTAGATAAAGCAGTCCCTTGATTCTAACGTTAGTCTCAATTGCGTAACTTTAAGCTGATGGGCCCCAGTGCAGTCTGTGCCTGGCACCGACTATAATGTATGTTTTATAGTACTAGTCTTCTCATATGGGAAAATGACACCTTATGGGCCTTCTAAGTCTCTTGAGCCATGTTGCGAGAGCAACTTCTGCACCCACTCAAGTTAAACCCCTTAGTCTTCTTGGCTTGGACGCCCCTGGCATTGTGTAGAGAAAGGTAAGATTGCAAAGAAAAACAAATCCTTTCCATCATTATCAATCAGTGTGCAATAAACTTGAATTTCAAGTTGCAATTCTCTCACTCATTCAGACCTGACAATAAGCAGAAGGAGGGGTAGGTATACTCCTCTCCCCAAGGTGCACCTTTCAGGTGCTTCCTCCTGTGCCCTTTCTCCCTTTATGTGGCTGTAATATATCATCCTCCTGGCTCTCCTTACCAGTTTCTTGACCATTTTGATTATTGGCTTCCCTTTTCTATCCCGTGATATTCCAACGCTTATCAAAGGAGATTTTAACATTCCTACTCTATCTCCATCTCCCCTTTGGCCTCTCAACTTTCAACACTAACTTCTTCTTTAGGACTCTCATAACTCACTGATTCTCCTACTCACCAGGAGGGAAACATTCTAGACCTGATCTTTGCTCAACCCTCTTCAGTCTCCAACTTAACTAATACGGCCTTTCCACTTTCAGACCATATCCTTTTCTCTTTTACTGTTAATAGTTCCTCTCCTTTACAGAACCTGCCCACCTATCGCACTAACCGGAACCCGCGTGCCATACTCACCGTCTCACAGAAACTTTGCAGTCATCACTGTCCCCCATAGCATCTCTATTCCTTTCCTAACAAAGCTACTAACCCTCATAATCACAACCTTAAAAGTGCACTGGATGAGGTGGCACCACCCTCAGTCCAAACATTTCAACACAGTTGTCGGCAACCTTAGCACATGCCCCAAATCCATTTTCTTCGGCAGTGCTCCAGGATTGCCGAACGTCTATGGAGAAAATCTAGCACATCTGCAGACTTCCTGCACTTCAAATTCATGCTTACAACTTATAACACCCCCCTTCCTAATCTTGTCAAACAGGTCTATTTCACTAATCTAATATCCACTCTCTCTAACAATCCTAAAAAGCTCTTAGATACTCTTCGTTCCTTTATAAAGCCAAAGGTGCAGCCACCTGCTACAAACCTTGGGGCTGCAGATCTGGCCACCTACTTTGAAGATAAAATTTACTGCATTCACCAGGAAATAATATTCGAATCCACTAACTTCATGAATCCCCTTCCCTCCACTTCTTCACCCGCGTTCTTGCCTGCTGCACCTTAAAAACACCTCCAGAATCCACCGATTTCTTTCAACTGAAACCTCTAAACACTATTTGTCACTCTGATTCACTCTCATCTACTCTACTGTAACTCCCTACTAATCGGCCTTCCACTTACTAAACTCTCTCCTCTACAATCCATTCTGAAAGCAGCAGCCAAGCTTGACTTTCAGACCAAATGCTACATGGATTCCTCCAGTCTCTGCTAGTCACTGCACTGGTTGGCCGTCTCCTTCCAAATACAGTTTAAGCTCTGCATAATGCAGCACCTTCATACCTCTCTTCTCTTATCTCACTCTTTCGTTTAACCAGCTCTCTTTAATCTGCCAGTTATCTTAGATTATTCTCTTCCTTAATTCGAACCACCCACTGACGTTCTCCAGAGCTGCACCAATCTTCTGGAATTCCCAACCCCGGTCTATCAGACTAATACTTAAACCCCAAAGCTTCAAACATGCTCTTAAAACCCATTTATTTAGGCAGGCCTATCACATTGCTAACTGCGAGTCCCACTGACTTTGGACTTTGTATATAAGACGCCTGATGACTGGTTCAAGCAGCAGCATTTTTATTTATTAAAGTATTTTTATTCAATTCCCTTAATAAAATGTTATACCTCTTGTGTCATTCCCTCATCCTCATAGACTGTAAGCCCTTGTGTCACCCCCTCATCCTCATAGACTGTAAGCTCTTGTGTCACCCCTTCATCTTCATAGACTGTAAGCCCTTGTGTCACCCCCTCATCCTCATAGACTGTAAGCTCTTGTGTCACCCCCTCATCCTCATAGACTGTAAGCTCTTGTGTCACCCCCTCATCCTCATAGACTGTGAGCTCTTGTGTCACCCCCTCATCCTCATAGACTGTAAGCTCTTGTTTCACCCCCTCATTCTCATATACTGTAAGCTCTTGTGTCACCCCCTCATCCTCATAGACTGTAAGCTCTTGTTTCACCCCCTCATTCTCATATACTGTAAGCTCTTGTGTCACCCCCTCATCCTCATATACTGTAAGCTCTTGTGTCACCCCCTCATCCTCATAGACTGTAAGCTCTTGTGTCATCCACTCATCCACATAGACTGTAAGCTCTTGTGTCATCCCCTCATCCACATAGACTGTAAGCTCTTATGTCACCTCCTCACCCTCATAGACTGTAAGTTCTTGTGTCACCCCATCATCCTCATAGACTGTAAGCTCTTGTGTCACCCCCTCATCCTCATAGACTGTAAGCTCTTGTGTCACCCCCTCATCCTCATAGACTGTAAGCTCTTGTGTCACCCCCTCATCCTCATAGACTGTAAGCTCTTGTGTCCTCCCCTCATCCTCATAGACTGTAAGCTCTTGTGTCACCCCCTCATCCTCATAGACTGTAAGCTCTTGTGTCACCCCATCATCCTCATAGACTGTAAGCTCTTGTGTCACCCCCTCATTCTCATAGACTGTAAGCTCTTGTGTCACCCCCTCATCCACATATACTGTAAGCTCTTGTGTCACCCCCTCATCCACATAGACTGTAAGCTCTTGTGTCACCCCATCATCCTCATAGACTGTAAGCTCTTGTGTCACCCCCTTCATCCTCATAGACCGTAAGCCCTTGTGTCACCCCTCATCCTCATAGATTGTAAGCTCTTGTGTCACCCCCTCATCCTCATAGACTGTAAGCTCTTGTGTCACCCCCTCATCCACATAGACTGTAAGCTCTTGTGAGCAGGGTCCTCACTCCTATTGTTTCATATGTCTCTGTAATGTCTTATTTTGATTAGTATGACTCTATGGATGCTGAATATGAGGATATGTCTAATCTCACTGTGTTTACACAGCTCTAGAGATTGGATGATGCTCATGACATGCAGATAGGGAGAGAGCAGAAAGAAAGAAATGAGAGAAAGACCTGTCTTTTCTGTATGGAGAATTAACAATGTTACTAAGGAGCACTTTGCAGACTGTTTCTTTACAAACTAACACAATATTAAAAAGTATCGCCAAGTTCTGTCTTCACTGTTACAGTTCTCTTTACTAATCTGTAACAACCGGCCCATCACAGAACTTTCTCTCCTCTGCTTACAAAACTCGTTCTCCTGCTTTCAGGAGAACAAGAGCAGGAGACTTCTACCTTCCCAATCATGACAACATTAAAGTTTTTACCATGTAAAAATAATCTGTGTTATGTGTCTTGCATGGATACAGTGCACCGATCATGCTCATTTTAGAGGACATAAGTGGTATAAATAAAAACGAAACCTATCTTTGGTTTGAATGTACAGTAGGCTAATGTGGAGGCTTATTTTCTTTAAAGAGGTGGGTAAGGATTTACCCCAATACTAGTATTTTGTAACCCGGTATAATTGTGATCACATTTGTCCCTGCAAGGTATATTATATGCCATGTTTTCTATTTTGCTGCTTTTTACTAAGTATTGGATGAATCAATAAAAATAAAGATATACATATATAAATTAAACTGGGGGAAAAAAATTAAAAAGTTAAAAAGCTCAAACAACCCCTAAATTAATAGACACTTATTTACACTTATAACTTTTTTTATTACATTATGTTGGCAACTTTTACTTCTTTAGTACACGTGTCATAATTTTGATGTTTATATGATATACAATTATATTATCACATATAATTCAGATCAAATCACAGGTTGCAATATAATAAAATAGGTAAAAATCCACGGGTGAATCCTTTCATAGGCCATCACTAGGTATACAGTATCTGCACAATATTCCATTTCTGGCCTCCTTGCAGGCTTCACTTTCATGATGAGATTGTTGCCATATATCTGTGTCATCAATATCAAAGTGTTATATGATATTTATGTCAATTCCTGTCTCCAAATAGTATGAAACCTGAGAGATGTCTGGTAGGATTGTATTGTCTGCCCAAGGATGACATAGAAATTAGCTCAGTCAATGCAGTTCATAGTTCATCCATTAATACCACCGGAAACCAAAATCCTCCATTAACCTCTTGTCACAGCTAACTTAATGTTATTTCAACTGTTTACATGGTTGATGGTGCCTGTTTGTAAAGTGTCATTGTCAGTGTCGGACTAGGTTTCCTTAGGCCCACCAGAGAAAATCAATTTAGGGGCCCACTTTTCATTATCCTCCAGGAAACATACTCTAGCTGTCTCTAAATTGTGTTGTTTTCTGATGGACCTCTGGGGTTCAGTATTGGGTTGAGCCAGGGCCCCCCTACCCCCGGAGGATCCTCTGATACTCTGGTGGGCAAGTCCGAAGGTCACCTTCTACAATATACTAGATCATGCTACCATTAGCAATTACTTCAATATTATTCTAAGGGCTGCAACTTTTCTATTTTGGTGTCAATCCAAACATTGGAGAGCTTGTTTTTTTCAGGACTAGTTACATTTTTTTAAAAAAATCATTTTGGAGTATAAAAAATCATATAAAATCACTTTTGATTTATTTCTTGGATTAGACATTTTTGTTATTCTAACATTCTAAAAACCATGATACTGTAGATTTAATATCTGATTCTGCCAATATCAAATGTATCTAGATCTTTTTCCATTTTATATTCTTGTTCTAGGTTCTTGCTTGTTTTTTTGGGGACAAGTTGTCATTGCTATTGATATTATTTTCATGTGGCGATTGCAAAAATGTGGGGTACTTTTTAGCTTAAATTTCCACTGTCTATTTATACAAAAGTATTTTTTTCACTAGTTTGTAGCCCATTAAAAAATAGCCTGTATAGGCGGTCCCCTACTTAAGGACACCCGACTTACAGACGACCCATAGTTAAAGAGAACCTACCACCATGAATCTACCTATAAAGGTAGATCGGGTGGTAGGTGGATGTAAGGGACGTGAGGAGAGCTCTTTTTAGAGCTAATCCTCACGTCCCCGCTAACTTTTGGGAAACTTTATTCCCCTAATATGTAAATTTTGTTATGCGGCTACTGGGGCGTGGAGTAGCCGGCACGAGGCTACACAGTGCGGCTACTCCACGCCCCAGTAGCCACATTACTCCTCCTACCCTGTTGAGTGCAGCGCGCAGCTCCTCGTAGCTGCGCGCCCTCGTCCGATATGATGGCGTTCTGCGCATGCGCAGAACGCCGGTTGAGCAGTCCCAGCTCCGAGGCAGGAGCTACTGCGCATGCGCAGTAGCCGGCTTGTCAGACAAGGGCGTGCAGCTACGAGGAGCTGCGCGCCGCACACAACAGGGTAGGAGGAGTAATGTGGCTACTGGGGCGTGGAGTAGCCGCGCTGTGTAGCCTCGTGCCGGCTACTCCACGCCCCAGTAGCCGCATAACTAAATTTACATATTTGGTCAATAAAGTTTCCCAAAAGTTAGCAGGGACGTGAGGATTAGCTCTAAAAAGAGCTATCCTCCCGTCCCTTACATCCACCTACCACCCGATCTACCTTTATAGGTAGATTCGTGGTGGTAGGTTCCCTTTAAAGACGGAGCCCTCTGCCCACTGTAACCTCTGGTGAAGCTCTCTGGATGCTTTAATATAGTTCTAGACTGCAATGATCAGCTGTAAGGTGTCTGTAATGAACATTTATTGATAATCCTTGGTCCAATTACAGCAAAAACCCTATCTTGTATGTAACCCGGGGACTGCCTGTAATATGTACCGTATTTGACTCTTGATGATTTGTCCATGATATAGGTAGGAACTGATCAATGAACAGGAACTTGCTAAAACTTTTTAAAAGCTTTTTCTTTGGAAACCAGTGACAACAACAGAAAGGTAACAATAGTATAAAACTATAAATGGATATGGATTTTAACAAGATTTAATAAAATGTTTCTGTGAACTAATGATGTGGAAAAACTCCATTTCTTTTTGTGTTTAATGGTATAAAACTGTCAAAAACACAACTTAGGAATTGAATGAGGCAAGGACATGTCATATCTGTGTAGGAAAACCAAGGAATGATTGTTAGTCTCCATCAATACTGTACATGTTAAGCACAAATTGTATGGAACTTATATGAAAGAATTTATTTCCTCAGCTTTCACACAATTAATCCCCTAGCTGTATATTGACTTGTTTATTTTTAGCCTCCGCTGCTATATAATGCTCTAAAAGCTTTCTTGTGTACAAAAGAATTCAATACAACATGAAGTCTCATGTGGCCAGAAGGAGAGCGATCCCTGACTGGAAATCCTGAGGAAGGCTCACAAAGCCACTGGAGCAATGAAAGATGAAAACCAGAATTGTATAAAGATGGAAGGGTTTGCTCTGCTGGAATTGGCTATTTGCAGATAGGGTGTAGTAAGTGGCAAATCATAAAACACCATCTTGTGGAGGACAGAAGATTTTTTTTTTTGTGCTTAAAGAGTATCTGTCATTTAAGATAATTTTTCATATTGTGTGTGTGTGTGGGGGGGGGGGGCTATGAACATTTATGTAATATACTATATTAAGAAATGCTGCCTAGTTTGTAACGTGCCCCTTAGTTGCAATGCTACTTCTACGTTAGCTATGGCAAAGCTGTCTACAGGATTGAAGACATGTCTCTCTTTCCTCTCCTTTTTGTTATATAGCTGTGATTGTTAACTCTTTCTGCTCTCTCCATAGCCGTAGTATGCTATGAGCATTATTTTCAAAGATCAAGCTGAAAGTGAAGGGGTTATCACTAAAATGAACTGTGGACCATGTCTACTCTACCATAATATGCTCATGGGCTTTCTGTCCAAATGCTCTTAAGACATATCCTTAACCTGTTCAGTGCTGAACTGGCGAGTAATTCCAGCTGCAGTGTTGAAACAATTACCCATGGAGATTCTCTGGGGTGGAGCAGGAGGTCAGGGCAGGCTGTGGAAGAGTGTAAATGGGAACAGATCCAGGGTCACAAGGGAATCCAATAACAAGAACTAGGCACGGGACAAAGATTTCTCGATGGCATATAGCACGAAGATCCGGCAGGGAATGCTGGAAGACACCGGGTTGTATCCATTTTGCGAAAAGGGACAGCACCAATTAGCAGTGCACTGGCCCTTTAAATCTTCTGAAGTTGGCGCCGGAAGAGAATCAGTAGAGGTAAGACAGGGAGGAGGAGCACTGGGGCACAGTGAGGATCACAGGTGAGCCCGCAACCCGAGACGTGGGTCATGGGAGCACACGTGACAAGCAGGACCTGACTCTTAAAAAAAATAACCTGAGATATCCCTACCGCATGGGGGGCTGTTCTATAGCTTGCCTTAGGCAGCACATAGTTTAGGTCCATCCCTGGTAATAAACTTAAAATTCTGCTATTTTACTCCTGTTAGGATATATTCACATAGGAGTACACACTGACCTTGACATTTAGGAAATTGTTTGTTCTCTTATTTTTTAACTCCAGTGTAAGTTGAGGAGGGGTGAATGTGCCTGATAAACAGGGCAGAATACATACATTTCAATGTTTCATATAAACACATGCATGCTTTATTCATACAAAGATTCTTGTTACATTATCGACCATATATAAGTATTTTACAGGGATTTTTTTTTAAATAAATAAATTGATTTTGGGAACCTCAGTATCTTTGGAACATTTTTAAATTTCTTTTTTCTTTGGCATTCAGCTCCCATACGATTTTCTTTCTGTCAGTAATGTTTTCCCTGCCTATATTTTCTTGTTTATTTGAAGTACAATTTTTCTGTCCGGCAACAAATGTAAAAAAAAATCAAAGTTTTCGTCCTGCAGTCTTTCAGCAATCTCCCAGCTGATAGAATATGCCCTAAGTAGCTGCCCATGGATCTTTTGATGTTTGCTGGCTAGGTTTTTATTACATCCATTTCATTTCTCTTTCATCTACCTCTTGGCATATTTCGTCTCCCTTGCAGTAACTCTGTGCCTGCTCTGTCGTTGTCCCCCAATCCATGATTCCCATGTTGCCTGCCAGGCACTAAGTGACCTGCTTGTTTCCCAAGTTTCTCTACAGCCTGCTTGCAATGCAGAGAGGCCTCCGGTGATCATACGCTAAATAAAGATATTGGCAAACAGCCATTAGCTTTAATGTTTGGTTTCGCTGAATTTTGATTTGATGCGTTTTTAAATGGTTTTATTATTACAGAAATTCTCCTATATCATAATTGGAAGACGACACAGCTGGGCTGTAATTTCCCAACATTATCTGTAGTTAACTCTTGTTCTCTTCTGAGACTTGAAATCAAAGCGTTCAGCCATGTTCCGATATTTTTTGGGTCAAGGACTATTGTACATTTCTCTACACATACACAAACCTGTCCATACAAATTATCCAGTCCCGTAGGCTCCCGCGTGTTATATTGTGTAATATCATTGAATTACTAACACTTAATTTAATTAGGTATTGTTAACATTCAGAGATGCTTTCAATAAGTATTCTGGTTGCAGGTTTTGAAACCAAAAGCAGGAGTGGTTTATAAAAAGAGAAGAATTGTGAATAACAAACTGCAATGAAAGAAAATCTGAGTGCACAGACATGCACCACCTACCAGCAGAAGCCAATTGCAGCTCAATTTTTTTTGGTATTCCTTACTTTTACTAAGTCTGTCTGTACCCTATTAGTGTCTCTAAAACTAAGGATTATGATACACAAAATGATCATATACCAGCCGACCACGGCATCCTTTGGTTGCAAGATATTGCAGGTTATAGCTATCACAACATAGGGGCACATTTCCTAAGGGCTTTGCGCCGCTTTGTAAGGCACTTTAGCCGGCCTGATCGCGTTCTTCATGGCTAAAACAGCTTGCACAGGTATTTAAGAAGTGTCTGCGCTGGGATTGTGGTGCAGCTGCGCTGCCCTCCATGTAACTCAAATTATGGGGCATGTCGTCGGACGTTCCGACTGATTCGGACCGAGCGCCGTATTTAACTTGTGATTGTGTCACGCGCCCTATGTTAGAGGGGCACCACAAAATAGATGGTGAACTCTGTCGGACCTGAGCGGGGAAGCGACAGATTCATGATTTCTGGTGCACAATCTTAGTAAATCGCCGCACGCAGCATTATACACGAAAATAGCACTTTCAGTGAACTCGAGCAGCAATGTAAGTAAATGTGCCCCATTGTCTGAGTGGGCAAGGTTTCATATTTGTGGTGTATCATCAACCTTAAACAACCATCTAATAAACTTTGAGTACAGGCGGTCCCCTACTTAAGGACACCCGACTTACAGATGACCCCTAGTTAAAGACGGACCCCTCCGCCCCGGATGATTACAGGTGAAGCTCTCTGGATGCTATAATATAGTCCCAAACTGCAATAATCAGCTGTAAGGTGTCTGTAATGAAGCTTTATTGATAATCCTTCGTCCCATTACAGCAAAATTCAAATTGTCACTGGGGCAAAAAAAAAATTGTCTGGATCTACTATTTTAAAATATACAGTTTCGACTTACATACAAATTCAACTTAAGAACAAACCTACGGACCATATCTGGTACGTAACCCGGGACTGCCTGTATTGATGTAATATGTACTACAGCCAACAATTCCCATCACAGATTATTTGGAAAATCCACCAGAAATCTTCAAGAAAGTAGTAGTAGTGGTAGTTTTGTTGTAGTTAACCCCCTGGCAGGCAAAGAGTGACATCCATGGTGGAAATATACAGCCTGCTAATATAACCTTATACATCTTTTTGCAAAATCCTACCACATTTACTGTGTTTTCCTGTGGTATCCTAACAGCATATTTTTAGCACCTGGACGTAAGCTCTGAAAATTCAACTCTGATAGCTGTACTGAAACTATAATGAGTTGTTCCATGACATGAATGACATGGATATAAACAATAAAGGTCCTTAATGATATTTTTGAAAATTTATATTTATAATCTGTTATGGTCATGTTGATGGACAAGTGTCAGGGTTGTTACAGGTACCGTAATAACATCTTTATATTGTATATTATCAGATAATAATAATTCCTTTAATTATATAGTGCACACAGATTACGCAGCGCTACACTGAGATTACCAAATCGGTCCTGAAGATAATGAACATAGACTGCTGTTCAGTCTCAGCAATCAGTGAAAAAAACTTATTGGGGCAGATTTATAAAAACTGTCCTAAGGTTAGACAGTGCAGACTTGGACTAGGCAGTCACATAAGTGTCTAATGCTGGATGATAAATCTGTTCTAGTCTACCGGTACTCTGCACCTCCTATTAGTTTGCTTACTTTACTCCAGAAAACTGGGACAAAATTCTGGACACAAAACCCCAAAGTGAGAGATGAAGGTATCTGGCGCATGACATGCACAACATGTAGGACACAGCAGGACATGTAGGACACAGCGACCACCAGGAAAAGTTGGTTATTTGTTTCACTTTGTCGACATATTGGCAATGTGTTTCGGCTTGGAACTCAAGCCTTCATCAGGCTAATGGTAAGGAAAGTGAACGTCATCATATTTCAACCTTTAAGCTGCAGTGACCACAGCATCACAGTCATCAGAAATAGCTGCATGCACTGGAACATATTACAATGCACAATATATAGACAATAATGTAGTATAAAGTAGTAATGTAATAAAGTAGTACACCAGCATGAGCTTTTATGACATCTAGTTATAAGTCTATAGGCAGTAATGTGGTCAATGATTCGAGAGCAGATTTTACTCTTCTTGTAAGACTTTCTACACATTTTTAGATGGTGTCCAATTAATTCTGAAGAGTGAGATCAGTCAGTTATGTTAGATAAAACATCCTCATTTATCTCAAAGGTGTTTAGTGGGGTTGAGGTAAGGGGCTCTAACCAGCCAGTCAAGTTCTTCTACACTGAAATTCTCACAAACATGTTCTTATGTGCTTGGCTTTGTTCATTGGGGTACAATTATGCTGGAATAGAAGATGACATTCTACAAACTGTTCCCCAAAAGTTGGCAGCATATAATAGCCCAAAATGTCTTCATGTACAGAAACATTCAGATTTCCGTTCACTGATACTTAGGGTCTTGGGTCAACCACTATAAAAACATATTAGCATGATGCATACTCCACCGAACATTAACACAATGAGGTCCAACAGGTAAAGCTCCTCAGAATTTGGTGACCGTTCTTTGTAAATTTACATGTTCTGCCACTTTGTGACTGAGTTTCTGTGATCCCTACATACTCACCACTCACCATTAATCAAGGGATATCTATAAGAGAAGGCATGTGATGTACTGAATTGTTAAAGAGTTGCATCCTATTTAGTGATTTCTTTATAATGAGCCGTTAGGGATGGATTAGGGATGATGGGACTGAATGGAATATCGACCATCAATGGTTAAAGCAGGGGCCCAATAACATTGTTGTGACATCTGTGCCAGCGTCATCCTCTGTCTGTAAGGTACAGCTGTGCTTATGTGCAGATTGTATCCGTTTTTTGCACTTTAGCACAAGGAGGGAATGTCTTCTAGTTGTCTACTCATCACAGTGGGTGGGACGAACAATAGGAAGGGAAAGATGAAAAGGGCCCCAATGTCTTTGTCTCAGACACCTGTCTGTTCCCAGATCAGGCGTTACAGATGTCTAAATAGTATATAGATTTAAGGCACTAAACCAATGCACAGTCTTCTGAAGGAATTATTAATGGCACACCCTTTTGTACTTTTAAATCCTATTACAAGGGAAGTGGCTAATTTGCTAAATGAACCATAGTATGTAGATAAAGGTATAGTAACAAGTGTTACTTGTTATATATAGTAACAAGTGTTACTTGGAGTGTATAAGTGGTCTAAGCCTCCATATCTCAGGCATAAGAAACAACCATGCCTGGCATCTGATCTAGATACCAATAATACCCGTTCTTATCTTCCGATTGTACGATCTGATGACCCTCGGCTGATGTGCCTCTGGCTTTTATAAGGCATATAATAAAATCCCTGATGTAGAAGAATGCTATACTAACTTCTTTTATAAAGAGGGCAGTTATCTCTCCCTAGCCCTGCCCTTGCAGTCATGATGTGTACACACCAGTAATCCCTCACATCCTGAAGCTCTCAAGAGTATTCTCCCCCCTTCTCTACCAAGTCAATCAGCTTTTCCTTGCTTGAGAGCCCTGCATAGTAATGCGGGAAGCAGCACCCAGTGTAAGACAGGCAGCAGCAGATCCACCGGGCAGAGTGGTAAGAACGAAAGAAAGGAAATGCAGTCATCCATATTCATATAATCATACGTCCTTCAGATTTCCTTTCAAAAAGTTCCAGTTTCTAAACTGAGACGTATCTATTTCAGGTTAGATATGTCAAATGTTATATTATCATAATGGTAGATTCGGCACCGCTGGACGGTAATTGCCTTATACCCAGTCATTTGTTCCTGGTATTCTATATATTATGCATTAGGCTAGGACAGAGCTTCTCCAGGGATCTAGATACAAATCAATCAAGAATGACCTCTTCCTCCTGTTCCTCCAATTCATAGTAGCCAATTCCAATATTTAAAGAGAATTTGTCAACAGATTTCACCATGCAGACAGTGTAATGAAAAGAATCTCAGGACTCCTACTCAACATTGTATGTGGTCTTGTATGATCAAAGTAGCTGACGTATGCCAGGAACTAGGTGAGGGTCATAAAGGGTAAGAACCTGTAAAAAACAGATCAATATTATTGCAGATTGTGAGTAAATGGATATGCTTTGGTTTCCCATTGGCTGCACTTGCAGCTGATTAGCCATTGTGGACTTCCCATGCCTCGTCTTCAAGCTGTAGCATGTAAATTTATGAAGGGTTTAAGTCATGTCCCTTTGTTGTGTTAGGTACTTGCAGCAATCAATAATTAATTGAATCCGCTTCCATGCTGAAGTCTGCTGGAGTTCACCTTCTTCTTCCCGGTGCTTGTAAGTGGGTGTCTTGCGACACAATTTTCAATGTTGAATCCTGCACGTTGTCCAAATCCGTTGGTTCGTCTGCCGGCCTGCCCCCGATTTTTGTCGCGTGAAAGCCAGCGCCGATGCGCCAAAATCTGATCACGTGCGCCAAAACCCCTGTTAAATGCACCACTAATCAGAAATCGTCGGGAAACCCAACGAAAATGTGGTCTGAGGACCCTTAGTAAATGAGCCCTAATATATGTATGATATATTTTTAATCTGCTCTACTTTTCATTAGTAAATTTTTTTTGTGTAGGAATTTAGCTGGCCAACATCTACCACTAGTGACCAACCGCCCACAAAGAATCCAAGCATCTTGTATATTGGACGGTATATTTCACAAAGTACAAGGAAAGAAAATTCTAAATTATAAGCGTTGTAGAATATCAACTTCTCTGCTTATAATTAGCGAAGTATGTCACACACCATGTTTAGGGATTTGGTTCAACAGGAGTGCTTGAAATGGATGTGCCTTCCAGATGTATGAAACCGTTTGCCAAGACAGTTGCATATGCTTGCTGTATGTGTACCACATATGGGAATTTTGCATATTGTTTTTCTGAACAACACAGTTCACAATGATTTGCATTAAAGCAGAGACAAAGTCATTCAGTATTTACAATGTAGTACAAATCGTTCTTAAAATTATACAGGCAGTAGATTTTCCTGTTGTGTGGACTTACAGTAGGGCAAACGAGTAGACAGCAAAGTCCAGCTCCCAACTGACAGCAGATAAGTGTCTCGAAACGAACGTTGGGCCAGCATGCAGTAACGGATACAAAAGATTCCAAATATTCCAACACTGGAAATGTCCATAAAAGATAGAAACTTTATTTTAGAAGGTTAGAACCGTAAATTACCGTATATACTCGAGTATAAGTCGACCCAAGTATATGCCGAGGCCCCTAATTTGAATGGACCTATTCATTACTGGAACACCTTTAGAAATCTCTGAACCTACAGTAGAATACAAGTCAGGTAGCTATTTATGTGAACTATGACAATATATAGGAGTCTGAGCCTCCATCCTCTGCAGTGACGCACCCATTGCACTTCTTATACTGTTCCCTGCACATCTTTCATTTCTTTTCCCACAACTCTTATATGAAAGTCTCTTCTAAAACTTTAATCCAAATTAATCGTCTCGCCTGCCCCCTGGAGAATTATTGTGCTGTTCCTTCAGGGGATAAGTTCCCCAGTTGGAATGTATTTCTACTTGCATATATTAATGGCTGCTTTGCATATGCAATACAAATGAGCTTGAATATATTTGAGCAATGAACCTGCACATGCCAATTTGGTAATTTATTCTGCAATGGGTGAAGACACAGAGCACTGCAAACCTCTCATTGACAAGCGGCTACTGGCAGCTATCTATGTATCAGGATCCCTGTTCTCTGCCAGACTCTACGTTACGTATTATATCAGTACATCAGAGGCCGGGGATGGTGTGAGGTGATAGGAGCGGTCAGTCCAAAAAATCAAAAAACACTCTTGATACAAAGTAATAAGAATATGACAATTGCTTCAATGGGCTGCGGTGAAAACCTGCAACAACTATATGAGAGGGGGTAGAGACCTTACGGATATAGTTGTCGTTACCCCCTTCCCTACCAACATCATAAAAACTGAACTGTAACTGTTACTGTTGGGCCAATTTCCTATTTATGTTGTTCAGGTCCTTCAATGTAAAGCAGCTTTTATACTGACATTATGTTTCCTTTAAAGGTGCTGTCTCGTCACAAATGGATTGGTGATACCTCACCAATTGGTGGGTTTTCCAGTGTCACAAGATCACCTGAATGGGAGTCTTTTGAACCCATTATCGGTACAAGGAACTCTCTTTCCATGAGGATCTTACCACTTGGATCCCCACCGATCAGCACAGTAACCTTGTTGTGCCCGGGCAACCCCTTTAATTGGTTACATTATAAACCAATGTAAATTACTGAGCTCCAGTTATCTGTATATCTATACTTCCAAGAGGCAACTTTTAAAAATATGTAAATGATGTACCCAATCAAAGAAATCCAAGACAGCACACAAATACATTGTCAGTAAAAGTATATGTTTATTAGATAACAAATCTAAAACCACATAAAAAACACATTAAAAAAACAACACACAGAAAATACAAGGTCCACATCAGGTCATTCCTACTAACTCCTCACTCCTACTATATTTAATCCAATAGCCAAATCTGCTAGTATATATCAGCAGAAATCCTGCTAGGTGGACAAAGTCAAACAGGGCTGAGCAAGAGGGAAGTATGAAAGTATATGTATACAGACCAAAGGAGCCGATCCCTGATACACATTTCGCGTAGAGCGCTTTGTCATGGATATTTATTATATATGTCCATTACTCAGCATTGTTATAGGTATTAAATATGTAAATGAGACAGAAATGCCTTAGGGGGCGGCTCCAGAGCCCCTCAATGCTCACTCCATGCGCATGTTAGCTAGTATGCAAACAGCGACGCACAGCCAATTGTTTGAGGCCTACATGCACACACGGTGGCACATGTCTCCCTTTTCCATTTTACTTGCCACTATCCGTCATATATTTGGACCAAATTTTTTGCTTTGCGATAAATGTTTAAATGCTGCTTAAAGATTTACTGTTAATACGCAAAGTGGCATAAAATGAATAATAATGTGGGCTTATAAATGTAAAATGCATCTTATTCATAACATACCATAAAACATGATGGTATAGAAGATTATTGGGCAATGGGCCCAGGCTTCTCTGGCCCCTGGTCACTAGTTATAACCATTGAATCTAGTTATCCATTTTACCTGAAGGCCATTTTTAAATGAATCGCTATCCATGTAATGATGTTAGAGAGGATACATGCTAAAGAACAGATTATTCCATACCGTGACAGACCAGGAGTCAATCTATTTACACTCAAACTATGGTTCTTTGTTTTTTGGAAAAGATTTGGGTCAGAATCTATTCAGTCCAAACTGAAGTTGCTTTAATTGTAATTGGTATACAATTGGTAATTGTATACAATTGGTAATTGGTAATTGGTAATTGGTATACAACCCCATCTAGTACTCAATTCCCCTAAAGGGCTCTTTTTTTTAGAGAAAAAAGTTGTCTTATTTTGTTGCTTTTTTTATGATTTTGTAATTTTCGGTTTTCATTATAATGATAATTATAAAAGCCTTAGGAACGTGGTGAAAATGGACGATAATGGAAACTATAAAAATTCTATCAAAATCAATAGACACTTTAACGGCTCTTTTAGACTTCCGCTATTATCGTTTATACAAGATCCGTTAGAAGGGAATCAGAAAATATTTAGAATTGATTTGGTCCCTAAATCCCCAAATTTATACAATCTATGAATAGACAAAAGGATTCACTTATCTCAAGCCACTAGGTTCTCAGTTTTGAGCTATGGCTATAGCACTGTGTTTTATTTTTTTGATAATTTAGTACAGGATACTTTGTCTTACAATGTCCCTAATCTCTTTATCGACACAATGCAATCTACAATTAAAGTAAGGTCTTAGATTTATGCCATAGCTGCACATGCGTTAGTCAATTAGGATGTAAATCTACAGATTAGAGGGAGAAAGGGTTAAAGCAATCATACAGTTTACAGTAAAAATGTCACAATAGATATATATAGTACCTGGCGCCTTTTTATAATTGTTTCTCGATACCCAGTCTCCTCTTTTTTTGTAAATTTGCTCCCGGCTTCTCAGACTACTATATATATACAATGGGGGTGATTTATCATGCTTTGACAACAGTATTCTAAAAAAAAATAAGGCATGACCAAAAAAAGCTATTTTTGCACAAATTTATGGCATAATTCCGTATTAAAGGATTTTTTACATTTTCCGCAACCTTGGCATGACCGTCAGGCAATAGTATGAGAGGTATAAATAATATATGTGAAGGCACAGAGTGGTCACTTGTGCTGTGAGGGGTATATATGATATATGGGGTGGGCATGGTGTGGTCAGTTGTACTGTGAGGAGTATATATGATATATGTGAGGGTACAGTGTGGTCAGTTGTGCTGTGAGGGGTATATATGATATATGTGAGGGTACAGTGTGGTCAGTTGTGCTATGAGGGGTATATATGATAAATGTGAAGGCCCAGTGTGGTCAGTCCTGCGTTGAGGACCATATATGATATATGTGGGGACACAGTGTGGTCAGTCCTGCGTTGAGGACCATATATGATATATGTGGGGACACAGTGTGGTCAGTTGTACTGTGAGGAGTATATATGATATAGGCGGGACACAGTGCGGTAATGTGAGGGTTATATATTACTTACCCAGTCCATTCGCGATCCAGCGGCGCATTCTCTGCACTGGATTCGGGTCCGGCAGGGATTTATTAAGGTAGTTCCTCCGCCGTCCACCAGGTGGCGCTGCTGCACTGAAAAGCATCGGAATGCACTGGAGTTCACCGAGCCATCCTGGATGAAGGTAAGCGCGTGTCCCGCGACACTTTTATTTTTAAATGCGGCCTTTTTTTACGAATCCGTCAGGTTTTTGTTCAGCCACGCCCCCCGATTTCCGTCGCGTGCATGCCAGCGCCGATGCGCCACAATCCGATCACGTGCGCCAAAATCCCGGGGCAATTCAGGGGAAATCGGCGCAAATCGGAAATATTCGGGTAACACGTCGGGAAAACTCGATTCGGGCCCTTAGTAAATGACCCCCAGTGTGGCACTTTTACTTAGAAAAGTTGGAAACTGCACTAAAAGTGCTATTTCTGTGTATAATGCTGTGTGTAGCGATTTACTAAGATCGTGCGCCTGAAATCATGAATGTGTCACTTTCCCACTCACGTCAGACAGAGTTCACCATCTTTTTTGTGGTGCACCTTTAACATAGGGAGTGCAACATAATTTGCAAGTTAAATAAACTTCGGACCGCTCCCCCCACACACCCCTTAATTTGTGTTGCATGGAAGCCAGTGCAGTTGCGGCACAAAAGGGTCGCATGCAACACATTATAAGCGCAGACATGTCTTAAATACCTGTGCAAGCCGTAGAAGGACGTGCACAGTCCGACTAAAGTGCAGCGCAAAGCCCTTAGTAAATGTGCCCCAATGTGTGACATAGTTGTTATCCAGGTGACATTATCACTGTACACATAGGGGCAGATTTACTTACCCGGTCCATTCGCGATCCAGCGGCGCGTTCTCTGCGGTGGATTCGGGTCTTCCGGCGATTCACTAAGGCAGTTCGGCACTGAGGAGCATCGGAACGCACTGGAGTTCACCGAGCCATCCTGGATGAAGGTAAGCGCGTGTCCCGCAACAGTTTTTTTAAAAAATGCGGCGGTTTCTCCGAATCCGTCGGGTTATCGTTCGGCCAGGGATGAAACAGCGGTATTAAGTCACGGACCGGGCATCTGGCAAAAGCAATTATGCGGTACCCAAGGTCAGGCATGTTGGATGGCTATCATGCTATGCATAAGGATTTTATGGAATACAATGACTTTACCAGATAATTGTAAGTAGACTACATTAAAAGGCTTTTAACTTCAATCTACGGTATGTATTTTGGTATGTGCAGGTAATTTTACAGAAAAGAAAGAAGTCTGGAAATAAAAATTGTATTTTTATTTTATCTTTGAATTATTTAATTTAAAGGCAATTTAAAGACTCAAGTACTTTATACCACTGTATTCAAGTAGTGTTATATATGCTCCATAAGGATATATGACATTCTGTGTCTACAATGTGCCGTATATATTTTTCCATATTTTCTTATATCCAGATATTCCAGATGTTGGTTCTGTAATATGAAGCTCCATATGTTTTATATCAACTGACTCACGGATGACTCAAAGTCTTACAAATTCCCTAATGATATTAACAAGTGCAAAATCTGATATGTGATAAAACAGTAATGGGCCTGTAAAACAGTCATCATTCATTTTTCTTTTTAATGTAATGCAATAGGAAACTAAGACTTTCTTGGTATTGACCCAAACAGCTGCAGTAATTGTTGACCCTGAGTTAGGGATAGACATTACTGTCTATGTGTTATTCTGCTAAGAGCACAGATCAATAAATGGCCCCCGAGGGAACAGATTAGGAAAGTAAATGGTAATCAACCTATGGGAGATAAAGCCATTTGTCTCCAAGCTCAAGACTCATTATCATGTGTCGTCCATGCTGGCTATATGGTTATTGTATATAATGATGTACTTATTTCTTATAAATATGTCCCTCACATGTCCTTAGCAGGTCTCTCTCACAGGAGCAGCAATAAATATAAGACAACATTTACCCAGATAATATAAAGAAATAGTGCAGCGCAGGAAGGATTACTGGGGGGACATGAAAGTATTTTAGATTTAGATGAAAAATTGCCTTTAAGATTATTTCAATAAAGATTTGAGATTAATGGAGCAGAACGGTCATGTGCAGCCGCCTGCTCTATTACTCTCATGGAGCGACGAGGGGTCTGACTAGGGTACGTGGGACCCCATCAGACCCCTCCTTTTCGTGGTCAGTGGAGGTCTCATCACTGGGGCCCCCACCAATCAGCAAGTTAGGCCCTATCCTGTGGATAGGGGCTAACTTGTATCAGTTGGAAAACCCCTTTAAAGCCTCCTGCACACGAACCTATTTTTCCTATGGCTGCAAACTATGGGTTTCTTGGCCGTTTTTGCCGGCCGTGTGTCGGAAATGTATGGTCCACAAAAACAGGCAGCATTGGAGGATCCACCCAAAAAATGGGAGGCTGGTAAATGATATCAATAGCTTGTCCCAACCCCTTGGAGAGTCACATGATTGTATTACATAGCAACTGATCCACAAATACGGGCTTCAAATGTATTACAACCATGTGGCAAATGTGTATTTTGAGCGCTCCATTGACTTTTATGGGATTGGCTGATCAGCAAACATGCCCTGAGATTTTCCGCTGGGCACCAGGCTCAGACACAGAAATGAGGAACCCAGTGGTGTAACTAGAAGCTGATGGGCCCCAGTGCAAAGTCTGTGCCTGGCCTCCGACTATAATGTATGGTGTATAGCATACCTCCCAACTTTTGTGGAGGAGAAAGAGGGACAAAATGGCGGCGCGCGAAGCGCGCCGCGGCGATTTTTTTACCCACAGAAGCCACACCCTAGCCACGCCCCCTAACCACACCCCCTGGCCACGCCACTGCTCATACCTTCAACGCATCCACTGGCACCAATGTATATTTATGTATATAATTGGGGGGCATATTCCACTCCCCCTAGACAACGAGCATGCCCTCCTAGACAACGAGCATGTCCTCCCCTAGACAACGAGCATGCCCCCCCCAGACAACGAGCATGTCCTCCCCTAGACAACGAGCATGTCCCCCCCTAGACAACGAGCATGTCCCCCCCAGACAACGGGCATGTCCGCCCCCAGACAACGAGCATGCCCCCCCCTAGACAACGAGCATGTCCCCCCCAGACAACGAGCATGTCCCCCCCAGACAACGGGCATGTCCGCCCCCAGACAACGAGCATGCCCCCCCCTAGACAACGAGCATGTCCCCCCCAGACAACGAGCATGCCCCCTCTAGACAACAAGCATGCCCCCCCTAGACAACGAGCATGTCCCCTAGACAACGAGCATGCCCCCCCCTAGACAACGAGCATGTACCCCCCCCTAGACAACGAGCATGTACCCCCACCTAGACAACGAGAATGTACCCCCACCTAGACAACGACCATGTCCCCCCCTAGACAACGAGCATGTCCCCCCCCCTAGACAACGAGCATGTCCCCCACCTAGACAACGAGCCTGTCCCCCCCTGTGGCTGCGTGCCCTTTTTTGTGTGTTTGTGTTATTTTTGTCTTCCAGGACCGTGCCTGCTGTGGACTGCTTCCGATTCGAAGGATTACATCGATGACCGACAGTTCTAACAAATAAAATGGTCAACGAGGGTGTGTCTGCGTTTTTTGTTCAATAAAATTTTCTGAAAACGGTGTGATTATTTATTTTTTTGCGACACTCTTCATAGTTTGCCGTAGTAGTGGTGCCGGCTAGATGACGGTGCTCATTACAAAGGGCTGGCCTTAGTGTTTGCCTTAATTTTTTTGGCAAATTCACACTAACGCCCATACCATTACCCCGGTACCCACCGCCACCAGGGGTGCCGGGAAGAGCCGGGTACAAACCAGTACCTGACCGTCTATAGATGGTCAGGTAGTGGGGCGGCTGCAGGCTGTTATTGTTGCGCTGGAATAGCCCCCTAACAGTGACCTATCCCAGCTCAGTAATGGCAGGCTGCTGCTGCTTTTTTGTATCAGGCTGATTTGAAAAATAGGGGCACCCCATGCCGTTTTTTCTTCAAATTTTTGACAAAAATATGCGTGGGGTCCCCCCTTTAAAGGGGGCTCCCAGGCTGTTTCCCCCATTTTTACAAAAAAATGGGGGGGAAAAACGGCATGGGGTGCCCCCTATTGTTCAAATCAGCCAGATACAAAAAAGCAGCAGCAGCCTGCTATTACTGAGCTGGGATAGGCCACTGTTAGGGGGCTATCCCAGCGCAACAATAACAGCCTGCAGCCGCCCCAACACCTGACCATCTATAGACGGTCAGGTACTGGTTTGTACCCGGCTCTTCCCGGCACCCCTGGTGGCGGTGGGTACCGGGGTAATGGTATGGGCGTTAGTGTAAATTTGCCAAAAAAATTAAGGCAAACACTAAGGCCAGCCCTTAGTAATGAGCACCGTCACCTAGCCGGCACCACTACTACGGCAAACTATGAAGAGTGTCGCAAAAAAATAAATAATCACACCGTTTTCAGAAAATTTTATTGAACAAAAGACGCAGACACACCCTCGTTGACCATTTTATTTGTTAGAAATGTCGGTCATAGACGTAATCCTTCGAATCCGAAGCAGTCCACAGCAGGCACGGTCCTGGAAGACAAAAATAACACAAACACACAAAAAAGGGCACGCAGCCACAGGGGAGGACATGCTCGTTGTCTAGGGGTCAGGGGTAGACATGCTCGTTGTCTAGGGGGGGGGGAATGCTAGTTGTCTAGGGGGGGGACATGCTCGTTGTCTAGGAGTCGGGGGGAGACATGCTCGTTGTCTAGGGGGGGGAATGCTCGTTGTCTGGGGGGGGGGACATGCTCGTTGTCTAGGGGGGGGGCATGCTCGTTGTCTTGGGGGGGGACATGCTCGTTGTCTAGGGGTCAGGGGGAGACATGCTCGTTGTCTAGCAGGGGGAAATGCTCGTTGTCTAGGGGGGGAAATCCTCGTTGTCTAGGGGGGGGACATGCTCGTTGTCGCAGTAAAGGGGAGGGGTCCTATGGAGCGCAGTAAAGGGGAGGGGTCCTATGGAGCGCAGTAAAGGGGAGGGGTCCTATGGAGCGCAGTAAAGGGGAGGGGTCCTATGGAGCGCAGTAAAGGGGAGGGGTCCTATGGAGCGCAGTAAAGGGGAGGGGTCCTATGGAGCGCAGTAAAGGGGAGGGGTCCTATGGAGCGCAGTAAAGGGGAGGAGTCCTATTGAGCGCGCAGTGAAAGCCATAAAAAACACATTTGATATTTTCCTTCCCGCTTCCCAGTACAGGGCCTGGAATATTTAATACTGTCACTAGGAAGTATAATTTGTTACGCAGAAACAGGCCGCACACAGCTCTGTACGTGGAAAAATAAAAAAGTTATTGATTTTTGAAAGTGGGGAGTGAAATATGGAAACGCAAAAATCGTTCCGTCAGAGTAATGGAGCAGACGGCCGTGTATGACCATTCTGCTCCATTACTGTCATAGAGCGATGACATGGACCTTATGTGGACCCCAACAGACCCCTTGTTTTCATGATCTATGGGGGTCACATCACTGAAACCCCCACACATCAGCAGGTTAAGCCCTGTCCTATGGATAGGGCCTAACTTGTATTTGTGGGAAAACCCCTTTAACCCCTTAACGCTCTGCGCCGTAGCTCTACGACGCAGAGAGTATAAGGAGTGTATGAAGAGGGCTCACGGGCTGAGTCTTCTTCATACAAGGTGGGGGGTTTTGCATGTTGCAGAAAACCCCCACCGCTAATAACCGCAGTCGGTCATTGTCGCCGGCAAAGTCTTTTTTACGATCGCTGTGCCCCCGAACGTCATCGGGGGCGGCGATCGTTTGCCGTGGTAGCCTCGGGTCTTCTTTTGACACGAGGCTACATGGCTTCTGCAGGTTCGTTACAATGAGCCAGAAGTATTGCAGTATATGGTAGGAGCGATCTGACCATCTAGGGTTAATGTACCGTAGATGGTCTAAGAAATAGTGGAAAAAAAAGAAAAAACAGGTTTTAAAAATAAAAAAAATTTATAAAATATTAAAAATTCTAATCACCTCCCTTTCCCTAGAACGGATATAAAACATAATAAACAGTAAAGATCACAGACATATTAGGTATCGCCGCGTCCCAAAATGCCCGATCTATCAAAATATAAAAACGGTTACGGGCGGCGGTGACCTCCGAGGCGGGAAATGGCGCCCAAATGTCCGAAATGCGACTTTTACACCTTTTTACATCACATAAAAAATGAAATTAAAAATGATCAAAATGTCGCACAGACCTCAAAATGGTAGCAATGAAAACGTCGGCTCATTTCGCCAAAAATGACCCCACCCCCAGCTCCGTGCACCGAAATATGAAAAAGTTATTAGCGTCAGAAGATGGCAAAAATTTTTTTTTTTTTTTTTTTGCACACATGCGTTTAATTTTTGAAAATGTATTAAAACACAATAAAACCTATAAATCCGGTATCACCGCGATCGCACCAAACCAAAGAATAAAGCTGAGGTGTTATTTTGAGTGCACAGTCAAAGTCGAAAAAACTGAGCCCACAAGAACGTGACATGTGCGGTTTTTTAAAAAAAAATTTCCACATTTGGAATTTTTTGCAGCTTCGCAGTACACGGCATGTTAAAATAAATAACATTACGGGAAAGTAAAATTTGTTACGCACAAAATAAGCCCTCACACAGGTCTGTACACGTAAAAATGAAAAAGTTATGGATTTTTGAAGGTGGAGAGCGAGAAATGAGCGAAAAAACCCTGCGTCCTTAAGGGGTTAAGGGATTAAGTATATGGTACAATAAAAGCAGAATAGAAGGGCACTGGGGGGGTTAGGGATGGGGGCAGGGGGTCTATGGAGGAAAGTGTTTAACCCTTTAGCTGCTGCCTGCAGTCACTGTAGAGTACCTGTTATCACACTGCAGCAGCTGCACACACTCGGCTCTGCTTCATCAGACGAACTTCAGTGAGGAGCAGGAGGAGGTGGGGGCAGGGAGCCATTGATGTAGCAGTGCTGGAGAGTTCCTGCCTGCACGGAGGATGATCCCCTGGGGCTGCTGTGCAGGGGCAGTGCAGAGAACATGACACTCTGCACTGCTCCATCCATCCATCCATCCATGTGCCTGCAAGTGGCAGCCTGAGGACAGGGAGGGCTCTGCCTCCCAGGGGAGGGGATGGGGGAGGTGCCGGCTCTGCAGCAGACAGCCCGGGAGCTGGAGAGGAGGAGGACGCTGTACCCCGCCCCCTGGCTTCTCTGTATCCTGAGCAGGACGGGGGCGGGACTCGGGGGCGGGACTCGGGGGCGGGACAAAACGGAAAAATCCGTGAAACCGCAAAAAAAACGGGACTTTCACTTAACGGTCCGTGCAGGCGGGACAAGGGTTAAAAAACGGGACTGTCCCGCCCAAAACGGGACGGTTGGGAGGTATGGCTATAGTACTAGTCTTCTCATATGGGAAAGTGACACCATAAGGGCCCCCTAAACCTCTTGGGCTCTGGTGCGACCACAACCTCTGCACCCCCTCAAGTTACGCCCCTGGAGGAATCCTTAGCTATGTGTATGAGCCCATAGCAATACATGGAGCAGTGAGAAAGCCACAAATAAAATGGCTGTATCACTGGAGGAAAATATTCTTGTGCATGAGGGCTTACACATAGTGCCCCATAACTATGGCAAGGATTTATAGTAATATATTTTTATAATTTAAATGAATTTGGAAAAAATAATTTATTATAATTTACTTTTTCCCCCAAATACATAAAACACCTGGAAAACAAAAAAATCAAGTCATTCCTCTGTTCCAAGAATACATGTATAAAACTGTAATAAAATAAAACTTATTAATTACTAACCCCATATGGAAAACATCAAAGAAAATCAAAAGTAGACATTTTTAAAAAAATATTCTGTACAATTCATTAACCCCTTAAGGACGCAGCCTGTTTGCAGGTTAAGGCTCGCAACTTTTTTTTGAAATTTGACCAGTGTCTCTTCCTGTGGTAATAACTTTTGAACACTGTTACTTATCAAAGCGATTCTGAGATAGTTTTTTCCCCACATGTAGTACTTCATTTTAGTGGTAAATTTTGGCTGATAAGTTTTGCGTTTATTTACAAAAAATAAAATTTTTAGAAAAATTTGCCATTTTCGAAATTCAAAATCACCGCGTTTTCAGGCAGATAGATTTACCACCTAAATAACTTGCAGAATAACATTTCCCATTTGTCTACTTTTCATTTTCATAATTTTTGAAATGTTTGGATAATTTATTTTGACGTCACGCGGCCTACAAATCGAATAGCGATTTTCCGTATTTTCGGAATTGACTATTTTGGGGATAAATACTGTTTGAAATCAAATTTTACATATTTAGCAACAAAACCCCCTATATAACCAACCCATTTTCAAATCTGCACCCCACAAACTATCAGAAACAGCACTTACAAAAATTGTTAACCCCTTGAGATCTTCATAGTAATTGAATCAAAATGGCGGTGAAATTTAGAATGGTCAAATTTTGTCGGTTATACGTTCATTTAGCCCTAAAATTTACACATTTCCAAAAGATAAAAAGAGAAAACTCACCATAAAATTTCTTCTACAATTTCCCCTGAGTGCAGCGACCCCCCACATGTGGACATTACTTGTGTTATGGGGGCACAGCGAGGCGCAGAAGGGAAGGAGCCCTGCAGCTACCAGGATTTTAGTTTTCTGGTTGCCCCCTTTTGAAGGCTATAAAATGTTCGCTTTTCCGTTATTGGGGCTATGTGACGGCATTTTTTTTGCGGGACGAGATGCTTTTTCCAGTGTTACCATTTTGTGGTTGGTATCACCTATTGTTGAAAATTTTGGAACTTTTTTTTGAGGTCATGAGTACAAAAGCATCAATTCTGTACTGGATTTTTTACTTTTTTTTTTTTTCGTGTTCACCGTATAGCCTAATAATCCTGTTATCTTTATTCTATGGGTCGATACGATTACGGGGATACCAGACATGAATATTTTTTCTTATGTTTTACTAAATTTGCCAAATAAAACCCTAATGTGGGGAAAAATCTATCATTTTTGCATCGCTGTCTTCCAAGTGGCATAACATTGTTACGTTTTTGGCTACAGAGCTGGTTGATGGCTTGTTTTTTGCGGGACATGTTGTTCTTTGCAACAATATCATTCTGGAGTACATATGTTTTGTTGATCACTTTTTATTGCATTTTTAGTGGGATATAATAGGTAAAAATCATAATTTTTGGCAGGTTTTTGACGTTTTTTTTTACGGCGTTCATCATATGGGTTCAATAGTTATTTAGTTTTATTCTACGGATTGTTACGGACGCGGTGATACTATATATGTGGGGTTTGTGTTATGATTTAGACTTTTTTGAGCGTTATATGTCTCTTTATATGTTTTGGGGCTTATGGGCATTTTTAGTGATTTATAAAGTAATTTTTTATTGAAAAACATTATTTTGTACATTTTTTACATGATCCACCATGGGATATGAACAAGCAATCATCTGATTGCTTGTTCTTGGGGTAAAGACCCCCAGAAGGCAAGTTAAATGCCGCGGTCGCGTTGACCGCGGCATTTAACGGGTTAAACACCCGCGATTGGAGCCCACTCCGACCGCGGGTGTTAGCCGGGGATGTCAGCGATAAATTACCGCTGAAATCCCGCGGCTAACGATGCCGGTTCGGCTGCTATGTAGCGCTGAACCGGCATCGGCTCTGCGCCGTAGCTGTACTGCGCTGAGCGCTAATCGTCGGAAGCTGCGCAGTACAGCTACGGCGCGGAGCGCTAAGTGGTTAAAGGTGATGGCCCAAAGACAGAAGCAACAAAAAGAGAAATGATGTATTTTCCAGTTCTTAAAAATAAAGGCATGCATATTTAGTGTTACTGTAATTGTAGTGTAACATAGAATAAAGGTTAAGTGTTTTGGAGCCACATTATGAATCAAAACTAAAAACATCCCAAATACTAGGCCAAAATAGTTTTTTTGTATTTAAAAATAAAAAAATTTAAAGGGATATTCCCATGAAAACAAGTTTCTGATATGTACTCAGGACAACAAAATAACACATTCTCTAATTCACTGTTATTAACAAAAATACAGTATTTCACAGATATAATTCCAACCTGTCTCTATCAGTCCTGCTGTACACAATTTCAGTTGCCCATAGACACGACCCTGTAACTTCTCACTTTGGTGTCGGGCGCCATCTTGGATTTCTGTGTGAGGCCATGCTGGTTGAGTTTCTGTGTCTTTCTGCTCTGAGCCTGTACTTCCTGCCAGGAGATCGTGAGCTGGTAGAAGCTGCAAACTACAAGGAGATAAGTGATCCAGGAAAGTGGGAGGCAGATATGTAGCAGAGCTAATAGTGTAACAGTGTAAAAGTCAGCCTCTGTCTGCCAGCCTGTCTGTAATAGGCATCTCATGGATCTCGTCATCTCTGATCTGTACACATGTAGTAGTACACATTTACTCGGGGTGGTAGTACACATTTACTCGGGGTGGTAGCATACATTTACTTGGTGTGGTAGCATACATTTACTTGGTGTGGTAGCATACATTTACTGGGTGTGCTAGTATACATTTACTCGGGGTGGTAGTAGACAGTTACTCGGGGTGGTAGTACACATTTACTCGGTGTGGTATAGTACACAGTTACTTGATGCAGTAGTACACATTTACTTGGTGTGGTAGTGCACATTTACTCGGGGTGGTAGTACACAGTTACTTCATGCGGTAGTACACATTTACTCAGGGTGGTAGTACACATTTACTCTGGGTGGTAGTACACATTTACTCGGGGTGGTAGTACACATTTACTCGGGGTGGTAGTACACATTTACTCGGGGTGGTAGTACACATTTACTTGGTTTGGTAGTATACATTTACTTGGTGTGGTAGTACACATTTACTTGGTTTGGTAGTACACATTTACTTGGTGTAGTAATACACATTTACTCGGGGTGGTAGTACACATTTACTCAATGTGGTAGTACACATTTACTCGGGGTGGTAGTACACATTTACTTGGTTTGGTAGTACACATTTACTTGGTTTGGTAGTACACATTTACTTGGTTTGGTAGTACACATTTACTTGGTGTAGTAGCACACATTTACTCGGTGTGGTAGTACACATTTACTTGGTGTAGTAGTACACATTTACTTGGTGCGGTAGTACACATTTACTTGGTTTGGTAGTACACATTTACTTGGTGTGGTAGTACACATTTACTTGGTGCGGTAGTACACATTTACTTGGTGTGGTAGTACACATTTACTTGGTTTGGTAGTACATATTTACTTGGTGTAGTAATACACATTTACTCGGGGTGGTAGTACACATTTACTCAGGGTGGTAGTACACATTTACTCGGGGTGGTAGTACACATTTTCTTGGTTTGGTAGTACACATTTACTTGGTGTGGTGGTACACATTTACTTGGTGTAGTAGCATACATTTACTTGGTGTGGTAGTACACATTTACTTGGTGTGGTAGTACACATTTACTTGGTGCGGTAGTACACATTTACTTGGTTTGGTAGTACACATTTACTTAGTGTAGTAGTACACATTTACTCGGTGTGGTAGCATACATTTACTTGGTGTAGTAGTACACATTTACTCGGTGTGGTAGCATACATTTACTTGGTGTGGTAGTACACATTTACTTGGTGCGGTAGTACACATTTACTTGGTTTGGTAGTACACATTTACTTGGTGTAGTAGTACACATTTACTCGGTGTGGTAGCATACATTTACTTGGTGTGGTAGTACACATTTACTTGGTGTGGTAGTGCACATTTACTTGGTGCGGTAGTACACATTTACTTGGTGTGGTAGTACACATTTACTTGGTGTGGTAGCCTACATTTACTTGGTGTGGTAGTACACATTTACTTGGTTTGGTAGTACACAATTACTTGGTGTAGTAGTACACATTTACTCGGTGTGGTAGCATACATTTACTTGGTGTGGTAGTACACATTTACTTGGTGTGGTAGTACACATTTACTTGGTGTGGTAGTACACATTTACTTGGTGTGGTAGTACACATTTATTTGGTGTGGTAGTACACATTTACTTAGTGTGGTAGTACACATTTACTTGGTGCAGTAGTACACATTTACTTGGTGTGGTAGTACACATTTACTTGGTGTGGTAGTACACATTTACTTGGTGTGGTAGTACACTTTTATTTGGTGTGGTAGTACACATTTACTTGGTGTGGTAGTACATATTTACTTAGTGTAGTAGTACACATTTACTCTGTGTGGTAGTACACATTTACTTGGTGTGGTAGTACACAGTTACTTGGTGTGGTAGTATACATTTACTTGGTGTGGTAGTACACATTTATTTGGTGTGGTAGTACACATTTACTTGGTGTGGTAGTACACAGTTACTTGGTGTGGTAGTACACATTTACTTGGTGTAGTAATACACATTTACTCGGGGTGGTAGTACACATTTACTCAATGTGGTAGTACACATTTACTCGGGGTGGTAGTACACATTTACTTGGTTTGGTAGTACACATTTACTTGGTTTGGTAGTACACATTTACTTGGTGTAGTAGTACACATTTACTCGGTGTGGTAGCATACATTTACTTGGTGTAGTAGTATACATTTACTTGGTGCGGTAGTACACATTTACTTGGTTTGGTAGTACACATTTACTTGGTGTGGTAGTACACATTTACTTGGTGCGGTAGTACACATTTACTTGGTGTGGTAGTACACATTTACTTGGTTTGGTAGTACACATTTACTTGGTGTAGTAATACACATTTACTCGGGGTGGTAGTACACATTTACTCAGGGTGGTAGTACACATTTACTCGGGGTGGTAGTACACATTTACTTGGTTTGGTAGTACACATTTACTTGGTTTGGTAGTACACATTTACTTGGTGTGGTGGTACACATTTACTTGGTGTAGTAGCATACATTTACTTGGTGTGGTAGTACACATTTACTTGGTTTGGTAGTACACATTTACTTGGTGTAGTAGTACACATTTACTCGGTGTGGTAGCATACATTTACTTGGTGTAGTAGTACACATTTACTCGGTGTGGTAGCATACATTTACTTGGTGTGGTAGTACACATTTACTTGGTGCGGTAGTACACATTTACTTGGTGCGGTAGTACACATTTACTTGGTGTAGTAGTACACATTTACTCGGTGTGGTAGCATACATTTACTTGGTGTGGTAGTACACATTTACTTGGTGTGGTAGTACACATTTACTTGGTGCGGTAGTACACATTTACTTGGTGTGGTAGTACACATTTACTTGGTGTGGTAGCCTACATTTACTTGGTGTGGTAGTACACATTTACTTGGTGCAGTAGTACACATTTACTTGGTGTGGTAGTACACATTTACTTGGTGTGGTAGTACACATTTATTTGGTGTGGTAGTACACATTTACTTGGTGTAGTAGTACATATTTACTTGGTGTGGTAGTACACATTTACTCTGTGTGGTAGTACACATTTACTTGGTGTGGTAGTACACAGTTACTTGGTGTGGTAGTTTACATTTACTTGGTGTGGTAGTACACATTTATTTGGTGTGGTAGTACACATTTATTTGGTGTGGTAGTACACATTTACTTGGTGTGGTAGTACACAGTTACTTGGTGTGGTAGTACACATTTACTTGGTGTGGTAGTACACATTTACTTGGTGTGGTAGTACACATTTACTTGGTGTGGTAGTACACATTTACTTGGTGTGGTAGTACACATTTACTTGGTGTGGTAGTACACATTTATTTGGTGTGGTAGTACACATTTACTCTGTGTGGTAGTACACATTTACTTGGTGTGGTCGTACACATTTACTTGGTGTAGTAGTACACATTTACTTGGTGTGGTAGTACATATTTACTTGGTGTAGTAGTACACATTTACTCTGTGTGGTAGTACACATTTACTTGGTGTGGTCGTACACAGTTACTTGGTGTGGTAGTATACATTTACTTGGTGTGGTAGTACACATTTATTTGGTGTGGTAGTACACATTTACTTGGTGTGGTAGTACACAGTTACTTGGTGTGGTAGTACACATTTACTTGGTGCGGTAGTACACATTTACTTGGTGTGGTAGTACACATTTACTTGGTTTGGTAGTACACATTTACTTGGTGTAGTAATACACATTTACTCGGGGTGGTAGTACACATTTACTCAGGGTGGTAGTACACATTTACTCGGGGTGGTAGTACACATTTACTTGGTTTGGTAGTACACATTTACTTGGTTTGGTAGTACACATTTACTTGGTTTGGTAGTACACATTTACTTGGTGTGGTAGTACACATTTACTTGATGTGGTGGTACACATTTACTTGGTGTAGTAGCATACATTTACTTGGTGTGGTAGTACACATTTACTTGGTTTGGTAGTACACATTTACTTGGTGTAGTAGTACACATTTACTCGGTGTGGTAGCATACATTTACTTGGTGTAGTAGTACACATTTACTCGGTGTGGTAGTATACATTTACTTGGTGTGGTAGTACACATTTATTTGGTGTGGTAGTACACATTTACTTGGTGTGGTAGTACACAGTTACTTGGTGTGGTAGTACACATTTACTTGGTGCGGTAGTACACATTTACTTGGTGTGGTAGTACACATTTACTTGGTTTGGTAGTACACATTTACTTGGTGTAGTAATACACATTTACTCGGGGTGGTAGTACACATTTACTCAGGGTGGTAGTACACATTTACTCGGGGTGGTAGTACACATTTACTTGGTTTGGTAGTACACATTTACTTGGTTTGGTAGTACACATTTACTTGGTTTGGTAGTACACATTTACTTGGTGTGGTAGTACACATTTACTTGATGTGGTGGTACACATTTACTTGGTGTAGTAGCATACATTTACTTGGTGTGGTAGTACACATTTACTTGGTGTGGTAGTACACATTTACTTGGTGTAGTAGTACACATTTACTCGGTGTGGTAGCATACATTTACTTGGTGTAGTAGTACACATTTACTCGGTGTGGTAGCATACATTTACTTGGTGTGGTAGTACAAATTTACTTGGTGCGGTAGTACACATTTACTTGGTGCGGTAGTATACATTTACTTGGTGTAGTAGTACACATTTACTCGGTGTGGTAGCATACATTTACTTGGTGTGGTAGTACACATTTACTTGGTGTGGTAGTACACATTTACTTGGTGCGGTAGTACACATTTACTTGGTGTGGTAGTACACATTTACTTGGTGCAGTAGTACACATTTACTTGGTGTGGTAGTACACATTTACTTGGTGTAGTAGTACACATTTACTTGGTGTGGTAGCCTACATTTACTTGGTGTGGTAGTACACATTTACTTGGTGCAGTAGTACACATTTACTTGGTGTGGTAGTACACATTTACTTGGTGTGGTAGTACACATTTATTTGGTGTGGTAGTGCACATTTACTTGGTGTGGTATTACATATTTACTTGGTGTGGTAGTACACATTTACTCTGTGTGGTAGTACACATTTACTTGGTGTGGTAGTACACAGTTACTTGGTGTGGTAGTATACATTTACTTGGTGTGGTAGTACACATTTATTTGGTGTGGTAGTACACAGTTACTTGGTGTGGTAGTACACATTTACTTGGTGTGGTAGTACACATTTACTTGGTGTGGTAGTACACATTTACTTGGTGTGGTAGTACACATTTATTTGGTGTGGTAGTACACATTTACTCTGTGTGGTAGTACACATTTACTTGGTGTGGTCGTACACATTTACTTGGTGTGGTAGTACACATTTACTTGGTTTGTTAGTACACATTTACTTGGTGTAGTAATACACATTTACTCGGGGTGGTAGTACACATTTACTCAGGGTGGTAGTACACATTTACTCGGGGTGGTAGTACACATTTACTTGGTTTGGTAGTACACATTTACTTGGTTTGGTAGTACACATTTACTTGGTGTGGTGGTACACATTTACTTGGTGTAGTAGCATACATTTACTTGGTGTGGTAGTACACATTTACTTGGTTTGGTAGTACACATTTACTTGGTGTAGTAGTACACATTTACTCGGTGTGGTAGCATACATTTACTTGGTGTAGTAGTACACATTTACTCGGTGTGGTAGCATACATTTACTTGGTGTGGTAGTACACATTTACTTGGTGCGGTAGTACACATTTACTTGGTGCGGTAGTACACATTTACTTGGTGTAGTAGTACACATTTACTCGGTGTGGTAGCATACATTTACTTGGTGTGGTAGTACACATTTACTTGGTGTGGTAGTACACATTTACTTGGTGCGGTAGTACACATTTACTTGGTGTGGTAGTACACATTTACTTGGTGTGGTAGCCTACATTTACTTGGTGTGGTAGTACACATTTACTTGGTGCAGTAGTACACATTTACTCTGTGTGGTAGTACATATTTACTTGGTGTGGTAGTACACAGTTACTTGGTGTGGTAGTACACATTTACTTGGTGTGGTAGTACACATTTATTTGGTGTGGTAGTACACATTTATTTGGTGTGGTAGTACACATTTACTTGGTGTGGTAGTACACAGTTACTTGGTGTGGTAGTACACAGTTACTTGGTGTGGTAGTACACAGTTACTTGGTGTGGTAGTACACAGTTACTTGGTGCGGTAGTACACATTTACTCTGTGTGGTAGTACACATTTACTTGGTGTGGTCGTACACATTTACTTGGTGTAGTAGTACACATTTACTTGGTGTGGTAGTACATATTTACTTGGTGTAGTAGTACACATTTACTCTGTGTGGTAGTACACATTTACTTGGTGTGGTCGTACACAGTTACTTGGTGTGGTAGTATACATTTACTTGGTGTGGTAGTACACATTTATTTGGTGTGGTAGTACACATTTACTTGGTGTGGTAGTACACAGTTACTTGGTGTGGTAGTACACATTTACTTGGTGCGGTAGTACACATTTACTTGGTGTGGTAGTACACATTTACTTGGTTTGGTAGTACACATTTACTTGGTGTAGTAATACACATTTACTCGGGGTGGTAGTACACATTTACTCAGGGTGGTAGTACACATTTACTCGGGGTGGTAGTACACATTTACTTGGTTTGGTAGTACACATTTACTTGGTTTGGTAGTACACATTTACTTGGTTTGGTAGTACACATTTACTTGGTGTGGCAGTACACATTTACTTGATGTGGTGGTACACATTTACTTGGTGTAGTAGCATACATTTACTTGGTGTGGTAGTACACATTTACTTGGTTTGGTAGTACACATTTACTTGGTGTAGTAGTACACATTTACTCGGTGTGGTAGCATACATTTACTTGGTGTAGTAGTACACATTTACTCGGTGTGGTAGCATACATTTACTTGGTGTGGTAGTACACATTTACTTGGTGCGGTAGTACACATTTACTTGGTGCGGTAGTATACATTTACTTGGTGTAGTAGTACACATTTACTCGGTGTGGTAGCATACATTTACTTGGTGTGGTAGTACACATTTACTTGGTGTGGTAGTACACATTTACTTGGTGCGGTAGTACACATTTACTTGGTGTGGTAGTACACATTTACTTGGTGCAGTAGTACACATTTACTTGGTGTGGTAGTACACATTTACTTGGTGTAGTAGTACACATTTACTTGGTGTGGTAGCCTACATTTACTTGGTGTGGTAGTACACATTTACTTGGTGCAGTAGTACACATTTACTTGGTGTGGTAGTACACATTTACTTGGTGTGGTAGTACACATTTATTTGGTGTGGTAGTACACATTTACTTGGTGTGGTATTACATATTTACTTGGTGTGGTAGTACACATTTACTCTGTGTGGTAGTACACATTTACTTGGTGTGGTAGTACACAGTTACTTGGTGTGGTAGTACACAGTTACTTGGTGTGGTAGTACACATTTACTTGGTGTGGTAGTACACATTTACTTGGTGTGGTAGTACACATTTACTTGGTGTGGTAGTACACATTTATTTGGTGTGGTAGTACACATTTACTCTGTGTGGTAGTACACATTTACTTGGTGTGGTCGTACACATTTACTTGGTGTGGTAGTACATATTTACTTGGTGTAGTAGTACACATTTACTCTGTGTGGTAGTACACATTTACTTGGTGTGGTCGTACACAGTTACTTGGTGTGGTAGTACACATTTACTCTGTGTGGTAGTACACATTTACTTGGTGTGGTCGTACACAGTTACTTGGTGTGGTAGTACACAGTTACTTGGTGTGGTAGTACACATTTATTTGGTGTGGTAGTACACATTTACTTGGTGTGGTAGTACACAGTTACTTGGTGTGATAGTACACATTTACTTGGTGTGGTAGTACACATTTATTTGGTGTGGTAGTACACATTTACTTGGTGTGGTAGTACACAGTTACTTGGTGTGGTAGTACACATTTACTTGGTGTGGTAGTACACATTTACTTGGTGTAGTAGTACACATTTACTCGGTGTGGTAGTACACAGTTACTTGGTGTAGTAGTACACAGTTACTTGGTGTGGTAGTACACATTTACTTGGTGTGGTAGTACACATTTACTTGGTGTGGTAGTACACATTTACTTGGTGTGGTAGTACACATTTACTTGGTGTGGTAGTACACATTTACTTGGTGTGGTAGTACACATTTACTTGGTGTGGTAGTACACATTTACTGTGTGGTAGTGAATCTTAAACCCCTGTTGTGTTTATGATTTATGCCTGGACATTTTGAGAAATTGAGAAAATAGGCAATTTCTATTTTATCATTATCACTCTTCAATTGCCACTTCCTATAGTTCTATCGCATTGCCCAACATTCTCAAGCACAACCTAACACAACTCCATAGAGAGGAATGTATCTGGAACAGCCTCGTGTGACTATATTTTCATTATCAGTGGGGGCCAGCACTAAGACCCCCTTCAATCAAGGAGCGGAATCTCCTGATGCTCATGAAAACTCCATTAAAAACCCATGAATCCATTTATAGATGAATTTATAGCGATTCTACCAACTCTGAAATCATCCCATATGTACTAAGACCATTGTGTAGGGCAACTGAAATGCTTTCCAGACACATCTGTACTGTTTCCCGGTGATCTGTCATTTTATAAAAAATGACAGATATTTATGTTTTTATGTTTATGCAAATCAACTTCTCAGTGCAGAGCCATAGCTGCCACTCACCTGTTTACTACTTTTTATGCCTTCTTTCTAAGAGGGATGTTTAATGTTATGGAAGGGCGCAGTGCCGGGTGTTTTGGGCACAATGACAAAGGGTGATGCTTCAGGAATAGTTCCGATCCGGGTATATAGAGAAGCTCATTTGTATAATGCTAAGATTTCCCTTAGTGTTTCTTCAAGATATGATGATGTATGTAGGGTAAAGGGGGGGGATTGTAATTTCAGCATCTATTTTGGGTCTGTATAGTTGATTAGCATCTGCCTGTACCTCTGCCAGGCTATTGGAAGAAGAATGACATTCACAAGACCCTGGCTTAGATTCCAGAAAAGGGAAATTCATATGAGCTGGCATGACTATAGAACAACATTTCTCAATGTTAAGTGCCAAAGAAAATAGGATCATGACATCTTAAACGACAAATTCCCTTTAAGTGCATTGATTAAGGAGAACATGAAAGCAAGCAGCAGCTTTAGTATGTAATAATCATTTAGCATTGTATTAAGCTTCATTAAGCAGGTGAGTTGTCTAAGTGCTCCTGTATCCTATGGGAATAAGTGCCAGGCAAATACTAAAACATACAGTGGTTAACAGCAGACTATGGAGGGGATTCAGAGAGCAAAGACCTCAACACAGAGTAGCCCTGGCACTATGACTTATTATATAGAAATGTGTTACTTTGTAAATGTGTATGAAGATTAATGGGTTTGTCCCATGTATCCAAAGGATGGGGATAAATAGCTGATTGTGGAGGGTCCAACTGCTTTGGCAGGTTATGCACAAATCCAACTAACAAGGCTGATAATCAGCCCCATATTTTCTATATCCAAGTATTGAAAAATTACCTTTTATTAATAATGCATAGAACATTAATGTAGACAGGGAAGTTTAAACTTCAGTTTTTACATTAAATTTTATGGAGTATTAATAAAAATTATTTTGTAATACTTGGATATGGAAAATATGGGGCAGATTATCAGCCTTTTTGGTTGTGTTCAACTGCTGTGGACCCCATTAATCACGAGAACACTCCTGAGAACAGAGATCCCATTCTCACTGATTGTTGGGGCCACATGATGAGCATCTGTTTTGCCACGCAATTCATTATCTATGAGAGCAGTCAGAGATGGAGGAATTCTGTGCTTAGCTATTTCCATCATTCCCATACAACTGAATGGAGTGGCAGGATGAACATGATCCATCCGTTAGTCAGAATTGTATTCCCATTCTTAGGATTGCGAGGAGACCCATTTCTGTGATTGGTGGAGGTCCAAGCAATCATATCCTCACCAATCAGCTACTTAGCCCCTATCCTTGGTTTTTCACTTCTGATTGGGATCCATCTAGCATCTGTTTTTCACAGACCCTCATAAACTATTTTCTATGAGAGATCCGTACAACACAGTTCTGACTAGGACATGCTTTACTCTTCAACAGATTGATCATAAATGGCCGTGGACACTGATCCATTAAATAGTATTGCATTTATGGCTCATTCCCCATTTTACCGTTTTGATAAAAACTAGGACCATTGGGCTGGGACATTCATTTCTGTACAGGAAAATGAACAGCGTTTTTCAATAAAAAATATGGATTTTTTTTCCCGCTATGGCTCGCCTGCCAGTGCAGATTGCAGCAGTAGCCTTTGACAAGTTTGTGGCAGAAGTTATTAAGGAAGGGCTCGATTACGAATTGCACCAGATCTCAGAGAGAAGCTATTGCCAAATTGGGTAAGATGAGGGAGGTAGTTATCAAGCCATCGGATAAAGGAGGCAATGTGGTGGTGTGGCCAGTAAAAATGTATGAGAAGGAGGCATTGCGCCAACTCAGGGATGCTGCATGCTACAGGAAACTAACATTCAATCCCCTTTTGAAATTTACAGATGAGTTATCCCGAATCCTGGCGGATGCATTGGAAAAGTCCATCATTACTAAGAATTAGAAATACGAATTGTTAACCCAACATCCACGAGTATCAAGTTTCTACTTGCTTCCTAAGATACACAAAGGACTTGCTAATCCTCCAGGACGCCCCATAGTATCTGGATCGGGAAGTTTATGCTAACCCATATGCAGGTATGTGGACTATTACCTCAAACCATTGGTGGAGGTTTTACCATCATACCTTAAAGATACTTCGGATGTCCTAAGAAAGATGGAAGGTATACATCTAGAACCCGACATGTGGCTAGTCACATGTGATGTCGAATCACTGTATACCTCCATCCGCCATGGTGACGGTTTGGAGGAAGCCCGCTATTTTCTCAACATGTCGGGTTTAGAACCAGAGATGGTCACGTTTTTGGCATCCCTGCTTGAGTTTGCATTGACACACAATTTTTTCATTTTCCGGGAGACCTTCTACCTGCAGCTCCAGGGAACAGCTATGGGGGCGTCTTGTGCTCCCTCATATGCTAATTTATTCCTGGGCTGTGGGAGAGGGATATATTCCTGGTCAATCCAAGACCTAAAGCTGACACAAGATATATAGATGATGTCCTGATGATTTGGCAGGGCACGGAGCAGGAACTCCATAGTTTCATGCAAGAATTGAATAACAACTCGATCAATGTGAAACTCACCTATAAGATGGGTAGAAAAAATATGGAGTTCCTGGATGTGATGTTCAATGTAGATGAAAATGGATTGATCATCTGTGATGCATTCCAGAAGGAAACTTGCACTAACGCTTTGCAAGATCACTTGGTGAGGAGTTACCACAGGGGTCTCACTCCCAACAAGTGTTTTGGATCCAAAGGCCCGAAATGGGGTTGTAGAGCTTGTGGTTCCTGTGTGGCTTGCCCGAATATTGAGACTTCGACAACCTTTCGGGACGCCTCACGAGGTAAAGAATTTAATATCACCCATTCAATAAACTGTACTACGGTGGGAGTGATCTATTTGGCAACATGTCCGTGTGATTTATTGTATGTGGGTCTTACCACTAGGGCGCTCCGTAGGAGGGTGAGAGAACATGTGCTTGGTATACAGGCAGCGAAGGATGAAGAAGCAGACAGGAATTTGAAGACCCTTCCGCGTCATTTTAAGCAACACCACAATTGTGATGGATCCCTCCTCAAGGTAAGGGGTATTGACAGAGTACTTTTTGATAACCGGGGTGGTAACTGGAAGCGCATTCTGGCACAGAGGGAGGCCAGGTGGATTTATGTACTTAACACACTCTCCCCACATGGCCTCAATGAGAACTTGAATTTTGCATCCTTCCTTTAATGAATTTTTGACACTTTCCTTATATTTATGTCCTAGTGCTGGTACGGAGTTACCTTTAGTTTTTTGTGGTTATTTGTACGTTTTTATTGATTTTAATATATAGGCATAATCCTTGTTCCTGTTGTCAGTCTTTTTTTAGTTTGGATTTGATCTTCTCTCTTCCGATGTCTGGCGAATACCTGATGACACTCTACCAGGGATTGTGGCGCAGACCCTTTGGCACCATTCTACTACCTCAAGACTTTTGTGCACTGTGTCTTTTATGCATAACGAAATTATAACATTTTAAGAATTATATGTCTATTCATTTCACTGCAGTGCTTTACGGTAATTGCGTTTGTTTACAGTGCAGTTTATACACAGAGTAGGTGGTGCTAAGTTTGTGGCAGAGCTCTAAGGCGCCATTCACACAAACATGTAGAGAATGCATTAAAACAGCCATATATACTGCCAGTATCCGGCCCCATGCATTCCAATGGGCAATACAGCTATCCATGTACATGGTTGTATTGTCCACCGTATGTCCGTTCAGTACGGCCCAAAGAAGTCAATGGGAACATATAAAATACGGGCTAAATACATGCTGCATACAGCTGTGCACCCTATGCTGCCAGCCCACCGTATTTTATATGTATACAGTGCAATATGTTGCCATATGGTTGCAATATGTCCTGTATTTGTGGCCAGAATATAGCCTTACATACAGAACAGAGAAGACCATATGGTCGTGTGCATGAGGCCTTGCTGCAGGCATGTGATTAGAATGTAGGCTTCATACTATTATATATACTGTATCTGTTACACAACATTCTGCCAAATGTTGGTATAGAAAAAGAGAAAAGAGGGAAAAGGATTTAAAAAAATGTTCTTTGAATTTTTTACACTAGTTGTGATACCACAAGCCAAGGTTCTCTAACACAGGGCAGTGAAGTAAATAAATCCTATTCATTAAATTTTTTAGTGCTGACCCCTATCCTTTGGTAAGATGACTTCCCGCTGCTCCATTTCTGGTGGGGTGACACCTTAGCGGGGAGCTCACACTGAATATGTCATCATTGTTGTGTGAGTTAGATGGGAAGAAATCTGAAGGCCAGAAATCCAACACAGATGTGGTTCCTCTGACTCCACCAGACCAGGTGATGAGTATATCCCTATCCCTTTCATCCCTCATCTGGGGGCCACCCCTAAACACTATCAACCCGATTCCCCCACCTGTGTATAATATGACTCCCTGGGCCTGTAGTTTATGAACTTCTATCAATCTAGGGTCACAGTCTTGTCAAGGATGAAAATAAAACATTATTTTGGAAATATAATGAGAATTGTCCCTCTGTAGCTGCACTCCCTTGCAACAGGGCCTTCATTAGGGGTACACACTGAAGAAAGGTTGTAAACAGGGTACATAGATTGAGCTGGTTGTCATTTTTGTAGTTTCATATGTTTTAATATCCCAGGAGACCACGTTATCCCCTTCCCTGATATATGTAAGGAAGCATGTGCTACACAGAATCACTCTTTATAATTACTTAAGAAATGTTTCATTATCAATGTTGACAAAGTCATAAAACTGTCACAACATATTTCTAAAATGCTAACATTTCCAGAATGAAATCAGTCACTAGCAGAAACAAGACGCACACTTCATTAAAAGGTTTGTCCCACTATTAAATATTCATCTTCTCTGTCAGATCAGCCTAAATAGAAGATGTATTACACTGGATATAACCACTTAATAGAAAAATCTCCTGGCACTATGTTGTGTCACAAAAATCTGCCTACTCACTTATCCCTCGCTTCAGTCCCTTTTCAGTTCATTTACTAAGGGTCCACAGGCTGCGATTCCGTCAGGTTGCACGATTATTTCCATTTTGCACCGAATTGCCCCAGGTTTTTGGCACATGTGATCGGATTGTGGCGCATCGGCGCCGGCTTGCATGCGACAGAAATGGGGGGGCGTGGCCGTCGGACAACCCGACTGATTCGGACAAACCGGAATTTAAAAACGGAATTGTGTCGCAAGATCAAGCACTCACATGCACCAGGAAGAAGAAGGTGAACTCCGGCGGATCTCAGCGCGAAAGTGACACATGTAGGAAATTGGACGCATGACCTTAGTGAATCGCGGCAGACCCGAATCCTCATCAGGATCGCAACAGGATTGGGTAAGTAAATGTGCCCCAGTGTGTAAATCTAATTTATTAAGAGGGCAGTAAACACACATCTGATATTTTTGTGCCAAAGGGTAGGGGATTTGCAACAAAAGGGAGGAATGGATAATGCAAAGTAACAGGAGAAGTCATGATTAGGGTCTGGACCAATACAGATGAAAATAACGTAAACTCCAAAATCAGAGGAGAAATTACCTGAAAACTGGGGAGTGAATAGAGAGAAAATTACAGGGCTTTTCTATGTTAAGAGGGAAAAAAATCCATCTTGGAATATTATGTGATAAGAACGAGGTGAGTATCTGTTCCTAATGCTCATACAAGATGCCATTTCATTAAGGACCAGCTATTTATGTATGCATGTATCTATCTATATATCTATCTATAAAAAACATTTAGGACGTCAAGCACCTTTTTACTGAAACATAGGCCCACATTTACTAAGCTCCATTGCCAGTTTTCTATCTGACTTTGCATGTTCTTTTTAGTGCCAACTGCTTGCACATGTAGTTAAGAAGTGTCTGCAACATTTGTGTCGCACGCAATCGTTTTGTGTCGCGGTTGCACTATTCATCATGCGACACAGATTTCTGCACTGAAGGGGGCTTTATGGTGCTCAGTCGGACCCCGTGCCCGATGTTTTAAAGTGGCGCACGGCTTTAAGTAAATAATGGGTAGACGGTAATAATCAGTCGTGAGTCGACTGTAAACCAAGCACACTGACATACTTTAAGTAAATAATGGGTAGACGGTAATAATCAGTCGTGAGTCGACTGTAAACCAAGCACACTGACATACTGGTGTGTGCCCCCTCTGGCAGGACCTGCTCTTCTTTAATCTTCCTAAGCCCTTGTTTTTTAAGAAAAAAAGGCTTTAAATTATCCAAATGAGCCTGAGGAGCTCCAGGCTACATTAACACCTATGGATTCTTTTTTTTTTTTTTTTTTTGTTGAAAAGAGGGTTTAAGAAGCTAAAAAAAGAGCAGATCCTGACATACCAGTATGTCAGTGTTCTTGGTATATGATTCTTGATCCTGGTTGTAGATGTCCTTTAGGTTCTGGCTTCAATTTATGTCTAGTGATCGCCAACAGAAACCACAATAAATGATAAAACAGGGGAAAATAACATAAACTTCCAAACCCAACATGGGGTTTACACTTGGCAATGGCCATCTCCCATTAAGTGAATAGTATTGTTGTAAGTGACGTTCTACGTCAAGTGATCTAGAAAAAAGGAAAATTTGGTAAGTATTATATACAGAAAACAATATATAAAAAATGTTCAACAAGCAAGAACTTAAGCAGGATACAACCAACACCCATACCTACAGCATATCCAAGACCTTAAAGGGTTTGTCCCATTTTGCTAAATTATACAATTTACCAATATAGTTTCTGTATATTCCTCACAGTTTTCTACATCTCTGCTTTTGTGTTCTATTGGAAATTTCATTGTTCAGATGAAAGTGTATATACACCTTGTGCCCTGATAATCTAACCACATTGTCAGCACTCAGCATCTCACAGCAAAGAATCATGAAGTGTCTGCTTAGAGAGTCCCCGCCCACACTCTGGAAACTAACACTGACCATCACTGAGAGATAGGAGCTAAATAGCAAAAAAACTGAGTTAAATTGCAAGGCAAAGGGTTAAAAATGATCTTTATCGTGTAAACATCACGAGGGAAATGTGAGAATTTTCTTTCATGGGCAAACCCCTTTAAGATGCTTTTTAAATACATGTCTGTAAATTCAGTTGGCTAACTATAAGAGGAGATCAGAGCGAGGCTTTTTTTCTTGGTGGGGGGTCAGCATTCAGTTTTTTTTAGCAGCAAAAAGACTAGAATCAGCCCTGATTATAAGAACTTATGGCTTCCTATATTTTTTTTCATATTTCTTATTCCTAAGTAAAAAAGACTCTTAACTGGCAAATTGAGAAAATTGTTATATTTCTTCTTGTTAATTACTTGTGAAGAAATTGTGATCCGGTTTAAAGTTATATAAACTAATAGCAAGCAATTACAAATGAATTGAAAGTCTATTGAAAAAGCAGCACAGGCAGCAGACTATAGACGTGGGGTCATGCTACGGGTGAAAGGGATAACAATTAGAGATGAGCGAGCACTAAAATGCTCGGGTGCTCGTTATTCGAGACGAACTTTTCCAGATGCTCGAGTGCTCGTCTCGAATAACGAGCCCCATTGAAGTCAATGGGAGACCCGAGCATTTTTTTAATAAAACTGAACAGTAAAAGAACAGTGCAAAAAAAAAAATTCCAGGTGTTTGCAGATGTTTTACTTGTAAGAACACATTGAAATAACACTATTCTTCACTTTCCAGGTGTTCGCGCGTGTCTCCCGCTAAGTTAGGAGATGTGCACGAACATCTGGAATGTGAAGAATATTGTTCTTTCAATGTGTTCTGCACTTAAATGGTCCTGTATTCACTGTTTTTAATGTTTTAATTCTATTCTTCACATTGCAGGTGTGCGCGCGTGTCTCCCGATAGGTTCGGAGATACGCCCGCACATCTGCAAAGTGAAGAATAGTGTTATATCAATGTGTTCTGCCCTTAAATGTTCGTGTTTTCACTGTTTTTAATGTTTTAATTCTATTCTTCACATTGCAGGTGTGCGCGCGTGTCTCCCGATAGGTTCGGAGATACGCGCGCACAGCTGCAAAGTGAAGAATAGAATTAAAACATTAAAAACAGTGAACACAGGACCATTTAAGTGCAGAACACATTGAAAGAACACTATTCTTCACATTCCAGATGTTCGTGCACATCTCCTAACTTAGCGGGAGACACGCGCGAACACCTGGAAAGTGAAGAATAGTGTTATTTCAATGTGTTCTTACAAGTAAAACATCTGCAAACATGTGTAATATTTTTTTTTTACAATAAAAATACTTTTATTCAATTTAATTGATTAATTTACTGCTCGATCTCGAGCCGGCGAGATACTCGTCCGAGTAACGAGCCGGTCCGAGTATGCTAATACTCGACCGAGCAGTATACTCGGACGAGTATACTCGCTCATCTCTAATAACAATGTATTTACAAATTACAACCTATCTATCCATGGCTGGATTTTCTATTAGTGAACCCTATACATTGTATTTTCACACAATTATATTTTTATGGTGTTTTGGTGAAATTTATTCAAAAAATAGACTTTGAAGAAAACCACCAAACAAAACCATTAATAAAAAATATATAAACCATACATATATCCAAAAAACAATCGGGACACTTACATTATTTAACTGCAGCAACTAAATACACATGTTCTGGTTATAACCCATAGAATAAAAACACAACTTGACATTTACTAGACCATAAAAATTAAATTGTAAAAAGTTTATCATTGCCATGACAAAAATAATGACATTTCCCAAACAAATTTTCATCTGGTCAGATAAAAATAATCTAAAAAATTATAAGTCTGAACCTTAGGTCTAAAATGAGTCTTGTAGCGAGTGATTTACACATATAACATACAATCATAATGGGAATATTCCACAAACTAATGCCAGAATAACCTTAAATATAATACAAAAGTTATTTACTGTACAAATGATTCCCCAAAGACCACACAAAACAATATAGTACCATTCAGTTGTTCTATAAGTAACAGTAGAAACAAAGAATAAAAAATATTATCTAACTTAAAGGGGTTTTACTATGAAACACGTTAAACCCTATCCACATGATAGGGCATAACTCGCTGATCTTTGGGGGTTTGAGTTATGAGACCCCCACTAATCACGAGAATGGGGTCCAATGGGTTCTCATGGCCATGCATGTCTATGCTGCCCCAATCATCTCTATGGAGATGATGGAAATTGCCGAGCGTGGTGCTTGACAACCTCTGCTAGCTCCATAGAGATGAATGGGACAGCATGAACACGCACAGTCATCTGCTCCGCTCATCTCAGGGAGTGACAAGGGGTCTGACAGAGGTACCTTGGATCCCAATGGACTCCTGTTCTTGTGATCTGTGAGGGTCTCATCACTCAGACCCCTACCAATCAGCAAGATAGGCCCTTCACAGGATAGGGCCTAACTTGTTATGTGGGAAAACCCTTTTAATGTCCATAATTTCCTCATTCCTAAACTACATTATCATCCACAGAGCTCTGCATAGTACTGCACCTCCCTATCTCTCCTCAATCATCTCAGTCCCCCAACCTGTGCTCTTCGATCTGCCAGTGATCTTAGATGATTGTCTTTCTTAATTCAAACCTTACCCCAGGCTATGAGACTAATAACCAACCTCAAACATGCTTGTAAAACCCATCTCTGTAGGTGGGCCTATCACATTCCCTGACTACATGAAACTAACAGTAATCCTTTTTTTTCTTCTTTCGGTCCTTTATCCAGTAGTTACCAGATACCAAGCACCAGCCTTTTCTGCAGTCCCACTGACTTTAGACTTTGTAAACAGGATGGCGGCTGATGACTGGTTCAAGATGCAACATTTTTATTTATTAAGTTATTTGTATTCCTTTCCCTTATAAAGAATGGCTGGAGCATTATACAAGTTCTTATACCTCTTGTGTCACCCCCTCATCATCATAGACCGTAAGTACTGGCGAGTAAGGCCCTCACTCCTATTCTATCATATGACTATATTTTTACATTTTATTGTTTTTATTTGTATATGTCCTCCATAAATTGTATAGCACTACAGAATATGATGGTGTTAAATAAAGATTATTTATTATCCACTCACGATAGAAGACGTGGCTGTCCTTAAGAAGGGATTAAACTTTGTACCGACAACTGACTTTGACTCTTTTACTTGGACTAAGGACCTACATATATTCGCCAGAAGACTCGGGTGGCATAAGTTCTTTAAACGCAAGGACGATAAAATAAGCTCAGACCTGGGTATCCCTAGAGAGATGCTGGATGAAGTCAGACTACTACAAAGCTTAGAGGATGACTCGAATCAAAGGGGCAGAGGACCCTTTACCTCCCTTAGAGAAACTAGCACGATGATGCCCCCGAAATCGGACGTCTCGTGTATAGATGTCTTTGTGGATTTGGTTGAGAAGGACCTGAGGACACTGATTACCAACAAGAAACCTTTCAACCTTTCCAAGCAAGAGATGAATGCTCTAATGACCCTTGAAAAAGACTGTAGGGTCATAATAAAACCCTCTGATAAGGGTGGAAACATTGTGGTCCTTGATAGCGCTAGATACCATCAACTCTGCTTGGACCTGCTGAAAGATAATGCAGGTTATGAAGTCCTGACACAAAATCTGACAATGACATACAGAAAAGAACTTGAGGGCATACTTAAGAACGCCTTGAGGGATGAGTTGATCTCCGAGTCCGAATATAGGTTTCTTGTCCCCACATTCACCACAATAGCGACGTTTTAAACATTACCAAAGATACATAAGGGCGTAACCACCTTAAAAGGAAGAACCTTCGTATCTGGTGTAAACTTGCTGTGCCAAAATATTGGGATATACATCGACAAAATTTTAAGACCATTTGTCTTGTCTCTACCTTCTTACATTAGAGATACGACTGATCTACTGAGACAACTAGAAGGGATTCAAGTAGACAACGGGGTACAGCTTGCGAGCATCGATGTTGCGGCACTCTACTCCTCTATTCCACATAATAAAGGAATAGAGGCAGTCAAGTCTTTCCTTTCTACTAGGGGCAGACAATTCAGTCCACACAATACCTTTGTAGTGGAACTTCTAAAATTTTCCCTCACGCACAATTTCTTTTTGTTTGATAAGAAATTCTACCACCAGCTCAGGGGCACTGCGATGGGGAGCCCATGCGCCCCCACCTATGCAAATTTGCTCCTGGGCTGGTGGGAGAATACGATTATTTTTGGAGATTCCCCCCCGAGAGATCTGGATAGGGTGGAACTCTTCCTTAGATATATCGATGATATATTTGTACTCTGGAGGGGAGATAAGGAGTCATTCCGCACATTTGTCAAGAGACTGGACAATAATGATATCGGACTTCGTTTCACCTGTGAGATCCATCCGGACGAATTACCATTCCTGGATGTAATGATCAAAAAGGACACTAGGGGGAGTTTACAAACCTCAGTATTCCGTTAGCCATCCTCCACAAACGCCCTACTACGATGGGAGAGTAACCACCCAAGGGCGTTATGTGGCATTCCTATGGGCCAATATCTCAGGATGAAACGCAACTGTAGCAGTAACAAGGATTTTAAGTTCTTTTCGGATGATTTACGGAGTAGGTTTAAAGAGAGAGAATACCCGGACCACTGCCTTCAGACGGCATTTCCGTATCCGTCCAATAAGACAAGACAGGACCTCCTGACCACAAAAATAGACGAAAAGGGGGATACTAAGCAACCAATAAGAATGATCGCTCAATGTTCAATAATGGGGCAGATGGGGCCAAAGAAGTTTTGGCAAAACATTGGCCCATCTTATGTATGGACCCGGATTTAAAAGATGTTATTGGAGACAGACCTGCCATCACCTTCAGAAGGGGCAGATCAATTCGGGATAGAGTGGTGCATAGCCACTACAAGGCCCCTACTCCCCTACTCCCCTAACATGGCTAGATCGCAAAATATGTGGATGCTTTAAATGTAGCGGCTGCATAGCATGCCCACACCTTAAAACGGGCAAAACCTTCTTTGGAAGGAACAACAATAAGACATACACGATTAGGGACTTCATTAATTGTAGGTCGCAGGGGGTCATCTACAAAGCGACATGTGTATGTGGACTGGAATATATAGGGAAAACCATCCAAGAGTTCCGAAGGAGGATAGGTGATCACCTGGGCGATATTGAACACAATCGAGACACACCAATTGCACGCCATATTCACATGCTACACAATGGACAAGCCTCAGCAATACAATTTACAGGGATAGAGCTAGTACCCCCCCTCCAGAGAGGAGGCGATTGGGAACGGAGGGTCCTACAAAGAGAGGCAAGATGGATTTACCTACTAAATATGGTGGCACCTGGGGGTCTCAACACACAAATGCAATATGCATGCTTCATCTAAATACCCCCTCCAATAAAATACAAAACAATAATAACATCGACAATCACTTGGTTCCAAAAGAACTACTGCTAACTTAGTTTCAAGTCTAATAACTAATAACTATGACAGCACAATATGATCGTGCTACCTGTATTATGTAAACCTGCTGTTTGCACTTAGCTATCGATCTGGACATCTTAGCCGCTCGATCTGCCAACAATGTAGCTAGGCAGATTTTTAGCCCTATGTTGTCTGTGCCCGTTTCGATATGGGAAGCTTTACCATACACTGTAAGAGCTGTGCAGCGCACCTGCGATGCGGATACGCAGGCGCAGCTTCAGGGGTTGCCAGGCAACCATCTAAGATTTTCTCTGGCTGCCACCCCGGAAGTGATGTGTGACACTTCCGGTTCGGGAACCAGTGCGTCACAGATGGTAACTAGGAGTAAATATGTGATGAAGGCACTGGTAACCATTCGGTAAGTCTACCGCGAACGAAGACGTCACCGGGGGGGGGGGCCAGATAGTTTTAAACTCGGCTCACACATTGGAAAGGCGTCACACGCCAAGCCACCCGGTGTGAACACGAGGCACTGCTGGTGGGAGAGGGCACTCCCTCCCCGCCTAATACCTCATTTCTAGCTAACCACGGACCCTAGTGGTAAGTAGTACGATACCTTTGGGGTATTAGTTTGGAGGCACTATATCTGCAGATTAAATGTAGTGTTTTCTTTACGTTCTAGGGCCATTTTATCTATATTCTCCCTCTGATGAAACTTGATTGTGGAAACGCGTCAGGGAGGTGTGTTGATTTATGTAGTACAAGGGACAGAATTTTGGGACTGCCCTTGTAAGGGCGGGAGTCTTTTGGGGTATAGGGTGAGTTTAGATAACATCTCACACCTCCCCCATTGGTTCTTGATAAACAGAGGATGGACCCTCTCCCGTCCTAGGCCCTCTCAGACTGACTACACGAAGTATGGTAAGTTTGGATCCCAGAGGGGTCCCATGCAGTTTATGCTCCTATAGGGTATGTAATCAATCCACTTACCATATGCCAGCATTTTGAGACATGTATATTTATGTATTTGTTGGTAACTTATTTGCCTTTTCTATTTACCCTATGTGTTAGTCATGTAAGGGCGTATTCGCACTAGGGTATCGTTGCTTGGTGCGTTTAAGTTTATTATCACTAGTTGTGAGCCTCTGGTACGTTAGGTACCTTTTTATAAGATTATAATAAAATGTATAGCTTTTAACTGTCAAATAATTTTTTGCTATTTCCCTTTTCTTAAATAAAGATTATTATTATAAAGTTTTAAGCGGTAAGTGTATATAAATAACACATACATAGCACAAAGGCTACTGGGCCTCTCACTAGCTCCAGCAGCCAAGTTTTCTTTTTCCATTAGAAGTTGAAAAGACATATAACCCAATGGGGGATATTTATTACTGCACTGTCTCAACTGGGACTTTATTGTCTCAGTGGAGACTTTTTTGCCTCAACTGGGACTAAAAAGTGTTAAAAAGCAGTATAAGAAGCTAGGAAATGTGATGATAGATGCCCCCCAGTGTGCCTCCTAGAAGAAATATATGCCTTACCATGCTTCCTAAACAAATGCACTCCACACTGTGCCTCTTAAATAAATGTACATGCCTGTCAGAATCCTCTGAATGGACACAGACTGCTGTGTGAATATGATGGCACTATATAAAGATTATTATTATAAACTTTTAAGGAGTAAGTATTGCCTTGGTGGGAGTTGATTGACAGCTACCTTGCAGTATCTGATCCCTGTAAAGTTTTGTGGTTCAATATGCAGCCCAGTATTTGTCTAAGCTCCACGTTGAGTAAGGCAGGGCCAAGCCAGTCAACTGCTGGGGGCGACATCCAGGGGTTAGGTCAATTATAATGGTTCAGTACACTAAGGGCTACTATTATACTTATACTTTCTCCTGTGACCTGTAGTACTACTGTCTTTTTATGTTCTGCTGGACCTGTAACCCAGTAGCCGTTACGTTATTTGCAAACCAAATAATAGGCAAAAGATTATTCTATGGCGAAACTGAGACGTGGGCATTTCAGACGCTTTCAGATTGCCTATTGCTTATTGCTGAGTAAAACCCAGTAGAAGGCTCCTTAGTACAAGCTGGACATAGTGTCATAATGTTGATCTTAAAGTTGCCTCCACCATTCCAACCTTATTATTTAGGTTCTTCTAGAACATCTTCCAATTTTAGCTTAAGCTTTTTCCAATTTTTATTTTGTGTATATGATATGCATATTAATTTAGCATAGAAATTAAAATTAAACAGGATGATATATGTGATAAATTGTCTTCATTATATATTCCTCTTGGGCAGGCCTGGAGGATAGCCAGAAAGGCCATGTTTGTTGAGTACTCGGAGCCAATTATGAGGTAAATAAAAGAACTAAGTACAAAGCTAAACCTAAAGCAAATTTCCCACAACCACATTATGACTCTGTTATATAAACTGAAAAACATTTTTTGCAAATCGATGAGACCTTTTGGCCTAACCCTTTAAATATAATTCCATATCCCAATAATGTATATAACAGGTCTCATTATATAACAACTATAATGAATTTAGGATTTGTGTAAATTCCTTTACAGAAACTAAACAAATGGTCTGGTCCATCACTGTTTCTAATTCCCATAATGTGGGAACTCCGGGGAATTGAATGTGAGCTGACGTTGAAGAGTACAATCTTGTCCTGCAGACAAAGCAGTCTCACATGTGCACTAATTGCCCATTAAGGCATCCACACTGCTTCAATAATGACAACAGCTTTAACAGTGTTCAATGAAGGATGAGAAAGTGATAAAAATGTTAAGGAATTAAGTAATGCAGCAATGACTCACGTGGGCTTTATACGACATGTAATGTATTTTCACACTGCGGGCCAGATGGCTACTAGGACCTGTGTCAATTGAGTTAAACTATATTTTCCCAATATAGCCCATGTTATTGCCAATGACATAAGTTGTCTAATTCTATGTAGAATACTGTAGTAGGAAAAAATCCACGGACGACAGAAGCAGAACATAGGCACAAGGATCGACTGATTCTAGGCAACCAGTGCCAAATATATTAGTGCACTAAACTCCAGACGGTAAAAATATACCTAATAATTAATAGTCATCTATTATTCTTAGGACAAACTGTTGGGGTGTGTTTAGAGACAATTTTGCCACAGCCAGAATTACTATAGTATGGCTGTAGTAATAGAAGAAAAAATGTAAATGCAGCTCACCACTCCCGACTTGACCTCCACCTGCCGTGCACGGACGATCCCGAGACTCCAGACTTCATACGAAAAAGGACAAAAACTGTACTCTAGCACAGGATCCGGTGGGTTAAAAGTATATGTTTTCCTTTATTTAGATAGAATAAAAAATTGTATAGGGCATACAAACATCAATCCCTAGGTTACAAGCATATCATCTACGCGTTTCTGCCTAAACAGCCCTAGTCATGATCTAATATACAAACTCTAAGATTCCATTAAAAACCCGCTAAACACCACCCTTTCCTGTCATGTCATATCACAAAAGGTTTAGGTTTTGTACCAAGTGACAATTTTCATCTTTTTAATACTATTCTTGATGTTAATAAATTTGCTCGCCATATCACCATCAAAAAACATTTCCAGGGACTGGAGGACCCATCCGTAGGTATCGAATTTTTAGACCAGGCACCCATAGAGAATATGGATCCTCCAGTAATGGATGCACATAACTTTACAGATCAAGTTAATTTGTTAATGTTGAAATCCTTGTCTATTGAGTCTGAGGAATATAATGACAAAAAAATAGATAATTCTCGGATTGTAAAAAATCAGGGATTTTATCCAGTGGCGGCACGTACGGCGGCCCTGGATGAATTCCAGGATATGGTAGAAAGGGACCTCACTAAATAAAAATTAAGAACGGACAGTCATAAGGGTCCTGATAACCTGATGGATAAGGAAAGAGTAGCATTAAAAGAAATTAAAAACAACAAAGACATTGTAGTTCGCCAAGCGGACAAAGGGGGTACAGTGGTTATTATGGATGCAAACTTATATAAGAAACTTAATGAGGAGATTTTAAACGATCAGACCACCTATAGAAAACGAAATAGTGACCCTACTATTACTGTTAAACATAAACTAGACAAACTTCTACAAGAAGGTCTCGCTTTGGGGGTCATTAATGAAAGGATGAAGGAATATCCGTTTGTAGATCATCCCATCACGACCATATTCCATTCACTCCCTAAGGTACATAAAAATATCTTTCCTCCTCCCATGCACCCTATTTTGGCGGGCATTGGGAGCTTGGGGGAGCACCTTGGGGAGTGGCTGGATGAGTTCCTACAACCACTAGCCAGCATTACCCCAAGTTACCTTAGGGAAAAAGTGGAATGGAATGGTAGGTATAGTTTGGCCACCAGTGATGTTATAGCACTGTACCCCTCGATACCGCATGACTTGGGGATTCAATTTTTGGAACGGCACTTGAATCTATATAGTACGTATAGCCTGGAACTCAAGGAATATATTGTGTCTGTTACAAGGTTTCTCCTGTCACATAACATCTTTGTCTTTGATGCCGAGTTTTATTTGCAAGTGAGGGGGAGAATTTAGCACCCATAGGTGCCCCCCTATGACTCAATGGGAGGAACTTTTTATCTTTTCCCCCTCCAATCCTTTCAGAGAACATATAAAATGGATGGGGAGATTCATTGATGATTTAGTGTGGATTTGGGATAGCACTGAGAAGGAATTTGTAAATATGATGTCTTATTATAACAACAACAATATGAACCTTGGTTTTACTTATAATTTTGGAGGTAAAGAGGTAGTTTTTTTGGATGTCAGACTACAGGGTGATATAAACAAGATTATCTCAATGCCCTATAGGAAAGAAATTGCGGGCAATTCTATCCTTTTGGCCACGTCCAACCACCCTATGTATGTCATTAATAACATACTGAGAAATCGTAAGGGCAAAAAGAAACAGCTTGAGGGAAGAAGATCTAGATAAAGAAATTCAAATAATTAAAGGTAGACTATCCAGAAGGGGCTATAAGAACCGAATCCTGGTTGCGGCAGAAAAGAAAATAATTAAAAAGACAAGGGACAATTTATTATAGGACAAAGAGAAATTTGAGGGACCCGACACTAAAAATAAAAATACCCCCACCCACCATTACCATTGTTACAGCTTTCAGCAAACAATACAACAAAATTAAACACATCATCAGAAAGAATTTGCCGATCCTGATGCGTGATCCGGACTTACAAAAGGTGGTATCGACTAGGGTTAGATTTGTCTCTAGGAGGGGTACCTCCTTAGGCTCTATAGTGTCTCCTAGCTTGCTTTCCAATAAGGAGAGAGAAAGAGGGAATAACACATGGCTAAGTCATAAAGGCAGCTATGGCTGTGGACACAAGATATGCAAATTGTGCAAATATATAAAAAAAGATCAGGAACTCATGTCTTAAAATAAATATAAATAAATACTTATATTAATTGTAATACATCAAATGTAGTTTATCTGGGTTCCTGTATTGAATGTTTAGTGTAATATGTGGGTTGCACAACAGTTCCGCTTAAGAAAAGAATTTGTCTGATGCCACCAATGAGAGTTTCAATATATCAGCATTGTCAAAACATTTTAAAAACATTCATGGAGGTAATTTGAAAAGTTCTTCTTGGCAGGGAATAGAAAGAGTTATGAGACCGGCAAGAGGAAAATTTAAAAAATTATTGAATAGAGAATCCTACTGGATGTTCTTGCTAAATACTAGACATCCAGCCGGATTGAATTCAAGACAGGATCTAATTCTCTGTTATTAATATTTGATACATCGATCTAAATATAAATGTAGATGTTACTCAAGTATGGTTAACTTCCGTAGTCTTATGTCCAAGTTGGGTGTATCTCCACCGCATAGACCACCGAATAGAGGTGTAAATAGTCCTCTATAAGAGGTGTGCACAATGAATTCATACCGGCATTGAAAGGGTTTTGTTTGAAGCCGACAATGAGTATCCACCCATATTACATCACAGGAAAGGGTGGTGTTTAGCGGGTTTTAAATGGAATCTTAAAGTTTGTATGTTAGATCATGACAAAGGCCGTTTAGGCAGTTACGCGTAGATCATATGCTTGTAACCTAGGGATTGATGTTTGTATGCCCTATACAATTTTTTATTCTATCTAAATAAAGGAAAACATATACTTTTAACCCACAGGAACCTGTGCTGGAGTACAGTTTTTTTTCCTTTATAGTATGGCTGGATGCATGCGTCTGGTATTTCAAGTGCTTAGGGAAGTTGTGACAGAGATGCAGTACCTTACATGGCCACATAAACGAGAGTGTTGCTTGTCTTGAACTGCTTTGAAGGGCTATTCAAAGTTAAGACTCTTTTCCAGCCCCTTTATTTCCAGTTAGTTTCCTGATTGGCTAGAGAGGGTTTGGCCAGCTCTCCCATGCCACCTTTAAACTTTCTTTCACCCTGGGTTCCCTTAGTTTGACACCTATCCAATAGCTGTGCTTTGAGGCCACCTACTGCTCAAATGTAGTGTTTACACCTGCAGTAAATCACACCTACTACAGAAGGGGTAATATGTGATGTTTATGATATGTTGCAACATTTGTTATCTTTCCTGCAGAATCCCAGGCTGTGATTGGTTGTTAGTAGAGATGAGCGAGCACTAAAATGCTCGGGTACTCGTTATTCGAGACGAACTTTTCCCGATGCTCGAGTGCTCGTTTCGAGTAACGAGCCCCATTGAAGTCAATGGGAGACTCGAGCATTTTTCAAGGGGACCAAGGCTCTGCACAGGGAAGCTTGGCCAAACACCTGGGAACCTCAGAAAAGGATGGAAACACCACGGAAATGGACAGGAAACAGCAGGGGCAGCATGCATGGATGCCTCTGAGGCTGCTTAATTGCACCATTATGCCAAAATTATGGGCAACAGCATGGCCATGACAGAGTGACCGAATGAGGCTAGATAGCATCTAAAACATCCAATAATTGACCCTGACACTATAGGGGACGGCATGCAGAGGCAGCGGCAGCAGCGGCAGGCTAGAGAGTGGCATGGCAACATACCCTAAATGGACTCAGGCTTCAAACCAATGGGTGGCAGAGAGGAACCAAAGGAGGTGAGCAAGAAGCGCTCAAATAATATCGGTACATGATAAAAGTTTGCCAGTATATTTTGTGGATTACACAGCAGGGTGGCGACAAAGTTAACATGGAAGCCATGAAAACAATCCAAAATTCTGCCTGACACAGCTCGTTTGATAAGGGGACCATGTATGGAGGCAGTGAACTAGTAGTAGATTAAAGGTGCTGCAGTTAAAACTATGTTAGTTGGATCTTGGCATGGAGCTGGCGCTCCGCTGCCAGGCGAGCTTTTGCCAATCCAAGCCCCTGTCTCTAGGCTACTCCCCAAACAGCACTTCTAAGAACCTTTTGTATAAGATCAAGTGTAGTAGCGTTCTTATAAGTTTGGGATATGGCGGGTGAGGGGAATGTAAACATCTGCGCAAGAAGCGCTGAAATAATATCCGTAAATGAAAAAAGTTTTCCAGTATATTTTGTGGCTTACACAGCACGGTGGCGACAAAGTTAACAAGTTTGATGCGGAATGCCCTGTAATAGCTCTTGGGCGGTGTGCCTTTTATCACCTAGGCTCAGCAGTTTGAGCACCGCCTGCTGTCGCTTAGCGACGGCACTGCTGCTGTGCCTAGAGCTACCGACTGATGGCGCCATGCCCACGGATGGTAATTCGGAGGAGGAGGTGGAGGAGGGGTGGGAGGAGGAGGAGGCATAGTAGGCCTGAAACACCTGGACCGAGGTAGGCCCCGCAATCCTCTGCGTCGGCAGTATATGACCAGCCCCAGGGTCAGACTCGGTCCCAGCCTGCACCAAGTTAAGTGTAGTAGCGTTCTTATAAGTTTGGAATATGGCGGGTGAGGGGAATGTAAACAGATGCGCAAGAAGCGCTGAAATAATATCCGTAAATGGTAAAAGTTTGCCAGTATATTTTGAGGATTACACAGCAGGGTGGCGACAAAGTTAACAAGTTTGTTGTGGAAGCCATGAAAACAACCCAAAATTCTGCCTGACACAGCACGTTTGATAAGGCGGCCATGTATGGAGGCAGTGAACTAGTAGTAGATTAAAGGTGCTGCAGTTAAAACTATGTTAGTTGGTTCTTGGCATGGAGCTGGCGCTCCGCTGCCAGACGAGCTTTCGCCAATCCAAGCCCCTGTCTCTAGGCTACTCCCCAAACAGCACTTCTAAGAACCTTTTGTATAAGATCAAGTGTAGTAGCGTTCTTATAAGTTTAGGATATGGCGGGTGAGGGGAATGTAAACAGATGCGCAAGAAGCGCTGAAATAATATCCGTAAATGGTAAAAGTTTGCCAGTATATTTTGAGGATTACACAGCAGGGTGGCGACAAAGTTAACAAGTTTGTTGTGGAAGCCATGAAAACAACCCAAAATTCTGCCTGACACAGCACGTTTGATAAGGCGGCCATGTATGGAGGCAGTGAACTAGTAGTAGATGAAAGGTGCTGCAGTTAAAACTATGTTAGTTGGTTCTTGGCATGGAGCTGGCGCTCCGCTGCCAGGCGAGCTTTCGCCAATCCAAGCCCCTGTCTCTAGGCTACTCCCCAAACAGCACTTCTAAGAACCTTTTGTATAAGATCAAGTGTAGTAGCGTTCTTATAAGTTTAGGATATGGCGGGTGAGGGGAATGTAAACAGATGCGCAAGAAGCGCTGAAATAATATCCGTAAATGGTAAAAGTTTGCCAGTGTATTTTGTGGATAACACAGCAGGGTGGCGACAAAGTTAACAACTTTGATGTGGAATCCATGAAAACAACCCAAATTTCGGCCTGACACACCTCGTTTGATAAAGGGACGATGTATGGAGGCAGCTATATGGACGACTTTTGGAGGTAGCAATGGAGACAACGTGTGGAGGCTGCTATGGATACAATTCAATTTGGATAGTGCCTGTATGTGGCAGTCCAAAAAAGTTTTCAAACCAGAGGAGCAGGAAGGTGGCCCTCCAGAAAAATGGAATAGATTGAGTGCCTGTATGTGGCAGTCCAAAAAAGTTTTCAAACCAGAGGAGCAGGTAGGTGGCCCTCCAGAAAAATTGAATAAATTGAGTGCCTGTATGTGGCAGTCCAAAAAAGTTTTCAAACCAGAGGAGCAGGTAGGTGGCCCTCCATAAAAATGGAATAGATTTAGTGCCTGTATGTGGCAGTCCAAAAAAGTTTTCAAACCAGAGGAGCAGGTAGGTGGCCCTCCATAAAAATGGAATAGATTGAGTGCCTGTATGTGGCAGTCCAAAAAAGTTTTCAAACCAGAGGAGCAGGTAGGTGGCCCTCCAGAAAAATGGAATAGATTGAGTGCCTGTATGTGGCAGTCCAAAAAAGTTTTCAAACCAGAGGAGCAGGTAGGTGGCCCTCCATAAAAATGGAATAGATTGAGTGCCTGTATGTGGCAGTCCAAAAAAGTTTTCAAACCAGAGGAGCAGGTAGGTGGCCCTCCATAAAAATGGAATAGATTGAGTGCCTGTATGTGGCAGTCCAAAAAAGTTTTCAAACCAGAGGAGCAGGTAGGTGGCCCTCCATAAAAATGGAATAGATTGAGTGCCTGTATGTGGCAGTCCAAAAAAGTTTTCAAACCAGAGGAGCAGGTAGGTGGCCCTCCAGAAAAATGGAATAGATTGAGTGCCTGTATGTGGCAGTCCAAAAAAGTTTTCAAACCAGAGGAGCAGGTAGGTGGCCCTCCAGAAAAATTGAATAGATTGAGTGCCTGTATGTGGCACTCCCAAAAATTGTTTAAAACAGAGGACCGGGTCGGTGGCCCTCCATAAAAATTAAATGTATAAAGTACTATAGCTAGAGCCAGTGGGCCCTGTAAAAAAATAGCCAGTTTCCTCTGCTTTACTGTACAAAGAGGAGGAGAAGGAGGAAAATGAGGAGGAGGAGGAGTGGATAAATTATTCAGGTTGAGCTTCCTTCACCTGGTGGAGATTGGAAATTAGGAGAAATCCAGGCTTTATTCATCTTGATAAGCGTCAGCCTGTCAGCGCTGTCAGTCGACAGGCGTGTACGCTTATCGGTGATGATGCCACCAGCTGCACTGAAAACCCGCTCGGACAAGACGCTAGCGGCAGGGCAGGCAAGAACCTCCAAGGCGTACAGCGCCAGTTCGTGCCACATGTCCAGCTTTGAAACCCAGTAGTTGTAGGGAGCTGTGTGATCATTTAGGACGATGGTATGGTCAGCTACGTACTCCCTCACCATCTTTCTGTAAAGATCAGCCCTACTCTGCCGAGACTGGGGACAGGTGACAGTGTCTTGCTGGGGTGACATAAAGCTGGCAAAAGCCTTGTAAAGCGTACCCTTGCCAGTGCTGGACAAGCTGCCTGCTCGCCTACTCTCCCTCGCTACTTGTCCCGCAGAACTACGCACTCTGCCGCTAGCGCTGTCAGAAGGGAAATACTGTTTCAGCTTGTGCACCAGGGCCTGCTGGTATTCATGCATTCTCACACTCCTTTCCTCTCCAGGGATGAGAGTGGAAAGATTTTGCTTGTACCGTGCGTCCAGGAGAGTGAACACCCAGTAATCGGTGCTGGAATAAATTCTTTGAACGCGAGGGTCACGGGATAGGCAGCCTAGCATGAAATCTGCCATATGCGCCAGAGTACCAACGCGTAAGAATTCACTCCCCTCACTGGCCTGACTGTCCATTTCCTCCTCCTCCAACTCCTCTTCTTCTGCCCATACACGCTCAACAGTGAAGGACTCAACAATGGTCCCCTCTTGTGTCTCGCCAACATTCTCCTCCTCTTCCTCCTCATCCTCCTCCACCTCCTCCGATATGCGCTGAGAAACAGACCTAAGGGTGCTTTGGCTATCAACAAGGGAATCTTCTTCCCCCGTCTCTTGTGAGGAGCGCAAAGCTTCCGACTTCATGCTGACCAGAGAGTTTTTCAACAGGCCAAGCAGCGGGATGGTGAGGCTGATGATGGCGGCATCGCCACTGACCATCTGTGTTGACTCCTCAAAGTTACTCAGCACCTGACAGATATCAGACATCCACGTCCACTCCTCATTGTAGACTTGAGGAAGCTGACTGACCTGACTACCAGTTGTGGTGGAAGTTGACATCTGGCAGTCTACAATCGCTCTGCGCTGCTGGTAAACTCTGGATAACATGGTCAGTGTTGAATTCCACCTCGTGGGCACGTCGCACAACAGTCGGTGAGCGGGCAGTTGGAGGCGGCGCTGCGCTGCCCTGAGAGTGGCAGCATCTGTGCTGGACTTCCTGAAATGCGCACAGATGCGGCGCACCTTCGTGAGCAAATCAGACAGATTGGGGTATGTCTTGAGGAAACGCTGAACTATCAGATTTAACACATGGGCCAGGCATGGCACACGTGTCAGTCTGCCGAGTTGCAGAGCCGCCACCAGGTTACGGCCGTTGTCACACACAACCATGCCTGGCTTCAGGTTCAGCGGTGCCAGCCACAGATCAGTCTGCGCCGTGATGCCCTGTAATAGTTCTTGGGCGGTGTGCCTTTTATCGCCTAGGCTCAGCAGTTTCAGCACCGCCTGCTGTCGCTTAGCGACGGCACTGCTGCTGTGCCTAGAGCTACCAACTGATGGCGCCATGCCCACGGATGGTCGTTCGGAGGAGGAGGTGGAGGAGGGGTGGGAGGAGGAGGAGGCATAGTAGGCCTGAAACACCTGGACCGAGGTAGGCCCCGCAATCCTCGGCGTCGGCAGTATATGACCAGCCGCAGGGTCAGACTCGGTCCCAGCCTCCACCAAGTTAACCCAATGTGCCGTCAGCGATATATAGTGGCCCTGCCCGGCAGCACTCGTCCACGTGTCCGTGGTCAGGTGGACCTTGTCAGAAACGGCGTTGGTCAGGGCACGGATTATGTTGTCTGACACGTGCTGGTGCAGGGCTGGGACGGCACATCGGGAAAAGTAGTGGCGGCTGGGGACCGAATACCGAGGGGCGGCCGCCGCCATGAAGCTGCGAAAGGCCTCGGTCTCTACTAGCCTATAGGGCAGCATCTCCAGGCTTAGCAATCTGGAGATGTGCACATTAAGGGCTTGGGCGTGCGGGTGGGTTGCACTATATTTGCGTTTCCGCTCCAGCGTCTGGGGTATGGAGAGCTGAACGCTGGTGGATGCTGTGGAGGATCGTGGAGGCGACGATGGGGTTTTTGTGGCAGGGTCCTGGGCAGGGGGCTGACTATCAGCTGACACAGGGGAAGGAGCAGTGGTGTGCACGGCCGGAGGTGAACGCGCTTGTTGCCACTGAGTGGGGTGTTTAGCATTCATATGCCTGCGCATACTGGTGGTAGTTAAGCTAGTAGTGGTGGAACCCCTGCTGATCCTGGTTTGGCAAATGTGGCACACCACAGTCCGTCGGTCATCCGGTGTTTCCTTAAAGAACCTCCAGACTTCTGAAAATCTAGCCCTCGCCGCAGGAGCCCTCGCCACGGGAGCTTCACTAGTTGACACATTTGGCGCTGATGCACCAGCTCTGGCCCTGCCTCTCCGTCTGGCCCCATCACTGCCTCTTCCAACCTGTTCTGGTCGAGGACTCTCCTCCGTCTCAGAAGCACTGTGTTCACCCGGCCTCTCAACCCAGCTTGGGTCTGTCACCTCATCATCCTCCGATCCCTCAGTCTGCTCCCCCCTCGGACTTCCTGCCCTGACAACAACTTCCCCACTGTCTGACAACCGTGTCTCCTCATCGTCGGACACCTCTTTACACACTTCTTCCACTACGTCAACAAGGTCATCATCACCCACAGACTGCGACTGGTGGAAAACCTGGGCATCGGAAAATTGCTCATCAGCAACCGGACAAGTGGTTTGTGACTGTGGGAAGGGTCCAGAAAACAGTTCCTCAGAGTATGCCGGTTCAAATGGCAAATTTTGCTGGGAGGGGGCAGACTGGGGGGGAGGAGGCTGAGGTGCAGGAGCTGGAGGAGTGCCGATTTCGGTGACATGGGTGGACTGCGTGGAAGACTGACTGGTGGACAAATTGCTCGAAGCATTGTCGGCAATCCACGACATCACCTGTTCGCACTGTTCTGGCCTCAACAGTGCTCTACCACGAGTCCCAGTAACTTCAAACATGAACCTAGGGAGTGTAGCTCTGCGGCGTTCCCCTGCTCCCTCATCAGCAGGTGGTGTCTCACCCCGCCCAGGACCACGGCCTCTGACCCCTGCAGTAGTTGGACGCCCACGTCCCCGCCCTCGTCCTCTACCCCTAGCCCTCGGGTTAAACATTTTGAAAATGAGAGTTATAACTTTAATTTTTTTTTTACCTTTTTTTGTGTTTTTTTTTTTTTTGTGTGTTTTTTAGTTTTTAAAACCAAACGATGCTATCCTATTGCTATGGCTATTTTCTAGCCAAGTATGAAAGCACACTGCTATGCCAGATGAGATGACGCTGAGTTATGAAAAAAATAAACGTAAAATAAAAAAGGAAATGGCAGACTGTGCCTAATTGAAATACAACCCCGGGCCCTAATAAATTTTCCCACTTCGGTCTTTGCGATGGATATGTGCGTCACTAAGCGCAAAACACAGTGGTCGCAAGTCTCACTCCAAATTGCTCACAATTTGCTAGTAGATGCACTGCAACAACTACAGCCACCAGCAGATCAACCAGAAATCAAATATATATAACGCTACTGTAGGCGTAAGTAAGCCGTTTGGATTCTCCTATGGCTATTTTCTAGCCAAGTATTAAAGCACACTACTATGCCAGATGAGATGACGCTGAGTTATGAAAAAAATAAACGTAAAATAAAAAAGGAAATGGCAGACTGTGCCTAATTGAAATCCAACCCCGGGCCCTAATAAATTTTCCCACTTCGGTCTTTGCGATGGATATGTGCGTCACTAAGCGCAAAACACAGTGGTCGCAAGTCTCACTCCAAATTGCTCACAATTTGCTAGTAGATGCACTGCAACAACTACAGCCACCAGCAGATCAACCAGAAATCAAATATATATAACGCTACTGTAGGCGTAAGTAATCCGTTTGGATTCTCCTATGGCTATTTTCTAGCCAAGTATTAAAGCACACTACTATGCCAGATGAGATGACGCTGAGTTATGAAAAAAATAAACGTAAAATAAAAAAGGAAATGGCAGACTGTGCCTAATTGAAATCCAACCCCGGGCCCTAATAAATTTTCCCACTTCGGTCTTTGCGATGGATATGTGCGTCACTAAGCGCAAAACACAGTGGTCGCAAGTCTCACTCCAAATTGCTCACAATTTGCTAGTAGATGCACTGCAACAACTACAGCCACCAGCAGATCAACCAGAAATCAAATATATATAACGCTACTGTAGGCGTAAGTAAGCCGTTTGGATTCTCCTATGGCTATTTTCTAGCCAAGTATTAAAGCACACTACTATGCCAGATGAGATGACGCTGAGTTATGAAAAAAATAAACGTAAAATAAAAAAGGAAATGGCAGACTGTGCCTAATTGAAATCCAACCCCGGGCCCTAATAAATTTTCCCACTTCGGTCTTTGCGATGGATATGTGCGTCACTAAGCGCAAAACACAGTGGTCGCAAGTCTCACTCCAAATTGCTCACAATTTGCTAGTAGATGCACTGCATCAAGTACTGCCACCAGCAGATCAACCAGAAATCAAATATATATAACGCTACTGTAGGCGTAAGTAAGCCGTTTGGATTCTCCTATGGCTATTTTCTAGCCAAGTATTAAAGCACACTACTATGCCAGATGAAATGACGCTGAGTTATGAAAAAAATAAACGTAAAATAAAAAAGGAAATGGCAGACTGTGCCTAATTGAAATCCAACCCCGGGCCCTAATAAATTTTCCCACTTCGGTCTTTGCGATGGATATGTGCGTCACTAAGCGCAAAACACAGTGGTCGCAAGTCTCACTCCAAATTGCTCACAATTTGCTAGTAGATGCACTGCATCAAGTACAGCCACCAGCAGATCAACCAGAAATCAAATATATATAACGCTACTGTAGGCGTAAGTAAGCCGTTTGGATTCTCCTATGGCTATTTTCTAGCCAAGTATTAAAGCACACTACTATGCAAGATGAGATGACGCTGAGTTATTAAAAAAATAAACGTAAAATAAAAAGAAACTGGCAGACTGTGCCTAATTGAAATCAAACCCCTAATAAATTTTCCCACTTTGGTGTTTGAGGTGGATATGTGTGTCACTAAGAGCTAAACACAACGGTAGCAAGTCCCCCTGCTAATTCCTCACAATATGGTACTAGCTGCACTACTAGTGCCAGCAAGCCCAGCCACAAGCAAATAAAAAAAAAAAGGATAACGTTATTGTAGCCCTAAGAAGGGCTGTTGTAGAATCACTCCTGCCTAACAGTAAGCTAATAGAACACCCTAACGCTTTCCCTGAGCAGCAGCAGCTCTCTCCCTAGCGGCATCCAGACAGAGAATGATCCGAGCAGCGCGGGCAGCGGCTAGTCTATCCCAGGGTCACCTGATCTGGCCAGCCAACCACTGCTATCGACGTGTAAGGGTACCACGCCATGCTGGGTGGAGTGCAGAGTCTCCTGGCTTGTGATTGGCTCTGTTTCTGGCCGCCAAAAAGCAAAACGGCGGGAGCTGCCATTTTCTCGAGCGGGCGAAATACTCGTCCGAGCAACGAGCAGTTACGAGTACGCTAATGCTCGATCGAGCATCAAGCTCGGACGAGTATGTTCGCTCATCTCTAGTTGTTAGCCTTTAAAAACATGCTCATTCCAAGGCTCACTCAAAGTCTATGCCTCTGTATCCAGCTTGCTGCAGAATCAAAACCAACCTGGCTCCTACTGCTAGCTTTCTGACCACTGGATCAAGGCTAAGGTACTCCTTTATTCCTACTGCACAACAGCATCATCACCACAGCCAACCAATACATAAACTAGTGTTTATGTTATCCTGCAGGAAAGACCATTTTAAGCTTGTTACCTGCTGCTGTGTGGACTGTGTCTGTCATTAAATAGACTGTGAGCTATTTCAAGATTTCTGTTGTCCAGTGTGATCCCTGGCCTGCCGCCAACACCAGAGGCCTCCCCTTCACCATATGCCTGGAGATCCATTATAATACACACATAGGGAGTGTCCCAGGGGATCTTTTATCTAAATCGCTGCCTCTCCCTCTTCTTGCATCTCCCTGCTGGCACTCATGGGTGTGGACGAGGCCTGAACTTGTGAACCACAACAGCCTGTCATTTCAGTTGCCCCCACTTTGCAGTCAGACCCCAGTGGGGTAAAATTGCAATTTCAATTGGATCCTGACAAGCAACCTTAACTAAACTACAATATGTGCTGCTCTTCAGACCAACATTCCTGCGTTTCTCCTGTGACCTCCTCCATTTGCACCTTATGTTGCGGTGGATCGCTAGAAGAAATTCACCCGCTGATAGCGTAGTACAGTTTAACACTCTAGATTAAAAACAAAAGAGCGATTAAAAATGCGCATGTAAAACACCAACATGGGTCGCCAGCTACACGTTCTCGCCAGACCCTGGGTTTCGTCCTGTATGGCTTCTTCCGGGGCGCCCGAAGGTGCAAACGGAGGAGGTCACAGGAGAAATGCAGGAGTTTGAATAGCAGTATATTCCTGTCGGAGGATTCAGGAATTTGTGCTGGAGGAGTGTGAACTACTCTATTTTGTGAGTGATATATTGGAAGAAGAACGACACACACGGAAGCAAGAGAATCGTGAGCTCTGGTCAGAACTTATTTCTATGTTATACAATTTGGGTTTACTGGATCAACCCTTGACTGTTTGTAGCTCCGCGAGAGAGGTGTGCAGCACATAGCTATTATTGCTGTATTTTTTTGTTAGTCACTGAGGGAGCTGGAAGTATAGCCGTTAAAATCCAACCCCCGGTCACATGATGATTACAATTAACTGGAAGCACAGCCCTTCTGGGTCCTGGGGAATGGGCTCACTTCTTACCATCTGGAGCAATGGAGAGAGAGAGAAATCATTAAAGCATAACTGTCGCTTCAGATAAGTTTTTTATATTGTGTAAGTGGGGAGTGTTGTCAACATTATTCTAATATTTTTCATTAGTAAAGCTACAGGTTCCAAGTGCCACTTAGTAATAGTCCATGACAATAGAGAAGTAAAGTTATCTGTCTACCAGACTGAGTACTTCTCTCGCCTCTACTGTCTGCTTGTTTACACAGCTCTGCACAGGGAGTGTTAACATTATTTTCATTTTTTTAACATTACACTTAGAGGGGCACTCTGCTGTGGACATTACACTGAGGGGACACTCTGCTGTTGACATTACACTAAAGGGGGCACTCTGCAGTGGACATTACAGTAAGGGGGGCACTCTGCTGTGGACATTTTATTGATGAGGGGAGACTAATGGACATTGTTGTTGACGAGGGGAAACTACTGAACATTTATTGATTCATGGGAGACTACTGGACATTTTTGGAGAGTAACGTCTACATTTCTCAGAGTAGGCTTATACTCAAGTTTAACCAGTTTTTATGTGGTAAAATTAAGTACCTCAGCTTATACTTGAGTACGACCTGGCAGAGATTCGTTTCTGGTGCACATAATCACCGCTGGTTTTAGGAAGAGGCCAGATCACTCGTTAATCCAATGTGCAGTGTACCTGTGGGGTGAATATTAAGACTGGTCTTTCCATGAAGTTCAAGGGCACACAAATACACAGGATAGAGGATAAGTTAAATACTATCAGGGGTCCGAACATCACCAATCCTGGGAATACCGTATTTTTTTCTTGTATGAATGGAGCAATGCTAATATTCTCTTCATTTCCAGGATTAGCTCCTCTGGCTCGATAACATGATTCCAGGAGACGCGGCTGCATTTATAAGGTGACATTTAATAGTGGATATTATACTGGTTATAATGGTGTTTTTTTACATGTAACTCTTGCACCACAGGTAGGAACATGAAGTTGTTGAAGCGCCTACAGTAAGCTGAGAGTACACATCCTTTAAATCACTGGAATTGTGTATTTTGGTGTAATACTTCATCTGCATGTATTGTATGACTTGAGAGGAGGAGAGAAAATCTGTCTCAGGTGTTTCTGAACCATTCAGACTAAGTAGAAAAGTAAAAACAACTCCATTGATGGGAATTCCTAGGATCTCAAAAGTGCTATAATTTCCTTTTAATATTCATCAAGTGTCTCACTTTATAGTTCTAAAGCCCAGCTGGAAATCACTCCTGAAATTATACACTTATAAAAACAGCAATGTGGCACTTCGATAAAGTATCTCTCTAAGTTGTCCATGACTAAACGCTCGATGCTAAAGTTTCAATGTTGCTAAGCAGCCAAATCAGCCTCTCAAATGCACTTTATCAAAAGCCCTGACTTCTCTTAACAATAAACACTGAGTCACCTTTGTACAAAATTAATTGATAAAAGTACTTTACTGTGAGTCAGGCAAAGTTCTGAATTCCATATCAACTCTAGCAAAAGTTTATAAGGCTTATAATGATGTGGTGGATGACCAAGTGTTATATAGTATTGTCTGATATTATTTCTTAACTAAAAAGTGAAATTAAAGTAGCTTTTCCAAGTGTCACTGTTAGGACCCCACCTTTCATTAGAACAGGATCCGATTGAGTAACATTGTACCTTTGTTTTGGCTTTGTGCTCCTGTTTTTTTTCTGCTTTAATGCTGGACAGAAGTGCCTTAGGAGTTTTGCCTTTATAACACAAGGTCTATAAACTTTCATTCACAAAGTTCCAAAAAGTCCCTAAAAAGTCACAAAAAGCTACACTATGGGGCAGATTTACTTACCCGGTCCATTCGCGATCCAGCGGCGCATTCTCTGCACTGGATTCAGGTCCGGCCGGGATTTATTAAGGCAGTTCCTCCGCCGTCCACCAGGTGGTGCTGCTGCGCTGAAAAGCTGAACGGGCTGAGTGAAGGTAAGTGCAATCTCCGTGACAGATTTTTTTTTTAAATGCGGCAGTTTTTCCAAATCCGTCAGGTTTTCATTCGGCCACGCCCCCCGATTTCCGTTCCGGAAATATTTGGGTAACAAGTCGGGAAAACGCGAATCAGGCCCTTAGTAAATGACCCCCTATGTCTGGCAAGAGCAGGTATGGATTTGACTTTTTGTAAACAAAAAGGCAGGGGTGAGCTTTGAAGGGCGGTTTTCCAAGGTGCAAAAAAAGGCACAAAATTGCATATGTGCCACCAAAAGTAGCAAAAAAAGAAGAGAGGTGGTTCTACCATCATCCTAGACAGGTATTCTTTACTGTAAGAGCAGTGCAACTATGGTAATATCTGCCGCAGGAGGTTGTGCATCTTCAAAAGAGGCCTGAATGCCTTTCTTGAGATCAAAAATATCGAGAGAAGGCGGACACCTACAGAGTAGGGGGAGGCCCGCATGGAAGAGCCTGAAATAAGGGATATGGTTGGCAAGGGGGGGAGCCTAGGTGGCGGGACTTACAAAGGGGAGTGTACTAGGGGGCTAGGAAGAAGTAGCCAAATCACCATTTTAGGTAGACAAATCTGAGAGTAAGATATTGACGGGGTAATGTATATTGTTATGCAAATGTTACTATATGTTGTTTCGTAAATAAAATGGATGCTGCGTCCAAATTTATCCAATTTTGGTGTCATGTGTTTAATAATAATAATTCTTTATTTATATAGCGCACACAGATTACGCAGCGCTGCACAAGGCATGCCAAATTGTTCCCTGTCCCCATGGGACTCACAATCTAAACAACCTAACAGTATGTTTTGGAGTGTGGGAGGAAACCGGAGGACCCGGAGAAAACCCACGCTAACACGGAGAGAACATACAAACTCTTTACAGACGCTGTCGTGTGTAGTTCGGTCAGGCTTAGATAACTTACATGTATGGTCAGGTTTAGATGGCCTTCTTTTCAGCTGCTTATTCCCTGGCCCCATGATGGGTACATGGGTATTGTACACTAAATCCTGTTGATGTATTTTTCTCTCCTCCAAATTGGAGATATTTATTGCTCTGCACTTTTTATTACTCTAATATGGGTGTAGACTGCCTAGGCATCATACGTGGTTACAATTGGCTATGATTAATCATTAATATGCATAAACAGTAAGAGAAATGGTAGAGGAATAGGTGTATGCATTGGCCTCTTCATGGTGCCTGTTCGCAAAGTTAACTCCTTCTTGAATAAAAAAAAGTCATATCCATAACAGTCACCAGCATCATCCTGCCGGGGTCGAGTAACATCAAATTGTGTTGAAAAATAGCTCTATATAGATATCAGATGATAAACCATGCATAAGCTCAAGTGATATCATCATACCATGAATAAACAATAATTACCATACTAAAGTAGAAGCACTTTTAATTTATGGAGTAGGGTTAATTGGGACTTAACAAATAATAGAAAATCTTAGTCCAAAAAAGGTGACATGTAATAATGTGAGCCTACACACTGGATAGTTGTTATAATTGCTAGAAGATTGAGCCAACAAAGCCTACTTTCTGGCAAAACATTTTAAATTGGTTGAAAGTAGCTGAATATGTCCACTTTGGGATTTACTTTACAGAATATATCAGGGAAATGCTTGTAAGCCATGTCTTTTTACAAGCAATTCTTCTCTTCTAGTGCATCTTAAATGAAAACTTATGCAAAGTTAGAGGTGGTTTTCCATACAAATACTCTACCATTTTGTTTCTACAGCTCTAAAGCATTTTCATATTACCGAAATGTTAGCAAGAAGTAACAAACAGATGGAATGGGCTATAACTGCAAGATCAGACTACATATGGTCTCTTCGTAGTCTGTTTCTATGGAGATGCCTATCTATGCATAGGAACTATAGTTACAAAATATCAGGATGTTTTCAATAAAGAGTCATTTTTTTTTCTTTTAAATTGCATTTTCACAATTGAATATAGATGTTACATCACTACTAGCAACTAAATCACAGATTTTCTGGGTTTTACAAAAAAAAAAGTATAGGCCGTAATGTCTGGACAATTCCATCTAGAAATAGAATGAACTATGACAAAGCTGTTATCAGCTGACACTGTCTTCAGATAAAAATGGAAATGCTGGCAAAAACCTTATAGTAAGATATTACCAGTATTGCCCTTTAACTACTACATTAATAAAGTCTAGAAGTACCTGCACACAATGGAGTTAGTATTGCTCAGACAGAAGGAGCTACTTAGTGCATATGAACTCTTACAATGAAAATGAACCCTCCTACATCGTACATTGCCAAAATGAAAACAAACTACTGTGTTTCAGGAATTCTGCACACAGATGAAAAAAAAATTATTCTGAAAAAAACAGTTTCCATCCTTTTTTTTCTGTCACAGGAAACACTAATATGATAGTAGTCACTGCTTCCGTCGTGATTAGAATTTAGAAAACAATGAATTGAACTTTTTTTCTACTATGTCCAGGGGCATGGGCCGTGGGCTGTATCAATATTATAGCCCCTTCAAGTATTGCTGGTAGTGGAATCAGGCTTCTTGGGGAATAGAGGATGTGCCCCTCCTGCCTGCTTTCAGTATGTGGTTTCAGGAACTTTGGAGGACCTTCATGTGTATTGAGAGCAGAAACAGATGTACATGGATTTCATGGGTGCAGGTCCTTCTTAGTATCAAATTTGGTGAGTGGTTTGGGTGGCCATGGGCCCCCTAGAAGGCTTGGGCCCCTGGGTAACACCCAAACTGCCTCCATTATAATCCATAGCAGCACAGTGAACATCCAGGAGGCAAGTTTGTGGCTCAGAACTATAGAGGAATCAGTTTGGCACTCACCAAAGTAGTCTTGATGCTTCATTCAAGAGGTACATAGGGTATGGTTGCCAACTGCAGAAAGGCAACCGGTCATTTTGCCAAATCGAGTGTTTTATATCTCTAAATGCAAAGTTGTTTTGTACTGCGTTGGTGAGTCCTGCTCTATTTCTTCTGTAGAATATTCTTTTAGACTTGGTAACCAATCAGATTGTTATTCCTTATCCTATCAAACTTCATACAGCCCCTTTAATAATAATAATTCTTTATTTATATAGTGCACACAGATTACGCAGCGCTACACAAAGTATGTCAAATTGGTCCCTGTCCCCACACACTCACAATCTAAACAACATAACAGTATGTTTTTGAAGTGTGGGAGGAAACCGGAGGAAACCCACGCAAACACGGAGAGAACATACAAACTCTTTGCAGATGTTAACCTGGGTGGGATTCGAACCAAGGACTCCAGCGCTGCAAGGCAGAAGTGTTAACCACTCAGCCAACGTGCCACCCTAACCCTTTCAAATCATTTTACAAGGGCAGACCTTCTTCCCATAAATAGCACTGGTCAATGATATGGCCATCATGATCAAATGATTAGCATGACCTCAACTGACCTTTAGATTCTTTGTTACCTTATCGTGTACATATGCACATAGGGCAATGGTTGTGAATGAGCATTGATCAGACACTCGATCATCGTCAAAAATCCCAGTAACAGTAAAAACATGATAACACTATCTGTATATCAAAAATTGCAGTGCTGCAGTGATACGAAAGTTGGAGTTTAATAAAGTAACCACCTTGATCTGTGTCCTCGTCTATAATAATTTTAATTTAGCTTTAATTCCTCTGAGTCAGCAAGACAAACTATGGCTGGGCTCTCGGGAGCAATTTCAAGTGTCTTGGCATATGGTGAAAGCATTTTATGTCTTCGGTTTTCCATGACATGTCCAGCCATTTTTAAGTACCGCTAGCATTTTTGATGACAAGGATATGCATGAATTTAGATTATGTTTGAAGTTGGTCATGGAGTTGAATACATATACTTACAGTGACACAGTGAAATGTGGCCAACTTTTGCATATATTTTAAAATACAATGCAGTCATTAAATGCAGTAGAACACACTAATGTAAAATTAGTTCATTCATCATTTTGTTGGTATTGATTTAATATTGCAGTATTGTTGCTTTAGCAATAGCAAATTGTAGAGGCAATACAAAAAGATTTTTATAAAAGTACATTAATTTTAAACATAATAATAAATCTACCGTATATTTTGGACTATAAGGCGCACAAAAAATCCTTTGATTTTCTCAGAAATCAAAGGTGCGCCTTATAGTCCAGTGCACCTTATATATGAACCGTACTTACAGACAACAGCTGCCTTGTACTGTGCAGAGGTCTGCAACCTGCTGGTCATTCATCCTTATAATCAGGTGCGCCTTATATATGAACCTAGACGTTTTAGCAGACATTAATTGATGGTGCGCCTTATAATCAGGTGCGCCTTATAGTCTGAAAAATACGGTAATTTTATAGAAAACATCAATATCGCAATAATTAACACTAGTACATGGATTAAATACCAGGAGTAAACATCTAGAAAAAGCTAAATAAAAAGAAAACAATACAGTATTTTGAAATCATGCAAAAGATGGAATTACACATATATCTGATCATGCTAAAGAACATATCATGAATAGTTACTATAAAGACGTGAACCAAAAATGACAGTATAATACCTATGGACTAGGCTGGAGTCAGAGTGGACAGAAAGCTGTGGGTCCCTGTTCCAACTTCTTGCAGTATCTGTTTTACCTCTCAGATGCCGTGTTCAATTGTGACAAATCACCTGAGGGGTCACTGTGTGGAAAGGGCTCCCACCAATGACCACATGGCTTCTCAAGATTTGCAGGCATTCTCCAGCCTCCCTGGTAGCTGTAGGCTTTGTCTAGGTTCCCAGGGCAGTAATAGTGAAAATTTTACCTGAACAAATAAAATTAAAATGTGTACATCCCTTTCAGCGAATGCTGTTATTGAGAAAAAAAAATCTAATTCCATTTACCAATAAAAAAAAAAGAAAGATATACGGCAGCAGAAAAATGGTCCGTGTCATGTCAGCATGCATTATGGGTAATCACAGACTGCACATTAATATGCTATACCTGATTTTGCATGAAATGATAAAATTGTTTCCCTCCAGCACCACCGAATACAAGAGGCTTGGACGCAAAGCGTATATTTCTACATCAGGGCCTACTTGTGAAAGTTTGCTGGCTACAGTGAGCACGTAGGTGCAGGCAGTAACACCCTGTACTGGCCACCTACTGTGCACCCTTCATGTCCTTTCATGCCTCCATGGCATGGAGATGGCGAAAAGGGATAATACTCACAATTGTTGGTGGTTCGCTAGCATTATTTCAGGTCTTCTACGCCAGTTTTATGCCATAGAAGCCCTGATATACGTCCTTTGATCCTTTCTCAGAAATCAAAGGTGCGCCTTATAGTCCAGTGCACCTTATATATGAACCATACTTACAGACAACAGTTGCCATGAACTGCGCACAGGTCTGCCACCTGCTGGTCATTCATCCTTATAATCAGGTGCGCCTTATACTCTGGTGCGCCTTATATATGAACCTAGACATTTTAGCAGGCATTTATTGATGGTGCGCCTTATACTCTGGTGCGCCTTGTAGTCCGAAAAATACTGTAGTTTGTACTATGTGCAGTTTACCTGTGGATTGTAAAGAGTACGATAGATTCATTTGTGCTACACGTTCTTAATTAATCTGGAGCCCCCTGTACTGCTCCAGCAGAGAACACCAACATTTTTTGTTGCAACTTTAACATAGATCATGCAACGCATTTCTGTTGGACGCTGTGCACCGTAACGCCCCTTTCACTGTAGAATTTTGTGTTGCAGTGGGTGAAGTGAAGCCGCGACATAAATGAGTAGTGCGCAACACAAATGTGTCATGCTAAAATACATGTGCATGCAGTTTGCACTGAAAAGAATGTGCAAAGTCAGACAAAAAAATGGTGTAGGGGCTTTATTAAATGTGGGCCTCTATACCTATATTTCCCAAAACAGAACCGCTTTTCCCTATAGGCTATGTTTGGTACTGCAGCTCAGTTTATCCTATAAACAACCCTTTTCAGCAACTGATATAAAATATGAGAACTCCTCAAATTAAAGGCATATTAGAGGTTAATTTCCTAGGCTTTCTAATAATTTTCCTTTATTATGCACAGACATAATACACAAGGGATGACAGATGTCTAAATTAGGAATCTGATGCATAAAAGGGCAGACAATAATAACCTTGAGTTGCTTAGATTCTACAGGACTACATCCCCCATGATGCCATCTGGCAAGTCATCATGACTCGTACTGAAGGTTGACCATTTAGGATGTAGGACATATGGTGGATGCAATGTTCTTCTCACAAAGGCTCTTAAGGAAACGTGTGGAATAGAAGATAAAAGCAAATTTTCATACAGCGACAAAGAGTTTTGGTTTTGTATCTTGGCCCTGCAGTTGTAATGCCCTGGGTACAGACTTGAATATGAATGTTGATTTATCAAAAAAAAAAGTCCTCAACAAAATGTCGCCTAGGAAAAAAATATCTATGTACCAGTTAGTGACCTTGCTGTCTTTCTCTGGCATCCCCAGAGGATAGATGCAGTGCATCAAAGAAGTGATTGTATTTCATTGCCTTTCTGTAATAAAGCTGCATTTGTGTTCTCTAGTGACAGAAGCAAATCCTGGAGACTCAGGCTCACCCCATCCATCCAGCCCCATTCCTTTACATGTATCATGACATTGCACATAACGCTCGTTACACACTATATTACACCTACGAGAACCTCAGACTAATTAGGCCACGTTCACATTGGCAGATGGGGAACGTATGTACGGCCTCAAACTTGGACCTATTCCTGGACGTATGCCCACCCAGCTACGGCCCGGCTGGCATACGTTGGTGTAAATTTGGCCTAAGAATCCAAGAATGTGGGGTCAGAATGAATGAGTCTCACACATAAAGTGTTAGATTAGGAAGCTGAAATCGGTGACGCATATACATTTGTCCGTAAAATACACATGTTTCATGAAAATCTTATCTTTTGCATTGACTGAAAATAGCTGAAATTTTTATCTGTGTCTGCTGGTGATACACGTGGATTTTATCAAATCATACTTGATTTCCCACTAAGGGCGCTCTTACACATTTGGTGGCATTTATTTTTAGCTTTGCAGCATATTTTTTTAGCTGCCCTATTTATGATGTGTTGGCGCCACAAATTTGATTCTTTTCCCAAAACTCACACATTCTTTTTGTTGCTCACTTTTTCTGTGCTTCTATGATCCCAACACTTTTTAGGGCACAATTTTTGAGCAACAAAAAGCTAGCCTACCAAGTTCTATTTTGCTTTCATGAATGTAGAGTCACATTTTTTGGTTGTGCGCCAATTTATTATGCCCTTGCGACACAATCTAAAATCCACAAGAACCATGAAACACTGTTAATTATTGTGTATTCCAACCAGATTTTGGTAGGTCCATGCAGACAATCATTTTCACTCATTCCCGATTACCAAAACAGCAGATTCAAATGTAGGATCTGAGATTTCCTGCATCTGTTTCCTGATATGCATCCGTTTCTTTTGAAGGTATGAAGATATCAAAACAATTTTAAACTATTTTATGGCATATTGGTGAAGCCGTTTCACATCTAGGGGACTTGCACACAAATTGGATCTTCATCAACAACTGTGGAGTCAAAATGCACAAATTTATTTGCACTGAAATTTTTCTCAACATAAAAACCATGCGCCACATCAAGAAACCAAAATGTGACTCTTGAAAGCATGTAATGAATTACCTGTAATCTAGAGCAAAGGACACCTACAGTACAAGGAGATAGGACCAAATATTGCATTGCAGAAATGGGGAACTATGAAACACGGCAAACCTTTGGACCAACTTATATGTGGCTTGCTGTAAATATTTTCTTTTCAAAATTTTCGTAAGAATATTAACAAACAATGAGAAAGATTTGTGGAATAGGAGAAAATTATGAAAATTTTGGGGTAAATCCACATGTGTTACAAGGTTATATTTCCTTACTGTTAGGCTATATTCACACGAACGTATGGGGATGTATATACGTCCCCCATACAGGGCAATGGGCTCACGGCGCCCTACGGGAGTGGAATGGTGCTGCATATGTGCGGCATCGTACCGTTCCATAGCCGGGGAATAGGACATGTCCTATCTTTCCCAGCAATACGGCACCATGGCCATATATCGCTAAGCAGAGGGGCAGGGGTGAGCAGCGCTACCCTCTACCCGGTACCGATGTATGCCCATCGTACTATGGTATGGAGGGCATACATCATGTGAATGTAGCCTTAGCAAGTTCAAAACGATTTTTTCTGGCTGCGGTCCATTAGATTATATACAGCAGCAAGACCTGAGGAACTGCATATTACAAAAGGGGATAGTCTAACTGTAGCTTGTTCTAGTCTCACATAACAAGTCATATAACTGATATCAGTCCTATATGAAGTTACATCACTCCAATATAATAGAGAGCATCTTTTTATGCCCCAGAAGGTCACATTACAATTTCTGTAAACCATAAACAGCTCTTGTAATGGTCTCACTTGTTTTTGGATGTCTCTCTGGAATTGTGGGGATTGTTTTTGTATGGTGACAGCTCCTGGTATGTGATCTTCATGAACAATTGTTGATTTTGTTCCTTGTCTTAAAAATCTGCACCACACTTTGTGCAACCCTGACCTGAACCCTTGCCTCTTATTTATAATCTTATAGACTTGCTCAAGCTGCTCATCTTTGTGCTTTGGAAGAAAATGAATATTAAAAAAATGTGACATGGTACATAAAGCACCTTTATTATTCTAATATAAAAAGAATTGTGAGCAACATTAAAAAGAACATATTGTCAAGAAAGGGAAGAAGTATGAGTCCTGAGCTTTCCACAGTCTCTGCTCTACTTATTCGTTTAAACAGTTCTAAACTGCAGTCGACAACTAGGTGGTGGTCCTTACCCTGGATAAGTACACAGTACAGTAAGATACAAGAGAGACAACAAGGAAAAGCCAGACAAACTGGGTAAAAAATGAAGATGGTGGTAAGGTGCAAACTTGGCAGGCAGTACAGTAGTCAAAGTTAAGGCAAAATGTTAGAATTACAGTAGAATAAAGAAGAAAATTGCAATGGAGCCATAAGACCAAGGCAGTAACAACCATATAAAGAACAAGCAGCTATATATAAAGTGATTGGAGGCCACTCTAGAAAGACAATTGGTGCATTCCTCCAGCACTCCCATAGGACTGCCTGCACACACAGTCCCAGCCCAGACAGGGTTGTCAATCAAACCACAGAACTACCGGGGGTGATTCCCGGCAAGGGAAACTGATCTGAGGAACCTTGCTCCAGCAAACACTAAGAAGCAGGGAAGGTACAGAAGGAGTCATTTCAGAGAGCTCTGACACATATAAAAAGCATCTAGCATACCACTAAAAATGCCACTAAGTTAGCTATTTTGGCATATATTAACATATTCCCAGACCAAGGCGAAGGGCCAAACACATAAAACCCCCACTTGGGTGGACATCTTAGTAAGTACCGTAGATCAAACTGTGCAGAACAGAAACTCAATTTGTTTTTCCCAATTAAAACAAATATAGAAACCAAACATACAATAAACATAAATCATCCTATTCAGGGCTCAGTGGCTCTAATACACTCCCTACTCAAGCCATCATTTTATACATTGACTTTCACTTTGCCAGCGACATATTTGCTGCTTTGACTTTCTGCTTATTCAATGACAAGCTTTATTGTTATTTTCATGCTGTGTGAATCACTAAATGCCCTATATGAGCCCAACAAATCTACCAATCACACCCTGAGCACAGATGACTCCAGGGCATCTAATGAAAGATTTGACCATCTGAAATGTCTTTCCCTTGTTTCATTACTTTCTGTTCTCTTCAGTAGGTATCCAGCAATCAGACTAGGTGATTTAATGCACAAAAGCTATTCCAGCCCTCACATAGCTGAACATCACGGCCCATAGCAGGAGACATCTTCTCCTGGTAGATCTAGCAGAAAGAGATAGCAGAAAAATGAACAGGTACCTCACAGTATGGAAATATCCTGATGCTGAAGGAATCTGTTACTCTTAATGTACCTGATCACAAGAAAAGTACTGTTCTTCACCAAATTATTGTTATGTTAATATTTTGTGTTGCTTTTTGGTCGGTGATTTAGGCCCCCACCAGAAAAGTGTATCTACAGTGTAGAAAAGTGTATATACAATTGTATCTACCTCTCAGCTAAGAGTAGGATCAGTTTTCTGTAGATTTACATCATCTAATATTCTGGCTACTGGTTATCATTATGTGAAGTTTAAAAAGCTTCTCCAATTTTTGCATATAAATGGCCTCTCCACACTTAAGGTCACATGTCGGTTATGGTAGTATGGAGAGGGCTCACAGGCTGAGCTCTCTTTATGCAAGCTAAGTGTTTGCTGCATATTGCAGAAAACACCCACCAGCAAACCTGCCATCAGTGCTAGCACTAATGCCGATAAAGCCACCTGGAGCATGTGGGCACTGCCATATTGGCTTAAATCGTCGCTCCCCGTGACGTCATCACTGAGCAATGATCTGTCACCATGACAGACTCTGGTCTTTATAAGAGCCAAGGGTATGTAATTTCTTAAGATCTATTACAATGTGCTAGTGGCACATTGTAACAGATGATGTACTAAACCCACATATACTGCCATACTGTACTGTTAAATGTGTATTAAACACATTAAAAGCTATATAAATTTGGTTTCCAATTGATCATACTGACCCAAAGAATAAAGGGGACATGTCATTTGGGGCAAACAGTGAAAGCCATAAAATATAAGCCTACAAGTAAATGGAACAAATACCTTTTTTTTACTGATTTTCCCACTTCCCGAAACACGGCATGGAATATTAAGTATAATTTGTTGCACAGAAAATAAACTCACACACAGCTCTGTCCATGAAAAATAAATAAGTTATGAATTTTTGAAGGTGGAGGAAAATAGAAACAGAAAAACTAAAAAGGGCAAAGTTGTTAAGTGGTTAATATGTGTTTGGTGAGATTGCAAAATACCTGCTAATAAGATGATAAATAGGAGGGCAATTATTATATTTGGCACTAGGTGTTGCTTTATGGCCCCCGATTTTAGCATTTGTACTGCTTTTAATTTGTGGTGCACAACTTTAATGTAATTGGCGCACCTTAAGATGAACAAATGAGCCACAGAAATGATAAACCACATTTATGAAGGGGTTTAGAAGTTGGTAGATCTGCGTTCTATTGGTCTGATCATGCTACAAAAAAGTGCAGGAAAATAGAAGTGAAGGAACATTTTGGGATGCAAAAGCTGTGCCCAAATTGAGAAACAAAAAAAAAAAAGGTTGTGTCGGAAAAGTAAGGTTTGTGTGGCATCGACAATCTGTAAATCTGTTGGAACATGAACAAAATAAAAAACCCTGGGATTGCATGACAAAAAAACAGGTGCAAAACCATGAATAAATGTTCCCTTTACATCAGTCATGGTGAACCTTTTAGGGACCAAGTGCCCAAATTACAACCGAAATCCACTTATTTACTGTGAAGTACCAACATGGAATTTTAAGCAGTAACTTACTGCTACCTGTTCTTCCACATCTTTCAATTGTATCGGCCATCTGAGGCCACCAGTTGAAAGGAAGGCAAATTCAGATTATCATTGTAGCTTCTCTCCAGGGTCTCTCTGTAGAGGATGAATGGTCGGGTCCAGCAGTAGGATCTCCAAAGATAATGTAGTTTTGTCAAGACCTTCTCACTTTTCCCGCAGTTCCAAAGAGCCAACAAAGTGTCGAATAGCGCTGAGAGCAGCAACTCTTAATTTGTCTGGGACTGCAGGAAGATTTAGTGTTTGGTGAACTCTGTCCTGGGGTGATGGCCTGAGTGCCCATAGAAAGGGTTCTGAGTGCCACCTCTGGCACCCGTGCCATAGGTTCGCCACCACTGCTATAGATGTTATACAGTGAGTGGAGCTGTCTGTTCCTGGTTCAACTTGATATGTAGCTATGTTGCATTATTACTGCATGCTATACTCCCAAGTAAATAAAATGGTTTGTCAGGGGATCAGAATTTTTTTTATATATGGGAGTGGTATCAAACTAATAAACAGCATGCATGCTCTGTCGACACCATGACACTGCTGAGATTCTGTATACAAAAAAAAAATTCATGAACTGCCAGTTATTTTATACCCCTCGGGCCCATACACAAAAAAAAAAACAAATTCCGGAAAACTTTTTAATGGAAAAACTGCAGCATTCCTGCACAACTGTGTATTGAGCTACAGTATATACTTCTTGCTCGATCATCTGTGTATATCCTCAGAAGCAAGGCATTAGCTTAGCATACATTAGTGTGAAGACTTTCAATTATGCACATTTATGCTTAATAGGCACCCAACAGACCCCACGGCCTATAATGGCATAAGGTCGATCATGGAGTCTTATATTTTATAAATTTCTATACATCTGTTGCATTGTTCACATTTCCAAAGTTTAGCAAGCCAAAATCACTGATCATATTCATTTCACAAATTCTGATGATTTCTAGAAATTCTAAAGATGCAGATCTGAAAGAACGCTGAGCGAGATCTGTAGCATCCGGTAACATTTGCCTTTTTATGCTTTTGTCTAGCAGGGTTGAGAACAATATTCATTACTCTTTCCTCCTACATGTGTCAGCAGCTCTACAATAGGAATTCAGCTTTGTATAAAAACTATTGTGCATTCAGAGAAGCTTCTGTGAGGCACGCTCCGACGTACGACAAGTGTTCAGGATGATTCGTGGAATTTATAAATAGAGTATAGTAGCATGTCGCTTCACTCGTGTGCCAGATAGAAAACCTCAATAACCTCAAGGTATCTTCACTTCCGATTTTTGCTCTAACTACTTTGTATTTTGTTTGATACCTCCGGACAGAGCTGTAAAACATATTTAACTCTAGTCGCCCCATATAACTATATACTAAATCAACAAATGGTTTATAGTATTAAAATAACAATAACGCAAAGGTTTTTAATTATATTTGAAAAATATATCATCAAAGGGGTCTCAGCTGTTAGACCAGCAATAATTGGCAGAGCGGGGATGGCAAGTTCCCCTTCCCTGCTCCACAGCCCAGGGTCTTCCAGGTTTTGCCCATGCTTTACAGAAGCTCCTTCCTGTGCTCCACTGACTTCAATGGGAGTTCCTGTTGATTTACAGGACAGACCAAACCCACTACTCCAAAGCGTCCAAAGGAGACATTGGGAACTTACGGTCCCCCATTCTGCCGATCATGCTCCGTAGGATAGGGGATAAATATAGTTAATGATATAACAGAAAAAAACAACAACATTAGGTCAGCTGAAAACGGAGCCGTATGTTGGTCCGACTCAACTGAGTTGCCGTCTGTGGCAAAATCACTGGAAGGGATATTTAATTTTGGTCTTCTTTTGCCATTATTTGGCATGGCTGTGCCTTGTGCCTTATTGTGTGCCACATTGACATGATTTTAAAGCCACTTACACATGCACCATCATTGTTGTTCCATTGCTTTGTGGCGGATTTATGTTTTGCGACATTCTGGGACAATAAGTCCCAACAGTACTCCAGTGCCCTTCTGGTGCAGAGGCAGCAAGATAAACCATTACAAATTGAGTGGAATTACAGTATCTCCCATAATATCTCACTGGGCTGCCAAGCTCACATCTGACTATCCCGAATGTGGATTAAATTTGAAGCAGCAAATACAAACACTAGTATGGTACTCTTGAGCGGGGAGAATATTTTACACCTTGACATTTGTTGTACATGCCATGAATGTCACCAGAGTGAACATGGATCAAGCCTTCATACATGTGATTTCTAGAGCAAGGTCAAATTAATCTCAGATCTCACTGCTACTTGTACAAATCATAAGTGAGATAAGATATCCAGCAATGACATGATGACAGGAGCCAAGGTTTACCCTTGAGTAATCTCCTTTATATTGTTATAGCCAAAAATAATTTCTTTGCTCTATAAACCTCTCCCCACATCCACATTGGTGTCTCTTCCAGCAGATTCTGAAAATATTGCAGCATGACATGAAATCTGGATGAGCCCCATCCTAGTCAATGACATCCGACTGATGCTGATGGTGCCCTATTGTGTGATAGATCTGGCGGGCACTCCGCCATAAGATCAGAACAATGGACGTGAACAATACAGATGTGAACAGAGCCTAATCCTGTTTGTTCAGTCTCCTCTGACAATGTCTTGGAGCTTACAAGCAAACAGAGTCGGAGCCTGGATCATCGCCATTGACTGGATTTTGTTGTTCTAGACTTCCCATCCCTCCCGTCTTTATATTATTACACATCTCTTTTTTCCAGTATTTGTATGACTTTGCCGTCAGTCTACGATGATAAATACGCCCCATACTGGCTTCGTTACACCATAGTCTACTTGCCCTTTGTTGTCAGAGCGTCTGTCATACCCTGCAAACATGTTATAAATATGTAGATAAAGACGTTCCTCTGGGGCATGCCTCGCTGCCTGATAAATGCTGTGTGCCAGATTACTCCGGTCGACCTTAACGTTCCTCTGCCAGTCTTTAGGTCAAGGAGATGTGAACACATCAATGATTTCATTGTATATCAGCTGAAAAACAGCAATGCAGGTTGACTTTCTTATACAGCAATTACTTTCCTCTATATTTCTACCTTCTCCTAAGGGAACACAGAACTATTCCAGCCAGCAGCCTCATACTGTAATAGTCCAGGTCGCAGGGATCCATGCTTCGTGCCATTTGATTCATCATTGTCTAAGTATAACTATCATTAAACATTCAATGGGTTCAGATAAGTGGTAATTGTGCCATTTTCATTACGTTCTTACTGGAAAAATGCAATTGGATTTTCCAGCATATGCTTGAAGGTATTTTAATTCTGGGATGGCAATAGTTCAGCAGTGACATAGACAGTTAGACATAACTGTGCATAACATTGGAATTCACAATGGTCTATAAACCACAACTCAGAAGTCTAGCTGCAAAAGTAATAACACGCGCGGACATCCTCCCCACCAGTCCTGCAGGTTTTACATTTCACCTTGTGTTTCCAGTAGTTTTTGGCACAGTTTGTAGTCATTGGCTTATTATAGTCATTACTGACCCATGACTGATTATTTGATGATTTACTGAAACTCCCATCTAACATAAAGCAAGGGTATACAGCAGATAGCCAAGAGGTAGTTACTGGAAATGATTAGGTCTAATCATGCTTCTAGCGTGTTGCTTCTAGCAGGAGTAACTCTTCTTTCAGCTTCTTGTGCCCTTGTTTTTAAATAAAAAATGATTTTAACCCCTTTATGACCAGGCCTTAAAAGGCTTTACTGACCGGAGCATTTCTACCAATTTTTCATACTTATTATTTAAAGGGCCATAACTTCCTTTTTTGTGCAAAACCGTAAATTTTTTTTTTTGCTGCATTTTTTTGTGACACATAGGGATAGTTAAAAATAAAAAACTTAGGAGACCTTTTTTCCTTTTTATTTTTTTGGGGGGTTAGACATACAAAAACTGGACAAAAATATTTATATTTTTGTAATGCATAGTAAGTATTTTTTTATTTCCAAATTAACTCACAATGACCTCCATAAATTAATTGTGTGTGACAATTGTTTTGATCTAAAATATGTACAGTCTGGGGTAAATCGGCGACTATGCCAATGTTTGTCAAAGTGTAGCGGGGGATTTCTTAAAATGTATTGGGGAATATTAATGTGTATTTTTAAAAATTTATTATTATGTGATGTGTGTATGTGTTTTAACTTTATATGTCCCCCATGAGGTCATAAAAGAACCCTGAGGACATTTTTTTTAATTTTTTTTACTGCTAGTTTTGCACATGTTACTGGGGCATTTGTAAGAGCCACAGTTACAGGGGAAACGACCCCCGTGGGGGCAGATGTTTGGTCAGCACGGGTCTAGGTCTAGTCAGACCCAGCACCCCTGATTAACCCCTACAAACGTGATTGTCTGTAGAGCTGACGGCAGAACAATGCTGTAAAGGATGAAGAAGAAAGAAACGGTAATAAAACACTTCTCCCTAGGGTCAAAAGACATTGCTGCAGACTCCGGACCAGCGCCAGTGTCAGTAGGTGGTCCAGAGGAAGTTAAAAATTATGCAAAGGAGTCAGAGGGGCTCTGGGCTCCATAGCTGTTTATTGGGTCCAGAGCCATCAGTCTCATTCTCAAACATTTTTAACCATTTTTTTTTGTAAAAAATTTTTTTTTTGTTTTAGCAAAATAAGCTAAAAGGAGAATGGATCCTGCCAGAGGGGGGCACACGCCAGCATGTAAGTGTGCTTGGCTTATAAAACTTGATCTTGGTCATAAATTTCCTTTAGCTTCAGCACCAACATCAAACTCCATATTATGAATGGATTTATCCAATTATCACCTATTCCAATTGTCTTTCCACAATGTATCTTTCAAACCTTCCAATCTTCAAAGGGACCACGATTCTCCATTTTTTATGAAGGACAAAGAATTGTTCAACTATTTACTCAAATTATATTTAGGTCAACAGGAGCTGCATGATCTGTACATTATTTAGACGATGGACCAGCGGTTTCAGGGGACTTAACCTCCACGAATAGTAGCTTCTATTTGGGTTGACTTTTGCTGGGCCTAGGCCTATGTAGGATGCTCCTTTAATCTTGTATGCCAGTCCAACAGAATCAGGATCAGTAAAGATAATCTTGAGGCAAGCATGATGTACTCCTGACGGTGCAGTCACATTGCAGTTTTGCAATCAGCTTTGAGGTGGTTTTAGAAACAGTTCTGTTAATTTAACAGGTGACAGACATTTGTGAAACAGGTTTCCCCTTCAAAATCAAATTCATCCAATCAGTTTATGTCTTTTGCCTGTCAAATTAACAAAGTTGCAGCTAAAATCACCTAAAAACTGATTTCGATGCAAAACTGATTGCAATGTGACCTTAATTGTGCGGTCACATGTTGCAGTTACAACTGCATCGCAATCAGTTTTGAGATGGTGTTTTGCAAATTTAACAGGTGAAAGACATGAAGTGAATGGGTAAATTTGATTTTAAGGGGGAAACCTGTTTATCAATCACCTCTTCAACAAATGTCTTTCACCTGTTACATTAACAAAACTGAATAGGCAATTAATATGTTCAATATGTTTATGTTTTTATCTGGCTGTTTTACAAGTTTATAGGTGTTTTAATATGTCTTTTATGTGAACATTTTGTATACAGTGGGTACGGAAAGTTTTTAGACTCCTTTAAATTTTTCACTTTTTTTTCATTGCTGCCAATTTATATGATCAAAAAAGACAGGTATGTACCTTTCCTAATCAAGTCCAATCAGTATACTTAAACACAGCTAGACTCCAATAAAGGAGTAGAACCATCTCAAGGAGGATCAGAAGGAAATGGACAGCATGTGAGCAGTAGGGTAACTTGAAGCATTCAGGCGCCAGTCAAAATGTGTTCTAGGCCCCCAGTTATATTGTATGGTTTATAGCATCAGTATTCTCATATAGGTACACCATATTGGACCCCTAAACCTTTGGGCCCGATTGTGACTGCACTCTCTGCACCCCCTCAAGATATATTTCAGTTTTTCTTGTTTAATAAATTAGTAAACATTTTTACATTTCTGTTTTCTTCTGTCAAGATGGGAGCAAAGTGTACATTCATGAGCAAAAAAAAATTTTTTTTTGATCTTACCAATTGGCTGCAATGAAACAAATTGTGAAAAATTTGAATAGGTCACTGTACAATAAAGTGCACTATAATTTTAAACCATTTTTGTCCACTGTCTTTTTATTTGTGTCTTCTTGATGACATTGTATTGAGAGTTTCCCGACACATGAGTAGCATTCTTTTAGAAAATTGGCAGAATTGATCACCGTGTTCACCTTTTTCACAGGGAGCTCAATGATTTTACATATAATTTTATTTTTTTAAAAAGATATTCATATCAATTATGATGAAAACAGGTGAATTTGGCAGGACAAGCAAACCATCTTATGTCAAGTGTCCTATCTATGCCAACATACCAGAGGTTGTGAAAAATAAAAGTGATCTGTTTTAAACATTACCCATGCATTTAGTACTTGGCACACAACATTTATCTGCCGTGCATACTTTTAGATAGTTGGTTTTGAACAAACTGCTCTCTGCAATTACTTTTAGTTTCTCTGAGTTTGATACCTAGTGGTCTAGAAAACCTGAAGATTGAGCTTTTCTGGGTAATAGCCCATAAGTCAGTTTACTCCCTGATGGTACCTAAATATGGATGCATTGGGAAACTATTGGAGGAGATAAGATAATATGGCACAGTTACTTACCCGGCCGACGGAGTTCACCCAAAGTGCATTGTCCGACGACAATGCACTGTGCCGCAATTCACAAAGATCGTGCGCCCGATTTCGTGCGCGTCGCTTCTCCGCTCAGGTCCGCCGGAGTTCACCATCTTCTTCCCGATGTATGTAAATGCATTGGTTGCACCACAATTTGAATATTAAATCCTGCGCTCAGTCCGAATCAGTCGGATCCTCCGACGGCCTGTCCCCCCATTTCTGTCTCATGAAAGCCGGCAATGATGCGCCAAAATCCGATTGATCGCATGCAACACTATTCCCTTCTAAATAGCTGTCACAGCAGGGCAAATCCTGAAAATTTCCAAAATCCGACGAAAGTGCGTTCTGCGGACCCTTTGTAAATAAGCCCCAATGTCTTTCCAGCAGAAATCAGAGAATAAAAGTTATTTGAAGTTTCTAAAACAAATTAACTTAGATCTTAGATCAGGTTTCATCCTAATAAAACATTAACCTATTGTTTATAATACGAAACATGGTGGCATCTTGTCCTTTCTTGAATCTATGGTGTTATCTCACACTTACACAAAGTCCATGGCGTTACCTCGCATGAAGTACATGGCGTTACCTCGCATGAAGTATATGGTGTTACTTCACACAAAGTCTATGGTGTTTCTTTGCACTCAAACAATTGAGTGGTGTAACTTTTCACTCACTAGGAGTCCATGGCATTACCTTGCACTCACTTGACACCCCGTACCCTTCTCCTCCACTTGGCGTATGCTGCACCTGGGGTCCAAATGGACGTGTGAATGTGGCCTCACAAAAAAGTCCATGACATTACCTGACACTCACACAAAGTCCAGGGTGTTACCTTAGACTCTGTTGAAGTCTATGGGGGTTTTTGGTGCACGCGACCGGATTATGGCGCATCGGCGCCGGCATGCACGCGACGGAAATCGGGGGGGGGGGGGATGGCCGTCGGAAAACCCGACGAATTCGGAAAAACCGTGGAATTTTTTAAAAAATGTGTTGCTTGACATGCACTTATCTGCAGCGAGGATAGCTTGGTGAACTCCAATGAACTTCGACGGACTTCAACGCAGCAGCGACACCTGGTGGACATCGGGCGCACTACCTTAGTGAATCGCCGGAAGACCCGAATCAGCGTCGGAGAATCCGCTGCTGGATTGCAAATGGACCGGGTAAGTAATATGCCCCAATATGTGTTACTTTGCACTCTATGTATCTCTCTTTTTCATTAATGTAGTATAGCAGGAAAATCAGTACAGAATAAGTCCACTATGTTACTAAACCAGAGATTGCTTCAGCAAGGAGTGAACATCATTTCATCTCTACAGCCAAAACCGCTATCTAATCAACAAAAAGAGAGTGATGACCCAGTGCAAATCTTGTCAAGACTGCCATCCTAACTGTGTCTTATCAAGAACTGGTGGTGCCTTGCCAGGGCCATGGCTGTCAAAACCACCATCATGTCTTATCAAGAACAAGAAGAAGGAAGGCTGTTAACTTGTAATAATATTACTACATATAGCAGTAAGTGAGCAGTGAGTGACCTCTCATCTATAGATGTAGCCTTGCTGTGTTTAATTATAACTCTCCTTTAGGGCGAAACATTATAAGACAAAAAAGAAATTCAATATTCAGCACCTGATCTTCATAAGTCAATTTTGACATCTTGAATTGGATGGTTAATATTTCCGCAATTTTTATTCACAAAGCAGAAGCACCAAATTCATCATGACAATAAGCTGTTTTTTGACCCATAACATTCACCTTTCAAGAAGACCTTGATCCCCTCAGCAAGAGTAGAGTGATTGGAAGAAGACCAACTCTGGCTCATGGAGCAGGGGGTCAAGATGTCCGGAGGCAGTGTACGTACATTGATTAGTGCAATCAAATTTCTTCAAGTGTCCTTGAGGTTCAGATTATTCCCATAGTATAAGAATGTCATTAATCAGTGAATATAGCAGGGAAGGAAATCATCTTAAAAACTACTGAAACTATGTCTACCTGGAAATATTACAATACATAGAAACCGCGGAATTTAAAAACCAAATTGTGTCGCAAGATCAGCACTGACATGCACTGGGAAGAAGAAGGTGAACTCCGGCGGACCTCAGTGGGGGAAGCGACACATGCAGGAAATTGGACGCATGATCTTAGTGAATTGCGGCAGCTCTGAATTCTCGCCGGACATTTCGGATCGGCAGTTTCAATGGGACAGGTAAGTAAATGTGCCCTATGAGTCTCATCCTGCAGGAAACACTGGATGGAAAATATAGCAAACTGCTTCTTTCCATCCTCCTTCTTATGCTGAGCGACTTATATGTATGCTCAGCGGTGGTCATAAGAACCTATGGGGGATGGTTGTGACTGTGTTGTATCCATCCCAGGCCTCCACTGAACACACACTCAGTGATGTACTGTCCGTATAAAGAAAGTGACATCACTTGGGGAAACACCCTGATTATCACCAGCAGCAAATCATTGACTGCTGCCGATGTTCACTTCTCCCGCTTTCAGAGCGTACAGTGTGATACGTCCTAGCTCTCCAAGAACATATAGCGAATCCGAGTGATATACTCTTACAATGGAGGGCTACCTCATTGTATGAATGTAGCCTACATTCTGAACCACCTGAGACTAATGGAGGAGGGAGAAGGTGTGGACAGAGCTGGATTATCATTGTAGCTCCTGTTCGAGGTCATGTCATTATTAAATTGAATTTCTCCTCCTTTCCACTGTATTGGTGACCTCAGAGAGCACTTGACGATAAATAAGGAGGTTTTTTATTGTAGTTTTGCCATCACTGGCCTAGAATATATGAAATGTCAGGCTATAAGTTTTTAGGTCAGAATTGCTATATGAATGTCTTAATTTTGGAGAAGTATAAGAACTGTGCAGCAGTAAAGGAAGGGTTAAAGAAGCATGGCGGTGTCATTTACATAGCATTTCCAGTGATGACATTTAATTATATTGCTGATTAGTCTCACTGCTGCTTCTTCTCAGGACTATCTGCTGCATTGCTGATAACTGCTCTGTACTTGAAGTCAATGTTTTGTTCCTTCTTTTTTTTCCCCTCTTGTTTTAATTGTAAGAGTCGCACGAGCAATGAAATGCAAAATTTTGCATTATCCAATTATTCCTTTGCGTACAATTATCCAACATTACTGCATCTTATGGAAAAAAATAGAATCATAAAAATCATTTGAGCAAAATTGTTTCTCAATATACTGTAACCACTGACCTCTACAATGCAGCTCGAAATGACGCCAAGTCTCAATGCACTTTATACTTGGGCATGATAAATCTAGCTCCTGCCTAGCAGTCTGTGATTATACAGACAGATATTACAATGCATTGCCAACAGCTAGCACAGCTCATCTCTCAGTTCATCTCCCAGGACTATCAAGAATTGGGCGTACTAAACTAGTCCACCCAATATAAGGCTGGATAACTGCTCCCTTATACACCAATGCATTTATTTGTCAATTCTGTAGTCCAGTGAATATTGCCTTTAGTCATGATTAGAGATGAGCGAGCGCTAAAATGCTCGGGTGCTCGTTATTCGAGACGCACTTTTCCCGATGCTCGAGTGCTCGTCTCGAATAACGAACCCCGTTGAAGTCAATGAGAGACTCGAGCATTTTTCAAGGGGACCGAGGCTCTGCACAGGGAAGCTTGGCCAAACACCTGGGAACCTCAGAAAAGGATGGAAACACCACGGAAATGGACAGGAAACAGCAGGGGCAGCATGCATGGATGCCTCTGAGGCTGCTTAAATGCACCATTATGCCAAAATTATGGGCAACAGCATGGCCATGACAGAGTGACCGAATGAGGCTAGATAGCATCTAAAACATCCAATAATTGACCCTGACACTATAGGGGACGGCATGCAAAGGCAGCGGCAGCAGCGGCAGGCTAGAGAGTGGCATGGCGACATACCCCAAATGGACTCAGGCTTTAAACCAATTAAAAAAATTCCTTTTTGTGAGGATAACATGTAGCACTGTATGTATCAGTATTTTGCCTGGTTAAGGCGGCAGAGAGGAACCAAAGGAGGTGAGCAAGAAGCACTGAAATGATTTCCTATGTGAACAAAAGGTTGATGGTATATTTAGTTGATAACACAGCATGGTGGCGACATAGTGACCAAGTTCCATAACGTATCTGGTGAAGCACCCAAAAAATGAGCCTGACACAGCTCGTTTGATAGTGGGACGACATGTGGAGGCAGCCATGGAGACGACTTCCATGATTAAGAGCGACAGTATGGGGCATTCATATTGCGCTGCTATGATTGAGTTCCATTATGTAGCCTGACACAGCTCGTTTGATAAGGGGATGATGTGCTGTATTTCCTCTCGCGCTCCAGCGTCTGGGGTATAGACAGTTGAAAGTTGCGCAAGGAGACATTGGTGGACGCTGTGGAGGATCGTGTAGGCAAAATGGAAAGGAAACAGCAGGGCAGCATGCATGGATGCCTCTGAGGCTGCCTAATCTTGGGATGGAGCTGGCGGTCCGCTGCCGCCTGTCCAAGCCCCTGTCTCTCGGCTCCTCCCCAACCAAAATGGGCCTGGGGGCCAGAAGCGATTACTTTGAAAAAATTATAATTTTCAAAGCAGGCGGGGGCTACAAACAGCACTTCTAAGTACCTTTTGTATAAGATCAAGTGGAGTACTGTTGTTACAAGTAATTGGCTTGGTTATGGCGGGTGAGGGGAATGTAAACAGATGTGCAAGAAGTGCTGAAATAATATTGGTAAATGATAAAAGTTTGCCAGTATATTTTGTGGATTACACAGCAGGGTGGCGACAAAGTTAACAAGGTTGATGTGGAAGCCATGAAAACAACCCAAAATTCTGCCTGACACTTCTCGTTTGCTAAGGAGACGATGTATGGAGGCAGTAAGGTAGTAGTAGATTAAAGGTGCTGCAGTTAAAACTATGTTAGTTGGATCTTGGGATGGAGCTGGTGGTCCCCTGCCAGGCGAGCTTTCTCCTGTCCAAGCCCCTGCCTCTGCGCTCCTCCCCACCCAAAATGGGCCTGGGGGCCAGAAGCGTTTACTTTGAAAAAATTATAATTTTCAAAGCAGGCAGGGCTACAAACAGCATTTCTAAGAACCTTTTGTATAAGATCAAGTGTAGTACTGTTCTTATAAGTAATTGGCTTGGTTATGGCGGGTGAGGGGAATGTAAACAGATGCGCAAGAAGCGCTGAATTAATATCGGTAAATGATAAAAGTTTGCCAGTATATTTTATGGATAACACAGCAGGGTGGCGACAAAGTTAACAAGTTTGATGTGGAAGCCCTGAAAACAAACCAAAATTCAGCCTGACACAGCTCGTTTGCTAAGGGGACGATGTAAAGAGGAAGCTATATGGACGACTTTGGGAGGCAGCTATGGAGATGATGTGTGGAGGTAGCAATGGAGACAACGTGTGGAGGCAGCTATAAAGACGACGTGTGGAGGCTGCTATGGAGACAATTAAATTTGGATAGTGCCTGTATGTGGCAGTCCAAAACAATTTTCAAACCAGAGGAGCAGGTAGGTGGTCCTCCAGAAAAATTAATTAGATTGAGTGCCGGTATGTGGCAGTCCAAAAAAGTTTTCAAACCAGAGGACCGGGTGGGTGGCCCTCCAGAAAAATAAAATACAAAGAGTACTATAGCTAGAGCCAGTTGGCCCGGGCAAAAAATAGCCAGTTTCCTCTGCTTTAGTGTACAAAAAGGAGGAGTAGGAGGAAAATGAGGAGGAGGAGTGCATACATTATTCAGGTTGAGCTTCTTTCACCTGGTGGAGAATGGAAATCCTGAGAAATCCAGGCTTTATTCATCTTGATAAGCGTCAGCCTGTCAGCGCTGTCAGTCGACAGGCGTGTACGCTTATCGTTGATGATGCCACCAGCTGCACTGAAAACCCGCTCAGACAACACGCTAGCGGCAGGGCAGGCAAGAACCTCCAAGGCGTACAGCGCCAGTTCGTGCCACATGTCCAGCTTTGAAACCCAGTAGTTGTAGGGAGCTGTGTGATCATTTAGGACGATGGTATGGTCAGCTACGTACTCCCTCACAATCTTTCTGTAAAGATCAGCCCTACTCTGCCGAGACTGGGGACAGGTGACAGTGTCTTGCTGGGGTAACATAAAACTGGCAAAGGCCTTGTAAAGCGTACCCCTGCCAGTGCTGGACAAGCTGCCTGCTCGCCTACTCTCCCTTGCTACTTGTCCCGCAGAAGTACGCCCTCTGCCGATAGCGCTGTCAGAAGGGAAGAACTGTTTCAGCTTGTGCACCAGGGCCTGCTGGTATTCATGCATTCTCACACTCCTTTCCTCTCCAGGGATGAGAGTGTAAAGATTTTGCTTGTACCGTGGGTCCAGGAGAGTGAATACCCAGTAATCGGTGCTGGAATAAATTCTTTGAACGCAAGGGTCACGGGATAGGCAGCCTAGCATGAATTCACTCCCCTCACTGGCCTGACTGTCCATTTCCTCCAACTCCTCCAACTCCTCTTCTTCTGCCCATACACGCTGAACAGTGAAGGACTGAGCAATGCTCCTCTCTTCTGTCTCGCCAACATTCTCCTCCTCTTCCTCCTCATCCTCTTCCACCTCCTCCGATATGCGCTGAGAAACAGACCTGAGGGTGCTTTGGCTATCAACAAGGGAATTTTCTTCCCCCGTCTCTTGTGACGAGCGCAAAGCTTCTGACTTCATACTGATCAGAGAGTTTTTCAACAGGCCAAGCAGCGGGATGGTGAGGCTGATGATGGCGGCATCGCCACTGACCATCTGTGTTGACTCCTCAAAGTTACTCAGCACCTGACAGATATCAGACATTCACATCCACTCCTCATTGTAGACTTGAGGAAGCTGACTGACCTGACTACCAGTTCTGGTGGAAGTTGACATCTGGCAATCTACAATCGTTCTGCGCTGCTGGTAAACTCTGGATAACATGGTTAATGTTGAATTCCACCTCGTGGGCACGTTGCACAACAGTAGGTGAGCGGGCAGTTGGAGGCGGCGCTGCGCTGCCCTGAGAGTGGCAGCATCTGTGCTGGACTTCCTGAAATGCGCACAGATGCGGTGCACCTTCGTGAGCAAATCCGACAGATTGGGGTATGTCTTGAGGAACCGCTGAACTATGAGATTTAACACATGGGCCAGGCATGGCACATGTGTCAGTCTGCCGAGTTGCAGAGCCGCCACCAGGTTACGGCCATTGTCACACACAACCATGCCTGGCTTCAGGTTCAGCGGTTCCAGCCACAGATCAGTATGCGCCGTGATGCCCTGTAATAGCTCTTGGGCGGTGTGCCTTTTATCGCCTAGGCTCAGCAGTCTGAGCAACGCCTGCTGTCGCTTAGCGACGGCACTGCTGCTGTGCCTAGAGCTAACGACTGATGGCGCCATGCCCACAGATGTTAATTCGGAGGAGGAGGTGTAAGAGGGGTGGGAGGAGGCATAGTCGGCCTGAGAGACCTGGACCGAGGTAGGCCCCGCAATCCTCGGCGTCGGCAGTATATGACCAGCCCCAGGGTCAGACTCAGTCCCAGCCTCCACCAAGTTAACCCAATGTGCCGTCAGCGACATATAGTGGCCCTGCCCGGCAGCACTCGTCCACGTGTCCGTGGTCAGGTGGACCTTGTCAGAAACGGCATTGGTCAGGGCACGGATGATGTTGTCTGACACGTGCTGGTGCAGGGCTGGGACAGCACATCTGGAAAAGTAGTGGCGGCTGGGGACCAAATACAGAGGGGCGGCCGCCGCCATGAGGTTGCGAAAGGCCTCGGTCTCTACCAGCCTATAGGGCAGCATCTCCAGGCTGAGTAATTTGGAGATGTGGACGTTGAGGGTTTGGGCGTGTGGGTGAGTTGCACTGTATTTCCTCTTGTGCTCCAGTGTCTGGGGTATAGAGAGCTGGACGCTGCGCATGGAGACATTGGTGGATGCTGTGGAGGATTGTGGAGGCGAAGGTGTGGTTTTCGCACGGGAGGTGTTTGGGCCGGGGTCCTGGGCAGGGGGCTGACTAGCAGAGGCAGCAGATGACACAGGGCAAGGAGCAGTGGTGTGCCCGGCCGGAGGTGAACGGCCTTGGTTCCATTGAGTGGGCTGTTTAGCATTCGTATGCCTGCGCATACTGGTGGTGGTTAAGCTGGTAGTGGTGGAACCCCTGCTGATCCTGGTGTGGCACAGGTTGCACACCACAGTCCGTCGGTCACCCAGGGTTTCTTTAAAGAACCACCAGACTTCCGAAAATCTAGAACCTCGCCACGAGAGTTCTGGCCTGCCTCTCCGTCTGGCCCCTCCACTGCCTCTTCCAACCTGTTCTCGTCGAAGACTCGCCTCTGTCTCAGAAGCATTGTGTTCACCTGGCCTATCAACCCAGCTTGGGTCTGTCACCTCATCATCCTCCGATCCCTCAGTCTGCTCCCCCCTCGGACTTCCTGCCCTGACAACAACTTCACCACTGTCTGACAACCGTGTCTCCTCATCGTCCGACACCTCTTTACACACTTCTTTCACTACGTCAACAATGTCATCATCACCCACAGACTGCGACCGGTGGGCATCGGGAAGAGCTCAGCAGCAACCGAACAAGTGGTTTGTGACTCTGGGAAGGGTCCAGAAAACAGTTCCTCAGAGTATGCCGGTTCAAATGCCAAATTTTCCTGGGAGGGCGCAGACTGGGGGGAAGGAGGCTGAGGTGGAGGAGCTGGAGGAGTGCTGATTTTGGTGACATGGGTGGACTGCGTGGAAGACTGACTGGTGGACAAATGGCTAGAAGCATTGTCCGCAATCCACGACATCACCTGTTTGCACTGTTCTGGCCTCAACAGTGCTCTACCACGAGTCCCAGTAACTTGAGACATGAACCTAGGGAGTGTAGCTCTGCGGCGTTCCCCTGCTCCCTCATCAGCAGGTGGTGTCTCACCCCGCCCAGGACCACGGCCTCTGACCCCTGCAGTAGTTGGACCCCCTCGTCCTCTACCCCTACCCCTAGCCCTCGGGTTCAACATTTTCAAAATTAAAGTGTAAACTGAAAAATTGTTTTGTGCTTTTCTTTGGTTTTTTTGTGTGTTTTTTTTTTTTAACAAAACGATCAGAAGAAATCACACAGCAACCACAGAAGATGATGATGATTGCTATGGCTAGTTTCTAACCTACACTGACAGCACACAACTGGATTTTGTGGTGTGCCTGTCACTTTAAGTTTTGAAAAAAAAAAAAAATCGTCAGACTGTGCCTAAATCAATCAAACCCCTAATAAATTGTCCCACTTAGGTGTTTGAGATGGATTTGTGTGTCACTAAGAGCTAAATAGAACGTTCGCAAGTCTCCCTGCAAATTCGTCACAATATGGTACTACCTGCACTACTAGTGCCAGCAAGCCCAGCCACAAGCAAAGAAAAAAAAAATATTCTCGCCCTTACAAGGGCTGTTGGGTTCTTGTGGACTCACTCCTGCCTAACAGTAAGCCAATATAACACCCTAATGCTATCCCTGCAGCAGCAGCAGCTCTCTCTCTAACGGCATCCAGACAGAGAATGATGCGAGCAGCGCAGGCAGGGGCTAGTCTATTCCAGGGTCACCTGATCAGGCCAGCCAACCACTGCTATCGACGTGTAAGTGTACCACGTCATGCTGGGTGGAGTGCAGAGTCTCCTGGCTTGTGATTGGCTCTGTTTCTGGCCGCCAAAAATCAAAACGGCGGGAGATGCCATTTTCTCGAGCTGGCGAAATATTCGTCCGAGCAACAAGCAGTTTCGAGTACGCTAATGCTCAAACGAGCATCAAGCTCGGACGAGTGTGTTCGCTCATCTCTAGTCATGATGTGACTGAACAAGCAAGTGTTCTCCAATAAGTGGCCTCCAAAATGTTTTTTATTGATCAGAAGTTTAGTGCATAATAGCCCTAATATAACATAACTTGCTACATAAAAACTAGAACATAACCTATTGCACAGGGACAGTGCAAGAACCAAACTAAGTATGTAAGCCAAGCTTACTACATATATTACCCAAGCAAAGATAACTTCTTAGATAGACTACAAGAACCAAGCTTCTATGTAGATAAAGTACCAGAATCAGGATTACAAAAAATATATGTTAACAAAAGCAAGACGGCTACTTATAAACATTGGTCTGGGCAGTAAGAGCTCTCCTTGCTGAGATTTTGCCAATTATAGGCGTGTGGAGACATTGATGCTCAATTGGGAATTCTGGGAAGTATTCAAAAGGGTTTACCAGGACGGAATAAGGAAAACATTGCCTATTTTGGCTGCCTTTTGGCCACTTAAATACATTATCAGAACCAAGATTACTAAATAGATACATGAGTGGAACCAAGATTACTACACAGATTCAGGGCCAGTACCAAGAATACTAAATAGAAAAAGCAATGAAATACATATTACTACATAGATACATTACCAGAACCAAGATTACTACATAGAGACTGCACCGGAACCAAGATTACCACACAGATGCATTTTATTAGACCCTAATAGAGGCAACTCAGTATGGTTTAAACTCCCCATGGGGACCTCAGTTTAAATTTTAGATTGGAAAAAATAAATAAAAAAAATTGTACCCTAGGTACACCCTAGGTATCCCTTTGTCCCAAAATGAAGCAAATATCAAAATATAAAGAGAACAGAAAAAACAACAAACAAAGTTATAGTCAGATTCAAATACATTGCCAAGGATAGGATTGGACACCCAGTTGCTGGTTCTGCATTCCAATTATCACGGGTAAGTAGAAGAAGCAAGAGTGGGTTACAATTTACATTGTGGCATCTCTGGTCAAGGACCGTCCTGGCTCATGAAAGTTTGTTTATTGAAAAACTTCTGCAAGTTACAAAAGCTTTAGAACATTCAAAGAGTTTAATCATTCATTGTAGCGGTAGATGCAATGGCTGCTTTCAGTGATAATAGGTGCACTTAACTAAAATTGAAAAGTTACATTTTATTCAGATCAGCAAATTATTAATTCAGGAGAAGACAAGCCACAAAGCTTTAATTATTGCTATTTGCAGTTCTTCACTTCTCTAGACACAAAGCAAAACGTTAATTCCTGTTTGTGAATCAAAGTAAATGGAATAATATCTGTAGGCTCAACAGTATGCACAATTTAAAGGAATTGTCCATAAGTAGCCCATTAAATGTGTCTAGTACTGTAACAGAGTCACTTTCTATTGAAAAGGACACAAGTCTTCTCTTCTCATGGTCTGTGGGGGTCCGACTGCAAGGGCTTCATATAATCCAACCCATTTAACTTGATGTATAAGTGGGTTTAGTGTCATGAAGGATCAGCATTAGAGATGAGCGAACATGCTCGTCCGAGCTTGATGCTCGGTCGAGCATTAGGGTACTCGAAACTGCTCGTTACTCGGACGAATACTTCGCCCGCTCGAGAAAATGGCAGCTCCCGCCGTTTTGCTTTTTGGCGGCCAGAAACAGAGCCAATCACAAGCCAGGAGACTCTGCACTCCACCCAGCATGACGTGGTACCCTTACACGTCGATAGCAGTGGTTGGCTGGCCAGATCAGGTGACCCTGGGATAGACTAGCCGCTGGCCGCGCTGCTCGGATCATTCTGTCTCTGGATGCCGCTAGGGAGAGAGCTGCTGCTGGTCAGGGAAAGCGTTAGGGTGTTCTATTAGCTTACTGTTAGGCAGGAGTGATTCTCAAAGAACCCAACAGCCCTTCTTAGGGCTACAATAACGTTCTACTTTTTTTATTTTAATTTGCATCTTTTACCATTTTGTGAGGAATTAGCAGGGGGACTTGCTACCGTTGTGTTTAGCTCTTAGTGGCACACATATCCATAGCAAAGACCGAAGTGGGAAAATTCAGTAGGGGTTGGATTTCTATTAGGCAATAACTCAGTGTCATCTCATCTGGCATAGTAGTGTGCTTCCTTTGATACTTGGCTAGAAAATAGCCATAGGAGAATACAAACAGCTTCTTGAAGCCTACAGTAGCGTTCTATATATTTGATTTCTGGTTGATCTGCTGGTGGCTGTAGTTTCTGCAGTGCATGTACTTGCCAATTCTGAGCAATTTGTAGTGAGACTTGCGACCGCTGTGTTCTGCGCTTAGTGGCGCACATATCCATAGCAAAGGCCGAAGTGGCAAAATTCAGTAGGGGTTGGATTTCTATTAGGCAATAACTCAGTGTCATCTCATCTGGCATAGTAGTGTGCTTCCTTTGATACTTGGCTAGAAAATAGCCATAGGAGAATACAAACAGCTTCTTGAAGCCTACAGTAGCGTTCTATATATTTGATTTCTGGTTGATCTGCTGGTGGCTGTAGTTTCTGCAGTGCATGTACTTGCCAATTCTGAGCAATTTGTAGTGAGACTTGCGACCGCTGTGTTCTGCGCTTAGTGGCGCACATATCCATAGCAAAGGCCGAAGTGGCAAAATTCAGTAGGGGTTGGATTTCTATTAGGCAATAACTCAGTGTCATCTCATCTGGCATAGTAGTGTGCTTCCTTTGATACTTGGCTAGAAAATAGCCATAGGAGAATACAAACAGCTTCTTGAAGCCTACAGTAGCGTTCTATATATTTGATTTCTGGTTGATCTGCTGGTGGCTGTAGTTTCTGCAGTGCATGTACTTGCCAATTCTGAGCAATTTGTAGTGAGACTTGCGACCGCTGTGTTCTGCGCTTAGTGGCGCACATATCCATAGCAAAGGCCGAAGTGGCAAAATTCAGTAGGGGTTGGATTTCTATTAGGCAATAACTCAGTGTCATCTCATCTGGCATAGTAGTGTGCTTCCTTTGATACTTGGCTAGAAAATAGCCATAGGAGAATACAAACAGCTTCTTGAAGCCTACAGTAGCGTTCTATATATTTGATTTCTGGTTGATCTGCTGGTGGCTGTAGTTTCTGCAGTGCATGTACTTGCCAATTCTGAGCAATTTGTAGTGAGACTTGCGACCGCTGTGTTCTGCGCTTAGTGGCGCACATATCCATAGCAAAGGCCGAAGTGGCAAAATTCAGTAGGGGTTGGATTTCTATTAGGCAATAACTCAGTGTCATCTCATCTGGCATAGTAGTGTGCTTCCTTTGATACTTGGCTAGAAAATAGCCATAGGAGAATACAAACAGCTTCTTGAAGCCTACAGTAGCGTTCTATATATTTGATTTCTGGTTGATCTGCTGGTGGCTGTAGTTTCTGCAGTGCATGTACTTGCCAATTCTGAGCAATTTGTAGTGAGACTTGCGACCGCTGTGTTCTGCGCTTAGTGGCGCACATATCCATAGCAAAGGCCGAAGTGGCAAAATTCAGTAGGGGTTGGATTTCTATTAGGCAATAACTCAGTGTCATCTCATCTGGCATAGTAGTGTGCTTCCTTTGATACTTGGCTAGAAAATAGCCATAGGAGAATACAAACAGCTTCTTGAAGCCTACAGTAGCGTTCTATATATTTGATTTCTGGTTGATCTGCTGGTGGCTGTAGTTTCTGCAGTGCATGTACTTGCCAATTCTGAGCAATTTGTAGTGAGACTTGCGACCGCTGTGTTCTGCGCTTAGTGGCGCACATATCCATAGCAAAGGCCGAAGTGGCAAAATTCAGTAGGGGTTGGATTTCTATTAGGCAATAACTCAGTGTCATCTCATCTGGCATAGTAGTGTGCTTCCTTTGATACTTGGCTAGAAAATAGCCATAGCAATAGGATAGGATTGTTTGGTTTTAAAAACTCAAAAAAAAACAAAAAACACAAAAAAAAAAAAAACACAAAAAAACACCAAAAAAAACAAAAAGAAGTAAAAAAAAAAAAAAAGTTATAACTCTCATTTTAAAAATGTTTAACCCGAGGGCTAGGGGTAGAGGACGAGGGCGGGGACGTGGGCGTCCAACTACTGCAGGGGTCAGAGGCCGTGGTCCTGGGCGGGGTGAGACACCACCTGCTGATGAGGGAGCAGGGGAACGCCGCAGAGCTACACTCCCTAGGTTCATGTCTGAAGTTACTGGGACTCGTGGTAGAGCACTGTTGAGGCCAGAACAGTGCGAACAGGTGATGTCGTGGATTGCTGACAATGCTTCGAGCAATTTGTCCACCACCAGTCAGTCTTCCACGCAGTCCACCCATGTCACCGAAATCCCCACTCCTCCAGCTCCTGCACCTCAGCCTCCTCCCCCCCAGTCTGCCCCCTCCCAGGAAAATTTGGCATTTGAACCGGCATACTCTGAGGAACTGTTTTCTGGACCCTTCCCACAGTCACAAACCACTTGTCCGGTTGCTGCTGAGCAATTTTCCGATGCCCAGGTTTTCCACCAGTCACAGTCTGTGGGTGATGATGACCTTCTTGACGTAGTGGAAGTGTGTAAAGAGGTGTCCGACGATGAGGAGACACGGTTGTCAGACAGTGGGGAAGTTGTTGTCAGGGCAGGAAGTCCGAGGGGGGAGCAGACTGAGGGATCGGAGGATGATGAGGTGACAGACCCAAGCTGGGTTGAGAGGCCGGGTGAACACAGTGCTTCTGAGACGGAGGAGAGTCCTCGACCTGAACAGGTTGGAAGAGGCAGTGGTGGGGCCAGACGGAGAGGCAGGGCCAGAGCTGGTGCATCAGCGCCACTGTCAACTAGTGAAGCTCCCGTGGTGAGGGCTCTTGCGGCGAGGGCTAGATCTTCAGAAGTGTGGAGGTTCTTTAAGGAAACACCGGATGACCGACGGACTGTGGTGTGCAACATTTGCCAAACCAGGCTCAGCAGGGGTTCCACCACTACTAGCTTAACTACCACCAGTATGCGCAGGCATATGAATGCTAAGCACCCCACTCAGTGGCAACAAGCCCGTTCACCTCCGGCCGTGCACACCACTGCTCCTTCCCCTGTGTCAGCTGCTAGTCAGCCCCCTGCCCAGGACCCTGGCACAAAAACCCCATCGTCGCCTCCACGATCCTCCACAGCATCCACCAGCGTTCAGCTCTCCATACCCCAGACGCTGGAGCGGAAACGCAAATATAGTGCAACCCACCCGCACGCCCAAGCCCTTAATGTGCACATCTCCAGATTGCTTAGCCTGGAGATGCTGCCCTATAGGCTAGTAGAGACCGAGGCCTTTCGCAACCTCATGGCGGCGGCCGCCCCTCGGTATTCGGTCCCCAGCCGCCACTACTTTTCCCGATGTGCCGTCCCAGCCCTGCACCAGCACGTGTCAGACAACATCATCCGTGCCCTGACCAACGCCGTTTCTGACAAGGTCCACCTGACCACGGACACGTGGACGAGTGCTGCCGGGCAGGGCCACTATATATCGCTGACGGCACATTGGGTTAACTTGGTGGAGGCTGGGACCGAGTCTGACCCTGGGGCTGCTCATATACTGCCGACGCCGAGGATTGCGGGGCCTACCTCGGTCCAGGTGTTTCAGGCCTACTATGCCTCCTCCTCCTCCCACCCCTCCTCCACCTCCTCCTCCGAACTACCATCCGTGGGCACGGCGCCATCAGTCGGTAGCTCTAGGCACAGCAGCAGTGCCGTCGCTAAGCGACAGCAGGCGGTGCTCAAACTGCTGAGCCTAGGCGACAAAAGGCACACGGCCCAAGAGCTATTACAGGGCATCACGGCGCAGACTGATCTGTGGCTGGCACCGCTGAACCTCAAGCCGGGAATGGTTGTGTGTGACAACGGCCGTAACCTGGTGGCGGCTCTGCAACTCGGCAGACTGACACATGTGCCATGCCTGGCCCATGTGTTAAATCTGATAGTGCAGCGTTTCCTCAAGACATACCCCAATCTGTCTGATTTGCTCACGAAGGTGCGCCGCATCTGTGCGCATTTCAGGAAGTCCAGCCCAGATGCTGCCACTCTCAGGGCAGCGCAGCGCCGCCTCCAACTGCCCGCTCACCGACTGTTGTGCGACGTGCCCACGAGGTGGAATTCAACACTGACCATGTTATCCAGAGTTTACCAGCAGCGCAGAGCGATTGTAGACTGCCAGATGTCAACTTCCACCAGAACTGGTAGTCAGGTCAGTCAGCTTCCTCAAGTCTACAATGAGGAGTGGACGTGGATGTCTGATATCTGTCAGGTGCTGAGTAACTTTGAGGAGTCAACACAGATGGTCAGTGGCGATGCCGCCATCATCAGCCTCACCATCCCGCTGCTTGGCCTGTTGAAAAACTCTCTGGTCAGCATGAAGTCGGAAGCTTTGCGCTCGTCACAAGAGACGGGGGAAGAATATTCCCTTGTTGATAGCCAAAGCACCCTGAGGTCTGTTTCTCAGCGCATATCGGAGGAGGTGGAGGTGGAGGAGGATGAGGAGGAAGAGGAGGAGAATGTTGGCGAGACACAAGAGGGGACCATTGTTGAGTCCTTCACTGTTCAGCGTGTATGGGCAGAAGAAGAGGAGTTGGAGGAGTTGGAGGAGGAGGAAATGGACAGTCAGGCCAGTGAGGGGAGTGAATTCTTACGCGTTGGTACTCTGGCGCATATGGCAGATTTCATGCTAGGCTGCCTATCCCGTGACCCTCGCGTTCAAAGAATTTATTCCAGCACCGATTACTGGGTGTTCACTCTCCTGGACCCACGGTACAAGCAAAATCTTCCCACTCTCATCCCTGGAGAGGAAAGGAGTGTGAGAATGCATGAATACCAGCAGGCCCTGGTGCACAAGCTGAAACAGTATTTCCCTTCTGACAGCGCTAGCGGCAGAGTGCGTAGTTCTGCGGGACAAGTAGCGAGGGAGAGTAGGCGAGCAGGCAGCTTGTCCAGCACTGGCAAGGGTACGCTTTACAAGGCTTTTGCCAGCTTTATGTCACCCCAGCAAGACACTGTCACCTGTCCCCAGTCTCGGCAGAGTAGGGCTGATCTTTACAGAAAGATGGTGAGGGAGTACGTAGCTGACCATACCATCGTCCTAAATGATCACACAGCTCCCTACAACTACTGGGTTTCAAAGCTGGACATGTGGCACGAACTGGCGCTGTACGCCTTGGAGGTTCTTGCCTGCCCTGCCGCTAGCGTCTTGTCCGAGCGGGTTTTCAGTGCAGCTGGTGGCATCATCACCGATAAGCGTACACGCCTGTCGACTGACAGCGCTGACAGGCTGACGCTTATTAAAATGAATAAAGGCTGGATTTCTCAGAATTTCCAATCTCCACCAGGTGAAGGAAGCTCAACCTGAATAATTGATCCACTCCTCCTCCTCCTCCTCATTTTCCTCCTTCTCCTCCTCTTTGTACAGTAAAGCAGAGGAAAATGGCTATTTTTTGACAGGGCCCACTGGCTCTTGCTATAGTACTTCATGCATTTAATTTTTCTGGAGGGCCACCTACCCGGTCCTCTGTTTGAAACAATTTTTGTGAGTGCCACATACAGGCACTCAATCTATTCCATTTTTCTGGAGGGCCACCTACCCGGTCCTCTGTTTTAAAAAATTTTTGGGACTGCCACATACAGGCACTCAATCTATTCCATTTTACTGCAGGGCCACCTACCTGCTCCTCTGGTTTGAACAATTTTTGGGACTGCCACATACAGGCACTCAATCTATTCCATTTTACTGGAGGGCCACCTACCTGCTCCTCTGGTTTGAAACATTTTTGGGACTGCCACATACAGGCACTCAATCTATTCCATTTTACTGGAGGGCCACCTACCTGCTCCTCTGGTTTGAAACATTTTTGGGACTGCCACATACAGGCACTCAATCTATCCCATTTTACTGGAGGGCCACCTACCTGCTCCTCTGGTTTGAAAAATGTTTGGGACTGCCACATACAGGCACTATCCAAATTAAATTGTCTCCATAGCAGCCTCCACACGTTGTCTCCATTGCTACCTCCAAAAGTCGTCCATATAGCTGCCTCCATACATCGTCCCTTTATCAAACGAGGTGTGTCAGGCAGAAATTTGGGTTGTTTTCATGGATTCCACATCAAAGTTGTTAACTTTGTCGCCACCCTGCTGTGTTATCCACAAAATATACTGGCAAACTTTTACCATTTAGGGATATTATTTCAGCGCTTCTTGCGCATCTGTTTACATTCCCCTCACCCGGCATATCCTAAACTTATAAGAACGCTACTACACTTGATCTTATACAAAAGGTTCTTAGAAGTGCTGTTTGGGGAGTAGCCTAGAGACAGGGGCTTGGATTGGCGAAAGCTCGCCTGGCAGCGGAACGCCAGCTCCATGCGCATCATGCGCTTCTTGCGCATCTGTTTACATTCCCCTCACCCGCCATATCCCAAACTTATAAGAACGCTACTACACTTAACTTGGTGCAGGCTGGGACCGAGTCTGACCCTGGGGCTGGTCATATACTGCCGACGCAGAGAATTGCGGGGCCTACCTCGGTCCAGGTCTCAAAGGCCTACTATACCTCCTCCCACCCCTCCTCCACCTCCTCCTCCTCCGAATTACCATCCGTGGGCATGGCGCCATCAGTCGGTAGCTCTAGGCACAGCAGCAGTGCCGTCGCTAAGCGACAGCAGGCGGTGCTGAAACTGCTGAGCCTAGGCGATAAAAGGCACACCGCCCAAGAGCTATTACAGGGCATTCCACATCAAAGTTGTTAACTTTGTCGCCACCCTGCTGTGTAATCCCCAAAATATACTTGCAAACTTTTACCATTTAGGGATATTATTTCAGCGCTTCTTGCGCATCTGTTTACATTCCCCTCACCCGCCATATCCTAAACTTATAAGAACGCTACTACACTTGATCTTATACAAAAGGTTCTTAGAAGTGCTGTTTGGGGAGTAGCCTATAGACAGGGGCTTGGATTGGCGAAAGCTCGCCTGGCAGCGGAGCGCCAGCTCCATGCCAAGATCCAACTAACATAGTTTTAACTGCAGCACCTTTAATCTACTACTAGTTCACTGCCTCCATACATGGTCCCCTTATCAAACGAGCTGTGTCAGGCAGAATTTTGGGTTGTTTTCATGGCTTCCATGTTAACTTTGTCGCCACCCTGCTGTGTAATCCACAAAATATACTGGCAAACTTTTATCATGTACCGATATTATTTGAGCGCTTCTTGCTCACCTCCTTTGGTTCCTCTCTGCCACCCATTGGTTTGAAGCCTGAGTCCATTTAGGGTATGTCGCCATGACACTCTCTAGCCTGCTGCCGCTGCCTCTGCATGCCGTCCCCTATAGTGTCAGGGTCAATTATTGGATGTTTTAGATGCTATCTAGCTTCATTCTGTCACTCTGTCATGGCCATGCTGTTGCCCATAATTTTGGCATAATGGTGCGATTATGCAGCCTCAGAGGCATCCATGCATGCTGCCCCTGCTGTTTCCTGTCCATTTCCGTGGTGTTTCCATCCTTTTCTGAGGTTCCCAGGTGTTTGGCCAAGCTTCCCTGTGCAGAGCCTTGGTCCCCTTGAAAAATGCTCGAGTCTCCCATTGACTTCAATGGGGCTCGTTATTCGAGACGAGCACTCGAGCATCGGGAAAAGTTCGTCTCGAATAACGAGTACCCGAGCATTTTAGTGTTCGCTCATCTCTAATCAGCATATATATATATTTTTTTTTTTATTAATTTAAATTTTAATTATTTTATGTATTTTTTTAAAATAGTTGTCTACTTTTTTAGCAGAACTTCACATATGGCATTGCTGATAATACAGCTGGACTTCGTGCACATTGTACTTTATAGGAGCAGCATGGCGGAGAAGATCTTAAGGAGAAGAGTTAAGCTTAAACTTCAGCAAATCTCCCGGATGGCTGCACTCTGCTAAATTACCTGTGTCCTGCAGGCAGAGAGCTGGGGAAGGTTTATCCTGGACGGCTTCCAGTACCGCTGTCACACTGTTACATTCAGTGGGCGTTGGAAAGCGCAGGGCATGTGCCTAATGATAGTTTCTTATGCTGAGTGACTGCGAGAAAATCTGTACAAATGTAGAATACTGAAGGATATGGAGAGCACTTTACCTTTCACCACATAAATGTTTGCAAGTAAATTCCATATATCGACTGTTTTTCTGAGTCACCCATAAGAGTCTGCAAATTCTGAATGAATAAAGGTCATTTCTGGATTATTTTAAAGCAATTTTGCCTACAAAAATAGAAAGAAAATTGTCAAAGAAATTTTTGCCTTAGTTTTATCCTTTCTCTGTTATTTCTTCTGGAAACATATGAATACGTAAACAACGTTGATCATTGCCATTGGGGAACATCCATAGACATTCTGAAATTATCCAAAAAGTGCTCAAAGAGGGGGGGAAGTGTGCTCAAGGGGGGGAATGATTTGTTATGCCACCCATCTTAGAAATTTTGCAGTAAATTTTCAGGTGGTTGTTACCATATGAAGGTTTATTCCTGCACTGGCAGACACTTTCAGTACTGACTGTACAATTACCGATTCTGCTTGGATACACACCTATAACTGGTAACACCCAATAGCCAATGTGCTAATAGGAGGGAATTTTTCATGGCTGAACACAGCTAGGAATTGCGACATCATGCCAAATGGGCAAGGAGGGGTGGGGAGTTGGCCAAGCCATCATGGTGACACCCTAGCCTGGTGCATTTGCTTAGCTACAGGTGTAGGCCCTGTCTGGCTTAGCAGTATTCTATGCCTGACATGACCAGGTAAAGAATTCACCTAAGCACTAGTTATAAATCACATTATGCGCCAGTAGTGGGAGTATTATTATTTGGCCATGTTGTGTTAAATCCCTCCCATAAACTTTTAAGATTTCTTATTATTAATATTATAATTAAATATTTTATAATTTCATGGAGAAGGTAAGCATTTACTAAACATATATGTCAGGAAAAGGGGGAGTAACAATGCTGAATTTTATCCATGAATTTCAGGATGAATTATAATGGTATGACAAAATGCACAGGCCTTATAAAAGAATTAAAAGAGTATATAGATACAGATCCTTCATACTATGCATCATATATAATAACCATATTTCCAGTGTAACTTGGGGAGAACTGCAAAACCTTGGTGTCTGCAATTAGTTGCTTTGATCACCAAAGACTGGTTTTGACAAGATAAATTTGCATGGGATTTTTTGACTGTACAGGGAGTGTAGTGGTGGCTGTAACACACAGTCCATGCACCACATAGCACCACTACCAGATAACAATATTATGAAGAACAAATGGGTAAAGGGCTCATTATAGGTGTTTAGATAGGAGTGGCTTATTTCAGAACTTCTGGCTGAACTTTGACCTGAACATGAATCAGAGTGAAGTCAAATTAGACCCAGATTTTAACACCCAAAACTGACTGTCAAATGGGGGTAGTAAGTACTAGAGGGCTGTAAAATTGTGTGAATAACAGGGCAGTTGCCCTGTTTAAAATGGGCTAGCAAAAGGACTTAAAATAATATCATAACATAAAAATAAACAAAGAGCAAATCATTAAAAAAAAAATTTCACAGTGGTTAAAGGTGCTCTGGTGGTTCAAACCCAGTTATTCTCGCTGCAGTAACAGAAGCAATGGGAAAGCCATACACCTTTATGCTCACTTCTAGTAAGGCACTCTGGGTGTTCAGACCCAGTTGTTCTCTCTGCAGTAAAAGAATCAATGGGAAAACCACAAACCCTTCCTCTCACTATAGTTAAGGGGGATCTGGGTGTTCAGACCCAATTATTTACAGGATTTAAGAGGAAATGAGAATACAGATTGTCAAAATTTAAAGTTGAAGTCCCGAGAATATGGAAAGTCAAAATTTCAAGTTCAAATTCCGGGAATATAAAATTTAAAATATTTAAGTTGAAGTTCTGGGAATGTGGAGAATCAAAATTTCAAGTTAAAGTTCAGGGAAATTCCTACTCTGGGACAGCTGTCACCATCAGATCTTTAAAGTTGTTCATCGAAACCAGCCTGAATGGGAGCATTTCAAAGCCAGCAATTTGGAAATTCTCCTATTCAGGAACAGAGATTGTGCGTGCAAAGGACCAAATGCTTTCCCTCCATTATTTGGGGGATGGAGAGCTGAATGGATGATGCGGATAGGTTTAGTGATGCTGACGGTGATGCTGCTGGTAGTGTCACATCCTCCCTTTGCAAGGAGACAACTGGCCTTGGACTTGGGAGGTGGTGATACAGGCTCGGCCAACTGAAACAGCAAGAGGAGCCTAAGGTGTTTCCAGGCTTTTTTGGTGTCTCAGCCACTGCAGCTCATATAGTCACTATGAGCTAACCACTGAACCTTGACCACCTTTTGCTTGTTCTGCCAGTTACCCGGAGATTGCTGACCAACACAAATAAAGTATCATTGCCTTTCACCCACGTCGGGTCTAGGACCTCATCATCACCCCTCGCTCCTTTTACCAGCCCTCACCCCTGCCATCCTTCTCAGTCTGCACATTGCAGAAAGCTACAACCATTTGCAGCTGTGTTTCATTGTCATCATAGGTCTCTTTTGATGGTCCACCCTCCATACTCTCATACTCCAATAAATGTTCTTTGAAATCTTTAAACTCTACGTCTGCTAATTGGATAAGGGCACATTGATGTACCCTAGAATCACAGCCAGGAGAGTCATTATACTGCTCCATGACTTGTGGCTCAAATGGCTTTGCTACTTTGAAGTATGGTAAGGTGGAGGAATCTGCAGTATCAACTGAGGATGAGCATGGCAAAGATAATCTCATGGAAGTTCAAGCACTGCTATGTAACTGACCAATGCTTCAAATTTTTGTGACCTATTGTGGCCTACTAGTACACGCTGCACACCCTGGTGCCTTTTTCCGCCAGAGGAACTTGGAGCAAACAGAGACGGAAGACATCTTTTTTGCAGCACAAGCTCCACCACCAGCAGTGCCACATGCATGTCTGATTCTTCATTTAAAAGACCTGCCCTACCAAACTATATAGTGACAGCTTCTTTACAATTCCATATCTAGTGCCCATATCTAGAGCAATTAGTTCAGATTTCCTGTCCCCGATAAAAGCAACCTCCTCCCTATACCTAAGTGCCCTGTAAAGGCAATCGCTGCTTTTTGCAAAGACCCTGCCTATCTGATGCACCTTATGAAGAGCAGCAACCACTCCCTAGCTCTCCCTAGAGTCACATATCCAGCCTGGCCAATCACAGGCATGACTACAGAGAGCACATGTCTGTGATTGCTAATGGGGCTGCAAGATGTATGATAGGCTGCCTCAACATGCTTTTTTGGACAATTTATTATTTCTACATCATGAACCAAGAGGCCTAGGATGAATACCATAGTTCTTGGAAAGAAATTTCATAGGGAAAAAAAGATTCAAATAATTTATTTAAAGCAAACTAAGCTTTTGATTTTCAGGTTAAAGTTATTGTGACTTTATTGAAATATTTATGTCTCATGAACAAAAGTAAAGAGTTTGTCCCCAGGTGCATCACCACCTTAAAGTACAAAGAATAGAGCCCCTGCACCTTAACTGACCTTTACTCTGTCTTGGGACACTCGGATGCTATTGTTGCTTGTAGATCTTTACTATACCTGCGTGCTGTGCATTTTAATCCTCCCTTGCTTTCTTACTGTTGTTTAATGATATCTTTCATCTAGCCGGAGCACTTAAGGCTGCCATAAACACAGATAATTCAGCTGATAATGAGCCTTTGTGCCAATAATCAGTGCGGCTCCTAGAAGCAGTCATTTCTGGGCAAAGGAGATTTGGGCCACCGGTGATAAAAACTACAGAAAAGTTGGAATTTTTTTTCCTGTCGGCAAACCCCTACCAAGCAATTGGTAAGTGGACCTTATAAATGGTACAGAAAAGCGTTGGCACACCTGGTGTCCTGAAAATAAGACAACCCCTGAAAATAAGACCTAGCACAATTTCTTTCCAGCTTAGAAAAAGATAAGGCCTGCCCTGCCCAGTCAATGCTACAGCTCCCCCCTCTCTATACATGAGGCTGCTTCACTCAGAAATGTGATTGAGGTATTTTATCCATAAAATTGCTTTATAAAATCGGTACAACACAATGCGTTTGTATGGTATGTAATTCACCTGACGAAGGCTCCCGTTCTGAGTCGAAACGCGTTGTGTTGTACCGATTTTATAAAGCAATTTATGGATAAAATACCTCAATCACATTTCTGAGTGAAACAGCACCTATTCCATCAGGATTACTCCTCCTGGATCCTCATTATTCTGTTGGGTCCACCACTCTGGATGACGGACTAATTTGTCTCGTGGGCAGCAGCTCCTCTTTTCTTCAGCACGTACGTGACATGCCTTCCATATGAATATACCAGGTGAGAATCATTCTCTAATACTTGTCTCGTCATAGTAAGATCTCACTTGAGTCCTCTGTGCTCTTTGTCTCTTTTCTCTACATTAGCCTTGTTGTTGTACACCCGTGGAGATCCGCGGCACGCTACTCAAGTCCTTCTGCGCTCTATACATGAGTATTAGTAGATCGTTTAGATATTGCAAGTAGTTGTGACATGGGCAAATAAATCAATGGATAAAATCACTGACTGTTGCACTGCAAATGCAATACTAGCGGCTACCCGGACAAGAAGGGCTGATTTCAGGAAAGGGCTTTAAAGTGATTGGGGCCAGTGATTCCACTAGAAATGGAGTCACAAGAAATTCAGCATGAAATTCAGAGTTTGGATGTTGGAGAAGTTGTTGATTTTTTTTGTTCATTGAAAAATAAGACATCTCCTGAAAATAAGACCTAGTTCCTCTTTAGGAGCAAACATTAATATGACACTGTCTTATTTTTGGGGCAACATGGTAATATACACTCACCGGCCACTTTATTAGGTACACCTGTCCAACTGCTCGTTAACACTTAATTGCCTTGTTGATGCCAGAGGTCAGAGGAGAATGGGCAGACTGGTTCGAGCTGATAGAAAGGCAACAGTGACTCAAATCGCCACCCGTTACAACCAAAGTAGGCAGAAGAGCATCTCTGAATGCACAGTACGTCGAACTTTGAGGCAGAAGGGCTACAGCAGCAGAAGACCACACCGGGTGCCACTCCTTTCAGCTAAGAACAGGGAACTGAGGCTACAATTTGCACAAGCTCATCGAAATTGGACAGTAGAAGATTGGAAAAACGTTGCCTGGTCTGATGAGACTCGATTTCTGCTGCGACATTCGGATGGTAGGGTCAGAATTTGGCGTCAACAACATGAAAGCATGGATCCATCCTGCCTTGTATCAACGGTTCAGGCTGGTGGTGGTGGTGTCATGGTGTGGGTAATATTTTCTTGGCACTGTTTGGGCCCTTTGGTACCAATTGAGCATCGTTGCAACGCCACAGCCTACCTGAGTATTGTTGCTGACAATGTCCATCCCTTTATGACCACAATGTACCCAACATCTGATGGCTACTTTCAGCAGGATAATGCGCCATGTCATAAAGCTGGAATCATCTCAGACTGGTTTCTTGAACATGACAATGAGGTCACTGGACTCAAATGGCCTCCACAGTCACCAGATCTCAATCCAATAGAGCATCTTTGGGATGTGGTGGAATGGGAGATTCGCATCATGGATGTGCAGCTGACAAATCTGCGGCAACTGTGTGATGCCATCATGTCAATATGGACCAAAATCTCTGAGGAATGCCTCCAGCACCTTGTTGAATCTATGCCACGAAGAATTGAGGCAGTTCTGAAGGCAAAAGGGGGTCCAACCCATTACTAGCATGGTGTACCTAATAAAGTGGCTGGTGAGTGTATACTAAAACATCTCAGCTTCACTTCACTCTCCACAACCGCAGTTATTCTTCTCTGAAGCTTATGAACGCTCTTCATAGGAAACATACAATGAATATAAATAAATAACTGCTCTTCCGTTTATAATTTCCTCCTTTCCTCCAATAATTTCCTCCTTTTTTGGGATGAATTAATAAATATATAATAAATATTCTATAGTGTATTTCGGGTGCTTCTTCCCCTTCACAATCCTATGCCTGGTTGTTAGACAACTGGATGGAGTAACAGCCTCAGTTCTCTGTCCTGTCAGGAAGTGATGAATTAGATATACCACAGGTTGGTATAGACCCTGTTGTTCTGCTCATATTGGACCTTAAAAAGAAAGTGAACCACATCCGAAATACATTGTCTGAAAACTTAAAGTGGTTGTCCTGCCTTTGAAAAAAATATGAATAAGCTTAGGGGTGCTATACAAAAAAAATTATACTCTCCTCTTCCAACGATCCCGTTCTCCTGCCTTAGCTCCCCTCAATGCTGGCATCTGATTGTTTACAGAAGCCAGCTGTCATAGGCGGCACCACGGGTAAAAGGATGAAAAAAAATTTTTTTCTTCATAAAAACCTTGAAAAAGGCCTGGACAACCCACTCAATAAAAGGAAATTTCTCATCAATTCATTCTGGTGCATTGGCAGCAAGTCAATCCTATTTTCCAATACAACCCATCCCCTAGAGGTTCATTCCAAGCTTCTGGGTCTTTCTTTGAGTTCCCGTATGGAGACAGAACCAAGTCTATGGGGGAAATTTATCAGATGCACTGAAATAGTAACATTTCTTATTAACACTGCAAGAAATTGTGATTATTCTCACAACTATGCCACCTCCCTGCCATACCAGCGTGGAAGGGGGCGTGAAGGGGCCGTGGAGCGGTTGTGAAGGGGCAGCGCAGGCAGCAGAGTGGGCTGGCATTGGGCAATTCTACTTCATGCCTGTGCACTTTCTAAAACCCTGCAAACATTCAGAACTTAGTGGTCTCAGTTTTTTATGCAAAACTACGGCAGGTTGGACCTGGGTTAGTTTTGTCTGCCAGCACAACAGGGCCGGCAGATATATAATGAAGTCCAAGCCTCATAACGTATTGGTAACAGGGGGTGGTGCTTAATCATATGCCGGCTCCTGGAGCGCTAGCATATGTTAAAACCCCCCCTATGCCTTTTCTGCATTCCTTCCTTGATGTTCCTTCAGAGAGAAACCTATCTGCATCCTGATTGCTGCCCAAGCAGCTGAGCTAACCTGGTTCGCACTTCCAACATTCTGACCACTGGGGTACTCCTAAATTCTTGCTCCACAACAGAATTATTGCCACAGCCAGCTAATCCAGCTTGCTATCTGCAGCTGTGTGCACAGTGTCTGCAAATAAGTAAACTGAGTATTTTTTGCAAAGATTCCTGCTAACACCACAGGCCTCCAACCCATCTGCCTGGGGTCCTGTGGTGTATAAATGCAGCCTCAGACGCCGTAGGTGTGTTTGAGACACCTGCAATCTGAAGGCTACAGTATGTTTGAGGCATCAAAAAAGGTAGCCAAGTGTCCCCACGATCTTTAAGTAAAGTGCGGGATTCTAGGAGCCGGTTGCACGTATAGATAGAGCCTTGCATTATGTTAGCGAGAAGGATTTGTTTTGTTGATGCCTTTTGCTGAGGCTGAATTTATGTTGTTTTGCTGGAGTGTAGAAATAAAACACTTTATGTGGACTTTGACCTGCATGTGTCCCTGCTCCCTACACTACTACATATCATCCACCAAAGCAGTTCCCAGCACTGGCCTTAAAGGGGTATTCTCGTTTCATTAATCTGCCATTTATAAACATTTCTTCAAAAAAAAATTTCTGTGTGAAGATAATTACTAATAAATGTAGTCATATGGTCTCTTAGAAACAAGACTGTGTCCTTGGAGACGGCCAACTCTGCTGGAGTGATTGCACAAAGAAACAAAGTTTTTGTATGTAAAATGTCCGAGAGTTACTGCATGTTCCAAAACCATTCTGTGGTAATGATTGCTGAATCCATGTGGTCAGGAAGGGCTCAATACTGCATGAGGTGGTCGTATCCGAGGAAGCTATCTCACTTCTAAGGGACAACATGACTACATTTATGAGAAATTATCTTCACACAGGAACACTTTCATTAATAACATCCAATTGAAAAAATGTTTACATATGGCAAATAAATTTAATTAAATGTGTATGCCCAGATGGGAATACCCCTTTAAATTATCGGAACTCCTCTAGTCTGTCCTTAGCAAGCAGATCACAGTTCTCTGTCATTTCAAATTGACTTTCTATAGAAAACCTTCTTGACTACAGTATGTCTAGGGCTGTATTGTAATAGTACAATATTCTCGACACTTGTAGATATTACACAAGGTGTATCCATCTCAATATCCGGACCGTCCTAGTTGCATTTGATGTAATTTGCCTTGGTTGACACCATCATGCAGCATTAGTGGCTACACTATAACCTTGTACAAATGAGCAGTCCTGACAAATATTACGACTTCAGCTTCCCAATATAGCATTACGAATAGAAAATCTTTCATTATTTTTCACTGAGAAACAAAAGGATTGGGAACATACACGGGGAGAGCATGATAATGAGAAAAAGGTTTACATGAAGCTTTTCTTATTGTCATGGAAACAGCTTACATGATGTACATAAGCTAAGATTTCATCAGAAAGGAGGACATTATGTAACGTTCTACCTGTAACCTATATGGACACATTGGAGGCAAGTACTGCTGAGATATATCATCACACAAAACCTACCTTGATATAGGTCATAATCCTATATTATAAGGTACACTTCCTTATTAGTGCCGAAAACATGCGCCTCTGATAGAATATTATAAAGTTGTGATTGTGTCTTCACGTATGTCCAGTGTTGCCATCAATTTCCATCCATCTTGGGTTAAAATTAAGGAAGGAAACAGATGCCAAGGAATTCCATAGTTTTCTGCACAGCTACATTTAGTTTTTACTGATCTGGATGTACTATATCTATGGTTTGGTGCAGCCGTCCCACCAGTAGGTCTTCCCTTGTGGCCACCTCCGAACATAACTAGGATATATGATATTATAAATCTATATAACTCTGTATGTATGGATCCAAAGTGGATTTTCTTCATCTTCTACTGGGGCATTCATACTCCACATACAGGAGCGCGTTTGTTGACTGAGCCCCAACTAGAATGATCTAAGAGATTGGAGTTTAAACCCATTGTACATGGTGGAGTAACCTTTATGTGTCCAGAGCCTTTGGTGTTTCTACCTTTACAGCGCAACTAAACACGCTAGTAGCCATGGCTAGATTTTTTTTATCGGAAATTTGCAATTCTGTCTCACAACAATAACATAATTGCTGCTGTCAGACAGAACCAATAAATATAAGTAATTTAAAATTTTATAAAATTTTAACAAGACAAAGTTAAGAGGATGTCTACCCCTGGATTTTGTAGGAAACAACTAAGGCTACATTCACACGACTGGTGGGGGACGTATATACGGCAATGGGCGCACGGAGCGGTACGGTGCAGCACATTTGCAGCTCTGCACCGTACCGTTCCCAACTCGGGGAAAAGATAGAACTTGTCCTATCTTTCCCCGCATTATGGCGCCGTGTGCCATGTATATCTATGGAGAGGGCCGGGGGCAAGCAATGCCCACCCTCTCCTCCTCTCCCGTGCGCCGATGTGTGCCAGCAAGTAAACATTCCTGTAAATGTAGCCTTAAGGAAATATCTCCAAGGCCTGCTTCATACAGGCGTATCCAGGATAAAATATGTTGGACCTATTTCTCGACTGCAACCCTGACTCTGCATCATTATTGTAACCTATGATACTATGTGGTGCCTCCCCAAGGGTCCATGGCGCCTTAAAGGAAATCTACCATTTGTTTTTATGCACCAAACCAAACATGAACCAAACATACCTTGAGAATGCTGTAGGTACACTGATGCCAAAACATATCTATGAACTGAGTGGTTTTTCTGAAAAAACAATGATACAATTATGATAATGAAGCTCTGTCCCTCCTGTGGGTGCACTCACACGTTGCAGTTAAAACTGGCAATCAGCTCTGAAGTGGTTTTAGGTGCAGTTTTGTTTATTTAACAGGTAAAAGAGATTTGTACAACAAAATCAAATTCACCCGTTCAGCTCAAATTCATCCTAATTATGCACTGCTCCAGAGAATGATGAAATCACTGTGTTGTACCTGACAGGCAGAAGTAATAAATTGCTGCACCATCCCCCTGCTGTGTATGAGTCATTCAGCTCAGGTAGATTAGTCCTGTCTGGACAGTTTAGGAAGCTCCGTGTAATGTGTTTATGAATGGCAGGCAGCGTTTTTTGAGCAATACCACTAGGATCAGGGATTAAACAACATATGTTTCTGCATCATTGTCACTACGGCATTTTCAAGGTATGTTTGGTTCACATTGAATGAAATCAAATTGAAGATTTCCTTTAACATAATTTTGCTTATAGTTTAGGACAGTAGTCCAACGATGGGGCTGTTATTCACTGCATCATAGATTATGATGCTGTAAATCCAAGTCCCTGAAAAGTCTGCACAATCTATATTTCATATTTAGGAATGTGGTACAAGTAGGGGGGCAACATTAGTAAAATTTTTACCCATATTGCTTTCCCCTTATTGGCCCAGGCATCAATAAGGCCTAAAAATCTGCCATTATGTCTTTGTATCTGTTCTTCTTTAATCATTTGGTTATTCACACTAATATTAGAATATTGTTCATAATGAAAACTGTATGAATGAGGGACATTACAGTGAATGGATAAAATGTCCCCATGATACAATAAGACAGCTCTTTAACAAATGTAACTTCCCTTTTCAATTTCACGGTCGTCATCCCAACCAGATACATTCCTTGGTAATTACATCCTGATATTGATATGCAGAATTATGATTGCACCATTTACAATACAAATAAATTACAGAGACTTCTGAATCGTCTGAATGAGCAGCTCTAACTCTTTACTGCTGACTCCCCACTTTCTTCCACTAAATTGTACTGTTTCACTGTTTTCAGGTGTTCTGACAGTTTTATGTGTTGGGTAATTGTTATATTGTAGCATTTGTAGGTCATTTCCGTATTCAGAATCGCAAGCTCTTGACATTGTTGGAATGCATGGTATTGTGGAAGAATATTTTACCCAACTTCTGAACACACAACTGTATGGGTCATTGCTGACAATTGTTAGGTGTAGATTTACAACTAGTCCTTCTCATTTATAACTATAACTATCCAATGGTATAGAGGTTTAGACTGGATCAAGATCACAATAGAACCAGTGGTCCCAGAATCTGGCACAATAATGGAGCCAAAGGTCAAACCAAAGACAGCTTCTTGCACTTATTAATAATAATAATTCCTTTATTTATATAGTGCCTACAGATTATGCACCGCTGCACAGAACTTGCCAAATCAGTCCCTGTTCCCAATGGGGTTCACAACCTAATCAACCTAGCAGTATGTTTTGGAGTGTGGGAGGAAACTGGAGGACCCGTAGAAAACCCACACTAACACGGAGAGCACATGCAAACTTGGTTGACCTGGATGAAAATATAATCTTTTCTTCTTTTACTGACTTACACATCACCTATTTTATTTTATTGAGGATATGTTGTCTAAACAATAAAAACACTGAAAACCCAAGAAAATTAAAGAGGATTGACATGTGTTGTGTATGATCCCAGAATCAGAATTATGTCATCCGGTAGAACCATGGAATTTCAAAACACAGCAGGTAACACGACCATATTCTCTCTCCTTACTTTTCTTACAAGGTCCTTCTACAAATGATTGTACTACAGGACTAATTTCAGACAGACATTTTCTAAGGGTCGTGCTAATCACTTTTGTCGGACTTTGCACCTTTTTTGAGGATTGCACGGCTTGGACAGGTATTTAACAGGTGTCTGCGCTGGGATTGTGTGGCATGCATTTGGTTTTTGGTGCAGCTGCGCTGCCTTCCATGTGAGACAAATTGGGGGACTATCCGACTGATTCGTACTGAGCGTGGGATTTAACTTTCAAATGGTGTCACATGCACCACTAAAAAGATGGTGAACTCTGTTGGACCTGAGCGGGGAAGCAACACATGCAGGATATGGGGCGCACGATCTTTGTGAATCGCGGCACAGTGCATTATCAGAGGACAATGCACTTTCGGTGAACTCCAGCACCCATGTAAGTAAATGTGCCCCATTATGTAAGAATATCCCTTTATTTTTTGGAAGAATGGTTTTTAATGGAATTTCCAGTCCCCTGAGGGAAGTTTAGAAGGATATTGAATAAATAATTCTTTACCCATCTGCTACCATTTCCAATTCCTCTTCCATTATCTGTATCCTGGCCTCCAGGGATGACATAGTAACATGGACATATGACTGCGGCCTCCAGTTATAATCTACATCAGTCCCATGTCTGTATAGGAACATCATGAAGAGCTGGGATGCAGTGTATGAACACTTTTACTCAACTGCTCAAAATTTTAACTGGTCTGGACAACTCTCATTTATCATAATCCTGTAAAAATGAAAAGCACACTACACATACGGTTGAGGATTGTCACCAGATGAAAGCCATTAAATTGACTAGTATTGTTACAGTAAAAAAAACCCCACTTTTTTGTGTTGCGTCTCTGGTCAGCGTTATACTAGGTCCTCCTATACTCTCCAGTTACATGTCATAGATCATTTGGATTAAGTTATGGCCACAAGTAGCACCAAGCTCTTCAGGAGCACTTATGAAATTACCCAAGAAAATCAATGCAGGGTATAAGGCTTTTACTGAGCACAATCTGTATTAGAGTAGAAGTTGCTAGACTATTCCCAGTTGGCGGCATCTAAATCTTGTGTTGTAGCTAAAACATGACATTTCTTAGATTTTAGAGGCTTTTGATTGTTTTTCTTTCAAGAAAAATAATGGAATCTACAATAAATATTAGTATGACAGACATAGACACTGTGATAATACAACTTTCTATAATGTGACCTTAGCGCAATGGACTCACACCTGTGGCTCTCCGGCTGTTACATGACTACAACTCTCAAGAATGTGTTTTGCAAAAAAGAAGGATTTAGAATCACCAGCCTAGCATATGCAGGTGCAACTTTACATTGCTGCACCCCAATCTGTATTACCCTGTGTGCCTTGTGCCATTTATAATGATGGTGTCTTCATGCACAGAGGGTTGTGGGTTTAAAATCATTTTCCTAGAGATCAAACCCATTGTAAAATGTCTAACAAGGACTCCTATCTACCATCCGTTTATTGTGCAGATGGATATCTTCTTGTAATAAATAATGGTCCTGACCCCAGTGCCTTTTCTTCCTTCTAGATTTCATGGCCCTAGTCAAACTTATGTTTTGCCACCTATGTAGTCATTCCCCTGCTAGTTTTACTGAGATGACCTGGCAGTAGAGCATCACACCACCATAAATCTGCCTGAACATGGTGGTTACAAGCCTGAACATGGTGGTTACAAGAAACTAAATTCTACTAAAAATTATATATTTATTTAATATTTTTAACATATCATCTTGTTACATTATATAGAATATAATTATGCTCATATTTATTGTTTATATATAATATCTATCTTAACAAATGCTCACAGTGGAAGTCGTGGAAGATGATGATATTTCTTTACTTCAGTCTATTGTGCCTTCACTTATAAAGCAAATCACAATGTATTATTGTACTACACATGCAATCATTGCCCAAGGGATGGGCATGGAGTCTGCCATTTTAAACTTGGGTGTGCACCATTACCACAAAAGCTCAGAAGTGACCAGAACCTTTTATAGTCTACCTGGCATTTTCATGGTAAATTTGTAAAAGGTTGACATTTGTAGTCACACTTTGTTATGTCAACTTTCATGGAAAAACCATGTACACTGCATTGTCATCTATGAGCTGGGGGCAGGGGCGTAACTTCAGCAGTAGCACCCACAGCAGCCGCTAAGTAGCCCAGAGTGTTAGGGGAGCCCAACATCCAACCTGACACTTTAAAGAGTGGAGGATGTGCATTATTATATACATATTGGGGCACATTTACTTACCTGTCCGAGGAGTTCACCCCAAGTGCACGATAATGCACTGTGCCGCGATTCACTAAGATCGCGCGCCTGATATCCTGCATGTGTCGCTTCCCCGCTCAGGTCCGCTGGAGTTCACTATCTTCTTCCTGGAGCATTTAAGTGCATTGTCTTGTGGCACAATTTCAAAGTTAAATCCCGCGCTCAGTCCAAATCCATTGGATCGTCTGATGGACTGAAACCTGATTTCTGTTGCATGAAAGTCGGCGCGCCAAAATCTGATCGCATGCGACACAATCCCCTTCTAAATAGCTGTCACAGCCGTGTAATCCCCGTAAACCTCGGGAAGTCTGACGGAAATGCCTTAGTAAATAAGCCCCATTATGCTGCACATTGTAATGCATAAAATGTATATTACAGTGCATCTAACAGAGATGTTGGAAAGAGGAAGGGGACAGCAGAACGACAGGACTAGGGATCTCTCATCCATTATTCCTGCTCTGTACTTCCCCCATGTGGTCAGCAGCTACTGGGACAGAGCTGTGTAAGTGTATGAATGTATACACTCACCGGCCACTTTATTAGGTACACCTGTCCAACTGCTGGTTAACACTTAATTTCTAATCAGCCAATCACATGGCGGCAACTCAGTGCATTAAGGCATGTAGACATGGTCAAGACAATCTCCTGCAGTTCAAACCGAGCATCAGTATGGGGAAGAAAGGTGATTTGAGTGCCTTTGAACGTGGCATGGTTGTTGGTGCCAGAAGGGCTGGTCTGAGTATTTCAGAAACTGCTGATCTACTGGGATTTTCATGCACAACCATCTCTAGGGTTTACAGAGAATGGTCCAAAAAAGAAAAAAACATCCAGTGAGCGGCAGTTCTGTGGGTGGAAATGCCTTGTTGATGCCAGAGGTCAGAGGAGAATGGGCAGACTGGTTCGAGCTGATAGAAAGGCAACAGTGACTCAAATCGCCACCCGTTACAACCAAGGTAGGCAGAAGAGCATCTCTGAACGGACAGTACGTCGAACTTTGAGGCAGATGGGCTACAGCAGCAGAAGACCACACCGGGTGCCACTCCTTTCAGCTAAGAACAGGAAACTGAGGCTACAATTTGCACAAGCTCATCGAAATTGGTCAGTAGAAGATTGGAAAAATGTTGCCTGGTTTGATGAGTCTCGATTTCTGCTGCGACATTCAGATGGTAGGGTCAGAATTTGGTGTCAACAACATGAAAGCATGGACCCATCCTGCCTTGTATCAACGGTTCAGGCTGGTGGTGGTGGTGTCATGATGTGGGGAATATTTTCTTGGCACTCTTTGGGCCCCTTGGTACCAATTGAGCATGGTTGCAACGCCGCAGCCTACCTGAGTATTGTTGCTGACCATGTCCATCCCTTTATGACCACAATGTACCCAACATCTGATGGCTACTTTCAGCCGGATAATGCGCCATGCCATAAAGCTGGAATCATCTCAGACTGGTTTCTTGACCATGACAATGAGGTCACTGTACTTAAATGGCCTCCGCAGTCACCAGATCTCAATCCAATAGAGCATCTTTGGGATGTGGTGGAACGGGAGATTCGCATCATGGATGTGCAGCCGACAAATCTGTGGCAACTGTGTCATGCCATCATGTCAATATGGACCAAAATCTTTGAGGAATGCTTCCAGCACCTTGTTGAATCCGTGCCACAAAGAATTGAGGCAGTTCTGAAGGCAAAAGGGGGTCCAACCCGTTACTAGCATGGTGTACCTAATAAAGTGGCCGGTGAGTGTATATCAGTGCATAAATGTATGTAAGTGTATAAATGTGTGAGTACGCAAATATGTACATTTTCGGAAACTGTAGGGGGCCCAATTCAGAAGTCTGCTCTATAAGCTATGCACCTGGCTGGGGGCATGCACTTTGCCCTTTGCCATGGCCATTTTACAAGTCTAGGGGTGAGGTGATGCGCTGTGGTGGAGACTATAATAGTGATTCATGTGAACATTGCAGAATTTTAGGACTTCATTCGATCTACATAACAATATCAAAAATTGCAATTAACTTCACCAAACAATCTATAAATACTCGTAACCTAAACTTGTATTCATACAATAGGTTTTTTGTGATGTCACGTGCCATTAATTCATCCTTGATCGATTGAGTTGCTTCATATTAACATATGCAAAATCAACAATAGCATTAATGGCCTCAGGGGGAAATCACTATGTAGGCCCCCTCTTGATTTTTTGACAGAAAATAAACAGCTCAGTGGCTCAGAAAAATGTAACTACAGGTAAAAGCTGTTATACATGCAACAAAATAATACCGCCATATGGTGTCTTAATAATACTGCTATCTTTTTTTGCAACAAGCATATAATGAAGTCTGTTGGATAGCTGTAGGGAATGGTCTGTCAGTGACACATAGATGATTTTACTCTAGTCTACTGCCAGGCCTCTGGGGCACACTGTCATGGGCTGATGGACACCCCTATATGGTATTGAACCTAGGGGGGATTTTGTCTACATTCCAAAAAATTATAGTTTCATATTGAGTTTATTGTCATAAAATCAATTCTTTACTCTTGTATCGTGGCTTTAGACAATGAACGTCCAAACAATGTAATGGAACATTTCTTCATAATTATTGTATTATACTAAAAGATGTGAACACAAGATTACACCCGATACCGCACAAACGATTCCATTTTATAATTAGCCCTGAACTACCTGCCCTTTAATACTTATTCGTACAAGATTAAGGAAGGAAATGACTTATTTTTAGTGGATCTCAGGCTGCTCCTCGGAGGGCACATTAGGCGCTACATGCCACATACTGTATATACTGAAAGCAGAAACTCTTGGCTTCTGCTAATGAACTCAATGGGCACTGTTAACCTCTCGTCTGCCAGTGGCCTGGGTATATATGCCAAGAGCATAGCTGTGACTTTGTCATTATCAGTTTGAGATATGCTCATTTCAATGCACTAATGAGCACCAGTCTTTCAGTAAAATGGGCCTGGGGGCCGCCTCATGGGATTTACAGCTTTTAGTTTCTAATCTGGTCACTGAGATGGTGGAATAAGCTTCTAGGCCCTCTTCTTCTTAAGAAGTCAATGTCTTTGTAGTCTGAAACTTCTATTTCAAACTATTCTAATTACGGAGACACTGACAGCAGGCGGGAAGACTAATCATTTTGAAATACCTAAAAAACGGAGGTTGCTCAGGTATGATACCTTTCAAAACTCTGTGATTCTGGAACACACAGGAAGCTAGAATAATAAAGTCCCCGCTACCATATTGTATCTGTAACACAACATTATGTGAAGGTTATAGTATAGCTATAAAATGACATATAAACAAGTTATACCTAAAAAAGGGGTTTTACATTAATGCACTCAAGGTTCTCATCCGGTGAGAGGGTAAACCCAATTATGGCATTTGAACATCTAACTCATTGACCTCACAACCTCAGGAGGTTTGTGGCAATAAAGGTTTCTTTGGTCTGTTCAACAGTGTCCTCAATAGTGGTCCCCCTCCTGATGCCATTGCTAGGTTGTAGCAGGTACTTGATTCTCTGCACTTCTGGCCATGGTGGCAATGTACACAGTAAGGCTACATTCACACGAACGTAGGGGGGGCGTATATGCGGCCGCAAACTTGCAGCCATGCATACGGCCCCCATAGACAGCAATGGCTGCACAGAGCGATACGCTTACCGCTCCGTACATGGGGAAATGATAGGATATGTCCTATCTTTCCCCGCGTTATGGCCCATTCGACGCGCATCTCTATGGAGAGGGGAGGGGTCACCCCTCCTGCTCTAAATTGTGGCGGACATATGCACGCTCGGCAACGTTTGTCTGAATGCTGCCAAAGACTGAATTATTAATTTACATTAACCCCCATATGTACCTGCCAGCGCACTTCAATCTGTCAATGGATCAATGATGTGTAGTGATGGGCAAAATACAGATGCAACAGCAGACATAGCTCCACCCCAGTGCATTGGGAAGCTCATTTGCATAAATATAGAAAAAATAATTCCCTTTAAAACTTCTGATAACTGACAAATAGAATGCTGTCTGTTTCACCTTATTCGTATGATCTAAGCCTAGGCTGATTAGTACCTGTAAATTATACAAGGTACACATTTCAAAGGAACCATATAGTGAGTAGTGGCCGAGTTGAGCTACTACAGCTCAGCTGTCAGCTTCTGGCTCAATACACTTTGATTTTGCAGAAGCTGCAACTGCTGATATCAGCTGATCATTGGGGGTGTTGTGCGTTACATTAAGGGAATCTATGTGATCTGCATGTAAATCGCCATTTTCAATCTGAGTGCCAATTAACAATTCAATTCCAGTCGTATTTTTAGATTTTAGTTTACGATGGAGCCGATCCTAACACACTGATTCTTGGAATAGAGATTTTGGATGACAAGACAAACTAAAAATAAATGGTACAAAATACATCTGTGAAATGTAAACGCTAAGCACAAGTCGATTTCAGTGCTGGGATGTTTTTCGCGAAAGTTTTTCCAGTGCTGTTGGCAGTTTGTATGTAGCTGTATGTACTTTATACATAGTTTTATGTATTTGCAGCAAATTCAATGTTCCTTAGTCAACCAACATCTAAACCAAGGGGTAAAATGGGAAAAGGGAAGGTCTCAAAAGACACTTTAAGATAATGGGACATATTTACTTACCGGTCCAGAAGAGTTCCCTAAAGTGCATTGTCCGACGATAATGGACTGTGCTGTGATTCACTAACATTGTGCGCCCGATATCCTGCATGTGTCGCTTCCCCGCTCAGGTCCACCAGAGTTCACCATCTTCTTCCAGGTGTATGTAAGTGCATTGGTTGCAACACAATTTTTAATCTTAAGTTCCGCGCTTAGTCGAATCAGTCAGGTCGCCCGACGGCCCGCCCCCCCCAATACTATATTTATTATATTTAAAATTAGAGAAATTGTAACATATTCCTTTTGGTATAGTTTATACTTACTTTTTATATCAACCAACTGATTGTATTGACATAAATTTGGGTTAAAGGTCTATGGCCGATAACTCTGTCCGTAACCACAATGACATGGCAAATCTTAATCACAAAGCAGTGCATGTTCCCAGGAAAAATGTCTAGACACCAGTGTCATATAAGCAATTTAGACCAATTTTCAGGGGGGGTTTATCTTTAGTGCTTGCCATAAATAAGGGGGGATGGGACTCTTATGATCTATGGAGGTTCCATAATATTGTTTATAATTGGACCTCATGGCCAACATGTGCTGGTGTGCCTATGCATTGGGAAATAAGGAGGTTTCACAAGGTCCTATAAAGATATACTGGGGCACATTTACTAAGGGTCCGAATCGCTCTTTTTCGTCGGGTTTCCCGAAAATTACCGTTTTTTGGCGCATGCAACGGAAATCGGCGGACGTGGCCGTTGGAAAACCCAACGGATTCGGAAAAACGCGGTATTTTTTTTTAAAAAATGTGTCGTTTGACACACGCTTTCATGCACCCAGGATAGGTGGTGAACTCCGGCGAACCTCGGCGGACCTCGGCGCAGCAGCAACACCTGGTGGACATCGGGCGCACAACCTTAGTGAATCACCGGAAGACCCGAATCCTTGACGGAGAACGCACCACTGGATCGCAACAGGACCAGGTAAGTAAATGTGCCCCACTGAGTTACGCATGCGAGTAACCAGCTTTGATATGGATATATCTTTATCTGGCTGGTTCTCTATTTTCCTCTTTATGAATTAGATGTCATTTTGCCAGTGTAGCAGAGCATAGCTTTGGTGACAGAGTGAGCAGCACACCTTCAACTTACAAATCATCAATCCCAGGAAATACTAGTGCCTGTGGCCTACAAAGGGCAAGTCTGGAGACTCAAGCCCAGAACTGCAGCTTCCACAACCAGGATTCAGTTCCACCTGAACCATCCCAGCCTGCATCTACTCTCAGGCTTTGTGCACCTTTGCTGCGCACCAACTCTCCATGAGCGTCCCAGCATAAAGAATCTGCTGTTAACTGTTTCTGGCCATTGTCGGCTGTTCAATAAAGTTGCAAGTTGATTTGAACAACGTTGCCTCTGTCTGATCCCTGGCTCCGTCTTATATGGCTGCTTACCATCACGGGCTTCCCCATCCATCACCCAGAGACTCATCTTACAGACACTGAGGGGTTGCCCCAGGGAGAAACCAATACATCAGCCTCTCCCTCCATATTTCTTACGCACACCCCCTGCTGGAGACCTGCCAGGCTGTAGGACAGCCCTCTGGTCCCCATACCAAGCACCATGACCACAGCGTGCCCAAGTCCGCAATCACCAGCTACACTGGTATTCTGGGCCCCGACTGCCTACAGGCCCCAAGAAAAGGCTAGGCCCTGCTGGGGGGTGTTGCACTTTTAATTTGTCAAAAAGACACCCCTTATGTTTTATTATTATCACTTTCAACAGCAGAATCAGAACAGGTTGCTTGGACGAAGAAACAAAGCAGCTTTATAATTATTAAGACTCATCTTGTCATTTGCTGAACTATTGATTAGCAGTGTGCCCAGGACATAATATAGCAATGGAAGATTATTTACATAACACTAGAATCAATCATGCATTTGATTTTTAAAGCGTTATGGAATGATTCCATACTCAAACACATTATATGAAAGTATCCCCAAAGCTTGTTGATCATACAGTAGACACTGCTGGTAAGGGTAGAACAGGGTACATTTCTGTCCATAAAAAGGCCACAGATGGAGGGTCATGTGATCTTTATTTGTCCATGAACAATCGCCCTGCCAGGCCCTGCCACAGAGATGGCATGTATATTAATAAAGACAATAGATAGATAGATACAAAGAAGAAAACCATGTCCGTACAGTGGAGAGAAACCTCAATAGAGGGGGTGCAGAGCCTCCATGGATCCTGGCAAGATCCTTTAGTAGTAAAGTTGAAAAAAATGAAGACAGCACTCCAAAAATCCAAAATTGTGAAGTTTATTGAAACAGTGGCGACGTTTCGGTGTGAGCAACCTTCATTAGCCTTGATGAAGGGGGTTCACACCAAAACGTTGCCACTTTTTCAATAAACTTCACCCTTTGGAATTTTGGATTTTTGGAGTGCTGCCTACACTTTTTTCAACGTTAGTTTTTTTTTTTTTAAATTTTATTGAATTCTCAGCTTTTATTTTATTGCTATTATCCTATCCCAATCTTGACATTGTGTGGGCTATTTATCAATGCGGGAGTCCTTGATGCACAATTCATGCTTAAATTATCCCTGGGATGTTAGATTGTGGAGCACACGGTTAATGAAGTGGCCCAGGACTGAAAACCTTTAGAACTGTCTCCACATTCATGAAGGTGAAATAGAACTCTGCAGACCAGCTTTTTTGCAGCTCTAAGTGTCCACCCAAATTGTGCCAAAAAACTTGTCGGAGAACTAGGTGCGCTGGAACTGTCGGATTCCCAAATGGTGTCCAAATTGTGTGCCCCAAAAAAAACTATTTGTGAGTGTCAGAAAAACACCAATATTGTGGTGCCAACAGGCGTAGCAAGTAAAAACAAAATATGCCAGTTTTTCAACTGAGAGTCAGTCTCTATTCAAATGAAGTAGTGGTCAAGTAAGGTATGTGCACTGTTGCTCTATTCATACTATATAAGACTGACAGCAATACCTAGGCATCATATTAACTGTGTTAAGCAAACCTCATGATGAGAAAGTCTCAGTCAAAATTAATTATTTAATAATAATTCCTTTATTTATGTAGTACACACAGATTATGCAGCGCTGCACAGAGCTTTCCAAATTAGTCCTTGTACCCATGGGGCTCACAATCTACAAACCTACCAGTGTGTTTTTGGAGTATGGGAGGACACTGGAGGACCCGGAGGAAACCCACGCAAACACAGAGAGAACATACAAACTCTTTGCAAATTTGTCCCAATCCAACTGATCATCCACCTATCACTTATCTGATGGGAAACCTCCTCTGTTATATATTATATATGTAATGATTGACAGTATTGGTAACATAGCTGTATAAAGGTCATGGTGCGTAGGGTGATGATGAAAGTAATGTGAAGTATAGATGACATAAGTGGTGCCTTGTGGAGTGTAAATAACTGAGGTAATGGGAAGTTCTTTCTATGGGACTATAAATAACAGAATTAATAGGAAGGTCTTTCCATGGAACTGCGGATAAATGACCAGAATAATGTGCAGACCTTACTAAGGTGTGAATGACAGAAGAGGTGTGAAGCTCTTCCTAAGAGAGTATAAATCACAGCCGTGGACTGCAGGTATTTCTATCCGTGTGACTGACGTGATGCGTCTTTTTATGGAAGTATGGAAAACACAGGTGATATGCAAATCAGCCTGTGCCCACGAGCTTCTGTCCGACAATTTCCCAGAAATTCTGAATGGTAAGAGGGTACATAAGGCCTGAAAGCATCACTGACAGCTGTGTAGAGAATAGAAAAGTTCTGTGATGTCTATGGAGTATAGAAATCGGAATAATACTGTCCATGTTTCCATAGCAGTAGGACTGACGCATGTGACAAGTACCAGGTATTATATGTGGCATCATGTGGGCTGTAACTATTAGTCTTGATAATTCATTATGGGGATCTGAGGTGCCCATTTACACATCAAACACCTTGCAGGGATGAGATCCATAAACCAGTCTGATTTCATACTATTTCCTATAATGGAGTCTCCCTATTAATCACCGGGATCACGCCAACGATTGTACCAATAGCTGGAATCTCTACGGATACATTTACTTTAAAGAAAGTCAAATTGTCTTCTGGCAGAAATCCTCTCCATGACTGCTCATCTTTATCTGGACGGTAGCGAAAATCTCTTTGGGTAAATCCATCCATACTGAAGTCCTATGGAAGTGTGACTGAGCTCTGGGAGTATGAATGACTGAAGTGTTGCTGGGCAGGTCTCTGTGTAAGGGGTATGGATGACGGAGCTGCTGGTGTGCAGGTCTCCGTAGAAAGGGGGGTATGGATGACGGAACTGATGCTTAGTGATCAGACTCCTTGAGGCGAGCCGGAAGGGGTTAATCTCCCCTGTATTGGTCCTAAACAGTGGCGGCTTCTTGCTGCTATGGGGAAGCAGCTGGTTTTGGGGGAAGGGAGCTGGTCACACACACACACATCCCAGTAATGAGGAGATAGACGCATGCAACACACACACAGAGGGGACAGACATATATCCACACAAGGCATAGCGGAGGAGACAGAGCATTCTCCTGCTCTTACGCTTTGTGCCTTGGAGCCTGCGTGTGTATGAGCGCCTGCAGCAGGGTGTTGTGTGTGAGTCTGCGGTAAGGTGTGGGGGTCCTGTGTTGTCTCTGCGGTGCGGGGGGAGTGCTGCTATATGCAATCTGTCTCATCAGTGCAGAGTGTGATCAGACTGGCCCTGCCTGCAGGTGAGTGCTGTGCTCCAATGTCTAGCACACAATACATGCATGGATGTTCAGCATTGATCGCTCTCTCCGAGCACAGGAGCCTCATCTTTATTAATGTACATCATCCATAGTGGTCATCCTGCATGCATACATGTTATATGCATATGTCTACATGCAGCCGGCTTTCCAGTCTCTCATGATTCAGTAGGGATGCAGCCGGCTCTGTATGGAGGTGATGAGGATACTCCATGCAGTTGTGTTACTAGTTCTTTCGCTATGTATTGGCTTAGTGATGAGTCTGCATATAGCTCCTATAGCTTCTATGTGGGTAGTTGGCATCTCTTTTATATTAGTTGGCTATTACATATAGATCTCTATTTGGAGATGTCTGTTGCTATATAGTCTTCTGTGATTGTCTATCATGTGGAGGGTCTCTACTAGAAGTATGGATGTCTATCTAATGTAGGTATGAGGTCATGGGTAGTGTATACAGGAGGGGAACTTAAGTGGCACATAGTGAGATGAAGGGGAGACGTCCCATCCACATTAGGGCTGGCATATCTGTGATGTTCAGGCTGTGCCAGTCTAAGGATCTGTGAGCATCTACTCGCTTTATTTCAGTGCACTTCTATACAATTCTGTATACTTGTTTTTTCTGTCTCGTTCTGTTCCTTCTTGCATAGGTTTGTGTGTAGATGTTGTAGTATTGTATCTTGCTAATAAGTAATATTGTAATATAACCATTTCAGATTTGCATTGCCTGTTATGCTTATTGCTAATTAATATTATTCATATTGAAAATCCTCAATATATTCAGGTATTTCTATATTAAATTCAGCTATGAAAATAGATAAGGAATAAGTAGTTATATGTATGTTTTTTTCTCTTATAAGGATAAGTGTGAACAGGTGTAGCAGTGCTGAGTTTGTCGTTTGCCATAGCTCATCACAATGTGATATCAACTTAATCTGAACTCCTCTATAGCAGCAACCATTTCAGCTCTGCTACATGTATATGCATTCTATAGTACAGTCACATAGGCTCGCTGCTCCGTCCTAGCTCTTCATTTGCAGTGTTACATTGCTGCCAGATCCAGTCGGAGTCACATATTGAAGTAAGCTTTTATCCAGGACTACTTATTGTGTCACCATCTTTCATCCCTCGCTGTGGGAGTCTTTAGCCACTTCCATGTAATATTGTGTGGGCAGTCCGGGTTAGGATTTCCTGGCATGTGGCTCTGACTGGTGGTGATCATTTGTCCAGTGATAAATGACAGGGCTTTAGAGGAGATCATAGAAAATGCTCACACAATCATTCCTATCAGAAGTGGGAATGGGTGATGGATATGGAGCAAATTAAAGGGCAAATTAAAGGAGTCCTAAAACTGGAGCTGGCAAATTATAAAAGTCGAACCTAATAAAAAAAGTGTCGATATGGAGGTGTGAAAAATATTTCTGGAGGATTTACCATTTCAGAGATTTGTGGGATAAAATCAAGCATGATAAACCAATGAAACTTACTTATATTTGTTACTTATATTTGTTATCCATGGCCTCCTCCCTTCTGAAATAAAGTTTTAAAACTATGATAATTAACCTGAAGGGCTCCTGGGGGCATTACCAGTGCTGTTATAGACAGTGTCCCACTCCCTCCTGCTCCCTCAGCACTTCCCCCTCCTTAACGTAATCTCACAGCAGCAGAGAAGGTTTCAGCACACTCTAGGAAGGGGAAGTGCTCCTGTAAAGTGTAACAGTCTTTAAATCTGCAGCATGTAGGAGAGTCCTTCAGACTCATTAGTATAATTTTAAAAGTTGATTTTAGAAGGAAAGAGATCATAGATAACAAATATAAGAAGATAACCACAGTCATGGTGCCTGGGACTATGAGTAAGTGTGCCTGGTTTTTCATGCTGGATTTTGATTATAGTTTTCTTTTATTATCTTAAATTAATGCATTTAAGAACAGACTATGGACTGTAGAATTTGTGCTCCTATTACTAAATTTGTACTTTATTTAGACAGATATATAAAAAAGGTCCATACTGAAACACATCAGATACAATATAATGACCAGTATGAGGGTCAATATGACACCTGCTTAATCACTGCTTACAGTATCCCATTCCCCCTCTATACAACACAAGCAGACGCGCAACATTAGTATTATGGCTACCTATGGCCACTAATATACAAATCTTTTTTACGAAAGCCCAGGACCAGGAGTTGTAAGCAGCAGGAAATGTTTTAATATTTTTATTAAATAGCAGATTACAGTTCTTAGAACATGGCCAGGACATGGACATGGTGCAGCAATAGAAGGAGCCATAAGCCATGCCCACCTGTAGCACCCAACAGCTAGGTTAGACAGGTATAATAAAATTGGGCATCCACTAGGAGGTCAGAGACAAGTGGGGTTCTGCCTGCTTTCAGTTACTAACCTGTCTGGCTAAACCCTAAAGAAATGAATTTACATGCAAAAGATTTGTTTTACAAATTTCAGCATCCAAAGACTTAGTTCATTCATCTGAATGGGGTTATTTTATGACAAAGGGTCTGTGCTTCACACCCAATACAGATAAATAGTGCAAGTTGTAGAAATTTCTAAAACCAATGTGTCCCATATAATTTCATTGTAATGCTGACCATATACATATGGTGCAAACCTGATCGGCCCTATATATGCCCAGCCGGGCACCCACTGAATAGCGAGAGGGAAGGCAGATTTAGTGTAGATGTATCACCTTCAGAACTAAAGAATCAACTTTAGTTGCAAATCCAACTTATTTCCCCTAGAATAGGGGAATTAAAGGCCCCCATACACATTGCCAGTCCCCAAAACACTTTAGGTTTGAGTATCCCTTGTCTAATGTGTATGACTTAAAAGCGAGATATAACAGGCACACGTCACATTTGGAGCAGTCACTTACATACAAGTTACCTTTCTGTCAGTGTTTTCCCATTTTACCAGGTTGCTAGGGCTACAGTCTTGTACTTTCCTCCATGTGTATCCCTGATGTACTGTAGGTGTATTGTGTGGTTTATGTAATGTGGATGTAGTATCTACATATAATGTGATAGCAGTTATTAGTGATGTTACATCTAAGATGGATAGAAAGACTTATTACATAATGTTCCTCCAGAGTAAATGCGGAAAGAGAGACACCTATATAGTTGGGAAAAAGAAATGCATGGATAAAATAGAAAATACATAAAGATGTATACAGGTATAAAGATATGAGATAGATTGTTAGATAGATAAATATATATGAGATAGGTAAGAGATAGATAAAGTATAGATAAATAAATAAGAAATGCAAGATGCAATAGATAGACCTGTTAATGAAGCCAAGCCAAATGAGAGCAACCCAGAGCATGCTTCACTGTGTGATTGAGTGATTAATGGATGGATGGATAGATAGATAGATAGGTAGATAGATAGGAGATAGATAGATAGATACTGTAGATACTATATAGATAGATATGAGACAGTAGATAGCAGATAAATAGATAGATAGATAGATAGCAGATAAATAGATAGGAGATAGATAGATAGATAGATAGATAGATAGATAGATAGACAGACAGACATATAGATAGATAAATAGATACAATGCTTGATAAAGGTGTAACAGTACACCGAAACGTCGCTTTTTATGGAATAAAGCTTCACCCCTTTCACTACTACAAGGAGCGCTGCCTCTTCACTGAACCTAGATAAATAGATAGATAGAAGATAAATAGATAGGAGATAGACAGACAGATAGATAGATAGATAGATAGATAGATAGATAGATAGATAAGTTGAGGAAAAGGCAGCACTCCGTAGTTGATGTCAAATAAAGTGGGTGTCTTTATTCCATGAGCTCATGGAATAAAGACACCCACTTTATTTGACATCAACTACGGAGTGCTGCCTTTTCCTCAACTTATATTATAGTCTCCTGGCCCGGGGACTTACGGTCTGTGCACCCACCAAAATTGCTGTGCTGCTCCGAACTTTCCTTTTTTAGATAGATAGATAGATAGATAGATAGAAGATAAATAGATAGGAGATAGATAGATAGATAGATAGATAGATAGATAGATAGATAGATAGATAGATAGATAGATATTAGTTGGATGTATATAGATAGATACATACATACATACATAGACATAATTTGGGTAGATAGATAGATAGATAGATAGATAGATAGGAGATATATATGAGATAGATAGGAGATAGATAGATAGATAGATAGATAGATAGATAGATAGATAGATAGGAGATAGATAGATAGATAGGAGATAGATAGATAGATAGATAGATAGATAGATAGATATGAGATAGATAGGAGATAGATAGATAGATAGGAGATAGATAGATAGATAGATAGATAGATAGATAGATAGATAGGAGATAGATAGATAGATAGATATGAGATAGATAAACATTAGTTGGGTAGATAGATAGAGACACCTGTCAGTGAAGTCAAGAGGAACTATCCAGAACACATTTCGTTTTTTTGTGTAAAATCATTTCCATTCATGTGATGGGATAATTCATGTCTACAAAGTTTGTTGAAAAGTGAGACATGCTTTAACAAGCGATTTTCAAAAAAATTTCAAGATATTTTTAAGATGTTTCCAAAGACTTTCATATCACTCTGAGGAGGAATAAAGGATCTGCCACTTTTAAAAAATGCCAGAGAAATCCCAGCATGTAGCGAGTAACAAGGAGAGCGACGCGCTTGACTGCAGCAACTTTGAAGAGGTTTTGGTGCTACTCAATCATCCGATGGTCAGAGATTGCTGCACATTTTTTTGTTGTGAGAGATAAAGATTTACATGTAGTCCTATAGTTATTTCAGATGTATACTGAAAAAATGAATTGACTCTGCAAATAATCTTCATTAAAATCCAATGCCATTTCTGATACATGTTTCCATGGTAACAGACTACAAACAAGCGCAGAGTAGCCTGATCCTGCAGTCATATGCTCCTCTCTGCCCTAATTTTTAGCACATAATATGAGTGCATTGTATTCGGCATAATAAGGCCATGTAGGTTAAAGAATAGTGACAATATTTCAGAAGGGGTTATTGGTTGGGTCCACAAACTGACAATTGTTGTTATATCTGTAATGTGCTGAATATCCAACCTGAGAAAAGATGTTGTCGAAATTTGGTGTTAATAAAACAGACACATCAGAAGATACTGGGGCTCATTTACTAAGTGCACCGCAGACCGCAGTTTCGTCGGACATCCCGACGATTTCCATTTTGCACTGCTGGGACAGAGATTTAAAAGGGGTTTTTGGCGCACACAAATCAGGGGGCGGGCTGTTGGACGATCCGACAGATTCGGACAAACCGCGGGATTTAACTTCAGAATTCGCAAGCCAAGCAGTTACATAAACCGAGAGGAAGATGGTGAACTCCGGTCGCAAATCAGGCGCACGATCTTAGTGAATCGCAGCAGAGTGCATTCCAGACAGACAATGCACTTTCTGGAACTCCGAGGGACCGCATAAGTAAATGTGCCCCACTGTATGGGAGGTCTCATTTAAAGAGGTGGAGCCAAGTGAATATATTTCGGCGGCTAGCTTCTGCTGTCATTCATCTGAGGGTTTGAAGGGAGGACGGAAAAATTAAAAAAATTCATAGAAACTCCAAAACATACTGGAAGGCTGATTAGATTGTGAGCTCCATTGGGAACAGGGACTGATTTGGCAAGCTTTCTGCAGCACTGCGACCTTTCCATTAAAAATCAATGTTTTAGAGAACTGTAGGGGGTTTATATACAATTGGCACAACATTGGTTCAAAAATTTGACAAAGCATTAGCAAAGCGAACCTAGGATGAATTGCTCATCTACACTGCCAAGTTTTATTGTTATTTCCATGTTTTATTGTTATTTCCTATCCACTATCTGTTTAGTAGAGGAGTCTACTGCTAGTTGGGGGTCCCCTGAGTGCTTGATGTTCCCTTTTGTCCCGCTGGATATGTCAAGATGCTCCGGTGTAAAATTGTGCTTAAACTGAGCAAGGAATGGGCACAGGCTATGGATAGTTTGCCTAGTATTCCTGCGCCAGAAATTCCAACTTTATCAAAGTTTGTATGCCAGTTAATAGTGTATTATAATGTAGGTGGTTTGGGCAGTATCCCGGCATCCAAGCCTTCTAGGGGACCCATGGCCACCCAAACCACCTACTAAATTTTATACTGAGAACAGGGGCGTAAGTACAGCGGTAGCAGTCATAGCAGGTTCTATGGGGCCCGCAGTGTCAGGGGGCTCCCACATTGGTATATTTGATGTGCAAACACTGTGGGTGTGTATAAGAAGTATATATACAATATGCATGTGTATATCCATGCATAAATGTGTGTGCATGAACTTTATGTTTATGTATTATAAGTGTATAAATTTGTGTGATTGTAACTCACATGTGTGAGTATACAAATATCAAAACTCTGCTATGGGGCCCTGCCTCTCTTAAATACGCCCCTTACTAAGAACGAGATTCACCTATGAAATACTTGCACATCTGTTCCTGTACACAAGATCCATTTCAGGACCTTTGAAGGTCCTCCAAAGGTTTTTAAACTGCAGATCAAAAGCAGGCAGAAGGGACGCATTCTTCAATCTGGAAGTTTGATTTTTTAGTTTGATTCTCGTAACATATGTAGGAAGTGAGTTCCAGACTTTTAGTGGCTATAATATTCATACAGGCCAGAGCCCATTGCAGTGTTACTCCACCCTGGACACCAGTAGAAGCGCTCCCCATAGGAGTCAGACTGAATGCTAAGTTTACAACATTTTTTGTCAAATTTGGAGGTGACTATAGAAAAGGGGAGACTTTTTTGACCTGGTATATTATAAATCTGGAGAATTATGCACTTGTGAAGAGCTCTATTATTAATAGACTTATCGATGAAACTAGTCATGTCCGAATGTTGGGTTCTGTGGCCGCCTTATCGCAGATAACTTGTATACAGCTCTGCTAAGCTCACCCTGTCTTTTATCCAGACACGTTGGCAAAAACTATTTACTATAACCCAGACATATCTGCAAATACATTCAACCGATGAAGGGCTTAGATGTTTCCCTAGAGATAGACACAGACTTGCATTTATAATCTGACTCACAAGACTGTGAGAGAAGATGCTATCTCCATCTCTTGTCCTCATCTTCTTGTTGATGATGTTGTCTTGTGGCCTATTTTGCATTGGTTGTTCTCACCGAAAACTGTTCATTTGTCAGGAGGTTTGCATTCCGGTATGTTATTATTGTAGGTTATTTCTTATTATGGATCTAATAGCAACGTTTTTTGATGCTGCGGAATACAAATATTTTACATATATGACAGATGAAAAGCAGAAAGTAAAATCGGAAACAAAAATTTCAGAAAGTTGTTAGAAACATCATATACCATAATTTTTTAATACGGTAATTTAATAAAAATTTAATAAAAAGTGATCAAAAGGTTGTACAGTCCTCAAAATGGTGGCAATGAAAACATTAGCTCATCTCGCAAAAAATTACACCTAACAACTCTGTACACCAAAGTATGAAAACGTTAGTAGCGCCACAAGATGGCAAAATGAAGAATTTTTTTTGCACAGAATGTTTTAATTTTTTTCTAAATGTATAAAAACACATTAAAACCTATATAAATTTAGTATCCCCGCGATCGTACTGATACAGAGAATGAAGAAGACAAAGAAAATGTTGCAAATGTGTTTTTTGACAAAATTTCCCAGCATTTTGAATTTTTTTCTTGCTTCCCAGTACACAGAATGGAAAATTAAATACCGACACTATAAAGTGCAATTTTTAATGAAAAAACATGAGCCCTCATACAGCGCTTTACATGGAAAAATAAAGAAGTTTCAGATTTTTGGAGGTGGAAATGGAAATGCAAAAATGCAAAAGGGCCTGATCATTGAGGGGTTAAATTATTCAAATTAGGCTGAAGCAGAAACTCAAAATCTAATGAAATGTATACACGCCCGCAGTCATGTATTGTCCTGCCTGGTACTGCCTACAAAGCTTGCGGAGAGCCAGTAACTTCACCGGCTCTTTGCAAATCTCGTGCATGCGCAACGATTACATTCCTTGCGCAGCCAGTTCTCTGCAAGCTCTATAGGCGGAGTCGGGCGGGACAACACAGGATCATTAAATCCCACCTCATCCTAATTTGAATAATTTTAAAAAGTATTCTTTTCAAACGTGGCTATCCAACATATAACAAGGACATTTTACAGCACATGGGTTGAGTGAGGGGGTAAGGTTATGGGTAAGGATGGTGATCTTAGTACTAATCATTTATCATCAGTGAAGGTACATAGACAAGCGGTATGCCCGCTAAGCGGGCATACCGCCATATGCTGGAGAGGAGGTGGCCCCTCCTCCCTCAATAGAAAACAGCGGCTTACGGCCACACACACGCCGAAAGATATAGCATGCTCTATCTATCTGCGGTGTGCGGCCCGGATCAGTGCCACACATGTGTGGCTCCGTATCCCCGCCGTGCCGTCTATGGGGACGTACATGCAGTCGCAAATTTGCGGCCGCATGTACGTCCCCGCCAGATGGCCATGTGAATCATAACTGAATCTGATGGTAGGTGTCCTATAAACATGAGATGAAAGTTTTCCATTCTTTGCAGTACTTTTTGGCATGATCAGCTAAAAGTGACTAATTAATATATCCATTTCGCATTTGCTGTTTTACATTAATTTTAAAGTTTCCTCCTAGAATATTGATTTATAACTCACAAACATCGGGTGCATTCCAGCTAATACTTATTCCAGCTAAACACAATTAGCTGGAAAGGTATAGAGTCATTTAAAGGGGCTGTCTTGATGGGACATACTCTGTCTTTGAACCCTAAAATGTATATTTTTATGTCCTTCCTAATACTTAATCATATTGGGGGGATCATTAAGACTGGCATTTTGAACAGCAGTCTTAAAGCCCCCCCTGCTGGCACACTGGTGCCCATATCCACTAAGAGGTTCCAGCCTGTTAGTAAATACGGTCACAAATCCTTATTGGTGGAATTTTTTGCTATACTGTAGTCTCATTGTTGGTCAGCCGCATGTTCACGCACCTGCCTACTCTCCGACCGCCTCTCTCCCTGCCCGCTCTTCGCCCTGACATGCCCAACATGGCTAGCGGGTTGGAGATGCCAGAAAACTGTTGCACAGGAGGAGATTTATTTACCTTCTCTGCCAGAAACCTGGCAGAGAATTTCCCCCATTACCTTTATTTAGGAGGTTTCTGTCTGATATCCCACTCTACCTGTCAGGAAAGAAACCCACTGATAGGAGAGGCTCCAGCTGGTTGATGCATGTCAATCAATACAAGGTAACACTATAGGACCTGTATTCTGATCTCCCCAGTATTTATATGTTTAAATGTCTTTTTCACCTTGTAATACAAGGTCTTGACTAAACGGGAAAGTGGAATTGCTTACTGGAAATGGAGACATGGCTTGAGATGCAACAATGTGCAGCAAAGTTGCGCCACAATTCTTGCACACAATTCTGGTGCAATGTATACTAGACAGTCAACATACGCAAAAAAATATATCAACTAGACCCAGGTAATGCAAAAAAAATTACACTGTATAGTAATGTGTAGATATTAGGCAGGATTAGTAAATTTGACCTTATGTTTCCTCTTCAAGGGAGATGCACCCACCCACCTCCTCATGTAATATCATCTCATGAAGGGAGCTCTTACCTGGAGCCCTCTCATCAGCAAATTCTCTATAATTGTGTAATTAGCTTGTACTGGATTACTGTGATTCCTAAATTGGTTATTGTTTCAAATTCAGCCTTACATAGAATTTATCAACAATATAATTGCAGTCATTAATAGTTTTTACCCTACCCTATCCTCTACCCTATCGTTTTCTGTATCTGGCGGCAGATGCTAGCTTTTGGGTATAAATTAGATGTTATTTACCTATTTATGTTTTTTTATACATACCTTTTACCAGTGAGAAAATCAAGGTGACTTAAATGATCACTAAATTTTCAAGAAATGTGTCCATGAGAATATAAACAAATTTGAAAATGTTTCTTATCTGAAATAAAAGAATTTCTTTCTCCTCTTATCTGGCTCATTTCCTCCATGCCCTGCCTTCCAAAACCAACTTCACTCTGAATATAGGCTTGTATAATAATAATAATAATAATAATAATAATAATTATTATTATTATTATTATTATTATTATTATATTAATTGTAATTATCTTCATTTATTAGCACCATCATATTCCACAGTGCTTTCTAAATCATGGGTTACATGTGTTACATATACAGGCATTACATGGTAATATAATAAACATTAGTTTAGACAATGAAAATTAGGCCCAGCTCTCCAGAGCTTATGATCTATTAGGAGCTGTCTTAAAGTTAACAATGTAAAAACCTGATACTCTTATGTATCTTTTTTATATGTAAATTAAAGATATATGTTTGTAAGTGGGGCCAATTATTTTTTAACTGTAAAGCAGCGTAAGTCTGCCTGGCAAATGGTTGCCAGGTTGTCAGGTCTTAAAGATTGGACTTTACATTATTCACGTTGCAGATCGTTGCTCTACCCTGTACTCTGTTCATAATATAGTCAAGTAAAGTTTGGGAATACAATCCTGAATGTGGTCTCTTTAAAGCTCTGCCATTGTGTTATATCTCATCTTATAGAGTTATTTTTGTCCTTCCAGTGCCCGCATGGATGTGAAGGAAGCAGAGGAGCTGGGTAGCCCCCAGCCGGTCACACTTCAAGCCTTTGCCAGTGGCTCAACACTTCATGGCATTGCTCACATCTTTTCCTATGAGCGCTTCTCATGTCGGCGGATGATCTGGATACTATGTTTCCTGGGCTCCTTGTCTCTATTGCTGTTTGTGTGTACTGAGAGGATCATCTATTACTTTGATTATCCACATGTCACCAAACTGGATGAGATTGCTACTGCCAGGATGACCTTTCCAGCTGTGACCTTCTGCAACCTCAATGAGTTCCGCTTCAGCCGAGTAACAAAGAATGACCTTTACCATGCGGGGGAGCTACTGAGCCTACTCAACAATCGGTAAGAGGGAATCCTCGGCACACTTTATCAGCTTACCTGCCGATAATACACACACATTCATCTCTTCCATCATTCCTGACTGGTTTCATATTAAAGGGATATTCACAATACCATGCTTAGCTTCTAAAAGCGAGTTGAATATGGAAAGAACTGCTAGCATCGGTAATGAATGTTTCTGGTAGTTCGTAGAACTAGCTAGATATAAAATAATAAATCATAGGAGCTCATATTTTTGGAATACAATAGAAGAACAATGTAGTCATCCTTTACATTGCCTGATACAACTCATAACTCAAGTGTGGACTTGGGTGGACTCCACATCATGGTACCAGAGGATAGAGAGCCCAAGGTCAAATCACAGCTCTAGTATCTGTTTCTTGTAAGGTAGACTTTAATGATGATATGTCCTACACTATGGCAAGTTCACATCTAATACTCAACAGCGATTGTGTCCGGTTTCTTACTTATCCACCATTAAGATCACATGGAATAGGTTGTATATCACTGGGTGTTTGACCACTAAGCTACAGAAATCACAAGAACATGGGTTGTGTCAAGTCCAGGGTATAGAGGAGAAGTTGTATTTCAGTAGGGGTTCTGACTGCTGTGATGACCACTGATCACAAAAACTAGGTATTGTCCTAAGATTACAACTTATCCACTATCTACATCATAGGGAATACGTTGTATATCCGTGGGGATATGCTCGCTAGGACACTAGCCAAATACAAATCACATTAACCAAAGGTTGTGCCAGATCTGCAGGATAGGGAATAAGTTGCAGATTGGTGGAAGTTGGGCTGTTGGACCCCTTACATTTACAAAATGAATATCCCTGTCTGAATAGATTTGTAGTAGTGTGGGGCACAGGTGCTGAAGAGAGGTTGAGTACAATACTCAATTCAATGGAAGTTGATTTGCATATAAGGGATCCAAATTTTTATGGAGAATTATTTACCCAAATGTTCCCAAGAAATACCAGTGTGATGTATATGATTCATATCTTTTCTGACCTACTTGGTCTTTTTATACCATTTCATACTTATATTGCCTATACATAACACGACCACTAGAGGCACTGTTGTATTGGGGTACTCTATTCTAATCTATTACATGATGTAAGCACCAATTGTTTGTTTTATCCTTATAAGTACAACCATACATAAGACAGTCTAGTCTTAATTTAAGACACTTGATAAATCTGCCTGATAGTGTCCACCTGCTGCGAATTCTAGCCCTCAACTGTCAGTCTAAAAACCTGACTGTGAGTCCTCAGATTTTTTGCAGTGCCCCCACAAAGCAGTTCTAGCATTACACGTATCCTATTCCTACCAATAGGGTACTGCAGGGCAATGACAGGTTGAGAGTAAAAATGAGCAAACACGTCACTCCCGTTTGCCTGTGTGATGTCCAAGTCACACGGCTGAACGGGAAAATCGTGTCCGCTGATCTCTAGTGGAAAGTGAATGACACACTTTAGAAAATCTCCACTCTGGCAAAGGGTGGGGGAATTGGGGCAAAAACTTTTTTAAATAGAAACTCTAATCAGGATGAAGAATTGTAAACCGAGCATACTGACATTCTGGTGTGTGCCCCCTAGGATCCACTCGTCTTAAAAGGAAATCTACCATTTGTTTTTATGCATTGTGAACCAAACATACCTTGAAAATGCTGTAGCTACACTGATGCAGAAACATATCTTATTGAGTGGTTTTGCTCAAAAAACTATTCTAAAATTCAGGACCTTGGGAAAGCTGGGTGCAGAATGGCTGCCATACATAAACACATTACTTCCACATACACAGGAGCTGCCTGAACTGTCCAGACAGGACTAATCAACCTGAGCTGGATGACTCATAAACAACAGCTTGGGGATGGTGCAGCGATTGATTACTTCTGTCTGTCAGGGATAACAAGGAGAGCACCAGGCCAGCCACAGGAAGCGACAGAGCCTCATTATCATAATTTTAGAATTGTTTTTTGAGCAAAACCACTCAGTTCAGGGATTAAACAAAATATTCTTCAGTGTAGCTACAGCATTCTCAAGGTATTTTTGTTCATAACGCAAAAAAGCAAATGGTAGAGTTCCTTTGAGCTTCCTATGTCCTGTTTTTTTTTTGAAAAAAGGCTTTAAAATTATGCAAATGAGCCTGAGGGCTAAAGGCTCCACTAAGACCTATGCAGCCCAGAGCTCCTCAGGCTCATTTGCATAATTTTTTAAGCCTTTTTTTTTTGTAAAAGCAAGGACATAAGATAAAACGAAACGAAGAGCAGATCCTGTCAACGGGCACACACCAGTATGTCAGTGTGCTTAGTTTACAATCCTTCATCCTGGTGGTAGATGTCCTTTAAAAATTGAGAATCTCATATGTAGTATAACAAAACACTCACTCACTTTTCCAGTATCTGATCTTTCTCTTTTAATGGATACATGTAGTTACACATTATGAAGATCGCTGCTATTTTAGACCCCATTTTCTATTTAGACCCCATTTTTTATTGCTGAAAACTGAAGAGTATGAACATGTGCAATAAGAAATTAATAGAAAGGAATGTAATTAAATGGACAGAGAAAACAAGAAGCCGCATTGTAACAAATAAGCGGCTCATAATAATAACGGCTTTAATGTGCTCAGTGAAGTCAAGGCACAAAATCAATATATATCCTGCGGGACAGTATTATAGCACAAAGAATAACACCTTAAGATAAAGGGAGAAATTTGGTCTTGGAGAGAAGAACAAATACCCCTGATCAACAACAAAGGCAAGAAGCAGCAGGAGAGGAGTGTGATTAATAAAAAAATATGATGAATATCACCCAAATAAGGAGATACTATATTTAGTCTTTATTGTGTAGAGTGTATAGGTGTACGGTTATAACATTCTCCGTATCGTAAGTTCTGCAGCTCAGTACTTGAATAATTCTTTGCACTGAATAAAGAGGACCTCCAGTAGACATACAACTCCCCATTCCTGTGCTCCCATCTGGCAGAACAGGGGCGTAACTTGAGGGGGTGCAGAGGTTGCGGTTGCACCTGGGCCCAAGAGGTTTAGGGGGCCCTTTCCCATATTAGAAGACTATTACTATAAACCATACATTATATTCGGGGGCCTGGCACAGTATCTGCACTGGGGCCCATCAGCTTCTAGTTACGCCACTGTGGTAGAATATCACATTCATAACTTGTTTTATACATAGTGCACTTACATTTTGCAGTGCAGCCTCTCCTTTGCTAAATCCCTTACCGCCACATCTGTTTTCCAAACTAAAAGGGGTTTTCCCACAAATTCAAGTTAGGCCCTATCCACAGGAGAGGGCCTAACTTGCTGATCGGTGGGGTCTCACTGATGAGACCCACACAGATCATGAAAACGAGGGGTCCCATGGGGTCCCATGTACCACAGTCAGAAGCCCTCGTCGCACCATGAGAGTAATGGAGTAGACGGCCACACATGACCGCTCTGTTCCATTCTCATGCCTCACATAGTGACAGTGGACTCATATTAGGAGTTGCATATAAGTTTACAAAGAGATTTTTAACATTGCAGCCATGGAAATGAACCATTCAGCTATAAGGGTAATGGGGGAGAAGAAGTCTGAGGTAAAACTGTTTTAGTTGCTCATGGAAACCAATCAGAGATCAACTATCATTTTATAAACTGCTGTAGAAAAATGATAGCTCAGCTCTGACTGGTTGCAATGAGCAACTAGAACACTTTTACTTCAGACACTTCTGATAAATCCCCTCCCCCCACCCCCCATTGCTTTTTAATCATATTGTATAATGAAGTAGTTAGTTTGGGTGGATTTATTTGCATGGCAGGTTCTCTTTAAGGGAACCTTTCAGGGTGATTTGTGACACTAAGCCACCCACATACTTATGGTTAGTGATTTAGTGTCCCAAAGTAGTGTCCAACTTTTTTTCTTCTGGATTTGTGTTAAATGGGATACTTTTTCCAGTACTTTTCTTTGGGGAACCATTCCTATGCATCGAAACCTAGACATTGGCATTGTATGAGATGCAATAAATGGAGTTGTGCCTGCAGCACTGCCCAACAAGGTGCGCAGCCTTTTACATTCAGCATAATGTTGCACATGTTACAAAGGGAGACTTGTCACCTTTTTTCTTCAACAGCATCACTAATCTAAAATCATCATCTAAAATGTGAGCAAAAAGTCCTATGTATCCCAAATTTGCACTAATAAATAAAAGCTTACACAGCTTTTATGTCTTATGAAAAATGACAGTTATGGATCTTAGAATTGAGAATTTCGAAGAGCTTTTTAAAAGGTAGGGGGGGTATGTATGTATGTTTGAATGTATTTTCTTTCTTGTGCTGCTACAAAAAAAGTTTAAAAATGTTAATTTAAAAAAACCCTCATACAGCTACATAGGTAAAAAAAAAATAAAAATGCATGCCCCTTTGTATGTCCCTTTCCACGGTGAACCAATTAGTTACCAGTTGTGCAGCTGACAGTGCCGCTTTGTATGCGGCTTGATCGCCCATCATCTTCTTCATGCACCCTGTTTTAATGTGGCTTCTGCAATCCCATGATGCTTCACAGTTTTCTCCTCACTACTTCTGCCATATCCCCTCATGTATATGGATTGTAACAGGCAAACTTTCCTATACTATTACTATATGCAGTGAGCAGAAATGAAAACAGCTTTTGCCTACCCCAGGGGAAATAAAATTACAAATGAAAAATATGCAAAAACATCTTCTTGGAAGATCTTACATTTTCTTCACATGTAAAAATATTTACTAACAACCAATTAAAGTGGAACGGCCAATTCTTACATAAAACAGCAGCTGAGCCTTGAATACATCAAGCCATTCAATTAACTGTGTGGTAGAAATGGGCTCTCCAATTACGGAGCTATTCTGGTAACAGAAAGGTCAATGACAATATTCCTCTTTTTAAGTCTCAAGAAAGCAGATTCCATGTGTTTCTCCTATTTGCATTACCATCATACAGAAGTAGTAAACTGTTATAAGCAGTTGTATGCACCCACAACTCAAACTTGCATATTCACAGCACAGCACCCACTAACTACTATTGGGCCTACAATTGAAATATTTATAATTACAGGATGCTATAAACGTATATGTAACTTTTTTTTTCGGACTATCAGGCGCACCGCATTATAAGGCGCACCACCAATAAATGCCTGCTAAAACATCTAGGTTCATATATAAGGCGCACCTGATTATAAGGATGAATGACCAGCAGGTGGCAGACCTGTGCAAAGTTCAAGGCAGCTGTTTTCTGTAAGTACGGTTCATATATAAGGCGCACTGGACTATAAGGCGCACCTTTGATTTCTGAGAAAATCAAAGAATTTTTTGTGCGCCTTGTAGTCCAAAAAATACAGTAATATAAGCATAAACACAAATAGAGAACTCCAAGAAAATAAAACAACATATTTTTATATCCCTGTAATGCAGTGAGGAAATGGCTAGGGTAGATGGGAAGGACAGACAAAGACAGTGAGCCCTAAGGCTAAAACCCATTCCCAGCTGTCCCTACCAAATTGCTCAGTCTGCCCTAAGCAGTAGGTGACAACTGGTCGACATTCTCTTCCTGTGCCAAAGTGAAAACATGGAGAAAAACCACAACCTAGTGGATAATGCAGTAAATAATCCATAAGTAAAAAAGATGGTCAGAAATCAGGAAAAGGGTCAAGAAATCCAAAACTACTAAAATGAGATTTATAGCAAACACAAGTGAAATGTTAGGCAAATCACTGCACCATCCCCCAGCTGCTGTGTATGAGTCATCCAGCTCAGGTTGATTAGTCCTCACTAGACAGTTCAGGAAGCTCCATGTAATGTGTTTATGAACGGCAGCCAGCCTACAACCCAGCTTTCCCAAGGTCCTGAATTTTATAAAAGTTTTTTGAGTAAAACCACTCGAATCAGGAAATTACCAAGATATGTTTCTGCATCAGTGTCGCTACTGTATTCTCAAGGTATGTTTGCTTCACAATGCATGAAAACAAATGGTAGATTTCCTTTAAGTCAGCAAGGAATTAAATATAGGAGTACACAGATTAGTAAGAACAGAATGTAACAAAATCTCACTCATCAGACCATCCTCTTTACAAACACAATGTTGCACTGCAGCCCGGGCACAGATGTTACATTTCACTTTAAAAGAAAGAAGAAAATTAATTTAGATTCATGGAGAAGATGCCATCTGTATGCCACATTTGTACAATTTGCATACACCTGCATTATATCATTTTTTAAGTATATGTCTGCAAAGCAACTGGGAATGTGGAATATAAACAAGCAAAAACTAAACATAAACATACAAAACATTGATACATAAGACAATCAGCATGAAAGTGGCCATGCACATCCGGGATGAATACCTGATAATATAATTGGGCTTCTATGTTTTTAGATCGATACCTGAACCAGATGTGTGTTCCAATAACTTGCCACAGTTGTAGCGATATAAATGTATAACGTTCAAGGTTCGGTCTAAAAAAAAGGTTCTGCAGTGATGATTTCATTCCTATATTTTCCCGTCAGTTCACACCATGTGTCAGACTGTTATAGTCTGATGGAAGATAATTGCATTGGTCACTGATTGAAAATGAAAACATAACTTTATTTCTTGCCAAGACAGAAACAGATCGCAGCCTAGGAAAGACGGAACATAGTGTGAGGATATATATGTATATAAAATACAGCCATGTGCACTCTCTACTTGGGCCCTGATGTAGGTTAAAACTTTCAGTATCATATTCCATTTTTTGTAATATTTGAATTTTTTTAAAGAAAGTTTAGACTTATAGCTTGAAAAGTAAAAAAAAAAGTGTCTATTACATTTTAGCTATTTTCCGGTTATAAAATGTTACAGTTTAATAGACCTTTACCCCATGCACATCAGTATCTAGTGGAAATTTTTATTTATTAAAAATCGATATTTTAGGGAGATGTAGAATATAACATTGATTGGTGGGGCTCAACAAATTTAGGTTGGAGTTTTTCTGTATTTAATGATTGTAATAACTGTATTTTATTTTTGTATTTGCTTTTTTATACTCTGCCTGTTATTTGTTTACTATATTTTTCCATTGTTTCTACTTCCAGTGTACAGTAGCAGCTGTTGGGAAAATTACCATCCAAAAATAACTTTTTTTTAACCAGCAGTTTTAAGATGTGAGAACAGAGTCAGACAGAGGGAAGCAGTTATCCTCTGTCACCCCCATGGACCTCAGTATCATGACCTAGTTGTGCCCAGTATGGATGCAGAGGCTGTGCCTAAGGAAGGAATGCACTTCAATTCAGGAGTATTCAAGTATCAAGTGACTGCATGTGCAAGATCCCTAGTGAGATATGCAACATCCCCCACCAGGGCCTAGCCCTTGAGGTGAGGCCTGGTGACAGCCGGGGCCCGCGGTACCGAAGTGGCTGGCGGTTGCGGCCTAAGCACGCTATTGTCACGGTGCTTGGTACGGGGGAACCGGAGGGCTGTCCTACAGCCTGGCAGGTCTCCAGCAGGGTGGTGTTGGCAAGAAATGATGAGGGAGAGGCGGCTATAGCGGATCTCCCTGGGGCAACCCCTTAATGTCCCGAGTGTGAGTCTCTGTGTGGTGGACAGGGTGCCGGTGATGAAGGCAGCCGTATTAGCAGGGACCAGACGGAGACAGAAGTTGAAGAAAACAACTTACAGTTCTTTATTTGAACCGGCAGGAACCGCAGCAACGTGCCTTTAACATGTAGATGGAGTGCTGAGATGTGAGTTGGAGGGAGCCTCAGGAGATAGTTCACCAGCCTGGATGTAGAGGGCAGGCTGGGAGGCAGCTGTGTCCTGGTAGGAAGCTTCAGCTTGTCCTGTAGGGCTTCAGGTATCACCTTTAAAGGTAAGATGATACCCCTTTTCCTCACTACACTAACTCTAGTCTAATACTCCACTCTTCAGAGGCAGGGGCTAAGCTCTTCCTGCTCTGGTATGGGCTAGACAGAGATTGCTCACTCACTCACTGATCTCTAGGATTCTCCTACACTGGAATCTCTCTCCACTAGAATCCTCTCTAGACTAACTCCTAGAACATTCCTGGCCAGAGGTTTTATTACCTCCCTTTGGTCAGGTGGTGGCTGCTCCTCCAATCACATCTCAGCTTACAGAGGACAGGATGTAACACAGATGATTGGACAATAGCATCTTGCATCATACAAAATACTTAACCTCTGCCTTGCCAGGCAGGATTCACCACTGCAATATCCCCTATGTCCTATCAGGACCATGTAGTGTGATGTGGGTATATGCAGGTGGGACGTATTCGCAAACACTACCTCGCCATTGCATCGGCGAGGGTGTTGCAGATATAAAAAAGGTTAATTAAAGGGATGCTTCCATTTCAGCAAATAAATGTTATTGTCTGTATAATGAAAAGTTATACAATTTTTCAATGCACTTTTTGTATCAATTCCTCACTGTTTTCTAGATCTCTGTGTATGGTCATTTTATAGAAAGTGTCTATATTTACTTCCTGTGGAAAGAAATCTGTGATGTCACACAGGTGCACGGCTCGTTATAACACTCAGCTCTGATTCCTCTCTGTGTTATATAACTACGCATGCACCTGTGTAACCATGGATAGATTTCTGTCCACAGGAAGTAAACAATGAAGCATCCGATAAAGTGTAGCACGTAGAAATCTAGGAAACCATGAGGAACAAACAATAACATTTATTTGCTGAAACGGAAAGACCCATTTATGTTTTTTTTTTAAATAAAGAAAATCTAAAATACACAAAAAGTCCCTTTCCCCATAATTAATTATTTTTTGTGTAACAAAACAGGATGATAAAAAATACAAAATGTGTGTTGCCTTGTCTATAACAACCTGATAAGCAGATATTATATTATTATAGCCATACTGCGAAGGCTATATAATATAAAAACAAAATTTTTTTTATAAAAGGTGATCAAAAAGTTGGATGTACCCCAGATATATTACCCACTAAAACAGTGATGGCTAACCTATGGCACTGGTGCCAGAGGTGGCACTCGGAGCCCTTTCTGCTGGCCATCACCAGAGATGACTCCAGGTATCTTCCTGCAGTCCCAGACAGCCCAGGACTTGCTGTGCACAGAGCTATTTTAAAGTGACAGTGCTACCTGGGACTATTTTCTGCTTTATTTGTTTCTGTGTTGGAATTAAATTTCTGTGTTGGCACTTTGCGATAAATAAGCGGGTCTTGATTGTAGTTTGGGCACTCGGTCTCTAAAAGGTTTGCCATCACTGCACTAAAATGTTATCATATTCTGCAAAAAACAAGTAATAATAACACTCTTTTGACTGACCAATAAAAAAGTTTTAGCTCTCAGAATATGGAAACCCAAAAACAAATCAATTCTTGAACATTCCAGCCAAAGCTAATTAATTGAATAAAACATGATGCAAGGCCAGAAGGGAGGAGCAGGACCCATTTTTACTGTATTCCTAGAACCTTGCTAGAACCTAGAGTCATGCCCCTCCCTACTGGCTCTGTCAAAGTTATTATTCAAGAATCATCTGTGACTGAGAATGTAACTGCGGCTAAAACATAAGAAAACCTTACATATTTGGGGTCTCCTTAATTAACTTGCCTACAGAATAATATTAGCTTTTTTCGAGATAAAAAAAAAATCAATATAAAAAAACTAGTGGCAGAATTTCCACCACGAAATAAGCCATTGAAAAATGCAACTTTTCCTGCAAAAAATAAGCCTTTATATGACTATGTCAGGAAAAATGGTAAAAAAAAAATCAGTGAAATAAGTTCAATGGTAGTGAGCAGGCCAAAAACAAGGACAGGTAGCCCACTGATATGTGTTGCCAGTAGTCAGGCAGAGATAGGGCTACCATGCAATATAGAAGGAAGAGGGGAGCCAAGAAATGAGTGCAATATAGTGCAGCACATAGGTGTATGAAACATCATGGATTTAAATAAGGAGAGATTGTAGGGAAATAGGAGAATGTAGACCAGATTCCTAGACCACAACCTCTCTACCACTTTGCCACGATCAAATATGACTCCCAGCCACTTGTCCTTGTAAGAATACTTCAGCAGATTAGAGACAATAGGGCGGCAGGAAAAGTGCGGTTCATCTGCTGATTGTGCAGGAAAACAGACCAAAAACTCCTGCATATGATCTCCCTTCCTCCTTTGAAAATAATATGTGAGCATCATATGATTACTCACATAGACGGAATAAGGGATACACTTTCATAACACATCTCCCCCATTATTTGATGAGGATTTTTTTTAAAAAGTTACGTTTTATTAATTTCTACAACAGTCCTTCACTTTTTCCTCTGTAGTCTAAAGAGACTAGATCCAAGCAGTTTATTTTACTTTTCATTATCTTAATTTTTATATGTAATTTTATAAAAGAAATTTTAAGCCTCCTTCATTCATTCATTCTGTGTTTTTTTCTGTACATGCTTATTTAAAGAGGACATGTCACCCTCAAAAATGGCACTAGGAACTAAAGTAAGCAGCTCGTAGTGCTACAACAGTCCCAGCAGTGTCACACTGCTAGCGTTATCAGAAACCTCTGATAATGCCAACAAACACTGCCGCGCTATACACTAGAAACGCTGGACCGTTCTCAGTGCAGTCCTGGCGTATTCATGAGGGGGTGGGATTAGCGGGCAGTGACTGCCACTTGACGTGCGGCAGTCACCGCTGGCCTATGGAGTGAGCAGGGCAGTCCGGGGAAGAGGCAGTGCCTCGGACCGCCCCCTCATGACCGCCGCCCCCTCATGAGTTTCTAGTATACAGTGCGGCAGTGTCTGCTAGCGTTATCGGAGGTTTCTGATAACGCTAGCAGTGTAACACTGCGGCGTCCGTTGTAGCACTTGGAGCTGCTTACTTTAGTAAGCAGCGCCTAGTGCCGTTTTTAAAGTTGACAGGTCTTCTTTAAACACAGTAGAGATAATGGATAGAAATAACAGGTAACAAAAAAGTAGCAGCATAAGGGACAGACAAACCACAAAATGGAAAGACTGCAAAAAACTTTGGTAAACTTTCTAACGGACATGTTTGTTTTCTATTTCCTCTTTTTATAAGAAAGAAGGAAATGGGAAACATAACCGAGGTGTAAACTAGCCCCAACAAGTTTGAGTGAAAGACCATTTATTAGAGTTTATAAAATAATCTGAAGACGTGTGTATGTCTCTACTTAGACAGACGCTGCAAGTCCAAAAACAAGAGCCTTTAGATGATGGACCTAGGATACAAGCAGGAATCCTTTCTGTGTGTCTGCTTTTCCTTCTAAGGGGCACTTATTGGAAACATGCGGCTAATCCTGTGATAGTAGGGCCACTTCTCTTTGTCCTTTTCACCTTCTGTTCCGGCAGCAGCAGCCTTCCATAGCAATCTGTAATGAGTTAGATATAATGATAGACAGACTTCAGACATTCTGGTTGGAGATGTACAGCCTGCAGATAATGCCGTCTAATACATTTGCCCAGTGCTTCACGTCTTCAGCTCTGAAAATAACCAAGTGTGTGATCGATTCCTTATAGTACAGCGTAATGTTCTGTCTTCACCAATATTAAAAATACTAAGGCAGATTTACAAATAGGATCGTAAAGAAAGAACTGAAATACTTATACTGCAAAATATATATTAAAGAGCCCGGTGCAGAATGATAATTCAGTATTAGATTTACCTTTTATTTGTTGGCTTCATTTAACACCAACATTTTTTCACTTTATCATAATTTTGTCCACACCCCTTTCCCAAAGCCCCATTCCTTTCCTAAAGCCACACCTCTTTTACAAAGCCCCATTCCTTTCCTAAAGCCACACCTCTTTTACAAAGCTCCATCCCTTTTACAAAGCCACACCTCTTTGCTGTACAAGTCATAAAAGTGTATGAAAAACATGAAAAACATTCACTATCTGTGGGAACTAATAATTACAAATTTTTGTCAGAAATTTACTTCATTCTCTGAAGCAGTGCATAATTAGGGTAAGAGAAGAAGCACCGATCCAGGCACAGAAGCGACAAAGCCTCGCTATCATAATTTTGTTTGGACGGGACAGTTTATCAATTTCCAGGACAAGGTGACACATGTGAAGACGATATATTATAGTATACAAGGTTAAAATATACATAGGTCCTTCAAATCCAACTTGTTAATACAGAAGAATAGCAAAATAAACTCCGTTTATTGGCCAATTGGCCCAAAGCGTGATGAAAAGAAAACTCATGCTTTTAACACAAACCCACCTATCAGTATACAGAAGTGTATGTATACATAGAAAAAGAACACTGTTTCTGGTAAGTCAAGGTAATGTTATTTATCTAATAGTTTTATCCCTTTAAAGACTGTACGGACTGTGTAAATTGGTAATCCACACTGAGCTGGTAGGTGGAGGCCTAGCTGCAGTGACTCAATGTTATCCCCTCCCCTCTTCATAGAGCTTTTATATATTCTGATACCCAGTAAGCTACGGGAAGCACAGTGGCTTAGTGGTTAGCTTTACAGCCTTGCAGTGCTGGGGAACCGGGTGCAGCGCTGCGTAATGTGTGTGCGTTATATAAATAAAGGAATTAATATTATTATTCTGTCTGTTTGTCTTGTAGCTAGCAAGTGGAATTCTGCTGAAAGATTAGGAGGGAATATGATAAGAGTCAAAGTAAATAGAGGAAGAAGTCAATTATTGTGATATCTTCCTTGTGCTGCTGTTGGCTCCATTAACCTCCCTGCTAGATGTGCATTAAAAAAAAAATCACAAATTGAAGCTTTGTAAATACCTCGAGCCAGAAAAGACATTTGAAAGAGGTTTTAGCTATGAAGTCTGCTTCATTATGAACGCAGCTCTGAAGTAATTTGTTGAATATACAAAGTTTCTTAGTTAGATTAAAGTTGGACCTCATGCACACCGTGAGTGAGCTGCACAAATGGGGCTAACTCATAGCCATATACTGTAGGCTTCTATTGGGTGCGGGGTGGCATGGTGCTTACACAGCGCCTCACCGTATTGGGGACATGCAAATAGGGCAGGTCCTACTCCTACCAGTCCATGGAGCACCGGCAGTCACTTCCTATGCACATTGGTGTCAAATGGGACTCAAGCAATGGCACAGGGCCTTTGGCTTGTGGCCCGTTATACACACACAATAGTACGTGTGAGGCCTTACTCCGTAAAATTATGCTTAGAAATGGATTTACACTGGGAACATCAAGAGAAATTTTTTGTACAACTTCGAGAAATAATTGTGAGTTTCACTGGTCTGGGAATAATATAAGTGAAAGCGTTTTTCTGTAGAGCCCCATATAAATTAGGATTAACTACATTTATTTCTACTTTGCCTATCAGGTAGAATGTCAGATCCATCATGTACGGGTATCCGGAGAGCTTGGATCACTATGGTAACAGCTTTTCCAAGTAAATCGCTAAATGCGCAGTATATTTAACACAAAATACGAATAACAAACAGAATTTTAGATGCATTTTATGTCAATATGTAGGTTGAAAACTGACTTCACTGCCTATGACCTTTAAAACAACTTATTATCTGCATTTTAAGGAGTTAAAATACTGAGAGAGGATAAACAAGAGACTGATACCGATGAAACGGGTATGAAACAACGATTAAATGACAATTCTGCAGAAAAGGGAATATGTCATGGTGTGTTAAAGCTTTTTCCTATGTGCCCTCAGATTATTAGACTACAGTATGTTAGTATAATGCAAATTTAAATGATATTAAAGGATATAAGTGTATGGGGCACAATGGGGCTTATTTACTAAGGGTCCCGCGGCCGCATTTCAGTGGGGTTTTCCAACGTTTTTGGGGATTACACCGCTGGGAAAGGTGTTTAGAAGGCGATTGTGTTCTCAATCGCGCCGGCTTTCATGCGACACAAATCGGGGGGAGGGACGTCAGACGATCCAACGGATTCAGACAAACCACGGGATTTAACTTCAAAATTGTGCCGCAAGACAAGCACTTACATACAATGGGAGGAAAATGGTGAACTCCGGCGGACCTAAGCGGGGAAGCGACACATGCAGGATATCGGGCGCACGATCTTAGTGAATCACGCCAGACTGCCTGATCATCTGACACTCCGGACCTCGTGAACTCAAGCGGCCAGGTAAGTAAATGTGCCCCAGTGCATCCGACGGAGCTGAGGGCAGGACACCATGGCAGTTTAGTGGTCGACAGTTTTCCTTTAAAGGACACCTGTCATCAGGTTTCTGACACTAATTCTGTCACCACTTCACCACTACATGTTAGAGTAGCTCACAAGGATCCGTACATTAACCATTATAAAATCGTCTTTTCTTTATTAGGCAAATAGGCACATGGAGAGAGAAAGTGATGTCTCCCCTGTTATCCCTCCCCTCTCCTTCCCTGCTCATGTCTATGTGTAATTTATAGTAAAGCATTGCTTGTGTCTGTGCTTTACCTACTGAGATGCTGACCTCCCATACACATGTGTGAGACACAGACATCAGCTACTCAAGTACCTGACATGCTCTCTTCTCCCATACACATGCATCCCATAGCAGCTGCATCTCTCATAAACACACACACTGCACGTTTTGTGGCAGCCTGAATCAGGAACTACAGAGAGGAGCCAGCACCAGGAGTGTCACATTAATATACAGGCTGTCAGTCATGTGTATAGGAGTATCCCATACACACACAGGCACCAGCACCAGGAAGCACATAGAGGAGCCAGCACCAGGAGTGGCACATCATTATACAGGCTGTCAGTCATGTGTATAGAAGTATCTCATACACAGGCTGCAGGGGGCACCAGCACCAGGAAGCACATAGAGAAGCCAGCACCATGTGTGTCACATCATTATACAGGCTGTCAGTCATGTGTATAGGAGTATCTCTTACACACACAAGCTGCAGAGGGCACCAGCACCAGGAAGCACATAGAGGAGCCAGCACCAGGAGTGTCACATCATTATACAGGCTGTCAGTCATGTGTATAGGAGTATCTCATACGCACACAGGCTGCAGGGGGAATGGCCGCCAGCACCAGGAAGCACATGGAGGATCCATTACATCATTATACATCACATCATTATACAGGCTGTCAGTCATGTGCATAGGAGTATCTCATACACACAGGCTGCAGGGGCGCCAGCACCGGAGTGTCACATCTTTATACAGGCTGTCAGTCAAGCACTTGGGGTGTGGCTGTACCACCCACCCAGAAGCTGGACTGCTGAATATGATAAAGACTCATTGGACCCATCTTGCGTCATTTGCATACAGGTTTAGTACCTGATTGTTTGAGTTTACAGGCATGTAAAATATTCCTTAAAAATGTTAAGAGGAGTAATATTACTTTTATGGAAAAAAAATTGTGCAGCCTCCGCCCCTCAGATGTTGCAGAACATCATAATTCACAGGGGCATCATGTGACTGCCTCACCTACACCTCTGCATTCACTTGATGCTACTGTAGTGGACAAATAACCAGTCCAGTGTAGTTTTCACAAAGTTCTTTTCATATTATCAGAAATGGATGGAACCTGGACTTATCACTGCATGGATCCCATTACCACCACAAGCAATGTCAGGTTTTGGTCACACGTTGCAGTTGAGTTTTGAAAAGCAATTCAATCTCTAGTAGTAAATCCCTTGTCCATAATATGGAGAAGACTCTGTGATAACTGCACTGGACTGGTTCTGAGGAGAAAGGTGAGTGTAAGATCTTATTTTAAAGCCCACCCCCCAGGCATATATAGAAACAAATTATATTCTTGCACATATACATGATGTAGATTGACCTCCAAATTACATTATGTAATATAAAACAACACAGTATAATACAAAATGGTCTCCTTATAAGAAGTCACAGTATAAGTGACTCCCCCATAGTCCTGACACGTGTCTCAGCTTTTTCCAGGGCCACTCTTATCTTTACAAGTGCTTATCTTTCATTTTCCTATGTACAAAAAACGTGGAGCACCTCATCAATTCTTATAAAAGAATTGCAGCATCTTCATTTCTGGCAGTGCAGATCTTGACATGCATATCTTCTGTGTAGCAGATAAAAGGAAGTGGGGGGATATATAAGCAGGGAACATCCTGCTCCACTTTATAATTCAGTGAACCTGAGCAAAATGTAGATACCACCGAGAAGACGAGGGTGAGGAGGGGGAGTGATAGAAATCAACAAATTTATTTGGACGATGGAAGCTTCAAATATAATTGATGTGAAAAGTGCGCCAATTAGATCTATGTTACTGCAATCGTTTTACTTTCTAAATGGATATAGAAAAAAACCTGTTTGATTTTTATCACATCAAATTGCATTCATTTTTCATCCGACTTTGCATTTCCAAGCGTGTGGTTTAATTAATAGGGTCCTCTATCACTGTGTGTCCAGGTCCCTGGTGACACCCATCCCCCAAGAGCTTCTTCCATTGCTTTATATATATATATATTGAATTTAGCCTCATTACCAAATTATTGCTATAGTCAACAAAGTGAATTTTAAACTTCAGAGTCACTTTAACCAATATATATAAAATAATATGTGCTATAAGCAATTCTACAATATATACCAATGCCCTATAGCTTTCTCTATAACTGCAGCCAATGTCATCCTGGTGCTGTCAGCAGTATATAGTTACCATCTATAATTCCTGCACTGCAGGGTAGATCATTGTCTGACCCCTGCAGGGCTGACCGGTGACCTATTCACTTCTATGAGTCTGCAGGAGATCCTTTTCCCAGAATAGAAGTGAACGAATAGAGTTCTGGGAATGTGGGTCACCATTCTATTGAACCCAATGTGTGTTACAGTGTTTCAGTATGGAATCAGTATATATAGACTAGTTCCAATACTGGATATCAGTTGAGAATCTATTCCTTCTAGAAAACACTTTTTGGCTATTATTCCACATCATGTCACATTGATGTAGAAGGAGCTGCCTTGTTTAAAGAATACCTACCATCAGGTTTACTGATAGTAGACTAGTCCTACTTACAAGCTTGTGCAGAATTCTTCTTATTAGAACTTCTTTTATTATAACCCTATATACTAGTCAGTCTGGGGTGCTCCGGCTTACTCACCACAGCGCTTCTGAACACCTTGTCTTATAATTTATTCACACCCCCAATACTCTTCCAGTCCCACCTGGTCCAGCTTGGAAGTTCTATGAAGTTCTAAGAACAAAGAGCTTGTAAGTAGGACTAGTTCACCATCAGTAAACCTGATGGTAGATGTCCTTTAACTTAGCACTGATGAATAGTTCTCCTGGAAAACATATTTGCATATCAATATCCCAGAATCCCCAGTGTAGCATGCATGCCCTTTAAGCCTCCATACTTCTCTGTAAAGGAGGCCTGAAAAGGCAAATTCTCCCAAAGGAGTTAAGTTTATTCCCCCTGACCTACTTACTGTAGGAGCAGACCCCGGAGCAGCTACTTCCTCTCTGTAGTAGGATATGGCACAAAGGCACAAAGTATGTGAATGAATTACTTTTATCTATTGTCATAGATATTATGAATTAACTATTTATCAGTTATATTATTTTTAATATGTATATAACTTTCGTATTACATTGCCTTTTATATATCTTTTTCATCAGCATATGCTTCAGATTGGTCTATCGCCTCTGGTATTTGTATATATATATATATATATATATATATATATACTCAAAAGCCCAAGAACTAAGTTACAATTACTGCTACTTTAAAGGAAACCTACCACTTGAAGTGGCAGGTTTCTGATGGCAATACCGAGCACAAGCTCAGGGTGAGCTGGTGCCGGAGCTTATTTTCGTTAGTGTTTTAAACCGCGGTATCGCGGTTTAAAACACTTTTTAAACTTTATAGCCGGCGCAGGCAGGTACGCGCTCGGCGCTTACTGTGCACGCGGCTACATAGGAAGTGAAGGAGAGCCGCGCTCATGGTAAGCGCCGAGCGCGTACCTGCCTGCGCCGGCTATAAAGTTTAAAAAGTGTTTTAAACCGCGATACAGCGGTTTAAAACACTAACAAAAATAAGCTCCGGCACCAGCTCACCCTGAGCTGGTGCCCGGTATTTCCATCAAAAACCTGCCACTACAAGTGGTAGGTTTCCTTTAACCTGTCTCTGTACAATTCTGTTATCTCTGGCATAAAAATCTATTCTCATAAATTGAAACATTCTTAGAAATTATCACCTGATGATTGGACAGGCTGCATAGGACATGTGATAAATCATTTATCACTGCAAGCCCAGCGAATAATTACTGGACACACAATGCAGATCTATGTATGCAGGGAGTAAAATGATGACCCTGTATCTCTGCTGGTAATATGATTCAGAATCTTGAAATCTTTCCCAGTATCCTGATCTATGGTCTTGTCTATCATTTAGCTGAAAGTACAATAATGATTCCAGAAAGACAATGGGGTGTAGACTGTTTTCTTAAAGTGACTATAATGAGTAGATAGGATGAAGCTTACATTGCACAAAATATTTTATAAACTTGTGTACTGTATGTTGTAATTTGTAGGTCTAAATGATCTGTCATCCCTCCTGATTTGTCCGTTTTAGCAAATACATTGATGATTTCAGACATAAAATAATGATTCTGGGTTATATTTTCTTAAAACTCTTCATTGGGCTGATTCTCCTCACAGAAATATATGAATTTGACAATTGGGTGTTACCACTTCCTGTGTCAATAATATGTGACACTCCCCACACTCCCCAAAATGGAAACACCTAGCTGTCAATTTCTTTTTAAAATTATAGGAATAAGGTTGCATTAAAAAAACTTTTAATAAAGTTCTAAGGAAGATTCGACAGAATGTTGATATCATGAAGAATACAAGTAAAAACTAAAATAGACATGTGAGCAGTGATGTGGGATCCTCAAGAAGATATAAGGACACTATTAAAAAGAAATGACAGTTTTACTTTGGTAAAAAAAATTCCATTTCAACAATTATGGGACAAAAATGCCCATATATTTGTGCATTTAGATGCCACATACCACCTGCTATAACCAGTTGTAATCTGCTGTAATCCAGTTGGATCTGACCACAACATGGATCCAATCTAAACAGAATGGTTAAACTAAAGAAGGACAGTAAATGGATTTAGCTGTACTATAAAGAACATGTGATAACTTTATTACACTACTTTTATAGTAATTAAAGTAGACGTTAAAAAACAAAAAAGTGGCACAATGCCTTGGTGGTGATAGTTTTACAAAGATTTAGAAATACAGATGTGCTGATAGGCTTGACCATTGCAAAGATACCATAAATAGTGACCCATGTTTGAAGAACATTAGCATGAGTTACCTTCAGAATCTTCCATGCTCACTTTTAATGATGTACCTGGCCTATGGACATCAATCAAGTCAGCAGGAGACATCCTAGCATGACTCTTCTCTATCTCTTGTTAGCCCCTACAGGTCCTGTCAATACAGCCAACAAAAAAATGAATACCAAAGTAGCTGTTGGGTGGGTGAAAAGAGGGTATTGCAGGGTGTTTAGGGGTAGTACCAGTAGGAACTATAGATGTGATACAGGGTGTATCTGGCAACTATGTATACTGGGGTGTTACTGAATCCAAACTTTCTGTACCTAAATAAAAGACCTAAGATCTGTGAAGGATTATACCTTAAAAATAATCACTATTTATTGTTACTTTAAAGATGTATTTTTATTTTTCTTCTAGTTACGAGCTACCAGATTCTCACCTTGCTGATGAAAAAGTCATGGAAGTCCTTCAAGAAAAAGCCAACTTCCGAAACTTCAAACCAAAGCCGTTCAATATGAAAGAATTTTATGACCGCACTGGACACGACATCCGGGAGATGCTCCTGAACTGCAAGTTCAGGGGAGAAGAGTGCGGTCCTGACGACTTTGTGCCGGTAAGATGATCTTTATTTTTACTTAAGAGCAAAAATATTTCTACGTTTGTATACATCAGAGCCTTTTATTAGCTTCTTGGACCAAGGTCTATTTTTTGTCTTGACGTGTATGACGCCTTGATTGTAATTGTGAGAGAATTTATTGGGCTGTAGATTCGTTTGCCATGTTGAACTTGATATGGATAACTTTTGTGGATGAGCAAATTTATACGATTTCGTTCCTGAGATTTTAATCCGCAAATGTTTTGACACTCGACAGGTTGGAAATGCTAATGTTTATTCAGGGCATATTTTGGTCAAAAACTGTACAGGGAAGGGAAATTGGCTTAGATTTTACCAAACTTAACCATGTACTTTGAAAAGTTTCCATGCAAAAATGTACCCGCTGTTCAGATATTTAACTCCGCAATATGGTATTTCTTTCAAAGAATGATCTTGAATTGTTGTGAATGTCAGAAAGTTAATGTATTGTTGTAGATGTCTGAGGTTATGAAATGAATAGAGTGTCAGTGAGAAGACACTGTTGACTTTTTGCTTTGTTAAAGGGTTGTTGTAGCATGTCATATTGCTGGCTTTACTAGGTACATACTTACAGCTCATGCTGCCCTATCCACAAGATTGAATAGCCAAATTAAAAGCTCATTTATACTTGATTATGGTCACTGGAAATTTTTGATTTATTATAATGATAGTCGGTCGGTGTTTATCGATTATCTTTTTGTGTGAATAAGACCACTATACCGTTGGAACCAGTCTTACCACTGAAGAGATTTAAAAAATGTAAAAAATTATTTATCATAAAATCTTTCTCCTGGAGAAGCCCGGACACTCTTGGACCTTGAGAGGCTAATGGAAAATATATACCAGTGTCTATAGAATTTGTGATGGGCTGGGGGTCTTAAAGGACACCTGTCATCAGGTCTGTGTCACTTGCCCTGTCACCACTACCTGTTGGAGCAGCTCACAAGGATCCATCCCAGCCTTTATCTAGTTATTTCATACATTAATCATTGTAAAATCATCTATTCTTTATTATGTAATGAGGCTGGTCACATGGTCAGAAGCAGTGATGTCACCCCTGTTCCCCCTCTCCTCCCCTGCTCATGTCTGTGTAATGTATAATAAAGCATTGCTAGTGTCTGTGCTTTACCTGCTGACATGCTCTCCCTCCTAATACACAAGTGTGACACAGACATCAGCTACACAAGTACCTGATATGTTCTGCTATATCATGGCTGCCTGGAGCTGTTGTATCTCCTATACACACACAGGCTGCAGGGGGCACCAGCACCAGGAAGCACATCATTATACAGCCTCACATCATTATACAGCCTGTCAGTCAAGCACTGGGGGTGTGGCTGTGCCTCCCACTCATGAATAAGCCGGACAGCTTGAATATGCTAATGACTCATTGGACATCTCACAGGTCATTTGAATACAGCTTTAGGACCTCATTGCTTAGGTTTACAGGCATGTAGAGGGACAATGAAGGGATAGAGGCAATGCTCTCTAATGGCAGTTTATGAAAATATATTTAGTTTAGGGGGGTTATTTTGCCTGACGGGTTCTCTTTAAGTAGGACACATGTAGCGGGTGTCAACTGTGTTACACAACTGCCGGTAACTGCCACATTCGGTGCTGGTAGGTGCTGCAGTCATATTATTGCAGTGTATTGTATAAGTGATCAGACCCCTTAGGGTATTTGAATTTGAAATTATAGTAAAAAAAAAATTCATCCCCTTTATAAACTACACTACAAATTGTAAACATTTTATGTGTGCCAAAATGTTTCGATCTATCAAAATATAAAAACAATTTTTCCCGACAGAGAAAACCCATAAAAGTGTTCAAATGTCCAAAATCACACTTTTTTGTCATTTCAACTTCCTTAAAATTCAACTTAAAAGTGATCAAAGGTCATACAGTTGTCCAAATGGTATAATTCAAAATGTCAGCTCATCCCACAAAGAATTTGACCTTAACTATGTCCTTATACAGTGTCGGACTGGGTTTCCTTAGGCCCACCAGAGAAAATCTATTTGAGGGCCCACTCTTCCTTATCCCCCAGGAAATATACTCTAGCAGCCTCCAAATTGTGGTGTTTTCTGATGGACCTCTGGAGTTCAGTATTGGGTTGAGCCAGGGCCCACCGGAGGATCCTCTGGTACTCTGGTGGGCCAGTCCGACACTGTCCTTATACCAGAGTAGGATGAAAAAGTTAAGGGGGGGGATATGGCAAAACAAGAAGTTTTTTTATGCTAATTTTTTTATTCTTTAGGTATTAAGACATAAAAAAATTTAAAATAAATTTGGTATCTCCACCCAAAGAATAGGATGTGTCATCTGGACCACACAGTGAGAGCTGTAAAAACAAAGCCCATGTGAAAAAAAACGCAGATAGCGTTTTTTGCCTATCCCACAAATTCCAATTTTTTTCAGTTTCCCAGTACATGCCACAGAATATTAAATGGTGCCACTAGAAAGTACAATTTGTCCCAGATATATCACGTCCTCATACATCTCTGTACAAAGTGATATAGTTGGTGGAAGGAGAGGAGAGGAGTGAAAAGCCAAAACTCAAAACATAAAAAAACTGGACTTCAAGGGGATAAAAAATGTTTTTTTTTTCTATACTATAGGGGGTAATATATCAATTTCTAGGACAGTTTGAGAAAGATCAGTTCAGACCAATAAAATCTGGACCTAAATCGGATTGTTCGAAAAAATTAGATAAAGATGCAGCTACAGAAACTCTAGCTAGGTCTGCACATCTCTTATCTCTCCACCTTTCATTTCCCAATGACCATTCAGAAGTCGTGATAAGTTACTACATGAAATTGTTCATCTCTGTTGCCGTCGTTTTAATTCATTTGCATTGTGATAATGTGGTACAAACTTATAGGGGAGATTTATCAGAAGTGTCCGAGGTAAAACTGTTCTAGTTGCTCATGGCAACCAATCAGAGCTCAGCCTTTAATTTATAAACTGCTGTGGAAAAATGAAATCTGAACTCTGATTGGTTGCAATGAGAAACTAGACCTGCTTTGCTATAAGACGCTTCTGATATAAGTATCTAATGTTGTGTGACTTTTTCAATAATTGAAGTAGGTGGTAATATTGCAGATATAGAACTCTTCCTCCTCTGCAGTTTGGCGAAATGTACAAGATATGCTTAATGGGTGGAAAAATTAATAATAGTAAATTTGTCAGACCATAGAGGCAACACGTTCCTGACCATGAATCATCCTTCCTCCTTGGAACTCTCTAGAAAACTGGCATAGAAAAATTGATAATCATTAATATGAATCTGCCCATAGTGGTAATTTAGTATTTCTGTAGGGTAGAATCAGTGCTTTGAACTGGGTTTGATTTTTTTGCTATGCCGGCCATAGGCGTAATGATTAATATATGAAGAGCAGTAAATGACACAATATTCTGTAACAATATACCATCCGTGTCATCGGAAGAAAATCATTTTGCAATTCCAGGCCGTGAATGTCATCTTGCTCAAACAATGTAATACCAAGTAGAAAATTGAATCAAATAAAATAGTTCTGAAGTTTTGAATAAATTTATTTTCCGCCTACAAGCCTTGATTCTGATGTAGGCTAATGTAATGAGCCATCACAAAGTAAATACAAGCAATAGGTTATGTTCACTGCTCTGCAGGCATGGAACTGGAAATCCACAGCACTATGAAGAGATGTACGAATCCAGGTATGAGTCCTCAGTCTAGATCATGACTCCATGACTCCAGGTATGAGTCCTCAGTCTAGATCATGACTCCATGACTCCAGGTATGAGTCCTCAGTCTAGATCATGACTCCATGACTCCAGGTATGAGTCCTCAGTCTAGATCATGACTCCAGGTATGAGTCCTCAGTCTAGATAATGACTCCATGACTCCAGGTATGAGTCCTCAGTCTAGATCATGACTCCATGACTCCAGGTATGAGTCCTCAGTCTAGATCATGACTCCATGACTCCAGGTATGAGTCCTCAGTCTAGATCATGAATCCATGACTCCAGGTATGAGTCCCCAGTCTAGATCATGACTCCATGACTCCAGGTATGAGTCCTCAGTCTAGATTATGACTCCAGGTATGAGTCCTCAGTCTAAATCATGACTCCATGACTACATATTTTTAAAGCCCCTCAGCCATGTGTAAAACTTTTTATATACCTGGACAATGCATGAGTGGATGCATGCAGGACTTTTTTTTATACAATGAAATAACAAACGCCATAAAGGAAACCCGAAGCACCCAGCTTTAGCAATGGAGTTTTTTGTTAGACACCATTGACATTGAAAATTTTTGGGATGCTCTGATAATAACTAAATGTGCTGAAAGAGATTTTTTGTGGTGAGTGTTTCTCCTACTGAATTTCTGAAGATATGAATTGGCCTCTACATAGTGGAGCACATCAGGCACATAAGGACTGCGTACTATACGGACCTGATCCTCCATTTGGAAAAAAATACAATCAATTATAATTTTATAAATTATCGTAAACATTTTTCTGATTTCTTTTTAAGGAAATGATTGATCCCACTGTATTCATCAGATTTACTTGGCAGTCATGATTGATAATTCACCTCAAGGCAAGCTAAACATATAGGTTTTGAGTACTCAGCAGAGTATAAAGAATGTTCAATATCATTTACATGCTTACAATTAATCATTTGGTTTACGGGTCATTCAGTTTATTCACAAGTGTTCATAGCCCTGTTCATAAATGTCTGATCATTTATCACGGCTGGGTTGAACGGCTGAATAGGCTTGGACTTTCTTGTATCCAAATTACCTCTAGCCCATGTTTTGCTAATGTAGTCACGGTATTATATAAAGAGGTGCAAGTAGTGGGCAGGTGGAGCAGGAAGCCCGTGTGCTGCATCATCAGTCAATAGTTGTAAACTAGGAAGTGATGTGAGAGAAGGAAGTGCCAGTTTGACCAGTAATATGCAGTCATTTAGTTACTGTATTTACTGTCATTTTAAGGTTTTATAATATACACATACTTTTAAAAATGTTATTTTAGAGACTGTAGAATTTTAAGTGGTTTTCCAGTAATCCCAGAAGTATGCCATACGTAGATTCCTCGGAATAACCTATACATTTTAAAACTTTTCCAAAAACATTGCTAGTCTTGTCTTTGCATCACCCACACCACTGCAGCACAAGCAGCAGCACTGTTCAGTTTCATATTTCTACTTAGCCTACTTGAATTGAGAGAAATCAAGTCAATGAGGCTAAATTGCAAATAGTGATGAGGCGACCCATTACAATTCGGGTTCAGTCAAACCCAAACTTTAAAAATCTCTTCAGGTCCGGGTACTGGACCTGAAACCCAACCCCTTGCAGTAACACCCATGACCAGTACTGACACAGACCACAGGTATTAACTGTTTAAAGTCACTAGGGGCATTTAAATTACTGCACCTGGGTGCCGAATTTTGGCGAGGGTCCTTGTTGAGGTCATCAGGTACCAACTATCTACCCCAAAATTGCAGCGCTGGCGCACCCATCAGCGGTGCTTTATATGGAATAAAGTTAGCAGCATTTAAACTGTTAACCTCCCTGACTGGTGCCAGTAGTCATCCCAGGTGTTACTAGTGGAGGTACCCAACCTGGACCCAAATAGATTGCACCAATTGCAGGCGTTAATGGGGGGGGGGTGAGCCAAACCCAAGCAGGTATGAATCAAAGACATAGAAAATAAATATAAGACTGATGCTACTTTTCCTCATTTTTTAATTCAAGACTTAGAGTGGTTGCCCGCAAGTGAGTTTGGTCTGCGCTGGAGGGATTTCTGGGACCAAACTTGAACTGAACTAGTTAATTGAATTTAACTTTCATGTGGATTTCAGTCCATTGATACATAGTTCGGTCTGACAAATCCCTCATGTCAAAAGAGTGTTTTTCTTTAGTGGGCAAGTGGCCTTAACAAACTACACCTATAAAACTGACTATGTAAATGATGTCCTATAAATACATGGCAATAGAGCTGCAGCTTGATGGCTGCTGGACACTGGAGGTGGGAGATTAGGGGCAGATTTGGGATTTATGAGGCCCTCAAGCAAAATTAGGCCTCAGTGCATAGCTTCACTCTGACCGAGGAAGCAACAGCTCCCTACTTTATGAAAGCTTTACACTGTATGGCATCAAATCCCACCAATCTCTGGGACCCCAAGCATTTCATAGGATTTCTTTTTGGGCAAATCCACCCTAGGTGAAGCTGCGGCTGATCATAGCTTGAGCATTTAGCTCCATCATTGAATAACTTGTTCTAAATTTGATAGTGGGATTCGACTAGCATCCGCGCCCTTTTTAATTAATAAGATACAGGAAGCTCAACTAGATGTGTTAATCAGCTGTCAAACATCATAAGCTAACGGCCAGCATGGGACGATTGCACCACATCGGATGCCGACTAAGCTCCTTTCATCAAAATCCCTAAATCACTGACTGATATATGTGTACATAAGAGGTTGATTAATGAATGCTCAGAGAAGGATCATCATATCGGAGAGCGGCTAAGCAGGAAAATTGTTTTGATACATGTGCCCCGGTGGCCCGCTATCTAATAGTAGGCAGAGGTATTACTCTGACCTGCAAATGAAATTAATCATAACTATCAACCTCACTGCTCTCATTAATACAGCACACAGACCATAGACGGTTACCAATAGGCAGCGTAGACTTGTGTAGCACCAAGTCTGTACGGATAAGAAAATCCTAATTGTTTCCTGTAATAAGTTATTTATTAACAAGTTATATTATAAAGTTGGAGATCTGGGGCTCAGGGGGGCCATGAAAAACTACTTGTCTCTAAAAAGATGGGAAAAGAAGCCTTAAGCTGGCTTGGCGAAATAATTCAATAAGGTTTCTGAAGAACATCGGGGAACCCCATGGATTATAGAAAAGAGACTAAAGTATGAAGTATAATGAGCAGTGAAGCTGCACAGTATGTGCACACATAGGAAGAGCTAAGGTACTTTATCTGCAATGAAATGCTAGAAGACCAGGTTGAGAAAATTAAATTCCCATCTCCACACATATCATTGTGTAGTGTCTGCGGGATCCACCTAACATATCAAATGACTGTATTAGCCCCAGCATAAGCAAGCCAATATTATTAAATCCCATAATATTTCCCATTGATTTCTCTTCATAAGGTCAGACTTGTCTCCAAAGAACCAGAAGATTTTCCAGTAGACCCAAGCTCTGGTTTCCCAATGCCACAGGGACCACAGCAAGAGTTCAACATAATTTAGAGGCTATTTAGAGCCTTTGTAGCCATTCGCTTCATCATCATATAATAAGTAATAAATGTATCATTAATAGGGTTGTAACTGGTAGGACCTGCGTCGTTCAAGTGTCCTACACCCTCCATTTCATTGGAACCATCACACTGATTGTGTGCATAGTGGACAGTTTGGGAATACAGTGGCAATGTTACGATAATTCGACTGAGACATCAAATCCATGTTCTCATTGGTAGTAGTCCCAGCAGATGAACCCCATAAATTTTACTCTATTACTTGTATTGTTTGTTGTCATGGCTCACCATTTGATCATATAAAATGTATTAGGATATATTCTACTGTTAAACTTTTGACCTCAGATACATCCCTTACTTCCATCAACGTATGGTTCCCCATGGTCAGTCAAGGTTCACATACACAAAAAAATAATTTTTCACGTATGTCATTTTTCTCATATTACAACAATTCTGTTCCCAGTGATCTGGCACATAAATTGTTAATTTTATCTAGAGGTAGCTTTGCATACTATATAAATGCTGGGAACCAGACTAACACACAAATATCCTAGACCACCAAATTTGGACAGGTACTACTGCTGGGATCATCACCTATCAGCTCTAATAGTAATATACCATTTTTTTTCAAATTATAAGATGTTCATTTTAGCAAAAAAAATTCTTGCTAAAAAAGTGCCTGCTTCTCATAGTCCGAAGGACAGGATCCAGCACTACAAGACCACTGTTCTGGAGAGCGGGTGAAGCACTGGGTGAAGCATTTGACTGAAGCCAGAGAAGAAGTTATGGCTGGGACTGGGTATGAAGAAGAGTTGTGTGTGTGTGAGTGAATGGATGTATCAGTGCTGTGTGAGTGAATGTATGTAGCAGAGCTTTGTGTGAGTAAAGCGGAGAAGCAGACTGTGCGTGAGTAAATGGATATAGCAGAGCTGTATGTGCATGAATAGATGTACCAGAGCTGTGTGTGAGTATATGGATGTAGAAGAGCTTTGTTTGAATGAATGGATGTAGCAGACCTCTGTATGTGAGTAAATGGATGGATGGATATAAGAAATCATTTTTGTTCTGTGCTTGTGTTCGACAAATTTTAATCAGGGTCAAATAGGTTTTACTTATTTTTGAATGACAAAATCTTGTTTGGAGCTTCTTATAGTCCAAAATATAAGTTAATATATTACTAAATGTAATCATTTAATACTAGGCTAATACAATATATATTTAGACTATAGTTGTACTTGGTAACAAGTGTTTAATATAGCTGTTGATTGCTTATTGCTCGTCTACGGGTCATCTGTCAAATGCATGGACCTACTGGGTCCTCCAGGGCAGAAGATGCTTTATAGTCCTCTTTGCTTTAGCTAATGAATAAAGGATCTGAACCGGGGACTCCCTGCAATTAACGAAAAAAATCCTTAACAAGATGATTTCCAAAGCAGACAGCCACTTTAATGAATTAGTCCTGGCAGAAAGAAGATTGAGTAATACAATTGGAAGGCACAAGATCAGTTGCAGTCTACAGACAGTGGATCAATATTGCACATGCATCAGTATGATATGTATAAAGGATAGAACTAAGGTCATGGAAGTGCTGGGTTGTCTTATTAGAGGTATCAGAGAAGCTGGATGACAGCGCCTGTGATTCTGACACAATCCAGCCCGATGTATATGAACTTTCCCCATATGTAGACCTGTAGCAGCTACCGTACTTACAATATAGAACAGAATGTTGTCTATGTGATGTTGAACATTTTTTACAAGCTATAATGTGGATTTCCTGGAGATCTTTTTGGATTTCTACCGAATATTTTTCCAACAATTCCAGTAGTATGGACATATCACAGCACCATTTTACTGTAAATTATAAAGAAAATAATTTTTAATTTGGGGGAAGAAAGTAATAGTACAAGCTTAGACCTCCTGGGGGCAATAATTCATCAAACTGCTTTGTGTATCTGAGAGTACATTCATTATCTCAATTAGAAAAATGTCCAATGATTTCTTGAAAAAATACAGTACATTTCTTCATTAGTGTTTTAGCTCTTCTTTAACCCCTAAACATTCATTCAACAAATGACAAAAAAAGATAGACTTCTACCCTTCGTCCTCATCATCACAGTAGGAATTGCTATTAGTGAGGAAAGGACCTTCAAATTTGGATTTTATTAGAAAATGCTAATTATACTGCAGAGTCAACATTGTTAGATCCTCTATAAAGGAAATGTATTTCATTAGCTTCTATTTAAGAATATCATATTGGTACAAAGTATGTACTTTCCATATAAATCCATGCAAGTCACACAGGGCAGAGTAAGGCCTCTTGCAGACTAATGTTTTACAGGACGTATTCAAGCCTAAACTTTTGCAGCTAGCATATGTCCACATGTTGTTTTATGGGCTCATACACATGGCCTTGGATTCCACGACCCAGTGTATGCGTCCATTGCCTGGGACGCAAAATTCATAACAGGTCCTATTCTTGCCTGAGTTTGCAGCTCGGACAGTTTCTTCAACTGTCCTCCGAATGTGAGAAGTATGCAACATCCCCCACCAGGGCCGGGCCTTTTCTTGTAGCCAGGGTCCAGATTACTGAAGTGGCTGGATAGTGCAGCCTTGGGCAAGCTGTGGTCATGGTGCTTGGTATTGGGACCAGAAGGCTGACCTACAGCCTAGAAGGTCTCCAGCAGGTGGTGTGTGCAAGAAATATGGAGGGAGAGGCTGATGCAGTGGTTTCTCCCTGGGAAACCCTTGAGGTGTCTGTAGGACAAATCCCTGGGTGATGGATGGGGAAGCCCATGGTGGTAAGCAGTCATATCCAGGGATCAGACAGAGGCAACGTTGTGCAAATCAACTTACAGTTCTGTATTTAACAGCAGGCAATGGGCCAAACGATAACAGCAGCTTTAGCAGCAGATTCGGCAAGCTGGAAGAGCCATAGAGAGCTGGTCTACAGGAAGGTTATACGCAGCCTGGTAGTATCTTCAGGCTGGGCTGGTAGAAATAGAGCTGAGTCCTGGTGGTGGATCTCGGCTTTGGGCGTACATCTCCGGACTTGCCCTGGGTGCTAGGCAGGGGCCTGAGGCACCTGTGGTTCCTGGTATTAGGACACTGGCTGTAGCAGCACTGGCACGTGCTGTCTCTCTCCTCTGTTCAGACAGACCATGAGGTCTTGTTCTCTCTGAAGACTCTAGAAAAAACTTGTGCTCCCACCCACCAGGGGTTTATATATTCCCTGGCTCAGGTGGTAGCACTCCTCCACACTGCTTCCAGCTTGCTTTACAAGAACATCATTGGACAGTAACATCTCACAGTGTTAACTCTTGCCTTGCCACGCAGTGGCTACAGCTGAAATTACTAAGTTCTCCAGTACTTTGAGACCTCATACAGAGGTCTCGTTTAGCTTGCTGACATGGCCCAGGCTTAAAAATTCTGGTACATGTTGAAAAGTGCAGTGCAGGCTTTCCCGCTTAAATCTGCCTCCTCTCACCAGTAAAATTGTCTCCTAAACTTTTTCTACCTTTCTACTTTTTTTCTACCTATGTCTATGTTGGCTCCATCCACTGGTGCAGGACCCCATCCACCGCCACTTGGCTCCACCCATTGTTGGGTGCGTAAAATGGTTATAAGAGCTGCAGTTTCCCACACAGTGCTAACTAATAAATGTACCATGTAGTACAAGGGACAGCATTCTGATGAGAACATGGAGAAGATAAGGAGAGGACTTCCTGTCTGCTCAGGCCAAGATATTAAGAAACACTGAGCTGTCAATCAAAAGAAGAAGCTGAGTTTCACTGGCAGCCTGGAGAAACATTACTCTTCCATTCAGAATTTCATATTTGTATATTAGAAAAACAGTGTAACTACACTTTTATTAAAAATTATTATTTTAATAAAAATAATAATTAGATAATAATAGTGTAGACCCCAGAGCATACAATGATAATAATGCAGAGACCCCAGAGCAGACGAATTAGGAGTACCTCTCAGCTGAAGTCTCTACTACCCAGCCTACGCCAACTTCCATCAGTTATGGCACAGATCTGACCCTCTGACTCTCAGCAGAGTGCTGGTTGTCCCCCTTGCTCTATATTATCATTATTCACTGACTAGTTTGACCCACTTTATTCTGCAAACACTCCTGACGTGGCTTCTCACAAGTCTCACTTGCAAGAAAACACTACCTGTTAGCTCCATGTCCTTGCTATCTTCTAGACTCCTATGGCTCCTATGGCTCTAGACCGGGCATAGCCACTAAGATGCAATTAAATACCATGCAATACTTTAGGCATTACATATCCTCCTTGCTCCTACAGGATTGAATAACAAAAACTGAATAGCAGTTATTAATCACTATGGTGGATAAATTGCTGATATACCAAGGAATTAAGTAAAAAGTTGCAGATAACTAGAGGTGAAATAATAATAATAAGCTTTAAACGTACTGAATTTATCTCTTCCAACTGTGATCTTGGTGGAGTGGCCCATTTACAGGTTTTTATCATTTTCTCAGTCTCAAATAATAAACACTTCTCAGCTATTCTATGGTCCAAGTGTATTAAATTATTATTTCTTATCTTTTTAATTTTTTTTTTTTTTCTTTACAAAGACAGAGACAATACACATACGAGTCAGACAATACAACGATCGGGGATAAATACTTTATAGGCGATCATTTTCTCAGCGAGACGGTCTGATGCAACAATAAAAGCCTTGTTTTTTTACTAAAAGAGTAAAAGGGGCCAAATTATTGCTTTGTTTAATTACATATACAGTATTTAAAGGGATTGTTTATGTTCTTGGTAGATTTAAATAGCGGGTATTGAACATCCACCCAGGAACCTTCTAATTAGCTGTTACTGATAAATTGTTTAATTAGAGCAGTTTCATCACAACCATAGAATTTTATCAATGTGGACATTGCTGGTGTAATTCTGCAGCTGATTGTCATTGGGGTGTATTTGGAAATAATGGACAAAGTTTAATGAATTGCAGTAAAATTATTGTAGCATAATGAGGAATAGAAGCGCAAATGATTTTGTGATTGTGCAGTCTGAATGCTCTATTGTTTGGGATTTCCATCTTCTGCATCCACAAGATATTTCATATTTTAAAATGTGGTTGATGGAAAGTATCAGGGATCAAGGATCCCATAAGGCCTTGCGCACACTACTGTATTAGTCACATAGGAGTCCAAACATGAGATAAATCTAAAAGGCCGTACCTAATCTATAAGTCTCTTATATAGACGCATTAATTTTTCCTGCTGAATTGTATATAACTGTGATAAGAAACCCTGTGCTATGTGATGTATTATGCAGCTATTGCCTCAAATTGTAAGGCCAGGGACACATGGGGCGTAATTGCTGTGGGTAAACCACAGCAAAATCCCGAGCAGCTGACCCGCATAGATTTACAGCATAGTGGATTGGATTTATACTAATCCCATTCCCATGCTTTATAGAAAAAAACGGTATCATATAAGGATTTATGCTGTATGTCAATCATGGAAGCAAACTGAGAGCTACATTCTTATTTGCAATGCAAAGGTTGAACAATAATGAGAATCCATAGCTCCACATTACAGGTAAATTGAAAATGGTTTTGCCAAGCTGGTGGTCCAAATCAGTGCGGAAATCCATGAGTGTGCGTGGCCTCAGGCTGTGGCGGAACTGTACTTTATGTGCAGTACTTTGTGTTGCATTGGGGATAGTGCAGCCGCGACACACTTTATAAATACCTGTGCAAGCAGTTTGCACTAAATTGAATGTGCAAAGTCCGACAGAAAACTGGCGCAGACACTTTAATAAATCTGGGCCATGGTGTAATGTGGAGCACAAAGTAAAAGCCGTAAAAACAGAGCCCACAAGAAAATGGCACACATTTTTTAGTCAATTTCATCACATTTGGGATTTTTTTCCAGTTTCTCAGTACATACAATGGAATATGAAATACACTTTGATGTACAATTGTTACGCAGAGAACAAGTCCTAACACAGCTCTGTACATGGAAAAATAAAAAGTTATGGATTTTTAAAGGTTGGGAGGAAAAATGGAAACCCCAAAAATAAAAAAGGACATCAACAGGAAGAGGTAAAGTCAATGGGATAAATTTACTTAGAAAGTCGGAAACTTCACTAAAATTGCTATTTCAGTGTAAAATGCTGTGTGCGACCGATTCATTAAGTACGTGAACCAGAAATCATGAATGTGTCGCTTCCCCGCACTGGTCCGACAGAGCTCACCATCTTTTTTGTGGTGCACCTTTAACTCCAGGCGTGCAACACAGTTTGCAAGTTAAATACAGCGCTTGGTCCGAATCAGTCGGACCGGCCGCCGGCACATCCCCTAATCTGTGTCGCAAGGAAGCCAGCGCAGCTGCGCCAAAAAGGGTTGTGTGCGACACAATAGCGCCACACACACTTCTTCCCCTACAAGAACGTGTAAGTTTCCGACAAAAGTGCGCCGCAAAGCCCTTAGTAAATGTGTCCCAATACTTTTAAGAAAACATTCTGAGCTTCTGAGTTAACTCAGACTTTGTCTCTGTTCTCTGTCTCTAACTCTGTCTCTGTTCACACTAGTATTCGGTTCTGTTCAGATTTCTATTGCCCCCTGATAGCCAGAACAGCATAAAATAAAGTATAATCTGTCAGCATTTGTTACATAATGAATTTATTATATTTATCTCATTCTTGTAGTAACAAAATCCCTGGTACATGGATATATAGTCTGTACTTTTATGTCACAGAAATCATGTAGCAGTCTATTACCCCTATTTATTATCTGTGTTTATTCTCCATTGTGTGTATTTAGCATCTGTATTATCTGTATATATCAGTGTTAAATACATAAGTGCACACTCGGCAGGATCATTAGATGCAGCAAGCGCACACGTACAAATACTCTTAAACAGAGGCGCCTTGTTAGGTCCCCAGAGTAAAGCAGAAAATAGTATTTTCCTTTCCCGCTTCACAGAGGTGGAATCCAGTGTAATTTACTCGGATCAGTACAGTACTTGAATCACTTCTAACATCTCGCCACCTCCCATGGGAAGCCGATGGCTCTCCCGATGCCTTCCAGCTCCGCTGAGATCTGCATAACAAAGTATTTACGTTTATCTTCGGAGCCCAGACGCACTGGCGTATTTCCTCCATGTGAAATCTGATATAATAGGATACGTGTGGTCAGGAGGAATGAAACCTTGGTGACAATATGGGAATAATTGATCGCAGCAGAAATCGAATGTTCTGTTCACATTGCACACCATATATTACAGCACTGAGCAAAAGCTTCTTTTTTTTCCGCACACTTCTCAATGTCTGGTATTGAAAAATAATAATATGCTGCTTTCCAGAATAGAAATAATGAAGAAGCAAAATCTTGTCTAAGAAATACAAAGTGCAAGGGCTTAGACTGGTAAAAAGCCGTAGTAGTGTCATTTTCATTCAATTCTGCCCTTTAGTCTTATGGGGGATCTGTAGTGGTTCTTACATATGCTGCAGCATAGATTTTTGCCTTTTTTTAATGCAATTTGCTAGGAAACTTGCAGAAAGTGTAGAATAACATCTGAAAGAGCCATTTGATGATATCATGATGAGTGCTGTAAGTAGCAGCAGGACTGTGAAGAATTTTTCAATATACTTCTATAAATATAGCTGTACTTGGAACACTAGTGGCGTCCTTCTCTTCAAGCAAAACTTCTCAGTAGAAAGTAGAAAGAGCGGCTCAATGCAGAGAGCTAAGAGCACAACAGTGTGAGGACATGCTCCTAGGGCACTTGGAAAAGCTACCCACAAATCCAATTCTTCACATTCCTACTGCTTCTAAGAATTTACACAAAGGTCTAGTTACACAGGTCTCCAAGTCTCCTACCTAAAATAACCATACTAATACTAATCTCCTACTTAAATACCATAACTAATTACCGTACAAACCCTTAACATTCTATAGTGCAATATGAAATTTAACACTGATACATTTTTTGCTGGTATTGTGTACAATATTGTGTTTAGCATTTTATTTTTTGTAAAACAGAATATTGTAATATGGTATTTCTTTCTGTATTTTTACCCTATATTCTGATAGAGGACTAGAAAAAAGCTGTGAAAGCCCCCTTTCTTAAAAAGTAAGTGGAACAGTAAGTGTAAATAGCATGCAATGAAACAAGTAAGTAACCTTATCCCTAATACAAGTGAAAGTATAATCTGGATGAGAACCAACAATATCAGCAGAAAAAAGAAAGGGTAGGATTAAGGAGATCCCTAGATTTAAGGAGAACCTCTCACTAAAAATGTCATATTTAGCTTGTGACAGGTTCCAATAGCCTATGCTATGATAATTTTAAAAATGCTTTAGTTAGCATTCTGAATCATTTCAGTACTTTATAAAACTTTATTTCGCATTACCTTATTCATTGTCAGCAGCATGTGGTGAGTCCCAGGAGGGAGGTGGGCAATAGGGGCTGTTGCAGTAGCCCGTGTGCCTGTGTCTTAGTCTCCTCTCCTCCACACTCATTTAGCTTCCCCACTACTTCCTGTCATGTGCATTGAGCAAACAGGGAGGGAAAGAGATGGTTTGGACTAGAGCAGTGGTGGCGAACCTTTTAGAGACTGAGTGCCCGTACTCAACCAAGACCCACTTATTTATCGCAAAGTGCCAACTCAGAAATTTAATTTGAGATTTATACTCCCTGCTCAGTCACAGCTTTCATTCATATCAGCACCCTGAGGACACCAATAAAGCAGAAAATAGAAGAAATTTGGATGATCATTGTAGCTTCCCTCCAGGGTCCCATAAACAGGAAGAATTGTCAGGGCCGGAACAGAAGCTACAATGATAAATCCAAAGCTGTCCGCACCTTCCCACTCCTCCAGTAGTCCCAGGTAGCACTGTCACTCTAAAATACCTCTGTGCAGAGCAAGTCCTAGGCTGTCCGGGAATTCAGGAAGATGCCTGGAGTCCTCTTAGGCACCTGTGCCATAGGTTCACCACCAGTGGACTAGAGGAAGAATGCACAAGGAGACTGATACTCAGGCACACCGGCTGCTGCCGAGAGCCAGGTAATGTAAAATAAAGTTTTAGAAAGTACTGAAATCAGTAAGGGCCATTGGAACCTGTCACCAGCTAAAATTAACATTCCTGGTGGCAAGTTCGCTTTAAGTAGCAATTCCTAGAGGAAGAGGGGAGAGGCTGCACTAACTTATCAAATCGCCAAAAATGTGTTGTGTCTATTGTTCAAGAGAAAAGCTAACCTTTTATTTTGCGATTATAAAGCCAAAAAGTCTAAGCCAAAGGAAAAAAATAGAAAATACTAAAAGGGGTATTATAGTCGCAATATCCCCTAACCACAGAGATGGGACTCCTTGGATCAGGAGAACAGGGTTTTGCTGTACTGACTATTACCGTACTTGTTTACTTCCATCAGGGCCAGAAACAGTAAATGGAGCAGCAGCACACAATGGACCCCCCCTCGTTGATCTATTCTCTCTGAATTTCCCCAAATATTGTTCTGTGAATAGATGATAACTAATAGTATCTGGGCTAACAGATACTATCATTTTGAGTATAGTTGACTCTGTATGTCGGTTTCAGTACATAATGTAAATGCTCTCTATATATGCACTGTATAGGGAGGAGATTATTAAAAATATAAATTCATGATAAAATATCATTGAGGGGATCACAGCACTATTACACCTAGACAATACCACAGTGACATCCTTAAACACATATCCCTCGGAGCGATATTTTCTTCAATCCCACTTCAAACCGTTGCCAGCATTCCTTCCTTTTCATGTAGGTTCCCAGATGTGATCAAATACAGAGCAGAAACAGAAAACATGACCATCTAATGAGAGAATTCACAGGAGATGAGGAGATCAACCGGTCAAATGAATGTGCTTGCCAAAGTCAATATTGTAATCACATCTAACAGATAATACTGACAGGAAGGGGAGAGAGGACGGAGAAGAGGGGGTTATAGCGCCAAAATGCATAACCATCAGTGCAGAGACAGGTCCAATACTCTGCCGTACAAAATTAAATTATTAATAAAATTAGCTAGACTTAGTATTACAATAGCCAAGGAAACAGTCAATGACATAGTTTAGGGAGTCTCTATGATCGAGAAAACCAATATTTGTAGGAAAATTTGCTTAATTTTAGAATATAAATAGTGTTTACCCGACTTTTGAGAAAACACTGATTTATTGGGTGACTGCCATGTTTATGTGGGTATTGGTTAGCATCTTAGCTATTCATTTGAACAGAGATTCTGCTGACAGATATGGGAAAAATGTAAATATTAAAGGGAACCTGTCATCAGGTTTTTATAAATAACATTATTCTTTCTGCTCAGTTAAAAAAAAAATACATCCTCAGGAAAATAACGGCGAACATGGACCCCGGCATGTAAATGTCTTCTGTAAAGCAGTTTGATCTTCTCCACAATTGGGATGCTGGTTATTAGAGGTAGGGGCGTAACATGAGAGGGTGCAAAGTATGTGGTCGCAAACTAGACCCCAGAGGCCTAGGGGCCCATATGGTGTACTCTCCTATATGAGAAGACTAATAATCTAAACCATACATTATAAATGGGGGCCTGGAATACATTTTGTAATGGGACCTGACAGCTTCAAGTTACCCCATAGATTAAATGGATAGACAATTGACAATATAAATGTTGTTCAGTATTCCAAAAAAATGATTTTGAACATTATTTTTCTAAGTCTACAACTTAGACATGGTAAAATATTAACAATCATCACACCATCACTATTGGGATTTGATATTAGAACAACTTGTATCAAGTCGGAGATTCCCCTTCAGACACATGTAGATGGAGCCTTCAGCGATGCTTCAGTAAGCAGCCATCATTAGTGCGATGTAATGTAAGCTCTGGAGCATATGTTACTAAGTTTTCCCACAGTGACTGGAGAGAATACTTTGTACACCAAGCAAGATGCAATCAATAGCAACATGGGAGGACACAATGATAGCAGCGAGCATAGAGCTTCAATAAACAGCAAGTACAAAGCAATAAAAGGATATAAAGTACAAATGGATTGTAACCAATACAGGAAAAGGAAAGCCCAAGCGGATAACTTCTAATTAAAGGTGTCTTCAAACTATAGGAAGATATGAATCTTATAAGAATCTTATGACTTCCTGGACCCCAAATCATACCATTTTCCCTGTGCGTCAACTTTCCCTACCACCCACTATCAGAGAGCTACAACAAAGTCCCCATGATGTACATTCCTGCACAGTAGGTGCCCCAAAGTGCCGCTATGGGGAGGGAATTCCAACACAACCCTTGTCTCTTCATTTTAGGCAGTGGTGGTTGGCATGTGTCAGACTCCAACTTACAAAGGAAAACTGATCATTGTGTTATATCCAATGCCATACCTGGGATGGGGAGCTCAGGAGAGAACCAGAGTTACCCCGTAGAGATCAGTGCAGAGGAGAAACGGAGAAGCGCAACCTTGTGTAGTACAGTTAACCACTTAAATACGTGGATATGATGATCAGCAGACTCTCACCTGGTGACCAGTTGAATAAGGCACTTCACAAATGTAGATCACAGCCTGTCCTGACAAACCACGCTTCACAGCAAAGGACCAGGATCCCGGAAGCGCGCAGACAGTAGTAGCAGGTGGATCCCGAAGGATGACGTTATGGACCGGCGCCTCAGCGATAGTCAACACGAGCCAGTGTATCAACCAGAAAAGTTTTTTATTATTATTAAAAATTGTAATTAAATTAATAATAATAAAAAACTTTTCTGGTTGACACACTGGCTCGTGTTGACTATCGCTGAAGCGCCGGTCCATAACGTCATCCTTCGGGATCTACCTGTTCCTTTGGGATCGGTAAAGGATGCAACAATTCGAGAGAAAAAACAAATATATATATAAATGATTTGTGTTCTGGACTGAGTAAAGTATAAGGTTTTGTTTTTCTATATTGTGGGCCTCAGATGCTCAGCAGCACTGTTACTCCGTGCTTTGTATTGTCCTCCACTGAAACTACCGTATTTTCCGGGCCATTAGGCGCACCGGAATATAAGGCGCATTAGTCCGATGCGCCTTATATATGTAATAATTCCATATATAAGGCGCATCAGACTATAAGGCACGGGGTCCGGTGGCGTGGCGGAGGTCCGGGGGCGGAGCGGAGACCCGACGGGACGCGACGGGACGCGACGCGGAGAAGAGACGCGACGCGAACCCGAAGACGAGACCCGACGAGACGCGGCGACGCGGGGAAGGTGAGTGGGGAAGGTGAGGGGGAGGTGGAGGAGGGCAGCGGACCATACTTACATAGGTCCCCGCTACCGGAGACAGCAGATCTCCAGCGGGAACTGCAGACCACGCGGCAGAAGTTGTTCGTGCCGCGTGGTCTGCAGTTCCCGCTGGAGATCTGCTGTCTCCGGTCTCCGGTAGCGGGGACCTATGTAAGTATGGTCCGCTGCCCAGCGCCATAAATAGGGCGCACCGGACTATAAGGCGCACTTTGGATTTCCAAGGAAATCCAAGGCTTTTAAGTGCGCCTTATAGTCCGGAAAATACGGTATGCTATAGAGGACTCTTTACTTCTGAGCAGAAATGCCCATTAGAGGGTGTCCAGACATATTTTCACCTGGGGGTCCCAGACTATGGACTGGTGCATAATTTTTACAAAATATGATTGTGCCCACATCTTAAATAGGTATTCAGTTCTGTGGTGGGGAGAAGAGGGATGAATTGGAGCACAGCAATAATAAATGAGTTGGAAGGTCCGGATATTATCAGTGTTTATGTCACAATCGGGTCAGTAAGCCATATGAAGTTCCTCTCCATATCTTTAACTACCTGTAACCACGGTTCTGTAGCTCACAGAACCTCATGTGACCTGAAAGATGAGATTATTTACTTTTTTATGACACCAAAAGCATGTTTCTAGGTACTTAAGAAGATAGGGGCAGCTGAAGTGACACTTCCATTGCTGCCTCCTAACGTGACTCATCTCAGGCAAATTATGACTCTTTTTTTTTTATAGGTAAACAGGCTAGATGTCACATATACTAGCTACCTGAGGGAGCTAGTAGTTTAGTGGGCATTTAAAGGGAACCTGTTACCGTATGTATTTTTAGACCCACAAAGCAACATCTAAGAGGGGATGTCCCCTTTTTGCTTAATTAATGTCCCACTGGCACAAATCTGAATGACAGCTGTTGAAGGTAGGTTATGATGATGTACCTTTACTATGAGACATTATTCATGCCAGGAGGGGACATCCCAACAAGACACTTCTCTTCCCTCATAACTCCTTACAGGCCATTTTTTTGCAACATTAAAATTTCCTTTTCTGTCTAATGCTGAATCTCCCAGAATTGATGAATGACATCATTGTTGCATAACATTTGGTGACTATTTCTGGGCCAAATTCCACATGACAGGCTTGGTCTTATAGTTTTACAGGCTTGTAGTTTGAATACACCTGAAAAAAGGCAAAATAAAGTTTCTCCTTGAATTAAAAAAAGAAGTGACATGTTAATTATTGTGGCCACATACTGACTTGTCCCACTGAATGTGACTAATCAGCCACATGGCTGTAAACCATGCAGAAAAAATCTACTCCAACTATATGTGAACATAACGTAACTCTATTACCTGAGCCTGTACAAATACAAAGCTCCAGCCTGCAGCCTGCAGCCATCAGCAGGGGGAGCTCTGGAGATGACTGCATACTGATTGTAATTCCAGCGTGGATAATTTTACTTGAAAGGGACAAAAGTTTTTTTCTGTATGTCACTAAATTGTCACTTGCAACTAGGGGACAAATGGTTTTAGTTACACACAAGCTTAGAAATGATTTTGAAGTCATTTTACCAGCCCCATGCATGACTGCAGGTATCTGACAAATGGAATAAGTTCTGCGATTCTGCAGACAAATGATATTTGTTCAAGCTGTTTCTGCCTTGAGGACGGACAGCACCCGAACAGCTGAAATGAACTCCGTTTATTAATATAACATGGAGCATTCTATACCGATAAAGCAGAATGTCAGTCACATGCTGCAATAAACCAATAATCACATAATAAGGGAACGATCTACATGAATCTTATTCCCAACCAATGGGAACCGAATGAGGAATCATATTCCACTAAATATCGATCGGACAATAGTTCAATGCGGCGACAGCTTGTATCATTTAAAATTATATTTCTTTTAAATTAATATTTACATTGTGAAATTGTAGCCTTGAGGTAAAACAGGGATATTATCCAATGCTGGAATAAGGCAGTCAATCCTCCGGACTTTGCAATTTTAAAGTAAACAACTAAAAGATCATTTTATTACCAGCAGTCGGGGCCTTAACATAATTTAGCAGCTGATATAATTCTCTATTTATTGATAAAAGAATACATGCCATAAATCCATCTATCTGTCTAGCTATCTATCCCATATCTACTGTATCTATCTATTAGGAATTTTAAAAAATACTTTATTGTTAATGGTAATAGAATTCCCAATACACTATGTTATCATTTATACTGTATATGCAATATAACGGCAATAATAGTGACGTGCGGTATCAGGGGGTGGGACTGATTTGTTGGATTGGCCTCCAAAAGGCCATGAGGCAGAAAGAGGTAAGAGGAAATGTACCATCAAAATCAAATATAATAAACCATGCGCACTTACTCATAGATCCGAGCAGTATGACTGTGTTATAATTGTTAACCATTCCTTCTTTCCTTCTAAAATCAACTTTTAAAATCATGCTAATGAGAATGAAGGGATCTGTGGGGCATTACCAGAGTCCCTCCATGCTGTGGCTGCACAGGCTGTTACACTGTGTAGAGGAGCACCCCCACCACCACCTGAACCCTCACCACTCCCCCCTTCCTCTGCCTGCTGTAATTTCACACAGTGAGAGGGGGAGATGCTCCTGCACGCTGTAACAGCCTGTGAAGTCAGAGCACAGAGGATCTATTCTTCCCCCCAGAGCCCTTCTGACTCAATAGCCTGATTCTATGAGTAAGAAATTAGTAAAAAAAATATGAATCACGATTATCAGTTTAGATCAGCCCTGGATATCTTTGCAGGCTGATTTGTATATTCATAAACATATCATTATCCCTCATATTAATAAAGGCCGATACCTTTCACTGCTGTAGGTTTGAGGAATTTCAGATTGTATTAACTCCCTGTGATAGAGAACCTTATGATATTGTGTCCAGAGAGGAGTTCAGTCACTACTGTCTGTGATATACTGTAGCAGAATACTGAATGAAATTGAACCAAATCTCCTTCCGTTCAGAAATTCTCCATGCTGGTTCATCACAATTGGATCTAGACCTTCAGCTCTATGTTCTGCACCATGGACAAACCTCAAGTAGTTGTGCATCGCAGGGAAAGTTCCCAGTTATTGCAATTTTCTTTATTAAGAACGTTTGAACCACAAGAGATATTGCAAATTTGATTGAGGCTATTGATTTTGGAGATTTTTTTCTTTGATATGCTACATGATCTCCTTCACATTGTAAAAACTTTCCTTTGGACCAAAATGATGGCTTTCAAGATGGTGGCCATAGCCTAAAAGCTTGGCCACCTCATCCATTACTCGCTGGGTATTTAGATATGTCATTTTCTATTTTGTTTCAGAATTAAAAGGGTGTCCTGGACTTTCTACTACTTTCTACTCATCTTGTATTATGAATACAATTGCCAATGTTCTTCCCCTACAGGCCGTTCTTCATGGCTGATACCACCAGACACAAGTCTAACCCGTTGAGTGATCAACCTCGATTTGGCCTTGTTTACTCATATTTGGTATAAATTCATGTCATTTGATATGAATTTTAATAGCAGGCATCTTGCGCACATCATGCTGTGTGATCTTTCAGTCTCGCTTGCACAAATTACAGCGGGTGAAGACCCCCATATGTCTCTCAGTGACTCTTCAACCCGATCCTGATCTATTTACTTGTTGTGATATGTTACCACTCGAGTAACACTGACACTGTACACATCAATCCCGGGAATGGCGCACACAGCGGCACCGTACACACAGAGCATGCCAGCTACAAATGAGAAGAGCATCCTGAAATCCCGTCCTCTGGTAGAATGATAAATGCCTGGTTATGCCTGAGAGGAAATGATCACTTAACTGGTTATGTTATATTAAGGATTTCTGAGAGGAGTCTTTATCCACAGAGCGATTGAAGAACGGGAATACATTTCAATTCAATTAGGCAGGGAAGCGCAAAAGCACTAACACTGTAACATAACAAAATACGGGCGATGATGTATCATCTGAGCGGTGCACACAACAGGTGTCTATAGTTCCCATTGTTTTTTCTCCCCTTAAGAAACTGAATTTCTACAAGAAAACTCATTCCCTAAGACTGGTTTAAATATAAATTATATCAGTTCTGTTCACTGGAGATTCAGCCATTGGAGCATGTATGGAGCCCTGGTGTCCCATGTTAAAATGCCCCCTATAAAGGGAAAATGGCAGCCAATTCAAAATAAATGTGAGCGTTTCATGATAAGGCACTTGGCTTGGCAGTTATAGTCACCAGGGTACAAGGCTTTGTGACAAAAGGGCAAAAGATCATTGATTTTAGAATCTCAAAGCATAACAGCACAAAGATTAATGTCTCTCTTAGAGGTCATGCAATGTAATGATCACAGTCTGAAGAGGCTTGAAGAGCGACTTACAATAATGGAAGAACACAGGTATTCTACAGGAAGTGGCCCAGAACCAACCGCAGCCATCCAGGGACCACCGGAGGTCAAAGGGCTACTAAAGAGAGTGTATAGAAAGGTGCAGGACAAATGCACACGTCTATGGCTTTACAGCTCCATCAGATCAGGGAGTGGTCACCTGCCATATTAAATGGTCCACAAGTGCTGCCTTCTATTGAATAGAGTGAGACTTGTACATTTATTTTCACTACAAAATATTTGTTCAACTGCCCATACAAAGATGGATAATATAATGCTATGCTGCATTACAAAAAACTAGAAGAAATCTGCTCACTACCATATCCAATGTTCTATAACCGTACTGAAGGATTCCACTCCAACAGAGGTGGTCAAGAAAGCTTCAACGGAACTGACACACATGGTGGTGCCAGGATCACGGGTGCGACCGTGACAGGAACAATGAATCCAGCACCTAAAGGTGCTGATGTGGGAGTTGGGGTGAGGTTCTTATTCTATTTATTATGTGCGCCATATGTTATAGTTCTGTACCTTATAATACAGTATTATACTCGACAAGAGGTTTCGTTCTCACTGTTGTAAATATTTAATGTAATATGTATTTTGTATATTTGGTCTTCGAAGGAAATCTGGCAGTTTACAAAAATAAAAACCACCTACAGATACTCACCTACTCCCCTCTTCCTCTTGATCCCAGAGCTGCTTTTTTCGCTAGGGATCACCTATAAAAAGACTTATAAAAAGCAGCCCGAGGCGCGAAGATGTTCTTCGCTCCGAAGAGCAGACTAGGTGAGTATCTGTAGATGTTATGTTACCAATGGATGTGACACAATGGGGGTTATCTATCACCACATTTACCTGGTTTCATTTACTACTTTTTGAGACTAATCAGTCAAATACGTCTCAACTAAGACAAATAAGTCTAAACTTGGACAAATAAGTCTCAAAAAATAGTAAAAAATAGTAAAAGAAACCAAACAACGTGATGATAAGTCACTCCCAATGTGTATCTGTGACATATTCTGGGGAAGGTTTATCAGAAATGTCTAAGAGCAAAATTCTTCAAGTTGTTTGTAGAAACCAATCAGAGCTCAGCTTTCATTTTATACAATGTCCATTTTGTTACAAATATATGCCACCGCCCTTTATATTCTGTTTAGGATTTTGGTTCATCATTCAACTACAACTTTTCTCCTGAATTGGGGGAAGGTGTGTTTGCGCTTCGAGGCAATCGAGCTGAACAGCATGGGCATTATGCTTTTAATCATGAATAAGAACGTATTCTGCATTTTAAACACCTAGGTTTACGTTATTATATTGCTGCCGACAATCAGACCAGCAATTTTATACTTTGTGCGAAGATTCCAATAAAGATTGCTACATGCTCCATTACAAACATGCTCCCATTCCTCAACACCCTCCCTTTGATGACGATTAAATGCCAACCATCTACAGCGGATTGTGTCAATTGTCCATACACCCTAAATGCAAGCACTGCTGGACTATATCTTACAGACCAAACACTACACAGAGGCCTCCAGTCTGTGTCAGTCACTGCACTGGTTGCCAGTCAACTTCCGAATACAGCTTAAAAGCATAACCCTCATCCTCAAAACTCTGCACAATGCTGTACTTCACTACCTCTCCTCTCTCATCTCAATCTATCTCCCAACCCATGCTCTTCGATCCACCAGTAATTTTAGATTAATCTCTACCTTAATTCGAACTTCTCACTCCCGTCTCCAAGACTTCTCCAGAGCTTCACCTATTCTATTGAATGCCCTTCCCTGGACTATCAGACTGATACCCAACCTCCAAAGTTTCAAACATGCTCTTATAACCCATCTCTTTAGGCAAGCCTATCACACTCGCTAACTGCATGAAGTTTCCACTCTCTTTACAATCCATCCTGTGTCCTCCTCCCGTCTATTATCCAGCAACCAACAGACACCAAACTTCAAGCTTCTCTGCAATCCCATTCACCTTGGGCTTTGTATATAAGATGACGGCTGATTACTGGGTCAAGCAGCAACACTTCCATTTATTATATTATATTTTGTTCTATTCCATTATGAAGAAAGAATTATATAAGCTTTTTACCTCTTGTGTCGCTCCATTCTTCTTCATAGACTGTAAGCTCTTGGGAGCAGGACCCCCACTCACTTTGTTCCATATGAATGTTCCATATTTTATTTGTATATGTCTCCTATGATTTGTAAAGCGCTACAAAATAGGATGGTGCTATATAAATAAAGATTATTAGTATTATACTGATATAGATAAACTGAACAGTAGTAGAGCTGCAGATCATGTATTATTGACCTACGATATGTATTTCTTACCAGTGGAAATGTTATATGATAGCAATCTCTTCACAGATGACTTGTGCCCCAGAGGATGAAAAAGAAGACATATCACAAAATAAAAGAACATGTTTTTCTTAAGTCAATAAATGTTATTTAGTTTCACAGAAACAATTGTCTCTATAGACGCATTTTATGGTCTTCATAGTATCTCCTCATGCCCCTTCATTATACCCCTTTATGTGTTTTCAAAGTTCCACTTCAAGTGTCTTAATTTGGCTTATTGTTAATAGGACTTATTTATGTGTCTTCATAGGAACCCTGTATGTTACTTTATAGGAATCCTTCTTGTGCCCTTGTAGAACCCCCTTTATGTGCCTATATTGAACTCTTCATGTACCCTCACAAGCTCCTTTTGTGCCTTAAAAGGATTCCTCCATGTGCCTTCACAGAACCTACTTTTGTTCTTCTTCTTTTGGAATGCCCTCATAAGACCATTTCATGTGCCTTTTTGTTTCTTCATTGAACCCCCTTTGTTGTGCTCTCATAGAGCCTTTCCTTGTTCCCACTTCATTTGCCTTTTTACAACCCTTTAAAGTACAGAATCACATTTATGTCCCTTCACGGGTGCCTTCATAAGACCCCCTCTATGCCTTAATTCTGACTCTTCATGTGTAGAATCACTTTTTTTCATAGGACCCTTTAATGTGCTTTCATAGAACCTCTTCTTGTTCCTTCAAGGAAACCCTTCAAGTGCTATAATAGGAACCCTCTATAGAACCAGATTCTTGTGCCTTCACAGAACCTCTTCTTGTTCCTTCAAGGAAACCCTTCAAGTGCTATAATAGGAGCCCTCTATAGAACCAGATTCTTGTGCCTTCACAGAACCTCTTCTTGTTCCTTCAAGGAAACCCTTCATATGCTATAATAGGAACCCTCTATAGAACCAGATTCTTGTGCCTTCACAGAACCTCTTCTTGTTCCTTCAAGGAAACCCTTCATATGCTATAATAGGAACCCTCTATAGAACCCTGTCATGTGCCTTCATCAGGTCCCTTCATATGCCTTCATAGAACATCTTTTTTTGACTGTATAGGATTCTTCTATGTATTTTCATAGGGGTGCCCTGTATGTTTTCACAGACTTGAGGGCCACACCCTATCATGACATTACAAGGAGAAACATGATGGTCAAATCAAAGGCAGCATCATATTTGGAATAGAGCAGGTGAAACGAGATTAGAGAGGTGGTAACTATATAAATCATATGTCTAAGGCAGAAAGTCGCTGGATTTTTTAACTCGACGCGTTAATGCCCAATGGCTTTAACAGCAAACATGAACTATTGGCCTTTTGATTAGCAATACTTTTACTTTGTTTTTATTGAATATTACCATATCTTAAGAGATTATTTAGCAAAAATGTCTGACATCCACAGAATCTAAGACACTGCAATATTCAGATTTTTTACAAACCACTGCTTTAAAATGGAGAAATCAATAAATACATTTTAATTTAAATCAATAAAGATATTTATCTAGGTTTTATTTTATTTGAAGTAATAACGAATAACACTAAATGAACACTGACCACTCCAGATAAAACAACAGCGAAATATGCGCAGCAATAAGAATAACGATTAAGGAATATAGGCAAACTTTGAAATAAGTAATAATGTAAGTGACCAAATGCCTGAATAATTACAACAACACGCATTTAACATCTTTTAAGAACGGACTAGTACCACACTTTACGGAATTTATACCACCATCATCAGAGTCAGGAACTGTACCCTGAGGAAGAAAGCCGTTGCTTTCGACAACGCGTCGGTGGAAACTCTTTTTGTCTCTCTGGACTATCCGTATTTTGGGTGACGTCACCGGTACATCCGTTTGTTAGTTAGACTTAGTGAAGCTACTTGCTGGGGCTTCGCTACTCTTCTGCTATTGCGTGGATTACAACGGGGAACACCAGCGATAGTACAACGCGAATCAGGACTTCGGAAAATATACTGCTGCATACACCAATCGGACCTGCGGAAACCTACTGGAATTGGTGTCACAGGTCAGTGTCTCACCAAGCATAACGCATTGGTCACTTTAGAGTTAACTTCGGTGTAGGAAGTTCAGTTCCCCCTTTTTATATAATACATGCATGTATATCTATTTCAGCCAGCACAGGTATATCCTATTATTCACAGAACCCCTTTAGGGTGTTGTCATAGGCCCCCTTGAGGGTCTTCATGGGATTCATGTCTGTGTCTTAATAGAACCCCTTCCTTCAGGTACCTTCACAGGATCCCTTGATGTGCCATGGCTAATTGGTTTTAGAGAAGCAGATGTCTTCCTGTGGAAACATATAACAGGTTAATCGTATATTGTGAAACTGGTCCCTGATGTGTTATCCGTATGTATGAGAAAATATATAGCGAGCTCCACTAGGGTCAGGGATTAATGTAGGTTATTACATTGTAAGGGGGCATCTAATCATACGCAATGGAGAATTGTGCCACGTGTCACAATGAACAACACAGGTTAGAGCTAGATTTAGGGAGAGACACTTGTAATAAAGCTGATTCATGCGTTTTATGTTAAATAATAAATCATTGGCGTTTCAACAACTTTCACTTTGATCAATAGCATAAATAAATATATAAACTTTTTATACATTCTCACATTAACATACCATGACATTTATAATACAGAGTTAATTCACTAGTAATTCTTCTTGAGAAATGCAGAAATAAGAGAGATTTTATAAAAAGTTCAGGTAATTTCTACTGCTCCTAGAAGTCTACTGTAAGGAGTAGAGAAGAAGGAAGGGGAATGACTGTAGAGCCTTCTAGGAAGGGTTACATTTCTCATTATTGTTATATTATGTCCTCCATAATGAATGAGGATGTTCTATTGCGGGAGAAAATTGAGCATCTGTCTGTTTTTCTATGTGTATTGGAAGACATCATAGCAGTTCATCTCTTCCCACTCTAGAATACCTGACTATTACTATTCATTCTTATCCGTTGGGTCAACTGAGCAGACACATGTTTCTCCTCCACATGTCAGCCATCAGCAGACAGAGTAGTGGGGAATACATTTCAAACAGCAACATATTCTGAACTGTGAAACCTAGAAACACAGTTCTAGTGTCATTTGAAAGAGAATCTCCACTTTAACATTGCATGAGTTTCTATGTCTTACAAACAGAGATGAGCACAGTTAAAGCTACGGTCAGGAGTGATGGCTGTACAGGCAGTCCCCGGATTACGTACAAGATAGGGTCTGTAGGTTTGTTCTTAAGTTGAATTTGTATGCAAATCGGAACTGTATATTTTATAACTGTAGCCCCAGCCCGAATTTTTTTGGCTGTGACATTTGGATTTTAAAAATGTTGGATTGTCATAAGAATCTGGATTAACAATAAAGCTTCATTGCAGACATCTGTTATAACTGCTACAGCTGATTATTGTAACATAGGGCTAAAGTACAGTAAATAACCAACAGGTCCGTTTGTATATAGGGGCCGTCTGTAAGTCAGGTGTACTTAAGTAGGGGACCGCCTGTATGTGAAAATTATACTTCCTACTGTAACCTTAACAGTGGATATCTCAGGGTCTGTAGAACCTAGATACACAATTGTTGCATGATATGAAAGTGATTCCCTTTAAAATGACATCAGAACTGTGTTTCTCGATACACAGGTTCAGAAGATATAGCTATTTGCACCTAAGGCTTATTTTCATGGTAGATCTTATTTTTTGACAAAAGTAAATGTAGCGTTGTGTGCCTTTATGGTACATAAGCGTTTGTTTTTTCGTTCATTGATGGTTGGTGTACATCATCCAGGGAAGCTGATGCCCGGGATATTGACCTTAGGAGTAGCAACAGAAACCACTAAATAAGCTAAATTGACTGAATTGTATATATTTATATAATTATAGAGGTCTTAGTTTAACTATAAAGCAGTGATCCGCAATATCAGACACAATACAAGAAAAACCTTCTCATAAATTAAATACACATAGTTGTACATTATAGGATATAAAATATCACAGTGTTGCTCTTCATAAAGCTGATGGTTTCACCATTGTTCGGGAATCCCTCTCACAGTCACTGGTAATTATTTCGCACAAGAGCCCTATTTCTTTTAATGGCAAGCGATTATTCTGTGTCTCCTGTAAAACAAATAATAATGTTGATCGGATCCCTTATTTATACAAGGTACTTTTCCCCGTGACAGTCCATCAACTCAAACTAATAATTCCTCACCCATAAAATATGAGCACACAACAATGATTGCTCACCCGGAAATTTGCACACAAAGCAGTAATTTTTCACTCATAAATCACATAGAGACTGCTGTAATTCTTCATCTAGGAGTCGCGGCTTCCTGGATTTTAATGATATTTATTGTATTTTTAAATCTGTAAACATTTGTCATGCTGTCTTGTACCTTTGTTCAGTGACTTTGTTTTACTCTAGACTATAATCGCTCCTTATAGGAGGCGCATCTGGAGACTCCATGGTCCAATGAAAAATTGGTCCCCATAATTGCCAGTAAACTCTTGTATATTTCTGAAATAACAAATCTCGAAGATCTTTTCTGAGAACTATACAATGTGGCGTTCCTCTTGTTATTCCTCATATAAATTTTAAATCAAATTGACAACTGGGCGTTACCAATGTTAATGAGGTGTGTCCCTACACAGTCACAATGGACATGATCTAGAGGAACACACCAGCAAACAGTAACTCATTTATACATTTTTGGTAAGGATAACAGAGCGAACGTTTATAAAAAAAAATAGATAAATGTTTATATAAATATTGTCCGATTCTATTATTGCGCAATAGTAATACATCCCATAAATCAAATCTTGTTTTAAAGAAAAAAAAATGAAAATAGCAAAGCGATATATAATGGACAAATGGCTGTCACCTTATGTGCCCACCATGGCGGCAGCTGAAGCATAATCGGCTTTCAGATAGGTTTGAAACTCTCTGACATAAGGAGAAACAGGCAAACAATTTCTTTTCAAAGTGGAAGGGGATGGTTACATCTGATATGACCAGATCAGAGATAGGTGAATTGGTCAAAGTGATTTAGTTTATAAGGTGGTACAACGTGGCGCATCTTCCACGTTTTCCAAAAGAAAAAAGCTGAATCATCGAGCTACACTATGTCCTTTTATACTCTCTATATATCACCTATATATCATCATTCTACCAAGCAGCTTACTCCCTTTCCCCCATTAATATCTACTGGAACAATTAGGTTAGCAGAGTGAGTAGTTCATGTTGGAATTGGGATAAGTTGATTTCAGCCACCAGCTATCTTTTGTCTATGGTCATCGGAAATCTTCCATCAAAATCCATCATGATAAACCAGGGACACTTACTTATAGACCAAGACCCATGACTGTGGTAATCTTATGTTTGTTATCCATGGTCTCCTTCCTGCTAAAAGCAACTTTTAAAAATATGCTAATAAGCTAATGCTGTAGCTTCACTTGATATAGGAGCAAGTGCCCCTGGTTTATCATACATGATTTTGATGGTAGATTCCATTTAAAGGTGAATTCTTTCTTACCCTTAATGGATGTGAAAACTGTGCATATTGCCTGTAAAATATCCCCAGTTCTCACAACTGGATGTGGGAAAATCTGCAAAGTTGTCTAGGATGGAATAAGGATATCCACGCCTGTTTTAGCTACCTTTTAAGGCAGCTCCATTGACATCAGCTCCATTGACATCAAGCATGACCTTTAGGAAGCCTAATGACATGATGCGGGATTAAAACTAAACCAGTATAACTATTTCAGAAGACATAGGGGCAGATTTACTTACCCGGTCCATTCGTGATCCAGCGGCGTGTTCTCTGCGCTAGATTCGGGTCCGGCAGGGATTTAATAAAGTAGTTCCTCCGCCGTCCACCAGGTGGCGCTGCTGCGCTGAAAAGGATCTGAACGCACTGGAGTTCACCGGCTCGGGCTGAGTGCAGGTAACCGCGTCCCGAGCGACACATTTTCCGTTCTTAAATGCGCCGGTTTTTCCAAACACGTCGGGTTTTCGTTCGGCCACGCCCCCGATTTCCGTCGCGCGGATGCCGGCGCCGATGCGCCACAATCCAATCGCGTGCGCCAAAAATCCCGGGGCAATTCAGGTACAATCGGCGCAAATTGGAAATATTCGGGTAACACGTCGGGAAAACGCGAATCGGGCCCTTAGTAAATGACCCCCATAGACTCCCAACTGTAGACAGCACTGTTTCGACTTGGTTGGGTCCCTTCAGTACAGCGCGAGGAACGGGTTTGGCTGAGATTGTGACTAGGGTCAGGAAGTAATAGTTCTCCTTACGGAGAGACTGCCAATTAAGGCCCCCGTGTATTGGCAGTTTCCATAAGGAGAACTCTAACTTCCCCAGATGTGTGAGGTTAGTGCCCTCTTATGTGTTGGCACAATACAATATATTGCATGACATTTACCATTTCTGAGGTTTGATACACTGGCAGTCTCGGGCTATCCATGCATGTCTCTTTTATGGTGCTACTGTCTCTTTTTGATGGATGACTGGTAATTTCTCCCAATCAGCTCGGAGCTGATACAGTTCCCGCCTGCAGGTGTGACGGAGGAAATTGAGGCCATGCATCAAATCCAGTCCAGATACAAATAACTTTGCTGGGAGGTTACGAGGCCTGTGATTGTGTGTGTGAGCGTGTGGCACTAGGAATATAATGGTGCATCCTGTGTGTGTCTCCGAGACACATTGTGTGATCTAAAGCCGGGATTTATCAGCCTTAAACTAATTGCGTCCTCTCTGTGCTTCTCACGTTGCCTCGGACAGGGGTTGTCTGGGTAATCACTAGGACTATGCGCTGCAGCAGCTCTCTCTTCGCTATTTCTATTTTAACCCTATGTCTCTAATTTCCACGGTCTCTTCCTGTTCTGACCCGGTTATGTATTTTTATGTGATCTGAAGATAAATATATTGTTTATATTGATGAGTTGCAGTACTTTATACTCCATACCATTGCTATGTGGCTATAGCTACTAATTTGTATATAGATTTAATGGATATGCAGTTCTCTATCAAAGGAACCTGAAGCCTCATGTAGGTTTTTGGAACTTGTTTTTGTACCTTTTGGCATAGCACTTGTTGCCCCTGTGTCTAATATGTATATTCCAGAAGTTAATTTTATTCTTATGAGAAAATGACTATTTGTCAGCCTTGGTTAAACTGGTCATTTGGTATAGATTCACTTCTTTAGTCATTCTACTCAATCCTGGGCAGATGCAAATGTTATGCCCTCTTCTGTATCCTGGAATTGTGGGTGGCAAGCAACATTCAATGTAGTCTGTCCTTAATAACATTGCAACTAATGTCAGCTCCATATAGTTCTCTCTGTGCTACTCAGATCTTTTGATCAGGCTGTATTTTTCATACTCTTCAGATTCTGAAGTTGGAGATATCTGGCAAGAGCTATTTCTCCAGACCCGCTATATATGAATGTGCTCTCAATAGGGAGATTAGAATAAAACACTCCTGAAAACAATGTGACATCATGTGTGTTCCTACATGCGAAATATTCTCTATTAAACTGCATAGAGAAAAAAAGGAGCCGTGTTGTATTTGAAAGACAATGGGGACATGTATCACTCCTATTGCCTTCTTTTCCTTTTCTTTGTGAGACATTTTGTGCGACTTTTCTCAGTTTGAGACTTTTTAGGTGCAGAATCAAGCAGCTTACCATAGTTAGGTGTCTCAAGTATTTAATGCAGTGGCTGGATTTATCTAAGTACCCCAATGTTTGTTCAACCTTTGAGACATTTGGGTTTTTAAATTGTCCCATTCTTGCACCTAATAAGTGCCAAAACAGAGCATGCTAGACCCAGACTTACTTTTGGGAAGTACTATTTGGGCTAAAAAGTTGCACACCACAAAAAGTGGCAAAAGTGAGACTAAACAGGCAACTAATCACATGTATCACAAAGGGGAAAAAAAGGACATTGCAATGATTAAGTAGGACAACTTCAGGAAACGTAAAAAAGTGGCAGCCAAAAAACTATGATACATGTGTCCCAATGACAGGAAATCCATTTATATATCAAATATTCTTCAAATACAGCAAATATGATTTATTTTATTTTATGCATATAGATTTTTTTTAATCTGTCTGTATTTATACAGTGTATTATGTTTATAATAGCTGAAGCTAGTAAAGGTGCCAACAGCACAACCCACCATTTCCTTTTTGCAACTCTGGGGGATGCCTTGCACGTTACTGTGGTCTACTTATCATACCCACATTTGGAAGGTATGAGACATAATTATCATAATATTATAAACCTATTCTCCACAGGTATTGGTATATTACTGCATTAATTGGAATAACAGAGTGGACTCCATCATTGCCAATCATAACTCTTCGAATCCTTTAATAGGTATCGATCCATTGATTCCAGCGGAGTGGGAAGTTTCTCTCTAGCTCATACAGGTTCTGTATAATGAGTGTAGTTTCAGTATACATTGGGGCAGATTTAGTTACCCGGTCCAGTCGCGATCCAGTGGCGGGTTCTCCGACGCTGATTCGGGTTCTACCGGGATTCACTAAGGTCGTGCGCCCGATGTGCACTACGTGTCGCTGCTGTGCTGAAGTCCGCCGGAATTCGATTCCTCCGTCCTGGTGTATGTGAGTGCTATTTTTGCAACACAATTTTTTAAAAAAAATTCCATGGTTTTTCCGAATCCGTCAGGTTTTCCGACGGCCATGCCCCTTGACTTCTGTCGCGTGAAAGCCGGCGCCGATGCGCCACAATCCGATCGCGTGCGCCAAAATCCCAGGGCAAAGCGTGATTCGGACCCTTAGTAAATGGTAGGTGGACCCTTAGTAAAAGGTAGGTGGGACTGAGTCAGAGTAGAAAACCTGGTACCACCCTTCTGACCATGAAAATAACTGTCATGGTATATCCACCTTTCTCCGGTGCAGTGCCGTGCCTTCTGTAACCTGTGCCATCATCGCCACAAACCACAAGTGTAGTCAAGGTCCGCACCCACTACTTCCTACAGGCCTAAAGAGTCTTTAGTGGGCACACAGTTGTCAATATAATTTTGACAAATAATTGTGGCCCTTTGCATGATGTTGGCGTGTTGGCATGTTAAGGTTCTCTTCCCTCAGGATGCAACGTGATGTTATTGGAGAAGCTATGAATTTTGCACTGTACAAAGGATGTGCAGTCATCTATCTTGGAACTGAAACTGAGGCTTAATTAGATTATGCAGTGAGACAATGATCCAAAACACAAAAGCAAATCCACTTCTGAATGGCTGATGAGCAATAAAATTATAGATTTAGATTATCTGAGACAAAGGCCTGTTTTGAACCCAAAATAGATACTGCAAGAATCTGAAATGTGCAGTTCAGGAATGAAAACCAACTTATAGTATTGGATTAAAGGAAAATGAACTCAACAGTACAGACACCAAGTGAAAGGGGTTGTCCTGAGAAGAGTCGGCCCTGTGATTAGCTATTAATGGTTCTTAGACCCATAGAAATTAGTTGCTATTGTCGGGCTATCCATTTCTAAAGGTAGCATTAAGTGCCGGCCATTCAACTAATTGTACTGGATATAGAGAATGTATGAAGTCCACCCCATTCATGACATCCTTGTGTCCTAATAGGGGATATGGACAGTGGTGGTCCTTGTGAGACAGCTCTGAAAAGAACTGAGTTGCAACTATTTGTACAAATTTCCCATGAAAAAGGCCATAAATCTCCTATTACTACAGATTATAGTAGTAATATATGGCCAATTGCAGTATGGAGCAGTAGTTTGCCATATGATCTACTAATGCCCTGAATGCTTGATTCCAAAATACCCCAATCTTATGACAGCATGGTACTAAGCAAGAGTCAGGCAAATTTATATACAGTGGGCAGAGAGGTCCCTCTGTAACTAGGGGTCGTCAGTAAGTCAGGTGTCCTTAAGTAGGGAACTGCCTGTATAGTTTTGTAGTAAAAGGTTCACTATCATACCCCTATACTCTGCTTATTGCTACTCTTATCCTGAATATCAGACACAGCACTAAGTACTAATACCCCTAACCTGCATATATGGCCACTTTACAAAATTGTTACTACTGTTAGGCCTCATGCACACAAAAGGTATGTTAAGGCCACAAGCAAGCGGCACCAGCTGCGGCTCCATGGCCTTTTATTTGGCACGTTCCCAGTGCAATGAGGCCCAGTACTAACTCACCATTTAATTCTCTTACTATAAGTATGTAGTAAGTTATAATACCACAATTTTCGTACAGACCTGGGCCTGTGGTAGACCCCTGCCAGGAATATAAATAAATACAATCCAAGCTATCCTGCAACTTCTCCAACAAAACTTTATATCAAACTTTATTTGACATCAAAATTGATATAAAACGTTATAAGCTTATCCGCTGCTTGTAGAGTAGTTGTTCAGTGGGGACAGGTTCATGTTAAATAAATGCAGTAAAAATTCAAAACATGTTTTATGTTTTTATTTAGGAATTTTTTTCTCCGATATAACATTTTATCATAAATTCTGCCATCTATAATAGAAGGTGCACATAAAACTTGTCGAGACATAGTCCAGGACGTAAAGAATTTTTCCAAACTGCATTTATGGGATTCTTCTTATTAGTAAAATAGGTCTTAGCATCTTCCTTACATCTCATTGGGTTGCTGGAGAGTAAATTCATGAGTAATTACCTTTCCTGTGCATTCTTAATTATTCTAACTTTCAGACTCACTCGAGCTGCAGCATTATTCATTACAGACCCCTGAGAGCAGCAACTTCACAAGTTGTACCTGCAAATAGACATCTTATTGCTTCGGAAGTTCTGGAAAAATCTAAGGCACAAATCACTTGCTTATATTCCATTTACTTTTTACAAACTGCATTTTGCATGACTGTTCTTAAAGTGAACCTCCACTGTGTAAGTTAGCACGGCCTTGAATCCTGGAATATTGATATATATTTTTATATTTTACAAGTTTGTGCAGTGTTGATAACGGAGAAAAACTTTTCTAGAATATTATCCATGGAGCACGTGGTGTCCATGCATAATATTATCATTTTTTTCAATAGTTGACTTGATATGATCTGATAAATATATGTTTGGTATTCTTGGGCTCCAGGTTTCAGTAGGCCCTTGGGCGACAGAGCCTCAGGGGGCCTTTTGGCAGTAAACTCACATAGTGGCATGGATTCATTATATATCGCCACTTCACCCCCATGGATTAATTATATGCATCCCTCTCGCCCATCATGCATTATATACCGCCGCGTTCCCCCCATGGATTAATTATATAGATCTCCCCTTACCACCCATAGAGTAATTATATGCAGCCCCCTCCCTCAGATGGATTATATGCAGCCCCCATATCACCTCACATGCATTATAAGCAGCCCCCAACCCCCATGGATTATATGCAGCCCCCTCCTCACCCCACATGCATTATATGCAGCCCCCTCCTCACCCTCCATCCATTATATGCAGCCCCCTCCTCACCCCACATGCATTATAAGCAGCCCCCTCCTCACCCCACATGCATTATATGCAGCCCTCTCATCACCCTCAATCATTATATGCAGCCCCCTCCTCACCCCACATGCATTATAAGCAGCCCCCTCCTCACCCCACATGCATTATATGCAGCCCCCTCCTCACCCCACATGCATTATATGCAGCCCTCTCATCACCCTCAATCATTATATGCAGCCCCCTCCTCACCCCCCCCCCCAAGGACTAGTAAATGGGATCAGTAAAAATAAAAAAGTAATACTCACCTTAGTCCTCTGCTTAGGTCCAGAGCATCCCCTCTGCCATATTCCTCCTCCCGCCAGCAGCTGCACAGTGCAGAGATGCAGAGTATTGCTTCATGGCGCCAGCACTGCCAGGCTGCTGCGGACGGAGATGTGGACTTATTGACCACCACCCTCCTGTCTTGTTGTTTCTGTGGTTTTAACTATGTTTTTATCATATATTTTTTGGAGTGTCAATTAGTTGCATAATAAAGTTTGCATTGATTTCGTAGCAACATGGTATTTGTGTATTGATGTTGGTGTACTACCCAGATCCCATATATTGCCTTTTGGTATCTACCTATGTAATATACTTAGCTTCTCAAAGATTCACTTGTCTCCCACTACTGGTTCCCAATGTTCTGCAGACTCCACTGGCCTGATAATCACTTTAACATACCACATTTTTTCATAATATATTTATCTGTTTATAAACAAGACTGTATGAAATAATAAAGTGTCATCTAAATATTCAATACAATTCAGTTTCCCAAAAGGATTAAATAGGGACACAAAATGTGAATAATGATACTGGAGGCTGTTCGTGGCTTCTCCTTAACACCAGGGCATTTTATTTCTCCCCAACTAAACTGGTAAATAAGTAAAAACACAAGTAATGAATACAGCTACATTACACATGGGGTAGTTTTACATATTTTTGTCAATAATTGGCTCTAGGCAAATCTGGAAAAAGGCATGTGTTCCAAGGTAGTGATGTAAGAGGCTCGGAGAAATAGGACCCAAGGAACACAAAAGTAAAACACAGGTTTCAGGTGCAGTATACTAGCGGATGAAGCGAAAGGTGTACCAGGGTAATGGGTAATAACTTTACCACAGGTACTGAAAGCATAGTGTCTGTGGCACAGCCATAGATTCGGAGGTATACGAAGTGGGTGCCCAGAGAGTCATCGTCCCACAACTGGTATAGGAGAGAAAGAAGGAGGTGCAGACCAAATTGTTTTTATTGTACATGTTTTTATCCATACATGTGTTTTTTACTAAGTTTTTAATGATCTAAATAAATCCAATAATTTTTGTAACAACATGGTCTGCGCCTCCATCTTTATATACTCTACCTCCTTGCTCCTCTCCTATTTTCTGCCTTCACATTTATAACAAAATATAGTAGACGGAGTCACAATTACAGGCTTTCATCCGTGGAAGATAATACTAGAGACTGTGCGAACCCTATAGAGACAGTGCTAGGATTTAATGTTATATGTGAAAAGTGGACACAAGAGACAGACAGATGACACAGATAGTGGGCCCTAAAAACGTAACCCATTTCCCAGCTGTCCCTTCCTATTCACCGCCCCCCTAGGTAGGGGGTTGACAGCTAGAAGATGATCCCTCCTAATGTCTTGGTGGACACACACAACATGACAAACAAACAAATAACACAATTAGGCGGAGTAGACAAACCGGGTCAGTAAAAGCGGGAGCAAACAATGACAAAATTGCAATCCAATAGAGACGTCAGAAAAACAGAGCACAAATCAGAAACCAGGAAGTTGCCAAATACAAGAACAGAGCAATGTGAACAAGGCTTGACAAAAGGTTTGTGTAGCCTCTGCTGGAAACTTATAGGAAAGCGGCATGTGGAAAGAGCAGGCAATGACAAGAACACAGAGTTAACACTTAGGCAGAGGGATGGGTGTGGCAGATGTCATAGGACATGGAAGAGAACATAAGAGTAAGCATCAACTAAAACTACTAGCACGGCCAGAGAAGGAACCAGATGCAGACATGAAAATGGGGGTCATTTATAATTGCCTTTCAAACCGAAAACTGGCACAGTTTTTTTCTCCTTTCTGGGCCTCTCCCACTTAAATTTGTGTTTTCCGACACTCTCGACTTGTTCTATTTTTGGGCGCAAAATTGTGGCTCTGCTTGTGAATCCAACAGTTTTCTGGCGCTTCTATTTTTCCGATTCGTTTCTGTCCGACGAAAATGCACAGCTGCCGCAATTCATTTACATTGTGCGCCCGATATCCTGCATGTGTTGCTCCCCACTCTGATCCGCCGGAGTTCACCATCTTCTTCCCGGTGTATGTGAATGTTAAATCCCGCACTTAGTCCGAATCAGAGGGATCATCCAACGGCCCACCCCCCGATTTGTGACATATGAAAGCCGGCGTTGATGCACCAAAATCCGATTGGGTGCGCCAAAATCCCCTACTAAATGCGGCGCAAATCAGAAATTGTCAGAATATCCGACGATAGTGCGGTCCGGGGACCCTTAGTAAATGAGCCCCAATATTTCTCATCTGTACAAGGAGACACAGCTGTCATCCAAAGAGACACAGAGCTGTCAGTCAGAATAATGGGGCGTGGTTCACTGGTATTTCCGACTCTTCTCCTCTCTCATGCTGCCAGAGATGAGTCAGGAAAGCTAATTTGCATATCAGAAAAATGTCGGTCTTTAAGGTACAGTGCCCCACTGCCAGCTAATTTTAGGTGATATAGGGAGGACTTGTAACCCTTTATCAGCAGACATTGTTAATCAGAGGGGTCAAAATCTGGTGACAGGTCGTCTTTAAAGGAAATCTACCATCAAAATCAAGCATGATAAGCATGATAAACCAGGGACACTTACTTAAAGGTATGTGACTGTCGTAATCTTATATTATTGGCTTTCCAGGTCTTCTAAATTTAAATTTAAAAATTATTCTATTGAGTTAGAAGGGCTCTGGGGGGCATTACCAGAGTCCCTATTTGCTGCAGCCTTACAGGCTGTGCATGAGCATTTCCAGGGGGGGGGGGAGTTTAAAACATACTTCTGCATGGTGCAATAGCCTGTCTAACACCCCCAGAGCCCTGCTGGTGTCACCCGAGCCTCTCGCTCCCCGCATGCGCCGCGCCAGCGCGTCTCACCTCTCCCCGCTCCCGAGTCCCGGCCTCGCTTCGTGTGCGCGCGTTTCCGTGCCTTAGGGCGCGCGCAGCACTTCTAGGAAATTTAAAGGGCCAGCGCCTCATTGATTGGCGCTGGTCATTTCCCATGAGGCTATTTATATCTGCCTCTCCCATCTAACCCTGTGCCTCACAGCCTTAGAGAAAGCTCTGTTGTGATTTGCCTGCGTTCCAGTGTCTCCTGCGTTCCTGTGTCTCCTGCGTACCTGACTTCCTCCGTGTTCCTGTGTTACCTGACCTCCTCCATGTTCCCGTGTAACAGTGTTCCTCCGTGTTGCTGTCGAGTGTGCTGTGTTCCCGTACCCTTCTGCTTGGACCTCCTGTTGCTGACCCTGGATTGGACCACTGCAGACAAGTCACGCCTGAGGAACAATCTGGTGGTACCACGCCGCAGCTTGTCTAACCCGCTTTGCGGCGGGCTCTGGTGAAAACCGGGTACCACTTAGTCTCCGGTCCCAGGTAGTGGCTTGAGTCATCGTCTGCAGTGGTCCAGTGGATCCACATCCCGTAAGCCTGACAGCTGGCTCATTAGCATTATTTTCATAGTTGATTTTAAAAGGAAGGAGGCCGTGGATAACAAATATAAGAAGATTACCACAGTCTCCATGTCTGGATCTCTGAGCAAGGACCCCTGGTTTATCACACTTCATTTTGTTGTAGATTTCCATTAATTATAGTGACCAGTGCCAGGCAGCTGCTAATAAGGCAAATAAAATTGTGGGTAGTATGAAGAGAGCAATAAATACTCCTGATAAGGATATACGGGGGAATTTATCATACGCCAGCACTTGTCCGCCAGTGTATCATAAAGGTCACATTCCAACTGCCTTGGCGGATACATTAAGAGGTTTAGACTTCATTACAATGTACAAATACCTGAACGGACAGTACAAGGATCTCTCCAAAGATGTTTTTATACCTAGGCCTGTGACCAGGACAAGGGGGCATCCTCTACGCCTAGAGGAGAGGCGATTTTACCATCAACATAGACAAAGGTTCTTTACTGTAAGAGCAGTGAGACTATGGAACTCTCTGCCGCAGGAGGTTGTTATGGCCGACTCTATGTACATGTTCAAGAGAGGCCTGGATGCCTTTCTGGAGAGAAAAAATATCACGTTATGGGGTAAACAAATTGTTGTTAATTTTCTAGAATGGACTTGATGGACCTGCATCTTTTTTCAACCTTATTTACTGTGATACGATAAATATAATATTTGGATCTAAGAAGCCAGATGTGTCACCAATCAATTATGTTTCTGTCATTTGTGGGAATGTAATGATAACAATGTTGTGTGCTCATGTATGAAAAATGATTTAGGACGTACGGACCAACATCATATTTATGAAAATGTCTCACTTCACACGAAGAAAAAAAATGTCATAAATCCAATATTAGTATTAGTCCTATGTAACATTTCCACAGATGAGTTCCCTCTGACAGCTAGGAGAGGTGGGTGATTAATGACAAATTTCACATGTCGGGCCACTGACTTTCCTTTTATACACTGAAGCCTAAAAACAGTCACTTTATTATTACAATTGACATTTTATTATAGCTGTACCTTCATATTTGACCTGAAACTGTTGTAGTGAAGAATCCGTAATTAGTATTTTCCCCCACTTTTAGCCCAATTTTTTTTTTAAAAAAGCAACACACTCTTGCGAGTTCATCCACTCTCCGTTCATGTACATGGGAGCAACTAAAATAGCAAAGCGAATAGACTTGTCTATTTCTGGTTCTGCCATAGACCTGAATGGAGAGTGCCAACACACGCAAGAGTGCACACAGATTGCCAAATCAGTCCCTGTCCCCAAAGGGGCTCACAATCTAATCAGGGGAGGAAATCCACGCAAACGTGGAGAGAACATACAAACTCTTTACAGATATTGACCTGGATGGGACTTGAATCCAGGACCTCAGCGCTGAAAGACTGTAGTGCAAGCCACTGAGCCACCGTACTGCCCTTGTTTAACTCGGCTACCTATCAGCCAACTCACAAGCCAGGTATAAAGCTTCATCTAGCCTGGGATTCCCTGGCAGTTATTGGTTAGTCTTCCTGTGTGTGGATACTACCTGATTACTTGACATCTGCTCTGTTTCTCGGATACCGATTACATTTCTTATTTTGTACCATGCTACTATCTGACCATGAATAAGGCTTAAGAGCCAAAACATGTAGGTCCTCTCTTGGATACCTATGCCTGTGCCTATGATTGCTTTTTATACATGATTTTCAATAAAGAAGAATGCTTTTATATTGAGCCACTCTTCCTGAATTTGTGGATTTGTGCCGAGGTCGTATTTATTTTCTATGCTACTATCTAGTTATGTCTTTAGTTGTGACTTTGTTTATTCTCTGGTTTGTGATTTGCCCTGGAACACTCTTGGTTTTAGTAAACACTATGTTGGTTTCAGATTTTTCTCCCCTTTCCTTATCCATCACGTTATACGGTTAAGGGAAGGTTGACTAGTTGGCCATCAATAAGTTTCTCGACTGCTTGATGATTAGGATCTTCCTCCCACTTGTTCCAGATAACTGTAGTTTTTGTATTTTGTACTTGCATTTGTTCGCATGTTAATGTTATGTATGTGAGTGACTTATTGATTGTATAGCACCATGGAATTAATGATTCGTTATTAATAAAGAATAATAGGCAGTGACCGTTGGGGGGTTAATATCAGGGTTTCCTTATTCTTACCCCACCATCTGACGTGACATACTTATTATTCCGAAAGGATTCAATTTCAAGGATATGTTCTTAAGGGTAAAATACTTGGTTCAACTTGTATTTTGGCTGTGGAAACCATAGCAGGGAGCCACGGCTGTGCCTCAACTTTTTGAAGCAGTCATCAGTTTACAGCCAAGGCGCCATAGAAGGCCTGTAATCCTATAATGTGGTTACAGTCCTGGTACAGTGTGTTGGCTTTATTTTTCCCGCTGAAGGTTTTAATATCCAGGGGGACTGTAACATGGACACACAAATGCTGTGGGGACATACTGGACCCTCAGGAATGCCGTAACTTTTTCTCAGCCTCACTTCTAATTAAATGCAGCTGTAAAGAAGCTCTGATCTTGGCCAGCCGTTCATTAAAATGATAATATTAAGCAGCAAGGAGGTCGACATCCTACTTGTCTCTAGACACTAAATGGCTTGCAAATCTTTACAATTAATTGGACATCCTTCAAGTCGATGTAACCTTTGCTTCCTACAACACATTGGCGATATTTATAAAAGAATTCTTAGGGTCTTCTGAATGTCATCTAAGAAATGTGGGCCACGACACTGAGTCCTAAGTATGTTACATATAAATCTGTATCTATTTCTATCTAATATACTAGTACAAACAATGATTATCCCATGCAGACTGTGTAATGGTGTTATTGGTAAATTTTATAGTGTATGTAGCGCAGCAAGGGTGGACACAGACAGTGATGGGCCTGTTGAGAAACTGGTCCCTTGTTATTCCATATGTTATCATAAAGGGCTGGATTAAGGTTGCTGGAGACTCAGGCCCAAAATCTGGTGGAAGCCCCCACTGTAGGTAACCCAGCCAGTGGTACACATTACTAGTCTAAATTATTAACATTCTAAACTTTCTCCTACTTTCATGTTAGCCTAGCTGTTGGCCTTGTTGGCATAGTTGGCACAGTAGCAGTGGTGATAGTCTAGGTGATGGCCTGGCTGGTACTGTTGGAGGTTTATTCGAAATTGAAGGTATACTGAACCATCATGGTTACCACAGCATCTTGCAGCGGGATGCTTTTCCACCCATTTTGCGTTTAGTTGGACCATCATTTATTTTTCAACGGGACAATGACCCCAAATACACCTCCAGGCTGTGTAAGGGCTATTTGAAGGAGAATGATGGGCGCAATGCCAGATGGCCTGGCCTCAAAGCAAAAGGTGGCTACTTTGAAGAACCTAGAATATAAGACATATTTTCAGTTGTTTCACTTTTTTTTGTTAAGTATATATTTCCACATGTGTTGATTCATCGTTTTGATGCCTTCAGTGTGATTCTACAATTTTTATAGTCATGAAAATACAGAAAACTCTTTGAATGAGAAGGTGTGTCCAGACTTTTGGTCTGTAGGTTGCATCAATGGTATGTCCACCCCTATGGTATAATTCAGTGGTGGCGAACCTATGGCACGGGTGCCAGAGGTGGCACTCAGAGCCCTTCCTGTGGGCACCCGGGCCATCGCCCCAGCACACCAGACAGGACTCAAAAAATCTTTCTGCAGTTCCAAGCAACTTAAAAGATGCTGCTCTCGGTCCTATATTAAAGTGATACTTACTTCGCTGCTTGGGACTGTAGGAAGCGGGATAATGAGTAGATAGGGCCGAATTATCTTTGAAGAACCTTCTGCTGGCCCCACCATTCTCTGTGTGCAGAGGGACACTGCAAAGAAGCTAAAATGATGCAAATTTTCCATCTTGTCCTCAGGAGGCCAGTATGATTGAACGTTGTTGAGGAACAGTAAGCAATAAGATACTGCTTTATTTTTTTGTTGGCACCTCGCAATAAATAAGGGGGTTTTGGGTTGCAGTTTGGGCACTCGGCCACCAAAAGGTTTGCCATCACTGGTATAATGGGAAGCGATTACAATCACACTATGGAGTCAACCAGGATCAAACTCACCCACCAGGGTATCGGAGCAAAGTAAAGATTCTTATTCATACGTCATAAGACAATCCAATTTAAAGGTTACTAGTATCTATTGGTGGAGGGTGGCTCACCAGAATCATTTATATGGTGGACCAGGGAACCCCAGTCTGACATTAACCAAATTATGACTGCCATAAATAGTTTTCGCATGTTGATTAAAGGTTTTATTCCAGAATAACAGATTATGGAAGGCATAGGTAACAACTATCTGATAACTGAGATTTTCACTGACGGCACCCCCACAATCTACATTGTAATGGACCAGTGGTTACTGTGTGTATTGCTGCTCCATTCAATCTGAATATAGCCCAGTACGAAGTTACACAGTACCATAGACTTTGAATAGACCAGAACCTTGTATATTGTACCATTATTTCTTTTAAACAGACTCCACGGGACCCCAATTTTCTTAATTGATGGGGTTAGGCTGGGGGAAGTAATTATGTCTAGTATGTTTGCCTGTATAGGACATATGTTTTTATCATGCACATCAATTACTAATAGGATGCTAATTACGTCTGCTACAGGATTCTCATTATTGGTTGACAAGTCCCCTTTAAGCTTCGGTTTTCTATGCTACATTTGTCATGCTCTTTATCCTTTTTAATAATACCCTTCATTTATTTTCCGTATCCCAAGTGCTCCATATTTATCCAATAGCCAGGGGTTCACAGCTCCTGTCATCTCTGTTTCTGCTGACAAACAGTGTTTTTTAAGGGAAGTAACAACCTCAGCATTTTCCTCCGTGAAATAAAACCTAATTTGTTAATTACCTGTTGATTAGAGAAATCCCGTACCGATGGCCCAGAAGGTCTGAGCAGCACGTCCCATGGTTGCCGTATCATTACAAGAGCAATGATGCAGAGCTCCTGTAGATATGTAATTAACACACAACATGGGGCGAATTATCAAAGTTTTCTGGCTGCTTAATAAGTAAGATACGGAGCTATTTACAAGCATCACAATCTGATTATGGGAAGATTTCTTAATGTGCACTTCAAACCTCCATTCCCTATATTAGTATATTACTACGTATACTTCAAGGAGTTCATATGACCATTATTATTCATCTTTGTAGTCTTCTCCCATAATTCAGTGCTTTGTACACTTTTATTGGTTCACTTATCCCAGCAGGATGACTGTTTATTCAATTTTTTCTAATTTACCAACCCCGCCCCCCACCCACCCCCGCGATATTCCCCCCCGGGGCTGTATATATAGCTGGTGCTGTATATAGCTGTGTTACTGGGGGTGAGGTGGCTGTATGTAGCTGAGTGACTGCTGGGATATTGGATAGTGATCAGGAGGATATGTATGTACACTACACTCACTGTGGGCCTCCACCAGATTTTGCGCACAGGAGCCCCCACCATCCTTAATCTGGCTCACATGACTCTCCCTTTGAGACCTTTTTAGGAATGTCTGTTTAATGAAGTGCATGACAGGAGGACTCACTTTACATATCAAGAAAGCAGTGCAGAACTTCTTATAGATGGATATTGGTAAATTAAAGATATCAGCTTTCCAAAAGGATACTTGGTCTGGATCCGCTGCAAATTATCTGCACACAGGTTCGGGTACTCCTAGAGTTTATTTAGGGAATTTTTTTACAATGACCACAAGTTGGGAAAAATCAGTCCATATTAGTCCATATTTTTGGTAAGACTGTGGTCTCCAATGGCTCACTAACTCCTCAACAGATGTATAAAACATGCAAACATAGAAAAGTTTTTTTTTTCTTTTATTATTCAGGGTTTTTCCATAACAATGAGACATTTTCTCAGTCTCTATCTTTCAGTAATCCTTCACCATTCTGGATTTTGTCAGTCCTGATGTCTCTTGTAAAGGAACATCAGTGATAGAGTAATGCAATGATTAGTGTCCCCACAGGCGAGATGCTGAAACCGTCACAAAAAGCTGCGTTACAGACTTGCCGCAGGGAGCGATTGCATTGACAACGTTATACGGTTAGGGGTTAACTGTTGCAGGTAGGGCTCAGACAAGCTACTGTTTTAGTAATGGTTTAGCACAGCGGTAAAGAGCGGTGGCACAAGCTGCCAATCAGGAGTCTGAAGATCCCCCTCCCCTAATATCCCTGCAGAATGCTAATACGGACGCGGGGAATAGGTTTATCTTTTTCGGTTCAGCAGAACCTGCTGAATGCATTACCATCATGCAGCATGTGATACCGTCCCATGGATCCGAGCCAATGCTTCTACACACAGAAAATCTAGTACAATACCAATACAGGCGGTCCCCTACTTAAGGACACCCGACTTACAGACAACCCATAGTTACAGACGGACCCCTCTGCCCACTGTGACCTCTGGTGAAGCTCTCTGGATGCTTTACTATAGTCCCAGGCTGCAATGATCAGCTGTAAGATGTCTGTAATGAAGCTTTATTGATAATTCTTGGTCCAATTACACCAAAAATTTTGAAACTCCAATTGTCACTGGGGCAAAAGAAAAAAAAATTGTCTAGAACTTCCATTATAAAATATACAGTTTCGACTTACATACAAATTCAACTTAAGAACAAACCTCCAGACCCTATCTTGTATGTAACCCGGGGACTGCCTGTATAGTGTTTGCTCTTTTTAATCACTGTGTGAATAATTGTCTGTAGGGAGTGCACCGTAAAAATTTTAACTGCAACTGGCAAGATAACAAAAACACCAAATGTTATTTTTTAATGATTTGGGGTGAGATGATCTGATTTCAAGCTATTGATGGCATAGGTAGGGTTAAAGGGGTATTATAGGAATCTAAATATAGAAAGATTACAGATGTGCTATACACTGGTCCAGTAGTGGTAGTAGTAGTAGTAGACTGTATTGGGTAAGCACAATGTAAACATGATGTCACCTGCTTACAAACAGAAGCCTGTGGTGACAGGTGGCGCCACTCTAAACCGGAGCCAGATAGTATAGAAAGTTAGTTCTTTTTATACCCACTCAGACGGTGGCCCACATTTACTGGGTACTTGCACCAGTTTTTTGTTGTGCTTTGCCCATTCCTTTCAGTCCAAACTGCTTGCACATATATTTAAGAATTGTCCGTGCCACATTTGTGTTGCACGTGACAGTTTTGTGCCATGGCTGCACTATTCTTCATGCAACATAATTTTCGCCACTGAAGGGGGCGTTCCGGTATTCATTTAGACCGTGCAATACATTAATGCAAACTCCGACAGAATTGTTTAAGGAGCATAAAAAAAAAAGTTGGTGCACTCTGCCGGGGCAGTGCAGGGATCGCCAGATTCATGAAGAACGGGCGCCACCAAACCTGAATCTGGCGCATATAGTGCAGTTTGCACTGTTTTTAGTAAATCTAGGCCAGTATATTTAAAAACCAAGAAAGCCACTTTAATATTCGTGACCTATCCTTAGGATAAGTTGTCATTAATAGATTGGTGTCATCCAGGTATAATCCAGATCTCACACAGGAGTGCTCACGGTCCGGCAACAGTCCTGAAATATAAATATATGATTACTCAGATCTCCAAGACTCCTACCTAACACTGTCTTGATCTATAGATGCTCAAAATTGCTGATAAACTCCCTTTAAACTGCTAAAAATATAAACGATACTAAAAAATCATATAAATGGCTAAGATAATGCGCTATTTGTTTATTTATCTGGCATTAGAGGCGCATTAAAGAGAGTCATGACCCAGGTGCCTGTCTCCTAAGTTAGCTGTCGTAGAGAGGGGTGAGTGAGCAGGGGAGATACGGAGGTAGGGTGAGGAGGATGAATCGTGGAGACAGGGATTCGAGCCATTGACTCTGAACGCTGCACGGTGCTGTCAGGGAGCCAGGTAATATCTAATATACTTAAATGATTCAGAAGTCCAGCTGAACAATTTCATCTTGACTCTAAAATGTGTAGCCCTGGCCTTACTCTGTAATACGCGTAGCACCACAGAGCTTTAAACACCATCCTGCAATTTCTTCCTGGGTGACTGTAATTGTGAGCTGTGGGAATCTTGAAGTAATAAAAGCTGAGCCATGAATCAGTAAAACATACAAACTCACAAAGCCGGGCAGCCAAGGTCCAAGCTTGCCTTCAAAGTGACATCAGCACAAAAATTTTGTATCAGGAGCTTCTGAAAATGGATTTTTATAGCAGCTGCACATTAGGCTATAACCATCACATACAAGGCTTAGCTTCTGATATAGTGGTGTAAGGTGTGCTGCCACTGGGCCAATGGGAACGATCTTGTATACAGCATCTGTTATGGTAGATGCTTGGACCATATTGCCTTTTAGAGGGCATAATATTGGGCAGATGCAGGAAAGTGGACTTTGAAGACATCGCAGTAGGGTATAGAACATATTGCATAGATAACAAGTGCTCATACATGCTAGGATTGTTGTTGGGTATGTTGTCCAGACCCCATTATGGCCATAAATTTAGTTTCATCCGCACAACATGAGGGCAAGCGGTCAGAAGAGACCATAATATGACCCATATAACAACCCCCCATTACATCGGTCTGAATAAGCCCTTGTTATCACAAATCTTCTCGTTTCTCATTACTGACCACATTCTGTGTTGTCACTTTTATCTCGGTAGAACAAGACATGTTCAGCAAGTTGTTTATCAATACTATCTATTGATAATGGTGGTTGTGCCAGTGTTAGAGTCATCGATTAAGAGAACAGCTTCTAATTGATTATTTCTAATTATTTTTTGTTCAGGCCAGTTTTCCATCCTACTGAATTTTAGGCCAATTTCATAAAAATGAAGCAACCTTGCTAATTGTCTTATTACATGCTCTCACTGCTGGCATTGTTCCCATAGCATGTTGTGCTCTGTTATACACTCCATATATTAGATACTGATTATGAGGACCATATATTGCAGTGGTGTTATACCTATGGCACGGGTGTCAGAGATGGCACCCAAAGCCCTCTCTGTGAGCACCCAGGCCATCACAGGAGTTAAGCTATAATGATGCACTGAATTTCGATACCTTCTTTCTACTGTATTGGTGTCCTCAGGATGCTGATACAATTGAAAGATGTGACAGAGCTGGGAGCAATAATCTACTGCTTAAATTGCCAGTTTGGCACTTTCTGATAAATAAGCGATTATTGGTTGTAGTTTGGGCACCCAGTGTCTAAAAGGTTCACCATTACTGCTCTACTGTCTCTATTAAATGAATCACTGGATCACCAAGGGAAAAATAAAGCCCATGATTTTAGATATTCAGGTACGAGATACCTCAGATATCTTCAATTCTAAATCTGAAGATACATATATAAATAAATGGATGAAGAGAATGTATTTATTGGTTTAAGGGTAAGTCCACATAAGATTTATGGCATATCCAAATGAGAAAGTGGGGATCAATTGATTCCATTTCCGCATGGTATAATAGTCTAAATTGCAGAATGACGGGGAGACGTTCTCACTGTCCTCATGAAAGTCAAGATGAAATATCGTGATTTCTCACTGTGTTGCTTTTGGCAATCTTTAGTCTTCTAAATCCAAGGCTTTTATTAAAATGTGTTAAAACTAGAGATGAGCGAGCACTAAAATGCTCGGGTACTCGTTATTCGAGACGAACTTTTCCCGATGCTCGAGTGCTCGTTTCGAGTAACGAGCCCCATTGAAGTCAATGGGAGACTCGAGCATTTTTCAAGGGGACCAAGGCTCTGCACAGGGAAGCTTGGCCAAACACCTGGGAACCTCAGAAAAGGATGAAAACACCACGGAAATGGACAGGAAACAGCAGGGGCAGCATGCATGGATGCCTCTGAGGCTGCTTAATCGCACCATTATGCCAAAATTATGGGCAACAGCATGGCCATGACAGAGTGACCGAATGAGGCTAGATAGCATCTAAAACATCCAATAATTGACCCTGACACTATAGGGGATGGCATGCAGAGGCAGCGGCAGCGGCAGCAGCGGCAGGCTAGAGAGTGTCATGGCAACATACCCTAAATGGACTCAGGCTTCAAACCAATGGGTGGCAGAGAGGAACCAAAGGAGGTGAGCAAGAAGCGCTCAAATAATATCGGTACATGATAAAAGTTTGCCAGTATATTTTGTGGATTACACAGCAGGGTGGCGACAAAGTTAACATGGAAGCCATGAAAACAACCCAAAATTCTGCCTGACACAGCTCGTTTGATAAGGGGACCATGTATGGAGGCAGTGAACTAGTAGTAGATTAAAGGTGCTGCAGTTAAAACTATGTTAGTTGGACCTTGGCATGGAGCTGGCGCTCCGCTGCCAGGCAAGCTTTCGCCAATCCAAGCCCCTGTCTCTAGGCTACTCCCCAAACAGCACTTCTAAGAACCTTTTGTATAAGATCAAGTGTAGTAGCGTTCTTATAAGTTTGGGATATGGCGGGTGAGGGGAATGTAAACAGATGCGCAAGAAGCGCTGAAATAATATCGGTAAATGATAAAAGTTTGCCAGTATATTTTGTGGATTACACAGCAGGGTGGCGACAAAGTTAACAAGTTTGATGTGGAATGCCCTGTAATAGCTCTTGGGCGGTGTGCCTTTTATCGCCTAGGCTCAGCAGTTTGAGCACCGCCTGCTGTCGCTTAGCGACGGCACTGCTGCTGTGCCTAGAGCTACCGACTGATGGCGCCATGCCCACGGATGGTAATTCGGAGGAGGAGGTGGTGGAGGAGGGGTGGGAGGAGGAAGAGGTATAGTAGGCCTTTTTTAGACCTGGACCGAGGTAGGCCCCGCAATCCTCTGCGTCGGCAGTATATGACCAGCCCCAGGGTCAGACTCGGTCCCAGCCTGCACCAAGTTAAGTGTAGTAGCGTTCTTATAAGTTTGGGATATGGCGGGTGAAGGGAATGTAAACAGATGCGCAAGAAGCGCATGATGCGCATGGAGCTGGCGCTCCGCTGCCAGGCGAGCTTTCGCCAATCCAAGCCCCTGTCTCTAGGCTACTCCCCAAACAGCACTTCTAAGAACCTTTTGTATAAGATCAAGTGTAGTAGCGTTCTTATAAGTTTGGGATATGGCGGTGAGGGGAATGTAAACAGATGCGCAAGAAGCGCATGATGCGCATGGAGCTGGCGCTCCGCTGCCAGGCGAGCTTTCGCCAATCCAAGCCCCTGTCTCTAGGCTACTCCCCAAACAGCACTTCTAAGAACCTTTTGTATAAGATCAAGTGTAGTAGCGTTCTTATAAGTTTGGGATATGGCGGTGAGGGGAATGTAAACAGATGCGCAAGAAGCGCATGATGCGCATGGAGCTGGCGCTCCGCTGCCAGGCGAGCTTTCGCCAATCCAAGCCCCTGTCTCTAGGCTACTCCCCAAACAGCACTCCTAAGAACCTTTTGTATAAGATCAAGTGTAGTAGCGTTCTTATAAGTTTGGGATATGGCGGGTGAGGGGAATGTAAACAGATGCGCAAGAAGCGCATGATGCGCATGGAGCTGGCGCTCCGCTGCCAGGCGAGCTTTCGCCAATCCAAGCCCCTGTCTCTAGGCCACTCCCCAAACAGCACTTCTAAGAACCTTTTGTATAAGATCAAGTGTAGTAGCGTTCTTATAAGTTTGGGATATGGCGGGTGAGGGGAATGTAAACAGATGCGCAAGAAGCGCATGATGCGCATGGAGCTGGCGCTCCGCTGCCAGGCGAGCTTTCGCCAATCCAAGCCCCTGTCTCTAGGCTACTCCCCAAACAGCACTTCTAAGAACCTTTTGTATAAGATCAAGTGTAGTAGCGTTCTTATAAGTTTAGGATATGGCGGGTGAGGGGAATGTAAACAGATGCGCAAGAAGCGCATGATGCGCATGGAGCTGGCGCTCCGCTGCCAGGCGAGCTTTCGCCAATCCAAGCCCCTGTCTCTAGGCTACTCCCCAAACAGCACTTCTAAGAACCTTTTGTATAAGATCAAGTGTAGTAGCGTTCTTATAAGTTTAGGATATGGCGGGTGAGGGGAATGTAAACAGATGCGCAAGAAGCGCTGAAATAATATCCGTAAATGGTAAAAGTTTGCCAGTGTATTTTGTGGATAACACAGCAGGGTGGCGACAAGGTTAACAACTTTGATGTGGAATCCATGAAAACAACCCAAATTTCGGCCTGACACACCTCATTTGATAAAGGGACGATGTATGGAGGCAGCTATATAAACGACTTTTGGAGGTAGCAATGGAGACAACGTGTGGAGGCTGCTATGGAGACAATTCAATTTGGATAGTGCCTGTATGTGGCAGTCCAAAAAAGTTTTCAAACCAGAGGAGCAGGTAGGTGGCCCTCCAGAAAAATGGAATAGATTGAGTGCCTGTATGTGGCAGTCCAAAAAAGTTTTCAAACCAGAGGAGCAGGTAGGTGGCCCTCCAGAAAAATGGAATAGATTAAGTGCCTGTATGTGGCAGTCCAAAAAATTGTTTAAAACAGAGGACCGGGTCGGTGGCCCTCCAGAAAAATTAAATGCATAAAGTACTATAGGTAGAGCCAGTGGGCCCTGTCAAAAAATAGCCAGTTTCCTCTGCTTTACTGTACAAAGAGCAGGAGAAGGAGGAAAATGAGGAGGAGGAGGAGGAGTGGATAAATTATTCAGGTTGAGCTTCCTTCACCTGCTGGAGATTGGAAATTAGGAGAAATCCATGCTTTATTCATCTTGATAAGCGTCAGCCTGTCAGCGCTGTCAGTCGACAGGCGTGTACGCTTATCGGTGATGATGCCACCAGCTGCACTGAAAACCCGCTCGGACAAGACGCTAGTGGCAGGGCAGGCAAGAACCTCCAAGGCGTACAGCGCCAGTTCGTGCCACATGTCCAGCTTTGAAACCCAGTAGTTGTAGGGAGCTGTGTGATCATTTAGGACGATGGTATGGTCAGCTACGTACTCCCTCACCATCTTTCTGTAAAGATCAGCCCTACTCTGCCGAGACTGGGGACAGGTGACAGTGTCTTGCTGGGGTGACATAAAGCTGGCAAAAGCCTTGTAAAGCGTACCCTTGCCAGTGCTGGACAAGCTGCCTGCTCGCCTACTCTCCCTCGCTACTTGTCCCGCAGCACTACGCACTCTGCCGCTAGCGCTGTCAGAAGGGAAATACTGTTTCAGCTTGTGCACCAGGGCCTGCTGGTATTCATGCATTCTCACACTCCTTTCCTCTCCAGGGATGAGAGTGGAAAGATTTTGCTTGTACCGTGGGTCCAGGAGAGTGAACACCCAGTAATCGGTGCTGGAATAAATTCTTTGAACGCGAGGGTCACGGGATAGGCAGCCTAGCATGAAATCTGCCATATGCGCCAGAGTACCAACGCGTAAGAATTCGCTCCCCTCACTGGCCTGACTGTCCATTTCCTCCTCCTCCAACTCCTCCAATTCCTCTTCTTCTGCCCATACACGCTCAACAGTGAAGGACTCAACAATGGTCCCCTCTTGTGTCTCGCCAACATTCTCCTCCTCTTCCTCCTCCACCTCCACCTCCTCCGATATGCGCTGAGAAACAGACCTAAGGGTGCTTTGGCTATCAACAAGGGAATCTTCTTCCCCCGTCTCTTGTGAGGAGCGCAAAGCTTCCGACTTCATGCTGACCAGAGAGTTTTTCAACAGGCCAAGCAGCGGGATGGTGAGGCTGATGATGGCGGCATCGCCACTGACCATCTGTGTTGACTCCTCAAAGTTACTCAGCACCTGACAGATATCAGACATCCACGTCCACTCCTCATTGTAGACTTGAGGAAGCTGACTGACCTGACTACCAGTTCTGGTGGAAATTGACATCTGGCAGTCTACAATCGCTCGGCGCTGCTGGTAAACTCTGGATAACATGGTCAGTGTTGAATTCCACCTCGTGGGCACGTCGCACAACAGTCGGTGAGCGGGCAGTTGGAGGCGGCGCTGCGCTGCCCTGAGAGTGGCAGCATCTGTGCTGGACTTCCTGAAATGCGCACAGATGCGGCGCACCTTCGTGAGCAAATCAGACAGATTGGGGTATGTCTTGAGGAAACGCTGAACTATCAGATTTAACACATGGGCCAGGCATGGCACATGTGTCAGTCTGCCGAGTTGCAGAGCCGCCACCAGGTTACGGCCGTTGTCACACACAACCATGCCTGGCTTCAGGTTCAGCGGTGCCAGCCACAGATCAGTCTGCGCCGTGATGCCCTGTAATAGTTCTTGGGCGGTGTGCCTTTTATCGCCTAGGCTCAGCAGTTTGAGCACCGCCTGCTGTCGCTTAGCGACGGCACTGCTGCTGTGCCTAGAGCTACCGACTGATGGCGCCATGCCCACGGATGGTCGTTCGGAGGAGGAGGTGGAGGAGGGGTGGGAGGAGGAGGAGGCATAGTAGGCCTCAAACACCTGGACCGAGGTAGGCCCCGCAATCCTCGGCGTCGGCAGTATATGACCAGCCGCAGGGTCACACTCGGTCCCAGCCTCCACCAAGTTAACCCAATGTGCCGTCAGAGATATATAGTGGCCCTGCCCGGCAGCACTCGTCCACGTGTCCGTGGTCAGGTGGACCTTGTCAGAAACGGCGTTGGTCAGGGCACGGATTATGTTGTCTGACACGTGCTGGTGCAGGGCTGGGACGGCACATCGGGAAAAGTAGTGGCGGCTGGGGACCGAATACCGAGGGGCGGCCGCCGCCATGAGGCTGCGAAAGGCCTCGGTCTCTACTAGCCTATAGGGCAGCATCTCCAGGCTTAGCAATCTGGAGATGTGCACATTAAGGGCTTGGGCGTGCGGGTGGGTTGCACTATATTTGCGTTTCCGCTCCAGCGTCTGGGGTATGGAGAGCTGAACGCTGGTGGATGCTGTGGAGGATCGTGGAGGCGACGATGGGGTTTTTGTGGCAGGGTCCTGGGCAGGGGGCTGACTATCAGCTGACACAGGGGAAGGAGCAGTGGTGTGCACGGCCGGAGGTGAACGCGCTTGTTGCCACTGAGTGGGGTGTTTAGCATTCATATGCCTGCGCATACTGGTGGTAGTTAAGCTAGTAGTGGTGGAACCCCTGCTGATCCTGGTTTGGCAAATGTGGCACACCACAGTCCGTCGGTCATCCGGTGTTTCCTTAAAGAACCTCCAGACTTCTGAAAATCTAGCCCTCGCCGCAGGAGCCCTTGCCACGGGAGCTTCACTAGTTGACACATTTGGCGCTGATGCACCAGCTCTGGCCCTGCCTCTCCGTCTGGCCCCACCACTGCCTCTTCCAACCTGTTCTGGTCGAGGACTCTCCTCCGTCTCAGAAGCACTGTGTTCACCCGGCCTCTCAACCCAGCTTGGGTCTGTCACCTCATCATCCTCCGATCCCTCAGTCTGCTCCCCCCTCGGACTTCCTGCCCTGACAACAACTTCCCCACTGTCTGACAACCGTGTCTCCTCATCGTCGGACACCTCTTTACACACTTCTTCCAGTACGTCAACAAGGTCATCATCACCCACAGACTGCGACTGGTGGAAAACCTGGGCATCGGAAAATTGCTCATCAGCAACCGGACAAGTGGTTTGTGACTGTGGGAATGGTCCAGAAAACAGTTCCTCAGAGTATGCCGGTTCAAATGGCAAATTTTGCTGGGAGGGGGCAGACTGGGGGGGAGGAGGCTGAGGTGCAGGAGCTGGAGGAGTGCCGATTTCGGTGACATGGGTGGACTGCGTGGAAGACTGACTGGTGGACAAATTGCTCGAAGCATTGTCGGCAATCCACGACATCACCTGTTCGCACTGTTCTGGCCTCAACAGTGCTCTACCACGATTCCCAGTAACTTCAGACATGAACCTAGGGAGTGTAGCTCTGCGGCGTTCCCCTGCTCCCTCATAAGCAGGTGGTGTCTCACCCCGCCCAGGACCACGGCCTCTGACCCCTGCAGTAGTTGGACGCCCACGTCCCCGCCCTCGTCCTCTACCCCTAGTCCTCGGGTTAAACATTTTGAAAATGAGAGTTATAACTTGAATTTTTTTTTTAACTTTTTTTTTTTTTTTTTTTTTTTTGTGTTTTTTAGTTTTTAAAACCAAACGATGCTATCCTATTGCTATGGCTATTTTATAGCCAAGTATGAAAGCACACTGCTATGCCAGATGAGATGACGCTGAGTTATGAAAAAAATAAACGTAAAATAAAAAAGGAAATGGCAGACTGTGCCTAATTGAAATACAACCCCGGGCCCTAATAAATTTTCCCACTTCGGTCTTTGCGATGGATATGTGCGTCACTAAAACACAGTGGTCGCAAGTCTGACTCCAAATTGCTCACAATTTACTAGTAGATGCACTGCAACAACTACAGCCACCAGCAGATCAACCAGAAATCAAATATATATAACGCTACTGTAGGCGTAATTAAGCCGTTTGTATTCTCCTATGGCTATTTTCTAGCCAAGTATTACAGCACACTACTATGCCAGATGAGATGACGCTGAGTTATGAAAAAAATAAACGTAAAATAAAAAAGGAAATGGCAGACTGTGCCTAATTGAAATACAACCCCGGGCCCTAATAAATTTTCCCACTTCGGTCTTTGCGATGGATATGTGCGTCACTAAAACACAGTGGTCGCAAGTCTGACTCCAAATTGCTCACAATTTACTAGTAGATGCACTGCAACAACTACAGCCACCAGCAGATCAACCAGAAATCAAATATATATAACGCTACTGTAGGCGTAATTAAGCCGTTTGTATTCTCCTATGGCTATTTTCTAGCCAAGTATTACAGCACACTACTATGCCAGTTGAGATGACGCTGAGTTATGAAAAAAATAAACGTAAAATAAAAAAGGAAATGGCAGACTGTGCCTAATTGAAATACAACCCCGGGCCCTAATAAATTTTCCCACTTCGGTCTTTGCGATGGATATGTGCGTCACTAAAACACAGTGGTCGCAAGTCTGACTCCAAATTGCTCACAATTTACTAGTAGATGCACTGCAACAACTACAGCCACCAGCAGATCAACCAGAAATCAAATATATATAACGCTACTGTAGGCGTAATTAAGCCGTTTGTATTCTCCTATGGCTATTTTCTAGCCAAGTATTAAAGCACACTACTATGCCAGATGAGATGACACTGAGTTATTAAAACAATAAACGTAAAATAAAAAGAAACTGGCAGACTGTGCCTAATTCTACTCAAACCCCTAATAAATTTTCCCACTTTGGTGTTTGAGGTGGATATGTGTGTCACTAAGAGCTAAACACAACGGTAGCAAGTCCCCCTGCTAATTCCTCACAATATGGTACTAGCTGCAAATAAAAATAAAAAAAAATTATAACGTTATTGTAGCCCTAAGAAGGGCTGTTGGGTTCTTTTAGAATCACTCCTGCCTAACAGTAAGCTAATAGAACACCCTAACGCTTTCCCTGACCAGCAGCAGCTCTCTCCCTAGCGGCATCCAGACAGAGAATGATCCGAGCAGCGCGGGCAGCGGCTAGTCTATCCCAGGGTCACCTGATCTGGCCAGCCAACCACTGCTATCTACGTGTAAGGGTACCACGTCATGCTGGGTGGAGTGCAGAGTCTCCTGGCTTGTGATTGGCTCTGTTTCTGGCCGCCAAAAAGCAAAACGGCGGGAGCTGCCATTTTCTCGAGCGGGCGAAATACTCGTCCGAGCAACGAGCAGTTACGAGTACGCTAATGCTCGATCGAGCATCAAGCTCGGACGAGTATGTTCGCTCATCTCTAGTTAAAACAACACATAAATATTGTCTTGTATAAATATAGAGCAGCATCAGATCCCAATTTTTCACCATTATTTGCATTGTTCTGGATCTTCCAGAACGGAGTGGGAAGCCAGTGGTAGCCACACGTTTAAAGCATAACTAACCCCTCAACAATACAGCATTAATAAATAGTGCAGATTATAAAAGTTAACTTTCTAATATACTTTATTTAAGCAATCTGTTCCTGTGTCCTTTTAGCTTTTTTTTTTAAGCAATTTGTGTAAATCACCTTTCTGTCCAGTATCCACTGACAGCTGAGAGATTGAGGAATCTGATCAAGTATGTAATGACTTATAACTCTATACCAACATACACTGAATCATCAAGACAAATATTCTCTAGGCATGGAAAGAGTTAGTCACTAGCCTCCTTATCTATCTGAAATTGACTGATCTCAGAGGGCTTCTGGATACACTGCTTTCTAAAGGAGAATAAGCATAAAAAGGCATAGAGAAGTGTATTACAAAGTTTACTGTCATCACCTGCACTATTCATTTCTGAAATAAGAAAATCTTCAGTTATGCTCTAAGTACCGATATCTAATGCACTAAGAATAACAGCACGAGGTGAGTGTATAAAATATCATGCCACTACATCTAGCCACCATACTAGTATAACTTGGATTATAAGGGCCACTGCTCATTTTTGATTAATTTTAACCCTTGCACCGTGTCATATGCTATACAGGAATGCACTAAGGCATGGTGAGGTATTACTGGGGACCGTGTCAGACAAGACTTGGAGGTCTGAACGAGCTCCCTTTCTGATGTGTTTTTGCTGACTAGATGGTTGATGTGCATATTATTGTGGTTCACTGTGAACTTTTTATCAGTAATTATTAAAAGTTTTCTTTATGGTACTGGTACATTCTGCTGGATTTCTTACCGATTTATGGATGTATTTTTCTTGACTTGAAAAGTGAGTTAGCCAACTAGGCAACCTTTTTCTGTCTTGTTCGGATTTAAAATTATAAAATATCAATGCTTACATGCGTTTTTATACTCAGTAAGATCAGTAAGCTACCCTGTAAGAAATTATTATTTTGTTATTTCATCATTCCTATCTTCCGGTCCATGTGGCTCTGTATACTGAGATCTGTAGGAATCATGGAAAAAAGTCAAGCTGTAAATATGCACAACCACATCTTCATTCAGCCTGCACAATGCTGAGCACTTGGCTTGGCAGAATACAGGTCAGGGGACTCTTTTTTTCCAGACTGGTGGGGGTCCTAGAGGTTAATATACCTTCAATAATTAATTTTACCACTCTGAATGGGATGGTTATTTGGAGGTGGAAAGTTCATTAACATGTAAACTAGGATAAGCCATATTTCCCCCTGTCCATAATATGTGTGGAAATCCATTAGTTATTGTCAGAGTGTGGATCTATGATGAATCTGTGTGCCGTGTTCCCTCTTATCAGAGCTCTCCCATGTAATCTTTATGTCCACCTACATGGGGATAGCAGAGATGAATGATGATGTTTGTAGTACCTGGCTCTGGAGGTGTCTTGCCACAGTCAACAATGTCCTTTATCATGAGAACTTAAATGGTGGATGCAGTTTTACTAAAGAAACTAAATGTTATTCTAGTTTATAGTCTAGTCATTTATTTTGGGCTTCTCTAGATTCTTAAGATGTTTAACATGACATATTTTTAAAAAAGAATCCTCTGAACATTGTGACCTTATCTTCACATTCATTTATGGAAAAATAGCTGGAGTTAATGATCCATGTACATTGTGTGTGATGTTTAATTCAACATTTTGTTTTTCATTGTTTCCAATGCATTTCTTTTTTCAATGCCCAGGGGCTTTAGGTCCATAGGGGTATGTTCACATGTGGCAGAGCTGATGCAGAAATATCTGGCACTATTTACTTTAATTTAGAATTACAAAATCCATACACATGCACAGATCTGTGAATTTTTATCAGTCCACTTTAAAAGCGATGGGAGCAGTGTAATTGGCTGTTTCCATCAGTCCCATATGGATTCACCCTGGAGAAAGGGGTTAAAAATAGTTGCCTGCTGTATAACCTATCCTCTAGGTAGCGAACCCTAGAGTGGAGATCTAGGGTAGTTTTTACTGCATGATCAAGATGAGTATCAGATTAATCGAGCTCTGTTCTGCATTTTTTAAGACTGTGACCAATGATGAGGGGGTGTTGGATAGATGGTACATTACTGGGGCACAAATCGACTTGTAGGAGGCAGTAGAGTTAATCCAATAAGCTACTCACAAGGAAATTAACTTGAAAGCTTTTAGAGCTATAATAATAATCTTTATCTATATAGCGCAATCATATTCCGTATCGCAAAACTCCCTCAATTTGGAGGCACATGCGTCTTCATAACGCACAACAGAACAGGTCTTTCTGTATGTTCTCTCTGTGTTTGCGTGGCTTTGAGGGTTCTCCGGTTTCCTCCCACACTCCAAAACATACTAGTAGGTTGTTTAGATTGTGAGCCCCATTGGGGACAGGGACGGTTTTGATAAGCTCTGTGCAGCGCGGTGTAATCTGTAGGCGCTATATAAATAAAGAATTATTATTATTATTTCTGAATTCTTTGTAAGCACTCCCCACTTTACCAACAAGATTAGGATCCTAAACAGAGGCAGTTTTCTAACCTAGACAGCCCTATAAAAGATATTATGATTGAAATCAATTACAGCTATGAAATTGTGATTAGCGTTTTTTCAGGCAGCTCATCAAATCTGAAGCTTTTCTGATTCGCTGCAGATGAATCTTTCAAAATGGCTGCCAGTAATACTGTCATTCATCCCACAGCTTAGGTAGATGAGATAAATGTGGGCAAATTAAAAACTTTGTAAAAAATAAACGAGCTAGGAGCTTTATGTTAGAGGACTAGAGGGGGCTGTATACCAATTTTAAGTACAATTGGAGCAACATTTATTAGGACTGATTTCTTTTCAGACCTTCTAAAAGATTTTACAAAGCTTCTAAGAATCAAAATCATGGCTAGTAATATACAAAAAATGTGATTTTTTTTTTTTTAAAACCAGGCACATCTTTCTTCCAGTATATTTCAATGTTTTGCATTTATTTCCACATTTAATCCCCCCTCTATATTCCCCTACTATTATTTCACCAAGAAAGACTCTACTTAGACTTTACAAAAAAAAAATCTAGGGCAAGCTTAGATGCAAAACCGGCAAGAGCCTTATAGAACAAATAAATACAGCACTGGGTTTTAATATGGATTCACATTTGAAGACAGGAGATTTAGATAAATACCCTCATACATTTTAAAATTAAACTGCATGATTTCCAATCCTTGACAGAGTTGACTGCGCCTCCCTAATACGCAGAGCAGCTTGAGAGACAGCTACAGCAAGTTTGTCGATGTTATAACAATATATTCTTCCTCATACATATTGTGTTACATCTTTCATTCCAATTTAGAATACAATCAAATAAGAGGAGTATGGATGTTATGTGGAATTACTGCCACCGGATTGTATTAGGCCTTGATTCATTCATTTTGAACCAGAGTGAAATAATATTGCCATATAAATACCGCTTATCGGAAACGGGATCTCTTCAGTCTTCTCTGCCAAATAGTTCTGTTCACAAAGGGAAAAGTCTATTTTCAATTATGAATATGGAGTAGGTATATGATGCCGCCTCACCTTACATGACTGAAAATTCAGCATAACCAGGAAAATGATTTACTTTCTTGTTGGAAACTTTCTTACTTGCACATCCCCAAGAACGTCAGCGGGAGAGCAACTGTCACACGCCGATGACAATAGAAAACCACTAGCCGGGTAACAAACTAGGCCAGGAAAAGGTCCTGGTCTATCTTTTGTGCCTAATTAATATTAATATTAATATTAATATTATTAATAATAATAATCTTTATTTATATAGCGCCATCAAATTCCGTGACGCTTTACAAATCATAGGCCAAGCAGTTGGCGCATGCACTGGGCTGTGGAATCCATGGCCGTAAGCATCCGCCAAGTGAAATACATGGGGACGTGCGCTAGCCACAAAAAAACGGCAAACACTCGGCCCAAAAAACTTTTGTGTGTATGAGGCTTAAGAGTATAACATTGTCCCTAATATTCATTAGTCATACATTATGACTAAGGATGACTAACACGTCCAAAACAAGTCAATGGTTGCTCTTTTAGCTACTTTTTGTATCTCGTCTTAATACGTCGTATTAAAGTATGTTTGGGGTTTCTGTTTAGCCTGTTCGACTGTAAGGCACTTTCTTGTTTTTCACTGAATAAAACTGTGTTGAAACTAAAGTATTTTTTATTTTTTCTTGCTGAAGACCTTCTAACTGTCCCATAATACACTGGGGGGACCTGCAAACGACTTACGGGAAAGGTGTCTGCAAGCTTGAATAACATTAGCAAAATAAGAGGCCATATAAGATTGAAATTATCACAAAGCAGGGGAGTGGGGGGAATGGAAGAAGAATCTTTGCAAAAAGTAGGTCCCATCTTCAGAAAGATGGGCACCTCTGCACTATAAGGCAATGATAGGGCTGCTTTTGAAAGGCCACAATTTCCAAGGTTAAAGAATGGAAAAAAAGTGGAATTGATGCATATTTGTATTTTCTAGTGTAACAAAATACCAATGTGGACAGATCTGGTAATAGTTAGTTCTACAATTTAAAAAATGCTACTTTTTTATAACAAAACATGATTTCTGACCTCACTTGGTGGAGACCAGCAAGTATGATGTCCTCCATATACTCCAGATAGAACTGAGTCTTATCCCTAACATTCTATAAATCAGTAGCATCCACAAGGTCATAAAGAACATTCTAGAGAAGTATTGATCTATATTGATGTCAAAAGAGGAACCTGCGGTGATATAAAAACTACTTAGCTCAAGCAGCTTCTCTGTGCCTCTGTCTCTCCTCTCAATCAGCTTGAGTTCACTCCTTCTCCTTTCCATAGACCACATTGATGTTAATGTAATGTGCTTTACTATGATTGTCAGCTCAGTGGAGAGAGTTGGGATATAAAAAGCACTTTGGGCTTAAAAATTACATTGCAGAGTTTATTATATATTCACTTTTACTATTTATTTATACTATTTATATGAAGTTTGTTTCACAAAAAGTGGGTGTAGCTTAATGAAGTATTAACTTTTGGCAATTTTTATATTTATGGTGTTATTGCTTTAAATCTAAGGAGAAATGTATCTCAGTTTAAAAGACCCTTACCACCTTCACCAACTCTGTACACTTTGATAGGTGTCATTCCACTGATTTTGAAAAGGTTAAGAGGTCCTGAAGAGATCAGCATCATAAGTCCAAAAACCTGATATGCAAATTAGATTTTCTTCTGCCAGGTCACATGGTCCTAGGCTGGAGCACACAGTCTGGGACTACCAGACTGGTGTCGGTCATGATAGGTCGTCTTTAAGGACTATAACATACTTTACATTCCACACATGGCTATTTATATCAGCATTTTCTAAAATTATCCCAGATATAGCACAGCAATTAATATTGACACCACCGGAATTATTAGATGATGACCTTGAGATTTGTTTTGTATCTGTCTAATCTTGTGACACTATACCCTTGTCACTACCACTACCCTGTGTGCAGCTTTGTGTGCTATAAAAAGAATTTGAAGCCACCTATGGTCCACAATGAGTGATGAAAACATATAGTTGAGTCTTCCTTAGCATAATCATTTTCCTGCTGCTTACTCATATCATTATTTTTGTACTGCACTTTTGCTCTTTTCTGCATTATTTATGAATTGCATATTGGGAAACATCCAAGAACTGCATGACTGGCTTATAGATTGAACATTTTCTATCGTGCAATGAAGATTTAGAGCTGAGGCCATATTTTTTATGATTGTGGTTGGGTCTAAATTTACTTGTACATATACCATTTTGTAGATACATAGATTAGACCCAATCCACAGCTAATATATATTGTAAAGAAGCATGGCTATGGATATTCGTTATATTTAACTCCTTAAAGAGCTTATCCAGTAATGAAACTCAACCTGAACATACAAGATAGGGAATAAGTGTCGGAATATTGGGGATTCAATCAATTAGTTTTTATTTTTCAAAATAAAACTAAGGCAAGAGCGTGGGAGGGGGTTACAGACAGGGGTCTATTATAATAAGAGGTGTAGAGAAATGTAGGTATTATTATGCTCCATTTTCTGTATCCCCTCCTTCAAATGCCTCCTTTGCAGAAAATCTGACATTATAAAATGCTGGCTTCAGTAAAGGAGTATTATATTGGTTACTGTTAGGTAAGGCAAGGACCCCTCCGTTCCATGGAAAAAAAACTTTTTGCATTTCTATTTTATTCTACAGTCAGTACAGGCAGTCCCTGGGTTACATACAAGATAGGTTCTTTAGGTTTGTTCCTAAGTTGAATTTGTATGTAAGTCGGAACCATATATTTTTATATTTTTTTTGGTCTCTGTGACTTGATTTTGGATTTTAAAAATGTTGGATTGTCATAAGAACCAGGATTAAGAATAAAGCTTAATCGCAGACACATTTAATAACTGTTATAGCTGTTCATTGTAGCCTAAGGCTAAAGTACAGCAAATTACCAATTACCAGAGGTCCATTTGTAACTAGGGGTTGTATGTAAGTCGGGTTTACCTGATATATGAACTGTGAACTGTGAAATTTGACAAATTTGATTTTTTTTTCATTTTGTTTGTAGTCTCTATAAATGGTTAAACTGTAAATCCTAAACATTGACTGAGTTTTACCCATATGCGTCTTTAGAATATTCATGGGGGTAGGTTTAATCCCATAATCTTTAGGGGTCTTCACACCTAACACCAGTTTCATATTGAATTGTTAGGTGCTCCCGATTTTTTAGATTTTATTATTCGTCTCATAGTGTCTTCTAGTTTTCTATTGCTTCTTTCTAGATTACAGTTACTTGCCAGTCTATTGATCTGAGCCCTAATTTGGCTGGGGCTGCTAATTTTGGGGTAAGGGTTCACTTGGGATATGGGTCACATTTTACCCTTCTGGATGTTTACAAATACTTACAGCCATTTCATATCCTTGGGGATTTTTGTTAGAGGAAGATTCTCCTATATTTGTGATATTTCAATGCCTTTAGCCAACATTGTTACCACTGAAAGTACTGACCAGAAATGGGGTCAACTGGAATCTAATTTTAGTAAAAGAAGTCTATGGTCAACCTTGTTTATTCCGCAGTAGATTGGGATTATGGTCAGTAATTCTTATACTCTTTTTTCACATCAGCACAATTCCTTCTGAAGGCTTCAACTCCATAATATGTCATTTAAATTCACAATCCTTTTGCTGTTACTATTCACGTTTTTGCTGTACCACGGTGCCGGAAATGTGATTGTAGGTCAGACATAACCTATTCCCCATGAATCAGTCTCTGGCAGAAATGATAAGTGAATTAAAATCGAGGGACCCAGAATAATGCAGTACTCAAAATAACTTTATTTCGTTGTCACCTTTATCTTTTTAACACTAACCTGTAATTTTTTTTAGTTATGTCCAATGTTACCTCCCATAGAGTCATTATTAGGTACAATGTGCTTTAACAGGTATAAACATGGTACTTCTAAAAATATAAAAAAGTTTCAGAATTTTCTAACCATGGACTAGATTAAGAATTTAAATTATTCAATGGTGTGGTTAAAGGGGGTTTCCCATGTAGACAATATATGACATCTTGACAGGATATGTTGTAAATAGATGATAGATACAGGTGCTACCTCTGGGATTCAGCACCTATGTTGGGAATGGATGTCTAATGACCCAATTTCCACAGCGGGGCTGAATGGAGTCCACTTTCCATTCAACTCTATGGAAGCACCGAGTGTATAGCCATGGGAGTCAATTGTCATCGCTCCAATAGAGTTGCATAGAGGGTGGCCACGCATGCAGGGTACACTCTTCATTTAGCTTGACTGTGGCAAGAGGTTCACCAGAACTATGTTCCTGAGATAGGTGCGGGTACCAAAAGTGGGACCTGTGTCTATCATCTATGTAAGACATACTGTATCCTGTGGATATGCAATAATAGTGTTGATGGGAAACCTCTTTAAAGGGGTATTCATGTAACTATTGTCATATTTCATTGAAAAAAGGTGCAAAGAGCGTATCTGGCTCTGTAGGACCAGTCCTAACTTGTGTTACATAATGAACCAATTGAATTTTGTGATCACTGTGTAATGCTTAACTTCAACTGTGGTGGGGAAGCCAAGCACTGTACTAATTTTTTTAATGGCAGTCCTTTAATATAACAGAGCATATGTTCAACTGCATCATTCTTATGATGGGTGGAGTCCCTGTGGTCCCCCAAGATCAGCTTCTTATTTGCTGTCCAAAGGAGTTTGCAATTTCAACACATCAGCTTCAAGTCTGTGTACCAAAATGCATACTGTTTGTATGTCCTCGATCAGTTTGGGGTTTAGGAGTGTATTATAAAGCATAAGCCTAAATCTCCATTTCTAGGTATATTGAACTCTCATTATCTCAATATCTTTGTAAAACTGATGGAGAAAAGGACTTGGGGGTATTGGTAGATGGTAAACTCAATTTTAGTGATCAGTGTCAGGCGTCGGCTGCTAAAGCAAATAAAATTATGGGATGTATCAAGAGAAGAATAGATTCTAATGATAAGTACATAGTTCTGCCCTTATACAAATCCCTGGTCAGACCACACATGGAATATTGTGTACAGGACATAGTGGAGCTGGAACGGGTGCAGAGGAGAGCAACCAGGATTATTAGGGGAATGGGGGAACTAGAATACACTGACAGATTATAAAATTTTGGATTATTTAGTTTATAAAAAAGACGACTGAGGGGAGACCTCATTACAATGTACAAATACCTGAACGGACAGTACAAGGATCTCTCCAAAGATCTTTTTATACCTAGGCCTGTGACCAGGACAAGGGGGCATCCTCTACGCCTAGAGGAGAGGCGATTCTACCATAACCATAGACAAAGGTTCTTTAAATTTGAACATGTTCAAGAGGAGACCAATAATATCACATTGTATGGGAATAAAACTTTCTGTTAGTAGTTTTTGTTGATCCAGGGAGTTATTTTGACTGCCGTATTAGGGTTTGGGAAGAAATTTTGGCATCAGCCTTGAAGGGTTCTTACCTTCTTTTGGATCAACGCAAAATAATGTATAGGTGGGACTTGTTGGACTGATGTTTTTTTCTAACCTTTTTTTACTACCAATATATAGGCAGTCCCCGAGTTACATACAAGATAGGTTTTATAGGTATGTTCTTAAGTTGAATTTGTATGTAAGTCAGAACATGTATATTTTATAGTTGTAACTCCAGACAAATTAGCGGAACAAGGATTAACAATAAAGCTTCTTTTCAGATGCCTTATAGTTGATCATTTCAGCTTGGGACTTGGGAAGTAACATCCAGAGAGCTTCCCCAGAGCTCACAGGGGGCAGAGAGGTCTGTCTGTAACTATGGGTTGTCTGTAAGTCAGGGACTGCCTCTATTGTAAAATCCATGTAAAATATTTAAAACAAAGTGGATCTATTGTTACTGCACCATTAACACAAGCAATGATCAAAGTTTCAGTCAAAACTAGAGAATCTGCAAGACATTATTACATCTCTATTAATCGGATATACTATCGGAAAAACTAGACACATAAATGGGGAGATTTATCATAGGCATCTGAGGTAAAACTGTTCTAGATGCCAATGGAAACCAATCAGAGCTCAGCTTTAATTTTATAAACAGCTGTGGGAAAATGAAAGCTGAACTCTGATTGGTTCTCACAGATCTGCTTTTTGAGAGACTTTTTATAGAGCTCCACCATAGCCTCTAGGACGTTGTGCCGCATGGTATTGATGTCTTCATTTCTAATGTTCTTCCCATTGGCAACATTAGATACCTGTTTCCAAGAATATCATATATTCTATTTAGTGAATTATAAAGCTTATCCGTGGGGAGAGACCCCACACTGTAAGGATTAAAGAGCCTGGACATACTGTAGCTCAGCATATATAAATGTACTGAATCCTCGGGGAAATGTTTGTGTGTGTATCAGCCTAGTCTTTTTTTTCTACTGCTGACTAAGGCGCTTTTAAAGCATGTAACTGAGAAGGAAAGGAGGGGGCAAGTATATTTAATTTGGTTCTCCAATCTCAGCTTTGGGATTCAGTCCATTAACCCCTTCCCCGCAGAGCTGAAGATTTGCTACAGTCCTCTAGAGAGCAGTAGACTAGCCGATTTCATCTTTGTGAGATTTAATAAGAATAAAATATTCAAAGACACAGAGTAGCCGGGGTTGAACGTTGCGTTATTGAAAATGTCAACCATCTTTAAGATGAGACGTTGCGTTTAGAGACTTAGGGTTGTAAATGAATTGCTGCACTGTCAAACAAAGAGGCACTAAATGGAGGCAAAAAAAATAGAATCATTTAATAAAATGTGTATTTTATAACTTTTGGCTGTAGAACGTCAACGCGCTTATCTTGACAAGATTTTTAAGACCTATCGCCCTCAGCAACGCACAAGAAGCGGAGCCTGTGAAATACAGGTTTTTCCCACGCAGCATAGTGCCCCCTGCCCCCCACTCACAGGTTATTATAATGAATAATATAGCTTTTTATGCAAGTGTGGCATTTCTAGTACTTCTAATGCTCCCTGGAGGATAAATGAGAACAGGAACTGCACATATCAAATGGAAAACTTCAGCTGGAATTTCATATCACCCAAATGGCTCATCTCCCAGTCAAAAATAATAGCAATTAATCAAGGCGCACAATCTATTAAAAGCATTACAGTACATCCTCTGCCTAACAAACACCCTCTTGCACATCCTGATTTATTGGAATATTAGTCTCTCCAGCTGAAATACACTAACAAGGATATATATCCATTGCAGCCTATTATACCGTACTCAGACAGTCCAAGATTTATAAGGAGAACTATGAACGAGATAAAATGTGATGTCAACTGGTTTTCCTACAAGGTATGCTGCCAGGATACACAGACGGCTCCCCTCAAAGTGACCGTAAAGTTCCTTTGCCTACAAATGCCTACTTAAAAGCGCCAAAGTCACAAATGCCACCAGAACTGAGTGCAGGGGGTGTGGGTATACACAGGTCCTGGAGCCTTTGAGCGCCCATAAAGATAACAAGCTGAATGGTGATGGTCCAACAGCAGGGACCCCCACTGATCATGACAATGGGACAACCAGAAATCCAGGGATAAAGTTCTCACTAATGAGTGTAACTATAGCACAAGCATACGTCCTATCGCTCTATGCAATAGCGTTGGAGGGTTGGTTATTGCTGAACACAGGGCTCAGCTATCTCTGCAATTCACTGTCTTAGTGAGTGCTGGAAATAGCCAGTCGCTGTGCTCTGCAATTTCCATCACTCCCATGTGATAGTACGTATGTCACTACACCATTTGTTCAGAACAGGACTCATGTCCAGATTGCAGGGGTTCCCGTTCACGTATTCTGTGGAGGTCCCAGCAGTCAGATTTACCCCGATCAGCTTGTTTTTTCCTATTCTGTGGTAAAAGGAGTTACTCTCCCATGTGCTATAAAAATCACATTATGGTTGGGGGACCTGGCGTATATTTTGTATTGGAACCCAGCAGCTATACCATGTAGGTTCTCTTATAACAGAGTCAAGCACTAGAAGACAATGGTCAATGTAATGATGGCTGGTATCTAGTAATAAGCAGAGTGCTAACACCTGCTCTACTCTGACACGGTGACCCAAAATATCCTCCTGCTAAGTCTCCTGCTCCTCCTATGGGACTTAGACATGATGTGAGGCTCTTGAGTAGCACACTTCAGGCACAGTAATGAATTCTTGTCATCAATGATCAAGGGCACAGGTTACATGGAATATGCAAATTGCATCCAATTTATTGGCACCTGGTTTTCTATCATTTAAATCAATTAAATGAAGTTGGTTAAAGCAGTTCTTCTGATTTTTGCGATATAGATAAACATGTTAAGTGTGTTCTTCATCAGCTGTCAGCAGTACATATTGGAGCTGCACCACACACTACTACTGCTGGTCCCAATACTGTGTACAAGATTGACTTTTTTTCATATTCATCTCATTCGATATCGTGTTTTAGTATCCACATTTAGTTATTTATGTGAAATTAATGATCATAGAGACTGTTCATAAGGTTGGAATAATTCATCTTTACTACATGTGAGCGGTGTGATAAAAATTATGTTATAAATTATGTTGGGACATGCTTTGGTTGTTTTACATAATTTTACATAAGGGAGGGGGGCCTGAGGCTAAAATGGATTACCCGTATTTTTTTAAAGGCTCTTTTTGCTCCCTAAAGAAGGAAGTTCAAAAATGTACTCACCTTTGACGACTGGTACCAAGGGTTAGTGTAGTCAAATGACTCTTAACTGCTGTGGCCAGACAGTCATGTGCCATTTTGAATGGCATCACTGCTGACATCTAGTGGGGGAAGGAAAGCAGAAGATGAGCAACCAACACGGGAAATGTAAATGGTCTTGGGAAAGGTAAGTATACATCTATTCCCCCTCTAGAGAGCATAAAAGACAATTTCGAAAAGAGTCAGAAAAACACTTTCAAACTTCAATATAACTAAAAAAGCGAAGCAGTCAGAAATGAGATGCAATAATATTTATACCCCTTCATGCTTAGTAACTATACATGGGTAACATCCATCAATCAGATTTTATGAGCTGTGAATAAATCGCCTTTAGTTTGCTTTTACCAGAAGTGCCAAGCAGTTTCATTTCCCTTTATTTGCTATGGATATATTCCGAGATGTACACAGTTATTAGTCATTCTGCACAAATAACCTACATTTCCCCCCATAGCTGTACAAACTAATATATCTGCTTCTCTATGTCTAAATTTAATTTTATCTACACACTCCGACAGAACTGTTTTTGCCTACCGGTCGCATTATAGTAATCCCCAGCATAGTACAGCATCGGTATGTAATGCTACAATTATGAATCCTATCCATTACTTGTGGGAAAATATTGCATTGCAAAACTATTTACTAAGCTGACCAGAAGATATTGACTGCTGAATCTGGCAAGAAAAGATAATTCTCTGCTCCTTTCATTGCCTAATGTCTAACACAACACCCCCCAACCCCATTGCTCATAGCACATTATCACCTAAATCCAAAAGTAGAAGCTATCTCACATGCATAACTGGTTCTGGGGTTGAGAGTCTCCAGTCTCTAATAAAAAAAAAAACATTGGAACCATAAATAAAACAGTTTTTTATAAACAACATAACATAAATGTGTAATTACAGAAGGACCCAAGGTGGCCTGGTCTTGTACTCTGTTGACTTCTTTGGGACTTCTGGAATAGCTCACAGGACATTATCTAATGTTGGAAGTCAACATCACAGGGCAGCTAAGGGGAGACTCAAGTGTAGGGGGGACTTTAGTATGGCTGGGTGATGTATGTTGTTTATTGCCCAAACTTCTATAACCTGGCCCATGCGTAGAGGACAGTAGTGGATTATAATATAAGCGGTTTGGGTGGTAGCACAGGGGCAAAGCCTTCTAGGGAGTCCAAGGCCACCAAAACCACCCACCAAAATTTTATACAAGGCCACATGTCTAAAGCCTAAAGAGCCTAAAGCAGGCATAAGGGACGCATCTTCCATTCACCAAGAAGCCTGAATCTGGTACCATACGTTGGTACGTATTCCAGACTTGAAGGGGTCATAATAATTATACAGCCCAGAGCCCATGGCAATCTTAATCCACTCCGATAGAGGATTCTGATAAACCACCATGTGAAGGGTAAATTATACGTGTGATATGTTCAGAAAAAACTGATTTCATAAAGTAAGTACAAAGTTACAATGATTAGCCAATGCGGCCAACCATGCCGTAAAATTTTCCAAACTGATGGACAACATTTTTGGCAGACAGAATTTGATCATCTGCTCACTAGTCAACTTATATGCCCACCCTACCACGCAGACTGTTAAGCCAAACACTTTCAGGGTTCAACTTGGACATCTTTTACTATTATACTCACTGTGGGGGATTAATCATGAATGCCCCAGTTGTGATGCTCCCCCAGTAGTGCATGATGCAGCCAATATACTAGGGGCGCCAACAGCCAATGCTCCAGGATGGAGGTGCCCTTGCCCGGCCCACTCTCTGCCCCTACTAAACTCACTTACATGGAATTGCAACTTTTTCAAGGCTTGTTAGCCAGAAAACTTCCATAAAGGCCATAATAATAGGCCCACTATTTTTAAGACTGTCACATAAATACTCCTATTCACTGGCAATGAACAGTGACATGTAGTTGTTTCAAGAGTGTCTGTCAAGAATGGAAGAAACTGAGAACACATAAGTTGCATTAGCACATTAACAGGGCCATGGAGGTGGTCAGATATTTTGTTTTCTTTAAATTTGAATATTGCTCTGGAGGAAACATGGATAAATATAAAAAATACTGTAGACCTTCATTGTCTTTATATTCTTAAAGGAACCATCTATTGCTAACATTTGCCTGAAATTATCACTAAAGGATCAAACAGGAAAAAAAGGGAAAATAAAACTTTGGTTGATTGAATTTTATTTTAATTCAGTAAACTTTATGTTACTTGATTGTTTAGTAGACATACAGAAATATAATTTTTCTGATACTTCCCCAAGTTTTTACATCAAGTTTAGGTGACAGGGGATTTGGTGAAAGCACTATATATATAAGTAGACAGTTAACAAAATGGCCTTCAACACTTTATCAAGCTGCTCCTTCTGTTTTTGAAAAGCTATAACTGCATTCTTGTGTTTTCATATTTCCTTTGTCTTTCCTTCATTCCATTATCTTTGATAACGCTATAGGTTTTTTGTCGTGCCTGCATCTTCACCGCTCAGATACTAAATAGATATAGTCTTCCTAATGCAGCAATAACGCTGAGATTTGATCAGTCCCTAGGGCCTGTGTAAAATGACCTAAAGGACCTTCACAACTTATGCTAAGAGCTGCCTGCTAGAAGGGAGGGATAGATTCACATTTCCTTTATATTGTTTCTCACTCATAATATAAGAAAATAAATTATATTTCTTAGAGAAGGCAATGACTATTCTATCAGCACAAACCAAATGAATATCCCATCATTTAAAATTGTTGTGCCCTTCTTCCGACCATTCCTATACAGCACCTCCCTTTCTACTGGCATCCTGATATATTATTGATGGCTTCTCTCTTGGATCGGTTTGCTGCTGTTTGCAGTGGCAGAGAGATACTGGAACCTCAGAGTGTTAGCCTAGAGTTGTATGTCACCATCCCACCTTGAAGGAATAGGATTATCGCTCTTCCAGTCATACCGGCATATCAGGTCATCTTAGAACACACAGAATAGAAATTGAAACTTCAATGTGACTGATCGAGACATCGAGAGGATCATACAACTCAATATGAGATGTCTGTTTCCATGGCGAAGAGTATACTGTCTTACTTTTTCATTGGAAGAACCTGGTGAACCAAGTGGGTAATCTTTCACCTTTCTCTACAGATATTCAGAATTTTACAGATTTTTTGTGAAGCTTTGACAAAGATTTCTTACAAATCTAAGCCTAAGCAATGCCAGTGCAGATATTCTGCACATTGTCTGTTTCTACAGACAGGGGACATAAAACAAAGAGAGAAGATAAAGTGGAACGGGAAGAGATAGACATAGTTGAGGAGAATGGTGAAGCCATGGATATTGTTTCTTTCGCCGGCAGTTGTACTCTCCATGGACTGAATCACATTATCACTGAAGGACCTTGGGGGATCCGGCGTTTGGTTTGGGCTGGAGCCTTTTTAGTTTCCCTCTTTTTATTCCTTTCTCAGGTTTGGGAACGTGTGGTTTACTATAAATTGTATCCTCGTCTCACAGCCATCGATATGATGGTGGCGAACAAACTGGCCTTCCCAGCAGTTACTTTGTGCAACTGCAATCGCTTCCGATCTACTCAGCTCTCTGATTCTGACTTACTCTACTTAGCTCCTATGGTAGGTTCCCCAGAGGATGGGGATACTCAATTGGTTTCTGAACCCTCTCGGCAAACTGGTGCTGGTATGTCTGATTTGTACGAGATCACTGACCGCTCATCTCACCAGCTTGATGAAATGATGCTGGACTGCAAATATCAAGGAAAAGATTGTGACCCTGATGACTTTGTCCCGGTAAGATAACAGAAAGTTTCTAATAGAGAAAATAGTTGAAGATGTAAAATGGCAAATAAAACTTGTAAAATGTATCACTTATTATAGATTTAGACAAACAAGTGTATACAGAAAGCGTGTGGGGGAAGCTTAAGTTCTTATTATGGGGGTGGTATTCCATCATGTTGGGAGAGTAGTTACATGAACTTTCGGAATACTGGAGGTGGAAACTTAAGAAGAAATGACTCAGTTGTGTATTATCTCAATCCGAGTCTATCACAGTGACAACTTAGAATTTTTATAAAGTTGTTTATAGCAACTGGCAATATCAGGTAATAGTACTGCAGGGTGTACATGGGCCCAAGCTTATAAAAGATTAACAAGGGACAAGCATTGATGAGAGAAAGCAAGATGAAAGTTCTAAGTTTTGGATTTATTTCATGAAACATTCATTTATCCTGCGGTATATTCATGGGAGAATATCATTATTTGAAGCTTTGCGCTTCTGCTTTTATTAGTCTGTGCTAACAGTATGTGGCTTCGCATTTTCGTTAGATGGGATGGAAGTAATCTAATTAACTGTTGTATTATAAATGGGGATGTTTCCACATTAGGCTCCGTTGTGCACTGGGATGTTATTACACAAATCTGAAGGATGTCGATGGAGGATTAATGTTACCTGATCGTTGATTTCTTTGTTTTAGTTCATTCCCCTAGTATATATATATATTGTACATATACATTGATCAATCAAAGTGAACAACATTGATCGGGTCCCAGTATACACTGTTTAGTACCTTACAAAGTGGTCTGAGACAGGATGATGGTCTGAGTCAGGAGACAGGGTCATGCTTGTCCGAAACTTATTGATAGATATATAGATAATTATAGTTTAGCGATGGGTAACATGTCAGGTCTGATCCCACGGAAGGATATTTTATTAAAGACGTTACTCTGTACACATGTCACCTACCTTATGGAGTAAATCCCTTCAAACAACAAGATTGTGCTAATGTAATCTCTTTCAGCAGATAAACCCTAACATTGCAAAACTTTGGGGGTCATTTACTAAGGGCCCGATTCACCGTTTCCCGACGTGTTACCCGAATATTTCCGATTTGCGCCGATTTTCCCTGAATTGCCCCGAGTTTTTTGCGCACGCGATCGGAATGTGGCGCATCGGCGCTGGCATGCACGCGACGGAAATCGGGGGGCGTGGCCGAACGAAAACCCGACGGATTCGGAAAAACCGCCGCATTTAAAACAAAAAATTGGTCGCACGCGCCATACTCACATGCACCAGGAACAGATCAGTGAACTCCGACGCAACTCGGCGACACCTGGTGGACATCGGGCGCAGGACCTTCATGAATCACCGGAAGACCCGAACGCTCGTCCGAGAAGCTGCCGCTGGAACGCGAATGGACCGGGTAAGTAAATGTGCCCCTTTGACTTGGTCTAGGAAGCACTTGACCGTAGAAACTGACCCATATGTTAGGTCCTTGTATCATACAAAAATATGTTGCAAGGACTTCCTGAACATAGGTGCCAACTATATGATCTACTATGGTTCTCGCAGTTTTTTCCATTCAAGCCCTAGCTTGCCCTCTGCCCACTCTCCACCCCATGCCCATTGTGGCATGCAGGTTGGAGAACTGCCAGAAAATGCTGGGAACAAGGACATTCATATGGTTTCTCTACCAGAAAACTTGCAAAGCAGCCTTAATATATCTCCCCCATTATGTCCTCATTCCATATTAAAAATGTTTTCTTTGGGGGGTGTAGAATGTTTTTAATGGGACCCAGGCGAAAAAAAATTACAATTTATATTTACCTCAGTCCTTACCTCCAGTCCAACACAGTTAGTATACACAAGCTCAGTGATGACGTCAACAGCGGCCATCCATTGCTGCCTGTGGCTGCCTTTTTTTTTAGACTTTAGCAGATGTGTGCTGTCAATGTGATGTCATTGTTGGGCTAATGTATCGCAACAATGACTGACGGTCACCAAAGGAGAAGTGCTCGTCCATAGATATGGACCAAAGTAAACATAAGTACTTTTTATTTTTACACCTCTTGGGGCCTATATAATGTCTATTCCTGGACAACCTGTCTCCTTTCTGTCATGAAGGAGAAGTGTTCAATGAGACCCAGCATGACATTATCAGCATCTGATTGGAGGAACATACAAATATGGGCCTTTAATTATTCCCCACCAATGTTGCCTTAGGCAGCCGTCTATTCAGCTCAGTTTGTCCTGACCCAAAATTAGGTTAATACATTGCTTATAAAAGGAATGTTTTAACCTATTTTTCAAGTAAATATTTCACCCCAGCTATTGTACTGACCCCGGCTCATGTTTTTTCTGTGCAATTGCGGTGGTTCCACATAAACTTAGGTGAGTTGACTATATTATTATATATATATTTATTTTTACAGACAGACAGTACAAAAGTCCAGAGCAGCACAGCGTTGCATATAGCGGTGGGTTCTACGCCTTAGAATCCTTGGCCAGTCCTCAATATATTCCAAAAGATATGGCAGCACTCCAAAGTTCAAAAAGTGAAAAATGGTGATCCTTTATCCCATATTAAATGAAACATTTTGGTTACAAGCTTTAGGAGATTTTGGTTACCAAAACATTACACTTTAATATGGAATAATGGATCACCATTTTTCATTCTTTGAACTTTGGAGTTCTGCCATTGTTTTGGATTAGATCGAGAGATACCGTAGATAATGGGGGTCAGTTACTAAGGGCCCGATTCGCGTTTTCCCGACATGTTACCCGAATATTTCCGATTTGCGCCAATTTTCCCTGTATTGCCCCGGGTTTTTGGCGCACGCGATCGGATTGTGGCGCATTGGCGCCGGCATGCACACGACGGAAATCGGGGGGGGGGGGGGGCATACAAAAACCCGACGGATTCAGAGAAACCGCCGCTTTAAAAAAAAAGTGTCGCGGGACACGCACTTACCTTCACCAAGTATAGGATTGTGAACTCCAGCGGGCCTCGGCGGACTTCAGCACAACAGCGACACTTGGTGGACGTCGGAGGGACTGCCTTAGTGAATCGCCGGAAGACCCGAATCCACCGCAGAGAACACGCCGCTGGATCGCGAATGGGCCGGCTAAGTAAATCTGCCCCAATGTTTCCATAACAATAATGTTATACTGAAACTGACTATAAAATAGCCAAAACATTTTTTAACATTTTGTGAAACCAGTCGAAATCTGTGAATGCCTTATCCCCTCCATTGCCATACAACCTCAGGTAACATGTACTTTTAAGTTTTGCATATCCCGTTTTCAAGAAGTGTATAATGAGTCACAGCATCACAGGAAATAACGTTGAATGTCAGATCAGTAGAGAAAAGTACAAATTACCAGATCTATGATTTCGGTTGATTAAGGGACGTGATCACACCTACCTATGTTCTTATCAGCCACTTACTTATAAATCAATATGAAACCATAATTATTTTCTATATACCGCAAGCTAAAGTCACAGAATTTATGAAACATTTCAGAAATACATTATATTGTTTCAATTTACTTTCCACAACAAATATTTCTTCGCCATCTAGGGTCATTATACTATGAGTCTATTGAAGTATTGCAGGACATTGGGAACCTTTTCTATGGTTTTTCAGTTGATTTTTTTTAATACAGAGAGCGAGAAGTGCAAGTGGGAGGGAAAGCTGAGGAAATGAGTCATGTAACAGACTAAGACCTTTAATATATTCTGGGGCAGAATAAATGTTCTATACTTGTTCTATGTATGTATATAGGTAGAGGAGAACAAACTAACAGGAAGAAGGTAACCCAATAGAGATGAGCAGATCCAAACTTTAAAGGGAACCTACCACCACGAATCTACCTATAAAGGTAGATTGGGTGGTAGGTGGATCAATAGGAGGTGAGAATAGCCCTTTTAAGGGCTAATCCTCACGTCCCCGCACTTTTTGGAAACTTTTATTAGATGTAAACTTTCTTATGCGGCTACTGGGGCATGGAGTAGCCGCATCTGAGGTCCGCGCCTGTGCGGTCACTGCTCCGAAGCCGGAGCTGCACATGCGTGGGCCTGCTGTTCTGCGCATGCGCAGACGGTAGGTTCGTTGGACATGGGCGCGCAGCTACGAGGAACTGCGCGCTGAAGATTGTGAGTAGGAGGAGAAAAGAGGCTACTGGGACATGGAGTAGCCGCCCAGTGTAACCTCAGATGCGCCTACTCCACGCCCCAGTAGCCGCATAAGAAAATATACATATAACTCTAATAAAAGTTTCCAAAAAAGTGTGGGGACGCGAGGATTAACCCTTTAAAGGGCTACCCTCACGTCCTATTGATCCACCTACCAACCGATCTACCTTTATAGGTAAATTTGTGGTGGTAGGTTCCCTTTAAGACCAATAAGAGCCATGGCTAGTAGCTAGGGGTGTCAATTTGCCGGATTGGCTGCATGGGCGCCAATCATGCAATCTATCCGGATTGTCTGAATATGCAGGGAGCACACAGACCCCGGGCCCAAATGTTCGGGTCCACTCGTCTCTTCAACCCAAGTGAATTGCGCATATCAGAACTAGAGTACATGCGGTTTTGTTTCTTGACTATAATAATCAGCATAAAATGGAAGTGTATTTTTACAAGATTTCTCTATTCGCACTCGCACAGTTGTCTTATTGTGTCCTCTGAACTGCTATGCTATGCACAATAGAGGAAGTTGCCTCCATAGACATGTTCCAATCACTGTAATTAAAAGACCAATACAAAGAAAGGTGCCAAGTGTAATAAAAACCGACCTAATGTCCTCTTATTCTTCTGATTAGAAAAAAGTCAAATGAGGATAGGACAAGGTGTCTGATGCTACTTTAATAACTCTTTTTTCTCAAATCCTCAGAGTTAGACTAGAAAGTACAAAAAGAGGTGTCCATGGAAACCTCTAGTAGGATAATAATAATACCTCTCAGAAAGATAATAGGGACATTAATGCAGTATGTAAAGTTCTACTTGCTTCTATGTGTGAATATCGACTACTTGGCACTTGCTGTATAATCATAACAGTCTATTACATGAGGGGCACATATATATTTAAGGCCATGTTGAAAGTTTACCTAACCTTTCAACAAACTTTGCAGAATAGTACATTGTGCATACAAATTGAATACATTGGAAAATGAGAAAGCAGCCTCGAAAAAATAGTAAAATTGTCCTTATCTTGTATTTGACTACAGACTTGTTGGAGTCCCAGGCAATAAAAGGGGCCAGTCAGCTAACCAAGAGCCATGGGGTTAAAATGATCTAATATTGCTGATACAAATTCTGGTGCACGATGCACTTCCAAATATATGAACTTAGTATCCAGGTTCTGTACATTTAGAAATATTATGTGGTCTGCGTCATTTGCAAGGGCTGGTGTTGCTAGCGGGTGGTGGTGTCTACTTCTCTTCTTCGTTTAGTTCGTGAATGCAGAAAAACAGAATAGGGCACATTTACTAAGAAAGTCGGAAACTTCACTAAAAGTGCTCTTTCCGTGTATAATGCTGTGTGCGACAGATTCATTAAGAACGTGGGCCAGAAATCTGCACTGGGCCGACAGAGTTCACCAACTTTTTTTGGGTGCACCTTTACCATTGGGCGTCCAACAGACTTTGCATGTTAAATATGGCGTACGGTCTGACTGAGCACCGGAATGTCCCCTAATTTGTGTCGTGGTCAGCACAGCTGCGCCACAAAACAGTTTATTTAGATTGCAGTCATGTAGTTATGAAACAGTACTGATCTATATTAATGTGAAGAAAGCATCTGGAGTAAGATGTGAGTTTATCTGAAAGGTATCTGTCCTCCGGTCCTGTTTACTCCTCTACAACCTCCTCACAACCTATGTGACCTTGTGTCTGTCTCGTTCTAGAAAGATGAAATTTTCAGATAATTCAAAGTATAAGTAAGTAATGGGGAAGGGTGGGAAATCGAAATTTATAGTATAATAGTAGACAGGAATTAAACCAAATACACCTACTTGTGGGCCTGCTGTCCTGGAGTCCGGGTCATATCTTGAATAGTGCTAAGACACTTTCATTCCGGCTAAAAAAATAGACTTTTAAAATATGCTAATTAGTGCTCTTTCAGTAACTAATTATGCACTCCTACTACGTGTTAACATAGCCACACACTCCCCTACCTGAGTGCCAGTGATGTCATCCGACTTTTGGGAAGTCTCGTGAGTGTGAGCGCTCGTCTGCGAACAAGGATGAGCTTTTGCATTCATGAGACTTCTGAAAGAGACTAACTTAATGAGCACCAGGAATATTTTAAAAGTCAAATTTTTTGCCGGAATAAAGGTGTTTCAGCTCTGTTCAAGATATTTCCAGGACTGCAGAACAGAAGGCCAACAAGTCAGTGTGGGGGGATTTATCATTGGGTTTTTTGTCAATGTTTGGTGTTGTTTTGGTGCACTAGTGGTGCAAATGCTGTTTTGAACATTGGACAGTGCAAAGTTACATTGAAATAGACCCTGCTTGGGCCAAATTCATTATTTATTATTCATTTATGTTTTCACAATACTGTGCTAAATTCATGATTTGCGACTTGGCATAAATTTACGTTTAGGCATATGTTTTGGTTCAAAATTACTCCAGTCACCCCATTGCATAGAAATAGGACAAAACCCACTATCAAATTTATCAAAACCAATTGCTCCTTGGAGGGAAATGTGTAGCAAAAAAAGAACATTTAACGACAAAGCAAAAAAAACAAAAAAAACAATATGAGACAAAACAAAAAAAACCAAAGACAACAACATACATAAACTTTTCAATTCAGATAAAACAAACATGGAATTGAACATAGACAACTAAGTTAAAGAAAAATTGTAATGATAAATCCCCCCCAATTGTATTTGGTTTAAATCTTGTCTACGCCAATGGTAGATTTCCTTTAAAGGCGTACTCCCACTGTATTCCCAAATTAATGTTATTCTTTGTATGATGAAAAATAATACAACTTTCCAATATATTTCCTGTATCAATTCCTCATGATGGAAGCCGAAAGATGCCGGAAGCCGCTTAGTGAATAAGATCACATATGACTCAATGAGATCATAAGACTTAATGAATCCCCCCCCCCCACCCCCTAATTTGTATAATCTTCTTCAGGATCGTTGCTATAGTCCTTTCTAGACTTCCTGAACCTGTAAACTGAATAAATTCCTCTTCCCACACCTGAAAATCTGTGCCAAGGAAAACTATTTGATCTTCATAATTCAAGGAAATCTTTTTGTTTTCCTTTCGAAACGTAACATACGAGCTTACATACGCACAAGTAGAGCATATGGGAGTAATTTCATTTTACTGTGTAGCAATTTAACAATAATTGTTTTTTTATGGTTTTAATGTTCCCTTTAATGGATGGCTTTGTAAGTAATGTGTGGAACTATCTATGTCGGCTTATATTGCCCTGTTATCTGTTTCTTGGTACAAATATTGGGAATGGGGCATAATCTTCAGTATGAGCACTGGAATTCTTCCATCTTGCTAAATGCTATTTATGCACTTGACTTGCAAGAATATGTCTGATTCTATTTAAGACCCATTAACGACCTCTTCAGTCACAATAAGCCCTGGTAATGAGTGCAATGGATTAACTGAGCACTAACAGTAAAGAAGTGTTTTCTATTATTTGCACCTTAATAATACGACTTGGCTCTCTTTGTGAACCTGGACTGGCCACTTTATCTTTCCGTGCCTCCAAGGCTGAGCGTTAACGCTACACGACGAGCTGATTATCGGTGAAAATTCTATGAAGAGATCCGTGTCCTGAAATAAAATTTAATTGCTTGTCCATTTGGCTTGTAGCATGTGAATTGTCAGAGGATGAGCTGTTATTCAGTGTTATATGACATTTATGATTTTGTAGGCCTCCGTCTCGCTTCCCCTCTCGTTACGTTGTAGAAGATGTCTAGATTTTCCGTGTCTTGTGAAGGAATGACATATCTCTTTTCTGAGTATCAGGAGAGCCATGGATTATTAAACCTGAGCGGACAATAAATCCATGATTTTGCCCAAAAAAATATTTCATGCATTTAATTCCTAGGCACTGTGAGAAGAATCCCAGAATGGCCATTCTTCAGTCTGTTTTATGAAATCTTTCACTTTTATTTCTGGCTCAGGTTTTTACAAGATATGGCAAGTGCTACACGTTCAACTCAGGCCAGAATGGACGCCCGCCATTAATAACTACTAAAGGTGGCACTGGAAACGGTCTGGAGTTAATGCTGGATATCCAACAAGATGAATATTTGCCAGTATGGGGCGAAACAGGTCTGTGGCATATGTGTTTTATTGTCTTCTTTGATTTCATTTTTCTTAGAGAAGCTGCTTATGCCTTGTTCATGTATCTATTCTGCAGATGAGACGTCATTCGAAGCCGGAATCAAGGTTCAGATACACAGTCAGGATGAACCTCCTTTCATTGACCAGTTGGGGTTTGGTGTGGCTCCAGGATTCCAAACTTTTGTTTCTTGCCAGGAACAGCGAGTGAGTGCATAGTTTCTATTATGCTATATAAAACATGAAATATTAAGATATCTTTAAATCAAAATATTGTTTTGGTAGCATGTACACTGCACTGAAGGCTTTCACCACCAGTCCCATGGCACATTTACAAGTCTTCCTTGCTTGGAGCTGATTGACAGATGCCTTGCAGTATCTTATCCATGAAAGGTTGGGTGGTTTCATTCTAGTGCTCTGTGTTAGACTCAGCTGTGGGTTGTAAGATGCAGGGGTTAGCCAGTTAACTGCTGGGGGCAGCATCCAGGAGCTAGATTTATTCCCACGGCTCAGTTCACTCTGGGCTGGTTATACTTTCTCCTGTAGTACTACTGTCTGTTTCTGTATTGCTGAATTTGAAACCTGAAACCCTGAACTTGTATTTTAGCCTGTATCCACCCTGAACCTGTATCTGAGCTGGTATGTACCCTAAGCCAATACCCTGATCCCCAGTCTGAACTATTAGCCCACAAAGAGCAACCTGACATTGTAGGAATGTGCTCATTTACAGTAAATCACTTTTGTAGTATTGCTTATTCATTTACCGTACTCATTTATTATGCTTAATGAGATGTACTTTTTGTTGTTTTTAAATTGTACACTGTTGTGTATATATATATATATATATGTAATTACGTAGGTAATGTTAGATTATCTTGGCAGAGATTTCTCACTTTTACTTATTATTCCTCAGCTGACATATCTGCCTCCACCATGGGGAGATTGCAAATCTAGTGCCATGGATTCAGAGTTTTTTGATACCTACAGTATTTCTGCATGTCGGATTGACTGCGAGACACGGTATCTTGTGGAGAACTGTAATTGTCGCATGGTGCACATGCCAGGTAGTGTCACATACCCTTTCTTTTATCATGCATGAAAATGTTTTGATATTTTCCATCTATCTATACACACTGAATAAGTGCTATAAAAACTGATCTGACTGCAAAAACCACATTTTATGATGAAATGAGACGGGAACACTAACCACAAGACAATTAAAATGGGTTTCCAACATTCTTAAATTATTTGGCACATTGTAATGTTTTCTAAGCAGTGTCTGCATATACAGGCTCCTATAGGTGGTGCCCAACAGAGGCTGCTGGACTGTGATATGAATCTTAAAGAGAACTTATCACCAGATTTTACCACAATAAACTACTAGCCCCCTCAGGTAGAGTATGAATTGTCCTTTCTGGAATTCCCTCTTTTATGTGAAATCTTGTCTATTTGAAAAAAAAATCTCCTCCAAAATGAGCAAAGAAAAGTCATATTTTTGTGGTCAAGATTGGTGCCTGCAGAGGGAGCGTTACTTCACATGCCCCTATCTTCGGTTGTATATTACCTAGTAAGCTTTTGGTGTATTGAGTATGTGGGGATTTGCTCTGGTAGTTGACTGGTAGCAGTGCAGAAAGCAGGGACATAAGCAGGTTTAAAGTCCAACTTAAGTGTTTTATTCACACTTGCAAAACAGAACACAAATTCAGCCTCGGCTTAGGCACATGAAAAAAACTTTACAAAAGTAATTCCTGCCCGGCTAGGCGCTGTCTAACACATTTGGCGGACCCTAGCTATCCGGGTACCAGGCTGCCTGGCACACGCTCTTGGCCAGCAGCAAGACAGGAGACCCTCAGTTACCTTTGCTGTGAGAATGCAATCTCACTTTCAGCTCTCCAGGTAGGGCCTCTCCTACTGCTTCTGGCCTGCAGACTAAATCAGGCCCTAACGAGGCCTGTGACCTGCACCTGTGGGCTATACAAAAGCCCAGGACCGAAGCCCGGGTGGAGTAGGAGTCCCACTACCAGCCTACCCCTACTCCATAATAAGCAGGCCCAGTACGGGCATTACCAATGTGTCTGTGTTAGCTAGGCCAACATAGACCAAACAGACTATTCCTGCTTATCATGTCTGCATTAACCCTTGGGTTACTGCAGACAAACCCAGGGCTTTTACCACCAGCATTTCATCTGCCTGTAAGACAGATAGCGGTTTTCCCACACAACACCTCTCACTTTCTCACAAGTATTAAAGATAAGACATGTGTATCAGGCTTGTGGTTCTGTGAGTTACATAACCAGGATTTTTGTTTAACCCCATAGCGCAATAAGACTGACTTGTACATTTTATTGCGCATGGGCTGAGCCCTCTTCATATTCACCGGGTGCTTGCTTCACAATGAAGCAAACACCCTTCGCTAACACCCGTGATCAGTGCTTACGATCTTGGCTCCGATCGTCGCTCCCCGTGACTTCATCGGGGAGCGGCGATCCGTGGTCATGACAGCCTCAGATCACACAAAGATCCGAGGCTATCATGGTCTAGGCTATCTATGACAATGTGCGATTTGCACATTATAACAGATGGTGTGCAAAATCCCCATGTACTGCCGTACTGTAGTATGGCAGTATATGGTAGGACCAGTCAGACAACCTAGGGTTAATGTACCCTAGAGGGTCTTAAAAATAATAAAAAATTAAAATAAAAAAAGTAAAAAAAATAAAAATTATATTAAAAAAACCTAAAAATTCAAATCACCCCCCTTTCCCTAGAAGTCATATAAATATAAATAAACAGTAAAAAATATAAATAAACAGTAAAAATATAAATAAACAGTAAAAATCATAAACACATTAGGTATCTCCACGTTAAGGGGTTAAAGCTACCTATATCTATGGTTCTGATTTTTATATTTACATCAAAAGCATGTTTCTATGTACAGACAGTCCCCGACTTAAGGGCACACGACAAATGGACATCTCTGCCCTCTGTGACCTCTGGCTTTATTGATCCCATAAATGACAGGGACAAAAAAAATACACACTACAAATTACACCTGTACATACAAATTTAGCTTTAGAACAAACCTATGGAACTTTTACGTACTCCAGGGATTGTCTGTACTATTATACTAATAGTGGTATCTGAATAATAATAATTCTTTATTTATATAGCGCACACAGATTATACAGCGCTGCACAAAGCTTGTCACATCAGTCCCTGTCCCCAATGGGGCTCACAATCTAATCAACCTACCAGTATGTTTTGGAGTGTGGGAGGAAACCGGAGTACCCAAATGAAACCCACGCAAACACGGAGAGAACATACAAACTCTTTGCAGATGTTGACCTGGGTGGGATTCGAACCAAGGACCCCAGCGCTGCAAGGCTATAGTGCTACTCACTCAGCCACTGTATCGGAAGCAAAACTCCCACTGCAACTTGACATATCTATTTCAGGAAAATATAATTTTTCTCTGATTATTTCCACATGACTTTGGAAAATTTTTAACCGGGTAAACCAGTGAGATTTTACATAAAAGAGGGAATAGAAAGGACACTTCATACTGTACCTGAGGGAGTTAGTAGCTTAACCCCTTAACGCTGAAGCCACTTTTCACCTTCCTGACACGGCCCATTTTTTAAAATCTGACATGTGTCTATTTAAGTGGTTATAACTTTGGAACGCTTTAACATATCCAGTTGATTTTGAGATTGTTTTTTCGTGACACATTGTACTTCATGCTGGTTGAGAAATGTAATCAATATATTTAGTATTTCTTTATGAAATAAATGGAAATTTGGCAAAAATTTTGAGAAAAACAATGTTTTCCAAATTCAAAATTTTCTACTTTTTGGAAAGTGGGTCATATCACTAAAATAACTTGATAACTAACATTTTCCATATGTCTGCTTTAACTTGGCATCATTTTTCAAACATCTTTTCCTTTATTTAGGATGTTAGGAGGCTTATAACTTTAGGTGCAATTTTTCAGATTTTCACAAAAATCATCAAAACCTACTTTTGGAGGGTCAATTTAGTTAGAAGTGACTTTATAAGGCCCACATGACAGAAAACCCCCACAAATGACACCATTTTAGAAACTACACCCCTCAAAATATTCAAAACAACCTTTGGGAATTTTGTTAACCCTTTGAGCGTTTCATGAGGGTGAAAGATAAATGAAAGTGAAATTAGAGAAATGTAATTTTATCTCACTATAGATTCATTGAACACTAAAATTTGCACCTTCACAATAGGTTAAAAAGGAAAATGCATTTTACAATGTTTAGGTCAATTCCTCCTGAGTATGCCAATACCCATTTTGTCACTGTACACTGCTGTACGGGCACAGGGGGGCACCTGGAAGGGAAAGAGCGTTGTTTCGTTTTTGCAGGGCAAATATGGCTGAAAAAGTTTTCATGTGTCAGGATGCATTTGGAGAGCCATAATGGTACCAAAACAGAGAAAAGCCCCAACATGAGACACCATTTTGGAAAGTACACCCCTTGGAGAGTTTAGCAGCGTGTAATTTGTGTATTTTCCCCAACAGGTGTTTGATTCAATTAGGCCCCAAAAGTGAAAAAAGGTGAACATTTTCTCAAAAAAGTCACTTTTACCCCAAATTTTTGTAAGCCACAAGGGATAAAAGATAAAACAACCCCATAAATGTGTAAAACTATTTCTCCTAAGCACAGAACTGCACCACTTTTGCATATAAAGTGTTGTATGGGTGCACAGTAGGGCTCAGAAGGGAAAGAGGGGCTTTGGCCTTTTAGAAGCCAGATTTGACAATCATCCTTTACATGTGTCAGGATGCATTTGGAGAGCCCTAGTGGTACCAAAACAGAGGGGAACCCCAACAAGTGTCACCATTTTGGAAAGTGCACCCTTTGGAGAATTCAGCAAGGTGTGATATGTGTATTTTCCCCTACAGGTGTTTGCTTCAATAAGGTCCCTAAAAGGAAAAAAGTGAACATTTTCCAAAAAAAGTCACTTTTATGGCTAATTTTTGTATCCCATAAGGCATTAAAGATGAAACAACCCCAAAAAATGTGTACTAGCATTTCTCCCGAGTATAAAATTGCCCCACACATGCAAATAAAATGTTGTATGGGTACGCAGTGAAGCTCAGAAGGGAAAGAGGGGCATTGGCCTTTTAGAAGCCAAATTTGACAGACATCCTTTACATGTGTCAGCATGCATTTAGAGAGCCGTAGTGGTACCAAAACAGAGCGGAACCCCAACAAGTATCACCATTTTGGAAAGCACACCCCTTAGAGAATTTAGCAAGGTGTAATATGTGTATTTGTCCGTAAAGGTGTTTGATTTAATTAGGACTTAAATAGATAAAAGGTGAACATTTTCCTATAAAGGTCATTTTACTCCTAATTTTATATAGCCACAAGGGATAAAAAAATGTAATAACCCCTCAAAATGTCTAAACCTATTTCTCTCAAGTGTAGAAGTACCCCACATGTGTATATAAAATGTTGTATGGGCGCACAGTAAAAGGAAAGGGGAATGTTTGCCTTTTAGAAGCCAGATTTGACAGAAATGTTTGACATGCATTTGGAGAACCCTAGTGGTATAAAACAGATAAGAATCCGAAAAGTGACCCTAATCTTTGAATGCACACCCCTTAGAGAATTTTGCAATGTGTAATATATGTATTTGCCCCTACAGGTGAATGATCCAATTAGGCCCTAATCATTAAAAAGGTGAAAATTTTCCTATAAATGTCACTTTACCTCTAATTTTTGTAAGCCACAAGGGATAATATATTAAATAACCCCAAAAAGGTGTAAAACTATTTCTCCCGAGTGTAGAAGTACCCCACATGTGCATATAAAATGCTTTATGGGCGCACAGTAGAGGAAAAGAGGGATGTTTGTCTTTTAGAGGCCAAATTTGTAAGAAATCCTTCACATGTGTCAGGATGCATTTGGAGAGCCGTAGTGGTACCAAAACAGAGGAAAACCCGAAAAGTGACCCTAATTGTTGAATGTACACCCCTTGGGGAATTTAGCAAGGTGTAATATGTGGTGTAGTGTAATACACGTGGTGAAATGAGCATTTTGAACATATAGGTGGTTTCCAAATATGATGTGCAATGGAGTCCAAGATGGAAATTTCAATTATTTCTGGAAAGTTCAGTGCCCGTTATGTGGCGCCCCTTATGAAATAATGGAGGGGTGTAGGGAGCAACAGGAAATAACAGTTGTTACAATTATTCATTTTACCGAAATTAATTCACAATAGGTTGGGCGTGAATTGTGAATGTCTAGTGTATAAGGAGGTAGTATATATCAAGGGACCAACTAAACTTTTGTCACTCTGGAGTTGTCGCAGGTCTCTTAGTAGTATATAGTGTCCATCCTTAGTATATAGTGTCCATCCTTAGTATATAGTGTCCATCCTTAGTATATAGTGTCCATCCTAACTCCTCTTTTGGAACAGACTCTTTATTGAGTCCTATCATTAGAAGCAGCAGAATTCACCGGGAAAATGCTGTCCTGGCAAAACACAGAAACATCTAAACCAGAGGTACTGGGGCCCCGTCCTTCTTGTCCCAATATTAGTTTCCTAATATCTTTCTCTTGAAAACGGAGAAATGATACTGCAGGACATGCACATTGGAACAGCTCGTAAGAGTTGTACAGCATCATCTGAACAATGTGCACAGCCAGCGCTTTTCTTCGTTTTAGTAGGGAAATTATCGCCAAGTGTTGCTCTTATTCACCTTAGCGATGCCCATTGTGACGAATATTGCTGCTTTTGGCTGGACCAAATCGACCAGCCAATAGCGGCAAACATGGACAGAGGGGGGCAACAAAACCCCTCTGGACCGCAAGGCACAATTGGTGGCTTTCAGGAACAGCCGCCACCCTGCCCCGATCACCGTGTCTACAGACATAGTGACCGGTATTACTGACGTCATAAGTAAATTCGCTGCTATTGGCTCGTCTGAATTGATGAGCCAATAGCAGCGATAATAAACTGGGGTTGTGTGGGGGGAACGTAACCCTTCTGGTCCATGGGGCAGGATGGATGGCTGTCAGGAACAGCTGCCGTCTTACCCCAATCAGTGAACAGCCGCCGTCTTACCCTGACCGGTGTTGTAAAGTCACTACTCGCCGCACCGTTCTATAACAACGCTCGTTGGGAATAGGCTATACAATCTTTATTTATTTTTTAAGCAATTTAGACAAATAAGGGCTTATTTTTTGCGAGACGAGATGCACTGTAAAAAAAACTTAATTTTAGTGGGTTTTTAGCTTATTGAAGCAATTTTATTAACTTTTTACGTGTGGAGGAAAATAAAATCATCAATTCTTGTTTTGGATTTTTAGCATTTTTTTGGGGGGTTGTTCACTGTAGCATAACAATAATATATTATCTTTATTCTACGGATCACTACGATTACGGTGATACCTCATTTATATAGTTTTATTTTTATTTTTCCAATTTTATTGAAGGAAAACTAGAATAGAAAAAATTGCATTTGTTTTAGTATTGCCATTTTTATAGCGGCATAATTATAGTATTTTTTGGTTTACGGAGCTGGTTGTAAGCTTATTTTTTGCGTGACAAGTTGCTCTTTTTATTGGTATCATTTTGGTGCTTGTAACTTTTTCGGATCACTTTTTAGAACATTTTTTGTAAAGCAATTTGATAAAAAGTTTTAATTTTTGGCAAGTTTTTGGGTTTTTTTTTTTACCATGTTCACCGAGCGGGTCCAATTATGATTAGGATTTATTGTACAGATTGTTACGGACGCAGCGATACCAAATAAGTGGGGTTTTTTCGTGATTTAGTGTTTTTTATACTTTATTACTTGTGTAAAGGGAAATGTGGTGTTTGGGGGGACTTTCACTTTCTTTTATTATTTATTTTTACTGTAAAAAACCTTTATTTATTTATTTTTACTTTTTTTTACAGGTAATGACATCTAAGCTTGAACAAGTGATCTTCTGATCACTTGTTCAAGCTTTTTTACAGATTACACAGTGCAATACAGATGTATTGCACTGTGTAATGTAAGACACTGAGCATGCTGCGCATGCCCAGTGTCTTACAGCCGGGTCCTGCCAGAAGGCACGGACCCGGCTTCCGGATCAAGATCTTGCAGCCCCGGGCACCGGCAGTCCCGGGGCTGCGATCTGAGCAGCGGACCCCCCCGGTACGCGCCGCGGGGGGGTCCGATTCAGGTAATATAGACATTTAAATGCCTCTGACACGCCGCGGTCAGCGCGACCGCGGCGTGTTAGGGGTTAACACCCGCGATCGGAGAAATCTCCGATCGCGGGTGTTAGAGGCGGATGTCAGCTATAATATATAGCCGACACCCGCAGCTTCTGGCGCCGGCTCCGTTCAGGAGCCGGCGCCAGAAGCTTGACGTAATAGTACTGCATTTTGCGGGAACGCACCTCCCGCGATGCAGTACTATTACGTCAAATGTCGGGAAGGGGTTAATGGGGTGACAGGTCCCTTTTAAGATAGAACAGTGATGGCGAACCATTTACAGACCGAGTGCCCAAACTACAACCAAAATCCACGTATTTACCGTGAAGTGCCAGCATGGCATTTTATACAGTAACTTATTGCTACCTCTTCTTCCACATCTTTCAATTGTATCCGCCGCCTGAGGCCACCAATACAGTTGACAAAGGAGGGCTAATTCAGACTATCTCCAGGGTATCTCTGTGCAGGAAGAATGGTGGTTCTAGATGAAGAACTTCCAAATATAATGCACTTCTGTCAACGTCTTCCCACTTTCCCTGCAGTTCCAAACAGCTAATAAAGTGTTTCTTTAAAACAGTGCTGAGAGCAGCATCTCTTAAGTTGCATGAGACTGCAGGAATATTCAGTATTTGGTGAACTCTGTCCTTGGAAGATGGCGTGAGTGCCCACAGAAATGGCTCTGAGTGCCACCTCTGGCACCCGTGCCATAGGTTCGCCACCAGTGAGATAGAATATAGTCACGCAGGTCAATCATGCTACTGCTTGTTTAGGTGCTCAGTAGGTCTAATACATATCCTCACACCTTAGGGTAAATTCACATATGTTTGTAATCACAGATATATATATATGGTGTACAGTTGTATTGTCACTTAGCTTCGCTATCATAATTTGAGATGTAAAGCATTCATGTAATATAAGGATTTAATTATTTAATTGCATCTGTGTTTTAAATCTTTAAAGATTCTTTAAGTATATTATAACTATGTACTATATAACTAAGTGATATATAGATATCTGCTAAAAGACGCGTAGGAAGAAGCTCTTCGGGTGTGGAGCTATATTTCTCATCACGTTCTACTCAGCTAGAGAGGACAATGAATCAGCAACAGCCGGAGAGCCATAGGTTACTGAAACTCATCACATATTACAGAAAAATAAATCCCTATATAAAGTAATAAAACATATGTTTTATCTCTTCTCATTTTAGGCACTGGAGAGTGCTAGTCGTTCCTTTTTTAACCAATACTTCTCTTTTATAAGATCAATCAAGTCTATTGTAGTAAGAACTGGATGAATGTAGTGTGGCACTTTTAGTGCTCTGTAGGGCGACTATATTACCCACTCTTACAGTGGACCTAAAAATCACAAGCATAATGTAAATCGCACACATCAAAGACAAGGCCCTAGCGCAGAATACAGACAACAACTCATTATATGTGTCAGCCAGGGCCAGAACATTATCCTCCAGGTCCTGAAACATCCCTAGCACATAAAGCTATCATGCCATCCATACCTGTCAGCTAGGCTTCCCCTACACTCCTACCGGCACCATAGCATCACTACAATTGGACCTTTGAAGGCAACCATTAGGCTGGTGATGTGGCCGTCAGCAAATATTTGACACCTCTGACATAAATCATGTACTGGCAGTAAGAATAATGTAGATATCCTTTAATTTGGGGCACTTAGCACAAATTGGACATCAGCTTGTATTGTAAGACCACAATGTAGGACAGCTTGTGGACTTTATTCTCTATTGGAGGCATGTGTGCATCCAGCTCAACCTTCCTAGATCAATTATACATCATTAAAGGAAATCTACCATTCAAATGAAGCATGATAAACTAGGAAACTTACTCCTAGATCAAGCTATACAGACTGTTACTGGGGCGGATGGTCTCGTGACCCAGGTGCCGTGCCCCTCGGCCCCCGCAAGCTTGTCGCCCACATATTTATCCTGTCCCGGCTCCATCCGCAGTGTGCACACATTCCTGACTCCTAGGGCGCGCAAGCACCGGCTTCTTTATATTTAAAGTACCAGCGCATCATAAATTGGTGCTGCCCATTTACACAATTCTATCTGATATAAGCCTGGCTCTTATACCCCGGTTCCATTCTGACTACACTCCTCTGCCGCCAGCCCTGACTCTGACCCTGTGCCACCCGTCTTGACCTCCTGCCTGTCCCTGACTACGAGATTGTCTGCAGTTCCTGTACCTCGACCTTGGCAGCCACCATGGACAAGTCGCGCCTGTGGAACAACCTGTGGTACTATGCCGCAGCAGGTCCAACCTGCTTTGCAGCGGGCTCTGGTGAAAACAGGGTGCCACTTAGACTCCGGTTCCAGGTGTTGGCTTATGTCATCATCCACAGTGGTTCAGAGGATCCACTATCTCTGAGCCTGACAGTTACACTGTCTCACCCTCCTCATATGCTGCCTAGTGCATCCCCCTCCCTCTACCGGAATTAACAACCTGTGCAGCTTCAGCATGTAGGGGCTCTGGTAACACCCCAAGGGGCCCTTCAGGCTCATTAGCATTTTAAAAGATGATTTTAGAAGGAAGGAGGTCAAATAACACATATAAGAAGATTTCCACAGTCAGGGTGCCTGGATCTATGAGTAAGTGTCCCTGGTTTATCATGCTTTATTTCGATATTGGATTTCCTTGAAATAGTAGATTGCTTACAACCATGACAAACTGGAGGACTTCTTCCTCTTTTTTAGAAAATAATAGAGGTCTGATCTACTATCAGAAGCCTGCACCCATTTGAATGAGAATCTTTTGCAGTACAGCTACATTACGTTATTCAGAAACCTAAAGCTAAGACCTTCTTAGAAGCATATATTTCTATTATTACCCAATATGTAAAACCATATCGAAATTTATATACAGGTGGTCTTAAGGACACCCGACTTAGGGCTCATTCAGAAGGCCCTTTTGGGGGTTGTGATCTCTTTGCATGATTTGCGACCAGATGATGGCCACCATAGACTTCTATAGCTCCGGATGATTGTGTGGTAAACACATGGTCTGTCACCGCACCATAATTTTTTTTGATAACTCTTGTTCCCATGACAGCACAACATTTTGAAAATCCAATTGTCACAGGGACAAAAAAAAAATTTGGACTGGAGTTACATTTATAAAATATACCTGTTCTGACTTGCATATAAATTCAACTTAAAATTTACTGAATCAAGAATTGTAATCAAAGCCCAACACTGGTGTATGACCCCTATGGCAGGATCAACTCTTCTTTAAGCTTTGTATGCAGTTATTTTTTACAAAAAAAATGGTTTTAAAACATATGCAAATTAGCCTGAGGGGACCTATCTGATCTATCTGATGTGTTGCTCTCCGTCCATCCTCTAAAAGTGATTAATCTCGGGCAAAAGATGACTTTTCTCTGCTCATTTTCATGTGACTTTGGAGGGGATTTTAAAAAGGTAAATGGGTGATATTTCTCATAAAAGAGGGAATTCAAAAATTGTAAAAGATATTTTATATCTGACCTGAGGATGCTGGTAGTCTAATGGGGTAAAATCTTGTGAGTCCCTTTAATGATGCAAACATCATCAACATCAACAGGTTTGTTTTTAAGTTGAATTTGTATGGCACTGGTAGATTTTATAATTGTAGCTCCAGACAAAAAAAAATTTTGTCCCAGTAACAATTTTTTTTTCCATTTTGTGTTGTTATGGGAACAAGGATTATCAATAAAGCTTTATTACAGATACCTTGCAATGGATCATTTCAGCCTGGGACTAAAGTAAAGCACCCAGAGAGCTTTCCCAGAGAGGTCTATCTGTAACTAGGGGTTGTCTGTAAGTGGAGTGTCATCAAGTCAGGGACCGTTTTTATTGTGTCAAAAACAACAATAATATTGCCAGAATATTTCAAGGGTGCCTACCTTAAGTTATTTTTGTTGGTGCAACTCAACTTGTCAGACCACAAAATAATACAAAACCTTTAGTTCCCACTGGTGATACAATCCAACCTTGTCTCCTACATTGCGGTCGAAAGCCGTTATCCAATCGGCTGCTTCAGGTCTTTCTTGGGGCACAGCAGGACGTTCATGCTGATGTCTAGATAATGAATATGGAAATCAATCTGTTCTGTATTATTACATTATGAGCTGTTGTCTATAACATTTTTGATAAATATGAATGTGCTGGCTTTAAGTGACCGTCCATCACTTTGAGATACAACAAAATTATTAGAATTCTACAACTGGATGGGAATGAAAAATACCAAATGTAAATTATTTCCGCAGAACAATGTTTTCATGAATAACCTTTGGAAGGGAACATGTAGCTGTTTACCTTCATCTTCAGATGAAATGGGAGGATCTGGGCCCAAGTGAAAAGAGCATTTTACAACAAGCAGGAAAAAAAACTGATTTGAATGTAGCAATTTCATGAATTATAAGAATAGAATTTGGAAAGCGCAAAGAATTCTAAATGAGTCAATACAAGAAGCAGCGTGCATTTGTCTTGGCAGCTGAGTGATGAGATTAATATTTACTAATCATAGGTTTCAGCTCCAACTAACGTGATACAAAAAAGATTTGATTGAAAAGCGTTCAATGTTATAGCTACAGATTCTCATTCTAGAGTAACTGTCTATGCTCTAAGAAAAACAATATAGAAAATAACAACACTGTATATTCAATAAATGGAGATTGTTATATAATTGTTGAAGACATTATATATTAAAGGGGTTGTCCAGTAAAATACAATTATACACAAAAAGGGGCTCTGATACTGCTGCTTCCATTAACCCTACTATGGACTTCCTCCTGACACAGTAGGGGGCACAAATACTGCGGCTATCACTAGTGATTAACTATGTGGTTTCTACTAGTAATTCATAAGGTGTAGGGAGAAAACCGAGAAGTCAAAAGCGGCAGTCAGCCCAAGATGGCAGCCTACTTTAAAGGGAACCTGTCAGATAAACTAACCCACTGTAACTAAACAAAACATATATTCCGAAACTGCTATTTTACGGGCATACAACTATCCTTATATTGTTCCTCCCAATGCCTGTAAACTTCCACAGTCTGTTCATAAATGACCCCATGTGAGTCTGATCATTGTCTTTCTGCTCAGCCTCCCCTCCTGCTCATTCCCTCTCCATCAGGAATATAGGAAATGCTGGATGTCTGACTAGCTAAAGAAAATTTCTGAGGGATATGTGAATGAGGAGCTCATTTCTCTTTGGAAAGTCAATCACACACAGACAACAGCTCTCTCATTCCTGAGAAAGGGGTGAATGATATAGTAGAAATGAGTTCACTCAACTGAATAGAAAGCAAGTCTTTTGTCAATCAGGATGCCGGAGGCTGAGCTAGAAGAAAAGGAACATATCGGACTCAGCTCAGAGCAAAGGCAAGTGGACTGTGGAACTTTACAGGTATTGGGAAGAACAATATAGGGATAGCTTTACTGCTGTATAATAGCAATATCCAAAGTTATGTTTAGTTACTGTGGGTTACTTTCAGGTCTCTTGGTGGTAGATGCCCAATACTCACCCCTGTCCGGCGCTAATCTGTAGTAAGCTGCTTTAATATGTCTAATATGGCTGCATTCACAGTGCCGTATGGGAGACGTATATACGGACTATATACGTCCCCCATAGACTGCAATGGGCGCCCGGCGCCCTATGGGAGCGGTATGGTGCAGCACATGTGCAGCACCATACCGCTCCATACCCCGTGAAAAGATATGACATGTCCTATCTTTTCTCGGCAAATGGCGCAGTGCGCAGTGTTCCTCTATGGAGGAACCCCCTCCTCCTCTCCCCGGCGACGCTGTGTCCGCCGTGCTACAGTAAGGCGGGCAACAGCAATGTGAATGTAGCTTTAGAAGTGCAGCGTTTCAAGCTTTTAAAAATATATAAATGAGCCTGAGGCAAGACTCCTAGTTCAGCTGGCTCCGCCTACAGCGCTGCGTAGGTGGAGCCAGCCGGGCCCAAAGTCATGAATATTTACTAATTGGAGGAGCCAAGAGGTGCAACCCAGACTCATTTACAAATCTATATATTTTTAAAAGCTTTATTTCTAGAAAACGCTGCACTTCTAACACATATTAAAAGAAGCTTACTGTAGGTCGGCTTGGGACAGGGGGGGTGAGTAGTAGGCATGTACCATCAGGTATTAGGGAGTTAGAAGGGAAAAAACTACTATCCAAAAATAAAAGCAGATTAGAAAAAGAATTACGGTATTTGATATTAATAAGTCAAAAAGAAAATTGGTGATGCATTCCCTTGAACCGAAGCAAATACTGTCAGTGTTCCTCATGTTACTTTTAATAATGAAGAATATAAAGTACTCATAAAGAACATTTTAAGAGTACCTTAATGATTCCTTTGTACATTTCATACAATATTTTACAATGGAGAATATGATAAAACTGTCATACTATATTCTGATACTGTTGCTATTATGTTTCTGATCATGTCTCCATGAATAACATCATTACACAATACAATAGAGTGACTGCATGCATTTTCTATTCATCAGGAGATGCCGCATATTGTACTCCAGAGCTGTATAAAGAATGTGCCGATCCTGCTCTAGGTAAGGCTTAATTCCATTCTTCATTTTGTATTTTGTTAATTGGAATTTCTAATCATTACATTTGATTTTAATCCCTTAAAAACCATAAAAAACACACATTTTTGTAGATTGATTTTGTCCTAAGCCATAAAAATGTACAGTTTGATTCTAGGTCCCAAGCCTGTTGTGTTTTTAATAACTGGCCCAATAGAACAGGTTGTCCCCAATATTGTGTGGGACTCTGGGGAGTCTGAACGTGATCTGGAGCAGTAGACGTCTAAAAATAACTTTCTTAAAAAATGCTAATGAGCTGGAGGCAATCCGGCCTACATCGCTGGACTGCCTCTTGGCTCTGGTGTCTAATTGTATATGTACACCCTTAGTCTCTGAGTTTTGGCCTCTTTCCCTCTGATCTGGGGACAGCCGGTAATCACTAGCTGTCCTGCCTGCCGGTGACATCACCGGCTGTGTGCAGTTCAGCAGGCTGGACCAGTTAAAATGCAGAAAGTGGACAAGTTCATATATAATTAGACATTGGAGGCAAGAGGCACTTCAGTGACTTAGGCTCCAGCTCATTAGCATATTTTTATAAAGTCTTTTTTAGATGTCTGCTCCTGTTTCAGGATTCACCGAGTAAGTTAGGGCAGTCTACCATGAGAAATCCTGATGGTAGATGTCCTTTAACTTTCCATCTTATATTATTATTATGGAAATCCCATTGAAATCCACTAACACTAGTCAGGATCCATGTGATACATTTATTATTAAAAATATACCAAAATATGGTGCTTATGCCTAACAATGTATTTCTTAACTGTTTTGGACACTTTTTGAGCGTGTCGGCACATTGCCTGACAAGTTGATGGGGGTTATTAGGGAAAGAGCTTAATAAGTGGCAGAAAATCCACCATTGTTTGGCAACATTTTTTGTCGGGATAATCTAATGTTTTTTAAAATGGTCTAATCTGAGTGAGTAATACAATTCAAACTGTTTTAGTAAATTTAGCCTTGTGAGTTTATGGACATGGCTATATATCGATTATAAAATATGTTAAGTTGCCATTGTTTTTAATGAGAACCTGTCAGGGCCATTTGGGACACTAAATCAACTACAGAAGGACATGTGACTTAGTGTCTCAAATTGCACTGTTAGAGTTCTCTCCATGGCAGCTATACAAAATAAACCTTTATACTTACCAAGAGATGAGTCTGAGAAGGCACTGGGGACCCATCTGTGCCTGTGCAGTGATTCAATGTAGCCGGCATAGAACATCTGTCACGCTGGGGTGTACTACAGCTGTACTCCAGACTGAGGTAAGTATACAAGTTGGTTTTTTACCAGGCAAAGAGGATAAAACTAATCCCACAAGTCCACAAAGTGTTGGTTTAGTGTCCCAAAACTCCCTGACAGGTTCCTTTTAAAGCTATGTGTCAGCAGTTATAACCAAACCTTTACATGTGTTATAAGTAAGTCTGGCAAAAACTATATTAAATATATTATTATATGATGATAATAATAATATTATATTACACTGTTGTAGCTCCTTCAAGTACAATTGGAGTGAATCCTCACACTGCTTCATAGACTCTTCCTTCTGCTCTGAGTAAAAGCTGTAGAAGGCTTATGGTTGGATAATATATTAATCACTAAGAGCAGATGGGAGGGGCCGAGGAGCAGTGTAATTCAGAGATGTCACAGCACAGCAGTGTGAAGACATTTCGCTATGTCCAGCTACGATCCTGGAATATAAATGCATTTCTGCTGCCACTAACAATACCCACAAAGATCTCCAGGACCAACACCTAACACTGTCTGTAGTTCTGCGTGCACATATATGCATGCATGCAACCGTTACAGAATTATTTTAATAAAATAAATGGCAGTATCAAGCTTTATTATTTTCTCATCTGCTTTATTAATCTCACTCTGCAATGGATTTTTTGGTCTTCCTCGGGAAGCTGGAAACCAGATCCTCTGGTGAACCCTGGAAGACAATTATAAGAGAACATCCTTTCTTCCTCCAGCTACAGAGCAGACCTCTGTGTTACTGTCAGTCTTCAGCAGGAAAGTGAGAAATTATGCATTGTCCCTTAACAACTTTGTGCTTCATAAAAAATGACTGTGCTGAAGCTGTAAAAGGTGGACAAAGTGATTTCAAGGATGGTGCTGGTTTTGATCCCTCTAGCTGTGGGACCTAAAAGACAAACACATAAATGTGATACTCCTTGAGGCCAGCAGTGATATTCATTTTACAAAGAACATTTCTCACTCTGAATTCTCTATGTTTCAGATATTACTTAGTCTTCATTAAGGCTTCTGAAACAAAGACAGATATGACAAATCCACAAGATAAATGTTTGAAAGAACTACCAATTACGCTGCCACCTCCAGTACTCTGAATTCTCTCCATTCCTGTTTTCGGGGGAATGCAGGTCCCCCAAACTTATATGCTGTATCATAGTATCTCTGTACTACTAATGTATAAATGGACAGTAAAATGGACATATACACAATGGCCCAAATATATGAACACTGGTACACACTGCCATAGTGCAGTTTGCCTTGTTATTGTGCACTTTGCGCCACATTATTTAATAGTGTTGCACCCTCTTAGTTAATCGGGTCTGTTTTCAGGATGTGCACACAATGTAGAGGGCAAGACAGCAATTCTTATGTCACCCATTAGGGTTTCTAAGGAGCAGGTAGGTGCACGTGCCTGCAACTATTGCTCTTTGTTGCCAGGATCACACATAGGGGCAAATTTACTTACCCGTCCGAGTCGCGGTCCCCGATCCGGAATGTCCGCCAGAATGCACATCTGCCGCGATCCATCGTCCGACGCCCCCCCCCTTTCCCCACCCCACCCCCGATTTGTGTCGCGTGACAGCTGACGCGATTGCGACAGAATCCGATCATGTGAGACACAATCCCCGGCACGATCCCCGAAAAGTTGGGAAACCCGACGAAAATCATAAGGGTAGTCTTTATTCACAGAAACGTGCAACATTTCGACATCCTGGGTCACATTTATCAAAACTGGTGCAGTCTGTACCATGAGCAATTAGCAAGTGGAGTATGCAGGGGGCGCTAGATTCATCAAAACTGGTGCATGTTCTTCATTAATCTGACGCCCCCTGCACTGCTCAGAGGGCAAAATTTTATTTGCTGCACTTTGTTCATGCTGCAGAATTGTGGCACAGACAAAATTGTGGCACACGTCAGTAATAAATTCAGCACAAACTCCAATTCTTTTTCAGTGCAAAGTCAGACTGGCGCAAACGCTGTAATAAATGTGGGTCAGTGTCTTTTATGCAGCGATAAAGACACTGGCCCACATTTACTAAATGCTCTATGCAAGTTTTCTGCTGCCTTTTGCAATACGTGTTGTTATGAAGTGTTTGCGCCAGTTTTGTGTACCGGCTGCACTGTGTCCGCCACAACACTAAACTCTGCACCTGGTTTCGGTGCAGACTATATCGAAACATTGCATAATTCTGTGAAAAAAGACTACCCTTATGCTTCTATAAACAACTATGGAGTGCTTCTTCTCTATGTTGCAGGAGGCCCACACAGTTGCACCTATTTTTTCTTGGTGCATTTTGCTTCAAACTGTTGCCACAGAATAGGGTTACATCTCAGCAATAAATGTGGTGCAAAGTAGGAACACACCAACAAGCCCCTTTAGGTGCACAGTTTTCAAAAGTGTCGAACAAAATGCAACCGTGACACAATTGTGGCGCTTGAACATAATAAATACATGTGCGAGCTCTAAAGACATTTTTTTGCATAGTTAGACAAGTAACTGGCACAGACACAACAATATATCTGGGCCAATATGTATTGCCGATGCAGCATTTTGTATCCCAACCTATGAGATATTTGTAACATGTCCTATGGAGCTGCTTGATTGTTTTCACTCTTTTCTGATTCTCCTTTAGATTTCCTTGTAGAAAAGGATAATGACTATTGTGTATGCGAGACTCCATGTAACATGACACGGTTTGGTAAGGAGCTGTCCATGGTAAAGATCCCCAGTAAGGCTTCAGCACGATATCTGGCTAAGAAGTACAACAAAAGCGAGCAATACATAGCGTGAGTATATTAAATGATATGAACCTCTATGCTATTTGTGTATATCATACATGCTGAATTATAAGTGACTGATGATAAATGATGTATATGTTTATAGGAGTGATAGGAAGACGGTGTATTTGGGGGATAGACATTTTGTAAGAGTAAGGTCTTATGTAGCGACTACTGGGGCCAAGAACCAACCCATAGTTGAATAATTCTAGATTGATTCTGGCAATCACATAATTGGTAACCCAAAATCTATGAGAATGATAATTTGTCAAGTCGAAAAACACTAATTTGTACTTTAAGGCTAAGGTACCTCAAGGTAACAAAATTCTAATCTTAGAAATGGAGCACCATCTCCTCTGCCACAACATTAAATACAGTCAGGGACGGATTAAGATTGGATCTCTAAAATCTTTTGGCCTATTACATTTGGTGCCAGAACCAAGCTACTTTGGAAAGGAGGCAGTCACTTCTGTTTGCTTTCACTTCTGCAGTTTGGGGACCTTTTGAGGACCTTCAAAGTTACAAGAAAGACTCTTGTATACATGTCGTGAACTCGATTTCATGGCTGTAAGTCCATATCTTTATCATCTCTACAAGGCAGTATCAAACATGGTGGGTGAGTGGTATCGGTGGGCATGGGCCACCAATATTATGATCCACTACTGAATACAGTGGCATGTGGTATCATTTTCAAGCAGGAATGCCAAGTCATAGCTTTCTACAAGATACAAGACATTTATGCCAAGCTTATGGTTAACAATATTGCTGCAACTAATATCTGTGCCGGCTTGTGATAAATTTGGAATAGAAATAAATTGAAAGTGACCATCTCATACACCCATGCTGTGGCATTTAATAGATAAGTCTCGAGCTCAAATACAATTCCTAATTCTCAATTTGCTTTCAATTTGGCTCTCAGGACATATGCAGAGGCTCATGTTATTTGTCTAACAAACTCTTCAGAACAATTTTTGGAGGATAATATAAGTATCTCTCGAAACACAAAAACCATACTAATGGCCACTTGTGACTGAAGCCTTTTCTTAAGGAAAGCAGCCTAACATCTTCATAACAGACGGGAACATTCCTGTCAAGATATTTATAAGACTACTGAAGTCCAGCGGAGGGATTTAGTCTGTGAATATTAGAATTGATTGACAAGTTTTAATTAATAATCTCCCAGGGCTTCATCTACGGATTGACACTTTTTATGTCCGGCTGGAACAGGATAAACCCCTTTCTCTGGATAATGCTGAAAGAAGTAGTTCATTATGAACCTGGCTCCAAAGCTTCAACTTATAGGAGATTGCATCCGCCTGTTGACATTATGCCACTCAAAGTGCAGAGTTACGACACACTCGGCACTGAATATTAATTCCCCATGAATAACATATTGTGAATTAATAAACCATTGCATATTAAGGGATCCAAGTCTGCTCCGGGTGGCGGGAATAGCCTTTCAATCAGCTATGCTGTTACACTCTGTAAGATAGACATTGGATTGTTCTCCTGCTCTTATTGTTGGCGGATTTGCATTGCTTCTAGCATTAGAAAGAAAAGCCTCAATTTTGTTAAGTAAATCCATAAATCATTCATCTGTCAGATAACTAGCATGGGCATAGACAGCGGAAATACTCTGTACAGGAGATCTCTTTATTGTATGTTTTATTAAACTGTGGAAATGTGAGAAAGATGTAAAAGATGAAGAAATTGTATAATTATGTCTTTTTCCTTAAAGTGTACCTGGCATTTCTATGGAAAACTCCAATGTAGCAGAACTTTACCATTATTCATGTGTCATTGTACGTTCAAGCTGTGCAGCTCCATTTCTTCAATACAGAGGAGCAATCATCTGATGCTATGCAGGTTACCACAAGTGTAGAACAATCTACCACCTTCCTGAATACAGATAGCGGCAGTCAAAAAGGAGGAAGAGGTATACTGTGGCAGATCCTCCGGAGTCTGTAGAAGAAGAATAAGGCTTTGTATTAATAGAGCTGATTACTCATCTATGTATAAGACTTTTACAGTTTTACAAAACAAGTGCCCCCGATTGGTCCTCTGGCAGTAGCTTATCTTCCATAATAATGTAATAATGCCCAGGTTGGTCCTCTGGCAGTGGCTTACCTCTCATAATAATGCAAAGGTTGGTCTTCTGGCAGCGACTTATCTACCATAAAAATACCTGTGTTGGTCCACTGGCAGCGACTTATATCCGACTTTAATGCCCAGGTTGGTCCTCTGGCAGTGGCTAATCTCTCATAATAATGCCAAGGTTGGTCCTCTGGCAGTGACTTATCTCCCATAATAATGCACTGGTTAGTCTTCTTGTAGTGGGTTATCTCCTATAATAATGCCCAGGTTGGTCCTCTGGCAGTGGGTTATATCCCATAATAATGCCCAGGTTGGTCCTCTGGCAGTGGGTTATCTCCCATAATAATGCCCAGGTTGGTCCTCTGGCAGTGGGTTATCTCCCATAATAATGCCCAGGTTAGTCCTCTGGCAGTGACTTATCTCCCATAATAATGCCCAGGTTAGTCCTCTTGTAGTGGGTTATCTCCCATAATAATGCCCAGGTTGGTCCTCTTGTAGTGGGTTATCTCCCATAATAATGCCCAGGTTGGTCCTCTGGCAGTGACTTGTCTCCCATAATAATGCCCAGGTTGGTCCTCTTGTAGTGGGTTATCTCCCATAATAATGCCCAGGTTAGTCCTCTGGCAGTGACTTATCTCCCATAATAATGCCCAGGTTAGTCCTCTTGTAGTGGGTTATCTCCCATAATAATGCCCAGGTTGGTCCTCTGGCAGTGACTTGTCTCCCATAATAATGCCCAGGTTGGTCCTCCTGTAGTGGGTTATCTCCCATAATAATGCCCAGGTTAGTCCTCTTGCAGTGGGTTATCTCCCATAATAATGCCCAGGTTGGTCCTCTTGTAGTGGGTTATCTCCCATAATAATGCCCAGGTTAGTCCTCTTGCAGTGGGTTATCTCCCATAATAATGCCCAGGTTAGTCCTCTTGTAGTGGGTTATCTCCCATAATAATGCCCAGGTTGGTCCTCTGGCAGTGACTTGTCTCCCATAATAATGCCCAGGTTGGTCCTCTTGTAGTGGGTTATCTCCTATAATAATGCCCAGGTTAGTCCTCTGGCAGTGACTTATCTCCCATAATAATGCCCAGGTTAGTCCTCTTGTAGTGGGTTATCTCCCATAATAATGCCCAGGTTAGTCCTCTTGTAGTGGGTTATCTCCCATAATAATGCCCAGGTTGGTCCTCTGGCAGTGGGTTATCTCCCATAATAATGCCCAGGTTGGTCCTCTGGCAGTGACTTATCTCCCATAATAATGCCCAGGTTAGTCCTCTGGCAGTGGGTTATCTCCCATAATAATGCCCAGGTTGGTCCTTTGGCAGTGACTTGTCTCCCATAATAATGCCCAGGTTAGTCGTCCGGCAGTGGGTTATCTCCCATAATAATGCCCAGGTTGGTCCTTTGGCAGTGACTTGTCTCCCATAATAATGCCCAGGTTAGTCCTCTTGCAGTGGGTTATCTCCCATGATAATGCCCAGGTTAGTCCTCTTGCAGTGGGTTATCTCCCATAATAATGCCCGGGTTGGTCCTTTTGCAGTGGGTTATCTCCCATAATAATGCCCAGGTTGGTCCTCTGGCAGTGGGTTATCTCCCATAATAATGCCCAGGTTGGTCCTCTTGTAGTGGGTTATCTCCCATAATAATGCCCAGGTTAGTCCTCTTGCAGTGGGTTATCTCCCATAATAATGCCCAGGTTAGTCCTCTTGTAGTGGGTTATCTCCCATAATAATGCCCAGGTTGGTCCTCTGGCAGTGGGTTATCTCCCATAATAATGCCCAGGTTGGTCCTTTGGCAGTGACTTGTCTCCCATAATAATGCCCAGGTTAGTCCTCTTGCAGTGGGTTATCTCCCATGATAATGCCCAGATTAGTCCTCTTGCAGTGGGTTATCTCCCATGATAATGCCCAGATTAGTCCTCTTGCAGTGGGTTATCTCCCATAATAATGCCCAGGTTGGTCCTCTGGCAGTGACTTGTCTCCCATAATAATGCCCAGGTTGGTCCTCTGGCAGTGGGTTATCTCCCATAATAATGCCCGGGTTAGTCGTCTGGCAGTGGGTTATCTCCCATAATAATGCCCAGGTTGGTCCTCTTGTAGTGGGTTATCTCCCATAATAATGCCCAGGTTGGTCCTCTGGCAGTGGGTTATCTCCCATAATAATGCCCAGGTTGGTCCTCTGGCAGTGGGTTATCTCCCATAATAATGCCCGGGTTAGTCGTCTGGCAGTGGGTTATCTCCCATAATAATGCCCAGGTTGGTCCTCTGGCAGTGGGTTATCTCCCATAATAATGCCCAGGTTGGTCCTCTGGCAGTGGGTTATCTCCCATAATAATGCCCGGGTTAGTCGTCCGGCAGTGGGTTATCTCCCATAATAATGCCCAGGTTAGTCCTCTTGTAGTGGGTTATCTCCCATAATAATGCCCAGGTTGGTCCTCTGGCAGTGGGTTATCTCCCATAATAATGCCCGGGTTAGTCGTCTGGCAGTGGGTTATCTCCCATAATAATGCCCAGGTTGGTCCTCTTGTAGTGGGTTATCTCCCATAATAATGCCCAGGTTGGTCCTCTGGCAGTGGGTTATCTCCCATAATAATGCCCAGGTTGGTCCTCTTGTAGTGGGTTATCTCCCATAATAATGCCCGGGTTGGTCCTCTTGTAGTGGGTTATCTCCCATAATAATGCCCAGGTTGGTCCTCTTGTAGTGGGTTATCTCCCATAATAATGCCCAGGTTGGTCCTCTGGCAGTGGGTTATCTCCCATAATAATGCCCAGGTTGGTCCTCTTGTAGTGGGTTATCTCCCATAATAATGCCCAGGTTGGTCCTCTGGCAGTGGGTTATCTCCCATAATAATGCCCGGGTTAGTCGTCTGGCAGTGGGTTATCTCCCATAATAATGCCCAGGTTGGTCCTCTGGCAGTGGGTTATCTCCCATAATAATGCCCAGGTTGGTCCTCTGGCAGTGGGTTATCTCCCATAATAATGCCCGGGTTAGTCGTCCGGCAGTGGGTTATCTCCCATAATAATGCCCAGGTTAGTCCTCTTGTAGTGGGTTATCTCCCATAATAATGCCCAGGTTGGTCCTCTGGCAGTGGGTTATCTCCCATAATAATGCCCGGGTTAGTCGTCCGGCAGTGGGTTATCTTCCATATGTTGAATATGTTTTATTCTCTATCCGGAGGGAATCAAGACATCACCTATCACTTTAATCAGTCAGTCCTGTGGAAATTGACAAACATAGTTTGACCTTAATCTAAGAGTAAAGGCCCCTGAACAAAGGACCATGATCAGTACCCTAAAGATTGTCCCTCTATCATATCTGCTCTAGGTCCTGTTGTGACCACACTCTCTGTACCCCCTCAGGTTACGCCTCTGTTTCAAGGTGAATGTACACTTTTAATAGTAGGTATACCATAAACTTATATGTCTTTAGTGTAGATTATTTTCTACTTCTGTTACAATTCCTTACTGACTCTCACTGGCATATTCAACAGCTCCACCAACAGGTTACAGAGGTGATGGATTTTTAAGGCAACGGCTTTCTGAAATCATCACTATAAGAAACAATAAGATATAGACATTCCACAATAAAAAAAATTAAAAGCTGTAGGCATTGAAAAAAAAAAAGACTAAGGGGGTCATTTATTATAGTGAGGTCTCTTCATTTTTGGTTTTCAGAATTGTTTTTTTGGTGCTTATGAATAATAAGTGTTTTTAGATGGGAGTATTTTGAGAGATAGCAAACTGAACCATTGATTTCTATTGGTCTTTTCACGTGTCCGTTTTTTCACTGATGTGCAGACCATGAAATAAAATTGCAGCATGCGCTATTTTTTTCTCACATGCAGACCACGGAAGTCATTTTTCCTCAAATGTTGCAAGGCAACTAACTGGGCAGGACAGAAAATATATTAGAAAACCATCTTTTATTTTTGAGGATGTGAAAAAAATTGGTGTTATACGGATGAGAAAAAAATGGTTGCAGGGACAACACTGAGCGCACACGGATATCGCACGTCTGCATTTTTGCGGACACGCAACAGATACACCATCTGAGAATGTAACCTAAGAGAAGATAGTAAATTGTAACCAGTCTCCTTTTGGCAGTGGGTTATTTTAAAGAGAACAAATGATCATGCTTATCTAAATCCAACATGTCTGATACTTCGTTATTCTAACAGCTGGCATTAGATGCAATTGGGACACCATCCTACACAATGGGGGAGATTCATTATGGCTTCTCCGTGAGTTTTCAGGTGGAGAAACCACATGAATCTTCCAGTTCTTGCCAGTTCCTTGCAGGCTCAGACCCACGCACCACTATGGACATGTCAGGAGGAAAACCAGGTGGGGTGCGGGGCGACGGAGGGAGGACCAAGACATGAAAGCCCTGTAAACGATATTTTCTTAAGTGTGTAGACGATCTGGTCTAAAGGTTTGAACTGGCGAAGTTTCCGACTGTATTCACTAAGAAGCCGGAGTCTCTCAGAGGGAATAGAGGTGCACAAGCACCGGCGGAGGGAATTTTGAGACTGGCGTTCTACAAACCAGTCTTAATTATTTCCCTCCCAATAATAATAATAATTCTTTATTTATATAGCGCACACAGATTACGCAGCGCTACACAAAGCATGTCAAACTGGTCCCTGTCCCCATGGGGCTCACAATCTAAACAACCTAACAGTATGTTTTTGGATTATGAGAGGAAGCCAGAGTACACAGAGGAAACCCACGCAAACATGGAGAGAACATACAAACTCTTTGCAGATGTTGACCTGGGTGTGATTTGAACTCAGAACTCCAGCGCTGCAAGGCAGAAGTGCTACTCACTCAGCCACCGTGCCGCCCTAACCCTCAATGGATATTCAGCCGGTCCTGAGGATATTGGTCCATGAATCACATCAGTTTACCTCCATATGTTGGAAGTTATAGGAAGAACTAGAAATACAAAAGAACATCAGAAATATGACACAATCTTTTATAGACTTAAATATCTGTAAGATATCCCAATGCAGTTTACAGTATACTCCTTGGAAACACAATAGTTCAATACATTCACAGCCGAGTGTCTGTGAAAATGACTTTAAAATAGCAGCTCTGATATGTATCTGCTATGTATTTCTCAGTATCTAAATGCAGATATTTCCAAGTAGATGGCTGTGTGACATTGTAATAGGAAAAGAGTTCTGCATTAAAAGAAAATGTGTCTTTCAGCTGTATGGGAAATGGGAAATCAGCATCCCTGGTCAGATGTCTACTGCTGTGCTATAAGCATGCACACAGAGGAAAAGGTCAGCTATTTATTTTCCTATAAAGCACATTTTCATCAATCCAGCCTTGCTACTCTTTTAATCAGGTATTGAAGTAAGGATTAAATGCAGAGACAGTGGAAGTGTATAAATCTTCTGCAAAGCAACTGAGAACCAATTTCATACATTTAAAAGACCAAGCTATCAACATATGCATCATCACCCAGGCCGCACCACCCAGATTCAGAGGAAAAGAACTGAGCTATAAATAATGAAGGTATTGAACTGTGTTCCTCAAAGGGTGTACGACAGGGATGTTCCTTCATCCACAACACAAAAGTGGAGCAGATATACTAATCCTGCCTAAAATTTGGAATAATAGTTTTAAAGTGCACCATTATTATCCCAATTTCTGATCCTGGATGATAAATTTGATGCATCCTAAGACTTATTAATTTTAAGTTTATGCCACCTAATAAAGTAATGGAAAAAGAAAAGATGGTCAGTTTTTCAGGCACGTATTTCAATAGCAAAATTGGGTGATTTTTATACTCACATTTACTTACTTGTCCGGAGAAGTTCACATAAAGTGCATTGGCCGACGATTATGCCCTGTGCCGCGATTCACAAAGATCACTAAGATATCCTGCATGTGTCGCTTCCCCGCTTAGGTCCGACAGAGTTCACCTTCTTCTTCCTGGGGCAAGTAAGTGCTTGATCTTGTGACACAATTTGAAAGTTAAAACCCACACTCAGTTCGAATCAGTCGGATCGCCTCCCGATTTCTGTTGCATGAAAGCCAGCGCAGCTGTGCCAAAATCCGATCGCGTGCAACACAATCCCAGCGCAGACACCTATTAAATACCTGTCACAGCCGTGCAAAACCCGAATATGTCGGAAACTCCGGCAAAAGTGGATCCACGGACCCTTAGTAAATAAGCCCCAGTATGTGGCCAACTGACCTTATAGTATCCACTTTATTAATTCACTGACTCAGGTCAGTCACACATTTGTTATAACCCAGGGAAACCAATCAGATCTCAGCTTTAATTTTATAAACAGCTGTGGGGAAATGAAAGTTGAGCTCTGATTGATTGTCATGGGCAACTAGAACAGTGTTACTTCGCAGACACTAATAATAAATTTCCCCCCAGTGTCAATGTAAGATCTGACTTGGGTGCATCTTAGTCAGATTTTCACATCTGATCTTTATAGGTCTGAGCTACTTCCTTGAAATACCTTAAAAAAAAATTACATGGAACTAGGCAAGGTTGTCCTCTCTCCCCCTTATTATACGCCCTGGTAATAGAGCACCTCCTAATCGCCATCCGAACACATCCAGATATCTTAGGGATTAAACTAAATGACCAGGAATACAAATGCTCCGCATTTGCGGACGATGTCCTTTTATACCTAACCAAACCGAGCTCTTCACTACCTCCACTTATGCAAGTCCTCATCACTTTTGGTCATTTTAGCAACCATAAGATCAATATTACAAAAAGTCGGGCAATGGGAATAGGCCTTTCCGACACTGAAACGCAGGACTTAAGCACAAGATTTCCTTTTACCTGGCAACACAAGGCCATCACCTATTTAGGTATCCAAATTCCATCAGACACTAAACACACATACGCTTTAAATTTTGACACCTTTATACAAAACACAAAAAGGGAACTAGTGAATTGGGCATCCAAACAAAACTCCTGGGTAGGAAGAGTCAACTGCATCAAAATGACGCTATTACCAAGACTCCTATATCTCTTCCAGACTGTTCCATTAGCACTACCTAAACTATTCTTCCAGAAACTGTCCAAACTCATCAATAAATTCATCTGGTCTGACTCTCCACCCAGATTAGCAAGATCAACACTGATTCGGAGAAAAATACAGGGGGGACTGGGTCTTCCTGATTACAAGAGCTATTACCTGGCTGCCACATACACGAGGATACTAGACTGGTTTCATAACAAAAAAGACAAACTTTGGGTACAGCTAGAGGACAATCTCTCCCCGGTACCACTAACCACCTTACCTTGGTCTCACTCCTATTCCTCCTTCACTCATCGCCAAAATACTCTTCCCTTCATCGCTTCACAGGTACTAAAAACACTAAAAAAAATTGATCCCCCCACACGCCTGTTTAACCCAGACGGTCCCATGACACCTATCACAGACAATCCAGAATTTCCACCGGGGACACACCACGAGTTCCTAAGCCTTATTAGAACTTGCGCACCACTTAGGTTTAATGACCTAATAGAAAACGCCTCCCTTCGCCCCTTCAATAACATACATGTTCCTAACTCAGACTCCTCCCGTATGCAATGGGACTATACCCAATTGCTCCAATTCTACAATGCATACAAGGGACAACTTAACCTCCACCGAAATCTACAGCCCTTCGAACACCTGTGTCTCTCCCACTCAGCTATCCCACACTCAATATCAGTCATATATGGTCTATTCCAAGACAGGTGGGCAAAGGTTATCCCTCCCTATGTGAAAGCATGGGAGAACGAGTTAGGGACAACTTTCACACCAGAGGACTGGCAAAAAGCTTATGAATTATGCCATAAAGTCTCTATCTCAGGCAAAGCACAGGAAACAAATTTTAAAATTTTGTCCAGATGGTACTGGACCCCAGCTAAGCTTAGCACTATTTACCCCACCTCTTCCTCAGAATGTTGGAGATGCCGACAAAGTGTAGGTAACATGCTACACATTTGGTGGGAATGCCCTGCCTTACAATCTTTTTGGACACGTGTAGTCGACATAACAAACAAAGTGACTGGACTATCAATAAGTAACGACCCTTCTCAACTACTATTATCCATACTACCAATGTCCATATCAAAAGCTAAAAGATCCATAGTTGGATTCCTCCTAATAGCAGCCCGTTCCCTGATCCCAAGACTGTGGAAATCCACAAGAATACCTTCCATGTCGGACTGGTTTGCAGAGATTTTACATTTACAGAGGATGGAGGAACTCACCGCAGACCTCCACCACACTGCGGATAACCATGCAATGAAGTGGTCCCCCTGGTCAGACTTCGTGAACTCCCCCGAGTTCGGGACACTGACAGATTAGATTCCTACCCACATACACTTTCCCTCCCCCTTTGCCCTCCCCCCTCGTCCCTAATATATCCCGTAAGTTGTAGAGTTCAATACTACTTGTTTAAAGTAAATATGGTTCAAGAATAAAGTAATTATACAATAGATGATAGTTAAACTGGATGACTATTTGGCTTATGTAAACGTTTGTGATATGTGCATCTAAAAACGCAGCTTATCCTAGCTTGTTAATATTATAACAGAATGCTACTACTGTATACATGTCTTTCATTTGACTTACAATAAAGGAATTTGAAAAAAAAAAAAAAAAAATTACATCCATGGCATCCTAGTGCAGACAGGTTTTTTCCACATCATGGATCAGAGTAGTGCATGCTGCTTTTTTTGTTGATAGGATGAGATCATTGGACTGTAAAAAACATTTGGTGTGTGCATTGCACAGTAGACTGTCAATGAGTCTATCAATGTAGACTTGGAATCCACTACGGGAAAACCGTGTGTGGGCAAGGGACCTAACTCATCTGGCTTTACAGATAAGATAAAAACTTTGCAAGGGCTATTGACTGGAGGCGTCTATATAGCTTTTGGACTGATAGACAAGTCTGGTGACTGCATTAAAAATAAAATTTCTCCTCTATAATCTATTAAGTGGAAGACCGATTAGTAGGGTTGATCAGTATGGTGTTACTGTAGTCTAGACATGATTTTGTTCAGGGGGACAATTCGAGTTTTAAAGGTTTCAGTTGTAAGAAATTGGCTCACATTAGAAATGTTTTATGAGATGCATGTGGCAAGAACGTGCAACTGATTGTATATACAGTGCAAAGAAGAGGCCAGGGTTCAGAACAACCCCAAGACAGTGCTGCCTCAGAGTTATGAAGGAGTTAGAGAGGTTGGGGTTGGGTTGGCTAGTAGATGGTAGAAAAACAAAAAGAGTAAGTTTCAAGAATAGAGAGTGCATGAAGTTATAGACAGCAGAGAGACAATCATTGGTGTTCTGGAGTGAGGCAGGGGTGATTTATATGCAGAAGTATATAGCTGTGTATCATCAGCATAAAGATAATACCGGAAACCAAATCTGCTGATGGTTTGTCTGATGGGGACAGTATAGAGGGAAAAACCCTAGGACTGAGCCCTGAGGAACACCGAGATAATAGTCCCCTTTGGATTTGGCAGTGATGAGATCACTGGAGACTTTAGGAAGAGCAGTTACAGTGGAGTGAATAGTGCAGAAACCATATTGTAGGGGATCAAGGAGAGAGTTAGCTGAGAATAGAGCAGGCATTTCAGAAGTTCGAAGATGAGGGTGAGGTTTGTAGTTTGTGTAGAGATCGGTCAGTAGTTTATAGCAATGGAAAGGTCCATGGAAGTTTCTTTAGTAATGGGCTAACAGTATTTCTTGAAAGAAGAGAGAAAGATATGGAAGTACACATCACTCATTGGGTACCCAAACAGACATTCAGTCATTAATAAGGTATCATTCAGAACATAGTACAAACTGTCAGCATTATTTTATTGGTTTTTATGTTGACTAATTGAGAAATGTTATAAAACTAAGAAAATAACTGATCTAGGACAATGTATTGCTGGAAATGTTGTATAATGCAGTTACTAGTTCTTTTCCACAAAGAAGAAATAAACTGGGTATAGTTAACACTTCCAATGGATGCAACCTTTTCTCCTCTACCATAAATTAGATTCTACTCAGTTAATCCATAGAATATGTCATTGATTGAAGTTTCACCCCCAAGGTAATGGATAGTTTCCTTCTACTAAAAAAGCCAATATGTGCATCTATCACTCCAGCAGAAAAGCTGGCCGGCATAGAATATACTTTGGCATTTAAGATAAAGATTACATAACATACACTTACATAACATAGTCTACACATATAAACGCGTATTAAAATTCACAATGCTACCTAATATTCAATAAGATGATATGGGTAGATCAAAGAGTTAATATAGATGTCATTGGAAAGCATCAAGGGCCATCAGTAGAAGAAAACATTAGATGTCAATGACTGCCGAAGGAGGATAAGGGTACCCCTTCTTTTGCCTAACGGCAAGGCATGAAGTCACCAGCTTAAGAACTTCCAAACTGATAAATCTTTACAGCCTTCCTTCAAATGTAACATCTTTATTGAAGCCGATGGGTATGGAATGGTGTTGTCCACAGTTGCAAACTAGAAGTTCTGTATGGAAACTGATGAATCTTGACAGCCGTGTTGTGACATCAAGCCCTACAGGTCTTCTATATATAAAGTTACTTTGGAATGGAAGGATATAAAGGAGAGTTATACTGGTTAAATCGTACTTTGTCTGTGTTTTTATGACTGGCCTTCAGACGAAGAGTTGGAAGGTTTTGACATAGGCCAAAGCTTTTCTGACAACAATTTGTAAAATCTTATAGATGTCCCAGAGGTTGATTCAATCAGCAGGGTGTATGAAGAAGATGGTGAGACGTGAATAGATGCTGACAAGGACCTGTCTCTCTGTATATAATTTCAGAATATATATGCAAAAATCAAGCTTTGACTTGTTTAGATGATTTTGTTAGGAAGTAGAAATCAAGATATTTCTTCAAAAGTGGAAGAAATGTCGTCTATGAAACTGGTAGTCCACACATCAGAAAGCCCATGAAGCCGTGCCTTCTCCATTGTTGTGGGGGCTTTCCTATATTTTTCCTGATAGTGAATCAGATATAAGTGGAGTTGCTTTTCTGCTGTTCTGTTGAGCTATTGTTAATGTTTACTGGCTTTTAGAAGAAACGTATGATTCTTGGCAAGCGGTCGTAATTATCTACCGCACATTGGCAGCTATTATTGTTATTGGTACCATAGCAATACTTGTTGAATAAAATTCAACAATTTAGATTGCATTTTAGACTGTAGGAGGTCTGAAGGTGTTTTCTCCTATGTTTTTTATAGTTTTTTTTTATTGCTCTCCAATATAATATATTCGTAAACTGTATAATAATGTAATCATTCTAAGTTGTGCAATAATGATGCATAGTTACATGGAAATGGTTGTGCTGTAAAGTTAGTTATATACTTTATTTAACTGTAAGCTAGCGCTCATTCCAATAGCACTCATGGCTAAAAACCATTTCTTTCAAAGCCCCCTTCCTAATGTCTTAAAGGAAATCAACTAGTGAAAATAACAAAAAAAGGAACACACATATGCTCCTTTTCACCTTAATCCTGGTGCTGTTCAGTGGTAGTCTTGACACACTGGGATCCCTAGAAAAAAAGTTATAATTAGTGGCACGGAGAGTGGGGACAAGATTCTTCTAGTGTGAAGTCACCTCACTCCCTCATGCTCCCAGCATGGGGAGAGGGAGGTGGCGAGGGCTTGCATAATTAGCAGCCCGAAGCATCGGACATCTTGTGCCCATGCTCAGTGTTGCTAATTATAGGTTTGTTTTCTAGGTGATCCCAGCATGTCAAGACAAGCGACAGACTGTGCCGTGTTCAAGTTGAAGAGAAGAGTAGGTGAGTATTTGTAGGGTTTTTTGTTATTTCCACTGAATGATTTCCTCTAAACATGCAAACTCATGTGCTATCAAAGGGTGTGAGGAATAAGCCACAGTCTCAGACACCTATGTAAGAATAAAGGAACCGGCATATTGCAACATGTTTTGCCCATTTACCCTAACGACAGGTTCCTGTAGCTCCTACTCACACAGACACAAACCTGTATTTCTTTAAAAATAAAATTTAAAAAAAAGGCCCGAGCAGCATGAAAAAAAAAACTGCTTGGGAGAGAGGTCCCCCGAGTCAAGTGGGTGGTTCAGAGACTCCTCCAAGTCATGATGTCACACTCCCTTTGCTTCCTCCTCACTGCCTCCCTTTTGACCTCTCGGTACACTTCTCTGACTTCAGACATGAGCAGTGAGCAGTGGAGTCTTCACCACGGCTTTACTACATTTGCACAAGTGTAAAATTTCAACACTTCGCTCTACTCCCAGCTCTGATCATTCACAGTGTGGAGTCATTACCACTGCTTCACTATGCATGCAGTCCATTATTCAACTAATAGAGATGTTCCAAAATCACAATTACAATGTGTCTAAGGTGAACTAAAAAAACATTATTTTTGTATTTTTTATGATTCCCCTCTGAAGTACCTTGCATCATATAGACTTACAGACGATTGTCATATTGTTTCCAAAACTAGGAGTCCTTATGTTATCTCTGTAAGAAGTCATTTTTTTTTGTTCTGTACAATGCTGTGAAGATCCGAGTTGGATGCTTAAGTTTCCGGCTGGCACGCAGACAGACTCTCAGATAATGTAAAGGCAACCTGCTGTGGCGGATTCTCTTAACATTTCAATATAGCTCTGAAATAAATTCTCAAACAAATTACAGTGTGTATAGATTTTATGCATTTTAATTAAAGAACGATAATTGATGGGCTGGACACAGCCCAGAATCTGGATTGCTGCAACATCCAAAACCGTTTTTTTTTTTTCTGTAGTGTTATTGTTGCTTCTCTTTCCACTCTACTAAAAGAAACGGTTATCAGCTCTACAGTCACATATAAACTAAACATATGGTCTTGTAGATGAAGTGTCCTGCATGATGAGCATGCCTCTCTTGGGAAAATCTGTGACCTGAATGCAGAGAGATCTTAATTTTTATTTATATGCATATGAGAAATGTAAAGCATCGTGGGAGTGGCCACAAGATTCTCTTGCCCAATTTCATAGGTAGAGCAGGACACTATCAATCATAAATGGAAGGTGCTAGGGGGTTACACTGTACATGAGAAGGGTGCACCAATGTCCATGGCCTCACCCATGGTGCATCAGTGCTCATTTGCATATAAATAAAAATGGGGAATTTGGTTTATTCAGGCCACAGTTTTTTCTCTGGAACAGCAAGTTTATGGCGCAGGCCCACAAGGCCATATGTTTAATTTTGGATGTGACTATTTTAACCCCTTTCCCACAACAGGTTTATCATACATCTTTATTCACTGTCTCCAACAGGGAGAACATTCTGGTTCTGGATATTTTCTTTGAAGCACTGAACTATGAAACTATAGAACAGAAGAAGGCATACGAGGTGGCTGGACTTCTTGGTAAGATATCTCATTAGCCAAAATGTGGTTTTAGAGCATATTCATTGGGGGAAGGGGATGTATAATTGCATACATTTCTAAATCTGCTCATTTGCGCTAAATTTAAATCTGAATTAATCTTTCATATCCAGATATCTTAGACTACGAAAAATAGGGTCAGAAGGTAAGAGTTCTCCTTCTGGAGACTGCCAATTAAGGCCACAGTGTAGGCGTGTGGAGACTTATAGCCATGGGATTCTGGGAAAATATGCAAATAAGTTTTCCAGGATGGGATAAGTATAAACCATGCCTCTTTTAGCTACCTAAAAGAGATTCTGTTCTGTAATAGATATACTGGTTTGGTTTTGATCCTGCATTATGTTGTAAGGCTTCTTGTAGGTCATGCTTGATGTCAGGGGAACTGCCATAAAAGGTAGCTAAAAGAGGCGTGGTTTTCCTTAACCCATCCAGGAAAACTTATTTGCACATATACTACTAAGAATACTAATTCAGGCTCCATTCACACAATCATATTGGCACCCATGATCTAGCCCCCATTGAGGTATATCACACCCAGGCATGTGACCTAACTCGTGCTTGATTTTCGGCTGGACCACTCATTTCCCTATGGAGGAGGGAACCCCCTTCTCCACCTATCTGTGTGCTTTGTCCAGGTTCTGGTCCAGGTGAAGCAAACTAATGTGCATGAATTCTCAGGCTCAAATCTCTTTTTTTAAACTTTTTGGTCAAAAAGTTGCAAATCCACAACTACAAAATACACCTAAAGAACTCCAAAGACACTCCAAAATGCTGCCTTATGAAAACAATATGTTTGACTACCTTAAATGAAAAAAATAAAACATGCACATCTGCATTAAAAGGACATTTGAAGTATCTTAGAAAGTTCTCTGATTTCTCCCAAAACGGCTTCTTGATTAATTATTGGACTTCGCATGTGAAAAGTTTAAGCCTGCTTCAGCCCATTATAACTTTTTTTTGTTATGTGGTATGATAACCATAACGCACTAGACCATTCGCTTATGATTATAGAGTAACCTTATTGGTTGTCCTTGTTGATAGATGAAGATAAGATTAAGAAGGAACTCTGGGATACTCTGAACTCCTTTCTTAGAGGGATATTGAATAAAGAGATTATCTATATGTGTAAGCATTTTGTAAGGCAGGAAGAGTGTCTGAAAGGTGAAGTAAAAAAAAAGAGAGAGGGAATTTTAGATTAGCAGTACTAACCTCTCTGCGTAAACATACAATAAAGCTCAAGAGGAATATAATTTTTTTTTTTTTAATAAGGCCTTGCATAAGCAATTTTTTTTGGATCAGAAAGCACATTTCGAGAGTGGTCTTCCTACCAAGGGACTATTACAGAAAAGTAAGACACCACAGGAGTTAAATAGAATTTTAGCTATTAAGAATACGTTTGGGGAGATCACCTCCAAGGAAGAGGGTATTAAAGATATTTTTCTACAGTTTTTCAGAATATTTACTCTTCGGATTTGGATGTCGCTTTAGATTAAATAAAGGATTATCTGGAAAGATTAGACTTCTCTAGTTTAGGAAGTGAAGACAGATATAAATTGTCTTCCCTTATTACAATTAGGGAATTGGAAGAGACAGTGGCTTCCTGTAGATGGCCTCCTTCTTGAGATGGGCTCCCTCTTCAGATTTATAGGAGATTTAGGCGATAATTGCCCCAATTCATAAAAAGAATAAAAACCCACTTGAAAGTGAGTCATGTCGTCCGGCCCGGCTCTTATCCATGAGGATCAGTGTGATTTTGTCTGAGGCCGGTATATTAGAACAAACATTAGGTGTTTACTTGCTAGTATACAGTTTGGCCAGGGGGATACCTGCTCCATCCTGTCTATAGGCACTTCTAAGGAATTTGACAGAGTGTAGTGGATCTTTCTCTGGGAGGTGATGTATAGAAGATTTGGGGTGGGGAAAAGATTTGCGGAGTGGGTGGAACTTTTCAATGTCACACAGAAGACTTGTGTGAATGGTGATTATTTTCCTTCTTTCTGTTGTTGAGGGATACAAGGCAAGAGTGTCCCCCGATAACCATTGTTATGTGCGATGTTTAGAAAACCATTAGCCTTGAAGATAAGAGCAATTAAATAGATAGCGGAGTGGAGGTGGGGGGCAGATTTGGAGGAAGCCAAAATAAGAACATCCTATATGTAGACAATGTCTTTCTTTGACTTAAATATTTGGAGGTGTCAGACATTTTGGGGCTCTGGACTTGAGATTAATTTACAAAATTCTACTTTAGTTCATTTTGATAACTGCAATTTTTCATTACAGGAGATAGTCTATTTAAAGGAGTTACAATCCTTTGAATCTTTTGGATTAAAGGTCAGCCCCAGAGTTGTAGAGCATACTGTGTTGGACCTGACTCCTTTGTTGAAAAAGATTAAGTTAAAAGCTAGCAGCAGGTCTAATCTTCCATTAGAGAGTAGTATTGGTTAGAAGTATAATCTTGCCCCAGTTATTGTATGTTTTATGTAATTGTCCATGTTGATAGATAAAAAAATTGGTTTGGTTATATTCGAGCCTTATAAATTGATTTGTGGGAAAAACGTGTACATTAAACAGGAGGTTCTAATGTGAGATGGGGGGAAGAGGGGGATTGTCTCTTCCCTCCTTTAATCATTATCTGGCTACACAAATGCAATTTATTGGGGAGAATAAAAGATCTGTAATTTTTGCGTTGTCTAATTTTACAGGAACTAAGTATGATTCATTATTTTGCCTTGTAGAGTCAGGACAATAAGACAAACGGAATGTTAAAAATGTACTTATGTACTTATTTATTAGTAAATACCTTGAAAGAATTCAGGAATTTGTTAGGTGTTAAAAGAGCCTTCAAATTTACACCATTATGAAGGAATATCAATATCCCAGAACTGTATAAAATGGAAGATATACGTGGGGATTAAACTACTCGTACACATTGGGGTGGATGGGGTGTTGCCAACTTGTGAAATATGGGAGAGACGTGCGATACTGTCTATTAAGGATTTATTTAGATAAGGTCATGCAATCCATAAGTAAGAATAGGGAATAGGTGGAGGAATTCTCTAATTGTAGATTTATATTTGAGATGGTGTTTGCACCCAAAAAAATTAAGCACCAATATATTATTTTTTAGGAATATTTTAGATCAAGATATTACACATGTCAGTTGTCAGTCAGCTGAAACGGGTGAAAGACGTTGGGCTGATTGAAGAAGAACTATATACAAATATACAATAATGTGTGTATCTCCACCATTAATTTAAATCACACAACTAAAAATTTTATATAGAATTTATTTTTCACCAGATTTAATGTTTAAGATGGGTTTTTAAGATAATTCATGTTGTTATAGATGGCAGATACCTACTGCAGATGTATTCCATATTTTATGGGCATGTCCCATGATTGACAAATACTGGCAAGGGGTGATTGATTTATTAGAAGGGAACTTTGGGTTTTCTTTATCTTGTACTGCAGTTATAGGGATATTGGGATAAAGCTCCAAGGAAAAAAGGAGTTGATTCTAAAACTTAATTTTATTGCTAGGCTGATTCTTGTCAAACATTTGAAAGTTACCAAGGCTCCAGAGGTAAGGGAATGGTTAAGTAGAAAGAATTAAGGCATATGAAAGAGCCTATGAGAGATGATATAGGGAGGGAAACATGATAAACTGTATATGGGAACAATGGAAAGTAAGTTTGGCTTAGGAGTTTTTTTTCCTTCTCTCTTCATCATTTGCAAAATACCCAGCATGGGGTAAGGGGTGGGGAATGTATGGATTGTCATAAAATAATGTTTTGTAACATTTGTATTATACTACTATGCTATCTTTATTTTTAAGAAAAAGTGTTGCATTTTCAGTTATTACATTTAGTATTTTTTTTACTTTTTAATGATGAAACAATTTAAAATGAAGAGAAATTTAAGAATCTACATACAAACACCTTTGATGGAACCTTTACTGATCTGCGGCAGTTCCTCTAACTTACCCCTCTTTTCCTTTCAGTCAATATGCCGCTATCTTTTGCTATACTCTTGTTTAGGAAGCAGCCATCATCTCTTGGACTTGTCATTGTACCTCTGGAGTTTTGCAATGTGTTAAATGATATTCCTTTTGTGACTAGGGAACTTCATTCAGCAGATAAAGCAGTTTGGTGTGACAGGGAACATGACTTTCTTAGAATGCAATCCCTGGGTACATGAGCTATGGAGAACTTTTTCCTTAAAGAGTAACTGTAAAGGTTTTATTTCCCACAAATCAATAGCTCTTGGGATGTAAAACAACTTTGCCTATTATCTTTGTTACCTATATTCAGCAGTTTCCTGCTCCACAGATTATATCAGTGCTGCAATAGCTGCTTCCTCTCCATGTACTGACAAACCCTGGAGTCCATACTTTCTTTATACTTTGTGTTTGAGTTGGTTTCATGGGAGGGGAGGAGCTGCTTCTCCCTGCTCGCAGAGGAGGAGGTCATGTGACAGAACTCTCTCTATGTATGTAGCAGAGTTGGATGTGTTCCAAGACAGTGGTTACAGATGTCTCCTGCACAGAATAGTGAGCTACAAGATCTTCCCTATTCCCTATCAATCCCTCCATCCCAGTTTGTGATTCTACAGAACTTTCTCTGTCTCTTTTTGCATCTCCTGCTGCTCCCTTACCCCACCTTGTCATCGGCAGTAATAGCTCTGTGCAGATAAGCTATTAACCCCTAGTGCTCACACAGCATAGGCATAGACTTCATGTAGTAATTATTTCTACCACTTATTACATGTCCCCTGCTCCTCCATGTGATTGAAGCTGCCAGGCTAGTCTTCATATACATCCTGGGGCATATTTATCATAGGCCCGCTGCAGGGCCTGGCATAGAAATAAACGCAACCGCCGACTTGCAAACCGGCGGCCGGACGCCCCCCCCCCCTCACGCCTCTTCATGCCCCACTCACTTGAAGGTGCCGGAGAGGGCAAAATAGTCGCAAGTGCTAGCAATAAGCTGAAGTGGCTCAGAGGTCCTGATAAAAATGCCCCCCTGTATGTGCACGGTGCAGTGTCCAGTGGATTTACTTGTGGGAAACTATATGGATTTAATGCTAAATTACTTTGCGAGAAAACACAAGGCATAATGGGATCTGTGGGCAAGCCAACTGGCCTCAGCCTTAGGACATAGACTGAGAGATATTAGTCTCCGCCCACTTCACCTCCGGTGAGAAAAATTTTTGTCAAACGTTTTCAGAACAGAAAATGACATAACTTTGGAAAGAAAAGAACGAGCATCGTTCTGTTTGTTTTCAGAGGGTGAATTACATATAATAATTTGGTAAAATAACTATAACTTTACATTGCTGAGAAAATCAAAGCGATGGAAGATAATATTACTGCTATTAAAAGAAAGAAATTTGAGCGTGACGTTATTGATTATCGCAACAACGAAGTCTATGTGTGGAAACGACGAGAGCAGGGCTCATATGCCAACACAAGCACGCCTAAATCTATCTTGAAAAAGCGAAACAAAAGGGGCAGAAAGAGATATTATAATTCCCGAGTTAGCTTCTCGGAAACAGAAGAATCTAGAGACAGTTTGTCCTCAAATCAAATGTCTTCTCAAACGGAAGACGAGCGGAATGGAGCAAGACGAAAAAACAAAGACACCACGAATAAATCCAAGCCAGGAGAGAATCAAAGACCATCCAACAAACCGTCAAAAAACGGATCAGACGGTCAGGACGTAAACATAAGAAACATGGGAGTGAAAACTCGGGCCAAGAAGGACACTTAACAGAATCTGTTATAAATCTCTCTAGTAGAAATTTGTCTGATAACCAACTAAAAATATTAGCCAAAGGTCTTAAGTTTTCCCCTACAGTGGACTTTAACCTATTTAATACATTACTGGACATTAATAAATTAGCACGTAATATCACAGTAAAGAAACATTTTAATGACGTGGCTATATCAAACATGAGTACAGGAGACATAAGTGAGAGTCCTACAACTCCTACCAACAAACATAATGAATATATAGCAGACCTTATGAGATCAGATGTCATGATAAGCAATTTCCAAGAGCAGGAAAATGTATTGACACTCAGGTCATTAGAATGTGAACAGTGTGAAGTCAATGATTGGGTCAATTGTGAATTTCATACCACCAACGTGGATTTCTACCCTATTAATTCACGGGTCCCTGCCCTAGACCATTTTCAAGACATAGTTGAAAAAGAATTAGTAGCACTACATAAAAAAGTGAAAGAAAAGGATTTACATCAAACACATCAGAACCTATCTAAGGGTGAAAGGGAGGCCCTTAAACAACTTAAAGAGGATTCAGATTTAATTATTAGGTCTGCGGACAAAGGGGGAGCCATAGTAGTGATGGATGCCGCCCTCTATAAGATCCTTAATGAAAATATGCTGAGGGATAAAAACACTTATCGCACCTTAGAGTCTAATCCCACCAGTTTAGTTCAAAAACGCTTATTAAAAATACTTGATGAGGGGGTTACACTTGGCATCATCACACAGAGAGAGAAAGACTTTCTTTACGTGGCAGATCCTATCACTCCAGTCTTTCATTCACTCCCCAAAGTTCACAAGAATTGTTTCCCACCACCTTTAAGACCTATTGTGGCTGGGATAGGGGGGGGGGGTGAAAGACTGGGTGAATGGCTGGATCACTTCCTCCAGCCTATTACTAGAGTTACTCCATCGTTCTTACGTGACACAAAGCATTTGTTACAAGTTATGAAAGATTTCGAATGGCAAGAGGAATTTAAATGGGTGTCATGCGACGTCACCGCTCTGTATTCTTCTATACCGCATGAATTAGGTCTTCTTTTCTTACGAAGACACCTGGATAGGTATAGTACATACAGCACCGTTCTAAAAGAATACATAATTCTCACCACTGGATTTTTACTCCATAATAATTTTTTCTACTTCGACGGCACATATTACTTGCAAGTGGAGGGGGCCCCGATGGGGGCCAAATTCTCCCCCTCCCTTGCTAACATATATATGTCACAATGGGAGGAGACTTACATTTTCTCACCCTCCAACCCACACCGGGCGTCTATAGTATGGTTTGGTCGGTACATAGACGACCTGGTGTGGGTGTGGAGGGGGTCAGAAATTATGTTTACAGAGTTTGTAAATTATCTCAATGATAATCCAATGAACTTAAAATTTACGTCCATGTTTGGAGGGAACTCAATCCCATTTTTGGATGTTACCTTAATAGGAGAGAACAATAGGGTTAAGAGTGTACCTTACAGGAAAGAAATGGCAAGAAACAGCACCCTACTAGCATCCTCATGTCATCCCCCCCATGTTACACAAAATATACCATATGGGGAGCTAATACGTCTTAGGAGGAACTGCTCCGATGACGATGTCTATGAAAAGGAGAAAATGAACCTTAAAGTCAGACTTAATCGGAGAGGATATCACAAATCAGTAGTCGACAAAGCGTCAAGTAGGGCATGCAATTTGAAGCAACAAGATCTATTAATTGACAAATCGAAACATAGAGAAAGAGGGGTGAGTTCTGCAACACAGGAATCAAAAACTTCCATAATATTTACCACAACATACAGCAGGCAATTTAAAGAAATCACAAAAATCGTCCAAAAATATGTCCCGATCCTACTACAAGATTCCACTTTATACACTTTGTTAAATAATGGCATTAAATGTGTGGCGAAAAGAGCTCCCACGTTGGGGAGTGCACTCTCACCCAGTCTGTTTAAAAGTCAAAAAATCAACACGACTTGGCTAAACACCAAAGGCTGTTATAGGTGTGGCCACACACAGTGCAAAGCATGTAGTTATATTACAGTAGATTCGAGTATAACATCCTGTACCACTAACAGGAGTTATCCTATTCAGTCATATCTCAACTGCAATACTAGTAATGCTATTTACTCGATTAAATGCACTAAGTGCAATGTACAATATATAGGTCATACCACAGGTCCTCTGAAAATTAGGATCCGTCGTCACTTATCGGATATCACCAATGAGTCAGTAGGCATTTCTGCAGCGTCGAGACACTTCAGAGAGATACATGGCAAATCTGCATGTTATTTTACATGGACTGGGTTTGAGAAGGTGACACATCCAATTAGGGGGGGCAATATGAAAAGAAAGTTATTGAATAGGGAGAGTTATTGGATTTTTGTAATGGAAAGCAGAGCACCACAAGGTATGAACAAGAGACAGGACATCATATTAACGTATTAAGAGGAAGTTTATTTCATACATATATTTGTATCATTAAGATGTATATATATTGTTTCCCCCCTCTCCCTTTGTATATCCCTCTCTCTCCTCTCCTACCCATGTGGGCGGCCTCATGGTGGTCTGCATATTTTGCATATTAATTATATATGGTGTGATTTTCAACGATTCCTTAGTATTGACCGATGTGCTACAAAATGTATTTGTGCTTAATTCCTGAGGCAGTGCTGCTTTTTTGATAATGTTTGGCACTTTATTTCTCTCGCTCTTTTTCACGATTTTTGAAATATTAATATTTATATTTAATATTCCGGAACATCTGTTTACACATGTCTATGTGCAATTCGTAATTCACTAGATTATGGTTATTCAGTTCCTTTGTACGGTAACTTATGTCTAAGCCAACACACAATATTGTTGTACAATGTCATTACAATGGCCTTTGACATATTTTATTCACACAGTTGTTGTTTTTAATTCCACACTCACCTTTGTCACTTTGTTCCGGACTTCGCTCCCGGTCATGTGACCGAGTGAGAGGAGGTCATGTGATCGGGGAGGCGCGGCCCGGCTCAGGTGACCAAGCAACAAGGAGGGCGTTCCCTACCTTGACCCACCCAGCTGATCAGCTTTAAAGGTGAGCGTGGTATGTTAGTAGACAGGTTAAGATTAAGACGGTTATCCGTCGAAACGCGTCAACCTACCTGTATCCTCATGTATATGGCGTTTTAACTAATAAAAGAGGAAAATATTGGCATCGTACCCATGTGAAGGCTATCGTGTGTGCCGGTTTATCACTGTTTTCCCTATAACTTTACAGTTACCCTTTAAAAAGTCATATTGATGTTTCATCTGGGTGCTCTGTTCCCCAGAATGGATCGCTGCTGTGCATACAATAAAAAAAATTTTTATAATTCCATTGTAACCTTGAGGACAGCTTTATTTTAGTTTTTTTGGCCTGGTGGGTGATTTCTTTGTGATTTTGACCAAATTGTCATATTTGATTCCCCCTATTAAAACATGCTCCTCACCTGTTTCTTTCCAGAGTCGATTTCTGTTGTGTAGCTACTTGTCAGGAATTTTCCTCAAAGGTAGTGAAGTGGGTGGAAACTAAACTCTACCTGTGCTAAAGTTCAGTCAATTATAAGATGCCCTCACTTCCCATGATGCCTGGTGTTCTCTCCTAAAATAACTTAGGTCTTGAGGTCTGAACAAAACTGCAATGCATTGTATAAGGGATAATGGTATCCCATGTGTAAATCCCTTAGTGGAACAGTATTAAAAAAAGTTAAAATAATGTTTTTTTAAAAATTAAATTATAAAAATCAGGTCCGACGGAGTTCACCTTCTTCTTCCTGGTGCATATAAGTGCATTGTTTTGCGACACAATTTGAACCTTAAATCCCACGCTCAGTCCGAATCAGTTGCATCGTCCAATGGCCCGCCCCCCGATATCTGCTGTGCTGTGCCAAAATACGATCGAACAGACATGTGATATAGCTGTTTTATTCTTTTTTCCCACAGAAAAGGGTTTACACACTTTTAGGAGTCTGCTATTTTAACCTAAAAATTAGGTTGTTGTAAAACACAACTCTTACTGCAAAAAACAAGCCCTCATATGCCTTTGCCAGATCTAAAAAAAAGTTATGTCTTCTGGAATTTGAACATGGAAAAATGAAAAAGGTGCTCTGTCCTGAAGGCAAAAAAAATAAGCCATGCTTAAGATGTTAAATCAAGTCTTCCCTAGTACAAATTGTTTTATCAAATAAAAGTTACATCTTTCTTTTCTCTTTAATGTTATAAAAAACAATAAAAAGTATAAAACAGGTGCAAACCAATGTGTTAGACCCCTCAGACAACCTGTGGTCCTGTGGACAGTTATGTCAGACATCATCTGTTGATGTGCCTTGGATTTTATTCTTGGCTGCTATATTTTCCTGTCCACTGTTATTATCCTGTCATCACTTCATCACTTTTTCTAACCTTATAACCAAAGATTTGTAGAAATTGTAGAAATATATATATATGGAAGATAATTAAATTAAATGTGAATGCCCAGATGAGAATAGTTTCTTTAAGTCTCTTTTCTCCTGTCTTATCGTTGCTATAAATTTTATTTTTTTGCTATAGGGGACATTGGGGGACAGATGGGATTATTTATTGGAGCCAGTATCCTCACAGTTCTCGAGCTCTTCGACTATGTGTATGAGGTAGGTAGCAGGCGGTTTAATAAAAAACTTAAGCTGGATCTTGCATGTTAGTCCCATGTAATTAATAGAATGGATCTTTTTTTTATTCCTTGAGGTATTGAGATACAAGCTCTGCGGAGGTGCGAAATGCGGTAAGGATTCCAAACGTAATAACAATGACAAAGGAGCAACACTAAGTATGGACGATGTAAAGCGTCACGTAAGTTGTATAGTAGTCAATAATATAAACTGTTATTTATTATATACTACCTCCAAGTGTTGCCTGGGATAGTAAATAACTGCTCTTAGCTATAACAAAATATAATGGGTTAACAAAAAATATTTTATATGTATGTATTTTTCTCTCTGTCAGTTTTTGACTATCTCTGGTCATCTCTGACCATCTCAACCTCTGACCGTTTCTGTCTCTGAGTGTCCCTGACTGTCTCTGACCACTTCTGTCTCTGACTTTCTCCGACTGTCTCCTTCTACGACTGTGTCTGTATGTCTATGACTATCTCTGTTTGGCTCTGACTCCAGTTTTCTCTGACTGTCTCTGTCTCTGACATGGCAATCAGAGCTCAAGTTTCATTTTGCCACAGCTATTTATAAAATTACAGCTGATCTCTGGTTTTCATGGGCAACTGGAACAGTTTTACCTCAGACACTTCTGATCAATCTCCCACTATCTCTGTAGTCCTATCCATATTACCTCACACATAAGTGTCTTATACTCATTACCTATAGTAACCAATCAAAACTCAGAGCTCATATTAATGACCTGTAGCAGAATAGCAACCAATAACTGCTCAGCTTCCAACTACCACAGCAGCAGCAGACAAAGGCTCCTGTATACGGTGGTTAATAATTGTATTTTTGAAACCGAGGGGTTAAGAGTTTGGCTCAAAACCGAGTCTATGACGTTTCCTGAGTCAAAATATGGTGAATGTAAACATGATGGTGAAGATTCCTTTAGCGGACATATACACAAACACATACGTACATATATTCAGTTTATATATTTGGTTTCTGTAAGCCTTAGACTATATTCACTCAACTGAGTGGACCCTTGGACGTTTTTTCAAGGATGGGTTGTATCCATTTGGCATCTTTACTGATTTTCAGAATAGGAAATGCCCCACTCTTTAATGAAACATATACACCGATGACTTACACCATATAAAGATTTTACCTACTTTTGGGCCTATTTTAATGTGATTTTAAAGTATACTAATTCAGTCATCTAGTTTTTATTCTGTTATTTCGAACTGCGTTAAAATCTTTTGTGACCAAGGGTCATTGGTTCAGAAAAAGCCAGATTCACTATAAAAACTCTTTGGCAATGTGCACACTATTCTCTATGGGGACGTGGGGGAACCAGAGAAAGACATCACATCGGTTTTGTGTGTTCTGCCACAACTAGTTTTGGCTGAAGGAAATAATTGAAAATCTAACGTAGATGTAAACTGGCTGTTAGTTGTTTTTAGTCATTTCCAAACAAATGCTCCCATGTTATCCTATATTCACAATTCTGTATGGTTTTACTTGTCTTGCTCATTAACTTACTGCATTGGCACACAACTAACTGGTACAAAAGTTCAGGAAAGGTCTTTGGTTGCTGGGGATGAAGATATGTTCACAGTGTTTCCAGAAAGCTATTATATGACAGCTGTAACATTGTTATATAAATTCCATTTTTACTAATATTTCTCACGTTTTCTCAATCGTGCTTTGTTCTCATTACAGGCTCCATGTGAGGGAGTAAGAGGGCACCCAGCAGGTATGAGCTATACAGCTAACATTCTCCCCCATCATGCGGTACGTGGAGCATTTGAAGACTTCACATGCTGAGATTATGTCCTGAAACAGCCAAAAGAGCAAAATCATCATCTGAAAGTAGCAAGAGTTTATTGAGAAGTGGAGAAGAGAGCACAAGAGTCTGGACGAAAATCTACATAACCAAAAATGGCATCAACTTAACTTTAAAGAAGTGTGAATCTGTTCTGTGTAAGAGAACTTGGTCTAATAAGCAGTACGCGAATGAATGAGCAATCACGTCAACCTCTTCATGTCTGTGGCAAAGAAATCAAGTTTTATTAATAACGGCAGAGATATTGTGAGGAATATACGACCCCCCCAATACCTATATGAATCCAGTAATAAAAAGTCAGGCGTTTTCCAACAATATAAACCAACAACTAACAATCAGTAACTTCTCGTAATGAAGAAGACCACTAAAACATCAGCCAAAAAACTGGCACTTAGTCCTCCAATGGAAATAAAGATGAAGTCAGATGACACATGAGTTGCAAAAAACTCAATAGGTTTCCACATATGATAATACAGGATGCCATATTGAAAGCTTAATCCAACTGAGGTCCAGAGAAAAGGAGTATTAATAAAACTTTGGATCGATCAATGACCTTGAGAGATCAAGCTGGAACAATCATGTCAAACATGGAATTCATTTCTTGGTTTGGAAGAGCAAAAATGTCAATTTCATCTTAAAAGTTTTTTGTGTACTTTACTGTAAACTGGGAAAAGACCCAGGTAGTCGGCATTCTAGTGTGTTATAAATAACTTATAATAGTGCATCGCAAAAGTCAAAGCCCACTTTATTTTTTTTTATGAAAGAATGGGCATGAGGGCAGTAGATGGGAAATGATACAGCCGTCTTAATAGGTAGTATTTACTTTTCCTCTACCGGATGCATAACGTTGCTTAAAGGCCCTTCATACTCAAGAGAAGATACTTCCAACGTCTACAACTGATTTGTAGACATCGGAAGGAGACATTTGTACTATATGATGTGCACTTATGAAGAGCCTCCATACACATGAGAGAAAGTTTTGCCAAATCCTAAAATTTTTGGGTGAACGCCCCAACTATGAGGCATACCGACACTATCCAATAGATAATGGAAGGAAGGATCAGACATGCTGAATCTCATCCTCTACTATTCTTTTGTCTCCCTTGATATGCCACCATCATAGGTCCATGTCAGTAATTTTCTCCCTTCGTACTACAACTCAATGGGAGAGTTTGAAAAGATTGTTCTGCTAATATCTATGGGCACTTGATAACATTAGACCCAGCACCATTTTAATAATATTAGACCAAGTCTTAATTTTATTCACAGAATTAACCATATTATTGTTATAAAATCAAATTAGATCAATGTTGCTTATTTGAAATGTTATTTTGAGGCTAAAATGATCTTTATAAAGTAATATATATATAAGTGAAGTGTAGATTTTATTTCTGTCCAGAGAGATAGCCAGAGCTGGTAAATATTAGAATGTCTCCACGGATTTCAATACCTACTACTTTATTACCATGGATACTATCTCCGCTTACTTGACTGGCATCGGTGGCTCCTGTTATTTAGATATTCAGTGCTCTTTCCGGTTATATGAGATTTTCTTATCCTCTCTTGACTTGCTCTCTTTCTCCTCATTCTCTATTTTGTGGATGTGATCTTGAGGTTCACTTTTAATAGAATCTGTAGGATTCCTATGAATGTGACCTTTCCAGTTAGGGCAATCCAAGAGCATTTAGAACACACAATAAGATTGGAGAAAGGAAATGTTGTTTTATTTTTAGAAATGAATCATATCCAGTTCTCCCAATCCATGGAACAAGCAGATGATTGTTGTATATGGTGGCCTTTGAGCCTGACCTTGGGGTGCTACGAAAAAAAAAATTAAAAATTACTACTTTGTTATTTTAAAAGACACTTAAAGATGGGAGACATCATACCTTTCTATGTGTTTACTATCCTCGGTCACATTGATTGTATGAGAAGTCATTGTGCACCTTGCTGGAGACCAGATTGTATGAACTCCCAGAAAGCTGAACTAAATATCTGACCTTGGAGGACTGATCACTGTGACCATAATGTGAAGAGACGCTGAACTCGCTGGAAGTATGTGATACACAGACCAGCGTCTACAGCTTTCGACTGCTGATGCTCAGTGGACTCAAAAATGATCCTTGGGAAGCCTAGAACTTCTCCTGTGACCAGGAATCTTCTATTTGCCTTTATTTATATCATTATCATCCCTGGTACCTCCTGACACCATATACATTGAAAAAGCAAACAATCCTGACACATCAATATATACATTTATCCTATATATATATTGCTGATCATATCACACATCACATGATGAAAAATATATTAAGTGCAAAGTAAGAAAACTAATCTATCACTGTATGACTATCCATTGGAAAAAGAGAGGTTGTCTGAGCCTTGTCTGGTGCCATGTCTTCAATTGTATATTAAATGTAAACCATAAAATGCATTCAAGACCAGTATAGAAATCAATGAGATCACTTAACGTTTATCCTGGATTGCTCATATCCATTAATAGGAATAGCAGAGGTCCTCAGGTAAAGGTGGGCATCAAGCTTGCTGTGTAAATTTAGGGAAACACAATCAACAACAATGGACCATTGCAAATACATGGATTCAAATTTGTGTTGATCTGGACCATGGCACCAATAGTTTGCACTGGTTTGTACCTCCTTATGCATATGAAGTATGCATAAGTATTTGTAAGTATTTTATGCATAAGTATTTGAGAAGTAAGAACTATGTTACATCTGAAGTAATAATGCCCAGACACCTGCTCACCACCCGGTAGGTGCATGGTATCCCTAAAGGCATGGGCACTCAAACACAAACACAGCACTTCAACACCTGGAATTCCAGAAAAATTCTCCTTTAGCACAGCACATTCATCAGGAGTAAAAAAAATTAACAAAGTTCATGTTTTTACTCTTGCTGAATATACTGCAATGAAGGTGAATTTAACTGGAAACCCATACCCCGAAGTGCTAAAGCTTTATACAAGTTTGTCTTTAGCTATGTTACATCTCAGTATTATAAAACTATGTGGTTCCATGTACTGCCCTAAACAGTCTGGAGGGATTACACAAATGGGAGCATTATAAATAGGGGATATCATAAGTGGAAGGGGCTAAAGAAAAGGGGCGTTGTAAGAAGGGAGGGCTACAGAAAACTATGGTATATATTATAAGTGGGGAAGGATATTGAAGGGGGATATTATTATAAGTGGGGCTACAGGAATGGGACAAGAACTATATGGGGGGACCAGGGTTGAACGTAAACTCTCTGCTGCCTGAGACAAACTATCAAAGAGAACCTCCTTTCACCCCATTCAATAGTAATATATAATGTTGGGTTTTTAAGGTGGTTTCTCTATGCAGTATCTCATACCCATGCTGACATTGAATGTGAAAAGAAGTTATTTTTATTGTCAGGTCCTGCTTTGTAACAAGTAACTGTGCCACTGATTAGAAACTCCCACCTTCTTGGATTTGCTGCCTGAGACAAGAGGCTCAACTCACCTAAGGTCTGGGGCACTCTTGGTGGGTGCCACTAAAGGGGTATTGTATTCTGTAGAAGCATAAGGAGGTCCAGTTAATGTTGGGGCAAAGAGCAGAGGTTAAAAGATCAACAATTTTAGTTTGAAATATTTGAAATTTGCAATCAAGAAAGAATCAGGACTAATACACATTATATGGATGGCCCGCCATAGTGGGTTCCTCCATCTTTTGTCTTATGTTTGGCCCACCTAAAGATTTAATGAGTAATGAGTAAACTCTCATTGCGCACCTTAGACCTATTATTGGCATGTAGACAACCACGACACATGAAGACAGAGACAAGCATTAAATATTTTATATTAATCTTGTTATTAATTTTTAATGAGGTCATTGTTACCAACCAACCATTCAGTGAGTAAACATGTGCAGTCTAGTATAGTAGAAGATACATTTGGTCATAATACCTAAAGCAACACCTACTCTCCACATGGCTCTTAGATCTTCAACATCCTATGTCTTTTACCAAAGGCTCCAACTACTAGAGTTGCCCTAATCATCCATCTCTCAGCAATGCTTAGGCCATGCCAACATATAACAAAAAAACTAAATTCACCCATGTAGGCAACTTGTTTTTTCTACCTCTCACTAAACCAGGACAGGATTAAGGAAATTGGTCAAGTACCTTAAAAAGGCTAATAACTAAAAACACATGGTACATAGGAGCGTCGTACATCGTACAGTAAACCATCATACATACAGCCTGTGCCCATACACTTACATTCATCCTGTTAACATTCAGTATAACAGTACAGGAATAGCCGTTAAAGTTTTGTTTGATTTTTGTTTTTTTTCTTCTTTTCCGCGTGGCCTAACGTATACAATTTCTGAAGAAAAAAAATGTAAAAAAAAAAACGTGTAAATGAGATAAAAGTATGTGTTTATGCATGTGAGAGTGTGTCATTTGGGGTAATTTAAAGAGGAGTCTGTTTTTAGTTCATTATTTTATAATTCTTTTTTATATTTTTCCATCATCTATAAATATATGAATAGATAAAATCAGTGTATATGTATATATATGTATAAAATTCAGTGTATATAATCTTGGGATGGGATAAGGGGCCGCTGTTCCGTGTTTCCCTGTGGAGAATGTTAACTACACAGGTATATGTATATTACATACAGAGCACAAAATGGCAAAGCAATGTATACTCCTCAGAAATGATATAAAGAATGATTACTATGGAAAATGTCTGAGTGTGGATTTCTTTTTGTTCTATGCTCCTTTTTCTAAATCCCGAACATTAGTATTTAAATGTAACAGATATACTTTCAGAGATGCCATTATCTCTCCACTCATATTAGAGATGCCATTTTCTACTCTATTTTCAAAGTTATAAAAGGCAATTCTCTTCAGAGAACATGAATTGGTGCATCAAAGAAAATAAAAGATGTATGAAAAAGTATATGCTCAAATAATTTGCCTACCACTGAAGATTTAAAGGGGTTGCCCACTTTACCTCATGTTTTTTGTAAAGTGTGAGCAAGTGTGGGGGGCAGTATATTAGGTAATTTAAAGGAAACCTACCACTTGTAGTGGCAGGTTTCTGATGGAAATACCGGGCACCAGCTCAGGGTGAGCTGGTGCCGGAGCTTATTTTTGTTAGTGTTTTAAACCGCGGTATCGGGGTTTAAAACACTTTTTAAACTTTATAGCCGGCGCAGGGAGGTACTCGTTCGGCACTTACCATGCATGCGGCTACATAGGAAGTGAATGAGAGCCGCGTGCATGGTAAGCGCCGAGCGCGTACCTGCCTGCGCCGGCTATAAAGTGCCCGGTATTTCCATCTGAAACCTGCCACTTCAAGTGGTAGGTTTCCTTTAAAAGAAAAGTGCATGCGGCAAGTGCGTTTTGATGGAAATCCTTACACCTGTGAGGGCGCGTTCACACGTTCCGGTAGCGTCGCGTTCATAACACGACACTAGCGAACAGGAGGCGGGGCTCGGGCCGATTGAATATGCGTTTCCAGAGTACCGCATGCGATCGGGTTATCAATTGCACACGGTTCCCGGGAAACGCATATGCAATCAGCCCGAGTACCACCCCCTGTGCGCCAGTGTCGCAACGCGAACGCGACGCTAGCAGAATGTGTGAACGCACCCTCAGCATTTGGTGATCCTCCCCGTCCTCTTGATATGCCAAAAAGGATACACCCTCTGGTTGTGGGTTTTTGCAGACAATGAAAAAGATTCAAAGGATCCAGCACTTTTTATATGAAAACTTTGTGCTTCTTTATTAAATCATCATATAAAATTGATCAGCACAATGTGGTATCCACTATGCTGTTTGTGGATACCACTAAGTGATGATCAATTTTATATGATGATTTAATAAAGAAGCAAGATGTTTTCATATAAAAAGTGCTGGATGGTTTGAATCTTTTTCATATTAGGTAATTTACCAATATACATCTATTAATAGTTCTGTGCTGCTTTCTTGATATGTAAAGTGAAGCTTCCTGTCTTTTACCTCATCAGCCAGACATTCCTGGCCATAAAATGGCTGCAGATGAAGGATCATGTAATCACATCACCTTCCATCTGCGGCCATTTTATGGACAGGAATCTCTGACTGATGAGGTAAAAGACAGGAGGCGTCACTTTACATATCAAGCAGCAGAGAACTTTTAATAAATGTATATTGGTAAATTACCACCTAATATCCAGCCCCCTCCCCCACACTCACAAACACATTACAAAAAATATGAGGTAAAGTGGCCAACCCCTTTAACTCACACACCTAAGAATACAAACTACATGTGGTTCTGCCTCAGTTTCTGATAAAGGAAGGTGTAATATGTAAAAACCCACACTACATCAAAAAATAGAATAAAACACATATGTGGCCCTATGACATTTCATATTTATGAAAGGTACAATATATTGGTGTACATCTATCTCATGTGAATGTGTGTCTAGTATGTCTAAGGCGCAGTTCAGACCTGTGTTTAGACCTTGTTATTAACTTCTGGCACTAAAGCGAAAATAATGCCAGTCTAACACATCCATTAAAATCTTAGTTGGTTTTAATAGACATGTAATGGCTTCCCTGTCTGTTTTTACCACTTCCATTAGTTCTTACTTTATTTGAGCAGGAAATTGGATGGAAGCTGCAGTGCATGAAAAGTCGAAGGTGCGGGGACAGGTACGCCCTATGCCAGCCCACTCTACAACGCCCCCCCCCCCGGGCTGGCCACGACTCCCCATGGTGGTATAGTGGTTAGCATTACAGCCTTGCGGTGCTGGGGACCTGGGTTCATATCCCAGGGTCAACATCTGTAAAGAGTTTGTATGTTCTCTCCATGTTTGCGTGGGATTCCTCCGGGTCCTCGAGTTTCCTCCCACACTCCAAAACATATTGGTAGGTTGAAGAGATTGTGAGCTAATGGGGACAGCGACCAATTTGGAAAACTCTGTGTAGCACTGCGTAATTATTAATATTATAAAGTAATAAACCAGCATTTAAGATTATTTCAGGGCTTTTACATCACAGTGCAGAAGCCCTGATAAATACTCATCTATGGCTGTATGTGTGTGCTCCCATTGAAAGATATAGGTATGTAAGGAAACAACAGCTTTCCCGAGTCAAAAAGCAATGTTTTTGTGCACGTAGCATAACACTGATATATAGACATATTATGATGCATCTGCCATAGTCTTAAGGTGTGGTGACTCTGTATAGAATCCATGTAGAAACAATAACCATATATTAGAAGATTTGGGTGTCAATCTCATTTCTCACAACCACTTTGGGTCATAAAGCCTTCCAGAGATCCATTAGCCACTCTTTAACTCACCGATGCAATACATTCCCCAAAAATGACAAGTGATAGTCCATATTGCTAAACCATGACACCTTGGGCTCTACAATGAAGCTTGCTGGTACAATACCTGAAGCATTTAAAAATTGCTATTGTCACTAAAGGACACAAAACATCTGCCCCTTACCCATCAGGGACTCACGTCTATCAACCTCTGCTTTCAAGGGGTTAAGATGAAACCTTCTGGTGAGCTGCATAGCAGAACGGATTCAATACTCAGTTTGTAGAATTGGTCTCCTGGGGCACAAAGTCAATGAGTGTTCCATTAGGATGAGGCAGATGTGATAAGAGTCCCAAGGCCTCGCAGCTCCAACTGCAAAGCTTGTTTGTCAATTTATTAAGCCTTGCATGATGTTTATTGCTTCTGTTATTTAGGGAAGAAGGAGGCTTGCAATTCCTGGCTGTGTGAAACCTGAAATGTGACGGTTTGGAAATGATTTTTTAATATAAAATGATTGATCAAGTGAAAATTGGAGAGGTTTTAATCAATACGAATGCCAGGTTTCAAAGGTTTCGAATGACTGGACTGCTGTGAACGCGCCTGGTGCTGGGTAGGGTGGTACAGACTGAGTATCAATCCTAGCGCAAATGTATGGAAAGTCAAATTGTAAAATGTATCTGTGCAAAAAAATAGAGACTTCCTGGTGCTTGCAAATCGTCATCTGCAGCAACTAAAGCTGAGGTATTTCAGTTTAAAACTCAGGAGTAGTATAACATTCTTTTGCTGTTGACCTACAAGCATAAAATGTGAATTATCGCAGAACCCTACGATACCCAATTCCAATATATGAAAGTCTAGATACTAGAAAAAAGAGAAGATCGTAGCACATTCAACGAATTTAAAACACTTTATTCTTCATTCTTGTACGATCGATGTACGATTTTAAAGAATGAAGAACAAAGGGGCAGATTTATCAAGCTGTCTGAAAGTCAGAATATTTCTAGTTGACCATGGCAACCAATCACAGCTCTCCTTTAAAATATTCATGAGCACTGGTAAAATGAAAGCTGAGCTGTGATTGGTTGCCATGGGCAACTAGAAATATTCTGACTTTCAGACAGCGTGATAAATCTGCCCCAAAGTGTTTTAACTTCGTTGGATGTGCTACGATCTTCTCTTTTTTCAAGTTTCTAGTTTCAAGCGAGAACCACGTGTGCACTCCGTATACTAAACTTCCACCACCATCAGGACACTAGGGTACGTGAAACTTTTTTCCCTACAGTTTTCTCTGAAAGTCTAAGTTGTTTCATGCTCCCTATTCCCCACAACCAATAAACTACAAACAAATGACCTACAGTTGCGGGTAAGTATTTAGTCAGCCACCAACTGTGCATGTTCTCCCACACAGGCTGCATTCACACACACATATGGGGGATGTATATACGTCTGACGTATATATACAGCGTATATACGGCCCCCCAGGGGCGTAACTTGAGGGGGTGCAGAGAGTGCGGTCGCATCAGGGCCCAAGAGGCGTAGTGGGGGCCCATAAGGTGTCATTTTCCCATGTGAGAAGACAAGTACTATAAGCCATACATTATAGTTGGGGCCTGGCACAGACTTTGCACTGGGGCCCAGCAGCTTCAAGTTACGCCATTGCTTCCCCCATGGCCCGCAATGGGCGCACCGCACCCTATTGGAACGGTACCGTTCCATACCCTGTGAAAAGATAGGACATGTCCTACCTTTTCCCGGAATACGGCGACATGCGACATGTTCCTCTCCCCGGGGCCGACGTGTGCCGGCGGTGCTAATGTATGGCAGACACACGTCAATGTGAATGTAGCCTTAAAAAGATGAGAGAGGCCTGTAATTAGGTAGAACCTCAACTATAAATGACAAACTGTGAAAACAAATCCAGGTAATCACATTGTCTGATTTCTAAAGAATAAGTATTTGGTCAACTACAAACAAGCAAGATCTCTGCATCTCACAGACCTGTAACTTCTTCTTTAATAGACATCTCTATCCTCCACTCATTCCTGTAGTAATTGTAACAGCCACACACGCCAGACCACGATGGGCTAGCAGGGGCGAGTTCTTTTAGGATTCTGAGGGTGTGTAGTTTAGGGGATATAAGGCCCAGATAGATAAGCACATGTTCCACAGTCTCTTTGAACAGTTTATTCTCAGCAGTATGAACACTTCAGTCAGCAATCACAGTAATAATATCCAAGACAAGTTCTATGGGCCAGGGCAGTGACTTCAGTACCTGATGTATGAGGCTGAGGGGTCTCTGTGCCCCAGTGTCCTCCCTCTGCACATGTCTCTGGATCCTCTGTAGCTTCTGCAGTTACATATGTTCTTTCTCTCTGTCCTGTACAGAAATATCTTGTGCTTCCAGCTCTTTCTAATGTGCAACTAATGTGCAATCTCTTCCCAGCTTTGCTGAGGTGTTTCTTGCTGCAGATTCTTGCACTACCACCCAGACACAGGACCTTCTCTGCACTACAACAACTCAGACACAAGGCCTGGTCTGCACTACAACAACTCAGACACTAGGCCTGGTCTGCACTACAACAACTCAGACACTAGGCCTGGTCTGCACTGGTCTCGGCAAAATGTAACAATATTGTGTGATGTCACTACAGCATCTTTGTTTAGTTAACTCTATAGTTGCTGTGTAGTAGTGTGATACACAGGTGTATGTGCACAGTTTAGCTGTGTTTGTGAGGCAGGGATCTAGAGATGATGATACCCCTGTTTTCACTGGGCTACATAATGGCTCCTCTCTGAACTTGTTATCAGTATAAAAGGCACCAGTCCACAACCTCACACACTCACACTCCACTATGACTGTAGGGACTTGTAAACTTAGCCCAAAATATTCAGGCTCTTGACCCAGAAATTTTAAATCCTCCAAAATTAAACCAGCCATGAATGGACACCACACCATGTTTCTTATTGTGGGTATGTGGGGGGGCCACAGCATTTATTTTTAGAGAAACAATTAATTAATTAAATCATTTGCTTCTTCTAGAGCAAAAACCTTTCACTCGATTGGCGTCATGTGGGCACCTTCATCTCGCCTTCGGGCATGTGAAAATCCGCCAATGCTGTGACATCTGAAAGGAAGACAGATAACAGCCAGAAACCGGAAAACCACCTGTAAACGAAAATTAACCTGAGGGCAAGGGTGGGTGGGCGACTTCACACCGCTCGGTCCTGAGGGCAGAAGGAAAGAGGCCCCGCCACGTGCCCCCAATGCTTTTAAACCACAGGGCGGGCCCCAATAAGCCGACCAATCCCCTACAGTCCCCAGCCCCTTCTCTATGCGATTTGGGGCTAATGAAGTCAAAAATAAAGAGCTGTCAAAGGACACCAGAAACAAAACTGTAGACCTGCACCAGGCTGGGAAGACTCAATTTGCAATAATCAAGCAGCTTGGTGTGAAAAAATCTACTTTTTTCCCCCACATTAAGGGTGAGCTCAGAAAATATGAAGAACACGGCACAATAAAGGACATGTCCTATATTATATCGCTAAATAACTAAGAAGGGCTCTTTGATAACTCTTTCTTCATTTCCCCATTTTTTCCCCCCCAAGGATGAAACAAAATACTACAAAATATTGTGGCACATATCCTGGTGTTTTCTTGTTACAGTGATTGGCAGCTTGGGTGAAGCTGTGGCCAGTAACATGAACTTGTTTTGTTTTAACAGCGCCAATTGGACTAATTCTGGGTTTAGAGAAAATGACAAACACTGGGAAGTCTTCCAAAGTTGATTGAAAATGTAAAAAAAGTTTCTGAATATTTTCTGGTGCAAAGACTGATACAGACATGATTATGTGTCAGGAAGGAAGTGAAAAATCAATGCTACATATTTAAAACATCTATATAACCATTCCATATGGCTAGCCAATCACTGGCAGAGAAACCAGAACCCATATACAGACAGTCCCCAGGTTACATACAAGATAGGGTCTGTAGGTTTGTTCTTAAGTTGGAAGTCGGAACTGTATATTTTATCATTGTAATCCCAGCCAGAACTTTTTTGGTCTCTGTGACAATTGGATTTTAAAAATGTTAGATTGTCATAAGAACCAGGAGTAACACTAAAGCTTCATTACAGACACCTGTGATAACTGTTACAGCTGATCATTGTAGCCTAAGGCTAAAGTACAGTAAATTACCAACATCCAGTGGTCCGTTTGTAACTAGGGGTCGTATGTAAGTCAAGGGGACCGCCTGTATTACAGTTGTGTAGTCTATGGGGGTTAAATATCATCGACTTTTTGGTGTAAAAAAGTGTGCGATCAGGGTTTGGTTAGTGAAAAACTGACATTTTTCAATTCAATCAGTTTTCAGTCAGATTTTCTTCAGTGCCTATGTTTTTCACACACTTTTTTGGTGTTTTCAATGCGTTTTTCCCACACAGATAATGCGTGTGAAAAAGACTCAGGACTGAGCTCTATCTTTTCTACGGCAATTGATGCGTGAAAAAGGCATTGCACTTGCATTGGACTTGCAAGTGTCTCAGAGTGCAATGCGTTATTAATGCGTCTCCATAGACTTGTATGGTGCGTTTTTCACACGTGTGACTTGCAAAAGTAGAGCATGCTGAGATTAAAAGACACCAAAGACATCAAATATACCCCTCATATACACCAATGACATCTTATGCTGTACATACTGAGGACAAATTGCATGTATATTGATATACATCAAGGATTTTTTCTATATAACCTTATATTTACCAAGGACATCTTATACACCCCTCATATACACCATCTCTTGTAGACAGTGTACCACACCATGGAGTGGTCCAGGACATATACGTGTAAACAGAAGGATTATTTTTTATCCCGTTTACTGCCTGACTTAATGCTACAATACCACAAAGCGCTATTTGATTTTTTTTGCAGTTTTTTTTTGTTCATACTTAACTACAAAAGCACAAAATACAGATTACCGGCAGATTGAAAGCATAAAAGGCAAGTTTCATTGTGTGTTTATTTCACCAGAGGACTGCCTGCAATTTCTGTAATTATTCAGCTGTAAAACTTTTCTTGAGAATTACTAGGATTAGTTCCTAGGGCAACGAGGAAAGAAAAATAGACTTATAACTACACTGGTTTTCCGGCTAATGAAATCCATCCTATATACACAGGATGCTGAATAAGTGTCTAATCCAACAGCTTTGACCTTCAACAATCACACACAAGGGGCTGGCTGGCTATATATTAGGGGGCAGGGGCTGGCTGGTTACATACTGGGTATAGGCTGTGACCAATGCATTTGCCACCCTTGGTTTATACTCAAGTCAATAGCTTCTCCCAGTATTTTGGTGGTAAAATTTGGGGCCTTGGCTTATACTTGGGTCGACTTATACTCAAGTGTATACGTAGGCAAACTAATAGAAGATGCAGAGTACAAGTTGACAGCCTTATATTAGGACAGATTTATCATCCAGCACCAGACAGAATAAGACTGTCTGAGCACTCTCTAACCTTTTTGTAAATCTGCCCCACTGTGTCTGATGCTGGATGATTAATCTGGTGCAGTAAAGACTGCCGAGTCCTACTTTGCACCTCCTTTTAGTTGGTCTAGTTTGATGCACCACAATATTGTTGGACTGATTTCTGTCACATGTGATATTTTATGGTCTGGATGTGCCCCTTTTCATGATGATCCCTTAGGAGAAAACTGCCTAAAAACTGTCTAAAACCCTAAATAAATGTGGTGCATGATATTTCAGGGGCAAATTACTTCTGGTGTAGACAGATTGATACATCTCAACTAGAGATGAGCGAACATGCTCGTCCGAGCTTGATGCTCGTTCGAGCATTAGCGTACTCGAAACTGCTCGTTGCTCGGACGAATACTTCGCCCGCTCGAGAAAATGGCAGCTCCCGCCGTTTTGCTTTTTGGCGGCCAGAAACAGAGCCAATCACAAGCCAGGAGACTCTGCACTCCACCCAGCATGACGTGGTACCCTTACACGTCGATAGCAGTGGTTGGCTGGCCAGATCAGGTGACCCTGGGATAGACTAGCCGCTGCCCGCGCTGCTCGGATCATTCTGTGTCTGGATGCCGCTAGGGAGAGAGCTGCTGCTGGTCAGGGAAAGCGGTAGGGTGTTCTATTAGCTTACTGTTAGGCAGGAGTGATTCTCCAAGAACCCAACAGCCCTTCTTAGGGCTACAATAACGTTCTACTTTTTTTTTTTTTTATTTGCATCTAGTACCATTTTGTGAGGAATTAGCAGGGGGACTTGCTACCGTTGTGTTTAGCTCTTAGTGGCACACATATCCACCTCAAACACCAAAGTGGGAAAATTTAGTAGGGGTTGGATTTCAATTAGGCACAGTCTGCCATTTTTCCTTTTTTATTTTACGTTTATTTTGTTTAATAACTCAGTGTCATCTCATCTGGCATAGTAGTGTGCTTTCATACTTGGCTAGAAAATAGCCATAGGAGAATCCAAACGGCTTACGCCTACAGTAGCGTTATATATTTGATTTCTGGTTGATCTGCTGGTGGCTGTACTTGCTGCAGTGCATCTACTAGCCAATTGTGAGCAATTTGTAGTGAGACTTGCGACCGCTGTGTTTTGCGCTTAGTGACGCACATATCCATTGCAAAGACCGAAGTGGGAAAATTTAGTAGGGGTTGGATTTCAATTAGGCACAGTCTGCCATTTGTCCTTTTTTATTTTACGTTTATTTTGTTTAATAACTCAGCGTCATCTCATCTGGCATAGTAGTGTGCTTTCATACTTGGCTAGAAAATAGCCATAGGAGAATCCAAACGGCTTACGCCTACAGTAGCGTTATATATTTGATTTCTGGTTGATCTGCTGGTGGCTGTACTTGCTGCAGTGCATCTACTAGCCAATTGTGAGCAATTTGTAGTGAGACTTGCGACCGCTGTGTTTTGCGCTTAGTGACGCCCATATCCATCGCAAAGACCGAAGTGGGAAAATTTAGTAGGGGTTGGATTTCAATTAGGCACAGTCTGCCATTTGTCCTTTTTTATTTTACGTTTATTTTGTTTAATAACTCAGCGTCATCTCATCTGGCATAGTAGTGTGCTTTCATACTTGGCTAGAAAATAGCCATAGGAGAATCCAAACGGCTTACGCCTACAGTAGCGTTATATATTTGATTTCTGGTTGATCTGCTGGTGGCTGTACTTGCTGCAGTGCATCTACTAGCCAATTGTGAGCAATTTGTAGTGAGACTTGCGACCGCTGTGTTTTGCGCTTAGTGACGCACATATCCATTGCAAAGACCGAAGTGGGAAAATTTAGTAGGGGTTGGATTTCAATTAGGCACAGTCTGCCATTTGTCCTTTTTTATTTTACGTTTATTTTGTTTAATAACTCAGTGTCATCTCATCTGGCATAGTAGTGTGCTTTCATACTTGGCTAGAAAATAGCCATAGCAATAGGATAGCATCGTTTGGTTTTAAAAACTCAAAAACACAAAAAAAAAAAAAAAACACAAAAAAAAGTTAAAAAAAAATTAAAGCTATAACTCTCATTTTAAAAATGTTTAACCCGAGGGCTAGGGGTAGAGGACGAGGGCAGGGACGTGGGCGTCCAACTACTGCAGGGGTCAGAGGCCGTGGTCCTGGCCGGGGTGAGACACCACCTGCTTATGAGGGAGCAGGGGAACGCCGCAGGGCTACACTCCCTAGGTTCATGTCTGAAGTTACTGGGACTCGTGGTAGAGCACTGTTGAGGCCAGAACAGTGCGAACAGGTGATGTCGTGGATTGCTGACAATGCTTCGAGCAATTTGTCCACCAGTCAGTCTTCCACGCAGTCCACCCATGTCACCGAAATCGCCACTCCTCCAGCTCCTGCACCTCAGCCTCCTCCCCCCCAGTCTGCCCCCTCCCAGGAAAATTTGGCATTTGAACCGGCATACTCTGAGGAACTGTTTTCTGGACCCTTCCCACAGTCACAAACCACTTGTCCGGTTGCTGCTGAGCAATTTTCCGATGCCCAGGTTTTCCACCAGTCACAGTCTGTGGGTGATGATGACCTTCTTGACGTAGTGGAAGTGTGTAAAGAGGTGTCCGACGATGAGGAGACACGGTTGTCAGACAGTGGGGAAGTTGTTGTCAGGGCAGGAAGTCCGAGGGGGGAGCAGACTGAGGGATCGGAGGATGATGAGGTGACAGACCCAAGCTGGGTTGAGAGGCCGGGTGAACACAGTGCTTCTGAGACGGAGGAGAGTCCTCGACCAGAACAGGTTGGAAGAGGCAGTGGTGGGGCCAGACGGAGAGGCAGGGCCAGAGCTGGTGCATCAGCGCCAAATGTGTCAACTAGTGAAGCTCCCGTGGCGAGGGCTCTTGCGGCGAGGGCTAGATCTTCAGAAGTCTGGAGGTTCTTTAAGGAAACACCGGATGACCGACGGACTGTGGTGTGCAACATTTGCCAAACCAGGCTCAGCAGGGGTTCCACCACTACTAGCTTAACTACCACCAGTATGCGCAGGCATATGAATGCTAAACACCCCACTCAGTGGCAACAAGCCCGTTCACCTCCGGCCGTGCACACCACTGCTCCTTCCCCTGTGTCAGCTGATAGTCAGCCCCCTGCCCAGGACCCTGCCACAAAAACCCCATCGTCGCCTCCACGATCCTCCACAGCATCCACCAGCGTTCAGCTCTCCATACCCCAGACGCTGGAGCGGAAACGCAAATATAGTGCAACCCACCCGCACGCCCAAGCCCTTAATGTGCACATCTCCAGATTGCTTAGCCTGGAGATGCTGCCCTATAGGCTAGTAGAGACCGAGGCCTTTCGCAACCTCATGGCGGCGGCCGCCCCTCGGTATTCGGTCCCCAGCCGCCACTACTTTTCCCGATGTGCCGTCCCAGCCCTGCACCAGCACGTGTCAGACAACATCACCCGTGCCCTGACCAACGCCGTTTCTGACAAGGTCCACCTGACCACGGACACGTGGACGAGTGCTGCCGGGCAGGGCCACTATATATCGCTGACGGCACATTGGGTTAACTTGGTGGAGGCTGGGACTGAGTCTGACCCTGGGGCTGGTCATATACTGCCGACGCCGAGGATTGCGGGGCCTACCTCGGTCCAGGTGTTTCAGGCCTACTATGCCTCCTCCTCCTCCCACCCCTCCTCCACCTCCTCCTCCGAACTACCATCCGTGGGCACGGCGCCATCAGTCGGTAGCTCTAGGCACAGCAGCAGTGCCGTTGCTAAGCGACAGCAGGCGGTGCTCAAACTGCTGAGCCTAGGCGATAAAAGGCACACCGCCCAAGAGCTATTACAGGGCATCACGGCGCAGACTGATCTGTGGCTGGCACCGCTGAACCTGAAGCCAGGCATGGTTGTGTGTGACAACGGCCGTAACCTGGTGGCGGCTCTGCAACTCGGCAGACTGACACATGTGCCATGCCTGGCCCATGTGTTAAATCTGATAGTTCAGCATTTCCTCAAGACCTACCCCAATCTGTCAGATTTGCTCACGAAGGTGCGCCGCATCTGTGCGCATTTCAGGAAGTCCAGCACAGATGCTGCCACTCTCAGGGCAGCGCAGCGCCGCCTCCAACTGCCCGCTCACCGACTGTTGTGCGACGTGCCCAAGAGGTGGAATTCAACACTGACCATGTTATCCAGAGTTTACCAGCAGCGCCGAGCCATTGTAGACTGCCAGATGTCAACTTCCACCAGAACTGGTAGTCAGGTCAGTCAGCTTCCTCAAGTCTACAATGAGGAGTGGACGTGGATGTCTGATATCTGTCAGGTGCTGAGTAACTTTGAGGAGTCAACACAGATGGTCAGTGGCGATGCCGCCATCATCAGCCTCACCATCCCGCTGCTTGGCCTGTTGAAAAACTCTCTGATCAGCATGAAGTCGGAAGCTTTGCGCTCGTCACAAGAGACGGGGGAAGAAGATTCCCTTGTTGATAGCCAAAGCACCCTTAGGTCTGTTTCTCAGCGCATATCGGAGGAGGTGGAGGTGGAGGAGGATGAGGAGGAAGAGGAGGAGAATGTTGGCGAGACACAAGAGGGGACCATTGTTGAGTCCTTCACTGTTCAGCGTGTATGGGCAGAAGAAGAGGAGTTGGAGGAGTTGGAGGAGGAGGAAATGGACAGTCAGGCCAGTGAGGGGAGTGAATTCTTACGCGTTGGTACTCTGGCGCATATGGCAGATTTCATGCTAGGCTGCCTATCCCGTGACCCTCGCGTTCAAAGAATTTATTCCAGCACCGATTACTGGGTGTTCACTCTCCTGGACCCACGGTACAAGCAAAATCTTTCCACTCTCGTAGTGGAAGTGCGTAGTTCTGCGGGAAAAGTAGCGAGGGAGAGTAGGCGAGCAGGCAGCTTGTCCAGCACTGGCAAGGGTACGCTTTACAAGGCTTTTGCCAGCTTTATGTCACCCCAGCAAGACACTGTCACCTGTCCCCAGTCTCGGCAGAGTAGGGCTGATCTTTACAGAAAGATGGTGAGGGAGTACGTAGCTGACCATACCATCGTCCTAAATGATCACACAGCTCCCTACAACTACTGGGTTTCAAAGCTGGACATGTGGCACGAACTGGCGCTGTACGCCTTGGAGGTTCTTGCCTGCCCTGCCGCTAGCGTCTTGTCCGAGCGGGTTTTCAGTGCAGCTGGTGGCATCATCACCGATAAGCGTACACGCCTGTCGACTGACAGCGCTGACAGGCTGACGCTTATTTAAATGAATAAAGCCTGGATTTCTCATAATTTCCAATCTCCACCAGGTGAAGGAAGCTCAACCTGAATAATTTATCCACTCATTTTCCTCCTTCTCCTCCTCTTTGTACAGTAAAGCAGAGGAAACTGGCTATTTTTTGACAGGGCCCACTGGCTCTAGCTATAGTACTTTATGCATTTAATTTTTCTGGAGGGCCACCTACCCGGTCCTCTGTTTTAAACAATTTTTGGGAGTGCCACATACAGGCACTCAATCTATTCAATTTTTCTGGAGGGCCACCTACCCGGTCCTCTGTTTTAAACAATTTTTGGGAGTGCCACATACAGGCACTCAATCTATTCAATTTTTCTGGAGGGCCACCTACCTGCTCCTCTGGTTTGAAAACTTTTTTGGACTGCCACATACAGGCACTCAATCTATTCCATTTTACTGGAGGGCCACCTACCTGCTCCTCTGGTTTGAAAAGTTTTTTGGACTGCCACATACAGGCACTCAATCTATTCAATTTTTCTGGAGGGCCACCTACCCGCTCCTCTGGTTTTAAAACTTTTTTGGACTGCCACATACAGGCACTCAATCTATTCCATTTTACTGGAGGGCCACCTACCTGCTCCTCTGGTTTGAAAAGTTTTTTGGACTGCCACATACAGGCACTCAATCTATTTCATTTTTCTGGAGGGCCACCTACCCGCTCCTCTGGTTTGAAAACTTTTTTGGACTGCCACATACAGGCACTCAATCTATTTCATTTTTCTGGAGGGCCACCTACCTGCTCCTCTGGTTTGAAAACTTTTTTGGACTGCCACATACAGGCACTATCCAAATTAAATTGTCTCCATAGCAGCCTCCACACGTTGTCTCCATTGCTACCTCCAAAAGTCGTCCATATAGCTGCCTCCATACATCGTCCCCTTATCAAACGAGGTGTGTCAGGCAGAAATTTGGGTTGTTTTCATGGATTCCACATCAAAGTTGTTAACTTTGTCGCCACCCTGCTGTGTTATCCACAAAATATACTGGCAAACTTTTATCATTTACCAATATTATTTCAGCGCTTCTTGCGCATCTGTTTACATTCCCCTCACCCGGCATATCCTAAACTTATAAGAACGCTACTACACTTGATCTTATACAAAAGGTTCTTAGAAGTGCTGTTTGGGGAGTAGCCTAGAGACAGGGGCTTGGATTGGCGAAAGCTCGCCTGGCAGCGGAGCGCCAGCTCCATGCGCATCATGCGCTTCTTGCGCATCTGTTTACATTCCCCTCACCCGCCATATCCCAAACTTATAAGAACGCTACTACACTTAACTTGGTGCAGGCTGGGACCGAGTCTGACCCTGGGGCTGGTCATATACTGCCGACGCAGAGAATTGCGGGGCCTACCTCGGTCCAGGTCTCAAAGGTCTAGTATACCTCCTCCTCCTCCCACCCCTCCTCCACCTCCTCCTCCTCCGAATTACCATCCGTGGCCATGGCGCCATCAGTCGGTAGCTCTAGGCACAGCAGCAGTGCCGTCGCTAAGCGACAGCAGGCGGTGCTCAAACTGCTGAGCCTAGGCGATAAAAGGCACACCGCCCAAGAGCTATTACAGGGCATTCCACATCAAACTTGTTAACTTTGTCGCCACCCTGCTGTGTAATCCACAAAATATACTTGCAAACTTTTATCATTTACCGATATTATTTCAGCGCTTCTTGCGCATCTGTTTACATTCCCCTCACCCGCCATATCCTAAACTTATAAGAACGCTACTACACTTGATCTTATACAAAAGGTTCTTAGAAGTGCTGTTTGGGGAGTAGCCTAGAGACAGGGGCTTGGATTGGCGAAAGCTCACCTGGCAGCGGAGCGCCAGCTCCATGCGCATCATGCGCTTCTTGCGCATCTGTTTACATTCCCCTCACCCGCCATATCCCAAACTTATAAGAACGCTACTACACTTGATCTTATACAAAAGGTTCTTAGAAGTGCTGTTTGGGGAGTAGCCTAGAGACAGGGGCTTGGATTGGCGAAAGCTCGCCTGGCAGCAGAGCGCCAGCTCCATGCCAAGATCCAACTAACATAGTTTTAACTGCAGCACCTTTAATCTACTACTAGTTCACTGCCTCCATACATGGTCCCCTTATCAAACGAGCTGTGTCAGGCAGAATTTTGGGTTGTTTTCATGGCTTCCATGTTAACTTTGTCGCCACCCTGCTGTGTAATCCACAAAATATACTGGCAAACTTTTATCATGTACCGATATTATTTGAGCGCTTCTTGCTCACCTCCTTTGGTTCCTCTCTGCCACCCATTGGTTTGAAGCCTGAGTCCATTTAGAGTATGTCGCCATGCCACTCTCTAGCCTGCCGCTGCTGCCGCTGCCTCTGCATGCCGTCCCCTATAGTGTCAGGGTCAATTATTGCATGTTTTACATGCTATCTAGCTTCATTCTGTCACTCTGTCATGGCCATGCTGTTGCCCATAGTTTTGGCATAATGGTGCGATTAAGCAGCCTCAGAGGCATCCATGCATGCTGCCCCTGCTGTTTCCTGTCCATTTCCGTGGTGTTTCCATCCTTTTCTGAGGTTCCCAGGTGTTTGGCCAAGCTTCCCTGTGCAGAGCCTTGGTCCCCTTGAAAAATGCTCGAGTCTCCCATTGACTTCAATGGGGCTCGTTATTCGAGACGAGCACTCGAGCATCGGGAAAAGTTCGTCTCGAATAACGAGTACCCGAGCATTTTAGTGCTCGCTCATCTCTAATCTCAACCATATATTTCCTTATCTAACTGAAAGTGAAAGCAAGAGATAAGCAGAGAGCGATAAACTGTTCTGTTAGAAAATAGTGTTAATGTGGCTTCTTTCATGGATTCATCATCAAGTAAAAGCTGAAATTACATGACATACACTTTCCACCTGATATTAAAATATGCATTTCTAGCTTGAAAGTGGGAGGTTTTACTTGATGTATTAATTTGCTAAAGCCATCCTATTGACACATAGAAAACACTATTTACAAGATAATAATTATCCTGTCCTTCTGTGAGTGTAGAGACAGAGAGATTATCTCCCAGAAATATTGTAACTGTTGTGATTTCGGAAAGTAGAAGTTACATTGACTGTAATTTTTGATGGACGGAGATTGAGTTTATCTTTTCAATACACCAGTTTCATGTGATCTTTCACTGTCTAGGTTATACTCTTATACTGCTTATTGACATATAAAAGGCACTTTCGAAAGGCCACTCTAACATAGATCTTCAAATTATACCAGCCTCATCATGCCTAAGAGATCTCATTAATAATGTAGTAGTTTGTGTTGTGAAATCTGGTGACAAAACCTCTGTAAAGAATTTCTGAAGACTTCTAATTAATCCATTGTAAATCAATGTTGTTGCACAATAAAACATGGAAAGGCCAATGAAGATGAATACTATTTTTAGACACTAGAACTATCTGTATTCATTATGCTGCAATACATCCAGGAACACAAAGCCCATTGCCGCATAATGTATATAGGTATTACATTCACATCTTTCCCTGCAAGCTATATAGAACACTATCTGTCAGCCATCTATAAGGGCTTAATGAGCATATATGCCTTGGATGCTATGGATCACTTTAGGCTCCATAACAGCTTATTAGTGTGATCAAAGGATGACTCACAACACCATAAAGCCTATTACTGACCATCTTCTGACGACACAGTTCAGTCTTAAAGGGGTCGGCCACTTTTCAATAAATCTGTTCCATTAGACATGTCTCTGCATATATAGGTACCTGCATCCTCTGAGAGCTTTAGCCTTTCCTTGTTATCCAAAAGCAACACAGGCTCTAAAATTTTTACTTTCTTTGAAGATGCGAACATATTATTTGCAGGATGAGATACATTTGCGGAATGAGATATTCTATTAGAGAACCAGCCTGCAAGTGGGGACAAAATGTAAACCCTATCTCACCTTTAAATGCTTTAACCTCAAATTCTACAGATTCTCTTTCCCCATCGAAATATATATAGTTATGTGAACAATATTTTTATTATATGGAAAGCTTCTTCTTTTTGGATCTTACCAATGTAAATCAAATGAATATGTGGTTTACTATAGTGTTTTGGCGAAAAGAATTAGAGTTTTTAGATGTTAAAAAAAGGGAAGAAAAGACAGAATTATTGAAACCTGCGTTCAGAAATCTACAGCTGCAAATTATCACTTACATTATAGGAGCTTCCACCCAAAATAAACTAAGAACAATTTACCATATAGTCATTTTCTTCACTTGAGAAAGCTCAATAGCGATAATCAACATTTTAGATCACAATCTCAAGAATTGATGAATAGACTAATAGCTAGAGGTTATCCTAAATGATTGTAACATGAAGCTTTTTGTAAAGCATCATCATTTTCCCAGGAAGAATTGTTACAGCAAAAGAAATATTATAATTCCTTTGAGAGGGCTATCTACTCCACAATTTTTGTCACCAGATTTTGACCACCCGAGTAACAATGCCATGACATGCAAATTAGCTTTTCTGACTCATGTCTGGTGTTTGTGACTCTTCTCTCTCAGGCTGCCAGTGAATCATGCCCCATTATTTTGACAGCTATTTGTCTCTTCAAATCACTGCTCTGCCTCCTTGTACTGAGGGATCATCTGCTAATATACAACTACAGACATATAAAGCTCCATATACAGATGGGAAATATTGTGTCAATTTTTGTTACACGTTGCCTTGTGTTACATTCATGAAATGTGACTAGAGTGACATAATTTCAGGCCCTTTAGCATTCTAATAATAATAATAAAATGTACACCATGTATGTGATTACATGAAATCACAGCAGCCTCCATGTACCGTATATACTCGAGTATAAGCCGACCCGAGTATAAGCCGAGACCCCTAATTTTACCACCAAAACTGGGAAAACCTATTGACTCGAGTATAAGCCGAGGGTGGGAAATGCATTGGTCACAGATCCCCCCAGTATATAGCCAGCCCTCTATAGTATACAGCCAGCCCCAGTAGTATACAGCCTGCCCCAGTAGTATACAGCCAGTCCCCAGTAGTATACAGCCAGTCCCCAGTAGGATACAGTTTGTTCCCAGTAGTATACAGCCTGCCCCCAGTAGTATACAGCCTGCCCCCAGTAGTATACAGCCAGTCCCCAGTAGTATACAGCCAGTCCCCAGTAGTATACAGCCAGTCCCCAGTAGTATAGTTTGCCCAGCTTGCCCCCAGCACATTTTTTGTGCTGAAAAACTCGGCTTATACACGAGTATATACGGTAGGATAAAAAGAAGTAGAAGTCCATGGAGGCAGCTGTGACTTCATGTGGTCAGATACACACATGGGGTACAGTTTGCTACTGTTAAGAGGCTATAGGACCTGAAATGATGTCACTCTGGTCACATGAGTATTAGATGGGAGGGGAGCAAAACAATTTAGTTAATAGAGCTCTACGGGAACCTGTCACTAACTGTATTTGCTAAAAATGCGGTAACAGAGGGTAATTCATTTTATCCTTCAGTTTGTTGATTATTTTGTTGGAAAGTTATTATTTTGATACTTTATTGAGGCATGTATGTTTTTGCAATAAATCTGAATAAAAATTGTAGAAAAGTATGCCTTTAGAAAACATTAAAAGGTAAGTTTAAGAAAATAGTAAGACACGGACACCAAAGGAAGTCCTGAGTCCTGCCCTGGGGTCACCAGGGTAAATCTATTAGGGTCTTATACTTATACTGTAAAAGTTTTTTATATGTGGCCAACTCCTTTAAGATTCCCATGTGGGCAACAGACTACAGTTTCCATCTTGCACTGACAGTTATATTTCCCTGGCTACAGCATAGCACATCTTCCCCCTTTAGTGGCCTTAGTGCACCCCCTTTTAAGCACCTGAGCCTCCCACATTACTGTAGTTTCTAGTTACAGACCCTGCTATATCTCCCTTCCTTCAATAATCCTAGTGATGGAAGTCAAGCTACAACAACTATATGAACTACAGGTAGTAACACTTGGTTACTTAATTTTACACGAGAATTCCCCTTGATACTTATGAGAAGGTCAATTTGAACCAGGATCTTGTTTTTACTGAACAGATTTAAATAACAGTTGACATTGAGTTTTATTTCAACAAAATTGAGATTCTATCCCATTGGGATTACAGATTTTAAGAAGACGTGTTATCAGGTCTCTGTAACCATTTCTGTCAACACATTAAAAAGAACCCCTCGGTAGACACGGGAACACCACAGGAACACGGGAACACGGAGGCATCTGGAAACGCTCAGGAATCATGGAGGCGTCTGAAAACGCTCAGGAAAGCTTTCTCTTCAGTAGAATGACCTGAAGATCCGGCAGGGGATGTTGGGAGACGGCAGGCTATATAGCAGAGCCGGAAATACCAGCGCCAATAAGGAGGACGCTAGCCCTTTAAATTCTTGAAGAGTCTGGCGTGCGGCCTAGTCTGTGAGCAGGAGCGGGACCAGACCCAGGGACTGGAGCCATCAGGAGCCGGGACAGGTAAGTCCCGACCCGGGGGAGTTGGGCAACAGCTGCAAAAGACAGCGGTGCAGCACGGGTGTACCCGCAATCCGCAACATGGATCGCGGGGGCACGCGCACCATGATACCAGACTGGGGCGGGCAGCACATGGGTCTACACGCGATCCGAGACATGGATCGCAGGGTCACCCGTGACATACCATATGTTGTCGAGCAGCTGAACACCTTCTAGATCATGTCTCTTTCCTGGCCCAGTGTGGGGGCATCATCTAGAAAATCTACCTTGAAGTGAGATGTATAAAGTCAGGGAGGTGGAAATTATAACACTGTTATAGCACTGTCTTCATCGGAAAGCCCCTTTCACTGTAATTGATGGTTCTGTATCCAGAGACATCATTGACCAAGATTGACCAGGCTTTATGCTGCTTGACATTATTGTTGCAGTAGTTTATTAGGCCAATCATATAACAAAGGCTGCAGGGGGCGGAAGCATCAGGAGTGTCACATCATTATACAGGCTGTCATTCATATGTATAGGAGTACCTCATACACACACGTGCTGCAGGGGGCACCAGGAGTGTCACATCATTATACAGGCTGTCAGTCATGTGTATAGGAGTATCTCATACACACACGTGCTGCAGGGGGCACCAGGAGTGTCACATCATTATACAGGCTGTCAGTCATGTGTATAGGAGTATCTCATACACACACAGGTGGCAGGGGGCGCCATCACCAGGAAGCACATAGAGGAGCCAGCACCTGGACTGCAGGAGGCGCCAGCACCAGGACACATAGACGAGCCAGCACCAGGAGTGTCACATCATTATACAGGCTGTCAGTCATGTATATAGGAGTACCTAATACACACACAGGCTGCAGGGGGCGCCAGCACCAGGAGTGTCACATCATTATACAGGCTGTCAGTCATGTGTGTAGGAGTATCTTATAACACAGGCTGCATAGGGTGCCAGCACCAGGAGTGTCACATCATTATACAGGCTGTCAGTCATGTGTATAGGAGTATCTCATACACACACGGGCTGCAGGGGGCACCAGCACCAGGTGTGTCACATCATTATACAGGCTGTCAGTCATGTGTGTAGGAGTATCTCATAACACAGGCTGCATAGGGTGCCAGCACCAGGAGTGTCACATCATTTTACAGGCATTGGGGGTGTGGCTGTGCCTCCCACTCATGAATAAGCTGGACAGCTGAATATGATAATGACTCATTGGCCCATCTCAGGTCCCATCTGCATACAGCAGGGGTTTGAAATTAATTTAAGCCATGTTTTCAGATTTTATAAAAGATGATACTGTAAATGCAGCAAAGGTTGGAGGCCTCACAATTTCCCTGCCTCATAACAGCTCTTTTTTGGCTATGGAAGTTAAAAATCCCCGGCATAAGCTGTAAAAAACTTTGAGAGCTTCCATTCCCAGAGGCTGCACAGGGAGCGCTGTAGTGGTGACAGCACTGCTGTATCTCTGTACACAAAGAAACGGGGTCTGATGAGGGCACAGCGCTGGCCCAGAGTAGCAGGGGGTAGGTACAACTTTGTAAAGTGCTACAGAATTTGATGGTGCTATATACATAAAGATTATTATTATTATTACAACTGCTTTCGTGTTTTTACAGCCTCCCCACTCCACGAGTAAAAAAAAAAACCATACAAGCCTGAATTACCCCTTTCCCCTTAAGGTTGTGGCCCTTTTTCGTTTTTGTGTTTTCATTTTTCACTCCCCACCTTCAAAAATCTATAACTTTTTTATTCTTCTGTAAAGAGCTGTGTTTGGGCTTGTTTTCTGTGTAACAAATTGCACTTTACAGTGACAATATTTATTATTCCATGCCTTGTACTGGGAAGCGGAAAAATAAAAATCTGAATGCAGTGAAAATGATGAAAAAATGCATTTGCGCTGTATTCGTGGGGCCTGGATTTTACAGCGTTAACTGAGCGCCCCAAATGACATGTCTACTTTGGGTCGGTACGATCACGGGGATAACAAATTTGTATAGGTTTTATAATGTTTTCATACATTTACAAAAATGAAAACCTCCTGTACATATTTCAGTGTATGGAGCTGTGGGTGGTGTCATTTTTTGCAACATTTTTTATGACATTTTTAATGCTATCATTTTGACGACTGTATGGCCTTTTGATAACTTTTTATCAAATTTTATATATTTTTTAAAATGGCAAAAAAGTGGCACTTTCAACTTTGGGTGCTACTTTCCGTTACAGGAAATAGGAAAAATCAATATTATATTTTGATAGATCGGACATTTTGGGGCGCAATGACATTTTTTTAGCTTCATTTTTTTCAGATCCTCCAGGGTAATTTAACCCTGCAGGGTTCGATTGCTAAAACTATATACTGCAATACTACTGTAGTGCAGTATATAGCAATATTACAATGATTTCTAATAGCCTGCCATCTGCTGGCTATTAGAGATCATTACACATGGCAAGCCTATGAGTCTCAATGACTGGCTATAATGTTTTATCTATGCCATATCCTAAGGCAGTGATGGCGAACCTTTTGGAGACCGAGTGCCCAAACGACAACCGAAATCCACTTATTTACCGTGAAGTGCCAACATGGCATTCTGGCGGTAACTTATTGCTACCAGTTCTTCAACATTTTTCAATTGTATTGGCCCCCTGAGGCCACCAATACAGTTGAAAGAAAGAGGGCAAATTCAGCCCATCATTGTAGCTTCTTTCCAGGGTCTCTCTGTACAAGAAGAATTGTGGGTCCAGCAGGATGACCTTCAAAGTTTTTCTGTCAAAACCTTCTCATTTTTCCTGCAGTTCCACACAATCAATGAAGTGTTTCTTTAACCCCTGCTAGCACCGATCGCGGGTGTTACCGGTAAGCCTTTGCTGCAATATGCAGCAAAGACTTACCGGCTATGGAGAGGGCTCGGCCCGCGAGCCCTCTCCATGCACCGGGACCCGGCGCGCGCCGTACTAGTACGGCGCGTGTCGGGAAGGGGTTAAAATAGCGCTGATGGGAGCATTTCTTAAGTTGCCTGGGAGGAAGGAATAATCTGTGGATTTTGTCCTGTTTGGTGAACTCTGTCCTGGGGTGATGGCCTGAGTGCCCACAGAAAGGGTTCTGAGTGCCACCTCTGGCACCCGTGCCATAGGTTCGCCACCACTGTCCTAAGGCTAAGCCGTCAGGTTAGAAGAAAAAAAATGTAAAGCTACATTATAAAAACGGCCTTAGAGTACATTCACACACGACACACAGCCATAGAAAACAATGGTGCATGGCCGCACACACAGGAAAAAAAAAAAGAGCATGCGCAGGGAAAAAAAACTATCGCGTTTCTGACCGGTTTTACCAATTATGTAAATTAAAATGGGTCAAAAACTGATGCGGTTTTTTTTGCATTCATTTTTTAATGGACTTCTTAAAAACGGCCCAAACACAGGTTCAAAACGTCATGTGTGCCGTCGGCCTTTTTCCAATAATTTTTTTTTTTTTTTGACTCCTCATGCATTACCCATCTAATGTAATAAGAATGTCTGTACTGTTCCTGATTTGTTTTTGTTTGCACTAATTTTATATGGCTACTGGTTTCATCTTGCCCGATAAGGCGTTACACCGCTGTCACTCTACTGTCATGCCATTGTTTTAACTTTATTACGGCTTGTTATTCAATAAAACTCTTTGAATGTAAAAAAAAATTTAGCTACTTATTATAATGATATCATTAACCCCTTAACGCTCTGCGCCGTAGCTCTACGGCGCAGAGGTATAGGGAATGTATGAAGAGGGCTCACGGGCTGAGTCCTCTCCATACAGAGGTGGGGGTTGTTGCATATTGCAGTAAACCCCCACCGCTAATAACCGCGGTCGGTGCTTGCACCGATCGCGGCTATTAACCCTTTCAATGCCGCCGACAAAGTCGTCGTAGGCATTTAAAAGACGGCGTTGCGCGGGCCCCGCCATCTTTATTCCGATCGCCGCGCCCCCGAACGTCATCGGGGGTGGGCGGGCCATCGGTTGCCATGGTAGCAACCAATTCTTTACAATGAGCCAGTGGCTCATTGTAATGAATGAGCTGCAAAAATGCCATATATTGCAATACAGAAGTATTGCAGTATATGGTAGGAGTGATCTGACCATCTAGGGTTAATGTACCCTAGATGGTCTAAGAAATAGTGGGAAAAAAAGAAAAAAAAAAGTTTAAAAAATAAAAAAAAATTCATAAAATATTAAAAATTCAAATCACCCCCCTTTCGCTAGAATTGATATAAAACATAATAAACAGTAAAAATCACAGACACATTAGGTATTGCGGCGTCCCAAAATGCCCGATCTATCAAAATATAAAAACGGTTACGGCCGGCGGTGACCTCCGAGACAGGAAATGGCACCCAAATGTCCGAAATGCGACTTTGACACCTTTTTACATCACATAAAAAATGGAATAAAAAATGATCAAAATGTCGCACAGACCTAAAAATGGTAGAAATGTAAAGGACGGTTCATTTCGCAAAAAATTACACCTCACACAGCTCCATGCGCCAAAGTATGAAAAAGTTATTAGCTTCAGAAGAATGGCAAAATTTTTTTTTTCTTTTTTGTACACATTTGTTTAATTTTTGAAAATGTATTAAAACACAATAAAACCTATATAAATTTGGTATCACCGCGATCGCACTGAACCAAAGAATAAAGCTGAGGTGTTATTTTGAGTGCACAGTCAAAGTCGTAAAAACTGAGCCCACAAGAACGTGACGCACGTGCATTTTTTTTTCAATTTTTCCACATTTGGAATTTTTTTTCAGCTTCGCAGTACACGGCATGTTAAAATAAATAACATTACGGGAAAGTAAAATTTGTTACGCACAAAATAAGCCCTCACACAGGTCTGTACACGTAAAAATGAAAAAGTTATGGATTTTTGAAGGTGGAGAGCGAGAAATGAGCGAAAAAACCCTGCGTCCTTAAGGGGTTAATATAACACACAGGAAATGTGTAGCTCCACAAAAATAAAATACTGAAGCCTGGGCGATCTACATCACTGCAAGAAGCGCAGCAAATATTTTGGCGGGAAGAACAATTACGTCACGGTTTTTTAACACACAGTCACCAGAGGGCGCTGTGAGGTTCCCCGCAGCACTGAAGTGCGCATGTGCACATTTATATTCTGCTCGGCAAACCCTGAGCCGAGGAGTTTATCACTGAATTCATTCATTCAGTAAATCTGTAAGGAGAGATTAACCTCTGACCCACCGGAAATATTTTTTCAAAAAAATGACGCCGTCCATTTCTGTTTCTGGCCGGTGTTTACACGTTGTCACGCTAAACCTTATACCACCCTTAGCGTTACAGTATTATGATAAGCTGTCCAGCTTGTAGCCGCTTGCTTATAAACGTGTGGGTATGACAGGGCACAGGCGGGCTGTCACATAATTGCTTTAAAGATAAAAGTCGTTGCATTTGCCAGTTTCCAAAATGGCCGCTGGGAAGCAGACTCATTGACTTGAAAGTAATACCCATCATTCCGTGCATATCCCACAACCAAAATGGCGGGAGCCGACTTCCGGGCTTTTCTTTATGCCGGCTTTTCATTCTAGCGCCGTTCTGCCAGTAGCTCGGCCTCCCTTGTGTGGCGGGACTTCCGGTTCCGGCCCCATTGTTGCAAAGCGATGGCGGCGCGGGCTGGTTTCCAATCGGTGACTCCCGGAGGATCCGGGCCAACTGGGGCCCCTATGGGACCTGGAACACCAGGCCCAGCTGTGAGGATGGGCCCCGCCCCGGGACAAGGGATGTACCGCTCTCCGATGCCCGGAGCAGCTTACCCGGTAAGACAGAGGGTGTAGGGCTGATGTGGAGGTGTGATGCTGGGGGAGGCGCAGCCTCTGCCTCCTGGGGATGTGTGAGTGATGGAGGCGAAGAGGGCTGTACCGCAGGGCTATCGCACCAAGTCCCTGTCTGCATTGGTCCCTATGGAAGAGAGATGAGTCTCCGGATATCTGTGCTGGATTGTGGCCGCGGACACTCATCTGTACGAGGGAACATTCACACACAGGATTTCCAGTGCTAGAAATTTGTCCATAGTCTCCTGTACCAGAAACTTGTCTGGAGGGCGGCGGTTATCTTCTGTAACTGGACGATGTGATCGGGCATAGGGTAAAGTCATCTCCTGGCCTTCATGATGTTATAAGAGCACTAGCTGCTGGGGTGTAGAGGTTCCCAGAATATTTGGATTTCCTGCGATATAATGGAAGACGAGCAGCACCCTGCTTTATATGCCCCCATCCACAGCGTGTAACCATAATCTATATACAGGGGGAGCTGGTAATCGCTGTGTGTTGGAGTGTAAAGGGGACTTGTTGTCTCTCCTTGGGGTTCTATTTCGAATTAAGTTGACGGCACACAACAGTGTCCAGTTCTTGAATCACGAGCCATGTACTGGCCAGATCTTGTGTATCGATTACACTGCTGAGGATGGGACATCAGGCTGATATGATCCACGGAATCCCTTTTTCTATGCAGAAACTCATCAGACTGTACCCCTGACTACAGCTGAAAATAAGGGACGCCATCTATCACTATAAAGCTCCCATCTCTCTGATCTGTAGTTGATTCGTAAAATCGGTCCTCGGCTTGAGCTTCTTGGACCAACCGCAATTGAGTGCATGTAGCCTTAGGCTGCCTTCACCTGAACGTGTAAGGCCCATATGTTGACCTGATCACACGGACGGGAGTCCTTGCATTATACAGAAATATCATGCAGAGTGGCCGCATCAGTACTGTTAAATCCACAAGACCGGACCTTCTTGCATAATATTTCCGTACAGCCTGTTGGACCAGGACAACATACAGGCCCATCATCCACAGGCTGCACATGTTTGTGGGTAGGTAGCCATAAGGCTTATTCAGACGGGGTTATCCGCTGACCATCTGCAAAAATTTTGGGGCCGTGTGATGTCCGTGTTCAGTCTGTATTGTATCTACATCCGTTTTTTTTTTTTTTTTTTTCCACATCCGTATTTCATCAGGATGGGTTTCTATTCTTCTTTTTGACCTGCCCAGTGGGTTGCTTAGCAACAGTTGAGAAATTGGTGTGTCCACCATTATTTTTGTATCCATTGACTTCTATGGAGATTCAAATGTGAGAAAAAATACTGCATGCTGCCCCACTGTCTGCACATCTGTGAAAAAAAACCCGAATGTGTGAACCGACTCATAGGAATCAATGGGTCAATATGACAACCGCCAAAAAAAATTGCATGCAGACCTCAAAAATGCCGTCTGAATGACCCCGTGCTCTGCTTTTTGATCAGAAATCCTTTGCCAACTAATAGCAATTTATATTGCACAGACATTAAGATTTTTTTTCTTTATCATAGCTTCCTGTATGATGGGCCTTCTGTAATAAGCTACACTATATGTACACTACTAATAAATATAAATATATATATCTCTAACCACTGAACAACATCAATCATCCAGGTGTTACAACATAACTCCGGTCTATATCACTGCTCGCTCTATTCATATGAGGCTCTGTATACAGATTTCAATCACTGGTGGGACAGCCCACTGGACTCCAGTATGAGTATTTTTTACTCTGCCAGGAAAACGTTTTGCATGACCGCATCCACCGAGGTAGTATCTAGTTTACCTTGTTACAGTGTAAAAATTCCATACTTCCATACTTTAATTTCTGGCATAGTTACTGTAGTTGCTATAGTTACTGTAATGGGGGTGTATGCTTATTAAAAGTGATGGCCACACATTACCCGTAATATAATGGAGTAGAATTCTTGTACCTGACCTTCTATCGGGATTGGGAAAATGGCTTGTTGGCAATATATTTTTGGAACCACTGGTTGGGTTGCTGTGAATGGATCAGGGCTGAATGTCTGTCTGTGTCCTTTCCCCTCCTAGTACCATACAACCATTTACAGCCACAATAGTGGATTTTTGCTGTGACTAATACCAGTACAAAGGAAGCCATGACCTCTTACTACAGGTGTAATTGATATAGTACGTACCCTTGGAGCCACAGAGATCTGCACAGGAGTTGTGCTCAGCTCCCATCTCTTCATAGGGAGTAGAGCTGCAGTACCCAGGCACAGCCACTACACAGTGGATGGAACAGTGTGTTTTTGGCTCCCTCAAGAGAGCTGGAGGCCTTACAATTAGCTGTTTTGCAGGGGTGTTAGTGTCAAGCTCCCACCGTTTTCACTATTATGACCTATCAATCTGCCTACAATACGTTTTTACACCTGGTCCTACCATTGGTCATCGCTTGTTACTAATGTACACTCCATCAATGAACTGGTTGGAAGGGCGTCTAGAGAACAGGACAAACTGTAACCATGTGTTTGATAGTAGTCTGAGCTAACTCTCTCCTTGCTTCATGCAGCGCCCGGGAATGCTTCCAGGCAGTCGAATGACTCCTCAGGGACCAGCCATGGGTCCGCCAGGCTATGGAGGAAGCCCGGCTGCCCGTCCAGGAATGGCTCAGCCTGGCATGGACCAGTCCCGTAAGCGGCCCGCACCTCAACAGATACAACAAGTGCAGCAGCAGCAAGCCGCTCAGAATAGGAATCACAGGTAACAGTACTATCGATTGGTCCTCTGCAAGTCAAGTCTTTTCACTCTGGCCCCCTGATGTATTTAAAGGAACACTCCAGTCAAAACTAATGCATTGAATAATGCATGGTGCTCGGCCTGAAGAGAGGAGCATGACTCTTTCATTGTATTCCTAGGTTCGTTGTTATCAACAGATGATGCACAGAGAAGGGAACAGGTGGCAAATGTGACTGTTATCAGAGTGACTGAAAAAAGTCTGAATCTAAGCTGTAGTAACTCTGTTTAACCACTACACCGAGAACGGAGCTGTCTGCTTCGTGTTCCCTATTGACAGCTGGTGGGTTCTGGTTGTTAAACCACCACCCATCTACTATGGAGGACCTGTTCTATGGTTGCGTTAAAATCCCTTTAGTTGGTGTATTGTGGATTATTTGTTCCATTAATTATTTCCAATATACTTTTTTTGCTGTAAAAGTAGTAAAAACTACTGTCCCCAGATTAAACCCCATTAAACTATGCATTGCTTCAGTTATGGTATGAAATGTTCTTTCTAGCATCGCTTCGTTTATGTAATCTTGCGTGTTTTAACCCTTTTATCTGGATGAAGGGTTAAAATGTGTCCATGGATGAGCTGTTTCTTGTAAGTCGCATACCTGGTGTGTAATTTTGGGAGCATAGTCTTGTAGCATCGGCTCCTGTGTGTCCCTTTAATGGGATTCTGCAGCGGTGCGTGTCTGTAGGAGCGGTTTTATGTGCTCAGAGGTGGTTATTGTAGCAGTACTTATGAAGCGAGGTGAATGACACTGCTCCAGGGGAAGACATGATCTTCACTGATCTCATTTCTATTTTAAAGTGCTAAAAAGAAGAAGATGGCGGACAAGATTCTACCTCAGCGGGTGAGTATAGGCAGAGTGATGAAGCGCTAATAAATCTGGATCCGTGCTCGCTTATTACTGACATCCCTGCCTTGTCCTTGTTCTAGATCCGGGAGCTGGTACCTGAATCTCAGGCTTACATGGATTTATTGGCTTTTGAAAGGAAATTGGATCAGACTATTATGAGGAAACGTCTTGATATTCAGGAAGCTTTGAAAAGGCCGATCAAGGTATTCTACTTTTTCATATCTCTAAATGGAAAGGGATTGGAGATTTCTGCCGAGACCTTTAATATATTCTCTCTTCCTTTTCATAGCAAAAACGGAAACTTCGCATCTTTATTTCTAATACATTTAACCCGGCAAAGTCCGATGCGGAGGATGGAGAGGGAACTGTGGCCTCATGGGAGCTGCGTGTAGAGGGCCGTCTACTGGAGGATGTAAGTGGAGTTTGTAGGATAAGTCACCTAAAGCTTTGGAGCCATTGACCTCAGTAGGTCAAAGGTGGGGGGGTCCGAGCACTGGGACCTGAGACTTTTATATCTTTGAGAATAACAGTAGGTGATTGTCCTAGATATGGCAGTGATTGCATAAGCCATAGAGATAAGATTGTTACATGGAGATGACTTTGTAACGCTGCTTCCTGTGAAGGGCGACGTGTCTCCAGCACAAGATAATGTGAAGCGCTCCTAGTATAGTGATCCGCGCTGTCTTTCCACATGGCAGAGCGCACGTTACCTTCCATGTGATAACCCATTTTGTTTTGCAGGCAGCCTTGTCCAAATATGATGCTACCAAACAGAAGAGGAAGTTTTCATCCTTCTTCAAGTCTCTGGTTATTGAACTAGACAAGGACCTGTATGGACCGGATAATCATCTAGTGGAGGTAAGTTTCCAACCCACAGCTGCAGTCATTGCGAATCTGTGTACATTACTATATAACATGCCCGAGTAAGTAATGGTCACCTATACGACAAGAGCTGTAGATGCTCAAAATAAAACTGCAAGTCCCACAAGATGTTGTTGTCACCCAATTCATGTGTTGCTGTCCAATGCAACTTGTGCTTTAACCCTTTCCATTTTTCATTCCCTCGTTTCAAAAACTTAAAGGGGTATTCTCGTCTGGGCATTCACATCCAGTTTCATTAATCTGCCATATATAAATATTTCTTTAATTAGATATCATTAAAAATGTACCTGGGTGAAGATAATTTCTCATAAATGTAGTCATATGGTCCCTCAGAAACAAGACTGTGTCCCTGGATACGACCACCTCTGCTGGTGGGATTGCACAAAGAAACAAAAAGTTTTTGTATATGAAATGTCTGGGAGTTACTGCATAACACCACAGCTGTCTTGTAGTAATGAGTGTTGAATCCAGGTGGTCAGGATAGCGCATATCTTGCCACCGCTGCCAAAATGTGAGGTGGTCGTATCCAAGGAAGCTATGTGGTTTCTAAGGGACAACATGGCAACATTTATGAGGAATTATCTTCACACAGTAACATTTTTTTTTTTAAATAAAATCTAATTTAAGAAATGTTTATATATGGCAAATGAATTCAATTAAATTTAAATGCCCAGATGGGAATACCCCTTTAAGCTTTTTTTTAATTTCTTTGTATACAGAACTATGAGGGCTTGTTATCTGCTGGACAAATTGTTATTACTAGCAGCACCATTAAATATTAAATGTATTGGGAAGCTGGTAAAAAAATATTCTGAATGCAGTGGGATTAACAGAAAATAAAGTTGCAGCTTTTATGGCCATCACTGTGGGCCTTTTAAACTAAATCGAATATAGTTCTATTATTTTAAGTGACGCCATATTCTGACATCCATAACTTTTTCATTCTAAGTTGTTTAGAGGTTTTATGGGTAATTTTTTTTTTCTTTTTTTTTTTTTTTTAATGGACAGCCATTTTAGGCTGAACACTTTCTTAAATATATTACAAATTTTTATTGGTGACGAAAAAAGCGATTCAGACAATTGGACTTTTTGTATTACATTCACTACATTTGTTTTTATATTTTGATGTGAGCATTTTAGGACACGGTATACCCATAGTGTCTTTAGGTGGAGGATCTGTAATTGTTGGAGCTATTCTGGGATACTTGTCTTGTAATTGCTCTTTATAACATGCTTCCGGGTGATGTCACCTGTCTCTGTTAATTTTGCTCATGCGCTATACAATGTTCCATGCAGAGCCAGGGTGATGTCACCGGTTCTCTGTGTGGAGTATGGATGGGACAGGAGGCAAGGAGTGAATAAATTTAAGATGGCCTAGTATGGGGGGGGGGGGACACTTTTCTTCAAGTAGCGAGCCCTCCTGAATATAAGGAAGGCAGCACTAGACTCCACTTCATCAGGCTGACATGTGCTAGGTGTCCACCATCAGTTGATTCTGGTTGGCCAATTTACCTCATGTTTTTTTGTAATGTGTGGTTGGCAGGATATTATGTTATTTACTAATCTAAATCTAATAAAAGTTCTGCTCCACTTTCTTGATATGTAAAGTGAAGCCTCCTGTCTTTTACCTCATCAGCCAAAGATTCCTGTCCATAAAGTGGCCGCAGATGGAGGGTCATACTTCATCTAGTTAGATCTCTCTAACTTTCGATTGTTCACGGACAGATCACATGACCTTCCATCTGTAGCCATTTTATGGACAGGAATGTCTGGCTGATGAGGTAAAAGACAGGAGGCTTCACTTTACATATCAAGAAAGTGGTGCAGAACTATTACTAGATGTATATTGGTAAATTACCTCATATTCTGCCCCCCCACACTTACACACATTACAAACCACATGAGGTAAAGTGGCCAACCCCTTTAAGGGCAGTGTAACTTCTCAATCTAGCCATTAGGGGGCACTGTATCATTGGTGTTTTGTGCTATATGCTGAGCCATCCTACAATATTACTTTTCCAAAGATGTCTACAAGATTGCCAGTGCGTGTGTTAGTGCCGCAGCCTCTTTCTTTATTTGTAAAGATCCTTTATGCTCTATTCTCCATACTGACACCAGTCGAAAGATGCGAATTGAAAAAAAGAGTAAAAACACATTTTGCTGGGATGTTGGTTACCTATTCTTTTCTGAGTATACCTGAAGAACTAACACATAATGGAGTCGGCTCCAGGGCTCCATTCTCAGTGTAGTGGCAGCGCTGGGTTCCTATTGGGCTTTGGGATGAGTAACCAATGTTTTATTAGAGGGTGTCGGACACCTGATGATTCAGCATTGCTTCTAATGCTGCAATTGATACAGTGGGCAGACCTATACACTGATCTGACACTGCGTTATTAGTGAAGCATCAGGAGACTTTACCACAATCACTTTTAGAAATGCTTATTGTTACCAATGAGAAGTCCCAGCATTGCTGTTCTATATGATGTCTATGTAGTAGTTAGAAGTCACTTAACATGATATTCTGGATGCCCAGAGGGATTGGCCAAAATGTGTTTCTTCAAGAAAAATGCTAGGATGTCCTCATTGTTTTCCATGCCGCTCACGTACATCGCCTGCTGAGCTTTTCCTGTGCTTTGCCTCTTGGCGCAATACCAAGTCCCGAAGTCTGTACTTATGTAATATTAACAGCTTTATAGGGAGGCATTCAGGGTCAACATGCTGGATGTGAGGACAAGTAGATCACGATAACGGAAAAACCCTTTTTCCTATATAAGTTAGGGGGAAAAAACTCTAATACGTGACCTGTTGGAGAAATCGCATTGCACATCTTGACTTCCCATTTGTATGGTAGAGGTTACACATATTTGTAGGTTAAATAAGATGTGGATTCCTCCATATCGCCCACCAGTGAATAGAATTTGGGAGCCGTCTGTCTTAGACATTATGTAGACACGTAAAGAGAAGATTGCAGAAATTCATAATGCTTTTTGTGTATCTGACCTCCCTAAACGCCATCTACTTGTCTGTTACTTGCAGTGGCACAGGACGCCGACCACACAGGAGACGGATGGGTTTCAGGTGAAACGTCCTGGGGATGTCAATGTGCGCTGCACAGTGTTACTGATGCTGGATTATCAGGTATATTGGCAGACTTTGTCATCTCTGCACTTTGCAGTAATATGTCGAAGCATTTGGCGACATGAGTATAATTTTGTAATCTCTTCTCAGCCTCCTCAGTTTAAGCTGGACCCTCGCTTGGCTCGTCTTCTTGGTATTCACACCCAGACCCGTCCGGTTATCATCCAAGCCCTATGGCAGTATATCAAAACCCATAAGCTTCAGGACCCACATGAACGAGAGTTTATACTGTGTGACAAGTACCTTCAACAGGTGGGGACACTCTCTGTACAATGACTCTGCCGTATCTGCCTTTTCTCTCGCAAGTTTCTCACCATAGCGTCATTTTCCCACCATAGATCTTTGAGTCTCAGCGGATGAAGTTTTCCGAGCTTCCTCAGAGACTCCATGCTCTCCTCATGCCACCGGAGCCCATCATTATCAATCATGTCATTAGGTAAACTGGATCCTATTTCTATTATTGCCTGTATGGCTCCCCTGGCCTTGTCACCCATGTTGTATTGTGTTCCCAGTGTGGATCCAAATGATCAGAAGAAGACGGCTTGTTACGATATCGATGTGGAAGTGGATGATACTCTAAAAACGCAGATGAATTCCTTCCTTCTCTCTACTTCCAGCCAGCAAGAAATAGCCGCTCTAGATAACAAGGTAACGCAGTGGACGTCTCCTGGTGTTCCTGATCTTCCTCATGGTTCATGTTGGCTTGTGCTTAAAGTACAATCTAACATGGGCCTTTCTGCACCTTAAAAGGGATTGTCCTGCAAAATGTTTTGATTAAAAACCTTTTTATTTAATGTAATTAGAAAAAAAAATCTGAACTTGTAGAACTCCCATTAAAAACCCCATTTAAGCACCTAACAGGGAACCGCTTATGCAGTTTAGGACACTAAACCAGCAAACCTTTATAGTGCTGAGATTTGGGGTCCCCAACATATTTGGCTTACCTCTGCTTTCTCTCCATTGTGACAACAAGCAAAGGGTGCAGTGGCCCAATGAGATGGGTCTGCATACTGTCCTCAGGCACACTGTGCTAAACCCGCGGCTCCTCAATAATCACCCTGTAGTCCTGGCTGCTGTAGTTACATAGTCTTTTTTTTTTTTTTTTTTTTTTTTAAAGCGGGAAAACTCCTTTCTATAACTACACACTTGGCCTTGTTGTTTGGTTTACAATTGATATGTATGTGTGCGCGCTGCAATTTGATCCATTTAAGCTGTAGTTGAGTCTTTAATATGTATGTATCATGTTGTATTCTGGTGTCGTTCTTCCTTGCACTGGTGCAGTCCATGCACTTACTATTCCCCGTTGTGCAGTTTTCATTTGTGTTACCACCGCCTCAGTTTTACTGCCCGTTCCGCTTGTTACATTAAAATGTCCCTAGTAGATGGTGAAGCTGTAAATAATTGGAGCGTAGTTTAGTTCTGAAGCAACACATGGATAGTAGAGATTTGCCTAAATAGCAATTCCCGGCTTGTAGATTAGCTAGTGTCCATATACATGGGAACCAACATAATCTGCTTTCTGTTTTTTTTCCAGATCCATGAAACCATTGAAACGATCAATCAGCTGAAGATTCAGAGGGAGTTCATGTTAAGTTTTGCCCGTGATCCTCAAGGATTCATCAATGACTGGCTTCAGTCTCAGTGCCGGGACCTCAAGGTTAGTGGCCTAAGGTTGATGTGTAATAGTCTCTACTGCTCAAAGTTCGTGCTCTCATCATGTTCTCTTCTGCAGACTATGACCGATGTCGTGGGCAATCCAGAAGAGGAACGCAGGGCAGAGTTTTACTTCCAGCCCTGGGCTCAGGAGGCTGTATGTCGGTATTTCTACTCAAAGGTATGTTTCTCCAGAAATGGGAACAATGATGGAAATGCATTACTTAAAATATAGTGGTTCAGACTGTACAGTAGTTTTAGTGATCCTTGCTAGAGTTGTACATGTGCGCTGCTTCTCCATTCGTCCTGTATGGCACTGCCAGTAATAGTTGCTGTAGTACTCGGTGCCATAAAACAAGTGCTCAACCATGCTGCTGCACTCCCCAAATTACAACAGACCTCATGTCTATACCAGCAATTAGATCAGCAGGTCCCCAACGTGTTTAACGTACAACTGTATAGTTGTATAAAAACTTTTGCAGGTCTTTAGCAGCTAGCAGAGGTTTTACTGTAGCTGGGACTGGCTGTAGGAGAGGAGTGCAAGAAAATAGGACCTTGAGTGATGTCACAAGCATGTCGTCCAATTGCAAACATGCTGTCCTGATCCATATAAGTGCTTTGACCTCATTGCCCTTTGCTGATGTCACAGCCAGGAATCAGGCATAGCTGAATATTATTTTATAAGAAGGGATGATAGATATACTGGGGTGTATCTAAGGCTAGGAAGAAGCCAGCAGCTTCTCTCTGCAGTTGTTCTAAAACAATTTTTTTTGTCAGTTACTTAACAATTATGCTTTAACCTCCTGAGGATAAGACCTGTTTCAGGACATTCATGTGACACAGAGCTTATTTTGCAGGCAGATTTTTCCAGTGGCTTCTTTTTTAGGGTAAAATTACAACCTATGCCACTTCTTTTACAGTTTTACAGTTCATCCTACATTATAAGAGTACTAAAATTAATCTTTAGGTTAGTGCAATTAAGGAGACCCCACATATGCACAAATTTTCTTTTGGTTCAAAAGAAAAAACTTAAGGAGAAATCAAGAGCATTACTGAGGCTTGTTTTGTGTAAGATTACATAAAGATTTCACTGGTATTATTTTTGAGGTATTGATCGCTTTTTTTTTTTTTTTTTTTAATACACTGACATTCTCTTGATCCGTGTGGCATGCATGCTTGTCCTCCTGCCAATGCCCTGCTATCATGACTATCATACTCGGCCTTAGTCATTGTTGGACTGGCCCACCGGAGGAACAGGAGATGCTCCGCTCGGTTCTGTGTACTATTCCAATGCTACAACCAGGAGTCAAGCCGATGACTTCCTAATTTGGAGGACACTAGTATTCCTGTTTCCTAAGGCTTAATGGAGTGGATAACTTTATCTGGTGGTCCTAAAGAACCCCAGTTTTTGATGAAACCTTCCCTTTAATCATTGTTTTCTCCCCATAGGTGCAGCAGAGACGTCAGGAGCTGGAGCAAGCCCTGGGCATTAGAAATACATAAAGCAAGAAACCTTCTGGATGTATTGAACAGAGCGTACCTCGTATAGCCAACATCTCGGCATCTTCTTGAGGCTTTAGGAAGCTGCTCTAGATTGTTCGGGATCGGAGGCCTCTATGAAATGACTGACAAGTGGAATAAGGACACACTAATAGTTATTTATACTGTCCTCAGATGTTACAATATTAAAGAGCAGAAAATACTTGAGGGCTAGACTTGTGTTATATTCTGAAGGATCAAGTACATTTATTTTTAGACTTCCCCCTATGTGTCTTTTTTTTTTTTTTTTCTGTGTAATATTCATTATGTTTAACATAGTATTTTCCCTTTACCCTTCCCCAAATGCAGAAAATACATCACTGACTTCTATCTTTTGTAGCCATTAACTGTTTGTGTGCTCTCCTACCATCTATAAAGTAGCGGTTAATATCTATACATGGACCTATATTTGTTATGCACTCGTTGTAGGAGCCGGATGCAGCCCGGTGCGGAGTATTCATTAAGACGGCTGCCTCTACATTGTGGCTGCCACAAAATTATTCAAATAAATGAGTTTTATGGAAACTTATGGGTCGATCAGATGTGCTTTACTACCCAACATGCTCCCCTAGGTCATTGCCAGTCAGCTATCGGTTCCCTGCATCACTGTGCTATACACACTCATGGTGGTGGGTGCAACACAGCCGCATGTGACCAAACCATCCAACCTTTTCCATGTGGGTCCATCTTGCATTGTCACATTAGTTAATTAACCAATGGTTGAAGGGAGCAGACATGGCCACATGAATGGTGGCATAGTGTATCTGATTGCCTATAAGTAGTACTGACTTAAGGTTGAAACAAAATGGCTGCTGTTTTCCAAAATCCGCTTCTCTTCTGACCATGGGTAGTGTGTGGTATTACAACAAAGTTCCAATCTTATCTATAGAGATGAGCTGCAATACCAGCAAAAACCATGGTCAGCGGTGGCGCTATTTTTAAAGAAAGCAGCCATGTTTATCAACCTCTGGACAACCCCTTTAACAGGGAAAAAAATCCCTTGTGTAACAGGAGTGCTGTTCATGTATTATGTCTTCACACCTGTTATTAGGGACATTATATGGTTTCTAGACAAAAGTACCTCCATTTTTTTTTCTTTAGCTGCAAAGGTTACAAGTCTTTGGACTGGGAAAGTGGTCAGTAGATTTCAATAATGAAGGACTCTTGTGCAGAAGAGTGTACAGTAACTTTAATATTAATGTTAATAATATAACAGTAATATTCTACAGCATTTGCAGTCTGAGGACCGGGCTCTCACTATGCTGCTTGGCTTTGCAGGGTGCATCCCTCGAAGCTCTCCAACCTCCTCACTGAATGTGCCCCCGAGCACCTCTATTCTCATAAGATGTAGCCTTTTTATTTTTCAGCAGATTATGGTTTTGATGGACCAAAATATTGTTTTGTATCTTGTAGTCATTGCCAAGTTTTAATAAAAGCAAGTTCTGATTATGAGCGGTATGTGCCATTGTCATTGGAGGGGCGGGTTACAATTACTTGGGCAGGGCTCACACCATTGAGGAGGACAATGGATAAGAAATAGTGGTGTTGGGGTAGAAATCCATGCCAGAATGCCTCTCCTGTTAAAGGGGTTGTACCAACTTTTATTCTTCCCTAGTTTATTAGAGGGGGGACTGACCCATCATGAGAACAGACCGCGGGGGGCCCGTTCTCGGTGATTGAATGAAGCAGCGGGTTGAGCATGTGTCCTGCTGCTCCATTCTAATACTACAGGAGTGTAGGAAATAGCTGAGCATAGAGTTTTGTTATCTTCAGCGCACTTATAGACAGTGAGTTGGAATGGTGGAGATACCTGAGTGCTGTGTTCGTCAATCTTTTATGTTCCCAAATTATTAAATGAAGCAAGACCCACGTTTTAACTTGCCTCATCATTTTGTTAAAGGAAATCTACAAGGATGATGGCATAGGGGGCACCCAACAGTCTGACTGGATCTGCTGCTCTTTTACCTTCTTAAGCCCTTGTTTTTAATGAAAAACTTTTTTAAAAAGTGAAGCAAATGAACCTCCGAGGCTCCGGGTTCCATAGACGTCAATGGAGCCCTGCAGGTTCATATGCATAAAACCTTATTTTCGTAAAAACTAGGGCTTAAGAAGCTAAAAGAGCAAATCCTGCCAGAGAGGAGACACAGAGTATGTCAGTGTGCTTGGTTTACAATCCTTCATCCTGGTGGTGGAGTTCCAAAGATTTAGATCCAGGCTTTGTGACTGATAATCTTGTGTTATCTGTGGCCTCCTTCCTTCTAAAATCAACTTTTAGTATTCTGCCAATGAGTCAGAAATGCTCTCTGGGGGTGTTACCAGAGCCCCTCTGTGCTGGAGATTCACTTTCACAGACTGTTACACTGCCCCCCCCCCCCCCCCTGCTGTAATCTCGCTACAGCAGAGGAAGTTTCGGCGCAGGAGGGGGGAAGTGCTCATGCACAGTGTAACAGCCTATGAAGCTGCAGCATGGAGGGGTTCTTTTAACACACACAAGGAGACCACCTGGATCATTGGCATAGTTGCATAGTTTTAAAAGTTAATTGATGAATGAAGGAGGCCATAGATAACAAATATAAGAAGGTGCTCAGTCACAGTGCCTGGATCTATGAGTAAGTGTTCCTGGTTTATCATGGATTTTGAGTAGATTTCCTTTAAATAGTGACAAATATGACATTGCTGTATCATCTGTAATATTCAATACAAGTTTTATCACGAATTTGGTGAATAGTCTGAGAAGGGAAGCTGTCTGTGAGGCTGTTTCCTTAGGCGGCAGCGTGACCTGGTTATGCTGGCAGAATTCCTCCTATTAAACGTCCTCAGACGTGAAGTTACAAGTCCTACAGTAAATCCCATTTTAATGGAAATCACTCCATGAGATAGATACTCCATTTATGGTAGAGACATGGGGCGGTGATCAGAACTATTAAATATGAGAGACTTTGTAATCTCAACTATTGATGTATTGAATGTATAATTCAGGTTACATCCAGAAGGCCCATAAGCTGGAGCATCCTTAGACTAATAGTGACCAGAGCCCCGGTGCTGGAATAAAGGGACTGGAGTATAAATTATTTTATTTTGCAATCACTTTGAGGTTGCATGCTGCTCATGGAAGTCTATGGAGAGGAGAGGGAGCAGGAGACTTTTTCTGCCCCCACCTACTAGAATAGGGAGACTTTTACCCCCCCCCCCCCCTCACTACTATAGACTTAGGTGGAGAAAACCTTCAGCAGCCATTGAACCGTCTGTAAAATAGTGACTTTCCTAGGATAATGATGTATATCGCCATCATGTGACCTCATGCAATGGCTCTGCATACCTGGTGAAGGGTTCATGCACAGCCTGCTGCAGTACTGTAGGTCTGTGGATTCTGTAGCTGACACAAGTCATGAATAAGTTCAAAACGCATAGACTTTTTATTTCTGTACACCTGGATGTCACCTAAGTGCAAATAAAGAATATTACTTCACAAGATCTCCATGAGCTGGATCTGCATTTTTTTCTCTACATGTTGCCATGCCTCCTGCAGCGGGATGAACCGAGGAGACTGTGGCTACAGAGGCTGGTGAGCTGGAACATTAACTTTCCGTTTCTGCAGTACTGTGTCTGACCCTAGTCTGGGACATCCTGCTGCAGTACTGTGTCTGACCCTAGTCTGGGACATCCTGCTGCAGTACTGTGTCTGACCCTAGTCTGGGACATCCTGCTGCAGTACTGTGTCTGACCCTAGTTTGGGCACATCCTGCTGCAGTACTGTGTCTGACACTATTCTGGGCACATCCTGCTGCAGAACTATGTCTGATCCTAGTCTGGTACGTCCTGCTGCAGTACTGTGTCTGACCCTAGTCTGGGACATCCTGCTGCAGTACTGTGTCTGACCCAAGCCTGGGCACACCCTGCTGCAGTACTGTGTCTGACCCTAGTCTGGGACATCCTTCTGCAGTACTGTGTCTGATCCTAGTCTGGGACATCCTGCTGCAGTACTGTGTCTGACCCTAGTCTGGGACATCCTGCTGCAGTACTGTGTCTGACCCAAGCCTGGGCACACCCTGCTGCAGTACTGTGTCTGACCCTAGTCTGGGACATCATTCTGCAGTACTGTGTCTGATCCTAGTCTGGGACATCCTGCTGCAGTACTGTGTCTGACCCTAGTCTGGGACATCCTGCTGCAGTACTGTGTCTGACCCTAGTTTGGGCACATCCTGCTGCAGTACTGTGTCTGACACTATTCTGGGCACATCCTGCTGCAGAACTATGTCTGATCCTAGTCTGGGACGTCCTGCTGCAGTACTGTGTCTGACCCTAGTCTGGGACATCCTGCTGCAGTACTGTGTCTGACCCAAGCCTGGGCACACCCTGCTGCAGTACTGTGTCTGACCCTAGTCTGGGACATCCTTCTGCAGTACTGTGTCTGATCCTAGTCTGGGACATCCTGCTGCAGTACTGTGTCTGACCCTAGTCTGGGACATCCTGCTGCAGTACTGTGTCTGACCCTAGTTTGGGCACATCCTGCTGCAGTACTGTGTCTGACACTATTCTGGGCACATCCTGCTGCAGAACTATGTCTGATCCTAGTCTGGGACGTCCTGCTGCAGTACTGCGTCTGACCCTAGTTTAGGCCCATCCTGCTGCAGTACTGTGTCTGGTCCTAGTTTGGGCACATCCTGCTGCAGTACTGTGTCTGACCCTAGTCTGGGACATCCTGCTGCAGTACTGTGTCTGACCCAAGCCTGGGCACACCCTGCTGCAGTACTGTGTCTGACCCTAGTCTGGGACATCCTTCTGCAGTACTGTGTCTGATCCTAGTCTGGGACATCCTGCTGCAGTACTGTGTCTGACCCTAGTCTGGGACATCCTGCTGCAGTACTGTGTCTGACCCAAGCCTGGGCACACCCTGCTGCAGTACTGTGTCTGACCCTAGTCTGGGACATCATTCTGCAGTACTGTGTCTGATCCTAGTCTGGGACATCCTGCTGCAGTACTGTGTCTGACCCTAGTCTGGGACATCCTGCTGCAGTACTGTGTCTGACCCTAGTTTGGGCACATCCTGCTGCAGTACTGTGTCTGACACTATTCTGGGCACATCCTGCTGCAGAACTATGTCTGATCCTAGTCTGGGACGTCCTGCTGCAGTACTGTGTCTGACCCTAGTCTGGGACATCCTGCTGCAGTACTGTGTCTGACCCAAGCCTGGGCACACCCTGCTGCAGTACTGTGTCTGACCCTAGTCTGGGACATCCTTCTGCAGTACTGTGTCTGATCCTAGTCTGGGACATCCTGCTGCAGTACTGTGTCTGACCCTAGTCTGGGACATCCTGCTGCAGTACTGTGTCTGACCCTAGTTTGGGCACATCCTGCTGCAGTACTGTGTCTGACACTATTCTGGGCACATCCTGCTGCAGAACTATGTCTGATCCTAGTCTGGGACGTCCTGCTGCAGTACTGCGTCTGACCCTAGTTTAGGCCCATCCTGCTGCAGTACTGTGTCTGGTCCTAGTTTGGGCACATCCTGCTGCAGTACTGTGTCTGACCCTAGTCTGGGACATCCTGCTGCAGTACTGTGTCTGACCCAAGCCTGGGCACACCCTGCTGCAGTACTGTGTCTGACCCTAGTCTGGGACATCCTTCTGCAGTACTGTGTCTGATCCTAGTCTGGGACATCCTGCTGCAGTACTGTGTCTGACCCTAGTCTGGGACATCCTGCTGCAGTACTGTGTCTGACCCAAGCCTGGGCACACCCTGCTGCAGTACTGTGTCTGACCCTAGTCTGGGACATCATTCTGCAGTACTGTGTCTGATCCTAGTCTGGGACATCCTGCTGCAGTACTGTGTCTGACCCTAGTCTGGGACATCCTGCTGCAGTACTGTGTCTGACCCTAGTTTGGGCACATCCTGCTGCAGTACTGTGTCTGACACTATTCTGGGCACATCCTGCTGCAGAACTATGTCTGATCCTAGTCTGGGACGTCCTGCTGCAGTACTGTGTCTGACCCTAGTCTGGGACATCCTGCTGCAGTACTGTGTCTGACCCAAGCCTGGGCACACCCTGCTGCAGTACTGTGTCTGACCCTAGTCTGGGACATCCTTCTGCAGTACTGTGTCTGATCCTAGTCTGGGACATCCTGCTGCAGTACTGTGTCTGACCCTAGTCTGGGACATCCTGCTGCAGTACTGTGTCTGACCCTAGTTTGGGCACATCCTGCTGCAGTACTGTGTCTGACACTATTCTGGGCACATCCTGCTGCAGAACTATGTCTGATCCTAGTCTGGGACGTCCTGCTGCAGTACTGCGTCTGACCCTAGTTTAGGCCCATCCTGCTGCAGTACTGTGTCTGGTCCTAGTTTGGGCACATCCTGCTGCAGTACTGTGTCTGGTCCTAGTTTGGGCACATCCTGCTGCAGTACTGTGTCTGTGCTGCCTCTGCCCCTGATGATATTGCAGGTAATATAATATAATATAATGTGATGCATCGCCACCTGCACATCCTGGTACTGCCCTGTCTGACACTACGGGGGCAAGGCCTTCCCTCTCAGCCAATCAGCGGCCGGGGGAGGGTCCGGCATTGCACAAGACTGACAGCTCGTGTTTAAATGCCAGGTGTTGGGCGCTAGTGTGTGTCTGGGCTCCGGAGGGATCGGGCACAGACCTGTCTACAGCCGGGGAGATCTGCAGTCCAGGCACGTCGTCATGGCACTGAGAGTCTGCATTGTCGGCTCTGGCAACTGGTCAGTATGTGCCCATGATGTATCTGTCCTGCCTCCTGATAGTCATAGAGCAGCAGCAGCAGCAGGGCACAATCCACCCACAACAATGTACCCGCTGAGCTGTGCCGCCCACACATCCTTCTCTGCAATCACAGGACTATCCCAGTGTACTACTATGCCCATCATTTGTACTGGAGCGGCACACAACAGAGATGACAGAGCTGGCAGTCCTGCTTCATACTACTCCGAGGCAGGTGTTCATAGTATGTTGTGTGCACCCAGTGCAAAGTTCTCCCTGACCCTTATAGATCCTGCAGAAGTGTTTACTGCACTCACAGATTGTTATCTCAAGGGTATCTAGTTTTCTTATAACCTCTGCACTATGGTCTATGTGCTTGTCAGAGCAAATTCCACCTTCCCACACACTATCCTCTTACACTACAGTAAGGTGCCCTCTGCATGCTGCAGGGTTAGGGTGGAAAGGGGGTAACAACATCAAATCTATAGGTTTTATTCTTATGAGACTTGCAGAAAACCACAACTTTGTTGTATGTTGTAGCAATCTGAACCGGTTAGAGCACTTAGTCATGTATTGTCCGGTCTGACGTGGCCCCTGGCACTTGGCACGTGCACGGTTTATTTACATGCACACATCCACATTGTCTATAGAGACACAATGTCAGCATAATTACTATTCCCAGTGCTTTAGGTTTACCTACTTACTATATGAAGGATAACAATGGATTTGGCATAACAAGGTGACTGCTGGGACCCTGATGATGACAAAAACTGGACCCTTCACAATCTAGGGAACTAGATCTCATTGTCACTAATGGGTGCATGCATTCTGCTTCTCTATTCAATTGAATGTATATGCCCAGTAATGGATTATAATGTAGGCGGTTTGGGTGGAAGCCAGTGGCCCCGGCCTTCTAGGGGGCCCATGGCCACCAAATGTTACACTGAGAAGGGCATTGACTCATGAATTCTCATACATCTGCTTCTGCTTTCAAAACATATTTACACAAGATCCTCCAAGGGTCCTGAAATCGCAGTTTGAAAGCAGGCAGAAGGGACACGTCCTCCATTCCCCAAAAAGCTTGATTCAAGTACCATATGTAGGAAGTGATTCCAGACTTGTAGGGGCTATAATATTCATACAGTCCAGGGCCCATGGCAGTCTTAATGCACCCCTGCCATAGATTGGTACATTTCACTCAAGCGTTGCAGAGATCGATTAGGGTTTGGTGAATAAAAAAACTGACACCCATCAGAGTTCAGTCTCTATGATTTTATATGGCAAAGGGTTGCTGTTCATCATTAGACTAGTGATGTCACAACATTCACTAGAAAAACTCTCTCTATTGTCTCAGTCAGCCAATGATGGATAATTATTTTTAAGGAAAATCCACAAGGGAATCTTTCCTTGTAGGGATATTCCTAGGAGGATGATTTGTTCTCCGCCGGATGTTATTGAACATGTATGACCAGTTAGAACACATAATGGTCAATATTTACATCTATCTTTATGGTTGCATTCCCAGATGACTAATCATACAATGTTTAGCATAACCCCACTTTTACCTACTTATAACCTTTACCCTATCGGCTAATTGAATCAATCTGATCCAATCACCAGATGACAGGACTCTCACAGGAGCGGGGTTTAAGGGATCAAGTTGTTAAATTCATGAATTGTCTATCCACCTCATTTATTGACCAATGGGTCAACTTTTTCTTATTTAACAACCTACAACAGGAGTTTCAAACATTTGTTTCTTTTTGGTTGAGATGACTTTCCAAGGAGAAAACTATTTAGTATGCAGGTTGTTATTGGTGCCATAGAGCTGAACTGGTTTTCAGTTTCAATCATACCCCAGCTTTATTTTCTGCTATATCTTTGTGTCCCAGTTTCTTACCATTTTCAAGATATTTGTTGCCATTTAGTGCAGTGGTGGCGAACCTATGGCACGGGTGCCAGAAGTGGCACTCGTAGCCCTTTCTATGGGCACTCAGGCCATCACCCCAGGATACAGTTCACCAAACACTGAATCTTCTTTCAGTCCCAGGCAAATTAAGGGATGCTCCTATTCGACACTTTGTTGGCTGTTTGGAACTGCAGGAAAAGTGAGAAGGTTTTAAAAGAACTGCATTATCTTTGGAGGTCATCATGCTGGACCTGACCATTGATCCTTTACAGACAGACCTTGGAGAGAAGCTACAATGATAATCTGAATTTGCCTATTAACTAGTGGCCTCAGACCACCAATACAATTGAAAGATGTGAAAGAACAGGTAGCAGTAAGTTACTGTTTAAAATTTCTTGTTGGCACTTTGCGGTAAATAAGTGGATTTCGATTGTAGTTTGGGCACTCGGTCTCTAAAAGGTTCGCCATCACTGATTTAGTGTATTATTTTTAAGTTTGCCAAATTTTAATTTGCCAACTTGTGTTGTTTTTTCTTAGAAATCATTTTTCTGTATGTTCGGGATATAGCCAACGTGGGGTACTATGAAGTGTAATTTCTCCTCTTAGTTTCTGAAATAAAAATGTCATCTATGTTCATTGGGGAGCAAGCGGGTTCATTGCACATTGGGGCAGGTGGATGGGTCATGTGCTCATCGGCCATATAGTTGTGCAGCACTACCATCTTAATATGTCTGCTTATGGTGGATCATGTGATCTAACCCGTTTTTCTACTGCAACAAGTGAAGGGGGATACAGAATTTGGGCTTGAGCTTTTAGGTGAAGTAATATGGTGAATAGTTACAGCAGTCGGTGATACCCTGGGGCAGTGATGGCAAACCTTTTAGAGACCGAGTGCCCAAACTACAACAAAGACCCGCTTATTTATCGCAAAGTGCCAACACAGAAATTTAATTTGTGATTTATACTCCCTTCTCTGTCACAGTTTTCATTGATACCAGCCCCTGAGGACACCAATAAAGCAGGAAATAGTCCCAGGTAGAGCCATCACTTTAAAATAGCTCTGTGCACAGCAAGTCCAGGGCTGTCTGGGACTGCAGGAATATACCTGGAGTCATCTCTGGTGATGACCTGAGTGCCCACAGAAAGGGCTCTGAGTGCCACCACTGGCACCAGTGCCATAGGTTAGCCATCACTGCCCTGGGGCAATGATGAAGACTCCTGTGCTGCAGCCGCATTATATTTCACCTCTTTTTTGACAGATCTGACACAATTGCTGTGACTAGGACAGGATGTGATGTGACTCTGTGACAACATTGTGTTCTATGTCACCATCTGCTCTCAGCCCCACAGCACAGGGATAAAGGCCTCCCGAAATCTTATTTATCTGAGCACAAAATGTCATATTGTTACTGCATTCTGTACTACAGTGCGAGGTAAAAAAGCAGAAAATAAAAGGTTTTGTATAACAGAATTTGGAATTTATTACATGGCATAGAAATGGAATTAGCAGATGGCCCTATATGACGCTCCCTTAAAGTACAGTGCAAGTGCCTGATAAGGGCACAACAGATAATACACAGACAAAAGCCTTGAACAGACAAAACAAGGTCATTTCTTGTATGTGAAACTAAGGCAAAATTCTTGTGTCTGTGCTAAGCTGCATAGATACCATCATAAATACCAGCAAAATAGTGCACTTGGTGTCATCATGGGGGAAAGGAGGAGGAGCTGAGCAGATTGTACATAGTGTCTTATCTGCAGGTGGCATGTTATAAAACAGGAGGAGCAGGATCAGATTGTACAGTGTCCTATATGCAGGTAGCATGTTATAGAACAGGATGAGCAGGATCAGATTGTACAGAGTGTCCTATCTGCAGGTAGCATGTTATAGAACAGGAGGAGCAGGATCAGATTGTACAGAGCATCCTATCTGCAGGCGGCATGTTATAGAACAGGAGGAGCAGGATCAGATTGTACAGGGTGTCCTATCTGCAGGTAGCATGTTATAGAACAAGAGGAGCAGGAACAGATTGTACAGAGTGTCCTATCTGCAGGTAGTATGTTATAGAACAAGAGGAGCAGGATCAGATTATACAAATTGTCCTATCTGCAGGTAGCATGTTATAGAACTGGATATGCAGGATCAGACTGTACATAGTGTCCTATCTCCAGGTAGCTAGCATGTTATAGAACACTAGGAGCAGGATCAGATTGTACATAGTGCCCTATCTGCAGGAAGCATGTTACAGAGCAGAAGGAGCTGAGCAGATTATACATAGTGTCCTATCGGCAGACAGCGTACTACAAAGCAGGCGGAGCTGACCAGGTTGTACATTGTTTCCTACCTGCAGGCAACATGCTATAGAGCAGGAGCAGCTGAGTACATTCCCTACACCCTCATAACTGCTACAGATGCTGGAAATAACTTGAATTCATAATGAATGAGCGCTGTCCAGTAGGAAGTAGCTGCTACCTATCTCATGTGACGTTACAACACCTTTCTACATCATTGCAGCCAGTGTTAAATTGGGTGGGAATAATAGTAATTGCCTCCTTTATATTCAGTCACCTCAGCTGTGATTTTAGATAAATTGATGGAGTGCACTTTTACTTCTCATTTATATCATTTGTATCGTCCTTGTGGGAATTATTCACCTTGGAAACATAATACACACATACAGGGACCCATCACAGTACAAGTTCCCTACAGATGATCACCTATCACAGATAAGAAGTCTGACAGGTCATATCTACCCTCCCTCATGATACCTCTGAAAGGCTAACAGAGGACAGCAAATCTGACCCGGGAATTTGGCTCTTGAAAGTTGTATATTGGGCCTGTGTTCATATTGTAGCTGTGCACCATTTCTTATAACGTTATCACTTTGAGGTTTATACCTTTATGTTATATTCACTTTACGGTATGACCTTGTAGGGCACTGCGATAGGTCAAAGTTTTTTGTGTCCATTTTTAGAATGAAGCCACAGCACTCGTGAAGTTACAGTCCAGAAGTCTTTATTTTATTCCAGGCATCAAAATACAATGTTTTGATTCAACAATAATCTTTATGAAGTATTTTATCATACTTGATTAATCGAAACGTCGTATTTTGATACCTGGATTAAAATAAAGACTTCTAGACTTTAACTTCATGAATGCTTTGGCTTCCTCCATTGAATGCACATGATAATGTGTTCCAGCACCTGAGCCTTAAAGGGGTATTCTCATCTGGGCATTCACATTCAGTTTGATAAATCTGCCATATATAAACATTTCTTCAAATAGATGTTATTAAAAAAAATGTTCCTGTGTGAAGATAATTTCTCATAAATGTAGCCATGTTGTCCCTTAGAAACGAGATGGCTTCCTCGGATACGGCCACCTCTGCTGGAGGGATTGCACAAAGACACAAAGGGTGTTTGTATTTGAAATGTCCGGGATTTACTGTATGACCCACAGCCGTCCTGTGGTAATGGTTGCTGAATCCAGGAGGTCCGGCAGGAGTCAATAGCGCATGTCTGGCCACCGCTGCCAGAGTGTGACGTGGTCGTAACCGAAGAAGCTATCTCGTTTCTAAGGGACAGAATGACTACATTTATGAGAAATTATCTTCACACAGGAACATTTTTTTAATAACATCCAATTGAAGAAATGTTTATAAATGGAAGATTAGTGAAACTGAATGTGAATGCCCAGATGAGAATACCCCTTTAAGCTGCGAGCACCGACTTAGCGTTCCACTATTATTTAATACAAATTGGATTGTTGCCTTCCTCTCTTCTTAACACTTTTCGAATGAATCACTACATATAAAACATTTTGCATACCTTTCAATGATATGTAAGGCCATATAGACAACAATTGCTGGGAGAATGCACCGGTCTCATAGTTTGAGTCCAGCTGTATATATGAGCATAGGAATCTTTCCGAATTATCTATGTCATTAGGTCAGTAATTGAATGGCTGATGTGCAACCACATGTTCACAGTAACCTATGGGATTTTTATCCCATAAAGCGGGGATAGGTGGAGTTTTCACTTTTGTATTTTTACTCTACGAACCCCAGTTTGGAAAAGCAGACAACACTTGTCTTTTGCTGCAATAGATTCATCATTGTGATGATGAATCTGTTAGGGTGCGTCACATGTGGCGTCAAAACAATATTGAACAGAATCTAATAAGGCAAATCTCCTCTTCTCAGCTGTTGTGATGCGTTTAAAAACGCCATATGTGAGCGCACCCATAGGTCGGCGGCACACGTGGCATTTTGAACCCGTTTTTGGGCCGTTTTTAAACGAATCCGTTTTTGATAGGTTTTACCAATTATCTTAATTAAAAGTGGTCAAAAACGGATGCGTTTTCAAAAAAAAATGCATGGGTTTTTCAAAAAAGTATGCGTTTTTTATCGGACTGCTTAAAAACGTCCCAAAAATGGGTTCAAAACGCCACGTGTGCCTCCTGCCTCAGATTGTGTTACTATCAAGTTCTACATTAAGATCTGCTTTTTGCTGATCTAAATTTCCCACTCGGCCATAGCTTTTTTTCTAAAGGCCATGGTCCTTGGACAAGGTGGAGAAAAAATGGTCTAAAAGCCTTTTTTTAAATGTGTCAGAAGGCGTTTTTTGGTGCAAATTATGGCATAAGTCTGTCCAAAATGGCTTCATGAAAATCCCTAATTGTCTCAAACCCACGCCAATAAAGTAAGAGTAGAATGTGCAGTCTCTGGTCTGTGATAATAAATCCCCCCCCCATTAATCCCATTTATTATGGAGCTGCCCACTTATTAAAGACTTTTGGAGACAGATAATCAGCCTTTTCAAAGGGCTCTATGAAAAGAAGCTGCCAACTTCTCCTGAGCTGCTCCTCCTTAGACAAAGATTACAGAGGAATCTTTTTTAGGTTGTGCTCAACAGCCCGGATGGAAATCTTAAGTAAATGGAAAAGCTATTCCATACCCTCGATTAGAAACGTCATTCTAGGGATGAACAAACTGAGAGATTGCGAATTGTATGGCCGCGGTCACACGTACCGCTAGACGTCCGTTCATAACGCGATGCTAGCGCACAGGGGGAGGTCCTCGGCCCAAATGCACATGTGTTTCCAGAGAAACGCATGCGATCGGCTTAACAATCGCATGCGTTTCCCTAGAAACGCATGTGCGTTCAGTCCGAGGACCTCCACCTGTGCGCTAGCGTCGCGTTATGACGGATGGTGTGACCGCGGGCCTATATGTGCAAAGGTGAAGTAATAGGTAAAAATAAGTCATTAAAATGCTGGGACTTATGGTCCAGCCATCTGTGATGAGCTAGTCTTAATACTGAAGGAACACTTTGCATATTCCTTTTCTTTCTTTTTTTTGTATTGCAATCCAGGGATATTGATTGACTTTGCATGAAATATGTACTTTTTTTGTGTGTGTGTGTGTTTTTTTTGTTTTCTTTTGTAAAAACAATGTAAAAAAGAATAATACCCCCCCCCCCCATAATTGTAAAAATCGATGCCGAAGATTTTCCTTTATCACGACAGCAGTCTTGTTCCCTTTTTGTTCATTCATTGACCTTTGCCTTGACTAACATATTCATATCCGCACAGGGGATCTGCCATTGCCAAGATTGTCGGAGAGAATGCGGCTAAGCTCCCTCAGTTTGATAATGTGGTGAACATGTGGGTATTTGAGGAACTAATATCAGGGAAGAAACTGACTGAGATCATCAATACTCAACACGAGAATGTGAAATATCTCCCGGGGCACAAACTTCCAGCCAATGTGGTAAGTACACATTTCATTGTTTTGTACCTTTATCCTGGAATTACTCTATAAACATTGCCTTTACAATATCAGGGAAACGGACTGTTGCTTCTATTTTTATTTATTGCTTTTTAATCTGTTGGAAAATTTGTCAAAAATGCACATAATTTCCCAGGTATAACTACTGTTGCTCCTATTGTTGCTGGACTTTGTATTCCTTCCCAGGCTGAATGGTGTATCAGAGTTATGGGGTGGGTAAAGCATACAATGGCCAGGGTTAATATTTGTAATATTTCGGGGGGTCTTGCTCAACTCTTGAAAAAATATTGTTCATATTTGACATATAACTATTGACACAAGCACCTTATAAACATTATTAAGAAGCAGATGTATGTTCTGCCATTATAAAATAAGCAACGCTAAGCTAAAACTTTACAACAATTAAAAGAAATCACACGCCCCAATACACGCCCTTTTACCATTGGAAAAGTGTTGTAATTCACATCAGGCAAGTTTCTAGTACATGGACATTCAATATGTGTACCAAAACTTATGTCAGTCATGCACAGAAGAGTTTGCTGGCTGCTTTATGACTTCTCTCTGCTGGATTTACTGGCAGGTTTCTTGCACCCAGTAGGGAACTCAGTAGGGAACTATGTGGTTTCCCCGTCAACCTCTGTTTGTCCAGCTCAGCTTGATTGGCAGGTTTCTTCTTCGTTACTTATCAGTCATTTCCATGGGGTTGTAGAAATCTGCTGACCTGTTGTCCTTAGGGCATGTCACCACCAAATAAACCCCTTCCACAAAGTAACAGTCCAGCGACCAACTCTGACTGGTGTTTTCCGGAATCGTTCTAATGATGCCATAACAAGTAGCCCTGGGGCTCCAAAACAAGATTTGTAACTATAAAATGACACTGGAAACCCCATGTTTCCACCTTGCTAAGATAATGTACACTGTGATGTCACAGGACAATAATAATACACACAGTGATGTCACAGTACAGAGACAAAGATCATAATATGGAGACAATATATACTATGAAGACAGATATATTATGACTTCTCCGGAAGTTTTCTGGCGGAAAAAACATATAAACCTCTATAACCAGCCTCCAACTTTGTGTGTGTCGGGGCAGAGGGTTTAAACCCACTGCCCACTACATTTACCATAGTCTCTGTCGTAGACTAGCGCAAAAAACTCTGCCAGTTCCCAACTGGCCGGAGCCTCTTAGTAGACATGGGCGTTGTAGCAACGGCGGGGGGGTTTAAGACTGGTATTCTAAACGCTAGTTTTAATATATTCCCCTCATTGTGTTGCCACAAACCTATAAAGATACCCACAGTGATGTCACTGTACAGGGATAATACATACAGTGATGTCACAGTATGCAGTGGACATTGTGTTGCCACAAACCTATAAAGATACCCACAGTGATGTCACTGTACAGGGATAATACATACAGTGATGTCACAGTATGCAGTGCACATTGTGTTGCCACAAACCTATAAAGATACCCACAGTGATGTCACAGTATGCAGTGCACATTGTGTTGCCACAAAACAGATAAGTACAGTAATGTCACAATGCGGAATACACACAGTGATGTCACAATACTGGGATAATAAGTACAGTTATGTCACAGTAAAGTGATAATAGACACAATGATGTGTAAAGGTTAACCAGGACAGTGATATGTACAAATGTGGTGAGATTTATCACAATTGTCTGAGAGCATTACTGTTGTACTTGCTCAGATTCCATTTTCCAATAGAAGTTTATAAAATGAAAGCTGAGCTCTGATTGGCTTTCATGAGCAACTAGAACATTTGTGCTCTCAGACACTTGTAATAAATTTCCCTATGTGCTCAGAGTATGTGTACTTGCTACTGCCTTAAACTGCTGCTGTAGCAGTCGAACTGCTTTTGATGCTGCAGAGAAGGGACAATTCAAGGGAGAATTGATGCTCACAGCTTTTTAGTAAAAGTTAAGTTTGATTTAGTCATTTCCAGTGTTATCTGTGCCTATAAGTTAGAATGGGGCCCTTGGTTTAAGGGCCCTGTAGAAGCTGTTATGTCTGCTATCCTGGCTATTACAGATGACAACCATCTTAAATTTGTTCAACGAAGCTTTAGTGTTAGTGTGTTAGTTAGTGTTAACCCAACATTTTTTAAATTCAATTGTGACAGACACCAAAAATTTTTTGGCTGGGTTTACAATTATAAAGTATACAGTTCTGACTTACATACAAATTCTACTTAAGGACAAACCTACAGACCTTATCGTGTATGTAACCCGGGGACTGCCTGTATAGTCAAAAGGGATGTATCTTGCATAGGTGGCCCTGATTGGACAGTGTCAGATACTCCACCAATTGGTTATACCAAGTTGTTAATTTATTCATACATTTCCGGTAGAAAGTGTCCAATGTAGAATTGTTATGATATAGGGAATTAAATTATGTAGTAATGAAGACCTGTCAGAACAAGTAAAATGACCATGTGCCAGGGATATTTGGAAAGTTGCACAGTGAGGATGTTGACTTGTCAATTCATATAGTAACATGACTGAATGGTTCTGTCTGCTCCATGGATACAGTATCATACAAAATGAAATTTTCGATGAATATTTTAGTCATACCACTAGGTCATGTGGAGCTGTACAATGTATATTGATGCCCTGGACTCTTTTACCATCTTACAATCTTCTCTTCATTCCCACGTAAGAAGTCATGTTATGATCAATCTTTACATTTCAAGGGCGTCTAAGAGATTATCAAAACCAACAAGACCATTTTATTGCTCACTAATGCAACGCAGCCTTTGCCCTGGATACACAAAACCTACTTATCAATCAGAATGCAATCTTCTGCTTGGTTTGCTCTGATGTACTACAGACTGAATAAACGCATGAATGATTGATAGATTCACATGTGTTCAGTCATTTGTCGCTGTTGACCTCATGAGTCTCTGGTACGCGAGACTGCCGTTTACTGTGGATGGAAATGTGTATTTGGCTTAAGTCTGTAAGAAATATACTCTTTTGGGAAAACCAAGATGTTTATTTAAAGGAGCCCTAGAGAAGCCAGAAGATTCATCACCTTTCCTTTAAGGGAGTCTACTACTTCCACCAAGTGTTATAATATTGGGGAAGAGTCTTATAAAGTAACGTGCTGGGATTTCCATCATACCTTTATTATTTTAGTCCATTATGCCATTTCCAAGATATCCCCAGTTTAATCTCTATGCTAATGAGCCAGTTGGTGTACTCAGCACTCCTATTTCTGCCTGATTCCCTTTGCTCTTCTTCCATTATCACCACAAGCTTAAAGGGAACCTACCACCACGATTCTACCTATGAAGGTAGATTGGGTGGTAGGTGGATGTATGGGACGTGAGGATAGCCCTTTTTAGAGCTAATCCTCACGTCCCCGCTATCTTTATAAAACTTTGATACCCGGCTTCGAAGCAGTGACCGCGCATCCGCGGGCTGGCCACTCTGCGCATGCAGAGAACGCCGGCTTCCCGGACGAGGGAGCGCCTCATGTCCGGCTACTCTGCACCCCAATAGCCGCATAAGAAAATTTACATATTAGGGTATTAAAGTTTTAAAAAGATAGCGGGGACAAGAGGATTAGCTCTAAAAAGGGCTATCCTCACGTCCCATACATCCACCTACCACCCATTCTACCTTTATAGGTACAATCGTGGTGGTAGGTTCCATTTAAAGGGAACCTGTTATCAGAGATTGGCTTAATAAATTACTGCCAGTATGTTGTCACGCAGCTGACAACTTTTATAGATCGTGTTTCTTTCATGGCCCAGCGTGGCTGCATCTTCCAGAAAATCAACAATGAAGTGAGATGTAAATTGGTTGTATATAATCAAGGAGAAGAGTTTAACACTGAAGTCAAGCTTTCCCTGCCTCTGAAAGCCCCCTTCACTGCAATTATGGTCCTGCATCCAGCAAAATCACTAACCAGATCTCCTGAAGTCCAGTCCATGATGTCAATCACAGGCAAGGATGTGTTCATAGGTGAGGAGAGCTTGACTTTAGTGTAAACACACCACCTCCGTGACTTTATACAGTTAGTTTACATCTCACTTCAAAATAGATTTTCTGGAGGATGTCACTGCACTGGGCCATGAAAGAGACACAATCTAGATGCTGCTCCGCTGCTTCCCACCATACTGGTAGTGGTTTATTAGGCCAATTTCTGATGACAGGTTCCCTTTAACACAAGACGCTTCTCCTGCTTACCTGATGGAGAGAGTAGTGGTCCAGGCCGGAATAGCAGTGCTCCAGGTGCTGAGAATATATGCCTTAGGTGCACTAACTACCGTCCTCATTAGTAAAAAGATTCAACTGGGAATTTCTCTGAAACAACATAATGGGGTAAAAAGGTATTTTTAAAATCATAGTCCATTACTCTACAATATGCCGTCAACAGATTATGGAGGAGGCGGTAGACTCACTTTATTGGGGGTCAATGTAACAGTGACAGGAACATGGCATTCCAGGCGTCAGACCCAATACTCCTCTGAATCAAAGTAAAAGTTGTAAAGCATAAAGCTGTAGCATTAGCCAGGACTTATACTGGAGGAACTGAGACCCCCAAATCCCATCTGCAATAGAGATTCATGAAGTCTGGATGCGTTCATCTTGTGATTCCAGCAGGAGTCCCTGACACCCAGACAGTGATTGCTCACATTTCATGCATTGCTTTACACACAAAAATGAATTAAACCAGTGTGCTTGTTAAGGAAAAATGCATTCAGTAACAGAGATTCTCTAGTTGGACCCTAAACAAAGAAGCACAAAGAGCCTTTGAAGATACATTTGTGATGGATTTTTGTTGAGCTATGCCATGGGAAAAATATTCTGAATAAGCCACTGCTGATATCCTCCTTGTGAATATTGTATAGTACAACTCTTATCATCTTCTTTACGCATTGAATAAGTTTCTTAAAGGGAACCTGTTACCACATTTCACATATACACATAGTGACAGATTCCCATAGAGCCCTATTAAATAAATGACGCCCTTCTTTTAGCTAAAACATGTTTCCCTCACATCCCCATAAAACCGACCTTATGTATATCTTACCTGGTGTGCCCTGCTTGGCTGGCCCCTCCCATCTACTCCTTCCCATGCCATATGCCAACTATCATTCAGCACTTCATGTCATGTGACCAGGATGATGTCATTTAAGGACCTTAACACCTAACATTTGCAGTATCTTCCCCAATGTATGTATCTGATTATATGAAATCATAGCAGCCTTCATGGAGGTATGGGGAGAACTAGATGTCTCTGAAGGCATGCTGTGATTTCATGTGATCACATACATACATGGGGTAGATTTTGCAAATGTTAGAGGGTAAGGGACTTTAGATGACATCACCCTGGTCACATGATTTGATGTTCTGAGTGATGTAAAAAACATTTGACACAGCCGTGCAGTTTGCCTGTGTATAGTACAGGGGGTGCCAGATTCAGGAAATGTGGTGCCCGTTCTTCACAACTTTTTTTTGGTGCACCTTTAACATGGGACATGTGACACACTTTTGTCAGACTTTGCATGTTAAATGTGGCGCACAGTCTGACTGTGCATCAGAACGCCCATTTAAGTGATGAAATCCGTGTTATATGAAGAATAGTGCAGCCGCGACACAAAAGGGTTGCGTGCAACACATATGTGTCTCGGATACTTCTTAAATACTTCTAGTTTTTGTTTCTTTCATGTCCAAGTGCGGTGGCATCATCCAGAAAATCAACTTTGAAGTGAGCTGTATATTGGTTGTAAAAGGTCAAGAGTTTAACACTGAAGTCAAGGTGGGGAGCTCTGAACGCCTCCTCCTCTGTGATTGACATCATCAGACTTCAGGGGATCTGGTTAGTGATGTCTCTGGATGCAGAACCATCAATTACAGTGAAGGGGATTTCTGAGGAAGAGAGAGCTTGACTGCAGTGTTAAAATCTCTACTTCCTTGACTTTATACAACCAATTTACATCTCACTTTAAAGTTGATTTTCTGGATGATGCCCCCACATTGGGCCATGAAAGTAACATAACCTGGAAAGTGTTCAGCTGCTTGACAACATACTGGTGGTTTACTAGGTCAATTTCTGTTGACCGGATCCCTTTAAGAGCAATGGCATTTAACAATTCATAGTTTGGTGATCTGGAACAGTACAATGTTGTTTTGTACAGGACTAAAAGAAGACCAGGGAAAGATTTGATGTATCATTCCCTCTGATTAAGATACAGTCATAAAAAGAGGTCGCAGAAGTTACACTACTTACCGTAGTTATATTTTCAGATTTCACAAATACGATTTTGCTCTGAATGCGTTCTCCTTTCATCTATTAACGTGCCCATTTTGAGTCCTGGGTTTGGACTTGTCAGGGTTTTGCACTATTTTTACACTCGCCTCTGCCTTGACTCAGCCAGAATTGTAGTCTGTTCAGTGTGATTTGCTGACAGCCAGATTCATTGAGCCACGCTGGAGCTGTCCCAACAATACATTTGTGTTGGTAAAACAGAATGGAAAATAACGGCATGTTGCACAAGACCTGGCGGGCATCATCACCTTTCACAAGTAAATATGGGTTGTTTTATTTGGCATCATTTTTTGTATTCAGTATAGACAAAGGCAACTCTTCTGTATACATACAATTCAGTTCAACAATATGTAAACTTCATATTTATGATACACATTATTACTCAATCAAAATCTATATAATAATTGCGGAATGCGTGACATTTTTATAGTTTAAAATTGATCGGAATTGGGGGCCATAGTTTAATAACAAGAATCCATTCACAGACTACATAGACTGTCATATATAGTAGCCTGCACCTTGCTAAAATATCTGCAGGGTCTGCAATGGTGAATGTATTCAAAGCACATTACACAAAGTACATGCCCCCTCTGCTCATGTCTCCTTTTATAATGCCTGCTTTACTAATGCCCTTTCCATTATGTCCCCTTTTATAATTCTCCCCTTTTCTGTCCCCCATTCTATCCTACATTTTAATGTCAGTACAGGTTTTAATTTAAAAAAAAAATAAAATTCACCTTTCCTCTGGTCTGGTGTAGTTGGTGACGTGATAACGTCATTGCGCTGCCAACCCTAGGAGCCGCGCTGAGCATAGTGGTAGAACAGCGAGTGTAATATTCCCTGCTCTGCCACTGCACCGGCACAACCAAGAGCACTCCTCCTGCATCTGGCTCATTTGCTGTCGTGGGCCCGCTCTACCGGCAAGCCGGCCAACGTCCCTGCCAACCACGATTGTCGTTGCAGGAGTTGCGATCATGGCGACCAATTATGCGGAATGGTCCAAAATATTTAAGACATTGGAGATGGATGTCTTACTACATGCCATGACTGACCACACTGTATGTGGAGATTGTGACCAGGACATATTACTTCAAACAAAGAACATGTCAAAAGCCATTATAATATCACAGTAAGCTTCATAAATTTGATAGCCCTATATTGGGAAGATACATTTCCTAAAGTTTCTTAAAATGCTTGCAGTCAATGGAACACATTTATGATACGCTGGAGCCATGATGCTGTCCCTTCTCCGGCCTCCTGAGAAAACGAATCTGTTTTCATGTGCTCTCACACGAACATGTGTACCACTTCGTACAGTTAGACGCTTTTCATTTGTTTTAGGTCCAGTGTATCTGAAATATTAAAAAAGACAACTTTTCAAATGATTGAAAAAGCTCTGATACAGACCTATGTGTCTCTAGGGGTACAGAATACAAACAACCCCTGTGTTGTCTGATCCTGCAGTCATACTCCTTCCATCTGCCGCTATTACTTGCTAACTTAACAAATCTTGTTTTTTTGGATTAGTTGCAAAGAACAGATAGGACAAAACACACAGTGTATGTAAGAAATGTATATAATTTGTTGTGGTTTATGTTTTGTCTTGATAAAGATCAAAATAAAGTTGCAAAGTTAAAATGAATTTGTACATTGAGCTTTATAAATAGCCAAGAGCTAAAATAAATAGATCTGGATTGCAGAACTGCTGCGGACTGCTTAGTACTAGTCTTCTGGGTTTGCACATTTATTTGAAGGACATACACAAATGTCCTTGAATACATAGCAAAGTTCATAAGGTTTACATGAATTTCTGTGGATTTTTTTGCCCTAGCAGCTAATGCAAACAAGGTTATGTTTAAAGGGGTTGGCCGATTTAATGGTTTTTGTGCGTGTAAGTGTGGGGGGCAAGATATGCAGTAATTTACTAATATACATCTATTAATAGTTATGCTCTGCTTGCACTGGTGCATAAATGTCTTTTACCACATCAGCTGCCATCACTGCCCATAAAATGGCCGCAGATGGAGGGCCATGTGATCCTTACTTTTCATGAGCAATCGCCCTGCCAGGACCTTGATAGAATACAAGCCTATGGCCCTGGACTGTAGATGGAACATCAAAGGAAGTCCTAAATCCTGCTGGCTGGGGGTCGCATGACCTGTGGCAAACAGGAAACTTTTTTTTATGATATATATAGTATGGGTCACCCTATTAGGGTCTTATACTTACGCTGCTGAAGTTTTCCATAGGTGTCCAACCCCTTTATGCTCTGAGTCTGTAGATCACATATGCTCTTTAATTATTCTAGTCCAGTATTTATGTATTTTGAGGTTCTAATGCCCATCTTGTAGAAGTAACTATATAGTACATCTTGTCACTGTTGGGAAAGCATGCACAATGGTGAAGTTATCTCCAAATATGGTGCCAAAAATGACCACCAAGCTTTATAGTGGCTCTATAAGAAAAGCTACAACACTTCTGTTAGAGACTATTTCTCCACAAAAAGACTGTAACATACTAAGTACTATGGTATTGTAACGCTGGGATCTGCAGGACTGAGTCCTATAAAGGTCCATGTTATATGTGAAAGCGCCAAGAAGTAAGGCTACATGCACACTGCCATTGCCCGCCGTACCGCTGCTCACCTTCGCCCCTTTCCATAGGAACATATGGCGCACGGCGCCGTAACACGGGAAAAGATAGGGCATGTGTGCTGCACCGTACCGCTCCCGTACGGTGCCGCGAGCCCATAGAAGTGTATGGGGGACGTATATCGGCCGTATATACGTCTCCCATACATGTGTGTGAATGTAGCCTTACTGGAAGGTTTCCTGTAACTGCCGCACCAGTTGCCTCTTGTAAGACTGTAACCAACAAGCTTCCTGCCTCATTTCCACTAGCCAAGTTGTGAGCGTAGATTAACAGGAAGCTAAGGACCCTTGATGAAGTGATCGATGTGGTTCTCAGCAATTAAATATTTTTACTTATCCTCTGGAGATTGCATCCACCTCTCAACTCTTGAATGATAATATAGGACCATGGCACCTACACAGCACCACGCCAATGGCATGATACATCCTTTGATCAGATTCCCATGATCAGCAAGTGTCATATATGTCAACTATTTACATTTCTGTTTTTCCATTCACTAGGTGGCAGTGCCCGACCTGCTGGATGCCGCAAAGGGGGCAGATATACTCATTTTTGTTGTCCCCCATCAGTTTATTGGTAAACTATGCGAACAGCTGAAATCTCAAGTCAAGAAAGAAGCATTTGGAGTGTCTCTAATAAAGGTGTGAGTGATTATCATTGCCCTCACATTTGTGCACACAATTTTATTGGCATGGACACATGTGTATGGCTGCTACTTTATCTTGGGAAAGATATACGGCTTAATTTCTCTCCTATTAATAACACCATATTGCTGAACTAATAGATGAAAGCACAAAGGTGAAAACTTTTCATGTTGGCATTAAGTAGACAAACAACCTACTCTCTATATATACAGCATTCAGCAAAATGTAGCACAGGCTAATACAAAGTAAGAGGCCAAGATACTTGTCCTATTCACACATCCAATGTTTTTATCCAGGAACCACAAGAAAAAAAAATCTTAAAAAAAAATGTGTGTACGTAAAAGTCAATGGGCCAGCGTACAGTCTTTCATACTCATACTGCAGACGGCTGGCAAACATGGATGACACGCTAGGAGTCTGTTCTAGTATCATTTATTAGACATATGTAGAGCTGATTTTATCATTTTACTCCATAATCCTGCATTACATGTATGTTGTGATAACAGTGCTAGCATAATGTGACAGGCCGAGACATAGCCCTGAGGTAAACTACTGTATATATACTCAAGTATAAGCCGACCCGAGGTACTCAATTTTGACACAAAAAACTGGGAAAACCTATTGACTCGAGTATAAGCATAAGGTAGGAAATACATTGGTCATAGCCTCTACCCAGTATAAAGCTATCCAGCCCCCTGGCCCCAGTATATAGCCAGCAGCCCCCTGGCCCCAGTATATAGCCAGCAGCCCCCTGGCCCCAGTATATAGCCAGCAGCCCCCTATCCCCAGTATATAGCCAGCAGCCCCCTATCCCCAGTATATAGCCAGCAGCCCCCTATCCCCAGTATATAGCCAGCAGCCCCCTATCCCCAGTATATAGCCAGCAGCCCCCTATCCCCAGTATATAGCCAGCAGCCCCCTATCCCCAGTATATAGCTTGCCAGCCCCCTTGTACCAGTATATAGGCTGCCAGCGTCCAACCTGAGGTATGCCAGCCTATAGGGGAAAAAAACCAAATACTGTAATCACCTCTCTGATGCCCCCGCAGGTCCTCTTCTTACTTTGGCGATGCTCCGGCTTCGTGTCCCTGTGCGGTACTGTTGCACGCACCATGACGCCGGCTGCTTGCTGACATCATAGTGTGTGCGCAGGGATACGGAGCTGGAGCATTGACTAAGAAAGAAGAGAAAAAGGTGAGTACAGTGTTTTTTTTTTTTAAAAGACTCGAGTATAAGCACATTTTTTGTGCTGAAAAACTTGGCTTATACTCAGGTACATACAGTAGCCAAATATCTAGAAGTACAGTGTTTGATTACATATAAAGATCTAAAATTACTAACTAGCTTTGACTCATTGTAGGGTGTGGACGAGGGACCTGATGGCCTTCGGTTGATATCCGATATCATTCGTGAGAGGCTGGGCATCCAGATGAGTGTGCTAATGGGTGCCAACATTGCCAATGAAGTTGCTGATGGAAAATTTTGTGAGACTACAATTGGTAAGATATTTCACCATTCCAGTCTTACCTAGATAAGAATCACAAAGCCCCATGTGAAAACCAGCTGCACTAGGTCTACTTTTATTTTTAATTAAAATCATGCATATCATATTTTTGTAATGTATCTTGAAGGAAATCTACCATTTGATTAGATGCATTATGAAGCAAACATACCTTGAGAATGCTGTAGCTACACTGGTGCAGGATCATACCTTGGTTAATCCCTGAGCAAATGGTTTTTCTGAAAAAACAATTATAACATTCAGGACCTTGGGAAAGCTGGGTCAGGCTGGCTGCCTAGATAAACACATTAGACACAGAGCTTGTAATTACAAATGGAGGTTAGTCAAGACATGACTAATCAACCTCAGATGCAACAATTGACTATTCTGCCTTCAGGTACTACCCAGGGATTACATCATCCTCACCTGCAGTAAATAACTCAAGTGCTAGGAGAAGCGCTGAACCAGCCATAGAAGCGACAGATCTGCATTATCATAATGTTATATCTGTTTTATCAGCAAAACCACTCAGCTCAGATATGCAGATTTGATCCTGCATCAGTGTAGCTACAGCGTTCTCAAAATAGGTTTGCTTCATAATGCATCAAATCAAATGGTAGGTTTCCTTTAATTAGGGACAGTTATAATGTATTTCACCCAAATCCCCTACCACCACTAAAGGGATCTTATAGTGTGTATACATAATACAAAGCTGTGAAACCTGTATGCACTTTTCTTCTAGTGGTGGCTTTAGGCACATGTTCCCGCATTGTAACCGTATTGCTATGTCCTTTTGTTTATCTGCAGGCTGTAAAATTAAAGAGCAAGGCAAGATCCTAAAAGAGCTGTTCCAGACACCAAATTTCCGTATTACTGTAGTGGAAGAAGCAGACACAGTAGAAATATGTGGAGCTCTGAAGGTAGGGAAATAATTGTACTTAGATATTTTTTTTTAATCTGTATTAAGTGATTCATTTGGAAGAGGGACCCAAAGATGATTTATAGAGAACCTGCCTCCCTCAGGCTGCGTTCACATGTAGATTTTACATTGCGTTTTGAAATGTAAGTCAACAGCTGTGGTGAGGAGATTTGCCTAATTGCATAGTGTTAACATGGCTTTTACGTAAACACAATGTAAACACAATGTAATTACGCGAATCTTTTCTCCACAGCTGTTAAATTATGTTACAAAATGCAGTGTAAACGCCACGTGTACAATGTAAAAGAAAAAATGTTCCAGAGCTGTTATTCCAAGGGCAATAAAATGATTTACTGATTCAGTATTGAGTGGTGAAATGTCCTCTTAAAAGGGAGTCTAGGAGCAGCTTTAAAGGGGTTGTCCGAGACTTCTTAAAAAAAACAAAAGGTGGCCGGGAGGGGGCTGCTTAAAAAAATATAGAAGTACTTACCTTCCGCTGCCCTCCGGGTGTCGCTCCGGTACGCGCACCATGTAAACAAACATGGCCGAGGAGCAGTGCTGGACTCAGCTTCCGGTCAGCCATGGCCGGCCACGGCCACCCGTCCCTACATCATTGTATTTGCGGGACAGATGGGTGTGGGGTCCGGCCGGAAGCTGAATCTAGCGCTGCTCCCGCTACCATGTTTGGTTGCATGCCGCGCGGACTGGAGCGAGCGCAGCACTGGACACCCAGAGGGCGCCAGAAGGTAAGTACATCTTTATGTTTTTAAGCAGCCCCCTCCCGGCCACCTTGTGTTTTTTTAATAAGTCTTGGACAACCCCTTTAACAATAGAAAGAAGCCGAAAGTGTAAGGTAGCAGCCCTGTAGATCTGTGTAACCATACAGTGTTGTTAGCAGCAGCAGGACTGTGAAAAATTGTATTTATCTCCTGAATATATGTTCTTTGTGTTTCCACATGCTTTTTATACTGAGGCTTTGTTAATATTTGCTTACGTTCTATCGGGGTTCTTATTTTGTTGTATACCTGATTTTGGATAAATAAAATAAAAACAGATTGATCCCTTCTGCTCTGAGTAACAGCTATAGTAAGCTTCTGTTTATATACTACAACATAACAGAGAGGATGAGGTTCAGTTTGAGTGCAGAGATCAAAGAACCCAGGACTTTGAGGAGATTCCCCCAGTGCTCCAAGTCCAGCATCAATCCTGGAATATCAGTGCTTTTTATACAGTCCTGTCACTACTAAAAAAAACACACACACAATGACATGTTTACACTGATTTCCAGGGTTAATATCTAACACTATGTGCAGCTTTGTGTGGTCAAAACTGCTGGTAGACTCCCTATAAAGGAGCTTTCCGTGTTAAGGCTACTTTCATCATGTTCTTCTTAAGGACGTTTTTAACAAACAGTACAGCAGCAGTCATCATTAGCTAGCTTCTCACCTTTATAGAACAAGTCTTGTAACATGGCTAAAGCATGGTGGCTTAGTGGGTATCATTACAGCCTGGTCAAGTCCCAGGGTCAACATCTGCAAAGAGTTTGTATGTTCTCTTCATGTTTCGGTGGGTTTCCTCCAGTTTCCTCCCACACTCCAAAACATACTGGTATGTTGATTAGATTGTGAGCCCCATTGGGGACAGGGAATGGTTTGGAAAAGCTTTGTGCAGCGCTGCGTAATATGTGTGCGCTATATAAATAAAGGAATTGTAATTATAAAGCTGCCAAATGTGTATATACAGAAAGTATTGGTGCCCCATTACATTTTTCAAAAACTTTTACAGATCTGAATGTAGAAAAAAAGCTTCCTAGACTGCCGAAGGTAATGTCACTTGGCAAGGATGGTGGCCATTTAATGATAATGATTCTGGTCACAAACAAAGCTGTTTACTTACTATTATGCAAACGAGAAGTATTGACTTTGGCTTGGCGTTTGCCCTGTTACTGCCAGGCTTGGAGTTTCAATAGTGCTTTATTTAGTTAATGTTTAAACAAATGGTTAATGTGACTTTATTTTCACTCTAGGGCTTTGTTCTCGGGCAGAACGGCCATTTGTCTGAATCTACTATTCAATTTACAGTACTGTGTGTGATTGCTAGTTACATGGCAATGAGGCGGTGTAAAGCCTCTAATATAAGAGGATTATGGTAGTGTGAGGAATGTAGAATAGCTTATGCAGCATAAAGAGTCGGGGCTATTATGTACAAATCTATATAATATATACGCTCACACACAGAGCTATTCATATCTCAGGGGACCCTTCATATAAACACAACCACACACAGAAGCGTCACATGGGGTTAATATTTAGGGGGTCACCCAGGCTTGGGAGCTGTTGATATTGATGGTACATGATAGGGACACTTGCCTACCTATCCGTTGCTCTTGGCAGCATGGCTAATGGGAGCAAAGGATGGTGGAAATCAAGGGCTCTATGGTGGCGTATACATAGACAAAACACAAAGACAAGTAAGCATTCCTTAAGAAACTGAACTCCTTAAAGAGAATTTGACTTTGCAGGTCACCTTATCCGGCATATGTAGACTTAAAAGCAATGCATGCCCTAATAGGGATTCTGGGAAGGAAATATGTAAATATATTTTCTAGGGCAGGATAAGAAAAATTCTGCCTCAGTGCTATCCTGACAGGCAGCTCTCTATACTTCATGGCTAACAAGAAGCCTATGAAAATCAGTATATCTATTATTAAAGGAACTCTTAACCGTGGACAGTGCTGTTTCAAAATTTTGGCACCTCTACAGCACAGTGTAGGAAACTGGTTTGGCAAGATGAGAGGCTGGCAACGTAGGTCAGGGAAGAAACTATATGACTAATGGAAAAATTATTTTCATACTTCCTTTCCATAATCCCCAGCAGAGGCCTTTGAAGGGGTTTTCGCACGAATACAACTTAGGCCCTATCCACAGGATTGGGTCTAACATGTTGAATGGTGGGGGTCTCAGTGATGAGACCCGCACAGATCGCGAAACTGTGGAGTCTGATGGGGTCTCGCGTACATCCGTCGGACTCCTTGCCGCTCCGTGATAATGGAGCAGACCGCCACGCATGACCATTCTGCTCCTTTAATCTCTATGGAGCTGACGGAAATTGCCGAGTGCCATGCTCAGCGATCTCTGTCAGCTCCATAGAGATTAAAGGAGCAGAACGGTCATGCGCGGCTGTCTGCTCCATTAGTCTGATGGGACGACGAGGGATCAGACGGAGGTATGTGGGACCCCATGGGACCTCTCGTTTTCATGATCTGTGGGGATCTCATCACTGAGACCACCACCAATCAGCAAGTTAGGCTCTATCCTGTGGAATGGTGCCTATATGTATTTGTGGGAAAACCCCACAAAGTCTCCATATACCTGTAACTGTGACCTGCTTAGGCAATATCTCCATGAGGAGTTTCGTTTACTTCTTGAACTATGTGAATGGTCTTTCTACACTGTGCTGCTGAGATGCAAAAACATTGAAACAGCACTGTCTGCAGATGTCTTTTGGAAATTATATACAGGTTTGGCTATTACCCCCAATCATGCCACTAGGCTGCTTGTAAGCCATACATTGATATATTGGCAGCTGTCTTCCAAGGCAACACTGAGGCACAGTTTTCCTTTTCCAACCCTGGAAAACAATATTTGCATATTTCCTTTTTAATAACTATTCACTCCAAGAAAATCAGCAGGCAACCAATTATGAATACATCTGTCGCCTGTATATATGCTTTATCTGTATTACATGCTTGAGGACATTATACCAATAGCCATTGCGTTTGCTTATGCTTGTTAGAAAGCTCTACATGTCTCCTTCTCTCCTCACTTTGCTACAAGTTCATGAACATATACAAGTTATATTCACTTTATATTAGGTAATGTATCTATATATAAGATGAAAATTGCTGATTTGGCCTAATTTGCATCCCCTATATCACATTTTACAAAAATGGGAATGTTAAAGTCAGTATAAAAATGAAATGCCCCTTATCCGTAATGAAATGCCCGTGCTGCTGCCTCCTTCCTGATGAAATGCCCGTGCTGCAGCCTCCTCCGTAATGAAATGCCCGTGCTGCAGCCTCCTTCCTGATGAAATGCCTGTGCTGCAGCCCCCCGTAATGAAATGCCCGTGCTGCAGCCTCCTCCCTAATGAAATGCCCGTGCTGCAGCCTCCTTCCTAATGAAATGCCCGTGCTGCAGCCTCCTTCCTGATGAAATGCCCGTGCTGCAGCCTCCTTCCTGATGAAATGCCCGTACTGCAGCCTCCTCCCTGATGAAATGCCCGTACTGCAGCCTCCTCCCTGATGAAATGCCCGTGCTGCAGCCTCCTTCCTGATGAAATGCCAGTGCTGCAGCCTCCTCCCTGATGAAATGCCAGTGCTGCAGCCTCCTCCCTAATGAAATGCCCGTGCTGCAGCCTCCTTCCTGATGAAATGCCCGTGCTGCGGCCTCCTTCCTGATGAAATGCCCGTGCTGCAGCCTCCTTCCTGATGAAATGCCAGTGCTGCAGCCTCCTTCCTGATGAAATGCCCGTGCTGCAGCCTCCTCCCTAATGAAATGCCTGTGCTGCAGCCTCCTCCCTAATGAAATGCCTGTGCTGCAGCCTCCTCCCTAATGAAATGCCTGTGCTGCAGCCTCCTCCCTGATGAAATGCCCGTGCTGCAGCCTCCTCCCTAATGAAATGCTCGTGCTGCAGCCTCCTCCCTGATGAAATGCCCTGCAGCCTCTTATTGTATAAAAAAATAAACTTACATACTCACCTTCCGATGCTCCCCGATGATCTACGCGATTCCTCTTCCTTGTCCCGTTCACGCGGAACAGAGCGGGCAGAGACGTGTTCATGCACTCTGCCCGCGGAGCACTCTGTGAAATTGGTACTACCGATGTCTGAATTTGTGTGCTGAAAAACTCTGCTTATACACGTATATATACGGTAGCTCTTATTAGCAGGTTCCTAAACCACAAAATGTACTGCGGCATTTATTGTGTGCTTCTATATACCGCTGCGGTCATGCGTTGCTGACTTCATTCAATGTGAAATAAAAGGAGAGAATAGAAGTTTTGTAAATGCTCAAGAAGTGTGAACAATTTAATTATTCTTTAATTTGTATTTTATTTAATGTGATTTCATTAGAGGAAATTCCTGCCCTATAGTCTTGGTTTCCCTACCTTCCCATCTGCTGTAATCAGGCTTATTACAATAATGTAAGAACATTCTGCTCCGCTGAGCAATGGATTGGTTAGGACAGTGAACATCTGTATATGTATCAGGACAGGAATTCATTAAGTGGGATTTCTAATAGGCTGCATTAGTAAACTGCGGATGAGACAACCCAATCCAAGCTGCTGATAGTTTTATAGTTTTATTTTCAACTGATGCATTTATGTTTCAACATTTCTAATTGTATTTTTATTCTGGTTAACCCATATTGTACTTCCCTATGTATAGCTAACTATTAATTGTATTGCTCTATTGTCTTTAGAGGGAACCAGTCAGGTGTTTTTTTTTCCCCATCTAACCCGACTCCAGCATGTGACTCCTGACTCCACCAAATAATGGCCTTTCCTATCTTATCCATGACTAAGCTTTCTTTTGCTGAAAAGTCTAGCTATCAGTTTTTAAAACCTTGCATTTGCAAATTTAAGTGTTGTGTCATTAATAACAGTTACCGTATTTTCCGGACTATAAGGCGCACTTAAAAGCCTTGGATTTCTGTAAAAATCCTAAGTGCGCCTTATAGTCCGGTGCGCCCTATGTATGGCGCTGGGCACAGGGCAGCGGACCATACTTACATAGGTCCCCGCTACCGGAGACCGGAGATCTCCAGCGGGAACTGCAGACCACGCGGCATGAACAACTTCTGCCGCGTGGTCTGCAGTTCCCGCTGGAGATCTGCGGTCTCCGGTAGCGGGGACCTATGTAAGTATGGGTCCGCTGCCCTCCTCCACCTTCCCCGGACCTTCCCCGCTCACCTTCCCCGCGTTCCCCGTCGCGTCTCGGCGTCGCGTCTCAGCGTCGTGTCCCGTCGCGTCGCGTCCCGTCGGGTCTCCGCCACACCCCCGGACCTCCGCCACGCCCCTTATAGTCCGATGCGCCTTATATATGTAATTATTACATATATAAGGCGCATCGGACTAGTGCGCCTTATAGTCCGGTGCGGCTTATAAGCCGCAAAATACGGTATTCCCTAAAATAGGATATGGGATAAATAAATGGTAGCCTGCAGAACAGGGGACTGCAAGAAAGGCGGACATGATCCATACCTATGTGATCCAAGAGTTCAACAGTAGTCTATAGAGCACAAGATGTAGTTGATTTCATAATCCGTCTATGATAATATCCACACCGAATCTTCTGAATGTTCATGGTCCACAGAAACACCGAAGGCTAACTGGAGTCAGTGCTCTGTGTCTTGGTGGGGCATGAACACGTGAGATACAGTTACAATATTATGATGGACTGATTATGAAATTGTGATGTAACTTGCTTTATGCCTATTCATATGTTTATACACGCTGATGTTTCTTGTTTAATATTGTAAGAAAAGTAAAAAAAGTTTACTGAAGCCCGCGTGATTTTCAGATACTGTACACCTGCAGATTGGACATTGTTGCTATTGCAGCCTGTTTGTTCTTGCTCCTTCCTTCACTGAACCTCTCTTGTGGCAGATGACCTGCCATATTCCCTAGTTATACCCCTGCAGTGTTGTACTGGCCAACTAGAGGGTCCTCCTACCTCCAACCCAACACTGAACCACCAGCTGAAAACAATGCAATTGTTGAGGACTATTTCCTGGTGCAGTGGTGGTGAAACCTATGGCATGGGTGCCAGTGGTGGCACTCAGAGTCCTCTCTGTGGGCACCCAAGCCATCACCCAGCAGAAACAGGACTCGAGGCCTTCTCCTGCAGTCTGAGGAAGTCCAGGACATGCCAATCAAAGTGCTATTTTAAAGCATCACATTCTTGGCTTCCTGGGACTGAAGTAGGAGGGAGAAATTGTGGACAGAGCTGGATTATCATTGTAGCTCCTGTTCAGGTCACATGATTCTTCTTAATCCAAATTTCTCCTCTTTTGTACTGTATTGGTGTCCTCAGGGAGCCGAAGACAGACCATATTAGCACTTTCGACTAAATAACTGGGTTTTCATTGCAGTTTGGGAACTCGGTCTCTAAAAGGTTTGCCAACCCTTTTGTAGGGGCTCGTAAAGGGTAGGTAATCTGCTGGGCCCAAGGAGCCCCAGTCTGACACTGTGCCGCTTAATAACTTAACGTTCAATACTGTTTCCTAAAAACTGCTTAAGCAAATTAATCCCACCTCAGCCTCAGCCTCATGTAAGCTATGGTAATGATTGAGAAGATATTTTTTCTCTTTTACTCTCTTCTCAGAACATTGTTGCTGTTGGAGCTGGTTTCTGTGATGGACTTGGTTTTGGAGATAACACAAAAGCTGCTGTTATCCGTCTAGGGTTAATGGAGATGATTGCCTTTTCCAAACTGTTTTGTGCCGGACCTGTCACATCTGCCACCTTCCTGGAGAGCTGCGGCGTGGCCGACCTTATCACCACGTGTTATGGGGGCAGGAATAGAAAAGTCGGGGAAGCATTTGCCCGCACTGGAAAGGTATGAACTTTAAGAACTTGTATATAAAGAGATGAGGTTGCCGTTTGTGAACATAAATACACATCACATCGATACGGTTCTTTTGAAAAATATTTGCAGATTTAATTTTAAAATATTAAATTAGACAAATGTGCATAAACTAAGGAAATATGGGAAAGGGACAATTTTAGGTAGAATAAGATGAACCCCATGTAGAAAACAAATCTTATTCTTGTAAAAGAATGAAACCCTGAATTTCTGGTACCCATAGTTAACGAGCATAGCTGTAGTTTATAAGAAAATCTCGGATTTCCAAAATGATGAGGTTAACCGTCTTTTCACGATGACATATGAACAATATACCAGCCTCTCAGAGCAGAGTGTTGTGGACATGCTCAGTGACCTGTGTAGAATCATAGTGCAGGAAGGGGGAATAGTTGAGCTGTATTTATCACCTATTGTCACTTAAAAAGGTGCCGTAAGCTTCTTAATATATGTGATGTGATTCTATTTGACTGTCACTTGTCTAACTCCTTGTACATTTCTCAGAGGAGTAGAGTTAAAAAAACATAGGGGCTCATTTACTAAGGGCTCCGTGGCCGCATTTCCCGCAATTTTCCGTTTTGCGACGAATTCCGGCGGGATTTTGGTGCACACGTTCGGATTTGAGTGCCGGCTTTCACGCAACAGAAATGGGGGCGTGGCCGTCGGACAACCCAACAGATTCGGAAAAACCGCGGAATTTAAAAAACGAAATGTGTCGCAAGATCAAGCACTCACACGCACCAGGAAGAAGCAGGTGAACTCCGGCGGACCTCGGCGCAGCAGAGACACCTGGTGGATATAGAGCACACGACCTTAGTGAATCCACGTCCCCCTTAAAGGAAACCTACCACTTGTAGTGGCAGGTTTCTGATGGAAATACCGGGCACCAGCTTAGGGTGAGCTGGTGCCGGAGCTTATTTTCGTTAGTGTTTTAAACCACGGTATCGCGGTTTAAAACACTTTTTAAACTGTATAGCCGGCGCAGGCAGGTACACGCTCGGCGCTTACCGTGCGCGCGGCTACATAGGAAGTGAATGAGAGCCGCGCGCATGGTAAGCGCCGAGCGCGTACCTGCCCGCGCCGGCTACAACGTTTAAAAAGTGTTTTAAACCGCGATACCGCGGTTTAAAACACTAACGAAAATAAGCTCCGGCACCAGCTCACCCTGAGCTGGTGCCCGGTATTTCCATCAGAAACCTGCCACTACAAGTGGTAGGTTTCCTTTAAAGTCACTAAATTGAAAAAACGTGCTGATGAAATTGAACTTTAATACTATTTGACCCTATTACATTTCACTTCATTTCCACACAGTTGTGAAATTATGTCTCCTAGCCAGAAAATGTGGTTAAAGTTGAAATTATAGTTTTACTTCTTCACGCATTAACGTTCTTAAGAAGCCGCCTATACAGTCAGTCCCCGGGTTAAATACAGGATAGGTTCCATAGGTTTTTTCTTAAGTTGAATTTGTATGTAAGTCGAAATTGATCCAGACAAAAAAAAATTTTCCCAAGTGACAATTGGGAGTTTCAAAAGTTTTTGCTGTAATTGGAACAAATGTTATCAATAAAGCTTCATTACAGACACCTTACAGCTAATCATTGCAGCCTGGGACTATAATAAAGAGGGGTTCACCAGAGGTCACAGTGGACAGAAGGGTTCGTCTTTAACTAGGGGTCGTCTGTAAGTCGGCTGTCCTTAAGTACTGCCCGTATCTAGATTTGAACTAATAGCGTCTATGACTGGGGTAAATTCACAGCAGCTTAGCTGTTTAGCTGTACTCACACATGACACTTTAGAAAGGTAACCTTAAAGGTCTTCCAGACCCTACTGTATTATGGCCCTGATTCATATGCCCTGATTCATATGCCACCAAAGGGAATGTGAGCTGCAGTACACTAGCACAACACAGCCATTTGGTTCCACCTCTGTACAATGTGTAGTACCAGCACTAGTGGAGAATAGTTGGGTGATCTGATATTGATGATCTATTTTTTCTATAGATCCTCAATACAAAAAACGGGATAATATCTTTAATTTTTTTTTTTTTAAAAACTAGGTCTTCTTAGTTGAATTATCTAGGGCTTTTGTGTCTACAAATCACAACCGCAATCGGGCAGGAACCTCAACGATCACAATTGCTCTGACAAATTCTATGAAAGGCAGGACAAGCATGTGTTCTGCTGCTCCATTTAATACTATGGGAGTGTTAGAAATTGCTGAGCATAGCGCTTTAAAATTTGTCTAGTACTCCCATTCACATTGTGAAAGAATGCCACAGATACCCTGGACTCCCTTAGTATTGGATGGAGCCACAGGACACATGATCCACCTGCAACTTCATCTATTACTTTGATTTCATCTGGTCATTGGGGTCAAAGAGGTCTATTACCACCAATCAGATTGTTATCCCCTATCCTGCGGACAAGCAATAAGAATTTAACTTTGGTACAACCCCATTAAAGATATTTTCCAGAACTTTAATACTGATGGCCTGTACTTAACCTTTAAAGTATAAGTGGTGCTCATTGTCTGTCAGGCACTATACATTCAGATACAGCCAATACCAAAGAATGGAGCTGTGCCTGGTAAAGGGTGAGGATTTGTGGCGCTCACTGGATCTCTTCTGATCTCTATAACTATTTAATTGGTGCCAGTTTTTGGGACCCCACAAACTTATATTGTTTCATTGTGTGCCCATGGACAATGCACTTCTGTGGCGGCCGTATGCTGGTCCCATGCATACGGGCATCGTGTGCCTAGGGCCTAAGTTATAATAAGTAAACTGGCTGATGATCTTGGCCATAAATTATAAAGCGCATGGATTTTATGGTATTTAAGATCCCTGGTTACTTCATTGACATTCTTAAAATAATGATTTCACCCTTTATATACAATAGAAATGACTATGTACTCACCTGTAATGTGTGGCTGTAATTGTGTTGGATGGCATCTATAGAGATAATATACAGTATATAGATGGCACTGTCAGCATTGTGCTCATGTAGGTCACACACTTCTCACATCATTTCTTCCAGATCTAGAATAAGCAGTACACATCTTAGCACTGCAGAAATCTCCGTTAATTCTTTGCACTCTTAACACATTGCTCATAAACCTCATGACAAAGACGTCTTAAGAATTCAGCGAGATGAATCATCAAGTTGGTTCTCATTATACAGGATTAATGCGGCGCGGGTGAAAGTGCTGGGCAGGATTTACATCTCAGAACCCTGTAGATACATATTTTCTTGGCTCTAAGACTCCATACATTCATTCTCCATACTGGATTGTCCATTATTACAAACTAAGACAGCAAATTACAGCTCTCTACATCCAATGGCCTCAGCAGCCTTCTCCTATATATATGTCCATCTCTTATCCCCACTGCTATTACCGTATTTTTCAGACTATAAAGCGCACAAAAAATCCTTTGATTTTCTCAGAAATCAAAGGTGCGCCTTATAGTCCAGTGCGCCTTATATATGAACCGTACTTACAGACAACAGCTGCCATGGACTGTGCACAGGTCTGCCACCTGCTGGTCATTCATCCTTATAATCAGGTGCACCTTATAATTCGGTGCGCTTTATATATGAACCTAGACGTTTTAGCAGGCATTTATTGATGGTGCGCCTTATAATCCGATGCGCCTTATATATGAACCTAGATGTTTTAGCAGGCATTTATTGATGGTGCGCCTTATAATCCTGTGTGCCTTATAGTCCGAAAAATACTGTAGTATCTTACTGACTAACAAACATGCTGGGCCTATGGCTAAATTAATCCCTCCATTAATATATTGTATAATATATTTTACTATTTTATGGCCTATCAAGGTAAGGAGCCATCACAACTAGGAGTATGGTGGCACAGTTATATAGGGGAGGACACTGGCATGTGTGCCCTGGGCTCATCCATCACTGCCAATCATGAATTTTCCTTTAATTTATGGTGTTTTTTTATTTTTTTTTTAATTTGTGTGTTCACACTTTAAAGGAGTTGTACGGTTAATGCCCTTACTCCTATTGTCCCATATGACTGCTATTACTCTGTAATGTAGTGTTTTATTTGTATATGTCCCCTATGATTTGTAAAGCTCTACGGAATATGATGGCGCTATACATAAATAAAGATTATTATTAATGTGTAACAGGGAGGTGAGAACATTTCAATGTTTTATTTATTGGCTATATTTCTTGTTGTATGTTGCCCTCAGTGCAGACCTAATGCCTTACTTTTCCTATTCCAGTCTATAGAGCAGCTGGAGCAGGAAATGCTGAACGGACAAAAACTGCAGGGACCACAGACCTCGGCCGAACTCAACCACATCCTCAAGAGCAAAAACATGGTAGAGAAGTACGTACAGGAGAGTCTTACCCAATGTACTGTGTTGTCTGCATGATGGTTGGGACATGTCTGCTTGGCACACAACAGATAATGAATTTCTTCTGTCACCTTGCTAGGATATCTTAAGTTTTACTTTTTCATCAAAGCCTTTTCTCAAGTTGCCACGCTTGTGCCCAGAAGTTGAATGAATGTATGTGGCATTTAAAAAAAAAATCTACCACCATGATCAAGGATTGTAAACCAAGCACACTGACATACTGGTGTGCCCCCTCTGTCATACTGGTGTGCGCTCTTCTTTTAGCTTCTTATGTCCTTCTTTTAGCTACTTAGGCTTTAAAAATTATGCAAATGAGCCAGTGGCTTCAGGCTCAGAGGGGGCACACACTAGAATGTAAGTGTCTTTGTTTCAACAAAGCTTTCATAGGTGTCTGCTTTAATTAAACTCCAGTCCTGGCAATTAACTCCTCTATATGTTCTAGTCCATAGTGATTATACATATACTTTTGTGTGTGTTGTTAGTAGCTGGACTGTGAAAATGGATTGAAAATTAAGATTTTTGTTTTTTCCTTGTCAAGCAGTTGTGTGTCCTCACACTGCAGTGCTCCAAAACCTCTTTATTCCTTCTGTAGTCGTATCAAAACCCTATCACTTGCCCTGAGCAAAAGCTGCATCAGATTTCTCGAATACTACAGCATTGCAAATGGGAAGGGCTGTGGAGTAGTGAGGCTATATGCTTCAAGTCCAGCTTCAATCCTGAATACATTTTACAATGCTAATGACACACATAAAGGAACAGATACATCCCTTTAAAGCCCTTACCGAATACCTATTTCAGTTTTTTGCATAGTATACTCCCTAAATCAACCGAAAACATTGTGAGATTTAAAGTAAGAGTAGTTTTGCCCAAATCCTCAACCAGACTCTATTTTTCCGGTGTCAGACTGACAATGGATTACAGCTGGACTTGCTATGTCTTGTTTCTTCCATGGAGAATAAAGAAAAATACTGGGCATTACATAATGAAACAACATTGTAACACAGATTTTCTGTCCTATTTGGATTACGTATGTGGCATTTAGGATCAGATACACTTGTATATGGATGGTGTCACCCACGAGGGACGCCCAGGTCCTCCAAATAAAAAAAAAAGGACACAGGAAAACATTTGATCCAGCTTATTGACCGGGATTCAATATTCCTTAAAATCTGTATTTACTTCCACCGCTCAACATTTCCGACACATTTCAGGTGTACACACGTCCTTGCGCATAAATCCATGAGTCAGGACATGTTTATGACTGAAACGCGTTGGTATCATTGACTTATTGATGTTTCCATTTAGGACCATATACCTGGGTTGTGGCTATGATTGTGAAGCTCCTTATACTATACCGCTCTTATATAATCTGTCAGTCTCCGGTGCCTACCTACCCACACACATCTGCCTATAATTTACTGGATGTAATAACTATAATTATTGTATATGTGCCGTCTCAATGGTTTTATTGCAGTGCGGCACATTAGCAGACATAATGGGCACAATGAAGAGTAAATCAGCTGCTGTCACTCATAAGTTACCATCAATCATGGGCACAGCATGCTCCTGTTTGCCTCGGTGGGGCACAGAAATCTCTGCTGTCTGGTTCTAAATTTGGTACCAGCAGGGATCAAAATTGATATCTTCTGTGGTCTATTGTTTGCGCTATGGTGGGTGTTAATTTGATGCTGTGAATGTATCAGTTTGGCTGCCTATATATTTGTGCTAGTCGTGTGCATTCGACTGTTCCTGGCATTGAGTCTCTCCTACTCTCTGCAGCCTTATTAACAAAACCCTCTATAAATGAGTCATCTAGCCGTGTATCCGGATCAGAGCCGACAGCAACATTCCTCATTGTGTGATATCTTTGATCGAGGCTCCCAAGTTTTGTGCCCTACGTGCTGAGGCTTTGTAACCTGCAAAATAATGTAATAATATACAGTGAAACCTCTTTGTGACAACCACCAAAATTGAATCAGAAAGTGGCCTTTTAGGGGGTGGTCTTCTCAAAGAATGGGCAATGGATCGTACATATTATAGGACAAAATGTAAAAATCTGATCTGGATAAGGGGAGCTCTACATAGGTGGTCTGCAGAAGAGATTTTACTATATATAAAAATATGAATTTTCAAGTACGGTATTATTACATTTTCATTTGTATATTTTAGCGTTTTCTAGTGATAATCTAGAATCTTTGTATTATACCTTCATTATCTTTTTTGCTGTTTTTTTGGGCTTGGTCATATTTCAGTACAAACATCTTTAACATTTTAAATGACCCATATAAATTTGCAATATGTTTTAGAACTTACCAGCTAGAAAAGGCAGTGCAATCTGCAGGCAGCATGCCATAGAGCAGCAGGAGCTGAGCAGATTGTATTTAGTATATAATGGAGCAGGTAAAGTTACCGTATATACTCGAGTATAAGCCGACCCGAGTATAAGCCGAGACCCCTAATTTTACCACCAAAACTTGGAAAACATATTGACTTGAGTATAAGTCGAGGGTGGGAAATGCATTGGTCACAGACCCCCCGCCAGTATATAGCCAACCAGCCCCCTATAGTATACAGCTGCCCCCTTTAGTATACAGCCAGCCCAGCTTGCCCCCAGCAGTATACAGCCAGCCCAGCTTGCCCCCAGCAGTATACAGCCAGCCCTGCCTGCTCCCAGCAGTATACAGCCAGCCCTGCCTGCTCCCAGTAGTATACAGCCAGTCCCCAGTAGTATACAGCCTGCCCCAGTAGTATACAGCCAGTCCCCAGTAGTATACTGCTTGCCCCCAGTAGTATACTGCTTGCCCCCAGTAGTATACTGCTTGCCCCCAGTAGTATACTGCTTGCCCCCAGTAGTATACTGCTTGCCCCCAGTAGTATACTGCCTGCCCCCAGTAGTATACAGCCTGCCCCCAGTAGTATACAGCTTGCCCCCGGTGATATACAGCTTGCCCCCGGTAGTATACAGCTTGCCCCCGGTAGTATACAGCTTGCCCCCGTAGTATACAGCTTGCCCCCAGTAGTATACAGCCTGCCCCCAGTAGTATACAGCCTGCCCCCAGTAGTATACAGCCTGCCCCCAGTAGTATACAGCCTACCCCCAGTATTAAAAAAATAATATAACATGCTGCCTACATATATGACACTATATAGAATCTGCTCAGCTACTACTGCTCTATAACATGCTGCCTGCAGATAGGACACTACATTACTATGGGCATAGCAGTTAACCAGTGGGTGTTCCCTACACATAAGGGCTTATTCACACGGCCGTCTGCGGAGACGTACATGCGGTCGCATGTACGTCCCCATAGACCGCAATAGCAGTACGGCGCAGATACGGTGCCACACATGTGTGGCACCGATCCGGGCCGCACACCGTAAAAAGATAGAGCATGCTCTATCTTTCGGCATGTGTGCGGCCGTGCGCCGCTATTCTCTATGGAGGGAGGAGGGGTCACCTCCTCCTCCTCTCCAGCACACGGCGGGCATACCGCGTGTAAATGTACCCTAAGCTGACGCAAACATCATCAAAACATGATAACTTCCCATAGCACTTTTTATTTAAATAAAATGTATCATGTATAACTGTACAACCTATATGTTTCAGTGATGTTAATGAGGCAGGTAGTTTTCTTAGTAACATGCCTTCCTTTCAGTAACTTGGTTGTTTGGAGCTGTCAGTAAGCTCCTTATCACTTGCTGATGGCATCTACATGAAATGGGTGAAAATAGAAAAGAGAGAATATTTTATTGTATTTTTATTTGTATTCCTGATATTTAGCTGCTTTAACAAACTTCAAAATGTGCCTTTTATTGCTTTATTTGATGTGTTTCCATTCAAACGTTATGTTTTCTATCCAGGCTTGAGAACACCAGGATGTATTAAGCAGATCTCTGACATATTTTTGCTTGTATTGCAGGTTTCCGCTCTTTACTGCTGTATATCAGATCTGCTATGAAGGAAAACCTGTGACTGAATTCATAACTTGCCTCCAGAACCACCCTGAGCACATGTAACTGGACCGCTCTATTTTAGCCTTCAAGTCCTCCAATTCATGGGTCTTCCCACAAAAGACAAAACTAATCCCATAATTAATGTATGTTTGATGGACGTCTCCAAGTGAACACTGTACAAAGACATATCATAAACCTAAGGGGGCTCTCGTACATTATATCCAAATACTTTATCCACAAAAGTATCTGATGACTGGGTTCTGGCTGCTGGGACCCCAAAAACAGGACATGAAAGTGTCCCCAATCTGAATGGAGAGCTCCAGAGCTCTATTCAATTCTACTGGGTTTCTAATCCATTCCCATAGAGATGAATAAGGTGCGGGCAGGTGATCAAGCATGCCCCCGAGTTCTCCATTTATATGGGGTGCTTGAAGGCCCCTGTTCGCATAATCACTGGCCGCCCAACATTCAGATTTCCAGCCATAAGCCGTTTATACCCAAATCTTATGGTTAAGGTATATGTATATAGTGTGAACACCCTTACTTTATATTAACCCCATTGCATGGAATTTCAGAGATTAGTTAGATTTGGTCCTCATACCCAGAAGCCTTTGTTGGTGCAAACATTGACTTGTTTGCTTTAAGAATTTTAAGGTATGTTCCCAAAGGGAATTTTTTTATTTAGTTTTTCAGAAAGAAATATTTCTATATAATCCCGTTTGTAAATGCAAGGCCATAATGAGGTTTGAAAACTTTAGTCTGAAAACAAAGCCATAACACTAGTAGCTACAGACCGTCAGGTTTTTATGATGTATTCAAACTCTGATGATATTTTGCAGAGTTTTCTTCATCAGTCCCATTTATGTGAATGGGGTTTGCAGAAATCCTTGCACATTCTGCAGAAACCTCCTCATTCACATGCATGGAACAGATTTTTAAGTTGCACAAATTTCTCCAATTAATCTGCTGTGTCTGAATTTTCTCTAACTTACTATCTGGCTTACAACAAGTTCTAGTCTTTCAGTTTCTAATTCCAGCTTCAAAAATTCTTACTTTTTGGCAGAGGGACGTTAAACCACTGAATCCCGTACCTAATATCCATAGTTTTCAATGTCTTAATCTGCAGAAGAAATGTCATTGAATGAAATATAAACTGATACATAACACTATTGGTCTTATGTGAACTTTTCTTTATGTACTACTTCATTCCCATCATCCTGTCATGGTCATATATACATAGGGTACATTATCCTACCCTAAAAACAGAGTGGGGCGTATTTATCATAAACCAGCGCTCGTGCACAAGGGTATGCCAGCCCTTCGCCCATAAGGCGCCGACGGATACAGTAAGAAGCTCCGGCCTCTTATGAAAAGTGGTCGGCTCTAGCGAGTGTCCCGGCGTAGGGACAGGAACACTCTGTGCCAGCCTCCTAATGTAGAGGTGGTGAAAAAGGGGGGGGGGATCACAAGTGGTAGCATTTGTGATTATTTCAAGGCTTCTATGCCAGGAATTTCCCTTTTTTATGTATTAGAAACTTTTAAAGGAAACCTACCACTGCTCGCATGATGAAATCATGCGAGCAGACCACCCGGTAGGCTACTTAATGCTGATGCCGGCACATAGTTTTGTTAGGCTCGGCAAACTTTACTTTAGCTAAAAAAAACGATTTTCTTACATATTTAAATGAGCCCTCCGGTGCTATCCTGCGCCATCTTCGGGCTGGCGGTGGCTTCCGATTTTTAATTATTCCTCCTTCAGGTGCCGAGAGCCGTGACGTCACCAAGCTCTCGGCACCTATCGCGCATGCGCAGACACTAAGTCTCGCAATGAGCCCTCTGGTGCTGAAGGAGGAATAATTAAACATCGGAAGCCACCGCCAGCCCGAAGATGGCGCAGGGTAGCACCGGAGGGCTCATTTAAATATGTAAGAAAATAGGTTTTTTTTAGCTAAAGTAAAGTTTGCCGAGCCTAACAAAACTATGTGCCGGCATCAGCATTAAGTAGCCTACCAGGTGGTCTGCTCGCATGATTTCATCATGCGGGCAGTGGTAGGTTTCCTTTAAGATACTTTTCATAAAGTTATTAAATGGTTAAAATGATTAGATGGAACCTGTCATGAAGGTTTAGGCCCTCACTCTACCACAAACTTGATCATCCTGGAGGTTAAAAGGGGTCTTCCCAAGTATTTAATGTATCCCTTATCCACAGTATAAGCATAAAAAGGTTATTGATGAGGATCCAACTGTTGGAACCCACAATAATAACAAGAACAAGACCCCCATGATCCGGAAAGCGCAGATCTGAAAAAGCATAAGCCCAGCCGCTCTTTTCGGTTAAATGGGAGTGGTTGGCGATAGCAGTGCTAGATTATCTGCTCCAATAGACAGTGAAGGGAGCCCCATCCATCATTGATAACAGGATCCCTGTTCTCAGATCATGGGGTCACAGCAGTCTAACCCTCAATGATTAGCTTGTTTCCCCTATCCTGTGTGTAGAGTATAACCTATACACTAGAGACAACCTCTTTAACAAGATTACAATTATGCCCTTCTGTAGTCTGGTAAATTCATGTTGACTTGTAAGGAGTCACGGGTTCATAGAAGAATGTCCATTCCAGGGGTGTGTCCATTCCTGTCTAGGTGAATAAGACATAGTCTATGTACAGCACCACCGGACAACTACTGTCTGGCTGCTGACTCCATGCATCATACATATGTAGACTGAAACTACTCTGCTCCAGTGAACTAGTAAATCAACCTGTAACCTGCTTATTCCATCACCACGCTTCAGGTAGCAAAGTCTAGAAGACAGTTGCACTCTGCAAAAAGATAGCCGCCATAGTCAAACAGATATGTTATCTTATACCTTTGCTCTTGAATGGAAAATTTCCTAAGGTAAATGGTACAATATGTCTTACATAGACTGTGCCCAATGATGCCACCTAACAAGTCACATTTGTCTCTGTTTTATTTCTGTTGCACACTCCTATTTTACTGTACAAAGTCCTAGCATTATATTAGTAGCAGAATAAGTGAAGCCCTACAGTATATGCTCACCTCTAGAAGGTGACGAGAGAAATTCTAGCTTTGACTGTGTTATTTCTAGGGCTGGTAATAAATATGCACAATTTATCGTGCAGGCGTCTATATTAAAGCCGGTGATTGTGTAGTTTATATTACTGGTGCAATAGTGAGAATTTAATAGATTGTAAAGACCTGAGCTTGAATATCGCTTTCCAAGGGGCCATTGATCTGACCCCCACTCCAGAGTTATAATTTATAAAGTGCCAGAGAGGTACCTGGGGATTACGGAATTCTAAATTATATTATGCATTATGGAGAATAAATTTAGTTGATGATGGGTAGGTCAGGGAGTCGGCGCTGGAGGAGGCCATATAATGTAGCCTAGAATTGGCCCGTCTCATTAGTCTGGCACCTTTATGCTATTTGTATTTATATATATGTGAAAAAGCTCTCACTGCAGATTCTGTTACATCCCAAACTGCTAAAAGTGTATAAGGTGGATCACTTCATATCAGTGTGATACATCAGAAAAATTCTATCAAGTATGGTAATCAAACTTGCCAAGGGTTGAAGAACACATGTAAGACCAGGGATTATCTGCAATAAAACTCCCATTTGTGAAAATACTGGTATAGCTATAGGTGCCACAGCACTCAGACTTGTAATAAGGATATGGGGTGCACAAGTGACCCTTGCCACCCTCAGTTTAAAGGAAATATCCAATGTTTATGTATAATGGCACACAATGCTCCTGCTACTTGTTTTCTCAGAGAACTTCCTGTATAAGACAGGAAAGGAGAAAGACTGATGAAGCACCTACTGACACGTGCCATTACGAAAAATTAAAACCTACAGGTGCTAGCTTGGTAGGAACACTGTCAAGAGGAGTCAATATAACCTGATCGGGCCACTGAAGAGTCTACTATTACCCATATGTGCACTACTACCTGTAAGGGTAAATAAGGGGGTTATTATTACCTATGCCTGCAAAAGGGGACACTATGCTTAAAATGCCATGTTGGCACTTAACAGTAAATAAGTACATATTGGTTGTTGTTTGGGCACTCGGTCTCCAAAAGGTTCACCATCACTGATATATACAGATGTAAAATTGAATACCTTTGCATTATACAAAAAGTAACTATATGGAAAGTAAAAAATATAATTTGCCCGTTAATTTCTACTACTATTCCTGGTCACTGCCTTTGCTGATAACAAGTGAATTCAGTGTCAGATACTGAAGCTGTGAAAGTCATTAAATTGATAAGAAGTCATACTGTAGTTTCATATTAACATCCAGGACTTGTTGGTTCTGAGCAGAAAAAACCTGAATGTAGGTGAAAGTTTATACACGTGTGAGCAGCCTTTGTAGTAAACCCTTTCATCCATGAACAAACTTTCCTTGAAACAATATTCAGTAAAAGATTGTTCATCCTTCACTTGGTGTCAGCAAACATGTCTGCCCAAATTGGATAAAAATGTTTATAACAAATAATTATCTACCAGATGATTCAATCCTTGTTAAACCAATAACCTTCTTATTTACAGAGTCCAGGATAGATTAATAAAAAGAGAGGTAACATTTCATGCAGTTAGCGAGTGTGATAGGTTTGCCTAAAGAGATGGGATTTAGGAGCACGTTCAAAAATTTGGAGGGTGGGTATAAGTCTGGTAGTCAGGGGAAGGGCATTTCAGAGAATTGGTGCAGTTCAGCAGAAGTCCTGGAGACGTGAATGAGATTAATAGAGATTAATCTAAGATCACTGGCAGATCGATGATCACGGGGTTGGGCGGTATATTGCATTTGTCAATAACCAAGCTTTGTGTGCCTTTTATTTAATGGAAAAAGTACACTTAAAAGTTTACACTTCCAGTTTAGTCTCCTTTAAGCAACTCAACAATCCAAATCAAGTATGATAAACCGGGGGCAGTTACTCGTGACGGTTACTGTGACTGTGGTAATCTTCTTATGTTTGTTATCTATCGGCTCTTTCTAAAATCAACTTTTAACATTATGGTAATGAGCCAGAAGGGCTCCCGGGGGAGTTACCAGAGTGCCTCCATGCTCTGTCTTCACAGGCTGTAACAGTGTCTCCCCCTCTGCTCCTTCAGCACTTCCCCTCTCTCTCTGCCTGATGTAATCTCACAGCAACAGAAGAAGTTGTAGTACACAGTGGGAGGGAGAAATGCTCCTGCACAGTATTACAGTCTGTGAACCTGAAGGAAGGACTTTGGTAACGCCCCCAAAGCCTCTCTGGCTCATTATCATAATTTTAAATGTTGATTTTAGAAAGAAGGAGGCCAGGGATTACAAATATACCCTATACCTATTACCAAAATCTCGGGGGTTGAATCTATGAGTGATTGTCCCTGGTTTATCCATATTTGATCTTAATTTCCTTTGAAGAGTGTAAAACACTATTCCATAAAGGACCTTTCATGCTTCCCAGCTTTATCATGATTGTTGATAATAGTGAGCAAATGATCACAAGAATAACTTTTGCACACTATTTTCCATCTGACTCCATTACAGATGATGACGTTGTGTCTTAAAGGGAACCTGTCATCAGAAATTGGCCTAATAAACCGCTACCAGTATGTTGTCACGCAGCTGAACACCTTTTATTTAGATGATGTATCTTTTATGGCCCAATGTGGTGGCATCATCCAGAAATTCAACTTTGAGGTGAGATGTTAATTGGTTGTACAAAGTTAGGGAGGTGGAGAGTTCAGCATTTAAGTCAAGCTGCCCCTGCATCGGAACACTTCCTCCCATGCGATTGACATTATGTGCCGGATTTCAGGAGATCTGGTCATGATGTCCCTGGACGCAGGACCAAAATGACAGTAAAGGGGGCGGTCTAAGGCAGGGAAAGCTTGACTTTAGTTTTAAACTCTCCGCCTCCTTGACTTCATACAACCAGTTGACATCTCACTTCAAAGTTGATTTTCTGGATGACGCCTCCACACCAGGCCATAAAAGAAGCATCATCTAGAAGCTGCTCAGCCTCACGACAACATACTGGTAGCGGTTTATTAGGCCAATTTCTGATCACAAGTTCCCTTTAAAGTCTTATAGGTAAAATTTTCCATTTTTATTAACTGTGGACAGACAGGAAGCTGACAGGAGTATAAACCCCAGATATGTAGCCATATCCAGCTTCCATGCTGATAAAGGCTCTTTCCTAGGATTGGTCCAGTGGTATAATGAGTTAAATTAGTGGTTACAGTCAGTGTGTGACAACATTTGACTATGCCAGCCCTACTAGAATTAGCCTTGTAACAATGGGGTATTGTTGGACACTGTCCCTGCTGCTTAGAGTCATGTGAAGCTCGGAGCAGCTAAATTCCTACAAATTCTCAGCTCTATTATTCGTCCTGTGTAATGCAACTGCATCTAATGAAAACATAAATATAGCTTCTAAGACATTAGCATCGGGAGATAATAGTTTACATTGTCTGTTATCTGTAATGTTAATGGGTTTTGCACGTGAGAATTTACAAACTATCCACAGAATAAGGGCGGCTTTACACTTGCTGAGTTTGATTTGTGAACCACGGACCATGCACAGTCCTGTTTCACCGACCGAACACCAGATTGATATAAGAAGGATGGAATCCCTGCTTCCCTGGTATGTATATATTTACTGTGTCGGCATTGCTATTTAGTGGGAAAGCAGGAACTCTGTGCTTCATATATCGGTTCAGTTTGTAAAACAGGACCCTGAACAGTTATGGCTCATAACCTAAATTTGCCCAGTGTGAAGCTACCCTGCGCCAAATGTCAGTGCCTGTGATCACAGACAGTGCAGATTTCTGTATCATGAACTTACCCCACTATTACGGATGCGACTCCAAGCACCATATTGATATATGATGCAAGGAGTCCCTGATTCTCTGTTAAACAGCAGCGCTGATACTACAGTATCAAGTTATTGAATCTCCTAGAATATACCTATCCTTTCATAATTAACCTTCTATTATTGCATCTTCTACTTTTTCTATTATGTGCCTGTTATTGCACAGCTCTACTTTCTCCTACTTTTATATCTTCTACTTTCTCCATGATAGTTCTACTGTTAAACACTTCAATCAGATCTCTCACACACATTGGGGCTCATTTACTAAGGGTCCGCGTACCGCATTTTCTGCGGGTTTCCCAACGATTTCCGTGTTGCGCCGAATTTAACAGGGGTTTTTGGCGCACATTATCGGATTTTGGCGCATCGGGGGGCGGGCCGTTGGAAGATCCGACGGATTCGGACAACGCACGGGATTTAACATCGCAAATTGTATTGCAAGATCAGCACTCACATGCACCGGGAAGAAGAAGGTGAACTCCAGCGGACCTCAGCGGGGAAGCGACAGATGCAGGAACTCGGGCGCGCGATGTTGGTGAATCGTGCCGCACTTCATCTTCGTCGGACCGTCCGTACAACACGGGGTAAGTAAATGTGCCCCATTCTCTAAGACATTTCTGGTATTAAATTGCCTACTTTCTATAAGACATTTCTATTATTACATATTCTACCCTCCATATGACAAGCCTTTTATCATAACATCTTTACTTTCTCTATGTCATTCCTATTATTCCATCTTCTGTCTTCTCTATGACAAGTCTTTTATCATAACATCTTTACTTTATCTATGACATGCCTTTGTTACACCTTCTACCTATCATTGCATGGTCTGCCTTCTCTATTACATACCTGATATACATCTTTTACCTTCTCTCTGACATGCCTACTATTGCATCCTACTCCATGACCTGGTGTTATGTATATGAATAGCAGGAGATCTTGGAGTATGTTTTACATCTGTTTGCTGTCTAGTCGTACAGTACAAAGTGCAAGCTGTGTGTTGCCTGTGACCAAGCAGCTGTGAGGTTAGCCCTGTCTATGTAGACTCTGACCTTTTCAAGGGCCTGTCCTCCCACCCTCTGGTGTAAGGAGAAGGAACCTAATCTGCTGACTGAGCACTGAGCCTGGGAAGGTTTTCTGTGCTAAATGTCAATGCTCTGATAACCTTTTGCTGGCTAAACATTCAGTGTCACTCAAAACCCTTCATCTGCCTATTTGTAAGAAAGACTTTGCTATCAACTGTATTGCTGAACAAGTGGCGATAACACAGATCTGCCTTTGTATCCATAAGTACATCCCTGATTGTGGGGAACAGGAATTAGTAAAGATCTCAGTGCATCCTAAGGCCAGGGCTCGGGATGCACCCTCTTACATGTATCAAATGTACATAGCACGAATAGTATCGGGATCAACAGTCACAGCAGTTACTAAAATAGGCCGGAGTGCTGGCTCATGGACGTGACCTTTCTGCTGAGGGACACTTCAGGATGAACACTCATTTCCTCCGATATAATTACATAAGTTTCATGCATGTCTAATTGTACTGAGTATGTAGAAAAGATATGTGTATTCAAAGTGTACCTAAACTTTGTATAGTTAAATCAATAGTGAAGTGTGTGAACATAAGGAAATGTGAGAAAATGAATCTTGAAAAGAAGTCACCTAAAAACTATATTTTTTTTTTGGAAGTGTCTTCATCTTGCAAAAATCAGGAAACTTAAAAAAAAACAAACCACAAATGGTGTTTCCAGAATTGTTATGGCGAGTGCTAATGTGTTATTTATAGCACATTGTGAACAATGGACATTTAAATCATAAATAAGCATCAAAATAACATCCCCCCCACACACACACACACTTTTACACCAAAATGTGTTAAAAGTTTTGTCAAATTCTATGTACGGGCAGTCCCCGGGTTACATACAAGACAGGGTCTGTAGGTTTGTTCTTAAGTTGAGTTTGTATGTAAGTCGGAACTGTATATTTTATCATTGTAATCCCAGCCAGAACTCTTTTGGTCTCTGTGACAAGTGGATTTTAAAAATGTTGGGTTGTCATAAGAACAATATTAACACTAAGGCTTCATTGCAGACACCTGTGATAACTGTTACAGCTGACCATTGTAGCCTGGGACTAAAGTACAATAAATTACCAATATCCAGGGGTCCGTTTGTAACTAGGGGTCGTATGTAAGTCGAGTGTTCTTAAGTAGGGGACCACCTGTACTTCCAAAAAACTCATACAACCCTCATACAACTAGGATGAATAAAGAAGAGGTAAGGTAAGGTTCTTACCTTAAGCCTAGAATAGGCTTTTGTTTCCGCATGCCCTTGGTGCAGACACGGACACGAGTAGGACCTGCTCTGAGTTTTCTACAGTCCCCACACAGACCAAGTTCATTGAAGTTAATGGGTAAGTGTTTTAAAAAAAACCCAAAAAGCAAACAAACACAAAACAACATTTGTGTGCTTGTAACCCTAAGAGTCGACATGTTCTGTGAAAGATGAAGACACGTATGCAGAAAACTCTACCGTGATAATAATAATAATAATTTTTTATTTGTATAGCGCACACAGAGTGTAAATTATAGACTGGAGAAGTGGTCATGAAGGTCTGTACCAGATGGAGAAAGACATCACTTGTAAGTCTGCCTGTGCCTGATCAGTACTGTAGTCACTCAGTGCGAGTAAAGTCTACCTTTCATATTTGGGCCAGGAGCTCCAGGATGAGGTGGCTTTAGGCTGAAGTCTGTATAAGGCAAGAAGAAAGAGAAGTATTTCTTGGTTATACAGTAAACAGGGACATTCTTAAAAAACAGAACAGAGATCCCGGACAAACCCTGACTGAATAGTTGGCCAAACTCCATATAGAATATTGGTCAACCTTATTGTATATGTAAATTCATCAGTTGTCATGTATAGCTAACCCTATATGCATCATGATATGGTATCAAAGTCATATCCAGGAATATTTCATATTAACGTATTACATACAGTATAGAGAAAAAGTCTGGACACACCTGCTCATTCAGAGTTTTCTGTATTTTCATGACTATAATAATTGTACATTCACACTGAAGGCATCAAAACTATGAATTAACACATGTGGAATTATATACTTAACAACTTATACTTATAGGTTCATCAAAGTAGCCACCTTTTGCTTTGATTACTGCTTTGCACACTCTTGGCATTTTCTTGATGAGCTTCAAGAGGTAGTCACCTTAAATGGTCTTCCAACAGTCTTGAAGGAGTTCCTAGAGATGCTTAACTCTTGTTGGCCCTTCTAGGTCAAATAGCTCTTACAGAGCCTGGAGGTGTGTTTGGGTCGTTGTCCTTTTGAAAAATAAATAATTGTCCAAGTAAACGCAACCTGGATGGAACAGCAGCCACTGCAAGATGCCAAGGTAGCCATGCTGGTTCAGTACACCTTCAATTTTGACTAAATCCCCAACAGTGACCAACCCGCCCGCCCCCCCCTTTACACACACACCATCACACCTCCACCTCAATTCTTCACGGTGAGAACCAGGCATGTAGAGTCCATTCGTTCACCTTTTCTGCTTCACACAAAGACAAGGTGATTGGAACCAATGATCTCAAATTTGGACTCATCAGACCAAGCACAGATTTCCACTGATCTAATGTCCATTCCTTGTGTTCTTTAGCCCAAACAAGTCTCTTGTGCTTGTTGTCTGTCCTTAGCAGTGGTTTCCTAGCAGCTATTTTACCATGAAGGCTGCTGCACACAGTCTCCTCTTACCAGTTGTTGTAGAGCTGTGTCTGCTGCTAGACCTCTGTGTGCAGTGACCTGGGCTCTAATCTGAGCTGCTGTTACCCTGCGATTTCTAAGGCTGGTGACTCGGATGAACTTATCCTCCGCAGCAGAGGAGACTCTTGATCTTCCTTTCCTGGGGCAGTTATCATGTCAACCAGTTTCTTTCTAGCACTTTATGGTTCTTAAAACTGCACTTGGGGACACAAATATATAATTCCATATGTGTTAATTCATAGTTTTGATACCTTCAGTATGAATCTACAATTTTTATGGTGATGCAAATACAAAAAACTCATTGAATAAGAAGGTGTGTCCAAACTTTTGGTCTGTACATTATATTAGCACAACATATCAACCACTATAGGTCAAACCACCAACATCATCTGCTTATAACCAATAATTAATGCTCGATGGCTTTGCATCTAATTTTTCATATTTATATAGAAAGGTATTGTAAAATTCCAAATAGTTTAATAAGGATCCATTTCTGTACAAACGTGGATACAGGCGGGAGTCACTAACAGGGAGGGGGTGAGGTAACGTGTATGGGGGACGTCTTTGCCACATCAGCAATAGCAGTGTCTCTTTATCTCTAATTTTATTCCTAGACTCAGCTAAAAAAAAATAGAATTACATAGTAAATGTATTTTCTCTTGCTATCTACTTTCGGTCATCATTTTTAAGAGTGTCATGAAGGTGAATTGGAATTTTAACTTCACAGATTTGGATATCCGTTTAGGAGGAAATCATGAAAAATTGATTTTTTAATAATTGTGTTTATATCTCTAGGACTTCCGGGTTTTTGATATTGATGACCTATCTATGGGTCTTATCCATTAACCCCTTTAATTGGGTTTCAATTTTCTAGGATAAAAAACATACTTACCTCTCTGAAGGGCCTCCTCGGATCCAAATGTGCATTTATGTGTTTCAAAGCTTCAGTGCATTTCTCTCAGGGGTTCTCTGGAAAAGATTGGGTTTTCCAGGTTGGAGGTTATTTCTGATACCGATGACCTATCCTCAAGATACGTCATCATTATCAGATAACTGAGGGTCCACCACCCAGACCCTGTCCTGATCTCCTGTTCCAGAAATGCTCTGGCAATGGAAGACACACAGTGGACGAAGATTGAAGCAGAACTCCTCTTCTACCCTTTAGCTATTACGATGAGCTGCAGTACCATGAAACAGTTGTTATACAGCTTTTCACATTAACCATAGTCTAAGAGATGTATTAGGTCACTGAGAGCCCCAGAGATCGCTAGTAATGTGTTCAGGAGTCCTGTGTATATATATATATAATATTTGAAGCCCATTTCAGTGGGGTGAAGATGGGAGCGCTGCTCACCCCTCCTGTTTTCAAAGGTACCTGACGGCTGCACCACAACATGGGGGTCATGAGCTAGATGCAATTTGTGAGGCTAGATGATGGACCCCATATATGCTCTAGTGCCTGTTGTCATAAATATTATCAAGGTGATGTGGGAAAATCCCAAAGGTGGACTTTGCAGCCATTCCTTGGTAGAAAGTTTCTAGTTATGTTGTAAAGAAAATAAATGAGTGGTTCTGAAAAGGTGATGTCAAAGGGACCAGGACTATGGAGAATATATATTTGTGTATTTTTTATGTGTAAGGCTGCATTCACACTACCGCAAGGGGGACGTATATACGGCCGACGTATATACGGCCGATATACGTCCCCCATAGACGGCAATGGGGCACCGTACTGCTCCGTGCCCCGTGAAAAAATAGGACATGTCCTATTTTTTTAGGGCATACGGCGCCGTGCACCATATATCCCTATGGAGAGGGGCGGGGGTGAGCAGCGCTCTCCCCCTCCTCCTCTCCCCGCACGCTGCCGTGTGCCCGCCGTGCTACGGTACGGCGGGCACCGGTCGTGTGAATCCAGCCTAATACAGTAAGTTCTTTTTGGGTAATTTTCCCAACTTATATTTTGGATTTGGGTAAAAATGAAATATTTACAGTATATGTCCAAAATTATAAAAGAAAAACAAGAGAGCAGGTTTTTTTTTTTTTCAAATGTTTGTATACATATCCCAAAATACAGGTGCATTTTTCATGTTAGTACACAAAATAAAGTACATACAGTACAACTGCACCAAAATATAGTTCTGAGTTTATACTATAACTATATACTACAGTTAGCTATCTAAAATTAGTGGAGCAGAGCGTTGGTGACCTCTAGTGGCTGTTGGTGTTTTATACACTGTAGTGTTTTACGCTGTCTCCACATACAATATATCTGATGTGTGGTCTGTATCAATCATATGTATTCAGTACGGGAACAAGGAGCCAGGGCTGGGCAGGTGTGTTTTAATTTTTTTTTTATCTTCCCCTGCCCAGGCCCCTCTGGGATTTTCGGTGATTGCAGAATATCCCTTCATATAGGTCTTTCAGTAATTGATGAATTAAACACAATCAGCTGTTCTTTGCTGTTAGGAACACACAGGGTGCAGTCACACGTTGCAGTTAAAACTGCATCGCAATTAGTTTTGGGGTGGTTTTAGGTGGTATTACTTATTTTAACAAGTGATAGACATCAAATCAACAGGTGAATGACATTTGTGGAACAGCTTTCTCCTTCAAAATCAAATTCACCCATTCAGTTCATGTCTTTCACCTGTGAAATTGACAAAACTGCACCTAAAACCACCTCAAAGCTGATTGCGATGCAGTTTTAACTGCAACGTGTGACTGCACCCTGAGGGTGTGACCACATGTTCAGTTTTTCAGATGCAGTTTTTGAATGGAGGAATGGAGTAAAAGTAGTAGGAGGAGCAGCATCTTTCAAGTATTTGTCTCAACCCATTATCATCCACACCTGCTTCTGGCTCCAAAAACTACTTCTGAAAAATTACACGTGTGGACGCACCCTCAATAAACAGAACAAAAAACACAAGGATCCCTTCAGTATGTTGTGGTCATGTCAAATAACTGCAGCTCAGATTCTTTTACTGAATGTCTCTGAATACAACGATAAGCAGTACCAATATTAATAAGAATGGTGTACACTATTATAAATAATACAACAAGATCTTACCACCAAACCATAACCACTACCGTTATCTCAACATAGTGACTTACAGACAATAAATGGAAGCCAAATTTATATGAATGAAAAAAAAAACACTCTTCAGCCTATATAAATTATTACATTAAATGTCTTTGGTTGTTATAGTACATCTAAACACTGCGCACCAAAAAATACCACAGTCACATACAGTATAGAGCCTCTTGTCACAGCACCTCCTAAATAAAATTACAGTGTCCCCTCTGATTAATATATATATATATATATATATATATATATATATTATGCAATAATCCATGATACAGTGTCCGCTCATGAACCAGCCATCATCCGCCATCTTATATACAGAATCCAAAGTCAGTGGAACTGCAGAGAAGCCTGGAGCTTGCTACCTGGTGTTTGCATGATAACAGATTAGACCCATCACAACTCTGATCAGCACCACCAGTAAGGCCGTGGTCACACGTACTGCTAGACGTCCGTTCATAACGCGACGCTAGCGCACAGGGGGAGGTCCTCGGCCCGAACGCACATGCGTTTCCAGAGAAACGCATGCGATCGGCTTAACAATCGCATGCGTTTCCCTGGAAACGCATGTGCGTTCGGGCCGAGGACCTCCCCTTGTGCGCTAGCGTCGCGTTATGACGGACGCCTAGCGCTACGTGGTGGTTTCCCCCTGTAACTGAGGCTCTTATAGATGCCTCCGTTACAGGGGAGACCCTGTAAAATAACTAAAATTAGAAGGGAAAAAAAATGAAAATGTCTTTTATAACCTCATGGGGGGCATATAAAGTAAAAACACATATACCGTATTTTTCGGACTATAAGGCGCACAAAAAATCCTTTGATTTTCTCAGAAATCAAAGGTGCGCATTATAGTCCAGTGCGCCTTATATAAGAATTTACTTACAGACAACAGCTGCCTTGAACTCTGCACAGGCCTGCCACCTGCTGGGCATTGATCCTTATAATAAGGTGCGCCTTATAGTCCAGTGCACCTTATATAAGAACCTTACTTACAGACAACAGCTGCCTTGAACTGTGCACAGGTCTGTCACCACCTTGTCTTTCATCCTTATAATCAGGTGCGCCTTATATATGAACCTAGACATTTTAGCAAGCATTTATTGATGGTCCGAAAAATACTGTACACAAAAAATATTAATAAATATTTAGAAAAAAATCCCCTGCTACACTACAGAAAACACTGCCATAGTTGCCCCATTTGACTAAACGTGACCGAAAATAGGGAATTCATTAATAATGTTTATTTCAAGTTAATTTGAAATTTTTAAAAAAAATATGTACTATAAATTACAAAAAAAACCACCTTTTCCCCACTTTTAAACTTTTATTACCTTTTCACTAGATCAATGTATCTTGAAAAAAAAACACAACAAAAAAATTTAAGGTAGCACGCAAAAAAAAAAGTTATGGCCTGTAGCTGTAGCTCCATGTATGGCTGTGTACTGCAGCTGTATCTCCATGCATGACTGTGTACTGCGGCTGTAGCTCCATGTATGGCTGTGTACTGTGGCTGTATCTCCATGCATGACTGTATACTGTGGCTGTAGCTCCATGTATGGCTGTGTACTGTGGTTGTAGCTCCATTTATGGCTGTGTACTGTGGCTGTATCTCCATGCATGACTGTGTACTGTGGTTGTAGCTCCATTTATGGCTGTGTACTGTGGCTGTAGCTCCATGTATGGCTGTGTACTGAGGCTGTAGCTCCATGTATGGCTGTGTACTGAGGCTGTAGCTCCATGTATGGCTGTGTACTGAGGCTGTAGCTCCATGTATGGCTGTGTACTGCGGCTGTAGCTCTTTATATGGCTGTGTACTGCAATTGTAGTTCCTTGTATGGCTGTGTATTGCGGCTGAAGTTCCATGTATGGCTGTGTACTGCGGCTGAAGTTCCATGTATGGCTGTGTACTGCGGCTGTAGCTCCATGTATGGCTGTGTACTGTGGCTGTAGCTCCATGTATGGCTGTGTATTGCGGCTGTAGCTCTTTATATGGCTGTGTACTGCAATTGTAGTTCCTTGTATGGCTGTGTATTGCGGCTGAAGTTCCATGTATGGCTGTGTACTGCGGCTGTAGCTCCATGTATGGCTGTGTACTGTGGCTGTAGCTCCATGTATGGCTGTGTACTGCGGCTGAAGTTCCATGTATGGCTGTGTACTGCGGCTGAAGCTCCATGTATGGCTGTGTACTGGTGCTGTAGCTCCATGTATGGCTGTGTACTGTGGCTGTAGCTCCATGTATGGCTGTGTATTGCGTCTGAAGTTCCATGTATGGCTGTGTACTGCAGCTGTAGCTCCATGTATGGCTGTGTACTGCAGCTGTAGCTCCATGTATGGCTGTGTACTGTGGCTGTAGCTCCATGTATGGCTGTGTATTGCGTCTGAAGTTCCATGTATGGCTGTGTACTGCAGCTGTAGCTCCATGTATGGCTGTGTACTGCAGCTGTAGCTCCATGTATGGCTGTGTACTGCGGCTGTAGCTCCATGTATGGCTGCGTACTGTGGCTGTAGCTCCATGTATGGCTGTGTACTGCGGCTGTAGCTCCATGTATGGCTATGTACTACGGCTGTAGCTCCATGTATGGCTGTGTACTGCGGCTGTAGCTCCATGTATGGCTGTGTACTGCGACTGTAGCTCCATGTATGGCTGTGTACTGCGGCTGTAGCTCCATGTATGGCTGTGTACTGCAGCTGTAACTCCATGTATGGCTGTGTACTGCGACTGTAGCTCCATGTATGGCTGTGTACTGAGGCTGTAGCTCCATGTATGGCTGTGTACTGCGACTGTAGCTCCATGTATGGCTGTGTACTGCGGGTGTAGCTCCATGTATGGCTGTGTACTGCGGGTGTAGCTCCATGTATGGCTGCGTACTGTGGCTTGTCGCTCCATGTATGGCTTTGTACTGCGGCTGTAGCTCCATATATGACTGTGTACTGCGGCTGTAGTTCCATATATGATTGTATACTGGGGCTGTAGCTTACTCTATGGCTGTGTATTGCAGCTGTAGCTCCATCTATGGCTGTGTACTGTGTCTACAGCTCAATGTATGACTGTGTACTGAATCTGCAGCTCCATGTATGGCTGTATACTGTGGCTGTAGATCCATGTATGACTGTAGCTCCATGTATGGTAATGTACTGTGGCTGTAGCTCTATGTATGGCTATGTACTGCTGCTGCAGCTCTAATAATTACTAAAAGTCTCTGTGTAGGCTCGCCTGTTAGGAGAAAGGGAATCACAACACAATGGAAGATGCAGAATTGTGAGCTTGTTACTAATACCAGCACTTACTGTAAATTTGGCAACTCAAAGATGACCACTTTGATCAAAGATATCTTTTTCATTTTCTTCCAGATGGCTACCATGTCAGCTTCTTCTAGCAACGAATCATCTCTGTAAATTCGGAAACACAAACATTTTAGGTTCCTCCGTCATCATCTCCTCCACCTTTTTATCATAGTTGCCAATTTAGTAACAGAGCCCAAACTGTAGCCATTATAATCACAGCGCCCAACAGTAGACAATAGTCACAGTTCCCAAAAGTAGCCAACAACCATAATGCCTCAACAATATCCAATAGTCACAGTGCCCCACAGTAGCCAATAGTCACAGTCCCCCAGTAGTTAATAGCCATAGTGCCATTACAGTAGCCAACAGTCACAGAGAGCCCAGTAGTAACAGTGCCCCCAGTAGCCAGCAGTATCAGTAAGCCCAGTAGTAAGAGTGCCTCCAGTAGCCAGTAGAAATAGAGCCCTCTGTGGCTAAAAGTAACAGTGTCCCCAGCAGAAATAGAGCCCCCAGTGACTAATGGTAACATTGCTTCCAGTGCCTAATAGTAACATTACTACAAGTTACTAATAGCAACAGTACCTAGTAACTAATGGTAATAGTGTTCCCAGTGACTAATAGCAACAGTGCCCCAGTAGTAATAGAGCCACTAGTAACTAACACTAACAATGCCCCAAGTAGCCAGTAGTAACAGAGCCCTCAGACTTATAGTAACAGTTGCACCAGTGACAAATAGTAACAGTGCCTCCAAAGACTAATAGTAAGTGCCGACTAACAGTAACAGTCCCCCAAGTAGCCAGTATTAATAGAGCCCTCTATTAATAAATAGTAAATAGCCAGTAATAACAATGCCCCCAGTAACTAATAGTGACATTGTTCCCAGTAGCCAGTAGTATTATAGCCCTCACAGAAGACAAGGGTAAAAAACACCAGTGCCTCCTTTTTCTGGTGTTAGTTCATACCCATCACAGTTCAAAAGCCTACTCAAGCCTACAGCCTATGAAGCGGGCAGGATTAGATTGTGCAGGCAGGGAGGCCGACAGTTTTCCATCTCAGAGGCATATTGTGTTGTGTGAGATGGAAAGCAGCAGTAGACTAGTGATCTAAAGGCTCCCAATGCCCTGCAGTCCATTAGGGAGATGGAGCTGGAATCGCAAATTGGCTTCTCGCAGCCGGCTCATTTACACCGGAGAGTGTCGGTTGGATCCCACCCCTGACAATAAGTATTTGATACACTGCCATATATCATATATATATATATATATATATATATATATATATATATATATATATATATATATATATATATATATATATATATTATCATATATATAAATGGATTATGTTTTGGTTACACACTCCTTTAGTTATCTGCTATATGCCACTGCGGAGCCCTTGTTCAGTATACACCGATGTTATAGAACAGTCATGGCCGACCTTTTAGAAATCAAGTGCCCAAACTAAGTTAAAGGACACCTGTCATCAGCAAAAACATGTAGCGGATCCAGGGTCAGTAAAAACATAGCAATTTACTTCATATTCTCTAAAAATTCAGAGGCAGATGAACATATAGGAGAACACAGACATACACAGCGTAAATTCCTACGCGTTTCAGAAAACATGCCATGATGAAGGTTTTTTTCCGAAACGCATAGGCATTTACGCTGTGTATGTCTGTGTTCTCCTATATGTTCATCTGCCTCTGTGAATTTTTAGAGAATATGAAATAAATTGCTATGTTTTTATTGACCCTGGATGGTTGTGTGATGCTGGATCCGCTTCATGTTTTTGGTTGTGCTGGACTGGGAACAAGAGTTGTCCGTGCTCCAACCTTACCAGAAGCTGCTGTATGATCTTCAGGTGAGCTGACTCTATACCTTTTTAGGACACCTGTCATCAGGTCTCTGTTACTATTTCTGTCACTACTACCTGTTGGAGCAGCTCACTAGGATCCCATCCCAGCATTTATCAAGTCAATTCATACATTGATCATTGTAAAATCATCTTTTCTTTATTATGTAAATGAGACTAGTCACATGGTCAGAGGCAGTGATGTCACCACTGTTACCCCTCCCCTCTACTCCCACTGCTCATGTCTGTGTGTAATATATAGTAAAGCATTGCTAGTGTCTGTGCTTTATCTGCTGACATGTGGCATCCTCCTAATACACAGAGACACAGACATCAGCTACACAAGTACCTGACATGTTCTGCTATATCATGGCTGCATCCTGGAGCTGTTGTATCTTTCACATACACACACTCAGGCTGCAGGGGACATGGCCACCAGCAAGCACATGGAGGAGCCATTACACCATTACTGTATACAGGCTGTAAGTCAGTCCACTCATGAATAAGCTGGACTGCTTGAATATGCTAATGACTCATTGGACATTTCACAGGTCATTTGCATACAGCTTTAGGATCTCATTGCTTAAGTTTACAGACATGTAGAGGGGCAAGGAAGGGATAGAGGCAATGATAATCCACATGTGTCCACACTTTCCCACTTCTCCTGTAGTCCCAGAAAGAGCTGCTGTTTGAGTTTGGCAAGTCCTGGGCTATTTGGGACTGCATGAAGATACATGACATTCTGGTCATGGCCTGGGTGCCCATAAATAGGGATCTGAGTGCCACCTCTGGCACCTGTACCACAGGTTCGCCACCACTGTTATATAAGTTCAGCATATGATACACAGTGTGTGTAGAAAGTATTCAGACCCCTTTAAATTGTTCTCTCTTTGTTTCATTGCAGCCAATTGGTAAGATCAAAAAAGGTTTTTTGCTCAGTAATGTGCACTATGCACCCAATACTGACAGAAAAAGAATGAAATATAGATATTTTTGCTTGGCACGATCAGATGGTGAAGCAGCACTCTGTATAAGCCAAAATAGTGATTTTATTCGACCCTAAAATCACTATCTTGCTGCTTCATCATCTAATCGTGCTGTGCTGCGGTTCCTGTTTGAACCTCATCGAAGTCGTGCACCCGGCTGTTTTCTTATACACAGTGCTGCTCCATTCCCTTTGAGTGTTGATATTTTTGTTGATATCACCTGATCATAAGTATTCTGCCCCTTTGCTTAGTATTGAGTAGAAGCAGCTTTGGAGCTAGTACAGACATGAGGCTTATTAGGAATGATGCAACAAGTTTCTCACACCTGGATTTGGGGGGGGGGGTCCTCTACCAGTCTTCTTTGCAGATCCTCTCCAGTTCTCTCATCATTACTTCATTACATCTTTCCTTCAATTGTAACCTGTCATCCTGTCCCTTGCCCCATAGCATGATGCTGCCACCACCATGTGTCACTGTTGAGATTGTATTTGGCAGGTGATGACCCATGCCTGGTTTCCTATACACACACTGCCTAGAATAAACACAAAAAAGTTCAATTTTCGCCTCATCAGACCATAGGAACTTATTTCTCATATTCTGGGAGTCATTCATGTGTTTTTTTGCTAAATGTATGTGGCTTCAGCACTACAGCTGTAATGGGCTTCTGTAACCTGTCATTAGTGAAAATGATGCCCCTGGTGACAGGTTCCCTTTAAGTCTCCACACCCCTTAGGGCGGCCTTAATTGACAAACCCTACATAAGTAGAACTCTTATTCCAGTGCTCCGAGCAAAGGGAGAAGAAGGAAGAGGGAGACATGATGATGATGACACAGGGATTCCAAACTTATGCCAAAGGGGGGGGGGGAACATAACAGAATGTACATATGTTTGTGGTGGAAAATCAGCTTGTTTGTGTGCATCCAGCTTTATTGCTGATCAACATTAGTTGACTTATAAATGTCAGCACATCAAATTGGTCTACCCATTCTAAGCTAGTTCGCTATAGCAGTAAGACTTGTTCTCTTTCATCTTTTGTGTAGACTCACTCAAAGTGTTCTTCAATAAGGTAACTATATCATAAGAACTTGGTTGTCTCAATTGTGGATCAGTATAATAAATGCATCGGCTATGTAATAATACATAATACAAATAGGCTTGGGTGCGTCAGATATACTTAATGTTTATTATCCAGGATTAACTAGATTAACTAGGAGGTATGGATCCTCATGATATATGTTCTGTATGATACACATTAGAGAATGATTGTCCCCATATAGCATATGATGAACCAGTATAACACTACTGTAGATTAGCCACATTGATCAACATACAGAAATGTTAAAATCTTTCCATTTCTATATACTGAGGAGGAAAAAAAGAGCAGTAACCTGTAACCTTGAATGGTGACACCCACAGGGCAAGGCAAGTGTCTTGATTCTGTAAACAGGCAGCTACTTACTTATCCCTTCTTCCTCTATTTTCATTTTCTTAGATTAATATTTAACAGGAGGGATAGGCATACCTTATATTTGATGAACATGTGTTAGTGTTACACATGCAAGGATATCAGAGCAACACTATGGCAAGCTATCAGAATAGTGATCTACAAAAAACATATGGCTGTAATGGATGTGAAGGATAATTTAAAGAAAAGCAATTGTTGCATATTAATGAAGTGGAATCTATACTGCAAAGAATGGATGTAAATGAAGAAGAACCTGCAATGCTTAAATACATTAAAATCGGTCACAATTTCAATCATATGATAGTACCATTTCCCATAACACAAGTGCAACATGTCACTACTGAAGAATACATGTCTGCTATTCTGGAATCACAATGTTTCAAAGCACAGAGCCAGAGAAGACTGTTTGAGGATTTTTCCTTCTGGAGTGTACATATTCCTCAAGATGACGTCAACACAGCTTTCAAGGAAGCTTACATGAACATACAGAAAATGTATGACTCCGTGCGCTGGTACCAAACGAAAATAAGTGAACAATTTGCCAATTCTCCAGCCTTTAAGAATGAAGAATCACGTTATGGAAATTTTAGGTTTACCTTTCCGCTGTCTGAACTACTATCCTTATACAAGACCCAGCACTGTGGTGATGAACAGCCACTGTTCAAGTATTTGGGCACCGAATTATTCAAAAAAGAGATTGCACACTACATTGTTATCCACAGTCCGGACTCTGATCGTTTTGATGACTTTAAGCAAGTGCCTAAAGTAGAATACGGGCATGTATACTGGAGAGAAGATAATCTTTACTGGAGTCCTGAATCTACCTCCGAAGAGTTGAATATCTTATTATCTTCTTATGGTCCTCGAGAAAGTAAGAGATACTGTGTCTGGAACAACTTAATATTTGCCTTTTACTTACCGGAAGGACAGTGCCTTCAGATCCCACGGAATAAACTGCTGAACAACTTGTCTGCCTGTGGTGCGACAGATACACCATATCTGGGGAATACAGAAACTACAAGAGAAGAAGCAATAAAAATGATTTTGTCTAAAAAAGAATGTTATCAATCTAAGCCAAAGAAGCATGAAGGAGGCACTGGAAAGCTACAAGGCGAATAGCTGTATCTATTTAATACAATTATTCAATACATATATACGGTATTATATGATTGAATATAATTTAATAACATTGTATAATTCAATGACTAGCCCATAGGGATCATGATAAATGTACTTCCTTTTATTCTTGATCATAAATTAGATTAGATCAGGCTTGTAGTGTGTTAACTGCTTTTCAGTGTTCCTATATATGTTGGAATACAATTATTTTAAGTTTCTGATCTGAACGAGAAATAATGATGAGAAATAATGAACGAGAAATACATTTTAAAATAAATGTACATAAACGAGTAAAACATACATGTAATTGATAAATAAATTGAAGACTTAAATATGTTGTGAAGTAAAGCAAATTAAACTATATCTTGAAACAAACATTTATTGTGTGTTTTTTTATATATTTCTAAACTACAGTGTAGGATTTTTGTAATAGTTTCATTTAATGTGGATGTTATGTTTTATGATGATTTCAAGAAAGCGCGGGTAAATGATAGCAATGACGCATGCATTGAGATAATTATTAACTGAGTGAACGTGCTGAAATATACTGTATCTCTGCCTTCAAGCACTCTGCAACTTTATTTACAAAGATTTCAGCAGACATCATTTGCTCGACGCGTTTTCTAAGTCAATACCATCTGCACAGGTATTTAAGCTGGAACAAGGCTTCTGGGACCCAATGCTGTACCTATGACTGGAAGGACTGTAGTAAGGACACATAGTAAACTATAAAATAAGAAATATTTACTATTATCAGTATTATTAATAGGGACGAGCGGACCCAAAGTGTGGTTCCAGATTGGCCGAGCAGCCAGTCTGGCAAACTAAAGGAAACCTACCACTACGAATGTACCAATTAAGGTAGATACGGTGGTAGGTGCATCTAACGAATGTAAGGATAGTCCTTTTTAGTCCTAGATAGTCCTCTATCTTTTCTAATCTTTAATCAGGGTATTATGCAAATTTTCAAAAGAGGCAACTGGGGCGTGGAGTAGTAGCTGAAGCTGAGGCTACACGGCACAGCTACTCCAGTAGCCTTTTTGATTCTCCTACCCAGACATCTTCAGCGCCCAGCTACAAGGAGCTGCGCACACTCGTCATGTGCAGAACACATGCCAGCGGCTGCGTGATCTCGGCTCCAAAGCTGGAGCTACTGCACATGCTCAGAACTCGGGCTTCACGGACGAGTGCGCGTAACTTCTTGTAGCTGCGCGCTGAAGACGTCAGAAAACAGACCTTGCACCACAAAGTAATGCATTTCCCCCAATGAGGGTACTAACTGCTCACAATGGAGGATAATCTAACTACCGTATTTTTCGGCCTATAAGGCGCACTGGAGTATAAGGCGCACCTCTAATAAATGCCTGCTAAGACATCTAGGTTCATATATAAGGAGCACTGGAGTATAAGGCGCAGGATCAAATGCAGTACCTAAAAATGACCAGCAGGTGGCAGACCTGTGCACAGTTCAAGCCAGCTACACTTCCCTGGAAACTTGTCTTCAGCGTGTCAGAGAGCTCCGATCTCAGAGGTATGGGCTGCTGGGGGTTAATGCAGGGTGATGCAGCAGGGGTTAAGCGGTCTCCCTCTGCGCCTTCTCCTTCCCTCCTCAGCCAGGGTGTTATTTCTGTGGGGTTCCCTGTGGCTCCTTCTCTTTCCCCTGTTACAGAGCTGTCAGGTATGGGGGATTGGTTACTGATGATGATGATTGCCTCGTGGTCGGCACTATGGCAGCTCCGGTCTCTCCGTGCTAGGGGAGGGCAGGATGGGCACAATGTTAGTTGTGGTGCCTGGGCACTTCAGGAGCTAGGGACCCTGTGCACAGTGTGGGAAGGTGCAGGACATTTCTGGGGATGGAGCTATTAAACACTGGTAAATGTACAGTACATCTTGTCTGTAGTACATTTCTAGTTCATATATAAGGCACATTGGCCTATAAGGCGCACCTTTGATTTCTGAAAAAATTAAAGGATTTTTGGTGCGCCTTATAGGCCAAAAAATATGGTACTGGAAATATGCCAGCATAAATCTAAGGCTAAAACCTCATCTAGATTCATCAGGTTGGTTCCCTTAGACCTCCGTTATTAATAGCAGAAAAAAAACCTTTTTTTAATTGATGTCTATAGGGAATGAAAAGAACATCTTATGTTTTTCTCCTGAGAGAATCCACTTTTGCAGATGAGAACTGGGCCTAACGTATTAGTGTAGTTTTTGAAATTATAGCAAGTATGAACTGTGTTGTCTTATAGAATCATACAAAAATTGCCGATCTTCAAAGAGCTTCCTATAGACTGTAAGCTTGTCCCCCCCCCCCCCTCATTCTCATAGACTGTAAGCCCTCACTTCTATTGTTCCATATAACTGTTTGTATATGTCCCCTATGATTTGTAAAGCGCTATGGAATATGACCGCGCTATATAAATAAAGATTATTGACAACCGCTTTATCCATAAATCACCTCCAATTTTAAAAAAGTGCAGGAAAATACCAAAGATGACTATAAATACCAAAGCCATGTCTATAAAGATAATTGTATCTTAAGTATGACATGTATGAGACCTTGGACTTAGATATTGTTACTAAGCAACCAACAGGTGGTTTCTATTACATGATACTCAGATATAGGCATCATATTTACTGTGAAACCCGCCGTGTTGCTAGTGCCTTCTATGGGGACGTACATGTGGCCGCAGTTGACTTTAGGTCTAGGGTCTGACTTAGCAAAGTTCTGTCAAAGTCAAGTGAAGCCAAGGACAATATTAGCTGGGGATAGATAGCCACATAAGAGGCACTTTAACAACACACGCTTTCCACCCTGATGCAGAATCCGGCCTTGTAATAGTCTTTAATGGTCTCCTTTTCCTAAAAAAAAAAAAGATGTTTTGAATTTTTTGTTTTAAAGGGATGCAAGTGCTACATGGGGCCTCACCAAAGCCCCTCCAGGCTTCGGCTGCACAGGCAATAACAGTCCCCCTGAAGCACTTGCTGCTCAATAACACATTTTTTGGAAAAGGAGACTATAAAATGAAAAACCATCATTAAAGGTAAACTACTATTAAGGTAGATCGGGTGGTAGGTGCCTCTATTGTACATTAGGATAGCCCTTTTAAAGGCTAATCCTCACGTTCCCTGTATCTTTTATTGTCCTAATATGCTAATTTTCTAAAGAGGCTACTGGGGCATGAAGTAGCCGGAGCTGAAGCTACATGGTGCAGCTACTCCACGCCCCAGTAGCCTCCTTAATCCTCCTACTCACATATCTTCGGTGCGCAGCTCCTAGTAGCTTGTACCTTGTTCTCATGCACAAAACGCAAGCCCGCAGCTGCATGGTCACTGCTACGAAGCCGGAGCTACTGTGCAGAACTACGGCTTCGCGGACGAGGGTGCGCAGCTCCTCGTAGCCGTGCGCCGAAAATATGCAGGTAGGAGGATCAAGGAGGCTACTGCGGCGTGGAGTAGCCGCACCGTGTAGCCTTGGCTACACCATGCCCCAGTAGCCTCTTTAAAAAATAAGCATATTAGGGACATAAAAGTTAGAAAAACATACAGGGGATGTGAGGATTAGCCCTTGAAAGGGTTATCCTCACGAACAATAGAGGCACCTACCACCTGATCTACCTTAATAGGTAGATCCGTGGTGGTAAGTTTCCTTTAAGTCGGATCCTACATAATAGAGCAAGGTTGATTCTGTGAGTGATGCTGCTTTATAGGTATGAGTCAAGAGAGTAGATTGCCTTTAACACAGTCAGGGACATTTTAACAAGGACAGATGGTCCCTATAAATGTATGGAGGAGTCACATGTACATCAAGGTCATACCCCAGCAGCACTGACCCCTTGCATCCAAGTTTCAAATTCTGTGAATAATTTTTCTTTTGTGGCCGTATGAAACATCACAGGACATTTTGGTATTTGTGCAAGAACACCGAAGATAATATATAATTGTACTAATATAATAATATATTTATCAGCAGGCAACTTTGGACCTATTTATTTGACAAGACATGATAAAATGGCAGTCAAGCAAATAAAGGGAAGGTATGACAAATTCTAAGTGAAGTTTAACCCTTTTACTGCTCTACATCATTTTATTTTAATCCCTTTTCTACTATGAAGAATTCCCCCATATAGGCCACACATTTTACACAAGTCTAGTCTGTATCAAAGCTAAACTAACAGCATCAACCAATGCTTATGGTCTCCACCATGATTAGACCTTTGGTCAGGTTGAAGGCCCCCATCATGGTACACTCTTAATGTGCGATACTTTTCTTGCTCATTGTAGGAGAAAATTTCTCTCTCCGATTACCTTTAAAAAAAATATGTCAGCACAAAAGTAGCTCAGAGAACCACCGAAAACAGGCGGACATCTGTGATGTCCCACCTAATGGAAAGGTGAGGATCATGATAAAAATTCCGCCTGCGACATCACCGCTGCCCAGCGACAACTAGCACCCAGTCATAACACGCTACTTGCTACTGATTGGTGAATTCCAGTCACGTGCCTCCCAGACGTCACTGGTTTCTGTCACCATAGATAACGCGGACTGATAGACAGTACCTCCTCTCTATGGTTGTCCGGAGGGGTCACGTGTTTCCTGCGGCAAATGACGTTAGAGAGAGGCTGAAAGTCACAGGTGAAGTCTTGGGTTGTGTTGTTCGGGTCCGGCACTTACAGTGTTATGGGGTGTTGCAGCTTGTGTGTGATAGGAATGGACGAGCAGGCACTTGCAAGACATTGGCTGGATCTCCCCATCCTCTAACTTGTTATGTATATTTATGCGGTCCTCCCCTGCACCCCCTGACATCTTTCTAGCTGTGTTAGCTAAGGCTGTGTTCACACCTTCATCTAGAGCAGCCTGTGATGCGGTTCAGTCAAACTTCACTGACAGAATAATAATGGACACCATAACAGAAGCCTAAGTGTCCTGTGACAGCCCCTTGTGTTTGTCTCATGACGGATACATCAATGTAATATTTTTCTGCTTCTTCATAAAAATTGGTGGATGTGAATATTCATCATGTTCCTAGATTATTGCCCCCCCTGCTGGACTCATTGGGACAGTGCAGTGTGACAGTAAAGCCATTTGATTGCTGCTGTAGTTTGTCCCTCCAGTAGTGAAGAAAATCTGAGAAGTGTCATAGGAGTATGTTAGTTTGGGTGCTTGGCCCTCCCCAGTAACTCAGTGTGCAGTGGTTGTTTTGCTCCTGTCTCTGTATCTCAAGAGATCAGATCATAGACCTGCACTGTATATGTGTATGTATATGTTACTTAAAGGGAACCTGTCAGCAGAAATTGACCAAATAAACCACAATCAGTTTGTACAGAAGGAAACCACATGGATGCGGTGCTTCTAAACCAAGCACACTTACATGTAGGGTTGGACCTCCTGAAACGGGATCCATTCTTCTTATTGCTTTTAATAGTTTAGTTTTTGAGAAAATGACCTTTTAAAATTATGCACAAGCGACAACATTGAGACAGGAGACGGGTGGGAGTGCCAGGCCGCCTGGAAATTGTCCGTGCTGAGCTTCCTTGCCCCTTATGTAAATATAAACACGCTTGGCACAGCTCCAATGGACAGGGGAGCTACGGAGGAAGTCGGTACAGGTGTTTTGGGTAGACGGAGTTAAATATGTTAGTCCGCCCCTCTTAAACCATTCCAATTTCTTGTGTGGCCTCATGGGAAAATGATTTGCATTGGTGGGTGTAACCACATTATATTTAGCGCTGCAGATATTGGATAATTGTACATTGCACTGGTCCCTCATTGATTATGTCCCTAGACTACACTGCAGGGACAGAGGTTGTCCTGAGTTTCACCTGGTTTAGAAGCACTGCATCCATGTGGTAGATTTCCTTTAAAGGGGTTATCCGGTTATAAAAATGTACTTGGGGGCGGGCTATTTAAAAATAATAAACGTGTACTTGTCCGGCGCTGCTGATGTCCCGCTCATCTGTGCACCGGTTTGTTTACAAGGGTGCACAGGGAGCTTCCCGCTGGCTGGAAACTCCCATCTGACACCATTACCCCAGCAAGGCCACAAGTAACTTTTTATAACCGGATAACCCCTTTAAACATTCTCTCAAATACTGCCTGAAACTCCTCCTGTAGCAGGTTCCCCGCTGAAGCTAGATTATTATATTTACAGCCCCCCCCCCCCCTTCCAGACAACAACTTTAAGCATGTGTTTGTCAGTGAAACCAGCCAATTTCTGCCAAACATATCTCCGGAAGTGTAATGGTGCTGATCTGACTACATAAATCTCATTCTCTTTCAGGATAAGGATGGCTTCCTCCAAGCGCATGGTAGACCTTGGTTATAAGCTGTTCTCTGGCTCCATGATGGTACTTACATTGTATGGCGGGTACCTATGCAGCATGCGGGCATATCGCTACTTCAAGCGGAGGGAACAGTTGGAAGTAGCAGCTGAAAACCAGACAGAAGCGATTATTAAAGAATGAAAAGACAATCCACCAGAGGAGATGCGGCCCCCCATCATATAATACTGCATCCGCACTAACAGGCATCTATTAAATGTGCTGTGGAGCAGACCTCTCGTTTGCCGCTCTGTAATATATTTTTTGTTAATGTTGTTTTTCTGTACAAATAAATTTCATTTGTTACTGTACTCTTTAGACCCCCTCTCTCACATTTACGTATAGCATCATAGGTCCCAGTTTTTAAGGTGGGAGGGCCGCTTTACCTTCTAATTCAATGGCGGGCATATAAAGGTAAGGTGTGCCCATGTACCAAGCCTATCTTGTATAAACTGGAACAATACAGGGCAGACAGATGTCCAGGAGTCTCCTTCCTGTCATCTCACAGCCCTGCACCTATGGGAGAAGGGTGAGGTCTTTATGAAACGTTCAAAGGGAATGTATCGCCAATATTTTTTTGGCTCCTGCCACTATGAAAAGTCAGCTCCCTAGATTTTGAGCTATGTTTCGCCATCTTTCAAAAATCATCGCAAAACATATTGGCAAAAATTTTGCAGTAAACAAAAAAAAAACTCCAATATCCAAATAGCGGTGGTGCATTAAAGTGTTGTAAAGATTTTACCACATAAAGTAAGTTACATTTAAAAAATGTCCAGGAATTACAAACTGCCTGGGAAGGAGTTAACTATCAAACCAAGGTCCAGGATAGCACAGATTATTAGTTCACAATAAAGGCTGCGTTCACAGTGTTCAGCATATGTGCTAGGAAAGCTCCCCATGTACACACTAAATGTGTCTACAGATTTACAACTGCAAGCTTCCTGTTTGAGAGGGCAATATATACGCTCAGCAGAGACCACAATAGGCTACGGGGCACCAATGCAACTCTATGGCATCCAGCCTCTGCTGAGCATATAAATCACTTGTGCCATATATACTGCACTACTACTATATTCCAGTATATGGGAATTTTACTGCTCATCCGCACCGTTCTGCCGAGGCACTGAATGGCTGACACAGGAGCCAAGAAAGGAGGCCTGCAGAATTTAAACGCATGCCTGTGAGCCCTCTTCATACATCCTTGGGATCTTTGACCTATCAATACATCACATGTTGTTAATGTGTGATTTAGCAAAATCATAATCTCATAAAATCATAATTTTTATGTTTTAGCAAAAACATAATTTTTGCTTGTATAATTGAAAGATAAACCATTTTACAATACACTTTCTGTATTAATTCCCATCATTTCTGGATTGTCATTCTATGGGAAGCTTCCTTGTTTACTTCCAGTTGTAGGGATCTTCCCGGGGGATGGTGTGTTAGGACACAGTTCACAGCAGACGTAGATGTATAAAAGATCAACTTGGCGTTTATTTTTAGCATAAACAGTCCAGCAAACATAAATACAGCAACACCGTGCTTTTAAAAGTTCAAACAAAAGACCTACCCGTCTGGGCGCTTACTAACAGGTTGTCTCACCTATCTAACACTCGTAAACACAGCGGCCGCATAGACAGGAAGATGCAGGGCTCCTCCAAACCCACATAGGCTGTTTCCTGGCTGAGAGCCCAGACCTGCAAGCTTTGGAAAGCTTTTACCTTCACAGGCGAAAGGGCGGGCTGCCAAAGCCTTGAAGTCCCTGCAGTTTGCCAACCCAGGGAGGCAAACCGAATTCACTCCAGAAACCAGCACGAGAGAGAAGAGGACACCAGTACATTTTGGTTGTCTTAGACTATGCGACCCGCTATCCTGAGGCTGTGCCCTTAAGAAACACTGCATCTAAAACAATTGCCCGGGAGCTGTTTTTTATGTTCTCTAGGACTGGGATCCCCAAAGAAATCCTGACTGACCAAGGTACGCCCTTTATGTCTAAGGTGATGAAGGAGCTATGTAAGCTATTTAAAATCACACCTATACGCACCTCTGTATATCACCCCCAGACAGACGGATTGGTGGAGAGGTTTAATAAAACCCTCAAACATATGTTGAAGAAAGTGGTAGAAAAAGATGGTCGTGATTGGGATCACTTGTTACCTTACCTGATGTTTGCTGTGAGGGAAGTTCCCCAAGCGTCCACAGGGTTCTCTCCCTTTGAGTTGGTCTATGGTCGTCACCCTAGGGGTCTATTAGATATTGCAAAGGAGACATGGGAGAGTGAGTCCACCCCATACAAAAGTGTTATCGAGCATGTAGCACAAATGCAGGACCGTATAGCCACTGTAATGCCCCTAGTAAGGGAACACCTCCAGAGGGCGCAAGAGAGCCAAAGTAGAATTTACAACCGTTCTGCGAGAATCAGGACATTTAACCCAGGTGACAGGGTTCTCATACTAGTTCCCACTATAGAGAGTAAATTCCTAGCGAAGTGGCAAGGTCCCTATGAAATTGTTGAAAAGGTCAGTGAGGTAAACTATAAGGTGCACCAACCAGGTAGAAGGAAGCCTTTCCAAGTTTATCACATAAACTTGATCAAATCCTGGAAAGACAGGGAATCCTTGGTGGCAACAAATCCTGGTAATAATTTGTCACAACCAATCCCTTCGGTCAAGGTTGGTGATACCCTATCAGGGTCACAGAAACAGGAGGCTAAGGAGTTTTTGCAGAAAAACAAAGACAAGTTTTCTGACCTTCCAGGGCGTACACACCTCATCCGTCATCACATTGAAACTGGGCCTAGAAGCAGAGTAAACCTCAAGCCCTATAGGATACCAGAAGCACGCAGAGAGGCAGTGTCTGCTGAGGTGAAACGTATGCTTGACCTAGGAGTGATTGAAGTTTCACAGAGTGAATGGTCCAGTCCGATTGTGCTAATCCCAAAGCCCAATGGAACTTGGAGGTTCTGTAACGATTTCAGAAGGTTGAATGAGATCTCCAAGTTCGATGCTTATCCTATGCCCAGGGTAGATGAGCTGATTGAAAAGATGGGTAATGCCAGGTACATAACCACCCTCGATCTCACAAAGGGCTACTGGCAGATTCCTCTTACTGATGAGGCTAAAGAGAAAACTGCATTCTCCACCCCTGAGGGGTTGTTCCAGTATGTAGTGATGCCATTCGGGTTACATGGAGCACCTGCGACTTTTCAGAGGTTGATGGACTTGATTCTGCGACCACATCGTGATTATTCAGCTGCCTACCTCGATGATGTGGTCATTTTTAGTCCCGATTGGGAAAGTCACCTCTGTAAGGTACAGGTTGTGTTGAATGCCATAAGTGATGCAGGGTTGACCATAAATGCCGAGAAGTGTGCACTAGCCCTAGAAGAGGCCAAGTACCTGGGTTACATTATTGGGAGGGGTTTGATTAAGCCACAGTTAAATAAAATTGAGGCAATACAGAATTGGCCTAGACCCCTGTCAAAGAAACAGGTCAGAGCTTTCCTGGGTATTACGGGCTATTACCGTAGGTTTGTGCCGAACTTTGCCTCAATTGCAGCCCCGCTAACTGACTTGACAAAGGGCGGAAAGTCAGCAATGGTGACGTGGACTCCAGAGGCCAAGAAGGCTTTCCAAAGCCTTAAGTCTTCTCTGTGCCAACAACCTGTGCTAGTTACCCCCGATTTCAGGCGAGAATTTCTGGTCCAGACAGATGCCTCTAACACAGGGTTAGGTGCAGTTCTCTCACAGGTGGTGAATGGTGAGGAGCATCCGGTGATGTACTTGAGTAGGAAGTTAACCCCGGCCGAGAAGAATTATGCTATTGTGGAGCGTGAATGTCTGGCAGTGAAGTGGGCCCTAGAATCCCTGAAGTATTACTTGCTAGGCAGGAAATTCAAGTTAGTGACAGACCATGCCCCCCTAACATGGATGAAACTAAACAAGGAGAAAAATGCAAGGGTGACTAGATGGTTTCTGTCCCTACAAAATTTCAATTTCACTGTGGAACACAGACCAGGGAAATTACAGGCGAATGCTGATGCACTGTCAAGGGTACATTGTCTGTGGGGACAAAATGCTCAGCCCTCCGGTCTGAAAAAGAGGGGGGGGATATGTAGACATCTCACTGGAGAAGTGCTCGAGGGGGTGTACATCTCACCTAGGTTGCTACGTAGTGTGAGATGGTAAGTCCAGGATTGATCTGTTGCTCAGCAGTATTATGCTGCTGAGTTGTTGTTTAATCTTGCCGGGCCTGGATTTACATGGAGTGGCAGGTAGGTTTGGTAGTGGGACTTGCCACTCCCTCCCCTCGATCCAGTTCGGGTTTTGGATCAGGTGAGCTCTGCTCCTAATCAGCCTGTGAAGGTAAAAGCTTTCCAAAGCTTGCAGGTCTGGGCTCTCAGCCAGGAAACAGCCTATGTGGGTTTGGAGGAGCCCTGCATCTTCCTGTCTATGCGGCCGCTGTGTTTACGAGTGTTAGATAGGTGAGACAACCTGTTAGTAAGCGCCCAGACGGGTAGGTCTTTTGTTTTGTGAATGCAAATAAAATAATAATGTATTAAGTTTATGTGAACACAATTATTGCCTTGTGCTGGCTGTCTTAGGTCATTGACCTCTGACAAGAATAGACATTGTACAGCTCTGTGAATGATAGCTGTAGCTGGACTCTGCAAGACTTCCCCCATCACTAAAGACTATTTTTATATTTAGTTGCACATTCTAGCTTTATCATCAGCTTTATGTAAAGGACATATATGGCATCATGCGTTCTCTTATGTCATAAGTCACATGTTTATGTAGATTGTGAGGGGCAGTCCCAGGATTTTACTATATATAATAAAGTTTATTTGACTGCTCTGGGGGGGAGAAGGTGGATGGAGCACTAAGCAACAACGTGTCACCTGTGTCTCTGTCCCTACTCCCTACCCCCACCATCTCCTATGGGGGGATGACTATGTTCTCTCTGTATGTCTGTCAGTCTGTCTGTCTCACTCTCTCACACCCATAGAAAACTTGCTGTTAGCCGCTGCAGCGACATTACTTGGGGGCTCTCGTCCGCGATTATGGAAGGAACCAAAAGAAATAATTCATGGCGGGCAGTGGCTAACAGGACAACAGGGAATCACACTATTGGACTGGTGAGTAAGACAATTGACAAAATTATATTGGCTGCTGTCCAGGTGTTGTTTTCTTGATGTTTAGTAGGAAGTATAGTTTTCTATGGGTTGTGTATATGTACAGTTGTGTATGTTTAGTTGTTGTTAGAATAAGAAACTGACTGTGTGATGATCCTAGGTTGTGAAAGTGATCCAGGTTGTTAAGAACTAACTTTGAGTAGTAATTAGGAAAGTATCTAGGGGCCATTCTAGTTTAGAAATTTAAGGTTGAGTGCTCCTACATTTGTTAAGTAACTCATTGATGTTGTTTAAGGCCATTCTGCATGGAGCCTAGCAGATTCTGGTGGTAGTTTAACCAGCTGCGGTATACAAGTTGATGCTAGACGCTTGATCCGGTGGAAATCAGGTTGGCTGTGAAGGTAGGGTGCAGATTGGTTTTGCTACACCCGGTGATAGTTACTGATTTTTTCAGGTGAGGGATCGCGTTTTGGCCTGCGATATCAGAAGTCTGATCAACTTCTTTTGTTTAATTACTGTAGTGGCACGTGTAGTAAGGTGAGGTGCGGACCGGTAGTTAATTAGTTGCGCCTGTATTAAGGTCAGGTGTGGGTGGGAATATCGGGGTCTAAAGCTAATGCAGGAAAGACCACAGAGAGTGGGGAGCTACGGCAGCAGAAATAGTCACTAGACAATGTACGGAGAAGGCAGTTAAAACATGCGGCCCCTGGGAACTAGAGATTTAAGTGATGTGATTTGGAGATACACAACAGAATGAACTAACAGTAACTTTTAACAACTTTAAGAATTGTGCCTTATCTGGAAATAGTATGAGTGAATTAACGTGTTTATGTTTTTTTCCAGGTAATGTGAGTTAAAAGAGAGAACTTTCTATTTGTAATTTCAATATGTTGAAAATGTTTGATGTAAAATGTAATGGATATCCTTCAAATTGGTTAACTGGTACCAGGTCATGTGACAACAAATGAGCTCAGTTAAATTTTGCGTTCTGTGTGCATTTTGTCTGTTTTTGTGTTATTGTGCATGTGCATTTTTGTGGATGTAAAAATTTGATGTTTCTACTTTTAGGTGCATGCCATTGTTTCTGGAGTTATGTGCATGATGTGGAATGTTGGAAAGATCCATGCCAATTGATTGACAGGAGCAAAGTGACATCTGTGACCATTTGGGGCTAAGAATAGGTTATGTCACATTTTTGGTGTCTGTTTAAATGTCACTTCAGTGTAAAGTTAATGTATTATTGCACATGTTAGGTATTGTATTACTTATGGTTTTTGGGTAAAGGCCTGCCCGGGCATCCAATGTATAAGGTAAATTATAAGATTGAATACATTTGCAATTAAGATCTCGGCAATGTCTTTATTTGTTTTATTTGTTTATATGTGATCTACAACTAAGTGTTCTATGTGTTAATTCTGCGCAGTTGTAGTTGGAGCTCCAGTGAGAAATTTGTCATAAGTGTCTTGTGGGCCCATTGTCTATTTATGTGAAATGTATTTTGTAGTACCCTTTTTGGTGTAATTTGTTTCACTTGTGATGTCAGACAGATGTCACATACAGTGATTTGTATTTCTTATTAGTTGTCTACAACAGGCAAAGTTTACTTGTGTGTGGATCATAAAGAAATAACAACATAGAGTCTGTCTGAGACTATTGTGGAAGAATGGTTTCTTTATGCATCTTCACTCAATGTTTACTTTATATTTGTGTATATACCACTTTTTCCTTATTTATTACCTGAGCTATTCAAATTGCTTCTTACATTGATTTACAAGGTCACAAACAAATATTATCATCAATTATGTTTTAGTCCAGTTGTTTAGGTTAGTGAGATATTCAGTCTCCTATTGAACATTTGTCTGTGTCAGTGGGAATGAAACCCTTCCTTTATTTAATTCTGTTTTTATATCATAGTAGTGTATTTTGTACCCTGCTATATTACATATTCAGGGTCCAAAAAGACGGGAGATATGATATGGTTAGATAAGGAAGGACAGACATATGGGACTGTGGGATAGAATACAGACTGGTCACAGGAAATTCTCATGGTACACAGGTGACTACAATGCTCATTGTCTAACTGATACTTTAAGTTGTTTTGTAGATTATGTCCTGAGGAATCTACTAGATCAGAGATCTTCTTACCATCTTGACAGCTGGGATAGAGAACCACTCCTGCCCTGTCATTAGAGGAGGAGCTGAGGGCACTCGCTGATACATGTAAGCTGGTAAGAGGTGTCTTTGGTATTGTGGTTATGGCCAAGTCTGAGATGTTAAGACCTTGCTGGGTCCTCAGGAAATCTCATGATGAATGTTGATGAGTGGTTGTGATCCTGACACTGCCTCTGTATTATGTAATATCAAGGTGTGGACACATATATGTTATCTGATGAGGCAGCTGAGGCTGCTGCCCTGCTCTACCTTTCCCATAGGATATGGTCTCTTTCATGACTGTGGAGGATAAAGGTCCTGTAGTCGTGTTAGATGAGCTGCAAGGATAGATCCCACTGGCTGAGAGGAAGCACTGGGAAGCCTTCAGTGTATCTTGGAGTGATGGGAGCAGGAATAAAATAGTGCCTGCCTAGGACTATGTTTCCATAATGGTTCAGTTTGTGGATGGAGGGACAAGTGTCAGGACAAGGACTATGTTTGCATGATGATGGGTCACCCTGGGATCTAGCAATGCTGCCAGATTTGTGCAATGATATATGTGTCTGCCATAACCTGACAAAACTGTGTGAGTTACAGAAAGGCACATGGAGAGAGCAGCTTACACATCTCAGCGACTGCAAATGGTAACTGTCAAGGGTTGGTGAGTATAAGGATGTTCTGGTCTGTGCAGATCTCTTCTCAGGAGGACAGAAGGTAGATGTACTGGTAAGAGTGATAAAGATATTATGTTTACTGAAAAGGTACAATCTTCACTCAAAACTGAATGTTTTAAATATTCTGGATATAGAGGTCAGGCTTTCCACACTCCTTAGTCTGAAGAGAAGTGGGAAGGTGGAAAGACTGCATTAGACCATCCAGCTTGGAGTTCAGGAGGCAATGACAAATGTTTGTCAACTGATGAGAAATCAGGAAAACCAGTTGTTAGATGTCTCCTGGTATGATGTATATATAGTGTTTATCTGTCAGCTCTTTTTAATTTTCATAAAGGAGTATTAAGGCTATAAGCTTGTTAAACATCATGTGACCATAGTAAAATATAATTATTATCATTATAAGTGTTTCCTTTTTATGGAAGTAGTTTTTTATTAAATTATTGGGACCTGGCATAGTATTGTTAAAAGTAGTGTCTTTTCTAGTAGTATTACATGTGCCAGGTGGTGGGTTCTATCAGTTATATATAGATCCTTTTGGTCTGTATGGGTCTAAAATGATGTTCAACAAGTTTAAAGGTCAAGGGAAAAATATCAACCATTATTTCTAACTCAGTAGAGGATGAGAATTTCTAGTGACCGTCCTGTCTTAGTTTGTTTAATGAACTGGTGGTGGCCTTGAGGGATTAATCAATTTTAGGGATTTTAAATTTATTGATTGTGGAGATGTGTATTTTTGCTGTTTTGCTGTCTTTTAAGCTTGTGTTTTGCTTTTGTGTAAGGTAATTTAAAGCAACAGCTGAAGATGCTGAAACAGTACAAGTCCATTGTGGTCCAAGCCCAGCAGAGTCCAAGGGGAGATGATTAAAGCTTTCTGAAGTCAGATGATGTGACCCTTGAACTTCTGGAGTTTGGCGCCGCATAAGAAGATCCCCCTACTTCAATACTTTATTTGATACAATCCCTTAGATATAGTGAAATGACTGGTCTGTAGTTCCAGAGTGTTAGTATTTCCTTATGAGGTTGTGGCCCAACTGGTGAATGACGTTCGAGTGTCCTGGTCCGGGGGATCCGGCCAGAAGTAGCTGTTTGGGTGCAACAACATAAGGAGGCAATAAATGTGTTCAAAAGGAGGAAATGTGAATGCAAATAAAATAATAATGTATTAAGTTTATGTGAACACAATTATTGCCTTGTGCTGGCTGTCTTAGGTCATTGACCTCTGACAAGAATAGACATTGTACAGCTCTGTGAATGATAGCTGTAGCTGGACTCTGCAAGACTTCCCCCATCACTAAAGACTATTTTTATATTTAGTTGCACATTCTAGCTTTATCATCAGCTTTATGTAAAGGACATATATGGCATCATGCGTTCTCTTATGTCATAAGTCACATGTTTATGTAGATTGTGAGGGGCAGTCCCAGGATTTTACTATATATAATAAAGTTTATTTGACTGCTCTGGGGGGGAGAAGGTGGATGGAGCACTAAGCAACAACGTGTCACCTGTGTCTCTGTCCCTACTCCCTACCCCCACCATCTCCCATGGGGGGATGACTCTGTTCTCTCTGTATGTCTGTCAGTCTGTCTGTCTCACTCTCTCACACCCATAGATAACTTGCTGTAAGCCGCTGCAACGACAGTTTAAACTTTTTTTTTTTTTTAGCTGCATTCAGACATTTATAGTACTTTGAAAATCCCACCCAGAAATCTTGTCTAATAGCCCAAGCTTACATCATTCTAGCCCTCTTCTGGTGAGCAGACATCTTTTGCAGCGCTCGCTGCACAGCCCGTCTCACATAAAAAGTCTCTGGAGCGGCTGCCACCGCTGGCTGTGGATTAGCCTCTGCAGACGCCTCTTGCTTAGCTATCAGGAGCTCGATGAGTTTTTGTTGTTGAGCCATTGCTTGTTCATGGCGCAGGTTAGCCGCTGTCTGAGCCTGCTGCTGTTGCAAATTCACTTGCATAAACTGCTTCCACATCTCCTCCATGGCGCTTGTCTGTTTTTGGAGTGAAGTAGCAGTCTTCACCCAGGACATAAGCAGCTGTAGCCAAGTTGATACACACCGTTGCCCCTAGCAACCGTTTTTGCCCGCTCCGCAGCACCAATTGTAGGGATCTTCCCGGGGGATGGTGTGTTAGGACACAGTTCACAGCAGACGTAGATGTATAAAAGATCAACTTGGCGTTTATTTTTAGCATAAACAGTCCAGCAAACATAAATACAGCAACACCGTGCTTTTAAAAGTTCAAACAAAAGACCTACCCGTCTGGGCGCTTACTAACAGGTTGTCTCACCTATCTAACACTCGTAAACACAGCGGCCGCATAGACAGGAAGATGCAGGGCTCCTCCAAACCCACATAGGCTGTTTCCTGGCTGAGAGCCCAGACCTGCAAGCTTTGGAAAGCTTTTACCTTCACAGGCTGATTAGGAGCAGAGCTCACCTGATCCAAAACCCGAACTGGATCGAGGGGAGGGAGTGGCAAGTCCCACTACCAAACCTACCTGCCACTCCATGTAAATCCAGGCCCGGCAAGATTAAACAACAACTCAGCAGCATAATACTGCTGAGCAACAGATCAATCCTGGACTTACCATCTCACACTACGTAGCAACCTAGGTGAGATGTACACCCCCTCGAGCACTTCTCCAGTGAGATGTCTACACAGTGTATAAAAATCTGTTCATGATCATGACTCAATAGTATTATTGTATAGTATTCCTCATTGACGATTCAGCCCTGTTTGTGTGTCTTATGAGCGGGGACAAAATGTTTGCCATCTGGAAGATGGCAATGAAGCTTTTTTTTGAATGGCTGCAAGGAATGAGGGACAACCCCTTTAAGGGCATGGGACCAGAGGTGAGCCAAAGAGTGGGGGTTTTGAGTTGGCACATTTTAATGATCATGAGTAGCCCTGCCCTGGTACTGAGAGAAATGGCTTAGGCAAGTGAGAGTATCCTTAGATACAGGTGAGTAACTATGCGAGTGCCTTGTGTTACATTCATGCTGTATGACCTGAGTGATTTCATCTCAGGTCCTTTAGCCTCCTTACAGTAGTAAACTGTACTGTATGTATCCGAAGACATGAAATTATAGAAGCCTCCATGGAGGATGGAGAGGCGTAGAAGTCCATGGGGGCTGCTGTGATTTCATGTCATCAGAAACATACATGGGGTACATTTTCTAAATGTAAAAGGTACAAGACCTTTGATGACATCACCCTGGTCACATGACATGAACTACTGAATAGTGAGTAGGCATAAGGCATGGGGAGGAGTAGATGGGAGGGTCAGCCCGAGCAAGACATGCCCCCTCTGATTACAGGTAATATAAGATAAAATTGATTTATGGGGATGTAAAGGAAACAATTTTTAGCCAAAAGAAGGGTGTCAGTTGATATATGTGTGTATATGTGCAAATGTGACAGGTTACCTTTAATTCGCCTTTCACACTAGTGTTTTCCACACACGTTTTTGACGTGCAGAACTTGCATTGCACTCTTTCCCATTGTATTCAATGGGTTTGTTATTTTTAGGTGCGTACATGTCTTCTCTTGTAAAACTGAGACGCTGATCAAACTGACTAAAACTTATTGAACTCTGAGGGCGTTTTCACATGATGCATTGCGTCACGTTTTTTAATGCGTTTTTGACACATTCCAAAGACTTTAGCTTTTATCACATGCTAAGGTTACATTGCGATTCCACTGCATCTGCTAAAACGCAATGTCAAAAACGCATCAAAAAAAGTCACGCAACGCTTTGCCACACATTCAGTTTTTCAGATGCAGTTTTTGATGTCCAAACCAGGAATGGAGTAAAAGGAGGAGGAGGAGCAGCATCTCCCAATTATATATTCTTACCCATTATGATCTACACCTGCTTTTGGCTTCAAAAACTGCATCTGAAAAACTGAATTTGTGGACGCACCCTAAGGGCGTTCATAAGCGACCCTAGCGCACAGGGGGCGGGGCTGGGGGGCCCGCCCCCTGTGCATTAGCGGAACGTGTGAACGCGCCCTGAAGGATAGTGTAAGTTTTTCACAGACCAAACCCTGATCACACTATGATCAGACTCTGATGCAACTCTGCTACTCTAGTGTGAAAGGGGCCTAATCCCACGACCTTGAGATGCCACAAAGTAAAGGGCAATCCTAAAAAATAGGGTATACATAAGACAAGGTGTTTATTTTACTATAGTTAAGCCTGTAAACCATAACCTAGGTCAGGTTCGTTGCTAAGATGTGATTTGATGCTATCTGCTTATTGTGCACCAACATCATAGAACAACTTTCCCAGTAAACCAAATAGGCTATTACATGAGAAGATTAAAGAGGAAAGGATTACGGTATTATAATTGGGAAGTATATATTCCTAAGGGCCCACTTGCACAACCGAAATTGTGTCCGTAATCTGGCCAGAATAAAGGTCGAGGACACCCAGATATGGCGGCCTCTTGGCTTTCAATGGGGAGGGGTGAGAAGCGCTCACTCCCCCTTCCTTCTCCACCTAGCCATGTACTGCACTGTGTGATCCGGTCTGGGCATGTGAATGGGAAGATTGTGAATGTGGCCTAACTTTGGTTGACCGTCATCTTGGGCGCTACTGCATTTTAATCATATCATGTTTAGGATCATTTTCCACATCTGTACTAATTGTGTAGATTAAGCATTAAAGGGAATGACCATTTCAAACACATTGCTGACTTAAAATAAAGCTACACCTATACACTTAAATGTTTTAGTTGGTAGTCTATCTTTATGGAAGTTAAAGGTTGAATACCAGAAAGGCCACTTTCTCATTGGGATGGCAATGGTCAAGCCTGGTGTTTTACATGCCTGTATTGATAGCAGCGCCATAATGAATTTGTTACATAGTGAACCTGTGTCTTTTATACCATCACTGTATAGTAATAGAGATTTCTCCCAGTCATGACCTGTATGTGATAACGGCTCTTGAAATCAACAGTTAGAGTTCAGACACCCAATACACCATCAGTAGGTGTTGGCCAATAGCTATTTGTCCTATCTACATGTTCAATCAAAGCTACTTTTTGGCTGCAGTTTATCTTGAGAAAAATGATCGGAGATGTAAAATTTCCAGATAATTTCCACACAAAAAATATGTACCAGAAACAGTAGGGGGAGTTCATTAAGACTGGGGTTTTGAACCTATTGTGCTCTAGAGCAGTGATTTTCAACCTGTGTGCCGTGGCACACTAGTGTGCCGCGACACATGGTCAGGTGTGCCGCGGGGAAATTTCCCCAAACTATGGTGCCCCCTGTGTTTTGTTTCCCTGCAATGCGCAGCGATGCCCAGTCACGGCTTCTTACAATGTAGGAGACGTGTACAATAACACATGCACAAGCTTTGAACCTCGTGCGACAAAATGAAGTCACCGAGGGCGGCGCATCATCCTGAGAGCAGAGAGACTCTCGCATTTGCCCGCCGCCAAGGTAATGCCCACCAATAACGCTGACTATATGAGCTTTTGCCTGAGTATATGAACTGTTGGCAGAATACTCAGCATATGAGCTGGTACTTTTAGTACTCCAGCAGTATACTGCATATAACCATGAGAAATGTAAAATGAGAAATACTATAGTCATGAGGCTGGAGTACTACAAGTACCAGCTCATATGCCGAGTATATGAGCTGGCACTTGTCCTCTGGCCTCATGGCCATAGTACTTCTCTTTGTACCCCTTTATTTTGCAGTATATGAGCCACAAAATAATCAGCACCATATACTAAAAACAGGGAGAAACTGAGAACTGTTGAGGAAGAGCTTCGTGTGTGTCTTTCCACCATTCCTGCCAGGATATCCCTTTTGTGTTTATCGAAACAGGCCCAGGTTTCACACTGAGTAAAATAAATTTAGAATCTATATTATTAACTATATGTATAATATGACTGTTTTAGTGTCATTTTGTGCTATTTTGGTTGGTGGTGTGCCCAGGATTTTCTAAGTATAAAAAGTGTGCCGCGGCTCAAAAAAGGTTGAAAATCACTGCTCTAGAGCCCAGGTCTGGACTAGCAAAGTTTTTTGTGCTATAGTCTTCGCCAATATTCCAGTGGAGGCTATAGTAAGTGTTGTGTGGGTCGCGGATACAGGAAAAGTGATGTAGAGAAGGAAAGCCATGTGCCTTCCCCGCCATATAACTGGCATAATGAATCTCCCCCGCTGAGTTAAAGGCATACAGCCACCAGGAGGGCAGAATGACCCTTCAGCTCACATCAGTCCCTATAATCAGCAAATCCCACATTGTAAACTTGTACACACACTTTTTATGTGCTACTGTCACATAAAGACAACAGATCTTATGTTGAAATGGTCATAATATTTGTATTGCCCCATTGATATTATTATGCAGCCTCCCCATAGGTTATTATAGTGCTCATTGTGCCCCTTGAATTATTATAGCACCCAATGTACCCTGTTTAAGAAAATAAAGGCTTTCTTACTTACCAATCCGTCTCAATGCAGGTATCATTGCCAATGTAAGGAGCCACCTGCACCAGGACGCTGAAGTACAGAGTGGCTCGAAGAGTAATAGAAGACATGGGCATCAACCATCAACCTGAGTGCATCCCCACTGCCCATCACTGGCCGCTAATGATGAGTTATACACAGACCAATAACATAGTGTTTTACATAACCCAGTCATATAATGTTATATACAGTCTGCATATATAAAGGAATGGCTTTGAGCCAAGCACGGCCCATGGCAAGATTTAAACTGGGGCGCCAAATGTTTAAATACTGTACCAACAGCACACATACATTTAGCTATAGGGCAGATTCTTAGCGCTTTCAGGGGTTTGGCTATGAGTGAAGAAGATACAGCGACCCCGCAGCACTATAGGGCTGTGTGCAAGATAATAGCCCCTATTTACTGCCTTGTGCATCAAATACATAGTGTTACTGGACACCATATTACTGATAATAACAATGTACAGGGCCCACTTAATGCCCCCACACTTTAAACACTGGCATGAATACATCCTACCACCACACCATGACCACTGCTTTTATCATATAACACACTGGGGGCAAAGTATTATATGCCAGCCAAGGGCGTAACTAGGAGACGCAGGGCCCCATAGCAGACTTCTGAATGGGGCCCCTTACCTCCTTAAAAAATTAATATATATTTGTACACATGTGGGTTACAATCATACAACATTTATACACTCATGTATACACACATTTATATACAAATACAGCATATACACACATACAGCATATACACTCCATATATACAGCCATGCACCTCATACACATCACATACAGGCAGTCCCCGGGTTACATACAAGATAGGTTCTGTAGGTTTGTTCTTAAGTTGAGTTTGTATGTAAGTCGGAACCGTATACTTTATTATTGTATTTTTTTGGTCACTGTGACAATTGGATTTTAAAAATGTTGGATTGTCATAAGAACCAGGATAAACAATAAATCTTAATTACAGGCACCATTGATAACTGTTATAGCTGTTTATTGTAGCCTAGGACTAAAGTACAATAAATTACCAAAATCCAGAGGTCCGTTTGTAACTAGGGGTCGTATGTAAGTCAGGTTATCTTAAGTAGGGGACTGCCTGTATACACACATATTGTACCTACAATATATATACAGACATATAACATACATACAGCATATACATACCCAAAAGACACTCAATACTCCAGTTGCCGGGGCCCCCTGACTCTGCAGGCCCCATAGCGGTTGCTATGGCTTCTACCCCTGTAGTTACGCCCCTGATGCTGGCGTAAGATGCAAGCCATGCCCTCCTGTTGCGGCTGACACATTAAGATGCATAAAACTCTTTGCTACTCAGAAAAACGAAGCCAGGCAAAATGACGCTGGGTAGTTTTGTGTAAAAATGGGGGTGAATGTGCGCAAGCTTAAAGAAAGTGCGCAGGCAAGGGGCAGGATCGCCTTTACCAACCCATTCTGATGGCAGGCACGTGGCACGTGGCATGAAGGTCGTGGTGTAGTTGCGAGAATAATCACAAATTCTGATTATTTCACTGCTTATATGACAGAAATCTGGTGTAGAAGCACAGGCACAGACAGTATTTACATATATAGGTGCATATCTATGAACATGCTATAGATTTGCACACATGCATGCAGCCATATGTAGAGTCAGCCAGGCATATGTATATTGTATCACACAGACACATACACAAACTTATATGAAGCTTCCTGTAGCCACTTACTCATCCCTACACTGGCTCCATGGGGGAGATTTATCAACAGTTTCTTAGAGCAGAGCTGTTCTAGTTTCCCAATCAGAGCTCTCTTTTCATTTTCCCTTAGCTGTTTATAAAATTAAAGCAGAGCTCTGATTGGTTTTCATGGGCAACTAGAAGAGTTTTACCTCAGAAACTTTTGATAAATCTCCCCCTATATGTATTTGTTTCACGTAAGACTCCAGCCTTGCTTGCAGCTTCCTCCTGCTCCGTTTGGGAACATGATTCACTATGGCAGCATACAGTGTAGATGCAGAGACTGCACACAGTTCAAACCAGTGACTAAAATCCCATACCTCAGATGGCCACGGGGCCCCTTGGTTTTGGGGCCCCTTGGCAATTGTCCAGGTAGTGCACAAACACCTGCCCTGTATATATACATTATTGTTATAGCCAATACACAAATGCCTATAAGCTGCTGCTGTTTCTAGCCACTCGCGTGACGTCACGCAGATGCCCCGCCCACGCGCTGTTCATTGTGACGTCCCCAACGGAATGTGCAGGTGCCATTGGTGCAGCCGTTACTGGAGGAGGAGCCACAGCCAAAACCAAGGAGAGCGACCAGCAACAAATCCTATAGAGGAGCCACAGCCAAAAGGAGAACCCCCGCAGACATCCCTCAGGAGGAGGAGCTACATCCGGGAGCCGAGGTAAGGAGGAGGAGCTACAGCCGGGAAGGGAGAACCAACCGCCGCGGAGGAGGAGCTACAGCCCGGGGGAGAGGAGCCGACAGCCACGACAAGAGAGACACTCGTACTGCAGGTATGGAGATTGTATATTTAGGCGCAGGCGCCATCTAGTGGCCGCTAGGAGCAGTTTTATGGCGGCTCCAGTGGTTGTGTAGGGCTCCCGGGGATTGAGGTGTTAATCAGATCTTGTAGCAGATGCATTATATGCTGAGGGGTTTATCTGCCCCCCCCCCAGCTGTAATATCTATATCACAATTATGTGTAGTATGTGAGGAAATCAGGTGTAATATTAGGGGGGCGCTGTGATTGGCTGCTAGAGGTAACAATGGTCTTTGTTATAGACAGTTTAGTGACGGGCGGGGGAAGTATTACATGTATGTTACTATCTATGTGCACATCTATCTGCTGTCATGTATGTAATAATAATATAGTGCAGCACTTCTACTGTAACTACAAGCACTTTCTACTCTAATTGTGGAGATTTCACTAGTAAAATCTGAGATGCTATTAGAATATTATATTATTATCGTTATATAAGTAAATTATATATGTAAATTTCATGTGATACAAGTGGTACAATGTATGGAATATGACTTGCATGTATTACATATCAGATGGTTCAAATATTGGGGTTCAATAGGGTTTATGGAAAATGTTGTAACATGAATTAACAATATAATAATGTGCGATTATGTTATGGTCCAAATATCTGTGTCCTGTATTATTATTATGTGTATATATATATATACATAGAGGGGGAGTCAAGCCGCCAGAGTTTTCCAATGGGAGATCTGTCATATATCTTGTGGATAAAAAGTTATTAGAACAGAGATTCTCCAGGGATGTGACCTGCTTTGTGCAGCGCTGCTTAATCTGTAGGCGCTGTATAAATAAAGAATTATTATTATTTCATACATGTTGATAACGACTGGATCCAGCGCCGTCAGTTCTGTGTTCAGCAATAAGGACAACAGCTTGACACATTTCTGGTCTTTGCTGCTATATTTCCCATTGGAAAAACTTCTGTAAAATGATATTTTCTAACTAGCAGTGACGGTCCACCTTATTAATTCGGGAGTGGGAGGTTATTTTTGCACAGTTAATTAAAAGACAAAACAAACTAATGTATAACTGAAGATGGATGATCTAGTCTCCCCCCTCATTCTCACCCCTATACTTTACTGGGTCTTATACTGTTGTGTCCTGTAGTATTGGATCCTGTCTATGCTGGATCTTTCAATGTCAGTTCCGGCTCTACAATTCGCTGTACAAGCGGCTGGATCGTGGAGCTGGTTTATGAGAGAACAGGGTAGCATTTATGAGTGGGAGAAAAGATAATGGTCACAGTGCGCCCCAGTAGCCATCTCCCATAGCATTCTTCAGCGGCCAATTCTCACAGGGGTAGCCCCGTAGTCATCACTGGAGAAGTACAGGAGGCCATCTGGCATAGGGGGTACCGATCATACAGTGTATAACAGTGCAGTGATAGTGATACTGAAAAGCGCTGCAAGTTAGATTCTAACTCACAATTCTGCTCAGTGGATCGTCCGATATTGTTACCTCCGATGGTTTCGAGGCTGTTACGTTCGTGCGTAAGTAGCACAGCATGGTGTACCTACACATCGAACAAAGTCTGTGCAAGTGCGCTCAGCTCTGCTGCCGAGACAGGGACAATGCACCAGTGGAAGGCGGCCATGGGCCTTGTGTTAGACACTGGGGCACATTTACTTACCCGGTCCATTCGCGATCCAGCGGCGGGTTCTCTGATGCTGATTCGTGTCTTACGGCGATTTACTAAGGTAGTGCGCCCGATGTCTTATTGATAATTTGTTGTAGGGGTTTTCTACTTTCAGCAATAATAATTGATATGGTTTGTGTAAGGAAAAGTTTTTCAATATACTTTCTGTATCAATTCCTCATGGTTTCCTAGATCTCTGCTTGCTGTCATTCTATAGTAAACTTCTATGTTTACTTCCAGTGGATAGAAATCTGTCCATTGTCACTCGGTGCACGGCTCATTATATTACACGGCTCTGATTACTCTCTGTGATATAACGAGCCGTGCAACTGGAGGTCAATTACTTGATCATGGACAGATTTCTATCCAGGGGAAGTAACCATAGAAGCTTTCTATAGCAGAACAGCAAGCAGAGATCTAGAAAACTGTGAGGAATTGATACAGAAAGTATAATGAAAAATTGCATAACTTTTCCCTACAAAAACCATATCAATTATTTGCTGAAAGTGGACAACCCCTTTAATTTCTCTTCTGGTCTGAGGTCAATGTTGTTTCTGATTTGTTGTTGTGGGTCTGTATCCCTTTTAATCTTTAGTTTTTTTGGGTATGCTCCGTTTTAAAGATGTGATCAGTTTGTGTTATGTCATTGTGCATGGGATCAGTACTGGATTTATTGGATTGTCTATGGTCTATACCATTGTCGACTCCAGGTTTCAGTAGGCCCCTTGGCGGCAGAGCCTCAGTAGGCCCCTGGGCAGCAGAGCCTCAGTAGGCCCCTGGGCAGCAGAGCATCAGTAGGCCCCTTTGCAGTGAGTTCACATGGCAGCATTTAAAATTTAGAAACTGTTCTCTAAAATATTCCTAGTTTATAGTACCAAAGAGCCCCCTTATGGTCATTTTATATAAAGCCCCCCTAACCCCTTATGGAATCATTATATACAGCCCCCCTCTCCCCATGGAATCCATATGTGAAGCCTTATGTAGGCCCCTCCTAGCAGCTCCAGATTTCAGTAGGCCCCTTTGTAGTAAACTCAAGTGGTGGCTTTAAAAATTCAAATAATGAAACACATTCTCCTGTTAGTTTAGCCCCCTTATGGTTATATTGGGTGTTCATTTTCTAGGCCCTTACATTTTCTAGACCATCAGACGCAATCTAGAGAGTAATAGGGCGAATATAAGGAGATGGAGGAGGTTGGATTTATGAATATTATTTGTACACTCCATAAGCCTCTACACATGGTAACTGCATAATGCGCTCAGCCTGACCGGCCTTGTATTCTATTCTATTCTATTTTGGGGGATGGTTTTTTTGGCACCCAAGGGTGCAGTCACACGTTCAGCTTGTACTCCATCTTGAAATAGATTGCAACCAGAACGGGCATGTACCGATTATATCTATGTGTCCAATAAAAATCATGCGATTACGAATTGCATGCGTTTCAGTAGAATCGCAGATGTGATTGGCACAAGTGCCTTACCGTTCTGGTTGCATTTTAAAGCGTAACACAAGCAGAACATGTGACCGCACCCTTACTTGACATCCGGTCAGAAGTCCCAATAACACCTGTACTACCGTCTAGGAAAAAGCCTGACACGTCTACAGATGCAGATACTTTTCCCTGTACCTGGGGAGCAATTAGGGCGACATCACTCTGCAGAACTGCTGCTGGTGCACAGGCTGCAAAACCAGAAGGAGGGCGCTGTCCCAGAGATAATTGTGACCACATTAGGTCAGACAGGGGACTAGGGGGAAGTGCTGAGCACTACAGTGAGGAGTCACAACCAGGGACTGGGGGAAGTGCTGAGCACTACAGTGAGGAGTCACAACCAGAGACTGGGGGAAGTGCGTGAACACTACAGTGAGGAGTCACAACCAGGGACTAGGGGCAAGTGCTGAACACTACAGTGAGGAGTCACAACCAGGGACTGGGGCAAGTTCTGAACACTACAGTGAGGAGTCACAACCAGAGACTGGGGCAAGTGCGTGAACACTACAGTGAGGAGTCACAACCAGGGGGAAGTGCTGAACACTACAGTGAGGAGTCACAACCAGAGACTGGGGCAAGTTCTGAACACTACAGTGAGGAGTCACAACCAGAGACTGGGACAAGGGCTGAACACTACAGTGAGGAGTCACAACCAGAGACTGGGGCAAGTTCTGAACACTACAGTGAGGAGTCACAACCAGAGACTGGGGCAAGGGCTGAACACTACAGTGAGGAGTCACAACCAGAGACTGGGGCAAGGGCTGAACACTACAGTGAGGAGTCACAACCAGGGACTGGGGGAAGTGCTGAACACTACAGTGAGGAGTCACAACCAGAGACTGGGGCAAGGGCTGAACACTACAGTGAAGAGTCACAACCAGGGACTGGGGCTAGGGCTGAACACTACAGTGAGGAGTCACAACCAGGGACTGGGGGAAGTGCTGAACACTACAGTGAGGAGTCACAACCAGAGACTGGGGCAAGTGTTGAACACTACAGTGAGGAGTCACAACCAGGGACTGGGGCAAGTGTTGAACACTACAGTGAGGAGTCACAACCAGAGACTGGGGGAAGTGCTTAACACTACAGTGAGGAGTCACAACCAGAGACTGGGGGAAGTGCTGAACACTACAGTGAGGAGTCACAACCAGAGACTGGGGGGGAAGTGCTGAACACTACAGTGAGGAGTCACAACCAGGGACTGGGGCAAGTGTTGAACACTACAGTGAGGAGTCACAACCAGAGACTGGGGGAAGTGCTTAACACTACAGTGAGGAGTCACAACCAGAGACTGGGGGGGAAGTGCTGAACACTACAGTGAGGAGTCACAACCAGGGACTAGGGGCAAGTGCTGAACACTACAGTGAGGAGTCACAACCAGGGACTAGGGGGAAGTGCTGAACACTACTGTGAGGAGTCACAACCAGAGACTGGGGGAAGTGCTTAACACTACAGTGAGGAGTCACAACCAGAGACTGGGGGGGAAGTGCTGAACACTACAGTGAGGAGTCACAACCAGGGACTAGGGGGAAGTGCTGAACACTACAGTGAGTACTTACATAAGTGACATGGATGTACATGCACACAGGCCGCTTCTAATGTTTATACACGGCAGCAGAAACCACTGTAGACATTTTCCTCATGTATGACGTGTAGGTGGATATCATTTTTCCCAATGTATATTTGAATTGTGTAAATCTACACTCTGTCCATCTACATCTCAGACTGTGTTCACATTGTGCATATTCATTGCACTCAGGCCAGAATACATGTATTGTGACAAAAGTTACAGTTTCTGCCCTTGTACTAATAACCATTGACAGTAATTTTGGTAAACGCATGGATTGTGTCAGAATGCGCATGTACCTCGGCCTCTTTTTGGCGCATGTGTTTGCAGTGCACTACATAGAGCTGTGTAATGTACCATGTGCCAGGGGTAAGTGGACCTGCTTGGCTGTAGGTTATCCAGAAGGGAATAGCCCACAACCAAGACAATTGTCACCCGTAAGAAAAAACGGAGCAATCTGCATGCGCCTGGCGTCTGTTTATCTCAGGTTCTCATGGACTGTTGTCATAGTGATCTGTGACAGAAGGTTCCGGTACTAACACACCGGCCCACACGTGTTACTCCTCCTGCCCCAGTATTCTGGCCTAGTTTACACGTAAATACATAAATTGCGTGCACATGTATTTATAAAGCGTTTCCGCCAGTATCCTGTCGCCACTGCGCTACGATATTTCTGCCATAATTTTAGCGCATGCCCATTAAACTGAGTGCACCAGAAAAAACTATTTTACTTTTCTTTGTGAGGCCTGGAATCTGTTGTATTCACCAAAAGAAAAAAATGGTGGCCACTCCCAGAGCAGTACCGGGGGATCCGGCGCCAGATTAATGAGGACCCGCCACCAGTTGTGATGGATCTGGCGCCCCCTGCACACGCCACAGGCAAACTGCACATAGTACAGACTGCACCAGTTATATGCATTCATGGTGCTGTATTCTGGTTATCAGCATGGTGCTGAGCCTGGGTAATCACCACAGAAACCCGGCAATAACAGTGGGGATCACGACTATCGCGATTCTGGCTGTTTAACCCTATAGAGGCTGTGATCATGGTGACTGCGGTGTCCATGGGGTATTATCACGGCGGTGACTATTGTCGCTATGGCAGCCCTCAGGCCTGATGAAGGCTTTCAGCATGATATAAAAGTGCTGCTGTCCATAGGATGACTATGTCATATGCTGCAATATATTATCATAGCAAAGAATTTTAAAAAAACAGTGATTGCATAAAAAAAAAACCTGTCTTTTAGGGAGAGGTGGTGTTCTGGAGAGGTTTCAGGGTGGGTTCCACATTTGGCTGTAACACATGCATCTTCAGCACATCAGAACCGCTAAGAGGAGATTTGCCTAATTACATAACTGTTAACATTGCGTTTACAAAACACAATGCTAACACAATGTTATCACATGCAGTAACACAAAGTAAACACATTTGTTTGTTAACACTATGTTAACAAACACATTAACACGTGTAATATTGCGTTAACACATGCACTTTGTAAACCAATGTTAACAGCGATATAATCTTAAAAGGATAGATTTCTGTTGGGACTGCCCTTGTAAGCGCAGAAGTCAATAATCTGGGGCACAGGCATTACCCCTAGGGATTACTAGGGATTACATGCTGCATATCTGCCTGTGTTATCTCCAGCCATAATTCAACCTTATTCACCGACTGGTAATAAGAAAGTTTGGGGTAATACGTACTGGATGACCCAAAAGCAGACGGTCAGGAGTTCTGGAACATCAGATGGTTTAAAGGTAGGCAGATATATTCTTTAATCCATATTTAAGCCCAATGCTTTTCTCTTGCATCATCAATGTGGTCCAGAAATGGAAGACATGTGTCATTTATTCTTTACTGGATCACAACATTTGACCTGATGCCAGGGAAACAAAGGGCTATCGTTTATTTTTGTTTTTCGATTGTCGCTTTTTTTGAACCATCAGGCGGACTTTGGAGAGGATACGGCCAGCTGTAAGGGGACGGAGGAGGCTGGATGTTTTTAACATCATGTGTGCAATCTATAAAGGTTGCACGTATGATGTTAGATTATTTTTTTAAAGCCTGATGGTCCAAAATATCTACTGCTTAGTGACCCTTTGTATCGCGGTCACACAGACTTTCGTATTGGCGTTGCACACCAGTTTCTTGCTCTTGCTGTGAGCAAGAAACAGGTCCTATCTCTAAGGAAGAAGAAATTTGCCAAGACTCTTTGGGTGCCAAAGAAGACAGGCACTTAATTGACAAGGAGGACCCTGGCGTTTTGTGCAACCATTGGATCGTGGGATGAGTCTTTGAGTGCTCTTGATGACCCAAAGGCAGACGGTCAGGAGTTCTGGAACATCAGATGGTTTAAAGGTAGGCAGATATATTCTTTAAACCATATTTAAGCCCATTGCTTTTCCTTTGCATCATCAATGTGGTCCAGAAAAGGAAGACATGTGTCATTTATTCTTTCCTGGATCCCAACATTTGACCTGATGCCAGGGAAACAAAGGGCTATCGTTTATTTTTGTTTTTCGATTGTCGCTTTTTTTGAACCATCAGGCGGACTTTGGAGAGGATACGGCCAGCTGTAAGGGGACGGAGGAGGCTGGATGTTTTTAACATCATGTGTGCAATCTATAAAGGTTGCACATATGATGTTAAACTAATTTTTTAAAGCCTGATGGTCCAAAATATCTACTGCTTAGTGACCCTTTGTGTCGCGGTCACACAGACTTTCGTATTGGCGTTGCACACCAGTTTCTTGCTCTTGCTGTGAGCAAGAAACAGGTCATATCTCTAAGGAAGAAGAAATTTGCCAAGACTCTTTGGGTGCCAAAGAAGACAGGCACTTAATGGACAAGGAGGACCCTGGTGTTTTGTGCAACCATTGGATCGTGGGATGAGTCTTTGAGCGCTCTTGATGACCCTAAGGCAGACGGTTAGGAGTTCTGGAACATCAGATGGTTTAAAGGTAGGCAGATATATTCTTTAAACCATATCTAAGCCCATTGCTTTTCCTTTGCATCATCAATGTGGTCCAGAAATGGAAGACATGTGTCATTTATTCTTTACAGGATCACAATATTTGACCTGATGCCAGGGAAACAAAGGGCTATCGTTTATTTTTGTTTTTCGATTGTCGCTTTTTTTGAACCATCAGGCGGACTTTGGAGAGGATACGGCCAGCTGTAAGGGGACGGAGGAGGCTGGATGTTTTTAACATCATGTGTGCAATCTATAAAGGTTGCACATATGATGTTAAACTAATTTTTTAAAGCCTGATGGTCCAAAATATCTACTGCTTGTGACCCTTTGTGTCAAGGTCACAGAGACTTTTCGTATTGGCGTTGCACACCAGTTTCTTGCTCTTGCTGTGAGCAAGAAACAGGTCATATCTCTAAGGAAGAAGAAAATTGCCAAGACTCTTTGGGTGCCAAAGAAGACAGGCACTTAATGGACAAGGAGGACCCTGGCGTTTTGTGCAACCATTGGATCGTGGGATGAGTCTTTGAGCGCTCTGGATGACCCAAAAGCAGACGGTCAGGAGTTCTGGAACATCAGATGGTTTAAAGGTAGGCAGATATATTCTTTAAACCATATTTAAGCCCATTGCTTTTCCTTTGCATCATCAATGTGGTCCAGAAATGGAAGACATGTGTCATTTATTCTTTACTGGATCACAACATTTGACCTGATGCCAGGGAAACAAAGGGCTATCGTTTATTTTTGTTTTTCGATTGTCGCTTTTTTTGAACCATTAGGCGGACTTTGGAGAGGATACGGCCAGCTGTAAGGGGACGGAGGAGGCTGGATGTTTTTAACATCATGTGTGCAATCTATAAAGGTTGCACATATGATGTTAAACTAATTTTTTAAAGCCTGATGGTCCAAAATATCTACTGCTTAGTGACCCTTTGTGTCGCGGTCACACAGACTTTCGTATTGGCGTTGCACACCAGTTTCTTGCTCTTGCTGTGAGCAAGAAACAGGTCATATCTCTAAGGAAGAAGAAATTTGCCAAGACTCTTTGGGTGCCAAAGAAGACAGGCACTTAATGGACAAGGAGGACCCTGGCGTTTTGTGCAACCATTGGATCGTGGGATGAGTCTTTGAGCGCTCTTGATGACCCAAAGGCAGACGGTCAGGAGTTCTGGAACATCAGATGGTTTAAAGGTAGGCAGATATATTCTTTAAACCATATTTAAGCCCATTGCTTTTCCTTTGCATCATCAATGTGGTCCAGAAATGGAAGGCATGTGTCATTTATTCTTTACTGGATCACAACATTTGACCTGATGCCAGGGAAACAAAGGGCTATCGTTTATTTTTGTTTTTCGATTGTCGCTTTTTTTGAACCATCAGGCGGACTTTGGAGAGGATACGGCCAGCTGTAAGGGGACGGAGGAGGCTGGATGTTTTTAACATCATGTGTGCAATCTATAAAGGTTGCACATATGATGTTAAACTAATTTTTTAAAGCCTGATGGTCCAAAATATCTACTGCTTAGTGACCCTTTGTGTCGCGGTCACACAGACTTTCGTATTGGCGTTGCACACCAGTTTCTTGCTCTTGCTGTGAGCAAGAAACAGGTCATATCTCTAAGGAAGAAGAAATTTGCCAAGACTCTTTGGGTGCCAAAGAAGACAGGCACTTAATGGACAAGGAGGACCCTGGCGTTTTGTGCAACCATTGGATCGTGGGATGAGTCTTTGAGCGCTCTTGATGACCCAAAGGCAGACGGTCAGGAGTTCTGGAACATCAGATGGTTTAAAGGTAGGCAGATATATTCTTTAAACCATATTTAAGCCCATTGCTTTTCCTTTGCATCATCAATGTGGTCCAGAAATGGAAGGCATGTGTCATTTATTCTTTACTGGATCACAACATTTGACCTGATGCCAGGGAAACAAAGGGCTATCGTTTATTTTTGTTTTTCGATTGTCGCTTTTTTTGAACCATCAGGCGGACTTTGGAGAGGATACGGCCAGCTGTAAGGGGACGGAGGAGGCTGGATGTTTTTAACATCATGTGTGCAATCTATAAAGGTTGCACATATGATGTTAAACTAATTTTTTAAAGCCTGATGGTCCAAAATATCTACTGCTTAGTGACCCTTTGTGTCGCGGTCACACAGACTTTCGTATTGGCGTTGCACACCAGTTTCTTGCTCTTGCTGTGAGCAAGAAACAGGTCATATCTCTAAGGAAGAAGAAATTTGCCAAGACTCTTTGGGTGCCAAAGAAGACAGGCACTTAATGGACAAGGAGGACCCTGGCGTTTTGTGCAACCATTGGATCGTGGGATGAGTCTTTGAGCGCTCTTGATGACCCAAAGGCAGACGGTCAGGAGTTCTGGAACATCAGATGGTTTAAAGGTAGCCAGATATATTCTTTAAACCATATTTAAGCCCATTGCTTTTCCTTTGCATCATCAATGTGGTCCAGAAATGGAAGGCATGTGTCATTTATTCTTTACTGGATCACAACATTTGACCTGATGCCAGGGAAACAAAGGGCTATCGTTTATTTTTGTTTTTCGATTGTCGCTTTTTTTGAACCATCAGGCGGACTTTGGAGAGGATACGGCCAGCTGTAAGGGGACGGAGGAGGCTGGATGTTTTTAACATCATGTGTGCAATCTATAAAGGTTGCACATATGATGTTAAACTAATTTTTTAAAGCCTGATGGTCCAAAATATCTACTGCTTAGTGACCCTTTGTGTCGCGGTCACACAGACTTTCGTATTGGCGTTGCACACCAGTTTCTTGCTCTTGCTGTGAGCAAGAAACAGGTCATATCTCTAAGGAAGAAGAAATTTGCCAAGACTCTTTGGGTGCCAAAGAAGACAGGCACTTAATGGACAAGGAGGACCCTGGCGTTTTGTGCAACCATTGGATCGTGGGATGAGTCTTTGAGCGCTCTTGATGACCCAAAGGCAGATGGTCAGGAGTTCTGGAACATCAGATGGTTTAAAGGTAGGCAGATATATTCTTTAAACCATATTTAAGCCCATTGCTTTTCCTTTGCATCATCAATGTGGTCCAGAAATGGAAGACATGTGTCATTTATTCTTTACTGGATCACAATATTTGACCTGATGCCAGGGAAACAAAGGGCTATCGTTTATTTTTGTTTTTCGATTGTCGCTTTTTTTGAACCATCAGGCGGACTTTGGAGAGGATACGGCCAGCTGTAAGGGGACGGAGGAGGCTGGATGTTTTTAACATCATGTGTGCAATCTATAAAGGTTGCACATATGATGTTAAACTAATTTTTTAAAGCCTGATGGTCCAAAATATCTACTGCTTAGTGACCGTTTGTGTTGCGGTCACACAGACTTTCGTATTGGCCTTGCACACCAGTTTCTTGCTCTTGCTGTGAGCAAGAAACAGGTCATATCTCTAAGGAAGAAGAAATTTGCCAAGACTCTTTGGGTGCCAAAGAAGACAGGCACTTAATGGACAAGGAGGACCCTGGCGTTTTGTGCAACCATTGGATCGTGGGATGAGTCTTTGAGCGCTCTGGATGACCCAAAAGCAGACGGTCAGGAGTTCTGGAACATCAGATGGTTTAAAGGTAGGCAGATATATTCTTTAAACCATATTTAAGCCCATTGCTTTTCCTTTGCATCATCAATGTGGTCCAGAAATGGAAGACATGTGTCATTTATTCTTTACTGGATCACAACATTTGACCTGATGCCAGGGAAACAAAGGGCTATCGTTTATTTTCGTTTTTCGATTGTCGCTTTTTTTGAACCATCAGTCGGACTTTGGAGAGGATACGGCCAGCTGTAAGGGGACGGAGGAGGCTGGATGTTTTTAACATCATGTGTGCAATCTATAAAGGTTGCACATATGATGTTAAACTAATTTTTTAAAGCCTGATGGTCCAAAATATCTACTGCTTGTGACCCTTTGTGTCAAGGTCACAGAGACTTTTCGTATTGGCGTTGCACACCAGTTTCTTGCTCTTGCTGTGAGCAAGAAACAGGTCATATCTCTAAGAAAGAAGAAAATTGCCAAGACTCTTTGGGTGCCAAAGAAGACAGGCACTTAATGGACAAGGAGGACCCTGGCGTTTTGTGCAACCATTGGATCGTGGGATGAGTCTTTGAGCGCTCTGGATGACCCAAAAGCAGACGGTCAGGAGTTCTGGAACATCAGATGGTTTAAAGGTAGGCAGATATATTCTTTAAACCATATTTAAGCCCATTGCTTTTCCTTTGCATCATCAATGTGGTCCAGAAATGGAAGACATGTGTCATTTATTCTTTACTGGATCACAACTTATGACCTGATGCCAGGAAAACAAAGGGCTATCGTTTATTTTTGTTTTTCGATTGTCGCTTTTTTTGAACCATCAGGCGGACTTTGGAGAGGATACGGCCAGCTGTAAGGGGACGGAGGAGGCTGGATGTTTTTAATATCATGTGTGCAATCTATGAAGGTTTCACACTTGATGTTAAATAATTTTTTTAAAGCCTGATGGTCCAAAATATCTACTGCTTAGTGACCCTTTGTGTCGCGGTCACACAGACTTTCGTATTGGAGTTGCACACTAGTTTCTTGCTCTTGCTGTGAGCAAGAAACAGGTCATATCTCTAAGGAAGAAGAAAATTGCCAAGACTCTTTGGGTGCCAAAGAAGACAGGCACTTAATGGACAAGGAGGACCCTGGCGTTTTGTGCAACCATTGGATCGTGGGATGAGTCTTTGAGCGCTCTGGATGACCCAAAGGCAGACGGTCAGGAGTTCTGGAACATCAGATGGTTTAAAGGTAGGCAGATATATTCTTTAAACCATATTTAAGCCCATTGCTTTTCCTTTGCATCATCAATGTGGTCCAGAAATGGAAAACATGTGTCATTTATTCTTTACTGGATCACAACATTTGACCTGATGCCAGGGAAACAAAGGGCTATCGTTTATTTTTGTTTTTCGATTGTCGCTTTTTTTGAACCATCAGGCGGACTTTGGAGAGGATACGGCCAGCTGTAAGGGGACGGAGGAGGCTGGATGTTTTTAACATCATGTGTGCAATCTATAAAGGTTGCACATATGATGTTAAATTAATTTTTTAAAGCCTGATGGTCCAAAATATCTACTGCTTGTGACCCTTTGTGTCAAGGTCACAGAGACTTTTCGTATTGGCGTTGCACACCAGTTTCTTGCTCTTGCTGTGAGCAAGAAACAGGTCCTATCTCTAAGGAAGAAGAAATTTGCCAAGACTCTTTGGGTGCCAAAGAAGACAGGCACTTAATGGACAAGGAGGACCCTGGCGTTTTGTGCAACCATTGGATCGTGGGATGAGTCTTTGAGCGCTCTTGATGACCCAAAGGCAGACGGTCAGGAGTTCTGGAACATCAGATGGTTTAAAGGTAGGCAGATATATTCTTTAAACCATATTTAAGCCCATTGCTTTTCCTTTGCATCATCAATGTGGTCCAGAAATGGAAGACATGTGTCATTTATTCTTTACTGGATCACAACATTTGACCTGATGCCAGGGAAACAAAGGGCTATCGTTTATTTTTGTTTTTCGATTGTCGCTTTTTTTGAACCATCAGGTGGACTTTGGAGAGGATACGGCCAGCTGTAAGGGGATGGAGGAGGCTGGATGTTTTTAACATCATGTGTGCAATCTATGAAGGTTGCACACTTGATGTTAAATTATTTTTTTAAAGCCTGATGGTCCAAAATATCTACTGCTTAGTGACCCTTTGTGTCGCGGTCACACAGACTTTCGTATTGGCGTTGCACACCAGTTTCTTGCTCTTGCTGTGAGCAAGAAACAGGTCCTATCTCTAAGGAAGAAGAAATTTGCCAAGACTCTTTGGGTGCCAAAGAAGACAGGCACTTAATGGACAAGGAGGACCCTGGCGTTTTGTGCAACCATTGGATCGTGGGATGAGTCTTTGAGCACTCTTGATGACCCAAAGGCAGACGGTCAGGAGTTCTGGAACATCAGATGGTTTAAAGGTAGGCAGATATATTCTTTAAACCATATTTAAGCCCATTGCTTTTCCTTTGCATCATCAATGTGGTCCAGAAATGGAAGACATGTGTCATTTATTCTTTACTGGATCACAACTTATGACCTGATGCCAGGGAAACAAAGGGCTATCGTTTATTTTTGTTTTTCGATTGTCGCTTTTTTTGAACCATCAGGTGGACTTTGGAGAGGATACGGCCAGCTGTAAGGGGACGGAGGAGGTTGGATGTTTTTAACATCATGTGTGCAATCTATAAAGGTTGCACATATGATGTTAAACTAATTTTTTAAAGCCTAATGGTCCAAAATATCTACTGCTTGTGACCCTTTGTGTCGCGGTCACACAGACTTTTCGTATTGGCGTTGCACACCAGTTTCTTGCTCTTGCTGTGAGCAAGAAACAGGTCATATCTCTAAGGAAGAAGAAAATTGCCAAGACTCTTTGGGTGCCAAAGAAGACAGGCACTTAATGGACAAGGAGGACCCTGGCGTTTTGTGCAACCATTGGATCGTGGGATGAGTCTTTGAGCGCTCTGGATGACCCAAAAGCAGACAGTCAGGAGTTCTGGAACATCAGATGGTTTAAAGGTAGGCAGATATATTCTTTAAACCATATTTAAGCCCATTGCTTTTCCTTTGCATCATCAATGTGGTCCAGAAATGGAAGACATGTGTCATTTATTCTTTACTGGATCACAATATTTGACCTGATGCCAGGGAAACAAAGGGCTATCGTTTATTTTTGTTTTTCCATTGTCGCTTTTTTTGAACCATCAGGCGGACTTTGGAGAGGATACGGCCAGCTGTAAGGGGACGGAGGAGGCTGGATGTTTTTAACATCATGTGTGCAATCTATGAAGGTTGCACACTTGATGTTAAATTATTTTTTTAAAGCCTGATGGTCCAAAATATCTACTGCTTAGTGACCCTTTGTGTCGCGGTCACACAGACTTTCGTATTGGCGTTGCACACCAGTTTCTTGCTCTTGCTGTGAGCAAGAAACAGGTCCTATCTCTAAGGAAGAAGAAATTTGCCAAGACTCTTTGGGTGCCAAAGAAGACAGGCACTTAATGGACAAGGAGGACCCTGGCGTTTTGTGCAACCATTGGATCGTGGGATGAGTCTTTGAGCGCTCTTGATGACCCAAAGGCAGACGGTCAGGAGTTCTGGAACATCAGATGGTTTAAAGGTAGGCAGATATATTCTTTAAACCATATTTAAGCCCATTGCTTTTCCTTTGCATCATCAATGTGGTCCAGAAATGGAAGACATGTGTCATTTATTCTTTACTGGATCACAACATTTGACCTGATGCCAGGGAAACAAAGGGCTATCGTTTATTTTTGTTTTTCGATTGTCGCTTTTTTTGAACCATCAGGCGGACTTTGGAGAGGATACGGCCAGCTGTAAGGGGACGGAGGAGGCTGGATGTTTTTAACATCATGTGTGCAATCTATGATGGTTGCACACTTGATGTTAAATTATTTTTTTAAAGCCTGATGGTCCAAAATATCTACTGCTTAGTGACCCTTTGTGTCGCGGTCACACAGACTTTCGTATTGGCGTTGCACACCAGTTTCTTGCTCTTGCTGTGAGCAAGAAACAGGTCCTATCTCTAAAGAAGAAGAAATTTGCCAAGACTCTTTGGGTGCCAAAGAAGACAGGCACTTAATGGACAAGGAGGACCCTGGCGTTTTGTGCAACCATTGGATCGTGGGATGAGTCTTTGAGCGCTCTGGATGACCCAAAGGCAGACGGTCAGGAGTTCTGGAACATCAGATGGTTTAAAGGTAGGCAGATATATTCTTTAAACCATATTTAAGCCCATTGCTTTTCCTTTGCATCATCAATGTGGTCCAGAAATGGAAGACATGTGTCATTTATCCTTTACTGGATCACAACATTTGACCTGATGCCAGGGAAACAAAGGGCTATTGTTTATTTTTGTTTTTCCATTGTCGCTTTTTTTGAATCATCAGGCGGACTTTGGAGAGGATACGGCCAGCTGTAAGGGGACGGAGGAGGCTGGATGTTTTTAACATCATGTGTGCAATCTATGAAGGTTGCACACTTGATGTTAAATTATTTTTTTAAAGCCTGATGGTCCAAAATATCTACTGCTTAGTGACCCTTTGTGTCGCGGTCACACAGACTTTCGTATTGGCGTTGCACACCAGTTTCTTGCTCTTGCTGTGAGCAAGAAACAGGTCCTATCTCTAAGGAAGAAGAAATTTGCCAAGACTCTTTGGGTGCCAAAGAAGACAGGCACTTAATGGACAAGGAGGACCCTGGCGTTTTGTGCAACCATTGGATCGTGGGATGAGTCTTTGAGCGCTCTGGATGACCCAAAAGCAGACGGTCAGGAGTTCTGGAACATCAGATGGTTTAAAGGTAGCCAGATATATTCTTTAAACCATATTTAAGCCCATTGCTTTTCCTTTGCATCATCAATGTGGTCCAGAAATGGAAGACATGTGTCATTTATTCTTTACTGGATCACAACATTTGACCTGATGCCAGGGAAACAAAGGGCTATCGTTTATTTTTGTTTTTCGATTGTCGCTTTTTTTGAACCATCAGGCAGACTTTGGAGAGGATACGGCCAGCTGTAAGGGGACGGAGGAGGCTGGATGTTTTTAACATCATGTGTGCAATCTATAAAGGTTGCACATATGATGTTAAACTAATTTTTTAAAGCCTGATGGTCCAAAATATCTACTGCTTAGTGACCCTTTGTGTCGCGGTCACACAGACTTTCGTATTGGCGTTGCACACCAGTTTCTTGCTCTTGCTGTGAGCAAGAAACAGGTCATATCTCTAAGGAAGAAGAAATTTGACAAGACTCTTTGGGTGCCAAAGAAGACAGGCACTTAATTGACAAGGAGGACCCTGGCGTTTTGTGCAACCATTGGATCGTGGGATGAGTCTTTGAGCGCTCTGGATGACCCAAAAGCAGACGGTCAGGAGTTCTGGAACATCAGATGGTTTAAAGGTAGGCAGATATATTCTTTAAACCATATTTAAGCCCATTGCTTTTCCTTTGCATCATCAATGTGGTCCAGAAATGGAAAACATGTGTCATTTATTCTTTACTGGATCACAACATTTGACCTGATGCCAGGGAAACAAAGGGCTATCGTTTATTTTTGTTTTTCGATTGTCGCTTTTTTTGAACCATCAGGCGGACTTTGGAGAGGATACGGCCAGCTGTAAGGGGACGGAGGAGGCTGGATGTTTTTAACATCATGTGTGCAATCTATAAAAGTTGCACATATGATGTTAAATTAATTTTTTAAAGCCTGATGGTCCAAAATATCTACTGCTTGTGACCCTTTGTGTCAAGGTCACAGAGACTTTTCGTATTGGCGTTGCACACCAGTTTCTTGCTCTTGCTGTGAGCAAGAAACAGGTCCTATCTCTAAGGAAGAAGAAATTTGCCAAGACTCTTTGGGTGCCAAAGAAGACAGGCACTTAATGGACAAGGAGGACCCTGGCGTTTTGTGCAACCATTGGATCGTGGGATGAGTCTTTGAGCGCTCTTGATGACCCAAAGGCAGACGGTCAGGAGTTCTGGAACATCAGATGGTTTAAAGGTAGGCAGATATATTCTTTAAACCATATTTAAGCCCATTGCTTTTCCTTTGCATCATCAATGTGGTCCAGAAATGGAAGACATGTGTCATTTATTCTTTACTGGATCACAACATTTGACCTGATGCCAGGGAAACAAAGGGCTATCGTTTATTTTTGTTTTTCGATTGTCGCTTTTTTTGAACCATCAGGTGGACTTTGGAGAGGATACGGCCAGCTGTAAGGGGATGGAGGAGGCTGGATGTTTTTAACATCATGTGTGCAATCTATGAAGGTTGCACACTTGATGTTAAATTATTTTTTTAAAGCCTGATGGTCCAAAATATCTACTGCTTAGTGACCCTTTGTGTCGCGGTCACACAGACTTTTGTATTGGCGTTGCACACCAGTTTCTTGCTCTTGCTGTGAGCAAGAAACAGGTCCTATCTCTAAGGAAGAAGAAATTTGCCAAGACTCTTTGGGTGCCAAAGAAGACAGGCACTTAATGGACAAGGAGGACCCTGGCGTTTTGTGCAACCATTGGATCGTGGGATGAGTCTTTGAGCGCTCTTGATGACCCAAAGGCAGACGGTCAGGAGTTCTGGAACATCAGATGGTTTAAAGGTAGGCAGATATATTCTTTTAACCATATTTAAGCCCATTGCTTTTCCTTTGCATCATCAATGTGGTCCAGAAATGGAAGACATGTGTCATTTATCCTTTACTGGATCACAACATTTGACCTGATGCCAGGGAAACAAAGGGCTATCGTTTATTTTTGTTTTTCCATTGTCGCTTTTTTTGAATCATCAGGCGGACTTTGGAGAGGATACGGCCAGCTGTAAGGGGACGGAGGAGGCTGGATGTTTTTAACATCATGTGTGCAATCTATGAAGGTTGCACACTTGATGTTAAATTATTTTTTTAAAGCCTGATGGTCCAAAATATCTACTGCTTAGTGACCCTTTGTGTCGCGGTCACACAGACTTTCGTATTGGCGTTGCACACCAGTTTCTTGCTCTTGCTGTGAGCAAGAAACAGGTCCTATCTCTAAGGAAGAAGAAATTTGCCAAGACTCTTTGGGTGCCAAAGAAGACAGGCACTTAATGGACAAGGAGGACCCTGGCGTTTTGTGCAACCATTGGATCGTGGGATGAGTCTTTGAGCGCTCTTGATGACCCAAAGGCAGACGGTCAGGAGTTCTGGAACATCAGATGGTTTAAAGGTAGGCAGATATATTCTTTAAACCATATTTAAGCCCATTGCTTTTCCTATGCATCATCAATGTGGTCCAGAAATGGAAGACATGTGTCATTTATTCTTTACTGGATCACAATATTTGACCTGATGCCAGGGAAACAAAGGGCTATCGTTTATTTTTGTTTTTCGATTGTCGCTTTTTTTGAACCATCAGGCGGACTTTGGAGAGGATACGGCCAGCTGTAAGGGGACGGAGGAGGCTGGATGTTTTTAACATCATGTGTGCAATCTATGAAGGTTGCACACTTGATGTTAAATTAATTTTTTAAAGCCTGATGGTCCAAAATATCTACTGCTTAGTGACCCTTTGTGTCACGGTCACAGAGACTTTTCGTATTGGCGTTGCACACCAGTTTCTTGCTCTTGCTGTGAGCAAGAAACAGGTCATATCTCTAAGGAAGAAGAAAATTGCCAAGACTCTTTGGGTGCCAAAGAAGACAGGCACTTAATGGACAAGGAGGACCCTGGCGTTTTGTGCAACCATTGGATCGTGGGATGAGTCTTTGAGCGCTCTGGATGACCCAAAAGCAGACGGTCAGGAGTTCTGGAACATCAGATGGTTTAAAGGTAGCCAGATATATTCTTTAAACCATATTTAAGCCCATTGCTTTTCCTTTGCATCATCAATGTGGTCCAGAAATGGAAGACATGTGTCATTTATTCTTTACTGGATCACAACATTTGACCTGATGCCAGGGAAACAAAGGGCTATCGTTTATTTTTGTTTTTCGATTGTCGCTTTTTTTGAACCATCAGGCAGACTTTGGAGAGGATACGGCCAGCTGTAAGGGGACGGAGGAGGCTGGATGTTTTTAACATCATGTGTGCAATCTATAAAGGTTGCACATATGATGTTAAACTAATTTTTTAAAGCCTGATGGTCCAAAATATCTACTGCTTAGTGACCCTTTGTGTCGCGGTCACACAGACTTTCGTATTGGCGTTGCACACCAGTTTCTTGCTCTTGCTGTGAGCAAGAAACAGGTCATATCTCTAAGGAAGAAGAAATTTGACAAGACTCTTTGGGTGCCAAAGAAGACAGGCACTTAATTGACAAGGAGGACCCTGGCGTTTTGTGCAACCATTGGATCGTGGGATGAGTCTTTGAGCGCTCTGGATGACCCAAAAGCAGACGGTCAGGAGTTCTGGAACATCAGATGGTTTAAAGGTAGGCAGATATATTCTTTAAACCATATTTAAGCCCATTGCTTTTCCTTTGCATCATCAATGTGGTCCAGAAATGGAAGACATGTGTCATTTATTCTTTACTGGATCACAACATTTGACCTGATGCCAGGGAAACAAAGGGCTATAGTTTATTTTTGTTTTTCGATTGTCGCTTTTTTTGAACCATCAGGCGGACTTTGGAGAGGATACGGCCAGCTATAAGGGGACGGAGGAGGCTGGATGTTTTTAACATCATGTGTGCAAACTATGAAGGTTGCACACTTGATGTTAAATTATTTTTTTAAAGCCTGATGGTCCAAAATATCTACTGCTTAGTGACCCTTTGTGTCGCGGTCACACAGACTTTCGTATTGGCGTTGCACACCAGTTTCTTGCTCTTGCTGTGAGCAAGAAACAGGTCCTATCTCTAAGGAAGAAGAAATTTGCCAAGACTCTTTGGGTGCCAAAGAAGACAGGCACTTAATGGACAAGGAGGACCCTGGCGTTTTGTGCAACCATTGGATCGTGGGATGAGTCTTTGAGCGTTCTTGATGACCCAAAGGCAGACGGTCAGGAGTTCTGGAACATCAGATGGTTTAAAGGTAGGCAGATATATTCTTTAAACCATATTTAAGCCCATTGCTTTTACTATGCATCATCAATGTGGTCCAGAAATGGAAGACATGTGTCATTTATTCTTTACTGGATCACAATATTTGACCTGATGCCAGGGAAACAAAGGGCTATCGTTTATTTTTGTTTTTCGATTGTCGCTTTTTTTGAACCATCAGGCGGACTTTGGAGAGGATACGGCCAGCTGTAAGGGGACGGAGGAGGCTGGATGTTTTTAACATCATGTGTGCAATCTATAAAGTTTGCACATATGATGTTAAACTAATTTTTTAAAGCCTAATGGTCCAAAATATCTACTGCTTGTGACCCTTTGTGTCAAGGTCACAGAGACTTTTCGTATTGGCGTTGCACACCAGTTTCTTGCGCTTGCTGTGAGCAAGAAACAGGTCATATCTCTAAGGAAGAAGAAAATTGCCAAGACTCTATGGGTGCCAAAGAAGACAGGCACTTAATGGACAAGGAGGACCCTGGCGTTTTGTGCAACCATTGGATCGTGGGATGAGTCTTTGAGCGCTCTGGATGACCCAAAAGCAGACGGTCAGGAGTTCTGGAACATCAGATGGTTTAAAGGTAGGCAGATATATTCTTTAAACCATATTTAAGCCCATTGCTTTTCCTTTGCATCATCAATGTGGTCCATAAATGGAAGACATGTGTCATTTATTCTTTACTGGATCACAATATTTGACCTGATGCCAGGGAAACAAAGGGCTATCGTTTATTTTTGTTTTTCCATTGTGGCTTATTTTGAACCATCAGGCGGACTTTGGAGAGGATACGGCCAGCTGTAAGGGGACGGAGGAGGCTGGATGTTTTTAACATCATGTGTGCAATCTATGAAGGTTGCACACTTGATGTTAAATTATTTTTTTAAAGCCTGATGGTCCAAAATATCTACTGCTTAGTGACCCTTTGTGTCGCGGTCACACAGACTTTCGTATTGGCGTTGCACACCAGTTTCTTGCTCTTGCTGTGAGCAAGAAACAGGTCATATCTCTAAGGAAGAAGAAATTTGCCAAGACTCTTTGGGTGCCAAAGAAGACAGGCACTTAATGGACAAGGAGGACCCTGGCGTTTTGTGCAACCATTGGATCGTTGGATGAGTCTTTGAGCGCTATTAATGACCCAAGCAGACGGTCAGGAGTTCTGGAACATCAGATGGTTTAAAGGTAGGCAGATATATTCTTTAAACCATATTTAAGCCCATTGCTTTTCCTTTGCATCATCAATGTGGTCCAGAAATGGAAGACATGTGTCATTTATTCTTTATTGGATCACAACATTTGACCTGATGCCAGGGAAACAAAGGGCTATCGTTTATTTTTGTTTTTCGATTGTCGCTTTTTTTGAACCATCAGGCGGACTTTGGAGAGGATACGGCCAGCTGTAAGGGGACGGAGGAGGCTGGATGTTTTTAACATCATGTGTGCAATCTATGAAGGTTCCACACTTGATGTTAAATTATTTTTTTAAGTCCTGATGGTCCAAAATATCTACTGCTTAGTGACCCTTTGTGTCGCGGTCACAGAGACTTTTCGTATTGGCGATTTACACCAGTTTCTTGCTCTTGCTGTGAGCAAGAAACAGGTCATATCTCTAAGGAAGAAGAAATTTGCCAAGACTCTTTGGGTGCCAAAGAAGACAGGCACTTAATGGACAAGGAGGACCCTGGCGTTTTGTGCAACCATTGGATCGTTGGATGAGTCTTTGAGCGCTCTTAATGACCCAAAGCAGACGGTCAGGAGTTCTGGAACATCAGATGGTTTAAAGGTAGGCAGATATATTCTTTAAACCATATTTAAGCCCATTGCTTTTCCTTTGCATCATCAATGTGGTCCAGAAATGGAAGACATGTGTCATTTATTCTTTATTGGATCACAACATTTGACCTGATGCCAGGGAAACAAAGGGCTATCGTTTATTTTTGCTTTTCGATTGTCGCTTTTTTTGAACCATCAGGCGGACTTTGGAGAGGATACGGCCAGCTGTAAGGGGACGGAGGAGGCTGGATGTTTTTAACATCATGTGTGCAATCTATGAAGGTATCACACTTGATGTTAAATTATTTTTTTAAGTCCTGATGGTCCAAAATATCTACTGCTTAGTGACCCTTTGTGTCGCGGTCACAGAGACTTTTCGTATTGGCGTTGCACACCAGTTTCTTGCTCTTGCTGTGAGCAAGAAACAGGTCATATCTCTTAGGAAGAAGAAAATTTCCAAGACTCTTTGGGTGCCAAAGAAGACAGGCACTTAATGGACAAGGAGGACCCTGTCGTTTTGTGCAACCATTGGATCGTGGGATGAGTCTTTGAGCGCTCTGGATGACCCAAAGGCAGACGGTCAGGAGTTCTGGAACATCAGATGGTTTAAAGGTAGGCAGATATATTCTTTAAACCATATTTAAGCCCATTGCTTTTCCTTTGCATCATCAATGTGGTCCAGAAATGGAAGACATGTGTCATTTATTCTTTATTGGATCACAACATTTGACCTGATGCCAGGGAAACAAAGGGCTATCGTTTATTTTTGTTTTTCGATTGTCGCCTTTTTTTGAACCATCAGGCGGACTTTGGAGAGGATACGGCCAGCTGTAAGGGGACGGAGGAGGCTGGATGTTTTTAACATCATGTGTGCAATCTATGAAGGTTCCACACTTGATGTTAAATTATTTTTTTAAGTCCTGATGGTCCAAAATATCTACTGCTTAGTGACCCTTTGTGTCGCGGTCACAGAGACTTTTCGTATTGGCGTTGTACACCAGTTTCTTGCTCTTGCTGTGAGCAAGAAACAGGTCATATCTCTAAGGAAGAAGAAATTTGCCAAGACTCTTTGGGTGCCAAAGAAGACAGGCACTTAATGGACAAGGAGGACCCTGGCGTTTTGTGCAACCATTGGATCGTGGGATGAGTCTTTGAGCGCTCTGGATGACCCAAAAGCAGACGGTCAGGAGTTCTGGAACATCAGATGGTTTAAAGGTAGGCAGATATATTCTTTAAACCATATTTAAGCCCATTGCTTTTCCTTTGCATCATCAATGTGGTCCAGAAATGGAAGACATGTGTCATTTATTCTTTACTGGATCACAACATTTGACCTGATGCCAGGGAAACAAAGGGCTATCGTTTATTTTTGTTTTTCGATTGTCGCTTTTCTTGAACCATCAGGCGGACTTTGGAGAGGATATGGCCAGCTGTAAGGGGACGGAGGAGGCTGGATGTTTTTAACATCATGTGTGCAATCTATGAAGGTTGCACACTTAATGTTAAATTATTTTTTTAAAGCCTGATGGTCCAAAATATCTACTGGTTAGTGACCCTTTGTGTCGCGGTCACACAGACTTTTCGTATTGGCGTTGCACACCAGTTTCTTGCTCTTGCTGTGAGCAAGAAACAGGTCATATCTCTTAGGAAGAAGAAAATTTCCAAGACTCTTTGGGTGCCAAAGAAGACCGGCACTTAATGGACAAGGAGGACCCTGGCGTTTTGTGCAACCATTGGATCGTGGGATGAGTCTTTGAGCGCTCTGGATGACCCAAAGGCAGACGGTCAGGAGTTCTGGAACATCAGATGGTTTAAAGGTAGGCAGATATATTCTTTAAACCATATTTAAGCCCATTGCTTTTCCTTTGCATCATCAATGTGGTCCATAAATGGAAGACATGTGTCATTTATTCTTTACTGGATCACAACATTTGACCTGATGCCAGGGAAACAAAGGGCTATCGTTTATTTTTGTTTTTCGATTGTCGCTTTTTTTGAACCATCAGGCGGACTTTGGAGAGGATACGGCCAGCTCTAAGGGGACGGAGGAGGCTGGATGTTTTTAACATCATGTGTGCAATCTATAAAGGTTGCACATATGATGTTAAACTAATTTTTTAAAGCCTGATGGTCCAAAATATCTACTGCTTAGTGACCCTTTGTGTCGCGGTCACACAGACTTTCGTATTGGCGTTGCACACCAGTTTCTTGCTCTTGCTGTGAGCAAGAAACAGGTCATATCTCTAAGGAAGAAGAAAATTGCCAAGACTCTTTGGGTGCCAAAGAAGACAGGCACTTAATGGACAAGGAGGACCGTGGCATTTTGTGCAACCATTGGATCATGGGATAAGTCTTTGAGCGCTCTGGATGACCCAAAGGCAGACGGTCAGGAGTTCTGGAACATCAGATGGTTTAAAGGTAGGCAGATAAATTCTTTAAACCATATTTAAGCCCATTGCTTTTCCTTTGCATCATCAATGTGGTCCAGAAATGGAAGACATGTGTCATTTATTCTTTACTGGATCACAATATTTGACCTGATGCCAGGGAAACAAAGGGCTATCGTTTATTTTTGTTTTTCCATTGTGGCTTATTTTGAATCATCAGGCGGACTTTGGAGAGGATACGGCCAGCTGTAAGGGGACGGAGGAGGCTGGATGTTTTTAACATCATGTGTGCAATCTATGAAGGTTCCACACTTGATGTTAAATTATTTTTTTAAGTCCTGATGGTCCAAAATATCTACTGCTTAGTGACCCTTTGTGTCGCGGTCACAGAGACTTTTCGTATTGGCGATTTACACCAGTTTCTTGCTCTTGCTGTGAGCAAGAAACAGGTCATATCTCTAAGGAAGAAGAAATTTGCCAAGACTCTTTGGGTGCCAAAGAAGACAGGCACTTAATGGACAAGGAGGACCCTGGCGTTTTGTGCAACCATTGGATCGTTGGATGAGTCTTTGAGCGCTCTTAATGACCCAAAGCAGACGGTCAGGAGTTCTGGAACATCAGATGGTTTAAAGGTAGGCAGATATATTCTTTAAACCATATTTAAGCCCATTGCTTTTCCTTTGCATCATCAATGTGGTCCAGAAATGGAAGACATGTGTCATTTATTCTTTATTGGATCACAACATTTGACCTGATGCCAGGGAAACAAAGGGCTATCGTTTATTTTTGCTTTTCGATTGTCGCTTTTTTTGAACCATCAGGCGGACTTTGGAGAGGATACGGCCAGCTGTAAGGGGACGGAGGAGGCTGGATGTTTTTAACATCATGTGTGCAATCTATGAAGGTATCACACTTGATGTTAAATTATTTTTTTAAGTCCTGATGGTCCAAAATATCTACTGCTTAGTTACCCTTTGTGTCGCGGTCACAGAGACTTTTCGTATTGGCGTTGCACACCAGTTTCTTGCTCTTGCTGTGAGCAAGAAACAGGTCATATCTCTTAGGAAGAAGAAAATTTCCAAGACTCTTTGGGTGCCAAAGAAGACAGGCACTTAATGAACAAGGAGGACCCTGTCGTTTTGTGCAACCATTGGATCGTGGGATGAGCCTTTGAGCGCTCTGGATGACCCAAAGGCAGACGGTCAGGAGTTCTGGAACATCAGATGGTTTAAAGGTAGGCAGATATATTCTTTAAACCATATTTAAGCCCATTGCTTTTCCTTTGCATCATCAATGTGGTCCAGAAATGGAAGACATGTGTCATTTATTCTTTATTGGATCACACCATTTGACCTGATGCCAGGGAAACAAAGGGCTATCGTTTATTTTTGTTTTTCGATTGTCGCTTTTTTTGAACCATCAGGCGGACTTTGGAGAGGATACGGCCAGCTGTAAGGGGACGGAGGAGGCTGGATGTTTTTAACATCATGTGTGCAATCTATGAAGGTTCCACACTTGACGTTAAATTATTTTTTTAAGTCCTGATGGTCCAAAATATCTACTGCTTAGTGACCCTTTGTGTCGCGGTCACAGAGACTTTTCGTATTGGCGTTGTACACCAGTTTCTTGCTCTTGCTGTGAGCAAGAAACAGGTCATATCTCTAAGGAAGAAGAAAATTGCCAAGACTCTTTGGGTGCCAAAGAAGACAGGCACTTAATGGACAAGGAGGACCCTGGCGTTTTGTGCAACCATTGGATCGTGGGATGAGTCTTTGAGCGCTCTGGATGACCCAAAAGCAGACGGTCAGGAGTTCTGGAACATCAGATGGTTTAAAGGTAGGCAGATATATTCTTTAAACCATATTTAAGCCCATTGCTTTTCCTTTGCATCATCAATGTGGTCCAGAAATGGAAGACATGTGTCATTTATTCTTTACTGGATCACAACATTTGACCTGATGCCAGGGAAACAAAGGGCTATCGTTTATTTTTGTTTTTCGATTGTCGCTTTTCTTGAACCATCAGGCGGACTTTGGAGAGGATATGGCCATCTGTAAGGGGACGGAGGAGGCTGGATGTTTTTAACATCATGTGTGCAATCTATGAAGGTTGCACACTTGATGTTAAATTATTTTTTTAAAGCCTGATGGTCCAAAATATCTACTGGTTAGTGACCCTTTGTGTCGCGGTCACACAGACTTTTCGTATTGGCGTTGCACACCAGTTTCTTGCTCTTGCTGTGAGCAAGAAACAGGTCATATCTCTTAGGAAGAAGAAAATTTCCAAGACTCTTTGGGTGCCAAAGAAGACCGGCACTTAATGGACAAGGAGGACCCTGGCGTTTTGTGCAACCATTGGATCGTGGGATGAGTCTTTGAGCGCTCTGGATGACCCAAAGGCAGACGGTCAGGAGTTCTGGAACATCAGATGGTTTAAAGGTAGGCAGATATATTCTTTAAACCATATTTAAGCCCATTGCTTTTCCTTTGCATCATCAATGTGGTCCATAAATGGAAGACATGTGTCATTTATTCTTTACTGGATCACAACATTTGACCTGATGCCAGGGAAACAAAGGGCTATCGTTTATTTTTGTTTTTCGATTGTCGCTTTTTTTGAACCATCAGGCGGACTTTGGAGAGGATACGGCCAGCTCTAAGGGGACGGAGGAGGCTGGATGTTTTTAACATCATGTGTGCAATCTATAAAGGTTGCACATATGATGTTAAACTAATTTTTTAAAGCCTGATGGTCCAAAATATCTACTGCTTAGTGACCCTTTGTGTCGTGGTCACACAGACTTTCGTATTGGCGTTGCACACCAGTTTCTTGCTCTTGCTGTGAGCAAGAAACAGGTCATATCTCTAAGGAAGAAGAAAATTGCCAAGACTCTTTGGGTGCCAAAGAAGACAGGCACTTAATGGACAAGGAGGACCGTGGCATTTTGTGCAACCATTGGATCAGGGGATAAGTCTTTGAGCGCTCTGGATGACCCAAAGGCAGACGGTCAGGAGTTCTGGAACATCAGATGGTTTAAAGGTAGGCAGATAAATTCTTTAAACCATATTTAAGCCCATTGCTTTTCCTTTGCATCATCAATGTGGTCCAGAAATGGAAGACATGTGTCATTTATTCTTTACTGGATCACAACATTTGACCTGGTGCCAGGGAAACAAAGGGCTATCGTTTATTTTTGTTTTTCGATTGTCGCTTTTTTTGAACCATCAGGTGGACTTTGGAGAGGATACGGCCAGCTGTAAGGGGACGGAGGAGGATGGATGTTTTTAACATCATGTGTGCAATCTATGAAGGTTGCACACTTGATGTTAAATTATTTTTTTAAAGCCTGATGGTCCAAAATATCTACTGCTTAGTGACCCTTTGTGTGGCGGTCACACAGACTTTCGTATTGGCGTTGCACACCAGTTTCTTGCTCTTGCTGTGAGCAAGAAACAGGTCCTATCTCTAAGGAAGAAGAAATTTGCCAAGACTCTTTGGGTGCCAAAGAAGACAGGCACTTAATGGACAAGGAGGACCCTGGCGTTTTGTGCAACCATTGGATCGTGGGATGAGTCTTTGAGCGCTCTTGATGACCCAAAGGCAGACGGTCAGGAGTTCTGGAACATCAGATGGTTTAAAGGTAGGCAGATATATTCTTTAAACCATATTTAAGCCCATTGCTTTTCCTATGCATCATCAATGTGGTCCAGAAATGGAAGACATGTGTCATTTATTCTTTACTGGATCACAATATTTGACCTGATGCCAGGGAAACAAAGGGCTATCGTTTATTTTTGTTTTTCGATTGTCGCTTTTTTTGAACCATCAGGCGGACTTTGGAGAGGATACGGCCAGCTGTAAGGGGACGGAGGAGGCTGGATGTTTTTAACATCATGTGTGCAATCTATAAAGGTTGCACATATGATGTTAAACTAATTTTTTAAAGCCTAATGGTCCAAAATATCTACTGCTTGTGACCCTTTGTGTCAAGGTCACAGAGACTTTTCGTATTGGCGTTGCACACCAGTTTCTTGCTCTTGCTGTGAGCAAGAAACAGGTCAAATCTCTAAGGAAGAAGAAAATTGCCAAGACTCTTTGGGTGCCAAAGAAGACAGGCACTTAATGGACAAGGAGGACCCTTGTGTTTTGTGCTACCATTGGATCGTGGGATGAGTCTTTGAGCGCTCTTGATGACCCAAAGGCAGACGGTCAGGAGTTCTGGAACATCAGATGTTTTACAGGTATGCAGATATATTCTTTAAACCATATTTAAGCCCATTGCTTTTCCTTTGCATCATCAATGTGGTCCAGAAATGGAAGACATGTGTCATTTATTCTTTACTGGATCACAACATTTGACCTGGTGCCAGGGAAACAAAGGGCTATCGTTTATTTTTGTTTTTCGATTGTCGCTTTTTTTGAACCATCAGGTGGACTTTGGAGAGGATACGGCCAGCTGTAAGGGGACGGAGGAGGATGGATGTTTTTAACATCATGTGTGCAATCTATGAAGGTTGCACACTTGATGTTAAATTATTTTTTTAAAGCCTGATGGTCCAAAATATCTACTGCTTAGTGACCCTTTGTGTCGCGGTCACACAGACTTTCGTATTGGCGTTGCACACCAGTCTCTTGCTCTTGCTGTGAGCAAGAAACAGGTCATATCTCTAAGGAAGAAGAAAATTGCCAAGACTCTTTGGGTGCCAAAGAAGACAGGCACTTAATGGACAAGGAGGACCCTGGCGTTTTGTGCAACCATTGGATCGTGGGATGAGTCTTTGAGCGCTCTGGATGACCCAAAAGCAGACGGTCAGGAGTTCTGGAACATCAGATGGTTTAAAGGTAGGCAGATATATTCTTTAAACCATATTTAAGCCCATTGCTTTTCCTTTGCATCATCAATGTGGTCCAGAAATGGAAGACATGTGTCATTTATTCTTTATTGGATCACAACATTTGACCTGATGCCAGGGAAACAAAGGGCTATCGTTTATTTTTGTTTTTCGATTGTCGCTTTTTTTGAACCATCAGGCGGACTTTGGAGAGGATACGGCCAGCTGTAAGGGGACGGAGGAGGCTGGATGTTTTTAACATCATGTGTGCAATCTATGAAGGTTCCACACTTGATGTTAAATTATTTTTTTAAGTCCTGATGGTCCAAAATATCTACTGCTTAGTGACCCTTTGTGTCGCGGTCACAGAGACTTTTCGTATTGGCGTTGCACACCAGTTTCTTGCTCTTGCTGTGAGCAAGAAACAGGTCATATCTCTAAGGAAGAAGAAAATTGCCAAGACTCTTTGGGTGCCAAAGAAGACAGGCACTTAATGGACAAGGAGGACCCTGTCGTTTTGTGCAACCATTGGATCGTGGGATGAGTCTTTGAACGCTCTGGATGACCCAAAGGCAGACGGTCAGGAGTTCTGGAACATCAGATGGTTTAAAGGTAGGCAGATATATTCTTTAAGCCATATTTAAGCCCATTGCTTTTCCTTTGCATCATCAATGTGGTCCAGAAATGGAAGACATGTGTCATTTATTCTTTACTGGATCACAACATTTGACCTGATGCCAGGGAAACAAAGGGCTATCGTTTATTTTTGTTTTTCGATTGTCGCTTTTTTTGAACCATCAGGCGAACTTTGGAGAGGATACGGCCAGCTCTAAGGGGACGGAGGAGGCTGGATGTTTTTAACATCATGTGTGCAATCTATAAAGGTTGCACATATGATGTTAAACTAATTTTTTAAAGCCTGATGGTCCAAAATATCTACTGCTTAGTGACCCTTTGTGTCGTGGTCACACAGACTTTCGTATTGGCGTTGCACACCAGTTTCTTGCTCTTGCTGTGAGCAAGAAACAGGTCATATCTCTAAGGAAGAAGAAAATTGCCAAGACTCTTTGGGTGCCAAAGAAGACAGGCACTTAATGGACAAGGAGGACCGTGGCATTTTGTGCAACCATTGGATCATGGGATAAGTCTTTGAGCGCTCTGGATGACCCAAAGGCAGACGGTCAGGAGTTCTGGAACATCAGATGGTTTAAAGGTAGGCAGATAAATTCTTTAAACCATATTTAAGCCCATTGCTTTTCCTTTGCATCATCAATGTGGTCCAGAAATGGAAGACATGTGTCATTTATTCTTTACTGGATCACAACATTTGACCTGGTGCCAGGGAAACAAAGGGCTATCGTTTATTTTTGTTTTTCGATTGTCGCTTTTTTTGAACCATCAGGTGGACTTTGGAGAGGATACGGCCAGCTGTAAGGGGACGGAGGAGGATGGATGTTTTTAACATCATGTGTGCAATCTATGAAGGTTGCACACTTGATGTTAAATTATTTTTTTAAAGCCTGATGGTCCAAAATATCTACTGCTTAGTGACCCTTTGTGTGGCGGTCACACAGACTTTCGTATTGGCGTTGCACACCAGTTTCTTGCTCTTGCTGTGAGCAAGAAACAGGTCCTATCTCTAAGGAAGAAGAAATTTGCCAAGACTCTTTGGGTGCCAAAGAAGACAGGCACTTAATGGACAAGGAGGACCCTGGCGTTTTGTGCAACCATTGGATCGTGGGATGAGTCTTTGAGCGCTCTTGATGACCCAAAGGCAGACGGTCAGGAGTTCTGGAACATCAGATGGTTTAAAGGTAGGCAGATATATTCTTTAAACCATATTTAAGCCCATTGCTTTTCCTATGCATCATCAATGTGGTCCAGAAATGGAAGACATGTGTCATTTATTCTTTACTGGATCACAATATTTGACCTGATGCCAGGGAAACAAAGGGCTATCGTTTATTTTTGTTTTTCGATTGTCGCTTTTTTTGAACCATCAGGCGGACTTTGGAGAGGATACGGCCAGCTGTAAGGGGACGGAGGAGGCTGGATGTTTTTAACATCATGTGTGCAATCTATAAAGGTTGCACATATGATGTTAAACTAATTTTTTAAAGCCTAATGGTCCAAAATATCTACTGCTTGTGACCCTTTGTGTCAAGGTCACAGAGACTTTTCGTATTGGCGTTGCACACCAGTTTCTTGCTCTTGCTGTGAGCAAGAAACAGGTCAAATCTCTAAGGAAGAAGAAAATTGCCAAGACTCTTTGGGTGCCAAAGAAGACAGGCACTTAATGGACAAGGAGGACCCTTGTGTTTTGTGCTACCATTGGATCGTGGGATGAGTCTTTGAGCGCTCTTGATGACCCAAAGGCAGACGGTCAGGAGTTCTGGAACATCAGATGTTTTACAGGTATGCAGATATATTCTTTAAACCATATTTAAGCCCATTGCTTTTCCTTTGCATCATCAATGTGGTCCAGAAATGGAAGACATGTGTCATTTATTCTTTACTGGATCACAACATTTGACCTGGTGCCAGGGAAACAAAGGGCTATCGTTTATTTTTGTTTTTCGATTGTCGCTTTTTTTGAACCATCAGGTGGACTTTGGAGAGGATACGGCCAGCTGTAAGGGGACGGAGGAGGATGGATGTTTTTAACATCATGTGTGCAATCTATGAAGGTTGCACACTTGATGTTAAATTATTTTTTTAAAGCCTGATGGTCCAAAATATCTACTGCTTAGTGACCCTTTGTGTCGCGGTCACACAGACTTTCGTATTGGCGTTGCACACCAGTCTCTTGCTCTTGCTGTGAGCAAGAAACAGGTCATATCTCTAAGGAAGAAGAAAATTGCCAAGACTCTTTGGGTGCCAAAGAAGACAGGCACTTAATGGACAAGGAGGACCCTGGCGTTTTGTGCAACCATTGGATCGTGGGATGAGTCTTTGAGCGCTCTGGATGACCCAAAAGCAGACGGTCAGGAGTTCTGGAACATCAGATGGTTTAAAGGTAGGCAGATATATTCTTTAAACCATATTTAAGCCCATTGCTTTTCCTTTGCATCATCAATGTGGTCCAGAAATGGAAGACATGTGTCATTTATTCTTTATTGGATCACAACATTTGACCTGATGCCAGGGAAACAAAGGGCTATCGTTTATTTTTGTTTTTCGATTGTCGCTTTTTTTGAACCATCAGGCGGACTTTGGAGAGGATACGGCCAGCTGTAAGGGGACGGAGGAGGCTGGATGTTTTTAACATCATGTGTGCAATCTATGAAGGTTCCACACTTGATGTTAAATTATTTTTTTAAGTCCTGATGGTCCAAAATATCTACTGCTTAGTGACCCTTTGTGTCGCGGTCACAGAGACTTTTCGTATTGGCGTTGCACACCAGTTTCTTGCTCTTGCTGTGAGCAAGAAACAGGTCATATCTCTAAGGAAGAAGAAAATTGCCAAGACTCTTTGGGTGCCAAAGAAGACAGGCACTTAATGGACAAGGAGGACCCTGTCGTTTTGTGCAACCATTGGATCGTGGGATGAGTCTTTGAACGCTCTGGATGACCCAAAGGCAGACGGTCAGGAGTTCTGGAACATCAGATGGTTTAAAGGTAGGCAGATATATTCTTTAAGCCATATTTAAGCCCATTGCTTTTCCTTTGCATCATCAATGTGGTCCAGAAATGGAAGACATGTGTCATTTATTCTTTACTGGATCACAACATTTGACCTGATGCCAGGGAAACAAAGGGCTATCGTTTATTTTTGTTTTTCGATTGTCGCTTTTTTTGAACCATCAGGCGGACTTTGGAGAGGATACGGCCAGCTGTAAGGGGATGGAGGAGGCTGGATGTTTTTAACATCATGTGTGCAATCTATGAAGGTTGCACACTTGATGTTAAATTATTTTTTTAAAGCCTGATGGTCCAAAATATCTACTGCTTAGTGACCCTTTGTGTGGCGGTCACACAGACTTTCGTATTGGCGTTGCACACCAGTTTCTTGCTCTTGCTGTGAGCAAGAAACAGGTCCTATCTCTAAGGAAGAAGAAATTTGCCAAGACTCTTTGGGTGCCAAAGAAGACAGGCACTTAATGGACAAGGAGGACCCTGGCGTTTTGTGCAACCATTGGATCATGGGATGAGTCTTTGAGCGCTCTGGATGACCCAAAGGCAGACGGTCAGGAGTTCTGGAACATCAGATGGTTTAAAGGTAGGCAGATATATTCTTTAAACCATATTTAAGCCCATTGCTTTTCCTTTGCATCATCAATGTGGTCCAGAAATGGAAGACATGTGTCATTTATTCTTTACTGGATCACAACATTTGACCTGATGCCAGGGAAACAAAGGGCTATCGTTTATTTTTGTTTTTCGATTGTCGCTTTTTTTGAACCATCAGGCGGACTTTGGAGAGGATACGGCCAGCTGTAAGGGGACGGAGGAGGCTGGATGTTTTTAACATCATGTGTGCAATCTATGAAGGTTGCACACTTGATGTTAAATTATTTTTTTAAAGCCTGATGGTCCAAAATATATACTGCTTAGTGACCCTTTGTGTCGCGGTCACACAGACTTTCGTATTGGCGTTGCACACCAGTTTCTTGCTCTTGCTGTGAGCAAGAAACAGGTCCTATCTCTAAGGAAGAAGAAATTTGCCAAGACTCTTTGGGTGCCAAAGAAGACAGGCACTTAATGGACAAGGAGGACCCTGGCGTTTTGTGCAACCATTGGATCGTGGGATGAGTCTTTGAGCGCTCTGGATGACCCAAAAGCAGACGGTCAGGAGTTCTGGAACATCAGATGGTTTAAAGGTAGGCAGATATATTCTTTAAACCATATTTAAGCCCATTGCTTTTCCTTTGCATCATCAATGTGGTCCAGAAATGGAAGACATGTGTCATTTATTCTTTATTGGATCACAACATTTGACCTGATGCCAGGGAAACAAAGGGCTATCGTTTATTTTTGTTTTTCGATTGTCGCTTTTTTTGAACCATCAGGCGGACTTTGGAGAGGATATGGCCAGCTGTAAGGGGACGGAGGAGGCTGGATGTTTTTAACATCATGTGTGCAATCTATGAAGGTTGCACACTTGATGTTAAATTATTTTTTTAAAGCCTGATGGTCCAAAATATCTACTGGTTAGTGACCCTTTGTGTCGCAGTCACACAGACTTTCGTATTGGCGTTGCACACCAGTTTCTTGCTCTTGCTGTGAGCAAGAAACAGGTCATATCTCTAAGGAAGAAGAAATTTGCCAAGACTCTTTGGGTGCCAAAGAAGACAGGCACTTAATGGACAAGGAGGACCCTGGCGTTTTGTGCAACCATTGGATCGTGGGATGAGTCTTTGAGCGCTCTTGATGACCCAAAGGCAGACGGTCAGGAGTTCTGGAACATCAGATGGTTTAAAGGTAGGCAGATATATTCTTTAAACCATATTTAAGCCCATTGCTTTTCCTTTGCATCATCAATGTGGTCCAGAAATGGAAGACATGTGTCATTTATTCTTTACTGGATCACAACATTTGACCTGATGCCAGGGAAACAAAGGGCTATCGTTTATTTTTGTTTTTCGATTGTCGCTTTTTTTGAACCATCAGGCGGACTTTGGAGAGGATACGGCCAGCTGTAAGGGGACGGAGGAGGCTGGATGTTTTTAACATCATGTGTGCAATCTATAAAGGTTGCACATATGATGTTAAACTAATTTTTTAAAGCCTGATGGTCCAAAATATCTACTGCTTGTGACCCTTTGTGTCAAGGTCACAGAGACTTTTCGTATTGGCGTTGCACACCAGTTTCTTTCTCTTGCTGTGAGCAAGAAACAGGTCATATCTCTTAGGAAGAAGAAAATTTCCAAGACTCTTTGGGTGCCAAAGAAGACCGGCACTTAATGGACAAGGAGGACCCTGGCGTTTTGTGCAACCATTGGATCGTGGGATGAGTCTTTGAGCGCTCTAGATGACCCAAAGGCAGACGGTCAGGAGTTCTGGAACATCAGATGGTTTAAAGGTAGGCAGATATATTCTTTAAACCATATTTAAGCCCATTGCTTTTCCTTTGCATCATCAATGTGGTCCAGAAATGGAAGACATGTGTCATTTATTCTTTACTGGATCACAACATTTGACCTCATGCCAGGGAAACAAAGGGCTATCGTTTATTTTTGTTTTTCGATTGTCGCTTTTTTTGAACCATCAGGCGGACTTTGGAGAGGATACGGCCAGCTCTAAGGGGACGGAGGAGGCTGGATGTTTTTAACATCATGTGTGCAATCTATAAAGGTTGCACATATGATGTTAAACTAATTTTTTAAAGCCTGATGGTCCAAAATATCTACTGCTTAGTGACCCTTTGTGTCGCGGTCACACAGACTTTCGTATTGGCGTTGCACACCAGTTTCTTGCTCTTGCTGTGAGCAAGAAACAGGTCATATCTCTAAGGAAGAAGAAAATTGCCAAGACTCTTTGGGTGCCAAAGAAGACAGGCACTTAATGGACAAGGAGGACCCTGGCGTTTTGTGCAACCATTGGATCATGGGATAAGTCTTTGAGCGCTCTGGATGACCCAAAGGCAGACGGTCAGGAGTTCTGGAACATCAGATGGTTTAAAGGTAGGCAGATATATTCTTTAAACCATATTTAAGCCCATTGCTTTTCCTTTGCATCATCAATGTGGTCCAGAAATGGAAGACATGTGTCATTTATTCTTTACTGGATCACAACTTATGACCTGATGCCAGGAAAACAAAGGGCTATCGTTTATATTTGTTTTTCGATTGTCGCTTTTTTTGAACCATCAGGCGGACTTTGGAGAGGATACGGCCAGCTGTAAGGGGACGGAGGAGGCTGGATGTTTTTAACATCATGTGTGCAATCTATGAAGGTTTCACACTTGATGTTAAATTATTTTTTTAAAGCCTGATGGTCCAAAATATCTACTGCTTAGTGACCCTTTGTGTCGCGGTCACACAGACTTTCGTATTGGCGTTGCACACTAGTTTCTTGCTCTTGCTGTGAGCAAGAAACAGGTCATATCTCTAAGGAAGAAGAAAATTGCCAAGACTCTTTGGGTGCCAAAGAAGACAGGCACTTAATGGACAAGGAGGACCCTGGCGTTTTGTGCAACCATTGGATCGTGGGATGAGTCTTTGAGCGCTCTTGATGACCCAAAGGCAGACGGTCAGGAGTTCTGGAACATCAGATGGTTTAAAGGTAGGCAGATATATTCTTTAAACCATATTTAAGCCCATTGCTTTTCCTTTGCATCATCAATGTGGTCCAGAAATGGAAGACATGTGTCATTTATTCTTTACTGGATCACAACATTTGACCTGATGCCAGGGAAACAAAGGGCTATCGTTTATTTTTGTTTTTCGATTGTCGCTTTTTTTGAACCATCAGGTGGACTTTGGAGAGGATACGGCCAGCTGTAAGGGGATGGAGGAGGCTGGATGTTTTTAACATCATGTGTGCAATCTATGAAGGTTGCACACTTGATGTTAAATTATTTTTTTAAAGCCTGATGGTCCAAAATATCTACTGCTTAGTGACCCTTTGTGTCGCGGTCACACAGACTTTCGTATTGGCGTTGCACACCAGTTTCTTGCTCTTGCTGTGAGCAAGAAACAGGTCCTATCTCTAAGGAAGAAGAAATTTGCCAAGACTCTTTGGGTGCCAAAGAAGACAGGCACTTAATGGACAAGGAGGACCCTGGCGTTTTGTGCAACCATTGGATCGTGGGATGAGTCTTTGAGCGCTCTGGATGACCCAAAAGCAGACAGTCAGGAGTTCTGGAACATCAGATGGTTTAAAGGTAGGCAGATATATTCTTTAAACCATATTTAAGCCCATTGCTTTTCCTTTGCATCATCAATGTGGTCCAGAAATGGAAGACATGTGTCATTTATTCTTTACTGGATCACAATATTTGACCTGATGCCAGGGAAACAAAGGGCTATCGTTTATTTTTGTTTTTCCATTGTCGCTTTTTTTGAACCATCAGGCGGACTTTGGAGAGGATACGGCCAGCTGTAAGGGGACGGAGGAGGCTGGATGTTTTTAACATCATGTGTGCAATCTATGAAGGTTGCACACTTGATGTTAAATTATTTTTTTAAAGCCTGATGGTCCAAAATATCTACTGCTTAGTGACCCTTTGTGTCGCGGTCACACAGACTTTCGTATTGGCGTTGCACACCAGTTTCTTGCTCTTGCTGTGAGCAAGAAACAGGTCCTATCTCTAAGGAAGAAGAAATTTGCCAAGACTCTTTGGGTGCCAAAGAAGACAGGCACTTAATGGACAAGGAGGACCCTGGCGTTTTGTGCAACCATTGGATCGTGGGATGAGTCTTTGAGCGCTCTTGATGACCCAAAGGCAGACGGTCAGGAGTTCTGGAACATCAGATGGTTTAAAGGTAGGCAGATATATTCTTTAAACCATATTTAAGCCCATTGCTTTTCCTTTGCATCATCAATGTGGTCCAGAAATGGAAGACATGTGTCATTTATTCTTTACTGGATCACAACATTTGACCTGATGCCAGGGAAACAAAGGGCTATCGTTTATTTTTGTTTTTCGATTGTCGCTTTTTTTGAACCATCAGGCGGACTTTGGAGAGGATACGGCCAGCTGTAAGGGGACGGAGGAGGCTGGATGTTTTTAACATCATGTGTGCAATCTATGAAGGTTGCACACTTGATGTTAAATTATTTTTTTAAAGCCTGATGGTCCAAAATATCTACTGCTTAGTGACCCTTTGTGTCGCGGTCACACAGACTTTCGTATTGGCGTTGCACACCAGTTTCTTGCTCTTGCTGTGAGCAAGAAACAGGTCCTATCTCTAAGGAAGAAGAAATTTGCCAAGACTCTTTGGGTGCCAAAGAAGACAGGCACTTAATGGACAAGGAGGACCCTGGCGTTTTGTGCAACCATTGGATCGTGGGATGAGTCTTTGAGCGCTCTGGATGACCCAAAGGCAGACGGTCAGGAGTTCTGGAACATCAGATGGTTTAAAGGTAGGCAGATATATTCTTTAAACCATATTTAAGCCCATTGCTTTTCCTTTGCATCATCAATGTGGTCCAGAAATGGAAGACATGTGTCATTTATTCTTTACTGGATCACAACATTTGACCTGATGCCAGGGAAACAAAGGGCTATCGTTTATTTTTGTTTTTCGATTGTCGCTTTTTTTGAACCATCAGGCGGACTTTGGAGAGGATACGGCCAGCTGTAAGGGGACGGAGGAGGCTGGATGTTTTTAACATCATGTGTGCAATCTATAAAGGTTGCACATATGATGTTAAACTAATTTTTTAAAGCCTGATGGTCCAAAATATCTACTGCTTGTGACCCTTTGTGTCAAGGTCACAGAGACTTTTCGTATTGGCGTTGCACACCAGTTTCTTTCTCTTGCTGTGAGCAAGAAACAGGTCATATCTCTTAGGAAGAAGAAAATTTCCAAGACTCTTTGGGTGCCAAAGAAGACCGGCACTTAATGGACAAGGAGGACCCTGGCGTTTTGTGCAACCATTGGATCGTGGGATGAGTCTTTGAGCGCTCTAGATGACCCAAAGGCAGACGGTCAGGAGTTCTGGAACATCAGATGGTTTAAAGGTAGGCAGATATATTCTTTAAACCATATTTAAGCCCATTGCTTTTCCTTTGCATCATCAATGTGGTCCAGAAATGGAAGACATGTGTCATTTATTCTTTACTGGATCACAACATTTGACCTCATGCCAGGGAAACAAAGGGCTATCGTTTATTTTTGTTTTTCGATTGTCGCTTTTTTTGAACCATCAGGCGGACTTTGGAGAGGATACGGCCAGCTCTAAGGGGACGGAGGAGGCTGGATGTTTTTAACATCATGTGTGCAATCTATAAAGGTTGCACATATGATGTTAAACTAATTTTTTAAAGCCTGATGGTCCAAAATATCTACTGCTTAGTGACCCTTTGTGTCGCGGTCACACAGACTTTCGTATTGGCGTTGCACACCAGTTTCTTGCTCTTGCTGTGAGCAAGAAACAGGTCATATCTCTAAGGAAGAAGAAAATTGCCAAGACTCTTTGGGTGCCAAAGAAGACAGGCACTTAATGGACAAGGAGGACCCTGGCGTTTTGTGCAACCATTGGATCATGGGATAAGTCTTTGAGCGCTCTGGATGACCCAAAGGCAGACGGTCAGGAGTTCTGGAACATCAGATGGTTTAAAGGTAGGCAGATATATTCTTTAAACCATATTTAAGCCCATTGCTTTTCCTTTGCATCATCAATGTGGTCCAGAAATGGAAGACATGTGTCATTTATTCTTTACTGGATCACAACTTATGACCTGATGCCAGGAAAACAAAGGGCTATCGTTTATATTTGTTTTTCGATTGTCGCTTTTTTTGAACCATCAGGCGGACTTTGGAGAGGATACGGCCAGCTGTAAGGGGACGGAGGAGGCTGGATGTTTTTAACATCATGTGTGCAATCTATGAAGGTTTCACACTTGATGTTAAATTATTTTTTTAAAGCCTGATGGTCCAAAATATCTACTGCTTAGTGACCCTTTGTGTCGCGGTCACACAGACTTTCGTATTGGCGTTGCACACTAGTTTCTTGCTCTTGCTGTGAGCAAGAAACAGGTCATATCTCTAAGGAAGAAGAAAATTGCCAAGACTCTTTGGGTGCCAAAGAAGACAGGCACTTAATGGACAAGGAGGACCCTGGCGTTTTGTGCAACCATTGGATCGTGGGATGAGTCTTTGAGCGCTCTGGATGACCCAAAGGCAGACGGTCAGGAGTTCTGGAACATCAGATGGTTTAAAGGTAGGCAGATATATTCTTTAAACCATATTTAAGCCCATTGCTTTTCCTTTGCATCATCAATGTGGTCCAAAATGGAAGACATGTGTCATTTATTCTTTACTGGATCACAACATTTGACCTGATGCCAGGGAAACAAAGGGCTATCGTTTATTTTTGTTTTTCGATTGTCGCTTTTTTTGAACCATCAGGCGGACTTTGGAGAGGATACGGCCAGCTGTAAGGGGACGGAGGAGGCTGGATGTTTTTAACATCATGTGTGCAATCTATAAAGGTTGCACATATGATGTTAAATTAATTTTTTAAAGCCTGATGGTCCAAAATATCTACTGCTTGTGACCCTTTGTGTCAAGGTCACAGAGACTTTTCGTATTGGCGTTGCACACCAGTTTCTTGCTCTTGCTGTGAGCAAGAAACAGGTCCTATCTCTAAGGAAGAAGAAATTTGCCAAGACTCTTTGGGTGCCAAAGAAGACAGGCACTTAATGGACAAGGAGGACCCTGGCGTTTTGTGCAACCATTAGATCATGGGATGAGTCTTTGAGCGCTCTGGATGACCCAAAGGCAGACGGTCAGGAGTTCTGGAACATCAGATGGTTTAAAGGTAGGCAGATATATTCTTTAAACCATATTTAAGCCCATTGCTTTTCCTTTGCATCATCAATGTGGTCCAGAAATGGAAGACATGTGTCATTTATTCTTTACTGGATCACAACATTTGACCTGATGCCAGGGAAACAAAGGGCTATCGTTTATTTTTGTTTTTCGATTGTCGCTTTTTTTGAACCATCAGGCGGACTTTGGAGAGGATACGGCCAGCTGTAAGGGGACGGAGGAGGCTGGATGTTTTTAACATCATGTGTGCAATCTATGAAGGTTGCACACTTGATGTTAAATTATTTTTTTAAAGCCTGATGGTCCAAAATATATACTGCTTAGTGACCCTTTGTGTCGCGGTCACACAGACTTTCGTATTGGCGTTGCACACCAGTTTCTTGCTCTTGCTGTGAGCAAGAAACAGGTCCTATCTCTAAGGAAGAAGAAATTTGCCAAGACTCTTTGGGTGCCAAAGAAGACAGGCACTTAATGGACAAGGAGGACCCTGGCGTTTTGTGCAACCATTGGATCGTGGGATGAGTCTTTGAGCGCTCTGGATGACCCAAAAGCAGACGGTCAGGAGTTCTGGAACATCAGATGGTTTAAAGGTAGGCAGATATATTCTTTAAACCATATTTAAGCCCATTGCTTTTCCTTTGCATCATCAATGTGGTCCAGAAATGGAAGACATGTGTCATTTATTCTTTATTGGATCACAACATTTGACCTGATGCCAGGGAAACAAAGGGCTATCGTTTATTTTTGTTTTTCGATTGTCGCTTTTTTTGAACCATCAGGCGGACTTTGGAGAGGATATGGCCAGCTGTAAGGGGACGGAGGAGGCTGGATGTTTTTAACATCATGTGTGCAATCTATGAAGGTTGCACACTTGATGTTAAATTATTTTTTTAAAGCCTGATGGTCCAAAATATCTACTGGTTAGTGACCCTTTGTGTCGCAGTCACACAGACTTTCGTATTGGCGTTGCACACCAGTTTCTTGCTCTTGCTGTGAGCAAGAAACAGGTCATATCTCTAAGGAAGAAGAAATTTGCCAAGACTCTTTGGGTGCCAAAGAAGACAGGCACTTAATGGACAAGGAGGACCCTGGCGTTTTGTGCAACCATTGGATCGTGGGATGAGTCTTTGAGCGCTCTTGATGACCCAAAGGCAGACGGTCAGGAGTTCTGGAACATCAGATGGTTTAAAGGTAGGCAGATATATTCTTTAAACCATATTTAAGCCCATTGCTTTTCCTTTGCATCATCAATGTGGTCCAGAAATGGAAGACATGTGTCATTTATTCTTTACTGGATCACAACATTTGACCTCATGCCAGGGAAACAAAGGGCTATCGTTTATTTTTGTTTTTCGATTGTCGCTTTTTTTGAACCATCAGGCGGACTTTGGAGAGGATACGGCCAGCTCTAAGGGGACGGAGGAGGCTGGATGTTTTTAACATCATGTGTGCAATCTATAAAGGTTGCACATATGATGTTAAACTAATTTTTTAAAGCCTGATGGTCCAAAATATCTACTGCTTAGTGACCCTTTGTGTCGCGGTCACACAGACTTTCGTATTGGCGTTGCACACCAGTTTCTTGCTCTTGCTGTGAGCAAGAAACAGGTCATATCTCTAAGGAAGAAGAAAATTGCCAAGACTCTTTGGGTGCCAAAGAAGACAGGCACTTAATGGACAAGGAGGACCCTGGCGTTTTGTGCAACCATTGGATCATGGGATAAGTCTTTGAGCGCTCTGGATGACCCAAAGGCAGACGGTCAGGAGTTCTGGAACATCAGATGGTTTAAAGGTAGGCAGATATATTCTTTAAACCATATTTAAGCCCATTGCTTTTCCTTTGCATCATCAATGTGGTCCAGAAATGGAAGACATGTGTCATTTATTCTTTACTGGATCACAACTTATGACCTGATGCCAGGAAAACAAAGGGCTATCGTTTATATTTGTTTTTCGATTGTCGCTTTTTTTGAACCATCAGGCGGACTTTGGAGAGGATACGGCCAGCTGTAAGGGGACGGAGGAGGCTGGATGTTTTTAACATCATGTGTGCAATCTATGAAGGTTTCACACTTGATGTTAAATTATTTTTTTAAAGCCTGATGGTCCAAAATATCTACTGCTTAGTGACCCTTTGTGTCGCGGTCACACAGACTTTCGTATTGGCGTTGCACACTAGTTTCTTGCTCTTGCTGTGAGCAAGAAACAGGTCATATCTCTAAGGAAGAAGAAAATTGCCAAGACTCTTTGGGTGCCAAAGAAGACAGGCACTTAATGGACAAGGAGGACCCTGGCGTTTTGTGCAACCATTGGATCGTGGGATGAGTCTTTGAGCGCTCTGGATGACCCAAAGGCAGACGGTCAGGAGTTCTGGAACATCAGATGGTTTAAAGGTAGGCAGATATATTCTTTAAACCATATTTAAGCCCATTGCTTTTCCTTTGCATCATCAATGTGGTCCAAAATGGAAGACATGTGTCATTTATTCTTTACTGGATCACAACATTTGACCTGATGCCAGGGAAACAAAGGGCTATCGTTTATTTTTGTTTTTCGATTGTCGCTTTTTTTGAACCATCAGGCGGACTTTGGAGAGGATACGGCCAGCTGTAAGGGGACGGAGGAGGCTGGATGTTTTTAACATCATGTGTGCAATCTATAAAGGTTGCACATATGATGTTAAATTAATTTTTTAAAGCCTGATGGTCCAAAATATCTACTGCTTGTGACCCTTTGTGTCAAGGTCACAGAGACTTTTCGTATTGGCGTTGCACACCAGTTTCTTGCTCTTGCTGTGAGCAAGAAACAGGTCCTATCTCTAAGGAAGAAGAAATTTGCCAAGACTCTTTGGGTGCCAAAGAAGACAGGCACTTAATGGACAAGGAGGACCCTGGCGTTTTGTGCAACCATTGGATCGTGGGATGAGTCTTTGAGCGCTCTTGATGACCCAAAGGCAGACGGTCAGGAGTTCTGGAACATCAGATGGTTTAAAGGTAGGCAGATATATTCTTTAAACCATATTTAAGCCCATTGCTTTTCCTTTGCATCATCAATGTGGTCCAGAAATGGAAGACATGTGTCATTTATTCTTTACTGGATCACAACATTTGACCTGATGCCAGGGAAACAAAGGGCTATCGTTTATTTTTGTTTTTCGATTGTCGCTTTTTTTGAACCATCAGGTGGACTTTGGAGAGGATACGGCCAGCTGTAAGGGGATGGAGGAGGCTGGATGTTTTTAACATCATGTGTGCAATCTATGAAGGTTGCACACTTGATGTTAAATTATTTTTTTAAAGCCTGATGGTCCAAAATATCTACTGCTTAGTGACCCTTTGTGTCGCGGTCACACAGACTTTCGTATTGGCGTTGCACACCAGTTTCTTGCTCTTGCTGTGAGCAAGAAACAGGTCCTATCTCTAAGGAAGAAGAAATTTGCCAAGACTCTTTGGGTGCCAAAGAAGACAGGCACTTAATGGACAAGGAGGACCCTGGCGTTTTGTGCAACCATTGGATCGTGGGATGAGTCTTTGAGCGCTCTGGATGACCCAAAAGCAGACAGTCAGGAGTTCTGGAACATCAGATGGTTTAAAGGTAGGCAGATATATTCTTTAAACCATATTTAAGCCCATTGCTTTTCCTTTGCATCATCAATGTGGTCCAGAAATGGAAGACATGTGTCATTTATTCTTTACTGGATCACAATATTTGACCTGATGCCAGGGAAACAAAGGGCTATCGTTTATTTTTGTTTTTCCATTGTCGCTTTTTTTGAACCATCAGGCGGACTTTGGAGAGGATACGGCCAGCTGTAAGGGGACGGAGGAGGCTGGATGTTTTTAACATCATGTGTGCAATCTATGAAGGTTGCACACTTGATGTTAAATTATTTTTTTAAAGCCTGATGGTCCAAAATATCTACTGCTTAGTGACCCTTTGTGTCGCGGTCACACAGACTTTCGTATTGGCGTTGCACACCAGTTTCTTGCTCTTGCTGTGAGCAAGAAACAGGTCCTATCTCTAAGGAAGAAGAAATTTGCCAAGACTCTTTGGGTGCCAAAGAAGACAGGCACTTAATGGACAAGGAGGACCCTGGCGTTTTGTGCAACCATTGGATCGTGGGATGAGTCTTTGAGCGCTCTTGATGACCCAAAGGCAGACGGTCAGGAGTTCTGGAACATCAGATGGTTTAAAGGTAGGCAGATATATTCTTTAAACCATATTTAAGCCCATTGCTTTTCCTTTGCATCATCAATGTGGTCCAGAAATGGAAGACATGTGTCATTTATTCTTTACTGGATCACAACATTTGACCTGATGCCAGGGAAACAAAGGGCTATAGTTTATTTTTGTTTTTCGATTGTCGCTTTTTTTGAACCATCAGGCGGACTTTGGAGAGGATACGGCCAGCTGTAAGGGGACGGAGGAGGCTGGATGTTTTTAACATCATGTGTGCAATCTATGAAGGTTGCACACTTGATGTTAAATTATTTTTTTAAAGCCTGATGGTCCAAAATATCTACTGCTTAGTGACCCTTTGTGTCGCGGTCACACAGACTTTCGTATTGGCGTTGCACACCAGTTTCTTGCTCTTGCTGTGAGCAAGAAACAGGTCCTATCTCTAAGGAAGAAGAAATTTGCCAAGACTCTTTGGGTGCCAAAGAAGACAGGCACTTAATGGACAAGGAGGACCCTGGCGTTTTGTGCAACCATTGGATCGTGGGATGAGTCTTTGAGCGCTCTGGATGACCCAAAGGCAGACGGTCAGGAGTTCTGGAACATCAGATGGTTTAAAGGTAGGCAGATATATTCTTTAAACCATATTTAAGCCCATTGCTTTTCCTTTGCATCATCAATGTGGTCCAGAAATGGAAGACATGTGTCATTTATCCTTTACTGGATCACAACATTTGACCTGATGCCAGGGAAACAAAGGGCTATAGTTTATTTTTGTTTTTCGATTGTCGCTTTTTTTGAACCATCAGGCGGACTTTGGAGAGGATACGGCCAGCTGTAAGGGGACGGAGGAGGCTGGATGTTTTTAACATCATGTGTGCAATCTATGAAGGTTGCACACTTGATGTTAAATTATTTTTTTAAAGCCTGATGGTCCAAAATATCTACTGCTTAGTGACCCTTTGTGTCGCGGTCACACAGACTTTCGTATTGGCGTTGCACACCAGTTTCTTGCTCTTGCTGTGAGCAAGAAACAGGTCATATCTCTAAGGAAGAAGAAATTTGCCAAGACTCTTTGGGTGCCAAAGAAGACAGGCACTTAATGGACAAGGAGGACCCTGGCGTTTTGTGCAACCATTGGATCGTGGGATGAGTCTTTGAGCGCTCTGGATGACCCAAAAGCAGACGGTCAGGAGTTCTGGAACATCAGATGGTTTAAAGGTAGGCAGATATATTCTTTAAACCATATTTAAGCCCATTGCTTTTCCTTTGCATCATCAATGTGGTCCAGAAATGGAAGACATGTGTCATTTATTCTTTACTGGATCACAACATTTGACCTGATGCCAGGGAAACAAAGGGCTATCGTTTATTTTTGTTTTTCGATTGTCGCTTTTTTTGAACCATCAGGCGGACTTTGGAGAGGATACGGCCAGCTGTAAGGGGACAGAGGAGGCTGGATGTTTTTAACATCATGTGTGCAATCTATGAAGGTTCCACACTTGATGTTAAATTATTTTTTTAAGTCCTGATGGTCCAAAATATCTACTGCTTAGTGACCCTTTGTGTCGCGGTCACAGAGACTTTTCGTATTGGCGTTGCACACCAGTTTCTTGCTCTTGCTGTGAGCAAGAAACAGGTCATATCTCTTAGGAAGAAGAAAATTTCCAAGACTCTTTGGGTGCCAAAGAAGACCGGCACTTAATGGACAAGGAGGACCCTGTCGTTTTGTGCAACCATTGGATCGTGGGATGAGTCTTTGAGCGCTCTGGATGACCCAAAGGCAGACGGTCAGGAGTTCTGGAACATCAGATGGTTCAAAGGTAGGCAGATATATTCTTTAAACCATATTTAAGCCCATTGCTTTTCCTTTGCATCATCAATGTGGTCCAGAAATGGAAGGCATGTGTCATTTATTCTTTACTGGATCACAACATTTGACCTGATGCCAGGGAAACAAAGGGCTATCGTTTATTTTTGTTTTTCGATTGTCGCTTTTTTTGAACCATCAGGCGGACTTTGGAGAGGATACGGCCAGCTGTAAGGGGACGGAGGAGGCTGGATGTTTTTAACATCATGTGTGCAATCTATGAAGGTTGCACACTTGATGTTAAATTATTTTTTTAAAGCCTGATGGTCCAAAATATCTACTGCTTAGTGACCCTTTGTGTTGCGGTCACACAGACTTTCGTATTGGCGTTGCACACCAGTTTCTTGCTCTTGCTGTGAGCAAGAAACAGGTCCTATCTCTAAGGAAGAAGAAATTTGCCAAGACTCTTTGGGTGCCAAAGAAGACAGGCACTTAATGGACAAGGAGGACCCTGGCGTTTTGTGCAACCATTGGATCGTGGGATGAGTCTTTGAGCGCTCTTGATGACCCAAAGGCAGACGGTCAGGAGTTCTGGAACATCAGATGGTTTAAAGGTAGGCAGATATATTCTTTAAACCATATTTAAGCCCATTGCTTTTCCTATGCATCATCAATGTGGTCCAGAAATGGAAGACATGTGTCATTTATTCTTTACTGGATCACAATATTTGACCTGATGCCAGGGAAACAAAGGGCTATCGTTTATTTTTGTTTTTCGATTGTCGCTTTTTTTGAACCATCAGGCGGACTTTGGAGAGGATACGGCCAGCTGTAAGGGGACGGAGGAGGCTGGATGTTTTTAACATCATGTGTGCAATCTATAAAGGTTGCACATATGATGTTAAACTAATTTTTTAAAGCCTAATGGTCCAAAATATCTACTGCTTGTGACCCTTTGTGTCAAGGTCACAGAGACTTTTCGTATTGGCGTTGCACACCAGTTTCTTGCTCTTGCTGTGAGCAAGAAACAGGTCCTATCTCTAAGGAAGAAGAAATTTCCCAAGACTCTTTGGGTGCCAAAGAAGACAGGCACTTAATGGACAAGGAGGACCCTGGCGTTTTGTGCAACCATTGGATCGTGGGATGAGTCTTTGAGCGCTCTGGATGACCCAAAAGCAGACGGTCAGGAGTTCTGGAACATCAGATGGTTTAAAGGTAGGCAGATATATTCTTTAAACCATATTTAAGCCCATTGCTTTTCCTTTGCATCATCAATGTGGTCCAGAAATGGAAGACATGTGTCATTTATTCTTTACTGGATCACAATATTTGACCTGATGCCAGGGAAACAAAGGGCTATCGTTTATTTTTGTTTTTCGATTGTCGCTTTTTTTGAACCATCAGGCGGACTTTGGAGAGGATACGGCCAGCTGTAAGGGGACGGAGGAGGCTGGATGTTTTTAACATCATGTGTGCAATCTATGAAGGTTGCACACTTGATGTTAAATTATTTTTTTAAAGCCTGATGGTCCAAAATATCTACTGCTTAGTGACCCTTTGTGTCGCGGTCACACAGACTTTCGTATTGGCGTTGCACACCAGTTTCTTGCTCTTGCTGTGAGCAAGAAACAGGTCCTATCTCTAAGGAAGAAGAAATTTGCCAAGACTCTTTGGGTGCCAAAGAAGACAGGCACTTAATGGACAAGGAGGACCCTTGCGTTTTGTGCAACCATTGGATCGTGGGATGAGTCTTTGAGCGCTCTTGATGACCCAAAGGCAGACGGTCAGGAGTTCTGGAACATCAGATGGTTTAAAGGTAGGCAGATATATTCTTTAAACCATATTTAAGCCCATTGTTTTTCCTTTGCATCATCAATGTGGTCCAGAAATGGAAGACATGTGTCATTTATTCTTTACTGGATCACAATATTTGACCTAATGCCAGGGAAACAAAGGGCTATCGTTTATTTTTGTTTTTCCATTGTCGCTTATTTTGAACCATCAGGCGGACTTTGGAGAGGATACGGCCAGCTGTAAGGGGACGGAGGAGGCTGGATGTTTTTAACATCATGTGTGCAATCTATGAAGGTTGCACACTTGATGTTAAATTATTTTTTTAAAGCCTGATGGTCCAAAATATCTACTGCTTAGTGACCCTTTGTGTCGCGGTCACACAGACTTTCGTATTGGCGTTGCACACCAGTTTCTTGCTCTTGCTGTGAGCAAGAAACAGGTCATATCTCTAAGGAAGAAGAAATTTGCCAAGACTCTTTGGGTGCCAAAGAAGACAGGCACTTAATGGACAAGGAGGACCCTGGCGTTTTGTGCAACCATTGGATCGTTGGATGAGTCTTTGAGTGCTCTTAATGACCCAAAGCAGACGGTCAGGAGTTCTGGAACATCAGATGGTTTAAAGGTAGGCAGATATATTCTTTAAACCATATTTAAGCCCATTGCTTTTCCTTTGCATCATCAATGTGGTCCAGAAATGGAAGACATGTGTCATTTATTCTTTATTGGATCACAACATTTGACCTGATGCCAGGGAAACAAAGGGCTATCGTTTATTTTTGCTTTTCGATTGTCGCTTTTTTTGAACCATCAGGCGGACTTTGGAGAGGATACGGCCAGCTGTAAGGGGACGGAGGAGGCTGGATGTTTTTAACATCATGTGTGCAATCTATGAAGGTTCCACACTTGATGTTAAATTATTTTTTTAAGTCCTGATGGTCCAAAATATCTACTGCTTAGTGACCCTTTGTGTCGCGGTCACAGAGACTTTTCGTATTGGCGTTGCACACCAGTTTCTTGCTCTTGCTGTGAGCAAGAAACAGGTCATATCTCTTAGGAAGAAGAAAATTTCCAAGACTCTTTGGGTGCCAAAGAAGACCGGCACTTAATGGACAAGGAGGACCCTGTCGTTTTGTGCAACCATTGGATCGTGGGATGAGTCTTTGAGCGCTCTGGATGACCCAAAGGCAGACGGTCAGGAGTTCTGGAACATCAGATGGTTTAAAGGTAGGCAGATATATTCTTTAAACCATATTTAAGCCCATTGCTTTTCCTTTGCATCATCAATGTGGTCCAGAAATGGAAGGCATGTGTCATTTATTCTTTACTGGATCACAACATTTGACCTGATGCCAGGGAAACAAAGGGCTATCGTTTATTTTTGTTTTTCGATTGTCGCTTTTTTTGAACCATCAGGCGGACTTTGGAGAGGATACGGCCAGCTGTAAGGGGACGGAGGAGGCTGGATGTTTTTAACATCATGTGTGCAATCTATGAAGGTTGCACACTTGATGTTAAATTATTTTTTTAAAGCCTGATGGTCCAAAATATCTACTGCTTAGTGACCCTTTGTGTGGCGGTCACACAGACTTTCGTATTGGCGTTGCACACCAGTTTCTTGCTCTTGCTGTGAGCAAGAAACAGGTCCTATCTCTAAGGAAGAAGAAATTTGCCAAGACTCTTTGGGTGCCAAAGAAGACAGGCACTTAATGGACAAGGAGGACCCTGGCGTTTTGTGCAACCATTGGATCGTGGGATGAGTCTTTGAGCGCTCTTGATGACCCAAAGGCAGACGGTCAGGAGTTCTGGAACATCAGATGGTTTAAAGGTAGGCAGATATATTCTTTAAACCATATTTAAGCCCATTGCTTTTTCTATGCATCATCAATGTGGTCCAGAAATGGAAGACATGTGTCATTTATTCTTTACTGGATCACAATATTTGACCTGATGCCAGGGAAACAAAGGGCTATCGTTTATTTTTGTTTTTCGATTGTCGCTTTTTTTGAACCATCAGGCGGACTTTGGAGAGGATACGGCCAGCTGTAAGGGGACGGAGGAGGCTGGATGTTTTTAACATCATGTGTGCAATCTATAAAGGTTGCACATATGATGTTAAACTAATTTTTTAAAGCCTAATGGTCCAAAATATCTACTGCTTGTGACCATTTGTGTCAAGGTCACAGAGACTTTTCGTATTGGCGTTGCACACCAGTTTCTTGCTCTTGCTGTGAGCAAGAAACAGGTCAAATCTCTAAGGAAGAAGAAAATTGCCAAGACTCTTTGGGTGCCAAAGAAGACAGGCACTTAATGGACAAGGAGGACCCTTGCGTTTTGTGCAACCATTGGATCGTGGGATGAGTCTTTGAGCGCTCTTGATGACCCAAAGGCAGACGGTCAGGAGTTCTGGAACATCAGATGTTTTACAGGTATGCAGATATATTCTTTAAACCATATTTAAGCCCATTGCTTTTCCTTTGCATCATCAATGTGGTCCAGAAATGGAAGACATGTGTCATTTATTCTTTACTGGATCACAACATTTGACCTGATGCCAGGGAAACAAAGGGCTATCGTTTATTTTTGTTTTTCGATTGTCGCTTTTTTTGAACCATCAGGCGGACTTTGGAGAGGATACGGCCAGCTGTAAGGGGACGGAGGATGGATGTTTTTAACATCATGTGTGCAATCTATGAAGGTTGCACACTTGATGTTAAATTATTTTTTTAAAGCCTGATGGTCCAAAATATCTACTGCTTAGTGACCCTTTGTGTCGCGGTCACACAGACTTTCGTATTGGCGTTGCACACCAGTTTCTTGCTCTTGCTGTGAGCAAGAAACAGGTCCTATCTCTAAGGAAGAAGAAATTTGCCAAGACTCTTTGGGTGCCAAAGAAGACAGGCACTTAATGGACAAGGAGGACCCTGGCGTTTTGTGCAACCATTGGATCGTGGGATGAGTCTTTGAGCGCTCTTGATGACCCAAAGGCAGACGGTCAGGAGTTCTGGAACATCAGATGGTTTAAAGGTAGGCAGATATATTCTTTAAACCATATTTAAGCCCATTGCTTTTTCTATGCATCATCAATGTGGTCCAGAAATGGAAGACATGTGTCATTTATTCTTTACTGGATCACAATATTTGACCTGATGCCAGGGAAACAAAGGGCTATCGTTTATTTTTGTTTTTCGATTGTCGCTTTTTTTGAACCATCAGGCGGACTTTGGAGAGGATACGGCCAGCTGTAAGGGGACGGAGGAGGCTGGATGTTTTTAACATCATGTGTGCAATCTATAAAGGTTGCACATATGATGTTAAACTAATTTTTTAAAGCCTAATGGTCCAAAATATCTACTGCTTGTGACCATTTGTGTCAAGGTCACAGAGACTTTTCGTATTGGCGTTGCACACCAGTTTCTTGCTCTTGCTGTGAGCAAGAAACAGGTCAAATCTCTAAGGAAGAAGAAAATTGCCAAGACTCTTTGGGTGCCAAAGAAGACAGGCACTTAATGGACAAGGAGGACCCTTGCGTTTTGTGCAACCATTGGATCGTGGGATGAGTCTTTGAGCGCTCTTGATGACCCAAAGGCAGACGGTCAGGAGTTCTGGAACATCAGATGTTTTACAGGTATGCAGATATATTCTTTAAACCATATTTAAGCCCATTGCTTTTCCTTTGCATCATCAATGTGGTCCAGAAATGGAAGACATGTGTCATTTATTCTTTACTGGATCACAACATTTGACCTGATGCCAGGGAAACAAAGGGCTATCGTTTATTTTTGTTTTTCGATTGTCGCTTTTTTTGAACCATCAGGCGGACTTTGGAGAGGATACGGCCAGCTGTAAGGGGACGGAGGATGGATGTTTTTAACATCATGTGTGCAATCTATGAAGGTTGCACACTTGATGTTAAATTATTTTTTTAAAGCCTGATGGTCCAAAATATCTACTGCTTAGTGACCCTTTGTGTCGCGGTCACACAGACTTTCGTATTGGCGTTGCACACCAGTTTCTTGCTCTTGCTGTGAGCAAGAAACAGGTCCTATCTCTAAGGAAGAAGAAATTTGCCAAGACTCTTTGGGTGCCAAAGAAGACAGGCACTTAATGGACAAGGAGGACCCTTGCGTTTTGTGCAACCATTGGATCGTGGGATGAGTCTTTGAGCGCTCTTGATGACCCAAAGGCAGACGGTCAGGAGTTCTGGAACATCAGATGTTTTACAGGTATGCAGATATATTCTTTAAACCATATTTAAGCCCATTGCTTTTCCTTTGCATCATCAATGTGGTCCAGAAATGGAAGACATGTGTCATTTATTCTTTACTGGATCACAACATTTGACCTGATGCCAGGGAAACAAAGGGCTATCGTTTATTTTTGTTTTTCGATTGTCGCTTTTTTTGAACCATCAGGCGGACTTTGGAGAGGATACGGCCAGCTGTAAGGGGACGGAGGAGGATGGATGTTTTTAACATCATGTGTGCAATCTATGAAGGTTGCACACTTGATGTTAAATTATTTTTTTAAAGCCTGATGGTCCAAAATATCTACTGCTTAGTGACCCTTTGTGTCGCGGTCACACAGACTTTCGTATTGGCGTTGCACACCAGTTTCTTGCTCTTGCTGTGAGCAAGAAACAGGTCCTATCTCTAAGGAAGAAGAAATTTGCCAAGACTCTTTGGGTGCCAAAGAAGACAGGCACTTAATGGACAAGGAGGACCCTGGCGTTTTGTGCAACCATTGGATCGTGGGATGAGTCTTTGAGAGCTCTGGATGACCCAAAAGCAGACGGTCAGGAGTTCTGGAACATCAGATGGTTTAAAGGTAGGCAGATATATTCTTTAAACCATATTTAAGCCCATTGTTTTTCCTTTGCATCATCAATGTGGTCCAGAAATGGAAGACATGTGTCATTTATTCTTTACTGGATCACAATATTTGACCTGATGCCAGGGAAAAAAAGGGCTATCGTTTATTTTTGTTTTTCGATTGTCGCTTTTTTTGAACCATCAGGCGGACTTTGGAGAGGATACGGCCAGCTGTAAGGGGACGGAGGAGGCTGGATGTTTTTAACATCATGTGTGCAATCTATAAAGGTTGCACATATGATGTTAAACTAATTTTTTAAAGCCTAATGGTCCAAAATATCTACTGCTTGTGACCATTTGTGTCAAGGTCACAGAGACTTTTCGTATTGGCGTTGCACACCAGTTACTTGCTCTTGCTGTGAGCAAGAAACAGGTCAAATCTCTAAGGAAGAAGAAAATTGCCAAGACTCTTTGGGTGCCAAAGAAGACAGGCACTTAATGGACAAGGAGGACCCTTGCGTTTTGTGCAACCATTGGATCGTGGGATGAGTCTTTGAGCGCTCTTGATGACCCAAAGGCAGACGGTCAGGAGTTCTGGAACATCAGATGTTTTACAGGTATGCAGATATATTCTTTAAACCATATTTAAGCCCATTGCTTTTCCTTTGCATCATCAATGTGGTCCAGAAATGGAAGACATGTGTCTTTTATTCTTTACTGGATCACAACATTTGACCTGATGCCAGGGAAACAAAGGGCTATCGTTTATTTTTGTTTTTCGATTGTCGCTTTTTTTGAACCATCAGGCGGACTTTGGAGAGGATACGGCCAGCTGTAAGGGGACGGAGGAGGATGGATGTTTTTAACATCATGTGTGCAATCTATGAAGGTTGCACACTTGATGTTAAATTATTTTTTTAAAGCCTGATGGTCCAAAATATCTACTGCTTAGTGACCCTCTGTGTCACGGTCACACAGACTTTCGTATTGGCGTTGCACACCAGTTTCTTGCTCTTGCTGTGAGCAAGAAACAGGTCATATCTCTAAGGAAGAAGAAAATTGCCAAGACTCTTTGGGTGCCAAAGAAGACAGGCACTTAATGGACAAGGAGGACCCTGGTGTTTTGTGCAACCATTGGATCGTGGGATGAGTCTTTGAGCGCTCTGGATGACCCAAAAGCAGACGGTCAGGAGTTCTGGAACATCAGATGGTTTAAAGGTAGGCAGATATATTCTTTAAACCATATTTAAGCCCATTGCTTTTCCTTTGCATCATCAATGTGGTCCAGAAATGGAAGACATGTGTCATTTATTCTTTATTGGATCACAACATTTGACCTGATGCCAGGGAAACAAAGGGCTATCGTTTATTTTTGCTTTTCGATTGTCGCTTTTTTTGAACCATCAGGCGGACTTTGGAGAGGATACGGCCAGCTGTAAGGGGACGGAGGAGGCTGGATGTTTTTAACATCATGTGTGCAATCTATGAAGGTTCCACACTTGATGTTAAATTATTTTTTTAAGTCCTGATGGTCCAAAATATCTACTGCTTAGTGACCCTTTGTGTCGCGGTCACAGAGACTTTTCGTATTGGCGTTGCACACCAGTTTCTTGCTCTTGCTGTGAGCAAGAAACAGGTCATATCTATTAGGAAGAAGAAAATTTCCAAGACTCTTTGGGTGCCAAAGAAGACCGGCACTTAATGGACAAGGAGGACCCTGTCGTTTTGTGCAACCATTGGATCGTGGGATGAGTCTTTGAGCGCTCTGGATGACCCAAAGGCAGACGGTCAGGAGTTCTGGAACATCAGATGGTTTAAAGGTAGGCAGATATATTCTTTAAACCATATTTAAGCCCATTGCTTTTCCTTTGCATCATCAATGTGGTCCAGAAATGGAAGACATGTGTCATTTATTCTTTACTGGATCACAACATTTGACCTGATGCCAGGGAAACAAAGGGCTATCGTTTATTTTTGTTTTTCGATTGTCGCTTTTTTTGAACCATCAGGCGGACTTTGGAGAGGATACGGCCAGCTGTAAGGGGACGGAGGAGGATGGATGTTTTTAACATCATGTGTGCAATCTATGAAGGTTGCACACTTGATGTTAAATTATTTTTTTAAAGCCTGATGGTCCAAAATATCTACTGCTTAGTGACCCTTTGTGTCGCGGTCACACAGACTTTCGTATTGGCGTTGCACACCAGTTTCTTGCTCTTGCTGTGAGCAAGAAACAGGTCCTATCTCTAAGGAAGAAGAAATTTGCCAAGACTCTTTGGGTGCCAAAGAAGACAGGCACTTAATGGACAAGGAGGACCCTGGCGTTTTGTGCAACCATTGGATCGTGGGATGAGTCTTTGAGAGCTCTGGATGACCCAAAAGCAGACGGTCAGGAGTTCTGGAACATCAGATGGTTTAAAGGTAGGCAGATATATTCTTTAAACCATATTTAAGCCCATTGTTTTTCCTTTGCATCATCAATGTGGTCCAGAAATGGAAGACATGTGTCATTTATTCTTTACTGGATCACAATATTTGACCTGATGCCAGGGAAAAAAAGGGCTATCGTTTATTTTTGTTTTTCGATTGTCGCTTTTTTTGAACCATCAGGCGGACTTTGGAGAGGATACGGCCAGCTGTAAGGGGACGGAGGAGGCTGGATGTTTTTAACATCATGTGTGCAATCTATAAAGGTTGCACATATGATGTTAAACTAATTTTTTAAAGCCTAATGGTCCAAAATATCTACTGCTTGTGACCATTTGTGTCAAGGTCACAGAGACTTTTCGTATTGGCGTTGCACACCAGTTACTTGCTCTTGCTGTGAGCAAGAAACAGGTCAAATCTCTAAGGAAGAAGAAAATTGCCAAGACTCTTTGGGTGCCAAAGAAGACAGGCACTTAATGGACAAGGAGGACCCTTGCGTTTTGTGCAACCATTGGATCGTGGGATGAGTCTTTGAGCGCTCTTGATGACCCAAAGGCAGACGGTCAGGAGTTCTGGAACATCAGATGTTTTACAGGTATGCAGATATATTCTTTAAACCATATTTAAGCCCATTGCTTTTCCTTTGCATCATCAATGTGGTCCAGAAATGGAAGACATGTGTCTTTTATTCTTTACTGGATCACAACATTTGACCTGATGCCAGGGAAACAAAGGGCTATCGTTTATTTTTGTTTTTCGATTGTCGCTTTTTTTGAACCATCAGGCGGACTTTGGAGAGGATACGGCCAGCTGTAAGGGGACGGAGGAGGATGGATGTTTTTAACATCATGTGTGCAATCTATGAAGGTTGCACACTTGATGTTAAATTATTTTTTTAAAGCCTGATGGTCCAAAATATCTACTGCTTAGTGACCCTCTGTGTCACGGTCACACAGACTTTCGTATTGGCGTTGCACACCAGTTTCTTGCTCTTGCTGTGAGCAAGAAACAGGTCATATCTCTAAGGAAGAAGAAAATTGCCAAGACTCTTTGGGTGCCAAAGAAGACAGGCACTTAATGGACAAGGAGGACCCTGGTGTTTTGTGCAACCATTGGATCGTGGGATGAGTCTTTGAGCGCTCTTGATGACCCAAAAGCAGACGGTCAGGAGTTCTGGAACATCAGATGGTTTAAAGGTAGGCAGATATATTCTTTAAACCATATTTAAGCCCATTGCTTTTCCTTTGCATCATCAATGTGGTCCAGAAATGGAAGACATGTGTCATTTATTCTTTATTGGATCACAACATTTGACCTGATGCCAGGGAAACAAAGGGCTATCGTTTATTTTTGCTTTTCGATTGTCGCTTTTTTTGAACCATCAGGCGGACTTTGGAGAGGATACGGCCAGCTGTAAGGGGACGGAGGAGGCTGGATGTTTTTAACATCATGTGTGCAATCTATGAAGGTTCCACACTTGATGTTAAATTATTTTTTTAAGTCCTGATGGTCCAAAATATCTACTGCTTAGTGACCCTTTGTGTCGCGGTCACAGAGACTTTTCGTATTGGCGTTGCACACCAGTTTCTTGCTCTTGCTGTGAGCAAGAAACAGGTCATATCTCTTAGGAAGAAGAAAATTTCCAAGACTCTTTGGGTGCCAAAGAAGACCGGCACTTAATGGACAAGGAGGACCCTGTCGTTTTGTGCAACCATTGGATCGTGGGATGAGTCTTTGAGCGCTCTGGATGACCCAAAGGCAGACGGTCAGGAGTTCTGGAACATCAGATGGTTTAAAGGTAGGCAGATATATTCTTTAAACCATATTTAAGCCCATTGCTTTTCCTTTGCATCATCAATGTGGTCCAGAAATGGAAGGCATGTGTCATTTATTCTTTACTGGATCACAACATTTGACCTGATGCCAGGGAAACAAAGGGCTATCGTTTATTTTTGTTTTTCGATTGTCGCTTTTTTTGAACCATCAGGCGGACTTTGGAGAGGATACGGCCAGCTGTAAGGGGACGGAGGAGGCTGGATGTTTTTAACATCATGTGTGCAATCTATGAAGGTTGCACACTTGATGTTAAATTATTTTTTTAAAGCCTGATGGTCCAAAATATCTACTGCTTAGTGACCCTTTGTGTGGCGGTCACACAGACTTTCGTATTGGCGTTGCACACCAGTTTCTTGCTCTTGCTGTGAGCAAGAAACAGGTCCTATCTCTAAGGAAGAAGAAATTTGCCAAGACTCTTTGGGTGCCAAAGAAGACAGGCACTTAATGGACAAGGAGGACCCTGGCGTTTTGTGCAACCATTGGATCGTGGGATGAGTCTTTGAGCGCTCTTGATGACCCAAAGGCAGACGGTCAGGAGTTCTGGAACATCAGATGGTTTAAAGGTAGGCAGATATATTCTTTAAACCATATTTAAGCCCATTGCTTTTTCTATGCATCATCAATGTGGTCCAGAAATGGAAGACATGTGTCATTTATTCTTTACTGGATCACAATATTTGACCTGATGCCAGGGAAACAAAGGGCTATCGTTTATTTTTGTTTTTCGATTGTCGCTTTTTTTGAACCATCAGGCGGACTTTGGAGAGGATACGGCCAGCTGTAAGGGGACGGAGGAGGCTGGATGTTTTTAACATCATGTGTGCAATCTATAAAGGTTGCACATATGATGTTAAACTAATTTTTTAAAGCCTAATGGTCCAAAATATCTACTGCTTGTGACCATTTGTGTCAAGGTCACAGAGACTTTTCGTATTGGCGTTGCACACCAGTTTCTTGCTCTTGCTGTGAGCAAGAAACAGGTCAAATCTCTAAGGAAGAAGAAAATTGCCAAGACTCTTTGGGTGCCAAAGAAGACAGGCACTTAATGGACAAGGAGGACCCTTGCGTTTTGTGCAACCATTGGATCGTGGGATGAGTCTTTGAGCGCTCTTGATGACCCAAAGGCAGACGGTCAGGAGTTCTGGAACATCAGATGTTTTACAGGTATGCAGATATATTCTTTAAACCATATTTAAGCCCATTGCTTTTCCTTTGCATCATCAATGTGGTCCAGAAATGGAAGACATGTGTCATTTATTCTTTACTGGATCACAACATTTGACCTGATGCCAGGGAAACAAAGGGCTATCGTTTATTTTTGTTTTTCGATTGTCGCTTTTTTTGAACCATCAGGCGGACTTTGGAGAGGATACGGCCAGCTGTAAGGGGACGGAGGATGGATGTTTTTAACATCATGTGTGCAATCTATGAAGGTTGCACACTTGATGTTAAATTATTTTTTTAAAGCCTGATGGTCCAAAATATCTACTGCTTAGTGACCCTTTGTGTCGCGGTCACACAGACTTTCGTATTGGCGTTGCACACCAGTTTCTTGCTCTTGCTGTGAGCAAGAAACAGGTCCTATCTCTAAGGAAGAAGAAATTTGCCAAGACTCTTTGGGTGCCAAAGAAGACAGGCACTTAATGGACAAGGAGGACCCTTGCGTTTTGTGCAACCATTGGATCGTGGGATGAGTCTTTGAGCGCTCTTGATGACCCAAAGGCAGACGGTCAGGAGTTCTGGAACATCAGATGTTTTACAGGTATGCAGATATATTCTTTAAACCATATTTAAGCCCATTGCTTTTCCTTTGCATCATCAATGTGGTCCAGAAATGGAAGACATGTGTCATTTATTCTTTACTGGATCACAACATTTGACCTGATGCCAGGGAAACAAAGGGCTATCGTTTATTTTTGTTTTTCGATTGTCGCTTTTTTTGAACCATCAGGCGGACTTTGGAGAGGATACGGCCAGCTGTAAGGGGACGGAGGAGGATGGATGTTTTTAACATCATGTGTGCAATCTATGAAGGTTGCACACTTGATGTTAAATTATTTTTTTAAAGCCTGATGGTCCAAAATATCTACTGCTTAGTGACCCTTTGTGTCGCGGTCACACAGACTTTCGTATTGGCGTTGCACACCAGTTTCTTGCTCTTGCTGTGAGCAAGAAACAGGTCCTATCTCTAAGGAAGAAGAAATTTGCCAAGACTCTTTGGGTGCCAAAGAAGACAGGCACTTAATGGACAAGGAGGACCCTGGCGTTTTGTGCAACCATTGGATCGTGGGATGAGTCTTTGAGAGCTCTGGATGACCCAAAAGCAGACGGTCAGGAGTTCTGGAACATCAGATGGTTTAAAGGTAGGCAGATATATTCTTTAAACCATATTTAAGCCCATTGTTTTTCCTTTGCATCATCAATGTGGTCCAGAAATGGAAGACATGTGTCATTTATTCTTTACTGGATCACAATATTTGACCTGATGCCAGGGAAAAAAAGGGCTATCGTTTATTTTTGTTTTTCGATTGTCGCTTTTTTTGAACCATCAGGCGGACTTTGGAGAGGATACGGCCAGCTGTAAGGGGACGGAGGAGGCTGGATGTTTTTAACATCATGTGTGCAATCTATAAAGGTTGCACATATGATGTTAAACTAATTTTTTAAAGCCTAATGGTCCAAAATATCTACTGCTTGTGACCATTTGTGTCAAGGTCACAGAGACTTTTCGTATTGGCGTTGCACACCAGTTACTTGCTCTTGCTGTGAGCAAGAAACAGGTCAAATCTCTAAGGAAGAAGAAAATTGCCAAGACTCTTTGGGTGCCAAAGAAGACAGGCACTTAATGGACAAGGAGGACCCTTGCGTTTTGTGCAACCATTGGATCGTGGGATGAGTCTTTGAGCGCTCTTGATGACCCAAAGGCAGACGGTCAGGAGTTCTGGAACATCAGATGTTTTACAGGTATGCAGATATATTCTTTAAACCATATTTAAGCCCATTGCTTTTCCTTTGCATCATCAATGTGGTCCAGAAATGGAAGACATGTGTCTTTTATTCTTTACTGGATCACAACATTTGACCTGATGCCAGGGAAACAAAGGGCTATCGTTTATTTTTGTTTTTCGATTGTCGCTTTTTTTGAACCATCAGGCGGACTTTGGAGAGGATACGGCCAGCTGTAAGGGGACGGAGGAGGATGGATGTTTTTAACATCATGTGTGCAATCTATGAAGGTTGCACACTTGATGTTAAATTATTTTTTTAAAGCCTGATGGTCCAAAATATCTACTGCTTAGTGACCCTCTGTGTCACGGTCACACAGACTTTCGTATTGGCGTTGCACACCAGTTTCTTGCTCTTGCTGTGAGCAAGAAACAGGTCATATCTCTAAGGAAGAAGAAAATTGCCAAGACTCTTTGGGTGCCAAAGAAGACAGGCACTTAATGGACAAGGAGGACCCTGGTGTTTTGTGCAACCATTGGATCGTGGGATGAGTCTTTGAGCGCTCTTGATGACCCAAAAGCAGACGGTCAGGAGTTCTGGAACATCAGATGGTTTAAAGGTAGGCAGATATATTCTTTAAACCATATTTAAGCCCATTGCTTTTCCTTTGCATCATCAATGTGGTCCAGAAATGGAAGACATGTGTCATTTATTCTTTATTGGATCACAACATTTGACCTGATGCCAGGGAAACAAAGGGCTATCGTTTATTTTTGCTTTTCGATTGTCGCTTTTTTTGAACCATCAGGCGGACTTTGGAGAGGATACGGCCAGCTGTAAGGGGACGGAGGAGGCTGGATGTTTTTAACATCATGTGTGCAATCTATGAAGGTTCCACACTTGATGTTAAATTATTTTTTTAAGTCCTGATGGTCCAAAATATCTACTGCTTAGTGACCCTTTGTGTCGCGGTCACAGAGACTTTTCGTATTGGCGTTGCACACCAGTTTCTTGCTCTTGCTGTGAGCAAGAAACAGGTCATATCTATTAGGAAGAAGAAAATTTCCAAGACTCTTTGGGTGCCAAAGAAGACCGGCACTTAATGGACAAGGAGGACCCTGTCGTTTTGTGCAACCATTGGATCGTGGGATGAGTCTTTGAGCGCTCTGGATGACCCAAAGGCAGACGGTCAGGAGTTCTGGAACATCAGATGGTTTAAAGGTAGGCAGATATATTCTTTAAACCATATTTAAGCCCATTGCTTTTCCTATGCATCATCAATGTGGTCCAGAAATGGAAGACATGTGTCATTTATTCTTTACTGGATCACAATATTTGACCTGATGCCAGGGAAACAAAGGGCTATCGTTTATTTTTGTTTTTCGATTGTCGCTTTTTTTGAACCATCAGGCGGACTTTGGAGAGGATACGGCCAGCTGTAAGGGGACGGAGGAGGCTGGATGTTTTTAACATCATGTGTGCAATCTATAAAGGTTGCACATATGATGTTAAACTAATTTTTTAAAGCCTAATGGTCCAAAATATCTACTGCTTGTGACCATTTGTGTCAAGGTCACAGAGACTTTTCGTATTGGCGTTGCACACCAGTTTCTTGCTCTTGCTGTGAGCAAGAAACAGGTCAAATCTCTAAGGAAGAAGAAAATTGCCAAGACTCTTTGGGTGCCAAAGAAGACAGGCACTTAATGGACAAGGAGGAACCTGGCGTTTTGTGCAACCATTGGATCGTGGGATGAGTCTTTGAGCGCTCTGGATGACCCAAAAGCAGACGGTCAGGAGTTCTGGAACATCAGATGGTTTAAAGGTAGGCAGATATATTCTTTAAACCATATTTAAGCCCATTGCTTTTCCTTTGCATCATCAATGTGGTCCAGAAATGGAAGACATGTGTCATTTATTCTTTACTGGATCACAATATTTGACCTGATGCCAGGGAAACAAAGGGCTATCGTTTATTTTTGTTTTTCCATTGTCGCTTTTTTTGAACCATCAGGCGGACTTTGGAGAGGATACGGCCAGCTGTAAGGGGACGGAGGAGGCTGGATGTTTTCAACATCATGTGTGCAATCTATGAAGGTTGCACACTTGATGTTAAATTATTTTTTTAAAGCCTGATGGTCCAAAATATCTACTGCTTAGTGACCCTTTGTGTCGCGGTCACACAGACTTTCGTATTGGCGTTGCACACCAGTTTCTTGCTCTTGCTGTGAGCAAGAAACAGGTCCTATCTCTAAGGAAGAAGAAATTTGCCAAGACTCTTTGGGTGCCAAAGAAGACAGGCACTTAATGGACAAGGAGGACCCTTGCGTTTTGTGCAACCATTGGATCGTGGGATGAGTCTTTGAGCGCTCTTGATGACCCAAAGGCAGACGGTCAGGAGTTCTGGAACATCAGATGTTTTACAGGTATGCAGATATATTCTTTAAACCATATTTAAGCCCATTGCTTTTCCTTTGCATCATCAATGTGGTCCAGAAATGGAAGACATGTGTCATTTATTCTTTACTGGATCACAACATTTGACCTGATGCCAGGGAAACAAAGGGCTATCGTTTATTTTTGTTTTTCGATTGTCGCTTTTTTTGAACCATCAGGCGGACTTTGGAGAGGATACGGCCAGCTGTAAGGGGACGGAGGAGGATGGATGTTTTTAACATCATGTGTGCAATCTATGAAGGTTGCACACTTGATGTTAAATTATTTTTTTAAAGCCTGATGGTCCAAAATATCTACTGCTTAGTGACCCTTTGTGTCGCGGTCACACAGACTTTCGTATTGGCGTTGCACACCAGTTTCTTGCTCTTGCTGTGAGCAAGAAACAGGTCATATCTCTAAGGAAGAAGAAAATTGCCAAGACTCTTTGGGTGCCAAAGAAGACAGGCACTTAATGGACAAGGAGGACCCTGGCGTTTTGTGCAACCATTGGATCGTGGGATGAGTCTTTGAGCGCTCTGGATGACCCAAAAGCAGACGGTCAGGAGTTCTGGAACATCAGATGGTTTAAAGGTAGGCAGATATATTCTTTAAACCATATTTAAGCCCATTGCTTTTCCTTTGCATCATCAATGTGGTCCAGAAATGGAAGACATGTGTCATTTATTCTTTACTGGATCACAATATTTGACCTGATGCCAGGGAAACAAAGGGCTATCGTTTATTTTTGTTTTTCCATTGTCGCTTATTTTGAACCATCAGGCGGACTTTGGAGAGGATACGGCCAGCTGTAAGGGGACGGAGGAGGCTGGATGTTTTTAACATCATGTGTGCAATCTATGAAGGTTGCACACTTGATGTTAAATTATTTTTTTAAAGCCTGATGGTCCAAAATATCTACTGCTTAGTGACCCTTTGTGTCGCGGTCACACAGACTTTCGTATTGGCGTTGCACACCAGTTTCTTGCTCTTGCTGTGAGCAAGAAACAGGTCATATCTCTAAGGAAGAAGAAATTTGCCAAGACTCTTTGGGTGCCAAAGAAGACAGGCACTTAATGGACAAGGAGGACCCTGGCGTTTTGTGCAACCATTGGATCGTTGGATGAGTCTTTGAGTGCTCTTAATGACCCAAAGCAGACGGTCAGGAGTTCTGGAACATCAGATGGTTTAAAGGTAGGCAGATATATTCTTTAAACCATATTTAAGCCCATTGCTTTTCCTTTGCATCATCAATGTGGTCCAGAAATGGAAGACATGTGTCATTTATTCTTTATTGGATCACAACATTTGACCTGATGCCAGGGAAACAAAGGGCTATCGTTTATTTTTGTTTTTCGATTGTCGCTTTTTTTGAACCATCAGGCGGACTTTGGAGAGGATACGGCCAGCTGTAAGGGGACGGAGGAGGCTGGATGTTTTTAACATCATGTGTGCAATCTATGAAGGTTCCACACTTGATGTTAAATTATTTTTTTAGGTCCTGATGGTCCAAAATATCTACTGCTTAGTGACCCTTTGTGTCGCGGTCACAGAGACTTTTCGTATTGGCGTTGCACACCAGTTTCTTGCTCTTGCTGTGAGCAAGAAACAGGTCAAATCTCTAAGGAAGAAGAAAATTGCCAAGACTCTTTGGGTGCCAAAGAAGACAGGCACTTAATGGACAAGGAGGACCCTTGCGTTTTGTGCAACCATTGGATCGTGGGATGAGTCTTTGAGCGCTCTTGATGACCCAAAGGCAGACGGTCAGGAGTTCTGGAACATCAGATGTTTTACAGGTATGCAGATATATTCTTTAAACCATATTTAAGCCCATTGCTTTTCCTTTGCATCATCAATGTGGTCCAGAAATGGAAGACATGTGTCATTTATTCTTTACTGGATCACAACATTTGACCTGATGCCAGGGAAACAAAGGGCTATCGTTTATTTTTGTTTTTCGATTGTCGCTTTTTTTGAACCATCAGGCGGACTTTGGAGAGGATACGGCCAGCTGTAAGGGGACGGAGGAGGATGGATGTTTTTAACATCATGTGTGCAATCTATGAAGGTTGCACACTTGATGTTAAATTATTTTTTTAAAGCCTGATGGTCCAAAATATCTACTGCTTAGTGACCCTCTGTGTCACGGTCACACAGACTTTCGTATTGGCGTTGCACACCAGTTTCTTGCTCTTGCTGTGAGCAAGAAACAGGTCATATCTCTAAGGAAGAAGAAAATTGCCAAGACTCTTTGGGTGCCAAAGAAGACAGGCACTTAATGGACAAGGAGGACCCTGGTGTTTTGTGCAACCATTGGATCGTGGGATGAGTCTTTGAGCGCTCTGGATGACCCAAAAGCAGACGGTCAGGAGTTCTGGAACATCAGATGGTTTAAAGGTAGGCAGATATATTCTTTAAACCATATTTAAGCCCATTGCTTTTCCTTTGCATCATCAATGTGGTCCAGAAATGGAAGACATGTGTCATTTATTCTTTATTGGATCACAACATTTGACCTGATGCCAGGGAAACAAAGGGCTATCGTTTATTTTTGCTTTTCGATTGTCGCTTTTTTTGAACCATCAGGCGGACTTTGGAGAGGATACGGCCAGCTGTAAGGGGACGGAGGAGGCTGGATGTTTTTAACATCATGTGTGCAATCTATGAAGGTTCCACACTTGATGTTAAATTATTTTTTTAAGTCCTGATGGTCCAAAATATCTACTGCTTAGTGACCCTTTGTGTCGCGGTCACAGAGACTTTTCGTATTGGCGTTGCACACCAGTTTCTTGCTCTTGCTGTGAGCAAGAAACAGGTCATATCTATTAGGAAGAAGAAAATTTCCAAGACTCTTTGGGTGCCAAAGAAGACCGGCACTTAATGGACAAGGAGGACCCTGTCGTTTTGTGCAACCATTGGATCGTGGGATGAGTCTTTGAGCGCTCTGGATGACCCAAAGGCAGACGGTCAGGAGTTCTGGAACATCAGATGGTTTAAAGGTAGGCAGATATATTCTTTAAACCATATTTAAGCCCATTGCTTTTCCTTTGCATCATCAATGTGGTCCAGAAATGGAAGGCATGTGTCATTTATTCTTTACTGGATCACAACATTTGACCTGATGCCAGGGAAACAAAGGGCTATCGTTTATTTTTGTTTTTCGATTGTCGCTTTTTTTGAACCATCAGGCGGACTTTGGAGAGGATACGGCCAGCTGTAAGGGGACGGAGGAGGCTGGATGTTTTTAACATCATGTGTGCAATCTATGAAGGTTGCACACTTGATGTTAAATTATTTTTTTAAAGCCTGATGGTCCAAAATATCTACTGCTTAGTGACCCTTTGTGTCGCGGTCACACAGACTTTCGTATTGGCGTTGCACACCAGTTTCTTGCTCTTGCTGTGAGCAAGAAACAGGTCCTATCTCTAAGGAAGAAGAAATTTGCCAAGACTCTTTGGGTGCCAAAGAAGACAGGCACTTAATGGACAAGGAGGACCCTGGCGTTTTGTGCAACCATTGGATCGTGGGATGAGTCTTTGAGCGCTCTTGATGACCCAAAGGCAGACGGTCAGGAGTTCTGGAACATCAGATGGTTTAAAGGTAGGCAGATATATTCTTTAAACCATATTTAAGCCCATTGCTTTTCCTATGCATCATCAATGTGGTCCAGAAATGGAAGACATGTGTCATTTATTCTTTACTGGATCACAATATTTGACCTGATGCCAGGGAAACAAAGGGCTATCGTTTATTTTTGTTTTTCGATTGTCGCTTTTTTTGAACCATCAGGCGGACTTTGGAGAGGATACGGCCAGCTGTAAGGGGACGGAGGAGGCTGGATGTTTTTAACATCATGTGTGCAATCTATAAAGGTTGCACATATGATGTTAAACTAATTTTTTAAAGCCTAATGGTCCAAAATATCTACTGCTTGTGACCATTTGTGTCAAGGTCACAGAGACTTTTCGTATTGGCGTTGCACACCAGTTTCTTGCTCTTGCTGTGAGCAAGAAACAGGTCAAATCTCTAAGGAAGAAGAAAATTGCCAAGACTCTTTGGGTGCCAAAGAAGACAGGCACTTAATGGACAAGGAGGAACCTGGCGTTTTGTGCAACCATTGGATCGTGGGATGAGTCTTTGAGCGCTCTGGATGACCCAAAAGCAGACGGTCAGGAGTTCTGGAACATCAGATGGTTTAAAGGTAGGCAGATATATTCTTTAAACCATATTTAAGCCCATTGCTTTTCCTTTGCATCATCAATGTGGTCCAGAAATGGAAGACATGTGTCATTTATTCTTTACTGGATCACAATATTTGACCTGATGCCAGGGAAACAAAGGGCTATCGTTTATTTTTGTTTTTCCATTGTCGCTTTTTTTGAACCATCAGGCGGACTTTGGAGAGGATACGGCCAGCTGTAAGGGGACGGAGGAGGCTGGATGTTTTCAACATCATGTGTGCAATCTATGAAGGTTGCACACTTGATGTTAAATTATTTTTTTAAAGCCTGATGGTCCAAAATATCTACTGCTTAGTGACCCTTTGTGTCGCGGTCACACAGACTTTCGTATTGGCGTTGCACACCAGTTTCTTGCTCTTGCTGTGAGCAAGAAACAGGTCCTATCTCTAAGGAAGAAGAAATTTGCCAAGACTCTTTGGGTGCCAAAGAAGACAGGCACTTAATGGACAAGGAGGACCCTGGCGTTTTGTGCAACCATTGGATCGTGGGATGAGTCTTTGAGCGCTCTGGATGACCCAAAAGCAGACGGTCAGGAGTTCTGGAACATCAGATGGTTTAAAGGTAGGCAGATATATTCTTTAAACCATATTTAAGCCCATTGCTTTTCCTTTGCATCATCAATGTGGTCCAGAAATGGAAGACATGTGTCATTTATTCTTTATTGGATCACAACATTTGACCTGATGCCAGGGAAACAAAGGGCTATCGTTTATTTTTGCTTTTCGATTGTCGCTTTTTTTGAACCATCAGGCGGACTTTGGAGAGGATACGGCCAGCTGTAAGGGGACGGAGGAGGCTGGATGTTTTTAACATCATGTGTGCAATCTATGAAGGTTGCACACTTGATGTTAAATTATTTTTTTAAAGCCTGATGGTCCAAAATATCTACTGCTTAGTGACCCTTTGTGTCGCGGTCACACAGACTTTCGTATTGGCGTTGCACACCAGTTTCTTGCTCTTGCTGTGAGCAAGAAACAGGTCATATCTCTAAGGAAGAAGAAAATTGCCAAGACTCTTTGGGTGCCAAAGAAGACAGGCACTTAATGGACAAGGAGGAACCTGGCGTTTTGTGCAACCATTGGATCGTGGGATGAGTCTTTGAGCGCTCTGGATGACCCAAAAGCAGACGGTCAGGAGTTCTGGAACATCAGATGGTTTAAAGGTAGGCAGATATATTCTTTAAACCATATTTAAGCCCATTGCTTTTCCTTTGCATCATCAATGTGGTCCAGAAATGGAAGACATGTGTCATTTATTCTTTACTGGATCACAATATTTGACCTGATGCCAGGGAAACAAAGGGCTATCGTTTATTTTTGTTTTTCCATTGTCGCTTTTTTTGAACCATCAGGCGGACTTTGGAGAGGATACGGCCAGCTGTAAGGGGACGGAGGAGGCTGGATGTTTTCAACATCATGTGTGCAATCTATGAAGGTTGCACACTTGATGTTAAATTATTTTTTTAAAGCCTGATGGTCCAAAATATCTACTGCTTAGTGACCCTTTGTGTCGCGGTCACACAGACTTTCGTATTGGCGTTGCACACCAGTTTCTTGCTCTTGCTGTGAGCAAGAAACAGGTCATATCTCTAAGGAAGAAGAAATTTGCCAAGACTCTTTGGGTGCCAAAGAAGACAGGCACTTAATGGACAAGGAGGACCCTGGCGTTTTGTGCAACCATTGGATCGTTGGATGAGTCTTTGAGTGCTCTTAATGACCCAAAGCAGACGGTCAGGAGTTCTGGAACATCAGATGGTTTAAAGGTAGGCAGATATATTCTTTAAACCATATTTAAGCCCATTGCTTTTCCTTTGCATCATCAATGTGGTCCAGAAATGGAAGACATGTGTCATTTATTCTTTATTGGATCACAACATTTGACCTGATGCCAGGGAAACAAAGGGCTATCATTTATTTTTGTTTTTCGATTGTCGCTTTTTTTGAACCATCAGGCGGACTTTGGAGAGGATACGGCCAGCTGTAAGGGGACGGAGGAGGCTGGATGTTTTTAACATCATGTGTGCAATCTATGAAGGTTCCACACTTGATGTTAAATTATTTTTTTAGGTCCTGATGGTCCAAAATATCTACTGCTTAGTGACCCTTTGTGTCGCGGTCACAGAGACTTTTCGTATTGGCGTTGCACACCAGTTTCTTGCTCTTGCTGTGAGCAAGAAACAGGTCATATCTCTTAGGAAGAAGAAAATTTCCAAGACTCTTTGGGTGCCAAAGAAGACCGGCACTTAATGGACAAGGAGGACCCTGTCGTTTTGTGCAACCATTGGATCGTGGGATGAGTCTTTGAGCGCTCTGGATGACCCAAAGGCAGACGGTCAGGAGCTCTGGAACATCAGATGGTTTAAAGGTAGGCAGATATATTCTTTAAACCATATTTAAGCCCATTGCTTTTCCTTTGCATCATCAATGTGGTCCAGAAATGGAAGGCATGTGTCATTTATTCTTTACTGGATCACAACATTTGACCTGATGCCAGGGAAACAAAGGGCTATCGTTTATTTTTGTTTTTTTTCGATTGTCGCTTTTTTTGAACCATCAGGCGGACTTTGGAGAGGATACGGCCAGCTGTAAGGGGACGGAGGAGGCTGGATGTTTTTAACATCATGTGTGCAATCTATGAAGGTTGCACACTTGATGTTAAATTATTTTTTTAAAGCCTGATGGTCCAAAATATCTACTGCTTAGTGACCCTTTGTGTGGCGGTCACACAGACTTTCGTATTGGCGTTGCACACCAGTTTCTTGCTCTTGCTGTGAGCAAGAAACAGGTCCTATCTCTAAGGAAGAAGAAATTTGCCAAGACTCTTTGGGTGCCAAAGAAGACAGGCACTTAATGGACAAGGAGGACCCTGGCGTTTTGTGCAACCATTGGATCGTGGGATGAGTCTTTAAGCCCTCTTGATGACCTAAAGGCAGATGGTCAGGAGTTCTGGAACATCAGATGGTTTAAAGGTAGGCAGATATATTCTTTAAACCATATTTAAGCCCATTGTTTTTCCTTTGCATCATCAATGTGGTCCAGAAATGGAAGACATGTGTCATTTATTCTTTACTGGATCACAATATTTGACCTGATGCCAGGGAAACAAAGGGCTATCGTTTATTTTTGTTTTTCCATTGTCGCTTTTTTTGAACCATCAGGCGGACTTTGGAGAGGATACGGCCAGCTGTAAGGGGACGGAGGAGGCTGGATGTTTTTAACATCATGTGTGCAATCTATGAAGGTTGCACACTTGATGTTAAATTATTTTTTTAAAGCCTGATGGTCCAAAATATCTACTGCTTAGTGACCCTTTGTGTCGCGGTCACACAGACTTTCGTATTGGCGTTGCACACCAGTTTCTTGCTCTTGCTGTGAGCAAGAAACAGGTCATATCTCTAAGGAAGAAGAAATTTGCCAAGACTCTTTGGGTGCCAAAGAAGACAGGCACTTAATGGACAAGGAGGACCCTTGCGTTTTGTGCAACCATTGGATCGTGGGATGAGTCTTTGAGCGCTATTGATGACCCAAAGGCAGACGGTCAGGAGTTCTGGAACATCAGATGTTTTACAGGTATGCAGATATATTCTTTAAACCATATTTAAGCCCATTGCTTTTCCTTTGCATCATCAATGTGGTCCAGAAATGGAAGACATGTGTCATTTATTCTTTACTGGATCACAATATTTGACCTGATGCCAGGGAAACAAAGGGCTATCGTTTATTTTTGTTTTTCCATTGTCGTTTATTTTGAACCATCAGGCGGACTTTGGAGAGGATACGGCCAGCTGTAAGGGGACGGAGGAGGCTGGATGTTTTTAACATCATGTGTGCAATCTATGAAGGTTGCACACTTGATGTTAAATTATTTTTTTAAAGCCTGATGGTCCAAAATATCTACTGCTTAGTGACCCTTTGTGTCGCGGTCACACAGACTTTCGTATTGGTGTTGCACACCAGTTTCTTGCTCTTGCTGTGAGCAAGAAACAGGTCATATCTCTAAGGAAGAAGAAATTTGCCAAGACTCTTTGGGTGCCAAAGAAGACCGGCACTTAATGGACAAGGAGGACCTTGTCGTTTTGTGCAACCATTGGATCGTGGGATGAGTCTTTGAGCGCTCTGGATGACCCAAAGGCAGACGGTCAGGAGTTCTGGAACATCAGATGGTTTAAAGGTAGGCAGATATATTCTTTAAACCATATTTAAGCCCATTGCTTTTCCTTTGCATCATCAATGTGGTCCAGAAATGGAAGGCATGTGTCATTTATTCTTTACTGGATCACAACATTTGACCTGATGCCAGGGAAACAAAGGGCTATCGTTTATTTTTGTTTTTCGATTGTCGCTTTTTTTGAACCATCAGGCGGACTTTGGAGAGGATACGGCCAGCTGTAAGGGGACGGAGGAGGCTGGATGTTTTTAACATCATGTGTGCAATCTATGAAGGTTGCACACTTGATGTTAAATTATTTTTTTAAAGCCTGATGGTCCAAAATATCTACTGCTTAGTGACCCTTTGTGTGGCGGTCACACAGACTTTCGTATTGGCGTTGCACACCAGTTTCTTGCTCTTGCTGTGAGCAAGAAACAGGTCCTATCTCTAAGGAAGAAGAAATTTGCCAAGACTCTTTGGGTGCCAAAGAAGACAGGCACTTAATGGACAAGGAGGACCCTGGCGTTTTGTGCAACCATTGGATCGTGGGATGAGTCTTTGAGCGCTCTTGATGACCCAAAGGCAGACGGTCAGGAGTTCTGGAACATCAGATGGTTTAAAGGTAGGCAGATATATTCTTTAAACCATATTTAAGCCCATTGCTTTTCCTATGCATCATCAATGTGGTCCAGAAATGGAAGACATGTGTCATTTATTCTTTACTGGATCACAATATTTGACCTGATGCCAGGGAAACAAAGGGCTATCGTTTATTTTTGTTTTTCGATTGTCGCTTTTTTTGAACCATCAGGCGGACTTTGGAGAGGATACGGCCAGCTGTAAGGGGACGGAGGAGGCTGGATGTTTTTAACATCATGTGTGCAATCTATAAAGGTTGCACATATGATGTTAAACTAATTTTTTAAAGCCTAATGGTCCAAAATATCTACTGCTTGTGACCCTTTGTGTCAAGGTCACAGAGACTTTTCGTATTGGCGTTGCACACCAGTTTCTTGCTCTTGCTGTGAGAAAGAAACAGGTCAAATCTCTAAGGAAGAAGAAAATTGCCAAGACTCTTTGGGTGCCAAAGAAGACAGGCACTTAATGGACAAGGAGGACCCTTGCGTTTTGTGCAACCATTGGATCGTGGGATGAGTCTTTGAGCGCTCTTGATGACCCAAAGGCAGACGGTCAGGAGTTCTGGAACATCAGATGTTTTACAGGTATGCAGATATATTCTTTAAACCATATTTAAGCCCATTGCTTTTCCTTTGCATCATCAATGTGGTCCAGAAATGGAAGACATGTGTCATTTATTCTTTACTGGATCACAACATTTGACCTGATGCCAGGGAAACAAAGGGCTATCGTTTATTTTTGTTTTTCGATTGTCGCTTTTTTTGAACCATCAGGCGGACTTTGGAGAGGATACGGCCAGCTGTAAGGGGACGGAGGAGGATGGATGTTTTTAACATCATGTGTGCAATCTATGAAGGTTGCACACTTGATGTTAAATTATTTTTTTAAAGCCTGATGGTCCAAAATATCTACTGCTTAGTGACCCTTTGTGTCGCGGTCACACAGACTTTCGTATTGGCGTTGCACACCAGTTTCTTGCTCTTGCTGTGAGCAAGAAACAGGTCATATCTCTAAGGAAGAAGAAAATTGCCAAGACTCTTTGGGTGCCAAAGAAGACAGGCACTTAATGGACAAGGAGGACCCTGGCGTTTTGTGCAACCATTGGATCGTGGGATGAGTCTTTGAGCGCTCTGGATGACCCAAAAGCAGACGGTCAGGAGTTCTGGAACATCAGATGGTTTAAAGGTAGGCAGATATATTCTTTAAACCATATTTAAGCCCATTGCTTTTCCTTTGCATCATCAATGTGGTCCAGAAATGGAAGACATGTGTCATTTATTCTTTACTGGATCACAATATTTGACCTGATGCCAGGGAAACAAAGGGCTATCGTTTATTTTTGTTTTTCCATTGTCGCTTATTTTGAACCATCAGGCGGACTTTGGAGAGGATACGGCCAGCTGTAAGGGGACGGAGGAGGCTGGATGTTTTTAACATCATGTGTGCAATCTATGAAGGTTGCACACTTGATGTTAAATTATTTTTTTAAAGCCTGATGGTCCAAAATATCTACTGCTTAGTGACCCTTTGTGTCGCGGTCACACAGACTTTCGTATTGGCGTTGCACACCAGTTTCTTGCTCTTGCTGTGAGCAAGAAACAGGTCATATCTCTAAGGAAGAAGAAATTTGCCAAGACTCTTTGGGTGCCAAAGAAGACAGGCACTTAATGGACAAGGAGGACCCTGGCGTTTTGTGCAACCATTGGATCGTTGATGAGTCTTTGAGTGCTCTTAATGACCCAAAGCAGACGGTCAGGAGTTCTTGAACATCAGATGGTTTAAAGGTAGGCAGATATATTCTTTAAACCATATTTAAGCCCATTGCTTTTCCTTTGCATCATCAATGTGGTCCAGAAATGGAAGGCATGTGTCATTTATTCTTTACTGGATCACAACATTTGACCTGATGCCAGGGAAACAAAGGGCTATCGTTTATTTTTGTTTTTCGATTGTCGCTTTTTTTGAACCATCAGGCGGACTTTGGAGAGGATACGGCCAGCTGTAAGGGGACGGAGGAGGCTGGATGTTTTTAACATCATGTGTGCAATCTATGAAGGTTGCACACTTGATGTTAAATTATTTTTTTAAAGCCTGATGGTCCAAAATATCTACTGCTTAGTGACCCTTTGTGTGGCGGTCACACAGACTTTCGTATTGGCGTTGCACACCAGTTTCTTGCTCTTGCTGTGAGCAAGAAACAGGTCCTATCTCTAAGGAAGAAGAAATTTGCCAAGACTCTTTGGGTGCCAAAGAAGACAGGCACTTAATGGACAAGGAGGACCCTGGCGTTTTGTGCAACCATTGGATCGTGGGATGAGTCTTTGAGCCCTCTTGATGACCCAAAGGCAGACGGTCAGGAGTTCTGGAACATCAGATGGTTTAAAGGTAGGCAGATATATTCTTTAAACCATATTTAAGCCCATTGCTTTTCCTTTGCATCATCAATGTGGTCCAGAAATGGAAGACATGTGTCATTTATTCTTTATTGGATCACAACATTTGACCTGATGCCAGGGAAACAAAGGGCTATCGTTTATTTTTGTTTTTCGATTGTCGCTTTTTTTGAACCATCAGGCGGACTTTGGAGAGGATACGGCCAGCTGTAAGGGGACGGAGGAGGCTGGATGTTTTTAACATCATGTGTGCAATCTATGAAGGTTCCACACTTGATGTTAAATTATTTTTTTAAGTCCTGATGGTCCAAAATATCTACTGCTTAGTGACCCTTTGTGTCGCGGTCACAGAGACTTTTCGTATTGGCGTTGCACACCAGTTTCTTGCTCTTGCTGTGAGCAAGAAACAGGTCATATCTCTAAGGAAGAAGAAAATTGCCAAGACTCTTTGGGTGCCAAAGAAGACAGGCACTTAATGGACAAGGAGGACCCTGTCGTTTTGTGCAACCATTGGATCGTGGGATGAGTCTTTGAGCTCTCTGGATGACCCAAAAGCAGACGGTCAGGAGTTCTGGAACATCAGATGGTTTAAAGGTAGGCAGATATATTCTTTAAACCATATTTAAGCCCATTGCTTTTCCTTTGCATCATCAATGTGGTCCAGAAATGGAAGACATGTGTCATTTATTCTTTACTGGATCACAATATTTGACCTGATGCCAGGGAAACAAAGGGCTATCGTTTATTTTTGTTTTTCGATTGTCGCTTTTTTTGAACCATCAGGCGGACTTTGGAGAGGATACGGCCAGCTGTAAGGGGACGGAGGAGGCTGGATGTTTTTAACATCATGTGTGCAATCTATAAAGGTTGCACATATGATGTTAAATTAATTTTTTAAAGCCTGATGGTCCAAAATATCTACTGCTTGTGACCCTTTATGTCAAGGTCACAGAGACTTTTCGTATTGGCGTTGCACACCAGTTTCTTGCTCTTGCTGTGAGCAAGAAACAGGTCATATCTCTAAGGAAGAAGAAATTTGCCAAGACTCTTTGGGTGCCAAAGAAGACAGGCACTTAATGGACAAGGAGGACCCTGGCGTTTTGTGCAACCATTGGATCGTGGGATGAGTCTTTGAGTGCTCTGGATGACCCAAAAGCAGACGGTCAGGAGTTCTGGAACATCAGATGGTTTAAAGGTAGGCAGATATATTCTTTAAACCATATTTAAGCCCATTGCTTTTCCTTTGCATCATCAATGTGGTCCAGAAATGGAAGACATGTGTCATTTATTCTTTACTGGATCACAACATTTGACCTGATGCCAGGGAAACAAAGGGCTATCGTTTATTTTTGTTTTTCAATTGTCGCTTTTTTTGAACCATCACGCGGACTTTGGAGAGGATACGGCCAGCTGTAAGGGGACGGAGGAGGCTGGATGTTTTTAACATCATGTGTGCAATCTATGAAGGTTGCACACTTGATGTTAAATTATTTTTTTAAAGCCTGATGGTCCAAAATATCTACTGCTTAGTGACCCTTTGTGTCGCGGTCACACAGACTTTCGCATTGGCGTTGCACACCAGTTTCTTGCTCTTGCTGTGAGCAAGAAACAGGTCATATCTCTAAGGAAGAAGAAAATTGCCAAGACTCTTTGGGTGCCAAAGAAGACAGGCACTTAATGGACAAGGAGGACCCTGTCGTTTTGTGCAACCATTGGATCGTGGGATGAGTCTTTGAACGCTCTGGATGACCCAAAGGCAGACGGTCAGGAGTTCTGGAACATCAGATGGTTTAAAGGTAGGCAGATATATTCTTTAAACCATATTTAAGCCCATTGCTTTTCTTTTGCATCATCAATGTGGTCCAGAAATGGAAGACATGTGTCATTTATTCTTTACTGGATCACAACATTTGACCTGATGCCAGGGAAACAAAGGGCTATCGTTTATTTTTGTTTTTCGATTGTCGCTTTTTTTGAACCATCAGGCGGACTTTGGAGAGGATACGGCCAGCTGTAAGGGGACGGAGGAGGCTGGATGTTTTTAACATCATGTGTGCAATCTATGAAGGTTGCACACTTGATGTTAAATTAATTTTTTAAAGCCTGATGGTCCAAAATATCTACTGCTTAGTGACCCTTTGTGTCACGGTCACAGAGACTTTTCGTATTGGCGTTGCACACCAGTTTCTTGCTCTTGCTGTGAGCAAGAAACAGGTCATATCTCTAAGGAAGAAGAAATTTGCCAAGACTCTTTGGGTGCCAAAGAAGACCGGCACTTAATGGACAAGGAGGACCCTGGCGTTTTGTGCAACCATTGGATCGTGGGATGAGTCTTTGAGCGCTCTGGATGACCCAAAGGCAGACGGTCAGGAGTTCTGGAACATCAGATGGTTTAAAGGTAGGCAGATATATTCTTTAAACCATATTTAAGCCCATTGCTTTTCCTTTGCATCATCAATGTGGTCCAGAAATGGAAGACATGTGTCATTTATTCTTTACTGGATCACAACATTTGACCTGATGCCAGGGAAACAAAGGGCTATCGTTTATTTTTGTTTTTCGATTGTCGCTTTTTTTGAACCATCAGGCGGACTTTGGAGAGGATACGGCCAGCTGTAAGGGGACGGAGGAGGCTGGATGTTTTTAACATCATGTGTGCAATCTATAAAGGTTGCACATATGATGTTAAACTAATTTTTTAAAGCCTGATGGTCCAAAATATCTACTGCTTTTGACCCTTTGTGTCAAGGTCACAGAGACTTTCCGTATTGGCGTTGCACACCAGTTTCTTGCTCTTGCTGTGCGCAAGAAACAGGTCATATCTCTAAGGAAGAAGAAATTTGCCAAGACTCTTTGGGTGCCAAAGAAGACAGGCACTTAATGGACAAGGAGGACCCTGGCGTTTTGTGCAACCATTGGATCGTGGGATGAGTCTTTGAGCGCTCTGGATGACCCAAAAGCAGACGGTCAGGAGTTCTGGAACATCAGATGGTTTAAAGGTAGGCAGATATATTCTTTAAACCATATTTAAGCCCATTGCTTTTCCTTTGCATCATCAATGTGGTCCAGAAATGGAAGACATGTGTCATTTATTCTTTACTGGATCACAACATTTGACCTGATGCCAGGGAAACAAAGGGCTATCGTTTATTTTTGTTTTTCAATTGTCGCTTTTTTTGAACCATCACGCGGACTTTGGAGAGGATACGGCCAGCTGTAAGGGGACGGAGGAGGCTGGATGTTTTTAACATCATGTGTGCAATCTATGAAGGTTGCACACTTGATGTTAAATTATTTTTTTAAAGCCTGATGGTCCAAAATATCTACTGCTTAGTGACCCTTTGTGTCGCGGTCACACAGACTTTCGTATTGGCGTTGCACACCAGTTTCTTGCTCTTGCTGTGAGCAAGAAACAGGTCATATCTCTAAGGAAGAAGAAAATTGCCAAGACTCTTTGGGTGCCAAAGAAGACAGGCACTTAATGGACAAGGAGGACCCTGGCGTTTTGTGCAACCATTGGATCATGGGATGAGTTTTTGAGCGCTCTGGATGACCCAAAGGCAGACGGTCAGGAGTTCTGGAACATCAGATGGTTTAAAGGTAGGCAGATAAATTCTTTAAACAATATTTATGCCCATTGCTTTTCCTTTGCATCATAAATGTGGTCCAGAAATGGAAGACATGCGTCATTTATTCTTTACTGGATCACAACATTTGACCTGATGCCAGGGAAACAAAGGGCTATCGTTTATTTTTGTTTTTCGATTGTCGCTTTTTTTGAACCATCAGGCGGACTTTGGAGAGGATACGGCCAGCTGTAAGGGGATGGAGGAGGCTGGATGTTTTTACCATCATGTGTGCAATCTATGAAGGTTGCACACTTGATGTTAAATTATTTTTTTAAAGCCTGATGGTCCAAAATATCTACTGCTTAGTGACCCTTTGTGTCACGGTCACAGAGACTTTTCGTATTGGCATTGCACACCAGTTTCTTGCTCTTGCTGTGAGCAAGAAACAGGTCATATCTCTAAGGAAGAAAATTGCCAAGACTCTTTGGGTGCCAAAGAAGACAGGCACTTAATGGACAAGGAGGACCCTGGCGTTTTGTGCAACCATTGGATCATGGGATGAGTCTTTGAGCGCTCTGGATGACCCAAAGGCAGACGATCAGGAGTTCTGGAACATCAGATGGTTTAAAGGTAGGCAGATAAATTCTTTAAACAATATTTATACCCATTGCTTTTTTTTCTTGCATCATCAATGTGATCCAGAAATGGAAGACGCGTCATTTATTCTTTACTGGATCACAACATTTGACCTGATACCAGGGAAACAAAGGGCTATCGTTTATTTTTGTTTTTCGATTGTCGCTTTTTTTGAACCATCAGGCGGACTTTGGAGAGGATACGGCCAGCTGTAAGGGGATGGAGGAGGCTGGATGTTTTTACCATCATGTGTGCAATCTATGAAGGTTGCACACTTGATGTTAAATTATTTTTTTAAAGCCTGATGGTCCAAAATATCTACTGCTTAGTGACCCTTTGTGTCACGGTCACAGAGACTTTTCGTATTGGCATTGCACACCAGTTTCTTGCTCTTGCTGTGAGCAAGAAACAGGTCATATCTCTAAGGAAGAAAATTGCCAAGACTCTTTGGGTGCCAAAGAAGACAGGCACTTAATGGACAAGGAGGACCCTGGCGTTTTGTGCAACCATTGGATCATGGGATGAGTCTTTGAGCGCTATGGATGACCCAAAGGCAGACGATCAGGAGTTCTGGAACATCAGATGGTTTAAAGGTAGGCAGATAAATTCTTTAAACAATATTTATACCCATTGCTTTTTTTTCTTGCATCATCAATGTGATCCAGAAATGGAAGACGCGTCATTTATTCTTTACTGGATCACAACATTTGACCTGATACCAGGGAAACAAAGGGCTATCGTTTATTTTTGTTTTTCGATTGTCGCTTTTTTTGAACCATCAGGCGGACTTTGGAGAGGATACGGCCAGCTGTAAGGGGACGGAGGAGGCTGGATGTTTTTAACATCATGTGTGCAATCTATGAAGGTTGCACATATGATGTTAAATTAATTTTTTAAAGCCTGATGGTCCAAAATATCTACTGCTTAGTGACCCTTTGTGTCGCGGTCACACAGACTTTCGTATTGGCGTTGCACACCAGTTTCTTGCTCTTCCTGTGAGCAAGAAACAGGTCATATCTCTAAGGAAGAAGAAAATTGCCAAGACTCTTTGGGTGCCAAAGAAGACAGGCACTTAATGGACAAGGAGGACCCTGGCGTTTTGTGCAACCATTGGATCATGGGATGAGTCTTTGAGCGCTCTGGATGACCCAAAGGCAGACGATCAGGAGTTCTGGAACATCAGATGGTTTAAAGGTAGGCAGATAAATTCTTTAAACAATATTTATACCCATTGCTTTTTTTTCTTGCATCATCAATGTGATCCAGAAATGGAAGACGCGTCATTTATTCTTTACTGGATCACAACATTTGACCTGATACCAGGGAAACAAAGAGCTATCGTTTTTATTTTTGTTTTTCGATTGTCGCTTTTTTTGAACCATCAGGCGGACTTTGGAGAGGATACGGCCAGCTGTAAGGGGACGGAGGAGGCTGGATGTTTTTAACATCATGTGTGCAATCTATGAAGGTTGCACATATGATGTTAAATTAATTTTTTAAAGCCTGATGGTCCAAAATATCTACTGCTTAGTGACCCTTTGTGTCACGGTCACAGAGACTTTTCGTATTGGCATTGCACACCAGTTTCTTGCTCTTGCTGTGAGCAAGAAACAGGTCATATCTCTAAGGAAGAAAATTGCCAAGACTCTTTGGGTGCCAAAGAAGACAGGCACTTAATGGACAAGGAGGACCCTGGCGTTTTGTGCAACCATTGGATCGTGGGATGAGTCTTTGAGCGCTCTTGATGACCCAAAGGCAGACGGTCAGGAGTTCTGGAACATCAGATGGTTTAAAGGTAGGCAGATATATTCTTTAAACCATATTTAAGCCCATTGCTTTTCCTATGCATCATCAATGTGGTCCAGAAATGGAAGACATGTGTCATTTATTCTTTACTGGATCACAATATTTGACCTGATGCCAGGGAAACAAAGGGCTATCGTTTATTTTTGTTTTTCGATTGTCGCTTTTTTTGAACCATCAGGCGGACTTTGGAGAGGATACGGCCAGCTGTAAGGGGACGGAGGAGGCTGGATGTTTTTAACATCATGTGTGCAATCTATAAAGGTTGCACATATGATGTTAAACTAATTTTTTAAAGCCTAATGGTCCAAAATATCTACTGCTTGTGACCATTTGTGTCAAGGTCACAGAGACTTTTCGTATTGGCGTTGCACACCAGTTTCTTGCTCTTGCTGTGAGCAAGAAACAGGTCAAATCTCTAAGGAAGAAGAAAATTGCCAAGACTCTTTGGGTGCCAAAGAAGACAGGCACTTAATGGACAAGGAGGAACCTGGCGTTTTGTGCAACCATTGGATCGTGGGATGAGTCTTTGAGCGCTCTGGATGACCCAAAAGCAGACGGTCAGGAGTTCTGGAACATCAGATGGTTTAAAGGTAGGCAGATATATTCTTTAAACCATATTTAAGCCCATTGCTTTTCCTTTGCATCATCAATGTGGTCCAGAAATGGAAGACATGTGTCATTTATTCTTTACTGGATCACAATATTTGACCTGATGCCAGGGAAACAAAGGGCTATCGTTTATTTTTGTTTTTCCATTGTCGCTTTTTTTGAACCATCAGGCGGACTTTGGAGAGGATACGGCCAGCTGTAAGGGGACGGAGGAGGCTGGATGTTTTCAACATCATGTGTGCAATCTATGAAGGTTGCACACTTGATGTTAAATTATTTTTTTAAAGCCTGATGGTCCAAAATATCTACTGCTTAGTGACCCTTTGTGTCGCGGTCACACAGACTTTCGTATTGGCGTTGCACACCAGTTTCTTGCTCTTGCTGTGAGCAAGAAACAGGTCCTATCTCTAAGGAAGAAGAAATTTGCCAAGACTCTTTGGGTGCCAAAGAAGACAGGCACTTAATGGACAAGGAGGACCCTTGCGTTTTGTGCAACCATTGGATCGTGGGATGAGTCTTTGAGCGCTCTTGATGACCCAAAGGCAGACGGTCAGGAGTTCTGGAACATCAGATGTTTTACAGGTATGCAGATATATTCTTTAAACCATATTTAAGCCCATTGCTTTTCCTTTGCATCATCAATGTGGTCCAGAAATGGAAGACATGTGTCATTTATTCTTTACTGGATCACAACATTTGACCTGATGCCAGGGAAACAAAGGGCTATCGTTTATTTTTGTTTTTCGATTGTCGCTTTTTTTGAACCATCAGGCGGACTTTGGAGAGGATACGGCCAGCTGTAAGGGGACGGAGGAGGATGGATGTTTTTAACATCATGTGTGCAATCTATGAAGGTTGCACACTTAATGTTAAATTATTTTTTTAAAGCCTGATGGTCCAAAATATCTACTGCTTAGTGACCCTTTGTGTCGCGGTCACACAGACTTTCGTATTGGCGTTGCACACCAGTTTCTTGCTCTTGCTGTGAGCAAGAAACAGGTCATATCTCTAAGGAAGAAGAAAATTGCCAAGACTCTTTGGGTGCCAAAGAAGACAGGCACTTAATGGACAAGGAGGACCCTGGCGTTTTGTGCAACCATTGGATCGTGGGATGAGTCTTTGAGCGCTCTGGATGACCCAAAAGCAGACGGTCAGGAGTTCTGGAACATCAGATGGTTTAAAGGTAGGCAGATATATTCTTTAAACCATATTTAAGCCCATTGCTTTTCCTTTGCATCATCAATGTGGTCCAGAAATGGAAGACATGTGTCATTTATTCTTTACTGGATCACAATATTTGACCTGATGCCAGGGAAACAAAGGGCTATCGTTTATTTTTGTTTTTCCATTGTCGCTTATTTTGAACCATCAGGCGGACTTTGGAGAGGATACGGCCAGCTGTAAGGGGACGGAGGAGGCTGGATGTTTTTAACATCATGTGTGCAATCTATGAAGGTTCCACACTTGATGTTAAATTATTTTTTTAAGTCCTGATGGTCCAAAATATCTACTGCTTAGTGACCCTTTGTGTCGCGGTCACAGAGACTTTTCGTATTGGCGTTGCACACCAGTTTCTTGCTCTTGCTGTGAGCAAGAAACAGGTCATATCTATTAGGAAGAAGAAAATTTCCAAGACTCTTTGGGTGCCAAAGAAGACCGGCACTTAATGGACAAGGAGGACCCTGTCGTTTTGTGCAACCATTGGATCGTGGGATGAGTCTTTGAGCGCTCTGGATGACCCAAAGGCAGACGGTCAGGAGTTCTGGAACATCAGATGGTTTAAAGGTAGGCAGATATATTCTTTAAACCATATTTAAGCCCATTGCTTTTCCTTTGCATCATCAATGTGGTCCAGAAATGGAAGGCATGTGTCATTTATTCTTTACTGGATCACAACATTTGACCTGATGCCAGGGAAACAAAGGGCTATCGTTTATTTTTGTTTTTCGATTGTCGCTTTTTTTGAACCATCAGGCGGACTTTGGAGAGGATACGGCCAGCTGTAAGGGGACGGAGGAGGCTGGATGTTTTTAACATCATGTGTGCAATCTATAAAGGTTGCACATATGATGTTAAACTAATTTTTTAAAGCCTGATGGTCCAAAATATCTACTGCTTTTGACCCTTTGTGTCAAGGTCACAGAGACTTTCCGTATTGGCGTTGCACACCAGTTTCTTGCTCTTGCTGTGCGCAAGAAACAGGTCATATCTCTAAGGAAGAAGAAATTTGCCAAGACTCTTTGGGTGCCAAAGAAGACAGGCACTTAATGGACAAGGAGGACCCTGGCGTTTTGTGCAACCATTGGATCGTGGGATGAGTCTTTGAGCGCTCTGGATGACCCAAAAGCAGACGGTCAGGAGTTCTGGAACATCAGATGGTTTAAAGGTAGGCAGATATATTCTTTAAACCATATTTAAGCCCATTGCTTTTCCTTTGCATCATCAATGTGGTCCAGAAATGGAAGACATGTGTCATTTATTCTTTACTGGATCACAACATTTGACCTGATGCCAGGGAAACAAAGGGCTATCGTTTATTTTTGTTTTTCAATTGTCGCTTTTTTTGAACCATCACGCGGACTTTGGAGAGGATACGGCCAGCTGTAAGGGGACGGAGGAGGCTGGATGTTTTTAACATCATGTGTGCAATCTATGAAGGTTGCACACTTGATGTTAAATTATTTTTTTAAAGCCTGATGGTCCAAAATATCTACTGCTTAGTGACCCTTTGTGTCGCGGTCACACAGACTTTCGTATTGGCGTTGCACACCAGTTTCTTGCTCTTGCTGTGAGCAAGAAACAGGTCATATCTCTAAGGAAGAAGAAAATTGCCAAGACTCTTTGGGTGCCAAAGAAGACAGGCACTTAATGGACAAGGAGGACCCTGGCGTTTTGTGCAACCATTGGATCATGGGATGAGTTTTTGAGCGCTCTGGATGACCCAAAGGCAGACGGTCAGGAGTTCTGGAACATCAGATGGTTTAAAGGTAGGCAGATAAATTCTTTAAACAATATTTATGCCCATTGCTTTTCCTTTGCATCATAAATGTGGTCCAGAAATGGAAGACATGCGTCATTTATTCTTTACTGGATCACAACATTTGACCTGATGCCAGGGAAACAAAGGGCTATCGTTTATTTTTGTTTTTCGATTGTCGCTTTTTTTGAACCATCAGGCGGACTTTGGAGAGGATACGGCCAGCTGTAAGGGGATGGAGGAGGCTGGATGTTTTTACCATCATGTGTGCAATCTATGAAGGTTGCACACTTGATGTTAAATTATTTTTTTAAAGCCTGATGGTCCAAAATATCTACTGCTTAGTGACCCTTTGTGTCACGGTCACAGAGACTTTTCGTATTGGCATTGCACACCAGTTTCTTGCTCTTGCTGTGAGCAAGAAACAGGTCATATCTCTAAGGAAGAAAATTGCCAAGACTCTTTGGGTGCCAAAGAAGACAGGCACTTAATGGACAAGGAGGACCCTGGCGTTTTGTGCAACCATTGGATCATGGGATGAGTCTTTGAGCGCTCTGGATGACCCAAAGGCAGACGATCAGGAGTTCTGGAACATCAGATGGTTTAAAGGTAGGCAGATAAATTCTTTAAACAATATTTATACCCATTGCTTTTTTTTCTTGCATCATCAATGTGATCCAGAAATGGAAGACGCGTCATTTATTCTTTACTGGATCACAACATTTGACCTGATACCAGGGAAACAAAGGGCTATCGTTTATTTTTGTTTTTCGATTGTCGCTTTTTTGAACCATCAGGCGGACTTTGGAGAGGATACGGCCAGCTGTAAGGGGACGGAGGAGGCTGGATGTTTTTAACATCATGTGTGCAATCTATGAAGGTTGCACATATGATGTTAAATTAATTTTTTAAAGCCTGATGGTCCAAAATATCTACTGCTTAGTGACCCTTTGTGTCGCGGTCACACAGACTTTCGTATTGGCGTTGCACACCAGTTTCTTGCTCTTCCTGTGAGCAAGAAACAGGTCATATCTCTAAGGAAGAAGAAAATTGCCAAGACTCTTTGGGTGCCAAAGAAGACAGGCACTTAATGGACAAGGAGGACCCTGGCGTTTTGTGCAACCATTGGATCATGGGATGAGTCTTTGAGCGCTCTGGATGACCCAAAGGCAGACGATCAGGAGTTCTGGAACATCAGATGGTTTAAAGGTAGGCAGATAAATTCTTTAAACAATATTTATACCCATTGCTTTTTTTTCTTGCATCATCAATGTGATCCAGAAATGGAAGACGCGTCATTTATTCTTTACTGGATCACAACATTTGACCTGATACCAGGGAAACAAAGGGCTATCGTTTTTATTTTTGTTTTTCGATTGTCGCTTTTTTTGAACCATCAGGCGGACTTTGGAGAGGATACGGCCAGCTGTAAGGGGACGGAGGAGGCTGGATGTTTTTAACATCATGTGTGCAATCTATGAAGGTTGCACATATGATGTTAAATTAATTTTTTAAAGCCTGATGGTCCAAAATATCTACTGCTTAGTGACCCTTTGTGTCACGGTCACAGAGACTTTTCGTATTGGCGTTGCACACCAGTTTCTTGCTCTTGCTGTGAGCAAGAAACAGGTCATATCTCTAAGGAAGAAAATTGCCAAGACTCTTTGGGTGCCAAAGAAGACAGGCACTTAATGGACAAGGAGGACCCTGGCGTTTTGTGCAACCATTGGATCGTGGGATGAGTCTTTGAGCGCTCTGGATGACCCAAAAGCAGACGGTCAGGAGTTCTGGAACATCAGATGGTTTAAAGGTAGGCAGATATATTCTTTAAACCATATTTAAGCCCATTGCTTTTCCTTTGCATCATCAATGTGGTCCAGAAATGGAAGACATGTGTCATTTATTCTTTACTGGATCACAATATTTGACCTGATGCCAGGGAAACAAAGGGCTATCGTTTATTTTTGTTTTTCGATTGTCGCTTTTTTTGAACCATCAGGCGGACTTTGGAGAGGATACGGCCAGCTGTAAGGGGACGGAGGAGGCTGGATGTTTTTAACATCATGTGTGCAATCTATAAAGGTTGCACATATGATGTTAAACTAATTTTTTAAAGCCTAATGGTCCAAAATATCTACTGCTTGTGACCATTTGTGTCAAGGTCACAGAGACTTTTCGTATTGGCGTTGCACACCAGTTTCCTGCTCTTGCTATGAGCAAGAAACAGGTCATATCTCTTAGGAAGAAGAAAATTGCCAAGACTCTTTGGGTGCCAAAGAAGACAGGCACTTAATGGACAAGGAGGACCCTGGCGTTTTGTGCAACCATTGGATCGTGGGATGAGTCTTTGAGCGCTCTGGAGGACCCAAAGGCAGACGGTCAGGAGTTCTGGAACATCAGATGGTTTAAAGGTAGGCAGATAAATTCTTTAATCCATATTTAAGCCCATTGCTTTTCCTTTGCATCATCAATGTGGTCCAGAAATGGAAGACATGTGTCATTTATTCTTTACTGGATCACAACATTTGACCTGATGCCAGGGAAACAAAGGGCTATCATTTATTTTTGTTTTTCGATTGTCGAATTTTATTAACCATCAGGCGAACTTTGGAGAGGATAGGCCAGCTGTAAGGGGACGGAGGAGGCTGGATGTTTTTAACATCATGTGTACAATCTATGAAGGTTGCACACATGATGTTAAATTCATTTTTCAAAGCCTGATGGTCCAAAATATTTACTGCTTTGTGACCCTTTGTATCGCGGTCACACAGACTTCCGTATTGGCGTTGCACACCAGTTTCTTGCTCTTGCTGTGAGCAAGAAACAGGTCATATGTTTTAGGAAAAAGAAAATTGCCAAGACTCTTTGGGTGCCAGGGAAGACAGGAACTTAATGGACACGGAGGACCCTGGCGTTTAGTGCAACCTTTGGATCAAGGGATGAGTCTTTGAGCGCTCTGGATGACCCAAAGTCAGGAGTTCTGGAACATCAGATGGTTTATAGGTAGGCAGATATATTGTTTCATCCATATGTAAGCCCATTGCTTTTCCCTTGCATCATCAATCTGGTGTAGAAATGGAAGACATTTGTTATTTATTCTTGACTGGATCACAACATTTGACCTGATGCCAGGGAAACAAATGGCTATCGTTTATTTTTGTTTTTTCGATTGTCGTTTTTTTTAACCATCAGGTGGATTTTGGAGAGAATACGGCCAGCTGTAAGGGGACGGAGGAGGCTGGATGTTTTTAACATCATTGGCAAATTTACTTACCTGGCCCTGTTGCGATCCCCAATTCGGATGGTCCGACGAAGTCCAGCGCAATTCATGAAGCTCGTGCGCGCAAGTTCCTGCATCCGTCGCTTCCTCGCCGAGGACCGCCGGAGTTCACCTTCTTCTTCCAGCTGCTTGTAAGTGCGTGTCTTGCAACACAATTCGTAATATTAAATCCCGCACATAGCCCGAATCAGTTGGGTTGTGCGATAGCCCGCCCCACCGATTTGTGCCACGTGCAAGCCGGTGCCGATGCACCAAAATCCGATCGCTTACGCCAAAATCCCCTTTTAAATGTGGCGCAAAACTGAAACGGTCCGCGGACCCTTAGTAAATGAGCCCCCATGTTTGCTATCTATGAAGGTTGCACACATGATGTTAAATTGCTATACACCGTCTCTCTGGGGATTAGTGGGAATTACTGGACTGCCTCATTTCGCTGGCGGAGCTATAACAGGTGGTGGCATGGGTGGCAAATGAGAAGGCGCCTGCTATAGGTGTTCGCTATTAGTTTTTAAGGAGTTTTGAGAGATATTGTTGCCTCAATTGTGGGAGACTGTGAAGGAATGTTTTTGAAGGGGATTGCCTGCTTGCCTCAAGCTATAAGGCTTTAATTGTGTGATAGTGTGGGACTATCTGTGGGCTGTTTTAAGGAATTTGGGGTTTGGGTCGAATTTTGTTAAGTGGTTGAAATTGTTACATAGGTCCCCTATGGCTAGGGTGCGGGCGGTTTGTCTCAGGGAACCTGTCACCAGGGATGCCGGCTGGAGCACGGAGATCGGTGGCAGACGCACCGTGCTGGCCGGCGCCGCCCCCTCAACTCGTCTCATGGCAGGTGCGCCCCTGTGTGTGTGTATTTGCTGTATGTATGTGCAGTGTGTGTATTTGCTGTATGTACTGTTTGTTTATGTCTATATATGCTGTATGTATATGCAGTATTTGTGATATTTATCAGGGCTTATATTTTTTACTACATGGCGGTATTTTGTATGCATTTTATACTACATAGCGGTATTTTGTATGCATTTTATACTACATGGCGGTACTCTGTATGCATTTTATACTACATGGCGGTACTCTGTATGCATTTTATACTACATGGCGGTATGCTCTATGCATTTTATACTACATGGCGGTACTCTGTATGCATTTTATACTAAATGGTGGTACTCTGTATGCATTTTATACTAAATGGCAGTACTCTGTATGCATTTTATACTACATGGCAGTTTGCTCTATGCATTTTATACTACCTGGCGGTACTCTGTATGAATTTTATACTAAATGGTGGTACTCTGTATGCATTTTATATTAAATGGCGGTACGTTGTATGCATTTTATACTACATGGCGTTACGCTGTATGTATTGTATACTAGATGGTGGCACGCTCTATGCATTTTATACTACATGGCGGCACACTCTATGCATTTTATACTACAAGGTGGCACGCTGTATGCATTTTATACTACATTGCGGCACGCAGAATGAATTTTATACTACATAATGGCACGCTGTTTGCATTTTATACTACATGCCGGCACGCTGTATGCATTGTATACTACATGCCGGCACTCTGTATGCATTGCATATTACATGGCAGCAGGTTGTATGTATTTTATACTACATGGTGGCACGCTGTATGCAATTGATACTACATGGCGGTACTCTGTATGCATTTTATATTACATGGCAGTACTCTGTATGCATTTTTTATTAAATGGCGGTACACTATATGCATTTTATACCACATGGCATTACACTGTATGTATTTTATACTACATGGTGGCACGCTGTATGGATTTTATACTACATTGGCAGTACTTTGTATGCATTTTATATTAAATGGTGGTACGCTATATGCATTTTATACTACATGGTGTTATACTGTATGTATTTTATACTACACGGTGGCATACTATATGCATTTTATACTACATGGGGGTACTCTGTAGTCATTTTTTACTACATGGCGGTATTTTGTATGCATTTTAAAGTACATGGGGGTACTCTGTATGCATTTTTTACTACATGGCGGTATTTTGTATGCATTTTATAGTAAATGGGGGTACTCTGTATGCATTTTTTACTACATTGCGGCACGCTGTATGCACTTTATACTACATACAGGCATGCTGTATGCATTTCATACTACATGGCGGCACGCTGTATACATTTTATACTACATGGCAGCACACTGTATGCATTTTATACTACATGGTGTATACATTTTATACTACAACGGGAGTTGGGTGTGGGGGCCCGGGAGCAGAGGGGGGGAAGCGGCCGGGAGCGGAGAGGAGGGGAGCTGGGAGTGAGGAGGGGGAGCTGGGAGTGGGGGGGGTTAGGTTATCTGGGAGCAGGGGGGGGGAGCACGGAGCAGGAGGGGAGTAGAGCCAGGGCAGTAGAGTCTGGAGCATGGTGGGGTGGGGAGCCCCAAAAGCAGGAGTGGGGCCAAGAGCAGGAGGGGGGACAGCCAGGGGCAGTAGAGTCTGGAGCAGAGTGGGGGGGAGCCTCAGGAGCAGGAGGGGGGGAGAGCCAGGGGCAGTAGAGTCTGGAGCATGGTGGGGTGGAGAGCCCCAGGAACAGGAGGGGGCCAGGAGCAGGAGGGGGGAGAGCCAGGGGCAGTCGAGTCTGGAGCAGAGTGGTGGGGAGCCCCAGGAGTAGGAGGGGGGCTAGGAGCAGGAGGAGTGGAGATCCAGAGAAAGTAGAGTCTGGAGCAGGGTGAGGGGAGCCCGAGGAGCAGGAGGGGGGGAGAGCCAGGGGCAGTAGAGTCTGGAGCAGGGTGGGGGGATGCCCTAGGAGCAGGAGGGGGTCCAGGAGCTGGAGGGGGCCAGGAGCAGGAGGGGTGTTGAGCCAGGGGCGGTAGAGTCTGGAGGGGGGAGCCGGGAGCGGAGGGGGGATTGGTGCCTGATGTCGACCGACGGGGAGCTCGATGCAGGATCCAGAATCGGAGTGGTGGAAAGCGGAGGTATGTGGGGGCCGGTTGGAGCCAGCCGGTGGCGGCCGGAGATCGTGGGGCCGGGGCGGAAGCTTCATGCAGTCGGACATCGGTGGCGGGAGCTTCATGCTGGCGGAGGGCGGAGATCGAGGGCCGAAGCTTCATGCCGGCGATCGGCGGCGGGAGCTTGAGCTTCATGCCGGGGAAGGGTGGGGATCAAGTGGCGGGGATCAAGTGGCGTCACCCACTCTGAGAGCAGGAGGCCAGGCTGCGGGAGAATGGAGAAGGTGGGTATGGTGTAGGAAAGGGGACATTGCATGCAAACATACATACCAGAACCCCCCCTCCCTCTCTCACTGGTTGCTGGATAAAATGTATGCTTACAGCCGGTACCTGGACCACTAGTCTAGGGTATACTATACACTTCCAGTGATTATGGACATCATCTGTAGTTGTGGGGATTATTCTGGGCCCTGGATTAACTGGGCAAAGTCAGCCCTATTACCTCTGCTTTCTTCGCGTGTGCACACGATCCAGGGGTTGGGAAATCTGGTGGTGGAAGAGTTTACTTACTTGGGTTTTAGGATTGAGTCCTTTCGATAGGTGAAATGAAGGCGAGGATTGTGGTGAGGAATAAGTTACCCCTTTCGGCCTTGGGTCCAGCTCACCTGATCAAAATGGTTTTGATGCCACAGTTACTATACGTCCTTCACAATGTGCCAGTCTGGATCTCCAAAGGTTGGTTTCGCAGAATTGACAGCATGTTTAGGGACCTGGTGTGGAAGCAAGGGATACCACAAATAGGATTACAGAAGCTTCAGCTACCAAAAGATAAAGGGGGACTTTCTATCCTTAATGCGTGGGCTTATTATTTAGCAGCATAAATGTCAGCATTTGGAGGATGGGCTCTGGAGGGAGGGATCTTGGTGCCTGTGGGTGCTGCAACATTTCGGTGCTGGCGTATGTCTGGTAGCTGCGCTGGAGGCTGGGATATTTGAGATACAGGCGAGGCTTCACCTGACACTAGCATCAGTAAAGAAAGTGTGGAAGGTGTATAAGGACCTATTGGGGGTGGGATTGTGGACCAAGTTTACATCGGTTTGGGAGTACCCATATTTAGGGGAAGTATATATGTAGGAGGGAATGCAGAATTGGTCCTCGGAGGGGGCGATGCTAAAGCCATTCCAAAGTATTGAGGAGGAATTAGGAATTTCACAGTCCATGTTTTTCCAATACATACAGCTGAGGCATGCGCTGCAGAGACAATTTGACGGGGAAATACAGCTCTCTTCTTTGGGGGTTATAATGGGTGTGTTGCAAGCTAAACATATGCTGGGCCTTAACTATCTGTTGTGTGGTACGATTCTGGACAAAGTGTTCGATGGCTTCAAGTTGGGTTCGAAGGGGCCCTGGAAGGTTACTGGGACGGTGCTTTGATTTTGATTTTCATCTTCTGGTGAAGGGGATGGTGTGTGCTATTTGACCTGTGAGGAAGATGGGGTAGGGAGCAATGCTGGCCAGACTGGGACAGGTAAAAGGGGAGGAGGTTGATTTGGGGGAAATGTTTTATTTCTCATGTGAACATTGTATTTTCATGCACAATGTGACAAATATATGTGGTGTATATTGCATTGAGCGGTTTAATAAAAGTTATCTGGTAAAAAAATAAAATTGTGTAAATCTATACTGTGTCCTTGTCCATACTGGGGCACATTTACTTACCCGTCCCGTCGCGATCTCCGCGATTCACTAAGATCGTGCGTCCAATTTCTTGCATGTGTCGCTTCCACTGCTGAGGACCGCCAAAGTTGAACTTCTTCTTCCCGGTGCATGTGAGTGCTGATCTTGCGACACAATTTGCTTTTTAAATTCCGCGGTTTGTCCGAATCAGTCGGGTTGTCCGATATGTCCACGACCCCCGATTTGTGTCGCATGCAAGTCGGTGCGCCACAATCCGATCGCGTGAAAAAAATCAGTGCGAAACCTGATGAAAATGCGTTGTTCGGACCCTTAGTAAATGTGTCCCACTAGGTTATGTTCAAATGGTGCATTTTCATTGCACTCAACTGCTTTTGTAAAAATCATCATTGAAGGTTTTTACCAAATGCATTTTGCCAAACACATGTATTTTGCCAGAAAGCACATGTGTCTTGGCCTCCTTTTGTCACAATGGGGCTCATTTACTAAGAGTCCAAACACCGCACTATCGTGGGGTTTCCCGAATATTTCCAATTTGCACCGAATTGCCCTGGGATTTTGCCGCACGTGATCTGATTGTGTCGCAACGGTGCCAATGTGTTTGCAGCATATCACAAGGTACTGTGCAGCCGAATCATTTGAGCGCAGGTCTAGGCCAAGAGCAGCTTGGGTTTTGGGATTACTCATGGGCCAGCTTGGCTGTAGGTTATCCACATTGGAATTGCCCTCAACCAAGCCAATTGTCACTTGTGAAAAACAGGTATTACCATTTGTTTCTATCTGCATATCTGCAAGCGCCTGGCATCCGTTTTTCATAGATTCCCATGAACTGTTGACACAGTGACCTGTGACAGAAGGTTTAGGCTACGAGATTTTCTTCCATTTAACGAGCAGATGCACAGTCCGTTAAATAATGGGAATGGGAAGTGATCTATTAAAAAGTATTGCATTGTTTTCATGCATGTGCCATATGTTAAAAAAATACTGATGGCACTGGTCAATTTCTCTGTCGTGTGACCCGGTCAGTTTTCTATGATGGAGTTCATAAAAGGTGAAGTTAGAGAGCTACTGGTAATAAATTAACAATATCAATCATATTACTACATATTTTGTACTCTTTTTCTCATCCGCACCGTTCTGCCGAGACACTGAATGACAGACCTGGGAGCCAAGAAAGGAGGCCTGCAGAATATAAACAGTTACCACAAGCCTGTGAGCCCTCTTCATACATCCTTGGGCACTGTGACATAATGCTACAGCTCATGTTGTTGTGTTCTGATAAGGGAAATATCAGCAAATATATGTTATTGTCCGTATAATAGACATTTAAAGGGGTTGGCCACATTTCAATACATCTGTTCCATTGGACATGTCTCTGCATGTATATGTACCTGTGTCTTTGCCTCCTTTGAGAGCTGCAGCCTTTTCTGTTACCACCATGCTGCCCTCTGTACATATACACAACTTCCTGTGTCTCCCTCACCCACTGTGCTTCTTTCTCTCACTACAGACATAGGGAGATGGGAGGGGTGAGACCAAGATGAGTCATAGGGGGGATGTATTTAAGGTTTAGTCTTTAGACCAGTGCAGAGTAGAACCTCCTATTTGTTGATCTAGTTTGCTGCACTATAAAATTGCATTTTCTGGTACATAGGCTGAATTTTCTTTTTCACTGGCTATTTTCTGTTCAGTAACACACCTTAGTTAATGAGGAGACGCCCCTTTTTCTGAGGAGTCTGAAAACTGCCTAAAATGTTCTATAACCATCTGTAAATGTGGCACACTGCCCCATAATTTCCTGCTGCATTCCTCTACCATTCATCAGTGCTCAGACATGTAAACAAAGATCCAGAGAGAGTTTGAAGACAGCGAAAAAGTAAGTAGCAGGACTGCTGAATCACTTGATGAACATTCAGGGATTATTTGAAGGCAGTAAAGGCACCTGAGTAACTTATGTAAAGAGCGTCCAACCCCTTTAAACCATTTTACAATATACTTTCTCTATTAATTCCCCATAGTTTCTGGATCTCTGCTTGCTGTCATTCTATGGGAAGCTTCCATGTTTACTTACAGTGTATAAAAATCTGTTCATGGTCACGACTCAATAGTATTAGGCCCCTTTCACACATGCTGAGTTCAGTTCTGATTTGCAGCGTTCAGGCCGGGGCGATCCAGGCAGCACATGCTGCGAGCTTGATGCAAGTTTAGCGCATGACACTCGCAAGTGTGAAAGGGGCCTTAGAGCTTTATCAGAGCGGTGCTTTGTATAAGATACGGCCCTTCATGTGTGTCCATCATATGAGCATGCACAGATTTTTGCCTTCTGGTAGATAGCATTGAAGCTTTCTATGAAATGGCAGCAAGCAGAAGCAATGAGGAATTGATACAGACTTTTCATTGTTCAAAAATAACATCTATTTGCTGAAATTGGACATCCCCTTCAAACTTACATGCACCATGATGTTGTAGTGCCTTGTGGTGCTGTAGCTGGTGTATGGTAAGAGCTAATGGGCTGAGCTTTCTCCATACACGGCTTGTCTTATCTCTATTACTCAACTGACACCTGCATTTTAAGCGTAACTAAACTTTCAATTTAAATTTTATTAAAGTATGCGTCCTTATACTAAAAATGTAAAATACTTTATTCATTTTCTGTTGCATGTATTATCAAAGTGCACTTTCCACACACTTCTTACTTCTGCTGTTCCTGTTGCTACCTGAGTACAGGCTCTGCTGACAATTGGGCCTGCAACCTGCTCTGATATCAAGCAGAGGACAGATCCCATAGTAGCTGTATGCAAGGAAATGTTGAGGAGATGTTGGGCAGAGGAGGGGGGAGCCTTTGAATAGATTTGCCGCCTGCAGAGCAAGAACCATGTCATAGGGAAATAGCATCATCTGTCCATATATGGTATTTCTACATCTCTGAGGGCTTCCCCTGACTCTAGGTCTCTATATTATTTAAAGTTATTCAATTGATTATTTTTTGGTCAAACAGGATTTTAAATTACAATCCCCTCTCTCTGTCATGCCATAGAGATACAGAACAGTGCTTTTATCTACTGTGCTCCTACTGGTTGTCAATGGAAGGATTTAATCTAAATAAGAGCTTTACTAGAGATTTCTGTGCTCTTCGATCTGCCAGTGATATTAGACTAATCTATAACTTAATTCGAACCTCTCATGCACGTCTACAGGACTTCTCCCGAGCCGCACCAATTTCCCCAGACTCTTAGACTAATACCCACCCTTCAAAGTTTCAAACATGCTTTTAAAACCCATCTCTTTAGAAAAGCCTATCACACTCGCTAACTGCATGAAACGTCAATTTTCTCTTTACTAATCCATCCTATGTCCTCCTCCCATCACTTATCCGGCAAACACCAGATATATACCAAGCTCTAGGCTTCTCTGCAGTCACTTTCACCTTGGATCTTGTATATAAGGTTGCGGTTGATGGCTGGTTCAAGCAGCAGAAATTTTTATGTATTAATTTATTTTATATTGTTTCCTTATAAATACCGTATATACTCAAGTATAAGCTGACCTGAGTAGAAGCCGAGAGACTTAATTTTACCACCAAAAACTGGGAAAACCTATTGACTCGAGTATAAGCAGAGGGTTGGAAATGCATTGGTCACAGCCTCCAGTATATAGCCAGCCAGCCCCCTGTATATAGCCAGCCCCCAGTACTTTATAGCCAGCCAGCCCCCAGTAGTATACAGCCAGCCCCCATGTAGTGTACAGCCACCCCCCAGTAGTATACAGCTAGACAGCCCCCAGTAGTATACAGCTAGCCCCCAGTAGTATACAGCCAGCCCCATATAGTATACAGCCTGCCAGCCCCCAGTAGTGTACAACCAGCCAGCCCTAAGTAGTATCCAGCCAGCCCCCAGTTTTGTACAGCCAGCCCCCAGTAGTATACACCCAGCCAGCCCCCATGTAGTGTACAGCTAGCCCCCAGTAGTATACAGCCAGCCCCCAGTAGTATACAGCCAGTCCCCAGTAGTATACAGCCAACCATCCCCCATGTAGTATACAGCCAGCCATCCCCCATGTAGTATACAGCCAGCCATCCCCCAGTAGTATACAGCCAGCCCCCAGTAGTATACAGCCAGCCAGCCCCCATGTAGTATACAGCCTGCCAGCCCCCAGTAGTATACAGCCATCCAGCCCCCAGTAGTATACAGCCCGCCAACCCCCAGTAGTATACAGCCAGCACGCAGTTTGCCAAGCACATTAAAAAAATCAACTTACATACTCACCCTCCGGCGCCCAGATGCTCAGCACGGCTCTTGGCGTATCCTCTTTTTCTCTTTGTTGTAACAGTCGGCAGAGATGCGTCCACGCGCACACTGTGAAGTCATTAGAGGCGACACCGCCGCATCATTGCGCTGGCCGTCAGATAGCATCGACGCGTCTCTGCCAGCTAATACAGCATACAGAAGATAGAAGAGAAGCCGCCAGGAGCCATGCCGCTCCGAGGATCAGGGCGCCGGAGGGTGAGTATGTAAGTTGATTTTTTTTATTGACTAGTGTATAAGCTGAAGTGAGTTTTTTCAGCAAATTTTTTGAGCTGAAAAACTCAGCTTATACACTAGTATATACGGTAATGCGGGACCATTATAAAAGCTATTATTCCTCCTGTTCCCCCCCCCCCCTCCTCATCCTCAGACTGTAAGCTCTTGTGAGCAGGGCCCTGACTCCTATTGTTCCATATGAATGTTTGTACTCTGTAATGTAGGATTATATTTGTATATGTTCTGTATGATATGTAAAGTGCTATGGAATTGGATGGCGCTATATGAATAAAGGTTATTACTATTAAACAAGCTCATTGCACTGGTATATAGAGATGTATATTCTCAGAGATCCCTCTATATACACTATCACTACATTAAGCCAAATATATTATTCTTGATGCTCCAGTTTTTCTTTCTAACATTGCATTTTTTTAATGTATTAATTTATTTTATATTGTTTCCTTATAAATACCGTATATACTCAAGTATAAGCTGACCTGAGTAGAAGCCGGGAGACTTAATTTTACGACCAAAAACTGGGAAAACCTATTGACTCGAGTATAAGCAGAGGGTTGGAAATGCATTGGTCACAGCCTCCAGTATATAGCCAGCCAGCCCCCTGTATATAGCCAGCCCCCAGTACTTTATAGCCAGCCAGCCCCCAGTAGTATACAGCCAGCCCCCATGTAGTATACAGCCAGCCCCCAGTAGTATATAGCCTGCCAGTCCCCAGTAGTGTACAGCCAGCTCCATGTAGTGTAGAGCTACCCAGCCCCCAGTAGTGTATAGCCATCCTGCCCCATGTAGTATACAGCCTGCTAGCCCCCAGAAGTGTCCAGCCAGCCCCCAGTAGAGTACAGCCTGCCAGCCCCCAGTAGTGTACAGCCCGCCAGCCCCATGTAGTATACAGCCAGCCAGCCCCCATGTAGTGTACAGCCACCCCCCAGTAGTATACAGCTAGACAGCTCCCAGTAGTATACAGCTAGCCCCCAGTAGTATACAGCCAGCCAGCCCCCAGTAGTGTACAGCCAGCCCCATATAGTATACAGCCTGCCAGCCCCCAGTAGTGTACAACCAGCCAGCCCTAAGTAGTATCCAGCCAGCCCCCAGTTTTGTACAGCCTGCCCCCAGTAGTATACACCCAGCCAGCCCCCATGTAGTGTACAGCTAGCCCCCAGTAGTATACAGCCAGCCCCCAGTAGTGTACAGCCAGCCCCCAGTAGTATACAGCCAGCCATCCCCCATGTAGTATACAGCCAGCCATCCCCCATGTAGTATACAGCCAGCCAGCCCCCAGTAGTATACAGCCAGCCACCCCCATGTAGTATACAGCCTGCCAGCCCCCAGTAGTATACAGCCAGCCAGCCCCCAGTAGTATACAGCCCGCCAACCCCCAGTAGTATACAGCTAGCACGCTGTTTGCCAAGCACATAAAAAAAATCGGCTCTTGGCGTATCCTCTTCTTCTCTTTGCTGTAACAGTCGGCAGAGATGCGTCTACGCGTACACTGTGAAGTCATTAGAGGCGACACTGCCGCATCATTGCGCTGGCCGTCAGATAGCATCGACGCGTCTCTGCCAGCTAATACAGCATACAGAAGATAGAAGAGAAGCCGCCAGGAGCCATGCCGCTCCGAGGATCAGGGCGCCGGAGGGTGAGTATGTAAGTTGATTTTTTTTATTGACTAGTGTATAAGCTGAAGTGAGTTTTTTCAGCAAATTTTTTGAGCTGAAAAACTCAGCTTATACACTAGTATATACGGTAATGCGGGACCATTATAAAAGCTATTATTCCTCCTGTCCCCCCCCCTCCTCATCCTCAGACTGTAAGCTCTTGTGAGCAGGGCCCTGACTCCTATTGTTCCATATGAATGTTTGTATTCTGTAATGTAGGATTATATTTGTTTATGTTCTGTATGATATGTAAAGTGCTATGGAATTGGATGGCGCTATATGAATAAAGGTTATTACTATTAAACAAGCTCATTGCACTGGTATATAGAGATGTATCTTCTCAGAGATCCCTCTATATACACTATCACTACATTAAGCCAAATATATTATTCTTGATGCTCCAGTTTTTCTTTCCAACATTGCACTAAAAAGAACATATATTAAGCTGGCAAATGTTACACAGCTCTGGTGCACGGTCTATATTGAAAGTCCACAAAAAATGTCCACACTAAATAATTGATAATAATTGATCATTGAACACTATGCACCACTATTGAATTATCTGGCATAACCTGCAAACTGCACAGAGGCAGATAGCACCACTTTTTACATATCTGGGCCCTCATGTTTTTTTAATTAAAAAAACATAATATAGTCATATATAGTGAGATCTCTGAGACGATACATCTCTATACAGTATACCAGTGCATTGAACTTGTGTTACAGTGTAACTCTATGGAAGATACAATGGTATAAAGTCCAGCTCTAACCCTATCAGAATGCCCAATAAGGCACGGATCACCCCTCTGTGTGGGCAGATACAGGCAACAAAAGTAATCCAGGATCCAGCTAAACTGTAGACATTATTAATATTATAGCAAAATATTGAAATCCATTGTGATAATCATGTCCAAAGCGTTTGAAACGAGAAATCCATTCTTAGTCATGGCTAACACAAAGACTGGCCACGAACACAAGTTTGTATATCACTGTTTGGGAGTTTGAGGGGATCCGGGATCATAGTATAATAACATATTAAGGTCATGTGATGAAAAGCGTATAAGTGGTCAGCTGATCTGGGATAATAGTATCACATGATCGATTTGAAGAGGTTTACAGAGGAGGAAGAGGATACATTGGATCTCTCCGGCAACCCAAGAGTGTAACAACAATAAAAACAACAAATGGTAATTGTGCTGAAGAACGCTAACTTGGCTTATACAGCACACACTATGATGTCAGCAAGCGACTGACGTCATGGTGTGTGCGCCATAGCATGCGGGGAGACGGAGCTTCATAAGACAGAAGAGGACCTGCAGTGGGCATCGGAACGGTGAGTATAGAGGGCTTTTTCTTTTTTAAAGGCTGGGCATAAAGGGCTATATACAAGCGGGCAGGCAATGGCTATATACTAGGGGGCATGGGGATGGCTATATACTAGGGTGCTGATGGCTATATATTAGGTAGCTGGCTTTATACTAGGGCCATATACTGGAGGGCTGCTGGCTATATACCAGGGGACTGCTGGCTATATACTAGGGGCTGCTTGCTAAATACAAGGGGGCAGGCACTGGCTCTATACTAGGGGGCGGCTGGTTATTTGCTGGGGGACATGGGCTACTAGGAATACACTAGGAGGCTGTTGGCTAAATACTAGGGGGCTGCTGGCTATATACAAGGGGGTGGGAACTGGCTAGGGGGATTTTGGCTATTTGCTGGGGGACATGCGCTGCTGGCTATATACAAGGGGTCTGCTGTCTATATACCAGGGGGCAGGCACTGGCTATATACTACTGGGCGGCTGGTTATTTGATGGGGGACATTGGCTACTGGGTATACATTGGGAGGCTTTTGGCTATATACTAGGGGGCTGCTGGCTATATATTAGAGGGCTGGTGGCTGTATACTAGGGGGCTGCTAGATACATACTAGTGGGCTGCATGCTAAATACAAGGGGGCAGGCACTGGCTATATACTAGGGGGCTGCTGGCTATTTTCTGGGGGACATGGGCTGCTGGCTATATACTAGGGGTCTGCTGTCTATATACCAGTGGGCAGGCACTGGCTATATACTGGGGGTGGCTGGTTATTTGCTTGTGGGACATTGGCTACTGGGTATACACTAGGAGGCTGTTGGCCATATACAACAGGGCAGGCACTGGCTAATAGTAGGGGTCTGATGGCTATATGCTTGGGAGCTGCTGGATATATATTAGAAGGCTGCTAGCTGTATACTAGTGGGCTGCTGGCTATACACAAGGAGGCAGGCACTGGCTATGTAGTAGGGGGCAGGTGGCTATATAGTAGTGGGCAGCTGGCTATATACAGGGGGGCAGGCACTGGGTATATACAAGGGGGCTGATGGCTATTTGATGGGGTACATGGGCTGCTGGCTATATAATAGGAGGCTGCTGGCTATATACTAGGGGGCTGCTGGCTAATATACAAGGGGGCAGGCACTAGCTATATAGTAGGAGACTGCTGGCTGTATACTAGGGAGCTGATGGCTATATACTAGTGGACAGCTTGTTATTTGCTGGTGGACATTGGCTACTTGGTATACACTCTGAGGCTGTTGGCTATATACTAGGGGGCTGCTGGCTATATATTAGAGGGCTGCTGGCTGTATACTAGTGAGCTGTTGCTTATACAAGGGGGCAGGCACTGGCTATGTAGTAGGGGGCAGCTGGCTGTATACAAGGGGGCAGACACTGGGTATATACTAGGGGGCTTCTGGCTATTTGATGGGGACATGGGCTGCTGGCTATATACTAGGGGGCTGCTGTCTATATACAAGGGGGCAGGCACTGGCTATATAGTAGAAGACTGCTGGCTATATACTAGGGAGCTGCTCCTATATGCTATGGGGCTGCTGGCTATACATTAGAGGGCTGCTGGCTGTATACTAGGGGGTTGCTAGATATATACTAGTGGGCTGCTTGCTAAATACAAGGGGGTGGGCATTGGCTATATACTAGGGGGCTGCTGGCTATTTGCTGGGAGACATGGGCTGCTGGCTATATACAAGGGGTCTACTGTCTATATACCAGGGGGCAGACACTGGCTTTATACTAAGGGGGCGGCTGGTTATTTGCTGGGGGACATTGGCTACTGGGTAAACACTAGGAAGCTGTTGGCTAAAAACTAGGGGGCTACTGTCTATATACAAGAGGGCAGGCACTGGCTATATAGTAGGGGGCTGCTGGCTATATACTAGGGAGCTGCTGGCTATATATTAGAGGGCTGCTGGCTGTATACTAGAGAGCTGCTGACTATATAGAAGGGGGCAGGCACTGACTATATAGTAGGTGGCAGTTGGCTATATTCAAGAGGGCAGGCACTGGGTATATACTAGCGGGCTGCTGGCTATTTGATGGGGGACATGGGCTGCTGTATAATTAATAGGAGGCTGCTGGCTATATACTAGGGGGCTGCTGGCTATATACAAGAGGGCAGGCACTGGCTATATAGTAGGGGGCTGCTGGCTATATATTAGAGGGCTGCTGGCTGTATACTAGAGAGCTGCTGACTATATACAAGAGGGCAGGCACTGGCTATATAGTAGGGGGCTGCTGGCTATACATTAGAGGGCTGCTGGCTGTATACTAGAGAGTTGCTGGCTATATACAAGTGGGCAGTCACTGGGTATATGCTAGCGGGCTGCTGGCTATTTGATGGGGGACATGGGCTGCTGGCTAAATATAGGAGGCTGCTGGCTATATACTAGGGGGCTGCTGGCTGTATACAAGGAGGCAGGCACTGGCTATCTAGTAGGGGACTGCTGGCTGTATACTAGGGAGCTGCTGGCTATATACTAGGGGGCTGCTGGCTATATAATAGAGGGCTGCTGGCTGTATACTAGGGGGTGCTATATATATACTAGTGGGCTGCATGCTAAATGCAAGGGGATGGGCACTGGCTATATACTAGGGGGATTTTGGCTATTTGCTGGGGGACATGCGCTGCTGTCTATATACCAGGGGGCAGGCACTGGCTATATACTAGTGGGCAGCTGGTTATTTGCTGGGGGACATTGGCTACTGGGTATACACTGGGAGGCAGGCACTGGGTATATACAAGGGGGCTGATGGCTATTTGATGGGGTACATGGGCTGCTGGCTATATAATAGGAGGCTGCTGGCTATATACTAGGGGGCTGCTGGCTATATACAAGGGGGCAGGCACTGGCTATATAGTAGGGGACTGCTGGCTGTATACTAGGGAGCTGATGGCTATATACTAGTGGACGGCTGGTTATTTGCTGGGGGACATTGGCTACTTGGTATACACTCTGAGGCTGTTGGCTATATACTAGGGGGCTGCTGGCTATATATTAGAGGGCTGCTGGTTGTATACTAGTGGGCTGCTGCTTATACACAAGGGGGCAGGCACTGGCTATGTAGCAGGGGGCAGCTAGCTATATAGTAGGGGGCAGCTGCCTGTATACAAGGGGGCAGGCACTGGGTATATACTAGGGGGCTGCTGGCTATTTGATTGAGAGCTGGGCTGCTGACTACATACTAGGGGGCTGCTGTCTATATACAAGGGGGCAGGCACTGGCTATATAGTAGGGGACTGCTGGCTATATACTAGGGAGCTGCTGCTATATGCTATGGGGCTTCTGGCTATACATTAGAGGGCTGCTGGCTTTATACTAGGGGGTTTCTAGATATATACTAGTGGGCTGCTTGCTAAATACAAGGGAGTGGGCATTGGCTATATACTAGGGTGCTGCTGGCTATTTGCTGGGGAACATGGGCTGCTGGCTATATACAAGGGGTCTACTGTCTATATACCAGGGGGCAGACACTGGCTATATACTAGGGGGAGGCTGGTTATTTGCTGTGGGACATTGGCTACTGGGTAAACACTAGGAGGCTATTGGCTAAAAACTCGGGGGCTGCTGGCTATATACAAGAGGGCAGGCACTGGCTATATAGTAGGGGGCTGCTGGCTATATACTAGGGAGCTGCTGGCTATATATTAGAGGGCTGCTGGCTGTATAGTAGAGAGCTGCTGACTATATAGAAAGAGGCAGGCACTGACTATATAGTAGGTGGCAGCTGGCTATATACAAGAGGGCAGGCACTGGGTATAAACTAGCGGGCTGCTGGCTATTTGATGGGGGACATGGGCTGCTGGGTAAATAATAGGAGGCTGCTGGCTATATACTAGGGGGCTGCTGGCTATATACAAGAGGGCAGGCACTGGTTATATAGTAGTCATTAATAGTAGGGGACTGCTGGCTGTATACTAGGGAGCTGCTGGCTATATACTAGGGGGCTGCTGGCTATATATTAGAGGGCTGCTGGCTTTATACTAGGGGGTGCTAGATATATACTAGTGGGCTGCATGCTAAATGCAAGGGGGCAGGCACTGGCTATATACTAGGGGGGTGCTGGCTATTTATCATAGTATAAAAGGCTGGAAGAAGACGCAAGTCCATCAAGTCCAACCTTTAAGAATTAAATAAATGTTTTATACCCATAACCCGTGATATTTTTTCTCTCCAGAAAGTCATCCAGGCCTCTCTTGAACATGTACATAGAGTCTGCCATAACAACCTCCTGTGGCAGAGAGTTTTACAGTCTCACTGCTCTTACAGTAAAGAACCTTTGTCTATGTTAATGGTAAAATCGCCTCTCCTCTAGGCGCAGAGGATGCCCCCTTGTCCTGGTCACAGGCCGAGGTATAAAAAGATCATTGGAGAGATCCTTGTACTGTCCGTTCAGGTATTTGTACATTGTAATAAGGTCTCCCCTCAGTCGTCTTTTTTCTAAACTGAATAATCCCAAGTTTTTTAATCTGTCAGTGTATTCTAGTTCCCCCATTCCCCTAATAATCCTGGTTGCTCTCCTCTGCACCCGTTCCAGCTCTACTATATCCTTTTTATACACTGGTGCCCAAAACTGTACACAATATTCCATATGTGGTCTGACCAGGGATTTGTTTAAGGGCAAAACTATGTCTTTATCATGAGAATCTATTCCTCTCTTGATACATCCCATTATTTTATTTGCTTTAGCAGCAGCTGCCTGGCTCTGGTCACTAAAATTAAGTTTACCATCCACCAATACCCCCAAGTCCTTTTCAGCTTCAGTTTTACTAAGTAATTGACCGTTTAGAACACAATTATACTTTTTGTTTCCATGGCCCAAGTGCATAACTTTACATTTATCTACATTAAACCTCATCAACCATTTCTCTGCCCATCCCTCAAGCTTCCACAAATCCCTCTGTAATGCTAAACTATCAACCTCAGTATTTATTACTTTGCACAGCTTACTATCATCTGCAAATATTGAAACTTGACTGTGTAAACCCACTACAAGGTCATTAATAAAAATATTAAAAAGAAGTGGCCCCAATACTGACCCCTGTGGCACTCCACTGGTAACATCAACCCAATCTGAGAATGTGCCATTAATGACGACCCTCTGTTTTCTATCACTAAGCCAATTACTTACCCAAATACACAGATTTTCTCCTATTCCCAGCAGTCTCATTTTATAAACCAACCTTTTATGTGGCACGGTGTCAAATGCCTTTGAGAAGTCCAGATATACAACATCCACAGCGTCCCCCAGATCCAGTCTTGAACTTACCTCCTCGTAGAAACCAATCAGATTAGTCTGACAGGACCGATCTCTCATAAACCCATGCTGACGCTGGGTTATAAGGTTGTGCACAGTGAGATACTCCAGGATAGCATCTCTAATAAACCCCTCAAATATTTTCCCCACCACAGCAGTTAGACTCACGGGTCTGTAGTTTGCAGGATCGCTATTTGATCCTTTTTTGTATATTGGTACCACATTTGCTATGCGCCATTCCTGTGGAACATAACCAGTCCTCAGTGAATCTTCAAATATTAAAAATTATAAATATATCAAAAATATTTGCTGGGGGACATGGGCTGCTGGCTATATACTAGGGGTATGCTGTCAATATACCAGGGGGCAGGCACTGGCTATATACTAGGGGGTGGCTGGTTATTTGCTGGGGGACATTGGCTACTGGGTATACACTAGGAGGCTTTATACTAGGGGGCATGGGGATGGCTATATACTAGGGTGCTGATGGCTATATATTAGGAAGCTGGCTTTATACTAGGGCCATATACTGGAGGGCTGCTGGCTATATACCAGGGGACTGCTGGCTATATACTAGGGGCTGCTTGCTAAATACAAGGGGGCAGGCACTGGCTATATACTAGGGGGCGGCTGGTTATTTGCTGAGGGACATGGGCTACTAGGTATACACTAGGAGGCTGTTGGCTAAATACTAGGGGGCTGCTGGCTATATACAAGGGGGTGGGCACTGGCTATATACTAGGGGGATTTTGGTTATTTGCTGGGGGAAATGCGCTGCTGGCTATATACAAGGGGTCTGCTGTCTATATACCAGGGGGCAGGCACTGGCTATATACTAGTGGGCGGCTGGTTATTTGCTGGGGGACATTGGCTACTGGGTATACACTGGGAGGCAGGCACTGGATATATACAAGGGGGCTGATGGCTATTTGATGGGGTACATGGGCTGCTGTCTTTATAATAGGAGGCTGCTGGCTATATACTAAAGGGCTGCTGGCTATATACAAGGGGGCAGGCACTGGCTATATAGTAGGGGACCGCTGGCTGTATACTAGGGAGCTGATGGCTATATACTAGTGGACGGCTGGTTATTTGCTGGGGGACATTGGCTACTTGGTATACACTCTGAGGCTGTTGGCTATATACTAGGGGGCTGCTGGCTATATATTAGAGGGCTGCTGGCTGTATACTAGTGGGCTGCTGCTTATACACAAGGGGGCAGGCACTGGGTATGTAGCAGGGGGCTGATAGCTATATAGTAGGGGGCAGCTGGCTGTATACAAGGGGGCAGGCACTGGGTATATACTAGGTGTCTGCTGGCTATTTGATTGAGAGCTGGGCTGCTGACTATATACTAGGGGGCTGCTGTCTATATACAAGGGGGCAGGCACTGGCTATATAGTAGGGGACTGCTGGCTATATACTAGGGAGCTGCTGCTATATGCTATGGGGCTTCTGGCTATACATTAGAGGGCTGCTGGCTGTAAACTAGGGGGTTGCTAGATATATACTAGTGGGCTATATACAAGGGGTCTACTGTCTATATACTAGGGGGCAGACACTGGCTATATACTAGGGGGAGGCTGGTTATTTGATGGGGGACATTGGCTACTGGGTAAACACTAGGAGGCTGTCGGCTAAAAACTCGGGGGCTGCTGGCTATATACAAGAGGGCAGGCACTGGCTATATAGTAGGGGGCTGCTGGCTATATACTTGGGAGCTGCTGGCTATATATTAGAGGGCTGCTGGCTGTATACTAGAGAGCTGCTGACTATATACAAGGGGGCAGGCACTGACTATATAGCAGGTGGCAGCTGGCTATATATAAGGGGGCAGTCACTGGCTACATACTAGCGGGCTGCTGGCTATTTGATGGGGGACATGGGCTGCTGGCTAAATAATAGGAGGCTGCTGGCTATATACTAGGGGGCTGCTGGCTATATACAAGGAGGCAGGCACTGGCTATATAGTAGGGGGCTGCTGGCTATATATTAGAGGGCTGCTGGTTGTATACTAGAGAGCTACTGACTATATACAAGGGGGCAGGCACTGACTATATAGTAGGTGGCAGCTGGCTATATACAAGGGGGCAGTCACTGGGTATATACTAGCGGGCTGCTGGCTATTTGATGGGGGACATGGGCTGCTGGCTAAATAATAGGAGGCTACTGGCTATATAATAGGGGGTTGCTGGCTATATACAAGGAGGCAGGCACTGGCTATCTAGTAGGGGACTGCTGGCTGTATACTAGGGAGCTGCTGGCTATATACTAGGGGGCTGCTGGCTATATATTAGAGGGCTGCTGGCTTTATACTAGGGGGTGCTAGATATATACTAGTGGGCTGCATGCTAAATGCAAGGGGGCAGGCACTGGCTATGTACTAGGGGGCTGCTGGCTATTTGCTGGGGGACATGGGCTGCTGGCTGTATACTAGGGGTCTGCTGTCTATATACCAGGGGGCAGGTACTGGCTATATACTAGGGGGTGGCTGGTTATTTGCTGGGGGACATTGGCTACTGGATATACACTAGGATGCTTTATACTAGGGGGCATGGGGATGGCTATATACTAGGGTGCTGATGGCTATATATTAGGAAGCTGGCTTGATACTAGGGCCATATACTGGAGGGCTGCTGGCTATATACCAGGGGACTGCTGGCTATATACTAGGGGCTGCTTGCTAAATACAAGGGGGCAGGCACTGGCTATATACTCGGGGGCGGCTGGTTATTTGCTGAGGGACATGGGCTACTAGGTATACACTAGGAGGCTGTTGGCTAAATACTAGGGGGCTGCTGGCTATATACAAGGGGGTGGGCACTGGCTATATACTAGGGGGATTTTGGCTATTTGCTGGGGGACATGCGCTGCTGGCTATATACAAGGGGTCTGCTGTCTATATACCAGGGGGCAGGCACTGGCTATATACTAGTGGGCGGCTGGTTATTTGCTGGGGGACATTGGCTACTGGGTATACACTGGGAGGCAGGCGCTGGGTATATACAAGGGGGCTGATGGCTATTTGATGGGGTACATGGGCTGCTGGCTATATAATGGGAGGCTCCTGGCTATATACTAGGGGGCTGCTGGCTAATATACAAGGGGGGCAGGCACTGGCTATATAGTAGGGGACTGCTGGCTGTATACTAGGGAGCTGATGGCTATATACTAGTGGACGGCTGGTTATTTGCTGGGGGACATTGGCTACTTGGTATACACTCTGAGGCTTTTGGCTATATACTAGGGGGCTGCTGGCTATATATTAGAGGGCTGCTGGCTGTATACTAGTGGGCTGCTGCTTATACACAAGGGGGCAGGCACTGGCTATGTAGTAGGGGGCAGCTGGCTGTATAAAAGGGGGCAGGCACTGGCTATATGCTAGTGGGCTGCTGGCTATTTGCTGGGGGACATGAGCTGCTGGCTATATACTAGGTGTCTGCTGTCTATATACCAGGGGGCAGGCACTGGCTATATACTAGGGGTGGCTTGTTATTTGCTGGGGGACATTGGCTACTGGGTATACACTAGGAGGCTTTATACTAGGGGGCATGGGGATGGCAATATACTAGGGTGCTGATGGCTATATATTGGGAAGCTGGCTTGATACTAGGGTCATATACTGGAGGGCTGCTGGCTATATACCAGGGGACTGCTGGCTATATACTAGGGGCTGCTTGCTAAATACAAGGGGCAGGCAGTGGCTATATACTAGGGGGCGCCTGGTTATTTGCGGAGGGACATGGGCTACTAGGTATACACTAGGAGGCTGTTGGCTAAATACTAGGTGGCTGCTGGCTATATACAAGAGGGTGGGCACTGGCTATATACTAGGGGGATTTTGGCTATTTGCTGGGGGACATGCGCTGCTGGCTATATACAAGGGGTCTGCTGTCTATATACCAGGGGGCAGGCACTGGCTATATACTAGTGGGCGGCTGGTTATTTGCTGGGGGACATTGGCTACTGGGTATACACTGGGAGGCTTTCGGCACTGGGTATATACAAGGGGGCTGATTGCTATTTGATGGGGTACATGGGCTGCTGGCTATATAATAGGAGGCTGCTAGCTATATACTAGGGGGCTGCTGGCTATATACAAGGGGGCAGGCACTGGCTATATAGTAGGGGACTGCTGGCTGTATACTAGGGAGCTGATGGCTATATACTAGTGAACGGCTGGTTATTTGCTGGGGGACATTGGCTACTTGGTATACACTCTGAGGCTGTTGGCTATATACTAGGGGGCTGCTGGCTATATATGAGAGGGCTGCTGGCTGTATACTAGTGGGCTGCTGCTTATACACAAGGGGGCAGGCACTGGCTATGTAGCAGGGGGCAGCTAGCTATATAGTAGGGGGCAGCTGGCTGTATACAAGGGGGCAGGCACTGGGTATATACTAGGGGGCTGCTGGCTATTTGATTGAGAGATGGGCTGCTGGCTATATACTAGGGGGCTACTGTCTATATACAAGGGGGCATGCACTGGCTATATAGTAGGGGACTGCTGGCTTTATACTAGGGAGCTGCTGGCTATATGCTATGGGGCTTCTGGCTATACATTAGAGGGCTGCTGGCTGTGTACTAGGGGGTTGCTAGATATATACTAGTGGGCTGCTTGCTAAATACAAGGGGGTGGGCATTGGCTTTATACTAGGGGGCTGCTGGCTATTTGCTGGGGAACATGGGCTGCTGGCTATATACAAGGGGTCTACTGTCTATATACCAATGGGCAGGCAATGGCTATATACTAGGGGGAGGCTGGTTATTTGCTGGGGGACATTGGCTACTGGGTAAACACCAGGAGGCTGTTGGCTAAAAACTAGGGGACTGCTGGCTATATACAAGAGGGCAGGCACTGGCTATATAGTAGGGGGCTGCTGGTTATATACTAGGGAGCTGCTGGCTATATATTAGAGGGCTGCTGGTTGTATACTAGAGAGCTGCTGACTATATAGAAGGGGGCAGGCACTGACTATATAGTAGGTTGCAGCTGGCTATATACAAGGGGGCAGTCACTGGGTATATACTAGCGGGCTGCTGGCTATTTGATGGGGGACATGGGCTGCTGGCTAAATAATAGGAGGCTGCTGGCTATATACTAGGGGGCTGCTGGCTATATACAAGGGGGCAGGCACTGGCTATCTAGTAGGGGACTGCTGGCTGTTTACTAGGGAGCTGCTTGCTATATACTAGGGGGCTGCTGGCTATATATTAGAGGGCTGCTGGCTGTATACTAGGGGGTGCTAGATATATACTAGTGGGCTGCATGCTAAATACAAGGGGGGAGGCACTGGCTATATACTAGGGGGCTGCTGGCTATTTGCTGGGGGACATGGGCTGCTGGCTATATACTTGGGGTCTCCCGTTTATATACAAGGGGGCAGGCACTGGCTATATACTAGGGGGTGGCTGGTTATTTGCTGGGGGACATTGGCTACTGGGTATACACTAGGAGGCTGTTGGCTATATACTAGGGGGCTGCTGGCTATATACAAGAGGGCAGGCACTGGCTATATAGTGGGGGATGCTGACTATATACTAGGGAGCTGGTGGCTATATATTAGAGGGCTGTTGGCAGTATACTAGTGGGCTGCTGGCTATACACAAGGGGGCAGGCACTGGCTATGTAGTAGGGGGCAGTAGGCTATTTAGTAGGGGGCTGCTGGCTATATAATAGGAGGCTGCTGGGTATATACTAGGGGGCTGCCGGCTATATACAAGGAGGAAGGCACTGGCTATATAGTAGGGGACTGCTGGATATATATTAGAGGGCTGCTGGCTGTATACTAGGGGGCTGCTAGATATATACTAGTGGCCGCTGGCTATTTGCTGGGGGACATGGCCTGCTGGATATTTACTAGGGGCTGCTGGCTATATACAAGGTGGCAGGCACTGGCTATGTAGCAGGGGGCAGCTGGCTATATACTAGAGCGCGGCTGTCTATATTCTAGAGCACTGCTGGCTATATACTACGTAGCTGCTGGCTATATATTATTGGGCTGCTGGCTGTATACTAGGGGGATGCTAGATATATACTAGGTGGCTGGCTACATACTAGGGGGTTGCTGGCTATATAATAGAGCGCTGCTGGCTATATACTTATGAGCTGCTGGCTATATACTAGGGGGCTGCTGGCTATATATTAGTGGGCTGCTGGCTGTATACTAGGGGGATGCAAGATATATACTAGGTGGCTGGCTATATATTAGGGGTCTGCTGGCTATATTCTAGGGGGCAGGAGGCTGGTTATATACTAGGGTGCTGGCTATATACTAGAAGGTTGATGGCGATTTACTAGGGGGCTGCTAGATATATACTAGGGGACAGGGAACTGGCTAGATACTAGGGGGATACTGTATATATATACTAGGGATGTGCTGGCTATATACTAGGGTGCAGGAGGCTGGCTACATAAAAGGGCACTGGCTATATACTAGAGGGCTGATGGCAATATACTTGGGGGACTGGCTATATAATAGAGGGATGCTGGCTATATACTAGGGGGCTGGCTATATACTAGGGTTCAGGGGACGGGCTATATACTAGGGAATTGCTGGTTATATATTGGGGAGCTACTGGCTATATACTAGGGAGTTGCTGGCTATATACTAGGGTAGGGGTTTCAAAATGATTTTCACCGGGGCAATATCAGCCTTATGGTTACCTTAGAATTGCCTAATGTCAGTATAGTTCTGTAAAAATGTAGATACTAAACAACTAATTCTTAAGTAGTAGTTACATTCATTCAGCAGTAAAATCACAATGAGCCCTTTGTGAGCAACAGAAAGTTGAACATACTGTATTTTTAAAAAATCTGAGAAAGTACAAGCACAGCAATTCACCTATATTAAAATTAATGTTAAAATTTAGACTTACCTATTTTGTTTTCTGACCAGAAATCTGACATCTTTTTCCTGAAAAAACGAGACCAAAGCGGCACCCCTAGTGTAGAATTTTCGGAGATGGGTGTCAATGTAATTTTAGTTATTGTTGCTCATCTGATGTAATCTTGCTTCTATGCCTCAAAGAAAGAGGGGAAGGGTCCCTCAGGGTCCTAGTAATAAGCGGTGGTGCCAGATGAGCATGTTATAATACAATGTTAGAAAAACCGGGTGTGGATGGATGCGCTATCCACAAACTTTTTGATATAGTAGATTCAATCATATAAGGTTTCTTTTATTTTTGTACAGCATTGGACTACATGTTTAGGGGGTGGACCACCCCCTTCATCAGGTCCGTAAAATACACTCTAAAAGCAATTACTAAGTACAGGTAAAGTTTTGTCAGGATAAGGTAGGAGTACAAAATATATATAAAAGATAAAAAGTGGAAATAGAAGAAATTTCATATCTCAGCAAGTGATTGTAATTTCATATCAATTTCATAGTTCATATCTCATGGAGCAGAGTTGTTATAGATAAAAATTGGTGAAAGGGTCTAATTGGTTGTGTGAACATACCATAGATACATAGATAAATGGAATATACCATAGATACATAAACAAATGGAATATAGTATTAAACTGAGTATAAAAAATATAATTCATAAGTAAATATAACATAAATTGGGTGTTACATAAAATAGGTGATTACATAGAAAGCATATGTAAATGCATGTATAGGATATTGCCTGTTCAATAAATATAATAATTGAATGAGCACACACATCGCGATAGGATTGTGGTGCAGCTGTGCTGGCTTTCTTGCGACAAAAATCAGGGGGCAGGTCGTCAGACGATCCGACTGATTCGGACTGAGCGCAGGATTTAAGATTCAATTTGTGTCGCAAGACAATGCACTCACATACAGGAAGCCAGGAAGCGACACATGCAGGATATCGGGCGCACGATCTTCGTGAACCGTAGCAGATGTGCATTCTGGTCGGACAATGCACTTTCAGGGATCGTGCAGGATCGTGCCCCATTTTGTATATAAAAAACAGGGCATTGCATATTTCATAAATATATAATGTATATATTTTTAACACCACATGCAATGACTTTTTCACTTAATGGTTTACAATGGTTTTCTATTCCCACTTTTTATCCTTTATGTATATTTTTTACTCCTACCTTATCCTGACAAACCTTTACCTGTACTTTAGTTGTTTTTAGAGTGTATTTTACGAACCTGAGGAAGGGTGTGGTCCACCCCCCGAAATGCAGAGTCCAATTGTGTACAAAAATAAAAGAAACTCTATATGATCTAATCTACTATCTTAAAGAGTGTGTCCATCAGCACTAGAGATGAGCGGGTGCTCGTTATTCGAGACGAACTTTTCCAGATGCTCGAGTGCTCGTCTCGAATAACGAGCCCCATTGAAGTCAATGGGAGACCCGAGCATTTTTCAAAGGGACCATGGTTCGGGAATAAAATGTGTTATTTAATTGAAAAAGAATGTCTTCTGATAAGTTAGCAGATGTATGCAAACATCTGCAATCTATTCTTCACTGTTCCGTGCGTATATTATCTCCCGACAAGTTAACAGATGTGAAGAACAGTGAAGAATAGAATAAAAACAGTGAACACAGGATCATTTAAGTGAAAAACGCAGTGAAAAACACAGTGAAGAATAAATTAAAGATGTTCTGCACATCTGCTTACTTGTCGGGGTGATACGCTGTCCCGGGATCCGCTCCTCTTCTTCCACTGAAGTCTCCCCGTGCTGCCCGATGTCTGTCTCCCCCGTGCTGCCCGATGTCTGTCTCCCCCGTGCTGCCCGATGTCTGTCTCCCCCGTGCTGCCCGATGTCTGTGTCCCCCGTGCTGCCCGATGTCTGTGTCCCCCGTGCTGCCCGATGTCTGTCTCCCCCGTGCTGCCCAATGTCTGTGTCCCCCGTGCTGCCCGATGTCTGTGTCCCCCGTGCTGCCCGATGTCTGTGTCACCCATGCTGCCCGATGTCTGTGTCCCCCGTGCTGCCCGATGTCTGTCTCTCCCGTGCTGCCCGATGTCTGTCTCCCTGCTGCTTGATGTCTCCCTGCTGCTTGATGTCTCCCCGCTGCCCGATGTCTCCCTGCTGCTTGATGTCTCCCTGCTGCTTGATGTCTCCCTGCTGCCGTTCCGCGCGCATATCTTCCAACAAGTAAGCAGATGTGCCGAACATCTGTAATCTATTCTTCACTGTCTTTTTCACTTAAATGATCCTGTGTTCACTGTTTTTATTCTATTCTTCATTGTTCTTCACTGTGTTTTTTTAATTAAATGCTCGATCTCGAGCAGGGGAAATACTCGTCCGAGCAACGAGCCTTTTCGAGTACCTTAATACTCGAACGAGCATCAAGCTCATCTCAAATCAGCACCCATTTTTTTCTAACTTTGTTTTATACCATCTTTTCCTGAAGTCAGGGCATCTATGTTCGGTTTCAGATCTTGTGCCATGGCAATCCTTAAAACAGTTTGCAATCGGCTCAACTTGATTGTCAACTTAAAGTAGGAAAAAGCACCGGGAACTGAGGCTGAAATGCTCTGACAGACTGGAAAGTGGGAATTGTTTTCCTTTTCTGCTTGGGCCTTCCACAGATTAAGTTTATGTTGAAAAGCTATAAATGCGGCTTCTGATTCAGTTTGGCAAGATGTGCGATTACATGGTAAAATCGTATAGCAAGTTTGGATCTGAAAGCAGGGGCAAAGGTTTTCCTTTAATTTGCATGAAAAGTGCAATTTCTTCTTTAAGTTCAAAAAATCATTTCAGGATTGTGCTTCTGCTCAGCCACCTTACATCTGTATGGTATGGGATATCTTCATGTCCATCTCCTGCAGAACCACTTGGAACTGGTGGTGATTTAAGCTACGTGCCCGAATGAAGAGAACTGTTTTCATTACAGTGGTCATAATATTATCCAGTTCCAGAACCTTTCGGCACAGAGCTTCTTGATGGACAATGCAATGATAGGTTATCAGAGGTGTGCTACTGTTACTTTTTTTGCATTTTACCCTCCATAAAGTCACCAAAGCCAGTTTTTTCTCCACACATTGCAGGTACGCCGCCAGTAGTTATCCTAACCAGCTTTTCGCAAGGTAACTTATGATTACACATGGACTTCTCCACCGCATCAAAAATGTCCTTCCCTATTCCATGCATGGCAATGACATCCACAAGCTCCTCAGTGAAAGAAAAGTCTTCCTTCACACTTCTTATAATAAAGGAAAGATGTGCCATATCTGTGTTGTCTGTGCTTTCATTAACAGGTAATGAAAAAGCCAGATAACTGGGCTCTTCTTCAGCCAGCGGTGTTGTTAGATTACCTGCTAGTTCCATAACCTGGTTTGCAATTGTCTTTCTCAAACTGACATTTTTAAAAGTCTGTATTTGCTCAGGACTCACCTGCTCACACACCTCTAACATGCACTGCTAAAAAATGCACCCTCTGAAAAACACTCGAGCTATTTGTTCAGCAACAATAAAGCTTTCACTGCTGCTTCATTTTTGGTGGCACCTTTGGTGGACATATTCTCCTGCAATTGCAATTTGCACAAAGACGTAATCCACAAAGAAAAGGAAGGAAGGCCAGGGCGCATCCGATTAAAAAATAGAATCTTCTTTATTGGATAATCATATAAAAACGCACACAACAAGTGTGCATGGCCGGTGTAGGCACAAAACACCTACTCGTTTCGGCTTAACCAGACTAAGGCTTATAGTTAAGCCGAAACGCGTAGGTGTTTTGTGCCTACACCGGCCATGCACACTTGTTGTGTGCGTTTTTATATGATTATATATTATCTTGTTGTGTGCATTTTTATTGTACTCCGCAGTGGTGTTAGATAGCGTTATCAGAGGTTTCTGATAAAACTATCATTCTAACTGCGGCGTTTGTTACTTTAGTAAGCAGCTCCTAGTGCCGAATTTATGGGTGACAGGTCCTCTTTAAGTTAAATAATAGTCTGCTTCAACTTTCCTTCAATCCCCATTCCTCATATAGCAATTACTCTCTCTCCATCATTTGTTCCCCCATTAATCTCAATAACATTATCCTTATTCCTACATCCACAATTCCACGGACAACAACACAATCGTTCATGCCGTTCCACAGCAGGGCCAGGGCGGATTCACATTTGTTTTTTTCACTGAAGCCATTTCAGCTTATAGACAAACTGAAGTACAAATTTGTTTTTTCATCCTGGCTTCAGTGATTTTGTACTGTTTTCAATGGGCCTTTTCATACTTCAGTTTTTTTCCACTGATCCATTGTTATCGGTAAACACAAAAAGGACAAGTTCTAAATTATTTTTCCCACTGGCCACTGAAACATTGAAAAGATTGGTAAGTAATACATCAGTGACAGATGCGAAACCACCCTGGGTATTCCAGATGGGCAGTATCATTTCAAAAATAACCCATTTCTGTAAAATGATATTTTCTAACTAGCAGTGACGGTCCACCTTATTAATTCGGGAGTGGGAGGTTATTTTTGCACAGTTAATTAAAAGACAAAACAAACTAATGTATAACTGAAGATGGATCTGCTGCCGAGACAGGGACAATGCACTAGTGGAAGGTGGCCATGGGCCTTGTGTTAGACACTGGGGCACATTTACTTACCTGGTCCAGTCGCGATCCTGCTGCGCATTGTCCGACCAGGATTCGGGTCTGCTGGAATTCACGAAGGTTGTGCGCCCGATATCCAGCAGGTGTTCACCTTCTTCCCGTGCATGTGAGTGCTGATCTTGCGACACAATTCTTTCTTAAATTCTGCGGTTTGTCTGAATCCGTCGGGTTGTCCGAGGCCACGCCCCCCATTTTCTGCTGCGGCGGCGTTGCGCCACAATCTGATCGAGCGCGCCAAAACCCGGAGCAATTCAGCGCAAAACGGAAATATTTGGGAAAACCCCACGGAATTGCGGCCACAGGACCCTTAGTAAATGTGCCCCACCGTGTTTATATACAAACAGCAGCCATACCCACCCTATGAGACAGTAGCTACACCCCAATGTCATATAAAGGCAAGAACCGCACGCACCTTGAGACAGTAGTCACACCCCAATGTTATATATAACACTAAATATATATAACATTTGGCTACTGTCTCGTAAGGTGGGTGTGGCTATTGCCTGTTTATAAATTTGGGGTGTGGCTATTGCCTTTCTAAGACATTGGGGTGTGGCTCCTGTCTCACAAGGTGGGTGTGGTTACTGTATGTATATTATACAGACAGTAGCCACACCCACCTTGTGATAGACAGGCAGTAGTCACACCCCTATGTTATATACAGAAAGTAGCCACACCATCTGTGATGAGGCAGGTGTATCCGTCAGCACTATCCAGGTCCGGTGTGGAGCCATGTGTGCCTATGTGGCATGAATTTTGTGACACCATGAGGTGTGATGGCTATGGTTGTATGGTGGTTCCAAGACAGCGCAGTGGCGGGATACAGAGCGGTGGTGAGAAGCCGCACAACCAAAGCGTGGTAAAAATGACAAGACGCAACTGTGATGTTCATGCGTAAGGAGCGCAGCACAACAGACTTACGCATGAACGTCAGCTGGCTCTTCTGCCGTGGTAGTCACTGAAATAGTGACAATGTGCAAGCGATACCCGCCGTGCATTGTCCGGCGAGGATTCGGGTCTGCCGCGATTCGCTAAGATTGTGGTGGGCCATTCATGGAGGTGGTGAGGGGGAGTCAAGCCGCCAGAGTTTTCCAATGGGAGATCTGTCATATATAAGCGGCCAAGTAGAAAGGTGGGCGGGCCAGGTTTAGGAGAACCCTGGCTGGTACACAGAGGGAGGGGCCGGCACCAGATCCCATCCCTGGACCACTTACCATGGGGCCGTGGCAAAGCACTGCAGGGACAAAGGGGCCGTGCATCCGCGGGCACCTTAAACTCACGGGCCCCATCTCAGCCTCTTCGGCACCTACGGCGTAACTTACGCCACTGATAAAATCCTTCCTTTGATAAGCAGTAAGGCCATAGCCTAGTGCAGTGGTGGCGAACCTATGGCACGGGTGCCAGAGGCGGCACTCTGAGCCCTTTCTGTGGGCACCCAGGCCATCACCCCAGAATGAAGTTCACCAGACAGAACATAAAGAATCTGCCTGCAGAATCTTCCTACAATGATAGATGATTTTGCCCTCCTCCTTTCAACTGCGTTGGTGTCCTTGGGAGGCTGAAGGATTGAAAGTTGTCAATGAACAAAGAGAAATAAATTACTGCTTAAATTGCTGCGCTGGCACTTTGCAATAAATAAGTGGCTTTTGGTTGAAGTTTGGGCACTCAGGCTCTAAAAGGTTCGCCATCACTGGCCTAGTGGATACAAGTTCTGTATTGTATCTCTATGACATGGTAGTGGTGTGGAGGTTCTTTGTTCAAATCCCAAAAATATTGAATAATGTGTAATAATTTAGAGCCCCCATGTGTCAGAGGAAGCCCCCAGAGATGTAGAAATACCATACATGGACACATACCTCCCAACTGTCCCGCTTTCAGCGTGACAGTCCCGTTTTATGGGCTCTGTCACGCTGCCACGGAAAGGGGAGAGAATGTCCCGGGCCCCGCACACTTTTTCCGCTTTGTCCCGCCTCCTCCAGCCCCCGTAGTTAAGAGCTGCAGAGCAGCCAAGGCATGGGGGCTGGTAGGAGGCGGGACCAGCCCCTGCTCCCTCCTCACATGATGTCTGCACCAATCATGTGAGGAGCGAGCTCCGCCCCCGGCTGGCCACGCCCCCTCCGCGCGTCCAGGGGAGAAGATGGAATGACAGAGGTAAGAGACTGAGGGGACAGGGGGGCCACAGGGAGAGGAGCCAGGAGGAGGATGCAGGCTACAGAAAGGACAGGGGTGCTGGGGCACAGGAGGAGGACAGGGGGGTGCTGGAGGCTACAGGGGGGGATGAAGGCTAATGGAGGAGGAAAGGGGGGCTGGGGCACAGTAAGAGGACAGGGGGGTGCTGGAGGCTACGGGGGGGGGGGCTGGAGGCTACTGGAGGAGGACGGGGGGGGGCTGGAGGCTACAGGAGGACAGGGGGGGCTGGAGGCCACAGCAGGACAGGGGGGGGCTGGAGGCTACAGGGGGGAGCTGGAGGCTACTGGAGGAGGAAAGAGGGTCTGGGGCACAAGAAGAGGACAGGGGGGAGCTGGAGGCTACTGGAGGAGGAAAGAGGGTCTGGGGCACAAGAAGAGGACAGGGGGGTGCTGGAGGCTACGGGGGGGGGGGGCTGGAGGCTACTGGAGGAGGACGGGGGGGGCTGGAGGCTACAGGAGGACAGGGGGGGCTGGAGGCCACAGCAGGACAGGGGGGGGGCTGGAGGCTACAGGGGGGAGCTGGAGGCTACTGGAGGAGGAAAGAGGGTCTGGGGCACAAGAAGAGGACAGGGGGGAGCTGGAGGCTACTGGAGGAGGAAAGAGGGTCTGGGGCACAAGAAGAGGACAGGGGGGTGCTGGAGGCTACGGGGGGGGGACGTTGGAGGCTACAGGAGGAGGAAAGGGGGAGCTGGGGCACAGGAAGAGGACAGGGGGGGTGCTGGAGGCTACAGGGGGGGTGCTGGAGGCTACAGGGGCTGGAGGCTACAGGAGCAGGACAGGGGGGGCTGGAGGCTACAGGAGGAGGGTGCTGGTGGGCAGGAGGAGGCTCGTGGGGGACAGGAGGAGGCTGCTGGGGAACAAGAGGAGGCTGCTGCGGGACAGGAGGAGGATGCTGGAGGACAGGAGGAGGATGCTGGAGGACAGGTGGAGGCTGAGGACAGGAGGATGCTTGAGTAGGCTGGGGGACAGAAGAAGGCTGGAGGGCAGGAGGAGGAGGCTGGGGGACAGGTGGAGGCTGCTGGGGGACAGGTGGAGGTGGGAGGAGGCTGCAGGAGGACAGGAGGATTCTGGAGGGGACTGTGGGACTGGAGGACAGGTGGAGGATGCTGAAGGAGGAGGCTGGAGGAGGACAGGGGGGGCTGGAGGCTACAGGAGGACAGGGGGGGGCTGGAGGCTACAGGAGGACAGGGAGGGCTGGGGCACAGGAGCAGGACAGGGGGGGCTGGAAGCTACAGGAGGACAGGAGGAGGCTGCTGGTGGGCAGAAGGAGGCTGCAGGGGGACAAGAGGAGGCTGCTGGTGGGCAGGAGGAGGCTGCAGGGGGACAGGAGGAGGCTGCAGGGGGACAGGAGGAGGCTGCTGTGGGACAGGAGGAGGAGGCTGAGGACAGGAGGAGGAGGCTGGGGACAGGAGGAGGATGCTGGAGGACAGGTGGAGGCTGAGGACAGGAGGATGCTTGAGTAGGCTGGCGGACAGAAGGAGGCTAAAGGGCAGGAGGAGGAGGCTGGGGGACAGGTGGAGGCTGCTGCGGGACAGGAGGAGGAGGCTGGGGGACAGGAGGAGGAGGCTGGGGGACAGAAGGATGCTTGAGGGGGAGGTCGGAGGACAGGAGGATTCTAGAGGGGACTGTGGGACTGGAGGACAGGTGGAGGATGCTGAAGGAGGAGGCTGGAGGACAGGAGGCTACAGGAGGAGGCTGGAGGACAGGGGGCTACAGGAGGAGGCTGGAGGGCAGGGGGCTACAGGAGGAGGCTGGAGGACAGGGGGCTACAGGAGGAGGCTGGAGGACAGGGGGCTACAGGAGGAGGCTGGAGGACAGGGGGCTACAGGAGGAGGCTGGAGGACAGGGGGCTACAGGAGGAGGCTGGAGGACAGGGGGCTACAGGAGGAGGCTGGAGGACAGGGGGCTACAGGAGGAGGCTGGCGGACAGGGGGCTACAGGAGGAGGCTGGAGGACAGGGGGCTACAGGAGGAGGCTGGGGTACAGGAGGCCACAGGAGGAGGCTGGGGGACAGGAGGCCACAGGAGGAGGCTGGGGGACAGGGGGCTACAGGAGTTGGCTGGAGGACAGGAGGCTACAGGACGAGGCTGGAGGACAGGAGGCTACAGGACGAGGCTGGAGGACTGGAGGCTACAGGAGGAGGCTGGAGGACAGGAGGCTACAGGAGGGTGTGGAGGACAGGAGACTACAGGAGGAGGCTGGAGGACTGGAGGCTACAGGAGGAGGCTGGAGGACAGGAGGCTACAGGAGGAGGGTAGAGGACAGGAGGCTACAGGAGGAGGCTGGAGAACAGGAGACCACAGGAGGAGGATGGAGGACTGGAGGAAACTGGAGGACAGGAGGATACATTATGAGGAGGATAGAGAACAGGGACCACACCATGTGAGGAGGGTTGGGGATAGGAGTACAGATAGGATTATGTGTAAGTTTGGGGAGATAAATAAAAGTGGAAAACGAAATGTCAAGGGAGGATAAAATTAAAGAGGGCTTTTACATGTTGCAGATTTGCTTTATGGGATATTATACGGGTCCATGGGGGTGGGGGGGGGGGGTGGGGGGGGTGGGGGGGTGGTGGCCAAAGTAAGGGGCACTTTACTATGTGGGGACCGTCAAGGTTGATATTATACTATGCTTGTGGGTGGGTGGGACAATGGGCGTGGTTTAGAAAAAGGGGGAGGGGCTTTTGTCCCTCTTTCTCTTGTCCAAAAGTTGGGAGGTATGTGGACAGGTGATTGTCTTTCCTGCTCTGCAGGAGCCTGACACATGTATTTCTCCTCAGAGAGGATTCCCCCTGCACACAGCTACTATGGGATGTGTCCTGCTTGATGTCAGAGCAAGGTGCACACCTAAGTGTTACAATGTCTGGACTCTATCTAGGTTCAGCCCCTTTCATGCAGCATTATTTGTTAGGGTGCATGCTACCTGTAAATTACCCTTTGGGTACAGGTTGGACACAGCCACATTCATTCCAATGGGCAGTACACCCGTCCATATGAATGGCCCTATTGCCCCGCTTGCTCTATCTTTCCCATACATAAGGCTGAGCTGCACTCCCCCCTTCTCCAGTCCTGCCCCGGGCTTGGCATACGCTGTGTGAGAGGGGCCTAGAAACAACAGAAACCAGTCACATAAGAAACTGACAGACCAGGCACTTTTATAACACACGAATTTACATGTATTATTAGGACTCCTAGGCCTGGCTTGTCAGGTGTCCTGATCTATACCAGTCCTTATAGATCAGTAGTATATACATATAATGCAATAATAAAGTAGCTGATGGGGAAAATCTGTCATCCAGCATACAGTGTACATGCAGAGACTGCACACAGCTCAAACCAGTGACTAATATCCCATACCTCAGATGGCCACGGGGCCCCTCGGGTTTGGGGAACCTTGGCAATTGTCCAGGTAGTGCACAAACAACTGCCCTGCATATATACAGTATTGTTATAGCCAATACACAATTGCCTATAAGTTACTGCTGTTTCTAGCCACTCGCGTGACGTCACGCAGATGCCCCGCCCACGCGCTGTTCATTGTGACGTCCCCAACGGAATGTGCAGGTGCCATTGGTGCAGCCGTTACTGAAGGAGGAGCCACAGCCAAAACCAAGGAGAGCGACCAGCAACACATCCTATAGAGGAGCCACAGCCAAAAGTAGAAGCCCCGCAGACATCCCTCAGGAGGAGGAGCTACATCCGGGAGCCGAGGTAAGGAGGAGGAGCAACAGCCGGGAGGGGAGAACCAACCGCCGCGGAGGAGGAGCTACAGCCCGGGGAGAGGAGCCGACAGCCACGACAAGAGAGACACTTGTACTGCAGGTATGGAGATTGTATATTTAGGTGCAGGCGCCATCTAGTGGCCGCTAGGAGCAGTTTTATGGCTGCTCCAGTGGTTGTGTAGGGCTCCCGGGGATTGAGGCGTTAATCAGATCTTGTAGCAGGTGCATTATATGCTGAGGGGTTTATCTGCCCCTCCCCCCAGCTGTAATATCTATATCACAATTATGTGTAGTATGTGAGGAAATCAGGTGTAATATTAGGGGGGCGCTGTGATTGGCTGCTAGAGGTAACAATGGTCTTTGTTATAGACAGTTTAGTGACGGGCGGGGGAAGTATTACATGTATGTTACTATCTATGTGCACATCTATCTGCTGTCATGTATGTAATAATAATATAGTGCAGCACTTCTACTGTAACTACAAGCACTTTCTACTCTAATTGTGGAGATTTCACTAGTAAAGTCTGAGATGCTATTAGAATATTATATTATTATCGTTATATAAGTAAATTATATATGTAAATTTCATGTGATACAAGTGGTACAATGTATGGAATATGACTTGTATGTATTACATATCAGATGGTTCAAATATTGGGGTTCAATAGGGTTTATGGAAAATGTTGTAACATGAATTAACAATATAATAATGTGCAATTATGTTATGGTCCAAATATCTGTGTCCTGTATTATTATTATTATTATTATTATTATTATTATTATGTGTGTGTGTATATATATATTCTGGTCTTTGTTGCTATATTTCCCTTTGGAATAACTGGGCCTTCATCCAGTATAATGTTTTCAAGATGGCGGCCATTTTCCAGAGATAACTAAAATATACCCCCCCCCCCTATAACTTGCTGGGGCTGCTGTGCCCTCTGCACTGGGGTATTGTCTTGATGCTGCCAGAGATCTATTGTATAATATATTATATGATCTGGAGTTTGCATTACTCTTGGATGCCAGGTATGAGGATTGTAATATAAATTGTCTGGTTGGAGGACGGTGTGACGTTTGCTGCTCCTGTCATTATAATTTACTTTCTTATTGATGATTTGTTGTAGGGTCTGTATTTTAAAGGGGTTGTCCACTTTCAGCAAATAATTGATATGGTTTGTGTAAGGAAAAATGTTTCAATATTCCTTTGTACTAATAACATTGACAGTAATTTTAGTAAACGCATGGATTGTGTCAGAATGCGCATGTACCTCGGCCTCTTTTTGGCGCATGTGTTTGCAGTGCACTACATAGAGCTGTGTAATGTACCATGTGCCAGGGGTAAGTGGACCTGCTTGGCTGTAGGTTATCCATAAGGGAATTGCCCACAACCAAGACAATTGTCACCCGTAAGAAAAAACGGAGCAATCTGCATGCGCCTGGCGTCTGTTTATCTCAGGTTCTCATGGACTGTTGTCATAGTGATCTGTGACAGAAGGTTCCGGTACTAACACACCGGCCCACATGTGTTACTCCTCCTGTCCCAGTATTCTGGCCTAGTTTACACGTAAATACATAAATTGCGTGCACGTGTATTTATAAAGCGTTTCCGCCAGTATCCTGTCGCCACTGCGCTACGATATTTCTGCCATAATTTTAGCGCATGCCCATTAAACTGCGTGCACCAGAAAAAACTATTTTACTTTTCTTTGTGAGGCCTGGAATCTGTTGTATTCACCAAAAGAAAAAAATGGTGGCCACTCCCAGAGCAGTACCGGGGGATCCGGCGCCAGATTAATGAGGACCCGCCACCAGTTGTGATGGATCTGGCGCCCCCTGCACACGCCACAGGCAAACTGCACATAGTACAGACTGCACCAGTTATATGCATTTATGGTGCTGTATTCTGGTTATCAGCACTTTTAATTTTTGTTTTCATGCTTGTTTAACCCTTTCCGTACCCTGATGTAATGTTACGTGATAAGGTTCGGGTAGTTACCGCACCATGATGTACAGTCACGTCATGGTGCTGAGCCCGGGTCATCACCACAGAAACCCGGCAGTAACAGTGGGGATCACGACTATCGCGATTCTGGCTGTTTAACCCTATAGTGGCTGCGATCATGGTGACTGCGGTGTCCATGGGGTATTACCGGGACAATCCGCACCCTTTGTGCAGGGCACGGCGGTGACTATTGTCGCTATGGCAGCCCTCAGGCCTGATGAAGGCTTTCAGCATGATATAAAAGTGCTGCTGTCCATAGGATGACTATGTCATATGCTGCAATATATTATCATAGCAAAGAATCTTAAAAAACATTACATTTGGCTGTAACACGTGCATCTTCAGCACATCAGAACAGCTAAAAGGAGATTTGCCTAATTACATAACTGTTAACATTGCGTTTACAAAACACAATGCTAACACAATGCTAACACATGCAGCAACACAAAGTAAACACATTTGTTTGTTAATGCTGGTGTTTGTTAACACTATGTTAACAAACACATTAACACGTGTAATATTGCGTTAACACATGCACTTAGTAAACCAATGTTAACAGCGATGTAATCTTAAAAGGATAGATTTCTCTTGGGACTGCCCTTGTAAGCGCAGAAGTCACTAATCTGGGGCACAGGCATTACCCCTAGGGATTACTAGGGATTTCATGCTGCATATCTGCCTGTGTTATCTCCAGCCATAATTCAACCTTATTCACCAACTGGTAATAAGAAAGTTTGGGGTAAGACTGTTTACATTATTTATTGGACACTGGGGCACATTTACTAAGCACTATGCACATTTACACATTTACTATGCACCAGTTTTTTTCAGACTTTGCCGGTTAGTTGAGGTGTAGCTGCTTGTACATGTATCTAAGAAGTGTCTGCACGAAACCGTTTTGTGGCGCGGCTGCACTATGCTTCACGCGACACAAATTTCTGCATTGCAGGGGGCGTTCCGGTGCTCAGTCGCGCTGTGCGCCTCATTTTTCATGCAGTATCCAACAGAATTTTGTTAAATTAGAAAAGTTTGCTATCTGTTAGGCTATATTAACACTGCAGTTGGCCGCCGTACCGTAGCACAGCGGACACATGGCAGCGCGCGGGGAGAGGCGCACAGTGCCATAACACGGATAAAGAAAGGAAATGTCCTATCTTTTTCCCGGGTACGGAGCGGTACGGTACTGCACGTGTGTGGCTACTTACCGCTCCCGTAGAGCGCCGTGCGCCCATTGCCGTCTATGGGGGACGTGTATACGTCGGCCGTATAAACGTCTCCCTTGTGGCAGTGTGAATATAGTCTTAGGGAGAAGAAAATTGCCAAGAATCTTTGGGTGCCAGGGAAGACAGGCACTTAATGGACAAGGAGAACCCTGGCGTTTTGTGCAACCATTGGATTGTGGGATGAGTCTTTGAGCGCTCTGGATGACCCAAAGGCAGACGGTCAGGAGTTCTGGAACATCAGATGGTTTAAAGGTAGGCAGATAAATTCTTTAAACAATATTTATGTTCATTGCTTTTTTCTCTTGCATCATCAATGTGATCCAGAAATGGAAGACTTGTCATTTATTCTTTACTGGATCACAACATTTGACCTGATGCCAGGGAAACAAAGGGCTATCGTTTATTTTTGTTTTTCGATTGTCGCTTTTTTTGAACCATCAGGCGGACTTTGGAGAGGATACGGCCAGCTGTAAGGGGACGGAGGAGGCTGGATGTTTTTAACATCATGTGTGCAATCTATGAAGGTTGCACACTTGATGTTAAATTATTTTTTTAAGTCCTGATGGTCCAAAATATCTACTGCTTAGTGACCCTTTGTGTCGCGGTCACACAGACTTTCGTATTGGCGTTGCACACCAGTTTCTTGCTCTTGCTGTGAGCAAGAAACAGGTCATATCTCTAAGGAAGAAGAAAATTGCCAAGACTCTTTGGGTGCCAAAGAAGACAGGCACTTAATGGACAAGGAGGACCCTGGCGTTTTGTGCAACCATTGGATCGTGGGATGAGTCTTTGAGCGCTCTAGATGACCCAAAGGCAGACGGTCAGGAGTTCTGGAACATCAGATGGTTTAAAGGTAGGCAGATATATTCTTTAAACCATATTTAAGCCCATTGCTTTTCCTTTGCATCATCAATGTGGTCCAGAAATGGAAGACATGTGTCATTTATTCTTTACTGGATCACAACATTTGACCTGATGCCAGGGAAAGAAAGGGCTATCGCTTATTTTTGTTTTTCGATTGTCGCTTTTTTTGAACCATCAGGCGGACTTTGGAGAGGATACGGCCAGCTGTAAGGGGACGGAGGAGGCTGGATGTTTTTAACATCATGTGTGCAATCTATGAAGGTTGCACACTTGATGTTAAATTATTTTTTTAAAGCCTGATGGTCCAAAATATCTACTGCTTAGTGACCCTTTGTATCGCGGTCACACAGACTTTCGTATTGGCGTTGCACACCAGTTTCTTGCTCTTGCTGTGAGCAAGACACAGGTCATATCTCTAAGGAAGAAGAAAATTGCCAAGACTCTTTGGGTGCCAAAGAAGACAGGCACTTAATGGACAAGGAGGACGTTGGCGTTTTGTGCAACCATTGGATCGTGGGAGGAGTCTTTGAGCGCTCTTGATGACCCAAAGGCAGACGGTCAGGAGTTCTGGAACATCAGATGGTTTAAAGGTAGGCAGATATATTCTTTAAACCATATTTAAGCCCATTGCTTTTCCTTTGCATCATCAATGTGGTCCAGAAATGGAAGACATGCGTCATTTATTCTTTACTGGATCACAACATTTGACCTGATGCCAGGGAAACAAAGGGCTATCATTTATTTTCGTTTTTCGATTGTCGTTTTTTTTGAACCATCAGACGGACTTTGGAGAGGATACGGCCAGCTGTAAGGGGACGGAGGAGGCTGGATGTTTTTAACATCATGTGTGCAATCTATGAAGGTTGCACACTTGATGTTAAATTGTTTTTTAAAAGCCTGATGGTCCAAAATATCTACTGCTTAGTGACCCTTTGTGTCGCGGTCACACAGATTTTCGTATTGGCGTTGCACACCAGTTTCTTGCTCTTGCTGTGAGCAAGAAACAGGTCATATCTCTAAGGAAGAAGAAAATTGCCAAGACTCTTAGGATGCAAGGGAAGAGAGGCACTTAATGGACAAGGAGGACCCTGGCGTTTTGTGCAACCATTGAATCGTGGGATGAGTCATTGAGCGCTCTGGATGACCCAAAGGCAGACGGTCAGGAGTTCTGGAACATCAGATGGTTTAAAGGTAGGCAGATATATTCTTTAAACCATATTTAAGCCCATTGCTTTTCCTTTGCATCATCAATGTGGTCCAGAAATGGAAGACATGTGTCATTTATTCTTTACTGGATCACAACATTTGACCTGATGCCAGGGAAACAAAGGGCTATCATTTATTTTCGTTTTTCGATTGTCGTTTTTTTTGAACCATCAGGCGGACTTTGGAGAGGATACGGCCAGCTGTAAGGGGACGGAGGAGGCTGGATGTTTTTAACATCATGTGTGCAATCTATGAAGGTTGCCCACTTGATGTTAAATTATTTTTTTAAAGCCTGATGGTCCAAAATATCTACTGCTTAGTGACCCTTTGTGTCGCGGTCACACAGATTTTCGTATTGGCGTTGCACACCAGTTTCTTGCTCTTGCTGTGAGAAAGAAACAGGTCATATCTCTAAGGAAGAAGAAAATTGCCAAGACTCTTTGGGTGCCAAAGAAGACAGGCACTTAATGGACAAGGAGGACCCTGGCGTTTTGTGCAACCATTGGATCGTGGGAGGAGTCTTTGAGCGCTCTTGATGAGCCAAAGGCAGACGGTCAGGAGTTCTGGAACATCAGATGGTTTAAAGGTAGGCAGATAAATTCTTTAAACAATATTTATGCCCATTGCTTTTTTCTCTTGCATCATCAATGTGATCCAGAAATGGAAGACGCGTCATTTATTCTTTACTGGATCACAACATTTGACCTGATGCAAGGGAAACAAAGGGCTATGGTTTATTTTTGTTTTTCGATTGTCGCTTTTTTTTAACCATCAGGCGGACTTTGGAGAGGATACGGCCAGCTGTAAGGGGACGGAGGAGGCTGGATGTTTTTAACATCATGTGTGCAATCTGTGAAGGTTCCACACTTGATGTTAAATAAAATTTTTAAAGCCTGATGGTCCAAAATATCTACTGCTTAGTGACCCTTTGTGTCGTGGTCACAGAGACTTTTCGTATTGGCGTTGCACACCAGTTTCTTGCTCTTGCTGTGAGCAAGAAACAGGTCATATCTCTAAGGAAGAAGAAAATTGCCAAGACTCTTTAGGTGCCAAAGAAGACAGGCACGAAATGGACAAGGAGGACCCTGGCATTTTTTGCAACCATTGGATCATGGGATGAGTCTTTGAGCGCTCTGGATGACCCAAAGGCAGACGGTCAGGAGTTCTGGAACATCAGATGGTTTAAAGGTAGGCAGATAAATTCTTTAAACAATATTTATGTTCATTGCTTTTTTCTCTTGCATCATCAAAGTGATCCAGAAATGGAAGACTTGTCATTTATTCTTTACTGGATCACAACATTTGACCTGATGCCAGGGAAAGAAAGGGCTATCGTTTTTTTTTGTTTTTCGATTGTCGCTTTTTTTGAACCATCAGGCGGACTTTGGAGAGGATACGGCCAGCTGTAAGGGGACGGAGGAGGCTGGATGTTTTTAACATCATGTGTGCAATCTATGAAGGTTGCACACTTGATGTTAAATTATTTTTTTAAGTCCTGATGGTCCAAAATATCTACTGCTTAGTGACCCTTTGTGTCGCGGTCACAAAGACTTTCGTATTGGCGTTGCACACCAGTTTCTAGCTCTTGCTGTGAGCAAGAAACAGGTCATATCTCTAAGGAAGAAGAAAATTGCCAAGACTCTTTGGGTGCCAAAGAAGACAGGCACTTAATGGACAAGGAGGACCCTGGCATTTTGTGCAACCATTGGATCGTGGGATGAGTCTTTGAGCGCTCTGGATGACCCAAAGGCAGACGGTCAGGAGTTCTGGAACATCAGATGGTTTAAAGGTAGGCAGATATATTCTTTAAACCATATTTAAGCCCATTGCTTTTCCTTTGCATCATCAATGTGATCCAGAAATGGAAGACATGTGTCATTTATTCTTTACTGGATCACAACATTTTACCTGATGCCAGGGAAACAAAGGGCTATTATTTATTTTCGTTTTTCGATGGTCGTTTTTTTTGAACCATCAGGCGAACTTTGGAGAGGATACGGCCAGCTGTAAGGGGACGGAGGAGGCTGGATGTTTTTAACATCATGTGTGCAATCTATGAAGGTTGCACACTTGATATTAAATTATTTTTTTACAGCCTGATTGTCCAAAATATCTACTGCTAAGTGACCCTTTGTGTCACGGTCACACAGACTTTCGTATTGGCGTTGCACACCAGTTTCTTGCTCTTGCTGTGAGCAAGAAACAGGTCATATCTCTAAGGAAGAAGAAAATTGCCAAGACTCTTTTGGTGCCAAAGAAGACAGGCACTTAATGGACAAGGAGGACCCTGGCGTTTTGTGCAACTATTGGATCGTGGGATGAGTCTTTGAGCGCTCTGGATGACCCAAAGGCAGACAGTCAGGAGTTCTGGAACATCAGATGGTTTAAAGGTAGGCAGATATATTCTTTAAACCATATTTAAGCCCATTGCTTTTCCTTTGCATCATCAATGTGGTCCAAAATGGAAGACATGTGTCATTTATTCTTTACTGGATCACAACATTTTACCTGATGCCAGGGAAACAAAGGGCTATCTTTTATTTTTGTTTTTCGATTGTCGCTTTTTTTGAACCATCAGGCGAACTTTGGAGAGGATACGGCCAGCTGTAAGGGGACAGAGGAGGCTGGATGTTTTTAACATCATGTGTGCAATCTATGAAGGTTGCACACTTGATGTTAAATTATTTTTTTAAAGCCTGATGGTCCAAAATATCTACTGCTTAGTGACCCTTTGTGTTGCGGTCACACAGACTTTCGTATTGGCGTTGCACACCAGTTTCTTGCTCTTGCTGTGAGCAAGAAACAGGTCATATCTCTAAGGAAGAAGAAAATTGCCAAGACTCTTTGGGTGCCAAAGAAGACAGGCACAAAATGGACAAGGAGGACCCTGGCATTTTGAGCAACCATTGGATCGTGGGATGAGTCTTTGAGCGCTCTGGATGACCCAAAGGCAGACGGTCAGGAGTTCTGGAACATCAGATGGTTTAAAGGTAGGCAGATAAATTCTTTAAACAATATTTATGCCCATTGCTTTTTTCTCTTGCATCATCAATGTGATCCAGAAATGGAAGACGCGTCATTTATTCTTTACTGGATCACAACATTTGACCTGATGCCAGGGAAACAAAGGGCTATCGTTTATTTTTGTTTTTCGATTGTCGCTTTTTTTGAACCATCAGGCGGACTTTGGAGGGGATACGGCCAGCTGTAAGGGGACGGAGGAGGCTGGATGTTTTTAACATCATGTGTGCAATCTATAAAGGTTGCACATATGATGTTAAATTAATTTTTAAAAGCCTGATGGTCCAAAATATCTACTGCTTGTGACCCTTTGTGTCACGGTCACAGAGACTTTTCGTATTGGCGTTGCACACCAGTTTCTTGCTCTTGCTGTGAGAAAGAAACAGGTCATATCTCTGAGGAAGAAGAAAATTGCCAAGAGTCTTTGGGTGCCAAAGAAGACAGGCACTTAATGGACAAGGAGAACCCTGGCGTTTTGTGCAACCATTGGATCGTGGGATGAGTCTTTGAGCGCTCTGGATGACCCAAAAGCAGACGGTCAGGAGTTCTGGAACATCAGATGGTTTAAAAGTAGGCAGATATATTCTTTAAACCATATTTAAGCCCATTGCTTTTCCTTTGCATCATCATTGTGGTCCAGAAATGGAAGACATGTGTCATTTATTCTTTACTGGATCACAATATTTGACCTGATGCCAGGGAAACAAAGGGCTATCGTTTATTTTTGTTTTTCGATTGTCGTTTTTTTTGAACCATCAGGCGGACTTTGGAGAGGATACGGCCAGCTGTAAGGGGACGGAGGAGGCTGGATGTTTTTAACATCATGTGTGCAATCTATGAAGGTTGCACACTTGATGTTAAATTATTTTTTTAAAGCCTGATGGTCCAAAATATCTACTGCTTAGTGACCCTTTGTGTCGCGGTCACACAGACTTTCGTATTGGCGTTGCACACCAGTTTCTTGCTCTTGCTGTGAGCAAGAAACAGGTCATATCTCTAAGGAAGAAGAAAATTGCCAAGAGTCTTTGGGTGCCAAAGAAGACAGGCACTTAATGGACAAGGAGAACCCTGGCGTTTTGTGCAACCATTGGATCGTGGGATGAGTCTTTGAGCGCTCTGGATGACCCAAAGGCAGACGGTCAGGAGTTCTGGAACATCAGATGGTTTAAAGGTAGGCAGATATATTCTTTAAACCATATTTAAGCCCATTGCTTTTCCTTTGCATCATCAATGTGGTCCAGAAATGGAAGACATGTGTCATTTATTCTTTACTGGATCACAACATTTGACCTGATGCAAGGGAAACAAAGGGCTATGGTTTATTTTTGTTTTTTGATTGTCGCTTTTTTTTAACCATCAGGCGGACTTTGGAGAGGATACGGCCAGCTGTAAGGGGACGGAGGAGGCTGGATGTTTTTAACATCATGTGTGCAATCTGTGAAGGTTCCACACTTGATGTTAAATAAAATTTTTAAAGCCTGATGGTCCAAAATATCTACTGCTTAGTGACCCTTTGTGTCGCGGTCACACAGACTTTCGTATTGGAGTTGCACACCAGTTTCTTGCTCTTGCTGTGAGCAAGAAACAGGTCATATATCTAAGGAAGAAGAAAATTGCCAAGACTCTTTGGGTGCCAAAGAAGACAGGCACGAAATGGACAAGGAGGACCCTGGCATTTTTTGCAACCATTGGATCATGGGATGAGTCTTTGAGCGCTCTGGATGACCCAAAGGCAGACGGTCAGGAGTTCTGGAACATCAGATGGTTTAAAGGTAGGCAGATAAATTCTTTAAACAATATTTATGTTCATTGCTTTTTTCTCTTGCATCATCAAAGTGATCCAGAAATGGAAGACTTGTCATTTATTCTTTACTGGATCACAACATTTGACCTGATGCCAGGGAAAGAAAGGGCTATCGTTTATTTTTGTTTTTCGATTGTCGCTTTTTTTGAACCATCAGGCGGACTTTGGAGAGGATACGGCCAGCTGTAAGGGGACGGAGGAGGCTGGATGTTTTTAACATCATGTGTGCAATCTATGAAGGTTGCACACTTGATGTTAAATTATTTTTTTAAGTCCTGATGGTCCAAAATATCTACTGCTTAGTGACCCTTTGTGTCGCGGTCACACAGACTTTCGTATTGGCGTTGCACACCAGTTTCTAGCTCTTGCTGTGAGCAAGAAACAGGTCATATCTCTAAGGAAGAAGAAAATTGCCAAGACTCTTTGGGTGCCAAAGAAGACAGGCACTTAATGGACAAGGAGGACCCTGGCGTTTTGTGCAACCATTGGATCGTGGGATGAGTCTTTGAGCGCTCTGGATGACCCAAAGGCAGACGGTCAGGAGTTCTGGAACATCAGATGGTTTAAAGGTAGGCAGATATATTCTTTAATCCATATTTAAGCCCATTGCTTTTCCTTTGCATCATCAATGTGGTCCAGAAATGGAAGACATGTGTCATTTATTCTTTACTGGATCACAACATTTGACCTGATGCCAGGGAAACAAAGGGCTATCATTTATTTTCGTTTTTCGATTGTCGTTTTTTTTTTAACCATCAGGCGGACTTTGGAGAGGATACGGCCAGCTGTAAGGGGACGGAGGAGGCTGGATGTTTTTATCATCATGTGTGCAATCTGTGAAGGTTCCACACTTGATGTTAAATAAAATTTTTAAAGCCTGATGGTCCAAAATATCTACTGCTTAGTGACCCTTTGTGTCGTGGTCACAGAGACTTTTCGTATTGGAGTTGCACACCAGTTTCTTGCTCTTGCTGTGAGCAAGAAACAGGTCATATCTCTAAGGAAGAAGAAAATTGCCAAGACTCTTTGGGTGCCAAAGAAGACAGGCACGAAATGGACAAGGAGGACCCTGGCATTTTGAGCAACCATTGGATCGTGGGATGAGTCTTTGAGCGCTCTGGATGACCCAAAGGCAGACGGTCAGGAGTTCTGGAACATCAGATGGTTTAAAGGTAGGCAGATATATTCTTTAAACAATATTTATGTTTATTGCTTTTTTCTCTTGCATCATCAATGTGATCCAGAAATGGAAGACTTGTCATTTATTCTTTACTGGATCACAACATTTGACCTGATGCCAGGGAAAGAAAGGGCTATCGTTTATTTTCATTTTTCGATTGTCGTTTTTTTTTAACCATCAGGCGGACTTTGGAGAGGATACGGCCAGCTGTAAGGGGACGGAGGAGGCTGGATGTTTTTAACATCATGTGTGCAATCTATAAAGGTTGCACATATGATGTTAAATTAATTTTTAAAAGCCTGATGGTCCAAAATATCTACTGCTTGTGACCCTTTGTGTCACGGTCACAGAGACTTTTCGTATTGGCGTTGCACACCAGTTTCTTGCTCTTGCTGTGAGCAAGAAACAGGTCATATCTCTAAGGAAGAAGAAAACTGCCAAGACTCTTTGGGTGCCAAAGAAGATAGGCACTTAATGGACAAGGAGGACCCTGGCGTTTTGTGCAACCATTGGATCGTGGGATGAGTCTTTGAGCGCTCCGGATGACCCCAAAGCAGACGGTCAGGAGTTCTGGAACATCAGATGGTTTAAAGGTAGGCAGATATATTCTTTAAACCATATTTAAGCCCATTGCTTTTCCTTTGCATCATCATTGTGGTCCAGAAATGGAAGACATGTGTCATTTATTCTTTACTGGATCACAATATTTGACCTGATGCCAGGGAAACAATGGGCTATCGTTTATTTTTGTTTTTCGATTGTCGCTTTTTTTGAACCATCAGGCGAACTTTGGAGAGGATACGGCCAGCTGTAAGGGGACAGAGGAGGCTGGATGTTTTTAACATCATGTGTGCAATCTATGAAGGTTGCACACTTGATGTTAAATTATTTTTTTAAAGCCTGATGGTCCAAAATATCTACTGCTTAGTGACCCTTTGTGTCGCGGTCACACAGACTTTCGTATTGGCGTTGCACACCAGTTTCTTGCTCTTGCTGTGAGCAAGAAACAGGTCATATCTCTAAGGAAGAAGAAATTTGCCAAGACTCTTTGGGTGCCAAAGAAGACAGGCACTTAAAGGACAAGGAGGACCCTGGCGTTTTGTGCAACCATTGGATCGGGGGATGAGTCTTTGAGCGCTCTGCATGACCCAAAGGCAGACGGTCAGGAGTTCTGGAACATCAGATGGTTTAAAGGTAGGCAGATATATTCTTTAAACCATATTTAAGCCCATTGCTTTTCCTTTGCATCATCAATGTGGTCCAAAATGGAAGACATGTGTCATTTATTCTTTACTGGATCACAACATTTGACCTGATGCCAGGGAAACAAAGGGCTATCGTTTATTTTTGTTTTTCGATTGTCGCTTTTTTTGAACCATCAGGCGGACTTTGGAGAGGATATGGCCAGCTGTAAGGGGACGGAGGAGGCTGGATGTTTTTAACATCATGTGTGCAATCTATGAAGGTTGCACACTTGATGTTAAATTGTTTTTTAAAAGCCTGATGGTCCAAAATATCTACTGCTTAGTGACCCTTTGTGTCGCGGTCACACAGACTTTCGTATTGGCGTTGCACACCAGTTTCTTGCTCTTGCTGTGCGCAAGAAACAGGTCCTATCTCTAAGGAAGAAGAAAATTGCCAAGACTCTTTGGATGCAAGGGAAGAGAGGCACTTAATGGACAAGGAGGACCCTGGTGTTTTGTGCAACCATTGGATCGTGGGATGAGTCTTTGAGCGCTCTGGATGACCCAAAGGCAGACGGTCAGGAGTTCTGGAACATCAGATGGTTTAAAGGTAAGCAGATATATTCTTTAATCCATATTTAAGCCCATTGCTTTTCCCTTGCATCATCAATGTGGTCCAGAAATGGAAGACATGTGTCATTTATTCTTTACTGGATCACAACATTTGACCTGATGCCAGGGAAACAAAGGGCTATCATTTATTTTCGTTTTTCGATTGTCGTTTTTTTTTGAACCATCAGGCGGACTTTGGAGAGGATACGGCCAGCTGTAAGAGGACGGAGGAGGCTGGATGTTTTTAACATCATGTGTGCAATCTGTGAAGGTTCCACACTTGATGTTAAATAAAATTTTTAAAGCCTGATGGTCCAAAATATCTACTGCTTAGTGACCCTTTGTGTTGCGGTCACACAGACTTTCGTATTGGCGTTGCACACCAGTTTCTTGCTCTTGCTATGAGCAAAACACAGGTCATATCTCTAAGGAAGAAGAAAATTGCCAAGACTCTTTGGGTGCCAAAGAAGACAGGCACGAAATGGACAAGGAGGACCCTGGCATTTTTTGCAACCATTGGATCGTGGGATGAGTCTTTGAGCGCTCTGGATGACCCAAAGGCAGACGGTCAGGAGTTCTGGAACATCAGATGGTTTAAAGGTAGGCAGATAAATTCTTTAAACAATATTTATGTTCATTGCTTTTTTCTCTTGCATCATCAATGTGATCCAGAAATGGAAGACTTGTCATTTATTCTTTACTGGATCACAACATTTGACCTGATGCCAGGGAAAGAAAGGGCTATCGCTTATTTTTGTTTTTCGATTGTCGCTTTTTTTGAACCATCAGGCGGACTTTGGAGAGGATACGGCCAGCTGTAAGGGGACGGAGGAGGCTGGATGTTTTTAACATCATGTGTGCAATCTATGAAGGTTGCACACTTGATGTTAAATTATTTTTTTAAGTCCTGATGGTCCAAAATATCTACTGCTTAGTGACCCTTTGTATCGCGGTCACACAGACTTTCGTATTGGCGTTGCACACCAGTTTCTTGCTCTTGCTGTGAGCAAGAAACAGGTCATATCTCTAAGGAAGAAGAAAATTGCCAAGACTCTTTGGGTGCCAAAGAAGACAGGCACTTAATGGACAAGGAGGACCCTGGCGTTTTGTGCAACCATTGGATCGTGGGATGAGTCTTTGAGCGCTCTGGATGACCCAAAGGCAGACGGTCAGGAGTTCTGGAACATCAGATGGTTTAAAGGTAGGCAGATATATTCTTTAATCCATATTTAAGCCCATTGCTTTTCCTTTGCATCATCAATGTGGTCCAGAAATGGAAGACATGTGTCATTTATTCTTTACTGGATCACAACATTTGACCTGATGCCAGGGAAACAAAGGGCTATCATTTATTTTCGTTTTTCGATTGTCGTTTTTTTTTTAACCATCAGGCGGACTTTGGAGAGGATACGGCCAGCTGTAAGGGGACGGAGGAGGCTGGATGTTTTTAACATCATGTGTGCAATCTATGAAGGTTCCACACTTGATGTTAAATAAAATTTTTAAAGCCTGATGGTCCAAAATATCTACTGCTTAGTGACCCTTTGTGTCGTGGTCACAGAGACTTTTCGTATTGGAGTTGCACACCAGTTTCTTGCTCTTGCTGTGAGCAAGAAACAGGTCATATCTCTAAGGAAGAAGAAAATTGCCAAGACTCTTTGGGTGCCAAAGAAGACAGGCACGAAATGGACAAGGAGGACCCTGGCATTTTTTGCAACCATTGGATCGTGGGATGAGTCTTTGAGCGCTCTGGATGACCCAAAGGCAGACGGTCAGGAGTTCTGGAACATCAGATGGTTTAAAGGTAGGCAGATAAATTCTTTAAACAATATTTATGTTCATTGCTTTTTTCTCTTGCATCATCAATGTGATCCAGAAATGGAAGACTTGTCATTTATTCTTTACTGGATCACAACATTTGACCTGATGCCAGGGAAAGAAAGGGCTATCGCTTATTTTTGTTTTTCGATTGTCGCTTTTTTTGAACCATCAGGCGGACTTTGGAGAGGATACGGCCAGCTGTAAGGGGACGGAGGAGGCTGGATGTTTTTAACATCATGTGTGCAATCTATGAAGGTTGCACACTTGATGTTAAATTATTTTTTTAATGCCTGATGGTCCAAAATATCTACTGCTTAGTGACCCTTTGTATCGCGGTCACACAGACTTTCGTATTGGCGTTGCACACCAGTTTCTTGCTCTTGCTGTGAGCAAGAAACAGGTCATATCTCTAAGGAAGAAGAAAATTGCCAAGACTCTTTGGGTGCCAAAGAAGACAGGCACTTAATGGACAAGGAGGACCCTGGCGTTTTGTGCAACCATTGGATCGTGGGATGAGTCTTTAAGCGCTCTGGATGACCCAAAGGCAGACGGTCAGGAGTTCTGGAACATCAGATGGTTTAAAGGTAGGCAGATATATTCTTTAATCCATATTTAAGCCCATTGCTTTTCCTTTGCATCATCAATGTGGTCCAGAAATGGAAGACATGTGTCATTTATTCTTTACTGGATCACAACATTTGACCTGATGCCAGGGAAACAAAGGGCTATCGTTTATTTTTGTTTTTCGATTGTCGCTTTTTTTGAACCATCAGGCGGACTTTGGAGAGGATACGGCCAGCTGTAAGGGGACGGAGGAGGCTGGATGTTTTTAACATCATGTGTGCAATCTATGAAGGTTGCACACTTGATGTTAAATTATTTTTTTAAAGCCTGATGGTCCAAAATATCTACTGCTTAGTGACCCTTTGTGTCGCGGTCACACAGACTTTCGTATTGGCGTTGCACACCAGTTTCTTGCTCTTGCTGTGAGCAAGAAACAGGTCATATCTCTAAGGAAGAAGAAATTTGCCAAGACTCTATGGGTGCCAAAGAAGACAGGCACTTAATGGACAAGGAGGACCCTGGCGTTTTGTGCAACCATTGGATCGTGGGATGAGTCTTTGAGCGCTCTGCATGACCCAAAGGCAGACGGTCAGGAGTTCTGGAACATCAGATGGTTTAAAGGTAGGCAGATATATTCTTTAAACCATATTTAAGCCCATTGCTTTTCCTTTGCATCATCAATGTGGTCCAAAATGGAAGACATGTGTCATTTATTCTTTACTGGATCACAACATTTGACCTGATGCCAGGGAAACAAAGGGCTATCGTTTATTTTTGTTTTTCGATTGTCGCTTTTTTTGAACCATCAGGCGGACTTTGGAGAGGATACGGCCAGCTGTAAGGGGACGGAGTAGGCTGGATGTTTTTAACATCATGTGTGCAATCTATGAAGGTTGCACACTTGATGTTAAATTGTTTTTTAAAAGCCTGATGGTCCAAAATATCTACTGCTTAGTGACCCTTTGTGTCGCGGTCACACAGACTTTCGTATTGGCGTTGCACACCAGTTTCTTGCTCTTGCTGTGCGCAAGAAACAGGTCCTATCTCTAAGGAAGAAGAAAATTGCCAAGACTCTTTGGATGCAAGGGAAGAGAGGCACTTAATGGACAAGGAGGACCCTGGTGTTTTGTGCAACCATTGGATCGTGGGATGAGTCTTTGAGCGCTCTGGATGACCCAAAGGCAGACGGTCAGGAGTTCTGGAACATCAGATGGTTTAAAGGTAAGCAGATATATTCTTTAATCCATATTTAAGCCCATTGCTTTTCCCTTGCATCATCAATGTGGTCCAGAAATGGAAGACATGTGTCATTTATTCTTTACTGGATCACAACATTTGACCTGATGCCAGGGAAACAAAGGGCTATCATTTATTTTCGTTTTTCGATTGTCGTTTTTTTTTGAACCATCAGGCGGACTTTGGAGAGGATACGGCCAGCTGTAAGGGGACGGAGGAGGCTGGATGTTTTTAACATCATGTGTGCAATCTATGAAGGTTGCACACTTGATATTAAATTATTTTTTTACAGCCTGATTGTCCAAAATATCTACTGCTAAGTGACCCTTTGTGTCACGGTCACACAGACTTTCGTATTGGCGTTGCACACCAGTTTCTTGCTCTTGCTGTGAGCAAGAAACAGGACATATCTCTAAGGAAGAAGAAAATTGCCAAGACTCTTTTGGTGCCAAAGAAGACAGGCACTTAATGGACAAGGAGGACCCTGGCGTTTTGTGCAACCATTGGATCGTGGGATGAGTCTTTGAGCGCTCTGGATGACCCAAAGGCAGACGGTCAGGAGTTCTGGAACATCAGATGGTTTAAAGGTAGGCAGATATATTCTTTAATCCATATTTAAGCCCATTGCTTTTCCTTTGCATCATCAATGTGGTCCAGAAATGGAAGACATGTGTCATTTATTCTTTACTGGATCACAACATTTGACCTGATGCCAGGGAAACAAAGGGCTATCATTTATTTTCGTTTTTCGATTGTCGTTTTTTTTTTAACCATCAGGCGGACTTTGGAGAGGATACGGCCAGCTGTAAGGGGACGGAGGAGGCTGGATGTTTTTAACATCATGTGTGCAATCTGTGAAGGTTCCACACTTGATGTTAAATAAAATTTTTAAAGCCTGATGGTCCAAAATATCTACTGCTTAGTGACCCTTTGTGTCGTGGTCACAGAGACTTTTCGTATTGGAGTTGCACACCAGTTTCTTGCTCTTGCTGTGAGAAAGAAACAGGTCATATCTCTAAGGAAGAAGAAAATTGCCAAGACTCTTTGGGTGCCAAAGAAGACAGGCACGAAATGGACAAGGAGGACCCTGGCATTTTGAGCAACCATTGGATCGTGGGATGAGTCTTTGAGCGCTCTTGATGACCCAAAGGCAGACGGTCAGGAGTTCTGGAACATCAGATGGTTTAAAGGTAGGCAGATATATTCTTTAAACAATATTTATGTTTATTGCTTTTTTCTCTTGCATCATCAATGTGATCCAGAAATGGAAGACATGTGTCATTTATTCTTTACTGGATCACAACATTTGACCTGATGCCAGGGAAACAAAGGGCTATCGTTTATTTTTGTTTTTCGATTGTCGTTTTTTTTGAACCATCAGGCGAACTTTGGAGAGGATACGGCCAGCTGTAAGGGGACGGAGGAGGCTGGATGTTTTTAACATCATGTGTGCAATCTATGAAGGTTGCACACTTGATGTTAAATTATTTTTTTAAAGCCTGATGGTCCAAAATATCTACTGCTTAGTGACCCTTTGTGTCGCGGTCACACAGACTTTCGTATTGGCGTTGCACACCAGTTTCTTGCTCTTGCTGTGAGCAAGAAACAGGTCATATCTCTAAGGAAGAAGAAAATTGCCAAGAGTATTTGGGTGCCAAAGAAGACAGGCACTTAATGGACAAGGAGAACCCTGGCGTTTTGTGCAACCATTGGATCGTGGGATAAGTCTTTGAGCGCTCTGGATGACCCAAAAGCAGACGGTCAGGAGTTCTGGAACATCAGATGGTTTAAAGGTAGGCAGATATATTCTTTAATCCATATTTAAGCCCATTGCTTTTCCTTTGCATCATCAATGTGGTCCAGAAATGGAAGACATGTGTCATTTATTCTTTACTGGATCACAACATTTGACCTGATGCCAGGGAAACAAAGGGCTATCGTTTATTTTTGTTTTTCGATTGTCGCTTTTTTTGAACCATCAGGCGGACTTTGGAGAGGATACGGCCAGCTGTAAGGGGACGGAGGAGGCTGGATGTTTTTAACATCATGTGTGCAATCTATGAAGGTTGCATATATGATGTTAAATTAATTTTTTAAAGCCTGATGGTCCAAAATATCTACTGCTTAGTGACCCTTTGTATCGCGGTCACACAGACTTTCGTATTGGCGTTGCACACCAGTTTCTTGCTCTTGCTGTGAGCAAGACACAGGTCATATCTCTAAGGAAGAAGAAAATTGCCAAGACTCTTTGGGTGCCAAAGAAAACAGGCACTTAATGGACAAGGAGGACCCTGTCGTTTTGTGCAACCATTGGATCGTGGGATGAGTCTTTGAGCGCTCTGGATGACCCAAAGGCAGACGGTCAGGAGTTCTGGAACATCAGATGGTTTAAAGGTAGGCAGATATATTCTTTAAACCATATTTAAGCCCATTGCTTTTCCTTTGCATCATCAATGTGGTCCAAAATGGAAGACATGTGTCATTTATTCTTTACTGGATCACAACATTTGACCTGATGCCAGGGAAACAAAGGGCTATCGTTTATTTTTGTTTTTCGATTGTCGCTTTTTTTGGACCATCAGGCGGACTTTGGAGAGGATACGGACAGCTGTAAGGGGACGGAGGAGGCTGGATGTTTTTAACATCATGTGTGCAATCTATAAAGGTTGCATATATGATGTTAAATTAATTTTTTAAAGCCTGATGGTCCAAAATATCTACTGCTTAGTGACCCTTTGTGTCGCGGTCACACAGACTTTCGTATTGGCGTTGCACACCAGTTTCTTGCTCTTGCTGTGAGCAAGAAACAGGTCATATCTCTAAGGAAGAAGAAATTTGCCAAGACTCTTTGGGTGCCAAAGAAGACAGGCACTTAATGGACAAGGAGGACCCTGGCGTTTTGTGCAACTATTGGATCGTGGGATGAGTCTTTGAGCGCTCTTGATGACCCAAAGGCAGACGGTCAGGAGTTCTGGAACATCAGATGGTTTAAAGGTAGGCAGATATATTCTTTAAACCATATTTAAGCCCATTGCTTTTCCTTTGCATCATCAATGTGGTCCAGAAATGGAAGACATGTGTCATTTATTCTTTACTGGATCACAACATTTGACCTGATGTCAGGGAAACAAAGGGCTATTGTTTATTTTTGATTTTCGATTGTCGCTTTTTTTGAACCATCAGGCGGACTTTGGAGAGGATACGGCCAGCTGTAAGGGGACGGAGGAGGCTGGATGTTTTTAACATCATGTGTGCAATCTATGAAGGTTGCACACTTGATGTTAAATTATTTTTTTAAAGCCTGATGGTCCAAAATATCTACTGCTTGTGACCCTTTGTGTCACGGTCACAGAGACTTTTCGTATTGGCGTTGCACACCAGTTTCTTGCTCTTGCTGTGAGCAAGAAACAGGTCATATCTCTAAGGAAGAAGAAAATTGCCAAGACTCTTTGGGTGCCAAAGAAGACAGGCACTTAATGGACAAGGAGGACCCTGGCGTTTTGTGCAACCATTGGATCATGAGATGAGTCTTTGAGCGCTCTGGATGACCCAAAGGCAGACAGTCAGGAGTTCTGGAACATCAGATGGTTTAAAGGTAGGCAGATATATTCTTTAATCCATATTTAAGCCCATAGCTTTTCCCTTGCATCATCAATGTGGTCCAGAAATGGAAGACATGTGTCATTTATTCTTTACTGGATCACAACATTTGACCTGATGCCAGGGAAACAAAGGGCTATCGTTTATTTTTGTTTTTCGATTGTCACTTTTTTTGAACCATCAGGCGAACTTTGGAGAGGATACGGCCAGCTGTAAGGGGATGGAGGAGGCTGGATGTTTTTAACATCATGTGTGCAATCAATGAAGGTTGCACACTTGATGTTAAATTATTTTTTTAAAGCCTGATGGTCCAAAATATCTACTGCTTGTGACCCTTTGTGTCAAGGTCACAGAGAGTTTTCGTATTGGCGTTGCACACCAGTTTCTTGCTCTTGCTGTGAGCAAGAAACAGGTCATATCTCTAAGGAAGAAGAAAATCGCCAAGACTTTTTGGGTGCCAAAGAAGACAGGCACTTAATGGACAAGGAGGACCCTGGCGTTTTGTGCAACCATTATATCGTGGGGTGAGTCTTTGAGCACTCTGGATGACCCAAAGGCAGACGGTCAGGAGTTCTTGAACATCAGATGGTTTAAAGGTAGGCAGATATATTCTTTAATCCATATTTAAGCCCATTGCTTTTCCTTTGCATCATCAATGTGGTCCAGAAATGGAAGACATGTGTCATTTATTCTTTACTGGATCACAATATTTGACCTGATGCCAGGGAAACAAAGGGCTATCGTTTATTTTTGTTTTTCGATTGTCGCTTTTTTTGAACCATCAGGCGGACTTTGGAGAGGATACGGCCAGCTGTAAGGGGACGGAGGAGGCTGGATGTTTTTAACATCATGTGTGCAATCTATGAAGGTTGCACACTTGATGTTAAATTATTTTTTTAAAGCCTGATGGTCCAAAATATCTACTGCTTAGTGACCCTTTGTGTCGCGGTCACACAGATTTTCGTATTGGCGTTGCACACCAGTTTCTTGCTCTTGCTGTGCGCAAGAAACAGGTCATATCTCTAAGGAAGAAGAGAATTGCCAAGACTCTTTGGATGCAAGGGAAGAGAGGCACTTAATGGACAAGGAGGACCCTGGCGTTTTGTGCAACCATTGGATCGTGGGATGAGTCTTTGAGCGCTCTGGATGACCCAAAGGCAGACGGTCAGGAGTTCTGGAACATCAGATGGTTTAAAGGTAGGCAGATATATTCTTTAAACCATATTTAAGCCCATTGCTTTTCCTTTGCATCATCAATGTGGTCCAGAAATGGAATACATGTGTCATTTATTCTTTACTGGATCACAATATTTGACCTGATGCCAGGGAAACAAAGGGCTATTATTTATTTTCGTTTTTCGATTGTCGTTTTTTTTGAACCATCAGACGGACTTTGGAGAGGATACGGCCAGCTGTAAGGGGACGGAGGAGGCTGGATGTTTTTAACATCATGTGTGCAATCTGTGAAGGTTCCACACTTGATGTTAAATAAAATTTTTAAAGCCTGATGGTCCAAAATATCTACTGCTTAGTGACCCTTTGTGTTGTGGTCACAGAGACTTTTCGTATTGGCGTTGCACACCAGTTTCTTGCTCTTGCTGTGAGCAAGAAACAGGTCATATCTCTAAGGAAGAAGAAAATTGCCAAGACTCTTTGGGTGCCAAAGAAGACAGGCACTTAATGGACAAGGAGGACCCTGGCGTTTTGTGCAACCATTGGATCGTGGGATGAGTCTTTGAGCGCTCTGGATGACCCAAAGGCAGACGGTCAGGAGTTCTGGAACATCAGATGGTTTAAAGGTAGGCAGATATATTCTTTAAACCATATTTAAGCCTATTGCTTTTCCTTTGCATCATCAATGTGGTCCAGAAATGGAATACATGTGTCATTTATTCTTTACTGGATCACAATATTTGACCTGATGCCAGGGAAACAAAGGGCTATTATTTATTTTCGTTTTTCGATTGTCGTTTTTTTTGAACCATCAGGTGGACTTTGGAGAGGATACGGCCAGCTGTAAGGGGACGGAGGAGGCTGGATGTTTTTAACATCATGTGTGCAATCTGTGAAGGTTCCACACTTGATGTTAAATAAAATTTTTAAAGCCTGATGGTCCAAAATATCTACTGCTTAGTGACCCTTTGTGTCGTGGTCACAGAGACTTTTCGTATTGGCGTTGCACACCAGTTTCTTGCTCTTGCTGTGAGCAAGAAACAGGTCATATCTCTAAGGAAGAAGAAAATTGCCAAGACTCTTTGGGTGCCAAAGAAGACAGGCACGAAATGGACAAGGAGGACCCTGGCATTTTTTGCAACCATTGGATCGTGGGATGAGTCTTTGAGCGCTCTGGATGACCCAAAGGCAGACGGTCAGGAGTTCTGGAACATCAGATGGTGTAAAGGTAGGCAGATATATTCTTTAAACAATATTTATGTTCATTGCTTTTTTCTCTTGCATCATCAATGTGATCCAGAAATGGAAGACTTGTCATTTATTCTTTACTGGATCACAACATTTGACCTGATGCCAGGGAAAGAAAGGGCTATCGTTTATTTTTGTTTTTCGATTGTCGCTTTTTTTGAACCATCAGGCGGACTTTGGAGAGGATACGGCCAGCTGTAAGGGGACGGAGGAGGCTGGATGTTTTTAACATCATGTGTGCAATCTGTGAAGGTTCCACACTTGATGTTAAATAAAATTTTTAAAGCCTGATGGTCCAAAATATCTACTGCTTAGTGACCCTTTGTGTCGTGGTCACAGAGACTTTTCGTATTGGCGTTGCACACCAGTTTCTTGCTCTTGCTGTGAGCAAGAAACAGGTCATATCTCTAAGGAAGAAGAAAATCGCCAAGACTTTTTGGGTGCCAAAGAAGACAGGCACTTAATGGACAAGGAGGACCCTGGCGTTTTGTGCAACCATTGGATCGTGGGATGAGTCTTTGAGCGCTCTGGATGACCCAAAGGCAGACGGTCAGGAGTTCTGGAACATCAGATGGTTTAAAGGTAGGCAGATATATTCTTTAATCCATATTTAAGCCCATTGCTTTTCCTTTGCATCATCAATGTGGTCCAGAAATGGAAGACATGTGTCATTTATTCTTTACTGGATCACAACATTTGACCTGATGCCAGGGAAACAAAGGGCTTTGGTTTATTTTTGTTTTTCGATTGTCGCTTTTTTTGAACCATCAGGCGGACTTTGGAGAGGATACGGCCAGCTGTAAGGGGACGGAGGAGGCTGGATGTTTTTAACATCATGTGTGCAATCTATGAAGGTTGCACACTTGATGTTAAATTATTTTTTTAAAGCCTGATGGTCCAAAATATCTACTGCTTAGTGACCCTTTGTATCGCGGTCACACAGACTTTCGTATTGGCGTTGCACACCAGTTTCTTGCTCTTGCTGTGAGCAAGAAACAGGTCATATCTCTAAGGAAGAAGAAAATTGCCAAGACTCTTTGGGTGCCAAAGAAGACAGGCACTTAATGGACAAGGAGGACCCTGGCGTTTTGTGCAACCATTGGATCGTGGGAGGAGTCTTTGAGCGCTCTGGATGACCCAAAGGCAGACGGTCAGGAGTTCTGGAACATCAGATGGTTTAAAGGTAAGCAGATATATTCTTTAATCCATATTTAAGCCCATTGCTTTTCCTTTGCATCATCAATGTGGTCCAGAAATGGAAGACATGTGTCATTTATTCTTTACTGGATCACAACATTTGACTTGATGCCAGGGAAACAAAGGGCTATCATTTATTTTCGTTTTTCGATTGTCGTTTTTTTTTTAACCATCAGGCGGACTTTGGAGAGGATACGGCCAGCTGTAAGGGGACGGAGGAGGCTGGATGTTTTTAACATCATGTGTGTAATCTATGAAGGTTGCACACTTGATGTTAAATAAAATTTTTAAAGCCTGATGGTATAAAATATCTACTGCTTAGTGGCGCTTTGTGTCGCGGTCACACAGACTTTCGTATTGGCGTTGCACACCAGTTTCTTGCTCTTGCTGTGAGCAAGAAACAGGTCATATCCCTAAGGAAGAAGACAATTGCCAAGACTCTTTGGGTGCCAAAGAAGACAGGCACTTAATGGACAAGGAGGACCCTGGCATTTTGTGCAACCATTGGATTGTGGGATGAGTCTTTGAGCGCTCTGGATGACCCAAAGGCAGACGGTCAGGAGTTCTGGAACATCAGTTGGTTTAAAGGTAGGCAGATAAATTCTTTAAACCATATTTAAGCCCATTGCTTTTCCCTTGCATCATCAATGTGATCCAGAAATGGAAGACATGCGTCATTTATTCTTTACTGGATCACAACATTTGACCTGATGCCAGGGAAACAAAGGGCTATCGTTTATTTTTGTTTTTCGATTGTCGCTTTTTTTGAACCATCAGGCGAACTTTGGAGAGGATACGGCCAGCTGTAAGGGGACGGAGGAGGCTGGATGTTTTCAACATTATGTGTGCAATCTATAAAGGTTGCACATATGATGTTAAATTAATTTTTTAAAGCCTGATGTTCCAAAATATCTACTGCTTGTGACCCTTTGTGTCACGGTCACAGAGACTTTTCGTATTGGCGTTGCACACCAGTTTCTTGCTCTTGCTGTGAGCAAGAAACAGGTCATATCTCTAAGGAAGAAGAAAATTGCCAAGACTCTTTGGGTGCCAAAGAAGACAGGCACTTAATGGACAAGGAGGACCCTGGCGTTTTGTGCAACCATTGGATCGTGGGATGAGTCTTTGAGCGATCTGGATGACCCAAAGGCAGACGGTCAGGAGTTCTGGAACATCAGATGGTTTAAAGGTAGGCAGATAAATTCTTTAAACAATATTTATGCCCATTGCTTTTTTCTCTTGCATCATCAATGTGATCCAGAAATGGAAGACGCGTCATTTATTCTTTACTGGATCACAACATTTGACCTGATGCCAGGGAAACAAAGGGCTATCGTTTATTTTTGTTTTTCGATTGTCGCTTTTTTTGGACCATCAGGCGGACTTTGGAGAGGATACGGACAGCTGTAAGGGGACAGAGGAGGCTGGATGTTTTTAACATCATGTGTGCAATCTATAAAGGTTGCATATATGATGTTAAATTAATTTTTTAAAGCCTGATGGTCCAAAATATCTACTGCTTAGTGACCCTTTGTGTCGCGGTCACAGAGACTTTTCGTATTGGCGTTGCACACCAGTTTCTTGCTCTTGCTGTGAGCAAGAAACAGGTCATATCTCTAAGGAAGAAGAAAATTGCCAAGACTCTTTGGGTGCCAAAGAAGACAGGCACTTAATGGACAAGGAGGACCCTGGCGTATTGTGCAACCATTGGATCATGGGATGAGTCTTTGAGCGCTCTGGATGACCCAAAGGCAGACGGTCAGGAGTTCTGGAACATCAGATGGTTTAAAGGTAGGCAGATAAATTCTTTAAACAATATTTATGCCCATTGCTTTTTTCTCTTGCATCATCAATGTGATCCAGAAATGGAAGACGCGTCATTTATTCTTTACTGGATCACAACATTTGACCTGATGCCAGGGAAACAAAGGGCTATCGTTTATTTTTGTTTTTCGATTGTCGCTTTTTTTGGACCATCAGGCGGACTTTGGAGAGGATACGGACAGCTGTAAGGGGACGGAGGAGGCTGGATGTTTTTAACATCATGTGTGCAATCTATAAAGGTTGCATATATGATGTTAAATTAATTTTTTAAAGCCTGATGGTCCACAATATCTACTGCTTAGTGACCCTTTGTGTCAAGGTCACAGAGACTTTTCGTATTGGCGTTGCACACCAGTTTCTTGCTCTTGCTGTGAGCAAGAAACAGGTCATATCTCTAAGGAAGAAGAAAATTGCCAAGACTCTTTGGGTGCCAAAGAAGACAGGCACTTAATGGACAAGGAGGACCCTGGCGTTTTGTGCAACCATTGGATCATGAGATGAGTCTTTGAGCGCTCTGGATGACCCAAAGGCAGACGGTCAGGAGTTCTGGAACATCAGATGGTTTAAAGGTAGGCAGATATATTCTTTAATCCATATTTAAGCCCATAGCTTTTCCCTTGCATCATCAATGTGGTCCAGAAATGGAAGACATGTGTCATTTATTCTTTACTGGATCACAACATTTGACCTGATGCCAGGGAAACAAAGGGCTATCGTTATTTTTTGTTTTTCGATTGTCGCTTTTTTTGAACCATCAGGCGAACTTTGGAGAGGATACGGCCAGCTGTAAGGGGACGGAGGAGGCTGGATGTTTTTAACATCATGTGTGCAATCTATAAAGGTTGCATATATGATGTTAAATTAATTTTTTAAAGCCTGATGGTCCAAAATATCTACTGCTTAGTGACCCTTTGTGTCGCGGTCACACAGACTTTCGTATTGGCGTTGCACACCAGTTTCTTGCTCTTGCTGTGAGCAAGAAACAGGTCATATCTCTAAGGAAGAAGAAATTTGCCAAGACTCTTTGGGTGCCAAAGAAGACAGGCACTTAATGGACAAGGAGGACCCTGGCGTTTTGTGCAACTATTGGATCGTGGGATGAGTCTTTGAGCGCTCTTGATGACCCAAAGGCAGACGGTCAGGAGTTCTGGAACATCAGATGGTTTAAAGGTAGGCAGATATATTCTTTAAACCATATTTAAGCCCATTGCTTTTCCTTTGCATCATCAATGTGGTCCAGAAATGGAAGACATGTGTCATTTATTCTTTACTGGATCACAACATTTGACCTGATGTCAGGGAAACAAAGGGCTATTGTTTATTTTTGATTTTCGATTGTCGCTTTTTTTGAACCATCAGGCGGACTTTGGAGAGGATACGGCCAGCTGTAAGGGGACGGAGGAGGCTGGATGTTTTTAACATCATGTGTGCAATCTATGAAGGTTGCACACTTGATGTTAAATTATTTTTTTAAAGCCTGATGGTCCAAAATATCTACTGCTTGTGACCCTTTGTGTCACGGTCACAGAGACTTTTCGTATTGGCGTTGCACACCAGTTTCTTGCTCTTGCTGTGAGCAAGAAACAGGTCATATCTCTAAGGAAGAAGAAAATTGCCAAGACTCTTTGGGTGCCAAAGAAGACAGGCACTTAATGGACAAGGAGGACCCTGGCGTTTTGTGCAACCATTGGATCATGAGATGAGTCTTTGAGCGCTCTGGATGACCCAAAGGCAGACAGTCAGGAGTTCTGGAACATCAGATGGTTTAAAGGTAGGCAGATATATTCTTTAATCCGTATTTAAGCCCATAGCTTTTCCCTTGCATCATCAATGTGGTCCAGAAATGGAAGACATGTGTCATTTATTCTTTACTGGATCACAACATTTGACCTGATGCCAGGGAAACAAAGGGCTATCGTTTATTTTTGTTTTTCGATTGTCACTTTTTTTGAACCATCAGGCGAACTTTGGAGAGGATACGGCCAGCTGTAAGGGGATGGAGGAGGCTGGATGTTTTTAACATCATGTGTGCAATCAATGAAGGTTGCACACTTGATGTTAAATTATTTTTTTAAAGCCTGATGGTCCAAAATATCTACTGCTTGTGACCCTTTGTGTCAAGGTCACAGAGAGTTTTCGTATTGGCGTTGCACACCAGTTTCTTGCTCTTGCTGTGAGCAAGAAACAGGTCATATCTCTAAGGAAGAAGAAAATCGCCAAGACTTTTTGGGTGCCAAAGAAGACAGGCACTTAATGGACAAGGAGGACCCTGGCGTTTTGTGCAACCATTATATCGTGGGGTGAGTCTTTGAGCACTCTGGATGACCCAAAGGCAGACGGTCAGGAGTTCTTGAACATCAGATGGTTAAAAGGTAGGCAGATATATTCTTTAATCCATATTTAAGCCCATTGCTTTTCCTTTGCATCATCAATGTGGTCCAGAAATGGAAGACATGTGTCATTTATTCTTTACTGGATCACAACATTTGACCTGATGCCAGGGAAACAAAGGGCTATCGTTTATTTTTGTTTTTCGATTGTCACTTTTTTTGAACCATCAGGCGAACTTTGGAGAGGATACGGCCAGCTGTAAGGGGATGGAGGAGGCTGGATGTTTTTAACATCATGTGTGCAATCAATGAAGGTTGCACACTTGATGTTAAATTATTTTTTTAAAGCCTGATGGTCCAAAATATCTACTGCTTGTGACCCTTTGTGTCAAGGTCACAGAGAGTTTTCGTATTGGCGTTGCACACCAGTTTCTTGCTCTTGCTGTGAGCAAGAAACAGGTCATATCTCTAAGGAAGAAGAAAATTGCCAAGACTCTTTGGGTGCCAAAGAAGACAGGCACGAAATGGACAAGGAGGACCCTGGCATTTTTTGCAACCATTGGATCGTGGGAGGAGTCTTTGAGCGCTCTGGATGACCCAAAGGCAGACGGTCAGGAGTTCTGGAACATCAGATGGTTTAAAGGTAGGCAGATATATTCTTTAAACAATATTTATGTTCATTGCTTTTTTCTCTTGCATCATCAATGTGATCCAGAAATGGAAGACTTGTCATTTATTCTTTACTGGATCACAACATTTGACCTGATGCCAGGGAAAGAAAGGGCTATCGTTTATTTTTGTTTTTCGATTGTCGCTTTTTTTGAACCATCAGGCGGACTTTGGAGAGGATACGGCCAGCTGTAAGGGGACGGAGGAGGCTGGATGTTTTTAACATCATGTGTGCAATCTGTGAAGGTTCCACACTTGATGTTAAATAAAATTTTTAAAGCCTGATGGTCCAAAATATCTACTGCTTAGTGACCCTTTGTGTCGTGGTCACAGAGACTTTTCGTATTGGCGTTGCACACCAGTTTCTTGCTCTTGCTGTGAGCAAGAAACAGGTCATATCTCTAAGGAAGAAGAAAATCGCCAAGACTTTTTGGGTGCCAAAGAAGACAGGCACTTAATGGACAAGGAGGACCCTGGCGTTTTGTGCAACCATTGGATCGTGGGATGAGTCTTTGAGCGCTCTGGATGACCCAAAGGCAGACGGTCAGGAGTTCTGGAACATCAGATGGTTTAAAGGTAGGCAGATATATTCTTTAATCCATATTTAAGCCCATTGCTTTTCCTTTGCATCATCAATGTGGTCCAGAAATGGAAGACATGTGTCATTTATTCTTTACTGGATCACAACATTTGACCTGATGCCAGGGAAACAAAGGGCTATAATTTATTTTCGTTTTTCGATTGTCGGTTTTTTTTGAACCATCAGGCGGACTTTGGAGAGGATACGGCCAGCTGTAAGGGGACGGAGGAGGCTGGATGTTTTTAACATCATGTGTGCAATCTGTGAAGGTTCCACACTTGATGTTAAATAAAATTTTTAAAGCCTGATGGTCCAAAATATCTACTGCTTAGTGACCCTTTGTGTTGCGGTCACACAGACTTTCATATTGGCGTTGCACACCAGTTTCTTGCTCTTGCTGTGAGCAAGAAACAGGTCATATCTCTAAGGAAGAAGAAAATTGCCAAGACTCTTTGGGTGCCAAAGAAGACAGGCACGAAATGGTCAAGGAGGACCCTGGCATTTTGAGCAACCATTGGATCGTGGGATGAGTCTTTGAGCGCTCTGGATGACCCAAAGGCAGACGGTCAGGAGTTCTGGAACATCAGATGGTTTAAAGGTAGGCAGATATATTCTTTAAACCATATTTAAGCCCATTGCTTTTCCTTTGCATCATCAATGTGGTCCAGAAATGGAAGACATGTGTCATTTATTCTTTACTGGATCACAACATTTGACCTGATGCCAGGGAAACAAAGGGCTTTGGTTTATTTTTGTTTTTCGATTGTTGCTTTTTTTGAACCATCAGGCGGACTTTGGAGAGGATACGGCCAGCTGTAAGGGGACGGAGGAGGCTGGATGTTTTTAACATCATCTGTGCAATCTGTGAAGGTTGCACACTTGATGTTAAATTATTTTTTTAAAGCCTGATGGTCCAAAATATCTACTGCTTAGTGACCCTTTGTATCGCGGTCACACAGACTTTCGTATTGGCGTTGCACACCAGTTTCTTGCTCTTGCTGTGAGCAAGAAACAGGTCATATCTCTAAGGAAGAAGAAAATTGCCAAGACTCTTTGGGTGCCAAAGAAGACAGGCACTTAATGGACAAGGAGGACCCTGGCGTTTTGTGCAACCATTGGATCGTGGGAGGAGTCTTTGAGCGCTCTGGATGACCCAAAGGCAGACGGTCAGGAGTTCTGGAACATCAGATGGTTTAAAGGTAAGCAGATATATTCTTTAATCCATATTTAAGCCCATTGCTTTTCCTTTGCATCATCAATGTGGTCCAGAAATGGAAGACATGTGTCATTTATTCTTTACTGGATCACAACATTTGACTTGATGCCAGGGAAACAAAGGGCTATCATTTATTTTCGTTTTTCGATTGTCGTTTTTTTTTTAACCATCAGGCGGACTTTGGAGAGGATACGGCCAGCTGTAAGGGGACGGAGGAGGCTGGATGTTTTTAACATCATGTGTGTAATCTATGAAGGTTGCACACTTGATGTTAAATAAAATTTTTAAAGCCTGATGGTATAAAATATCTACTGCTTAGTGGCGCTTTGTGTCGCGGTCACACAGACTTTCGTATTGGCGTTGCACACCAGTTTCTTGCTCTTGCTGTGAGCAAGAAACAGGTCATATCCCTAAGGAAGAAGAAAATTGCCAAGACTCTTTGGGTGCCAAAGAAGACAGGCACGAAATGGACAAGGAGGACCCTGGCATTTTGTGCAACCATTGGATTGTGGGATGAGTCTTTGAGCGCTCTGGATGACCCAAAGGCAGACGGTCAGGAGTTCTGGAACATCAGTTGGTTTAAAGGTAGGCAGATAAATTCTTTAAACCATATTTAAGCCCATTGCTTTTCCCTTGCATCATCAATGTGATCCAGAAATGGAAGACATGCGTCATTTATTCTTTACTGGATCACAACATTTGACCTGATGCCAGGGAAACAAAGGGCTATCGTTTATTTTTGTTTTTCGATTGTCGCTTTTTTTGAACCATCAGGCGAACTTTGGAGAGGATACGGCCAGCTGTAAGGGGACGGAGGAGGCTGGATGTTTTTAACATCATGTGTGCAATCTATGAAGGTTGCACACTTGATGTTAAATTATTTTTTTAAAGCCTGATGGTCCAAAATATCTACTGCTTAGTGACCCTTTGTGTCATGGTCACAGAGACTTTTCGTATTGGCGTTGCACACCAGTTTCTTGCTCTTGCTGTGAGCAAGAAACAGGTCATATCTCTAAGGAAGAAGAAAATTGCCAAGACTCTTTGGGTGCCAAAGAAGACAGGGACTTAATGGACAAGGAGGACCCTGGCGTTTTGTGCAACCATTGGATCGTGGGATGAGTCTTTGAGCGCTCTGGATGACCCAAAAGCAGACGGTCAGGAGTTCTGGAACATCAGATGGTTTAAAGGTAGGCAGATATAGTCTTTAAACCATATTTAAACCCATTGCTTTTCCTTTGCATCATCAATGTGGTCCAGAAATGGAAGACATGTGTCATTTATTCTTTACTGGATCACAACATTTGACCTGATGCCAGGGAAACAAAGGGCTATCGTTTATTTTTGTTTTTCGATTGTCGCTTTTTTTTAACCATCAGGCGGACTTTGGAGAGGATACGGCCAGCTGTAAGGGGACGGAGGAGGCTGGATGTTTTTAACATCATGTGGGCAATCTATGAAGGTTGCAAATTTAATGTTAAATTATTTTTTTAAAGCCTGATGGTCCAAAATATCTACTGCTTAGTGACCCTTTGAGTCGCGGTCACACTGACTTTCGTATTGGCGTTGCACACCAGTTTCTTGCTCTTGCTGTGAGCAAGAAACAGGTCATATCTCTAAGGAAGAAGAAAATTGCCAAGACTCTTTGGGTGCCAAAGAAGACAGGCACTTAATGGACAAGGAGGACCCTGGCGTTTTGTGCAACCATTGGATCATGGGATGAGTCTTTGAGCGCTCTGGATGACCCAAAGGCAGACGGTCAGGAGTTCTGGAACATCAGATGGTTTAAAGGTAGGCAGATATATTCTTTAATCCATATTTAAGCCCATTGCTTTTCCTTTGCATCATCAATGTGATCCAGAAATGGAAGACATGTGTCATTTATTCTTTACTGGATCACAATATTTGACCTGATGCCAGGGAAACAAAGGGCTATCGTTTATTTTTGTTTTTCGATTGTCGCTTTTTTTGAACCATCAGGCGGACTTTGGAGAGGATACGGCCATCTGTAAGGGGACGGAGGAGGCTGGATGTTTTTAACATCATGTGTGCAATCTATGAAGGTTGCACACTTGATGTTAAATTATTTTTTTAAAGCCTGATGGTCCAAAATATCTACTGCTTAGTGACCCTTTGTGTCGCGGTCACACAGACTTTTGTATTGGCGTTGCACACCAGTTTCTTGCTCTTGCTATGAGCAAGAATCAGGTTATATCTCTAAGGAAGAAGAAAATTGCCAAGACTTTTTGGGTGCCAAAGAAGACAGGCACTTAATGGAAAAGGAGAACCCTGGCGTTTTGTGCAACCATTGGATCGTGGGATGAGTCTTAGAGCGCTCTGGATGACCCAAAGGCAGACGGTCAGGAGTTCTGGAACATCAGATGGTTTAAAGGTAGGCAGATATATTCTTTAATCCATATTTAAGCCCATTGCTTTTCCTTTGCATCATCAATGTGATCCAGAAATGGAAGACATGTGTCATTTATTCTTTACTGGATCACAATATTTGACCTGATGCCAGGGAAACAAAGGGCTATCGTTTATTTTTGTTTTTCGATTGTCGCTTTTTTTTAACCATCAGGCGGACTTTGGAGAGGATACGGCCAGCTGTAAGGGGACGGAGGAGGCTGGATGTTTTTAACATCATGTGTGCAATCTATGAAGGTTGCACACTTGATGTTAAATTATTTTTTTAAAACCTGATGGTCCAAAATATCTACTGCTTAGTGACCCTTTGTGTCGCGGTCACACAGACTTTTGTATTGGCGTTGCACACCAGTTTCTTGCTCTTGCTATGAGCAAGAAACAGGTTATATCTCTAAGGAAGAAGAAAATTGCCAAGACTCTTTGGGTGCCAAAGAAGACAGGCACTTAATGGACAAGGAGGACCCTGGCGTTTTGTGCAACCATTGGATCGTGGGATGAGTCTTTGAGCGGTCTGGATGACCCAAAGGCAGACGGTCAGGAGTTCTGGAACATCAGATGTTTTACAGGTATGCAGATATATTCTTTAAACCATATTTAAGCCCAATGCTTTTCCTTTGCATCATCAATGTGATCCAGAAATGGAAGACATGTGTCATTTATTCTTTACTGGATCACAACATTTGACCTGATGCCAGGGAAACAAAGCGCTATCGTTTATTTTTGTTTTTCGATTGTCGCTTTTTTTGAACCATCAAGCGGACTTTGGAGAGGATACGGCCAGCTGTAAGGGGACGGAGAAGGCTGGATGTTTTTAACATCATGTGTGCAATCTATGAAGGTTGCACACTTGATGTTAATTTATTTTTTTAAAACCTGATGGTCCAAAATATCTACTGCTTAGTGACCCTTTGTGTCGCGGTCACACAGACTTTCGTATTGGCGTTGCACACCAGTTTCTTGCTCTTGCTATGAGCAAGAAACAGGTCATATCTCTAAGGAAGAAGAAAATTGCCAAGACTTTTTGGGTGCCAAAGAAGACAGGCACTTAATGGAAAAGGAGAACCCTGGCGTTTTGTGCAACCATTGGATCGTGGAATGAGTCTTTGAGCGCTCTGGATTACCCAAAGGCAGACGGTCAGGAGTTCTGGAACATCAGATGGTTTAAAGGTAGGCAGATAAATTCTTTAATCTATATTTAAGCCCATTGCTTTTCCCTTGCATCATCAATGTGGTCCAGAAATGGAAGACATGTGTCATTTATTCTTTACTGGATCACAACATTTGACCTGATGCCAGGGAAACAAAGGGCTATTGTTTATTTTTGTTTTTCGATTGTCGCTTTTTTTGAACCATCAGGCGGACTTTGGAGAGGATACGGCCATCTGTAAGGGGACGGAGGAGGCTGGATGTTTTTAACATCATGTGTGTAATCTATGAAGGTTGCATATTTGATGTTAAATTATTTTTTTAAAGCCTGATGGTCCAAAATATCTACTGCTTAGTGACCCTTTGTGTCGCGGTCACACAGACTTTCGTATTGGCGTTGCACACCAGTTTCTTGCTCTTGCTGTGAGCAAGAAACAGGTCATATCTCTAAGGAAGAAGAAAATTGCCAAGAGTCTTTGAGTGCCAAAGAAGACAGGCACTTAATGGACAAGGAGGGCCCTGGCGTTTTGTGCAACCATTGGATCGTAGGATGAGTCTTTGAGCGCTCTGGATGACCCAAAGGAAGACGGTCAGGAGTTCTGGAACATCAGATGGTTTAAAGGTAGGCAGATAAATTCTTTAAACAATATTTATGCCCATTGCTTTTTTTCTCTTGCATCATCAATGTGATCCACAATTGGAAGACGTGTCATTTATTCTTTAATGGATCACAACATTTGACCTGATGCCAAAGAAACAAAGGGCTATCGTTTATTTTTGCTTTTCGATTGTCGCTTTTTTTGAACCATCAGGCGAACTTTGGAGAGGATACGGCCAGCTGTAAGGGGACGGAGGAGGCTGGATGTTTTTAACATTATGTGTGCAATCTATGAAGGTTGCACATATGATGTTAAATTAATTTTTTAAAGCCTGATGGTCCAAAATATCTACTGCTTGTGACCCTTTGTGTCGCGGTCACAGAGACTTTTCGTATTGACGTTGCACACCAGTTTCTTGCTCTTGCTGTGAGCAAGAAACAGGTCCTATCTCTTAGGAAGAAGAAAATTGCCAAGACTCTTTGGGTGCCAAAGAAGACAGGCACTTAATGGACAAGGAGGACCCTGGCGTTTTGTGCAACCATTGGATCGTGGGATGAGTCTTAGAGCGCTCTGGATGACCCAAAGGCAGACGGTCAGGAGTTCTGGAACATCAGATGGTTTAAAGGTAGGCAGATATATTCTTTAAACCATATTTAAGCCCATTGTTTTTCCTTTGCATCATCATTGTGGTCCAGAAATGGAAGACATGTGTCATTTATTCTTTACTGGATCACAACATTTGACCTGATGCCAGGGAAACAAAGGGCTATCGTTTATTTTTGTTTTTCGATTGTCGCTTTTTTTGAACCATCAGGCCGACTTTGGAGAGGATATGGCCAGCTGTAAGGGGACGGAGGAGGCTGGATGTTTTTAACATCATGTGTGCAATCTATGAAGGTTCCACACTTGATGTTAAATTATTTTTTTAAGTCCTGATGGTCCAAAATATCTACTGCTTAGTGACCCTTTGTGTCGCGGTCACACAGACTTTCGTATTGGCGTTGCACACCAGTTTCTTGCTCTTGCTGTAAGGAAGAAACAGGTCATATCTCTAAGGAAGAAGAAAATTGCCAAGAGTCTTTGGGTGCCAAAGAAGACAGGCACTTAATGGACAAGGAGGACCCTGGCGTTTTGTGCAACCATTGGATCGTGGGATGAGTCTTTGAGCGCTCTGGATGACCCAAAAGCAGACAGTCAGGAGTTCTGGAACATCAGATGGTTTAAAGGTAGGCAGATATATTCTTTAAACCATATTTAAGCCCATTGCTTTTCCTTTGCATCATCAATGTGGTCCAGAAATGGAAGACATGTGTCATTTATTCTTTACTGGATCACAACATTTGACCTGATGCCAGGGAAACAAAGGGCTATCGTTTATTTTTGTTTTTCGATTGTCGCTTTTTTTGAACCATCAGGCAAACTTAGGAGAGGATACGGCCAGCTGTAAGGGGACGGAGGAGGCTGGGTGTTTTTAACATCATGTGTGCAATCTATGAAGGTTGCACTATTGATGTTAAATTATTTTTTTAAAGCCTGATGGTCCAAAATATTTACTGCTTAGTGACCCTTTGTGTCATGGTCACACTGACATTCGTATTGGCGTTGCACACCAGTTTCTTGCTCTTGCTGTGAGCAAGAAACAGGTCATATATCTAAGGAAGAAGACAATTTCCAAGAATCTTTGGGTGCCAAAGAAGACAGGCACTTAATGGACAAGGAGGACCCTGGCGTTTTGTGCAGCCAATGGATCGTGGGATGAGTCTTTGAGCGCTCTGGATGACCCAAAGGCAGACGGTCAGGAGTTCTGGAACATCAAATGGTTTAAAGGTAGGCAGATATAGTCTTTAAACCATATTTAAACCCATTTCTTTTCCTTTGCATCATCAATGTGGTCCAGAAATGGAAGACATGTGTCATTTATTCTTTACTGGATCACAACATTTGACGTGATGCCAGGGAAACAAAGCGCTATCATTTATTTTCGTTTTTCGATTGTCGTTTTCTTTGAACCATCAGGCGAACTTTGGAGAGGATACGGCCAGCTGTAAGGGGACGGAGGAGGCTGGATGTTTTTAACATCATGTGTGCAATCTATGAAGGTTCCACACTTGATGTTAAATTATTTTTTTAAAGCCTGATGGTCCAAAATATCTACTGCTTAGTGACCCTTTATGTCGCGGTCACACTGACTTTCGTATTGGCGTTGCATACCAGTTTCTTGCTCTTGCTGTGAGCAAGAAACTGGTCATATCCCTAAGGAAGAAGAAAATTGCCAAGACTCTTTGGGTGCCAAAGAAGACAGGCACGAAATGGACAAGGAGGACCCTGGCATTTTGTGCAACCATTGGATCGTGGGATGAGTCTTTGAGCGCTCTGGATGACCCAAAGGCAGACGGTCAGGAGTTCTGGAACATCAGATGGTTTAAAGGTAGGCAGATATATTCTTTAATCCATATTTAAGCCCATTGGTTTTCCCTTGCATCATCAATGTGGTCCAGAAATGGAAGACATGTGTCATTTATTCTTTACTGGATCACAACATTTGACCTGATGCCAGGGAAACAAAGGGCTATCATCTATTTTCGTTTTTCGATTGTCGTTTTTTTTGAACCATCAGGCGGACTTTGGAGAGGATACGGCCAGCTGTAAGGGGACGGAGGAGGCTGGATGTTTTTAACATCATGTGTGTAATCTATGAAGGTTGCACACATGATGTTAAATAAATTTTTTAAAGCCTGATGGTCCAAAATATCTACTGCTTGTGACCCTTTGTGTCACGGTCACAGAGACTTTTCGTATTGGCGTTGCACACCAGTTTCTTGCTCTTGCTTTGAGCAAGAAACAGGTCATATCTCTTAGGAAGAAGAAAATTGCCAAGACTCTTTGGGTGCCAAAGAAGACAGGCACTTAATGGACAAGGAGGACCCTGGCGTTTTGTGCAACCATTGGATCGTGGGATGAGTCTTTGAGCGCTCTGGATGACCCAAAGGCAGACGGTCAGGAGTTCTGGAACATCAGATGGTTTAAAGGTAGGCAGATATATTCTTTAAACCATATTTAAGCCCATTGCTTTTCCTTTGCATCATCAATGTGGTCCAGAAATGGAAGACATGTGTCATTTATTCTTTACTGGATCACAACATTTGACCTGATGCCAGGGAAACAAAGGGCTATCGTTTATTTTTGTTTTTCGATTGTCGCTTTTTTTGAACCATCAGGCGAACTTTGGAGAGGATACGGCCAGCTGTAAGGGGACGGAGGAGGCTGGATGTTTTTAACATCATGTGTGCAATCTATGAAGGTTGCACACTTGATGTTAAATTATTTTTTTAAAGCCTGATGGTCCAAAATATCTACTGCTTAGTGACCCTTTGAGTCGCGGTCACACTGACTTTCGTATTGGCGTTGCACACCAGTTTCTTGCTCTTGCTGTGAGCAAGAAACAGGTCATATCTCTAAGGAAGAAGAAAATTGCCAAGACTCTTTGGGTGCCAAAGAAGACAGGCACTTAATGGACAAGGAGGACCCTGGCGTTTTGTGCAACCATTGGATCGTGGGATGAGTCTTAGAGCGCTCTGGATGACCCAAAGGCAGACGGTCAGGAGTTCTGGAACATCAGATGGTTTAAAGGTAGGCAGATATATTCTTTAAACCATATTTAAGCCCATTGCTTTTCCTTTGCATCATCATTGTGGTCCAGAAATGGAAGACATGTGTCATTTATTCTTTACTAGATCACAACATTTGACCTGATGCCAGGGAAACAAAGGGCTATCGTTAATTTTTGTTTTTCGATTGTCGCTTTTTTTGAACCATCAGGCAGACTTTGGAGAGGATATGGCCAGCTGTAAGGGGACGGAGGAGGCTGGATGTTTTTAACATCATGTGTGCAATCTATGAAGGTTGCACACTTGATGTTAAATTATTTTTTTAAAGCCTGATGGTCCAAAATATCTACTGCTTAGTGACCCTTTGTGTCGCGGTCACACAGACTTTCGTATTGGCGTTGCACACCAGTTTCTTGCTCTTGCTGTGAGCAAGAAACAGGTCATATCTCTAAGGAAGAAGAAATTTGCCAAGACTCTTTGGGTGCCAAAGAAGACAGGCACTTAATGGACAAGGAGGACCCTGGCGTTTTGTGCAACCATTGGATCATGGGATGAGTCTTTGAGCACTCTGGATGACCCAAAGGCAGACGGTCAGGAGTTCTGGAACATCAGATGGTTTAAAGGTAGGCAGATATATTCTTTAATCCATATTTAAGCCCATAGCTTTTCCCTTGCATCATCAATGTGGTCCAGAAATGGAAGACATGTGTCATGTATTCTTTACTGGATCACAACATTTGACCTGATGCCAGGGAAACAAAGGGCTATCGTTTATTTTTGTTTTTCGATTGTCGCTTTTTTTGAACCATCAGGCGGACTTTGGAGAGGATACGGCCAGCTGTAAGGGGACGGAGGAGGCTGGATGTTTTTAACATCATGTGTGCAATCTATGAAGGTTGCACATATGATGTTAAATAAATTTTTTAAAGCCTGATGGTCCAAAATATCTACTCCTTGTGACCCTTTGTGTCATGGTCACAGAGACTTTTCGTATTGGCGTTGCACACCAGTTTCTTGCTCTTGCTGTGAGCAAGAAACAGGTCATATCTCTTAGGAAGAAGAAAATTGCCAAGACTCTTTGGGTGCCAAAGAAGACAGGCACTTAATGGACAAGGAGGACCCTGGCGTTTTGTGCAACCATTGGATCGTGGGATGAGTCTTTGAGCGCTCTGGATGACCCAAAAGCAGACAGTCAGGAGTTCTGGAACATCAGATGGTTTAAAGGTAGGCAGATATATTCTTTAAACCATATTTAAGCCCATTGCTTTTCCTTTGCATCATCAATGTGGTCCAGAAATGGAAGACATGTGTCATTTATTCTTTACTGGATCACAACATTTGACCTGATGCCAGGGAAACAAAGGGCTATCGTTTATTTTTGTTTTTCGATTGTCGCTTTTTTTGAACCATCAGGCAAACTTAGGAGAGGATACGGCCAGCTGTAAGGGGACGGAGGAGGCTGGGTGTTTTTAACATCATGTGTGCAATCTATGAAGGTTGCACTATTGATGTTAAATTATTTTTTTAAAGCCTGATGGTCCAAAATATTTACTGCTTAGTGACCCTTTGTGTCATGGTCACACTGACATTCGTATTGGCGTTGCACACCAGTTTCTTGCTCTTGCTGTGAGCAAGAAACAGGTCATATATCTAAGGAAGAAGACAATTTCCAAGAATCTTTGGGTGCCAAAGAAGACAGGCACTTAATGGACAAGGAGGACCCTGGCGTTTTGTGCAGCCAATGGATCGTGGGATGAGTCTTTGAGCGCTCTGGATGACCCAAAAGCAGACGGTCAGGAGTTCTGGAACATCAAATGGTTTAAAGGTAGGCAGATATAGTCTTTAAACCATATTTAAACCCATTTCTTTTCCTTTGCATCATCAATGTGGTCCAGAAATGGAAGACATGTGTCATTTATTCTTTACTGGATCACAACATTTGACGTGATGCCAGGGAAACAAAGCGCTATCATTTATTTTCGTTTTTCGATTGTCGTTTTCTTTGAACCATCAGGCGAACTTTGGAGAGGATACGGCCAGCTGTAAGGGGACGGAGGAGGCTGGATGTTTTTAACATCATGTGTGCAATCTATGAAGGTTCCACACTTGATGTTAAATTATTTTTTTAAAGCCTGATGGTCCAAAATATCTACTGCTTAGTGACCCTTTATGTCGCGGTCACACTGACTTTCGTATTGGCGTTGCATACCAGTTTCTTGCTCTTGCTGTGAGCAAGAAACTGGTCATATCCCTAAGGAAGAAGAAAATTGCCAAGACTCTTTGGGTGCCAAAGAAGACAGGCACGAAATGGACAAGGAGGACCCTGGCATTTTGTGCAACCATTGGATCGTGGGATGAGTCTTTGAGCGCTCTGGATGACCCAAAGGCAGACGGTCAGGAGTTCTGGAACATCAGATGGTTTAAAGGTAGGCAGATATATTCTTTAATCCATATTTAAGCCCATTGGTTTTCCCTTGCATCATCAATGTGGTCCAGAAATGGAAGACATGTGTCATTTATTCTTTACTGGATCACAACATTTGACCTGATGCCAGGGAAACAAAGGGCTATCATCTATTTTCGTTTTTCGATTGTCGTTTTTTTTGAACCATCAGGCGGACTTTGGAGAGGATACGGCCAGCTGTAAGGGGACGGAGGAGGCTGGATGTTTTTAACATCATGTGTGTAATCTATGAAGGTTGCACACATGATGTTAAATAAATTTTTTAAAGCCTGATGGTCCAAAATATCTACTGCTTGTGACCCTTTGTGTCACGGTCACAGAGACTTTTCGTATTGGCGTTGCACACCAGTTTCTTGCTCTTGCTTTGAGCAAGAAACAGGTCATATCTCTTAGGAAGAAGAAAATTGCCAAGACTCTTTGGGTGCCAAAGAAGACAGGCACTTAATGGACAAGGAGGACCCTGGCGTTTTGTGCAACCATTGGATCGTGGGATGAGTCTTTGAGCGCTCTGGATGACCCAAAGGCAGACGGTCAGGAGTTCTGGAACATCAGATGGTTTAAAGGTAGGCAGATATATTCTTTAAACCATATTTAAGCCCATTGCTTTTCCTTTGCATCATCAATGTGGTCCAGAAATGGAAGACATGTGTCATTTATTCTTTACTGGATCACAACATTTGACCTGATGCCAGGGAAACAAAGGGCTATCGTTTATTTTTGTTTTTCGATTGTCGCTTTTTTTGAACCATCAGGCGAACTTTGGAGAGGATACGGCCAGCTGTAAGGGGACGGAGGAGGCTGGATGTTTTTAACATCATGTGTGCAATCTATGAAGGTTGCACACTTGATGTTAAATTATTTTTTTAAAGCCTGATGGTCCAAAATATCTACTGCTTAGTGACCCTTTGAGTCGCGGTCACACTGACTTTCGTATTGGCGTTGCACACCAGTTTCTTGCTCTTGCTGTGAGCAAGAAACAGGTCATATCTCTAAGGAAGAAGAAAATTGCCAAGACTCTTTGGGTGCCAAAGAAGACAGGCACTTAATGGACAAGGAGGACCCTGGCGTTTTGTGCAACCATTGGATCGTGGGATGAGTCAGATGGTTTAAAGGTAGGCAGATATATTCTTTAAACCATATTTAAGCCCATTGCTTTTCCTTTGCATCATCATTGTGGTCCAGAAATGGAAGACATGTGTCATTTATTCTTTACTGGATCACAACATTTGACCTGATGCCAGGGAAACAAAGGGCTATCGTTTATTATTGTTTTTCGATTGTCGCTTTTTTTGAACCATCAGGCGGACTTTGGAGAGGATACGGCCAGGTGTAAGGGGACGGAGGAGGCTGGATGTTTTTAACATCATGTGTGCAATCTATAAAGGTTGCACATATGATGTTAAATTATTTTTTTAAAGCCTGATGGTCCAAAATATCTACTGCTTGTGACCCGTTGTGTCACGGTCACAGAGACTTTTCGTATTGGCGTTGCACACCAGTTTCTTGCTCTTGCTGTGAGCAAGAAACAGGTCATATCTCTAAGGAAGAAGAAAATTGCCAAGACTCTTTGGGTGCCAAAGAAGACAGGCACGAAATGGTCAAGGAGGACCCTGGCATTTTGTGCAACCATTGGATTGTGGGATGAGTCTTTGAGCGCTCTGGATGACCCAAAGGCAGACGGTCAGGAGTTCTGGAACATCAGATGGTTTAAAGGTAGGCAGATATATTCTTTAATCCATTTTTAAGCCCACAGCTTTTCCCTTGCATCATCATTGTGGTCCAGAAATGGAAGACATGTGTCATTTATTCTTTACTGGATCACAACATTTGACCTGATGCCAGGGAAACAAAGGGCTATCGTTTATTTTTGTTTTTCGATTGTCGCTTTTTTTTAACCATCAGGCGAACTTTGGAGAGGATACGGCCAGCTGTAAGGGGACGGAGGAGGCTGGATGTTTTTAACATCATGTGTGCAATCTATGAAGGTTGCACACTTGATGTTAAATTATTTTTTTAAAGCCTGATGGTCCAAAATATCTACTGCTTAGTGACCCTTTGTGTCGCGGTCACACAGACTTTCGTATTGGCGTTGCACACCAGTTTCTTGCTCTTGCTGTGAGCAAGAAACAGGTCATATCTCTAAGGAAGAAGAAATTTGCCAAGACTCTTTGGGTGCCAAAGAAGACAGGCACTTAATGGACAAGGAGGACCCTGGCGTTTTGTGCAACCATTGGATCGTGGGATGAGTCTTTGAGCGCTCTGGATGACCCAAAGGCAGACGGTCAGGAGTTCTGGAACATCAGATGGTTTAAAGGTAGGCAGATATATTCTTTAATCCATATTTAAGCCCATAGCTTTTCCCTTGCATCATCAATGTGGTCCAGAAATGGAAGACATGTGTCATGTATTCTTTACTGGATCACAACATTTGACCTGATGCCAGGGAAACATAGAGCTATCGTTTATTTTTGTTTTTCGATTGTCGCTTTTTTTGAACCATCAGGCGGACTTTGGAGAGGATACGGCCAGCTGTAAGGGGACGGAGGAGGCTGGATGTTTTTAACATCATGTGTGCAATCTATGAAGGTTTCCACATATGATGTTAAATAAATTTTTTAAAGCCTGATGGTCCAAAATATCTACTCCTTGTGACCCTTTGTGTCATGGTCACAGAGACTTTTCGTATTGGCGTTGCACACCAGTTTCTTGCTCTTGCTGTGAGCAAGAAACAGGTCATATCTCTTAGGAAGAAGAAAATTGCCAAGACTCTTTGGGTGCCAAAGAAGACAGGCACTTAATGGACAAGGAGGACCCTGGCGTTTTGTGCAACCATTGGATCGTGGGATGAGTCTTAGAGCTCTGGATGACCCAAAAGCAGACAGTCAGGAGTTCTGGAACATCAGATGGTTTAAAGGTAGGCAGATATATTCTTTAAACCATATTTAAGCCCATTGCTTTTCCTTTGCATCATCAATGTGGTCCAGAAATGGAAGACATGTGTCATTTATTCTTTACTGGATCACAACATTTGACCTGATGCCAGGGAAACAAAGGGCTATCGTTTATTTTTGTTTTTCGATTGTCGCTTTTTTTGAACCATCAGGCGAACTTAGGAGAGGATACGGCCAGCTGTAAGGGGATGGAGGAGGCTGGGTGTTTTTAACATCATGTGTGCAATCTATGAAGGTTGCACTATTGATGTTAAATTATTTTTTTAAAGCCTGATGGTCCAAAATATTTACTGCTTAGTGACCCTTTGTGTCATGGTCACACTGACATTCGTATTGGCGTTGCACACCAGTTTCTTGCTCTTGCTGTGAGCAAGAAACAGGTCATATATGTAAGGAAGAAGAAAATTTCCAAGAATCTTTGGGTGCCAAAGAAGACAGGCACTTAATGGACAAGGAGGACTCTGGCGTTTTGTGCAGCCATTGGATCGTGGGATGAGTCTTTGAGCGCTCTGGATGACCCAAAAGCAGACGGTCAGGAGTTCTGGAACATCAAATGGTTTAAAGGTAGGCAGATATAGTCTTTAAACCATATTTAAACCCATTGCTTTTCCTTTGCATCATCAATGTGGTCCAGAAATGGAAGACATGTGTCATTTATTCTTTACTGGATCACAACATTTGACCTGATGCCAGGGAAACAAAGCGCTATCATTTATTTTCGTTTTTCGATTGTCGTTTTCTTTGAACCATCAGGCGAACTTTGGAGAGGATACGGCCAGCTGTAAGGGGACGGAGGAGGCTGGATGTTTTAAACATCATGTGTGCAATCTATGAAGGTTCCACACTTGATGTTAAATTATTTTTTTAAAGCCTGATGGTCCAAAATATCTACTGCTTAGTGACCCTTTATGTCGCGGTCACACTGACTTTCGTATTGGCGTTGCATACCAGTTTCTTGCTCTTGCTGTGAGCAAGAAACTGGTCATATCCCTAAGGAAGAAGAAAATTGCCAAGACTCTTTGGGTGCCAAAGAAGACAGGCACGAAATGGACAAGGAGGACCTTGGCATTTTGTGCAACCATTGGATCGTGGGATGAGTCTTTGAGCGCTCTGGATGACCCAAAGGCAGACGGTCAGGAGTTCTGGAACATCAGATGGTTTAAAGGTAGGCAGATATATTCTTTAATCCATATTTAAGCCCATTGGTTTTCCCTTGCATCATCAATGTGGTCCAGAAATGGAAGACATGTGTCATTTATTCTTTACTGGATCACAACATTTGACCTGATGCCAGGGAAACAAAGGGCTATCATCTATTTTCGTTTTTCGATTGTCGTTTTTTTTGAACCATCAGGCGGACTTTGGAGAGGATACGGCCAGCTGTAAGGGGACGGAGGAGGCTGGATGTTTTTAACATCATGTGCGCAATCTATGAAGGTTGCACACATGATGTTAAATAAATTTTTTAAAGCCTGATGGTCCAAAATATCTACTGCTTGTGACCCTTTGTGTCACGGTCACAGAGACTTTTCGTATTGGCGTTGCACACCAGTTTCTTGCTCTTGCTGTGAGCAAGAAACAGGTCATATCTCTAAGGAAGAAGAAAATTGCCAAGACTCTTTGGGTGCCAAAGAAGACAGGCACTTAATGGACAAGGAGGACCCTGGCGTTTTGTGCAACCATTGGATCGTGGGATGAGTCTTTGAGCGCTCTGGATGACCCAAAGGCAGACGGTCAGGAGTTCTGGAACATCAGATGGTTTAAAGGTAGGCAGATATATTCTTTAAACCATATTTAAGCCCATTGCTTTTCCTTTGCATCATCAATGTGGTCCAGAAATGGAAGACATGTGTCATTTATTCTTTACTGGATCACAACATTTGACCTGATGCCAGGGAAACAAAGGGCTATCGTTTATTTTTGTTTTTCGATTGTCGCTTTTTTTGAACCATCAGGCGAACTTTGGAGAAGATACGGCCAGCTGTAAGGGGACGGAGGAGGCTGGATGTTTTTAACATCATGTGTGCAATCTATGAAGGTTGCACACTTGATGTTAAATTATTTTTTTAAAGCCTGATGGTCCAAAATATCTACTGCTTAGTGACCCTTTGAGTCGCGGTCACACTGACTTTCGTATTGGCGTTGCACACCAGTTTCTTGCTCTTGCTGTGAGCAAGAAACAGGTCATATCTCTAAGGAAGAAGAAAATTGCCAAGACTCTTTGGGTGCCAAAGAAGACAGGCACGAAATGGATAAGGAGGACCCTGGCATTTTGTGCAACCATTGGATCGTGGGATGAGTCTTTGAGCGCTCTGGATGACCCAAAGGCAGACGGTCAGGAGTTCTGGATCATCAGATGAGTTAAAGGTAGGCAGATATATTCTTTAAACCATATTTAAGCCCATTGCTTTTCCTTTGCATCATCAATGTGGTCCAGAAATGGAAGACATGTGTCATTTATTCTTTACTGGATCACAACATTTGACCTGATGCCAGGGAAACAAAGGGCTATCGTTTATTTTTGTTTTTCGATTGTCGCTTTTTTTGAACCATCAGGCGGACTTTGGAGAGGATACGGCCAGCTGTAAGGGGACGGAGGAGGCTGGATGTTTTTAACATCATGTGTGCAATCTATGAAGGTTGCACACTTGATGTTAAATTATTTTTTTAAAGCCTGATGGTCCAAAATATCTACTGCTTAGTGACCCTTTGTGTTGCGGTCACACAGACTTTCGTATTGGCGTTGCACACCAGTTTCTTGCTCTTGCTGTGAGCAAGAAACAGGTCATATCTCTAAGGAAGAAGAAAATTGCCAAGACTCTTTGGGTGCCAAAGAAGACAGGCACTTAATGGACAAGGAGGACCCTGGCGTTTTGTGCAACTATTGGATCATGGGATGAGTCTTTGAGCGCTCTGGATGACCCAAAGGCAAACGGTCAGGAGTTCTGGAAAATCAGATGGTTTAAAGGTAGGCAGATATATTCTTTAAACCATATTTAAGCCCATTGCTTTTCCTTTGCATTGTGGTCCAGAAATGGAAGACATGTGTCATTTATTCTTTACTGGATCATAATATTTGACCTGATGCCAGGGAAACAAAGGGCTATCGTTTATTTTTGTTTTTCGATTGTCGCTTTTTTTGAATCATCAGGCGGACTTTGGAGAGGATACGGCCAGCTGTAAGGGGACGGAGGAGGCTGGATGTTTTTAACATCATGTGTGCAATCTATGAAGGTTGCACACTTGATGTTAAATTATTTTTTTAAAGCCTGATGGTCCAAAATATCTACTGCTTAGTGACCCTTTGTGTTGAGGTCACACAGACTTTCGTATTGGCGTTGCACACCAGTTTCTTGCTCTTGCTGTGAGCAAGAAACAGGTCATATCTCTAAGGAAGAAGAAAATTGCCAAGACTCTTTGGGTGCCAAAGAAGACAGGCACTTAATGGACAAGGATGACCCTGGCGTTTTGTGCAACCATTGGATCGTGGGATGAGTCAGATGGTTTAAAGGTAGGCAGATATATTCTTTAAACCATATTTAAGTCCATTGCTTTTCCTTTGCATCATCATTGTGGTCCAGAAATGGAAGACATGTGTCATTTATTCTTTACTGGATCACAACATTTGACCTGATGCCAGGGAAACAAAGGGCTATCGTTTATTATTGTTTTTCGATTGTCGCTTTTTTTGAACCATCAGGCGGACTTTGGAGAGGATACGGCCAGCTGTAAGGGGACGGAGGAGGCTGGATGTTTTTAACATCATGTGTGCAATCTATAAAGGTTGCACATATGATGTTAAATTATTTTTTTAAAGCCTGATGGTCCAAAATATCTACTGCTTAGTGACCCTTTGTGTTGCGGTCACACAGACTTTCGTATTGGCGTTGCACACCAGTTTCTTGCTCTTGCTGTGAGCAAGAAACAGGTCATATCTCTAAGGAAGAAGAAATTTGCCAAGACTCTTTGGGTGCCAAAGAAGACAGGCACTTAATGGACAAGGAGGACCCTGGCGTTTTGTGCAACCATTGGATCGTGGGATGAGTCTTTGAGCGCTCTGGATGACCCAAAGGCAGACGGTCAGGAGTTCTGGAACATCAGATGGTTTAAATGTAGGCAGATATATTCTTTAAACCATATTTAAGCCCATTGCTTTTCCTTTGCATCATCAATGTGGTCCAGAAATGGAAGACATGTGTCATTTATTCTTTACTGGATCACAACATTTGACCTGATGCCAGGGAAACAAAGGGCTATCGCTTATTTTTGTTTTTCGATTGTCGCTTTTTTTGAACCATCAGGCGGACTTTGGAGAGGATACGGCCAGCTGTAAGGGGACGGAGGAGGCTGGATGTTTTTAACATCATGTGTGCAATCTATGAAGGTTGCACACTTGATGTTAAATTATTTTTTTAAAGCCTGATGGTCCAAAATATCTACTGCTTAGTGACCCTTTGTGTTGCGGTCACACAGACTTTCGTATTGGCGTTGCACACCAGTTTCTTGCTCTTGCTGTGAGCAAGAAACAGGTCATATCTCTAAGGAAGAAGAAAATTGCCAAGACTCTTTGGGTGCCAAAGAAGACAGGCACTTAATGGACAAGGAGGACCCTGGCGTTTTGTGCAACCATTGGATCATGGGATGAGTCTTTGAGCGCTCTGGATGACCCAAAGGCAGACGATCAGGAGTTCTGGAACATCAGATGGTTTAAAGGTAGGCAGATATATTCTTTAAACCATATTTAAGCCCATTGCTTTTCCTTTGCATCATCAATGTGGTCCAGAAATGGAAGACATGTGTCATTTATTCTTTACTGGATCACAACATTTGACCTGATGCCAGGGAAACAAAGGGCTATCGTTTATTTTTGTTTTTCGATTGTCGCTTTTTTTGAACCATCAGGCGAACTTTGGAGAGGATACGGCCAGCTGTAAGGGGACGGAGGAGGCTGGATGTTTTTAACATCATGTGTGCAATCTATGAACGTTGCACACTTGATGTTAAATTATTTTTTTAAAGCCTGATGGTCCAAAATATCTACTGCTTAGTGACCCTTTGTGTCGCGGTCACACAGACTTTCGTATTGGCGTTGCACACCAGTTTCTTGCTCTTGCTGTGAGCAAGAAACATGTCATATCTCTAAGGAAGAAGAAAATTGCCAAGACTCTTTGGGTGCCAAAGAAGACAGGCACTTAATGCACAAGGAGGACCCTGGCGTTTTGTGCAACCATTGGATCGTGGGATGAGTCTTTGAGCGCTCTGGATGACCCAAAGGCAGACGGTCAGGAGTTCTGGAACATCAGATGGTTTAAAGGTAGGCAGATATATTCTTTAAACCATATTTAAGCCCATTGCTTTTCCTTTGCATTGTGGTCCAGAAATGGAAGACATGTGTCATTTATTCTTTACTGGATCACAACATTTGACCTGATGCCAGGGAAACAAAAGGCTATTGTTTATATTTGTTTTTCGATTGTCGCTTTTTTTGAACCATCAGGCGGACTTTGGAGAGGATACGTACAGCTGTAAGGGGACGGAGGAGGCTGGATGTTTTTAACATCATGTGTGCAATCTATAAAGGTTGCACACTTGATGTTAAATTATTTTTTTAAAGCCTGATGGTCCAAAATATCTACTGCTTAGTGACCCTTTGAGTCGCGGTCACACTGACTTTCGTATTGGCGTTGCACACCAGTTTCTTGCTCTTGCTGTGAGCAAGAAACAGGTCATATCTCTAAGGAAGAAGAAAATTGCCAAGACTCTTTGGGTGCCAAAGAAGACAGGCACGAAATGGATAAGGAGGACCCCTGCATTTTGTGCAACCATTGGATCGTGGGATGAGTCTTTGAGCGCTCTGGATGACCCAAAGGCAGACGGTCAGGAGTTCTGGAACATCAGATGAGTTAAAGGTAGGCAGATATATTCTTTAAACCATATTTAAGCCCATTGCTTTTCCTTTGCATCATCAATGTGGTCCAGAAATGGAAGACATGTGTCATTTATTCTTTACTGGATCACAACATTTGACCTGATGCCAGGGAAACAAAGGGCTATCGTTTATTTTTGTTTTTCGATTGTCGCTTTTTTTGAACCATCAGGCGGACTTTGGAGAGGATACGGCCAGCTGTAAGGGGACGGAGGAGGCTGGATGTTTTTAACATCATGTGTGCAATCTATGAAGGTTGCACACTTGATGTTAAATTATTTTTTTAAAGCCTGATGGTCCAAAATATCTACTGCTTAGTGACCCTTTGTGTTGCGGTCACACAGACTTTCGTATTGGCGTGGCACACCAGTTTCTTGCTCTTGCTGTGAGCAAGAAACAGGTCATATCTCTAAGGAAGAAGAAAATTGCCAAGACTCTTTGGGTGCCAAAGAAGACAGGCACTTAATGCACAAGGAGGACCCTGGCGTTTTGTGCAACCATTGGATCGTGGGATGAGTCTTTGAGCGCTCTGGATGACCCAAAGGCAGACGGTCAGGAGTTCTGGAACATCAGATGAGTTAAAGGTAGGCAGATATATTCTTTAAACCATATTTAAGCCCATTGCTTTTCCTTTGCATCATCAATGTGGTCCAGAAATGGAAGACATGTGTCATTTATTCTTTACTGGATCACAACATTTGACCTGATGCCAGGGAAACAAAGGGCTATCGTTTATTTTTGTTTTTCGATTGTCGCTTTTTTTGAACCATCAGGCGGACTTTGGAGAGGATACGGCCAGCTGTAAGGGGACGGAGGAGGCTGGATGTTTTTAACATCATGTGTGCAATCTATGAAGGTTGCACACTTGATGTTAAATTATTTTTTTAAAGCCTGATGGTCCAAAATATCTACTGCTTAGTGACCCTTTGTGTTGCGGTCACACAGACTTTCGTATTGGCGTGGCACACCAGTTTCTTGCTCTTGCTGTGAGCAAGAAACAGGTCATATCTCTAAGGAAGAAGAAAATTGCCAAGACTCTTTGGGTGCCAAAGAAGACAGGCACTTAATGCACAAGGAGGACCCTGGCGTTTTGTGCAACCATTGGATCGTGGGATGAGTCTTTGAGCGCTCTGGATGACCCAAAGGCAGACGGTCAGGAGTTCTGGAACATCAGATGGTTTAAAGGTAGGCAGATATATTCTTTAAACCATATTTAAGCCCATTGCTTTTCCTTTGCATTGTGGTCCAGAAATGGAAGACATGTGTCATTTATTCTTTACTGGATCACAATATTTGACCTGATGCCAGGGAAACAAAGGGCTATCGCTTATTTTTGTTTTTCGATTGTCGCTTTTTTTGAACCATCAGGTGGACTTTGGAGAGGATACGGCCAGCTGTAAGGGGACGGAGGAGGCTGGATGTTTTTAACATCATGTGTGCAATCTATGAAGGTTGCACACTTGATGTTAAATTATTTTTTTAAAGCCTGATGGTCCAAAATATCTACTGCTTAGTGACCCTTTGTGTTGCGGTCACACAGACTTTCGTATTGGCGTTGCACACCAGTTTCTTGCTCTTGCTGTGAGCAAGAAACAGGTCATATCTCTAAGGAAGAAGAAATTTGCCAAGACTCTTTGGGTGCCAAAGAAGACAGGCACTTAATGGACAAGGAGGACCCTGGCGTTTTGTGCAACCATTGGATCATGGGATGAGTCTTTGAGCGCTCTGGATGACCCAAAGGCAGACGGTCAGGAGTTCTGGAACATCAGATGGTTTAAAGGTAGGCAGATATATTCTTTAAACCATATTTAAGCCCATTGCTTTTCCTTTGCATCATCAATGTGGTCCAGAAATGGAAGACATGTGTCATTTATTCTTTACTGGATCACAATATTTGACCTGATGCCAGGGAAACAAAGGGCTATCGCTTATTTTTGTTTTTCGATTGTCGCTTTTTTTGAACAATCAGGCGGACTTTGGAGAGGATACGGCCAGCTGTAAGGGGACGGAGGAGGCTGGATGTTTTTAACATCATGTGTGCAATCTATGAAGGTTGCACACTTGATGTTAAATTATTTTTTTAAAGACTGATGGTCCAAAATATCTACTGCTTAGTGACCCTTTGTGTCGCGGTCACACAGACTTTCGTATTGGCGTTGCACACCAGTTTCTTGCTCTTGCTGTGAGCAAGAAACAGGTCATATCTCTAAGGAAGAAGAAATTTGCCAAGACTCTTTGGGTGCCAAAGAAGACAGGCACTTAATGGACAAGGAGGACCCTGGCGTTTTGTGCAACCATTGGATCATGGGATGAGTCTTTGAGCGCTCTGGATGACCCAAAGGCAGACGGTCAGGAGTTCTGGAACATCAGATGGTTTAAAGGTAGGCAGATATATTCTTTAAACCATATTTAAGCCCATTGCTTTTCCTTTGCATCATCAATGTGGTCCAGAAATGGAAGACATGTGTCATTTATTCTTTACTGGATCACAATATTTGACCTGATGCCAGGGAAACAAAGGGCTATCGCTTATTTTTGTTTTTCGATTGTCGCTTTTTTTTAACCATTAGGCGGACTTTGGAGAGGATACGGCCAGCTGTAAGGGGACGGAGGAGGCTGGATGTTTTTAACATCATGTGTGCAATCTATGAAGGTTGCACACTTGATGTTAAATTATTTTTTTAAAGCCTGATGGTCCAAAATATCTACTGCTTAGTGACCCTTTGTGTTGCGGTCACACAGACTTTCGTATTGGCGTTGCACACCAGTTTCTTGCTCTTGCTGTGAGCAAGAAACAGGTCATATCTCTAAGGAAGAAGAAAATTGCCAAGACTCTTTGGGTGCCAAAGAAGACAGGCACGAAATGGACAAGGAGGACCCTGGCGTTTTGTGCAACCATTGGATCGTGGGATGAGTCTTTGAGCGCTCTGGATGACCCAAAGGCAGACGGTCAGGAGTTCTGGAACATCAGATGGTTTAAAGGTAGGCAGATATATTCTTTAATCCATTTTTAAGCCAACAGCTTCTCCCTTGCATCATCATTGTGGTCCAGAAATGGAAGACATGTGTCATTTATTCTTTACTGGATCACAACATATGACCTGATGCCAGGGAAACAAAGGGCTATCGCTTATTTTTGTTTTTCGATTGTCGCTTTTTTTGAACCATCAGGCGGACTTTGGAGAGGATACGGCCAGCTGTAAGGGGACGGAGGAGGCTGGATGTTTTTAACATCATGTGTGCAATCTATGAAGGTTGCACACTTGATGTTAAATTATTTTTTTAAAGCCTGATGGTCCAAAATATCTACTGCTTAGTGACCCTTTGTGTTGCGGTCACACAGACTTTCGTATTGGCGTTGCACACCAGTTTCTTGCTCTTGCTGTGAGCAAGAAACAGGTCATATCTCTAAGGAAGAAGAAAATTGCCAAGACTCTTTGGGTGCCAAAGAAGACAGGCACGAAATGGACAAGCAGGACCCTGGCGTTTTGTGCAACCATTGGATCATGGGATGAGTCTTTGAGCGCTCTGGATGACCCAAAGGCAGACGGTCAGGAGTTCTGGAACATCAGATGGTTTAAAGGTAGGCAGATATATTCTTTAATCCATTTTTAAGCCCACAGCTTTTCCCTTGCATCATCATTGTGGTCCAGAAATGGAAGACATGTGTCATTTATTCTTTACTGGATCACAACATATGACCTGATGCCAGGGAAACAAAGGGCTATCGTTTATTTTTGTTTTTCGATTGTCGCTTTTTTTGAACCATCAGGCGAACTTTGGAGAGGATACGGCCAGCTGTAAGGGGACGGAGGAGGCTGGATGTTTTTAACATCATGTGTGCAATCTATGAAGGTTGCACACTTGATGTTAAATTATTTTTTTAAAGCCTGATGGTCCAAAATATCTACTGCTTAGTGACCCTTTGTGTTGCGGTCACACAGACTTTCGTATTGGCGTTGCACACCAGTTTCTTGCTCTTGCTGTGAGCAAGAAACAGGTCATATCTCTAAGGAAGAAGAAAATTGCCAAGACTCTTTGGGTGCCAAAGAATACAGGCACTTAATGGACAAGCAGGACCCTGGCGTTTTGTGCAACCATTGGATCGTGGGATGAGTCTTTGAGCGCTCTGGATGACCCAAAGGCAGACGGTCAGGAGTTCTGGAACATCAGATGGTTTAAAGGTAGGCAGATATATTCTTTAAACCATATTTAAGCCCATTGCTTTTCCTTTGCATCATCAATGTGGTCCAGAAATGGAAGACATGTGTCATTTATTCTTTACTGGATCACAATATTTGACCTGATGCCAGGGAAACAAAGGGCTATCGTTTATTTTTGTTTTTCGATTGTCGCTTTTTTTGAACCATCAGGCGGACTTTGGAGAGGATATGGACAGCTGTAAGGGGACGGAGGAGGCTGGATGTTTTTAACATCATGTGTGCAATCTATAAAGGTTGCACATATGATGTTAAATTATTTTTTTAAAGCCTGATGGTCCAAAATATCTACTGCTTGTGACCCTTTGTGTCACGGTCACAGAGACTTTTCGTATTGGCGTTGCACACCAGTTTCTTGCTCTTGCTGTGAGCAAGAAACAGGTCATATCTCTAAGGAAGAAGAAAATTGCCAAGACTCTTTGGGTGCCAAAGAAGACAGGCACTTAATGGACAAGGAGGACCCTGGCGTTTTGTGCAACCATTGGTTCATGAGATGAGTATTTGAGCGCTCTGGATGACCCAAAGGCAGACGGTCAGCAGTTCTGGAACATCAGATGGTTTAAAGGTAGGCAGATATATTCTTTAATCCATATTTAAGCCCATAGCTTTTCCCTTGCATCATCAATGTGGTCCAGAAATGGAAGACATGTGTCAAATATTCTTTACTGGATCACAATATTTGACCTGATGCCAGGGAAACAAAGGGCTATCGTTTATTTTTGTTTTTCGATTGTCGCTTTTTTTGAACCATCAGGCGAACTTTGGAGAGGATACGGCCAGCTGTAAGGGGATGGAGGAGGCTGGATGTTTTTAACATCATGTGTGCAATCTATGAAGGTTGCACACTTGATGTTAAATTATTTTTTTAAAGCCTGATGGTCCAAAATATCTACTGCTTAGTGACCCTTTGTGTCGCGGTCACACAGACTTTCGTATTGGCGTTGCACACCAGTTTCTTGCTCTTGCTGTGAGCAAGAAACAGGTCATATCTCTAAGGAAGAAGAAATTTGCCAAGACTCTTTGGGTGCCAAAGAAGACAGGCACTTAATGGACAAGGAGGACCCTGGCGTTTTGTGCAACCATTGGATCGTGGGATGAGTCTTTGAGCGCTCTTGATGACCCAAAGGCAGACGGTCAGGAGTTCTGGAACATCAGATGGTTTAAAGGTAGGCAGATATATTCTTTAAACCATATTTAAGCCCATTGCTTTTCCTTTGCATCATCAATGTGGTCCAGAAATGGAAGACATGTGTCATTTATTCTTTACTGGATCACAACATTTGACCTGATGCCAGGAAAACAAAGGGCTATCGTTTATTTTTGTTTTTCAATTGTCGATTTTTTAGAACCATCAGGCGGACTTTGGAGTATACGGCCAGCTGTAAGGGGACGGAGGAGGCTGGATGTTTTTAACATCATGTGTGCAATCTATGAAGGTTGCACACTTGATGTTAAATTATTTTTTTAAAGCCTGATGGTCTAAAATATCTACTGCTTAGTGACCCTTTGTGTTGCGGTCACACAGACTTTCGTATTGGCGTTGCACACCAGTTTCTTGCTCTTGCTGTGAGCAAGAAACAGGTCATATCTCTAAGGAAGAAGAAAATTGCCAAGACTCTTTGGGTGCCAAAGAAGACAGGCACTTAATGGACAAGGAGGACCCTGGCGTTTTGTGCAACCATTGGATCGTGGGATGAGTCTTTGAGCGCTCTTGATGACCCAAAGGCAGACGGTCAGGAGTTCTGGAACATCAGATGGTTTAAAGGTAGGCAGATATATTCTTTAAACCATATTTAAGCCCATTGCTTTTCCTTTGCATCATCAATGTGGTCCAGAAATGGAAGACATGTGTCATTTATTCTTTACTGGATCACAACATTTGACCTGATGCCAGGAAAACAAAGGGCTATCGTTTATTTTTGTTTTTCAATTGTCGATTTTTTAGAACCATCAGGCGGACTTTGGAGTATACGGCCAGCTGTAAGGGGACGGAGGAGGCTGGATGTTTTTAACATCATGTGTGCAATCTATGAAGGTTGCACACTTGATGTTAAATTATTTTTTTAAAGCCTGATGGTCTAAAATATCTACTGCTTAGTGACCCTTTGTGTTGCGGTCACACAGACTTTCGTATTGGCGTTGCACACCAGTTTCTTGCTCTTGCTGTGAGCAAGAAACAGGTCATATCTCTAAGGAAGAAGAAAATTGCCAAGACTCTTTGGGTGCCAAAGAAGACAGGCACGAAATGGACAAGGAGGACCCTGGCGTTTTGTGCAACCATTGGATTGTGGGATGAGTCTTTGAGCGCTCTGGATGACCCAAAGGCAGACGGTCAGGAGTTCTGGAACATCAGATGGTTTAAAGGTAGGCAGATATATTCTTTAATCCATTTTTAAGCCCACAGCTTTTCCCTTGCATCATCAATGTGGTCCAGAAATGGAAGACATGTGTCATTTATTCTTTACTGGATCACAACATTTGACCTGATGCCAGGGAAACAAAGGGCTATCGTTTATTTTTGTTTTTCGATTGTCGCTTTTTTTGAACCATCAGGCGAACTTTGGAGAGGATACGGCCAGCTGTAAGGGGATGGAGGAGGCTGGATGTTTTTAACATCATGTGTGCAATCTATGAAGGTTGCACACTTGATGTTAAATTATTTTTTTAAAGCCTGATGGTCCAAAATATCTTTTGCTTAGTGACCCTTTGTGTCGCGGTCACACAGACTTTCGTATTGGCGTTGCACACCAGTTTCTTGCTCTTGCTGTGAGCAAGAAACAGGTCATATCTCTAAGGAAGAAGAAAATTGCCAAGACTCTTTGGGTGCCAAAGAAGACAGGCACTTAATGGACAAGGAGGACCCTGGCGTTTTGTGCAACCATTGGATCGTGGGATGAGTCTTTGAGCGCTCTGGATGACCCAAAGGCAGACGGTCAGGAGTTCTGGAACATCAGATGGTTTAAAGGTAGGCAGATAAATTCTTTAAACAATATTTATGCCCATTGCTTTTTTTCTCTTGCATCATCAATGTGACCCAGAAAAGGAAGACACGTCATTTATTCTTTACTGGATCACAACATTTGACCTGATGCCAGGGAAACAAAGGGCTATCGTTTATTTTTGTTTTTCGATTGTCGCTTTTTTTGAACCATCAGGCGAACTTTGGAGAGGATACGGCCAGCTGTAAGGGGACGGAGGAGGCTGGATGTTTTTAACATCATGTGTGCAATCTATAAGGGTTGCATATATGATGTTAAATTAATTTTTTAAAGCCTGATGGTCCAAAATATCTACTGCTTAGTGACCCTTTGTGTCGCGGTCATACAGACTTTCGTATTGGCGTTGCACACCAGTTTCTTGCTCTTGCTGTGAGCAAGAAACAGGTCATATCTCTAAGGAAGAAGAAAATTGCCAAGACTCTTTGGGTGCCAAAGAAGACAGGCACGAAATGGACAAGGAGGACCCTGGCGTTTTGTGCAACCATTGGATCGTGGGATGAGTCTTTGAGCGCTCTGGATGACCCAAAGGCAGACGGTCAGGAGTTCTGGAACATCAGATGGTTTAAAGGTAGGCAGATATATTCTTTAAACCATATTTAAGCCCATTGCTTTTCCTTTGCATCATCAATGTGGTCCTGAAATGGAAGACATGTGTCATTTATTCTTTACTGGATCACAACATTTGACCTGATGCCAGGGAAACAAAGGGCTATCGTTTATTTTTGTTTTTCGATTGTCGCTTTTTTTTAACCATCAGGCGGACTTTGGAGAGGATACGGCCAGCTGTAAGGGGACGGAGGAGGCTGGATGTTTTTAACATCATGTGTGCAATCTATAAAGGTTGCATATATGATGTTAAATTAATTTTTCAAAGCCTGATGGTCCAAAATATCTACTGCTTAGTGACCCTTTGTGTCGCGGTCACACAGACTTTCGTATTGGCGTTGCACACCAGTTTCTTGCTCTTGCTGTGAGCAAGAAACAGGTCATATCTCTAAGGAAGAAGAAAATTGCCAAGACTCTTTGGGTGCCAAAGAAGACAGGCACTTAATGGACAAGGAGGACCCTGACGTTTTGTGCAACCATTGGATCGTGGGATGAGTCTTTGAGCGCTCTGGATGACCCAAAAGCAGACGGTCAGGAGTTCTGGAACATCAGATGGTTTAAAGGTAGGCAGATATATTCTTTAAACCATATTTAAGCCCATTGCTTTTCCTTTGCATCATCAATGTGGTCCAGAAATGGAAGACATGTGTCATTTATTCTTTACTGGATCACAACATTTGACCTGATGCCAGGGAAACAAAGGGCTATCGCTTATTTTTGTATTTCGATTGTCGCTTTTTTTGAACCATCAGGCGGACTTTGGAGAGGATACGGCCAGCTGTAAGGGGACGGAGGAGGCTGGATGTTTTTAACATCATGTGTGCAATCTATGAAGGTTGCACACTTGATGTTAAATTATTTTTTTAAAGCCTGATGGTCCAAAATATCTACTGCTTAGTGACCCTTTGTGTTGCGGTCACACAGACTTTCGTATTGGCGTTGCACACCAGTTTCTTGCTCTTGCTGTGAGCAAGAAACAGGTCCTATCTCTTAGGAAGAAGAAAAGTGCCAAGACTCTTTGGGTGCCAGGGAAGACAGGCACTTAATGGACAAGGAGGACCTTGGCGTTTTTTGCAACCATTGAAGCCTGATGGTCCAAAATATCTACTGCTTAGTGACCCTTTGTGTCGCAGTCACACAGACTTTCCTATTGGCGTTGCACACCAGTTTCTTGCTCTTGCTGTGAGCAAGAAACAGGTCATATCTCTAAGGAAGAAGAAAATTGCCAAGACTCTTTGGGTGCCAAAGAAGACAGGCACTTAATGGACAAGGAGGACCCTGGCGTTTTGTGCAACCATTGGATCGTGGGATGAGTATTTGAGCGCTCTGGATGACCCAAAGGCAGACGGTCAGGAGTTCTGGAACATCAGATGGTTTAAAGGTAGGCAGATATATTCTTTAATCCATATTTAAGCCCATTGCTTTTCCCTTGCATCATCAATGTGATCCAGAAATGGAAGACATGTGTCATTTATTCTTTACTGGATCACAACATTTGACCTGATGCCTGGGAAACAAAGGGCTATCATTTATTTTTGTTTTTCGATTGTCGGATTTTATGAACCATCAGGCGGACTTTGGAGAGGATACGGCCAGCTGTAAGGGGACGGAGGAGGCTGGATGTTTTTTACATCATGTGTACAATCTATGAAGGTTGCACACATGATGTTAAATTCATTTTTCAAAGCCTGATGGTCCAAAATATTTACTGCTTTGTGATACTGTCACACAGACTTCCGTATTGGCGTTGCACACCAGTTTCTTGCTCTTGCTGTGAGCAAGAAACAGGTCATATGTTTTAGGAAAAAGAAAATTGCCAAGACTCTTTGGGTGCCAGGGAAGACAGGCACTTAATGGACAAGGAGGACCCTGGTGTTTAGTGCAACCCTTGGATCAGGGGATGAGTCTTTGAGCGCTCTGGATGACCCAAAGTCAGGAGTTCTGGAACATCAGATGGTTTATAGGTAGGCAGATATATTGTTTCATCCATATGTAAGCCCATTGCATTTCCCTTGCATCATCAATCTGGTGTAGAAATGGAAGACATTTGTTATTTATTCTTGACTGGATCACAACATTTGACCTGATGCCAGGGAAACAAAGGGCTATAGTTTATTTTTGTTTTTCGATTGTCGTTTTTTTTAACCATCAGGTGGATTTTGGAGAGAATACGGCCAGCTGTAAGGGGACGGAGGAGGCTGGATGTTTTTAACATCATTGGCAAATTTACTTACCTGGCCCTGTTGCGATCCCCAATTCGGATGGTCCGACGAAGATGAAGTCCGGCGCAATTGATGAAGCTCGTGCGCGCAAGTTCCTGCATCCGTCGCTTCCTCGCCGAGGACCCCCGGAGTTCACCTTCTTCTTCCAGCTGCTTGTAAGTGTGTGTCTTGCGACACAATTCGTAATATTAAATCCCGCACATAGCCCGAATCAGTTGGGTTGTCCGATAGCCCGCCCCACCGATGTGTGCCACGTGCAAGCCGGTGCCGATGCACCAAAATCCGATCGCTTACGCCAAAATCCCCTTTTAAATGTGGCGCAAAACTGAAACGGTCCGCGGACCCTTAGTAAATGAGCCCCCATGTTTGCTATCTATGAAGGTTGCACACATGATGTTAAATTGCTATACACCGTCTCTCTGGGGATTAGTGGGAATTACTGGACTGCCTCATTTCGCTGGCGGAGCTATAACAGGTGGTGGCAGGGGTGGCAAATGAGAAGGCGCCTGCTATAGGTGTTCGGTATTAGTTTTTAAGGAGTTTTGAGAGATATTGTTGCCTCAATTGTGGGAGACTGTGAAGGAATGTTTTTTAAGGGGATTGCCTGCTTGCCTCAAGCTATAAGGCTTTAATTGTGTGATAGTGTGGGACTATCTGTGGGCTGTTTTAAGGAATTTGGGGTTTGTGTCGAATTTTGTTAAGTGGTTGAAATTGTTACATAGGTCCCCTATGGCTAGGGTGCGGGCGGTTTGTCTCAGGGAACCTGTCACCAGGGATGCCGGCTGGAGCACGGAGATCGGTGGCAGACGCACCGTGCTGGCCGGCGCCGCCCCCTCAACTCGTCTCATGGCAGGTGCGCCCCTGTGTGTGTGTATTTGCTGTATGTATGTGCAGTGTGTGTATTTGCTGTATGTACTGTTTGTTTATGTCTATATATGCTGTATGTATATGCAGTATTTGTGATATTTATCAGGGCTTATATTTTTTACTACATGGCGGTATTTTGTATGCATTTTATACTACATAGCGGTATTTTGTATGCATTTTATACTACATGGCGGTACTCTGTATGCATTTTATACTACATGGCGGTACTCTGTATGCATTTTATACTACATGGCGGTATGCTCTATGCATTTTATACTACATGGCGGTACTCTGTATGCATTTTATACTAAATGGTGGTACTCTGTATGCATTTTATACTAAATGGCAGTACTCTGTATGCATTTTATACTACATGGCAGTTTGCTCTATGCATTTTATACTACCTGGCGGTACTCTGTATGAATTTTATACTAAATGGTGGTACTCTGTATGCAATTTATATTAAATGGCGGTACGTTGTATGCATTTTATACTACATGGCGTTAAGCTGTATGTATTGTATACTAGATGGTGGCACGCTCTATGCATTTTATACTACATGGCGGCACACTCTATGCATTTTATACTACAAGGTGGCACGCTGTATGCATTTTATACTACATTGCGGCACGCAGAATGAATTTTATACTACATAATGGCACGCTGTTTGCATTTTATACTACATGCCGGCACGCTGTATGCATTGTATACTACATGCCGGTACGCTGTATGCATTGCATACTACATGGCGGCAGGCTGTATGTATTTTATACTACATGGTGGCACGCTGTATGCAATTTATACTACATGGCGGTACTCTGTATGCATTTTATATTACATGGCAGTACTCTGTATGCATTTTTTATTAAATGGCGGTACACTATATGCATTTTATACCACATGGCGTTACACTGTATGTATTTTATACTACATGGTGGCACGCTGTATGGATTTTATACTACATGGCAGTACTTTGTATGCATTTTATATTAAATGGTGGTACGCTATATGCATTTTATACTACATGGTGTTATACTGTATGTATTTTATACTGCACGGTGGCATACTATATGCATTTTATACTACATGGCAGTACTCTGTATGCATTTTTTACCACATGGCGGTATTTTGTATGCATTTTAAAGTACATGGGGGTACTCTGTATGCATTTTTTACTACATTGCGGCACGCTGTATGTACTTTATACTACATACAGGCATGCTGTATGCATTTCATACTACATGGCGGCACGCTGTATACATTTTATACTACATGGCAGCACACTGTATGCATTTTATACTTCATGGTGTATACATTTTATACTACAACGGGAGTTGGGTGTGGGGGCCCGGGAGCGGAGGGGGGGGGGCGGCCGGGAGCGGAGAGGAGGGGAGCTGGGAGTGAGGAGGGGGAGCTGGGAGTGGGGGGGGGTTAGGTTATCTGGGAGCAGGGGGGGGGAGCACGGAGCAGGAGGGGAGTAGAGCCAGGGCAGTAGAGTCTGGAGCATGGTGGGGTGGGGAGCCCCAAAAGCAGGAGGGGGCCAAGAGCAGGAGGGGGGGGGCAGCCAGGGGCAGTAGAGTCTGGAGCAGAGTGGGGGGGAGCCTCAGGAGCAGGAGGGGGGGAGAGCCAGGGGCAGTAGAGTCTGGAGCATGGTGGGGTGGAGAGCCCCAGGAACAGGAGGGGGGCCAGGAGCAGGAGGGGGGAGAGCCAGGGGCAGTCGAGTCTGGAGCAGAGTGGTGGGGAGCCCCAGGAGTAGGAGGGGGGCTAGGAGCAGGAGGAGTGGAGATCCAGGGACAGTAGAGTCTGGAGCAGGGTGAGGGGAGCCCGAGGAGCAGGAGGGGGGGAAAGCCAGGGGCAGTAGTGTCTGGAGCAGGGTGGGGGGATGCCCTAGGAGCAGGAGGGGGTCCAGGAGCTGGAGGGGGCCAGGAGAAGGAGGGGTGTTGAGCCAGGGGCGGTAGAGTCTGGAGGGGGGAGCCGGGAGCGGAGGGGGGATTGGTGCCTGATTGCGGGAAAGCGGAGGTATGTGGGGGCCGGTTGGAGCCAGCCGGTGGCGGCCGGAGATCGTGGGGCCGGGGCGGAAGCTTCATGCAGTCGGACATCGGTGGCGGGAGCTTCATGCTGGCGGAGGGCGGAGATCGAGGGCCGAAGCTTCATGCCGGCGATCGGCGGCGGGAGCTTGAGCTTCATGCCGGGGAAGGGCGGGGATCAAGAGGCAGCTCGATGCCGGCTGGAGCACGGAGATCGTGGGGGGAGCAGCGTGCCAGCCGGCGTCGCCCACTCTGAGAGCAGGAGGCCAGCTGCCTTAAGCGAGTTTCTCAACTCGCCTCATGGCAGGTGTGCCCCTGGCTGCGGGAGAATGGAGAAGGTGGGTATGGTGTAGGAAAGGGGACATTGCATGCAAACATACATACCAGAACCCCCCCTCCCTCTCTCACTGGTCGCTGGATAAAATGTATGCTTACAGCCGGTACCTGGACCACTGCTCTAGGGTATACTATACACTTCCAGTGATTATGGACATCATCTGTAGTTGTGGGGATTATTCTGGGCCCTGGATTAACTGGGCAAAGTCAGCCCTATTACCACTGCTTTCTTCGAGTGTGCACACGATCCAGGGGTTGGGAAATCTGGTGGTGGAAGAGTTTACTTACTTGGGTTTTAGGATTTAGTCCTTTCGATAGGTGAAATGAAGGCGAGGATTGTGGTGAGGAATAAGTTACCCCTTTCGGCCTTGGGTCCAGCTAACCTGATCAAAATGGTTTTGATGCCACAGTTACTATACGTCCTTCACAATGTGCCAGTCTGGATCTCCAAAGGTTGGTTTCGCAGAATTGACAGCATGTTTAGGGACCTGGTGTGGAAGCAAGGGATACCACAAATATGATTACAGAAGCTTCAGCTACCAAAAGATAAAGGGGGACTTTCTATCCCTAATGCGTGGGCTTGTTATTTAGCAGCATAAATGTCAGCATTTGGAGGATGGGCTCTGGAGGGAGGGATCTTGGTGCCTGTGGGTGCTGCAACATTTCGGTGCTGGCGTATGTCTGGTAGCTGCGCTGGAGGCTGGGATATTTGAGATACAGGCGAGGCTTCACCTGACACTAGCATCAGTAAAGAAAGCGTGGAAGGTGTATAAGGACCTATTGGAGGTGGGATTGTGGACCAAGTTTACATCGGTTTGGGAGTACCCATATTTAGGGGAAGTATATATGTAGGAGGGAATGCAGAATTGGTCCTCGGAGGGGGCGATGCTAAAGTCATTCCAAAGTATTGAGGAGGAATTAGGAATTTCACAGTCCATGTTTTTCCAATACATACAGCTGAGGCATGCGCTGCAGAGACAATTTGACGGGGAAATACAGCTCTCTTCTTTGGGGGTTATAATGGGTGTGTTGCAAGCTAAACATATGCTGGGCCTTAACTATCTGTTGTGTGGTACGATTCTGGACAAAGTGTTCGATGGCTTCAAGTTGGGTTCGAAGGGGCCCTGGAAGGTTACTGGGACGGTGCTTTGATTTTGACATTTTCTGGTGAAGGGGATGGTGTGTGCTATTTGACCTGTGAGGAAGATGGGGTAGGGAGCAATGCTGGCCAGACTGGGACAGGTAAAAGGGGAGGAGGTTGATTTGGGGGAAATGTTTTATTTCTCATGTGAACATTGTATTTTCATGCACAATGTGACAAATATATGTGGTGTATATTGCATTGAGTGGTTTAATAAAAGTTATTTGGTTAAAAAATAAAATTGTGTAAATCTATACTGTGTCCTTGTCCATACTGGGGCACATTTACTTACCCGTCCCGTCGCGATCTCCGCGATTCACTAAGATCGTGCGTCCAATTTCTTGCATGTGTCGCTTCCCCTGCTAAGGACCGCCAAAGTTCACCTTCTTCTTCCCGGTACATGTGAGTGCTGATCTTGCGACACAATTTGCTTTTTAAATTCCGCGGTTTGTCCGAATCAGTCGGGTTGTCCGATATGTCCACGACCCCCGATTTGTGTCGCATGCAAGTCGGTGCGCCACAATCCGATCGCCTGAAAAAAATCAGTGCGAAACCTGATGAAAATGCGTTGTTTGGACCCTTAGCAAATGTGTCCCACTAGGTTATGTTCAAATGGTGCATTTTCATTGCACTCAACTGCTTTTGTAAAAATCATCATTGAAGGTTTTTACCAAATGCATTTTGCCAAACACATGTATTTTGCCAGAAAGCACATGTGTCTTGGCCTCCTTTTGTCACAATGGGGCTCATTTACTAAGGGTCCAAACACCGCACTATCGTGGGGTTTCCCGAATATTTCCAATTTGCACCGAATTGCCCCGGGATTTTGCCGCACGTGATCTGATTGTGTCGCAACGGTGCCAATGTGTTTGCAGCATATCACAAGGTACTGTGCAGCCGAATCATTTGAGCGCAGGTCTAGGCCAAGAGCAGCTTGGGTTTTGGGATTACTCATAGGCCAGCTTGGCTGGTTATCCACATTGGAATTGCCCTCAACCAAGCCAATTGTCACTTGTGAAAAACAGGTGTTACCATCTGTTTCTATCTGCCTATCTGCAAGCGCCTGGCATCCGTTTTTCATAGATTCCCATGAACTGTTGACACAGTGACCTGTGACAGAAGGTTTAGGCTACGAGATTTTCTTCCATTTAACGAGCAGATGCACAGTCCGTTAAATAATGGGAATGGGAAGTGATCTATTAAAAAGCATTGCATTGTTTTCATGCATGTGCCATATGTTAAAAAAATACTGATGGCACTGGTCAATTTCTCTGTCGTGTGACCCGGTCAGTTTTCTATGATGGAGTTCATAAAAGGTGAAGTTAGAGAGCTACTGGTAATAAATTAACAATATCAATCATATTACTACATATTTTGTACTCTTTTTCTCATCCGCACCGTTCTGCCGAGACACTGAATGACAGACCTGGGAGCCAAGAAAGGAGGCCTGCAGAATATAAACAGTTACCACAAGCCTGTGAGCCCTCTTCATACATCCTTGGGCACTGTGACATAATGCTACAGCTCATGTTGTTGTGTTCTGATAAGGGAAATATCAGCAAATATATGTTATTGTCCGTATAATAGACATTTAAAAGGGGTTGGCCACATTTCAATACATCTGTTCCATTGGACATGTCTCTGCATGTATATGTACCTGTGTCTTTGCCTCCTTTGAGAGCTGCAGCCTTTTCTGTTACCACCATGCTGCCCTCTGTACATATACACAACTTCCTGTGTCTCCCTCACCCCCTGCACTTCTTTCTCTCACTACAGACATAGGGAGATGGGAGGGGTGAGACCAAGATGAGTCATAGGGGGGATGTATTTAAGGTTTAGTCTTTAGACCAGTGCAGAGTAGAACCTCCTATTTGTTGATCTAGTTTGCTGCACTATAAAATTGCATTTTCTGGTACATAGGCTGAATTTTCTTTTTCACTGGCTATTTTCTGTTCAGTAACACACCTTAATTAATGAGGAGACGCCCCTTTTGCTGAGGAGTCTGAAAACTGCCTAAAATGTTCTATAACCATCTGTAAATGTGGCACACTGCCCCATAATTTCCTGCTGCATTCCTCTACCATTCATCAGTGCTCAGACATGTAAACAAAGATCCAGAGAGAGTTTGAAGACAGCGCAAAAGTAAGTAGCAGGACTGCTGAATCACTTGATGAACATTCAGGGATTATTTGAAGGCAGTAAAGGCACCTGAGTAACTTATGTAAAGAGCGTCCAACCCCTTTAAACCATTTTACAGTATACTTTCTCTATTAATTCCCCATAGTTTCTGGATCTCTGCTTGCTGTCATTCTATGGGAAGCTTCCATGTTTACTTACAGTGTATAAAAATCTGTTCATGGTCACGACTCAATAGTATTAGGCCCCTTTCACACATGCTGAGTTCAGTTCTGATTTGCAGCGTTCAGGCGGGGCGATCCAGGCAGCACTTGCTGCGAGCTTGATGCAAGTTTAGCGCATGACACTCGCAAGTGTGAAAGGGGCCTTAGAGCTTTATCAGAGCGGTGCTTTGTATAAGATACGGCCCTTCATGTGTGTCCATCATATGAGCATGCACAGATTTTTGCCTTCTGGTAGATAGCATTGAAGCTTTCTATGAAATGGCAGCAAGCAGAAGCAATGAGGAATTGATACAGACTTTTCATTGTTCAAAAATAACATCTATTTGCTGAAATTGGACAACCCCTTCGAACTTACATGCACCATGATGTTGTAGTGCCTTGTGGTGCTGTAGCTGGTGTATGGTAAGAGCTAATGGGCTGAGCTTTCTCCATACACTGTATGCAAGGAAATGTTGAGGAGATGTTGGGCAGAGGAGGGGGGAGCCTTTGAATAGATTTGCCGCCTGCAGAGCAAGAACCATGTCATAGGGAAATAGCATCATCTGTCCATATATGGTATTTCTACATCTCTGAGGGCTTCCCCTGACTCTAGGTCTCTATATTATTTAAAGTTATTCAATTGTTTATTTTTTGGTCAAACAGGATTTTAAATTACAATCCCCTCTCTCTGTCATGCCATAGAGATACAGAACAGTGCTTTTATCTACTGTGCTCCTACTGGTTGTCAATGGATGGATTTAATCTAAATAAGAGCTTTACTAGAGATTTCTGTGCTCTTCGATCTGCCAGTGATATTAGACTAATCTATAACTTAATTCGAACCTCTCATGCACGTCTACAGGACTTCTCCCGAGCCGCACCAATTTCCCCAGACTCTTAGACTAATACCCACCCTTCAAAGTTTCAAACATGCTTTTAAAACCCATCTCTTTAGAAAAGCCTATCACACTCGCTAACTGCATGAAACGTCAATTTTCTCTTTACTAATCCATCCTATGTCCTCCTCCCGTCACTTATCCGGCAAACACCAGATATATACCAAGCTCTAGGCTTCTCTGCAGTCACTTTCACCTTGGATCTTGTATATAAGGTTGCGGTTGATGGCTGGTTCAAGCAGAAGAAATTTTTATGTATTAATTTATTTTATATTGTTTCCTTATAAATACCGTATATACTCAAGTATAAGCTGACCTGAGTAGAAGCCGAGAGACTTAATTTTACCACCAAAAACTGGTAAAACCTATTGACTCGAGTATAAGCAGAGGGTTGGAAATGCATTGGTCACAGCCTCCAGTATATAGCCAGCCAGCCCCCTGTATATAGCCAGCCCCCAGTACTTTATAGCCAGCCAGCCCCCAGTAGTATACAGCCAGCCCCCAGTAGTATACAGCCAGCCCCCATGTAGTATACAGCCAGCCCCCAGTAGTATATAGCCTGCCAGTCCCCAGTAGTGTACAGCCAGCTCCATGTAGTGTACAACCAGCCAGCCCTAAGTAGTATCCAGCCAGCCCCCAGTTTTGTACAGCCAGCCCCCAGTAGTATACACCCAGCCAGCCCCCATGTAGTGTACAGCTAGCCCCCAGTAGTATACAGCTAGCCCCCAGTAGTGTACAGCCAGCCCCCAGTAGTATACAGCCAGCCATCCCCCATGTAGTATACAGCCAGCCATCCCCCATGTAGTATACAGCCAGCCAGCCCCCAGTAGTATACAGCTAGACAGCCCCCAGTAGTATACAGCTAGCCCCCAGTAGTATACAGCCAGCCAGCCCCCAGTAGTGTACAGCCAGCCCCATATAGTATACAGCCTGCCAGCCCCCAGTAGTGTAAAACCAGCCAGCCCTAAGTAGTATCCAGCCAGCCCCCAGTTTTGTACAGCCAGCCCCCATGTAGTGTACAGCTAGCCCCCAGTAGTATACAGCCAGCCCCCAGTAGTGTACAGCCAGCCCCCAGTAGTATACAGCCAGCCATCCCCCATGTAGTATACAGCCAGCCATCCCCCATGTAGTATACAGCCAGCCAGCCCCCAGTAGTATACAGCCAGCCACCCCCATGTAGTATACAGCCTGCCAGCCCCCAGTAGTATACAGCCATCCAGCCCCCAGTAGTATACAGCCCGCCAACCCCCAGTAGTATACAGCCAGCACGCTGTTTGCCAAGCACATAAAAAAAATCAACTTACATACTCACCCTCCGACGCCCCGATGCTCAGCACGGCTCTTGGCGGATCCTCTTCTTCTCTTTGCTGTAACAGTCGGCAGAGATGCGTCCACGCGCACACTGTGAAGTCATTAGAGGCGACACCGCCGCATCATTGCGCTGGCCGTCAGATAGCATGGACGCGTCTCTGCCAGCTAATACAGCATACAGAAGATAGAAGAGAAGCCGCCAGGAGCCATGCCGCTCCGAGGATCAGGGCGCTGGAGGGTGAGTATGTATGTTGATTTTTTTTATTGACTAGTGTATAAGCTGAAGTGAGTTTTTTCAGCAAATTTTTTGAACTGAAAAACGCAGCTTATACACTAGTATATACGGTAATGCGGGACCATTATAAAAGCTATTATTCCTCCTGTTCCCCCCCCCTCCTCATCCTCAGACTGTAAGCTCTTGTGAGCAGGGCCCTGACTCCTATTGTTCCATATGAATGTTTGTAATGTAGGATTATATTTGTATATGTTCTGTATGATATGTAAAGTGCTATGGAATTGGATGGCGCTATATGAATAAAGGTTATTACTATTAAACAAGCTCATTGCACTGGTATATAGAGATGTATCTTCTCAGAGATCCCTCTATATACACTATCACTACATTAAGCCAAATATATTATTCTTGATGCTCCAGTTTTTCTTTCCAACATTGCACTAAAAAGAACATATATTAAGCTGGCAAATGTTACACAGCTCTGGTGCACGGTCTATATTGAAAGTCCACAAAAAATGTCCACACTAAATAATTGATAATAATTGATCATTGAACACTATGCACCACTATTGAATTATCTGGCATAACCTGCAAACTGCACAGAGGCAGATAGCACCACTTTTTACATATCTGGGCCCTCATGTTTTTTTAATTAAAAAAACATAATATAGTCATATGTAGTGAGATCTCTGAGACGATACATCTCTATACAGTATACCAGTGCATTGAACTTGTGTAACAGTGTAACTCTATGGAAGATACAATGGTATAAAGTCCAGCTCTAACCCTATCAGAATGCCCAATAAGGCACGGATCACCCCTCTGTGTGGGCAGATACAGGCAACAAAAGTAATCCAGGATCCAGCTAAACTGTAGACATTATTTTTATTATAGCAAAATATTGAAATCCATTGTGATAATCATGTCCAAAGCGTTTGAAACGAGAAATCCATTCTTAGTCATGGCTAACACAAAGACTGGCCACGAACACAAGTTTGTATATCACTGTTTGGGAGTTTGAGGGGATCCGGGATCATAGTATAATAACATATTAAGGTCATGTGATGAAAAGCGTATAAGTGGTCAGCTGATCTGGGATAATAGTATCACATGATCGATTTGAAGAGGATTACAGAGGAGGAAGAGGATACATTGGATCTCTCCGGCAACCCAAGAGTGTCTCTTGTGTATCTGAAACAACAATAAAAACAACAAATGGTAATTGTGCTGAAGAACGCTAACTTGGCTTATACAGCACACACTATGATGTCAGCAAGCGACTGACGTCATGGTGTGTGCGCCATAGCATGCGGGGAGACGGAGCTTCATAAGACAGAAGAGGACCTGCAGTGGGCATCGGAACGGTGAGTATAGAGGGCTTTTTCTTTTTTAAAGGCTGGGCATAAAGGGCTATATACAAGCGGGCAGGCAATGGCTATATACTAGGGGGCATGGGGATGGCTATATACTAGGGTGCTGATGGCTATATATTAGGAAGCTGGCTTTATACTAGGGCCATATACTGGAGGGCTGCTGGCTATATACCAGGGGACTGCTGGCTATATACTAGGGGCTGCTTGCTAAATACAAGGGGGCAGGCACTGGCTATATACTAGGGGGCGGCTGGTTATTTGCTGGGGGGCATGGGCTACTAGGAATACACTAGGAGGCTGTTGGCTAAATACTAGGGGGCTGCTGGCTATATACAAGGGGGTGGGAACTGGCTATATACTAGGGAGAGTTTGGCTATTTGCTGGGGGACATGCGCTGCTGGCTATATACAAGGGGTCTGCTGTCTATATACCAGGGGGCAGGCACTGGCTATATACTAGTGAGCGGCTGGTTATTTGCTGGGGGACATTGGCTACTGGGTATACACTGGGAGGCTTTCGGCTATATACTAGGGGGCTGCTGGCTATATATTAGAGGGCTGCTGGCTGTATACTAGGGGGCTGCTAGATATATACTAGTGGGCTGCATGCTAAATACAAGGGGGCAGGCACTGGCTATATACTAGGGGGCTGCTGGCTATTTTCTGGGGACATGGGCTGCTGGCTATATACTAGTGGTCTTCTGTCTATATACCAGGGGGCAGGCACTTGCTATATACTGGGGGTGGCTGGTTATTTGCTTGGGGGACATTGGCTACTGGGTATACACTAGGAGGCTGTTGGCCATATACAACAGGGCAGGCACTGGCTATATAGTAGGGGGCTGCTGGCTATATGCTTGGGAGCTGCTGGATATATATTAGAAGGCTGCTAGCTGTATACTAGTGGGCACTGGCTATACGCAAGGAGGCAGGCACTGGCTATGTAGTAGGGGGCAGGTGGCTATATAGTAGTGGGCAGCTGGCTATATACAGGGGGGCAGGCACTGGGTATATACAAGGGGGCTGATGGCTATTTGATGGGGTACATGGGCTGCTGGCTATATAATAGGAGGCTGCTGGCTATATACTAGGGGGCTGCTGGCTAATATACAAGGGGGCAGGCACTGGCTATATAGTAGGGAGCTGATGGCTATATACTAGTGGACAGCTTGTTATTTGCTGGGGGACATTGGCTACTTGGTATACACTCTGAGGCTGTTGGCTATATACTAGGGGGCTGCTGGCTATATATTAGAGGGCTGCTGGCTGTATACTAGTGAGCTGCTGCTTATACAAGGGGGCAGGCACTGGCTATGTAGTAGGGGGCAGCTGGCTGTATACAAGGGGGCAGACACTGGGTATATACTAGGGGGCTTCTGGCTATTTGATGGGGACATGGGCTGCTGGCTAAAAACTAAGGGGCTACTGTCTTTATACAAGAGGGCAGGCACTGGCTATATAGTAGGGGGCTGCTGGCTATATACTAGGGAGCTGCTGGCTATATATTAGAGGGCTGCTGGCTGTATACTAGAGAGCTGCTGACTATATACAAGGGGGCAGGCACTGACTATATAGTAGGTGGCAGTTGGCTATATTCAAGAGGGCAGGCACTGGGTATATACTAGCGGGCTGCTGGCTATTTGATGGGTGATATGGGCTGCTGGATAATTAATAGGAGGCTGCTGGCAATATACTAGGGGGCTGCTGGCTATATACAAGAGGGCAGGCACTGGCTATATAGCAGGGGGCTGCTGGCTATATATTAGAGGGCTGCTGGCTGTATACTAGAGAGCTGCTGACTATATACAAAAGGGCAGGCACTGGCTATATAGTAGAAGACTACTGGCTATATACTAGGGAGCTGCTGCTATATGCTATGGGGCTGCTGGCTATACATTAGAGGGCTGCTGGCTGTATACTAGGGGGTTGCTAGATACATACTAGTGGGCTGCTTGCTAAATACAAGGGGGTGGGCATTGGCTATATACTAGGGGGCTGCTGGCTATTTGCTGGGGGACATGGGCTGCTGGCTATATACAAGGTGTCTACTGTCTATATACCAGGGGGCAGGCACTGGCTATATTCTAGGGGGAGGCTGGTTATTTGCTGGGGGACATTGGCTACTGGGTAAACACTAGGAGGCTGTTGGCTAAAAACTAGGGGGCTACTGGCTATATACAAGAGGGCAGGCACTGGCTATATAGTACGGGGCGGCTGGCTTTATACTAGGGAGCTTCTGGCTATATATTAGAGGGCTGCTGGCTGTATACTAGAGAGCTGCTGACTATATACAAGGGGGCAGGCACTGACTATATAGTAGGTTGCAGCTGGCTATATTTAAGAGGGCAGGCACTGGGTATATACTAGCGGGCTGCTGGCTATTTGATGGGGGACATGGGCTGCTGGATAATTAATAGGAGGCTGCTGCCTATATACTAGGGGGCTGCTGGCTATATACAAGAGGACAGGCACTGGCTATATAGTAGGCGGCTGCTGACTATATAATAGAGGGCTGCTGGCTGTATACTAGAGAGCTGCTGGCTATATACAAGGGGTCTGCTGTCTATATACCAGGTGGCAGGCACTGGTTATATACTAGGGGGAGGCTGGTTATTTGCTGGGGGACATTGGCTACTGGGTAAACACTAGGAGGCTGTTGGCTAAAAACTAGGGGGCTGCTGGCTATATTCAAGAGGGCAGGCACTGGCTATATAGTAGGGGGCGGCTGGCTATATACTAGGGAGCTGCTGGCTATATATTAGAGGGCTGCTGGCTGAATACTAGAGAGCTGCTGACTATATACAAGGGGGCAGGCACTGACTATATAGTAGGTGGCAGCTGGCTATATACAAGAGGGCAGGCACTGGGTATATACTAGCGGGCTGCTGGCTATTTGATGGGGGACATGGGCTGCTGGCTAAATAATAGGAGGCTGCTGGCTATATACTAGGGGGCTGCTGGCTATATACAAGGAGGCAGGCACTGGCTATCTAGTAGGGGACTGCTGGCTGTATACTAGGTAGCTGCTGGCTATATACTAGGGGGCTGCTGGCTATATATTAGAGGGCTGCTGGCTGTATACTAGAGAGCTGCTGGCTATATACCAGGGGTCTGCTGTCTATATACCAGGGGGCAGGCACTGGCTATATACTAGTGGGCGGCTGGTTATTTGCTGGGGGACATTGGCTACTGGGTAAACACTAGGAGGCTGTTGGCTAAAAACTAGGGGGCTGCTGGCTATATACAAGAGGGCAGTCACTGGCTATATAGTAGGGGGCTGCTGGCTATATAATAGGGAGCTGCTAGCTATATATTAGAGGGCTGCTGGCTGAATACTAGAGAGCTGCTGACTATATACAAGGGGGCAGGCACTGGCTATCTAGTAGGGGACTGCTGGCTGTATACTAGGGAGCTGCTGGATATATACTAGGGGGCTGCTGGCTATATATTAGAGGGCTGCTGGCTGTATACTAGGGGGTGCTAGATATATACTAGTGGGCTGCATGCTAAATGCAAGGGGGCAGGCACTGGCTATATACTAGGGGGCTGCTGGCTATTTGCTGGGGGACATGGGCTGCTGGCTATATACTAGGGGTCTGCTGTCTATATACCAGGGGGCAGGCACTGGCTATATACTAGGGGGTGGCTGGTTATTTGCTGGGGGACATTGGCTACTGGGTATACACTAGGAGGCTTTATGCTAGGGGGCATGGGGATGGCTATATACTAGGGTGCTGATGGCTATATATTAGGAAGCTGGCTTTATACTAAGGCCATACACTGGAGGGCTGCTGGCTATATACCAGGGGACTGCTGGCTATATACTAGGGGCTGCTTGCTAAATACAAGGGGGCAGGCACTGGCTATATACTAGGGGGCAGCTGGTTATTTGCTGAGGGACATGGGCTACTAGGTATACACTAGGAGGCTTCTGGCTATATACTAGTGGGCGGCTGGTTATTTGCTGGGGGACATTGGCTACTGGGTATACACTGGGAGGCAGGCACTGGGTATATACAAGGGGGCTTATGGCTATTTGATGGGGTACATGGGCTGCTGGCTATATAATAGGAGGCTGCTGGCTATATACTAGGGGGCTTCTGGCTAATATACAAGGGGGCAGGCACTGGCTATATAGTAGTGGACTGCTGGCTGTATACTAGGGAGCTGATGGCTATATACTAGTGGACGGCTGGTTAATTGCTGGGGGACATTGGCTACTTGGTATACACTCTGAGGCTGTTGGCTATATACTAGGGGGCTGCTGGCTATATAACAGAGGGCTTCTGGCTGTATACTAGTGGGCTGCTGCTTATACACAAGGGGGCAGGCACTGGCTATGTAGTAGGGGGCAGCTGGCTGTATACAAGGGGGCAGGCACTGGCTATATACTAGGGGGCTGCTAGCTATTTGCTGGGGGACATGGGCTGCTGGCTATATACTAGGTGTCTGCTGTCTATATACCAGGGGGCAGGCACTGGCTATATACTAGGGGGTGGCTGGTTTTTTGCTGGGGGACATTGGCTACTGGGTATACACTAGGAGGCTTTATACTAAGGGGCATGGGGATGGCTATATACTAGGGTGCTTATGGCTATATATTAGGAAGCTGGCTTTATACTAGGGCCATATACTGGAGGGCTGCTGGCTATATACCAGGGGACTGCTGGCTATATACTAGGGGATGCTTGCTATATACAAAGGGGCAGGCACTGGCTATATACTAGGGGGCGGCTGGTTATTTGCTGAGGGACATGGGCTACAAGGTATACACTAGGAGGCTGTTGGCTAAATACTAGGGGGCTGCTGGTTATATACAAGGGGGTGGGAACTGGCTATATACTAGGGGGATTTTGGCTATTTGCTGGGGGACATGCGCTGCTGGCTATATACAAGGGGTCTGCTGTCTATATACCAGGGGGCAGGCACTGGCTATATACTATTGGCGGCTGGTTATTTGCTGGGGGACATTGGCTACTGGGTATACACTGGGAGGCAGGCACTGGGTATATACAAGGGGGCTGCTGGCTATTTGATGGGGTACATGGGCTGCTGGCTATATAATAGGAGACTGCTGGCTATATACTAGGGGGCTGCTGGCTATATACAAGGGGGCAGGCACTGGCTATATAGTAGGGGACTGCTGGCTGTATACTAGGGAGCTGATGGCTATATAGTAGTGAAAAGCTGGTTATTTGCTGGGGGACATTGGCTACTTGGTATACACTCTGAGGCTCTTGGCTATATACTAGGGGGCTGCTGGCTGTATACTAGTGGGCTGCTGCTTATACACAAGGGGGCAGGCAATGGCTATGTAGCAGGGGGCAGCTAGCTATATAGTAGGGGGCAGCTGGCTGTATACAAGTGGCAGGCAGTGGGTATATACTAGGGGGCTGCTGGCTGTATACTAGTGGGCTGCTGTTTATACACAAGGGGGCAGGCAATGGCTATGTAGCAGGGGGCAGCTAGCTATATAGTAGGGGGCAGCTGGCTGTATACAAGTGGGCAGGCACTGGGTATATACTAGGGGGCTGCTGGCTGTATACTAGTGGGCTGCTGCTTATACACAAGGGGGCAGGCAATCGCTATGTAGCAGGGGGCAGCTAGCTATATAGTAGGGGGCAGCTGGCTGTATACAAGTGGGCAGGCACTGGGTATATACTAGGGGGCTGCAGGCTATTTGATTGAGAGATGGGCTGCTGGCTATATACTAGGGGGCTGCTGTCTATATACAAAGGGGCAGGCACTGGCTATATAGTAGGGGACTGCTGGCTATATACTTGGGAGCTGCTGCTTTATGCTATGGGGCTTCTGGCTATACATTAGAGGGCTGCTGGCTGTATACTAGGGGGTTGCTAGATATATACTAGTAGGCTGCATGCTAAATACAAGGGGGTGGGCATTGGCTATATACTAGGGGGCTGCTGGCTATTTGCTGGGGAACATGGGCTGCTGGCTATATACAAGGGGTCTACTGTCTATATACCAGGGGGCAGTCACTGGCTATATACTAGGGGGAAGCTGGTTATTTGCTGGGGGACATTGGCTACTGGGTAAACACTAGGAGGCTGTTGGCTAAAAACTAGGGGGCTGCTGGCTATATACAAGAGGGCAGGCACTGGCTATATAGTAGGGGGCTGCTGGCTATATACTAGGGAGCTGCTGGTTATATATTAGAGGGCTGCTGGCTGTATACTAGAGAGCTGCTGACTATATACAAGGGGGCAGGCACTGACTATCTAGTAGGTGGCAGCTGGCTATAAACAAGGGGGCAGTCACTGGGTATATACTAGCGGGCTGCTGGCTATTTGATGGGGGACATGGGCTACTGGCTAAATAATAGGAGGCTGCTGGCTATATACAAGGGGCAGGCACTGGCTATCTAGTAGGGGACTGCTGGCTGTATACTAGGGAGCTGCTGGCTATATACTAGGGGGCTGCTGGCTATATATTAGAGGGCTGCTGGCTGTATACTAGGGGGTGCTAGATATATACTAGTGGGCTGCATGCTAAATACAAGGGGGGAGGCACTGGCTATATACTAGGGGGCTGCTGGCTATAAACAAGAGGGCAGGCACTGTCTATATAGTAGGGGGCTGCTGGCTATATACTTGGGAGCTGCTGGATATATATAAGAGGGCTGCTAGTTGTATACTAGCGGGCTTCTGGCTATTTGCTGGGGGACATGCGCTGCTGGCTATATACAAGGGGTCTGCTGTCTATATACCAGGGGGCAGGCACTGGCTATATACTAGAGGGCGGCTGGTTATTTGCTGGGGGACATTGGCTACTGGGTATACAGTGGGAGGCAGGCACTGGGTATATACAAGGGGGCTCATAGCTATTTGATGGGGTACATGGGCTGCTGGCTATATTATAGGAGGCTGCTGGCTATATACTAGGGGGATGCTGGCTATATACAAGGGGGCAGGCACTGGCTATATAGTAGGGGACTGCTGGCTGTATACTAGGGAGCTGATGGCTATATACTAGTGAACGGCTGGTTATTTGCTGGGGGACATTGGCTACTTGGTATACACTCTGAGGCTGTTGGCTATATACTAGGGGGCTGCTGGCTATATATTAGAGGGCTGCTGGCTGCATACTAGTGGGCTGCTGGTTATACACAAGGGGGCAGGCACTGGCTATGTAGCAGGGGGCAGCTAGCTATATAGTAGGGGGCAGCTGGCTGTATACAAGGGGGCAGACACTGGGTATATACTAGGGGGCTGCTGGCTATTTGATAGAGAGATGGGCTGCTGGCTATATACTAGGGGGCTGCTGTCTATATACAAGGGGGCAGGCACTGGCTATATAGTAGGGGACTGCTGGCTATATACTAGGGTGCTGCTGCTATATGCTATGCGGCTTCTGGCTATACATTAGAGGGCTGCTGGCTGTATTCTAGGGGGTTGCTAGATATATACTAGTGGGTTGCTTGCTAAATACAAGGGGGTGGGCATTGGCTATATACTAGGGGGCTGCTGGCTATTTGCTGGGGAACATGGGCTGCTGGCTATATACAAGGGGTCTACTGTCTATATACCAGGGGGCAGGCACTGGCTATATACTAGGGGGAGGCGGGTTATTTGCTGGGGGACATTGGCTACTGGGTAATCACTGGGAGGCTATTGGCTAAAAACTAGGGGGCTGCTGGCTATATACAAGAGGGCAGGCACTGGCTATATAGTAGGGGGCTGCTGGCTATATACTAGGGAGCTGCTGGCTATATATTAGAGGGCTGCTGGCTGTATACTAGAGAGCTGCTGACTATATACAAGGGGGCAGGCACTGACTATAGAGTAGGTGGCAGCTGGCTAAAAACATGGGGGCAGTCACTGGGTATATACTAGCGGGCTGCTGGCTATTTGATGGGGGACATGGGCTACTGGCTAAATAATTGGAGGCTGCTGGCTATATACTAGGGGGCTGCTGGCTATATACAACGGGGCAGGCACTGGCTATATAGTAGGGGACTGCTGGCTGTATACTAGGGAGCTGCTGGCTATATACTAGGGGGCTGCTGGCTATATATTAGAGGGCTGCTGGCTGTATACTAGGGGGTGCTAGATATATACTAGTGGTCTGCATGCTAAATACAAGGGGGGAGGCACTGGCTATATACTAGGGGGCTGCTGGCTATTTGCTGGGGGACATGGGCTGCTGGCTATATACTAGGGGTCTGCTGTCTATATACCAGGGGGCAGGCACTGGCTATATACTAGGGGTGGCTGGTTATTTGCTGGTGGACATTAGCTACTGGGTTTACACTAGGAGGCTGTTGGCTAAATACTAGGGGGCTGCTGGCTATATACAAGAGGGCAGGCACTGGCTATATAGTAGGGGGCTGCTGGCTATATACTTGGGAGCTGCTCGATATATATTAGAGAGCTTCTAGCTGTATACTAGTGGGCTTCTGGCTATACACAAGGGGGCAGGAACTGGGTATATACAAGGGGGCTGATGGCTATTTGATGAGGACATGGGCTGCTTGCTATATAATAGGAGGCTGCTGGCTACATACTATGGGGCTGCTGGCTATATACAATGGGGCAGGCACTGGCTATATAGTAGGGGACTTCTGGCTGTTTACCAGGGAGCTGATGGCTACATACTAGGGGGCTGCTGGCTATATATTAGAGGGCTGCTGGCTGTATACTAGGGGGCTACTAGATATACACTAGTGGGTTGCTGGCTTTTTTCTGGGGGACCTGGGCTGCTGGATATATACTATGGGCTGCTGGCTATATACAAGGTGGCAGGCACTGGCTATGTAGTAGCGGGAAGCTGGCTATATAGTAGGGGGCAGCTGGCTATATACTAGAGCGCTGCTGGCTATATACTATAGCGATGCTGGCTATATACTAGGGAGCTGCTGGCTACATACTAGGGGGCTGCAGGCTATATATAAGTGGGCTGCTGACTGTATACTAGGGGGATGCTAGATATATACTAGGTGGCTGGCTGTATACTAGGGGGCTGCTGGCTATATACTAGGGGGCAGGCACTGGCTATATAGTAGGGGTCAGCTGGCTATATACTAGAGTGCTGCTGCTTATATACTAGTGAGCTGCTGACTATATACTAGGGGGCTGCTGGCTATATATTACTGGGCTGCTGGCTGTATACTTGGGGGATGTTAGATATATACAAGGGGGCAGGCAGTGGGTATATACTAGGGGGCTGCTGGCTATTTGATGGGGGGCATGGACTGCTGGCTATATAATAGGAGGCTTCTGGCTATATACTAGGGGGCTGCTGGTTATATACAAGTGGGCAGGCACTGGCTATATAGTAGTGGACTGCTGGCTATATACTAGGGAGCTGCTGGCTATATACTAGGGGGCTGCTGGCTATATATTAGGGGGCTGTTCTTTGTATACTAGGGGGGCTGCTAGATATATACTAGTGGGCTGCTTGCTAAATACAAGGGGGCAGGCACTGGCTATATACTAGGGGGTTGCTGGCTATTTGCTGGGGGACATGAGCTGTTGGCTATATACAAGGGGTCTGCCATTTATATACCAGAGGCAGGAACTGGCTATATACTAGGAGGTGGCCGGTTATTTGCTGGGGGACATTGGCTACTGGGTATACACTAGGAGGCTGTTGGCTATATACTAGGGGGCTGCTGGCTATATACAAGAGGGCAGGCACAGGCTATATAGTAGGGGGATGCTAACTATATACTAGGGAGCTGCTGGCTATATATTAGAGGGCTGTTGGCAGTATACTAGTGGGCTGCTGGCTATACACAAGGGGGCAGGCACTGGCTATGTAGTAGGGGGCACTAGGCAATATAGTAGGGGGCAGCTGGCTATATAAAAGGGGGCAGGCACTGAGTATATACTAGGGGGCTGCTGGCTATTTGATGGGGGACATGGGCTGCTGGCTATATAATAGGAGGCTGCTGGGTATCTACTAGGGGGCTGCTGGCTATATACAAGGGGGAAGGCACTAGCTATATAGTAGGGGACTGCTGGCTATATATTAGAGGGTTGCTGGCTGTATACTAGGGGGCTTCTAGATATATACTAGTGGCCGCTGGCTATTTGCTGGGGGACATGGCCTGCTGGATATTTACTAGGGGCTGCTGGCTATATACAAGGTGGCAGGCACTGGCTATGTAGCAGGGGGCAGCTGGCTATATACTAGAGCGCTGCTGGCTATATACTAGAGCGCTGCTGGCTATATACTAGAGAGCTGCTGGCTATATATTAGTGGGCTGCTGGCTGTATACTAGGGGGATGCTAGATATATACTAGGTGGCTGGCTATATACTAGGGGGCTGCTGGCTATATAATAGAGCGCTGCTGGCTATATACTAATGAGCTGCTGGCTATATACTAGGGGGCTGCTGGCTATATATATTAGTGGGCTGCTGCCTGTATACTAGGGGGATGCTAGATATATACTTGGTGGCTGGCTATATATTAGGGGGCTGCTGGCTATATACTAGGGGGCAGGAGGCTGGTTATATACTAGGGTGCTGGCTATATACTAGAGGGTTGATGGCGATTTACCAGGGGACTGCTAGATATATACTAGGGGGCAGGGAACTGGCTAGATACTAGGGGGATACTGGATATATATACTAGGGATGTGCTGGCTATATACTAGGGTGCAGGAGGCTGGCTATATAAAAGGGCACTGGCTATATACTAGAGGGCTGATGGCAATATACTAGGGGGGCTGGCTATATAATAGAGGGATGCTGGCTATATACTAGGGGGCTGGTTATATACTAGGGTTCAGGGGACGGGCTATATACTAGGGCATTGCTGGTTATATATTGGGGAGCTACCGGCTATATAATAGGGAGTTGCTGGCTATATACTAGGATAGGAGTTTCACCGGGGCAACATCAGCCTTATGGTTGCCTTAGAATTGCCTAATGTCAGTATAGTTCTGTAAAAATGTAGATACTAAACAACTAATTCTTAAGTAGTAGTTACATTCATTCAGCAGTAAAATCACAATGAGCCCTTTGTGAGCAACAGAAAGTTAAACATACTGTATTTTTAAAAAATCTGAGAAAGTACAAGCACAGCAATTCACCTATATTAAAATTAATGTTAAAATTTAGACTTACCTATTTTGTTTTCTGACCAGAAGTCTGACATCTTTTTCCTGAAAAAACGAGACCAAAGCGGCACCCCTAGTGTAGAATTTTCGGAGATGGGTGTCAATGTAATTGTAGTTATTGTTGCTCATCTGATGTAATCTTGCTTCTATGCCTCAAAGAAAGAGGGGAAGGGTCCCTCAGGGTCCTAGTAATAAGCGGTGGTGCCAGATGAGCATGTTATAATACAATGTTAGAAAAACCGGGTGTGGATGGACGCGCTATCCACAAACTTTTTGATATAGTAGATTCAATCATATAAGGTTTCTTTTATTTTTGTACAGCATTGGACTACATGTTTAGGGGGTGGACCACCCCCTTCATCAGGTACGTAAAATACACTCTAAAAGCAATTACTAAGTACAGGTAAAGTTTTGTCAGGATAAGGTAGGAGTACAAAATATATATAAAAGATAAAAAGTGGAAATAGAAGAAATTTCATATCTCAGCAAGTGATTGTAATTTCATATCAATTTCATAGTTCATATCTCATGGAGCAGAGTTGTTATAGATAAAAATTGGTGAAAGGGTCTAATTGGTTGTGTGAACATACCATAGATACATAGATAAATGGAATATACCATAGATACATAAACAAATGGAATATAGTATTAAACTGAGTATAAAAAATATAATTCATAAGTAAATATAACATAAATTGGGTGTTACATAAAATAGGTGATTACATAGAAAGCATATGTAAATGCATGTATAGGATATTGCCTGTTCAATAAATATAATAATTGAATGAGCACACACATCGCGATAGGATTGTGGTGCAGCTGTGCTGGCTTTCATGCTACAAAAATCAGGGGGCAGGTTGTCAGACGATCCGACTGATTCAGACTGAGCGCGGGATTTAAGATTCAATTTGTGTCGCAAGACAATGCACTCACATACAGGAAGCCAGGAAGCGACACATGCAGGATATCGGGCGCACGATCTTCGTGAACCGTAGCAGATGTGCATTCCGGTCGGACAATGCACTTTCAGGGATCGTGCAGGATCGTGCCCCATTTTGTATATAAAAAACAGGGCATTGCATATTTCATAAATATATAAGGTATATATTTTTAACACCACATGCAATGACTTTTTCACTTAATGGTTTACAATGGTTTTCTATTCCCACTTTTTATCCTTTATGTATATTTTTTACTCCTACCTTATCCTGACAAACCTTTACCTGTACTTTAGTTGTTTTTAGAGTGTATTTTACGGACCTGAGGAAGGGTGTGGTCCACCCCCCGAAATGCAGAGTCCAATTGTGTACAAAAATAAAAGAAACTCTATATGATCTAATCTACTATCTTAAAGAGTGTGTCCATCAGCACCCATTTTTTTCTAACTTTGTTTTATACCATCTTTTCCTGAAGTCAGGGCATCTATGTTCGGTTTCAGATCTTGTGCCATGGCAATCCTTAAAACAGTTTGCAATCGGCTCAACTTGATTGTCAACTTAAAGTAGGAAAATGCAGCGGGAACTGAGGCTGAAATGCTCTGACAGACTGGAAAGTGGGAATTGTTTTCCTTTTCTGCTTGGGCCTTCCACAGATTAAGTTTATATTGAAAAGCTATAAATGCGGCTTCTGATTCAGTTTGGCAAGATGTGCGATTACATGGTAAAATCGTATAGCAAGTTTGGATCTGAAAGCAGGGGCAAAGGTTTTCCTTTAATTTGCATGAAAAGTGCAATTTCTTCTTTAAGTTCAAAAAATCATTTCAGGACTGTGCTTCTGCTCAGCCACCTTACATCTGTATGGTATGGGATATCTTCATGTCCATCTCCTGCAGAACCACTTGGAACTGGTGGTGATTTAAGCTACGTGCCCGAATGAAGAGAACTGTTTTCATTACAGTGGTCATAATATTATCCAGTTCCAGAACCTTTCCGCACAGAGCTTCTTGATGGACAATGCAATGATAGGTTATCAGAGGTGTGCTACTGTTACTTTTTTTGCATTTTACCCTCCATAAAGTCACCAAAGCCAGTTTTTTCTCCACACATTGCAGGTGCGCCGCCAGTAGTTATCCTAACCAGCTTTTCGCAAGGTAACTTATGATTACACATGGACTTCTCCACCGCATCAAAAATGTCCTTCCCTATTCCATGCATGGCAATGACATCCACAAGCTCCTCAGTGAAAGAAAAGTCTTCCTTCACACTTCTTATAATAAAGGAAAGATGTGCCATATCTGTGTTGTCTGTGCTTTCATTAACAGGTAATGAAAAAGCCAGATAACTGGGCTCTTCTTCAGCCAGCGGTGTTGTTAGATTACCTGCTAGTTCCATAACCTGGTTTGCAATTGTCTTTCTCAAACTGACATTTTTAAAAGTCTGTATTTGCTCAGGACTCACCTGCTCACACACCTCTAACATGCACTGCTAAAAAATGCACCCTCTGAAAAACACTCGAGCTATTTGTTCAGCAACAATAAAGCTTTCACTGCTGCTTCATTTTTGGTGGCACCTTTGGTGGACATATTCTGCTGCAATTGCAATTTGCACAAAGACGTAATCCACAAAGAAAAGGAAGGAAGGCCAGGGCACATCCGATTAAAAAATAGAATCTTCTTTATTGGATAATCATATAAAAACGCACACAACAAGTGTGCATGGCCGGTGTAGGCACAAAACACCTACTCGTTTCGGCTTAACCAGACTAAGGCTTATAGTTAAGCCGAAACGCGTAGGTGTTTTGTGCCTACACCGGTCATGCACACTTGTTGTGTGCGTTTTTATATGATTATATATTATCTTGTTGTGTGCATTTTTATTGTACTCCGCAGTGGTGTTAGATAGCGTTATCAGAGGTTTCTGATAAAACTATCATTCTAACTGCGGCGTTTGTTACTTTAGTAAGCAGCTCCTAGTGCCGAATTTATGGGTGACAGGTCCTCTTTAAGTTAAATAATAGTCTGCTTCAACTTTCCTTCAATCCCCATTCCTCATATAGCAATTACTCTCTCTCCATCATTTGTTCCCCCATTAATCTCAATAACATTATCCTTATTCCTACATCCACAATTCCACGGACAACAACACAATCGTTCATGCCGTTCCACAGCAGGGCCAGGGCGGATTCACATTTGTTTTTTTCACTGAAGCCATTTCAGCTTATAGACAAACTGATGTACAAATTTGTTTTTTCATCCTGGCTTCAGTGATTTTGTACTGTTTTCAATGGGCCTTTTCATACTTCAGTTTTTTTCCACTGATCCATTGTTATCGGTAAACACAAAAAGGACAAGTTCTAAATTATTTTTCCCACTGGCCACTGAAACATTGAAAAGATTGGTAAGTAATACATCAGTGACAGATGCGAAACCACCCTGGGTATTCCAGATGGGCAGTATCATTTCAAAAATAACCCATTTCTGTAAAATGATATTTTCTAACTAGCAGTGATGGTCCACCTTATTAATTCGGGAGTGGGAGGTTATTTTTGCACAGTTAATTAAAAGACAAAACAAACTAATGTATAACTGAAGATGGATCTGCTGCCGAGACAGGGACAATGCACTAGTGGAAGGCGGCCATGGGCCTTGTGTTAGACACTGGGGCACATTTACTTACCTGGTCCAGTGGCGATCCTGCTGCACATTGTCCGACCAGGATTCGGGTCTGCTGGAATTCACGAAGGTTGTGCGCCCGATATCCAGCAGGTGTTCACCTTCTTCTTCCCGTGCATGTGATTGCTGATCTTGCGACACAATTCTTTCTTAAATTCTGCGGTTTGTCTGAATCCGTCGGGTTGTCCGAGGCCACGCCCCCCATTTTCTGCTGCGGCGGCGTTGCGCCACAATCTGATCGAGCGCGCCAAAACCCGGAGCAATTCAGCGCAAAACGGAAATATTTGGGAAAACCCCACGGAATTGCGGCCACAGGACCCTTAGTAAATGTGCCCCACCGTGTTTATATACAAACAGCAGCCATACCCAGCCTATGAGACAGTAGCTACACCCCAATGTCATATAAAGGCAAGAACCGCACGCACCTTGAGACAGTAGTCACACCCCAATGTTATATATAACACTAAATATATATAACATTTGGCTACTGTCTCGTAAGGTGGGTGTGGCTATTGCCTGTTTATAAATTTGGGGTGTGGCTATTGCCTTTCTAAGACATTGGGGTGTGGCTCCTGTCTCACAAGGTGGGTGTGGTTACTGTGGCCACACCCACCTTGTGATAGACAGGCAGTAGTCACACCCCTATGTAATATACAGAAAGTAGCCACACCATCTGTGATGAGGCAGGTGTATCCGTCAGCACTATCCAGGTCCGGTGTGGAGCCATGTGTGCCTATGTGGCATGAATTTTGTGACACCATGAGGTGTGATGGCTATGGTTGTATGGTGGTTCCAAGACAGCGCAGTGGCGGGATACAGAGCGGTGGTGAGAAGCCGTACAACCAAAGCGTGGTAAAAATGACAAGACGCAACTGTGATGTTCATGCGTAAGGAGCGCAGCACAACAGACTTCATAGTACGCATGAACGTCAGCTGGCTCTTCTGCCGTGGTAGTCACTGAGATAGTGACAATGTGCAAGCGATACCCGACGTGCATTGTCCGGCGAGGATTCGGGTCTGCCGCGATTCGCTAAGATTGTGGTGGGCCATTCAGGGAGGTGGTGAGGGGGAGTCAAGCCGCCAGAGTTTTCCAATGGGAGATCTGTCATATATCTTGCGGCCCAGTAGAGAGGTGGGCGGTTCAGGTTTAGGAGAACCCTGGCTGGTACACAGAGGGAGGGGCCGGCACCAGATCCCATCCCTGGACCACTTACCATGGGGCCGTGGCAAAGCACTGCAGGGACAAAGGGGCCGTGCATCCGCGGGCCCCTTAACCTCACGGGCCTTGTCTCAGCTGCTTCGGCACCTACGGCGGTACTTACACCACTGATAAAATCCTTCCTTTGATAACCAGTAAGGCCATAGCCTAGTGGATAAAAGTTCTGTATTGTATCTCTATGACATGGTAGTGGTGTGGAGATTCTTAGTACAAATCCCATCTGACCAAAAAATATTGAATAATGTGTAATAATTTAGAGCCCCCATGTGTCAGAGGAAGCCCCCAGAGATGTAGAAATACCATACATGGACAGGTGATTGTCTTTCCTGCTCTGCAGGAGCCTGACACATGTATTTCTCCTCAGAGAGGATTCCCCCTGCACACAGCTACTATGGGATGTGTCCTGCTTGATGTCAGAGCAAGGTGCACACCCAAGTGTTACAATGTCTGGACTCTATCTAGGTTCAGCCCCTTTCATGCAGCATTATTTGTTAGGGTGCATGCTACCTGTAAATTACCCTTTGGGTACAGGTAGGACACAGCCACATTCATTCCAATGGGCAGTACACCCGTCCATATGAATGGCCCTATTGCCCCGCTTGCTCTATCTTTCCCATACATAAGGCTGAGCTGCACTCCCCCCTTCGTCCAGCCCCGGGCTTGGCATACGCTGTGTGAGAGGGGCCTAGAAACAACAGAAACCAGTCACATAAGAAACTGACAGACCAGGCACTTTTATAACACATACATTTACAAGTATTATTAGGACTCCTAGGCCTGGCTTGTCAGGTGTCCTGATCTATACCAGTCCTTATAGATCAGTAGTATATACATATAATGCAATAATAAAGTAGCTGAGGGGAAAATCTGTCATCCAGCATACAGTGTACATGCAGAGACTGCACACAGTTCAAACCAGAGACTAATATCCCATACCTCAGATGGCCACGGGGCCCCTCAGGTTTGGGGAACCTTGGCAATTGTCCAGGTAGTGCACAAACAACTGCCCTGCATATATACAGTATTGTTATAGCCAATACACAATTGCCTATAAGTTACTGCTGTTTCTAGCCACTCGTGTGACGTCACGCAGATGCCCCGCCCACGCGCTGTTCATTGTGACGTCCCCAACGGAATGTGCAGGTGCCATTGGTGCAGCCGTTACTGAAGGAGGAGCCACAGCCAAAACCAAGGAGAGCGACCAGCAACAAATCCTATAGAGGAGACACAGCCAAAAGTAGAAGCGATCAGACATCCCTCAGGAGGAGGAGCTACATCCGGGAGCCGAGGTAAGGAGGAGGAGCAACAGCCGGGAGGGGAGAACCAACCGCCGCGGAGGAGGAGCTACAGCCCGGGGAGAGGAGCCGACAGCCACGACAAGAGAGACACTTGTACTGCAGGTATGGAGATTGTATATTTAGGTGCAGGCGCCATCTAGTGGCCGCTAGGAGCAGTTTTATGGCGGCTCCAGTGGTTGTGTAGGGCTCCCGGGGATTGAGGCGTTAATCAGATCTTGTAGCAGGTGCATTATATGCTGAGGGGTTTATCTGCCCCCCCCCCCCAGCTGTAATATCTATATCACAATTATGTGTAGTATGTGAGGAAATCAGGTGTAATATTAGGGGGGCGCTGTGATTGGCTGCTAGAGGTAACAATGGTCTTTGTTATAGACAGTTTAGTGACGGGCGGGGGAAGTATTACATGTATGTTACTATCTATGTGCACATCTATCTGCTGTCATGTATGTAATAATAATATAGTGCAGCACTTCTACTGTAACTACAAGCACTTTCTACTCTAATTGTGGAGATTTCACTAGTAAAGTCTGAGATGCTATTAGAATATTATATTATTATCGTTATATAAGTAAATTATATATGTAAATTTCATGTGATACAAGTGGTACAATGTATGGAATATGACTTGTATGTATTACATATCAGATGGTTCAAATATTGGGGTTCAATAGGGTTTATGGAAAATGTTGTAACATGAATTAACAATATAATAATGTGCAATTATGTTATGGTCCAAATATCTGTGTCCTGTATTATTATTATTATTATGTGTATATATATATATACATAGAGGGGGAGTCAAGCCGCCAGAGTTTTCCAATGGGAGATCTGTCATATATCTTGTGGATAAAAAGTTATTAGAACAGAGATTCTCCAGGGATGTGACCTGCTTTGTGCAGCGCTGCTTAATCTGTAGGCGCTGTATAAATAAAGAATTATTATTATTTCATACACGTTGATAACGATTGGATCCGTCAGTTCTGTGTTCAGCAATAAGGACGACATGTCGAGCAGCTTGACACATTTCTGGTCTTTGTTGCTATATTTCCCTTTGGAATAACTGGGCCTTCATCCAGTATAATGTTTTCAAGATGGCGGCCATTTTCCAGAGATAACTAAAATATACTCCCCCCCCCCCCCCCCCCCCCTATAACTTGCTGGGGCTGCTGTGCCCTCTGCACTGGGGTATTGTCTTGATGCTGCCAGAGATCTATTGTATAATATATTATATGATCTGGAGTTTGCATTACTCTTGGATGCCAGGTATGAGGATTGTAATATAAATTGTCTGGAGGACGGTGTGACGTTTGCTGCTCCTGTCATTATAATTTACTTTCTTATTGATGATTTGTTGTAGGGTCTGTATTTTAAAGGGGTTGTCCACTTTCAGCAAATAATTGATATGGTTTGTGTAAGGAAAAATGTTTCAATATTCCTTTGTACTAATAACATTGACAGTAATTTTGGTAAACGCATGGATTGTGTCAGAATGCGCATGTACCTCGGCCTCTTTTTGGCGCATGTGTTTGCAGTGCACTACATAGAGCTGTGTAATGTACCATGTGCCAGGGGTAAGTGGACCTGCTTGGCTGTAGGTTATCCATAAGGGAATTGCCCACAACCAAGACAATTGTCACCCGTAAGAAAAAACGGAGCAATCTGCATGCGCCTGGCGTCTGTTTATCTCAGGTTCTCATGGACTGTTGTCATAGTGATCTGTGACAGAAGGTTCCGGTACTAACACACCGGCCCACATGTGTTACTCCTCCTGTCCCAGTATTCTGGCCTAGTTTACACGTAAATAAATAAATTGCGTGCACGTGTATTTATAAAGCGTTTCCGCCAGTATCCTGTCGCCACTGCGCTACGATATTTCTGCCATAATTTTAGCGCATGCCCATTAAACTGCGTGCACCAGAAAAAACTATTTTACTTTTCTTTGTGAGGCCTGGAATCTGTTGTATTCACCAAAAGAAAAAAATGGTGGCCACTCCCAGAGCAGTACCGGGGGATCCGGCGCCAGATTAATGAGGACCCGCCACCAGTTGTGATGGATCTGGCGCCCCCTGCACACGCCACAGGCAAACTGCACATAGTACAGACTGCACCAGTTATATGCATTTATGGTGCTGTATTCTGGTTATCAGCACTTTTAATTTTTGTTTTCATGCTTGTTTAACCCTTTCCGTACCCTGATGTAATGTTACGTGATAAGGTTCGGGTAGTTACCGCACCATGATGTACAGTCACGTCATGGTGCTGAGCCCGGGTCATCACCACAGAAACCCGGCAGTAACAGTGGGGATCACGACTATCGCGATTCTGGCTGTTTAACCCTATAGTGGCTGCGATCATGGTGACTGCGGTGTCCATGGGGTATTACCGGGACAATCCGCACCCTTTGTGCAGGGCACGGCGGTGACTATTGTCGCTATGGCAGCCCTCAGGCCTGATGAAGGCTTTCAGCATGATATAAAAGTGCTGCTGTCCATAGGATGACTATGTCATATGCTGCAATATATTATCATAGCAAAGAATCTTAAAAAACATTACATTTGGCTGTAACACATGCATCTTCAGCACATCAGAACAGCTAAAAGGAGATTTGCCTAATTACATAACTGTTAACATTGCGTTTACAAAACACAATGCTAACACAATGCTAACACATGCAGCAACACAAAGTAAACACATTTGTTTGTTAATGCTTGTGTTTGTTAACACTATGTTAACAAACACATTAACACGTGTAATATTGCGTTAACACATGCACTTTGTAAACCAATGTTAACAGCGATGTAATCTTAAAAGGATAGATTTCTTTTGGGACTGCCCTTGTAAGCGCAGAAGTCAATAATCTGGGGCACAGGCATTACCCCTAGGGATTACTAGGGATTACATGCTGCATATCTGCCTGTGTTATCTCCAGCCATAATTCAACCTTATTCACCAACTGGTAATAAGAAAGTTTGGGGTAAGACTGTTTACATTATTTATTGGACATTGGGGCACATTTACTAAGCACTATGCACATTTACACATTTACTATGCATCAGTTTTTTTCAGACTTTGCCGGTTAGTTGAGGTGTAGCTGCTTGTACATGTATCTAAGAAGTGTCTGCACGAAACCGTTTTGTGGCGCGGCTGCACTATGCTTCACGCGACACAAATTTCTGCATTGCAGGAGGCGTTCCGGTGCTCAGTCGCGCTGTGCGCCTCATTTTTCATGCAGTATCCAACAGAATTTTGTTAAATTAGAAAAGTTTGCTATCTGTTAGGCTATATTAACACTGCAGTTGGCCGCCGTACCGTAGCACAGCGGACACATGGCAGCGCGCGGGGAGAGGCGCACAGTGCCATAACACGGATAAAGAAAGGAAATGTCCTATCTTTTTCCCGGGTACGGAGCGGTACGGTACTGCACGTGTGTGGCTACTTACCGCTCCCGTAGAGCGCCGTGCGCCCATTGCCGTCTATGGGGGACGTGTATACGTCGGCCGTATAAACGTCTCCCTTGTGGCAGTGTGAATATAGTCTTAGGGAGAAGAAAATTGCCAAGAATCTTTGGGTGCCAGGGAAGACAGGCACTTAATGGACAAGGAGAACCCTGGCGTTTTGTGCAACCATTGGATTGTGGGATGAGTCTTTGAGCGCTCTGGATGACCCAAAAGCAGACAGTCAGGAGTTCTGGAACATCAGATGGTTTAAAGGTAGGCAGATATATTCTTTAAACAATATTTATGCCCATTGCTTTTTTCTCTTGCATCATCAATGTGATCCAGAAATGGAAGACGTGTCATTTATTCTTTACTGGATCACAACATTTGACCTGATGCCAGGGAAACAAAGGGCTATTATTTATTTTCGTTTTTCGATTGTCGTTTTTTTTGAACCATCAGGCGGACTTTGGAGAGGATACGGCCAGCTGTAAGGGGACGGAGGAGGCTGGATGTTTTTAACATCATGTGTGTAATCTATGAAGGTTGCACACTTGATGTTAAATTATTTTATTTAAAGCCTGATGGTCCAAAATATCTACTGCTTAGTGACCCTTTGTGTCACGGTCACACAGACTTTCGTATTGGCGTTGCACACCAGTTTCTTGCTCTTGCTGTGAGCAAGAAACTGGTCATATCTCTAAGGAAGAAGAAAATTGCCAAGACTCTTTGGGTGCCAAAGAAGACAGGCACTTAATGGACAAGGAGGACCCTGGCGTTTTGTGCAACCATTGGATCATGGGATGAGTCTTTGAGCGCTCTGGATGACCCAAAGGCAGACGGTCAGGAGTTCTGGAACATCAGATGGTTTAAAGGTAGGCAGATATATTCTTTAAACCATATTTAAGCCCATTGCTTTTCCTTTGCATCATCAATGTGGTCCAGAAATGGAAGACATGGGTCATTTATTCTTTACTGATCACAACATTTGACCTGATGCCAGGGAAACAAAGGGCTATCGTTTATTTTTGTTTTTCGATTGTCGCTTTTTTTGAACCATCAGGCGAACTTTGGAGAGGATACGGCCAGCAGTAAGGGGACGGAGGAGGCTGGATGTTTTTAACATCATGTGTGCAATCTATGAAGGTTGCACACTTGATGTTAAATTATTTTTTTAAAGCCTGATGGTCCAAAATATCTACTGCTTAGTGACCCTTTGTGTCGCGGTCACACAGACTTTCGTATTGGCGTTGCACACCAGTTTCTTGCTCTTGCTGTGAGAAAGAAACAGGTCATATCTCTAAGGAAGAAGAAAATTGCCAAGAGTCTTTGGGTGCCAACGAAGACAGGCACTTAATGGACAAGGAGAACCCTGGCGTTTTGTGCAACCATTGGATCGTGGGATGAGTCTGAGCGCTCTGGATGACCCAAAAGCAGACGGTCAGGAGTTCTGGAACATCAGATGGTTTAAAGGTAGGCAGATATATTCTTTAAACCATATTTAAGCCCATTGCTTTTCCTTTGCATCATCATTGTGGTCCAGAAATGGAAGACATGTGTCATTTATTCTTTACTGGATCACAATATTTGAACTGATGCCAGGGAAACAAAGGGCTATCGTTTATTTTTGTTTTTCGATTGTCGCTTTTTTTGAACCATCAGGCGGACTTTGGAGAGGATACGGCCAGCTGTAAGGGGACGGAGGAGGCTGGATGTTTTTAACATCATGTGTGCAATCTATGAAGGTTGCACACTTGATGTTAAATTATTTTTTTAAAGCCTGATGGTCCAAAATATCTACTGCTTAGTGACCCTTTGTGTCGCGGTCACACAGACTTTCGTATTGGCGTTGCACACCAGTTTCTTGCTCTTCCTGTGAGCAAGAAACAGGTCATATCTCTAAGGAAGAAGAAAATTGCCAAGACTCTTTGGGTGCCAAAGAAGACAGGCACGAAATGGACAAGGAGGACCCTGGCATTTTTTGCAACCATTGGATCATGGGATGAGTCTTTGAGCGCTCTGGATGACCCAAAGGCAGACGGTCAGGAGTTCTGGAACATCAGATGGTTTAAAGGTAGGCAGATAAATTCTTTAAACAATATTTATGTTTATTGCTTTTTTCTCTTGCATCATCAATGTGATCCAGAAATGGAAGACTTGTCATTTATTCTTTACTGGATCACAACATTTGACCTGATGCCAGGGAAACAAAGGGCTATTGTTTATTTTTGTTTTTCGATTGTCGCTTTTTTGAACCATCAGGCGGACTTTGGAGAGGATACGGCCAGCTGTAAGGGGACGGAGGAGGCTGGATGTTTTTAACATCATGTGTGCAATCTATGAAGGTTGCACACTTGATGTTAAATTATTTTTTTAAGTCCTGATGGTCCAAAATATCTACTGCTTAGTGACCCTTTGTGTCGCGGTCACAAAGACTTTCGTATTGGCGTTGCACACCAGTTTCTAGCTCTTGCTGTGAGCAAGAAACAGGTCATATCTCTAAGGAAGAAGAAAATTGCCAAGACTCTTTGGGTGCCAAAGAAGACAGGCACTTAATGGACAAGGAGGACCCTGGCGTTTTGTGCAACCATTGGATCGTGGGATGAGTCTTTGAGCGCTCTAGATGACCCAAAGGCAGACGGTCAGGAGTTCTGGAACATCAGATGGTTTAAAGGTAGGCAGATATATTCTTTAAACCATATTTAAGCCCATTGCTTTTCCTTTGCATCATCAATGTGGTCCAGAAATGGAAGACATGTGTCATTTATTCTTTACTGGATCACAACATTTGACCTGATGCCAGGGAAAGAAAGGGCTATCGCTTATTTTTGTTTTTCGATTGTCGCTTTTTTTGAACCATCAGGCGGACTTTGGAGAGGATACGGCCAGCTGTAAGGGGACGGAGGAGGCTGGATGTTTTTAACATCATGTGTGCAATCTATGAAGGTTGCACACTTGATGTTAAATTATTTTTTTAAAGCCTGATGGTCCAAAATATCTACTGCTTAGTGACCCTTTGTGTCGCGGTCACACAGATTTTCGTATTGGCGTTGCACACCAGTTTCTTGCTCTTGCTGTGAGAAAGAAACAGGTCCTATCTCTTAGGAAGAAGAAAATTGCCAAGACTCTTTGGATGCAAGGGAAGAGAGGCACTTAATGGACAAGGAGGACCCTGGCGTTTTGTGCAACCATTGGATCGTGGGATGAGTCTTTGAGCGCTCTGGATGACCCAAAGGCAGACGGTCAGGAGTTCTGGAACATCAGATGGTTTAAAGGTAGGCAGATATATTCTTTAAACCATATTTAAGCCCATTGCTTTTCCTTTGCATCATCAATGTGGTCCAGAAATGGAAGACATGTGTCATTTATTCTTTACTGGATCACAACATTTGACCTGATGCCAGGGAAACAAAGGGCTATCATTTATTTTCGTTTTTCGATTGTCGCTTTTTTTGAACCATCAGGCGAACTTTGGAGAGGATACGGCCAGCTGTAAGGGGACGGAGGAGGCTGGATGTTTTTAACATCATGTGTGCAATCTATAAAGGTTGCACATATGATGTTAAATTAATTTTTAAAAGCCTGATGGTCCAAAATATCTACTGCTTGTGACCCTTTGTGTCACGGTCACAGAGACTTTTCGTATTGGCGTTGCACACCAGTTTCTTGCTCTTGCTGTGAGCAAGAAACAGGTCATATCTCTAAGGAAGAAGAAAACTGCCAAGACTCTTTGGGTGCCAAAGAAGACAGGCACTTAATGGACAAGGAGGACCCTGGCGTTTTGTGCAACCATTGGATCGTGGGATGAGTCTTTGAGCGCTCCGGATGACCCCAAAGCAGACGGTCAGGAGTTCTGGAACATCAGATGGTTTAAAGGTAGGCAGATATATTCTTTAAACCATATTTAAGCCCATTGCTTTTCCTTTGCATCATCATTGTGGTCCAGAAATGGAAGACATGTGTCATTTATTCTTTACTGGATCACAACATTTGACCTTATGCCAGGGAAAGAAAGGGCTATCGTTTATTTTCATTTTTCGATTGTCGTTTTTTTTAACCATCAGGCGGACTTTGGAGAGGATACGGCCAGCTGTAAGGGGACGGAGGAGGCTGGATGTTTTTAACATCATGTGTGCAATCTATGAAGGTTGCACACTTGATGTTAAATTATTTTTTTAAAGCCTGATGGTCCAAAATATCTACTGCTTAGTGACCCTTTGTGTCGCGGTCACACAGATTTTCGTATTGGCGTTGCACACCAGTTTCTTGCTCTTGCTGTGAGCAAGAAACAGGTCATATCTCTAAGGAAGAAGAAAATTGCCAAGACTCTTTGGGTGCCAAAGAAGACAGGCACTTAATGGACAAGGAGGACCCTGGCGTTTTGTGCAACCATTGGATCGTGGGATGAGTCTTTGAGCGCTCTGGATGACCCAAAGGCAGACGGTCAGGAGTTCTGGAACATCAGATGGTTTAAAGGTAGGCAGATATATTCTTTAAACCATATTTAAGCCCATTGCTTTTCCTTTGCATCATCAATGTGGTCCAGAAATGGAAGACATGTGTCATTTATTCTTTACTGGATCACAACATTTGACCTGATGCCAGGGAAACAAAGGGCTATCGTTTATTTTTGTTTTTCGATTGTCGCTTTTTTTTGAACCATCAGGCGAACTTTGGAGAGGATACGGCCAGCTGTAAGGGGACGGAGGAGGCTGGATGTTTTTAACATCATGTGTGCAATCTATGAAGGTTGCACACTTGATGTTAAATAATTTTTTTAAAGCCTGATGGTCCAAAATATCTACTGCTTAGTGACCCTTTGTGTCGTGGTCACACAGATTTTCGTAATGGCGTTGCACACCAGTTTCTTGCTCTTGCTGTGAGCAAGAAACTGGTCATATCTCTAAGGAAGAAGAAAATTGCCAAGACTCTTTGGGTGCCAAAGAAGACAGGTACGAAATGGACAAGGAGGACCCTGGCATTTTGTGCAACCATTGGATCGTGGGATGAGTCTTTGAGCGCTCTGGATGACCCAAAGGCAGACGGTCAGGAGTTCTGGAACATCAGATGGTTTAAAGGTAGGCAGATATATTCTTTAAACCATATTTAAGCCCATTGCTTTTCCCTTGCATCATCAATGTGGTCCAGAAATGGAAGACATGTGTCATTTATTCTTTACTGGATCACAACATTTGACCTGATGCCAGGGAAACAAAGGGCTATCATTTATTTTCGTTTTTCGATTGTCGTTTTTTTTTGAACCATCAGGCGGACTTTGGAGAGGATACGGCCAGCTGTAAGGGGACGGAGGAGGCTGGATGTTTTTAACATCATGTGTGCAATCTGTGAAGGTTCCACACTTGATGTTAAATAAAATTTTTAAAGCCTGATGGTCCAAAATATCTACTGCTTAGTGACCCTTTGTGTCGTGGTCACAGAGACTTTTCGTATTGGAGTTGCACACCAGTTTCTTGCTCTTGCTGTGAGCAAGAAACAGGTCATATCTCTAAGGAAGAAGAAAATTGCCAAGACTCTTTGGGTGCCAAAGAAGACAGGCACGAAATGGACAAGGAGGACCCTGGCATTTTGAGCAACCATTGGATCGTGGGATGAGTCTTTGAGCGCTCTGGATGACCCAAAGGCAGACGGTCAGGAGTTCTGGAACATCAGATGGTTTAAAGGTAGGCAGATATATTCTTTAAACAATATTTATGTTTATTGCTTTTTTCTCTTGCATCATCAATGTGGTCCAGAAATGGAAGACATGTGTCATTTATTCTTTACTGGATCACAACATTTGACCTGATGCCAGGGAAAGAAAGGGCTATCGTTTATTTTCATTTTTCGATTGTCGTTTTTTTTGAACCATCAGGCGAACTTTGGAGAGGATACGGCCAGCTGTAAGGGGACGGAGGAGGCTGGATGTTTTTAACATCATGTGTGCAATCTATGAAGGTTGCACACTTGATGTTAAATTATTTTTTTAAAGCCTGATGGTCCAAAATATCTACTGCTTAGTGACCCTTTGTGTCGCGGTCACACAGACTTTCGTATTGGCGATGCACACCAGTTTCTTGCTCTTGCTGTGAGCAAGAAACAGGTCATATCTCTAAGGAAGAAGAAAATTGCCAAGAGTATTTGGGTGCCAAAGAAGACAGGCACTTAATGGACAAGGAGAACCCTGGCGTTTTGTGCAACCATTGGATCGTGGGATGAGTCTTTGAGCGCTCTGGATGACCCAAAAGCAGACGGTCAGGAGTTCTGGAACATCAGATGGTTTAAAGGTAGGCAGATATATTCTTTAATCCATATTTAAGCCCATTGCTTTTCCTTTGCATCATCAATGTGGTCCAGAAATGGAAGACATGTGTCATTTATTCTTTACTGGATCACAACATTTGACCTGATGCCAGGGAAAGAAAGGGCTATCGCTTATTTTTGTTTTTCGATTGTCGCTTTTTTTGAACCATCAGGCGGACTTTGGAGAGGATACGGCCAGCTGTAAGGGGACAGAGGAGGCTGGATGTTTTTAACATCATGTGTGCAATCTATGAAGGTTGCACACTTGATATTAAATTATTTTTTTACAGCCTGATTGTCCAAAATATCTACTGCTTAGTGACCCTTTGTGTCACGGTCACACAGACTTTCGTATTGGCGTTGCACACCAGTTTCTTGCTCTTGCTGTGAGCAAGAAACAGGTCATATCTCTAAGGAAGAAGAAAATTGCCAAGACTCTTTTGGTGCCAAAGAAGACAGGCACTTAATGGACAAGGAGGACCCTGGCGTTTTGTGCAACCATTGGATCGTGGGATGAGTCTTTGAGCGCTCTGGATGACCCAAAGGCAGACGGTCAGGAGTTCTGGAACATCAGATGGTTTAAAGGTAGGCAGATATATTCTTTAATCCATATTTAAGCCGATTGCTTTTCCTTTGCATCATCAATGTGGTCCAGAAATGGAAGACATGTGTCATTTATTCTTTACTGGATCACAACATTTGACCTGATGCCAGGGAAACAAAGGGCTATCATTTATTTTCGTTTTTCGATTGTCGTTTTTTTTTGAACCATCAGGCGGACTTGGGAGAGGATACGGCCAGCTGTAAGGGGACGGAGGAGGCTGGATGTTTTTAACATCATGTGTGCAATCTGTGAAGGTTCCACACTTGATGTTAAATAAAATTTTTAAAGCCTGATGGTCCAAAATATCTACTGCTTAGTGACCCTTTGTGTCGTGGTCACAGAGTCTTTTCGTATTGGCGTTGCACACCAGTTTCTTGCTCTTGCTGTGAGCAAGACACAGGTCATATCTCTAAGGAAGAAGAAAATTGCCAAGACTCTTTGGGTGCCAAAGAAGACAGGCACGAAATGGACAAGGAGGACCCTGGCATTTTTTGCAACCATTGGATCGTGGGATGAGTCTTTGAGCGCTCTGGATGACCCAAAGGCAGACGGTCAGGAGTTCTGGAACATCAGATGGTTTAAAGGTAGGCAGATAAATTCTTTAAACAATATTTATGTTCATTGCTTTTTTCTCTTGCATCATCAATGTGATCCAGAAATGGAAGACTTGTCATTTATTCTTTACTGGATCACAACATTTGACCTGATGCCAGGGAAAGAAAGGGCTATCATTTATTTTCGTTTTTCGATTGTCGTTTTTTTTTAACCATCAGGCGGACTTTGGAGAGGATACGGCCAGCTGTAAGGGGACGGAGGAGGCTGGATGTTTTTAACATCATGTGTGCAATCAATGAAGGTTGCACACTTGATGTTAAATTATTTTTTTAAAGCCTGATGGTCCAAAATATCTACTGCTTAGTGACCCTTTGTGTCGCGGTCACACAGTATGGCATTGCACACCAGTTTCTTGCTCTTGCTGTGAGAAAGAAACAGGTCATATCTCTAAGGAAGAAGAAAATTGCCAAGACTCTTTGGGTGCCAAAGAAGACAGGCACTTAATGGACAAGGAGGACCCTGGCGTTTTGTGCAACCATTGGATCGTGGGATGAGTCTTTGAGCGCTCTGGATGACCCAAAGGCAGACGGTCAGGAGTTCTGGAACATCAGATGGTTTAAAGGTAGGCAGATATATTCTTTAAACCATATTTAAGCCCATTGCTTTTCCTTTGCATCATCATTGTGGTCCAAAATGGAAGACATGTGTCATTTATTCTTTACTGGATCACAACATTTGACCTGATGCCAGGGAAACAAAGGGCTATCGTTTATTTTTGTTTTTCGATTGTCGCTTTTTTTTGAACCATCAGGCGAACTTTGGAGAGGATACGGCCAGCTGTAAGGGGACGGAGGAGGCTGGATGTTTTTAACATCATGTGTGCAATCTATGAAGGTTGCACACTTGATGTTAAATTATTTTTTTAAAGCCTGATGGTCCAAAATATCTACTGCTTAGTGACCCTTTGTGTCGCGGTCACACAGATTTTCGTAATGGCGTTGCACACCAGTTTCTTGCTCTTGCTGTGAGCAAGAAACAGGTCATATCTCTAAGGAAGAAGAAAATTGCCAAGACTCTTTGGGTGCCAAAGAAGACAGGCACGAAATGGACAAGGAGGACCCTGGCATTTTGTGCAACCATTGGATCGTGGGATGAGTCTTTGAGCGCTCTGGATGACCCAAAGGCAGACGGTCAGGAGTTCTGGAACATCAGATGGTTTAAAGGTAGGCAGATATATTCTTTAAACCATATTTAAGCCCATTGCTTTTCCTTTGCATCATCAATGTGGTCCAGAAATGGAAGACATGTGTCATTTATTCTTTACTGGATCACAACATTTGACCTGATGCCAGGGAAACAAAGGGCTATGGTTTATTTTTGTTTTTCGATTGTCGCTTTTTTTGAACCATCAGGCGGACTTTGGAGAGGATACGGCCAGCTGTAAGGGGACGGAGGAGGCTGGATGTTTTTAACATCATGTGTGCAATCTATGAAGGTTGCACACCTGATGTTAAATTGTTTTTTAAAAGCCTGATGGTCCAAAATATCTACTGCTTAGTGACCCTTTGTGTTGCGGTCACACAGACTTTCGTATTGGCGTTGCACACCAGTTTCTTGCTCTTGCTGTGCGCAAGAAACAGGTCCTATCTCTAAGGAAGAAGAAAATTGCCAAGACTCTTTGGATGCAATGGAAGAGAGGCACTTAATGGACAAGGAGGACCCTGGCGTTTTGTGCAACCATTGGATCGTGGGATGAGTCTTTGAGCGCTCTGGATGACCCAAAGGCAGACGGTCAGGAGTTCTGGAACATCAGATGGTTTAAAGGTAGGCAGATATATTCTTTAAACCATATTTAAGCCCATTGCTTTTCCTTTGCATCATCAATGTGGTCCAAAATGGAAGACATGTGTCATTTATTCTTTACTGGATCACAACATTTGACCTGATGCCAGGGAAACAAAGGGCTATCGTTTATTTTTGTTTCTCGATTGTCGCTTTTTTTGAACCATCAGGCGGACTTTGGAGAGGATACGGCCAGCTGTAAGGGGACGGAGGAGGCTGGATGTTTTTAACATCATGTGTGCAATCTGTGAAGGTTCCACACTTGATGTTAAATAAAATTCTTAAAGCCTGATGGTCCAAAATATCTACTGCTTAGTGACCCTTTGTGTCGTGGTCACAGAGACTTTTCGTATTGGCGTTGCACACCAGTTTCTTGCTCTTGCTGTGAGCAAGAAACAGGTCATATCTCTAAGGAAGAAGAAAATTGCCAAGACTCTTTGGGTGCCAAAGAAGACAGGCACTTAATGGACAAGGAGGACCCTGGCGTTTTGTGCAACCATTGGATCGTGGGATGAGTCTTTGAGCGCTCTGGATGACCCAAAGGCAGACGGTCAGGAGTTCTGGAACATCAGATGGTTTAAAGGTAGGCAGATATATTCTTTAAACCATATTTAAGCCCATTGCTTTTCCTTTGCATCATCAATGTGGTCCAAAATGGAAGACATGTGTCATTTATTCTTTACTGGATCACAACATTTGACCTGATGCCAGGGAAACAAAGGGCTTAAATATGGTTTAAAGAATAATTTTAATCGTTTTAATCGTTTTAATAATTTTAATCATTTTTCGATTGTCGCTTTTTTTGAACCATCAGGCGGACTTTGGAGAGGATACGGCCAGCTGTAAGGGGACGGAGGAGGCTGGATGTTTTTAACATCATGTGTGTAATCTATGAAGGTTGCACACTTGATGTTAAATTATTTTTTTAAAGCCTGATGGTATAAAATATCTACTGCTTAGTGGCGCTTTATGTCGCGGTCACACAGACTTTCGTATTGGCGTTGCACACCAGTTTCTTGCTCTTGCTGTGAGCAAGAAACAGGTCATATCCCTAAGGAAGAAGAAAATTGCCAAGACTCTTTGGGTGCCAAAGAAGACAGGCACGAAATGGACAAGGAGGACCCTGGCATTTTGTGCAACCATTGGATTGTGGGATGAGTCTTTGAGCGCTCTGGATGACCCAAAGGCAGACGGTCAGGAGTTCTGGAACATCAGTTGGTTTAAAGGTAGGCAGATAAATTCTTTAAACCATATTTAAGCCCATTGCTTTCCCCTTGCATCATCAATGTGATCCAGAAATGGAAGACATGCGTCATTTATTCTTTACTGGATCACAACATTTGACCTGATGCCAGGGAAACAAAGGGCTATCGTTTATTTTTGTTTTTCGATTGTCGCTTTTTTTGAACCATCAGGCGAACTTTGGAGAGGATGCGGCCAGCTGTAAGGGGACGGAGGAGGCTGGATGTTTTTAACATCATGTGTGCAATCTATGAAGGTTGCACACTTGATGTTAAATTATTTTTTTAAAGCCTGATGGTCCAAAATATCTACTGCTTAGTGACTCTTTGTGTCGCGGTCACACAGACTTTCGTATTGGCGTTGCACACCAGTTTCTTGCTCTTGCTGTGAGCAAGAAACAGGTCATATCTCTAAGGAAGAAGAAATTTGCCAAGACTCTTTGGGTGCCAAAGAAGACAGGCACTTAATGGACAAGGAGGACCCTGGCGTTTTGTGCAACCATTGGATCGTGGGATGAGTCTTTGAGCGCTCTTGATGACCCAAAGGCAGACGGTCAGGAGTTATGGAACATCAGATGGTTTAAAGGTAGGCAGATATATTCTTTAAACCATATTTAAGCCCATTGCTTTTCCTTTGCATCATCAATGTGGTCCAGAAATGGAAGACATGTGTCATTTATTCTTTACTGGATCACAACATTTGACCTGATGCCAGGGAAACAAAGGGCTATCATTTATTTTCATTTTTTCGATTGTCGTTTTTTTTGAACCATCAGGCGGACTTTGGAGAGGATACGGCTAGCCGTAAGAGGACGGAGGAGGCTGGATGTTTTTAACATCATGTGTGCAATCTATGAAGGTTGCACACTTGATGTTAAATTATTTTTTTAAAGCCTGATGGTCCAAAATATCTACTGCTTAGTGACCCTTTGTGTAAAGGTCACAGAGACTTTTCGTATTGGCGTTGCACACCAGTTTCTTGCTCTTGCTGTGAGCAAGAAACAGGTCATATCTCTTAGGAAGAAGAAAATTGCCAAGACTCTTTAAGTGCTAAAGAAGACAGGCACTTAATGGACAAGGAGGACCCTGGCGTTTTGTGCAACCATTGGATCGTGGGATGAGTCTTTGAGCGCTCTGGATGACCCAAAAGCAGACAGTCAGGAGTTCTGGAACATCAGATGGTTTAAAGGTAGGCAGATATATTCTTTAAACCATATTTAAGCCCATTGCTTTTCCTTTGCATCATCAATGTGGTCCAGAAAAGGAAGACATGTGTCATTTATTCTTTACTGGATCACAACATTTGACCTGATGCCAGGGAAACAAAGGGCTATCGTTTATTTTTGTTTTTCGATTGTCGCTTTTTTTGAACCATCAGGCGGACTTTGGAGAGGATACGGCCAGCTGTAAGGGGACGGAGGAGGCTGGATGTTTTTAACATCATGTGTGCAATCTATGAAGGTTGCACACTTGATGTTAAATTGTTTTTTTAAAGCCTGATGGTCCAAAATATCTACTGCTTAGTGACCCTTTGTGTCGCGGTCACACAGATTTTCGTATTGGCATTGCACACCAGTTTCTTGCTCTTGCTGTAAGAAAGAAACAGGTCATATCTCTAAGGAAGAAGAAAATTGCCAAGACTCTTTGGGTGCCAAAGAAGACAGGCACTTAATGGACAAGGAGGACCCTGGCGTTTTGTGCAACCATTGGATCGTGGGATGAGTCTTTGAGCGCTCTGGATGACCCAAAGGCAGACGGTCAGGAGTTCTGGAACATCAGATGGTTTAAAGGTAGGCAGATATATTCTTTAAACCATATTTAAGCCCATTGCTTTTCCTTTGCATCATCAATGTGGTCCAAAATGGAAGACATGTGTCATTTATTCTTTACTGGATCACAACATTTGACCTGATGCCAGGGAAACAAAGGGCTATCGTTTATTTTTGTTTTTCGATTGTCGCTTTTTTTGAACCATCAGGCGAACTTTGGAGAGGATACGGCCAGCTGTAAGGGGACGGAGGAGGCTGGATGTTTTTAACATCACGTGTGCAATCTATGAAGGTTGCACACTTGATGTTAAATTATTTTTTTAAAGCCTGATGGTCCAAAATATCTACTGCTTAGTGACCCTTTGTATCGCGGTCACACAGACTTTCGTATTGGCGTTGCACACCAGTTTCTTGCTCTTGCTGTGAGCAAGAAACAGGTCATATCTCTAAGGAAGAAGAAAATTGCCAAGACTCTTTGGGTGCCAAAGAAGACAGGCACTTAATGGACAAGGAGGACCCTGGCGTTTTGTGCAACCATTGGATCGTGGGATGAGTCTTTGAGCGCTCTGGATGACCCAAAGGCAGACGGTCAGGAGTTCTGGAACATCAGATGGTTTAAAGGTAGGCAGATATATTCTTTAAACCATATTTAAGCCCATTGCTTTTCCTTTGCATCATCAATGTGGTCCAAAATGGAAGACATGTGTCATTTATTCTTTACTGGATCACAACATTTGACCTGATGCCAGGGAAACAAAGGGCTATCGTTTATTTTTGTTTTTCGATTGTCGCTTTTTTTTGAACCATCAGGCGAACTTTGGAGAGGATACGGCCAGCTGTAAGGGGACGGAGGAGGCTGGATGTTTTTAACATCATGTGTGCAATCTATGAAGGTTGCACACTTGATGTTAAATTATTTTTTTAAAGCCTGATGGTCCAAAATATCTACTGCTTAGTGACCCTTTGTGTCGCGGTCACACAGACTTTCGTATTGGCGTTGCACACCAGTTTCTTGCTCTTGCTGTGAGCAAGAAACAGGTCATATCTCTAAGGAAGAAGAAATTTGCCAAGACTCTTTGGGTGCCAAAGAAGACAGGCACGAAATGGTCAAGGAGGACCCTGGCATTTTGAGCAACCATTGGATCGTGGGATGAGTCTTTGAGCGCTCTGGATGACCCAAAGGCAGACGGTCAGGAGTTCTGGAACATCAGATGGTTTAAAGGTAGGCAGATATATTCTTTAAACCATATTTAAGCCCATTGCTTTTCCTTTGCATCATCAATGTGGTCCAGAAATGGAAGACATGTGTCATTTATTCTTTACTGGATCACAACATTTGACCTGATGCCAGGGAAACAAAGGGCTATCGTTTATTTTTGTTTCTCGATTGTCGCTTTTTTTGAACCATCAGGCGGACTTTGGAGAGGATACGGCCAGCTGTAAGGGGACGGAGGAGGCTGGATGTTTTTAACATCATGTGTGCAATCTGTGAAGGTTCCACACTTGATGTTAAATAAAATTTTTAAAGCCTGATGGTCCAAAATATCTACTGCTTAGTGACCCTTTGTGTCGTGGTCACAGAGTCTTTTCGTATTGGCGTTGCACACCAGTTTCTTGCTCTTGCTGTGAGCAAGACACAGGTCATATCTCTAAGGAAGAAGAAAATTGCCAAGACTCTTTGGGTGCCAAAGAAGACAGGCACGAAATGGACAAGGAGGACCCTGGCATTTTTTGCAACCATTGGATCGTGGGATGAGTCTTTGAGCGCTCTGGATGACCCAAAGGCAGACGGTCAGGAGTTTTGGAACATCAGATGGTTTAAAGGTAGGCAGATAAATTCTTTAAACAATATTTATGTTCATTGCTTTTTTCTCTTGCATTATCAATGTGATCCAGAAATGGAAGACTTGTCATTTATTCTTTACTGGATCACAACATTTGACCTGATGCCAGGGAAAGAAAGGGCTATCGTTTATTTTTTTTTTTCGATTGTCGCTTTTTTTGAACCATCAGGCGGACTTTGGAGAGGATACGGACAGCTGTAAGGGGACGGAGGAGGCTGGATGTTTTTAACATCATGTGTGCAATCTATGAAGGTTGCACACTTGATGTTAAATTAATTTTTTAAAGCCTGATGGTCCAAAATATCTACTGCTTAGTGACCCTTTGTATCGCGGTCACACAGACTTTCGTATTGGCGTTGCACACCAGTTTCTTGCTCTTGCTGTGAGCAAGAAACAGGTCATATCTCTAAGGAAGAAGAAAATTGCCAAGACTCTTTGGGTGCCAAAGAAGACAGGCACTTAATGGACAAGGAGGACCCTGGCGTTTTGTGCAACCATTGGATCGTGGGATGAGTCTTTGAGCGCTCTGGATGACCCAAAGGCAGACGGTCAGGAGTTCTGGAACATCAGATGGTTTAAAGGTAGGCAGATATATTCTTTAATCCATATTTAAGCCCATTGCTTTTCCTTTGCATCATCAATGTGGTCCAGAAATGGAAGACATGTGTCATTTATTCTTTACTGGATCACAACATTTGACCTGATGCCAGGGAAACAAAGGGCTATCATTTATTTTCGTTTTTCGATTGTCGTTTTTTTTTTAACCATCAGGCGGACTTTGGAGAGGATACGGCCAGCTGTAAGGGGACGGAGGAGGCTGGATGTTTTAACATCATGTGTGCAATCTGTGAAGGTTCCACACTTGATGTTAAATAAAATTTTTAAAGCCTGATGGTCCAAAATATCTACTGCTTAGTGACCCTTTGTGTTGCGGTCACACAGACTTTCGTATTGGCGTTGCACACCAGTTTCTTGCTCTTGCTGTGAGCAAGAAACAGGTCATATCTCTAAGGAAGAAGAAAATTGCCAAGACTCTTTGGGTGCCAAAGCAGACAGGCACGAAATGGTCAAGGAGGACCCTGGCGTTTTGAGCAACCATTGGATCGTGGGATGAGTCTTTGAGCGCTCTGGATGACCCAAAGGCAGACGGTCAGGAGTTCTGGAACATCAGATGGTTTAAAGGTAGGCAGATATATTCTTTAATCCATATTTAAGCCCATTGCTTTTCCTTTGCATCATCAATGTGGTCCAGAAATGGAAGACATGTGTCATTTATTCTTTACTGGATCACAACATTTGACCTGATGCCAGGGAAAGAAAGGGCTATCATTTATTTTCGTTTTTCGGTTGTCGTTTTTTTTTGAACCATCAGGCGGACTTTGGAGAGGATAGGGCCAGCTGTAAGGGGACGGAGGAGGCTGGATGTTTTTAACTTCATGTGTGCAATCTGTGAAGGTTCCACACTTGATGTTAAATAAAATTTTTAAAGCCTGATGGTCCAAAATATCTACTGCTTAGTGACCCTTTGTGTTGCGGTCACACAGACTTTCGTATTGGCGTTGCACACCAGTTTCTTGCTCTTGCTGTGAGCAAGAAACAGGTCATATCTCTAAGGAAGAAGAAAATTGCCAAGACTCTTTGGGTGCCAAAGAAGACAGGCACGAAATGGTCAAGGAGGACCCTGGCATTTTGAGCAACCATTGGATCGTGGGATGAGTCTTTGAGCGCTCTGGATGACCCAAAGGCAGACGGTCAGGAGTTCTGGAACATCAGATGGTTTAAAGGTAGGCAGATATATTCTTTAAACCATATTTAAGCCCATTGCTTTTCCTTTGCATCATCAATGTGGTCCAGAAATGGAAGACATGTGTCATTTATTCTTTACTGGATCACAACATTTGATCTGATGCCAGGGAAACAAAGGGCTATGGTTTATTTTTGTTTTTCGATTGTCGCTTTTTTTGAACCATCAGGCGGACTTTGGAGAGGATACGGCCAGCTGTAAGGGGACGGAGGAGGCTGGATGTTTTTAACATCATGTGTGCAATCTATGAAGGTTGCACACTTTATGTTAAATAATTTTTTAAAGCCTGATGGTCCAAAATATCTACTGCTTAGTGACCCTTTGTATCGCGGTCACACAGACTTTCGTATTGGCGTTGCACACCAGTTTCTTGCTCTTGCTGTGAGCAAGAATCAGGTCATATCTCTTAGGAAGAAGAAAATTGCCAAGACTCTTTGGGTGCCAAAGAAGACAGGCACTTAATGGACAAGGAGGACTCTGGCGTTTTGTGCAACCATTGGATCGTGGGATGAGTCTTTGAGCGCTCTAGATGACCCAAAGGCAGACGGTCAGGAGTTCTGGAACATCAGATGGTTTAAAGGTAGGCAGATATATTCTTTAAACCATATTTAAGCCCATTGCTTTTCCTTTGCATCATCAATGTGGTCCAAAATGGAAGACATGTGTCATTTATTCTTTACTGGATCACAACATTTGACCTGATGCCAGGGAAACAAAGGGCTATCGTTTATTTTTGTTTTTCGATTGTCGCTTTTTTTTGAACCATCAGGCGAACTTTGGAGAGGATACGGCCAGCTGTAAGGGGACGGAGGAGGCTGGATGTTTTTAACATCATGTGTGCAATCTATGAAGGTTGCACACTTGATGTTAAATAATTTTTTTAAAGCCTGATGGTCCAAAATATCTACTGCTTAGTGACCCTTTGTGTCGTGGTCACACAGATTTTCGTAATGGCATTGCACACCAGTTTCTTGCTCTTGCTGTGAGCAAGAAACTGGTCATATCTCTAAGGAAGAAGAAAATTGCCAAGACTCTTTGGGTGCCAAAGAAGACAGGTACGAAATGGACAAGGAGGACCCTGGCATTTTGTGCAACCATTGGATCGTGGGATGAGTCTTTGAGCGCTCTGGATGACCCAAAGGCAGACGGTCAGGAGTTCTGGAACATCAGATGGTTTAAAGGTAGGCAGATATATTCTTTAAACCATATTTAAGCCCATTGCTTTTCCTTTGCATCATCAATGTGGTCCAGAAATGGAAGACATGTGTCATTTATTCTTTACTGGATCACAACATTTGACCTGATGCCAGGGAAACAAAGGGCTATCATTTATTTTCGTTTTTCGATTGTCGTTTTTTTTTGAACCATCAGGCGGACTTTGGAGAGGATACGGCCAGCTGTAAGGGGACGGAGGAGGCTGGATGTTTTTAACATCATGTGTGCAATCTGTGAAGGTTCCACACTTGATGTTAAATAAAATTTTTAAAGCCTGATGGTCCAAAATATCTACTGCTTAGTGACCCTTTGTATCGCGGTCACACAGACTTTCGTATTGGCGTTGCACACCAGTTTCTTGCTCTTGCTGTGAGCAAGAAACAGGTCATATCTCTAAGGAAGAAGAAAATTGCCAAGACTCTTTGGGTGCCAAAGAAGACAGGCACGAAATGGACAAGGAGGACCCTGGCATTTTGTGCAACCATTGGATCGTGGGATGAGTCTTTGAGCGCTCTGGATGACCCAAAGGCAGACGGTCAGGAGTTCTGGAACATCAGATGGTTTAAAGGTAGGCAGATATATTCTTTAATCCATATTTAAGCCCATTGCTTTTCCTTTGCATCATCAATGTGGTCCAGAAATGGAAGACATGTGTCATTTATTCTTTACTGGATCACAACATTTGACCTGATGCCAGGGAAACAAAGGGCTATCATTTATTTTCGTTTTTCGATTGTCGTTTTTTTTTTAACCATCAGGCGGACTTTGGAGAGGATACGGCCAGCTGTAAGGGGACGGAGGAGGCTGGATGTTTTTAACATCATGTGTGCAATCTGTGAAGGTTCCACACTTGATGTTAAATAAAATTTTTAAAGCCTGATGGTCCAAAATATCTACTGCTTAGTGACCCTTTGTGTCGTGGTCACAGAGACTTTTCGTATTGGAGTTGCACACCAGTTTCTTGCTCTTGCTGTGAGCAAGAAACAGGTCATATCTCTAAGGAAGAAGAAAATTGCCAAGACTCTTTGGGTGCCAAAGAAGACAGGCACGAAATGGACAAGGAGGACCCTGGCATTTTGAGCAACCATTGGATCGTGGGATGAGTCTTTGAGCGCTCTGGATGACCCAAAGGCAGACGGTCAGGAGTTCTGGAACATCAGATGGTTTAAAGGTAGGCAGATATATTCTTTAAACAATATTTATGTTTATTGCTTTTTTCTCTTGCATCATCAATGTGGTCCAGAAATGGAAGACATGTGTCATTTATTCTTTACTGGATCACAACATTTGACCTGATGCCAGGGAAAGAAAGGGCTATCGTTTATTTTCATTTTTCGATTGTCGTTTTTTTTGAACCATCAGGCGAACTTTGGAGAGGATACGGCCAGCTGTAAGGGGACGGAGGAGGCTGGATGTTTTTAACATCATGTGTGCAATCTATGAAGGTTGTACACTTGATGTTAAATTATTTTTTTAAAGCCTGATGGTCCAAAATATCTACTGCTTAGTGACCCTTTGTGTCGCGGTCACACAGACTTTCGTATTGGCGATGCACACCAGTTTCTTGCTCTTGCTGTGAGCAAGAAACAGGTCATATCTCTAAGGAAGAAGAAAATTGCCAAGAGTATTTGGGTGCCAAAGAAGACAGGCACTTAATGGACAAGGAGAACCCTGGCGTTTTGTGCAACCATTGGATCGTGGGATGAGTCTTTGAGCGCTCTGGATGACCCAAAAGCAGACGGTCAGGAGTTCTGGAACATCAGATGGTTTAAAGGTAGGCAGATATATTCTTTAATCCATATTTAAGCCCATTGCTTTTCCTTTGCATCATCAATGTGGTCCAGAAATGGAAGACATGTGTCATTTATTCTTTACTGGATCACAACATTTGACCTGATGCCAGGGAAAGAAAGGGCTATCGCTTATTTTTGTTTTTCGATTGTCGCTTTTTTTGAACCATCAGGCGGACTTTGGAGAGGATACGGCCAGCTGTAAGGGGACGGAGGAGGCTGGATGTTTTTAACATCATGTGTGCAATCTATGAAGGTTGCACACTTGATATTAAATTATTTTTTTACAGCCTGATTGTCCAAAATATCTACTGCTTAGTGACCCTTTGTGTCACGGTCACACAGACTTTCGTATTGGCGTTGCACACCAGTTTCTTGCTCTTGCTGTGAGCAAGAAACAGGTCATATCTCTAAGGAAGAAGAAAATTGCCAAGACTCTTTTGGTGCCAAAGAAGACAGGCACTTAATGGACAAGGAGGACCCTGGCGTTTTGTGCAACCATTGGATCGTGGGATGAGTCTTTGAGCGCTCTGGATGACCCAAAGGCAGACGGTCAGGAGTTCTGGAACATCAGATGGTTTAAAGGTAGGCAGATATATTCTTTAATCCATATTTAAGCCGATTGCTTTTCCTTTGCATCATCAATGTGGTCCAGAAATGGAAGACATGTGTCATTTATTCTTTACTGGATCACAACATTTGACCTGATGCCAGGGAAACAAAGGGCTATCATTTATTTTCGTTTTTCGATTGTCGTTTTTTTTTGAACCATCAGGCGGACTTTGGAGAGGATACGGCCAGCTGTAAGGGGACGGAGGAGGCTGGATGTTTTTAACATCATGTGTGCAATCTGTGAAGGTTCCACACTTGATGTTAAATAAAATTTTTAAAGCCTGATGGTCCAAAATATCTACTGCTTAGTGACCCTTTGTGTTGCGGTCACACAGACTTTCGTATTGGCGTTGCACACCAGTTTCTTGCTCTTGCTGTGAGCAAGAAACAGGTCATATCTCTAAGGAAGAAGAAAATTGCCAAGACTCTTTGGGTGCCAAAGAAGACAGGCACGAAATGGTCAAGGAGGACCCTGGCATTTTGAGCAACCATTGGATCGTGGGATGAGTCTTTGAGCGCTCTGGATGACCCAAAGGCAGACGGTCAGGAGTTCTGGAACATCAGATGGTTTAAAGGTAGGCAGATAAATTCTTTAAACAATATTTATGTTCATTGCTTTTTTCTCTTGCATCATCAATGTGATCCAGAAATGGAAGACTTGTCATTTATTCTTTACTGGATCACAACATTTGACCTGATGCCAGGGAAAGAAAGGGCTATCATTTATTTTCGTTTTTCGATTGTCGTTTTTTTTTAACCATCAGGCGGACTTTGGAGAGGATACGGCCAGCTGTAAGGGGACGGAGGAGGCTGGATGTTTTTAACATCATGTGTGCAATCAATGAAGGTTGCACACTTGATGTTAAATTATTTTTTTAAAGCCTGATGGTCCAAAATATCTACTGCTTAGTGACCCTTTGTGTCGCGGTCACACAGTATGGCATTGCACACCAGTTTCTTGCTCTTGCTGTGAGAAAGAAACAGGTCATATCTCTAAGGAAGAAGAAAATTGCCAAGACTCTTTGGGTGCCAAAGAAGACAGGCACTTAATGGACAAGGAGAACCCTGGCGTTTTGTGCAACCATTGGATCGTGAGATGAGTCTTTGAGCGCTCTGGATGACCCAAAGGCAGACGGTCAGGAGTTCTGGAACATCAGATGGTTTAAAGGTAGGCAGATATATTCTTTAAACCATATTTAAGCCCATTGCTTTTCCTTTGCATCATCAATGTGGTCCAAAATGGAAGACATGTGTCATTTATTCTTTACTGGATCACAACATTTGACCTGATGCCAGGGAAACAAAGGGCTATCGTTTATTTTTGTTTTTCGATTGTCGCTTTTTTTGAACCATCAGGCGAACTTTGGAGAGGATACGGCCAGCTGTAAGGGGACGGAGGAGGCTGGATGTTTTTAACATCATGTGTGCAATCTATGAAGGTTGCACACTTGATGTTAAATTATTTTTTAAAGCCTGATGGTCCAAAATATCTACTGCTTAGTGACCCTTTGTATCGCGGTCACACAGACTTTCGTATTGGCGTTGCACACCAGTTTCTTGCTCTTGCTGTGAGCAAGAAACAGGTCATATCTCTAAGGAAGAAGAAAATTGCCAAGACTCTTTGGGTGCCAAAGAAGACAGGCACTTAATGGACAAGGAGGACCCTGGCGTTTTGTGCAACCATTGGATCGTGGGATGAGTCTTTGAGCGCTCTGGATGACCCAAAGGCAGACGGTCAGGAGTTCTGGAACATCAGATGGTTTAAAGGTAGGCAGATATATTCTTTAAACCATATTTAAGCCCATTGCTTTTCCTTTGCATCATCATTGTGGTCCAAAATGGAAGACATGTGTCATTTATTCTTTACTGGATCACAACATTTGACCTGATGCCAGGGAAACAAAGGGCTATCGTTTATTTTTGTTTTTCGATTGTCGCTTTTTTTTGAACCATCAGGCGAACTTTGGAGAGGATACGGCCAGCTGTAAGGGGACGGAGGAGGCTGGATGTTTTTAACATCATGTGTGCAATCTATGAAGGTTGCACACTTGATGTTAAATTATTTTTTTAAAGCCTGATGGTCCAAAATATCTACTGCTTAGTGACCCTTTGTGTCGTGGTCACAGAGACTTTTCGTATTGGCGTTGCACACCAGTTTCTTGCTCTTGCTGTGCGCAAGAAACAGGTCATATCTCTAAGGAAGAAGAAAATTGCCAAGACTCTTTGGGTGCCAAAGAAGACAGGCACGAAATGGACAAGGAGGACCCTGGCATTTTGAGCAACCATTGGATCGTGGGATGAGTCTTTGAGCGCTCTGGATGACCCAAAGGCAGACGGTCAGGAGTTCTGGAACATCAGATGGTTTAAAGGTAGGCAGATATATTCTTTAAACCATATTTAAGCCCATTGCTTTTCCTTTGCATCATCAATGTGGTCCAAAATGGAAGACATGTGTCATTTATTCTTTACTGGATCACAACATTTGACCTGATGCCAGGGAAACAAAGGGCTATCGTTTATTTTTGTTTTTCGATTGTCGCTTTTTTTGAACCATCAGGCGGACTTTGGAGAGGATACGGCCAGCTGTAAGGGGACGGAGGAGGCTGGATGTTTTTAACATCATGTGTGCAATCTATGAGGGTTGCACACTTGATGTTAAATTATTTTTTTAAAGCCTGATGGTCCAAAATATCTACTGCTTAGTGACCCTTTGTGTCGCGGTCACACAGATTTTCGTATTGGCGTTGCACACCAGTTTCTTGCTCTTGCTGTGAGCAAGAAACAGGTCATATCTCTAAGGAAGAAGAAAATTGCCAAGACTCTTTGGGTGCCAAAGAAGACAGGCACGAAATGGACAAGGAGGACCCTGGCATTTTGTGCAACCATTGGATCGTGGGATGAGTCTTTGAGCGCTCTGGATGACCCAAAGGCAGACGGTCAGGAGTTCTGGAACATCAGATGGTTTAAAGGTAGGCAGATATATTCTTTAAACCATATTTAAGCCCATTGCTTTTCCTTTGCATCATCAATGTGGTCCAGAAATGGAAGACATGTGTCATTTATTCTTTACTGGATCACAACATTTGACCTGATGCCAGGGAAACAAAGGGCTATGGTTTATTTTTGTTTTTCGATTGTCGCTTTTTTTGAACCATCAGGCGGACTTTGGAGAGGATACGGCCAGCTGTAAGGGGACGGAGGAGGCTGGATGTTTTTAACATCATGTGTGCAATCTATGAAGGTTGCACACTTGATGTTAAATTGTTTTTTAAAAGCCTGATGGTCCAAAATATCTACTGCTTAGTGACCCTTTGTGTCGCGGTCACACAGACTTTCGTATTGGCGTTGCACACCAGTTTCTTGCTCTTGCTGTGCGCAAGAAACAGGTCCTATCTCTAAGGAAGAAGAAAATTGCCAAGACTCTTTGGATGCAAGGGAAGAGAGGCACTTAATGGACAAGGAGGACCCTGGCGTTTTGTGCAACCATTGGATCGTGGGATGAGTCTTTGAGCGCTCTGGATGACCCAAAGGCAGACGGTCAGGAGTTCTGGAACATCAGATGGTTTAAAGGTAGGCAGATATATTCTTTAAACCATATTTAAGCCCATTGCTTTTCCTTTGCATCATCAATGTGGTCCAGAAATGGAATACATGTGTCATTTATTCTTTACTGGATCACAATATTTGACCTGATGCCAGGGAAACAAAGGGCTATTATTTATTTTCGTTTTTCGATTGTCGTTTTTTTTGAACCATCAGGCGGACTTTGGAGAGGATACGGCCAGCTGTAAGGGGACGGAGGAGGCTGGATGTTTTTAACATCATGTGTGCAATCTGTGAAGGTTCCACACTTGATGTTAAATAAAATTTTTAAAGCCTGATGGTCCAAAATATCTACTGCTTAGTGACCCTTTGTGTTGCGGTCACACAGACTTTCGTATTGGCGTTGCACACCAGTTTCTTGCTCTTGCTGTGAGCAAGAAACAGGTCATATCTCTAAGGAAGAAGAAAATTGCCAAGACTCTTTGGGTGCCAAAGAAGACAGGCACGAAATGGTCAAGGAGGACCCTGGCATTTTGAGCAACCATTGGATCGTGGGATGAGTCTTTGAGCGCTCTGGATGACCCAAAGGCAGACGGTCAGGAGTTCTGGAACATCAGATGGTTTAAAGGTAGGCAGATATATTCTTTAAACCATATTTAAGCCCATTGCTTTTCCTTTGCATCATCAATGTGGTCCAAAATGGAAGACATGTGTCATTTATTCTTTACTGGATCACAACATTTGACCTGATGCCAGGGAAACAAAGGGCTATCGTTTATTTTTGTTTTTCGATTGTCGCTTTTTTTGAACCATCAGGCGAACTTTGGAGAGGATACTGCCAGCTGTAAGGGGACGGAGGAGGCTGGATGTTTTTAACATCATGTGTGCAATCTATGAAGGTTGCACACTTTATGTTAAATAATTTTTTAAAGCCTGATGGTCCAAAATATCTACTGCTTAGTGACCCTTTGTATCGCGGTCACACAGACTTTTGTATTGGCGTTGCACACCAGTTTCTTGCTCTTGCTGTGAGCAAGAAACAGGTCATATCTCTAAGGAAGAAGAAAATTGCCAAGACTCTTTGGGTGCCAAAGAAGACAGGCACTTAATGGAGAAGGAGGACTCTGGCGTTTTGTGCAACCATTGGATCGTGGGATGAGTCTTTGAGCGCTCTAGATGACCCAAAGGCAGACGGTCAGGAGTTCTGGAACATCAGATGGTTTAAAGGTAGGCAGATATATTCTTTAAACCATATTTAAGCCCATTGCTTTTCCTTTGCATCATCAATGTGGTCCAAAATGGAAGACATGTGTCATTTATTCTTTACTGGATCACAACATTTGACCTGATGCCAGGGAAACAAAGGGCTATCGTTTATTTTTGTTTTTCGATTGTCGCTTTTTTTTGAACCATCAGGCGAACTTTGGAGAGGATACGGCCAGCTGTAAGGGGACGGAGGAGGCTGGATGTTTTTAACATCATGTGTGCAATCTATGAAGGTTGCACACTTGATGTTAAATAATTTTTTTAAAGCCTGATGGTCCAAAATATCTACTGCTTAGTGACCCTTTGTGTCGTGGTCACACAGATTTTCGTAATGGCGTTGCACACCAGTTTCTTGCTCTTGCTGTGAGCAAGAAACTGGTCATATCTCTAAGGAAGAAGAAAATTGCCAAGACTCTTTGGGTGCCAAAGAAGACAGGTACGAAATGGACAAGGAGGACCCTGGCATTTTGTGCAACCATTGGATCGTGGGATGAGTCTTTGAGCGCTCTGGATGACCCAAAGGCAGACGGTCAGGAGTTCTGGAACATCAGATGGTTTAAAGGTAGGCAGATATATTCTTTAAACCATATTTAAGCCCATTGCTTTTCCCTTGCATCATCAATGTGGTCCAGAAATGGAAGACATGTGTCATTTATTCTTTACTGGATCACAACATTTGACCTGATGCCAGGGAAACAAAGGGCTATCATTTATTTTCGTTTTTCGATTGTCGTTTTTTTTTGAACCATCAGGCGGACTTTGGAGAGGATACGGCCAGCTGTAAGGGGACGGAGGAGGCTGGATGTTTTTAACATCATGTGTGCAATCTGTGAAGGTTCCACACTTGATGTTAAATAAAATTTTTAAAGCCTGATGGTCCAAAATATCTACTGCTTAGTGACCCTTTGTGTCGTGGTCACAGAGACTTTTCGTATTGGAGTTGCACACCAGTTTCTTGCTCTTGCTGTGAGCAAGAAACAGGTCATATCTCTAAGGAAGAAGAAAATTGCCAAGACTCTTTGGGTGCCAAAGAAGACAGGCACGAAATGGACAAGGAGGACCCTGGCATTTTGAGCAACCATTGGATCGTGGGATGAGTCTTTGAGCGCTCTGGATGACCCAAAGGCAGACGGTCAGGAGTTCTGGAACATCAGATGGTTTAAAGGTAGGCAGATATATTCTTTAAACAATATTTATGTTTATTGCTTTTTTCTCTTGCATCATCAATGTGGTCCAGAAATGGAAGACATGTGTCATTTATTCTTTACTGGATCACAACATTTGACCTGATGCCAGGGAAAGAAAGGGCTATCGTTTATTTTCATTTTTCGATTGTCGTTTTTTTTGAACCATCAGGCGAACTTTGGAGAGGATACGGCCAGCTGTAAGGGGACGGAGGAGGCTGGATGTTTTTAACATCATGTGTGCAATCTATGAAGGTTGCACACTTGATGTTAAATTATTTTTTTAAAGCCTGATGGTCCAAAATATCTACTGCTTAGTGACCCTTTGTGTCGCGGTCACACAGACTTTCGTATTGGCGATGCACACCAGTTTCTTGCTCTTGCTGTGAGCAAGAAACAGGTCATATCTCTAAGGAAGAAGAAAATTGCCAAGAGTATTTGGGTGCCAAAGAAGACAGGCACTTAATGGACAAGGAGAACCCTGGCGTTTTGTGCAACCATTGGATCGTGGGATGAGTCTTTGAGCGCTCTGGATGACCCAAAAGCAGACGGTCAGGAGTTCTGGAACATCAGATGGTTTAAAGGTAGGCAGATATATTCTTTAATCCATATTTAAGCCCATTGCTTTTCCTTTGCATCATCAATGTGGTCCAGAAATGGAAGACATGTGTCATTTATTCTTTACTGGATCACAACATTTGACCTGATGCCAGGGAAAGAAAGGGCTATCGCTTATTTTTGTTTTTCGATTGTCGCTTTTTTTGAACCATCAGGCGGACTTTGGAGAGGATACGGCCAGCTGTAAGGGGACAGAGGAGGCTGGATGTTTTTAACATCATGTGTGCAATCTATGAAGGTTGCACACTTGATATTAAATTATTTTTTTACAGCCTGATTGTCCAAAATATCTACTGCTTAGTGACCCTTTGTGTCACGGTCACACAGACTTTCGTATTGGCGTTGCACACCAGTTTCTTGCTCTTGCTGTGAGCAAGAAACAGGTCATATCTCTAAGGAAGAAGAAAATTGCCAAGACTCTTTTGGTGCCAAAGAAGACAGGCACTTAATGGACAAGGAGGACCCTGGCGTTTTGTGCAACCATTGGATCGTGGGATGAGTCTTTGAGCGCTCTGGATGACCCAAAGGCAGACGGTCAGGAGTTCTGGAACATCAGATGGTTTAAAGGTAGGCAGATATATTCTTTAATCCATATTTAAGCCGATTGCTTTTCCTTTGCATCATCAATGTGGTCCAGAAATGGAAGACATGTGTCATTTATTCTTTACTGGATCACAACATTTGACCTGATGCCAGGGAAACAAAGGGCTATCATTTATTTTCGTTTTTCGATTGTCGTTTTTTTTTGAACCATCAGGCGGACTTTGGAGAAGATACGGCCAGCTGTAAGGGGACGGAGGAGGCTGGATGTTTTTAACATCATGTGTGCAATCTATGAAGGTTCCACACTTGATGTTAAATAAAATTTTTAAAGCCTGATGGTCCAAAATATCTACTGCTTAGTGACCCTTTGTGTTGCGGTCACACAGACTTTCGTATTGGCGTTGCACACCAGTTTCTTGCTCTTGCTGTGAGCAAGAAACAGGTCATATCTCTAAGGAAGAAGAAAATTGCCAAGACTCTTTGGGTGCCAAAGAAGACAGGCACGAAATGGTCAAGGAGGACCCTGGCATTTTGAGCAACCATTGGATCGTGGGATGAGTCTTTGAGCGCTCTGGATGACCCAAAGGCAGACGGTCAGGAGTTCTGGAACATCAGATGGTTTAAAGGTAGGCAGATATATTCTTTAAACCATATTTAAGCCCATTGCTTTTCCTTTGCATCATCAATGTGGTCCAGAAATGGAAGACATGTGTCATTTATTCTTTACTGGATCACAACATTTGACCTGATGCCAGGGAAACAAAGGGCTATCATTTATTTTCGTTTTTCGATTGTCGCTTTTTTTGAACCATCAGGCGGACTTTGGAGAGGATACGGCCAGCTGTAAGGGGACGGAGGAGGCTGGATGTTTTTAACATCATGTGTGTAATCTATGAAGGTTGCACACTTGATGTTAAATTATTTTTTTAAAGCCTGATGGTATAAAATATCTACTGCTTAGTGGCGCTTTATGTCGCGGTCACACAGACTTTCGTATTGGCGTTGCACACCAGTTTCTTGCTCTTGCTGTGAGCAAGAAACAGGTCATATCCCTAAGGAAGAAGAAAATTGCCAAGACTCTTTGGGTGCCAAAGAAGACAGGCACGAAATGGACAAGGAGGACCCTGGCATTTTGTGCAACCATTGGATTGTGGGATGAGTCTTTGAGCGCTCTGGATGACCCAAAGGCAGACGGTCAGGAGTTCTGGAACATCAGTTGGTTTAAAGGTAGGCAGATAAATTCTTTAAACCATATTTAAGCCCATTGCTTTCCCCTTGCATCATCAATGTGATCCAGAAATGGAAGACATGCGTCATTTATTCTTTACTGGATCACAACATTTGACCTGATGCCAGGGAAACAAAGGGCTATCGTTTATTTTTGTTTTTCGATTGTCGCTTTTTTTGAACCATCAGGCGAACTTTGGAGAGGATGCGGCCAGCTGTAAGGGGACGGAGGAGGCTGGATGTTTTTAACATCATGTGTGCAATCTATGAAGGTTGCACACTTGATGTTAAATTATTTTTTTAAAGCCTGATGGTCCAAAATATCTACTGCTTAGTGACCCTTTGTGTCGCGGTCACACAGACTTTCGTATTGGCGTTGCACACCAGTTTCTTGCTCTTGCTGTGAGCAAGAAACAGGTCATATCTCTAAGGAAGAAGAAATTTGCCAAGACTCTTTGGGTGCCAAAGAAGACAGGCACTTAATGGACAAGGAGGACCCTGGCGTTTTGTGCAACCATTGGATCGTGGGATGAGTCTTTGAGCGCTCTTGATGACCCAAAGGCAGACGGTCAGGAGTTATGGAACATCAGATGGTTTAAAGGTAGGCAGATATATTCTTTAAACCATATTTAAGCCCATTGCTTTTCCTTTGCATCATCAATGTGGTCCAGAAATGGAAGACATGTGTCATTTATTCTTTACTGGATCACAACATTTGACCTGATGCCAGGGAAACAAAGGGCTATCATTTATTTTCATTTTTTCGATTGTCGTTTTTTTTGAACCATCAGGCGGACTTTGGAGAGGATACGGCTAGCCGTAAGAGGACGGAGGAGGCTGGATGTTTTTAACATCATGTGTGCAATCTATGAAGGTTGCACACTTGATGTTAAATTATTTTTTTAAAGCCTGATGGTCCAAAATATCTACTGCTTAGTGACCCTTTGTGTAAAGGTCACAGAGACTTTTCGTATTGGCGTTGCACACCAGTTTCTTGCTCTTGCTGTGAGCAAGAAACAGGTCATATCTCTTAGGAAGAAGAAAATTGCCAAGACTCTTTAAGTGCTAAAGAAGACAGGCACTTAATGGACAAGGAGGACCCTGGCGTTTTGTGCAACCATTGGATCGTGGGATGAGTCTTTGAGCGCTCTGGATGACCCAAAAGCAGACAGTCAGGAGTTCTGGAACATCAGATGGTTTAAAGGTAGGCAGATATATTCTTTAAACCATATTTAAGCCCATTGCTTTTCCTTTGCATCATCAATGTGGTCCAGAAAAGGAAGACATGTGTCATTTATTCTTTACTGGATCACAACATTTGACCTGATGCCAGGGAAACAAAGGGCTATCGTTTATTTTTGTTTTTCGATTGTCGCTTTTTTTGAACCATCAGGCGGACTTTGGAGAGGATACGGCCAGCTGTAAGGGGACGGAGGAGGCTGGATGTTTTTAACATCATGTGTGCAATCTATGAAGGTTGCACACTTGATGTTAAATTGTTTTTTTAAAGCCTGATGGTCCAAAATATCTACTGCTTAGTGACCCTTTGTGTCGCGGTCACACAGATTTTCGTATTGGCATTGCACACCAGTTTCTTGCTCTTGCTGTAAGAAAGAAACAGGTCATATCTCTAAGGAAGAAGAAAATTGCCAAGACTCTTTGGGTGCCAAAGAAGACAGGCACTTAATGGACAAGGAGGACCCTGGCGTTTTGTGCAACCATTGGATCGTGGGATGAGTCTTTGAGCGCTCTGGATGACCCAAAGGCAGACGGTCAGGAGTTCTGGAACATCAGATGGTTTAAAGGTAGGCAGATATATTCTTTAAACCATATTTAAGCCCATTGCTTTTCCTTTGCATCATCAATGTGGTCCAAAATGGAAGACATGTGTCATTTATTCTTTACTGGATCACAACATTTGACCTGATGCCAGGGAAACAAAGGGCTATCGTTTATTTTTGTTTTTCGATTGTCGCTTTTTTTGAACCATCAGGCGAACTTTGGAGAGGATACGGCCAGCTGTAAGGGGACGGAGGAGGCTGGATGTTTTTAACATCACGTGTGCAATCTATGAAGGTTGCACACTTGATGTTAAATTATTTTTTTAAAGCCTGATGGTCCAAAATATCTACTGCTTAGTGACCCTTTGTATCGCGGTCACACAGACTTTCGTATTGGCGTTGCACACCAGTTTCTTGCTCTTGCTGTGAGCAAGAAACAGGTCATATCTCTAAGGAAGAAGAAAATTGCCAAGACTCTTTGGGTGCCAAAGAAGACAGGCACTTAATGGACAAGGAGGACCCTGGCGTTTTGTGCAACCATTGGATCGTGGGATGAGTCTTTGAGCGCTCTGGATGACCCAAAGGCAGACGGTCAGGAGTTCTGGAACATCAGATGGTTTAAAGGTAGGCAGATATATTCTTTAAACCATATTTAAGCCCATTGCTTTTCCTTTGCATCATCAATGTGGTCCAAAATGGAAGACATGTGTCATTTATTCTTTACTGGATCACAACATTTGACCTGATGCCAGGGAAACAAAGGGCTATCGTTTATTTTTGTTTTTCGATTGTCGCTTTTTTTTGAACCATCAGGCGAACTTTGGAGAGGATACGGCCAGCTGTAAGGGGACGGAGGAGGCTGGATGTTTTTAACATCATGTGTGCAATCTATGAAGGTTGCACACTTGATGTTAAATTATTTTTTTAAAGCCTGATGGTCCAAAATATCTACTGCTTAGTGACCCTTTGTGTCGCGGTCACACAGACTTTCGTATTGGCGTTGCACACCAGTTTCTTGCTCTTGCTGTGAGCAAGAAACAGGTCATATCTCTAAGGAAGAAGAAATTTGCCAAGACTCTTTGGGTGCCAAAGAAGACAGGCACGAAATGGTCAAGGAGGACCCTGGCATTTTGAGCAACCATTGGATCGTGGGATGAGTCTTTGAGCGCTCTGGATGACCCAAAGGCAGACGGTCAGGAGTTCTGGAACATCAGATGGTTTAAAGGTAGGCAGATATATTCTTTAAACCATATTTAAGCCCATTGCTTTTCCTTTGCATCATCAATGTGGTCCAGAAATGGAAGACATGTGTCATTTATTCTTTACTGGATCACAACATTTGACCTGATGCCAGGGAAACAAAGGGCTATCGTTTATTTTTGTTTCTCGATTGTCGCTTTTTTTGAACCATCAGGCGGACTTTGGAGAGGATACGGCCAGCTGTAAGGGGACGGAGGAGGCTGGATGTTTTTAACATCATGTGTGCAATCTGTGAAGGTTCCACACTTGATGTTAAATAAAATTTTTAAAGCCTGATGGTCCAAAATATCTACTGCTTAGTGACCCTTTGTGTCGTGGTCACAGAGTCTTTTCGTATTGGCGTTGCACACCAGTTTCTTGCTCTTGCTGTGAGCAAGACACAGGTCATATCTCTAAGGAAGAAGAAAATTGCCAAGACTATTTGGGTGCCAAAGAAGACAGGCACGAAATGGACAAGGAGGACCCTGGCATTTTTTGCAACCATTGGATCGTGGGATGAGTCTTTGAGCGCTCTGGATGACCCAAAGGCAGACGGTCAGGAGTTTTGGAACATCAGATGGTTTAAAGGTAGGCAGATAAATTCTTTAAACAATATTTATGTTCATTGCTTTTTTCTCTTGCATTATCAATGTGATCCAGAAATGGAAGACTTGTCATTTATTCTTTACTGGATCACAACATTTGACCTGATGCCAGGGAAAGAAAGGGCTATCGTTTATTTTTTTTTTTCGATTGTCGCTTTTTTTGAACCATCAGGCGGACTTTGGAGAGGATACGGACAGCTGTAAGGGGACGGAGGAGGCTGGATGTTTTTAACATCATGTGTGCAATCTATGAAGGTTGCACACTTGATGTTAAATTAATTTTTTAAAGCCTGATGGTCCAAAATATCTACTGCTTAGTGACCCTTTGTATCGCGGTCACACAGACTTTCGTATTGGCGTTGCACACCAGTTTCTTGCTCTTGCTGTGAGCAAGAAACAGGTCATATCTCTAAGGAAGAAGAAAATTGCCAAGACTCTTTGGGTGCCAAAGAAGACAGGCACTTAATGGACAAGGAGGACCCTGGCGTTTTGTGCAACCATTGGATCGTGGGATGAGTCTTTGAGCGCTCTGGATGACCCAAAGGCAGACGGTCAGGAGTTCTGGAACATCAGATGGTTTAAAGGTAGGCAGATATATTCTTTAATCCATATTTAAGCCCATTGCTTTTCCTTTGCATCATCAATGTGGTCCAGAAATGGAAGACATGTGTCATTTATTCTTTACTGGATCACAACATTTGACCTGATGCCAGGGAAACAAAGGGCTATCATTTATTTTCGTTTTTCGATTGTCGTTTTTTTTTTAACCATCAGGCGGACTTTGGAGAGGATACGGCCAGCTGTAAGGGGACGGAGGAGGCTGGATGTTTTTAACATCATGTGTGCAATCTGTGAAGGTTCCACACTTGATGTTAAATAAAATTTTTAAAGCCTGATGGTCCAAAATATCTACTGCTTAGTGACCCTTTGTGTTGCGGTCACACAGACTTTCGTATTGGCGTTGCACACCAGTTTCTTGCTCTTGCTGTGAGCAAGAAACAGGTCATATCTCTAAGGAAGAAGAAAATTGCCAAGACTCTTTGGGTGCCAAAGCAGACAGGCACGAAATGGTCAAGGAGGACCCTGGCGTTTTGAGCAACCATTGGATCGTGGGATGAGTCTTTGAGCGCTCTGGATGACCCAAAGGCAGACGGTCAGGAGTTCTGGAACATCAGATGGTTTAAAGGTAGGCAGATATATTCTTTAATCCATATTTAAGCCCATTGCTTTTCCTTTGCATCATCAATGTGGTCCAGAAATGGAAGACATGTGTCATTTATTCTTTACTGGATCACAACATTTGACCTGATGCCAGGGAAAGAAAGGGCTATCATTTATTTTCGTTTTTCGGTTGTCGTTTTTTTTTGAACCATCAGGCGGACTTTGGAGAGGATAGGGCCAGCTGTAAGGGGACGGAGGAGGCTGGATGTTTTTAACTTCATGTGTGCAATCTGTGAAGGTTCCACACTTGATGTTAAATAAAATTTTTAAAGCCTGATGGTCCAAAATATCTACTGCTTAGTGACCCTTTGTGTTGCGGTCACACAGACTTTCGTATTGGCGTTGCACACCAGTTTCTTGCTCTTGCTGTGAGCAAGAAACAGGTCATATCTCTAAGGAAGAAGAAAATTGCCAAGACTCTTTGGGTGCCAAAGAAGACAGGCACGAAATGGTCAAGGAGGACCCTGGCATTTTGAGCAACCATTGGATCGTGGGATGAGTCTTTGAGCGCTCTGGATGACCCAAAGGCAGACGGTCAGGAGTTCTGGAACATCAGATGGTTTAAAGGTAGGCAGATATATTCTTTAAACCATATTTAAGCCCATTGCTTTTCCTTTGCATCATCAATGTGGTCCAGAAATGGAAGACATGTGTCATTTATTCTTTACTGGATCACAACATTTGATCTGATGCCAGGGAAACAAAGGGCTATGGTTTATTTTTGTTTTTCGATTGTCGCTTTTTTTGAACCATCAGGCGGACTTTGGAGAGGATACGGCCAGCTGTAAGGGGACGGAGGAGGCTGGATGTTTTTAACATCATGTGTGCAATCTATGAAGGTTGCACACTTTATGTTAAATAATTTTTTAAAGCCTGATGGTCCAAAATATCTACTGCTTAGTGACCCTTTGTATCGCGGTCACACAGACTTTCGTATTGGCGTTGCACACCAGTTTCTTGCTCTTGCTGTGAGCAAGAATCAGGTCATATCTCTTAGGAAGAAGAAAATTGCCAAGACTCTTTGGGTGCCAAAGAAGACAGGCACTTAATGGACAAGGAGGACTCTGGCGTTTTGTGCAACCATTGGATCGTGGGATGAGTCTTTGAGCGCTCTAGATGACCCAAAGGCAGACGGTCAGGAGTTCTAGAACATCAGATGGTTTAAAGGTAGGCAGATATATTCTTTAAACCATATTTAAGCCCATTGCTTTTCCTTTGCATCATCAATGTGGTCCAAAATGGAAGACATGTGTCATTTATTCTTTACTGGATCACAACATTTGACCTGATGCCAGGGAAACAAAGGGCTATCGTTTATTTTTGTTTTTCGATTGTCGCTTTTTTTTGAACCATCAGGCGAACTTTGGAGAGGATACGGCCAGCTGTAAGGGGACGGAGGAGGCTGGATGTTTTTAACATCATGTGTGCAATCTATGAAGGTTGCACACTTGATGTTAAATAATTTTTTTAAAGCCTGATGGTCCAAAATATCTACTGCTTAGTGACCCTTTGTGTCGTGGTCACACAGATTTTCGTAATGGCGTTGCACACCAGTTTCTTGCTCTTGCTGTGAGCAAGAAACTGGTCATATCTCTAAGGAAGAAGAAAATTGCCAAGACTCTTTGGGTGCCAAAGAAGACAGGTACGAAATGGACAAGGAGGACCCTGGCATTTTGTGCAACCATTGGATCGTGGGATGAGTCTTTGAGCGCTCTGGATGACCCAAAGGCAGACGGTCAGGAGTTCTGGAACATCAGATGGTTTAAAGGTAGGCAGATATATTCTTTAAACCATATTTAAGCCCATTGCTTTTCCTTTGCATCATCAATGTGGTCCAGAAATGGAAGACATGTGTCATTTATTCTTTACTGGATCACAACATTTGACCTGATGCCAGGGAAACAAAGGGCTATCATTTATTTTCGTTTTTCGATTGTCGTTTTTTTTTGAACCATCAGGCGGACTTTGGAGAGGATACGGCCAGCTGTAAGGGGACGGAGGAGGCTGGATGTTTTTAACATCATGTGTGCAATCTGTGAAGGTTCCACACTTGATGTTAAATAAAATTTTTAAAGCCTGATGGTCCAAAATATCTACTGCTTAGTGACCCTTTGTATCGCGGTCACACAGACTTTCGTATTGGCGTTGCACACCAGTTTCTTGCTCTTGCTGTGAGCAAGAAACAGGTCATATCTCTAAGGAAGAAGAAAATTGCCAAGACTCTTTGGGTGCCAAAGAAGACAGGCACTTAATGGACAAGGAGGACCCTGGCGTTTTGTGCAACCATTGGATCGTGGGATGAGTCTTTGAGCGCTCTGGATGACCCAAAGGCAGACGGTCAGGAGTTCTGGAACATCAGATGGTTTAAAGGTAGGCAGATATATTCTTTAATCCATATTTAAGCCCATTGCTTTTCCTTTGCATCATCAATGTGGTCCAGAAATGGAAGACATGTGTCATTTATTCTTTACTGGATCACAACATTTGACCTGATGCCAGGGAAACAAAGGGCTATCATTTATTTTCGTTTTTCGATTGTCGTTTTTTTTTTAACCATCAGGCGGACTTTGGAGAGGATACGGCCAGCTGTAAGGGGACGGAGGAGGCTGGATGTTTTTAACATCATGTGTGCAATCTGTGAAGGTTCCACACTTGATGTTAAATAAAATTTTTAAAGCCTGATGGTCCAAAATATCTACTGCTTAGTGACCCTTTGTGTCGTGGTCACAGAGACTTTTCGTATTGGAGTTGCACACCAGTTTCTTGCTCTTGCTGTGAGCAAGAAACAGGTCATATCTCTAAGGAAGAAGAAAATTGCCAAGACTCTTTGGGTGCCAAAGAAGACAGGCACGAAATGGACAAGGAGGACCCTGGCATTTTGAGCAACCATTGGATCGTGGGATGAGTCTTTGAGCGCTCTGGATGACCCAAAGGCAGACGGTCAGGAGTTCTGGAACATCAGATGGTTTAAAGGTAGGCAGATATATTCTTTAAACAATATTTATGTTTATTGCTTTTTTCTCTTGCATCATCAATGTGGTCCAGAAATGGAAGACATGTGTCATTTATTCTTTACTGGATCACAACATTTGACCTGATGCCAGGGAAAGAAAGGGCTATCGTTTATTTTCATTTTTCGATTGTCGTTTTTTTTGAACCATCAGGCGAACTTTGGAGAGGATACGGCCAGCTGTAAGGGGACGGAGGAGGCTGGATGTTTTTAACATCATGTGTGCAATCTATGAAGGTTGTACACTTGATGTTAAATTATTTTTTTAAAGCCTGATGGTCCAAAATATCTACTGCTTAGTGACCCTTTGTGTCGCGGTCACACAGACTTTCGTATTGGCGATGCACACCAGTTTCTTGCTCTTGCTGTGAGCAAGAAACAGGTCATATCTCTAAGGAAGAAGAAAATTGCCAAGACTCTTTGGGTGCCAAAGAAGACAGGCACTTAATGGACAAGGAGAACCCTGGCGTTTTGTGCAACCATTGGATCGTGAGATGAGTCTTTGAGCGCTCTGGATGACCCAAAGGCAGACGGTCAGGAGTTCTGGAACATCAGATGCTTTAAAGGTAGGCAGATATATTCTTTAAACCATATTTAAGCCCATTGCTTTTCCTTTGCATCATCAATGTGGTCCAAAATGGAAGACATGTGTCATTTATTCTTTACTGGATCACAACATTTGACCTGATGCCAGGGAAACAAAGGGCTATCGTTTATTTTTGTTTTTCGATTGTCGCTTTTTTTGAACCATCAGGCGAACTTTGGAGAGGATACGGCCAGCTGTAAGGGGACGGAGGAGGCTGGATGTTTTTAACATCATGTGTGCAATCTATGAAGGTTGCACACTTGATGTTAAATTATTTTTTAAAGCCTGATGGTCCAAAATATCTACTGCTTAGTGACCCTTTGTATCGCGGTCACACAGACTTTCGTATTGGCGTTGCACACCAGTTTCTTGCTCTTGCTGTGAGCAAGAAACAGGTCATATCTCTAAGGAAGAAGAAAATTGCCAAGACTCTTTGGGTGCCAAAGAAGACAGGCACTTAATGGACAAGGAGGACCCTGGCGTTTTGTGCAACCATTGGATCGTGGGATGAGTCTTTGAGCGCTCTGGATGACCCAAAGGCAGACGGTCAGGAGTTCTGGAACATCAGATGGTTTAAAGGTAGGCAGATATATTCTTTAAACCATATTTAAGCCCATTGCTTTTCCTTTGCATCATCATTGTGGTCCAAAATGGAAGACATGTGTCATTTATTCTTTACTGGATCACAACATTTGACCTGATGCCAGGGAAACAAAGGGCTATCGTTTATTTTTGTTTTTCGATTGTCGCTTTTTTTTGAACCATCAGGCGAACTTTGGAGAGGATACGGCCAGCTGTAAGGGGACGGAGGAGGCTGGATGTTTTTAACATCATGTGTGCAATCTATGAAGGTTGCACACTTGATGTTAAATTATTTTTTTAAAGCCTGATGGTCCAAAATATCTACTGCTTAGTGACCCTTTGTGTCGTGGTCACAGAGACTTTTCGTATTGGCGTTGCACACCAGTTTCTTGCTCTTGCTGTGAGCAAGAAACAGGTCATATCTCTAAGGAAGAAGAAAATTGCCAAGACTCTTTGGGTGCCAAAGAAGACAGGCACGAAATGGACAAGGAGGACCCTGGCATTTTGAGCAACCATTGGATCGTGGGATGAGTCTTTGAGCGCTCTGGATGACCCAAAGGCAGACGGTCAGGAGTTCTGGAACATCAGATGGTTTAAAGGTAGGCAGATATATTCTTTAAACCATATTTAAGCCCATTGCTTTTCCTTTGCATCATCAATGTGGTCCAAAATGGAAGACATGTGTCATTTATTCTTTACTGGATCACAACATTTGACCTGATGCCAGGGAAACAAAGGGCTATCGTTTATTTTTGTTTTTCGATTGTCGCTTTTTTTGAACCATCAGGCGGACTTTGGAGAGGATACGGCCAGCTGTAAGGGGACGGAGGAGGCTGGATGTTTTTAACATCATGTGTGCAATCTATGAGGGTTGCACACTTGATGTTAAATTATTTTTTTAAAGCCTGATGGTCCAAAATATCTACTGCTTAGTGACCCTTTGTGTCGCGGTCACACAGATTTTCGTATTGGCGTTGCACACCAGTTTCTTGCTCTTGCTGTGAGCAAGAAACAGGTCATATCTCTAAGGAAGAAGAAAATTGCCAAGACTCTTTGGGTGCCAAAGAAGACAGGCACGAAATGGACAAGGAGGACCCTGGCATTTTGTGCAACCATTGGATCGTGGGATGAGTCTTTGAGCGCTCTGGATGACCCAAAGGCAGACGGTCAGGAGTTCTGGAACATCAGATGGTTTAAAGGTAGGCAGATATATTCTTTAAACCATATTTAAGCCCATTGCTTTTCCTTTGCATCATCAATGTGGTCCAGAAATGGAAGACATGTGTCATTTATTCTTTACTGGATCACAACATTTGACCTGATGCCAGGGAAACAAAGGGCTATGGTTTATTTTTGTTTTTCGATTGTCGCTTTTTTTGAACCATCAGGCGGACTTTGGAGAGGATACGGCCAGCTGTAAGGGGACGGAGGAGGCTGGATGTTTTTAACATCATGTGTGCAATCTATGAAGGTTGCACACTTGATGTTAAATTGTTTTTTAAAAGCCTGATGGTCCAAAATATCTACTGCTTAGTGACCCTTTGTGTCGCGGTCACACAGACTTTCGTATTGGCGTTGCACACCAGTTTCTTGCTCTTGCTGTGCGCAAGAAACAGGTCCTATCTCTAAGGAAGAAGAAAATTGCCAAGACTCTTTGGATGCAAGGGAAGAGAGGCACTTAATGGACAAGGAGGACCCTGGCGTTTTGTGCAACCATTGGATCGTGGGATGAGTCTTTGAGCGCTCTGGATGACCCAAAGGCAGACGGTCAGGAGTTCTGGAACATCAGATGGTTTAAAGGTAGGCAGATATATTCTTTAAACCATATTTAAGCCCATTGCTTTTCCTTTGCATCATCAATGTGGTCCAGAAATGGAATACATGTGTCATTTATTCTTTACTGGATCACAATATTTGACCTGATGCCAGGGAAACAAAGGGCTATTATTTATTTTCGTTTTTCGATTGTCGTTTTTTTTGAACCATCAGGCGGACTTTGGAGAGGATACGGCCAGCTGTAAGGGGACGGAGGAGGCTGGATGTTTTTAACATCATGTGTGCAATCTGTGAAGGTTCCACACTTGATGTTAAATAAAATTTTTAAAGCCTGATGGTCCAAAATATCTACTGCTTAGTGACCCTTTGTGTCGTGGTCACAGAGACTTTTCGTATTGGCGTTGCACACCAGTTTCTAGCTCTTGCTGTGAGCAAGAAACAGGTCATATCTCTAAGGAAGAAGAAAATTGCCAAGACTCTTTGGGTGCCAAAGAAGACAGGCACTTAATGGACAAGGAGGACCCTGGCGTTTTGTGCAACCATTGGATCGTGGGATGAGTCTTTGAGCGCTCTGGATGACCCAAAGGCAGACGGTCAGGAGTTCTGGAACATCAGATGGTTTAAAGGTAGGCAGATATATTCTTTAAACCATATTTAAGCCCATTGCTTTTCCTTTGCATCATCAATGTGGTCCAGAAATGGAAGACATGTGTCATTTATTCTTTACTGGATCACAACATTTGACCTGATGCCAGGGAAACAAAGGGCTTAAATATGGTTTAAAGAATAATTTTAATCGTTTTAATCGTTTTAATAATTTTAATCATTTTTCGATTGTCGCTTTTTTTGAACCATCAGGCGGACTTTGGAGAGGATACGGCCAGCTGTAAGGGGACGGAGGAGGCTGGATGTTTTTAACATCATGTGTGTAATCTATGAAGGTTGCACACTTGATGTTAAATTATTTTTTTAAAGCCTGATGGTATAAAATATCTACTGCTTAGTGGCGCTTTGTGTCGCGGTCACACAGACTTTCGTATTGGCGTTGCACACCAGTTTCTTGCTCTTGCTGTGAGCAAGAAACAGGTCATATCCCTAAGGAAGAAGAAAATTGCCAAGACTCTTTGGGTGCCAAAGAAGACAGGCACGAAATGGACAAGGAGGACCCTGGCATTTTGTGCAACCATTGGATTGTGGGATGAGTCTTTGAGCGCTCTGGATGACCCAAAGGCAGACGGTCAGGAGTTCTGGAACATCAGTTGGTTTAAAGGTAGGCAGATAAATTCTTTAAACCATATTTAAGCCCATTGCTTTCCCCTTGCATCATCAATGTGATCCAGAAATGGAAGACATGCGTCATTTATTCTTTACTGGATCACAACATTTGACCTGATGCCAGGGAAACAAAGGGCTATCGTTTATTTTTGTTTTTCGATTGTCGCTTTTTTTGAACCATCAGGCGAACTCTGGAGAGGATACGGCCAGCTGTAAGGGGACGGAGGAGGCTGGATGTTTTTAACATCATGTGTGCAATCTATGAAGGTTGCACACTTGATGTTAAATTATTTTTTTAAAGCCTGATGGTCCAAAATATCTACTGCTTAGTGACCCTTTGTGTCGCGGTCACACAGACTTTCGTATTGGCGTTGCACACCAGTTTCTTGCTCTTGCTGTGAGCAAGAAACAGGTCATATCTCTTAGGAAGAAGAAAATTGCCAAGACTCTTTAAGTGCTAAAGAAGACAGGCACTTAATGGACAAGGAGGACCCTGGCGTTTTGTGCAACCATTGGATCGTGGGATGAGTCTTTGAGCGCTCTGGATGACCCAAAAGCAGACAGTCAGGAGTTCTGGAACATCAGATGGTTTAAAGGTAGGCAGATATATTCTTTAAACCATATTTAAGCCCATTGCTTTTCCTTTGCATCATCAATGTGGTCCAGAAAAGGAAGACATGTGTCATTTATTCTTTACTGGATCACAACATTTGACCTGATGCCAGGGAAACAAAGGGCTATCGTTTATTTTTGTTTTTCGATTGTCGCTTTTTTTGAACCATCAGGCGGACTTTGGAGAGGATACGGCCAGCTGTAAGGGGACGGAGGAGGCTGGATGTTTTTAACATCATGTGTGCAATCTATGAAGGTTGCACACTTGATGTTAAATTGTTTTTTTAAAGCCTGATGGTCCAAAATATCTACTGCTTAGTGACCCTTTGTGTCGCGGTCACACAGAATTTCGTATTGGCATTGCACACCAGTTTCTTGCTCTTGCTGTAAGAAAGAAACAGGTCATATCTCTAAGGAAGAAGAAAATTGCCAAGACTCTTTGGGTGCCAAAGAAGACAGGCACTTAATGGACAAGGAGGACCCTGGCGTTTTGTGCAACCATTGGATCGTGGGATGAGTCTTTGAGCGCTCTGGATGACCCAAAGGCAGACGGTCAGGAGTTCTGGAACATCAGATGGTTTAAAGGTAGGCAGATATATTCTTTAAACCATATTTAAGCCCATTGCTTTTCCTTTGCATCATCAATGTGGTCCAAAATGGAAGACATGTGTCATTTATTCTTTACTGGATCACAACATTTGACCTGATGCCAGGGAAACAAAGGGCTATCGTTTATTTTTGTTTTTCGATTGTCGCTTTTTTTGAACCATCAGGCGAACTTTGGAGGGGATACGGCCAGCTGTAAGGGGACGGAGGAGGCTGGATGTTTTTAACATCATGTGTGCAATCTATGAAGGTTGCACACTTGATGTTAAATTATTTTTTTAAAGCCTGATGGTCCAAAATATCTACTGCTTAGTGACCCTTTGTATCGCGGTCACACAGACTTTCGTATTGGCGTTGCACACCAGTTTCTTGCTCTTGCTGTGAGCAAGAAACAGGTCATATCTCTAAGTAAGAAGAAAATTGCCAAGACTCTTTGGGTGCCAAAGAAGACAGGCACTTAATGGACAAGGAGGACCCTGGCGTTTTGTGCAACCATTGGATCGTGGGATGAGTCTTTGAGCGCTCTGGATGACCCAAAGGCAGACGGTCAGGAGTTCTGGAACATCAGATGGTTTAAAGGTAGGCAGATATATTCTTTAATCCATATTTAAGCCCATTGCTTTTCCCTTGCATCATCAATGTGGTCCAGAAATGGAAGACATGTGTCATTTATTCTTTACTGGATCACAACATTTGACCTGCTGCCAGGGAAACAAAGGGCTATCATTTATTTTCGTTTTTCGATTGTCGCTTTTGTTGAACCATCAGGTGAACTTTGGAGAGGATACGGCCGGCTGTAAGGGGACGGAGGAGGCTGGATGTTTTTAACATCATGTGTGCAATCTATGAAGGTTGCACACTTGATGTTAAATTATTTTTTTAAAGCCTGATGGTCCAAAATATCTACTGCTTAGTGACCCTTTGTATCGCGGTCACACAGACTTTCGTATTGGCGTTGCACACCAGTTTCTTGCTCTTGCTGTGAGCAAGAAACAGGTCATATCTCTAAGTAAGAAGAAAATTGCCAAGACTCTTTGGGTGCCAAAGAAGACAGGCACTTAATGGACAAGGAGGACCCTGGCGTTTTGTGCAACCATTGGATCGTGGGATGAGTCTTTGAGCGCTCTGGATGACCCAAAGGCAGACGGTCAGGAGTTCTGGAACATCAGATGGTTTAAAGGTAGGCAGATATATTCTTTAATCCATATTTAAGCCCATTGCTTTTCCCTTGCATCATCAATGTGGTCCAGAAATGGAAGACATGTGTCATTTATTCTTTACTGGATCACAACATTTGACCTGATGCCAGGGAAACAAAGGGCTATCATTTATTTTCGTTTTTCGATTGTCGTTTTTTTTGAACCATCAGGCGGACTTTGGAGAGGATACGGCCAGCTGTAAGGGGACGGAGGAGGCTGGATGTTTTTAACATCATGTGTGCAATCTATGAAGGTTGCACACTTGATGTTAAATTATTTTTTTAAAGCCTGATGGTCCAAAATATCTACTGCTTAGTGACCCTTTGTGTCGCGGTCACACAGATTTTCGTATTGGCATTGCACACCAGTTTCTTGCTCTTGCTGTGAGAAAGAAACAGGTCATATCTCTAAGGAAGAAGAAAATTGCCAAGACTCTTTGGGTGCCAAAGAAGACAGGCACTTAATGGACAAGGAGGACCCTGGCGTTTTGTGCAACCATTGGATCGTGGGATGAGTCTTTGAGCGCTCTGGATGACCCAAAGGCAGACGGTCAGGAGTTCTGGAACATCAGATGGTTTAAAGGTAGGCAGATAAATTCTTTAAACCATATTTAAGCCCATTGCTTTTCCTTTGCATCATCAATGTGGTCCAAAATGGAAGACATGTGTCATTTATTCTTTACTGGATCACAACATTTGAACTGATGCCAGGGAAACAAAGGGCTATCGTTTATTTTTGTTTTTCGATTGTCGCTTTTTTTGAACCATCAGGCGAACTTTGGAGAGGATACGGCCAGCTGTAAGGGGACGGAGGAGGCTGGATGTTTTTAACATCATGTGTGCAATCTATGAAGGTTGCACACTTGATGTTAAATTATTTTTTTAAAGCCTGATGGTCCAAAATATCTACTGCTTAGTGACCCTTTGTGTCGCGGTCACACAGACTTTCGTATTGGCGTTGCACACTAGTTTCTTGCTCTTGCTGTGAGCAAGAAACAGGTCATATCTCTAAGGAAGAAGAAATTTGCCAAGACTCTTTGGGTGCCAAAGAAGACAGGCACTTAATGGACAAGGAGGACCCTGGCGTTTTGTGCAACCATTGGATCGTGGGATGAGTCTTTGAGCGCTCTGGATGACCCAAAGGCAGACGGTCAGGAGTTCTGGAACATCAGATGGTTTAAAGGTAGGCAGATAAATTCTTTAAACCATATTTAAGCCCATTGCTTTTCCTTTGCATCATCAATGTGGTCCAAAATGGAAGACATGTGTCATTTATTCTTTACTGGATCACAACATTTGACCTGATGCCAGGGAAACAAAGGGCTATCGTTTATTTTTGTTTTTCGATTGTCGCTTTTTTTGAACCATCAGGCGAACTTTGGAGAGGATACGGCCAGCTGTAAGGGGACGGAGGAGGCTGGATGTTTTTAACATCATGTGTGCAATCTATGAAGGTTGCACACTTGATGTTAAATTATTTTTTTAAAGCCTGATGGTCCAAAATATCTACTGCTTAGTGACCCTTTGTGTCGCGGTCACACAGATTTTCGTATTGGCGTTGCACACCAGTTTCTTGCTCTTGCTGTGAGCAAGAAACTGGTCATATCTCTAAGGAAGAAGAAAATTGCCAAGACTCTTTGGGTGCCAAAGAAGACAGGCACGAAATGGACAAGGAGGACCCTGGCATTTTGTGCAACCATTGGATCGTGGGATGAGTCTTTGAGCGCTCTGGATGACCCAAAGGCAGACGGTCAGGAGTTCTGGAACATCAGATGGTTTAAAGGTAGGCAGATATATTCTTTAAACCATATTTAAGCCCATTGCTTTTCCTTTGCATCATCAATGTGGTCCAGAAATGGAAGACATGTGTCATTTATTCTTTACTGGATCACAACATTTGACCTGATGCCAGGGAAACAAAGGGCTATCGTTTATTTTTGTTTTTCGATTGTCGCTTTTTTTGAACCAAAAGGCGGACTTTGGAGAGGATACGGCCAGCTGTAAGGGGACGGAGGAGGCTGGATGTTTTTAACATCATGTGTGCAATCTGTGAAGGTTCCACACTTGATGTTAAATAAAATTTTTAAAGCCTGATGGTCCAAAATATCTACTGCTTAGTGACCCTTTGTGTCGCGGTCACAGAGACTTTTCGTATTGGCGTTGCACACCAGTTTCTTGCTCTTGCTGTGCGCAAGAAACAGGTCCTATCTCTTAGGAAGAAGAAAATTGCCAAGACTCTTTGGGTGCCAAAGAAGACAGGCACGAAATGGACAAGGAGGACCCTGGCATTTTGAGCAACCATTGGATCGTGGGATGAGTCTTTGAGCGCTCTGGATGACCCAAAGGCAGACGGTCAGGAGTTCTGGAACATCAGATGGTTTAAAGGTAGGCAGATAAATTCTTTAAACAATATTTATGTTCATTGCTTTTTTCTCTTGCATCATCAATGTGATCCAGAAATGGAAGACTTGTCATTTATTCTTTACTGGATCACAACATTTGACCTGATGCCAGGGAAACAAAGGGCTATCATTTATTTTCCTTTTTCGATTGTCAATTTTTTTGAACCATCAGGCGGACTGCGAAGAGGATACGGCCAGCTGTAAGGGGACGGAGGAGGCTGGATGTTTTTAACATCATGTGTGCAATCTATGAAGGTTGCACACTTGATGTTAAATTATTTTTTTAAAGCCTGATGGTCCAAAATATCTACTGCTTAGTGACCCTTTGTGTCGCGGTCACACAGACTTTCGTATTGGCGTTGCACACTAGTTTCTTGCTCTTGCTGTGAGCAAGAAACAGGTCATATCTCTAAGGAAGAAGAAATTTGCCAAGACTCTTTGGGTGCCAAAGAAGACAGGCACTTAATGGACAAGGAGGACCCTGGCGTTTTGTGCAACCATTGGATCGTGGGATGAGTCTTTGAGCGCTCTGGATGACCCAAAGGCAGACGGTCAGGAGTTCTGGAACATCAGATGGTTTAAAGGTAGGCAGATATATTCTTTAAACCATATTTAAGCCCATTGCTTTTCCTTTGCATCATCAATGTGGTCCAGAAATGGAAGACATGTGTCATTTATTCTTTACTGGATCACAATATTTGACCTGATGCCAGGGAAACAAAGGGCTATTATTTATTTTCGTTTTTCAATTGTCGTTTTTTTTTGAACCATCAGGCGGACTTTGGAGAGGATACGGCCAGCTGTAAGGGGACGGAGGAGGCTGGATGTTTTTAACATCATGTGTGCAATCTATGAAGGTTGCACACTTGATGTTAAATTATTTTTTTAAAGCCTGATGGTCCAAAATATCAACTGCTTAGTGACCCTTTGTCTCGCGGTCACACAGATTTTAGTATTGGCGTTGCACACCAGTTTCTTGCTCTTGCTGTGAGCAAGAAACAGGTCATATCTCTAAGGAAGAAGAAAATTGCCAAGACTCTTTGGGTGCCAAAGAAGACAAGCACTTAATGGACAAGGAGGACCCTGGCGTTTTGTGCAACCATTGGATCGTGGGATGAGTCTTTGAGCGCTCTGGATGACCCAAAGGCAGACGGTCAGGAGTTCTGGAACATCAGATGGTTTAAAGGTAGGCAGATATATTCTTTAATCCATATTTAAGCCCATTGCTTTTCCCTTGCATCATCAATGTGGTCCAGAAATGGAAGACATGTGTCATTTATTCTTTACTGGATCGCAACATTTGACCTGATGCCAGGGAAACAAAGGGCTATCATTTATTTTCGTTTTTCGATTGTCGTTTTTTTTTAACCATCAGGCGGACTTTGGAGAGGATACGGCCAGCTGTAAGGGGACGGAGAAGGCTGGATGTTTTTAACATCATGTGTGCAATCTATGAAGGTTGCACACTTGATGTTAAATTATTTTTTTAAAGCCTGATGGTCCAAAATATCTACTGCTTAGTGACCCTTTGTATCGCGGTCACACAGACTTTCGTATTGGCGTTGCACACCAGTTTCTTGCTCTTGCTGTGAGCAAGAAACAGGTCATATCTCTAAGGAAGAAGAAAATTGCCAAGACTCTTTGGGTGCCAAAGAAGACAGGCACTTAATGGACAAGGAATACCCTGGCGTTTTGTGCAACCATTGGATCGTGGGATGAGTCTTTGAGCGCTCTGGATGACCCAAAGGCAGACGGTCAGGAGTTCTGGAACATCAGTTGGTTTAAAGGTAGGCAGATAAATTCTTTAAACCATATTTAAGCCCATTGCTTTTCCCTTGCATCATCAATGTGATCCAGAAATGGAAGACATGCGTCATTTATTCTTTACTGGATCACAACATTTGACCTGATGCCAGGGAAACAAAGGGCTTAAATATGGTTTAAAGAATAATTTTAATCGTTTTAATCGTTTTAATAATTTTAATCGTTTTTCGATTGTCGCTTTTTTTGAACCATCAGGCGGACTTTGGAGAGGATACGGCCAGCTGTAAGGGGACGGAGGAGGCTGGATGTTTTTAACATCATGTGTGTAATCTATGAAGGTTGCACACTTGATGTTAAATTATTTTTTTAAAGCCTGATGGTATAAAATATCTACTGCTTAGTGGCCCTTTGTGTCGCGGTCACACAGACTTTCGTATTGGCGTTGCACACCAGTTTCTTGCTCTTGCTGTGAGCAAGAAACAGGTCATATCCCTAAGGAAGAAGAAAATTGCCAAGACTCTTTGGGTGCCAAAGAAGACAGGCACTTAATGGACAAGGAGGACCCTGGCGTTTTGTGCAACCATTGGATCGTGGGATGAGTCTTTGAGCGCTCTGGATGACCCAAAGGCAGACGGTCAGGAGTTCTGGAACATCAGTTGGTTTAAAGGTAGGCAGATAAATTCTTTAAACCATATTTAAGCCCATTGCTTTTCCCTTGCATCATCAATGTGATCCAGAAATGGAAGACATGTGTCATTTATTCTTTACTGGATCACAACATTTGACCTGATGCCAGGGAAACAAAGGGCTATCGTTTATTTTTGTTTTTCGATTGTCGCTTTTTTTGAACCATCAGGCGAACTTTGGAGAGGATACGGCCAGCTGTAAGGGGACGGAGGAGGCTGGATGTTTTTAACATCATGTGTGCAATCTATGAAGGTTGCACACTTGATGTTAAATTATTTTTTTAAAGCCTGATGGTCCAAAATATCTACTGCTTAGTGACCCTTTGTGTCGCGGTCACACAGACTTTCGTATTGGCGTGGCAAACCAGTTTCTTGCTCTTGCTGTGAGCAAGAAACAGGTCATATCTCTAAGGAAGTAGAAATTTGCCAAGACTCTTTGGGTGCCAAAGAAGACAGGCACTTAATGGACAAGGAGGACCCTGGCGTTTTGTGCAACCATTGGATCGTGGGATGAGTCTTTGAGCGCTCTTGATGACCCAAAGGCAGACGGTCAGGAGTTATGGAACATCAGATGGTTTAAAGGTAGGCAGATATATTCTTTAAACCATATTTAAGCCCATTGCTTTTCCTTTGCATCATCAATGTGGTCCAGAAATGGAAGACATGTGTCATTTATTCTTTACTGGATCACAACATTTGACCTGATGCCAGGGAAACAAAGGGCTATCATTTATTTTCATTTTTTCGATTGTCGTTTTTTTTGAACCATCAGGCGGACTTTGGAGAGGATACGGCTAGCTGTAAGAGGACGGAGGAGGCTGGATGTTTTTAACATCATGTGTGCAATCTATGAAGGTTGCACACTTGATGTTAAATTATTTTTTTAAAGCCTGATGGTCCAAAATATCTACTGCTTAGTGACCCTTTGTGTAAAGGTCACAGAGACTTTTCGTATTGGCGTTGCACACCAGTTTCTTGCTCTTGCTGTGAGCAAGAAACAGGTCATATCTCTAAGGAAGAAGAAAATTGCCAAGACTCTTTAAGTGCTAAAGAAGACAGGCACTTAATGGACAAGGAGGACCCTGGCGTTTTGTGCAACCCTTGGATCGTGGGATGAGTCTTTGAGCGCTCTGGATGACCCAAAAGCAGACAGTCAGGAGTTCTGGAACATCAGATGGTTTAAAGGTAGGCAGATATATTCTTTAAACCATATTTAAGCCCATTGCTTTTCCTTTGCATCATCAATGTGGTCCAGAAAAGGAAGACATGTGTCATTTATTCTTTACTGGATCACAACATTTGACCTGATGCCAGGGAAACAAAGGGCTATCGTTTATTTTTGTTTTTCGATTGTCGCTTTTTTTGAACCATCAGGCGGACTTTGGAGAGGATACGGCCAGCTGTAAGGGGACGGAGGAGGCTGGATGTTTTTAACATCATGTGTGCAATCTATAAAGGTTGCACATATGATGTTAAATTAATTTTTTAAAGCCTGATGGTCCAAAATATCTACTGCTTGTGACCCTTTGTGTCACGGTCACAGAGACTTTTCGTATTGGCGTTGAACACCAGTTTCTTGCTCTTGCTGTGAGCAAGAAACAGGTCATATCTCTAAGGAAGAAGAAAATTGCCAAGACTCTTTGGGTGCCAAAGAAGACAGGCACTTAATGGACAAGGAGGACCCTGGCGTTTTGTGCAACCATTGGATTGTGGGATGAGTCTTTGAGCACTCTGGATGACCCAAAGGCAGACGGTCAGGAGTTCTGGAACATCAGATGGTTTAAAGGTAGGCAGATATATTCTTTAAACCATATTTAAGCCCATTGCTTTTCCTTTGCATCATCAATTTGGTCCAGAAATGGAAGACATGTGTCATTTATTCTTTACTGGATCACAACATTTGACCTGATGCCAGGGAAACAAAGGGCTATCGTTTATTTTTGTTTTTCGATTGTCGCTTTTTTTTAACCATCAGGCGGACTTTGGAGAGGATACGGCCAGCTGTAAGGGGACGGAGGAGGCTGGATGTTTTTAACATCATGTGTGCAATCTATGAAGGTTGCACACTTGATGTTAAATTGTTTTTTTAAAGCCTGATGGTCCAAAATATCTACTGCTTAGTGACCCTTTGTGTCGCGGTCACACAGATTTTAGTATTGGCGTTGCACACCAGTTTCTTGCTCTTGCTGTGAGCAAGAAACAGGTCATATCTCTAAGGAAGAAGAAAATTGCCAAGACTCTTTGGGTGCCAAAGAAGACAAGCACTTAATGGACAAGGAGGACCCTGGCGTTTTGTGCAACCATTGGATCGTGGGATGAGTCTTTGAGCGCTCTGGATGACCCAAAGGCAGACGGTCAGGAGTTCTGGAACATCAGATGGTTTAAAGGTAGGCAGATATATTCTTTAATCCATATTTAAGCCCATTGCTTTTCCCTTGCATCATCAATGTGGTCCAGAAATGGAAGACATGTGTCATTTATTCTTTACTGGATCGCAACATTTGACCTGATGCCAGGGAAACAAAGGGCTATCATTTATTTTCGTTTTTCGATTGTCGTTTTTTTTGAACCATCAGGCGGACTTTGGAGAGGATACGGCCAGCTGTAAGGGGACGGAGAAGGCTGGATGTTTTTAACATCATGTGTGCAATCTATGAAGGTTGCACACTTGATGTTAAATTATTTTTTTAAAGCCTGATGGTCCAAAATATCTACTGCTTAGTGACCCTTTGTATCGCGGTCACACAGACTTTCGTATTGGCGTTGCACACCAGTTTCTTGCTCTTGCTGTGAGCAAGAAACAGGTCATATCTCTAAGGAAGAAGAAAATTGCCAAGACTCTTTGGGTGCCAAAGAAGACAGGCACTTAATGGACAAGGAATACACTGGCGTTTTGTGCAACCATTGGATCGTGGGATGAGTCTTTGAGCGCTCTGGATGACCCAAAGGCAGACGGTCAGGAGTTCTGGAACATCAGTTGGTTTAAAGGTAGGCAGATAAATTCTTTAAACCATATTTAAGCCCATTGCTTTTCCCTTGCATCATCAATGTGATCCAGAAATGGAAGACATGCGTCATTTATTCTTTACTGGATCACAACATTTGACCTGATGCCAGGGAAACAAAGGGCTTAAATATGGTTTAAAGAATAATTTTAATCGTTTTAATAATTTTAATCGTTTTTCGATTGTCGCTTTTTTTGAACCATCAGGCGGACTTTGGAGAGGATACGGCCAGCTGTAAGGGGACGGAGGAGGCTGGATGTTTTTAACATCATGTGTGTAATCTATGAAGGTTGCACACTTGATGTTAAATTATTTTTTTAAAGCCTGATGGTATAAAATATCTACTGCTTAGTGGCCCTTTGTGTCGCGGTCACACAGACTTTCGTATTGGCGTTGCACACCAGTTTCTTGCTCTTGCTGTGAGCAAGAAACAGGTCATATCCCTAAGGAAGAAGAAAATTGCCAAGACTCTTTGGGTGCCAAAGAAGACAGGCACTTAATGGACAAGGAGGACCCTGGCGTTTTGTGCAACCATTGGATTGTGGGATGAGTCTTTGAGCGCTCTGGATGACCCAAAGGCAGACGGTCAGGAGTTCTGGAACATTAGTTGGTTTAAAGGTAGGCAGATAAATTCTTTAAACCATATTTAAGCCCATTGCTTTTCCCTTGCATCATCAATGTGATCCAGAAATGGAAGACATGTGTCATTTATTCTTTACTGGATCACAACATTTGACCTGATGCCAGGGAAACAAAGGGCTATCGTTTATTTTTGTTTTTCGATTGTCGCTTTTTTTGAACCATCAGGCGAACTTTGGAGAGGATACGGCCAGCTGTAAGGGGACGGAGGAGGCTGGATGTTTTTAACATCATGTGTGCAATCTATGAAGGTTGCACACTTGATGTTAAATTATTTTTTTAAAGCCTGATGGTCCAAAATATCTACTGCTTAGTGACCCTTTGTGTCGCGGTCACACAGACTTTCGTATTGGCGTGGCAAACCAGTTTCTTGCTCTTGCTGTGAGCAAGAAACAGGTCATATCTCTAAGGAAGTAGAAATTTGCCAAGACTCTTTGGGTGCCAAAGAAGACAGGCACTTAATGGACAAGGAGGACCCTGGCGTTTTGTGCAACCATTGGATCGTGGGATGAGTCTTTGAGCGCTCTTGATGACCCAAAGGCAGACGGTCAGGAGTTATGGAACATCAGATGGTTTAAAGGTAGGCAGATATATTCTTTAAACCATATTTAAGCCCATTGCTTTTCCTTTGCATCATCAATGTGGTCCAGAAATGGAAGACATGTGTCATTTATTCTTTACTGGATCACAACATTTGACCTGATGCAAGGGAAACAAAGGGCTATCATTTATTTTCATTTTTTCGATTGTCGTTTTTTTTGAACCATCAGGCGGACTTTGGAGAGGATACGGCTAGCTGTAAGAGGACGGAGGAGGCTGGATGTTTTTAACATCATGTGTGCAATCTATGAAGGTTGCACACTTGATGTTAAATTATTTTTTTAAAGCCTGATGGTCCAAAATATCTACTGCTTAGTGACCCTTTGTGTAAAGGTCACAGAGACTTTTCGTATTGGCGTTGCACACCAGTTTCTTGCTCTTGCTGTGAGCAAGAAACAGGTCATATCTCTAAGGAAGAAGAAAATTGCCAAGACTCTTTAAGTGCTAAAGAAGACAGGCACTTAATGGACAAGGAGGACCCTGGCGTTTTGTGCAACCCTTGGATCGTGGGATGAGTCTTTGAGCGCTCTGGATGACCCAAAAGCAGACAGTCAGGAGTTCTGGAACATCAGATGGTTTAAAGGTAGGCAGATATATTCTTTAAACCATATTTAAGCCCATTGCTTTTCCTTTGCATCATCAATGTGGTCCAGAAAAGGAAGACATGTGTCATTTATTCTTTACTGGATCACAACATTTGACCTGATGCCAGGGAAACAAAGGGCTATCGTTTATTTTTGTTTTTCGATTGTCGCTTTTTTTGAACCATCAGGCGGACTTTGGAGAGGATACGGCCAGCTGTAAGGGGACGGAGGAGGCTGGATGTTTTTAACATCATGTGTGCAATCTATAAAGGTTGCACATATGATGTTAAATTAATTTTTTAAAGCCTGATGGTCCAAAATATCTACTGCTTGTGACCCTTTGTGTCACGGTCACAGAGACTTTTCGTATTGGCGTTGAACACCAGTTTCTTGCTCTTGCTGTGAGCAAGAAACAGGTCATATCTCTAAGGAAGAAGAAAATTGCCAAGACTCTTTGGGTGCCAAAGAAGACAGGCACTTAATGGACAAGGAGGACCCTGGCGTTTTGTGCAACCATTGGATTGTGGGATGAGTCTTTGAGCACTCTGGATGACCCAAAGGCAGACGGTCAGGAGTTCTGGAACATCAGATGGTTTAAAGGTAGGCAGATATATTCTTTAAACCATATTTAAGCCCATTGCTTTTCCTTTGCATCATCAATTTGGTCCAGAAATGGAAGACATGTGTCATTTATTCTTTACTGGATCACAACATTTGACCTGATGCCAGGGAAACAAAGGGCTATCGTTTATTTTTGTTTTTCGATTGTCGCTTTTTTTGAACCATCAGGCGGACTTTGGAGAGGATACGACCAGCTGTAAGGGGACGGAGGAGGCTGGATGTTTTTAACATCATGTGTGCAATCTATGAAGGTTGCACACTTGATGTTAAATTGTTTTTTTAAAGCCTGATGGTCCAAAATATCTACTGCTTAGTGACCCTTTGTGTCGCGGTCACACAGATTTTCGTATTGGCATTTCACACCAGTTTCTTGCTCTTGCTGTGAGAAAGAAACAGGTCATATCTCTAAGGAAGAAGAAAATTGCCAAGACTCTTTGGGTGCCAAAGAAGACAGGCACTTAATGGACAAGGAGGACCCTGGCGTTTTGTGCAACCATTGGATCGTGGGATGAGTCTTTGAGCGCTCTGGATGACCCAAAGGCAGACGGTCAGGAGTTTTGGAACATCAGATGGTTTAAAGGTAGGCAGATATATTCTTTAAACCATATTTAAGCCCATTGCTTTTCCTTTGCATCATCAATGTGGTCCAAAATGGAAGACATGTGTCATTTATTCTTTACTGGATCACAACATTTGACCTGATGCCAGGGAAACAAAGGGCTATCGTTTATTTTTGTTTTTCGATTGTCGCTTTTTTTTGAACCATCAGGCGAACTTTGGAGAGGATACGGCCAGCTGTAAGGGGACGGAGGAGGCTGGATGTTTTTAACATCATGTGTGCAATCTATGAAGGTTGCACACTTGATGTTAAATTATTTTTTTAAAGCCTGATGGTCCAAAATAGCTACTGCTTAGTGACCCTTTGTATCGCGGTCACACAGACTTTCATATTGGCGTTGCACACCAGTTTCTTGCTCTTGCTGTGAGCAAGAAACAGGTCATATCTCTAAGGAAGAAGAAAATTGCCAAGACTCTTTGGGTGCCAAAGAAGACAGGCACTTAATGGACAAGGAGGACCCTGGCGTTTTGTGCAACCATTGGATCGTGGGATGAGTCTTTGAGCGCTCTGGATGACCCAAAGGCAGACGGTCAGGAGTTCTGGAACATCAGATGGTTTAAAGGTAGGCAGATATATTCTTTAAACCATATTTAAGCCCATTGCTTTTCCTTTGCATCATCAATGTGGTCCAAAATGGAAGACATGTGTCATTTATTCTTTACTGGATCACAACATTTGACCTGATGCCAGGGAAACAAAGGGCTATCGTTTATTTTTGTTTTTCGATTGTCGCTTTTTTTTGAACCATCAGGCGAACTTTGGAGAGGAAACGGCCAGCTGTAAGGGGACGGAGGAGGCTGGATGTTTTTAACATCATGTGTGCAATCTATGAAGGTTGCACACTTGATGTTAAATTATTTTTTTAAAGCCTGATGGTCCAAAATATTTACTGCTTAGTGACCCTTTGTATCGCGGTCACACAGACTTTCGTATTGGCGTTGCACACCAGTTTCTTGCTCTTGCTGTGAGCAAGAAACAGGTCATATCTCTAAGGAAGAAGAAAATTGCCAAGACTCTTTGGGTGCCAAAGAAGACAGGCACTTAATGGACAAGGAGGACCCTGGCGTTTTGTGCAACCATTGGATCGTGGGATGAGTCTTTGAGCGCTCTGGATGACCCAAAGGCAGACGGTCAGGAGTTCTGGAACATCAGATGGTTTAAAGGTAGGCAGATATATTCTTTAATCCATATTTAAGCCCATTGCTTTTCCTTTGCATCATCAATGTGGTCCAGAAATGGAAGACATGTGTCATTTATTCTTTACTGGATCACAACATTTGACCTGATGCCAAGGAAACAAAGGGCTATCATTTATTTTCGTTTTTCGATTGTCGTTTTTTTTTTGAACCATCAGGCGGACTTTGGAGAGGATACGGCCAGCTGTAAGGGGACGGAGGAGGCTGGATGTTTTTAACATCATGTGTGCAGTCTGTGAAGGTTCCACACTTGATGTTAAATAAAATTTTTAAAGCCTGATGGTCCAAAATATCTACTGCTTAGTGACCCTTTGTGTCGTGGTCACAGAGACTTTTCGTATTGGCGTTGCACACCAGTTTCTTGCTCTTGCTGTGCGCAAGAAACAGGTCCTATCTCTTAGGAAGAAGAAAATTGCCAAGACTCTTTGGGTGCCAAAGAAGACAGGCACGAAATGGACAAGGAGGACCCTGGCATTTTGAGCAACCATTGGATCGTGGGATGAGTCTTTGAGCGCTCTGGATGACCCAAAGGCAGACGGTCAGGAGTTCTGGAACATCAGATGGTTTAAAGGTAGGCAGATAAATTCTTTAAACAATATTTATGTTTATTGCTTTTTTCTCTTGCATCATCAATGTGATCCAGAAATGGAAGACTTGTCATTTATTCTTTACTGGATCACAACATTTGACCTGATGCCAGGGAAAGAAAGGGCTATCGTTTATTTTTGTTTTTCGATTGTCGCTTTTTTTGAACCATCAGGCGGACTTTGGAGAGGATACGGCCAGCTGTAAGGGGACGGAGGAGGCTGGATGTTTTTAACATCATGTGTGCAATCTATGAAGGTTGCACACTTGATGTTAAATTATTTTTTTAAAGCCTGATGGTCCAAAATATCTACTGCTTAGTGACCCTTTGTGTCGCTGTCACACAGACTTTCGTATTGGCGTTGCACACCAGTTTCTTGCTCTTGCTGTGAGCAAGAAACAGGTCATATCTCTAAGGAAGAAGAAATTTGCCAAGACTCTTTGGGTGCCAAAGAAGACAGGCACGAAATGGACAAGGAGGACCCTGGCGTTTTGTGCAACCATTGGATTGTGGGATGAGTCTTTGAGCGCTCTGGATGACCCAAAGGCAGACGGTCAGGAGTTCTGGAACATCAGATGGTTTAAAGGTAGGCAGATATATTCTTTAAACCATATTTAAGCCCATTGCTTTTCCTTTGCATCATCAATGTGGTCCAGAAATGGAAGACATGTGTCATTTATTCTTTACTGGATCACAATATTTGACCTGATGCCAGGGAAACAAAGGGCTATTATTTATTTTCGTTTTTCGATTGTCGTTTTTTTTGAACCATCAGGCGGACTTTGGAGAGGATACGGCCAGCTGTAAGGGGACGGAGGAGGCTGGATGTTTTTAACATCATGTGTGCAATCTGTGAAGGTTCCACACTTGATGTTAAATAAAATTTTTAAAGCCTGATGGTCCAAAATATCTACTGCTTAGTGACCCTTTGTGTCGTGGTCACAGAGACTTTTCGTATTGGCGTTGCACACCAGTTTCTAGCTCTTGCTGTGAGCAAGAAACAGGTCATATCTCTAAGGAAGAAGAAAATTGCCAAGACTCTTTGGGTGCCAAAGAAGACAGGCACGAAATGGACAAGGAGGACCCTGGCATTTTGTGCAACCATTGGATCGTGGGATGAGTCTTTGAGCGCTCTGGATGACCCAAAGGCAGACGGTCAGGAGTTCTGGAACATCAGATGGTTTAAAGGTAGGCAGATATATTCTTTAAACCATATTTAAGCCCATTGCTTTTCCTTTGCATCATCAATGTGGTCCAGAAATGGAAGACATGTGTCATTTATTCTTTACTGGATCACAACATTTGACCTGATGCCAGGGAAACAAAGGGCTATGGTTTATTTTTGTTTTTCGATTGTCGCTTTTTTTGAACCATCAGGCGGACTTTGGAGAGGATACGGCCAGCTGTAAGGGGACGGAGGAGGCTGAATGTTTTTAACATCATGTGTGCAATCTATGAAGGTTGCACACTTGATGTTAAATTGTTTTTTAAAAGCCTGATGGTCCAAAATATCTACTGCTTAGTGACCCTTTGTGTCGCGGTCACACAGACTTTCGTATTGGCGTTGCACACCAGTTTCTTGCTCTTGCTGTGCGCAAGAAACAGGTCCTATTTCTAAGGAAGAAGAAAATTGCCAAGACTCTTTGGATGCAAGGGAAGAGAGGCACTTAATGGACAAGGAGGACCCTGGCGTTTTGTGCAACCATTGGATCGTGGGATGAGTCTTTGAGCGCTCTGGATGACCCAAAGGCAGACGGTCAGGAGTTCTGGAACATCAGATGGTTTAAAGGTAGGCAGATATATTCTTTAAACCATATTTAAGCCCATTGCTTTTCCTTTGCATCATCAATGTGGTCCAGAAATGGAATACATGTGTCATTTATTCTTTACTGGATCACAATATTTGACCTAATGCCAGGGAAACAAAGGGCTATTATTTATTTTCGTTTTTCGATTGTCGTTTTTTTTTAACCATCAGGCGGACTTTGGAGAGGATACGGCCAGCTGTAAGGGGACGGAGGAGGCTGGATGTTTTTAACATCATGTGTGCAATCTATGAAGGTTGCACACTTGATGTTAAATTAATTTTTTAAAGCCTGATGGTCCAAAATATCTACTGCTTAGTGACCCTTTGTATCGCGGTCACACAGACTTTCGTATTGGCGTTGCACACCAGTTTCTTGCTCTTGCTGTGAGCAAGAAACAGGTCATATCCCTAAGGAAGAAGAAAATTGCCAAGACTCTTTGGGTGCCAAAGAAGACAGGCACGAAATGGACAAGGAGGACCCTGGCATTTTGTGCAACCGTTGGATTGTGGGATGAGTCTTTGAGCGCTCTGGATGACCCAAAGGCAGACGGTCAGGAGTTCTGGAACATCAGTTGGTTTAAAGGTAGGCAGATAAATTCTTTAAACCATATTTAAGCCCATTGCTTTTCCCTTGCATCATCAATGTGATCCAGAAATGGAAGACATGCGTCATTTATTCTTTACTGGATCACAACATTTGACCTGATGCCAGGGAAACAAAGGGCTATCGTTTATTTTTGTTTTTCGATTGTCGCTTTTTTTGAACCATCAGGCGAACTTTGGAGAGGATACGGCCAGCTGTAAGGGGACGGAGGAGGCTGGATGTTTTTAACATCATGTGTGCAATCTATGAAGGTTGCACACTTGATGTTAAATTGTTTTTTAAAAGCCTGATGGTCCAAAATATCTACTGCTTAGTGACCCTTTGTGTCGCGGTCACACAGACTTTCGTATTGGCGTTGCACACCAGTTTCTTGCTCTTGCTGTGCGCAAGAAACAGGTCATATCTCTAAGGAAGAAGAAAATTGCCAAGACTCTTTGGATGCAAGGGAAGAGAGGCACTTAATGGACAAGAAGGACCCTGGCGTTTTGTGCAACCATTGGATCGTGGGATGAGTCTTTGAGCGCTCTGGATGACCCAAAGGCAGACGGTCAGGAGTTCTGGAACATCAGATGGTTTAAAGGTAGGCAGATATATTCTTTAAACCATATTTAAGCCCATTGCTTTTCCTTTGCATCATCAATGTGGTCCAGAAATGGAATACATGTGTCATTTATTCTTTACTGGATCACAATATTTGACCTGATGCCAGGGAAACAAAGGGCTATTATTTATTTTCGTTTTTCGATTGTCGTTTTTTTTGAACCATCAGACGGACTTTGGAGAGGATACGGCCAGCTGTAAGGGGACGGAGGAGGCTGGATGTTTTTAACATCATGTGTGCAATCTGTGAAGGTTCCACACTTGATGTTAAATAAAATTTTTAAAGCCTGATGGTCCAAAATATCTACTGCTTAGTGACCCTTTGTGTCGTGGTCACAGAGACTTTTCGTATTGGCGTTGCACACCAGTTTCTTGCTCTTGCTGTGAGCAAGAAACAGGTCATATCTCTAAGGAAGAAGAAAATTGCCAAGACTCTTTGGGTGCCAAAGAAGACAGGCACTTAATGGACAAGGAGGACCCTGGCGTTTTGTGCAACCATTGGATCGTGGGATGAGTCTTTGAGCGCTCTGGATGACCCAAAGGCAGACGGTCAGGAGTTCTGGAACATCAGATGGTTTAAAGGTAGGCAGATATATTCTTTAAACCATATTTAAGCCCATTGCTTTTCCTTTGCATCATCAATGTGGTCCAGAAATGGAATACGTGTGTCATTTATTCTTTACTGGATCACAATATTTGACCTGATGCCAGGGAAACAAAGGGCTATTATTTATTTTCGTTTTTCGATTGTCGTTTTTTTTGAACCATCAGGCGGACTTTGGAGAGGATACGGCCAGCTGTAAGGGGACGGAGGAGGCTGGATGTTTTTAACATCATGTGTGCAATCTGTGAAGGTTCCACACTTGATGTTAAATAAAATTTTTAAAGCCTGATGGTCCAAAATATCTACTGCTTAGTGACCCTTTGTGTCGTGGTCACAGAGACTTTTCGTATTGGCGTTGCACACCAGTTTCTTGCTCTTGCTGTGAGCAAGAAACAGGTCATATCTCTAAGGAAGAAGAAAATTGCCAAGACTCTTTGGGTGCCAAAGAAGACAGGCACGAAATGGACAAGGAGGACCCTGGCATTTTTTGCAACCATTGGATCGTGGGATGAGTCTTTGAGCGCTCTGGATGACCCAAAGGCAGACGGTCAGGAGTTCTGGAACATCAGATGGTTTAAAGGTAGGCAGATATATTCTTTAAACAATATTTATGTTCATTGCTTTTTTCTCTTGCATCATCAATGTGATCCAGAAATGGAAGACTTGTCATTTATTCTTTACTGGATCACAACATTTGACCTGATGCCAGGGAAAGAAAGGGCTATCGTTTATTTTTGTTTTTCGATTGTCGCTTTTTTTGAACCATCAGGCGGACTTTGGAGAGGATACGGCCAGCTGTAAGGGGACGGAGGAGGCTGGATGTTTTTAACATCATGTGTGCAATCTATGAAGGTTGCACACTTGATGTTAAATTAATTTTTTAAAGCCTGATGGTCCAAAATATCTACTGCTTAGTGACCCTTTGTATCGCGGTCACACAGACTTTCGTATTGGCGTTGCACACCAGTTTCTTGCTCTTGCTGTGAGCAAGAAACAGGTCATATCTCTAAGGAAGAAGAAAATTGCCAAGACTCTTTGGGTGCCAAAGAAGACAGGCACTTAATGGACAAGGAGGACCCTGGCGTTTTGTGCAACCATTGGATCGTGGGATGAGTCTTTGAGCGCTCTGGATGACCCAAAGGCAGACGGTCAGGAGTTCTGGAACATCAGATGGTTTAAAGGTAGGCAGATATATTCTTTAAACAATATTTATGTTTATTGCTTTTTTCTCTTGCATCATCAATGTGGTCCAGAAATGGAAGACATGTGTCATTTATTCTTTACTGGATCACAACATTTGACCTGATGCCAGGGAAACAAAGGGCTATCGTTTATTTTTGTTTTTCGATTGTCGCTTTTTTTGAACCATCAGGCGGACTTTGGAGAGGATACGGCCAGCTGTAAGGGGACGGAGGAGGCTGGATGTTTTTAACATCATGTGTGCAATCTATGAAGGTTGCACACTTGATGTTAAATTGTTTTTTAAAAGCCTGATGGTCCAAAATATCTACTGCTTAGTGACCCTTTGTGTCGCGGTCACACAGACTTTCGTATTGGCGTTGCACACCAGTTTCTTGCTCTTGCTGTGCGCAAGAAACAGGTCATATCTCTAAGGAAGAAGAAAATTGCCAAGACTCTTTGGATGCAAGGGAAGAGAGGCACTTAATGGACAAGGAGGACCCTGGCGTTTTGTGCAACCATTGGATCGTGGGATGAGTCTTTGAGCGCTCTGGATGACCCAAAGGCAGACGGTCAGGAGTTCTGGAACATCAGATGGTTTAAAGGTAGGCAGATGTATTCTTTAAACCATATTTAAGCCCATTGCTTTTCCTTTGCATCATCAATGTGGTCCAGAAATGGAATACATGTGTCATTTATTCTTTACTGGATCACAATATTTGACCTGATGCCAGGGAAACAAAGGGCTATTATTTATTTTCGTTTTTCGATTGTCGTTTTTTTTGAACCATCAGACGGACTTTGGAGAGGATACGGCCAGCTGTAAGGGGACGGAGGAGGCTGGATGTTTTTAACATCATGTGTGCAATCTGTGAAGGTTCCACACTTGATGTTAAATAAAATTTTTAAAGCCTGATGGTCCAAAATATCTACTGCTTAGTGACCCTTTGTGTCGTGGTCACAGAGACTTTTCGTATTGGCGTTGCACACCAGTTTCTTGCTCTTGCTGTGAGCAAGAAACAGGTCATATCTCTAAGGAAGAAGAAAATTGCCAAGACTCTTTGGGTGCCAAAGAAGACAGGCACTTAATGGACAAGGAGGACCCTGGCGTTTTGTGCAACCATTGGATCGTGGGATGAGTCTTTGAGCGCTCTGGATGACCCAAAGGCAGACGGTCAGGAGTTCTGGAACATCAGATGGTTTAAAGGTAGGCAGATGTATTCTTTAAACCATATTTAAGCCCATTGCTTTTCCTTTGCATCATCAATGTGGTCCAGAAATGGAATACATGTGTCATTTATTCTTTACTGGATCACAATATTTGACCTGATGCCAGGGAAACAAAGGGCTATTATTTATTTTCGTTTTTCGATTGTCGTTTTTTTTGAACCATCAGACGGACTTTGGAGAGGATACGGCCAGCTGTAAGGGGACGGAGGAGGCTGGATGTTTTTAACATCATCTGTGCAATCTGTGAAGGTTGCACACTTGATGTTAAATTATTTTTTTAAAGCCTGATGGTCCAAAATATCTACTGCTTAGTGACCCTTTGTATCGCGGTCACACAGACTTTCGTATTGGCGTTGCACACCAGTTTCTTGCTCTTGCTGTGAGCAAGAAACAGGTCATATCTCTAAGGAAGAAGAAAATTGCCAAGACTCTTTGGGTGCCAAAGAAGACAGGCACTTAATGGACAAGGAGGACCCTGGCGTTTTGTGCAACCATTGGATCGTGGGAGGAGTCTTTGAGCGCTCTGGATGACCCAAAGGCAGACGGTCAGGAGTTCTGGAACATCAGATGGTTTAAAGGTAAGCAGATATATTCTTTAATCCATATTTAAGCCCATTGCTTTTCCTTTGCATCATCAATGTGGTCCAGAAATGGAAGACATGTGTCATTTATTCTTTACTGGATCACAACATTTGACTTGATGCCAGGGAAACAAAGGGCTATCATTTATTTTCGTTTTTCGATTGTCGTTTTTTTTTAACCATCAGGCGGACTTTGGAGAGGATACGGCCAGCTGTAAGGGGACGGAGGAGGCTGGATGTTTTTAACATCATGTGTGTAATCTATGAAGGTTGCACAATTGATGTTAAATAAAATTTTTAAAGCCTGATGGTATAAAATATCTACTGCTTAGTGGCGCTTTGTGTCGCGGTCACACAGACTTTCGTATTGGCGTTGCACACCAGTTTCTTGCTCTTGCTGTGAGCAAGAAACAGGTCATATCCCTAAGGAAGAAGACAATTGCCAAGACTCTTTGGGTGCCAAAGAAGACAGGCACGAAATGGACAAGGAGGACCCTGGCATTTTGTGCAACCATTGGATTGTGGGATGAGTCTTTGAGCGCTCTGGATGACCCAAAGGCAGACGGTCAGGAGTTCTGGAACATCAGTTGGTTTAAAGGTAGGCAGATAAATTCTTTAAACCATATTTAAGCCCATTGCTTTTCCCTTGCATCATCAATGTGATCCAGAAATGGAAGACATGCGTCATTTATTCTTTACTGGATCACAACATTTGACCTGATGCCAGGGAAACAAAGGGCTATCGTTTATTTTTGTTTTTCGATTGTCGCTTTTTTTGAACCATCAGGCGAACTTTGAAGAGGATACGACCAGCTGTAAGGGGACGGAGGAGGCTGGATGTTTTTAACATCATGTGTGCAATCTATGAAGGTTGCACACTTGATGTTAAATTATTTTTTTAAAGCCTGATGGTCCAAAATATCTACTGCTTAGTGACCCTTTGTGTCGCGGTCACACAGACTTTCGTATTGGCGTTGCACACCAGTTTCTTGCTCTTGCTGTGAGCAAGAAACAGGTCATATCTCTAAGGAAGAAGAAATTTGCCAAGACTCTGTGGGTGCCAAAGAAGACAGGCACTTAATGGACAAGGAGGACCCTGGCGTTTTGTGCAACCATTGGATCGTGGGATGAGTCTTTGAGCGCTCTGGATGACCCAAAAGCAGACAGTCAGGAGTTCTGGAACATCAGATGGTTTAAAGGTAGGCAGATATATTCTTTAAACCATATTTAAGCCCATTGCTTTTCCTTTGCATCATCAATGTGGTCCAGAAAAGGAAGACATGTGTCATTTATTCTTTACTGGATCACAACATTTGACCTGATGCCAGGGAAACAAAGGGCTATCGTTTATTTTTGTTTTTCGATTGTCGCTTTTTTTGAACCATCAGGCGAACTTTGGAGAGGATACGGCCAGCTGTAAGGGGACGGAGGAGGCTGGATGTTTTTAACATGATGTGTGCAATCTATAAAGGTTGCACATATGATGTTAAATTAATTTTTTAAAGCCTGATGTTCCAAAATATCTACTGCTTGTGACCCTTTGTGTCACGGTCACAGAGACTTTTCGTATTGGCGTTGCACACCAGTTTCTTGCTCTTGCTGTGAGCAAGAAACAGGTCATATCTCTAAGGAAGAAGAAAATTGCCAAGACTCTTTGGGTGCCAAAGAAGACAGGCACTTAATGGACAAGGAGGACCCTGGCGTTTTGTGCAACCATTGGATCATGGGATGAGTCTTTGAGCGCTCTGGATGACCCAAAGGCAGACGGTCAGGAGTTCTGGAACATCAGATGGTTTAAAGGTAGGCAGATAAATTCTTTAAACAATATTTATGCCCATTGCTTTTTTCTCTTGCATCATCAATGTGATCCAGAAATGGAAGACGCGTCATTTATTCTTTACTGGATCACAACATTTGACCTGATGCCAGGGAAACAAAGGGCTATCGTTTATTTTTGTTTTTCGATTGTCGCTTTTTTTGGACCATCAGGCGGACTTTGGAGAGGATACGGACAGCTGTAAGGGGACGGAGGAGGCTGGATGTTTTTAACATCATGTGTGCAATCTATAAAGGTTGCATATATGATGTTAAATTAATTTTTTAAAGCCTGATGGTCCAAAATATCTACTGCTTAGTGACCCTTTGTGTCAAGGTCACAGAGACTTTTCGTATTGGCGTTGCACACCAGTTTCTTGCTCTTGCTGTGAGCAAGAAACAGGTCATATCTCTAAGGAAGAAGAAAATTGCCAAGACTCTTTGGGTGCCAAAGAAGACAGGCACTTAATGGACAAGGAGGACCCTGGCGTTTTGTGCAACCATTGGATCATGAGATGAGTCTTTGAGCGCTCTGGATGACCCAAAGGCAGACAGTCAGGAGTTCTGGAACATCAGATGGTTTAAAGGTAGGCAGATATATTCTTTAATCCATATTTAAGCCCATAGCTTTTCCCTTGCATCATCAATGTGGTCCAGAAATGGAAGACATGTGTCATTTATTCTTTACTGGATCACAACATTTGACCTGATGCCAGGGAAACAAAGGGCTATCGTTATTTTTTGTTTTTCGATTGTCGCTTTTTTTGAACCATCAGGCGAACTTTGGAGAGGATACGGCCAGCTGTAAGGGGACGGAGGAGGCTGGATGTTTTTAACATCATGTGTGCAATCTATAAAGGTTGCATATATGATGTTAAATTAATTTTTTAAAGCCTGATGGTCCAAAATATCTACTGCTTAGTGACCCTTTGTGTCGCGGTCACACAGACTTTCGTATTGGCGTTGCACACCAGTTTCTTGCTCTTGCTGTGAGCAAGAAACAGGTCATATCTCTAAGGAAGAAGAAATTTGCCAAGACTCTTTGGGTGCCAAAGAAGACAGGCACTTAATGGACAAGGAGGACCCTGGCGTTTTGTGCAACTATTGGATCGTGGGATGAGTCTTTGAGCGCTCTGGATGACCCAAAGGCAGACGGTCAGGAGTTCTGGAACATCAGATGGTTTAAAGGTAGGCAGATATATTCTTTAAACCATATTTAAGCCCATTGCTTTTCCTTTGCATCATCAATGTGGTCCAGAAATGGAAGACATGTGTCATTTATTCTTTACTGGATCACAACATTTGACCTGATGTCAGGGAAACAAAGGGCTATTGTTTATTTTTGATTTTCGATTGTCGCTTTTTTTGAACCATCAGGCGGACTTTGGAGAGGATACGGCCAGCTGTAAGGGGACGGAGGAGGCTGGATGTTTTTAACATCATGTGTGCAATCTATGAAGGTTGCACACTTGATGTTAAATTATTTTTTTAAAGCCTGATGGTCCAAAATATCTACTGCTTGTGACCCTTTGTGTCACGGTCACAGAGACTTTTCGTATTGGCGTTGCACACCAGTTTCTTGCTCTTGCTGTGAGCAAGAAACAGGTCATATCTCTAAGGAAGAAGAAAATTGCCAAGACTCTTTGGGTGCCAAAGAAGACAGGCACTTAATGGACAAGGAGGACCCTGGCGTTTTGTGCAACCATTGGATCATGAGATGAGTCTTTGAGCGCTCTGGATGACCCAAAGGCAGACAGTCAGGAGTTCTGGAACATCAGATGGTTTAAAGGTAGGCAGATATATTCTTTAATCCATATTTAAGCCCATTGCTTTTCCTTTGCATCATCAATGTGGTCCAGAAATGGAAGACATGTGTCATTTATTCTTTACTGGATCACAACATTTGACCTGATGCCAGGGAAACAAAGGGCTATCGTTTATTTTTGTTTTTCGATTGTCGCTTTTTTTGAACCATCAGGCGGACTTTGGAGAGGATACGGCCAGCTGTAAGGGGACGGAGGAGGCTGGATGTTTTTAACATCATGTGTGCAATCTATGAAGGTTGCACACTTGATGTTAAATTATTTTTTTAAAGCCTGATGGTCCAAAATATCTACTGCTTAGTGACCCTTTGTGTCGCGGTCACACAGATTTTCGTATTGGCGTTGCACACCAGTTTCTTGCTCTTGCTGTGAGCAAGAAACAGGTCATATCTCTAAGGAAGAAGAAAATTGCCAAGACTCTTTGGGTGCCAAAGAAGACAGGCACTTAATGGACAAGGAGGACCCTGGCGTTTTGTGCAACCATTGGATCGTGGGATGAGTCTTTGAGCGCTCTGGATGACCCAAAGGCAGACGGTCAGGAGTTCTGGAACATCAGATGGTTTAAAGGTAGGCAGATATATTCTTTAAACCATATTTAAGCCCATTGCTTTTCCTTTGCATCATCAATGTGGTCCAGAAATGGAATACATGTGTCATTTATTCTTTACTGGATCACAATATTTGACCTGATGCCAGGGAAACAAAGGGCTATTATTTATTTTCGTTTTTCGATTGTCGTTTTTTTTGAACCATCAGACGGACTTTGGAGAGGATACGGCCAGCTGTAAGGGGACGGAGGAGGCTGGATGTTTTTAACATCATGTGTGCAATCTATGAAGGTTGCACACTTGATGTTAAATTATTTTTTTAAAGCCTGATGGTCCAAAATATCTACTGCTTAGTGACCCTTTGTGTCGCGGTCACACAGACTTTCGTATTGGCGTTGCACACCAGTTTCTTGCTCTTGCTGTGAGCAAGAAACAGGTCATATCTCTAAGGAAGAAGAAATTTGCCAAGACTCTTTGGGTGCCAAAGAAGACAGGCACTTAATGGACAAGGAGGACCCTGGCGTTTTGTGCAACCATTGGATCGTGGGATGAGTCTTTGAGCGCTCTGGATGACCCAAAAGCAGACAGTCAGGAGTTCTGGAACATCAGATGGTTTAAAGGTAGGCAGATATATTCTTTAAACCATATTTAAGCCCATTGCTTTTCCTTTGCATCATCAATGTGGTCCAGAAAAGGAAGACATGTGTCATTTATTCTTTACTGGATCACAACATTTGACCTGATGCCAGGGAAACAAAGGGCTATCGTTTATTTTTGTTTTTCGATTGTCGCTTTTTTTGAACCATCAGGCGAACTTTGGAGAGGATACGGCCAGCTGTAAGGGGACGGAGGAGGCTGGATGTTTTTAACATGATGTGTGCAATCTATAAAGGTTGCACATATGATGTTAAATTAATTTTTTAAAGCCTGATGGTCCAAAATATCTACTGCTTGTGACCCTTTGTGTCACGGTCACAGAGACTTTTCGTATTGGCGTTGCACACCAGTTTCTTGCTCTTGCTGTGAGCAAGAAACAGGTCATATCTCTAAGGAAGAAGAAAATTGCCAAGACTCTTTGGGTGCCAAAGAAGACAGGCACTTAATGGACAAGGAGGACCCTGGCGTTTTGTGCAACCATTGGATCATGGGGTGAGTCTTTGAGCGCTCTGGATGACCCAAAGGCAGACGGTCAGGAGTTCTGGAACATCAGATGGTTTAAAGGTAGGCAGATAAATTCTTTAAACAATATTTATGCCCATTGCTTTTTTCTCTTGCATCATCAATGTGATCCAGAAATGGAAGACGCGTCATTTATTCTTTACTGGATCACAACATTTGACCTGATGCCAGGGAAACAAAGGGCTATCGTTTATTTTTGTTTTTCGATTGTCGCTTTTTTTGGACCATCAGGCGGACTTTGGAGAGGATACGGACAGCTGTAAGGGGACGGAGGAGGCTGGATGTTTTTAACATGATGTGTGCAATCTATAAAGGTTGCACATATGATGTTAAATTAATTTTTTAAAGCCTGATGGTCCAAAATATCTACTGCTTGTGACCCTTTGTGTCACGGTCACAGAGACTTTTCGTATTGGCGTTGCACACCAGTTTCTTGCTCTTGCTGTGAGCAAGAAACAGGTCATATCTCTAAGGAAGAAGAAAATTGCCAAGACTCTTTGGGTGCCAAAGAAGACAGGCACTTAATGGACAAGGAGGACCCTGGCGTTTTGTGCAACCATTGGATCATGAGATGAGTCTTTGAGCGCTCTGGATGACCCAAAGGCAGACAGTCAGGAGTTCTGGAACATCAGATGGTTTAAAGGTAGGCAGATATATTCTTTAATCCATATTTAAGCCCATAGCTTTTCCCTTGCATCATCAATGTGGTCCAGAAATGGAAGACATGTGTCATTTATTCTTTACTGGATCACAACATTTGACCTGATGCCAGGGAAACAAAGGGCTATCGTTATTTTTTGTTTTTCGATTGTCGCTTTTTTTGAACCATCAGGCGAACTTTGGAGAGGATACGGCCAGCTGTAAGGGGACGGAGGAGGCTGGATGTTTTTAACATCATGTGTGCAATCTATGAAGGTTGCACACTTGATGTTAAATTATTTTTTTAAAGCCTGATGGTCCAAAATATCTACTGCTTAGTGACCCTTTGTGTCGCGGTCACACAGATTTTCGTATTGGCGTTGCACACCAGTTTCTTGCTCTTGCTGTGCGCAAGAAACAGGTCATATCTCTAAGGAAGAAGAAAATTGTCAAGACTCTTTGGATGCAAGGGAAGAGAGGCACTTAATGGACAAGGAGGACCCTGGCGTTTTGTGCAACCATTGGATCGTGGGATGAGTCTTTGAGCGCTCTGGATGACCCAAAGGCAGACGGTCAGGAGTTCTGGAACATCAGATGGTTTAAAGGTAGGCAGATATATTCTTTAAACAATATTTATGTTCATTGCTTTTTTCTCTTGCATCATCAATGTGATCCAGAAATGGAAGACTTGTCATTTATTCTTTACTGGATCACAACATTTGACCTGATGCCAGGGAAAGAAAGGGCTATCGTTTATTTTTGTTTTTCGATTGTCGCTTTTTTTGAACCATCAGGCGGACTTTGGAGAGGATACGGCCAGCTGTAAGGGGACGGAGGAGGCTGGATGTTTTTAACATCATGTGTGCAATCTGTGAAGGTTCCACACTTGATGTTAAATAAAATTTTTAAAGCCTGATGGTCCAAAATATCTACTGCTTAGTGACCCTTTGTGTCGTGGTCACAGAGACTTTTCGTATTGGCGTTGCACACCAGTTTCTTGCTCTTGCTGTGAGCAAGAAACAGGTCATATCTCTAAGGAAGAAGAAAATCGCCAAGACTTTTTGGGTGCCAAAGAAGACAGGCACTTAATGGACAAGGAGGACCCTGGCATTTTGAGCAACCATTGGATCGTGGGATGAGTCTTTGAGCGCTCTGGATGACCCAAAGGCAGACGGTCAGGAGTTCTGGAACATCAGATGGTTTAAAGGTAGGCAGATATATTCTTTAAACCATATTTAAGCCCATTGCTTTTCCTTTGCATCATCAATGTGGTCCAGAAATGGAAGACATGTGTCATTTATTCTTTACTGGATCACAACATTTGACCTGATGCCAGGGAAACAAAGGGCTTTGGTTTATTTTTGTTTTTCGATTGTCGCTTTTTTTGAACCATCAGGCGGACTTTGGAGAGGATACGGCCAGCTGTAAGGGGACGGAGGAGGCTGGATGTTTTTAACATCATCTGTGCAATCTGTGAAGGTTGCACACTTGATGTTAAATTATTTTTTTAAAGCCTGATGGTCCAAAATATCTACTGCTTAGTGACCCTTTGTATCGCGGTCACACAGACTTTCGTATTGGCGTTGCACACCAGTTTCTTGCTCTTGCTGTGAGCAAGAAACAGGTCATATCTCTAAGGAAGAAGAAAATTGCCAAGACTCTTTGGGTGCCAAAGAAGACAGGCACTTAATGGACAAGGAGGACCCTGGCGTTTTGTGCAACCATTGGATCGTGGGAGGAGTCTTTGAGCGCTCTGGATGACCCAAAGGCAGACGGTCAGGAGTTCTGGAACATCAGATGGTTTAAAGGTAAGCAGATATATTCTTTAATCCATATTTAAGCCCATTGCTTTTCCTTTGCATCATCAATGTGGTCCAGAAATGGAAGACATGTGTCATTTATTCTTTACTGGATCACAACATTTGACTTGATGCCAGGGAAACAAAGGGCTATCATTTATTTTCGTTTTTCGATTGTCGTTTTTTTTTAACCATCAGGCGGACTTTGGAGAGGATACGGCCAGCTGTAAGGGGACGGAGGAGGCTGGATGTTTTTAACATCATGTGTGTAATCTATGAAGGTTGCACAATTGATGTTAAATAAAATTTTTAAAGCCTGATGGTATAAAATATCTACTGCTTAGTGGCGCTTTGTGTCGCGGTCACACAGACTTTCGTATTGGCGTTGCACACCAGTTTCTTGCTCTTGCTGTGAGCAAGAAACAGGTCATATCCCTAAGGAAGAAGACAATTGCCAAGACTCTTTGGGTGCCAAAGAAGACAGGCACGAAATGGACAAGGAGGACCCTGGCATTTTGTGCAACCATTGGATTGTGGGATGAGTCTTTGAGCGCTCTGGATGACCCAAAGGCAGACGGTCAGGAGTTCTGGAACATCAGTTGGTTTAAAGGTAGGCAGATAAATTCTTTAAACCATATTTAAGCCCATTGCTTTTCCCTTGCATCATCAATGTGATCCAGAAATGGAAGACATGCGTCATTTATTCTTTACTGGATCACAACATTTGACCTGATGCCAGGGAAACAAAGGGCTATGGTTTATTTTTGTTTTTCGATTGTCGCTTTTTTTGAACCATCAGGCGAACTTTGGAGAGGATACGGCCAGCTGTAAGGGGACGGAGGAGGCTGGATGTTTTTAACATCATGTGTGCAATCTATGAAGGTTGCACACTTGATGTTAAATTATTTTTTTAAAGCCTGATGGTCCAAAATATCTACTGCTTAGTGACCCTTTGTGTCGCGGTCACACAGACTTTCGTATTGGCGTTGCACACCAGTTTCTTGCTCTTGCTGTGAGCAAGAAACAGGTCATATCTCTAAGGAAGAAGAAATTTGCCAAGACTCTTTGGGTGCCAAAGAAGACAGGCACTTAATGGACAAGGAGGACCCTGGCGTTTTGTGCAACCATTGGATCATGAGATGAGTCTTTGAGCGCTCTGGATGACCCAAAGGCAGACAGTCAGGAGTTCTGGAACATCAGATGGTTTAAAGGTAGGCAGATATATTCTTTAATCCATATTTAAGCCCATAGCTTTTCCCTTGCATCATCAATGTGGTCCAGAAATGGAAGACATGTGTCATTTATTCTTTACTGGATCACAACATTTGACCTGATGCCAGGGAAACAAAGGGCTATCGTTATTTTTTGTTTTTCGATTGTCGCTTTTTTTGAACCATCAGGCGAACTTTGGAGAGGATACGGCCAGCTGTAAGGGGACGGAGGAGGCTGGATGTTTTTAACATCATGTGTGCAATCTATAAAGGTTGCCTATATGATGTTAAATTAATTTTTTAAAGCCTGATGGTCCAAAATATCTACTGCTTAGTGACCCTTTGTGTCGCGGTCACACAGACTTTCGTATTGGCGTTGCACACCAGTTTCTTGCTCTTGCTGTGAGCAAGAAACAGGTCATATCTCTAAGGAAGAAGAAATTTGCCAAGACTCTTTGGGTGCCAAAGAAGACAGGCACTTAATGGACAAGGAGGACCCTGGCGTTTTGTGCAACTATTGGATCGTGGGATGAGTCTTTGAGCGCTCTTGATGACCCAAAGGCAGACGGTCAGGAGTTCTGGAACATCAGATGGTTTAAAGGTAGGCAGATATATTCTTTAAACCATATTTAAGCCCATTGCTTTTCCTTTGCATCATCAATGTGGTCCAGAAATGGAAGACATGTGTCATTTATTCTTTACTGGATCACAACATTTGACCTGATGTCAGGGAAACAAAGGGCTATTGTTTATTTTTGATTTTCGATTGTCGCTTTTTTTGAACCATCAGGCGGACTTTGGAGAGGATACGGCCAGCTGTAAGGGGACGGAGGAGGCTGGATGTTTTTAACATCATGTGTGCAATCTATGAAGGTTGCACACTTGATGTTAAATTATTTTTTTAAAGCCTGATGGTCCAAAATATCTACTGCTTGTGACCCTTTGTGTCACGGTCACAGAGACTTTTCGTATTGGCGTTGCACACCAGTTTCTTGCTCTTGCTGTGAGCAAGAAACAGGTCATATCTCTAAGGAAGAAGAAAATTGCCAAGACTCTTTGGGTGCCAAAGAAGACAGGCACTTAATGGACAAGGAGGACCCTGGCGTTTTGTGCAACCATTGGATCATGAGATGAGTCTTTGAGCGCTCTGGATGACCCAAAGGCAGACAGTCAGGAGTTCTGGAACATCAGATGGTTTAAAGGTAGGCAGATATATTCTTTAATCCATATTTAAGCCCATAGCTTTTCCCTTGCATCATCAATGTGGTCCAGAAATGGAAGACATGTGTCATTTATTCTTTACTGGATCACAACATTTGACCTGATGCCAGGGAAACAAAGGGCTATAGTTTATTTTTGTTTTTCGATTGTCACTTTTTTTGAACCATCAGGCGAACTTTGGAGAGGATACGGCCAGCTGTAAGGGGATGGAGGAGGCTGGATGTTTTTAACATCATGTGTGCAATCAATGAAGGTTGCACACTTGATGTTAAATTATTTTTTTAAAGCCTGATGGTCCAAAATATCTACTGCTTGTGACCCTTTGTGTCAAGGTCACAGAGAGTTTTCGTATTGGCGTTGCACACTAGTTTCTTGCTCTTGCTGTGAGCAAGAAACAGGTCATATCTCTAAGGAAGAAGAAAATCGCCAAGACTTTTTGGGTGCCAAAGAAGACAGGCACTTAATGGACAAGGAGGACCCTGGCGTTTTGTGCAACCATTATATCGTGGGGTGAGTCTTTGAGCACTCTGGATGACCCAAAGGCAGACGGTCAGGAGTTCTTGAACATCAGATGGTTTAAAGGTAGGCAGATATATTCTTTAATCCATATTTAAGCCCATTGCTTTTCCTTTGCATCATCAATGTGGTCCAGAAATGGAAGACATGTGTCATTTATTCTTTACTGGATCACAACATTTGACCTGATGCCAGGGAAACAAAGGGCTATCGTTTATTTTTGTTTTTCGATTGTCGCTTTTTTTGAACCATCAGGCGGACTTTGGAGAGGATACGGCCAGCTGTAAGGGGACGGAGGAGGCTGGATGTTTTTAACATCATGTGTGCAATCTATGAAGGTTGCACACTTGATGTTAAATTATTTTTTTAAAGCCTGATGGTCCAAAATATCTACTGCTTGTGACCCTTTGTGTCAAGGTCACAGAGAGTTTTCGTATTGGCGTTGCACACTAGTTTCTTGCTCTTGCTGTGAGCAAGAAACAGGTCATATCTCTAAGGAAGAAGAAAATCGCCAAGACTTTTTGGGTGCCAAAGAAGACAGGCACTTAATGGACAAGGAGGACCCTGGCGTTTTGTGCAACCATTATATCGTGGGGTGAGTCTTTGAGCACTCTGGATGACCCAAAGGCAGACGGTCAGGAGTTCTTGAACATCAGATGGTTTAAAGGTAGGCAGATATATTCTTTAATCCATATTTAAGCCCATTGCTTTTCCTTTGCATCATCAATGTGGTCCAGAAATGGAAGACATGTGTCATTTATTCTTTACTGGATCACAATATTTGACCTGATGCCAGGGAAACAAAGGGCTATTATTTATTTTCGTTTTTCGATTGTCGTTTTTTTTGAACCATCAGGCGGACTTTGGAGAGGATACGGCCAGCTGTAAGGGGACGGAGGAGGCTGGATGTTTTTAACATCATGTGTGCAATCTGTGAAGGTTCCACACTTGATGTTAAATAAAATTTTTAAAGCCTGATGGTCCAAAATATCTACTGCTTAGTGACCCTTTGTGTCGTGGTCACAGAGACTTTTCGTATTGGCGTTGCACACCAGTTTCTTGCTCTTGCTGTGAGCAAGAAACAGGTCATATCTCTAAGGAAGAAGAAAATTGCCAAGACTCTTTGGGTGCCAAAGAAGACAGGCACGAAATGGACAAGGAGGACCCTGGCATTTTTTGCAACCATTGGATCGTGGGATGAGTCTTTGAGCGCTCTGGATGACCCAAAGGCAGACGGTCAGGAGTTCTGGAACATCAGATGGTTTAAAGGTAGGCAGATATATTCTTTAAACAATATTTATGTTCATTGCTTTTTTCTCTTGCATCATCAATGTGATCCAGAAATGGAAGACTTGTCATTTATTCTTTACTGGATCACAACATTTGACCTGATGCCAGGGAAACAAAGGGCTTTGGTTTATTTTTGTTTTTCGATTGTCGCTTTTTTTGAACCATCAGGCGGACTTTGGAGAGGATACGGCCAGCTGTAAGGGGACGGAGGAGGCTGGATGTTTTTAACATCATCTGTGCAATCTGTGAAGGTTGCACACTTGATGTTAAATTATTTTTTTAAAGCCTGATGGTCCAAAATATCTACTGCTTAGTGACCCTTTGTATCGCGGTCACACAGACTTTCGTATTGGCGTTGCACACCAGTTTCTTGCTCTTGCTGTGAGCAAGAAACAGGTCATATCTCTAAGGAAGAAGAAAATTGCCAAGACTCTTTGGGTGCCAAAGAAGACAGGCACTTAATGGACAAGGAGGACCCTGGCGTTTTGTGCAACCATTGGATCGTGGGAGGAGTCTTTGAGCGCTCTGGATGACCCAAAGGCAGACGGTCAGGAGTTCTGGAACATCAGATGGTTTAAAGGTAAGCAGATATATTCTTTAATCCATATTTAAGCCCATTGCTTTTCCTTTGCATCATCAATGTGGTCCAGAAATGGAAGACATGTGTCATTTATTCTTTACTGGATCACAACATTTGACTTGATGCCAGGGAAACAAAGGGCTATCATTTATTTTCGTTTTTCGATTGTCGTTTTTTTTTTAACCATCAGGCGGACTTTGGAGAGGATACGGCCAGCTGTAAGGGGACGGAGGAGGCTGGATGTTTTTAACATCATGTGTGTAATCTATGAAGGTTGCACACTTGATGTTAAATAAAATTTTTAAAGCCTGATGGTATAAAATATCTACTGCTTAGTGACCCTTTGTGTCGCGGTCACACAGACTTTCGTATTGGCGTTGCACACCAGTTTCTTGCTCTTGCTGTGAGCAAGAAACAGGTCATATCTCTAAGGAAGAAGAAATTTGCCAAGACTCTTTGGGTGCCAAAGAAGACAGGCACTTAATGGACAAGGAGGACCCTGGCGTTTTGTGCAACCATTGGATCGTGGGATGAGTCTTTGAGCGCTCTGGATGACCCAAAAGCAGACAGTCAGGAGTTCTGGAACATCAGATGGTTTAAAGGTAGGCAGATATATTCTTTAAACCATATTTAAGCCCATTGCTTTTCCTTTGCATCATCAATGTGGTCCAGAAAAGGAAGACATGTGTCATTTATTCTTTACTGGATCACAACATTTGACCTGATCCCAGGGAAACAAAGGGCTATCGTTTATTTTTGTTTTTCGATTGTCGCTTTTTTTGAACCATCAGGCGGACTTTGGAGAGGATACGGCCAGCTGTAAGGGGACGGAGGAGGCTGGATGTTTTTAACATGATGTGTGCAATCTATAAAGGTTGCACATATGATGTTAAATTAATTTTTTAAAGCCTGATGGTCCAAAATATCTACTGCTTGTGACCCTTTGTGTCACGGTCACAGAGACTTTTCGTATTGGCGTTGCACACCAGTTTCTTGCTCTTGCTGTGAGCAAGAAACAGGTCATATCTCTAAGGAAGAAGAAAATTGCCAAGACTCTTTGGGTGCCAAAGAAGACAGGCACTTAATGGACAAGGAGGACCCTGGCGTTTTGTGCAACCATTGGATCATGGGATGAGTCTTTGAGCGCTCTGGATGACCCAAAGGCAGACGGTCAGGAGTTCTGGAACATCAGATGGTTTAAAGGTAGGCAGATAAATTCTTTAAACAATATTTATGCCCATTGCTTTTTTCTCTTGCATCATCAATGTGATCCAGAAATGGAAGACGCGTCATTTATTCTTTACTGGATCACAACATTTGACCTGATGCCAGGGAAACAAAGGGCTATCGTTTATTTTTGTTTTTCGATTGTCGCTTTTTTTGGACCATCAGGCGGACTTTGGAGAGGATACGGCCAGCTGTAAGGGGACGGAGGAGGCTGGATGTTTTTAACATCATGTGTGCAATCTATGAAGGTTGCACACTTGATGTTAAATTATTTTTTTAAAGCCTGATGGTCCAAAATATCTACTGCTTGTGACCCTTTGTGTCACGGTCACAGAGAGTTTTCGTATTGGCGTTGCACACCAGTTTCTTGCTCTTGCTGTGAGCAAGAAACAGGTCATATCTCTAAGGAAGAAGAAAATCGCCAAGACTTTTTGGGTGCCAAAGAAGACAGGCACTTAATGGACAAGGAGGACCCTGGCGTTTTGTGCAACCATTATATCGTGGGGTGAGTCTTTGAGCACTCTGGATGACCCAAAGGCAGACGGTCAGGAGTTCTTGAACATCAGATGGTTTAAAGGTAGGCAGATATATTCTTTAATCCATATTTAAGCCCATTGCTTTTCCTTTGCATCATCAATGTGGTCCAGAAATGGAAGACATGTGTCATTTATTCTTTACTGGATCACAACATTTGACCTGATGCCAGGGAAACAAAGGGCTATCGTTTATTTTTGTTTTTCGATTGTCACTTTTTTTGAACCATCAGGCGAACTTTGGAGAGGATACGGCCAGCTGTAAGGGGACGGAGGAGGCTGGATGTTTTTAACATCATGTGTGCAATCAATGAAGGTTGCACACTTGATGTTAAATTATTTTTTTAAAGCCTGATGGTCCAAAATATCTACTGCTTGTGACCCTTTGTGTCAAGGTCACAGAGAGTTTTCGTATTGGCGTTGCACACCAGTTTCTTGCTCTTGCTGTGAGCAAGAAACAGATCATATCTCTAAGGAAGAAGAAAAATGCCAAGACTCTTTGGGTGCCAAAGAAGACAGGCACTTAATGGACAAGGAGGACCCTGGCGTTTTGTGCAACCATTGGATCGTGGGATGAGTCTTTGAGCGCTCTGGATGACCCAAAGGCAGACGGTCAGGAGTTCTGGAACATCAGATGGTTTAAAGGTAGGCAGATATATTCTTTAATCCATATTTAAGCCCATTGCTTTTCCTTTGCATCATCAATGTGGTCCAGAAATGGAAGACATGTGTCATTTATTCTTTACTGGATCACAATATTTGACCTGATGCCAGGGAAACAAAGGGCTATCGTTTATTTTTGTTTTTGGATTGTCGCTTTTTTTGAATCATCAGGCGAACTTTGGAGAGGATACGGCCAGCTGTAAGGGGACGGAGGAGGCTGGATGTTTTTAACATCATGTGTGCAATCTATGAAGGTTGCACACTTGATGTTAAATTATTTTTTTTAAGCCTGATGGTCCAAAATATCTACTGCTTAGTGACCCTTTGTGTCGCGGTCACAGAGACTTTTCGTATTAGCGTTGCACACCAGTTTCTTGCTCTTGCTGTGAGCAAGAAACAGGTCATATCTCTAAGGAAGAAGAAAATTGCCAAGAATCTTTGGGTGCCAAAGAAGACAGGCACTTAATGGACAAGGAGGACCCTGGCGTTTTGTACAACCATTGGATCGTAGGATGAGTCTTTGAGCGCTCTGGATGACCCAAAGGCAGACGGTCAGGAGTTCTGGAACATCAGATGGTTTAAAGGTAGGCAGATATATACTTTAATCCATATTTAAGCCCATTGCTTTTCCCTTGCATCATCAATGTGGTCCAGAAATGGAAGACATGTGTCATTTATTCTTTACTGGATCACAACATTTTACCTGATGCCAGGGAAACAAAGGGCTATCGTTTATTTTCGTTTTTCGATTGTCGTTTTTTTTGAACCATCAGGCGGACTTTAGAGAGGATACGGCCAGCTGTAAGGGGATGGAAGAGGCTGGATGTTTTTAACATCATGTGTGCAATCAATGAAGGTTGCACACTTGATGTTAAATTATTTTTTTAAAGCCTGATGGTCCAAAATATCCACTGCTTAGTGACCCTTTATGTCGCGGTCACACAGACTTTCGTATTGGCGTTGCACACCATTTTTTTGCTCTTGCTGTGAGCAAGAAACAGGTCATATCTCTAAGGAAGAAGAAAATTGCCAGGACTCTTTGGGTGCCAAAGAAGACAGGCACTTAATGGACAAGGAGGACCCTGGCGTTTTGTGAAACCATTATATCGTGGGGTGAGTCTTTGAGCACTCTGGATGACCCAAAGGCAGACGGTCAGGAGTTCTTGAACATCAGATGGTTTAAAGGTAGGCAGATATATACTTTAATCCATATTTAAGCCCATTGCTTTTCCCTTGCATCATCAATGTGGTCCAGAAATGGAAGACATGTGTCATTTATTCTTTACTGGATCACAACATTTTACCTGATGCCAGGGAAACAAAGGGCTATCGTTTATTTTCGTTTTTCGATTGTCGTTTTTTTTGAACCATCAGGCGGACTTTAGAGAGGATACGGCCAGCTGTAAGGGGATGGAAGAGGCTGGATGTTTTTAACATCATGTGTGCAATCAATGAAGGTTGCACACTTGATGTTAAATTATTTTTTTAAAGCCTGATGGTCCAAAATATCCACTGCTTAGTGACCCTTTATGTCGCGGTCACACAGACTTTCGTATTGGCGTTGCACACCATTTTTTTGCTCTTGCTGTGAGCAAGAAACAGGTCATATCTCTAAGGAAGAAGAAAATTGCCAGGACTCTTTGGGTGCCAAAGAAGACAGGCACTTAATGGACAAGGAGGACCCTGGCGTTTTGTGAAACCATTATATCGTGGGGTGAGTCTTTGAGCACTCTGGATGACCCAAAGGCAGACGGTCAGGAGTTCTTGAACATCAGATGGTTTAAAGGTAGGCAGATATATACTTTAATCCATATTTAAGCCCATTGCTTTTCCCTTGCATCATCAATGTGGTCCAGAAATGGAAGACATGTGTCATTTATTCTTTACTGGATCACAACATTTGACCTGATGCCAGGGAAACAAAGGGCTATAGTTTATTTTTGTTTTTCGATTGTCGCTTTTTTTGAACCATCAGGCGAACTTTGGAGAGGATACGGCCAGCTGTAAGGGGACGGAGGAGGCTGGATGTTTTTAACATCATGTGTGCAATCAATGAAGGTTGCACACTTGATGTTAAATTATTTTTTTAAAGCCTGATGGTCCAAAATATCCACTGCTTAGTGACCCTTTATGTCGCGGTCACACAGACTTTCGTATTGGCGTTGCACACCAGTTTCTTGCTCTTGCTGTGAGCAAGAAACAGGTCATATCTCTAAGGAAGAAGAAAATTGCCAGGACTCTTTGGGTGCCAAAGAAGACAGGCACTTAATGGACAAGGAGGACCCTGGCGTTTTGTGCAACCATTGGATCGTGGGATGAGTCTTTGAGCGCTCTGGATGACCAAAAAGCAGACGGTCAGGAGTTCTGGAACATCAGATGGTTTAAAGGTAGGCAGATATATTCTTTAAACCATATTTAAGCCCATTGCCTTTCCTTTGCATCATCAATGTGGTCCAGAAATGGAAGACATGTGTCATTTATTCTTTACTGGATCACAATATTTGACCTGATACCAGGGAAACAAAGGGCTATCGTTTATTTTTGTTTTTCGATTGTCGCTTTTTTTGAACCATCAGGCGAACTTTGGAGAGTATATGGCCAGCTGTAAGGGGACGGAGGAGGCTGATGGTTTTTAACATCATGTGTGCAATCTATGAAGGTTGCACACTTGATGTTAAATTATTTTTTTAAAGCCTGATGGTCCAAAATATCTACTGCTTAGTGACCCTTTGTGTCGCAGTCACACAGACTTTCCTATTGGCGTTGCACACCAGTTTCTTGCTCTTGCTGTGAGCAAGAAACAGGTCATATCTCTAAGGAAGAAGAAATTTGCCAAGACTCTTTGGGTGCCAAAGAAGACAGGCACTTAATGGACAAGGAGGACCCTGGTGTTTTGTGCAACCATTGGATCATGGGATGAGTCTTTGAGCGTTCTGGATGACCCAAAGGCAGACGGTCAGGAGTTCTGGAACATCAGATGGTTTAAAGGTAGGCAGATATATTCTTTAAACCATATTTAAGCCCATTGCTTTTCCTTTGCATCATCACTGTGGTCCAGAAATGGAAGACATGTGTCATTTATTCTTTACTGGATCACAATATTTGACCTGATGCCAGGGAAACAAAGGGCTATCGCTTATTTTTGTTTTTCGATTGTCGCTTTTTTTGAACCATCAGGTGGACTTTGGAGAGGATACGGCCAGCTGTAAGGGGACGGAGGAGGCTGGATGTTTTTAACATCATGTGTGCAATCTATGAAGGTTGCACACTTGATGTTAAATTATTTTTTTAAAGCCTGATGGTCCAAAATATCTACTGCTTAGTGACCCTTTGTGTCGCGGTCACACAGACTTTCGTATTGGCGTTGCACACCAGTTTCTTGCTCTTGTTGTGAGCAAGAAACAGGTCATATCTCTAAGGAAGAAGAAAATTGCCAAGAGTCTTTGGGTGCCAAAGAAGACAGGCACTTAATGGACAAGGAGGACCCTGGCGTTTTGTGCAACCATTGGATCGTGGGAGGAGTCTTTGAGCGCTCTGGATGACCCAAAGGCAGACAGTAAGGAGTTCTGGAACATCAGATGGTTTAAAGGTAGGCAGATATATTCTTTAAACCATATTTAAGCCCATTGCTTTTCCTTTGCATCATCAATGTGGTCCAGAAATGGAAGACATGTGTCATTTATTCTTTACTGGATCACAATATTTGACCTGATGCCAGGGAAACAAAGGGCTATCGTTTATTTTTGTTTTTCGATTGTCGCTTTTTTTGAATCATCAGGCGGACTTTGGAGAGGATACGGCCAGCTGTAAGGGGATGGAGGAGGCTGGATGTTTTTAACATCATGTGTGCAATCTATGAAGGTTGCACACTTGATGTTAAATTATTTTTTTAAAGCCTGATGGTCCAAAATATCTACTGCTTAGTGACCCTTTGTGTTGCGGTCACACAGACTTTCGTATTGGCGTTGCACACCAGTTTCTTGCTCTTGCTGTGAGCAAGAAACAGGTCATATCTCTAAGGAAGAAGAAAATTGCCAAGACTCTTTGGGTGCCAAAGAAGACAGGCACTTAATGGACAAGGAGGACCCTGGCGTTTTGTGCAACCATTGGATCGTGGGATGAGTCTTTGAGCGCTCTGGATGACCCAAAGGCAGACGGTCAGGAGTTCTGGAACATCAGATGGTTTAAAGGTAGGCAGATATATTCTTTAAACCATATTTAAGCCCATTGCTTTTCCTTTGCATCATCAATGTGGTCCAGAAATGGAAGACATGTGTCATTTATTCTTTACTGGATCACAACATTTGACCTGATGCCAGGGAAACAAAGGGCTATCGTTTATTATTGTTTTTCGATTGTCACTTTTTTTGAACCATCAGGCGGACTTTGGAGAGGATACGGCCAGCTGTAAGGGGACGGAGGAGGCTGGATGTTTTTAACATCATGTGTGCAATCTATAAAGGTTGCACATATGATGTTAAATTATTTTTTTAAAGCCTGATGGTCCAAAATATCTACTGCTTGTGACCCGTTGTGTCACGGTCACAGAGACTTTTCGTATTGGCGTTGCACACCAGTTTCTTGCTCTTGCTGTGAGCAAGAAACAGGTCATATCTCTAAGGAAGAAGAAAATTGCCAAGACTCTTTGGGTGCCAAAGAAGACAGGCACGAAATGGACAAGGAGGACCCTGGCATTTTGTGCAACCATTGGATTATGGGATGAGTCTTTGAGCGCTCTGGATGACCCAAAGGCAGACGGTCAGGAGTTCTGGAACATCAGATGGTTTAAAGGTAGGCAGATATATTCTTTAATCCATTTTTAAGCCCACAGCTTTTCCCTTGCATCATCAATGTGGTCCAGAAATGGAAGACATGTGTCATTTATTCTTTACTGGATCACAACATTTGACCTGATGCCAGGGAAACAAAGGGCTATCGTTTATTTTTGTTTTTCGATTGTCGCTTTTTTTGAACCATCAGGCGAACTTTGGAGAGGATACGGCCAGCTGTAAGGGGACGGAGGAGGCTGGATGTTTTTAACATCATGTGTGCAATCTATGAAGGTTGCACACTTGATGTTAAATTATTTTTTTTAAAGCCTGATGGTCCAAAATATCTACTGCTTAGTGACCCTTTGTGTTGCGGTCACACAGACTTTCGTATTGGCGTTGCACACCAGTTTCTTGCTCTTGCTGTGAGCAAGAAACAGGTCATATCTCTAAGGAAGAAGAAAATTGCCAAGACTCTTTGGGTGCCAAAGAAGACAGGCACTTAATGGACAAGGAGGACCCTGGCGTTTTGTGCAACCATTGGATCATGGGATGAGTCTTTGAGCGCTCTGGATGACCCAAAGGCAGACGGTCAGGAGTTCTGGAACATCAGATGGTTTAAAGGTAGGCAGATAAATTCTTTAAACAATATTTATGCCCATTGCTTTTTTTCTCTTGCATCATCAATGTGACCCAGAAAAGGAAGACACGTCATTTATTCTTTACTGGATCACAACATTTGACCTGATGCCAGGGAAACAAAGGGCTATCGTTTATTTTTGTTTTTCGATTGTCGCTTTTTTTGAACCATCAGGCGGACTTTGGAGAGGATACGGCCAGCTGTAAGGGGACGGAGGAGGCTGAGTGTTTTTAACATCATGTGTGCAATCTATAAAGGTTGCACATATGATGTTAAATTAATTTTTTAAAGCCTGATGGTCCAAAATATCTACTGCTTGTGACCCTTTGTGTCACGGTCACAGAGACTTTTCGTATTGGCGTTGCACAACAGTTTCTTCCTCTTGCTGTGAGCAAGAAACAGGTCATATCTCTAAGGAAGAAGAAAATTGCCAAGACTCTTTGGGTGCCAAAGAAGACAGGCACGAAATGGACAAGGAGGACCCTGGCATTCTGTGCAACCATTGGATCGTGGGATGAGTCTTTGAGCGCTCTGGATGACCCAAAAGCAGACGGTCAGGAGTTCTGGAACATCAGATGGTTTAAAGGTAGGCAGATATATTCTTTAAACAATATTTATGCCCATTGCTTTTTTCTCTTGCATCATCAATGTGATCCAGAAATGGAAGACGCGTCATTTATTCTTTACTGGATCACAATATTTGACCTGATGCCAGGGAAACAAAGGGCTATCGTTTATTTTTGTTTTTCGATTGTCGCTTTTTTTGAACCATCAGGCGAACTTTGGAGAGGATACGGCCAGCTGTAAGGGGACGGAGGAGGCTGGATGTTTTTAACATCATGTGTGCAATCTATAAGGGTTGCATATATGATGTTAAATTAATTTTTTAAAGCCTGATGGTCCAAAATATCTACTGCTTAGTGACCCTTTGTGTCGCGGTCATACAGACTTTCGTATTGGCGTTGCACACCAGTTTCTTGCTCTTGCTGTGAGCAAGAAACAGGTCATATCTCTAAGGAAGAAGAAAATTGCCAAGACTCTTTGGGTGCCAAAGAAGACAGGCACGAAATGGACAAGGAGGACCCTGGCGTTTTGTGCAACCATTGGATCGTGGGATGAGTCTTTGAGCGCTCTGGATGACCCAAAGGCAGACGGTCAGGAGTTCTGGAACATCAGATGGTTTAAAGGTAGGCAGATATATTCTTTAAACCATATTTAAGCCCATTGCTTTTCCTTTGCATCATCAATGTGGTCCTGAAATGGAAGACATGTGTCATTTATTCTTTACTGGATCACAACATTTGACCTGATGCCAGGGAAACAAAGGGCTATCGTTTATTTTTGTTTTTCGATTGTCGCTTTTTTTTAACCATCAGGCGGACTTTGGAGAGGATACGGCCAGCTGTAAGGGGACGGAGGAGGCTGGATGTTTTTAACATCATGTGTGCAATCTATAAAGGTTGCATATATGATGTTAAATTAATTTTTCAAAGCCTGATGGTCCAAAATATCTACTGCTTAGTGACCCTTTGTGTCGCGGTCACACAGACTTTCGTATTGGCGTTGCACACCAGTTTCTTGCTCTTGCTGTGAGCAAGAAACAGGTCATATCTCTAAGGAAGAAGAAAATTGCCAAGACTCTTTGGGTGCCAAAGAAGACAGGCACTTAATGGACAAGGAGGACCCTGACGTTTTGTGCAACCATTGGATCGTGGGATGAGTCTTTGAGCGCTCTGGATGACCCAAAAGCAGACGGTCAGGAGTTCTGGAACATCAGATGGTTTAAAGGTAGGCAGATATATTCTTTAAACCATATTTAAGCCCATTGCTTTTCCTTTGCATCATCAATGTGGTCCAGAAATGGAAGACATGTGTCATTTATTCTTTACTGGATCACAACATTTGACCTGATGCCAGGGAAACAAAGGGCTATCGCTTATTTTTGTATTTCGATTGTCGCTTTTTTTGAACCATCAGGCGGACTTTGGAGAGGATACGGCCAGCTGTAAGGGGACGGAGGAGGCTGGATGTTTTTAACATCATGTGTGCAATCTATGAAGGTTGCACACTTGATGTTAAATTATTTTTTTAAAGCCTGATGGTCCAAAATATCTACTGCTTAGTGACCCTTTGTGTTGCGGTCACACAGACTTTCGTATTGGCGTTGCACACCAGTTTCTTGCTCTTGCTGTGAGCAAGAAACAGGTCCTATCTCTTAGGAAGAAGAAAAGTGCAAAGACTCTTTGGGTGCCAGGGAAGACAGGCACTTAATGGACAAGGAGGACCTTGGCGTTTTTTGCAACCATTGAAGCCTGATGGTCCAAAATATCTACTGCTTAGTGACCCTTTGTGTCGCAGTCACACAGACTTTCCTATTGGCGTTGCACACCAGTTTCTTGCTCTTGCTGTGAGCAAGAAACAGGTCATATCTCTAAGGAAGAAGAAAATTGCCAAGACTCTTTGGGTGCCAAAGAAGACAGGCACTTAATGGACAAGGAGGACCCTGGCGTTTTGTGCAACCATTGGATCGTGGGATGAGTATTTGAGCGCTCTGGATGACCCAAAGGCAGACGGTCAGGAGTTCTGGAACATCAGATGGTTTAAAGGTAGGCAGATATATTCTTTAATCCATATTTAAGCCCATTGCTTTTCCCTTGCATCATCAATGTGATCCAGAAATGGAAGACATGTGTCATTTATTCTTTACTGGATCACAACATTTGACCTGATGCCTGGGAAACAAAGGGCTATCATTTATTTTTGTTTTTCGATTGTCGGATTTTATGAACCATCAGGCGGACTTTGGAGAGGATACGGCCAGCTGTAAGGGGACGGAGGAGGCTGGATGTTTTTTACATCATGTGTACAATCTATGAAGGTTGCACACATGATGTTAAATTCATTTTTCAAAGCCTGATGGTCCAAAATATTTACTGCTTTGTGATACTGTCACACAGACTTCCGTATTGGCGTTGCACACCAGTTTCTTGCTCTTGCTGTGAGCAAGAAACAGGTCATATGTTTTAGGAAAAAGAAAATTGCCAAGACTCTTTGGGTGCCAGGGAAGACAGGCACTTAATGGACAAGGAGGACCCTGGTGTTTAGTGCAACCCTTGGATCAGGGGATGAGTCTTTGAGCGCTCTGGATGACCCAAAGTCAGGAGTTCTGGAACATCAGATGGTTTATAGGTAGGCAGATATATTGTTTCATCCATATGTAAGCCCATTGCATTTCCCTTGCATCATCAATCTGGTGTAGAAATGGAAGACATTTGTTATTTATTCTTGACTGGATCACAACATTTGACCTGATGCCAGGGAAACAAAGGGCTATAGTTTATTTTTGTTTTTCGATTGTCGTTTTTTTTAACCATCAGGTGGATTTTGGAGAGAATACGGCCAGCTGTAAGGGGACGGAGGAGGCTGGATGTTTTTAACATCATTGGCAAATTTACTTACCTGGCCCTGTTGCGATCCCCAATTCGGATGGTCCGACGAAGATGAAGTCCGGCGCAATTGATGAAGCTCGTGCGCGCAAGTTCCTGCATCCGTCGCTTCCTCGCCGAGGACCCCCGGAGTTCACCTTCTTCTTCCAGCTGCTTGTAAGTGCGTGTCTTGCGACACAATTCGTAATATTAAATCCCGCACATAGCCCGAATCAGTTGGGTTGTCCGATAGCCCGCCCCACCGATGTGTGCCACGTGCAAGCCGGTGCCGATGCACCAAAATCCGATCGCTTACGCCAAAATCCCCTTTTAAATGTGGCGCAAAACTGAAACGGTCCGCGGACCCTTAGTAAATGAGCCCCCATGTTTGCTATCTATGAAGGTTGCACACATGATGTTAAATTGCTATACACCGTCTCTCTGGGGATTAGTGGGAATTACTGGACTGCCTCATTTCGCTGGCGGAGCTATAACAGGTGGTGGCAGGGGTGGCAAATGAGAAGGCGCCTGCTATAGGTGTTCGGTATTAGTTTTTAAGGAGTTTTGAGAGATATTGTTGCCTCAATTGTGGGAGACTGTGAAGGAATGTTTTTGAAGGGGATTGCCTGCTTGCCTCAAGCTATAAGGCTTTAATTGTGTGATAGTGTGGGACTATCTGTGGGCTGTTTTAAGGAATTTGGGGTTTGTGTCGAATTTTGTTAAGTGGTTGAAATTGTTACATAGGTCCCCTATGGCTAGGGTGCGGGCGGTTTGTCTCAGGGAACCTGTCACCAGGGATGCCGGCTGGAGCACGGAGATCGGTGGCAGACGCACCGTGCTGGCCGGCGCCGCCCCCTCAACTCGTCTCATGGCAGGTGCGCCCCTGTGTGTGTGTATTTGCTGTATGTATGTGCAGTGTGTGTATTTGCTGTATGTACTGTTTGTTTATGTCTATATATGCTGTATGTATATGCAGTATTTGTGATATTTATCAGGGCTTATATTTTTTACTACATGGCGGTATTTTGTATGCATTTTATACTACATAGCGGTATTTTGTATGCATTTTATACTACATGGCGGTACTCTGTATGCATTTTATACTACATGGCGGTACTCTGTATGCATTTTATACTACATGGCGGTATGCTCTATGCATTTTATACTACATGGCGGTACTCTGTATGCATTTTATACTAAATGGTGGTACTCTGTATGCATTTTATACTAAATGGCAGTACTCTGTATGCATTTTATACTACATGGCAGTTTGCTCTATGCATTTTATACTACCTGGCGGTACTCTGTATGAATTTTATACTAAATGGTGGTACTCTGTATGCATTTTATATTAAATGGCGGTACGTTGTATGCATTTTATACTACATGGCGTTACGCTGTATGTATTGTATACTAGATGGTGGCACGCTCTATGCATTTTATATTACATGGCGGCACACTCTATGCATTTTATACTACAAGGTGGCACACTGTATGCATTTTATACTACATTGCGGCACGCAGAATGAATTTTATACTACATAATGGCACGCTGTTTGCATTTTATACTACATGCCGGCACGCTGTATGCATTGTATACTACATGCCGGTACGCTGTATGCATTGCATACTACATGGCGGCAGGCTGTATGTATTTTATACTACATGGTGGCACGCTGTATGCAATTTATACTACATGGCGGTACTCTGCATGCATTTTATATTACATGGCAGTACACTGTATGCATTTTTTATTAAATGGCGGTACACTATATGCATTTTATACCACATGGCGTTACACTGTATGTATTTTATACTACATGGTGGCACGCTGTATGGATTTTATACTACATGGCAGTACTTTGTATGCATTTTATATTAAATGGTGGTACGCTATATGCATTTTATACTACATGGTGTTATACTGTATGTATTTTATACTACACGGTGGCATTCTATATGCATTTTATACTACATGGCAGTACTCTGTATGCATTTTTTACTACATGGCGGTATTTTGTATGCATTTTAAAGTACATGGGGGTACTCTGTATGCATTTTTTACTACATGGCGGTATTTTGTATGCATTTTATAGTAAATGGGGGTACTCTGTATGCATTTTTTACTACATTGCGGCACGCTGTATGCACTTTATACTACATACAGGCATGCTGTATGCATTTCATACTACATGGCGGCACGCTGTATACATTTCATACTACATGGCAGCACACTGTATGCATTTTATACTACATGGTGTATACATTTTATACTACAACTTGAGTTGGGTGTGGGGGCCCGGGAGCGGAGGGGGGGAGGCGGCCGGGAGCGGAGAGGAGGGGAGCTGGGAGTGAGGAGGGGGAGCTGGGAGTGGGGGGGGGGGTTAGGTTATCTGAGAGCAGGGGGGGAGCACGGAGCAGGAGGGGAGTAGAGTCAGGGCAGTAGAGTCTGGAGCATGGTGGGGTGGGGAGCCCCAAAAGCAGGAGGGGGGCCAAGAGCAGGAGGGGGGGGACAGCCAGGGGCAGTAGAGTCTGGAGCAGAGTGGGGGGGAGCCTCAGGAGCAGGAGGGGGGGAGAGCCAGGGGCAGTAGAGTCTGGAGCATGGTGGGGTGGAGAGCCCCAGGAACAGGAGGGGAGCCAGGAGCAGGAGGGGGGAGAGCCAGGGGCAGTCGAGCCTGGAGCAGAGTGGTGGGGAGCCCCAGGAGTAGGAGGGGGGCTAGGAGCAGGAGGAGTGGAGATCCAGGGACAGTAGAGTCTGGAGCAGGGTGAGGGGAGCCCGAGGAGCAGGAGGGGGGGAGAGCCAGGGGCAGTAGAGTCTGGAGCAGGGTGGGGGGATGCCCTAGGAGCAGGAGGGGGTCCAGGAGCTGAAGGGGGCCAGGAGCAGGAGGGGTGTTGAACCAGGGGCGGTAGAGTCTGGAGGGGGGAGCCGGGAGCGGAGGGGGGATTGGTGCCTGATTGCAGGAGTCTGATGTCGACCGACGGGGAGCTCGATGCAGGATCCAGAAGCGGAGGGGTGGAAAGCGGAGGTATGTGGGGGCCAGTTGGAGCCAGCCGGTGGCGGCCGGAGATCGTGGGGCCGGGCGGAAGCTTCATGCAGTCGGACATCGGTGGCGGGAGCTTCATGCTGGCGGAGGGCGGAGATCGAGGGCCGAAGCTTCATGCCGGCGATCGGCGGCGGGAGCTTGAGCTTCATGCCGGGGAAGGGCGGGGATCAAGTGGCAGCTTGATGCCGGCTGGAGCACGGAGATCGGTGGCGGGAGCAGCGTGCCAGCCGGCGTCGCCCACTCTGAGAGCAGGAGGCCAGCTGCCTTAAGCGAGTTTCTCAACTCGCCTCATGGCAGGTGTGCCCCTGGCTGCGGGAGAATGGAGAAGGTGGGTATGGTGTAGGAAAGGGGACATTGCATGCAAACATACATACCAGAACCCCCCCTCCCTCTCTCACTGGTCGCTGGATAAAATGTATGCTTACAGCCGGTACCTGGACCACTGCTCTAGGGTATACTATACACTTCCAGTGATTATGGACATCATCTGTAGTTGTGGGGATTATTCTGGGCCCTGGATTAACTGGGCAAAGTCAGCCCTATTACCACTGCTTTCTTCGAGTGTGCACACGATCCAGGGGTTGGGAAATCTGGTGGTGGAAGAGTTTACTTACTTGGGTTTTAGGATTTAGTCCTTTCGATAGGTGAAATGAAGGCGAGGATTGTGGTGAGGAATAAGTTACCCCTTTCGGCCTTGGGTCCAGCTAACCTGATCAAAATGGTTTTGATGCCACAGTTACTATACGTCCTTCACAATGTGCCAGTCTGGATCTCCAAAGGTTGGTTTTGCAGAATTGACAGCATGTTTAGGGACCTGGTGTGGAAGCAAGGGATACCACAAATATGATTACAGAAGCTTCAGCTACCAAAAGATAAAGGGGGACTTTCTATCCTTAATGCGTGGGCTTATTATTTAGCAGCATAAATGTCAGCATTTGGAGGATGGGCTCTGGAGGGAGGGATCTTGGTGCCTGTGGGTGCTGCAACATTTCGGTGCTGGCGTATGTCTGCTAGCTGCGCTGGAGGCTGGGATATTTGAGATACAAGCGAGGCTTCACCTGACACTAGCATCAGTAAAGAAAGTGTGGAAGGTGTATAAGGACCTATTGGGGGTGGGATTGTGGACCAAGTTTACATCGGTTTGGGAGTACCCATATTTAGGGGAAGTATATATGTAGGAGGGAATGCAGAATTGGTCCTTGGAGGGGGCGATGCTAAAGTCATTCCAAAGTATTGAGGAGGAATTAGGAATTTCACAGTCCATGTTTTTCCAATACATACAGCTGAGGCATGCGCTGCAGAGACAATTTGACGGGGAAATACAGCTCTCTTCTTTGGGGGTTATAATGGGTGTGTTGCAAGCTAAACATATGCTGGGCCTTAACTATCTGTTGTGTGGTACGATTCTGGACAAAGTGTTCGATGGCTTCAAGTTGGGTTCGAAGGGGCCCAGGAAGGTTACTGGGACGGTGCTTTGATTTTGACATTTTCTGGTGACAGGTAAAAGGGGAGGAGGTTGATTTGGGGGAAATGTTTTAGTTCTCATGTGAACATTGTATTTTCATGCACAATGTGACAAATATATGTGGTGTATATTGCATTGAGCGGTTTAATAAAAGTTATCTGGTTAAAAAATAAAATTGTGTAAATCTATACTGTGTCCTTGTCCATACTGGGGCACATTTACTTACCCGTCCCGTCGCGATCTCCGCGATTCACTAAGATCGTGCGTCCAATTTCTTGCATGTGTCGCTTCCCCTGCTAAGGACCGCCAAAGTTCACCTTCTTCTTCCCGGTACATGTGAGTGCTGATCTTGCGACACAATTTGCTTTTTAAATTCCGCGGTTTGTCCGAATCAGTCGGGTTGTCCGATATGTCCACGACCCCCGATTTGTGTCGCATGCAAGTCGGTGCGCCACAATCCGATCGCGTGTAAAAAATCAGTGCGAAACCTGATGAAAATGCGTTGTTCGGACCCTTAGTAAATGTGTCCCACTAGGTTATGTTCAAATGGTGCATTTTCATTGCACTCAACTGCTTTTGTAAAAATCATCATTGAAGGTTTTTACCAAATGCATTTTGCCAAACACATGTATTTTGCCAGAAAGCACATGTGTCTTGGCCTCCTTTTGTCACAATGGGGCTCATTTACTAAGGGTCCAAACACCGCACTATCGTGGGGTTTCCCGAATATTTCCAATTTGCACCGAATTGCCCCGGGATTTTGCCGCACGTGATCTGATTGTGTCGCAACGGTGCCAATGTGTTTGCAGCATATCACAAGGTACTGTGCAGCCGAATCATTTGAGCGCAGGTCTAGGCCAAGAGCAGCTTGGGTTTTGGGATTACTCATAGGCCAGCTTGGCTGTAGGTTATCCACATTGGAATTGCCCTCAACCAAGCCAATTGTCACTTGTGAAAAACAGGTATTACCATCTGTTTCTATCTGCATATCTGCAAGCGCCTGGCATCCGTTTTTCATAGATTCCCATGAACTGTTGACACAGTGACCTGTGACAGAAGGTTTAGGCTACGAGATTTTCTTCCATTTAACGAGCAGATGCACAGTCCGTTAAATAATGGGAATGGGAAGTGATCTATTAAAAAGTATTGCATTGTTTTCATGCATGTGCCATATGTTAAAAAAATACTGATGGCACTGTGACCCGGTCAGTTTTCTATGATGGAGTTCATAAAAGGTGAAGTTAGAGAGCTACTGGTAATAAATTAACAATATCAATCATATTACTACATATTTTGTACTCTTTTTCTCATCCGCACCGTTCTGCCGAGACACTGAATGACAGACCTGGGAGCCAAGAAAGGAGGCCTGCAGAATATAAACAGTTACCACAAGCCTGTGAGCCCTCTTCATACATCCTTGGGCACTGTGACATAATGCTACAGCTCATGTTGTTGTGTTCTGATAAGGGAAATATCAGCAAATATATGTTATTGTCCGTATAATAGACATTTAAAGGGGTTGGCCACATTTCAATACATCTGTTCCATTGGACATGTCTCTGCATGTATATGTACCTGTGTCTTTGCCTCCTTGGAGAGCTGCAGCCTTTTCTGTTACCACCATGCTGCCCTCTGTACATATACACAACTTCCTGTGTCTCCCTCACCCACTGTGCTTCTTTCTCTCACTACAGACATAGGGAGATGGGAGGGGTGAGACCAAGATGAGTCATAGGGGGGATGTATTTAAGGTTTAGTCTTTAGACTAGTGCAGAGTAGAACCTCCTATATGTTGATCTAGTTTGCTGCACTATAAAATTGCATTTTCTGGTACATAGGCTGAATTTTCTTTTTCACTGGCTATTTTCTGTTCAGTAACACACCTTAGTTAATGAGGAGACGCCCCTTTTTCTGAGGAGTCTGAAAACTGCCTAAAATGTTCTATAACCATCTGTAAATGTGGCACACTGCCCCATAATTTCCAGCTGCATTCCTCTACCATTCATCAGTGCTCAGACATGTAAAGAAAGATCCAGAGAGAGTTTGAAGACAGCGCAAAAGTAAGTAGCAGGACTGCTGAATCACTTGATGAACATTCAGGGATTATTTGAAGGCAGTAAAGGCACCTGAGTAACTTATGTAAAGAGCGTCCAACCCCTTTAAACCATTTTACAATATACTTTCTCTATTAATTCCCCATAGTTTCTGGATCTCTGCTTGCTGTCATTCTATGGGAAGCTTCCATGTTTACTTACAGTGTATAAAAATCTGTTCATGGTCACGACTCAATAGTATTAGGCCCCTTTCACACATGCTGAGTTCAGTTCTGATTTGCAGCGTTCAGGCCGGGGCGATCCAGGCAGCACATGCTGCGAGCTTGATGCAAGTTTAGCGCATGACACTCGCAAGTGTGAAAGGGGCCTTAGAGCTTTATCAGAGCGGTGCTTTGTATAAGATACGGCCCTTCATGTGTGTCCATCATATGAGCATGCACAGATTTTTGCCTTCTGGTAGATAGCATTGAAGCTTTCTATGAAATGGCAGCAAGCATAAGCAATGAGGAATTGATACAGACTTTTCATTGTTCAAAAATAACATCTATTTGCTGAAATTGGACAACCCCTTCGAACTTACATGCACCATGATGTTGTAGTGCCTTGTGGTGCTGTAGCTGGTGTATGGTAAGAGCTAATGGGCTGAACTTTCTCCATACACTGTATGCAAGGAAATGTTGAGGAGATGTTGGGCAGAGGAGGGGGGAGCCTTTGAATAGATTTGCCGCCTGCAGAGCAAGAACCATGTCATAGGGAAACAGCATCATCTGTCCATATATGGTATTTCTACATCTCTGAGGGCTTCCCCTGACTCTAGGTCTCTATATTATTTAAAGTTATTCAATTGTTTATTTTTTGGTCAAACAGGATTTTAAATTACAATCCCCTCTCTCTGTCATGCCATAGAGATACAGAACAGTGCTTTTATCTACTGTGCTCCTACTGGTTGTCAATGGAAGGATTTAATCTAAATAAGAGCTTTACTAGAGATTTCTGTGCTCTTCGATCTGCCAGTGATATTAGACTAATCTATAACTTAATTCGAACCTCTCATGCACGTCTACAGGACTTCTCCCGAGCCGCACCAATTTCCCCAGACTCTTAGACTAATACCCACCCTTCAAAGTTTCAAACATGCTTTTAAAACCCATCTCTTTAGAAAAGCCTATCACACTCGCTAACTGCATGAAACGTCAATTTTCTCTTTACTAATCCATCCTATGTCCTCCTCCCATCACTTATCCGGCAAACACCAGATATATACCAAGCTCTAGGCTTCTCTGCAGTCACTTTCACCTTGGATCTTGTATATAAGGTTGCGGTTGATGGCTGGTTCAAGCAGAAGAAATTTTTATGTATTAATTTATTTTATATTGTTTCCTTATAAATACCGTATATACTCAAGTATAAGCTGACCTGAGTAGAAGCCGAGAGACTTAATTTTACCACCAAAAACTGGGAAAACCTATTGACTCGAGTATAAGCAGAGGGTTGGAAATGCATTGGTCACAGCCTCCAGTATATAGCCAGTCAGCCCCCTGTATATAGCCAACCCCCAGTACTTTATAGCCAGCCAGCCCCCAGTAGTATACAGCCAGCCCCCATGTAGTATACAGCCAGCCTCCAGTAGTATATAGCCTGCCGGTCCCCAGTAGTGTACAGCCAGCTCCATGTAGTGTACAACCAGCCAGCCCTAAGTAGTATCCAGCCAGCCCCCAGTTTTGTACAGCCAGCCCCCAGTAGTATACACCCAGCCAGCCCCCATGTAGTGTACAGCTAGCCCCCAGTAGTATACAGCCAGCCCCCAGTAGTGTACAACCAGCCCCCAGAAGTATACAGCCAGCCATCCCCCATGTAGTATACAGCCAGCCATCCCCCATGTAGTATACAGCCAGCCAGCCCCCATGTAGTGTACAGCTAGCCCCCAGTAGTATACAGCCAGCCCCCAGTGGTGTACAGCCAGCCCCCAGTAGTATATAGCCTGCCAGTCCCCAGTAGTGTACAGCCAGCTCCATGTAGTGTACAGCTACCCAGCCCCCAGTAGTGTATAGCCATCCAGCACCATGTAGTATACAGCTTGCCAGCCCCCAGAAGTGTCCAGCCAGCCCCCAGTAGAGTACAGCCTGCCAGCCCTCAGTAGTGTACAGCCCGCCAGCCCCATGTAGTATACAGCCAGCCAGCCCCCATGTAGTGTACAGCCACCCCCCAGTAGTATACAGCTAGACAGCCCCCAGTAGTATACAGCTAGCCCCCAGTAGTATACAGCCAGCCAGCCCCCAGTAGTGTACAGCCAGCCCCATATAGTATACAGCCTGCCAGCCCCCAGTAGTGTACAACCAGCCAGCCCTAAGTAGTATCCAGCCAGCCCCCAGTTTTGTACAGCCAGCCCCCAGTAGTATACACCCAGCCAGCCCCCATGTAGTGTACAGCTAGCCCCCAGTATTATACAGCCAGCCCCCAGTAGTGTACAGCCAGCCCCCAGTAGTATACAGCCAGCCATCCCCCATGTAGTATACAGCCAGCCAGCCCCCATGTAGTATACAGCCAGCCAGCCCCCATGTAGTGTACAGCTAGCCCCCAGTAGTATACAGCCAGCCCCCAGTAGTGTACAGCCAGCCCCCAGTAGTATATAGCCTGCCAGTCCCCAGTAGTGTACAGTCAGCTCCATGTAGTGTACAGCTACCGAGCCCCCAGTAGTGTATAGCCATCCAGCACCATGTAGTATACAGCTTGCCAGCCCCCAGAAGTGTCCAGCCAGCCCCCAGTAGAGTACAGCCTGCCAGCCCTCAGTAGTGTACAGCCCGCCAGCCCCATGTAGTATACAGCCAGCCAGCCCCCATGTAGTGTACAGCCACCCCCCAGTAGTATACAGCTAGACAGCCCCCAGTAGTATACAGCTAGCCCCCAGTAGTATACAGCCAGCCAGCCCCCAGTAGTGTACAGCCAGCCCCATATAGTATACAGCCTGCCAGCCCCCAGTAGTGTACAACCAGCCAGCCCTAAGTAGTATCCAGCCAGCCCCCAGTTTTGTACAGCCAGCCCCCAGTAGTATACACCCAGCCAGCCCCCATGTAGTGTACAGCTAGCCCCCAGTAGTATACAGCCAGCCCCCAGTAGTATACAGCCAGCCCCCAGTAGTATACAGCCAGCCATCCCCCATGTAGTATACAGCCAGCCATCCCCCATGTAGTATACAGCCAGCCAGCCCCCAGTAGTATACAGCCAGCCCCCAGTAGTATACAGCCAGCCATCCCCCATGTAGTATACAGCCAGCCATCCCCCATGTAGTATACAGCAAGCCAGCCCCCAGTAGTATACAGCCAGCCACCCCCATGTAGTATACAGCCTGCCAACCCCCAGTAGTATACAGCCATCCAGCCCCCAGTAGTATACAGCCCGCCAACCCCCAGTAGTATACAGCCAGCACGCAGTTTGCCAAGCACATAAAAAAAATCAACGTACATACTCACCCTCCGGCGCCCCAATGCTCAGCACGGCTCTTGGCGTATCCTCTTCTTCTCTTTGCTGTAACAGTCGGCAGAGATGCGTCCACGCGCACACTGTGAAGTCATTAGAGGCGACACCGCCGCATCATTGCGATGGCCGTCAGATAGCATGGACGCGTCTCTGCCAGCTAATACAGCATACAGAAGATAGAAGAGAAGCCGCCAGGAGCCATGCCGCTCCGAGGATCAGGGCGCCGGAGGGTGAGTATGTAAGTTGGTTTTTTTTATTGAATAGTGTATAAGCTGAAGTGAGTTTTTTCAGCAAATTTTTTGAGCTGAAAAACTCAGCTTATACACTAGTATATATGGTAATGCGGGACCATTATAAAAGCTATTATTCCTCCTGTTCCCCCCCCCTCCTCAACCTCAGACGGTAAGCTCTTGTGAGCAGGGCCATGACTCCTATTGTTCCATATGAATGTTTGTACTCTGTAATGTAGGATTATATTTGTATATGTTCTGTATGATATGTAAAGTGCTATGGAATTGGATGGCGCTATATGAATAAAGGTTATTACTATTAAACAAGCTCATTGCACTGGTATATAGAGATGTATCTTCTCAGAGATCCCTCTATATACACTATCACTGCATTAAGCCAAATATATTATTCTTGATGCTCCAGTTTTTCTTTCTAACATTGCATTTTTTTTATGTATTAATTTATTTTATATTGTTTCCTTATAAATACCGTATATACTCAAGTATAAGCTGACCTGAGTAGAAGCCGGGAGACTTAATTTTACGACCAAAAACTGGGAAAACCTATTGACTCGAGTATAAGCAGAGGGTTGGAAATGCATTGGTCACAGCCTCCAGTATATAGCCAGCCAGCCCCCTGTATATAGCCAGCCCCCAGTACTTTATAGCCAGCCAGCCCCCATGTAGTATACAGCCAGCCCCCATGTAGTATACAGCCAGCCCCCAGTAGTATATAGCCTGCCAGTCCCCAGTAGTGTACAGCCAGGTCCATGTAGTGTAGAGCTACCCAGCCCCCAGTAGTGTATAGCCATCCTGCCCCATGTAGTATACAGCCTGCTAGCCCCCAGAAGTGTCCAGCCAGCCCCCAGTAGAGTACAGCCTGCCAGCCCCAGTAGTGTACAGCCCGCCAGCCCCATGTAGTATACAGCCAGCCAGCCCCCATGTAGTGTACAGCCACCTCCCAGTAGTATACAGCTAGACAGCCCCCAGTAGTATACAGCTAGCCCCCAGTAGTATACAGCCAGCCAGCCCCCAGTAGTGTACAGCCAGCCCCATATAGTATACAGCCTGCCAGCCCCCAGTAGTGTACAACCAGCCAGCCCTAAGTAGTATCCAGCCAGCCCCCAGTTTTGTACAGCCAGCCCCCAGTAGTATACACCCAGCCAGCCCCCATGTAGTGTACAGCTAGCCACGAGTAGTGTACAGCCAGCCCCCAGTAGTATACAGCTAGCCATCCCCCATGTAGTATACAGCCAGCCATCCCCCATGTAGTATACAGCCAGCCAGCCCCCAGTAGTATACAGCCAGCCACCCCCATGTAGTATACAGCCTGCCAGCCCCCAGTAGTATACAGCCATCCAGCCCCCAGTAGTATACAGCCCGCCAACCCCCAGTAGTATACAGCCAGCACGCTGTTTGCCAAGCACATAAAAAAAATCGGCTCTTGGCGTATCCTCTTCTTCTCTTTGCTGTAACAGTCGGCAGAGATGCGTCCACGCGCACACTGTGAAGTCATTAGAGGCGACACCGCCGCATCATTGCGCTGGCCGTCAGATAGCATCGACGCGTCTCTGCCAGCTAATACAGCATACAGAAGATAGAAGAGAAGCCGCCAGGAGCCTTGCCGCTCCGAGGATCAGGGCGCCGGAGGGTGAGTATGTAAGTTGATTTTTTTTATTGACTAGTGTATAAGCTGAAGTGAGTTTTTTCAGCAAATTTTTTGAGCTGAAAAACTCAGCTTATACACTAGTATATACGGTAATGCGGGATCATTATAAAAGCTATTATTCCTCCTGTTCCCCCCCCCCCCTCCTCATCCTCAGACTGTAAGCTCTTGTGAGCAGGGCCCTGACTCCTATTGTTCCATATGAATGTTTGTAATGTAGGATTATATTTGTATATGTTCTGTATGATATGTAAAGTGCTATGGAATTGGATGGCGCTATATGAATAAAGGTTATTACTATTAAACAAGCTCATTGCACTGGTATATAGAGATGTATCTTCTCAGAGATCCCTCTATATACACTATCACTACATTAAGCCAAATATATTATTCTTGATGCTCCAGTTTTTCTTTCCAACATTGCACTAAAAAGAACATATATTAAGCTGGCAAATGTTACACAGCTCTGGTGCACGGTCTATATTGAAAGTCCACAAAAAATGTCCACACTAGATAATTGATAATAATTGATCATTGAACACTATGCACCACTATTGAATTATCTGGCATAACCTGCAAACTGCACAGAGGCAGATAGCACCACTTTTTACATATCTGGGCCCTCATGTTTTTTTAATTAAAAAAACATAATATAGTCATATATAGTGAGATCTCTGAGACGATACATCTCTATACAGTATACCAGTGCATTGAACTTGTGTAACAGTGTAACTCTATGGAAGATACAATGGTATAAAGTCCAGCTCTAACCCTATCAGAATGCCCAATAAGGCACGGATCACCCCTCTGTGTGGGCAGATACAGGCAACAAAAGTAATCCAGGATCCAGCTAAACTGTAGACAATTATTTTTATTATAGCAAAATATTGAAATACATTGTGATAATCATGTCAAAAGCGTTTGAAACGAGAAATCCATTCTTAGTCATGGCTAACACAAAGACTGGCCACGAACACAAGTTTGTATATCACTGTTTGGGAGTTTGAGGGGATCCGGGATCATAGTATAATAACATATTAAGGTCATGTGATGAAAAGCGTATAAGTGGTCAGCTGATCTGGGATAATAGTATCACATGATCGATTTGAAGAGGATTACAGAGGAGGAAGAGGATACATTGGATCTCTCCGGCAACCCAAGAGTGTCTCTTGTGTATCTGAAACAACAATAAAAACAACAAATGGTAATTGTGCTGAAGAACGCTAACTTGGCTTATACAGCACACACTATGATGTCAGCAAGCGACTGACGTCATGGTGTGTGCGCCATAGCATGCGGGGAGACGGAGCTTCATAAGACAGAAGAGGACCTGCAGTGGGCATCGGAACGGTGAGTAAAGAGGGCTTTTACTTTTTTAAAGGCTGGGCATAAAGGGCTATATTCAAGCGGGCAGGCAATGGCTATATACTAGGGGGCATGGGGATGGCTATATACTGGGGTGCTGATGGCTATATATTAGGTAGCTGGCTTTATACTAGGGCCATATACTGGAGGGCTGCTGGCTATATACCAGGGGACTGCTGGCTATATACTAGGGGCTGCTTGCTAAATACAAGGGGGCAGGCACTGGATATATACTAGGGGGCGGCTGGTTATTTGCTGGGGGACATGGGCTACTAGGAATACACTAGGAGGCTGTTGGCTAAATACTAGGGGGCTGCTGGCTATATACAAGGGGGTGGGAACTGGCTATATACTAGGGGGATTTTGGCTATTTGCTGGGGGACATGCGCTGCTGGCTATATACAAGGGGTCTGCTGTCTATATACCAGGGGGCAGGCACTGGCTATATACTAGTGGGCGGCTGGTTATTTGCTGGGGGACATTGGCTACTGGGTAAACACTGGGAGGCTTTCGGCTATATACTAGGGGGCTGCTGGCTATATATTAGAGGGCTGGTGGCTGTATACTAGGGGGCTGCTAGATATATACTAGTGGGCTGCATGCTAAATACAAGGGGGCAGGCACTGGCTATATACTAGGGGGCTGCTGGCTATTTTCTGGGGGACATGGGCTGCTGGCTATATACTAGGGGTCTGCTGTCTATATACCAGGGGGCAGGCACTGGCTATATACTGGGGGTGGCTGGTTATTTGCTTGTGGGACATTGGCTACTGGGTATACACTAGGAGGCTGTTGGCCATATACAACAGGGCAGGCACTGGCTATATAGTAGGGGGCTGCTGGCTATATGCTTGAGAGCTGCTGGATATATATTAGAATGCTGCTAGCTGTATACTAGTGGGCACTGGCTATACGCAAGGAGGCAGGCACTGGCTATGTAGTAGGGGGCAGGTGGCTATATAGTAGTGGGCAGCTGGCTATATACAGGGGGGCAGTTACTGGGTATATACAAGGGGGCTGCTGGCTATATAATAGGAGGCTGATGGCTATATACTAGGGGGCTGCTGGCTAATATACAAGGGGGCAGGCACTGGCTATATAGTAGGGGACTGCTGGCTGTATACTAGGGAGCTGATGGCTATATACTAGTGGACAGCTTGTTATTTGCTGGGGGACATTGGCTACTTGGTATAAACTCTGAGGCTGTTGGCTATATACTAGGGGGCTGCTGGCTATATATAAGAGGGCTGCTGGCTGTATACTAGTGAGCTGCTGCTTATACAAGGGGGCAGGCACTGGCTATGTAGTAGGGGGCAGCTGGCTGTATACAAGGGGGCAGACACTGGGTATATACTAGGGGGCTTCTGGCTATTTGATGGGGACATGGGCTGCTGGCTATATACTAGGGGGCTGCTGTCTATATACAAGGGGGCAGGCACTGGCTATATAATAGAAGACTGCTGGCTATATACTAGGGAGCTGCTGCTATATGCTATGGGGCTGCTGGCTATACATTAGAGGGCTGCTGGCTGTATACGAGGGGGTTGCTAGATATACACTAGTGGGCTGCTTGCTAAATACAAGGGGGCAGGCACTGGCTATAAAGTAGGGGACTGCTGGCTGTATACTAGGGAGCTGATGGCTATATACTAGTGGACGGCTGGTTATTTGCTGAAGGGACATTGGCTACTTGGTATACACTCTGAGGCTGTTGGCAATATACTTGGGGGCTGCTGGCTATATATGAGAGGGCTGCTGGCTGTATACTAGTGGGCTGTTATACACAAGGGGGCAGGCACTGGCTATGTAGTAGGGGGCAGCTGGCTGTATACAAGGGGGCAGGCACTGGCTATATACTAGGGGGCTGTTGGCTATTTGCTGGGGGACATGGGCTGCTGGCTATATACTAGGTGTCTGCTGTCTATATACCAGGGGGCAGGCGCTGGCTATATACTAGGGGGTGGCTGTTTATTTGCTGGGGGACATTGGCTACTGGGTATACACTAGGAGGCTTTATACTAGGGGGCATGGGGATGGCTATATACTAGGGTGCTGATGGCTATATATTAGGGGCTGCTTGCTAAATACAAGGGGGCAGGCACTGCCTATATACTAGGGGGCGGCTGGTTATTTGCTTAGGGACATGGGCTACTAGGTATACACTAGGAGGCTGTTGGCTAAATACTAGGGGGCTGCTGGCTATATACAATGGGGTGGGCACTGGCTATATACTAGGGGGATTTTGGCTATTTGCTGGGGGACATGCGCTGCTGGCTATATACAAGGGGTCTGCTGTCTATATACCAGGGGGCAGGCACTGGCTATATACTAGTGGGCGGCTGGTTATTTGCTGGGGGACATTGGCTACTGGGTATACACTGGGAGGCAGGCACTGGGTATATACAAGGGGGCTGATGGCTATTTGATGGGGTACATGGGCTGCTGGCTATATAATAGGAGGCTGCTGGCTATATACCAGGGGGCTGCAGGCTATATACAAGGGGGCAGGCACTGGCTATATAGTAGGGGACTGCTGGCTGTATACTAGGGAGCGGATGGCTATATACTAGTGGACGGCTGGTTATTTGCTGGGGGACATTGGCTACTTGGTATACACTCTGAGGCTGTTGGGTATATACTAGGGGGCTGCTGGCTATATATTAGAGGGCTGTTATACACAAGGGGGCAGGCACTGGCTATGTAGTAGGGGGCAGCTGGCTGTATACAAGGGGGCAGGCACTGGCTATATACTAGGGGGCTGCTGGCTATTTGCTGGGGGACATGGGCTGCTGGCTATATACTAGGTGTCTGCTGTCTATATACCAGGGGGCAGGCGCTGGCTATATACTAGGGGGTGGCTGTTTATTTGCTGGGGGACATTGGCTACTGGGTATATACTAGGAGGCTTTATACTAGGGGGCATGGGGATGGCTATATACTAGGGTGCTGATGGCTATATATTAGGAAGCTGGCTTTATACTAGGGCCATATACTGGAGGGCTGCTGGCTATATACCGGGGGACTGCTGGCTATATACTAGGGGCTGCTTGCTAAATACAAGGGGGCAGGCACTGCCTATATACTAGGGGGCGGCTGGTTATTTGCTTAGGGACATGGGCTACTAGGTATACACTAGGAGGCTGTTGGCTAAATACTAGGGGGCTGCTGGCTATATACAAGGGGGTGGGCAATCGCTATATACTAGGGGGATTTTGGCTATTTGCTGGGGGACACGCGCTGCTGGCTATATACAAGGGGTCTGCTGTCTATATACCAGGGGGCAGGCACTGGCTATATACTAGTGGGCGGCTGGTTATTTGCTGGGGGACATTGGCTACTGGGTATACACTGGGAGGCAGGCACTGGGTATATACAAGGGGGCTGATGGCTATTTGATGGGGTACATGGGCTGCTGGCTATATAATAGGAGGCTGCTGGCTATATACCAGGGGGCTGCTGGCTATATACAATGGGGCAGGCACTGGCTATATAGTAGGGGACTGCTGCCTGTATACTAGGGAGCGGATGGCTATATACTAGTGGACGGCTGGTTATTTGCTGGGGGGCATTGGCTACTTGGTATACACTCTGAGGCTGTTGGCTTTATACTAGGGGGCTGCTGGCTATATATTAGAGGGCTGCTGGCTGTATACTAGTGGGCTGCTGCTTATACACAAGGGGGCAGGCACTGGCTATGTAGCAGTGGGCAGCTAGCTGTATAGTAGGGGGCAGCTGGCTGTATACAAGGGGGCAGGCACTGGGTATATACTAGGGGGCTGCTGGCTATTTGATTGAGAGATGGGCTGCTGGCTACATACTAGGGGGCTGCTGTCTATATACAAGGGGGCAGGCACTGGCTATATACTAGGGAGCTGCTGCTATATGCTATTGGGCTTCTGGCTATACATTAGAGGGCTGCTGGCTGTATACTAGGGGGTTGCTAGATATATACTAGTGGGCTGCTTGCTAAATACAAGGGAGTGGGCATTGGCTATATACTAGGGGGCTGCTGGCTATTTGCTGGGGAACATGGGCTGCTGGCTATATACAAGGGGTCTACTGTCTATATACCAGGGGGCAGACACTGGCTATATACTAGGGGGAGGCTGGTTATTTGCTCGGGGACATTGGCTACTGGGTAAACACTAGGAGGCTATTGGCTAAAAATTCGGGGGCTGCTGGCTATATACAAGAGGGCAGGCACTGGCTATATAGTAGGGGGCTGCTGGCTATATACTAGGGAGCTGCTGGCTATATATTAGAGGGCTGCTGGCTGTATACTAGAGAGCTTCTGACTATATAGAAGGGGGCAGGCACTGACTATATAGTAGGTGGCAGCTGGCTATATACAAGAGGGCAGGCACTGGGTATAAACTAGCGGGCTGCTGGCTATTTGATGGGGGACATGGGCTACTGGCTAAATAATAGGAGGCTGCTGGCTATATACTAGGGGGCTGCTGGCTATATACAAGAGGGCAGGCACTGGCTATATAGTAGTCATTAATAGTAGGGGACTGCTGGCTGTATACTAGGGAGCTGCTGGCTATATACTAGGGGGCTGCTGGCTATATATTAGAGGGCTGCTGGCTTTATACTAGGGGGTGCTAGATATATACTAGTGGGCTGCATGCTAAATGCAAGGGGGCAGGCACTGGCTATATACTAGGGGGCTGCTAGCAATTTATCATAGTATATAAGGCTGGAAGGAGACGCAAGTCCATCAAGTCCAAGCTTTAAGAATTAAATAAATGTTTTATCCCCATAACCCGTGATATTTTTTCTCTCCAGAAAGTCATCCAGGCCTCTCTTGAACATGTACATAGAGTCTGCCATAACAACCTCCTGCGGCAGAGAGTTCCACAGTCTCACTGCTCTTACAGTAAAGAACCTTTGTCTATGTTGATGGTAAAATCGCCTCTCCTCTAGGCGCAGAGGATGCCCCCTTGTCCTGGTCACAGGCCGAGGTATAAAAAGATCTTTGGAGAGATCCTTGTACTGTCCGTTCAGGTATTTGTACATTGTAATAAGGTCTCCCCTCAGTCGTCTTTTTCTAAACTGAATAATCCCAAGTTTTTTAATCTGTCAGTGTATTCTAGTTCCCCCATTCCCCTAATAATCCTGGTTGCTCTCCTCTGCACCCGTTCCAGCTCTACTATATCCTTTTTATACACTGGTGCCCAAAACTGTACACAATATTCCATGTGTGGTCTGACCAGGGATTTGTATAAGGGCAAAACTATGTCTCTATCATTAGAATCTATTCCTCTCTTGATACATCCCATTATTTTATTTGCTTTAGCAGCAGCCGCCTGGCTCTGGTCACTAAAATTAAGTTTACCATCCACCAATATCCCCAAGTCCTTTTCAGCTTCAGTTTTACTAAGTAATTGACCCTTTAGAACACAATTATACTTTTTGTTTCCATGGCCAAAGTGCATAACTTTACATTTATCTACATTAAACCTCATCAACCATTTCTCTGCCCATCCCTCAAGCTTCCACAAATCCCTCTGTAATGCTAAACTATCAACCTCAGTATTTATTACTTTGCACAGCTTAGTATCATCTGCAAATATTGAAACTTGACTGTGTAAACCCACTACAAGGTCATTAATAAAAATATTAAAAAGAAGTGGCCCCAATACTGACCCCTGTGGCACTCCACTGGTAACATCAACCCAATCTGAGAATGTGCCATTAATGACCACCCTCTGTTTTCTATCACTAAGTCAATTACTTACCCAAATACACAGATTTTCTCCTATTCCCAGCAGTCTCATTTTATAAACCAACCTTGTGGCACGGTGTCAAATGCCTTTGAGAAGTCCAGATATACAACATCCACAGCGTCCCCCAGATCCAGTCTTGAACTTACCTCCTCGTAGAAACCAATCAGATTAGTCTGACAGGACCGATCTCTCATAAACCCATGCTGACGCTGGGTTATAAGGTTGTGCACAGTGAGATACTCCAGGATAGCATCTCTAATAAACCCCTCAAATATTTTCCCCACCACAGCAGTTAGACTCACGGGTCTGTAGTTTGCAGGATCGCTATTTGATCCTTTTTTGTATATTGGTACCACATTTGCTATGCGCCATTCCTGTGGAACGTAACCAGTCCTCAGTGAATCTTCAAATATTAAAAATTAAAAATATTAAAAATATTTGCTGGGGGACATGGGCTGCTGGCTATATACTAGGGGTCTGCTGTCTATATACCAGGGGGCAGGCACTGGCTATATACTAGGGGGTGGCTGGTTATTTGCTGGGGGACATTGGCTACTGGGTATACTTTGGGAGGCAGGCACTGGGTATATACTAGGGTGCTGATGGCTATATATTAGGAAGCTGGCTTTATACTAGGGCCATATACTGGAGGGCTGCTGGCTATATACCAGGGGACTGCTGGCTATATACTAGGGGCTGCTTGCTAAATACAAGGGGGCAGGCACTGGCTATATACTAGGGGGCGGCTGGTTATTTGCTGAGGGACATGGGCTACTAGGTATACACTAGGAAGCTGTTGGCTAAACACTAGGGGTCTGCTGGCTATATACAAGGGGGTGGGCACTGGCTATATACTAGGGGGATTTTGGATATTTGCTGGGGGACATGCGCTGCTGGCTATATACAAGGGGTCTGCTGTCTATATACCAGGGGGCAGGCACTGGCTATATACTAGTGGGCGGCGGGTTATTTGCTGGGGGACATTGGCTACTGGGTATACACTGGGAGGCAGGCACTGGGTATTTACAAGGGGGCTGATGGCTATTTGATGGGGTACATGGGCTGCTGGCTATATAATAGGAGGCTGCTGGCTATATACTAGGGGGCTGCTGGCTATATACAAGGGGGCAGGCACTGGCTATATAGTAGGGGACTGCTGGCTGTATACTAGGGAGCTGATGGCTATATACTAGTGGACGGCTGGTTATTTGCTGGGGGACATTGGCTACTTGGTATACACTCTGAGGCTGTTGGCTATATACTAGGGGGCTGCTGGCTATATATTAGAGGGCTGCTGGCTGTATACTAGTGGGCTGCTGCTTATACACAAGGGGGCAGGCAATGGCTATGTAGCAGGGGGCTGATAGCTGTATAGTAGGGGGCAGCTGGCTGTATAAAAGGGGGCAGGCACTGGGTATATACTAGGGGGCGGCTGGCTATTTGATTGAGAGCTGGGCTGCTGACTATATACTAGGGGGCTTCTGTCTATATACAAGGGGGCAGGCACTGGCTATATAGTAGGGGACTGATGGCTATATACTAGGGAGCTGCTGCTATATGCTATGGGGCTTCTGGCTATACATTAGAGGGCTGCTGGCTGTAAACTAGGGGGTTGCTAGATATATACTAGTGGGCTGCTTGCTAAATACAAGGGAGTGGGCATTGGCTATATACTAGGGGGCTGCTGGCTATTTGCTGGGGAACATGGGCTGCTGGCTATGTACAAGGGGTCTACTGTCTATATACTAGGGGGCAGACACTGGCTATATACTAGGGGGAGGCTGGTTATTTGCTGGGGGACATTGGCTACTGGGTAAACACTAGGAGGCTGTCGGCTAAAAACTCGGGGGCTGCTGGCTATATACAAGAGGGCAGGCACTGGCTATATAGTAGGGGGCTGCTGGCTATATACTTGGGAGCTGCTGGCTATATATTAGAGGGCTGCTGGCTGTATACTAGAGAGCTGCTGACTATATACAAGGGGGCAGGCTCTGACTATATAGTAGGTGGTAGCTGGCTATATACAAGGGGGCAGTCACTGGCTACATACTAGTGGGCTGCTGGCTATTTGATGGGGGACATGGGCTGCTGGCTAAATAATAGGAGGCTGCTGGCTATATACTAGGGGGCTGCTGGCTATATACAAGGAGGCAGGCACTGGCTATATAGTAGGGGGCTGCTGGCTATATATTAGAGGGCTGCGGGCTGTATACTAGAGAGCTACTGACTATATACAAGGGGGCAGGCACTGACTATATAGTAGGTGGCAGCTGGCTATATACAAGGGGGCAGTCAATGGGTATATACTAGCGGGCTGCTGGCTATTTGATGGGGGACATGGGCTGCTGGCTAAATAATAGGAGGCTACTGGCTATATAATAGGGGGCTGCTGACTATATACAAGGAGGCAGGCACTGGCTATCTAGTAGGGGACTGCTGGCTGTATACTAGGGAGCTGTTGGCTATATACTAGGGGGCTGCTGGCTATATATTAGAGGGCTGCTGGCTTTATACTAGGGGGTGCTAGATATATACTAGTGGGCTGCATGCTAAATGCAAGGGGGCAGGCACTGGCTATATACTAGGGGGCTGCTGGCTATTTGCTGGGGGACATGGGCTGCTGGCTATATACTAGGGGTCTGCTGTCTATATACCAGGGGGCAGGCACTGGCTATATACTAGGGGGTGGCTGGTTATTTGCTGGGGAACATTGGCTACTAGGTATACACTAGGATGCTTTATACTAGGGGGCATGGGGATGGCTATATACTAGGGTGCTGATGGCTATATATTAGGAAGCTGGCTTTATACTAGGGCCATATACTGGAGGGCTGCTGGCTATATACCAGGGGACTGCTGGCTATATACTAGGAGCTGCTTGCTAACTACAAGGGGGCAGGCACTGGCTATATACTAGGGGGCGGCTGGTTATTTTCTGAAGGAACATGGTCTACTAGGTATACACTAGGAGGCTGTTGGCTAAATACTAGGGGGCTGCTGGCTATATACAAGGGGGTGGGCACTGGCTATATACTAGGGGGATTTTGGCTATTTGCTGGGGGACATGCGCTGCTGGCTATATACAAGGGGTCTGCTGTATATATACCAGGGGGCAGGCACTGGCTATATACTAGTGGGCGGCTGGTTATTTGCTGGGGGACATTGGCTACTGGGTATACACTGGGAGGCAGGCACTGGGTATATACAAGGGGGCTGATGGCTATTTGATGGGGTACATGGGCTGCTGGCTATATAATAGGAGGCTGCTGGCTATATACTAGGGGGCTGCTGGCTATATACAAGGGGGCAGGCACTGGCTATATAGTAGGGGACTGCTGGCTGTATACTAGGGAGCTGATGGCTATATACTAGTGGACGGCTGGTTATTTGCTGGGGGACATTGGCTACTTGGTATACACTCTGAGGCTGTTGGCTATATACTAGGGGGCTGCTGGCTATATATTAGAGGGCTGCTGGCTGTATACTAGTGGGCTGCTGCTTATACACAAGGGGGCAGGCACTGGCTATGTAGTAGGGGGCAGCTGGCTGTATACAAGGGGGCAGGCACTGGCTATATGCTAGGGGGCTGCTGGCTATTTGCTGGGGGACATGAGCTGCTGGCTATATACTAGGTGTCTGCTGTCTATATACCAGGGGGCAGGCACTGGCTATACACTAGGGGTGGCTTGTTATTTGATGGGGGACATTGGCTACTGGGTATACACTAGGAGGCTTTATACTAGGGGGCATGGGGATGGCTATATACTAGGGTGCTGATGGCTATATATTAGGAAGCTGGCTTTATACTAGGGTCATATACTGGAGGGCTGCTGGCTATATACCAGGGGACTGCTGGCTATATACTAGGGGCTGCTTGCTAAATACAAGGGGGCAGGCACTGGCTATATACTAGGGGGCGCCTGGTTATTTGCGGAGGGACATGGGCTACTAGGTATACACTAGGAGGCTGTTGGCTAAATACTAGGGGTCTGCTGGCTATATACAAGGGGGTGGGCACTGGCTATATACTAGGGGGATTTTGGCTATTTGCTGGGGGACATGCGCTGCTGGCTATATACAAGGGGTCTGCTGTCTATATACCAGGGGGCAGGCACTGGCTATATACTAGTGGGCGGCTGGTTATTTGCTGGGGGACATTGGCTACTGGGTATACACTGGGAGGCTTTCGGCACTGGGTATATACAAGGGGGCTGATCGCTATTTGATGGGGTACATGGGCTGCTGGCTATATAATAGGAGGCTGCTGGCTATATACTAGGGGGCTGCTGGCTATATACAAGGGGGCAGGCACTGGCTATATAGTAGGGGACTGCTGGCTGTATACTAGGGAGCTGATGGCTATATACTAGTGAACGGCTGGTTATTTGCTGGGGGACATTGGCTACTTGGTATACACTCTGAGGCTGTTGGCTATATACTAGGGGGCTGCTGGCTATATATGAGAGGGCTGCTGGCTGTATACTAGTGGGCTGCTGCTTATACACAAGGGGGCAGGCACTGGCTATGTAGCAGGGGGCAGCTAGCTATATAGTAGGGGGCAGCTGGCTGTATACAAGGGGGCAGGCACTGGGTATATACTAGGGGGCTGCTGGCTATTTGATTTAAAGATGGGCTACTGGCTATATACTAGGGGGCTACTGTCTATATACAAGAAGGCATGCACTGGCTATATAGTAGGGGACTGCTGGCTATATACTAGGGAGCTGCTGGCTATATGCTATGGGGCTTCTGGCTATACATTAGAGGGCTGCTGGCTGTGTACTAGGGGGTTGCTAGATATATACTAGTGGGCTGCTTGCTAAATACAAGGGGGTGGGCATTGGCTTTATACTAGGGGGCTGCTGGCTATTTGCTGGGGAACATGGGCTGCTGGCTATATACAAGGGGTCTACTGTCTATATACCAATGGGCAGGCAATGGCTATATACTAGGGGGAGGCTGGTTATTTGCTGGGGGACATTGGCTACTGGGTAAACACCAGGAGGCTGTTGGCTAAAAACTAGGGGACTGCTGGCTATATACAAGAGGGCAGGCACTGGCTATATAGTAGGGGGCTGCTGGTTATATACTAGGGAGCTGCTGGCTATATATTAGAGGGCTGCTGGTTGTATACTAGAGAGCTGCTGACTATATACAAGGGGGCAGGCACTGACTATATAGTAGGTGGCAGCTGGCTATATACAAGGGGGCAGTCACTGGGTATATACTAGCGGGCTGCTGGCTATTTGATGGGGGACATGGGCTGCTGGCTAAATAATAGGAGGCTGCTGGCTATATACTAGGGGGCTGCTGGCTATATACAAGGGGGCAGGCACTGGCTATCTAGTAGGGGACTGCTGGCTGTTTACTAGGGAGCTGCTTGGTATATACTAGGGGGCTGCTGGCTATATATTAGAGGGCTGCTGGCTGTATACTTGGGGGTGCTAGATATATACTAGTGGGCTGCATGCTAAATACAAGGGGGGAGGCACTGGCTATATACTAGGGGGCTGCTGGCTATTTGCTGGGGGACATGGGCTGCTGGCTATATACTTGGGGTCTGCCGTTTATATACAAGGGGGCAGGCACTGGCTATATACTAGGGGGTGGCTGGTTATTTGCTGGGGGACATTGGCTACTGGGTATACACTAGGAGGCTGTTGGCTATATACTAGGGGGCTGCTGGCTATATACAAGAGGGCAGGCACTGGCTATATAGTGGGGGATGCTGACTATATACTAGGGAGCTGCTGGCTATATATTAGAGGGCTGTTGGCAGTATACTAGTGGGCTGCTGGCTATACACAAGGGGGCAGGCACTGGCTATGTAGTAGGGGGCAGTAGGCTATTTAGTAGGGGGCTGCTGGGTATATACTAGGGGGCTGCCGGCTATATACAAGGAGGAAGGCACTGGCTATATAGTAGGGGACTGCTGGATATATATTAGAGGGCTGCTGGCTGTATACTAGGGGGCTGCTAGATATATACTAGTGGCCGCTGGCTATTTGCTGGGGGACATGGCCTGCTGGATATTTACTAGGGGCTGCTGGCTATATACAAGGTGGCAGGCACTGGCTATGTAGCAGGGGGCAGCTGGCTATATACTAGAGCGCGGCTGTCTATATACTAGAGCACTGCTGGCTATATACTATGTAGCTGCTGGCTTTATATTAGTGGGCTGCTGGCTGTATACTAGGGGGATGCTAGATATATACTAGGTGGCTGGCTATATATTAGGGGGCTGCTGGCTATATTCTAGGGGGCAGGAGGCTGGTTATATTCTAGGGTGCTGGCTATATACTAGAAGGTTGATGGCGATTTACTAGGGGGCTGCTAGATATATACTAGGGGACAGGGAACTGGCTAGATACTAGGGGGATACTGTATATATATACTAGGGATGTGCTGGCTATATACTAGGGTGCAGGAGGCTGGCTATATAAAAGGGCACTGGCTATATACTAGAGGGCTGATGGCAATATACTAGGGGGACTGGCTATATAATAGAGGGATGCTGGCCATATACTAGGGGGCTGGCTATATACTAGGGTTCAGGGGACGGGCTATATACTAGTGAATTGCTGGTTATATATTGGGGAGCTACTGGCTATATACTAGGGAGTTGCTGGCTATATACTAGGGTAGGGGTTTCAAAATGATTTTCACCAGGGCAATATCAACCTTATGGTTACCTTAGAATTGCCTAATGTCAGTATAGTTCTGTAAAAATGTAGATACTAAACAACTAATTCTTAAGTAGTAGTTACATTCATTCAGCAGTAAAATCACAATGAGCCCTTTGTGAGCAACAGAAAGTTGAACATACTGTATTTTTAAAAAATCTGAGAAAGTACAAGCACAGCAATTCACCTATATTAAAATTAATGTTAAAATTTAGACTTACCTATTTTGTTTTCTGACCAGAAGTCTGACATCTTTTTCCTGAAAAAACGAGACCAAAGCGGCACCCCTAATGTAGAATTTTCGGAGATGGGTGTCAATGTAATTTTAGTTATTGTTGCTCATCTGATGTAATCTTGCTTCTATGCCTCAAAGAAAGAGGGGAAGGGTCCCTCAGGGTCCTAGTAATAAGCGGTGGTGCCAGATGAGCATGTTATAATACAATGTTAGAAAAACCGGGTGTGGATGGATGCGCTATCCACAAACTTTTTGATATAGTAGATTCAATCATATAAGGTTTCTTTTATTTTTGTACAGCATTGGACTACATGTTTAGGGGGTGGACCACCCCCTTCATCAGGTACGTAAAATACACTCTAAAAGCAATTACTAAGTACAGGTAAAGTTTTGTCAGGATAAGGTAGGAGTACAAAATATATATAAAAGATAAAAAGTGGAAATAGAAGAAATTTCATATCTCAGCAAGTGATTGTAATTTCATATCAATTTCATAGTTCATATCTCATGGAGCAGAGTTGTTATAGATAAAAATTGGTGAAAGGGTCTAATTGGTTGTGTGAACATACCATAGATACATAGATAAATGGAATATACCATAGATACATAAACAAATGGAATATAGTATTAAACTGAGTATAAAAAATATAATTTATAAGTAAATATAACATAAATTGGGTGTTACATAAAATAGGTGATTACATAGAAAGCATATGTAAATGCATGTATAGGATATTGCCTGTTCAATAAATATAATAATTGAATGAGCACACACATCGCGATAGGATTGTGGTGCAGCTGTGCTGGCTTTCATGCGACAAAAATCAGGGGGCAGGTCGTCAGACGATCCGACTGATTCGGACTGAGTGCGGGATTTAAGATTCAATTTGTGTCGCAAGACAATGCACTTACATACAGGAAGCCAGGAAGCGACACATGCAGGATATCGGGCGCACGATCTTCGTGAACCGTAGCAGATGTGCATTCCGGTCGGACAATGCACTTTCAGGGATCGTGCAGGATCGTGCCCCATTTTGTATATAAAAAACAGGGCATTGCATATTTCATAAATATATAATGTATATATTTTTAACACCACATGCAATGACTTTTTCACTTAATGGTTTACAATGGTTTTCTATTCCCACTTTTTATCCTTTATGTATATTTTTTACTCCTACCTTATCCTGACAAACCTTCACCTGTACTTTAGTTGTTTTTAGAGTGTATTTTACGAACCTGAGGAAGGGTGTGGTCCACCCCCCGAAATGCAGAGTCCAATTGTGTACAAAAATAAAAGAAACTCTATATGATCTAATCTACTATCTTAAAGAGTGTGTCCATCAGCACTAGAGATGAGCGAGCACTAAAATGCTCGGGTGCTCGTTATTCGAGACAAACTTTTCCAGATGCTCGAGTGCTCGTCTCGAATAACGAGCCCCATTGAAGTCAATGGGAGACCCGAGCATTTTTCAAAGGGACCATGGTTCGGGAATAAAATGTGTTATTTAATTGAAAAAGAATGTCTTCTGATAAGTTAGCAGATGTATGCAAACATCTGCAATCTATTCTTCACTGTTCCGTGCGTATATTATCTCCCGACAAGTTAACAGATGTGAAGAACAGTGAAGAATAGAATAAAAACAGTGAACACAGGATGATTTAAGTGAAAAACGCAGTGAAAAACACAGTGAAGAATAGATTACAGATGTTCTGCACATCTACTTACTTGTCGGGGTGATACGCTGTCCCGGGATCCGCTCCTCTTCTTCCACTGAAGTCTCCCCGTGCTGCCCGATGTTTGTCTCCCCCGTGCTGCCCGATGTCTGTCTCCCCCGTGCTGCCCGATGTCTGTCTCCCCCGTGCTGCCCGATGTCTGTCTCCCCCGTGCTGCCCGATGTCTGTCTCCCCCGTGCTGCCCGATGTCTGTCTCCCCCGTGCTGCCCGATGTCTGTCTCCCCCGTGCTGCCCGATGTCTGTGTCCCCCGTGCTGCCCGATGTCTGTCTCCCCCGTGCTGCCCGATGTCTGTCTCCCCCGTGCTGCCCGATGTCTGTCTCCCCCGTGCTGCCCGATGTCTGTCTCCCCCGTGCTGCCCGATGTCTGTCTCAACCGTGCTGCCCGATGTCTGTGTCCCCCGTGCTGCCCGATGTCTGTCTCCCCCGTGCTGCCCGATGTCTGTCTCCCCCGTGCTGCCCTATGTCTGTCTCCCCCGTGCTGCCCGATGTCTGTGTCCCCCGTGCTGCCCGATGTCTGTCTCCCCCGTGCTGCCCGATGTCTGTCTCCCCCGTGCTGCCCGATGTCTGTGTCCCCCGTGCTGCCCGATGTCTGTCTCCCCCGTGCTGCCCGATGTCTGTCTCCCCCGTGCTGCCCGATGTCTGTGTCCCCCGTGCTGCCCGATGTCTGTCTCCCCCGTGCTGCCCGATGTCTGTCTCCCCCGTGCTGCCCGATGTCTGTGTCCCCCGTGCTGCCCGATGTCTGTGTCCCCCGTGCTGCCCGATGTCTATCTCTCCCGTGCTGCCCGATGTCTGTCTCCCTGCTGCTTGATGTCTCCCTGCTGCTTGATGTCTCCCCGCTGCCCGATGTCTCCCTGCTGCTTGATGTCTCCCTGCTGCTTGATGTCTCCCTGCTGCCGTTCCGCGCGCATATCTTCCGACAAGTAAGCAGATGTGCCGAACATCTGTAATCTATTCTTCACTGTCTTTTTCACTTAAATGATCCTGTGTTCACTGTTTTTATTCTATTCTTCATTGTTCTTCACTGTGTTTTTTTAATTAAATGCTCGATCTCGAGCAGGGGAAATACTCGTCCGAGCAACGAGCCGTTTCGAGTACCTTAATACTCGAAAGAGCATCAAGCTCGGACGAGTATACTCGCTCATCTCTAATCAGCACCCATTTTTTTTCTAACTTTGTTTTATACCATCTTTTCCTGAAGTCAGGGCATCTATGTTCGGTTTCAGATCTTGTGCCATGGCAATCCTTAAAACAGTTTGCAATCGGCTCAACTTGATTGTCAACTTAAAGTAGGAAAAAGCACCGGGAACTGAGGCTGAAATGCTCTGACAGACTGGAAAGTGGGAATTGTTTTCCTTTTCTGCTTGGGCCTTCCACAGATTAAGTTTATGTTGAAAAGCTATAAATGCGGCTTCTGATTCAGTTTGGCAAGATGTGCGATTACATGGTAAAATCGTATAGCAAGTTTGGATCTGAAAGCAGGGGCAAAGGTTTTCCTTTAATTTGCATGAAAAGTGCAATTTCTTCTTTAAGTTCAAAAAATCGTTTCAGGACTGTGCTTCTGCTCAGCCACCTTACATCTGTATGGTATGGGATATCTTCATGTCCATCTCCTGCAGAACCACTTGGAACTGGTGGTGATTTAAGCTACGTGCCCGAATGAAGAGAACTGTTTTCATTACAGTGGTCATAATATTATCCAGTTCCAGAACCTTTCCGCACAGAGCTTCTTGATGGACAATGCAATGATAGGTTATCAGAGGTGTGCTACTGTTACTTTTTTTGCATTTTACCCTCCATAAAGTCACCAAAGCCAGTTTTTTCTCCACACATTGCAGGTGCGCCGCCAGTAGTTATCCTAACCAGCTTTTCGCAAGGTAACTTATGATTACACATGGACTTCTCCACCGCATCAAAAATGTCCTTCCCTATTCCATGCATGGCAATGACATCCACAAGCTCCTCAGTGAAAGAAAAGTCTTCCTTCACACTTCTTATAATAAAGGAAAGATGTGCCATATCTGTGTTGTCTGTGCTTTCATTAACAGGTAATGAAAAAGCCAGATAACTGGGCTCTTCTTCAGCCAGCGGTGTTGTTAGATTACCTGCTAGTTCCATAACCTGGTTTGCAATTGTCTTTCTCAAACTGACATTTTTAAAAGTCTGTATTTGCTCAGGACTCACCTGCTCACACACCTCTAACATGCACTGCTAAAAAATGCACCCTCTGAAAAACACTCGAGCTATTTGTTCAGCAACAATAAAGCTTTCACTGCTGCTTCATTTTTGGTGGCACCTTTGGTGGACATATTCTGCTGCAATTGCAATTTGCACAAAGACGTAATCCACAAAGAAAAGGAAGGAAGGCCAGGGCACATCCGATTAAAAAATAGAATCTTCTTTATTGGATAATCATATAAAAACGCACAGAACAAGTGTGCATGGCCGGTGTAGGCACAAAACACCTACTCGTTTCGGCTTAACCAGACTAAGGCTTCTAGTTAAGCCGAAACGTGTAGGTGTTTTGTGCCTACACCGGCCATGCACACTTGTTGTGTGCGTTTTTATATGATCGTATATTATCTTGTTGTGTGCATTTTTATTGTACTCCGCAGTGGTGTTAGATAGCGTTATCAAAGGTTTCTGATTAAACTATCATTCTAACTGCGGCGTTTGTTACTTTAGTAAGCAGCTCCTAGTGCCGAATTTATTTAAGTTAAATAATAGTCTGCTTCAACTTTCCTTCAATCCCCATTCCTCATATAGCAATTACTCTCTCTCCATCATTTGTTCCCCCATTAATCTCAATAACATTATCCTTATTCCTACATCCACAATTCCACGGACAACAACACAATCGTTCATGCCGTTCCACAGCAGGGCCAGGGCGGATTCACATTTGTTTTTTTCACTGAAGCTATTTCAGCTTATAGACAAACTGAAGTACAAATTTGTTTTTTCATCCTGGCTTCAGTGATTTTGTACTGTTTTCAATGGGCCTTTTCATACTTCAGTTTTTTTCCACTGATCCATTGTTATCGGTAAACACAAAAAGGACAAGTTCTAAATTATTTTTCCCACTGGCCACTGAAACATTGAAAAGATTGGTAAGTAATACATCAGTGACAGATGTGAAACCACCCTGGGTATTCCAGATGGGCAGTATCATTTCAAAAATAACCCATTTCTGTAAAATGATATTTTCTAACTAGCAGTGACGGTCCACCTTATTAATTCGGGAGTGGGAGGTTATTTTTGCACAGTTAATTAAAAGACAAAACAAACTAATGTATAACTGAAGATGGATCTGCTGCCGAGACAGGGACAATGCACTAGTGGAAGGTGGCCATGGGCCTTGTGTTAGACACTGGGGCACATTTACTTACCTGGTCCAGTGGCGATCCTGCAGCACATTGTCCGACCAGGATTCGGGTCTGCTGGAATTCACGAAGGTTGTGCGCCCGATATCCAGCAGGTGTTCACCTTCTTCCCGTGCATGTGAGTGCTGATCTTGCGACACAATTCTTTCTTAAATTCTGCGGTTTGTCTGAATCCGTCGGGTTGTCCGAGGCCACGCCCCCCATTTTCTGCTGCGGCGGCGTTGCGCCACAATCTGATCGAGCGCGCCAAAACCCGGAGCAATTCAGCGCAAAACGGAAATATTTGGGAAAACCCCACGGAATTGCGGCCACAGGACCCTTAGTAAATGTGCCCCACCATGTTTATATACAAACAGCAGCCATACCCACCCTATGAGACAGTAGCTACACCCCAATGTCATATAAAGGCAAGAACCGCACGCACCTTGAGACAGTAGTCACACCCCAATGTTATATATAACACTAAATATATATAACATTTGGCTACTGTCTCGTAAGGTGGGTGTGGCTATTGCCTGTTTATAAATTTGGGGTGTGGCTATTGCCTTTCTAAGACATTGGGGTGTGGCTCCTCTCTTACAAGGTGGGTGTGGTTACTGTGTATATATTATACAGACAGTAGCCACACCCACCTTGTGATAGACAGGCAGTAGTCACACCCCTATGTAATATACAGAAAGTAGCCACACCATCTGTGATGAGGCAGGTGTATCCGTCAGCACTATCCAGGTCCGGTGTGGAGCCATGTGTGCCTATGTGGCATGAATTTTGTGACACCATGAGGTGTGATGGCTATGGTTGTATGGTAGTTCCAAGACAGCGCAGTGGCGGGATACAGAGCGGTGGTGAGAAGCCGCACAACCAAAGCGTGGTAAAAATGACAAGACGCAACTGTGATGTTCATGCGTAAGGAGCGCAGCACAACAGACTTACGCATGAACGTCAGCTGGCTCTTCTGTTGTGGTAGTCACTGAGATAGTGACAATGTGCAAGCGATACCCGCCGTGCATTGTCCGGTGAGTATTCGGGTCTGCCGCGATTCGCTAAGATTGTGGTGGGCCATTCAGGGAGGTGGTGAGGGGGAGTCAAGCCGCCAGAGTTTTCCAATGGGAGATCTGTTATATAACTTGCGGCCAAGTAGAAAGGTGGGCGGGCCAGGTTTAGGAGAACCCTGGCTGGTACACAGAGGGAGGGGCCGGCACCAGATCCCATCCCTGGACCACTTACCATGGGGCCGTGGCAAAGCACTGCAGGGACAAAGGGGCCGTGCATCCGCGGGCCCCTTAACCTCACGGGCCCCGTCTCTCGGCACCTACGGCGGTACTTACGCCACTGATAAAATCCTTCCTTTGATAACCAGTAAGGCCATAGCCTAGTGGATAAAAGTTCTGTATTGTATCTCTATGACATGGTAGTGGTGTGGAGATTCTTAGTACAAATCCCATCTGACCAAAAAATATTGAATAATGTGTAATAATTTAGAGCCCCCATGTGTCAGAGGAAGCCCCCAGAGATGTAGAAATACCATACATGGACAGGTGATTGTCTTTCCTGCTCTGCAGGAGCCTGACACATGTATTTCTCCTCAGAGAGGATTCCCCCTGCACACAGCTACTATAGGATGTGTCCTGCTTGATGTCAGAGCAAGGTGCACACCCAAGTGTTACAATGTCTGGACTCTATCTAGGTTCAGCCCCTTTCATGCAGCATTATTTGTTAGGGTGCATGCTACCAGTAAATTACCCTTTGGGTACAGGTAGGACACAGCCACATTCATTCCAATGGGCAGTACACCCGTCCATATGAATGGCCCTATTGCCCCGCTTGCTCTATCTTTCCCTTACATAAGGCTGAGCTGCACTCCCCCCTTCTCCAGTCCTGCCCCGGGCTTGGCATATGCTGTGTGAGAGGGGCCTAGAAACAACAGAAACCAGTCACATAAGAAACTGACAGACCAGGCACTTTTATAACACACACATTTACATGTATTATTAGGACTCCTAGGCCTGGCTTGTCAGGTGTCCTGATCTATACCAGTCCTTATAGATCAGTAGTATATACATATAATGCAATAATAAAGTAGCTGAGGGGAAAATCTGTCATCCAGCATACAGTGTACATGCAGAGACTGCACACAGTTCAAACCAGAGACTAATATCCCATACCTCAGATGGCCACGGGGCCCCTCGGGTTTGGGGAACCTTGGCAATTGTCCAGGTAGTGCACAAACAACTGCCCTGCATATATACAGTATTGTTATAGCCAATACACAATTGCCTATAAGTTACGGCTGTTTCTAGCCACTCGCGTGACGTCACGCAGATGCCCCGCCCACGCGCTGTTCATTGTGACGTCCCCAACGGAATGTGCAGGTGCCATTGGTGCAGCCGTTACTGAAGGAGGAGCCACAGCCAAAACCAAGGAGAGCGACCAGCAACAAATCCTATAGAGGAGCCACAGCCAAAAGTAGAAGCCCCGCAGACATCCCTCAGGAGGAGGAGCTACATCCGGGAGCCGAGGTAAGGAGGAGGAGCAACAGCCGGGAGGGGAGAACCAACCGCCGCGGAGGAGGAGCTACAGCCCGGGGAGAGGAGCCGACAGCCACGACAAGAGAGACACTTGTATTGCAGGTATGGAGATTGTATATTTAGGCGCAGGCGCCATCTAGTGGCCGCTAGGAGCAGTTTTATGGCTGCTCCAGTGGTTGTGTAGGGCTCCCGGGGATTCTACTGTAACTACAAGCACTTTCTACTCTAATTGTGGAGATTTCACTAGTAAAGTCTGAGATGCTATTAGAATATTATATTATTATCGTTATATAAGTAAATTATATATGTAAATTTCATGTGATACAAGTGGTACAATGTATGGAATATGACTTGTATGTATTACATATCAGATGGTTCAAATATTGGGGTTCAATAGGGTTTATGGAAAATGTTGTAACATGAATTAACAATATAATAATGTGCGATTATGTTATGGTCCAAATATTATCTGTGTCCTGTATTATTATTATTATTATTATTATTATTATTATTATTATTATTATTATTATGTGTGTGTGTATATATATATTCTGGTCTTTGTTGCTATATTTCCCTTTGGAATAACTGGGCCTTCATCCAGTATAATGTTTTCAAGATGGCGGCCACTTTCCAGAGATAACTAAAATATACCCCCCCCCCCCCCCTATAACTTGCTGGGGCTGCTGTGCCCTCTGCACTGGGGTATTGTCTTGATGCTGCCAGAGATCTATTGTATAATATATTATATGATCTGGAGTTTGCATTACTCTTGGATGCCAGGTATGAGGATGTAATATAAATTGTCTGGTTGGAGGACGGTGTGACGTTTGCTGCTCCTGTCATTATAATTTACTTTCTTATTGATGATTTGTTGTAGGGTCTGTATTTTAAAGGGGTTGTCCACTTTCAGCAAATAATTGATATGGTTTGTGTAAGGAAAAATGTTTCAATATTCCTTTGTACTAATAACATTGACAGTAATTTTGGTAAACGCATGGATTGTGTCAGAATGCGCATGTACCTCGGCCTCCTTTTGGCGCATGTGTTTGCAGTGCACTACATAGAGCTGTGTAATGTACCATGTGCCAGGGGTAAGTGGACCTGATTGGCTGTAGGTTATCCAGAAGGGAATTGCCCACAACCAAGACAATTGTCACCCGTAAGAAAAAACGGAGCAATCTGCATGCGCCTGGCGTCTGTTTATCTCAGGTTCTCATGGACTGTTGTCATAGTGATCTGTGACAGAAGGTTCCGGTACTAACACACCGGCCCACATGTGTTACTCCTCCTGTCCCAGTATTCTGGCCTAGTTTACACGTAAATACATAAATTGCGTGCACGTGTATTTATAAAGCGTTTCCTCCAGTATCCTGTCACCACTGCGCTACGATATTTCTGCCATAATTTTAGCGCATGCCCATTAAACTGCGTGCACCAGAAAAAACTATTTTACTTTTCTTTGTGAAGCCTGGAATCTGTTGTATTCACCAAAAGAAAAAAATGGTGGCCACTCCCAGAGCAGTACCGGGGGATCCGGCGCCAGATTAATGAGGACCCGCCACCAGTTGTGATGGATCTGGCGCCCTCTGCACACGCCACAGGCAAACTGCACATAGTACAGACTGCACCAGTTATATGCATTTATGGTGCTGTATTCTGGTTATCAGCACTTTTTATTTTTGTTTTCATGCTTGTTTAACCCTTTCCGTACCCTGATGTAATGTTACGTGATAAGGTTCGGGTAGTTACCGCACCATGATGTACAGTCACGTCATGGTGCTGAGCCCGGGTCATCACCACAGAAACCCGGCAGTAACAGTGGGGATCACGACTATCGCGATTCTGGCTGTTTAACCCTATAGTGGCTGCGATCATGGTAACTGCGGTGTCCATGGGGTATTACCGGGACAATCCGCACCCTTTGTGCAGGGCACGGCGGTGACTATTGTCGCTATGGCAGCCCTCAGGCCTGATGAAGGCTTTCAGCATGATATAAAAGTGCTGCTGTCCATAGGATGACTATGTCATATGCTGCAATATATTATCATAGCAAAGAATCTTAAAAAACATTACATTTGGCTGTAACACATGCATCTTCAGCACATCAGAACAGCTAAAAGGAGATTTGCCTAATTACATAACTGTTAACATTGCGTTTACGAAACACAATGCTAACACAATGCTAACACATGCAGCAACACAAATAAACACATTTGTTTGTTAATGCTTGTGTTTGTTAACACTATGTTAACAAACACATTAACACGTGTAATATTGCGTTAACACATGCACTTTGTAAACCAATGTTAACAGCCATGTAATCTTAAAAGGATAGATTTCTCTTGGGACTGCCCTTGTAAGCGCAGAAGTCACTAATCTGGGGCACAGGCATTACCCCTAGGGATTACTAGGGATTTCATGCTGCATATCTGCCTGTGTTATCTCCAGCCATAATTCAACCTTATTCACCAACTGGTAATAAGAAAGTTTGGGGTAAGACTGTTTACATTATTTATTGGACACTGGGGCACATTTACTAAGCACTATGCACATTTACACATTTACTATGCACCAGTTTTTTTCAGACTTTGCCGGTTAGTTGAGGTGTAACTGCTTGTACATGTATTTAAGAAGTGTCTGCACAAAACCGTTTTGTGGCGCGGCTGCACTATGCTTCACGCGACACAAATTTCTGCATTGCAGGGGGCGTTCCGGTGCTCAGTCGCGCTGTGCGCCTCATTTTTCATGCAGTATCCAACAGAATTTTGTTAAATTAGAAAAGTTTGCTATCTGTTAGGCTATATTAACACTGCCGTTGGCCGCCGTACCGTAGCACAGCGGGCACATGGCAGCGCGCGGAGAGAGGCGCACAGTGCCATAACACGGATAAAGAAAGGAAATGTCCTATCTTTTTCCCGGGTACGGAGCGGTATGGTACTGCACGTGTGTGGCTACTTACCGCTCCCGTAGAGCGCCGTGCGCCCATTGCCGTCTATGGGGGACGTATATACGTCGGCCGTATAAACGTCTCCCTTGTGGCAGTGTGAATATAGTCTTAGGGAGAAGAAAATTGCCAAGAATCTTTGGGTGCCAGGGAAGACAGGCACTTAATGGACAAGGAGGACCCTGGCGTTTTGTGCAACCATTGGATTGTGGGATGAGTCTTTGACCGCTCTGGATGACCCAAAAGCAGACGGTCAGGAGTTCTGGAACATCAGATGGTTTAAAGGTAGGCAGATATATTCTTTAAACCATATTTAAGCCCATTGCTTTTCCTTTGCATCATCAATGTGATCCAGAAATGGAAGACATGTGTCATTTATTCTTTACTGGATCACAACATTTGACCTGATGCGAGGAAACAAAGGGCTATCGTTTATTTTTGTTTTTCGATTGTCGCTTTTTTTGAACCATCAGGCGAACTTTGGAGAGGATACGGCCAGCTGTAAGGGGACGGAGGAGGCTGGATGTTTTTAACATCATGTGTGTAATCTATGAAGGTTGCACACTTGATGTTAAATTATTTTTTTAAAGCCTGATGGTCCAAAATATCTACTGCTTAGTGACCCTTTGTGTTGCGGTCACACAGACTTTCGTATTGGCGTTGCACACCAGTTTCTTGCTCTTGCTGTGAGCAAGAAACAGGTCATATCTCTAAGGAAGAAGAAAATTGCCAAGACTCTTTGGGTGCCAAAAAAACGACAGGCACTTAATGGACAAGAAGGACCCTGGCGTTTTGTGCAACCATTGGATCATGAGATGAGTCTTTGAGCGCTCTGGATGACCCAAAGGCAGACGGTCAGGAGTTCTGGAACATCAGATGGTTTAAAGGTAGGCAGATATATTCTTTAAACCATATTTAAGCCCAATGCTTTTCCTTGGCATCATCAATGTGGTCCAGAAATGGAAGACATGTGTCATTTATTCTTTACTGGATCACAACATTTGACCTGATGCCAGGGAAACAAAGGGCTATCGTTTATTTTTGTTTTTCGATTGTCGCTTTTTTTTTTAACCATCAGGCGGACTTTGGAGAGGATACGGCCAGCTGTAAGGGGATGGAGGAGGCTGGATGTTTTTAACATCATGTGTGCAATCTATGAAGGTTGCACACTTGATGTTAAATTAATTTTTTAAAGCCTGATGTTCCAAAATATTTACTGCTTAGTGACCCTTTGTGTCACGGTCACACTGACTTTCGTATTGGCGTTGCACACCAGTTTCTTGCTCTTGCTGTGAGCAAGAAACAGGTCATATCTCTAAGGAAGAAGAAAATTGCCAAGACTCTTTGGGTGCCAAAGAAGACAGGCACGAAATGGACAAGGAGGACCCTGGCGTTTTGTGCAACCATTGGATCATGGGATGAGTCTTTGTGCGTTCTGGGTGACCCAAAGCCAGACGGTCAGGAGTTCTGGAACATCAGATGGTTTAAAGGTAGGCAGATAAATTCTTTAAACCATATTTATGTCCATTGCTTTTATCTCTTGCATCATCAATGTGATCCAGAAATGGAAGACATGTGTCATTTATTCTTTACTGGATCACAACATTTGACCTGATGCCAGGGAAACAAAGGGCTATCGTTTATTTTTGTTTTTCGATTGTTGCTTTTTTTGAACCATCAGGCGGACTTTGGAGAGGATACGGCCAGCTGTAAGGGGACGGAGGAGGCTGGATGTTTTTAACATCATGTGTGCAATCTATGAAGGTTGCACACTTGATGTTAAATTATTTTTTTAAAGCCTGATGGTACAAAATATCTACTGCTTGTGACCCTTTGTGTCACGATCACAGAGACTTTTCGTATTGGCGTTGCACACCAGTTTCTTGCTCTTGCTGTGAGCAAGAAACAGGTCATATCTCTAAGGAAGAAGAAAATTGCCAAGACTCTTTGGGTGCCAAAGAAGACAGGCATGAAATGGACAAGGAGGACCCTGGCGTTTTGTGCAACCATTGGATCGTGGGATGAGTCTTTGAGTGCTCTGGATGACCCAAAGGCAGACGGTCAGGAGTTCTGGAACATCAGATGAGTTAAAGGTAGGCAGATAAATTCTTTAAACCATATTTAAGCCCATTGCTTTTCCTTTGCATCATCAATGTGGTCCAGAAATGGAAGACATGTGTCATTTATTCTTTACTGGATCACAACATTTGACCTGATGCCAGGGAAACAAAGGGCTATCATTTATTTTTGTTTTTCGATTGTCGCTTTTTTTGAACCATCAGGCGGACTTTGGAGAGGATACGGCCAGCTGTAAGGGGACGGAGGAGGCTGGATGTTTTTAACATCATGTGTGCAATCTATGAAGGTTGCACACTTGATGTTAAATTATTTTTTTAAAGCCTGATGGTCCAAAATATCTACTGCTTAGTGACCCTTTGTGTTGCGGTCACACAGACTTTCGTATTGGCGTTGCACACCAGTTTCTTGCTCTTGCTGTGAGCAAGAAACAGGTCATATCTCTAAGGAAGAAGAAAATTGTCAAGACTCTTTGGGTGCCAAAGAAGACAGGCACTTAATGGACAAGGAGGACCCTGGCGTTTTGTGCAACCATTGGATCGTGGGATGAGTCTTTGAGCGCTCTGGATGACCCAAAAGCAGACGGTCAGGAGTTCTGGAACATCAGATGGTTTAAAGGTAGGCAGATATATTCTTTAAACCATATTTAAGCCCATTGCTTTTCCTTTGCATCATCATTTTGGTCCAGAAATGGAAGACATGTGTCATTTATTCTTTACTGGATCACAATATTTGACCTGATGCCAGGGAAACAAAGGGCTATAGTTTATTTTTGTTTTTCGATTGTCGCTTTTTTTGAACCATCAGGCGAACTTTGGAGAGGATACGGCCAGCTGTAAGGGGACGGAGCAGGCTGGATGTTTTTAACATCATGTGTGCAATCTATGAAGGTTGCACACTTGATGTTAAATTATTTTTTTAAAGCCTGATGGTCCAAAATATTTACTGCTTAGTGACCCTTTGTGTTGCGGTCACACTGACTTTCGTATTGGCGTTGCACACCAGTTTCTTGCTCTTGCTGTGAGCAAGAAAGAGGTCATATCTCTAAGGAAGAAGAAAATTGTCAAGACTCTTTGGGTGCCAAAGAAGACAGGCACTTAATGGACAAGGAGGACCCTGGCGTTTTGTGCAACCATTGGATCGTGGGATGAGTCTTTGAGCGCTCTGGATGACCCAAAAGCAGACGGTCAGGAGTTCTGGAACATCAGATGGTTTAAAGGTAGGCAGATATATTCTTTAAACCATATTTAAGCCCATTGCTTTTCCTTTGCATCATCATTTTGGTCCAGAAATGGAAGACATGTGTCATTTATTCTTTACTGGATCACAATATTTGACCTGATGCCAGGGAAACAAAGGGCTATAGTTTATTTTTGTTTTTCGATTGTCGCTTTTTTTGAACCATCAGGCGAACTTTGGAGAGGATACGGCCAGCTGTAAGGGGACGGAGGAGGCTGGATGTTTTTAACATCATGTGTGCAATCTATGAAGGTTGCACACTTGATGTTAAATTATTTTTTTAAAGCCTGATGGTCCAAAATATTTACTGCTTAGTGACCCTTTGTGTTGCGGTCACACTGACTTTCGTATTGGCGTTGCACACCAGTTTCTTGCTCTTGCTATGAGCAAGAAACAGGTCATATCTCTAAGGAAGAAGAAAATTGCCAAGACTCTTTGGGTGCCAAAGAAGACAGGCACTTAATGGACAAGGAAGACCCTGGCATTTTGTGCAACCATTGGATCGTGGGATGAGTCTTTGAGCGCTCTGGATGACCCAAAGGCAGACGGTCAGGAGTTCTGGAACATCATATGAGTTAAAGGTAGGCAGATATATTCTTTAAACCATATCTAAGCCCATTGCTTTTCCTTTGCATCATCAATGTGGTCCAGAAATGGAAGACATGTGTCATTTATTCTTTACTGGATCACAACATTTGACCTGATGCCAGGGAAACAAAGGGCTATCGTTTATTTTTGTTTTTCGATTTTCGCTTTTTTTGAACCATCAGGCGAACTTTGGAGAGGATACGGCCAGCTGTAAGGGGACGGAGGAGGCTGGATGTTTTTAACATCATGTGTGCAATCTATGAAGGTTGCACACTTGATGTTAAATTATTTTTTTAAAGCCTGATGGTCCAAAATATCTACTGCTTAGTGACCCTTTGTGTTGCGGTCACACAGACTTTTGTATTGGCGTTGCACACCAGTTTCTTGCTCTTGCTGTGAGCAAGAAACAGGTCATATCTCTAAGGAAGAAGAAAATTGCCAAGACACTTTGGGTGCCAAAGAAGACAGGCACTTAATGGACAAGGAGGACCCTGGCGTTTTGTGCAACCATTGGATCATGGGATGAGTCTTTGAGCGCTCTGGATGACCCAAAGGCAGACGGTCAGGAGTTCTGGAACATCAGATGGTTTAAAGGTAGGCAGATAAATTCTTTAAACAATATTTATGCCCATTGCTTTTTTCTCTTGCATCATCAATGTGATCCAGAAATGGAAGACGCGTCATTTATTCTTTACTGGATCACAACATTTGACCTGATGCCAGGGAAACAAAGGGCTATCGTTTATTTTTGTTTTTCGATTGTTGCTTTTTTTGAACCATCAGGCGGACTTTGGAGAGGATACGGCCAGCTGTAAGGGGACGGAGGAGGCTGGATGTTTTTAACATCATGTGTGCAATCTATGAAGGTTGCTCACTTGATGTTAAATTATTTTTTAAAAGCCTGATGGTCCAAAATATTTACTGCTTAGTGACCCTTTGAGTCGCGGTCACACTGACTTTCGTATTGGCGTTGCACACCAGTTTCTTGCTCTTGCTGTGAGCAAGAAACAGGTCATATCTCTAAGGAAGAAGAAAATTGCCAAGACTCTTTGGGTGCCAAGGAAGAGAGGCACTTAATGGACAAGGAGGACCCTGGCGTTTTGTGCAACCATTGGATCGGGGGATGAGTCTTTGAGCGCTCTGGATGACCCAAAGGCAGACGGTCAGGAGTTCTGGAACATCAGATGAGTTAAAGGTAGGCAGATAAATTCTTTAAACCATATTTAAGCCCATTGCTTTTCCTTTGCATCATCAATGTGGTCCAGAAATGGAAGACATGTGTCATTTATTCTTTACTGGATCACAATATTTGACCTGATGCCAGGGAAACAAAGGGCTATCGTTTATTTTTGTTTTTCGATTGTCGCTTTTTTTGAACCATCAGGCGAACTTTGTAGAGGATATGGCCAGCTGTAAGGGGACGGAGGAGGCTGATGGTTTTTAACATCATGTGTGCAATCTATGAAGGTTGCACACTTGATGTTAAATTATTTTTTTAAAGCCTGATTGTCCAAAATATCTACTGCTTAGTGACCCTTTGTGTCACGGTCACACAGACTTTCGTATTGGCATTGCACACCAGTTTCTTGCTCTTGCTGTGAGCAAGAAAGAGGTCATATCTCTAAGGAAGAAGAAAATTGCCAAGACTCTTTGGGTGCCAAAGAAGACAGGCACTTAATGGACAAGAAGGACCCTGGCGTTTTGTGCAACCATTGGATCGTGGGATGAGTCTTTGAGCGCTCTGGATGACCCAAAAGCAGACGGTCAGGAGTTCTGGAACATCAGATGGTTTAAAGGTAGGCAGATATATTCTTTAAACCATATTTAAGCCCATTGCTTTTCCTTTGCATCATCATTTTGGTCCAGAAATGGAAGACATGTGTCATTTATTCTTTACTGGATCACAATATTTGACCTGATGCCAGGGAAACAAAGGGCTATAGTTTATTTTTGTTTTTCGATTGTCGCTTTTTTTGAACCATCAGGCGAACTTTGGAGAGGATACGGCCAGCTGTAAGGGGACGGAGCAGGCTGGATGTTTTTATCATCATGTGTGCAATCTATGAAGGTTGCACACTTGATGTTAAATTATTTTTTTAAAGCCTGATGGTCCAAAATATTTACTGCTTAGTGACCCTTTGTGTTGCGGTCACACTGACTTTCGTATTGGCGTTGCACACCAGTTTCTTGCTCTTGCTGTGAGCAAGAAACAGGTCATATCTCTAAGGAAGAAGAAAATTGCCAAGACTCTTTGGGTGCCAAAGAAGACAGGCACTTAATGGACAAGGAGGACCCTGGCGTTTTGTGCAACCATTGGATCGTAGGAGGAGTCTTTGAGCGCTCTTGATGACCCAAAGGCAGACGTTAAGGAGTTCTGGAACATCAGATGGTTTAAAGGTAGGCAGATATATTCTTTAAACCATATTTAAGCCCATTGCTTTTCCTTTGCATCATCAATGTGGTCCAGAAATGGAAGACATGTGTCATTTATTCTTTACTGGATCACAACATTTGACCTGATGCCAGGGAAACAAAGGGCTATCGTTTATTTTTGTTTTTCGATTGTCGCTTTTTTTGAACCATCAGGCGAACTTTGGAGAGGATACGGCCAGCTGTAAGGGGACGGAGGAGGCTGGATGTTTTTAACATCATGTGTGCAATCTATGAAGGTTGCACACTTGATGTTAAATTATTTTTTTAAAGCCTGATGGTCCAAAATATCTACTGCTTAGTGACCCTTTGAGTCGCGGTCACACTGACTTTCGTATTGGCGTTGCACACCAGTTTCTTGCTCTTGCTGTGAGCAAGAAACAGGTCATATCTCTAAGGAAGAAGAAAATTGCCAAGACTCTTTGGGTGCCAAAGAAGACAGGCACTTAATGGACAAGGAGGACCCTGGCGTTTTGTGCAACCATTGGATCATGGGATGAGTCTTTGAGCGCTCTGGATGACCCAAAGGCAGACGGTCAGGAGTTCTGGAACATCAGATGGTTTAAAGGTAGGCAGATATATTCTTTAAACCATATTTAAGCCCATTGCTTTTCCTTTGCATCATCATTGTGATCCAGAAATGGAAGACATGTGTCATTTATTCTTTACTGGATCACAACATTTGACCTGATGCCAGGGAAACAAAGGGCTATCGTTTATTTTTGTTTTTCGATTGTCGCTTTTTTTGAACCATCAGGCGGACTTTGGAGAGGATAAGGACAGCTGTAAGGGGACGGAGGAGGCTGGATGTTTTTAACATCATGTGTGCAATCTATGAAGGTTGCACACTTGATGTTAAAATGTTTTTTAAAGCCTGATGGTCCAAAATATCTACTTCTTGTGACCCTTTGTGTCACAGTCACATAGACTTTTCGTATTGGCGTTGCACACCAGTTTCTTGCTCTTGCTGTGAGCAAGAAACAGGTCATATCTCTAAGGAAGAAGAAAATTGCCAAGACTCTTTGGGTGGCAAAGAAGACAGGCACTTAATGGACAAGGAGGACCCTGGCGTTTGTGCAACCATTGGATCATGGGATGAGTCTTTGAGCGCTCTGGATGACCCAAAGGCAGACGGTCAGGAGTTCTGGAACATCAGATGGTTTAAAGGTAGGCAGATAAATTTTTTAAACAATATTTATGCCCATTGCTTTTTTCTCTTGCATCATCAATGTGATCCAGAAATGGAAGACGCGTCATTTATTCTTTACCGGATCACAACATTTGACCTGATGCCAGGGAAACAAAGGGCTATCGTTTATTTTTGTTTTTCGATTGTCGCTTTTTTTGAACCATCAGGCGGACTTTGGAGAGGATACGGACAGCTGTAAGGGGACGGAGGAGGCTGGATGTTTTTAACATCATGTGTGCAATCTATAAAGGTTGCATATATGATGTTAAATTAATTTTTTAAAGCCTGATGGTCCAAAATATCTATTGCTTGTGACCCTTTGTGTCAAGGTCACAGAGACTTTTCGTATTGGCGTTGCACACCAGTTTCTTGCACTTGCTGTGAGCAAGAAACAGGTCATATCTCTAAGGAAGAAGAAAATTGCCAAGACTCTTTGGGTGCCAAAGAAGACAGGCACTTAATGGACAAGGAGGACCCTGGCGTTTTGTGCAACCATTGGATCGTGGGATGATTCTTTGAGCGCTCTGGATGACCCAAAAGCAGACGGTCAGGAGTTCTGGAACATCAGATGGTTTAAAGGTAGGCAGATATATTCTTTAAACCATATTTAAGCCCATTGCTTTTCCTTTGCATCATCAATGTGGTCCAGAAATGGAAGACATGTGTCATTTATTCTTTACTGGATCACAATATTTGACCGGATGCCAGGGAAAGAAAGGGCTATCGTTTATTTTTGTTTTTCGATTGTCGCTTTTTTTGAACCATCAGGCGAACTTTGGAGAGGATACGGCCAGCTGTAAGGGGACGGAGGAGGCTGGATGTTTTTAACATCATGTGTGCAATCTATGAAGGTTGCACACTTGATGTTAAATTATTTTTTTAAAGCCTGATGGTCCAAAATATCTACTGCTTAGTGACCCTTTATGTTGCGGTCACACAGACTTTCGTATTGGCGTTGCACACCAGTTTCTTGCTCTTGCTGTGAGCAAGAAACAGGTCATATCTCTAAGGAAGAAGAAAATTGCCAAGACTCTTTGGGTGCCAAAGAAGACAGGCACTTAATGGACAAGGAGGACCCTGGCGTTTTGTGCAACCATTGGATCATGGGATGAGTCTTTGAGCGCTCTGGATGACCCAAAGGCAGACGGTCAGGAGTTCTGGAACATCAGATGGTTTAAAGGTAGGCAGATAAATTCTTTAAACAATATTTATGCCCATTGCTTTTTTCTCTTGCATCATCAATGTGATCCAGAAATGGAAGACGCGTCATTTATTCTTTACTGGATCACAACATTTGACCTGATGCCAGGGAAACAAAGGGCTATCATTTATTTTTGTTTTTCGATTGTCGCTTTTTTTGAACCATCAGGCGAACTTTGGAGAGGATACGGCCAGCTGTAAGGGGACGGAGGAGGCTGGATGTTTTTAACATCATGTGTGCAATCTATGAAGGTTGCACACTTGATGTTAAATTATTTTTTTAAAGCCTGATGGTCCAAAATATCTACTACTTAGTGACCCTTTGTGTTGCGGTCACACAGACTTTCGTATTGGCGTTGCACACCAGTTTCTTGCTCTTGCTGTGAGCAAGAAACAGGTCATATCTCTAAGGAAGAAGAAAATTGCCAAGACTCTTTGGTTGCCAAAGAAGACAGGCACTTAATGGACAAGGAGGACCCTGGCGTTTTGTGCAACCATTGGATCATGGAATGAGTCTTTGAGCGCTCTGGATGACCCAAAGGCAGACGGTCAGGAGTTCTGGAACATCAGATGGTTTAAAGGTAGGCAGATAAATTCTTTAAACAATATTTATGCCCATTGCTTTTTTCTCTTGCATCATCAATGTGGTCCAGAAATGGAAGACGCGTCATTTATTCTTTACTGGATCACAACATTTGACCTGATGCCAGGGAAACAAAGGGCTATCGTTTATTTTTGTTTTTCGATTGTCGCTTTTTTTTAACCATCAGGCGGACTTTGGAGAGGATACGGCCAGCTGTAAGGGGACGGAGGAGGCTGGATGTTTTTAACATCATGTGGGCAATCTATGAAGGTTGCACATTTGATGTTAAATTATTTTTTTAAAGCCTGATGGTCCAAAATATCTACTGCTTAGTGACCCTTTGAGTCGCGGTCACACTGACTTTCGTATTGGCGTTGCACACCAGTTTCTTGCTCTTGCTGTGAGCAAGAAACAGGTCATATCTCTAAGGAAGAAGAAAATTGCCAAGACTCTTTGGGTGCCAAAGAAGACAGGCACTTAATGGACAAGGAGGACCCTGGCGTTTTGTGCAACCATTGGATCATGGGATGAGTCTTTGAGCGCTCTGGATGACCCAAAGGCAGACGGTCAGGAGTTCTGGAACATCAGATGGTTTAAAGGTAGGCAGATATATTCTTTAAACCATATTTAAGCCCATTGCTTTTCCTTTGCATCATCAATGTGATCCAGAAATGGAAGACATGTGTCATTTATTCTTTACTGGATCACAATATTTGACCTGATGCCAGGGAAACAAAGGGCTATCGTTTATTTTTGTCTTTCGATTGTCGCTTTTTTTGAACCATCAGGCGGACTTTGGAGAGGATACGGCCAGCTGTAAGGGGACGGAGGAGGCTGGATGTTTTTAACATCATGTGTTCAATCTATGAAGGTTGCACACATGATGTTAAATTAATTTTTTAAAGCCTGATGGTCCAAAATATCTACTGCTTGTGACCCTTTGTGTCACGGTCACAGAGAATTTTCGTATTGGCGTTGCACACCAGTTTCTTGCTCTTGCTGTGAGCAAGAAACAGGTCATATCTCTAAGGAAGAAGAAAATTGCCAAGACTCTTTGGGTGCCAAAGAAGACAGGCACTTAATGGACAAGGAGGACCCTGGCGTTTTGTGCAACCATTGGATCATGGGATGAGTCTTTGAGCGCTCTGGATGACCCAAAGGCAGACGGTCAGGAGTTCTGGAACATCAGATGGTTTAAAGGTAGGCAGATATATTCTTTAAACCATATTTAAGCCCATTGCTTTTCCTTTGCATCATCAATGTGATCCAGAAATGGAAGACATGTGTCATTTATTCTTTACTGGATCACAATATTTGACCTGATGCCAGGGAAACAAAGGGCTATCGTTTATTTTTGTCTTTCGATTGTCGCTTTTTTTGAACCATCAGGCGGACTTTGGAGAGGATACGGCCAGCTGTAAGGGGACGGAGGAGGCTGGATGTTTTTAACATCATGTGTTCAATCTATGAAGGTTGCACACATGATGTTAAATTAATTTTTTAAAGCCTGATGGTCCAAAATATCTACTGCTTGTGACCCTTTGTGTCACGGTCACAGAGAATTTTCGTATTGGCGTTGCACACCAGTTTCTTGCTCTTGCTGTGAGCAAGAAACAGGTCATATCTCTAAGGAAGAAGAAAATTGCCAAGACTCTTTGGGTGCCAAAGAAGACAGGCACTTAATGGACAAGGAGGACCCTGGCGTTTTGTGCAACCATTGGATCGTGGGAGGAGTCTTTGAGCGCTCTTGATGACCCAAAGGCAGACGTTAAGGAGTTCTGGAACATCAGATGGTTTAAAGGTAGGCAGATATATTCTTTAAACCATATTTAAGCCCATTGCTTTTCCTTTGCATCATCAATGTGGTCCAGAAATGGAAGACATGTGTCATTTATTCTTTGCTGGATCACAATATTTGACCTGATGCCAGGGAAACAAAGGGCTATCGTTTATTTTTGTTTTTCGATTGTCGCTTTTTTTGAACCATCAGGCGGGCTTTGGAGAGGATACGGCCAGCTGTAAGGGGACGGAGGAGGCTGGATGTTTTTAACATCATGTGTGCAATCTATGAAGGTTGCACACTTGATGTTAAATTATTTTTTTAAAGCCTGATGGTCCAAAATATCTACTGCTTAGTGACCCTTTGTGTTGCGGTCACACAGACTTTCGTATTGGCGTTGCACACCAGTTTCTTGCTCTTGCTGTGAGCAAGAAACAGGTCATATCTCTAAGGAAGAAGAAAATTGCCAAGACTCTTTGGGTGCCAAAGAAGACAGGCACTTAATGGACAAGGAGGACCCTGGCGTTTTGTGCAACCATTGGATCATGGAATGAGTCTTTGAGCGCTCTGGATGACCCAAAGGCAGACGGTCAGGAGTTCTGGAACATCAGATGGTTTAAAGGTAGGCAGATATATTCTTTAAACAATATTTATGCCCATTGCTTTTTTCTCTTGCATCATCAATGTGATCCAGAAAAGGAAGACATGTGTCATTTATTCTTTACTGGATCACAACATTTGACCTGATGCCAGGGAAACAAAGGGCTATCGTTTATTTTTGTTTTTCGATTGTCGCTTTTTTTGAACCATCAGGCGGACTTTGGAGAGGATACGGACAGCTGTAAGGGGACGGAGGAGGCTGGATGTTTTTAACATCATGTGTGCAATCTATAAAGGTTGCATATATGATGTTAAATTAATTTTTTATAGCCTGATGGTCCAAAATATCTATTGCTTGTGACCCTTTGTGTCAAGGTCACAGAGACTTTTCGTATTGGCGTTGCACACCAGTTTCTTGCTCTTGCTGTGAGCAAGAAACAGGTCATATCTCTAAGGAAGAAGAAAATTGCCAAGACTCTTTGGGTGCCAAAGAAGACAGGCACTTAATGGACAAGGAGGACCCTGGCGTTTTGTGCAACCATTGGATCATGGAATGAGTCTTTGAGCGCTCTGGATGACCCAAAGGCAGACGGTCAGGAGTTCTGGAACATCAGATGGTTTAAAGGTAGGCAGATAAATTCTTTAAACAATATTTATGCCCATTGCTTTTTTCTCTTGCATCATCAATGTGGTCCAGAAATGGAAGACGCGTCATTTATTCTTTACTGGATCACAACATTTGACCTGATGCCAGGGAAACAAAGGGCTATCGTTTATTTTTGTTTTTCGATTGTCGCTTTTTTTTAACCATCAGGCGGACTTTGGAGAGGATACGGCCAGCTGTAAGGGGACGGAGGAGGCTGGATGTTTTTAACATCATGTGGGCAATCTATGAAGGTTGCACATTTGATGTTAAATTATTTTTTTAAAGCCTGATGGTCCAAAATATCTACTGCTTAGTGACCCTTTGAGTCGCGGTCACACTGACTTTCGTATTGGCGTTGCACACCAGTTTCTTGCTCTTGCTGTGAGCAAGAAACAGGTCATATCTCTAAGGAAGAAGAAAATTGCCAAGACTCTTTGGGTGCCAAAGAAGACAGGCACTTAATGGACAAGGAGGACCCTGGCGTTTTGTGCAACCATTGGATCATGGGATGAGTCTTTGAGCGCTCTGGATGACCCAAAGGCAGACGGTCAGGAGTTCTGGAACATCAGATGGTTTAAAGGTAGGCAGATATATTCTTTAAACCATATTTAAGCCCATTGCTTTTCCTTTGCATCATCAATGTGATCCAGAAATGGAAGACATGTGTCATTTATTCTTTACTGGATCACAATATTTGACCTGATGCCAGGGAAACAAAGGGCTATCGTTTATTTTTGTCTTTCGATTGTCGCTTTTTTTGAACCATCAGGCGGACTTTGGAGAGGATACGGCCAGCTGTAAGGGGACGGAGGAGGCTGGATGTTTTTAACATCATGTGTTCAATCTATGAAGGTTGCACACATGATGTTAAATTAATTTTTTAAAGCCTGATGGTCCAAAATATCTACTGCTTGTGACCCTTTGTGTCACGGTCACAGAGAATTTTCGTATTGGCGTTGCACACCAGTTTCTTGCTCTTGCTGTGAGCAAGAAACAGGTCATATCTCTAAGGAAGAAGAAAATTGCCAAGACTCTTTGGGTGCCAAAGAAGACAGGCACTTAATGGACAAGGAGGACCCTGGCGTTTTGTGCAACCATTGGATCGTGGGAGGAGTCTTTGAGCGCTCTTGATGACCCAAAGGCAGACGTTAAGGAGTTCTGGAACATCAGATGGTTTAAAGGTAGGCAGATATATTCTTTAAACCATATTTAAGCCCATTGCTTTTCCTTTGCATCATCAATGTGGTCCAGAAATGGAAGACATGTGTCATTTATTCTTTGCTGGATCACAATATTTGACCTGATGCCAGGGAAACAAAGGGCTATCGTTTATTTTTGTTTTTCGATTGTCGCTTTTTTTGAACCATCAGGCGGGCTTTGGAGAGGATACGGCCAGCTGTAAGGGGACGGAGGAGGCTGGATGTTTTTAACATCATGTGTGCAATCTATGAAGGTTGCACACTTGATGTTAAATTATTTTTTTAAAGCCTGATGGTCCAAAATATCTACTGCTTAGTGACCCTTTGTGTTGCGGTCACACAGACTTTCGTATTGGCGTTGCACACCAGTTTCTTGCTCTTGCTGTGAGCAAGAAACAGGTCATATCTCTAAGGAAGAAGAAAATTGCCAAGACTCTTTGGGTGCCAAAGAAGACAGGCACTTAATGGACAAGGAGGACCCTGGCGTTTTGTGCAACCATTGGATCATGGAATGAGTCTTTGAGCGCTCTGGATGACCCAAAGGCAGACGGTCAGGAGTTCTGGAACATCAGATGGTTTAAAGGTAGGCAGATATATTCTTTAAACAATATTTATGCCCATTGCTTTTTTCTCTTGCATCATCAATGTGATCCAGAAAAGGAAGACATGTGTCATTTATTCTTTACTGGATCACAACATTTGACCTGATGCCAGGGAAACAAAGGGCTATCGTTTATTTTTGTTTTTCGATTGTCGCTTTTTTTGAACCATCAGGCGGACTTTGGAGAGGATACGGACAGCTGTAAGGGGACGGAGGAGGCTGGATGTTTTTAACATCATGTGTGCAATCTATAAAGGTTGCATATATGATGTTAAATTAATTTTTTATAGCCTGATGGTCCAAAATATCTATTGCTTGTGACCCTTTGTGTCAAGGTCACAGAGACTTTTCGTATTGGCGTTGCACACCAGTTTCTTGCTCTTGCTGTGAGCAAGAAACAGGTCATATCTCTAAGGAAGAAGAAAATTGCCAAGACTCTTTGGGTGCCAAAGAAGACAGGCACTTAATGGACAAGGAGGACCCCGGCGTTTTGTGCAACCATTGGATCGTGGGATGAGTCTTTGAGCGCTCTGGATGACCCAAAAGCAGACGGTCAGGAGTTCTGGAACATCAGATGGTTTAAAGGTAGGCAGATATATTCTTTAAACCATATTTAAGCCCATTGCTTTTCCTTTGCATCATCATTGTGGTCCAGAAATGGAAGACATGTGTCATTTATTCTTTACTGGATCACAACATTTGACCTGATGCCAGGGAAACAAAGGGCTATAGTTTATTTTTGTTTTTCGATTGTCGCTTTTTTTGAACCATCAGGCGGACTTTGGAGAGGATACGGCCAGCTGTAAGGGGACGGAGGAGGCTGGATGTTTTTAACATCATGTGTGCAATCTATAAAGGTTGCACATATGATGTTAAATTAATTTTTTAAAGCCTGATGGTCCAAAATATCTACTGCTTGTGACCCTTTGTGTCATGGTCACAGAGACTTTTCGTATTGGCGTTGCACACCAGTTTCTTGCTCTTGCTGTGAGCAAGAAACAGGTCATATCTCTAAGGAAGAAGAAAATTGCCAAGACTCTTTGGGTGCCAAAGAAGACAGGGACTTAATGGACAAGGAGGACCCTGGCGTTTTGTGCAACCATTGGATCGTGGGATGAGTCTTTGAGCGCTCTGGATGACCCAAAAGCAGACGGTCAGGAGTTCTGGAACATCAGATGGTTTAAAGGTAGGCAGATATATTCTTTAAACCATATTTAAGCCCATTGCTTTTCCTTTGCATCATCAATGTGGTCCAGAAATGGAAGACATGTGTCATTTATTCTTTGCTGGATCACAATATTTGACCTGATGCCAGGGAAACAAAGGGCTATCGTTTATTTTTGTTTTTCGATTGTCGCTTTTTTTGAACCATCAGGCGGGCTTTGGAGAGGATACGGCCAGCTGTAAGGGGACGGAGGAGGCTGGATGTTTTTAACATCATGTGTGCAATCTATGAAGGTTGCACACTTGATGTTAAATTATTTTTTTAAAGCCTGATGGTCCAAAATATCTACTACTTAGTGACCCTTTGTGTTGCGGTCACACAGACTTTCGTATTGGCGTTGCACACCAGTTTCTTGCTCTTGCTGTGAGCAAGAAACAGGTCATATCTCTAAGGAAGAAGAAAATTGCCAAGACTCTTTGGGTGCCAAAGAAGACAGGCACTTAATGGACAAGGAGGACCCTGGCGTTTTGTGCAACCATTGGATCATGGAATGAGTCTTTGAGCGCTCTGGATGACCCAAAGGCAGACGGTCAGGAGTTCTGGAACATCAGATGGTTTAAAGGTAGGCAGATATATTCTTTAAACAATATTTATGCCCATTGCTTTTTTCTCTTGCATCATCAATGTGATCCAGAAAAGGAAGACATGTGTCATTTATTCTTTACTGGATCACAACATTTGACCTGATGCCAGGGAAACAAAGGGCTATAGTTTATTTTTGTTTTTCGATTGTCGCTTTTTTTGAACCATCAGGCGGACTTTGGAGAGGATACGGACAGCTGTAAGGGGACGGAGGAGGCTGGATGTTTTTAACATCATGTGTGCAATCTATAAAGGTTGCATATATGATGTTAAATTAATTTTTTAAAGCCTGATGGTCCAAAATATCTATTGCTTGTGACCCTTTGTGTCAAGGTCACAGAGACTTTTCGTATTGACGTTGCACACCAGTTTCTTGCTCTTGCTGTGAGCAAGAAACAGGTCATATCTCTAAGGAAGAAGAAAATTGCCAAGACTCTTTGGGTGCCAAAGAAGACAGGCACTTAATGGACAAGGAGGACCCTGGCGTTTTGTGCAACCATTGGATCGTGGGATGAGTCTTTGAGCGCTCTGGATGACCCAAAAGCAGACGGTCAGGAGTTCTGGAACATCAGATGGTTTAAAGGTAGGCAGATATATTCTTTAAACCATATTTAAGCCCATTGCTTTTCCTTTGCATCATCATTGTGGTCCAGAAATGGAAGACATGTGTCATTTATTCTTTACTGGATCACAACATTTGACCTGATGCCAGGGAAACAAAGGGCTATAGTTTATTTTTGTTTTTCGATTGTCGCTTTTTTTGAACCATCAGGCGGACTTTGGAGAGGATACGGCCAGCTGTAAGGGGACGGAGGAGGCTGGATGTTTTTAACATCATGTGTGCAATCTATAAAGGTTGCACATATGATGTTAAATTAATTTTTTAAAGCCTGATGGTCCAAAATATCTACTGCTTGTGACCCTTTGTGTCATGGTCACAGAGACTTTTCGTATTGGCGTTGCACACCAGTTTCTTGCTCTTGCTGTGAGCAAGAAACAGGTCATATCTCTAAGGAAGAAGAAAATTGCCAAGACTCTTTGGGTGCCAAAGAAGACAGGGACTTAATGGACAAGGAGGACCCTGGCGTTTTGTGCAACCATTGGATCGTGGGATGAGTCTTTGAGCGCTCTGGATGACCCAAAAGCAGACGGTCAGGAGTTCTGGAACATCAGATGGTTTAAAGGTAGGCAGATATAGTCTTTAAACCATATTTAAACCCATTGCTTTTCCTTTGCATCATCAATGTGGTCCAGAAATGGAAGACATGTGTCATTTATTCTTTACTGGATCACAACATTTGACCTGATGCCAGGGAAACAAAGGGCTATCGTTTATTTTTGTTTTTCGATTGTCGCTTTTTTTTAACCATCAGGCGAACTTTGAAGAGGATACGGCCAGCTGTAAGGGGACGGAGGAGGCTGGATGTTTTTAACATCATGTGTGCAATCTATGAAGGTTGCACACTTGATGTTAAATTATTTTTTTAAAGCCTGATGGTCCAAAATATCTACTACTTAGTGACCCTTTGTGTTGCGGTCACACAGACTTTCGTATTGGCGTTGCACACCAGTTTCTTGCTCTTGCTGTGAGCAAGAAACAGGTCATATCTCTAAGGAAGAAGAAAATTGCCAAGACTCTTTGGTTGCCAAAGAAGACAGGCACTTAATGGACAAGGAGGACCCTGGCGTTTTGTGCAACCATTGGATCATGGAATGAGTCTTTGAGCGCTCTGGATGACCCAAAGGCAGACGGTCAGGAGTTCTGGAACATCAGATGGTTTAAAGGTAGGCAGATAAATTCTTTAAACAATATTTATGCCCATTGCTTTTTTCTCTTGCATCATCAATGTGGTCCAGAAATGGAAGACGCGTCATTTATTCTTTACTGGATCACAACATTTGACCTGATGCCAGGGAAACAAAGGGCTATCGTTTATTTTTGTTTTTCGATTGTCGCTTTTTTTGAACCATCAGGCGAACTTTGGAGAGGATACAGCCAGCTGTAAGGGGACGGAGGAGGCTGGATGTTTTTAACATCATGTGTGCAATCTATGAAGGTTGCACACTTGATGTTAAATTATTTTTTTAAAGCCTGATGGTCCAAAATATCTACTACTTAGTGACCCTTTGTGTTGCGGTCACACAGACTTTCGTATTGGCGTTGCACACCAGTTTCTTGCTCTTGCTGTGAGCAAGAAACAGGTCATATCTCTAAGGAAGAAGAAAATTGCCAAGACTCTTTGGGTGCCAAAGAAGACAGGCACTTAATGGACAAGGAGGACCCTGGCGTTTTGTGCAACCATTGGATCATGGGATGAGTCTTTGAGCGCTCTGGATGACCCAAAGGCAGACGGTCAGGAGTTCTGGAACATCAGATGGTTTAAAGGTAGGCAGATATATTCTTTAAACCATATTTAAGCCCATTGCTTTTCCTTTGCATCATCATTGTGGTCCAGAAATGGAAGACATGTGTCATTTATTCTTTACTGGATCACAACATTTGACCTGATGCCAGGGAAACAAAGGGCTATAGTTTATTTTTGTTTTTCGATTGTCGCTTTTTTTGAACCATCAGGCGGACTTTGGAGAGGATACGGCCAGCTGTAAGGGGACGGAGGAGGCTGGATGTTTTTAACATCATGTGTGCAATCTATAAAGGTTGCACATATGATGTTAAATTAATTTTTTAAAGCCTGATGGTCCAAAATATCTACTGCTTGTGACCCTTTGTGTCATGGTCACAGAGACTTTTCGTATTGGCGTTGCACACCAGTTTCTTGCTCTTGCTGTGAGCAAGAAACAGGTCATATCTCTAAGGAAGAAGAAAATTGCCAAGACTCTTTGGGTGCCAAAGAAGACAGGGACTTAATGGACAAGGAGGACCCTGGCGTTTTGTGCAACCATTGGATCGTGGGATGAGTCTTTGAGCGCTCTGGATGACCCAAAAGCAGACGGTCAGGAGTTCTGGAACATCAGATGGTTTAAAGGTAGGCAGATATAGTCTTTAAACCATATTTAAACCCATTGCTTTTCCTTTGCATCATCAATGTGGTCCAGAAATGGAAGACATGTGTCATTTATTCTTTACTGGATCACAACATTTGACCTGATGCCAGGGAAACAAAGGGCTATCGTTAATTTTTGTTTTTCGATTGTCGCTTTTTTTTAACCATCAGGCGGACTTTGGAGAGGATACGGCCAGCTGTAAGGGGACGGAGGAGGCTGGATGTTTTTAACATCATGTGGGCAATCTATGAAGGTTGCACATTTGATGTTAAATTATTTTTTTAAAGCCTGATGGTCCAAAATATCTACTGCTTAGTGACCCTTTGAGTCGCGGTCACACTGACTTTCGTATTGGCGTTGCACACCAGTTTCTTGCTCTTGCTGTGAGCAAGAAACAGGTCATATCTCTAAGGAAGAAGAAAATTGCCAAGACTCTTTGGGTGCCAAAGAAGACAGGCACTTAATGGACAAGGAGGACCCTGGCGTTTTGTGCAACCATTGGATCATGGGATGAGTCTTTGAGCGCTCTGGATGACCCAAAGGCAGACGGTCAGGAGTTCTGGAACATCAGATGGTTTAAAGGTAGGCAGATATATTCTTTAAACCATATTTAAGCCCATTGCTTTTCCTTTGCATCATCAATGTGATCCAGAAATGGAAGACATGTGTCATTTATTCTTTACTGGATCACAATATTTGACCTGATGCCAGGGAAACAAAGGGCTATCGTTTATTTTTGTCTTTCGATTGTCGCTTTTTTTGAACCATCAGGCGGACTTTGGAGAGGATACGGCCAGCTGTAAGGGGACGGAGGAGGCTGGATGTTTTTAACATCATGTGTGCAATCTATGAAGGTTGCACACATGATGTTAAATTAATTTTTTAAAGCCTGATGGTCCAAAATATCTACTGCTTGTGACCCTTTGTGTCACGGTCACAGAGAATTTTCGTATTGGCGTTGCACACCAGTTTCTTGCTCTTGCTGTGAGCAAGAAACAGGTCATATCTCTAAGGAAGAAGAAAATTGCCAAGACTCTTTGGGTGCCAAAGAAGACAGGCACTTAATGGACAAGGAGGACCCTGGCGTTTTGTGCAACCATTGGATCGTGGGAGGAGTCTTTGAGCGCTCTTGATGACCCAAAGGCAGACGTTAAGGAGTTCTGGAACATCAGATGGTTTAAAGGTAGGCAGATATATTCTTTAAACCATATTTAAGCCCATTGCTTTTCCTTTGCATCATCAATGTGGTCCAGAAATGGAAGACATGTGTCATTTATTCTTTGCTGGATCACAATATTTGACCTGATGCCAGGGAAACAAAGGGCTATCGTTTATTTTTGTTTTTCGATTGTCGCTTTTTTTGAACCATCAGGCGGGCTTTGGAGAGGATACGGCCAGCTGTAAGGGGACGGAGGAGGCTGGATGTTTTTAACATCATGTGTGCAATCTATGAAGGTTGCACACTTGATGTTAAATTATTTTTTTAAAGCCTGATGGTCCAAAATATCTACTACTTAGTGACCCTTTGTGTTGCGGTCACACAGACTTTCGTATTGGCGTTGCACACCAGTTTCTTGCTCTTGCTGTGAGCAAGAAACAGGTCATATTTCTAAGGAAGAAGAAAATTGCCAAGACTCTTTGGGTGCCAAAGAAGACAGGCACTTAATGGACAAGGAGGACCCTGGCGTTTTGTGCAACCATTGGATCATGGAATGAGTCTTTGAGCGCTCTGGATGACCCAAAGGCAGACGGTCAGGAGTTCTGGAACATCAGATGGTTTAAAGGTAGGCAGATATATTCTTTAAACAATATTTATGCCCATTGCTTTTTTCTCTTGCATCATCAATGTGATCCAGAAAAGGAAGACATGTGTCATTTATTCTTTACTGGATCACAACATTTGACCTGATGCCAGGGAAACAAAGGGCTATCGTTTATTTTTGTTTTTCGATTGTCGCTTTTTTTGAACCATCAGGCGGACTTTGGAGAGGATACGGACAGCTGTAAGGGGACGGAGGAGGCTGGATGTTTTTAACATCATGTGTGCAATCTATAAAGGTTGCATATATGATGTTAAATTAATTTTTTAAAGCCTGATGGTCCAAAATATCTATTGCTTGTGACCCTTTGTGTCAAGGTCACAGAGACTTTTCGTATTGGCGTTGCACACCAGTTTCTTGCTCTTGCTGTGAGCAAGAAACAGGTCATATCTCTAAGGAAGAAGAAAATTGCCAAGACTCTTTGGGTGCCAAAGAAGACAGGCACTTAATGGACAAGGAGGACCCTGGCGTTTTGTGCAACCATTGGATCGTGGGATGAGTCTTTGAGCGCTCTGGATGACCCAAAAGCAGACGGTCAGGAGTTCTGGAACATCAGATGGTTTAAAGGTAGGCAGATATATTCTTTAAACCATATTTAAGCCCATTGCTTTTCCTTTGCATCATCATTGTGGTCCAGAAATGGAAGACATGTGTCATTTATTCTTTACTGGATCACAACATTTGACCTGATGCCAGGGAAACAAAGGGCTATAGTTTATTTTTGTTTTTCGATTGTCGCTTTTTTTGAACCATCAGGCGGACTTTGGAGAGGATACGGCCAGCTGTAAGGGGACGGAGGAGGCTGGATGTTTTTAACATCATGTGTGCAATCTATAAAGGTTGCACATATGATGTTAAATTAATTTTTTAAAGCCTGATGGTCCAAAATATCTACTGCTTGTGACCCTTTGTGTCATGGTCACAGAGACTTTTCGTATTGGCGTTGCACACCAGTTTCTTGCTCTTGCTGTGAGCAAGAAACAGGTCATATCTCTAAGGAAGAAGAAAATTGCCAAGACTCTTTGGGTGCCAAAGAAGACAGGGACTTAATGGACAAGGAGGACCCTGGCGTTTTGTGCAACCATTGGATCGTGGGATGAGTCTTTGAGCACTCTGGATGACCCAAAAGCAGACGGTCAGGAGTTCTGGAACATCAGATGGTTTAAAGGTAGGCATATATAGTCTTTAAACCATATTTAAACCCATTGCTTTTCCTTTGCATCATCATTGTGGTCCAGAAATGGAAGACATGTGTCATTTATTCTTTACTGGATCACAACATTTGACCTGATGCCAGGGAAACAAAGGGCTATCGTTTATTTTTGTTTTTCGATTGTCGCTTTTTTTTAACCATCAGGCGGACTTTGGAGAGGATACGGCCAGCTGTAAGGGGACGGAGGAGGCTGGATGTTTTTAACATCATGTGGGCAATCTATGAAGGTTGCACATTTGATGTTAAATTATTTTTTTAAAGCCTGATGGTCCAAAATATCTACTGCTTAGTGACCCTTTGAGTCGCGGTCACACTGACTTTCGTATTGGCGTTGCACACCAGTTTCTTGCTCTTGCTGTGAGCAAGAAACAGGTCATATCTCTAAGGAAGAAGAAAATTGCCAAGACTCTTTGGGTGCCAAAGAAGACAGGCACTTAATGGACAAGGAGGACCCTGGCGTTTTGTGCAACCATTGGATCATGGGATGAGTCTTTGAGCGCTCTGGATGACCCAAAGGCAGACGGTCAGGAGTTCTGGAACATCAGATGGTTTAAAGGTAGGCAGATATATTCTTTAAACCATATTTAAGCCCATTGCTTTTCCTTTGCATCATCAATGTGATCCAGAAATGGAAGACATGTGTCATTTATTCTTTACTGGATCACAATATTTGACCTGATGCCAGGGAAACAAAGGGCTATCGTTTATTTTTGTCTTTCGATTGTCGCTTTTTTTGAACCATCAGGCGGACTTTGGAGAGGATACGGCCAGCTGTAAGGGGACGGAGGAGGCTGGATGTTTTTAACATCATGTGTGCAATCTATGAAGGTTGCACACATGATGTTAAATTAATTTTTTAAAGCCTGATGGTCCAAAATATCTACTGCTTGTGACCCTTTGTGTCACGGTCACAGAGAATTTTCGTATTGGCGTTGCACACCAGTTTCTTGCTCTTGCTGTGAGCAAGAAACAGGTCATATCTCTAAGGAAGAAGAAAATTGCCAAGACTCTTTGGGTGCCAAAGAAGACAGGCACTTAATGGACAAGGAGGACCCTGGCGTTTTGTGCAACCATTGGATCGTGGGAGGAGTCTTTGAGCGCTCTTGATGACCCAAAGGCAGACGTTAAGGAGTTCTGGAACATCAGATGGTTTAAAGGTAGGCAGATATATTCTTTAAACCATATTTAAGCCCATTGCTTTTCCTTTGCATCATCAATGTGGTCCAGAAATGGAAGACATGTGTCATTTATTCTTTGCTGGATCACAATATTTGACCTGATGCCAGGGAAACAAAGGGCTATCGTTTATTTTTGTTTTTCGATTGTCGCTTTTTTTGAACCATCAGGCGGGCTTTGGAGAGGATACGGCCAGCTGTAAGGGGACGGAGGAGGCTGGATGTTTTTAACATCATGTGTGCAATCTATGAAGGTTGCACACTTGATATTAAATTATTTTTTTAAAGCCTGATGGTCCAAAATATCTACTACTTAGTGACCCTTTGTGTTGCGGTCACACAGACTTTCGTATTGGCGTTGCACACCAGTTTCTTGCTCTTGCTGTGAGCAAGAAACAGGTCATATCTCTAAGGAAGAAGAAAATTGCCAAGACTCTTTGGGTGCCAAAGAAGACAGGCACTTAATGGACAAGGAGGACCCTGGCGTTTTGTGCAACCATTGGATCATGGAATGAGTCTTTGAGCGCTCTGGATGACCCAAAGGCAGACGGTCAGGAGTTCTGGAACATCAGATGGTTTAAAGGTAGGCAGATATATTCTTTAAACAATATTTATGCCCATTGCTTTTTTCTCTTGCATCATCAATGTGATCCAGAAAAGGAAGACATGTGTCATTTATTCTTTACTGGATCACAACATTTGACCTGATGCCAGGGAAACAAAGGGCTATCGTTTATTTTTGTTTTTCGATTGTCGCTTTTTTTGAACCATCAGGCGGACTTTGGAGAGGATACGGACAGCTGTAAGGGGACGGAGGAGGCTGGATGTTTTTAACATCATGTGTGCAATCTATAAAGGTTGCATATATGATGTTAAATTAATTTTTTAAAGCCTGATGGTCCAAAATATCTATTGCTTGTGACCCTTTGTGTCAAGGTCACAGAGACTTTTCGTATTGGCGTTGCACACCAGTTTCTTGCTCTTGCTGTGAGCAAGAAACAGGTCATATCTCTAAGGAAGAAGAAAATTGCCAAGACTCTTTGGGTGCCAAAGAAGACAGGCACTTAATGGACAAGGAGGACCCTGGCGTTTTGTGCAACCATTGGATCGTGGGATGAGTCTTTGAGCGCTCTGGATGACCCAAAAGCAGACGGTCAGGAGTTCTGGAACATCAGATGGTTTAAAGGTAGGCAGATATATTCTTTAAACCATATTTAAGCCCATTGCTTTTCCTTTGCATCATCAATGTGGTCCAGAAATGGAAGACATGTGTCATTTATTCTTTACTGGATCACAATATTTGACCGGATGCCAGGGAAAGAAAGGGCTATCGTTTATTTTTGTTTTTCGATTGTCACTTTTTTTGAACCATCAGGCGAACTTTGGAGAGGATACGGCCAGCTGTAAGGGGACGGAGGAGGCTGGATGTTTTTAACATGATGTGTGCAAACTATGAAGGTTGCACACTTGATGTAAAATTATTTTTTTAAAGCCTGATGGTCCAAAATATCTACTGCTTAGTGACCCTTTGAGTCGCGGTCACAGAGACTTTCGTATTGGCGTTGCACACCAGTTTCTTGCTCTTGCTGTGAGCAAGAAACAAGTCATATCTCTAAGGAAGAAGAAAATTGCCAAGACTCTTTGGGTGCCAAAGAAGACAGGCACTTAATGGACAAGGAGGACCCTGGCGTTTTGTGCAACCATTGGATCGTTGGATGAGTCTTTGAGCGCTCTGGATGACCCAAAGGCAGACGGTCAGGAGTTCTGGAACATCAGATGGTTTAAAGGACCACATCAATGTGGTCCAGAAATGGAAAACATATGTCATTTATTCTTTACTGGATCACAATATTTGACCTGATGACAGGGAAACAAAGGGCTATCGTTTATTTTTGTTTTTGGATTGTTGCTTTTTTTGAACCATCAGGCGAACTTTGGAGAGGATACGGCCAGCTGTAAGGGGACGGAGGAGGCTGGATGTTTTTAACATCATGTGTGCAATCTGTGAAGGTTCCACACTTGATGTTAAATTATTTTTTTAAGTCCCGATGGTCCAAAATATCTACTGCTTAGTGACCCTTTGTGTCGCGGTCACAGAGACTTTCCGTATTGGCGTTGCACACCAGTTTCTTGCTCTTGCTGTGAGCAAGAAACAGGTCATATCTCTAAGGAAGAAGAAAATTGCCAAGACTCTTTGGGTGCCAAAGAAGACAGGCACTTAATGGACAAGGAGGACCCTGGCGTTTTGTGCAACCATTGGATCATGGGATGAGTCTTTGCGCGCTCTGGATGACCCAAAGGCAGACGGTCAGGAGTTCTGGAACATCAGATGGTTTAAAGGTAGGCAGATAAATTCTTTAAACAATATTTATGCCCATTGCTTTTTTCTCTTGCATCATCAATGTGATCCAGAAATGGAAGACGCGTCATTTATTCTTTACTGGATCACAACATTTGACCTGATGCCAGGGAAACAAAGGGCTATCGTTTATTTTTGTTTTTCGATTGTCGCTTTTTTTGAACCATCAGGCGGATTTTGGAGAGGATACGGCCAGCTGTAAGGGGACGGAGGAGGCTGGATGTTTTTATCATCATGTGTGCAATCTATAAAGGTTGCATATATGATGTTAAATTAATTTTTTAAAGCCTGATGGTCCAAAATATCTACTGCTTGTGACCCTTTGTGTCAAGGTCACAGAGACTTTTCGTATTGGCGTTGCACACCAGTTTCTTGCTCTTGCTGTGAGCAAGAAACAGGTCATATCTCTAAGGAAGAAGAAAATTGCCAAGACTCTTTGGGTGCCAAAGAAGACCGGCACTTAATGGACAAGGAGGACCCTGGCGTTTTGTGCAACCATTGGATCGTGGGATGAGTCTTTGAGCGCTCTGGATGACCCAAAAGCAGACGGTCAGGAGTTCTGGAACATCAGATGGTTTAAAGGTAGGCAGATATATTCTTTAAACCATATTTAAGCCCATTGCTTTTCCTTTGCATCATCAATGTGGTCCAGAAATGGAAGACATGTGTCATTTATTCTTTACTGGATCACAATATTTGACCGGATGCCAGGGAAAGAAAGGGCTATCGTTTATTTTTGTTTTTCGATTGTCACTTTTTTTGAACCATCAGGCGAACTTTGGAGAGGATACGGCCAGCTGTAAGGGGACGGAGGAGGCTGGATGTTTTTAACATCATGTGTGCAAACTATGAAGGTTGCACACTTGATGTAAAATTATTTTTTTAAAGCCTGATGGTCCAAAATATCTACTGCTTAGTGACCCTTTGAGTCGCGGTCACAGAGACTTTCGTATTGGCGTTGCATACCAGTTTCTTGCTCCTGCTGTGAGCAAGAAACAGGTCATATCTCTAAGGAAGAAGAAAATTGCCAAGACTCTTTGGGTGCCAAAGAAGACCGGCACTTAATGGACAAGGAGGACCCTGGCGTTTTGTGCAACCATTGGATCGTGGGATGAGTCTTAGAGCGCTCTGGATGACCCAAAGGCAGACGGTCAGGAGTTCTGGAACATCAGATGGTTTAAAGGTAGGCAGATATATTCTTTAAACCATATTTAAGCCCATTGCTTTTCCTTTGCATCATCATTGTGGTCCAGAAATGGAAGACATGTGTCATTTATTCTTTACTGGATCACAACATTTGACCTGATGCCAGGGAAACAAAGGGCTATCGTTTATTTTTGTTTTTCGATTGTCGCTTTTTTTGAACCATCAGGCGGACTTTGGAGAGGATATGGCCAGCTGTAAGGGGACGGAGGAGGCTGGATGTTTTTAACATCATGTGTGCAATCTATGAAGGTTCCACACTTGATGTTAAATTATTTTTTTAATTCCTGATGGTCCAAAATATCTACTGCTTAGTGACCCTTTGTGTCGCGGTCACACAGCCTTTCGTATTGGCGTTGCACACCAGTTTCTTGCTCTTGCTGTAAGGAAGAAACAGGTCATATCTCTAAGGAAGAAGAAAATTGCCAAGAGTCTTTGGGTGCCAAAGAAGACAGGCACTTAATGGACAAGGAGGACCCTGGCGTTTTGTGCAACCATTGGATCGTGGGATGAGTCTTAGAGCGCTCTGGATGACCCAAAGGCAGACGGTCAGGAGTTCTGGAACATCAGATGGTTTAAAGGTAGGCAGATATATTCTTTAAACCATATTTAAGCCCATTGCTTTTCCTTTGCATCATCATTGTGGTCCAGAAATGGAAGACATGTGTCATTTATTCTTTACTGGATCACAACATTTGACCTGATGCCAGGGAAACAAAGGGCTATCGTTTATTTTTGTTTTTCGATTTTCGCTTTTTTTGAACCATCAGGCGGACTTTGGAGAGGATATGGCCAGCTGTAAGGGGACGGAGGAGGCTGGATGTTTTTAACATCATGTGTGCAATCTATGAAGGTTGCACACTTGATGTTAAATTATTTTTTTAAAGCCTGATGGTCCAAAATATCTACTGCTTAGTGACCCTTTGTGTCGCGGTCACACAGACTTTCGTATTGGCGTTGCACACCAGTTTCTTGCTCTTGCTGTGAGCAAGAAACAGGTCATATCTCTAAGGAAGAAGAAATTTGCCAAGACTCTTTGGGTGCCAAAGAAGACAGGCACTTAATGGACAAGGAGGACCCTGGCGTTTTGTGCAACCATTGGATCATGGGATGAGTCTTTGAGCACTCTGGATGACCCAAAGGCAGACGGTCAGGAGTTCTGGAACATCAGATGGTTTAAAGGTAGGCAGATATATTCTTTAATCCATATTTAAGCCCATAGCTTTTCCCTTGCATCATCAATGTGGTCCAGAAATGGAAGACATGTGTCATGTATTCTTTACTGGATCACAACATTTGACCTGATGCCAGGGAAACAAAGGGCTATCGTTTATTTTTGTTTTTCGATTGTCGCTTTTTTTGAACCATCAGGCGGACTTTGGAGAGGATACGGCCAGCTGTAAGGGGACGGAGGAGGCTGGATGTTTTTAACATCATGTGTGCAATCTATGAAGGTTGCACATATGATGTTAAATAAATTTTTTAAAGCCTGATGGTCCAAAATATCTACTCCTTGTGACCCTTTGTGTCATGGTCACAGAGACTTTTCGTATTGGCGTTGCACACCAGTTTCTTGCTCTTGCTGTGAGCAAGAAACAGGTCATATCTCTTAGGAAGAAGAAAATTGCCAAGACTCTTTGGGTGCCAAAGAAGACAGGTACTTAATGGACAAGGAGGACCCTGGCGTTTTGTGCAACCATTGGATCGTGGGATGAGTCTTTGAGCGCTCTGGATGACCCAAAAGCAGACAGTCAGGAGTTCTGGAACATCAGATGGTTTAAAGGTAGGCAGATATATTCTTTAAACCATATTTAAGCCCATTGCTTTTCCTTTGCATCATCAATGTGGTCCAGAAATGGAAGACATGTGTCATTTATTCTTTACTGGATCACAACATTTGACCTGATGCCAGGGAAACAAAGGGCTATTGTTTATTTTTGTTTTTCGATTGTCGCTTTTTTTGAACCATCAGGCGAACTTAGGAGAGGATACGGCCAGCTGTAAGGGGACGGAGGAGGCTGGGTGTTTTTAACATCATGTGTGCAATCTATGAAGGTTGCACACTTGATGTTAAATTATTTTTTTAAAGCCTGATGGTCCAAAATATCTACTGCTTAGTGACCCTTTGAGTCGCGGTCACACTGACTTTCGTATTGGCGTTGCACACCAGTTTCTTGCTCTTGCTGTGAGCAAGAAACAGGTCATATATGTAAGGAAGAAGAAAATTTCCAAGAATCTTTGGGTGCCAAAGAAGACAGGCACTTAATGGACAAGGAGGACCCTGGCGTTTTGTGCAGCCATTGGATCGTGGGATGAGTCTTTGAGCGCTCTGGATGACCCAAAAGCAGACGGTCAGGAGTTCTGGAACATCAAATGGTTTAAAGGTAGGCAGATATAGTCTTTAAACCATATTTAAACCCATTGCTTTTCCTTTGCATCATCAATGTGGTCCAGAAATGGAAGACATGTGTCATTTATTCTTTACTGGATCACAACATTTGACCTGATGCCAGGGAAACAAAGCGCTATCATTTATTTTCGTTTTTTGATTGACGTTTTCTTTGAACCATCAGGCGAACTTTGGAGAGGATACGGCCGGCTGTAAGGGGACGGAGGAGGCTGGATGTTTTAAACATCATGTGTGCAATCTATGAAGGTTCCACACTTGATGTTAAATTATTTTTTTAAAGCCTGATGGTCCAAAATATCTACTGCTTAGTGACCCTTTATGTCGGGGTCACACTGACTTTCGTATTGGCGTTGCATACCAGTTTCTTGCTCTTGCTGTGAGCAAGAAACTGGTCATATCCCTAAGGAAGAAGAAAATTGCCAAGAATCTTTGGGTGCCAAAGAAGACAGGCACTTAATGGACAAGGAGGACCCTGGCGTTTTGTGCAGCCATTGGATCGTGGGATGAGTCTTTGAGCGCTCTGGATGACCCAAAAGCAGACGGTCAGGAGTTCTGGAACATCAGATGAGTTAAAGGTAGGCAGATATATTCTTTAAACCATATTTAAGCCCATTGCTTTTCCTTTGCATCATCAATGTGGTCCAGAAATGGAAGACATGTGTCATTTATTCTTTACTGGATCACAACATTTGACCTGATGCCAGGGAAACAAAGGGCTATCGTTTATTTTTGTTTTTCGATTGTCGCTTTTTTTGAACCATCAGGCGAACTTAGGAGAGGATACGGCCAGCTGTAAGGGGACGGAGGAGGCTGGGTGTTTTTAACATCATGTGTGCAATCTATGAAGGTTCCACACTTGATGTTAAATTATTTTTTTAAAGCCTGATGGTCCAAAATATCTACTGCTTAGTGACCCTTTATGTCGCGGTCACACTGACTTTCGTATTGGCGTTGCATACCAGTTTCTTGCTCTTGCTGTGAGCAAGAAACTGGTCATATCCCTAAGGAAGAAGAAAATTGCCAAGACTCTTTGGGTGCCAAAGAAGACAGGCACGAAATGGACAAGGAGGACCCTGGCATTTTGTGCAACCATTGGATCGTGGGATGAGTCTTTGAGCGCTCTGGATGACCCAAAGGCAGACGGTCAGGAGTTCTGGAACATCAGATGGTTTAAAGGTAGGCAGATATATTCTTTAATCCATATTTAAGCCCATTGGTTTTCCCTTGCATCATCAATGTGGTCCAGAAATGGAAGACATGTGTCATTTATTCTTTACTGGATCACAACATTTGACCTGATGCCAGGGAAACAAAGGGCTATCATCTATTTTCGTTTTTCGATTGTCGTTTTTTTTTAACCATCAGGCGGACTTTGGAGAGGATACGGCCAGCTGTAAGGGGACGGAGGAGGCTGGATGTTTTTAACATCATGTGTGCAATCTATGAAGGTTGCACACATGATGTTAAATAAATTTTTTAAAGCCTGATGGTCCAAAATATCTACTGCTTGTGACCCTTTGTGTCACGGTCACAGAGACTTTTCGTATTGGCGTTGCACACCAGTTTCTTGCTCTTGCTGTGAGCAAGAAACAGGTCATATCTCTAAGGAAGAAGAAAATTGCCAAGACTCTTTGGGTGCCAAAGAAGACAGGCACTTAATGGACAAGGAGGACCCTGGCGTTTTGTGCAACCATTGGATCGTGGGATAAGTCTTTGAGCGCTCTGGATGACCCAAAGGCAGACGGTCAGGAGTTCTGGAACATCAGATGGTTTAAAGGTAGGCAGATATATTCTTTAAACCATATTTAAGCCCATTGCTTTTCCTTTGCATCATCAATGTGGTCCAGAAATGGAAGACATGTGTCATTTATTCTTTACTGGATCACAACATTTGACCTGATGCCAGGGAAACAAAGGGCTATCGTTTATTTTTGTTTTTCGATTGTCGCTTTTTTTGAACCATCAGGCGAACTTTGGAGAGGATACGGCCAGCTGTAAGGGGACGGAGGAGGCTGGATGTTTTTAACATCATGTGTGCAATCTATGAAGGTTGCACACTTGATGTTAAATTATTTTTTTAAAGCCTGATGGTCCAAAATATCTACTGCTTAGTGACCCTTTGAGTCGCGGTCACACTGACTTTCGTATTGGCGTTGCACACCAGTTTCTTGCTCTTGCTGTGAGCAAGAAACAGGTCATATCTCTAAGGAAGAAGAAAATTGCCAAGACTCTTTGGGTGCCAAAGAAGACAGGCACGAAATGGATAAGGAGGACCCTGGCATTTTGTGCAACCATTGGATCGTGGGATGAGTCTTTGAGCGCTCTGGATGACCCAAAGGCAGACGGTCAGGAGTTCTGGAACATCAGATGAGTTAAAGGTAGGCAGATATATTCTTTAAACCATATTTAAGCCCATTGCTTTTCCTTTGCATCATCAATGTGGTCCAGAAATGGAAGACATGTGTCATTTATTCTTTACTGGATCACAACATTTGACCTGATGCCAGGGAAACAAAGGGCTATCGTTTATTTTTGTTTTTCGATTGTCGCTTTTTTTGAACCATCAGGCGGACTTTGGAGAGGATACGGCCAGCTGTAAGGGGACGGAGGAGGCTGGATGTTTTTAACATCATGTGTGCAATCTATGAAGGTTGCACACTTGATGTTAAATTATTTTTTTAAAGCCTGATGGTCCAAAATATCTACTGCTTAGTGACCCTTTGTGTTGCGGTCACACAGACTTTCGTATTGGCGTTGCACACCAGTTTCTTGCTCTTGCTGTGAGCAAGAAACAGGTCATATCTCTAAGGAAGAAGAAAATTGCCAAGACTCTTTGGGTGCCAAAGAAGACAGGCACTTAATGGACAAGGAGGACCCTGGCGTTTTGTGCAACCATTGGATCGTGGGATGAGTCAGATGGTTTAAAGGTAGGCAGATATATTCTTTAAACCATATTTAAGTCCATTGCTTTTCCTTTGCATCATCATTGTGGTCCAGAAATGGAAGACATGTGTCATTTATTCTTTACTGGATCACAACATTTGACCTGATGCCAGGGAAACAAAGGGCTATCGTTTATTATTGTTTTTCGATTGTCGCTTTTTTTGAACCATCAGGCGGACTTTGGAGAGGATACGGCCAGCTGTAAGGGGACGGAGGAGGCTGGATGTTTTTAACATCATGTGTGCAATCTATAAAGGTTGCACATATGATGTTAAATTATTTTTTTAAAGCCTGATGGTCCAAAATATCTACTGCTTAGTGACCCTTTGTGTCGCGGTCACACAGACTTTCGTATTGGCGTTGCACACCAGTTTCTTGCTCTTGCTGTGAGCAAGAAACAGGTCATATCTCTAAGGAAGAAGAAATTTGCCAAGACTCTTTGGGTGCCAAAGAAGACAGGCACTTAATGGACAAGGAGGACCCTGGCGTTTTGTGCAACCATTGGATCGTGGGATGAGTCTTTGAGCGCTCTGGATGACCCAAAGGCAGACGGTCAGGAGTTCTGGAACATCAGATGGTTTAAAGGTAGGCAGATATATTCTTTAAACCATATTTAAGCCCATTGCTTTTCCTTTGCATCATCAATGTGGTCCAGAAATGGAAGACATGTGTCATTTATTCTTTACTGGATCACAACATTTGACCTGATGCCAGGGAAACAAAGGGCTATCGCTTATTTTTGTTTTTCGATTGTCGCTTTTTTTGAACCATCAGGCGGACTTTGGAGAGGATAAGGCCAGCTGTAAGGGGACGGAGGAGGCTGGATGTTTTTAACATCATGTGTGCAATCTATGAAGGTTGCACACTTGATGTTAAAATTTTTTTTTTAAAGCCTGATGGTCCAAAATATCTACTGCTTAGTGACCCTTTGTGTTGCGGTCACACAGACTTTCGTATTGGCGTTGCACACCAGTTTCTTGCTCTTGCTGTGAGCAAGAAACAGGTCATATCTCTAAGGAAGAAGAAAATTGCCAAGACTCTTTGGGTGCCAAAGAAGACAGGCACTTAATGGACAAGGAGGACCCTGGCGTTTTGTGCAACCATTGGATCATGGGATGAGTCTTTGAGCGCTCTGGATGACCCAAAGGCAGACGGTCAGGAGTCCTGGAACATCAGATCTTTTAAAGGTAGGCAGATATATTCTTTAAACCATATTTAAGCCCATTGCTTTTCCTTTGCATTGTGGTCCAGAAATGGAAGACATGTGTCATTTATTCTTTACTGGATCACAATATTTGACCTGATGCCAGGGAAACAAAGGGCTATCGTTTATTTTTGTTTTTCGATTGTCGCTTTTTTTGAATCATCAGGCGGACTTTGGAGAGGATACGGCCAGCTGTAAGGGGACGGAGGAGGCTGGATGTTTTTAACATCATGTGTGCAATCTATGAAGGTTGCACACTTGATGTTAAATTATTTTTTTAAAGCCTGATGGTCCAAAATATCTACTGCTTAGTGACCCTTTGTGTTGCGGTCACACAGACTTTCGTATTGGCGTTGCACACCAGTTTCTTGCTCTTGCTGTGAGCAAGAAACAGGTCACATCTCTAAGGAAGAAGAAAATTGCCAAGACTCTTTGGGTGCCAAAGAAGACAGGCACTTAATGGACAAGGAGGACCCTGGCGTTTTGTGCAACCATTGGATCATGGGATGAGTCTTTGAGCGCTCTGGATGACCCAAAGGCAGACGGTCAGGAGTTCTGGAAAATCAGATGGTTTAAAGGTAGGCAGATATATTCTTTAAACCATATTTAAGCCCATTGCTTTTCCTTTGCATTGTGGTCCAGAAATGGAAGACATGTGTCATTTATTCTTTACTGGATCACAATATTTGACCTGATGCCAGGGAAACAAAGGGCTATCGTTTATTTTTGTTTTTCGATTGTCGCTTTTTTTGAACCATCAGGCGGACTTTGGAGAGGATACGGCCAGCTGTAAGGGGACGGAGGAGGCTGGATGTTTTTAACATCATGTGTGCAATCTATGAAGGTTGCACACTTGATGTTAAATTATTTTTTTAAAGCCTGATGGTCCAAAATATCTACTGCTTAGTGACCCTTTGTGTTGCGGTCACACAGACTTTCGTATTGGCGTTGCACACCAGTTTCTTGCTCTTGCTGTGAGCAAGAAACAGGTCATATCTCTAAGGAAGAAGAAAATTGCCAAGACTCTTTGGGTGCCAAAGAAGACAGGCACTTAATGGACAAGGAGGACCCTGGCGTTTTGTGCAACCATTGGATCATGGGATGAGTCTTTGAGCGCTCTGGATGACCCAAAGGCAGACGGTCAGGAGTTCTGGAACATCAGATGGTTTAAAGGTAGGCAGATATATTCTTTAAACCATATTTAAGCCCATTGCTTTTCCTTTGCATCATCAATGTGGTCCAGAAATGGAAGACATGTGTCATTTATTCTTTACTGGATCACAACATTTGACCTGATGCCAGGGAAACAAAGGGCTATCGTTTATTTTTGTTTTTCGATTGTCGCTTTTTTTGAACCATCAGGCGAACTTTGGAGAGGATACGGCCAGCTGTAAGGGGACGGAGGAGGCTGGATGTTTTTAACATCATGTGTGCAATCTATGAACGTTGCACACTTGATGTTAAATTATTTTTTTAAAGCCTGATGGTCCAAAATATCTACTGCTTAGTGACCCTTTGTGTCGCGGTCACACAGACTTTCGTATTGGCGTTGCACACCAGTTTCTTGCTCTTGCTGTGAGCAAGAAACATGTCATATCTCTAAGGAAGAAGAAAATTGCCAAGACTCTTTGGGTGCCAAAGAAGACAGGCACTTAATGCACAAGGAGGACCCTGGCGTTTTGTGCAACCATTGGATCGTGGGATGAGTCTTTGAGCGCTCTGGATGACCCAAAGGCAGACGGTCAGGAGTTCTGGAACATCAGATGGTTTAAAGGTAGGCAGATATATTCTTTAAACCATATTTAAGCCCATTGCTTTTCCTTTGCATTGTGGTCCAGAAATGGAAGACATGTGTCATTTATTCTTTACTGGATCACAACATTTGACCTGATGCCAGGGAAACAAAGGGCTATTGTTTATATTTGTTTTTCGATTGTCGCTTTTTTTGAACCATCAGGCGGACTTTGGAGAGGATACGGCCAGCTGTAAGGGGACGGAGGAGGCTGGATGTTTTTAACATCATGTGTGCAATCTATGAAGGTTGCACACTTGATGTTAAATTATTTTTTTAAAGCCTGATGGTCCAAAATATCTACTGCTTAGTGACCCTTTGTGTTGCGGTCACACAGACTTTCGTATTGGCGTTGCACACCAGTTTCTTGCTCTTGCTGTGAGCAAGAAACAGGTCATATCTCTAAGGAAGAAGAAAATTGCCAAGACTCTTTGGGTGCCAAAGAAGACAGGCACTTAATGGACAAGGAGGACCCTGGCGTTTTGTGCAACCATTGGATCATGGGATGAGTCTTTGAGCGCTCTGGATGACCCAAAGGCAGACGGTCAGGAGTTCTGGAACATCAGATGGTTTAAAGGTAGGCAGATATATTCTTTAAACCATATTTAAGCCCATTGCTTTTCCTTTGCATCATCAATGTGGTCCAGAAATGGAAGACATGTGTCATTTATTCTTTACTGGATCACAACATTTGACCTGATGCCAGGGAAACAAAGGGCTATCGTTTATTTTTGTTTTTCGATTGTCGCTTTTTTTGAACCATCAGGCGAACTTTGGAGAGGATACGGCCAGCTGTAAGGGGACGGAGGAGGCTGGATGTTTTTAACATCATGTGTGCAATCTATGAACGTTGCACACTTGATGTTAAATTATTTTTTTAAAGCCTGATGGTCCAAAATATCTACTGCTTAGTGACCCTTTGTGTCGCGGTCACACAGACTTTCGTATTGGCGTTGCACACCAGTTTCTTGCTCTTGCTGTGAGCAAGAAACATGTCATATCTCTAAGGAAGAAGAAAATTGCCAAGACTCTTTGGGTGCCAAAGAAGACAGGCACTTAATGCACAAGGAGGACCCTGGCGTTTTGTGCAACCATTGGATCGTGGGATGAGTCTTTGAGCGCTCTGGATGACCCAAAGGCAGACGGTCAGGAGTTCTGGAACATCAGATGGTTTAAAGGTAGGCAGATATATTCTTTAAACCATATTTAAGCCCATTGCTTTTCCTTTGCATTGTGGTCCAGAAATGGAAGACATGTGTCATTTATTCTTTACTGGATCACAACATTTGACCTGATGCCAGGGAAACAAAGGGCTATTGTTTATATTTGTTTTTCGATTGTCGCTTTTTTTGAACCATCAGGCGGACTTTGGAGAGGATACGTACAGCTGTAAGGGGACGGAGGAGGCTGGATGTTTTTAACATCATGTGTGCAATCTATAAAGGTTGCACACTTGATGTTAAATTATTTTTTTAAAGCCTGATGGTCCAAAATATCTAATGCTTAGTGACCCTTTGAGTCGCGGTCACACTGACTTTCGTATTGGCGTTGCACACCAGTTTCTTGCTCTTGCTGTGAGCAAGAAACAGGTCATATCTCTAAGGAAGAAGAAAATTGCCAAGACTCTTTGGGTGCCAAAGAAGACAGGCACGAAATGGATAAGGAGGACCCCTGCATTTTGTGCAACCATTGGATCGTGGGATGAGTCTTTGAGCGCTCTGGATGACCCAAAGGCAGACGGTCAGGAGTTCTGGAACATCAGATGAGTTAAAGGTAGGCAGATATATTCTTTAAACCATATTTAAGCCCATTGCTTTTCCTTTGCATCATCAATGTGGTCCAGAAATGGAAGACATGTGTCATTTATTCTTTACTGGATCACAACATTTGACCTGATGCCAGGGAAACAAAGGGCTATCGTTTATTTTTGTTTTTCGATTGTCGCTTTTTTTAAACCATCAGGCGGACTTTGGAGAGGATACGGCCAGCTGTAAGGGGACGGAGGAGGCTGGATGTTTTTAACATCATGTGTGCAATCTATGAAGCAGAGGTCGCATTAACGCCTCACCACGCGTCATAGACGCGTGATGAGGCGCCATTACCCCCCGAAATAATTGCCATGCGTAAAGTTACGCATGGCAATTATTCCTTGCAGCGCGCAGGCTGAGCGGCCCGGCGCGCTGCAAAAGAGGGAAATGCCTGTAGCGCGATCACAGCGCGCGCCAGGCCGCTCAGCGCGACACGTGACACAGTGATCTGTGTCACCAGCGCTCCGGAGCGAGAGCGCAGGCCCCGGGAGACCTGTGGACAGCGGGGCTGCTGCTCCATCTCCCTACCTGCCCGCAGCTGCCTGCATTTACCTGATCCTGACGGGACTTAAGGCCGGGTGAGTGTGTGCAGTGTTCTGTGTGAGTGTAGTGTAGTGTGCTGTGTGCTGTGTGAGTGTAGTGTGTGCTGTGTGAGTGTAGTGTAGTGTAGTGTGCTGTGTGAGTGTAGTGTAGTGTATTGTGTAGTGTAGTGTATTGTGTAGTGTAGTGTATTGTGTAGTGCAGTGTATTGTGTAGTGCAGTGTATTGTGTAGTGTAGTGTATTGTGTAGTATAGTGTGAGTGTATTGTGTAGTATAGTGTGAGTGTATTGTGTAGTATAGTGTGAGTGTAGTGTGTGTTGTGTGAGTGTAGTGTGTGCTGTGTGAGTGTAGTGTGTGCTGTGTGAGTGTAGTGTATTGTGTAGTGTATTGTAGTGTGTAGTGTGAGTGTAGTGTAGTGTGTGCTGTGTGAGTGTAGTGTAGTGTGTGCTGTGTGAGTGTAGTGTAGTGTGTGCTGTGTGAGTGTAGTGTAGTGTGTGCTGTGTGAGTGTAGTGTAGTGTGTGCTGTGTGAGTGTAGTGTAGTGTAGTGTGTGCTGTGTGAGTGTAGTGTGTGCTGTGTGAGTGTAGTGTGTGCTGTGTGAGTGTAGTGTAGTGTAGTGTGTGCTGTGTGAGTGTAGTGTAGTGTAGTGTGTGCTGTGTGAGTGTAGTGTAGTGTAGTGTGTGCTGTGTGAGTGTAGTGTAGTGTAGTGTGTGCTGTGTGAGTGTAGTGTGTGCTGTGTGAGTGTAGTGTGTGCTGTGTGAGTGTAGTGTAGTGTAGTGTGCTGTGTGAGTGTAGTGTAGTGTGTGCTGTGTGAGTGTAGTGTAGTGTGTGCTGTGTGAGTGTAGTGTGTGAGTGTAGTGTAGTGTGTGCTGTGTGAGTGTAGTGTAGTGTGTGCTGTGTGAGTGTAGTGTAGTGTGTGCTGTGTGTGTAGTGTGTGCTGTTTGAGTGTAGTGTGTGCTGTGTGAGTGTAGTGTAGTGTAGTGTAGTGTGTGCTGTGTGAGTGTAGTGTAGTGTGCTGTGTAGTGTGTGCTGTGTAGTGTGTGCTGTGTGAGTGTAGTGTAGTGTGCTGTGTAGTGTAGTGTGTGCTGTGTGAGTGTAGTGTGTAGTGTGAGTGTAGTGTGTGCTGTGTGAGTGTAGTGTAGTGTGCTGTGTAGTGTGTGCTGTGTGAGTGTAGTGTAGTGTGTAGTGTAGTGTGTGTGCTGTGTGAGTGTAGTGTAGTGTGTGCTGTGTGAGTGTAGTGTAGTGTGTGCTGTGTGAGTGTAGTGTGCTGTGTGAGTGTAGTGTAGTGTGTAGTGTAGTGTGCTGTGTGAGTGTAGTGTGTGCTGTGTGAGTGTAGTGTGAGTGTAGTGTAGTGTGTGTGCTGTGTGAGTGTAGTGTAGTGTGCTGTGTGAGTGTAGTGTGTGCTGTGTGAGTGTAGTGTGCGCTGTGTGAGTGTTGTGTAGTGTGAGTGTAGTGTGTGCTGTGTGAGCGTCGTGTCGTGTGCTATGTGTGCAGTGTTTTACCGAAATCTTCATACTCCTCCTCGGGTAAAAATACTCCTCAAAAATGGTGAGAGGAGTATTTTTACCCTTCTGAAAAAATGTTAGTGCGACCTCTGCTATGAAGGTTGCACACTTGATGTTAAATTATTTTTTTAAAGCCTGATGGTCCAAAATATCTACTGCTTAGTGACCCTTTGTGTTGCGGTCACACAGACTTTCGTATTGGCGTTGCACACCAGTTTCTTGCTCTTGCTGTGAGCAAGAAACAGGTCATATCTCTAAGGAAGAAGAAAATTGCCAAGACTCTTAGGGTGCCAAAGAAGACAGGCACTTAATGCACAAGGAGGACCCTGGCGTTTTGTGCAACCATTGGATCGTGGGATGAGTCTTTGAGCGCTCTGGATGACCCAAAGGCAGACGGTCAGGAGTTCTGGAACATCAGATGGTTTAAAGGTAGGCAGATATATTCTTTAAACCATATTTAAGCCCATTGCTTTTCCTTTGCATTGTGGTCCAGAAATGGAAGACATGTGTCATTTATTCTTTACTGGATCATAATATTTGACCTGATGCCAGGGAAACAAAGGGCTATTGTTTATATTTGTTTCTCGATTGTCGCTTTTTTTGAACCATCAGGCGGACTTTGGAGAGGATACGTACAGCTGTAAGGGGACGGAGGAGGCTGGATGTTTTTAACATCATGTGTGCAATCTATAAAGGTTGTACACTTGATGTTAAATTATTTTTTTAAAGCCTGATGGTCCAAAATATCTAATGCTTAGTGACCCTTTGAGTCGCGGTCACACTGACTTTCGTATTGGCGTTGCACACCAGTTTCTTGCTCTTGCTGTGAGCAAGAAACAGGTCATATCTCTAAGGAAGAAGAAAATTGCCAAGACTCTTTGGGTGCCAAAGAAGACAGGCACGAAATGGATAAGGAGGACCCCTGCATTTTGTGCAACCATTGGATCGTGGGATGAGTCTTTGAGCGCTCTGGATGACCCAAAGGCAGACGGTCAGGAGTTCTGGAACATCAGATGAGTTAAAGGTAGGCAGATATATTCTTTAAACCATATTTAAGCCCATTGCTTTTCCTTTGCATCATCAATGTGGTCCAGAAATGGAAGACATGTGTCATTTATTCTTTACTGGATCACAACATTTGACCTGATGCCAGGGAAACAAAGGGCTATCGTTTATTTTTGTTTTTCGATTGTCGCTTTTTTTGAACCATCAGGCGGACTTTGGAGAGGATACGGCCAGCTGTAAGGGGACGGAGGAGGCTGGATGTTTTTAACATCATGTGTGCAATCTATGAAGGTTGCACACTTGATGTTAAATTATTTTTTTAAAGCCTGATGGTCCAAAATATCTACTGCTTAGTGACCCTTTGTGTTGCGGTCACACAGACTTTCGTATTGGCGTGGCACACCAGTTTCTTGCTCTTGCTGTGAGCAAGAAACAGGTCATATCTCTAAGGAAGAAGAAAATTGCCAAGACTCTTTGGGTGCCAAAGAAGACAGGCACTTAATGCACAAGGAGGACCCTGGCGTTTTGTGCAACCATTGGATCGTGGGATGAGTCTTTGAGCGCTCTGGATGACCCAAAGGCAGACGGTCAGGAGTTCTGGAACATCAGATGGTTTAAAGGTAGGCAGATATATTCTTTAAACCATATTTAAGCCCATTGCTTTTCCTTTGCATTGTGGTCCAGAAATGGAAGACATGTGTCATTTATTCTTTACTGGATCATAATATTTGACCTGATGCCAGGGAAACAAAGGGCTATCGTTTATTATTGTTTTTCGATTGTCGCTTTTTTTGAACCATCAGGCGGACTTTGGAGAGGATACGGCCAGCTGTAAGGGGACGGAGGAGGCTGGATGTTTTTAACATCATGTGTGCAATCTATAAAGGTTGCACATATGATGTTAAATTATTTTTTTAAAGCCTGATGGTCCAAAATATCTACTGCTTGTGACCCGTTGTGTCACGGTCACAGAGACTTTTCGTATTGGCGTTGCACACCAGTTTCTTGCTCTTGCTGTGAGCAAGAAACAGGTCATATCTCTAAGGAAGAAGAAAATTGCCAAGACTCTTTGGGTGCCAAAGAAGACAGGCACGAAATGGACAAGGAGGACCCTGGCATTTTGTGTAACCATTGGATTGTGGGATGAGTCTTTGAGCGCTCTGGATGACCCAAAGGCAGACGGTCAGGAGTTCTGGAACATCAGATGGTTTAAAGGTAGGCAGATATATTCTTTAATCCATTTTTAAGCCCACAGCTTTTCCCTTGCATCATCATTGTGGTCCAGAAATGGAAGACATGTGTCATTTATTCTTTACTGGATCACAATATTTGACCTGATGCCAGGGAAACAAAGGGCTATCGCTTATTTTTGTTTTTCGATTGTCGCTTTTTTTGAACCATCAGGTGGACTTTGGAGAGGATACGGCCAGCTGTAAGGGGACGGAGGAGGCTGGATGTTTTTAACATCATGTGTGCAATCTATGAAGGTTGCACACTTGATGTTAAATTATTTTTTTAAAGCCTGATGGTCCAAAATATCTACTGCTTAGTGACCCTTTGTGTTGCGGTCACACAGACTTTCGTATTGGCGTTGCACACCAGTTTCTTGCTCTTGCTGTGAGCAAGAAACAGGTCATATCTCTAAGGAAGAAGAAATTTGCCAAGACTCTTTGGGTGCCAAAGAAGACAGGCACTTAATGGACAAGGAGGACCCTGGCGTTTTGTGCAACCATTGGATCATGGGATGAGTCTTTGAGCGCTCTGGATGACCCAAAGGCAGACGGTCAGGAGTTCTGGAACATCAGATGGTTTAAAGGTAGGCAGATATATTCTTTAAACCATATTTAAGCCCATTGCTTTTCCTTTGCATCATCAATGTGGTCCAGAAATGGAAGACATGTGTCATTTATTCTTTACTGGATCACAATATTTGACCTGATGCCAGGGAAACAAAGGGCTATCGCTTATTTTTGTTTTTCGATTGTCGCTTTTTTTGAACAATCAGGCGGACTTTGGAGAGGATACGGCCAGCTGTAAGGGGACGGAGGAGGCTGGATGTTTTTAACATCATGTGTGCAATCTATGAAGGTTGCACACTTGATGTTAAATTATTTTTTTAAAGACTGATGGTCCAAAATATCTACTGCTTAGTGACCCTTTGTGTCGCGGTCACACAGACTTTCGTATTGGCGTTGCACACCAGTTTCTTGCTCTTGCTGTGAGCAAGAAACAGGTCATATCTCTAAGGAAGAAGAAATTTGCCAAGACTCTTTGGGTGCCAAAGAAGACAGGCACTTAATGGACAAGGAGGACCCTGGCGTTTTGTGCAACCATTGGATCATGGGATGAGTCTTTGAGCGCTCTGGATGACCCAAAGGCAGACGGTCAGGAGTTCTGGAACATCAGATGGTTTAAAGGTAGGCAGATATATTCTTTAAACCATATTTAAGCCCATTGCTTTTCCTTTGCATCATCAATGTGGTCCAGAAATGGAAGACATGTGTCATTTATTCTTTACTGGATCACAATATTTGACCTGATGCCAGGGAAACAAAGGGCTATCGCTTATTTTTGTTTTTCGATTGTCGCTTTTTTTGAACCATCAGGCGGACTTTGGAGAGGATACGGCCAGCTGTAAGGGGACGGAGGAGGCTGGATGTTTTTAACATCATGTGTGCAATCTATGAAGGTTGCACACTTGATGTTAAATTATTTTTTTAAAGCCTGATGGTCCAAAATATCTACTGCTTAGTGACCCTTTGTGTTGCGGTCACACAGACTTTCGTATTGGCGTTGCACACCAGTTTCTTGCTCTTGCTGTGAGCAAGAAACAGGTCATATCTCTAAGGAAGAAGAAAATTGCCAAGACTCTTTGGGTGCCAAAGAAGACAGGCACGAAATGGACAAGGAGGACCCTGGCGTTTTGTGCAACCATTGGATCGTGGGATGAGTCTTTGAGCGCTCTGGATGACCCAAAGGCAGACGGTCAGGAGTTCTGGAACATCAGATGGTTTAAAGGTAGGCAGATATATTCTTTAATCCATTTTTAAGCCCACAGCTTTTCCCTTGCATCATCATTGTGGTCCAGAAATGGAAGACATGTGTCATTTATTCTTTACTGGATCACAACATATGACCTGATGCCAGGGAAACAAAGGGCTATCGCTTATTTTTGTTTTTCGATTGTCGCTTTTTTTGAACCATCAGGCGGACTTTGGAGAGGATACGGCCAGCTGTAAGGGGACGGAGGAGGCTGGATGTTTTTAACATCATGTGTGCAATCTATGAAGGTTGCACACTTGATGTTAAATTATTTTTTTAAAGCCTGATGGTCCAAAATATCTACTGCTTAGTGACCCTTTGTGTTGCGGTCACACAGACTTTCGTATTGGCGTTGCACACCAGTTTCTTGCTCTTGCTGTGAGCAAGAAACAGGTCATATCTCTAAGGAAGAAGAAAATTGCCAAGACTCTTTGGGTGCCAAAGAAGACAGGCACTTAATGGACAAGGAGGACCCTGGCGTTTTGTGCAACCATTGGATCGTGGGATGAGTCTTTGAGCGCTCTGGATGACCCAAAGGCAGACGGTCAGGAGTTCTGGAACATCAGATGGTTTAAAGGTAGGCAGATATATTCTTTAATCCATTTTTAAGCCCACAGCTTTTCCCTTGCATCATCATTGTGGTCCAGAAATGGAAGAAATGTGTCATTTATTCTTTACTGGATCACAACATATGACCTGATGCCAGGGAAACAAAGGGCTATCGCTTATTTTTGTTTTTCGATTGTCGCTTTTTTTGAACCATCAGGTGGACTTTGGAGAGGATACGGCCAGCTGTAAGGGGACGGAGGAGGCTGGATGTTTTTAACATCATGTGTGCAATCTATGAAGGTTGCACACTTGATGTTAAATTATTTTTTTAAAGCCTGATGGTCCAAAATATCTACTGCTTAGTGACCCTTTGTGTTGCGGTCACACAGACTTTCGTATTGGCGTTGCACACCAGTTTCTTGCTCTTGCTGTGAGCAAGAAACAGGTCATATCTCTAAGGAAGAAGAAATTTGCCAAGACTCTTTGGGTGCCAAAGAAGACAGGCACTTAATGGACAAGGAGGACCCTGGCGTTTTGTGCAACCATTGGATCATGGGATGAGTCTTTGAGCGCTCTGGATGACCCAAAGGCAGACGGTCAGGAGTTCTGGAACATCAGATGGTTTAAAGGTAGGCAGATATATTCTTTAAACCATATTTAAGCCCATTGCTTTTCCTTTGCATCATCAATGTGGTCCAGAAATGGAAGACATGTGTCATTTATTCTTTACTGGATCACAATATTTGACCTGATGCCAGGGAAACAAAGGGCTATCGCTTATTTTTGTTTTTCGATTGTCGCTTTTTTTGAACAATCAGGCGGACTTTGGAGAGGATACGGCCAGCTGTAAGGGGACGGAGGAGGCTGGATGTTTTTAACATCATGTGTGCAATCTATGAAGGTTGCACACTTGATGTTAAATTATTTTTTTAAAGACTGATGGTCCAAAATATCTACTGCTTAGTGACCCTTTGTGTCGCGGTCACACAGACTTTCGTATTGGCGTTGCACACCAGTTTCTTGCTCTTGCTGTGAGCAAGAAACAGGTCATATCTCTAAGGAAGAAGAAATTTGCCAAGACTCTTTGGGTGCCAAAGAAGACAGGCACTTAATGGACAAGGAGGACCCTGGCGTTTTGTGCAACCATTGGATCATGGGATGAGTCTTTGAGCGCTCTGGATGACCCAAAGGCAGACGGTCAGGAGTTCTGGAACATCAGATGGTTTAAAGGTAGGCAGATATATTCTTTAAACCATATTTAAGCCCATTGCTTTTCCTTTGCATCATCAATGTGGTCCAGAAATGGAAGACATGTGTCATTTATTCTTTACTGGATCACAATATTTGACCTGATGCCAGGGAAACAAAGGGCTATCGCTTATTTTTGTTTTTCGATTGTCGCTTTTTTTGAACCATCAGGCGGACTTTGGAGAGGATACGGCCAGCTGTAAGGGGACGGAGGAGGCTGGATGTTTTTAACATCATGTGTGCAATCTATGAAGGTTGCACACTTGATGTTAAATTATTTTTTTAAAGCCTGATGGTCCAAAATATCTACTGCTTAGTGACCCTTTGTGTTGCGGTCACACAGACTTTCGTATTGGCGTTGCACACCAGTTTCTTGCTCTTGCTGTGAGCAAGAAACAGGTCATATCTCTAAGGAAGAAGAAAATTGCCAAGACTCTTTGGGTGCCAAAGAAGACAGGCACGAAATGGACAAGGAGGACCCTGGCGTTTTGTGCAACCATTGGATCGTGGGATGAGTCTTTGAGCGCTCTGGATGACCCAAAGGCAGACGGTCAGGAGTTCTGGAACATCAGATGGTTTAAAGGTAGGCAGATATATTCTTTAATCCATTTTTAAGCCCACAGCTTTTCCCTTGCATCATCATTGTGGTCCAGAAATGGAAGACATGTGTCATTTATTCTTTACTGGATCACAACATATGACCTGATGCCAGGGAAACAAAGGGCTATCGCTTATTTTTGTTTTTCGATTGTCGCTTTTTTTGAACCATCAGGCGGACTTTGGAGAGGATACGGCCAGCTGTAAGGGGACGGAGGAGGCTGGATGTTTTTAACATCATGTGTGCAATCTATGAAGGTTGCACACTTGATGTTAAATTATTTTTTTAAAGCCTGATGGTCCAAAATATCTACTGCTTAGTGACCCTTTGTGTTGCGGTCACACAGACTTTCGTATTGGCGTTGCACACCAGTTTCTTGCTCTTGCTGTGAGCAAGAAACAGGTCATATCTCTAAGGAAGAAGAAAATTGCCAAGACTCTTTGGGTGCCAAAGAAGACAGGCACTTAATGGACAAGGAGGACCCTGGCGTTTTGTGCAACCATTGGATCGTGGGATGAGTCTTTGAGCGCTCTGGATGACCCAAAGGCAGACGGTCAGGAGTTCTGGAACATCAGATGGTTTAAAGGTAGGCAGATATATTCTTTAATCCATTTTTAAGCCCACAGCTTTTCCCTTGCATCATCATTGTGGTCCAGAAATGGAAGAAATGTGTCATTTATTCTTTACTGGATCACAACATATGACCTGATGCCAGGGAAACAAAGGGCTATCGCTTATTTTTGTTTTTCGATTGTCGCTTTTTTTGAACCATCAGGTGGACTTTGGAGAGGATACGGCCAGCTGTAAGGGGACGGAGGAGGCTGGATGTTTTTAACATCATGTGTGCAATCTATGAAGGTTGCACACTTGATGTTAAATTATTTTTTTAAAGCCTGATGGTCCAAAATATCTACTGCTTAGTGACCCTTTGTGTTGCGGTCACACAGACTTTCGTATTGGCGTTGCACACCAGTTTCTTGCTCTTGCTGTGAGCAAGAAACAGGTCATATCTCTAAGGAAGAAGAAATTTGCCAAGACTCTTTGGGTGCCAAAGAAGACAGGCACTTAATGGACAAGGAGGACCCTGGCGTTTTGTGCAACCATTGGATCATGGGATGAGTCTTTGAGCGCTCTGGATGACCCAAAGGCAGACGGTCAGGAGTTCTGGAACATCAGATGGTTTAAAGGTAGGCAGATATATTCTTTAAACCATATTTAAGCCCATTGCTTTTCCTTTGCATCATCAATGTGGTCCAGAAATGGAAGACATGTGTCATTTATTCTTTACTGGATCACAATATTTGACCTGATGCCAGGGAAACAAAGGGCTATCGCTTATTTTTGTTTTTCGATTGTCGCTTTTTTTGAACAATCAGGCGGACTTTGGAGAGGATACGGCCAGCTGTAAGGGGACGGAGGAGGCTGGATGTTTTTAACATCATGTGTGCAATCTATGAAGGTTGCACACTTGATGTTAAATTATTTTTTTAAAGACTGATGGTCCAAAATATCTACTGCTTAGTGACCCTTTGTGTCGCGGTCACACAGACTTTCGTATTGGCGTTGCACACCAGTTTCTTGCTCTTGCTGTGAGCAAGAAACAGGTCATATCTCTAAGGAAGAAGAAATTTGCCAAGACTCTTTGGGTGCCAAAGAAGACAGGCACTTAATGGACAAGGAGGACCCTGGCGTTTTGTGCAACCATTGGATCATGGGATGAGTCTTTGAGCGCTCTGGATGACCCAAAGGCAGACGGTCAGGAGTTCTGGAACATCAGATGGTTTAAAGGTAGGCAGATATATTCTTTAAATCATATTTAAGCCCATTGCTTTTCCTTTGCATCATCAATGTGGTCCAGAAATGGAAGACATGTGTCATTTATTCTTTACTGGATCACAATATTTGACCTGATGCCAGGGAAACAAAGGGCTATCGCTTATTTTTGTTTTTCGATTGTCGCTTTTTTTGAACCATCAGGCGGACTTTGGAGAGGATACGGCCAGCTGTAAGGGGACGGAGGAGGCTGGATGTTTTTAACATCATGTGTGCAATCTATGAAGGTTGCACACTTGATGTTAAATTATTTTTTTAAAGCCTGATGGTCCAAAATATCTACTGCTTAGTGACCCTTTGTGTTGCGGTCACACAGACTTTCGTATTGGCGTTGCACACCAGTTTCTTGCTCTTGCTGTGAGCAAGAAACAGGTCATATCTCTAAGGAAGAAGAAAATTGCCAAGACTCTTTGGGTGCCAAAGAAGACAGGCACGAAATGGACAAGGAGGACCCTGGCGTTTTGTGCAACCATTGGATCGTGGGATGAGTCTTTGAGCGCTCTGGATGACCCAAAGGCAGACGGTCAGGAGTTCTGGAACATCAGATGGTTTAAAGGTAGGCAGATATATTCTTTAATCCATTTTTAAGCCCACAGCTTTTCCCTTGCATCATCATTGTGGTCCAGAAATGGAAGACATGTGTCATTTATTCTTTACTGGATCACAACATATGACCTGATGCCAGGGAAACAAAGGGCTATCGCTTATTTTTGTTTTTCGATTGTCGCTTTTTTTGAACCATCAGGCGGACTTTGGAGAGGATACGGCCAGCTGTAAGGGGACGGAGGAGGCTGGATGTTTTTAACATCATGTGTGCAATCTATGAAGGTTGCACACTTGATGTTAAATTATTTTTTTAAAGCCTGATGGTCCAAAATATCTACTGCTTAGTGACCCTTTGTGTTGCGGTCACACAGACTTTCGTATTGGCGTTGCACACCAGTTTCTTGCTCTTGCTGTGAGCAAGAAACAGGTCATATCTCTAAGGAAGAAGAAAATTGCCAAGACTCTTTGGGTGCCAAAGAAGACAGGCACTTAATGGACAAGGAGGACCCTGGCGTTTTGTGCAACCATTGGATCGTGGGATGAGTCTTTGAGCGCTCTGGATGACCCAAAGGCAGACGGTCAGGAGTTCTGGAACATCAGATGGTTTAAAGGTAGGCAGATATATTCTTTAATCCATTTTTAAGCCCACAGCTTTTCCCTTGCATCATCATTGTGGTCCAGAAATGGAAGAAATGTGTCATTTATTCTTTACTGGATCACAACATATGACCTGATGCCAGGGAAACAAAGGGCTATCGTTTATTTTTGTTTTTCGATTGTCGCTTTTTTTGAACCATCAGGCGAACTTTGGAGAGGATACGGCCAGCTGTAAGGGGACGGAGGAGGCTGGATGTTTTTAACATCATGTGTGCAATCTATGAAGGTTGCACACTTGATGTTAAATTATTTTTTTAAAGCCTGATGGTCCAAAATATCTACTGCTTAGTGACCCTTTGTGTCGCGGTCACACAGACTTTCGTATTGGCGTTGCACACCAGTTTCTTGCTCTTGCTGTGAGCAAGAAACAGGTCATATCTCTAAGGAAGAAGAAATTTGCCAAGACTCTTTGGGTGCCAAAGAAGACAGGCACTTAATGGACAAGGAGGACCCTGGCGTTTTGTGCAACCATTGGATCGTGGGATGAGTCTTTGAGCGCTCTGGATGACCCAAAGGCAGACGGTCAGGAGTTCTGGAACATCAGATGGTTTAAAGGTAGGCAGATATATTCTTTAAACCATATTTAAGCCCATTGCTTTTCCTTTGCATTGTGGTCCAGAAATGGAAGACATGTGTCATTTATTCTTTACTGGATCACAATATTTGACCTGATGCCAGGGAAACAAAGGGCTATCGTTTATTTTTGTTTTTCGATTGTCGATTTTTTTGAATCATCAGGCGGACTTTGGAGAGGATACGGCCAGCTGTAAGGGGACGGAGGAGGCTGGATGTTTTTAACATCATGTGTGCAATCTATGAAGGTTGCACACTTGATGTTAAATTATTTTTTTAAAGCCTGATGGTCCAAAATATCTACTGGTTAGTGACCCTTTGTGTTGCGGTCACACAGACTTTCGTATTGGCGTTGCACACCAGTTTCTTGCTCTTGCTGTGAGCAAGAAACAGGTCATATCTTTAAGGAAGAAGAAAATTGCCAAGACTCTTTGGGTGCCAAAGAAGACAGGCACTTAATGGATAAGGAGGACCCTGGCATTTTGAGCAACCATTGGATCGTGGGATGAGTCTTTGAGCGCTCTGGATGACCCAAAGGCAGATGGTCAGGAGTTCTGGAACATCAGATGAGTTAAAGGTAGGCAGATATATTCTTTAAACCATATTTAAGCCCATTGCTTTTCCTTTGCATCATCAATGTGGTCCAGAAATGGAAGACATGTGTCATTTATTCTTTACTGGATCACAATATTTGACCTGATGCCAGGGAAACAAAGGGCTATCGTTTATTTTTGTTTTTCGATTGTCGCTTTTTTTGAACCATCAGGCGAACTCTGGAGAGGATACGGCCAGCTGTAAGGGGACGGAGGAGGCTGGATGTTTTTAACATCATGTGTGCAATCTATAAAGGTTGCACATATGATGTTAAATTATTTTTTTAAAGCCTGATGGTCCAAAATATCTACTGCTTGTGACCCTTTGTGTCACGGTCACAGAGACTTTTCGTATTGGCGTTGCACACCAGTTTCTTGCTCTTGCTGTGAGCAAGGAACAGGTCATATCTCTAAGGAAGAAGAAAATTGCCAAGACTCTTTGGGTGCCAAAGAAGACAGGCACGAAATGGACAAGCAGGACCCTGGCGTTTTGTGCAACCATTGGATCATGGGATGAGTCTTTGAGCGCTCTGGATGACCCAAAGGCAGACGGTCAGGAGTTCTGGAACATCAGATGGTTTAAAGGTAGGCAGATATATTCTTTAATCCATTTTTAAGCCCACAGCTTTTCCCTTGCATCATCATTGTGGTCCAGAAATGGAAGACATGTGTCATTTATTCTTTACTGGATCACAACATATGACCTGATGCCAGGGAAACAAAGGGCTATCGTTTATTTTTGTTTTTCGATTGTCGCTTTTTTTGAACCATCAGGCGAACTTTGGAGAGGATACGGCCAGCTGTAAGGGGACGGAGGAGGCTGGATGTTTTTAACATCATGTGTGCAATCTATGAAGGTTGCACACTTGATGTTAAATTATTTTTTTAAAGCCTGATGGTCCAAAATATCTACTGCTTAGTGACCCTTTGAGTCGCGGTCACACTGACTTTCGTATTGGCGTTGCACACCAGTTTCTTGCTCTTGCTGTGAGCAAGAAACAGGTCATATCTCTAAGGAAGAAGAAAATTGCCAAGACTCTTTGGGTGCCAAAGAAGACAGGCACTTAATGGACAAGGAGGACCCTGGCGTTTTGTGCAACCATTGGATCATGGGATGAGTCTTTGAGCGCTCTGGATGACCCAAAGGCAGACGGTCAGGAGTTCTGGAACATCAGATGGTTTAAAGGTAGGCCGATATATTCTTTAAACCATATTTAAGCCCATTGCTTTTCCTTTGCATCATCAATGTGGTCCAGAAATGGAAGACATGTGTCATTTATTCTTTACTGGATCACAATATTTGACCTGATGCCAGGGAAACAAAGGGCTATCGCTTATTTTTGTTTTTCGATTGTCGCTTTTTTTGAACCATCAGGCGGACTTTGGAGAGGATACGGCCAGCTGTAAGGGGACGGAGGAGGCTGGATGTTTTTAACATCATGTGTGCAATCTATGAAGGTTGCACACTTGATGTTAAATTATTTTTTTAAAGCCTGATGGTCCAAAATATCTACTGCTTAGTGACCCTTTGTGTTGCGGTCACACAGACTTTCGTATTGGCGTTGCACACCAGTTTCTTGCTCTTGCTGTGAGCAAGAAACAGGTCATATCTCTAAGGAAGAAGAAAATTGCCAAGACTCTTTGGGTGCCAAAGAATACAGGCACTTAATGGACAAGCAGGACCCTGGCGTTTTGTGCAACCATTGGATCGTGGGATGAGTCTTTGAGCGCTCTGGATGACCCAAAGGCAGACGGTCAGGAGTTCTGGAACATCAGATGGTTTAAAGGTAGGCAGATATATTCTTTAAACCATATTTAAGCCCATTGCTTTTCCTTTGCATCATCAATGTGGTCCAGAAATGGAAGACATGTGTCATTTATTCTTTACTGGATCACAATATTTGACCTGATGCCAGGGAAACAAAGGGCTATCGTTTATTTTTGTTTTTCGATTGTCGCTTTTTTTGAACCATCAGGCGGACTTTGGAGAGGATATGGACAGCTGTAAGGGGACGGAGGAGGCTGGATGTTTTTAACATCATGTGTGCAATCTATAAAGGTTGCACATATGATGTTAAATTATTTTTTTAAAGCCTGATGGTCCAAAATATCTACTGCTTGTGACCCTTTGTGTCACGGTCACAGAGACTTTTCGTATTGGCGTTGCACACCAGTTTCTTGCTCTTGCTGTGAGCAAGAAACAGGTCATATCTCTAAGGAAGAAGAAAATTGCCAAGACTCTTTGGGTGCCAAAGAAGACAGGCACTTAATGGACAAGGAGGACCCTGGCGTTTTGTGCAACCATTGGTTCATGAGATGAGTCTTTGAGCGCTCTGGATGACCCAAAGGCAGACGGTCAGGAGTTCTGGAACATCAGATGGTTTAAAGGTAGGCAGATATATTCTTTAATCCATATTTAAGCCCATAGCTTTTCCCTTGCATCATCAATGTGGTCCAGAAATGGAAGACATGTGTCAAATATTCTTTACTGGATCACAACATTTGACCTGATGCCAGGGAAACAAAGGGCTATCGTTTATTTTTGTTTTTCGATTGTCGCTTTTTTTGAACCATCAGGCGAACTTTGGAGAGGATACGGCCAGCTGTAAGGGGATGGAGGAGGCTGGATGTTTTTAACATCATGTGTGCAATCTATGAAGGTTGCACACTTGATGTTAAATTATTTTTTTAAAGCCTGATGGTCCAAAATATCTACTGCTTAGTGACCCTTTGTGTCGCGGTCACACAGACTTTCGTATTGGCGTTGCACACCAGTTTCTTGCTCTTGCTGTGAGCAAGAAACAGGTCATATCTCTAAGGAAGAAGAAATTTGCCAAGACTCTTTGGGTGCCAAAGAAGACAGGCACTTAATGGACAAGGAGGACCCTGGCGTTTTGTGCAACCATTGGATCGTGGGATGAGTCTTTGAGCGCTCTTGATGACCCAAAGGCAGACGGTCAGGAGTTCTGGAACATCAGATGGTTTAAAGGTAGGCAGATATATTCTTTAAACCATATTTAAGCCCATTGCTTTTCCTTTGCATCATCAATGTGGTCCAGAAATGGAAGACATGTGTCATTTATTCTTTACTGGATCACAACATTTGACCTGATGCCAGGAAAACAAAGGGCTATCGTTTATTTTTGTTTTTCAATTGTCGATTTTTTAGAACCATCAGGCGGACTTTGGAGAGTATACGGCCAGCTGTAAGGGGACGGAGGAGGCTGGATGTTTTTAACATCATGTGTGCAATCTATGAAGGTTGCACACTTGATGTTAAATTATTTTTTTAAAGCCTGATGGTCTAAAATATCTACTGCTTAGTGACCCTTTGTGTTGCGGTCACACAGACTTTCGTATTGGCGTTGCACACCAGTTTCTTGCTCATGCTGTGAGCAAGAAACAGGTCATATCTCTAAGGAAGAAGAAAATTGCCAAGACTCTTTGGGTGCCAAAGAAGACAGGCACGAAATGGACAAGGAGGACCCTGGCATTTTGTGCAACCATTGGATTGTGGGATGAGTCTTTGAGCGCTCTGGATGACCCAAAGGCAGACGGTCAGGAGTTCTGGAACATCAGATGGTTTAAAGGTAGGCAGATATATTCTTTAATCCATTTTTAAGCCCACAGCTTTTCCCTTGCATCATCAATGTGGTCCAGAAATGGAAGACATGTGTCATTTATTCTTTACTGGATCACAACATTTGACCTGATGCCAGGGAAACAAAGGGCTATCGTTTATTTTTGTTTTTCGATTGTCGCTTTTTTTGAACCATCAGGCGAACTTTGGAGAGGATACGGCCAGCTGTAAGGGGATGGAGGAGGCTGGATGTTTTTAACATCATGTGTGCAATTTATGAAGGTTGCACACTTGATGTTAAATTATTTTTTTAAAGCCTGATGGTCCAAAATATCTACTGCTTAGTGACCCTTTGTGTCGCGGTCACACAGACTTTCGTATTGGCGTTGCACACCAGTTTCTTGCTCATGCTGTGAGCAAGAAACAGGTCATATCTCTAAGGAAGAAGAAATTTGCCAAGACTCTTTGGGTGCCAAAGGAGACAGGCACTTAATGGACAAGGAGGACCCTGGCGTTTTGTGCAACCATTGGATCGTGGGATGAGTCTTTGAGCGCTCTTGATGACCCAAAGGCAGACGGTCAGGAGTTCTGGAACATCAGATGGTTTAAAGGTAGGCAGATAAATTCTTTAAACAATATTTATGCCCATTGCTTTTTTTCTCTTGCATCATCAATGTGACCCAGAAAAGGAAGACACGTCATTTATTCTTTACTGGATCACAACATTTGACCTGATGCCAGGGAAACAAAGGGCTATCGTTTATTTTTGTTTTTCGATTGTCGCTTTTTTGAACCATCAGGCGGACTTTGGAGAGGATACGGCCAGCTGTAAGGGGACGGAGGAGGCTGAGTGTTTTTAACATCATGTGTGCAATCTATAAAGGTTGCACATATGATGTTAAATTAATTTTTTAAAGCCTGATGGTCCAAAATATCTACTGCTTGTGACCCTTTGTGTCACGGTCACAGAGACTTTTCGTATTGGCGTTGCACAACAGTTTCTTCCTCTTGCTGTGAGCAAGAAACAGGTCATATCTCTAAGGAAGAAGAAAATTGCCAAGACTCTTTGGGTGCCAAAGAAGACAGGCACGAAATGGACAAGGAGGACCCTGGCATTCTGTGCAACCATTGGATCGTGGGATGAGTCTTTGAGCGCTCTGGATGACCCAAAAGCAGACGGTCAGGAGTTCTGGAACATCAGATGGTTTAAAGGTAGGCAGATATATTCTTTAAACAATATTTATGCCCATTGCTTTTTTCTCTTGCATCATCAATGTGATCCAGAAATGGAAGACGCGTCATTTATTCTTTACTGGATCACAATATTTGACCTGATGCCAGGGAAACAAAGGGCTATCGTTTATTTTTGTTTTTCGATTGTCGCTTTTTTTGAACCATCAGGCGAACTTTGGAGAGGATACGGCCAGCTGTAAGGGGACGGAGGAGGCTGGATGTTTTTAACATCATGTGTGCAATCTATAAAGGTTGTATATATGATGTTAAATTAATTTTTTAAAGCCTGATGGTCCAAAATATCTACTGCTTAGTGACCCTTTGTGTCGCGGTCATACAGACTTTCGTATTGGCGTTGCACACCAGTTTCTTGCTCTTGCTGTGAGCAAGAAACAGGTCATATCTCTAAGGAAGAAGAAAATTGCCAAGACTCTTTGGGTGCCAAAGAAGACAGGCACGAAATGGACAAGGAGGACCCTGGCGTTTTGTGCAACCATTGGATCGTGGGATGAGTCTTTGAGCGCTCTGGATGACCCAAAGGCAGACGGTCAGGAGTTCTGGAACATCAGATGGTTTAAAGGTAGGCAGATATATTTTTTAAACCATATTTAAGCCCATTGCTTTTCCTTTGCATCATCAATGTGGTCCTGAAATGGAAGACATGTGTCATTTATTCTTTACTGGATCACAACATTTGACCTGATGCCAGGGAAACAAAGGGCTATCGTTTATTTTTGTTTTTCGATTGTCGCTTTTTTTTAACCATCAGGCGGACTTTGGAGAGGATACGGCCAGCTGTAAGGGGACGGAGGAGGCTGGATGTTTTTAACATCATGTGTGCAATCTATAAAGGTTGCATATATGATGTTAAATTAATTTTTCAAAGCCTCATGGTCCAAAATATCTACTGCTTAGTGACCCTTTGTGTCGCGGTCACACAGACTTTCGTATTGGCGTTGCACACCAGTTTCTTGCTCTTGCTGTGAGCAAGAAACAGGTCATATCTCTAAGGAAGAAGAAAATTGCCAAGACTCTTTGGGTGCCAAAGAAGACAGGCACTTAATGGACAAGGAGGACCCTGGCGTTTTGTGCAACCATTGGATCGTGGGATGAGTCTTTGAGCGCTCTGGATGACCCAAAAGAAGACGATCAGGAGTTCTGGAACATCAGATGGTTTAAAGGTAGGCAGATATATTCTTTAAACCATATTTAAGCCCATTGCTTTTCCTTTGCATCATCAATGTGGTCCAGAAATGGAAGACATGTGTCATTTATTCTTTACTGGATCACAACATTTGACCTGATGCCAGGGAAACAAAGGGCTATCGCTTATTTTTGTATTTCGATTGTCGCTTTTTTTGAACCATCAGGCGGACTTTGGAGAGGATACGGCCAGCTGTAAGGGGACGGAGGAGGCTGGATGTTTTTAACATCATGTGTGCAATCTATGAAGGTTGCACACTTGATGTTAAATTATTTTTTTAAAGCCTGATGGTCCAAAATATCTACTGCTTAGTGACCCTTTGTGTTGCGGTCACACAGACTTTCGTATTGGCGTTGCACACCAGTTTCTTGCTCTTGCTGTGAGCAAGAAACAGGTCATATCTCTAAGGAAGAAGAAAATTGCCAAGACTCTTTGGGTGCCAAAGAAGACAGGCACTTAATGGACAAGGAGGACCCTGGCGTTTTGTGCAACAATTGGATCATGGGATGAGTCTTTGAGCGCTCTGGATAACCATAAGGCAGACGGTCAGGAGTTCTGGAACATCAGATGGTTTAAAGGTAGGCAGATATATTCTTTAAACCATATTTAAGCCCATTGCTTTTCCTTTGCATCATCAATGTGGTCCAGAAATGGAAGACATGTGTAATTTATTCTTTACTGGATCACAACATTTGACCTGATGCCAGGGAAACAAAGGGCTATCGTTTATTTTCGTTTTTCGATTGTCACTTTTTTTGAACCATCAGGCGGACTTTGGAGAGGATACGGCCAGCTGTAAGGGGACGGAGGAGGCTGGATGTTTTTAACATTATGTGTGCAATCTATAAAGGTTGCACATATGATGTTAAATTAATTTTTTAAAGCCTGATGGTCCAAAATATCTACTGCTTGTGACCCTTTGTGTCGCGGTCACAGAGACTTTTCGTATTGACGTTGCACACCAGTTTCTTGCTCTTGCTGTGAGCAAGAAACAGGTCCTATCTCTTAGGAAGAAGAAAAGTGCCAAGACTCTTTGGGTGCCAGGGAAGACAGGCACTTAATGGACAAGGAGGACCTTGGCGTTTTTTGCAACCATTGAAGCCTGATGGTCCAAAATATCTACTGCTTAGTGACCCTTTGTGTCGCAGTCACACAGACTTTCCTATTGGCGTTGCACACCAGTTTCTTGCTCTTGCTGTGAGCAAGAAACAGGTCATATCTCTAAGGAAGAAGAAATTTGCCAAGACTCTTTGGGTGCCAAAGAAGACAGGCACTTAATGGACAAGGAGGACCCTGGCGTTTTGTGCAACCATTGGATCATGGGATGAGTCTTTGAGCGTTCTGGATGACCCAAAGGCAGACGGTCAGGAGTTCTGGAACATCAGATGGTTTAAAGGTAGGCAGATATATTCTTTAAACCATATTTAAGCCCATTGCTTTTCCTTTGCATCATCAATGTGGTCCAGAAATGGAAGACATGTGTCATTTATTCTTTACTGGATCACAATATTTGACCTGATGCCAGGGAAACAAAGGGCTATCGCTTATTTTTGTTTTTCGATTGTCGCTTTTTTTGAACCATCAGGTGGACTTTGGAGAGGATACGGCCAGCTGTAAGGGGACGGAGGAGGCTGGATGTTTTTAACATCATGTGTGCAATCTATGAAGGTTGCACACTTGATGTTAAATTATTTTTTTAAAGCCTGATGGTCCAAAATATCTACTGCTTAGTGACCCTTTGTGTCGCGGTCACACAGACTTTCGTATTGGCGTTGCACACCAGTTTCTTGCTCTTGCTGTGAGCAAGAAACAGGTCATATCTCTAAGGAAGAAGAAAATTGCCAAGAGTCTTTGGGTGCCAAAGAAGACAGGCACTTAATGGACAAGGAGGACCCTGGCGTTTTGTGCAACCATTGGATCGTGGGAGGAGTCTTTGAGCGCTCTGGATGACCCAAAGGCAGACAGTAAGGAGTTCTGGAACATCAGATGGTTTAAAGGTAGGCAGATATATTCTTTAAACCATATTTAAGCCCATTGCTTTTCCTTTGCATCATCAATGTGGTCCAGAAATGGAAGACATGTGTCATTTATTCTTTACTGGATCACAACATTTGACCTGATGCCAGGGAAACAAAGGGCTATCGTTTATTTTTGTTTTTCGATTGTCGCTTTTTTTGAACCATCAGGCGGACTTTGGAGAGGATACGGCCAGCTGTAAGGGGACGGAGGAGGCTGAGTGTTTTTAACATCATGTGTGCAATCTATAAAGGTTGCACATATGATGTTAAATTAATTTTTTAAAGCCTGATGGTCCAAAATATCTACTGCTTGTGACCCTTTGTGTCACGGTCACAGAGACTTTTCGTATTGGCGTTGCACAACAGTTTCTTCCTCTTGCTGTGAGCAAGAAACAGGTCATATCTCTAAGGAAGAAGAAAATTGCCAAGACTCTTTGGGTGCCAAAGAAGACAGGCACGAAATGGACAAGGAGGACCCTGGCATTCTGTGCAACCATTGGATCGTGGGATGAGTCTTTGAGCGCTCTGGATGACCCAAAAGCAGACGGTCAGGAGTTCTGGAACATCAGATGGTTTAAAGGTAGGCAGATATATTCTTTAAACAATATTTATGCCCATTGCTTTTTTCTCTTGCATCATCAATGTGATCCAGAAATGGAAGACGCGTCATTTATTCTTTACTGGATCACAATATTTGACCTGATGCCAGGGAAACAAAGGGCTATCGTTTATTTTTGTTTTTCGATTGTCGCTTTTTTTGAACCATCAGGCGAACTTTGGAGAGGATACGGCCAGCTGTAAGGGGACGGAGGAGGCTGGATGTTTTTAACATCATGTGTGCAATCTATAAAGGTTGCATATATGATGTTAAATTAATTTTTCAAAGCCTCATGGTCCAAAATATCTACTGCTTAGTGACCCTTTGTGTCGCGGTCACACAGACTTTCGTATTGGCGTTGCACACCAGTTTCTTGCTCTTGCTGTGAGCAAGAAACAGGTCATATCTCTAAGGGAGAAGAAAATTGCCAAGACTCTTTGGGTGCCAAAGAAGACAGGCACTTAATGGACAAGGAGGACCCTGGCGTTTTGTGCAACCATTGGATCGTGGGATGAGTCTTTGAGCGCTCTGGATGACCCAAAAGCAGACGATCAGGAGTTCTGGAACATCAGATGGTTTAAAGGTAGGCAGATATATTCTTTAAACCATATTTAAGCCCATTGCTTTTCCTTTGCATCATCAATGTGGTCCAGAAATGGAAGACATGTGTCATTTATTCTTTACTGGATCACAACATTTGACCTGATGCCAGGGAAACAAAGGGCTATCGCTTATTTTTGTATTTCGATTGTCGCTTTTTTTGAACCATCAGGCGGACTTTGGAGAGGATACGGCCAGCTGTAAGGGGACGGAGGAGGCTGGATGTTTTTAACATCATGTGTGCAATCTATGAAGGTTGCACACTTGATGTTAAATTATTTTTTTAAAGCCTGATGGTCCAAAATATCTACTGCTTAGTGACCCTTTGTGTTGCGGTCACACAGACTTTCGTATTGGCGTTGCACACCAGTTTCTTGCTCTTGCTGTGAGCAAGAAACAGGTCATATCTCTAAGGAAGAAGAAAATTGCCAAGACTCTTTGGGTGCCAAAGAAGACAGGCACTTAATGGACAAGGAGGACCCTGGCGTTTTGTGCAACAATTGGATCTGGGGATGAGTCTTTGAGCGCTCTGGATAACCATAAGGCAGACGGTCAGGAGTTCTGGAACATCAGATGGTTTAAAGGTAGGCAGATATATTCTTTAAACCATATTTAAGCCCATTGCTTTTCCTTTGCATCATCAATGTGGTCCAGAAATGGAAGACATGTGTAATTTATTCTTTACTGGATCACAACATTTGACCTGATGCCAGGGAAACAAAGGGCTATCGTTTATTTTCGTTTTTCGATTGTCACTTTTTTTGAACCATCAGGCGGACTTTGGAGAGGATACGGCCAGCTGTAAGGGGACGGAGGAGGCTGGATGTTTTTAACATTATGTGTGCAATCTATAAAGGTTGCACATATGATGTTAAATTAATTTTTTAAAGCCTGATGGTCCAAAATATCTACTGCTTGTGACCCTTTGTGTCGCGGTCACAGAGACTTTTCGTATTGACGTTGCACACCAGTTTCTTGCTCTTGCTGTGAGCAAGAAACAGGTCCTATCTCTTAGGAAGAAGAAAAGTGCCAAGACTCTTTGGGTGCCAGGGAAGACAGGCACTTAATGGACAAGGAGGACCTTGGCGTTTTTTGCAACCATTGAAGCCTGATGGTCCAAAATATCTACTGCTTAGTGACCCTTTGTGTCGCAGTCACACAGACTTTCCTATTGGCGTTGCACACCAGTTTCTTGCTCTTGCTGTGAGCAAGAAACAGGTCATATCTCTAAGGAAGAAGAAATTTGCCAAGACTCTTTGGGTGCCAAAGAAGACAGGCACTTAATGGACAAGGAGGACCCTGGTGTTTTGTGCAACCATTGGATCATGGGATGAGTCTTTGAGCGTTCTGGATGACCCAAAGGCAGACGGTCAGGAGTTCTGGAACATCAGATGGTTTAAAGGTAGGCAGATATATTCTTTAAACCATATTTAAGCCCATTGCTTTTCCTTTGCATCATCAATGTGGTCCAGAAATGGAAGACATGTGTCATTTATTCTTTACTGGATCACAATATTTGACCTGATGCCAGGGAAACAAAGGGCTATCGCTTATTTTTGTTTTTCGATTGTCGCTTTTTTTGAACCATCAGGTGGACTTTGGAGAGGATACGGCCAGCTGTAAGGGGACGGAGGAGGCTGGATGTTTTTAACATTATGTGTGCAATCTATAAAGGTTGCACATATGATGTTAAATTAATTTTTTAAAGCCTGATGGTCCAAAATATCTACTGCTTGTGACCCTTTGTGTCGCGGTCACAGAGACTTTTCGTATTGACGTTGCACACCAGTTTCTTGCTCTTGCTGTGAGCAAGAAACAGGTCCTATCTCTTAGGAAGAAGAAAAGTGCCAAGACTCTTTGGGTGCCAGGGAAGACAGGCACTTAATGGACAAGGAGGACCTTGGCGTTTTTTGCAACCATTGAAGCCTGATGGTCCAAAATATCTACTGCTTAGTGACCCTTTGTGTCGCAGTCACACAGACTTTCCTATTGGCGTTGCACACCAGTTTCTTGCTCTTGCTGTGAGCAAGAAACAGGTCATATCTCTAAGGAAGAAGAAATTTGCCAAGACTCTTTGGGTGCCAAAGAAGACAGGCACTTAATGGACAAGGAGGACCCTGGTGTTTTGTGCAACCATTGGATCATGGGATGAGTCTTTGAGCGTTCTGGATGACCCAAAGGCAGACGGTCAGGAGTTCTGGAACATCAGATGGTTTAAAGGTAGGCAGATATATTCTTTAAACCATATTTAAGCCCATTGCTTTTCCTTTGCATCATCAATGTGGTCCAGAAATGGAAGACATGTGTCATTTATTCTTTACTGGATCACAATATTTGACCTGATGCCAGGGAAACAAAGGGCTATCGCTTATTTTTGTTTTTCGATTGTCGCTTTTTTTGAACCATCAGGTGGACTTTGGAGAGGATACGGCCAGCTGTAAGGGGACGGAGGAGGCTGGATGTTTTTAACATCATGTGTGCAATCTATGAAGGTTGCACACTTGATGTTAAATTATTTTTTTAAAGCCTGATGGTCCAAAATATCTACTGCTTAGTGACCCTTTGTGTCGCGGTCACACAGACTTTCGTATTGGCGTTGCACACCAGTTTCTTGCTCTTGTTGTGAGCAAGAAACAGGTCATATCTCTAAGGAAGAAGAAAATTGCCAAGAGTCTTTGGGTGCCAAAGAAGACAGGCACTTAATGGACAAGGAGGACCCTGGCGTTTTGTGCAACCATTGGATCGTGGGAGGAGTCTTTGAGCGCTCTGGATGACCCAAAGGCAGACAGTAAGGAGTTCTGGAACATCAGATGGTTTAAAGGTAGGCAGATATATTCTTTAAACCATATTTAAGCCCATTGCTTTTCCTTTGCATCATCAATGTGGTCCAGAAATGGAAGACATGTGTCATTTATTCTTTACTGGATCACAATATTTGACCTGATGCCAGGGAAACAAAGGGCTATCGTTTATTTTTGTTTTTCGATTGTCGCTTTTTTTGAATCATCAGGCGGACTTTGGAGAGGATACGGCCAGCTGTAAGGGGATGGAGGAGGCTGGATGTTTTTAACATCATGTGTGCAATCTATGAAGGTTGCACACTTGATGTTAAATTATTTTTTTAAAGCCTGATGGTCCAAAATATCTACTGCTTAGTGACCCTTTGTGTTGCGGTCACACAGACTTTCGTATTGGCGTTGCACACCAGTTTCTTGCTCTTGCTGTGAGCAAGAAACAGGTCATATCTCTAAGGAAGAAGAAAATTGCCAAGACTCTTTGGGTGCCAAAGAAGACAGGCACTTAATGGACAAGGAGGACCCTGGCGTTTTGTGCAACCATTGGATCGTGGGATGAGTCTTTGAGCGCTCTGGATGACCCAAAGGCAGACGGTCAGGAGTTCTGGAACATCAGATGGTTTAAAGGTAGGCAGATATATTCTTTAAACCATATTTAAGCCCATTGCTTTTCCTTTGCATCATCAATGTGGTCCAGAAATGGAAGACATGTGTCATTTATTCTTTACTGGATCACAACATTTGACCTGATGCCAGGGAAACAAAGGGCTATCGTTTATTATTGTTTTTCGATTGTCACTTTTTTTGAACCATCAGGCGGACTTTGGAGAGGATACGGCCAGCTGTAAGGGGACGGAGGAGGCTGGATGTTTTTAACATCATGTGTGCAATCTATAAAGGTTGCACATATGATGTTAAATTATTTTTTTAAAGCCTGATGGTCCAAAATATCTACTGCTTGTGACCCGTTGTGTCACGGTCACAGAGACTTTTCGTATTGGCGTTGCACACCAGTTTCTTGCTCTTGCTGTGAGCAAGAAACAGGTCATATCTCTAAGGAAGAAGAAAATTGCCAAGACTCTTTGGGTGCCAAAGAAGACAGGCACGAAATGGACAAGGAGGACCCTGGCATTTTGTGCAACCATTGGATTATGGGATGAGTCTTTGAGCGCTCTGGATGACCCAAAGGCAGACGGTCAGGAGTTCTGGAACATCAGATGGTTTAAAGGTAGGCAGATATATTCTTTAATCCATTTTTAAGCCCACAGCTTTTCCCTTGCATCATCAATGTGGTCCAGAAATGGAAGACATGTGTCATTTATTCTTTACTGGATCACAACATTTGACCTGATGCCAGGGAAACAAAGGGCTATCGTTTATTTTTGTTTTTCGATTGTCGCTTTTTTTGAACCATCAGGCGAACTTTGGAGAGGATACGGCCAGCTGTAAGGGGACGGAGGAGGCTGGATGTTTTTAACATCATGTGTGCAATCTATGAAGGTTGCACACTTGATGTTAAATTATTTTTTTTAAAGCCTGATGGTCCAAAATATCTACTGCTTAGTGACCCTTTGTGTTGCGGTCACACAGACTTTCGTATTGGCGTTGCACACCAGTTTCTTGCTCTTGCTGTGAGCAAGAAACAGGTCATATCTCTAAGGAAGAAGAAAATTGCCAAGACTCTTTGGGTGCCAAAGAAGACAGGCACTTAATGGACAAGGAGGACCCTGGCGTTTTGTGCAACCATTGGATCATGGGATGAGTCTTTGAGCGCTCTGGATGACCCAAAGGCAGACGGTCAGGAGTTCTGGAACATCAGATGGTTTAAAGGTAGGCAGATAAATTCTTTAAACAATATTTATGCCCATTGCTTTTTTTCTCTTGCATCATCAATGTGACCCAGAAAAGGAAGACACGTCATTTATTCTTTACTGGATCACAACATTTGACCTGATGCCAGGGAAACAAAGGGCTATCGTTTATTTTTGTTTTTCGATTGTCGCTTTTTTTGAACCATCAGGCGGACTTTGGAGAGGATACGGCCAGCTGTAAGGGGACGGAGGAGGCTGAGTGTTTTTAACATCATGTGTGCAATCTATAAAGGTTGCACATATGATGTTAAATTAATTTTTTAAAGCCTGATGGTCCAAAATATCTACTGCTTGTGACCCTTTGTGTCACGGTCACAGAGACTTTTCGTATTGGCGTTGCACAACAGTTTCTTCCTCTTGCTGTGAGCAAGAAACAGGTCATATCTCTAAGGAAGAAGAAAATTGCCAAGACTCTTTGGGTGCCAAAGAAGACAGGCACGAAATGGACAAGGAGGACCCTGGCATTCTGTGCAACCATTGGATCGTGGGATGAGTCTTTGAGCGCTCTGGATGACCCAAAAGCAGACGGTCAGGAGTTCTGGAACATCAGATGGTTTAAAGGTAGGCAGATATATTCTTTAAACAATATTTATGCCCATTGCTTTTTTCTCTTGCATCATCAATGTGATCCAGAAATGGAAGACGCGTCATTTATTCTTTACTGGATCACAATATTTGACCTGATGCCAGGGAAACAAAGGGCTATCGTTTATTTTTGTTTTTCGATTGTCGCTTTTTTTGAACCATCAGGCGAACTTTGGAGAGGATACGGCCAGCTGTAAGGGGACGGAGGAGGCTGGATGTTTTTAACATCATGTGTGCAATCTATAAGGGTTGCATATATGATGTTAAATTAATTTTTTAAAGCCTGATGGTCCAAAATATCTACTGCTTAGTGACCCTTTGTGTCGCGGTCATACAGACTTTCGTATTGGCGTTGCACACCAGTTTCTTGCTCTTGCTGTGAGCAAGAAACAGGTCATATCTCTAAGGAAGAAGAAAATTGCCAAGACTCTTTGGGTGCCAAAGAAGACAGGCACGAAATGGACAAGGAGGACCCTGGCGTTTTGTGCAACCATTGGATCGTGGGATGAGTCTTTGAGCGCTCTGGATGACCCAAAGGCAGACGGTCAGGAGTTCTGGAACATCAGATGGTTTAAAGGTAGGCAGATATATTCTTTAAACCATATTTAAGCCCATTGCTTTTCCTTTGCATCATCAATGTGGTCCTGAAATGGAAGACATGTGTCATTTATTCTTTACTGGATCACAACATTTGACCTGATGCCAGGGAAACAAAGGGCTATCGTTTATTTTTGTTTTTCGATTGTCGCTTTTTTTTAACCATCAGGCGGACTTTGGAGAGGATACGGCCAGCTGTAAGGGGACGGAGGAGGCTGGATGTTTTTAACATCATGTGTGCAATCTATAAAGGTTGCATATATGATGTTAAATTAATTTTTCAAAGCCTGATGGTCCAAAATATCTACTGCTTAGTGACCCTTTGTGTCGCGGTCACACAGACTTTCGTATTGGCGTTGCACACCAGTTTCTTGCTCTTGCTGTGAGCAAGAAACAGGTCATATCTCTAAGGAAGAAGAAAATTGCCAAGACTCTTTGGGTGCCAAAGAAGACAGGCACTTAATGGACAAGGAGGACCCTGACGTTTTGTGCAACCATTGGATCGTGGGATGAGTCTTTGAGCGCTCTGGATGACCCAAAAGCAGACGGTCAGGAGTTCTGGAACATCAGATGGTTTAAAGGTAGGCAGATATATTCTTTAAACCATATTTAAGCCCATTGCTTTTCCTTTGCATCATCAATGTGGTCCAGAAATGGAAGACATGTGTCATTTATTCTTTACTGGATCACAACATTTGACCTGATGCCAGGGAAACAAAGGGCTATCGCTTATTTTTGTATTTCGATTGTCGCTTTTTTTGAACCATCAGGCGGACTTTGGAGAGGATACGGCCAGCTGTAAGGGGACGGAGGAGGCTGGATGTTTTTAACATCATGTGTGCAATCTATGAAGGTTGCACACTTGATGTTAAATTATTTTTTTAAAGCCTGATGGTCCAAAATATCTACTGCTTAGTGACCCTTTGTGTTGCGGTCACACAGACTTTCGTATTGGCGTTGCACACCAGTTTCTTGCTCTTGCTGTGAGCAAGAAACAGGTCCTATCTCTTAGGAAGAAGAAAAGTGCCAAGACTCTTTGGGTGCCAGGGAAGACAGGCACTTAATGGACAAGGAGGACCTTGGCGTTTTGTGCAACCATTGGATCGTGGGATGAGTCTTTGAGCGCTCTAGATGACCCAAAGGCAGACGGTCAGGAGTTCTGGAACATCAGATGGTTTAAAGGTAGGCAGATATATTCTTTAAACCATATTTAAGCCCATTGCTTTTCCTTTGCATCATCAATGTGGTCCAAAATGGAAGACATGTGTCATTTATTCTTTACTGGATCACAACATTTGACCTGATGCCAGGGAAACAAAGGGCTATCGTTTATTTTTGTTTTTCGATTGTCGCTTTTTTTTGAACCATCAGGCGAACTTTGGAGAGGATACGGCCAGCTGTAAGGGGACGGAGGAGGCTGGATGTTTTTAACATCATGTGTGCAATCTATGAAGGTTGCACACTTGATGTTAAATTATTTTTTTAAAGCCTGATGGTCCAAAATATCTACTGCTTAGTGACCCTTTGTGTCGTGGTCACACAGATTTTCGTAATGGCGTTGCACACCAGTTTCTTGCTCTTGCTGTGAGCAAGAAACAGGTCATATCTCTAAGGAAGAAGAAAATTGCCAAGACTCTTTGGGTGCCAAAGAAGACAGGCACTTAATGGACAAGGAGGACCCTGGCGTTTTGTGCAACCATTGGATCGTGGGATGAGTCTTTGAGCGCTCTGGATGACCCAAAGGCAGACGGTCAGGAGTTCTGGAACATCAGATGGTTTAAAGGTAGGCAGATATATTCTTTAATCCATATTTAAGCCCATTGCTTTTCCTTTGCATCATCAATGTGGTCCAGAAATGGAAGACATGTGTCATTTATTCTTTACTGGATCACAACATTTGACCTGATGCCAGGGAAACAAAGGGCTATCATTTATTTTCGTTTTTCGATTGTCGTTTTTTTTTGAACCATCAGGCGGACTTTGGAGAGGATACGGCCAGCTGTAAGGGGACGGAGGAGGCTGGATGTTTTTAACATCATGTGTGCAATCTGTGAAGGTTCCACACTTGATGTTAAATAAAATTTTTAAAGCCTGATGGTCCAAAATATCTACTGCTTAGTGACCCTTTGTATCGCGGTCACACAGACTTTCGTATTGGCGTTGCACACCAGTTTCTTGCTCTTGCTGTGAGCAAGAAACAGGTCATATCTCTAAGGAAGAAGAAAATTGCCAAGACTCTTTGGGTGCCAAAGAAGACAGGCACTTAATGGACAAGGAGGACCTTGGCGTTTTGTGCAACCATTGGATCGTGGGATGAGTCTTTGAGCGCTCTGGATGACCCAAAGGCAGACGGTCAGGAGTTCTGGAACATCAGATGGTTTAAAGGTAGGCAGATATATTCTTTAATCCATATTTAAGCCCATTGCTTTTCCTTTGCATCATCAATGTGGTCCAGAAATGGAAGACATGTGTCATTTATTCTTTACTGGATCACAACATTTGACCTGATGCCAGGGAAACAAAGGGCTATCATTTATTTTCGTTTTTCGATTGTCGTTTTTTTTTTAACCATCAGGCGGACTTTGGAGAGGATACGGCCAGCTGTAAGGGGACGGAGGAGGCTGGATGTTTTTAACATCATGTGTGCAATCTGTGAAGGTTCCACACTTGATGTTAAATAAAATTTTTAAAGCCTGATGGTCCAAAATATCTACTGCTTAGTGACCCTTTGTGTCGTGGTCACAGAGACTTTTCGTATTGGAGTTGCACACCAGTTTCTTGCTCTTGCTGTGAGCAAGAAACAGGTCATATCTCTAAGGAAGAAGAAAATTGCCAAGACTCTTTGGGTGCCAAAGAAGACAGGCACGAAATGGACAAGGAGGACCCTGGCATTTTGAGCAACCATTGGATCGTGGGATGAGTCTTTGAGCGCTCTGGATGACCCAAAGGCAGACGGTCAGGAGTTCTGGAACATCAGATGGTTTAAAGGTAGGCAGATATATTCTTTAAACAATATTTATGTTTATTGCTTTTTTCTCTTGCATCATCAATGTGGTCCAGAAATGGAAGACATGTGTCATTTATTCTTTACTGGATCACAACATTTGACCTGATGCCAGGGAAAGAAAGGGCTATCGTTTATTTTCATTTTTCGATTGTCGTTTTTTTTGAACCATCAGGCGAACTTTGGAGAGGATACGGCCAGCTGTAAGGGGACGGAGGAGGCTGGATGTTTTTAACATCATGTGTGCAATCTATGAAGGTTGCACACTTGATGTTAAATTATTTTTTTAAAGCCTGATGGTCCAAAATATCTACTGCTTAGTGACCCTTTGTGTCACGGTCACACAGACTTTCGTATTGGCGTTGCACACCAGTTTCTTGCTCTTGCTGTGAGCAAGAAACAGGTCATATCTCTAAGGAAGAAGAAAATTGCCAAGACTCTTTTGGTGCCAAAGAAGACAGGCACTTAATGGACAAGGAGGACCCTGGCGTTTTTTGCAACCATTGGATCGTGGGATGAGTCTTTGAGCGCTCTGGATGACCCAAAGGCAGACGGTCAGGAGTTCTGGAACATCAGATGGTTTAAAGGTAGGCAGATATATTCTTTAATCCATATTTAAGCCGATTGCTTTTCCTTTGCATCATCAATGTGGTCCAGAAATGGAAGACATGTGTCATTTATTCTTTACTGGATCACAACATTTGACCTGATGCCAGGGAAACAAAGGGCTATCATTTATTTTCGTTTTTCGATTGTCGTTTTTTTTTGAACCATCAGGCGGACTTTGGAGAGGATACGGCCAGCTGTAAGGGGACGGAGGAGGCTGGATGTTTTTAACATCATGTGTGCAATCTGTGAAGGTTCCACACTTGATGTTAAATAAAATTTTTAAAGCCTGATGGTCCAAAATATCTACTGCTTAGTGACCCTTTGTGTTGCGGTCACACAGACTTTCGTATTGGCGTTGCACACCAGTTTCTTGCTCTTGCTGTGAGCAAGAAACAGGTCATATCTCTAAGGAAGAAGAAAATTGCCAAGACTCTTTGGGTGCCAAAGAAGACAGGCACGAAATGGTCAAGGAGGACCCTGGCATTTTGAGCAACCATTGGATCGTGGGATGAGTCTTTGAGCGCTCTGGATGACCCAAAGGCAGACGGTCAGGAGTTCTGGAACATCAGATGGTTTAAAGGTAGGCAGATATATTCTTTAAACCATATTTAAGCCCATTGCTTTTCCTTTGCATCATCAATGTGGTCCAGAAATGGAAGACATGTGTCATTTATTCTTTACTGGATCACAACATTTGACCTGATGCCAGGGAAACAAAGGGCTATGGTTTATTTTTGTTTTTCGATTGTCGCTTTTTTTGAACCATCAGGCGGACTTTGGAGAGGATACGGCCAGCTGTAAGGGGACGGAGGAGGCTGGATGTTTTTAACATCATGTGTGCAATCTGTGAAGGTTCCACACTTGATGTTAAATAAAATTTTTTAAGCCTGATGGTCCAAAATATCTACTGCTTAGTGACCCTTTGTGTTGCGGTCACACAGACTTTCGTATTGGCGTTGCACACCAGTTTCTTGCTCTTGCTGTGCGCAAGAAACAGGTCATATCTCTAAGGAAGAAGAAAATTGCCAAGACTCTTTGGGTGCCAAAGAAGACAGGCACGAAATGGTCAAGGAGGACCCTGGCATTTTGAGCAACCATTGGATCGTGGGATGAGTCTTTGAGCGCTCTGGATGACCCAAAGGCAGACGGTCAGGAGTTCTGGAACATCAGATGGTTTAAAGGTAGGCAGATATATTCTTTAAACCATATTTAAGCCCATTGCTTTTCCTTTGCATCATCAATGTGGTCCAGAAATGGAAGACATGTGTCATTTATTCTTTACTGGATCACAACATTTGACCTGATGCCAGGGAAACAAAGGGCTATCATTTATTTTCGTTTTTCGATTGTCGTTTTTTTTTGAACCATCAGGCGGACTTTGGAGAGGATACGGCCAGCTGTAAGGGGACGGAGGAGGCTGGATGTTTTTAACATCATGTGTGCAATCTGTGAAGGTTCCACACTTGATGTTAAATAAAATTTTTAAAGCCTGATGGTCCAAAATATCTACTGCTTAGTGACCCTTTGTATCGCGGTCACACAGACTTTCGTATTGGCGTTGCACACCAGTTTCTTGCTCTTGCTGTGAGCAAGAAACAGGTCATATCTCTAAGGAAGAAGAAAATTGCCAAGACTCTTTGGGTGCCAAAGAAGACAGGCACTTAATGGACAAGGAGGACCTTGGCGTTTTGTGCAACCATTGGATCGTGGGATGAGTCTTTGAGCGCTCTGGATGACCCAAAGGCAGACGGTCAGGAGTTCTGGAACATCAGATGGTTTAAAGGTAGGCAGATATATTCTTTAATCCATATTTAAGCCCATTGCTTTTCCTTTGCATCATCAATGTGGTCCAGAAATGGAAGACATGTGTCATTTATTCTTTACTGGATCACAACATTTGACCTGATGCCAGGGAAACAAAGGGCTATCATTTATTTTCGTTTTTCGATTGTCGTTTTTTTTTTAACCATCAGGCGGACTTTGGAGAGGATACGGCCAGCTGTAAGGGGACGGAGGAGGCTGGATGTTTTTAACATCATGTGTGCAATCTGTGAAGGTTCCACACTTGATGTTAAATAAAATTTTTAAAGCCTGATGGTCCAAAATATCTACTGCTTAGTGACCCTTTGTGTCGTGGTCACAGAGACTTTTCGTATTGGAGTTGCACACCAGTTTCTTGCTCTTGCTGTGAGCAAGAAACAGGTCATATCTCTAAGGAAGAAGAAAATTGCCAAGACTCTTTGGGTGCCAAAGAAGACAGGCACGAAATGGACAAGGAGGACCCTGGCATTTTGAGCAACCATTGGATCGTGGGATGAGTCTTTGAGCGCTCTGGATGACCCAAAGGCAGACGGTCAGGAGTTCTGGAACATCAGATGGTTTAAAGGTAGGCAGATATATTCTTTAAACAATATTTATGTTTATTGCTTTTTTCTCTTGCATCATCAATGTGGTCCAGAAATGGAAGACATGTGTCATTTATTCTTTACTGGATCACAACATTTGACCTGATGCCAGGGAAAGAAAGGGCTATCGTTTATTTTCATTTTTCGATTGTCGTTTTTTTTGAACCATCAGGCGAACTTTGGAGAGGATACGGCCAGCTGTAAGGGGACGGAGGAGGCTGGATGTTTTTAACATCATGTGTGCAATCTATGAAGGTTGCACACTTGATGTTAAATTATTTTTTTAAAGCCTGATGGTCCAAAATATCTACTGCTTAGTGACCCTTTGTGTCACGGTCACACAGACTTTCGTATTGGCGTTGCACACCAGTTTCTTGCTCTTGCTGTGAGCAAGAAACAGGTCATATCTCTAAGGAAGAAGAAAATTGCCAAGACTCTTTTGGTGCCAAAGAAGACAGGCACTTAATGGACAAGGAGGACCCTGGCGTTTTGTGCAACCATTGGATCGTGGGATGAGTCTTTGAGCGCTCTGGATGACCCAAAGGCAGACGGTCAGGAGTTCTGGAACATCAGATGGTTTAAAGGTAGGCAGATATATTCTTTAATCCATATTTAAGCCCATTGCTTTTCCTTTGCATCATCAATGTGGTCCAGAAATGGAAGACATGTGTCATTTATTCTTTACTGGATCACAACATTTGACCTGATGCCAGGGAAACAAAGGGCTATCATTTATTTTCGTTTTTCGATTGTCGTTTTTTTTTGAACCATCAGGCGGACTTTGGAGAGGATACGGCCAGCTGTAAGGGGACGGAGGAGGCTGGATGTTTTTAACATCATGTGTGCAATCTGTGAAGGTTCCACACTTGATGTTAAATAAAATTTTTAAAGCCTGATGGTCCAAAATATCTACTGCTTAGTGACCCTTTGTGTTGCGGTCACACAGACTTTCGTATTGGCGTTGCACACCAGTTTCTTGCTCTTGCTGTGAGCAAGAAACAGGTCATATCTCTAAGGAAGAAGAAAATTGCCAAGACTCTTTGGGTGCCAAAGAAGACAGGCACGAAATGGTCAAGGAGGACCCTGGCATTTTGAGCAACCATTGGATCGTGGGATGAGTCTTTGAGCGCTCTGGATGACCCAAAGGCAGACGGTCAGGAGTTCTGGAACATCAGATGGTTTAAAGGTAGGCAGATATATTCTTTAAACTATATTTAAGCCCATTGCTTTTCCTTTGCATCATCAATGTGGTCCAGAAATGGAAGACATGTGTCATTTATTCTTTACTGGATCACAACATTTGACCTGATGCCAGGGAAACAAAGGGCTATGGTTTATTTTTGTTTTTCGATTGTCGCTTTTTTTGAACCATCAGGCGGACTTTGGAGAGGATACGGCCAGCTGTAAGGGGACGGAGGAGGCTGGATGTTTTTAACATCATGTGTGCAATCTGTGAAGGTTCCACACTTGATGTTAAATAAAATTTTTTAAGCCTGATGGTCCAAAATATCTACTGCTTAGTGACCCTTTGTGTTGCGGTCACACAGACTTTCGTATTGGCGTTGCACACCAGTTTCTTGCTCTTGCTGTGAGCAAGAAACAGGTCATATCTCTAAGGAAGAAGAAAATTGCCAAGACTCTTTGGGTGCCAAAGAAGACAGGCACGAAATGGTCAAGGAGGACCCTGGCATTTTGAGCAACCATTGGATCGTGGGATGAGTCTTTGAGCGCTCTGGATGACCCAAAGGCAGACGGTCAGGAGTTCTGGAACATCAGATGGTTTAAAGGTAGGCAGATATATTCTTTAAACCATATTTAAGCCCATTGCTTTTCCTTTGCATCATCAATGTGGTCCAGAAATGGAAGACATGTGTCATTTATTCTTTACTGGATCACAACATTTGACCTGATGCCAGGGAAACAAAGGGCTATCATTTATTTTCGTTTTTCGATTGTCGTTTTTTTTTGAACCATCAGGCGGACTTGGGAGAGGATACGGCCAGCTGTAAGGGGACGGAGGAGGCTGGATGTTTTTAACATCATGTGTGCAATCTGTGAAGGTTCCACACTTGATGTTAAATAAAATTTTTAAAGCCTGATGGTCCAAAATATCTACTGCTTAGTGACCCTTTGTGTCGTGGTCACAGAGTCTTTTCGTATTGGCGTTGCACACCAGTTTCTTGCTCTTGCTGTGAGCAAGACACAGGTCATATCTCTAAGGAAGAAGAAAATTGCCAAGACTCTTTGGGTGCCAAAGAAGACAGGCACGAAATGGACAAGGAGGACCCTGGCATTTTTTGCAACCATTGGATCGTGGGATGAGTCTTTGAGCGCTCTGGATGACCCAAAGGCAGACGGTCAGGAGTTCTGGAACATCAGATGGTTTAAAGGTAGGCAGATAAATTCTTTAAACAATATTTATGTTCATTGCTTTTTTCTCTTGCATCATCAATGTGGTCCAAAATGGAAGACATGTGTCATTTATTCTTTACTGGATCACAACATTTGACCTGATGCCAGGGAAACAAAGGGCTATCGTTTATTTTTGTTTTTCGATTGTCGCTTTTTTTGAACCATCAGGCGAACTTTGGAGAGGATACGGCCAGCTGTAAGGGGACGGAGGAGGCTGGATGTTTTTAACAATGTGTGCAATCTATGAAGGTTGCACACTTTATGTTAAATTATTTTTTAAAGCCTGATGGTCCAAAATATCTACTGCTTAGTGACCCTTTGTATCGCGGTCACACAAACTTTCGTATTGGCGTTGCACACCAGTTTCTTGCTCTTGCTGTGAGCAAGAAACAGGTCATATCTCTAAGGAAGAAGAAAATTGCCAAGACTCTTTGGGTGCCAAAGAAGACAGGCACTTAATGGACAAGGAGGACCCTGGCGTTTTGTGCAACCATTGGATCGTGGGATGAGTCTTTGAGCGCTCTGGATGACCCAAAGGCAGACGGTCAGGAGTTCTGGAACATCAGATGGTTTAAAGGTAGGCAGATATATTCTTTAAACCATATTTAAGCCCATTGCTTTTCCTTTGCATCATCAATGTGGTCCAAAATGGAAGACATGTGTCATTTATTCTTTACTGGATCACAACATTTGACCTGATGCCAGGGAAACAAAGGGCTATCGTTTATTTTTGTTTTTCGATTGTCGCTTTTTTTTGAACCATCAGGCGAACTTTGGAGAGGATACGGCCAGCTGTAAGGGGACGGAGGAGGCTGGATGTTTTTAACATCATGTGTGCAATCTATGAAGGTTGCACACTTGATGTTAAATTATTTTTTTAAAGCCTGATGGTCCAAAATATCTACTGCTTAGTGACCCTTTGTGTCGTGGTCACAGAGACTTTTCGTATTGGCGTTGCACACCAGTTTCTTGCTCTTGCTGTGAGCAAGAAACAGGTCATATCTCTAAGGAAGAAGAAAATTGCCAAGACTCTTTGGGTGCCAAAGAAGACAGGCACGAAATGGACAAGGAGGACCCTGGCATTTTGAGCAACCATTGGATCGTGGGATGAGTCTTTGAGCGCTCTGGATGACCCAAAGGCAGACGGTCAGGAGTTCTGGAACATCAGATGGTTTAAAGGTAGGCAGATATATTCTTTAAACCATATTTAAGCCCATTGCTTTTCCTTTGCATCATCAATGTGGTCCAAAATGGAAGACATGTGTCATTTATTCTTTACTGGATCACAACATTTGACCTGATGCCAGGGAAACAAAGGGCTATCGTTTATTTTTGTTTTTCGATTGTCGCTTTTTTTGAACCATCAGGCGGACTTTGGAGAGGATACGGCCAGCTGTAAGGGGACGGAGGAGGCTGGATGTTTTTAACATCATGTGTGCAATCTATGAAGTTTGCACACTTGATGTTAAATTATTTTTTTAAAGCCTGATGGTCCAAAATATCTACTGCTTAGTGACCCTTTGTGTCGCGGTCACACAGATTTTCGTAATGGCGTTGCACACCAGTTTCTTGCTCTTGCTGTGAGCAAGAAACAGGTCATATCTCTAAGGAAGAAGAAAATTGCCAAGACTCTTTGGGTGCCAAAGAAGACAGGCACGAAATGGACAAGGAGGACCCTGGCATTTTGTGCAACCATTGGATCGTGGGATGAGTCTTTGAGCGCTCTGGATGACCCAAAGGCAGACGGTCAGGAGTTCTGGAACATCAGATGGTTTAAAGGTAGGCAGATATATTCTTTAAACCATATTTAAGCCCATTGCTTTTCCTTTGCATCATCAATGTGGTCCAGAAATGGAAGACATGTGTCATTTATTCTTTACTGGATCACAACATTTGACCTGATGCCAGGGAAACAAAGGGCTATGGTTTATTTTTGTTTTTCGATTGTCGCTTTTTTTGAACCATCAGGCGGACTTTGGAGAGGATACGGCCAGCTGTAAGGGGACGGAGGAGGCTGGATGTTTTTAACATCATGTGTGCAATCTATGAAGGTTGCACACTTGATGTTAAATTGTTTTTTAAAAGCCTGATGGTCCAAAATATCTACTGCTTAGTGACCCTTTGTGTTGCGGTCACACAGACTTTCGTATTGGCGTTGCACACCAGTTTCTTGCTCTTGCTGTGCGCAAGAAACAGGTCCTATCTCTAAGGAAGAAGAAAATTGCCAAGACTCTTTGGATGCAAGGGAAGAGAGGCACTTAATGGACAAGGAGGACTCTGGCGTTTTGTGCAACCATTGGATCGTGGGATGAGTCTTTGAGCGCTCTGGATGACCCAAAGGCAGACGGTCAGGAGTTCTGGAACATCAGATGGTTTAAAGGTAGGCAGATATATTCTTTAAACCATATTTAAGCCCATTGCTTTTCCTTTGCATCATCAATGTGGTCCAAAATGGAAGACATGTGTCATTTATTCTTTACTGGATCACAACATTTGACCTGATGCCAGGGAAACAAAGGGCTATCGTTTATTTTTGTTTCTCGATTGTCGCTTTTTTTGAACCATCAGGCGGACTTTGGAGAGGATACGGCCAGCTGTAAGGGGACGGAGGAGGCTGGATGTTTTTAACATCATGTGTGCAATCTGTGAAGGTTCCACACTTGATGTTAAATAAAATTCTTAAAGCCTGATGGTCCAAAATATCTACTGCTTAGTGACCCTTTGTGTCGTGGTCACAGAGACTTTTCGTATTGGCGTTGCACACCAGTTTCTTGCTCTTGCTGTGCGCAAGAAACAGGTCCTATCTCTAAGGAAGAAGAAAATTGCCAAGACTCTTTGGATGCAAGGGAAGAGAGGCACTTAATGGACAAGGAGGACCCTGGCGTTTTGTGCAACCATTGGATCGTGGGATGAGTCTTTGAGCGCTCTGGATGACCCAAAGGCAGACGGTCAGGAGTTCTGGAACATCAGATGGTTTAAAGGTAGGCAGATATATTCTTTAAACCATATTTAAGCCCATTGCTTTTCCTTTGCATCATCAATGTGGTCCAAAATGGAAGACATGTGTCATTTATTCTTTACTGGATCACAACATTTGACCTGATGCCAGGGAAACAAAGGGCTATCGTTTATTTTTGTTTCTCGATTGTCGCTTTTTTTGAACCATCAGGCGGACTTTGGAGAGGATACGGCCAGCTGTAAGGGGACGGAGGAGGCTGGATGTTTTTAACATCATGTGTGCAATCTGTGAAGGTTCCACACTTGATGTTAAATAAAATTCTTAAAGCCTGATGGTCCAAAATATCTACTGCTTAGTGACCCTTTGTGTCGTGGTCACAGAGACTTTTCGTATTGGCGTTGCACACCAGTTTCTTGCTCTTGCTGTGAGCAAGAAACAGGTCATATCTCTAAGGAAGAAGAAAATTGCCAAGACTCTTTGGGTGCCAAAGAAGACAGGCACTTAATGGACAAGGAGGACCCTGGCGTTTTGTGCAACCATTGGATCGTGGGATGAGTCTTTGAGCGCTCTGGATGACCCAAAGGCAGACGGTCAGGAGTTCTGGAACATCAGATGGTTTAAAGGTAGGCAGATATATTCTTTAAACCATATTTAAGCCCATTGCTTTTCCTTTGCATCATCAATGTGGTCCAAAATGGAAGACATGTGTCATTTATTCTTTACTGGATCACAACATTTGACCTGATGCCAGGGAAACAAAGGGCTATCGTTTATTTTTGTTTTTCGATTGTCGCTTTTTTTGAACCATCAGGCGGACTTTGGAGAGGATACGGCCAGCTGTAAGGGGACGGAGGAGGCTGGATGTTTTTAACATCATGTGTGCAATCTATGAAGGTTGCACACTTGATGTTAAATTATTTTTTTAAAGCCTGATGGTCCAAAATATCTACTGCTTAGTGACCCTTTGTGTCGCGGTCACACAGATTTTCGTATTGGCGTTGCACACCAGTTTCTTGCTCTTGCTGTGAGCAAGAAACAGGTCATATCTCTAAGGAAGAAGAAAATTGCCAAGACTCTTTGGGTGCCAAAGAAGACAGGCACGAAATGGACAAGGAGGACCCTGGCATTTTGTGCAACCATTGGATCGTGGGATGAGTCTTTGAGCGCTCTGGATGACCCAAAGGCAGACGGTCAGGAGTTCTGGAACATCAGATGGTTTAAAGGTAGGCAGATATATTCTTTAAACCATATTTAAGCCCATTGCTTTTCCTTTGCATCATCAATGTGGTCCAGAAATGGAAGACATGTGTCATTTATTCTTTACTGGATCACAACATTTGACCTGATGCCAGGGAAACAAAGGGCTATGGTTTATTTTTGTTTTTCGATTGTCGCTTTTTTTGAACCATCAGGCGGACTTTGGAGAGGATACGGCCAGCTGTAAGGGGACGGAGGAGGCTGGATGTTTTTAACATCATGTGTGCAATCTATGAAGGTTGCACACTTGATGTTAAATTGTTTTTTTAAAGCCTGATGGTCCAAAATATCTACTGCTTACTGACCCTTTGTGTCGCGGTCACACAGACTTTCGTATTGGCGTTGCACACCAGTTTCTTGCTCTTGCTGTGCGCAAGAAACAGGTCCTATCTCTTAGGAAGAAGAAAATTGCCAAGACTCTTTGGATGCAAGGGAAGAGAGACACTTAATGGACAAGGAGGACCCTGGCGTTTTGTGCAACCATTGGATCGTGGGATGAGTCTTTGAGCGCTCTGGATGACCCAAAGGCAGACGGTCAGGAGTTCTGGAACATCAGATGGTTTAAAGGTAGGCAGATATATTCTTTAAACCATATTTAAGCACATTGCTTTTCCTTTGCATCATCAATGTGGTCCAAAAAGGAAGACGTGTCATTTATTCTTTACTGGATCACAACATTTGACCTGATGCCAGGGAAACAAAGGGCTATCGTTTATTTTTGTTTCTCGATTGTCGCTTTTTTTGAACCATCAGGCGGACTTTGGAGAGGATACGGCCAGCTGTAAGGGGACGGAGGAGGCTGGATGTTTTTAACATCATGTGTGCAATCTATGAAGGTTGCACACTTGATATTAAATTATTTTTTTACAGCCTGATTGTCCAAAATATCTACTGCTAAGTGACCCTTTGTGTCACGGTCACACAGACTTTCGTATTGGCGTTGCACACCAGTTTCTTGCTCTTGCTGTGAGCAAGAAACAGGTCATATCTCTAAGGAAGAAGAAAATTGCCAAGACTCTTTTGGTGCCAAAGAAGACAGGCACTTAATGGACAAGGAGGACCCTGGCGTTTTGTGCAACCATTGGATCGTGGGATGAGTCTTTGAGCGCTCTGGATGACCCAAAGGCAGACGGTCAGGAGTTCTGGAACATCAGATGGTTTAAAGGTAGGCAGATATATTCTTTAATCCATATTTAAGCCCATTGCTTTTCCTTTGCATCATCAATGTGGTCCAGAAATGGAAGACATGTGTCATTTATTCTTTACTGGATCACAACATTTGACCTGATGCCAGGGAAACAAAGGGCTATCATTTATTTTCGTTTTTCGATTGTCGTTTTTTTTTTAACCATCAGGCAGACTTTGGAGAGGATACGGCCAGCTGTAAGGGGACGGAGGAGGCTGGATGTTTTTAACATCATGTGTGCAATCTGTGAAGGTTCCACACTTGATGTTAAATAAAATTTTTAAAGCCTGATGGTCCAAAATATCTACTGCTTAGTGACCCTTTGTGTCGTGGTCACAGAGACTTTTCGTATTGGAGTTGCACACCAGTTTCTTGCTCTTGCTGTGAGAAAGAAACAGGTCATATCTCTAAGGAAGAAGAAAATTGCCAAGACTCTTTGGGTGCCAAAGAAGACAGGCACGAAATGGACAAGGAGGACCCTGGCATTTTGAGCAACCATTGGATCGTGGGATGAGTCTTTGAGCGCTCTTGATGACCCAAAGGCAGACGGTCAGGAGTTCTGGAACATCAGATGGTTTAAAGGTAGGCAGATATATTCTTTAAACAATATTTATGTTTATTGCTTTTTTCTCTTGCATCATCAATGTGATCCAGAAATGGAAGACTTGTCATGTATTCTTTACTGGATCACAACATTTGACCTGATGCCAGGGAAAGAAAGGGCTATCGTTTATTTTCATTTTTCGATTGTCGTTTTTTTTGAACCATCAGGCGAACTTTGGAGAGGATACGGCCAGCTGTAAGGGGACGGAGGAGGCTGGATGTTTTTAACATCATGTGTGCAATCTATGAAGGTTGCACACTTGATGTTAAATTATTTTTTTAAAGCCTGATGGTCCAAAATATCTACTGCTTAGTGACCCTTTGTGTCGCGGTCACACAGACTTTCGTATTGGCGTTGCACACCAGTTTCTTGCTCTTGCTGTGAGCAAGAAACAGGTCATATCTCTAAGGAAGAAGAAAATTGCCAAGAGTATTTGGGTGCCAAAGAAGACAGGCACTTAATGGACAAGGAGAACCCTGGCGTTTTGTGCAACCATTGGATCGTGGGATAAGTCTTTGAGCGCTCTGGATGACCCAAAAGTAGACGGTCAGGAGTTCTGGAACATCAGATGGTTTAAAGGTAGGCAGATATATTCTTTAATCCATATTTAAGCCCATTGCTTTTCCTTTGCATCATCAATGTGGTCCAGAAATGGAAGACATGTGTCATTTATTCTTTACTGGATCACAACATTTGACCTGATGCCAGGGAAACAAAGGGCTATGGTTTATTTTTGTTTTTCGATTGTCGCTTTTTTTGAACCATCAGGCGGACTTTGGAGAGGATACGGCCAGCTGTAAGGGGACGGAGGAGGCTGGATGTTTTTAACATCATGTGTGCAATCTATGAAGGTTGCACACTTGATGTTAAATTATTTTTTTAAAGCCTGATGGTCCAAAATATCTACTGCTTAGTGACCCTTTGTGTCGCGGTCACACAGACTTTCGTATTGGCGTTGCACACCAGTTTCTTGCTCTTGCTGTGAGCAAGAAACAGGTCATATCTCTAAGGAAGAAGAAATTTGCCAAGACTCTATGGGTGCCAAAGAAGACAGGCACTTAATGGACAAGGAGGACCCTGGCGTTTTGTGCAACCATTGGATCGTGGGATGAGTCTTTGAGCGCTCTGCATGACCCAAAGGCAGACGGTCAGGAGTTCTGGAACATCAGATGATTTAAAGGTAGGCAGATATATTCTTTAAACCATATTTAAGCCCATTGCTTTTCCTTTGCATCATCAATGTGGTCTAAAATGGAAGACATGTGTCATTTATTCTTTACTGGATCACAACATTTGACCTGATGCCAGGGAAACAAAGGGCTATCGTTTATTTTTGTTTTTCGATTGTCGCTTTTTTTGAACCATCAGGCGGACTTTGGAGAGGATACGGCCAGCTGTAAGGGGACGGAGGAGGCTGGATGTTTTTAACATCATGTGTGCAATCTATGAAGGTTGCACACTTGATGTTAAATTGTTTTTTAAAAGCCTGATGGTCCAAAATATCTACTGCTTAGTGACCCTTTGTGTCGCGGTCACACAGACTTTCGTATTGGCGTTGCACACCAGTTTCTTGCTCTTGCTGTGCGCAAGAAACAGGTCCTATCTCTAAGGAAGAAGAAAATTGCCAAGACTCTTTGGATGCAAGGGAAGAGAGGCACTTAATGGACAAGGAGGACCCTGGTGTTTTGTGCAACCATTGGATCGTGGGATGAGTCTTTGAGCGCTCTGGATGACCCAAAGGCAGACGGTCAGGAGTTCTGGAACATCAGATGGTTTAAAGGTAAGCAGATATATTCTTTAATCCATATTTAAGCCCATTGCTTTTCCCTTGCATCATCAATGTGGTCCAGAAATGGAAGACATGTGTCATTTATTCTTTACTGGATCACAACATTTGACCTGATGCCAGGGAAACAAAGGGCTATCATTTATTTTCGTTTTTCGATTGTCGTTTTTTTTGAACCATCAGGCGGACTTTGGAGAGGATACGGCCAGCTGTAAGGGGACGGAGGAGGCTGGATGTTTTTAACATCATGGGGGTCATTTATTAAGGGCCCGATTCGCGTTTTCCCGACGTGTTACCCGAATATTTCCGTTTTGCGCCGCTTGTACTTAAATTGCCCCGGGATTTTGGCGCACGCGATCGGATTGTGGCGCATCGGCGCTGGCATGCGCGCGACGGAAATCGGGGGGCGTGGCCGAACGAAAACCCGACGTAATCGGAAAAACCGCCGCATTTAAAAACCGAAAATGTGTCGCATAAGGACCGCTTACCTTCACCTGGTCCAGCTCGGTGCATTCCGGCGCGATGAGTTTACTTTCAGCGCAGCAGCGCCACCTGGTGGACGGCGGAAGAACTACCTTATTAAATCCCGGCCGGACCCGAATCCAGAGCGGAGAAGCCGCCGCTGGAACGCGAATGGACCGGGTAAGTAAATTTGCCCCCATGTGTGCAATCTATGAAGGTTGCACACTTGATATTAAATTATTTTTTTACAGCCTGATTGTCCAAAATATCTACTGCTAAGTGACCCTTTGTGTCACGGTCACACAGACTTTCGTATTGGCGTTGCACACCAGTTTCTTGCTCTTGCTGTGAGCAAGAAACAGGTCATATCTCTAAGGAAGAAGAAAATTGCCAAGACTCTTTGGGTGCCAAAGAAGACAGGCACGAAATGGTCAAGGAGGACCCTGGCATTTTGAGCAACCATTGGATCGTGGGATGAGTCTTTGAGCGCTCTGGATGACCCAAAGGCAGACGGTCAGGAGTTCTGGAACATCAGATGGTTTAAAGGTAGGCAGATATATTCTTTAAACCATATTTAAGCCCATTGCTTTTCCTTTGCATCATCAATGTGGTCCAGAAATGGAAGACATGTGTCATTTATTCTTTACTGGATCACAACATTTGACCTGATGCCAGGGAAACAAAGGGCTATGGTTTATTTTTGTTTTTCGATTGTCGCTTTTTTTGAACCATCAGGCGGACTTTGGAGAGGATACGGCCAGCTGTAAGGGGACGGAGGAGGCTGGATGTTTTTAACATCATGTGTGCAATCTGTGAAGGTTCCACACTTGATGTTAAATAAAATTTTTAAAGCCTGATGGTCCAAAATATCTACTGCTTAGTGACCCTTTGTGTTGCGGTCACACAGACTTTCGTATTGGCGTTGCACACCAGTTTCTTGCTCTTGCTGTGAGCAAGAAACAGGTCATATCTCTAAGGAAGAAGAAAATTGCCAAGACTCTTTGGGTGCCAAAGCAGACAGGCACGAAATGGTCAAGGAGGACCCTGGCGTTTTGAGCAACCATTGGATCGTGGGATGAGTCTTTGAGCGCTCTGGATGACCCAAAGGCAGACGGTCAGGAGTTCTGGAACATCAGATGGTTTAAAGGTAGGCAGATATATTCTTTAATCCATATTTAAGCCCATTGCTTTTCCTTTGCATCATCAATGTGGTCCAGAAATGGAAGACATGTGTCATTTATTCTTTACTGGATCACAACATTTGACCTGATGCCAGGGAAACAAAGGGCTATCATTTATTTTCGTTTTTCGATTGTCGTTTTTTTTTTAACCATCAGGCGGACTTTGGAGAGGATACGGCCAGCTGTAAGGGGACGGAGGAGGCTGGATGTTTTTAACATCATGTGTGCAATCTGTGAAGGTTCCACACTTGATGTTAAATAAAATTTTTAAAGCCTGATGGTCCAAAATATCTACTGCTTAGTGACCCTTTGTGTTGCGGTCACACAGACTTTCGTATTGGCGTTGCACACCAGTTTCTTGCTCTTGCTGTGAGCAAGAAACAGGTCATATCTCTAAGGAAGAAGAAAATTGCCAAGACTCTTTGGGTGCCAAAGAAGACAGGCACGAAATGGTCAAGGAGGACCCTGGCATTTTGAGCAACCATTGGATCGTGGGATGAGTCTTTGAGCGCTCTGGATGACCCAAAGGCAGACGGTCAGGAGTTCTGGAACATCAGATGGTTTAAAGGTAGGCAGATATATTCTTTTAACCATATTTAAGCCCATTGCTTTTCCTTTGCATCATCAATGTGGTCCAGAAATGGAAGACATGTGTCATTTATTCTTTACTGGATCACAATATTTGACCTGATGCCAGGGAAACAAGGGGCTATTATTTATTTTCGTTTTTCGATTGTCGTTTTTTTTGAACCATCAGGCGGACTTTGGAGAGGATACGGCCAGCTGTAAGGGGACGGAGGAGGCTGGATGTTTTTAACATCATGTGTGCAATCTGTGAAGGTTCCACACTTGATGTTAAATAAAATTTTTAAAGCCTGATGGTCCAAAATATCTACTGCTTAGTGACCCTTTGTGTCGTGGTCACAGAGTCTTTTCGTATTGGCGTTGCACACCAGTTTCTTGCTCTTGCTGTGAGCAAGACACGGGTCATATCTCTAAGGAAGAAGAAAATTGCCAAGACTCTTTGGGTGCCAAAGAAGACAGGCACGAAATGGACAAGGAGGACCCTGGCATTTTTTGCAACCATTGGATCGTGGGATGAGTCTTTGAGCGCTCTGGATGACCCAAAGGCAGACGGTCAGGAGTTCTGGAACATCAGATGGTTTAAAGGTAGGCAGATAAATTCTTTAAACAATATTTATGTTCATTGCTTTTTTCTCTTGCATCATCAATGTGATCCAGAAATGGAAGACTTGTCATTTATTCTTTACTGGATCACAACATTTGACCTGATGCCAGGGAACGAAAGGGCTATCATTTATTTTCGTTTTTCGATTGTCGTTTTTTTTGAACCATCAAGCGGACTTTGGAGAGGATACGGCCAGCTGTAAGGGGACGGAGGAGGCTGGATGTTTTTAACATCATGTGTGCAATCAATGAAGGTTGCACACTTGATGTTAAATTATTTTTTTAAAGCCTGATGGTCCAAAATATCTACTGCTTAGTGACCCTTTGTGTCGCGGTCACACAGATTTTCGTATTGGCATTGCACACCAGTTTCTTGCTCTTGCTGTGAGAAAGAAACAGGTCATATCTCTAAGGAAGAAGAAAATTGCCAAGACTCTTTGGGTGCCAAAGAAGACAGGCACTTAATGGACAAGGAGGACCCTGGCGTTTTGTGCAACCATTGGATCGTGGGATGAGTCTTTGAGCGCTCTAGATGACCCAAAGGCAGACGGTCAGGAGTTCTGGAACATCAGATGGTTTAAAGGTAGGCAGATATATTCTTTAAACCATATTTAAGCCCATTGCTTTTCCTTTGCATCATCAATGTGGTCCAGAAATGGAAGACATGTGTCATTTATTCTTTACTGGATCACAATATTTGACCTGATGCCAGGGAAACAAAGGGCTATTATTTATTTTCGTTTTTCGATTGTCGTTTTTTTTGAACCATCAGGCGGACTTTGGAGAGGATACGGCCAGCTGTAAGGGGACGGAGGAGGCTGGATGTTTTTAACATCATGTGTGCAATCTGTGAAGGTTCCACACTTGATGTTAAATAAAATTTTTAAAGCCTGATGGTCCAAAATATCTACTGCTTAGTGACCCTTTGTGTCGTGGTCACAGAGTCTTTTCGTATTGGCGTTGCACACCAGTTTCTTGCTCTTGCTGTGAGCAAGACACAGGTCATATCTCTAAGGAAGAAGAAAATTGCCAAGACTCTTTGGGTGCCAAAGAAGACAGGCACGAAATGGACAAGGAGGACCCTGGCATTTTTTGCAACCATTGGATCGTGGGATGAGTCTTTGAGCGCTCTGGATGACCCAAAGGCAGACGGTCAGGAGTTCTGGAACATCAGATGGTTTAAAGGTAGGCAGATAAATTCTTTAAACAATATTTATGTTCATTGCTTTTTTCTCTTGCATCATCAATGTGATCCAGAAATGGAAGACTTGTCATTTATTCTTTACTGGATCACAACATTTGACCTGATGCCAGGGAACGAAAGGGCTATCATTTATTTTCGTTTTTCGATTGTCGTTTTTTTTGAACCATCAAGCGGACTTTGGAGAGGATACGGCCAGCTGTAAGGGGACGGAGGAGGCTGGATGTTTTTAACATCATGTGTGCAATCAATGAAGGTTGCACACTTGATGTTAAATTATTTTTTTAAAGCCTGATGGTCCAAAATATCTACTGCTTAGTGACCCTTTGTGTCGCGGTCACACAGATTTTCGTATTGGCATTGCACACCAGTTTCTTGCTCTTGCTGTGAGAAAGAAACAGGTCATATCTCTAAGGAAGAAGAAAATTGCCAAGACTCTTTGGGTGCCAAAGAAGACAGGCACTTAATGGACAAGGAGGACCCTGGCGTTTTGTGCAACCATTGGATCGTGGGATGAGTCTTTGAGCGCTCTGGATGACCCAAAGGCAGACGGTCAGGAGTTCTGGAACATCAGATGGTTTAAAGGTAGGCAGATATATTCTTTAAACCATATTTAAGCCCATTGCTTTTCCTTTGCATCATCAATGTGGTCCAAAATGGAAGACATGTGTCATTTATTCTTTACTGGATCACAACATTTGACCTGATGCCAGGGAAACAAAGGGCTATCGTTTATTTTTGTTTTTCGATTGTCGCTTTTTTTGAACCATCAGGCGGACTTTGGAGAGGATACAGCCAGCTGTAAGGGGACGGAGGAGGCTGGATGTTTTTAACATCATGTGTGCAATCTATGAAGGTTGCACACTTGATATTAAATTATTTTTTTACAGCCTGATTGTCCAAAATATCTACTGCTAAGTGACCCTTTGTGTCACGGTCACACAGACTTTCGTATTGGCGTTGCACACCAGTTTCTTGCTCTTGCTGTGAGCAAGAAACAGGTCATATCTCTAAGGAAGAAGAAAATTGCCAAGACTCTTTTGGTGCCAAAGAAGACAGGCACTTAATGGACAAGGAGGACCCTGGCGTTTTGTGCAACCATTGGATCGTGGGATGAGTCTTTGAGCGCTCTGGATGACCCAAAGGCAGACGGTCAGGAGTTCTGGAACATCAGATGGTTTAAAGGTAGGCAGATATATTCTTTAATCCATATTTAAGCCCATTGCTTTTCCTTTGCATCATCAATGTGGTCCAGAAATGGAAGACATGTGTCATTTATTCTTTACTGGATCACAACATTTGACCTGATGCCAGGGAAACAAAGGGCTATCATTTATTTTCGTTTTTCGATTGTCGTTTTTTTTTTAACCATCAGGCGGACTTTGGAGAGGATACGGCCAGCTGTAAGGGGACGGAGGAGGCTGGATGTTTTTAACATCATGTGTGCAATCTGTGAAGGTTCCACACTTGATGTTAAATAAAATTTTTAAAGCCTGATGGTCCAAAATATCTACTGCTTAGTGACCCTTTGTGTCGTGGTCACAGAGACTTTTCGTATTGGAGTTGCACACCAGTTTCTTGCTCTTGCTGTGAGAAAGAAACAGGTCATATCTCTAAGGAAGAAGAAAATTGCCAAGACTCTTTGGGTGCCAAAGAAGACAGGCACGAAATGGACAAGGAGGACCCTGGCATTTTGAGCAACCATTGGATCGTGGGATGAGTCTTTGAGCGCTCTTGATGACCCAAAGGCAGACGGTCAGGAGTTCTGGAACATCAGATGGTTTAAAGGTAGGCAGATATATTCTTTAAACAATATTTATGTTTATTGCTTTTTTCTCTTGCATCATCAATGTGATCCAGAAATGGAAGACTTGTCATGTATTCTTTACTGGATCACAACATTTGACCTGATGCCAGGGAAAGAAAGGGCTATCGTTTATTTTCATTTTTCGATTGTCGTTTTTTTTGAACCATCAGGCGAACTTTGGAGAGGATACGGCCAGCTGTAAGGGGACGGAGGAGGCTGGATGTTTTTAACATCATGTGTGCAATCTATGAAGGTTGCACACTTGATGTTAAATTATTTTTTTAAAGCCTGATGGTCCAAAATATCTACTGCTTAGTGACCCTTTGTGTCGCGGTCACACAGACTTTCGTATTGGCGTTGCACACCAGTTTCTTGCTCTTGCTGTGAGCAAGAAACAGGTCATATCTCTAAGGAAGAAGAAAATTGCCAAGAGTATTTGGGTGCCAAAGAAGACAGGCACTTAATGGACAAGGAGAACCCTGGCGTTTTGTGCAACCATTGGATCGTGGGATAAGTCTTTGAGCGCTCTGGATGACCCAAAAGCAGACGGTCAGGAGTTCTGGAACATCAGATGGTTTAAAGGTAGGCAGATATATTCTTTAATCCATATTTAAGCCCATTGCTTTTCCTTTGCATCATCAATGTGGTCCAGAAATGGAAGACATGTGTCATTTATTCTTTACTGGATCACAACATTTGACCTGATGCCAGGGAAACAAAGGGCTATCGTTTATTTTTGTTTTTCGATTGTCGCTTTTTTTGAACCATCAGGCGGACTTTGGAGAGGATACGGCCAGCTGTAAGGGGACGGAGGAGGCTGGATGTTTTTAACATCATGTGTGCAATCTATGAAGGTTGCACACTTGATGTTAAATTATTTTTTTAAAGCCTGATGGTCCAAAATATCTACTGCTTAGTGACCCTTTGTGTCGCGGTCACACAGACTTTCGTATTGGCGTTGCACACCAGTTTCTTGCTCTTGCTGTGAGCAAGAAACAGGTCATATCTCTAAGGAAGAAGAAATTTGCCAAGACTCTATGGGTGCCAAAGAAGACAGGCACTTAATGGACAAGGAGGACCCTGGCGTTTTGTGCAACCATTGGATCGTGGGATGAGTCTTTGAGCGCTCTGCATGACCCAAAGGCAGACGGTCAGGAGTTCTGGAACATCAGATGGTTTAAAGGTAGGCAGATATATTCTTTAAACCATATTTAAGCCCATTGCTTTTCCTTTGCATCATCAATGTGGTCTAAAATGGAAGACATGTGTCATTTATTCTTTACTGGATCACAACATTTGACCTGATGCCAGGGAAACAAAGGGCTATCGTTTATTTTTGTTTTTCGATTGTCGCTTTTTTTGAACCATCAGGCGGACTTTGGAGAGGATACGGCCAGCTGTAAGGGGACGGAGGAGGCTGGATGTTTTTAACATCATGTGTGCAATCTATGAAGGTTGCACACTTGATATTAAATTATTTTTTTACAGCCTGATTGTCCAAAATATCTACTGCTAAGTGACCCTTTGTGTCACGGTCACACAGACTTTCGTATTGGCGTTGCACACCAGTTTCTTGCTCTTGCTGTGAGCAAGAAACAGGTCATATCTCTAAGGAAGAAGAAAATTGCCAAGACTCTTTGGGTGCCAAAGAAGACAGGCACGAAATGGTCAAGGAGGACCCTGGTGTTTTGTGCAACCATTGGATCGTGGGATGAGTCTTTGAGCGCTCTGGATGACCCAAAGGCAGACGGTCAGGAGTTCTGGAACATCAGATGGTTTAAAGGTAGGCAGATATATTCTTTAAACCATATTTAAGCCCATTGCTTTTCCTTTGCATCATCAATGTGGTCCAGAAATGGAAGACATGTGTCATTTATTCTTTACTGGATCACAACATTTGACCTGATGCCAGGGAAACAAAGGGCTATGGTTTATTTTTGTTTTTCGATTGTCGCTTTTTTTGAACCATCAGGCGAACTTTGGAGAGGATACGGCCAGCTGTAAGGGGACGGAGGAGGCTGGATGTTTTTAACATCATGTGTGCAATCTGTGAAGGTTCCACACTTGATGTTAAATAAAATTTTTAAAGCCTGATGGTCCAAAATATCTACTGCTTAGTGACCCTTTGTGTTGCGGTCACACAGACTTTCGTATTGGCGTTGCACACCAGTTTCTTGCTCTTGCTGTGAGCAAGAAACAGGTCATATCTCTAAGGAAGAAGAAAATTGCCAAGACTCTTTGGGTGCCAAAGCAGACAGGCACGAAATGGTCAAGGAGGACCCTGGCGTTTTGAGCAACCATTGGATCGTGGGATGAGTCTTTGAGCGCTCTGGATGACCCAAAGGCAGACGGTCAGGAGTTCTGGAACATCAGATGGTTTAAAGGTAGGCAGATATATTCTTTAATCCATATTTAAGCCCATTGCTTTTCCTTTGCATCATCAATGTGGTCCAGAAATGGAAGACATGTGTCATTTATTCTTTACTGGATCACAACATTTGACCTGATGCCAGGGAAACAAAGGGCTATCATTTATTTTCGTTTTTCGATTGTCGTTTTTTTTTTAACCATCAGGCGGACTTTGGAGAGGATACGGCCAGCTGTAAGGGGACGGAGGAGGCTGGATGTTTTTAACATCATGTGTGCAATCTGTGAAGGTTCCACACTTGATGTTAAATAAAATTTTTAAAGCCTGATGGTCCAAAATATCTACTGCTTAGTGACCCTTTGTGTTGCGGTCACACAGACTTTCGTATTGGCGTTGCACACCAGTTTCTTGCTCTTGCTGTGAGCAAGAAACAGGTCATATCTCTAAGGAAGAAGAAAATTGCCAAGACTCTTTGGGTGCCAAAGAAGACAGGCACGAAATGGTCAAGGAGGACCCTGGCATTTTGAGCAACCATTGGATCGTGGGATGAGTCTTTGAGCGCTCTGGATGACCCAAAGGCAGACGGTCAGGAGTTCTGGAACATCAGATGGTTTAAAGGTAGGCAGATAAATTCTTTAAACAATATTTATGTTCATTGCTTTTTTCTCTTGCATCATCAATGTGATCCAGAAATGGAAGACTTGTCATTTATTCTTTACTGGATCACAACATTTGACCTGATGCCAGGGAAAGAAAGGGCTATCATTTATTTTCGTTTTTCGATTGTCGTTTTTTTTGAACCATCAGGCGGACTTTGGAGAGGATACGGCCAGCTGTAAGGGGACGGAGGAGGCTGGATGTTTTTAACATCATGTGTGCAATCAATGAAGGTTGCACACTTGATGTTAAATTATTTTTTTAAAGCCTGATGGTCCAAAATATCTACTGCTTAGTGACCCTTTGTGTCGCGGTCACACAGATTTTCGTATTGGCATTGCACACCAGTTTCTTGCTCTTGCTGTGAGAAAGAAACAGGTCATATCTCTAAGGAAGAAGAAAATTGCCAAGACTCTTTGGGTGCCAAAGAAGACAGGCACTTAATGGACAAGGAGGACCCTGGCGTTTTGTGCAACCATTGGATCGTGGGATGAGTCTTTGAGCGCTCTGGATGACCCAAAGGCAGACGGTCAGGAGTTCTGGAACATCAGATGGTTTAAAGGTAGGCAGATATATTCTTTAAACCATATTTAAGCCCATTGCTTTTCCTTTGCATCATCAATGTGGTCCAAAATGGAAGACATGTGTCATTTATTCTTTACTGGATCACAACATTTGACCTGATGCCAGGGAAACAAAGGGCTATCGTTTATTTTTGTTTTTCGATTGTCGCTTTTTTTGAACCATCAGGCGAACTTTGGAGAGGATACGGCCAGCTGTAAGGGGACGGAGGAGGCTGGATGTTTTTAACATCATGTGTGCAATCTATGAAGGTTGCACACTTTATGTTAAATAATTTTTTAAAGCCTGATGGTCCAAAATATCTACTGCTTAGTGACCCTTTGTATCGCGGTCACACAGACTTTCGTATTGGCGTTGCACACCAGTTTCTTGCTCTTGCTGTGAGCAAGAAACAGGTCATATCTCTAAGGAAGAAGAAAATTGCCAAGACTCTTTGGGTGCCAAAGAAGACAGGCACTTAATGGACAAGGAGGACTCTGGCGTTTTGTGCAACCATTGGATCGTGGGATGAGTCTTTGAGCGCTCTAGATGACCCAAAGGCAGGCGGTCAGGAGTTCTGGAACATCAGATGGTTTAAAGGTAGGCAGATATATTCTTTAAACCATATTTAAGCCCATTGCTTTTCCTTTGCATCATCAATGTGGTCCAAAATGGAAGACATGTGTCATTTATTCTTTACTGGATCACAACATTTGACCTGATGCCAGGGAAACAAAGGGCTATCGTTTATTTTTGTTTTTCGATTGTCGCTTTTTTTTGAACCATCAGGCGAACTTTGGAGAGGATACGGCCAGCTGTAAGGGGACGGAGGAGGCTGGATGTTTTTAACATCATGTGTGCAATCTATGAAGGTTGCACACTTGATGTTAAATTATTTTTTTAAAGCCTGATGGTCCAAAATATCTACTGCTTAGTGACCCTTTGTGTCGTGGTCACACAGATTTTCGTAATGGCGTTGCACACCAGTTTCTTGCTCTTGCTGTGAGCAAGAAACTGGTCATATCTCTAAGGAAGAAGAAAATTGCCAAGACTCTTTGGGTGCCAAAGAAGACAGGTACGAAATGGACAAGGAGGACCCTGGCATTTTGTGCAACCATTGGATCGTGGGATGAGTCTTTGAGCGCTCTGGATGACCCAAAGGCAGACGGTCAGGAGTTCTGGAACATCAGATGGTTTAAAGGTAGGCAGATATATTCTTTAAACCATATTTAAGCCCATTGCTTTTCCCTTGCATCATCAATGTGGTCCAGAAATGGAAGACATGTGTCATTTATTCTTTACTGGATCACAACATTTGACCTGATGCCAGGGAAACAAAGGGCTATCATTTATTTTCGTTTTTCGATTGTCGTTTTTTTTTGAACCATCAGGCGGACTTTGGAGAGGATACGGCCAGCTGTAAGGGGACGGAGGAGGCTGGATGTTTTTAACATCATGTGTGCAATCTGTGAAGGTTCCACACTTGATGTTAAATAAAATTTTTAAAGCCTGATGGTCCAAAATATCTACTGCTTAGTGACCCTTTGTATCGCGGTCACACAGACTTTCGTATTGGCGTTGCACACCAGTTTCTTGCTCTTGCTGTGAGCAAGAAACAGGTCATATCTCTAAGGAAGAAGAAAATTGCCAAGACTCTTTGGGTGCCAAAGAAGACAGGCACTTAATGGACAAGGAGGACCCTGGCGTTTTGTGCAACCATTGGATCGTGGGATGAGTCTTTGAGCGCTCTGGATGACCCAAAGGCAGACGGTCAGGAGTTCTGGAACATCAGATGGTTTAAAGGTAGGCAGATATATTCTTTAATCCATATTTAAGCCCATTGCTTTTCCTTTGCATCATCAATGTGGTCCAGAAATGGAAGACATGTGTCATTTATTCTTTACTGGATCACAACATTTGACCTGATGCCAGGGAAACAAAGGGCTATCATTTATTTTCGTTTTTCGATTGTCGTTTTTTTTTTAACCATCAGGCGGACTTTGGAGAGGATACGGCCAGCTGTAAGGGGACGGAGGAGGCTGGATGTTTTTAACATCATGTGTGCAATCTGTGAAGGTTCCACACTTGATGTTAAATAAAATTTTTAAAGCCTGATGGTCCATAATATCTACTGCTTAGTGACCCTTTGTGTCGTGGTCACAGAGACTTTTCGTATTGGAGTTGCACACCAGTTTCTTGCTCTTGCTGTGAGCAAGAAACAGGTCATATCTCTAAGGAAGAAGAAAATTGCCAAGACTCTTTGGGTGCCAAAGAAGACAGGCACGAAATGGACAAGGAGGACCCTGGCATTTTGAGCAACCATTGGATCGTGGGATGAGTCTTTGAGCGCTCTGGATGACCCAAAGGCAGACGGTCAGGAGTTCTGGAACATCAGATGGTTTAAAGGTAGGCAGATATATTCTTTAAACAATATTTATGTTTATTGCTTTTTTCTCTTGCATCATCAATGTGGTCCAGAAATGGAAGACATGTGTCATTTATTCTTTACTGGATCACAACATTTGACCTGATGCCAGGGAAAGAAAGGGCTATCGTTTATTTTCATTTTTCGATTGTCGTTTTTTTTGAACCATCAGGCGAACTTTGGAGAGGATACGGCCAGCTGTAAGGGGACGGAGGAGGCTGGATGTTTTTAACATCATGTGTGCAATCTATGAAGGTTGCACACTTGATGTTAAATTATTTTTTTAAAGCCTGATGGTCCAAAATATCTACTGCTTAGTGACCCTTTGTGTCGCGGTCACACAGACTTTCGTATTGGCGTTGCACACCAGTTTCTTGCTCTTGCTGTGAGCAAGAAACAGGTCATATCTCTAAGGAAGAAGAAAATTGCCAAGAGTATTTGGGTGCCAAAGAAGACAGGCACTTAATGGACAAGGAGAACCCTGGCGTTTTGTGCAACCATTGGATCGTGGGATGAGTCTTTGAGCGCTCTGGATGACCCAAAAGCAGACGGTCAGGAGTTCTGGAACATCAGATGGTTTAAAGGTAGGCAGATATATTCTTTAATCCATATTTAAGCCCATTGCTTTTCCTTTGCATCATCAATGTGGTCCAGAAATGGAAGACATGTGTCATTTATTCTTTACTGGATCACAACATTTGACCTGATGCCAGGGAAAGAAAGGGCTATCGCTTATTTTTGTTTTTCGATTGTCGCTTTTTTTGAACCATCAGGCGGACTTTGGAGAGGATACGGCCAGCTGTAAGGGGACGGAGGAGGCTGGATGTTTTTAACATCATGTGTGCAATCTATGAAGGTTGCACACTTGATATTAAATTATTTTTTTACAGCCTGATTGTCCAAAATATCTACTGCTTAGTGACCCTTTGTGTCACGGTCACACAGACTTTCGTATTGGCGTTGCACACCAGTTTCTTGCTCTTGCTGTGAGCAAGAAACAGGTCATATCTCTAAGGAAGAAGAAAATTGCCAAGACTCTTTTGGTGCCAAAGAAGACAGGCACTTAATGGACAAGGAGGACCCTGGCGTTTTGTGCAACCATTGGATCGTGGGATGAGTCTTTGAGCGCTCTGGATGACCCAAAGGCAGACGGTCAGGAGTTCTGGAACATCAGATGGTTTAAAGGTAGGCAGATATATTCTTTAATCCATATTTAAGCCGATTGCTTTTCCTTTGCATCATCAATGTGGTCCAGAAATGGAAGACATGTGTCATTTATTCTTTACTGGATCACAACATTTGACCTGATGCCAGGGAAACAAAGGGCTATCATTTATTTTCGTTTTTTCGATTGTCGTTTTTTTTTTGAACCATCAGGCGGACTTTGGAGAGGATACGGCCAGCTGTAAGGGGACGGAGGAGGCTGGATGTTTTTAACATCATGTGTGCAATCTGTGAAGGTTCCACAGTTGATGTTAAATAAAATTTTTAAAGCCTGATGGTCCAAAATATCTACTGCTTAGTGACCCTTTGTGTTGCGGTCACACAGACTTTCGTATTGGCGTTGCACACCAGTTTCTTGCTCTTGCTGTGAGCAAGAAACAGGTCATATCTCTAAGGAAGAAGAAAATTGCCAAGAGTCTTTGGGTGCCAAAGAAGACAGGCACGAAATGGTCAAGGAGGACCCTGGCATTTTGAGCAACCATTGGATCGTGGGATGAGTCTTTGAGCGCTCTGGATGACCCAAAGGCAGACGGTCAGGAGTTCTGGAACATCAGATGGTTTAAAGGTAGGCAGATATATTCTTTAAACCATATTTAAGCCCATTGCTTTTCCTTTCCATCATCAATGTGGTCCAGAAATGGAAGACATGTGTCATTTATTCTTTACTGGATCACAACATTTGACCTGATGCCAGGGAAACAAAGGGCTATCATTTATTTTCGTTTTTCGATTGTCGTTTTTTTTTTAACCATCAGGCGGACTTTGGAGAGGATACGGCCAGCTGTAAGGGGACGGAGGAGGCTGGATGTTTTTAACATCATGTGTGCAATCTGTGAAGGTTCCACACTTGATGTTAAATAAAATTTTTAAAGCCTGATGGTCCAAAATATCTACTGCTTAGTGACCCTTTGTGTCGTGGTCACAGAGTCTTTTCGTATTGGCGTTGCACACCAGTTTCTTGCTCTTGCTGTGAGCAAGACACAGGTCATATCTCTAAGGAAGAAGAAAATTGCCAAGACTCTTTGGGTGCCAAAGAAGACAGGCACGAAATGGACAAGGAGGACCCTGGCATTTTTTGCAACCATTGGATCGTGGGATGAGTCTTTGAGCGCTCTGGATGACCCAAAGGCAGACGGTCAGGAGTTCTGGAACATCAGATGGTTTAAAGGTAGGCAGATAAATTCTTTAAACAATATTTATGTTCATTGCTTTTTTCTCTTGCATCATCAATGTGATCCAGAAATGGAAGACTTGTCATTTATTCTTTACTGGATCACAACATTTGACCTGATGCCAGGGAAAGAAAGGGCTATCATTTATTTTCGTTTTTCGATTGTCGTTTTTTTTTAACCATCAGGCGGACTTTGGAGAGGATACGGCCAGCTGTAAGGGGACGGAGGAGGCTGGATGTTTTTAACATCATGTGTGCAATCAATGAAGGTTGCACACTTGATGTTAAATTATTTTTTTAAAGCCTGATGGTCCAAAATATCTACTGCTTAGTGACCCTTTGTGTCGCGGTCACACAGTATGGCATTGCACACCAGTTTCTTGCTCTTGCTGTGAGAAAGAAACAGGTCATATCTCTAAGGAAGAAGAAAATTGCCAAGACTCTTTGGGTGCCAAAGAAGACAGGCACTTAATGGACAAGGAGAACCCTGGCGTTTTGTGCAACCATTGGATCGTGAGATGAGTCTTTGAGCGCTCTGGATGACCCAAAGGCAGACGGTCAGGAGTTCTGGAACATCAGATGGTTTAAAGGTAGGCAGATATATTCTTTAAACCATATTTAAGCCCATTGCTTTTCCTTTGCATCATCAATGTGGTCCAAAATGGAAGACATGTGTCATTTATTCTTTACTGGATCACAACATTTGACCTGATGCCAGGGAAACAAAGGGCTATCGTTTATTTTTGTTTTTCGATTGTCCCTTTTTTTGAACCATCAGGCGAACTTTGGAGAGGATACGGCCAGCTGTAAGGGGACGGAGGAGGCTGGATGTTTTTAACATCATGTGTGCAATCTATGAAGGTTGCACACTTTATGTTAAATTATTTTTTAAAGCCTGATGGTCCAAAATATCTACTGCTTAGTGACCCTTTGTATCGCGGTCACACAGACTTTCGTATTGGCGTTGCACACCAGTTTCTTGCTCTTGCTGTGAGCAAGAAACAGGTCATATCTCTAAGGAAGAAGAAAATTGCCAAGACTCTTTGGGTGCCAAAGAAGACAGGCACTTAATGGACAAGGAGGACCCTGGCGTTTTGTGCAACCATTGGATCGTGGGATGAGTCTTTGAGCGTTCTGGATGACCCAAAGGCAGACGGTCAGGAGTTCTGGAACATCAGATGGTTTAAAGGTAGGCAGATATATTCTTTAAACCATATTTAAGCCCATTGCTTTTCCTTTGCATCATCATTGTGGTCCAAAATGGAAGACATGTGTCATTTATTCTTTACTGGATCACAACATTTGACCTGATGCCAGGGAAACAAAGGGCTATCGTTTATTTTTGTTTTTCGATTGTCGCTTTTTTTTGAACCATCAGGCGAACTTTGGAGAGGATACGGCCAGCTGTAAGGGGACGGAGGAGGCTGGATGTTTTTAACATCATGTGTGCAATCTATGAAGGTTGCACACTTGATGTTAAATTATTTTTTTAAAGCCTGATGGTCCAAAATATCTACTGCTTAGTGACCCTTTGTGTCGTGGTCACAGAGACTTTTCGTATTGGCGTTGCACACCAGTTTCTTGCTCTTGCTGTGCGCAAGAAACAGGTCCTATCTCTAAGGAAGAAGAAAATTGCCAAGAAATGGACAAGGAGGACCCTGGCATTTTGTGCAACCATTGGATCGTGGGATGAGTCTTTGAGCGCTCTGGATGACCCAAAGGCAGACGGTCAGGAGTTCTGGAACATCAGATGGTTTAAAGGTAGGCAGATATATTCTTTAAACCATATTTAAGCCCATTGCTTTTCCTTTGCATCATCAATGTGGTCCAGAAATGGAAGACATGTGTCATTTATTCTTTACTGGATCACAACATTTGACCTGATGCCAGGGAAACAAAGGGCTATGGTTTATTTTTGTTTTTCGATTGTCGCTTTTTTTGAACCATCAGGCGGACTTTGGAGAGGATACGGCCAGCTGTAAGGGGACGGAGGAGGCTGGATGTTTTTAACATCATGTGTGCAATCTATGAAGGTTGCACACTTGATGTTAAATTGTTTTTTAAAAGCCTGATGGTCCAAAATATCTACTGCTTAGTGACCCTTTGTGTTGCGGTCACACAGACTTTCGTATTGGCGTTGCACACCAGTTTCTTGCTCTTGCTGTGCGCAAGAAACAGGTCCTATCTCTAAGGAAGAAGAAAATTGCCAAGACTCTTTGGATGCAAGGGAAGAGAGGCACTTAATGGACAAGGAGGACCCTGGCGTTTTGTGCAACCATTGGATCGTGGGATGAGTCTTTGAGCGCTCTGGATGACCCAAAGGCAGACGGTCAGGAGTTCTGGAACATCAGATGGTTTAAAGGTAGGCAGATATATTCTTTAAACCATATTTAAGCCCATTGCTTTTCCTTTGCATCATCAATGTGGTCCAAAATGGAAGACATGTGTCATTTATTCTTTACTGGATCACAACATTTGACCTGATGCCAGGGAAACAAAGGGCTATCGTTTATTTTTGTTTCTCGATTGTCGCTTTTTTTGAACCATCAGGCGGACTTTGGAGAGGATACGGCCAGCTGTAAGGGGACGGAGGAGGCTGGATGTTTTTAACATCATGTGTGCAATCTGTGAAGGTTCCACACTTGATGTTAAATAAAATTCTTAAAGCCTGATGGTCCAAAATATCTACTGCTTAGTGACCCTTTGTGTCGTGGTCACAGAGACTTTTCGTATTGGCGTTGCACACCAGTTTCTTGCTCTTGCTGTGAGCAAGAAACAGGTCATATCTCTAAGGAAGAAGAAAATTGCCAAGACTCTTTGGGTGCCAAAGAAGACAGGCACTTAATGGACAAGGAGGACCCTGGCGTTTTGTGCAACCATTGGATCGAGGGATGAGTCTTTGAGCGCTCTGGATGACCCAAAGGCAGACGGTCAGGAGTTCTGGAACATCAGATGGTTTAAAGGTAGGCAGATATATTCTTTAAACCATATTTAAACCCATTGCTTTTCCTTTGCATCATCAATGTGGTCCAAAATGGAAGACATGTGTCATTTATTCTTTACTGGATCACAACATTTGACCTGATGCCAGGGAAACAAAGGGCTATCGTTTATTTTTGTTTTTCGATTGTCGCTTTTTTTTAACCATCAGGCGGACTTTGGAGAGGATACGGCCAGCTGTAAGGGGACGGAGGAGGCTGGATGTTTTTAACATCATGTGTGCAATCTATGAAGGTTGCACACTTGATGTTAAATTATTTTTTTAAAGCCTGATGGTCCAAAATATCTACTGCTTAGTGACCCTTTGTGTCGCGGTCACACAGATTTTCGTATTGGCGTTGCACACCAGTTTCTTGCTCTTGCTGTGAGCAAGAAACAGGTCATATCTCTAAGGAAGAAGAAAATTGCCAAGACTCTTTGGGTGCCAAAGAAGACAGGCACGAAATGGACAAGGAGGACCCTGGCATTTTGTGCAACCATTGGATCGTGGGATGAGTCTTTGAGCGCTCTGGATGACCCAAAGGCAGACGGTCAGGAGTTCTGGAACATCAGATGGTTTAAAGGTAGGCAGATATATTCTTTAAACCATATTTAAGCCCATTGCTTTTCCTTTGCATCATCAATGTGGTCCAGAAATGGAAGACATGTGTCAATTATTCTTTACTGGATCACAACATTTGACCTGATGCCAGGGAAACAAAGGGCTATGGTTTATTTTTGTTTTTCGATTGTCGCTTTTTTTGAACCATCAGGCGGACTTTGGAGAGGATACGGCCAGCTGTAAGGGGACGGAGGAGGCTGGATGTTTTTAACATCATGTGTGCAATCTATGAAGGTTGCACACTTGATGTTAAATTGTTTTTTAAAAGCCTGATGGTCCAAAATATCTACTGCTTAGTGACCCTTTGTGTCGCGGTCACACAGACTTTCGTATTGGCGTTGCACACCAGTTTCTTGCTCTTGCTGTGCGCAAGAAACAGGTCCTATCTCTAAGGAAGAAGAAAATTGCCAAGACTCTTTGGATGCAAGGGAAGAGAGGCACTTAATGGACAAGGAGGACCCTGGCGTTTTGTGCAACCATTGGATCGTGGGATGAGTCTTTGAGCGCTCTGGATGACCCAAAGGCAGACGGTCAGGAGTTCTGGAACATCAGATGGTTTAAAGGTAGGCAGATATATTCTTTAAACCATATTTAAGCCCATTGCTTTTCCTTTGCATCATCAATGTGGTCCAGAAATGGAATACATGTGTCATTTATTCTTTACTGGATCACAATATTTGACCTGATGCCAGGGAAACAAAGGGCTATTATTTATTTTCGTTTTTCGATTGTCGTTTTTTTTGAACCATCAGGCGGACTTTGGAGAGGATACGGCCAGCTGTAAGGGGACGGAGGAGGCTGGGTGTTTTTAACATCATGTGTGCAATCTGTGAAGGTTCCACACTTGATGTTAAATAAAATTTTTAAAGCCTGATGGTCCAAAATATCTACTGCTTAGTGACCCTTTGTGTCGTGGTCACAGAGACTTTTCGTATTGGCGTTGCACACCAGTTTCTAGCTCTTGCTGTGAGCAAGAAACAGGTCATATCTCTAAGGAAGAAGAAAATTGCCAAGACTCTTTGGGTGCCAAAGAAGACAGGCACTTAATGGACAAGGAGGACCCTGGCGTTTTGTGCAACCATTGGATCGTGGGATGAGTCTTTGAGCGCTCTGGATGACCCAAAGGCAGACGGTCAGGAGTTCTGGAACATCAGATGGTTTAAAGGTAGGCAGATATATTCTTTAAACCATATTTAAGCCCATTGCTTTTCCTTTGCATCATCAATGTGGTCCAAAATGGAAGACATGTGTCATTTATTCTTTACTGGATCACAACATTTGACCTGATGCCAGGGAAACAAAGGGCTTAAATATGGTTTAAAGAATAATTTTAATCGTTTTAATCGTTTTAATAATTTTAATCATTTTTCGATTGTCGCTTTTTTTGAACCATCAGGCGGACTTTGGAGAGGATACGGCCAGCTGTAAGGGGACGGAGGAGGCTGGATGTTTTTAACATCATGTGTGTAATCTATGAAGGTTGCACACTTGATGTTAAATTATTTTTTTAAAGCCTGATGGTATAAAATATCTACTGCTTAGTGGCGCTTTGTGTCGCGGTCACACAGACTTTCGTATTGGCGTTGCACACCAGTTTCTTGCTCTTGCTGTGAGCAAGAAACAGGTCATATCCCTAAGGAAGAAGAAAATTGCCAAGACTCTTTGGGTGCCAAAGAAGACAGGCACGAAATGGACAAGGAGGACCCTGGCATTTTGTGCAACCATTGGATTGTGGGATGAGTCTTTGAGCGCTCTGGATGACCCAAAGGCAGACGGTCAGGAGTTCTGGAACATCAGTTGGTTTAAAGGTAGGCAGATAAATTCTTTAAACCATATTTAAGCCCATTGCTTTCCCCTTGCATCATCAATGTGATCCAGAAATGGAAGACATGCGTCATTTATTCTTTACTGGATCACAACATTTGACCTGATGCCAGGGAAACAAAGGGCTATCGTTTATTTTTGTTTTTCGATTGTCGCTTTTTTTGAACCATCAGGCGAACTTTGGAGAGGATACGGCCAGCTGTAAGGGGACGGAGGAGGCTGGATGTTTTTAACATCATGTGTGCAATCTATGAAGGTTGCACACTTGATGTTAAATTATTTTTTTAAAGCCTGATGGTCCAAAATATCTACTGCTTAGTGACCCTTTGTGTCGCGGTCACACAGACTTTCGTATTGGCGTTGCACACCAGTTTCTTGCTCTTGCTGTGAGCAAGAAACAGGTCATATCTCTAAGGAAGAAGAAAATTGCCAAGACTCTTTGGGTGCCAAAGAAGACAGGCACTTAATGGACAAGGAGGACCCTGGCGTTTTGTGCAACCATTGGATCGTGGGATGAGTCTTTGAGCGCTCTGGATGACCCAAAGGCAGACGGTCAGGAGTTCTGGAACATCAGATGGTTTAAAGGTAGGCAGATATATTCTTTAATCCATATTTAAGCCCATTGCTTTTCCTTTGCATCATCAATGTGGTCCAGAAATGGAAGACATGTGTCATTTATTCTTTACTGGATCACAACATTTGACCTGATGCCAAGGAAACAAAAGGCTATCATTTATTTTCGTTTTTCGATTGTCGTTTTTTTTTTAACCATCAGGCGGACTTTGGAGAGGATACGGCCAGCTGTAAGGGGACGGAGGAGGCTGGATGTTTTTAACATCATGTGTGCAATCTATGAAGGTTGCACACTTGATGTTAAATTATTTTTTTAAAGCCTGATGGTCCAAAATATCTACTGCTTAGTGACCCTTTGTGTTGCGGTCACACAGATTTTCGTATTGGCGTTGCACACCAGTTTCTTGCTCTTGCTGTGAGCAAGAAACTGGTCATATCTATAAGGAAGAAGAAAATTGCCAAGACTCTTTGGGTGCCAAAGAAGACAGGCACGAAATGGACAAGGAGGACCCTGGCATTTTGTGCAACCATTGGATCGTGGAATGAGTCTTTGAGCGCTCTGGATGACCCAAAGGCAGACGGTCAGGAGTTCTGGAACAACAGATGGTTTAAAGGTAGGCAGATATATTCTTTAAACCATATTTAAGCCCATTGCTTTTCCTTTGCATCATCAATGTGGTCCAGAAATGGAAGACATGTGTCATTTATTCTTTACTGGATCACAACATTTGACCTGATGCCAGGGAAACAAAGGGTTATCGTTTATTTTTGTTTTTCGATTGTCGCTTTTTTTGAACCATCAGGCGGACTTTGGAGAGGATACGGCCAGCTGTAAGGGGACGGAGGAGGCTGGATGTTTTTAACATCATGTGTGCAATCTGTAAAGGTTCCACACTTGATGTTAAATAAAATTTTTAAAGCCTGATGGTCCAAAATATCTACTGCTTAGTGACCCTTTGTGTCGCGGTCACACAGATTTTCGTATTGGCGTTGCACACCAGTTTCTTGCTCTTGCTGTGAGCAAGAAACAGGTCATATCTCTAAGGAAGAAGAAAATTGCCAAGACTCTTTGGGTGCCAAAGAAGACAGGCACGAAATGGACAAGGAGGACCCTGGCATTTTGTGCAACCATTGGATCGTGGGATGAGTCTTTGAGCGCTCTGGATGACCCAAAGGCAGACGGTCAGGAGTTCTGGAACATCAGATGGTTTAAAGGTAGGCAGATAAATTCTTTAAACAATATTTATGTTCATTGCTTTTTTCTCTTGCATCATCAATGTTATCCAGAAATGGAAGACTTGTCATTTATTCTTTACTGGATCACAACATTTGACCTGATGCCAGGGAAAGAAAGGGCTATCGTTTATTTTCGTTTTTCGATTGTCGTTTTTTTTTAACCATCAGGCGGACTTTGGAGAGGATACGGCCAGCTGTAAGGGGACGGAGGAGGCTGGATGTTTTTAACATCATGTGTGCAATCTATGAAGGTTGCACACTTGATGTTAAATTATTTTTTTAAAGCCTGATGGTCCAAAATATCTACTGCTTAGTGACCCTTTGTGTCGCGGTCACACAGACTTTCGTATTGGCGTTGCACACCAGTTTCTTGCTCTTGCTGTGAGCAAGAAACAGGTCATATCTCTAAGGAAGAAGAAATTTGCCAAGACTCTTTGGGTGCCAAAGAAGACAGGCACTTAATGGACAAGGAGGACCCTGGCGTTTTGTGCAACCATTGGATCGTGGGATGAGTCTTTGAGCGCTCTGGATGACCCAAAGGCAGACGGTCAGGAGTTCTGGAACATCAGATGGTTTAAAGGTAGGCAGATATATTCTTTAAACCATATTTAAGCCCATTGCTTTTCCTTTGCATCATCAATGTGGTCCAGAAATGGAATACATGTGTCATTTATTCTTTACTGGATCACAATATTTGACCTGATGCCAGGGAAACAAAGGGCTATTATTTATTTTCGTTTTTCGATTGTCGTTTTTTTTGAACCATCAGGCGGACATTGGAGAGGATACGGCCAGCTGTAAGGGGACGGAGGAGGCTGGATGTTTTTAACATCATGTGTGCAATCTGTGAAGGTTCCACACTTGATGTTAAATAAAATTTTTAAAGCCTGATGGTCCAAAATATCTACTGCTTAGTGGCCCTTTGTGTCGTGGTCACAGAGACTTTTCGTATTGGCGTTGCACACCAGTTTCTAGCTCTTGCTGTGAGCAAGAAACAGGTCATATCTCTAAGGAAGAAGAAAATTGCCAAGACTCTTTGGGTGCTAAAGAAGACAGGCACGAAATGGTCAAGGAGGACCCTGGCATTTTGAGCAACCATTGGATCGTGGGATGAGTCTTTGAGCGCTCTGGATGACCCAAAGGCAGACGGTCAGGAGTTCTGGAACATCAGATGGTTTAAAGGTAGGCAGATATATTCTTTAAACCATATTTAAGCCCATTGCTTTTCCTTTGCATCATCAATGTGGTCCAGAAATGGAAGACATGTGTCATTTATTCTTTACTGGATCACAACATTTGACCTGATGCCAGGGAAACAAAGGGCTATCGTTTATTTTTGTTTCTCGATTGTCGCTTTTTTTTAACCATCAGGCGGACTTTGGAGAGGATACGGCCAGCTGTAAGGGGACGGAGGAGGCTGGATGTTTTTAACATCATGTGTGCAATCTGTGAAGGTTCCACACTTGATGTTAAATAAAATTTTTAAAGCCTGATGGTCCAAAATATCTACTGCTTAGTGACCCTTTGTGTCGTGGTCACAGAGTCTTTTCGTATTGGCGTTGCACACCAGTTTCTTGCTCTTGCTGTGAGCAAGACACAGGTCATATCTCTAAGGAAGAAGAAAATTGCCAAGACTCTTTGGGTGCCAAAGAAGACAGGCACGAAATGGACAAGGAGGACCCTGGCATTTTTTGCAACCATTGGATCGTGGGATGAGTCTTTGAGCGCTCTGGATGACCCAAAGGCAGACGGTCAGGAGTTCTGGAACATCAGATGGTTTAAAGGTAGGCAGATAAATTCTTTAAACAATATTTATGTTCATTGCTTTTTTCTCTTGCATTATCAATGTGATCCAGAAATGGAAGACTTGTCATTTATTCTTTACTGGATCACAACATTTGACCTGATGCCAGGGAAAGAAAGGGCTATCGTTTATTTTTGTTTTTCGATTGTCGCTTTTTTTGAACCATCAGGCGGACTTTGGAGAGGATACGGACAGCTGTAAGGGGACGGAGAAGGCTGGATGTTTTTAACATCATGTGTGCAATCTATGAAGGTTGCACACTTGATGTTAAATTAATTTTTTAAAGCCTGATGGTCCAAAATATCTACTGCTTAGTGACCCTTTGTATCGCGGTCACACAGACTTTCGTATTGGCGTTGCACACCAGTTTCTTGCTCTTGCTGTGAGCAAGAAACAGGTCATATCTCTAAGGAAGAAGAAAATTGCCAAGACTCTTTGGGTGCCAAAGAAGACAGGCACTTAATGGACAAGGAGGACCCTGGCGTTTTGTGCAACCATTGGATCGTGGGATGAGTCTTTGAGCGCTCTGGATGACCCAAAGGCAGACGGTCAGGAGTTCTGGAACATCAGATGGTTTAAAGGTAGGCAGATATATTCTTTAATCCATATTTAAGCCCATTGCTTTTCCTTTGCATCATCAATGTGGTCCAGAAATGGAAGACATGTGTCATTTATTCTTTACTGGATCACAACATTTGACCTGATGCCAGGGAAACAAAGGGCTATCATTTATTTTCGTTTTTCGATTGTCGTTTTTTTTTTAACCATCAGGCGGACTTTGGAGAGGATACGGCCAGCTGTAAGGGGACGGAGGAGGCTGGATGTTTTTAACATCATGTGTGCAATCTGTGAAGGTTCCACACTTGATGTTAAATAAAATTTTTAAAGCCTGATGGTCCAAAATATCTACTGCTTAGTGACCCTTTGTGTTGCGGTCACACAGACTTTCGTATTGGCGTTGCACACCAGTTTCTTGCTCTTGCTGTGAGCAAGAAACAGGTCATATCTCTAAGGAAGAAGAAAATTGCCAAGACTCTTTGGGTGCCAAAGAAGACAGGCACGAAATGGTCAAGGAGGACCCTGGCATTTTGAGCAACCATTGGATCGTGGGATGAGTCTTTGAGCGTTCTGGATGACCCAAAGGCAGACGGTCAGGAGTTCTGGAACATCAGATGGTTTAAAGGTAGGCAGATATATTCTTTAAACCATATTTAAGCCCATTGCTTTTCCTTTGCATCATCAATGTGGTCCAGAAATGGAAGACTTGTCATTTATTCTTTACTGGATCACAACATTTGACCTGATGCCAGGGAAACAAAGGGCTATCATTTATTTTCGTTTTTCGATTGTCGTTTTTTTTTGAACCATCAGGCGGACTTTGGAGAGGATACGGCCAGCTGTAAGGGGACGGAGGAGGCTGGATGTTTTTAACATCATGTGTGCAATCTGTGAAGGTTCCACACTTGATGTTAAATAAAATTTTTAAAGCCTGATGGTCCAAAATATCTACTGCTTAGTTACCCTTTGTGTTGCGGTCACACAGACTTTCGTATTGGCGTTGCACACCAGTTTCTTGCTCTTGCTGTGAGCAAGAAACAGGTCATATCTCTAAGGAAGAAGAAAATTGCCAAGACTCTTTGGGTGCCAAAGCAGACAGGCACGAAATGGTCAAGGAGGACCCTGGCGTTTTGAGCAACCATTGGATCGTGGGATGAGTCTTTGAGCGCTCTGGATGACCCAAAGGCAGACGGTCAGGAGTTCTGGAACATCAGATGGTTTAAAGGTAGGCAGATATATTCTTTAATCCATATTTAAGCCCATTGCTTTTCCTTTGCATCATCAATGTGGTCCAGAAATGGAAGACATGTGTCATTTATTCTTTACTGGATCACAACATTTGACCTGATGCCAGGGAAACAAAGGGCTATCATTTATTTTCGTTTTTCGATTGTCGTTTTTTTTTGAACCATCAGGCGGACTTTGGAGAGGATACGGCCAGCTGTAAGGGGACGGAGGAGGCTGGATGTTTTTAACATCATGTGTGCAATCTATGAAGGTTGCACACTTGATGTTAAATTATTTTTTTAAAGCCTGATGGTCCAAAATATCTACTGCTTAGTGACCCTTTGTGTCGCGGTCACACAGATTTTCGTATTGGCATTGCACACCAGTTTCTTGCTCTTGCTGTGAGAAAGAAACAGGTCATATCTCTAAAGAAGAAGAAAATTGCCAAGACTCTTTGGGTGCCAAAGAAGACAGGCACTTAATGGACAAGGAGGACCCTGGCGTTTTGTGCAACCATTGGATCGTGGGATGAGTCTTTGAGCGCTCTGGATGACCCAAAAGCAGACGGTCAGGAGTTCTGGAACATCAGATGGTTTAAAGGTAGGCAGATATATTCTTTAAACCATGTTTAAGCCCATTGCTTTTCCTTTGCATCATCAATGTGGTCCAGAAATGGAAGACATGTGTCATTTATTCTTTACTGGATCACAACATTTGACCTGATGCCAGGGAAACAAAGGGCTATCGTTTATTTTTGTTTTTCGATTGTCGCTTTTTTTGAACCATCAGGCGAACTTTGGAGAGGATACGGCCAGCTGTAAGGGGACTGAGGAGGCTGGATGTTTTTAACATCATGTGTGCAATCTATGAAGGTTGCACACTTGATGTTAAATTATTTTTTTAAAGCCTGATGGTCCAAAATATCTACTGCTTAGTGATCCTTTGTATCGCGGTCACACAGACTTTCGTATTGGCGTTGCACACCAGTTTCTTGCTCTTGCTGTGAGCAAGACACAGGTCATATCTCTAAGGAAGAAGAAAATTGCCAAGACTCTTTGGGTGCCAAAGAAAACAGGCACTTAATGGACAAGGAGGACCCTGGCGTTTTGTGCAACCATTGGATCGTGGGATGAGTCTTTGAGCGCTCTGGATGACCCAAAGGCAGACGGTCAGGAGTTCTGGAACATCAGATGGTTTAAAGGTAGGCAGATATATTCTTTAAACCATATTTAAGCCCATTGCTTTTCCTTTGCATCATCAATGTGGTCCAAAATGGAAGACATGTGTCATTTATTCTTTACTGGATCACAACATTTGACCTGATGCCAGGGAAACAAAGGGCTATCGTTTATTTTTGTTTTTCGATTGTCGCTTTTTTTGAACCATCAGGCGAACTTTGGAGGGGATACGGCCAGCTGTAAGGGGACGGAGGAGGCTGGATGTTTTTAACATCATGTGTGCAATCTATGAAGGTTGCACACTTGATGTTAAATTATTTTTTTAAAGCATGATGGTCCAAAATATCTACTGCTTAGTGACCCTTTGTGTCGCGGTCACACAGATTTTCGTAATGGCGTTGCACACCAGTTTCTTGCTCTTGCTGTGAGCAAGAAACTGGTCATATCTCTAAGGAAGAAGAAAATTGCCAAGACTCTTTGGGTGCCAAAGAAGACAGGTACGAAATGGACAAGGAGGACCCTGGCATTTTGTGCAACCATTGGATCGTGGGATGAGTCTTTGAGCGCTCTGGATGACCCAAAGGCAGACGGTCAGGAGTTCTGGAAAATCAGATGGTTTAAAGGTAGGCAGATATATTCTTTAAACCATATTTAAGCCCATTGCTTTTCCTTTGCATCATCAATGTGGTCCAGAAATGGAAGACATGTGTCATTTATTCTTTACTGGATCACAACATTTGACCTGATGCCCGGGAAACAAAGGGCTATCGTTTATTTTTGTTTTTCGATTGTCGCTTTTTTTGAACCATCAGGCGGACTTTGGAGAGGATACGGCCAGCTGTAAGGGGACGGAGGAGGCTGGATGTTTTTAACATCATGTGTGCAATCTATGAAGGTTGCACACTTGATGTTAAATTGTTTTTTTAAAGCCTGATGGTCCAAAATATCTACTGCTTAGTGACCCTTTGTGTCGCGGTCACACAGACTTTCGTATTGGCGTTGCACACCAGTTTCTTGCTCTTGCTGTGCGCAAGAAACAGGTCCTATCTCTTAGGAAGAAGAAAATTGCCAAGACTCTTTGGATGCAAGGGAAGAGAGGCACTTAATGGACAAGGAGGACCCTGGCGTTTTGTGCAACCATTGGATCGTGGGATGAGTCTTTGAGCGCTCTGGATGACCCAAAGGCAGACGGTCAGGAGTTCTGGAACATTAGATGGTTTAAAGGTAGGCAGATATATTCTTTAAACCATATTTAAGCCCATTGCTTTTCCTTTGCATCATCAATGTGGTCCAAAAAGGAAGACGTGTCATTTATTCTTTACTGGATCACAACATTTGACCTGATGCCAGGGAAACAAAGGGCTATCGTTTATTTTTGTTTCTCGATTGTCGCTTTTTTTGAACCATCAGGCGGACTTTGGAGAGGATACGGCCAGCTGTAAGGGGACGGAGGAGGCTGGATGTTTTCAACATCATGTGTGCAATCAATGAAGGTTCCACACTTGATGTTAAATAAAATTTTTAAAGCCTGATGGTCCAAAATATCTACTGCTTAGTGACCCTTTGTGTCGTGGTCACAGAGACTTTTCGTATTGGCGTTGCACACCAGTTTCTTGCTCTTGCTGTGAGCAAGAAACAGGTCATATCTCTAAGGAAGAAGAAAATTGCCAAGACTCTTTGGGTGCCAAAGAAGACAGGCATGAAATGGACAAGGAGGACCCTGGCATTTTGAGCAACCATTGGATCGTGGGATGAGTCTTTGAGCGCTCTGGATGACCCAAAGGCAGACGGTCAGGAGTTCTGGAACATCAGATGGTTTAAAGGTAGGCAGATATATTCTTTAAACCATATTTAAGCCCATTGCTTTTCCTTTGCATCATCAATGTGGTCCAAAATGGAAGACATGTGTCATTTATTCTTTACTGGATCACAACATTTGACCTGATGCCAGGGAAACAAAGGGCTATCGTTTATTTTTGTTTTTCGATTGTCGCTTTTTTTGAACCATCAGGCGGACTTTGGAGAGGATACGGCCAGCTGTAAGGGGACGGAGGAGGCTGGATGTTTTTAACATCATGTGTGCAATCTATGAAGGTTGCACACTTGATGTTAAATTATTTTTTTAAAGCCTGATGGTCCAAAATATCTACTGCTTAGTGACCCTTTGTGTCGCGGTCACACAGATTTTCGTATTGGCGTTGCACACCAGTTTCTTGCTCTTGCTGTGCGCAAGAAACAGGTCCTATCTCTTAGGAAGAAGAAAATTGCCAAGACTCTTTGGATGCAAGGGAAGAGAGGCACTTAATGGACAAGGAGGACCCTGGCGTTTTGTGCAACCATTGGATCGTGGGATGAGTCTTTGAGCGCTCTGGATGACCCAAAGGCAGACGGTCAGGAGTTCTGGAACATCAGATGGTTTAAAGGTAGGCAGATATATTCTTTAAACCATATTTAAGCCCATTGCTTTTCCTTTGCATCATCAATGTGGTCCAAAAAGGAAGACGTGTCATTTATTCTTTACTGGATCACAACATTTGACCTGATGCCAGGGAAACAAAGGGCTATCGTTTATTTTTGTTTCTCGATTGTCGCTTTTTTTGAACCATCAGGCGGACTTTGGAGAGGATACGGCCAGCTGTAAGGGGACGGAGGAGGCTGGATGTTTTCAACATCATGTGTGCAATCTGTGAAGGTTCCACACTTGATGTTAAATAAAATTTTTAAAGCCTGATGGTCCAAAATATCTACTGCTTAGTGACCCTTTGTGTCGTGGTCACAGAGACTTTTCGTATTGGCGTTGCACACCAGTTTCTTGCTCTTGCTGTGAGCAAGAAACAGGTCATATCTCTAAGGAAGAAGAAAATTGCCAAGACTCTTTGGGTGCCAAAGAAGACAGGCACGAAATGGACAAGGAGGACCCTGGCATTTTGAGCAACCATTGGATCGTGGGATGAGTCTTTGAGCGCTCTGGATGACCCAAAGGCAGACGGTCAGGAGTTCTGGAAAATCAGATGGTTTAAAGGTAGGCAGATATATTCTTTAAACCATATTTAAGCCCATTGCTTTTCCTTTGCATCATCAATGTGGTCCAGAAATGGAAGACATGTGTCATTTATTCTTTACTGGATCACAACATTTGACCTGATGCCAGGGAAACAAAGGGCTATCGTTTATTTTTGTTTTTCGATTGTCGCTTTTTTTGAACCATCAGGCGGACTTTGGAGAGGATACGGCCAGCTGTAAGGGGACGGAGGAGGCTGGATGTTTTTAACATCATGTGTGCAATCTATGAAGGTTGCACACTTGATGTTAAATTGTTTTTTTAAAGCCTGATGGTCCAAAATATCTACTGCTTAGTGACCCTTTGTGTCGCGGTCACACAGACTTTCGTATTGGCGTTGCACACCAGTTTCTTGCTCTTGCTGTGAGCAAGAAACAGGTCATATCTCTAAGGAAGAAGAAAATTGCCAAGACTCTTTGGGTGCCAAAGCAGACAGCCACGAAATGGTCAAGGAGGACCCTGGCATTTTGAGCAACCATTGGATCGTGGGATGAGTCTTTGAGCGTTCTGGATGACCCAAAGGCAGACGGTCAGGAGTTCTGGAACATCAGATGGTTTAAAGGTAGGCAGATATATTCTTTAAACCATATTTAAGCCCATTGCTTTTCCTTTGCATCATCAATGTGGTCCAGAAATGGAAGACATGTGTCATTTATTCTTTACTGGATCACAACATTTGACCTGATGCCAGGGAAACAAAGGGCTATCATTTATTTTCGTTTTTCGATTGTCGTTTTTTTTTGAACCATCAGGCGGACTTTGGAGAGGATACGGCCAGCTGTAAGGGGACGGAGGAGGCTGGATGTTTTTAACATCATGTGTGCAATCTGTGAAGGTTCCACACTTGATGTTAAATAAAATTTTTAAAGCCTGATGGTCCAAAATATCTACTGCTTAGTGACCCTTTGTGTCGCGGTCACACAGATTTTCGTATTGGCATTGCACACCAGTTTCTTGCTCTTGCTGTGAGAAAGAAACAGGTCATATCTCTAAAGAAGAAGAAAATTGCCAAGACTCTTTGGGTGCCAAAGAAGACAGGCACTTAATGGACAAGGAGGACCCTGGCGTTTTGTGCAACCATTGGATCGTGGGATGAGTCTTTGAGCGCTCTGGATGACCCAAAAGCAGACGGTCAGGAGTTCTGGAACATCAGATGGTTTAAAGGTAGGCAGATATATTCTTTAAACCATATTTAAGCCCATTGCTTTTCCTTTGCATCATCAATGTGGTCCAAAATGGAAGACATGTGTCATTTATTCTTTACTGGATCACAACATTTGACCTGATGCCAGGGAAACAAAGGGCTATCGTTTATTTTTGTTTTTCGATTGTCGCTTTTTTTTGAACCATCAGGCGAACTTTGGAGGGGATACGGCCAGCTGTAAGGGGACGGAGGAGGCTGGATGTTTTTAACATCATGTGTGCAATCTGTGAAGGTTCCACACTTGATGTTAAATAAAATTTTTAAAGCCTGATGGTCCAAAATATCTACTGCTTAGTGACCCTTTGTGTCGCGGTCACACAGATTTTCGTATTGGCATTGCACACCAGTTTCTTGCTCTTGCTGTGAGAAAGAAACAGGTCATATCTCTAAAGAAGAAGAAAATTGCCAAGACTCTTTGGGTGCCAAAGAAGACAGGCACTTAATGGACAAGGAGGACCCTGGCGTTTTGTGCAACCATTGGATCGTGGGATGAGTCTTTGAGCGCTCTGGATGACCCAAAAGCAGACGGTCAGGAGTTCTGGAACATCAGATGGTTTAAAGGTAGGCAGATATATTCTTTAAACCATATTTAAGCCCATTGCTTTTCCTTTGCATCATCAATGTGGTCCAGAAATGGAAGACATGTGTCATTTATTCTTTACTGGATCACAACATTTGACCTGATGCCAGGGAAACAAAGGGCTATCGTTTATTTTTGTTTTTCGATTGTCGCTTTTTTTGAACCATCAGGCGAACTTTGGAGAGGATACGGCCAGCTGTAAGGGGACGGAGGAGGCTGGATGTTTTTAACATCATGTGTGCAATCTATGAAGGTTGCACACTTGATGTTAAATTATTTTTTTAAAGCCTGATGGTCCAAAATATCTACTGCTTAGTGACCCTTTGTATCGCGGTCACACAGACTTTCGTATTGGCGTTGCACACCAGTTTCTTGCTCTTGCTGTGAGCAAGACACAGGTCATATCTCTAAGGAAGAAGAAAATTGCCAAGACTCTTTGGGTGCCAAAGAAAACAGGCACTTAATGGACAAGGAGGACCCTGGCGTTTTGAGCAACCATTGGATCGTGGGATGAGTCTTTGAGCGCTCTGGATGACCCAAAGGCAGACGGTCAGGAGTTCTGGAACATCAGATGGTTTAAAGGTAGGCAGATATATTCTTTAAACCATATTTAAGCCCATTGCTTTTCCTTTGCATCATCAATGTGGTCCAAAATGGAAGACATGTGTCATTTATTCTTTACTGGATCACAACATTTGACCTGATGCCAGGGAAACAAAGGGCTATCGTTTATTTTTGTTTTTCGATTGTCGCTTTTTTTTGAACCATCAGGCGAACTTTGGAGGGGATACGGCCAGCTGTAAGGGGACGGAGGAGGCTGGATGTTTTTAACATCATGTGTGCAATCTATGAAGGTTGCACACTTGATGTTAAATTATTTTTTTAAAGCATGATGGTCCAAAATATCTACTGCTTAGTGACCCTTTGTGTCGCGGTCACACAGATTTTCGTAATGGCGTTGCACACCAGTTTCTTGCTCTTGCTGTGAGCAAGAAACTGGTCATATCTCTAAGGAAGAAGAAAATTGCCAAGACTCTTTGGGTGCCAAAGAAGACAGGTACGAAATGGACAAGGAGGACCCTGGCATTTTGTGCAACCATTGGATCGTGGGATGAGTCTTTGAGCGCTCTGGATGACCCAAAGGCAGACGGTCAGGAGTTCTGGAAAATCAGATGGTTTAAAGGTAGGCAGATATATTCTTTAAACCATATTTAAGCCCATTGCTTTTCCTTTGCATCATCAATGTGGTCCAGAAATGGAAGACATGTGTCATTTATTCTTTACTGGATCACAACATTTGACCTGATGCCAGGGAAACAAAGGGCTATCGTTTATTTTTGTTTTTCGATTGTCGCTTTTTTTTAACCATCAGGCGGACTTTGGAGAGGATACGGCCAGCTGTAAGGGGACGGAGGAGGCTGGATGTTTTTAACATCATGTGTGCAATCTATGAAGGTTGCACACTTGATGTTAAATTGTTTTTTTAAAGCCTGATGGTCCAAAATATCTACTGCTTAGTGACCCTTTGTGTCGCGGTCACACAGACTTTCGTATTGGCGTTGCACACCAGTTTCTTGCTCTTGCTGTGCGCAAGAAACAGGTCCTATCTCTTAGGAAGACGAAAATTGCCAAGACTCTTTGGATGCAAGGGAAGAGAGGCACTTAATGGACAAGGAGGACCCTGGCGTTTTGTGCAACCATTGGATCGTGGGATGAGTCTTTGAGCGCTCTGGATGACCCAAAGGCAGACGGTCAGGAGTTCTGGAACATCAGATGGTTTAAAGGTAGGCAGATATATTCTTTAAACCATATTTAAGCCCATTGCTTTTCCTTTGCATCATCAATGTGGTCCAAAAAGGAAGACGTGTCATTTATTCTTTACTGGATCACAACATTTGACCTGATGCCAGGGAAACAAAGGGCTATCGTTTATTTTTGTTTCTCGATTGTCGCTTTTTTTGAACCATCAGGCGGACTTTGGAGAGGATACGGCCAGCTGTAAGGGGACGGAGGAGGCTGGATGTTTTCAACATCATGTGTGCAATCTGTGAAGGTTCCACACTTGATGTTAAATAAAATTTTTAAAGCCTGATGGTCCAAAATATCTACTGCTTAGTGACCCTTTGTGTCGTGGTCACAGAGACTTTTCGTATTGGCGTTGCACACCAGTTTCTTGCTCTTGCTGTGAGCAAGAAACAGGTCATATCTCTAAGGAAGAAGAAAATTGCCAAGACTCTTTGGGTGCCAAAGAAGACAGGCACGAAATGGACAAGGAGGACCCTGGCATTTTGAGCAACCATTGGATCGTGGGATGAGTCTTTGAGCGCTCTGGATGACCCAAAGGCAGACGGTCAGGAGTTCTGGAACATCAGATGGTTTAAAGGTAGGCAGATATATTCTTTAAACCATATTTAAGCCCATTGCTTTTCCTTTGCATCATCAATGTGGTCCAAAATGGAAGACATGTGTCATTTATTCTTTACTGGATCACAACATTTGACCTGATGCCAGGGAAACAAAGGGCTATCGTTTATTTTTGTTTTTCGATTGTCGCTTTTTTTGAACCATCAGGCGGACTTTGGAGAGGATACGGCCAGCTGTAAGGGGACGGAGGAGGCTGGATGTTTTTAACATCATGTGTGCAATCTATGAAGGTTGCACACTTGATGTTAAATTATTTTTTTAAAGCCTGATGGTCCAAAATATCTACTGCTTAGTGACCCTTTGTGTCGCGGTCACACAGATTTTCGTATTGGCGTTGCACACCAGTTTCTTGCTCTTGCTGTGAGCAAGAAACAGGTCATATCTCTAAGGAAGAAGAAAATTGCCAAGACTCTTTGGGTGCCAAAGAAGACAGGCACGAAATGGACAAGGAGGACCCTGGCATTTTGTGCAACCATTGGATCGTGGGATGAGTCTTTGAGCGCTCTGGATGACCCAAAGGCAGACGGTCAGGAGTTCTGGAACATCAGATGGTTTAAAGGTAGGCAGATATATTCTTTAAACCATATTTAAGCCCATTGCTTTTCCTTTGCATCATCAATGTGGTCCAGAAATGGAAGACATGTGTCATTTATTCTTTACTGGATCACAACATTTGACCTGATGCCAGGGAAACAAAGGGCTATTATTTATTTTCGTTTTTCGATTGTCGTTTTTTTTGAACCATCAGGCGGACTTTGGAGAGGATACGGCCAGCTGTAAGGGGACGGAGGAGGCTGGATGTTTTTAACATCATGTGTGCAATCTATGAAGGTTGCACACTTGATGTTAAATTATTTTTTTAAAGCCTGATGGTCCAAAATATCTACTGCTTAGTGACCCTTTGTGTCGCGGTCACACAGACTTTCGTATTGGCGTTGCACACCAGTTTCTTGCTCTTGCTGTGAGCAAGAAACAGGTCATATCTCTAAGGAAGAAGAAAATTGCCAAGACTCTTTGGGTGCCAAAGAAGACAGGCACTTAATGGACAAGGAGGACCCTGGCGTTTTGTGCAACCATTGGATCGTGGGATGAGTCTTTGAGCGCTCTGGATGACCCAAAGGCAGACGGTCAGGAGTTCTGGAACATCAGATGGTTTAAAGGTAGGCAGATATATTCTTTAAACCATATTTAAGCCCATTGCTTTTCCTTTGCATCATCAATGTGGTCCAAAATGGAAGACATGTGTCATTTATTCTTTACTGGATCACAACATTTGACCTGATGCCAGGGAAACAAAGGGCTATCGTTTATTTTTGTTTTTCGATTGTCGCTTTTTTTGAACCATCAGGCGGACTTTGGAGAGGATACGGCCAGCTGTAAGGGGACGGAGGAGGCTGGATGTTTTTAACATCATGTGTGCAATCTATGAAGGTTGCACACTTGATGTTAAATTATTTTTTTAAAGCCTGATGGTCCAAAATATCTACTGCTTAGTGACCCTTTGTGTCGCGGTCACACAGATTTTCGTATTGGCGTTGCACACCAGTTTCTTGCTCTTGCTGTGAGCAAGAAACAGGTCATATCTCTAAGGAAGAAGAAAATTGCCAAGACTCTTTGGGTGCCAAAGAAGACAGGCACGAAATGGACAAGGAGGACCCTGGCATTTTGTGCAACCATTGGATCGTGGGATGAGTCTTTGAGCGCTCTGGATGACCCAAAGGCAGACGGTCAGGAGTTCTGGAACATCAGATGGTTTAAAGGTAGGCAGATATATTCTTTAAACCATATTTAAGCCCATTGCTTTTCCTTTGCATCATCAATGTGGTCCAGAAATGGAAGACATGTGTCATTTATTCTTTACTGGATCACAACATTTGACCTGATGCCAGGGAAACAAAGGGCTATGGTTTATTTTTGTTTTTCGATTGTCGCTTTTTTTGAACCATCAGGCGGACTTTGGAGAGGATACGGCCAGCTGTAAGGGGACGGAGGAGGCTGGATGTTTTTAACATCATGTGTGCAATCTGTGAAGGTTCCACACTTGATGTTAAATAAAATTTTTAAAGCCTGATGGTCCAAAATATCTACTGCTTAGTGACCCTTTGTGTCGCGGTCACACAGATTTTCGTATTGGCATTGCACACCAGTTTCTTGCTCTTGCTGTGAGAAAGAAACAGGTCATATCTCTAAAGAAGAAGAAAATTGCCAAGACTCTTTGGGTGCCAAAGAAGACAGGCACTTAATGGACAAGGAGGACCCTGGCGTTTTGTGCAACCATTGGATCGTGGGATGAGTCTTTGAGCGCTCTGGATGACCCAAAAGCAGACGGTCAGGAGTTCTGGAACATCAGATGGTTTAAAGGTAGGCAGATATATTCTTTAAACCATATTTAAGCCCATTGCTTTTCCTTTGCATCATCAATGTGGTCCAGAAATGGAAGACATGTGTCATTTATTCTTTACTGGATCACAACATTTGACCTGATGCCAGGGAAACAAAGGGCTATCGTTTATTTTTGTTTTTCGATTGTCGCTTTTTTTGAACCATCAGGCGGACTTTGGAGAGGATACGGCCAGCTGTAAGGGGACGGAGGAGGCTGGATGTTTTTAACATCATGTGTGCAATCTATGAAGGTTGCACACTTGATGTTAAATTATTTTTTTAAAGCCTGATGGTCCAAAATATCTACTGCTTAGTGACCCTTTGTGTCGCGGTCACACAGATTTTCGTATTGGCGTTGCACACCAGTTTCTTGCTCTTGCTGTGAGCAAGAAACAGGTCATATCTCTAAGGAAGAAGAAAATTGCCAAGACTCTTTGGGTGCCAAAGAAGACAGGCACGAAATGGACAAGGAGGACCCTGGCATTTTGTGCAACCATTGGATCGTGGGATGAGTCTTTGAGCGCTCTGGATGACCCAAAGGCAGACGGTCAGGAGTTCTGGAACATCAGATGGTTTAAAGGTAGGCAGATATATTCTTTAAACCATATTTAAGCCCATTGCTTTTCCTTTGCATCATCAATGTGGTCCAGAAATGGAAGACATGTGTCATTTATTCTTTACTGGATCACAACATTTGACCTGATGCCAGGGAAACAAAGGGCTATGGTTTATTTTTGTTTTTCGATTGTCGCTTTTTTTGAACCATCAGGCGGACTTTGGAGAGGATACGGCCAGCTGTAAGGGGACGGAGGAGGCTGGATGTTTTTAACATCATGTGTGCAATCTGTGAAGGTTCCACACTTGATGTTAAATAAAATTTTTAAAGCCTGATGGTCCAAAATATCTACTGCTTAGTGACCCTTTGTGTCGCGGTCACACAGATTTTCGTATTGGCATTGCACACCAGTTTCTTGCTCTTGCTGTGAGAAAGAAACAGGTCATATCTCTAAAGAAGAAGAAAATTGCCAAGACTCTTTGGGTGCCAAAGAAGACAGGCACTTAATGGACAAGGAGGACCCTGGCGTTTTGTGCAACCATTGGATCGTGGGATGAGTCTTTGAGCGCTCTGGATGACCCAAAAGCAGACGGTCAGGAGTTCTGGAACATCAGATGGTTTAAAGGTAGGCAGATATATTCTTTAAACCATATTTAAGCCCATTGCTTTTCCTTTGCATCATCAATGTGGTCCAGAAATGGAAGACATGTGTCATTTATTCTTTACTGGATCACAACATTTGACCTGATGCCAGGGAAACAAAGGGCTATCGTTTATTTTTGTTTTTCGATTGTCGCTTTTTTTGAACCATCAGGCGAACTTTGGAGAGGATACGGCCAGCTGTAAGGGGACGGAGGAGGCTGGATGTTTTTAACATCATGTGTGCAATCTATGAAGGTTGCACACTTGATGTTAAATTATTTTTTTAAAGCCTGATGGTCCAAAATATCTACTGCTTAGTGACCCTTTGTATCGCGGTCACACAGACTTTCGTATTGGCGTTGCACACCAGTTTCTTGCTCTTGCTGTGAGCAAGACACAGGTCATATCTCTAAGGAAGAAGAAAATTGCCAAGACTCTTTGGGTGCCAAAGAAAACAGGCACTTAATGGACAAGGAGGACCCTGGCGTTTTGAGCAACCATTGGATCGTGGGATGAGTCTTTGAGCGCTCTGGATGACCCAAAGGCAGACGGTCAGGAGTTCTGGAACATCAGATGGTTTAAAGGTAGGCAGATATATTCTTTAAACCATATTTAAGCCCATTGCTTTTCCTTTGCATCATCAATGTGGTCCAAAATGGAAGACATGTGTCATTTATTCTTTACTGGATCACAACATTTGACCTGATGCCAGGGAAACAAAGGGCTATCGTTTATTTTTGTTTTTCGATTGTCGCTTTTTTTTGAACCATCAGGCGAACTTTGGAGGGGATACGGCCAGCTGTAAGGGGACGGAGGAGGCTGGATGTTTTTAACATCATGTGTGCAATCTATGAAGGTTGCACACTTGATGTTAAATTATTTTTTTAAAGCATGATGGTCCAAAATATCTACTGCTTAGTGACCCTTTGTGTCGCGGTCACACAGATTTTCGTAATGGCGTTGCACACCAGTTTCTTGCTCTTGCTGTGAGCAAGAAACTGGTCATATCTCTAAGGAAGAAGAAAATTGCCAAGACTCTTTGGGTGCCAAAGAAGACAGGTACGAAATGGACAAGGAGGACCCTGGCATTTTGTGCAACCATTGGATCGTGGGATGAGTCTTTGAGCGCTCTGGATGACCCAAAGGCAGACGGTCAGGAGTTCTGGAAAATCAGATGGTTTAAAGGTAGGCAGATATATTCTTTAAACCATATTTAAGCCCATTGCTTTTCCTTTGCATCATCAATGTGGTCCAGAAATGGAAGACATGTGTCATTTATTCTTTACTGGATCACAACATTTGACCTGATGCCAGGGAAACAAAGGGCTATCGTTTATTTTTGTTTTTCGATTGTCGCTTTTTTTTAACCATCAGGCGGACTTTGGAGAGGATACGGCCAGCTGTAAGGGGACGGAGGAGGCTGGATGTTTTTAACATCATGTGTGCAATCTATGAAGGTTGCACACTTGATGTTAAATTGTTTTTTTAAAGCCTGATGGTCCAAAATATCTACTGCTTAGTGACCCTTTGTGTCGCGGTCACACAGACTTTCGTATTGGCGTTGCACACCAGTTTCTTGCTCTTGCTGTGCGCAAGAAACAGGTCCTATCTCTTAGGAAGACGAAAATTGCCAAGACTCTTTGGATGCAAGGGAAGAGAGGCACTTAATGGACAAGGAGGACCCTGGCGTTTTGTGCAACCATTGGATCGTGGGATGAGTCTTTGAGCGCTCTGGATGACCCAAAGGCAGACGGTCAGGAGTTCTGGAACATCAGATGGTTTAAAGGTAGGCAGATATATTCTTTAAACCATATTTAAGCCCATTGCTTTTCCTTTGCATCATCAATGTGGTCCAAAAAGGAAGACGTGTCATTTATTCTTTACTGGATCACAACATTTGACCTGATGCCAGGGAAACAAAGGGCTATCGTTTATTTTTGTTTCTCGATTGTCGCTTTTTTTGAACCATCAGGCGGACTTTGGAGAGGATACGGCCAGCTGTAAGGGGACGGAGGAGGCTGGATGTTTTCAACATCATGTGTGCAATCTGTGAAGGTTCCACACTTGATGTTAAATAAAATTTTTAAAGCCTGATGGTCCAAAATATCTACTGCTTAGTGACCCTTTGTGTCGTGGTCACAGAGACTTTTCGTATTGGCGTTGCACACCAGTTTCTTGCTCTTGCTGTGAGCAAGAAACAGGTCATATCTCTAAGGAAGAAGAAAATTGCCAAGACTCTTTGGGTGCCAAAGAAGACAGGCACGAAATGGACAAGGAGGACCCTGGCATTTTGAGCAACCATTGGATCGTGGGATGAGTCTTTGAGCGCTCTGGATGACCCAAAGGCAGACGGTCAGGAGTTCTGGAACATCAGATGGTTTAAAGGTAGGCAGATATATTCTTTAAACCATATTTAAGCCCATTGCTTTTCCTTTGCATCATCAATGTGGTCCAAAATGGAAGACATGTGTCATTTATTCTTTACTGGATCACAACATTTGACCTGATGCCAGGGAAACAAAGGGCTATCGTTTATTTTTGTTTTTCGATTGTCGCTTTTTTTGAACCATCAGGCGGACTTTGGAGAGGATACGGCCAGCTGTAAGGGGACGGAGGAGGCTGGATGTTTTTAACATCATGTGTGCAATCTATGAAGGTTGCACACTTGATGTTAAATAATTTTTTTAAAGCCTGATGGTCCAAAATATCTACTGCTTAGTGACCCTTTGTGTCGCGGTCACACAGATTTTCGTATTGGCGTTGCACACCAGTTTCTTGCTCTTGCTGTGAGCAAGAAACAGGTCATATCTCTAAGGAAGAAGAAAATTGCCAAGACTCTTTGGGTGCCAAAGAAGACAGGCACGAAATGGACAAGGAGGACCCTGGCATTTTGTGCAACCATTGGATCGTGGGATGAGTCTTTGAGCGCTCTGGATGACCCAAAGGCAGACGGTCAGGAGTTCTGGAACATCAGATGGTTTAAAGGTAGGCAGATATATTCTTTAAACCATATTTAAGCCCATTGCTTTTCCTTTGCATCATCAATGTGGTCCAGAAATGGAAGACATGTGTCATTTATTCTTTACTGGATCACAACATTTGACCTGATGCCAGGGAAACAAAGGGCTATTATTTATTTTCGTTTTTCGATTGTCGTTTTTTTTGAACCATCAGGCGGACTTTGGAGAGGATACGGCCAGCTGTAAGGGGACGGAGGAGGCTGGATGTTTTTAACATCATGTGTGCAATCTATGAAGGTTGCACACTTGATGTTAAATTATTTTTTTAAAGCCTGATGGTCCAAAATATCTACTGCTTAGTGACCCTTTGTGTCGCGGTCACACAGACTTTCGTATTGGCGTTGCACACCAGTTTCTTGCTCTTGCTGTGAGCAAGAAACAGGTCATATCTCTAAGGAAGAAGAAAATTGCCAAGACTCTTTGGGTGCCAAAGAAGACAGGCACTTAATGGACAAGGAGGACCCTGGCGTTTTGTGCAACCATTGGATCGTGGGATGAGTCTTTGAGCGCTCTGGATGACCCAAAGGCAGACGGTCAGGAGTTCTGGAACATCAGATGGTTTAAAGGTAGGCAGATATATTCTTTAAACCATATTTAAGCCCATTGCTTTTCCTTTGCATCATCAATGTGGTCCAAAATGGAAGACATGTGTCATTTATTCTTTACTGGATCACAACATTTGACCTGATGCCAGGGAAACAAAGGGCTATCGTTTATTTTTGTTTTTCGATTGTCGCTTTTTTTGAACCATCAGGCGGACTTTGGAGAGGATACGGCCAGCTGTAAGGGGACGGAGGAGGCTGGATGTTTTTAACATCATGTGTGCAATCTATGAAGGTTGCACACTTGATGTTAAATTATTTTTTTAAAGCCTGATGGTCCAAAATATCTACTGCTTAGTGACCCTTTGTGTCGCGGTCACACAGATTTTCGTATTGGCGTTGCACACCAGTTTCTTGCTCTTGCTGTGAGCAAGAAACAGGTCATATCTCTAAGGAAGAAGAAAATTGCCAAGACTCTTTGGGTGCCAAAGAAGACAGGCACGAAATGGACAAGGAGGACCCTGGCATTTTGTGCAACCATTGGATCGTGGGATGAGTCTTTGAGCGCTCTGGATGACCCAAAGGCAGACGGTCAGGAGTTCTGGAACATCAGATGGTTTAAAGGTAGGCAGATATATTCTTTAAACCATATTTAAGCCCATTGCTTTTCCTTTGCATCATCAATGTGGTCCAGAAATGGAAGACATGTGTCATTTATTCTTTACTGGATCACAACATTTGACCTGATGCCAGGGAAACAAAGGGCTATGGTTTATTTTTGTTTTTCGATTGTCGCTTTTTTTGAACCATCAGGCGGACTTTGGAGAGGATACGGCCAGCTGTAAGGGGACGGAGGAGGCTGGATGTTTTTAACATCATGTGTGCAATCTGTGAAGGTTCCACACTTGATGTTAAATAAAATTCTTAAAGCCTGATGGTCCAAAATATCTACTGCTTAGTGACCCTTTGTGTCGTGGTCACAGAGACTTTTCGTATTGGCGTTGCACACCAGTTTCTTGCTCTTGCTGTGAGCAAGAAACAGGTCATATCTCTAAGGAAGAAGAAAATTGCCAAGACTCTTTGGGTGCCAAAGCAGACAGGCACGAAATGGTCAAGGAGGACCCTGGCGTTTTGAGCAACCATTGGATCGTGGGATGAGTCTTTGAGCGCTCTGGATGACCCAAAGGCAGACGGTCAGGAGTTCTGGAACATCAGATGGTTTAAAGGTAGGCAGATATATTCTTTAAACCATATTTAAGCCCATTGCTTTTCCTTTGCATCATCAATGTGGTCCAAAATGGAAGACATGTGTCATTTATTCTTTACTGGATCACAACATTTGACCTGATGCCAGGGAAACAAAGGGCTATCATTTATTTTTGTTTTTCGATTGTCGCTTTTTTTGAACCATCAGGCGGACTTTGGAGAGGATACGGCCAGCTGTAAGGGGACGGAGGAGGCTGGATGTTTTTAACATCATGTGTGCAATCTATGAAGGTTGCACACTTGATGTTAAATTATTTTTTTAAAGCCTGATGGTCCAAAATATCTACTGCTTAGTGACCCTTTGTGTCGCGGTCACACAGATTTTCGTATTGGCGTTGCACACCAGTTTCTTGCTCTTGCTGTGAGCAAGAAACAGGTCATATCTCTAAGGAAGAAGAAAATTGCCAAGACTCTTTGGGTGCCAAAGAAGACAGGCACGAAATGGACAAGGAGGACCCTGGCATTTTGTGCAACCATTGGATCGTGGGATGAGTCTTTGAGCGCTCTGGATGACCCAAAGGCAGACGGTCAGGAGTTCTGGAACATCAGATGGTTTAAAGGTAGGCAGATATATTCTTTAAACCATATTTAAGCCCATTGCTTTTCCTTTGCATCATCAATGTGGTCCAGAAATGGAAGACATGTGTCATTTATTCTTTACTGGATCACAACATTTGACCTGATGCCAGGGAAACAAAGGGCTATTATTTATTTTCGTTTTTCGATTGTCGTTTTTTTTGAACCATCAGGCGGACTTTGGAGAGGATACGGCCAGCTGTAAGGGGACGGAGGAGGCTGGATGTTTTTAACATCATGTGTGCAATCTATGAAGGTTGCACACTTGATGTTAAATTATTTTTTTAAAGCCTGATGGTCCAAAATATCTACTGCTTAGTGACCCTTTGTGTCGCGGTCACACAGACTTTCGTATTGGCGTTGCACACCAGTTTCTTGCTCTTGCTGTGAGCAAGAAACAGGTCATATCTCTAAGGAAGAAGAAAATTGCCAAGACTCTTTGGGTGCCAAAGAAGACAGGCACTTAATGGACAAGGAGGACCCTGGCGTTTTGTGCAACCATTGGATCGTGGGATGAGTCTTTGAGCGCTCTGGATGACCCAAAGGCAGACGGTCAGGAGTTCTGGAACATCAGATGGTTTAAAGGTAGGCAGATATATTCTTTAAACCATATTTAAGCCCATTGCTTTTCCTTTGCATCATCAATGTGGTCCAAAATGGAAGACATGTGTCATTTATTCTTTACTGGATCACAACATTTGACCTGATGCCAGGGAAACAAAGGGCTATCGTTTATTTTTGTTTTTCGATTGTCGCTTTTTTTGAACCATCAGGCGGACTTTGGAGAGGATACGGCCAGCTGTAAGGGGACGGAGGAGGCTGGATGTTTTTAACATCATGTGTGCAATCTATGAAGGTTGCACACTTGATGTTAAATTATTTTTTTAAAGCCTGATGGTCCAAAATATCTACTGCTTAGTGACCCTTTGTGTCGCGGTCACACAGATTTTCGTATTGGCGTTGCACACCAGTTTCTTGCTCTTGCTGTGAGCAAGAAACAGGTCATATCTCTAAGGAAGAAGAAAATTGCCAAGACTCTTTGGGTGCCAAAGAAGACAGGCACGAAATGGACAAGGAGGACCCTGGCATTTTGTGCAACCATTGGATCGTGGGATGAGTCTTTGAGCGCTCTGGATGACCCAAAGGCAGACGGTCAGGAGTTCTGGAACATCAGATGGTTTAAAGGTAGGCAGATATATTCTTTAAACCATATTTAAGCCCATTGCTTTTCCTTTGCATCATCAATGTGGTCCAGAAATGGAAGACATGTGTCATTTATTCTTTACTGGATCACAACATTTGACCTGATGCCAGGGAAACAAAGGGCTATCGTTTATTTTTGTTTTTCGATTGTCGCTTTTTTTGAACCATCAGGCGGACTTTGGAGAGGATACGGCCAGCTGTAAGGGGACGGAGGAGGCTGGATGTTTTTAACATCATGTGTGCAATCTGTGAAGGTTCCACACTTGATGTTAAATAAAATTTTTAAAGCCTGATGGTCCAAAATATCTACTGCTTAGTGACCCTTTGTGTCGCGGTCACACAGATTTTCGTATTGGCATTGCACACCAGTTTCTTGCTCTTGCTGTGAGAAAGAAACAGGTCATATCTCTAAAGAAGAAGAAAATTGCCAAGACTCTTTGGGTGCCAAAGAAGACAGGCACTTAATGGACAAGGAGGACCCTGGCGTTTTGTGCAACCATTGGATCGTGGGATGAGTCTTTGAGCGCTCTGGATGACCCAAAAGCAGACGGTCAGGAGTTCTGGAACATCAGATGGTTTAAAGGTAGGCAGATATATTCTTTAAACCATATTTAAGCCCATTGCTTTTCCTTTGCATCATCAATGTGGTCCAGAAATGGAAGACATGTGTCATTTATTCTTTACTGGATCACAACATTTGACCTGATGCCAGGGAAACAAAGGGCTATCGTTTATTTTTGTTTTTCGATTGTCGCTTTTTTTGAACCATCAGGCGAACTTTGGAGAGGATACGGCCAGCTGTAAGGGGACGGAGGAGGCTGGATGTTTTTAACATCATGTGTGCAATCTATGAAGGTTGCACACTTGATGTTAAATTATTTTTTTAAAGCCTGATGGTCCAAAATATCTACTGCTTAGTGACCCTTTGTATCGCGGTCACACAGACTTTCGTATTGGCGTTGCACACCAGTTTCTTGCTCTTGCTGTGAGCAAGACACAGGTCATATCTCTAAGGAAGAAGAAAATTGCCAAGACTCTTTGGGTGCCAAAGAAAACAGGCACTTAATGGACAAGGAGGACCCTGGCGTTTTGAGCAACCATTGGATCGTGGGATGAGTCTTTGAGCGCTCTGGATGACCCAAAGGCAGACGGTCAGGAGTTCTGGAACATCAGATGGTTTAAAGGTAGGCAGATATATTCTTTAAACCATATTTAAGCCCATTGCTTTTCCTTTGCATCATCAATGTGGTCCAAAATGGAAGACATGTGTCATTTATTCTTTACTGGATCACAACATTTGACCTGATGCCAGGGAAACAAAGGGCTATCGTTTATTTTTGTTTTTCGATTGTCGCTTTTTTTTGAACCATCAGGCGAACTTTGGAGGGGATACGGCCAGCTGTAAGGGGACGGAGGAGGCTGGATGTTTTTAACATCATGTGTGCAATCTATGAAGGTTGCACACTTGATGTTAAATTATTTTTTTAAAGCATGATGGTCCAAAATATCTACTGCTTAGTGACCCTTTGTGTCGCGGTCACACAGATTTTCGTAATGGCGTTGCACACCAGTTTCTTGCTCTTGCTGTGAGCAAGAAACTGGTCATATCTCTAAGGAAGAAGAAAATTGCCAAGACTCTTTGGGTGCCAAAGAAGACAGGCACGAAATGGACAAGGAGGACCCTGGCATTTTGAGCAACCATTGGATCGTGGGATGAGTCTTTGAGCGCTCTGGATGACCCAAAGGCAGACGGTCAGGAGTTCTGGAACATCAGATGGTTTAAAGGTAGGCAGATATATTCTTTAAACCATATTTAAGCCCATTGCTTTTTCTTTGCATCATCAATGTGGTCCAAAATGGAAGACATGTGTCATTTATTCTTTACTGGATCACAACATTTGACCTGATGCCAGGGAAACAAAGGGCTATCGTTTATTTTTGTTTTTCGATTGTCGTTTTTGTTGAACCATCAGGCGAACTTTGGAGAGGATACGGCCGGCTGTAAGGGGACGGAGGAGGCTGGATGTTTTTAACATCATGTGTGCAATCTATGAAGGTTGCACACTTGATGTTAAATTATTTTTTTAAAGCCTGATGGTCCAAAATATCTACTGCTTAGTGACCCTTTGTATCGCGGTCACACAGACTTTCGTATTGGCGTTGCACACCAGTTTCTTGCTCTTGCTGTGAGCAAGAAACAGGTCATATCTCTAAGGAAGAAGAAATTTGCCAAGACTCTTTGGGTGCCAAAGAAGACAGGCACTTAATGGACAAGGAGGACCCTGGCGTTTTGTGCAACCATTGGATCGTGGGATGAGTCTTTGAGCGCTCTGGATGGCCCAAAAGCAGACAGTCAGGAGTTCTGGAACATCAGATGGTTTAAAGGTAGGCAGATATATTCTTTAAACCATATTTAAGCCCATTGCTTTTCCTTTGCATCATCAATGTGGTCCAGAAAAGGAAGACATGTGTCATTTATTCTTTACTGGATCACAACATTTGACCTGATGCCAGGGAAACAAAGGGCTATCGTTTATTTTTGTTTTTCGATTGTCGCTTTTTTTGAACCATCAGGCGGACTTTGGAGAGGATACGGCCAGCTGTAAGGGGACGGAGGAGGCTGGATGTTTTTAACATCATGTGTGCAATCTATGAAGGTTGCACACTTGATGTTAAATTGTTTTTTTAAAGCCTGATGGTCCAAAATATCTACTGCTTAGTGACCCTTTGTGTCGCGGTCACACAGATTTTCGTATTGGCATTGCACACCAGTTTCTTGCTCTTGCTGTAAGAAAGAAACAGGTCATATCTCTAAGGAAGAAGAAAATTGCCAAGACTCTTTGGGTGCCAAAGAAGACAGGCACTTAATGGACAAGGAGGACCCTGGCGTTTTGTGCAACCATTGGATCGTGGGATGAGTCTTTGAGCGCTCTGGATGACCCAAAGGCAGACGGTCAGGAGTTCTGGAACATCAGATGGTTTAAAGGTAGGCAGATATATTCTTTAAACCATATTTAAGCCCATTGCTTTTCCTTTGCATCATCAATGTGGTCCAAAATGGAAGACATGTGTCATTTATTCTTTACTGGATCACAACATTTGACCTGATGCCAGGGAAACAAAGGGCTATCGTTTATTTTTGTTTTTCGATTGTCGCTTTTTTTTGAACCATCAGGCGAACTTTGGAGAGGATACGGCCAGCTGTAAGGGGACGGAGGAGGCTGGATGTTTTTAACATCATGTGTGCAATCTATGAAGGTTGCACACTTGATGTTAAATTATTTTTTTAAAGCCTGATGGTCCAAAATATCTACTGCTTAGTGACCCTTTGTATCGCGGTCACACAGACTTTCGTATTGGCGTTGCACACCAGTTTCTTGCTCTTGCTGTGAGCAAGAAACAGGTCATATCTCTAAGGAAGAAGAAAATTGCCAAGACTCTTTGGGTGCCAAAGAAGACAGGCACTTAATGGACAAGGAGGACCCTGGCGTTTTGTGCAACCATTGGATCGTGGGATGAGTCTTTGAGCACTCTGGATGACCCAAAGGCAGACGGTCAGGAGTTCTGGAACATCAGATGGTTTAAAGGTAGGCAGATATATTCTTTAATCCATATTTAAGCCCATTGCTTTTCCTTTGCATCATCAATGTGGTCCAGAAATGGAAGACATGTGTCATTTATTCTTTACTGGATCACAACATTTGACCTGATGCCAAGGAAACAAAGGGCTATCATTTATTTTCGTTTTTCGATTGTCGTTTTTTTTTTAACCATCAGGCGGACTTTGGAGAGGATACGGCCAGCTGTAAGGGGACGGAGGAGGCTGGATGTTTTTAACATCATGTGTGCAATCTATGAAGGTTGCACACTTGATGTTAAATTATTTTTTTAAAGCCTGATGGTCCAAAATATCTACTGCTTAGTGACCCTTTGTGTCGCGGTCACACAGATTTTCGTATTGGCGTTGCACACCAGTTTCTTGCTCTTGCTGTGAGCAAGAAACAGGTCATATCTCTAAGGAAGAATAAAATTGCCAAGACTCTTTGGGTGCCAAAGAAGACAGGCACGAAATGGACAAGGAGGACCCTGGCATTTTGTGCAACCATTGGATCGTGGGATGAGTCTTTGAGCGCTCTGGATGACCCAAAGGCAGACGGTCAGGAGTTCTGGAACAACAGATGGTTTAAAGGTAGGCAGATATATTCTTTAAACCATATTTAAGCCCATTGCTTTTCCTTTGCATCATCAATGTGGTCCAGAAATGGAAGACATGTGTCATTTATTCTTTACTGGATCACAACATTTGACCTGATGCCAGGGAAACAAAGGGTTATCGTTTATTTTTGTTTTTCGATTGTCGCTTTTTTTGAACCATCAGGCGGACTTTGGAGAGGATACGGCCAGCTGTAAGGGGACGGAGGAGGCTGGATGTTTTTAACATCATGTGTGCAATCTGTAAAGGTTCCACACTTGATGTTAAATAAAATTTTTAAAGCCTAATGGTCCAAAATATCTACTGCTTAGTGACCCTTTGTGTCGTGGTCACAGAGACTTTTCGTATTGGCGTTGCACACCAGTTTCTTGCTCTTGCTGTGCGCAAGAAACAGGTCATATCTCTTAGGAAGAAGAAAATTGCCAAGACTCTTTGGGTGCCAAAGAAGACAGGCACGAAATGGACAAGGAGGACCCTGGCATTTTGAGCAACCATTGGATCGTGGGATGAGTCTTTGAGCGCTCTGGATGACCCAAAGGCAGACGGTCAGGAGTTCTGGAACATCAGATGGTTTAAAGGTAGGCAGATAAATTCTTTAAACAATATTTATGTTCATTGCTTTTTTCTCTTGCATCATCAATGTGATCCAGAAATGGAAGACTTGTCATTTATTCTTTACTGGATCACAACATTTGACCTGATGCCAGGGAAACAAAGGGCTATCGTTTATTTTTGTTTTTCGATTGTCGCTTTTTTTGAACCATCAGGCGGACTTTGGAGAGGATACGGACAGCTGTAAGGGGACGGAGGAGGCTGGATGTTTTTAACATCATGTGTGCAATCTATGAAGGTTGCACACTTGATGTTAAATTAATTTTTTAAAGCCTGATGGTCCAAAATATCTACTGCTTAGTGACCCTTTGTATCGCGGTCACACAGACTTTCGTATTGGCGTTGCACACCAGTTTCTTGCTCTTGCTGTGAGCAAGAAACAGGTCATATCTCTAAGGAAGAAGAAAATTGCCAAGACTCTTTGGGTGCCAAAGAAGACAGGCACTTAATGGACAAGGAGGACCCTGGCGTTTTGTGCAACCATTGGATCGTGGGATGAGTCTTTGAGCGCTCTGGATGACCCAAAGGCAGACGGTCAGGAGTTCTGGAACATCAGATGGTTTAAAGGTAGGCAGATATATTCTTTAATCCATATTTAAGCCCATTGCTTTTCCTTTGCATCATCAATGTGGTCCAGAAATGGAAGACATGTGTCATTTATTCTTTACTGGATCACAACATTTGACCTGATGCCAGGGAAAGAAAGGGCTATCATTTATTTTCGTTTTTCGGTTGTCGTTTTTTTTTGAACCATCAGGCGGACTTTGGAGAGGATAGGGCCAGCTGTAAGGGGACGGAGGAGGCTGGATGTTTTTAACTTCATGTGTGCAATCTGTGAAGGTTCCACACTTGATGTTAAATAAAATTTTTAAAGCCTGATGGTCCAAAATATCTACTGCTTAGTGACCCTTTGTGTTGCGGTCACACAGACTTTCGTATTGGCGTTGCACACCAGTTTCTTGCTCTTGCTGTGAGCAAGAAACAGGTCATATCTCTAAGGAAGAAGAAAATTGCCAAGACTCTTTGGGTGCCAAAGAAGACAGGCACGAAATGGTCAAGGAGGACCCTGGCATTTTGAGCAACCATTGGATCGTGGGATGAGTCTTTGAGCGCTCTGGATGACCCAAAGGCAGACGGTCAGGAGTTCTGGAACATCAGATGGTTTAAAGGTAGGCAGATATATTCTTTAAACCATATTTAAGCCCATTGCTTTTCCTTTGCATCATCAATGTGGTCCAGAAATGGAAGACATGTGTCATTTATTCTTTACTGGATCACAACATTTGACCTGATGCCAGGGAAACAAAGGGCTATCATTTATTTTCGTTTTTCGATTGTCGTTTTTTTTTGAACCATCAGGCGGACTTTGGAGAGGATACGGCCAGCTGTAAGGGGACGGAGGAGGCTGGATGTTTTTAACATCATGTGTGCAATCTGTGAAGGTTCCAAACTTGATGTTAAATAAAATTTTTAAAGCCTGATGGTCCAAAATATCTACTGCTTAGTGACCCTTTGTGTTGCGGTCACACAGACTTTCGTATTGGCGTTGCACACCAGTTTCTTGCTCTTGCTGTGAGCAAGAAACAGGTCATATCTCTAAGGAAGAAGAAAATTGCCAAGACTCTTTGGGTGCCAAAGCAGACAGGCACGAAATGGTCAAGGAGGACCCTGGCGTTTTGAGCAACCATTGGATCGTGGGATGAGTCTTTGAGCGCTCTGGATGACCCAAAGGCAGACGGTCAGGAGTTCTGGAACATCAGATGGTTTAAAGGTAGGCAGATATATTCTTTAATCCATATTTAAGCCCATTGCTTTTCCTTTGCATCATCAATGTGGTCCAGAAATGGAAGACATGTGTCATTTATTCTTTACTGGATCACAACATTTGACCTGATGCCAGGGAAACAAAGGGCTATCATTTATTTTCGTTTTTCGATTGTCGTTTTTTTTTGAACCATCAGGCGGACTTTGGAGAGGATACGGCCAGCTGTAAGGGGACGGAGGAGGCTGGATGTTTTTAACATCATGTGTGCAATCTGTGAAGGTTCCACACTTGATGTTAAATAAAATTTTTAAAGCCTGATGGTCCAAAATATCTACTGCTTAGTGACCCTTTGTGTCGTGGTCACAGAGTCTTTTCGTATTGGCGTTGCACACCAGTTTCTTGCTCTTGCTGTGAGCAAGACACAGGTCATATCTCTAAGGAAGAAGAAAATTGCCAAGACTCTTTGGGTGCCAAAGAAGACAGGCACGAAATGGACAAGGAGGACCCTGGCATTTTTTGCAACCATTGGATCGTGGGATGAGTCTTTGAGCGCTCTGGATGACCCAAAGGCAGACGGTCAGGAGTTCTGGCACATCAGATGGTTTAAAGGTAGGCAGATAAATTCTTTAAACAATATTTATGTTCATTGCTTTTTTCTCTTGCATCATCAATGTGATCCAGAAATGGAAGACTTGTCATTTATTCTTTACTGGATCACAACATTTGACCTGATGCCAGGGAAAGAAAGGGCTATCATTTATTTTCGTTTTTCGATTGTCGTTTTTTTTGAACCATCAGGCGGACTTTGGAGAGGATACGGCCAGCTGTAAGGGGACGGAGGAGGCTGGATGTTTTTAACATCATGTGTGCAATCTATGAAGGTTGCACACTTGATGTTAAATTGTTTTTTTAAAGCCTGATGGTCCAAAATATCTACTGCTTAGTGACCCTTTGTGTCGCGGTCACACAGACTTTCGTATTGGCGTTGCACACCAGTTTCTTGCTCTTGCTGTGCGCAAGAAACAGGTCCTATCTCTTAGGAAGAAGAAAATTGCCAAGACTCTTTGGATGCAAGGGAAGAGAGGCACTTAATGGACAAGGAGGACCCTGGCGTTTTGTGCAACCATTGGATCGTGGGATGAGTCTTTGAGCGCTCTGGATGACCCAAAGGCAGACGGTCAGGAGTTCTGGAACATCAGATGGTTTAAAGGTAGGCAGATATATTCTTTAAACCATATTTAAGCCCATTGCTTTTCCTTTGCATCATCAATGTGGTCCAAAAAGGAAGACGTGTCATTTATTCTTTACTGGATCACAACATTTGACCTGATGCCAGGGAAACAAAGGGCTATCGTTTATTTTTGTTTCTCGATTGTCGCTTTTTTTGAACCATCAGGCGGACTTTGGAGAGGATACGGCCAGCTGTAAGGGGACGGAGGAGGCTGGATGTTTTCAACATCATGTGTGCAATCTGTGAAGGTTCCACACTTGATGTTAAATAAAATTTTTAAAGCCTGATGGTCCAAAATATCTACTGCTTAGTGACCCTTTGTGTCGTGGTCACAGAGACTTTTCGTATTGGCGTTGCACACCAGTTTCTTGCTCTTGCTGTGAGCAAGAAACAGGTCATATCTCTAAGGAAGAAGAAAATTGCCAAGACTCTTTGGGTGCCAAAGAAGACAGGCACGAAATGGACAAGGAGGACCCTGGCATTTTGAGCAACCATTGGATCGTGGGATGAGTCTTTGAGCGCTCTGGATGACCCAAAGGCAGACGGTCAGGAGTTCTGGAACATCAGATGGTTTAAAGGTAGGCAGATATATTCTTTAAACCATATTTAAGCCCATTGCTTTTCCTTTGCATCATCAATGTGGTCCAAAATGGAAGACATGTGTCATTTATTCTTTACTGGATCACAACATTTGACCTGATGCCAGGGAAACAAAGGGCTATCGTTTATTTTTGTTTTTCGATTGTCGCTTTTTTTGAACCATCAGGCGGACTTTGGAGAGGATACGGCCAGCTGTAAGGGGACGGAGGAGGCTGGATGTTTTTAACATCATGGGGCACATTTACTTACCCGGCCCATTCGCGATCCAGCGGCGCGTTCTCTGCACAGGATTCGGGTCCGGCTGGGATTTAAGATGGTAGTTCCTCCGCCGTCCACCAGGTGGCGCTGCAGCGCCGAAAATAATCTTAACGCCCCGGAATGCACCATCCCATAGAAGGTGAAGGTGAGCGCTCCCCAAGCGACACATTTTCGGTTTTTAAATGCGGCGGTTTTTCCGAATACGTCGGGTTTTCGTTCGGCCACGCCCCCCCGATTTCTGTCGCGCGCATGCCGGCCCCGATGCGCCACAATCCAATCGCGTGCGCCAAAAACCCGGGGCAATTCATGTACAAGCGGCGCAAATCGGAAATATTCGGGTAACACGTCGGGAAAACGCGAATCGGGCCCTTAGTAAATGACCCCCCATGTGTGCAATCTATGAAGGTTGCACACTTGATGTTAAATTATTTTTTTAAAGCCTGATAGTCCAAAATATCTACTGCTTAGTGACCCTTTGTGTCGCGGTCACACAGACTTTCGTATTGGCGTTGCACACCAGTTTCTTGCTCTTGCTGTGAGCAAGAAACAGGTCATATCTCTAAGGAAGAAGAAAATTGCCAAGACTCTTTGGGTGCCAAAGAAGACAGGCACGAAATGGACAAGGAGGACCCTGGCATTTTGTGCAACCATTGGATCGTGGGATGAGTCTTTGAGCGCTCTGGATGACCCAAAGGCAGACGGTCAGGAGTTCTGGAACATCAGATGGTTTAAAGGTAGGCAGATATATTCTTTAAACCATATTTAAGCCCATTGCTTTTCCTTTGCATCATCAATGTGGTCCAAAATGGAAGACATGTGTCATTTATTCTTTACTGGATCACAACATTTGACCTGATGCCAGGGAAACAAAGGGCTATTATTTATTTTCGTTTTTCGATTGTCGTTTTTTTTGAACCATCAGGCGGACTTTGGAGAGGATACGGCCAGCTGTAAGGGGACGGAGGAGGCTGGATGTTTTTAACATCATGTGTGCAATCTATGAAGGTTGCACACTTGATGTTAAATTATTTTTTTAAAGCCTGATGGTCCAAAATATCTACTGCTTAGTGACCCTTTGTGTCGCGGTCACACAGACTTTCGTATTGGCGTTGCACACCAGTTTCTTGCTCTTGCTGTGAGCAAGAAACAGGTCATATCTCTAAGAAAAAAGAAAATTGCCAAGACTCTTTGGGTGCCAAAGAAGACAGGCACTTAATGGACAAAAAGGAAGACGTGTCATTTATTCTTTACTGGATCACAACATTTGACCTGATGCCAGGGAAACAAAGGGCTATCGTTTATTTTTGTTTCTCGATTGTCGCTTTTTTTGAACCATCAGGCGGACTTTGGAGAGGATACGGCCAGCTGTAAGGGGACGGAGGAGGCTGGATGTTTTTAACATCATGTGTGCAATCTGTGAAGGTTCCACACTTGATGTTAAATAAAATTCTTAAAGCCTGATGGTCCAAAATATCTACTGCTTAGTGACCCTTTGTGTCGTGGTCACAGAGACTTTTCGTATTGGCGTTGCACACCAGTTTCTTGCTCTTGCTGTGAGCAAGAAACAGGTCATATCTCTAAGGAAGAAGAAAATTGCCAAGACTCTTTGGGTGCCAAAGAAGACAGGCACTTAATGGACAAGGAGGACCCTGGCGTTTTGTGCAACCATTGGATCGAGGGATGAGTCTTTGAGCGCTCTGGATGACCCAAAGGCAGACGGTCAGGAGTTCTGGAACATCAGATGGTTTAAAGGTAGGCAGATATATTCTTTAAACCATATTTAAGCCCATTGCTTTTCCTTTGCATCATCAATGTGGTCCAAAATGGAAGACATGTGTCATTTATTCTTTACTGGATCACAACATTTGACCTGATGCCAGGGAAACAAAGGGCTATCGTTTATTTTTGTTTTTCGATTGTCGCTTTTTTTGAACCATCAGGCGGACTTTGGAGAGGATACGGCCAGCTGTAAGGGGACGGAGGAGGCTGGATGTTTTTAACATCATGTGTGCAATCTATGAAGGTTGCACACTTGATGTTAAATTATTTTTTTAAAGCCTGATGGTCCAAAATATCTACTGCTTAGTGACCCTTTGTGTCGCGGTCACACAGATTTTCGTATTGGCGTTGCACACCAGTTTCTTGCTCTTGCTGTGAGCAAGAAACAGGTCATATCTCTAAGGAAGAAGAAAATTGCCAAGACTCTTTGGGTGCCAAAGAAGACAGGCACGAAATGGACAAGGAGGACCCTGGCATTTTGTGCAACCATTGGATCGTGGGATGAGTCTTTGAGCGCTCTGGATGACCCAAAGGCAGACGGTCAGGAGTTCTGGAACATCAGATGGTTTAAAGGTAGGCAGATATATTCTTTAAACCATATTTAAGCCCATTGCTTTTCCTTTGCATCATCAATGTGGTCCAGAAATGGAATACATGTGTCATTTATTCTTTACTGGATCACAATATTTGACCTGAAGCCAGGGAAACAAAGGGCTATTATTTATTTTCGTTTTTCGATTGTCGTTTTTTTTGAACCATCAGGCGGACTTTGGAGAGGATACGGCCAGCTGTAAGGGGACGGAGGAGGCTGGATGTTTTTAACATCATGTGTGCAATCTGTGTAGGTTCCACACTTGATGTTAAATAAAATTTTTAAAGCCTGATGGTCCAAAATATCTACTGCTTAGTGACCCTTTGTGTCGTGGTCACAGAGACTTTTCGTATTGGCGTTGCACACCAGTTTCTTGCTCTTGCTGTGAGCAAGAAACAGGTCATATCTCTAAGGAAGAAGAAAATTGCCAAGACTCTTTGGGTGCCAAAGAAGACAGGCACGAAATGGACAAGGAGGACCCTGGCATTTTGAGCAACCATTGGATCGTGGGATGAGTCTTTGAGCGCTCTGGATGACCCAAAGGCAGACGGTCAGGAGTTCTGGAACATCAGATGGTTTAAAGGTAGGCAGATATATTCTTTAAACCATATTTAAGCCCATTGCTTTTCCTTTGCATCATCAATGTGGTCCAAAATGGAAGACATGTGTCATTTATTCTTTACTGGATCACAACATTTGACCTGATGCCAGGGAAACAAAGGGCTATCGTTTATTTTTGTTTTTCGATTGTCGCTTTTGTTGAACCATCAGGCGAACTTTGGAGAGGATACGGCCGGCTGTAAGGGGACGGAGGAGGCTGGATGTTTTTAACATCATGTGTGCAATCTATGAAGGTTGCACACTTGATGTTAAATTATTTTTTTAAAGCCTGATGGTCCAAAATATCTACTGCTTAGTGACCCTTTGTATCGCGGTCACACAGACTTTCGTATTGGCGTTGCACACCAGTTTCTTGCTCTTGCTGTGAGCAAGAAACAGGTCATATCTCTAAGGAAAAAGAAAATTGCCAAGACTCTTTGGGTGTCAAATAAGACAGGCACTTAATGGACAAGAAGGACCCTGGCGTTTTGTGCAACCATTGGATCGTGGGATGAGTCTTTGAGCGCTCTGGATGACCCAAAGGCAGACGGTCAGGAGTTCTGGAACATCAGATGGTTTAAAGGTAAGCAGATATATTATTTAATCCATATTTAAGCCCATTGCTTTTCCCTTGCATCATCAATGTGGTCCAGAAATGGAGGACATGTGTCATTTATTCTTTACTGGATCACAACATTTGACCTGCTGCCAGGGAAACAAAGGGCTATCATTTATTTTCGTTTTTCGATTGTCGTTTTTTTTGAACCATCAGGCGGACTTTGGAGAGAATACGGCCAGCTGTAAGGGGACGGCGGAGGCTGGATGTTTTTAACATCATGTGTGCAATCTATGAAGGTTGCACACTTGATGTTAAATTATTTTTTTAAAGCCTGATGGTCCAAAATATCAACTGCTTAGTGACCCTTTGTGTCGCGGTCACACAGATTTTCGTATTGGCGTTGCACACCAGTTTCTTGCTCTTGCTGTGAGCAAGAAACAGGTCATATCTCTAAGTAAGAAGAAAATTGCCAAGACTCTTTGGATGCAAGGGAAGAGAGACACTTAATGGACAAGGAGGACCCTGGCGTTTTGTGCAACCATTGGATCGTGGGATGAGTCTTTGAGCGCTCTGGATGACCCAAAGGCAGACGGTCAGGAGTTCTGGAACATCAGATGGTTTAAAGGTAGGCAGATATATTCTTTAAACCATATTTAAGCACATTGCTTTTCCTTTGCATCATCAATGTGGTCCAAAAAGGAAGACGTGTCATTTATTCTTTACTGGATCACAACATTTGACCTGATACCAGGGAAACAAAGGGCTATCGTTTATTTTTGTTTCTCGATTGTCGCTTTTTTTGAACCATCAGGCGGACTTTGGAGAGGATACGGCCAGCTGTAAGGGGACGGAGGAGGCTGGATGTTTTTAACATCATGTGTGCAATCTGTGAAGGTTCCACACTTGATGTTAAATAAAATTCTTAAAGCCTGATGGTCCAAAATATCTACTGCTTAGTGACCCTTTGTGTCGTGGTCACAGAGACTTTTCGTATTGGCGTTGCACACCAGTTTCTTGCTCTTGCTGTGAGCAAGAAACAGGTTATATCTCTAAGGAAGAAGAAAATTGCCAAGACTCTTTGGGTGCCAAAGAAGACAGGCACTTAATGGACAAGGAGGACCCTGGCGTTTTGTGCAACCATTGGATCGAGGGATGAGTCTTTGAGCGCTCTGGATGACCCAAAGGCAGACGGTCAGGAGTTCTGGAACATCAGATGGTTTAAAGGTAGGCAGATATATTCTTTAAACCATATTTAAGCCCATTGCTTTTCCTTTGCATTATCAATGTGGTCCAAAATGGAAGACATGTGTCATTTATTCTTTACTGGATCACAACATTTGACCTGATGCCAGGGAAACAAAGGGCTATCGTTTATTTTTGTTTTTCGATTGTCGCTTTTTTTGAACCATCAGGCGGACTTTGGAGAGGATACGGCCAGCTGTAAGGGGACGGAGGAGGCTGGATGTTTTTAACATCATGTGTGCAATCTATGAAGGTTGCACACTTGATGTTAAATTATTTTTTTTAAGCCTGATGGTCCAAAATATCTACTGCTTAGTGACCCTTTGTGTCGCGGTCACACAGATTTTCGTATTGGCGTTGCACACCAGTTTCTTGCTCTTGCTGTGAGCAAGAAACAGGTCATATCTCTAAGGAAGAAGAAATTTGCCAAGACTCTTTGGGTGCCAAAGAAGACAGGCACTTAATGGACAAGGAGGACCCTGGCGTTTTGTGCAACCATTGGATCGTGGGATGAGTCTTTGAGCGCTCTGGATGGCCCAAAAGCAGACAGTCAGGAGTTCTGGAACATCAGATGGTTTAAAGGTAGGCAGATATATTCTTTAAACCATATTTAAGCCCATTGCTTTTCCTTTGCATCATCAATGTGGTCCAGAAAAGGAAGACATGTGTCATTTATTCTTTACTGGATCACAACATTTGACCTGATGCCAGGGAAACAAAGGGCTATCGTTTATTTTTGTTTTTCGATTGTCGCTTTTTTTGAACCATCAGGCGGACTTTGGAGAGGATACGGCCAGCTGTAAGGGGACGGAGGAGGCTGGATGTTTTTAACATCATGTGTGCAATCTATGAAGGTTGCACACTTGATGTTAAATTGTTTTTTTAAAGCCTGATGGTCCAAAATATCTACTGCTTAGTGACCCTTTGTGTCGCGGTCACACAGATTTTCGTATTGGCATTGCACACCAGTTTCTTGCTCTTGCTGTAAGAAAGAAACAGGTCATATCTCTAAGGAAGAAGAAAATTGCCAAGACTCTTTGGGTGCCAAAGAAGACAGGCACTTAATGGACAAGGAGGACCCTGGCGTTTTGTGCAACCATTGGATCGTGGGATGAGTCTTTGAGCGCTCTGGATGACCCAAAGGCAGACGGTCAGGAGTTCTGGAACATCAGATGGTTTAAAGGTAGGCAGATATATTCTTTAAACCATATTTAAGCCCATTGCTTTTCCTTTGCATCATCAATGTGGTCCAAAATGGAAGACATGTGTCATTTATTCTTTACTGGATCACAACATTTGACCTGATGCCAGGGAAACAAAGGGCTATCGTTTATTTTTGTTTTTCGATTGTCGCTTTTTTTTGAACCATCAGGCGAACTTTGGAGAGGATACGGCCAGCTGTAAGGGGACGGAGGAGGCTGGATGTTTTTAACATCATGTGTGCAATCTATGAAGGTTGCACACTTGATGTTAAATTATTTTTTTAAAGCCTGATGGTCCAAAATATCTACTGCTTAGTGACCCTTTGTATCGCGGTCACACAGACTTTCGTATTGGCGTTGCACACCAGTTTCTTGCTCTTGCTGTGAGCAAGAAACAGGTCATATCTCTAAGGAAGAAGAAAATTGCCAAGACTCTTTGGGTGCCAAAGAAGACAGGCACTTAATGGACAAGGAGGACCCTGGCGTTTTGTGCAACCATTGGATCGTGGGATGAGTCTTTGAGCGCTCTGGATGACCCAAAGGCAGACGGTCAGGAGTTCTGGAACATCAGATGGTTTAAAGGTAGGCAGATATATTCTTTAATCCATATTTAAGCCCATTGCTTTTCCTTTGCATCATCAATGTGGTCCAGAAATGGAAGACATGTGTCATTTATTCTTTACTGGATCACAACATTTGACCTGATGCCAAGGAAACAAAGGGCTATCATTTATTTTCGTTTTTCGATTGTCGTTTTTTTTTTAACCATCAGGCGGACTTTGGAGAGGATACGGCCAGCTGTAAGGGGACGGAGGAGGCTGGATGTTTTTAACATCATGTGTGCAATCTATGAAGGTTGCACACTTGATGTTAAATTATTTTTTTAAAGCCTGATGGTCCAAAATATCTACTGCTTAGTGACCCTTTGTGTCGCGGTCACACAGATTTTCGTATTGGCGTTGCACACCAGTTTCTTGCTCTTGCTGTGAGCAAGAAACAGGTCATATCTCTAAGGAAGAAGAAAATTGCCAAGACTCTTTGGGTGCCAAAGAAGACAGGCACGAAATGGACAAGGAGGACCCTGGCATTTTGTGCAACCATTGGATCGTGGGATGAGTCTTTGAGCGCTCTGGATGACCCAAAGGCAGACGGTCAGGAGTTCTGGAACAACAGATGGTTTAAAGGTAGGCAGATATATTCTTTAAACCATATTTAAGCCCATTGCTTTTCCTTTGCATCATCAATGTGGTCCAGAAATGGAAGACATGTGTCATTTATTCTTTACTGGATCACAACATTTGACCTGATGCCAGGGAAACAAAGGGTTATCGTTTATTTTTGTTTTTCGATTGTCGCTTTTTTTGAACCATCAGGCGGACTTTGGAGAGGATACGGCCAGCTGTAAGGGGACGGAGGAGGCTGGATGTTTTTAACATCATGTGTGCAATCTGTAAAGGTTCCACACTTGATGTTAAATAAAATTTTTAAAGCCTAATGGTCCAAAATATCTACTGCTTAGTGACCCTTTGTGTCGTGGTCACAGAGACTTTTCGTATTGGCGTTGCACACCAGTTTCTTGCTCTTGCTGTGCGCAAGAAACAGGTCATATCTCTTAGGAAGAAGAAAATTGCCAAGACTCTTTGGGTGCCAAAGAAGACAGGCACGAAATGGACAAGGAGGACCCTGGCATTTTGAGCAACCATTGGATCGTGGGATGAGTCTTTGAGCGCTCTGGATGACCCAAAGGCAGACGGTCAGGAGTTCTGGAACATCAGATGGTTTAAAGGTAGGCAGATAAATTCTTTAAACAATATTTATGTTCATTGCTTTTTTCTCTTGCATCATCAATGTGATCCAGAAATGGAAGACTTGTCATTTATTCTTTACTGGATCACAACATTTGACCTGATGCCAGGGAAACAAAGGGCTATCGTTTATTTTTGTTTTTCGATTGTCGCTTTTTTTGAACCATCAGGCGGACTTTGGAGAGGATACGGACAGCTGTAAGGGGACGGAGGAGGCTGGATGTTTTTAACATCATGTGTGCAATCTATGAAGGTTGCACACTTGATGTTAAATTAATTTTTTAAAGCCTGATGGTCCAAAATATCTACTGCTTAGTGACCCTTTGTATCGCGGTCACACAGACTTTCGTATTGGCGTTGCACACCAGTTTCTTGCTCTTGCTGTGAGCAAGAAACAGGTCATATCTCTAAGGAAGAAGAAAATTGCCAAGACTCTTTGGGTGCCAAAGAAGACAGGCACTTAATGGACAAGGAGGACCCTGGCGTTTTGTGCAACCATTGGATCGTGGGATGAGTCTTTGAGCGCTCTGGATGACCCAAAGGCAGACGGTCAGGAGTTCTGGAACATCAGATGGTTTAAAGGTAGGCAGATATATTCTTTAATCCATATTTAAGCCCATTGCTTTTCCTTTGCATCATCAATGTGGTCCAGAAATGGAAGACATGTGTCATTTATTCTTTACTGGATCACAACATTTGACCTGATGCCAGGGAAAGAAAGGGCTATCATTTATTTTCGTTTTTCGGTTGTCGTTTTTTTTTGAACCATCAGGCGGACTTTGGAGAGGATAGGGCCAGCTGTAAGGGGACGGAGGAGGCTGGATGTTTTTAACTTCATGTGTGCAATCTGTGAAGGTTCCACACTTGATGTTAAATAAAATTTTTAAAGCCTGATGGTCCAAAATATCTACTGCTTAGTGACCCTTTGTGTTGCGGTCACACAGACTTTCGTATTGGCGTTGCACACCAGTTTCTTGCTCTTGCTGTGAGCAAGAAACAGGTCATATCTCTAAGGAAGAAGAAAATTGCCAAGACTCTTTGGGTGCCAAAGAAGACAGGCACGAAATGGTCAAGGAGGACCCTGGCATTTTGAGCAACCATTGGATCGTGGGATGAGTCTTTGAGCGCTCTGGATGACCCAAAGGCAGACGGTCAGGAGTTCTGGAACATCAGATGGTTTAAAGGTAGGCAGATATATTCTTTAAACCATATTTAAGCCCATTGCTTTTCCTTTGCATCATCAATGTGGTCCAGAAATGGAAGACATGTGTCATTTATTCTTTACTGGATCACAACATTTGACCTGATGCCAGGGAAACAAAGGGCTATAATTTATTTTCGTTTTTCGATTGTCGTTTTTTTTTGAACCATCAGGCGGACTTTGGAGAGGATACGGCCAGCTGTAAGGGGACGGAGGAGGCTGGATGTTTTTAACATCATGTGTGCAATCTGTGAAGGTTCCAAACTTGATGTTAAATAAAATTTTTAAAGCCTGATGGTCCAAAATATCTACTGCTTAGTGACCCTTTGTGTTGCGGTCACACAGACTTTCGTATTGGCGTTGCACACCAGTTTCTTGCTCTTGCTGTGAGCAAGAAACAGGTCATATCTCTAAGGAAGAAGAAAATTGCCAAGACTCTTTGGGTGCCAAAGCAGACAGGCACGAAATGGTCAAGGAGGACCCTGGCGTTTTGAGCAACCATTGGATCGTGGGATGAGTCTTTGAGCGCTCTGGATGACCCAAAGGCAGACGGTCAGGAGTTCTGGAACATCAGATGGTTTAAAGGTAGGCAGATATATTCTTTAATCCATATTTAAGCCCATTGCTTTTCCTTTGCATCATCAATGTGGTCCAGAAATGGAAGACATGTGTCATTTATTCTTTACTGGATCACAACATTTGACCTGATGCCAGGGAAACAAAGGGCTATCATTTATTTTCGTTTTTCGATTGTCGTTTTTTTTTGAACCATCAGGCGGACTTTGGAGAGGATACGGCCAGCTGTAAGGGGACGGAGGAGGCTGGATGTTTTTAACATCATGTGTGCAATCTGTGAAGGTTCCACACTTGATGTTAAATAAAATTTTTAAAGCCTGATGGTCCAAAATATCTACTGCTTAGTGACCCTTTGTGTCGTGGTCACAGAGTCTTTTCGTATTGGCGTTGCACACCAGTTTCTTGCTCTTGCTGTGAGCAAGACACAGGTCATATCTCTAAGGAAGAAGAAAATTGCCAAGACTCTTTGGGTGCCAAAGAAGACAGGCACGAAATGGACAAGGAGGACCCTGGCATTTTTTGCAACCATTGGATCGTGGGATGAGTCTTTGAGCGCTCTGGATGACCCAAAGGCAGACGGTCAGGAGTTCTGGCACATCAGATGGTTTAAAGGTAGGCAGATAAATTCTTTAAACAATATTTATGTTCATTGCTTTTTTCTCTTGCATCATCAATGTGATCCAGAAATGGAAGACTTGTCATTTATTCTTTACTGGATCACAACATTTGACCTGATGCCAGGGAAAGAAAGGGCTATCATTTATTTTCGTTTTTCGATTGTCGTTTTTTTTGAACCATCAGGCGGACTTTGGAGAGGATACGGCCAGCTGTAAGGGGACGGAGGAGGCTGGATGTTTTTAACATCATGTGTGCAATCTATGAAGGTTGCACACTTGATGTTAAATTATTTTTTTAAAGCCTGATGGTCCAAAATATCTACTGCTTAGTGACCCTTTGTGTCGCGGTCACACAGATTTTCGTATTGGCATTGCACACCAGTTTCTTGCTCTTGCTGTGAGAAAGAAACAGGTCATATCTCTAAAGAAGAAGAAAATTGCCAAGACTCTTTGGGTGCCAAAGAAGACAGGCACTTAATGGACAAGGAGGACCCTGGCGTTTTGTGCAACCATTGGATCGTGGGATGAGTCTTTGAGCGCTCTGGATGACCCAAAGGCAGACGGTCAGGAGTTCTGGAACATCAGATGGTTTAAAGGTAGGCAGATATATTCTTTAAACCATATTTAACCCCATTGCTTTTCCTTTGCATCATCAATGTGGTCCAAAATGGAAGACATGTGTCATTTATTCTTTACTGGATCACAACATTTGACCTGATGCCAGGGAAACAAAGGGCTATCGTTTATTTTTGTTTTTCGATTGTCGCTTTTTTTTGAACCATCAGGCGAACTTTGGAGGGGATACGGCCAGCTGTAAGGGGACGGAGGAGGCTGGATGTTTTTAACATCATGTGTGCAATCTATGAAGGTTGCACACTTGATGTTAAATTATTTTTTTAAAGCATGATGGTCCAAAATATCTACTGCTTAGTGACCCTTTGTGTCGCGGTCACACAGACTTTCGTATTGGCGTTGCACACCAGTTTCTTGCTCTTGCTGTGAGCAAGACACAGGTCATATCTCTAAGGAAGAAGAAAATTGCCAAGACTCTTTGGGTGCCAAAGAAAACAGGCACTTAATGGACAAGGAGGACCCTGGCGTTTTGTGCAACCATTGGATCGTGGGATGAGTCTTTGAGCGCTCTGGATGACCCAAAGGCAGACGGTCAGGAGTTCTGGAACATCAGATGGTTTAAAGGTAGGCAGATATATTCTTTAAACCATATTTAAGCCCATTGCTTTTCCTTTGCATCATCAATGTGGTCCAAAATGGAAGACATGTGTCATTTATTCTTTACTGGATCACAACATTTGACCTGATGCCAGGGAAACAAAGGGCTATCGTTTATTTTTGTTTTTCGATTGTCGCTTTTTTTTGAACCATCAGGCGAACTTTGGAGGGGATACGGCCAGCTGTAAGGGGACGGAGGAGGCTGGATGTTTTTAACATCATGTGTGCAATCTATGAAGGTTGCACACTTGATGTTAAATTATTTTTTTAAAGCATGATGGTCCAAAATATCTACTGCTTAGTGACCCTTTGTGTCGCGGTCACACAGATTTTCGTAATGGCGTTGCACACCAGTTTCTTGCTCTTGCTGTGAGCAAGAAACTGGTCATATCTCTAAGGAAGAAGAAAATTGCCAAGACTCTTTGGGTGCCAAAGAAGACAGGTACGAAATGGACAAGGAGGACCCTGGCATTTTGTGCAACCATTGGATCGTGGGATGAGTCTTTGAGCGCTCTGGATGACCCAAAGGCAGACGGTCAGGAGTTCTGGAAAATCAGATGGTTTAAAGGTAGGCAGATATATTCTTTAAACCATATTTAAGCCCATTGCTTTTCCTTTGCATCATCAATGTGGTCCAGAAATGGAAGACATGTGTCATTTATTCTTTACTGGATCACAACATTTGACCTGATGCCAGGGAAACAAAGGGCTATCGTTTATTTTTGTTTTTCGATTGTCGCTTTTTTTTAACCATCAGGCGGACTTTGGAGAGGATACGGCCAGCTGTAAGGGGACGGAGGAGGCTGGATGTTTTTAACATCATGTGTGCAATCTATGAAGGTTGCACACTTGATGTTAAATTGTTTTTTTAAAGCCTGATGGTCCAAAATATCTACTGCTTAGTGACCCTTTGTGTCGCGGTCACACAGACTTTCGTATTGGCGTTGCACACCAGTTTCTTGCTCTTGCTGTGCGCAAGAAACAGGTCCTATCTCTTAGGAAGAAGAAAATTGCCAAGACTCTTTGGATGCAAGGGAAGAGAGGCACTTAATGGACAAGGAGGACCCTGGCGTTTTGTGCAACCATTGGATCGTGGGATGAGTCTTTGAGCGCTCTGGATGACCCAAAGGCAGACGGTCAGGAGTTCTGGAACATCAGATGGTTTAAAGGTAGGCAGATATATTCTTTAAACCATATTTAAGCCCATTGCTTTTCCTTTGCATCATCAATGTGGTCCAAAAAGGAAGACGTGTCATTTATTCTTTACTGGATCACAACATTTGACCTGATGCCAGGGAAACAAAGGGCTATCGTTTATTTTTGTTTCTCGATTGTCGCTTTTTTTGAACCATCAGGCGGACTTTGGAGAGGATACGGCCAGCTGTAAGGGGACGGAGGAGGCTGGATGTTTTCAACATCATGTGTGCAATCTGTGAAGGTTCCACACTTGATGTTAAATAAAATTTTTAAAGCCTGATGGTCCAAAATATCTACTGCTTAGTGACCCTTTGTGTCGTGGTCACAGAGACTTTTCGTATTGGCGTTGCACACCAGTTTCTTGCTCTTGCTGTGAGCAAGAAACAGGTCATATCTCTAAGGAAGAAGAAAATTGCCAAGACTCTTTGGGTGCCAAAGAAGACAGGCACGAAATGGACAAGGAGGACCCTGGCATTTTGAGCAACCATTGGATCGTGGGATGAGTCTTTGAGCGCTCTGGATGACCCAAAGGCAGACGGTCAGGAGTTCTGGAACATCAGATGGTTTAAAGGTAGGCAGATATATTCTTTAAACCATATTTAAGCCCATTGCTTTTCCTTTGCATCATCAATGTGGTCCAAAATGGAAGACATGTGTCATTTATTCTTTACTGGATCACAACATTTGACCTGATGCCAGGGAAACAAAGGGCTATCGTTTATTTTTGTTTTTCGATTGTCGCTTTTTTTGAACCATCAGGCGGACTTTGGAGAGGATACGGCCAGCTGTAAGGGGACGGAGGAGGCTGGATGTTTTTAACATCATGGGGCACATTTACTTACCCGGCCCATTCGCGATCCAGCGGCGCGTTCTCTGCACAGGATTCGGGTCCGGCTGGGATTTAAGATGGTAGTTCCTCCGCCGTCCACCAGGTGGCGCTGCAGCGCCGAAAATAATCTTAACGCCCCGGAATGCACCATCCCATAGAAGGTGAAGGTGAGCGCTCCCCAAGCGACACATTTTCGGTTTTTAAATGCGGCGGTTTTTCCGAATACGTCGGGTTTTCGTTCGGCCACGCCCCCCCGATTTCTGTCGCGCGCATGCCGGCCCCGATGCGCCACAATCCAATCGCGTGCGCCAAAAACCCGGGGCAATTCATGTACAAGCGGCGCAAATCGGAAATATTCGGGTAACACGTCGGGAAAACGCGAATCGGGCCCTTAGTAAATGACCCCCCATGTGTGCAATCTATGAAGGTTGCACACTTGATGTTAAATTATTTTTTTAAAGCCTGATAGTCCAAAATATCTACTGCTTAGTGACCCTTTGTGTCGCGGTCACACAGACTTTCGTATTGGCGTTGCACACCAGTTTCTTGCTCTTGCTGTGAGCAAGAAACAGGTCATATCTCTAAGGAAGAAGAAAATTGCCAAGACTCTTTGGGTGCCAAAGAAGACAGGCACGAAATGGACAAGGAGGACCCTGGCATTTTGTGCAACCATTGGATCGTGGGATGAGTCTTTGAGCGCTCTGGATGACCCAAAGGCAGACGGTCAGGAGTTCTGGAACATCAGATGGTTTAAAGGTAGGCAGATATATTCTTTAAACCATATTTAAGCCCATTGCTTTTCCTTTGCATCATCAATGTGGTCCAAAATGGAAGACATGTGTCATTTATTCTTTACTGGATCACAACATTTGACCTGATGCCAGGGAAACAAAGGGCTATTATTTATTTTCGTTTTTCGATTGTCGTTTTTTTTGAACCATCAGGCGGACTTTGGAGAGGATACGGCCAGCTGTAAGGGGACGGAGGAGGCTGGATGTTTTTAACATCATGTGTGCAATCTATGAAGGTTGCACACTTGATGTTAAATTATTTTTTTAAAGCCTGATGGTCCAAAATATCTACTGCTTAGTGACCCTTTGTGTCGCGGTCACACAGACTTTCGTATTGGCGTTGCACACCAGTTTCTTGCTCTTGCTGTGAGCAAGAAACAGGTCATATCTCTAAGAAAAAAGAAAATTGCCAAGACTCTTTGGGTGCCAAAGAAGACAGGCACTTAATGGACAAAAAGGAAGACGTGTCATTTATTCTTTACTGGATCACAACATTTGACCTGATGCCAGGGAAACAAAGGGCTATCGTTTATTTTTGTTTCTCGATTGTCGCTTTTTTTGAACCATCAGGCGGACTTTGGAGAGGATACGGCCAGCTGTAAGGGGACGGAGGAGGCTGGATGTTTTTAACATCATGTGTGCAATCTGTGAAGGTTCCACACTTGATGTTAAATAAAATTCTTAAAGCCTGATGGTCCAAAATATCTACTGCTTAGTGACCCTTTGTGTCGTGGTCACAGAGACTTTTCGTATTGGCGTTGCACACCAGTTTCTTGCTCTTGCTGTGAGCAAGAAACAGGTCATATCTCTAAGGAAGAAGAAAATTGCCAAGACTCTTTGGGTGCCAAAGAAGACAGGCACTTAATGGACAAGGAGGACCCTGGCGTTTTGTGCAACCATTGGATCGAGGGATGAGTCTTTGAGCGCTCTGGATGACCCAAAGGCAGACGGTCAGGAGTTCTGGAACATCAGATGGTTTAAAGGTAGGCAGATATATTCTTTAAACCATATTTAAGCCCATTGCTTTTCCTTTGCATCATCAATGTGGTCCAAAATGGAAGACATGTGTCATTTATTCTTTACTGGATCACAACATTTGACCTGATGCCAGGGAAACAAAGGGCTATCGTTTATTTTTGTTTTTCGATTGTCGCTTTTTTTGAACCATCAGGCGGACTTTGGAGAGGATACGGCCAGCTGTAAGGGGACGGAGGAGGCTGGATGTTTTTAACATCATGTGTGCAATCTATGAAGGTTGCACACTTGATGTTAAATTATTTTTTTAAAGCCTGATGGTCCAAAATATCTACTGCTTAGTGACCCTTTGTGTCGCGGTCACACAGATTTTCGTATTGGCGTTGCACACCAGTTTCTTGCTCTTGCTGTGAGCACGAAACAGGTCATATCTCTAAGGAAGAAGAAAATTGCCAAGACTCTTTGGGTGCCAAAGAAGACAGGCACGAAATGGACAAGGAGGACCCTGGCATTTTGTGCAACCATTGGATCGTGGGATGAGTCTTTGAGCGCTCTGGATGACCCAAAGGCAGACGGTCAGGAGTTCTGGAACATCAGATGGTTTAAAGGTAGGCAGATATATTCTTTAAACCATATTTAAGCCCATTGCTTTTCCTTTGCATCATCAATGTGGTCCAGAAATGGAATACATGTGTCATTTATTCTTTACTGGATCACAATATTTGACCTGATGCCAGGGAAACAAAGGGCTATTATTTATTTTCGTTTTTCGATTGTCGTTTTTTTTGAACCATCAGGCGGACTTTGGAGAGGATACGGCCAGCTGTAAGGGGACGGAGGAGGCTGGATGTTTTTAACATCATGTGTGCAATCTGTGTAGGTTCCACACTTGATGTTAAATAAAATTTTTAAAGCCTGATGGTCCAAAATATCTACTGCTTAGTGACCCTTTGTGTCGTGGTCACAGAGACTTTTCGTATTGGCGTTGCACACCAGTTTCTTGCTCTTGCTGTGAGCAAGAAACAGGTCATATCTCTAAGGAAGAAGAAAATTGCCAAGACTCTTTGGGTGCCAAAGAAGACAGGCACGAAATGGACAAGGAGGACCCTGGCATTTTGAGCAACCATTGGATCGTGGGATGAGTCTTTGAGCGCTCTGGATGACCCAAAGGCAGACGGTCAGGAGTTCTGGAACATCAGATGGTTTAAAGGTAGGCAGATATATTCTTTAAACCATATTTAAGCCCATTGCTTTTCCTTTGCATCATCAATGTGGTCCAAAATGGAAGACATGTGTCATTTATTCTTTACTGGATCACAACATTTGACCTGATGCCAGGGAAACAAAGGGCTATCGTTTATTTTTGTTTTTCGATTGTCGCTTTTGTTGAACCATCAGGCGAACTTTGGAGAGGATACGGCCGGCTGTAAGGGGACGGAGGAGGCTGGATGTTTTTAACATCATGTGTGCAATCTATGAAGGTTGCACACTTGATGTTAAATTATTTTTTTAAAGCCTGATGGTCCAAAATATCTACTGCTTAGTGACCCTTTGTATCGCGGTCACACAGACTTTCGTATTGGCGTTGCACACCAGTTTCTTGCTCTTGCTGTGAGCAAGAAACAGGTCATATCTCTAAGGAAAAAGAAAATTGCCAAGACTCTTTGGGTGTCAAATAAGACAGGCACTTAATGGACAAGAAGGACCCTGGCGTTTTGTGCAACCATTGGATCGTGGGATGAGTCTTTGAGCGCTCTGGATGACCCAAAGGCAGACGGTCAGGAGTTCTGGAACATCAGATGGTTTAAAGGTAAGCAGATATATTATTTAATCCATATTTAAGCCCATTGCTTTTCCCTTGCATCATCAATGTGGTCCAGAAATGGAGGACATGTGTCATTTATTCTTTACTGGATCACAACATTTGACCTGCTGCCAGGGAAACAAAGGGCTATCATTTATTTTCGTTTTTCGATTGTCGTTTTTTTTGAACCATCAGGCGGACTTTGGAGAGAATACGGCCAGCTGTAAGGGGACGGCGGAGGCTGGATGTTTTTAACATCATGTGTGCAATCTATGAAGGTTGCACACTTGATGTTAAATTATTTTTTTAAAGCCTGATGGTCCAAAATATCAACTGCTTAGTGACCCTTTGTGTCGCGGTCACACAGATTTTCGTATTGGCGTTGCACACCAGTTTCTTGCTCTTGCTGTGAGCAAGAAACAGGTCATATCTCTAAGTAAGAAGAAAATTGCCAAGACTCTTTGGATGCAAGGGAAGAGAGACACTTAATGGACAAGGAGGACCCTGGCGTTTTGTGCAACCATTGGATCGTGGGATGAGTCTTTGAGCGCTCTGGATGACCCAAAGGCAGACGGTCAGGAGTTCTGGAACATCAGATGGTTTAAAGGTAGGCAGATATATTCTTTAAACCATATTTAAGCACATTGCTTTTCCTTTGCATCATCAATGTGGTCCAAAAAGGAAGACGTGTCATTTATTCTTTACTGGATCACAACATTTGACCTGATACCAGGGAAACAAGGGGCTATCGTTTATTTTTGTTTCTCGATTGTCGCTTTTTTTGAACCATCAGGCGGACTTTGGAGAGGATACGGCCAGCTGTAAGGGGACGGAGGAGGCTGGATGTTTTTAACATCATGTGTGCAATCTGTGAAGGTTCCACACTTGATGTTAAATAAAATTCTTAAAGCCTGATGGTCCAAAATATCTACTGCTTAGTGACCCTTTGTGTCGTGGTCACAGAGACTTTTCGTATTGGCGTTGCACACCAGTTTCTTGCTCTTGCTGTGAGCAAGAAACAGGTTATATCTCTAAGGAAGAAGAAAATTGCCAAGACTCTTTGGGTGCCAAAGAAGACAGGCACTTAATGGACAAGGAGGACCCTGGCGTTTTGTGCAACCATTGGATCGAGGGATGAGTCTTTGAGCGCTCTGGATGACCCAAAGGCAGACGGTCAGGAGTTCTGGAACATCAGATGGTTTAAAGGTAGGCAGATATATTCTTTAAACCATATTTAAGCCCATTGCTTTTCCTTTGCATTATCAATGTGGTCCAAAATGGAAGACATGTGTCATTTATTCTTTACTGGATCACAACATTTGACCTGATGCCAGGGAAACAAAGGGCTATCGTTTATTTTTGTTTTTCGATTGTCGCTTTTTTTGAACCATCAGGCGGACTTTGGAGAGGATACGGCCAGCTGTAAGGGGACGGAGGAGGCTGGATGTTTTTAACATCATGTGTGCAATCTATGAAGGTTGCACACTTGATGTTAAATTATTTTTTTTAAGCCTGATGGTCCAAAATATCTACTGCTTAGTGACCCTTTGTGTCGCGGTCACACAGATTTTCGTATTGGCGTTGCACACCAGTTTCTTGCTCTTGCTGTGAGCAAGAAACAGGTCATATCTCTAAGGAAGAAGAAAATTGCCAAGACTCTTTGGGTGCCAAAGAAGACAGGCACGAAATGGACAAGGAGGACCCTGGCATTTTGTGCAACCATAGGATCGTGGGATGAGTCTTTGAGCGCTCTGGATGACCCAAAGGCAGACGGTCAGGAGTTCTGGAACATCAGATGGTTTAAAGGTAGGCAGATATATTCTTTAAACCATATTTAAGCCCATTGCTTTTCCTTTGCATCATCAATGTGGTCCAGAAATGGAAGACATGTGTCATTTATTCTTTACTGGATCACAACATTTGACCTGATGCCAGGGAAACAAAGGGCTATGGTTTATTTTTGTTTTTCGATTGTCGCTTTTTTTGAACCATCAGGCGGACTTTGGAGAGGATACGGCCAGCTGTAAGGGGACGGAGGAGGCTGGATGTTTTTAACATCATGTGTGCAATCTATGAAGGTTGCACACTTGATGTTAAATTGTTTTTTTAAAGCCTGATGGTCCAAAATATCTACTGCTTACTGACCCTTTGTGTCGCGGTCACACAGACTTTCGTATTGGCGTTGCACACCAGTTTCTTGCTCTTGCTGTGCGCAAGAAACAGGTCCTATCTCTTAGGAAGAAGAAAATTGCCAAGACTCTTTGGATGCAAGGGAAGAGAGACACTTAATGGACAAGGAGGACCCTGGCGTTTTGTGCAACCATTGGATCGTGGGATGAGTCTTTGAGCGCTCTGGATGACCCAAAGGCAGACGGTCAGGAGTTCTGGAACATCAGATGGTTTAAAGGTAGGCAGATATATTCTTTAAACCATATTTAAGCACATTGCTTTTCCTTTGCATCATCAATGTGGTCCAAAAAGGAAGACGTGTCATTTATTCTTTACTGGATCACAACATTTGACCTGATGCCAGGGAAACAAAGGGCTATCGTTTATTTTTGTTTCTCGATTGTCGCTTTTTTTGAACCATCAGGCGGACTTTGGAGAGGATACGGCCAGCTGTAAGGGGACGGAGGAGGCTGGATGTTTTTAACATCATGTGTGCAATCTGTGAAGGTTCCACACTTGATGTTAAATAAAATTCTTAAAGCCTGATGGTCCAAAATATCTACTGCTTAGTGACCCTTTGTGTCGTGGTCACAGAGACTTTTCGTATTGGCGTTGCACACCAGTTTCTTGCTCTTGCTGTGAGCAAGAAACAGGTCATATCTCTAAGGAAGAAGAAAATTGCCAAGACTCTTTGGGTGCCAAAGAAGACAGGCACGAAATGGACAAGGAGGACCCTGGCATTTTGAGCAACCATTGGATCGTGGGATGAGTCTTTGAGCGCTCTGGATGACGCAAAGGCAGACGGTCAGGAGTTCTGGAACATCAGATGGTTTAAAGGTAGGCAGATATATTCTTTAAACCATATTTAAGCCCATTGCTTTTCCTTTGCATCATCAATGTGGTCCAAAATGGAAGACATGTGTCATTTATTCTTTACTGGATCACAACATTTGACCTGATGCCAGGGAAACAAAGGGCTATCGTTTATTTTTGTTTTTTGATTGTCGCTTTTGTTGAACCATCAGGCGAACTTTGGAGAGGATACGGCCGGCTGTAAGGGGACGGAGGAGGCTGGATGTTTTTAACATCATGTGTGCAATCTATGAAGGTTGCACACTTGATGTTAAATTATTTTTTTAAAGCCTGATGGTCCAAAATATCTACTGCTTAGTGACCCTTTGTATCGCGGTCACACAGACTTTCGTATTGGCGTTGCACACCAGTTTCTTGCTCTTGCTGTGAGCAAGAAACAGGTCATATCTCTAAGGAAAAAGAAAATTGCCAAGACTCTTTGGGTGTCAAAGAAGACAGGCACTTAATGGACAAGAAGGACCCTGGCGTTTTGTGCAACCATTGGATCGTGGGATGAGTCTTTGAGCGCTCTGGATGACCCAAAGGCAGACGGTCAGGAGTTCTGGAACATCAGATGGTTTAAAGGTAGGCAGATATATTCTTTAATCCATATTTAAGCCCATTGCTTTTCCCTTGCATCATCAATGTGGTCCAGAAATGGAAGACATGTGTCATTTATTCTTTACTGGATCACAACATTTGACCTGCTGCCAGGGAAACAAAGGGCTATCATTTATTTTCGTTTTTCGATTGTCGCTTTTGTTGAACCATCAGGCGAACTTTGGAGAGGATACGGCCGGCTGTAAGGGGACGGAGGAGGCTGGATGTTTTTAACATCATGTGTGCAATCTATGAAGGTTGCACACTTGATGTTAAATTATTTTTTTAAAGCCTGATGGTCCAAAATATCTACTGCTTAGTGACCCTTTGTATCGCGGTCACACAGACTTTCGTATTGGCGTTGCACACCAGTTTCTTGCTCTTGCTGTGAGCAAGAAACAGGTCATATCTCTAAGTAAGAAGAAAATTGCCAAGACTCTTTGGGTGCCAAAGAAGACAGGCACTTAATGGACAAGGAGGACCCTGGCGTTTTGTGCAACCATTGGATCGTGGGATGAGTCTTTGAGCGCTCTGGATGACCCAAAGGCAGACGGTCAGGAGTTCTGGAACATCAGATGGTTTAAAGGTAGGCAGATATATTCTTTAATCCATATTTAAGCCCATTGCTTTTCCCTTGCATCATCAATGTGGTCCAGAAATGGAAGACATGTGTCATTTATTCTTTACTGGATCACAACATTTGACCTGATGCCAGGGAAACAAAGGGCTATCATTTATTTTCGTTTTTCGATTGTCGTTTTTTTTGAACCATCAGGCGGACTTTGGAGAGGATACGGCCAGCTGTAAGGGGACGGAGGAGGCTGGATGTTTTTAACATCATGTGTGCAATCTATGAAGGTTGCACACTTGATGTTAAATTATTTTTTTAAAGCCTGATGGTCCAAAATATCTACTGCTTAGTGACCCTTTGTGTCGCGGTCACACAGATTTTCGTATTGGCATTGCACACCAGTTTCTTGCTCTTGCTGTGAGAAAGAAACAGGTCATATCTCTAAGGAAGAAGAAAATTGCCAAGACTCTTTGGGTGCCAAAGAAGACAGGCACTTAATGGACAAGGAGGACCCTGGCGTTTTGTGCAACCATTGGATCGTGGGATGAGTCTTTGAGCGCTCTGGATGACCCAAAGGCAGACGGTCAGGAGTTCTGGAACATCAGATGGTTTAAAGGTAGGCAGATAAATTCTTTAAACCATATTTAAGCCCATTGCTTTTCCTTTGCATCATCAATGTGGTCCAAAATGGAAGACATGTGTCATTTATTCTTTACTGGATCACAACATTTGACCTGATGCCAGGGAAACAAAGGGCTATCGTTTATTTTTGTTTTTCGATTGTCGCTTTTTTTGAACCATCAGGCGAACTTTGGAGAGGATACGGCCAGCTGTAAGGGGACGGAGGAGGCTGGATGTTTTTAACATCATGTGTGCAATCTATGAAGGTTGCACACTTGATGTTAAATTATTTTTTTAAAGCCTGATGGTCCAAAATATCTACTGCTTAGTGACCCTTTGTGTCGCGGTCACACAGATTTTCGTATTGGCGTTGCACACCAGTTTCTTGCTCTTGCTGTGAGCAAGAAACTGGTCATATCTCTAAGGAAGAAGAAAATTGCCAAGACTCTTTGGGTGCCAAAGAAGACAGGCACGAAATGGACAAGGAGGACCCTGGCATTTTGTGCAACCATTGGATCGTGGGATGAGTCTTTGAGCGCTCTGGATGACCCAAAGGCAGACGGTCAGGAGTTCTGGAACATCAGATGGTTTAAAGGTAGGCAGATATATTCTTTAAACCATATTTAAGCCCATTGCTTTTCCTTTGCATCATCAATGTGGTCCAGAAATGGAAGACATGTGTCATTTATTCTTTACTGGATCACAACATTTGACCTGATGCCAGGGAAACAAAGGGCTATCGTTTATTTTTGTTTTTCGATTGTCGCTTTTTTTGAACCATCAGGCGGACTTTGGAGAGGATACGGCCAGCTGTAAGGGGACGGAGGAGGCTGGATGTTTTTAACATCATGTGTGCAATCTGTGAAGGTTCCACACTTGATGTTAAATAAAATTTTTAAAGCCTGATGGTCCAAAATATCTACTGCTTAGTGACCCTTTGTGTCGCGGTCACAGAGACTTTTCGTATTGGCGTTGCACACCAGTTTCTTGCTCTTGCTGTGCGCAAGAAACAGGTCCTATCTCTTAGGAAGAAGAAAATTGCCAAGACTCTTTGGGTGCCAAAGAAGACAGGCACGAAATGGACAAGGAGGACCCTGGCATTTTGAGCAACCATTGGATCGCGGGATGAGTCTTTGAGCGCTCTGGATGACCCAAAGGCAGACGGTCAGGAGTTCTGGAACATCAGATGGTTTAAAGGTAGGCAGATAAATTCTTTAAACAATATTTATGTTCATTGCTTTTTTCTCTTGCATCATCAATGTGATCCAGAAATGGAAGACTTGTCATTTATTCTTTACTGGATCACAACATTTGACCTGATGCCAGGGAAACAAAGGGCTATCATTTATTTTCCTTTTTCGATTGTCAATTTTTTTTAACCATCAGGCGGACTTTGAAGAGGATACGGCCAGCTGTAAGGGGACGGAGGAGGCTGGATGTTTTTAACATCATGTGTGCAATCTATGAAGGTTGCACACTTGATGTTAAATTATTTTTTTAAAGCCTGATGGTCCAAAATATCTACTGCTTAGTGACCCTTTGTGTCGCGGTCACACAGACTTTCGTATTGGCGTTGCAAACCAGTTTCTTGCTCTTGCTGTGAGCAAGAAACAGGTCATATCTCTAAGGAAGTAGAAATTTGCCAAGACTCTTTGGGTGCCAAAGAAGACAGGCACTTAATGGACAAGGAGGACCCTGGCGTTTTGTGCAACCATTGGATCGTGGGATGAGTCTTTGAGCGCTCTGGATGACCCAAAGGCAGACGGTCAGGAGTTCTGGAACATCAGATGGTTTAAAGGTAGGCAGATATATTCTTTAATCCATATTTAAGCCCATTGCTTTTCCTTTGCATCATCAATGTGGTCCAGAAATGGAAGACATGTGTCATTTATTCTTTACTGGATCACAACATTTGACCTGATGCCAGGGAAACAAAGGGCTATCATTTATTTTCGTTTTTCGATTGTCGTTTTTTTTTGAACCATCAGGCGGACTTTGGAGAGGATACGGCCAGCTGTAAGGGGACGGAGGAGGCTGGATGTTTTTAACATCATGTGTGCAATCTGTGAAGGTTCCACACTTGATGTTAAATAAAATTTTTAAAGCCTGATGGTCCAAAATATCTACTGCTTAGTGACCCTTTGTGTTGCGGTCACACAGACTTTCATATTGGCGTTGCACACCAGTTTCTTGCTCTTGCTGTGAGCAAGAAACAGGTCATATCTCTAAGGAAGAAGAAAATTGCCAAGACTCTTTGGGTGCCAAAGGAGACAGGCACGAAATGGTCAAGGAGGACCCTGGCATTTTGAGCAACCATTGGATCGTGGGATGAGTCTTTGAGCGCTCTGGATGACCCAAAGGCAGACGGTCAGGAGTTCTGGAACATCAGATGGTTTAAAGGTAGGCAGATATATTCTTTAAACCATATTTAAGCCCATTGCTTTTCCTTTGCATCATCAATGTGGGCCAGAAATGGAAGACATGTGTCATTTATTCTTTACTGGATCACAACATTTGACCTGATGCCAGGGAAACAAAGGGCTTTGGTTTATTTTTGTTTTTCGATTGTCGCTTTTTTTGAACCATCAGGCGGACTTTGGAGAGGATACGGCCAGCTGTAAGGGGACGGAGGAGGCTGGATGTTTTTAACATCATCTGTGCAATCTGTGAAGGTTGCGCACTTGATGTTAAATTATTTTTTTAAAGCCTGATGGTCCAAAATATCTACTGCTTAGTGACCCTTTGTATCGCGGTCACACAGACTTTCGTATTGGCGTTGCACACCAGTTTCTTGCTCTTGCTGTGAGCAAGAAACAGGTCATATCTCTAAGGAAGAAGAAAATTGCCAAGACTCTTTGGGTGCCAAAGAAGACAGGCACTTAATGGACAAGGAGGACCCTGGCGTTTTGTGCAACCATTGGATCGTGGGATGAGTCTTTGAGCGCTCTGGATGACCCAAAAGCAGACGGTCAGGAGTTCTGGAACATCAGATGGTTTAAAGGTAGGCAGATATATTCTTTAAACAATATTTATGCTCATTGCTTTTTTCTCTTGCATCATCAATGTGATCCAGAAAAGGAAGACATGTGTCATTTATTCTTTACTGGATCACAGCATTTGACCTGATGCCAGGGAAACAAAGGGCTATCGTTTATTTTTGTTTTTCGATTGTCGCTTTTTTTGAACCATCAGGCGGACTTTGGAGAGGATACGGACAGCTGTAAGGGGACGGAGGAGGCTGGATGTTTTTAACATCATGTGTGCAATCTATAAAGGTTGCATATATGATGTTAAATTAATTTTTTAAAGCCTGATGGTCCAAAATATCTATTGCTTGTGACCCTTTGTGTCAAGGTCACAGAGACTTTTCGTATTGGCGTTGCACACCAGTTTCTTGCTCTTGCTGTGAGCAAGAAACAGGTCATATCTCTAAGGAAGAAGAAAATTGCCAAGACTCTTTGGGTGCCAAAGAAGACAGGCACTTAATGGACAAGGAGGACCCTGGCGTTTTGTGCAACCATTGGATCGTGGGATGAGTCTTTGAGCGCTCTGGATGACCCAAAAGCAGACGGTCAGGAGTTCTGGAACATCAGATGGTTTAAAGGTAGGCAGATATATTCTTTAAACCATATTTAAGCCCATTGCTTTTCCTTTGCATCATCAATGTGGTCCAGAAATGGAAGACATGTGTCATTTATTCTTTACTGGATCACAATATTTGACCGGATGCCAGGGAAACAAAGGGCTATCGTTTATTTTTGTTTTTCGATTGTCACTTTTTTTGAACCATCAGGCGAACTTTGGAGAGGATACGGCCAGCTGTAAGGGGACGGAGGAGGCTGGATGTTTTTAACATGATGTGTGCAAACTATGAAGGTTGCACACTTGATGTAAAATTATTTTTTTAAAGCCTGATGGTCCAAAATATCTACTGCTTAGTGACCCTTTGAGTCGCGGTCACAGAGACTTTCGTATTGGCGTTGCACACCAGTTTCTTGCTCTTGCTGTGAGCAAGAAACAAGTCATATCTCTAAGGAAGAAGAAAATTGCCAAGACTCTTTGGGTGCCAAAGAAGACAGGCACTTAATGGACAAGGAGGACCCTGGCGTTTTGTGCAACCATTGGATCGTTGGATGAGTCTTTGAGCGCTCTTGATGACCCAAAGCAGACGGTCAGGAGTTCTGGAACATCAGATGGTTTAAAGGACCACATCAATGTGGTCCAGAAATGGAAAACATATGTCATTTATTCTTTACTGGATCACAATATTTGACCTGATGACAGGGAAACAAAGGGCTATCGTTTATTTTTGTTTTTGGATTGTTGCTTTTTTTGAACCATCAGGCGAACTTTGGAGAGGATACGGCCAGCTGTAAGGGGACGGAGGAGGCTGGATGTTTTTAAGATCATGTGTGCAATCTGTGAAGGTTCCACACTTGATGTTAAATTATTTTTTTAAGTCCCGATGGTCCAAAATATCTACTGCTTAGTGACCCTTTGTGTCGCGGTCACAGAGACTTTCCGTATTGGCGTTGCACACCAGTTTCTTGCTCTTGCTGTGAGCAAGAAACAGGTCATATCTCTAAGGAAGAAGAAAATTGCCAAGACTCTTTGGGTGCCAAAGAAGACAGGCACTTAATGGACAAGGAGGACCCTGGCGTTTTGTGCAACCATTGGATCGTGGGATGAGTCTTTGAGCGCTCTGGATGACCCAAAGGCAGACGGTCAGGAGTTCTGGAACATCAGATGGTTTAAAGGTAGGCAGATATATTCTTTAAACCATATTTAAGCCCATTGCTTTTCCCTTGCATCATCAATGTGATCCTGAAATGGAAGACATGTGTCATTTATTCTTTACTGGATCACAACATTTGACCTGATGCCAGCGATACAAAAGGCTTTGGTTTTTTTTGTTTTTCGATTGTCGCTTTTTTTGAACCATCAGGCGGACTTTGGAGAGGATACGGCCAGCTGTAAAGGGATGGAGGACGCTGGATGTTTTTAACATCATGTGTGCAATCTATGAAGGTTGCACACTTGATGTTAAATTATTTTTTTAAAGCCTGATGGTCCAAAATATCTACTGCTTAGTGACCCTTTGTGTCGCGGTCACACAGACTTTTGTATTGGCGTTGCACACCAGTTTCTTGCTCTTGCTATGAGCAAGAATCAGGTTATATCTCTAAGGAAGAAGAAAATTGCCAAGACTTTTTGGGTGCCAAAGAAGACAGGCACTTAATGGAAAAGGAGAACCCTGGCGTTTTGTGCAACCATTGGATCGTGGGATGAGTCTTAGAGCGCTCTGGATGACCCAAAGGCAGACGGTCAGGAGTTCTGGAACATCAGATGGTTTAAAGGTATGCAGATATATTCTTTAAACCATATTTAAGCCCATTGCTTTTCCTTTGCATTATCAATGTGATCCAGAAATGGAAGACATGTGTCATTTATTCTTTACTGGATCACAACATTTGACCTGATGCCAGGGAAACAAAGGGCTATCGTTTATTTTTGTTTTTCGATTGTCTCTTTTTCTGTACCATCAGGCGAATTTTGGAGAGGACACGGCCAGCTGTAAGGGGACGGAGGAGGCTGGATGTTTTTAACATCATGTGTGCAATCTATGAATGTTGCACACATGATGTTAAATTACATTTTAAAAGCCTGATGGTCCAAAATGTCTACCGCATGTAACCCTTTGTGTCACGGTCACACAGACTTTCGTATTTGCGTTGCACACCAGTTTCTTGCTCTTGCTGTGAGCAAGAAACAGGTCATATCTCTAAGGAAGAAGAAAATTGCCAAGACTCTTTGGGTGCCAAAGAAGACAGGCACTTAATGGACAAGGAGGACCCTGGCGTTTTGTGCAACCATTGGATCGTGGGATGAGTCTTTGAGCGCTCTGGATGACCCAAAGGCAGACGGTCAGGAGTTCTGGAACATCAGATGGTTTAAAGGTAGGCAGATATATTCTTTAATCCATATTTAAGCCCATTGCTTTTCCTTTGCATCATCAATGTGGTCCAAAATGGAAGACACGTGTCATTTATTCTTTACTGGATCACAACATTTGACCTGATGCCAGGGAAACAAAGGGCTATCGTTTATTTTTGTTTTTCGATTGTCGCTTTTTTTGAACCATCAAGCGGACTTTGGAGAGGATACGGCCAGCTGTAAGGGGACGGAGAAGGCTGGATGTTTTTAACATCATGTGTGCAATCTATGAAGGTTGCACACTTGATGTTAATTTATTTTTTTAAAACCTGATGGTCCAAAATATCTACTGCTTAGTGACCCTTTGTGTTGCGGTCACACAGACTTTTGTATTGGCGTTGCACACCAGTTTCTTGCTCTTGCTATGAGCAAGAAACAGGTCATATCTCTAAGGAAGAAGAAAATTGCCAAGACTTTTTGGGTGCCAAAGAAGACAGGCACTTAATGGAAAAGGAGAACCCTGGCGTTTTGTGCAACCATTGGATCGTGGGATGAGTCTTTGAGCGCTCTGGATTACCCAAAGGCAGACGGTCAGGAGTTCTGGAACATCAGATGGTTTAAAGGTAGGCAGATAAATTCTTTAATCTATATTTAAGCCCATTGCTTTTCCCTTGCATCATCAATGTGGTCCAGAAATGGAAGACATGTGTCATTTATTCTTTACTGGATCACAACATTTGACCTGATGCCAGGGAAACAAAGGGCTATTGTTTATTTTTGTTTTTCGATTGTCGCTTTTTTTGAACCATCAGGCGGACTTTGGAGAGGATACGGCCATCTGTAAGGGGACGGAGGAGGCTGGATGTTTTTAACATCATGTGTGTAATCTATGAAGGTTGCATATTTGATGTTAAATTATTTTTTTAAAGCCTGATGGTCCAAAATATCTACTGCTTAGTGACCCTTTGTGTCGCGGTCACACAGACTTTCGTATTGGCGTTGCACACCAGTTTCTTGCTCTTGCTGTGAGCAAGAAACAGGTCATATCTCTAAGGAAGAAGAAAATTGCCAAGAGTCTTTGAGTGCCAAAGAAGACAGGCACTTAATGGACAAGGAGGGCCCTGGCGTTTTGTGCAACCATTGGATCGTAGGATGAGTCTTTGAGCGCTCTGGATGACCCAAAGGAAGACGGTCAGGAGTTCTGGAACATCAGATGGTTTAAAGGTAGGCAGATAAATTCTTTAAACAATATTTATGCCCATTGCTTTTTTTCTCTTGCATCATCAATGTGATCCACAATTGGAAGACGTGTCATTTATTCTTTAATGGATCACAACATTTGACCTGATGCCAAAGAAACAAAGGGCTATCGTTTATTTTTGCTTTTCGATTGTCGCTTTTTTTAAACCATCAGGCGAACTTTGGAGAGGATACGGCCAGCTGTAAGGGGACGGAGGAGGCTGGATGTTTTTAACATTATGTGTGCAATCTATGAAGGTTGCACACTTGATGTTAAATTAATTTTTTAAAGCCTGATGGTCCAAAATATCTACTGCTTGTGACCCTTTGTGTCGCGGTCACAGAGACTTTTCGTATTGACGTTGCACACCAGTTTCTTGCTCTTGCTGTGAGCAAGAAACAGGTCCTATCTCTTAGGAAGAAGAAAATTGCCAAGACTCTTTGGGTGCCAAAGAAGACAGGCACTTAATGGACAAGGAGGACCCTGGCGTTTTGTGCAACCATTGGATCGTGGGATGAGTCTTAGAGCGCTCTGGATGACCCAAAGGCAGACGGTCAGGAGTTCTGGAACATCAGATGGTTTAAAGGTAGGCAGATATATTCTTTAAACCATATTTAAGCCCATTGTTTTTCCTTTGCATCATCATTGTGGTCCAGAAATGGAAGACATGTGTCATTTATTCTTTACTGGATCACAACATTTGACCTGATGCCAGGGAAACAAAGGGCTATCGTTTATTTTTGTTTTTCGATTGTCGCTTTTTTTGAACCATCAGGCCGACTTTGGAGAGGATATGGCCAGCTGTAAGGGGACGGAGGAGGCTGGATGTTTTTAACATCATGTGTGCAATCTATGAAGGTTCCACACTTGATGTTAAATTATTTTTTTAAGTCCTGATGGTCCAAAATATCTACTGCTTAGTGACCCTTTGTGTCGCGGTCACACAGACTTTCGTATTGGCGTTGCACACCAGTTTCTTGCTCTTGCTGTAAGGAAGAAACAGGTCATATCTCTAAGGAAGAAGAAATTTGCCAAGACTCTTTGGGTGCCAAAGAAGACAGGCACTTAATGGACAAGGAGGACCCTGGCGTTTTGTGCAACCATTGGATCATGGGATGAGTCTTTGAGCACTCTGGATGACCCAAAGGCAGACGGTCAGGAGTTCTGGAACATCAGATGGTTTAAAGGTAGGCAGATATATTCTTTAATCCATATTTAAGCCCATTGCTTTTCCTTTGCATCATCAATGTGGTCCAGAAATGGAAGACATGTGTCATGTATTCTTTACTGGATCACAACATTTGACCTGATGCCAGGGAAACAAAGGGCTATCGTTTATTTTTGTTTTTCGATTGTCGCTTTTTTTGAACCATCAGGCGGACTTTGGAGAGGATACGGCCAGCTGTAAGGGGACGGAGGAGGCTGGATGTTTTTAACATCATGTGTGCAATCTATGAAGGTTGCACATATGATGTTAAATAAATTTTTTAAAGCCTGATGGTCCAAAATATCTACTCCTTGTGACCCTTTGTGTCATGGTCACAGAGACTTTTCGTATTGGCGTTGCACACCAGTTTCTTGCTCTTGCTGTGAGCAAGAAACAGGTCATATCTCTTAGGAAGAAGAAAATTGCCAAGACTCTTTGGGTGCCAAAGAAGACAGGCACTTAATGGACAAGGAGGACCCTGGCGTTTTGTGCAACCATTGGATCGTGGGATGAGTCTTTGAGCGCTCTGGATGACCCAAAAGCAGACAGTCAGGAGTTCTGGAACATCAGATGGTTTAAAGGTAGGCAGATATATTCTTTAAACCATATTTAAGCCCATTGCTTTTCCTTTGCATCATCAATGTGGTCCAGAAATGGAAGACATGTGTCATTTATTCTTTACTGGATCACAACATTTGACCTGATGCCAGGGAAACAAAGGGCTATCGTTTATTTTTGTTTTTCGATTGTCGCTTTTTTTGAACCATCAGGCAAACTTAGGAGAGGATACGGCCAGCTGTAAGGGGACGGAGGAGGCTGGGTGTTTTTAACATCATGTGTGCAATCTATGAAGGTTGCACTATTGATGTTAAATTATTTTTTTAAAGCCTGATGGTCCAAAATATTTACTGCTTAGTGACCCTTTGTTTCATGGTCACACTGACATTCGTATTGGCGTTGCACACCAGTTTCTTGCTCTTGCTGTGAGCAAGAAACAGGTCATATCTCTAAGGAAGAAGAAAATTGCCAAGACTCTTTGGGTGCCAAAGAAGACAGGCACTTAATGGACAAGGAGGACCCTGGCGTTTTGTGCAACCATTGGATCGTGGGATGAGTCAGATGGTTTAAAGGTAGGCAGATATATTCTTTAAACCATATTTAAGCCCATTGCTTTTCCTTTGCATCATCATTGTGGTCCAGAAATGGAAGACATGTGTCATTTATTCTTTACTGGATCACAACATTTGACCTGATGCCAGGGAAACAAAGGGCTATCGTTTATTATTGTTTTTCGATTGTCGCTTTTTTTGAACCATCAGGCGGACTTTGGAGAGGATACGGCCAGGTGTAAGGGGACGGAGGAGGCTGGATGTTTTTAACATCATGTGTGCAATCTATAAAGGTTGCACATATGATGTTAAATTATTTTTTTAAAGCCTGATGGTCCAAAATATCTACTGCTTGTGACCCGTTGTGTCACGGTCACAGAGACTTTTCGTATTGGCGTTGCACACCAGTTTCTTGCTCTTGCTGTGAGCAAGAAACAGGTCATATCTCTAAGGAAGAAGAAAATTGCCAAGACTCTTTGGGTGCCAAAGAAGACAGGCACGAAATGGTCAAGGAGGACCCTGGCATTTTGTGCAACCATTGGATTGTGGGATGAGTCTTTGAGCGCTCTGGATGACCCAAAGGCAGACGGTCAGGAGTTCTGGAACATCAGATGGTTTAAAGGTAGGCAGATATATTCTTTAATCCATTTTTAAGCCCACAGCTTTTCCCTTGCATCATCATTGTGGTCCAGAAATGGAAGACATGTGTCATTTATTCTTTACTGGATCACAACATATGACCTGATGCCAGGGAAACAAAGGGCTATCGTTTATTTTTGTTTTTCGATTGTCGCTTTTTTTTAACCATCAGGCGAACTTTGGAGAGGATACGGCCAGCTGTAAGGGGACGGAGGAGGCTGGATGTTTTTAACATCATGTGTGCAATCTATGAAGGTTGCACACTTGATGTTAAATTATTTTTTTAAAGCCTGATGGTCCAAAATATCTACTGCTTAGTGACCCTTTGTGTCGCGGTCACACAGACTTTCGTATTGGCGTTGCACACCAGTTTCTTGCTCTTGCTGTGAGCAAGAAACAAGTCATATCTCTAAGGAAGAAGAAATTTGCCAAGACTCTTTGGGTGCCAAAGAAGACAGGCACTTAATGGACAAGGAGGACCCTGGCGTTTTGTGCAACCATTGGATCGTGGGATGAGTCTTTGAGCGCTCTGGATGACCCAAAGGCAGACGGTCAGGAGTTCTGGAACATCAGATGGTTTAAAGGTAGGCAGATATATTCTTTAATCCATATTTAAGCCCATAGCTTTTCCCTTGCATCATCAATGTGGTCCAGAAATGGAAGACATGTGTCATGTATTCTTTACTGGATCACAACATTTGACCTGATGCCAGGGAAACATAGAGCTATCGTTTATTTTTGTTTTTCGATTGTCGCTTTTTTTGAACCATCAGGCGGACTTTGGAGAGGATACGGCCAGCTGTAAGGGGACGGAGGAGGCTGGATGTTTTTAACATCATGTGTGCAATCTATGAAGGTTTCCACATATGATGTTAAATAAATTTTTTAAAGCCTGATGGTCCAAAATATCTACTCCTTGTGACCCTTTGTGTCATGGTCACAGAGACTTTTCGTATTGGCGTTGCACACCAGTTTCTTGCTCTTGCTGTGAGCAAGAAACAGGTCATATCTCTTAGGAAGAAGAAAATTGCCAAGACTCTTTGGGTGCCAAAGAAGACAGGCACTTAATGGACAAGGAGGACCCTGGCGTTTTGTGCAACCATTGGATCGTGGGATGAGTCTTAGAGCTCTGGATGACCCAAAAGCAGACAGTCAGGAGTTCTGGAACATCAGATGGTTTAAAGGTAGGCAGATATATTCTTTAAACCATATTTAAGCCCATTGCTTTTCCTTTGCATCATCAATGTGGTCCAGAAATGGAAGACATGTGTCATTTATTCTTTACTGGATCACAACATTTGACCTGATGCCAGGGAAACAAAGGGCTATCGTTTATTTTTGTTTTTCGATTGTCGCTTTTTTTGAACCATCAGGCGAACTTAGGAGAGGATACGGCCAGCTGTAAGGGGACGGAGGAGGCTGGGTGTTTTTAACATCATGTGTGCAATCTATGAAGGTTGCACTATTGATGTTAAATTATTTTTTTAAAGCCTGATGGTCCAAAATATTTACTGCTTAGTGACCCTTTGTGTCATGGTCACACTGACATTCGTATTGGCGTTGCACACCAGTTTCTTGCTCTTGCTGTGAGCAAGAAACAGGTCATATATGTAAGGAAGAAGAAAATTTCCAAGAATCTTTGGGTGCCAAAGAAGACAGGCACTTAATGGACAAGGAGGACCCTGGCGTTTTGTGCAGCCATTGGATCGTGGGATGAGTCTTTGAGCGCTCTGGATGACCCAAAAGCAGACGGTCAGGAGTTCTGGAACATCAAATGGTTTAAAGGTAGGCAGATATAGTCTTTAAACCATATTTAAACCCATTGCTTTTCCTTTGCATCATCAATGTGGTCCAGAAATGGAAGACATGTGTCATTTATTCTTTACTGGATCACAACATTTGACCTGATGCCAGGGAAACAAAGCGCTATCATTTATTTTCGTTTTTCGATTGTCGTTTTCTTTGAACCATCAGGCGAACTTTGGAGAGGATACGGCCAGCTGTAAGGGGACGGAGGAGGCTGGATGTTTTAAACATCATGTGTGCAATCTATGAAGGTTCCACACTTGATGTTAAATTATTTTTTTAAAGCCTGATGGTCCAAAATATCTACTGCTTAGTGACCCTTTATGTCGCGGTCACACTGACTTTCGTATTGGCGTTGCATACCAGTTTCTTGCTCTTGCTGTGAGCAAGAAACTGGTCATATCCCTAAGGAAGAAGAAAATTGCCAAGACTCTTTGGGTGCCAAAGAAGACAGGCACGAAATGGACAAGGAGGACCTTGGCATTTTGTGCAACCATTGGATCGTGGGATGAGTCTTTGAGCGCTCTGGATGACCCAAAGGCAGACGTTCAGGAGTTCTGGAACATCAGATGGTTTAAAGGTAGGCAGATATATTCTTTAATCCATATTTAAGCCCATTGGTTTTCCCTTGCATCATCAATGTGGTCCAGAAATGGAAGACATGTGTCATTTATTCTTTACTGGATCACAACATTTGACCTGATGCCAGGGAAACAAAGGGCTATCATCTATTTTCGTTTTTCGATTGTCGTTTTTTTTGAACCATCAGGCGGACTTTGGAGAGGATACGGCCAGCTGTAAGGGGACGGAGGAGGCTGGATGTTTTTAACATCATGTGTGCAATCTATGAAGGTTGCACACATGATGTTAAATAAATTTTTTAACGCCTGATGGTCCAAAATATCTACTGCTTGTGACCCTTTGTGTCACGGTCACAGAGACTTTTCGTATTGGCGTTGCACACCAGTTTCTTGCTCTTGCTGTGAGCAAGAAACAGGTCATATCTCTAAGGAAGAAGAAAATTGCCAAGACTCTTTGGGTGCCAAAGAAGACAGGCACTTAATGGACAAGGAGGACCCTGGCGTTTTGTGCAACCATTGGATCGTGGGATGAGTCTTTGAGCGCTCTGGATGACCCAAAGGCAGACTGTCAGGAGTTCTGGAACATCAGATGGTTTAAAGGTAGGCAGATATATTCTTTAAACCATATTTAAGCCCATTGCTTTTCCTTTGCATCATCAATGTGGTCCAGAAATGGAAGACATGTGTCATTTATTCTTTACTGGATCACAACATTTGACCTGATGCCAGGGAAACAAAGGGCTATCGTTTATTTTTGTTTTTCGATTGTCGCTTTTTTTGAACCATCAGGCGAACTTTGGAGAGGATACGGCCAGCTGTAAGGGGACGGAGGAGGCTGGATGTTTTTAACATCATGTGTGCAATCTATGAAGGTTGCACACTTGATGTTAAATTATTTTTTTAAAGCCTGATGGTCCAAAATATCTACTGCTTAGTGACCCTTTGAGTCGCGGTCACACTGACTTTCGTATTGGCGTTGCACACCAGTTTCTTGCTCTTGCTGTGAGCAAGAAACAGGTCATATCTCTAAGGAAGAAGAAAATTGCCAAGACTCTTTGGGTGCCAAAGAAGACAGGCACGAAATGGATAAGGAGGACCCTGGCATTTTGTGCAACCATTGGATCGTGGGATGAGTCTTTGAGCGCTCTGGATGACCCAAAGGCAGACGGTCAGGAGTTCTGGAACATCAGATGAGTTAAAGGTAGGCAGATATATTCTTTAAACCATATTTAAGCCCATTGCTTTTCCTTTGCATCATCAATGTGGTCCAGAAATGGAAGACATGTGTCATTTATTCTTTACTGGATCACAACATTTGACCTGATGCCAGGGAAACAAAGGGCTATCGTTTATTTTTGTTTTTCGATTGTCGCTTTTTTTGAACCATCAGGCGGACTTTGGAGAGGATACGGCCAGCTGTAAGGGGACGGAGGAGGCTGGATGTTTTTAACATCATGTGTGCAATCTATGAAGGTTGCACACTTGATGTTAAATTATTTTTTTAAAGCCTGATGGTCCAAAATATCTACTGCTTAGTGACCCTTTGTGTTGCGGTCACACAGACTTTCGTATTGGCGTTGCACACCAGTTTCTTGCTCTTGCTGTGAGCAAGAAACAGGTCATATCTCTAAGGAAGAAGAAAATTGCCAAGACTCTTTGGGTGCCAAAGAAGACAGGCACTTAATGGACAAGGAGGACCCTGGCGTTTTGTGCAACCATTGGATCATGGGATGAGTCTTTGAGCGCTCTGGATGACCCAAAGGCAAACGGTCAGGAGTTCTGGAAAATCAGATGGTTTAAAGGTAGGCAGATATATTCTTTAAACCATATTTAAGCCCATTGCTTTTCCTTTGCATTGTGGTCCAGAAATGGAAGACATGTGTCATTTATTCTTTACTGGATCATAATATTTGACCTGATGCCAGGGAAACAAAGGGCTATCGTTTATTTTTGTTTTTCGATTGTCGCTTTTTTTGAATCATCAGGCGGACTTTGGAGAGGATACGGCCAGCTGTAAGGGGACGGAGGAGGCTGGATGTTTTTAACATCATGTGTGCAATCTATGAAGGTTGCACACTTGATGTTAAATTATTTTTTTAAAGCCTGATGGTCCAAAATATCTACTGCTTAGTGACCCTTTGTGTTGAGGTCACACAGACTTTCGTATTGGCGTTGCACACCAGTTTCTTGCTCTTGCTGTGAGCAAGAAACAGGTCATATCTCTAAGGAAGAAGAAAATTGCCAAGACTCTTTGGGTGCCAAAGAAGACAGGCACTTAATGGACAAGGATGACCCTGGCGTTTTGTGCAACCATTGGATCGTGGGATGAGTCAGATGGTTTAAAGGTAGGCAGATATATTCTTTAAACCATATTTAAGTCCATTGCTTTTCCTTTGCATCATCATTGTGGTCCAGAAATGGAAGACATGTGTCATTTATTCTTTACTGGATCACAACATTTGACCTGATGCCAGGGAAACAAAGGGCTATCGTTTATTATTGTTTTTCGATTGTCGCTTTTTTTGAACCATCAGGCGGACTTTGGAGAGGATACGGCCAGCTGTAAGGGGACGGAGGAGGCTGGATGTTTTTAACATCATGTGTGCAATCTATGAAGGTTGCACACTTGATGTTAAATTATTTTTTTAAAGCCTGATGGTCCAAAATATCTACTGCTTAGTGACCCTTTGTGTTGCGGTCACACAGACTTTCGTATTGGCGTTGCACACCAGTTTCTTGCTCTTGCTGTGAGCAAGAAACAGGTCATATCTCTAAGGAAGAAGAAAATTGCCAAGACTCTTTGGGTGCCAAAGAAGACAGGCACTTAATGGACAAGGAGGACCCTGGCGTTTTGTGCAACCATTGGATCATGGGATGAGTCTTTGAGCGCTCTGGATGACCCAAAGGCAGACGATCAGGAGTTCTGGAACATCAGATGGTTTAAAGGTAGGCAGATATATTCTTTAAACCATATTTAAGCCCATTGCTTTTCCTTTGCATCATCAATGTGGTCCAGAAATGGAAGACATGTGTCATTTATTCTTTACTGGATCACAACATTTGACCTGATGCCAGGGAAACAAAGGGCTATCATTTATTTTTGTTTTTCGATTGTCGCTTTTTTTGAACCATCAGGCGAACTTTGGAGAGGATACGGCCAGCTGTAAGGGGACGGAGGAGGCTGGATGTTTTTAACATCATGTGTGCAATCTATGAACGTTGCACACTTGATGTTAAATTATTTTTTTAAAGCCTGATGGTCCAAAATATCTACTGCTTAGTGACCCTTTGTGTCGCGGTCACACAGACTTTCGTATTGGCGTTGCACACCAGTTTCTTGCTCTTGCTGTGAGCAAGAAACATGTCATATCTCTAAGGAAGAAGAAAATTGCCAAGACTCTTTGGGTGCCAAAGAAGACAGGCACTTAATGCACAAGGAGGACCCTGGCGTTTTGTGCAACCATTGGATCGTGGGATGAGTCTTTGAGCGCTCTGGATGACCCAAAGGCAGACGGTCAGGAGTTCTGGAACATCAGATGGTTTAAAGGTAGGCAGATATATTCTTTAAACCATATTTAAGCCCATTGCTTTTCCTTTGCATTGTGGTCCAGAAATGGAAGACATGTGTCATTTATTCTTTACTGGATCACAACATTTGACCTGATGCCAGGGAAACAAAAGGCTATTGTTTATATTTGTTTTTCGATTGTCGCTTTTTTTGAACCATCAGGCGGACTTTGGAGAGGATACGTACAGCTGTAAGGGGACGGAGGAGGCTGGATGTTTTTAACATCATGTGTGCAATCTATGAAGGTTGCACACTTGATGTTAAATTATTTTTTTAAAGCCTGATGGTCCAAAATATCTACTGCTTAGTGACCCTTTGTGTTGCGGTCACACAGACTTTCGTATTGGCCTTGCACACCAGTTTCTTGCTCTTGCTGTGAGCAAGAAACAGGTCATATCTCTAAGGAAGAAGAAATTTGCCAAGACTCTTTGGGTGCCAAAGAAGACAGGCACTTAATGGACAAGGAGGACCCTGGCGTTTTGTGCAACCATTGGATCATGGGATGAGTCTTTGAGCGCTCTGGATGACCCAAAGGCAGACGGTCAGGAGTTCTGGAACATCAGATGGTTTAAAGGTAGGCAGATATATTCTTTAAACCATATTTAAGCCCATTGCTTTTCCTTTGCATCATCAATGTGGTCCAGAAATGGAAGACATGTGTCATTTATTCTTTACTGGATCACAATATTTGACCTGATGCCAGGGAAACAAAGGGCTATCGCTTATTTTTGTTTTTCGATTGTCGCTTTTTTTGAACAATCAGGCGGACTTTGGAGAGGATACGGCCAGCTGTAAGGGGACGGAGGAGGCTGGATGTTTTTAACATCATGTGTGCAATCTATGAAGGTTGCACACTTGATGTTAAATTATTTTTTTAAAGACTGATGGTCCAAAATATCTACTGCTTAGTGACCCTTTGTGTCGCGGTCACACAGACTTTCGTATTGGCGTTGCACACCAGTTTCTTGCTCTTGCTGTGAGCAAGAAACAGGTCATATCTCTAAGGAAGAAGAAATTTGCCAAGACTCTTTGGGTGCCAAAGAAGACAGGCACTTAATGGACAAGGAGGACCCTGGCGTTTTGTGCAACCATTGGATCATGGGATGAGTCTTTGAGCGCTCTGGATGACCCAAAGGCAGACGGTCAGGAGTTCTGGAACATCAGATGGTTTAAAGGTAGGCAGATATATTCTTTAAACCATATTTAAGCCCATTGCTTTTCCTTTGCATCATCAATGTGGTCCAGAAATGGAAGACATGTGTCATTTATTCTTTACTGGATCACAATATTTGACCTGATGCCAGGGAAACAAAGGGCTATCGCTTATTTTTGTTTTTCGATTGTCGCTTTTTTTGAACCATTAGGCGGACTTTGGAGAGGATACGGCCAGCTGTAAGGGGACGGAGGAGGCTGGATGTTTTTAACATCATGTTTGCAATCTATGAAGGTTGCACACTTGATGTTAAATTATTTTTTTAAAGCCTGATGGTCCAAAATATCTACTGCTTAGTGACCCTTTGTGTTGCGGTCACACAGACTTTCGTATTGGCGTTGCACACCAGTTTCTTGCTCTTGCTGTGAGCAAGAAACAGGTCATATCTCTAAGGAAGAAGAAAATTGCCAAGACTCTTTGGGTGCCAAAGAAGACAGGCACGAAATGGACAAGGAGGACCCTGGCGTTTTGTGCAACCATTGGATCGTGGGATGAGTCTTTGAGCGCTCTGGATGACCCAAAGGCAGACGGTCAGGAGTTCTGGAACATCAGATGGTTTAAAGGTAGGCAGATATATTCTTTAATCCATTTTTAAGCCCACAGCTTTTCCCTTGCATCATCATTGTGGTCCAGAAATGGAAGACATGTGTCATTTATTCTTTACTGGATCACAACATATGACCTGATGCCAGGGAAACAAAGGGCTATCGCTTATTTTTGTTTTTCGATTGTCGCTTTTTTTGAACCATCAGGCGGACTTTGGAGAGGATACGGCCAGCTGTAAGGGGACGGAGGAGGCTGGATGTTTTTAACATCATGTGTGCAATCTATGAAGGTTGCACACTTGATGTTAAATTATTTTTTTAAAGCCTGATGGTCCAAAATATCTACTGCTTAGTGACCCTTTGTGTTGCGGTCACACAGACTTTCGTATTGGCGTTGCACACCAGTTTCTTGCTCTTGCTGTGAGCAAGAAACAGGTCATATCTCTAAGGAAGAAGAAAATTGCCAAGACTCTTTGGGTGCCAAAGAAGACAGGCACGAAATGGACAAGCAGGACCCTGGCGTTTTGTGCAACCATTGGATCATGGGATGAGTCTTTGAGCGCTCTGGATGACCCAAAGGCAGACGGTCAGGAGTTCTGGAACATCAGATGGTTTAAAGGTAGGCAGATATATTCTTTAATCCATTTTTAAGCCCACAGCTTTTCCCTTGCATCATCATTGTGGTCCAGAAATGGAAGACATGTGTCATTTATTCTTTACTGGATCACAACATATGACCTGATGCCAGGGAAACAAAGGGCTATCGTTTATTTTTGTTTTTCGATTGTCGCTTTTTTTGAACCATCAGGCGAACTTTGGAGAGGATACGGCCAGCTGTAAGGGGACGGAGGAGGCTGGATGTTTTTAACATCATGTGTGCAATCTATGAAGGTTGCACACTTGATGTTAAATTATTTTTTTAAAGCCTGATGGTCCAAAATATCTACTGCTTAGTGACCCTTTGTGTTGCGGTCACACAGACTTTCGTATTGGCGTTGCACACCAGTTTCTTGCTCTTGCTGTGAGCAAGAAACAGGTCATATCTCTAAGGAAGAAGAAAATTGCCAAGACTCTTTGGGTGCCAAAGAATACAGGCACTTAATGGACAAGCAGGACCCTGGCGTTTTGTGCAACCATTGGATCGTGGGATGAGTCTTTGAGCGCTCTGGATGACCCAAAGGCAGACGGTCAGGAGTTCTGGAACATCAGATGGTTTAAAGGTAGGCAGATATATTCTTTAAACCATATTTAAGCCCATTGCTTTTCCTTTGCATCATCAATGTGGTCCAGAAATGGAAGACATGTGTCATTTATTCTTTACTGGATCACAATATTTGACCTGATGCCAGGGAAACAAAGGGCTATCGTTTATTTTTGTTTTTCGATTGTCGCTTTTTTTGAACCATCAGGCGGACTTTGGAGAGGATACGGCCAGCTGTAAGGGGACGGAGGAGGCTGGATGTTTTTAACATCATGTGTGCAATCTATAAAGGTTGCACATATGATGTTAAACTAATTTTTTAAAGCCTAATGGTCCAAAATATCTACTGCTTGTGACCATTTGTGTCAAGGTCACAGAGACTTTTCGTATTGGCGTTGCACACCAGTTTCCTGCTCTTGCTATGAGCAAGAAACAGGTCATATCTCTTAGGAAGAAGAAAATTGCCAAGACTCTTTGGGTGCCAAAGAAGACAGGCACTTAATGGACAAGGAGGACCCTGGCGTTTTGTGCAACCATTGGATCGTGGGATGAGTCTTTGAGCGCTCTGGAGGACCCAAAGGCAGACGGTCAGGAGTTCTGGAACATCAGATGGTTTAAAGGTAGGCAGATAAATTCTTTAATCCATATTTAAGCCCATTGCTTTTCCTTTGCATCATCAATGTGGTCCAGAAATGGAAGACATGTGTCATTTATTCTTTACTGGATCACAACATTTGACCTGATGCCAGGGAAACAAAGGGCTATCATTTATTTTTGTTTTTCGATTGTCGAATTTTATTAACCATCAGGCGAACTTTGGAGAGGATAGGCCAGCTGTAAGGGGACGGAGGAGGCTGGATGTTTTTAACATCATGTGTACAATCTATGAAGGTTGCACACATGATGTTAAATTCATTTTTCAAAGCCTGATGGTCCAAAATATTTACTGCTTTGTGACCCTTTGTATCGCGGTCACACAGACTTCCGTATTGGCGTTGCACACCAGTTTCTTGCTCTTGCTGTGAGCAAGAAACAGGTCATATGTTTTAGGAAAAAGAAAATTGCCAAGACTCTTTGGGTGCCAGGGAAGACAGGAACTTAATGGACACGGAGGACCCTGGCGTTTAGTGCAACCTTTGGATCAAGGGATGAGTCTTTGAGCGCTCTGGATGACCCAAAGTCAGGAGTTCTGGAACATCAGATGGTTTATAGGTAGGCAGATATATTGTTTCATCCATATGTAAGCCCATTGCTTTTCCCTTGCATCATCAATCTGGTGTAGAAATGGAAGACATTTGTTATTTATTCTTGACTGGATCACAACATTTGACCTGATGCCAGGGAAACAAATGGCTATCGTTTATTTTTGTTTTTTCGATTGTCGTTTTTTTTAACCATCAGGTGGATTTTGGAGAGAATACGGCCAGCTGTAAGGGGACGGAGGAGGCTGGATGTTTTTAACATCATTGGCAAATTTACTTACCTGGCCCTGTTGCGATCCCCAATTCGGATGGTCCGACGAAGTCCAGCGCAATTCATGAAGCTCGTGCGCGCAAGTTCCTGCATCCGTCGCTTCCTCGCCGAGGACCGCCGGAGTTCACCTTCTTCTTCCAGCTGCTTGTAAGTGCGTGTCTTGCAACACAATTCGTAATATTAAATCCCGCACATAGCCCGAATCAGTTGGGTTGTGCGATAGCCCGCCCCACCGATTTGTGCCACGTGCAAGCCGGTGCCGATGCACCAAAATCCGATCGCTTACGCCAAAATCCCCTTTTAAATGTGGCGCAAAACTGAAACGGTCCGCGGACCCTTAGTAAATGAGCCCCCATGTTTGCTATCTATGAAGGTTGCACACATGATGTTAAATTGCTATACACCGTCTCTCTGGGGATTAGTGGGAATTACTGGACTGCCTCATTTCGCTGGCGGAGCTATAACAGGTGGTGGCATGGGTGGCAAATGAGAAGGCGCCTGCTATAGGTGTTCGCTATTAGTTTTTAAGGAGTTTTTTTTAAGGAATATTGTTGCCTCAATTGTGGGAGACTGTGAAGGAATGTTTTTGAAGGGGATTGCCTGCTTGCCTCAAGCTATAAGGCTTTAATTGTGTGATAGTGTGGGACTATCTGTGGGCTGTTTTAAGGAATTTGGGGTTTGGGTCGAATTTTGTTAAGTGGTTGAAATTGTTACATAGGTCCCCTATGGCTAGGGTGCGGGCGGTTTGTCTCAGGGAACCTGTCACCAGGGATGCCGGCTGGAGCACGGAGATCGGTGGCAGACGCACCGTGCTGGCCGGCGCCGCCCCCTCAACTCGTCTCATGGCAGGTGCGCCCCTGTGTGTGTGTATTTGCTGTATGTATGTGCAGTGTGTGTATTTGCTGTATGTACTGTTTGTTTATGTCTATATATGCTGTATGTATATGCAGTATTTGTGATATTTATCAGGGCTTATATTTTTTACTACATGGCGGTATTTTGTATGCATTTTATACTACATAGCGGTATTTTGTATGCATTTTATACTACATGGCGGTACTCTGTATGCATTTTATACTACATGGCGGTACTCTGTATGCATTTTATACTACATGGCGGTATGCTCTATGCATTTTATACTACATGGCGGTACTCTGTATGCATTTTATACTAAATGGTGGTACTCTGTATGCATTTTATACTAAATGGCAGTACTCTGTATGCATTTTATACTACATGGCAGTTTGCTCTATGCATTTTATACTACCTGGCGGTACTCTGTATGAATTTTATACTAAATGGTGGTACTCTGTATGCATTTTATATTAAATGGCGGTACGTTGTATGCATTTTATACTACATGGCGTTACGCTGTATGTATTGTATACTAGATGGTGGCACGCTCTATGCATTTTATACTACATGGCGGCACACTCTATGCATTTTATACTACAAGGTGGCACGCTGTATGCATTTTATACTACATTGCGGCACGCAGAATGAATTTTATACTACATAATGGCACGCTGTTTGCATTTTATACTACATGCCGGCACGCTGTATGCATTGTATACTACATGCCGGCACTCTGTATGCATTGCATATTACATGGCAGCAGGTTGTATGTATTTTATACTACATGGTGGCACGCTGTATGCAATTGATACTACATGGCGGTACTCTGTATGCATTTTATATTACATGGCAGTACTCTGTATGCATTTTTTATTAAATGGCGGTACACTATATGCATTTTATACCACATGGCATTACACTGTATGTATTTTATACTACATGGTGGCACGCTGTATGGATTTTATACTACATTGGCAGTACTTTGTATGCATTTTATATTAAATGGTGGTACGCTATATGCATTTTATACTACATGGTGTTATACTGTATGTATTTTATACTACACGGTGGCATACTATATGCATTTTATACTACATGGGGGTACTCTGTAGTCATTTTTTACTACATGGCGGTATTTTGTATGCATTTTAAAGTACATGGGGGTACTCTGTATGCATTTTTTACTACATGGCGGTATTTTGTATGCATTTTATAGTAAATGGGGGTACTCTGTATGCATTTTTTACTACATTGCGGCACGCTGTATGCACTTTATACTACATACAGGCATGCTGTATGCATTTCATACTACATGGCGGCACGCTGTATACATTTTATACTACATGGCAGCACACTGTATGCATTTTATACTACATGGTGTATACATTTTATACTACAACGGGAGTTGGGTGTGGGGGCCCGGGAGCAGAGGGGGGGAAGCGGCCGGGAGCGGAGAGGAGGGGAGCTGGGAGTGAGGAGGGGGAGCTGGGAGTGGGGGGGTTAGGTTATCTGGGAGCAGGGGGGGGGAGCACGGAGCAGGAGGGGAGTAGAGCCAGGGCAGTAGAGTCTGGAGCATGGTGGGGTGGGGAGCCCCAAAAGCAGGAGTGGGGCCAAGAGCAGGAGGGGGGACAGCCAGGGGCAGTAGAGTCTGGAGCAGAGTGGGGGGGAGCCTCAGGAGCAGGAGGGGGGGAGAGCCAGGGGCAGTAGAGTCTGGAGCATGGTGGGGTGGAGAGCCCCAGGAACAGGAGGGGGCCAGGAGCAGGAGGGGGGAGAGCCAGGGGCAGTCGAGTCTGGAGCAGAGTGGTGGGGAGCCCCAGGAGTAGGAGGGGGGCTAGGAGCAGGAGGAGTGGAGATCCAGAGAAAGTAGAGTCTGGAGCAGGGTGAGGGGAGCCCGAGGAGCAGGAGGGGGGGAGAGCCAGGGGCAGTAGAGTCTGGAGCAGGGTGGGGGGATGCCCTAGGAGCAGGAGGGGGTCCAGGAGCTGGAGGGGGCCAGGAGCAGGAGGGGTGTTGAGCCAGGGGCGGTAGAGTCTGGAGGGGGGAGCCGGGAGCGGAGGGGGGATTGGTGCCTGATGTCGACCGACGGGGAGCTCGATGCAGGATCCAGAATCGGAGTGGTGGAAAGCGGAGGTATGTGGGGGCCGGTTGGAGCCAGCCGGTGGCGGCCGGAGATCGTGGGGCCGGGGCGGAAGCTTCATGCAGTCGGACATCGGTGGCGGGAGCTTCATGCTGGCGGAGGGCGGAGATCGAGGGCCGAAGCTTCATGCCGGCGATCGGCGGCGGGAGCTTGAGCTTCATGCCGGGGAAGGGTGGGGATCAAGTGGCGGGGATCAAGTGGCGGGGATCAAGTGGCGTCGCCCACTCTGAGAGCAGGAGGCCAGGCTGCGGGAGAATGGAGAAGGTGGGTATGGTGTAGGAAAGGGGACATTGCATGCAAACATACATACCAGAACCCCCCCTCCCTCTCTCACTGGTTGCTGGATAAAATGTATGCTTACAGCCGGTACCTGGACCACTAGTCTAGGGTATACTATACACTTCCAGTGATTATGGACATCATCTGTAGTTGTGGGGATTATTCTGGGCCCTGGATTAACTGGGCAAAGTCAGCCCTATTACCTCTGCTTTCTTCGCGTGTGCACACGATCCAGGGGTTGGGAAATCTGGTGGTGGAAGAGTTTACTTACTTGGGTTTTAGGATTTAGTCCTTTCGATAGGTGAAATGAAGGCGAGGATTGTGGTGAGGAATAAGTTACCCCTTTCGGCCTTGGGTCCAGCTCACCTGATCAAAATGGTTTTGATGCCACAGTTACTATACGTCCTTCACAATGTGCCAGTCTGGATCTCCAAAGGTTGGTTTCGCAGAATTGACAGCATGTTTAGGGACCTGGTGTGGAAGCAAGGGATACCACAAATAGGATTACAGAAGCTTCAGCTACCAAAAGATAAAGGGGGACTTTCTATCCTTAATGCGTGGGCTTATTATTTAGCAGCATAAATGTCAGCATTTGGAGGATGGGCTCTGGAGGGAGGGATCTTGGTGCCTGTGGGTGCTGCAACATTTCGGTGCTGGCGTATGTCTGGTAGCTGCGCTGGAGGCTGGGATATTTGAGATACAGGCGAGGCTTCACCTGACACTAGCATCAGTAAAGAAAGTGTGGAAGGTGTATAAGGACCTATTGGGGGTGGGATTGTGGACCAAGTTTACATCGGTTTGGGAGTACCCATATTTAGGGGAAGTATATATGTAGGAGGGAATGCAGAATTGGTCCTCGGAGGGGGCGATGCTAAAGTCATTCCAAAGTATTGAGGAGGAATTAGGAATTTCACAGTCCATGTTTTTCCAATACATACAGCTGAGGCATGCGCTGCAGAGACAATTTGACGGGGAAATACAGCTCTCTTCTTTGGGGGTTATAATGGGTGTGTTGCAAGCTAAACATATGCTGGGCCTTAACTATCTGTTGTGTGGTACGATTCTGGACAAAGTGTTCGATGGCTTCAAGTTGGGTTCGAAGGGGCCCTGGAAGGTTACTGGGACGGTGCTTTGATTTTGATTTTCATCTTCTGGTGAAGGGGATGGTGTGTGCTATTTGACCTGTGAGGAAGATGGGGTAGGGAGCAATGCTGGCCAGACTGGGACAGGTAAAAGGGGAGGAGGTTGATTTGGGGGAAATGTTTTATTTCTCATGTGAACATTGTATTTTCATGCACAATGTGACAAATATATGTGGTGTATATTGCATTGAGCGGTTTAATAAAAGTTATCTGGTAAAAAAATAAAATTGTGTAAATCTATACTGTGTCCTTGTCCATACTGGGGCACATTTACTTACCCGTCCCGTCGCGATCTCCGCGATTCACTAAGATCGTGCGTCCAATTTCTTGCATGTGTCGCTTCCACTGCTGAGGACCGCCAAAGTTGAACTTCTTCTTCCCGGTGCATGTGAGTGCTGATCTTGCGACACAATTTGCTTTTTAAATTCCGCGGTTTGTCCGAATCAGTCGGGTTGTCCGATATGTCCACGACCCCCGATTTGTGTCGCATGCAAGTCGGTGCGCCACAATCCGATCGCGTGAAAAAAATCAGTGCGAAACCTGATGAAAATGCGTTGTTCGGACCCTTAGTAAATGTGTCCCACTAGGTTATGTTCAAATGGTGCATTTTCATTGCACTCAACTGCTTTTGTAAAAATCATCATTGAAGGTTTTTACCAAATGCATTTTGCCAAACACATGTATTTTGCCAGAAAGCACATGTGTCTTGGCCTCCTTTTGTCACAATGGGGCTCATTTACTAAGAGTCCAAACACCGCACTATCGTGGGGTTTCCCGAATATTTCCAATTTGCACCGAATTGCCCTGGGATTTTGCCGCACGTGATCTGATTGTGTCGCAACGGTGCCAATGTGTTTGCAGCATATCACAAGGTACTGTGCAGCCGAATCATTTGAGCGCAGGTCTAGGCCAAGAGCAGCTTGGGTTTTGGGATTACTCATGGGCCAGCTTGGCTGTAGGTTATCCACATTGGAATTGCCCTCAACCAAGCCAATTGTCACTTGTGAAAAACAGGTATTACCATTTGTTTCTATCTGCCTATCTGCAAGCGCCTGGCATCCGTTTTTCATAGATTCCCATGAACTGTTGACACAGTGACCTGTGACAGAAGGTTTAGGCTACGAGATTTTCTTCCATTTAACGAGCAGATGCACAGTCCGTTAAATAATGGGAATGGGAAGTGATCTATTAAAAAGTATTGCATTGTTTTCATGCATGTGCCATATGTTAAAAAAATACTGATGGCACTGGTCAATTTCTCTGTCGTGTGACCCGGTCAGTTTTCTATGATGAAGTTCATAAAAGGTGAAGTTAGAGAGCTACTGGTAATAAATTAACAATATCAATCATATTACTACATATTTTGTACTCTTTTTCTCATCCGCACCGTTCTGCCGAGACACTGAATGACAGACCTGGGAGCCAAGAAAGGAGGCCTGCAGAATATAAACAGTTACCACAAGCCTGTGAGCCCTCTTCATACATCCTTGGGCACTGTGACATAATGCTACAGCTCATGTTGTTGTGTTCTGATAAGGGAAATATCAGCAAATATATGTTATTGTCCGTATAATAGACATTTAAAGGGGTTGGCCACATTTCAATACATCTGTTCCATTGGACATGTCTCTGCATGTATATGTACCTGTGTCTTTGCCTCCTTTGAGAGCTGCAGCCTTTTCTGTTACCACCATGCTGCCCTCTGTACATATACACAACTTCCTGTGTCTCCCTCACCCACTGTGCTTCTTTCTCTCACTACAGACATAGGGAGATGGGAGGGGTGAGACCAAGATGAGTCATAGGGGGGATGTATTTAAGGTTTAGTCTTTAGACCAGTGCAGAGTAGAACCTCCTATTTGTTGATCTAGTTTGCTGCACTATAAAATTGCATTTTCTGGTACATAGGCTGAATTTTCTTTTTCACTGGCTATTTTCTGTTCAGTAACACACCTTAGTTAATGAGGAGACGCCCCTTTTTCTGAGGAGTCTGAAAACTGCCTAAAATGTTCTATAACCATCTGTAAATGTGGCACACTGCCCCATAATTTCCTGCTGCATTCCTCTACCATTCATCAGTGCTCAGACATGTAAACAAAGATCCAGAGAGAGTTTGAAGACAGCGAAAAAGTAAGTAGCAGGACTGCTGAATCACTTGATGAACATTCAGGGATTATTTGAAGGCAGTAAAGGCACCTGAGTAACTTATGTAAAGAGCGTCCAACCCCTTTAAACCATTTTACAATATACTTTCTCTATTAATTCCCCATAGTTTCTGGATCTCTGCTTGCTGTCATTCTATGGGAAGCTTCCATGTTTACTTACAGTGTATAAAAATCTGTTCATGGTCACGACTCAATAGTATTAGGCCCCTTTCACACATGCTGAGTTCAGTTCTGATTTGCAGCGTTCAGGCCGGGGCGATCCAGGCAGCACATGCTGCGAGCTTGATGCAAGTTTAGCGCATGACACTCGCAAGTGTGAAAGGGGCCTTAGAGCTTTATCAGAGCGGTGCTTTGTATAAGATACGGCCCTTCATGTGTGTCCATCATATGAGCATGCACAGATTTTTGCCTTCTGGTAGATAGCATTGAAGCTTTCTATGAAATGGCAGCAAGCAGAAGCAATGAGGAATTGATACAGACTTTTCATTGTTCAAAAATAACATCTATTTGCTGAAATTGGACATCCCCTTCAAACTTACATGCACCATGATGTTGTAGTGCCTTGTGGTGCTGTAGCTGGTGTATGGTAAGAGCTAATGGGCTGAGCTTTCTCCATACACGGCTTGTCTTATCTCTATTACTCAACTGACACCTGCATTTTAAGCGTAACTAAACTTTCAATTTAAATTTTATTAAAGTATGCGTCCTTATACTAAAAATGTAAAATACTTTATTCATTTTCTGTTGCATGTATTATCAAAGTGCACTTTCCACACACTTCTTACTTCTGCTGTTCCTGTTGCTACCTGAGTACAGGCTCTGCTGACAATTGGGCCTGCAACCTGCTCTGATATCAAGCAGAGGACAGATCCCATAGTAGCTGTATGCAAGGAAATGTTGAGGAGATGTTGGGCAGAGGAGGGGGGAGCCTTTGAATAGATTTGCCGCCTGCAGAGCAAGAACCATGTCATAGGGAAATAGCATCATCTGTCCATATATGGTATTTCTACATCTCTGAGGGCTTCCCCTGACTCTAGGTCTCTATATTATTTAAAGTTATTCAATTGATTATTTTTTGGTCAAACAGGATTTTAAATTACAATCCCCTCTCTCTGTCATGCCATAGAGATACAGAACAGTGCTTTTATCTACTGTGCTCCTACTGGTTGTCAATGGAAGGATTTAATCTAAATAAGAGCTTTACTAGAGATTTCTGTGCTCTTCGATCTGCCAGTGATATTAGACTAATCTATAACTTAATTCGAACCTCTCATGCACGTCTACAGGACTTCTCCCGAGCCGCACCAATTTCCCCAGACTCTTAGACTAATACCCACCCTTCAAAGTTTCAAACATGCTTTTAAAACCCATCTCTTTAGAAAAGCCTATCACACTCGCTAACTGCATGAAACGTCAATTTTCTCTTTACTAATCCATCCTATGTCCTCCTCCCATCACTTATCCGGCAAACACCAGATATATACCAAGCTCTAGGCTTCTCTGCAGTCACTTTCACCTTGGATCTTGTATATAAGGTTGCGGTTGATGGCTGGTTCAAGCAGCAGAAATTTTTATGTATTAATTTATTTTATATTGTTTCCTTATAAATACCGTATATACTCAAGTATAAGCTGACCTGAGTAGAAGCCGAGAGACTTAATTTTACCACCAAAAACTGGGAAAACCTATTGACTCGAGTATAAGCAGAGGGTTGGAAATGCATTGGTCACAGCCTCCAGTATATAGCCAGCCAGCCCCCTGTATATAGCCAGCCCCCAGTACTTTATAGCCAGCCAGCCCCCAGTAGTATACAGCCAGCCCCCATGTAGTGTACAGCCACCCCCCAGTAGTATACAGCTAGACAGCCCCCAGTAGTATACAGCTAGCCCCCAGTAGTATACAGCCAGCCCCATATAGTATACAGCCTGCCAGCCCCCAGTAGTGTACAACCTGCCAGCCCTAAGTAGTATCCAGCCAGCCCCCAGTTTTGTACAGCCAGCCCCCAGTAGTATACACCCAGCCAGCCCCCATGTAGTGTACAGCTAGCCCCCAGTAGTATACAGCCAGCCCCCAGTAGTATACAGCCAGTCCCCAGTAGTATACAGCCAACCATCCCCCATGTAGTATACAGCCAGCCATCCCCCATGTAGTATACAGCCAGCCATCCCCCAGTAGTATACAGCCAGCCCCCAGTAGTATACAGCCAGCCAGCCCCCATGTAGTATACAGCCTGCCAGCCCCCAGTAGTATACAGCCATCCAGCCCCCAGTAGTATACAGCCCGCCAACCCCCAGTAGTATACAGCCAGCACGCAGTTTGCCAAGCACATTAAAAAAATCAACTTACATACTCACCCTCCGGCGCCCAGATGCTCAGCACGGCTCTTGGCGTATCCTCTTTTTCTCTTTGTTGTAACAGTCGGCAGAGATGCGTCCACGCGCACACTGTGAAGTCATTAGAGGCGACACCGCCGCATCATTGCGCTGGCCGTCAGATAGCATCGACGCGTCTCTGCCAGCTAATACAGCATACAGAAGATAGAAGAGAAGCCGCCAGGAGCCATGCCGCTCCGAGGATCAGGGCGCCGGAGGGTGAGTATGTAAGTTGATTTTTTTTATTGACTAGTGTATAAGCTGAAGTGAGTTTTTTCAGCAAATTTTTTGAGCTGAAAAACTCAGCTTATACACTAGTATATACGGTAATGCGGGACCATTATAAAAGCTATTATTCCTCCTGTTCCCCCCCCCCCTCCTCATCCTCAGACTGTAAGCTCTTGTGAGCAGGGCCCTGACTCCTATTGTTCCTTATGAATGTTTGTACTCTGTAATGTAGGATTATATTTGTATATGTTCTGTATGATATGTAAAGTGCTATGGAATTGGATGGCGCTATATGAATAAAGGTTATTACTATTAAACAAGCTCATTGCACTGGTATATAGAGATGTATATTCTCAGAGATCCCTCTATATACACTATCACTACATTAAGCCAAATATATTATTCTTGATGCTCCAGTTTTTCTTTCTAACATTGCATTTTTTTAATGTATTAATTTATTTTATATTGTTTCCTTATAAATACCGTATATACTCAAGTATAAGCTGACCTGAGTAGAAGCCGGGAGACTTAATTTTACGACCAAAAACTGGGAAAACCTATTGACTCGAGTATAAGCAGAGGGTTGGAAATGCATTGGTCACAGCCTCCAGTATATAGCCAGCCAGCCCCCTGTATATAGCCAGCCCCCAGTACTTTATAGCCAGCCAGCCCCCAGTAGTATACAGCCAGCCCCCATGTAGTATACAGCCAGCCCCCAGTAGTATATAGCCTGCCAGTCCCCAGTAGTGTACAGCCAGCTCCATGTAGTGTAGAGCTACCCAGCCCCCAGTAGTGTATAGCCATCCTGCCCCATGTAGTATACAGCCTGCTAGCCCCCAGAAGTGTCCAGCCAGCCCCCAGTAGAGTACAGCCTGCCAGCCCCCAGTAGTGTACAGCCCGCCAGCCCCATGTAGTATACAGCCAGCCAGCCCCCATGTAGTGTACAGCCACCCCCCAGTAGTATACAGCTAGACAGCTCCCAGTAGTATACAGCTAGCCCCCAGTAGTATACAGCCAGCCAGCCCCCAGTAGTGTACAGCCAGCCCCATATAGTATACAGCCTGCCAGCCCCCAGTAGTGTACAACCAGCCAGCCCTAAGTAGTATCCAGCCAGCCCCCAGTTTTGTACAGCCTGCCCCCAGTAGTATACACCCAGCCAGCCCCCATGTAGTGTACAGCTAGCCCCCAGTAGTATACAGCCAGCCCCCAGTAGTGTACAGCCAGCCCCCAGTAGTATACAGCCAGCCATCCCCCATGTAGTATACAGCCAGCCATCCCCCATGTAGTATACAGCCAGCCAGCCCCCAGTAGTATACAGCCAGCCACCCCCATGTAGTATACAGCCTGCCAGCCCCCAGTAGTATACAGCCAGCCAGCCCCCAGTAGTATACAGCCCGCCAACCCCCAGTAGTATACAGCTAGCACGCTGTTTGCCAAGCACATAAAAAAAATCGGCTCTTGGCGTATCCTCTTCTTCTCTTTGCTGTAACAGTCGGCAGAGATGCGTCCACGCGTACACTGTGAAGTCATTAGAGGCGACACTGCCGCATCATTGCGCTGGCAGGCAGATAGCATCGACGCGTCTCTGCCAGCTAATACAGCATACAGAAGATAGAAGAGAAGCCGCCAGGAGCCATGCCGCTCCGAGGATCAGGGCGCCGGAGGGTGAGTATGTAAGTTGATTTTTTTTATTGACTAGTGTATAAGCTGAAGTGAGTTTTTTCAGCAAATTTTTTGAGCTGAAAAACTCAGCTTATACACTAGTATATACGGTAATGCGGGACCATTATAAAAGCTATTATTCCTCCTGTCCCCCCCCCTCCTCATCCTCAGACTGTAAGCTCTTGTGAGCAGGGCCCTGACTCCTATTGTTCCATATGAATGTTTGTATTCTGTAATGTAGGATTATATTTGTTTATGTTCTGTATGATATGTAAAGTGCTATGGAATTGGATGGCGCTATATGAATAAAGGTTATTACTATTAAACAAGCTCATTGCACTGGTATATAGAGATGTATCTTCTCAGAGATCCCTCTATATACACTATCACTACATTAAGCCAAATATATTATTCTTGATGCTCCAGTTTTTCTTTCCAACATTGCACTAAAAAGAACATATATTAAGCTGGCAAATGTTACACAGCTCTGGTGCACGGTCTATATTGAAAGTCCACAAAAAATGTCCACACTAAATAATTGATAATAATTGATCATTGAACACTATGCACCACTATTGAATTATCTGGCATAACCTGCAAACTGCACAGAGGCAGATAGCACCACTTTTTACATATCTGGGCCCTCATGTTTTTTTAATTAAAAAAACATAATATAGTCATATGTAGTGAGATCTCTGAGACGATACATCTCTATACAGTATACCAGTGCATTGAACTTGTGTTACAGTGTAACTCTATGGAAGATACAATGGTATAAAGTCCAGCTCTAACCCTATCAGAATGCCCAATAAGGCACGGATCACCCCTCTGTGTGGGCAGATACAGGCAACAAAAGTAATCCAGGATCCAGCTAAACTGTAGACATTATTAATATTATAGCAAAATATTGAAATCCATTGTGATAATCATGTCCAAAGCGTTTGAAACGAGAAATCCATTCTTAGTCATGGCTAACACAAAGACTGGCCACGAACACAAGTTTGTATATCACTGTTTGGGAGTTTGAGGGGATCCGGGATCATAGTATAATAACATATTAAGGTCATGTGATGAAAAGCGTATAAGTGGTCAGCTGATCTGGGATAATAGTATCACATGATCGATTTGAAGAGGATTACAGAGGAGGAAGAGGATACATTGGATCTCTCCGGCAACCCAAGAGTGTCTCTTGTGTATCTGAAACAACAATAAAAACAACAAATGGTAATTGTGCTGAAGAACGCTAACTTGGCTTATACAGCACACACTATGATGTCAGCAAGCGACTGACGTCATGGTGTGTGCGCCATAGCATGCGGGGAGACGGAGCTTCATAAGACAGAAGAGGACCTGCAGTGGGCATCGGAACGGTGAGTATAGAGGGCTTTTTCTTTTTTAAAGGCTGGGCATAAAGGGCTATATACAAGCGGGCAGGCAATGGCTATATACTAGGGGGCATGGGGATGGCTATATACTAGGGTGCTGATGGCTATATATTAGGTAGCTGGCTTTATACTAGGGCCATATACTGGAGGGCTGCTGGCTATATACCAGGGGACTGCTGGCTATATACTAGGGGCTGCTTGCTAAATACAAGGGGGCAGGCACTGGCTCTATACTAGGGGGCGGCTGGTTATTTGCTGGGGGACATGGGCTACTAGGAATACACTAGGAGGCTGTTGGCTAAATACTAGGGGGCTGCTGGCTATATACAAGGGGGTGGGAACTGGCTAGGGGGATTTTGGCTATTTGCTGGGGGACATGCGCTGCTGGCTATATACAAGGGGTCTGCTGTCTATATACCAGGGGGCAGGCACTGGCTATATACTACTGGGCGGCTGGTTATTTGCTGGGGGACATTGGCTACTGGGTATACATTGGGAGGCTTTTGGCTATATACTAGGGGGCTGCTGGCTATATATTAGAGGGCTGGTGGCTGTATACTAGGGGGCTGCTAGATACATACTAGTGGGCTGCATGCTAAATACAAGGGGGCAGGCACTGGCTATATACTAGGGGGCTGCTGGCTATTTTCTGGGGGACATGGGCTGCTGGCTATATACTAGGGGTCTGCTGTCTATATACCAGTGGGCAGGCACTGGCTATATACTGGGGGTGGCTGGTTATTTGCTTGTGGGACATTGGCTACTGGGTATACACTAGGAGGCTGTTGGCCATATACAACAGGGCAGGCACTGGCTAATAGTAGGGGTCTGATGGCTATATGCTTGGGAGCTGCTGGATATATATTAGAAGGCTGCTAGCTGTATACTAGTGGGCTGCTGGCTATACACAAGGAGGCAGGCACTGGCTATGTAGTAGGGGGCAGGTGGCTATATAGTAGTGGGCAGCTGGCTATATACAGGGGGGCAGGCACTGGGTATATACAAGGGGGCTGATGGCTATTTGATGGGGTACATGGGCTGCTGGCTATATAATAGGAGGCTGCTGGCTATATACTAGGGGGCTGCTGGCTAATATACAAGGGGGCAGGCACTAGCTATATTGTAGGAGACTGCTGGCTGTATACTAGGGAGCTGATGGCTATATACTAGTGGACAGCTTGTTATTTGCTGGTGGACATTGGCTACTTGGTATACACTCTGAGGCTGTTGGCTATATACTAGGGGGCTGCTGGCTATATATTAGAGGGCTGCTGGCTGTATACTAGTGAGCTGTTGCTTATACAAGGGGGCAGGCACTGGCTATGTAGTAGGGGGCAGCTGGCTGTATACAAGGGGGCAGACACTGGGTATATACTAGGGGGCTTCTGGCTATTTGATGGGGACATGGGCTGCTGGCTATATACTAGGGGGCTGCTGTCTATATACAAGGGGGCAGGCACTGGCTATATAGTAGAAGACTGCTGGCTATATACTAGGGAGCTGCTCCTATATGCTATGGGGCTGCTGGCTATACATTAGAGGGCTGCTGGCTGTATACTAGGGGGTTGCTAGATATATACTAGTGGGCTGCTTGCTAAATACAAGGGGGTGGGCATTGGCTATATACTAGGGGGCTGCTGGCTATTTGCTGGGAGACATGGGCTGCTGGCTATATACAAGGGGTCTACTGTCTATATACCAGGGGGCAGACACTGGCTTTATACTAAGGGGGCGGCTGGTTATTTGCTGGGGGACATTGGCTACTGGGTAAACACTAGGAAGCTGTTGGCTAAAAACTAGGGGGCTACTGTCTATATACAAGAGGGCAGGCACTGGCTATATAGTAGGGGGCTGCTGGCTATATACTAGGGAGCTGCTGGCTATATATTAGAGGGCTGCTGGCTGTATACTAGAGAGCTGCTGACTATATAGAAGGGGGCAGGCACTGACTATATAGTAGGTGGCAGTTGGCTATATTCAAGAGGGCAGGCACTGGGTATATACTAGCGGGCTGCTGGCTATTTGATGGGGGACATGGGCTGCTGTATAATTAATAGGAGGCTGCTGGCTATATACTAGGGGGCTGCTGGCTATATACAAGAGGGCAGGCACTGGCTATATAGTAGGGGGCTGCTGGCTATATATTAGAGGGCTGCTGGCTGTATACTAGAGAGCTGCTGACTATATACAAGAGGGCAGGCACTGGCTATATAGTAGGGGGCTGCTGGCTATACATTAGAGGGCTGCTGGCTGTATACTAGAGAGTTGCTGGCTATATACAAGTGGGCAGTCACTGGGTATATGCTAGCGGGCTGCTGGCTATTTGATGGGGGACATGGGCTGCTGGCTAAATATAGGAGGCTGCTGGCTATATACTAGGGGGCTGCTGGCTGTATACAAGGAGGCAGGCACTGGCTATCTAGTAGGGGACTGCTGGCTGTATACTAGGGAGCTGCTGGCTATATACTAGGGGGCTGCTGGCTATATAATAGAGGGCTGCTGGCTGTATACTAGGGGGTGCTATATATATACTAGTGGGCTGCATGCTAAATGCAAGGGGATGGGCACTGGCTATATACTAGGGGGATTTTGGCTATTTGCTGGGGGACATGCGCTGCTGTCTATATACCAGGGGGCAGGCACTGGCTATATACTAGTGGGCAGCTGGTTATTTGCTGGGGGACATTGGCTACTGGGTATACACTGGGAGGCAGGCACTTGGTATATACAAGGGGGCTGATGGCTATTTGATGGGGTACATGGGCTGCTGGCTATATAATAGGAGGCTGCTGGCTATATACTAGGGGGCTGCTGGCTATATACAAGGGGGCAGGCACTGGCTATATAGTAGGGGACTGCTGGCTGTATACTAGGGAGCTGATGGCTATATACTAGTGGACGGCTGGTTATTTGCTGGGGGACATTGGCTACTTGGTATACACTCTGAGGCTGTTGGCTATATACTAGGGGGCTGCTGGCTATATATTAGAGGGCTGCTGGTTGTATACTAGTGGGCTGCTGCTTATACACAAGGGGGCAGGCACTGGCTATGTAGCAGGGGGCAGCTAGCTATATAGTAGGGGGCAGCTGCCTGTATACAAGGGGGCAGGCACTGGGTATATACTAGGGGGCTGCTGGCTATTTGATTGAGAGCTGGGCTGCTGACTACATACTAGGGGGCTGCTGTCTATATACAAGGGGGCAGGCACTGGCTATATAGTAGGGGACTGCTGGCTATATACTAGGGAGCTGCTGCTATATGCTATGGGGCTTCTGGCTATACATTAGAGGGCTGCTGGCTTTATACTAGGGGGTTTCTAGATATATACTAGTGGGCTGCTTGCTAAATACAAGGGAGTGGGCATTGGCTATATACTAGGGGGCTGCTGGCTATTTGCTGGGGAACATGGGCTGCTGGCTATATACAAGGGGTCTACTGTCTATATACCAGGGGGCAGACACTGGCTATATACTAGGGGGAGGCTGGTTATTTGCTGTGGGACATTGGCTACTGGGTAAACACTAGGAGGCTATTGGCTAAAAACTCGGGGGCTGCTGGCTATATACAAGAGGGCAGGCACTGGCTATATAGTAGGGGGCTGCTGGCTATATACTAGGGAGCTGCTGGCTATATATTAGAGGGCTGCTGGCTGTATAGTAGAGAGCTGCTGACTATATAGAAAGAGGCAGGCACTGACTATATAGTAGGTGGCAGCTGGCTATATACAAGAGGGCAGGCACTGGGTATAAACTAGCGGGCTGCTGGCTATTTGATGGGGGACATGGGCTGCTGGGTAAATAATAGGAGGCTGCTGGCTATATACTAGGGGGCTGCTGGCTATATACAAGAGGGCAGGCACTGGTTATATAGTAGTCATTAATAGTAGGGGACTGCTGGCTGTATACTAGGGAGCTGCTGGCTATATACTAGGGGGCTGCTGGCTATATATTAGAGGGCTGCTGGCTTTATACTAGGGGGTGCTAGATATATACTAGTGGGCTGCATGCTAAATGCAAGGGGGCAGGCACTGGCTATATACTAGGGGGGTGCTGGCTATTTATCATAGTATAAAAGGCTGGAAGAAGACGCAAGTCCATCAAGTCCAACCTTTAAGAATTAAATAAATGTTTTATACCCATAACCCGTGATATTTTTTCTCTCCAGAAAGTCATCCAGGCCTCTCTTGAACATGTACATAGAGTCTGCCATAACAACCTCCTGCGGCAGAGAGTTTTACAGTCTCACTGCTCTTACAGTAAAGAACCTTTGTCTATGTTAATGGTAAAATCGCCTCTCCTCTAGGCGCAGAGGATGCCCCCTTGTCCTGGTCACAGGCCGAGGTATAAAAAGATCATTGGAGAGATCCTTGTACTGTCCGTTCAGGTATTTGTACATTGTAATAAGGTCTCCCCTCAGTCGTCTTTTTTCTAAACTGAATAATCCCAAGTTTTTTAATCTGTCAGTGTATTCTAGTTCCCCCATTCCCCTAATAATCCTGGTTGCTCTCCTCTGCACCCGTTCCAGCTCTACTATATCCTTTTTATACACTGGTGCCCAAAACTGTACACAATATTCCATATGTGGTCTGACCAGGGATTTGTTTAAGGGCAAAACTATGTCTTTATCATGAGAATCTATTCCTCTCTTGATACATCCCATTATTTTATTTGCTTTAGCAGCAGCTGCCTGGCTCTGGTCACTAAAATTAAGTTTACCATCCACCAATACCCCCAAGTCCTTTTCAGCTTCAGTTTTACTAAGTAATTGACCGTTTAGAACACAATTATACTTTTTGTTTCCATGGCCCAAGTGCATAACTTTACATTTATCTACATTAAACCTCATCAACCATTTCTCTGCCCATCCCTCAAGCTTCCACAAATCCCTCTGTAATGCTAAACTATCAACCTCAGTATTTATTACTTTGCACAGCTTACTATCATCTGCAAATATTGAAACTTGACTGTGTAAACCCACTACAAGGTCATTAATAAAAATATTAAAAAGAAGTGGCCCCAATACTGACCCCTGTGGCACTCCACTGGTAACATCAACCCAATCTGAGAATGTGCCATTAATGACGACCCTCTGTTTTCTATCACTAAGCCAATTACTTACCCAAATACACAGATTTTCTCCTATTCCCAGCAGTCTCATTTTATAAACCAACCTTTTATGTGGCACGGTGTCAAATGCCTTTGAGAAGTCCAGATATACAACATCCACAGCGTCCCCCAGATCCAGTCTTGAACTTACCTCCTCGTAGAAACCAATCAGATTAGTCTGACAGGACCGATCTCTCATAAACCCATGCTGACGCTGGGTTATAAGGTTGTGCACAGTGAGATACTCCAGGATAGCATCTCTAATAAACCCCTCAAATATTTTCCCCACCACAGCAGTTAGACTCACGGGTCTGTAGTTTGCAGGATCGCTATTTGATCCTTTTTTGTATATTGGTACCACATTTGCTATGAGCCATTCCTGTGGAACATAACTAGTCCTCAGTGAATCTTCAAATATTAAAAATTATAAATATATCAAAAATATTTGCTGGGGGACATGGGCTGCTGGCTATATACTAGGGGTATGCTGTCAATATACCAGGGGGCAGGCACTGGCTATATACTAGGGGGTGGCTGGTTATTTGCTGGGGGACATTGGCTACTGGGTATACACTAGGAGGCTTTATACTAGGGGGCATGGGGATGGCTATATACTAGGGTGCTGATGGCTATATATTAGGAAGCTGGCTTTATACTAGGGCCATATACTGGAGGGCTGCTGGCTATATACCAGGGGACTGCTGGCTATATACTAGGGGCTGCTTGCTAAATACAAGGGGGCAGGCACTGGCTATATACTAGGGGGCGGCTGGTTATTTGCTGAGGGACATGGGCTACTAGGTATACACTAGGAGGCTGTTGGCTAAATACTAGGGGGCTGCTGGCTATATACAAGGGGGTGGGCACTGGCTATATACTAGGGGGATTTTGGTTATTTGCTGGGGGAAATGCGCTGCTGGCTATATACAAGGGGTCTGCTGTCTATATACCAGGGGGCAGGCACTGGCTATATACTAGTGGGCGGCTGGTTATTTGCTGGGGGACATTGGCTACTGGGTATACACTGGGAGGCAGGCACTGGATATATACAAGGGGGCTGATGGCTATTTGATGGGGTACATGGGCTGCTGTCTTTATAATAGGAGGCTGCTGGCTATATACTAAAGGGCTGCTGGCTATATACAAGGGGGCAGGCACTGGCTATATAGTAGGGGACCGCTGGCTGTATACTAGGGAGCTGATGGCTATATACTAGTGGACGGCTGGTTATTTGCTGGGGGACATTGGCTACTTGGTATACACTCTGAGGCTGTTGGCTATATACTAGGGGGCTGCTGGCTATATATTAGAGGGCTGCTGGCTGTATACTAGTGGGCTGCTGCTTATACACAAGGGGGCAGGCACTGGGTATGTAGCAGGGGGCTGATAGCTATATAGTAGGGGGCAGCTGGCTGTATACAAGGGGGCAGGCACTGGGTATATACTAGGTGTCTGCTGGCTATTTGATTGAGAGCTGGGCTGCTGACTATATACTAGGGGGCTGCTGTCTATATACAAGGGGGCAGGCACTGGCTATATAGTAGGGGACTGCTGGCTATATACTAGGGAGCTGCTGCTATATGCTATGGGGCTTCTGGCTATACATTAGAGGGCTGCTGGCTGTAAACTAGGGGGTTGCTAGATATATACTAGTGGGCTATATACAAGGGGTCTACTGTCTATATACTAGGGGGCAGACACTGGCTATATACTAGGGGGAGGCTGGTTATTTGATGGGGGACATTGGCTACTGGGTAAACACTAGGAGGCTGTCGGCTAAAAACTCGGGGGCTGCTGGCTATATACAAGAGGGCAGGCACTGGCTATATAGTAGGGGGCTGCTGGCTATATACTTGGGAGCTGCTGGCTATATATTAGAGGGCTGCTGGCTGTATACTAGAGAGCTGCTGACTATATACAAGGGGGCAGGCACTGACTATATAGTAGGTGGCAGCTGGCTATATATAAGGGGGCAGTCACTGGCTACATACTAGCTGCTGGCTATTTGATGGGGGACATGGGCTGCTGGCTAAATAATAGGAGGCTGCTGGCTATATACTAGGGGGCTGCTGGCTATATACAAGGAGGCAGGCACTGGCTATATAGTAGGGGGCTGCTGGCTATATATTAGAGGGCTGCTGGTTGTATACTAGAGAGCTACTGACTATATACAAGGGGGCAGGCACTGACTATATAGTAGGTGGCAGCTGGCTATATACAAGGGGGCAGTCACTGGGTATATACTAGCGGGCTGCTGGCTATTTGATGGGGGACATGGGCTGCTGGCTAAATAATAGGAGGCTACTGGCTATATAATAGGGGGTTGCTGGCTATATACAAGGAGGCAGGCACTGGCTATCTAGTAGGGGACTGCTGGCTGTATACTAGGGAGCTGCTGGCTATATACTAGGGGGCTGCTGGCTATATATTAGAGGGCTGCTGGCTTTATACTAGGGGGTGCTAGATATATACTAGTGGGCTGCATGCTAAATGCAAGGGGGCAGGCACTGGCTATGTACTAGGGGGCTGCTGGCTATTTGCTGGGGGACATGGGCTGCTGGCTGTATACTAGGGGTCTGCTGTCTATATACCAGGGGGCAGGTACTGGCTATATACTAGGGGGTGGCTGGTTATTTGCTGGGGGACATTGGCTACTGGATATACACTAGGATGCTTTATACTAGGGGGCAGCTGGCTGTATACAAGGGGGCAGGCACTGGGTATATACTAGGGGGCTGCTGGCTATTTGATTGAGAGATGGGCTGCTGGCTATATACTAGGGGGCTACTGTCTATATACAAGGGGGCATGCACTGGCTATATAGTAGGGGACTGCTGGCTTTATACTAGGGAGCTGCTGGCTATATGCTATGGGGCTTCTGGCTATACATTAGAGGGCTGCTGGCTGTGTACTAGGGGGTTGCTAGATATATACTAGTGGGCTGCTTGCTAAATACAAGGGGGTGGGCATTGGCTTTATACTAGGGGGCTGCTGGCTATTTGCTGGGGAACATGGGCTGCTGGCTATATACAAGGGGTCTACTGTCTATATACCAATGGGCAGGCAATGGCTATATACTAGGGGGAGGCTGGTTATTTGCTGGGGGACATTGGCTACTGGGTAAACACCAGGAGGCTGTTGGCTAAAAACTAGGGGACTGCTGGCTATATACAAGAGGGCAGGCACTGGCTATATAGTAGGGGGCTGCTGGTTATATACTAGGGAGCTGCTGGCTATATATTAGAGGGCTGCTGGTTGTATACTAGAGAGCTGCTGACTATATAGAAGGGGGCAGGCACTGACTATATAGTAGGTTGCAGCTGGCTATATACAAGGGGGCAGTCACTGGGTATATACTAGCGGGCTGCTGGCTATTTGATGGGGGACATGGGCTGCTGGCTAAATAATAGGAGGCTGCTGGCTATATACTAGGGGGCTGCTGGCTATATACAAGGGGGCAGGCACTGGCTATCTAGTAGGGGACTGCTGGCTGTTTACTAGGGAGCTGCTTGCTATATACTAGGGGGCTGCTGGCTATATATTAGAGGGCTGCTGGCTGTATACTAGGGGGTGCTAGATATATACTAGTGGGCTGCATGCTAAATACAAGGGGGGAGGCACTGGCTATATACTAGGGGGCTGCTGGCTATTTGCTGGGGGACATGGGCTGCTGGCTATATACTTGGGGTCTCCCGTTTATATACAAGGGGGCAGGCACTGGCTATATACTAGGGGGTGGCTGGTTATTTGCTGGGGGACATTGGCTACTGGGTATACACTAGGAGGCTGTTGGCTATATACTAGGGGGCTGCTGGCTATATACAAGAGGGCAGGCACTGGCTATATAGTGGGGGATGCTGACTATATACTAGGGAGCTGGTGGCTATATATTAGAGGGCTGTTGGCAGTATACTAGTGGGCTGCTGGCTATACACAAGGGGGCAGGCACTGGCTATGTAGTAGGGGGCAGTAGGCTATTTAGTAGGGGGCTGCTGGCTATATAATAGGAGGCTGCTGGGTATATACTAGGGGGCTGCCGGCTATATACAAGGAGGAAGGCACTGGCTATATAGTAGGGGACTGCTGGATATATATTAGAGGGCTGCTGGCTGTATACTAGGGGGCTGCTAGATATATACTAGTGGCCGCTGGCTATTTGCTGGGGGACATGGCCTGCTGGATATTTACTAGGGGCTGCTGGCTATATACAAGGTGGCAGGCACTGGCTATGTAGCAGGGGGCAGCTGGCTATATACTAGAGCGCGGCTGTCTATATTCTAGAGCACTGCTGGCTATATACTACGTAGCTGCTGGCTATATATTAGTGGGCTGCTGGCTGTATACTAGGGGGATGCTAGATATATACTAGGTGGCTGGCTACATACTAGGGGGTTGCTGGCTATATAATAGAGCGCTGCTGGCTATATACTTATGAGCTGCTGGCTATATACTAGGGGGCTGCTGGCTATATATTAGTGGGCTGCTGGCTGTATACTAGGGGGATGCAAGATATATACTAGGTGGCTGGCTATATATTAGGGGGCTGCTGGCTATATTCTAGGGGGCAGGAGGCTGGTTATATACTAGGGTGCTGGCTATATACTAGAAGGTTGATGGCGATTTACTAGGGGGCTGCTAGATATATACTAGGGGACAGGGAACTGGCTAGATACTAGGGGGATACTGTATATATATACTAGGGATGTGCTGGCTATATACTAGGGTGCAGGAGGCTGGCTACATAAAAGGGCACTGGCTATATACTAGAGGGCTGATGGCAATATACTAGGGGGACTGGCTATATAATAGAGGGATGCTGGCTATATACTAGGGGGCTGGCTATATACTAGGGTTCAGGGGACGGGCTATATACTAGGGAATTGCTGGTTATATATTGGGGAGCTACTGGCTATATACTAGGGAGTTGCTGGCTATATACTAGGGTAGGGGTTTCAAAATGATTTTCACCGGGGCAATATCAGCCTTATGGTTACCTTAGAATTGCCTAATGTCAGTATAGTTCTGTAAAAATGTAGATACTAAACAACTAATTCTTAAGTAGTAGTTACATTCATTCAGCAGTAAAATCACAATGAGCCCTTTGTGAGCAACAGAAAGTTGAACATACTGTATTTTTAAAAAATCTGAGAAAGTACAAGCACAGCAATTCACCTATATTAAAATTAATGTTAAAATTTAGACTTACCTATTTTGTTTTCTGACCAGAAATCTGACATCTTTTTCCTGAAAAAACGAGACCAAAGCGGCACCCCTAGTGTAGAATTTTCGGAGATGGGTGTCAATGTAATTTTAGTTATTGTTGCTCATCTGATGTAATCTTGCTTCTATGCCTCAAAGAAAGAGGGGAAGGGTCCCTCAGGGTCCTAGTAATAAGCGGTGGTGCCAGATGAGCATGTTATAATACAATGTTAGAAAAACCGGGTGTGGATGGATGCGCTATCCACAAACTTTTTGATATAGTAGATTCAATCATATAAGGTTTCTTTTATTTTTGTACAGCATTGGACTACATGTTTAGGGGGTGGACCACCCCCTTCATCAGGTCCGTAAAATACACTCTAAAAGCAATTACTAAGTACAGGTAAAGTTTTGTCAGGATAAGGTAGGAGTACAAAATATATATAAAAGATAAAAAGTGGAAATAGAAGAAATTTCATATCTCAGCAAGTGATTGTAATTTCATATCAATTTCATAGTTCATATCTCATGGAGCAGAGTTGTTATAGATAAAAATTGGTGAAAGGGTCTAATTGGTTGTGTGAACATACCATAGATACATAGATAAATGGAATATACCATAGATACATAAACAAATGGAATATAGTATTAAACTGAGTATAAAAAATATAATTCATAAGTAAATATAACATAAATTGGGTGTTACATAAAATAGGTGATTACATAGAAAGCATATGTAAATGCATGTATAGGATATTGCCTGTTCAATAAATATAATAATTGAATGAGCACACACATCGCGATAGGATTGTGGTGCAGCTGTGCTGGCTTTCTTGCGACAAAAATCAGGGGGCAGGTCGTCAGACGATCCGACTGATTCAGACTGAGCGCGGGATTTAAGATTCAATTTGTGTCGCAAGACAATGCACTTACATACAGGAAGCCAGGAAGCGACACATGCAGGATATCGGGCGCACGATCTTCGTGAACCGTAGCAGATGTGCATTCCGGTCGGACAATGCACTTTCAGGGATCGTGCAGGATCGTGCCCCATTTTGTATATAAAAAACAGGGCATTGCATATTTCATAAATATATAAGGTATATATTTTTAACACCACATGCAATGACTTTTTCACTTAATGGTTTACAATGGTTTTCTATTCCCACTTTTTATCCTTTATGTATATTTTTTACTCCTACCTTATCCTGACAAACCTTTACCTGTACTTTAGTTGTTTTTAGAGTGTATTTTACGGACCTGAGGAAGGGTGTGGTCCACCCCCCGAAATGCAGAGTCCAATTGTGTACAAAAATAAAAGAAACTCTATATGATCTAATCTACTATCTTAAAGAGTGTGTCCATCAGCACCCATTTTTTTCTAACTTTGTTTTATACCATCTTTTCCTGAAGTCAGGGCATCTATGTTCGGTTTCAGATCTTGTGCCATGGCAATCCTTAAAACAGTTTGCAATCGGCTCAACTTGATTGTCAACTTAAAGTAGGAAAATGCAGCGGGAACTGAGGCTGAAATGCTCTGACAGACTGGAAAGTGGGAATTGTTTTCCTTTTCTGCTTGGGCCTTCCACAGATTAAGTTTATGTTGAAAAGCTATAAATGCGGCTTCTGATTCAGTTTGGCAAGATGTGCGATTACATGGTAAAATCGTATAGCAAGTTTGGATCTGAAAGCAGGGGCAAAGGTTTTCCTTTAATTTGCATGAAAAGTGCAATTTCTTCTTTAAGTTCAAAAAATCATTTCAGGACTGTGCTTCTGCTCAGCCACCTTACATCTGTATGGTATGGGATATCTTCATGTCCATCTCCTGCAGAACCACTTGGAACTGGTGGTGATTTAAGCTACGTGCCCGAATGAAGAGAACTGTTTTCATTACAGTGGTCATAATATTATCCAGTTCCAGAACCTTTCCGCACAGAGCTTCTTGATGGACAATGCAATGATAGGTTATCAGAGGGGTGCTACTGTTACTTTTTTTGCATTTTACCCTCCATAAAGTCACCAAAGCCAGTTTTTTCTCCACACCTTGCAGGTGCGCCGCCAGTAGTTATCCTAACCAGCTTTTCGCAAGGTAACTTATGATTACACATGGACTTCTCCACCGCATCAAAAATGTCCTTCCCTATTCCATGCATGGCAATGACATCCACAAGCTCCTCAGTGAAAGAAAAGTCTTCCTTCACACTTCTTATAATAAAGGAAAGATGTGCCATATCTGTGTTGTCTGTGCTTTCATTAACAGGTAATGAAAAAGCCAGATAACTGGGCTCTTCTTCAGCCAGCGGTGTTGTTAGATTACCTGCTAGTTCCATAACCTGGTTTGCAATTGCCTTTCTCAAACTGACATTTTTAAAAGTCTGTATTTGCTCAGGACTCACCTGCTCACACACCTCTAACATGCACTGCTAAAAAATGCACCCTCTGAAAAACACTCGAGCTATTTGTTCAGCAACAATAAAGCTTTCACTGCTGCTTCATTTTTGGTGGCACCTTTGGTGGACATATTCTGCTGCAATTGCAATTTGCACAAAGACGTAATCCACAAAGAAAAGGAAGGAAGGCCAGGGCACATCCGATTAAAAAATAGAATCTTCTTTATTGGATAATCATATAAAAACGCACACAACAAGTGTGCATGGCCGGTGTAGGCACAAAACACCTACTCGTTTCGGCTTAACCAGACTAAGGCTTATAGTTAAGCCGAAACGCGTAGGTGTTTTGTGCCTACACCGGCCATGCACACTTGTTGTGTGCGTTTTTATATGATTATATATTATCTTGTTGTGTGCATTTTTATTGTACTCCGCAGTGGTGTTAGATAGCGTTATCAGAGGTTTCTGATAAAACTATCATTCTAACTGCGGCGTTTGTTACTTTAGTAAGCAGCTCCTAGTGCCGAATTTATGGGTGACAGGTCCTCTTTAAGTTAAATAATAGTCTGCTTCAACTTTCCTTCAATCCCCATTCCTCATATAGCAATTACTCTCTCTCCATCATTTGTTCCCCCATTAATCTCAATAACATTATCCTTATTCCTACATCCACAATTCCACGGACAACAACACAATCGTTCATGCCGTTCCACAGCAGGGCCAGGGTGGATTCACATTTGTTTTTTTCACTGAAGCCATTTCAGCTTATAGACAAACTGATGTACAAATTTGTTTTTTCATCCTGGCTTCAGTGATTTTGTACTGTTTTCAATGGGCCTTTTCATACTTCAGTTTTTTTCCACTGATCCATTGTTATCGGTAAACACAAAAAGGACAAGTTCTAAATTATTTTTCCCACTGGCCACTGAAACATTGAAAAGATTGGTAAGTAATACATCAGTGACAGATGCGAAACCACCCTGGGTATTCCAGATGGGCAGTATCATTTCAAAAATAACCCATTTCTGTAAAATGATATTTTCTAACTAGCAGTGATGGTCCACCTTATTAATTCGGGAGTGGGAGGTTATTTTTGCACAGTTAATTAAAAGACAAAACAAACTAATGTATAACTGAAGATGGATCTGCTGCCGAGACAGGGACAATGCACTAGTGGAAGGCGGCCATGGGCCTTGTGTTAGACACTGGGGCACATTTACTTACCTGGTCCAGTGGCGATCCTGCTGCACATTGTCCGACCAGGATTCGGGTCTGCTGGAATTCACGAAGGTTGTGCGCCCGATATCCAGCAGGTGTTCACCTTCTTCTTCCCGTGCATGTGATTGCTGATCTTGCGACACAATTCTTTCTTAAATTCTGCGGTTTGTCTGAATCCGTCGGGTTGTCCGAGGCCACGCCCCCCATTTTCTGCTGCGGCGGCGTTGCGCCACAATCTGATCGAGCGCGCCAAAACCCGGAGCAATTCAGCGCAAAACGGAAATATTTGGGAAAACCCCACGGAATTGCGGCCACAGGACCCTTAGTAAATGTGTCCCACCGTGTTTATATACAAACAGCAGCCATACCCAGCCTATGAGACAGTAGCTACACCCCAATGTCATATAAAGGCAAGAACCGCACGCACCTTGAGACAGTAGTCACACCCCAATGTTATATATAACACTAAATATATATAACATTTGGCTACTGTCTCGTACGGTGGGTGTGGCTATTGCCTGTTTATAAATTTGGGGTGTGGCTATTGCCTTTCTAAGACATTGGGGTGTGGCTCCTGTCTCACAAGGTGGGTGTGGTTACTGTGGCCACACCCACCTTGTGATAGACAGGCAGTAGTCACACCCCTATGTAATATACAGAAAGTAGCCACACCATCTGTGATGAGGCAGGTGTATCCGTCAGCACTATCCAGGTCCGGTGTGGAGCCATGTGTGCCTATGTGGCATGAATTTTGTGACACCATGAGGTGTGATGGCTATGGTTGTATGGTGGTTCCAAGACAGCGCAGTGGCGGGATACAGAGCGGTGGTGAGAAGCCGTACAACCAAAGCGTGGTAAAAATGACAAGACGCAACTGTGATGTTCATGCGTAAGGAGCGCAGCACAACAGACTTCATAGTACGCATGAACGTCAGCTGGCTCTTCTGCCGTGGTAGTCACTGAGATAGTGACAATGTGCAAGCGATACCCGACGTGCATTGTCCGGCGAGGATTCGGGTCTGCCGCGATTCGCTAAGATTGTGGTGGGCCATTCAGGGAGGTGGTGAGGGGGAGTCAAGCCGCCAGAGTTTTCCAATGGGAGATCTGTCATATATCTTGCGGCCCAGTAGAGAGGTGGGCGGTTCAGGTTTAGGAGAACCCTGGCTGGTACACAGAGGGAGGGGCCGGCACCAGATTCCATCCCTGGACCACTTACCATGGGGCCGTGGCAAAGCACTGCAGGGACAAAGGGGCCGTGCATCCGCGGGCCCCTTAACCTCACGGGCCTTGTCTCAGCTGCTTCGGCACCTACGGCGGTACTTACACCACTGATAAAATCCTTCCTTTGATAACCAGTAAGGCCATAGCCTAGTGGATAAAAGTTCTGTATTGTATCTCTATGACATGGTAGTGGTGTGGAGATTCTTAGTACAAATCCCATCTGACCAAAAAATATTGAATAATGTGTAATAATTTAGAGCCCCCATGTGTCAGAGGAAGCCCCCAGAGATGTAGAAATACCATACATGGACAGGTGATTGTCTTTCCTGCTCTGCAGGAGCCTGACACATGTATTTCTCCTCAGAGAGGATTCCCCCTGCACACAGCTACTATGGGATGTGTCCTGCTTGATGTCAGAGCAAGGTGCACACCCAAGTGTTACAATGTCTGGACTCCATCTAGGTTCAGCCCCTTTCATGCAGCATTATTTGTTAGGGTGCATGCTACCTGTAAATTACCCTTTGGGTACAGGTAGGACACAGCCACATTCATTCCAATGGGCAGTACACCCGTCCATATGAATGGCCCTATTGCCCCGCTTGCTCTATCTTTCCCATACATAAGGCTGAGCTGCACTCCCCCCTTCTCCAGTCCTGCCCCGGGCTTGGCATATGCTGTGTGAGAGGGGCCTAGAAACAACAGAAACCAGTCACATAAGAAACTGACAGACCAGGCACTTTTATAACACACACATTTACATGTATTATTAGGACTCCTAGGCCTGGCTTGTCAGGTGTCCTGATCTATACCAGTCCTTATAGATCAGTAGTATATACATATAATGCAATAATAAAGTAGCTGAGGGGAAAATCTGTCATCCAGCATACAGTGTACATGCAGAGACTGCACACAGTTCAAACCAGAGACTAATATCCCATACCTCAGATGGCCACGGGGCCCCTCGGGTTTGGGGAACCTTGGCAATTGTCCAGGTAGTGCACAAACAACTGCCCTGCATATATACAGTATTGTTATAGCCAATACACAATTGCCTATAAGTTACTGCTGTTTCTAGCCACTCGTGTGACGTCACGCAGATGCCCCGCCCACGCGCTGTTCATTGTGACGTCCCCAACGGAATGTGCAGGTGCCATTGGTGCAGCCGTTACTGAAGGAGGAGCCACAGCCAAAACCAAGGAGAGCGACCAGCAACAAATCCTATAGAGGAGACACAGCCAAAAGTAGAAGCGATCAGACATCCCTCAGGAGGAGGAGCTACATCCGGGAGCCGAGGTAAGGAGGAGGAGCAACAGCCGGGAGGGGAGAACCAACCGCCGCGGAGGAGGAGCTACAGCCCGGGGAGAGGAGCCGACAGCCACGACAAGAGAGACACTTGTACTGCAGGTATGGAGATTGTATATTTAGGTGCAGGCGCCATCTAGTGGCCGCTAGGAGCAGTTTTATGGCGGCTCCAGTGGTTGTGTAGGGCTCCCGGGGATTGAGGCGTTAATCAGATCTTGTAGCAGGTGCATTATATGCTGAGGGGTTTATCTGCCCCCCCCCCCAGCTGTAATATCTATATCACAATTATGTGTAGTATGTGAGGAAATCAGGTGTAATATTAGGGGGGCGCTGTGATTGGCTGCTAGAGGTAACAATGGTCTTTGTTATAGACAGTTTAGTGACGGGCGGGGGAAGTATTACATGTATGTTACTATCTATGTGCACATCTATCTGCTGTCATGTATGTAATAATAATATAGTGCAGCACTTCTACTGTAACTACAAGCACTTTCTACTCTAATTGTGGAGATTTCACTAGTAAAGTCTGAGATGCTATTAGAATATTATATTATTATCGTTATATAAGTAAATTATATATGTAAATTTCATGTGATACAAGTGGTACAATGTATGGAATATGACTTGTATGTATTACATATCAGATGGTTCAAATATTGGGGTTCAATAGGGTTTATGGAAAATGTTGTAACATGAATTAACAATATAATAATGTGCAATTATGTTATGGTCCAAATATCTGTGTCCTGTATTATTATTATTATTATGTGTATATATATATATACATAGAGGGGGAGTCAAGCCGCCAGAGTTTTCCAATGGGAGATCTGTCATATATCTTGTGGATAAAAAGTTATTAGAACAGAGATTCTCCAGGGATGTGACCTGCTTTGTGCAGCGCTGCTTAATCTGTAGGCGCTGTATAAATAAAGAATTATTATTATTTCATACACGTTGATAACGATTGGATCCGTCAGTTCTGTGTTCAGCAATAAGGACGACATGTCGAGCAGCTTGACACATTTCTGGTCTTTGTTGCTATATTTCCCTTTGGAATAACTGGGCCTTCATCCAGTATAATGTTTTCAAGATGGCGGCCATTTTCCAGAGATAACTAAAATATACTCCCCCCCCCCCCCCCCATAACTTGCTGGGGCTGCTGTGCCCTCTGCTCTGGGGTATTGTCTTGATGCTGCCAGAGATCTATTGTATAATATATTATATGATCTGGAGTTTGCATTACTCCTGGATGCCAGGTATGAGGATGTAATATAAATTGTCTGGTTGGAGGACGGTGTGACGTTTGCTGCTCCTGTCATTATAATTTACTTTCTTATTGATGATTTGTTGTAGGGTCTGTATTTTAAAGGGGTTGTCCACTTTCAGCAAATAATTGATATGGTTTGTGTAAGGAAAAATGTTTCAATATTCCTTTGTACTAATAACATTGACAGTAATTTTGGTAAACGCATGGATTGTGTCAGAATGCGCATGTACCTCGGCCTCTTTTTGGCGCATGTGTTTGCAGTGCACTACATAGAGCTGTGTAATGTACCATGTGCCAGGGGTAAGTGGACCTGCTTGGCTGTAGGTTATCCATAAGGGAATTGCCCACAACCAAGACAATTGTCACCCGTAAGAAAAAACGGAGCAATCTGCATGCGCCTGGCGTCTGTTTATCTCAGGTTCTCATGGACTGTTGTCATAGTGATCTGTGACAGAAGGTTCCGGTACTAACACACCGGCCCACATGTGTTACTCCTCCTGTCCCAGTATTCTGGCCTAGTTTACACGTAAATAAATAAATTGCGTGCACGTGTATTTATAAAGCGTTTCCGCCAGTATCCTGTCGCCACTGCGCTACGATATTTCTGCCATAATTTTAGCGCATGCCCATTAAACTGCGTGCACCAGAAAAAACTATTTTACTTTTCTTTGTGAGGCCTGGAATCTGTTGTATTCACCAAAAGAAAAAAATGGTGGCCACTCCCAGAGCAGTACCGGGGGATCCGGCGCCAGATTAATGAGGACCCGCCACCAGTTGTGATGGATCTGGCGCCCCCTGCACACGCCACAGGCAAACTGCACATAGTACAGACTGCACCAGTTATATGCATTTATGGTGCTGTATTCTGGTTATCAGCACTTTTAATTTTTGTTTTCATGCTTGTTTAACCCTTTCCGTACCCTGATGTAATGTTACGTGATAAGGTTCGGGTAGTTACCGCACCATGATGTACAGTCACGTCATGGTGCTGAGCCCGGGTCATCACCACAGAAACCCGGCAGTAACAGTGGGGATCACGACTATCGCGATTCTGGCTGTTTAACCCTATAGTGGCTGCGATCATGGTGACTGCGGTGTCCATGGGGTATTACCGGGACAATCCGCACCCTTTGTGCAGGGCACGGCGGTGACTATTGTCGCTATGGCAGCCCTCAGGCCTGATGAAGGCTTTCAGCATGATATAAAAGTGCTGCTGTCCATAGGATGACTATGTCATATGCTGCAATATATTATCATAGCAAAGAATCTTAAAAAACATTACATTTGGCTGTAACACATGCATCTTCAGCACATCAGAACAGCTAAAAGGAGATTTGCCTAATTACATAACTGTTAACATTGCGTTTACAAAACACAATGCTAACACAATGCTAACACATGCAGCAACACAAAGTAAACACATTTGTTTGTTAATGCTTGTGTTTGTTAACACTATGTTAACAAACACATTAACACGTGTAATATTGCGTTAACACATGCACTTTGTAAACCAATGTTAACAGCGATGTAATCTTAAAAGGATAGATTTCTTTTGGGACTGCCCTTGTAAGCGCAGAAGTCAATAATCTGGGGCACAGGCATTACCCCTAGGGATTACTAGGGATTACATGCTGCATATCTGCCTGTGTTATCTCCAGCCATAATTCAACCTTATTCACCAACTGGTAATAAGAAAGTTTGGGGTAAGACTGTTTACATTATTTATTGGACATTGGGGCACATTTACTAAGCACTATGCACATTTACACATTTACTATGCATCAGTTTTTTTCAGACTTTGCCGGTTAGTTGAGGTGTAGCTGCTTGTACATGTATCTAAGAAGTGTCTGCACGAAACCGTTTTGTGGCGCGGCTGCACTATGCTTCACGCGACACAAATTTCTGCATTGCAGGAGGCGTTCCGGTGCTCAGTCGCGCTGTGCGCCTCATTTTTCATGCAGTATCCAACAGAATTTTGTTAAATTAGAAAAGTTTGCTATCTGTTAGGCTATATTAACACTGCAGTTGGCCGCCGTACCGTAGCACAGCGGACACATGGCAGCGCGCGGGGAGAGGCGCACAGTGCCATAACACGGATAAAGAAAGGAAATGTCCTATCTTTTTCCCGGGTACGGAGCGGTACGGTACTGCACGTGTGTGGCTACTTACCGCTCCCGTAGAGCGCCGTGCGCCTATTGCCGTCTATGGGGGACGTGTATACGTCGGCCGTATAAACGTCTCCCTTGTGGCAGTGTGAATATAGTCTTAGGGAGAAGAAAATTGCCAAGAATCTTTGGGTGCCAGGGAAGACAGGCACTTAATGGACAAGGAGAACCCTGGCGTTTTGTGCAACCATTGGATTGTGGGATGAGTCTTTGAGCGCTCTGGATGACCCAAAAGCAGACAGTCAGGAGTTCTGGAACATCAGATGGTTTAAAGGTAGGCAGATATATTCTTTAAACCATATTTAAGCCCATTGCTTTTCCTTTGCATCATCAATGTGGTCCAGAAATGGAAGACATGGGTCATTTATTCTTTACTGATCACAACATTTGACCTGATGCCAGGGAAACAAAGGGCTATCGTTTATTTTTGTTTTTCGATTGTCGCTTTTTTTGAACCATCAGGCGGACTTTGGAGAGGATACGGCCAGCTGTAAGGGGACGGAGGAGGCTGGATGTTTTTAACATCATCTGTGCAATCTATGAAGTTTGCACACTTGATGTTAAATTATTTTTTTAAAGCCTGATGGTCCAAAATATCTACTGCTTAGTGACCCTTTGTGTCGCGGTCACACAGACTTTCGTATTGGCGTTGCACACCAGTTTCTTGCTCTTGCTGTGAGAAAGAAACAGGTCATATCTCTAAGGAAGAAGAAAATTGCCAAGACTCTTTGGGTGCCAAAGAAGACAGGCACGAAATGGACAAGGAGGACCCTGGCATTTTTTGCAACCATTGGATCATGGGATGAGTCTTTGAGCGCTCTGGATGACCCAAAGGCAGACGGTCAGGAGTTCTGGAACATCAGATGGTTTAAAGGTAGGCAGATAAATTCTTTAAACTATATTTATGTTCATTGCTTTTTTCTCTTGCATCATCAATGTGATCCAGAAATGGAAGACTTGTCATTTATTCTTTACTGGATCACAACATTTGACCTGATGCCAGGGAAACAAAGGGCTATCGTTTATTTTTGTTTTTCGATTGTCGCTTTTTTGAACCATCAGGCGGACTTTGGAGAGGATACGGCCAGCTGTAAGGGGACGGAGGAGGCTGGATGTTTTTAACATCATGTGTGCAATCTATGAAGGTTGCACACTTGATGTTAAATTATTTTTTTAAGTCCTGATGGTCCAAAATATCTACTGCTTAGTGACCCTTTGTGTCGCGGTCACAAAGACTTTCGTATTGGCGTTGCACACCAGTTTCTAGCTCTTGCTGTGAGCAAGAAACAGGTCATATCTCTAAGGAAGAAGAAAATTGCCAAGACTCTTTGGGTGCCAAAGAAGACAGGCACTTAATGGACAAGGAGGACCCTGGCGTTTTGTGCAACCATTGGATCGTGGGATGAGTCTTTGAGCGCTCTAGATGACCCAAAGGCAGACGGTCAGGAGTTCTGGAACATCAGATGGTTTAAAGGTAGGCAGATATATTCTTTAAACCATATTTAAGCCCATTGCTTTTCCTTTGCATCATCAATGTGGTCCAGAAATGGAAGACATGTGTCATTTATTCTTTACTGGATCACAACATTTGACCTGATGCCAGGGAAAGAAAGGGCTATCGCTTATTTTTGTTTTTCGATTGTCGCTTTTTTTGAACCATCAGGCGGACTTTGGAGAGGATACGGCCAGCTGTAAGGGGACGGAGGAGGCTGGATGTTTTTAACATCATGTGTGCAATCTATGAAGGTTGCACACTTGATGTTAAATTATTTTTTTAAAGCCTGATGGTCCAAAATATCTACTGCTTAGTGACCCTTTGTGTCGCGGTCACACAGATTTTCGTATTGGCGTTGCACACCAGTTTCTTGCTCTTGCTGTGAGCAAGAAACAGGTCATATCTCTAAGGAAGAAGAAAATTGCCAAGACTCTTTGGGTGCCAAAGAAGACAGGCACGAAATGGACAAGGAGGACCCTGGCATTTTGTGCAACCATTGGATCGTGGGATGAGTCTTTGAGCGCTCTGGATGACCCAAAGGCAGACGGTCAGGAGTTCTGGAACATCAGATGGTTTAAAGGTAGGCAGATATATTCTTTAAACCATATTTAAGCCCATTGCTTTTCCTTTGCATCATCAATGTGGTCCAGAAATGGAAGACATGTGTCATTTATTCTTTACTGGATCACAACATTTGACCTGATGCCAGGGAAACAAAGGGCTATCATTTATTTTCGTTTTTCGATTGTCGTTTTTTTTGAACCATCAGGCGGACTTTGGAGAGGATACGGCCAGCTGTAAGGGGACGGAGGAGGCTGGATATTTTAACATCATGTGTGCAATCTATGAAGGTTGCACACTTGATGTTAAATTATTTTTTTAAAGCCTGATGGTCCAAAATATCAACTGCTTAGTGACCCTTTGTGTCGCGGTCACACAGATTTTCGTATTGGCGTTGCACACCAGTTTCTTGCTCTTGCTGTGAGAAAGAAACAGGTCCTATCTCTTAGGAAGAAGAAAATTGCCAAGACTCTTTGGATGCAAGGGAAGAGAGGCACTTAATGGACAAGGAGGACCCTGGCGTTTTGTGCAACCATTGGATCGTGGGATGAGTCTTTGAGCGCTCTGGATGACCCAAAGGCAGACGGTCAGGAGTTCTGGAACATCAGATGGTTTAAAGGTAGGCAGATATATTCTTTAAACCATATTTAAGCCCATTGCTTTTCCTTTGCATCATCAATGTGGTCCAAAATGGAAGACATGTGTAATTTATTCTTTACTGGATCACAACATTTGACCTGATGCCAGGGAAACAAAGGGCTATCGTTTATTTTTGTTTTTCGATTGTCGCTTTTTTTGAACCATCAGGCGGACTTTGGAGAGGATACGGCCAGCTGTAAGGGGACGGAGGAGGCTGGATGTTTTTAACATCATGTGTGCAATCTATGAAGGTTGCACACTTGATGTTAAATTATTTTTTTAAGTCCTGATGGTCCAAAATATCTACTGCTTAGTGACCCTTTGTGTCGCGGTCACAAAGACTTTCGTATTGGCGTTGCACACCAGTTTCTAGCTCTTGCTGTGAGCAAGAAACAGGTCATATCTCTAAGGAAGAAGAAAATTGCCAAGACTCTTTGGGTGCCAAAGAAGACAGGCACTTAATGGACAAGGAGGACCCTGGCGTTTTGTGCAACCATTGGATCGTGGGATGAGTCTTTGAGCGCTCTGGATGACCCAAAGGCAGACGGTCAGGAGTTCTGGAACATCAGATGGTTTAAAGGTAGGCAGATATATTCTTTAAACCATATTTAAGCCCATTGCTTTTCCTTTGCATCATCAATGTGATCCAGAAATGGAAGACATGTGTCATTTATTCTTTACTGGATCACAACATTTTACCTGATGCCAGGGAAACAAAGGGCTATTATTTATTTTCGTTTTTCGATGGTCGTTTTTTTTGAACCATCAGGCGAACTTTGGAGAGGATACGGCCAGCTGTAAGGGGACGGAGGAGGCTGGATGTTTTTAACATCATGTGTGCAATCTATGAAGGTTGCACACTTGATATTAAATTATTTTTTTACAGCCTGATTGTCCAAAATATCTACTGCTAAGTGACCCTTTGTGTCACGGTCACACAGACTTTCGTATTGGCGTTGCACACCAGTTTCTTGCTCTTGCTGTGAGCAAGAAACAGGTCATATCTCTAAGGAAGAAGAAAATTGCCAAGACTCTTTTGGTGCCAAAGAAGACAGGCACTTAATGGACAAGGAGGACCCTGGCGTTTTGTGCAACTATTGGATCGTGGGATGAGTCTTTGAGCGCTCTGGATGACCCAAAGGCAGACAGTCAGGAGTTCTGGAACATCAGATGGTTTAAAGGTAGGCAGATATATTCTTTAAACCATATTTAAGCCCATTGCTTTTCCTTTGCATCATCAATGTGGTCCAAAATGGAAGACATGTGTCATTTATTCTTTACTGGATCACAACATTTTACCTGATGCCAGGGAAACAAAGGGCTATCTTTTATTTTTGTTTTTCGATTGTCGCTTTTTTTGAACCATCAGGCGAACTTTGGAGAGGATACGGCCAGCTGTAAGGGGACGGAGGAGGCTGGATGTTTTTAACATCATGTGTGCAATCTATGAAGGTTGCACACTTGATGTTAAATTATTTTTTTAAAGCCTGATGGTCCAAAATATCTACTGCTTAGTGACCCTTTGTGTTGCGGTCACACAGACTTTCGTATTGGCGTTGCACACCAGTTTCTTGCTCTTGCTGTGAGCAAGAAACAGGTCATATCTCTAAGGAAGAAGAAAATTGCCAAGACTCTTTGGGTGCCAAAGAAGACAGGCACAAAATGGACAAGGAGGACCCTGGCATTTTGAGCAACCATTGGATCGTGGGATGAGTCTTTGAGCGCTCTGGATGACCCAAAGGCAGACGGTCAGGAGTTCTGGAACATCAGATAGTTTAAAGGTAGGCAGATATATTCTTTAAACCATATTTAAGCCCATTGCTTTTCCTTTGCATCATCAATGTGGTCCAGAAATGGAAGACATGTGTCATTTATTCTTTACTGGATCACAACATTTGACCTGATGCCAGGGAAAGAAAGGGCTATCGCTTATTTTTGTTTTTCGATCGTCGCTTTTTTTGAACCATCAGGCGGACTTTGGAGAGGATACGGCCAGCTGTAAGGGGACGGAGGAGGCTGGATGTTTTTAACATCATGTGTGCAATCTATGAAGGTTGCACACTTGATGTTAAATTATTTTTTTAAAGCCTGATGGTCCAAAATATCTACTGCTTAGTGACCCTTTGTGTCGCGGTCACACAGACTTTCGTATTGGCGTTGCACACCAGTTTCTTGCTCTTGCTGTGAGCAAGAAACAGGTCATATCTCTAAGGAAGAAGAAAATTGCCAAGAGTATTTGGGTGCCAAAGAAGACAGGCACTTAATGGACAAGGAGAACCCTGGCGTTTTGTGCAACCATTGGATCGTGGGATAAGTCTTTGAGCGCTCTGGATGACCCAAAAGCAGACGGTCAGGAGTTCTGGAACATCAGATGGTTTAAAGGTAGGCAGATATATTCTTTAATCCATATTTAAGCCCATTGCTTTTCCTTTGCATCATCAATGTGGTCCAGAAATGGAAGACATGTGTCATTTATTCTTTACTGGATCACAACATTTGACCTGATGCCAGGGAAACAAAGGGCTATCATTTATTTTCGTTTTTCGATTGTCGTTTTTTTTGAACCATCAGGCGGACTTTGGAGAGGATACGGCCAGCTGTAAGGGGACGGAGGAGGCTGGATGTTTTTAACATCATGTGTGCAATCTATGAAGGTTGCACACTTGATATTAAATTATTTTTTTACAGCCTGATTGTCCAAAATATCTACTGCTAAGTGACCCTTTGTGTCACGGTCACACAGACTTTCGTATTGGCGTTGCACACCAGTTTCTTGCTCTTGCTGTGAGCAAGAAACAGGTCATATCTCTAAGGAAGAAGAAAATTGCCAAGACTCTTTGGGTGCCAAAGAAGACAGGCACGAAATGGTCAAGGAGGACCCTGGCATTTTGAGCAACCATTGGATCGTGGGATGAGTCTTTGAGCGCTCTGGATGACCCAAAGGCAGACGGTCAGGAGTTCTGGAACATCAGATGGTTTAAAGGTAGGCAGATATATTCTTTAAACCATATTTAAGCCCATTGCTTTCCCCTTTGCATCATCAATGTGGTCCAGAAATGGAAGACATGTGTCATTTATTCTTTACTGGATCACAACATTTGACCTGATGCCAGGGAAACAAAGGGCTATGGTTTATTTTTGTTTTTCGATTGTCGCTTTTTTTGAACCATCAGGCGGACTTTGGAGAGGATACGGCCAGCTGTAAGGGGACGGAGGAGGCTGGATGTTTTTAACATCATGTGTGCAATCTGTGAAGGTTCCACACTTGATGTTAAATAAAATTTTTAAAGCCTGATGGTCCAAAATATCTACTGCTTAGTGACCCTTTGTGTTGCGGTCACACAGACTTTCGTATTGGCGTTGCACACCAGTTTCTTGCTCTTGCTGTGAGCAAGAAACAGGTCATATCTCTAAGGAAGAAGAAAATTGCCAAGACTCTTTGGGTGCCAAAGCAGACAGGCACGAAATGGTCAAGGAGGACCCTGGCGTTTTGAGCAACCATTGGATCGTGGGATGAGTCTTTGAGCGCTCTGGATGACCCAAAGGCAGACGGTCAGGAGTTCTGGAACATCAGATGGTTTAAAGGTAGGCAGATATATTCTTTAATCCATATTTAAGCCCATTGCTTTTCCTTTGCATCATCAATGTTGTCCAGAAATGGAAGACATGTGTCATTTATTCTTTACTGGATCACAACATTTGACCTGATGCCAGGGAAAGAAAGGGCTATCATTTATTTTCGTTTTTCGATTGTCGTTTTTTTTTTAACCATCAGGCGGACTTTGGAGAGGATACGGCCAGCTGTAAGGGGACGGAGGAGGCTGGATGTTTTTAACATCATGTGTGCAATCTGTGAAGGTTCCACACTTGATGTTAAATAAAATTTTTAAAGCCTGATGGTCCAAAATATCTACTGCTTAGTGACCCTTTGTGTTGCGGTCACACAGACTTTCGTATTGGCGTTGCACACCAGTTTCTTGCTCTTGCTGTGAGCAAGAAACAGGTCATATCTCTAAGGAAGAAGAAAATTGCCAAGACTCTTTGGGTGCCAAAGAAGACAGGCACGAAATGGTCAAGGAGGACCCTGGCATTTTGAGCAACCATTGGATCGTGGGATGAGTCTTTGAGCGCTCTGGATGACCCAAAGGCAGACGGTCAGGAGTTCTGGAACATCAGATGGTTTAAAGGTAGGCAGATATATTCTTTTAACCATATTTAAGCCCATTGCTTTTCCTTTGCATCATCAATGTGGTCCAGAAATGGAAGACATGTGTCATTTATTCTTTACTGGATCACAATATTTGACCTGATGCCAGGGAAACAAAGGGCTATTATTTATTTTCGTTTTTCGATTGTCGTTTTTTTTGAACCATCAGGCGGACTTTGGAGAGGATACGGCCAGCTGTAAGGGGACGGAGGAGGCTGGATGTTTTTAACATCATGTGTGCAATCTATGAAGGTTCCACACTTGATGTTAAATTATTTTTTTAAAGCCTGATGGTCCAAAATATCTACTGCTTAGTGACCCTTTGTGTCGCGGTCACACAGATTTTCGTATTGGCATTGCACACCAGTTTCTTGCTCTTGCTGTGAGAAAGAAACAGGTCATATCTCTAAGGAAGAAGAAAATTGCCAAGACTCTTTGGGTGCCAAAGAAGACAGGCACTTAATGGACAAGGAGGACCCTGGCGTTTTGTGCAACCATTGGATCGTGGGATGAGTCTTTGAGCGCTCTGGATGACCCAAAGGCAGACGGTCAGGAGTTCTGGAACATCAGATGGTTTAAAGGTAGGCAGATATATTCTTTAAACCATATTTAAGCCCATTGCTTTTCCTTTGCATCATCAATGTGGTCCAAAATGGAAGACATGTGTCATTTATTCTTTACTGGATCACAACATTTGACCTGATGCCAGGGAAACAAAGGGCTATCGTTTATTTTTGTTTTTCGATTGTCGCTTTTTTTGAACCATCAGGCGAACTTTGGAGAGGATACGGCCAGCTGTAAGGGGACGGAGGAGGCTGGATGTTTTTAACATCATGTGTGCAATCTATGAAGGTTGCACACTTTATGTTAAATAATTTTTTAAAGCCTGATGGTCCAAAATATCTACTGCTTAGTGACCCTTTGTATCGCGGTCACACAGACTTTCGTATTGGCGTTGCACACCAGTTTCTTGCTCTTGCTGTGAGCAAGAAACAGGTCATATCTCTAAGGAAGAAGAAAATTGCCAAGACTCTTTGGGTGCCAAAGAAGACAGGCACTTAATGGACAAGGAGGACTCTGGCGTTTTGTGCAACCATTGGATCGTGGGATGAGTCTTTGAGCGCTCTAGATGACCCAAAGGCAGACGGTCAGGAGTTCTGGAACATCAGATGGTTTAAAGGTAGGCAGATATATTCTTTAAACCATATTTAAGCCCATTGCTTTTCCTTTGCATCATCAATGTGGTCCAAAATGGAAGACATGTGTCATTTATTCTTTACTGGATCACAACATTTGACCTGATGCCAGGGAAACAAAGGGCTATCGTTTATTTTTGTTTTTCGATTGTCGCTTTTTTTTGAACCATCAGGCGAACTTTGGAGAGGATACGGCCAGCTGTAAGGGGACGGAGGAGGCTGGATGTTTTTAACATCATGTGTGCAATCTATGAAGGTTGCACACTTGATGTTAAATTATTTTTTTAAAGCCTGATGGTCCAAAATATCTACTGCTTAGTGACCCTTTGTGTTGCGGTCACACAGACTTTCGTATTGGCGTTGCACACCAGTTTCTTGCTCTTGCTGTGCGCAAGAAACAGGTCATATCTCTAAGGAAGAAGAAAATTGCCAAGACTCTTTGGGTGCCAAAGAAGACAGGCACGAAATGGTCAAGGAGGACCCTGGCATTTTGAGCAACCATTGGATCGTGGGATGAGTCTTTGAGCGCTCTGGATGACCCAAAGGCTGACGGTCAGGAGTTCTGGAACATCAGATGGTTTAAAGGTAGGCAGATATATTCTTTAAACCATATTTAAGCCCATTGCTTTTCCTTTGCATCATCAATGTGGTCCAGAAATGGAAGACATGTGTCATTTATTCTTTACTGGATCACAACATTTGACCTGATGCCAGGGAAACAAAGGGCTATCATTTATTTTCGTTTTTCGATTGTCGTTTTTTTTTGAACCATCAGGCGGACTTGGGAGAGGATACGGCCAGCTGTAAGGGGACGGAGGAGGCTGGATGTTTTTAACATCATGTGTGCAATCTGTGAAGGTTCCACACTTGATGTTAAATAAAATTTTTAAAGCCTGATGGTCCAAAATATCTACTGCTTAGTGACCCTTTGTGTCGTGGTCACAGAGTCTTTTCGTATTGGCGTTGCACACCAGTTTCTTGCTCTTGCTGTGAGCAAGACACAGGTCATATCTCTAAGGAAGAAGAAAATTGCCAAGACTCTTTGGGTGCCAAAGAAGACAGGCACGAAATGGACAAGGAGGACCCTGGCATTTTGAGCAACCATTGGATCGTGGGATGAGTCTTTGAGCGCTCTGGATGACCCAAAGGCAGACGGTCAGGAGTTCTGGAACATCAGATGGTTTAAAGGTAGGCAGATATATTCTTTAAACAATATTTATGTTTATTGCTTTTTTCTCTTGCATCATCAATGTGGTCCAGAAATGGAAGACATGTGTCATTTATTCTTTACTGGATCACAACATTTGACCTGATGCCAGGGAAAGAAAGGGCTATCGTTTATTTTCATTTTTCGATTGTCGTTTTTTTTGAACCATCAGGCGAAATTTGGAGAGGATACGGCCAGCTGTAAGGGGACGGAGGAGGCTGGATGTTTTTAACATCATGTGTGCAATCTATGAAGGTTGCACACTTGATGTTAAATTATTTTTTTAAAGCCTGATGGTCCAAAATATCTACTGCTTAGTGACCCTTTGTGTCACGGTCACACAGACTTTCGTATTGGCGTTGCACACCAGTTTCTTGCTCTTGCTGTGAGCAAGAAACAGGTCATATCTCTAAGGAAGAAGAAAATTGCCAAGACTCTTTTGGTGCCAAAGAAGACAGGCACTTAATGGACAAGGAGGACCCTGGCGTTTTGTGCAACCATTGGATCGTGGGATGAGTCTTTGAGCGCTCTGGATGACCCAAAGGCAGACGGTCAGGAGTTCTGGAACATCAGATGGTTTAAAGGTAGGCAGATATATTCTTTAATCCATATTTAAGCCGATTGCTTTTCCTTTGCATCATCAATGTGGTCCAGAAATGGAAGACATGTGTCATTTATTCTTTACTGGATCACAACATTTGACCTGATGCCAGGGAAACAAAGGGCTATCATTTATTTTCGTTTTTCGATTGTCGTTTTTTTTTGAACCATCAGGCGGACTTTGGAGAGGATACGGCCAGCTGTAAGGGGATGGAGGAGGCTGGATGTTTTTAACATCATGTGTGCAATCTGTGAAGGTTCCACACTTGATGTTAAATAAAATTTTTAAAGCCTGATGGTCCAAAATATCTACTGCTTAGTGACCCTTTGTGTTGCGGTCACACAGACTTTCGTATTGGCGTTGCACACCAGTTTCTTGCTCTTGCTGTGAGCAAGAAACAGGTCATATCTCTAAGGAAGAAGAAAATTGCCAAGACTCTTTGGGTGCCAAAGAAGACAGGCACGAAATGGTCAAGGAGGACCCTGGCATTTTGAGCAACCATTGGATCGTGGGATGAGTCTTTGAGCGCTCTGGATGACCCAAAGGCAGACGGTCAGGAGTTCTGGAACATCAGATGGTTTAAAGGTAGGCAGATATATTCTTTAAACCATATTTAAGCCCATTGCTTTTCCTTTGCATCATCAATGTGGTCCAGAAATGGAAGACATGTGTCATTTATTCTTTACTGGATCACAACATTTGACCTGATGCCAGGGAAACAAAGGGCTATGGTTTATTTTTGTTTTTCGATTGTCGCTTTTTTTGAACCATCAGGCGGACTTTGGAGAGGATACGGCCAGCTGTAAGGGGACGGAGGAGGCTGGATGTTTTTAACATCATGTGTGCAATCTGTGAAGGTTCCACACTTGATGTTAAATAAAATTTTTAAAGCCTGATGGTCCAAAATATCTACTGCTTAGTGACCCTTTGTGTCGTGGTCACAGAGTCTTTTCGTATTGGCGTTGCACACCAGTTTCTTGCTCTTGCTGTGAGCAAGACACAGGTCATATCTCTAAGGAAGAAGAAAATTGCCAAGACTCTTTGGGTGCCAAAGAAGACAGGCACGAAATGGACAAGGAGGACCCTGGCATTTTTTGCAACCATTGGATCGTGGGATGAGTCTTTGAGCGCTCTGGATGACCCAAAGGCAGACGGTCAGGAGTTCTGGAACATCAGATGGTTTAAAGGTAGGCAGATAAATTCTTTAAACAATATTTATGTTCATTGCTTTTTTCTCTTGCATCATCAATGTGGTCCAAAATGGAAGACATGTGTCATTTATTCTTTACTGGATCACAACATTTGACCTGATGCCAGGGAAACAAAGGGCTATCGTTTATTTTTGTTTTTCGATTGTCGCTTTTTTTGAACCATCAGGCGAACTTTGGAGAGAATACGGCCAGCTGTAAGGGGACGGAGGAGGCTGGATGTTTTTAACATCATGTGTGCAATCTATGAAGGTTGCACACTTTATGTTAAATTATTTTTTAAAGCCTGATGGTCCAAAATATCTACTGCTTAGTGACCCTTTGTATCGCGTTCACACAGACTTTCGTATTGGCGTTGCACACCAGTTTCTTGCTCTTGCTGTGAGCAAGAAACAGGTCATATCTCTAAGGAAGAAGAAAATTGCCAAGACTCTTTGGGTGCCAAAGAAGACAGGCACTTAATGGACAAGGAGGACCCTGGCGTTTTGTGCAACCATTGGATCGTGGGATGAGTCTTTGAGCGCTCTGGATGACCCAAAGGCAGACGGTCAGGAGTTCTGGAACATCAGATGGTTTAAAGGTAGGCAGATATATTCTTTAAACCATATTTAAGCCCATTGCTTTTCCTTTGCATCATCAATGTGGTCCAAAATGGAAGACATGTGTCATTTATTCTTTACTGGATCACAACATTTGACCTGATGCCAGGGAAACAAAGGGCTATCGTTTATTTTTGTTTTTCGATTGTCGCTTTTTTTTGAACCATCAGGCGAACTTTGGAGAGGATACGGCCAGCTGTAAGGGGACGGAGGAGGCTGGATGTTTTTAACATCATGTGTGCAATCTATGAAGGTTGCACACTTGATGTTAAATTATTTTTTTAAAGCCTGATGGTCCAAAATATCTACTGCTTAGTGACCCTTTGTGTCGTGGTCACAGAGACTTTTCGTATTGGCGTTGCACACCAGTTTCTTGCTCTTGCTGTGAGCAAGAAACAGGTCATATCTCTAAGGAAGAAGAAAATTGCCAAGACTCTTTGGGTGCCAAAGAAGACAGGCACGAAATGGACAAGGAGGACCCTGGCATTTTGAGCAACCATTGGATCGTGGGATGAGTCTTTGAGCGCTCTGGATGACCCAAAGGCAGACGGTCAGGAGTTCTGGAACATCAGATGGTTTAAAGGTAGGCAGATATATTCTTTAAACCATATTTAAGCCCATTGCTTTTCCTTTGCATCATCAATGTGGTCCAAAATGGAAGACATGTGTCATTTATTCTTTACTGGATCACAACATTTGACCTGATGCCAGGGAAACAAAGGGCTATCGTTTATTTTTGTTTTTCGATTGTCGCTTTTTTTGAACCATCAGGCGGACTTTGGAGAGGATACGGCCAGCTGTAAGGGGACGGAGGAGGCTGGATGTTTTTAACATCATGTGTGCAATCTATGAAGTTTGCACACTTGATGTTAAATTATTTTTTTAAAGCCTGATGGTCCAAAATATCTACTGCTTAGTGACCCTTTGTGTCGCGGTCACACAGATTTTCGTAATGGCGTTGCACACCAGTTTCTTGCTCTTGCTGTGAGCAAGAAACAGGTCATATCTCTAAGGAAGAAGAAAATTGCCAAGACTCTTTGGGTGCCAAAGAAGACAGGCACGAAATGGACAAGGAGGACCCTGGCATTTTGTGCAACCATTGGATCGTGGGATGAGTCTTTGAGCGCTCTGGATGACCCAAAGGCAGACGGTCAGGAGTTCTGGAACATCAGATGGTTTAAAGGTAGGCAGATATATTCTTTAAACCATATTTAAGCCCATTGCTTTTCCTTTGCATCATCAATGTGGTCCAGAAATGGAAGACATGTGTCATTTATTCTTTACTGGATCACAACATTTGACCTGATGCCAGGGAAACAAAGGGCTATGGTTTATTTTTGTTTTTCGATTGTCGCTTTTTTTGAACCATCAGGCGGACTTTGGAGAGGATACGGCCAGCTGTAAGGGGACGGAGGAGGCTGGATGTTTTTAACATCATGTGTGCAATCTATGAAGGTTGCACACTTGATGTTAAATTGTTTTTTAAAAGCCTGATGGTCCAAAATATCTACTGCTTAGTGACCCTTTGTGTTGCGGTCACACAGACTTTCGTATTGGCGTTGCACACCAGTTTCTTGCTCTTGCTGTGCGCAAGAAACAGGTCCTATCTCTAAGGAAGAAGAATATTGCCAAGACTCTTTGGATGCAAGGGAAGAGAGGCACTTAATGGACAAGGAGGACCCTGGCGTTTTGTGCAACCATTGGATCGTGGGATGAGTCTTTGAGCGCTCTGGATGACCCAAAGGCAGACGGTCAGGAGTTCTGGAACATCAGATGGTTTAAAGGTAGGCAGATATATTTTTTAAACCATATTTAAGCCCATTGCTTTTCCTTTGCATCATCAATGTGGTCCAAAATGGAAGACATGTGTCATTTATTCTTTACTGGATCACAACATTTGACCTGATGCCAGGGAAACAAAGGGCTATCGTTTATTTTTGTTTCTCGATTGTCGCTTTTTTTGAACCATCAGACGGACTTTGGAGAGGATACGGCCAGCTGTAAGGGGACGGAGGAGGCTGGATGTTTTTAACATCATGTGTGCAATCTGTGAAGGTTCCACACTTGATGTTAAATAAAATTCTTAAAGCCTGATGGTCCAAAATATCTACTGCTTAGTGACCCTTTGTGTCGTGGTCACAGAGACTTTTCGTATTGGCGTTGCACACCAGTTTCTTGCTCTTGCTGTGCGCAAGAAACAGGTCCTATCTCTAAGGAAGAAGAAAATTGCCAAGACTCTTTGGGTGCCAAAGAAGACAGGCACTTAATGGACAAGGAGGACCCTGGCGTTTTGTGCAACCATTGGATCGTGGGATGAGTCTTTGAGCGCTCTGGATGACCCAAAGGCAGACGGTCAGGAGTTCTGGAACATCAGATGGTTTAAAGGTAGGCAGATATATTCTTTAAACCATATTTAAGCCCATTGCTTTTCCTTTGCATCATCAATGTGGTCCAAAATGGAAGACATGTGTCATTTATTCTTTACTGGATCACAACATTTGACCTGATGCCAGGGAAACAAAGGGCTATCGTTTATTTTTGTTTTTCGATTGTCGCTTTTTTTGAACCATCAGGCGGACTTTGGAGAGGATACGGCCAGCTGTAAGGGGACGGAGGAGGCTGGATGTTTTTAACATCATGTGTGCAATCTATGAAGGTTGCACACTTGATGTTAAATTATTTTTTTAAAGCCTGATGGTCCAAAATATCTACTGCTTAGTGACCCTTTGTGTCGCGGTCACACAGATTTTCGTATTGGCGTTGCACACCAGTTTCTTGCTCTTGCTGTGAGCAAGAAACAGGTCATATCTCTAAGGAAGAAGAAAATTGCCAAGACTCTTTGGGTGCCAAAGAAGACAGGCACGAAATGGACAAGGAGGACCCTGGCATTTTGTGCAACCATTGGATCGTGGGATGAGTCTTTGAGCGCTCTGGATGACCCAAAGGCAGACGGTCAGGAGTTCTGGAACATCAGATGGTTTAAAGGTAGGCAGATATATTCTTTAAACCATATTTAAGCCCATTGCTTTTCCTTTGCATCATCAATGTGGTCCAGAAATGGAAGACATGTGTCATTTATTCTTTACTGGATCACAACATTTGACCTGATGCCAGGGAAACAAAGGGCTATGGTTTATTTTTGTTTTTCGATTGTCGCTTTTTTTGAACCATCAGGCGTACTTTGGAGAGGATACGGCCAGCTGTAAGGGGACGGAGGAGGCTGGATGTTTTTAACATCATGTGTGCAATCTATGAAGGTTGCACACTTGATGTTAAATTGTTTTTTTAAAGCCTGATGGTCCAAAATATCTACTGCTTACTGACCCTTTGTGTCGCGGTCACACAGACTTTCGTATTGGCGTTGCACACCAGTTTCTTGCTCTTGCTGTGCGCAAGAAACAGGTCCTATCTCTTAGGAAGAAGAAAATTGCCAAGACTCTTTGGATGCAAGGGAAGAGAGACACTTAATGGACAAGGAGGACCCTGGCGTTTTGTGCAACCATTGGATCGTGGGATGAGTCTTTGAGCGCTCTGGATGACCCAAAGGCAGACGGTCAGGAGTTCTGGAACATCAGATGGTTTAAAGGTAGGCAGATATATTCTTTAAACCATATTTAAGCACATTGCTTTTCCTTTGCATCATCAATGTGGTCCAAAAAGGAAGACGTGTCATTTATTCTTTACTGGATCACAACATTTGACCTGATGCCAGGGAAACAAAGGGCTATCGTTTATTTTTGTTTCTCGATTGTCGCTTTTTTTGAACCATCAGGCGGACTTTGGAGAGGATACGGCCAGCTGTAAGGGGACGGAGGAGGCTGGATGTTTTTAACATCATGTGTGCAATCTGTGAAGGTTCCACAATTGATGTTAAATAAAATTCTTAAAGCCTGATGGTCCAAAATATCTACTGCTTAGTGACCCTTTGTGTCGTGGTCACAGAGACTTTTCGTATTGGCGTTGCACACCAGTTTCTTGCTCTTGCTGTGAGCAAGAAACAGGTCATATCTCTAAGGAAGAAGAAAATTGCCAAGACTCTTTGGGTGCCAAAGAAGACAGGCACTTAATGGACAAGGAGGACCCTGGCGTTTTGTGCAACCATTGGATCGAGGGATGAGTCTTTGAGCGCTCTGGATGACCCAAAGGCAGACGGTCAGGAGTTCTGGAACATCAGATGGTTTAAAGGTAGGCAGATATATTCTTTAAACCATATTTAAGCCCATTGCTTTTCCTTTGCATCATCAATGTGGTCCAAAATGGAAGACATGTGTAATTTATTCTTTACTGGATCACAACATTTGACCTGATGCCAGGGAAACAAAGGGCTATCGTTTATTTTTGTTTTTCGATTGTCGCTTTTTTTGAACCATCAGGCGGACTTTGGAGAGGATACGGCCAGCTGTAAGGGGACGGAGGAGGCTGGATGTTTTTAACATCATGTGTGCAATCTATGAAGGTTGCACACTTGATATTTAATTATTTTTTTACAGCCTGATTGTCCAAAATATCTACTGCTAAGTGACCCTTTGTGTCACGGTCACACAGACTTTCGTATTGGCGTTGCACACCAGTTTCTTGCTCTTGCTGTGAGCAAGAAACAGGTCATATCTCTAAGGAAGAAGAAAATTGCCAAGACTCTTTTGGTGCCAAAGAAGACAGGCACTTAATGGACAAGGAGGACCCTGGCGTTTTGTGCAACCATTGGATCGTGGGATGAGTCTTTGAGCGCTCTGGATGACCCAAAGGCAGACGGTCAGGAGTTCTGGAACATCAGATGGTTTAAAGGTAGGCAGATATATTCTTTAATCCATATTTAAGCCCATTGCTTTTCCTTTGCATCATCAATGTGGTCCAGAAATGGAAGACATGTGTCATTTATTCTTTACTGGATCACAACATTTGACCTGATGCCAGGGAAACAAAGGGCTATCATTTATTTTCGTTTTTCGATTGTCGTTTTTTTTTTAACCATCAGGCGGACTTTGGAGAGGATACGGCCAGCTGTAAGGGGACGGAGGAGGCTGGATGTTTTTAACATCATGTGTGCAATCTGTGAAGGTTCCACACTTGATGTTAAATAAAATTTTTAAAGCCTGATGGTCCAAAATATCTACTGCTTAGTGACCCTTTGTGTCGTGGTCACAGAGACTTTTCGTATTGGAGTTGCACACCAGTTTCTTGCTCTTGCTGTGAGAAAGAAACAGGTCATATCTCTAAGGAAGAAGAAAATTGCCAAGACTCTTTGGGTGCCAAAGAAGACAGGCACGAAATGGACAAGGAGGACCCTGGCATTTTGAGCAACCATTGGATCGTGGGATGAGTCTTTGAGCGCTCTTGATGACCCAAAGGCAGACGGTCAGGAGTTCTGGAACATCAGATGGTTTAAAGGTAGGCAGATATATTCTTTAAACAATATTTATGTTTATTGCTTTTTTCTCTTGCATCATCAATGTGATCCAGAAATGGAAGACTTGTCATGTATTCTTTACTGGATCACAACATTTGACCTGATGCCAGGGAAAGAAAGGGCTATCGTTTATTTTCATTTTTCGATTGTCGTTTTTTTTGAACCATCAGGCGAACTTTGGAGAGGATACGGCCAGCTGTAAGGGGACGGAGGAGGCTGGATGTTTTTAACATCATGTGTGCAATCTATGAAGGTTGCACACTTGATATTAAATTATTTTTTTAAAGCCTGATGGTCCAAAATATCTACTGCTTAGTGACCCTTTGTGTCGCGGTCACACAGACTTTCGTATTGGCGTTGCACACCAGTTTCTTGCTCTTGCTGTGAGCAAGAAACAGGTCATATCTCTAAGGAAGAAGAAAATTGCCAAGAGTATTTGGGTGCCAAAGAAGACAGGCACTTAATGGACAAGGAGAACCCTGGCGTTTTGTGCAACCATTGGATCGTGGGATAAGTCTTTGAGCGCTCTGGATGACCCAAAAGCAGACGGTCAGGAGTTCTGGAACATCAGATGGTTTAAAGGTAGGCAGATATATTCTTTAAACCATATTTAAGCCCATTGCTTTTCCTTTGCATCATCAATGTGGTCTAAAATGGAAGACATGTGTCATTTATTCTTTACTGGATCACAACATTTGACCTGATGCCAGGGAAACAAAGGGCTATCGTTTATTTTTGTTTTTCGATTGTCGCTTTTTTTGAACCATCAGGCGGACTTTGGAGAGGATACGGCCAGCTGTAAGGGGACGGAGGAGGCTGGATGTTTTTAACATCATGTGTGCAATCTATGAAGGTTGCACACTTGATGTTAAATTGTTTTTTAAAAGCCTGATGGTCCAAAATATCTACTGCTTAGTGACCCTTTGTGTCGCGGTCACACAGACTTTCGTATTGGCGTTGCACACCAGTTTCTTGCTCTTGCTGTGCGCAAGAAACAGGTCCTATCTCTAAGGAAGAAGAAAATTGCCAAGACTCTTTGGATGCAAGGGAAGAGAGGCACTTAATGGACAAGGAGGACCCTGGTGTTTTGTGCAACCATTGGATCGTGGGATGAGTCTTTGAGCGCTCTGGATGACCCAAAGGCAGACGGTCAGGAGTTCTGGAACATCAGATGGTTTAAAGGTAAGCAGATATATTCTTTAATCCATATTTAAGCCCATTGCTTTTCCCTTGCATCATCAATGTGGTCCAGAAATGGAAGACATGTGTCATTTATTCTTTACTGGATCACAACATTTGACCTGATGCCAGGGAAACAAAGGGCTATCATTTATTTTCGTTTTTCGATTGTCGTTTTTTTTGAACCATCAGGCGGACTTTGGAGAGGATACGGCCAGCTGTAAGGGGACGGAGGAGGCTGGATGTTTTTAACATCATGTGTGCAATCTATGAAGGTTGCACACTTGATATTAAATTATTTTTTTACAGCCTGATTGTCCAAAATATCTACTGCTAAGTGACCCTTTGTGTCACGGTCACACAGACTTTCGTATTGGCGTTGCACACCAGTTTCTTGCTCTTGCTGTGAGCAAGAAACAGGTCATATCTCTAAGGAAGAAGAAAATTGCCAAGACTCTTTGGGTGCCAAAGAAGACAGGCACGAAATGGTCAAGGAGGACCCTGGCATTTTGAGCAACCATTGGATCGTGGGATGAGTCTTTGAGCGCTCTGGATGACCCAAAGGCAGACGGTCAGGAGTTCTGGAACATCAGATGGTTTAAAGGTAGGCAGATATATTCTTTAAACCATATTTAAGCCCATTGCTTTTCCTTTGCATCATCAATGTGGTCCAGAAATGGAAGACATGTGTCATTTATTCTTTACTGGATCACAACATTTGACCTGATGCCAGGGAAACAAAGGGCTATGGTTTATTTTTGTTTTTCGATTGTCGCTTTTTTTGAACCATCAGGCGGACTTTGGAGAGGATACGGCCAGCTGTAAGGGGACGGAGGAGGCTGGATGTTTTTAACATCATGTGTGCAATCTGTGAAGGTTCCACACTTGATGTTAAATAAAATTTTTAAAGCCTGATGGTCCAAAATATCTACTGCTTAGTGACCCTTTGTGTTGCGGTCACACAGACTTTCGTATTGGCGTTGCACACCAGTTTCTTGCTCTTGCTGTGAGCAAGAAACAGGTCATATCTCTAAGGAAGAAGAAAATTGCCAAGACTCTTTGGGTGCCAAAGCAGACAGGCACGAAATGGTCAAGGAGGACCCTGGCGTTTTGAGCAACCATTGGATCGTGGGATGAGTCTTTGAGCGCTCTGGATGACCCAAAGGCAGACGGTCAGGAGTTCTGGAACATCAGATGGTTTAAAGGTAGGCAGATATATTCTTTAATCCATATTTAAGCCCATTGCTTTTCCTTTGCATCATCAATGTGGTCCAGAAATGGAAGACATGTGTCATTTATTCTTTACTGGATCACAACATTTGACCTGATGCCAGGGAAACAAAGGGCTATCATTTATTTTCGTTTTTCGATTGTCGTTTTTTTTTTAACCATCAGGCGGACTTTGGAGAGGATACGGCCAGCTGTAAGGGGACGGAGGAGGCTGGATGTTTTTAACATCATGTGTGCAATCTGTGAAGGTTCCACACTTGATGTTAAATAAAATTTTTAAAGCCTGATGGTCCAAAATATCTACTGCTTAGTGACCCTTTGTGTTGCGGTCACACAGACTTTCGTATTGGCGTTGCACACCAGTTTCTTGCTCTTGCTGTGAGCAAGAAACAGGTCATATCTCTAAGGAAGAAGAAAATTGCCAAGACTCTTTGGGTGCCAAAGAAGACAGGCACGAAATGGTCAAGGAGGACCCTGGCATTTTGAGCAACCATTGGATCGTGGGATGAGTCTTTGAGCGCTCTGGATGACCCAAAGGCAGACGGTCAGGAGTTCTGGAACATCAGATGGTTTAAAGGTAGGCAGATATATTCTTTTAACCATATTTAAGCCCATTGCTTTTCCTTTGCATCATCAATGTGGTCCAGAAATGGAAGACATGTGTCATTTATTCTTTACTGGATCACAATATTTGACCTGATGCCAGGGAAACAAAGGGCTATTATTTATTTTCGTTTTTCGATTGTCGTTTTTTTTGAACCATCAGGCGGACTTTGGAGAGGATACGGCCAGCTGTAAGGGGACGGAGGAGGCTGGATGTTTTTAACATCATGTGTGCAATCTGTGAAGGTTCCACACTTGATGTTAAATAAAATTTTTAAAGCCTGATGGTCCAAAATATCTACTGCTTAGTGACCCTTTGTGTCGTGGTCACAGAGTCTTTTCGTATTGGCGTTGCACACCAGTTTCTTGCTCTTGCTGTGAGCAAGACACAGGTCATATCTCTAAGGAAGAAGAAAATTGCCAAGACTCTTTGGGTGCCAAAGAAGACAGGCACGAAATGGACAAGGAGGACCCTGGCATTTTTTGCAACCATTGGATCGTGGGATGAGTCTTTGAGCGCTCTGGATGACCCAAAGGCAGACGGTCAGGAGTTCTGGAACATCAGATGGTTTAAAGGTAGGCAGATAAATTCTTTAAACAATATTTATGTTCATTGCTTTTTTCTCTTGCATCATCAATGTGATCCAGAAATGGAAGACTTGTCATTTATTCTTTACTGGATCACAACATTTGACCTGATGCCAGGGAACGAAAGGGCTATCATTTATTTTCGTTTTTCGATTGTCGTTTTTTTTGAACCATCAAGCGGACTTTGGAGAGGATACGGCCAGCTGTAAGGGGACGGAGGAGGCTGGATGTTTTTAACATCATGTGTGCAATCAATGAAGGTTGCACACTTGATGTTAAATTATTTTTTTAAAGCCTGATGGTCCAAAATATCTACTGCTTAGTGACCCTTTGTGTCGCGGTCACACAGATTTTCGTATTGGCATTGCACACCAGTTTCTTGCTCTTGCTGTGAGAAAGAAACAGGTCATATCTCTAAGGAAGAAGAAAATTGCCAAGACTCTTTGGGTGCCAAAGAAGACAGGCACTTAATGGACAAGGAGGACCCTGGCGTTTTGTGCAACCATTGGATCGTGGGATGAGTCTTTGAGCGCTCTAGATGACCCAAAGGCAGACGGTCAGGAGTTCTGGAACATCAGATGGTTTAAAGGTAGGCAGATATATTCTTTAAACCATATTTAAGCCCATTGCTTTTCCTTTGCATCATCAATGTGGTCCAGAAATGGAAGACATGTGTCATTTATTCTTTACTGGATCACAATATTTGACCTGATGCCAGGGAAACAAAGGGCTATTATTTATTTTCGTTTTTCGATTGTCGTTTTTTTTGAACCATCAGGCGGACTTTGGAGAGGATACGGCCAGCTGTAAGGGGACGGAGGAGGCTGGATGTTTTTAACATCATGTGTGCAATCTGTGAAGGTTCCACACTTGATGTTAAATAAAATTTTTAAAGCCTGATGGTCCAAAATATCTACTGCTTAGTGACCCTTTGTGTCGTGGTCACAGAGTCTTTTCGTATTGGCGTTGCACACCAGTTTCTTGCTCTTGCTGTGAGCAAGACACAGGTCATATCTCTAAGGAAGAAGAAAATTGCCAAGACTCTTTGGGTGCCAAAGAAGACAGGCACGAAATGGACAAGGAGGACCCTGGCATTTTTTGCAACCATTGGATCGTGGGATGAGTCTTTGAGCGCTCTGGATGACCCAAAGGCAGACGGTCAGGAGTTCTGGAACATCAGATGGTTTAAAGGTAGGCAGATAAATTCTTTAAACAATATTTATGTTCATTGCTTTTTTCTCTTGCATCATCAATGTGATCCAGAAATGGAAGACTTGTCATTTATTCTTTACTGGATCACAACATTTGACCTGATGCCAGGGAACGAAAGGGCTATCATTTATTTTCGTTTTTCGATTGTCGTTTTTTTTGAACCATCAAGCGGACTTTGGAGAGGATACGGCCAGCTGTAAGGGGACGGAGGAGGCTGGATGTTTTTAACATCATGTGTGCAATCAATGAAGGTTGCACACTTGATGTTAAATTATTTTTTTAAAGCCTGATGGTCCAAAATATCTACTGCTTAGTGACCCTTTGTGTCGCGGTCACACAGATTTTCGTATTGGCATTGCACACCAGTTTCTTGCTCTTGCTGTGAGAAAGAAACAGGTCATATCTCTAAGGAAGAAGAAAATTGCCAAGACTCTTTGGGTGCCAAAGAAGACAGGCACTTAATGGACAAGGAGGACCCTGGCGTTTTGTGCAACCATTGGATCGTGGGATGAGTCTGAGCGCTCTGGATGACCCAAAGGCAGACGGTCAGGAGTTCTGGAACATCAGATGGTTTAAAGGTAGGCAGATATATTCTTTAAACCATATTTAAGCCCATTGCTTTTCCTTTGCATCATCAATGTGGTCCAAAATGGAAGACATGTGTCATTTATTCTTTACTGGATCACAACATTTGACCTGATGCCAGGGAAACAAAGGGCTATCGTTTATTTTTGTTTTTCGATTGTCGCTTTTTTTGAACCATCAGGCGGACTTTGGAGAGGATACGGCCAGCTGTAAGGGGACGGAGGAGGCTGGATGTTTTTAACATCATGTGTGCAATCTATGAAGGTTGCACACTTGATATTAAATTATTTTTTTACAGCCTGATTGTCCAAAATATCTACTGCTAAGTGACCCTTTGTGTCACGGTCACACAGACTTTCGTATTGGCGTTGCACACCAGTTTCTTGCTCTTGCTGTGAGCAAGAAACAGGTCATATCTCTAAGGAAGAAGAAAATTGCCAAGACTCTTTTGGTGCCAAAGAAGACAGGCACTTAATGGACAAGGAGGACCCTGGCGTTTTGTGCAACCATTGGATCGTGGGATGAGTCTTTGAGCGCTCTGGATGACCCAAAGGCAGACGGTCAGGAGTTCTGGAACATCAGATGGTTTAAAGGTAGGCAGATATATTCTTTAATCCATATTTAAGCCCATTGCTTTTCCTTTGCATCATCAATGTGGTCCAGAAATGGAAGACATGTGTCATTTATTCTTTACTGGATCACAACATTTGACCTGATGCCAGGGAAACAAAGGGCTATCATTTATTTTCGTTTTTCGATTGTCGTTTTTTTTTTAACCATCAGGCGGACTTTGGAGAGGATACGGCCAGCTGTAAGGGGACGGAGGAGGCTGGATGTTTTTAACATCATGTGTGCAATCTGTGAAGGTTCCACACTTGATGTTAAATAAAATTTTTAAAGCCTGATGGTCCAAAATATCTACTGCTTAGTGACCCTTTGTGTCGTGGTCACAGAGACTTTTCGTATTGGAGTTGCACACCAGTTTCTTGCTCTTGCTGTGAGAAAGAAACAGGTCATATCTCTAAGGAAGAAGAAAATTGCCAAGACTCTTTGGGTGCCAAAGAAGACAGGCACGAAATGGACAAGGAGGACCCTGGCATTTTGAGCAACCATTGGATCGTGGGATGAGTCTTTGAGCGCTCTTGATGACCCAAAGGCAGACGGTCAGGAGTTCTGGAACATCAGATGGTTTAAAGGTAGGCAGATATATTCTTTAAACAATATTTATGTTTATTGCTTTTTTCTCTTGCATCATCAATGTGATCCAGAAATGGAAGACTTGTCATGTATTCTTTACTGGATCACAACATTTGACCTGATGCCAGGGAAAGAAAGGGCTATCGTTTATTTTCATTTTTCGATTGTCGTTTTTTTTGAACCATCAGGCGAACTTTGGAGAGGATACGGCCAGCTGTAAGGGGACGGAGGAGGCTGGATGTTTTTAACATCATGTGTGCAATCTATGAAGGTTGCACACTTGATGTTAAATTATTTTTTTAAAGCCTGATGGTCCAAAATATCTACTGCTTAGTGACCCTTTGTGTCGCGGTCACACAGACTTTCGTATTGGCGTTGCACACCAGTTTCTTGCTCTTGCTGTGAGCAAGAAACAGGTCATATCTCTAAGGAAGAAGAAAATTGCCAAGAGTATTTGGGTGCCAAAGAAGACAGGCACTTAATGGACAAGGAGAACCCTGGCGTTTTGTGCAACCATTGGATCGTGGGATAAGTCTTTGAGCGCTCTGGATGACCCAAAAGCAGACGGTCAGGAGTTCTGGAACATCAGATGGTTTAAAGGTAGGCAGATATATTCTTTAATCCATATTTAAGCCCATTGCTTTTCCTTTGCATCATCAATGTGGTCTAAAATGGAAGACATGTGTCATTTATTCTTTACTGGATCACAACATTTGACCTGATGCCAGGGAAACAAAGGGCTATCATTTATTTTCGTTTTTCGATTGTCGCTTTTTTTGAACCATCAGGCGGACTTTGGAGAGGATACGGCCAGCTGTAAGGGGACGGAGGAGGCTGGATGTTTTTAACATCATGTGTGCAATCTATGAAGGTTGCACACTTGATGTTAAATTGTTTTTTAAAAGCCTGATGGTCCAAAATATCTACTGCTTAGTGACCCTTTGTGTCGCGGTCACACAGACTTTCGTATTGGCGTTGCACACCAGTTTCTTGCTCTTGCTGTGCGCAAGAAACAGGTCCTATCTCTAAGGAAGAAGAAAATTGCCAAGACTCTTTGGATGCAAGGGAAGAGAGGCACTTAATGGACAAGGAGGACCCTGGTGTTTTGTGCAACCATTGGATCGTGGGATGAGTCTTTGAGCGCTCTGGATGACCCAAAGGCAGACGGTCAGGAGTTCTGGAACATCAGATGGTTTAAAGGTAAGCAGATATATTCTTTAATCCATATTTAAGCCCATTGCTTTTCCCTTGCATCATCAATGTGGTCCAGAAATGGAAGACATGTGTCATTTATTCTTTACTGGATCACAACATTTGACCTGATGCCAGGGAAACAAAGGGCTATCATTTATTTTCGTTTTTCGATTGTCGTTTTTTTTGAACCATCAGGCGGACTTTGGAGAGGATACGGCCAGCTGTAAGGGGACGGAGGAGGCTGGATGTTTTTAACATCATGTGTGCAATCTATGAAGGTTGCACACTTGATATTAAATTATTTTTTTACAGCCTGATTGTCCAAAATATCTACTGCTAAGTGACCCTTTGTGTCACGGTCACACAGACTTTCGTATTGGCGTTGCACACCAGTTTCTTGCTCTTGCTGTGAGCAAGAAACAGGTCATATCTCTAAGGAAGAAGAAAATTGCCAAGACTCTTTGGGTGCCAAAGAAGACAGGCACGAAATGGTCAAGGAGGACCCTGGCATTTTGAGCAACCATTGGATCGTGGGATGAGTCTTTGAGCGCTCTGGATGACCCAAAGGCAGACGGTCAGGAGTTCTGGAACATCAGATGGTTTAAAGGTAGGCAGATATATTCTTTAAACCATATTTAAGCCCATTGCTTTTCCTTTGCATCATCAATGTGGTCCAGAAATGGAAGACATGTGTCATTTATTCTTTACTGGATCACAACATTTGACCTGATGCCAGGGAAACAAAGGGCTATGGTTTATTTTTGTTTTTCGATTGTCGCTTTTTTTGAACCATCAGGCGGACTTTGGAGAGGATACGGCCAGCTGTAAGGGGACGGAGGAGGCTGGATGTTTTTAACATCATGTGTGCAATCTGTGAAGGTTCCACACTTGATGTTAAATAAAATTTTTAAAGCCTGATGGTCCAAAATATCTACTGCTTAGTGACCCTTTGTGTTGCGGTCACACAGACTTTCGTATTGGCGTTGCACACCAGTTTCTTGCTCTTGCTGTGAGCAAGAAACAGGTCATATCTCTAAGGAAGAAGAAAATTGCCAAGACTCTTTGGGTGCCAAAGCAGACAGGCACGAAATGGTCAAGGAGGACCCTGGCGTTTTGAGCAACCATTGGATCGTGGGATGAGTCTTTGAGCGCTCTGGATGACCCAAAGGCAGACGGTCAGGAGTTCTGGAACATCAGATGGTTTAAAGGTAGGCAGATATATTCTTTAATCCATATTTAAGCCGATTGCTTTTCCTTTGCATCATCAATGTGGTCCAGAAATGGAAGACATGTGTCATTTATTCTTTACTGGATCACAACATTTGACCTGATGCCAGGGAAACAAAGGGCTATCATTTATTTTCGTTTTTCGATTGTCGTTTTTTTTTTAACCATCAGGCGGACTTTGGAGAGGATACGGCCAGCTGTAAGGGGACGGAGGAGGCTGGATGTTTTTAACATCATGTGTGCAATCTGTGAAGGTTCCACACTTGATGTTAAATAAAATTTTTAAAGCCTGATGGTCCAAAATATCTACTGCTTAGTGACCCTTTGTGTTGCGGTCACACAGACTTTCGTATTGGCGTTGCACACCAGTTTCTTGCTCTTGCTGTGAGCAAGAAACAGGTCATATCTCTAAGGAAGAAGAAAATTGCCAAGACTCTTTGGGTGCCAAAGAAGTCAGGCACGAAATGGTCAAGGAGGACCCTGGCATTTTGAGCAACCATTGGATCGTGGGATGAGTCTTTGAGCGCTCTGGATGACCCAAAGGCAGACGGTCAGGAGTTCTGGAACATCAGATGGTTTAAAGGTAGGCAGATAAATTCTTTAAACAATATTTATGTTCATTGCTTTTTTCTCTTGCATCATCAATGTGATCCAGAAATGGAAGACTTGTCATTTATTCTTTACTGGATCACAACATTTGACCTGATGCCAGGGAAAGAAAGGGCTATCATTTATTTTCGTTTTTCGATTGTCGTTTTTTTTGAACCATCAGGCGGACTTTGGAGAGGATACGGCCAGCTGTAAGGGGACGGAGGAGGCTGGATGTTTTTAACATCATGTGTGCAATCAATGAAGGTTGCACACTTGATGTTAAATTATTTTTTTAAAGCCTGATGGTCCAAAATATCTACTGCTTAGTGACCCTTTGTGTCGCGGTCACACAGATTTTCGTATTGGCATTGCACACCAGTTTCTTGCTCTTGCTGTGAGAAAGAAACAGGTCCTATCTCTAAGGAAGAAGAAAATTGCCAAGACTCTTTGGGTGCCAAAGAAGACAGGCACTTAATGGACAAGGAGGACCCTGGCGTTTTGTGCAACCATTGGATCGTGGGATGAGTCTTTGAGCGCTCTGGATGACCCAAAGGCAGACGGTCAGGAGTTCTGGAACATCAGATGGTTTAAAGGTAGGCAGATATATTCTTTAAACCATATTTAAGCCCATTGCTTTTCCTTTGCATCATCAATGTGGTCCAAAATGGAAGACATGTGTCATTTATTCTTTACTGGATCACAACATTTGACCTGATGCCAGGGAAACAAAGGGCTATCGTTTATTTTTGTTTTTCGATTGTCGCTTTTTTTGAACCATCAGGCGAACTTTGGAGAGGATACGGCCAGCTGTAAGGGGACGGAGGAGGCTGGATGTTTTTAACATCATGTGTGCAATCTATGAAGGTTGCACACTTTATGTTAAATAATTTTTTAAAGCCTGATGGTCCAAAATATCTACTGCTTAGTGACCCTTTGTATCGCGGTCACACAGACTTTCGTATTGGCGTTGCACACCAGTTTCTTGCTCTTGCTGTGAGCAAGAAACAGGTCATATCTCTAAGGAAGAAGAAAATTGCCAAGACTCTTTGGGTGCCAAAGAAGACAGGCACTTAATGGACAAGGAGGACTCTGGCGTTTTGTGCAACCATTGGATCGTGGGATGAGTCTTTGAGCGCTCTAGATGACCCAAAGGCAGACGGTCAGGAGTTCTGGAACATCAGATGGTTTAAAGGTAGGCAGATATATTCTTTAAACCATATTTAAGCCCATTGCTTTTCCTTTGCATCATCAATGTGGTCCAAAATGGAAGACATGTGTCATTTATTCTTTACTGGATCACAACATTTGACCTGATGCCAGGGAAACAAAGGGCTATCGTTTATTTTTGTTTTTCGATTGTCGCTTTTTTTTGAACCATCAGGCGAACTTTGGAGAGGATACGGCCAGCTGTAAGGGGACGGAGGAGGCTGGATGTTTTTAACATCATGTGTGCAATCTATGAAGGTTGCACACTTGATGTTAAATTATTTTTTTAAAGCCTGATGGTCCAAAATATCTACTGCTTAGTGACCCTTTGTGTCGTGGTCACACAGATTTTCGTAATGGCGTTGCACACCAGTTTCTTGCTCTTGCTGTGAGCAAGAAACTGGTCATATCTCTAAGGAAGAAGAAAATTGCCAAGACTCTTTGGGTGCCAAAGAAGACAGGTACGAAATGGACAAGGAGGACCCTGGCATTTTGTGCAACCATTGGATCGTGGGATGAGTCTTTGAGCGCTCTGGATGACCCAAAGGCAGACGGTCAGGAGTTCTGGAACATCAGATGGTTTAAAGGTAGGCAGATATATTCTTTAAACCATATTTAAGCCCATTGCTTTTCCCTTGCATCATCAATGTGGTCCAGAAATGGAAGACATGTGTCATTTATTCTTTACTGGATCACAACATTTGACCTGATGCCAGGGAAACAAAGGGCTATCATTTATTTTCGTTTTTCGATTGTCGTTTTTTTTTGAACCATCAGGCGGACTTTGGAGAGGATACGGCCAGCTGTAAGGGGACGGAGGAGGCTGGATGTTTTTAACATCATGTGTGCAATCTGTGAAGGTTCCACACTTGATGTTAAATAAAATTTTTAAAGCCTGATGGTCCAAAATATCTACTGCTTAGTGACCCTTTGTATCGCGGTCACACAGACTTTCGTATTGGCGTTGCACACCAGTTTCTTGCTCTTGCTGTGAGCAAGAAACAGGTCATATCTCTAAGGAAGAAGAAAATTGCCAAGACTCTTTGGGTGCCAAAGAAGACAGGCACTTAATGGACAAGGAGGACCCTGGCGTTTTGTGCAACCATTGGATCGTGGGATGAGTCTTTGAGCGCTCTGGATGACCCAAAGGCAGACGGTCAGGAGTTCTGGAACATCAGATGGTTTAAAGGTAGGCAGATATATTCTTTAATCCATATTTAAGCCCATTGCTTTTCCTTTGCATCATCAATGTGGTCCAGAAATGGAAGACATGTGTCATTTATTCTTTACTGGATCACAACATTTGACCTGATGCCAGGGAAACAAAGGGCTATCATTTATTTTCGTTTTTCGATTGTCGTTTTTTTTTTAACCATCAGGCGGACTTTGGAGAGGATACGGCCAGCTGTAAGGGGACGGAGGAGGCTGGATGTTTTTAACATCATGTGTGCAATCTGTGAAGGTTCCACACTTGATGTTAAATAAAATTTTTAAAGCCTGATGGTCCAAAATATCTACTGCTTAGTGACCCTTTGTGTCGTGGTCACAGAGACTTTTCGTATTGGAGTTGCACACCAGTTTCTTGCTCTTGCTGTGAGCAAGAAACAGGTCATATCTCTAAGGAAGAAGAAAATTGCCAAGACTCTTTGGGTGCCAAAGAAGACAGGCACGAAATGGACAAGGAGGACCCTGGCATTTTGAGCAACCATTGGATCGTGGGATGAGTCTTTGAGCGCTCTGGATGACCCAAAGGCAGACGGTCAGGAGTTCTGGAACATCAGATGGTTTAAAGGTAGGCAGATATATTCTTTAAACAATATTTATGTTTATTGCTTTTATCTCTTGCATCATCAATGTGGTCCAGAAATGGAAGACATGTGTCATTTATTCTTTACTGGATCACAACATTTGACCTGATGCCAGGGAAAGAAAGGGCTATCGTTTATTTTCATTTTTCGATTGTCGTTTTTTTTGAACCATCAGGCGAACTTTGGAGAGGATACGGCCAGCTGTAAGGGGACGGAGGAGGCTGGATGTTTTTAACATCATGTGTGCAATCTATGAAGGTTGCACACTTGATGTTAAATTATTTTTTTAAAGCCTGATGGTCCAAAATATCTACTGCTTAGTGACCCTTTGTGTCGCGGTCACACAGACTTTCGTATTGGCGATGCACACCAGTTTCTTGCTCTTGCTGTGAGCAAGAAACAGGTCATATCTCTAAGGAAGAAGAAAATTGCCAAGAGTATTTGGGTGCCAAAGAAGACAGGCACTTAATGGACAAGGAGAACCCTGGCGTTTTGTGCAACCATTGGATCGTGGGATGAGTCTTTGAGCGCTCTGGATGACCCAAAAGCAGACGGTCAGGAGTTCTGGAACATCAGATGGTTTAAAGGTAGGCAGATATATTCTTTAATCCATATTTAAGCCCATTGCTTTTCCTTTGCATCATCAATGTGGTCCAGAAATGGAAGACATGTGTCATTTATTCTTTACTGGATCACAACATTTGACCTGATGCCAGGGAAAGAAAGGGCTATCGCTTATTTTTGTTTTTCGATTGTCGCTTTTTTTGAACCATCAGGCGGACTTTGGAGAGGATACGGCCAGCTGTAAGGGGACGGAGGAGGCTGGATGTTTTTAACATCATGTGTGCAATCTATGAAGGTTGCACACTTGATATTAAATTATTTTTTTACAGCCTGATTGTCCAAAATATCTACTGCTTAGTGACCCTTTGTGTCACGGTCACACAGACTTTCGTATTGGCGTTGCACACCAGTTTCTTGCTCTTGCTGTGAGCAAGAAACAGGTCATATCTCTAAGGAAGAAGAAAATTGCCAAGACTCTTTTGGTGCCAAAGAAGACAGGCACTTAATGGACAAGGAGGACCCTGGCGTTTTGTGCAACCATTGGATCGTGGGATGAGTCTTTGAGCGCTCTGGATGACCCAAAGGCAGACGGTCAGGAGTTCTGGAACATCAGATGGTTTAAAGGTAGGCAGATATATTCTTTAATCCATATTTAAGCCGATTGCTTTTCCTTTGCATCATCAATGTGGTCCAGAAATGGAAGACATGTGTCATTTATTCTTTACTGGATCACAACATTTGACCTGATGCCAGGGAAACAAAGGGCTATCATTTATTTTCGTTTTTCGATTGTCGTTTTTTTTTGAACCATCAGGCGGACTTTGGAGAGGATACGGCCAGCTGTAAGGGGACGGAGGAGGCTGGATGTTTTTAACATCATGTGTGCAATCTGTGAAGGTTCCACAGTTGATGTTAAATAAAATTTTTAAAGCCTGATGGTCCAAAATATCTACTGCTTAGTGACCCTTTGTGTTGCGGTCACACAGACTTTCGTATTGGCGTTGCACACCAGTTTCTTGCTCTTGCTGTGAGCAAGAAACAGGTCATATCTCTAAGGAAGAAGAAAATTGCCAAGAGTCTTTGGGTGCCAAAGAAGACAGGCACGAAATGGTCAAGGAGGACCCTGGCATTTTGAGCAACCATTGGATCGTGGGATGAGTCTTTGAGCGCTCTGGATGACCCAAAGGCAGACGGTCAGGAGTTCTGGAACATCAGATGGTTTAAAGGTAGGCAGATATATTCTTTAAACCATATTTAAGCCCATTGCTTTTCCTTTCCATCATCAATGTGGTCCAGAAATGGAAGACATGTGTCATTTATTCTTTACTGGATCACAACATTTGACCTGATGCCAGGGAAACAAAGGGCTATCATTTATTTTCGTTTTTCGATTGTCGTTTTTTTTTTAACCATCAGGCGGACTTGGGAGAGGATACGGCCAGCTGTAAGGGGACGGAGGAGGCTGGATGTTTTTAACATCATGTGTGCAATCTGTGAAGGTTCCACACTTGATGTTAAATAAAATTTTTAAAGCCTGATGGTCCATAATATCTACTGCTTAGTGACCCTTTGTGTCGTGGTCACAGAGTCTTTTCGTATTGGCGTTGCACACCAGTTTCTTGCTCTTGCTGTGAGCAAGACACAGGTCATATCTCTAAGGAAGAAGAAAATTGCCAAGACTCTTTGGGTGCCAAAGAAGACAGGCACGAAATGGACAAGGAGGACCCTGGCATTTTTTGCAACCATTGGATCGTGGGATGAGTCTTTGAGCGCTCTGGATGACCCAAAGGCAGACGGTCAGGAGTTCTGGAACATCAGATGGTTTAAAGGTAGGCAGATAAATTCTTTAAACAATATTTATGTTCATTGCTTTTTTCTCTTGCATCATCAATGTGATCCAGAAATGGAAGACTTGTCATTTATTCTTTACTGGATCACAACATTTGACCTGATGCCAGGGAAAGAAAGGGCTATCATTTATTTTCGTTTTTCGATTGTCGTTTTTTTTTAACCATCAGGCGGACTTTGGAGAGGATACGGCCAGCTGTAAGGGGACGGAGGAGGCTGGATGTTTTTAACATCATGTGTGCAATCAATGAAGGTTGCACACTTGATGTTAAATTATTTTTTTAAAGCCTGATGGTCCAAAATATCTACTGCTTAGTGACCCTTTGTGTCGCGGTCACACAGTATGGCATTGCACACCAGTTTCTTGCTCTTGCTGTGAGAAAGAAACAGGTCATATCTCTAAGGAAGAAGAAAATTGCCAAGACTCTTTGGGTGCCAAAGAAGACAGGCACTTAATGGACAAGGAGAACCCTGGCGTTTTGTGCAACCATTGGATCGTGAGATGAGTCTTTGAGCGCTCTGGATGACCCAAAGGCAGACGGTCAGGAGTTCTGGAACATCAGATGGTTTAAAGGTAGGCAGATATATTCTTTAAACCATATTTAAGCCCATTGCTTTTCCTTTGCATCATCAATGTGGTCCAAAATGGAAGACATGTGTCATTTATTCTTTACTGGATCACAACATTTGACCTGATGCCAGGGAAACAAAGGGCTATCGTTTATTTTTGTTTTTCGATTGTCGCTTTTTTTGAACCATCAGGCGAACTTTGGAGAGGATACAGCCAGCTGTAAGGGGACGGAGGAGGCTGGATGTTTTTAACATCATGTGTGCAATCTATGAAGGTTGCACACTTGATGTTAAATTATTTTTTTAAAGCCTGATGGTCCAAAATATCTACTGCTTAGTGACCCTTTGTGTCGTGGTCACAGAGACTTTTCGTATTGGCGTTGCACACCAGTTTCTTGCTCTTGCTGTGAGCAAGAAACAGGTCATATCTCTAAGGAAGAAGAAAATTGCCAAGACTCTTTGGGTGCCAAAGAAGACAGGCACGAAATGGACAAGGAGGACCCTGGCATTTTGAGCAACCATTGGATCGTGGGATGAGTCTTTGAGCGCTCTGGATGACCCAAAGGCAGACGGTCAGGAGTTCTGGAACATCAGATGGTTTAAAGGTAGGCAGATATATTCTTTAAACCATATTTAAGCCCATTGCTTTTCCTTTGCATCATCAATGTGGTCCAAAATGGAAGACATGTGTCATTTATTCTTTACTGGATCACAACATTTGACCTGATGCCAGGGAAACAAAGGGCTATCGTTTATTTTTGTTTTTCGATTGTCGCTTTTTTTGAACCATCAGGCGGACTTTGGAGAGGATACGGCCAGCTGTAAGGGGACGGAGGAGGCTGGATGTTTTTAACATCATGTGTGCAATCTATGAAGTTTGCACACTTGATGTTAAATTTTTTTTTTTAAAGCCTGATGGTCCAAAATATCTACTGCTTAGTGACCCTTTGTGTCGCGGTCACACAGATTTTCGTAATGGCGTTGCACACCAGTTTCTTGCTCTTGCTGTGAGCAAGAAACAGGTCATATCTCTAAGGAAGAAGAAAATTGCCAAGACTCTTTGGGTGCCAAAGAAGACAGGCACGAAATGGACAAGGAGGACCCTGGCATTTTGTGCAACCATTGGATCGTGGGATGAGTCTTTGAGCGCTCTGGATGACCCAAAGGCAGACGGTCAGGAGTTCTGGAACATCAGATGGTTTAAAGGTAGGCAGATATATTCTTTAAACCATATTTAAGCCCATTGCTTTTCCTTTGCATCATCAATGTGGTCCAGAAATGGAAGACATGTGTCATTTATTCTTTACTGGATCACAACATTTGACCTGATGCCAGGGAAACAAAGGGCTATGGTTTATTTTTGTTTTTCGATTGTCGCTTTTTTTGAACCATCAGGCGGACTTTGGAGAGGATACGGCCAGCTGTAAGGGGACGGAGGAGGCTGGATGTTTTTAACATCATGTGTGCAATCTATGAAGGTTGCACACTTGATGTTAAATTGTTTTTTAAAAGCCTGATGGTCCAAAATATCTACTGCTTAGTGACCCTTTGTGTTGCGGTCACACAGACTTTCGTATTGGCGTTGCACACCAGTTTCTTGCTCTTGCTGTGCGCAAGAAACAGGTCCTATCTCTAAGGAAGAAGAAAATTGCCAAGACTCTTTGGATGCAAGGGAAGAGAGGCACTTAATGGACAAGGAGGACCCTGGCGTTTTGTGCAACCATTGGATCGTGGGATGAGTCTTTGAGCGCTCTGGATGACCCAAAGGCAGACGGTCAGGAGTTCTGGAACATCAGATGGTTTAAAGGTAGGCAGATATATTCTTTAAACCATATTTAAGCCCATTGCTTTTCCTTTGCATCATCAATGTGGTCCAAAATGGAAGACATGTGTCATTTATTCTTTACTGGATCACAACATTTGACCTGATGCCAGGGAAACAAAGGGCTATCGTTTATTTTTGTTTCTCGATTGTCGCTTTTTTTGAACCATCAGGCGGACTTTGGAGAGGATACGGCCAGCTGTAAGGGGACGGAGGAGGCTGGATGTTTTTAACATCATGTGTGCAATCTGTGAAGGTTCCACACTTGATGTTAAATAAAATTCTTAAAGCCTGATGGTCCAAAATATCTACTGCTTAGTGACCCTTTGTGTCGTGGTCACAGAGACTTTTCGTATTGGCGTTGCACACCAGTTTCTTGCTCTTGCTGTGAGCAAGAAACAGGTCATATCTCTAAGGAAGAAGAAAATTGCCAAGACTCTTTGGGTGCCAAAGAAGACAGGCACGAAATGGACAAGGAGGACCCTGGCATTTTGTGCAACCATTGGATCGTGGGATGAGTCTTTGAGCGCTCTGGATGACCCAAAGGCAGACGGTCAGGAGTTCTGGAACATCAGATGGTTTAAAGGTAGGCAGATATATTCTTTAAACCATATTTAAGCCCATTGCTTTTCCTTTGCATCATCAATGTGGTCCAGAAATGGAAGACATGTGTCAATTATTCTTTACTGGATCACAACATTTGACCTGATGCCAGGGAAACAAAGGGCTATGGTTTATTTTTGTTTTTCGATTGTCGCTTTTTTTGAACCATCAGGCGGACTTTGGAGAGGATACGGCCAGCTGTAAGGGGACGGAGGAGGCTGGATGTTTTTAACATCATGTGTGCAATCTATGAAGGTTGCACACTTGATGTTAAATTGTTTTTTAAAAGCCTGATGGTCCAAAATATCTACTGCTTAGTGACCCTTTGTGTCGCGGTCACACAGACTTTCGTATTGGCGTTGCACACCAGTTTCTTGCTCTTGCTGTGCGCAAGAAACAGGTCCTATCTCTAAGGAAGAAGAAAATTGCCAAGACTCTTTGGATGCAAGGGAAGAGAGGCACTTAATGGACAAGGAGGACCCTGGCGTTTTGTGCAACCATTGGATCGTGGGATGAGTCTTTGAGCGCTCTGGATGACCCAAAGGCAGACGGTCAGGAGTTCTGGAACATCAGATGGTTTAAAGGTAGGCAGATATATTCTTTAAACCATATTTAAGCCCATTGCTTTTCCTTTGCATCATCAATGTGGTCCAGAAATGGAATACATGTGTCATTTATTCTTTACTGGATCACAATATTTGACCTGATGCCAGGGAAACAAAGGGCTATTATTTATTTTCGTTTTTCGATTGTCGTTTTTTTTGAACCATCAGGCGGACTTTGGAGAGGATACGGCCAGCTGTAAGGGGACGGAGGAGGCTGGATGTTTTTAACATCATGTGTGCAATCTGTGAAGGTTCCACACTTGATGTTAAATAAAATTTTTAAAGCCTGATGGTCCAAAATATCTACTGCTTAGTGACCCTTTGTGTCGTGGTCACAGAGACTTTTCGTATTGGCGTTGCACACCAGTTTCTAGCTCTTGCTGTGAGCAAGAAACAGGTCATATCTCTAAGGAAGAAGAAAATTGCCAAGACTCTTTGGGTGCCAAAGAAGACAGGCACTTAATGGACAAGGAGGACCCTGGCGTTTTGTGCAACCATTGGATCGTGGGATGAGTCTTTGAGCGCTCTGGATGACCCAAAGGCAGACGGTCAGGAGTTCTGGAACATCAGATGGTTTAAAGGTAGGCAGATATATTCTTTAAACCATATTTAAGCCCATTGCTTTTCCTTTGCATCATCAATGTGGTCCAAAATGGAAGACATGTGTCATTTATTCTTTACTGGATCACAACATTTGACCTGATGCCAGGGAAACAAAGGGCTTAAATATGGTTTAAAGAATAATTTTAATCGTTTTAATCGTTTTAATAATTTTAATCATTTTTCGATTGTCGCTTTTTTTGAACCATCAGGCGGACTTTGGAGAGGATACGGCCAGCTGTAAGGGGACGGAGGAGGCTGGATGTTTTTAACATCATGTGTGTAATCTATGAAGGTTGCACACTTGATGTTAAATTATTTTTTTAAAGCCTGATGGTCCAAAATATCTACTGCTTAGTGACCCTTTGTGTAAAGGTCACAGAGACTTTTCGTATTGGCATTGCACACCAGTTTCTTGCTCTTGCTGTGAGCAAGAAACAGGTCATATCTCTTAGGAAGAAGAAAATTGCCAAGACTCTTTGGGTGCCAAAGAAGACAGGCACTTAATGGACAAGGAGGACCCTGGCGTTTTGTGCAACCATTGGATCGTGGGATGAGTCTTTGAGCGCTCTGGATGACCCAAAAGCAGACAGTCAGGAGTTCTGAAACATCAGATGGTTTAAAGGTAGGCAGATATATTCTTTAAACCATATTTAAGCCCATTGCTTTTCCTTTGCATCATCAATGTGGTCCAGAAAAGGAAGACATGTGTCATTTATTCTTTACTGGATCACAACATTTGACCTGATGCCAGGGAAACAAAGGGCTATCGTTTATTTTTGTTTTTCGATTGTCGCTTTTTTTGAACCATCAGGCGGACTTTGGAGAGGATACGGCCAGCTGTAAGGGGACGGAGGAGGCTGGATGTTTTTAACATCATGTGTGCAATCTATGAAGGTTGCACACTTGATGTTAAATTGTTTTTTTAAAGCCTGATGGTCCAAAATATCTACTGCTTAGTGACCCTTTGTGTCGCGGTCACACAGATTTTCGTATTGGCATTGCACACCAGTTTCTTGCTCTTGCTGTAAGAAAGAAACAGGTCATATCTCTAAGGAAGAAGAAAATTGCCAAGACTCTTTGGGTGCCAAAGAAGACAGGCACTTAATGGACAAGGAGGACCCTGGCGTTTTGTGCAACCATTGGATCGTGGGATGAGTCTTTGAGCGCTCTGGATGACCCAAAGGCAGACGGTCAGGAGTTCTGGAACATCAGATGGTTTAAAGGTAGGCAGATATATTCTTTAAACCATATTTAAGCCCATTGCTTTTCCTTTGCATCATCAATGTGGTCCAAAATGGAAGACATGTGTCATTTATTCTTTACTGGATCACAACATTTGACCTGATGCCAGGGAAACAAAGGGCTATCGTTTATTTTTGTTTTTCGATTGCCGCTTTTTTTTGAACCATCAGGCGGACTTTGGAGAGGATACGGCCAGCTGTAAGGGGACGGAGGAGGCTGGATGTTTTTAACATCATGTGTGCAATCTATGAAGGTTGCACACTTGATGTTAAATTATTTTTTTAAAGCCTGATGGTCCAAAATATCTACTGCTTAGTGACCCTTTGTATCGCGGTCACACAGACTTTCGTATTGGCGTTGCACACCAGTTTCTTGCTCTTGCTGTGAGCAAGAAACAGGTCATATCTCTAAGGAAGAAGAAAATTGCCAAGACTCTTTGGGTGCCAAAGAAGACAGGCACTTAATGGACAAGGAGGACCCTGGCGTTTTGTGCAACCATTGGATCGTGGGATGAGTCTTTGAGCGCTCTGGATGACCCAAAGGCAGACGGTCAGGAGTTCTGGAACATCAGATGGTTTAAAGGTAGGCAGATATATTCTTTAATCCATATTTAAGCCCATTGCTTTTCCTTTGCATCATCAATGTGGTCCAGAAATGGAAGACATGTGTCATTTATTCTTTACTGGATCACAACATTTGACCTGATGCCAAGGAAACAAAGGGCTATCATTTATTTTCGTTTTTCGATTGTCGTTTTTTTTTTAACCATCAGGCGGACTTTGGAGAGGATACGGCCAGCTGTAAGGGGACGGAGGAGGCTGGATGTTTTTAACATCATGTGTGCAATCTATGAAGGTTGCACACTTGATGTTAAATTATTTTTTTAAAGCCTGATGGTCCAAAATATCTACTGCTTAGTGACCCTTTGTGTCGCGGTCACACAGATTTTCGTATTGGCGTTGCACACCAGTTTCTTGCTCTTGCTGTGAGCAAGAAACTGGTCATATCTATAAGGAAGAAGAAAATTGCCAAGACTCTTTGGGTGCCAAAGAAGACAGGCACGAAATGGACAAGGAGGACCCTGGCATTTTGTGCAACCATTGGATCGTGGGATGAGTCTTTGAGCGCTCTGGATGACCCAAAGGCAGACGGTCAGGAGTTCTGGAACAACAGATGGTTTAAAGGTAGGCAGATATATTCTTTAAACCATATTTAAGCCCATTGCTTTTCCTTTGCATCATCAATGTGGTCCAGAAATGGAAGACATGTGTCATTTATTCTTTACTGGATCACAACATTTGACCTGATGCCAGGGAAACAAAGGGTTATCGTTTATTTTTGTTTTTCGATTGTCGCTTTTTTTGAACCATCAGGCGGACTTTGGAGAGGATACGGCCAGCTGTAAGGGGACGGAGGAGGCTGGATGTTTTTAACATCATGTGTGCAATCTGTAAAGGTTCCACACTTGATGTTAAATAAAATTTTTAAAGCCTGATGGTCCAAAATATCTACTGCTTAGTGACCCTTTGTGTCGTGGTCACAGAGACTTTTCGTATTGGCGTTGCACACCAGTTTCTTGCTCTTGCTGTGCGCAAGAAACAGGTCCTATCTCTTAGGAAGAAGAAAATTGCCAAGACTCTTTGGGTGCCAAAGAAGACAGGCACGAAATGGACAAGGAGGACCCTGGCATTTTGAGCAACCATTGGATCGTGGGATGAGTCTTTGAGCGCTCTGGATGACCCAAAGGCAGACGGTCAGGAGTTCTGGAACATCAGATGGTTTAAAGGTAGGCAGATAAATTCTTTAAACAATATTTATGTTCATTGCTTTTTTCTCTTGCATCATCAATGTTATCCAGAAATGGAAGACTTGTCATTTATTCTTTACTGGATCACAACATTTGACCTGATGCCAGGGAAAGAAAGGGCTATCGTTTATTTTCGTTTTTCGATTGTCGTTTTTTTTTAACCATCAGGCGGACTTTGGAGAGGATACGGCCAGCTGTAAGGGGACGGAGGAGGCTGGATGTTTTTAACATCATGTGTGCAATCTATGAAGGTTGCACACTTGATGTTAAATTATTTTTTTAAAGCCTGATGGTCCAAAATATCTACTGCTTAGTGACCCTTTGTGTCGCGGTCACACAGACTTTCGTATTGGCGTTGCACACCAGTTTCTTGCTCTTGCTGTGAGCAAGAAACAGGTCATATCTCTAAGGAAGAAGAAATTTGCCAAGACTCTTTGGGTGCCAAAGAAGACAGGCACTTAATGGACAAGGAGGACCCTGGCGTTTTGTGCAACCATTGGATCGTGGGATGAGTCTTTGAGCGCTCTGGATGACCCAAAGGCAGACGGTCAGGAGTTCTGGAACATCAGATGGTTTAAAGGTAGGCAGATATATTCTTTAAACCATATTTAAGCCCATTGCTTTTCCTTTGCATCATCAATGTGGTCCAGAAATGGAAGACATGTGTCATTTATTCTTTACTGGATCACAATATTTGACCTGATGCCAGGGAAACAAAGGGCTATTATTTATTTTCGTTTTTCGATTGTTGTTTTTTTTGAACCATCAGGCGGACATTGGAGAGGATACGGCCAGCTGTAAGGGGACGGAGGAGGCTGGATGTTTTTAACATCATGTGTGCAATCTGTGAAGGTTCCACACTTGATGTTAAATAAAATTTTTAAAGCCTGATGGTCCAAAATATCTACTGCTTAGTGACCCTTTGTGTCGTGGTCACAGAGTCTTTTCGTATTGGCGTTGCACACCAGTTTCTTGCTCTTGCTGTGAGCAAGACACAGGTCATATCTCTAAGGAAGAAGAAAATTGCCAAGACTCTTTGGGTGCCAAAGAAGACAGGCACGAAATGGACAAGGAGGACCCTGGTATTTTTTGCAACCATTGGATCGTGGGATGAGTCTTTGAGCGCTCTGGATGACCCAAAGGCAGACGGTCAGGAGTTCTGGAACATCAGATGGTTTAAAGGTAGGCAGATAAATTCTTTAAACAATATTTATGTTCATTGCTTTTTTCTCTTGCATCATCAATGTGATCCAGAAATGGAAGACTTGTCATTTATTCTTTACTGGATCACAACATTTGACCTGATGCCAGGGAAAGAAAGGGCTATCGTTTATTTTTGTTTTTCGATTGTCGCTTTTTTTGAACCATCAGGCGGACTTTGGAGAGGATACGGACAGCTGTAAGGGGACGGAGAAGGCTGGATGTTTTTAACATCATGTGTGCAATCTATGAAGGTTGCACACTTGATGTTAAATTAATTTTTTAAAGCCTGATGGTCCAAAATATCTACTGCTTAGTGACCCTTTGTATCGCGGTCACACAGACTTTCGTATTGGCGTTGCACACCAGTTTCTTGCTCTTGCTGTGAGCAAGAAACAGGTCATATCTCTAAGGAAGAAGAAAATTACCAAGACTCTTTGGGTGCCAAAGAAGACAGGCACTTAATGGACAAGGAGGACCCTGGCGTTTTGTGCAACCATTGGATCGTGGGATGAGTCTTTGAGCGCTCTGGATGACCCAAAGGCAGACGGTCAGGAGTTCTGGAACATCAGATGGTTTAAAGGTAGGCAGATATATTCTTTAATCCATATTTAAGCCCATTGCTTTTCCTTTGCATCATCAATGTGGTCCAGAAATGGAAGACATGTGTCATTTATTCTTTACTGGATCACAACATTTGACCTGATGCCAGGGAAACAAAGGGCTATCGTTTATTTTTGTTTTTCGATTGTCGCTTTTTTTGAACCATCAGGCGAACTTTGGAGAGGATACAGCCAGCTGTAAGGGGACGGAGGAGGCTGGATGTTTTTAACATCATGTGTGCAATCTATGAAGGTTGCACACTTGATGTTAAATTATTTTTTTAAAGCCTGATGGTCCAAAATATCTACTGCTTAGTGACCCTTTGTGTTGCGGTCACACAGACTTTCGTATTGGCGTTGCACACCAGTTTCTTGCTCTTGCTGTGAGCAAAAAACAGGTCATATCTCTAAGGAAGAAGAAAATTGCCAAGACTCTTTGGGTGCCAAAGAAGACAGGCACTTAATGGACAAGGAGGACCCTGGCGTTTGGGGAACCATTGGATCATGGGATGAGTCTTTGAGCGCTCTGGATGACCCAAAGGCAGACGGTCAGGAGTTCTGGAACATCAGATGGTTTAAAGGTAGGCAGATAAATTCTTTAAACAATATTTATGCCCATTGCTTTTTTCTCTTGCATCATCAATGTGATCCAGAAATGGAAGACATGTGTCATTTATTCTTTACTGGATCACAACATTTGACCTGATGCCAGGGAAACAAAGGGCTATCATTTATTTTCGTTTTTCGATTGTCGTTTTTTTTTTAACCATCAGGCGGACTTTGGAGAGGATACGGCCAGCTGTAAGGGGACGGAGGAGGCTGGATGTTTTTAACATCATGTGTGCAATCTGTGAAGGTTCCACACTTGATGTTAAATAAAATTTTTAAAGCCTGATGGTCCAAAATATCTACTGCTTAGTGACCCTTTGTGTTGCGGTCACACAGACTTTCGTATTGGCGTTGCACACCAGTTTCTTGCTCTTGCTGTGAGCAAGAAACAGGTCATATCTCTAAGGAAGAAGAAAATTGCCAAGACTCTTTGGGTGCCAAAGCAGACAGGCACGAAATGGTCAAGGAGGACCCTGGCGTTTTGAGCAACCATTGGATCGTGGGATGAGTCTTTGAGCGCTCTGGATGACCCAAAGGCAGACGGTCAGGAGTTCTGGAACATCAGATGGTTTAAAGGTAGGCAGATATATTCTTTAATCCATATTTAAGCCCATTGCTTTTCCTTTGCATCATCAATGTGGTCCAGAAATGGAAGACATGTGTCATTTATTCTTTACTGGATCACAACATTTGACCTGATGCCAGGGAAAGAAAGGGCTATCATTTATTTTCGTTTTTCGGTTGTCGTTTTTTTTTGAACCATCAGGCGGACTTTGGAGAGGATAGGGCCAGCTGTAAGGGGACGGAGGAGGCTGGATGTTTTTAACTTCATGTGTGCAATCTGTGAAGGTTCCACACTTGATGTTAAATAAAATTTTTAAAGCCTGATGGTCCAAAATATCTACTGCTTAGTGACCCTTTGTGTTGCGGTCACACAGACTTTCGTATTGGCGTTGCACACCAGTTTCTTGCTCTTGCTGTGAGCAAGAAACAGGTCATATCTCTAAGGAAGAAGAAAATTGGCAAGACTCTTTGGGTGCCAAAGCAGACAGGCACGAAATGGTCAAGGAGGACCCTGGCGTTTTGAGCAACCATTGGATCGTGGGATGAGTCTTTGAGCGCTCTGGATGACCCAAAGGCAGACGGTCAGGAGTTCTGGAACATCAGATGGTTTAAAGGTAGGCAGATATATTCTTTAATCCATATTTAAGCCCATTGCTTTTCCTTTGCATCATCAATGTGGTCCAGAAATGGAAGACATGTGTCATTTATTCTTTACTGGATCACAACATTTGACCTGATGCCAGGGAAACAAAGGGCTATCATTTATTTTCGTTTTTCGATTGTCGTTTTTTTTTGAACCATCAGGCGGACTTTGGAGAGGATACGGCCAGCTGTAAGGGGACGGAGGAGGCTGGATGTTTTTAACATCATGTGTGCAATCTATGAAGGTTGCACACTTGATGTTAAATTATTTTTTTAAAGCCTGATGGTCCAAAATATCTACTGCTTAGTGACCCTTTGTGTCGCGTTCACACAGATTTTCGTATTGGCATTGCACACCAGTTTCTTGCTCTTGCTGTGAGAAAGAAACTGGTCATATCTCTAAAGAAGAAGAAAATTGCCAAGACTCTTTGGGTGTCAAAGAAGACAGGCACTTAATGGACAAGGAGGACCCTGGCGTTTTGTGCAACCATTGGATCGTGGGATGAGTCTTTGAGCGCTCTGGATGACCCAAAAGCAGACGGTCAGGAGTTCTGGAACATCAGATGGTTTAAAGGTAGGCAGATATATTCTTTAAACCATATTTAAGCCCATTGCTTTTCCTTTGCATCATCAATGTGGTCCAGAAATGGAAGACATGTGTCATTTATTCTTTACTGGATCACAACATTTGACCTGATGCCAGGGAAACAAAGGGCTATCGTTTATTTTTGTTTTTCGATTGTCGCTTTTTTTGAACCATCAGGCGAACTTTGGAGGGGATACGGCCAGCTGTAAGGGGACGGAGGAGGCTGGATGTTTTTAACATCATGTGTGCAATCTATGAAGGTTGCACACTTGATGTTAAATTATTTTTTTAAAGCATGATGGTCCAAAATATCTACTGCTTAGTGACCCTTTGTGTCGCGGTCACACAGATTTTCGTAATGGCGTTGCACACCAGTTTCTTGCTCTTGCTGTGAGCAAGAAACTGGTCATATCTCTAAGGAAGAAGAAAATTGCCAAGACTCTTTGGGTGCCAAAGAAGACAGGTACGAAATGGACAAGGAGGACCCTGGCATTTTGTGCAACCATTGGATCGTGGGATGAGTCTTTGAGCGCTCTGGATGACCCAAAGGCAGACGGTCAGGAGTTCTGGAAAATCAGATGGTTTAAAGGTAGGCAGATATATTCTTTAAACCATATTTAAGCCCATTGCTTTTCCTTTGCATCATCAATGTGGTCCAGAAATGGAAGACATGTGTCATTTATTCTTTACTGGATCACAACATTTGACCTGATGCCAGGGAAACAAAGGGCTATCGTTTATTTTTGTTTTTCGATTGTCGCTTTTTTTGAACCATCAGGCGGACTTTGGAGAGGATACGGCCAGCTGTAAGGGGACGGAGGAGGCTGGATGTTTTTAACATCATGTGTGCAATCTATGAAGGTTGCACACTTGATGTTAAATTGTTTTTTTAAAGCCTGATGGTCCAAAATATCTACTGCTTAGTGACCCTTTGTGTCGCGGTCACACAGACTTTCGTATTGGCGTTGCACACCAGTTTCTTGCTCTTGCTGTGCGCAAGAAACAGGTCCTATCTCTTAGGAAGAAGAAAATTGCCAAGACTCTTTGGATGCAAGGGAAGAGAGGCACTTAATGGACAAGGAGGACCCTGGCGTTTTGTGCAACCATTGGATCGTGGGATGAGTCTTTGAGCGCTCTGGATGACCCAAAGGCAGACGGTCAGGAGTTCTGGAACATTAGATGGTTTAAAGGTAGGCAGATATATTCTTTAAACCATATTTAAGCCCATTGCTTTTCCTTTGCATCATCAATGTGGTCCAAAAAGGAAGACGTGTCATTTATTCTTTACTGGATCACAACATTTGACCTGATGCCAGGGAAACAAAGGGCTATCGTTTATTTTTGTTTCTCGATTGTCGCTTTTTTTGAACCATCAGGCGGACTTTGGAGAGGATACGGCCAGCTGTAAGGGGACGGAGGAGGCTGGATGTTTTCAACATCATGTGTGCAATCTGTGAAGGTTCCACACTTGATGTTAAATAAAATTTTTAAAGCCTGATGGTCCAAAATATCTACTGCTTAGTGACCCTTTGTGTCGTGGTCACAGAGACTTTTCGTATTGGCGTTGCACACCAGTTTCTTGCTCTTGCTGTGAGCAAGAAACAGGTCATATCTCTAAGGAAGAAGAAAATTGCCAAGACTCTTTGGGTGCCAAAGAAGACAGGCACGAAATGGACAAGGAGGACCCTGGCATTTTGAGCAACCATTGGATCGTGGGATGAGTCTTTGAGCGCTCTGGATGACCCAAAGGCAGGCGGTCAGGAGTTCTGGAACATCAGATGGTTTAAAGGTAGGCAGATATATTCTTTAAACCATATTTAAGCCCATTGCTTTTCCTTTGCATCATCAATGTGGTCCAAAATGGAAGACATGTGTCATTTATTCTTTACTGGATCACAACATTTGACCTGATGCCAGGGAAACAAAGGGCTATCGTTTATTTTTGTTTTTCGATTGTCGCTTTTTTTGAACCATCAGGCGGACTTTGGAGAGGATACGGCCAGCTGTAAGGGGACGGAGGAGGCTGGATGTTTTTAACATCATGTGTGCAATCTATGAAGGTTGCACACTTGATGTTAAATTATTTTTTTAAAGCCTGATGGTCCAAAATATCTACTGCTTAGTGACCCTTTGTGTCGCGGTCACACAGATTTTCGTATTGGCGTTGCACACCAGTTTCTTGCTCTTGCTGTGCGCAAGAAACAGGTCCTATCTCTTAGGAAGAAGAAAATTGCCAAGACTCTTTGGATGCAAGGGAAGAGAGGCACTTAATGGACAAGGAGGACCCTGGCGTTTTGTGCAACCATTGGATCGTGGGATGAGTCTTTGAGCGCTCTGGATGACCCAAAGGCAGACGGTCAGGAGTTCTGGAACATCAGATGGTTTAAAGGTAGGCAGATATATTCTTTAAACCATATTTAAGCCCATTGCTTTTCCTTTGCATCATCAATGTGGTCCAAAAAGGAAGACGTGTCATTTATTCTTTACTGGATCACAACATTTGACCTGATGCCAGGGAAACAAAGGGCTATCGTTTATTTTTGTTTCTCGATTGTCGCTTTTTTTGAACCATCAGGCGGACTTTGGAGAGGATACGGCCAGCTGTAAGGGGACGGAGGAGGCTGGATGTTTTCAACATCATGTGTGCAATCTGTGAAGGTTCCACACTTGATGTTAAATAAAATTTTTAAAGCCTGATGGTCCAAAATATCTACTGCTTAGTGACCCTTTGTGTCGTGGTCACAGAGACTTTTCGTATTGGCGTTGCACACCAGTTTCTTGCTCTTGCTGTGAGCAAGAAACAGGTCATATCTCTAAGGAAGAAGAAAATTGCCAAGACTCTTTGGGTGCCAAAGAAGACAGGCACGAAATGGACAAGGAGGACCCTGGCATTTTGAGCAACCATTGGATCGTGGGATGAGTCTTTGAGCGCTCTGGATGACCCAAAGGCAGACGGTCAGGAGTTCTGGAAAATCAGATGGTTTAAAGGTAGGCAGATATATTCTTTAAACCATATTTAAGCCCATTGCTTTTCCTTTGCATCATCAATGTGGTCCAGAAATGGAAGACATGTGTCATTTATTCTTTACTGGATCACAACATTTGACCTGATGCCAGGGAAACAAAGGGCTATCGTTTATTTTTGTTTTTCGATTGTCGCTTTTTTTGAACCATCAGGCGGACTTTGGAGAGGATACGGCCAGCTGTAAGGGGACGGAGGAGGCTGGATGTTTTTAACATCATGTGTGCAATCTATGAAGGTTGCACACTTGATGTTAAATTGTTTTTTTAAAGCCTGATGGTCCAAAATATCTACTGCTTAGTGACCCTTTGTGTCGCGGTCACACAGACTTTCGTATTGGCGTTGCACACCAGTTTCTTGCTCTTGCTGTGCGCAAGAAACAGGTCCTATCTCTTAGGAAGAAGAAAATTGCCAAGACTCTTTGGATGCAAGGGAAGAGAGGCACTTAATGGACAAGGAGGACCCTGGCGTTTTGTGCAACCATTGGATCGTGGGATGAGTCTTTGAGCGCTCTGGATGACCCAAAGGCAGACGGTCAGGAGTTCTGGAACATCAGATGGTTTAAAGGTAGGCAGATATATTCTTTAAACCATATTTAAGCCCATTGCTTTTCCTTTGCATCATCAATGTGGTCCAAAAAGGAAGACGTGTCATTTATTCTTTACTGGATCACAACATTTGACCTGATGCCAGGGAAACAAAGGGCTATCATTTATTTTCGTTTTTCGATTGTCGTTTTTTTTTGAACCATCAGGCGGACTTTGGAGAGGATAGGGCCAGCTGTAAGGGGACGGAGGAGGCTGGATGTTTTTAACTTCATGTGTGCAATCTGTGAAGGTTCCACACTTGATGTTATATAAAATTTTTAAAGCCTGATGGTCCAAAATATCTACTGCTTAGTGACCCTTTGTGTTGCGGTCACACAGACTTTCGTATTGGCGTTGCACACCAGTTTCTTGCTCTTGCTGTGAGCAAGAAACAGGTCATATCTCTAAGGAAGAAGAAAATTGCCAAGACTCTTTGGGTGCCAAAGAAGACAGGCACGAAATGGTCAAGGAGGACCCTGGCATTTTGAGCAACCATTGGATCGTGGGATGAGTCTTTGAGCGTTCTGGATGACCCAAAGGCAGACGGTCAGGAGTTCTGGAACATCAGATGGTTTAAAGGTAGGCAGATATATTCTTTAAACCATATTTAAGCCCATTGCTTTTCCTTTGCATCATCAATGTGGTCCAGAAATGGAAGACATGTGTCATTTATTCTTTACTGGATCACAACATTTGACCTGATGCCAGGGAAACAAAGGGCTATCATTTATTTTCGTTTTTCGATTGTCGTTTTTTTTTGAACCATCAGGCGGACTTTGGAGAGGATACGGCCAGCTGTAAGGGGACGGAGGAGGCTGGATGTTTTTAACATCATGTGTGCAATCTGTGAAGGTTCCACACTTGATGTTAAATAAAATTTTTAAAGCCTGATGGTCCAAAATATCTACTGCTTAGTGACCCTTTGTGTTGCGGTCACACAGACTTTCGTATTGGCGTTGCACACCAGTTTCTTGCTCTTGCTGTGAGCAAGAAACAGGTCATATCTCTTAGGAAGAAGAAAATTGCCAAGACTCTTTGGGTGCCAAAGCAGACAGGCACGAAATGGACAAGGAGGACCCTGGCGTTTTGTGCAACCATTATATCGTGGGATGAGTCTTTGAGCGCTCTGGATGACCCAAAGGCAAACGGTCAGGAGTTCTGGCACATCAGATGGTTTAAAGGTAGGCAGATATATTCTTTAATCCATATTTAAGCCCATTGCTTTTCCTTTGCATCATCAATGTGGTCCAGAAATGGAAGACATGTGTCATTTATTCTTTACTGGATCACAACATTTGACCTGATGCCAGGGAAACAAAGGGCTATGGTTTATTTTTGTTTTTCGATTGTCGCTTTTTTTGAACCATCAGGCGGACTTTGGAGAGGATACGGCCAGCTGTAAGGGGACGGAGGAGGCTGGATGTTTTTAACATCATGTGTGCAATCTATGAAGGTTGCACACTTGATGTTAAATTATTTTTTTAAAGCCTGATGGTCCAAAATATCTACTGCTTAGTGACCCTTTGTGTCGCGGTCACACAGATTTTCGTATTGGCATTGCACACCAGTTTCTTGCTCTTGCTGTGAGAAAGAAACAGGTCATATCTCTAAAGAAGAAGAAAATTGCCAAGACTCTTTGGGTGCCAAAGAAGACAGGCACTTAATGGACAAGGAGGACCCTGGCGTTTTGTGCAACCATTGGATCGTGGGATGAGTCTTTGAGCGCTCTGGATGACCCAAAAGCAGACGGTCAGGAGTTCTGGAACATCAGATGGTTTAAAGGTAGGCAGATATATTCTTTAAACCATATTTAAGCCCATTGCTTTTCCTTTGCATCATCAATGTGGTCCAGAAATGGAAGACATGTGTCATTTATTCTTTACTGGATCACAACATTTGACCTGATGCCAGGGAAACAAAGGGCTATCGTTTATTTTTGTTTTTCGATTGTCGCTTTTTTTGAACCATCAGGCGAACTTTGGAGAGGATACGGCCAGCTGTAAGGGGACGGAGGAGGCTGGATGTTTTTAACATCATGTGTGCAATCTATGAAGGTTGCACACTTGATGTTAAATTATTTTTTTAAAGCCTGATGGTCCAAAATATCTACTGCTTAGTGACCCTTTGTATCGCGGTCACACAGACTTTCGTATTGGCGTTGCACACCAGTTTCTTGCTCTTGCTGTGAGCAAGACACAGGTCATATCTCTAAGGAAGAAGAAAATTGCCAAGACTCTTTGGGTGCCAAAGAAAACAGGCACTTAATGGACAAGGAGGACCCTGGCGTTTTGTGCAACCATTGGATCGTGGGATGAGTCTTTGAGCGCTCTGGATGACCCAAAGGCAGACGGTCAGGAGTTCTGGAACATCAGATGGTTTAAAGGTAGGCAGATATATTCTTTAAACCATATTTAAGCCCATTGCTTTTCCTTTGCATCATCAATGTGGTCCAAAATGGAAGACATGTGTCATTTATTCTTTACTGGATCACAACATTTGACCTGATGCCAGGGAAACAAAGGGCTATCGTTTATTTTTGTTTTTCGATTGTCGCTTTTTTTTGAACCATCAGGCGAACTTTGGAGGGGATACGGCCAGCTGTAAGGGGACGGAGGAGGCTGGATGTTTTTAACATCATGTGTGCAATCTATGAAGGTTGCACACTTGATGTTAAATTATTTTTTTAAAGCATGATGGTCCAAAATATCTACTGCTTAGTGACCCTTTGTGTCGCGGTCACACAGATTTTCGTAATGGCGTTGCACACCAGTTTCTTGCTCTTGCTGTGAGCAAGAAACTGGTCATATCTCTAAGGAAGAAGAAAATTGCCAAGACTCTTTGGGTGCCAAAGAAGACAGGTACGAAATGGACAAGGAGGACCCTGGCATTTTGTGCAACCATTGGATCGTGGGATGAGTCTTTGAGCGCTCTGGATGACCCAAAGGCAGACGGTCAGGAGTTCTGGAAAATCAGATGGTTTAAAGGTAGGCAGATATATTCTTTAAACCATATTTAAGCCCATTGCTTTTCCTTTGCATCATCAATGTGGTCCAGAAATGGAAGACATGTGTCATTTATTCTTTACTGGATCACAACATTTGACCTGATGCCAGGGAAACAAAGGGCTATCGTTTATTTTTGTTTTTCGATTGTCGCTTTTTTTGAACCATCAGGCGGACTTTGGAGAGGATACGGCCAGCTGTAAGGGGACGGAGGAGGCTGGATGTTTTTAACATCATGTGTGCAATCTATGAAGGTTGCACACTTGATGTTAAATTGTTTTTTTAAAGCCTGATGGTCCAAAATATCTACTGCTTAGTGACCCTTTGTGTCGCGGTCACACAGACTTTCGTATTGGCGTTGCACACCAGTTTCTTGCTCTTGCTGTGCGCAAGAAACAGGTCCTATCTCTTAGGAAGAAGAAAATTGCCAAGACTCTTTGGATGCAAGGGAAGAGAGGCACTTAATGGACAAGGAGGACCCTGGCGTTTTGTGCAACCATTGGATCGTGGGATGAGTCTTTGAGCGCTCTGGATGACCCAAAGGCAGACGGTCAGGAGTTCTGGAACATCAGATGGTTTAAAGGTAGGCAGATATATTCTTTAAACCATATTTAAGCCCATTGCTTTTCCTTTGCATCATCAATGTGGTCCAAAAAGGAAGACGTGTCATTTATTCTTTACTGGATCACAACATTTGACCTGATGCCAGGGAAACAAAGGGCTATCGTTTATTTTTGTTTCTCGATTGTCGCTTTTTTTGAACCATCAGGCGGACTTTGGAGAGGATACGGCCAGCTGTAAGGGGACGGAGGAGGCTGGATGTTTTCAACATCATGTGTGCAATCTGTGAAGGTTCCACACTTGATGTTAAATAAAATTTTTAAAGCCTGATGGTCCAAAATATCTACTGCTTAGTGACCCTTTGTGTCGTGGTCACAGAGACTTTTCGTATTGGCGTTGCACACCAGTTTCTTGCTCTTGCTGTGAGCAAGAAACAGGTCATATCTCTAAGGAAGAAGAAAATTGCCAAGACTCTTTGGGTGCCAAAGAAGACAGGCACGAAATGGACAAGGAGGACCCTGGCATTTTGAGCAACCATTGGATCGTGGGATGAGTCTTTGAGCGCTCTGGATGACCCAAAGGCAGACGGTCAGGAGTTCTGGAACATCAGATGGTTTAAAGGTAGGCAGATATATTCTTTAAACCATATTTAAGCCCATTGCTTTTCCTTTGCATCATCAATGTGGTCCAAAATGGAAGACATGTGTCATTTATTCTTTACTGGATCACAACATTTGACCTGATGCCAGGGAAACAAAGGGCTATCGTTTATTTTTGTTTTTCGATTGTCGCTTTTTTTGAACCATCAGGCGGACTTTGGAGAGGATACGGCCAGCTGTAAGGGGACGGAGGAGGCTGGATGTTTTTAACATCATGTGTGCAATCTATGAAGGTTGCACACTTGATGTTAAATTATTTTTTTAAAGCCTGATGGTCCAAAATATCTACTGCTTAGTGACCCTTTGTATCGCGGTCACACAGACTTTCGTATTGGCGTTGCACACCAGTTTCTTGCTCTTGCTGTGAGCAAGAAACAGGTCATATCTCTAAGGAAGAAGAAATTTGCCAAGACTCTTTGGGTGCCAAAGAAGACAGGCACTTAATGGACAAGGAGGACCCTGGCGTTTTGTGCAACCATTGGATCGTGGGATGAGTCTTTGAGCGCTCTTGATGACCCAAAGGCAGACGGTCAGGAGTTATGGAACATCAGATGGTTTAAAGGTAGGCAGATATATTCTTTAAACCATATTTAAGCCCATTGCTTTTCCTTTGCATCATCAATGTGGTCCAGAAATGGAAGACATGTGTCATTTATTCTTTACTGGATCACAACATTTGACCTGATGCCAGGGAAACAAAGGGCTATCATTTATTTTCATTTTTTCGATTGTCGTTTTTTTTGAACCATCAGGCGGACTTTGGAGAGGATACGGCTAGCCGTAAGAGGACGGAGGAGGCTGGATGTTTTTAACATCATGTGTGCAATCTATGAAGGTTGCACACTTGATGTTAAATTATTTTTTTAAAGCCTGATGGTCCAAAATATCTACTGCTTAGTGACCCTTTGTGTAAAGGTCACAGAGACTTTTCGTATTGGCGTTGCACACCAGTTTCTTGCTCTTGCTGTGAGCAAGAAACAGGTCATATCTCTTAGGAAGAAGAAAATTGCCAAGACTCTTTAAGTGCTAAAGAAGACAGGCACTTAATGGACAAGGAGGACCCTGGCGTTTTGTGCAACCATTGGATCGTGGGATGAGTCTTTGAGCGCTCTGGATGGCCCAAAAGCAGACGGTCAGGAGTTCTGGAACATCAGATGGTTTAAAGGTAGGCAGATATATTCTTTAAACCATATTTAAGCCCATTGCTTTTCCTTTGCATCATCAATGTGGTCCAGAAAAGGAAGACATGTGTCATTTATTCTTTACTGGATCACAACATTTGACCTGATGCCAGGGAAACAAAGGGCTATCGTTTATTTTTGTTTTTCGATTGTCGCTTTTTTTGAACCATCAGGCGGACTTTGGAGAGGATACGGCCAGCTGTAAGGGGACGGAGGAGGCTGGATGTTTTTAACATCATGTGTGCAATCTATGAAGGTTGCACACTTGATGTTAAATTGTTTTTTTAAAGCCTGATGGTCCAAAATATCTACTGCTTAGTGACCCTTTGTGTCGCGGTCACACAGATTTTCGTATTGGCATTGCACACCAGTTTCTTGCTCTTGCTGTAAGAAAGAAACAGGTCATATCTCTAAGGAAGAAGAAAATTGCCAAGACTCTTTGGGTGCCAAAGAAGACAGGCACTTAATGGACAAGGAGGACCCTGGCGTTTTGTGCAACCATTGGATCGTGGGATGAGTCTTTGAGCGCTCTGGATGACCCAAAGGCAGACGGTCAGGAGTTCTGGAACATCAGATGGTTGAAAGGTAGGCAGATATATTCTTTAAACCATATTTAAGCCCATTGCTTTTCCTTTGCATCATCAATGTGGTCCAAAATGGAAGACATGTGTCATTTATTCTTTACTGGATCACAACATTTGACCTGATGCCAGGGAAACAAAGGGCTATCGTTTATTTTTGTTTTTCGATTGTCGCTTTTTTTTGAACCATCAGGCGAACTTTGGAGAGGATACGGCCAGCTGTAAGGGGACGGAGGAGGCTGGATGTTTTTAACATCATGTGTGCAATCTATGAAGGTTGCACACTTGATGTTAAATTATTTTTTTAAAGCCTGATGGTCCAAAATATCTACTGCTTAGTGACCCTTTGTATCGCGGTCACACAGACTTTCGTATTGGCGTTGCACACCAGTTTTTTTGCTCTTGCTGTGAGCAAGAAACAGGTCATATCTCTAAGGAAGAAGATAATTGCCAAGACTCTTTGGGTGCCAAAGAAGACAGGCACTTAATGGACAAGGAGGACCCTGGCGTTTTGTGCAACCATTGGATCGTGGGATGAGTCTTTGAGCGCTCTGGATGACCCAAAGGCAGACGGTCAGGAGTTCTGGAACATCAGATGGTTTAAAGGTAGGCAGATATATTCTTTAATCCATATTTAAGCCCATTGCTTTTCCTTTGCATCATCAATGTGGTCCAGAAATGGAAGACATGTGTCATTTATTCTTTACTGGATCACAACATTTGACCTGATGCCAAGGAAACAAAGGGCTATCATTTATTTTCGTTTTTCGATTGTCGTTTTTTTTTTAACCATCAGGCGGACTTTGGAGAGGATACGGCCAGCTGTAAGGGGACGGAGGAGGCTGGATGTTTTTAACATCATGTGTGCAATCTATGAAGGTTGCACACTTGATGTTAAATTATTTTTTTAAAGCCTGATGGTCCAAAATATCTACTGCTTAGTGACCCTTTGTGTCGCGGTCACACAGATTTTCGTATTGGCGTTGCACACCAGTTTCTTGCTCTTGCTGTGAGCAAGAAACAGGTCATATCTCTAAGGAAGAAGAAAATTGCCAAGACTCTTTGGGTGCCAAAGAAGACAGGCACGAAATGGACAAGGAGGACCCTGGCATTTTGTGCAACCATTGGATCGTGGGATGAGTCTTTGAGCGCTCTGGATGACCCAAAGGCAGACGGTCAGGAGTTCTGGAACAACAGATGGTTTAAAGGTAGGCAGATATATTCTTTAAACCATATTTAAGCCCATTGCTTTTCCTTTGCATCATCAATGTGGTCCAGAAATGGAAGACATGTGTCATTTATTCTTTACTGGATCACAACATTTGACCTGATGCCAGGGAAACAAAGGGTTATCGTTTATTTTTGTTTTTCGATTGTCGCTTTTTTTGAACCATCAGGCGGACTTTGGAGAGGATACGGCCAGCTGTAAGGGGACGGAGGAGGCTGGATGTTTTTAACATCATGTGTGCAATCTGTAAAGGTTCCACACTTGATGTTAAATAAAATTTTTAAAGCCTGATGGTCCAAAATATCTACTGCTTAGTGACCCTTTGTGTCGTGGTCACAGAGACTTTTCGTATTGGCGTTGCACACCAGTTTCTTGCTCTTGCTGTGCGCAAGAAACAGGTCATATCTCTTAGGAAGAAGAAAATTGCCAAGACTCTTTGGGTGCCAAAGAAGACAGGCACGAAATGGACAAGGAGGACCCTGGCATTTTGAGCAACCATTGGATCGTGGGATGAGTCTTTGAGCGCTCTGGATGACCCAAAGGCAGACGGTCAGGAGTTCTGGAACATCAGATGGTTTAAAGGTAGGCAGATAAATTCTTTAAACAATATTTATGTTCATTGCTTTTTTCTCTTGCATCATCAATGTGATCCAGAAATGGAAGACTTGTCATTTATTCTTTACTGGATCACAACATTTGACCTGATGCCAGGGAAACAAAGGGCTATCGTTTATTTTTGTTTTTCGATTGTCGCTTTTTTTGAACCATCAGGCGGACTTTGGAGAGGATACGGACAGCTGTAAGGGGACGGAGGAGGCTGGATGTTTTTAACATCATGTGTGCAATCTATGAAGGTTGCACACTTGATGTTAAATTAATTTTTTAAAGCCTGATGGTCCAAAATATCTACTGCTTAGTGACCCTTTGTATCGCGGTCACACAGACTTTCGTATTGGCGTTGCACACCAGTTTCTTGCTCTTGCTGTGAGCAAGAAACAGGTCATATCTCTAAGGAAGAAGAAAATTGCCAAGACTCTTTGGGTGCCAAAGAAGACAGGCACTTAATGGACAAGGAGGACCCTGGCGTTTTGTGCAACCATTGGATCGTGGGATGAGTCTTTGAGCGCTCTGGATGACCCAAAGGCAGACGGTCAGGAGTTCTGGAACATCAGATGGTTTAAAGGTAGGCAGATATATTCTTTAATCCATATTTAAGCCCATTGCTTTTCCTTTGCATCATCAATGTGGTCCAGAAATGGAAGACATGTGTCATTTATTCTTTACTGGATCACAACATTTGACCTGATGCCAGGGAAACAAAGGGCTATCATTTATTTTCGTTTTTCGATTGTCGTTTTTTTTTTAACCATCAGGCGGACTTTGGAGAGGATACGGCCAGCTGTAAGGGGACGGAGGAGGCTGGATGTTTTTAACATCATGTGTGCAATCTGTGAAGGTTCCACACTTGATGTTAAATAAAATTTTTAAAGCCTGATGGTCCAAAATATCTACTGCTTAGTGACCCTTTGTGTTGCGGTCACACAGACTTTCGTATTGGCGTTGCACACCAGTTTCTTGCTCTTGCTGTGAGCAAGAAACAGGTCATATCTCTAAGGAAGAAGAAAATTGCCAAGACTCTTTGGGTGCCAAAGCAGACAGGCACGAAATGGTCAAGGAGGACCCTGGCGTTTTGAGCAACCATTGGATCGTGGGATGAGTCTTTGAGCGCTCTGGATGACCCAAAGGCAGACGGTCAGGAGTTCTGGAACATCAGATGGTTTAAAGGTAGGCAGATATATTCTTTAATCCATATTTAAGCCCATTGCTTTTCCTTTGCATCATCAATGTGGTCCAGAAATGGAAGACATGTGTCATTTATTCTTTACTGGATCACAACATTTGACCTGATGCCAGGGAAAGAAAGGGCTATCATTTATTTTCGTTTTTCGGTTGTCGTTTTTTTTTGAACCATCAGGCGGACTTTGGAGAGGATAGGGCCAGCTGTAAGGGGACGGAGGAGGCTGGATGTTTTTAACTTCATGTGTGCAATCTGTGAAGGTTCCACACTTGATGTTAAATAAAATTTTTAAAGCCTGATGGTCCAAAATATCTACTGCTTAGTGACCCTTTGTGTTGCGGTCACACAGACTTTCGTATTGGCGTTGCACACCAGTTTCTTGCTCTTGCTGTGAGCAAGAAACAGGTCATATCTCTAAGGAAGAAGAAAATTGCCAAGACTCTTTGGGTGCCAAAGAAGACAGGCACGAAATGGTCAAGGAGGACCCTGGCATTTTGAGCAACCATTGGATCGTGGGATGAGTCTTTGAGCGCTCTGGATGACCCAAAGGCAGACGGTCAGGAGTTCTGGAACATCAGATGGTTTAAAGGTAGGCAGATATATTCTTTAAACCATATTTAAGCCCATTGCTTTTCCTTTGCATCATCAATGTGGTCCAGAAATGGAAGACATGTGTCATTTATTCTTTACTGGATCACAACATTTGACCTGATGCCAGGGAAACAAAGGGCTATCATTTATTTTCGTTTTTCGATTGTCGTTTTTTTTTGAACCATCAGGCGGACTTTGGAGAGGATACGGCCAGCTGTAAGGGGACGGAGGAGGCTGGATGTTTTTAACATCATGTGTGCAATCTGTGAAGGTTCCAAACTTGATGTTAAATAAAATTTTTAAAGCCTGATGGTCCAAAATATCTACTGCTTAGTGACCCTTTGTGTTGCGGTCACACAGACTTTCGTATTGGCGTTGCACACCAGTTTCTTGCTCTTGCTGTGAGCAAGAAACAGGTCATATCTCTAAGGAAGAAGAAAATTGCCAAGACTCTTTGGGTGCCAAAGCAGACAGGCACGAAATGGTCAAGGAGGACCCTGGCGTTTTGAGCAACCATTGGATCGTGGGATGAGTCTTTGAGCGCTCTGGATGACCCAAAGGCAGACGGTCAGGAGTTCTGGAACATCAGATGGTTTAAAGGTAGGCAGATATATTCTTTAATCCATATTTAAGCCCATTGCTTTTCCTTTGCATCATCAATGTGGTCCAGAAATGGAAGACATGTGTCATTTATTCTTTACTGGATCACAACATTTGACCTGATGCCAGGGAAACAAAGGGCTATCATTTATTTTCGTTTTTCGATTGTCGTTTTTTTTTTAACCATCAGGCGGACTTTGGAGAGGATACGGCCAGCTGTAAGGGGACGGAGGAGGCTGGATGTTTTTAACATCATGTGTGCAATCTGTGAAGGTTCCACACTTGATGTTAAATAAAATTTTTAAAGCCTGATGGTCCAAAATATCTACTGCTTAGTGACCCTTTGTGTCGTGGTCACAGAGTCTTTTCGTATTGGCGTTGCACACCAGTTTCTTGCTCTTGCTGTGAGCAAGACACAGGTCATATCTCTAAGGAAGAAGAAAATTGCCAAGACTCTTTGGGTGCCAAAGAAGACAGGCACGAAATGGACAAGGAGGACCCTGGCATTTATTGCAACCATTGGATCGTGGGATGAGTCTTTGAGCGCTCTGGATGACCCAAAGGCAGACGGTCAGGAGTTCTGGCACATCAGATGGTTTAAAGGTAGGCAGATAAATTCTTTAAACAATATTTATGTTCATTGCTTTTTTCTCTTGCATCATCAATGTGATCCAGAAATGGAAGACTTGTCATTTATTCTTTACTGGATCACAACATTTGACCTGATGCCAGGGAAAGAAAGGGCTATCATTTATTTTCGTTTTTCGATTGTCGTTTTTTTTGAACCATCAGGCAGACTTTGGAGAGGATACGGCCAGCTGTAAGGGGACGGAGGAGGCTGGATGTTTTTAACATCATGTGTGCAATCTATGAAGGTTGCACACTTGATGTTAAATTATTTTTTTAAAGCCTGATGGTCCAAAATATCTACTGCTTAGTGACCCTTTGTGTCGCGGTCACACAGATTTTCGTATTGGCATTGCACACCAGTTTCTTGCTCTTGCTGTGAGAAAGAAACAGGTCATATCTCTAAAGAAGAAGAAAATTGCCAAGACTCTTTGGGTGCCAAAGAAGACAGGCACTTAATGGACAAGGAGGACCCTGGCGTTTTGTGCAACCATTGGATCGTGGGATGAGTCTTTGAGCGCTCTGGATGACCCAAAGGCAGACGGTCAGGAGTTCTGGAACATCAGATGGTTTAAAGGTAGGCAGATATATTCTTTAAACCATATTTAAGCCCATTGCTTTTCCTTTGCATCATCCATGTGGTCCAGAAATGGAAGACATGTGTCATTTATTCTTTACTGGATCACAACATTTGACCTGATGCCAGGGAAACAAAGGGCTATCGTTTATTTTTGTTTTTCGATTGTCGCTTTTTTTGAACCATCAGGCGAACTTTGGAGAGGATACGGCCAGCTGTAAGGGGACGGAGGAGGCTGGATGTTTTTAACATCATGTGTGCAATCTATGAAGGTTGCACACTTGATGTTAAATTATTTTTTTAAAGCCTGATGGTCCAAAATATCTACTGCTTAGTGACCCTTTGTATCGCGGTCACACAGACTTTCGTATTGGCGTTGCACACCAGTTTCTTGCTCTTGCTGTGAGCAAGACACAGGTCATATCTCTAAGGAAGAAGAAAATTGCCAAGACTCTTTGGGTGCCAAAGAAAACAGGCACTTAATGGACAAGGAGGACCCTGGCGTTTTGTGCAACCATTGGATCGTGGGATGAGTCTTTGAGCGCTCTGGATGACCCAAAGGCAGACGGTCAGGAGTTCTGGAACATCAGATGGTTTAAAGGTAGGCAGATATATTCTTTAAACCATATTTAAGCCCATTGCTTTTCCTTTGCATCATCAATGTGGTCCAAAATGGAAGACATGTGTCATTTATTCTTTACTGGATCACAACATTTGACCTGATGCCAGGGAAACAAAGGGCTATCGTTTATTTTTGTTTTTCGATTGTCGCTTTTTTTTGAACCATCAGGCGAACTTTGGAGGGGATACGGCCAGCTGTAAGGGGACGGAGGAGGCTGGATGTTTTTAACATCATGTGTGCAATCTATGAAGGTTGCACACTTGATGTTAAATTATTTTTTTAAAGCATGATGGTCCAAAATATCTACTGCTTAGTGACCCTTTGTGTCGCGGTCACACAGACTTTCGTATTGGCGTTGCACACCAGTTTCTTGCTCTTGCTGTGAGCAAGACACAGGTCATATCTCTAAGGAAGAAGAAAATTGCCAAGACTCTTTGGGTGCCAAAGAAAACAGGCACTTAATGGACAAGGAGGACCCTGGCGTTTTGTGCAACCATTGGATCGTGGGATGAGTCTTTGAGCGCTCTGGATGACCCAAAGGCAGACGGTCAGGAGTTCTGGAACATCAGATGGTTTAAAGGTAGGCAGATATATTCTTTAAACCATATTTAAGCCCATTGCTTTTCCTTTGCATCATCAATGTGGTCCAAAATGGAAGACATGTGTCATTTATTCTTTACTGGATCACAACATTTGACCTGATGCCAGGGAAACAAAGGGCTATCGTTTATTTTTGTTTTTCGATTGTCGCTTTTTTTTGAACCATCAGGCGAACTTTGGAGGGGATACGGCCAGCTGTAAGGGGACGGAGGAGGCTGGATGTTTTTAACATCATGTGTGCAATCTATGAAGGTTGCACACTTGATGTTAAATTATTTTTTTAAAGCATGATGGTCCAAAATATCTACTGCTTAGTGACCCTTTGTGTCGCGGTCACACAGATTTTCGTAATGGCGTTGCACACCAGTTTCTTGCTCTTGCTGTGAGCAAGAAACTGGTCATATCTCTAAGGAAGAAGAAAATTGCCAAGACTCTTTGGGTGCCAAAGAAGACAGGTACGAAATGGACAAGGAGGACCCTGGCATTTTGTGCAACCATTGGATCGTGGGATGAGTCTTTGAGCGCTCTGGATGACCCAAAGGCAGACGGTCAGGAGTTCTGGAAAATCAGATGGTTTAAAGGTAGGCAGATATATTCTTTAAACCATATTTAAGCCCATTGCTTTTCCTTTGCATCATCAATGTGGTCCAGAAATGGAAGACATGTGTCATTTATTCTTTACTGGATCACAACATTTGACCTGATGCCAGGGAAACAAAGGGCTATCGTTTATTTTTGTTTTTCGATTGTCGCTTTTTTTGAACCATCAGGCGGACTTTGGAGAGGATACGGCCAGCTGTAAGGGGACGGAGGAGGCTGGATGTTTTCAACATCATGTGTGCAATCTGTGAAGGTTCCACACTTGATGTTAAATAAAATTTTTAAAGCCTGATGGTCCAAAATATCTACTGCTTAGTGACCCTTTGTGTCGCGGTCACACAGATTTTCGTATTGGCGTTGCACACCAGTTTCTTGCTCTTGCTGTGAGCAAGAAACAGGTCATATCTCTAAGGAAGAAGAAAATTGCCAAGACTCTTTGGGTGCCAAAGAAGACAGGCACGAAATGGACAAGGAGGACCCTGGCATTTTGTGCAACCATTGGATCGTGGGATGAGTCTTTGAGCGCTCTGGATGACCCAAAGGCAGACGGTCAGGAGTTCTGGAACATCAGATGGTTTAAAGGTAGGCAGATATATTCTTTAAACCATATTTAAGCCCATTGCTTTTCCTTTGCATCATCAATGTGGTCCAAAAAGGAAGACGTGTCATTTATTCTTTACTGGATCACAACATTTGACCTGATGCCAGGGAAACAAAGGGCTATCGTTTATTTTTGTTTCTCGATTGTCGCTTTTTTTGAACCATCAGGCGGACTTTGGAGAGGATACGGCCAGCTGTAAGGGGACGGAGGAGGCTGGATGTTTTCAACATCATGTGTGCAATCTGTGAAGGTTCCACACTTGATGTTAAATAAAATTTTTAAAGCCTGATGGTCCAAAATATCTACTGCTTAGTGACCCTTTGTGTCGTGGTCACAGAGACTTTTCGTATTGGCGTTGCACACCAGTTTCTTGCTCTTGCTGTGAGCAAGAAACAGGTCATATCTCTAAGGAAGAAGAAAATTGCCAAGACTCTTTGGGTGCCAAAGAAGACAGGCACGAAATGGACAAGGAGGACCCTGGCATTTTGAGCAACCATTGGATCGTGGGATGAGTCTTTGAGCGCTCTGGATGACCCAAAGGCAGACGGTCAGGAGTTCTGGAACATCAGATGGTTTAAAGGTAGGCAGATATATTCTTTAAACCATATTTAAGCCCATTGCTTTTCCTTTGCATCATCAATGTGGTCCAAAATGGAAGACATGTGTCATTTATTCTTTACTGGATCACAACATTTGACCTGATGCCAGGGAAACAAAGGGCTATCGTTTATTTTTGTTTTTCGATTGTCGCTTTTTTTGAACCATCAGGCGGACTTTGGAGAGGATACGGCCAGCTGTAAGGGGACGGAGGAGGCTGGATGTTTTTAACATCATGGGGCACATTTACTTACCCGGCCCATTCGCGATCCAGCGGCGCGTTCTCTGCACAGGATTCGGGTCCGGCTGGGATTTAAGATGGTAGTTCCTCCGCCGTCCACCAGGTGGCGCTGCCGCGCCGAAAATAATCTTAACGCCCCGGAATGCACCATCCCATAGAAGGTGAAGGTGAGCGCTCCCCAAGCGACACATTTTCGGTTTTTAAATGCGGCGGTTTTTCCGAATACGTCGGGTTTTCGTTCGGCCACGCCCCCCCGATTTCTGTCGCGCGCATGCCGGCCCCGATGCGCCACAATCCAATCGCGTGCGCCAAAAACCCGGGGCAATTCATGTACAAGCGGCGCAAATCGGAAATATTCGGGTAACACGTCGGGAAAACGCGAATCGGGCCCTTAGTAAATGACCCCCCATGTGTGCAATCTATGAAGGTTGCACACTTGATGTTAAATTATTTTTTTAAAGCCTGATGGTCCAAAATATCTACTGCTTAGTGACCCTTTGTATCGCGGTCACACAGACTTTCGTATTGGCGTTGCACACCAGTTTCTTGCTCTTGCTGTGAGCAAGAAACAGGTCATATCTCTAAGGAAAAAGAAAATTGCCAAGACTCTTTGGGTGTCAAAGAAGACAGGCACTTAATGGACAAGAAGGACCCTGGCATTTTGTGCAACCATTGGATCGTGGGATGAGTCTTTGAGCGCTCTGGATGACCCAAAGGCAGACGGTCAGGAGTTCTGGAACATCAGATGGTTTAAAGGTAAGCAGATATATTCTTTAATCCATATTTAAGCCCATTGCTTTTCCCTTGCATCATCAATGTGGTCCAGAAATGGAAGACATGTGTCATTTATTCTTTACTGGATCACAACATTTGACCTGCTGCCAGGGAAACAAAGGGCTATCATTTATTTTCGTTTTTCGATTGTCGCTTTTGTTGAACCATCAGGCGAACTTTGGAGAGGATACGGCCGGCTGTAAGGGGACGGAGGAGGCTGGATGTTTTTAACATCATGTGTGCAATCTATGAAGGTTGCACACTTGATGTTAAATTATTTTTTTAAAGCCTGATGGTCCAAAATATCTACTGCTTAGTGACCCTTTGTATCGCGGTCACACAGACTTTCGTATTGGCGTTGCACACCAGTTTCTTGCTCTTGCTGTGAGCAAGAAACAGGTCATATCTCTAAGTAAGAAGAAAATTGCCAAGACTCTTTGGGTGCCAAAGAAGACAGGCACTTAATGGACAAGGAGGACCCTGGCGTTTTGTGCAACCATTGGATCGTGGGATGAGTCTTTGAGCGCTCTGGATGACCCAAAGGCAGACGGTCAGGAGTTCTGGAACATCAGATGGTTTAAAGGTAGGCAGATATATTCTTTAATCCATATTTAAGCCCATTGCTTTTCCCTTGCATCATCAATGTGGTCCAGAAATGGAAGACATGTGTCATTTATTCTTTACTGGATCACAACATTTGACCTGCTGCCAGGGAAACAAAGGGCTATCATTTATTTTCGTTTTTCGATTGTCGCTTTTGTTGAACCATCAGGCGAACTTTGGAGAGGATACGGCCGGCTGTAAGGGGACGGAGGAGGCTGGATGTTTTTAACATCATGTGTGCAATCTATGAAGGTTGCACACTTGATGTTAAATTATTTTTTTAAAGCCTGATGCTCCAAAATATCTACTGCTTAGTGACCCTTTGTATCGCGGTCACACAGACTTTCGTATTGGCGTTGCACACCAGTTTCTTGCTCTTGCTGTGAGCAAGAAACAGGTCATATCTCTAAGTAAGAAGAAAATTGCCAAGACTCTTTGGGTGCCAAAGAAGACAGGCACTTAATGGACAAGGAGGACCCTGGCGTTTTGTGCAACCATTGGATCGTGGGATGAGTCTTTGAGCGCTCTGGATGACCCAAAGGCAGACGGTCAGGAGTTCTGGAACATCAGATGGTTTAAAGGTAGGCAGATATATTCTTTAATCCATATTTAAGCCCATTGCTTTTCCCTTGCATCATCAATGTGGTCCAGAAATGGAAGACATGTGTCATTTATTCTTTACTGGATCACAACATTTGACCTGATGCCAGGGAAACAAAGGGCTATCATTTATTTTCGTTTTTCGATTGTCGTTTTTTTTGAACCATCAGGCGGACTTTGGAGAGGATACGGCCAGCTGTAAGGGGACGGAGGAGGCTGGATGTTTTTAACATCATGTGTGCAATCTATGAAGGTTGCACACTTGATGTTAAATTATTTTTTTAAAGCCTGATGGTCCAAAATATCTACTGCTTAGTGACCCTTTGTGTCGCGGTCACACAGATTTTCGTATTGGCATTGCACACCAGTTTCTTGCTCTTGCTGTGAGAAAGAAACAGGTCATATCTCTAAGGAAGAAGAAAATTGCCAAGACTCTTTGGGTGCCAAAGAAGACAGGCACTTAATGCACAAGGAGGACCCTGGCGTTTTGTGCAACCATTGGATCGTGGGATGAGTCTTTGAGCGCTCTGGATGACCCAAAGGCAGACGGTCAGGAGTTCTGGAACATCAGATGGTTTAAAGGTAGGCAGATAAATTCTTTAAACCATATTTAAGCCCATTGCTTTTCCTTTGCATCATCAATGTGGTCCAAAATGGAAGACATGTGTCATTTATTCTTTACTGGATCACAACATTTGACCTGATGCCAGGGAAACAAAGGGCTATCGTTTATTTTTGTTTTTCGATTGTCGCTTTTTTTGAACCATCAGGCGAACTTTGGAGAGGATACGGCCAGCTGTAAGGGGACGGAGGAGGCTGGATGTTTTTAACATCATGTGTGCAATCTATGAAGGTTGCACACTTGATGTTAAATTATTTTTTTAAAGCCTGATGGTCCAAAATATCTACTGCTTAGTGACCCTTTGTGTCGCGGTCACACAGATTTTCGTATTGGCGTTGCACACCAGTTTCTTGCTCTTGCTGTGAGCAAGAAACTGGTCATATCTCTAAGGAAGAAGAAAATTGCCAAGACTCTTTGGGTGCCAAAGAAGACAGGCACGAAATGGACAAGGAGGACCCTGGCATTTTGTGCAACCATAGGATCGTGGGATGAGTCTTTGAGCGCTCTGGATGACCCAAAGGCAGACGGTCAGGAGTTCTGGAACATCAGATGGTTTAAAGGTAGGCAGATATATTCTTTAAACCATATTTAAGCCCATTGCTTTTCCTTTGCATCATCAATGTGGTCCAGAAATGGAATACATGTGTCATTTATTCTTTACTGGATCACAACATTTGACCTGATGCCAGGGAAACAAAGGGCTATCGTTTATTTTTGTTTTTCGATTGTCGCTTTTTTTGAACCATCAGGCGGACTTTGGAGAGGATACGGCCAGCTGTAAGGGGACGGAGGAGGCTGGATGTTTTTAACATCATGTGTGCAATCTATGAAGGTTGCACACTTGATGTTAAATTGTTTTTTTTTTAAAGCCTGATGGTCCAAAATATCTACTGCTTAGTGACCCTTTGTGTCGCGGTCACACAGATTTTCGTATTGGCGTTGCACACCAGTTTCTTGCTCTTGCTGTGAGCAAGAAACTGGTCATATCTCTAAGGAAGAAGAAAATTGCCAAGACTCTTTGGGTGCCAAAGAAGACAGGCACGAAATGGACAAGGAGGACCCTGGCATTTTGTGCAACCATTGGATCGCGGGATGAGTCTTTGAGCGCTCTGGATGACCCAAAGGCAGACGGTCAGGAGTTCTGGAACATCAGATGGTTTAAAGGTAGGCAGATATATTCTTTAAACCATATTAAAGCCCATTGCTTTTCCTTTGCATCATCAATGTGGTCCAGAAATGGAAGACATGTGTCATTTATTCTTTACTGGATCACAACATTTGACCTGATGCCAGGGAAACAAAGGGCTATCGTTTATTTTTGTTTTTCGATTGTCGCTTTTTTTGAACCATCAGGCGGACTTTGGAGAGGATACGGCCAGCTGTAAGGGGACGGAGGAGGCTGGATGTTTTTAACATCATGTGTGCAATCTGTGAAGGTTCCACACTTGATGTTAAATAAAATTTTTAAAGCCTGATGGTCCAAAATATCTACTGCTTAGTGACCCTTTGTGTCGCGGTCACAGAGACTTTTCGTATTGGCGTTGCACACCAGTTTCTTGCTCTTGCTGTGCGCAAGAAACAGGTCCTATCTCTTAGGAAGAAGAAAATTGCCAAGACTCTTTGGGTGCCAAAGAAGACAGGCACGAAATGGACAAGGAGGACCCTGGCATTTTGAGCAACCATTGGATCGCGGGATGAGTCTTTGAGCGCTCTGGATGACCCAAAGGCAGACGGTCAGGAGTTCTGGAACATCAGATGGTTTAAAGGTAGGCAGATAAATTCTTTAAACAATATTTATGTTCATTGCTTTTTTCTCTTGCATCATCAATGTGATCCAGAAATGGAAGACTTGTCATTTATTCTTTACTGGATCACAACATTTGACCTGATGCCAGGGAAACAAAGGGCTATCATTTATTTTCCTTTTTCGATTGTCAATTTTTTTGAACCATCAGGCGAACTTTGAAGAGGATACGGCCAGCTGTAAGGGGACGGAGGAGGCTGGATGTTTTTAACATCATGTGTGTAATCTATGAAGGTTGCACACTTGATGTTAAATTATTTTTTTAAAGCCTGATGGTATAAAATATCTACTGCTTAGTGGCCCTTTGTGTCGCGGTCACACAGACTTTCGTATTGGCGTTGCACACCAGTTTCTTGCTCTTGCTGTGAGCAAGAAACAGGTCATATCCCTAAGGAAGAAGAAAATTGCCAAGACTCTTTGGGTGCCAAAGAAGACAGGCACTTAATGGACAAGGAGGACCCTGGCGTTTTGTGCAACCATTGGATCGTGGGATGAGTCTTTGAGCGCTCTGGATGACCCAAAGGCAGACGGTCAGGAGTTCTGGAACATCAGTTGGTTTAAAGGTAGGCAGATATATTCTTTAAACCATATTTAAGCCCATTGCTTTTCCCTTGCATCATCAATGTGATCCAGAAATGGAAGACATGTGTCATTTATTCTTTACTGGATCACAACATTTGACCTGATGCCAGGGAAACAAAGGGCTATCGTTTATTTTTGTTTTTCGATTGTCGCTTTTTTTGAACCATCAGGCGAACTTTGGAGAGGATACGGCCAGCTGTAAGGGGACGGAGGAGGCTGGATGTTTTTAACATCATGTGTGCAATCTATGAAGGTTGCACACTTGATGTTAAATTATTTTTTTAAAGCCTGATGGTCCAAAATATCTACTGCTTAGTGACCCTTTGTGTCGCGGTCACACAGACTTTCGTATTGGCGTTGCAAACCAGTTTCTTGCTCTTGCTGTGAGCAAGAAACAGGTCATATCTCTAAGGAAGTAGAAATTTGCCAAGACTCTTTGGGTGCCAAAGAAGACAGGCACTTAATGGACAAGGAGGACCCTGGCGTTTTGTGCAACCATTGGATCGTGGGATGAGTCTTTGAGCGCTCTTGATGACCCAAAGGCAGACGGTCAGGAGTTATGGAACATCAGATGGTTTAAAGGTAGGCAGATATATTCTTTAAACCATATTTAAGCCCATTGCCTTTCCTTTGCATCATCAATGTGGTCCAGAAATGGAAGACATGTGTCATTTATTCTTTACTGGATCACAACATTTGACCTGATGCCAGGGAAACAAAGGGCTATCATTTATTTTCATTTTTTCGATTGTCGTTTTTTTTGAACCATCAGGCGGACTTTGGAGAGGATACGGCTAGCTGTAAGAGGACGGAGGAGGCTGGATGTTTTTAACATCATGTGTGCAATCTATGAAGGTTGCACACTTGATGTTAAATTATTTTTTTAAAGCCTGATGGTCCAAAATATCTACTGCTTAGTGACCCTTTGTGTAAAGGTCACAGAGACTTTTCGTATTGGCGTTGCACACCAGTTTCTTGCTCTTGCTGTGAGCAAGAAACAGGTCATATCTCTAAGGAAGAAGAAAATTGCCAAGACTCTTTAAGTGCTAAAGAAGACAGGCACTTAATGGACAAGGAGGACCCTGGCGTTTTGTGCAACCCTTGGATCGTGGGATGAGTCTTTGAGCGCTCTGGATGACCCAAAAGCAGACAGTCAGGAGTTCTGGAACATCAGATGGTTTAAAGGTAGGCAGATATATTCTTTAAACCATATTTAAGCCCATTGCTTTTCCTTTGCATCATCAATGTGGTCCAGAAAAGGAAGACATGTGTCATTTATTCTTTACTGGATCACAACATTTGACCTGATGCCAGGGAAACAAAGGGCTATCGTTTATTTTTGTTTTTCGATTGTCGCTTTTTTTGAACCATCAGGCGGACTTTGGAGAGGATACGGCCAGCTGTAAGGGGACGGAGGAGGCTGGATGTTTTTAACATCATGTGTGCAATCTATGAAGGTTGCACTATTGATGTTAAATTATTTTTTTAAAGCCTGATGGTCCAAAATATCTACTGCTTAGTGACCCTTTGTGTCGCGGTCACACAGATTTTCGTATTGGCATTTCACACCAGTTTCTTGCTCTTGCTGTGAGAAAGAAACAGGTCATATCTCTAAGGAAGAAGAAAATTGCCAAGACTCTTTGGGTGCCAAAGAAGACAGGCACTTAATGGACAAGGAGGACCCTGGCGTTTTGTGCAACCATTGGATCGTGGGATGAGTCTTTGAGCGCTCTGGATGACCCAAAGGCAGACGGTCAGGAGTTCTGGAACATCAGATGGTTTAAAGGTAGGCAGATATATTCTTTAAACCATATTTAAGCCCATTGCTTTTCCTTTGCATCATCAATGTGGTCCAAAATGAAAGACATGTGTCATTTATTCTTTACTGGATCACAACATTTGACCTGATGCCAGGGAAACAAAGGGCTATCGTTTATTTTTGTTTTTCGATTGTCGCTTTTTTTTGAACCATCAGGCGAACTTTGGAGAGGATACGGCCGGCTGTAAGGGGACGGAGGAGGCTGGATGTTTTTAACATCATGTGTGCAATCTATGAAGGTTGCACACTTGATGTTAAATTATTTTTTTAAAGCCTGATGGTCCAAAATATCTACTGCTTAGTGACCCTTATTATCGCGGTCACACAGACTTTCGTATTGGCGTTGCACACCAGTTTCTTGCTCTTGCTGTGAGCAAGAAACAGGTCATATCTCTAAGGAAGAAGAAAATTGCCAAGACTCTTTGGGTGCCAAAGAAGACAGGCACTTAATGGACAAGGAGGACCCTGGCGTTTTGTGCAACCATTGGATCGTGGGATGAGTCTTTGAGCGCTCTGGATGACCCAAAGGCAGACGGTCAGGAGTTTTGGAACATCAGATGGTTTAAAGGTAGGCAGATATATTCTTTAAACCATATTTAAGCCCATTGCTTTTCCTTTGCATCATCAATGTGGTCCAAAATGGAAGACATGTGTCATTTATTCTTTACTGGATCACAACATTTGACCTGATGCCAGGGAAACAAAGGGCTATCGTTTATTTTTGTTTTTCGATTGTCGCTTTTTTTTGAACCATCAGGCGAACTTTGGAGAGGATACGGCCAGCTGTAAGGGGACGGAGGAGGCTGGATGTTTTTAACATCATGTGTGCAATCTATGAAGGTTGCACACTTGATGTTAAATTATTTTTTTAAAGCCTGATGGTCCAAAATATCTACTGCTTAGTGACCCTTTGTATCGCGGTCACACAGACTTTCGTATTGGCGTTGCACACCAGTTTCTTGCTCTTGCTGTGAGCAAGAAACAGGTCATATCTCTAAGGAAGAAGAAAATTGCCAAGACTCTTTGGGTGCCAAAGAAGACAGGCACTTAATGGACAAGGAGGACCCTGGCGTTTTGTGCAACCATTGGATCGTGGGATGAGTCTTTGAGCGCTCTGGATGACCCAAAGGCAGACGGTCAGGAGTTCTGGAACATCAGATGGTTTAAAGGTAGGCAGATATATTCTTTAAACCATATTTAAGCCCATTGCTTTTCCTTTGCATCATCAATGTGGTCCAAAATGGAAGACATGTGTCATTTATTCTTTACTGGATCACAACATTTGACCTGATGCCAGGGAAACAAAGGGCTATCGTTTATTTTTGTTTTTCGATTGTCGCTTTTTTTTGAACCATCAGGCGAACTTTGGAGAGGATACGGCCAGCTGTAAGGGGACGGAGGAGGCTGGATGTTTTTAACATCATGTGTGCAATCTATGAAGGTTGCACACTTGATGTTAAATTATTTTTTTAAAGCCTGATGGTCCAAAATATTTACTGCTTAGTGACCATTTGTATCGCGGTCACACAGACTTTCGTATTGGCGTTGCACACCAGTTTCTTGCTCTTGCTGTGAGCAAGAAACAGGTCATATCTCTAAGGAAGAAGAAAATTGCCAAGACTCTTTGGGTGCCAAAGAAGACAGGCACTTAATGGACAAGGAGGACCCTGGCGTTTTGTGCAACCATTGGATCGTGGGATGAGTCTTTGAGCGCTCTGGATGACCCAAAGGCAGACGCTCAGGAGTTCTGGAACATCAGATGGTTTAAAGGTAGGCAGATATATTCTTTAATCCATATTTAAGCCCATTGCTTTTCCTTTGCATCATCAATGTGGTCCAGAAATGGAAGACATGTGTCATTTATTCTTTACTGGATCACAACATTTGACCTGATGCCAAGGAAACAAAGGGCTATCATTTATTTTCGTTTTTCGATTGTCGTTTTTTTTTTTGAACCATCAGGCGGACTTTGGAGAGGATACGGCCAGCTGTAAGGGGACGGAGGAGGCTGGATGTTTTTAACATCATGTGTGCAGTCTGTGAAGGTTCCACACTTGATGTTAAATAAAATTTTTAAAGCCTGATGGTCCAAAATATCTACTGCTTAGTGACCCTTTGTGTCGTGGTCACAGAGACTTTTCGTATTGGCGTTGCACACCAGTTTCTTGCTCTTGCTGTGCGCAAGAAACAGGTCCTATCTCTTAGGAAGAAGAAAATTGCCAAGACTCTTTGGGTGCCAAAGAAGACAGGCACGAAATGGACAAGGAGGACCCTGGCATTTTAAACAACCATTGGATCGTGGGATGAGTCTTTGAGCGCTCTGGATGACCCAAAGGCAGACGGTCAGGAGTTCTGGAACATCAGATGGTTTAAAGGTAGGCAGATAAATTCTTTAAACAATATTTATGTTCATTGCTTTTTTCTCTTGCATCATCAATGTGATCCAGAAATGGAAGACTTGTCATTTATTCTTTACTGGATCACAACATTTGACCTGATGCCAGGGAAAGAAAGGGCTATCGTTTATTTTTGTTTTTCGATTGTCGCTTTTTTTGAACCATCAGGCGGACTTTGGAGAGGATACGGCCAGCTGTAAGGGGACGGAGGAGGCTGGATGTTTTTAACATCATGTGTGCAATCTATGAAGGTTGCACACTTGATGTTAAATTATTTTTTTAAAGCCTGATGGTCCAAAATATCTACTGCTTAGTGACCCTTTGTGTCGCGGTCACACAGACTTTCGTATTGGCGTTGCACACCAGTTTCTTGCTCTTGCTGTGAGCAAGAAACAGGTCATATCTCTAAGGAAGAAGAAATTTGCCAAGACTCTTTGGGTGCCAAAGAAGACAGGCACTTAATGGACAAGGAGGACCCTGGCGTTTTGTGCAACCATTGGATCGTGGGATGAGTCTTTGAGCGCTCTGGATGACCCAAAGGCAGACGGTCAGGAGTTCTGGAACATCAGATGGTTTAAAGGTAGGCAGATATATTCTTTAAACCATATTTAAGCCCATTGCTTTTCCTTTGCATCATCAATGTGGTCCAGAAATGGAATACATGTGTCATTTATTCTTTACTGGATCACAATATTTGACCTGATGCCAGGGAAACAAAGGGCTATTATTTATTTTCGTTTTTCGATTGTCGTTTTTTTTGAACCATCAGGCGGACTTTGGAGAGGATACGGCCAGCTGTAAGGGGACGGAGGAGGCTGGATGTTTTTAACATCATGTGTGCAATCTGTGAAGGTTCCACACTTGATGTTAAATAAAATTTTTAAAGCCTGATGGTCCAAAATATCTACTGCTTAGTGACCCTTTGTGTCGTGGTCACAGAGACTTTTCGTATTGGCGTTGCACACCAGTTTCTAGCTCTTGCTGTGAGCAAGAAACAGGTCATATCTCTAAGGAAGAAGAAAATTGCCAAGACTCTTTGGGTGCCAAAGAAGACAGGCACGAAATGGACAAGGAGGACCCTGGCATTTTGTGCAACCATTGGATCGTGGGATGAGTCTTTGAGCGCTCTGGATGACCCAAAGGCAGACGGTCAGGAGTTCTGGAACATCAGATGGTTTAAAGGTAGGCAGATATATTCTTTAAACCATATTTAAGCCCATTGCTTTTCCTTTGCATCATCAATGTGGTCCAGAAATGGAAGACATGTGTCATTTATTCTTTACTGGATCACAACATTTGACCTGATGCCAGGGAAACAAAGGGCTATGGTTTATTTTTGTTTTTCGATTGTCGCTTTTTTTGAACCATCAGGCGGACTTTGGAGAGGATACGGCCAGCTGTAAGGGGACGGAGGAGGCTGAATGTTTTTAACATCATGTGTGCAATCTATGAAGGTTGCACACTTGATGTTAAATTGTTTTTTAAAAGCCTGATGGTCCAAAATATCTACTGCTTAGTGACCCTTTGTGTAGCGGTCACACAGACTTTCGTATTGGCGTTGCACACCAGTTTCTTGCTCTTGCTGTGCGCAAGAAACAGGTCCTATCTCTAAGGAAGAAGAAAATTGCCAAGACTCTTTGGATGCAAGGGAAGAGAGGCACTTAATGGACAAGGAGGACCCTGGCGTTTTGTGCAACCATTGGATCGTGGGATGAGTCTTTGAGCGCTCTGGATGACCCAAAGGCAGACGGTCAGGAGTTCTGGAACATCAGATGGTTTAAAGGTAGGCAGATATATTCTTTAAACCATATTTAAGCCCATTGCTTTTCCTTTGCATCATCAATGTGGTCCAGAAATGGAATACATGTGTCATTTATTCTTTACTGGATCACAATATTTGACCTAATGCCAGGGAAACAAAGGGCTATTATTTATTTTCGTTTTTCGATTGTCGTTTTTTTTGAACCATCAGGCGGACTTTGGAGAGGATACGGCCAGCTGTAAGGGGACGGAGGAGGCTGGATGTTTTTAACATCATGTGTGCAATCTGTGAAGGTTCCACACTTGATGTTAAATAAAATTTTTAAAGCCTGATGGTCCAAAATATCTACTGCTTAGTGACCCTTTGTGTCGTGGTCACAGAGACTTTTCGTATTGGCGTTGCACACCAGTTTCTTGCTCTTGCTGTGAGCAAGAAACAGGTCATATCTCTAAGGAAGAAGAAAATTGCCAAGACTCTTTGGGTGCCAAAGAAGACAGGCACGAAATGGACAAGGAGGACCCTGGCATTTTTTGCAACCATTGGATCGTGGGATGAGTCTTTGAGCGCTCTGGATGACCCAAAGGCAGACGGTCAGGAGTTCTGGAACATCAGATGGTTTAAAGGTAGGCAGATATATTCTTTAAACAATATTTATGTTCATTGCTTTTTTCTCTTGCATCATCAATGTGATCCAGAAATGGAAGACTTGTCATTTATTCTTTACTGGATCACAACATTTGACCTGATGCCAGGGAGAGAAAGGGCTATCGTTTATTTTTGTTTTTCGATTGTCGCTTTTTTTGAACCATCAGGCGGACTTTGGAGAGGATACGGCCAGCTGTAAGGGGACGGAGGAGGCTGGATGTTTTTAACATCATGTGTGCAATCTATGAAGGTTGCACACTTGATGTTAAATTAATTTTTTAAAGCCTGATGGTCCAAAATATCTACTGCTTAGTGACCCTTTGTATCGCGGTCACACAGACTTTCGTATTGGCGTTGCACACCAGTTTCTTGCTCTTGCTGTGAGCAAGAAACAGGTCATATCTCTAAGGAAGAAGAAAATTGCCAAGACTCTTTGGGTGCCAAAGAAGACAGGCACTTAATGGACAAGGAGGACCCTGGCGTTTTGTGCAACCATTGGATCGTGGGATGAGTCTTTGAGCGCTCTGGATGACCCAAAGGCAGACGGTCAGGAGTTCTGGAACATCAGATGGTTTAAAGGTAGGCAGATATATTCTTTAATCCATATTTAAGCCCATTGCTTTTCCTTTGCATCATCAATGTGGTCCAGAAATGGAAGACATGTGTCATTTATTCTTTACTGGATCACAACATTTGACCTGATGCCAGGGAAACAAAGGGCTATCATTTATTTTCGTTTTTCGATTGTCGGTTTTTTTTGAACCATCAGGCGGACTTTGGAGAGGATACGACCAGCTGTAAGGGGACGGAGGAGGCTGGATGTTTTTAACATCATGTGTGCAATCTGTGAAGGTTGCACACTTGATGTTAAATAAAATTTTTAAAGCCTGATGGTATAAAATATCTACTGCTTAGTGGCGCTTTGTGTCGCGGTCACACAGACTTTCGTATTGGCGTTGCACACCAGTTTCTTGCTCTTGCTGTGAGCAAGAAACAGGTCATATCCCTAAGGAAGAAGAAAATTGCCAAGACTCTTTGGGTGCCAAAGAAGACAGGCACGAAATGGACAAGGAGGACCCTGGCATTTTGTGCAACCATTGGATTGTGGGATGAGTCTTTGAGCGCTCTGGATGACCCAAAGGCAGACGGTCAGGAGTTCTGGAACATCAGTTGGTTTAAAGGTAGGCAGATAAATTCTTTAAACCATATTTAAGCCCATTGCTTTTCCCTTGCATCATCAATGTGATCCAGAAATGGAAGACATGCGTCATTTATTCTTTACTGGATCACAACATTTGACCTGATGCCAGGGAAACAAAGGGCTATCGTTTATTTTTGTTTTTCGATTGTCGCTTTTTTTGAACCATCAGGCGAACTTTGGAGAGGATACGGCCAGCTGTAAGGGGACGGAGGAGGCTGGATGTTTTTAACATCATGTGTGCAATCTATGAAGGTTGCACACTTGATGTTAAATTATTTTTTTAAAGCCTGATGGTCCAAAATATCTACTGCTTAGTGACCCTTTGTGTCACGGTCACAGAGACTTTTCGTATTGGCGTTGCACACCAGTTTCTTGCTCTTGCTGTGAGCAAGAAACAGGTCATATCTCTAAGGAAGAAGAAAATTGCCAAGACTCTTTGGGTGCCAAAGAAGACAGGCACTTAATGGACAAGGAGGACCCTGGCGTTTTGTGCAACCATTGGATCGTGGGATGAGTCTTTGAGCGCTCTGGATGACCCAAAGGCAGACGGTCAGGAGTTCTGGAACATCAGATGGTTTAAAGGTAGGCAGATAAATTCTTTAAACAATATTTATGCCCATTGCTTTTTTCTCTTGCATCATCAATGTGATCCAGAAATGAAAGACGCGTCATTTATTCTTTACTGGATCACAACATTTGACCTGATGCCAGGGAAACAAAGGGCTATGGTTTATTTTTGTTTTTCGATTGTCGCTTTTTTTGAACCATCAGGCGGACTTTGGAGAGGATACGGCCAGCTGTAAGGGGACGGAGGAGGCTGGATGTTTTTAAAATCATGTGTGCAATCTATGAAGGTTGCACACTTGATGTTAAATTGTTTTTTAAAAGCCTGATGGTCCAAAATATCTACTGCTTAGTGACCCTTTGTGTCGCGGTCACACAGAATTTCGTATTGGCGTTGCACACCAGTTTCTTGCTCTTGCTGTGAGCAAGAAACAGGTCATATCTCTAAGGAAGAAGAAAATTGCCAAGACTCTTTGGGTGCCAAAGAAGACAGGCACTTAATGGACAAGGAGGACCCTGGCGTTTTGTGCAACCATTGGATCGTGGGATGAGTCTTTGAGCGCTCTGGATGACCCAAAGGCAGACGGTCAGGAGTTCTGGAACATCAGATGGTTTAAAGGTAGGCAGATATATTCTTTAATCCATATTTAAGCCCATTGCTTTTCCTTTGCATCATCAATGTGGTCCAGAAATGGAAGACATGTGTCATTTATTCTTTACTGGATCACAACATTTGACCTGATGCCAGGGAAACAAAGGGCTATCATTCATTTTCGTTTTTCGATTGTCGGTTTTTTTTGAACCATCAGGCGGACTTTGGAGAGGATACGACCAGCTGTAAGGGGACGGAGGAGGCTGGATGTTTTTAACATCATGTGTGCAATCTGTGAAGGTTGCACACTTGATGTTAAATAAAATTTTTAAAGCCTGATGGTATAAAATATCTACTGCTTAGTGGCGCTTTGTGTCGCGGTCACACAGACTTTCGTATTGGCGTTGCACACCAGTTTCTTGCTCTTGCTGTGAGCAAGAAACAGGTCATATCCCTAAGGAAGAAGAAAATTGCCAAGACTCTTTGGGTGCCAAAGAAGACAGGCACGAAATGGACAAGGAGGACCCTGGCATTTTGTGCAACCATTGGATTGTGGGATGAGTCTTTGAGCGCTCTGGATGACCCAAAGGCAGACGGTCAGGAGTTCTGGAACATCAGTTGGTTTAAAGGTAGGCAGATAAATTCTTTAAACCATATTTAAGCCCATTGCTTTTCCCTTGCATCATCAATGTGATCCAGAAATGGAAGACATGCGTCATTTATTCTTTACTGGATCACAACATTTGACCTGATGCCAGGGAAACAAAGGGCTATCGTTTATTTTTGTTTTTCGATTGTCGCTTTTTTTGAACCATCAGGCGAACTTTGGAGAGGATACGGCCAGCTGTAAGGGGACGGAGGAGGCTGGATGTTTTTAACATCATGTGTGCAATCTATGAAGGTTGCACACTTGATGTTAAATTATTTTTTTAAAGCCTGATGGTCCAAAATATCTACTGCTTAGTGACCCTTTGTGTCGCGGTCACACAGACTTTCGTATTGGCGTTGCACACCAGTTTCTTGCTCTTGCTGTGAGCAAGAAACAGGTCATATCTCTAAGGAAGAAGAAATTTGCCAAGACTCTTTGGGTGCCAAAGAAGACAGGCACTTAATGGACAAGGAGGACCCTGGCGTTTTGTGCAACCATTGGATCGTGGGATGAGTCTTTGAGCGCTCTGGATGACCCAAAAGCAGACAGTCAGGAGTTCTGGAACATCAGATGGTTTAAAGGTAGGCAGATATATTCTTTAAACCATATTTAAGCCCATTGCTTTTCCTTTGCATCATCAATGTGGTCCAGAAAAGGAAGACATGTGTCATTTATTCTTTACTGGATCACAACATTTGACCTGATGCCAGGGAAACAAAGGGCTATCGTTTATTTTTGTTTTTCGATTGTCGCTTTTTTTGAACCATCAGGCGGACTTTGGAGAGGATACGGCCAGCTGTAAGGGGACGGAGGAGGCTGGATGTTTTTAACATCATGTGTGCAATCTATGAAGGTTGCACACTTGATGTTAAATTATTTTTTTAAAGCCTGATGGTCCAAAATATCTACTGCTTAGTGACCCTTTGTGTCGCGGTCACACAGATTTTCGTATTGGCGTTGCACACCAGTTTCTTGCTCTTGCTGTGAGCAAGAAACAGGTCATATCTCTAAGGAAGAAGAAAATTGCCAAGACTCTTTGGGTGCCAAAGAAGACAGGCACTTAATGGACAAGGAGGACCCTGGCGTTTTGTGCAACCATTGGATCGTGGGATGAGTCTTTGAGCGCTCTGGATGACCCAAAGGCAGACGGTCAGGAGTTCTGGAACATCAGATGGTTTAAAGGTAGGCAGATATATTCTTTAAACCATATTTAAGCCCATTGCTTTTCCTTTGCATCATCAATGTGGTCCAGAAATGGAAGACATGTGTCATTTATTCTTTACTGGATCACAACATTTGACCTGATGCCAGGGAAACAAAGGGCTATGGTTTATTTTTGTTTTTCGATTGTCGCTTTTTTTGAACCATCAGGTGGACTTTGGAGAGGATACGGCCAGCTGTAAGGGGACGGAGGAGGCTGGATGTTTTTAACATCATGTGTGCAATCTATGAAGGTTGCACACTTGATGTTAAATTGTTTTTTAAAAGCCTGATGGTCCAAAATATCTACTGCTTAGTGACCCTTTGTGTCGCGGTCACACAGACTTTCGTATTGGCGTTGCACACCAGTTTCTTGCTCTTGCTGTGCGCAAGAAACAGGTCATATCTCTAAGGAAGAAGAAAATTGCCAAGACTCTTTGGATGCAAGGGAAGAGAGGCACTTAATGGACAAGGAGGACCCTGGCGTTTTGTGCAACCATTGGATCGTGGGATGAGTCTTTGAGCGCTCTGGATGACCCAAAGGCAGACGGTCAGGAGTTCTGGAACATCAGATGGTTTAAAGGTAGGCAGATATATTCTTTAAACCATATTTAAGCCCATTGCTTTTCCTTTGCATCATCAATGTGGTCCAGAAATGGAATACATGTGTCATTTATTCTTTACTGGATCACAATATTTGACCTGATGCCAGGGAAACAAAGGGCTATTATTTATTTTCGTTTTTCGATTGTCGTTTTTTTTGAACCATCAGACGGACTTTGGAGAGGATACGGCCAGCTGTAAGGGGACGGAGGAGGCTGGATGTTTTTAACATCATGTGTGCAATCTGTGAAGGTTCCACACTTGATGTTAAATAAAATTTTTAAAGCCTGATGGTCCAAAATATCTACTGCTTAGTGACCCTTTGTGCCGTGGTCACAGAGACTTTTCGTATTGGCGTTGCACACCAGTTTCTTGCTCTTGCTGTGAGCAAGAAACAGGTCATATCTCTAAGGAAGAAGAAAATTGCCAAGACTCTTTGGGTGCCAAAGAAGACAGGCACTTAATGGACAAGGAGGACCCTGGCGTTTTGTGCAACCATTGGATCGTGGGATGAGTCTTTGAGCGCTCTGGATGACCCAAAGGCAGACGGTCAGGAGTTCTGGAACATCAGATGGTTTAAAGGTAGGCAGATATATTCTTTAAACAATATTTATGTTTATTGCTTTTTTCTCTTGCATCATCAATGTGGTCCAGAAATGGAAGACATGTGTCATTTATTCTTTACTGGATCACAACATTTGACCTGATGCCAGGGAAACAAAGGGCTATCGTTTATTTTTGTTTTTCGATTGTCGCTTTTTTTGAACCATCAGGCGGACTTTGGAGAGGATACGGCCAGCTGTAAGGGGACGGAGGAGGCTGGATGTTTTTAACATCATGTGTGCAATCTATGAAGGTTGCACATATGATGTTAAATTAATTTTTTAAAGCCTGATGGTCCAAAATATCTACTGCTTAGTGACCCTTTGTGTCGCGGTCACACAGACTTTCGTATTGGCGTTGCACACCAGTTTCTTGCTCTTGCTGTGCGCAAGAAACAGGTCATATCTCTAAGGAAGAAGAAAATTGCCAAGACTCTTTGGATGCAAGGGAAGAGAGGCACTTAATGGACAAGGAGGACCCTGGCGTTTTGTGCAACCATTGGATCGTGGGATGAGTCTTTGAGCGCTCTGGATGACCCAAAGGCAGACGGTCAGGAGTTCTGGAACATCAGATGGTTTAAAGGTAGGCAGATGTATTCTTTAAACCATATTTAAGCCCATTGCTTTTCCTTTGCATCATCAATGTGGTCCAGAAATGGAATACATGTGTCATTTATTCTTTACTGGATCACAATATTTGACCTGATGCCAGGGAAACAAAGGGCTATTATTTATTTTCGTTTTTCGATTGTCGTTTTTTTTGAACCATCAGACGGACTTTGGAGAGGATACGGCCAGCTGTAAGGGGACGGAGGAGGCTGGATGTTTTTAACATCATGTGTGCAATCTGTGAAGGTTCCACACTTGATGTTAAATAAAATTTTTAAAGCCTGATGGTCCAAAATATCTACTGCTTAGTGACCCTTTGTGTCGTGGTCACAGAGACTTTTCGTATTGGCGTTGCACACCAGTTTCTTGCTCTTGCTGTGAGCAAGAAACAGGTCATATCTCTAAGGAAGAAGAAAATTGCCAAGACTCTTTGGGTGCCAAAGAAGACAGGCACTTAATGGACAAGGAGGACCCTGGCGTTTTGTGCAACCATTGGATCGTGGGATGAGTCTTTGAGCGCTCTGGATGACCCAAAGGCAGACGGTCAGGAGTTCTGGAACATCAGATGGTTTAAAGGTAGGCAGATGTATTCTTTAAACCATATTTAAGCCCATTGCTTTTCCTTTGCATCATCAATGTGGTCCAGAAATGGAATACATGTGTCATTTATTCTTTACTGGATCACAATATTTGACCTGATGCCAGGGAAACAAAGGGCTATTATTTATTTTCGTTTTTCGATTGTCGTTTTTTTTGAACCATCAGACGGACTTTGGAGAGGATACGGCCAGCTGTAAGGGGACGGAGGAGGCTGGATGTTTTTAACATCATGTGTGCAATCTGTGAAGGTTCCACACTTGATGTTAAATAAAATTTTTAAAGCCTGATGGTCCAAAATATCTACTGCTTAGTGACCCTTTGTGTCGTGGTCACAGAGACTTTTCGTATTGGCGTTGCACACCAGTTTCTTGCTCTTGCTGTGAGCAAGAAACAGGTCATATCTCTAAGGAAGAAGAAAATTGCCAAGACTCTTTGGGTGCCAAAGAAGACAGGCACTTAATGGACAAGGAGGACCCTGGCGTTTTGTGCAACCATTGGATCGTGGGATGAGTCTTTGAGCGCTCTGGATGACCCAAAGGCAGACGGTCAGGAGTTCTGGAACATCAGATGGTTTAAAGGTAGGCAGATATATTCTTTAAACCATATTTAAGCCCATTGCTTTTCCTTTGCATCATCAATGTGGTCCAGAAATGGAATACATGTGTCATTTATTCTTTACTGGATCACATTATTTGACCTGATGCCAGGGAAACAAAGGGCTATTATTTATTTTCGTTTTTCGATTGTCGTTTTTTTTGAACCATCAGGCGGACTTTGGAGAGGATACGGCCAGCTGTAAGGGGACGGAGGAGGCTGGATGTTTTTAACATCATGTGTGCAATCTGTGAAGGTTGCACATATGATGTTAAATTAATTTTTTAAAGCCTGATGGTCCAAAATATCTACTGCTTGTGACCCTTTGTGTCACGGTCACAGAGACTTTTCGTATTGGCGTTGCACACCAGTTTCTTGCTCTTGCTGTGAGCAAGAAACAGGTCATATCTCTAAGGAAGAAGAAAATTGCCAAGACTCTTTGGGTGCCAAAGAAGACAGGCACTTAATGGACAAGGAGGACCCTGGCGTTTTGTGCAACCATTGGATCATGGGATGAGTCTTTGAGCGCTCTGGATGACCCAAAGGCAGACGGTCAGGAGTTCTGGAACATCAGATGGTTTAAAGGTAGGCAGATAAATTCTTTAAACAATATTTATGCCCATTGCTTTTTTCTCTTGCATCATCAATGTGATCCAGAAATGGAAGACGCGTCATTTATTCTTTACTGGATCACAACATTTGACCTGATGCCAGGGAAACAAAGGGCTATCGTTTATTTTTGTTTTTCGATTGTCGCTTTTTTTGGACCATCAGGCGGACTTTGGAGAGGATACGGACAGCTGTAAGGGGACGGAGGAGGCTGGATGTTTTTAACATCATGTGTGCAATCTATAAAGGTTGCATATATGATGTTAAATTAATTTTTTAAAGCCTGATGGTCCAAAATATCTACTGCTTAGTGACCCTTTGTGTCAAGGTCACAGAGACTTTTCGTATTGGCGTTGCACACCAGTTTCTTGCTCTTGCTGTGAGCAAGAAACAGGTCATATCTCTAAGGAAGAAGAAAATTGCCAAGACTCTTTGGGTGCCAAAGAAGACAGGCACTTAATGGACAAGGAGGACCCTGGCGTTTTGTGCAACCATTGGATCATGAGATGAGTCTTTGAGCGCTCTGGATGACCCAAAGGCAGACAGTCAGGAGTTCTGGAACATCAGATGGTTTAAAGGTAGGCAGATATATTCTTTAATCCATATTTAAGCCCATAGCTTTTCCCTTGCATCATCAATGTGGTCCAGAAATGGAAGACATGTGTCATTTATTCTTTACTGGATCACAACATTTGACCTGATGCCAGGGAAACAAAGGGCTATCGTTATTTTTTGTTTTTCGATTGTCGCTTTTTTTGAACCATCAGGCGAACTTTGGAGAGGATACGGCCAGCTGTAAGGGGACGGAGGAGGCTGGATGTTTTTAACATCATGTGTGCAATCTATAAAGGTTGCATATATGATGTTAAATTAATTTTTTAAAGCCTGATGGTCCAAAATATCTACTGCTTGTGACCCTTTGTGTCGCGGTCACACAGACTTTCGTATTGGCGTTGCACACCAGTTTCTTGCTCTTGCTGTGAGCAAGAAACAGGTCATATCTCTAAGGAAGAAGAAATTTGCCAAGACTCTTTGGGTGCCAAAGAAGACAGGCACTTAATGGACAAGGAGGACCCTGGCGTTTTGTGCAACTATTGGATCGTGGGATGAGTCTTTGAGCGCTCTTGATGACCCAAAGGCAGACGGTTAGGAGTTCTGGAACATCAGATGGTTTAAAGGTAGGCAGATATATTCTTTAAACCATATTTAAGCCCATTGCTTTTCCTTTGCATCATCAATGTGGTCCAGAAATGGAAGACATGTGTCATTTATTCTTTACTGGATCACAACATTTGACCTGATGTCAGGGAAACAAAGGGCTATTGTTTATTTTTGATTTTCGATTGTCGCTTTTTTTGAACCATCAGGCGGACTTTGGAGAGGATACGGCCAGCTGTAAGGGGACGGAGGAGGCTGGATGTTTTTAACATCATGTGTGCAATCTATGAAAGTTGCACACTTGATGTTAAATTATTTTTTTAAAGCCTGATGGTCCAAAATATCTACTGCTTGTGACCCTTTGTGTCACGGTCACAGAGACTTTTCGTATTGGCGTTGCACACCAGTTTCTTGCTCTTGCTGTGAGCAAGAAACAGGTCATATCTCTAAGGAAGAAGAAAATTGCCAAGACTCTTTGGGTGCCAAAGAAGACAGGCACTTAATGGACAAGGAGGACCCTGGCGTTTTGTGCAACCATTGGATCATGAGATGAGTCTTTGAGCGCTCTGGATGACCCAAAGGCAGACAGTCAGGAGTTCTGGAACATTAGATGGTTTAAAGGTAGGCAGATATATTCTTTAAACCATATTTAAGCCCATAGCTTTTCCCTTGCATCATCAATGTGGTCCAGAAATGGAAGACATGTGTCATTTATTCTTTACTGGATCACAACATTTGACCTGATGCCAGGGAAACAAAGGGCTATCGTTTATTTTTGTTTTTCGATTGTCACTTTTTTTGAACCATCAGGCGAACTTTGGAGAGGATACGGCCAGCTGTAAGGGGATGGAGGAGGCTGGATGTTTTTAACATCATGTGTGCAATCAATGAAGGTTGCACACTTGATGTTAAATTATTTTTTTAAAGCCTGATGGTCCAAAATATCTACTGCTTGTGACCCTTTGTGTCAAGGTCACAGAGAGTTTTCGTATTGGCGTTGCACACCAGTTTCTTGCTCTTGCTGTGAGCAAGAAACAGGTCATATCTCTAAGGAAGAAGAAAATCGCCAAGACTTTTTGGGTGCCAAAGAAGACAGGCACTTAATGGACAAGGAGGACCCTGGCGTTTTGTGCAACCATTATATCGTGGGGTGAGTCTTTGAGCACTCTGGATGACCCAAAGGCAGACGGTCAGGAGTTCTTGAACATCAGATGGTTTAAAGGTAGGCAGATATATTCTTTAATCCATATTTAAGCCCATTGCTTTTCCTTTGCATCATCAATGTGGTCCAGAAATGGAAGACATGTGTCATTTATTCTTTACTGGATCACAACATTTGACCTGATGCCAGGGAAACAAAGGGCTATCGTTTATTTTTGTTTTTCGATTGTCGCTTTTTTTGAACCATCAGGCGGACTTTGGAGAGGATACGGCCAGCTGTAAGGGGACGGAGGAGGCTGGATGTTTTTAACATCATGTGTGCAATCTATGAAGGTTGCACACTTGATGTTAAATTATTTTTTTAAAGCCTAATGGTCCAAAATATCTACTGCTTAGTGACCCTTTGTGCCGCGGTCACACAGATTTTCGTATTGGCGTTGCACACCAGTTTCTTGCTCTTGCTGTGAGCAAGAAACAGGTCATATCTCTAAGGAAGAAGAAAATTGCCAAGACTCTTTGGGTGCCAAAGAAGACAGGCACTTAATGGACAAGGAGGACCCTGGCGTTTTGTGCAACCATTGGATCGTGGGATGAGTCTTTGAGCGCTCTGGATGACCCAAAGGCAGACGGTCAGGAGTTCTGGAACATCAGATGGTTTAAAGGTAGGCAGATATATTCTTTAAACCATATTTAAGCCCATTGCTTTTCCTTTGCATCATCAATGTGGTCCAGAAATGGAAGACATGTGTCATTTATTCTTTACTGGATCACAACATTTGACCTGATGCCAGGGAAACAAAGGGCTATGGTTTTTTTTTGTTTTTCGATTGTCGCTTTTTTTTGAACCATCAGGCGGACTTTGAAGAGGATACGGCCAGCTGTAAGGGGACGGAGGAGGCTGGATGTTTTTAACATCATGTGTGCAATCTATGAAGGTTGCACACTTGATGTTAAATTGTTTTTTAAAAGCCTGATGGTCCAAAATATCTACTGCTTAGTGACCCTTTGTGTCGCGGTCACACAGACTTTCGTATTGGCGTTGCACACCAGTTTCTTGCTCTTGCTGTGCGCAAGAAACAGGTCATATCTCTAAGGAAGAAGAAAATTGCCAAGACTCTTTGGATGCAAGGGAAGAGAGGCACTTAATGGACAAGGAGGACCCTGGCGTTTTGTGCAACCATTGGATCGTGGGATGAGTCTTTGAGCGCTCTGGATGACCCAAAGGCAGACGGTCAGGAGTTCTGGAACATCAGATGGTTTAAAGGTAGGCAGATATATTCTTTAAACCATATTTAAGCCCATTGCTTTTCCTTTGCATCATCAATGTGGTCCAGAAATGGAATACATGTGTCATTTATTCTTTACTGGATCACAATATTTGACCTGATGCCAGGGAAACAAAGGGCTATCGTTTATTTTTGTTTTTCGATTGTCGCTTTTTTTGAACCATCAGGCGAACTTTGGAGAGGATACGGCCAGCTGTAAGGGGACGGAGGAGGCTGGATGTTTTTAACATGATGTGTGCAATCTATAAAGGTTGCACATATGATGTTAAATTAATTTTTTAAAGCCTGATGGTCCAAAATATCTACTGCTTAGTGACCCTTTGTGTCGCGGTCACACAGACTTTCGTATTGGCGTTGCACACCAGTTTCTTGCTCTTGCTGTGAGCAAGAAACAGGTCATATCTCTAAGGAAGAAGAAAATTGCCAAGACTCTTTGGGTGCCAAAGAAGACAGGCACTTAATGGACAAGGAGGACCCTGGCGTTTTGTGCAACCATTGGATCATGGGATGAGTCTTTGAGCGCTCTGGATGACCCAAAGGCAGACGGTCAGGAGTTCTGGAACATCAGATGGTTTAAAGGTAGGCAGATAAATTCTTTAAACAATATTTATGCCCATTGCTTTTTTCTCTTGCATCATCAATGTGATCCAGAAATGGAAGACGCGTCATTTATTCTTTACTGGATCACAACATTTGACCTGATGCCAGGGAAACAAAGGGCTATCGTTTATTTTTGTTTTTCGATTGTCGCTTTTTTTGGACCATCAGGCGGACTTTGGAGAGGATACGGACAGCTGTAAGGGGACGGAGGAGGCTGGATGTTTTTAACATCATGTGTGCAATCTATAAAGGTTGCATATATGATGTTAAATTAATTTTTTAAAGCCTGATGGTCCAAAATATCTACTGCTTAGTGACCCTTTGTGTCAAGGTCACAGAGACTTTTCGTATTGGCGTTGCACACCAGTTTCTTGCTCTTGCTGTGAGCAAGAAACAGGTCATATCTCTAAGGAAGAAGAAAATTGCCAAGACTCTTTGGGTGCCAAAGAAGACAGGCACTTAATGGACAAGGAGGACCCTGGCGTTTTGTGCAACCATTGGATCATGAGATGAGTCTTTGAGCGCTCTGGATGACCCAAAGGCAGACAGTCAGGAGTTCTGGAACATCAGATGGTTTAAAGGTAGGCAGATATATTCTTTAATCCATATTTAAGCCCATAGCTTTTCCCTTGCATCATCAATGTGGTCCAGAAATGGAAGACATGTGTCATTTATTCTTTACTGGATCACAACATTTGACCTGATGCCAGGGAAACAAAGGGCTATCGTTATTTTTTGTTTTTCGATTGTCGCTTTTTTTGAACCATCAGGCGAACTTTGGAGAGGATACGGCCAGCTGTAAGGGGACGGAGGAGGCTGGATGTTTTTAACATCATGTGTGCAATCTATAAAGGTTGCATATATGATGTTAAATTAATTTTTTAAAGCCTGATGGTCCAAAATATCTACTGCTTAGTGACCCTTTGTGTCGCGGTCACACAGACTTTCGTATTGGCGTTGCACACCAGTTTCTTGCTCTTGCTGTGAGCAAGAAACAGGTCATATCTCTAAGGAAGAAGAAATTTGCCAAGACTCTTTGGGTGCCAAAGAAGACAGGCACTTAATGGACAAGGAGGACCCTGGCGTTTTGTGCAACTATTGGATCGTGGGATGAGTCTTTGAGCGCTCTTGATGACCCAAAGGCAGACGGTCAGGAGTTCTGGAACATCAGATGGTTTAAAGGTAGGCAGATATATTCTTTAAACCATATTTAAGCCCATTGCTTTTCCTTTGCATCATCAATGTGGTCCAGAAATGGAAGACATGTGTCATTTATTCTTTACTGGATCACAACATTTGACCTGATGCCAGGGAAACAAAGGGCTATCGTTTATTTTTGTTTTTCGATTGTCACTTTTTTTGAACCATCAGGCGAACTTTGGAGAGGATACGGCCAGCTGTAAGGGGATGGAGGAGGCTGGATGTTTTTAACATCATGTGTGCAATCAATGAAGGTTGCACACTTGATGTTAAATTATTTTTTTAAAGCCTGATGGTCCAAAATATCTACTGCTTGTGACCCTTTGTGTCAAGGTCACAGAGAGTTTTCGTATTGGCGTTGCACACCAGTTTCTTGCTCTTGCTGTGAGCAAGAAACAGGTCATATCTCTAAGGAAGAAGAAAATCGCCAAGACTTTTTGGGTGCCAAAGAAGACAGGCACTTAATGGACAAGGAGGACCCTGGCGTTTTGTGCAACCATTATATCGTGGGGTGAGTCTTTGAGCACTCTGGATGACCCAAAGGCAGACGGTCAGGAGTTCTTGAACATCAGATGGTTTAAAGGTAGGCAGATATATTCTTTAATCCATATTTAAGCCCATTGCTTTTCCTTTGCATCATCAATGTGGTCCAGAAATGGAAGACATGTGTCATTTATTCTTTACTGGATCACAACATTTGACCTGATGCCAGGGAAACAAAGGGCTATCGTTTATTTTTGTTTTTCGATTGTCGCTTTTTTTGAACCATCAGGCGGACTTTGGAGAGGATACGGCCAGCTGTAAGGGGACGGAGGAGGCTGGATGTTTTTAACATCATGTGTGCAATCTATGAAGGTTGCACACTTGATGTTAAATTATTTTTTTAAAGCCTGATGGTCCAAAATATCTACTGCTTAGTGACCCTTTGTGTCGCGGTCACACAGATTTTCGTATTGGCGTTGCACACCAGTTTCTTGCTCTTGCTGTGCGCAAGAAACAGGTCATATCTCTAAGGAAGAAGAAAATTGCCAAGACTCTTTGGATGCAAGGGAAGAGAGGCACTTAATGGACAAGGAGGACCCTGGCGTTTTGTGCAACCATTGGATCGTGGGATGAGTCTTTGAGCGCTCTGGATGACCCAAAGGCAGACGGTCAGGAGTTCTGGAACATCAGATGGTTTAAAGGTAGGCAGATATATTCTTTAAACAATATTTATGTTCATTGCTTTTTTCTCTTGCATCATCAATGTGATCCAGAAATGGAAGACTTGTCATTTATTCTTTACTGGATCACAACATTTGACCTGATGCCAGGGAAAGAAAGGGCTATCGTTTATTTTTGTTTTTCGATTGTCGCTTTTTTTGAACCATCAGGCGGACTTTGGAGAGGATACGGCCAGCTGTAAGGGGACGGAGGAGGCTGGATGTTTTTAACATCATGTGTGCAATCTATGAAGGTGGCACACTTGATGTTAAATTATTTTTTTAAAGCCTAATGGTCCAAAATATCTACTGCTTAGTGACCCTTTGTGCCGCGGTCACACAGATTTTCGTATTGGCGTTGCACACCAGTTTCTTGCTCTTGCTGTGAGCAAGAAACAGGTCATATCTCTAAGGAAGAAGAAAATTGCCAAGACTCTTTGGGTGCCAAAGAAGACAGGCACTTAATGGACAAGGAGGACCCTGGCGTTTTGTGCAACCATTGGATCGTGGGATGAGTCTTTGAGCGCTCTGGATGACCCAAAGGCAGACGGTCAGGAGTTCTGGAACATCAGATGGTTTAAAGGTAGGCAGATATATTCTTTAAACCATATTTAAGCCCATTGCTTTTCCTTTGCATCATCAATGTGGTCCAGAAATGGAAGACATGTGTCATTTATTCTTTACTGGATCACAACATTTGACCTGATGCCAGGGAAACAAAGGGCTATGGTTTATTTTTGTTTTTCGATTGTCGCTTTTTTTGAACCATCAGGCGGACTTTGAAGAGGATACGGCCAGCTGTAAGGGGACGGAGGAGGCTGGATGTTTTTAACATCATGTGTGCAATCTATGAAGGTTGCACACTTGATGTTAAATTGTTTTTTAAAAGCCTGATGGTCCAAAATATCTACTGCTTAGTGACCCTTTGTGTCGCGGTCACACAGACTTTCGTATTGGCGTTGCACACCAGTTTCTTGCTCTTGCTGTGCGCAAGAAACAGGTCATATCTCTAAGGAAGAAGAAAATTGCCAAGACTCTTTGGATGCAAGGGAAGAGAGGCACTTAATGGACAAGGAGGACCCTGGCGTTTTGTGCAACCATTGGATCGTGGGATGAGTCTTTGAGCGCTCTGGATGACCCAAAGGCAGACGGTCAGGAGTTCTGGAACATCAGATGGTTTAAAGGTAGGCAGATATATTCTTTAAACCATATTTAAGCCCATTGCTTTTCCTTTGCATCATCAATGTGGTCCAGAAATGGAATACATGTGTCATTTATTCTTTACTGGATCACAATATTTGACCTGATGCCAGGGAAACAAAGGGCTATCGTTTATTTTTGTTTTTCGATTGTCGCTTTTTTTGAACCATCAGGCGAACTTTGGAGAGGATACGGCCAGCTGTAAGGGGACGGAGGAGGCTGGATGTTTTTAACATGATGTGTGCAATCTATAAAGGTTGCACATATGATGTTAAATTAATTTTTTAAAGCCTGATGGTCCAAAATATCTACTGCTTAGTGACCCTTTGTGTCGCGGTCACACAGACTTTCGTATTGGCGTTGCACACCAGTTTCTTGCTCTTGCTGTGAGCAAGAAACAGGTCATATCTCTAAGGAAGAAGAAAATTGCCAAGACTCTTTGGGTGCCAAAGAAGACAGGCACTTAATGGACAAGGAGGACCCTGGCGTTTTGTGCAACCATTGGATCATGGGATGAGTCTTTGAGCGCTCTGGATGACCCAAAGGCAGACGGTCAGGAGTTCTGGAACATCAGATGGTTTAAAGGTAGGCAGATAAATTCTTTAAACAATATTTATGCCCATTGCTTTTTTCTCTTGCATCATCAATGTGATCCAGAAATGGAAGACGCGTCATTTATTCTTTACTGGATCACAACATTTGACCTGATGCCAGGGAAACAAAGGGCTATCGTTTATTTTTGTTTTTCGATTGTCGCTTTTTTTGGACCATCAGGCGGACTTTGGAGAGGATACGGACAGCTGTAAGGGGACGGAGGAGGCTGGATGTTTTTAACATCATGTGTGCAATCTATAAAGGTTGCATATATGATGTTAAATTAATTTTTTAAAGCCTGATGGTCCAAAATATCTACTGCTTAGTGACCCTTTGTGTCAAGGTCACAGAGACTTTTCGTATTGGCGTTGCACACCAGTTTCTTGCTCTTGCTGTGAGCAAGAAACAGGTCATATCTCTAAGGAAGAAGAAAATTGCCAAGACTCTTTGGGTGCCAAAGAAGACAGGCACTTAATGGACAAGGAGGACCCTGGCGTTTTGTGCAACTATTGGATCGTGGGATGAGTCTTTGAGCGCTCTTGATGACCCAAAGGCAGACGGTCAGGAGTTCTGGAACATCAGATGGTTTAAAGGTAGGCAGATATATTCTTTAAACCATATTTAAGCCCATTGCTTTTCCTTTGCATCATCAATGTGGTCCAGAAATGGAAGACATGTGTCATTTATTCTTTACTGGATCACAACATTTGACCTGATGTCAGGGAAACAAAGGGCTATTGTTTATTTTTGATTTTCGATTGTCGCTTTTTTTGAACCATCAGGCGGACTTTGGAGAGGATACTGCCAGCTGTAAGGGGACGGAGGAGGCTGGATGTTTTTAACATCATGTGTGCAATCTATGAAGGTTGCACACTTGATGTTAAATTATTTTTTTAAAGCCTGATGGTCCAAAATATCTACTGCTTGTGACCCTTTGTGTCACGGTCACATAGACTTTTCGTATTGGCGTTGCACACCAGTTTCTTGCTCTTGCTGTGAGCAAGAAACAGGTCATATCTCTAAGGAAGAAGAAAATTGCCAAGACTCTTTGGGTGCCAAAGAAGACAGGCACTTAATGGACAAGGAGGACCCTGGCGTTTTGTGCAACCATTGGATCATGAGATGAGTCTTTGAGCGCTCTGGATGACCCAAAGGCAGACAGTCAGGAGTTCTGGAACATCAGATGGTTTAAAGGTAGGCAGATATATTCTTTAATCCATATTTAAGCCCATAGCTTTTCCCTTGCATCATCAATGTGGTCCAGAAATGGAAGACATGTGTCATTTATTCTTTACTGGATCACAACATTTGACCTGATGCCAGGGAAACAAAGGGCTATCGTTTATTTTTGTTTTTCGATTGTCACTTTTTTTGAACCATCAGGCGAACTTTGGAGAGGATACGGCCAGCTGTAAGGGGATGGAGGAGGCTGGATGTTTTTAACATCATGTGTGCAATCAATGAAGGTTGCACACTTGATGTTAAATTATTTTTTTAAAGCCTGATGGTCCAAAATATCTACTGCTTGTGACCCTTTGTGTCAAGGTCACAGAGAGTTTTCGTATTGGCGTTGCACACCAGTTTCTTGCTCTTGCTGTGAGCAAGAAACAGGTCATATCTCTAAGGAAGAAGAAAATCGCCAAGACTTTTTGGGTGCCAAAGAAGACAGGCACTTAATGGACAAGGAGGACCCTGGCGTTTTGTGCAACCATTATATCGTGGGGTGAGTCTTTGAGCACTCTGGATGACCCAAAGGCAGACGGTCAGGAGTTCTTGAACATCAGATGGTTTAAAGGTAGGCAGATATATTCTTTAATCCATATTTAAGCCCATTGCTTTTCCTTTGCATCATCAATGTGGTCCAGAAATGGAAGACATGTGTCATTTATTCTTTACTGGATCACAACATTTGACCTGATGCCAGGGAAACAAAGGGCTATCGTTTATTTTTGTTTTTCGATTGTCGCTTTTTTTGAACCATCAGGCGGACTTTGGAGAGGATACGGCCAGCTGTAAGGGGACGGAGGAGGCTGGATGTTTTTAACATCATGTGTGCAATCTATAAAGGTTGCATATATGATGTTAAATTAATTTTTTAAAGCCTGATGGTCCAAAATATCTACTGCTTAGTGACCCTTTGTGTCAAGGTCACAGAGACTTTTCGTATTGGCGTTGCACACCAGTTTCTTGCTCTTGCTGTGAGCAAGAAACAGGTCATATCTCTAAGGAAGAAGAAAATTGCCAAGACTCTTTGGGTGCCAAAGAAGACAGGCACTTAATGGACAAGGAGGACCCTGGCGTTTTGTGCAACCATTGGATCATGAGATGAGTCTTTGAGCGCTCTGGATGACCCAAAGGCAGACAATCAGGAGTTCTGGAACATCAGATGGTTTAAAGGTAGGCAGATATATTCTTTAATCCATATTTAAGCCCATAGCTTTTCCCTTGCATCATCAATGTGGTCCAGAAATGGAAGACATGTGTCATTTATTCTTTACTGGATCACAACATTTGACCTGATGCCAGGGAAACAAAGGGCTATCGTTATTTTTTGTTTTTCGATTGTCGCTTTTTTTGAACCATCAGGCGAACTTTGGAGAGGATACGGCCAGCTGTAAGGGGACGGAGGAGGCTGGTTTTTTTTAACATCATGTGTGCAATCTATAAAGGTTGCATATATGATGTTAAATTAATTTTTTAAAGCCTGATGGTCCAAAATATCTACTGCTTAGTGACCCTTTGTGTCGCGGTCACACAGACTTTCGTATTGGCGTTGCACACCAGTTTCTTGCTCTTGCTGTGAGCAAGAAACAGGTCATATCTCTAAGGAAGAAGAAATTTGCCAAGACTCTTTGGGTGCCAAAGAAGACAGGCACTTAATGGACAAGGAGGACCCTGGCGTTTTGTGCAACTATTGGATCGTGGGATGAGTCTTTGAGCGCTCTTGATGACCCAAAGGCAGACGGTCAGGAGTTCTGGAACATCAGATGGTTTAAAGGTAGGCAGATATATTCTTTAAACCATATTTAAGCCCATTGCTTTTCCTTTGCATCATCAATGTGGTCCAGAAATGGAAGACATGTGTCATTTATTCTTTACTGGATCACAACATTTGACCTGATGTCAGGGAAACAAAGGGCTATTGTTTATTTTTGATTTTCGATTGTCGCTTTTTTTGAACCATCAGGCGGACTTTGGAGAGGATACGGCCAGCTGTAAGGGGACGGAGGAGGCTGGATGTTTTTAACATCATGTGTGCAATCTATGAAGGTTGCACACTTGATGTTAAATTATTTTTTTAAAGCCTGATGGTCCAAAATATCTACTGCTTGTGACCCTTTGTGTCACGGTCACAGAGACTTTTCGTATTGGCGTTGCACACCAGTTTCTTGCTCTTGCTGTGAGCAAGAAACAGGTCATATCTCTAAGGAAGAAGAAAATTGCCAAGACTCTTTGGGTGCCAAAGAAGACAGGCACTTAATGGACAAGGAGGACCCTGGCGTTTTGTGCAACCATTGGATCATGAGATGAGTCTTTGAGCGCTCTGGATGACCCAAAGGCAGACAGTCAGGAGTTCTGGAACATCAGATGGTTTAAAGGTAGGCAGATATATTCTTTAATCCATATTTAAGCCCATAGCTTTTCCCTTGCATCATCAATGTGGTCCAGAAATGGAAGACATGTGTCATTTATTCTTTACTGGATCACAACATTTGACCTGATGCCAGGGAAACAAAGGGCTATCGTTTATTTTTGTTTTTCGATTGTCACTTTTTTTGAACCATCAGGCGAACTTTGGAGAGGATACGGCCAGCTGTAAGGGGATGGAGGAGGCTGGATGTTTTTAACATCATGTGTGCAATCAATGAAGGTTGCACACTTGATGTTAAATTATTTTTTTAAAGCCTGATGGTCCAAAATATCTACTGCTTGTGACCCTTTGTGTCAAGGTCACAGAGAGTTTTCGTATTGGCGTTGCACACCAGTTTCTTGCTCTTGCTGTGAGCAAGAAACAGGTCATATCTCTAAGGAAGAAGAAAATCGCCAAGACTTTTTGGGTGCCAAAGAAGACAGGCACTTAATGGACAAGGAGGACCCTGGCGTTTTGTGCAACCATTATATCGTGGGGTGAGTCTTTGAGCACTCTGGATGACCCAAAGGCAGACGGTCAGGAGTTCTTGAACATCAGATGGTTTAAAGGTAGGCAGATATATTCTTTAATCCATATTTAAGCCCATTGCTTTTCCTTTGCATCATCAATGTGGTCCAGAAATGGAAGACATGTGTCATTTATTCTTTACTGGATCACAACATTTGACCTGATGCCAGGGAAACAAAGGACTATCGTTTATTTTTGTTTTTCGATTGTCGCTTTTTTTTAACCATCAGGCGGACTTTGGAGAGGATACGGCCAGCTGTAAGGGGACGGAGGAGGCTGGATGTTTTTAACATCATGTGTGCAATCTATGAAGGTTGCACACTTGATGTTAAATTATTTTTTTAAAGCCTGATGGTCCAAAATATCTACTGCTTAGTGACCCTTTGTGTCGCGGTCACACAGATTTTCGTATTGGCGTTGCACACCAGTTTCTTGCTCTTGCTGTGCGCAAGAAACAGGTCCTATCTCTAAGGAAGAAGAAAATTGCCAAGACTCTTTGGATGCAAGGGAAGAGAGGCACTTAATGGACAAGGAGGACCCTGGCGTTTTGTGCAACCATTGGATCGTGGGATGAGTCTTTGAGCGCTCTGGATGACCCAAAGGCAGACGGTCAGGAGTTCTGGAACATCAGATGGTTTAAAGGTAGGCAGATATATTCTTTAAACAATATTTATGTTCATTGCTTTTTTCTCTTGCATCATCAATGTGATCCAGAAATGGAAGACTTGTCATTTATTCTTTACTGGATCACAACATTTGACCTGATGCCAGGGAAAGAAAGGGCTATCGTTTATTTTTGTTTTTCGATTGTCGCTTTTTTTGAACCATCAGGCGGACTTTGGAGAGGATACGGCCAGCTGTAAGGGGACGGAGGAGGCTGGATGTTTTTAACATCATGTGTGCAATCTGTGAAGGTTCCACACTTGATGTTAAATAAAATTTTTAAAGCCTGATGGTCCAAAATATCTACTGCTTAGTGACCCTTTGTGTCGTGGTCACAGAGACTTTTCGTATTGGCGTTGCACACCAGTTTCTTGCTCTTGCTGTGAGCAAGAAACAGGTCATATCTCTAAGGAAGAAGAAAATCGCCAAGACTTTTTGGGTGCCAAAGAAGACAGGCACTTAATGGACAAGGAGGACCCTGGCGTTTTGTTCAACCATTGGATCGTGGGATGAGTCTTTGAGCGCTCTGGATGACCCAAAGGCAGACGGTCAGGAGTTCTGGAACATCAGATGGTTTAAAGGTAGGCAGATATATTCTTTAATCCATATTTAAGCCCATTGCTTTTCCTTTGCATCATCAATGTGGTCCAGAAATGGAAGACATGCGTCATTTATTCTTTACTGGATCACAACATTTGACCTGATGCCAGGGAAACAAAGGGCTATCATTTATTTTCATTTTTCGATTGTCGGTTTTTTTTGAACCATCAGGCGGACTTTGAAGAGGATACGGCCAGCTGTAAGGGGACGGAGGAGGCTGGATGTTTTTAACATCATGTGTGCAATCTGTGAAGGTTCCACACTTGATGTTAAATAAAATTTTTAAAGCCTGATGGTCCAAAATATCTACTGCTTAGTGACCCTTTGTGTTGCGGTCACACAGACTTTCGTATTGGCGTTGCACACCAGTTTCTTGCTCTTGCTGTGAGCAAGAAACAGGTCATATCTCTAAGGAAGAAGAAAATTGCCAAGACTCTTTGGGTGCCAAAGAAGACAGGCACGAAATGGTCAAGGAGGACCCTGGCATTTTGAGCAACCATTGGATCGTGGGATGAGTCTTTGAGCGCTCTGGATGACCCAAAGGCAGACGGTCAGGAGTTCTGGAACATCAGATGGTTTAAAGGTAGGCAGATATATTCTTTAAACCATATTTAAGCCCATTGCTTTTCCTTTGCATCATCAATGTGGTCCAGAAATGGAAGACATGTGTCATTTATTCTTTACTGGATCACAACATTTGACTTGATGCCAGGGAAACAAAGGGCTATCATTTATTTTCGTTTTTCGATTGTCGTTTTTTTTTTAACCATCAGGCGGACTTTGGAGAGGATACGGCCAGCTGTAAGGGGACGGAGGAGGCTGGATGTTTTTAACATCATGTGTGTAATCTATGAAGGTTGCACAATTGATGTTAAATAAAATTTTTAAAGCCTGATGGTATAAAATATCTACTGCTTAGTGGCGCTTTGTGTCGCGGTCACACAGACTTTCGTATTGGCGTTGCACACCAGTTTCTTGCTCTTGCTGTGAGCAAGAAACAGGTCATATCCCTAAGGAAGAAGACAATTGCCAAGACTCTTTGGGTGCCAAAGAAGACAGGCACTTAATGGACAAGGAGGACCCTGGCGTTTTGTGCAACCATTGGATCGTGGGATGAGTCTTTGAGCGCTCTGGATGACCCAAAAGCAGACAGTCAGGAGTTCTGGAACATCAGATGGTTTAAAGGTAGGCAGATATATTCTTTAAACCATATTTAAGCCCATTGCTTTTCCTTTGCATCATCAATGTGGTCCAGAAAAGGAAGACATGTGTCATTTATTCTTTACTGGATCACAACATTTGACCTGATGCCAGGGAAACAAAGGGCTATCGTTTATTTTTGTTTTTCGATTGTCGCTTTTTTTGAACCATCAGGCGAACTTTGGAGAGGATACGGCCAGCTGTAAGGGGACGGAGGAGGCTGGATGTTTTTAACATGATGTGTGCAATCTATAAAGGTTGCACATATGATGTTAAATTAATTTTTTAAAGCCTGATGTTCCAAAATATCTACTGCTTGTGACCCTTTGTGTCACGGTCACAGAGACTTTTCGTATTGGCGTTGCACACCAGTTTCTTGCTCTTGCTGTGAGCAAGAAACAGGTCATATCTCTAAGGAAGAAGAAAATTGCCAAGACTCTTTGGGTGCCAAAGAAGACAGGCACTTAATGGACAAGGAGGACCCTGGCGTTTTGTGCAACCATTTGGCGTTTTGTGCAACCATTGGATCATGGGATGAGTCTTTGAGCGCTCTGGATGACCCAAAGGCAGACGGTCAGGAGTTCTGGAACATCAGATGGTTTAAAGGTAGGCAGATAAATTCTTTAAACAATATTTATGCCCATTGCTTTTTTCTCTTGCATCATCAATGTGATCCAGAAATGGAAGACGCGTCATTTATTCTTTACTGGATCACAACATTTGACCTGATGCCAGGGAAACAAAGGGCTATCGTTTATTTTTGTTTTTCGATTGTCGCTTTTTTTGGACCATCAGGCGGACTTAGGAGAGGATACGGACAGCTGTAAGGGGACAGAGGAGGCTGGATGTTTTTAACATCATGTGTGCAATCTATAAAGGTTGCATATATGATGTTAAATTAATTTTTTAAGGCCTGATGGTCCAAAATATCCACTGCTTAGTGACCCTTTATGTCGCGGTCACACAGACTTTCGTATTGGCGTTGCACACCATTTTTTTGCTCTTGCTGTGAGCAAGAAACAGGTCATATCTCTAAGGAAGAAGAAAATTGCCAGGACTCTTTGGGTGCCAAAGAAGACAGGCACTTAATGGACAAGGAGGACCCTGGCGTTTTGTGAAACCATTATATCGTGGGGTGAGTCTTTGAGCACTCTGGATGACCCAAAGGCAGACGGTCAGGAGTTCTTGAACATCAGATGGTTTAAAGGTAGGCAGATATATACTTTAATCCATATTTAAGCCCATTGCTTTTCCCTTGCATCATCAATGTGGTCCAGAAATGGAAGACATGTGTCATTTATTCTTTACTGGATCACAACATTTGACCTGATGCCAGGGAAACAAAGGGCTATAGTTTATTTTTGTTTTTCGATTGTCGCTTTTTTTGAACCATCAGGCGAACTTTGGAGAGGATACGGCCAGCTGTAAGGGGACGGAGGAGGCTGGATGTTTTTAACATCATGTGTGCAATCAATGAAGGTTGCACACTTGATGTTAAATTATTTTTTTAAAGCCTGATGGTCCAAAATATCCACTGCTTAGTGACCCTTTATGTCGCGGTCACACAGACTTTCGTATTGGCGTTGCACACCAGTTTCTTGCTCTTGCTGTGAGCAAGAAACAGGTCATATCTCTAAGGAAGAAGAAAATTGCCAGGACTCTTTGGGTGCCAAAGAAGACAGGCACTTAATGGACAAGGAGGACCCTGGCGTTTTGTGCAACCATTGGATCGTGGGATGAGTCTTTGAGCGCTCTGGATGACCAAAAAGCAGACGGTCAGGAGTTCTGGAACATCAGATGGTTTAAAGGTAGGCCGATATATTCTTTAAACCATATTTAAGCCCATTGCCTTTCCTTTGCATCATCAATGTGGTCCAGAAATGGAAGACATGTGTCATTTATTCTTTACTGGATCACAATATTTGACCTGATACCAGGGAAACAAAGGGCTATCGTTTATTTTTGTTTTTCGATTGTCGCTTTTTTTGAACCATCAGGCGAACTTTGGAGAGTATATGGCCAGCTGTAAGGGGACGGAGGAGGCTGATGGTTTCTAACATCATGTGTGCAATCTATGAAGGTTGCACACTTGATGTTAAGTTATTTTTTTAAAGCCTGATTGTCCAAAATATCTACTGCTTAGTGACCCTTTGTGTCACGGTCACACAGACTTTCGTATTGGCGTTGCACACCAGTTTCTTGCTCTTGCTGTGAGCAAGAAACAGGTCATATCTCTAAGGAAGAAGAAAATTGCCAAGACTCTTTGGGTGCCAAAGAAGACAGGCACTTAATGGACAAGGAGGACCCTGGCGTTTTGTGCAACCATTGGATCGTGGGATGAGTCTTTGAGCGCTCTGGATGACCGAAAGGCAGACGGTCAGGAGTTCTGGAACATCAGATGGTTTAAAGGTAGGCAGATATATTCTTTAATCCATATTTAAGCCCATTGCTTTTCCTTTGCATCATCAATGTGGTCCAAAAAGGAAGACGTGTCATTTATTCTTTACTGGATCACAACATTTGACCTGATGCCAGGGAAACAAAGGGCTATCGTTTATTTTTGTTTTTGGATTGTCGCTTTTTTTGAATCATCAGGCGAACTTTGGAGAGGATACGGCCAGCTGTAAGGGGACGGAGGAGGCTGGATGTTTTTAACATCATGTGTGCAATCTATGAAGGTTGCACACTTGATGTTAAATTATTTTTTTAAAGCCTGATGGTCCAAAATATCTACTGCTTAGTGACCCTTTGTGTCGCGGTCACAGAGACTTTTCGTATTGGCGTTGCACACCAGTTTCTTGCTCTTGCTGTGAGCAAGAAACAGGTCATATCTCTAAGGAAGAAGAAAATTGCCAAGAATCTTTGGGTGCCAAAGAAGACAGGCACTTAATGGACAAGGAGGACCCTGGCGTTTTGTGCAACCATTGGATCGTAGGATGAGTCTTTGAGCGCTCTGGATGACCCAAAGGCAGACGGTCAGGAGTTCTGGAACATCAGATGGTTTAAAGGTAGGCAGATATATACTTTAATCCATATTTAAGCCCATTGCTTTTCCCTTGCATCATCAATGTGGTCCAGAAATGGAAGACATGTGTCATTTATTCTTTACTGGATCACAACATTTTACCTGATGCCAGGGAAACAAAGGGCTATCGTTTATTTTCGTTTTTCGATTGTCGTTTTTTTTGAACCATCAGGCGGACTTTAGAGAGGATACGGCCAGCTGTAAGGGGATGGAGGAGGCTGGATGTTTTTAACATCATGTGTGCAATCAATGAAGGTTGCACACTTGATGTTAAATTATTTTTTTAAAGCCTGATGGTCCAAAATATCCACTGCTTAGTGACCCTTTATGTCGCGGTCACACAGACTTTCGTATTGGCGTTGCACACCATTTTTTTGCTCTTGCTGTGAGCAAGAAACAGGTCATATCTCTAAGGAAGAAGAAAATTGCCAGGACTCTTTGGGTGCCAAAGAAGACAGGCACTTAATGGACAAGGAGGACCCTGGCGTTTTGTGAAACCATTATATCGTGGGGTGAGTCTTTGAGCACTCTGGATGACCCAAAGGCAGACGGTCAGGAGTTCTTGAACATCAGATGGTTTAAAGGTAGGCAGATATATACTTTAATCCATATTTAAGCCCATTGCTTTTCCCTTGCATCATCAATGTGGTCCAGAAATGGAAGACATGTGTCATTTATTCTTTACTGGATCACAACATTTTACCTGATGCCAGGGAAACAAAGGGCTATCGTTTATTTTCGTTTTTCGATTGTCGTTTTTTTTGAACCATCAGGCGGACTTTAGAGAGGATACGGCCAGCTGTAAGGGGATGGAGGAGGCTGGATGTTTTTAACATCATGTGTGCAATCAATGAAGGTTGCACACTTGATGTTAAATTATTTTTTTAAAGCCTGATGGTCCAAAATATCCACTGCTTAGTGACCCTTTATGTCGCGGTCACACAGACTTTCGTATTGGCGTTGCACACCATTTTTTTGCTCTTGCTGTGAGCAAGAAACAGGTCATATCTCTAAGGAAGAAGAAAATTGCCAGGACTCTTTGGGTGCCAAAGAAGACAGGCACTTAATGGACAAGGAGGACCCTGGCGTTTTGTGAAACCATTATATCGTGGGGTGAGTCTTTGAGCACTCTGGATGACCCAAAGGCAGACGGTCAGGAGTTCTTGAACATCAGATGGTTTAAAGGTAGGCAGATATATACTTTAATCCATATTTAAGCCCATTGCTTTTCCCTTGCATCATCAATGTGGTCCAGAAATGGAAGACATGTGTCATTTATTCTTTACTGGATCACAACATTTGACCTGATGCCAGGGAAACAAAGGGCTATAGTTTATTTTTGTTTTTCGATTGTCGCTTTTTTTGAACCATCAGGCGAACTTTGGAGAGGATACGGCCAGCTGTAAGGGGACGGAGGAGGCTGGATGTTTTTAACATCATGTGTGCAATCAATGAAGGTTGCACACTTGATGTTAAATTATTTTTTTAAAGCCTGATGGTCCAAAATATCCACTGCTTAGTGACCCTTTATGTCGCGGTCACACAGACTTTCGTATTGGCGTTGCACACCAGTTTCTTGCTCTTGCTGTGAGCAAGAAACAGGTCATATCTCTAAGGAAGAAGAAAATTGCCAGGACTCTTTGGGTGCCAAAGAAGACAGGCACTTAATGGACAAGGAGGACCCTGGCGTTTTGTGCAACCATTGGATCGTGGGATGAGTCTTTGAGCGCTCTGGATGACCAAAAAGCAGACGGTCAGGAGTTCTGGAACATCAGATGGTTTAAAGGTAGGCCGATATATTCTTTAAACCATATTTAAGCCCATTGCCTTTCCTTTGCATCATCAATGTGGTCCAGAAATGGAAGACATGTGTCATTTATTCTTTACTGGATCACAATATTTGACCTGATACCAGGGAAACAAAGGGCTATCGTTTATTTTTGTTTTTCGATTGTCGCTTTTTTTGAACCATCAGGCGAACTTTGGAGAGTATATGGCCAGCTGTAAGGGGACGGAGGAGGCTGATTGTTTTTAACATCATGTGTGCAATCTATGAAGGTTGCACACTTGATGTTAAGTTATTTTTTTAAAGCCTGATTGTCCAAAATATCTACTGCTTAGTGACCCTTTGTGTCACGGTCACACAGACTTTCGTATTGGCGTTGCACACCAGTTTCTTGCTCTTGCTGTGAGCAAGAAACAGGTCATATCTCTAAGGAAGAAGAAAATTGCCAAGACTCTTTGGGTGCCAAAGAAGACAGGCACTTAATGGACAAGGAGGACCCTGGCGTTTTGTGCAACCATTGGATCGTGGGATGAGTCTTTGAGCGCTCTGGATGACCGAAAGGCAGACGGTCAGGAGTTCTGGAACATCAGATGGTTTAAAGGTAGGCAGATATATTCTTTAATCCATATTTAAGCCCATTGCTTTTCCTTTGCATCATCAATGTGGTCCAAAAAGGAAGACGTGTCATTTATTCTTTACTGGATCACAACATTTGACCTGATGCCAGGGAAACAAAGGGCTATCGTTTATTTTTGCTTTTCGATTGTCGCTTTTTTTGAACTATCAGGCGAACTTTGGAGAGGATACGGCCAGCTGTAAGGGGACGGAGGAGGCTGGATGTTTTTAACATCATGTGTGCAATCTGTGAAGGTTCCACACTTGATGTTAAATAAAATTTTTAAAGCCTGATGGTCCAAAATATCTACTGCTTAGTGACCCTTTGTGTCGCGGTCACAGAGACTTTTCGTATTGGCGTTGCACACCAGTTTCTTGCTCTTGCTGTGAGCAAGAAACAGGTCATATCTCTAAGGAAGAAGAAAATTGCCAAGACTCTTTGGGTGCCAAAGAAGACAGGCACTTAATGGACAAGGAGGACCCTGGCGTTTTGTGCAACCATTGGATCGTGGGATGAGTCTTTGAGCGCTCTGGATAACCCAAAGGCAGACGGTCAGGAGTTCTGGAACATCAGATGGTTTAAAGGGAGGCAGATATATACTTTAATCCATATTTAAGCCCATTGCTTTTCCCTTGCATCATCAATGTGGTCCAGAAATGGAAGACATGTGTCATTTATTCTTTACTGGATCACAACATTTGACCAGATTCCAGGGAAACAAAGGGCTATCATTTATTTTCGTTTTTCGATTGTCGCTTTTTTTGAACCATCAGGCGGACTTTGGAGAGGATACGGCCAGCTGTAAGGGGACAGAGGAGGCTGGATGTTTTTAACATCATGTGTGCAATCTATGAAGGTTGCACACTTGATGTTAAATTATTTTTTTAAAGCCTGATGGTCCAAAATATCTACTGCTTAGTGACCCTTTGTGTTGCGGTCACACAGACTTTCGTATTGGCGTTGCACACCAGTTTCTTGCTCTTGCTGTGAGCAAGAAACAGGTCATATCTCTAAGGAAGAAGAAAATTGCCAAGACTCTTTGGGTGCCAAAGAAGACCGGCACTTAATGGACAAGGAGGACCCTGGCATTTTGTGCAACCATTGGATCGTGGGATGAGTCTTTGAGCGCTCTGGATGACCCAAAGGCAGACGGTCAGGAGTTCTGGAACATCAGATGAGTTAAAGGTAGGCAGATATATTCTTTAAACCATATTTAAGCCCATTGCTTTTCCTTTGCATCATCAATGTGGTCCAGAAATGGAAGACATGTGTCATTTATTCTTTACTGGATCACAACATTTGACCTGATGCCAGGGAAACAAAGGGCTATCGTTTATTTTTGTTTGTCGATTGTTGCTTTTTTTGAACCATCAGGCGGACTTTGGAGAGGATACGGCCAGCTGTAAGGGGACGGAGGAGGCTGGATGTTTTTAACATCATGTGTGCAATCTGTGAAGGTTCCACACTTGATGTTAAATAAAATTTTTAAAGCCTGATGGTCCAAAATATCTACTGCTTAGTGACCCTTTGTGTCGCGGTCACAGAGACTTTTCGTATTGGCGTTGCACACCAGTTTCTTGCTCTTGCTGTGAGCAAGAAACAGGTCATATCTCTAAGGAAGAAGAAAATTGCCAAGACTCTTTGGGTGCCAAAGAAGACAGGCACTTAATGGACAAGGAGGACCCTGGCGTTTTGTGCAACCATTGGATCGTGGGATGAGTCTTTGAGCGCTCTGGATAACCCAAAGGCAGACGGTCAGGAGTTCTGGAACATCAGATGGTTTAAAGGGAGGCAGATATATTCTTTAATCCATATTTAAGCCCATTGCTTTTCCCTTGCATCATCAATGTGGTCCAGAAATGGAAGACATGTGTCATTTATTCTTTACTGGATCACAACATTTGACCAGATTCCAGGGAAACAAAGGGCTATCATTTATTTTCGTTTTTCGATTGTCGCTTTTTTTGAACCATCAGGCGGATTTTGGAGAGGATACGGCCAGCTGTAAGGGGACAGAGGAGGCTGGATGTTTTTAACATCATGTGTGCAATCTATGAAGGTTGCACACTTGATGTTAAATTATTTTTTTAAAGCCTGATGGTCCAAAATATCTACTGCTTAGTGACCCTTTGTGTTGCGGTCACACAGACTTTCGTATTGGCGTTGCACACCAGTTTCTTGCTCTTGCTGTGAGCAAGAAACAGGTCATATCTCTAAGGAAGAAGAAAATTGCCAAGACTCTTTGGGTGCCAAAGAAGACCGGCACTTAATGGACAAGGAGGACCCTGGCATTTTGTGCAACCATTGGATCGTGGGATGAGTCTTTGAGCGCTCTGGATGACCCAAAGGCAGACGGTCAGGAGTTCTGGAACATCAGATGAGTTAAAGGTAGGCAGATATATTCTTTAAACCATATTTAAGCCCATTGCTTTTCCTTTGCATCATCAATGTGGTCCAGAAATGGAAGACATGTGTCATTTATTCTTTACTGGATCACAACATTTGACCTGATGCCAGGGAAACAAAGGGCTATCGTTTATTTTTGTTTTTCGATTGTCACTTTTTTTGAACCATCAGGCGAACTTTGGAGAGGATACGGCCAGCTGTAAGGGGACGGAGGAGGCTGGATGTTTTTAACATCATGTGTGCAATCAATGAAGGTTGCACACTTGATGTTAAATTATTTTTTTAAAGCCTGATGGTCCAAAATATCTACTGCTTGTGACCCTTTGTGTCAAGGTCACAGAGAGTTTTCGTATTGGCGTTGCACAGCAGTTTCTTGCTCTTGCTGGGAGCAAGAAACAGATCATATCTCTAAGGAAGAAGAAAATTGCCAAGACTCTTTGGGTGCCAAAGAAGACAGGCACTTGATGGACAAGGAGGACCCTGGCGTTTTGTGCAACCATTGGATCGTGGGATGAGTCTTTGAGCGCTCTGGATGACCCAAAGGCAGACGGTCAGGAGTTCTGGAACATCAGTTGGTTTAAAGGTAGGCAGATATATTCTTTAATCCATATTTAAGCCCATTGCTTTTCCTTTGCATCATCAATGTGGTCCAGAAATGGAAGACATGTGTCATTTATTCTTTACTGGATCACAATATTTGACCTGATGCCAGGGAAACAAAGGGCTATCGTTTATTTTTGTTTTTGGATTGTCGCTTTTTTTGAATCATCAGGCGAACTTTGGAGAGGATACGGCCAGCTGTAAGGGGACGGAGGAGGCTGGATGTTTTTAACATCATGTGTGCAATCTATGAAGGTTGCACACTTGATGTTAAATTATTTTTTTAAAGCCTGATGGTCCAAAATATCTACTGCTTAGTGACCCTTTGTGTCGCGGTCACAGAGACTTTTCGTATTGGCGTTGCACACCAGTTTCTTGCTCTTGCTGTGAGCAAGAAACAGGTCATATCTCTAAGGAAGAAGAAAATTGCCAAGAATCTTTGGGTGCCAAAGAAGACAGGCACTTAATGGACAAGGAGGACCCTGGCGTTTTGTGCAACCATTGGATCGTAGGATGAGTCTTTGAGCGCTCTGGATGACCCAAAGGCAGACGGTCAGGAGTTCTGGAACATCAGATGGTTTAAAGGTAGGCAGATATATACTTTAATCCATATTTAAGCCCATTGCTTTTCCCTTGCATCATCAATGTGGTCCAGAAATGGAAGACATGTGTCATTTATTCTTTACTGGATCACAACATTTTACCTGATGCCAGGGAAACAAAGGGCTATCGTTTATTTTCGTTTTTCGATTGTCGTTTTTTTTGAACCATCAGGCGGACTTTAGAGAGGATACGGCCAGCTGTAAGGGGACAGAGGAGGCTGGATGTTTTTAACATCATGTGTGCAATCTATGAAGGTTGCACACTTGATGTTAAATTATTTTTTTAAAGCCTGATGGTCCAAAATATCTACTGCTTAGTGACCCTTTGTGTTGCGGTCACACAGACTTTCGTATTGGCGTTGCACACCAGTTTCTTGCTCTTGCTGTGAGCAAGAAACAGGTCATATCTCTAAGGAAGAAGAAAATTGCCAAGACTCTTTGGGTGCCAAAGAAGACCGGCACTTAATGGACAAGGAGGACCCTGGCATTTTGTGCAACCATTGGATCGTGGGATGAGTCTTTGAGCGCTCTGGATGACCCAAAGGCAGACGGTCAGGAGTTCTGGAACATCAGATGAGTTAAAGGTAGGCAGATATATTCTTTAAACCATATTTAAGCCCATTGCTTTTCCTTTGCATCATCAATGTGGTCCAGAAATGGAAGACATGTGTCATTTATTCTTTACTGGATCACAACATTTGACCTGATGCCAGGGAAACAAAGGGCTATCGTTTATTTTTGTTTGTCGATTGTTGCTTTTTTTGAACCATCAGGCGGACTTTGGAGAGGATACGGCCAGCTGTAAGGGGACGGAGGAGGCTGGATGTTTATAACATCATATGTGCAATCTATGAAGGTTGCACACTTGATGTTAAATTATTTTTTTAAAGCCTGATGGTCCAAAATATCTACTGCTTAGTGACCCTTTGTGTTGCGGTCACACAGACTTTCGTATTGGCGTTGCACACCAGTTTCTTGCTCTTGCTGTGAGCAAGAAACAGGTCATATCTCTAAGGAAGAAGAAAATTGCCAAGACTCTTTGGGTGCCAGGGAAGAGAGGCACTTAATGGACAAGGAGGACCCTGGCGTTTTGTGCAACCATTGGATCGGGGGATGAGTCTTTGAGCGCTCTGGATGACCCAAAGGCAGACGGTCAGGAGTTCTGGAACATCAGATGGTTTAAAGGTAGGCAGATATATTCTTTAAACCATATTTAAGCCCATTGCTTTTCCTTTGCATCATCAATGTGATCCAGAAATGGAAGACATGTGTCATTTATTCTTTACTGGATCACAACATTTGACCTGATGCCAGGGAAACAAAGGGCTATCGTTTATTTTTGTTTTTCGATTGTCGTTTTTTTTGAACCATCAGGCGGACTTTGGAGAGGATACGGCCAGCTGTAAGGGGACGGAGGAGGCTGGATGTTTTTAACATCATGTGTGCAATCTATAAAGGTTGCACATATGATGTTAAATTAATTTTTTAAAGCCTGATGGTCCAAAATATCTACTGCTTGTGACCCTTTGTGTCACGGTCACAGAGACTTTTCGTATTGGCGTTGCACACCAGTTTCTTTCTCTTGCTGTGAGCAAGAAACAGGTCATATCTTTAAGGAAGAAGAAAATTGCCAAGACTCTTTGGGTGCCAAAGAAGACAGGCACTTAATGGACAAGGAGGACCCTGGCGTTTTGTGCAACCATTGGATCGTGGGATGAGTCTTTGAGCGCTCTGGATGACCCAAAAGCAGACGGTCAGGAGTTCTGGAACATCAGATGGTTTAAAGGTAGGCAGATATATTCTTTAAACCATATTTAAGCCCATTGCTTTTCCTTTGAATCATCCTTTGTTAAATTACATTTTTAAAGCCTGATGGTCCAAAATATCTACCGAATGTGACCCTTTGTATAGCAGTCACACAGACTTTCTTATTGGCGTTGCACACCAGTTTCTTGCTCTTGCTGTGAGCAAGAAACAGGTCATATCTCTAAGGAAGAAACAAATTGCCAAGACTCTTTGGGTGCCAAAGAAGACAGGCACTTAATGTACAAGGAGGACCCTGGCGTTTTGTGCAACCATTGGATCGTGGGATGAGTCTTTGAGCTCTCTGGATGACCCAAAGGCAGACGGTCAGGAGTTCTGGAACATCAGATGGTTTAAAGATAGGCAGATAAATTCTTTAATCCATTTTTATGCCCATTGCTTTTTTCTCTTGCATCATCAATGTGGTCCAGAAATGGAAGACATGTGCCATTTATTCTTTACTGGATCACAACATTTGACCTGATGCCAGGGAAACAAAGGGCTATCGTTTATTTTTGTTTTTCGATTGTCGCTTTTTTTGAACCATCAGGCGGACTTTGGCGAGGATACGGCCAGCTGTAAGGGGACGGAGGAGGCTGGATGTTTTTAACATCATGTGTGCAATCTATAAAGGTTGCACATATGATGTTAAATTAATTTTTTAAAGCCTGATGGTCCAAAATATCTACTGCTTGTGACCCTTTGTGTCACGGTCACAGAGACTTTTCGTATTGGCGTTGCACACCAGTTTCTTTCTCTTGCTGTGAGCAAGAAACAGGTCATATCTTTAAGGAAGAAGAAAATTGCCAAGACTCTTTGGGTGCCAAAGAAGACAGGCACTTAATGGACAAGGAGGACCCTGGCGTTTTGTGCAACCATTGGATCGTGGGATGAGTCTTTGAGCGCTCTGGATGACCCAAAAGCAGACGGTCAGGAGTTCTGGAACATCAGATGGTTTAAAGGTAGGCAGATATATTCTTTAAACCATATTTAAGCCCATTGCTTTTCCTTTGAATCATCCTTTGTTAAATTACATTTTTAAAGCCTGATGGTCCAAAATATCTACCGCATGTGACCCTTTGTATCGCAGTCACACAGACTTTCGTATTGGCGTTGCACACCAGTTTCTTGCTCTTGCTGTGAGCAAGAAACAGGTCATATCTCTAAGGAAGAAGAAAATTGCCAAGACTCTTTGGGTGCCAGGGAAGACAGGCACTTAATGGACAATGAGGACCCTGGTGTTTAGTGCAACCTTTGGATCAGGGGATGAGTCTTTGAGCGCTCTGGATGACCCAAAGTCAGGAGTTCTGGAACATCAGATGGTTTATAGGTAGGCAGATATATTGTTTCATCCATATGTAAGCCCATTGCTTTTCCCTTGCATCATCAATCTGGTGTAGAAATGGAAGACATGTGTTATTTATTCTTGACTGGATCACAACATTTGACCTGATGCCAGGGAAACAAAGGGCTATAGTTTATTTTTGTTTTTCGATTGTCGTTTTTTTTAACCATCAGGTGGATTTTGGAAAGAATACGGCCAGCTGTAAGGGGACGGAGGAGGCTGGATGTTTTTAACATCATTGGCAAATTTACTTACCTGGCCCTGTTGCGATCCCCAATTCGGATGGTCCGACGAAGATGAAGTCCGGCGCAATTCATGAAGCTCGTGCGCGCAAGTTCCTGCATCCGTCGCTTCCTCGCCAAGGACCCCCGGAGTTCACCTTCTTCTTCCAGCTGCTTGTAAGTGCGTGTCTTGCGACACAATGCGTAATATTAAAACCCGCACATAGCCCGAATCAGTTGGGTTGTCCGATAGCCCGCCCCACCGATTTGTGCCACGTGCAAGCCGGTGTCGATGCACCAAAATCCGATCGCTTACGCCAAAATCCCCTATTAAATGTGGTGCAAAACTGAAACGGTCCGCGGACCCTTAGTAAATGAGCCCCCATGTTTGCTATCTATGAAGGTTGCACACATGATGTTAAATTGCTATACACCGTCTCTCTGGGGATTAGTGGGAATTACTGGACTGCCTCATTTCGCTGGCGGAGCTATAACAGGTGGTGGCAGGGGTGGCAAATGAGAAGGCGCCTGCTATAGGTGTTCGGTATTAGTTTTTAAGGAGTTTTGAGAGATATTGTTGCCTCAATTGTGGGAGACTGTGAAGGAATGTTTTTGAAGGGGATTGCCTGCTTGCCTCAAGCTATAAGGCTTTAATTGTGTGATAGTGTGGGACTATCTGTGGGCTGTTTTAAGGAATTTGGGGTTTGGGTCGAATTTTGTTAAGTGGTTGAAATTGTTACATAGGTCCCCTATGGCTAGGGTGCGGGCGGTTTGTCTCAGGGAACCTGTCACCAGGGATGCCGGCTGGAGCACGGAGATCGGTGGCAGACGCACCATGCTGGCCGGCGCCGCCCCCTCAACTCGTCTCATGGCAGGTGCGCCCCTGTGTGTGTGTATTTGCTGTATGTATGTGCAGTGTGTGTATTTGCTGTATGTACTGTTTGTTTATGTCTATATATGCTGTATGTATATGCAGTATTTGTGATATTTATCAGGGCTTATATTTTTTACTACATGGCGGTATTTTGTATGCATTTTATACTACATAGCGGTATTTTGTATGCATTTTATACTACATGGCGGTACTCTGTATGCATTTTATACTACATGGCGGTACTCTGTATGCATTTTATACTACATGGCGGTATGCTCTATGCATTTTATACTACATGGCGGTACTCTGTATGCATTTTATACTAAATGTTGGTACTCTGTATGCATTTTATACTAAATGGCAGTACTCTGTATGCATTTTATACTACATGGCAGTTTGCTCTATGCATTTTATACTACCTGGCGGTACTCTGTATGAATTTTATACTAAATGGTGGTACTCTGTATGCATTTTATATTAAATGGCGGTACGTTGTATGCATTTTATACTACATGGCGTTACGCTGTATGTATTGTATACTAGATGGTGGCACGCTCTATGCATTTTATATTACATGGCGGCACACTCTATGCATTTTATACTAAAAGGTGGCACACTGTATGCATTTTATACTACATTGCGGCACGCAGAATGAATTTTATACTACATAATGGCACGCTGTTTGCATTTTATACTACATGCCGGCACGCTGTATGCATTGTATACTACATGCCGGTACGCTGTATGCATTGCATACTACATGGCGGCAGGCTGTATGTATTTTATACTACATGGTGGCACGCTGTATGCAATTTATACTACATGGCGGTACTCTGCATGCATTTTATATTACATGGCAGTACACTGTATGCATTTTTTATTAAATGGCGGTACACTATATGCATTTTATACCACATGGCGTTACACTGTATGTATTTTATACTACATGGTGGCACGCTGTATGGATTTTATACTACATGGCAGTACTTTGTATGCATTTTATATTAAATGGTGGTACGCTATATGCATTTTATACTACATGGTGTTATACTGTATGTATTTTATACTACACGGTGGCATTCTATATGCATTTTATACTACATGGCAGTACTCTGTATGCATTTTTTACTACATGGCGGTATTTTGTATGCATTTTAAAGTACATGGGGGTACTCTGTATGCATTTTTTACTACATGGCGGTATTTTGTATGCATTTTATAGTAAATGGGGGTACTCTGTATGCATTTTTTACTACATTGCGGCACGCTGTATGCACTTTATACTACATACAGGCATGCTGTATGCATTTCATACTACATGGCGGCACGCTGTATACATTTCATACTACATGGCAGCACACTGTATGCATTTTATACTACATGGTGTATACATTTTATACTACAACTTGAGTTGGGTGTGGGGGCCCGGGAGCGGAGGGGGGGAGGCGGCCGGGAGCGGAGAGGAGGGGAGCTGGGAGTGAGGAGGGGGAGCTGGGAGTGGGGGGGGGGTTAGGTTATCTGAGAGCAGGGGGGGGAGCACGGAGCAGGAGGGGAGTAGAGTCAGGGCAGTAGAGTCTGGAGCATGGTGGGGTGGGGAGCCCCAAAAGCAGGAGGGGGGCCAAGAGCAGGAGGGGGGGGACAGCCAGGGGCAGTAGAGTCTGGAGCAGAGTGGGGGGGAGCCTCAGGAGCAGGAGGGGGGGAGAGCCAGGGGCAGTAGAGTCTGGAGCATGGTGGGGTGGAGAGCCCCAGGAACAGGAGGGGAGCCAGGAGCAGGAGGGGGGAGAGCCAGGGGCAGTCGAGCCTGGAGCAGAGTGGTGGGGAGCCCCAGGAGTAGGAGGGGGGCTAGGAGCAGGAGGAGTGGAGATCCAGGGACAGTAGAGTCTGGAGCAGGGTGAGGGGAGCCCGAGGAGCAGGAGGGGGGGAGAGCCAGGGGCAGTAGAGTCTGGAGCAGGGTGGGGGGATGCCCTAGGAGCAGGAGGGGGTCCAGGAGCTGAAGGGGGCCAGGAGCAGGAGGGGTGTTGAACCAGGGGCGGTAGAGTCTGGAGGGGGGAGCCGGGAGCGGAGGGGGGATTGGTGCCTGATTGCAGGAGTCTGATGTCGACCGACGGGGAGCTCGATGCAGGATCCAGAAGCGGAGGGGTGGAAAGCGGAGGTATGTGGGGGCCAGTTGGAGCCAGCCGGTGGCGGCCGGAGATCGTGGGGCCGGGCGGAAGCTTCATGCAGTCGGACATCGGTGGCGGGAGCTTCATGCTGGCGGAGGGCGGAGATCGAGGGCCGAAGCTTCATGCCGGCGATCGGCGGCGGGAGCTTGAGCTTCATGCCGGGGAAGGGCGGGGATCAAGTGGCAGCTTGATGCCGGCTGGAGCACGGAGATCGGTGGCGGGAGCAGCGTGCCAGCCGGCGTCGCCCACTCTGAGAGCAGGAGGCCAGCTGCCTTAAGCGAGTTTCTCAACTCGCCTCATGGCAGGTGTGCCCCTGGCTGCGGGAGAATGGAGAAGGTGGGTATGGTGTAGGAAAGGGGACATTGCATGCAAACATACATACCAGAACCCCCCCTCCCTCTCTCACTGGTCGCTGGATAAAATGTATGCTTACAGCCGGTACCTGGACCACTGCTCTAGGGTATACTATACACTTCCAGTGATTATGGACATCATCTGTAGTTGTGGGGATTATTCTGGGCCCTGGATTAACTGGGCAAAGTCAGCCCTATTACCACTGCTTTCTTCGAGTGTGCACACGATCCAGGGGTTGGGAAATCTGGTGGTGGAAGAGTTTACTTACTTGGGTTTTAGGATTTAGTCCTTTCGATAGGTGAAATGAAGGCGAGGATTGTGGTGAGGAATAAGTTACCCCTTTCGGCCTTGGGTCCAGCTAACCTGATCAAAATGGTTTTGATGCCACAGTTACTATACGTCCTTCACAATGTGCCAGTCTGGATCTCCAAAGGTTGGTTTTGCAGAATTGACAGCATGTTTAGGGACCTGGTGTGGAAGCAAGGGATACCACAAATATGATTACAGAAGCTTCAGCTACCAAAAGATAAAGGGGGACTTTCTATCCTTAATGCGTGGGCTTATAATTTAGCAGTATAAATGTCAGCATTTGGAGGATGGGCTCTGGAGGGAGGGATCTTGGTGCCTGTGGGTGCTGCAACATTTCGGTGCTGGCGTATGTCTGCTAGCTGCGCTGGAGGCTGGGATATTTGAGATACAAGCGAGGCTTCACCTGACACTAGCATCAGTAAAGAAAGTGTGGAAGGTGTATAAGGACCTATTGGGGGTGGGATTGTGGACCAAGTTTACATCGGTTTGGGAGTACCCATATTTAGGGGAAGTATATATGTAGGAGGGAATGCAGAATTGGTCCTCGGAGGGGGCGATGCTAAAGTCATTCCAAAGTATTGAGGAGGAATTAGGAATTTCACAGTCCATGTTTTTCCAATACATACAGCTGAGGCATGCGCTGCAGAGACAATTTGACGGGGAAATACAGCTCTCTTCTTTGGGGGTTATAATGGGTGTGTTGCAAGCTAAACATATGCTGGGCCTTAACTATCTGTTGTGTGGTACGATTCTGGACAAAGTGTTCGATGGCTTCAAGTTGGGTTCGAAGGGGCCCAGGAAGGTTACTGGGACGGTGCTTTGATTTTGACATTTTCTGGTGACAGGTAAAAGGGGAGGAGGTTGATTTGGGGGAAATGTTTTAGTTCTCATGTGAACATTGTATTTTCATGCACAATGTGACAAATATATGTGGTGTATATTGCATTGAGCGGTTTAATAAAAGTTATCTGGTTAAAAAATAAAATTGTGTAAATCTATACTGTGTCCTTGTCCATACTGGGGCACATTTACTTACCCGTCCCGTCGCGATCTCCGCGATTCACTAAGATCGTGCGTCCAATTTCTTGCATGTGTCGCTTCCCCTGCTAAGGACCGCCAAAGTTCACCTTCTTCTTCCCGGTACATGTGAGTGCTGATCTTGCGACACAATTTGCTTTTTAAATTCCGCGGTTTGTCCGAATCAGTCGGGTTGTCCGATATGTCCACGACCCCCGATTTGTGTCGCATGCAAGTCGGTGCGCCACAATCCGATCGCGTGTAAAAAATCAGTGCGAAACCTGATGAAAATGCGTTGTTCGGACCCTTAGTAAATGTGTCCCACTAGGTTATGTTCAAATGGTGCATTTTCATTGCACTCAACTGCTTTTGTAAAAATCATCATTGAAGGTTTTTACCAAATGCATTTTGCCAAACACATGTATTTTGCAAGAAAGCACATGTGTCTTGGCCTCCTTTTGTCACAATGGGGCTCATTTACTAAGGGTCCAAACACCGCACTATCGTGGGGTTTCCCGAATATTTCCAATTTGCACCGAATTGCCCCGGGATTTTGCCGCACGTGATCTGATTGTGTCGCAACGGTGCCAATGTGTTTGCAGCATATCACAAGGTACTGTGCAGCCGAATCATTTGAGCGCAGGTCTAGGCCAAGAGCAGCTTGGGTTTTGGGATTACTCATAGGCCAGCTTGGCTGTAGGTTATCCACATTGGAATTGCCCTCAACCAAGCCAATTGTCACTTGTGAAAAACAGGTATTACCATCTGTTTCTATCTGCATATCTGCAAGCGCCTGGCATCCGTTTTTCATAGATTCCCATGAACTGTTGACACAGTGACCTGTGACAGAAGGTTTAGGCTACGAGATTTTCTTCCATTTAACGAGCAGATGCACAGTCCGTTAAATAATGGGAATGGGAAGTGATCTATTAAAAAGTATTGCATTGTTTTCATGCATGTGCCATATGTTAAAAAAATACTGATGGCACTGTGACCCGGTCAGTTTTCTATGATGGAGTTCATAAAAGGTGAAGTTAGAGAGCTACTGGTAATAAATTAACAATATCAATCATATTACTACATATTTTGTACTCTTTTTCTCATCCGCACCGTTCTGCCGAGACACTGAATGACAGACCTGGGAGCCAAGAAAGGAGGCCTGCAGAATATAAACAGTTACCACAAGCCTGTGAGCCCTCTTCATACATCCTTGGGCACTGTGACATAATGCTACAGCTCATGTTGTTGTGTTCTGATAAGGGAAATATCAGCAATAGAGATGAGCGAACATGCTCGTCCGAGCTTGATGCTCGGTCGAGCATTAGGGTACTCGAAACTGCTCGTTACTCGGACGAATACTTCGCCCGCTCGAGAAAATGGCAGCTCCCGCCGTTTTGCTTTTTGGCGGCCAGAAACAGAGCCAATCACAAGCCAGGAGACTCTGCACTCCACCCAGCATGACGTGGTACCCTTACACGTCGATAGCAGTGGTTGGCTGGCCAGATCAGGTGACCCTGGGATAGACTAGCCGCTGGCCGCGCTGCTCGGATCATTCTGTCTCTGGATGCCGCTAGGGAGAGAGCTGCTGCTGCTCAGGGAAAGCGTTAGGGTGTTCTATTAGCTTACTGTTAGGCAGGAGTGATTCTCAAAGAACCCAACAGCCCTTCTTAGGGCTACAATAACGTTCTACTTTTTTTATTTTAATTTGCATATTTTACCATTTTGTGAGGAATTAGCAGGGGGACTTGCTACCGTTGTGTTTAGCTCTTAGTGGCACACATATCCATAGCAAAGACCGAAGTGGGAAAATTCAGTAGGGGTTGGATTTCTATTAGGCAATAACTCAGTGTCATCTCATCTGGCATAGTACTGTGCTTCCTTTGATACTTGGCTAGAAAATAGCCATAGGAGAATACAAACAGCTTCTTGAAGCCTACAGTAGCGTTCTATATATTTGATTTCTGGTTGATCTGCTGGTGGCTGTAGTTTCTGCAGTGCATGTACTTGCCAATTCTGAGCAATTTGTAGTGAGACTTGCGACCGCTGTGTTCTGCGCTTAGTGGCGCACATATCCATAGCAAAGGCTGAAGTGGCAAAATTCAGTAGGGGTTGGATTTCTATTAGGCAATAACTCAGTGTCATCTCATCTGGCATAGTACTGTGCTTCCTTTGATACTTGGCTAGAAAATAGCCATAGGAGAATACAAACAGCTTCTTGAAGCCTACAGTAGCGTTCTATATATTTGATTTCTGGTTGATCTGCTGGTGGCTGTAGTTTCTGCAGTGCATGTACTTGCCAATTCTGAGCAATTTGTAGTGAGACTTGCGACCGCTGTGTTCTGCGCTTAGTGGCGCACATATCCATAGCAAAGGCTGAAGTGGCAAAATTCAGTAGGGGTTGGATTTCTATTAGGCAATAACTCAGTGTCATCTCATCTGGCATAGTACTGTGCTTCCTTTGATACTTGGCTAGAAAATAGCCATAGGAGAATACAAACAGCTTCTTGAAGCCTACAGTAGCGTTCTATATATTTGATTTCTGGTTGATCTGCTGGTGGCTGTAGTTTCTGCAGTGCATGTACTTGCCAATTCTGAGCAATTTGTAGTGAGACTTGCGACCGCTGTGTTCTGCGCTTAGTGGCGCACATATCCATAGCAAAGGCTGAAGTGGCAAAATTCAGTAGGGGTTGGATTTCTATTAGGCAATAACTCAGTGTCATCTCATCTGGCATAGTACTGTGCTTCCTTTGATACTTGGCTAGAAAATAGCCATAGGAGAATACAAACAGCTTCTTGAAGCCTACAGTAGCGTTCTATATATTTGATTTCTGGTTGATCTGCTGGTGGCTGTAGTTTCTGCAGTGCATGTACTTGCCAATTCTGAGCAATTTGTAGTGAGACTTGCGACCGCTGTGTTCTGCGCTTAGTGGCGCACATATCCATAGCAAAGGCTGAAGTGGCAAAATTCAGTAGGGGTTGGATTTCTATTAGGCAATAACTCAGTGTCATCTCATCCGGCATAGTACTGTGCTTCCTTTGATACTTGGCTAGAAAATAGCCATAGGAGAATACAAACAGCTTCTTGATCTTGAAGCCTACAGTAGCGTTCTATATATTTGATTTCTGGTTGATCTGCTGGTGGCTGTAGTTTCTGCAGTGCATGTACTTGCCAATTCTGAGCAATTTGTAGTGGGACTTGCGACCGCTGTGTTCTGCGCTTAGTGGCGCACATATCCATAGCAAAGGCCGAAGTGGCAAAATTCAGTAGGGGTTGGATTTCTATTAGGCAATAACTCAGTGTCATCTCATCCGGCATAGTACTGTGCTTCCTTTGATACTTGGCTAGAAAATAGCCATAGGAGAATACAAACAGCTTCTTGAAGCCTACAGTAGCGTTCTATATATTTGATTTCTGGTTGATCTGCTGGTGGCTGTAGTTTCTGCAGTGCATGTACTTGCCAATTCTGAGCAATTTGTAGTGAGACTTGCGACCGCTGTGTTCTGCGCTTAGTGGCGCACATATCCATAGCAAAGGCTGAAGTGGCAAAATTCAGTAGGGGTTGGATTTCTATTAGGCAATAACTCAGTGTCATCTCATCCGGCATAGTACTGTGCTTCCTTTGATACTTGGCTAGAAAATAGCCATAGGAGAATACAAACAGCTTCTTGATCTTGAAGCCTACAGTAGCGTTCTATATATTTGATTTCTGGTTGATCTGCTGGTGGCTGTAGTTTCTGCAGTGCATGTACTTGCCAATTCTGAGCAATTTGTAGTGGGACTTGCGACCGCTGTGTTCTGCGCTTAGTGGCGCACATATCCATAGCAAAGGCCGAAGTGGCAAAATTCAGTAGGGGTTGGATTTCTATTAGGCAATAACTCAGTGTCATCTCATCTGGCATAGTACTGTGCTTCCTTTGATACTTGGCTAGAAAATAGCCATAGCAATAGGATAGCATTGTTTGGTTTTAAAAACTCAAAAAAAAACAAAAAACACAAAAAAAAAAAAAAAAACACAAAAAAAAACAAAAAAAAGTAAAAAAAAAAATAAAGTTATAACTCTCATTTTAAAAATGTTTAACCCGAGGGCTAGGGGTAGAGGACGAGGGCGGGGACGTGGGCGTCCAACTACTGCAGGGGTCAGAGGCCGTGGTCCTGGGCGGGTTGAGACACCACCTGCTGATGAGGGAGCAGGGGAACGCCGCAGAGCTACACTCCCTAGGTTCATGTCTGAAGTTACTGGGACTCGTGGTAGAGCACTGTTGAGGCCAGAACAGTGCGAACAGGTGATGTCGTGGATTGCTGACAATGCTTCGAGCAATTTGTCCACCACCAGTCAGTCTTCCACGCAGTCCACCCATGTCACCGAAATCGCCACTCCTCCAGCTCCTGCACCTCAGCCTCCTCCCCCCCAGTCTGCCCCCTCCCAGGAAAATTTGGCATTTGAACCGGCATACTCTGAGGAACTGTTTTCTGGACCCTTCCCACAGTCACAAACCACTTGTCCGGTTGCTGCTGAGCAATTTTCCGATGCCCAGGTTTTCCACCAGTCACAGTCTGTGGGTGATGATGACCTTCTTGACGTAGTGGAAGTGTGTAAAGAGGTGTCCGACGATGAGGAGACACGGTTGTCAGACAGTGGGGAAGTTGTTGTCAGGGCAGGAAGTCCGAGGGGGGAGCAGACTGAGGGATCGGAGGATGATGAGGTGACAGACCCAAGCTGGGTTGAGAGGCCGGGTGAACACAGTGCTTCTGAGACGGAGGAGAGTCCTCGACCTGAACAGGTTGGAAGAGGCAGTGGTGGGGCCAGACGGAGAGGCAGGGCCAGAGCTGGTGCATCAGCGCCACTGTCAACTAGTGAAGCTCCCGTGGTGAGGGCTCTTGCGGCGAGGGCTAGATCTTCAGAAGTGTGGAGGTTCTTTAAGGAAACACCGGATGACCGACGGACTGTGGTGTGCAACATTTGCCAAACCAGGCTCAGCAGGGGTTCCACCACTACTAGCTTAACTACCACCAGTATGCGCAGGCATATGAATGCTAAGCACCCCACTCAGTGGCAACAAGCCCGTTCACCTCCGGCCGTGCACACCACTGCTCCTTCCCCTGTGTCAGCTGCTAGTCAGCCCCCTGCCCAGGACCCTGGCACAAAAACCCCATCGTCGCCTCCACGATCCTCCACAGCATCCACCAGCGTTCAGCTCTCCATACCCCAGACGCTGGAGCGGAAACGCAAATATAGTGCAACCCACCCGCACGCCCAAGCCCTTAATGTGCACATCTCCAGATTGCTTAGCCTGGAGATGCTGCCCTATAGGCTAGTAGAGACCGAGGCCTTTCGCAACCTCATGGCGGCGGCCGCCCCTCGGTATTCGGTCCCCAGCCGCCACTACTTTTCCCGATGTGCCGTCCCAGCCCTGCACCAGCACGTGTCAGACAACATCATCCGTGCCCTGACCAACGCCGTTTCTGACAAGGTCCACCTGACCACGGACACGTGGACGAGTGCTGCCGGGCAGGGCCACTATATATCGCTGACGGCACATTGGGTTAACTTGGTGGAGGCTGGGACCGAGTCTGACCCTGGGGCTGCTCATATACTGCCGACGCCGAGGATTGCGGGGCCTACCTCGGTCCAGGTGTTTCAGGCCTACTATGCCTCCTCCTCCTCCCACCCCTCCTCCACCTCCTCCTCCGAACTACCATCCGTGGGCACGGCGCCATCAGTCGGTAGCTCTAGGCACAGCAGCAGTGCCGTCGCTAAGCGACAGCAGGCGGTGCTCAAACTGCTGAGCCTAGGCGACAAAAGGCACACCGCCCAAGAGCTATTACAGGGCATCACGGCGCAGACTGATCTGTGGCTGGCACCGCTGAACCTCAAGCCGGGAATGGTTGTGTGTGACAACGGCCGTAACCTGGTGGCGGCTCTGCAACTCGGCAGACTGACACATGTGCCATGCCTGGCCCATGTGTTAAATCTGATAGTGCAGCGTTTCCTCAAGACATACCCCAATCTGTCTGATTTGCTCACGAAGGTGCGCCGCATCTGTGCGCATTTCAGGAAGTCCAGCCCAGATGCTGCCACTCTCAGGGCAGCGCAGCGCCGCCTCCAACTGCCCGCTCACCGACTGTTGTGCGACGTGCCCACGAGGTGGAATTCAACACTGACCATGTTATCCAGAGTTTACCAGCAGCGCAGAGCGATTGTAGACTGCCAGATGTCAACTTCCACCAGAACTGGTAGTCAGGTCAGTCAGCTTCCTCAAGTCTACAATGAGGAGTGGACGTGGATGTCTGATATCTGTCAGGTGCTGAGTAACTTTGAGGAGTCAACACAGATGGTCAGTGGCGATGCCGCCATCATCAGCCTCACCATCCCGCTGCTTGGCCTGTTGAAAAACTCTCTGGTCAGCATGAAGTCGGAAGCTTTGCGCTCGTCACAAGAGACGGGGGAAGAATATTCCCTTGTTGATAGCCAAAGCACCCTGAGGTCTGTTTCTCAGCGCATATCGGAGGAGGTGGAGGTGGAGGAGGATGAGGAGGAAGAGGAGGAGAATGTTGGCGAGACACAAGAGGGGACCATTGTTGAGTCCTTCACTGTTCAGCGTGTATGGGCAGAAGAAGAGGAGTTGGAGGAGTTGGAGGAGGAGGAAATGGACAGTCAGGCCAGTGAGGGGAGTGAATTCTTACGCGTTGGTACTCTGGCGCATATGGCAGATTTCATGCTAGGCTGCCTATCCCGTGACCCTCGCGTTCAAAGAATTTATTCCAGCACCGATTACTGGGTGTTCACTCTCCTGGACCCACGGTACAAGCAAAATCTTCCCACTCTCATCCCTGGAGAGGAAAGGAGTGTGAGAATGCATGAATACCAGCAGGCCCTGGTGCACAAGCTGAAACAGTATTTCCCTTCTGACAGCGCTAGCGGCAGAGTGCGTAGTTCTGCGGGACAAGTAGCGAGGGAGAGTAGGCGAGCAGGCAGCTTGTCCAGCACTGGCAAGGGTACGCTTTACAAGGCTTTTGCCAGCTTTATGTCACCCCAGCAAGACACTGTCACCTGTCCCCAGTCTCGGCAGAGTAGGGCTGATCTTTACAGAAAGATGGTGAGGGAGTACGTAGCTGACCATACCATCGTCCTAAATGATCACACAGCTCCCTACAACTACTGGGTTTCAAAGCTGGACATGTGGCACGAACTGGCGCTGTACGCCTTGGAGGTTCTTGCCTGCCCTGCCGCTAGCGTCTTGTCCGAGCGGGTTTTCAGTGCAGCTGGTGGCATCATCACCGATAAGCGTACACGCCTGTCGACTGACAGCGCTGACAGGCTGACGCTTATTAAAATGAATAAAGGCTGGATTTCTCAGAATTTCCAATCTCCACCAGGTGAAGGAAGCTCAACCTGAATAATTGATCCACTCCTCCTCCTCCTCCTCATTTTCCTCCTTCTCCTCCTCTTTGTACAGTAAAGCAGAGGAAAATGGCTATTTTTTGACAGGGCCCACTGGCTCTTGCTATAGTACTTCATGCATTTAATTTTTCTGGAGGGCCACCTACCCGGTCCTCTGTTTGAAACAATTTTTGTGAGTGCCACATACAGGCACTCAATCTATTCCATTTTTCTGGAGGGCCACCTACCCGGTCCTCTGTTTTAAAAAAATTTTTGGGACTGCCACATACAGGCACTCAATCTATTCCATTTTACTGCAGGGCCACCTACCTGCTCCTCTGGTTTGAACAATTTTTGGGACTGCCACATACAGGCACTCAATCTATTCCATTTTACTGGAGGGCCACCTACCTGCTCCTCTGGTTTGAAACATTTTTGGGACTGCCACATACAGGCACTCAATCTATCCCATTTTACTGGAGGGCCACCTACCTGCTCCTCTGGTTTGAAAAATGTTTGGGACTGCCACATACAGGCACTATCCAAATTAAATTGTCTCCATAGCAGCCTCCACACGTTGTCTCCATTGCTACCTCCAAAAGTCGTCCATATAGCTGCCTCCATACATCGTCCCTTTATCAAACGAGGTGTGTCAGGCAGAAATTTGGGTTGTTTTCATGGATTCCACATCAAAGTTGTTAACTTTGTCACCACCCTGCTGTGTAATCCCCAAAATATACTGGCAAACTTTTACCATTTAGGGATATTATTTCAGCGCTTCTTGCGCATCTGTTTACATTCCCCTCACCCGGCATATCCTAAACTTATAAGAACGCTACTACACTTGATCTTATACAAAAGGTTCTTAGAAGTGCTGTTTGGGGAGTAGCCTAGAGACAGGGGCTTGGATTGGCGAAAGCTCGCCTGGCAGCGGAACGCCAGCTCCATGCGCATCATGCGCTTCTTGCGCATCTGTTTACATTCCCCTCACCCGCCATATCCCAAACTTATAAGAACGCTACTACACTTAACTTGGTGCAGGCTGGGACCGAGTCTGACCCTGGGGCTGGTCATATACTGCCGACGCAGAGAATTGCGGGGCCTACCTCGGTCCAGGTCTCAAAGGCCTACTATACCTCCTCCCACCCCTCCTCCACCTCCTCCTCCTCCGAATTACCATCCGTGGGCATGGCGCCATCAGTCGGTAGCTCTAGGCACAGCAGCAGTGCCGTCGCTAAGCGACAGCAGGCGGTGCTGAAACTGCTGAGCCTAGGCGATAAAAGGCACACCGCCCAAGAGCTATTACAGGGCATTCCACATCAAAGTTGTTAACTTTGTCGCCACCCTGCTGTGTAATCCCCAAAATATACTTGCAAACTTTTACCATTTAGGGATATTATTTCAGCGCTTCTTGCGCATCTGTTTACATTCCCCTCACCCGGCATATCCTAAACTTATAAGAACGCTACTACACTTGATCTTATACAAAAGGTTCTTAGAAGTGCTGTTTGGGGAGTAGCCTAGAGACAGGGGCTTGGATTGGCGAAAGCTCGCCTGGCAGCGGAGCGCCAGCTCCATGCCAAGATCCAACTAACATAGTTTTAACTGCAGCACCTTTAATCTACTACTAGTTCACTGCCTCCATACATGGTCCCCTTATCAAACGAGCTGTGTCAGGCAGAATTTTGGGTTGTTTTCATGGCTTCCATGTTAACTTTGTCGCCACCCTGCTGTGTAATCCACAAAATATACTGGCAAACTTTTATCATGTACCGATATTATTTGAGCGCTTCTTGCTCACCTCCTTTGGTTCCTCTCTGCCACCCATTGGTTTGAAGCCTGAGTCCATTTAGGGTATGTCGCCATGCCACTCTCTAGCCTGCTGCCGCTGCCTCTGCATGCCGTCCCCTATAGTGTCAGGGTCAATTATTGGATGTTTTAGATGCTATCTAGCTTCATTCTGTCACTCTGTCATGGCCATGCTGTTGCCCATAATTTTGGCATAATGGTGCGATTATGCAGCCTCAGAGGCATCCATGCATGCTGCCCCTGCTGTTTCCTGTCCATTTCCGTGGTGTTTCCATCCTTTTCTGAGGTTCCCAGGTGTTTGGCCAAGCTTCCCTGTGCAGAGCCTTGGTCCCCTTGAAAAATGCTCGAGTCTCCCATTGACTTCAATGGGGTTCGTTATTCGAGACGAGCACTCGAGCATCGGGAAAAGTTCGTCTCGAATAACGAGTACCCGAGCATTTTAGTGTTCGCTCATCTCTAATCAGCAAATATATGTTATTGCCCGTATAATAGACATTTAAAGGGGTTGGCCACATTTCAATACATCTGTTCCATTGGACATGTCTCTGCATGTATATGTACCTGTGTCTTTGCCTCCTTTGAGAGCTGCAGCCTTTTCTGTTACCACCATGCTGCCCTCTGTACATATACACAACTTCCTGTGTCTCCCTCACCCACTGTGCTTCTTTCTCTCACTACAGACATAGGGAGATGGGAGGGGTGAGACCAAGATGAGTCATAGGGGGGATGTATTTAAGGTTTAGTCTTTAGACTAGTGCAGAGTAGAACCTCCTATATGTTGATCTAGTTTGCTGCACTATAAAATTGCATTTTCTGGTACATAGGCTGAATTTTCTTTTTCACTGGCTATTTTCTGTTCAGTAACACACCTTAGTTAATGAGGAGACGCCCCTTTTTCTGAGGAGTCTGAAAACTGCCTAAAATGTTCTATAACCATCTGTAAATGTGGCACACTGCCCCATAATTTCCTGCTGCATTCCTCTACCATTCATCAGTGCTCAGACATGTAAACAAAGATCCAGAGAGAGTTTGAAGACAGCGCAAAAGTAAGTAGCAGGACTGCTGAATCACTTGATGAACATTCAGGGATTATTTGAAGGCAGTAAAGGCACCTGAGTAACTTATGTAAAGAGCGTCCAACCCCTTTAAACCATTTTACAATATACTTTCTCTATTAATTCCCCATAGTTTCTGGATCTCTGCTTGCTGTCATTCTATGGGAAGCTTCCATGTTTACTTACAGTGTATAAAAATCTGTTCATGGTCACGACTCAATAGTATTAGGCCCCTTTCACACATGCTGAGTTCAGTTCTGATTTGCAGCGTTCAGGCCGGGGCGATCCAGGCAGCACATGCTGCGAGCTTGATGCAAGTTTAGCGCATGACACTCGCAAGTGTGAAAGGGGCCTTAGAGCTTTATCAGAGCGGTGCATTGTATAAGATACGGCCCTTCATGTGTGTCCATCATATGAGCATGCACAGATTTTTGCCTTCTGGTAGATAGCATTGAAGCTTTCTATGAAATGGCAGCAAGCATAAGCAATGAGGAATTGATACAGACTTTTCATTGTTCAAAAATAACATCTATTTGCTGAAATTGGACAACCCCTTCGAACTTACATGCACCATGATGTTGTAGTGCCTTGTGGTGCTGTAGCTGGTGTATGGTAAGAGCTAATGGGCTGAACTTTCTCCATACACTGTATGCAAGGAAATGTTGAGGAGATGTTGGGCAGAGGAGGGGGGAGCCTTTGAATAGATTTGCCGCCTGCAGAGCAAGAACCATGTCATAGGGAAACAGCATCATCTGTCCATATATGGTATTTCTACATCTCTGAGGGCTTCCCCTGACTCTAGGTCTCTATATTATTTAAAGTTATTCAATTGTTTATTTTTTGGTCAAACAGGATTTTAAATTACAATCCCCTCTCTCTGTCATGCCATAGAGATACAGAACAGTGCTTTTATCTACTGTGCTCCTACTGGTTGTCAATGGAAGGATTTAATCTAAATAAGAGCTTTACTAGAGATTTCTGTGCTCTTCGATCTGCCAGTGATATTAGACTAATCTATAACTTAATTCGAACCTCTCATGCACGTCTACAGGACTTCTCCCGAGCCGCACCAATTTCCCCAGACTCTTAGACTAATACCCACCCTTCAAAGTTTCAAACATGCTTTTAAAACCCATCTCTTTAGAAAAGCCTATCACACTCGCTAACTGCATGAAACGTCAATTTTCTCTTTACTAATCCATCCTATGTCCTCCTCCCATCACTTATCCGGCAAACACCAGATATATACCAAGCTCTAGGCTTCTCTGCAGTCACTTTCACCTTGGATCTTGTATATAAGGTTGCGGTTGATGGCTGGTTCAAGCAGAAGAAATTTTTATGTATTAATTTATTTTATATTGTTTCCTTATAAATACCGTATATACTCAAGTATAAGCTGACCTGAGTAGAAGCCGAGAGACTTAATTTTACCACCAAAAACTGGTAAAACCTATTGACTCGAGTATAAGCAGAGGGTTGGAAATGCATTGGTCACAGCCTCCAGTATATAGCCAGTCAGCCCCCTGTATATAGCCAGCCCCCAGTACTTTATAGCCAGCCAGCCCCCAGTAGTATACAGCCAGCCCCCATGTAGTATACAGCCAGCCTCCAGTAGTATATAGCCTGCCGGTCCCCAGTAGTGTACAGCCAGCTCCATGTAGTGTACAACCAGCCAGCCCTAAGTAGTATCCAGCCAGCCCCCAGTTTTGTACAGCCAGCCCCCAGTAGTATACACCCAGCCAGCCCCCATGTAGTGTACAGCTAGCCCCCAGTAGTATACAGCCAGCCCCCAGTAGTGTACAACCAGCCCCCAGAAGTATACAGCCAGCCATCCCCCATGTAGTATACAGCCAGCCATCCCCCATGTAGTATACAGCCAGCCAGCCCCCATGTAGTGTACAGCTAGCCCCCAGTAGTATACAGCCAGCCCCCAGTGGTGTACAGCCAGCCCCCAGTAGTATATAGCCTGCCAGTCCCCAGTAGTGTACAGCCAGCTCCATGTAGTGTACAGCTACCCAGCCCCCAGTAGTGTATAGCCATCCAGCACCATGTAGTATACAGCTTGCCAGCCCCCAGAAGTGTCCAGCCAGCCCCCAGTAGAGTACAGCCTGCCAGCCCTCAGTAGTGTACAGCCCGCCAGCCCCATGTAGTATACAGCCAGCCAGCCCCCATGTAGTGTACAGCCACCCCCCAGTAGTATACAGCTAGACAGCCCCCAGTAGTATACAGCTAGCCCCCAGTAGTATACAGCCAGCCAGCCCCCAGTAGTGTACAGCCAGCCCCATATAGTATACAGCCTGCCAGCCCCCAGTAGTGTACAACCAGCCAGCCCTAAGTAGTATCCAGCCAGCCCCCAGTTTTGTACAGCCAGCCCCCAGTAGTATACACCCAGCCAGCCCCCATGTAGTGTACAGCTAGCCCCCAGTATTATACAGCCAGCCCCCAGTAGTGTACAGCCAGCCCCCAGTAGTATACAGCCAGCCATCCCCCATGTAGTATACAGCCAGCCAGCCCCCATGTAGTATACAGCCAGCCAGCCCCCATGTAGTGTACAGCAAGCCCCCAGTAGTATACAGCCAGCCCCCAGTAGTGTACAGCCAGCCCCCAGTAGTATATAGCCTGCCAGTCCCCAGTAGTGTACAGTCAGCTCCATGTAGTGTACAGCTACCGAGCCCCCAGTAGTGTATAGCCATCCAGCACCATGTAGTATACAGCTTGCCAGCCCCCAGAAGTGTCCAGCCAGCCCCCAGTAGAGTACAGCCTGCCAGCCCTCAGTAGTGTACAGCCCGCCAGCCCCATGTAGTATACAGCCAGCCAGCCCCCATGTAGTGTACAGCCACCCCCCAGTAGTATACAGCTAGACAGCCCCCAGTAGTATTCAGCTAGCCCCCAGTAGTATACAGCCAGCCAGCCCCCAGTAGTGTACAGCCAGCCCCATATAGTATACAGCCTGCCAGCCCCCAGTAGTGTACAACCAGCCAGCCCTAAGTAGTATCCAGCCAGCCCCCAGTTTTGTACAGCCAGTCCCCAGTAGTATACACCCAGCCAGCCCCCATGTAGTGTACAGCTAGCCCCCAGTAGTATACAGCCAGCCCCCAGTAGTATACAGCCAGCCCCCAGTAGTATACAGCCAGCCATCCCCCATGTAGTATACAGCCAGCCATCCCCCATGTAGTATACAGCCAGCCAGCCCCCAGTAGTATACAGCCAGCCCCCAGTAGTATACAGCCAGCCATCCCCCATGTAGTATACAGCCAGCCATCCCCCATGTAGTATACAGCAAGCCAGCCCCCAGTAGTATACAGCCAGCCACCCCCATGTAGTATACAGCCTGCCAACCCCCAGTAGTATACAGCCATCCAGCCCCCAGTAGTATACAGCCCGCCAACCCCCAGTAGTATACAGCCAGCACGCAGTTTGCCAAGCACATAAAAAAAATCAACGTACATACTCACCCTCCGGCGCCCCAATGCTCAGCACGGCTCTTGGCGTATCCTCTTCTTCTCTTTGCTGTAACAGTCGGCAGAGATGCGTCCACGCGCACACTGTGAAGTAATTAGAGGCGACACCGCCGCATCATTGCGATGGCCGTCAGATAGCATCGACGCGTCTCTGCCAGCTAATACAGCATACAGAAGATAGAAGAGAAGCCGCCAGGAGCCATGCCGCTCCGAGGATCAGGGCGCCGGAGGGTGAGTATGTAAGTTGGTTTTTTTTATTGAATAGTGTATAAGCTGAAGTGAGTTTTTTCAGCAAATTTTTTGAGCTGAAAAACTCAGCTTATACACTAGTATATATGGTAATGCGGGACCATTATAAAAGCTATTATTCCTCCTGTTCCCCCCCCCTCCTCAACCTCAGACGGTAAGCTCTTGTGAGCAGGGCCATGACTCCTATTGTTCCATATGAATGTTTGTACTCTGTAATGTAGGATTATATTTGTATATGTTCTGTATGATATGTAAAGTGCTATGGAATTGGATGGCGCTATATGAATAAAGGTTATTACTATTAAACAAGCTCATTGCACTGGTATATAGAGATGTATCTTCTCAGAGATCCCTCTATATACACTATCACTGCATTAAGCCAAATATATTATTCTTGATGCTCCAGTTTTTCTTTCTAACATTGCATTTTTTTTATGTATTAATTTATTTTATATTGTTTCCTTATAAATACCGTATATACTCAAGTATAAGCTGACCTGAGTAGAAGCCGGGAGACTTAATTTTACGACCAAAAACTGGGAAAACCTATTGACTCGAGTATAAGCAGAGGGTTGGAAATGCATTGGTCACAGCCTCCAGTATATAGCCAGCCAGCCCCCTGTATATAGCCAGCCCCCAGTACTTTATAGCCAGCCAGCCCCCATGTAGTATACAGCCAGCCCCCATGTAGTATACAGCCAGCCCCCAGTAGTATATAGCCTGCCAGTCCCCAGTAGTGTACAGCCAGGTCCATGTAGTGTAGAGCTACCCAGCCCCCAGTAGTGTATAGCCATCCTGCCCCATGTAGTATACAGCCTGCTAGCCCCCAGAAGTGTCCAGCCAGCCCCCAGTAGAGTACAGCCTGCCAGCCCCAGTAGTGTACAGCCCGCCAGCCCCATGTAGTATACAGCCAGCCAGCCCCCATGTAGTGTACAGCCACCTCCCAGTAGTATACAGCTAGACAGCCCCCAGTAGTATACAGCTAGCCCCCAGTAGTATACAGCCAGCCAGCCCCCAGTAGTGTACAGCCAGCCCCATATAGTATACAGCCTGCCAGCCCCCAGTAGTGTACAACCAGCCAGCCCTAAGTAGTATCCAGCCAGCCCCCAGTTTTGTACAGCCAGCCCCCAGTAGTATACACCCAGCCAGCCCCCATGTAGTGTACAGCTAGCCACGAGTAGTGTACAGCCAGCCCCTAGTAGTGTACAGCCAGCCCCCAGTAGTATACAGCTAGCCATCCCCCATGTAGTATACAGCCAGCCATCCCCCATGTAGTATACAGCCAGCCAGCCCCCAGTAGTATACAGCCAGCCACCCCCATGTAGTATACAGCCTGCCAGCCCACAGTAGTATACAGCCATCCAGCCCCCAGTAGTATACAGCCCGCCAACCCCCAGTAGTATACAGCCAGCACGCTGTTTGCCAAGCACATAAAAAAAATCGGCTCTTGGCGTATCCTCTTCTTCTCTTTGCTGTAACAGTCGGCAGAGATGCGTCCACGCGCACACTGTGAAGTCATTAGAGGCGACACCGCCGCATCATTGCGCTGGCCGTCAGATAGCATCGACGCGTCTCTGCCAGCTAATACAGCATACAGAAGATAGAAGAGAAGCCGCCAGGAGCCATGCCGCTCCGAGGATCAGGGCGCCGGAGGGTGAGTATGTAAGTTGATTTTTTTTATTGACTAGTGTATAAGCTGAAGTGAGTTTTTTCAGCAAATTTTTTGAGCTGAAAAACTCAGCTTATACACTAGTATATACGGTAATGCGGGACCATTATAAAAGCTATTATTCCTCCTGTTCCCCCCCCCCCCCCTCCTCATCCTCAGACTGTAAGCTCTTGTGAGCAGGGCCCTGACTCCTATTGTTCCATATGAATGTTTGTAATGTAGGATTATATTTGTATATGTTCTGTATGATATGTAAAGTGCTATGGAATTGGATGGCGCTATATATGAATAAAGGTTATTACTATTAAACAAGCTCATTGCACTGGTATATAGAGATGTATCTTCTCAGAGATCCCTCTATATACACTATCACTACATTAAGCCAAATATATTATTCTTGATGCTCCAGTTTTTCTTTCCAACATTGCACTAAAAAGAACATATATTAAGCTGGCAAATGTTACACAGCTCTGGTGCACGGTCTATATTGAAAGTCCACAAAAAATGTCCACACTAGATAATTGATAATAATTGATCATTGAACACTATGCACCACTATTGAATTATCTGGCATAACCTGCAAACTGCACAGAGGCAGATAGCACCACTTTTTACATATCTGGGCCCTCATGTTTTTTTAATTAAAAAAACATAATATAGTCATATGTAGTGAGATCTCTGAGACGATACATCTCTATACAGTATACCAGTGCATTGAACTTGTGTAACAGTGTAACTCTATGGAAGATACAATGGTATAAAGTCCAGCTCTAACCCTATCAGAATGCCCAATAAGGCACGGATCACCCCTCTGTGTGGGCAGATACAGGCAACAAAAGTAATCCAGGATCCAGCTAAACTGTAGACATTATTTTTATTATAGCAAAATATTGAAATCCATTGTGATAATCATGTCAAAAGCGTTTGAAACGAGAAATCCATTCTTAGTCATGGCTAACACAAAGACTGCAGTGGAAAGGTACAGATGAGGTTCGCACTCTTGCTTGTTCGTGGTAAAATCTTTATCTTTATTTGATCATGGATACAGCAATTTACAAAGAAGGAAGAAATCTGACGCGTTTCTGACCCTTTCGGTCCTTAGTCATAGATAAAAGAGAATGAGATGAGAGAGACTCTTGTATACTGGTTTCCGGAAATGGTGAGGTAATTAACCAGGTGTGAGCGTCTCGATCTCATTTCTCACAAACTATGTTTACAGACATGTTAACGTTAAAAACATCGCATAATATAATAAACATAATATATAATTATAAAATACACACAATGACCTGACTCTAGAGTTTAGTAGTTGACCAGTAGATCGTTTCTCACATTGAATCCTTTTGGATATATGCAATCTTTAGTAAGGATCCAGAAACCCTCCCGGTTTAGGAGTTTTCTTCTTAGGTCTCCACCCCTATTGTTGTGTTTGACCCTTTCCAAGCCACAAAAAATAAATCCTGATAAATTTCTATCGTGATATTTAATAAAATGTCTCGCAGCATTAGACGGATTTGTGTGGTCTGTATTAGTAATACCATTAAGGTGTTCTCTTATACGTTCCTTTAGTGCCCTACTGGTACAACCTATGTAATCCTGATTGCAGATTGTGCACGTAATGCAGTATACCACGTTTTTGGTATTACAGTTGATAAAATCACGTATGGTTATATTAATGTTTTTATTTTTATCGAGCGTGGTTTTGCAGTTACGTGCATAATTGCAGCACTTGCATATTTTAGCCCCACATCTAAAGAATCCTTTTGTGTTCAACCAGGATTTAATTTGGGTATTTTTGTGTGTGTCACTGGGGGACAATATATTTCCTATAGTGGGGGCTTTTCTAGTAGAAAAGGAAAAACCATTTTGTAACAGTTCTCGTAGGATGTCATCCTGATACAACATAGGTATGTAGGTGTTGATGATGTTTTTTATTGCTCTATGTTCAACACTATATGTTGTAACAAAAGTAGGTTTGATGTTATGAGTAGGGGGCATTATAGATTTATGGGAGTCGGAGAGTAAATTTTCCCTTGATCTGTTATAGCTGATGTTTTTAGCTCTTTCTAGGCTCCATTTGGTGTAGCCTCTATTCTTTAGTCTTTGTTCAATGTTATTAACTTCATTTGAGAATGCTGTGTCAGTAGAGCAATTTCTCCTTGCTCTCAGCATTTCTCCCACCGGAATACTTTTGATAGTGTGAACTGGGTGACATGAAGAACTGTGCAGTATGGTATTGCGAGCAGTCTCTTTGCGGTAAGTAGATGTAAAAATTTGATTAGAACTAGGATATGTGTCCAGGTGTAGATCCAAAAATGTGATGTTGTTTTTATGCCACTGAGATGTGAAATATAGGTTTAGTGGATTGTTGTTAAGATACTCTATAAGCTCTGAGGCGGACTTATCATCATCACCCCAAATGATGATGACGTCATCTATATAACGGCCGTATCTAATCATATGAGTACTGAACGGATTGTTATCTGAAAAGACATACATCTCCTCCCACCAGGCAACATATAAGTTAGCCAGCGAGGGGGAAAACTTAGCCCCCATCGCCGCTCCCGATTTTTGCAAAAAGAAAGTATCATTATATTGAAAGTAGTTACTGTTCAATAGATATTGTACAACTTCCAATATATACATGATGAGATCTTTGGAGTAATTAGAATATTTATTCAGGTGATATGACAACGCTATGATGGCTAAAGGATGTGGTATGTTAGTGTATAAAGCCTCTATGTCACATGTGAGCCATGAATAGTGGTCTTTCCATTTGGTTTGTTGTAAAACTTGTAAAATATGTTTACTATCTTTCAAGTATCCATAACACCGTGTGACAAGGGGCTGTAACAATGAATCAAGCCATGCTCCTGTATGTTCATTTAAGGAGCCGATGCCGGCAACTATAGGGCGCATAGGAGGAGGAAATTTGTCTTTATGTATCTTTGGTGCACAGTGAAATATAGGAATAATAGGATTTTTAACATGCATATATTCTGCTTGTTTAGGTGTGAGAATGCCTAAACTAACTCCTTCTTCCAACAGTATGGTTAACCTTGTCAGGAAATGTTTCGTGGGGTTATATGTGGGGTTCCCCCTCGCTGGCTAACTTATATGTTGCCTGGTGGGAGGAGATGTATGTCTTTTCAGATAACAATCCGTTCAGTACTCATATGATTAGATACGGCCGTTATATAGATGACGTCATCATCATTTGGGGTGATGATGATAAGTCCGCCTCAGAGCTTATAGAGTATCTTAACAACAATCCACTAAACCTATATTTCACATCTCAGTGGCATAAAAACAACATCACATTTTTGGATCTACACCTGGACACATATCCTAGTTCTAATCAAATTTTTACATCTACTTACCGCAAAGAGACTGCTCGCAATACCATACTGCACAGTTCTTCATGTCACCCAGTTCACACTATCAAAAGTATTCCGGTGGGAGAAATGCTGAGAGCAAGGAGAAATTGCTCTACTGACACAGCATTCTCAAATGAAGTTAATAACATTGAACAAAGACTAAAGAATAGAGGCTACACCAAATGGAGCCTAGAAAGAGCTAAAAACATCAGCTATAACAGATCAAGGGAAAATTTACTCTCCGACTCCCATAAATCTATAATGCCCCCTACTCATAACATCAAACCTACTTTTGTTACAACATATAGTGTTGAACATAGAGCAATAAAAAACATCATCAACACCTACATACCTATGTTGTATCAGGATGACATCCTACGAGAACTGTTACAAAATGGTTTTTCCTTTTCTACTAGAAAAGCCCCCACTATAGGAAATATATTGTCCCCCAGTGACACACACAAAAATACCCAAATTAAATCCTGGTTGAACACAAAAGGATTCTTTAGATGTGGGGCTAAAATATGCAAGTGCTGCAATTATGCACGTAACTGCAAAACCACGCTCGATAAAAATAAAAACATTAATATAACCATACGTGATTTTATCAACTGTAATACCAAAAACGTGGTATACTGCATTACGTGCACAATCTGCAATCAGGATTACATAGGTTGTACCAGTAGGGCACTAAAGGAACGTATAAGAGAACACCTTAATGGTATTACTAATACAGACCACACAAATCCGTCTAATGCTGCGAGACATTTTATTAAATATCACGATAGAAATTTATCAGGATTTATTTTTTGTGGCTTGGAAAGGGTCAAACACAACAATAGGGGTGGAGACCTAAGAAGAAAACTCCTAAACCGGGAGGGTTTCTGGATCCTTACTAAAGATTGCATATATCCAAAAGGATTCAATGTGAGAAACGATCTACTGGTCAACTACTAAACTCTAGAGTCAGGTCATTGTGTGTATTTTATAATTATATATTATGTTTATTATATTATGCGATGTTTTTAACGTTAACATGTCTGTAAACATAGTTTGTGAGAAATGAGATCGAGACGCTCACACCTGGTTAATTACCTCACCATTTCCGGAAACCAGTATACAAGAGTCTCTCTCATCTCATTCTCTTTTATCTATGACTAAGGACCGAAAGGGTCAGAAACGCGTCAGATTTCTTCCTTCTTTGTAAATTGCTGTATCCATGATCAAATAAAGATAAAGATTTTACCACGAACAAGCAAGAGTGCGAACCTCATCTGTACCTTTCCACTGCATTTGAAAAGAGAAGCAAGGCATTCTTGGAGGTGCACGCACCGGGAGTGAAGCAGGTCTGTTTTATGTGTGATCATAGATCACCACCATTTGGACTGTGTATTGTTTGCCTTTAGTAACAGACTGAGCTCCTCCTAAACAGCTTGATATATACGTGAATAATCTTAAATATGGATAACACAGCAACAGGACCCGACTTGAACACTACAAATGTCTTTAATTTTTGCGACTCTGCATCCAGACATACAATGCTGGACAATATTTTTAACCTGTCAACCGGAGAAAATGCCCAAAATATGGATTTACAAAAATTGTTCTGGGACCTGGAAAAACTCCTCGTTAAAGAAACTCGCACATGGTGGGACTTCTCAACACTACAGCAATATGCAGAGAAAAATATGATCCCACGAGGTCTTCGCCTCAAAAAAATTCCCACCACCGTGTATTCAGAGGAATTCGTTACAAATTGGAACTCAATACTTACTACCTGTTCTTTACGCCTGATGGACTTAATCTTAAAACATGAAAAAATGGCGTTAGACAGTGTACGAACAGAAATACAAAACACACAAAAACACCTGCAACCCCATATGCAACTTGCCCAGTTTGCAGACCTCGACAACAAATTGAAAAAGTATATCTCGGACCTTGAGAAGCAAATCACGTCAGTTAAGAAAAATAAATTTCAACGAGACCTTCTGGACTATCAGACCAACACTGTGTATGAATGGGGTAGAAGAAATAGATATATACCTAAATCCATATTAAAGAAAAAACCTTCCATACACGACACCGAAGAAGATAATGGCAACAAGAAAACGGTCAGTTTTAGTTCCACCGATGCGGAAAGTTCGGAATACCACTCAGATGACTCCACCATATCAGAATCCACAATCCCAACGGGACCTCCAAGTTACTACAAAACCACTAAACATCAAAATAAAGCAAAAAACGCACCAGGAGGGGGCGAAGAAAACATAAAAAGACATTATCCGAGGAGAAACACAAAGCCTGCGAAGAAAAAGTAAGCGTCTTAAATTTATCATCATATATCATTAATGACTCTGAACTGTCTCTTCTTTCCAAAGGACTTAATTATGCTCCCACCAATCATTTTGATTTATATAAAACTATCCTGGACGTTAATAATTTTGTTCGTTTGCTAACGGTAAAAAAACATTTTTATAAAGTAGAGGATATGGATAGTTATACTGCTGATGATTCTAAAGAATTTAATGTACAGGATGTTAAACTAACAGATAAAAATTTGAATTTTCCATCTGTCCAGGATGTTATTGTATGTGATGTATTGGATAATTTAGAGGGTAGCACGTTCTTTAATGATGATGATACCACTAATATGGCTGCTAACTTTAAAACTGCAAACCCACTATTTTACCCAGTACAATCTAAACCTCCAGTTTTGGACAAATTTCAGGAGGTCATCCAGTCTGATCTTGTTAAACTACATAGTGAAATTAACACATCCAAAAATCTAAAATCTAATTTAACCAATGGAGAGAAACATGCCATGTACTCCCTAAAATCCAACAGGGATCTAACTATACGTAGAGCAGATAAGGGAGGGGCAGTAGTTCTCTTAGATCACGGTTTATATGACAAAATGTCTAAACTATTATTAGAGGATCGAAACAACTACACCCCACTCACATATAACCCCACGAAACATTTCCTGACAAGGTTAACCATACTGTTGGAAGAAGGAGTTAGTTTAGGCATTCTCACACCTAAACAAGCAGAATATATGCATGTTAAAAATCCTATTATTCCTATATTTCACTGTGCACCAAAGATACATAAAGACAAATTTCCTCCTCCTATGCGCCCTATAGTTGCCGGCATCGGCTCCTTAAATGAACATACAGGAGCATGGCTTGATTCATTGTTACAGCCCCTTGTCACACGGTGTTATGGATACTTGAAAGATAGTAAACATATTTTACAAGTTTTACAACAAACCAAATGGAAAGACCACTATTCATGGCTCACATGTGACATAGAGGCTTTATACACTAACATACCACATCCTTTAGCCATCATAGCGTTGTCATATCACCTGAATAAATATTCTAATTACTCCAAAGATCTCATCATGTATATATTGGAAGTTGTACAATATCTATTGAACAGTAACTACTTTCAATATAATGATACTTTCTTTTTGCAAAAATCGGGAGCGGCGATGGGGGCTAAGTTTTCCCCCTCGCTGGCTAACTTATATGTTGCCTGGTGGGAGGAGATGTATGTCTTTTCAGATAACAATCCGTTCAGTACTCATATGATTAGATACGGCCGTTATATAGATGACGTCATCATCATTTGGGGTGATGATGATAAGTCCGCCTCAGAGCTTATAGAGTATCTTAACAACAATCCACTAAACCTATATTTCACATCTCAGTGGCATAAAAACAACATCACATTTTTGGATCTACACCTGGACACATATCCTAGTTCTAATCAAATTTTTACATCTACTTACCGCAAAGAGACTGCTCGCAATACCATACTGCACAGTTCTTCATGTCACCCAGTTCACACTATCAAAAGTATTCCGGTGGGAGAAATGCTGAGAGCAAGGAGAAATTGCTCTACTGACACAGCATTCTCAAATGAAGTTAATAACATTGAACAAAGACTAAAGAATAGAGGCTACACCAAATGGAGCCTAGAAAGAGCTAAAAACATCAGCTATAACAGATCAAGGGAAAATTTACTCTCCGACTCCCATAAATCTATAATGCCCCCTACTCATAACATCAAACCTACTTTTGTTACAACATATAGTGTTGAACATAGAGCAATAAAAAACATCATCAACACCTACATACCTATGTTGTATCAGGATGACATCCTACGAGAACTGTTACAAAATGGTTTTTCCTTTTCTACTAGAAAAGCCCCCACTATAGGAAATATATTGTCCCCCAGTGACACACACAAAAATACCCAAATTAAATCCTGGTTGAACACAAAAGGATTCTTTAGATGTGGGGCTAAAATATGCAAGTGCTGCAATTATGCACGTAACTGCAAAACCACGCTCGATAAAAATAAAAACATTAATATAACCATACGTGATTTTATCAACTGTAATACCAAAAACGTGGTATACTGCATTACGTGCACAATCTGCAATCAGGATTACATAGGTTGTACCAGTAGGGCACTAAAGGAACGTATAAGAGAACACCTTAATGGTATTACTAATACAGACCACACAAATCCGTCTAATGCTGCGAGACATTTTATTAAATATCACGATAGAAATTTATCAGGATTTATTTTTTGTGGCTTGGAAAGGGTCAAACACAACAATAGGGGTGGAGACCTAAGAAGAAAACTCCTAAACCGGGAGGGTTTCTGGATCCTTACTAAAGATTGCATATATCCAAAAGGATTCAATGTGAGAAACGATCTACTGGTCAACTACTAAACTCTAGAGTCAGGTCATTGTGTGTATTTTATAATTATATATTATGTTTATTATATTATGCGATGTTTTTAACGTTAACATGTCTGTAAACATAGTTTGTGAGAAATGAGATCGAGACGCTCACACCTGGTTAATTACCTCACCATTTCCGGAAACCAGTATACAAGAGTCTCTCTCATCTCATTCTCTTTTATCTATGACTAAGGACCGAAAGGGTCAGAAACGCGTCAGATTTCTTCCTTCTTTGTAAATTGCTGTATCCATGATCAAATAAAGATAAAGATTTTACCACGAACAAGCAAGAGTGCGAACCTCATCTGTACCTTTCCACTGCATTTGAAAAGAGAAGCAAGGCATTCTTGGAGGTGCACGCACCGGGAGTGAAGCAGGTCTGTTTTATGTGTGATCATAGATCACCACCATTTGGACTGTGTATTGTAACACAAAGACTGGCCACGAACACAAGTTTGTATATCACTGTTTGGGAGTTTGAGGGGATCCGGGATCATAGTATAATAACATATTAAGGTCATGTGATGAAAAGCGTATAAGTGGTCAGCTGATCTGGGATAATAGTATCACATGATCGATTTGAAGAGGATTACAGAGGAGGAAGAGGATACATTGGATCTCTCCGGCAACCCAAGAGTGTCTCTTGTGTATCTGAAACAACAATAAAAACAACAAATGGTAATTGTGCTGAAGAACGCTAACTTGGCTTATACAGCACACACTATGATGTCAGCAAGCGACTGACGTCATGGTGTGTGCGCCATAGCATGCGGGGAGACGGAGCTTCATAAGACAGAAGAGGACCTGCAGTGGGCATCGGAACGGTGAGTAAAGAGGGCTTTTTCTTTTTTAAAGGCTGGGCATAAAGGGCTATATTCAAGCGGGCAGGCAATGGCTATATACTAGGGGGCATGGGGATGGCTATATACTGGGGTGCTGATGGCTATATATTAGGTAGCTGGCTTTATACTAGGGCCATATACTGGAGGGCTGCTGGCTATATACCAGGGGACTGCTGGCTATATACTAGGGGCTGCTTGCTAAATACAAGGGGGCAGGCACTGGCTATATACTAGGGGGCGGCTGGTTATTTGCTGGGGGACATGGGCTACTAGGAATACACTAGGAGGCTGTTGGCTAAATACTAGGGGGCTGCTGGCTATATACAAGGGGGTGGGAACTGGCTATATACTAGGGGGATTTTGGCTATTTGCTGGGGGACATGCGCTGCTGGCTATATACAAGGGGTCTGCTGTCTATATACCAGGGGGCAGGCACTGGCTATATACTAGTGGGCGGCTGGTTATTTGCTGGGGGACATTGGCTACTGGGTAAACACTGGGAGGCTTTCGGCTATATACTAGGGGGCTGCTGGCTATATATTAGAGGGCTGGTGGCTGTATACTAGGGGGCTGCTAGATATATACTAGTGGGCTGCATGCTAAATACAAGGGGGCAGGCACTGGCTATATACTAGGGGGCTGCTGGCTATTTTCTGGGGGACATGGGCTGCTGGCTATATACTAGGGGTCTGCTGTCTATATACCAGGGGGCAGGCACTGGCTATATACTGGGGGTGGCTGGTTATTTGCTTGTGGGACATTGGCTACTGGGTATACACTAGGAGGCTGTTGGCCATATACAACAGGGCAGGCACTGGCTATATAGTAGGGGGCTGCTGGCTATATGCTTGAGAGCTGCTGGATATATATTAGAATGCTGCTAGCTGTATACTAGTGGGCACTGGCTATACGCAAGGAGGCAGGCACTGGCTATGTAGTAGGGGGCAGGTGGCTATATAGTAGTGGGCAGCTGGCTATATACAGGGGGGCAGTTACTGGGTATATACAAGGGGGCTGCTGGCTATATAATAGGAGGCTGATGGCTATATACTAGTGGACAGCTTGTTATTTGCTGGGGGACATTGGCTACTTGGTATAAACTCTGAGGCTGTTGGCTATATACTAGGGGGCTGCTGGCTATATATAAGAGGGCTGCTGGCTGTATACTAGTGAGCTGCTGCTTATACAAGGGGGCAGGCACTGGCTATGTAGTAGGGGGCAGCTGGCTGTATACAAGGGGGCAGACACTGGGTATATACTAGGGGGCTTCTGGCTATTTGATGGGGACATGGGCTGCTGGCTATATACTAGGGGGCTGCTGTCTATATACAAGGGGGCAGGCACTGGCTATATAATAGAAGACTGCTGGCTATATACTAGGGAGCTGCTGCTATATGCTATGGGGCTGCTGGCTATACATTAGAGGGCTGCTGGCTGTATACGAGGGGGTTGCTAGATATACACTAGTGGGCTGCTTGCTAAATACAAGGGGGCAGGCACTGGCTATAAAGTAGGGGACTGCTGGCTGTATACTAGGGAGCTGATGGCTATATACTAGTGGACGGCTGGTTATTTGCTGAAGGGACATTGGCTACTTGGTATACACTCTGAGGCTGTTGGCTATATACTTGGGGGCTGCTGGCTATATATGAGAGGGCTGCTGGCTGTATACTAGTGGGCTGTTATACACAAGGGGGCAGGCACTGGCTATGTAGTAGGGGGCAGCTGGCTGTATACAAGGGGGCAGGCACTGGCTATATACTAGGGGGCTGTTGGCTATTTGCTGGGGGACATGGGCTGCTGGCTATATACTAGGTGTCTGCTGTCTATATACCAGGGGGCAGGCGCTGGCTATATACTAGGGGGTGGCTGTTTATTTGCTGGGGGACATTGGCTACTGGGTATACACTAGGAGGCTTTATACTAGGGGGCATGGGGATGGCTATATACTAGGGTGCTGATGGCTATATATTAGGAAGCTGGCTTTATACTAGGGCCATATACTGGAGGGCTTCTGGCTATATACCAGGGGACTGCTGGCTATATACTAGGGGCTGCTTGCTAAATACAAGGGGGCAGGCACTGCCTATATACTAGGGGGCGGCTGGTTATTTGCTTAGGGACATGGGCTACTAGGTATACACTAGGAGGCTGTTGGCTAAATACTAGGGGGCTGCTGGCTATATACAAGGGGGTGGGCACTGGCTATATACTAGGGGGATTTTGGCTATTTGCTGGGGGACATGCGCTGCTGGCTATATACAAGGGGTCTGCTGTCTATATACCAGGGGGCAGGCACTGGCTATATACTAGTGGGCGGCTGGTTATTTGCTGGGGGACATTGGCTACTGGGTATACACTGGGAGGCAGGCACTGGGTATATACAAGGGGGCTGATGGCTATTTGATGGGGTACATGGGCTGCTGGCTATATAATAGGAGGCTGCTGGCTATATACCAGGGGGCTGCTGGCTATATACAAGGGGGCAGGCACTGGCTATATAGTAGGGGACTGCTGGCTGTATACTAGGGAGCGGATGGCTATATACTAGTGGACGGCTGGTTATTTGCTGGGGGACATTGGCTACTTGGTATACACTCTGAGGCTGTTGGCTATATACTAGGGGGCTGCTGGCTATATATTAGAGGGCTGTTATACACAAGGGGGCAGGCACTGGCTATGTAGTAGGGGGCAGCTGGCTGTATACAAGGGGGCAGGCACTGGCTATATACAAGGGGGCTGCTGGCTATTTGCTGGGGGACATGGGCTGCTGGCTATATACTAGGTGTCTGCTGTCTATATACCAGGGGGCAGGCGCTGGCTATATACTAGGGGGTGGCTGTTTATTTGCTGGGGGACATTGGCTACTGGGTATATACTAGGAGGCTTTATACTAGGGGGCATGGGGATGGCTATATACTAGGGTGCTGATGGCTATATATTAGGAAGCTGGCTTTATACTAGGGCCATATACTGGAGGGCTTCTGGCTATATACCGGGGGACTGCTGGCTATATACTAGGGGCTGCTTGCTAAATACAAGGGGGCAGGCACTGCCTATATACTAGGGGGCGGCTGGTTATTTGCTTAGGGACATGGGCTACTAGGTATACACTAGGAGGCTGTTGGCTAAATACTAGGGGGCTGCTGGCTATATACAAGGGGGTGGGCACTGGCTATATACTAGGGGGATTTTGGCTATTTGCTGGGGGACACGCGCTGCTGGCTATATACAAGGGGTCTGCTGTCTATATACCAGGGGGCAGGCACTGGCTATATACTAGTGGGCGGCTGGTTATTTGCTGGGGGACATTGGCTACTGGGTATACACTGGGAGGCAGGCACTGGGTATATACAAGGGGGCTGATGGCTATTTGATGGGGTACATGGGCTGCTGGCTATATAATAGGAGGCTGCTGGCTATATACCAGGGGGCTGCTGGCTATATACAATGGGGCAGGCACTGGCTATATAGTAGGGGACTGCTGCCTGTATACTAGGGAGCGGATGGCTATATACTAGTGGACGGCTGGTTATTTGCTGGGGGGCATTGGCTACTTGGTATACACTCTGAGGCTGTTGGCTATATACTAGGGGGCTGCTGGCTATATATTAGAGGGCTGCTGGCTGTATACTAGTGGGCTGCTGCTTATACACAAGGGGGCAGGCACTGGCTATGTAGCAGGGGGCAGCTAGCTGTATAGTAGGGGGCAGCTGGCTGTATACAAGGGGGCAGGCACTGGGTATATACTAGGGGGCTGCTGGCTATTTGATTGAGAGATGGGCTGCTGGCTACATACTAGGGGGCTGCTGTCTATATACAAGGGGGCAGGCACTGGCTATATACTAGGGAGCTGCTGCTATATGCTATTGGGCTTCTGGCTATACATTAGAGGGCTGCTGGCTGTATACTAGGGGGTTGCTAGATATATACTAGTGGGCTGCTTGCTAAATACAAGGGAGTGGGCATTGGCTATATACTAGGGGGCTGCTGGCTATTTGCTGGGGAACATGGGCTGCTGGCTATATACAAGGGGTCTACTGTCTATATACCAGGGGGCAGACACTGGCTATATACTAGGGGGAGGCTGGTTATTTGCTCGGGGACATTGGCTACTGGGTAAACACTAGGAGGCTATTGGCTAAAAATTCGGGGGCTGCTGGCTATATACAAGAGGGCAGGCACTGGCTATATAGTAGGGGGCTGCTGGCTATATACTAGGGAGCTGCTGGCTATATATTAGAGGGCTGCTGGCTGTATACTAGAGAGTTGCTGACTATATAGAAGGGGGCAAGCACTGACTATATAGTAGGTGGCAGCTGGCTATATACAAGAGGGCAGGCACTGGGTATAAACTAGCGGGCTGCTGGCTATTTGATGGGGGACATGGGCTACTTGCTAAATAATAGGAGGCTGCTGGCTATATACTAGGGGGCTGCTGGCTATATACAAGAGGGCAGGCACTGGCTATATAGTAGTCATTAATAGTAGGGGACTGCTGGCTGTATACTAGGGAGCTGCTGGCTATATACTAGGGGGCTGCTGGCTATATATTAGAGGGCTGCTGGCTTTATACTAGGGGGTGCTAGATATATACTAGTGGGCTGCATGCTAAATGCAAGGGGGCAGGCACTGGCTATATACTAGGGCAGTGATGGCTAACCTATGGCACTGGTGCCAGAGATGGCACTCGGAGCCCTTTCTGTGGGCACTCAGGCCATCACCAGAGATGACTCCAGGTATCTTCCTGCAGTCCCAGACAGCCCAGGACTTGCTGTGCACAGAGCTATTTTAAAGTGACAGCTCTACCTGGGATTATTTTCTGCTTTATTGGTGCCTCAGGTGCTGGTATCAATGAAAACTGTGACAGAGAAGGGAGTATAAATCATAAATTACATTTCTGTGTTGGCACTTTGCGATAAATAAGCGGGTCTTTGTTGTAGTTTGGGCACTCGGCCTCTAAAAGGTTCGCCATCACTGTACTAGGGGGCTGCTAGCAATTTATCATAGTATATAAGGCTGGAAGGAGACGCAAGTCCATCAAGTCCAAGCTTTAAGAATTAAATAAATGTTTTATCCCCATAACCCGTGATATTTTTTCTCTCCAGAAAGTCATCCAGGCCTCTCTTGAACATGTACATAGAGTCTGCCATAACAACCTCCTGCGGCAGAGAGTTCCACAGTCTCACTGCTCTTACAGTAAAGAACCTTTGTCTATGTTGATGGTAAAATCGCCTCTCCTCTAGGCGCAGAGGATGCCCCCTTGTCCTGGTCACAGGCCGAGGTATAAAAAGATCTTTGGAGAGATCCTTGTACTGTCCGTTCAGGTATTTGTACATTGTAATAAGGTCTCCCCTCAGTCGTCTTTTTTCTAAACTGAATTATCCCAAGTTTTTTAATCTGTCAGTGTATTCTAGTTCCCCCATTCCCCTAATAATCCTGGTTGCTCTCCTCTGCACCCGTTCCAGCTCTACTATATCCTTTTTATACACTGGTGCCCAAAACTGTACACAATATTCCATGTGTGGTCTGACCAGGGATTTGTATAAGGGCAAAACTATGTCTCTATCATTAGAATCTATTCCTCTCTTGATACATCCCATTATTTTATTTGCTTTAGCAGCAGCCGCCTGGCTCTGGTCACTAAAATTAAGTTTACCATCCACCAATATCCCCAAGTCCTTTTCAGCTTCAGTTTTACTAAGTAATTGACCCTTTAGAACACAATTATACTTTTTGTTTCCATGGCCAAAGTGCATAACTTTACATTTATCTACATTAAACCTCATCAACCATTTCTCTGCCCATCCCTCAAGCTTCCACAAATCCCTCTGTAATGCTAAACTATCAACCTCAGTATTTATTACTTTGCACAGCTTAGTATCATCTGCAAATATTGAAACTTGACTGTGTAAACCCACTACAAGGTCATTAATAAAAATATTAAAAAGAAGTGGCCCCAATACTGACCCCTGTGGCACTCCACTGGTAACATCAACCCAATCTGAGAATGTGCCATTAATGACCACCCTCTGTTTTCTATCACTAAGTCAATTACTTACCCAAATACACAGATTTTCTCCTATTCCCAGCAGTCTCATTTTATATACCAACCTTGTGGCACGGTGTCAAATGCCTTTGAGAAGTCCAGATATACAACATCCACAGCGTCCCCCAGATCCAGTCTTGAACTTACCTCCTCGTAGAAACCAATCAGATTAGTCTGACAGGACCGATCTCTCATAAACCCATGCTGACGCTGGGTTATAAGGTTGTGCACAGTGAGATACTCCAGGATAGCATCTCTAATAAACCCCTCAAATATTTTCCCCACCACAGCAGTTAGACTCACTTGTCTGTAGTTTGCAGGATCGCTATTTGATCCTTTTTTGTATATTGGTACCACATTTGCTATGCGCCATTCCTGTGGAACGTAACCAGTCCTCAGTGAATCTTCAAATATTAAAAATTAAAAATATTAAAAATATTTGCTGGGGGACATGGGCTGCTGGCTATATACTAGGGGTCTGCTGTCTATATACCAGGGGGCAGGCACTGGCTATATACTAGGGGGTGGCTGGTTATTTGCTGGGGGACATTGGCTACTGGGTATACTTTGGGAGGCAGGCACTGGGTATATACTAGGGTGCTGATGGCTATATATTAGGAAGCTGGCTTTATACTAGGGCCATATACTGGAGGGCTGCTGGCTATATACCAGGGGACTGCTGGCTATATACTAGGGGCTGCTTGCTAAATACAAGGGGGCAGGCACTGGCTATATACTAGGGGGCGGCTGGTTATTTGCTGAGGGACATGGGCTACTAGGTATACACTAGGAAGCTGTTGGCTAAACACTAGGGGTCTGCTGGCTATATACAAGGGGGTGGGCACTGGCTATATACTAGGGGGATTTTGGATATTTGCTGGGGGACATGCGCTGCTGGCTATATACAAGGGGTCTGCTGTCTATATACCAGGGGGCAGGCACTGGCTATATACTAGTGGGCGGCGGGTTATTTGCTGGGGGACATTGGCTACTGGGTATACACTGGGAGGCAGGCACTGGGTATTTACAAGGGGGCTGATGGCTATTTGATGGGGTACATGGGCTGCTGGCTATATAATAGGAGGCTGCTGGCTATATACTAGGGGGCTGCTGGCTATATACAAGGGGGCAGGCACTGGCTATATAGTAGGGGACTGCTGGCTGTATACTAGGGAGCTGATGGCTATATACTAGTGGACGGCTGGTTATTTGCTGGGGGACATTGGCTACTTGGTATACACTCTGAGGCTGTTGGCTATATACTAGGGGGCTGCTGGCTATATATTAGAGGGCTGCTGGCTGTATACTAGTGGGCTGCTGCTTATACACAAGGGGGCAGGCAATGGCTATGTAGCAGGGGGCTGATAGCTATATAGTAGGGGGCAGCTGGCTGTATAAAAGGGGGCAGGCACTGGGTATATACTAGGGGGCGGCTGGCTATTTGATTGAGAGCTGGGCTGCTGACTATATACTAGGGGGCTGCTGTCTATATACAAGGGGGCAGGCACTGGCTATATAGTAGGGGACTGATGGCTATATACTAGGGAGCTGCTGCTATATGCTATGGGGCTTCTGGCTATACATTAGAGGGCTGCTGGCTGTAAACTAGGGGGTTGCTAGATATATACTAGTGGGCTGCTTGCTAAATACAAGGGAGTGGGCATTGGCTATATACTAGGGGGCTGCTGGCTATTTACTGGGGAACATGGGCTGCTGGCTATATACAAGGGGTCTACTGTCTATATACTAGGGGGCAGACACTGGCTATATACTAGGGGGAGGCTGGTTATTTGCTGGGGGACATTGGCTACTGGGTAAACACTAGGAGGCTGTCGGCTAAAAACTCGGGGGCTGCTGGCTATATACAAGAGGGCAGGCACTGGCTATATAGTAGGGGGCTGCTGGCTATATACTTGGGAGCTGCTGGCTATATATTAGAGGGCTGCTGGCTGTATACTAGAGAGCTGCTGACTATATACAAGGGGGCAGGCACTGACTATATAGTAGGTGGTAGCTGGCTATATACAAGGGGGCAGTCACTGGCTACATACTAGCGGGCTGCTGGCTATTTGATGGGGGACATGGGCTGCTGGCTAAATAATAGGAGGCTGCTGGCTATATACTAGGGGGCTGCTGGCTATATACAAGGAGGCAGGCACTGGCTATATAGTAGGGGGCTGCTGGCTATATATTAGAGGGCTGCGGGCTGTATACTAGAGAGCTACTGACTATATACAAGGGGGCAGGCACTGACTATATAGTAGGTGGCAGCTGGCTATATACAAGGGGGCAGTCAATGGGTATATACTAGCGGGCTGCTGGCTATTTGATGGGGGACATGGGCTGCTGGCTAAATAATAGGAGGCTACTGGCTATATAATAGGGGGCTGCTGACTATATACAAGGAGGCAGGCACTGGCTATCTAGTAGGGGACTGCTGGCTGTATACTAGGGAGCTGTTGGCTATATACTAGGGGGCTGCTGGCTATATATTAGAGGGCTGCTGGCTTTATACTAGGGGGTGCTAGATATATACTAGTGGGCTGCATGCTAAATGCAAGGGGGCAGGCACTGGCTATATACTAGGGGGCTGCTGGCTATTTGCTGGGGGTCTGCTGTCTATATACCAGGGGGCAGGCACTGGCTATATACTAGGGGGTGGCTGGTTATTTGCTGGGGAACATTGGCTACTAGGTTTACACTAGGATGCTTTATACTAGGGGGCATGGGGATGGCTATATACTAGGGTGCTGATGGCTATATATTAGGAAGCTGGCTTTATACTAGGGCCATATACTGGAGGGCTGCTGGCTATATACCAGGGGACTGCTGGCTATATACTAGGAGCTGCTTGCTAACTACAAGGGGGCAGGCACTGGCTATATACTAGGGGGCGGCTGGTTATTTTCTGAAGGAACATGGTCTACTAGGTATACACTAGGAGGCTGTTGGCTAAATACTAGGGGGCTGCTGGCTATATACAAGGGGGTGGGCACTGGCTATATACTAGGGGGATTTTGGCTATTTGCTGGGGGACATGCGCTGCTGGCTATATACAAGGGGTCTGCTGTATATATACCAGGGGGCAGGCACTGGCTATATACTAGTGGGCGGCTGGTTATTTGCTGGGGGACATTGGCTACTGGGTATACACTGGGAGGCAGGCACTGGGTATATACAAGGGGGCTGATGGCTATTTGATGGGGTACATGGGCTGCTGGCTATATAATAGGAGGCTGCTGGCTATATACTAGGGGGCTGCTGGCTATATACAAGGGGGCAGGCACTGGCTATATAGTAGGGGACTGCTGGCTGTATACTAGGGAGCTGATGGCTATATACTAGTGGACGGCTGGTTATTTGCTGGGGGACATTGGCTACTTGGTATACACTCTGAGGCTGTTGGCTATATACTAGGGGGCTGCTGGCTATATATTAGAGGGCTGCTGGCTGTATACTAGTGGGCTGCTGCTTATACACAAGGGGGCAGGCACTGGCTATGTAGTAGGGGGCAGCTGGCTGTATACAAGGGGGCAGGCACTGGCTATATGCTAGGGGGCTGCTGGCTATTTGCTGGGGGACATGAGCTGCTGGCTATATACTAGGTGTCTGCTGTCTATATACCAGGGGGCAGGCACTGGCTATACACTAGGGGTGGCTTGTTATTTGCTGGGGGACATTGGCTACTGGGTATACACTAGGAGGCTTTATACTAGGGGGCATGGGGATGGCTATATACTAGGGTGCTGATGGCTATATATTAGGAAGCTGGCTTTATACTAGGGTCATATACTGGAGGGCTGCTGGCTATATACCGGGGGACTGCTGGCTATATACTAGGGGCTGCTTGCTAAATACAAGGGGGCAGGCACTGGCTATATACTAGGGGGCGCCTGGTTATTTGCGGAGGGACATGGGCTACTAGGTATACACTAGGAGGCTGTTGGCTAAATACTAGGGGTCTGCTGGCTATATACAAGGGGGTGGGCACTGGCTATATACTAGGGGGATTTTGGCTATTTGCTGGGGGACATGCGCTGCTGGCTATATACAAGGGGTCTGCTGTCTATATACCAGGGGGCAGGCACTGGCTATATACTAGTGGGTGGCTGGTTATTTGCTGGGGGACATTGGCTACTGGGTATACACTGGGAGGCTTTCGGCACTGGGTATATACAAGGGGGCTGATCGCTATTTGATGGGGTACATGGGCTGCTGGCTATATAATAGGAGGCTGCTGGCTATATACTAGGGGGCTGCTGGCTATATACAAGGGGGCAGGCACTGGCTATATAGTAGGGGACTGCTGGCTGTATACTAGGGAGCTGATGGCTATATACTAGTGAACGGCTGGTTATTTGCTGGGGGACATTGGCTACTTGGTATACACTCTGAGGCTGTTGGCTATATACTAGGGGGCTGCTGGCTATATATGAGAGGGCTGCTGGCTGTATACTAGTGGGCTGCTGCTTATACACAAGGGGGCAGGCACTGGCTATGTAGCAGGGGGCAGCTAGCTATATAGTAGGGGGCAGCTGGCTGTATACAAGGGGGCAGGCACTGGGTATATACTAGGGGGCTGCTGGCTATTTGATTTAAAGATGGGCTGCTGGCTATATACTAGGGGGCTACTGTCTATATACAAGAAGGCATGCACTGGCTATATAGTAGGGGACTGCTGGCTATATACTAGGGAGCTGCTGGCTATATGCTATGGGGCTTCTGGCTATACATTAGAGGGCTGCTGGCTGTGTACTAGGGGGTTGCTAGATATATACTAGTGGGCTGCTTGCTAAATACAAGGGGGTGGGCATTGGCTTTATACTAGGGGGCTGCTGGCTATTTGCTGGGGAACATGGGCTGCTGGCTATATACAAGGGGTCTACTGTCTATATACCAATGGGCAGGCAATGGCTATATACTAGGGGGAGGCTGGTTATTTGCTGGGGGACATTGGCTACTGGGTAAACAAAAGGAGGCTGTTGGCTAAAAACTAGGGGACTGCTGGCTATATACAAGAGGGCAGGCACTGGCTATATAGTAGGGGGCTGATGGTTATATACTAGGGAGCTGCTGGCTATATATTAGAGGGCTGCTGGTTGTATACTAGAGAGCTGCTGACTATATACAAGGGGGCAGGCACTGACTATATAGTAGGTGGCAGCTGGCTATATACAAGGGGGCAGTCACTGGGTATATACTAGCGGGCTGCTGGCTATTTGATGGGGGACATGGGCTGCTGGCTAAATAATAGGAGGCTGCTGGCTATATACTAGGGGGCTGCTGGCTATATACAAGGGGGCAGGCACTGGCTATCTAGTAGGGGACTGCTGGCTGTTTACTAGGGAGCTGCTTGGTATATACTAGGGGGCTGCTGGCTATATATTAGAGGGCTGCTGGCTGTATACTTGGGGGTGCTAGATATATACTAGTGGGCTGCATGCTAAATACAAGGGGGGAGGCACTGGCTATATACTAGGGGGCTGCTGGCTATTTGCTGGGGGACATGGGCTGCTGGCTATATACTTGGGGTCTGCCGTTTATATACAAGGGGGCAGGCACTGGCTATATACTAGGGCAGTGGTGGCGAACCTATGGCACGGGTGCCAGAGGCGGCACTCTGAGCCCTTTCTGTGGGCACCCAGGCCTTCACCCCAGAATGAAGTTCACCAGACAGAACTCAAGAATCTGCCTGCAGAATCTTCCTACACTGATAGATGAATTTGCCCTTCTCCTTTTAACGGTGTTGGTGTCCTTGGGAGGCTGAAGGATTGAAAGTTGTCAATGAACAAAGAGAAATACATTACTGCTTAAATTGCTGTGCTGGCACTTTGCAATAAATAAGTGGCTTTTGTTTGAAGTTTGGGCACTCAGGCTCTAAAAGGTTCGCCATCACTGTACTAGGGGGTGGCTGGTTATTTGCTGGGGGACATTGGCTACTGGGTATACACTAGGAGGCTGTTGGCTATATACTAGGGGGCTGCTGGCTATATACAAGAGGGCAGGCACTGGCTATATAGTGGGGGATGCTGACTATATACTAGGGAGCTGCTGGCTATATATTAGAGGGCTGTTGGCAGTATACTAGTGGGCTGCTGGCTATACACAAGGGGGCAGGCTTTGGCTATGTAGTAGGGGGCAGTAGGCTATTTAGTAGGGGGCTGCTGGGTATATACTAGGGGGCTGCCGGCTATATACAAGGAGGAAGGCACTGGCTATATAGTAGGGGACTGCTGGATATATATTAGAGGGCTGCTGGCTGTATACTAGGGGGCTGCTAGATATATACTAGTGGCCGCTGGCTATTTGCTGGGGGACATGGCCTGCTGGATATTTACTAGGGGCTGCTGGCTATATACAAGGTGGCAGGCACTGGCTATGTAGCAGGGGGCAGCTGGCTATATACTAGAGCGCGGCTGTCTATATACTAGAGCACTGCTGGCTATATACTACGTAGCTGCTGGCTTTATATTAGTGGGCTGCTGGCTGTATACTAGGGGGATGCTAGATATATACTAGGTGGCTGGCTATATATTAGGGGGCTGCTGGCTATATTCTAGGGGGCAGGAGGCTGGTTATATACTAGGGTGCTGGCTATATACTAGAAGGTTGATGGCGATTTACTAGGGGGCTGCTAGATATATACTAGGGGACAGGGAACTGGCTAGATACTAGGGGGATACTGTATATATATACTAGGGATGTGCTGGCTATATACTAGGGTGCAGGAGGCTGGCTATATAAAAGGGCACTGGCTATATACTAGAGGGCTGATGGCAATATACTAGGGGGACTGGCTATATAATAGAGGGATGCTGGCCATATACTAGGGGGCTGGCTTTATACTAGGGTTCAGGGGACGGGCTATATACTAGTGAATTGCTGGTTATATATTGGGGAGCTACTGGCTATATACTAGGGAGTTGCTGGCTATATACTAGGGTAGGGGTTTCAAAATGATTTTCACCAGGGCAATATCAACCTTATGGTTACCTTAGAATTGCCTAATGTCAGTATAGTTCTGTAAAAATGTAGATACTAAACAACTAATTCTTAAGTAGTAGTTACATTCATTCAGCAGTAAAATCACAATGAGCCCTTTGTGAGCAACAGAAAGTTGAACATACTGTATTTTTAAAAAATCTGAGAAAGTACAAGCACAGCAATTCACCTATATTAAAATTAATGTTAAAATTTAGACTTACCTATTTTGTTTTCTGACCAGAAGTCTGACATCTTTTTCCTGAAAAAACGAGACCAAAGCGGCACCCCTAGTGTAGAATTTTCGGAGATGGGTGTCAATGTAATTTTAGTTATTGTTGCTCATCTGATGTAATCTTGCTTCTATGCCTCAAAGAAAGAGGGGAAGGGTCCCTCAGGGTCCTAGTAATAAGCGGTGGTGCCAGATGAGCATGTTATAATACAATGTTAGAAAAACCGGATGCGCTATCCACAAACTTTTTGATATAGTAGATTCAATCATATAAGGTTTCTTTTATTTTTGTACAGCATTGGACTACATGTTTAGGGGGTGGACCACCCCCTTCATCAGGTACGTAAAATACACTCTAAAAGCAATTACTAAGTACAGGTAAAGTTTTGTCAGGATAAGGTAGGAGTACAAAATATATATAAAAGATAAAAAGTGGAAATAGAAGAAATTTCATATTTCAGCAAGTGATTGTAATTTCATATCAATTTCATAGTTCATATCTCATGGAGCAGAGTTGTTATAGATAAAAATTGGTGAAAGGGTCTAATTGGTTGTGTGAACATACCATAGATACATAGATAAATGGAATATACCATAGATACATAAACAAATGGAATATAGTATTAAACTGAGTATAAAAAATATAATTCATAAGTAAATATAACATAAATTGGGTGTTACATAAAATAGCTGATTACATAGAAAGCATATGTAAATGCATGTATAGGATATTGCCTGTTCAATAAATATAATAATTGAATGAGCACACACATCGCGATAGGATTGTGGTGCAGCTGTGCTGGCTTTCATGCGACAAAAATCAGGGGGCAGGTCGTCAGACGATCCGACTGATTCGGACTGAGCGCGGGATTTAAGATTCAATTTGTGTCGCAAGACAATGCACTTACATACAGGAAGCCAGGAGGCGACACATGCAGGATATCGGGCGCACGATCTTTGTGAACCGTAGCAGATGTGCATTCCGGACGGACAATGCACTTTCAGGGATCGTGCAGGATCGTGCCCCATTTTGTATATAAAAAACAGGGCATTGCATATTTCATAAATATATAAGGTATATATTTTTAACACCGCATGCAATGACTTTTTCACTTAATGGTTTACAATGGTTTTCTATACCCACTTTTTATCCTTTATGTATATTTTTTATTCCTACCTTATCCTGACAAACCTTTACCTGTACTTTAGTTGTTTTTAGAGTGTATTTTACGGACCTGAGGAAGGGTGTGGTCCACCCCCCGAAATGCAGAGTCCAATTGTGTACAAAAATAAAAGAAACTCTATATGATCTAATCTACTATCTTAAAGAGTGTGTCCATCAGCACTAGAGATGAGCGAGCACTAAAATGCTCGGGTGCTCGTTATTCGAGACGAACTTTTCCAGATGCTCGAGTGCTCGTCTCGAATAACGAGCCCCATTGAAGTCAATGGGAGACCCGAGCATTTTTCAAAGGGACCATGGTTCGGGAATAAAATGTGTTATTTAATTGAAAAAGAATGTCTTCTGATAAGTTAGCAGATGTATGCAAACATCTGCAATCTATTCTTCACTGTTCCGTGCGTATATTATCTCCCGACAAGTTAACAGATGTGAAGAACAGTGAAGAATAGAATAAAAACAGTGAACACAGGATGATTTAAGTGAAAAACGCAGTGAAAAACACAGTGAAGAATAGATTACAGATGTTCTGCACATCTGCTTACTTGTTGGGGTGATACGCTGTCCCGGGATCCGCTCCTCTTCTTCCACTGAAGTCTCCCCGTGCTGCCCGATGTCTGTCTCCCCCGTGCTGCCCGATGTCTGTCTCCCCCGTGCTGCCCGATGTCTGTCTCCCCCGTGCTGCCCGATGTCTGTCTCCCCCGTGCTGCCCGATGTCTGTCTCCCCCGTGCTGCCCGATGTCTGTCTCCCCCGTGCTGCCCGATGTCTGTCTCCCCCGTGCTGCCCGATGTCTGTCTCCCCCGTGCTGCCCGATGTCTGTCTCCCCCGTGCTGCCCGATGTCTGTCTCCCCCGTGCTGCCCGATGTCTGTCTCCCCCGTGCTGCCCGATGTCTGTGTCCCCCGTGCTGCCCGATGTCTGTCTCCCCCGTGCTGCCCGATGTCTGTGTCCCCCATGCTGCCCGATGTCTGTGTCCCCCGTGCTGCCCGATGTCTTTTTCTCCCGTGCTGCCCGATGTCTGTCTCCCTGCTGCTTGATGTCTCCCTGCTGCTTGATGTCTCCCCGCTGCCCGATGTCTCCCTGCTGCTTGATGTCTCCCTGCTGCTTGATGTCTCCCTGCTGCCGTTCCGCGCGCATATCTTCCGACAAGTAAGCAGATGTGCCGAACATCTGTAATCTATTCTTCACTGTCTTTTTCACTTAAATGATCCTGTGTTCACTGTTTTTATTCTATTCTTCATTGTTCTTCACTGTGTTTTTTTAATTAAATGCTCGATCTCGAGCAGGGGAAATACTCGTCCGAGCAACGAGCCGTTTCGAGTACCTTAATACTCGAACGAGCATCAAGCTCGGACGAGTATACTCGCTCATCTCTAATCAGCACCCATTTTTTTTCTAACTTTGTTTTATACCATCTTTTCCTGAAGTCAGGGCATCTATGTTCGGTTTCAGATCTTGTGCCATGGCAATCCTTAAAACAGTTTGCAATCGGCTCAACTTGATTGTCAACTTAAAGTAGGAAAAAGCACCGGGAACTGAGGCTGAAATGCTCTGACAGACTGGAAAGTGGGAATTGTTTTCCTTTTCTGCTTGGGCCTTCCACAGATTAAGTTTATGTTGAAAAGCTATAAATGCGGCTTCTGATTCAGTTTGGCAAGATGTGCGATTACATGGTAAAATCGTATAGCAAGTTTGGATCTGAAAGCAGGGGCAAAGGTTTTCCTTTAATTTGCATGAAAAGTGCAATTTCTTCTTTAAGTTCAAAAAATCATTTCAGGACTGTGCTTCTGCTCAGCCACCTTACATCTGTATGGTATGGGATATCTTCATGTCCATCTCCTGCAGAACCACTTGGAACTGGTGGTGATTTAAGCTACGTGCCCGAATGAAGAGAACTGTTTTCATTACAGTGGTCATAATATTATCCAGTTCCAGAACCTTTCCGCACAGAGCTTCTTGATGGACAATGCAATGATAGGTTATCAGAGGTGTGCTACTGTTACTTTTTTTGCATTTTACCCTCCATAAAGTCACCAAAGCCAGTTTTTTCTCCACACATTGCAGGTACGCCGCCAGTAGTTATCCTAACCAGCTTTTCGCAAGGTAACTTATGATTACACATGGACTTCTCCACCGCATCAAAAATGTCCTTCCCTATTCCATGCATGGCAATGACATCCACAAGCTCCTCAGTGAAAGAAAAGTCTTCCTTCACACTTCTTATAATAAAGGAAAGATGTGCCATATCTGTGTTGTCTGTGCTTTCATTAACAGGTAATGAAAAAGCCAGATAACTGGGCTCTTCTTCAGCCAGCGGTGTTGTTAGATTACCTGCTAGTTCCATAACCTGGTTTGCAATTGTCTTTCTCAAACTGACATTTTTAAAAGTCTGTATTTGCTCAGGACTCACCTGCTCACACACCTCTAACATGCACTGCTAAAAAATGCACCCTCTGAAAAACACTCGAGCTATTTGTTCAGCAACAATAAAGCTTTCACTGCTGCTTCATTTTTGGTGGCACCTTTGGTGGACATATTCTGCTGCAATTGCAATTTGCACAAAGACGTAATCCACAAAGAAAAGGAAGGAAGGCCAGGGCACATCCGATTAAAAAATAGAATCTTCTTTATTGGATAATCATATAAAAACGCACACAACAAGTGTGCATGGCCGGTGTAGGCACAAAACACCTACTCGTTTCGGCTTAACCAGACTAAGGCTTCTAGTTAAGCCGAAACGCGTAGGTGTTTTGTGCCTACACCGGCCATGCACACTTGTTGTGTGCGTTTTTATATGATTATATATTATCTTGTTGTGTGCATTTTTATTGTACTCCGCAGTGGTGTTAGATAGCGTTATCAAAGGTTTCTGATAAAACTATCATTCTAACTGCGGCGTTTGTTACTTTAGTAAGCAGCTCCTAGTGCCGAATTTATGGGTGACAGGTCCTCTTTAAGTTAAATAATAGTCTGCTTTAACTTTCCTTCAATCCCCATTCCTCATATAGCAATTACTCTCTCTCCATCATTTGTTCCCCCATTAATCTCAATAACATTATCCTTATTCCTACATCCACAATTCCACGGACAACAACACAATCGTTCATGCCGTTCCACAGCAGGACAGGGCGGATTCACATTTGTTTTTTTCACTGAAGCCATTTCAGCTTATAGACAAACTGAAGTACAAATTTGTTTTTGCATCCTGGCTTCAGTGATTTTGTACTGTTTTCAATGGGCCTTTTCATACTTCAGTTTTTTTCCACTGATCCATTATTATCGGTAAACACAAAAAGGACAAGTTCTAAATTATTTTTCCCACTGGCCACTGAAACATTGAAAAGATTGGTAAGTAATACATCAGTGACAGATGCGAAACCACCCTGGGTATTCCAGATGGGCAGTATCATTTCAAAAATAACCCATTTCTGTAAAATGATATTTTCTAACTAGCAGTGATGGTCCACCTTATTAATTCGGGAGTGGGAGGTTATTTTTGCACAGTTAATTAAAAGACAAAACAAACTAATGTATAACTGAAGATGGATCTGCTGCCGAGACAGGGACAATGCACTAGTGGAAGGTGGCCACTGGGGCACATTTACTTACCTGGTCCAGTGGCGATCCTGCTGCACATTGTCCGACCAGGATTCGGGTCTGCTGGAATTCACGAAGGTTGTGCGCCCGATATCCAGCAGGTGTTCACCTTCTTCTTCCCGTGCATGTGAGTGCTGATCTTGCGACACAATTCTTTCTTAAATTCTGCGGTTTGTCTGAATCCGTCGGGTTGTCCGAGGCCACGCCCCCCATTTTCTGCTGCGGCGGCGTTGCGCCACAATCTGATCGAGCGCGCCAAAACCCGGAGCAATTCAGCGCAAAACGGCGCAAAACGGAAATATTTGGGAAAACCCCACGGAATTGCGGCCACAGGACCCTTAGTAAATGTGCCCCACCGTGTTTATATACAAACAGCAGCCATACCCACCCTATGAGACAGTAGCTACACCCCAATGTCATATAAAGGCAAGAACCGCACCCACCTTGAGACAGTAGTCACACCCCAATGTTATATATAACACTAAATATATATAACATTTGGCTACTGTCTCGTAAGGTGGGTGTGGCTATTGCCTGTTTATAAATTTGGGGTGTGGCTATTGCCTTTCTAAGACATTGGGGTGTGGCTCCTGTCTCACAAGGTGGGTGTGGTTACTGTATGTATATTATACAGACAGTAGCCACACCCACCTTGTGTTAGACAGGCAGTAGTCACACCCCTATGTAATATACAGAAAGTAGCCACACCATCTGTGATGAGGCAGGTGTATCCGTCAGCACTATCCAGGTCCGGTGTGGAGCCATGTGTCCCTATGTGGCATGAATTTTGTGACACCATGAGGTGTGATGGCTATGGTTGTATGGTGGTTCCAAGACAGCGCAGTGGCGGGATACAGAGCGGTGGTGAGAAGCCGCACAACCAAAGCGTGGTAAAAATGACAAGACGCAACTGTGATGTTCATGCGTAAGGAGCGCAGCACAACAGACTTACGCATGAACGTCAGCTGGCTCTTCTGCCGTGGTAGTCACTAAGATAGTGACAATGTGCAAGCGATACCCGCCGTGCATTGTCCGGTGAGTATTCGGGTCTGCCGCGATTCGCTAAGATTGTGGTGGGCCATTCAGGGAGGTGGTGAGGAGGAGTCAAGCCGCCAGAGTTTTCCAATGGGAGATCTGTTATATAACTTGCGGCCAAGTAGAAAGGTGGGCGGGCCAGGTTTAGGAGAACCCTGGCTGGTACACAGAGGGAGGGGCCGGCACCAGATCCCATCCCTGGACCACTTACCATGGGGCCGTGGCAAAGCACTGCAGGGACAAAAGGGCCGTGCATCCGCGGGCCCCTTAACCTCACAGGCCCCGTCTCAGCCGCTTCGGCACCTACGGCGGTACTTACGCCACTGATAAAATCCTTCCTTTGATAACCAGTAAGGCCATAGCCTAGTGGATAAAAGTTCTGTATTGTATCTCTATGACATGGTAGTGGTGTGGAGATTCTTAGTACAAATCCCATCTGACCAAAAAATATTGAATAATGTGTAATAATTTAGAGCCCCCATGTGTCAGAAGAAGCCCCCAGAGATGTAGAAATACCATACATGGACAGGTGATTGTCTTTCCTGCTCTGCAGGAGCCTGACACATGTATTTCTCCTCAGAGAGGATTCCCCCTGCACACAGCTACTATGGGATGTGTCCTGCTTGATGTCAGGTGCACACCCAAGTGTTACAATGTCTGGACTCCATCTAGGTTCAGCCCCTTTCATGCAGCATTATTTGTTAGGGTGCATGCTACCTGTAAATTACCCTTTGGGTACAGGTAGGACACAGCCACATTCATTCCAATGGGCAGTACACCCGTCCATATGAATGGCCCTATTGCCCCGCTTGCTCTATCTTTCCCATACATAAGGCTGAGCTGCACTCCCCCCTTCTCCAGTCCTGCCCCGGGCTTGGCATACACTGTGTGAGAGGGGCCTAGAAACAACAGAAACCAGTCACTTTTATAACACACACATTTACATGTATTATTAGGACTCCTAGGCCTGGCTTGCAGGTGTCCTGATCTATACCAGTCCTTATAGATCAGTAGTATATACATATAATGAAATAATAGTAGCTGAGGGGAAAATCTGTCATCCAGCATACAGTGTACATGCAGAGACTGCACACAGTTCAAACCAGTGACTAATATCCCATACCTCAGATGGCCACGGGGCCCCTCGGGTTTGGGGAACCTTGGCAATTGTCCAGGTAGTGCACAAACAACTGCCCTGCATATATACAGTATTGTTATAGCCAATACACAATTGCCTATAAGTTACTGCTGTTTCTAGCCACTCGCGTGACGTCACGCAGATGCCCCGCCCACGCGCTGTTCATTGTGACGTCCCCAACGGAATGTGCAGGTGCCATTGGTGCAGCCGTTACTGAAGGAGGAGCCACAGCCAAAACCAAGGAGAGCGACCAGCAACAAATCCTATAGAGGAGCCACAGCCAAAAGTAGAAGCCCCGCAGACATCCCTCAGGAGGAGGAGCTACATCCGGGAGCCGAGGTAAGGAGGAGGAGCAACAGCCGGGAGGGGAGAACCAACCGCCGCGGAGGAGGAGCTACAGCCCGGGGAGAGGAGCCGACAGCCACGACAAGAGAGACACTTGTACTGCAGGTATGGAGATTGTATATTTAGGCGCAGGCGCCATCTAGTGGCCGCTAGGAGCAGTTTTATGGCTGCTCCAGTGGTTGTGTAGGGCTCCCGGGGATTGAGGTGTTAATCAGATCTTGTAGCAGGTGCATTATATGCTGAGGGGTTTATCTGCCCCCCCCCCCAGCTGTAATATCTATATCACAATTATGTGTAGTATGTGAGGAAATCAGGTGTAATATTAGGGGGGCGCTGTGATTGGCTGCTAGAGGTAACAATGGTCTTTGTTATAGACAGTTTAGTGACGGCCGGGGGAAGTATTACATGTATGTTACTATCTATGTGCACATCTATCTGCTGTCATGTATGTAATAATAATATAGTGCAGCACTTCTACTGTAACTACAAGCACTTTCTACTCTAATTGTGGAGATTTCACTAGTAAAGTCTGAGATGCTATTAGAATATTATATTATTATCGTTATATAAGTAAATTATATATGTAAATTTCATGTGATACAAGTGGTACAATGTATGGAATATGACTTGTATGTATTACATATCAGATGGTTCAAATATTGGGGTTCAATAGGGTTTATGGAAAATGTTGTAACATGAATTAACAATATAATAATGTGCGATTATGTTATGGTCCAAATATCTGTGTCCTGTATTATTATTATTATTATTATTATTATTATGTGTGTGTGTATATATATATTCTGGTCTTTGTTGCTATATTTCCCTTTGGAATAACTGGGCCTTCATCCAGTATAATGTTTTCAAGATGGCGGCCATTTTCCAGAGATAACTAAAATATACTCCCCCCCCCCCCCCCTATAACTTGCTGGGGCTGCTGTGCCCTCTGCTCTGGGGTATTGTCTTGATGCTGCCAGAGATCTATTGTATAATATATTATATGATCTGGAGTTTGCATTACTCCTGGATGCCAGGTATGAGGATGTAATATAAATTGTCTGGTTGGAGGACGGTGTGACGTTTGCTGCTCCTGTCATTATAATTTACTTTCTTATTGATGATTTGTTGTAGGGTCTGTATTTTAAAGGGGTTTTCCACTTTCAGCAAATAATTGATATCGTTTGTGTAAGGAAAAATGTTTCAATATTCCTTTGTACTAATAACATTGACAGTAATTTTGGTAAACGCATGGATTGTGTCAGAATGCGCATGTACCTCGGCCTCTTTTTGGCGCATGTGTTTGCAGTGCACTACATAGAGCTGTGTAATGTACCATGTGCCAGGGGTAAGTGGACCTGCTTGGCTGTAGGTTATCCATAAGGGAATTGCCCACAACCAAGACAATTGTCACCCGTAAGAAAAAACGGAGCAATCTGCATGCGCCTGGCGTCTGTTTATCTCAGGTTCTCATGGACTGTTGTCATAGTGATCTGTGACAGAAGGATCCGGTACTAACACACCGGCCCAGATGTATTACTCCTCCTGTCCAGTATTCAGGCCTAGTTTACACGTAAATACATAAATTGCGTGCACGTGTATTTATAAAGCGTTTCCGCCAGTATCCTGTCGCCACTGCGCTACGATATTTCTGCCATAATTTTAGCGCATGCCCATTAAACTGCGTGCACCAGAAAAAACTATTTTACTTTTCTTTGTGAGGCCTGGAATCTGTTGTATTCACCAAAAGAAAAAAATGGTGGCCACTCCCAGAGCAGTACCGGGGGATCCGGCGCCAGATTAATGAGGACCCGCCACCAGTTGTGATGGATCTGGCGCCCCCTGCACACGCCACAGGCAAACTGCACATAGTACAGACTGCACCAGTTATATGCATTTATGGTGCTGTATTCTGGTTATCAGCACTTTTTATTTTTGTTTTCATGCTTGTTTAACCCTTTCTGTACCCTGATGTAATGTTACGTAATAAGGTTCGGGTAGTTACCGCACCATGATGTACAGTTACATCATGGTGCTGAGCCCGGGTAATCACCACAGAAACCCGGCAGTAACTATCGCGATTCTGGCTGTTTAACCCTATATAGGCTGCGGTCATGGTGACTGCGGTGTCCATGGGGTATTACCGGGACGATCTGCACCCTTTGTGCAGGGCACGGCTGTGACTATTGTCGCTATGGCAGCCCTCAGGCCTGATGAAGGCTTTCAGCATGATATAAAAGTGCTGCTGTCCATAGGATGACTATGTCATATGCTGCAATATATTATCATAGCAAAGAATCTTAAAAAACATTACATTTGGCTGTAACACATGCATCTTCAGCACATCAGAACAGCTAAGAGGAGATTTGCCTAATTACATAACTGTTAACATTGCGTTTACAAAACACAATGCTAACACAATGTTATCACATGCAGTAACACAAAGTAAACACATTTGTTTGTTAATGCTTGTGTTTGTTAACACTATGTTAACAAACACATTAACACGTGTAATATTGCGTTAACACATGCACTTTGTAAACCAATGTTAACAGCGATGTAATCTTAAAAGGATAGATTTCTGTTGGGACTGCCCTTGTAAGCGCAGAAGTCAATAATCTGGGGCACAGGCATTACCCCTAGGGATTACTAGGGATTACATGCTGCATATCTGCCTGTGTTATCTCCAGCCATAATTCAACCTTATTCACCAACTGGTAATAAGAAAGTTTGGGGTAAGACTGTTTACATTATTTATTGGACATTGGGGCACATTTACTAAGCACTATGCATATTTACACATTTACTATGCACCAGTTTTTTTCAGACTTTGCCGGTTAGTTGAGGTGTAACTGCTTGTACATGTATCTAAGAAGTGCCTGCACGAAACCGTTTTGTGGCGCGGCTGCACTATGCTTCACGCAAATTGCAAATTTCTGCATTGCAGGGGGCGTTCCGGTGCTCAGTCGCGCTGTGCGCCTCATTTTTCATGCAGTATCCAACAGAATTTTGTTAAATTAGAAAAGTTTGCTATCTGTTAGGCTATATTAACACTGCCGTGGGCCGCCGTACCGTAGCACAGCGGGCACATGGCAGCGCGCGGAGAGAGGCGCACAGCGCCATAACACGAGAAAAGAAAGGAAATGTCCTATCTTTTTCCCGGGTACGGAGCGGTATGGTACTGCACGTGTGTGGCTACTTACCGCTCACGTAGAGCGCCGTGCGCCCATTGCCGTCTATGGGGGACGTATATACGTCGGCCGTATAAACGTCTCCCTTGTGGCAGTGTGAATATAGTCTTAGGGAGAAGAAAATTGCCAAGAATCTTTGGGTGCCAGGGAAGACAGGCACTTAATGGACAAGGAGGACCCTGGCGTTTTGTGCAACCATTGGATCGTGGGATGAGTCTTTGACCGCTCTGGATTACCCAAAGGCAGACGGTCAGGAGTTCTGGAACATCAGATGGTTTAAAGGTAGGCAGATATATTCTTTAAACCATATTTAAGCCCAATGCTTTTCCTTTGCATCATCAATGTGGTCCAGAAATGGAAGACATGTGTCATTTATTCTTTACTGGATCACAACATTTGACCTGATGCCAGGGAAACAAAGGGCTATCGTTTATTTTCATTTTTTCGATTGTCGCTTTTTTTGAACCATCAGGCGGACTTTGGAGAGGATGCGGCCAGCTGTAAGGGGACGGAGGAGGCTGGATGTTTTTAACATCATGTGTGCAATCTATGAAGGTTGCACACATGATGTTAAATAAATTTTTTAAAGCCTGATGGTCCAAAATATCTACTGCTTAGTGACCCTTTGTGTCGCGGTCACACAGACTTTCGTATTGGCGTTGCACACCAGTTTCTTGCTCTTGCTGTGAGCAAGAAACAGGTCATATCTCTAAGGAAGAAGAAAATTGCCAAGACTCTTTGGGTGCCAAAGAAGACAGGCACTTAATGGACAAGGAGGACCCTGGCGTTTTGTGCAACCATTGGATCGTGGGATGAGTCTTTGAGCGCTCTGGATGACCCAAAGGCAGACGGTCAGGAGTTCTGGAACATCAGATGGTTTAAAGGTAGGCAGATAAATTCTTTAAACCATATTTATGCCCATTGCTTTTTTCTCTTGCATCATCAATGTGGTCCAGAAATGGAAGACATGTGTCATTTATTCTTTACTGGATCACAACATTTGACCTGATGCCAGGGAAACAAAGGGCTATCGTTTATTTTTGTTTTTCGATTGTCGCTTTTTTTGAACCATCGGGCGAACTTTGGAGAGGTTACGGCCAGCTGTAAGGGGACGGAGGAGGCTGGATGTTTTTAACATCATGTGTGCAATCTATGAAGGTTGCACACTTGATGTTAAATTATTTTTTTAAAGCCTGATGGTCCAAAATATCTACTGCTTAGTGACCCTTTGAGTCGCGGTCACACTGACTTTCGTATTGGCGTTGCACACCAGTTTCTTGCTCTTGCTGTGAGCAAGAAACAGGTCATATCTCTAAGGAAGAAGAAAATTGCCAAGACTCTTTGGGTGCCAAAGAAGACAGGCACTTAATGGACAAGGAGGACCCTGGCGTTTTGTGCAACCATTGGATCATGGGATGAGTCTTTGAGCGCTCTGGATAACCCAAAGGCAGACGGTCAGGAGTTCTGGAACATCAGATGGTTTAAAGGTAGGCAGATAAATTCTTTAAACAACATTTATGCCCATTGCTTTTTTCTCTTGCATCATCAATGTGATCCAGAAATGGAAGACGCGTCATTTATTCTTTACTGGATCACAACATTTGACCTGATGCTAGGGAAACAAAGGGCTATCGTTTATTTTTGTTTTTCGATTGTCGCTTTTTTTGAACCATCAGGCGGACTTTGGAGAGGATACGGACAGCTGTAAGGGGACGGAGGAGGCTGGATGTTTTTAACTTCATGTGTGCAATCTATAAAGGTTGCATATATGATGTTAAATTAATTTTTTAAAGCCTGATGGTCCAAAATATCTACTGCTTAGTGACCCTTTGTGTCAAGGTCACAGAGACTTTTCGTATTGGCGTTGCACACCAGTTTCTTGCTCTTGCTGTGAGCAAGAAACAGGTCATATCTCTTAGGAAGAAGAAAATTGCCAAGACTCTTTGGGTGCCAAAGAAGACAGGCACTTAATGGACAAGGAGGACCCTGGCGTTTTGTGCAACCATTGGATCGTGGGATGAGTCTTTGAGCGCTCTGGATGACCCTAAAGCAAACGGTCAGAAGTTCTGGAACATCAGATGGTTTAAAGGTAGGCAGATAAATTCTTTAAACAATATTTATGCCCATTGCTTTTTTCTCTTGCATCATCAATGTGATCCAGAAATGGAAGACGCGTCATTTATTCTTTACTGGATCACAACATTTGACCTGATGCCAGGGAAACAAAGGGCTATCGTTTATTTTTGTTTTTCGATTATCGCTTTTTTTGAACCATCAGGCAGACTTTGGAGAGGATACGGCCAGCTGTAAGGGGACGGAGGAGGCTGGATGTTTTTAACATCATGTGTGCAATCTATAAAGGTTGCATATATGATGTTAAATTATTTTTTTAAAGCCTGATGGTCCAAAATATCTACTGCTTAGTGACCCTTTGTGTTGCGGTCACACAAACTTTCGTATTGGCGTTGCACACCAGTTTCTTGCTCTTGCTGTGAGCAAGAAACAGGTCATATCTCTAAGGAAGAAGAAAATTGCCAAGACTCTTTGGGTGCCAAAGAAGACAGGCACTTAATGGACAAGGAGGACCCTGGCGTTTTGTGCAACCATTGGATCATGGGATGAGTCTTTGAGCGCTCTGGATAACCCAAAGGCAGACGGTCAGGAGTTCTGGAACATCAGATGGTTTAAAGGTAGGCAGATAAATTCTTTAAACAATATTTATGCCCATTGCTTTTTTCTCTTGCATCATCAATGTGATCCAGAAATGGAAGACGCGTCATTTATTCTTTACTGGATCACAACATTTGACCTGATGCCAGGGAAACAAAGGGCTAACGTTTATTTTTGTTTTTCGATTGTCGCTTTTTTTTTAACCATCAGGCGGACTTTGGAGAGGATACGGCCAGCTGTAAGGGGACGGAGGAGGCTGGATGTTTTTAACATCATGTGTGCAATCTATGAAGGTTGCACACTTGATGTTAAATACATTTTTTAAAGCCTGATGTTCCAAAATATTTACTGCTTAGTGACCCTTTGTGTCACGGTCACACTGACTTTCGTATTGGCGTTGCACACCAGTTTCTTGCTCTTGCTGTGAGCAAGAAACAGGTCATATCTCTAAGGAAGAAGAAAATTGCCAAGACTCTTTGGGTGCCAAAGAAGACAGGCACTTAATGGACAAGGAGGACCCTGGCGTTTTGTGCAACCATTGGATCGTGGGATGAGTCTTTGAGTTCTGGAACATCAGATGGTTTAAAGGTAGGCAAATATATTATTTAAACCATATTTAAGCCCATTGCTTTTCCTTTGCATCATCAATGTGGTCCAGAAATGGAAGACATGTGTCATTTATTCTTTACTGGATCACAACATTTGACCTGATGCCAGGGAAACAAAGGGCTATCGTTTATTTTTGTTTTTCGATTGTCGCTTTTTTTGAACCATCAGGCGGACTTTGGAGAGGATACGGACAGCTGTAAGGGGACGGAGGAGGCTGGATGTTTTTAACATCATGTGTGCAATCTATAAAGGTTGCATATATGATGTTAAATTAATTTTTTAAAGCCTGATGGTCCAAAGTATCTACTGCTTAGTGACCCTTTGTGTCAAGGTCACAGAGACTTTTCGTATTGGCGTTGCACACCAGTTTCTTGCTCTTGCTGTGAGCAAGAAACAGGTCATATCTCTTAGGAAGAAGAAAATTGCCAAGACTCTTTGGGTGCCAAAGAAGACAGGCACGAAATGGACAAGGAGGACCCTGGCGTTTTGTGCAACCATTGGATCGTGGGATGAGTCTTTGAGCGCTCTGGATGACCCAAAGGCAGACGGTCAGGAGTTCTGGAACATCAGATGGTTTAAAGGTAGGCAGATAAATTCTTTAATCCATATTTAAGCCCATTGCTTTTCCCTTGCCTCATCAATGTGGTCCAGAAATGGAAGACATGTGTCATTTATTCTTTACTGGATCACAACATTTGACCTGATGCCAGGGAAACAAAGGGCTATCGTTTATTTTTGTTTTTCGATTGTCGCTTTTTTTTTTAACCATCAGGCGGACTTTGGAGAGGATACGGCCAGCTGTAAGGGGATGGAGGAGGCTGGATGTTTTTAACATCATGTGTGCAATCTATGAAGGTTGCACACTTGATGTTAAATTAATTTTTTAAAGCCTGATGGTCCAAAGTATCTACTGCTTAGTGACCCTTTGTGTCAAGGTCACAGAGACTTTTCGTATTGGCGTTGCACACCAGTTTCTTGCTCTTGCTGTGAGCAAGAAACAGGTCATATCTCTAAGGAAGAAGAAAATTGCCAAGACTCTTTGGGTGCCAAAAAAGACAGGCACTTAATGGACAAGGAGGACCCTGGCGTTTTGTGCAACCATTTGATCGTTGGATGAGTCTTTGAGCGCTCTGGATGACCCAAAGGCAGACGGTCAGAAGTTCTGGAACATCAGATGGTTTAAAGGTAGGCAGATATATTCTTTAAACCATATTTAAGCCCATTGCTTTTCATTTGCATCATCAATGTGATCCAGAAATGGAAGACATGTGTCATTTATTCTTTACTGGATCACAACATTTGACCTGATGCCAGGGAAACAAAGGGCTATCATCTATTTTCGTTTTTCGATTGTCGTTTTTTTTGAACCATCAGGCGGACTTTGGAGAGGATACGGCCAGCTGTAAGGGGACGGAGGAGGCTGGATGTTTTTAACATCATGTGTGCAATCTATGAAGGTTGCACACATGATGTTAAATAAATTTTTTAAAGCCTGATGGTCCAAAATATCTACTGCTTGTGACCCTTTGTGTCACGGTCACAGAGACTTTTCGTATTGGCGTTGCACACCAGTTTCTTGCTCTTGCTTTGAGCAAGAAACAGGTCATATCTCTTAGGAAGAAGAAAATTGCCAAGACTCTTTGGGTGCCAAAGAAGACAGGCACTTAATGGACAAGGAGGACCCTGGCGTTTTGTGCAACCATTGGATCGTGGGATGAGTCTTTCAGCGCTTTGGATGACCCAAAGGCAGACGGTCAGGAGTTCTGGAACATCAGATGGTTTAAAGGTAGGCAGATATATTCTTTAAACCATATTTAAGCCCATTGCTTTTCCTTTGCATCATCAATGTGGTCCAGAAATGGAAGACATGTGTCATTTATTCTTTACTGGATCACAACATTTGACCTGATGCCAGGGAAACAAAGGGCTATCATTTATTTTCATTTTTCGATTGTCGTTTTTTTTTTTGAACCATCAGGCGGACTTTGGAGAGGATACGGCCAGCTGTAAGGGGACGGAGGAGGCGGGATGTTTTTAACATCATGTGTGCAATCTATGAAGGTTGCACACATGATGTTAAATAAATTTTTTAAAGCCTGATGGTCCAAAATATCTACTGCTTGTGACCCTTTGTGTCACGGTCACAGAGACTTTTCGTATTGGCGTTGCACACCAGTTTCTTGCTCTTGCTTTGAGCAAGAAACAGGTCATATCTCTTAGGAAGAAGAAAATTGCCAAGACTCTTTGGGTGCCAAAGAAGACACTTAATGGACAAGGAGGACCCTGGCGTTTTGTGCAACCATTGGATCGTGGGATGAGTCTTTGAGCGCTCTGGATGACCCTAAAGCAAACGGTCAGGAGTTCTGGAACATCAGATGGTTTAAAGGTAGGCAGATATATTCTTTAAACCATATTTAAACCCATTGCTTTTCCTTTGCATCATCAATGTGGTCCAGAAATGGAAGACATGTGTCATTTATTCTTTACTGGATCACAACATTTGACCTGATGCCAGGGAAACAAAGTGCTATAGTTTATTTTTGTTTTTCGATTGTCGCTTTTTTTGAACCATCAGGTGGACTTTGGAGAGGATACGGCCAGCTGTAAGGGGATGGAGGAGGCTGGATGTTTTTAACATCATGTGTGCAATCTATGAAGGTTGCACACTTGATGTTAAATTATTTTTTTAAAGCCTGATGGTCCAAAATATCTACTGCTTAGTGACCCTTTGTGTTGCGGTCACACAGACTTTCGTATTGGCGTTGCACACCAGTTTCTTGCTCTTGCTGTGAGCAAGAAACAGGTCATATCTCTAAGGAAGAAGAAAATTGCCAGGACTCTTTGGGTGCCAAAGAAGACAGGCACTTCATGGACAAGGAGGACCCTGGCGTTTTGTGCAACCATTGGATCATGGGATGAGTCTTTGAGCGCTCTGGATGACCCAAAGGCAGACGGTCAGGAGTTCTGGAACATCAGATGGTTTAAAGGTAGGCAGATATATTCTTTAATCCATATTTAAGCCCATAGCTTTTCCCTTGCATCATCAATGTGGTCCAGAAATGGAAGACGTGTGTCATTTATTCTTTACTGGATCACAACATTTGACCTGATGCCAGGGAAACAAAGGGCTATCGTTTATTTTTGTTTTTCGATTGTCGCTTTTTTTGAACCATCAGGAGGACTTTGGAGAGGATACGGCCAGCTGTAAGGGGACGGAGGAGGCTGGATGTTTTTAACATCATGTGTGCAATCTATAAAGGTTGCACATATGATGTTAAATTAATTTTTTAAAGCCTGATGGTCCAAAATATCTACTGCTTAGTGACCCCTTGTGTTGCGGTCACACAGACTTTTCGTATTGGCGTTGCACACCAGTTTCTTGCTCTTGCTGTGAGCAAGAAACAGGTCATATCTCTAAGGAAGAAGAAAATTGCCAAGACTCTTTGGGTGCCAAAGAAGACAGGCACTTAATGGACAAGGAGGACCCTGGCGTTTTGTGCAACCATTGGATCATGGGATGAGTCTTTGAGCGCTCTGGATAACCCAAAGGCAGACGGTCAGGAGTTCTGGAACATCAGATGGTTTAAAGGTAGGCAGATAAATTCTTTAAACAATATTTATGCCCATTGCTTTTTTCTCTTACATCATCAATGTGGTCCAGAAATGGAAGACATGTGTCATTTATTCTTTACTGGATCACAACATTTGACCTAATGCCAGGGAAACAAAGGGCTATCGTTTATTTTTGTTTTTCGATTATCGCTTTTTTTGAACCATCAGGCAGACTTTGGAGAGGATACGGCCAGCTGTAAGGGGACGGAGGAGGCTGGATGTTTTTAACATCATGTGTGCAATCTATAAAGGTTGCATATATGATGTTAAATTAATTTTTTAAAGCCTGATGGTCCAAAATATCTACTGCTTAGTGACCCTTTGTGTCACGGTCACAGAGACTTTTCGTATTGGCGTTGCACACCAGTTTCTTGCTCTTGCTTTGAGCAAGAAACAGGTCATATCTCTAAGGAAGAAGAAAATTGGCAAGACTCTTTGGGTGCCAAAGAAGACAGGCACGAAATGGACAAGGAGGACCCTGGCGTTTTGTGCAACCATTGGATCGTGGGATGAGTCTTTGAGCGCTCTGGATGACCCTAAAGCAAACGGTCAGGAGTTCTGAAACATCTGATGGTTTAAAGGTAGGCAGATATATTCTTTAAACCATATTTAAACCCATTGCTTTTCCTTTGCATCATAAATGTGGTCCAGAAATGGAAGACATGTGTCATTTATTCTTTACTGGATCACAACATTTGACCTGATGCCAGGGAAACAAAGGGCTATAGTTTATTTTTGTTTTTCGATTGTCGCTTTTTTTGAACCATCAGGCGAACTTTGGAGAGGATACGGCCAGCTGTAAGGGGACGGAGGAGGCTGGATGTTTTTAACATCATGTGTGCAATCTATGAAGGTTGCACACTTGATGTTAAATTATTTTTTTAAAGCCTGATGGTCCAAAATATCTACTGCTTAGTGACCCTTTGAGTCGCGGTCACACTGACTTTCGTATTGGCGTTGCACACCAGTTTCTTGCTCTTGCTGTGAGCAAGAAACAGGTCATATCTCTAAGGAAGAAGAAAATTGCCAAGACTCTTTGGGTGCCAAAGAAGACAGGCACGAAATGGACAAGGAGGACCCTGGCGTTTTGTGCAACCATTGGATCGTGGGATGAGTCTTTGAGCGCTCTGGATGACCCTAAAGCAAACGGTCAGGAGTTCTGGAACATCAGATGGTTTAAAGGTAGGCAGATATATTCTTTAAACCATATTTAAACCCATTGCTTTTCCTTTGCATCATCAATGTGGTCCAGAAATGGAAGACATGTGTCATTTATTCTTTACTGGATCACAACATTTGACCTGATGCCAGGGAAACAAAGGGCTATCGTTTATTTTTGTTTTTCGATTGTCGCTTTTTTTGAACCATCAGGCGGACTTTGGAGAGGATACGGACAGCTGTAAGGGGACGGAGGAGGCTGGATGTTTTTAACATCATGTGTGCAATCTATAAAGGTTGCATATATTATGTTAAATTAATTTTTTAAAGCCTGATGGTCCAAAATATCTACTGCTTAGTGACCCTTTGTGTCAAGGTCACAGAGACTTTTCGTATTGGCGTTGCACACCAGTTTCTTGCTCTTGCTGTGAGCAAGAAACAGGTCATATCTCTAAGGAAGAAGAAAATTGCCAAGACTCTTTGGGTGCCAAAGAAGACAGGCACTTAATGGACAAGGAGGACCCTGGCGTTTTGTGCAACCATTGGATCGTGGGATGAGTCTTTGAGCGCTCTGGATGACCCAAAGGCAGACGGTCAGGAGTTCTGGAACATTAGATGGTTTAAAGGTAGGCAGATAAATTCTTTAATCCATATTTAAGCCCATTGCTTTTCCCTTGCCTCATCAATGTGGTCCAGAAATGGAAGACATGTGTCATTTATTCTTTACTGGATCACAACATTTGACCTGATGCCAGGGAAACAAAGGGCTATCATTTATTTTTGTTTTTCGATTGTCGCTTTTTTTGAACCATCAGGCGGACTTTGGAGAGGATACGGACAGCTGTAAGGGGACGGAGGAGGCTGGATGTTTTTAACATCATGTGTGCAATCTATAAAGGTTGCATATATGATGTTAAATTAATTTTTTAAAGCCTGATGGTCCAAAATATCTACTGCTTAGTGACCCTTTGTGTCAAGGTCACAGAGACTTTTCGTATTGGCGTTGCACACCAGTTTCTTGCTCTTGCTGTGAGCAAGAAACAGGTCATATCTCTAAGGAAGAAGAAAATTGCCAAGACTCTTTGGGTGCCAAAGAAGACAGGCACTTAATGGACAAGGAGGACCCTGGCGTTTTGTGCAAGCATTGGATCGTGGGATGAGTCTTTGAGCGCTCTGGATGACCCAAAGGCAGACGGTCAGGAGTTCTGGAACATCAGATGGTTTAAAGGTAGGCAGATAAATTCTTTAATCCATATTTAAGCCCATTGCTTTTCCCTTGCCTCATCAATGTGGTCCAGAAATGGAAGACATGTGTCATTTATTCTTTACTGGATCACAACATTTGACCTGATGCCAGGGAAACAAAGGGCTATCGTTTACTTTTGTTTTTCGATTGTCGCTTTTTTTTTTAACCATCAGGCGGACTTTGGAGAGGATACGGCCAGCTGTAAGGGGATGGAGGAGGCTGGATGTTTTTAACATCATGTGTGCAATCTATGAAGGTTGCACACTTGATGTTAAATTAATTTTTTAAAGCCTGATGTTCCAAAATATTTACTGCTTAGTGACCCTTTGTGTCACGGTCACACTGACTTTCGTATTGGCGTTGCACACCAGTTTCTTGCTCTTGCTGTGAGCAAGAAACAGGTCATATCTCTAAGGAAGAAGAAAATTGCCAAGACTCTTTGGGTGCCAAAGAAGACAGGCACTTAATGGACAAGGAGGACCCTGGCGTTTTGTGCAACCATTGGATCGTGGGATGAGTCTTTGAGCACTCTGGATGACCCAAAGGCAGACGGTCAGGAGTTCTGGAACATCAGATGGTTTAAAGGTAGGCAGATATATTCTTTAAACCATATTTAAGCCCATTGCTTTTCCTTTGCATCAACAATGTGGTCCAGAAATGGAAGACATGTGTCATTTATTCTTTACTGGATCACAACATTTGACCTGATGCCAGGGAAACAAAGGGCTATCGTTTATTTTTGTTTTTCGATTGTCGCTTTTTTTGAACCATCAGGCGGACTTTGGAGAGGATACGGACAGCTGTAAGGGGACGGAGGAGGCTGGATGTTTTTATCATCATGTGTGCAATCTATAAAGGTTGCATATATGATGTTAAATTAATTTTTTAAAGCCTGATGGTCCAAAATATCTACTGCTTAGTGACCCTTTGTGTCAAGGTCACAGAGACTTTTCGTATTGGCGTTGCACACCAGTTTCTTGCTCTTGCTGTGAGCAAGAAACAGGTCATATCTCTAAGGAAGAAGAAAATTGCCAAGACTCTTTGGGTGCCAAAGAAGACAGGCACTTAATGGACAAGGAGGACCCTGGCGTTTTGTGCAACCATTGGATCGTGGGATGAGTCTTTGAGCGCTCTGGATGACCCAAAAGCAGACGGTCAGGAGTTCTGGAACATCAGATGGTTTAAAGGTAGGCAGATATATTCTTTAAACCATATTTAAACCCATTGCTTTTTCTTTGCATCATCAATGTGGTCCAGAAATGGAAGACATGTGTCATTTATTCTTTACTGGATCACAACATTTGACCTGATGCCAGGGAAACAAAGGGCTATCGTTTATTTTTGTTTTTCGATTGTCGCTTTTTTTGAACCATCAGGCGAACTTTGGAGAGGATACGGCCAGCTGTAAGGGGACGGAGGAGGCTGGATGTTTTTAACATCATGTGTGCAATCTATGAAGGTTGCACACTTGATGTTAAATTATTTTTTTAAAGCCTGATGGTCCAAAATATCTACTGCTTAGTGACCCTTTGAGTCGCGGTCACACTGACTTTCGTATTGGCGTTGCACACCAGTTTCTTGCTCTTGCTTTGAGCAAGAAACAGGTCATATCTCTTAGGAAGAAGAAAATTGCCAAGACTCTTTGGGTGCCAAAGAAGACAGGCACTTAATGGACAAGGAGGACCCTGGCGTTTTTTGCAACCATTGGATCATGGGATGAGTCTTTGAGCGCTCTGGATGACCCAAAGGCAGATGGTCAGGAGTTCTGGAACATCAGATGGTTTAAAGGTAGGCAGATATATTCTTTAAACAATATTTATGCCCATTGCTTTTTTCTCTTGCATCATCAATGTGATCCAGAAATGGAAGACATGTGTCATTTATTCTTTACTGGATCACAACATTTGACCTGATGCCAGGGAAACAAAGGGCTATCGTTTATTTTTGTTTTTCGATTGTCGCTTTTTTTGAACCATCAGGCGGACTTTGGAGAGGATACGGACAGCTGTAAGGGGACGGAGGAGGCTGGATGTTTTTAACATCATGTGTGCAATCTAAAAAGTTTGCATATATGATGTTAAATTAATTTTTTAAAGCCTGATGGTCCAAAATATCTACTGCTTAGTGACCCTTTGTGTCAAGGTCACAGAGACTTTTCGTATTGGCGTTGCACACCAGTTTCTTGCTCTTGCTGTGAGCAAGAAACAGGTCATATCTCTAAGGAAGAAGAAAATTGCCAAGACTCTTTGGGTGCCAAAAAAGACAGGCACTTAATGGACAAGGAGGACCCTGGAGTTTTGTGCAACCATTGGATCGTGGGATGAGTCTTTGAGCGCTCTGGATGACCCAAAGGCAGACGGTCAGGAGTTCTGGAACATCAGATGGTTTAAAGGTAGGCAGATATATTCTTTAAACCATATTTAAGCCCATTGCTTTTCATTTGCATCATCAATGTGATCCAGAAATGGAAGACATGTGTCATTTATTCTTTACTGGATTACAACATTTGACCTGATGCCAGGGAAACAAAGGGCTATCATCTATTTTCGTTTTTCGATTGTCGTTTTTTTTGAACCATCAGGCGGACTTTGGAGAGGATATGGCCAGCTGTAAGGGGACGGAGGAGGCTGGATGTTTTTAACATCATGTGTGCAATCTATGAAGGTTGCACACTTGATGTTAAATTATTTTTTTAAAGCCTGATGGTCCAAAATATCTACTGCTTAGTGACCCTTTGTGTTGCGGTCACACAGACTTTCGTATTGGCGTTGCACACCAGTTTCTTGCTCTTGCTGTGAGCAAGAAACAGGTCATATCTCTAAGGAAGAAGAAAATTGCCAAGACTCTTTGGGTGCCAAAGAAGACAGGCACTTAATGGACAAGGAGGACCCTGGCGTTTTGTGCAACCATTGGATCATGGGATGAGTCTTTGAGCGCTCTGGATGACCCAAAGGCAGACGGTCAGGAGTTCTGGAACATCAGATGGTTTAAAGGTAGGCAGATATATTCTTTAATCCATATTTAAGCCCATAGCTTTTCCCTTGCATCATCAATGTGGTCCAGAAATGGAAGACATGTGTCATTTATTCTTTACTGGATCACAACATTTGACCTGATGCCAGGGAAACAAAGGGCTATCGTTTATTTTTGTTTTTCGATTGTCGCTTTTTTTGAACCATCAGGAGGACTTTGGAGAGGATACGGCCAGCTGTAAGGGGACGGAGGAGGCTGGATGTTTTTAACATCATGTGTGCAATCTATAAAGGTTGCACATATGATGTTAAATTAATTTTTTAAAGCCTGATGGTCCAAAATATCTACTGCTTAGTGACACCTTGTGTTGCGGTCACACAGACTTTTCGTATTGGCGTTGCACACCAGTTTCTTGCTCTTGCTGTGAGCAAGAAACAGGTCATATCTCTAAGGAAGAAGAAAATTGCCAAGACTCTTTGGGTGCCAAAGAAGACAGGCACTTAATGGACAAGGAGGACCCTGGCGTTTTGTGCAACCATTGGATCGTGGGATGAGTCTTTGAGCGCTCTGGATGACCCAAAAGCAGACGGTCAGGAGTTCTGGAACATCAGATGGTTTAAAGGTAGGCAGATATATTCTTTAAACCATATTTAAACCCATTGCTTTTTCTTTGCATCATCAAAGTGGTCCAGAAATGGAAGACGCGTCATTTATTCTTTACTGGATCACAACATTTGACCTGATGCCAGAGAAACAAAGGGCTAACGTTTATTTTTGTTTTTCGATTATCGCTTTTTTTGAACCATCAGGCGAACTTTGGAGAGGATACGGCCAGCTGTAAGGGGACGGAGGAGGCTGGATGTTTTTAACATCATGTGTGCAATCTATGAAGGTTGCACACATGATGTAAAATACATTTTTTAAAGCCTGATGGTCCAAAATATCTACTGCTTGTGACCCTTTGTGTCACGGTCACAGAGACTTTTCGTATTGGCTTTGCACACCAGTTTCTTGCTCTTGCTTTGAGCAAGAAACAGGTCATATCTCTTAGGAAGAAGAAAATTGCCAAGACTCTTTGGGTGCCAAAGAAGACAGGCACTTAATGGACAAGGAGGACCCTGGCGTTTTGTGCAACCATTGGATCGTGGGATGAGTCTTTGAGCGCTCTGGATGACCCAAAGGCAGACGGTCAGGAGTTCTGGAACATCAGATGGTTTAAAGGTAGGCAGATATATTCTTTAAACCATATTTAAGCCCATTGCTTTTCCTTTGCATCATCAATGTGGTCCAGAAATGGAAGACATGTGTCATTTATTCCTTACTGGATCACAACATTTGACCTGATGCCAGGGAAACAAAGGGCTATCGTTTATTTTTGTTTTTCGATTGTCGCTTTTTTTGAACTATCAGACGAACTTTGGAGAGGATATGGCCAGCTGTAAGGGGATGGAGGAGGCTGGATGTTTTTAACATCATGTGTGCAATCTATGAAGGTTGCACACATGATGTTAAATAAATTTTTTAAAGCCTGATGGTCCAAAATATCTACTGCTTGTGACCCTTTGTGTCACGGTCACACTGACTTTCGTATTGGCGTTGCACACCAGTTTCTTGCTCTTGCCCGGAGCAAGAAACAGGTCATATCTCTAAGGAAGAAGAAATTTGCCAAGACTCTTTGGGTGCCAAAGAAGACAGGCACTTAATGGACAAGGAGGACCCTGGCGTTTTGTGCAACCATTGGATCATGGGATGAGTTTTTGAGCGCTCTGGATGACCCAAAGGCAGACGGTCAGAAGTTCTGGAAAATCAGATGGTTTAAAGTTAGGCAGATATATTCTTTAAACCATATTCAAGCCCAATGCTTTTCCTTGGCATCATCAATGTGGTCCAGAAATGGAAGACATGTGTCATTTATTCTTTACTGGATCACAACATTTGACCTGATGCCAGGGAAACAAAGGGCTATCATTTATTTTCATTTTTTCGATTGTCGTTTTTTTTGAACCATCAGGCAGACTTTGGAGAGGATACGGCCAGCTGTAAGGGGACGGAGGAGGCTGGATGTTTTTAACATCATGTGTGCAATCTATGAAGGTTGCACACTTGATGTTAAATTATTTTTTTAAAGCCTGATGGTCCAAAATATCTACTGCTTAGTGACCCTTTGAGTCGCGGTCACACTGACTTTCGTATTGGCGTTGCACACCAGTTTCTTGCTCTTGCTGTGAGCAAGAAACAGGTCATATCTCTAAGAAAGAAGAAAATTGCCAAGACTCTTTGGGTGCCAAAGAAGACAGGCACTTAATGGACAAGGAGGACCCTGGCGTTTTGTGCAACCATTGGATCGTGGGATGAGTCTTTGAGCGCTCTGGATGACCCAAAAGCAGACGGTCAGGAGTTCTGGAACATCAAATGGTTTAAAGGTAGGCAGATATATTCTTTAATCCATATTTAAGCCCATTGCTTTTCCTTTGCATCATCAATGTGGTCCAGAAATGGAAGACATGTGTCATTTATTCTTTACTGGATCACAACATTTGACCTGATGCCAGGGAAACAAAGGGCTATCATTTATTTTTGTTTTTCGATTGTCGTTTTTTTTGAGCCATCAGGCGGACTTTGGAGAGGATACGGCCAGCTGTATGGGGACGGAGGAGGCTGGATGTTTTTAACATCATGTGTGCAATCTATGAAGGTTGCACACTTGATGTTAAATTATTTTTTTAAAGCCTGATGGTCCAAAATATTTACTGCTTAGTGACCCTTTGTGTCATGGTCACACTGACATTCGTATTAGCGTTGCACACCAGTTTCTTGCTCTTGCTGTGAGCAAGAAACAGGTCATATCTCTAAGGAAGAAGAAAATTGCCAAGAATCTTTGGGTGCCAAAGAAGACAGGAACTTAATGGACAAGGAGGACCCTGGCATTTTGTGCAACCATTGGATCGTGGGATGAGTCTTTGAGCGCTCTGGATGACCCAAAGGCAGACGGTCAGGAGTTCTGCAACATCAGATGGTTTAAAGGTAGGCAGATATATACTTTAATCCATATTTAAGCCCATTGCTTTTCCCTTGCATCATCAATGTGGTCCAGAAATGGAAGACATGTGTCATTTATTCTTTACTGGATCACAACATTTGACCTGATGCCAGGGAAACAAAGAGCTATCATTTATTTTCGTTTTTCGATTGTCGTTTTCTTTGAACCATCAGGCGAACTTTGCAGAGGATACGGCCAGCTGTTAGGGGATGGAGGAGGCTGGATGTTTTTAACATCATGTGTGCAATCTATGAAGGTTGCACACTTGATGTTAAATTATTTTTTTAAAGCCTGATAGTCCAAAATATCTACTGCTTAGTGACCCTTTATGTCGCGGTCACACAGACTTTGGTATTGGCGTTGCACACCAGTTTCTTGCTCTTGCTGTGAGCAAGAAACAGGTCATATCTCTAAGGAAGAAGAAAATTGCCAAGAATCTTTGGGTGCCAAAGAAGACAGGCACTTAATGGACAAGGAGGACCCTGGCGTTTTGTGCAACCATTGGATCGTAGGATGAGTCTTTGAGCGCTCTGGATGACCCAAAGGCAGAAGGTCAGGAGTTCTGGAACATCAGATGGTTTAAAGGTAGGCAGATATATTCTTTAAACCATATTTAAGCCCATTGCTTTTCCTTTGCATCATCAATGTGGTCCAGAAATGGAAGACATGTGTCATTTATTCTTTACTGGATCACAACATTTGACCTGATGCCAGGGAAACAAAGGGCTATCATTTATTTTCGTTTTTCGATTGTCGTTTTTTTTTGAACCATCAGGCGGACTTTGGAGAGGATACGGCCAGCTGTTAGGGGACGGAGGAGGCTGGATGTTTTTAACATCATGTGTGCAATCTATGAAGGTTGCACACTTGATGTAAAATTATTTTTTTAAAGCCTGATGGTACAAAATATCAACTGCTTAGTGACCCTTTGTGTCACGGTCACACAGACTTTCGTATTGGCGTTGCACACCAGTTACTTTCTCTTGCTGTGAGCAAGAAACAGGTCATATCTCTAAGGAAGAAGAAAATTGCCAAGACTCTTTGGGTGCCAAAGAAGACAGGCACGAAATGGACAAGGAGGACCCTGGCATTTTGTGCAACCATTGGATCGTGGGATGAGTCTTTGAGCGCTCTGGATGACCCAAAGGCAGACGGTCAGGAGTTCTGGAACATCAGTTGGTTTAAAGGTAGGCAGATATATTCTTTAATCCATATTTAAGCCCATTGCTTTTCCCTTGCATCATCAATGTGGTCCAGAAATGGAAGACATGTGTCATTTATTCTTTACTGGATCACAACATTGGACCTGATGCCAGGGAAACAAAGGGCTATTGTTTATTTTTGTTTTTCGATTGTTGTTTTCTTTGAACCATCAGGCGGACTTTGGAGAGGATACGGCCAGCTGTAAGGGGATGGAGGAGGCTGGATGTTTTTAACATCATGTGTGCAATCTATGCAGGTTGCACACTTGATGTTAAATTGTTTTTTAAAGCCTGATGGTCCAAAAGATCTACCGCATGTGACCCTTTGTGTCATGGTCACACTGACATTCGTATTAGCGTTGCACACCAGTTTCTTGCTCTTGCTGTGAGCAAGAAACAGGTCATTTATCTAAGGAAGAAGAAAATTGCCAAGAATCTTTGGGTGCCAAAGAAGACAGGAACTTAATGGACAAGGAGGACCCTGGCGTTTTGTGCAACCATTGGATCATGAGATGAGTCTTTGAGCGCTCTGGATGACCCAAAGGCAGACGGTCAGGAGTTCTGGAACATCAGAAGGTTTAAAGGTAGGCAGATATATTCTTTAAACCATATTTAAACCCATTGCTTTTCCTTTGCATCATCAATGTGGTCCAGAAATGAAAGACAAGTGTCATTTATTCTTTACTGGATCACAACATTTGACCTGATGCCAGGGAAACAAAGGGCTATCGTTTATTTTTGTTTTTCGATTGTCGCTTTTTTTGAACCATCAGGCGAACTTTGGAGAGGATACGGCCAGCTGTAAGGGGACGGAGGAGGCTGGATGTTTTTAACATCATGTGTGCAATCTATGAAGGTTACACACTTGATGTTAAATTATTTTTTTAAAGCCTGATGGTCCAAAATATCTACTGCTTAGTGACCCTTTGAGTCGCGGTCACACTGACTTTCGTATTGGCGTTGCACACCAGTTTCTTGCTCTTGCTGTGAGCAAGAAACAGGTCATATCTCTAAGAAAGAAGAAAATTGCCAAGACTCTTTGGGTGCCAAAGAAGACAGGCACTTAATGGACAAGGAGGACCCTGGCGTTTTGTGCAACCATTGGATCGTGGGATGAGTCTTTGAGCGCTCTGGATGACCCAAAAGCAGACGGTCAGGAGTTCTGGAACATCAAATGGTTTAAAGGTAGGCAGATATAGTCTTTAATCCATATTTAAGCCCATTGCTTTTCCTTTGCATCATCAATGTGGTCCAGAAATGGAAGACATGTGTCATTTATTCTTTACTGGATCACAACATTTGACCTGATGCCAGGGAAACAAAGGGCTATAGTTTATTTTTGTTTTTCGATTGTCGCTTTTTTTGAACCATCAGGCGAACTTTGGAGAGGATACGGCCAGCTGTAAGGGGACGGAGGAGGCTGGATGTTTTTAACATCATGTGTGCAATCAATGAAGTTTGCACACTTGATGTTAAATTATTTTTTAAAGCCTGATGGTCCAAAATATCTACTGCTTAGTGACCCTTTGTGTCACGGTCACAGAGACTTTTCGTATTGGCGTTGCACACCAGTTTCTTGCTCTTGCTGTGAGCAACAAACAGGTCATATCTCTAAGGAAGAAGAAAATTGCCAAGACTCTTTGGGTGCCAAAGAAGACAGGCACTTAATGGACAAGGAGGACCCTGGCGTTTTGTGCAACCATTGGATCGTGGGATGAGTCTTTGAGCGCTCTGGATGACCCAAAAGCAGACGGTCAGGAGTTCTGGAACATCAAATAGTTTAAAGGTAGGCAGATATATTCTTTAATCCATATTTAAGCCCATTGATTTTCCTTTGCATCATCAATGTGGTCCAGAAATGGAAGACATGTGTCATTTATTCTTTACTGGATCACAATATTTGACCTAAAGCCAGGGAAACAAAAGGCTATCATTTATTTTCGTTCTTCGATTGTCGCTTTTTTTGAACCATCAGGCGAACTTTGGAGAGGATACGGCCAGCTGTAAGGGGACGGAGGAGGCTGGATGTTTTTAACATCATGTGTGCAATCTATGAAGGTTGCACAATTGATGTTAAATTATTTTTTTAAAGCCTGATGGTCCAAAATATTTACTGCTTAGTGACCCTTTGTGTCATGGTCTCACTGACATTCGTATTAGCGTTGCACACCAGTTTCTTGCTCTTGCTGTGAGCAAGAAACAGGTCATATCTCTAAGGAAGAAGAAAATTGCCAAGACTCTTTGGGTGCCAAAGAAGACAGGCACTTAATGGACAAGGAGGACCCTGGCGTTTTGTGCAACCATTGGATCATGGGATGAGTCTTTGAGCGCTCTAGATAACCCAAAGGCAGACGGTCAGGAGTTCTGGAACATCAGATGGTTTAAAGGTAGGCAGATAAATTCTTTAAACAATATTTATGCCCATTGCTTTTTTCTCTTGCATCATCAATGTGATCCAGAAATGGAAGACGCGTCATTTATTCTTTACTGGATCACAACATTTGACCTGATGCCAGGGAAACAAAGGGCTAACGTTTATTTTTGTTTTTCAATTATCGCTTTTTTTGAACCATCAGGCGGACTTTGGAGAGGATACGGCCAGCTGTAAGGGGACGGAGGAGGCTGGATGTTTTTAACATCATGTGTGCAATCTATAAAGGTTGCATATATGATGTTAAATTAATTTTTTAAAGCCTGATGGTCCAAAATATCTACTGCTTAGTGACTCGTTGTGTCACGGTCACAGAGACTTTTCGTATTGGCGTTGCACACCAGTTTCTTGCTCTTGCTGTGAGCAAGAAACAGGTCATATCTCTTAGGAAGAAGAAAATTGCCAAGACTCTTTGGGTGCCAAAGAAGACAGGCACTTAATGGACAAGGAGGACCCTGGCGTTTTGTGCAACCATTGGATCGTGGGATGAGTCTTTGAGTGCTCTGGATGACCCAAAAGCAGACGGTCAGGAGTTCTGGAACATCAGATGGTTTAAAGGTAGGCAGATATATTCTTTAAACCATATTTAAACCCATTGCTTTTTCTTTGCATCATCAATGTGGTCCAGAAATGGAAGACATGTGTCATTTATTCTTTACTGGATCACAATATTTTACCTGATGCCAGGGAAACAAAGGGCTATCATTTATTTTCATTTTTTCGATTGTCGTTTTTTTTGAACCATCAGGCGGACTTTGGAGAGGATACGGCCAGCTGTAAGGGGACGGAGGAGGCTGGATGTTTTTAACATCATGTGTGCAATCTATGAAGGTTGCACACATGATGTTAAATAAATTTTTTAAAGCCTGATGGTCCAAAATATCTACTCCTTAAGACCCTTTGTGTCATGGTCACAGAGACTTTTCGTATTGGCGTTGCACACCAGTTTCTTGCTCTTGCTGTGAGCAAGAAACAGGTCATATCTCTTAGGAAGAAGAAAATTGCCAAGACTCTTTGGGTGCCAAAGAAGACAGGCACTTAATGGACAAGGAGGACACTGGCGTTTTGTGCAACCATTGGATCGTGGGATGAGTCTTTGAGCGCTCTGGATGACCCAAAGGCAGACGGTCAGGAGTTCTGGAACATCAGAAGGTTTAAAGGTAGGCAGATATATTCTTTAAACCATATTTAAACCCATTACTTTTCCTTTGCATCATCAATGTGGTCCAGAAATGAAAGACATGTGTCATTTATTCTTTACTGGATCACAACATTTGACCTGATGCCAGGGAAACAAAGGGCTATCATTTATTTTTGTTTTTCGATTGTCGCTTTTTTTGAACCATCAGGCGAACTTTGGAGAGGATACGGCCAGCTGTAAGGGGACGGAGGAGGCTGGATGTTTTTAACATCATGTGTGCAATCTATGAAGGTTGCACACTTGATGTTAAATTATTTTTTTAAAGCCTGATGGTCCAAAATATCTACTGCTTAGTGACCCTTTGAGTCGCGGTCACACTGACTTTCGTATTGGCGTTGCACACCAGTTTCTTGCTCTTGCTGTGAGCAAGAAACAGGTCATATCTCTAAGAAAGAAGAAAATTGCCAAGACTCTTTGGGTGCCAAAGAAGACAGGCACTTAATGGACAAGGAGGACCCTGGCATTTTGTGCAACCATTGGATCGTGGGATGAGTCTTTGAGCACTCTGGATGACCCAAAGGCAGACGGTCAGGAGTTCTTGAACATCAGATGGTTTAAAGGTAGGCAGATATATACTTTAATTCATATTTAAGCCCATTGCTTTTCCTTTGCATCATCAATGTGGTTCAGAAATGGAAGACATGTGTCATTTATTCTTTACTGGATCACAACATTTGACCTGATGCCAGGGAAACAAAGGGCTATCATTTATTTTCGTTTTTCGATTGTCGTTTTTTTTTTGAACCATCAGGCGGACTTTGGATAGAATACGGCCAGCTGTAAGGGGATGGAGGAGGCTGGATGTTTTTAACATCATGTGTGCAATCAATGAAGGTTGCACACTTGATGTTAAATTATTTTTTTAAAGCCTGATGGTCCAAAATATTTACTGCTTAGTGACCCTTTGTGTCATGGTCACACTGACATTCGTATTGGCGTGGACACCAGTTTCTTGCTCTTGCTGTGAGCAAGAAACAGGTCATATCTCTTAGGAAGAAGAAAATTGCCAAGACTCTTTGGGTGCCAAAGAAGACAGGCACTTAATGGACAAGGAGGACCCTGGCGTTTTGTGAAACCATTGGATCGTGGGATGAGTCTTTGAGCGCTCTGGATGACCCAAAGGCAGACGGTCAGGAGTTCTGGAACATCAGATGTTTTACAGGTATGCAGATATATTCTTTAAAACATATTTAAGCCCAATGCTTTTCCTTTGCATCATCAATGTGATCCAGAAATGGAAGACATGTGTCATTTATTCTTTACTGGATCACAACATTTGACCTGATGCCAGGGAAACAAAGGGCTATCGTTTATTTTTGTTTTTCGATTGTAGCTTTTTTTGAACCATCAGGCGGACTTTGGAGAGGATACGGCCAGCTGTTAGGGGATGGAGGAGGCTGGATGTTTTTAACATCATGTGTGCAATCTATGAAGGTTGCACACTTGATGTTAAATTATTTTTTTAAAGCCTGATAGTCCAAAATATCTACTGCTTAGTGACCCTTTATGTCGCGGTCACACAGACTTTGGTATTGGCGTTGCACACCAGTTTCTTGCTCTTGCTGTGAGCAAGAAACAGGTCATATCTCTAAGGAAGAAGAAAATTGCCAAGAATCTTTGGGTGCCAAAGAAGACAGGCACTTAATGGACAAGGAGGACCCTGGCGTTTTGTGCAACCATTGGATCGTAGGATGAGTCTTTGAGCGCTCTGGATGACCCAAAGGCAGAAGGTCAGGAGTTCTGGAACATCAGATGGTTTAAAGGTAGGCAGATATATTCTTTAAACCATATTTAAGCCCATTGCTTTTCCTTTGCATCATCAATGTGGTCCAGAAATGGAAGACATGTGTCATTTATTCTTTACTGGATCACAACATTTGACCTGATGCCAGGGAAACAAAGGGCTATAGTTTATTTTTGTTTTTCGATTGTCGCTTTTTTTGAACCATCAGGCGGACTTTGGAGAGGATACGGCCAGCTGTAAGGGGACGGTGGAGGCTGGATGTTTTTAACATCATGTGTGCAATCTATGAAGGTTGCACACTTGATGTTAAATTATTTTTGTAAAGCCTGATGGAACAAAATATCTACTGCTTAGTGACGCTTTGTGTCGCGGTCACACAGACTTTCGTATTGGCGTTGCACACCAGTTTCTTGCTCTTGCTGTGAGCAAGAAACAGGTCATATCCCTAAGGGAGAAGAAAATTGCCAAGACTCTTTGGGTGCCAAAGAAGACAGGCACGAAATGGACAAGGAGGACCCTGGCATTTTGTGCAACCATTGGATTGTGGGATGAGTCTTTGAGCGCTCTGGATGACCCAAAGGCAAACAGTCAGAAGTTCTGGAACATCAGATGGTTTAAAGGTAGGCAGATATATTCTTTAATCCATTTTTAAGCCCATAGCTTTTCCCTTGCATCATCAATGTGGTACAGAAATGGAAGACATGTGTCATTTATTCTTTACTGGATCACAACATTTGACCTGATGCCAGGGAAACAAAGGGCTATCGTTAATTTTGTTTTTGGATTGTCGCTTTTTTTGAACCATCAGGCGAACTTTGGAGAGGATACGGCCAGCTGTAAGGGGACGGAGGAGGCTGGATGTTTTTAACATCATGTGTGCAATCTATGAAGGTTGCACACTTGATGTTAAATTATCTTTTTAAAGCCTGATGGTCCAAAATATCTACTGCTTAGTGACCCTTTGTGTCGCGGTCACACAGACTTTCGTATTGGCCTTGCACACCAGTTTCTTGCTCTTGCTGTGAGCAAGAAACAGGTCATATCTCTTAGGAAGAAGAAAAGTGCCAAGACTCTTTGGGTGCCAAAGAAGACAGGCACTTAATGGACAAGGAGGACCCTGGCGTTTTGTGCAACCATTGGATCGTGGGATGAGTCTTTGAGCACTCTGGATGACCCAAAGGCAGACGGTCAGGAGTTCTGGAACATCAGATGGTTTAAAGGTAGGCAGATATATTATTTAAACCATATTTAAGCCCATTGCTTTTCCTTTGTATCATCAATGTGGTCCAGAAATGGAAGACATGTGTCATTTATTCTTTACTGGATCACAACATTTGACCTGATGCCAGGGAAACAAAGGGCTATCATTTATTTTCATTTTTCGATTGTCGTTTTTTTTTTGAACCATCAGGCGGACTTTGGAGAGGATACGGCCAGCTGTAAGGGGACGGAGGAGGCTGGATGTTTTTAACATCATGTGTGCAATCTATGAAGGTTGCACACATGATGTTAAATACATTTTTTATAGCCTGATGGTCCAAAATATCTACTGCTTGTGACCCTTTGTGTCACGGTCACAGAGACTTTTCGTATTGGCGTTGCACACCAGTTTCTTGCTCTTGCTGTGAGCAAGAAACAGGTCATATCTCTTAGGAAGAAGAAAATTGCCAAGACTCTTTGGGTGCCAAAGAAGACAGGCACTTAATGGACAAGGAGGACCCTGGCGTTTTGTGCAACCATTGGATCATGGGATGAGTCTTTGAGCGCTCTGGATGACCCAAAGGCAGATGGTCAGGAGTTCTGGAACATCAGATGGTTTAAAGGTAGGCAGATATATTCTTTAAACAATATTTATGCCCATTGCTTTTTTCTCTTGCATCATCAATGTGATCCAGAAATGGAAGACATGTGTCATTTATTCTTTACTGGATCACAACATTTGACCTGATGCCAGGGAAACAAAGGGCTATCGTTTATTTTTGTTTTTCGATTGTCGCTTTTTTTGAACCATCAGGCGGACTTTGGAGAGGATACGGACAGCTGTAAGGGGACGGAGGAGGCTGGATGTTTTTAACATCATGTGTGCAATCTATGAAGGTTGCACACTTGATGTTAAATTATTTTTTTAAAGCCTGATGGTCCAAAATATCTACTGCTTAGTGACCCTTTGAGTCGCGGTCACACTGACTTTCGTATTGGCGTTGCACACCAGTTTCTTGCTCTTGCTGTGAGCAAGAAACAGGTCATATCTCTAAGGAAGAAGAAAATTGCCAAGACTCTTTGGGTGCCAAAGAAGACAGGCACTTAATGGACAAGGAGGACCCTGGCGTTTTGTGCAACCATTGGATCATGGGATGAGTCTTTGAGCGCTCTGGATAACCCAAAGGCAGATGGTCAGGAGTTCTGGAACATCAGATGGTTTAAAGGTAGGCAGATAAATTCTTTAAACAATATTTATGCCCATTGCTTTTTTCTCTTGCATCATCAATGTGATCCAGAAATGGAAGACGCGTCATTTATTCTTTACTGGATCACAACATTTGACCTGATGCCAGGGAAACAAAGGGCTAACGTTTATTTTTGTTTTTCGATTATCGCTTTTTTTGAACCATCAGGCAGACTTTGGAGAGGATACGGCCAGCTGTAAGGGGACGGAGGAGGCTGGATGTTTTTAACATCATGTGTGCAATCTATAAAGGTTGCATATATGATGTTAAATTAATTTTTTAAAGCCTGATGGTCCAAAATATCTACTGCTTAGTGACGCTTTGTGTCGCGGTCACAGAGACTTTTCGTATTGGCGTTGCACACCAGTTTCTTGCTCTTGCTGTGAGCAAGAAACAGGTCATATCTCTAAGGAAGAAGAAAATTGCCAAGACTCTTTGGGTGCCAAAGAAGACAGGCACTTAATGGACAAGGAGGACCCTGGCGTTTTGTGCAACCATTGGTACGTGGGATGAGTCTTTGAGCACTCTGGATGACCCAAAGGCAGACGGTCAGGAGTTCTGGAACATCAGATGGTTTAAAGGTAGGCAGATATATTATTTAAACCATATTTAAGCCCATTGCTTTTCCTTTGCATCATCAATGTGGTCCAGAAATGGAAGACATGTGTCATTTATTCTTTACTGGATCACAACATTTGACCTGATGCCAGGGAAACAAAGGGCTATCATTTATTTTCATTTTTCGATTGTCGTTTTTTTTTTGAACCATCAGGCGGACTTTGGAGAGGATACGGCCAGCTGTAAGGGGACGGAGGAGGCTGGATGTTTTTAACATCATGTGTGCAATCTATGAAGGTTGCACACATGATGTTAAATACATTTTTTATAGCCTGATGGTCCAAAATATCTACTGCTTGTGACCCTTTGTGTCACGGTCACAGAGACTTTTCGTATTGGCGTTGCACACCAGTTTCTTGCTCTTGCTGTGAGCAACAAACAGGTCATATCTCTAAGGAAGAAGAAAATTGCCAAGACTCTTTGGGTGCCAAAGAAGACAGGCACTTAATGGACAAGGAGGACCCTGGCGTTTTGTGCAACCATTGGATCGTGGGATGAGTCTTTGAGCGCTCTGGATGACCCAAAAGCAGACGGTCAGGAGTTCTGGAACATCAAATAGTTTAAAGGTAGGCAGATATATTCTTTAATCCATATTTAAGCCCATTGATTTTCCTTTGCATCATCAATGTGGTCCAGAAATGGAAGACATGTGTCATTTATTCTTTACTGGATCACAATATTTGACCTAAAGCCAGGGAAACAAAAGGCTATCATTTATTTTCGTTCTTCGATTGTCGCTTTTTTTGAACCATCAGGCGAACTTTGGAGAGGATACGGCCAGCTGTAAGGGGACGGAGGAGGCTGGATGTTTTTAACATCATGTGTGCAATCTATGAAGGTTGCACAATTGATGTTAAATTATTTTTTTAAAGCCTGATGGTCCAAAATATTTACTGCTTAGTGACCCTTTGTGTCATGGTCTCACTGACATTCGTATTGGCGTTGCACACCAGTTTCTTGCTCTTGCTGTGAGCAAGAAACAGGTCATATCTCTAAGGAAGAAGAAAATTGCCAAGACTCTTTGGGTGCCAAAGAAGACAGGCACTTAATGGACAAGGAGGACCCTGGCGTTTTGTGCAACCATTGGATCATGGGATGAGTCTTTGAGCGCTCTAGATAACCCAAAGGCAGACGGTCAGGAGTTCTGGAACATCAGATGGTTTAAAGGTAGGCAGATAAATTCTTTAAACAATATTTATGCCCATTGCTTTTTTCTCTTGCATCATCAATGTGATCCAGAAATGGAAGACGCGTCATTTATTCTTTACTGGATCACAACATTTGACCTGATGCCAGGGAAACAAAGGGCTAACGTTTATTTTTGTTTTTCAATTATCGCTTTTTTTGAACCATCAGGCAGACTTTGGAGAGGATACGGCCAGCTGTAAGGGGACGGAGGAGGCTGGATGTTTTTAACATCATGTGTGCAATCTATAAAGGTTGCATATATGATGTTAAATTAATTTTTTAAAGCCTGATGGTCCAAAATATCTACTGCTTAGTGACCCGTTGTGTCACGGTCACAGAGACTTTTCGTATTGGCGTTGCACACCAGTTTCTTGCTCTTGCTGTGAGCAAGAAACAGGTCATATCTCTTAGGAAGAAGAAAATTGCCAAGACTCTTTGGGTGCCAAAGAAGACAGGCACTTAATGGACAAGGAGGACCCTGGCGTTTTGTGCAACCATTGGATCGTGGGATGAGTCTTTGAGTGCTCTGGATGACCCAAAAGCAGACGGTCAGGAGTTCTGGAACATCAGATGGTTTAAAGGTAGGCAGATATATTCTTTAAACCATATCTAAGCCCAATGCTTTTCCTTGGCATCATCAATGTGGTCCAGAAATGGAAGACATGTGTCATTTATTCTTTACTGGATCACAACATTTGACCTGATGCCAGGGAAACAAAGGGCTATCATTTATTTTCATTTTTTCGATTGTCGCTTTTTTTGAACCATCAGGCGAACTTTGGAGAGGATACGGCCAGCTGTAAGGGGACGGAGGAGGCTGGATGTTTTTAACATCATGTGTGCAATCTATGAAGGTTGCACACTTGATGTTAAATTATTTTTTTAAAGCCTGATGGTCCAAAATATCTACTGCTTAGTGACCCTTTGTGTCGCGGTCACACAGACTTTCGTATTGGCGTTGCACACCAGTTTCTTGCTCTTGCTGTGAGCAAGAAACAGGTCATATCTCTAAGGAAGAAGAAATTTGCCAAGACTCTTTGGGTGCCAAAGAAGACAGGCACTTAATGGACAAGGAGGACCCTGGCGTTTTGTGCAACCATTGGATCGTGGGATGAGTCTTTGAGCGCTCTGGATGACCCAAAGGCAGACGGTCAGGAGTTCTGGAACATCAGATGGTTTAAAGGTAGGCAGATAAATTCTTTAAACAATATTTATGTCCATTGCTTTTTTTTCTTGCATCATCAATGTGATCCAGAAATGGAAGACGTGTCATTTATTCTTTACTGGATCACAACATTTGACCTGATGCCAGGGAAACAAAGGGCTATCTTTTATTTTTGTTTTTCGATTGTCGCTTTTTTGAACCATCAGACGAACTTTGGAGAGGATACGGCCAGCTGTAAGGGGACGGAGGAGGCTGGATGTTTTTAACATCATGTGTGCAATCTATGAAGGTTGCACACTTGATGTTAAATTATTTTTTTAAAGCCTGATGGTACAAAATATCTACTGCTTAGTGACGCTTTGTGTCGCGGTCACACAGACTTTCGTATTGGCGTTGCACACCAGTATCTTGCTCTTGCTGTGAGCAAGAAACAGGTCATATCCCTAAGGAAGAAGAAAATTGCCAAGACTCTTTGGGTGCCAAAGAAGACATGCACGAAATGGACAAGGAGGACCCTGGCATTTTGTGCAACCATTGGATTGTGGGATGAGTCTTTGAGCGCTCTGGATGACCCAAAGGCAGACGGTCAGGAGTTCTGGAACATCAGATGGTTTAAAGGTAGGCAGATATATTCTTTAATCCATTTTTAAGCCCATAGCTTTTCCCTTGCATCATCAATGTGGTCCAGAAATGGAAGACATGTGTCATTTATTCCTTACTGGATCACAACATTTGACCTGATGCCAGGGAAACAAAGGGCTATCGTTAATTTTGTTTTTCGATTGTCGCTTTTTTTGAACCATCAGGCGAACTTTGGAGAGGATACGGCCAGCTGTAAGGGGACGGAGGAGGCTGGATGTTTTTAACATCATGTGTGCAATCTATGAAGGTTGCACACTTGATGTTAAATTATTTTTTTAAAGCCTGATGGTCCAAAATATCTACTGCTTAGTGACGCTTTGTGTCGCGGTCACACAGACTTTCGTATTGGCGTTGCACACCAGTTTCTTGCTCTTGCTGTGAGCAAGAAACAGGTCATATCTCTAAGGAAGAAGAAAATTGCCAAGACTCTTTGGGTGCCAAAGAAGACAGGCACTTAATGGACAAGGAGGACCCTGGCGTTTTGTGCAACCATTGGATCATGAGATGAGTCTTTGAGCGCTCTGGATGACCCAAAGGCAGACGGTCAGGAGTTCTATAACATCAGATGGTTTAAAGGTAGGCAGATATATTCTTTAAACCATATCTAAGCCCAATGCTTTTCCTTGGCATCATCAATGTGGTCCAGAAATGGAAGACATGTGTCATTTATTCTTTACTGGATCACAACATTTGACCTGATGCCAGGGAAACAAAGGGCTATCATTTATTTTCATTTTTTCGATTGTCGTTTTTTTTGAACCATCAGGCGGACTTTGGAGAGGATACGGCCAGCTGTAAGGGGACGGAGGAGGCTGGATGTTTTTAACATCATGTGTGCAATCTATGAAGGTTGCACACATGATGTTAAATAAATTTTTTAAAGCCTGATGGTCCAAAATATCTACTCCTTAAGACCCTTTGTGTCATGGTCACAGAGACTTTTCGTATTGGCGTTGCACACCAGTTTCTTGCTCTTGCTGTGAGCAAGAAACAGGTCATATCTCTTAGGAAGAAGAAAATTGCCAAGACTCTTTGGGTGCCAAAGAAGACAGGCACTTAATGGACAAGGAGGACACTGGCGTTTTGTGCAACCATTGGATCGTGGGATGAGTCTTTGAGCGCTCTGGATGACCCAAAGGCAGACGGTCAGGAGTTCTGGAACATCAGAAGGTTTAAAGGTAGGCAGATATATTCTTTAAACCATATTTAAACCCATTACTTTTCCTTTGCATCATCAATGTGGTCCAGAAATGAAAGACATGTGTCATTTATTCTTTACTGGATCACAACATTTGACCTGATGCCAGGGAAACAAAGGGCTATCATTTATTTTTGTTTTTCGATTGTCGCTTTTTTTGAACCATCAGGCGAACTTTGGAGAGGATACGGCCAGCTGTAAGGGGACGGAGGAGGCTGGATGTTTTTAACATCATGTGTGCAATCTATGAAGGTTGCACACTTGATGTTAAATTATTTTTTTAAAGCCTGATGGTCCAAAATATCTACTGCTTAGTGACCCTTTGAGTCGCGGTCACACTGACTTTCGTATTGGCGTTGCACACCAGTTTCTTGCTCTTGCTGTGAGCAAGAAACAGGTCATATCTCTAAGAAAGAAGAAAATTGCCAAGACTCTTTGGGTGCCAAAGAAGACAGGCACTTAATGGACAAGGAGGACCCTGGCATTTTGTGCAACCATTGGATCGTGGGATGAGTCTTTGAGCACTCTGGATGACCCAAAGGCAGACGGTCAGGAGTTCTTGAACATCAGATGGTTTAAAGGTAGGCAGATATATACTTTAATCCATATTTAAGCCCATTGCTTTTCCTTTGCATCATCAATGTGGTTCAGAAATGGAAGACATGTGTCATTTATTCTTTACTGGATCACAACATTTGACCTGATGCCAGGGAAACAAAGGGCTATCATTTATTTTCGTTTTTCGATTGTCGTTTTTTTTTTGAACCATCAGGCGGACTTTGGATAGAATACGGCCAGCTGTAAGGGGATGGAGGAGGCTGGATGTTTTTAACATCATGTGTGCAATCAATGAAGGTTGCACACTTGATGTTAAATTATTTTTTTAAAGCCTGATGGTCCAAAATATTTACTGCTTAGTGACCCTTTGTGTCATGGTCACACTGACATTCGTATTGGCGTGGACACCAGTTTCTTGCTCTTGCTGTGAGCAAGAAACAGGTCATATCTCTTAGGAAGAAGAAAATTGCCAAGACTCTTTGGGTGCCAAAGAAGACAGGCACTTAATGGACAAGGAGGACCCTGGCGTTTTGTGAAACCATTGGATCGTGGGATGAGTCTTTGAGCGCTCTGGATGACCCAAAGGCAGACGGTCAGGAGTTCTGGAACATCAGATGTTTTACAGGTAGGCAGATATATTCTTTAAACCATATTTAAGCCCATTGCTTTTCCTTTGCATCATCAATGTGGTCCAGAAATGGAAGACATGTGTCATTTATTCTTTACTGGATCACAACATTTGACCTGATGCCAGGGAAACAAAGGGCTATAGTTTATTTTTGTTTTTCGATTGTCGCTTTTTTTGAACCATCAGGCGGACTTTGGAGAGGATACGGCCAGCTGTAAGGGGACGGTGGAGGCTGGATGTTTTTAACATCATGTGTGCAATCTATGAAGGTTGCACACTTGATGTTAAATTATTTTTGTAAAGCCTGATGGAACAAAATATCTACTGCTTAGTGACGCTTTGTGTCGCGGTCACACAGACTTTCGTATTGGCGTTGCACACCAGTTTCTTGCTCTTGCTGTGAGCAAGAAACAGGTCATATCCCTAAGGGAGAAGAAAATTGCCAAGACTCTTTGGGTGCCAAAGAAGACAGGCACGAAATGGACAAGGAGGACCCTGGCATTTTGTGCAACCATTGGATTGTGGGATGAGTCTTTGAGCGCTCTGGATGACCCAAAGGCAAACAGTCAGAAGTTCTGGAACATCAGATGGTTTAAAGGTAGGCAGATATATTCTTTAATCCATTTTTAAGCCCATAGCTTTTCCCTTGCATCATCAATGTGGTACAGAAATGGAAGACATGTGTCATTTATTCTTTACTGGATCACAACATTTGACCTGATGCCAGGGAAACAAAGGGCTATCGTTAATTTTGTTTTTGGATTGTCGCTTTTTTTGAACCATCAGGCGAACTTTGGAGAGGATACGGCCAGCTGTAAGGGGACGGAGGAGGCTGGATGTTTTTAACATCATGTGTGCAATCTATGAAGGTTGCACACTTGATGTTAAATTATCTTTTTAAAGCCTGATGGTCCAAAATATCTACTGCTTAGTGACCCTTTGTGTCGCGGTCACACAGACTTTCGTATTGGCCTTGCACACCAGTTTCTTGCTCTTGCTGTGAGCAAGAAACAGGTCATATCTCTTAGGAAGAAGAAAATTGCCAAGACTCTTTGGGTGCCAAAGAAGACAGGCACTTAATGGACAAGGAGGACCCTGGCGTTTTGTGCAACCATTGGATCGTGGGATGAGTCTTTGAGCACTCTGGATGACCCAAAGGCAGACGGTCAGGAGTTCTGGAACATCAGATGGTTTAAAGGTAGGCAGATATATTATTTAAACCATATTTAAGCCCATTGCTTTTCCTTTGTATCATCAATGTGGTCCAGAAATGGAAGACATGTGTCATTTATTCTTTACTGGATCACAACATTTGACCTGATGCCAGGGAAACAAAGGGCTATCATTTATTTTCATTTTTCGATTGTCGTTTTTTTTTTGAACCATCAGGCGGACTTTGGAGAGGATACGGCCAGCTGTAAGGGGACGGAGGAGGCTGGATGTTTTTAACATCATGTGTGCAATCTATGAAGGTTGCACACATGATGTTAAATACATTTTTTATAGCCTGATGGTCCAAAATATCTACTGCTTGTGACCCTTTGTGTCACGGTCACAGAGACTTTTCGTATTGGCGTTGCACACCAGTTTCTTGCTCTTGCTGTGAGCAAGAAACAGGTCATATCTCTTAGGAAGAAGAAAATTGCCAAGACTCTTTGGGTGCCAAAGAAGACAGGCACTTAATGGACAAGGAGGACCCTGGCGTTTTGTGCAACCATTGGATCATGGGATGAGTCTTTGAGCGCTCTGGATGACCCAAAGGCAGATGGTCAGGAGTTCTGGAACATCAGATGGTTTAAAGGTAGGCAGATATATTCTTTAAACAATATTTATGCCCATTGCTTTTTTCTCTTGCATCATCAATGTGATCCAGAAATGGAAGACATGTGTCATTTATTCTTTACTGGATCACAACATTTGACCTGATGCCAGGGAAACAAAGGGCTATCGTTTATTTTTGTTTTTCGATTGTCGCTTTTTTTGAACCATCAGGCGGACTTTGGAGAGGATACGGACAGCTGTAAGGGGACGGAGGAGGCTGGATGTTTTTAACATCATGTGTGCAATCTATGAAGGTTGCACACTTGATGTTAAATTATTTTTTTAAAGCCTGATGGTCCAAAATATCTACTGCTTAGTGACCCTTTGAGTCGCGGTCACACTGACTTTCGTATTGGCGTTGCACACCAGTTTCTTGCTCTTGCTGTGAGCAAGAAACAGGTCATATCTCTAAGGAAGAAGAAAATTGCCAAGACTCTTTGGGTGCCAAAGAAGACAGGCACTTAATGGACAAGGAGGACCCTGGCGTTTTGTGCAACCATTGGATCATGGGATGAGTCTTTGAGCGCTCTGGATAACCCAAAGGCAGATGGTCAGGAGTTCTGGAACATCAGATGGTTTAAAGGTAGGCAGATAAATTCTTTAAACAATATTTATGCCCATTGCTTTTTTCTCTTGCATCATCAATGTGATCCAGAAATGGAAGACGCGTCATTTATTCTTTACTGGATCACAACATTTGACCTGATGCCAGGGAAACAAAGGGCTAACGTTTATTTTTGTTTTTCGATTATCGCTTTTTTTGAACCATCAGGCAGACTTTGGAGAGGATACGGCCAGCTGTAAGGGGACGGAGGAGGCTGGATGTTTTTAACATCATGTGTGCAATCTATAAAGGTTGCATATATGATGTTAAATTAATTTTTTAAAGCCTGATGGTCCAAAATATCTACTGCTTAGTGACGCTTTGTGTCGCGGTCACAGAGACTTTTCGTATTGGCGTTGCACACCAGTTTCTTGCTCTTGCTGTGAGCAAGAAACAGGTCATATCTCTAAGGAAGAAGAAAATTGCCAAGACTCTTTGGGTGCCAAAGAAGACAGGCACTTAATGGACAAGGAGGACCCTGGCGTTTTGTGCAACCATTGGTACGTGAGATGAGTCTTTGAGCACTCTGGATGACCCAAAGGCAGACGGTCAGGAGTTCTGGAACATCAGATGGTTTAAAGGTAGGCAGATATATTATTTAAACCATATTTAAGCCCATTGCTTTTCCTTTGCATCATCAATGTGGTCCAGAAATGGAAGACATGTGTCATTTATTCTTTACTGGATCACAACATTTGACCTGATGCCAGGGAAACAAAGGGCTATCATTTATTTTCATTTTTCGATTGTCGTTTTTTTTTTGAACCATCAGGCGGACTTTGGAGAGGATACGGCCAGCTGTAAGGGGACGGAGGAGGCTGGATGTTTTTAACATCATGTGTGCAATCTATGAAGGTTGCACACATGATGTTAAATACATTTTTTATAGCCTGATGGTCCAAAATATCTACTGCTTGTGACCCTTTGTGTCACGGTCACAGAGACTTTTCGTATTGGCGTTGCACACCAGTTTCTTGCTCTTGCTGTGAGCAAGAAACAGGTCATATCTCTTAGGAAGAAGAAAATTGCCAAGACTCTTTGGGTGCCAAAGAAGACAGGCACTTAATGGACAAGGAGGACCCTGGCGTTTTGTGCAACCATTGGATCGTGGGATGAGTCTTTGAGCACTCTGGATGACCCAAAGGCAGACGGTCAGGAGTTCTGGAACATCAGATGGTTTAAAGGTAGGCAGATATATTATTTAAACCATATTTATGCCCATTGCTTTTTTCTCTTGCATCATCAATGTGATCCAGAAATGGAAGACATGTGTCATTTATTCTTTACTGGATCACAACATTTGACCTGATGCCAGGGAAACAAAGGGCTATCGTTTATTTTTGTTTTTCGATTGTCGCTTTTTTTGAACCATCAGGCGGACTTTGGAGAGGATACGGACAGCTGTAAGGGGACGGAGGAGGCTGGATGTTTTTAACATCATGTGTGCAATCTATGAAGGTTGCACACTTGATGTTAAATTATTTTTTTAAAGCCTGATGGTCCAAAATATCTACTGCTTAGTGACCCTTTGAGTCGCGGTCACACTGACTTTCGTATTGGCGTTGCACACCAGTTTCTTGCTCTTGCTGTGAGCAAGAAACAGGTCATATCTCTAAGGAAGAAGAAAATTGCCAAGACTCTTTGGGTGCCAAAAAAGACAGGCACTTAATGGACAAGGAGGACCCTGGCGTTTTGTGCAACCATTGGATCGTGGGATGAGTCTTTGAGCGCTCTGGATGACCCAAAGGCAGACGGTCAGGAGTTCTGGAACATCAGATGGTTTAAAGGTAGGCAGATATATTCTTTAAACCATATTTAAGCCCACTGCTTTTCATTTGCATCATCAATGTGATCCAGAAATGGAAGACATGTGTCATTTATTCTTTACTGGATCACAACATTTGACCTGATGCCAGGGAAACAAAGGGCTATCATCTATTTTCGTTTTTCGATTGTCGTTTTTTTTGAACCATCAGGCGGACTTTGGAGAGGATACGGACAGCTGTAAGGGGACGGAGGAGGCTGGATGTTTTTAACATCATGTGTGCAATCTATGAAGGTTGCACACTTGATGTTAAATTATTTTTTTAAAGCCTGATGGTCCAAAATATCTACTGCTTAGTGACCCTTTGTGTTGCGGTCACACAGACTTTCGTATTGGCGTTGCACACCAGTTTCTTGCTCTTGCTGTGAGCAAGAAACAGGTCATATCTCTAAGGAAGAAGAAAATTGCCAAGACTCTTTGGGTGCCAAAGAAGACAGGCACTTAATGGACAAGGAGGACCCTGGCGTTTTGTGCAACCATTGGATCATGGGATGAGTCTTTGAGCGCTCTGGATGACCCAAAGGCAGACGGTCAGGAGTTCTGGAACATCAGATGGTTTAAAGGTAGGCAGATATATTCTTTAATCCATATTTAAGCCCATTGCTTTTCCTTTGCATCATCAATGTGGTCCAGAAATGGAAGACGTGTGTCATTTATTCTTTACTGGATCACAACATTTGACCTGATGCCAGGGAAACAAAGGGCTATCGTTTATTTTTGTTTTTCGATTGTCGCTTTTTTTGAACCATCAGGAGGACTTTGGAGAGGATACGGCCAGCTGTAAGGGGACGGAGGAGGCTGGATGTTTTTAACATCATGTGTGCAATCTATAAAGGTTGCACATATGATGTTAAATTAATTTTTTAAAGCCTGATGGTCCAAAATATCTACTGCTTAGTGACCCCTTGTGTTGCGGTCACACAGACTTTTCGTATTGGCGTTGCACACCAGTTTCTTGCTCTTGCTGTGAGCAAGAAACAGGTCATATCTCTAAGGAAGAAGAAAATTGCCAAGACTCTTTGGGTGCCAAAGAAGACAGGCACTTAATGGACAAGGAGGACCCTGGCGTTTTGTGCAACCATTGGATCGTGGGATGAGTCTTTGAGCGCTCTGGATGACCCAAAAGCAGACGGTCAGGAGTTCTGGAACATCAGATGGTTTAAAGGTAGGCAGATATATTCTTTAAACCATATTTAAACCCATTGCTTTTTCTTTGCATCATCAATGTGGTCCAGAAATGGAAGACATGTGTCATTTATTCTTTACTGGATCACAACATTTGACCTGATGCCAGGGAAACAAAGGGCTATCGTTTATTTTTGTTTTTCGATTGTCGCTTTTTTTGAACCATCAGGCGAACTTTGGAGAGGATACGGACAGCTGTAAGGGGACGGAGGAGGCTGGATGTTTTTAACATCATGTGTGCAATCTATGAAGGTTGCACACATGATGTTAAATAAATTTTTTAAAGCCTGATGGTGCAAAATATCTACTGCTTAGTGACCCTTTGAGTCGCGGTCACACTGACTTTCGTATTGGCGTTGCACACCAGTTTCTTGCTCTTGCTGTGAGCAAGAAACAGGTCATATCTCTAAGGAAGAAGAAAATTGCCAAGACTCTTTGGGTGCCAAAGAAGACAGGCACTTAATGGACAAGGAGGACCCTGGCGTTTTGTGCAACCATTGGATCATGGGATGAGTCTTTGAGCGCTCTGGATAACCCAAAGGCAGACGGTCAGGAGTTCTGGAACATCAGATGGTTTAAAGGTAGGCAGATAAATTCTTTAAACAATATTTATGCCCATTGCTTTTTTCTCTTGCATCATCAATGTGATCCAGAAATGGAAGACGCGTCATTTATTCTTTACTGGATCACAACATTTGACCTGATGCCAGGGAAACAAAGGGCTAACGTTTATTTTTGTTTTTCGATTATCGCTTTTTTTGAACCATCAGGCAGACTTTGGAGAGGATTCGGCCAGCTGTAAGGGGACGGAGGAGGCTGGATGTTTTTAACATCATGTGTGCAATCTATAAAGGTTGCATATATGATGTTAAATGAATTTTTTAAAGCCTGATGGTCCAAAATATCTACTGCTTAGTGACGCTTTGTGTCGCGGTCACAGAGACTTTTCGTATTGGCGTTGCACACCAGTTTCTTGCTCTTGCTGTGAGCAAGAAACAGGTCATATCTCTAAGGAAGAAGAAAATTGCCAAGACTCTTTGGGTGCCAAAGAAGACAGGCACTTAATGGACAAGGAGGACCCTGGCGTTTTGTGCAACCATTGGATCGTGGGATGAGTCTTTGAGCACTCTGGATGACCCAAAGGCAGACGGTCAGGAGTTCTGGAACATCAGATGGTTTAAAGGTAGGCAGATATATTATTTAAACCATATTTAAGCCCATTGCTTTTCCTTTGCATCATCAATGTGGTCCAGAAATGGAAGACATGTGTCATTTATTCTTTACTGGATCACAACATTTGACCTGATGCCAGGGAAACAAAGGGCTATCATTTATTTTCATTTTTCGATTGTCGTTTTTTTTTTTGAACCATCAGGCGGACTTTGGAGAGGATACGGACAGCTGTAAGGGGACGGAGGAGGCTGGATGTTTTTAACATCATGTGTGCAATCTATGAAGGTTGCACACATGATGTTAAATACATTTTTTATAGCCTGATGGTCCAAAATATCTACTGCTTGTGACCCTTTGTGTCACGGTCACAGAGACTTTTCGTATTGGCGTTGCACACCAGTTTCTTGCTCTTGCTTTGAGCAAGAAACAGGTCATATCTCTTAGGAAGAAGAAAATTGCCAAGACTCTTTGGGTGCCAAAGAAGACAGGCACTTAATGGACAAGGAGGACCCTGGCGTTTTGTGCAACCATTGGATCGTGGGATGAGTCTTTGAGCGCTCTGGATGACCCAAAGGCAGACGGTCAGGAGTTCTGGAACATCAGATGGTTTAAAGGTAGGCAGATATATTCTTTAAACCATATTTAAGCCCATTGCTTTTCCTTTGCATCATCAATGTGGTCCAGAAATGGAAGACATGTGTCATTTATTCTTTACTGGATCACAACATTTGACCTGATGCCAGGGAAACAAAGGGCTATCGTTTATTTTTGTTTTTCGATTGTCGCTTTTTTTGAACTATCAGACAAACTTTGGAGAGGATATGGCCAGCTGTAAGGGGATGGAGGAGGCTGGATGTTTTTAACATCATGTGTGCAATCTATGAAGGTTGCATACTTGATGTTAAATTATTTTTTTAAAGCCTGATGGTCCAAAATATCTACTGCTTAGTGACCCTTTGTGTCGCGGTCACACAGACTTTCGTATTGGCGTTGCACACCAGTTTCTTGCTCTTGCTGTGAGCAAGAAACAGGTCATATCTCTAAGGAAGAAGAAAATTGCCAAGACTCTTTGGGTGCCAAAGAAGACAGGCACTTAATGGACAAGGAGGACCCTGGCATTTTGTGCAACCATTGGATCGTGGGATGAGTCTTTGAGCGCTCTGGATGACCCAAAGGCAGACGGTCAGGAGTTCTGGAACATAGATGGTTTAAAGGTAGGCAGATAAATTCTTTAATCCATATTTAAGCCCATTGCTTTTCCCTTGCCTCATCAATGTGGTCCAGAAATGGAAGACATGTGTCATTTATTCTTTACTGGATCACAACATTTGACCTGATGCCAGGGAAACAAAGGGCTATCGTTTATTTTTGTTTTTCGATTGTCGCTTTTTTTTTTTACCATCAGGCGGACTTTGGAGAGGATACGGCCAGCTGTAAGGGGACGGAGGAGGCTGGATGTTTTTAACATCATGTGTGCAATCTAAAAAGTTGCATATATGATGTTAAATTAATTTTTTAAAGCCTGATGGTCCAAAATATCTACTGCTTAGTGACGCTTTGTGTCGCGGTCACAGAGACTTTTCGTATTGGCGTTGCACACCAGTTTCTTGCTCTTGCTGTGAGCAAGAAACAGGTCATATCTCTTAGGAAGAAGAAAATTGCCAAGACTCTTTGGGTGCCAAAGAAGACAGGCACTTAATGGACAAGGAGGACCCTGGCGTTTTGTGCAACCATTGGATCGTGGGATGAGTCTTTGAGCGCTCTGGATGACCCTAAAGCAAACGGTCAGAAGTTCTGGAACATCAGATGGTTTAAAGGTAGGCAGATAAATTCTTTAAACAATATTTATGCCCATTGCTTTTTTCTCTTGCATCATCAATGTGATCCAGAAATGGAAGACGTGTCATTTATTCTTTACTGGATCACAACATTTGACCTGATGCCAGGGAAACAAAGGGCTATCGTTTATTTTTGTTTTTCGATGATCGCTTTTTTTGAACCATCAGGCGGACTTTGGAGAGGATACGGCCAGCTGTAAGGGGACGGAGGAGGCTGGATGTTTTTAACATCATGTGTGCAATCTATAAAGGTTGCACATATGATGTTAAATTAATTTTTTAAAGCCTGATGGTCCAAAATATCTACTGCTTAGTGACCCCTTGTGTTGCGGTCACACAGACTTTTCGTATTGGCGTTGCACACCAGTTTCTTGCTCTTGCTGTGAGCAAGAAACAGGTCATATCTCTAAGGAAGAAGAAAATTGCCAAGACTCTTTGGGTGCCAAAGAAGACAGGCACGAAATGGACAAGGAGGATCCTGGCGTTTTGTGCAACCATTGGATCGTGGGATGAGTCTTTGAGCGCTCTGGATGACCCTAAAGCAAACGGTCAGGAGTTCTGGAACATCAGATGGTTTAAAGGTAGGCAGATATATTCTTTAAACCATATTTAAACCCATTGCTTTTCCTTTGCATCATCAATGTGGTCCAGAAATGGAAGACATGTGTCATTTATTCTTTACTGGATCACAACATTTGACCTGATGCCAGGGAAACAAAGGGCTATCGTTTATTTTTGATTTTCGATGGTCGCTTTTTTTGAACCATCAGGCGAACTTTGGAGAGGTTACGGCCAGCTGTAAGGGGACGGAGGAGGCTGGATGTTTTTAACATCATGTGTGCAATCTATGAAGGTTGCACACTTGATGTTAAATTATTTTTTTAAAGCCTGATGGTCCAAAATATCTACTGCTTAGTGACCCTTTGTGTTGCGGTCACACAGACTTTCGTATTGGCGTTGCACACCAGTTTCTTGCTCTTGCTGTGAGCAAGAAACAGGTCATATCTCTAAGGAAGAAGAAAATTGCCAAGACTCTTTGGGTGCCAAAGAAGACAGGCACTTATTGGACAAGGAGGACCCTGGCGTTTTGTGCAACCATTGGATCATGGGATGAGTCTTTGAGCGCTCTGGATGACCCAAAGGCAGACGGTCAGGAGTTCTGGAACATCAGATGGTTTAAAGGTAGGCAGATATATTCTTTAATCCATATTTAAGCCCATTGCTTTTCCTTTGCATCATCAATGTGGTCCAGAAATGGAAGACGTGTGTCATTTATTCTTTACTGGATCACAACATTTGACCTGATGCCAGGGAAACAAAGGGCTATCGTTTATTTTTGTTTTTCGATTGTCGCTTTTTTTGAACCATCAGGAGGACTTTGGAGAGGATACAGCCAGCTGTAAGGGGACGGAGGAGGCTGGATGTTTTTAACATCATGTGTGCAATCTATAAAGGTTGCACATATGATGTTAAATTAATTTTTTAAAGCCTGATGGTCCAAAATATCTACTGCTTAGTGACCCCTTGTGTTGCGGTCACACAGACTTTTCGTATTGGCGTTGCACACCAGTTTCTTGCTCTTGCTGTGAGCAAGAAACAGGTCATATCTCTAAGGAAGAAGAAAATTGCCAAGACTCTTTGGGTGCCAAAGAAGACAGGCACTTAATGGACAAGGAGGACCCTGGCGTTTTGTGCAACCATTGGATCATGGGATGAGTCTTTGAGCGCTCTGGATTACCCAAAGGCAGACGGTCAGGAGTTCTGGAACATCAGATGGTTTAAAGGTAGGCAGATAAATTCTTTAAACAATATTTATGCCCATTGCTTTTTTCTCTTGCATCATCAATGCGATCCAGAAATGGAAGACGCGTCATTTATTCTTTACTGGATCACAACATTTGACCTGATGCCAGGGAAACAAAGGGCTAACGTTTATTTTTGTTTTTCGATTATCGCTTTTTTTGAACCATCAGGCAGACTTTGGAGAGGATTCGGCCATCTGTAAGGGGACGGAGGAGGCTGGATGTTTTTAACATCATGTGTGCAATCTATAAAGGTTGCATATATGATGTTAAATTAATTTTTTAAAGCCTGATGGTCCAAAATATCTACTGCTTAGTGACGCTTTGTGTCGCGGTCACAGAGACTTTTCGTATTGGCGTTGCACACCAGTTTCTTGCTCTTGCTGTGAGCAAGAAACAGGTCATATCTCTAAGGAAGAAGAAAATTGCCAAGACTCTTTGGGTGCCAAAGAAGACAGGCACTTAATGGACAAGGAGGACCCTGGCGTTTTGTGCAACCATTGGATCGTGGGATGAGTCTTTGAGCACTCTGGATGACTCAAAGGCAGACGGTCAGGAGTTCTGGAACATCAGATGGTTTAAAGGTAGGCAGATATATTATTTAAACCATATTTAAGCCCATTGCTTTTCCTTTGCATCATCAATGTGGTCCAGAAATGGAAGACATGTGTCATTTATTCTTTACTGGATCACAACATTTGACCTGATGCCAGGGAAACAAAGGGCTATCATTTATTTTCATTTTTCGATTGTCGTTTTTTTTTTTAACCATCAGGCGGACTTTGGAGAGGATACGGCCAGCTGTAAGGGGACGGAGGAGGCTGGATGTTTTTAACATCATGTGTGCAATCTATGAAGGTTGCACACATGATGTTAAATACATTTTTTATAGCCTGATGGTCCAAAATATCTACTGCTTGTGACCCTTTGTGTCACGGTCACAGAGACTTTTCGTATTGGCGTTGCACACCAGTTTCTTGCTCTTGCTGTGAGCAAGAAACAGGTCATATCTCTTAGGAAGAAGAAAATTGCCAAGACTCTTTGGGTGCCAAAGAAGACAGGCACTTAATGGACAAGGAGGACCCTGGCGTTTTGTGCAACCATTGGATCGTGGGATGAGTCTTTGAGCACTCTGGATGACCCAAAGGCAGACGGTCAGGAGTTCTGGAACATCAGATGGTTTAAAGGTAGGCAGATATATTATTTAAACCATATTTAAGCCCATTGCTTTTCCTTTGCATCATCAATGTGGTCCAGAAATGGAAGACATGTGTCATTTATTCTTTACTGGATCACAACATTTGACCTGATGCCAGGGAAACAAAGGGCTATCATTTATTTTCATTTTTCGATTGTCGTTTTTTTTTTGAACCATCAGGCGGACTTTGGAGAGGATATGGCCAGCTGTAAGGGGACGGAGGAGGCTGGATGTTTTTAACATCATGTGTGCAATCTATGAAGGTTGCACACATGATGTTAAATACATTTTTTATAGCCTGATGGTCCAAAATATCTACTGCTTGTGACCCTTTGTGTCACGGTCACACAGACTTTCGTATTGGCGTTGCACACCAGTTTCTTGCTCTTGCTGTGAGCAAGAAACAGGTCATATCTCTTAGGAAGAAGAAAATTGCCAAGACTCTTTGGGTGCCAAAGAAGACAGGCACTTAATGGACAAGGAGGACCCTGGCGTTTTGTGCAACCATTGGATCATGGGATGAGTCTTTGAGCGCTCTGGATGACCCAAAGGCAGATGGTCAGGAGTTCTGGAACATCAGATGGTTTAAAGGTAGGCAGATATATTCTTTAAACAATATTTATGCCCATTGCTTTTTTCTCTTGCATCATCAATGTGATCCAGAAATGGAAGACATGTGTCATTTATTCTTTACTGGATCACAACATTTGACCTGATGCCAGGGAAACAAAGGGCTATCGTTTATTTTTGTTTTTCGATTGTCGCTTTTTTTGAACCATCAGGCGGACTTTGGAGAGGATACGGACAGCTGTAAGGGGACGGAGGAGGCTGGATGTTTTTAACATCATGTGTGCAATCTAAAAAGGTTGCATATATGATGTTAAATTAATTTTTTAAAGCCTGATGGTCCAAAATATCTACTGCTTAGTGACCCTTTGTGTCAAGGTCACAGAGACTTTTCGTATTGGCGTTGCACACCAGTTTCTTGCTCTTGCTGTGAGCAAGAAACAGGTCATATCTCTAAGGAAGAAGAAAATTGCCAAGACTCTTTGGGTGCCAAAAAAGACAGGCACTTAATGGACAAGGAGGACCCTGGCGTTTTGTGCAACCATTGGATCGTGGGATGAGTCTTTGAGCGCTCTGGATGACCCAAAGGCAGACGGTCAGGAGTTCTGGAACATCAGATGGTTTAAAGGTAGGCAGATATATTCTTTCAACCATATTTAAGCCCATTGCTTTTCATTTGCATCATCAATGTGATCCAGAAATGGAAGACATGTGTCATTTATTCTTTACTGGATCACAACATTTGACCTGATGCCAGGGAAACAAAGGGCTATCATCTATTTTCGTTTTTCGATTGTCGTTTTTTTTGAACCATCAGGCGGACTTTGGAGAGGATACGGCCAGCTGTAAGGGGACGGAGGAGGCTGGATGTTTTTAACATCATGTGTGCAATCTATGAAGGTTGCACACATGATGTTAAATACATTTTTTAAAGCCTGATGGTCCAAAATATCTACTGCTTGTGACCCTTTGTGTCACGGTCACAGAGAGTTTTCGTATTGGCGTTGCACACCAGTTTCTTGCTCTTGCTTTGAGCAAGAAACAGGTCATATCTCTTAGGAAGAAGAAAATTGCCAAGACTCTTTGGGTGCCAAAGAAGACAGGCACTTAATGGACAAGGAGGACCCTGGCGTTTTGTGCAACCATTGGATCGTGGGATGAGTCTTTGAGCGCTCTGGATGACCCAAAGGCAGACGGTCAGGAGTTCTGGAACATCAGATGGTTTAAAGGTAGGCAGATATATTCTTTAAACCATATTTAAGCCCATTGCTTTTCCTTTGCATCATCAATGTGGTCCAGAAATGGAAGACATGTGTCATTTATTCTTTACTGGATCACAACATTTGACCTGATGCCAGGGAAACAAAGGGCTATCGTTTATTTTTGTTTTTCGATTGTCGCTTTTTTTGAACTATCAGACGAACTTTGGAGAGGATATGGCCAGCTGTAAGGGGATGGAGGAGGCTGGATGTTTTTAACATCATGTGTGCAATCTATGAAGGTTGCATACTTGATGTTAAATTATTTTTTTAAAGCCTGATGGTCCAAAATATCTACTGCTTAGTGACCCTTTGTGTCGCGGTCACACAGACTTTCGTATTGGCGTTGCACACCAGTTTCTTGCTCTTGCTGTGAGCAAGAAACAGGTCATATCTCTAAGGAAGAAGAAAATTGCCAAGACTCTTTGGGTGCCAAAGAAGACAGGCACTTAATGGACAAGGAGGACCCTGGCGTTTTGTGCAACCATTGGATCGTGGGATGAGTCTTTGAGCGCTCTGGATGACCCAAAGGCAGACGGTCAGGAGTTGTGGAACATCAGATGGTTTAAAGGTAGGCAGATAAATTCTTTAATCCATATTTAAGCCCATTGCTTTTCCCTTGCCTCATCAATGTGGTCCAGAAATGGAAGACATGTGTCATTTATTCTTTACTGGATCACAACATTTGACCTGATGCCAGGGAAACAAAGGGCTATCGTTTATTTTTGTTTTTCGATTGTCGCTTTTTTTTTTAACCATCAGGCGGACTTTGGAGAGGATACGGCCAGCTGTAAGGGGACGGAGGAGGCTGGATGTTTTTAACATCATGTGTGCAATCTAAAAAGGTTGCATATATGATGTTAAATTAATTTTTTAAAGCCTGATGGTCCAAAATATCTACTGCTTAGTGACCCTTTGTGTGAAGGTCACAGAGACTTTTCGTATTGGCGTTGCACACCAGTTTCTTGCTCTTGCTGTGAGCAAGAAACAGGTCATATCTCTAAGGAAGAAGAAAATTGCCAAGACTCTTTGGGTGCCAAAAAAGACAGGCACTTAATGGACAAGGAGGACCCTGGAGTTTTGTGCAACCATTGGATCGTGGGATGAGTCTTTGAGCGCTCTGGATGACCCAAAGGCAGACGGTCAGGAGTTCTGGAACATCAGATGGTTTAAAGGTAGGCAGATATATTCTTTAAACCATATTTAAGCCCGTTGCTTTTCATTTGCATCATCAATGTGATCCAGAAATGGAAGACATGTGTCATTTATTCTTTACTGGATCACAACATTTGACCTGATGCCAGGGAAACAAAGGGCTATCGTTAATTTTGTTTTTCGATTGTCGCTTTTTTTGAACCATCAGGCGAACTTTGGAGAGGATACGGCCAGCTCTAAGGGGACGGAGGAGGCTGGATGTTTTTAACATCATGTGTGCAATCTATGAAGGTTGCACACTTGATGTTAAATTATTTTTTTAAAGCCTGATGGTCCAAAATATCTACTGCTTAGTGACGCTTTGTGTCGCGGTCACAGAGACTTTTCGTATTGGCGTTGCACACCAGTTTCTTGCTCTTGCTGTGAGCAAGAAACAGGTCATATCTCTTAGGAAGAAGAAAATTGCCAAGACTCTTTGGGTGCCAAAGAAGACAGGCACTTAATGGACAAGGAGGACCCTGGCGTTTTGTGCAACCATTGGATCGTGGGATGAGTCTTTGAGCGCTCTGGATGACCCTAAAGCAAACGGTCAGAAGTTCTGGAACATCAGACGGTTTAAAGGTAGGCAGATAAATTCTTTAAACAATATTTATGCCCATTGCTTTTTTCTCTTGCATCATCAATGTGATCCAGAAATGGAAGACGTGTCATTTATTCTTTACTGGATCACAACATTTGACCTGATGCCAGGGAAACAAAGGGCTATCGTTTATTTTTGTTTTTCGATGATCGCTTTTTTTGAACCATCAGGCGAACTTTGGAGAGGTTACGGCCAGCTGTAAGGGGACGGAGGAGGCTGGATGTTTTTAACATCATGTGTGCAATCTATGAAGGTTGCACACTTGATGTTAAATTATTTTTTTAAAGCCTGATGGTCCAAAATATCTACTGCTTAGTGACCCTTTGTGTTGCGGTCACACAGACTTTCGTATTGGCGTTGCACACCAGTTTCTTGCTCTTGCTGTGAGCAAGAAACAGGTCATATCTCTAAGGAAGAAGAAAATTGCCAAGACTCTTTGGGTGCCAAAGAAGACAGGCACTTAATGGACAAGGAGGACCCTGGCGTTTTGTGCAACCATTGGATCATGGGATGAGTCTTTGAGCGCTCTGGATGACCCAAAGGCAGACGGTCAGGAGTTCTGGAACATCAGATGGTTTAAAGGTAGGCAGATATATTCTTTAATCCATATTTAAGCCCATAGCTTTTCCCTTGCATCATCAATGTGGTCCAGAAATGGAAGACATGTGTCATTTATTCTTTACTGGATCACAACATTTGACCTGATGCCAGGGAAACAAAGGGCTATCGTTTATTTTTGTTTTTCGATTGTCGCTTTTTTTGAACCATCAGGCGGACTTTGGAGAGGATACGGCAAGCTGTAAGGGGACGGAGGAGGCTGGATGTTTTTAACATCATGTGTGCAATCTATAAAGGTTGCACATATGATGTTAAATTAATTTTTTAAAGCCTGATGGTCCAAAATATCTACTGCTTAGTGACCCCTTGTGTTGCGGTCACACAGACTTTTCGTATTGGCGTTGCACACCAGTTTCTTGCTCTTGCTGTGAGCAAGAAACAGGTCATATCTCTAAGGAAGAAGAAAATTGCCAAGACTCTTTGGGTGCCAAAGAAGACAGGCACTTAATGGACAAGGAGGACCCTGGCGTTTTGTGCAACCATTGGATCGTGGGATGAGTCTTTGAGCGCTCTGGATGACCCAAAAGCAGACGGTCAGGAGTTCTGGAACATCAGATGGTTTAAAGGTAGGCAGATATATTCTTTAAACCATATTTAAACCCATTGCTTTTTCTTTGCATCATCAATGTGGTCCAGAAATGGAAGACATGTGTCATTTATTCTTTACTGGATCACAACATTTGACCTGATGCCAGGGAAACAAAGGGCTATCGTTTATTTTTGTTTTTCGATTGTCGCTTTTTTTGAACCATCAGGCGAACTTTGGAGAGGATACGGCCAGCTGTAAGGGGACGGAGGAGGCTGGATGTTTTTAACATCATGTGTGCAATCTATGAAGGTTGCACACTTGATGTTAAATTATTTTTTTAAAGCCTGATGGTCCAAAATATCTACTGCTTAGTGACCCTTTGAGTCGCGGTCACACTGACTTTCGTATTGGCGTTGCACACCAGTTTCTTGCTCTTGCTGTGAGCAAGAAACAGGTCATATCTCTAAGGAAGAAGAAAATTGCCAAGACTCTTTGGGTGCCAAAGAAGACAGGCACTTAATGGACAAGGAGGACCCTGGCGTTTTGTGCAACCATTGGATCATGGGATGAGTCTTTGAGCGCTCTGGATAACCCAAAGGCAGACGGTCAGGAGTTCTGGAACATCAGATGGTTTAAAGGTAGGCAGATAAATTCTTTAAACAATATTTATGCCCATTGCTTTTTTCTCTTGCATCATCAATGTGGTCCAGAAATGGAAGACATGTGTCATTTATTCTTTACTGGATCACAACATTTGACCTGATGCCAGGGAAACAAAGGGCTAACGTTTATTTTTGTTTTTCGATTATCGCTTTTTTTGAACCATCAGGCAGACTTTGGAGAGGATACGGCCAGCTGTAAGGGGACGGAGGAGGCTGGATGTTTTTAACATCATGTGTGCAATCTATAAAGGTTGCATATATGATGTTAAATTAATTTTTTAAAGCCTGATGGTCCAAAATATCTACTGCTTATTGACCCTTTGTGTCACGGTCACAGAGACTTTTCGTATTGGCGTTGCACACCAGTTTCTTGCTCTTGCTGTGAGCAAGAAACAGGTCATATCTCTTAGGAAGAAGAAAATTGCCAAGACTCTTTGGGTGCCAAAGAAGACATGCACGAAATGGACAAGGAGGACCCTGGCGTTTTGTGCAACCATTGGATCGTGGGATGAGTCTTTGAGCGCTCTGGATGACCCTAAAGCAAACGGTCAGGAGTTCTGGAACATCAGATGGTTTAAAGGTAGGCAGATATATTCTTTAAACCATATTTAAACCCATTGCTTTTCCTTTGCATCATCAATGTGGTCCAGAAATGGAAGACATGTGTCATTTATTCTTTACTGGATCACAACATTTGACCTGATGCCAGGGAAACAAAGGGCTATAGTTTATTTTTGTTTTTCGATTGTCGCTTTTTTTGAACCATCAGGCGAACTTTGGAGAGGATGCGGCCAGCTGTAAGGGGACGGAGGAGGCTGGATGTTTTTAACATCATGTGTGCAATCTATGAAGGTTGCACACTTGATGTTAAATTATATTTTTAAAGCCTGATGGTCCAAAATATCTACTGCTTGTGACCCTTTGTGTCACGGTCACAGAGACTTTTCGTATTGGCGTTGCACACCAGTTTCTTGCTCTTGCTTTGAGCAAGAAACAGGTCATATCTCTAAGGAAGAAGAAAATTGCCAAGACTCTTTGGGTGCCAAAGAAGACAGGCACTTAATGGACAAGGAGGACCCTGGCGTTTTGTGCAACCATTGGATCATGGGATGAGTCTTTGAGCGCTCTGGATGACCCAAAGGCAGATGGTCAGGAGTTCTGGAACATCAGATGGTTTAAAGGTAGGCAGATATATTCTTTAAACAATATTTATGCCCATTGCTTTTTTCTCTTGCATCATCAATGTGATCCAGAAATGGAAGACATGTGTCATTTATTCTTTACTGGATCACAACATTTGACCTGATGCCAGGGAAACAAAGGGCTATCGTTTATTTTTGATTTTCGATTGTCGCTTTTTTTGAACCATCAGGCGGACTTTGGAGAGGATACGGACAGCTGTAAGGGGACAGAGGAGGCTGGATGTTTTTAACATCATGTGTGCAATCTAAAAAGGTTGCATATATGATGTTAAATTAATTTTTTAAAGCCTGATGGTCCAAAATATCTACTGCTTAGTGACCCTTTGTGTGAAGGTCACAGAGACTTTTCGTATTGGCGTTGCACACCAGTTTCTTGCTCTTGCTGTGAGCAAGAAACAGGTCATATCTCTAAGGAAGAAGAAAATTGCCAAGACTCTTTGGGTGCCAAAAAAGACAGGCACTTAATGGACAAGGAGGACCCTGGAGTTTTGTGCAACCATTGGATCGTGGGATGAGTCTTTGAGCGCTCTGGATGACCCAAAGGCAGACGGTCAGGAGTTCTGGAACATCAGATGGTTTAAAGGTAGGCAGATATATTCTTTAAACCATATTTAAGCCCATTGCTTTTCATTTGCATCATCAATGTGATCCAGAAATGGAAGACATGTGTCATTTATTCTTTACTGGATCACAACATTTGACCTGATGCCAGGGAAACAAAGGGCTATCATCTATTTTCGTTTTTCAATTGTCGTTTTTTTTGAACCATCAGGCGGACTTTGGAGAGGATATGGCCAGCTGTAAGGGGACGGAGGAGGCTGGATGTTTTTAACATCATGTGTGCAATCTATGAAGGTTGCACACATGATGTTAAATAAATTTTTTAAAGCCTGATGGTCCAAAATATCTACTGCTTGTGACCCTTTGTGTTACGGTCACAGAGACTTTTCGTATTGGCGTTGCACACCAGTTTCTTGCTCTTGCTTTGAGCAAGAAACAGGTCATATCTCTTAGGAAGAAGAAAATTGCCAAGACTCTTTGGGTGCCAAAGAAGACAGGCACTTAATGGACAAGGAGGACCCTGGCGTTTTGTGCAACCATTGGATCGTGGGATGAGTCTTTGAGCGCTCTGGATGACCCAAAGGCAGACGGTCAGGAGTTCTGGAACATCAGATGGTTTAAAGGTAGGCAGATAAATTCTTTAAACAATATTTATGCCCATTGCTTTTTTCTCTTGCATCATCAATGTGATCCAGAAATGGAAGACGTGTCATTTATTCTTTACTGGATCACAACATTTGACCTGATGCCAGGGAAACAAAGGGCTATCGTTAATTTTGTTTTTCGATTGTCGCTTTTTTTGAACCATCAGGCGAACTTTGGAGAGGATACGGCCAGCTGTAAGGGGATGGAGGAGGCTGGATGTTTTTAACATCATGTGTGCAATCTATGAAGGTTGCACACTTGATGTTAAATTAATTTTTTAAAGCCTGATGGTCCAAAATATCTACTGCTTAGTGACGCTTTGTGTCGCGGTCACAGAGACTTTTCGTATTGGCGTTGCACACCAGTTTCTTGCTCTTGCTGTGAGCAAGAAACAGGTCATATCTCTTAGGAAGAAGAAAATTGCCAAGACTCTTTGGGTGCCAAAGAAGACAGGCACTTAATGGACAAGGAGGACCCTGGCGTTTTGTGCAACCATTGGATCGTGGGATGAGTCTTTGAGCGCTCTGGATGACCCTAAAGCAAACGGTCAGAAGTTCTGGAACATCAGATGGTTTAAAGGTAGGCAGATAAATTCTTTAAACAATATTTATGCCCATTGCTTTTTTCTCTTGCATCATCAATGTGATCCAGAAATGGAAGACGTGTCATTTATTCTTTACTGGATCACAACATTTGACCTGATGCCAGGGAATCAAAGGGCTATCGTTTATGTTTGTTTTTCGATGGTCGCTTTATTTGAACCATCAGGCGAACTTTGGAGAGGTTACGGCCAGCTGTAAGGGGACGGAGGAGGCTGGATGTTTTTAACATCATGTGTGCAATCTATGAAGGTTGCACACTTGATGTTAAATTATTTTTTTAAAGCCTGATGGTCCAAAATATCTACTGCTTAGTGACCCTTTGTGTTGCGGTCACACAGACTTTCGTATTGGCGTTGCACACCAGTTTCTTGCTCTTGCTGTGAGCAAGAAACAGGTCATATCTCTAAGGAAGAAGAAAATTGCCAAGACTCTTTGGGTGCCAAAGAAGACAGGCACTTAATGGACAAGGAGGACCCTGGCGTTTTGTGCAACCATTGGATCATGGGATGAGTCTTTGAGCGCTCTGGATGACCCAAAGGCAGACGGTCAGGAGTTCTGGAACATCAGATGGTTTAAAGGTAGGCAGATATATTCTTTAATCCATATTTAAGCCCATAGCTTTTCCCTTGCATCATCAATGTGGTCCAGAAATGGAAGACATGTGTCATTTATTCTTTACTGGATCACAACATTTGACCTGATGCCAGGGAAACAAAGGGCTATCGTTTATTTTTGTTTTTCGATTGTCGCTTTTTTTGAACCATCAGGAGGACTTTGGAGAGGATACGGCCAGCTGTAAGGGGACGGAGGAGGCTGGATGTTTTTAACATCATGTGTGCAATCTATAAAGGTTGCACATATGATGTTAAATTAATTTTTTAAAGCCTGATGGTCCAAAATATCTACTGCTTAGTGACCCCTTGTGTTGCGGTCACACAGACTTTTCGTATTGGCGTTGCACACCAGTTTCTTGCTCTTGCTGTGAGCAAGAAACAGGTCATATCTCTAAGGAAGAAGAAAATTGCCAAGACTCTTTGGGTGCCAAAGAAGACAGGCACTTAATGGACAAGGAGGACCCTGGCGTTTTGTGCAACCATTGGATCGTGGGATGAGTCTTTGAGCGCTCTGGATGACCCAAAAGCAGACGGTCAGGAGTTCTGGAACATCAGATGGTTTAAAGGTAGGCAGATATATTCTTTAAACCATATTTAAACCCATTGCTTTTTCTTTGCATCATCAATGTGGTCCAGAAATGGAAGACATGTGTCATTTATTCTTTACTGGATCACAACATTTGACCTGATGCCAGGGAAACAAAGGGCTATCGTTTATTTTTGTTTTTCGATTGTCGCTTTTTTTGAACCATCAGGCGAACTTTGGAGAGGATACGGCCAGCTGTAAGGGGACGGAGGAGGCTGGATGTTTTTAACATCATGTGTGCAATCTATGAAGGTTGCACACTTGATGTTAAATTATTTTTTTAAAGCCTGATGGTCCAAAATATCTACTGCTTAGTGACCCTTTGAGTCGCGGTCACACTGACTTTCGTATTGGCGTTGCACACCAGTTTCTTGCTCTTGCTTTGAGCAAGAAACAGGTCATATCTCTTAGGAAGAAGAAAATTGCCAAGACTCTTTGGGTGCCAAAGAAGACAGGCACTTAATGGACAAGGAGGACCCTGGCGTTTTGTGCAACCATTGGATCATGGGATGAGTCTTTGAGCGCTCTGGATGACCCAAAGGCAGATGGTCAGGAGTTCTGGAACATCAGATGGTTTAAAGGTAGGCAGATATATTCTTTAAACAATATTTATGCCCATTGCTTTTTTCTCTTGCATCATCAATGTGATCCAGAAATGGAAGACATGTGTCATTTATTCTTTACTGGATCACAACATTTGACCTGATGCCAGGGAAACAAAGGGCTATCGTTTATTTTTGTTTTTCGATTGTCGCTTTTTTTGAACCATCAGGCGGACTTTGGAGAGGATACGGACAGCTGTAAGAGGACGGAGGAGGCTGGATGTTTTTAACATCATGTGTGCAATCTATAAAGGTTGCACTCATGATGTTAAATTAATTTTTTAAAGCCTGATGGTCCAAAATATCTACTGCTTAGTGACCCTTTGTGTCAAGGTCACAGAGACTTTTCGTATTGGCGTTGCACACCAGTTTCTTGCTCTTGCTGTGAGCAAGAAACAGGTCATATATCTAAGGAAGAAGAAAATTGCCAAGACTCTTTGGGTGCCAAAAAAGACAGGCACTTAATGGACAAGGAGGACCCTGGCGTTTTGTGCAACCATTGGATCGTTGGATGAGTCTTTGAGTGCTCTGGATGACCCAAAGGCAGACGGTCAGGAGTTCTGGAACATCAGATGGTTTAAAGGTAGGCAGATATATTCTTTAAACCATATTTAAGCCCATTGCTTTTCATTTGCATCATCAATGTGATCCAGAAATGGAAGACATGTGTCATTTATTCTTTACTGGATCACAACATTTGACCTGATGCCAGGGAAACAAAGGGCTATCATCTATTTTCGTTTTTCGATTGTCGTTTTTTTTGAACCATCAGGCGGACTTTGGAGAGGATACGGCCAGCTGTAAGGGGACGGAGGAGGCTGGATGTTTTTAACATCATGTGTGCAATCTATGAAGGTTGCACTCATGATGTTAAATAAATTTTTTAAAGCCTGATGGTCCAAAATATCTACTGCTTGTGACCCTTTGTGTCACGGTCACAGAGACTTTTCGTATTGGCGTTGCAAACCAGTTTCTTGCTCTTGCTGTGAGCAAGAAACAGGTCATATCTCTTAGGAAGAAGAAAATTGCCAAGACTCTTTGGGTGCCAAAGAAGACAGGCACTTAATGGACAAGGAGGACCCTGGCGTTTTGTGCAACCATTGGATCGTGGGATGAGTCTTTGAGCGCTTTGGATGACCCAAAGGCAGACGGTCAGGAGTTCTGGAACATTAGATGGTTTAAAGGTAGGCAGATATATTCTTTAAACCATATTTAAGCCCATTGCTTTTCCTTTGCATCATCAATGTGGTCCAGAAATGGAAGACATGTGTCATTTATTCTTTACTGGATCACAACATTTGACCTGATGCCAGGGAAACAAAGGGCTATCGTTTATTTTTGTTTTTCGATGGTCGCTTTTTTTGAACCATCAGGCAGACTTTGGAGAGGATACGGACAGCTGTAAGGGGACGGAGGAGGCTGGATGTTTTTAACATCATGTGTGCAATCTATAAAGGTTGCACATATGATGTTAAATTAATTTTTTAAAGCCTGATGGTCCAAAATATCTACTGCTTAGTGACCCCTTGTGTTGCGGTCACACAGACTTTTCGTATTGGCGTTGCACACCAGTTTCTTCCTCTTGCTGTGAGCAAGAAACAGGTCATATCTCTAAGGAAGAAGAAAATTGCCAAGACTCTTTGGGTGCCAAAGAAGACAGGCACTTAATGGACAAGGAGGACCCTGGCGTTTTGTGCAACCAGTGGATCGTGGGATGAGTCTTTGAGCGCTCTGAATGACCCAAAAGCAGACGGTCAGGAGTTCTGGAACATCAGATAGTTTAAAGGTAGGCAGATATATTCTTTAAACCATATTTAAACCCATTGCTTTTTCTTTGCATCATCAATGTGGTCCAGAAATGGAAGACATGTGTCATTTATTCTTTACTGGATCACAACATTTGACCTGATGCCAGGGAAACAAAGTGCTATAGTTTATTTTTGTTTTTCGATTGTCGCTTTTTTTGAACCATCAGGTGGACTTTGGAGAGGATACGGCCAGCTGTAAGGGGATGGAAGAGGCTGGATGTTTTTAACATCATGTGTGCAATCTATGAAGGTTGCACACTTGATGTTAAATTATTTTTTTAAAGCCTGATGGTCCAAAATATCTACTGCTTATTGACCCTTTGTGTTGCGGTCACACTGACTTTCGTATTGGCGTTGCACACCAGTTTCTTGCTCTTGCTGTGAGCAAGAAACAGGTCATATCTCTAAGGAAGAAGAAAATTGCCAGGACTCTTTGGGTGCCAAAGAAGACAGGCACTTAATGGACAAGGAGGACCCTGGCGTTTTGTGCAACCATTGGATCATGGGATGAGTCTTTGAGCGCTCTGGATGACCCAAAGGCAGACGGTCAGGAGTTCTGGAACATCAGATGGTTTAAAGGTAGGCAGATATATTCTTTAAACCATATTTAAACCCATTGCTTTTTCTTTGCATCATCAATGTGGTCCTGAAATGGAAGACATGTGTCATTTATTCTTTACTGGATCACAACATTTGACCTGATGCCAGGGAAACAAAGGGCTATCGTTTATTTTTGTTTTTCGATTGTCGCTTTTTTTGAACCATCAGGCGAACTTTGGAGAGGATACGGCCAGCTGTAAGGGGACGGAGGAGGCTGGATGTTTTTAACATCATGTGTGCAATCTATGAAGGTTGCACACTTGATGTTAAATTATTTTTTTAAAGCCTGATGGACCAAAATATCTACTGCTTATTGACCCTTTGTGTCACGGTCACACAGACTTTCGTATTGGCGTTGCACACCAGTTTCTTGCTCTTGCTGTGAGCAAGAAACAGGTCATATCCCTAAGGAAGAAGAAAATTGCCAAGACTCTTTGGGTGCCAAAGAAGACAGGCACGAAATGGACAAGGAGGACCCTGGCATTTTGTGCAACCATTGGATTGTGGGATGAGTCTTTGAGCGCTCTGGATGACCCAAAAGCAGACGGTCAGGAGTTCTGGAACATCAAATGGTTTAAAGGTAGGCAGATATAGTCTTTAATCCATATTTAAGCCCTTTTGATTTTCCTTTGCATCATCAATGTGGTCCAGAAATGGAAGACATGTGTCATTTATTCTTTACTGGATCACAATATTTGACCTGAAGCCAGGGAAACAAAGGGCTATAGTTTATTTTTGTTTTTCGATTGTCGCTTTTTTTGAACCATCAGGCGAACTTTGGAGAGGATACGGCCAGCTGTAAGGGGACGGAGGAGGCTGGATGTTTTTAACATCATGTGTGCAATCTATGAAGGTTGCACACTTGATGTTAAATTATTTTTTTAAAGCCTGATAGTCCAAAATATCTACTGCTTAGTGACCCTTTATGTCGCGGTCACACAGACTTTGGTATTGGCGTTGCACACCAGTTTCTTGCTCTTGCTGTGAGCAAGAAACAGGTCATATCTCTAAGGAAGAAGAAAATTGCCAAGAATCTTTGGGTGCCAAAGAAGACAGGCACTTAATGGACAAGGAGGACCCTGGCGTTTTGTGCAACCATTATATCGTGGGGTGAGTCTTTGAGCACTCTGGATGACCCAAAGGCAGACGGTCAGGAGTTCTGGAACATCAGATGGTTTAAAGGTAGGCAGATATATACTTTAATCCATATTTAAGCCCATTGCTTTTCCTTTGCATCATCAATGTGGTCCAGAAATGGAAGACATGTGTCATTTATTCTTTACTGGATCACAACATTTGACCTGATGCCAGGGAAACAAAGGGCTATCATTTATTTTCGTTTTTCGATTGTCGTTTTTTTTTGAACCATCAGGCGGACTTTAGAGAGGATACGGCCAGCTGTAAGGGGATGGAGGAGGCTGGATGTTTTTAACATCATGTGTGCAATCTATGAAGGTTGCACACTTGATGTTTAATTATTTTTTTAAAGCCTGATGGTCCAAAATATTTACTGCTTAGTGACCCTTTGTGTCGCGGTCACACAGACTTTCATATTGGCGTTGCACACCAGTTTCTTGCTCTTGCTGTGAGCAAGAAACAGGTCATATATCTAAGGAAGAAGAAAATTGCCAAGAATCTTTGGGTGCCAAAGAAGACAGGCACTTAATGGACAAGGAGGACCCTGGCGTTTTGTGCAACCATTATATCGTGGGGTGAGTCTTTGAGCACTCTGGATGACCCAAAGGCAGACGGTCAGGAGTTCTTGAACATCAGATAGTTTAAAGGTAGGCAGATATATTCTTTAATCCATATTTAAGCCCATTGCTTTTCCTTTGCATCATCAATGTGGTCCAGAAATGGAAGACATGTGTCATTTATTCTTTACTGGATCACAACATTTGACCTGATGCCAGGGAAACAAAGGGCTATCGTTTATTTTTGTTTTTCGATTGTCGCTTTTTTGAACCATCAGGCGGACTTTGGAGAGGATATGGCTAGCTCTAAGGGGACGGAGGAGGCTGGATGTTTTTAACATCATGTGTGCAATCTATGAAGGTTGCACACATGATGTTAAATAAATTTTTTAAAGCCTGATGGTCCAAAATATCTACTGCTTGTGACCCTTTGTGTCATGGTCAAAGAGACTTTTCGTATTGGCGTTGCACACCAGTTTCTTGCTCTTGCTGTGAGCAAGAAACAGGTCAAATCTCTTAGGAAGAAGACAATTGCCAAGACTCTTTGGGTGCCAAAGAAGACAGGCACTTAATGGACAAGGAGGACCCTGGCGTTTTGTGCAACCATTGGATCATGGGATGAGTCTTTGTGCGTTCTGGGTGACCCAAAGCCAGACGGTCAGGAGTTCTGGAACATCAGATGGTTTAAAGGTAGGCAGATAAATTCTTTAAATCATATGTATGTCCATTGCTTTTATCTCTTGCATCATCAATGTGATCCAGAAATGGAAGACATGTGTCATTTATTCTTTACTGGATCACAACATTTGACCTGATGCCAGGGAAACAAAGGGCTATAGTTTATTTTTGTTTTTCGATTGTCGCTTTTTTTGAACCATCAGGCGAACTTTGGAGAGGATACGGCCAGCTGTAAGGGGATGGAGGAGGCTGGATGTTTTTAACATCATGTGTGCAATCTATGAACTTTGCACACTTGATGTTAAATTGTTTTTTAAAGCCTGATGGTCCAAAAGATCTACCGCATGTGACCCTTTTTGTCGCGGTCACACAGACTTTCGTATTGGCGTTGCACACCAGTTTCTTGCTCTTGCTGTGAGCAAGAAACAGGTCATATCTCTTAGGAAGAAGAAAATTGCCAAGACTCTTTGGGTGCCAAAGAAGACAGGCACTTAATGGACAAGGAGGACCCTGGCGTTTTGTGCAACCATTGGATCGTGGGATGAGTCTTTGAGCGCTCTGGATGACCCAAAGGCAGACAGTCAGGAGTTCTGGAACATCAGATGTTTTACAGGTATGCAGATATATTCTTTAAAACATATTTAAGCCCAATGCTTTTCCTTTGCATCATCAATGTGATCCAGAAATGGAAGACATGTGTCATTTATTCTTTACTGGATCACAACATTTGACCTGATGCCAGGGAAACAAAGGGCTATCGTTTATTTTTGTTTTTCGATTGTAGCTTTTTTTGAACCATCAGGCGAACTTTGGAGAGGATACGGCCAGCTGTAAGGGGACGGAGGAGGCTGGATGTTTTTAACATCATGTGTGCAATCTATGAAGGTTACACACTTGATGTTAAATTATTTTTTTAAAGCCTGACGGTCCAAAATATTTACTGCTTAGTGACCTTTTGTGTCACGGTCACACTGACTTTCGTATTGGCGTTGCACACCAGTTTCTTGCTCTTGCTGTGAGCAAGAAACAGGTCATATCTCTAAGGAAGAAGAAAATTGCCAAGAATCTTTGGGTGCCAAAGAAGACAGGCACTTATTGGACAAGGAGGACCCTGGCATTTTGTGCAACCATTGGATCGTGGGATGAGTCTTTGAGCGCTCTGGATGACCCAAAGGCAGACGGTCAGGAGTTCTGCAACATCAGATGGTTTAAAGGTAGGCAGATATATACTTTAATCCATATTTAAGCCCATTGCTTTTCCCTTGCATCATCAATGTGGTCCAGAAATGGAAGACATGTGTCATTTATTTTTTACTGGATCACAACATTTGACCTGATGCCAGGGAAACAAAGGGCTATCATTTATTTTCGTTTTTCGATTGTCGTTTTCTTTGAACCATCAGGCGAACTTTGGAGAGGATACGTCCAGCTGTAAGGGGACGGAGGAGGCTGGATGTTTTTAACATCATGTGTGCAATCTATGAAGGTTGCGCACTTGATGTTAAATTATTTTTTTAAAGCCTGATGGTCCAAAATATCTACTGCTTAGTGACCCTTTGTGTCGCGGTCACACAGACTTTTGTATTGGCGTTGCACACCAGTTTCTTGCTCTTGCTGTGAGCAAGAAACAGGTCATATCTCTAAGGAAGAAGAAAATTGCCAAGACTCTTTGGGTGCCAAAGAAGACAGGCACTTAATGGACAAGGAGGACCCTGGCGTTTTGTGCAACCATTGGATCGTGGGATGAGTCTTTGAGCGCTCTGGATGACCAAAAAGCAGACGGTCAGGAGTTCTGGAACATCAGATGGTTTAAAGGTAGGCCGATATATTCTTTAAACCATATTTAAGCCCATTGCCTTTCCTTTGCATCATCAATGTGGTCCAGAAATGGAAGACATGTGTAATTTATTCTTTACTGGATCACAACATTTGACCTGATGCCAGGGAAACAAAGGGCTATAGTTTATTTTTGTTTTTCGATTGTCGCTTTTTTTGAACCATCAGGCGGACTTTGGTGAGGATATGGCCAGCTGTAAGGGGACGGAGGAGGCTGATGGTTTTTAACATCATGTGTGCAATCTATGAAGGTTGCACACTTGATGTTAAATTATTTTTTTAAAGCCTGATGGTCCAAAATATCTACTGCTTGTGACCCTTTGTGTCATGGTCACAGAGACTTTTCGTATTGGCGTTGCACACCAGTTTCTTGCTCTTGCTGTGAGCAAGAAACAGGTCAAATCTCTTAGGAAGAAGACAATTGCCAAGACTCTTTGGGTGCCAAAGAAGACAGGCACTTAATGGAAAAGGAGGACCCTGGCGTTTTGTGCAACCATTGGATCGTGGGATGAGTCTTTGAGCGCTCTGGATGACCCAAAGGCAGACGGTCAGGAGTTCTTGAACATCAGATGGTTTAAAGGTAGGCAGATAAATTCTTTAAACAATATTTATGCCCATTGCTTTTTTCTCTTGCATCATCAATGTGATCCAGAAATGGAAGACGTGTCATTTATTCTTTACTGGATCACAACATTTGACCTGATGCCAGGGAAACAAAGGGCTATCGTTTATTTTTGTTTTTCGATTGTCGCTTTTTTTGAACCATCAGGCGGACTTTGGAGAGGATACGGCCAGCTGTAAGGGGACGGAGGAGGCTGGATGTTTTTAACATCATGTGTGCAATCTATGAAGGTTGCACACTTGATGTTAAATTATTTTTGTAAAGCCTGATGGTACAAAATATCTACTGCTTAGTGACGCTTTGTGTCGCGGTCACACAGACTTTGTATTGGCGTTGCACACCAGTTTCTTGCTCTTGCTTTGAGCAAGAAACAGGTCATATCCCTAAGGAAGAAGAAAATTGCCAAGACTCTTTGGGTGCCAAAGAAGACAGGCACGAAATGGACAAGGAGGACCCTGGCATTTTGTGCAACCATTGGATTGTGGGATGAGTCTTTGAGCGCTCTGGATGACCCAAAGGCAGACAGTCAGGAGTTCTGGAACATCAGATGGTTTAAAGGTAGGCAGATATATTCTTTAATCCATTTTTAAGCCCATAGCTTTTCCCTTGCATCATCAATGTGGTCCAGAAATGAAAGACATGTGTCATTTATTCTTTACTGGATCACAACATTTGACCTGATGCCAGGGAAACAAAGGGCTATCGTTAATTTTGTTTTTGGATTGTCGCTTTTTTTGAACCATCAGGCGAACTTTGGAGAGGATGCGGCCAGCTGTAAGGGGACGGAGGAGGCTGGATGTTTTTAACATCATGTGTGCAATCTATGAAGGTTGCACACTTGATGTTAAATTATATTTTTAAAGCCTGATGGTCCAAAATATCTACTGCTTGTGACCCTTTGTGTCACGGTCACAGAGACTTTTCGTATTGGCGTTGCACACCAGTTTCTTGCTCTTGCTTTGAGCAAGAAACAGGTCATATCTCTAAGGAAGAAGAAAATTGCCAAGACTCTTTGGGTGCCAAAGAAGACAGGCACTTAATGGACAAGGAGGACCCTGGCGTTTTGTGCAACCATTGGATCATGGGATGAGTCTTTGAGCGCTCTGGATGACCCAAAGGCAGATGGTCAGGAGTTCTGGAATATCAGATGGTTTAAAGGTAGGCAGATATATTCTTTAAACAATATTTATGCCCATTGCTTTTTTCTCTTGCATCATCAATGTGATCCAGAAATGGAAGACATGTGTCATTTATTCTTTACTGGATCACAACATTTGACCTGATGCCAGGGAAACAAAGGGCTATCGTTTATTTTTGATTTTCGATTGTCGCTTTTTTTGAACCATCAGGCGGACTTTGGAGAGGATACGGACAGCTGTAAGGGGACGGAGGAGGCTGGATGTTTTTAACATCATGTGTGCAATCTAAAAAGGTTGCATATATGATGTTAAATTAATTTTTTAAAGCCTGATGGTCCAAAATATCTACTGCTTAGTGACCCTTTGTGTGAAGGTCACAGAGACTTTTCGTATTGGCGTTGCACACCAGTTTCTTGCTCTTGCTGTGAGCAAGAAACAGGTCATATCTCTAAGGAAGAAGAAAATTGCCAAGACTCTTTGGGTGCCAAAAAAGACAGGCACTTAATGGACAAGGAGGACCCTGGAGTTTTGTGCAACCATTGGATCATGGGATGAGTCTTTGAGCGCTCTGGATGACCCAAAGGCAGACGGTCAGGAGTTCTGGAACATCAGATGGTTTAAAGGTAGGCAGATATATTCTTTAAACCATATTTAAGCCCATTGCTTTTCATTTGCATCATCAATGTGATCCAGAAATGGAAGACATGTGTCATTTATTCTTTACTGGATCACAACATTTGACCTGATGTCAGGGAAACAAAGGGCTATCATCTATTTTCGTTTTTCAATTGTCGTTTTTTTTGAACCATCAGGCGGACTTTGGAGAGGATATGGCCAGCTGTAAGGGGACGGAGGAGGCTGGATGTTTTTAACATCATGTGTGCAATCTATGAAGGTTGCACACATGATGTTAAATAAATTTTTTAAAGCCTGATGGTCCAAAATATCTACTGCTTGTGACCCTTTGTGTTACGGTCACAGAGACTTTTCGTATTGGCGTTGCACACCAGTTTCTTGCTCTTGCTTTGAGCAAGAAACAGGTCATATCTCTTAGGAAGAAGAAAATTGCCAAGACTCTTTGGGTGCCAAAGAAGACAGGCACTTAATGGACAAGGAGGACCCTGGCGTTTTGTGCAACCATTGGATCGTGGGATGAGTCTTTGAGCGCTCTGGATGACCCAAAGGCAGACGGTCAGGAGTTCTGGAACATCAGATGGTTTAAAGGTAGGCAGATAAATTCTTTAAACAATATTTATGCCCATTGCTTTTTTCTCTTGCATCATCAATGTGATCCAGAAATGGAAGACGTGTCATTTATTCTTTACTGGATCACAACATTTGACCTGATGCCAGGGAAACAAAGGGCTATCGTTAATTTTGTTTTTCGATTGTCGCTTTTTTTGAACCATCAGGCGAACTTTGGAGAGGATACGGCCAGCTGTAAGGGGATGGAGGAGGCTGGATGTTTTTAACATCATGTGTGCAATCTATGAAGGTTGCACACTTGATGTTAAATTAATTTTTTAAAGCCTGATGGTCCAAAATATCTACTGCTTAGTGACGCTTTGTGTCGCGGTCACAGAGACTTTTCGTATTGGCGTTGCACACCAGTTTCTTGCTCTTGCTGTGAGCAAGAAACAGGTCATATCTCTTAGGAAGAAGAAAATTGCCAAGACTCTTTGGGTGCCAAAGAAGACAGGCACTTAATGGACAAGGAGGACCCTGGCGTTTTGTGCAACCATTGGATCGTGGGATGAGTCTTTGAGCGCTCTGGATGACCCTAAAGCAAACGGTCAGAAGTTCTGGAACATCAGATGGTTTAAAGGTAGGCAGATAAATTCTTTAAACAATATTTATGCCCATTGCTTTTTTCTCTTGCATCATCAATGTGATCCAGAAATGGAAGACGTGTCATTTATTCTTTACTGGATCACAACATTTGACCTGATGCCAGGGAATCAAAGGGCTATCGTTTATGTTTGTTTTTCGATGGTCGCTTTATTTGAACCATCAGGCGAACTTTGGAGAGGTTACGGCCAGCTGTAAGGGGACGGAGGAGGCTGGATGTTTTTAACATCATGTGTGCAATCTATGAAGGTTGCACACTTGATGTTAAATTATTTTTTTAAAGCCTGATGGTCCAAAATATCTACTGCTTAGTGACCCTTTGTGTTGCGGTCACACAGACTTTCGTATTGGCGTTGCACACCAGTTTCTTGCTCTTGCTGTGAGCAAGAAACAGGTCATATCTCTAAGGAAGAAGAAAATTGCCAAGACTCTTTGGGTGCCAAAGAAGACAGGCACTTAATGGACAAGGAGGACCCTGGCGTTTTGTGCAACCATTGGATCATGGGATGAGTCTTTGAGCGCTCTGGATGACCCAAAGGCAGACGGTCAGGAGTTCTGGAACATCAGATGGTTTAAAGGTAGGCAGATATATTCTTTAATCCATATTTAAGCCCATAGCTTTTCCCTTGCATCATCAATGTGGTCCAGAAATGGAAGACATGTGTCATTTATTCTTTACTGGATCACAACATTTGACCTGATGCCAGGGAAACAAAGGGCTATCGTTTATTTTTGTTTTTCGATTGTCGCTTTTTTTGAACCATCAGGAGGACTTTGGAGAGGATACGGCCAGCTGTAAGGGGACGGAGGAGGCTGGATGTTTTTAACATCATGTGTGCAATCTATAAAGGTTGCACATATGATGTTAAATTAATTTTTTAAAGCCTGATGGTCCAAAATATCTACTGCTTAGTGACCCCTTGTGTTGCGGTCACACAGACTTTTCGTATTGGCGTTGCACACCAGTTTCTTGCTCTTGCTGTGAGCAAGAAACAGGTCATATCTCTAAGGAAGAAGAAAATTGCCAAGACTCTTTGGGTGCCAAAGAAGACAGGCACTTAATGGACAAGGAGGACCCTGGCGTTTTGTGCAACCATTGGATCGTGGGATGAGTCTTTGAGCGCTCTGGATGACCCAAAAGCAGACGGTCAGGAGTTCTGGAACATCAGATGGTTTAAAGGTAGGCAGATATATTCTTTAAACCATATTTAAACCCATTGCTTTTTCTTTGCATCATCAATGTGGTCCAGAAATGGAAGACATGTGTCATTTATTCTTTACTGGATCACAACATTTGACCTGATGCCAGGGAAACAAAGGGCTATCGTTTATTTTTGTTTTTCGATTGTCGCTTTTTTTGAACCATCAGGCGAACTTTGGAGAGGATACGGCCAGCTGTAAGGGGACGGAGGAGGCTGGATGTTTTTAACATCATGTGTGCAATCTATGAAGGTTGCACACTTGATGTTAAATTATTTTTTTAAAGCCTGATGGTCCAAAATATCTACTGCTTAGTGACCCTTTGAGTCGCGGTCACACTGACTTTCGTATTGGCGTTGCACACCAGTTTCTTGCTCTTGCTTTGAGCAAGAAACAGGTCATATCTCTTAGGAAGAAGAAAATTGCCAAGACTCTTTGGGTGCCAAAGAAGACAGGCACTTAATGGACAAGGAGGACCCTGGCGTTTTGTGCAACCATTGGATCATGGGATGAGTCTTTGAGCGCTCTGGATGACCCAAAGGCAGATGGTCAGGAGTTCTGGAACATCAGATGGTTTAAAGGTAGGCAGATATATTCTTTAAACAATATTTATGCCCATTGCTTTTTTCTCTTGCATCATCAATGTGATCCAGAAATGGAAGACATGTGTCATTTATTCTTTACTGGATCACAACATTTGACCTGATGCCAGGGAAACAAAGGGCTATCGTTTATTTTTGTTTTTCGATTGTCGCTTTTTTTGAACCATCAGGCGGACTTTGGAGAGGATACGGACAGCTGTAAGAGGACGGAGGAGGCTGGATGTTTTTAACATCATGTGTGCAATCTATAAAGGTTGCACTCATGATGTTAAATTAATTTTTTAAAGCCTGATGGTCCAAAATATCTACTGCTTAGTGACCCTTTGTGTCAAGGTCACAGAGACTTTTCGTATTGGCGTTGCACACCAGTTTCTTGCTCTTGCTGTGAGCAAGAAACAGGTCATATATCTAAGGAAGAAGAAAATTGCCAAGACTCTTTGGGTGCCAAAAAAGACAGGCACTTAATGGACAAGGAGGACCCTGGCGTTTTGTGCAACCATTGGATCGTTGGATGAGTCTTTGAGTGCTCTGGATGACCCAAAGGCAGACGGTCAGGAGTTCTGGAACATCAGATGGTTTAAAGGTAGGCAGATATATTCTTTAAACCATATTTAAGCCCATTGCTTTTCATTTGCATCATCAATGTGATCCAGAAATGGAAGACATGTGTCATTTATTCTTTACTGGATCACAACATTTGACCTGATGCCAGGGAAACAAAGGGCTATCATCTATTTTCGTTTTTCGATTGTCGTTTTTTTTGAACCATCAGGCGGACTTTGGAGAGGATACGGCCAGCTGTAAGGGGACGGAGGAGGCTGGATGTTTTTAACATCATGTGTGCAATCTATGAAGGTTGCACTCATGATGTTAAATAAATTTTTTAAAGCCTGATGGTCCAAAATATCTACTGCTTGTGACCCTTTGTGTCACGGTCACAGAGACTTTTCGTATTGGCGTTGCAAACCAGTTTCTTGCTCTTGCTGTGAGCAAGAAACAGGTCATATCTCTTAGGAAGAAGAAAATTGCCAAGACTCTTTGGGTGCCAAAGAAGACAGGCACTTAATGGACAAGGAGGACCCTGGCGTTTTGTGCAACCATTGGATCGTGGGATGAGTCTTTGAGCGCTTTGGATGACCCAAAGGCAGACGGTCAGGAGTTCTGGAACATTAGATGGTTTAAAGGTAGGCAGATATATTCTTTAAACCATATTTAAGCCCATTGCTTTTCCTTTGCATCATCAATGTGGTCCAGAAATGGAAGACATGTGTCATTTATTCTTTACTGGATCACAACATTTGACCTGATGCCAGGGAAACAAAGGGCTATCGTTTATTTTTGTTTTTCGATGGTCGCTTTTTTTGAACCATCAGGCAGACTTTGGAGAGGATACGGACAGCTGTAAGGGGACGGAGGAGGCTGGATGTTTTTAACATCATGTGTGCAATCTATAAAGGTTGCACATATGATGTTAAATTAATTTTTTAAAGCCTGATGGTCCAAAATATCTACTGCTTAGTGACCCCTTGTGTTGCGGTCACACAGACTTTTCGTATTGGCGTTGCACACCAGTTTCTTCCTCTTGCTGTGAGCAAGAAACAGGTCATATCTCTAAGGAAGAAGAAAATTGCCAAGACTCTTTGGGTGCCAAAGAAGACAGGCACTTAATGGACAAGGAGGACCCTGGCGTTTTGTGCAACCAGTGGATCGTGGGATGAGTCTTTGAGCGCTCTGAATGACCCAAAAGCAGACGGTCAGGAGTTCTGGAACATCAGATAGTTTAAAGGTAGGCAGATATATTCTTTAAACCATATTTAAACCCATTGCTTTTTCTTTGCATCATCAATGTGGTCCAGAAATGGAAGACATGTGTCATTTATTCTTTACTGGATCACAACATTTGACCTGATGCCAGGGAAACAAAGTGCTATAGTTTATTTTTGTTTTTCGATTGTCGCTTTTTTTGAACCATCAGGTGGACTTTGGAGAGGATACGGCCAGCTGTAAGGGGATGGAAGAGGCTGGATGTTTTTAACATCATGTGTGCAATCTATGAAGGTTGCACACTTGATGTTAAATTATTTTTTTAAAGCCTGATGGTCCAAAATATCTACTGCTTATTGACCCTTTGTGTTGCGGTCACACTGACTTTCGTATTGGCGTTGCACACCAGTTTCTTGCTCTTGCTGTGAGCAAGAAACAGGTCATATCTCTAAGGAAGAAGAAAATTGCCAGGACTCTTTGGGTGCCAAAGAAGACAGGCACTTAATGGACAAGGAGGACCCTGGCGTTTTGTGCAACCATTGGATCATGGGATGAGTCTTTGAGCGCTCTGGATGACCCAAAGGCAGACGGTCAGGAGTTCTGGAACATCAGATGGTTTAAAGGTAGGCAGATATATTCTTTAAACCATATTTAAACCCATTGCTTTTTCTTTGCATCATCAATGTGGTCCTGAAATGGAAGACATGTGTCATTTATTCTTTACTGGATCACAACATTTGACCTGATGCCAGGGAAACAAAGGGCTATCGTTTATTTTTGTTTTTCGATTGTCGCTTTTTTTGAACCATCAGGCGAACTTTGGAGAGGATACGGCCAGCTGTAAGGGGACGGAGGAGGCTGGATGTTTTTAACATCATGTGTGCAATCTATGAAGGTTGCACACTTGATGTTAAATTATTTTTTTAAAGCCTGATGGACCAAAATATCTACTGCTTATTGACCCTTTGTGTCACGGTCACACAGACTTTCGTATTGGCGTTGCACACCAGTTTCTTGCTCTTGCTGTGAGCAAGAAACAGGTCATATCCCTAAGGAAGAAGAAAATTGCCAAGACTCTTTGGGTGCCAAAGAAGACAGGCACGAAATGGACAAGGAGGACCCTGGCATTTTGTGCAACCATTGGATTGTGGGATGAGTCTTTGAGCGCTCTGGATGACCCAAAAGCAGACGGTCAGGAGTTCTGGAACATCAAATGGTTTAAAGGTAGGCAGATATAGTCTTTAATCCATATTTAAGCCCTTTTGATTTTCCTTTGCATCATCAATGTGGTCCAGAAATGGAAGACATGTGTCATTTATTCTTTACTGGATCACAATATTTGACCTGAAGCCAGGGAACAAAGGGCTATAGTTTATTTTTGTTTTTCGATTGTCGCTTTTTTTGAACCATCAGGCGAACTTTGGAGAGGATACGGCCAGCTGTAAGGGGACGGAGGAGGCTGGATGTTTTTAACATCATGTGTGCAATCTATGAAGGTTGCACACTTGATGTTAAATTATTTTTTTAAAGCCTGATAGTCCAAAATATCTACTGCTTAGTGACCCTTTATGTCGCGGTCACACAGACTTTGGTATTGGCGTTGCACACCAGTTTCTTGCTCTTGCTGTGAGCAAGAAACAGGTCATATCTCTAAGGAAGAAGAAAATTGCCAAGAATCTTTGGGTGCCAAAGAAGACAGGCACTTAATGGACAAGGAGGACCCTGGCGTTTTGTGCAACCATTATATCGTGGGGTGAGTCTTTGAGCACTCTGGATGACCCAAAGGCAGACGGTCAGGAGTTCTGGAACATCAGATGGTTTAAAGGTAGGCAGATATATACTTTAATCCATATTTAAGCCCATTGCTTTTCCTTTGCATCATCAATGTGGTCCAGAAATGGAAGACATGTGTCATTTATTCTTTACTGGATCACAACATTTGACCTGATGCCAGGGAAACAAAGGGCTATCATTTATTTTCGTTTTTCGATTGTCGTTTTTTTTTGAACCATCAGGCGGACTTTAGAGAGGATACGGCCAGCTGTAAGGGGATGGAGGAGGCTGGATGTTTTTAACATCATGTGTGCAATCTATGAAGGTTGCACACTTGATGTTTAATTATTTTTTTAAAGCCTGATGGTCCAAAATATTTACTGCTTAGTGACCCTTTGTGTCGCGGTCACACAGACTTTCATATTGGCGTTGCACACCAGTTTCTTGCTCTTGCTGTGAGCAAGAAACAGGTCATATATCTAAGGAAGAAGAAAATTGCCAAGAATCTTTGGGTGCCAAAGAAGACAGGCACTTAATGGACAAGGAGGACCCTGGCGTTTTGTGCAACCATTATATCGTGGGGTGAGTCTTTGAGCACTCTGGATGACCCAAAGGCAGACGGTCAGGAGTTCTTGAACATCAGATAGTTTAAAGGTAGGCAGATATATTCTTTAATCCATATTTAAGCCCATTGCTTTTCCTTTGCATCATCAATGTGGTCCAGAAATGGAAGACATGTGTCATTTATTCTTTACTGGATCACAACATTTGACCTGATGCCAGGGAAACAAAGGGCTATCGTTTATTTTTGTTTTTCGATTGTCGCTTTTTTGAACCATCAGGCGGACTTTGGAGAGGATATGGCTAGCTCTAAGGGGACGGAGGAGGCTGGATGTTTTTAACATCATGTGTGCAATCTATGAAGGTTGCACACATGATGTTAAATAAATTTTTTAAAGCCTGATGGTCCAAAATATCTACTGCTTGTGACCCTTTGTGTCATGGTCAAAGAGACTTTTCGTATTGGCGTTGCACACCAGTTTCTTGCTCTTGCTGTGAGCAAGAAACAGGTCAAATCTCTTAGGAAGAAGACAATTGCCAAGACTCTTTGGGTGCCAAAGAAGACAGGCACTTAATGGACAAGGAGGACCCTGGCGTTTTGTGCAACCATTGGATCATGGGATGAGTCTTTGTGCGTTCTGGGTGACCCAAAGCCAGACGGTCAGGAGTTCTGGAACATCAGATGGTTTAAAGGTAGGCAGATAAATTCTTTAAATCATATGTATGTCCATTGCTTTTATCTCTTGCATCATCAATGTGATCCAGAAATGGAAGACATGTGTCATTTATTCTTTACTGGATCACAACATTTGACCTGATGCCAGGGAAACAAAGGGCTATAGTTTATTTTTGTTTTTCGATTGTCGCTTTTTTTGAACCATCAGGCGAACTTTGGAGAGGATACGGCCAGCTGTAAGGGGATGGAGGAGGCTGGATGTTTTTAACATCATGTGTGCAATCTATGAACTTTGCACACTTGATGTTAAATTGTTTTTTAAAGCCTGATGGTCCAAAAGATCTACCGCATGTGACCCTTTTTGTCGCGGTCACACAGACTTTCGTATTGGCGTTGCACACCAGTTTCTTGCTCTTGCTGTGAGCAAGAAACAGGTCATATCTCTTAGGAAGAAGAAAATTGCCAAGACTCTTTGGGTGCCAAAGAAGACAGGCACTTAATGGACAAGGAGGACCCTGGCGTTTTGTGCAACCATTGGATCGTGGGATGAGTCTTTGAGCGCTCTGGATGACCCAAAGGCAGACAGTCAGGAGTTCTGGAACATCAGATGTTTTACAGGTATGCAGATATATTCTTTAAAACATATTTAAGCCCAATGCTTTTCCTTTGCATCATCAATGTGATCCAGAAATGGAAGACATGTGTCATTTATTCTTTACTGGATCACAACATTTGACCTGATGCCAGGGAAACAAAGGGCTATCGTTTATTTTTGTTTTTCGATTGTAGCTTTTTTTGAACCATCAGGCGAACTTTGGAGAGGATACGGCCAGCTGTAAGGGGACGGAGGAGGCTGGATGTTTTTAACATCATGTGTGCAATCTATGAAGGTTACACACTTGATGTTAAATTATTTTTTTAAAGCCTGACGGTCCAAAATATTTACTGCTTAGTGACCTTTTGTGTCACGGTCACACTGACTTTCGTATTGGCGTTGCACACCAGTTTCTTGCTCTTGCTGTGAGCAAGAAACAGGTCATATCTCTAAGGAAGAAGAAAATTGCCAAGAATCTTTGGGTGCCAAAGAAGACAGGCACTTATTGGACAAGGAGGACCCTGGCATTTTGTGCAACCATTGGATCGTGGGATGAGTCTTTGAGCGCTCTGGATGACCCAAAGGCAGACGGTCAGGAGTTCTGCAACATCAGATGGTTTAAAGGTAGGCAGATATATACTTTAATCCATATTTAAGCCCATTGCTTTTCCCTTGCATCATCAATGTGGTCCAGAAATGGAAGACATGTGTCATTTATTTTTTACTGGATCACAACATTTGACCTGATGCCAGGGAAACAAAGGGCTATCATTTATTTTCGTTTTTCGATTGTCGTTTTCTTTGAACCATCAGGCGAACTTTGGAGAGGATACGTCCAGCTGTAAGGGGACGGAGGAGGCTGGATGTTTTTAACATCATGTGTGCAATCTATGAAGGTTGCGCACTTGATGTTAAATTATTTTTTTAAAGCCTGATGGTCCAAAATATCTACTGCTTAGTGACCCTTTGTGTCGCGGTCACACAGACTTTTGTATTGGCGTTGCACACCAGTTTCTTGCTCTTGCTGTGAGCAAGAAACAGGTCATATCTCTAAGGAAGAAGAAAATTGCCAAGACTCTTTGGGTGCCAAAGAAGACAGGCACTTAATGGACAAGGAGGACCCTGGCGTTTTGTGCAACCATTGGATCGTGGGATGAGTCTTTGAGCGCTCTGGATGACCAAAAAGCAGACGGTCAGGAGTTCTGGAACATCAGATGGTTTAAAGGTAGGCCGATATATTCTTTAAACCATATTTAAGCCCATTGCCTTTCCTTTGCATCATCAATGTGGTCCAGAAATGGAAGACATGTGTAATTTATTCTTTACTGGATCACAACATTTGACCTGATGCCAGGGAAACAAAGGGCTATAGTTTATTTTTGTTTTTCGATTGTCGCTTTTTTTGAACCATCAGGCGGACTTTGGTGAGGATATGGCCAGCTGTAAGGGGACGGAGGAGGCTGATGGTTTTTAACATCATGTGTGCAATCTATGAAGGTTGCACACTTGATGTTAAATTATTTTTTTAAAGCCTGATGGTCCAAAATATCTACTGCTTGTGACCCTTTGTGTCATGGTCACAGAGACTTTTCGTATTGGCGTTGCACACCAGTTTCTTGCTCTTGCTGTGAGCAAGAAACAGGTCAAATCTCTTAGGAAGAAGACAATTGCCAAGACTCTTTGGGTGCCAAAGAAGACAGGCACTTAATGGAAAAGGAGGACCCTGGCGTTTTGTGCAACCATTGGATCGTGGGATGAGTCTTTGAGCGCTCTGGATGACCCAAAGGCAGACGGTCAGGAGTTCTTGAACATCAGATGGTTTAAAGGTAGGCAGATAAATTCTTTAAACAATATTTATGCCCATTGCTTTTTTCTCTTGCATCATCAATGTGATCCAGAAATGGAAGACGTGTCATTTATTCTTTACTGGATCACAACATTTGACCTGATGCCAGGGAAACAAAGGGCTATCGTTTATTTTTGTTTTTCGATTGTCGCTTTTTTTGAACCATCAGGCGGACTTTGGAGAGGATACGGCCAGCTGTAAGGGGACGGAGGAGGCTGGATGTTTTTAACATCATGTGTGCAATCTATGAAGGTTGCACACTTGATGTTAAATTATTTTTGTAAAGCCTGATGGTACAAAATATCTACTGCTTAGTGACGCTTTGTGTCGCGGTCACACAGACTTTGTATTGGCGTTGCACACCAGTTTCTTGCTCTTGCTTTGAGCAAGAAACAGGTCATATCCCTAAGGAAGAAGAAAATTGCCAAGACTCTTTGGGTGCCAAAGAAGACAGGCACGAAATGGACAAGGAGGACCCTGGCATTTTGTGCAACCATTGGATTGTGGGATGAGTCTTTGAGCGCTCTGGATGACCCAAAGGCAGACAGTCAGGAGTTCTGGAACATCAGATGGTTTAAAGGTAGGCAGATATATTCTTTAATCCATTTTTAAGCCCATAGCTTTTCCCTTGCATCATCAATGTGGTCCAGAAATGAAAGACATGTGTCATTTATTCTTTACTGGATCACAACATTTGACCTGATGCCAGGGAAACAAAGGGCTATCGTTAATTTTGTTTTTGGATTGTCGCTTTTTTTGAACCATCAGGCGAACTTTGGAGAGGATGCGGCCAGCTGTAAGGGGACGGAGGAGGCTGGATGTTTTTAACATCATGTGTGCAATCTATGAAGGTTGCACACTTGATGTTAAATTATATTTTTAAAGCCTGATGGTCCAAAATATCTACTGCTTGTGACCCTTTGTGTCACGGTCACAGAGACTTTTCGTATTGGCGTTGCACACCAGTTTCTTGCTCTTGCTTTGAGCAAGAAACAGGTCATATCTCTAAGGAAGAAGAAAATTGCCAAGACTCTTTGGGTGCCAAAGAAGACAGGCACTTAATGGACAAGGAGGACCCTGGCGTTTTGTGCAACCATTGGATCATGGGATGAGTCTTTGAGCGCTCTGGATGACCCAAAGGCAGATGGTCAGGAGTTCTGGAATATCAGATGGTTTAAAGGTAGGCAGATATATTCTTTAAACAATATTTATGCCCATTGCTTTTTTCTCTTGCATCATCAATGTGATCCAGAAATGGAAGACATGTGTCATTTATTCTTTACTGGATCACAACATTTGACCTGATGCCAGGGAAACAAAGGGCTATCGTTTATTTTTGATTTTCGATTGTCGCTTTTTTTGAACCATCAGGCGGACTTTGGAGAGGATACGGACAGCTGTAAGGGGACGGAGGAGGCTGGATGTTTTTAACATCATGTGTGCAATCTAAAAAGGTTGCATATATGATGTTAAATTAATTTTTTAAAGCCTGATGGTCCAAAATATCTACTGCTTAGTGACCCTTTGTGTGAAGGTCACAGAGACTTTTCGTATTGGCGTTGCACACCAGTTTCTTGCTCTTGCTGTGAGCAAGAAACAGGTCATATCTCTAAGGAAGAAGAAAATTGCCAAGACTCTTTGGGTGCCAAAAAAGACAGGCACTTAATGGACAAGGAGGACCCTGGAGTTTTGTGCAACCATTGGATCATGGGATGAGTCTTTGAGCGCTCTGGATGACCCAAAGGCAGACGGTCAGGAGTTCTGGAACATCAGATGGTTTAAAGGTAGGCAGATATATTCTTTAAACCATATTTAAGCCCATTGCTTTTCATTTGCATCATCAATGTGATCCAGAAATGGAAGACATGTGTCATTTATTCTTTACTGGATCACAACATTTGACCTGATGTCAGGGAAACAAAGGGCTATCATCTATTTTCGTTTTTCAATTGTCGTTTTTTTTTAACCATCAGGCGGACTTTGGAGAGGATATGGCCAGCTGTAAGGGGACGGAGGAGGCTGGATGTTTTTAACATCATGTGTGCAATCTATGAAGGTTGCACACATGATGTTAAATAAATTTTTTAAAGCCTGATGGTCCAAAATATCTACTGCTTGTGACCCTTTGTGTTACGGTCACAGAGACTTTTCGTATTGGCGTTGCACACCAGTTTCTTGCTCTTGCTTTGAGCAAGAAACAGGTCATATCTCTTAGGAAGAAGAAAATTGCCAAGACTCTTTGGGTGCCAAAGAAGACAGGCACTTAATGGACAAGGAGGACCCTGGCGTTTTGTGCAACCATTGGATCGTGGGATGAGTCTTTGAGCGCTCTGGATGACCCAAAGGCAGACGGTCAGGAGTTCTGGAACATCAGATGGTTTAAAGGTAGGCAGATAAATTCTTTAAACAATATTTATGCCCATTGCTTTTTTCTCTTGCATCATCAATGTGATCCAGAAATGGAAGACGTGTCATTTATTCTTTACTGGATCACAACATTTGACCTGATGCCGGGGAAACAAAGGGCTATCGTTAATTTTGTTTTTCGATTGTCGCTTTTTTTGAACCATCAGGCGAACTTTGGAGAGGATACGGCCAGCTGTAAGGGGACGGAGGAGGCTGGATGTTTTTAACATCATGTGTGCAATCTATGAAGGTTGCACACTTGATGTTAAATTATTTTTTTAAAGCCTGATGGTCCAAAATATCTACTGCTTAGTGACGCTTTGTGTCGCGGTCACAGAGACTTTTCGTATTGGCGTTGCACACCAGTTTCTTGCTCTTGCTGTGAGCAAGAAACAGGTCATATCTCTTAGGAAGAAGAAAATTGCCAAGACTCTTTGGGTGCCAAAGAAGACAGGCACTTAATGGACAAGGAGGACCCTGGCGTTTTGTGCAACCATTGGATCGTGGGATGAGTCTTTGAGCGCTCTGGATGACCCAAAGGCAGACGGTCAGGAGTTCTGGAACATCAGATGGTTTAAAGGTAGGCAGATAAATTCTTTAAACAATATTTATGCCCATTGCTTTTTTCTCTTGCATCATCAATGTGATCCAGAAATGGAAGACGTGTCATTTATTCTTTACTGGATCACAACATTTGACCTGATGCCAGGGAAACAAAGGGCTATCGTTAATTTTGTTTTTCGATTGTCGCTTTTTTTGAACCATCAGGCGAACTTTGGAGAGGATACGGCCAGCTGTAAGGGGACGGAGGAGGCTGGATGTTTTTAACATCATGTGTGCAATCTATGAAGGTTGCACACTTGATGTTAAATTATTTTTTTAAAGCCTGATGGTCCAAAATATCTACTGCTTAGTGACGCTTTGTGTCGCGGTCACAGAGACTTTTCGTATTGGCGTTGCACACCAGTTTCTTGCTCTTGCTGTGAGCAAGAAACAGGTCATATCTCTTAGGAAGAAGAAAATTGCCAAGACTCTTTGGGTGCCAAAGAAGACAGGCACTTAATGGACAAGGAGGACCCTGGCGTTTTGTGCAACCATTGGATCGTGGGATGAGTCTTTGAGCGCTCTGGATGACCCTAAAGCAAACGGTCAGAAGTTCTGGAACATCAGATGGTTTAAAGGTAGGCAGATAAATTCTTTAAACAATATTTATGCCCATTGCTTTTTTCTCTTGCATCATCAATGTGATCCAGAAATGGAAGACGTGTCATTTATTCTTTACTGGATCACAACATTTGACCTGATGCCAGGGAAACAAAGGGCTATCGTTTATGTTTGTTTTTCGATGGTCGCTTTATTTGAACCATCAGGCGAACTTTGGAGAGGTTACGGCCAGCTGTAAGGGGACGGAGGAGGCTGGATGTTTTTAACATCATGTGTGCAATCTATGAAGGTTGCACACTTGATGTTAAATTATTTTTTTAAAGCCTGATGGTCCAAAATATCTACTGCTTAGTGACCCTTTGTGTTGCGGTCACACAGACTTTCGTATTGGCGTTGCACACCAGTTTCTTGCTCTTGCTGTGAGCAAGAAACAGGTCATATCTCTAAGGAAGAAGAAAATTGCCAAGACTCTTTGGGTGCCAAAGAAGACAGGCACTTAATGGACAAGGAGGACCCTGGCGTTTTGTGCAACCATTGGATCATGGGATGAGTCTTTGAGCGCTCTGGATGACCCAAAGGCAGACGGTCAGGAGTTCTGGAACATCAGATGGTTTAAAGGTAGGCAGATATATTCTTTAATCCATATTTAAGCCCATAGCTTTTCCCTTGCATCATCAATGTGGTCCAGAAATGGAAGACATGTGTCATTTATTCTTTACTGGATCACAACATTTGACCTGATGCCAGGGAAACAAAGGGCTATCGTTTATTTTTGTTTTTCGATTGTCGCTTTTTTTGAACCATCAGGAGGACTTTGGAGAGGATACGGCCAGCTGTAAGGGGACGGAGGAGGCTGGATGTTTTTAACATCATGTGTGCAATCTATAAAGGTTGCACATATGATGTTAAATTAATTTTTTAAAGCCTGATGGTCCAAAATATCTACTGCTTAGTGACCCCTTGTGTTGCGGTCACACAGACTTTTCGTATTGGCGTTGCACACCAGTTTCTTGCTCTTGCTGTGAGCAAGAAACAGGTCATATCTCTAAGGAAGAAGAAAATTGCCAAGACTCTTTGGGTGCCAAAGAAGACAGGCACTTAATGGACAAGGAGGACCCTGGCGTTTTGTGCAACCATTGGATCGTGGGATGAGTCTTTGAGCGCTCTGGATGACCCAAAAGCAGACGGTCAGGAGTTCTGGAACATCAGATGGTTTAAAGGTAGGCAGATATATTCTTTAAACCATATTTAAACCCATTGCTTTTTCTTTGCATCATCAATGTGGTCCAGAAATGGAAGACATGTGTCATTTATTCTTTACTGGATCACAACATTTGACCTGATGCCAGGGAAACAAAGGGCTATCGTTTATTTTTGTTTTTCGATTGTCGCTTTTTTTGAACCATCAGACGGACTTTGGAGAGGATACGGCCAGCTGTAAGGGGACGGAGGAGGCTGGATGTTTTTAACATCATGTGTGCAATCTATGAAGGTTGCACACTTGATGTTAAATTATTTTTTTAAAGCCTGATGGTCCAAAATATCTACTGCTTAGTGACCCTTTGAGTCGCGGTCACACTGACTTTCGTATTGGCGTTGCACACCAGTTTCTTGCTCTTGCTGTGAGCAAGAAACAGGTCATATATCTAAGGAAGAAGAAAATTGCCAAGACTCTTTGGGTGCCAAAAAAGACAGGCACTTAATGGACAAGGAGGACCCTGGCGTTTTGTGCAACCATTGGATCGTTGGATGAGTCTTTGAGTGCTCTGGATGACCCAAAGGCAGACGGTCAGGAGTTCTGGAACATCAGATGGTTTAAAGGTAGGCAGATATATTCTTTAAACCATATTTAAGCCCATTGCTTTTCATTTGCATCATCAATGTGATCCAGAAATGGAAGACATGTGTCATTTATTCTTTACTGGATCACAACATTTGACCTGATGCCAGGGAAACAAAGGGCTATCATCTATTTTCGTTTTTCGATTGTCGTTTTTTTTGAACCATCAGGCGGACTTTGGAGAGGATACGGCCAGCTGTAAGGGGACGGAGGAGGCTGGATGTTTTTAACATCATGTGTGCAATCTATGAAGGTTGCACTCATGATGTTAAATAAATTTTTTAAAGCCTGATGGTCCAAAATATCTACTGCTTGTGACCCTTTGTGTCACGGTCACAGAGACTTTTCGTATTGGCGTTGCAAACCAGTTTCTTGCTCTTGCTGTGAGCAAGAAACAGGTCATATCTCTTAGGAAGAAGAAAATTGCCAAGACTCTTTGGGTGCCAAAGAAGACAGGCACTTAATGGACAAGGAGGACCCTGGCGTTTTGTGCAACCATTGGATCGTGGGATGAGTCTTTGAGCGCTTTGGATGACCCAAAGGCAGACGGTCAGGAGTTCTGGAACATTAGATGGTTTAAAGGTAGGCAGATATATTCTTTAAACCATATTTAAGCCCATTGCTTTTCCTTTGCATCATCAATGTGGTCCAGAAATGGAAGACATGTGTCATTTATTCTTTACTGGATCACAACATTTGACCTGATGCCAGGGAAACAAAGGGCTATCGTTTATTTTTGTTTTTCGATGGTCGCTTTTTTTGAACCATCAGGCAGACTTTGGAGAGGATACGGACAGCTGTAAGGGGACGGAGGAGGCTGGATGTTTTTAACATCATGTGTGCAATCTATAAAGGTTGCACATATGATGTTAAATTAATTTTTTAAAGCCTGATGGTCCAAAATATCTACTGCTTAGTGACCCCTTGTGTTGCGGTCACACAGACTTTTCGTATTGGCGTTGCACACCAGTTTCTTCCTCTTGCTGTGAGCAAGAAACAGGTCATATCTCTAAGGAAGAAGAAAATTGCCAAGACTCTTTGGGTGCCAAAGAAGACAGGCACTTAATGGACAAGGAGGACCCTGGCGTTTTGTGCAACCAGTGGATCGTGGGATGAGTCTTTGAGCGCTCTGAATGACCCAAAAGCAGACGGTCAGGAGTTCTGGAACATCAGATAGTTTAAGGGTAGGCAGATATATTCTTTAAACCATATTTAAGCCCATTGCTTTTCATTTGCATCATCAATGTGATCCAGAAATGGAAGACATGTGTCATTTATTCTTTACTGGATCACAACATTTGACCTGATGCCAGGGAAACAAAGGGCTATCATCTATTTTCGTTTTTCGATTGTCGTTTTTTTTGAACCATCAGGCGGACTTTGGAGAGGATACGGCCAGCTGTAAGGGGACGGAGGAGGCTGGATGTTTTTAACATCATGTGTGCAATCTATGAAGGTTGCACTCATGATGTTAAATAAAGTTTTTAAAGCCTGATGGTCCAAAATATCTACTGCTTGTGACCCTTTGTGTCACGGTCACAGAGACTTTTCGTATTGGCGTTGCAAACCAGTTTCTTGCTCTTGCTGTGAGCAAGAAACAGGTCATATCTCTAAGGAAGAAGAAAATTGCCAAGACTCTTTGGGTGCCAAAGAAGACAGGCACTTAATGGACAAGGAGGACCCTGGCGTTTTGTGCAACCATTGGATCGTGGGATGAGTCTTTGAGCGCTCTGAATGACCCAAAAGCAGACGGTCAGGAGTTCTGGAACATCAGATAGTTTAAGGGTAGGCAGATATATTCTTTAAACCATATTTAAACCCATTGCTTTTTCTTTGCATCATCAATGTGGTCCAGAAATGGAAGACATGTGTCATTTATTCTTTACTGGATCACAACATTTGACCTGATGCCAGGGAAACAAAGTGCTATAGTTTATTTTTGTTTTTCGATTGTCGCTTTTTTTGAACCATCAGGTGGACTTTGGAGAGGATACGGCCAGCTGTAAGGGGATGGAGGAGGCTGGATGTTTTTAACATCATGTGTGCAATCTATGAAGGTTGCACACTTGATGTTAAATTATTTTTTTAAAGCCTGATGGTCCAAAATATCTACTGCTTATTGACCCTTTGTGTTGCGGTCACACTGACTTTCGTATTGGCGTTGCACACCAGTTTCTTGCTCTTGCTGTGAGCAAGAAACAGGTCATATCTCTAAGGAAGAAGAAAATTGCCAGGACTCTTTGGGTGCCAAAGAAGACAGGCACTTAATGGACAAGGAGGACCCTGGCGTTTTGTGCAACCATTGGATCATGGGATGAGTCTTTGAGCGCTCTGGATGACCCAAAGGCAGACGGTCAGGAGTTCTGGAACATCAGATGGTTTAAAGGTAGGCAGATATATTCTTTAAACCATATTTAAACCCATTGCTTTTTCTTTGCATCATCAATGTGGTCCTGAAATGGAAGACATGTGTCATTTATTCTTTACTGGATCACAACATTTGACCTGATGCCAGGGAAACAAAGGGCTATCGTTTATTTTTGTTTTTCGATTGTCGCTTTTTTTGAACCATCAGGCGAACTTTGGAGAGGATACGGCCAGCTGTAAGGGGACGGAGGAGGCTGGATGTTTTTAACATCATGTGTGCAATCTATGAAGGTTGCACACTTGATGTTAAATTATTTTTTTAAAGCCTGATGGACCAAAATATCTACTGCTTATTGACCCTTTGTGTCACGGTCACACAGACTTTCGTATTGGCGTTGCACACCAGTTTCTTGCTCTTGCTGTGAGCAAGAAACAGGTCATATCCCTAAGGAAGAAGAAAATTGCCAAGACTCTTTGGGTGCCAAAGAAGACAGGCACGAAATGGACAAGGAGGACCCTGGCATTTTGTGCAACCATTGGATTGTGGGATGAGTCTTTGAGCGCTCTGGATGACCCAAAAGCAGACGGTCAGGAGTTCTGGAACATCAAATGGTTTAAAGGTAGGCAGATATAGTCTTTAATCCATATTTAAGCCCTTTTGATTTTCCTTTGCATCATCAATGTGGTCCAGAAATGGAAGACATGTGTCATTTATTCTTTACTGGATCACAACATTTGACCTGATGCCAGGGAAACAAAGGGCTATCGTTTATTTTTGTTTTTCGATTGTCGCTTTTTTTGAACCATCAGGCGAACTTTGGAGAGGATACGGCCAGCTGTAAGGGGATGGAGGAGACTGGATGTTTTTAACATCATGTGTGCAATCTATGAACTTTGCACACTTGATGTTAAATTGTTTTTTAAAGCCTGATGGTCCAAAAGATCTACCGCATGTGACCCTTTTTGTCGCGGTCACACAGACTTTCGTATTGGCGTTGCACACCAGTTTCTTGCTCTTGCTGTGAGCAAGAAACAGGTCATATCTCTTAGGAAGAAGAAACTTGCCAAGACTCTTTGGGTGCCAAAGAAGACAGGCACTTAATGGACAAGGAGGACCCTGGCGTTTTGTGCAACCATTGGATCGTGGGATGAGTCTTTGAGCGCTCTGGATGACCCAAAGGCAGACAGTCAGGAGTTCTGGAACATCAGATGTTTTACAGGTATGCAGATATATTCTTTAAAACATATTTAAGCCCAATGCTTTTACTTTGCATCATCAATGTGATCCAGAAATGGAAGACATGTGTCATTTATTCTTTACTGGATCACAACATTTGACCTGATGCCAGGGAAACAAAGGGCTATCGTTTATTTTTGTTTTTCGATTGTAGCTTTTTTTGAACCATCAGGCGAACTTTGGAGAGGATACGGCCAGCTGTAAGGCCAGCTGTAAGATGGTTTAAAAGTAGGCAGATATATTCTTTAATCCATATTTAAGCCCACCAGTTGCACACCAGTTTCTTGCTCTTGCTGTGAGCAAGAAACAGGTCAAATCTCTTAGGAAGAAGAAAATTGCCAAGACTCTTTGGGTGCCAAAGAAGACAGGCACTTAATGGAAAAGGAGGACCCTGGCGTTTTGTGCAACCATTGGATCGTGGGATGAGTCTTTGAGCGCTCTGGATGACCCAAAGGCAGACGGTCAGGAGTTCTTGAACATCAGATGGTTTAAAGGTAGGCAGATAAATTCTTTAAACAATATTTATGCCCATTGCTTTTTTCTCTTGCATCATCAATGTGATCCAGAAATGGAAGACGTGTCATTTATTCTTTACTGGATCACAACATTTGACCTGATGCCAGGGAAACAAAGGGCTATCGTTTATTTTTGTTTTTCGATTGTCGCTTTTTTTGAACCATCAGGCGGACTTTGGAGAGGATACGGCCAGCTGTAAGGGGACGGAGGAGGCTGGATGTTTTTAACATCATGTGTGCAATCTATGAAGGTTGCACACTTGATGTTAAATTATTTTTGTAAAGCCTGATGGTACAAAATATCTACTGCTTAGTGACGCTTTGTGTCGCGGTCACACAGACTTTCGTATTGGCGTTGCACACCAGTTTCTTGCTCTTGCTTTGAGCAAGAAACAGGTCATATCCCTAAGGAAGAAGAAAATTGCCAAGACTCTTTGGGTGCCAAAGAAGACAGGCACGAAATGGACAAGGAGGACCCTGGCATTTTGTGCAACCATTGGATTGTGGGATGAGTCTTTGAGCGCTCTGGATGACCCAAAGGCAGACAGTCAGGAGTTCTGGAACATCAGATGGTTTAAAGGTAGGCAGATATATTCTTTAATCCATTTTTAAGCCCATAGCTTTTCCCTTGCATCATCAATGTGGTCCAGAAATGGAAGACATGTGTCATTTATTCTTTACTGGATCACAACATTTGACCTGATGCCAGGGAAACAAAGGGCTATCGTTAATTTTGTTTTTGGATTGTCGCTTTTTTTGAACCATCAGGCGAACTTTGGAGAGGATACGGCCAGCTGTAAGGGGACGGAGGAGGCTGGATGTTTTTAACATCATGTGTGCAATCTATGAAGGTTGCACACTTGATGTTAAATTATCTTTTTAAAGCCTGATGGTCCAAAATATCTACTGCTTAGTGACCCTTTGTGTCGCGGTCACACAGACTTTCGTATTGGCGTTGCACACCAGTTTCTTGCTCTTGCTGTGAGCAAGAAACAGGTCCTATCTCTAAGGAAGAAGAAAATTGCCAAGACTCTTTGGGTGCCAAAGAAGACAGGCACTTAATGGACAAGGAGGACCCTGGCGTTTTGTGCAACCATTGGATCATGAGATGAGTCTTTGAGCGCTCTGGATGACCCAAAGGCAGACGGTCAGGAGTTCTGGAACATCAAATGGTTTAAAGGTAGGCAGATATATTCTTTAAACCATATTTAAGCCCATTGCTTTTCCTTTGCATCATCAATGTGGTCCAGAAATGGAAGACATGTGTCATTTATTCTTTACTGGATCACAACATTTGACCTGATGCCAGGGAAACAAAGGGCTATCGTTTATTTTTGTTTTTCGATTGTCGCTTTTTTTGAACCATCAGGCGAACTTTGGAGAGGATACGGCCAGCTGTAAGGGGACGGAGGAGGCTGGATGTTTTTAACATCATGTGTGCAATCTATGAAGGTTGCACACTTGATGTTAAATTATTTTTTTAAAGCCTGATGGTCCAAAATATCTACTGCTTAGTGACCCTTTGAGTCGCGGTCACACTGACTTTCGTATTAGCGTTGCACACCAGTTTCTTGCTCTTGCTGTGAGCAAGAAACAGATCATATCTCTAAGAAAGAAGAAAATTGCCAAGACTCTTTGGGTGCCAAAGAAGACAGGCACTTAATGGACAAGGAGGACCCTGGCGTTTTGTGCAACCATTGGATCGTGGGATGAGTCTTTGAGCGCTCTGGATGACCCAAAAGCAGACGGTCAGGAGTTCTGGAACATCAAATGGTTTAAAGGTAGGCAGATATAGTCTTTAATCCATATTTAAGCCCATTGCTTTTCCTTTGCATCATCAATGTGGTCCAGAAATGGAAGACATGTGTCATTTATTCTTTACTGGATCACAACATTTGACCTGATGCCAGGGAAACAAAGGGCTACAGTTTATTTTTGTTTTTCGATTGTCGCTTTTTTTGAACCATCAGGCGAACTTTGGAGAGGATACGGCCAGCTGTAAGGGGACGGAGGAGGCTGGATGTTTTTAACATCATGTGTGCAATCTATGAAGGTTGCACACTTGATGTTAAATTATTTTTTTAAAGCCTGATGGTCCAAAATATCTACTGCTTGTGACCCTTTGTGTCAAGGTCACACAGACTTTTCGTATTGGCGTTGCACACCAGTTTCTTGCTCTTGCTGTGAGCAAGAAACAGGTCATATCTCTAAGGAAGAAGAAAATTGCCAAGACTCTTTGGGTGCCAAAGAAGACAGGCACGAAATGGACAAGGAGGACCCTGGCATTTTGTGCAACCATTGGATCGTGGGATGAGTCTTGGAGCGCTCTGGATGACCAAAAAGCAGACGGTCAGGAGTTCTGGAACATCAGATGGTTTAAAGGTAGGCAGATATATTCTTTAATCCATATTTAAAACCATTGCTTTTCCTTTGCATCATCAATGTGGTCCAGAATTGGAAGACATGTGTCATTTATTCTTTACTGGATCACAACATTTGACCTGATTCCAGGGAAACAAAGGGCTATCGTTTATTTTTGTTTTTAGATTGTAGCTTTTTTTGAACCATCAGGCGGACTTTGGAGAGGATACGGCCAGCTGTAAGGGGACGGAGGAGGCTGGATGTTTTTAACATCATGTGTGCAATCTATGAAGGTTGCACACTAGATGTTAAATTATTTTTGTAAAGCCTGATGGTACAAAATATCTACTGCTTAGTGATGCTTTGTGTCGCGGTCACACAGACTTTCGTATTGGCGTTGCACACCAGTTTCTTGCTCTTGCTGTGAGCAAGAAACAGGTCATATCCCTAAGGAAGAAGAAAATTGCCAAGACTCTTTGGGTGCCAAAGAAGACAGGCACGAAATGGACAAGGAGGACCCTGTCATTTTGTGCAACCATTGGATTGTGGGATGAGTCTTTGAGCGCTCTGGATGACCCAAAGGCAGACAGTCAGGAGTTCTGGAACATCAGATGGTTTAAAGGTAGGCAGATATATTCTTTAAACTATATTTAAGCCCAATGCTTTTCCTTGGCATCATCAATGTGGTCCAGAAATGGAAGACATGTGTCATTTATTCTTTACTGGATCACAACATTTGACCTGATGCCAGGGAAACAAAGGGCTATAGTTTATTTTTGTTTTTCGATTGTCGCTTTTTTTGAACCATCAGGCGAACTTTGGAGAGGATACGGCCAGCTGTAAGGGGACGGAGGAGGCTGGATGTTTTTAACATCATGTGTGCAATCTATGAAGGTTGCACACTTGATGTTAAATTATTTTTTTAAAGCCTGATGGTCCAAAATATCTACTGCTTAGTGACCCTTTGTGTTGCGGTCACACAGACTTTCGTATTGGTGTTGCACACCAGTTTCTTGCTCTTGCTGTGAGCAAGAAACAGGTCATATCTCTAAGGAAGAAGAAAATTGCCAAGACTCTTTGGGTGCCAAAGAAGACAGGCACTTAATGGACAAGGAGGACCCTGGCGTTTTGTGCAACCATTGGATCATGGGATGAGTCTTTGAGCGCTCTGGATGACCCAAAGGCAGACGGTCAGGAGTTCTGGAACATCAGATGGTTTAAAGGTAGGCAGATAAATTCTTTAAACAATATTTATGCCCATTGCTTTTTTCTCTTGCATCATCAATGTGATCCAGAAATGGAAGACGCGTCATTTATTCTTTACTGGATCACAACATTTGACCTGATGCCAGGGAAACAAAGGGCTATCGTTTATTTTTGTTTTTCGATTGTCGCTTTTTTTGAACCATCAGGCGGACTTTGGAGAGGATACGGCCAGCTGTAAGGGGACGGAGGAGGCTGGATGTTTTTAACATCATGTGTGCAATCTATGAAGGTTGCACACTTGATGTTAAATTATTTTTTTAAAGCCTGATGGTCCAAAATATCTACTGCTTAGTGACCCTTTGTGTCGCGGTCACACAGACTTTCGTATTGGCGTTGCACACCAGTTTCTTGCTCTTGCTGTGAGCAAGAAACAGGTCATATCTCTAAGGAAGAAGAAAATTGCCAAGACTCTTTGGGTGCCAAAGAAGACAGGCACTTAATGGACAAGGAGGACCCTGGCGTTTTGTGCAACCATTGGATCGTGGGATGAGTCTTTGAGCGCTCTGGATGACCCAAAAGCAGACGGTCAGGAGTTCTGGAACATCAGATGGTTTAAAGGTAGGCAGATAAATTCTTTAATCCATTTTTATGCCCATTGCTTTTTTCTCTTGCATCATAAATCTGGTCCAGAAATGGAAGACATGTGCCATTTATTCTTTACTGGATCACAACATTTGACCTGATGCCAGGGAAACAAAGTGCTATCATTTATTTTTGTTTTTCGATTGTCGCTTTTTTTGAACCATCAGGCGAACTTTGGAGAGGATACGGCCAGCTGTAAGGGGACGGAGGAGGCTGGATGTTTTTAACATCATGTGTGCAATCTATGAAGGTTGCACACATGATGTTAAATTACATTTTTAAAGCCTGATGGTCCAAAATATCTGCTGCTTGTGACCCTTTGTGTCACGGTCACAGAGACTTTTCGTATTGGCGTTGCACACCAGTTTCTTGCTCTTGCTGTGCGCAAGGAACAGGTCATATCTCTAAGGAAGAAGAAAATTGCCAAGACTCTTTGGGTGCCAAAGAAGACAGGCACTTAATGGACAAGGAGGACCCTGGCGTTTTGTGCAACCATTGGATCGTGGGATGAGTCTTTGAGCTCTCTGGATGACCCAAAGGCAGACGGTCAGGAGTTCTGGAACATCAGATGGTTTAAAGGTAGACAGATAAATTCTTTAATCCATTTTTATGCCCATTGCTTTTTTCTCTTGCATCATCAATGTGGTCCAGAAATGGAAGACATTTGCCATTTATTCTTTACTGGATCACAACATTTGACCTGATGCCAGGGAAACAAAGGGCTATCGTTTATTTTTGTTTTTCGGTTGTCGCTTTTTTTGAACCATCAGGCGAACTTTGGAGAGGATACGGCCAGCTGTAAGGGGACGGAGGAGGCTGGATGTTTTTAACATCATGTGTGCAATCTATGAAGGTTGCACACTTGATGTTAAATTATTTTTTTAAAGCCTGATGTTCCAAAATATTTACTGCTTAGTGACCCTTTGTGTCGCGGTCACACAGACTTTCGTATTGGCGTTGCACACCAGTTTCTTGCTCTTACTGTGAGCAAGAAACAGGTCCTTTCTCTTAGGAAGAAGAAAAGTGCCAAGACTCTTTGGGTGCCAGGGAAGACAGGCACTTAATGGACAAGGAGGACCCTGGCGTTTTGTGCAACCATTGGATCGTGGGATGAGTCTTTGAGCGCTCTGGATGACCCAAAGGCAGACGGTCAGGAGTTCTGGAACATCAGATGGTTTAAAGGTAGGCAGATAAATTCTTTAAACCATATTTATGCCCATTGCTTTTTTCTCTTGCATCAACAATGTGGTCCAGAAAAAGGAAGACGTGTCATTTATTCTTTACTGGATCACAACATTTGACCTGATGCCGGGGAAACAAAGGGCTATCGTTTATTTTTGTTTTTCGATTGTCGCTTTTTTTGAACCATCAGGCGAACTTTGGAGAGGATTCGGCCAGCTGTAAGGGGACGGAGGAGGCTGGATGTTTTTAACATCATGTGTGCAATCTATGAAGGTTGCACACATGATGTTAAATTATTTTTTTAAAGCCTGGTGGTCCAAAATATCTACTGCTTTATGATACTGTCACACAGACTTCCGTATTGGCGTTGCACACCAGTTTCTTGCTCTTGCTGTGAAACATATGTTTTAGGAAAAAGAAAATTGCCAAGACTCTTTGGGTGCCAGGGAAGACAGGCACTTAATGGACAAGGAGGACCCTGGTGTTTAGTGTAACCTTTGGATCAGGGGATGAGTCTTTGAGCGCTCTGGATGACCCAAAGTCAGGAGTTCTGGAACATCAGATGGTTTATAGGTAGGCAGATATATTGTTTCATCCATATGTAAGCCCATTGCTTTTCCCTTGCATCATCAATCTGGTGTAGAAATGGAAGACATTTGTTATTTATTCTTGACTGGATCACAACATTTGACCTGATGCCAGGGAAACAAAGGGCTATAGTTTATTTTTGTTTTTCGATTGTCGTTTTTTTTAACCATCAGGTGGATTTTGGAGAGAATACGGCCAGCTGTAAGGGGACGGAGGAGGCTGGATGTTTTTAACATCATTGGCAAATTTACTTACCTGGCCCTGTTGCGATCCCCAATTCGGATGGTCCGACGAAGATGAAGTCCGGCGCAATTCATGAAGCTCGTGCGCGCAAGTTCCTGCATCCGTCGCTTCCTCGCCGAGGACCCCCGGAGTTCACCTTCTTCTTCCAGCTGCTTGTAAGTGCGTGTCTTGCGACACAATTCGTAATATTAAAACCCGCACATAGCCCGAATCAGTTGGGTTGTCCGATAGCCCGCCCCACCGATTTGTGCCACGTGCAAGCCGGTGCCGATGCACCAAAATCCGATCGCTTACGCCAAAATCCCCTATTAAATGTGGTGCAAAACTGAAACGGTCCGCGGACCCTTAGTAAATGAGCCCCAATGTTTGCTATCTATGAAGGTTGCACACATGATGTTAAATTGCTATACACCGTCTGTCTGGGGATTAGTGGGAATTACTGGACTGCCTCATTTCGCTGGCGGAGCTATAACAGGTGGTGGCAGGGGTGGCAAAAGAGAAGGCGCCTGCTATAGGTGTTCGGTATTAGTTTTTAAGGAGTTTTGAGAGATATTGTTGCCTCAATTGTGGGAGACTGTGAAGGAATGTTTTTGAAGGGGATTGCCTGCTTGCCTCAAGCTATAAGGCTTTAATTGTGTGATAGTGTGGGACTATCTGTGGGCTGTTTTAAGGAATTTGGGGTTTGGGTCGAATTTTGTTAAGTGGTTGAAATTGTTACATAGGTCCCATATGGCTAGGGTGCGGGCGGTTTGTCTCAGGGAACCTGTCACCAGGGATGCCGGCTGGAGCACGGAGATCGGTGGCAGACGCACCTTGCTGGCCGGCGCCGCCCCCTCAACTCGTCTCATGGCAGGTGCGCCCCTGTGTGTGTGTATTTGCTGTATGTATGTGCAGTGTGTGTATTTGCTGTATGTACTGTTTGTTTATGTCTATATATGCTGTATGTATATGCAGTATTTGTGATATTTATCAGGGCTTATATTTTTTACTACATGGCGGTATTTTGTATGCATTTTATACTACATGGCAGTACTCTGTATGCATTTTTTACTACATGGCAGTATTTTGTATGCATTTTAAAGTACATGGGGGTACTCTGTATGCATTTTTTACTACATGGCGGTATTTTGTATGCATTTTATAGTAAATGGGGGTAGTCTGTATGCATTTTTTACTACATTGCGGCACGCTGTATGCACTTTATACTACATACAGGCATGCTGTATGCATTTCATACTACATGGCGGCACGCTGTATACATTTTATACTACATGGCAGCACACTGTATGCATTTTATACTACATGGTGTATACATTTTATACTACAACGGGAGTTGGGTGTGGGGGCCCGGGAGCGGAGGGGGGGAGGCGGCCGGGAGCGGAGAGGAGGGGAGCTGGGAGTGAGGAGGGGGAGCTGGGAGTGGGGGGGGGTTAGGTTATCTGGGAGCAGGGGGCGGAGCACGGAGCAGGAGGGGAGTAGAGCCAGGGCAGTAGAGTCTGGAGCATGGTGGGGTGGGGAGCCCCAAAAGCAGGAGGGGGGCTAAGAGCAGGAGGGGGGGACAGCCAGGGGCAGTAGAGTCTGGAGCAGAGTGGGGGGGAGCCTCAAGAGCAGGAGGGGGGGAGAGCCAGGGGCAGTAGAGTCTGGAGCATGGTGGGGTGGAGAGCCCCAGGAACAGGAGGGGGGCCAGGAGCAGGAGGGGGGAGAGCCAGGGGCAGTCGAGTCTGGAGCAGAGTGGTGGGGAGCCCCAGGAGTAGGAGGGGGGCTAGGAGCAGGAGGAGTGGAGATCCAGGGACAGTAGAGTCTGGAGCAGGGTGAGGGGAGCCCGAGGAGCAGGAGGGGGGGAGAGCCAGGGGCAGTAGAGTCTCGAGCAGGGTGGGGGGATGCCCTAGGAGCAGGAGCGGGTCCAGGAGCTGAAGGGGGCCAGGAGCAGGAGGAGTGTTGAGCCAGGGGCGGTAGAGTCTGGAGGGGGGAGCCGGGAGCGGAGGGGGGATTGGTGCCTGATTGCGGGAGTCTGATGTCGACCGACGGGGAGCTCGATGCAGGATCCAGAAGCGGAGGGGTGGAAAGCGGAGGTATGTGGGGGCCAGTTGGAGCCAGCCGGTGGCGGCCGGAGATCGTGGGGCCGGGCGGAAGCTTCATGCAGTCGGACATCGGTGGCGGGAGCTTCATGCTGGCGGAGGGCGGAGATCGGGAGCTTGAGCTTCATGCCGGGGAAGGGCGGGGATCAAGTGGCAGCTTGATGCCGGCTGGAGCACGGAGATCGGTGGCGGGAGCAGCGTGCCAGCCGGCGTCGCCCACTCTGAGAGCAGGAGGCCAGCTGCCTTAAGCGAGTTTCTCAACTCGCCTCATGGCAGGTGTGCCCCTGGCTGCGGGAGAATGGAGAAGGTGGGTATGGTGTAGGAAAGGGAACATTGCATGCAAACATACATACCAGAACCCCCCCTCCCTCTCTCACTGGTCGCTGGATAAAATGTATGCTTACAGCCGGTACCTGGACCACTGCTCTAGGGTATACTATACACTTCCAGTGATTATGGACATCATCTGTAGTTGTGGGGATTATTCTGGGCCCTGGATTAACTGGGCAAAGTCAGCCCTATTACCACTGCTTTCTTCGAGTGTGCACACGATCCAGGGGTTGGGAAATCTGGTGGTGGAAGAGTTTACTTACTTGGGTTTGAGGATTTAGTCCTTTCGATAGGTGAAATGAAGGCGAGGATTGTGGTGAGGAATAAGTTACCCCTTTCGGCCTTGAGTCCAGCTAACCTGATCAAAATGGTTTTGATGCCACAGTTACTATACGTCCTTCACAATGTGCCAGTCTGGATCTCCAAAGGTTGGTTTCGCAGAATTGACAGCATGTTTAGGGACCTGGTGTGGAAGCAAGGGATACCACAAATATGATTACAGAAGCTTCAGCTACCAAAAGATAAAGGGGGACTTTCTATCCCTAATGCGTGGGCTTATTATTTAGCAGCATAAATGTCAGCATTTGGAGGATGGGCTCTGGAGGGAGGGATCTTGGTGCCTGTGAGTGCTGCAACATTTCGGTGCTGGCGTATGTCTGGTAGCTGCGCTGGAGGCTGGGATATTTGAGATACAAGTGAGGCTTCACCTGACACTAGCATCAGTAAAGAAAGTGTGGAAGGTGTATAAGGACCTATTGGGGGTGGGATTGTGGACCAAGTTTACATCGGTTTGGGAGTACCCATATTTAGGGGAAGTATATATGTAGGAGGGAATGCAGAATTGGTCCTCGGAGGGGGCGATGCTAAAGTCATTCCAAAGTATTGAAGAGGAATTAGGAATTTCACAGTCCATGTTTTTCCAATACATACAGCTGAGGCATGCGCTGCAGAGACAATTTGACGGGGAAATACAGCTCTCTTCTTTGGGGGTTATAATGGGTGTGTTGCAAGCTAAACATATGCTGGGCCTTAACTATCTGTTGTGTGGTACGATTCTGGACAAAGTGTTCGATGGCTTCAAGTTGGGTTCGAAGGGGCCCTGGAAGGTTACTGGGACGGTGCTTTGATTTTGACATTTTCTGGTGAAGGGGATGGTGTGTGCTATTTGACCTGTGAGGAAGATGGGGTAGGGAGCAATGCTGACCAGACTGGGACAGGTAAAAGGGGAGGAGGTTGATTTGGGGGAAATGTTTTATTTCTCATGTGAACATTGTATTTTCATGCACAATGTGACAAATATATGTGGTGTATATTGCATTGAGTGGTTTAATAAAAGTTATCTGGTTAAAAAATAAAATTGTGTAAATCTATACTGTGTCCTTGTCCATACTGGGGCACATTTACTTACCCGTCCCGTCGCGATCTCCGCGATTCACTAAGATCGTGCATCCAATTTCTTGCATGTGTCGCTTCCCCTGCTAAGGACCGCCAAAGTTCACCTTCTTCTTCCCGGTACATGTGAGTGCTGATCTTGCGACACAATTTGCTTTTTAAATTCCGCGGTTTGTCCGAATCAGTCGGGTTGTCCGATATGTCCACGACCCCCGATTTGTGTCGCATGCAAGTCGGTGCGCCACAATCCGATCGCGTGTAAAAAATCAGTGCGAAACCTGATGAAAATGCGTTGTTCGGACCCTTAGTAAATGTGTCCCACTAGGTTATGTTCAAATGGTGCATTTTCATTGCACTCAACTGCTTTTGTAAAAATCATCATTGAAGGTTTTTACCAAATGCATTTTGCCAAACACATGTATTTTGCCAGAAAGCACATGTGTCTTGGCCTCCTTTTGTCACAATGGGGCTCATTTACTAAGGGTCCAAACACCGCACTATCGTGGGGTTTCCCGAATATTTCCAATTTGCACCGAATTGCCCCGGGATTTTGCCGCACGTGATCTGATTGTGTCGCAACGGTGCCAATGTGTTTGCAGCATATCACAAGGTACCGTGCAGCCGAATCATTTGAGCGCAGGTCTAGGCCAAGAGCAGCTTGGGTTTTGGGATTACTCATAGGCCAGCTTGGCTGTAGGTTATCCACATTGGAATTGCCCTCAACCAAGCCAATTGTCACTTGTGAAAAACAGGTGTTACCATCTGTTTCTATCTGCCTATCTGCAAGCGCCTGGCATCCGTTTTTCATAGATTCCCATGAACTGTTGACACAGTGACCTGTGACAGAAGGTTTAGGCTACGAGATTTTCTTCCATTTAACGAGCAGATGCACAGTCCGTTAAATAATGGGAATGGGAAGTGATCTATTAAAAAGTATTGCATTGTTTTCATGCATGTGCCATATGTTAAAAAAATACTGACGGCACTGGTCAATTTCTCTGTCGTGTGACCCGGTCAGTTTTCTATGATGGAGTTCATAAAAGGTGAAGTTAGAGAGCTACTGGTAATAAATTAACTATATCAATCATATTACTACATATTTTGTACTCTTTTTCTCATCCGCACCGTTCTGCCGAGACACTGAATGACAGACCTGGGAGCCAAGAAAGGAGGCCTGCAGAATATAAACAGTTACCACAAGCCTGTGAGCCCTCTTCATACATCCTTGGGCACTGTGACATAATGCTACAGCTCATGTTGTTGTGTTCTGATAAGGGAAATATCAGCAAATATATGTTATTGTCCGTATAATAGACATTTAAAGGGGTTGGCCACATTTCAATACATCTGTTCCATTGGACATGTCTCTGCATGTATATGTACCTGTGTCTTTGCCTCCTTTGAGAGCTGCAGCCTTTTCTGTTACCACCATGCTGCCCTCTGTACATATACACAACTTCCTGTGTCTCCCTCACCCACTGTGCTTCTTTCTCTCACTACAGACATAGGGAGATGGGAGGGGTGAGACCAAGATGAGTCATAGGGGGGATGTATTTAAGGTTTAGTCTTTAGACCAGTGCAGAGTAGAACCTCCTATTTGTTGATCTAGTTTGCTGCACTATAAAATTGCATTTTCTGGTACATAGGCTGAATTTTCTTTTTCACTGGCTATTTTCTGTTCAGTAACACACCTTAGTTAATGAGGAGACGCCCCTTTTTCTGAGGAGTCTGAAAACTGCCTAAAATGTTCTATAACCATCTGTAAATGTGGCACGCTGCCCCATAATTTCCTGCTGCATTCCTCTACCATTCATCAGTGCTCAGACATGTAAACAAAGATCCAGAGAGAGTTTGAAGACAGCGCAAAAGTAAGTAGCAGGACTGCTGAATCACTTGATGAACATTCAGGGATTATTTGAAGGCAGTAAAGGCACCTGAGTAACTTATGTAAAGAGCGTCCAACCCCTTTAAACCATTTTACAATATACTTTCTCTATTAATTCCCCATAGTTTCTGGATCTCTGCTTGCTGTCATTCTATGGGAAGCTTCCATGTTTACTTACAGTGTATAAAAATCTGTTCATGGTCACGACTCAATAGTATTAGGCCCCTTTCACACATGCTGAGTTCAGTTCTGATTTGCAGCGTTCAGGCCGGGGCGATCCAGGCAGCACATGCTGCGAGCTTGATGCAAGTTTAGCGCATGACACTCGCAAGTGTGAAAGGGGCCTTAGAGCTTTATCAGAGCGGTGCTTTGTATAAGATACGGCCCTTCATGTGTGTCCATCATATGAGCATGCACAGATTTTTGCCTTCTGGTAGATAGCATTGAAGCTTTCTATGAAATGGCAGCAAGCATAAGCAATGAGGAATTGATACAGACTTTTCATTGTTCAAAAATAACATCTATTTGCTGAAATTGGACAACCCCTTCGAACTTACATGCACCATGATGTTGTAGTGCCTTGTGGTGCTGTAGCTGGTGTATGGTAAGAGCTAATGGGCTGAGCTTTCTCCATACACTGTATGCAAGGAAATGTTGAGGAGATGTTGGGCAGAGGAGGGGGGAGCCTTTGAATAGATTTGCCGCCTGCAGAGCAAGAACCATGTCATAGGGAAATAGCATCATCTGTCCATATATGGTATTTCTACATCTCTGAGGGCTTCCCCTGACTCTAGGTCTCTATATTATTTAAAGTTATTCAATTGTTTATTTTTTGGTCAAACAGGATTTTAAATTACAATCCCCTCTCTCTGTCATGCCATAGAGATACAGAACAGTGCTTTTATCTACTGTGCTCCTACTGGTTGTCAATGGAAGGATTTAATCTAAATAAGAGCTTTACTAGAGATTTCTGTGCTCTTCGATCTGCCAGTGATATTAGACTAATCTATAACTTAATTCGAACCTCTCATGCACGTCTACAGGACTTCTCCCGAGCCGCACCAATTTCCCCAGACTCTTAGACTAATACCCACCCTTCAAAGTTTCAAACATGCTTTTAAAACCCATCTCTTTAGAAAAGCCTATCACACTCGCTAACTGCATGAAACGTCAATTTTCTCTTTACTAATCCATCCTATGTCCTCCTCCCGTCACTTATCCGGCAAACACCAGATATATACCAAGCTCTAGGCTTCTCTGCAGTCACTTTCACCTTGGATCTTGTATATAAGGTTGCGGTTGATGGCTGGTTCAAGCAGAAGAAATTTTTATGTATTAATTTATTTTATATTGTTTCCTTATAAATACCGTATATACTCAAGTATAAGCTAACCTGAGTAGAAGCCGAGAGACTTAATTTTACCACCAAAAACTGGGAAAACCTATTGACTCGAGTATAAGCAGAGGGTTGGAAATGCATTGGTCACAGCCTCCAGTATATAGCCAGTCAGCCCCCTGTATATAGCCAGCCCCCAGTACTTTATAGCCAGCCAGCCCCCAGTAGTATACAGCCAGCCCCCATGTAGTATACAGCCAGCCCCCAGTAGTATATAGCCTGCCAGTCCCCAGTAGTGTACAGCCAGCTCCATGTAGTGTACAACCAGCCAGCCCTAAGTAGTATCCAGCCAGCCCCCAGTTTTGTACAGCCAGCCCCCAGTAGTATACACCCAGCCAGCCCCCATGTAGTGTACAGCTAGCCCCCAGTAGTATACAGCCAGCCCCCAGTAGTGTACAGCCAGCCCCCAGTAGTATACAGCCAGCCATCCCCCATGTAGTATACAGCCAGCCATCCCCCAGTAGTATACAGCCAGCACGCAGTTTGCCAAGCACATAAAAAAAATCAACTTACATACTCACCCTCCGGCGCCCCAATGCTCAGCACGGCTCTTGGCGTATCCTCTTCTTCTCTTTGCTGTAACAGTCGGCAGAGATGCGTCCACGCGCACACTGTGAGGTAATTAGAGGCGACACCGCCGCATCATTGCGATGGCCGTCAGATAGCATGGACGCGTCTCTGCCAGCTAATACAGCATACAGAAGATAGAAGAGAAGCCGCCAGGAGCCATGCCGCTCCGAGGATCAGGGCGCCTGAGGGTGAGTATGTAAGTTGGTTTTTTTTATTGAATAGTGTATAAGCTGAAGTGAGTTTTTTCAGCAAATTTTTTGAGCTGAAAAACTCAGCTTATACACTAGTATATACGGTAATGCGGGACCATTATAAAAGCTATTATTCCTCCTGTCCCCCCCCCCCCTCCTCATCCTCAGACGGTAAGCTCTTGTGAGCAGGGCCATGACTCCTATTGTTCCATATGAATGTTTGTACTCTGTAATGTAGGATTATATTTGTATATGTTCTGTATGATATGTAAAGTGCTATGGAATTGGATGGCGCTATATGAATAAAGGTTATTACTATTAAACAAGCTCATTGCACTGGTATATAGAGATGTATCTTCTCAGAGATCCCTCTATATACACTATCACTTCATTAAGCCAAATATATTATTCTTGATGCTCCAGTTTTTCTTTCTAACATTGCATTTTTTTATGTATTAATTTATTTTATATTGTTTCCTTATAAATACCGTATATACTCAAGTATAAGCTGACCTGAGTAGAAGCCGGGAGACTTAATTTTACGACCAAAAACTGGGAAAACCTATTGACTCGAGTATAAGCAGAGGGTTGGAAATGCATTGGTCACAGCCTCCAGTATATAGCCAGCCAGCCCCCTGTATATAGCCAGCCCCCAGTACTTTATAGCCAGCCAGCCCCCAGTAGTATACAGCCAGCCCCCATGTAGTATACAGCCAGCCCCCAGTAGTATATAGCCTGCCAGTCCCCAGTAGTGTACAGCCAGCTCCATGTAGTGTAGAGCTTCCCAGCCCCCAGTAGTGTATAGCCATCCTGCCCCATGTAGTATACAGCCTGCTAGCCCCCAGAAGTGTCCAGCCAGCCCCCAGTAGAGTACAGCCTGCCAGCCCCCAGTAGTGTACAGCCCGCCAGCCCCATGTAGTATACAGCCAGCCAGCCCCCATGTAGTGTACAGCCACCCCCCAGTAGTATACAGCTAGACAGCCCCCAGTAGTATACAGCTAGCCCCCAGTAGTATACAGCCAGCCAGCCCCCAGTAGTGTACAGCCAGCCCCATATAGTATACAGCCTGCCAGCCCCCAGTAGTGTACAACCAGCCAGCCCTAAGTAGTATCCAGCCAGCCCCCAGTTTTGTACAGCCAGCCCCCAGTAGTATACACCCAGCCAGCCCCCATGTAGTGTACAGCTAGCCCCCAGTAGTCTACAGCCAGCCCCCAGTAGTGTACAGCCAGCCCCCAGTAGTATACAGCCAGCCATCCCCATGTAGTATACAGCCAGCCATCCCCCATGTAGTATACAGCCAGCCAGCCCCCAGTAGTATACAGCCATCCAGCCCCCAGTAGTATACAGCCAGCCAGCCCCCAGTAGTATACAGCCAGCACGCTGTTTGCCAAGCACATAAAAAAAATCGGCTCTTGGCGTATCCTCTTCTTCTCTTTGCTGTAACAGTCGGCAGAGATGCGTCCACGCGCACACTGTGAAGTCATTAGAGGCGACACCGCCGCATCATTGCGCTGGCCGTCAGATAGCATTGACGCGTCTCTGCCAGCTAATACAGCATACAGAAGATAGAAGAGAAGCCGCCAGGAGCCATGCCGCTCCGAGGATCAGGGCGCCGGAGGGTGAGTATGTAAGTTGATTTTTTTTATTGACTAGTGTATAAGCTGAAGTGAGTTTTTTCAGCAAATTTTTTGAGCTGAAAAACTCAGCTTATACACTAGTATATACGGTAATGCGGGACCATTATAAAAGCTATTATTCCTCCTGTCCCCCCCCTCCTCATCCTCAGACTGTAAGCTCTTGTGAGCAGGTCCCTGACTCCTATTGTTCCATATGAATGTTTGTACTCTGTAATGTAGGATTATATTTGTTTATGTTCTGTATGATATGTAAAGTGCTATGGAATTGGATGGCGCTATATGAATAAAGGTTATTACTATTAAACAAGCTCATTGCACTGGTATATAGAGATGTATCTTCTCAGAGATCCCTCTATATACACTATCACTACATTAAGCCAAATATATTATTCTTGATGCTCCAGTTTTTCTTTCCAACATTGCACTAAAAAGAACATATATTAAGCTGGCAAATGTTACACAGCTCTGGTGCACGGTCTATATTGAAAGTCCACAAAAAATGTCCACACTAGATAATTGATAATAATTGATCATTGAACACTATGCACCACTATTGAATTATCTGGCATAACCTGCAAACTGCACAGAGGCAGATAGCACCACTTTTTACATATCTGGGCCCTCATGTTTTTTTAATTAAAAAAACATAATATAGTCATATATAGTGAGATCTCTGAGACGATACATCTCTATACAGTATACCAGTGCATTGAACTTGTGTAACAGTGTAACTCTATGGAAGATACAATGGTATAAAGTCCAGCTCTAACCCTATCAGAATGCCCAATAAGGCACGGATCACCCCTCTGTGTGGGCAGATACAGGCAACAAAAGTAATCCAGGATCCAGCTAAACTGTAGACAATTATTTTTATTATAGCAAAATATTGAAATCCATTGTGATAATCATGTCCAAAGCGTTTTATATGAGAAATCCATTCTTAGTCATGGCTAACACAAAGACTGGCCACGAACACAAGTTTGTATATCACTGTTTGGGAGTTTGAGGGGATCCGGGATCATAGTATAATAACATATTAAGGTCATGTGATGAAAAGCGTATAAGTGGTCAGCTGATCTGGGATAATAGTATCACATGATCGATTTGAAGAGGATTACAGAGGAGGAAGAGGATACATTGGATCTCTCCGGCAACCCAAGAGTGTCTCTTGTGTATCTGAAACAACAATAAAAACAACAAATGGTAATTGTGCTGAAGAACGCTAACTTGGCTTATACAGCACACACTATGATGTCAGCAAGCGACTGACGTCATGGTGTGTGCGCCATAGCATGCGGGGAGACGGAGCTTCATAAGACAGAAGAGGACCTGCAGTGGGCATCGGAACGGTGAGTATAGAGGGCTTTTTCTTTTTTAAAGGCTGGGCATAAAGGGCTATATACAAGCGGGCAGGCAATGGCTATATACTAGGGGGCATGGGGATGGCTATATACTAGGGTGCTGATGGCTATATATTAGGTAGCTGGCTTTATACTAGGGCCATATACTGGAGGGCTGCTGGCTATATACCAGGGGACTGCTGGCTATATACTAGGGGCTGCTTGCTAAATACAAGGGGGCAGGCACTGGCTATATACTAGGGGGCGGCTGGTTATTTGCTGGGGGACATGGGCTACTAGGAATACACTAGGAGGCTGTTGGCTAAATACTAGGGGGCTGCTGGCTATATACAAGTGGGCAGGCACTGGCTATATACTAGTGGGCGGCTGGTTATTTGCTGGGGGACATTGGCTACTGGGTATACACTGGGAGGCTTTCGGCTATATACTAGGGGGCTGCTGGCTATATATTAGAGGGCTGGTGGCTGTATACTAGGGGGCTGCTAGATATATACTAGTGGGCTGCATGCTAAATACAAGGGGGCAGGCACTGGCTATATACTAGGGGGCTGCTGGCTATTTTCTGGGGGACATGGGCTGCTGGCTATATACTAGGGGTCTGCTGTCTATATGAAGTATAAGCAAGAAGACCAGCTCACCTCCCGTTCAGGACACGCCGAGCGAGGCACGGGCCTCCCCTCTGCCAGGGTTAGGAATCCAAATGAACGAAAATAACGGCTCAGCCAGGCTCCAGGCAATGCATTTAACGTCCTTTATTTATGCATGAAAGTGCAACATCCACTGTGTGGGGAAACAGCAACAGCTGACGCGTTTCGGGCGGGTTAACCGTCCTTAGTCATAGCTGACACATTGTATCCTAACAAGCTTTAAATACTAAAAACACCGTCTTAAGCCCCGCCCCCAACACCTTAAGCCCCGCCCCCACCGGAAGTCAAGTGCCGTGCCCACAGAAAGCAAGTAAAACAACATGACATTTGCCTGCAATTGAATACATACAATCAAAGAAGTGGGTGGGCATTTTCCCAAAATCTAAATTAGACATCCCTTGAGCATGTAATACAGTCCATTACATTTGGAAATGGCATGTGCAGTAATACAGATCAGGTTATCGCGGGGTCACGTGACCGCATCATGTGCTGTACTACGAGTCACATGATCGCGAGGTCACGTGACCGCGTCATATCCATGGCAACCGCATCACATGATGCGTAGTCATGGAAGCGGGACGCCAGTTGAATTGAATTTAAAAAAAAGGGGGGGGGGAAATTCGTTCGGCATCGCCACGGAGATCAGTGGAGCGTGCGGGATGCCAAGGGCCGTCTGTGCGGCATGGGTGGAGTGGGGAACGGGATCAGCGCGGCGAAGCCGAAGTCGCATCCTCCTTGAAGGTGGGTAGGTGGGGCATGCATCTAAAAGCAGATGAGACAAAGTTAGTGGCTAAGAAACAATTTGGATAATATCATTAGAAAGGATAAAAACAACAATAGGACTCGTAAGGGTAGAGAGAGCAAAGAGAAAGCTGGAGATAGAACAATATTCCATTGGGTCACGACTATCCCTGGTATGAAAAGAGGGGAATTAATAATGGTACATAAGTTCACGTTTTGCATTCAATCCATGTGGATGACATGTTTCTAGTGTAAATATCCAATACGCCTCTCTATTCAATAACCGGGAAGTTGTACTGCCACCCCTGATATTTTTGGTCATTTTTTCAACGGCAAATGTTCTGAGAGAGCTAACGTCACCTTTGTGTACCTGAACAAAGTGCTTAGAAGCACCCGACAGATTACGGCCCAGAGGGTTAGAAATATCGTAGAGATGTTCTACGAACCTGGTTTTAAATTTTCGCATGGTTTGTCCCACATAAATCAAATTGCACTTGTTACAGTATATAATGTAAACAACATTAGTCGAATTGCAGTTAATAAAATCTTTTATCGGATATTGCCTCTGACCATTACTACTGGTAAAGAACTTTTTCTTGTCCAGAGTGAATCTGCAGGTCGTGCACCTATTCGTCCCACATTTATGGAACCCTTGTGTGGATAACCAAGTTTGGTTAGTTTTGGGAGCAAAAAGGGATGGAGACAATAAATTACCCAGACTTTGACCCCTTCTTGACACGATTCGACAGCCTTTATCTAAAATTTGTTCCAGAATTGGATCTGAATGTAACAGCGGGATATGCCGGTGGATAATTTGTGAAATGGCTTTGAATTGTGGACTATACTGTAATACAAGTGTAGGGGTAAAATCAGGGGATGTGGAGCCATGTTTTTTAAGAGATTTATTTGCCCCGTGTGGGAAAAGTAGTGTTTTTCTATCTTTGATTTTGACTTTATTGTAAGCCCTTTTGAGGGACCACTCAGGGTAGCCTCTGTTTCTTAGTCTCCTACAGGCATTCATGGATTCTGCATCAAATGACTCCTCAGTACTGCAATTACGTTTGATACGTGTGAGCTCACCCACTGGAATTGCTTGAATTGTATGCAGGGGATGCTGTGAACTGGCGTGCAAGATGGTATTGCCTGCTGTGGGTTTGCGATGTGTGGTGGAATTGATTACTTGTCCTGGGGTGCATGCCAAATGTAAGTCTAAGAACACGATTTCCCTGGGATCAGCTGTGTAAGTGAACTTCAGATTGCAGGTGTTAGTATTGAGATATTCAATGAAGAGTGGTATGGCAGGTACATCCCCCCGCCAGATGATCAACAGGTCATCAATGTACCTGCCATACCACTCAACATCCGACATGTACGAGTTGTGTACTGAAAAAATGGTATGTTCCTCCCACCATGACATGGTCAGGTTGGCCAAGGAAGGTGAAAACTTGGCCCCCATACTGACTCCCTGTGTCTGTAAATAAAAAATTCCATCAAACATAAAAAAATTTTGTGAGTGATGAGATAGTGACAGACTGTTAGGGTGAATTCCTTAAATTCCAAACCGTAATCTGTATATTTGTTAAGGTGATGTTGTAATGCCGTAAGTGCTACATTGTGGGGGATAGAGGTGTAAAGAGACACCACATCACAGCTGACCCAATGAAAATTGGCCTGCCAGTGCTTGTCGTGAAGTGAGCATAAGACATCCTTTGTATCTTGTAGGTAACCAGGAACTCTACGTACCAATGGCTGGAGTACTCGTAGTACAGCACATGATGCGGTCACGTGACCCCGCGATAACCTGATCTGTATTACTGCACATGCCATTTCCAAATGTAATGGACTGTATTACATGCTCAAGGGATGTCTAATTTAGATTTTGGGAAAATGCCCACCCACTTCTTTGATTGTATGTATTCAATTGCAGGCAAATGTCATGTTGTTTTACTTGCTTTCTGTGGGCACGGCACTTGACTTCCGGTGGGGGCGGGGCTTAAGGTGTTGGGGGCGGGGCTTAAGACGGTGTTTTTAGTATTTAAAGCTTGTTAGGATACAATGTGTCAGCTATGACTAAGGACGGTTAACCCGCCCGAAACGCGTCAGCTGTTGCTGTTTCCCCACACAGTGGATGTTGCACTTTCATGCATAAATAAAGGACGTTAAATGCATTGCCTGGAGCCTGGCTGAGCCGTTATTTTCGTTCATTTGTCTGCTGTCTATATACCAGGGGGCAGGCACTGGCTATATACTGGGGGTGGCTGGTTATTTGCTTGGGGGACATTGGCTACTGGGTATACACTAGGAGGCTGTTGGCCATATACAACAGGGCAGGCACTGGCTATATAGTAGGGGGCTGCTGGCTATATGCTTGAGAGCTGCTGGATATATATTAGAATGCTGCTAGCTGTATACTAGTGGGCACTGGCTATACGTAAGGAGGCAGGCACTGTGGCTATATAGTAGTGGGCAGCTGGCTATATACAGGGGGGCAGGCACTGGGTATATACAAGGGGGCTGATGGCTATTTGATGGGGTACATGGGCTGCTGGCTATATACTAGGGGGCTGCTGGCTAATATACAAGGGGCAGGCACTGGCTATATAGTAGGGGACTGCTGGCTGTATACTAGGGAGCTGATGGCTATATACTAGTGGACAGCTTGTTATTTGCTGGGGGACATTGGCTACTTGGTATACACTCTTTTTTTGCCACATTTAAAAAACCATTAATTACATTTAGACGTAGTCCCTCCTTGAAGACACAACTCACGTCTAGCTCCTTTTCGTCGGTGGATACCACTTGGTTATCTAAATGTACCCCGATAGGGAATTACCGATGCGGGTCTTGTAATTTTTGCCAACATATCCTTAAAACAAATTCCATCAAACTAGGTGGTAGATTTCATAGGATGAAGTCATTCTTTAATTGTAGATCTACATTTGTAGTCTATGTAATCATCTGTCCTTGCGAATATTACTATATTGGAAAGACTATTAGGAACCTATTTACTAGATTCCGAGAACATTACCATTCAATCAGCACAGGAAAAGGGTGTCCCCGCCTAATCAACCATATTAGAGAAAAGCATGGGAGCAACCCTGCAGTGCTAAAATTTGCAGGCTTAGAAAAAGTAGAAGTAGACCACCGAGGAGGAGATCGCCCTAAAAACCTGTTGAGACAAGAGGCTAAACTCATCCTAAAATATGATGCGTTGGGTCCTATGGGGCTGAATGATAGAAATGATTTAAGTGTATTCCTCTAGACTCATAGATAGCCATGACGCAACCCTCACATTAGGATGCAGCCTGTAGACATTACCTCTACATTATCTGCACCTTACGAGGATAATTTGCGCGATTGAAAATGTAAAAAAGTAATTTTGCGTCACGAACATCGTCTGCTCACACCCTATGTCCCCTTACCTGTCGAGTGAGAATAACCGTACTGTTTGTGCAAAGAATCAGAATATAATGCACAGTCTTGCTATAAATCTGAAAACTCATAAGAAACTCCCACACACTAAAGAAACCCGGCTGCTACTATATTCACCAAGTGGTGGTGAATAGGTATTACATTTGAATATCGTCAAATGCTGTTTTTAAAAAATTGTTTGTCGTGTTAATACCTTTGTATGTATACTGTTCCCTAGGCAACGCGATCCGGAGGCAGGTATATCAGCTGTCCACGGAAGTCTCGCGTTGCCCGAGGTTTGAGAAAGCGCACACCGCGCGAAACGGCCCGTCATCCTGGCGTGGCGTGCATCCTCCCTGCTATGATTGTTCCCTCAGAATAAAGCGTTACCTGTTACAAATACCGGTGAGTGCCGCACAATTTTTTCCCTATTTTTGCCCTACACTCTGAGGCTGTTGGCTATATACTAGGGGGCTGCTGGCTATATATAAGAGGGCTGCTGGCTGTATACTAGTGAGCTGCTGCTTATACAAGGGGGCAGGCACTGGCTATGTAGTAGGGGGCAGCTGGCTGTATACAAGGGGGCAGACACTGGGTATATACTAGGGGGCTTCTGGCTATTTGATGGGGACATGGGCTGCTGGCTATATACTAGGGGGCTGCTGTCTATATACAAGGGGGCAGGCACTGGCTATATAGTAGAAGACTGCTGGCTATATACTATGGAGCTGCTGCTATATGCTATGGGGCTGCTGGCTATACATTAGAGGGCTGCTGGCTGTATACTAGGGGGTTGCTAGATATACACTAGTGGGCTGCTTGCTAAATACAAGGGGACAGGCACTGGCTATAAAGTAGGGGACTGCTGGCTGTATACTAGGGAGCTGATGGCTATATACTACTGGGCGGCTGGTTATTTGCTGGGGGACATTGGCTACTTGGTATACACTCTGAGGCTGTTGGCTATATACTTGGGGGCTGCTGGCTATATATGAGAGGGCTGCTGGCTGTATACTAGTGGGCTGCTTATACACAAGGGGGCAGGCACTGGCTATGTAGTAGGGGGCAGCTGGCTGTATACAAGGGGGCAGGCACTGGCTATATACTAGGGGGCTGCTGGCTATTTGCTGGGGGACATGGGCTGCTGGCTATATACTAGGTGTCTGCTGTCTATATACCAGGGGGCAGGCGCTGGCTATATACTAGGGGGTGGCTGGTTATTTGCTGGGGGACATTGGCTACTGGGTATACACTAGGAGGCTTTATACTAGGGGGCATGGGGATGGCTATATACTAGGGTGCTGATGGCTATATATTAGGAAGCTGGCTTTATACTAGGGCCATATACTGGAGGGCTGCTGGCTATATACCAGGGGACTGCTGGCTATATACTAGGGGCTGCTTGCTAAATACAAGGGGGCAGGCACTGGCTATATACTAGGGGGCGGCTGGTTATTTGCTTAGGGACATGGGCTACTAGGTATACACTAGGAGGCTGTTGGCTAAATACTAGGGGGCTGCTGGCTATATACAAGGGGGTGGGCACTGGCTATATACTAGGGGGATTTTGGCTATTTGCTGGGGGACATACGCTGCTGGCTATATACAAGGGGTCTGCTGTCTATATACCAGGGGGCAGGCACTGGCTATATACTAGTGGGCGGCTGGTTATTTGCTGGGGGACATTGGCTACGGGGTATACACTGGGAGGCAGGCACTAAGTATATACAAGGGGGCTGATGGCTATTTGATGGGGTACATGGGCTGCTGGCTATATAATAGGAGGCTGCTGGCTATATACCAGGGGGCTGCTGGCTATATACAAGGGGGCAGGCACTGGCTATATAGTAGGGGACTGCTGGCTGTATACTAGGGAGCGGATGGCTATATACTAGTGGACGGCTGGTTATTTGCTGCGGGACATTGGCTACTTGGTATACACTCTGAGGCTGTTGGCTATATACTAGGGGGCTGCTGGCTATATATTAGAGGGCTGCTGGCTGTATACTAGTGGGCTGCTGCTTATACACAAGGGGGCAGGCACTGGCTATGTAGCACGGGGCAGCTAGCTGTATAGTAGGGGGCAGCTGGCTGTATACAAGGGGGCAGGCACTGGGTATATACTAGGGGGCTGCTGGCTATTTGATTGAGAGCTGGGCTGCTGACTACATACTAGGGGGCTGCTGTCTATATACAAGGGGGCAGGCACTGGCTATATACTAGGGAGCTGCTGCTATATGCTATTGGGCTTCTGGCTATACATTAGAGGGCTGCTGGCTGTATACTAGGGGGTTGCTAGATATATACTAGTGGGCTGCTTGCTAAATACAAGGGAGTGGGCATTGGCTATATACTAGGGGGCTGCTGGCTATTTGCTGGGGAACATGGGCTGCTGGCTATATACAAGGGGTCTACTGTCTATATACCAGGGGGCAGACACTGGCTATATACTAGGGGGAGGCTGGTTATTTGCTGGTGGACATTGGCTACTGGGTAAACACTAGGAGGCTATTGGCTAAAAACTCGGGGGCTGCTGGCTATATACAAGAGGGCAGGCACTGGCTATATAGTAGGGGGCTGCTGGCTATATACTAGGGAGCTGCTGGCTATATATTAGAGGGCTGCTGGCTGTATACTAGAGAGCTGCTGACTATATAGAAGGGGGCAGGCACTGACTATATAGTAGGTGGCAGCTGGCTATATACAAGAGGGCAGGCACTGGGTATAAACTAGCGGGCTGCTGGCTATTTGATGGGGGACATGGGCTACTGGCTAAATAATAGGAGGCTGCTGGATATATACTAGGGAGCTGCTGGCTATATACTAGGGGGCTGCTGGCTATATATTAGAGGGCTGCTGGCTTTATACTAGGGGGTGCTAGATATATACTAGTGGGCTGCATGCTAAATGCAAGGGGGCAGGCACTGGCTATATACTAGGGGGCTGCTAGCTATTTATCATAGTATATAAGGCTGGAAGGAGACGCAAGTCCATCAAGTCCAAGCTTTAAGAATTAAATAAATGTTTTATCCCCATAACCCGTGATATTTTTTCTCTCCAGAAAGTCATCCAGGCCTCTCTTGAACATGTACATAGAGTCTGCCATAACAACCTCCTGCGGCAGAGAGTTCCACAGTCTCACTGCTCTTACAGTAAAGAACCTTTGTCTATGTTGATGGTAAAATCGCCTCTCCTCTAGGCGCAGAGGATGCCCCCTTGTCCTGGTCACAGGCCGAGGTATAAAAAGATCTTTGGAGAGATCCTTGTACTGTCCGTTCAGGTATTTGTACATTGTAATAAGGTCTCCCCTCAGTCGTCTTTTTTCTAAACTGAATAATCCCAAGTTTTTTAATCTGTCAGTGTATTCTAGTTCCCCCATTCCCCTAATAATCCTGGTTGCTCTCCTCTGCACCCATTCCAGCTCTACTATATCCTTTTTATACACTGGTGCCCAAAACTGTACACAATATTCCATGTGTGGTCTGACCAGGGATTTGTATAAGGGCAAAACTATGTCTTTATCATGAGAATCTATTCCTCTCTTGATACATCCCATCATTTTATTTGCTTTAGCAGCAGCCGCCTGGCTCTGGTCACTAAAATTAAGTTTACCATCCACCAATACCCCCAAGTCCTTTTCAGCTTCAGTTTTACTAAGTAATTGACCGTTTAGAACACAATTATACTTTTTGTTTCCATGGCCAAAGTGCATAACTTTACATTTATCTACATTAAACCTCATCAACCATTTCTCTGCCCATCCCTCAAGCTTCCACAAATCCCTCTGTAATGCTAAACTATCAACCTCAGTATTTATTACTTTGCACAGCTTAGTATCATCAGCAAATATTGAAACTTGACTGTGTAAACCCACTACAAGGTCATTAATAAAAATATTAAAAAGAAGTGGCCCCAATACTGACCCCTGTGGCACTCCACTGGTAACATCAACCCAATCTGAGAATGTGCCATTAATGACCACCCTCTGTTTTCTATCACTAAGCCAATTACTTACCCAAATACACAGATTTTCTCCTATTCCCAGCAGTCTCATTTTATATACCAACCTTGTATGTGGCACGGTGTCAAATGCCTTTGAGAAGTCCAGATATACAACATCCACAGCGTCCCCCAGATCCAGTCTTGCACTTACCTCCTCGTAGAAACCAATCAGATTAGTCTGACAGGACCGATCTCTCATAAACCCATGCTGACGCTGGGTTATAAGGTTGTGCACAGTGAGATACTCCAGGATAGCATCTCTAATAAACCCCTCAAATATTTTCCCCACCACAGCAGTTAGACTCACGGGTCTGTAGTTTGCAGGATCGCTATTTGATCCTTTTTTGTATATTGGTACCACATTTGCTATGCACCATTCCTGTAGAACATAACCAGTCCTCAGTGAATCTTCAAATATTAAAAATTAAAAATATTAAAAATATTTGCTGGGGGACATGGGCTGCTGGCTATATACTAGGCGTCTGCTGTCTATATACCAGGGGGCAGGCACTGGCTATATACTAGGGGGTGGCTGGTTATTTGCTGGGGGACATTGGCTACTGGGTATACACTAGGAGGCTTTATACTAGGGGGCATGGGGATGGCTATATACTAGGGTGCTGATGGCTATATATTAGGAAGCTGGCTTTATACTAGGGCCATATACTGGAGGGCTGCTGGCTATATACCAGGGGACTGCTGGCTATATACTAGGGGCTGCTTGCTAAATACAAGGGGGCAGGCACTGGCTATATACTAGGGGGCAGCTGGTTATTTGCTGAGGGACACGGGCTACTAGGTATACACTAGGAGGCTGTTGGCTAAACACTAGGGGGCTGCTGGCTATATACAAGGGGGTGGGCACTGGCTATATACTAGGGGGATTTTGGCTATTTGCTGGGGGACATGCGCTGCTGGCTATATACAAGGGGTCTGCTGTCTGTATACCAGGGGGCAGGCACTGGCTATATACTAGTGGGCGGCTGGTTATTTGCTGGGGGACATTGGCTACTGGGTATACACTGGGAGGCAGGCACTGGGTATATACAAGGGGGCTGATGGCTATTTGATGGGGTACATGGGCTGCTGGCTATATAATAGGAGGCTGCTGTCTATATACTAGGGGGCTGCTGGCTATATACAAGGGGGCAGGCACTGGCTATATAGTAGGGGACTGCTGGCTGTATACTAGGGAGCTGATGGCTATATACTAGTGGACGGCTGGTTATTTGCTGGGGGACATTGGCTACTTGGTATACACTCTGAGGCTGTTGGCTATATACTAGGGGGCTGCTGGCTATATATTAGAGGGCTGCTGGCTGTATACTAGTGGGCTGCTGCTTATACACAAGGGGGCAGGCAATGGCTATGTAGCAGGGGGCTGATAGCTATATAGTAGGGGGCAGCTGGCTGTATAAAAGGGGGAAGGCACTGGGTATATACTAGGGGGCTGCTGGCTATTTGATTGAGAGCTGGGCTGCTGACTATATACTAGGGGGCTGCTGTCTATATACAAGGGGGCAGGCACTGGCTATATAGTAGGGGACTGATGGCTATATACTAGGGAGCTGCTGCTATATGCTATGGGGCTTCTGGCTATACATTAGAGGGCTGCTGGCTGTAAACTAGGGGGTTGCTAGATATATACTAGTGGGCTGCTTGCTAAATACAAGGGAGTGGGCATTGGCTATATACTAGGGGGCTGCTGGCTATTTGCTGGGGAACATGGGCTGCTGGCTATATACAAGGGGTCTACTGTCTATATACTAGGGGGCAGATACTGGCTATACACTAGAGGGAGGCTGGTTATTTGCTGGGGGACATTGGCTACTGGGTAAACACTAGGAGGCTGTCGGCTAAAAACTCGGGGGCTGCTGGCTATATACAAGAGGGCAGGCACTGGCTATATAGTAGGGGGCTGCTGGCTATATACTTGGGAGCTGCTGGCTATATATTAGAGGGCTGCTGGCTGTATACTAGAGAGCTGCTGACTATATACAAGGGGGCAGGCACTGGCTACATACTAGCGGGCTGCTGGCTATTTGATGGGGGACATGGGCTGCTGGCTAAATAATAGGAGGCTGCTGGCTATATACTAGGGGGCTGCTGGCTATATACAAGGAGGCAGGCACTGGCTATATAGTAGGGGCTGCTGGCTATATATTAGAGGGCTGCGGGCTGTATACTAGAGAGCTACTGACTATATACAAGGGGGCAGGCACTGACTATATAGTAGGTGGCAGCTGGCTATATACAAGGGGGCAGTCACTGGGTATATACTAGCGGGCTGCTGGCTATTTGATGGGGGACATGGGCTGCTGGCTAAATAATAGGAGGCTGCTGGCTATATAATAGGGGGCTGCTGACTATATACAAGGAGGCAGGCACTGGCTATCTAGTAGGGGACTGCTGGCTGTATACTAGGGAGCTGTTGGCTATATACTAGTGGGCTGCTGGCTATATATTAGAGGGCTGCTGGCTTTTTACTAGGGGGTGCTAGATATATACTAGTGGGCTGCATGCTAAATGCAAGGGGGCAGGCACTGGCTATATACTAGGGGGCTGCTGGCTATTTGCTGGGGGCCATGGGCTGCTGGCTATATACTAGGGGTCTGCTGTCTATATACCAGGGGGCAGGCACTGGCTATATACTAGGGGGTGGCTGGTTATTTGCTGGGGGACATTGGCTACTAGGTATACACTAGGATGCTTTATACTAGGGGGCATGGGGATGGCTATATACTAGGGTGCTGATGGCTATATATTAGGAAGCTGGCTTTATACTAGGGCCATATACTGGAGGGCTGCTGGCTATATACCAGGGGACTGCTGGCTATATACTAGGAGCTGCTTGCTAACTACAAGGGGGCAGGCACTGGCTATATGCTAGGGGGCGGCTAGTTATTTTCTGAGGGACATGGTCTACTAGGTATACACTAGGAGGCTGTTGGCTAAATACTAAAGGGCTGCTGGCTATATACAAGGGGGTGGGCACTGGCTATATACTAGGGGGATTCTGGCTATTTGCTGGGGGACATGCGCTGCTGGCTATATACAAGGGGTCTGCTGTATATATACCAGGGGGCAGGCACTGGCTATATACTAGTGGGCGGCTGGTTATTTGCTGGGGGACATTGGCTACTGGGTATACACTGGGAGGCAGGCACTGGGTATATACAAGGGGGCTGATGGCTATTTGATGGGGTACATGGGCTGCTGGCTATATAATAGGAGGCTGCTGGCTATATACCAGGGGGCTGCTGGCTATATACAAGGGGGCAGGCACTGGCTATATAGTAGGGGACTGCTGGCTGTATACTAGGGAGCTGATGGCTATATACTAGTGGACGGCTGATTATTTGCTGGGGGACATTGGCTACTTGGTATACACTCTGAGGCTGTTGGCTATATACTAGGGGGCTGCTGGCTATATATTAGAGGGCTGCTGGCTGTATACTAGTGGGCTGCTGCTTATACACAAGGGGGCAGGCACTGGCTATGTAGTAGGGGGCAGCTGGCTGTATACAAGGGGGCAGGCACTGGCTATATGCTAGGGGGCTGCTGGCTATTTGCTGGGGGACATGAGCTGCTGGCTATATACTAGGTGTCTGCTGTCTATATACCAGGGGGCAGGCACTGCCTATACACTAGGGGTGGCTTGTTATTTGCTGGGGGACATTGGCTACTGGGTATACACTAGGAGGCTTTATACTAGGGGGCATGGGGATGGCTATATACTAGGGTGCTGATGGCTATATATTAGGAAGCTGGCTTTATACTAGGGTCATATACTGGAGCGCTGCTGGCTATATACCAGGGGACTGCTGGCTATATACTAGGGGCTGCTTGCTAAATACAAGGGGGCAGGCAGTGGCTATATACTAGGGGGCGCCTGGTTATTTGCAGAGGGACATGGGCTACTAGGTATACACTAGGAGGCTGTTGGCTAAATACTAGGGGTCTGCTGGCTATATACAAGGGGGTGGGCACTGGCTATATACTAGGGGGATTTTGGCTATTTGCTGGGGGACATGCGCTGCTGGCTATATACAAGGGGTCTGCTGTCTATATACCAGGGGGAAGGCACTGGCTATATACTAGTGGGCGGCTGGTTATTTGCTGGGGGACATTAGCTACTGGGTATACACTGGGAGGCTTTCGGCACTGGGTATATACAAGGGGGCTGATCGCTATTTGATGGGGTACATGGGCTGCTGGCTATATAATAGGAGGCTGCTGGCTATATACTAGGGGGCTGCTTGCTATATACAAGGGGGCAGGCACTGGCTATATAGTAGGGGACTGCTGGCTGTATACTAGGGAGCTGATGGCTATATACTAGTGAACGGCTGGCTATTTGCTGGGGGACATTGGCTACTTGGTATACACTCTGAGGCTGTTGGCTATATACTAGGGGGCTACTGGCTATATATGAGAGGGCTGCTGGCTGTATACTAGTGGGCTGCTGCTTATACACAAGGGGGCAGGCACTGGCTATGTAGCAGGGGGCAGCTAGCTATATAGTAGGGGGCAGCTGGCTGTATACAAGGGGGCAGGCACTGGGTATATACTAGGGGGCTGCTGGCTATTTGATTGAGAGATGGGCTGCTGGCTATATACAAGGGGGCATGCACTGGCTATATAGTAGGGGACTGCTGGCTATATACTAGGGAGCTGCTGCTATATGCTATGAGCTTCTGGCTATACATTAGAGGGCTGCTGGCTGTGTACTAGGGGGTTGCTAGATATATACTAGTGGGCTGCTTGCTAAATACAAGGGGGTGGGCATTGGCTTTATACTAGGGGGCTGCTGGCTATTTGCTGGGGAACATGGGCTGCTGGCTATATACAAGGGGTCTACTGTCTATATACCAATGGGCAGGCAATGGCTATATACTAGGGGGAGGCTGGTTATTTGCTGGGGGACATTGGCTACTGGGTAAACACCAGGAGGCTGTTGGCTAAAAACTAGGGGACTGCTGGCTATATACAAGAGGGCAGGCACTGGCTATATAGTAGGGGGCTGCTGGTTATATACTAGGGAGCTGCTGGCTATATATTAGAGGGCTGCTGGTTGTATACTAGAGAGCTGCTGACTATATACAAGGGGGCAGGCACTGACTATATAGTAGGTGGCAGCTGGCTATATACAAGGGGGCAGTCACTGGGTATATACTAGCGGGCTGCTGGCTATTTGATGGGGGACATGGGCTGCTGGCTAAATAATAGGAGGCTGCTGGCTATATACTAGGGGGCTGCTGGCTATATACAAGGGGGCAGGCACTGGCTATCTAGTAGGGGACTGCTGGCTGTTTACTAGGGAGCTGCTTGCTATACACTAGGGGGCTGCTGGCTATATATTAGAGGGCTGCTGGCTGTATACTAGGGGGTGCTAGATATATACTAGTGGGCTGCATGCTAAATACAAGGGGGGAGGCACTGGCTATATACTAGGGGGCTGCTGGCTATTTGCTGGCGGACATGGGCTGCTGGCTATATACTTGGGGTCTGCCGTTTATATACAAGGGGGCAGGCACTGGCTATATACTAGGGGGTGGCTGGTTATTTGCTGGGGGACATTGGCTACTGGGTATACACTAGGAGGCTGTTGGCTATATACTAGGGGGCTGCTGGCTATATACAAGAGGGCAGGCACTGGCTATATAGTGGGGGATGCTGACTATATACTAGGGAGCTGCTGGCTATATATTAGAGGGCTGTTGGCAGTATACTAGTGGGCTGCTGGCTATACACAAGGGGGCAGGCAATGGCTATGTAGTAGGGGGCAGTAGGCTATTTAGTAGGGGGCTGCTGGCTATATAATAGGAGGCTGCTGGGTATATACTAGGGGACTGCCGGCTACATACAAGGAGGAAGGCACTGGCTATATAGTAGGGGACTGATGGATATATATTAGAGGGCTGCTGGCTGTATACTAGGGGGCTGCTAGATATATACTCGTGGCCGCTGGCTATTTGCTGGGGGACATGGCCTGCTGGATATTTACTAGGGGCTGCTGGCTATATACAAGGTGGCAGGCACTGGCTATGTAGCAGGGGGCAGCTGGCTATATACTAGAGCGCGGCTGTCTATATACTAGAGCACTGCTGGCTATATACTACGTAGCTGCTGGCTATATATTAGTGGGCTGCTGGCTGTATACTAGGGGGATGCTAGATATATACTAGGTGGCTGGCTACATACTAGGGGGTTGCTGGCTATATAATAGAGCGCTGCTGGCTATATACTTATGAGCTGCTGGCTATATACTAGGGGGCTGCTGGCTATATATTAGTGGGCTGCTGGCTGTATACTAGGGGGATGCTAGATATATACTAGGTGGCTGGCTATATATTAGGGGGCTGCTGGCTATATTCTAGGGGGCAGGAGGCTGGTTATATACTAGGGTGCTGGCTATATACTAGAAGGTTGATGGCGATTTACTAGGGGGCTGCTAGATATATACTAGGGGACAGGGAACTGGCTAGATACTAGGGGGGTACTGTATATATATACTAGGGATGTGCTGGCTATATACTAGGGTGCAGGAGGCTGGCTATATAAAAGGGCACTGGCTATATACTAGAGGGCTGATGGCAATATACTAGGGGGACTGGCTATATAATAGAGGGATGCTGGCTATATACTAGGGGGCTGGCTATATACTAGGGTTCAGGGGACGGGCTATATACTAGGGAATTGCTGGTTATATATTGGGGAGCTACTGGCTATATACTAGGGAGTTGCTGGCTATATACTAGGGTAGGGGTTTCAAAATGATTTTCACCAGGGCAATATCAGCCTTATGGTTACCTTAGAATTGCCTAATGTCAGTATAGTTCTGTAAAAATGTAGATACTAAACAACTAATTCTTAAGTAGTAGTTACATTCATTCAGCAGTAAAATCACAATGAGCCCTTTGTGAGCAACAGAAAGTTGAACATACTGTATTTTTAAAAAATCTGAGAAAGTACAAGCACAGCAATTCACCTATATTAAAATTAATGTTAAAATTTAGACTTACCTATTTTGTTTTCTGACCAGAAGTCTGACATCTTTTTCCTGAAAAAACGAGACCAAAGCGCCACCCCTAGTGTAGAATTTTCGGAGATGGGTGTCAATGTAATTTTAGTTATTGTTGCTCATCTGATGTAATCTTGCTTCTATGCCTCAAAGAAAGAGGGGAAGGGTCCCTCAGGGTCCTAGTAATAAGCGGTGGTGCCAGATGAGCATGTTATAATACAATGTTAGAAAAACCGGGTGTGGATGGATGCGCTATCCACAAACTTTTTGATATAGTAGATTCAATCATATAAGGTTTCTTTTATTTTTGTACAGCATTGGACTACATGTTTAGGGGGTGGACCACCCCCTTCATCAGGTACGTAAAATACACTCTAAAAGCAATTACTAAGTACAGGTAAAGTTTTGTCAGGATAAGGTAGGAGTACAAAATATATATAAAAGATAAAAAGTGGAAATAGAAGAAATTTCATATTTCAGCAAGTGATTGTAATTTCATATCAATTTCATAGTTCATATCTCATGGAGCAGAGTTGTTATAGATAAAAATTGGTGAAAGGGTCTAATTGGTTGTGTGAACATACCATAGATACATAGATAAATGGAATATACCATAGATACATAAACAAATGGAATATAGTATTAAACTGAGTATAAAAAATATAATTCATAAGTAAATATAACATAAATTGGGTGTTACATAAAATAGGTGATTACATAGAAAGCATATGTAAATGCATGTATAGGATATTGCCTGTTCAATAAATATAATAATTGAATGAGCACACACATCGCGATAGGATTGTGGTGCAGCTGTGCTGGCTTTCATGTGACAAAAATCAGGGGGCAGGTCGTCAGACGATCCGACTGATTCGGACTGAGCGCGGGATTTAAGATTCAATTTGTGTCGCAAGACAATGCACTTACATACAGGAAGCCAGGAAGCGACACATGCAGGATATCGGGCGCACGATCTTCGTGAACCGTAGCAGATGTGCATTCCGGTCGGACAATGCACTTTCAGGGATCGTGCAGGATCGTGCCCCATTTTGTATATAAAAAACAGGGCATTGCATATTTCATAAATATATAATGTATATATTTTTAACACCACATGCAATGACTTTTTCACTTAATGGTTTACAATGGTTTTCTATTCCCACTTTTTATCCTTTATGTATATTTTTTACTCCTACCTTATCCTGACAAACCTTTACCTGTACTTTAGTTGTTTTTAGAGTGTATTTTACGGACCTGAGGAAGGGTGTGGTCCACCCCCCGAAATGCAGAGTCCAATTGTGTACAAAAATAAAAGAAACTCTATATGATCTAATCTACTATCTTAAAGAGTGTGTCCATCAGCACTAGAGATGAGCGAGCACTAAAATGCTCGGGTGCTCGTTATTCGAGACGAACTTTTCCAGATGCTTGAGTGCTCGTCTCGAATAACGAGCCCCATTGAAGTCAATGGGAGACCCGAGCATTTTTCAAAGGGACCATGGTTCGGGAATAAAATGTGTTATTAAATTGAAAAAGAATGTCTTCTGATAAGTTAGATGTATGCAAACATCTGCAATCTATTCTTCACTGTTCCGTGCGTATATTATCTCCCGACAAGTTAACAGATGTGAAGAACAGTGAAGAATAGAATAAAAACAGTGAACACAGGATGATTTAAGTGAAAAACGCAGTGAAAAACACAGTGAAGAATAGATTACAGATGTTCTGCACATCTGCTTACTTGTCGGGGTGATACGCTGTCCCGGGATCCGCTCCTCTTCTTCCACTGAAGTCTCCCCGTGCTGCCCGATGTTTGTCTCCCCCGTGCTGCCCGATGTCTGTCTCCCCCGTGCTGCCCGATGTCTGTCTCCCTCGTGCTGCCCGATGTCTGTCTCCCCCGTGCTGCCCGATGTCTGTCTCCCCCGTGCTGCCCGATGTCTGTCTCCCCCGTGCTGCCCGATGTCTGTGTCCCCCGTGCTGCCCGATGTCTGTCTCCCCCGTGCTGCCCGATGTCTGTGTCCCCCGTGCTGCCCGATGTCTGTGTCCCCCGTGCTGCCCGATGTCTGTGTCCCCCGTGCTGCCCGATGTCTGTGTCCCCCGTGCTGCCCGATGTCTGTCTCTCCCGTGCTGCCCGATGTCTGTCTCCCTGCTGCTTGATGTCTCCCTGCTGCTTGATGTCTCCCCGCTGCCCGATGTCTCCCTGCTGCCCGATGTCTATCTCTCCCGTGCTGCCCGATGTCTGTCTCCCTGCTGCTTGATGTCTCCCTGCTGCTTGATGTCTCCCCGCTGCCCGATGTCTCCCTGCTGCTTGATGTCTCCCTGCTGCTTGATGTCTCCCTGCTGCCGTTCCGCACGCATATCTTCCGACAAGTAAGCAGATGTGCCGAACATCTGTAATCTATTCTTCACTGTCTTTTTCACTTAAATGATCCTGTGTTCACTGTTTTTATTCTATTCTTCATTGTTCTTCACTGTGATTTTTTAATTAAATGCTCGATCTCGAGCAGGGGAAATACTCGTCCGAGCAACGAGCCGTTTCGAATACCTTAATACTCAAACGAGCATCAAGCTCGGACGAGTATACTCGCTCATCTCTAATCAGCACCCATTTTTTTCTAACTTTGTTTTATACCATCTTTTCCTGAAGTCAGGGCATCTATGTTCGGTTTCAGATCTTGTGCCATGGCAATCCTTAAAACAGTTTGCAATCGGCTCAACTTGATTGTCAACTTAAAGTAGGAAAAAGCACCGGGAACTGAGGCTGAAATGCTCTGACAGACTGGAAAGTGGGAATTGTTTTCCTTTTCTGCTTGGGCCTTCCACAGATTAGGTTTATGTTGAAAAGCTATAAATGCGGATTCTGATTCAGTTTGGCAAGATGTGCGATTACATGGTAAAATCGTATAGCAAGTTTGGATCTGAAAGCAGGGGCAAAGGTTTTCCTTTAATTTGCATGAAAAGTGCAATTTCTTCTTTAAGTTCAAAAAATCATTTCAGGACTGTGCTTCTGCTCAGCCACCTTACATCTGTATGGTATGGGATATCTTCATGTCCATCTCCTGCAGAACCACTTGGAACTGGTGGTGATTTAAGCTACGTGCCCGAATGAAGAGAACTGTTTTCATTACAGTGGTCATAATATTATCCAGTTCCAGAACCTTTCCGCACAGAGCTTCTTGATGGACAATGCAATGATAGGTTATCAGAGGTGTGCTACTGTTACTTTTTTTGCATTTTACCCTCCATAAAGTCACCAAAGCCAGTTTTTTCTCCACACATTGCAGGTACGCCGCCAGTAGTTATCCTAACCAGCTTTTCGCAAGGTAACTTATGATTACACATGGACTTCTCCACCGCATCAAAAATGTCCTTCCCTATTCCATGCATGGCAATGACATCCACAAGCTCCTCAGTGAAAGAAAAGTCTTCCTTCACACTTCTTATAATAAAGGAAAGATGTGCCATATCTGTGTTGTCTGTGCTTTCATTAACAGGTAATGAAAAAGCCAGATAACTGGGCTCTTCTTCAGCCAGCGGTGTTGTTAGATTACCTGCTAGTTCCATAACCTGGTTTGCAATTGTCTTTCTCAAACTGACATTTTTAAAAGTCTGTATTTGCTCAGGACTCACCTGCTCACACACCTCTAACATGCACTGCTAAAAAATGCACCCTCTGAAAAACACTCGAGCTATTTGTTCAGCAACAATAAAGCTTTCACTGCTGCTTCATTTTTGGTGGCACCTTTGGTGGACATATTCTGCTGCAATTGCAATTTGCACAAAGACGTAATCCACAAAGAAAAGGAAGGAAGGCCAGGGCACATCCGATTAAAAAATAGAATCTTCTTTATTGGATAATCATATAAAAACGCACACAACAAGTGTGCATGGCCGGTGTAGGCACAAAACACCTACTCGTTTCGGCTTAACCAGACTAAGGCTTCTAGTTAAGCCGAAACGCGTTGGTGTTTTGTGCCTACACCGGCCATGCACACTTGTTGTGTGCGTTTTTATATGATTATATATTATCTTGTTGTGTGCATTTTTATTGTACTCCGCAGTGGTGTTAGATAGCGTTATCAGAGGTTTCTGATAAAACTATCATTCTAACTGCGGCGTTTGTTACTTTGGTAAGCAGCTCCTAGTGCCGAATTTATGGGTGACAGGTCCTCTTTAAGTTAAATAATAGTCTGCTTCAACTTTCCTTCAATCCCCATTCCTCATATAGCAATTACTCTCTCTCCATCATTTGTTCCCCCATTAATCTCAATAACATTATCCTTATTCCTACATCCACAATTCCACGGACAACAACACAATCGTTCATGCCGTTCCACAGCAGGGCCAGGGCGGATTCACATTTGTTTTTTTCACTGAAGCCATTTCAGCTTATAGACAAACTGAAGTACAAATTTGTTTTTTCATCCTGGCTTCAGTGATTTTGTACTGTTTTCAATGGGCCTTTTCATACTTCAGTTTTTTTCCACTGATCCATTATTATCGGTAAACACAAAAAGGACAAGTTCTAAATTATTTTTCCCACTGGCCACTGAAACATTGAAAAGATTGGTAAGTAATACATCAGTGACAGATGCGAAACCACCCTGGGTATTCCAGATGGGCAGTATCATTTCAAAAATAACCCATTTCTGTAAAATGATATTTTCTAACTAACAGTGATGGTCCACCTTATTAATTCGGGAGTGGGAGGTTATTTTTGCACAGTTAATTAAAAGACAAAACAAACTAATGTATAACTGAAGATGGATCTGCTGCCGAGACAGGGACAATGCACTAGTGGAAGGTGGCCATGGGCCTTGTGTTAGACACTGGGGCACATTTACTTACCTGGTCCAGTGGCGATCCTGCTGCACATTGTCCGACCAGGATTCGGGTCTGCTGGAATTCACGAAGGTTGTGCGCCCGATATCCAGCAGGTGTTCACCTTCTTCTTCCCGTGCATGTGAGTGCTGATCTTGCGACACAATTCTTTCTTAAATTCTGCGGTTTGTCTGAATCCGTCGGGTTGTCCGAGGCCACGCCCCCCATTTTCTGCTGCGGCGGCGTTGCGCCACAATCTGATCGAGCGTGCCAAAACCCGGAGCAATTCAGCGCAAAACGGAAATATTTGGGAAAACCCCATGGAATTGCGGCCACAGGACCCTTAGTAAATGTGCCCCACCGTGTTTATATACAAACAGCAGCCATACCCACCCTATGAGACAGTAGCTACACCCCAATGTCATATAAAGGCAAGAACCGCACGCACCTTGAGACAGTAGTCACACCCCAATGTTATATATAACACTAAATATATATAACATTTGGCTACTGTCTCGTAAGGTGGGTGTGGCTATTGCCTGTTTATAAATTTGGGGTGTGGCTATTGCCTTTCTAAGACATTGGGGTGTGGCTCCTGTCTCACAAGGTGGGTGTGGTTACTGTATGTATATTATACAGACAGTAGCCACACCCACCTTGTGATAGACAGGCAGTAGTCACACCCCTATGTAATATACAGAAAGTAGCCACACCATCTGTGATGAGGCAGGTGTATCCGTCAGCACTATCCAGGTCCGGTGTGGAGCCATGTGTGCCTATGTGGCATGAATTTTGTGACACCATGAGGTGTGATGGCTATGGTTGTATGGTGGTTCCAAGACAGCGCAGTGGCGGGATACAGAGCGGTGGTGAGAAGCCGCACAACCAAAGCGTGGTAAAAATGACAAGACGCAACTGTGATGTTCATGCGTAAGGAGCGCAGCACAACAGACTTACGCATGAACGTCAGCTGGCTCTTCTGCCGTGGTAGTCACTGAGATAGTGACAATGTGCAAGCGATACCCGCCGTGCATTGTCCGGCGAGGATTCGGGTCTGCGGCGATTCGCTAAGATTGTGGTGGGCCATTCAGGGAGGTGGTGAGGAGGAGTCAAGCCGCCAGAGTTTTCCAATGGGAGATCTGTTATATAACTTGCGGCCAAGTAGAAAGGTGGGCGGGCCAGGTTTAGGAGAACCCTGGCTGGTACACAGAGGGAGGGGCCGGCACCAGATCCCATCCCTGGACCACTTACCATGGGGCCGTGGCAAAGCACTGCAGGGACAAAGGGGCCGTGCATCCGCGGGCCCCTTAACCTCACAGGCCCCGTCTCAGCCGCTTCGGCACCTACGGCAGTACTTACGCCACTGATAAAATCCTTCCTTTGATAACCAGTAAGGCCATAGCCTAGTGGATAAAAGTTCTGTATTGTATCTCTATGACATGGTAGTGGTGTGGAGATTCTTAGTACAAATCCCATCTGACCAAAAAATATTGAATAATGTGTAATAATTTAGAGCCCCCATGTGTCAGAGGAAGCCCCCAGAGATGTAGAAATACCATACATGGACAGGTGATTGTCTTTCCTGCTCTGCAGGAGCCTGACACATGTATTTCTCCTCAGAGAGGATTCCCCCTGCACACAGCTACTATGGGATGTGTCCTGCTTGATGTCAGAGCAAGGTGCACACCCAAGTGTTACAATGTCTGGACTCTATCTAGGTTCAGCCCCTTTCATGCAGCATTATTTGTTAGGGTGCATGCTACCTGTAAATTACCCTTTGGGTACAGGTAGGACACAGCCACATTCATTCCAATGGGCAGTACACCCGTCCATATGAATGGCCCTATTGCCCCGCTTGCTCTATCTTTCCCATACATAAGGCTGAGCTGCACTCCCCCCTTCTCCAGTCCTGCCCCGGGCTTGGCATACACTGTGTGAGAGGGGCCTAGAAACAACAGAAACCAGTCACTTTTATAACACACACATTTACATGTATTATTAGGACTCCTAGGCCTGGCTTGCAGGTGTCCTGATCTATACCAGTCCTTATAGATCAGTAGTATATACATATAATGCAATAATAGTAGCTGAGGGGAAAATCTGTCATCCAGCATACAGTGTACATGCAGAGACTGCACACAGTTCCAACCAGAGACTAATATCCCATACCTCAGATGGCCACGGGGCCCCTCGGGTTTGGGGAACCTTGGCAATTGTCCAGGTAGTGCACAAACAACTGCCCTGCATATATACAGTATTGTTATAGCCAATACACAATTGCCTATAAGTTACTGCTGTTTCTAGCCACCCGCGTGACGTCACGCAGATGCCCCGCCCACGCGCTGTTCATTGTGACGTCCCCAACGGAATGTGCAGGTGCCATTGGTGCAGCCGTTACTGAAGGAGGAGCCACAGCCAAAACCAAGGAGAGCGACCAGCAACAAATCCTATAGAGGAGCCACAGCCAAAAGTAGAAGCCCCGCAGACATCCCTCAGGAGGAGGAGCTACATCCGGGAGCCGAGGTAAGGAGGAGGAGCAACAGCCGGGAGGGGAGAACCAACCGCCGCGGAGGAGGAGCTACAGCCCGGGGAGAGGAGCCGACAGCCACGACAAGAGAGACACTCGTACTGCAGGTATGGAGATTGTATATTTAGGTGCAGGCGCCATCTAGTGGCCGCTAGGAGCAGTTTTATGGCGGCTCCAGTGGTTGTGTAGGGCTCCCGGGGATTGAGGCGTTAATCAGATCTTGTAGCAGATGCATTATATGCTGAGGGGTTTATCTGCCCCCCCCCCCCAGCTGTAATATCTATATCACAATTATGTGTAGTATGTGAGGAAATCAGGTGTAATATTAGGGGGGCGCTGTGATTGGCTGCTAGGGGTAACAATGGTCTTTGTTATAGACAGTTTAGTGACGGCCGGGGGAAGTATTACATGTATGTTACTATCTATGTGCACATCTATCTGCTGTCATGTATGTAATAATAATATAGTGCAGCACTTCTACTGTAACTACAAGCACTTTCTACTCTAATTGTGGAGATTTCACTAGTAAAGTCTGAGATGCTATTAGAATATTATATTATTATCGTTATATAAGTAAATTATATATGTAAATTTCATGTGATACAAGTGGTACAATGTATGGAATATGACTTGTATGTATTACATATCAGATGGTTCAAATATTGGGGTTCAATAGGGTTTATGGAAAATGTTGTAACATGAATTAACAATATAATAATGTGCAATTATGTTATGGTCCAAATATCTGTGTCCTGTATTATTATTATTATTATTATTATTATTATTATTATTATTATGTGTGTGTGTATATATATATTCTGGTCTTTGTTGCTATATTTCCCTTTGGAATAACTGGGCCTTCATCCAGTATAATGTTTTCAAGATGGCGGCCATTTTCCAGAGATAACTAAAATATACTCCCCCCCCCCCCCCATAACTTGCTGGGGCTGCTGTGCCCTCTGCACTGGGGTATTGTCTTGATGCTGCCAGAGATCTATTGTATAATATATTATATGATCTGGAGTTTGCATTACTCTTGGATGCCAGGTATGAGGATGTAATATAAATCGTCTGGTTGGAGGACGGTGTGACGTTTGCTGCTCCTGTCATTATAATTTACTTTCTTATTGATGATTTGTTGTAGGGTCTGTATTTTAAAGGGGTTGTCCACTTTCAGCAAATAATTGATATCGTTTGTGTAAGGAAAAATGTTTCAATATTCCTTTGTACTAATAACATTGACAGTAATTTTGGTAAACGCATGGATTGTGTCAGAATGCGCATGTACCTCGGCCTCCTTTTGGCGCATGTGTTTGCAGTGCACTACATAGAGCTGTGTAATGTACCATGTGCCAGGGGTAAGTGGACCTGCTTGGCTGTAGGTTATCCAGAAGGGAATTGCCCACAACCAAGACAATTGTCACCCGTAAGAAAAAACGGAGCAATCTGCATGCGCCTGGCGTCTGTTTATCTCAGGTTCTCATGGACTGTTGTCATAGTGATCTGTGACAGAAGGTTCCGGTACTAACACACCGGCCCACATGTGTTACTCCTCCTGTCCCAGTATTCTGGCCTAGTTTACACGTAAATACATAAATTGCGTGCACGTGTATTTATAAAGCGTTTCCTCCAGTATCCTGTCGCCACTGCGCTACGATATTTCTGCCATAATTTTAGCGCATGCCCATTAAACTGCGTGCACCAGAAAAACTATTTTACTTTTCTTTGTGAGGCCTGGAATCTGTTGTATTCACCAAAAGAAAAAAATGGTGGCCACTCCCAGAGCAGTACCGGGGGATCCGGCGCCAGATTAATGAGGACCCGCCACCAGTTGTGATGGATCTGGCGCCCCCTGCACACGCCACAGGCAAACTGCACATAGTATAGACTGCACCAGTTATATGCATTCATGGTGCTGTATTCTGGTTATCAGCACTTTTTATTTTTGTTTTCATGCTTGTTTAACCCTTTCCGTACCCTGATGTAATGTTACGTGATAAGGTTCGGGTAGTTACCGCACCATGATGTACAGTCACGTCATGGTGCTGAGCCCGGGTCATCACCACAGAAACCCGGCAATAACAGTGGGGATCACGACTATCGCGATTCTGGCTGTTTAACCCTATATAGGCTGCGATCATGGTGACTGCGGTGTCCATGGGGTATTACCGGGACAATCCGCACCCTTTGTGCAGGGCACGGCGGTGACTATTGTCGCTATGGCAGCCCTCAGGCCTGATGAAGGCTTTCAGCATGATATAAAAGTGCTGCTGTCCATAGGATGACTATGTCATATGCTGCAATATATTATCATAGCAAAGAATCTTAAAAAACATTACATTTGGCTGTAACACATGCATCTTCAGCACATCAGAACAGCTAAGAGGAGATTTGCCTAATTACATAACTGCTAACATTGCGTTTACAAAACACAATGCTAACACAATGCTAAAACATGCAGCAACACAAAGTAAACACATTTGTTTGTTAATGCTTGTGTTTGTTAACACTATGTTAACAAACACATTAACATGTGTAATATTGCGTTAACACATGCACTTTGTAAACCAATGTTAACAGCGATGTAATCTTAAAAGGATAGATTTCTCTTGGGACTGCCCTTGTAAGCGCAGAAGTCACTATGCTTCACGCGACACAAATTTCTGCATTGCAGGGGGCGTTCCGGTGCTCAGTCGCGCTGTGCGCCTCATTTTTCATGCAGTATCCAACAGAATTTTGTTAAATTAGAAAAGTTTGCTATCTGTTAGGCTATATTAACACTGCCGTTGGCCGCCGTACCGTAGCACAGCGGACACATGGCAGCGCGCGGAGAGAGGCGCACAGTACCATAACACGAGAAAAGAAAGGAAATGTCCTATCTTTTTCCCGGGTACGGAGCGGTACGGTACTGCATGTGTGTGGCTACTTACCGCTCCCGTAGAGCGCCGTGCGCCCATTGCCGTCTATGGGGGACGTATATACGTCGGCCGTATAAACGTCTCCCTTGTGGCAGTGTGAATATAGTCTTAGGGAGAAGAAAATTGCCAAGAATCTTTGGGTGCCAGGGAAGACAGGCACTTAATGGACAAGGAGGACCCTGGCGTTTTGTGCAACCATTGGATCGTGGGATGAGTCTTTGAGCGCTCTGGATGACCCAAAGGCAGACGGTCAGGAGTTCTGGAACATCAGATGGTTTAAAGGTAGGCAGATATATTCTTTAAACCATATTTATGCCCATTGCTTTTTTCTCTTGCATCATCAATGTGATCCAGAAATGGAAGACGTGTCATTTATTCTTTACTGGATCACAACATTTGACCTGATGCCAGGGAAACAAAGGGCTATCGTTTATTTTTGTTTTTCGATTGTCGCTTTTTTGAACCATCAGGCGAACTTTGGAGAGGATACGGCCAGCTGTAAGGGGACGGAGGAGGCTGGATGTTTTTAACATCATGTGTGCAATCTATGAAGGTTGCACACTTGATGTTAAATTATTTTTTTAAAGCCTGATGGTCCAAAATATCTACTGCTTAGTGACGCTTTGTGTCGCGGTCACACAGACTTTCGTATTGGCGTTGCACACCAGTTTCTTGCTCTTGCTGTGAGCAAGAAACAGGTCATATCTCTAAGGAAGAAGAAAATTGCCAAGACTCTTTGGGTGCCAAAGAAGACAGGCACTTAATGGACAAGGAGGACCCTGGCGTTTTGTGCAACCATTGGATCGTGGGATGAGTCTTTGAGCGCTCTGGATGACCCAAAGGCAGACGGTCAGGAGTTCGGGAACATCAGATAGTTTAAAGGTAGGCAGATATATACTTTAATCCATATTTAAGCCCATTGCTTTTCCCTTGCATCATCACTGTGGTCCAGAAATGGAAGACATGTGTCATTTATTCTTTACTGGATCACAACATTTGACCTGATGCCAGGGAAACAAAGGGCTATCATTTATTTTCGTTATTCGATTGTCGTTTTTTTTTAACCATCAGGCGGACTTTGGAGAGGATACGGCCAGCTGTAAGGGGACGGAGGAGGCTGGATGTTTTTAACATCATGTGTGCAATCTATGAAGGTTGCACACTTGATGTTAAATTATTTTTTTAAAGCCTGATGGTCCAAAATATTTACTGCTTAGTGACCCTTTGTGTCATGGTCACACTGACATTCGTATTGGCGTTGCACACCAGTTTCTTGCTCTTGCTTTGAGCAAGAAACAGGTCATATATCTAAGGAAGAAGAAAATTTCCAAGAATCTTTGGGTGCCAAAGAAGACAGGCACTTAATGGACAAGGAGGACCCTGGCGTTTTGTGCAGCCATTGGATCGTGGGATGAGTCTTTGAGCACTCTGGATGACCCAAAAACAGACGGTCAGGAGTTCTGGAACATCAGATGGTTTAAAGGTAGGCAGATATAGTCTTTAAACCATATTTAAACCCATTGCTTTTCCTTTGCATCATCAATGTGGTCCAGAAATGGAAGACATGTGTCATTTATTCTTTACTGGATCACAACATTTGACCTGATGCCAGGGAAACAAAGGGCTATCCTTTATTTTCGTTTTTCGATTGTCGTTTTCTTTGAACCATCAGGCGGACTTTGGAGAGGATACGGCCAGCTGTAAGGGGATGGAGGAGGCTGGATGTTTTTAACATCATGTGTGCAATCTATGAAGGTTGCACACTTGATGTTAAATTGTTTTTTAAAGCCTGATGGTCCAAAATATTTACTGCTTAGTGACCCTTTGTGTCGCGGTCACACAGACTTTCGTATTGGCGTTGCACACCAGTTTCTTGCTCTTGCTGTGAGCAAGAAACAGGTCATATCTCTAAGGAAGAACAAAATTGCCAAGACTCTTTGGGTGCCAAAGAAGACAGGCACTTAATGGACAAGGAGGACCCTGGCGTTTTGTGCAACCATTGGATCGTGGGATGAGTCTTTGAGCGCTCTGGATGACCCAAAGGCAGACGGTCAGGAGTTCTGGAACATCAGATGGTTTAAAGGTACGCAGATAAATTCTTTAATCCATATTTAAGCCCATTGCTTTTCCCTTGCATCATCATTGTGGTCCAAAATGGAAGACATGTGTCATTTATTCTTTACTGGATCACAACATTTGACCTGATGCCAGGGAAGCAAAGGACTATCGTTTATTTTTGTTTTTCGATTGTCGCTTTTTTTGAACCATCAGGCGGACTTTGGAGAGGATACGGCCAGCTGTAAGGGGACGGAGGAGGCTGGATGTTTTTAACATCATGTGTGCAATCTATGAAGGTTGCATACTTGATGTTAAATTAATTTTTTAAAGCCTGATGGTTTAAAATATCTACTGCTTAGTGACCCTTTGTGTCGCGGTCACACAGACTTTTCGTATTGGCGTTGCACACCAGTTTCTTGCTCTTGCTGTGAGCAAGAAACAGGTCATATCTCTAAGGAAGAAGAAAATTGCCAAGACTCTTTGGGTGCCAAAGAAGACAGGCACTTAATGGACAAGGAGGACCCTGGCGTTTTGTGCAACCCTTGGATCGTGGGATGAGTCTTTGAGCGCTCTGGATGACCCAAAGGCAGACGGTCAGGAGTTCTGGAACATCAGATGGTTTAAAGGTAGGCAGATAAATTCTTTAAACAATATTTATGCCCATTGCTTTTTTCTCTTGCATCATCAATGTGATCCAGAAATGGAAGACATGTGTCATTTATTCTTTACTGGATCACAATATTTGACCTGATGCCAGGGAAACAAAGGGCTATCGTTTATTTTTGTTTTTCGATTGTCGCTTTTTTTGAACCATCAGGCGAACTTTGGAGAGGATACGGCCAGCTGTAAGGGGACGGAGGAGGCTGGATGTTTTTAACATCATGTGTGCAATCTATGAAGGTTGCACACTTGATGTTAAATTATTTTTTTAAAGCCTGAGGGTCCAAAATATTTACTGCTTAGTGACCCTTTGTGTCACGGTCACAGAGACTTTCGTATTGGCGTTGCACACCAGTTTCTTGCTCTTGCTGTGAGCAAGAAACAGGTCATATCTCTTAGGAAGAAGAAAATTGCCAAGACTCTTTGGGTGCCAAAGAAGACAGGCACTTAATGGACAAGGAGGACCCTGGCGTTTTGTGCAACCATTGGATCGTGGGATGAGTCTTTGAGTGCTCTGGATGACCCAAAAGCAGACGGTCAGGAGTTCTGGAACATCAGATGGTTTAAAGGTAGGCAGATATATTCTTTACACCATATTTAAGCCCATTGCTTTTCCTTTGCATCATCAATGTGATCCAGAAATGGAAGACATGTGTCATTTATTATTTACTGAATCACAATATTTTACCTGATGCCAGGGAAACAAAGGGCTATCGTTTATTTTTGTTTTTCGATTGTCGCTTTTTTTGAACCATCAGGCGAACTTTGTAGAGGATACGGCCAGCTGTAAGGGGACGGAGGAGGCTGGATGTTTTTAACATCATGTGTGCAATCTATGAAGGTTGCACACTTGATGTTAAATTATTTTTTTAAAGCCTGATGGTCCAAAATATCTACTGCTTAGTGACCCTTTGTGTCGCGGTCACACAGACTTTCGTATTGGCGTTGCACACCAGTTTCTTGCTCTTGCTTTGAGCAAGAAACAGGTCATATCTCTAAGGAAGAAGAAATTTGCCAAGACTCTTTGGGTGCCAAAGAAGACAGACACTTAATGGACAAGGAGGACCCTGGCGTTTTGTGCAACCATTGGATCGTGGGATGAGTCTTTGAGCGCTCTGGATGACCCAAAGGCAGACGTTAAGGAGTTCTGGAACATCAGATGGTTTAAAGGTAGGCAGATATATTCTTTAAACCATATTTAAGCCCATTGCTTTTCCTTTGCATCATCAATGTGATCCAGAAATGGAAGACGTGTGTCATTTATTCTTTACTGGATCACAACATTTGACCTGATGCCAGGGAAACAAAGGGCTAACGTTTATTTTTGTTTTTCGATTGTCGCTTTTTTTGAACCATCAGGCGGACTTTGGAGAGGATACGGCCAGCTGTAAGGGGACGGAGGAGGCTGGATGTTTTTAACATCATGTGTGCAATCTATAAAGGTTGCATATATGATGTTAAATTATTTTTTTAAAGCCTGATGGTCCAAAATATCTACTGCTTAGTGACCCTTTGAGTCGCGGTCACACTGACTTTCGTATTGGCGTTGCATACCAGTTTCTTGCTCATGCTGTGAGCAAGAAACAGGTAATATCTCTAAGGAAGAAGAAAATTGCCAAGAATCTTTGGGTGCCAAAGAAGACAGGCACTTAATGGACAAGGAGGACCCTGGCGTTTTGTGCAACCATTGGATCGTGGGATGAGTCTTTGAGCGCTCTGGATGACCCAAAGGCAGACGGTCAGGAGTTCGGGAACATCAGATGGTTTAAAGGTAGGCAGATATAGTCTTTAATCCATATTTAAGCCCATTGCTTTTCCTTTGCATCATCAATGTGGTCCAGAAATGGAAGACATGTGTCATTTATTCTTTTCTGGATCACAATATTTGACCTGAAGCCAGGGAATCAAAGGGCTATAGTTTATTTGTGTTTTTCGATTGTCACTTTTTTTGAACCATCAGGCGGACTTTGGAGAGGATACGGCCAGCTGTAAGGGGACGGAGGAGGCTGGATGTTTTTAACATCATGTGTGCAATGTATGAAGGTTGCACACTTGATGTTAAATTATTTTTTTAAAGCCTGATGGTCCAAAATATCTACTGCTTAGTGACCCTTTATGTCGCGGTCACACTGACTTTCGTATTGGCGTTGCATACCAGTTTCTTGCTCTTGCTGTGAGCAAGAAACAGGTCATATCTCTAAGGAAGAAGAAAATTGCCAAGACTCTTTGGGTGCCAAAGAAGACAGGCACGAAATGGACAAGGAGGACCCTGGCATTTTGTGCAACCATTGGATCGTGGGATGAGTCTTTGAGCGCTCTGGATGACCCAAAGGCAGACGATCAGGAGTTCTGGAACATCAGATGGTTTAAAGGTAGGCAGATATATTCTTTAATCCATATTTAAGCCCATTGCTTTTCCCTTGCATCATCAATGTGGTCCAGAAATGGAAGACATGTGTCATTTATTCTTTACTGGATCACAACATTTGACCTGATGCCAGGGAAACAAAGGGCTATCGTTTATTTTTGTTTTTCAATTGTCGCTTTTTTTGAACCATCAGGCGAACTTTGGAGAGGATACGGCCAGCTGTAAGGGGACGGAGGAGGCTGGATGTTTTTAACATCATGTGTGCAATCTATGAAGGTTGCACACTTGATGTTAAATTATTTTTTTAAAGCCTGATGGTCCAAAATATCTACTGCTTAGTGACCCTTTGTGTCGCGGTCACACTGACTTTCGTATTGGCGTTGCACACCAGTTTCTTGCTCTTGCTGTGAGCAAGAAACAGGCCATATCTCTAAGAAAGAAGAAATTTGCCAAGACTCTTTGGGTGCCAAAGAAGACAGGCACTTAATGGACAAGGAGGACCCTGGCGTTTTGTGCTACCATTGGATCGTGGGATGAGTCTTTGAGCGCTCTGGATGACCCAAAGGCAGACGGTCAGGAGTTCTGGAACATCAGATGAGTTAAAGGTAGGCAGATATATTCTTTAAACCATATTTAAGCCCATTGCTTTTCCTTTGCATCATCAATGTGGTCCAGAAATGGAAGACATGTGTCATTTATTCTTTACTGGATCACAACATTTGACCTGATGCCAGGGAAACAAAGGGCTATCGTTTATTTTTGTTTTTCAATTGTCGCTTTTTTTGAACCATCAGGCGAACTTTGGAGAGGATACGGCCAGCTGTAAGGGGACGGAGGAGGCTGGATGTTTTTTTACATCATGTGTGCAATCTATGAAGGTTGCACACTTGATGTTAAATTATTTTTTTAAAGCCTGATGGTCCAAAATATCTACTGCTTAGTGATCCTTTGTGTTGCGGTCACACAGACTTTCGTATTGGCGTTGCACACCAGTTTCTTGCTCTTGCTGTGAGCAAGAAACAGGTCATATCTCTAAGGAAGAAGAAAATTGCCAAGACTCTTTGGGTGCCAAAGAAGACAGGCACCTAATGGACAAGGAGGACCCTGGCGTTTTGTGCAACCATTGGATCATGGGATGAGTCTTTGAGCGCTCTGGATGACCCAAAGGCAGACGGTCAGGAGTTCTGGAACATCAGATGGTTTAAAGGTAGGCAGATAAATTCTTTAAACAATATTTATGCCCATTGCTTTTTTCTCTTGCATCATCAATGTGATCCAGAAATGGAAGACATGTCATTTATTCTTTACTGGATCACAACATTTGACCTGATGCCAGGGAAACAAAGGGCTATCGTTTATTTTTGTTTTTCGATTGTTGCTTTTTTTGAACCATCATGCGGACTTTGGAGAGGATGCGGCCAGCTGTAAGGGGATGGAGGAGGCTGGATGTTTTTAACATCATGTGTGCAATCTATGAAGGTTGCACACTTGATGTTAAATTATTTTTTTAAAGCCTGATGGTCCAAAATATCTACTGCTTAGTGATCCTTTGAGTCGCGGTCACACAGACTTTCGTATTGGCGTTGCACACCAGTTTCTTGCTCTTGCTGTGAGCAAGAAACAGGTCATATCTCTAAGAAAGAAGAAATTTGCCAAGACTCTTTGGGTGCCAAAGAAGACAGGCACTTAATGGACAAGGAGGACCCTGGCTTTTTGTGAAACCATTGGATCGTGGGATGAGTCTTTAAGCGCTCTGGATGACCCAAAAGCAGACGGTCAGGAGTTCTGGAACATCAAATGGTTTAAAGGTAGGCAGATATATTCTTTAATCCATATTTAAACCCATTGCTTTTCCTTTGCATCATCAATGTGGTCCAGAAATGGAAGACATGTGTCATTTATTCTTTACTGGATCACAATATTTGACCTGATGCCAGGGAAACAAAGGGCTATCGTTTATTTTTGTTTTTCGATTGTCGCTTTTTTTGAACCATCAGGCGGACTTTGGAGAGGATACGGCCAGCTGTAAGGGGACGGAGGAGGCTGGATGTTTTTAACATCATGTGTGCAATCTATGAAGGTTGCACACTTGATGTTAAATTATTTTTTTAAAGCCTGATGGTCCAAAATATCTACTGCTTAGTGACCCTTTGAGTCGCGGTCACACTGACTTTCGTATTGGCGTTGCACACCAGTTTCTTGCTGTTGCTGTGAGCAAGAAACAGGTCATATCTCTAAGGAAGAAGAAAATTGCCAAGACTCTTTGGGTGCCAAAGAAGACAGGCACTTAATGGACAAGGAGGACCCTGGCGTTTTGTGCAACCATTGGATCGTGGGATGAGTCTTTGAGTGCTCTGGATGACCCAAAGGCAGACGGTCAGGAGTTCTGGAACATCAGATGGTTTAAAGGTAGGCAGATATATTCTTTAATCCATATTTAAGCCCATTGCTTTTCCCTTGCATCATCAATGTGGTCCAGAAATGGAAGACATGTGTCATTTATTCTTTACTGGATCACAACATTTGACCAGATGCCAGGGAAACAAAGGGCTATCATTTATTTTCGTTTTTCGATTGTCGCTTTTTTTGAACCATCAGGCGAACTTTGGAGAGGATACGGCCAGCTGTAAGGGGACGGAGGAGGCTGGATGTTTTTAACATCATGGGGCACATTTACTAAGGGTCCGCAGCCGCGAATGCGTCGGGTTTTTCCCGAATATTTACTCTTTGCGCTGTATTTCACGGAATTGTGGCGCACGCGACCGATTTTTGGCGCAATCGCGCCGACTTTCGCGCGACAGAAATGGGGGGGGCGTGGCCACCGGACAACCCGAAGGATTCGTAAAAACCGCAGAATTTAAAAAGCCATTTGTGTCGCAAGATCAAGCACTCAGATACACCAGAAAAAAGCAGGTGAACTCCAGCGGACCTCGGCGCAGCAGCGACAGCTGGTGAATATCGGCGCACGGACCTTAGTGAATCCCGGCAGAACCCGAATTAGCGTCGGAGAACCCGCCGCTGGATCGCGACTGGACCGGGTAAGTAAATGTGCCCCCATGTGTGCAATCTATGAAGGTTGCACACTTGATGTTAAATTATTTTTTTAAAGCCTGATGGTCCAAAATATCTACTGCTTGTGACCCTTTGTGTCACGGTCACAGAGACTTTCGTATTGGCGTTGCACACCAGTTTCTTGCTCTTGCTGTGAGCAAGAAACAGGTCATATCTCTAAGGAAGAAGAAAATTGCCAAGACTCTTTGGGTGCCAAAGAAGACAGGCACTTAATGGACAAGGAGGACCCTGGCATTTTGTGCAACCATTGGATCGTGGGATGAGTCTTTGAGCGCTCTGGATGACCCAAAGGCAGACGGTCAGGAGTTCTGGAACATCAGATGAGTTAAAGGTAGGCAGATATATTCTTTAAACCATATTTAAGCCCATTGCTTTTCCTTTGCATCATCAATGTGGTCCAGAAATGGAAGACATGTGTCATTTATTCTTTACTGGATCACAACATTTGACCTGATGCCAGGGAATCAAAGGGCTATCGTTTATTTTTGTTTTTCGATTGTCGCTTTTTTTGAACCATCAGGCGAACTTTGGAGAGGATACGGCCAGCTGTAAGGGGACGGAGGAGGCTGGATGTTTTTAACATCATGTGTGCAATCTATGAAGGTTGCACACTTGATGTTAAATTATTTTTTTAAAGCCTGATGGTCCAAAATATCTACTGCTTAGTGATCCTTTGTGTCGCGGTCACACAGACTTTCGTATTGGCGTTGCACACCAGTTTCTTGCTCTTGCTGTGAGCAAAAAACAGGTCATATCTCTAAGGAAGAAGAAAATTGCCAAGACTCTTTGGGTGCCAAAGAAGACAGGCACCTAATGGACAAGGAGGACCCTGGCGTTTTGTGCAACCATTGGATCATGGGATGAGTCTTTGAGCGCTCTGGATGACCCAAAGGCAGACGGTCAGGAGTTCTGGAACATCAGATGGTTTAAAGGTAGGCAGATAAATTCTTTAAACAATATTTATGCCCATTGCTTTTTTCTCTTGCATCATCAATGTGATCCAGAAATGGAAGACATGTGTCATTTATTCTTTACTGGATCACAACATTTGACCTGATGCCAGGGAAACAAAGGGCTATCGTTTATTTTTGTTTTTCGATTGTTGCTTTTTTTGAACCATCATGCGGACTTTGGAGAGGATACGGCCAGCTGTAAGGGGACGGAGGAGGCTGGATGTTTTTAACATCATGTGTGCAATCTATGAAGGTTGCACACTTGATGTTAAATTATTTTTTTAAAGCCTGATGGTCCAAAATATCTACTGCTTAGTGACCCTTTGAGTCGTGGTCACACAGACTTTCGTATTGGCGTTGCACACCAGTTTCTTGCTCTTGCTGTGAGCAAGAAACAGGTCATATCTCTAAGGAAGAAGAAAATTGCCAAGACTCTTTGGGTGCCAGGGAAGAGAGGCACTTAATGGACAAGGAGGACCCTGGCGTTTTGTGCAACCATTGGATCGGGGGATGAGTCTTTGAGCGCTCTGGATGACCCAAAGGCAGACGGTCAGGAGTTCTGGAACATCAAATGGTTTAAAGGTAGGCAGATATATTCTTTAATCCATATTTAAGCCCATTGCTTTTCCTTTGCATCATCAATGTGGTCCAGAAATGGAAGACATGTGAAATTTATTCTTTACTGGATCACAATATTTGACCTGATGCCAGGGAAACAAAGGGCTATCGTTTATTTTTGTTTTTCGATTGTCGCTTTTTTTGAACCATCAGGCGAACTTTGGAGAGGATATGGCCAGCTGTAAGGGGACGGAGGAGGCTGATGGTTTTTAACATCATGTGTGCAATCTATGAAGGTTGCACACTTGATGCTAAATTATTTTTTTAAAGCCTGATTGTCCAAAATATCTACTGCTTAGTGACCCTTTGTGTCACGGTCACACAGACTTTCGTATTGGCGTTGCACACCAGTTTCTTGCTCTTGCTGTGAGCAAGAAACAGGTCATATCTCTAAGGAAGAAGAAAATTGCCAAGACTCTTTGGGTGCCAAAGAAGACAGGCACTTAATGGACAAGGAGGACCCTGGCGTTTTGTGCTACCATTGGATCGTGGGATGAGTCTTTGAGCGCTCTGGATGACCCAAAGGCAGACGGTCAGGAGTTCTGGAACATCAGATGAGTTAAAGGTAGGCAGATATATTCTTTAAACCATATTTAAGCCCATTGCTTTTCCTTTGCATCATCAATGTGGTCCAGAAATGGAAGACATGTGTCATTTATTCTTTACTGGATCACAACATTTGACCTGATGCCAGGGAAACAAAGGGCTATCGTTTATTTTTGTTTTTCGATTGTCGCTTTTTTTGAACCATCAGGCGAACTTTGGAGAGGATACGGCCAGCTGTAAGGGGACGGAGGAGGCTGGATGTTTTTAACATCATGTGTGCAATCTATGAAGGTTGCACACTTGATGTTAAATTATTTTTTTAAAGCCTGATGGTCCAAAATATCTACTGCTTAGTGATCCTTTGTGTTGCGGTCACACAGACTTTCGTATTGGCGTTGCACACCAGTTTCTTGCTCTTGCTGTGAGCAAGAAACAGGTCATATCTCTAAGGAAGAAGAAAATTGCCAAGACTCTTTGGGTGCCAAAGAAGACAGGCACCTAATGGACAAGGAGGACCCTGGCGTTTTGTGCAACCATTGGATCGTGGGATAAGTCTTTGAGCGCTCTGGATGACCCAAAGCCAGACGGTCAGGAGTTCTGGAACATCAGATGGTTTAAAGGTAGGCAGATAAATTCTTTAAACAATATTTATGCCCATTGCTTTTTTCTCTTGCATCATCAATGTGATCCAGAAATGGAAGACATGTGTCATTTATTCTTTACTGGATCACAACATTTGACCTGATGCCAGGGAAACAAAGGGCTATCGTTTATTTTTGTTTTTCGATTGTTGCTTTTTTTGAACCATCATGCGGACTTTGGAGAGGATACGGCCAGCTGTATGGGGACGGAGGAGGCTGGATGTTTTTAACATCATGTGTGCAATCTATGAAGGTTGCACACTTGATGTTAAATTATTTTTTTAAAGCCTGATGGTCCAAAATATCTACTGCTTAGTGACCCTTTGAGTCGCGGTCACACAGACTTTCGTATTGGCGTTGCACACCAGTTTCTTGCTCTTGCTGTGAGCAAGAAACAGGTCCTATCTCTAAGGAAGAAGAAAATTGCCAAGACTCTTTGGGTGCCAAAGAAGACAGGCACTTAATGGACAAGGAGGACCCTGGCGTTTTGTGCTACCATTGGATCGTGGGATGAGTCTTTGAGCGCTCTGGATGACCCAAAAGCAGACGGTCAGGAGTTCTGGAACATCAGATGGTTTAAAGGTAGACAGATATATTCTTTAATCCATATTTAAGCCCATTGCTTTTCCTTTGCATCATCAATGTGGTCCAAAAAGGAAGACGTGTCATTTATTCTTTACTGGATCACAACATTTGACCTGATGCCAGGGAAAAAAAGGGCTATCGTTTATTTTTGTTTTTCGATTGACGCTTTTTTTGAACCATCAGGCGGACTTTGGAGAGGATACGGCCAGCTGTAAGGGGACGGAGGAGGCTGGATGTTTTTAACATCATGTGTGCAATCTATAAAGGTTGCACATATGATGTTAAATTAATTTTTTAAAGCCTGATGGTCCAAAATATCTACTGCTTGTGACCCTTTGTGTCACGGTCACAGAGACTTTTCGTATTGGCGTTGCACACCAGTTTCTTGCTCTTGCTATGAGCAAGAAACAGGTCATATCTCTAAGGAAGAAGAAAATTGCCAAGACTCTTTGGGTGCCAAAGAAGACAGGCACTTAATGGACAAGGAGGACCCTGGCTTTTTGTGCAACCATTATATCGTGGGATGAGTCTTTGAGCGCTCTGGATGACCCAAAGGCAGACGGTCAGGAGTTCTGGAACATCAGATGGTTTAAAGGTAGGCAGATATATTCTTTAATCCATATTTAAGCCCAATGCTTTTCCCTTGCATCATCAATGTGGTCCAGAAATGGAAGACATGTGTCATTTATTCTTTACTGGATCACAACATTTGACCAGATGCCAGGGAAACAAAGGGCTATCATTTATTTTCGTTTTTCGATTGTCGCTTTTTTTGAACCATCAGGCGAACTTTGGAGAGGATACGGCCAGCTGTAAGGGGACGGAGGAGACTGGATGTTTTTAACATCATGTGTGCAATCTATGAAGGTTGCACACTTGATGTTAAATTATTTTTTTAAAGCCTGATGGTCCAAAATATTTACTGCTTAGTGACCCTTTGTGTTGCGGTCACACTGACTTTCGTATTGGCGTTGCACACCAGTTTCTTGCTCTTGCTGTGAGCAAGAAACAGGTCATATCTCTAAGGAAGAAGAAAATTGCCAAGACTCTTTGGGTGCCAAAGAAGACAGGCACTTAATGGACAAGGAGGACCCTGGCATTTTGTGCAACCATTGGATCGTGGGATGAGTCTTTGAGCGCTCTGGATGACCCAAAGGCAGACGGTCAGGAGCTCTGGAACATCAGATGAGTTAAAGGTAGGCAGATATATTCTTTAAACCATATTTAAGCCCATTGCTTTTCCTTTGCATCATCAATGTGGTCCAGAAATGGAAGACATGTGTCATTTATTCTTTACTGGATCACAACATTTGACCTGATGCCAGGGAAACAAAGGGCTATCGTTTATTTTTGTTTTTCGATTGTCGCTTTTTTTGAACCATCAGGCGAACTTTGGAGAGGATACAGCCAGCTGTAAGGGGACGGAGGAGGCTGGATGTTTTTAACATCATGTGTGCAATCTATGAAGGTTGCACACTTGATGTTAAATTATTTTTTTAAAGCCTGATGGTCCAAAATATCTACTGCTTAGTGACCCTTTGTGTTGCGGTCACACAGACTTTCGTATTGGCGTTGCACACCAGTTTCTTGCTCTTGCTGTGAGCAAAAAACAGGTCATATCTCTAAGGAAGAAGAAAATTGCCAAGACTCTTTGGGTGCCAAAGAAGACAGGCACTTAATGGACAAGGAGGACCCTGGCGTTTGGGGAACCATTGGATCATGGGATGAGTCTTTGAGCGCTCTGGATGACCCAAAGGCAGACGGTCAGGAGTTCTGGAACATCAGATGGTTTAAAGGTAGGCAGATAAATTCTTTAAACAATATTTATGCCCATTGCTTTTTTCTCTTGCATCATCAATGTGATCCAGAAATGGAAGACATGTGTCATTTATTCTTTACTGGATCACAACATTTGACCTGATGCCAGGGAAACAAAGGGCTATCGTTTATTTTTGTTTTTCGATTGTTGCTTTTTTTGAACCATCAGGCGGACTTTGGAGAGGATACGGCCAGCTGTAAGGGGACGGAGGAGGCTGGATGCTTTTAACATCATGTGTGCAATCTATGAAGGTTGCACACTTGATGTTAAATTCATTTTTCAAAGCCTGATGGTCCAAAATATTTACTGCTTTGTGATACTGTCACACAGACTTCCGTATTGGCGTTGCACACCAGTTTCTTGCTCTTGCTGTGAGGAAGAAACAGGTCATATGTTTTAGGAAAAAGAAAATTGCCAAGACTCTTCGGGTGCCAGGGAAGACAGGCACTTAATGGACAAGGAGGACCCTGGCGTTTAGTGCAACCATTGGATCGTGGGAGGAGTCTTTGAGCGCTCTGGATGACCCAAAGTCAGGAGTTCGGGAACATCAGATGGTTTATAGGTAGGCAGATATATTGTTTCATCCATATGTAAGCCCATTGCTTTTCCCTTGCATCATCAATCTGGTGTAGAAATGGAAGACATTTGTTATTTATTCTTGACTGGATCACAACATTTGACCTGATGCCAGGGAAACAAAGGGCTATAGTTTATTTTTGTTTTTCGATTGTCGTTTTTTTTAACCATCAGGTGGATTTTGGAGAGAATACGGCCAGCTGTATGGGGACGGAGGAGGCTGGATGTTTTTAACATCATTGGCAAATTTACTTACCTGGCCCTGTTGCGATCCCCAATTCGGATGGTCCGACGAAGATGAAGTCCGGCGCAATTCATGAAGCTCGTGCGCGCAAGTTCCTGCATCCATCGCTTCCTCGCCGAGGACCGCCGGAGTTCACCTTCTTCTTCCAGCTGCTTGTAAGTGCGTGTCTTGCGACACAATTCGTAATATTAAATCCCGCACATAGCCCGAATCAGTTGGGTTGTCCGATAGCCCGCCCCACCGATTTGTGCCACGTGCAAGCCGGTGCCGATGCACCAAAATCCGATGGCTTATGCCAAAATCCCCTTTTAAATGTGGCGCAAAACTGAAACGGTCCGCGGACCCTTAGTAAATGAGCCCCCACGTTTGCTATCTATGAAGGTTGCACACATGATGTTAAATTGCTATACACCGTCTCTCTGGGGATTAGTGGGAATTACTGGACTGCCTCATATCGCTGGCGGAGCTATAACAGGTGGTGGCAGGGGTGGCAAATGAGAAGGCGCCTGCTATAGGTGTTCGGTATTAGTTTTTAAGGAGTTTTGAGAGATATTGTTGCCTCAATTGTGGGAGACTGTGAAGGAATGTTTTTGAAGGGGATTGCCTGCTTGCCTCAAGCTATAAGGCTTTAATTGTGTGATAGTGTGGGACTATCTGTGGGCTGTTTTAAGGAATTTGGGGTTTGGGTCGAATTTTGTTAAGTGGTTGAAATTGTTACATAGGTCCCCTATGGCTAGGGTGCGGGCGGTTTGTCTCAGGGAACCTGTCACCAGGGATGCCGGCTGGAGCACGGAGATCGGTGGCAGACGCACCGTGCTGGCCGGCGCCGCCCCCTCAACTCGTCTCATGGCAGGTGCGCCCCTATGTGTGTGTATTTGCTGTATGTATGTGCAGTGTGTGTATTTGCTGTATGTACTGTTTGTTTATGTCTATATATGCTGTATGTATATGCAGTATTTGTGATATTTATCAGTGCTTATATTTTTTACTACATGGCGGTATTTTGTATGCATTTTATACTACATAGCGGTATTTTGTATGCATTTTATACTACATGGCGGTACTCTGTATGCATTTTATACTACATGGCGGTACTCTGTATGCATTTTATACTACATGGCGGTATGCTCTGCATTTTATACTACATGGCGGTACTCTGTATGCATTTTATACTAAATGGTGGTACTCTGTATGCATTTTATACTAAATGGCAGTACTCTGTATGCATTTTATACTACATGGCAGTTTGCTCTATGCATTTTATACTACCTGGCGGTACTCTGTATGAATTTTATACTAAATGGTGGTACTCTGTATGCATTTTATATTAAATGGCGGTATGCTGTATGCATTTTATACTACATGGCGTTACGCTGTATGTATTGTATACTAGATGGTGGCACGCTCTATGCATTTTATACTACATGGCGGCACACTCTATGCATTTTATACTACAAGGTGGCACGCTGTATGCATTTTATACTACATTTCGGCACGCAGAATTAATTTTATACTACATAATGGCACGCTGTTTGCATTTTATACTACATGCCGGCACGCTGTATGCATTGTATACTACATGCCGGCACGCTGTATGTATTGCATACTACATGGCGGCAGGCTGTATGTATTTTATACTACATGGTGGCACGCTGTATGCAATTTATACTACATGGCGGTACTCTGTATGCATTTTATATTACATGGCAGTACTCTGTATGCATTTTTTATTAAATGGTGGTACACTATATGCATTTTATACCACATGGCGTTACACTGTATGTATTTTATTCTACATGGTGGCACGCTGTATGGATTTTATACTACATGGCAGTACTTTGTATGCATTTTATATTAAATGGTGGTACGCTATATGCATTTTATACTACATGGTGTTATACTGTATGTATTTTATACTACACGGTGGCATACTATATGCATTTTATACTACATGGCAGTACTCTGTATGCATTTTTTACTACATGGCGGTATTTTGCATGCATTTTAAAGTACATGGGGGTACTCTGTATGCATTTTTTACTACATGGCGGTATTTTGTTTACATTTTATAGTAAATGGGGGTACTCTGTATGCATTTTTTACTACATTGCGGCACGCTGTATGCACTTTATACTACATACAGGCATGCTGTATGCATTTCATACTACATGGCGGCACGCTGTATACATTTTATACTACATGGCAGCACACTGTAGGCATTTTATACTTCACGGTGTATACATTTTATACTACAACGGGAGTTGGGTGTGGGGGCCCGGGAGTGGAGGGGGGGAGGCGGCCGGGAGCGGAGAGGAGGGGAGCTGGGAGTGAGGAGGGGGAGCTGGCCGGTGCCAGCCGGCGTTGCCCACTCTGAGAGCAGGAGGCCAGCTGCCTTAAGCGAGTTTCTCAACTCGCCTCATGGCAGGTGTGCCCCTGGCTGCGGGAGAATGGAGAAGGTGGGTATGGTGTAGGAAAGGGGACATTGCATGCAAACATACATACCAGAACCCCCCCTCCCTCTCTCACTGGTCGCTGGATAAAATGTATGCTTACAGCCGGTACCTGGACCACTGCTCTAGGGTATACTATACACTTCCAGTGATTATGGACATCATCTGTAGTTGTGGGGATTATTCTGGGCCCTGGATTAACTGGGCAAAGTCAGCCCTATTACCACTGCTTTCTTCGAGTGTGCACACGATCCAGTGGTTGGGAAATCTGGTGGTGGAAGAGTTTACTTACTTGGGTTTTAGGATTTAGTCCTTTCGATAGGTGAAATGAAGGCGAGGATTGTGGTGAGGAATAAGTTACCCCTTTCGGCCTTGGGTCCAGCTAACCTGATCAAAATGGTTTTGATGCCACAGTTACTATACGTCCTTCACAATGTGCCAGTCTGGATCTCCAAAGGTTGGTTTCGCAGAATTGACAGCATGTTTAGGGACCTGGTGTGGAAGCAAGGGATACCACAAATATGATTACAGAAGCTTCAGCTACCAAAAGATAAAGGGGGACTTTCTATCCCTAATGCGTGGGCTTATTATTTAGCAGCATAAATGTCAGCATTTGGAGGATGGGCTCTGGAGGGAGGGATCTTGGTGCCTGTGGGTGCTGCAACATTTCGGTGCTGGCGTATGTCTGGTAGCTGCGCTGGAGGCTGGGATATTTGAGATACAAGCGAGGCTTCACCTGACACTAGCATCAGTAAAGAAAGTGTGGAAGGTGTATAAGGACCTATTGGGGGTGGGATTGTGGACCAAGTTTACATCGGTTTGGGAGTACCCATATTTAGGGGAAGTATATATGTAGGAGGGAATGCAGAATTGGTCCTCGGAGGGGGCGATGCTAAAGTCATTCCAAAGTATTGAGGAGGAATTAGGAATTTCACAGTCCATGTTTTTCCAATACATACAGCTGAGGCATGCGCTGCAGAGACAATTTGACGGGGAAATACAGCTCTCTTCTTTGGGGGTTATTATGGGTGTGTTGCAAGCTAAACATATGCTGGGCCTTAACTATCTGTTGTGTGGTACGATTCTGGACAAAGCGTTCGATGGCTTCAAGTTGGGTTCGAAGGGGCCCTGGAAGGTTACTGGGACGGTGCTTTGATTTTGACATTTTCTAGTGAAGGGGATGGTGTGTGCTATTTGACCTGTGAGGAAGATGGGGTAGGGAGCAATGCTGGCCAGACTGGGACAGGTAAAAGGGGAGGAGGTTGATTTGGGGGAAATGTTTTATTTCTCATGTGAACATTGTATTTTCATGCACAATGTGACAAATATATGTGGTGTATATTGCATTGAGCGGTTTAATAAAAGTTATCTGGTTAAAAAATAAAATTGTGTAAATCTATACTGTGTCCTTGTCCATACTGGGGCACATTTACTTACCCGTCCCGTCGCGATCTCCGCGATTCACTAAGATTGTGCGTCCAATTTCTTGCATGTGTCGCTTCCCCTGCTAAGGACCGCCAAAGTTCACCTTCTTCTTCCCGGTACATGTGAGTGCTGATCTTGCGACACAATTTGCTTTTTAAATTCCGCGGCTTGTCTGAATCAGTCGGGTTGTCCGATATGTCCACGTCCCCCGATTTGTGTCGCATGCAAGTCGGTGCGCCACAATCCGATCGCGTGTAAAAAATCAGTGCGAAACCTGATGAAAATGCGTTGTTCGGACCCTTAGTAAATGTGTCCCACTAGGTTATGTTCAAATGGTGCATTTTCATTGCACTCAACTGCTTTTGTAAAAATCATCATTGAAGGTTTTTACCAAATGCATTTTGCCAAACACATGTATTTTGCCAGAAAGCACATGTGTCTTGGCCTCCTTTTGTCACAATGGGGCTCATTTACTAAGGGTCCAAACACCGCACTATCGTGGGGTTTCCCGAATATTTCCAATTTGCACCGAATTGCCCCGGGATTTTGCCGCACGTGATCTGATTGTGTCGCAACGGTGCCAATGTGTTTGCAGCATATCACAAGGTACTGTGCAGCCGAATCATTTGAGCGCAGGTCTAGGCCAAGAGCAGCTTGGGTTTTGGGATTACTCATAGGCCAGCTTGGCTGTAGGTTATCCACATTGGAATTGCCCTCAACCAAGCCAATTGTCACTTGTGAAAAACAGGTATTACCATCTGTTTCTATCTGCATATCTGCAAGCGCCTGGCATCCGTTTTTCATAGATTCCCATGAACTGTTTACACAGTGACCTGTGACAGAAGGTTTAGGCTACGAGATTTTCTTCCATTTAACGAGCAGATGCACAGTCTGTTAAATAATGGGAATGGGAAGTTATCTATTAAAAAGTATTTTATTGTTTTCATGCATGTGCCATATGTTAAAAAAATACTGACGGCACTGGTCAATTTCTCTGTCGTGTGACCCGGTCAGTTTTCTATGATGGAGTTCATAAAAGGTGAAGTTAGACAGCTACTGGTAATAAATGAACAATATCAATCATATTACTACATATTTTGTACTCTTTTTCTCATCCGCACCGTTCTGCCGAGACACTGAATGACAGACCTGGGAGCCAAGAAAGGAGGCCTGCAGAATATAAACAGTTACCACAAGCCTGTGAGCCCTCTTCATACATCCTTGGGCACTGTGACATAATGCTACAGCTCATGTTGTTGTGTTCTGATAAGGGAAATATCAGCAAATATATGTTATTGTCCGTATAATAGACTTTTAAAGGGGTTGGCCACATTTCAATACATCTGTTCCATTGGACATGTCTCTGCATGTATATGTACCTGTGTCTTTGCCTCCTTTGAGAGCTGCGGCCTTTTCTGTTACCACCATGCTGCCCTCTGTACATATACACAACTTCCTGTGTCTCCCTCACCCCCTGCGCTTCTTTCTCTCACTACAGACATAGGGAGATGGGAGGGGTGAGACCAAGATGAGTCATAGGGGGGATGTATTTAAGGTTTAGTCTTTAGACCAGTGCAGAGTAGAACCTCCTATTTGTTGATCTAGTTTGCTGCACTATAAAATTGCATTTTCTGGTACATAGGCTGAATTTTCTTTTTCACTGGCTATTTTCTGTTCAGTAACACACCTTAGTTAATGAGGAGACGCCCCTTTTTCTGAGGAGTCTGAAAACTGCCTAAAATGTTCTATAACCATCTGTAAATGTGGCACACTGCCCCATAATTTCCTGCTGCATTCCTCTACCATTCATCAGTGCTCAGACATGTAAACAAAGATCCAGAGAGAGTTTGAAGACAGCGCAAAAGTAAGTAGCAGGACTGCTGAATCACTTGATGAACATTCAGGGATTATTTAAAGGCAGTAAAGGCACCTGAGTAACTTATGTAAAGAGCGTCCAACCCCTTTAAACCATTTTACAATATACTTTCTCTATTAATTCCCCATAGTTTCTGGATCTCTGCTTGCTGTCATTCTATGGGAAGCTTCCATGTTTACTTACAGTGTATAAAAATCTGTTCATGGTCACGACTCAATAGTATTAGGCCCCTTTCACACATGCTGAGTTCAGTTCTGATTTGCAGCGTTCAGGCCGGGGCGATCCAGGCAGCACTTGCTGCGAGCTGGATGCAAGTTTAGCGCATGACACTCGCAAGTGTGAAAGGGGCCTTAGAGCTTTATCAGAGCGGTGCTTTGTATAAGATACGGCCCTTCATGTGTGTCCATCATATGAGCATGCACAGATTTTTGCCTTCTGGTAGATAGCATTGAAGCTTTCTATGAAATGGCAGCAAGCAGAAGCAATGAGGAATTGATACAGACTTTTCATTGTTCAAAAATAACATCTATTTGCTGAAATTGGACAACCCCTTCGAACTTACATGCACCATGATGTTGTAGTGCCTTGTGGTGCTGTGGCTGGTGTATGGTAAGAGCTAATGGGCTGAGCTTTCTCCATACACTGTATGCAAGGAAATGTTGAGGAGATGTTGGGCAGAGGAGGGGGGAGCCTTTGAATAGATTTGCCGCCTGCAGAGCAAGAACCATGTCATAGGGAAATAGCATCATCTGTCCATATATGGTATTTCTACATCTCTGAGGGCTTCCCCTGACTCTAGGTCTCTATATTATTTAAAGTTATTCAATTGTTTATTTTTTGGTCAAACAGGATTTTAAATTACAATCCCCTCTCTCTGTCATGCCATAGAGATACAGAACAGTGCTTTTATCTACTGTGCTCCTACTGGTTGTCAATGGAAGGATTTAATCTAAATAAGAGCTTTACTAGAGGTTTCCTTGCTCTTCGATCTGCCAGTGATATTAGACTAATCTATAACTTAATTCGAACCTCTCATGCACGTCTACAGGACTTCTCCCGAGCCGCACCAATTTCCCCAGACTCTTAGACTAATACCCACCCTTCAAAGTTTCAAACATGCTTTTAAAACCCATCTCTTTAGAAAAGCCTATCACACTCGCTAACTGCATGAAACATCAATTTTCTCTTTATTAATCCATCCTATGTCCTCCTCCCGTCACTTATCCGGCAAACACCAGATATATACCAAGCTCTAGGCTTCTCTGCAGTCACTTTCACCTTGGATCTTGTATATAAGGTTGCGGTTGATGGCTGGTTCAAGCAGAAGACATTTTTATGTATTAATTTATTTTATATTGTTTCCTTATAAATACCGTATATACTCAAGTATAAGCTGACCTGAGTAGAAGCCGAGAGACTTAATTTTACCACCAAAAACTGGGAAAACCTATTGACTCGAGTATAAGCAGAGGGTTGGAAATGCATTGGTCACAGCCTCCAGTATATAGCTAGTCAGCCCCCTGTATATAGCCAGCCCCCAGTACTTTATAGCCAGCCAGCCCCCAGTAGTATACAGCCAGCCCCCAGTAGTATATAGCCTGCCAGTCCCCAGTAGTGTACAGCCAGCTCCATGTAGTGTAGAGCTACCCAGCCCCCAGTAGTGTATAGCCATCCTGCCCCATGTAGTATACAGCCTGCTAGCCCCCAGAAGTGTCCAGCCAGCCCCCAGTAGAGTACAGCCTGCCAGCCCCCAGTAGTGTACAGCCCGCCAGCCCCATGTAGTATACAGCCAGCCAGCCCCCATGTAGTGTACAGCCACCCCCCAGTAGTATACAGCTAGACAGCCCCCAGTAGTATACAGCTAGCCCCCAGTAGTATACAGCCAGCCAGCCCCCAGTAGTGTACAGCCAGCCCCATATAGTATACAGCCTGCCAGCCCCCAGTAGTGTACAACCAGCCAGCCCTAAGTAGTATCCAGCCAGCCCCCAGTTTTGTACAGCCAGCCCCCAGTAGTATACACCCAGCCAGCCCCCATGTAGTGTACAGCTAGCCCCCAGTAGTGTACAGCCAGCCCCCAGTAGTATACAGCCAGCCATCCCCCATGTAGTATACAGCCAGCCATCCCCCATGTAGTATACAGCCAGCCACCCCCATGTAGTATACAGCCAGCCACCCCCATGTAGTATACAGCCTGCCAGCCCCCAGTAGTATACAGCCATCCAGCCCCCAGTAGTATACAGCCCGCCAACCCCCAGTAGTATACAGCCAGCACGCTGTTTGCCAAGCACATAAAAAAATCGGCTCTTGGCGTATCCTTTTCTTCTCTTTGCTGTAACAGTCGGCAGAGATGCGTCCACGCGCACACTGTGAAGTCATTAGAGGCGACACCGCCGCATCATTGCGCTGGCCGTCAGATAGCATGGACGCGTCTCTGACAGCTAATACAGAATACAGAAGATAGAAGAGAAGCCGCCAGGAGCCATGCCGCTCCGAGGATCAGGGCGCCGGAGGGTGAGTATGTAAGTTGATTTTTTTTATTGACTAGTGTATAAGCTGAAGTGAGTTTTTTCAGCAAATTTTTTGAGCTGAAAAACTCAGCTTATACACTAGTATATACGATAATGCTCCATTATTGTTCCATATGAATGTTTGTAATGTAGGATTATATTTGTATATGTTCTGTATGATATGTAAAGTGCTATGGAATTGGATGGCGCTATATATGAATAAAGGTTATTACTATTAAACAAGCTCATTGCACTGGTATATAGAGATGTATCTTCTCAGAGATCCCTCTATATACACTATCACTACATTAAGCCAAATATATTATTCTTGATGCTCCAGTTTTTCTTTCCAACATTGCACTAAAAAGAACATATATTAAGCTGGCAAATGTTACACAGCTCTGGTGCACGGTCTATATTGAAAGTCCACAAAAAATGTCCACACTAGATAATTGATAATAATTGATCATTGAACACTATGCACCACTATTGAATTATCTGGCATAACCTGCAAACTGCACAGAGGCAGATAGCACCACTTTTTACATATCTGGGCCCTCATGTTTTTTTAATTAAAAAAACATAATATAGTCATATGTAGTGAGATCTCTGAGACGATACATCTCTATACAGTATACCAGTGCATTGAACTTGTGTAACAGTGTAACTCTATGGAAGATACAATGGTATAAAGTCCAGCTCTAACCCTATCAGAATGCCCAATAAGGCACGGATCACCCCTCTGTGTGGGCAGATACAGGCAACAAAAGTAATCCAGGATCCAGCTAAACTGTAGACATTATTTTTATTATAGCAAAATATTGAAATCCATTGTGATAATCATGTCAAAAGCGTTTGAAACGAGAAATCCATTCTTAGTCATGGCTAACACAAAGACTGGCCACGAACACAAGTTTGTATATCACTGTTTGGGAGTTTGAGGGGATCCGGGATCATAGTATAATAACATATTAAGGTCATGTGATGAAAAGCGTATAAGTGGTCAGCTGATCTGGGATAATAGTATCACATGATCGATTTGAAGAGGATTACAGAGGAGGAAGAGGATACATTGGATCTCTCCGGCAACCCAAGAGTGTCTCTTGTGTATCTGAAACAACAATAAAAACAACAAATGGTAATTGTGCTGAAGAACGCTAACTTGGCTTATACAGCACACACTATGATGTCAGCAAGCGACACGTCATGGTGTGTGCGCCATAGCATGCGGGGAGACGGAGCTTCATAAGACAGAAGAGGACCTGCAGTGGGCATCGGAACGGTGAGTATAGAGGGCTTTTTCTTTTTTAAAGGCTGGGCATAAAGGGCTATATACAAGCGGGCAGGCAATGGCTATATACTAGGGGGCATGGGGATGGCTATATACTAGGGTGCTGATGGCTATATATTAGGTAGCTGGCTTTATACTAGGGCCATATACTGGAGGGCTGCTGGCTATATACCAGGGGACTGCTGGCTATATACTAGGGGCTGCTTGCTAAATACAAGGGGGCAGGCACTGGCTATATACTAGGGGGCGGCTGGTTATTTGCTGGGGGACATGGGCTACTAGGAATACACTAGGAGGCTGTTGGCTAAATACTAGGGGGCTGCTGGCTATATACAAGGGGGTGGGAACTGGCTATATACTAGGGGGATTTTGGCTATTTGCTGGGGGACATGCGCTGCTGGCTATATACAAGGGGTCTGCTGTCTATATACCAGGGGGCAGGCACTTGCTATATACTAGTGGGCGGCTGGTTATTTGCTGGGGGACATTGGCTACTGGGTATACACTGGGAGGCTTTCGGCTATATACTAGGGGGCTGCTGGCTATATATTAGAGGGCTGGTGGCTGTATACTAGGGGGCTGCTAGATATATACTAGTGGGCTGCATGCTAAATACAAGGGGGCAGGCACTGGCTATATACTAGGGGGCTGCTGGCTATTTTCTGGGGGACATGGGCTGCTGGCTATATACTAGGGGGCTGCTGTCTATATACCAGGGGGCAGGCACTGGCTATATACTGGGGGTGGCTGGTTATTTGCTTGGGGGACATTGGCTACTGGGTATACACTAGGAGGCTGTTGGCCATATACAACAGGGCAGGCACTGGCTATATAGTAGGGGGCTGCTGGCTATATGCTTGAGAGCTGCTGGATATATATTAGAATGCTGCTAGCTGTATACTAGTGGGCACTGGCTATACGCAAGGATGCAGGCACTGGCTATGTAGAAGGGGGCAGGTGGCTATATAGTAGTGGGCAGCTGGCTATATACAGGGGGGCAGGCACTGGGTATATACAAGGGGGCTGATGGCTATTTGATGGGGTACATGGGCTGCTGGCTATATAATAGGAGGCTGCTGGCTATATACTAGGGGGTTGCTGGCTAATATACAAGGGGGCAGGCACTGGCTATATAGTAGGGGACTGCTGGCTGTATACTAGGGAGCTGATGGCTATATACTAGTGGACAGCTTGTTATTTGCTGGGGGACATTGGCTACTTGGTATACACTCTGAGGCTGTTGGCTATATACTAGGGGGCTGCTGGCTATATATTAGAGGGCTGCTGGCTGTATAATAGTGAGCTGCTGCTTATACAAGGGGGCAGGCACTGGCTATGTAGTAGGGGGCAGCTGGCTGTATACAAGGGGGCAGACACTGGGTATATACTAGGGGGCTTCTGGCTATTTGATGGGGACATGGGCTGCTGGCTATATACTAGGGGGCTGCTGTCTATATACAAGGGGGCAGGCACTGGCTATATAGTAGAAGACTGCTGGCTATATACTAGGGAGCTGCTGCTATATGCTATGGGGCTGCTGGCTATACATTAGAGGGCTGCTGGCTGTATACTAGGGGGTTGCTAGATATATACTAGTGGGCTGCTTGCTAAATACAAGGGGGTGGGCATTGGCTATATACTAGTGGACTGCTGGCTATTTGCTGGGGGACATGGGCTGCTGGCTATATACAATGGGTCTACTGTCTATATACCAGGGGGCAGGCACTGGCTATATACTAGGGGGTGGCTGGTTATTTGCTGGCGGACATTGGCTACTGGGTATACACTAGGAGGCTTTATACTAGGGGGCATGGAGATGGCTATATACTAGGGTGCTGATGGCTATATATTAGGAAGCTGGCTTTATACTAGGGCCATATACTGGAGGGCTGCTGGCTATATACCAGGGGACTGCTGGCTATATACTAGGGGCTGCTTGCTAAATACAAGGGGGCAGGCTCTGGCTATATACTAGGGGGCGGCTGGTTATTTGCTGAGGGACATAGGCTACTAGGTATTCACTAGCAGGCTGTTGGCTAAATACTAGGGGGCTGCTGGCTATATACAAGGGGGTGGGCACTGGCTATATACTAGGGGGATTTTGGCTATTTGCTGGGGGACATGCGCTGCTGGCTATATACAAGGGGTCTGCTGTCTATATACCAGGGGGCAGGCACTGGCTATATACTAGTGGGCGGCTGGTTATTTGCTGGGGGACATTGGCTACTGGGTATACACTGGGAGGCAGGTGCTGGGTATATACAAGGGGGCTGATGGCTATTTGATGGGGTTCATGGGCTGCTGGATATATAATAGGAGGCTGCTGGCTATATACTTGTGGGCTGCTGGCTAATATACAAGGGGGCAGGCACTGGCTATATAGTAGGGGACTGCTGGCTGTATACTAGGGAGCTGATGGCTATATACTAGTGGACGGCTGGTTATTTACTGGGGGACATTGGCTACTTGGTATACACTCTGAGGCTGTTGGCTATATACTTGGGGGCTGCTGGCTATATATGAGAGGGCTGCTGGCTGTATACTAGTGGGCTGCTTATACACAAGGGGGCAGGCACTGGCTATGTAGTAGGGGGAAGCTGGCTGTATACAAGGGGGCAGGCACTGGCTATATACTAGGGGGCTGCTGGCTATTTGATGGGGGACGTGGGCTGCTGGCTATATACTAGGTGCCTGCTGTCTATATACCAGGGGGCAGGCACTGGCTATATACTAGGTTGTGGCTGGTTATTTGCTGGGGGACATTGGCTACTGGGTATACACTAGGAGGCTTTATACTAGGGGGCATGGGGATGGCTATATACTAGGGTGCTGATGGCTATATATTAGGAAGGTGGCTTTATACTAGGGCCATATACTGAAGGGCTTCTGGCTATATACCAGGGGACTGCTGGCTATATACTAGGGGCTGCTTGCTAAATACAAGGGGGCAGGCACTGGCTATATACTAGGGGGCGGCTGGTTATTTGCTTAGGGACATGGGCTACTAGGTATACACTTGGAGGCTGTTGGCTAAAAACTAGGGGGCTGCTGGCTATATACTAGGGGGATTTTGGCTATTTGCTGGGGGACATGCGCTGCTGGCTATATACAAGGGGTCTGCTGTCTATATACCAGGGGGCAGGCACTGGCTATATACTAGTGGGCGGCTGGTTATTTGCTGGGGGACATTGGCTACTGGGTATACACTGGGAGGCAGGCACTGGGTATATACAAGGGGGCTGATGGCTATTTGATGGGGTACATGGGCTGCTGGCTATATAATAGGAGGCTGCTGGCTATTTACCAGGGGGCTGCTGGCTATATACAAGGGGGCAGGCACTGGCTATATAGTAGGGGACTGCTGGCTGTATACTAGGGAGCGGATGGCTATATACTAGTGGACGGCTGGTTATTTGCTGGAGGACATTGGCTACTTGGTATACACTCTGAGGCTGTTGGCTATATACTAGGGGGCTGCTGGCTATATATTAGAGGGCTGCTGGCTTTATACTAGTGGGCTGTAGCTTATACACAAGGGGGCAGGCACTGGCTATGTAGCAGGGGGCAGCTAGCTGTATAGTAGGGGGCAGCTGGCTATATACAAGGGGGCAGGCACTGGGTATATACTAGGGGGCTGCTGGCTATTTGATTGAGAGCTGGGCTGCTGACTACATACTAGGGGGCTGCTGTCTATATACAAGGGCGCAGGCACTGGCTATATACTAGGGAGCTGCTGCTATATGCTATGGGGCTTCTGGCTATACATTAGAGGGCTGCTGGCTGTATACTAGGGGGTTGCTAGATATATACTAGTGGGCTGCTTGCTAAATACAAGGGAGTGGGCATTGGCTATATACTAGGGGGCTGCTGGCTATTTGCTGGGGAACATGGGCTGCTGGCTATATACAAGGGGTCTACTGTCTATATACCAGGGGGCAGACATTGGCTATATACTAGGGGGAGGCTGGTTATTTGCTGGGGGACATTGGCTACTGGGTAAACACTAGGAGGCTATTGGCTAAAAACTCGGGGGCTGCTGGCTATATACAAGAGGGCAGGCACTGGCTATATAGTAGGGGGCTGCTGGCTATATACTAGGGAGCTGCTGGCTATATATTAGAGGGCTGCTGGCTGTATACTAGAGAGCTGCTGACTATATAGAAGGGGGCAGGCACTGACTATATAGTAGGTGGCAGCTGGCTATATACAAGAGGGCAGGCACTGGGTATAAACTAGCGGGCTGCTGGCTATTTGATTGGGGACATGGGCTACTGGCTAAATAATAGGAGGCTGCTGGCTATATACTAGGGGGCTGCTGGCTATATACAAGAGGGCAGGCACTGGCTATATAGTAGTCATTAATAGTAGGGGACTGCTGGCTGTATACTAGGGAGCTGCTGGCTATATACTAGGGGGCTGCTGGCTATATATTAGAGGGCTGCTGGCTTTATACTAGGGGGTGCTAGATATATACTAGTGGGCTGCATGCTAAATGCAAGGGGGCAGGCACTGGCTATATACTAGGGGGCTGCTAGCTATTTATCATAGTATATAAGGCTGGAAGGAGACGCAAGTCCATCAAGTCCAAGCTTTAAGAATTAAATAAATGTTTTATCCCCATAACCCGTGATATTTTTTCTCTCCAGAAAGTCATCCAGGCCTCTCTTGAACATGTACATAGAGTCTGCCATAACAACCTCCTGCGGCAGAGAGTTCCACAGTCTCACTACTCTTACAGTAAAGAACCTTTGTCTATGTTGATGGTAAAATCGCCTCTCCTCTAGGCGCAGAGGATGCCCCCTTGTCCTGGTCACAGGCCGAGGTATAAAAAGATCTTTGGAGAGATCCTTGTACTGTCCGTTCAGGTATTTGTACATTGTAATAAGGTCTCCCCTCAGTCGTCTTTTTTCTAAACTGAATAATCCCAAGTTTTTTAATCTGTCAGTGTATTCTAGTTCCCCCATTCCCCTAATAATCCTGGTTGCTCTCCTCTGCACCCGTTCCAGCTCTACTATTTCCTTTTTATACACGGGTGCCCAAAACTGTACACAATATTCCATGTGTGGTCTGACCAGGAATTTGTATAAGGGCAAAACTATGTCTTTATCATGAGAATCTATTCCTCTCTTGATACATCCCATTATATTTTTTTGCTTTAGCAGCAGCCGCCTGGCTCTGGTCACTAAAATTAAGTTTACCATCCACCAATACCCCCAAGTCCTTTTCAGCTTCAGTTTTACTAAGTAATTGACCGTTTAGAACACAATTATACTTTTTGTTTCCATGGCCAAAGTGCATAATTTTACATTTATCTACATTAAACCTCATCAACCATTTCTCTGCCCATCCCTCAAGCTTCCACAAATCCCTCTGTAATGCTAAACTATCAACCTCAGTATTTATTACTTTGCACAGCTTAGTATCATCTGCAAATATTGAAACTTGACTGTGTAAACCCACTACAAGGTCATTAATAAAAATATTAAAAAGAAGTGGCCCCAATACTGACCCCTGTGGCACTCCACTGGTAACATCAACCCAATCTGAGAATGTGCCATTAATGACCACCCTCTGTTTTCTATCACTAAGCCAATTACTTACCCAAATACACAGATTTTCTCCTATTCCCAGCAGTCTCATTTTATATACCAACCTTGTATGTGGCACGGTGTCAAATGCCTTTGAGAAGTCCAGATATACAACATCCACAGCGTCCCCCAGATCCAGTCTTGAACTTACCTCCTCGTAGAAACCAATCAGATTAGTCTGACAGGACCGATCTCTCATAAACCCATGCTGACGCTGGGTTATAAGGTTGTGCACAGTGAGATACTCCAGGATAGCATCTCTAATAAACCCCTCAAATATTTTCCCCACCACAGCAGTTAGACTCATGGGTCTGTAGTTTGCAGGATCGCTATTTGATCCTTTTTTGTATATTGGTACCACATTTGCTATGCGCCATTTGTGTGGAACATAACCAGTCCTCAGTGAATCTTCAAATATTAAAAATATAAAATATTAAAAATATTTGCTGGGGGACATGGGCTGCTGGCTATATACTAGGGGTCTGCTGTCTATATACCAGGGGGCAGGCACTGGCTATATACTAGGGGGTGGCTGGTTATTTGCTGGGGGACATTGGCTACTGGGTATACACTATGAGGCTTTATACTAGGGGGCATGGGGATGGCTATATACTAGGGTGCTGATGGCTATATATTAGGAAGCTGGCTTTATACTAGGGCCCTATACTGGAGGGTTGCTGGCTATATACCAGGGACTGCTGGCTATATACTAGGGGCTGCTTGCTAAATACAAGGGGGCAGGCACTGGCTATATACTAGGGGGCGGCTGGTTATTTGCTGAGGGACATGGGCTACTATGTATACACTAGGAGGCTGTTGGCTAAACAATAGGGGGCTGCTGGCTATAGACAAGGGGGTGGGCACTGGCTATATACTAGGGGGATTTTGGCTATTTGCTGGGGGACATGCGCTGCTGGCTATATACAAGGGGTCTTCTGTCTATATACCAGGGGGCAGGCACTGGCTATATACTAGTGGGCGGCTGGTTATTTGCTGGGGGACATTGGCTACTGGGTATACACTGGGAGGCAGGCACTGGGTATATACAAGGGGGCTGATGGCTATTTGATGGGGTACATGGGCTGCTGGCTATATAATAGGAGGCTGCTGGCTATATACTAGGGGGCTGCTGGCTATATACAAGGGGGCAGGCACTGGCTATATAGTAGGGGACTGCTGGCTGTATACTAGGGAGCTGATGGCTATATACTAGTGGACGGCTGGTTATTTGCTGGGGGACATTGGCTAGTTGGTATACACTCTGAGGCTGTTGGCTATATACTAGGGGGCTGCTGGCTATATATTAGAGGGCTGCTGGCTGTATACTAGTGGGCTGCTGCTTATACACAATGGGGCAGGCAATGGCTATGTAGCAGGGGGCTGATAGCTATATAGTAGGGGGCAGCTGGCTGTATAAAAGGGGGCAGGCACTGGGTATATACTAGGGGGCTGCTGGCTATTTGATTGAGAGCTGGGCTGCTGACTATATACTAGGGGGCTGCTGTCTATATACAAGGGGGCAGGCACTGGCTATATAGTAGGGTACTGATGGCTATATACTAGGGAGCTGCTGCTATATGCTATGGGGCTTCTGGCTATACATTAGAGGGCTGCTGGCTGTAAACTAGGGGGTTGCTAGATATATACTAGTAAGCTGCTTGCTAAATACAAGGGAGTGGGCATTGGCTATATACTAGGGGGCTGCTGGCTATTTGCTGGGGAACATGGGCTGCTGGCTATATACAAGGGGTCTACTGTCTATATACTAGGGGGCAGACACTGGCTATATACTAGGGGGAGGCTGGTTATTTGCTGGGGGACATTGGCTACTGGGTAAACACTAGGAGGCTGTCGGCTAAAAATTCGGGGGCTGCTGGCTATATACAAGAGGGCAGGCACTGGCTATATAGTAGGGGGCTGCTGGCTATATACTTGGGAGCTGCTGGCTATATATTAGAGGGCTGCTGGCTGTATACTAGAGAGCTGCTGACTATATACAAGGGGGCAGGCACTGACTATATAGTAGGTCGCAGCTGGCTATATACAAGGGGGCAGTCACTGGCTACATACTAGCAGGCTGCTGGCTAATTGATGGGGGACATGGGCTGCTGGCTAAATAATAGGAGGCTGCTGGCTATATACTAGGGGGCTGCTGGCTATATACAAGGAGGCAGGCACTGGCTATATAGTAGGGAGCTGCTGGCTATATATTAGAGGGCTGCTGGCTGTATACTAGAGAGCTACTGACTATATACAAGGGGGCAGGCACTGACTATATAGTTGGTGGCAGCTGGCTATATACAAGGGGGCAGTCACTGGGTATATACTAGCGGGCTGCTGGCTATTTGATGGGGGACATGGGCTGCTGGCTAAATAATAGGAGGGTACTGGCTATATAATAGGGGGCTGCTGACTATATACAAGGAGGCAGGCACTGGCTATATATTAGGGGACATCAGGTCATATCTCTAAGGAAGAACAAAATTGCCAAGACTCTTTGGGTGCCAAAGAAGACAGGCACTTAATGGACATGGAGGACCCTGGCGTTTTGTGCAACCATTGGATCGTGGGATGAGTCTTTGAGCGCTCTGGATGACCCAAAGGCAGACGGTCAGGAGTTCTGGAAAATCAGATGAGTTAAAGGTAGGCAGATATATTCTTTAATCCATATTTAAGCCAATTGCTTTTCCCTTGCATCATCAATGTGGTCCAGAAATGGAAGACATGTGTCATTTATTCTTTACTGGATCACAACATTTGACCTGATGCCAGGGAAACAAAGGGCTATCATTTATTTTCGTTTTTCGTTTGTGGTTTTTTTTGAACCATCAGGCGGACTTTGGAGAGGATACGGCCAGCTGTAAGGGGACGGAGGAGGCTGGATGTTTTTAACATCATGTGTGCAATCTAAGAAGGTTGCACACTTGATGTTAAATTATTTTTTTAAAGCCTGACGGTCCAAAATATCTACTGCTTAGTGACCCTTTGTGTCGCGGTCACACAGATTTTCGTGTTGGCGTTGCACACCAGTTTCTTGCTCTTGCTGTGAGCAAGAAACAGGTCATATCTCTAAGGAAGAAGAAAATTGCCAAGACTCTTTGGGTGCCAAAGAAGACAGGCACTTAATGGACAAGGAGGACCCTGGCATTTTGTGCAACCATTGGATCGTGGGATGAGTCTTTGAGCGCTCTGGATGACCCAAAGGCAGACGGTCAGGAGTTCTGGAACATCAGATGGTTTAAAGGTAGGCAGATATATTCTTTAAACCATATTTAAGCCCATTGCTTTTTTCTCTTGCATCATCAATGTGATCCAGAAATGGAAGACGTGTCATTTATTCTTTACTGGATCACAACATTTGACCTGATGCCAGGGAAACAAAGGGCTATCGTTTATTTTTGTTTTTCGATTGTCGCTTTTTTTTGAACCATCAGGCGGACTTTGGAGAGGATACGGCCAGCTGTAAGGGGACGGAGGAGGCTGGATGTTTTTAACATCATGTGTGCAATCTGTGAAGGTTCCACACTTGATGTTAAATAAAATTTTTAAAGCCTGATGGTCCAAAATATCTACTGCTTAGTGACCATTTGTGTCGTGGTCGCAGAGACTTTTCGTATTGGCGTTGCACACCAGTTTCTTGCTCTTGCTGTGAGCAAGAAACAGGTCATATCTTATTGGAAGAAGAAAATTGCCAAGACTCTTTGGATGCAAGGGAAGAGAGGCACTTAATGGACAAGGAGGACCCTGGCGTTTTGTGCAACCATTGGATCGTGGGATGAGTCTTTGATGCTCTGGATGACCCAAAGGCAGACGGTCAGGAGTTCTGGAACATCAGATGGTTTAAAGGTAGGCAGATATATTCTTTAATCCATATTTAAGCCCATTGCTTTTCCTTTGCATCATCAATGTGGTCCAGAAATGGAAGACATGTGTCATTTATTCTTTACTGGATCACAACATTTGACCTGATGCCAGGGAAACAAAGGGCTATCGTTTATTTTTGTTTTTCGATTGTCGTTTTATTTAAACCATCAGGCGAACTTTGGAGAGGATACGGCCAGCTGTAAGGGGACGGAGGAGGCTGGATGTTTTTAACATCATGTGTGCAATCTATGAAGGTTGCACACTTGATGTTAAATTATTTTTTTAAAGCCTGATGGTCCAAAATATCTACTGCTTAGTGACCCTTTTTGTCGTGGTCACACAGATTTTCGTATTGGCGTTGCACACCGGTTTCTTGCTCTTGCTGTGAGCAAGAAACAGGTCATATCTCTAAGGAAGAAGAAAATTGCCAAGACTCTTTGGGTGCCAAAGAAGACAGGCACGAAATGGACAAGGAGGACCCTGGCATTTTGTGCAACCATTGGATCGTGGGATAAGTCTTTGAGCGCTCTGGATGACCCAAAGGCAGACAGTCAGGAGTTCTGGAACATCAGATGGTTTAAAGGTAGGCAGATATATTCTTTAAACCATGTTTATGCCCATTGCTTTTCTCTTGCATCATCAATGTGATCCAGAAATGGAAGACATGTGTAATTTATTCTTTACTGGATCACAACATTTGACCTGATGCCAGGGAAACAAAGGGCTATCGTTTATTTTTGTTTTTCGATTGTCGCTTTTTTTGAACCATCAGGCGGACTTTGGAGAGGATACGGCCAGCTGTAAGGGGACGGAGGAGGCTGGATGTTTTTAACATCATGTGTGCAATCTATGAAGGTTGCACACTTGATGTTAAATTGTTTTTTTAAAGCCTGATGGTCCAAAATATCTACTGCTTAGTGACCCTTTGTGTCGCGGTCACACAGACTTTCGTATTGGTGTTGCACACCAGTTTCTTGCTCTTGCTGTGTGCAAGAAACAGGTCCTATCTCTTAGGAAGAAGAAAATTGCCAAGACTCTTTGGATGCAAGGGAAGAGAGGCACTTAATGGACAAGATGGACCCTGGCGTTTTGTGCAACCATTGGATCGTGGGATGAGTCTTTGAGCGCTCTGGATGACCCAAAGGCAGACGGTCAGGAGTTCTGGAACATCAAATGGTTTAAAGGTAGGCAGATATATTCTTTAATCCATATTTAAGCCCATTGCTTTTCCTTTGCATCATCATTGTGGTCCAAAAAGGAAGACGTGTCATTTATTCTTTACTGGATCACAACATTTGACCTGATGCCAGGGAAACAAAGGGCTATCGTTTATTTTTGTTTTTCGATTGTCGGTTTTTTTTTAACCATCAGGCGAACTTTGGAGAGGATACGGCCAGCTGTAAGGGGACGGAGGAGGCTGGATGTTTTTAACATCATGTGTGCAATCTATGAAGGTTGCACACATGATGTTAAATTAATTTTTTAAAGTCTGATGGTCCAAAATATCTACTGCTTGTGTCCCTTTGTGTCGCGGTCACAGAGACTTTTCGTATTGGCGTTGCACACCAGTTTCTTGCTCTTGCTGTGAGCAAGAAACAGGTCATATCTCTAAGGAAGAAGAAAATTGCCAAGACTCTTTGGGTGCCAAAGAACACAGGCACTTAATGGACAAGGAGGACCCTGGCGTTTTGTGCAACCATTGGATCGTGGGATGAGACTTTGAGCGCTCTGGATGACCCAAAGGCAGACGGTCAGGAGTTCTGGAACATCAGATGGTTTAAAGGTAGGCAGATATATTCTTTAAACAATATTTATGCCCATTGCTTTTTTCTCTTGCATCATCAATGTGATCCATAAATGGAAGACGTGTCATTTATTCTTTACTGGATCACAACATTTGACCTGATGCCAGGGAAACAAAGGGCTATCGTTTATTTTTGTTTTTCAATTGTCGTTTTTTTTAACCATCAGGTGGATTTTGTAGAGGATACGGCCAGCTGTAAGGGGACGGAGGAGGCTGGATGTTTTTAACATCATTGGCAAATTTACTTACCTGGCCCTGTTGCGATCCCCAATTCGGATGGTCCGACGAAGATGGAGTCCGGCGCAATTCATGAAGCTCGTGCGCGCAAGTTCCTGCATCCGTCGCTTCCTCGCCGAGGACCGCCAGAGTTCACCTTCTTCTTCCAGCTGCTTGTAAGTGCGTGTCTTGCAACACAATTCGTAATATTAAATCTCGCACGTAGTCCGAATCAGTTGGGTTGTCCGATAGCCCGCCCCACCTTACGCCAAAATCCCCTTTTAAATGTGGCGCAAAACTGAAACGGTCCGCGGACACTTAGTAAATGAGCCCCCATGTTTGCAATTTATGAAGGTTGCACACATGATGTTAAATTGCTGGGGATTAGCGGGAAATACTAGACAGCCTCATTTCGCTGGCAGACTTATAACAGGTGGTGGCAGGGGTGGCAAATGAGAAGGCGCCTGCTATAGGTGTTCGGTATTCGTTTTTAAGGAGTTTGGAGAGATATTGTTGTCTCAATTGTGGGAGACTGTGAAGGAATGTTTTTGAAGGGGATCGCCTGCTTGCCTCAAGCTATAAGGCTTTAATTGTGTGATAGTGTGGGACTATCTGTGGGCTGTTTTAAGGAATTTGGGGTTCGGGTCGAATTTTGTTAAGCGGTTGAAATTGTTACATAGGTCCCCTATGGCTAGGGTGCGGCGGTATGTCTCAGGGAACCTGTCACCAGGGATGCCGGCTGGAGCACGGAGATCGGGGGCAGACGCACCGTGCCGGCCGGCGCCGCCCCCTCTGACAGCAGGAGACCCGCCGCCTGAGGCGAGTTTCTCAACTCGTCTCATGGCAGGTGCGCCCCTGTGTGTGTGTATTTGCTGTATGTATGTGCAGTGTGTGTATTTGCTGTATGTACTGTTTGTTTATGTCTATATATGCTGTATGTATATGCAGTATTTGTGATATTTATCAGGGCTTATATTTTTTACTACATGGCGGTATTTTGTATGCTTTTATACTACATAGCGGTATTTTGTATGCATTTTATACTACATGGAGGTACTCTGTATGCATTTTATACTACATGGCGGTACTCTGTATGCATTTTATACTACATGGCGGTACTCTGTATGCATTTTATACTACATGGCGGTATGCTCTATGCATTTTATACTACATGGCGGTACTCTGTATGCATTTTATACTAAATGGTGGTACTCTGTATGCATTTTATACTTAATGGCAGTACTCTGTATGCATTTTATACTACATGGCAGTACTCTGTATGCATTTTATATTAAATGGCGGTACGCTGTATGCATTTTATACTACATGGCAGTTGCTCTATGCATTTTATACTACCTGGCGGTACTCTGTATGCATTTTATACTAAATGCTGGTACTCTGTATGCATTTTATATTAAATGGCGGTACGCTGTATGCATTTTATACTACATGGCGTTACGCTGTATGTATTGTATACTACATGGTGGCACGCTACACGGTGGCATACTATATGCATTTTATACTACATGGCGGTATTTTGTATGCATTTTATAGTACATGGGGGTACTCTGTATGCATTTTTTACTACATTGCGGCACGCTGTATGCATTTTATACTACATACAGGCATGCTGTATGCATTTCATACTACACGGCGGCACGCTGTATGCATTTTATACTACATGGCAGCACACTGTATGCATTTTATACTACATGGTGTATACATTTTATACTACAACGGGAGTTGGGTGTGGGGGCCCGGGAGCGGAGGGGGGGAGGCGGCCCGGGAGCGGAGAGGAGGGGAGCTGGGAGTGAGGAGGAGGAGCTGGGAGTGGGGGGTGAGGTTTTCTGGGAGAAGGGGGGGGGAGAGCCCGGAGCAGGAGGGGAGTAGAGCCAGGGCAGTAGAGTCTGGAGCATGGTGGGGTGGGGAGCCCCAGGAGCAGGAGGGGGTCCAAGAGCAGGAGGGGGGGGACAGCCAGGGGCAGTAGTGTCTGGAGCAGAGTGGGGGGAGCCTCAGGAGCAGGAGGGGGGGAGAGCCAGGGGCAGTAGAGTCTGGAGCATGGTGGGGTGGGGAGCCCCAGGAACAGGAGGGGGGCCAGGAGCAGGAGGGGGTAGAGCCAGGGGCAGTCGAGTCTGGAGCAGAGTGCGGGGGGGCCCCAGGAGTAGCAGGGGGACTAGGAGCAGGAGGAGTGGAGATCCAGGGACAGTAGAGTCTGGAGCAGGGTGGGGGGATGCCCTAGGAGCAGGAAGGGGTCCAGGAGCTGGAGGGGGTCAGGAGCAGGAGGGGTGGAGAGCCAGAAGCGGTAGAGTCCGGAGGGGGGAGCCAGGAGCGGAGGGGGGATTGGTGCCTGATGGCGGGAGTCTGATGTCGACCGACGGGGAGCTCGATGCAGGATCCGGAAGCGGAGGGGTGGAAAGTGGAGGTATGTGGGGGCCTGTTGGAGCCAGCGGGTGGCGGCCGGAGATCGCGGGGCCGGGGCGGGAGCTACATGCAGTCGGACATCGGTGGTGGGAGCTTCATGCCGGCGGAGGGCGGAGATCGAGGGCCGGAGCTTCATGCCGGCGATCAGCGGCGGGAGCTTGAGCTTCATGCCGGGGAAGGGCGAGGATCAAGGGTGGCAGCTCGATGCCGGCTGGAGCACGGAGATCAGTGGCGGGAGCAGCGTGCCAGCCGGCGTCGCCCACTCTGAGAGCAGGAGGCCAGCTGCCTGAAGCGAGTTTCTCAACTCGCCTCATGGCAGGTGTGCCCCTGGCTGTGGGAGAATGGAGAAGGTGGGTATGGTGTAGGAAAGGGGACATTGCATGCAAACATACATAACAGAACCCCCCTCCCTCTCTCACTGGTCGCTGGATAAAATTTATGCTTACAGCCGGTACCTGGACCACTGCTCTAGGGTATACTATACACTTCCAGTGATTATGGACATCATCTGTAGTCGTGGGGATTATTCTGGGCCCTGGATTAACTGGGCAAAGTCAGCCCTATTACCACTGCTTTCTTCGAGTGTGCACACGATCCAGTGGTTGGGAAATCTGGTGGTGGAAGAGTTTACTTACTTGGGTTTTAGGATTTAGTCCTTTCGATAGGTGAAATGAAGGCGAGGATTGTGGTGAGGAATAAGTTACCCCTTTCAGCCTTGGGTCCAGCTAACCTGATCAAAATGGTTTCGATGCCACAGTTACTATACGTCCTTCACAATGTGCCAGTCTGGATCCCCAAAGGTTGGTTTCGCAGAATTGACAGCATGTTTAGGGACCTGGTGTTGGAAGCAAGGGATACCACAAATATGATTACAGAAGCTTCAGCTACCAAAAGATAAAGGGGGACTTTCTATCCCTAATGCGTGGGCTTATTATTTAGCAGCATAAATGTCAGCATTTGGAGGATGGGCTCTGGAGGGAGGGATCTTGGTGCCAGTGGGTGCTGCAACATTTCGGTGCTGGCGTATGTCTGGTAGCTGCGCTGGTAGCTGGGATATTTGAGATACAGGCGAGGCTTCATCTGACACTAGCATCAGTAAAGAAAGTGTGGAAGGTGTATAAGGACCTATGGGGGTGGGATTGTGGACCAAGTTTACATCGGTTTGGGAGTACCCATATTTAGGGGAAGTATATATGTAGGAGGGAATGCAGAATTGGTCCTCGGAGGGGGCGATGCTAAAGTCATTTCAAAGTATTGAGGAGGAATTAGGAATTTCACAGTCCACGTTTTTCCAATACATACAGCTGAGGCATGCGCTGCAGAGACAATTTGACGGGGAAATACAGCTCTCTTCTTTGGGGGTTATAATGGGTGTGTTGCAAGCTAAACATATGCTGGGCCTTAACTATCTGTTGTGTGGTACGATTCTGGACAAAGTGTTCGATGGCTTCAAGTTGGGTTCGAAGGGGCCCTGGAAGGTTACTGGGACGGTGCTTTGATTTTGACATTTTCTGGTGAAGGGGATGGTGTGTGCTATTTGACCTGTGAGGAAGATGGGGTAGGGAGCAATGCTGGCCAGACTGGGACAGGTAAAAGGGGAGGAGGTTGATTTGGGGGAAATGTTTTATTTCTCATGTGAACATTGTATTTTCATGCACAATGTGACAAATATATGTGCATTGCATTGAGCGGTTTAATAAAAGTTATCTTCAAGCTTGGCAAAAAAATGGTTGCAGGCGGCACTCAGGAGAACCACACCGGGATAAGTGCAAGCATGTTCTTTTTATTGGGCTTCGTGCAATATTACATGGATAAAAAAGAACGCGTAAGATCGACGCGTTTCGACGTTTAGAACGTCTTAGTCATGATCTACATAAACATTTGTACAAAGTGACAGTTTAAATAAAAAAAAAACTCGCATCCGACGACACTTATCTGACGTGGGGAACAATACAGTAAATGTGTCGACCCTATCAAAGCACTTCAGGGATACACACAATAAAGATGTGTCCGGCTTCGTATGGTGCGGCATAGAGAGGATTTTCCTAAAACAAAGAGGAGGGGACCTGAAACGCAAACTACTCAATAGAGAGACCTTCTGGATGTTTGTACTAGGTACTCGGCATCCAGAGGGTCTCAATAGGAGATTAGATCTTATCCTCACGTATTGATTCTATCTAGACCACACTCCCTTGAGAAGTGATAGGAGAAGAATGGGGATACCAAAATGTAATAGTATTATCGGTTCAGTTTTTCATTCTATGCACATGCCTTCTAATATGTCACAGTTGGCCTTGCTTATGGGTTAGGTATTTATATATTTACATATCTCTTTTCCATCTTTCTTTACGATTAATTAGTGGAGTTTGTAACATAACAAGAATATACATATACTATTGGACATTAGATATGTAAATTTATATTTTGAGTATGTATAACAATACATTATTTTTCCATATATGTTTGTAAAAAATCTCCATAACATGAGCAATATAATAACAGCAATAACAAATGTTAATGCAGGTTCCGATAACATTGTTTTTATATATTGATTGGCTTTACATTACCCCTTACCTTACATTCCCGGGCCGAGTAGTCAGTTGACCACGTGATCGGTTCATGGGACCGCGTGGTCATGTGATCGGAGTACACGTGATCATTTTTCCGATCACGTGACCATTACCCGATCTCCGGAGATGACGCTATCATGGAGGGCGCGCCATCAGCGGACGGAGTGCAGCCGCTCAGGTGTGTCAGGTGTTTCTCCAATGATACCGCTGTTTCCGGTCCTGCCCCCTTCTCTCCGGCCGGCAATTGGGTAAGTGTTTTTATTTAAACTGTCACTTTGTACAAATGTTTATGTAGATCATGACTAAGACGTTCTAAACGTCGAAACGCGTCGATCTTACGCGTTCTTTTTTATCCATGTAATATTGCAGGAAGCCCAATAAAAAGAACATGCTTGCACTTATCCCGGTGTGGTTCTCCTGAGTGCCGCCTGCAACCATTTTTTTGCCAAGCTTGAGGATTTCTACAGTCAAGGATCTGACGGCGTGCACCACCACAGGATGAAGATGCAGGAGGATTACTAGGTGATTGGGTGAGCGATCCGACATTTTCTTTTCATTTTCTAAATAAAAGTTATCTGGTTAAAAAATAAAATTGTGTAAATCTATACTGTGTCCTTGTCCATACTGGGGCACATTTACTTACCCGTCCCGTCGCGATCTCCGTGATTCACTAAGATTGTGAGTCCAATTTCCTGCATGTGTCGCTTCCCCTGCTGAGGACCGCCAAAGTTCACCTTCTTCTTCCCGGTGCATGTGAGTGCTGATCTTGCGACACAATTTGCTTTTTAAATTCCACGGTTTGTCCGAATCAGTCGGGTTGTCCGATGTCCACGAACCCCGATTTGTGTCGCATGCAAGTCGGTGCGCCACAATCCGATCGCGTGAAAAAAAAATCTATGAAAATGCGCTGTTCGGACCCTTAGTAAATGTGCCCCACTAGGTTATGTTCAAATGGTGCATTTTCATTGCACTCAACTGCTTTTGTAAAAATCGAGGGTGCAGTCACACGTCGCGTTTAACACATGCGTTTAAAAACACATTGGAATAGCTGAAGAGTGATTTGCCTAATTAAACACCTCTTAACACTTGTGTTTACAAAACGCATGCGTTAACCGCGATGTTAACGCATGCGTTGACAATGTGTTAACAACCGCATGCGTCAATTATGATGTTAACGCGTGCGTTAACAATGCGTTAACGGTTGCGTTTTGTAAACACAGGTGTTAGCAGCTGTTTAATTAGGCAAATCACTCTCCAGCTAATGCAATGCTTTTTTAAACGCATGCGTTAAACGCGACGTGTGACCGCACCCTCAAGGTTTTTACCAAATGCATTTTGCCAAACACATGTATTTTGCCAGAAAGCACATGTGTCTTGGCCTCCTTTTGTCACAATGGGGCTCATTTACTAAGGGTCCAAACACCGCACTATCGTGGGGTTTACCGAATATTTCCAATTTGCACCGAATTGCCCCGGGATTTTGCCGCACGTGATCTGATTGTGTCGCAACGGTGCCAATGTGTTTGCAGCATATCACGAGGTACTGTGCAGCCGAATCATTTGAGCGCAGGTCTAGGCCAAGAGCAGCTTGGGTTTTGGGATTACTCATGGGCCAGCTTGGCTGTAGGTTATCCACATTGGAATTGCCCACAACCAAGCCAATTGTCACTTGTGAAAAACAGGTGTTACCATCTGTTTCTATCTGCCTATCTGCAAGCGCCTGGCATCCGTTTTTCATAGATTCCCATGAACTGTTGACACAGTGACCTGTGACAGAAGGTTTAGGCTACGAGATTTTCTTCCATTTAACAAGCAGATGCACAGTCCGTTAAATAATGGGAATGGGAAGTGATCTATTAAAAAGTATTGCATTGTTTTCATGCATGTGCCATATGTTAAAAAAATACTGACGGCACTGGTCAATTTCTCTGTCGTGTGACCCGGTCAGTTTTCTATGATGGAGTTCATAAAAGGTGAAGTTAGAGAGCTACTGGTAATAAATTAACTATATCAATCATATTACTACATATTTTGTACTCTTTTTCTCATCCGCACCGTTCTGCCGAGACACTGAATGACAGACCTGGGAGCCAAGAAAGGAGGCCTGCAGAATATAAACAGTTACCACAAGCCTGTGAGCCCTCTTCATACATCCTTGGGCACTGTGACATAATGCTACAGCTCATGTTGTTGTGTTCTGATAAGGGAAATATCAGCAAATATATGTTATTGTCCGTATAATAGACATTTAAAGGGGTTGGCCACATTTCAATACATCTGTTCCATTGGACATGTCTCTGCATGTATATGTACCTGTGTCTTTGCCTCCTTTGAGAGCTGCAACCTTTTCTGTTACCACCATGCTGCCCTCTGTACATATACACAACTTCCTGTGTCTCCCTCACCCACTGTGCTTCTTTCTCTCACTACAGACATAGGGAGATGGGAGGGGTGAGACCGAGATGAGTCATAGGGGGGATGTATTTAAGGTTTAGTCTTTAGACCAGTGCAGAGTAGAACCTCCTATTTGTTGATCTAGTTTGCTGCACTATAAAATTGCATTTTCTGGTACATAGGCTGAATTTTCTTTTTCACTGGCTATTTTCTGTTCAGTAACACACCTTAGTTAATGAGGAGACGCCCCTTTTTCTGAGGAGTCTGAAAACTGCCTAAAATGTTCTATAACCATCTGTAAATGTGGCACACTGCCCCATAATTTCCTGCTGCATTCCTCTACCATTCATCAGTGCTCAGACATGTTAACAAAGATCCAGAGAGAGTTTGAAGACAGCGCAAAAGTAAGTAGCAGGACTGCTGAATCACTTGATGAACATTCAGGGATTATTTGAAGGCAGTAAAGGCACCTGAGTAACTTATGTAAAGAGCGTCCAAACCCTTTAAACCATTTTACAATATACTTTCTCTATTAATTCCCCATAGTTTCTGGATCTCTGCTTGCTGTCTTTCTATGGGAAGCTTCCATGTTTACTTACAGTGTATAAAAATCTGTTCATGGTCACGACTCAATAGTATTAGGCCCCTTTCACACATGCTGAGTTCAGTTCTGATTTGCAGCGTTCAGGCCGGGGCGATCCAGGCAGCACTTGCTGCGAGCTTGATGCAAGTTTAGCGCATGACACTCGCAAGTGTGAAAGGGGCGTTAGAGCTTTATCAGAGCGGTGCTTTGTATAAGATACGGCCCTTCATGTGTGTCCATCATATGAGCATGCACAGATTTTTGCCTTCTGGTAGATAGCATTGAAGCTTTCTATGAAATGGCAGCAAGCAGAAGCAATGAGGAATTGATACAGACTTTTCATTGTTCAAAAATAACATCTATTTGCTGAAATTGGACAACCCCTTCGAACTTACATGCACCATGATGTTGTAGTGCCTTGTGGTGCTGTAGCTGGTGTATGGTAAGAGCTAATGGGCTGAGCTTTCTTCATACACGGCTTGTCTAATCTCTATTACTCAACTGACACCTGCATTTTAAGCGTAACTAAACTTTCAATTTTAATTTTATTAAAGTATGCGTCCTTATACTAAAAAATGTAAAATACTTTATTCATTTTCTGTTGCATGTATTATCAAAGTGCACTTTCCACACATTTCTTACTTCTGCTGTTCCTGTTGCTACCTGAGTACAGGCTCTGCTGACAATTGGGCCTGCAACCTGCTCTGATATCAAGCAGAGGACAGATCCCATAGTAGCTGTATGCAAGGAAATGTTGAGGAGATGTTGGGCAGAGGAGGGGGGAGCCTTTGAATAGATTTGCCGCCTGCAGAGCAAGAACCATGTCATAGGGAAATAGCATCATCTGTCCATATATGGTATTTCTACATCTCTGAGGGCTTCCCCTGACTCTAGGTCTCTATATTATTTAAAGTTATTCAACTGATTATTTTTTGGTCAAACAGGATTTTAAATTACAATCCCCTCTCTCTGTCATGCCATAGAGATACAGAACAGTGCTTTTATCTACTGTGCTCCTACTGGTTGTCAATGGAAGGATTTAATCTAAATAAGAGCTTTACTAGAGATTTCTGTGCTCTTCGATCTGCCAGTGATATTAGACTAATCTATAACTTAATTCGAACCTCTCATGCACGTCTACAGGACTTCTCCCGAGCCGCACCAATTTCCCCAGACTCTCAGACTAATACCCACCCTTCAAAGTTTCAAACATGCTTTTAAAACCCATCTCTTTAGAAAAGCCTATCACACTCGCTAACTGCATGAAACGTCAATTTTCTCTTTACTAATCCATCCTATGTCCTCCTCCCGTCACTTATCCGGCAAACACCAGATATATACCAAGCTCTAGGCTTCTCTGCAGTCACTTTCACCTTGGATCTTGTATATAAGGTTGTGGTTGATGGCTGGTTCAAGCAGAAGAAATTTTTATGTATTAATTTATTTTATATTGTTTCCTTATAAATACCGTATATACTCAAGTATAAGCTGACCTGAGCAGAAGCCGAGAGACTTAATTTTACCACCAAAAACTGGGAAAACTTATTGACTCGAGTATAAGCAGAGGGTTGGAAATGCATTGGTCACAGCCTCCAGTATATAGCCAGCCAGCCCCCTGTATATAGCCAGCCCCTAGTACTTTATAGCCAGCCAGCCCCCAGTAGTATACAGCCAGCCCCCAGTAGTATATAGCCTGCCAGTCCCCAGTAGTGTACAGCCAGCCCCATGTAGTATACAGCCAGCCAGCCCCCATGTAGTGTACAGCCACCCCCCAGTAGTATACAGCTAGACAACCCCCAGTAGTATACAGCTAGCCCCCAGTAGTATACAGCCAGCCAGCCCCCAGTAGTGTACAACCAGCCAGCCCTAAGTAGTATCCAGCCAGCCCCCAGTTTTGTACAGCCAGCCCCCAGTAGTATACACCCAGCCAGCCCCCATGTAGTGTACAGCTAGCCCCCAGTAGTATACAGCCAGCCCCCAGTAGTGTACAGCCAGCCCCCAGTAGTATACAGCCAGCCATCCCCCATGTATTATACAGCCAGCCATCCCCCATGTAGTATACAGCCAGCCAGCCCCCAGTAGTATACAGTCAGCCACCCCCATGTAGTATACAACCTGCCAGCCCCCAGTAGTATACAGCCATCCAGCCCCCAGTAGTATACAGCCCGCCAACCCCCAGTAGTATACAGCCAGCACGCAGTTTGCCAAGCACATAAAAAAATCAACTTACATACTCACCCTCCGGCGCCCCGATGCTCAGCATGGCTCTTGGCGTATCTTCTTCTTCTCTTTGCTGTAACAGTCGGCAGAGATGCGTCCACGCGCACACTGTGAAGTCATTAGAGGCGACACCGCCGCATCATTGCGCTGGCCGTCAGATAGCATGGACGCGTCTCTGCCAGCTAATACAGCATACAGAAGATAGAAGAGAAGCCGCCAGGAGCCATGCCGCTCCGAGGATCAGGGCGCCGGAGGGTGAGTATGTAAGTTGATTTTTTTATTGAATAGTGTATAAGCTGAAGTGAGTTTTTTCAGCAAATTTTTTGAGCTGAAAAACTCAGCTTATACACTAGTATATACGGTAATGCGGGACCATTATAAAAGCTATTATTCCTCCTGTTCCCCCCCCCCTCCTCATCCTCAGACTGTAAGCTCTTGTGAGCAGGTCCCTGACTCCTATTGTTCCATATGAATGTTTGTAATGTAGGATTATATTTGTATATGTTCTGTATGATATGTAAAGTGCTATGGAATTGGATGGCGCTATATGAATAAAGGTTATTACTATTAAACAAGCTCATTGCACTGGTATATAGAGATGTATCTTCTCAGAGATCCCTCTATATACACTATCACTACATTAAGCCAAATATATTATTCTTGATGATTCTTGATTCCACTTTTTACATATCTGGGCTCTCATGTTTTTTTAATTAAAAAAACATAATATAGTCATATATAGTGAGATCTCTGAGACGATACATCTCTATACAGTATACCAGTGCATTGAACTTGTGTAACAGTGTAACTCTATGGAAGATACAATGGTATAAAGTCCAGCTCTAACCCTATCAGAATGCCCAATAAGGCACGGATCACCCCTCTGTGTGGGCAGATACAGGCAACAAAAGTAATCCAGGATCCAGCTAAACTGTAGACATTATTTTTATTATAGCAAAATATTGAAATCCATTGTGATAATCATGTCCAAAGCGTTTGAAACGAGAAATCCATTCTTAGTCATGGCTAACACAAAGACTGGCCACGAACACAAGTTTGTATATCACTGTTTGGGAGTTTGAGGGGATCCGGGATCATAGTATAATAACATATTAAGGTCATGTGATGAAAAGCGTATAAGTGGTCAGCTGATCTGGGATAATAGTATCACATGATCGATTTGAAGAGGATTACAGAGGAGGAAGAGGATACATTGGATCTCTCCGGCAACCCAAGAGTGTCTCTTGTGTATCTGAAACAACAATAAAAACAACAAATGGTAATTGTGCTGAAGAACGCTAACTTGGCTTATACAGCACACACTATGATGTCAGCAAGCGACACGTCATGGTGTGTGCGCCATAGCATGCGGGGAGACGGAGCTTCATAAGACAGAAGAGGACCTGCAGTGGGCATCGGAACGGTGAGTATAGAGGGCTTTTTCTTTTTTAAAGGCTGGGCATAAAGGGCTATATACAAGCGGGCAGGCAATGGCTATATACTAGGGGGCATGGGGATGGCTATATACTAGGGTGCTGATGGCTATATATTAGGTAGCTGGCTTTATACTAGGGCCATATACTGGAGGGCTGCTGGCTATATACCAGGGGACTGCTGGCTATATACTAGGGGCTGCTTGCTAAATACAAGGGGGCAGGCACTGGCTATATACTATGGGGCGGCTGGTTATTTGCTGGGGGACATGGGCTACTAGGAATACACTAGGAGGCTGTTGGCTAAATACTAGGGGGCTGCTGGCTATATACAAGGGGGTGGGAACTGGCTATATACTAGGGGGATTTTGGCTATTTGCTGGGGGACATGCGCTGCTGGCTATATACAAGGGGTCTGCTGTCTATATACCAGGGGGCAGGCACTGACTATATACTAGGGGGTGGCTGGCTATGGGGCTTCTGGCTATACATTAGAGGGCTGCTGGCTGTATACTAGGGGGTTGCTAGATATATACTAGTGGGCTGCTTGCTAAATACAAGGGAGTGGGCATTGGCTATATACTAGGGGACTTCTGGCTATTTGCTGGAGAACATGGGCTGCTGGCTATATACAAGCGGTCTACTGTCTATATACCAGGGGGCAGACACTGGCTATATACTAGGGGGAGGCTGGTTATTTGCTGGGGGACATTGGCTACTGGGTAAACACTAGGAGGCTATTGGCTAAAATCTCGGGGGATGCTGGCTATATACAAGAGGGCAGGCACTGGCTATATAGTAGGGGGCTGCTGACTATATACTAGGGAGCTGCTGGCTATATATTAGAGGGCTGCTGGCTGTATACTAGAGAGCTGCTGACTATATAGAAGGGGGCAGGCACTGACTATATAGTAGGTGGCAGCTGGCTATATACAAGAGGGCAGGCACTGGGTATAAACTAGCGGGCTGCTGGCTATTTGATGGGGGACATGGGCTGCTGGGTAAATAATAGGAGGCTGCTGGCTATATACTAGGGGGCTGCTGGCTATATACAAGAGGGCAGGCACTGGCTATATAGTAGTCATTAATAGTAGGGGACTGCTGGCTGTATACTAGGGAGCTGCTGGCTATATACTAGGGGGCTGCTGGCTATATATTAGAGGGCTGCTGGCTTTATACTAGGGGGTGCTAGATATATACTAGTGGGCTGCATGCTAAATGCAAGGGGGCAGGCACTGGCTATATACTAGGGCTGCTGGCTATTTATCATAGTATATAAGGCTGGAAGAAGACGCAAGTCCATCAAGTCCAACCTTTAAGAATTAAATAAATGTTTTATACCCATAACCCGTGATATTTTTTCTCTCCAGAAAGTCATCCAGGCCTCTCTTGAACATGTACATAGAGTCCGCCATAACAACCTCCTGCGGCAGAGAGTTTTACAGTCTCACTGCTCTTACAGTAAAGAACCTTTGTCTATGTTGATGGTAAAATCGCCTCTCCTCTAGGCGCAAAGGATGCCCCCTTGTCCTGGTCACAGGCCGAGGTATAAAAAGATCTTTGGAGAGATCCTTGTACTGTCCGTTCAGGTATTTGTACATTGTAATAAGGTCTCCCCTCAGTCGTATTTTTTCTAAACTGAATAATCCCAAGTTTTTTAATCTGTCAGTGTATTCTAGTTCCCCCATTCCCCTAATAATCCTGGTTGCTCTCCTCTGCACCCGTTCCAGCTCTACTATATCCTTTTTATACACTGGTGCCCAAAACTGTACACAATATTCCATGTGTGGTCTGACCAGGGATTTGTATAAGGGCAAAACTATGTCTTTATCATGAGAATCTATTCCTCTCTTGATACATCCCATTATTTTATTTGCTTTAGCAGCAGCCGCCTGGCTCTGGTCACTAAAATTAAGTTTACCATCCACCAATACCCCCAAGTCCTTTTCAGCTTCAGTTTTACTAAGTAATTGACCGTTTAGAACACAATTATACTTTTTGTTTCCATGGCCCAAGTGCATAACTTTACAGTTATCTACATTAAACCTCATCAACCATTTTTCTGCCCACCCCTCAAGCTTCCACAAATCCCTCTGTAATGCTAAACTATCAACCTCAGTATTTATTACTTTGCACAGCTTACTATCATCTGCAAATATTGAAACTTGACTGTGTAAACCCACTACAAGGTCATTAATAAAAATATTAAAAAGAAGTGGCCCCAATACTGACCCCTGTGGCACTCCACTGGTAACATCAACCCAATCTGAGAATGTGCCATTAATGACGACCCTCTGTTTTCTATCACTAAGCCAATTACTTACCCAAATACACAGATTTTCTCCTATTCCCAGCAGTCTCATTTTATATACCAACCTTTTATGTGGCACGGTGTCAAATGCCTTTGAGAAGTCCAGATATACAACATCCACAGCGTCCCCCAGATCCAGTCTTGAACTTACCTCCTCGTAGAAACCAATCAGATTAGTCTGACAGGACCGATCTCTCATAAACCCATGCTGACGCTGGGTTATAAGGTTGTGCACAGTGAGATACTCCAGGATAGCATCTCTAATAAACCCCTCAAATATTTTCCCCACCACAGCAGTTAGACTCACGGGTCTGTAGTTTGCAGGATCGCTATTTGATCCTTTTTTGTATATTGGTACCACATTTGCTATGCGCCATTCCTGTGGAACATAACCAGTCCTCAGTGAATCTTCAAATATTAAAAATTAAAAATATTAAAAATTTTTGCTGGGGGACATGGGCTGCTGGCTATATACTAGGGGTCTGCTGTCTATATACCAGGGGGCAGGCACTGGCTATATACTAGGGGGTGGCTGGTTATTTGCTGGGGGACATTGGCTACTGGGTATACACTAGGAGGCTTTATACTAGGGGGCATGGGGATGGCTATATACTAGGGTGCTGATGGCTATATATTAGGTAGCTGGCTTTATACTAGGGCCATATACTGGAGGGCTGCTGGCTATATACCAGGGGACTGCTGGCTATATACTAGGGGCTGCTTGCTGAATACAAGGGGGCAGGCACTGGCTATATACTAGGGGGCGGCTGGTTATTTGCTGAGGGACATGGGCTACTAGGTATACACTAGGAGGCTTTATACTTGGGGGCATGGGGATGGCTGTATACTAGGGTGCTGATGGCTATATATTAGGAAGCTGGCTTTATACTAGGGCCATATACTGGAGGGCTGCTGGCTATATACCAGGGGACTGCTGGCTATATACTAGGGGCTGCTTGCTAAATACAAGGGGGCAGGCACTGGCTATATACTAGGGGGCGGCTGGTTATTTGCTGAGGGACATGGGTTACTAGGTATACACTAGGAGGCTGTTGGCTAAATACTAGGGGGCTGCTGGCTATATACAAGGGGGTGGGCACTGGCTATATACTAGGGGGATTTTGGCTATTTGCTGGGGGACATGCGCTGCTGGCTATATACAAGGGGTCTGCTGTCTATATACCAGGGGGCAGGCACTGACTATATACTAGGGGGTGGCTGGTTATTTGCTGGGGGACATTGGCTACTGGGTATACACTAGGAGGCTTTATACTAGGGGGCATGGGGATGGCTATATACTAGGGTGCTGATGGCTATATATTAGGAAGCTGGCTTTATACTAGGGCCATATACTGGAGGGCTGCTGGCTATATACCAGGGGACTGCTGGCTATATACTAGGGGCTGCTTGCTAAATACAAGGGGGCAGGCACTGGCTATATACTAGGGGGCGGCTGGTTATTTGCTGAGGGACATGGGCTACTAGGTATACACTAGGAGGCTGTTGGCTAAATACTAGGGGGCTGCTTGCTATATACAAGGGGGTGGGCTCTGGCTATATACTAGGGGGATTTTGGCTATTTGCTGGGGGACATGCGCTGCTGGCTATATACAAGGGGTCTGCTGTCTATATACCAGGGGGCAGGCACTGGCTATATACTAGTGGGCGGCTGGTTATTTGCTGGGGGACATTGGCTACTGGGTATACACTGGGAGGCAGGCACTGGGTATATACAAAGGGGCTGATGGCTATTTGATGGGGTAGATGGGCTGCTGGCTATATAATAGGAGGCTGCTGGCTATATACTAGGGGGCTGCTGGCTATATACAAGGGGGCAGGCACTGGCTATATAGTAGGGGACCGCTGGCTGTATACTAGGGAGCTGATGGCTATATACTAGTGGACGGCTGGTTATTTGCTGGGGGACATTGGCTACTTGGTATACACTCTGAGGCTGTTGGCTATATACTAGGGGGCTGCTGGCTATATATTAGAGGGCTTCTGGCTGTATACTAGTGGGCTGCTGCTTATACACAAGGGGGCAGGCACTGGCTATGTAGCAGGGGGCTGATAGCTATATAGTAGGGGGCAGCTGGCTGTATACAAGGGGGCAGGCACTGGGTATATACTAGGGGGCTGCTGGCTATTTGATTGAGAGCTGGGCTGCTGACTATATACTAGGGGGCTGCTGTCCATATACAAGGGGGCAGGCACTGGCTATATAGTAGGGGACTGCTGGCTTTATACTAGGGAGCTGCTGCTATATGCTATGGGGCTTCTGGCTATACATTACAGGGCTGCTGGCTGTAAACTAGGGGGTTGCTAGATATATACTAGTGGGCTATATACAAGGGGTCTACTGTCTATATACTAGGGGGCAGACACTGGCTATATACTAGGGGGAGGTTGGTTATTTGCTGGGGGACATTGGCTACTGGGTAAACACTAGGAGGCTGTCGGCTAAAAACTCGGGGGCTGCTGGCTATATACAAGAGGGCAGGCACTGGCTATATAGTAGGGGGCTGCTGGCAATATACTTGGGAGCTGCTGGCTATATATTAGAGGGTTGCTGGCTGTATACCTGAGAGTTGCTGACTATATACAAGGGGGCAGGCACTGACTATATAGTAGGTGGCAGCTGGCTATATACAAGGGGGCAGTCACTGGCTACATACTAGCGGGCTGCTGGCTATTTGATGGGGGACATGGGCTGCTGGCTAAATAATAGGAGGCTGCTGGCTATATACTAGGGGGCTGCTAGCTATATACAAGGAGGCAGGCACTGGCTATATAGTATGGGGCTGCTGGCTATATATTAGAGGGCTGCTGGCTGTATACTAGAGAGCTACTGACTATATACAAGGGGGCAGGCACTGACTATATAGTAGGTGGCAGCTGGCTATATACAAGGGGGCAGTCACTGGGTATATACTAGCGGGCTGCTGGCTATTTGATGGGGGACATGGGCTGCTGGCTTAAAAATAGGGGGTTGCTGGCTATATACAAGGAGGCAGGCACTGGCTATATAGTAGGGGACTGCTGGCTGTATACTAGGGGCTGCTTGCTAAATACAAGGGGGCAGGCACTGGCTATATACTAGTGGGCGGCTGGTTATTTGCTGGGGGACATTGGCTACTGGGTAAACACTAGGAGGCTGTCGGCTAAAAACTCGGGGGCTGCTGGCTATATACAAGAGGGCAGGCACTGGCTATATAGTAGGGGGCTGCTTGCAATATACTTGGGAGCTGCTGGCTATATATTAGAGGGCTGCTGGCTGTATACTAGAGAGCTGCTGACTATATACAAGGGGGCAGGCACTGACTATATAGTAGGTGGCAGCTGGCTATATACAAGGGGGCAGTCACTGGGTATATACTAGCGGGCTGCTGGCTATTTGATGGGGGACATGGGCTGCTGCCTAAATAATAGGGGGTTGCTGGCTATATACAAGGAGGCAGGCACTGGCTATATAGTAGGGGACTGCTGGCTGTATACTAGGGAGCTGCTGGCTATATACTAGGGGGCTGCTGGCTATATATTAGAGGGCTGCTGGCTTTATACTAGGGGGTGCTAGATATATACTAGTGGGCTGCATGCTAAATGCAAGGGGGCAGGCACAGGCTATGTACTAGGGGGCTGCTGGCTATTTGCTGGGGGACATGGGCTGCTGGCTATATACTAGGGGTCTGCTGTCTATATACCAGGGGGCAGGCACTGGCTATATACTAGGGGGTGGCTGGTGATTTGCTGGGGGACATTGGCTACGGGGTATACACTAGGAGGCTTTATACTAGGGGGCATGGGGATGGCTATATACTAGGGTGCTGATGGCTATATATTAGGAAGCTGGCTTTATACTAGGGCCATATACTGGAGGTCTGCTGGCTATATACCAGGGGCCTGCTGGCTATATATTAGGGGCTGCTTGCTAAATACAAGGGGGCAGGCACTGGCTATATACTAGGGGGTGGCTGGTTATTTGCTGAGGGACATGGGCTACTAGGTATACACTAGAAGGCTGTTGGCTAAATACTAGGGGGAAGTTGGCTATATACAAGGGGGTGGGCACTGGCTATATACTAGGGGGATTTTGCCTATTTGCTTGGGGACATGCGCTGCTGGCTATATACAAGGGGTCTGCTGTCTATATACCAGGGGGCAGGCACTGGCTATATACTAGTGGGCGGCTGGTTATTTGCTGGGGGACATTGGCTACTGGGTATACACTGGGAGGAAGGCGCTGGGTATATACAAGGGGGCTGATGGCTATTTGATGGGGTACATGGGCTGCTGGCTATATAATGGGAGGCTGCTGGCTATATACTAGGGGGCTGCTGGCTAATATACAAGGGGGGCAGGCGCTGGTTATATAGTAGGGGACTGCTGGCTGTATACTAGGGAGCTGATGGCTATATACTAGTGGACGGCTGGTTATTTGCTGGGGGACATTGGCTACTTGGTATACACTCTGAGGCTTTTGGCTATATAATAGGGGGCTGCTGAATATATATGAGGGCTGCTGACTGTATACTAGTGGGCTGCTGCTTATACAGAAGGGGGCAGGCACTGGCTATGTAGTAGGGGGCAGCTGGCTGTATACAAGGGGGCAGGCACTGGCTATATGCTAGGGGGCTGCTGGCTATATATTAGAGGGCTGCTGGCTGTATACTAGAGAGCTGCTGACTATATACAAGGGGCAGGCACTGACTATATAGTAGGTGGCAGCTGGCTATATACAAGGGGGCAGTCACTGGGTATATACTAGCGGGCTGCTGGCTATTTAATGGGGGACATGGGCTGCTGGCTAAATAATAGGAGGCTGCTGGCTATATACTAGGGGGCTGCTGGCTATATACAAGGGGGCAGGCACTGGCTATCTAATAGGGGACTGCTGGCTGTTTACTAGGGAGCTGCTTGCTATATACTAGGGGGCTGCTGGCTATATATTAGAGGGCTGCTGGCTGTATACTAGGGGGTGCTAGATATATACTAGTGGGCTGCATGCTAAATACAAGGGGGGAGGCACTGGCTATATACTAGGGGGCTGCTGGCTATTTGCTGGGGGACATGGGCTGCTGGCTATATACTTGGGGTCTGCCGTTTATATACAAGGGGGCAGGCACTGGCTATATACTAGGGGGTAACTGGTTATTTGCTGGGGGACATTGGCTACTGGGTATACACTAGGAGGCTGTTGGCTATATACTAGGGGGCTACTGGCTATATACAAGAGGGCAGGCACTGGCTATATTGTAGTGGGATGCTGACTATATACTAGGGAGCTGCTGGCTATATATTAGAGGGCTGTTGGCAGTATGCTAGTGGGCTGCTGGCTATACACAAGGGGGCAGGCACTGGCTACGTAGTAGGGGGCAGTAGGCTATTTAGTAGGGGGCTGCTGTCTATATAATAGGAGGCTGCTGGGTATATACTAGGGGGCTGCCGGCTATATACAAGGAGGAAGGCACTGGCTATATAGTAGGGGACTGCTGGATATATATTAGAGGGCTGCTGGCTGTATACTAGGGGGCTGCTAGATATATACTAGTGGCCGCTGGCTATTTGCTGGGGGACATGGCCTGCTGGATATTTACTAGGGGCTGCTGGCTATATACAAGGTGGCAGGCACTGGCTATGTAGCCGGGGGCAGCTGGCTATATACTAGAGCGCGGCTGTCTATATACTAGAGCGCTGCTGGCTATATACTAGGTAGCTGCTGGCTATATATTAGTGGGCTGCTGGCTGTATACTAGGGGGATGCTAGATATATACTAGGTGGCTGGCTACATACTAGGGGGTTGCTGGCTATATAATAGAGCGCTGCTGGCTATATACTTATGAGCTGCTGGCTATATACTAGGGGGCTGCTGGCTATATATTAGTGGGCTGCTGGCTGTATACTAGGGGGATGCTAGATATATACTAGGTGGCTGGCTATATATTAGGGGGCTGCTGGCTATATTCTAGGGGGCAGGAGGCTGGTTATATACTAGGGTGCTGGCTATATACTAGAAGGTTGATGGCGATTTACTAGGGGGCTACTAGATATATACTAGGGGGCAGGGAACTGGCTAGATACTAGGGGGATACTGGATATATATACTAGGGATGTGCTGGCTATATACTAGGGTGCAGGAGGCTGGCTATATAAAAGGGCACTGGCTATATACTAGAGGGCTGATGGCAATATACTAGGGGGACTGGCTTTATAATAGAGGGATGCTGGCTATATACTAGGGTTCAGGGGACAGGCTATATACTAGGGAATTGCTGGTTATATATTGGGGAGCTACTGGCTATATACTAGGGAGTTGCTGGCTATATACTAGGGTAGGGGTTTCAAAATGATTTTCACCGGGGCAATATCAGCCTTATGGTTGCCTTAGAATTGCCTAATGTCAGTATAGTTCTGTAAAAATGTAGATACTAAACAACTAATTCTTAAGTAGTAGTTACATTCATTCAGCAGTAAAATCACAATGAGCCCTTTGTGAGCAACAGAAAGTTGAACATACTGTATTTTTAAAAAATCTGAGAAAGTACAAGCACAGCAATTCACCTATATTAAAATTAATGTTAAAATTTAGACTTACCTATTTTGTTTTCTGACCAGAAGTCTGACATCTTTTTCCTGAAAAAACGAGACCAAAGCGGCACCCCTAGTGTAGAATTTTCGAGATGGGTGTCAATGTAATTTTAGTTATTGTTGCTCATCTGATGTAATCTTGCTTCTATGCCTCAAAGAAAGAGGGAAAGGGTCCCTCAGGGTCCTAGTAATAAGCGGTGGTGCCAGATGAGCATGTTATAATACAATGTTAGAAAAACCGGGTGTGGATGGATGCGCTATCCACAAACTAGTAGATTCAATCATATAAGGTTTCTTTTATTTTTGTACAGCATTGGACTACATGTTTAGGGGGTGGACCACCCCCTTCATCAGGTACGTAAAATACACTCTAAAAGCAATTACTAAGTACAGGTAAAGTTTTGTCAGGATAAGGTAGGAGTACAAAATATATATAAAAGATAAAAAGTGGAAATAGAAGAAATTTCATATCTCAGCAAGTGATTGTAATTTCATATCAATTTCATAGTTCATATCTCATGGAGCAGAGTTGTTATAGATAAAAATTGGTGAAAGGGTCTAATTGGTTGTGTGAACATACCATAGATACATAGATAAATGGAATATACCATAGATACATAAACAAATGGAATGTAGTATTAAACTGAGTATAAAAAATATAATTCATAAGTAAATATAACATAAATTGGGTGTTACATAAAATAGGTGATTACATAGAAAGCATATGTAAATGCATGTATAGGATATTGCCTGTTCCATAAATATAATAATTGAATGAGCACACACATCGCGATAGGATTGTGGTGCAGCTGTGCTGGCTTTCATGCAACAAAAATCAGGGGGCAGGTCGTCAGACGATCCGACTGATTCGGACTGAGCGCGGGATTTAAGATTCAATTTGTGTCGCAAGACAATGCACTTACATACAGGAAGCCAGGAAGCGACACATGCAGGATATCGGGCGCACGATCTTCGTGAACCGTAGCAGATGTGCATTCCGGTCGGACAATGCACTTTCAGGGATCGTGCAGGATCGTGCCCCATTTTGTACATAAAAAACAGGGCATTGCATATTTCATAAATATATAATGTATATATTTTTAACACCACATGCAATGACTTTTTCACTTAATGGTTTACAATGGTTTTCTATTCCCACTTTTTATCCTTTATGTATATTTTTTACTCCTACCTTATCCTGACAAACCTTTACCTGTACTTTAGTTGTTTTTAGAGTGTATTTTACGAACCTGAGGAAGGGTGTGGTCCACCCCCCGAAATGCAGAGTCCAATTGTGTACAAAAATAAAAGAAACTCTATATGATCTAATCTACTATCTTAAAGAGTGTGTCCATCAGCACCCATTTTTTTCTAACTTTGTTTTATACCATCTTTTCCTGAAGTCAGGGCATCTATGTTCGGTTTCAGATCTTGTGCCATGGCAATTCTTAAAACAGTTTGCAATCGGCTCAACTTGATTGTCAACTTAAAGTAGGAAAAAGCACCGGGAACTGAGGCTGAAATGCTCTGACAGACTGGAAAGTGGGAATTGTTTTCCTTTTCTGCTTGGGCCTTCCACAGATTAAGTTTATGTTGAAAAGCTATAAGTGCGGCTTCTGATTCAGTTTGGCAAGATGTGCGATTACATGGTAAAATCGTATAGCAAGTTTGGATCTGAAAGCAGGGGCAAAGGTTTTCCTTTAATTTGCATGAAAAGTGCAATTTCTTCTTTAAGTTCAAAAAATCATTTCAGGACTGTGCTTCTGCTCAGCCACCTTACATCTGTATGGTATGGGATATCTTCATGTCCATCTCCTGCAGAACCACTTGGAACTGGTGGTGATTTAAGCTACGTGCCCGAATGAAGAGAACTGTTTTCATTACAGTGGTCATAATATTATCCAGTTCCAGAACCTTTCCGCACAGAGCTTCTTGATGGACAATGCAATGATAGGTTATCAGAGGTGTGCTACTGTTACTTTTTTTGCATTTTACCCTCCATAAAGTCACCAAAGCCAGTTTTTTCTCCACACATTGCAGGTACGCCGCCAGTAGTTATTCTAACCAGCTTTTCCCAAGGTAACTTATGATTACACATAGTGATTATATATTATCTTGTTGTGTGCATTTTTATTGTACTCCGCAGTGGTGTTAGATAGCGTTATCAGAGGTTTCTGATAAAACTATCATTCTAACTGCGGCGTTTGTTACTTTAGTAAGCAGCTCCTAGTGCCGAATTTATGGGTGACAGGTCCTCTTCAAGTTAAATAATAGTCTGCTTCAACTTTCCTTCAATCCCCATTCCTCATATAGCAATTACTCTCTCTCCATCATTTGTTCCCCCATTAATCTCAGTAACATTATCCTTATTCCTACATCCACAATTCCACGGACAACAACACAATCGTTCATGCCGTTCCACAGCAGGGCCAGGGCGGATTCACATTTGTTTTTTTCACTGAAGCCATTTCAGCTTATAGACAAACTGAAGTACAAATTTGTTTTTTCATCCTGGCTTCAGTGATTTTGTACTGTTTTCAATGGGCCTTTTCATACTTCAGTTTTTTTCCACTGATCCATTATTATCGGTAAACACAAAAAGGACAAGTTCTAAATTATTTTTCCCACTGGCCACTGAAAAAAAAGATTGGTAAGTAATACATCAGTGACAGATGTGAAACCACCCTGGGTATTCCAGATGGGCAGTATCATTTCAAAAATAACCCATTTCTGTAAAATGATATTTTCTAACTAGCAGTGATGGTCCACCTTATTAATTCGGGAGTGGGAGGTTATTTTTGCACAGTTAATTAAAAGACAAAACAAACTAATGTATAACTGAAGATGGATCTGCTGCCGAGACAGGGACAATGCACTAGTGGAAGGTGGCCATGGGCCTTGTGTTAGACACTGGGGCACATTTACTTACCTGGTCCAGTCGCGATCCAGCTGCGCATTGTCCGACCAGGATTCGGGTCTGCTGGAATTCACGAAGGTTGTGCGCCCGATATCCAGCAGGTGTTCACCTTCTTCTTCCCGTGCATGTGAGTGCTGATCTTGCGACACAATTCTTTCTTAAATTCTGCGGTTTGTCTGAATCCGTCGGGTTGTCCGAGGCCACGCCCCCCATTTTCTGCTGCGGCGGCGTTGCGCCACAATCTGATCGAGCGCGCCAAAACCCGGAGCAATTCAGCGCAAAACGGTGCAAAACGGAAATATTTGGGAAAACCCCACGGAATTGCGGCCACAGGACCCTTAGTAAATGTGCCCCACCGTGTTTATATACGAACAGCAGCCATACCCACCCTATGAGACAGTAGCTACACCCCAATGTCATATACAGGCAAGAACCGCACGCACCTTGAGACAGTAGTCACACCCCAATTTTATATATAACACTAAATATATATAACATTTGGCTACTGTCTCGTAAGGTGGGTGTGGCTATTGCCTGTTTATAAATTTGGGGTGTGGCTATTGCCTTTCTAAGACATTGGGGTGTGGCTCCTGTCTCACAAGGTGGGTGTGGTTACTGTATGTATATTATACAGACAGTAGCCACACCCACCTTGTGATAGACAGGCAGTAGTCACACCCCTATGTAATATACAGAAAGTAGCCACACCATCTGTGATGAGGCAGGTGTATTCGTCAGCACTATCCAGGTCCGGTGTGGAGCCATGTGTGCCTATGTGGCATGAATTTTGTGACACCATGAGGTGTGATGGCTATGGTTGTATGGTGGTTCCAAGACAGCGCAGTGGCGGGATACAGAGCGGTGGTGAGAAGCCGTACAACCAAAGCGTGGTAAAAATGGGGCCGTGGCAAAGCACTGCAGGGACAAAGGGGCCGTGCATCCGTGGGCCCCTTAACCTCACGGGCCCCGTCTCAGTCGCTTCGGCACCTACGGCGGTACTTACGCCACTGATAAAATCCTTCCTTTGATAACCAGTAAGGCCATAGCCTAGTGGATAAAAGTTCTGTATTGTATCTCTATGACATGGTAGTGGTGTGGAGATTCTTAGTACAAATCCCATCTGACCAAAAAATATTGAATAATGTGTAATAATTTAGAGCCCCCATGTGTCAGAGGAAGCCCCCAGAGATGTAGAAATACCATACATGGACAGGTGATTGTCTTTCCTGCTCTGCAGGAGCCTGACACATGTATTTCTCCTCAGAGAGGATTCCCCCTGCACACAGCTACTATGGGATGTGTCCTGCTTGATGTCAGAGCAAGGTGCACACCCAAGTGTTACAATGTCTGGACTCCATCTAGGTTCAGCCCCTTTCATGCAGCATTATTTGTTAGGGTGCATGCTACCTGTAAATTACCCTTTGGGTACAGGTAGGACACAGCCACATTCATTCCAATGGGCAGTACACCCGTCCATATGAATGGCCCTATTGCCCCGCTTGCTCTATCTTTCCCATACATAAGGCTGAGCTGCACTCCCCCCTTCTCCAGTCCTGCCCCGGGCTTGGCATATGCTGTGTGAGAGGGGCCTAGAAACAACAGAAACCAGTCACATAAGAAACTGACAGACCAGGCACTTTTATAACACACACATTTACATGTATTATTAGGACTCCTAGGCCTGGCTTGTCAGGTGTCCTGATCTATACCAGTCCTTATAGATCAGTAGTATATACATATAATGCAATAATAAAGTAGCTGAGGGGAAAATCTGTCATCCAGCATACAGTGTACATGCAGAGACTGCACACAGTTCAAACCAGAGACTAATATCCCATACCTCAGATGGCCACGGGGCCCCTCGGGTTTGGGGAACCTTGGCAATTGTCCAGGTAGTGCACAAACAACTGCCCTGCATATATACAGTATTGTTATAGCCAATACACAATTGCCTATAAGTTACGGCTGTTTCTAGCCACTCGCGTGACGTCACGCAGATGCCCCGCCCACGCGCTGTTCATTGTGACGTCCCCAACGGAATGTGCAGGTGCCATTGGTGCAGCCGTTACTGAAGGAGGAGCCACAGCCAAAACCAAGGAGAGCGACCAGCAACAAATCCTATAGAGGAGCCACAGCCAAAAGTAGAAGCCCCGCAGACATCCCTCAGGAGGAAGAGCTACATCCGGGAGCCGAGGTAAGGAGGAGGAGCAACAGCCGGGAGGGGAGAACCAACCGCCGCGGAGGAGGAGCTACAGCCCGGGGAGAGGAGCCGACAGCCACGACAAGAGAGACACTTGTACTGCAGGTATGGAGATTGTATATTTAGGCGCAGGCGCCATCTAGTGGCCGCTAGGAGCAGTTTTATGGCTGCTCCAGTGGTTGTGTAGGGCTCCCGGGGATTGAGGTGTTAATCAGATCTTGTAGCAGGTGCATTATATGCTGAGGGGTTTATCTGCCCCCCCCCCCAGCTGTAATATCTATATCACAATTATGTGTAGTATGTGAGGAAATCAGGTGTAATATTAGGGGGGCGCTGTGATTGGCTGCTAGAGGTAACAATGGTCTTTGTTATAGACAGTTTAGTGACGGGCGGGGGAAGTATTACATGTATGTTACTATCTATGTGCACATCTATCTGCTGTCATGTATGTAATAATAATATAGTGCAGCACTTCTACTGTAACTACAAGCACTTTCTACTCTAATTGTGGAGATTTCACTAGTAAAGTCTGAGATGCTATTAGAATATTATATTATTATCGTTATATAAGTAAATTATATATGTAAATTTCATGTGATACAAGTGGTACAATGTATGGAATATGACTTGTATGTATTACATATCAGATGGTTCAAATATTGGGGTTCAATAGGGTTTATGGAAAATGTTGTAACATGAATTAACAATATAATAATGTGCGATTATGTTATGGTCCAAATATTATCTGTGTCCTGTATTATTATTATTATTATTATTATTATTATTATTATGTGTGTGTGTATATATATATTCTGGTCTTTGTTGCTATATTTCCCTTTGGAATAACTGGGCCTTCATCCAGTATAATGTTTTCAAGATGGCGGCCATTTTCCAGAGATAACTAAAATATACTCCCCCCCCCCCCCCCCATAACTTGCTGGGGCTGCTGTGCCCTCTGCACTGGGGTATTGTCTTGATGCTGCCAGAGATCTATTGTATAATATATTATATGATCTGGAGTTTGCATTACTCCTGGATGCCAGGTATGAGGATGTAATATAAATTGTCTGGAGGACGGTGTGACGTTTGCTGCTCCTGTCATTATAATTTACTTTCTTATTGATGATTTGTCGTAGGGTCTGTATTTTAAAGGGGTTGTCCACTTTCAGCAAATAATTGATATCGTTTGTGTAAGGAAAAATGTTTCAATATTCCTTTGTACTAATAACATTGACAGTAATTTTAGTAAACGCATGGATTGTGTCAGAATGCGCATGTACCTCGGCCTCTTTTTGGCGCATGTGTTTGCAGTGCACTACATAGAGCTGTGTAATGTACCATGTGCCAGGGGTAAGTGGACCTGCTTGGCTGTAGGTTATCCAGAAGGGAATTGCCCACAACCAAGACAGTTATCACCTGTAAGAAAAAACGGAGCAATCTGCATGCGCCTGGCGTCTGTTTATCTCAGGTTCTCATGGACTGTTGTCATAGTGATCTGTGACAGAAGGTTCCGGTACTAACACACCGGCCCAGATGTATTACTCCTCCTGCCCCAGTATTCTGGCCTAGTTTACACGTAAATACATAAATTGCGTGCACGTGTATTTATAAAGCGTTTCCGCCAGTATCCTGTCACCACTGCGCTACGATATTTCTGCCATAATTTTAGCGCATGCCCATTAAACTGAGTGCACCAGAAAAAACTATTTTACTTTTCTTTGTGAGGCCTGGAATCTGTTATATTCACCAAAAAAAAAATGGTGGCCACTCCCAGAGCAGTACCGGGGGATCCGGCGCCAGATTAATGAGGACCCGCCACCAGTTGTGATGGATCTGGCGCCCCCTGCACACGCCACAGACAAACTGCACATAGTACAGACTGCACCAGTTATATGCATTCATGGTGCTGTATTCTGGTTATCAGCACTTTTTATTTTTGTTTTCATGCTTGTTTAACCCTTTCCGTACCCTGATGTAATGTTACGTGATAAGGTTCGGGTAGTTACCGCACCATGATGTACAGTTACGTCATGGTGCTGAGCCCGGGTCATCACCACAGAAACCCGGCAGTAACTATCGCGATTCTGGCTGTTTAACCCTATAGTGGCTGCGATCATGGTGACTGCGGTGTCCATGGGGTATTACCGGGACAATCCGCACCCTTTGTGCAGGGCACGGCGGTGACTATTGTCGCTATGGCAGCCCTCAGGCCTGATGAAGGCTTTCAGCATGATATAAAAGTGCTGCTGTCCATAGGATGACTATGTCATATGCTGCAATATATTATCATAGCAAAGAATCTTTAAAAACATTACATTTGGCTGTAACACATGCATCTTCAGCACATCAGAACAGCTAAAAGGAGATTTGCCTAATTACATAACTGTTAACATTGCGTTTACAAAACACAATGCTAACACAATGCTAACACATGCAGCAACACAAAGTAAACACATTTGTTTGTTAATGCTTGTGTTTGTTAACACTATGTTAACAAACACATTAACACGTGTAATATTGCGTTAACACAGGCACTTTGTAAACCAATGTTAACAGCGATGTAATCTTAAAAGGATAGATTTCTCTTGGGACTGCCCTTGTAAGCGCAGAAGTCACTAATCTGGGGCACAGGCATTACCCCTAGGGATTACTAGGGATTACATGCTGCATATCTGCCTGTGTTATCTCTAGCCATAATTCAACCTTATTCACCAACTGGTAATAAGAAAGTTTGGGGTAAGACTGTTTACATTATTTATTGGACATTGGGGCACATTTACTAAGCACTATGCACATTTACACATTTACTATGCACCAGTTTTTTTCAGACTTTGCCGGTTAGTTGAGGTGTAACTGCTTGTACATGTATCTAAGAAGTGCCTGCACGAAACCGTTTTGTGGCGCGGCTGCACTATGCTTCACGCGACACAAATTTCTGCATTGCAGGGGGCGTTCCGGTGCTCAGTCGCGCTGTGCGCCTCATTTTTCATGCAGTATCCAACAGAATTTTGTTCCACGCTCTATGCTAAAGATTGACCAAAAAAAATAAAAAGTTTGCTATCTGTTAGGCTATATAAACACTGCCGTTGGCCGCCGTACCGTAGCACAGCGGACACATGGCAGCGGGCGGGGTAGGCGCACAGCGCCATAACCCGGGGAAAAAAAGGAAATGTCTTATCTTTTTCCCGGGTATGGAGCGGTACGGTACTGCACGTGTGTAGAGCGCCGTGCGCCCATTGCCATCTATGTATACGTCCCCCTTGTGGCAGTGTGAATATAGCCTTAGGGAGAAGAAAATTGCCAAGACTCTTTGGGTGCCAAAGAAGACAGGCATTTAATGGACAAGGAGGACCCTGGCGTTTTGTGCAACCATTGGATCATGAGATGAGTCTTTGAGCGCTCTGGATACCCAAAGGCAGACGGTCAGGAGTTCTGGAACATCAGATGGTTTAAAGGTAGGCAGATATATTCTTTAAACAATATTTATGCCCATTGCTTTTTTCTCTTGCATCATCAATGTGATCCAGAAATGGAAGACGCGTCATTTATTCTTTACTGGATCACAACATTTGACCTGATGCCAGGGAAACAAAGGGCTATCGTTTATTTTTGTTTTTCGATTGTCGCTTTTTTTGAACCATCAGGCGGACTTTGGAGAGGATACGGCCAGCTGTAAGGGGACGGAGGAGGCTGGATGTTTTTAACATCATGTGTGCAATCTATGAAGGTTGCACACTTGATGTTAAATTAATTTTTTAAAGCCTGATGGTCCAAAATATCTACTGCTTAGTGACCCTTTGTGTCGCGGTCACACAGACTTTCGTATTGGCGTTGCACACCAGTTTCTTGCTCTTGCTGTGAGCAAGAAACAGGTCATATCTCTAAGGAAGAAGAAAATTGCCAAGACTCTTTGGGTGCCAAAGAAGACAGGCACTTAATGGACAAAGAGGACCCTGGCGTTTTGTGCAACCATTGGATCGTGGGATGAGTCTTTGAGCGCTCTTGATGACCCAAAGCAGACGGTCAGGAGTTCTGGAACATCAGATGGTTTAAAGGTAGGCAGATATATTCTTTAAACCATATTTAAACCCATTGATTTTCCTTTGCATCATCAATGTGGTCCAGAAATGGAAGACATGTGTCATGTATTCTTTACTGGATCACAACATTTGACCTGATGCCAGGGAAACAAAGGGCTATGGTTTATTTTTGTTTTTCGATTGTCGCTTTTTTTGAACCATCAGGCGGACTTTGGAGAGGATACGGCCAGCTGTAAGGGGATGGAGGAGGCTGGATGTTTTTAACATCATGTGTGCAATCTATGAAGGTTGCACACTTGATGTTAAATTATTTTTTTAAAGCCTGATGGTCCAAAATATCTACTGCTTAGTGACCCTTTGTGTTGCGGTCACACAGACTTTCGTATTGGCGTTGCACACCAGTTTCTTGCTCTTGCTGTGAGCAAGAAACAGGTCATATCTCTAAGGAAGAAGAAAATTGCCAAGAGTCTTTGGGTGCCAAAGAAGACAGGCACTTAATGGACAAGGAGGACCCTGGCGTTTTGTGCAACCATTGGATCATGAGATGAGTCTTTGAGCGCTCTGGATGACCCAAAGGCAGACGGTCAGGAGTTCTGGAACATCAGATGGTTTAAAGGTAGGCAGATAAATTCTTTAAACAATATTTATGCCCATTGCTTTTTTCTCTTGCATCATCAATGTGATCCAGAAATGGAAGACGCGTCATTTATTCTTTACTGGATCACAACATTTGACCTGATGCCAGGGAAACAAAGGGCTATCGTTTATTTTTGTTTTTCGATTGTCGCTTTTTTTGAACCATCAGGCGGACTTTGGAGAGGATACGGCCAGCTTTAAGGGGACGGAGGAGGCTGGATGTTTTTAACATCATGTGTGCAATCTATAAAGGTTGCACATATGATGTTAAATTAATTTTTTAAAGCCTGATGGTCCAAAATATCCACTGCTTGTGACCCTTTGTGTTGCGGTCACAGAGACTTTTTGTATTGGCGTTGCACACCAGTTTCTTGCTCTTGCTGTGAGCAAGAAACAGGTCATATCTCTAAGGAAGAAGAAAATTGCCAAGACTCTTTGGGTGCCAAAGAAGACAGACACTTAATGGACAAGGAGGACCCTGGCGTTTTGTGCAACCATTGGATCGTGGGATGAGTCTTTGAGCGCTCTGGATGACCCAAAAGCAGACGGTCAGGAGTTCTGGAACATCAGATGGTTTAAAGGTAGGCAGATATATTCTTTAAACCATATTTAAGCCCATTGCTTTTCCTTTGCATCATCAGTGTGGTCCAGAAATGGAAGACATGGGTCATTTATTCTTTACTGGATCACAATATTTGACCTGATGCCAGGGAAACAAAGGGCTATCGTTTATTTTTGTTTTTCGATTGTCGCTTTTTTTGAACCATCAGGCGGACTTTGGAGAGGATACGGCCAGCTGTAAGGGGACGGAGGAGGCTGGATGTTTTTAACATCATGTGTGCAATCTATGAAGAATGCACACTTGATGTTAAATTATTTTTTTAAAGCCTGATGGTCCAAAATATCTACTGCTTAGTGACCCTTTATGTCGCGGTCACACAGACTTTCGTATTGGCGTTGCACACCAGTTTCTTGCTCTTGCTGTGAGCAAGAAACAGGTCATATCTCTAAGGAAGAAGAAATTTGCCAAGACTCTTTGAGTGCCAAAGAAGACAGGCACTTAATGGACAAGGAGGACCCTGGCGTTTTTGTGCAACCATTGGATCGTGGGAGGAGTCTTTGAGCGCTCTTGATGACCCAAAGGCAGACGGTCAGGAGTTCTGGAACATCAGATGGTTTAAAGGTAGGCAGATATATTCTTTAAACCATATTTAAGCCCATTGCTTTTCCTTTGCATCATCAATGTGGTCCAGAAATGGAAGACATGTGTCATTTATTCTTTACTGGATCACAACATTTGACCTGATGCCAGGGAAACAAAGGGCTATCGTTTATTTTTGTTATTCGATTGTCGCTTCTTTTGAACCATCAGGCGAACTTTGGAGAGGATACGGCCAGCTGTAAGGGGACGGAGGAGGCTGGATGTTTTTAACATCATGTGTGCAATCTATGAAGGTTGCACACTTGATGTTAAATTATTTTTTTAAAGCCTGATGGTCCAAAATATCTACTGCTTAGTGACTCTTTGTGTTGCGGTCACACAGACTTTCGTATTGGCGTTGCACACCAGTTTCTTGCTCTTGCTGTGAGCAAGAAACAGGTCATATCTCTAAGGAAGAAGAAAATTGCCAAGACTCTTTGGGTGCCAAAGAAGACAGGCACTTAATGGACAAGGAGGACCCTGGCGTTTTGTGCAACCATTGGATCATGGGATGAGTCTTTGAGCGCTCTGGATGACCCAAAGGCAGACGGTCAGGAGTTCTGGAACATCAGATGGTTTAAAGGTAAGCAGATAAATTCTTTAAACAATATTTATGCCCATTGTTTTTTCTCTTGCATCATCAATGTGATCCAGAAATGGAAGACGCGTCATTTATTCTTTACTGGATCACAACATTTGACCTGATGCCAGGGAAACAAAGGGCTATTGTTTATTTTTGTTTTTCGATTGTCGCTTTTTTTGAACCATCAGGCGGACTTTGGAGAGGATACGGACAGCTGTAAGGGGACGGAGGAGGCTGGATGTTTTTAACATCATGTGTGCAATCTATAAAGGTTGCATATATGATGTTAAATTAATTTTTTAAAGCCTGATGGTCCAAAATATCTACTGCTTAGTGACCCTTTGTGTCAAGGTCACACAGACTTTTCGTATTGGCGTTGCACACCAGTTTCTTGCTCTTGCTGTGAGCAAGAAACAGCTCATATCTCTAAGGAAGAAGAAAATTGCCAAGAGTCTTTGGGTGCCAAAGAAGACAGGCACTTAATGGACAAGGAGGACCCTGGCGTTTTGTGCAACCATTGGATCGTGGGATGAGTCTTTGAGCGCTCTGGATGACCCAAAAGCAGACGGTCAGGAGTTCTGGAACATCAGATGGTTTAAAGGTAGGCAGATATATTCTTTAAACCATATTTAAGCCCATTGATTTTCCTTTGCATCATCAATGTGGTCCAGAAATGGAAGACATGTGTCATTTATTCTTTACTGGATCACAATATTTGACCTGATGCCAGGGAAACAAAGGGCTATCGTTTATTTTTGTTTTTCGATTGTCGCTTTTTTTGAACCATCAGGCGGACTTTGGAGAGGATACGGCCAGCTGTAAGGGGACGGAGGAGGCTGGATGTTTTTAACATCATGTGTGCAATCTATGAAGGTTGCACACTTGATGTTAAATTATTTTTTTAAAGCCTGATGGTCCAAAATATCTACTGCTTAGTGACCCTTTGAGTCGCTGTCACACTGACTTTCGTATTGGCGTTGCACACCAGTTTCTTGCTCTTGCTGTGAGCAAGAAACAGGTCATATCTCTAAGGAAGAAGAAAATTGCCAAGAGTCTTTGGGTGCCAAAGAAGACAGGCACTTAATGGACAAGGAGGACCCTGGCGTTTTGTGCAACCATTGGATCATGAGATGAGTCTTTGAGCGCTCTGGATGACCCAAAGGCAGACGGTCAGGAGTTCTGGAACATCAGATGGTTTAAAGGTAGGCAGATATATTCTTTAAACCATATTTAAGCCCATTGCTTTTCCTTTGCATCATCAATGTGGTCCAGAAATGGAAGACATGTGTCATTTATTCTTTACTGGATCACAATATTTGACCTGATGCCAGGGAAACAAAGGGCTATCGTTTATTTTTGTTTTTCGATTGTCGCTTTTTTTGAACCATCAGGCGGACTTTGGAGAGGATACGGCCAGCTGTAAGGGGACGGAGGAGGCTGGATGTTTTTAACATCATGTGTGCAATCTATGAAGGTTGCACACTTGATGTTAAATTATTTTTTTAAAGCCTGATGGTGCAAAATATCTACTGCTTAGTGACCCTTTGTGTCGCGGTCACACAGACTTTCGTATTGGCGTTGCACACCAGTTTCTTGCTCTTGCCGTGAGCAAGAAACAGGCCATATCTCTAAAGAAGAAGAAATTTGCCAAGACTCTTTGGGTGCCAAAGAAGACAGGCACTTAATGGACAAGGAGGACCCTGGCGTTTTGTGCAACCATTGGATCGTGGGATGAGTCTTTGAGCGCTCTTGATGACCCAAAGCTGACGGTCAGGAGTTCTGGAACATCAGATGGTTTAAAGGTAGGCAGATATATTCTTTAAACAATATTTATGCCCATTGCTTTTTTCTATTGCATCATCAATGTGATCCAGAAATGGAAGACGCGTCATTTATTCTTTACTGGATCACAACATTTGACCTGATGCCAGGGAAACAAAGGGCTATCGTTTATTTTTGTTTTTCGATTGTCGCTTTTTTTGAACCATCAGGCGGACTTTGGAGAGGATATGGCCAGCTTTAAGGGGACGGAGGAGGCTGGATGTTTTTAACATCATGTGTGCAATCTATAAAGGTTGCACATATGATGTTAAATTAATTTTTTAAAGCCTGATGGTCCAAAATATCTACTGCTTGTGACCCTTTGTGTCACGGTCACAGAGACTTTTCGTATTGGCGTTGCACACCAGTTTCTTGCTCTTGCTGTGAGCAAGAAACAGGTCCTATCTCTTAGGAAGAAGAAAAGTGCCAAGACTCTTTGGGTGCCAAAGAAGACAGGCACTTAATGGACAAGGAGGACCCTGGCGTTTTGTGCAACCATTGGATCATGGGATGAGTCTTTGAGCGCTCTGGATGACCCAAAGGCAGACGGTCAGGAGTTCTGGAACATCAGATGGTTTAAAGGTAGGCAGATATATTCTTTAAACCATATTTAAGCCCATTGCTTTTCCTTTGCATCATCAATGTGGTCCAGAAATGGAAGACATGTGTCATTTATTCTTTACTGGATCACAACATTTGACCTGATGCCAGGGAAACAAAGGGCTATCGTTTATTTTTGTTTTTCGATTGTCGCTTTTTTTGAACCATCAGGCGGACTTTGGAGAGGATACGGACAGCTGTAAGGGGACGGAGGAGGCTGGATGTTTTTAACATCATGTGTGCAATCTATAAAGGTTGCATATATGATGTTAAATTAATTTTTTAAAGCCTGATGGTCCAAAATATCTACTGCTTAGTGACCCTTTGTGTCAAGGTCACAGAGACTTTTCGTATTGGCGTTGCACACCAGTTTCTTGCTCTTGCTGTGAGCAAGAAACAGGTCATATCTCTAAGGAAGAAGAAAATTTCCAAGACTCTTTGGGTGCCAAAGAAGACAGGCACTTAATGGACAAGGAGGACCCTGGCGTTTTGTGCAACCATTGGATCGGGGGATGAGTCTTTGAGCGCTCTGGATGACCCAAAGGCAGACGGTCAGGAGTTCTGGAACATCAGATGGTTTAAAGGTAGGCAGATATATTCTTTAAACCATATTTAAGCCCATTGCTTTTCCTTTGCATCATCAATGTGGTCCAGAAATGGAAGACATGTGTCATTTATTCTTTACTGGATCACAATATTTGACCTGATGCCTGGGAAACAAAGGGCTATCGTTTATTTTTGTTTTTCGATTGTCGCTTTTTTTGAACCATCAGGCGGACTTTGGAGAGAATACGGCCAGCTGTAAGGGGACGGAGGAGGCTGGATGTTTTTAACATCATGTGTGCAATCTATGAAGGTTGCACACTTGATGTTAAATTAATTTTTTAAAGCCTGATGGTCCAAAATATCTACTGCTTAGTGACCCTTTGTGTCAAGGTCACAGAGACTTTTCGTATTGGCGTTGCACACCAGTTTCTTGCTCTTGCTGTGAGCAAGAAACAGGTCATATCTCTAAGGAAGAAGAAAATTGCCAAGACTCTTTGGGTGCCAAAGAAGACAGGCACTTAATGCACAAGGAGGACCCTGGCGTTTTGTGCAACCATTGGATCGTGGGATGAGTCTTTGAGCGCTCTGGATGACCCAAAGGCAGACGGTCAGGAGTTCTGGAACATCAGATGGTTTAAAGGTAGGCAGATATATTCTTTAAACCATATTTAAGCCCATTGCTTTTCCTTTGCATCATCAATGTGGTCCAGAAATGGAAGACATGTGTCATTTATTCTTTACTGGATCACAACATTTGACCTGATGCCAGGGAAACAAAGGGCTATCGTTTATTTTTGTTTTTCGATTGTCGCTTTTTTTGAACCATCAGGCAGACTTTGGAGAGGATACGGACAGCTGTAAGGGGACGGAGGAGGCTGGATGTTTTTAACATCATGTGTGCAATCTATAAAGGTTGCATATATGATGTTAAATTAATTTTTTAAAGCCTGATGGTCCAAAATATCTACTGCTTAGTGACCCTTTGTGTCAAGGTCACAGAGACTTTTCGTATTGGCGTTGCACACCAGTTTCTTGCTCTTGCTGTGAGCAAGAAACAGGTCATATCTCTAAGGAAGAAGAAAATTTCCAAGACTCTTTGGGTGCCAAAGAAGACAGGCACTTAATGGACAAGGAGGACCCTGGCGTTTTGTGCAACCATTGGATCGGGGGATGAGTCTTTGAGCGCTCTGGATGACCCAAAGGCAGACGGTCAGGATTTCTGGAACATCAGATGGTTTAAAGGTAGGCAGATATATTCTTTAAACCATATTTAAGCCCATTGCTTTTCCTTTGCATCATCAATGTGGTCCAGAAATGGAAGACATGTGTCATTTATTCTTTACTGGATCACAATATTTGACCTGATGCCTGGGAAACAAAGGGCTATCGTTTATTTTTGTTTTTCGATTGTCGCTTTTTTTGAACCATCAGGCGGACTTTGGAGAGGATACGGCCAGCTGTAAGGGGACGGAAGGGGCTGGATGTTTTTAACATCATGTATGCAATCTATGAAGGTTCCACACTTGACGTTAAATTATTTTTTAACTCCTGATGGTCCAAAATATCTACTGCTTAGTGACCCTTTGTGTCGCGGTCACAGAGACTCTTCGTATTGGCGTTGCACACCAGTTTCTTGCTCTTGCTGTGAGCAAGAAACAGGTCATATCTCTAAGGAAGAAGAAAATTGCCAAGACTCTTTGGGTGCCAAAGGAGACCGGCACTTAATGGACAAGGAGGACCCTGGCGTTTTGTGCAACCATTGGATCGTGGGATGAGTCTTTGAGCGCTCTGGATGACCCAAAAGCAGACGGTCAGGAGTTCTGGAACATCAGATGGTTTAAAGGTAGGCAGATATATTCTTTAAACCATATTTAAGCCCATTGCTTTTCCTTTGCATTGCGGTCTAGAAATGGAAGACATGTGTCATTTATTCTTTACTGGATCACAATATTTGACCTGATGCCAGGGAAACAAAGGGCTATCGTTTATTTTTGTTTTTCGATTGTCGCTTTTTTTGAACCATCAGGCGGGCTTTGGAGAGGATACGGCCAGCTGTAAGGGGACGGAGGAGGCTGGATGTTTTTAACATCATGTGTGCAATCTATGAAGGTTGCACACTTGATGTTAAATTATTTTTTTAAAGCCTGATGGTCCAAAATATCTACTGCTTAGTGACCCTTTGTGTTGCGGTCACACAGACTTTCGTATTGGCGTTGCACACCAGTTTCTTGCTCTTGCTGTGAGCAAGAAACAGGTTATATCTCTAAGGAAGAAGAAATTTGCCAAGACTCTTTGGGTGCCAAAGAAGACAGGCACTTAATGGACAAGGAGGACCCTGGCGTTTTGTGCAACCATTGGATCGTGGGATGAGTCTTTGAGCGCTCTGGATGACCCAAAAGCAGACGGTCAGGAGTTCTGGAACATCAGATGGTTTAAAGGTAGGCAGATATATTCTTTAAACCATATTTATGCCCATTGCTTTTTTCCCTTGCATCATCAATGTGATCCAGAAATGGAAGACGCGTCATTTATTCTTTACTGGATCACAACATTTGACCTGATGCCAGGGAAACAAAGGGCTATCGTTTATTTTTGTTTTTCGATTGTCGCTTTTTTTGAACCATCAGGCGGACTTTGGAGAGGATACGGCCAGCTGTAAGGGGACGGAGGAGGCTGGATGTTTTTAACATCATGTGTGCAATCTATGAAGGTTGCACACTTGATGTTAAATTATTTTTTTAAAGCCTGATGGTCCAAAATATCTACTGCTTAGTGACCCTTTGAGTCGCGGTCACACTGACTTTCGTATTGGCGTTGCACACCAGTTTCTTGCTCTTGCTGTGAGCAAGAAACAGGTCATATCTCTAAGGAAGAAGAAACTTGCCAAGACTCTTTGGGTGCCAAAGAAGACAGGCACTTAATGGACAAGGAGGACCCTGGCGTTTTGTGCAACCATTGGATCGTGGGATGAGTCTTTGAGCGCTCTGGATGACCCAAAGGCAGACGGTCAGGAGTTCTGGAACATCAGATGGTTTAAAGGTAGGCAGATATATTCTTTAAACCATATTTAAGCCCATTGCTTTTCCTTTGCATCATCAATGTGGTCCAGAAATGGAAGACATGTGTCATTTATTCTTTACTGGATCACAACATTTGACCTGATGCCAGGGAAACAAAGGGCTATCGTTTATTTTTGTTTTTCGATTGTCGCTTTTTTTGAACCATCAGGCGGACTTTGGAGAGGATACGGCCAGCTGTAAGGGGAAGGAGGAGGCTGGATGTTTTTAACATTATGTGTGCAATCTATAAAGGTTGCACATATGATGTTAAATTAATTTTTTAAAGCCTGATGGTCCAAAATATCTACTGCTTGTGACCCTTTGTGTCGCGGTCACAGAGACTTTTCGTATTGACGTTGCATACCAGTTTCTTGCTCTTGCTGTGAGCAAGAAACAGGTCCTATCTCTTAGGAAGAAGAAAAGTGCCAAGACTCTTTGGGTGCCAAAGAAGACCGGCACTTAATGGACAAGGAGGACCCTGGCGTTTTGTGCAACCATTGGATCGTGGGATGAGTCTTTGAGCGCTCTTGATGACCCAAAAGCAGACGGTCAGGAGTTCTGGAACATCAGATGGTTTAAAGGTAGGCAGATATATTCTTTAAACCATATTTAAGCCCATTGCTTTTCCTTTGCATCATCAATGTGGTCCAGAAATGGAAGACATGGGTCATTTATTCTTTACTGGATCACAATATTTTACCTGATGCCAGGGAAACAAAGGGCTATCGTTTATTTTTGTTTTTCGATTGTCGCTCTTTTTGAACCATCAGGCGAACTTTGGAGAGGATACGGCCAGCTGTAAGGGGACGGAGGAGGCTGGATGTTTTTAACATCATGTGTGCAATCTATGAAGGTTGCACACTTGATGTTAAATTATTTTTTTAAAGCCTGATGGTCCAAAATATCTACTGCTTAGTGACCCTTTGTGTTGCGGTCACACAGACTTTCGTATTGGCGTTGCACACCAGTTTCTTGCTCTTGCTGTGAGCAAGAAACAGGTCATATCTCTAAGGAGGAAGAAATTTGCCAAGACTCTTTGGGTGCCAAAGAAGACAGGCACTTAATGGACAAGGAGGACCCTGGCGTTTTGTGCAACCATTGGATCGTGGGAGGAGTCTTTGAGCGCTCTTGATGACCCAAAGGCAGACGGTCAGGAGTTCTGGAACATCAGATGGTTTAAAGGTAGGCAGATATATTCTTTAAACCATATTTAAGCCCATTGCTTTTCCTTTGCATCATCAATGTGGTCCAGAAATGGAAGACATGTGTCATTTATTCTTTACTGGATCACAACATTTGACCTGATGCCAGGGAAACAAAGGGCTATCGTTTATTTTTGTTTTTCGATTGTCGCTTTTTTTAAACCATCAGGCGGACTTTGGGGAGGATACGGCCAGCTGTAAGGGGACGGAGGAGGCTGGATGTTTTTAACATCATGTGTGCAATCTATGAAGGTTGCACACTTGATGTTAAATTATTTTTTTAAAGCCTGATGGTCCAAAATATCTACTGCTTAGTGACCCTTTGTGTTGTGGTCACACAGACTTTCGTATTGGCGTTGCACACCAGTTTCTTGCTCTTGCTGTGAGCAAGAAACAGGTCATATCTCTAAGGAAGAAGAAAATTGCCAAGACTCTTTGGATGCCAAAGAAGACAGGCACTTAATGGACAAGGAGGACCCTGGCGTTTTGTGCAACCATTGGATCATGGGATGAGTCTTTGAGCACTCTGGATGACCCAAAGGCAGACGGTCAGGAGTTCTGGAACATCAGATGGTTTAAAGGTAGGCAGATATATTCTTTAAACAATATTTATGCCCATTGCTTTTTTCTCTTGCATCATCAATGTGATCCAGAAATGGAAGACGCGTCATTTATTCTTTACTGGATCACAACATTTGACCTGATGCCAGGGAAACAAAGGGCTATCGTTTATTTTTGTTTTTCGATTGTCGCTTTTTATGAACCATCAGGCCGACTTTGGAGAGGATACGGCCAGCTGTAAGGGGACGGAGAAGGCTGGATGTTTTTAACATCATGTGTGCAATCTATGAATGTTCCACACTTGATGTTAAATTATTTTTTTAAGTCCTGATGGTCCAAAATATCTACTGCTTAGTGACCCTTTGTGTCGCGGTCACAGAGACTTTTCGTATTGGCGTTGCACACCAGTTTCTTGCTCTTGCTGTGAGCAAGAAATAGGTCATATCTCTTAGGAAGAAGAAAATTTCCAAGACTCTTTGGGTGCCAAAGAAGACCGGCACTTAATGGACAAGGAGGATCCTGGCATTTTGTGCAACCATTGGATTGTGGGATGAGTCTTTGAGCGCTCTGGATGACCAAGAGGCAGACGGTCAGGAGTTCTGGAACATCAGATGGTTTAAAGGTAGGCAGATAAATTCTTTAAACAATATTTATGCCCATTGCTTTTTTCTCTTGCATCATCAATGTGATCCACAAATGGAAGACGTGTCATTTATTCTTTAATGGATCACAACATTTGACCTGATGCCAGGGAAACAAAAGGCTATCGTTTATTTTTGTTTTTCGATTGTCGCTTTTTTTGAACCATCAGGCGGACTTTGGAGAGGATACGGCCAGCTGTAAGGGGACGGAGGAGGCTGGATGTTTTTAACATAATGTGTGCAATCTATGAAGGTTGCACACTTGATGTTAAGTTATTTTTTTAAAGCCTGATGGTCCAAAATATCTACTGCTTAGTGACCCTTTGTGTTGCGGTCACACAGACTTTCGTATTGGCGTTGCACACCAGTTTCTTGCTCTTGCTGTGAGCAAGAAACAGGTCATATCCCTAAGGAAGAAGAAATTTGCCAAGACTCTTTGGGTGCCAAAGAAGACAGGCACTTAATGGACAAGGAGGACCCTGGCGTTTTGTGCAACCATTGGATCATGGGATGAGTCTTTGAGCGCTCTGGATGACCCAAAGGCAGAAGGTCAGGAGTTCTGGAACATCAGATAGTTTAAAGGTAGGCAGATAAATTCTTTAAACAATATTTATGCCCATTGCTTTTTTCTCTTGCATCATCAATGTGATCCACAAATAGAAGACGTGTCATTTATTCTTTACTGGATCACAACATTTGACCTGATGCCAGGGAAACAAAGGGCTATCGTTTATTTTTGTTTTTCGATTGTCTCTTTTTTTGAACCATCAGGCGGACTTTGGAGAGGATACGGCCAGCTGTAAGGGGACGGAGGAGGCTGGATGTTTTTAACATTATGTGTGCAATCTATAAAGGTTGCACATATGATGTTAAATTAATTTTTTAAAGCCTGATGGTCCAAAATATCTACTGCTTGTGACCCTTTGTGTCGCGGTCACAGAGACTTTTCGTATTGACGTTGCACACCAGTTTCTTGCTCTTGCTGTGAGCAAGAAACAGGTCCTATCTCTTAGGAAGAAGAAAAGTGCCAAGACTCTTTGGGTGCCAAAGAAGACAGGCACTTAATGGACAAGGAGGACCCTGGCGTTTTGTGCAACCATTGGATCATGGGATGAGTCTTTGAGCGCTCTGGATGACCCAAAGGCAGACGGTCAGGAGTTCTGGAACATCAGATGGTTTAAAGGTAAGCAGATATATTCTTTAAACCATATTTAGCCCATTGCTTTTCCTTTGCATCATCAATGTGGTCCAGAAATGGAAGACATGTGTCATGTATTCTTTACTGGATCACAACATTTGACCTGATGCCAGGGAAACAAAGGGCTATCGTTTATTTTTGTTTTTCGATTGTCGCTTTTATTGAACCGTCAGGCGGACTTTGGAGAGGATACGGCCAGCTGTAAGGGGACGGAGGAGGCTGGATGTTTTTAACATCATGTGTGCAATCTATGAAGGTTGCACACTTGATGTTAAATTATTTTTTTAAAGCCTGATGGTCCAAAATATCTACTGCTTAGTGACCCTTTGTGTTGCGGTCACACAGACTTTCGTATTGGCGTTGCACACCAGTTTCTTGCTCTTGCTGTGAGCAAGAAACAGGTCATATCTCTAAGGAGGAAGAAATTTGCCAAGACTCTTTGGGTGCCAAAGAAGACAGGCACTTAATGGACAAGGAGGACCCTGGCGTTTTGTGCAACCTTTGGATCGTTGAATGAGTCTTTGAGCGCTCTTGATGACCCAAAGCAGACGGTCAGGAGTTCTGGAACATCAGATGGTTTAAAGGTAGGCAGATATATTCTTTAAACCATATTTAAGCCCATTGCTTTTCCTTTGCATCATCAATGTGGTCCAGAAATGGAAGACATGTGTCATTTATTCTTTACTGGATCACAACATTTGACCTGATGCCAGGGAAACAAAGGGCTATCGTTTATTTTCGTTTTTCGATTGTCGCTTTTTTTGAACCATCAGGCGGACTTTGGAGAGGATACGGCCAGCTGTAAGGGGACGGAGGAGGCTGGATGTTTTTAACATCAAGTGTGCAATCTATGAAGGTTGCATATATGATGTTAAATTATTTTTTTAAAGCCTGATGGTCCAAAATATCTACTGCTTGTGACCCTTTGTGTCAAGGTCACAGAGACTTTTCGTATTGGCATTGCACACCAGTTTCTTGCTCTTGCTGTGAGCAAGAAACAGGTCATATCTCTAAGGAAGAAGAAAATTGCCAAGACTCTTTGGGTGCCAAAGAAGACAGGCACTTAATGGACAAGGAGGACCCTGGCGTTTTGTGCAACCATTGGATCGTGGGATGAGTCTTTGAGCGCTCTGGATGACCCAAAAGCAGACGGTCAGGAGTTCTGGAACATCAGATGGTTTAAAGGTAGGCAGATATATTCTTTAAACCATATTTAAGCCCATTGCTTTTCCTTTGCATCATCAATGTGGTCAAGAAATGGAAGACATGTGTCATTTATTCTTTACTGAATCACAATATTTGACCTGATGCCAGGGAAACAAAAGGCTATCGTTTATTTTTGTTTTTCGATTGTCGCTTTTTTTGAACCATCAGGCGGACTTTGGAGAGGATACGGCCAGCTGTAAGGGGAAGGAGGAGGCTGGATGTTTTTAACATTATGTGTGCAATCTATAAAGGTTGCACATATGATGTTAAATTAATTTTTTAAAGCCTGATGGTCCAAAATATCTACTGCTTGTGACCCTTTGTGTCGCGGTCACAGAGACTTTTCGTATTGACGTTGCACACCAGTTTCTTGCTCTTGCTGTGAGCAAGAAACAGGTCCTATCTCTTAGGAAGAAGAAAAGTGCCAAGACTCTTTGGGTGCCAAAGAAGACAGGCACTTAATGGACAAGGAGGACCCTAGCGTTTTGTGCAACCATTGGATCATGGGATGAGTCTTTGAGCGCTCTGGATGACCCAAAGGCAGACGGTCAGGAGTTCTGGAACATCAGATGGTTTAAAGGTAGGCAGAAATATTCTTTAAACCATATTTAAGCCCATTGCTTTTCCTTTGCATCATCAATGTGGTCCAGAAATGGAAGACATGTGTCATTTATTCTTTACTGGATCACAACATTTGACCTGATGCCAGGGAAACAAAGGGCTATCGTTTATTTTTGTTTTTCGATTGTCGCTTTTTTTGAACCATCAGGCGGACTTTGGAGAGGATACGGCCAGCTGTAAGGGGACGGAGGAGGCTGGATGTTTTTAACATCATGTGTGCAATCTATGAAGGTTGCACACTTGATGTTAAATTATTTTTTTAAAGCCTGATGGTCCAAAATATCTCCTGCTTAGTGACCCTTTGTGTCGCGGTCACACAGACTTTCGTATTGGCGTTGCACACCAGTTTCTTGCTCTTGCTGTGAGCAAGAAACAGGTCATATCTCTAAGGAAGAAGAAAATTGCCAAGACTCTTTGGGTGCCAAAGAAGACAGGCACTTAATGGACAAGGAGGACCCTGGCGTTTTGTGCAACCATTGGATCGGGGGATGAGTCTTTGAGCGCTCTGGATGACCCAAAGGCAGAAGGTCAGGAGTTCTAGAACATCAGATGGTTTAAAGTTAGGCAGATATATTCTTTAAACCATATTTAAGCCCATTGCTTTTCCTTTGCATCATCAATGTGGTCCAGAAATGGAAGACATGTGTCATTTATTCTTTACTGGATCACAACATTTGACCTGATGCCAGGGAAACAAAGGGCTATCGTTGATTTTTGTTTTTCGATTGTCGCTTTTTTTGAACCATCAGGCGAACTTTGGAGAGGATACGGCCAGCTGTAAGGGGACGGAGGAGGCTGGATGTTTTTAACATCATGTGTGCAATCTATGAAGGTTGCACACTTGATGTTAAATTATTTTTTTAAAGCCTGATGGTCCAAAATATCTCCTGCTTAGTGACCCTTTGTGTCGCGGTCACACAGACTTTCGTATTGGCGTTGCACACCAGTTTCTTGCTCTTGCTGTGAGCAAGAAACAGGTCATGTCTCTAAGGAAGAAGAAAATTGCCAAGGCTGTTTGGGTGCCAAAGAAGACAGGCACTTAATGGACAAGGAGGACCCTGGCGTTTTGTGCAACCATTGGATCGTGGGATGAGTCTTTGAGCGCTCTGGATGACCCAAAAGCAGACGGTCAGGAGTTCTGGAACATCAGATGGTTTAAAGGTAGGCAGATATATTCTTTAAACCATATTTAAGCCCATTGCTTTTCCTTTGCATCATCAATGTGGTCCAGAAATTGAAGACATGTGTCATTTATTCTTTACTGGATCACAATATTTGACCTGATGCCAGGGAAAAAAGGGCTATCGTTTATTTTTGTTTTTCGATTGTCGCTTTTTTTGAACCATCAGGCGAACTTTGGAGAGGATACGGCCAGCTGTAAGGGGACGGAGGAGGCTGGATGTTTTTAACATGATGTGTGCAATCTATGAAGGTTGCACACTTGATGTTAAATTATTTTTTTAAAGCCTGATGGTCCAAAATATCTACTGCTTAGTGACCCTTTGTGTCGCAGTCACACAGACTTTCGTATTGGCGTTGCACACCAGTTTCTTGCTCTTGCTGTGAGCAAGAAACAGGTCATATCTCTAAGGAAGAAGAAAATTGCCAAGACTCTTTGGGTGCCAAAGAAGACAGGCACTTAATGGACAAGGAGGACCCTGGCGTTTTGTGCAACCATTGGATCGTGGGAGGAGTCTTTGAGCGCTCTGGATGACCCAAAGGCAGACGGTCAGGAGTTCTGGAACATCAGATGGTTTAAAGGTAGGCAGATATATTCTTTAAACAATATTTAAGCCCATTGCTTTTCCTTTGCATCATCAATGTGGTCCAGAAATGGAAGACATGTGTCATTTATTCTTTACTGGATCACAACATTTGACCTGATGCCAGGGAAACAAAGGGCTATCGTTTATTTTTGTTTTTTGATTGTCGATTTTTTTGAACCATCAGGCGGACTTTGGAGAGGATACGGCCAGCTGTAAGGGGACGGAGGAGGCTGGATGTTTTTAACATCATGTGTGCAATCTATGAAGGTTGCACACTTGATGTTAAATTATTTTTTTAAAGCCTGATGGTCCAAAATATCTACTGCTTAGTGACCCTTTGTGTTGCGGTCACACAGACTTTCGTATTGGCGTTGCACACCAGTTTCTTGCTCTTGCTGTGAGCAAGAAACAGGTCATATCTCTAAGGAAGAAGAAAATTGCCAAGACTCTTTGGGTGCCAAAGAAGACAGGCACTTAATGGACAAGGAGGACCCTGGCGTTTTGTGCAACCATTAGATCGTGGGATGAGTCTTTGAGCGCTCTTGATGACCCAAAGGCAGACGGTCAGGAGTTCTGGAACATCAGATGGTTTAAAGGTAGGCAGATATATTCTTTAAACAATATTTAAGCCCATTGCTTTTCCTTTGCATCATCAATGTGGTCCAGAAATGGAAGACATGTGTCATTTATTCTTTACTGGATCACAACATTTGACCTGATGCCAGGGAAACAAAGGGCTATCGTTTATTTTTGTTTTTTGATTGTCGATTTTTTTGAACCATCAGGCGGACTTTGGAGAGGATACGGCCAGCTGTAAGGGGACGGAGGAGGCTGGATGTTTTTAACATCATGTGTGCAATCTATGAAGGTTGCACACTTGATGTTAAATTATTTTTTTAAAGCCTGATGGTCCAAAATATCTACTGCTTAGTGACCCTTTGTGTTGCGGTCACACAGACTTTCGTATTGGCGTTGCACACCAGTTTCTTGCTCTTGCTGTGAGCAAGAAACAGGTCATATCTCTAAGGAAGAAGAAAATTGCCAAGACTCTTTGGGTGCCAAAGAAGACAGGCACTTAATGGACAAGGAGGACCCTGGCGTTTTGTGCAACCATTAGATCGTGGGATGAGTCTTTGAGCGCTCTTGATGACCCAAAGCAGACGGTCAGGAGTTCTGGAACATCAGATGGTTTAAAGGTAGGCAGATATATTCTTTAAACCATATTTAAGCCCATTGCTTTTCCTTTGCATCATCAATGTGGTCCAGAAATGGAAGACATGGGTCATTTATTCTTTACTGGATCACAATATTTGACCTGATGCCGGGGAAACAAAGGGCTATCGTTTATTTTTGTTTTTCGATTGTCGCTTTTTTTGAACCATCAGGGGGACTTTGGAGAGGATACGGCCAGCTGTAAGGGGACGGAGGAGGCTGGATGTTTTTAACATCATGTGTGCAATCTATGAAGGTTGCACACTTGATGTTAAATTATTTTTTTAAAGCCTGATGGTCCAAAATATCTACTGCTTAGTGACCCTTTGTGTTGCGGTCACACAGACTTTCGTATTGGCGTTGCACACCAGTTTCTTGCTCTTGCTGTGAGCAAGAAACAGGTCATATCTCTAAGGAAGAAGAAAATTGCCAAGACTCTTTGGGTGCCAAAGAAGACAGGCACTTAATGGACAAGGAGGACCCTGGCGTTTTGTGCAACCATTAGATCGTGGGATGAGTCTTTGAGCGCTCTTGATGACCCAAAGCAGACGGTCAGGAGTTCTGGAACATCAGATGGTTTAAAGGTAGGCAGATATATTCTTTAAACCATATTTAAGCCCATTGCTTTTCCTTTGCATCATCAATGTGGTCCAGAAATGGAAGACATGGGTCATTTATTCTTTACTGGATCACAATATTTGACCTGATGCCGGGGAAACAAAGGGCTATCGTTTATTTTTGTTTTTCGATTGTCGCTTTTTTTGAACCATCAGGGGGACTTTGGAGAGGATACGGCCAGCTGTAAGGGGACGGAGGAGGCTGGATGTTTTTAACATCATGTGTGCAATCTATGAAGGTTGCACACTTGATGTTAAATTATTTTTTTAAAGCCTGATGGTCCAAAATATCTCCTGCTTAGTGACCCTTTGTGTCGCGGTCACACAGACTTTCGTATTGGCGTTGCACACCAGTTTCTTGCTCTTGCTGTGAGCAAGAAACAGGTCATATCTCTAAGGAAGAAGAAAATTGCCAAGACTCTTTGGGTGCCAAAGAAGACAGGCACTTAATGGACAAGGAGGACCCTGGCGTTTTGTGCAACCATTGGATCGGGGGATGAGTCTTTGAGCGCTCTGGATGACCCAAAGGCAGAAGGTCAGGAGTTCTAGAACATCAGATGGTTTAAAGGTAGGCAGATATATTCTTTAAACCATATTTAAGCCCATTGCTTTTCCTTTGCATCATCAATGTGGTCCAGAAATGGAAGACATGTGTCATTTATTCTTTACTGGATCACAACATTTGACCTGATGCCAGGGAAACAAAGGGCTATCGTTTATTTTTGTTTTTTGATTGTCGATTTTTTTGAACCATCAGGCGGACTTTGGAGAGGATACGGCCAGCTGTAAGGGGACGGAGGAGGCTGGATGTTTTTAACATCATGTGTGCAATCTATGAAGGTTGCACACTTGATGTTAAATTATTTTTTTAAAGCCTGATGGTCCAAAATATCTACTGCTTAGTGACCCTTGGTGTTGCGGTCACACAGACTTTCGTATTGGCATTGCACACCAGTTTCTTGCTCTTCCTGTGAGCAAGAAACAGGTCATATCTCTAAGGAAGAAGAAAATTGCCAAGACTCTTTGGGTGCCAAAGAAGACAGGCACGAAATGGACAAGGAGGACCCTGGCATTTTGTGCAACCATTGGATCATGGGATGAGTCTTTGAGCGCTCTGGATGACCCAAAGGCAGACGGTCAGGAGTTCTGGAACATCAGATGAGTTAAAGGTAGGCAGATATATTCTTTAAACCATATTTAAGCCCATTGCTTTTCCTTTGCATCATCAATGTGGTCCAGAAATGGAAGACATGTGTCATTTATTCTTTACTGGATCACAACATTTGACCTGATGCCAGGGAAACAAAGGGCTATCGTTTATTTTTGTTTTTTGATTGTCGCTTTTTTTGAACCATCAGGCGGACTTTGGAGAGGAGACGGCCAGCTGTAAGGGGACGGAGGAGGCTGGATGTTTTTAACATCATGTGTGCAATCTATGAAGGTTGCACACTTGATGTTAAATTATTTTTTTAAAGCCTGATGGTCCAAAATATCTACTGCTTAGTGACCCTTTGAGTCGCGGTCACACTGACTTTCGTATTGGCGTTGCACACCAGTTTCTTGCTCTTGCTGTGAGCAAGAAACAGGTCATATCTCTAAGGAAGAAGAAAATTGCCAAGACTCTTTGGGTGCCAAAGAAGACAGGCACTTAATGCACAAGGAGGACCCTGGCGTTTTGTGCAACCATTGGATCGTGGGATGAGTCTTTGAGCGCTCTGGATGACCCAAAGGCAGACGGTCAGGAGTTCTGGAACATCAGATGGTTTAAAGGTAGGCAGATATATTCTTTAAACCATATTTAAGCCCATTGCTTTTCCTTTGCATTGTGGTCCAGAAATGGAAGACATGTGTCATTTATTCTTTACTGGATCACAATATTTGACCTGATGCCAGGGAAACAAAGGGCTATCGTTTATTTTTGTTTTTCGATTGTCACTTTTTTTTAATCATCAGGCGGACTTTGGAGAGGATACGGCCAGCTGTAAGGGGACGGAGGAGGCTGGATGTTTTTAACATCATGTGTGCAATCTATGAAGGTTGCACACTTGATGTTAAATTATTTTTTTAAAGCCTGATGGTCCAAAATATCTACTGCTTAGTGACCCTTTGTGTTGCGGTCACACAGACTTTCGTATTGGCGTTGCACACCAGTTTCTTGCTCTTGCTGTGAGCAAGAAACAGGTCATATCTCTAAGGAAGAAGAAAATTGCCAAGACTCTTTGGGTGCCAAAGAAGACAGGCACTTAATGGACAAGGAGGACCCTGGCGTTTTGTGCAACCATTGGATCATGGGATGAGTCTTTGAGCGCTCTGGATGACCCAAAGGCAGACGGTCAGGAGTTCTGGAACATCAGATGGTTTAAAGGTAGGCAGATATATTCTTTAAACCATATTTAAGCCCATTGCTTTTCCTTTGCATCATCAATGTGGTCCAGAAATGGAAGACATGTGTCATTTATTCTTTACTGGATCACAACATTTGACCTGATGCCAGGGAAACAAAGGGCTATCGTTTATTTTTGTTTTTCGATTGTCGCTTTTTTTGAACCATCGGGCGGACTTTGGAGAGGATACGGCCAGCTGTAAGGGGACGGAGGAGGCTGGATGTTTTTAACATCATGTGTGCAATCTATGAAGGTTGCACACTTGATGTTAAATTATTTTTTTAAAGCCTGATGGTCCAAAATATCTACTGCTTGTGACCCGTTGTGTCACGGTCACAGAGACTTTTCATATTGGCGTTGCACACCAGTTTCTTGCTCTTGCTGTGAGCAAGAAACAGGTCATATCTCTAAGGAAGAAGAAAATTGCCAAGACTCTTTGGGTGCAAAAGAAGACAGGCACGAAATGGACAAGGAGGACCCTGGCATTTTGTGCAACCATTGGATTGTGGGATGAGTCTTTGAGCGCTCTGGATGACCCAAAGGCAGACGGTCAGGAGTTCTGGAACATCAGATGGTTTAAAGGTAGGCAGATATATTCTTTAATCCATTTTTAAGCCCACAGCTTTTCCCTTGCATCATCATTGTGGTCCAGAAATGGAAGACATGTGTCATTTATTCTTTACTGGATCACAACATATGACCTGATGCCAGGGAAACAAAGGGCTATCGTTTATTTTTGTTTTTCGATTGTCGCTTTTTTTGAACCATCAGGCGAACTTTGGAGAGGATACGGCCAGCTGTAAGGGGACAGAGGAGGCTGGATGTTTTTAACATCATGTGTGCAATCTATAAAGGTTGCACATATGATGTTAAATTATTTTTTTAAAGCCTGATGGTCCAAAATATCTACTGCTTAGTGACCCTTTGAGTCGCGGTCACACTGACTTTCGTATTGGCGTTGCACACCAGTTTCTTGCTCTTGCTGTGAGCAAGAAACAGGTCATATCTCTAAGGAAGAAGAAATTTGCCAAGACTCTTTGGGTGCCAAAGAAGACAGGCACGAAATGGATAAGGAGGACCCTGGCATTTTGTGCAACCATTGGATCGTGGGATGAGTCTTTGAGCGCTCTGGATGACCCAAAGGCAGACGGTCAGGAGTTCTGGAACATCAGATGAGTTAAAGGTAGGCAGATATATTCTTTAAACCATATTTAAGCCCATTGCTTTTCCTTTGCATCATCAATGTGGTCCAGAAATGGAAGACATGTGTCATTTATTCTTTACTGGATCACAATATTTGGCCTGATGCCAGGGAAACAAAGGGCTATCGTTTATTTTTGTTTTTCGATTGTAGCTTTTTTTGAACCATCAGGCGGACTTTGGAGAGGATACGGCCAGCTGTAAGGGGATGGAGGAGGCTGGATGTTTTTAACATCATGTGTGCAATCTATGAAGGTTGCACACTTGATGTTAAATTATTTCTTTAAAGCCTGATGGTCCAAAATATCTACTGCTTAGTGACCCTTTGTGTCGCGGTCACACAGACTTTCGTATTGGCATTGCATACCAGTTTCTTGCTCTTGCTGTGAGCAAGAAACAGGTCATATCTCTAAGGAAGAAGAAATTTGCCAAGACTCTTTGGGTGCCAAAGAAGACAGGCACTTAATGGACAAGGAGGACCCTGGCGTTTTGTGCAACCATTGGATCGTGGGAGGAGTCTTTGAGCGCTCTGGATGACCCAAAGGCAGACAGTCAGGAGTTCTGGAACATCAGATGGTTTAAAGGTAGGCAGATATATTCTTTAAACCATATTTAAGCCCATTGCTTTTCCTTTGCATCATCAATGTGGTCCAGAAATGGAAGACATGTGTCATTTATTCTTTACTGGATCACAATATTTGACCTGATGCCAGGGAAACAAAGGGCTATCGTTTATTTTTGTTTTTCGATTGTCGCTTTTTTTGAACCATCAGGCGGACTTTGGAGAGGATACGGCCAGCTGTAAGGGGACGGAGGAGGCTGGATGTTTTTAACATCATGTGTGCAATCTATGAAGGTTGCACACTTGATGTTAAATTATTTTTTTAAAGCCTGATGGTCCAAAATATCTACTGCTTAGTGACCCTTTGTGTTGCGGTCACACAGACTTTCGTATTGGCGTTGCACACCAGTTTCTTGCTCTTGCTGTGAGCAAGAAACAGGTCATATCTCTAAGGAAGAAGAAAATTGCCAAGACTCTTTGGGTGCCAAAGAAGACAGGCACTTAATGCACAAGGAGTACCCTGGCGTTTTGTGCAACCATTGGATTGTGGGATGAGTCTTTGAGCGCTCTGGATGACCCAAAGGCAGACGGTCAGGATTTCTGGAACATCAGATGGTTTAAAGGTAGGCAGATATATTCTTTAATTCATTTTTAAGCCCACAGCTTTTCCCTTGCATCATCATTGTGGTCCAGAAATGGAAGACATGTGTCATTTATTCTTTACTGGATCACAACATATGACCTGATGCCAGGGAAACAAAGGGCTATCGTTTATTTTTGTTTTTCGATTGTCGCTTTTTTTGAACCATCAGGCGAACTTTGGAGAGGATACGGCCAGCTGTAAGGGGACGGAGGAGGCTGGATGTTTTTAACATCATGTGTGCAATCTATGAAGGTTGCACACTTGATGTTAAATTATTTTTTTAAAGCCTGATGGTCCAAAATATCTACTGCTTAGTGACCCTTTGAGTCGCGGTCACACTGACTTTCGTATTGGCGTTGCACACCAGTTTCTTGCTCTTGCTGTGAGCAAGAAACAGGTCATATCTCTAAGGAAGAAGAAAATTGCCAAGACTCTTTGGGTGCCAAAGAAGACAGGCACGAAATGGATAAGGAGGACCCTGGCATTTTGTGCAACCATTGGATCGTGGGATGAGTCTTTGAGCGCTCTGGATGACCCAAAGGCAGACGGTCAGGAGTTCTGGAACATCAGATGAGTTAAAGGTAGGCAGATATATTCTTTAAACCATATTTAAGCCCATTGCTTTTCCTTTGCATCATCAATGTGGTCCAGAAATGGAAGACATGTGTCATTTATTTTTTACTGGATCACAATATTTGACCTGATGCCAGGGAAACAAAGGGCTATCGTTTATTTTTGTTTTTCGATTGTCGCTTTTTTTGAACCATCAGGCGGACTTTGGAGAGGATACGGCCAGCTGTAAGGGGACGGAGGAGGCTGGATGTTTTTAACATCATGTGTGCAATCTATAAAGGTTGCACACTTGATGTTAAATTATTTTTTTAAAGCCTGATGGTCCAAAATATCTACTGCTTAGTGACCCTTTGTGTTGCGGTCACACAGACTTTCGTATTGGCGTTGCACACCAGTTTCTTGCTCTTGCTGTGAGCAAGAAACAGGTCATATCTCTAAGGAAGAAGAAAATTGCCAAGACTCTTTGGGTGCCAAAGAAGACAGGCACTTAATGGACAAGGAGGACCCTGGCGTTTTGTGCAACCATTGGATCATGGGATGAGTCTTTGAGCGCTCTGGATGACCCAAAGGCAGACGGTCAGGAGTTCTGGAACATCAGATGGTTTAAAGGTAGGCAGATATATTCTTTAAACCATATTTAAGCCCATTGCTTTTCCTTTGCATCATCAATGTGGTCCAGAAATGGAAGACATGTGTCATTTATTCTTTACTGGATCACAACATTTGACCTGATGCCAGGGAAACAAAGGGCTATCGTTTATTTTTGTTTTTCGATTGTCGCTTTTTTTGAACCATCGGGCGGACTTTGGAGAGGATACGGCCAGCTGTAAGGGGACGGAGGAGGCTGGATGTTTTTAACATCATGTGTGCAATCTATGAAGGTTGCACACTTGATGTTAAATTATTTTTTTAAAGCCTGATGGTCCAAAATATCTACTGCTTAGTGACCCTTTGTGTTGCGGTCACACAGACTTTCGTATTGGCGTTGCACACCAGTTTCTTGCTCTTGCTGTGAGCAAGAAACAGGTCATATCTCTAAGGAAGAAGAAAATTGCCAAGACTCTTTGGGTGCCAAAGAAGACAGGCACTTAATGCACAAGGAGGACCCTGGCGTTTTGTGCAACCATTGGATCGTGGGATGAGTCTTTGAGCGCTCTGGATGACCCAAAGGCAGACGGTCAGGAGTTCTGGAACATCAGATGGTTTAAAGGTAGGCAGATATATTCTTTAATCCATTTTTAAGCCCACAGCTTTTCCCTTGCATCATCATTGTGGTCCAGAAATGGAAGACATGTGTCATTTATTCTTTACTGGATCACAATATTTGACCTGATGCCAGGGAAACAAAGGGCTATCGTTTATTTTTGTTTTTCGATTGTCGCTTTTTTTGAACCATCAGGCGGATTTTGGAGAGGATACGGCCAGCTGTAAGGGGACGGAGGAGGCTGGATGTTTTTAACATCATGTGTGCAATCTATCAAGGTTGCACACTTGATGTTAAATTATTTTTTTAAAGCCTGATGGTCCAAAATATCTACTGCTTAGTGACCCTTTGTGTTGCGGTCACACAGACTTTCGTATTGGCGTTGCACACCAGTTTCTTGCTCTTGCTGTGAGCAAGAAACAGGTCATATCTCTAAGGAAGAAGAAAATTGCCAAGACTCTTTGGGTGCCAAAGAAGACAGGCACTTAATGCACAAGGAGGACCCTGGCGTTTTGTGCAACCATTGGATCGTGGGATGAGTCTTTGAGCGCTCTGGATGACCCAAAGGCAGACGGTCAGGAGTTCTGGAACATCAGATGGTTTAAAGGTAGGCAGATATATTCTTTAAACCATATTTAAGCCCATTGCTTTTCCATTGCATCATCAATGTGGTCCAGAAATGGAAGACATGTGTCATTTATTCTTTACTGGATCACAACATTTGACCTGATGCCAGGGAAACAAAGGGCTATCGTTTATTTTTGTTTTTTTTTCGATTGTCACTTTTTTTGAACCATCAGGCGAACTTTGGAGAGGATACGGCCAGCTGTAAGGGGACGGAGGAGGCTGGATGTTTTTAACATCATGTGTGCAATCTATGAAGGTTCAACACTTGATGTTAAATTAATTTTTTAAAGCCTGATGGTCCAAAATATCTACTGCTTGTGACCCTTTGTGTTGCGGTCACGCAGACTTTCGTATTGGCGTTGCACACCAGCTTCTTGCTCTTGCTGTGAGCAAGAAACAGGTCATATCTCTAAGGAAGAAGAAAATTGCCAAGACTCTTTGGGTGCCAAAGAAGACAGGCACTTAATGGACAAGGAGGACCCTGGCGTTTTGTGCAACCATTGGATCATGAGATGAGTCTTTGAGCGCTCTTGATGACCCAAAGGCAGACGGTCAGGAGTTCTGGAACATCAGTTGGTTTATAGGTAGGCAGATAAATTCTTTAAACAATATTTATGCCCATTGCTTTTTTCTCTTGCATCATCAATGTGATCCAGAAATGGAAGACACATCATTTATTCTTTACTGGATCACAACATTTGACCTGATGCCAGGGAAACAAAGGGCTATCGTTTATTTTTGTTTTTCGATTGTCGCTTTTTTTGAACCATCAGGCGAATTTTGGAGAGGATACGGCCAGCTGTAAGGGGACGGAGGAGGCTGGATGTTTTTAACATCATGTGTGCAATCTATGAAGGTTGCACACTTGATGTTAAATTATTTTTTTAAAGCCTGATGGTCCAAAATATCTACTGTTTAGTGACCCTTTGAGTCGCGGTCACACTGACTTTCGTATTGGCGGTGCACACCAGTTTCTTGCTCTTGCTGTGAGCAAGAAACTGGTCATATCTCTAAGGAAGAAGAAAATTGCCAAGACTCTTTGGGTGCCAAAGAAGACAGGCACTTAATGGACAAGGAGGACCCTGGCGTTTTGTGCAACCATTGGATCATGGGATGAGTCTTTGAGCGCTCTAGATGACCCAAAGCAGACGGTCAGGAGTTCTGGAACATCAGATGGTTTAAAGGTAGGCAGATATATTCTTTAAACCATATTTAAGCCCATAGCTTTTCCCTTGCATCATCAATGTGGTCCAGAAATGGAAGACATGTGTCATTTATTCTTTACTGGATCACAACATTTGACCTGATGCCAGGGAAACAAAGGGCTATCGTTTATTTTTGTTTTTCGATTGTCGCTTTTTTTGAACCATCAAGCGGACTTTGGAGAGGATACGGCCAGCTGTAAGGGGACGGAGGAGGCTGGATGTTTTTAACATCATGTGTGCAATCTATAAAGGTTGCACATATGATGTTAAATTAATTTTTTAAAGCCTGATGGTCCAAAATATCTACTGCTTGTGACCCTTTGTGTCACGGTCACAGAGACTTTTCGTATTGGCGTTGCACACCAGTTTCTTGCTCTTGCTGTGAGCAAGAAACTGGTCATATCTCTAAGGAAGAAGAAAATTGCCAAGACTCTTTGGGTGCCAAAGAAGACCGGCACTTAATGGACAAGGAGGACCCTGGCGTTTTGTGCAACCATTGGATCGTGGGATGAGTCTTTGAGCGCTCTGGATGACCCAAAAGCAGACGATCAGGAGTTCTGGAACATCAGATGGTTTAAAGGTAGGCAGATGAATTCTTTAAACAATATTTATGCCCATTGCTTTTTTCTCTTGCATCATCAATGTGATCCAGAAATGGAAGACGTGTCATTTATTTTTTACTGGATCACAACATTTGACCTAATGCCAGGGAAACAAAGGGCTATCGTTTATTTTTGTTTTTCGATTGTCGCTTTTTTTGAACCATCAGGCGGACTTTGGAGAGGATACGGACAGCTGTAAGGGGACGGAGGAGGCTGGATGTTTTTAACATCATGTGGGCAATCTATGAAGGTTGCACACTTGATGTTAAATTATTTTTTTAAAGCCTGATGGTCCAAAATATCTACTGCTTAGTGACCCTTCGTGTCGCGGTCACACAGACTTTCGTATTGGCGTTGCACACCAGTTTCTTGCTCTTGCTGTGAGCAAGAAACAGGTCATATCTCTAAGGAAGAAGAAAATTGCCAAGACTCTTTGGGTGCCAAAGAAGACAGGCACTTAATGGACAAGGAGGACCCTGGCGTTTTGTGCAACCATTGGATCGTGGGATGAGTCTTTGAGCGCTCTGGATGACCCAAAGGCAGACGGTCAGGAGTTCTGGAACATCAGATGGTTTAAAGGTAGGCAGATATATTCTTTAAACCATATTTAAGCCCATTGCTTTTCCTTTGCATCATCAATGTGGTCCAGAAATGGAAGACATGTGTCATTTATTCTTTACTGGATCACAACATTTGACCTGATGCCAGGGAAACAAAGGGCTATCGTTTATTTTTATTTTTCGATTGTCGCTTTTTTTGAACCATCAAGCGGACTTTGGAGAGGATACGGCCAGCTGTAAGGGGACGGAGGAAACTGGATGTTTTTAACATCATGTGTGTAATCTATGAAGGTTGCATACTTGATGTTAAATTATTTTATTTAAAGCCTGATGGTCCAAAATATCTACTGCTTAGTGACCCTTTGTGTCGCGGTCACATAGACTTTCGTATTGGCGTTGCACACCAGTTTCTTGCTCTTGCTGTGAGCAAGAAACAGGTCATATCTCTAAGGAAGAAGAAAATTGCCAGGACTCTTTGGATGCAAGGGAAGAGAGGCACTTAATGGACAAGGAGGACCCTGGCGTTTTGTGCAACCATTGGATCGTGGGATGAGTCTTTGACCGCTCTGGATGACCCAAAGGCAGACGGTCAGGAGTTCTGGAACATCAGATGGTTTAAAGGTAGGCAGATATATTCTTTAATCCATTTTTAAGCCCACAGCTTTTCCCTTGCATCATCATTGTGGTCCAGAAATGGAAGACATGTGTCATTTATTCTTTACTGGATCACAACATATGACCTGATGCCAGGGAAACAAAGGGCTATCGTTTATTTTTGTTTTTCGATTGTCGCTTTTTTTGAACCATCAGGCGAACTTTGGAGAGGATACGGCCAGCTGTAAGGGGACAGAGGAGGCTGGATGTTTTTAACATCATGTGTGCAATCTATAAAGGTTGCACATATGATGTTAAATTATTTTTTTAAAGCCTGATGGTCCAAAATATCTACTGCTTAGTGACCCTTTGAGTCGCGGTCACACTGACTTTCGTATTGGCGTTGCACACCAGTTTCTTGCTCTTGCTGTGAGCAAGAAACAGGTCATATCTCTAAGGAAGAAGAAATTTGCCAAGACTCTTTGGGTGCCAAAGAAGACAGGCACGAAATGGATAAGGAGGACCCTGGCATTTTGTGCAACCATTGGATCGTGGGATGAGTCTTTGAGCGCTCTGGATGACCCAAAGGCAGACGGTCAGGAGTTCTGGAACATCAGATGAGTTAAAGGTAGGCAGATATATTCTTTAAACCATATTTAAGCCCATTGCTTTTCCTTTGCATCATCAATGTGGTCCAGAAATGGAAGACATGTGTCATTTATTCTTTACTGGATCACAATATTTGGCCTGATGCCAGGGAAACAAAGGGCTATCGTTTATTTTTGTTTTTCGATTGTCGCTTTTTTTGAACCATCAGGCGGACTTTGGAGAGGATACGGCCAGCTGTAAGGGGATGGAGGAGGCTGGATGTTTTTAACATCATGTGTGCAATCTATGAAGGTTGCACACTTGATGTTAAATTATTTCTTTAAAGCCTGATGGTCCAAAATATCTACTGCTTAGTGACCCTTTGTGTCGCGGTCACACAGACTTTCGTATTGGCATTGCATACCAGTTTCTTGCTCTTGCTGTGAGCAAGAAACAGGTCATATCTCTAAGGAAGAAGAAATTTGCCAAGACTCTTTGGGTGCCAAAGAAGACAGGCACTTAATGGACAAGGAGGACCCTGGCGTTTTGTGCAACCATTGGATCGTGGGAGGAGTCTTTGAGCGCTCTGGATGACCCAAAGGCAGACAGTCAGGAGTTCTGGAACATCAGATGGTTTAAAGGTAGGCAGATATATTCTTTAAACCATATTTAAGCCCATTGCTTTTCCTTTGCATCATCAATGTGGTCCAGAAATGGAAGACATGTGTCATTTATTCTTTACTGGATCACAATATTTGACCTGATGCCAGGGAAACAAAGGGCTATCGTTTATTTTTGTTTTTCGATTGTCGCTTTTTTTGAACCATCAGGCGGACTTTGGAGAGGATACGGCCAGCTGTAAGGGGACGGAGGAGGCTGGATGTTTTTAACATCATGTGTGCAATCTATGAAGGTTGCACACTTGATGTTAAATTATTTTTTTAAAGCCTGATGGTCCAAAATATCTACTGCTTAGTGACCCTTTGTGTTGCGGTCACACAGACTTTCGTATTGGCGTTGCACACCAGTTTCTTGCTCTTGCTGTGAGCAAGAAACAGGTCATATCTCTAAGGAAGAAGAAAATTGCCAAGACTCTTTGGGTGCCAAAGAAGACAGGCACTTAATGCACAAGGAGGACCCTGGCGTTTTGTGCAACCATTGGATTGTGGGATGAGTCTTTGAGCGCTCTGGATGACCCAAAGGCAGACGGTCAGGATTTCTGGAACATCAGATGGTTTAAAGGTAGGCAGATATATTCTTTAATTCATTTTTAAGCCCACAGCTTTTCCCTTGCATCATCATTGTGGTCCAGAAATGGAAGACATGTGTCATTTATTCTTTACTGGATCACAACATATGACCTGATGCCAGGGAAACAAAGGGCTATCGTTTATTTTTGTTTTTCGATTGTCGCTTTTTTTGAACCATCAGGCGAACTTTGGAGAGGATACGGCCAGCTGTAAGGGGACGGAGGAGGCTGGATGTTTTTAACATCATGTGTGCAATCTATGAAGGTTGCACACTTGATGTTAAATTATTTTTTTAAAGCCTGATGGTCCAAAATATCTACTGCTTAGTGACCCTTTGAGTCGCGGTCACACTGACTTTCGTATTGGCGTTGCACACCAGTTTCTTGCTCTTGCTGTGAGCAAGAAACAGGTCATATCTCTAAGGAAGAAGAAAATTGCCAAGACTCTTTGGGTGCCAAAGAAGACAGGCACGAAATGGATAAGGAGGACCCTGGCATTTTGTGCAACCATTGGATCGTGGGATGAGTCTTTGAGCGCTCTGGATGACCCAAAGGCAGACGGTCAGGAGTTCTGGAACATCAGATGAGTTAAAGGTAGGCAGATATATTCTTTAAACCATATTTAAGCCCATTGCTTTTCCTTTGCATCATCAATGTGGTCCAGAAATGGAAGACATGTGTCATTTATTTTTTACTGGATCACAATATTTGACCTGATGCCAGGGAAACAAAGGGCTATCGTTTATTTTTGTTTTTCGATTGTCGCTTTTTTTGAACCATCAGGCGGACTTTGGAGAGGATACGGCCAGCTGTAAGGGGACGGAGGAGGCTGGATGTTTTTAACATCATGTGTGCAATCTATAAAGGTTGCACACTTGATGTTAAATTATTTTTTTAAAGCCTGATGGTCCAAAATATCTACTGCTTAGTGACCCTTTGTGTTGCGGTCACACAGACTTTCGTATTGGCGTTGCACACCAGTTTCTTGCTCTTGCTGTGAGCAAGAAACAGGTCATATCTCTAAGGAAGAAGAAAATTGCCAAGACTCTTTGGGTGCCAAAGAAGACAGGCACTTAATGGACAAGGAGGACCCTGGCGTTTTGTGCAACCATTGGATCATGGGATGAGTCTTTGAGCGCTCTGGATGACCCAAAGGCAGACGGTCAGGAGTTCTGGAACATCAGATGGTTTAAAGGTAGGCAGATATATTCTTTAAACCATATTTAAGCCCATTGCTTTTCCTTTGCATCATCAATGTGGTCCAGAAATGGAAGACATGTGTCATTTATTCTTTACTGGATCACAACATTTGACCTGATGCCAGGGAAACAAAGGGCTATCGTTTATTTTTGTTTTTCGATTGTCGCTTTTTTTGAACCATCGGGCGGACTTTGGAGAGGATACGGCCAGCTGTAAGGGGACGGAGGAGGCTGGATGTTTTTAACATCATGTGTGCAATCTATGAAGGTTGCACACTTGATGTTAAATTATTTTTTTAAAGCCTGATGGTCCAAAATATCTACTGCTTAGTGACCCTTTGTGTTGCGGTCACACAGACTTTCGTATTGGCGTTGCACACCAGTTTCTTGCTCTTGCTGTGAGCAAGAAACAGGTCATATCTCTAAGGAAGAAGAAAATTGCCAAGACTCTTTGGGTGCCAAAGAAGACAGGCACTTAATGCACAAGGAGGACCCTGGCGTTTTGTGCAACCATTGGATCGTGGGATGAGTCTTTGAGCGCTCTGGATGACCCAAAGGCAGACGGTCAGGAGTTCTGGAACATCAGATGGTTTAAAGGTAGGCAGATATATTCTTTAATCCATTTTTAAGCCCACAGCTTTTCCCTTGCATCATCATTGTGGTCCAGAAATGGAAGACATGTGTCATTTATTCTTTACTGGATCACAATATTTGACCTGATGCCAGGGAAACAAAGGGCTATCGTTTATTTTTGTTTTTCGATTGTCGCTTTTTTTGAACCATCAGGCGGATTTTGGAGAGGATACGGCCAGCTGTAAGGGGACGGAGGAGGCTGGATGTTTTTAACATCATGTGTGCAATCTATCAAGGTTGCACACTTGATGTTAAATTATTTTTTTAAAGCCTGATGGTCCAAAATATCTACTGCTTAGTGACCCTTTGTGTTGCGGTCACACAGACTTTCGTATTGGCGTTGCACACCAGTTTCTTGCTCTTGCTGTGAGCAAGAAACAGGTCATATCTCTAAGGAAGAAGAAAATTGCCAAGACTCTTTGGGTGCCAAAGAAGACAGGCACTTAATGCACAAGGAGGACCCTGGCGTTTTGTGCAACCATTGGATCGTGGGATGAGTCTTTGAGCACTCTGGATGACCCAAAGGCAGACGGTCAGGAGTTCTGGAACATCAGATGGTTTAAAGGTAGGCAGATATATTCTTTAAACCATATTTAAGCCCATTGCTTTTCCTTTGCATCATCAATGTGGTCCAGAAATGGAAGACATGTGTCATTTATTCTTTACTGGATCACAACATTTGACCTGATGCCAGGGAAACAAAGGGCTATCATTTATTTTTGTTTTTTTTTCGATTGTCACTTTTTTTGAACCATCAGGCGAACTTTGGAGAGGATACGGCCAGCTGTAAGGGGACGGAGGAGGCTGGATGTTTTTAACATCAAGTGTGCAATCTATGAAGGTTCAACACTTGATGTTAAATTAATTTTTTAAAGCCTGATGGTCCAAAATATCTACTGCTTGTGACCCTTTGTGTTGCGGTCACACAGACTTTCGTATTGGCGTTGCACACCAGCTTCTTGCTCTTGCTGTGAGCAAGAAACAGGTCATATCTCTAAGGAAGAAGAAAATTGCCAAGACTCTTTGGGTGCCAAAGAAGACAGGCACTTAATGGACAAGGAGGACCCTGGCGTTTTGTGCAACCATTGGATCATGAGATGAGTCTTTGAGCGCTCTTGATGACCCAAAGGCAGACGGTCAGGAGTTCTGGAACATCAGTTGGTTTATAGGTAGGCAGATAAATTCTTTAAACAATATTTATGCCCATTGCTTTTTTCTCTTGCATCATCAATGTGATCCAGAAATGGAAGACACATCATTTATTCTTTACTGGATCACAACATTTGACCTGATGCCAGGGAAACAAAGGGCTATCGTTTATTTTTGTTTTTCGATTGTCGCTTTTTTTGAACCATCAGGCGGACTTTGGAGAGGATACGGCCAGCTGTAAGAGGACGGAGGAGGCTGGATGTTTTTAACATCATGTGTGCAATCTATAAAGGTTGCACATATGATGTTAAATTAATTTTTTAAAGCCTGATGGTCCAAAATATCTACTGCTTGTGACCCTTTGTGTCACGGTCACAGAGACTTTTCGTATTGGCGTTGCACACCAGTTTCTTGCTCTTGCTGTGAGCAAGAAACTGGTCATATCTCTAAGGAAGAAGAAAATTGCCAAGACTCTTTGGGTGCCAAAGAAGACCGGCACTTAATGGACAAGGAGGACCCTGGCGTTTTGTGCAACCATTGGATCGTGGGATGAGTCTTTGAGCGCTCTGGATGACCCAAAAGCAGACGATCAGGAGTTCTGGAACATCAGATGGTTTAAAGGTAGGCAGATGAATTCTTTAAACAATATTTATGCCCATTGCTTTTTTCTCTTGCATCATCAATGTGATCCAGAAATGGAAGACGTGTCATTTATTTTTTACTGGATCACAACATTTGACCTAATGCCAGGGAAACAAAGGGCTATCGTTTATTTTTGTTTTTCAATTGTCGCTTTTTTTGAACCATCAGGCGGACTTTGGAGAGGATACGGACAGCTGTAAGGGGACGGAGGAGGCTGGATGTTTTTAACATCATGTGGGCAATCTATGAAGGTTGCACACTTGATGTTAAATTATTTTTTTAAAGCCTGATGGTCCAAAATATCTACTGCTTAGTGACCCTTTGTGTCGCGGTCACACAGACTTTCGTATTGGCGTTGCACACCAGTTTCTTGCTCTTGCTGTGAGCAAGAAACAGGTCATATCTCTAAGGAAGAAGAAAATTGCCAAGACTCTTTGGGTGCCAAAGAAGACAGGCACTTAATGGACAAGGAGGACCCTGGCGTTTTGTGCAACCATTGGATCGTGGGATGAGTCTTTGAGCGCTCTGGATGACCCAAAGGCAGACGGTCAGGAGTTCTGGAACATCAGATGGTTTAAAGGTAGGCAGATATATTCTTTAAACCATATTTAAGCCCATTGCTTTTCCTTTGCATCATCAATGTGGTCCAGAAATGGAAGACATGTGTCATTTATTCTTTACTGGATCACAACATTTGACCTGATGCCAGGGAAACAAAGGGCTATTGTTTATTTTTATTTTTCGATTGTCGCTTTTTTTGAACCATCAAGCGGACTTTGGAGAGGATACGGCCAGCTGTAAGGGGACGGAGGAAACTGGATGTTTTTAACATCATGTGTGTAATCTATGAAGGTTGCATACTTGATGTTAAATTATTTTATTTAAAGCCTGATGGTCCAAAATATCTACTGCTTAGTGACCCTTTGTGTCGCGGTCACATAGACTTTTCGTATTGACGTTGCACACCAGTTTCTTGCTCTTGCTGTGAGCAAGAAACAGGTCCTATCTCTTAGGAAGAAGAAAAGTGCCAAGACTCTTTGGGTGCCAAAGAAGACAGGCACTTAATGGACAAGGAGGACCCTGGCGTTTTGTGCAACCATTGGATCATGGGATGAGTCTTTGAGCGCTCTGGATGACCCAAAGGCAGACGGTCAGGAGTTCTGGAACATCAGATGGTTTAAAGGTAGGCAGATATATTCTTTAAACCATATTTAAGCCCATTGCTTTTCCTTTGCATCATCAATGTGGTCCAGAAATGGAAGACATGTGTCATTTATTCTTTACTGGATCACAACATTTGACCTGATGCCAGGGAAACAAAGGGCTATTGTTTATTTTTGTTTTTCGATTGTCGCTTTTTTTGAACCATCAGGCGGACTTTGGAGAGGATACGGCCAGCTGTAAGGGGACGGAGGAGGCTGGATGTTTTTAACATCATGTGTGCAATCTATAAAGGTTGCATATATGATGTTAAATTAATTTTTTAAAGCCTGATGGTCCAAAATATCTACTGCTTAGTGACCCTTTGTGTCAAGGTCACAGAGACTTTTCGAATTGGCGTTGCACACCAGTTTCTTGCTCTTGCTGTGAGCAAGAAACAGGTCATATCTCTAAGGAAGAACAAAATTGCCAAGACTCTTTGGGTGCCAAAGAAGACAGGCACTTAATGGACAAGGAGGACCCTGGCGTTTTGTGCAACCATTGGATCGTGGGATGAGTCTTTGAGCGCTCTGGATGACCCAAAAGCAGACGGTCAGGAGTTCTGGAACATCAGATGGTTTAAAGGTAGGCAGATATATTCTTTAAACCATATTTAAGCCCATTGCTTTTCCTTTGCATCATCAATGTGGTCCAGAAATGGAAGACATGTGTCATTTATTCTTTACTGGATCACAACATTTGACCTGATGCCAGGGAAACAAAGGGCTATCGTTTATTTTTATTTTTCGATTGTCGCTTTTTTTGAACCATCAGGCGGACTTTGGAGAGGATACGGCCAGCTGTAAGGGGACGGAGGAGGCTGGATGTTTTTAACATCATGTGTGCAATCTATGAAGGTTGCACACTTGATGTTAAATTATTTTTTTAAAGCCTGATGGTCCAAAATATCTACTGCTTAGTGACCCTTTGTGTCGCGGTCACATAGACTTTCGTATTGGCGTTGCACACCAGTTTCTTGCTCTTGCTGTGAGCAAGAAACAGGTCATATCTCTAAGGAGGAAGAAATTTGCCAAGACTCTTTGGGTGCCAAAGAAGACAGGCACTTAATGGACAAGGAGGACCCTGGCGTTTTGTGCAACCATTGGATCGTTGAATGAGTCTTTGAGCGCTCTTGATGACCCAAAGCAGACGGTCAGGAGTTCTGGAACATCAGATGGTTTAAAGGTAGGCAGATAAATTCTTTAAACAATATTTATGCCCATTGCTTTTTTCTCTTGCATCATCAATGTGGTCCAGAAATGGAAGACGCGTCATTTATTCTTTACTGGATCACAACATTTGACCTGATGCCAGGGAAACAAAGGGCTATCGTTTATTTTTGTTTTTCGATTGTCGCTTTTTATGAACCATCAGGCGGACTTTGGAGAGGATACGGCCAGCTGTAAGGGGACGGAGGAGGCTGGATGTTTTTAACATCATGTGTGCAATCTATGAAGGTTCCACACTTGATGTTAAATTTTTTTTAAAGTCCTGATGGTCCAAAATATCTACTGCTTATTGACCCTTTGTGTCGCGGTCACAGAGACTTTTCGTATTGGCGTTGCACACCAGTTTCTTGCTCTTGCTATGAGCAAGAAACAGGTCATATCTCTAAGGAAGAAGAAATTTGCCAAGACTCTTTGGGTGCCAAAGAAGACAGGCACTTAATGGACAAGGAGGACCCTGGCGTTTTGTGCAACCATTGGATCGTTGGATGAGTCTTTGAGCGCTCTTGATGACCCAAAGCAGACGGTCAGGAGTTCTGGAACATCAGATGGTTTAAAGGTAGGCAGATATATTCTTTAAACCATATTTAAGCCCAATGCTTTTCCTTTGCATCATCAATGTGGTCCAGAAATGGAAGACATGTGTCATTTATTCTTTACTGGATCACAACATTTGACCTGATGCCAGGGAAACAAAGGGCTATCGTTTATTTTTGTTTTTCGATTGTCGCTTTTTTGAACCATCAGGCGAACTTTGGAGAGGATACGGCCAGCTGTAAGGGGACGGAGGAGGCTGGATGTTTTTAACATCATGTGTGCAATCTATGAAGGTTGCACATATGATGTTAAATTAATTTTTTAAAGCCTGATGGTCCAAAATATCTACTGCTTGTGACCCTTTGTGTCACGGTCACAGAGACTTTTCGTATTGGCGTTGCACGCCAGTTTCTTGCTCTTGCTGTGAGCAAGAAACAGGTCATATCTCTAAGGAAGAAGAAATTTGCCAAGACTCTTTGGGTGCCAAAGAAGACAGGCACTTAATGGACAAGGAGGACCCTGGCGTTTTGTGCAACCATTGGATCGGGGGATGAGTCTTTGAGCGCTCTGGATGACCCAAAAGCAGACGATCAGGAGTTCTGGAACATCAGATGGTTTAAAGGTAGGCAGATATATTCTTTAAACCATATTTAAGCCCATTGCTTTTCCTTTGCATCATCAATGTGATCCAGAAATGGAAGACATGTGTCATTTATTCTTTACTGGATCACAACATTTGACCTGATGCCAGCGAAACAAAGGGCTATCGTTTATTTTTGTTTTTCGATTGTCGCTTTTTTTGAACCATCAGGCGGACTTTGGAGAGGATACGGCCAGCTGTAAGGGGACGGAGGAGGCTGGATGTTTTTAACATCATGTGTGTAATCTATGAAGGTTGCATACTTGATGTTAAATTATTTTATTTAAAGCCTGATGGTCCAAAATATCTACTGCTTAGTGACCCTTTGTGTCGCGGTCACACAGACTTTCGTATTGGCGTTGCACACCAGTTTCTTGCTCTTGCTGTGAGCAAGAAACAGGTCATATCTCTAAGGAAGAAGAAAATTGCCAAGACTCTTTGGGTGCCAAGGAAGACAGGCACTTAATGGACAAGGAGGACCCTGGCGTTTTGTGCAACCATTGGATCGTGGGATGAGTCTTTGACCGCTCTGGATGACCCAAAGGCAGACGGTCAGGAGTTCTGGAACATCAGATGGTTTAAAGGTAGGCAGATATATTCTTTAAACCATATTTAAGCCCATTGCTTTTCCTTTGCATCATCAATGTGGTCCAGAAATGGAAGACATGTGTCATTTATTCTTTACTGGATCACAACATTTGACCTGATGCCAGCGAAACAAAGGGCTATCGTTTATTTTTGTTTTTCTATTGTCGCTTTTTTTGAACCATCAGGCGGACTTTGGAGAGGATACGGCCAGCTGTAAGGGGACGGAGGAGGCTGGATGTTTTTAACATCATGTGTACAATCTATGAAGGTTGCACACTTGATGTTAAATTATTTTTTTAAAGCCTGATGGTCCAAAATATCTACTGCTTAGTGACCCTTTGTGTCGCGGTCACACAGACTTTCGTATTGGCGTTGCACACCAGTTTCTTGCTCTTGCTGTGAGCAAGAAACAGGTCATATCTCTAAGGAAGAAGAAAATTGCCAAGACTCTTTGGGTGCCAAGGAAGACAGGCACTTAATGGACAAGGAGGACCCTGGCGTTTTGTGCAACCATTGGATCGTGGGAGGAGTCTTTGAGCGCTCTGGATGACCCAAAGGCAGACGGTCAGGAGTTCTGGAACATCAGATGGTTTAAAGGTACGCAGATAAATTCTTTAATCCATATTTAAGCCCATTGCTTTTCCCTTGCATCATCAATGTGGTCCAGAAATGGAAGACATGTGTCATTTATTCTTTACTGGATCACAACATTTGACCTGATGCCGGGGAAACAAAGGGCTATCGGTTATTTTTGTTTTTCGATTGTCGCTTTTTTTGAACCATCAGGCGGACTTTGGAGAGGATGCGGCCAGCTGTAAGGGGATGGAGGAGGCTGGATGTTTTTAACATCATGTGTGCAATCTATGAAGGTTGCACACATGATGTTAAATAAATTTTTTAAAGCCTGATGGTCCAAAATATCTACTGCTTAGTGACCCTTTGTGTTGCGGTCACACAGACTTTCGTATTGGCGTTGCACACCAGTTTCTTGCTCTTGCTGTGAGCAAGAAACAGGTCATATCTCTAAGGAAGAAGAAAATTGCCAAGACTCTTTGGGTGCCAAAGAAGACAGGCACTTAATGGACAAGGAGGACCCTGGCGTTTTGTGCAACCATTGGATCGTGGGATGAGTCTTTGAGCGCTCTGGATGACCCAAAAGCAGACGGTCAGGAGTTCTGGAACATCAGATGGTTTAAAGGTAGGCAGATATATTCTTTAAACCATATTTAAACCCATTGCTTTTCCTTTGCATCATCAATGTGGTCCAGAAATGGAAGACATGTGTCATTTATTCTTTACTGGATCACAACATTTGACCTGATGCCAGGGAAACAAAGGGCTATCGTTTATTTTTGTTTTTCGATTGTCGCTTTTTTTGAACCATCAGGCGAACTTTGGAGAGGATACGGCCAGCTGTAAGGGGACGGAGGAGGCTGGATGTTTTTAACATCATGTGTGCAATCTATGAAGGTTGCACACTTGATGTTAAATTATTTTTTTAAAGCCTGATGGTCCAAAATATCTACTGCTTAGTGACCCTTTGAGTCGCGGTCACACTGACTTTCGTATTGGCGTTGCACACCAGTTTCTTGCTCTTGCTGTGAGCAAGAAACTGGTCATATCTCTAAGGAAGAAGAAAATTGCCAAGACTCTTTGGGTGCCAAAGAAGACAGGCATGAAATGGACAAGGAGGACCCTGGCGTTTTGTGCAACCATTGGATCGTGGGATGAGTCTTTGAGCGCTCTGGATGACCCAAAGGCAGACGGTCAGGAGTTCTGGAACATCAGATGGTTTAAAGGTAGGCAGATAAATTCTTTAAACAATATTTATGCCCATTGCTTTTTTCTCTTGCATCATCAATGTGATCCACAAATGGAAGACGTGTCATTTATTCTTTAATGGATCACAACATTTGACCTGATGCCAGGGAAACAAAGGGCTATCGTTTATTTTTGTTTTTCGATTGTCGCTTTTTTTGAACCATCAGGCGGACTTTGGAGAGGATACGGCCAGCTGTAAGGGGACGGAGGAGGCTGGATGTTTTTAACATCATGTGTGCAATCTATAAAGGTTGCATATATGATGTTAAATTAATTTTTTAAAGCCTGATGGTCCAAAATATCTACTGCTTAGTGACCCTTTGTGTCAAGGTCACAGAGACTTTTCGAATTGGCGTTGCACACCAGTTTCTTGCTCTTGCTGTGAGCAAGAAACAGGTCATATCTCTAAGGAAGAGCAAAATTGCCAAGACTCTTTGGGTGCCAAAGAAGACAGGCACTTAATGGACAAGGAGGACCCTGGCGTTTTGTGCAACCATTGGATCGTGGGATGAGTCTTTGAGCGCTCTGGATGACCCAAAAGCAGACGGTCAGGAGTTCTGGAACATCAGATGGTTTAAAGGTAGGCAGATATATTCTTTAAACCATATTTAAGCCCATTGCTTTTCCTTTGCATCATCAATGTGGTCCAGAAATGGAAGACATGTGTCATTTATTCTTTACTGGATCACAACATTTGACCTGATGCCAGGGAAACAAAGGGCTATCGTTTATTTTTATTTTTGTTTTTCGATTGTCGCTTTTTTTGAACCATCAGGCGAACTTTGGAGAGGTTACGGCCAGCTGTAAGGGGACGGAGGAGGCTGGATGTTTTTAACATCATGTGTGCAATCTATGAAGGTTGCACACCTGATGTTAAATTATTTTTTTTAAAGCCTGATGGTCCAAAATATCTACTGCTTAGTGACCCTTTGTGTCGCGGTCACACAGACTTTCGTATTGGCGTTGCACACCAGTTTCTTGCTCTTGCTGTGAGCAAGAAACAGGTCATATCTCTAAGGAAGAAGAAATTTGCCAAGACTCTTTGGGTGCCAAAGAAGACAGGTACTTAATGGACAAGGAGGACCCTGGCGTTTTGTGCAACCATTAGATCGTGGGATGAGTCTTTGAGCGCTCTTGATGACCCAAAGCAGACGGTCAGGAGTTCTGGAACATCAGATGGTTTAAAGGTAGGCAGATATATTCTTTAAACCATATTTAAGCCCATTGCTTTTCCTTTGCATCATCAATGTGGTCCAGAAATGGAAGACATGGGTCATTTATTCTTTACTGGATCACAATATTTGACCTGATGCCGGGGAAACAAAAGGCTATCGTTTATTTTTGTTTTTCGATTGTCGCTTTTTTTGAACCATCAGGCGGACTTTGGAGAGGATACGGCCAGCTGTAAGGGGACGGAGGAGGCTGGATGTTTTTAACATCATGTGTGCAATCTATGAAGGTTGCACACTTGATGTTAAATTATTTTTTTAAAGCCTGATGGTCCAAAATATCTACTGCTTAGTGACCCTTTGTGTCGCGGTCACATAGACTTTCGTATTGGCGTTGCACACCAGTTTCTTGCTCTTGCTGTGAGCAAGAAACAGGTCATATCTCTAAGGAGGAAGAAATTTGCCAAGACTCTTTGGGTGCCAAAGAAGACAGGCACTTAATGGACAAGGAGGACCCTGGCGTTTTGTGCAACCATTGGATCGTTGAATGAGTCTTTGAGCGCTCTTGATGACCCAAAGCAGACGGTCAGGAGTTCTGGAACATCAGATGGTTTAAAGGTAGGCAGATATATTCTTTAAACCATATTTAAGCCCATTGCTTTTCCTTTGGATCATCAATGTGGTCCAGAAATGGAAGACATGTGTCATTTATTCTTTACTGGATCACAACATTTGACCTGATACCAGGGAAACAAAGGGCTATCGTTTATTTTTGTTTTTCGATTGTCGCTTTTTTTAAACCATCAGGCGGACTTTGGAGAGGATACGGCCAGCTGTAAGGGGACGGAGGAGGCTGGATGCTTTTAACATCATGTGTGCAATCTATGAAGGTTGCACACTTGATGTTAAATTATTTTTTTAAAGCCTGATGGTCCAAAATATCTACTGCTTAGTGACCCTTTATGTTGCGGTCACACAGACTTTCGTATTGGCGTTGCACACCAGTTTCTTGCTCTTGCTGTGAGCAAGAAACAGGTCATATCTCTAAGGAAGAAGAAAATTGCCAAGACTCTTTGGATGCCAAAGAAGACAGGCACTTAATGGACAAGGAGGACCCTGGCGTTTTGTGCAACCATTGGATCATGGGATGAGTCTTTGAGCACTCTGGATGACCCAAAGGCAGACGGTCAGGAGTTCTGGAACATCAGATGGTTTAAAGGTAGGCAGATAAATTCTTTAAACAATATTTATGCCCATTGCTTTTTTCTCTTGCATCATCAATGTGGTCCAGAAATGGAAGACGCGTCATTTATTCTTTACTGGATCACAACATTTGACCTGATGCCAGGGAAGCAAAGGGCTATCGTTTATTTTTGTTTTTCGATTGTCGCTTTTTATGAACCATCAGGCGGACTTTGGAGAGGATACGGCCAGCTGTAAGGGGACGGAGGAGGCTGGATGTTTTTAACATCATGTGTGCAATCTATGAAGGTTCCACACTTGATGTTAAATTATTTTTTTAAGTCCTGATGGTCCAAAATATCTACTGCTTATTGACCCTTTGTGTCGCGGTCACAGAGACTTTTCGTATTGGCGTTGCACACCAGTTTCTTGCTCTTGCTATGAGCAAGAAACAGGTCATATCTCTAAGGAAGAAGAAATTTGCCAAGACTCTTTGGGTGCCAAAGAAGACAGGCACTTAATGGACAAGGAGGACCCTGGCGTTTTGTGCAACCATTGGATCGTTGGATGAGTCTTTGAGCGCTCTTGATGACCCAAAGCAGACGGTCAGGAGTTCTGGAACATCAGATGGTTTAAAGGTAGGCAGATATATTCTTTAAACCATATTTAAGCCCAATGCTTTTCCTTTGCATCATCAATGTGGTCCAGAAATGGAAGACATGTGTCATTTATTCTTTACTGGATCACAACATTTGGCCTGATGCCAGGGAAACAAAGGGCTATCGTTTATTTTTGTTTTTCGATTGTCGCTTTTTTGAACCATCAGGCGAACTTTGGAGAGGATACGGCCAGCTGTAAGGGGACGGAGGAGGCTGGATGTTTTTAACATCATGTGTGCAATCTATGAAGGTTGCACATATGATGTTAAATTAATTTTTTAAAGCCTGATGGTCCAAAATATCTACTGCTTGTGACCCTTTGTGTCACGGTCACAGAGACTTTTCGTATTGGCGTTGCACGCCAGTTTCTTGCTCTTGCTGTGAGCAAGAAACAGGTCATATCTCTAAGGAAGAAGAAATTTGCCAAGACTCTTTGGGTGCCAAAGAAGACAGGCACTTAATGGACAAGGAGGACCCTGGCGTTTTGTGCAACCATTGGATCGGGGGATGAGTCTTTGAGCGCTCTGGATGACCCAAAAGCAGACGATCAGGAGTTCTGGAACATCAGATGGTTTAAAGGTAGGCAGATATATTCTTTAAACCATATTTAAGCCCATTGCTTTTCCTTTGCATCATCAATGTGATCCAGAAATGGAAGACATGTGTCATTTATTCTTTACTGGATCACAACATTTGACCTGATGCCAGCGAAACAAAGGGCTATCGTTTATTTTTGTTTTTCGATTGTCGCTTTTTTTGAACCATCAGGCGGACTTTGGAGAGGATACGGCCAGCTGTAAGGGGACGGAGGAGGCTGGATGTTTTTAACATCATGTGTGTAATCTATGAAGGTTGCATACTTGATGTTAAATTATTTTATTTAAAGCCTGATGGTCCAAAATATCTACTGCTTAGTGACCCTTTGTGTCGCGGTCACACAGACTTTCGTATTGGCGTTGCACACCAGTTTCTTGCTCTTGCTGTGAGCAAGAAACAGGTCATATCTCTAAGGAAGAAGAAAATTGCCAAGACTCTTTGGGTGCCAAGGAAGACAGGCACTTAATGGACAAGGAGGACCCTGGCGTTTTGTGCAACCATTGGATCGTGGGAGGAGTCTTTGAGCGCTCTGGATGACCCAAAGGCAGACGGTCAGGAGTTCTGGAACATCAGATGGTTTAAAGGTAGGCAGATATATTCTTTAAACCATATTTAAGCCCATTGCTTTTCCTTTGCAACATCAATGTGGTCCAGAAATGGAAGACATGTGTCATTTATTCTTTACTGGATCACAACATTTGACCTGATGCCAGGGAAACAAAGGGCTATCGTTTATTTTTGGTTTTCGATTGTCGCTTTTTTTGAACCATCAGGCGGACTTTGGAGAGGATACGGCCAGCTGTAAGAGGACGGAGGAGGCTGGATGTTTTTAACATCATGTGTGCAATCTATAAAGGTTGCACATATGATGTTAAATTAATTTTTTAAAGCCTGATGGTCCAAAATATCTACTGCTTGTGACCCTTTGTGTCACGGTCACAGAGACTTTTCGTATTGGCGTTGCACACCAGTTTCTTGCTCTTGCTGTGAGCAAGAAACTGGTCATATCTCTAAGGAAGAAGAAAATTGCCAAGACTCTTTGGGTGCCAAAGAAGACCGGCACTTAATGGACAAGGAGGACCCTGGCGTTTTGTGCAACCATTGGATCGTGGGATGAGTCTTTGAGCGCTCTGGATGACCCAAAAGCAGACGATCAGGAGTTCTGGAACATCAGATGGTTTAAAGGTAGGCAGATGAATTCTTTAAACAATATTTATGCCCATTGCTTTTTTCTCTTGCATCATCAATGTGATCCAGAAATGGAAGACGTGTCATTTATTTTTTACTGGATCACAACATTTGACCTAATGCCAGGGAAACAAAGGGCTATCGTTTATTTTTGTTTTTCGATTGTCGCTTTTTTTGAACCATCAGGCGGACTTTGGAGAGGATACGGACAGCTGTAAGGGGACGGAGGAGGCTGGATGTTTTTAACATCATGTGGGCAATCTATGAAGGTTGCACACTTGATGTTAAATTATTTTTTTAAAGCCTGATGGTCCAAAATATCTACTGCTTAGTGACCCTTTGTGTCGCGGTCACACAGACTTTCGTATTGGCGTTGCACACCAGTTTCTTGCTCTTGCTGTGAGCAAGAAACAGGTCATATCTCTAAGGAAGAAGAAAATTGCCAAGACTCTTTGGGTGCCAAAGAAGACAGGCACTTAATGGACAAGGAGGACCCTGGCGTTTTGTGCAACCATTGGATCGTGGGATGAGTCTTTGAGCGCTCTGGATGACCCAAAGGCAGACGGTCAGGAGTTCTGGAACATCAGATGGTTTAAAGGTAGGCAGATATATTCTTTAAACCATATTTAAGCCCATTGCTTTTCCTTTGCATCATCAATGTGGTCCAAAATGGAAGACGTGTCATTTATTCTTTACTGGATCACAACATTTGACCTGATGCCAGGGAAACAAAGGGCTATTGTTTATTTTTATTTTTCGATTGTCGCTTTTTTTGAACCATCAAGCGGACTTTGGAGAGGATACGGCAAGCTGTAAGGGGACGGAGGAAACTGGATGTTTTTAACATCATGTGTGTAATCTATGAAGGTTGCATACTTGATGTTAAATTATTTTATTTAAAGCCTGATGGTCCAAAATATCTACTGCTTAGTGACCCTTTGTGTCGCGGTCACACAGACTTTCGTATTGGCGTTGCACACCAGTTTCTTGCTCTTGCTGTGAGCAAGAAACAGGTCATATCTCTAAGGAAGAAGAAAATTGCCAAGACTCTTTGGATGCAAGGGAAGAGAGGCACTTAATGGACAAGGAGGACCCTGGCGTTTTGTGCAACCATTGGATCGTGGGATGAGTCTTTGACCGCTCTGGATGACCCAAAGGCAGACGGTCAGGAGTTCTGGAACATCAGATGGTTTAAAGGTAGGCAGATATATTCTTTAAACCATATTTAAGCCCATTGCTTTTCCTTTGCATCATCAATGTGGTCCAGAAATGGAAGACATGTGTCATTTATTCTTTACTGGATCACAACATTTGACCTGATGCCAGCGAAACAAAGGGCTATCGTTTATTTTTGTTTTTCGATTGTCGCTTTTTTTGAACCATCAGGCGGACTTTGGAGAGGATACGGCCAGCTGTAAGGGGACGGAGGAGGCTGGATGTTTTTAACATCATGTGTGTAATCTATGAAGGTTGCATACTTGATGTTAAATTATTTTATTTAAAGCCTGATGGTCCAAAATATCTACTGCTTAGTGACCCTTTGTGTCGCGGTCACACAGACTTTCGTATTGGCGTTGCACACCAGTTTCTTGCTCTTGCTGTGAGCAAGAAACAGGTCATATCTCTAAGGAAGAAGAAAATTGCCAAGACTCTTTGGGTGCCAAGGAAGACAGGCACTTAATGGACAAGGAGGACCCTGGCGTTTTGTGCAACCATTGGATCGTGGGATGAGTCTTTGAGCGCTCTGGATGACCCAAAAGCAGACGATCAGGAGTTCTGGAACATCAGATGGTTTAAAGGTAGGCAGATGAATTCTTTAAACAATATTTATGCCCATTGCTTTTTTCTCTTGCATCATCAATGTGATCCAGAAATGGAAGACGTGTCATTTATTTTTTACTGGATCACAACATTTGACCTAATGCCAGGGAAACAAAGGGCTATCGTTTATTTTTGTTTTTCGATTGTCGCTTTTTTTGAACCATCAGGCGGACTTTGGAGAGGATACGGACAGCTGTAAGGGGACGGAGGAGGCTGGATGTTTTTAACATCATGTGGGCAATCTATGAAGGTTGCACACTTGATGTTAAATTATTTTTTTAAAGCCTGATGGTCCAAAATATCTACTGCTTAGTGACCCTTTGTGTCGCGGTCACACAGACTTTCGTATTGGCGTTGCACACCAGTTTCTTGCTCTTGCTGTGAGCAAGAAACAGGTCATATCTCTAAGGAAGAAGAAAATTGCCAAGACTCTTTGGATGCAAGGGAAGAGAGGCACTTAATGGACAAGGAGGACCCTGGCGTTTTGTGCAACCATTGGATCGTGGGATTAGTCTTTGACCGCTCTGGATGACCCAAAGGCAGACGGTCAGGAGTTCTGGAACATCAGATGGTTTAAAGGTAGGCAGATATATTCTTTAAACCATATTTAAGCCCATTGCTTTTCCTTTGCATCATCAATGTGGTCCAGAAATGGAAGACATGTGTCATTTATTCTTTACTGGATCACAACATTTGACCTGATGCCAGCGAAACAAAGGGCTATCGTTTATTTTTGTTTTTCTATTGTCGCTTTTTTTGAACCATCAGGCGGACTTTGGAGAGGATACGGCCAGCTGTAAGGGGACGGAGGAGGCTGGATGTTTTTAACATCATGTGTACAATCTATGAAGGTTGCACACTTGATGTTAAATTATTTTTTTAAAGCCTGATGGTCCAAAATATCTACTGCTTAGTGACCCTTTGTGTCGCGGTCACACAGACTTTCGTATTGGCGTTGCACACCAGTTTCTTGCTCTTGCTGTGAGCAAGAAACAGGTCATATCTCTAAGGAAGAAGAAAATTGCCAAGACTCTTTGGGTGCCAAGGAAGACAGGCACTTAATGGACAAGGAGGACCCTGGCGTTTTGTGCAACCATTGGATCGTGGGAGGAGTCTTTGAGCGCTCTGGATGACCCAAAGGCAGACGGTCAGGAGTTCTGGAACATCAGATGGTTTAAAGGTACGCAGATAAATTCTTTAATCCATATTTAAGCCCATTGCTTTTCCCTTGCATCATCAATGTGGTCCAGAAATGGAAGACATGTGTCATTTATTCTTTACTGGATCACAACATTTGACCTGATGCCGGGGAAACAAAGGGCTATCGGTTATTTTTGTTTTTCGATTGTCGCTTTTTTTGAACCATCAGGCGGACTTTGGAGAGGATGCGGCCAGCTGTAAGGGGATGGAGGAGGCTGGATGTTTTTAACATCATGTGTGCAATCTATGAAGGTTGCACACATGATGTTAAATAAATTTTTTAAAGCCTGATGGTCCAAAATATCTACTGCTTAGTGACCCTTTGTGTTGCGGTCACACAGACTTTCGTATTGGCGTTGCACACCAGTTTCTTGCTCTTGCTGTGAGCAAGAAACAGGTCATATCTCTAAGGAAGAAGAAAATTGCCAAGACTCTTTGGGTGCCAAAGAAGACAGGCACTTAATGGACAAGGAGGACCCTGGCGTTTTGTGCAACCATTGGATCGTGGGATGAGTCTTTGAGCGCTCTGGATGACCCAAAAGCAGACGGTCAGGAGTTCTGGAACATCAGATGGTTTAAAGGTAGGCAGATATATTCTTTAAACCATATTTAAACCCATTGCTTTTCCTTTGCATCATCAATGTGGTCCAGAAATGGAAGACATGTGTCATTTATTCTTTACTGGATCACAACATTTGACCTGATGCCAGGGAAACAAAGGGCTATCGTTTATTTTTGTTTTTCGATTGTCGCTTTTTTTGAACCATCAGGCGAACTTTGGAGAGGATACGGCCAGCTGTAAGGGGACGGAGGAGGCTGGATGTTTTTAACATCATGTGTGCAATCTATGAAGGTTGCACACTTGATGTTAAATTATTTTTTTAAAGCCTGATGGTCCAAAATATCTACTGCTTAGTGACCCTTTGAGTCGCGGTCACACTGACTTTCGTATTGGCGTTGCACACCAGTTTCTTGCTCTTGCTGTGAGCAAGAAACTGGTCATATCTCTAAGGAAGAAGAAAATTGCCAAGACTCTTTGGGTGCCAAAGAAGACAGGCATGAAATGGACAAGGAGGACCCTGGCGTTTTGTGCAACCATTGGATCGTGGGATGAGTCTTTGAGCGCTCTGGATGACCCAAAGGCAGACGGTCAGGAGTTCTGGAACATCAGATGGTTTAAAGGTAGGCAGATAAATTCTTTAAACAATATTTATGCCCATTGCTTTTTTCTCTTGCATCATCAATGTGATCCACAAATGGAAGACGTGTCATTTATTCTTTAATGGATCACAACATTTGACCTGATGCCAGGGAAACAAAGGGCTATCGTTTATTTTTGTTTTTCGATTGTTGCTTTTTTTGAACCATCAGGCGGACTTTGGAGAGGATACGGCCAGCTGTAAGGGGACGGAGGAGGCTGGATGTTTTTAACATCATGTGTGCAATCTATAAAGGTTGCATATATGATGTTAAATTAATTTTTTAAAGCCTGATGGTCCAAAATATCTACTGCTTAGTGACCCTTTGTGTCAAGGTCACAGAGACTTTTCGAATTGGCGTTGCACACCAGTTTCTTGCTCTTGCTGTGAGCAAGAAACAGGTCATATCTCTAAGGAAGAGCAAAATTGCCAAGACTCTTTGGGTGCCAAAGAAGACAGGCACTTAATGGACAAGGAGGACCCTGGCGTTTTGTGCAACCATTGGATCGTGGGATGAGTCTTTGAGCGCTCTGGATGACCCAAAAGCAGACGGTCAGGAGTTCTGGAACATCAGATGGTTTAAAGGTAGGCAGATATATTCTTTAAACCATATTTAAGCCCATTGCTTTTCCTTTGCATCATCAATGTGGTCCAGAAATGGAAGACATGTGTCATTTATTCTTTACTGGATCACAACATTTGACCTGATGCCAGGGAAACAAAGGGCTATCGTTTATTTTTATTTTTGTTTTTCGATTGTCGCTTTTTTTGAACCATCAGGCGAACTTTGGAGAGGTTACGGCCAGCTGTAAGGGGACGAAGGAGGCTGGATGTTTTTAACATCATGTGTGCAATCTATGAAGGTTGCACACCTGATGTTAAATTATTTTTTTTAAAGCCTGATGGTCCAAAATATCTACTGCTTAGTGACCCTTTGTGTCGCGGTCACACAGACTTTCGTATTGGCGTTGCACACCAGTTTCTTGCTCTTGCTGTGAGCAAGAAACAGGTCATATCTCTAAGGAAGAAGAAATTTGCCAAGACTCTTTGGGTGCCAAAGAAGACAGGTACTTAATGGACAAGGAGGACCCTGGCGTTTTGTGCAACCATTAGATCGTGGGATGAGTCTTTGAGCGCTCTTGATGACCCAAAGCAGACGGTCAGGAGTTCTGGAACATCAGATGGTTTAAAGGTAGGCAGATATATTCTTTAAACCATATTTAAGCCCATTGCTTTTCCTTTGCATCATCAATGTGGTCCAGAAATGGAAGACATGGGTCATTTATTCTTTACTGGATCACAATATTTGACCTGATGCCGGGGAAACAAAAGGCTATCGTTTATTTTTGTTTTTCGATTGTCGCTTTTTTTGAACCATCAGGCGGACTTTGGAGAGGATACGGCCAGCTGTAAGGGGACGGAGGAGGCTGGATGTTTTTAACATCATGTGTGCAATCTATGAAGGTTGCACACTTGATGTTAAATTATTTTTTTAAAGCCTGATGGTCCAAAATATCTACTGCTTAGTGACCCTTTGTGTCGCGGTCACATAGACTTTCGTATTGGCGTTGCACACCAGTTTCTTGCTCTTGCTGTGAGCAAGAAACAGGTCATATCTCTAAGGAGGAAGAAATTTGCCAAGACTCTTTGGGTGCCAAAGAAGACAGGCACTTAATGGACAAGGAGGACCCTGGCGTTTTGTGCAACCATTGGATCGTTGAATGAGTCTTTGAGCGCTCTTGATGACCCAAAGCAGACGGTCAGGAGTTCTGGAACATCAGATGGTTTAAAGGTAAGCAGATATATTCTTTAAACCATATTTAAGCCCATTGCTTTTCCTTTGGATCATCAATGTGGTCCAGAAATGGAAGACATGTGTCATTTATTCTTTACTGGATCACAACATTTGACCTGATACCAGGGAAACAAAGGGCTATCGTTTATTTTTGTTTTTCGATTGTCGCTTTTTTTAAACCATCAGGCGGACTTTGGAGAGGATACGGCCAGCTGTAAGGGGACGGAGGAGGCTGGATGTTTTTAACATCATGTGTGCAATCTATGAAGGTTGCACACTTGATGTTAAATTATTTTTTTAAAGCCTGATGGTCCAAAATATCTACTGCTTAGTGACCCTTTATGTTGCGGTCACACAGACTTTCGTATTGGCGTTGCACACCAGTTTCTTGCTCTTGCTGTGAGCAAGAAACAGGTCATATCTCTAAGGAAGAAGAAAATTGCCAAGACTCTTTGGATGCCAAAGAAGACAGGCACTTAATGGACAAGGAGGACCCTGGCGTTTTGTGCAACCATTGGATCATGGAATGAGTCTTTGAGCACTCTGGATGACCCAAAGGCAGACGGTCAGGAGTTCTGGAACATCAGATGGTTTAAAGGTAGGCAGATAAATTCTTTAAACAATATTTATGCCCATTGCTTTTTTCTCTTGCATCATCAATGTGGTCCAGAAATGGAAGACGCGTCATTTATTCTTTACTGGATCACAACATTTGACCTGATGCCAGGGAAACAAAGGGCTATCGTTTATTTTTGTTTTTCGATTGTCGCTTTTTATGAACCATCAGGCGGACTTTGGAGAGGATACGGCCAGCTGTAAGGGGACGGAGGAGGCTGGATGTTTTTAACATCATGTGTGCAATCTATGAAGGTTCCACACTTGATGTTAAATTATTTTTTTAAGTCCTGATGGTCCAAAATATCTACTGCTTATTGACCCTTTGTGTCGCGGTCACAGAGACTTTTCGTATTGGCGTTGCACACCAGTTTCTTGCTCTTGCTATGAGCAAGAAACAGGTCATATCTCTAAGGAAGAAGAAATTTGCCAAGACTCTTTGGGTGCCAAAGAAGACAGGCACTTAATGGACAAGGAGGACCCTGGCGTTTTGTGCAACCATTGGATCGTTGGATGAGTCTTTGAGCGCTCTTGATGACCCAAAGCAGACGGTCAGGAGTTCTGGAACATCAGATGGTTTAAAGGTAGGCAGATATATTCTTTAAACCATATTTAAGCCCAATGCTTTTCCTTTGCATCATCAATGTGGTCCAGAAATGGAAGACATGTGTCATTTATTCTTTACTGGATCACAACATTTGACCTGATGCCAGGGAAACAAAGGGCTATCGTTTATTTTTGTTTTTCGATTGTCGCTTTTTTGAACCATCAGGCGAACTTTGGAGAGGATACGGCCAGCTGTAAGGGGACGGAGGAGGCTGGATGTTTTTAACATCATGTGTGCAATCTATGAAGGTTGCACATATGATGTTAAATTAATTTTTTAAAGCCTGATGGTCCAAAATATCTACTGCTTGTGACCCTTTGTGTCACGGTCACAGAGACTTTTCGTATTGGCGTTGCACGCCAGTTTCTTGCTCTTGCTGTGAGCAAGAAACAGGTCATATCTCTAAGGAAGAAGAAATTTGCCAAGACTCTTTGGGTGCCAAAGAAGACAGGCACTTAATGGACAAGGAGGACCCTGGCGTTTTGTGCAACCATTGGATCGGGGGATGAGTCTTTGAGCGCTCTGGATGACCCAAAAGCAGACGATCAGGAGTTCTGGAACATCAGATGGTTTAAAGGTAGGCAGATATATTCTTTAAACCATATTTAAGCCCATTGCTTTTCCTTTGCATCATCAATGTGATCCAGAAATGGAAGACATGTGTCATTTATTCTTTACTGGATCACAACATTTGACCTGATGCCAGCGAAACAAAGGGCTATCGTTTATTTTTGTTTTTCGATTGTCGCTTTTTTTGAACCATCAGGCGGACTTTGGAGAGGATACGGCCAGCTGTAAGGGGACGGAGGAGGCTGGATGTTTTTAACATCATGTGTGTAATCTATGAAGGTTGCATACTTGATGTTAAATTATTTTATTTAAAGCCTGATGGTCCAAAATATCTACTGCTTAGTGACCCTTTGTGTCGCGGTCACACAGACTTTCGTATTGGCGTTGCACACCAGTTTCTTGCTCTTGCTGTGAGCAAGAAACAGGTCATATCTCTAAGGAAGAAGAAAATTGCCAAGACTCTTTGGGTGCCAAGGAAGACAGGCACTTAATGGACAAGGAGGACCCTGGCGTTTTGTGCAACCATTGGATCGTGGGAGGAGTCTTTGAGCGCTCTGGATGACCCAAAGGCAGACGGTCAGGAGTTCTGGAACATCAGATGGTTTAAAGGTAGGCAGATATATTCTTTAAACCATATTTAAGCCCATTGCTTTTCCTTTGCAACATCAATGTGGTCCAGAAATGGAAGACATGTGTCATTTATTCTTTACTGGATCACAACATTTGACCTGATGCCAGGGAAACAAAGGGCTATCGTTTATTTTTGGTTTTCGATTGTCGCTTTTTTTGAACCATCAGGCGGACTTTGGAGAGGATACGGCCAGCTGTAAGAGGACGGAGGAGGCTGGATGTTTTTAACATCATGTGTGCAATCTATAAAGGTTGCACATATGATGTTAAATTAATTTTTTAAAGCCTGATGGTCCAAAATATCTACTGCTTGTGACCCTTTGTGTCACGGTCACAGAGACTTTTCGTATTGGCGTTGCACACCAGTTTCTTGCTCTTGCTGTGAGCAAGAAACTGGTCATATCTCTAAGGAAGAAGAAAATTGCCAAGACTCTTTGGGTGCCAAAGAAGACAGGCACTTAATGGACAAGGAGGACCCTGGCGTTTTGTGCAACCATTGGATCGTGGGATGAGTCTTTGAGCGCTCTGGATGACCCAAAGGCAGACGGTCAGGAGTTCTGGAACATCAGATGGTTTAAAGGTAGGCAGATATATTCTTTAAACCATATTTAAGCCCATTGCTTTTCCTTTGCATCATCAATGTGGTCCAAAATGGAAGACGTGTCATTTATTCTTTACTGGATCACAACATTTGACCTGATGCCAGGGAAACAAAGGGCTATTGTTTATTTTTATTTTTCGATTGTCGCTTTTTTTGAACCATCAAGCGGACTTTGGAGAGGATACGGCAAGCTGTAAGGGGACGGAGGAAACTGGATGTTTTTAACATCATGTGTGTAATCTATGAAGGTTGCATACTTGATGTTAAATTATTTTATTTAAAGCCTGATGGTCCAAAATATCTACTGCTTAGTGACCCTTTGTGTCGCGGTCACACAGACTTTCGTATTGGCGTTGCACACCAGTTTCTTGCTCTTGCTGTGAGCAAGAAACAGGTCATATCTCTAAGGAAGAAGAAAATTGCCAAGACTCTTTGGATGCAAGGGAAGAGAGGCACTTAATGGACAAGGAGGACCCTGGCGTTTTGTGCAACCATTGGATCGTGGGATGAGTCTTTGACCGCTCTGGATGACCCAAAGGCAGACGGTCAGGAGTTCTGGAACATCAGATGGTTTAAAGGTAGGCAGATATATTCTTTAAACCATATTTAAGCCCATTGCTTTTCCTTTGCATCATCAATGTGGTCCAGAAATGGAAGACATGTGTCATTTATTCTTTACTGGATCACAACATTTGACCTGATGCCAGCAAAACAAAGGGCTATCGTTTATTTTTGTTTTTCGATTGTCGCTTTTTTTGAACCATCAGGCGGACTTTGGAGAGGATACGGCCAGCTGTAAGGGGACGGAGGAGGCTGGATGTTTTTAACATCATGTGTGTAATCTATGAAGGTTGCATACTTGATGTTAAATTATTTTATTTAAAGCCTGATGGTCCAAAATATCTACTGCTTAGTGACCCTTTGTGTCGCGGTCACACAGACTTTCGTATTGGCGTTGCACACCAGTTTCTTGCTCTTGCTGTGAGCAAGAAACAGGTCATATCTCTAAGGAAGAAGAAAATTGCCAAGACTCTTTGGGTGCCAAGGAAGACAGGCACTTAATGGACAAGGAGGACCCTGGCGTTTTGTGCAACCATTGGATCGTGGGATGAGTCTTTGAGCGCTCTGGATGACCCAAAAGCAGACGATCAGGAGTTCTGGAACATCAGATGGTTTAAAGGTAGGCAGATGAATTCTTTAAACAATATTTATGCCCATTGCTTTTTTCTCTTGCATCATCAATGTGATCCAGAAATGGAAGACGTGTCATTTATTTTTTACTGGATCACAACATTTGACCTAATGCCAGGGAAACAAAGGGCTATCGTTTATTTTTGTTTTTCGATTGTCGCTTTTTTTGAACCATCAGGCGGACTTTGGAGAGGATACGGACAGCTGTAAGGGGACGGAGGAGGCTGGATGTTTTTAACATCATGTGGGCAATCTATGAAGGTTGCACACTTGATGTTAAATTATTTTTTTAAAGCCTGATGGTCCAAAATATCTACTGCTTAGTGACCCTTTGTGTCGCGGTCACACAGACTTTCGTATTGGCGTTGCACACCAGTTTCTTGCTCTTGCTGTGAGCAAGAAACAGGTCATATCTCTAAGGAAGAAGAAAATTGCCAAGACTCTTTGGATGCAAGGGAAGAGAGGCACTTAATGGACAAGGAGGACCCTGGCGTTTTGTGCAACCATTGGATCGTGGGATGAGTCTTTGACCGCTCTGGATGACCCAAAGGCAGACGGTCAGGAGTTCTGGAACATCAGATGGTTTAAAGGTAGGCAGATATATTCTTTAAACCATATTTAAGCCCATTGCTTTTCCTTTGCATCATCAATGTGGTCCAGAAATGGAAGACATGTGTCATTTATTCTTTACTGGATCACAACATTTGACCTGATGCCAGCGAAACAAAGGGCTATCGTTTATTTTTGTTTTTCTATTGTCGCTTTTTTTGAACCATCAGGCGGACTTTGGAGAGGATACGGCCAGCTGTAAGGGGACGGAGGAGGCTGGATGTTTTTAACATCATGTGTACAATCTATGAAGGTTGCACACTTGATGTTAAATTATTTTTTTAAAGCCTGATGGTCCAAAATATCTACTGCTTAGTGACCCTTTGTGTCGCGGTCACACAGACTTTCGTATTGGCGTTGCACACCAGTTTCTTGCTCTTGCTGTGAGCAAGAAACAGGTCATATCTCTAAGGAAGAAGAAAATTGCCAAGACTCTTTGGGTGCCAAGGAAGACAGGCACTTAATGGACAAGGAGGACCCTGGCGTTTTGTGCAACCATTGGATCGTGGGAGGAGTCTTTGAGCGCTCTGGATGACCCAAAGGCAGACGGTCAGGAGTTCTGGAACATCAGATGGTTTAAAGGTACGCAGATAAATTCTTTAATCCATATTTAAGCCCATTGCTTTTCCCTTGCATCATCAATGTGGTCCAGAAATGGAAGACATGTGTCATTTATTCTTTACTGGATCACAACATTTGACCTGATGCCGGGGAAACAAAGGGCTATCGGTTATTTTTGTTTTTCGATTGTCGCTTTTTTTGAACCATCAGGCGGACTTTGGAGAGGATGCGGCCAGCTGTAAGGGGATGGAGGAGGCTGGATGTTTTTAACATCATGTGTGCAATCTATGAAGGTTGCACACATGATGTTAAATAAATTTTTTAAAGCCTGATGGTCCAAAATATCTACTGCTTAGTGACCCTTTGTGTTGCGGTCACACAGACTTTCGTATTGGCGTTGCACACCAGTTTCTTGCTCTTGCTGTGAGCAAGAAACAGGTCATATCTCTAAGGAAGAAGAAAATTGCCAAGACTCTTTGGGTGCCAAAGAAGACAGGCACTTAATGGACAAGGAGGACCCTGGCGTTTTGTGCAACCATTGGATCGTGGGATGAGTCTTTGAGCGCTCTGGATGACCCAAAAGCAGACGGTCAGGAGTTCTGGAACATCAGATGGTTTAAAGGTAGGCAGATATATTCTTTAAACCATATTTAAACCCATTGCTTTTCCTTTGCATCATCAATGTGGTCCAGAAATGGAAGACATGTGTCATTTATTCTTTACTGGATCACAACATTTGACCTGATGCCAGGGAAACAAAGGGCTATCGTTTATTTTTGTTTTTCGATTGTCGCTTTTTTTTGAACCATCAGGCGAACTTTGGAGAGGATACGGCCAGCTGTAAGGGGACGGAGGAGGCTGGATGTTTTTAACATCATGTGTGCAATCTATGAAGGTTGCACACTTGATGTTAAATTATTTTTTTAAAGCCTGATGGTCCAAAATATCTACTGCTTAGTGACCCTTTGAGTCGCGGTCACACTGACTTTCGTATTGGCGTTGCACACCAGTTTCTTGCTCTTGCTGTGAGCAAGAAACTGGTCATATCTCTAAGGAAGAAGAAAATTGCCAAGACTCTTTGGGTGCCAAAGAAGACAGGCATGAAATGGACAAGGAGGACCCTGGCGTTTTGTGCAACCATTGGATCGTGGGATGAGTCTTTGAGCGCTCTGGATGACCCAAAAGCAGACGATCAGGAGTTCTGGAACATCAGATGGTTTAAAGGTAGGCAGATATATTCTTTAAACCATATTTAAGCCCATTGCTTTTCCTTTGCATCATCAATGTGATCCAGAAATGGAAGACATGTGTCATTTATTCTTTACTGGATCACAACATTTGACCTGATGCCAGCGAAAGAAAGGGCTATCGTTTATTTTTGTTTTTCGATTGTCGCTTTTTGAACCATCAGGCGGACTTTGGAGAGGATACGGCCAGCTGTAAGGGGACGGAGGAGGCTGGATGTTTTTAACATCATGTGTGTAATCTATGAAGGTTGCATACTTGATGTTAAATTATTTTATTTAAAGCCTGATGGTCCAAAATATCTACTGCTTAGTGACCCTTTGTGTCGCGGTCACACAGACTTTCGTATTGGCGTTGCACACCAGTTTCTTGCTCTTGCTGTGAGCAAGAAACAGGTCATATCTCTAAGGAAGAAGAAAATTGCCAAGACTCTTTGGGTGCCAAGGAAGACAGGCACTTAATGGACAAGGAGGACCCTGGCGTTTTGTGCAACCATTGGATCGTGGGAGGAGTCTTTGAGCGCTCTGGATGACCCAAAGGCAGACGGTCAGGAGTTCTGGAACATCAGATGGTTTAAAGGTAGGCAGATATATTCTTTAAACCATATTTAAGCCCATTGCTTTTCCTTTGCAACATCAATGTGGTCCAGAAATGGAAGACATGTGTCATTTATTCTTTACTGGATCACAACATTTGACCTGATGCCAGGGAAACAAAGGGCTATCGTTTATTTTTGGTTTTCGATTGTCGCTTTTTTTGAACCATCAGGCGGACTTTGGAGAGGATACGGCCAGCTGTAAGAGGACGGAGGAGGCTGGATGTTTTTAACATCATGTGTGCAATCTATAAAGGTTGCACATATGATGTTAAATTAATTTTTTAAAGCCTGATGGTCCAAAATATCTACTGCTTGTGACCCTTTGTGTCACGGTCACAGAGACTTTTCGTATTGGCGTTGCACACCAGTTTCTTGCTCTTGCTGTGAGCAAGAAACTGGTCATATCTCTAAGGAAGAAGAAAATTGCCAAGACTCTTTGGGTGCCAAAGAAGACCGGCACTTAATGGACAAGGAGGACCCTGGCGTTTTGTGCAACCATTGGATCGTGGGATGAGTCTTTGAGCGCTCTGGATGACCCAAAGGCAGACGGTCAGGAGTTCTGGAACATCAGATGGTTTAAAGGTAGGCAGATATATTCTTTAAACCATATTTAAGCCCATTGCTTTTCCTTTGCATCATCAATGTGGTCCAAAATGGAAGACGTGTCATTTATTCTTTACTGGATCACAACATTTGACCTGATGCCAGGGAAACAAAGGGCTATTGTTTATTTTTATTTTTCGATTGTCGCTTTTTTTGAACCATCAAGCGGACTTTGGAGAGGATACGGCAAGCTGTAAGGGGACGGAGGAAACTGGATGTTTTTAACATCATGTGTGTAATCTATGAAGGTTGCATACTTGATGTTAAATTATTTTATTTAAAGCCTGATGGTCCAAAATATCTACTGCTTAGTGACCCTTTGTGTCGCGGTCACACAGACTTTCGTATTGGCGTTGCACACCAGTTTCTTGCTCTTGCTGTGAGCAAGAAACAGGTCATATCTCTAAGGAAGAAGAAAATTGCCAAGACTCTTTGGATGCAAGGGAAGAGAGGCACTTAATGGACAAGGAGGACCCTGGCGTTTTGTGCAACCATTGGATCGTGGGATGAGTCTTTGACCGCTCTGGATGACCCAAAGGCAGACGGTCAGGAGTTCTGGAACATCAGATGGTTTAAAGGTAGGCAGATATATTCTTTAAACCATATTTAAGCCCATTGCTTTTCCTTTGCATCATCAATGTGGTCCAGAAATGGAAGACATGTGTCATTTATTCTTTACTGGATCACAACATTTGACCTGATGCCAGCGAAACAAAGGGCTATCGTTTATTTTTGTTTTTCGATTGTCGCTTTTTTTGAACCATCAGGCGGACTTTGGAGAGGATACGGCCAGCTGTAAGGGGACGGAGGAGGCTGGATGTTTTTAACATCATGTGTGTAATCTATGAAGGTTGCATACTTGATGTTAAATTATTTTATTTAAAGCCTGATGGTCCAAAATATCTACTGCTTAGTGACCCTTTGTGTCGCGGTCACACAGACTTTCGTATTGGCGTTGCACACCAGTTTCTTGCTCTTGCTGTGAGCAAGAAACAGGTCATATCTCTAAGGAAGAAGAAAATTGCCAAGACTCTTTGGGTGCCAAGGAAGACAGGCACTTAATGGACAAGGAGGACCCTGGCGTTTTGTGCAACCATTGGATCGTGGGATGAGTCTTTGAGCGCTCTGGATGACCCAAAAGCAGACGATCAGGAGTTCTGGAACATCAGATGGTTTAAAGGTAGGCAGATGAATTCTTTAAACAATATTTATGCCCATTGCTTTTTTCTCTTGCATCATCAATGTGATCCAGAAATGGAAGACGTGTCATTTATTTTTTACTGGATCACAACATTTGACCTAATGCCAGGGAAACAAAGGGCTATCGTTTATTTTTGTTTTTCGATTGTCGCTTTTTTTGAACCATCAGGCGGACTTTGGAGAGGATACGGACAGCTGTAAGGGGACGGAGGAGGCTGGATGTTTTTAACATCATGTGGGCAATCTATGAAGGTTGCACACTTGATGTTAAATTATTTTTTTAAAGCCTGATGGTCCAAAATATCTACTGCTTAGTGACCCTTTGTGTCGCGGTCACACAGACTTTCGTATTGGCGTTGCACACCAGTTTCTTGCTCTTGCTGTGAGCAAGAAACAGGTCATATCTCTAAGGAAGAAGAAAATTGCCAAGACTCTTTGGATGCAAGGGAAGAGAGGCACTTAATGGACAAGGAGGACCCTGGCGTTTTGTGCAACCATTGGATCGTGGGATGAGTCTTTGACCGCTCTGGATGACCCAAAGGCAGACGGTCAGGAGTTCTGGAACATCAGATGGTTTAAAGGTAGGCAGATATATTCTTTAAACCATATTTAAGCCCATTGCTTTTCCTTTGCATCATCAATGTGGTCCAGAAATGGAAGACATGTGTCATTTATTCTTTACTGGATCACAACATTTGACCTGATGCCAGCGAAACAAAGGGCTATCGTTTATTTTTGTTTTTCTATTGTCGCTTTTTTTGAACCATCAGGCGGACTTTGGAGAGGATACGGCCAGCTGTAAGGGGACGGAGGAGGCTGGATGTTTTTAACATCATGTGTACAATCTATGAAGGTTGCACACTTGATGTTAAATTATTTTTTTAAAGCCTGATGGTCCAAAATATCTACTGCTTAGTGACCCTTTGTGTCGCGGTCACACAGACTTTCGTATTGGCGTTGCACACCAGTTTCTTGCTCTTGCTGTGAGCAAGAAACAGGTCATATCTCTAAGGAAGAAGAAAATTGCCAAGACTCTTTGGGTGCCAAGGAAGACAGGCACTTAATGGACAAGGAGGACCCTGGCGTTTTGTGCAACCATTGGATCGTGGGAGGAGTCTTTGAGCGCTCTGGATGACCCAAAGGCAGACGGTCAGGAGTTCTGGAACATCAGATGGTTTAAAGGTACGCAGATAAATTCTTTAATCCATATTTAAGCCCATTGCTTTTCCCTTGCATCATCAATGTGGTCCAGAAATGGAAGACATGTGTCATTTATTCTTTACTGGATCACAACATTTGACCTGATGCCGGGGAAACAAAGGGCTATCGGTTATTTTTGTTTTTCGATTGTCGCTTTTTTTGAACCATCAGGCGGACTTTGGAGAGGATGCGGCCAGCTGTAAGGGGATGGAGGAGGCTGGATGTTTTTAACATCATGTGTGCAATCTATGAAGGTTGCACACATGATGTTAAATAAATTTTTTAAAGCCTGATGGTCCAAAATATCTACTGCTTAGTGACCCTTTGTGTTGCGGTCACACAGACTTTCGTATTGGCGTTGCACACCAGTTTCTTGCTCTTGCTGTGAGCAAGAAACAGGTCATATCTCTAAGGAAGAAGAAAATTGCCAAGACTCTTTGGGTGCCAAAGAAGACAGGCACTTAATGGACAAGGAGGACCCTGGCGTTTTGTGCAACCATTGGATCGTGGGATGAGTCTTTGAGCGCTCTGGATGACCCAAAAGCAGACGGTCAGGAGTTCTGGAACATCAGATGGTTTAAAGGTAGGCAGATATATTCTTTAAACCATATTTAAACCCATTGCTTTTCCTTTGCATCATCAATGTGGTCCAGAAATGGAAGACATGTGTCATTTATTCTTTACTGGATCACAACATTTGACCTGATGCCAGGGAAACAAAGGGCTATCGTTTATTTTTGTTTTTCGATTGTCGCTTTTTTTTGAACCATCAGGCGAACTTTGGAGAGGATACGGCCAGCTGTAAGGGGACGGAGGAGGCTGGATGTTTTTAACATCATGTGTGCAATCTATGAAGGTTGCACACTTGATGTTAAATTATTTTTTTAAAGCCTGATGGTCCAAAATATCTACTGCTTAGTGACCCTTTGAGTCGCGGTCACACTGACTTTCGTATTGGCGTTGCACACCAGTTTCTTGCTCTTGCTGTGAGCAAGAAACTGGTCATATCTCTAAGGAAGAAGAAAATTGCCAAGACTCTTTGGGTGCCAAAGAAGACAGGCATGAAATGGACAAGGAGGACCCTGGCGTTTTGTGCAACCATTGGATCGTGGGATGAGTCTTTGAGCGCTCTGGATGACCCAAAGGCAGACGGTCAGGAGTTCTGGAACATCAGATGGTTTAAAGGTAGGCAGATAAATTCTTTAAACAATATTTATGCCCATTGCTTTTTTCTCTTGCATCATCAATGTGATCCACAAATGGAAGACGTGTCATTTATTCTTTAATGGATCACAACATTTGACCTGATGCCAGGGAAACAAAGGGCTATCGTTTATTTTTGTTTTTCGATTGTCGCTTTTTTTGAACCATCAGGCGGACTTTGGAGAGGATACGGCCAGCTGTAAGGGGACGGAGGAGGCTGGATGTTTTTAACATCATGTGTGCAATCTATAAAGGTTGCATATATGATGTTAAATTAATTTTTTAAAGCCTGATGGTCCAAAATATCTACTGCTTAGTGACCCTTTGTGTCAAGGTCGCAGAGACTTTTCGAATTGGCGTTGCACACCAGTTTCTTGCTCTTGCTGTGAGCAAGAAACAGGTCATATCTCTAAGGAAGAAGAAATTTGCCAAGACTCTTTGGGTGCCAAAGAAGACAGGTACTTAATGGACAAGGAGGACCCTGGCGTTTTGTGCAACCATTAGATCGTGGGATGAGTCTTTGAGCGCTCTTGATGACCCAAAGCAGACGGTCAGGAGTTCTGGAACATCAGATGGTTTAAAGGTAGGCAGATATATTCTTTAAACCATATTTAAGCCCATTGCTTTTCCTTTGCATCATCAATGTGGTCCAGAAATGGAAGACATGGGTCATTTATTCTTTACTGGATCACAATATTTGACCTGATGCCGGGGAAACAAAAGGCTATCGTTTATTTTTGTTTTTCGATTGTCGCTTTTTTTGAACCATCAGGCGGACTTTGGAGAGGATACGGCCAGCTGTAAGGGGACGGAGGAGGCTGGATGTTTTTAACATCATGTGTGCAATCTATGAAGGTTGCACACTTGATGTTAAATTATTTTTTTAAAGCCTGATGGTCCAAAATATCTACTGCTTAGTGACCCTTTGTGTCGCGGTCACATAGACTTTCGTATTGGCGTTGCACACCAGTTTCTTGCTCTTGCTGTGAGCAAGAAACAGGTCATATCTCTAAGGAGGAAGAAATTTGCCAAGACTCTTTGGGTGCCAAAGAAGACAGGCACTTAATGGACAAGGAGGACCCTGGCGTTTTGTGCAACCATTGGATCGTTGAATGAGTCTTTGAGCGCTCTTGATGACCCAAAGCAGACGGTCAGGAGTTCTGGAACATCAGATGGTTTAAAGGTAGGCAGATATATTCTTTAAACCATATTTAAGCCCATTGCTTTTCCTTTGGATCATCAATGTGGTCCAGAAATGGAAGACATGTGTCATTTATTCTTTACTGGATCACAACATTTGACCTGATACCAGGGAAACAAAGGGCTATCGTTTATTTTTGTTTTTCGATTGTCGCTTTTTTTGAACCATCAGGCGAACTTTGGAGAGGATACGGCCAGCTGTAAGGGGACGGAGGAGGCTGGATGTTTTTAACATCATGTGTGCAATCTATGAAGGTTGCACACTTGATGTTAAATTATTTTTTTAAAGCCTGATGGTCCAAAATATCTACTGCTTAGTGACCCTTTATGTTGCGGTCACACAGACTTTCGTATTGGCGTTGCACACCAGTTTCTTGCTCTTGCTGTGAGCAAGAAACAGGTCATATCTCTAAGGAAGAAGAAAATTGCCAAGACTCTTTGGATGCCAAAGAAGACAGGCACTTAATGGACAAGGAGGACCCTGGCGTTTTGTGCAACCATTGGATCATGGGATGAGTCTTTGAGCACTCTGGATGACCCAAAGGCAGACGGTCAGGAGTTCTGGAACATCAGATGGTTTAAAGGTAGGCAGATAAATTCTTTAAACAATATTTATGCCCATTGCTTTTTTCTCTTGCATCATCAATGTGGTCCAGAAATGGAAGACGCGTCATTTATTCTTTACTGGATCACAACATTTGACCTGATGCCAGGGAAACAAAGGGCTATCGTTTATTTTTGTTTTTCGATTGTCGCTTTTTATGAACCATCAGGCGGACTTTGGAGAGGATACGGCCAGCTGTAAGGGGACGGAGGAGGCTGGATGTTTTTAACATCATGTGTGCAATCTATGAAGGTTCCACACTTGATGTTAAATTATTTTTTTAAGTCCTGATGGTCCAAAATATCTACTGCTTATTGACCCTTTGTGTCGCGGTCACAGAGACTTTTCGTATTGGCGTTGCACACCAGTTTCTTGCTCTTGCTATGAGCAAGAAACAGGTCATATCTCTAAGGAAGAAGAAATTTGCCAAGACTCTTTGGGTGCCAAAGAAGACAGGCACTTAATGGACAAGGAGGACCCTGGCGTTTTGTGCAACCATTGGATCGTTGGATGAGTCTTTGAGCGCTCTTGATGACCCAAAGCAGACGGTCAGGAGTTCTGGAACATCAGATGGTTTAAAGGTAGGCAGATATATTCTTTAAACCATATTTAAGCCCAATGCTTTTCCTTTGCATCATCAATGTGGTCCAGAAATGGAAGACATGTGTCATTTATTCTTTACTGGATCACAACATTTGACCTGATGCCAGGGAAACAAAGGGCTATCGTTTATTTTTGTTTTTCGATTGTCGCTTTTTTGAACCATCAGGCGAACTTTGGAGAGGATACGGCCAGCTGTAAGGGGACGGAGGAGGCTGGATGTTTTTAACATCATGTGTGCAATCTATGAAGGTTGCACATATGATGTTAAATTAATTTTTTAAAGCCTGATGGTCCAAAATATCTACTGCTTGTGACCCTTTGTGTCACGGTCACAGAGACTTTTCGTATTGGCGTTGCACGCCAGTTTCTTGCTCTTGCTGTGAGCAAGAAACAGGTCATATCTCTAAGGAAGAAGAAATTTGCCAAGACTCTTTGGGTGCCAAAGAAGACAGGCACTTAATGGACAAGGAGGACCCTGGCGTTTTGTGCAACCATTGGATCGGGGGATGAGTCTTTGAGCGCTCTGGATGACCCAAAAGCAGACGATCAGGAGTTCTGGAACATCAGATGGTTTAAAGGTAGGCAGATATATTCTTTAAACCATATTTAAGCCCATTGCTTTTCCTTTGCATCATCAATGTGATCCAGAAATGGAAGACATGTGTCATTTATTCTTTACTGGATCACAACATTTGACCTGATGCCAGCGAAACAAAGGGCTATCGTTTATTTTTGTTTTTCGATTGTCGCTTTTTTTGAACCATCAGGCGGACTTTGGAGAGGATACGGCCAGCTGTAAGGGGACGGAGGAGGCTGGATGTTTTTAACATCATGTGTGTAATCTATGAAGGTTGCATACTTGATGTTAAATTATTTTATTTAAAGCCTGATGGTCCAAAATATCTACTGCTTAGTGACCCTTTGTGTCGCGGTCACACAGACTTTCTTATTGGCGTTGCACACCAGTTTCTTGCTCTTGCTGTGAGCAAGAAACAGGTCATATCTCTAAGGAAGAAGAAAATTGCCAAGACTCTTTGGGTGCCAAGGAAGACAGGCACTTAATGGACAAGGAGGACGCTGGCGTTTTGTGCAACCATTGGATCGTGGGAGGAGTCTTTGAGCGCTCTGGATGACCCAAAGGCAGACGGTCAGGAGTTCTGGAACATCAGATGGTTTAAAGGTAGGCAGATATATTCTTTAAACCATATTTAAGCCCATTGCTTTTCCTTTGCAACATCAATGTGGTCCAGAAATGGAAGACATGTGTCATTTATTCTTTACTGGATCACAACATTTGACCTGATGCCAGGGAAACAAAGGGCTATCGTTTATTTTTGTTTTTCGATTGTCGCTTTTTTTGAACCATCAGGCGGACTTTGGAGAGGATACGGCCAGCTGTAAGAGGACGGAGGAGGCTGGATGTTTTTAACATCATGTGTGCAATCTATAAAGGTTGCACATATGATGTTAAATTAATTTTTTAAAGCCTGATGGTCCAAAATATCTACTGCTTGTGACCCTTTGTGTCACGGTCACAGAGACTTTTCGTATTGGCGTTGCACACCAGTTTCTTGCTCTTGCTGTGAGCAAGAAACTGGTCATATCTCTAAGGAAGAAGAAAATTGCCAAGACTCTTTGGGTGCCAAAGAAGACCGGCACTTAATGGACAAGGAGGACCCTGGCGTTTTGTGCAACCATTGGATCGTGGGATGAGTCTTTGAGCGCTCTGGATGACCCAAAAGCAGACGATCAGGAGTTCTGGAACATCAGATGGTTTAAAGGTAGGCAGATGAATTCTTTAAACAATATTTATGCCCATTGCTTTTTTCTCTTGCATCATCAATGTGATCCAGAAATGGAAGACGTGTCATTTATTTTTTACTGGATCACAACATTTGACCTAATGCCAGGGAAACAAAGGGCTATCGTTTATTTTTGTTTTTCGATTGTCGCTTTTTTTGAACCATCAGGCGGACTTTGGAGAGGATACGGACAGCTGTAAGGGGACGGAGGAGGCTGGATGTTTTTAACATCATGTGGGCAATCTATGAAGGTTGCACACTTGATGTTAAATTATTTTTTTAAAGCCTGATGGTCCAAAATATCTACTGCTTAGTGACCCTTTGTGTCGCGGTCACACAGACTTTCGTATTGGCGTTGCACACCAGTTTCTTGCTCTTGCTGTGAGCAAGAAACAGGTCATATCTCTAAGGAAGAAGAAAATTGCCAAGACTCTTTGGGTGCCAAAGAAGACAGGCACTTAATGGACAAGGAGGACCCTGGCGTTTTGTGCAACCATTGGATCGTGGGATGAGTCTTTGAGCGCTCTGGATGACCCAAAGGCAGACGGTCAGGAGTTCTGGAACATCAGATGGTTTAAAGGTAGGCAGATATATTCTTTAAACCATATTTAAGCCCATTGCTTTTCCTTTGCATCATCAATGTGGTCCAAAATGGAAGACATGTGTCATTTATTCTTTACTGGATCACAACATTTGACCTGATGCCAGGGAAACAAAGGGCTATTGTTTATTTTTATTTTTCGATTGTCGCTTTTTTTGAACCATCAAGCGGACTTTGGAGAGGATACGGCAAGCTGTAAGGGGACGGAGGAAACTGGATGTTTTTAACATCATGTGTGTAATCTATGAAGGTTGCATACTTGATGTTAAATTATTTTATTTAAAGCCTGATGGTCCAAAATATCTACTGCTTAGTGACCCTTTGTGTCGCGGTCACACAGACTTTCGTATTGGCGTTGCACACCAGTTTCTTGCTCTTGCTGTGAGCAAGAAACAGGTCATATCTCTAAGGAAGAAGAAAATTGCCAAGACTCTTTGGATGCAAGGGAAGAGAGGCACTTAATGGACAAGGAGGACCCTGGCGTTTTGTGCAACCATTGGATCGTGGGATGAGTCTTTGACCGCTCTGGATGACCCAAAGGCAGACGGTCAGGAGTTCTGGAACATCAGATGGTTTAAAGGTAGGCAGATATATTCTTTAATCCATATTTAAGCCCATAGCTTTTCCCTTGCATCATCAATGTGGTCCAGAAATGGAAGACATGTGTCATTTATTCTTTACTGGATCACAATATTTGACCTGAAGCCAGGGAAACAAAGGGCTATTGGTTATTTTTGTTTTTCGATTGTCGCTTTTTTTGAACCATCAGGCGGACTTTGGAGAGGATGCGGCCAGCTGTAAAAGGATGGAGGAGGCTGGATGTTTTTAACATCATGTGTGCAATCTATGAAGGTTGCACACATGATGTTAAAAAATTTTTTTAAAGCCTGATGGTCCAAAATATCTACTGCTTAGTGACCCTTTGTGTCGCGGTCACATAGACTTTCGTATTGGCGTTGCACACCAGTTTCTTGCTCTTGCTGTGAGCAAGAAACAGGTCATATCTCTAAGGAAGAAGAAAATTGCCAAGACTCTTTGGATGCAAGGGAAGAGAGGCACTTAATGGACAAGGAGGACCCTGGCGTTTTGTGCAACCATTGGATCGTGGGATGAGTCTTTGACCGCTCTGGATGACCCAAAGGCAGACGGTCAGGAGTTCTGGAACATCAGATGGTTTAAAGGTAGGCAGATATATTCTTTAAACCATATTTAAGCCCATTGCTTTTCCTTTGCATCATCAATGTGGTCCAGAAATGGAAGACATGTGTCATTTATTCTTTACTGGATCACAACATTTGACCTGATGCCAGCGAAACAAAGGGCTATCGTTTATTTTTGTTTTTCTATTGTCGCTTTTTTTGAACCATCAGGCGGACTTTGGAGAGGATACGGCCAGCTGTAAGGGGACGGAGGAGGCTGGATGTTTTTAACATCATGTGTACAATCTATGAAGGTTGCACACTTGATGTTAAATTATTTTTTTAAAGCCTGATGGTCCAAAATATCTACTGCTTAGTGACCCTTTGTGTCGCGGTCACACAGACTTTCGTATTGGCGTTGCACACCAGTTTCTTGCTCTTGCTGTGAGCAAGAAACAGGTCATATCTCTAAGGAAGAAGAAAATTGCCAAGACTCTTTGGGTGCCAAGGAAGACAGGCACTTAATGGACAAGGAGGACCCTGGCGTTTTGTGCAACCATTGGATCGTGGGAGGAGTCTTTGAGCGCTCTGGATGACCCAAAGGCAGACGGTCAGGAGTTCTGGAACATCAGATGGTTTAAAGGTACGCAGATAAATTCTTTAATCCATATTTAAGCCCATTGCTTTTCCCTTGCATCATCAATGTGATCCACAAATGGAAGACGTGTCATTTATTCTTTAATGGATCACAACATTTGACCTGATGCCAGGGAAACAAAGGGCTATCGTTTATTTTTGTTTTTCGATTGTCGCTTTTTTTGAACCATCAGGCGGACTTTGGAGAGGATACGGCCAGCTGTAAGGGGACGGAGGAGGCTGGATGTTTTTAACATCATGTGTGCAATCTATAAAGGTTGCATATATGATGTTAAATTAATTTTTTAAAGCCTGATGGTCCAAAATATCTACTGCTTAGTGACCCTTTGTGTCAAGGTCACAGAGACTTTTCGAATTGGCGTTGCACACCAGTTTCTTGCTCTTGCTGTGAGCAAGAAACAGGTCATATCTCTAAGGAAGAACAAAATTGCCAAGACTCTTTGGGTGCCAAAGAAGACAGGCACTTAATGGACAAGGAGGACCCTGGCGTTTTGTGCAACCATTGGATCGTGGGATGAGTCTTTGAGCGCTCTGGATGACCCAAAAGCAGACGGTCAGGAGTTCTGGAACATCAGATGGTTTAAAGGTAGGCAGATATATTCTTTAAACCATATTTAAGCCCATTGCTTTTCCTTTGCATCATCAATGTGGTCCAGAAATGGAAGACATGTGTCATTTATTCTTTACTGGATCACAACATTTGACCTGATGCCAGGGAAACAAAGGGCTATCGTTTATTTTTATTTTTGTTTTTCGATTGTCGCTTTTTTTGAACCATCAGGCGAACTTTGGAGAGGTTACGGCCAGCTGTAAGGGGACGGAGGAGGCTGGATGTTTTTAACATCATGTGTGCAATCTATGAAGGTTGCACACTTGATGTTAAATTATTTTTTTTAAAGCCTGATGGTCCAAAATATCTACTGCTTAGTGACCCTTTGTGTCGCGGTCACACAGACTTTCGTATTGGCGTTGCACACCAGTTTCTTGCTCTTGCTGTGAGCAAGAAACAGGTCATATCTCTAAGGAAGAAGAAATTTGCCAAGACTCTTTGGGTGCCAAAGAAGACAGGTACTTAATGGACAAGGAGGACCCTGGCGTTTTGTGCAACCATTAGATCGTGGGATGAGTCTTTGAGCGCTCTTGATGACCCAAAGCAGACGGTCAGGAGTTCTGGAACATCAGATGGTTTAAAGGTAGGCAGATATATTCTTTAAACCATATTTAAGCCCATTGCTTTTCCTTTGCATCATCATTGTGGTCCAGAAATGGAAGACATGGGTCATTTATTCTTTACTGGATCACAATATTTGACCTGATGCCGGGGAAACAAAAGGCTATCGTTTATTTTTGTTTTTCGATTGTCGCTTTTTTTGAACCATCAGGCGGACTTTGGAGAGGATACGGCCAGCTGTAAGGGGACGGAGGAGGCTGGATGTTTTTAACATCATGTGTGCAATCTATGAAGGTTGCACACTTGATGTTAAATTATTTTTTTAAAGCCTGATGGTCCAAAATATCTACTGCTTAGTGACCCTTTGTGTCGCGGTCACATAGACTTTCGTATTGGCGTTGCACACCAGTTTCTTGCTCTTGCTGTGAGCAAGAAACAGGTCATATCTCTAAGGAGGAAGAAATTTGCCAAGACTCTTTGGGTGCCAAAGAAGACAGGCACTTAATGGACAAGGAGGACCCTGGCGTTTTGTGCAACCATTGGATCGTTGAATGAGTCTTTGAGCGCTCTTGATGACCCAAAGCAGACGGTCAGGAGTTCTGGAACATCAGATGGTTTAAAGGTAGGCAGATATATTCTTTAAACCATATTTAAGCCCATTGCTTTTCCTTTGGATCATCAATGTGGTCCAGAAATGGAAGACATGTGTCATTTATTCTTTACTGGATCACAACATTTGACCTGATACCAGGGAAACAAAGGGCTATCGTTTATTTTTGTTTTTCGATTGTCGCTTTTTTTAAACCATCAGGCGGACTTTGGAGAGGATACGGCCAGCTGTAAGGGGACGGAGGAGGCTGGATGTTTTTAACATCATGTGTGCAATCTATGAAGGTTGCACACTTGATGTTAAATTATTTTTTTAAAGCCTGATGGTCCAAAATATCTACTGCTTATTGACCCTTTGTGTCGCGGTCACAGAGACTTTTCGTATTGGCGTTGCACACCAGTTTCTTGCTCTTGCTATGAGCAAGAAACAGGTCATATCTCTAAGGAAGAAGAAATTTGCCAAGACTCTTTGGGTGCCAAAGAAGACAGGCACTTAATGGACAAGGAGGACCCTGGCGTTTTGTGCAACCATTGGATCGTTGGATGAGTCTTTGAGCGCTCTTGATGACCCAAAGCAGACGGTCAGGAGTTCTGGAACATCAGATGGTTTAAAGGTAGGCAGATATATTCTTTAAACCATATTTAAGCCCAATGCTTTTCCTTTGCATCATCAATGTGGTCCAGAAATGGAAGACATGTGTCATTTATTCTTTACTGGATCACAACATTTGACCTGATGCCAGGGAAACAAAGGGCTATCGTTTATTTTTGTTTTTCGATTGTCGCTTTTTATGAACCATCAGGCGGACTTTGGAGAGGATACGGCCAGCTGTAAGGGGACGGAGGAGGCTGGATGTTTTTAACATCATGTGTGCAATCTATGAAGGTTCCACACTTGATGTTAAATTATTTTTTTAAGTCCTGATGGTCCAAAATATCTACTGCTTATTGACCCTTTGTGTCGCGGTCACAGAGACTTTTCGTATTGGCGTTGCACACCAGTTTCTTGCTCTTGCTATGAGCAAGAAACAGGTCATATCTCTAAGGAAGAAGAAAAGTGCCAAGACTCTTTGGGTGCCAAAGAAGACAGGCACTTAATGGACAAGGAGGACCCTGGCGTTTTGTGCAACCATTGGATCGTGGGAGGAGTCTTTGAGCGCTCTGGATGACCCAAAGGCAGACGGTCAGGAGTTCTGGAACATCAGATGGTTTAAAGGTAGGCAGATATATTCTTTAAACCATATTTAGCCCATTGCTTTTCCTTTTCATCATCAATGTGGTCCAGAAATGGAAGACATGTGTCATTTATTCTTTACTGGATCACAACATTTGACCTGATGCCAGGGAAACAAAGGGCTATCGTTTATTTTTGTTTTTCGATTGTCGCTTTTTTTGAACCATCAGGCGGACTTTGGAGAGGATACGGCCAGCTGTAAGGGGACGGAGGAGGCTGGATGTTTTTAACATCAAGTGTGCAATCTATAAAGGTTGCATATATGATGTTAAATTAATTTTGTAAAGCCTGATGGTCCAAAATATCTACTGCTTAGTGACCCTTTGTGTTGCGGTCACACAGACTTTCGTATTGGCGTTGCACACCAGTTTCTTGCTCTTGCTGTGAGCAAGAAACAGGTCATATCTCTAAGGAAGAAGAAAATTGCCAAGACTCTTTGGGTGCCAAAGAAGACAGGCACTTAATGGACAAGGAGGACCCTGGCGTTTTGTGCAACCATTGGATCATGGGATGAGTCTTTGAGCGCTCTGGATGACCCAAAGGCAGACGGTCAGGAGTTCTGGAACATCAGATAGTTTAAAGGTAGGCAGATAAATTCTTTAAACAATATTTATGCCCATTGCTTTTTTCTCTTGCATCATCAATGTGATCCACAAATGGAAGACGTGTCATTTATTCTTTACTGGATCACAACATTTGACCTGATGCCAGGGAAACAAAGGGCTATCGTTTATTTTTGTTTTTCGATTGTCGCTTTTTTTGAACCATCAGGCGGACTTTGGAGAGGATACGGCCAGCTGTAAGGGGACGGAGGAGGCTGGATGTTTTTAACATCATGTGTGCAATCTATGAAGGTTGCACACTTGATGTTAAATTATTTTTTTAAATCCTGATGGTCCAAAATATCTACTGCTTAGTGACCCGTTGTGTCGCGGTCACACAGACTTTCGTATTGGCGTTGCACACCAGTTTCTTGCTCTTGCTGTGCGCAAGAAACAGGTCATATCTCTAAGGAAGAAGAAAATTGCCAAGACTCTTTGGGTGCCAAAGAAGACAGGCACTTAATGGACAAGGAGGACCCTGGCGTTTTGTGCAACCATTGGATCGTGGGATGAGTCTTTGAGCGCTCTGGATGACCCAAAGGCAGACGGTCAGGAGTTCTGGAACATCAGATGGTTTAAAGGTAGGCAGATATATTCTTTAAACCATATTTAAGCCCATTGCTTTTCCTTTGCATCATCAATGTGGTCCAAAATGGAAGACATGTGTCATTTATTCTTTACTGGATCACAACATTTGACCTGATGCCAGGGAAACAAAGGGCTATTGTTTATTTTTATTTTTCGATTGTCGCTTTTTTTGAACCATCAAGCGGACTTTGGAGAGGATACGGCAAGCTGTAAGGGGACGGAGGAAACTGGATGTTTTTAACATCATGTGTGTAATCTATGAAGGTTGCATACTTGATGTTAAATTATTTTATTTAAAGCCTGATGGTCCAAAATATCTACTGCTTAGTGACCCTTTGTGTCGCGGTCACACAGACTTTCGTATTGGCGTTGCACACCAGTTTCTTGCTCTTGCTGTGAGCAAGAAACAGGTCATATCTCTAAGGAAGAAGAAAATTGCCAAGACTCTTTGGATGCAAGGGAAGAGAGGCACTTAATGGACAAGGAGGACCCTGGCGTTTTGTGCAACCATTGGATCGTGGGATGAGTCTTTGACCGCTCTGGATGACCCAAAGGCAGACGGTCAGGAGTTCTGGAACATCAGATGGTTTAAAGGTAGGCAGATATATTCTTTAATCCATATTTAAGCCCATAGCTTTTCCCTTGCATCATCAATGTGGTCCAGAAATGGAAGACATGTGTCATTTATTCTTTACTGGATCACAATATTTGACCTGAAGCCAGGGAAACAAAGGGCTATTGGTTATTTTTGTTTTTCGATTGTCGCTTTTTTTGAACCATCAGGCGGACTTTGGAGAGGATGCGGCCAGCTGTAAAAGGATGGAGGAGGCTGGATATTTTTAACATCATGGGGCACATTTACTTACCCGGTCCAGTCGCGATCCTGCGGCGCGTTCTCTGCTCTGGATTCGGGTCCGGCCGGGATTTATGAATGTAGTTCTTCCGCCGTCCACCAGGTGGCGCTGCTGCGCTGAAAGTCATCTCATCGCGCCGGAATGCACCACCTCGGACCAGGTGAAGGTAAGCGCTCCCCAAGCGACACTTTTTCGGTTTTTAAATGCGGCGGTTTTTCCGAATACGTCGGGTTTTCGTTCGGCCACGCCCCCCGATTTCCGTCGCGCGCATGCCGGCGCCGATGCGCCACAATCCGATCGCGTGCGCCACAATCCCGGGGCAATTCAGGTACAATCGGCGCAAATCGGAAATATTCGGGTAACACGTCGGGAAAACGCGAATCGGGCCCTTAGTAAATGACCCCCCATGTGTGCAATCTATGAAGGTTGCACACATGATGTTAAAAAAATTTTTTAAAGCCTGATGGTCCAAAATATCTACTGCTTAGTGACCCTTTGTGTCGCGGTCACATAGACTTTCGTATTGGCGTTGCACACCAGTTTCTTGCTCTTGCTGTGAGCAAGAAACAGGTCATATCTCTAAGGAAGAAGAAAATTGCCAAGACTCTTTGGATGCAAGGGAAGAGAGGCACTTAATGGACAAGGAGGACCCTGGCGTTTTGTGCAACCATTGGATCGTGGGATGAGTCTTTGACCGCTCTGGATGACCCAAAGGCAGACGGTCAGGAGTTCTGGAACATCAGATGGTTTAAAGGTAGGCAGATATATTCTTTAAACCATATTTAAGCCCATTGCTTTTCCTTTGCATCATCAATGTGGTCCAGAAATGGAAGACATGTGTCATTTATTCTTTACTGGATCACAACATTTGACCTGATGCCAGCGAAACAAAGGGCTATCGTTTATTTTTGTTTTTCTATTGTCGCTTTTTTTGAACCATCAGGCGTACTTTGGAGAGGATACGGCCAGCTGTAAGGGGACGGAGGAGGCTGGATGTTTTTAACATCATGTGTACAATCTATGAAGGTTGCACACTTGATGTTAAATTATTTTTTTAAAGCCTGATGGTCCAAAATATCTACTGCTTAGTGACCCTTTGTGTCGCGGTCACACAGACTTTCGTATTGGCGTTGCACACCAGTTTCTTGCTCTTGCTGTGAGCAAGAAACAGGTCATATCTCTAAGGAAGAAGAAAATTGCCAAGACTCTTTGGGTGCCAAGGAAGACAGGCACTTAATGGACAAGGAGGACCCTGGCGTTTTGTGCAACCATTGGATCGTGGGAGGAGTCTTTGAGCGCTCTGGATGACCCAAAGGCAGACGGTCAGGAGTTCTGGAACATCAGATGGTTTAAAGGTAGGCAGATAAATTCTTTAATCCATATTTAAGCCCATTGCTTTTCCCTTGCATCATCAATGTGATCCACAAATGGAAGACGTGTCATTTATTCTTTAATGGATCACAACATTTGACCTGATGCCAGGGAAACAAAGGGCTATCGTTTATTTTTGTTTTTCGATTGTCGCTTTTTTTGAACCTTCAGGCGGACTTTGGAGAGGATACGGCCAGCTGTAAGGGGACGGAGGAGGCTGGATGTTTTTAACATTATGTGTGCAATCTATAAACGTTGCACATATGATGTTAAATTAATTTTTTAAAGCCTGATGGTCCAAAATATCTACTGCTTAGTGACCCGTTGTGTCGCGGTCACACAGACTTTCGTATTGGCGTTGCACACCAGTTTCTTGCTCTTGCTGTGAGCAAGAAACAGGTCATATCTCTTAGGAAGAAGAAAATTGCCAAGACTCTTTGGGTGCCAAAGAAGACAGGCACTTAATGGACAAGGAGGACCCTGGCGTTTTGTGCAACCATTGGATCGTGGGATGAGTCTTTGAGCGCTCTGGATGACCCAAAAGCAGACGGTCAGGAGTTCTGGAACATCAAATGGTTTAAAGGTAGGCAGATATAGTCTTTAATCCATATTTAAGCCCATTGCTTTTCCTTTGCATCATCAATGTGGTCCAGAAACGGAAGACATGTGTCATTTATTCTTTACTGGATCACAACATTTGACCTGATGCCAGGGAAACAAAGGGCTATCGTTTATTTTTGTTTTTCGATTGTCGCTTTTTTTGAACCATCAGGCGGACTTTGGAGAGGATACGGACAGCTGTAAGGGGACGGAGGAGGCTGGATGTTTTTAACATCAAGTGTGCAATCTATAAAGGTTGCATATATGATGTTAAATTAATTTTTTAAAGCCTGATGGTCCAAAATATCTACTGCTTGTGACCCTTTGTGTCAAGGTCACAGAGACTTTTCGTATTGGCGTTGCACACCAGTTTCTTGCTCTTGCTGTGAGCAAGAAACAGGTCATATCTCTAAGGAAGAAGAAAATTGCCAAGACTCTTTGGGTGCCAAAGAAGACAGGCACTTAATGGACAAGGAGGACCCTGGCGTTTTGTGCAACCATTGGATCGTGGGATGAGTCTTTGAGCGCTCTGGATGACCCAAAAGCAGACGGTCAGGAGTTCTGGAACATCAGATGGTTTAAAGGTATGCAGATATATTCTTTAAACAATATTTATGCCCATTGCTTTTTTCTCTTGCATCATCAATGTGATCCACAAATGGAAGACGTGTCATTTATTCTTTAATGGATCACAACATTTGACCTGATGCCAGGGAAACAAAGGGCTATCGTTTATTTTTGTTTTTCGATTGTCGCTTTTTTTGAACCATCAGGCGGACTTTGGAGAGGATACGGCCAGCTGTAAGGGGACGGAGGAGGCTGGATGTTTTTAACATTATGTGTGCAATCTATAAAGATTGCACATATGATGTTAAATTAATTTTTTAAAGCCTGATGGTCCAAAATATCTACTGCTTGTGACCCTTTGTGTCAAGGTCACAGAGACTTTTCGTATTGACGTTGCACACCAGTTTCTTGCTCTTGCTGTGAGCAAGAAACAGGTCCTATCTCTTAGGAAGAAGAAAAGTGCCAAGACTCTTTGGGTGCCAAAGAAGACAGGCACTTAATGGACAAGGAGGACCCTGGCGTTTTGTGCAACCATTGGATCATGGGATGAGTCTTTGAGCGCTCTGGATGACCCAAAGGCAGACGGTCAGGAGTTCTGGAACATCAGATGGTCTAAAGGTAGGCAGATATATTCTTTAAACCATATTTATGCCCATTGCTTTTCCTTTGCATCATCAATGTGGTCCAGAAATGGAAGACATGTGTAATTTATTCTTTACTGGATCACAACATTTGACCTGATGCCAGGGAAACAAAGGGCTATCGTTTATTTTTGTTTTTCGATTGTCACTTTTTTTAAATTATCAGGCGAACTTTGGAGAGGATACGGCCAGCTGTAAGGGGACGGAGGAGGGTGGATGTTTTTAACATCATGTGTGCAATCTATGAAGGTTGCACACTTGATGTTAAATTATTTTTTTAAAGCCTGATGGTCCAAAATATCTACTGCTTGTGACCCTTTGTGTCGCGGTCACACAGACATTCGTATTGGCGTTGCACACCAGTTTCTTGCTCTTGCTGTGAGCAAGAAACAGGTCATATCTCTAAGGAAGAAGAAAATTGCCAAGACTCTTTGGGTGCCAAAGAAGACAGGCACTTAATGGACAAGGAGGACCCTGGCGTTTTGTGCAACCATTGGATCGTGGGATGAGTCTTTGTGCGTTCTGGGTGACCCAAAGGCAGACGGTCAGGAGTTCTGGAACATCAGATGGTTTAAAGGTAGGCAGATAAATTCTTTAAACCATATTTATGCCCATTGCTTTTTTCTCTTGCATCATCAATGTGATCCAGAAATGGAAGACATGTGTCATTTATTCTTTACTGGATCACAACATTTGACCTGATGCCAGGGAAACAAAGGGCTATCGTTTATTTTTGTTTTTCGATTGTCACTTTTTTTGAACCATCAGGCGAACTTTGGAGAAGATACGGCCAGCTGTAAGGGGACGGAGGAGGCTGGATGTTTTTAACATCATGTGTGCAATCTATGAAGGTTGCACACATGATGTTAAATTATTTTTTTAAAGCCTGATGGTCCAAAATATCTACTGCTTAGTGACCCTTTGTGTCGCGGTCACAGAGACTTTTCGTATTGGCGTTGCACACCAGTTTCTTGCTCTTGCTGTGAGCAAGAAACAGGTCATATCTCTTAGGAAGAAGAAAATTGCCAAGACTCTTTGGTAGCAAAAGAAGACAGGCACTTAATGGACAAGGAGGACCCTGGCGTTTTGTGCAACCATTGGATCATGGGATGAGTCTTTGAGTGCTCTGGGTGACCCAAAGGCAGACGGTCAGGAGTTCTGGAACATCAGATGGTTTAAAGGTAGGCAGATATATTCTTTAAACCATATTTAAGCCCATTGCTTTTCCTTTGCATCATCAATGTGGTCCAGAAATGGAAGACATGTGTCATTTATTCTTTACTGGATCACAACATTTGACCTGATGCCAGGGAAACAAAGGGCTATCGTTTATTTTTGTTTTTTACGATTGTCGCTTTTTTTTGAACCATCAGGCGGACTTTGGAGAGGATACGGCCAGCTGTAATGGGACGGAGGAGGCTGGATGTTTTTAACATCATGTGTGCAATCTATGAAGGTTGCACACTTGATGTTAAATTATTTTTTTAAAGCCTGATGGTCCAAAATATCTACTGCTTAGTGACCCTTTGTGTCGCGGTCACAGAGACTTTTCGTATTGGCGTTGCACACCAGTTTCTTGCTCTTGCTGTGAGCAAGAAACAGGTCATATCTCTTAAGGAAGAAGAAAATTGCCAAGACTCTTTGGGTGCCAAAGAAGACAGGCACTTAATGGACAAGGAGGACCCTGGCATTTTGTGCAACCATTGGATCGTGGGATAAGTCTTTGAGCGCTCTGGATGACCCAAAGGCAGACGGTCAGGAGTTCTGGAACATCAGATGGTTTAAAGATAGGCAGATATATTCTTTAAACCATATTTAAGCCCATTGCTTTTTTCTTTGCATCATCAATGTGGTCCAGAAATGGAAGACATGTGTCATTTATTCTTTACTGGATCACAACATTTGACCTGATGCCAGGGAAACAAAGGGCTATCGTTTATTTTCGTTGTTCGATTGTCGTTTTTTTTGAACCATCAGGCGGACTTTGGAGAGGATACGGCCAGCTGTAAGGGGATGGAGGAGGCTGGATGTTTTAAACATCATGTGTGCAATCTATGAAGGTTGCACACTTGATGTTAAATTATTTTTTTAAAGCCTGATGGTCCAAAATATCTACTGCCTAGTGACCCTTTGTGTCGCAGCCACAGAGACTTTTCGTATTGGCGTTGCACACCAGTTTCTTCTTCTTGCTGTGAGCAAGAAACAGGTCATATCTCTTAGGAAGAAGAAAATTGCCAAGACTCTTTGGGTGCCAAAGAAGACAGGCACTTAATGGACAAGGAGGACTCTGGCGTTTTGTGCAACCATTGGATCGTGGGATGAGTCTTTGAGCGCTCTGGATGACCCAAAGGCAGACGGTCAGGAGTTCTGGAACATCAGATGGTTTAAAGGTAGGCAGATAAATTCTTTAAACCATATTTATGCCCATTGCTTTTTTCTCTTGCATCATCAATGTGGTCCAGAAATGGAAGACATGTGTGATTTATTCTTTACTGGATCACAACATTTGACCTGATGCCAGGGAAACAAAGGGCTATCATTTATTTTCGTTTTTCCATTGTCGTTTTTTTTGAACCATCAGGCGGACTTTGGAGAGGATACGGCCAGCTGTAAGGGGACGGAGGAGGCTGGATGCTTTTAACATCATGTGTGCAATCTTTGAAGGTTGCACACTTGATGTTAAATTATTTTTTTAAAGCCTGATGGTCCAAAATATCTACTGCTTAGTGACCCTTTGTGTCGCGGTCACAGAGACTTTTCGTATTGGCGTTGCACACCAGTTTCTTGCTCTTGCTGTGAGCAAGAAACAGGTCATATCTCTTAGGAAGAAGAAAATTGCCAAGACTCTTTGGGTGCCAAAGAAGACAGGCACTTAATGGACAAGGAGGACCCTGGCGTTTTGTGCAACCATTGGATCGTGGGATGAGTCTTAGAGCGTTCTGGGTGACCCAAAGGCAGACGGTCAGGAGTTCTGGAACATCAGATGGTTTAAAGGTAGGCAGATATATTCTTTAAACCATATTTATGCCCATTGCTTTTTTCTCTTGCATCATCAATGTGATCCAGAAATGGAAGACGTGTCATTTATTCTTTACTGGATCACAACTTTTGACATAATGCCAGGGAAACAAAGGGCTATCGTTTATTTTCGTTTTTCGATTGTCGCTTTTTTTGAACCATCAGGCGGACTTTGGAGAGGATACGGCCAGCTGTAAGGGGACGGAGGAGGCTGGATGTTTTTAACATCATGTGTGCAATCTATGAAGGTTGCACACTTGATGTTAAATTATTATTTTAACCCCTTAGCGCTCCGCGCCGTAGCTGTACTGCGCAGCTTCCGACGATTAGCACTCAGCGCAGTACAGCTACGGCGCGAGCGCATAGGATTTTAGAATTGTCACCACGTCTCGCGACGTGGTGACATCGGGACGAGATTTGGGTGACAGAGGCAGGAGGAGTTCCTGTCTCCGTCTCCCGACGAATCAAATCGGTCCCGCCCGCCGATCGCCGTGATTGGCCAGTCAAACCTGACTGGCCAATTACAGCGATTTTGGGCTAAAAAACGTGGTTTTAGCCCCTTCCTCTTCCTCCAGCGGCACCATTTTGGTTTGGTATCGCTGGAGAGAGGAGAGAGCGTTACTGTGTGCACCAAAATACACTTTTACACTATAAATAGTGTTCTGATCCTTATCTGATCCCTATTGTTCCCTACAAATTCCCATCCCTATCTGTTTTTTCCTGTGTCCTGTGTGTTCCCTGTGTGATTGCCTTGTGTGATCCCACGTGTCTTCCGTTTTTCCCTGTCTGTCCCTTCTGAACCCAAACGCAGTTTTCAGTGCGCTGTGTTAGCGTTGTTCTGCACTGGACGCACTTTTCAGTGCGTCGTGTGAATAGCACTGCACAGAATCTTTAGCAGTCTTAGCGGTAGTTAGTTTGTCTTAGGGCAAGCTAGGTGCATTTGTAGCGCCTTTTTGCGTGGTGCACATAGGTTTTTTTTCGGTGCCTGGTAATATTTTTTTTTCCAGAGCGCCGTAGGTGTACCCGTACGTAGCTACTTTTTGTGTGTGCCATCTGTGCGGCTGGTCCGTGTGGTTTGGTGTGCATTATCTTTTTTTTTGTGTGCTATCTGTGCGGCTTGTCCGTGTAGTTTAGTGCGCATTATTTTTTTTGTGTGCTATCTGTGCGGCTTGTCCGTGTAGTTTAGTGCGCATTATTTTTTGTGTGCTATCTGTGCGGCTTGTCCGTGTAGTTTAGTGCGCATTATTTTTTTTGTGTGCTATCTGTGCGGCTTGTCCGTGTAGTTTAGTGCGCATTATTTTTTTTGTGTGCTATCTGTGCGGCTTGTTCGTGTAGTTTAGTGCGCATTATTTTTTTTGTGTGCTATCTGTGCGGCTTGTCCGTGTAGTTTAGTGCGCATTATTTTTTTGTGTGCTATCTGTGCGGCTTGTCCGTGTAGTTTAGTGCGCATTATTTTTGGTGTGTGCCATATGTGCGGCTTGTCCGTGTAGTTTGGTGCACATTATCTTTTTTTTTTTTGTGTGCTATCTGTGCGGCTTGTCCGTGTAGTTTAGTGCACATTATTTTTTGTGTGTGCCATCTGTGCGGCTTGTCCGTGTAGTTTGGTGTGCATTATATTTTTTTTTTTTGTGTGCTATCTGTGCGGCTTGTCCGTGTAGTTTGGTGCGCATTATCTTTTTTTTTTTTGTGTGCTATCTGTGCGGCTTGTCCGTGTAGTTTAGTGCACATTATTTTTTGTGTGTGCCATCTGTGCGGCTTGTCCGTGTAGTTTGGTGTGCATTATATTTTTTTTTTTGTGTGCCTGCTAGACGGTTTATCCGTGTAGTTTGGTGTGCATTATATTTTTTTTTTTGTGTGCCTGCTAGACGGTTTATCCGTGTAGTTTGGTGCACATTATCTAATTTTTCTAGTTCTCTATTTTTTTTTGTGCAATGTCTCAGAAGACGTACACCGTGTTGGAGGCATATAACATGCTTGCCTCTGACACCGAGTCAGCTAGTGGGGATGATGGTCCCTTTTACCTATCATCATCCTCCTGCTCATCTTCCAGTGACCTGGAAGGACCCCCAAGAAGGCGCCGTAGGGTTCCAGGGACTTCTGCAGGAGAAGTGCCTGGGACTTCTGCAGGAGAAGTTTCTGGGACATCTGCAGGAGAAGCGTCTGGGGCTTCCACTGACCCCACATGGGTAGCCCCAGATAATTATACCCCTCAGGTCCCTGACTTTTTGGGCCATCCTGGAATTAACTTTGACACGACAAGGCTCAGAGCTGTGGACTTTTTTACGTTTTTTTTTTATGAGGCGCTGCTGAATATTATTATATTTCAGACAAATCTCTACGCTGCACAACATATTGCCCAAAACCCCACGTCCTTTTATGCACAACCCTACAGGTGGACCCCTGTCACTGCAGCAGAGATGCACAAGTATTGGGGCATAATACTCATTATGGGGATAGTAAAGAAGCCTTCAATCAGGGACTACTGGAGCACAGATATACTGTACCACACTCCCATGTTCCGCATGGCAATGAGCAGGATGCGCTTTGAAGCCATCCATAAGTTTTTGCAATACACTGACAACACACAGTGCCCACCCAGAGGTGACCCCAGTTATGATCGGTTATTTAAGTTCAGGCCCATATTAGATCATTTTAGTGCCAAGTTTGCCCAGGCATATACCCCCGCCAAACATGTGAGCATAGTCCCTAGTACAATTCAAAGGGAGACTTCACTTCCGCCAGTACCTGCCCAATAAGAGGGCAAGGTATGGTGTGAAGATGTATAAGCTGTGCGAAAGTTCATCAGGGTACACATACAAGTTCAGGATATATGAAGGGAAGGACTCCACTATAGTGCCCCCAGAATGCCCCCCCTTCCTGGGTGTTACAGGGAAGATAGTGTGGGATTTAGTGCACCCACTGCTGGACCAGGGCTACCACCTCTACCTGGACAATTTCGACACCAGCACCACCCTGTTCAAGTGCCTCACTTCCAGAAATACTGCGGCATGCGGCACTGTACGCAGAAATCGGAGAGGTCTCCCTAAGTCGCTGCTTGGGCAAAAACTTAAAAGGCACGAAAGCAGGGCACTATGCAGCGACTCTGTATTGTGTGTTAAGTACAAGGACAAGAGAGAAGTCCTTGTATTAACCACAATACATGAGCACACCACCACCCCTGTCCCAGTACGAGGTGCCAGTACAGAAACCCCCAAGCCAGACTGTATTTTAGATTATAACAAATACATGGGAGGGGTGGACTTGTCTGACCAGGTGCTTCAGCCGTACAATGCCATGCGGAAGTCGAGGGTGTGGTACAAGAAGCTGGCCGTGCACATCATGCAGATGGCATTGTATAATGCTTATGTGCTGCATCGATATGCCGGCCAGAGGGGAACTTTCCTGGAATTTCAAGAGGTGGTAATAAAGTACTTTCTTTTTGGAGACCAGGAAGGGGGGAGTGCTAGCACATCTGGAAGTGAGGCCCCATCACGTATTGTACCAGGGCAGCACTTTCCAGGAGTAGTTCCCCAAACAGCCAGCAAGGGAAGGACACAGAAGAGGTGCAGGGTGTGCTCCAAAAATGGCATTCGGAAGGACACCATTCATCACTGTGAGACATGCCCTGAAAAACCAGGGTTATGTATGAAAGATTGCTTCCGAATTTATCATACATCCCTGGATTTTTAGAGTACCCTGTTGTTACCCTGACGCACAGCTTATACATCATGCCGCACCTTCCCTTCTAAGCCCTGCCATGTGCCCAGCCTGTAGATTACTGTCCCGTATGCTTTACCCGGGAAAACATGCATCATGATTTTTAGGGTGTTTGTCTCCCATGGCAGCAGCTGGGCACAAAATGACATAATGGATATTTTTTACTATGCACTATCCATTATGCATTTTTTCAGGGGTCCACCTGAGGGGTTAAAATGCTAACTATACCCCTAGATTAATTCATGGAGGGGTGTAGTTTCCAAAATAGGGTCAGTTCTTAGGGGTTTCTACTGTACTGGCCCCTATTGGCATCTACAAATCTTTCATGATGCCAAAAAGAAAAAAAAAATGTACAATGTCTGTGCTCCAACAAGTTATTCCCTTTTGAGCCCTGTCGTGTCTCCATCCTACAGATTATTGCCTCCTATGGGGTATTGCCCTAACCGGGGTAACCCGCAGAATGATTTTTGCTGTGTTTTTCCCCAGTGGCATGAGTTGGGCAAAATACTTTTGTCACTTCAATGGCATATTTGATAAATTGCAATACAATTGTTTCTCTGCACTACTCACTTTGTATTAAATTTTAGCCAGCACCTTAGGGGTTAAAATGCTCATACAAGCCTACATACATTCTTTGAGGGGTGCCCTTTCCAAAATGGGTTCACTACTTGGGGGTTTCTATTGTACTGGTACCTCGGGGGTACCCCCCATTACCAATCTAGTGAAAACGAAGCTTGAAAACCTAAATTGTGCTTCTTTCTTCCTGACCCCTGCCGTGTGCCCAGCCTGTAAATTATTGGCACATGTGTGGTATTGCTGTATTTGGGACAACCCGCAGAATGATTTTTGGGGTGTTTGTCTAAAGTGGCATGGGTTGTGCACAGTATATGAGGCACTAAAATGACATTTTTGAGATAAAAACACAATTTTTACTCTGCACCATTTACTTTGCATTCAATTTTGACCAGCGTGTTGGGGGTTAAAATGCTCACCACAACCACCGATAAATTCTTTGAGGGGTCTAGTTTCCGTAATGGTATCATATATTGGGGGTTTCTATTGCACTGGCACCTCACGGGCCCTGCCAACATGACATGGCACTCCAAATCCAAACATGTGAAAACGGAGCTGGAAAATCAAAATTTCACTCCTTCCGTTTTCATCCCTTCTGTGTGCCCAGTCTGTAAATTATTGGCACATGTGTGGTATTGCTGTACTCAGGACAACCCGCAGAATGATTTTTGGGGTGTTTGTCTAAAGTGGCATGGGTTGGGCACAGTATATGAGGCACTAAAATGACATTTTTGAGATAAAAACGCAATTTTTACTCTGCACCATTTACTTTGCATTTAATTTTGACCAGCGTGTCGGGGGTTAAAATGCTCACCACAACCACCGATAAATTCTTTGAGGGGTCTAGTTTCCGTAATGGTATCATTTATTGGGGTTTCTATTGCACTGGCACCTCACGGGCCCTGCCAACATGACATGGCACTCCAAATCCAAACATGTGAAAACGGAGCTGGAAAATCTAAATTTCACTCCTTCTGTTTTCATCCCTTCTGTGTGCCCAGTCTGTAAATTATTGGCACATGTGTGGTATTGCTGTACTCGGGACAACCTGCAGAATGATTTTTGGGGTGTTTGTCTAAAGTGGCACGGGTTGGGCACAGTATATGAGGCACTAAAATGACATTTTTGAGATAAAAACGCAATTTTTACTCTGCACCATTTACTTTGCATTTAATTTTGACCAGCGTGTCGGGGGTTAAAATGCTCAGCACAACCACCGATAAATTCTTTGAGGGGTCTAGTTTCCGTAATGGTATCATTTATTGGGGTTTCTATTGCACTGGCACCTCACGGGCCCTGCCAACATGACATGGCACTCCAAATCCAAACATGTGAAAACGGAGCTGGAAAATCAAAATTTCACTCCTTCCGTTTTCATCCCTTCTGTGTGCCCAGTCTGTGAATTATTGGCACATGTGTGGTATTGCTGTACTCGGGACAACCTGCAGAATGATTTTTGGGGTGTTTGTCTAAAGTGGCATGGGTTGGGCACAGTATATGAGGCACTAAAATGACATTTTTGAGATAAAAACGCAATTTTTACTCTGCACCATTTACTTTGCATTTAATTTTGACCAGCGTGTCGGGGGTTAAAATGCTCACCACAACCACCGATATATTCTTTGAGGGGTCTAGTTTCCGTAATGGTATCATTTATTGGGGGTTTCTATTGCACTGGCACCTCACGGGCCCTGCCAACATGACATGGCACTCCAAATCCAAACATGTGAAAACGGAGCTGGAAAATCAAAATTTCACTCCTTCCGTTCTCATCCCTTCTGTGCGCCCAGTCTGTAAATTATTGGCACATGTGTGGTATTGCTGTACTCGGGACAACCCGCAGAATGATTTTTGGGGTGTTTGTCTAAAGTGGCATGGGTTGGGCACAGTATATGAGGCACTAAAATGACATTTTTGAGATAAAAACGCAATTTTTACTCTGCACCATTTACTTTGCATTCAATTTTGACCAGCGTGTTGGGGGTTAAAATGCTCAACACAACCACCAATAAATTCTTTGAAGGGTCTAGTTTCCGAAATGGTGACATTTTGGGGGGTTTTCTATTGTACTTTTACTTCAGGGGCTCTTCAATTACACTGTGGCACCACAAAATATTTGCAGCCAAATTGGCCTTCCAAATTCCCGGTATCGCTAACTCTGTTCTGGACATCGATGTGCGGGGAAACAGCAGCTGACATCCACATGTCTGGTATTACCGTACTCGGAAGAAGCAGGGCAAGAAATTAGGAATATATATTTACCTCAAATTCCTTCTGAATGTATCCATTTTAGGGCTAAATTGGAAAGATTGAAATCAAAAATTGAAATTTCAAAATTTCCACTCCATTTTCATATGCTTCCGGAAAAATAATTAAAGGGTTAACAGACTTCTTAAATGCTGATTTGAATAGGTTGAGATGTTAGGTTCATAAAATGGTGTTACTTGTGGGGGTATATAGTACATAAGCCTTTATAGAGCACTTCCAAACTGAATTGATCACCAAAAAGTTCGCATTTTTCAAATTTCAAGAAAATCTGAGAAGTTGCTACTAAAACTTCAAACCTTCTCACATCCATAAAAAAAATGGAAACTTAAAACAAATAATGGATATAAAAAGAAGACCAATGGCAAAAGGTTTCTATCAAAAAAAATTTGTGGTATCACTTTTTGTCTAAAAAGTATAACATTTGAAACTTTAAAAAAATAGTCATTTTTTTCAAATTTTTCACCGAAATGACACTACTAACATAAACTACAATGTCTCACGAGAAAACAATCTCAAAATCACAGAGATATCTTAAAGCGTTGAAAAGTTATTACCACAGGAAGAGACACTGGTCAAATTTCAAAAAAAAGTTGCGAGCCTTAACCTGCAAACAGGCTGCGTCCTTAAGGGGTTAAAGCCTGATGGTCCAAAATATCTACTGCTTGTGACCCTTTGTGTCGCGGTCACACAGACTTTCGTATTGGCGTTGCACACCAGTTTCTTGCTCTTGCTGTGAGCAAGAAACAGGTCATATCTCTAAGGAAGAAGAAAATTGCCAAGACTCTTTGGGTGCCAAAGAAGACAGGCACTTAATGGACAAGGAGGACCCTGGCGTTTTGTGCAACCATTGGATCGTGGGAGGAGTCTTTGAGCGCTCTGGATGACCCAAAGGCAGACGGTCAGGAGTTCTGGAACATCAGATGGTTTAAAGGTAGGCAGATAAATTCTTTAAACAATATTTATGCCCATTGCTTTTTTTGTCTTGCATCATCAATGTGATCCACAATTGGAAGACGTGTCATTTATTCTTTAATGGATCACAACACTTGACCTGATGCCAGGGAAACAAAGGGCTATCGTTTATTTTAGTTTTTCGATTGTCGCTTTTTTTGAACCATCAGGCCAAATTTGGAGAGGATACGGCCAGCTGTAAGGGGACGGAGGAGGCTGGATGTTTGTTTGTTTTTTTTTAAAATCAGATATTTCTTTATTAGTTTTCACTTTTAGGAACGTACAAACAATGAAAGGAAAAAAAAAAACAAAAAAACAATACAAATTTTATGGCATATTTAGCATATAACCATTACATTCCTAGGTAGCCACGCAGGGCTATAAACAGGTTAGCTCGTAAATGCAATAAGCTGTATACTGTTCAATAATACACATGTTTAATAAACACTTAAAACATCACCTTATCTCGCCTATTGTCCTATATTAATTTGTAACATCCTTTCCCTTAATAACTCTGCTGATACTACACCCGGTATATCCAACCATGGGCCCCATAGCTTCTCATATTTGCCTTCCGTCTTCCTTTTTTTGTATATAGCCCTCTCATTTATTAACATCCCTTCTACCTTCTGAATGAATTCTTCCTTTGTAGGGGGGAATCGGTTGGATCCACCTTGCTGCAATTGATTTCCTGGCCATATATAGTAACCGCCCTACCGCAGTCTTGCCTAAGTGTTCAAGAGTGATTTCCTCATCACAGCCTAACACACGTCAGGGCATTCCTGGGGACTGAGGTCATATACGCCCTATTTATTAGTTCCAGCACTTCCACCAAAAAGGCTTGTATAACAGGACAATGCCATAGCACATGTGCAGCTATTTCTTCAGAGCACTTTGGGCATGAGGCGTTTGATCGCACCCCGATATCATACAAGAATTTTGGTGTTCTGTATACCCTGTGGACTATAAACAATTGTGAGAGTCTATTTGCTTCTCCCAATGAGATTGCTGGTACAACCTCTAAGATATTACTCCATTGGTCATCCGTCACAGGGCCTACATCCCTCTTCCATTTGGCCCGGGCCGAGCTGTGAAAACCATCTAAAAATTTACACAATAGCAGGTGATACAAAAGAGAGATGAGTCCTGAAGAATGCCCCTCCTTAGCAATATTCTGAAGTAAGGGGTCCCCCTTGTATACCAGGGGCTCCACTTTCCTGTAGCTGCTGAAATGTTTTAATATGGGAGTTACCTACCAGTTGTGCAATTGTAAGCAACCCCATTCCTTCCCAAAAAGATGCACACTCCAACGATTGGAATTCAGCCAGTCCAGGATTGTCCCACAAAGGTGTGTACTCAGTGTAACCATTCACTCCCCTCATCTGTTTAACCTTACCCCACACTTTATGGATCATAAGCAGGGTGTTTAGTTCCATTCTACCGGGTTTGAATTTCCCCGCTTCCAGTGCCTGTAGTAGAGTCTTAACTCTTAGGTGATGCATAATTATCTGAGAGTTCATGTCGGCTGTCCCAGTTACTCCCCATCCTTTAAGATGCTGTGTCTGTGCCGCTAAATAATATAGCCAAGGATTGGGCAATGCTAATGCTCCCTCTATTTTAGGTCGCTGCAGCGTTTCCAGCCGTATTATAGGATGACCTTTATTCCAAATTAGTTCTCTGAACAAAGCATTTATTTTATGGAACCTAGAAAGGGGCAACCATATCGGGGCATTATGTAGAAGATATAGTAGCTGAGGCATTAATACCATTTTGATAAGGTTCAGACGTCCAATGACATAACGGTAACTTACACCACGCTTTAATCTTAATTTTAATAGACTCCAGTCGCGGGGAAAGGTTAAGCTCCTCAAAATCTGATGGGCATGTGGTCACTCTGACACCTAAATACTTAAATGAGCTCACGACAGGAATAGTGGATGCTCTCTGCTCCAAGTCCTCATTTATCGCATCCACCGCCACTATGGCTGATTTATGCCAATTTATCAAAAGGCCAGACATGGCTCCAAATTGATCTAAAAGACCCATGGCAGCCGTCAGAGAGGTCTCTGTATCCCCCAAAAACAATAATGCGTCGTCGGCATATAACGCAACCTTATTTTGTATTTGGCCATACCGAAAACCCTTAATCTCTGGTGAGTTCCGTATCGCTGCTGCCAGAGGCTCAATAGCTATAGCAAAAAGCAACGGAGACAGGGGGCAACCCTGTCTCGTGCCACGGAACAGTGGAAATGGCTCAGATAATGCACCATTTGCCCTAATCCGAGCCTTTGGTGCCGAATACAACACTTTAACCCATGCTATAAATTTAGGCCCGACCCCCATAGCCACCATAGTATGCCACAGAAATACCCACTCTACACTATCAAACGCTTTAGCAGCGCCCAGCGTTAAAATAGCTCTTCTACCTACATTATCCGATGGGACCTGTAGGCTGAGGAAAAGTCTCTAAATATTGATAGAGGTGGATTTCTGAGGCATAAAACCAGTTTGGTCTTCGTTTATTATGGTTGTAATAACTTTAATTAAACGGTTGGCCATAGCCTTAGCAAGTAGCTTTACGTCAGATGTTAGCAACGAAATGGGTCTGTACGAATCCGGCATCAAGGGATCCTTGCCTTCTTTGGGCAGCACTACTATAATAGCTTCCTGCATAGATGGGGGAAGTGAACCTTTTACAAAAGCATCCTGAAATACTTCAAGCAGTTGAGGAAGAAGGGCCTCCCCATATTGCTTATACATTTCAGCTTGTAAGCCGTCTACCCCGGGGGGCCTTATCATTTGCCATACCTCTCACTGCATCTTCTAACTCCTCCAGGCCGAGGGGCTGCTCCAACATATCCCTGTCTTCTATAGATCGCTTTGGAAGAGCTGGCCTATCAAGAAACTCTACTATATCCACTTCCAATGACTGTCTCTGCGACTGGTAGAGGGTGGAATAGAAATCTACTAGCACCTTCATTATTCCTGTCGTATTACAATGTATTTGCCCGTTAGTGTCTTTCATAGCTGATATATGGGAAGTCCCCTGTTGTGCCTTAGTGATCACTGACAGCAGGTGCCCTACACTTTCCCCTTCTTCGAAGAAGCGCTGCTTGGCAAACATACGTTTCCTATTTGCTACTTCTATCAAATGGTTATTTAAAGATGACTGCGCACTCCTTAATCTATTCTGAGTGTCCGGACTTGGATTCCCAATAAACTCTCTTTCTGCTAGCTCCATCTCCTTATGTATTGCCATATCTAGAGCTCGGGACCGCGTTTTGTGACCCTAATATTCTTCATTAACATTCCCCTTATGTGCCCTTTAAGAGCTTCCCACACATTGGACAGAGATTCTGAGCCCTCATTCTCTTCTATAAATCTGCTTATCTCAGTTTCTAGGCCACTAGTCACACTGGGAACAGATAACCAAAAGGGATTAAGGCGCCACAATCTATTCACAACCCTGGGGGAATCATATATGGATAGTGGGGTCAATACTGGGGAGTGGTCAGACAAGGAGCGAGGAAGATATTGTACCTCACCCAATATGGTCATTGTCATCGAATTCCCCAGGACAAGATCTATGCGGGACAAGTCAAAGGTAGAAGAGCAGCAGGAATACTGTCTCTCTTGTGGATGTTGGCGTCTCCATACATCTTGTAACAGGTGACCAAATGGGGTCTTCCTTGCTCCGGCTGACCTTGAGCAATTCTACATCTATCTAGGTCATACTGAGAGATATTATTGAAGTCCCCAACGATCAAGCGCGGTACCCCAGGGTATTTTGTAACATATTCCAGTATACGCTGGAGTACTACCCCAGAGTATGGGGGAGGGACATACACAGCCACAAGCACCATAGTATGCAAGCCTACTGTGCAATATAGGCATATATATCTCCCTTCAGCATCCACCGTCTTATCCATACACTGAAAGGGCACGTTTTTATGCACTAGAACACTAACTCCTCTTGCATATGATGAATATGTTGCATGACACTCAAACCCCATCCACACCTTATGTAACTGAGACAGCCGATCTGTAATCATGTGACTCTCCTGAATGCAATAAATTCCCGGCTGCTGTCTTAATAGATACTAGAACACTCCCATTCTTTTCGTGGGGTCTAAAAGGCCCCTGACATTCCAGCTAACTACAGGAATATACGTAGCCATGTGACAATGCAGGTATCATAGACATGAACAAAAGCGTTCTCTTTCTTTCTCATATTGCCATATAAGTGTTTTAAACAAATTACAGCCCTGGCTATAAACTTTCAAACTAATACCCTTAAACCTTTCCCTCCCCCCTTGTACCCTTCATCTTTTTTTATGTTTCGTTGAGGTGTTTCATTGCAGTGTAGCTTTACCAACAAGAATTATAACATATGCAATGCAATACAGTGCCCGCCATTTCGTAGTCCTCCCCCCACTGACCAGCAGTGTACGGAAAGAATACAAAATCTAACGTTGCCAACAGCCCAACATATCAAAACTTATATTATAACTCAGCTGTAAGTCCGTATCTCGGTACACTCCTACAAAGCATCACATCTGGACGTTTCCTCAGTCCTGATCCATAGCCTTCACCTCCGAGGCCTTTATTTGGGTTTCATGTTGATCAAGCCACTCCAACGCAGCTCCCCAATCTTCAAAAAATTGCGTCTTCCCCAAGTCCACTACTCGCAGTTTAGCTGGAAATATCATAGAATATATCACTTTCAGATCCCGAAGCCGTCTCTTTATATCAATAAACTTGGCCCTGCGTTTGTGAACTTCGATAGAATAGTCCGGGAATATTGATATTTTGGAACCATTAATAGTTAGATCAGAATGTTCTCGGGCGAGGCGTAGGATAGTATCCCTATCCTTGAAATGTAGGACCTTAGCTGGAATAGGCCTTGGCCCGCGACCCGGCTGTAGATGTCTTGTGGGAACCCGATGTGCCCTTTCTATGGCATACAGTGGAGATTTTTTGGCAGCCAGTCCTCAATAAAGGCCGTTGTGTTTTGGCCTTCTACCTTCTCTGGAAAGCCCACCAGGCGTACATTGTTTCGTCTGGCCCTGTTTTCCAGGTCGTCTGTTTTAGACCAGAGGGCTATAATCTCTTTCTGAGCACGTCTGGAGGCCTTTTTGCATTTCCCCATATCATCCTCCAAATCCGAGGTGCGCTGCTCCACTTCCGTGGTTCTTTCAGATAAATCATGTCTGAGCACTGTAAGTACTTCCCTTATACCTCCTACTTGCTGCACCAGGGAAGCCATGGTTGCGTTACCTTATGCTACAGCACACATCACATCACCGATAGTGGGTTCCGCAGCTGTGGCAGGAGATCTGTGCTTAGGCCTCTGCTTCATCATCTAAGCAGCAGACTCCTGGCCATCCGAGTCATCTCCGTCCGATGCTTGGGTGTCTAGCTCCGCGTGCATCAGCCAGTCTGCCTCTGCCGACTTTGTTCTTTTTCCCCCAGCAGTTGAGCGAGCGAAGCGCTCCAGCTTGTCGGCTATTTCCCGCTGGCGTCTCGTGCTGGCTGGGGTAGCTGGGACAGACGCTTCAGCGCCATCTTGAAATTCTAACGCGCGGTTAGTTTTACCGCTTCCTTTGTTTTTGCTCGGTATTTTGAGAGTCCAAGGCGGCTAGGCGAGTTGGCGGGTGGGTTACCACTCGGTATGAGCGCCGATTACCGGGATTATTGGGATGCGGGCGGATAATAGACAGGATCCTTGGCAGGAGCTCCGCTCTGCACGTCTCACAGCATACTTGGCTAGGCCACGCCCCCCCAGGCTGAATGTTTTTAACATCATGTGTGCAAACTATGAAGGTTGCACACATGATGTAAAATAAATTTTTTAAAGCCTGATGGTCCAAAATATCTACCGGATGTGACCCTTTGTGACACCGTCACACAGACTTTTGTATTGTGAGCAAGAAACAGGTCATATCTCTAAGGAAGAAGAAAATTGCCAAGACTCTTTGGGTGCCAAAGAAGACAGGCACTTAATGGACAAGGAGGACCCTGGCGTTTTGTGCAACCATTGGTTTATCATCCCCCCGTGGGTATAATAAGTATGGCTTAGGAGATTTTTTTTAAACTTTTGTAGATATAAATTTCATGTTTCCCAACAGTCATTTCAAAGAAAATTTTGTTTTTCCATTTTATGCAAATAAGTTTATTGGTGCAACAGCGGCATGGCCTCTTATGTCGTCACAACCATTTCTTCTATGGGGAGAGGTTACTCTTGTTATGCAAAAAGAATAAAATAGGATACACAGACAGGGCTGTGATGTCGGAGCAGAGATAAAATGGACTCGGACTCCAATAGATTGGTAAAGTTCTCCAGGTTAGTAAATTAAAAATTTTACTTTATAGGGACATGTCTAAAAACAGGATGCGCATTGAAAGCGAGTAGGTCCATCTCGCCCCCTCCCCCCGGATTTGGGAGCCGAATTACCCACTTTAACAATATACTATACAATTACATTTCTGCAAGTTTTATGTCCACATAAACAAGGAATCTCCTTTTCTGGGATACTTCCAATATCATAGTTGTATTCCCAAGTCAATTCAGTTCCAGCTTTTATGAAACTGTAAAAAAAAAAAAAAGAATGATGAATTCTGAGATTATATGCATTACTATACACGTTAGCTATGTATAAATGGCTAGTTTACAAGTTTTACCTTTTGGTGTACACATGTTTAGTCCAATCTTATACTACTGCTGATCCCTGTCAAGTAAAGTCTTAAAGGGAACCCACCAGCAGTTTTTCACATATCAGGTTAATGGCATCATGCTACAGGTAACACAATACACAACACAAACATGTATTTGCGGATTTGGAAATCACATTTAGATAAGGTCACAATGGTGACTCCATGACTCTGCTTGAAACACCCACGTGACTTAGGCTGCAGAAGTTAAATAGAGATGCTAACTTTTCTTAATGCGATTTCTCTAGAATGAACCAGCAGATACATGTGTTGTGACAGGTTCTCTCTAACAGTATTAACCCCTTAACGCTGAAGCCACTTTTCACCTTCCTGACACGGCCCATTTTTTCAAATCTGCCCTGTGTCACTATAAGTGGTTATAACTTCGGAACGCTTTATCATCAGATATTTGGTTAAAATTTGGAAAAAATTTTGATTTTTGAACTTCAAAATGTTTTACTTTTCCCATACATAGTCATAACCGCAAAAAAACGTAATAACTAACACTCACTAAAATGTCTAATTTATGTGGACATGGTTTTTTATGCATACTCTTATTTTTGTGGGATGTTATAGGCCTTTTCATAAAAAACGCAAAATCCTGCTATTGAGGGACCTGCTCAGGTTTCAAATCACTTTGAGAGGCCTACATAAAAGTAAACCCCATAAATTACCCCATTATAGAAACTACACCCCTCAACGTACGTGAAACAACTTTTATGAAGTTTGTTAACCCTTTAATTGTTTTACAGGGGTTAAAACAAAATCGTATGCAATTTTGAAAGTAAAATTTTTTTGGCTAAATTAATACCGTATATACTCGAGTATAAGCCGACCCGAGTATAAGCCGAGACCCCTCATTTTACCACCAAAAACTGGGAAAACCTATTGACTCGAGTATAAGCCGAGGGTGTAGTATACAGCCAGTCTCCGTGTAGTATACAGCCTGCCCCCATAGAGTATACAGCCTGCCCCCATAGAGTATACAGCCTGCCCCCATAGAGTATACAGCCTGCCCCCATAGAGTATACAGCCTGCCCCCTGCCAAACGAATAAAAAAATAAAAAACGTAATACTCACCCTCCGGTGTCCCGATCTTCAGCGCGAGGCTCCCGTTCCTCGGCGCGGTACCAGGCGGCGGCGGGTCCTCTTCTCTCTTCTGTAGCCGGCAGATCACGTCCATGTGATCTCCCGGCGGGCGCGCACTAGGATACCGCGGTGTCGCGGCTGATGACGTCATCAGCCGCGACAGAAGAGAGAAGAGGACCCGCCGCCGCCTGGTACCGCGCCGAGGATCGGGAACCTTGCGCTGAAGATCGGGACACCGGAGGGTGAGTATTACGGTTTTTATTTTTTTCTTGACTCGTGTATAAGCCGAAGTAAAGTTTTTCAGCACATTTTTTGTGCTGAAAAACTCGGCTTATACACGAGTATATACGGTATGTTTTTCAAAAAAAATTTACAATTCTCAGTGGATAAAATACCAAAACGCTCCACAAAATTTGATACCCAATCTCTTCCGTGTATAATAATACCCCATATGTGGTGGTAACCTGCTGTATGGGCACACGCCAGGGCATCGAAGGAAGCTGCGCCATTCAGAGCAGATTATGCATTGTCACTTTTTATTGGCTATACAATCTTTATTTTTTTGGCAATTTGGACATGTAAGGGCTTATTTTCTGCGACATGAGATGCACTTTACAAATATTTCATTTTAGTGGGTCATTAGCTTATTGATGAGATTTTATTAACTCTTGAATGTATGGGTGAAAAGAAAATTGTCAATTTTGGTTTACTTTCTTTTCGTATTTTTTGGGGGTCGTACACTAAAAATATTATATTATCTTCATTCTATAGGTCACTACGATTACGGTGAAACCTCATTTATATAGTTTTTCATTTATTTTTACAATTTTACTGGATAAAAACTAATAGAGGAAATCTCATTTGTTTTTGCATCGCCATCTTTTCGGAGACGTAACTTTAATATTTTTTGGTTGACAGAGCTAGTTTAGGGCTTATTTTTTACGTGTTGAGTTGTTCTTTTCAGTGGTACCATTTTTGCGCACATAACTTTTTTTGATCACTTTTTAGAACATTTTTGTGTAGAGATTTTATGAAAAATGTACATTTTTGGCGTGTTTTTCGGGTTTTGTTTTTACGGCGTTCACCGGGCGGGTCCAATAATGTTTCTGAGTTATTGTACGGATTGTTACGGACGCGGCGATACCAAATATGTGGGGTTTTTTGTCGATTTTGTGTTTTTTCCACTTTATTGCATGTGTATAGGGAATATTTGTGTTTAGGGGACTCTAACTTTATTTAATTAATTATTTTTATTAAAAAATGATTTTATGTAATGTTTTTAACATTTTTATTAACTTTTACAGGTTAGCTTGAACAAGTGATCCACTGATCACTTGTTCAAGCTCTTCTTCACATTGCACAGTGTAATACAGATGTATTACACTGTGTAATGTAACACACTGAGCATGCTGCGCATGCTCAGTGTGTTACAGCCGCGTCCTGTCAGAAGGCACGGACCCGGCTACAGGAAGGAGGATCGCGCAGCCCCGGGTACCGGCAGTCCCGGGCTGCGATCGGAGCAGCGGACCCCCCCGGTAAGCTCCGCGGGGGGTTCGATTCTTCTGAAATGCCCCTTGCACGCCGCGGTCACGGGTGTTAGAGGCGGGTGTCGGCTATAATATATAGCTGACACCTGCAGCTTCTGGTGCCGGCTCCGTTCAGGAGCCGGTGCCAGAAGCATGACGTAATAGTACTGCATTTTGCGGGAACGCACCTCCCGCGATGCAGTACTATTACGTCAAATGTCGGGAAGGGGTTAAAGCATCTATAGACTTCAGCGCCTCCAGAAGTGTTCTTGCTACAATGGCACGATTGTTGAAACAAAGTAAACAAAACCTCTCACATACTGAAATCTTATCTTACCGCAGCATCTTAGGGGGTTAAAAGCAATCTAACTTTGGACTACTAAAGACTTTGTTTCAGAGTGTATAAAGAAGTCACTGCCCCATCTGCCCTGATTGAAGCTTTCATATAATCTGATACCTAGATGGCTACTGAGAAGAGGGAGGCGAGGATGATAAGAGCCAAAGTAAGAGAAGAAAGAAGCACTTTGCTCTGATAAAATGCATTATAATGTTTATTGTAGTCACTTGTACTACTGATGTATGAGGATGTGGATAGAAATCTGTCCATGTCATGTGATTAAGGTGCCGTTATTATCACACAGCTCCTATTAGTCTCTGTTATAATAATTATTTGTGCACCTGGATGTCCATCACATGATCAGGGATAGATTTCTATCCAGGGGAAGTAACCATAGAAGCTTTCTATAGAATGACAGCAAGCAAAGATCTAGAAAACTGAGGAATTGATACAGAAAGTATATTGGAAAATTGCATAACTTTTCCTTACACAAACCATATCAAATATTTGCTGAAAGTAGACAACCCCTTTAAGGATACTAAAAATTGTCCCATTGAATGAATAGAACTCTCGAGGCTAGTGGTAGTACAGTATGGATCCAGAGCAGTAGAAACATTGCAGAGGCTGCAGCGTAAGGGGTGTCAATCATTGACCATTTTTTAAGAAAGTCTGGATAATGTTTTTTTTTCCTGTTTTTATGAACCTCAACTGGAAGGGAGTACGGTAAGGAATAACATACTAACCTTTTGGTGAAAAATGCCACCCAAGGAAATTTTTTAGAGTGAGTTTCCACAAATACATGCTGTACAAAAAGGTTCGGTGAACAACTGTGCTGCAAAAGAAAAGAGAAATTTGTAGCATGACTAAGAGGTTGGGTTCATACCAGGTTTTTTTGTACACGCCGGGAAAGCACCCGATGTACACTCACCGGCCACTTTATTAGGTACACCATGCCAGTAACGGGTTGGATCCCCTTTTGCCTTCAGAACTGCCTCAATTCTTCGTGGCATAGATTCAACAAGGTGCTGGAAGCATTCCTCAGAGATTTTGGTCCATATTGACATGATGACTGTGGAGGCCATTTGAGTCCAGTGACCTCATTGTCATGTTCAAGAAACCAGTCTGAGATGATTCCAGCTTTATGACATGGCGCATTATCCTGCTGAAAGTAGCCATCAGATGTTGGGTACATTGTGGCCATAAAGGGATGGACATGGTCAGCAGCAATACTCAGGTAGGCTGTGGCGTTGCAACGATGCTCAATTGGTACCAAGAGGCCCAAAGAGTGGCAAGAAAATATTCCCCACACCATGACACCACCACCAGCAGCCTGAACTGTTGATACAAGGCAGGATGGATCCATGCTTTCATGTTGTTGACGCCAAATTCTGACCCTACCATCCGAATGTCACAGCAGAAATCGAGACTCATCAGATCAGGCAACGTTTTTCCAATCTTCTACTGTCCAATTTCGATGAGCTTGTGCAAATTGTAGCCTCAGTTTCCTGTTCTTAGCTGAAAGGAGTGGCACCCGGTGTGGTCTTCTGCTGCTGTAGCCCATCTGCCTCAAAGTTGGACGTACTGTGCGTTCAGAGATGCTCTTCTGCCTACCTTGGTTGTAACGGGTGGCGATTTGAGTCACTGTTGCCTTTCTATCAGCTCGAACCAGTCTGCCCATTCTCCTCTGACCTCTGGCATCAACAAGGCATTTCCGCCCACAGAACTGCCGCTCACTGGATGTTTTTTCTTTTTTGGACCATTCTCTGTAAACCCTAGAGATGGTTGTGCGTGAAAATCCCAGTAGATCAGCAGTTTCTGAAATACTCAGACCAGCCCTTCTGGCACCAACAACCATGCCACGTTCAAAGGCACTCAAATCACCTTTCTTCCCCATACTGATGCTCGGTTTGAACTGCAGGAGATTGTCTTGACCATGTCTACATGCCTAAATGCACTGAGTTGCCGCCATGTGATTGGTTGATTAGAAATTAAGTGTTAACGAGCAGTTGGACAGGTGTACCTAATAAAGTGGCCGGTGAGTGTATACGCTCTGCCCGAGTGAGGTATGCACACGGCGGAGGCAATGGACGGCTATAGGGCACGCTCTTTTACAGTACGTACAGTGCGGCTGCGTGGCTTATGGAAAGGGGAGGGGTTTACTGGTATTCATGTTATCTGAATATATATTTTTTAATTTAGTACTTACATTCAAAAAGCGACCAATATTCCCTTCAGTGGAGGAATCTAAGAAGTATATGTGTTCTGCTTGGCTTGAATCTGGAGGGTCAGAATTCTCTTTACTACTACACGTGACAGAGTAGCTACTCTCATCAGACACATATCCAGCTTCATTGTCCTGCAAAGTCTTCTTCACAGATGTATGTATCAGCTCGATACTCTCAGCTTCATCCTCAGTATTACCTAAAATGATAAGACAGTTAGCTCCAGAATAATACAGATCAATTTGCAGGGAGTCCACACTGAGCTTCTAATGACGGGTCCCGTTAAAATATTCTTAGAAGTTTTATAGAATTTAATCGAGCCACTCACTGAACATGAAGGGGGTTAAGGGACTCAGTTCTCAAAGAAGATGAGTGTTATAGAGATGGAACCTGCTTCTGTTGTACATTTATGGCATATCCACTACATTGCAGCACAGATGGGAACTTTGGAAAAGTTAGTATGAATAAAAAAAGAAATTCCAAGTATAAGTACAATATTTGAGTAAAAGACATAGAGACTTTTATAAAATAGGCATTTGCCTCACATTCTGAAGTCAGGTGGACCTCCATGACACAAATGTCTATGGAGAAGAGAAGGCCGAGTTACAACAGCTGGTAGGCCACCTTTATCAGTTCAGATTGGATTACAAATTACAGATAAAAGACAGCACAGGGGAGAACAAGTTAAAGAGGACCTGTCACCAGATTTTGATGACCCTGACCAATGCCTGTACATGAGCACAAAGGTGGGGGCTGAGAGCTGAGCAGTCTGCTGCAGACTAGCCACATGTTGTTTTTTGAAATGCATCCAAACCAAAGCCCAACCCCTGGGACTACACAGATGATTCTGTCAGGGTGCAGGGTAAGTTATAACACACAATTATATTGTAATGCAAATGCTTAGAGAAAGCAGAAAGACATATTTGCACTGCAGCTGTAATGGGCTTCTATAACCTGTCATTAGTGAAAATGAGGTCCCTGGTGACAGGTTCCGTTTAATAACGGAATGTGGAACTGGACCTTCTGAATGCAGGTGTGACCTTGTTCTCCTGTCACTACTATGTTATTGCAAAGAACATGTCCCTTATTCTCAATCAGCCTCCACCGCAGTTTGTTATCCTGCACAACTTTCTGTTTTGCTTTTCTGTTTTGCGCTCTGCAACTCATCCTGAAAGAATAACATGTCTACCCAAGTCCTGATCAGTATAGCAGGGCACATGTAAAAATCAATGTCATGGTTATAGGTCTTAAATTTCAGATCTGTGGTGTTCATACAGGGCCGGAACCAGCACTAGGCATACCTGGGGAAGTGCTGGGGCCCAGAGCTGCCAGGGGGGGGGGGGCTCCCACATAAGGCTGTATGTAAGGAATCCATGGGGGTGAAGAGGCCTGTATCTAATGAATCCATAGGGTGTGAGGGGGTCTTGTGTAAAAAAAAAACAAAACATGAAGGGGGGGGGGGGGGGCTTTTGATAAACTAGGGAATATTTTAGGAAACAGAAAACTGTTTTGGTTTCTGAATTTTTAATTCCGCCATGTCAGTTCACTGCAAAGGCCTATTAAGACCTGGAGCCAATTTTGTTGGCATAGATTAGCGGTTTACATGTCAGCAGCCATGTTTCTTCTTCCTTGTACTATTTATAGTCATTTTGGGTACTGTTGTAGCCTCCCATAATGTTTAATGAGACACTAATGTATTAACTAAAAACGATGCCCGGAACCTAATAAAAATGATTTGACCTGTACAACTTCTTCAGGTGTGATAGTAGTATGTTAAAACACACAAAAGGCGGCATTGTCCAGCCAGAACAATCACTCACCACAAAGAAGAACCTTAGGAGAGGCAGGAGGGGTGAAAAGCTCATCATCTGAACTGTGCATCATGGTGACTGTCCCCTGGAGATGTATAGAAGTAGTGATGAAGTGTTACTGAACAACATAGTATAACTGGAGGCCACATGTAGCATCTAAAGTTCAGCAATGATATGGTGGAAAAATCACATTGTAATGTGATGTCTGTTCTGTTTTCAACACCAGTTTCAACTGAAAAGGGCGAGTGGTAACAGGCAACATTGCAAAACTGTTAGGCTACATGCACAGTGCCAGGAGAGGAGGAGAGAGCTGCTCACCCCCGCCCCTCTGCACAGGAATAAAGACATATCCTATCTTTCTACGGGGTACGGAGTGGTACAGTGCCGCACACACTCCAGTTGGGCGCCGTGCGCCCATTGCCGTCTATGGGGGACGTATGTCGGCTGTATTAAAATTCATATCACTAGAGGGCGCTGTAGCTCTAAACATTTACCTAACCATTGATTGGCCATACAGCAGGCAGGTCCTAGGTCAGTGATGGCGAACCTTTTAGAGCCTGAGTGCCCAAACTTCAAACAAAAGCCACTTATTTATTGCAAAGTGCCAGCACAGCAATTTAAGCAGTAATGTATTTCTCTTTGTTCATTGACAACTTTCAATCCTTCAGCCTCCCAAGGACACCAACACCGTTAAAAGGAGAAGGGCAAATTCATCTATCAGTGTAGGAAGATTCTGCAGGCAGATTCTTGAGTTCTGTCTGGTGAACTTCATTCTGGGGTGAAGGCCTGGGTGCCCACAGAAAGGGCTCAGAGTGCCGCCTCTGGCACCCGTGCCATAGGTTCGCCACCACTGTCCTAGGTGAAGAATCTGAGTTTTGTGGCTCAGACAGTCAGATCATCAAATAGGAGTCTGTGGGAAACCATGTCTGTGTGTACGAACCCATAGACCAAAAATGATGTTTGTGTGCTGGGGCTTTACCAATTGATTAAAATTTACCTCTTCAATGAGCTGCCGCTTGCGTTTCTGTAGGATGGCAGTCTTGGTTTTAGGTCTTTTAACACACACGGAATCTAGTCTCCCTTCTTTCATTTTGCATAATCGTTTTCTGTAGAAACATTGGTGACGTTTGAAAGAAGTCACAAAAATCAATGTTGCAAATCTTAATTTGATTCCCAATTTTATGGGTAAGGCATATATATATATATATATTACACACATACAGTTCCTGGGTTACCTACAAGATAGGTTCGGTAGGTTTGTTCTGAAGTTGAATTTGTATGCAAGTCGGAACTGTATATTTTATTATTGTAACCCCAGCCAAATTTTTCTGGTCTATTGCAGACACCTTTTGTAATGGTTACAGCTGTTTATTGTAGCCCAAGGCTAAAGTACAGTAAATTACCAACATCCAGAGGTCGTCTGCATGTAGGGTGTTCTTAAATAGGGGACTGCCTGTAATATATATATATATATATATATATATATATATATATATATTTTAGAGCATCCAATAACATTGATTGGTATAATTTCAGTGATAATACTCTAGGAGACCAGAATGGACAAATAAAAGGGAACCTGTCATCAGCAATTGGCATGATAAACCAGAATAATGTCAAACAGCGTAACACCAAGTTTTTGTTTCTGTCATGGTCCTGTTTGGTGGCATCATCCAGATAATCAACTTTGAAGTGAGTTTAACACTTTAGTCGAATTGGGGGACTCTGAATGCCTCCTCTACTGGTAGTGGTTTATTAGGTCAATATCTGTTGACAGGTTCCCCTTTGTCTATCAGCTATGTCTCGATATACTCTGTCCCTATCAATGCTGTATGGACAATGTTTAGGGAACCCTTCAGCAAAGGAAATGATTATACCTAGCTGTCATTTTATTCCAGAAAAAGTAAAAATGGAATGAAAATAGTCAATTTTTTTTTTCAATTAAAAGCAGGCACATATAATGACACATTCACCTTTTTAGATCACTCCGGGAACTTCCTCGTAGCAGTGGGGTAATGTTTGAAATTGTTGAAGGAGAAGCAGCAATCTCAGAATCTGAATGAGAAGAATATCTTATTTTGGTAGGACAGATGGAAGGGGTCATCTTGGCAGGTGCTGCTTCCACAGACCCCACACTCACAGTCACATCCATAGATTTCATTAAAATTCGTCCTGGAAGGGAAGCCGTATACAAAATATTTAAATTAATAGAAACCAAATATTCTCTATGCATAATACAGTATGGGGGGGGGGAGCAGCGGTAGGTTGTACACATCACCACATGGCCAAAGTGAGGTGCACCAGGGAGCAGCACACGATAAAAACAGCTCTCGCAATATATGTTTAAATCTCAGAAAACTCCTTTTATCTCCTTGATGGAAAAAGAACAATGGGGGACATTTATCAGGGCTTCTACACCAGAAAATTAGCGTAGAAGGTCTGAAATAATTGTAGTGCCTTGCGAATCGCATATCCCCCTTACGCCAGCTCCATGCCAGGGGACGTGGAGCGGGCATGGGTACTTCTAGGTGAACGCTGGCATAGCTGAAGGGGTGGGTCATCCATTATAGAATAATCATATAATAAAGCTCATCCTATGTAACTAAGTCACTTGCCTGCATAGATGCACACAAAGGTTCCTCTGTCAAGATCGTCCAGGCAGCGCACCCCCCAGCCTTTTCCTTTGGTTTTAAACACTTGGAGTCGCACCTGAAGGCCGTGCTGTACAACCCGGTTTTGACACATCTTGTGGTCGCATTTACACGATACGTTACATTCATATATTCTACATTAAAGTGCACAGCTTTAAAAGACTATTCTTCACTGTATTATAGTAAAACCTCAAAATGATGACAAAGCATAAATAGAAAAAAAAAACATTGAAATAGGGGGGGGGGGGGGGGAGCCAGAAAAAGGGGACAGGTTCCCTTTAAATCAATTTAAGCCAACTCTAGTGGATAATGTGCAGTTTATTTCGCCTCCTACACTTACACAAATCTTATCCCAATTGCCTTCCCTTGAAATGAACCACTCACCAGGAATGGCATGTTAATCGGGTGACAGGTCCCTATAGCCTATGCTTTGCGGATTTAAAAAATGTCTGTCAGCATTCTGAATAATTTTGGTACTTTATAATAGTTCAATTCGCATTATCCAGCTCCCTGCCAGCAGCATTTGGCAAGTCCCACAGAGGGGGCAGCTGCGAGCTGTGCGTCTTCTCATGCATTCTTCTTCAGCTCCTAATCATTCCCCTCCCTCCCATGCCTGCTCAATGCACATGACATGCAGTGGGGAGGGCTGAGGGAGCTGGAGGAGTGTAGACTGACACAGACTCACATAGTCTCCAGCTGCCTCCCTAGGGAATCACCACATGCTGCCAGGTCATGTGAGCTAAATTTATATAAAGTAATGAAATGATTCAGAATGCTGAGGCAGGCCGCATAGCCTAGACCAGTGATGGCTAACCTATGGCACTGGTGCCAGAGGTGGCACTCAGAGCCCTTTCTGTGGGCACTCAGGCCATCACCAGAGATGACTCCAGGTATCTTCCTGCAGTCCCAGACAGCCCAGGACTTGCTGTGCACAGAGCTATTTTAAAGTGACGGCTCTACCTGGGACTATTTTCTGCTTTATTGGTGTCCTCATCAATGAAAACCGTGACAGAGAAGGGAGTACAAATCACAAATTAAATTTCTGTGTTGGCACTTTGCGATAAATAAGCGGGTCTTTGTTGTAGTTTGGGCACTCGGTCTCTAAAAGGTTTGCCATCACTGGCCTAGACTATTGGAACCTGTCACCAGCAAGAAAAATAAAAATAAATAACTTTCCTGCTGACTTGCTTTAAATCTCTGCAGATTTTGAAAACAGCCCTTGGTCTAAGGAAGGGGAGTAAGCAGGAGCAGTATTTTAACAGCTAGCCTTCACAGACCAGCTCCAAATGAAAGGGAAATTAAGGGTAAAGGGTGCATAGGGAGAAATTGCTATAAAAAGATCCAGAATACAAGCATAATGGGCAGAAATTCCAGGGCAACTCCCCATAGACTAACTATTCCTTCATGCAATAGGTTAGGATCTTTCAAGACCAAAATAAAATGCAATTTTATAAATGTTAAGGCAATATGCTTGATACTCACCCAGTTGGCACAGATTTCGGTAGTCGCTTATGCTTATAACCTGGGATATTGCCCCTTTTTGTGCCTTTAGCATCTTTATCAAGTTCTTTGGCAGTAAGTTGCAAACAAGCACATTTTGACCTAGACAGAGAGGAATATATTACACACAATATAAATTATATTGTACTTATGTACATACAGTACACGACATTAACTTACTGCACACATGACCTGTTATCTATCTGTGGGGCACCCAATTGTCAGGCTGACACTATTGTCAGGAAGGACCAATACCTGGGCCCTACAGACCTATTCTTCATGGCCCCATCAAGAAATGCCATAACAAACCTCATCGGTCCTGTGGATAAGTCACTATTGTGAAGTATTAAAATGGGGCAGTGGGGAAACCGTAAGATCGTGTAACTTGGTTCATGTACAGTACAAGTAAATGTATTTGCACAGCAGAGTGAAGAAGGGAGGAAGACTTCTCCAAACAGCAATCTGGTTTTGCAGTTTAGCCCTTTTCAGAAGGCCTACAATACCAAACATAGTCAATGGACAAGTTCCAGTGCTTCTTATCAAGGATCACTTTATTAAATGTATTGTAACATGAACAAGTCTCATTCAAAAGCTGGTAAACTGTGGGGTCCCTGAAGCCAGCCCTCCCCCCTCACTACTCAGTATATGGCATAGATAGGGATAAGTAATATTGACAGCTGCTTAATCTGTTAGCATTTGTGAATACATACACATCCAGACAGCCATCAGTACAGTCACAGCTGCCCTGGAACAGATCGGTGAAGTTATTGATGGAGTATCCGCGTGGCCAGGGAGACTTCCTGTATGTAAAAGGAGCTGGTCGGGTGTTATCAATCTCATTGCAGAATGGGACAGGTACAGACTCCGCATCTCCACTTATATCAGCCTCCTGAACGATTATCTTGTTCTTGACAAGGTTTCTATCTAGCTGGAGGTAAGTATCAAAAGAAAAATGGTCTAAAAATAAAAAGCGACATTTAGTCTTAAAGAGGTAAGAACAGACATCATCATAGTCCCGGAGATTCTTCCCACAGGGGGCTTTGTAAATGACATCCAGGTGCCTTGAGATTAGACTGGGCTTTGCATGTCGTCTCTGGAAGTGACAAATAATTGGAAATTTGAGTGGATTTTGTTTTCTACTAAAGTGTCGATTCACATCAGAGAGGCACATCTGCCCACAGCGGTGATCCTCATAAACGACACTTGTCACTGTAGGGAGAGACTTGTCCCTGGACTCTGGTTCCAAATTGGTTAATGGTTCCTCTCTGTGTAGGACAAAGAATCACTTTAAATTCTGCAATAAGTCTAAGGCCCCATCCACATGTCCGTAAATGGCAGCCAGCTCACGGACGCCATTGACTTGTTTTATGCAGGGTCCCACTGCACCGTGGCTGAGCCGCATATTAAAGAGCAGGTCCAATTCCTCTCCCATTTACACCCGGCCGAAGTGGGCCACAAACTGCCACCAGTCGTGTACTTGTAGCCTAAGAGACACTCAACAACCTATTACCATACTATGCATAAGACTCTATACACATTGTCATGTTTCATGGCCATATGACAACAGACGGAATATAGCGGCCAGGCCGCCCTATGTCACGTTGGATACTTGAAGAGGCTTAGGGGGGCCAGCGCAGCTGGCGAGCAAGACTGCTCCCCATCCACACGCGGTATTAACCGTTTTAATCGCAAATTCTTGAACTGCACAACAATTTTCCATTAATTCACTGCTTCTATGCCAGAAAACTGGCGTAGAAGCAGTGATAAATCTCCCCCAGGGGCTTATATGCTAAGATGAAGAACTCTGCAAGCCTTCTGTTGTACTGGACTCATCCTTAGAAATTGAAATATTAAATAACGTACACTTTCGTCTGGTGCTTCAATCAGAGCCCTCACTCACATTAGTCCTGTTATTTAATACCAGGGCCGGTTCATAACTATACATACATGTCAGCGCTGGTGGCAATTGGTAAAAGCTCTTCTGGTTTTATTGGAGCAGCATCCTGGTCTTCCACAAAACTCTCATCTGTGCAGAAAAAAAAATGCAAAAAGAAAAAGATATTTAAACAAACAATCAACTGAGCTGCCTGCACAATTATTCTAACCAAGTTCTAAAACATAACAGTCACCCTACATACTCCAAACCTATATTGCACCCCTTTGGGGGTATCGAATGACCATTTCACAGGGGTCGCCTAAAACCATGGGAAGTAGGCTTTCCGATGGTCTTAGTTGGCCAAAATACCTAATAGAACACTTACCTCTCTGGCAGGTTTCAAAATCCTCCAAGTCTGACAGATTTACTAACATCAGGCCTCTCATGTGGTCTAAATGAAGCAAAATGAAAATACAGACATATATTTAAGCGAAAGATACCAAGAAAAACTACATTTTTTTTCAAAGTCAGTGCTAAATTCACATAGGCTGTAGTACAGACTGCCATCATTGAGTAGGTTACTCTTCTGAAAGTTTTTATAATCAGATCTTTGTAGAGCAGTCAGCAGCATCTGCTACTCAATAGATGGAGTCAGAAGTATATAGCTCTGTCCATTGTACCCCCTCCCCCGTGCACACTGACTACAGCTAACGGAGCTGTAGTACCCATGAACAGCCACTATGCAACAGATGGAGCCGTGTACCTCAGGCATCATCTACTGCTTCCTAAAGAGCTGGCTGGCCATCTTGCAAGGTTCCAGACCCCCATGTCTCATGATAATGGTAAAAAGGGGTATTCCCAAGAAGACAAGATTCTTAAAGGGAACACGTGTGCAGAAATTGTCCTCATAAACCACTACCAGTATGTTGCCAAGTAGCTGAACCCTTCCAGATTGTGCTTCTTTCATGACTGATGGCATCATCCAGAAAATCAACTTTGAAGTGAGATGTGAACTGGTTGTATGAAGTCAAGGAAGTGGAGATTTCAACACTAAAGTCAAGCTCTCTCTTCCTCAGAAAGCCCCTTCACTGTAATTAATGGTTATCATCTAGAGACATCACTAACCAGATCTCCTGAAGTCCAATGTATGATGTCAATCACCAAGGAGGAGGCGTTCAGAGCTCCCCACCTCGACAGCGTTATAATCTCTGTCTCCATGACTTTTATGCAATCAATTTACATCTCACTTCAAAGTAGATTTTCTGGATGATGCCACCACACCGCCACAAACTATTAGGTGTTACGCTGCTTGACAATATTGTTGCAGAGGTTTATTAGGCCAATTGCTGATGACAGGTTCCCTTTAAAAAAAACTCAGGATAAAAAAAATAACATTCTCTAATTCATTGCTATTAACAAAAAGACATCATTTTGCAGATATAATTCCAACCTCTATCTGTCCTGGTGTTTACAATTTTGGTTGTCACTGGATATGACCATATATCTTCTGACTATGGTCGGATTCTTCTCATGAATAGCTTCTCATGTCTGCCTCCTGCCCCCCCATGCATTACAAGACCAGCTCAGACACAAGAACTTCCTTGCAACAAGCGGCAGTGTGCAGAGACTTACTCTACACGCTACAGACAAGATAAGGTCTGTTTTATTGATTAGGTGAGGGAGCAGTGCTGAAAGTGCCATTGTGTTTTATATCCATCTCATGGATCTCATCTCTGATCTGCCTTATCTACTTTTTGCTATGTGTTAGATACAAGTAGAACATTCAGCACAACCTTGGTCTGTTGCAGAGCCATCTTTGATCTTCTGGCAAAGAAGTTGCAGCTTGCTCAGAACCTCCTTAAATACAATGTCTACATTTCCTTCTTTGCGCCGATTCTGCCAGAATGTTTTTGCTTCACCTGCAAAAGAAAACAACATTTCCATGAATCAATGCATCCAGCCCGTCTGTATTTTCTACCACATTTCTCACTGAATGACATCCACTGGGAATGCACTTATCAAAGATTGCAATTTTTTGCTGAGCAGACAAAAATATACAACAAACACAAAGCAAGGTAAAACACACTACAGAGGATATCTCCAGAAAAAAGTAGTTTCTCATAGAAGAAACTGTTCCAGTTATGGTGGTCTTTAGCCGTTATTGATTTACATGGTGTCCAGCCAAGTTATAAAAGATTTGATCAATATTTTGGAAAATGATGAAATATCCTTTATATGTCTGTTCTATTCCTGATCTGAGGTTTTAGGCCAGGGGTGAACAACCTTTATTGGTCTGAGGGCCGTCTTGCCATACTGTGCAACATTAAGGGGGCACCATTAACCAGCACCCTAGCTGCATCCTAGCAGCACCCACAGTGTAGTACAAAATGCCACCCAGACATTATAAATACCACAGTGCAGAAATACATACCACTCCAGCAACCAAATACTGCATTCAGAGCCCCCAGACCAGACATATAATACCGGATACCCCCAGAACACAAACAACCAGTGTCAGGAGTCAGGACACAGAGCAGAAGGAGAGGACCTGGATGTAGTAAGGACTTCGCAGCTGCACTCACCGCTACCCAGCCTCCTGCACCAATGAAAGTTTCCATCAGTTATGGAAGAGCTCATTGGACTCTTACTGTCAGCAGCATGTGGGCCACTGCTGCTGCTGCTTGTGCACTCCTCTTCTAGGCTTTCAGTTGAGATTAATGTGTAGTACACTTTTTGTACATGCTCAGTAGTGAAATTCTGTAGTAGTGAAGGCACTGGGAAAGAATGACTGCACTTATCTTAGAACAGCTAGTGTGTCCAGGAAAGCTGTGGCGTTTGAGTCAGTGCCCATTTTGGTGGACCCAAGGACACACACACAAACAACCATTTTTTAGATGTAAAAATGGCCACCACACCTTTTTTCTGTGATAGCTGTATTTGTCACCACACCAACAGAATTAGAGCAGAAAATTGACAGGATGCAGATCAAGGCAATTTCCATGAAAAATCTTTTAGCACAGTAACCAGAGCTGTGGAGTCGGAGAGAATTTAAGTGGAGTTGTGTTAAAACGGGTTGACTCCGACTCTACAAAAAAAACTTCTTTTACATCTCTGTTGTATTCCTGAGCATATTATCATACTGCTCTATTTTAAGGGGCCGCATCAGTAACCAGCACCCTACATACACCAACAACCACAGTACAGCACAAAATGCCACCCAGAAATTATAAATGCCACAGCACAGGAATGAATACCACTCCAGATACCAAATACTGCATTCAGAGCAGACAATAGTGGAGAACCCAGAGCATAATATTACTAATACTGGGGACCCCCAGAGCTGACAAATAATGGAGAGTCCATAACAGACTATCAATATTGGAGACCCCTAGAGCAGACAATACTACCCAATAGAAGACAATACTGCAGAACCCTAGAGCACAAATCTAATACTACTGGAGACCCCCAGAGCACAAATCTAATACTACTGGAGACCCCCAGAGCACAAATCTAATACTACTGAAGACCCCCAAATCAATCAATACTTCCGGAGACCACCAGATCAGGAATAAAAATAAATAAATCTTCCCCTTTCCTGGCTCCTCTTCTCCCTGCACCACACTGCAGCTTCTTCTCTCCTCCATGCACCGCTCTGCTCTGTGTCCTGTGACACAACTATAAAAATACACAATAAAAATAGACAGCACACTTACGAATGGAAACGTTTGCGATTTTCTGGATTGTAGAAATGGTAGATGGATCGGTTACGTCTGCATATTTTTCTCTCCGTTTCATTGCTCTGCTAAAACGAATATGAGAGCAAATGATCATAAACGTACAATTACATAGCATGGAGGTGATGACAGTAGGGAGAGTTCCTTAACCAAATGACGCCAAGACTATTTTTCACCTTAACCCTTTCCTTACAGAGCCCTTTTCCAATTTTGCGTTAGTGTTTTTTTCTCCCCTCTTTCCAAAAAGCCATATTTTTTTTTTCCATTTCCCACCTACAGATATATATGAGGGCTTATTATCCGGGGCACAGAGCGTACTTTTTAGAGGCGCCATTTTTTATACTATTTTTTATTATGTGGTGCCACATTCCTATGCCTTTTGTTTTTACATCTTTTCCTGTGCCATCCAAACAATACCTTCCCTTTATTCATTGAGTCCATATGATCACGGAGATACAAAATGTCCCCAAACAATTCCTCGTTTCGCCATATTCTGACGGCAGTAACTTTTTCTTAGTTCAGTGCACGGAGCTGTGTAAGGTGTCATTTTTTTGCGGGACGAGCTGACTGTGTCATTAATACCATTGATAATGAAGGACCATTTGATCACAGTTTTTTGGTATTGCAAAATGGCGAAAACGTGTCGATTTAGACATTTGAGCGCTACTTTCCGTTACAGGGTTCAACTCTGGCAATAATCGTTTTTTATATTTTGACAAATCATACATTTTGGGACACCTAGGATACTTATATTTTATATGTGTTCTATATGTATTTATATTTTTAAAACTTTTTAATATTTTTTACTATTATTTCAGCCTCCCAAGGGAACTTTAACCCTAGGGGGTCTGATCACTGCAATCATCATATACTGCAATAAAACTATATCTACAATATACTGCTTTTGTCTCCGGCAGACTGCAATATACATATTCTAATGATGGCTATGACCATGTACCTGCTGAGATCTGTGCCAGAATAGGCAATTATCAGCAGGTGTCAACTCTTTTGCTGCTAAAGCTGTGAGCCCCTTTTCATACAGCCCTTATTGCCATATGAGTCAACGTATTTAGTCATACAGCAGTATGAATTCTGTGATTTTTTTTGTGCGAAGATGGAAAAAAAATCCTCCAATTCTGGCCTATTTTTTGTGTTTTGAATGCTACACCATTCACTATCCACATTAAATTAACATTTCTTCTATATGTTACTAGGATTATGGTGATACGAAATATGTATAACATATAGGTTAAATGTTTTATGACATTTGGACAAAATTTTTTATTTTTAAAAACTAAATACATTTTTTTTTTGCTACGTGCCAATTACTTTTTTTTATTTTTTGGTCACTGCACCAAAATTGCAGCTTATTTTTAGCAGAATAAAACACTTTTGTTATTCAACTGGTTTTGTGAGATGACTATAACACCGAGATTTATGTTAGATTTATCTCTACCTTAATTTGCACCTCTCATGCATGTCTCCAGGACTTCTCCCGAGCTGCTCAAATTCTCTGGAATGCCCTTCCCCAGTCTATCGGACTAATACCCGACCTCCAATGTTTCAAACGTGCTCTTAAAACCCATCTCATTAGGCAAGTCTATCACACTCACTAACTGAATGAAGTTTCCACTCTCTTAACTGACCCATCCTGTGTCCTCCTCCCATCTGTTATCCAGAAAACACCAGATACGTACCAAGCCGTTCAGGAGCCAGAAAAGCCAGCTCTTCTTAGTGTGAGGAGCCTAATGATCCAGCTCACTAAGGCCCCTTTCACACTTGCGTTGCAGATCACGTCAGAGTCTGATCAGCGTGCGATCAGGGTTTGGTCAGTGAAAAGCTGACATTTTTTATCAGAGTTCAATCACTTGTCAGTCAAAGTTCATCGTTTTTCATGTGCGTGTTTTTTGTCAATTTCTATGTGTTTTTCTGCGCAGATAACGTGCGTGAAAAGGACTGAGCTCTATCTTTTCTATGGCAATTGATCAGTGAAAAACTTATCGCACTTGTATGTGTCTCAGAGTGCAATGCGTTACTGATGCGTCTCCATAGTCTTGTATGGTGCGTTTTTTCACGTGTGTGACTTGCAAAAGTAGAGCATGTCGAGATTTAAACGTGCGTTAAAAAAAATGCAAGTCTGTAATGCAAGTTCTGAGTGTCAAATACACGCGCAGAATACATGCATGAAAAACGCAAGTGTGAATAGGGCCTAAGCAGAGGCAAAGTTCACATCACGATCATATTGATGCAAATCCCACAAAAAAATTACACCTTAAATAGGTCCATACACTGAAGAATTAAAGTTATTGGCCTCAACAAAATTGGCCTTGGCAAAATGTAATTTTCTGTTGTACAAAGATTTTCTTGAATCAAATAAAACACAATAAACCCTACAAAAATTTGGAATCCCTGTGATCACACCGACCAAAACAATAAAAGTCTTACTGGAAATGCATTTTTTTTTAGCTAACCACACTTGGAATGGTTTTCCAGCTTTCCAGTACATTGCAAGGAATTTAAATATTATAAAAATAAAAGAGTTATTGCTTTTGGAATGAGGGGAGTAAAAATAATAACTTAAAAACAGAAAAGGGTCCTGCAAGGGTTAAGCTGTGTGGGGATACTAGGGGCGTGCTGCACTTTTTGTCCCTCTTTCTCCAGAAGACATGTAATGAGTGACCAGCCCCTTTAATAATTGCTGAAACCCTTCTAGTTAGTGATGCCACTATATTAAACAACTGTCACAGTCTGAATCGCCCTCAGCGTGAACTTACAATGACGCATGTGGAGCAGATCCGCATCAATACCGATCCAGACAGAGCTGAGCACATAACTCCTGCCAGACCAGACCAGAGCTGTCCCACTAGAGTGCTTACAAGGACTAGCGCGCCGCCATCTTGTGTGTGGCTACTATACCCGGAACAGACGCTAGATGGCGGTCACGTGACCCAGAACGCCTCCCGCGTAATGAACGCACATGTCAATAAAGTTTTTGTCCGCTCTCAGTGTTTACAAACGCAGAGGCCCCGCCCCTTCCACCCCTCCCTCTTGTCACTCATTGCTGTTGCCATGGGAGCGGCGCAGTGTCATTCGCTGAGCAGCCCAGTACGGAAGCGCCGGCTCTTCCTGACACAAGAGGTGGGAGCGCGGAGTGTGCGGCGGACACGGGAAGGTCTGTAGTCTTTATATATAGCTGTGATTGTGTCATGTGATGTGTGTACACCTCCGCCCGCCTGTACCTGCTCCGGTAATATCGGGGGCCGGCTTCAGGCCTCTCTGGGTGTTTGTATAAGACGTTATATAGAAGAGAACCGTTACTCTGTGAGACTTCTATAGAACTACAAGTCCCAGGTTACACTGCGGGGTGTGGCAGTGCATCCTGGGAGATGTAGTTACACACTAGCTGGACCCACGTCACTGCTGTAGTTGTAGAGTGGGTGTGGCCACAGCTGTTCTGTCAGTGGGGCCCTCACAGCTGGCGTGACTCACAGGCTGTGCCCGGCAATGGGTACTGAGAGGCTATGGAGGAGCCACTGGCTGTGCCCGGCACTGTGTACTGAGAGGCCATGGAGGTGTCACAGGCTGTGCCCGGCACTGTGTACTGAGAGGCCATGGAGGAGCCACAGGCTGTGCCCAGCACTGTGTACCGAGAGGCCATGGAGGAGCCACAGGCTGTGCCCGACACTGTGTACCGAGAGGCCCTGGAAGAGTCACAGGCTGTGCCCGGCACTGTGTACTGAGAGGCCATGGAGGAGCCACAGGCTGTGCCCGGCACTGTGTACCGAGAGGCCCTGGAAGTGTCACAGGCTGGCGCTGTGCTCGGTACTATTTACCTGCACTCTGTATGGAGAGGCCATAGCGCTGTACCCAGTACTAGTTACCTGCACTGTATACTGAGAGGCCATGGTGCTGTGCCCATTAACAGTTACCTGCACCATATACTGAGAGGTCATGGCACTGTGCCCAGTACTAGTTACCTGCACTGTATACAGAGGCCATGGAGCTGTGCCCAGTACCAGTTACCTGCACTGTATACTGGGAGGCCATGGCGCTGTGCCCAGTACTAGTTACCTACACTGTATACTGAGAGCCCATGGCGCTGTGCCCAGTACTAGTTACCTGCACTGTATACTGAGAGCCCATGGCGCTGTGCCCAGTACTAGTTACCTGCACTGTATACTGAGAGCCCATGGCGCTGTGCCCAGTACTAGTTACCTGCACTGTATACTGAGAGCCCATGGCGCTGTGCCCAGTACTAGTTACCTGCACTGTATACTGGGAGGCCATGGCGCTGTGCCCAGTACTAGTTACCTGCACTGTATACTGAGAGCCCATGGCGCTGTGCCCAGTACTAGTTACCTGCACTGTATACTGAGAGCCCATGGCGCTGTGCCCAGTACTAGTTACCTGCACTGTATACTGAGAGCCCATGGCGCTGTGCCCAGTACTAGTTACCTGCACTGTATACTGAGTGCCCAGTGCAGGGTCCTGATTTATGGTTGGACCACTCGGTCTAATGGAGGGAAGGGACATCGGCACTGTGGATCTGCTGCTTGTAAATGCAATATTTTGTCTATGTGCGATGAGCGGCATGTGATGGCTCTAGTGATAGGGTTACTAAGCTTTGGTCTTTCCTGTGCTCTGGGCACACAGCCAAGTGACACCATTGTGCTCTCAGTGCTGTGCCCGTGACACACAAGGCAATGTCTCTATGGGGCAGATGACACAATACGTCGGCCATACCCACCAGGATGTAGCTGTGTTCTTCATACTTGTCTCGTAATAGTACTACCTAATAGTTAGTGGGATCTGAATGGGACCTTCTAAATCCCTGACAGACCGGTATTCAGACAGTTACATTATTTATGCCCTGTACAAGGTTATTCTAAGAATTGTGACATCATCATTATTATTTAGGCGGTTTGAGTGATAGGTCTGGGCCCAAGCCTTCTAGGGAGCCTTATCCCTTGAAATCCTCATACATCTGTTCCTGCTCTCAATACACATGTACACAAGAGCCATTTCAGGACCTTTGAAGGTCTTCTAAAGGTCCTGAAACTGCAGATTGAAAGCAGGTAGAAGGGGCACATCCTCCATTCCCCAAGAGGCTTGATCCTAGTACTACATGTAGAAAGTGATTCTAGACCTGTAGGGGCTATAATATCCATACAGGGCCCATGGCAGTCTGACTCCGCCCCTGTGTAAGACTGGCATTAGATTGGCATCTCTATGATATACTGTACTATAGTGTCCAGGCTTCTGTATGACTGTGTAGGATGTAACCTGTAGTGTCCTTATGAATTATCTTACATGTACTGTACTCGCCACTATTGCTTTGGTTTTGTATCCACACCCATTGACTCATATCAGGGTTTGACGTGAGGTTTTGTGCAGCTGCCCGTGGACACAGAAGTCATTCCATATCTCATATTTAACATTCCTCCATGAACATCCATTCAGTACGACTTGTGCCCATGTGCACAGAGCTGGATGTGATGTAGGGTTGTAGTGATGGCACGCCTCCTACAGGACACTTTACTACACGTCTAGTTGTAGATAAAGTCTGCATAGACAGTGATCTTATTTTGTAGCAAGTCTGTTGCTTTCTTCATTGATGACTTCTTTATTCTACTTGACGTAAGAGCTGAGATCTGAATGCCAGTTACTGAGTCATACCTTTAAAGGGAACCTGTCATCAGGAGCTCTTTTTCTGGCTGCCCCATAGGGAATAGTGTGCACATTGCTAAAGTGTTTTTATAATAAAACTGTGTTTTTCCGACAAAAAGATAAGTTAGATTACTTTGGAATATGTATACTATTCTCTTTGGGAACGTGGGGGAGCCATTGCCCCTCTAAGACAGTCCCTGCTGTTAGGAATATGAATAACAGGTTTTTGTTTTTAAAGGAAATCTACCATCAAAATCCATTATGATAAACCAGGGACACTTGCGCATAGATCCAGGCACTGTCACTGTGGTAATCTTCTTATGTTTGTTAACCGTGGCCTCCTTCCTTCTAAAATCAACTTTGAAGATTATGCTAATGAGTCTGAGTCTACCCTAATATATTTGTGAACTGGCTTTACAGACTGTTACACTGTCTCTTCCTCCCCCTGCTCCATCAACACTTGTGCAGGGAGCAGGAAGTGAGACAGTGTAACAGTCTGTAAAGCCAGATCACAGAGGGGCTAGGGTAGCCCCTCAGCATCGTTAGCATATTTTTAAAAGTTGATTTTATTAGGGAGGAGGACATGGATATCAAATATAAGAAGGTTACCATAGTCACAGTGCCTTGATCTATGAGTAAGTGTCTCTGGTTTATCATCATGGATTTTTTGGTGCAGTCCTTTGTGCTATCCCACAGTATCACGACATTTATGGTGTACATTCGTTTTATCCTCTAGAATGGTCATAGTGCATCCACCACACATTCCTCTCCATGACCTGGCATTCCCAGACAGTGGCACATGTTTGGGTGGTAAAAACGAGCTGCCATTTTTATTATTTCATCTAAAGGGATTTTCAGAGTTGGGCTACATTCCCATCAGCAGCTCCTGTTGTGCCCTTCCATTATTCATAACATTAAAAATAGTGCAGCAAGTTCTATTTTCCACTATAGATATGGTATACACTTGTATAGCCACATGTAAGGAGATCTGCCTGTACCAAGTGGCGACCCTAACTTAAAATCTCAATGTGAACAGCGCCTATTAAGGTGTTTCAGAAGGTGAGTGGAAATCTCAGTCATGTTCTTGTCTTGGGGACAGGTTCCCTTTCCTTAGCATAAAGGACTCCATTATTTTTGCTTGTAAAACTCATTACCGGGACCAGACTTTACAATAATGTGACATTGTATTACCTGCCTTATTTCATGGCTGAGATGAAGGAGGCCAAACAAAGAGGCAGTGTGTCTGACTTTTATACATCAAAATGTGGAGAGAATATTAAATGTCCCACATGAAGATTAGAAAGTTATTAATAGAATGTTCTCAGGACAAGGAGTGATAATTGTCCTTTCCATGATGACAACCCCTCTGGCATATGGACATCTTAGAAGACCCCAGCTAAGAGCCAGCACAGATAGCCATTGTACTAGAAGGCCTGTTCTGGTAAGCTTAAGACTGCTTGTATTAAAGGGAACCTGTCACCAGGGACCTCATTTTCACTAAAGACAGATTGTAAAAGCCCATGACACCTGCAGTGCAAAAATGCCTCTCTGCCTGTGTGTTATAACTTACTCTTGCATCCTGACAAAATCCTGGGGTAGTCACAGGGGCTGGGCTTTGGTTTAGATGCATTTCAAAAAACAACACGTGACTTGTCTGAGCTGCAGGCTGCCTCCATCTTTGTGCTCCTGTACAGCTTGTCCCTCCCCCACTGATGCCAGGCTGAGCAGGCTGTGACCTATAAGAGCACAAAGGTGGGGGCTAAGCTCTGAGGAGTGAGTAACACAGACTGGTTTGGATGCATTTCCAAAAACAAATGTGACTTGTCTGTGTTACTCACTCCTCAGAGCTTAGCCCCCACCTTTGTGCTCTTATACAGCCCCACCTCCTGCTCCTTCTCATAGGTCACAGCCTGCTCAGCCTGGCATCAGTGGGGGAGGGACAAGCTGTACAGGAACACAAAGATGGAGGCAGCCTGCAGCTCAGACAAGTCACATGTTGTTTTTTGAAATGCATCTAAACCAAAGCCCAACCCCTGTGACTACCCCAGGTGGCAATTTACTTAACTTTAGCAAAAGGCTTCAATTATCAGCTGTAAGGGTTATCAAAGGTGTCTCTATTGAAGCTTTATTGATAATCCTGTTTCTTATAACAATCCAAAATTTAGAAAATCCAATTGTCACATGGATAAAAAAAAAAAAATTAGCCTGGAGTGACACACAAAATATACCAATTTCCAAATTAAATACATATTCAACTTAATCTCGGGAAATCTACACCAGTAGCTGATCCCGGCGGTGGTCTTTGCTAATCTTAACACGCAAAGATCTAATTTTTTAAGGTGATCCCAGCGTGTTAAGCTTAGCGAAGACCCACCAGCAGGATCGAGATAAAGAGAGCATAGGTGAGTATTTTCAGTGTAATCCGCCACTGGTAGATTACCTTTAAAGGGATTTGCCCATGGAAGAAAATTCTAAGACTTAAATCCCCTAGTGCTGTTTACACAATATAGATAAGTTTTAACCCCTTACTTTACTCAGGTTTATTGCTGTTTTAGCTCCTATCACTCAGTGATGATCAGTGTAAGATTACAGAGTGTGTGCCGGGGACTCTGTAAGCAGATACTTCATGATCCCTCTGTGCTGTTAGATGCTGTGTGCTGACAATGTGCTTTGATTATCAGGGTACAGGGTACAGATCTCTGTCAGCTCCATAGAGATTAATGGAGCAGAACGGTCATGCGCGGCCGTCTGCTTCATTACTCCGACGGAGGGACGAGGGGGTCCGACGGAAGTACGTGGGACCGCATCGGACCCCTTGTTTTCAGGATCTGGAGGGGTCTGAGACCCCCACTGATCAGCAAACCCCTTTAAGAACAAACCTACAGACCCTATCTTGTATGTAACCCGGGTACTACCTTTATTCTAGCCTTGTTGTGTCACTCTTCTATGTATCATATGGCCCTCTTTGCAGCTGTACCATCTTTTTCACATAAAGCTACTAACTCTCCAGTAGTACAGGACGTTACTGCTCGGTGGCTGCGTGGCTGTAGCTCAGTTCTGTGCAGCTCAGTTGTTTTGAAGCAGCCTGAGCTTACATGGATGCCCAGTTTTATGACAAACCTATTTTATTATGTAAAGCAGTACAGACATTTTATTGAGTAAATCTTTCATTTGTGAACTGTCCCTTAGGATACACTTTACTGGAGTCAAAGTAGTCAAAGAGAACTGTCATACACATGAGGTTAGGTGCACGTTTTTAGGAGGATTTCCCACCACTTTTTGAACTTTTTCTATTGTTTCTCTATTTCTTTTCTTATTTTCCATCAAGAAACTTTTATCATTGTAAGTAAGATGGAAGCTAAATATGTGCAAAATGTACTAATTAGGAATGGGGTTAAATGTTAATATTTAAAGGGGTTATCCGGGTTTAAATTTTTTTTATGTCCGGGCTGGGGAGGGCTAGTTAAACATAATAAACATGGACTTACCTCCTCCGGCGCCGCTGATGACCCGCGCCGCAGTCACTTCGATCCGTGCCCCTGTAAACAAACAGGGGCACGGAAGCAGCGCACAGGGAGCTTCCGGTCCGCGATGTGGACGGCTCCTCCTATGCGTCCCTATCTCTCAGCGTTGTAAGCGCTGGGAGATGGTGCGCATGGGAGCTTCCGGCCGGCCGGAAGCTCCCTGTGCGCCGGTGTAATGAAACTGGCGCACGGAGAAGACGGGCCGCGGCGCGGGACATCGGCAGCACCGGAGGAGGTAAGTAGATGTTTATTATGTTTAAATAGCCCTCCCCAGGGCGGCCATAAAAAAAATTTTAAACCCGGATAACCCCTTTAATCATCTGTACAGAAAATACATGGTTATAATAGATGAGGTTTAAATAGATGAATGTACTATATACATAATGTCGATGACTAATCTGCAGCTGTAGTTGTTAATATACATGAACATGTAGTTATTACTAGTCACTCAATTAAATGGTAGCAAAGTCCTAGATGAGTTTTTCTCTGTCTAACCTGCAAGAAAGTTTTAAAGGATTTATTGGGTCCCGTGAAAATTTTTATATCTATACTTAAAAAGAGCTGAGCTTATGGCTCATGCTCTGTAAAGGTCATTGATATGAAAATTGTCCAGGGTTCTGGAAAACCCCTTTAAATGGGTTTTGGTTATAATAGAAAGTTTCCAATTTTTAATCCCCTAGTGATGTTTACACAATGAAGATCATTTTTAACTCCCTTACTTTACAATTTTACATATCATTTTTGTGGCTCTTCGTTGTACTCTCTCCAGCTCCTGGGCAAGTAAAGAGTGAGCTTTTAAAGGGTTTTTTTTTTAAGACCATGTACTACTGTCCATGTAATGCATGGATACCAAGGGTTCAGATGAGTAGAAGGGCCTCCACAAGATTCGCCCTCCATTCTGATGCTGAGACCACCAGTGTATCAATAAGCCCGCTCAGTGATGTCAGGATAACCCTATACGGCAGTGGTGGCGAACCTATGGCACGGGTGCCAGAGGTGGCACTCGGAGCCCTTTCTGTGGGCGCCCGGGCCATCACCCCAGCGCACCAAACAGGACTCAAAGAATCTTCCTGCAGTTCCAAGCAACTTAAAAGATGCTGCTTTCAGTCGTATTTTGATACTTCCTTCGCTACTTGGGACTGTAGGAAGACGGAGAATGAGTAGACAGGGCCAAATTATCTCTGGAGGACCTCCTGCTGGCCACGATTTTCTCTGTGTACGGAGGGACACTGGAAAGGAGCTAAATGATGAAAATTTTCCTTCTTTCTACCGTGTTGCTGTCCTCAGGAGGCCAATATGACTGAAAGTTGTTGAACAGGGAGCAATAAGTTACTGCTTTAATATTTGATTGGCATCTCAAGATAAATAAGGGGGGTTTTGGGTTGCAGTTTGGGCACTCGGCCGCTAAAAGGATCGCCATCACTGCTATACGGCATATGGACAAATGTTATTGTCCTAAAATCTCTTAATATGTATTTGACATCAAATTTTCTGGTCTGGTCACGTTTTATACTCTCTTGTATGGCTTTATGCCTGAATGTGTGTGTTCCTGGAGGCCACCTCAGGCTGTGGTAATGCGGATTTGTTTCGGTCATCTCTGGCTAATAGACGTAGAATTCCCTTAAACTGAAATGACCTTCACTTGGGGGATATTGCAGCTCCTTGGCACCGGATTGCCTGTGCTGCACATTGCTTGCCTCATGCACTTGCTTGTTAATTGTTTCCGTCATTTCCTAAGTCACCTCCTAACACAATAAAAGAAACCACTGAAAATCCAGATTTTTTTTCCAGACAGAAAAGCTTCTTGTTTTGTTATTCTTCATCTTTGCATCCATACTTGCATCCTCTCCAGCAGGAGGAGGGGGACGTGTCACTAATAAAGGCTTCCCTTGGCCATGTTCCTCCCATTTATAGGATAGATGATAATTTCCTGCTCAGTGGGGGTCTGAACCCTGAGAAAAACGAGGGTCCCATATACTAGAAATGTCAATCATCACGACTGCCACTATATTTGACTTTAGAGAGTTGATACAGTCCCATGGAGATGAAGGGAGTGGCTGGGTGCATGCCTGGCTGCTCCACACACACATGGAGTTAGGTTATCTTAAAAACCCTTATTTTATCAGCATAACAGACTTCAAATTGGTTTGGCTATAACAATTAAAACGCCATCAATTTGTTAATCTGAGAGATGTAACACTGTGGGGGGGCTTATAAAAGATTACGCTACACTGTATAAGTGCACCATGACCTGGCACAGGTTATATAGTTAGAGAACCCGTCCTGCAAAATAACCCCCCTAAACTAAATATATTTTCATAAACTGCCATTAGAGAGCATTGCCTCTATCCCTTCATTGTCCCTCTACATGCCTGTAACCCTAAGCAATGAGGTCCTAAAGCTGTATGCAAATGACCTGTGAAATGTCCAATGAAGCATTAGCATATTCAAGCTGTCCACTCTATTCATGAGTGGGAGGCACACCCCCAGTGCTTGACTGACAGCCTGTATAATGATGTGAGGCTGTATAATGATGTGCTTCCTGGTGCTGGTGGCCACGCCCCCTGCAGCCTGTGTGTGCATGTGTGTGTGTATAGGAGAGATACAGCAGCTCCAGGCAGCCATGTCACAGCAGAACATGTCAGATTCATGTGTAGCTGATGTCTGTGTCTCTCACCTGTATATTAGGAGGATGCAGCATGTCAGCAGATGCAGCACAGATACCAGCAATGCCTTACTATACATTACACACAGACATGAGCAGGGGGAGGAGAGGGGAGGGGTAACAGGGGTGACATCACTGCCTCTGACCATGTGACCAGCCTCATTTATATGATAAAGAATAGATGATTTTATAATGAATAATGTATGAAATAACTAGATAAAGGCTGGGATGGGATCCTTGTGAGCTGCTCCAACAGGTAGTAGTGACAGGACAAGTGGCAGAGACCTGATGACAGGTGTCCTTTAATGTGGTGGGTAAGTGCGTCCTCATGCTGGCCTACTCCACTCCCTACCCACTTGAAATGGAGGTAGGGCAGGGAGGAAAGATGCAAATTTTTTTTGTCTAATAAAAACGGATGAAATAACTGAAGTGTATGAACTGCTCAAAGATGTGTTTAGAATAGTTTCTGCAATACTCCTTTTACGTAAAGAAGTCTTATCCTGGTGACAAATATTCTTCATGATGAAAAGCATTGTCCTGGTAATTGTACTTTATAAACGTTTCCTGCTTTATGATCTATTATGCAGTGTAATTATAGGAAATCTACCATCAAAATCATGATACACACGATAAACCAGGGGCACTTACTTATAGATCCAGGAAGTGGGGAAATTGAGCTAAATTTGCAGTTGCGCCATTTTTTTTAGAAGCTTAGCTTTTACAACTTTCACTGTACGGTCTAAGTGATACCTTCCTTTATTGTTTAAGTCTCTACCAAATGTATATACCGTATATATTCGAGTATAAGCTAAGTTTTTCAGCACAAAAAAATGTGATGAAAAACCTTTATACGGCTTATACTCGAGTCTATAAAACAAAACAACCCCCCCCCCCCCTTCACCCCAGGTCCTCTTCTGTCTTCAACTCCGGCTCCGCCTTCGGGTCCCCACGCAGTGCGTCACACACACCATGACATCAGCCGCTTGCCAACATCATTGTGTGCACCGCGATCGGCACACACTGTGATGTCAGTAAGTGGTTGATGTCATGGTATATACGACGGCACCGTGTGCGGACAGGCAGGCAGAGCCGGAGCTGAGGGTAGAAGAGGACCTGGGGGGGGGGGGTCGAAAAGGCGAGTAACTGTATATACTGGCGTATAAGACTACTTTTTAACCCCTTAAAATAATGGCTACAGTGGGGGGTCGTCTTATACGCCGGATATACGGGGGCCGCACTGTGTGAGGTGTTTTTTTACCCCGTCAGCGCGCAGAGAGCCGCTTCCTGGGACCGCTGCGCATGCGCGGCAGTCCGCCTCTCACAGTCATTAGAAGAGGCTTAGTACGCACTGACGGGGCGGCGCGCTGTATGCTAATGCAGCCGCCCTGTCACAGCGGTCGGCGTCACAGAGCTGGGGGTCACAGGCGGCACTTACAGAAGCATGTCGGATCTTCATTAATATCGCAGCTTACAGTTATGATCACCAGGCACTTGCTCTCTTGTTTGTTTTGCAAAGTTTTAAGCAGACTTTTTTTTATTTGGGAGAGGGGTAGTCTTATACAGTGAGTATATACCAAATTCTATATTTTTAGGGCAGAAGTTGGGGGTCGTCTTATACGACAAGTCGTCTTATACGCCGGCATATACGGTACATATATTTTTTTTTTGTTTTGTTTGTTTGTTAGGTTTTTTGTGATAAAATAAGGTACCTTGGCTTATATTCTGGTTTGCTTACATTGGAGTATATATGATAGCTTTTTTATGTTTTAAAACCTTGATTTTTTTTTTTCAATTTTTATTTACCTTTTAGCCATTATCTGTCATGCATAACTTTTTGTTTGAGTTTTTTTTTTTTTTTTTTTAAGCTTCCTAAGGTTTGAACTATATTGCACTCCCCAGGGTACATACAAGATATGTTCTATAAGTATGTAACGCGGAAGAGGTATATTTTGTCAATTTTACTCTAGCCCAAATTTTTTTTTCTCACTAACTGGATTTTGGGTTGTCAAGGGTATTAGGATTAACAATGAAGCTTCATTGCAGACATCTTGCAGACGACCATTGCTTAAAGTGCAACAAATACCATCATTTACAGAGCTTCACCAAGGGACTAAGTGGCCAAAAAGGTCTATCTGTAACTAGAAGCCGTCTGTGACTTCCTGGGTGACTTCCTGCATTGGCAACATAATACATCCGTGTTACTCCTTGCTTCTGTGACACTCTAATACCCGTTGTTCTATTACAACCATTGTAAACCAGCATCTGGCATTGGTTTTATGTGGTGTTTGAATTGTGTTTTGAAATGCAATTCAAACACATTGGGACTCATTCACTAAGGGTCCAAATCGCGCATTTTCGTGGGGATTTCCGACGATTTCTGATTTGCGGCAAATTGCCCCGGAATTGCAATCGGATTTTGGCGCATCGGCTTTTACTCGACAGAAATCGGGGGGCGTGGCCTTCGGACAACCCGATAGATTCGGAAAAACCGCTGAATTAAAAAAGAATTTGTTGCAAGATCAGCACTTACATGCACCACAAAGAAGAAGGTAACCTCCGGCGGACCTCGGCGCAGCAGCGACACCTGCTGGATATCGGGCGCACGTACCTTAGTGAATCCTGGCAGACCTGAATCCCGAATAAACAGATTGCTGCCCCTAAATGGGGGGCAGCCCATGAGCCTTCCCTTCACAATCCTTTTATCATTCATGGATTAAATTGCGCTATATTTGCTATTCAGCATTAGGACTCATTCAGACGGTCACATCTGTTGCATGTCCACAAAAATTGTGGACAGGTAAACTAATCGTGTGCAGTCTGGATTGTATCTGCTTCTATTTTTTTTTTCACATCCGAATATGATCCGCCTTATTCATGTCCGCAAGAAATAAACTGATAGATGTCTAATCTATTTTTGCCCTGCCCAGTTAGTTGCCTAGCAACATTTGTGTTAAATTAAGCCGTATATGGATGTTACCTGTGTGCGGTCCAATTTTTTTTACTTGCAGATCCATTGACCTTTATAGAGGTTTGTGGTCCGAATGTGGGAAAAAGAAATTGTTCATGCTGCACATCTGTGAAAAAACAGACATGTGAACTGACCCATAGAAATCTATGGGTCAGTATGATCAGCGCAAAAAAAAAAAAAAAAAATTCACTTGGGGCATCTTGCATTGACCTATGGTAGACACTTGATGTTGTGCTTTTACCAACCCTCCACGAACGTCTGTTCTTATTGCAGCAGTTCAAAAATGTCAAAAAGAAGATGCAATTCATAAGCGGTCTTTGGTGCAGGACCTTAGTAACTGTGGGGCAGTGCAATCTATTAGAATCCTCTTCACATGTAGAAAGCTTCTGGAGATGGAAGAACATTCCTAGAAAAGCAATGTGTGAAGAATCATTTGTGGAATGTGTCGGTGAAAGGTCGGCTGCTTTGATATGTTATTTATTGGTTAAACAACTTAAAGGAGTGCACACCCGGCTCACCATGTGCTTCTACTATAGTACTGTAGCTGCTGAGCCCCTTTCACACATTATTGGGCTTTCAGGACCACACAGAATATTTCATTTTAACTTGGCATATGAAACGTTGTCAGCGGTGCCAAGTTTCTGGGACATTTTGTACTACTATTCCTGTACTGGAGTAAGTTACATTACTAAGATAGATATTTCAGTTATTTCCCCAGCAGAATATCAATTCAGGATTGTATTGTCCTATAACTCAATGTTATATCGCTCTTATATTCCTTCTCCAAATTTATGAATGAATGAACTACTGGGCATCACAATTCCCCTTGTCAAAGAGGTGTGACCCTACGACGTCTGATACCTCTGCACCAATGGGACGATGTCAGACTGAACAGCGACATAACCCCAACTGCTGGAATAAAAACAGGACCAACACAATATAGACTTCTTTTTTTAATTCCAAATGTAATTTATTACTCAAAACATAAAGTATAAAAGTATAGAAACAGTATAAAAACAACCACATTAAACTCTATCCATCCCAATTCCATAATTTATCCCCCAAAATTCTCTAAATCTCATATCAAACTAGAACTAGGCAGCTCCTATACAGGCAGTCCCCGGGTTATGTACAAGATAGGTTCTGTAGGTTTGTTCTTAAGTTGAATTTGTATGCAAGTCGGAACTGTATACTTTATAATTGTAGCTCCAGGCAAAATTTTTTGGGTCTCTATGACAATTGGATTTTAAAAATGTTGGGTTGTCATAAGAACCAGGATTAACAATTAATTGCAGACACCTGTGATAACTGTTACAGCTGTTTATTGTAGCCTAAGGCTAAAGTACAGTTAATTACCAAAATCCCTTTGTAACTAGGGGTCGTCTGTAAGTCGGGTGTCCTTAAGTAGGGGACCGCCTGTATATTCCTTCCCTTAGTACCACAACATCTAGAAGCACACCTCTATATAGAAACACACATAGAACTAAAGAAGGGGGGCAGCCCCCTCCAACTTAAACAGTCTCAATTATCTCTTCTATATAATTATTATATAGTATATTAATGCTCAAGCAAGAGGTTGAGAAGTCACTCGCGCCGCCAGATACCAGTCCACCTCTCCCCTTAGAGTTGGCTATTACATCAGCACACCTCAAATAGAGCTCTTAGATCAGTGGTGGCGAACCTATGGCACGGGTGCCAGGGGTGGCACTCAGTGTCCTCTCTTTGGGCACTTAGGCTGTGACCCCCAGCAAAGAATTTGCCAAACAGAATCAAGGAAGTCCAGGATGTGCTGCGGTGGCTCATCCTCAGCTGCCTAAGAATACAAGAGGAGGAAGGAGGTGTTGACTATCACTGTAGCTTTTTTTCCAAGCCGCTGTGATTCTTCTTCTCAAGCTACTGTATTGGTATCCTCGGGATGCTAATACGATTGAAAACTGTGATTGAGCTGGGAGCAATAAGTTGCATGTTAGCGCTTTGTGATAAATGAGTGGGTTTTAGTGGTAGTTTGGGCACTTGGTTCGCCATCACTGTCTTAGGTGCTCCAGAATTGTTCTTCCATTGAGAAGACAAGTGGAGCTGGTACAGGCCTGCCAGGATAGGTCATGGCATTCATCAAAAATGTCATCTATAAAACTGTAAACCTGTCAATATTTTATTCCTCCTCTGCATTGCCTAGGAAAGATCAAACTGGACAATACACCTTTCCTCTACACATGTATGTTCAGCCAGGTGTGCATGTATTCAATGTGGAGAGAGGGGATTGAGCTGCTGCTGTGCACCTCTGGGAGAAGCTTGCCCCCCCTTCACAAAAGGATTGGGATTGGGATCCTGCAGGTGTAGCTGCAGGGATAGCAGCCATAGCAGCGGCTATGGGGCCCACAGTGTGCACCATTATATACTTATGGAAATTGTACAGCAAAATATGTATATGTGTGTGTGTATACATGTGTATACATGTGTATAAATATATGGGTGTATAAATGGATGTCTGAGTATACAAATTTGTATATTTTCTGAGGGAGTAGTGGGCCCCATTCGGAATTCTGCTATGGGGCCCTGCCTCTCCTAGTTACACCCCCTGATGGGATGTCAGATTTCTTTTGACCATTCAAAGGATAGGGATCACAGGGTTTCACAGCTGAGTCTGTATATTATTGTCTTGCACTCAGTTGGTTTCTATAGGACCTTTGGAAAGGCTACGGGTGACTAATGCCAGCAGTCCACTTCTGTATAGGGCAGGTTAGGGGGATTTACAGCACGGTACCCCATTCTTCCTGATCCAACGGTTCTCAGTGGCCAGACCCCCACAATCAGACATTATTTATGCTACCTGCACCGTTCAGGTCTGTACAGGGTCCTATCACTAGGGCAATAAGGTTCTGCCAGTTTTTAACATCTCCGGAAGATCATTAACCTTTTTTTCTTACCTACTTATGTTTTCAGTACTGCTGAGACGTCTTTATTCCTTTCCAGTAAAGCCACTGCTGTATACATATACTACATCCCCCTCCACTTATATGTATTAGTAAATTGCATCTCTGACCCATTTCTCCTTCCCTGGCAAGTCTCAGGAGAAGCCCAATGAATAGCCCGGTGTACTGTACAGAACACTTATTACATTATACCATGGAAACACTGAATCACATTACATGAATTTTCTGATAGACTGCTATCATTGTAGAAGGTCTGCTCCTCCAGAGTCCACAGGCTACGGCTAATAAGACTTACTGAGCTGGAGAGACAAAGATGAGGGAATGCTGAAGAACATAGCTGTTTAACCTCTTCGCAGCCACACATCGTACATGCACATCGCCTAGAGGTTAAAGGGGTATTCCAGGAATATAGTCTTCTCATATGGGAAAGTGACACCATAAGGGCCCCCTAACCTTCTTGGGCCCAGGTGCGATCGCAACCTCTGCACCACCTAAAGTTATGCCCCTGACTACAAGTCTCATGATCCTCAGATTTTCTATATTTTAATGACCCAATTGAATATGAATTATGCTTATTCCTGGAATACCCCTTTAAGCCTGTATGGAGAAGGTTCACCATCCGAGTCCTATCCTGCTGTTTAATAAAGGGGGTGCATTGTATGAACCGCACAAGGAATATCTGTAAAGACGCAGAACAAAATCCGTCATATGGCTCTGTAAATGGAAGAATAAAAACATTTTTTTGAATTCAGGAAGTAAAAAGGAGAAATGCAAAAACAGAAATGGACCTGGGCCCTTTGTAGGTTAAATATATATACACTGTATATGTGATATATTTACATACAGCTGAGTGTAAGTGTCTGTGTGTATGTATGTCCGCTCGAGGAATCTTGCACAGCCGCCCCCTGTCACTTGGGGAGGTTCATAGACTATATTCAATGGAAATTTTCAACTTGCACTATCCAATTATTTGCCAAAAAATACACTTTGAGAGAGATATCGGCTGTGTGTGACTTGCTGAAGAGAAATCGGCTCCTTCATTCCCCCCTTTCTCATGCTGAAGGTCTGACTTACATGCAGTGAGGAAGACGCAGACTCAATAGGGTGATTTCCCTACATGAGAAAACTTTGAGACCAAAATGGGGCAGATTTACTAACCCGGTCCAGTCGCGATCCCGTGGCGCGTTGTCCGACGCTGATTTGGGTCTGCCGGGATTCACTAAGGTCCGTGGGGCCCACATCCAGCAGGTGTCGCTGCTGCACCGAGGTCCTCCGGAGTTCATCTGCTTCTTCCCGGTGCATGAAAGTGCTGATCTTGCGACACAAATTCTTTTTCAAATTCTGCGGCTTTTCTGTCGCGTGAAAGCCAGTGGCGATGCAACACAATCCGATCGCGTGCGCCAAAATTCTGGGGCAATTTGGTGCAAATCAGAAATATTCGGGAAACCTGACGAAAGTGTGGCGTTCGGACCCTTAGTAATTGAGCCCCAATATATTTATTTAGGGAGGATTGTATTTGCTGACAGGTTCCCTTTAATTGTATACTAATTCTGATAATAATGCCCTATTCTATTTTGTTATAGCTAAAAGCTGTTATTTGCTATACCAGGCAATTATTTTAATTTTTTTTTTGCTTTCTTCTACTATATCTATAAGTTTATGGTCCCTGTATTATATTTGGACTCTCTTTACCAAGTGTAGCGACTAGCGAGGCATATATAACATTACATCTACAAGAGCGGCCTGGCAGTAATGGGGGCAGTGATGTTGTGTTCAGGTATTGCTCTTCCTTCCTTATGTAATGGCTGCAGAATGTGAAGTATTCATTCCCAGGAGAGGAGAAGTGCAGCCAGCAAGGCGGATCACTTCTGGAGCGCTCTCTGCGTGCTTACTGGGACTTTAACCTCAGAAGATTCTCTTGGCAAAAGCTTTATTTTGTCTTTTGTCTTATACACATTCCTGTGATGAGTAGCTAAGTTCAGCAGAAAGAGCTGGTTGAACCAGAAGCAGGACCGCCTATATCAGATGGAGCCAGAGAGATTCTGATCCCTAGAAACCTGGAGTGGAAATTTACTGCTGCTCTCCACCGCTGCAAGCCATCGATTAGGTGCAGATAGTCCCCAGATGCCGGCTGCTCATCCCAGGGATGAGGAGAGAGACTAGAGCTCGGGATCTGTGATCCGTCTCCGCATTGTACAGACAACTTACACAGTAAGTGCTGCAAAGAAAAAATATATGCCGATGGGAAGACACGTCTGCTGTGCTAGATATAGCGCGGTGCAGGTATTTCTCTTCTGATTTGTATGTTTTGTCTAGAAGTTGTGACATTAGAGGTAAGTGTGTGTTGTACAACCAGTTATTACAAGTATTCGTACAGCCGGAGAATGTAGAAAGTTCACTTTTCATGCAAAAACTGGTTTGCGGACGGTTTCCTGTAATGTGGAGATGGGAGGGTATGCGCTCCTCACCCCTCCCATCTCCATAGGAAGCTGAGCGGCCGCGCTGCATAAATGGGCAGAAATAGTACCTGCTTTATATATTATGGTGCAGCCACTTTACTTGGTCGTGGCAAAGTGATACGATGTATGGTCACCGCACCGTGCCCCTCAGTAATGTGTATGAGGCCTCATTCAATGTGCTTATTCATTAACACATAATAATAATTCCTTTATTTATATAGCGCACACAGATTACACAGCGCTATATAGCACCTGTATTCAAAGTGCCACCCTCTTGTGACTGCCAGTGACATGAGTTTTTTCTTTCCTAGCACCCCTCACGTGTGCTCTGCCATAGTCCTGGCTTCATTCATGTGTTTGTCCAGCACAGCTCCTCATCAAACATTATTTTGTCTTTTGTGTTTCTTTTCCACCATACTCTCTTATCAATCCCATAATGTATCAGCACAGTGTCGCATGGGAATTAAAGTAATTTCTTTCACAGTTTATCAAGATAAACCAGGGGCACTTGCTCATAGATACAGGCACTGTGACTGTGTTCATCTTATATTTGTTATCCATGGTCCCCTTCTTTCTAAAATCCAAATTTTGCTAATGTGCTATAAGGGTTCTCTGTGACCCCCCGGTACTGTAGCTTCACAGGCTGTTACTCTATGCAGGAGCACTTCCCCTTCCCACTGTGTTAGATTACATCAAGCTGAGGGACCAGAGTGAAGGGGGAGACAGTGTAACAGCCTGTAAAGCTACAGCATGGAGGAGCTTTTGCAACGCCACCCCAGATCCATTCTTGCTCATTAGCATAATTTTATACGTTGATTTTAGAAGGAAGGAGGCAATGAATAACACATATAAGAAGATTACCACAGTCCCTCTGCTTAGGTCTATGAATAAATTTCCCTGATTTCTCATGCTTGATTTTGATTTTAAGAACATTTCAAGTAGCACAGTTCAGTTCTATATGAGTTGAGATTTCCCAAGATACATACCATTCAGAGCGCCACATAGGAAACCACTCTCTGGAAGACTCCTGTGTTACCTTTTAAACGTCCCCCTTGTCTAAACTTGTAAATGAACAAATGTCCCTTCAGATACTGTTAATGCAGCAGTCATTAACCTCACAAGTCATACTTGTATTCATATGTCTCCAGGAGGCTTGTCCATGGGTAGACCAGGAGTCCTGTCCCCATTTCTGGGGTAGGTTAGGAGGGACAAGTCCTAAGAAGCATGTTAAAAAGAGAAATCTTCTAGGAAAGGATTTGTGAAACTTATTTACTGAGAGACTTCACTAGTACAGAGAATGAGCAATAGTAGGCTCAAAGTAAAGTGAATATAATAATAAATAGTGACAAAGATTACAAAGTGCAATTTTATTTACAGGCAGTCCCCGGGTTACATACAAGATGGGGTCCGGAGGTTTGTTCTTAAATTGAATTTGTATGTAAGTCGAAACTGTATATTTCATAATTGTAGATCCAGACAAAATTTTGGCCCCGGTGACAATTGAAGTTTAAACATTTTTTTTCTGTAATGGGACCAAGGATTATCAATAAAGCTTCATTACAGACACCTTACAGCTGATTATTTTAATCTGGGACTATAGTAACATCCAGAGAGCTTCACCAGAGGTCAGAGGGGTCTGTCTGTAACTATGGGTTGTCTGTAAGTCAGGTGTCCTTAAGTAGGGGACCGCCTGTATATGCAACTTTTTAACATGGTTCCTAATAATATGTTGTGCTAATTTCATGTATAAGAAAATATGGTAAATCTTATTATCTATTGCTTGGAAACTTGAATACTGCTCAGTACTCTCAAATTCCTGGGTTGGGTGATGTCAGCATTATTGCTAAGCTGCCAACTTCGGAATTGAGCCAAACGGGCCAAAGGCATTGAAACGGTTCAGCAATATACAGACCTATACAGATGTGTTCGGACCATCCAGAAATGACAAATAGGTGAAGCAGTATGGGCACTAAAAAGATTCCTGTGGCAACCCTCCCTGGCCTTCATGTATTCAGCAGTCAAGTTCTCCACTGCATGGATTACCTTGCATAAACACAGAGCGTTCCTCATGGGCGGAGAAAGCATGCAGGAGCTGTACTGTAACAGTGGCTGATAATTTGTTTGTATATACATATACATGAATATAAGAATAAGGCATGCTTACAATATAGCTACAAGATCAGCTATATGTACCAATGCCTGTATCTTTCTCCTCACGGTCCAATCTCACTGACAGAGACAGGAAGAGGGGATGGGCCAGTCTCTCCTGCTAGAGCCATACCTCCCAACCATCCCAGATCCAGCGGGACCGTCCAGAGTTTCGAGCTGTGTCCTGCTGTCCCGCCCCACAGGAGGTATGGCCCAGGACATCAACTCTATCAGTGTTCACTGGACACCAAAAGTGTTGCAATCAGCTCTCTGCATCACTGCTGGGTCTCTGTCAAGCCTGTACACAGCAGAGCCTGGCAGGTGCATTGATGCCATCATAACGCACCTGCCAGGCATCAAAAGTGGAGCTATAAGACGGGGAGCAAAGAAAGGGGCACAATAAGGGTGAGGGGCACAGATAAAGATGCAAAAAAGGAAGGGGCAATAAAGGGGGCACAATAGTGGGGGAGCACAGATAGAGATGCATATTAGAAGGGGGCAGAGAAGGAAGTACAATAAGACAGGAAAGCAGAAGTGGGGCAGAGCTGGGGGCAATAAGAGGGAGAGTAGATAAGAGGGGAGCAGAGAGGGGGTTCGTAATTGGAGAGGGAGCAGAGAAAGGGACCACAATAATAGGGGGGATGGAATGGGGCATTGTACAGGTTAACAATATACAGTACAACCATTAATCTAAGTATTCTACTGTGTGGGAATACTAGGGGATGGGATAAGGGGTGGTGCAAAGGGAATGGTTAATTATGTAAAAAAACAAATTTGTGGACACTTTTACTGTCCCTCTTTCTTTGGCAGAGAGGTTGGGAATTATGACTACAGCCCCTCCTGTTCAACAGAGCTCAGACATGTAAACAAAGAAGCATGGGTAGTCTCCACACAGTACAAGAGTGAGTAGCAGGAGTGCTATAACTTGATGAACATTCAGGGATTATCCATAAGGCAGTAAAGGCAAATGGGCAACTTATGTCATAGTGGCTATCCCCTTTAATACATTTCTAGACCTTTTCAGTAAATCTACGTCATATGTTTAGTTTATATGTAACCTAGGAACTGACAGATAAAATTAGAGATGAAGGTATAATGTAATGGTATTATACAGTGTTACTAAGCAGCGGTATCCAATATCTCATAGTAATCTTCCTGGCCAAACTATGATGCACTCTGGGCAATGTACTATCAAATACATTTCTCAACATTTTTAATCCACTGTGATGTCAAGGGGCGTGGTCTGGTAGAAAATGGTATGTGTGCCAAAAGACCAGCATTTTCTACCTTCTGACTTGCGTATCCTGCAACACAATGATAAGTCCCCCTCCTCCAGTGTGTTGTACATGACCTGGGCTTAAAGAGTAGCCAGTCAGCTAGTTGAAGCTAAAGTTTTATTGCAGAAGTGAGTAGAGAAGGGAACAATGGGGAATGTTGTAATATACTTATATATACAATAGCTTCTCTGGATCCACCTCCAGGCCACCTTTGTTTCTTTATAAAGAACCTACCTTTAAAGGACACCTACCATTTGATTTGATGCATTATGAAGCAAACATACCTTGAGAATGCTGTAGCTATACTGATGCAGTATCATATCTTGGTTAATCGCTGAGTGGTTTTGCTGAAAAAACAATTATAACATTCAGGACCTTAAGAAAGTTGGGTCAGGCTGGCTGGAGTCTGTAATTACAAATGGAGGTTAGTCAAGACATGACTAATCAACCTGAGCTGGATCACTCATACACAGCAGCTGGGGGATGGTGCAGCAATTGATTAGTCTGCCTTCAGGCACAACCTAGGGATTACTTCATCCTCTCCTGCAGTGAATAACTAATGTGCTAGGAGAAGCCCTGAACCAGCCATAGAAGTGACAGATCTTCATTATCTTAATGTTATATCTGTTTTATCAGCAAAACCACTCAGCACAGGGATTAACCATGATATGATCCTGCATCAGTGTAGTTACAGCATTCTCAAGGTATGTTTACTTCATAATGCATTAAATCAAATGCATAGTTATACTATCCAGGGGCTGTCTGTAAAGTAGTAAGTCATTAGACACTTTATCCGGTTTCCTTTACCTCTCAGTTGATTTACACGAACTGCTTAAATAAAGAAGGAAAGAGAAGAAATAGAAGGACACAGGAAAATTGTTTATATTCCAATATATATTACAAAGTTTACTGTTATCACCTACACTATTGATTTATGCCATTTTGTTGAAAGTTTAGTTACACTTTAACTCAAGTTTGAATGCAAATGGCCTATTCTAGTTCTTGACACGGGGGTAGATTTACTAGGAATGTCTACGATAGACTGATTGTGGTGTGGTGGTGCAAATGTTGTTTTGCGACTTTTCATTGCGCCAAATGACATTGCAAAGTGACTTTGACATAGACCTTGCTAGGGCCGAATTTATTATTTGCATAGACTAGTTTTCACAATACGATTGAATGCATGATTTGGGATTTGGCGCAAATTTCCGTTTAGGCGCAAGATAATGCCAGTCCCCACCTTGGTCTATGTTGCGACTTTTGATGGTTTTTTTGCAACTTTTCATGTGATTGTTGCAAACAACCCACACAGCAAAAGAACCAAAGCCGCTTTAATGAATCTGGCGGCAGCGGAGCTCCAAAGACCGACATATAACTGGCGTAAGGAGCCGGAATAATGATAAATTGCCCCCAATGAATATTGACTAGGCTGTTGTAGCACAGAGATTTTAGTACATGTTCTCTTGATCAAATAGTTATGTAATAGTATCGCTTTAAACTAGTCAATTCAATAAAAACTTGAATTGAAAATGGTGTTTTAAGCCCGGAATAGTGTCAATATGAAACTCCAGCCTGAAGACACTACTCGCTTCAATACCAGATAGATCAGGACCCAAGTAATTTGAACACTCCCAAACCATCAGATCATGTGCAGAAGAGAAGGTTGAAACTTCACCGCAGCAGCTAGTTCTGGACCTAGCCTGTGCGGTAAAGCTATCAATCCTGCTCATTCTTTCATTGTTATTTGTTTTCTAGGAATATCCCTCACCCATAATGTTGATCGACACATAATTTTTAATCATCTATTCCTAAGATTGCCTTTGGTCAAAAATAACATCTGATAATACCTTTGACTAATCTTTGATACGAGGGATTTCCTCCACAGCAGCTGAGTAATATAAGACAATAGCTTGTCGTAACATGATGTCAGTAATTTCCTGTGACGGCTGCAGGTGCTATCTATATGTACGTCTGAGACCACATACTTGCCGAGACTGTGATATCCGCCGCAAGATTGGTTCTGTGATGTGATGATGTTCGCACTGTACAGCAAACGGTGACGAGTGCACTAGAGCTGGCCAAAAAAGAAGCTTTGACTGTTATTTTTCAGCTGGTCTGGATGATGTGTGACACTAATATTGAATTAAAAGGGTTGTCCAGCACATACACAATGCTGCTTTAATACACGCTTTTGCTTAAAGTGCCTCTCACCTAGCCAAACCCATTCCCTGCACTGATGAGAAGCAACGACTTCCAAACAACCATCTGCAGAAGGCTTTCTTTACCTCCTGAAAGAGATTTACCGGATTGGCTTGTCTCCCAAGACATGACACAAGGCTTCTTGAAAGTTAGGCGTTGACTCATAGGGAGTTTCTTTCCAAAAGATGGTGCTTGAGGCACAGTTTATCTTTTTCCATCCTGAAAATTCTACTTGCATAATCCATATAGAGAATTTGGAATGGAGATAAAAATGTGTTAAGAAGGCTAGGATACATTTCTCTTTATTTGCTGCTCAAGATTGGTTAATAGTTGAACTTTTAACTTCACCCTGACTGTAGCCTTCACTAGAGGGAGCTCTAGATACAGAGCCTATACAGGTTCCAATTGATTCAATAATAAATTGCTATGAAGTGAATACCATTGATTTGGGTGGCTAATTTCTGCATACGGTAAGAGAAATCCATAAGAGAAACCCACACCATACTTTTATAGATTCATAAAGGAACACTGCAGTCACTCATTTTCATTGTATTCCTAGAACCTTGCTACAATCTGGGGTCACGCTGCTCTAGAGATCGCATTAACGCCTCACCAAGCATCAGGGCCGCTCAGCAGGACATGTGCAGTGTCTGGTGCGCCGGAGAGACCCATAAATAGCATGCAGGCCCGGGGGAGACATGCGGGCTGCGGGGCTCCATGCCCGTTCTGCAGGCCTGTGAACCCGACGGGACCTGAGAGCAATGCCGGGTGAGAGTTGCGGCTAGGGTGTACGCAACACACTATGCGGCACATTTACTTACCAGTCCCGCAGAATTCACGAAAATGCATTGTCCTACGATGCACTGTGCCGCAATTCACTAAGATTGTGCACCCGATTTCCTGTAGGTGTCGCTTCCCCGCTCAGGTCCAATGGAGTTCACCTTCTTCTTCCCGGTGCACGTAAGTGCTTGATTTTGCGACACAATTTGAAAGTTAAATCCTGTGCTCAGTCCGAATAAGCCGGATCCTCTGATGCCCCTCTCCCCCCATTACTGTCGCATGGAAGCCAGTGCAGCTGCGCCACAATTCTATCGCGTGCAACACAATCTCAGCGCAAACCCCTGTTAAATACCTGTCAAAACGTGAACAGTCCGATGAAAGTGTGATCTGTGATGCTTAGAAAATAAGCCCCCATGTGCTCACTGCACTTTATGTATTGTGTATGTGCTGTGTGCGGTGAGAGTGTTCAGTGTGTACGGAGTGGGTGCCTGAGATGATTTTTTTTTTTTTTTTTTATAAATAACATCTATTAACATTATATACGGTTATGAGTTATATATATGTATTACCGAAATTTTCATACTCCTCAGCTAAAAACACTACCCATAAATAGTAAGAGGAGTATTATTATCCTTCAAGAAAAATGTTAATGGCACCTCTGCGCCACTCCTTCAGGGCCAAGGTACAGGGCAATGAATCAGCTGTGACTGGAGTGTTCCTTTAAATTGCAAATTAGTACATTAGTAATTTACATAAGTAAAAATGCAGTGTGGACAGGACCTCAACTGTGCATAGACATAAGATGCTAGGAGTCCTGATCCAGGAAATATAGCATGCTCCATATTTCACCGATCACCTATAACCGAGTAGAACTGGTTTTCAGATTCTCTGTCGTGTGTGAATACACCCCGACAACTAAAATACAAACTTCCCATACAATGGAGACGCAGTGGTTCTAATCCAGATATATAACTTAGGCCTACATTGAATTTTTTATTATATTACATGGGCATTGTGCAGCTGTAATACAAAGAGCTACAAAGTGGGTTGGAACGCGATTATTCATCTCCAGAGCAAATTCTTCCCCAGTGAAATCATTTGTGTGCTCAGTAAATAATGCCAAGTACTAAATGATGAGATGGAAACAGAGAGAAATATATGACATGATAAATGCAAACAGAGGATGTGATAATAATAGCTGGGATTGGCAAACACAGCACAAAACAATATGTCTGACCAGCTCGCACACTGGCATTGAGTCAACGCTGTCATCTGCCGTGCACAGAGCTCCTGTCATTTTATAAACTGTACCCTAGAAAGGCAAGAGAGGCTGCAACACCACATTGTTGTATAGGTTTCATGAGTATATTCCCATACTAATTCTAGGGGAGAAATACCCCCAAATTCTGGCTTAATTGGTGCAAAAAAGAATGTCTAGCATGCCTTATACTAGATTTATTGTACTGTAAATGCTGGTTCTCCTTAATTATTCCACTGATTAAGTTAATCATATTACTAATTGGGACCACCAGATCAAAACACTAGATCACTAGATATGGAGCTATCAGTATAAGTACGAGCTGTGCTTGGTGCCCCCTGCTGTTACCTCAGTGTGGGTCTCTGCATGTCACTTCAGTCCAGCTGTTCATGTGAGATCACTGTTCAGCTAGATCTAACGATCCAATGAGGCTGTTCATATGAGGCATGCTCAGTGGAGATCACTGTTCAGCCAGATCTAACGCTTCAGTGAGGCTGTTCATGTGAGGCATGCTCAGTGGAGATCACTGTTCAGCCAGATCTAACGCTTCAGTGAGGCTGTTCATGTGAGGCATGCTCAGTGGAGATCACTGTTCAGCCAGATCTAACGCTTCAGTGAAGCTGTTCATGTGAGGCATGCTCAGTGGAGATCACTGTTCAGCTAGATCTAACGATTCAATGAGGCTGTTCATATGAGGCATGCTCAGTGGAGATCACTGTTCAACCATCCTGGTAAAGTGACACAGTGGGGGTCATTTACTAAAGGCCCGATTCGCGTTTTCCCGACGTTTTACCCAAATATTTCCGATTTGCGCCGATTTCCCCTAAATTGCCCCGGGATTTTGGCGCACGCGATGGGATTGTGGCGCATCGGTGCTGGCATGCACGCGACGGAAATCGGGGGCGTGGCCGAACGAAAACCCGACGGATTCGGAAAAAAACGCCGCGTTTAAAACAAAAAATGTGTCGCGGAGCTTGCACTTACCTTCACTCAGCCCAGCTCGGCGTATTCGAGTGCGTTCCAGGGAACTTCAGCGCAGCAGCACCACCTGGGGGACGTCGGAGGAACTGCCTTAATAAATCCCGGCCGGATCCGAATCCAGCGCTGAGAACTCGCCGCTGGATTGCGAATGGACCGGGTAAGTAAATCTGCCCCAGTGTTGTATGTTGTAAGCTAGTCTCTTGTATTAGCCTTTCCTATGTCCTATGTAAGAGACAGAAAGTAGCCATAGAGCGACAGTTGGGCAGTGATATTAGGAATTCTAACCCTAAGAAGAATCAAGGGAGAGGTAACACAGCCATATTTCTATGCTCACTGCAGCGTCAGACAGAAGAACAATCTATTTTGCCCGACCTTAGACTTCTTATGGTAGGATCCTGCGCAACCGAAAGTGTGTACACCAGGACTGATAAAGGCAGGTTGGAATTCTCTCTGTGAAGTGCTGCATTTTTGTTAATAACAGTAAATTAGAGAATAAGTTATCTTAAAAAACAAGCATCTGAAGAACTGAACGTGTGGACGCACCCTAAAGGTGACAGCTTCTGCAGAGCTTCCAACATCATTTATAAATGTATGATTAAAGGGATTTTCTTAACCAAAATCTATTAATAACCTAATAATTAAAGGAGTTGTACATAGGTTGAAAAAAGATGGCTGCTTTCTTCCAAAAACAGCGCCACACCTGGCTATGGTTTGTGTTGGTATTGCAGCTCAGCTATAGAGATAGGTGGTGCTTAGCGGCAATACCACGCACTTCCCATGTTCAGAAGAGGACCTGTTTTGTTTCGGAAGAAGGCAACAATGTTTTGCAACGTCCAGACAACCCCGTTTATAATTGAACGGTGGGAATAGGGGTTTTTATACTGCAGACAGCTCCATCCATATTGTAGAGGTGGTCTCAGGTCACTGCAGGTCACACTCTCTTATGGTTATGACAATCACATGATGCCTAACATCTTCCAGCATGTGGCTGGGAAGGGAATATCCCATAACAACAATGGGGCTATTCCTCTGCCAGTTTCAATAAGACACTAATAGAGAGTAGCAGTGTTATTGTACATGGACATTATCCATGGCCAGCGTGGCATGTCTGCCCTTACTCTACAATATGGGATTATTATTCTGGGGGCACATTCCAGCTGTGCTGGTAGATTTATGGGAACCGTATTCGCAGTGAAGGGTTATTTGTCATCAGTAGGAACGACATGTGTTTGTGGCTTTGGCTTTGTCCCGCCTGCCATGTGACTGACTGGGCAAGGCATCAGATTCATGTTTACACTGAAGCCATTGTTTTTTATGACTGTTCTTTATATTGGTTTTGTTTTCAGCCGGATACGAATAAAGCTATCCTATTTCAACCTCTCCCTAATCCATTCTAGTACAGGCAGTCCCCGGGTTACGTATAAGATCGCTTTTCTAGGTTTGTTCCTAAGTTGAATTTGTATGTAAGTTGGAACTGTATATTTTATAATTGTAGTTCCAGACAAATTTTTTTTTTGGATCTCTGTGACAATTGGATTTTAAAAATGTTGGATTGTCATAAGAACCAGGATTAACAATAAAGTTTCATTGCAGACACCTCTGATATGTACTCCATATGTACTCCATGTCTGTAAGTCGGGTGTTCTTAAAGGGGTTATCCGGGTGTAAAAATTTACTTTAGTGTCGGCTGGGGTGGGCTATTTAAAAATAATAAATGTGTACTTACCCCGTCCGGCGCTGCCGATGTCCCGCGCCACGGTCCGTCTCCTCTGTGCACCGGTTTGTATACACCGGTGCACAGGGAGCTTCCAGCCGGCCGGAAGGTCCCATCCAACACCATCTCCCAGCGCTTACAACGCTGAGAGATAGGGACGGATGGGAGGAGCCGGCCACATCGCGGTGCGGAAGCTCCCTGTGCGCGGCTTCCGTGCCCCTGTAAACAAACAGGGGCACGGATCAAACGGACCACGGCGCGGGACATCAGAGGCGCCGGAGGAGGTAAGTACAAGTTTATTATTTTTAATAGCCCTCCTCAGCTAGGCCATAAGTAACTTTTTATAACTGGATAACCCCTTTAAGGTAACAAAGCTGAACATGGCTGGATCAAGATGTTGCAAAATTGCACTGATTTTCATACTACATCTATGTGCAAATAATAATGCAATACAACCCTTTGTGCATTAGGGTGGATTCAGACATAATACTTTTTAGGAAATTGAGTGATTTTTTTAAATAGATTTCAATCCTTTTACTGAGGAAAATCTCATCACAATATGTAATTGCAGTATTTATCATGCAATATCTTTTAAGAGTGGTTAAAGGTGTTTTCTCACAAAGCAAGTTGGGCCCTATCCACAGGTTAGGGCCTAACTTGTTGATCGGTGGGGGTCTGTCTTCTCGGATCACGAGAACCGGGGGTCCAATGTACCCTTGTCACACCCCTCGTCAGCTCCCTGAGATGTCCGGAGCAGCTGGTCTCAGATGTATGGGCTGCTCTGTTTATTTGTATGCAGAGATTGCTAAGCTTCATATAGGTGATCAGGCCAGTCCGCCTATGCCCGACGGGCTGCTCTATTTATCTTGAAGAGATGTTATTGTGACCCATGGGGATCCCATCACTGAAACCCATCCTGTAGATAGGGCCTAACTGGCTTCATGGGAAAACCCCTTTAAAGGTGGAAATATGAACAAAAAGTGTGCAGTCAGGCAATGTTGTACATGGAGGGCAGTGATCTTTCCAGTGTCCATACCACTCAGTGGGCACTTGTAGCTTTTTTGCATCAAAGTTGGTTTTCTACATACAAGTAGTTAAAATTCTTCATAGAAAACAATTGTTAAATAGGTAGAAAAAAGCTGGCAGTTCTGCAAGTGCTGCATGGGAGGTGCCTCATACCAAAGAGCTATTGGCTCTCTTCAGTCCCCCAGTCTGCTGACAGCAGGTTAAAGCATTTCCATAAGTAGCATTTGACTGCACCCGTGAATTTAATCTTCATTTTTTACAGTCCTCTCCTTAAGGGGAATCTTCCATCAAAACCGAGCATGATAAACCAGGGGCATTTACTCCTAGATCCAGGAACTGTGACTGTGGTCATCTTCTTATATTTGTTATGCATAGTCTCCTTCCTTCTAAAATCAACTTTTAAAATTATGCTGATTAGCTTGAAGGGCTCTGGTTGCTGCTACCAGAGCCTCACTGTGCTCAAGTGCAAAAGTGCACTATTTGCACTTCTACCTCCCAACGTGTGAGATTAAAGCAGGCAAGGGGGAGGGGAGACACTATAACTCCCTGTGAAGCTACAGCATGGAGGGGCTCTGATAACACCACCCAGAGCTCTTCTGGCCCATTACCATAATTTTAAAAGTTGATTTTGGAAGAAAGGAGGCCATGGATAACAAATAAAAGAAGATTGCCACAGTCACAGTGCCTGGACCTATGAGAAGGCGTTGATGGTAGATTTCCAAACACAGCATTAAACCAATGTGTTAAATTACTACATCAGTTAAAAGACTATAAAATATAAAGCAAAAAATATACCCTGAAGGTGAGTTTGGTAATCTTAGCAGATACATAGATGACTGTGAGAAGTAGGTGCTTGCTCATCTTAGAGCTTATGTTCTCTATATATGAGGATCGCTTATTCCATCAATAGCATACATTAGAGGTCATTCCTATAAGTGAATTTCCTATTTGGAGAGCTTAGTAGTAGTAAGTAGAGTGTAGTATAAAGCCATTATCTGCCCCTGCTGCACTATTTGCCTATAAAGCTACTGCAATGCTTTTATAATTGTAGCCTTGTGATCCGAGCAGAGTGCATCCATTTGGCCTAATGTAATTTGTATGCATGTTACAGAGAGTCTTGAGGACTTTCATCTTCCTTGCTACAATTTATGTTATTAAAATGACTGATCTCTCCAATGTCATGTGCTACTTGTGAAAGATGGGTGATGGGATCTTTCTGTCTTACATATATTCTTAAAAAGATGCATACCTTTAGGATCCTGCTGAATTTACCAAATGAATTTCATGCATTCATATCAAAGTTTGAAAGTAGATTGAATGTAATGGATTTTTTTTTATTCACCAATGAGGCACATCGGACAGGTCTGGTCCATAAGAAGTTAAAAAATAATATGGGTGTATAAATGGACAATGCAGTGCCATGGTGTAGTGTCTATAGTTGCATACATATTTTATTGGAAGGGAAATCTCCTAATAATATGTTCTGTCTTCCTTTGTAGGATACAATTATATTGATACCAAACCAGCAAAATGAAGAAAATGCCATTGTTCAGCAAATCACACAAGAATCCTGCAGAAATAGTGAAGACGCTGAAGGAAAACATGGCCTTGTTAGAGAAGCAGGACAAGAAGACGGAGAAAGTAAGATCTCATGGCAGTGTCAGACTGGGTTTCCTTAGGCCCTCCAGAGAAAATCAATCTTGGGGGCCCACTCTTCATTATCCCCCAGGAAATACACTCTAGAAGCTTTCAAATTGTGGTGTTTTCTGATGGACCTCTGGGGTTCAGTATTGGGTTGAGCCAAGGCCCACCGGAGGATCCTCGGGTACTCTGGTGGGCCAGTCCGACACTGTGTCATGGGACGGGTGGTCTTGTCCCACATGGTGAGATTGGACGCCATGTTGGCTCATTGCTTAGAAATGTTGCCTTACAGTGTTGGGATCTAAAGTTTTATTAAAAGTCTGAATCTCTTCAGAATTCTCCAAAAAATATGCAAATAAGATTTCCAGGATGGGATAAAGAAAAAAAATGTCTCTTTATCTACCTTGTGTAGACTTTTGGTGGCACACTACAGTCACTCAGAGGGGCAGTGGAGTAGTTCAGTGCACAGCAGTGTGAGGACATGTAAACAGTGCAATTTTTTCACAGTCCTTCTACTAGTATCATATTGTTTATAGGTATAATAAAACGGCTCTCCAAGACTGCTACCTTACAATGCCAAAGGCTCTGTGAGACCAAAACTGCTGATAGATTCCCTTTTAATAAACCTGCCCTTCTCTGTGAGGAAATCAGATTGTCACAGACATATACTAGTGGGATAGAGTGAAGTAAATGGCCAGTGTGATGGAGATGGATACAATGGAGACCAGTCTATGCTGTAAAATGCTACTATATAAAATAATATTTGTATGTATGTATATATATATATATATATATATATATATATATATATATACATATATATTTACACATTTTCTTGTGTTTCTTTTAGGCTTCTGAAGAGGTGTCCAAATCACTTCAAGCCACAAAGGAAATTTTGTGTGGTACAGGAGACAAAGAACCGCAGACCGAAACTGTAGCTCAGTTAGCGCAAGAATTGTACAACAGCGGCCTATTAGTGTCGTTGATAGCCAACCTGCACCTCATAGACTTTGAGGTAGGTGTCCCTACTGCTAAATACTGCTTTTCACCTCCATCTTCTACCTAAAGCAAACCTGTACACTAGGAATGTCATTTTAAAGCCTATTCCATGCCTTTGTCAACATTCTGAATTCTGGCACTACTTTATAAAACTTTATTTCCCATTATCTGGCTCCCTGCCAGCAGTGTGTGGTGAGTCCAAATGGGGCAGGGGGCAGCAGCCTGTGTGTTCCTGTGTCTCAGTCTCCTGGCAGGGAGTCTCATTCATACTGCTGCCCCCCTACCTAGGACTCATCCCACATCAGGAAACCAGGTAATGTGAAATAAAGTTATAAAACTTTATTTCACATTTATAAAAAGTAGTTGCAGTTGCTGTCAAAGACATTTTTAAAGGACACCTGTCATCAGGTCTGTGTCACTTGTCCTGTCACTACTACCTGTTGGAGCAGCTCACAAGGATCCCATCCCGGCCTTTATCTAGTTATTTCATACATTAATCATTGTAAAATCATCTATTCTTTATCATGTAAATGAGGCTGGTCACATGGTCAGAGGCAGTGATGTCACCCCTGTTACCCCTACCCTCTCCTCCCCCTGCTCATGTCTGTGTGTAATGTATAGTAAAGCATGGCTAGTGTGTGTGCTGTATCTGCTGACATGCTGCATCCTCCTAATATACAGGTGAGAGACACAGACATCAGCTACACATGAATCTGACATGTTCTGCTGTAACATGGCTGCCTGGAGCTGCTGTATCTCTCCTATACACACACACATGCACACACAGGCTGCAGGGGGCACCAGCACCAGGAAGCACATCATTATACAGCCTCACATCACTGTACAGGCTGTCAGTAATGCACTGGGGGTGTGGCTGTGCCTCCCACTCATGAATAGAGTGGACAGCTTGAATATGCTAATGCTTCATTGGACATTTCACAGGTCATTTACATACAGCTTTAGGACCTCATTGCTTAGGTTTACAGGCATGTAGAGGGACAATAAAGGGATAGAGACAATGCTCTCTAATGGCAGTTTATGAAAATATATTTAGTTTAGGGGGTTATTTTGCATGACGGGTCCTCTTTAAACTCTGCATAGAATAGGCTATTGGAACCTGTCACCAGCAAAAACTGATATAGCTGCTGATAGGTTTTCTTTAAAGTCATGGTGAGTCCAGGTACAACCTGGTAATGTGTGACAGTGTGAGCTAGTAACTGTGTTTTAGGTGCTTGTGTAGCATCTGAAGGGTATGACTGCATGTTATGGCAGCTGGACATGGACACAACTCCATGCACTACCACTTTTCATAACCAGTGAGCCAGTGTTTGCAGCCACACAGCTCCTGCAGTATGTGCTTATATTCATGGAGAGATAGTCACACTCCTTGATTTAAATGGCTTGTCCAACCACTGAGGTGTCATTTGCTGAATGGTGGTTGAATTGGAGTCCCAGTGTGCACCCCCACAGATCACAAGAACTGGGGTCCTTTGTTCTTCCTTTAGACCCCAAATGAACAGAGCAGCCAGTTGCATGTGCACCCTGCAACTCATATTCATATCTGTCAGTTCCATGGAACGTGAATGAAGTGGCAGCTCACATGAGTTCAACGGACACTGTTCTCGTTATGTTTCGTTATGAGTCCCAGAATGAAAAAACAAATGAGTGTTCTGAGGAAAGATGCTCCAGATTTGTTACTTTATGGGAAATACAAGTTTTTATTAACCAGACCTTTCAGGAGAGGTGACTATTTCATTTGTATAGTAAAGTTCTTGTTTTTCTTTGTGAATAATATCTAATATTACATGTTGCAGGGAAAAAAGGATGTGTCCCAGATATTCAACAATATCCTGAGAAGACAGATTGGCACCCGCTCACCCACAGTGGAATATATAAGCGCCCATCAGCACGTCCTCTTTATACTACTCAAAGGGTGAGTTATAAGTCACATTAGAGCAATGCAGGTGATAGAAGTGTTATACAATCTACATTGAGATGTGAAGAGGAATGGGAACGTCGCATTCATGGGAAACATGATTGTTCCTTTCCATTTTTCTTAATAAAATCGTTTGATAGAATTTTAAACGTCTTGACATGACACCAGCATATACCGGTAAGCTTTTCCAGCTAACACACTATCACTTATAAAGGTTTTTATGAGATGACCGATAATCTTCCACATGGTAAAATAACTAAAATAAAACCCAAAAACCATACAAATGTAATCCCCCAGCGCTGCCACTGTAGCAGTAATGTGGCTGCAGTGTACTTGTGTGCTACAACCATTCACTGGCCTCATTGATCTGGTGACATACACTGTTGAGGCCAGTGATATTCTGCAGCGATCACATGATTAGATGTCACTGCTGCAACCAAAAGACCTGCAAAAGTTTTTTTGGGGGGAATAAATGAGTGGTTTTTTTCTCTTTGTTATCTCTTCACAGTCCCTGCCAAATGTTTTGGCAGCGAGTGTCAGTGTGGTAGCGACAATGTCTGACATGTCTGGAAGAATAGTCAGCCTGAGTCCTTAAGAGTGAAGCTCTAATCAGGTGTATATTTCAGAGCCCTTGCTAGCAGAGGCTATCTGATTGCTATAGTGAAGCCAAATATATCCAGTAACCGTATCAAGGATATCTTCTAAGGACCACTTCCAAAAATAGCCGAAATGTTGGAGGATGTCTGAGTGGTGCAGCACCCCATTCGCTGTGAAAGTTACTTGATGGAAGTGCTTCTGTTAATATTTTATTGGCTTGTTAATCATTTATCCGTACAGTTTCCACTCGGCTTGTATCGGAATGCCACAGTTTAGGTATTTGCCCTTATGGTAATACACACAGATCAATACAACTACAAGTGACCTGCAGAACATCCATACAATTTCCGAATGAAAGGTCGGTTATTGTGATTATATGCACTGACACACGGCGAGTGACTATAAGGTCACAGGCCAACGCTTGTTATGTGTCATATCATGTGATCCTGGAGTGAGATCACAGGATTATCGTTTAATATTGCCCAGATGAATGTAATTTATTTTCAGCATCCAATTTAAAGAGCATCTGTCTCCAATTACAAAATCCTGTCACTTTTTTTTAGTTTTTGTTTTTTTATACATTCGTTCAAAATATACGGTACATTGGTGTCTATATGTAAATTAGATGATACAAGCAAGACGGTAAGCGTTCATTATCATAAATCACACAGAGACATACCTCCAGAGAAAATAATAGGTTAGTAAGGGCTCACCTCTAACTAACACCGACATGCATTTGCATTATATTTGCTTCAAGGCTCTGTATGTGTAGGTTGAAGGCATAACATCCAATAACTGGCCGTGTGGCGAATCCGAGAAGACTTTACTGTCTTTAATAATTTCCATGTAGCTTTCACTGCTTTCCTTTACGGAGCGTGGAGCTTGAGCCCTGAGCGTGATGTATTTAGGCAGAGGCACCAATACTAACAGTTTCTATAAAAAGCTGATGCAGAAAGACAAAAATATTTGGGAATCGACAAAAAACTTTCTAGTAAAGTCACCAGACAGTTTTATGCGCCATTCATATTAGAAAATTGGTGGGTTAGCCGTTTTTGTTTTTAGGATTGCTTCAGCTATTAGAAGAGGCTGATCCTGATTTGCAGTCCGGATCTATTTGTCAGCCACATGAGCTGTGCAATCCTACTATTTGCCTGTAAGAATAGCCGGCAGCAGCGCATATATTGTGCAATCGCTGCCGACTCTCTGCGATGCGGCGGCGCCATGCTTATTCACAGCGTTTTATATATATATATATATATATATATATATGTTATATATGTGAATAAGCCCCTCTGCGGCCGTATTGCGGAGAGCCTGCAGCGATTGCGCAATATATGCGATGCTGCCGGCTATTCTGACAGGATACGAGGATCCGATAAGTAAGAGGTAAGAGGTCGGATCGATTCAAATTAACTTTGCCAACCTAAGTTTAAAAAAAATGTCATTGCTAGAATGGGGGAAGATTATGGGGGACATATTTGGTGGGGGTCTTTTGGGGGGGGGGTGACAGGTCCTCTTTAACACTGAAGTCAAGCTCTCCCTGCCCCTGAATCCCTCCTCCCATATGACATCATTCACTGGACTTGCTGGTCAATGATGTCCCTGGGTACAGGACCATCAATTACAGTGGAGGGGGCGTTCTGCGGCAGGGAAAGCCTAACTTAAGTGTTGAATTATCCGTCTCCCTGACTCCATTAAATCACTTTACATCTCATTTCAAAGTAGATTTTCTGGATGATGGGACCACATGAGGCCATGGAAGAAATGTGATCTACAAGCTGCTCAGGAGCTTAATAACATACTGGTAGTGGTTTATCAGGCCAATTTCTGATGACAGGTTCCCTTTAAAGCAACCTTTCTAGAATGTTTTTTTCAGAAATCTATTCCTGCCAATGTGTGATTGGTTTCTTCATGGCTCCTGACACTGAGACAAGCTAAATCAGTCATACTTGAGTCATACATAGTTATTGTGATGAGTAAGTGGCATTACTATAATCCTAGAAGCTTAGGACTTAGAGCTGCATGAAACAGTACAGTTCTTACTTTTACTCACCTATTGTTGACCTATTGAGCTATAGCTTCAATGTGTCACCCTGCTAAATAATGTGACAATAAGGGTGACCTAAAGTAACTGGGCAGGTGTAGCATTATCCCAGCATAGACACCCCCCCCCCATTACTATGATTACATAATCTTTACCTGTATAATTCGGGCTTCACCACACCGTATACTTTATTTAGTCATTTTATAAGTCATCAAACTGGAAATGCAACAATTCTATAATTTTCCTGTTGCTAATGATTGTACGCTGAAGTTTTCCACTAGCTTATTTTGAGCATTTCTAAAATACTGTTTTTAGAAACATATAATTTCTCAGCAAACAAGAACCTGCTGATGTATTACAGCTTCTAATTTTTCTGCTGCGATTTTGTTTCGGAGTGTGATTCATATCATGTTTTTACTGCTGCATACACTGGTATTTGGCAGTAGTATCTACTTTGGGTCTTCTACACGGATCAGCCATATGATTAAAGTCGGGGGGAGTGAATAACACAGATTATATCATAATAATGGCTCCTTTCAATGAATGGAATATATTGGCTGGACAGCCATTATGCCTTCAACAGGGTCGCGGGCACCCTAGCAGGCTCGTAACTACCAGCATAGCAACCAAAGCATCTGCTACATGGCCCAAAATGTCCCGTGAGGTGTATATGTGAGGTGTGTATGCTGTGTGTATACTGTATGTGTGTATATTTACTGTGTGTGTGCATATGCTATATATCTGTATGTATGTATGTATATATGGTGTATATACACTGTATTTGTGTTTATGCTGTATCTGTGTATATGGTGTGTTTATACTGTATACATGTTTGTATATATGGTATGTATATACTTTAGTGTAATTATATATATATATATATATATATATATATATATATATATATATATATATATATATATATATATATATACACACACTATGGTTGTGTATTTGATGTGTATATACAAATGTGAATGTGTGCATATAAGGTGTGCATATGTTGTATGGGGGAGATTAATCATACATCGGCTCTCAATGGGAGTAAGCTGCGGCTACCGACAGAACTATATATACACAGTGAAGAGGACACTGCCTTTCAAAGAATATATACTCAGTTTTTCTCTTCATTAGGAGTTGTATTTCCAAGGATCAATGTTTGGAAAACCCCTTAAAACTTACTTTATAGTATTTACACAGCAGTGTAACCATTACATGTCACCAATGACACGGTCTGGCTTTAGCATTCTCTACAATAGACTAAGATATTTGAGATCTCCAAGTGTGTTGGGAAGGACCACCCACTGGACTCTTAAGCCACGACTGAGCAGTTGTCCTATGAATTGATTACTAGATGCTGATCATGATGACATGATGATCACAGATATGACTACACGATTGGTTTCTTTTAAGAAACCGACTTCACCTAGGTGAATTAGTGAAGATCTAATGTAATTTCAAGAGGACATCGCGCTGTCACAGATCCCGACTGTTAGCAAATTGTGTGTAAGATCAGAGTCTATGTATAGCCAGTATTGCGCACTTTGGCTACAGTATAAGGTTGCCAAGCAACAATGTATCAGTCAGGAGCAATGGAAACATTCGGCTGCTATTTGTACAATAATAATAAAATTTTTCTTATAGGTATGAATCCCCTCAAGTGGCTTTGCATTGTGGGATAATGCTCCGTGAATGTGTCCGACATGAGCCCCTCGCCAAAACCATCCTGTACTCTGAGCAGTTTGAGGACTTCTTTAAATATGTGGAAATGTCAACATTTGACATAGCTTCCGATGCCTTTGCTACATTTAAGGTAAATTATTTAATGCTCTGTTCAGTGTTTATGTAGCTTAAAATAGAACTCCGGACCGAGTGGATTTTCCCAGCTGCGTCATTTCAAGCCATGTTTAAAAGTACAAGGAACACCAAAAAACTGTGGCCCAGAAATCGGCACTGCTGACTTCATTCATAGTGAATCCAATGGATCAATAAATGCCCAAGAAATGAGGTTTAAAAAAGTTGACAATAAATAAATAAATAATAAATAATAATAAATAATATTTATTTAATTAGAATTTTTTTATCACACACATTTTATGTCATGTGGTTGAACTGAAGGGGTTAGTAAGGAGAGCAGACCACTACTACATCCAGTATTTTAGTTTTGAATCCAGCACTGCAAGGTAACAGTGTTTACCAATAAGTTATCACTAGTGCATTAGTGAGTTTTGATGTAGAAGTATGCGTTTCCATGGTGACAGACTACATACATATGCATTGTAGTCTGAGCCTCAAGTCTCATCTCTTTGAACTCTTATTGCTTACTTATTATATTTAAATATATTAGTGCTGGTGTATGGATTATGTCCTTGTATCTCACAGTGGTGGGTATTATTTAATAACTCCTTATTTCCCTTCTTGTCATAGCATCTCCAATGAGAACATGTGCAGAGGTTAACTAGGACAACACAGAACTTTATTTTCACTTGTCTTCTTCCGTAGTTTTTGGTCGTACTTGTAGGATATGTTGTCACAGAGTAGTCACTACGCCCATGGAGTAACTTTGGGTTGGGTTACCACCTCTGGGATCATTTACCATTGTTCACAGTCTCCATAATCCCTCTCATTGTGGTTTGATGGATTCCAAGAAACAAAGAATTGGCTTTGTAACCCTTTAGAGACTCGGAGTCTTGTTTTCATATTTTCTTAGATCTCATGGAATGTCTTTGATCTCGACGGTTTTGATGTAGAAAAACTTTGTTCATTCAGGGTTTCAGAGGGATCAGTGTTTTTGGAATACATTTCCACTACCCTGATTGTTGACCATCAAAAAAAAATGTGGCAGACCCCGTTTAATAATTGTAAAGTGAACCTGCCAAGGCTATTTAGGACTATAAACCAAAATGATTAGTGGAATTACAACAAATAACAGGGCCGGAGGTCCAGCGCCAGTCACTGTATGGTGGCAGACTCTGGTAACAGTGTGAGCTCAGCTGCAATTCCCATGGCTGACCACTGTACAGAGGGCTGAAACTTTGACTCTTTTTTTATTATTCCAGCACTAGGAAGCTGACTGAATAATGAGAACCACTCAAATCTACCACCAAAATCCATCATGATAAACCAGGGATACTGAATCACAGATCCAGGCACTGTGACTCTGATAATCTTCTCATATTTGTTATCCATAGTCTCCTTCTTTCTAAAATCAACTTTTACAATTATGCTGATGAGCCTGAGCACCTACTGTGGTGTTTCCCAGAGTTGCTCTGTGCTGTCAAATCACAGGCTGTTACACTGTCTCACCCTCCCCTCTGCTTCCCCCGTACTGCCTGATGTAACCTCACTTCCGTGCAGGAGGTTTTCACACTCGTGAGGGGAAAGTGCTCCTAGCACAAGGTGACAGCATGTGCAGCTGCAGTACAGAGGGGCTCCTGGAACTGCCCCAGTAGCCTTTCAGGCTCATTAGCATAATCTAAAAAGTAGATTTTTGGAAGGAAGGAGGCCATAGATAACACATATAAGAAGATTATCACAGTGCCTAGATCTACGAGTAAGGGTGCGGTCACACAGTGCTTTCTTGGTCCGTTTCAAAATGGTTTGAAAACGTATGCATTTCAAAAGCGTCCAAGAACGGACTGTGGGATCGCACCCTAAGTGTCCCTGGTTTATCAGGATTGATTTTCATGGTAGATTTCCTTTCATCTATCCCATAGATGGTAATCAATTTCATTATTCTGGGAAATCCCCTGCTCTATGATTCACAGCAAAGTATACATGGACTTTGCTGTATATGTAATCGTGTTCATATAAAGCTAGTTAAGATACTAAGCCCATAGGACGATTTAGTGTTCTCAATAGCATTGGTAAGGGAAGATGTAGGTGTAGTTATACAGACAAATGGGAATGTGAACGTTTTTTGGCACCGAGGTCTGCCTGTATCCTTGCTCCCAAAGTTGGGGTCACTATACAGTAAGGTCTATATTCAGCAATAAAACCTGGCATTGTTCAGTCCGCTCATGTGAATTGTCCATTACCTTACATTTATTTTAACATATTATTCAATGTAATAATAGGAGCTATTTGTAGATAAAAGAGGATAGTGTCCAAGAACCGTGACAAAACCTCCCTGGTTTTCCAGATAAAATGCAGTTTTTAATAAAACAAGGTTGTTCTGTATAATTTCTACATTGATTCTAGATTGAAACTAGTACAGAACATCTGTATGTACGGGTGCGGTCAGCTGCCGGGCCATATCCACTGTGCGTTGTTCTAGAAATAGATTAGCATCTGCTTTCAATTGATCACATCATCTATAAGAAGAAAAAGCAGAAGAACAAATTATAAACTGCTCTGCTACACCTCTGTCCGATTAAGAGAAATAGATAAATGTCGCCCAAACCTGCTGATGGCCAAAATCTAACGCTTATCGGTTATTTTGGGTAATTTTTCAGAATTATCTATTGTGTGTATGGGTCCATAAGGATTGGAGCTATCTGTAGCAGGTATATACTGGCAGCTTGTATCCTGTAGTTATCATTAGTTTCATATCTGCAGGCTTCACATCCTGTTATAAATTGTTCCTAAAATCTACCCCAGGGTGGTGTTACCAGTTACTATGATTCTCCTATACACGACAGACAGATAGAAGAGGAGATCACATAAACAGAAGCAGAATGGAAGACATCATACAGCAGTTCTGAGCAGTGTTGCTGTAAATCTAACACTAGTGAGATGAAACGCTGACTAGATTAGCAGCTTGTGTTCGTCTTATCTAAGAGAAGTGTCTGAAAAGTTTAGACATGGGGTTTTTTTGCACTAAGATACACTACAATGATTCTTATTGGTTTTTAAATGTTGATTTTTGTGTCCCCTACAGCAAAGGAGACAGAGATCATGTAGAGATCTTATGCGCCCCGGCCCATAACAAAGACCAGGAACCCCGCAGGACAAATAATTTGTGTTCGTTTTATGTTTCTACTCAGTAGTGCATTATAATATAGGCGATTTGGGGGGCAGCCCGGGTCCTAAGCCTTCAATATCCACCCAAACCAACCACTAAATTCTATACTGAGAATGGCCTTCACCCATGAATTCCAGACTTGTAGGAGCTATAATATTCATACAGCCCAGGGCCCATGGAAGGCTTAATCCTCCGCTGTTTCTACTATATCTAATCTAAACTTAGGCAAAACCTCGGAAAAAAAGGAAACCCCTTTGGAAGAGATGGGCCCCATATTTGTTAGTAGAAGTTTTTGTGCTTTCAGTCCAATGTTTAAGACATCTCTGCACTTTGGTTCAGGGCCAGAACTTATTAGGAGAGATTAATAAGGAACATAATAGATGTGAGCAGATTGTACATACCTGAAGGATTGCCTTGTATTGTAAATTTGTTATCTGGTACTTAGTAGTCATACACTACAGGGGCTTAGCCGCAGCAGGAATGATTTTCCTTTGTGTAGCTGCGCCATTCTGGAAATGGTATTAAATGTGTTTTAAGTTCCAGTCTGTACTTATTCACAGCCATGACAACAGCTTTATGGTTTTGGGGAAACAAATAAATATGCATTTTCACCTACAGTGGGATTTGAACTCTAGGTTCATCCCAGTTAGGGCGGCTACATGTGTGCGGTCCATAGGATCTGACCAACATATTGCACAGCACAGGAGTCCCTGCTTCTTAAGGAAATATGATGCAAAGAGTCCCTATATGCTGCCTGAACTGCAGCGCCAACACTGTATCTCTTTTGTATACTCTGAGCGTTCCCATTACATATACTGGCAGGCGGAGGCATAGTTGTTGCCTTTGTCTAATCAGTAAATATTGCATATTGTTAAAAAGGCAGAAAGGAAAGAGGTACCAAACTATGTCGTCTTATCCTGCTACCTTCTACTGAGCAAGATAATACGCTCAGCGGAGGCAATAGAAGCCTATGGGGACAGATGCAACATACTGCATCCCTGCTTCAGCCTTGCTTGAAGGAGTACAGAGGGGATGTCACTGTGTATATAAACGTAGTTCACGTCACCCCCCACATTCAGGTGGGAAATATCTGTGCTATATGTCGGAATCCGCTGATGGCACGAAACCTTAAGAGAACCCAGCCGAACCCTGTTCCGCCGCTGCTGTGGGTCCGCCAAACAGGGAGCCCTAGCATCATACCTCTGTATGCTCTAAAGACCAAAAGTAGGCTGGAAATTTCGGAATTGCCACAATGAGGTCACAGCCAGTTACCATTGTACTGTATTGTTGAAGCAGCTAGAAGCCTCCATACATATCCGATGAGAACCAGCATTTCCTATAAAAATGCAGGTCCTGTTCCATCTAGGCGTTTCTCTATATATTTAGCTTCTACATTCTAGTTACTACATACTGCAGTCACTGACTGAGTACATTGATAAGAACTGACTCCATGATATGACATTCATACATTACGTCTGGCAATCTATTCCAGGATTACTCCATGCACATTGAGCAGACCACAAGGTCATATAGTCATGTAAAAAGCTGTGAATGTACATATTCAGTAATGACAGTCCGTTATTAGAGCCATATATACTATTCAGTGTTCTATACCTAGAACATTTACTAGTCTACTGGGCTTGTAGGACTGATATTGCATCTTCCATCGCCACCTTTTATTTTTGTAGCATTCTCATTGCTACATTGTACAGTTTTGGTCACAGAGCTGTACTAGAGATTTTCTGCATTAAAAAATTAGTTTTTCCTAATAGCACTCTTAAATATTCTGTGTTGTACACAATGGAAGCTAGTATCCAATCCTCTCTATACTAAAATAAAGTTAAAATAAGTAAAAATGACTGTATGTTGGTCATGTTACTCTTCCAAAATTATTGAATGGGACACAATCTAAATAAAGTTTGAATGCCAAATTGAAAACAATCATAACTACAGCTCACTCCCCCCAAAAAAACAAGTCCTCACAAAAATATGATAACTTGGACTATTTGGAGAAATGTTAGAGGATACTCCTGACATGTACCTCCAAAGTAGGGCTACAATCAATATCAAGCCTGATAAACCAGAGATACTTACTCATAGATCTAGACTGTGGTAATCTTAATACTATTTACTCATTTATTATCCATGGCCTCCTTCAGTCTAAAATCAACTTTTACAATGATGCTAATGAGCTAGAAGGGCACTGGGTGGCGTTAACCACAACTCCATTCTGTCGCTTCACCAGCTCAGGGAGGAGCGAAATGCTGAGGGAGAAGAGAATGGATAAGTGTAACAGCCTGTGAAGCTGGAGCATGGCGTGGCTCTGGTATCAGGGCCATTCTTGCTCATTAGCAGTTGATTTTAGAAGGAAGGAGGCCGTGGATAACACATATAAGATGATGATCAGGGTGCCTGGATCTATGAGTAAGTGTCCCTGGTTTATCACGCTGGATTTTGATGGATTTCCTTTAACATAACTCTTTATAACTTAACCTGAACAGTAAATCCCGAGTTGTACGTATACGTTTATTGAACGCTGCTTTGCTGCCGTTGACCATTTATGTGTATAATTGTTATTGCTTTTATTTTTCAGGACTTGCTTACACGGCACAAGTTGACGGTATCTGAATTTCTAGAACAGAACTACGATAGGGTAAGTATGGCATTTTTAGTAAGTCAACCTCAAATATATACTGTCCTTATGTTAGCTATAGGCTTTTGTTTTGGAGGTATACATTAAATCATTAAAATGGAAATTATCTGGGATCTTAAAGGGTTTGGCCAACAAACAGATCTGATTGTGTGAGTTGAGCGGTATTGGCATGTACGAGGGCAGCTGCATGCATTTCTATAGGTCTGACAGCTTAGACTCTTTAGTGTCAGGGGGTGAAGTACAGGCGGATCCCCTACTTAAGGACACTTGACTTACAGACAACCCATAGTTACAGACAGACCCCTCTGACCTCGGGTGAAGCTTTCTGAATGCTTTACTATATTCCCAGACTGCAATAATCAGCTGTAAGGTGTCTGTAATGAAGCTTTATTGATAATCCTTGGTCCCATTACAGCAAAAAATGTTTAAACTCCAATTGTCACTGGGGCCAAATTTTTTTTTTGTCAGGATCTACAATTATAAAATATACAGTTTCGACTTGCATACAAATTCAACTTAAGAACTGCTTGTACTTGGTTAAAGTAGATTGCCTGACACTGCCCACTTCGCTAATTAACAAATTTGGTGCCAAAATGAAAGTCACTGATCACTCAGGCAGGTGGAGGTTAGAGATAAAAATAAATATTAGCATAAAGGAAGCAAAGATTCTCATCTTCATGTCACCGTCCCCTCTTTCCATGTCATTTTAGACATCCGCCTACACTGTCTCCTCATCCGGCCCTGACCCAGTCCCATATCATTATCAGATGTACAGGCGCTGGTGACCTCGGGAAAGGTCTTACACTAATAAATCCCAGTTGTGGAGAATAAATCCTGCTATGACCCTGCTGCTTCCCCACTGCGGTGCCCTGTTCTCTTCTAGTAGAGGAGACTTGGTACATGATGCCGCCCCCTCCTCTGGGAATAGAAGACTACAGCGATATTTAGAAACCTGCATTTTCTGGAGAGATGTTCACAGTAATGACATACTTGTTTGTGGATCAATGACCGGTTCTATGTTTGGGTCCAGGTTTAGTACCTGCTATTTAATGGAGTCTAAATTCTCTCCTGATGTTACAATGGGGCCCTGTACTGCATGTTACATTTACATACCACTCAGGGATGTCATATAGAGGCGCTAGATGTACTGAGGGAGAGAACGGAGCTCTGTGTCCTGATGGAAAGGATATATTATATGTGCTGTTTTTTGTTAGTTCTTTTTTTTTTGGTTTCAGTAATTAGTTAAAGAAGCCTTGTCACTTCTCTCCATTTCCTGTAATTTCACTAAAAAAGCAACTTTTCAGCTATTCCTCTGATATTCCTCCCATATTTTATATTATTATTCGGGGTGTGGCCATTCCTCTGTCCAAAAATGTCCCCATATGTCTCAACTAATATATATATATATTTTTGTCGTTTTGAAAAAGTCTTATGTATCATATACAAAAAGTCACATAAGTTATCTAAATACTAAAACCTGAAAATATCCTGGCCTGATCTTAAAGGGAGCTGGCAGAGGAAAGGGGGATGTGCTGGGGGAGTAGGAGGGTGAGGGAGACCGTTTAACAGCCTGTGAAACTGCAGCAGGAGGGGCTCTGGGAACTGCTGCAGTAGCCTTTCTGGCTCATTAGCATAATCGTGAAATTGATTTTAGAAGGTAGGAGGCCATGGATAACAAATAAAAGACCATAGTCACTGAGTAAGTGCCCCTGGTTTATCATGCTGTATTTTGATTGGCAGATATCCTTTAAAGTGCGCTCACGTCAGTTATCAAATCCCAAAAATAGATGGGTCTGCACCACTAATATTCAATTCATCAATCCAACACACCAATAAACAATTTGCATAACAGTAAGACAAGAGAGGTGTGTATAAGCCAAAATATATACAAATCTTTATTAGCTCAATACAAACTGACAATTATATGAAGAGGTAAGTTAAAGCCATCTAAAAAATGTGATAAGACACATGAAATTCATATGGACAGTAACCAGTGTTATACAGTAGTGTCCATGAACAGCCACACATGTATACATACACGTATACCTTGGCCACCTGTGTCCTCCCCTCCCCTCATTCATCTGACTTATTACCTGATGAATAGTTGGACTTACTGGCTTTTTGGTCATTGTTACGCTTGGCCACTGGTATTTATCATGGTAGTACAATTTACCTTTAAAACATTGCACATCTTGGATGTATAACTTCTCAATTGAGATGGATAGCAAGGTATACGTGTATACATGTGCGGCTGTACCTCTTCATATAGATGTCATAGTTTGTATTGAGCTAAGAAAGATTTGTATACATTTTGCTTATACACCTTTCTCTTGTCTTAGTGTTATACACATCTGTTATCAGCGATGTCCTGCTCCCCGCATAAAAATTGCTCTCTGTACAGAACTGATGAATGTGCCTACACCCTTAAGAGGACAGATCATATGTTGTGTACTTTGGAGGAACCTATGAAGTGTCCATAAACTGCATTTCCATAGGAAAAAAAATGGTGCACACTTCCCGAGCCCTGCCAGGGGCGCCAGATTCATGAAGACCGTGCCCCACAATTCATTAATCTGGCGCCCCCTGCAGACTCCACACGAAAACAGGGTGCACTGCGGGCCAGTATCTCTCCATCTTTTCTCCACCACTCCAGAGGGAAACAGTCTAGAACATATGCACATTCACCAAACCCTTCTTTAGTGATAAATCAAATATGTGTGTGTCTTGACCTCCGTGGCGGAGGCTCCGCCGCACCTCTGAGACCAACTCACCGAACCCCTAGGGTTCAATAGAACCCCGGGTAAGAACCACTGGTCTAGATGACTGGATATATATCTGAGTGAGCCATCGCCCTATTAGTTATTAATTCTCTTTCACATTTTTCCATAGATATTTAATGACTATGAAAAGCTTCTACATTCTGAGAACTATGTAACTAAAAGACAGTCGCTGAAGGTAAGTGGAAGAGTAATAGTGGTATGCTTATATGTGCTTAGTGTCACATGTCTTTATATCTCATATTTTTATTATATGTGTTGCGTATACCCCAGATTTCCATATATTGGTGGAGTGGAGGCATCCTTTTTTGCCTCCATCTGACCAGTATACATCACATCCTTCTGGAAATACAGGATGGGAAATGCAGAAAGCCATAAAAGCTTATGGTGTATGGGTGCAAAGTATAGCATCCACCCCCAGCCTCCGCTGAGTGTATGCTCTTAGAGGACCCCGGTGATGTCACTGCCCATAGAAGGGCAGCTTTTAGCTTCCAGGGGGATATCTAGGATATCGTTGTGATAAATCTTGGTAATCAGCAGTCCAGGAACATGTCTGCAGTATGTATTTGAGGATAACTTCTGTCAATTTCCTCTGTAGCTGCTTGGGGAGCTGCTCCTGGATCGACACAACTTCTCCATCATGACAAAGTACATCAGCAAACCTGAAAATCTGAAGCTGATGATGAATCTGCTAAGAGATAAGAGCCCCAACATCCAGTTTGAGGCGTTCCATGTGTTTAAGGTAAGGTATTCAGCCGCTCTGTGATGTGTCAGACACCGGAGGAGACGTGTGCACAACATTTATAGGAAGTCTCCTAGAGGCAAGTGTCCAAAATCCCATGTAATGGAAACACATAACTAGGATCTGTGCTTGTAAGCTTCAGCGTGATAAATGGGAGGATATCAAAGTATCACATCTTCAGACCCTGCAGAAAATGGATTGTTCCTGGAGTTAAGTTTTTAGATTAGGAGACAAGAAAAACTTTGCTGCTGACTCTTTAATCCCTTAAAGGGGTTTCCCCATTAAAGAAAGTTCTTATATTTTACTCCGCTGGTCATGTTAACACTAAAGCTAATTTTTACTCTCTTTCTTTACTTTACCTTACTTACTTTACTGCGGCACTACCTGAGCAGACACTTCATGATTCTCCTGGGCAATGAGATAGTTTGATGACAATGTGCTTAGATTATTAGGGTCCAGGGTTTATATACATTTTTATTTAGCTTCTGAACAGTCTATTAGCATCTGACACAGAAAAAGAGATATCTGGGTCATGAGATGGATATAAGACACAATGACACACTCGGCTCTGCTGCCTCAACTAATCAATAAAACACAGCCAGCACTGCTATGACCCTCTCCCCTCAGATACAGAGCTTATTGTTTGTAGCACATCTCTTCTCCACAGGAAGTGCCTGTGTCTGTAGTACTATCTGCCTCCTACCCCTCCCCCTGCAATAGAGAGAAACTAGGAATCTGCCCACCATAGTGGATCCAGGAACAACCAAATTGTAACCACCATGACTGGGATTATATGTGTGAAATGCTGTTTTTAGAGAAAATTTAAGAGAATGTGTTATTTTGTTATCCTGAGTATATTTAAGAAACTTGTTTTTGTGGGAATACCCCTTTTAAATGGAATGTGTCAGGGGCGTTGACCCTGTAAATCTGCAGACAGTGTTTGATATTAATCCTACAGTGTGTTTCATTTTTGCAAAGCTGTTGCTACTATTATACAGTATATTTCCTGATTGTGTCTTCTCCTAGTGCATAAATCCTTACCCTGCTGTGCTCTCGGGTCTCTGTATTGAGCTGCTACACAAGCCCCTCCCCTCTTCTCTGAACAAAAACCGTTGCACGATTGTTGGTGAATGCAGTCATTCCTCATAGTGTCTGAGGGCTTGGAGTAGATTAATACAGAGAGCTCAGAGCACAGCAGTGTGAGGACACCCCCAGTAGACTTTGAAGATCTAGAATCCTGGAATATAAATGCAACATACACAAAGTGGGCAGATTTATCAAGCTTTCTGAAAGTCAGAACATTTCTAGTTGCCCATGGCAACCAATCACAGCTCCCCTTTAAAATATTAATGAGCACTGGTAAAATGAAAGCTGAGCTGTGATTGGTTGCCATGGGCAACTAGAAATATTCTGACTTTCAGAAAGCTTGATAAATCTGCCCCGTTGGCTCAGTCCCTTCTTCAACTGATGTGATACTTGATATGTCACTATTTGTAAAATGTGTGACAACGTCAACAAATGCCTTAAAAGGAAACTTCCAGCTAATTTTTGCAATTACTAAAATTGGGGCTACAGGTATCGTGGAGAAGTCAGGATCATTTATCCTTTTATCCATTTGTCCCATGTTCAGTTGTCCAAAGTGATCTTTATGCTGTAGCTCCTTATGACGGCACATCTTCTGCAGTATTGTCTATAACCTTCCTGCACAGTCCTCCTGCTCTGCCCCCTGCTGGCATATACCCTGCACACACTACCGAGAGAGCTCTCTGCACCTTATCTGCAGGCTCGCAGGACAGATTTCAGGGTTGATACCATTAATTGTGTATGTAAGAAGTCTTTTAGTGACATCAGAGCGGGGCAATGAGAGAGTGATTGTTCTTTACAGAAAACAAGTGGCTCAATAATCAGCCATTTTTAATCACACCCCGCACTGGCATAACTGATTCTGGAAACTGATTTAAGAAAAAACTTTATTTACAGCATATGCACATTAAGCAGTCAAGGAGGCGGGGTATCTTGGAAATGGTCATAACAAGTCCATCACTATACGGCTTCTCCTGGTTTGCTGCTTATATCTCTTTTTTATATAACTGTATTTTTGTTGAAAGATTTTTCAAAAGCAGTAATGATTAGTCCATACCTAATATTAAATCGTAACTGTAAAGTTAGTGATTTTACCAAATTATTACACGTGATTCCCCCCATAAAAACAAACAAAACGATGCCTACTTTGTGCTGCTTGCCCCTTTCTTTCCAAAGTTCTGGCATTTTCTGTTCTGAAAGTGTTTGACTAAAAGCTTTCTCACCAGAAGTGAAGTGGGTGGAGACTAATGTCTGTTAGTCTATGCCCTCAGGCTGAGGCCAGTTAGCTTGCCCACAGATGCCATGATGCCTTGTGTTCTCTCTCAAAATAGTTTAGCATTAAATCCATTTAGTTTCCCACAAGTAAAACACTGCACAGTGCACATACATGATGTATATGGTGACAGCCTGGCAGCTTCCATCACATGTAGGAGCAGAGAATATGTAATAAGTGGTAGAAATCCAAGTAAACCAGTTACAGGAAGTCTATAGCCTGTGCTGTGTGAGCATTAAGGGTTAATAGCTTATCTGCACAGAGCTGATAGTGCCAGTGTGGGAGGGAGCAGCATGAGGAGAGGAACACATCCAGCTCTGCTATGTACACAGAGAGAGCTCTGTAACATGACCACCTCTGTGAGCAGGGAGCAGCAGCCCCTCTCCTCCCATGAAACTGACAGATGAAGAAACTATAAACAAAGTATGACTTGTAGGCAGAGGGATAGAAGGCAGCCATTGCAGCTCTGAGGTAATCTGAAGGGGATAGCAAAGAAACTAATGGAACTGATGGTAACTAAGATAATAGGATGTTTTACATCCCAGGAGCTATTGACTTGTGGAAAAAAAACCTTTACAGTTACTCTCTAACATTGAAATACCTATTAGGGAGCAAAAATTACACAAGAAGTACCACACAAGTGACCATAATCCTGCATATTAGGGGAAGATGGCAAGGCATGAATAATATAGTTCTTATATCTCTTGTCTATGTAGTTGCTTGTAGCACATTGCATCTGTCAGTTCCCTCTTCCAAGCAGCTCCCTCCTTCTTTTTCTCCATTCTACCTCCATTTGACAGGTAGGAGCGAGACGGACATCAAAGTGGCAATATCTTCGCATCTGTGGCACCTAGAAAAACAGATCTCTGTTGTCAATTTAAAGAAGAGAATTTACTTTTTATGGCTGCATAAGGATTATATTTCAATGTGCCACAGGCGCTGAGATATCCAGGAGTCAGTTCTGTATATGAAACTTGCACTCCTGATTATAACTTTAACAGTCAATATCTCTGGTTCTGTGGCACTAAAATGACACCAGGACTGTGTTTTAAGCTTCCACTGTTCAAAACATGTAGGGCTAATCAGCATTATGAGTGATGTTAAGATACTTGGCAAAAGTTGTCTGCTATTCTTAGGCGTTTCTGTATTATAGATAATAGATTAAACCTATTTCTCCCTTGTCTTCTCCAGATCTTGAGGGTATATATTTACTTTTACATTTTGTCTTCTCAAGACTAATCCTTCAACTTGTCTTGTCCCTCAGGTATTTGTAGCAAATCCAAACAAAACGCAGCCAATTGTGGACATCCTGCTGAAGAACCAGACCAAGTTAATTGAGTTCCTGAGCAGCTTCCAGAAGGAGAGGACGGATGACGAACAATTCTCCGATGAAAAGAACTACTTGATCAAACAGATCCGAGACTTGAAAAAGCCCAGTCCATGACCTTCTCCCAGGCTGTGTCCACCACCGATCATCTGAATAAGTGTTTTACGGAGTTGTCATGGCATCGTCAGTGCCTACGTTTTCGTTTCTATTTAGTTTGTTAGCTGCCAAGAGTATAAAGGTTTTATATTAAAACGTAAAAAAAAAAAATGTTCTTTATAATCAGTGGGTATGTGAAAATTGCCGTTGGGTGCGAGAGGTGTCCCATTGTCTTCACAATCACTATGACAAAGTCATTACTATTATTATTTCTCATTTTTATTGTCACCTGTGGCTTTCCGTAGTGCGGGGGGAGGGGCATCTTACTGGTAACAGCTTGCTGTAATAAGAGGATCCCAAAAAATAAGTACATGACATAGTGTAACCTCAAACATGGCGGCTTCACTTCCTTTTAGTAACCCCTATACATTGGTGTACCATAAATTTGGTGCAAATATAATTTGAGGATAAATATTACTTAATGTGAAAACAAAGCTATAAGCACCTCACTGTGAGCCTCATAGACATATGGGGGAGATTTATCACGGCTTCTACATCATTTTTCGGGCGCACAAGTCGTGAAAGAATCGCAGTTTGTTGCGCAATGCAAGAATTTGTGATTAAAATTGCGAATATGCCACCTCCATGTGTTCGTTGAGGGGGTGTAGAGGGGCATGGGGGCTGGTGGAGGGCGCATAGAGGGGCGCGTGCCTGTGTTCTTTTGAGAAAGTTCACTTGTTTTCACACCAAATTATGTCAGGTTAGACCTGATGTCATTTTGCCAGTGGCCTAAGCCTCTTGATGTGTCTGGCTGGAAGTGGGGGGTGCCCGTGTATGATGCATCCCCCCATAGATTATATATTATATAAGTAATGGAAAACCCTGTATTAGGGGTAAGAGTGAAGCGGCTTTACTCCAGGTTACAGTGTGCCCTGTACTAATGCTCGGATGAGAAAAAAAACATTTAGCAAGAGCCTTAAAGGAAATCTACCATCTGATTCGTACCTTATAAAGCAGCGTCACTGGCTGAGGCCTCTTCGCACCCTGATGCAGGATCTGCCCTTGTAATAAATATTTGTGGGGTCTCCTTTTCCAAAAAAAAATAATGCTTTTCTACACAGTTGATAGTAGGACAATTCATCTCCGAATGTCCCCAATTATGCTTTCCAGAAATGGATTATCTGGCCCCATCATCAGAATTTCAGGAGGCCTGTGTGACCACCGTAACTTTAATATTAATCTTTTAACACTGGTGATTTAGGTACAAAATTATGTGGCAATTATTTTAAAGGAAATCTACCATCAAAATAAAGCCTGATAAACCAGGGACACTTACTCATAGATCCAGGCAACGCGACTGTGGTATCTTCTTACATGTGTTATCCATTGCCTCCTTCCTTCTAAAATACATTTTTACAATTATTGTAATGATCCAGAAGAGCTCTATGATGCATTACTGGAGCCCCTCTGTGCTGTAGCTTCGCTGGCTGTTACACTGTGCAGGAGCACTTCCCCCTCCCACTGTTTCAGATTACAGCAGAGGGTGGAGAGAAGTGCTGAAAGGGGGGGGGGGGGTTCTTTGAACAGCCTGTGAAGCTACAGCACAAAGTGACTCTGGTAATACCCCCTCCCCCAAGATCCTCTCAGGCTCATTTGCATATTGTTAAAAGTTGATTTTAGAAGGAAGGAGACCATGGATAACATATAAGAAGATTACCACCATCACAGTGCCTGCATCTATGAGTAAGTGTCCCTGGTTTATCCTGATGGATTCTGATAGTAGATTAAGTACCATTTTTCTTTTTGGCTGCATAGTCATAGACCTAAAAAGCTACGATTCTGAACACCTTCAGCTGCCACTAGTGGGGGCTAAACTGTTTCACTATCGGCTTTTATGCGTACAGTAAGCTCCCCCTACTGGCAGCTGGTCTTCTAAATATTATAAGTAAATTCTATAGCTATAAAAAGATGAGAGAGCTCTGACCTCTGGGATTGAATATATTAAGCAATGCAGAATAATAAAGCTGTTTAGATAAAAATCACAGAATGATGTTCCGAGGTGGAAAGTCACTGTACAGCCTATGAACTGAATTATTAGCTGTAGGCTGTAATGTGCAGCTCAGGCCACAGCATCCGAGCTACATTTCTAGGATCCATGGATTTCCATATACATGCATGAATGTCTCGACTGTAAAACACGACAATGGTAGATTGTATATACACTAGTAGACAGGGTAAAGTGCTCATTGCATCCATATACAATATGTTCTAGTGTAAATGCTCCTTAAGGAGTATCGCCGGTCACTTACTTGTTGTCAGCAAGTGGATGTTCATCTGATCATGCAATGATAGTGCCTGTGCAGGTCGCCCAGCTGTGCCTGGGCATTGTTCTCTTGTCTGTCTTTGTGTGTTGCCCACTCTGAGGCTGCTTTGCGATCACCCTGGAGGTGGCGGCCAGCACACTCTTAAGATGCAACACTTTATTGTGGCATTCAAGGCATAAGGCTTCAAACAAGTTTTAGTTTTTTATTTTTTTATAAGTAGGCATTGGGGTTGGCTTTGTAAAGGAATTCATCTTTAATATTATAAAATTATAATATATTATTGGTCTAAACCGGTTATAAATTTTAGTTGTCTTTTTTTTTTTTTTTAAGGTGCTTGATTGTCATCTGTGGAGATTCTGGAGCCTTAAAGTGAAAATCCAGCCCAAATTATTATTTTGTTCTTGAGATCTAAATCTGGTCAAAAAGTCTGTGCTAATTCTTCTCTAAGCAGGGGGGGGGGGGGGGTTGAGTTTCTGATAAAATAAAAATATTGGATTCTGCAGAGCCACCACTAGAGGGAGCAGAGGAGCTTTACTGCAGACTGGTTCTTCATTCAACTCAATATTAAAAGAGTAGACGGTAAACTCTTTATCTCGCTCTAGTGGTGACTGATGGCTAATTACTTTCTTACTGTATTTCCCGGGATTTGGAACTCTCTTTAGAAGAAAAGCAGGATCCAACGATTATACATATATACTAAATAACTTATAGTGCACAAAATGTTGGCTCTAAAAATGTCATAATAATAAAGCTGGATTTTCACTTTAAGTTTACCATTGATTGGACACCGGAGTTGTTGTTCTTATAAATGATGTTTAACGTAGCTGCGGATGCTGCATAATACAGGAATGTGAGAAGATGAGATGCAGACATATTTTAATGGAATATATTGTCTCACACTGAAAGATAATGATCCTGGAAGTAAAAGCTTTACAGGACATCTACCAGCAAGATGAAAAATTTATGCAAATGAGTCTGAGGGGCTCCAGGCTCCGTTAACACTTATGTAGCCTGGAGCCCCAGAGGCTCATTTGCATACAATCCTTCATCCTGGTGGTAGATTCACTTTAATTTTACTGAAAATGATCCTATATGTCGTTATGTCCGCTGCAGACGTCACTGTGAGTGGTATTGTACGATAATGCAGCACATAGCTTGGCCACATATATGGCATGGCGCAGTGTGAATTCTGGTATAGGTGGGAAGATAAAAATTCTACAAAGTTACACTTAGGTTTCCAACACATTCCAGACACGGATATACATACCTACCCTAGAGGTAATTTCTGCAGCTGATACTGGGCCCCAGGCAGAGGACACCTTGCTCAGACTGGCCCCTTACGTATGGGTTGTGTGCTAGCATTGCTATACTAGTAGAGGGGCCACACACTAAATCACGGCCTGGACCCTTTTATGACATTTGTGGGGTCCTTCCTGAACCTGTTTCACCGCGACTTTCCTGATGTGGTAAAATTGTAGCCTTATAATATGTAGTCATACAATACCACACGCCTCATGTGTGACAGCAATGTAATGGCGGTATTACATAAAATGGCGCGCTCACAGCACGATGCGAAGGTGAATCACGCAGAATGGCCGCGCTCATGTGAAAACCTCAGCACTTTGGTTTGCAAAGTAAAAGTCCTTCTTTGAAATGTGAGATGTCTGTACTGCAAGCGGATCGGCGCTTTAGAAAAGGGAGGAGCCTAACACGTTACTATTTGCTTATTTAAACTATTGTGTGTATAAAATCCATGTATCTCATCAGTTTGTACTTCTAAGATTATATTTACAGAGCATTAAAGGCACGGTTACTGATCGCTGGTCTGCTGCTTCTTTCAGGTTCGTCTCCGTTTCTTCCTTTGTTTTTTTTTTCCCTTTGAGCTTTTGTTGTATCCCATTTCCAAGTGTTTGAGATACTAATATGACTACAACCATAAATTGGTTTGGGGTTCCATTCAGGGCAGCCATCCAAGGCCATATACAAGCAAATTTTGTGGGGGCCACAATGCCTGTCACAGATGATGTGTCTTCTCCATCAGGTAAGAAAATCCATGATGATGTCTGGCCACAACATCACTGTAGAATTGATCCACCCCCCCCCCCACCCCCCTGGCATCACATTTGCACCCCTTAAGATAATGTTTACTAACAGTATAGTGTCCAACTGGAAAACAACGCCCCTCCCCACTGTGTTCCTAAATAATATATACTACTTTCCGTTTTACCTCCCCTGAATATAGATCTATCAAATTTCATAATGACTAGGAAAGGCTGGGGCCAATAGAAGTTTTCTGCAAGTGACCAACCTTCCCCTTAAAAAAAAAAAAAAAAATTTGATAAGGCCCCTTCCACACTTGCGTTGCAGATCACGTCAGAGTTTGATCAGGGTGCGATCAGGGTTTGGTCAGTGAAAAACGGACATTTTGCATCAGAGTGCAATCAGTTTTCAGTCAGAGTTTGTTCAGTGTCTCAGTTTTTCATGCGCGTTTTCATTGCAATTTCAATGCGTTTTTCACGCACAGATAATGCGCGTGGAAAGGACTCAGGACTGAGCTCTATCTTTTCTATGGCAATTGATACGTGAAAAACGCATTGCACTTGCAAGTGTCTCAGAGTGCAATGCGTTTTTGATGCATCTCCATAGACTTGTATAGTGCGTTTTTCACGCGCGCGACTTGCAAAAGTAGAGCATGTCGAGATTTAAACGCACGTTAAAAAAACCAGCAAGTCTGAAAAGACCCATTGGTTACAATAGATCAGCGTGCAATGCAAGTTCTGCGCGTCAAAAGCACGCGCAGAAAACGCGCGTGAAAAACGCAAGTGTGAAAGGGGCCTAATACACATTAATATTGGAACACCCTGTCCCCACCTACGCTGCGGCAGCAACGCCCCTTTATGACATGGCGTAGTCATATAATAATTGCAAATTTTTGCAGTGTACAAGAATTTGTGATTATTTCACTGCTTCTTGGCCAGAAAAATTCCCCCCATAGTATATACACATCCTATACACACATCCTGTATAGTGCATATACATTATAAACAGGTTTACTAAATATACAGGCAGTCCCCTACTTAAGAACACTCGACTTACATACGACCCCTCGTTACAAACGGACCTCTGGATATTGGTAATTTATTGTACTTTAGTCCAAGGCTACAATAAACAGCTATAACAGTTATCACAGCTGTCTGTAATGAAGCTTTAGTGTAAATCCTGATTCTTATGACAACCCAACATTTTTAAAATCCAATTGTCACAGAGACCAAAAAAGTTCTGACTGGGATTACAATGATAAAATATACAGTTCCGACTTACATACAAATTCAACTTAGGAACAAACCTACAGACCCTATCTTGTATGTAACCCGGGGACTGCCTGTACATTCATATTCTTAGACAGTATAAACACACCCTATACACAAATACATAGTGTATAGACGACATACACACATAAATACAGTATATAGTTACCCGAAGATGTATCCTCTCTATGTCTCTGTAGGGACAGGCATCAGGGAAACAGGGTATGCGACCATGACTGTCGCGCCCGGGGGCCCCCTTAGAGTTCAGCCGCTATGAACAGTAGGGACAGGCCCGCTGGGGGACACGGCCTGCATAATTTATGATTCGGCCCATTAACACTGCGGGCCACGTAGCAGCCGGCAGTAGTTACATCCTTGCCCCTGAATGTACCAGTATTATAAAATATACTGTGACCTTCAATATATTATTATACTATATCCTTGAAGATAGCAGTGCATACGTAGTGCCCCTGAATATATAATGCACCCAATAAAGTAAGTATATTATATCCAACAGAATAAATGTTATACAGGCGGTCCCCTACTTAAGGACACCTGACTTACAGACAACCCATAGTTACAGACAGACCCCTCTGACCTCTGGTGAAGCTTTCTGGATGCTTTACTATAGTCCCGGGCTGCAATGATCAGCTGTAGGGTGTCTGTAATGAAGCTTTATTGATAATCCTTGGTCCCATTACAGCAAAAACTGTTTAAACTCCAATTGTCACTGGGGCCAAAATTTTTTTTTGTCTGGATCTACAATTATAAAGTATACAGTTTCGACTTACATACAAATTCAACTTAAGAATAAACCTCCAGACCCTATCTTGTATGTAACCCGGGGACTGCCTGTATTAAAAAAAAAAGTTTCTGTAAACTCATTATATTATACACCCTAAAACAATACATTTCATAAGGCAACCCCCCCCCCAAAAGAATTGTAATACAGAGCCCCTATTAATGAATTACAATATAATTAGTGACTACCCAAATGAATTATAATATGAGCACTTCCAACATTAATAGGATACAGCTATGGTCATGGTATATTTTGTCCCCAATAAGGAAATTTCAATAGCGCCCCCCGAATGAGTTAAAAAAAATTACACTGACTCAAAATAAAATAATACATGCACTTCTCTCCCAATTTGTTGCTTCTGGTTTTTGTGCCCTGCCACCAGACCAGGGAGAGCAGGGCCCTGGGGGTAAACTGTGCTGATTCTGGTGGATTACTGCACATGTGGGCAGATGTATCATCCAGCATCAGACACTGATAAATCTAGCGCAGCGTTAGGGCTCATTCACACTGATATTGTTTTCCACATCTTTGAATCAGTGATTTTCAGATGCTCATAGGATGACAGCAAGCAGAGATTGGAAAAAAAAACCTCTACAGAAGCAAAATGAACATTGCTAAAACTAGACTGCATATGACAGCACGTTATATCAAAAATAATCAAAATCCTCAAAATAGGAAAGTTTATTTTTTTTTTCGGAATGAACCATGGTCTTATCACAACTTTTAACAAACCCTGGGCCTGGAATACAGGATGACTGTGTGTACATATATGGGTGCAGCATTGGAGGTCAGGTGTATTACTGTCAGCAGTTAATAAAATTTTAAGAATAAATGTCTACTCAGTACATTCATAGAGCGCAGCAGGACTGCACTCACTTTTCCCCTCGATATACTTACTCTAAATGCAGATTTTGGGGGGAAATCCACAATATTCCCCCAGTACTGCTGGAGAAAAAGTAGCCACTTTTTGTGAAAATTTTTCACAACAAGTCACTTAATCCCTGCAGCCGTTAACACATCAGATGCCAAAATTAATCCACATTTATCCAACTGCCCACATAAGTCATGCAAATGACATATTATCACCCCACCCCCCCCAAAAAAAATGGAGTAAGTACAGTATGCCTGAATGATAAATATGCCCAATGCATTGTTGCACCTACATACACATAAAGAAGCTTCCAATCCTGTTAAAATTGGTTCATGAGACTTCTGGGCCTGAGTTTTTAGGAATCTATTATGTCTTCTCACACATTAATCATCAAATAACAGAACATAAAAACATTTTTTTTTTACATTTTTTTCAGGCCATTTTGGGACCAAAATTGAGTTGTGATAATCTTGTGGATTCCCATAGATTGTGGGGCCCATGAAAAATATTACATTAACCTGTGATGTCCGAAGCCAAACCACATGTAAGGCAGAGTGGACGGTTAGCTTGAGAATGCTGTAGCAACACTGATGCAGAAACATATCTTGTTTAACCTCTGCACCGAGTGGTTTTCCTAAAAAAACTATTAGAAAATTCTGGACCTTGGGAAAGCTGGGTGCCAACATAAACACATTACACGGAGCTTCCTGAACTGTCCAGACAGAACTAATCAACCTGAGCTGGATGACTCATACACAGCAGCTGGGGGATAGTGCAGCGATTGATTACGTCTGCCTACCAGGGAGAACAGTGATTACATCATTCTCTGGAGCAGTGCATAATTAGGATGAGGAGAAGCGCGGAGCCAGCCACAGAAGCGACAGAGCCTCATTATCCTGAATTTTATAATTGTTTATTCAGCAAAACCACTCAGATCACGGATTAAACAAGATATGTTTCTGCATCAGTGTAGCTACAGTATTCTCAAGGTATGTTTGGTTCACAATGCAAAAAAGCAAAGGGAAGATTTCCTTTAAATCTGTAGTCGGACCAGAACCGCATCCACCAGGGATATTATTTTTTATCACATTCACAATCTAACTTTACTATCATCAGCCGTGCTGCTGTGTAGCACCAGCCTTAGGAGACTCTTAGGATTAAGACAGAAACATTTGTCTCAACTAATTATACGGATCGATAGGGTTTCGATCACAGAGACCCCCATTTATCCAGAGTAGGTTCAGCAACGTTTCCTGCAGCTCTATTTAATGTCTATGTCTAAAATAAGGTAGATAGAGAATAACAATAAAACAGGAGACAACCTCTTTAAACTCTAATTAGATGGAGATTATTGTGCACTACAATGACTTTTGTGCTTCCCCAGATCATAGCACTGGGCAGTCACTGCTTAGTGTATGGACCTTCCAGGGCACAGGTCGTGTATAAACTCCAGTAGTGGACGACCGTGCAGAGACCACCGCGCTAAAATGGTAAAAAATAAATAGCAATTTGTTCTCCGTAAAATAGAGGTTTCTGCAATAAATAAAATCTCTTTTAAAATAAAATTTAGAAGCACAAGATAAGGCTCATGTCCTCTCCCCATAACACATCCTTTTGCTCTTGAAGCCGGAGTCATCTTCTTCTTTGTTCTTCAGGTCTCCATCTGTAAAATGGATTGAGACAGAGATGTAATTAGCAACATTTAATAATTAAAAAACAAAAATTATTAAAAAATAACCCCCTTAATCTAGCCCTAGCCATAGGTATCACAATATGGCACACTGAGAAGCCACAGGAGGACAGACTCACTTTCTACAGACGTGGAAGCCTTGGTGGTGTTGGGACTCATCCTGCGAGGATTTTGTTGCCACTGATGATAAAACACAAATACATTAATAAGAAAATTAATAACTGCGGAAGTGGAATAAATACCCTACAGCCACACGTCACCAGACATGTCAGTCCTAATCTTCTTATACCTCTAAAGCCACATATAGTCCTATAGTCCTCCTGTAAAGGCAGCGTTTATTCTGCATCTCATCCTGGGTTCCTTGTATGACGGCCTATTCAATCCTCTCTGTAATATTAATACTGAGTATTGTATAGAGCAATGCCTGGTAGAAGTGAGAAATAACTTTATAAAGTTACTGTAAGAAATTTGTGTATTTTCATTGATTCTACAGATGGTGAAAATCAAGGATGCAGTGTATACATATGTCCACAAGAGGGCAGTGTCCTCCATAAACCAGGAGATAAGGGAATGCTGTGGGTACAGGGGCCTCATGTACATATGGGGTATGAGCCTATAGATTTATATCATGGGCTTTAGAGGGATTCAAGTCTACACAGATAGAAAGAGCCAAACCCAATTCAGAATCTAGAGATGATGAATCTTCCCATGTTTCTGTGGTCGGTGAAAAAGATTTCCAAATATGTTACAAAATATTGCTAATAATATAGTGTGGATTATATAGATCAATGCACAATCTCACTAAATAACTAGGTGTCAAAAATAGCCGGAGCCGCTGTCACTTGATGTAGGACACACGGCCGGATGTCCTGAGAAGATGTCACGTACCCAAATCACTAGACAGGACTCTGCTACATCAATGACTGCAGAGAATATGTACTTCATACTGAGTCATTGATCTAGTAAATGGGACATCACTGAGTACTTCATTAAGCAGAAGGATCGTAAGCATTGTAACGTCTGGAGATATGTTTCCAAGAAAGCTCTTACTGTTATAGACAGGTGCTGCTAAAACAGGACAATGACCCTAAGCACACAGCTAAAATAACAAAGCAGAGGCTTCAGAACATCTCTGTGACCATTCCTGACTGACCCAGCCAGAGCCAGGACCTAAACCCAATTGAGTATCTATCGAGGGACTTGAAAATGGCCTCTGCAAGGAAGAGGAAGAGGAGCCCCAAAACTTGTTCCATCATTCCCCAGAAGCCTCCTGGCTGCACTAGCTCCAAAGCCGCTTCTACCCAATACTGAGCAAAGGTTCTGAATACTTATGACCATGTGATAATTTCAGTTTTTCTTGTTTAATAAATGAGCAAAAATATCTATATTTCTTTTTTTCTTCTTAGGATGGGGGCAGAGTGCACATTACTGAGGGAAAAAAAAGAACCATTTTTGATCTTACCAATTGGCTGCAATGAAACAAAGAGTGAAACATTTAAAAGGTGTCTGAATATTTTCCGTACTCGCAGTATATCCTGTATCTATTTCATATATGGAGAGTCAGGGGGCACACACACACACACTCATCACTGTTATACACACGCACACACTACGTACACTCAGCATATAGAGTGAGAGCAGTGTGGAGGCTCTACTTCTCTACTCAGAGATCGACTGAAACGCTATTTCAATGCTTCACACCATCTCCAACCCAGCTGTCAGATCGGGCTGGTAGTGCTGGATCCTCCTGACCAAGTTTTTTACTTAGTGTAGACTTAAAATGCATTGGATGAAAGGATTTTATGACAAGGACATACCTGGTGATGATAACTTACACTATATTTCCCAACGCCCCTGAGTTGAGAGAACTTCATGTAGGAGATATCCGCCTTCTTCTTACCACTGTCCATATCTCCGGTGTAGATCTGCTTGATGCCCGCACCTTTTATCAGGGGCACACACTCATCACAGGGGCACTTGGTCACAAAGATCATACTTTGCTCATCAGGTTTAATTTCCTGACACCTGGAATAACATGTCATACAATATATGGCTTTCTGTTCAAAAATTAAATATACATTTTTAAAATATTTTTTTGTATATATTTTCTATATGCAGAAAATCAGAATCAAGTAAGATCAAAGGTCGCATTAACGCCTTATCATGCGGCATAGACGCATGATCAGGCGCCATTACCCCTCAAAATAATTGCAATGCGTAAAAGTACTCTGTAGAGCATGGACTGAGCGGTCCAGCACGCGCTGCAATCCTGCAAAGGAGGGAAATATCAGTAGTAGGATTGCAGCAGGACCGCTCAGCAGGACACCCAATGCAGTGTCCACAAGACCAATAACAAAGCTCCTTTCACACTGCTGGTTCTAAGCAGCATGTAAGGGGCTTTGTTATTGGCTGCCCCTCTACATTGTGCTATTACCCCCTGCTGCTGTATTCTGTGACTGAGCACAGGCTGTGGCCGGGGTCGGGTAACATCGCACACAGATCTGGCTCCAGGTTAGGGGGTGCAGCTCCCTGGTAAGTGCCCCCAGCCACTCCATACAAGCAATGTGCATCTCCTCTCATGTATACAGATCGCAGATAGCACTGACCCTATGGGATGTTACATCTGTATAAAAGAACCGTCCCTAGAAACACGAAAACATTACAAACATACAAATTCAATAAAAAAATGTAAACAGAAATTAAAGCAATAATCCCCCCAACACAAAGAAAAATTTAATAAAAGGAATTTAAAAAAAACTAACAGAGTTTCCATCTGGGAGGTGGGCAGGTGGCATCAACCACAGTCTGTTCCGAGGGAGGCGGTACGAGTCGCATTTTGGCTTGGGGAGGGGGCACTGGTTGGTGGTGTCAGTCATAGTCTGTAGGTTGAGTAGGCAAAATAAAAAGTTGTGTACCCTTTGTTTACTGCATGATGGAATATTACTATTACTGCCTTGATTTGCTATATCAGCACAGAAGATGGGGTCCTTTTTTCTAAAAATAACTGTTAAAATTATGCCTAATGAGTCAGAAGGGCTCTGGGGGTGGTACCAGAGCTCCTTCAAAGCTGCAGTTTTACAGGCTGTTAAACTGTGCAGGATTCTGAAGTGAGATTACATCAGGTGAAGGGAAGGGGGAAGTGCTAAGGGAGCAGGAGGAGAGGGAGACATTGTAACAGCCTGTGATGCTACTCTGTTAACACCCCCCCCCCCCCCCCACCAAAGTTGATTTTAGGAGGAAGGAGGCCATGGATATAAGAATATAAGCACAGTCACAGTGATCTAGGAGTAAGTGTCCCTGGTTTATCATGATGGATTTTATGGTAGATTTCCTTTAGCATGCTCTTTGTATTTGGATATGGTTCGGGTACATCACTGTGATAGAAATTCTTTACATGTATGTGCAGCTCCTCTCCGATAAATTACACACATGATTTGAACACGTGAAGTTTCCCGGCGTCTGATATAAGGATATACAGCAGGTATCAGCGCATTTCACCATCTGTTCACCACACAAAGACTAATCGCACTGCCGCCCAATGTATGACGATGTCTTAAAAACATGAAGCTGGTGGGGAAAAAGGAAAAATAATTACCTGAATGTTATTGCGTTCTGTTCTGCATGAATTATGTAACGAAATTTCCTGATTTCTCTATCTTTCTGATTGTCATCCATATGTGGAAAATCTGCATATTCTGAACCCACGGGGAAAGCGTTGTATCCACATCCGAGGAAGTACATGGAGCCCGTCCCGTCACAGTCTAAAGTGCTCTGAAGCAAGAGGGTCAAGAGTCAGGGAGGTGTGTACTGAGTGTGTAGAGATAGATAGATACGTACATAGATACATAGATAGATAATAAAGGAAAATACAAAGCAGCACAGCAAATGAGTCCACAGCCATAAGTTCCGTGGCATGGACCGTTATCTAAAAATCCAAAAATAGGCAGCACTCCAAGGTAATTCAAAGTTCAGAGGTGAAGTTTATTCCAATACGACTTTTTGGTGGTGGCACCCACCACCATCCATGAGAAAGGTAGGTGCAACACCGAAAACGTTGTATTGGAATAAACTTCAACTCTGAACTTTGAATTACCTTGGAGTGCTGCCTATTTTTGCCGATTTTTTTAAGGTAGATAGAAAAAAAACAACTCCGCACAGTGGAGAGAAACCTCAATAGAGGGGGTGCAGAGCCTCCATGGATCCTGGCAAGATCCTTCAGCAATAAAGTTGAAAAAAGGGAAGGCAGCACTCCAAAAATCCAAGGCTAATGAAGGTGGTTCACACCAAAATGTCGGCACTGTTTCAATAAACTTCACCCTTTGGAATTTTGGATTTTTGGGGTGCTGCCAACACTATTTTCAACGATAGATAGATGGATGCTTGTGAGGGTCTGAATGCTGGGACTCCCAATGATCCCAAGAATGCACCTACAACAATTTGGAAGAAGAGGGGTCCTGTTCTCACTAATGGATGAAAGGGCAGGATGTGCCGCATTATATGAGTCAATAGGGGGTGTTAGAAATTGCAGAGCACAGCGCCCTGGGATCTCCTGCACTCACTTACACAGTGAATGGGAGTTTGATGTGGCCTGAAATAACAGCCAGGACACACCAGTCCAATCAATTGAAAACAATGGAGAATTTGGGTTCCCCTCATGTGAAGTACATGTGTAACCCAGTAATGGATGCATGCCATGCACAGGACCAATATTAGGTAATGGGCCAGACAAAGAACTGTGTGAAGGGGCCCAAGCACTGCTACTAGGCAGACACTAGGCACGGCGCGGTCAGGGACGTACTCACACATTTCCGCTCTGCCCAAATAACGGCACCAACACCGATTTTATGGTCTTCTGCAGGAGGGGAAAAAAGTAATAGAATTTATGTCCATTAACATCAATAACAAATCTCTGCACAGACTAGACAATGTACTACAAATATTGATGATCTACATCCTAAGGCTGCATTCACACAAAACCTATGCCCACCCGCTATGGCCGGGCATACGTCCGGTGCTGGAGAGGAGGAGAGGTTACCCCTCCCTCTCCATAGAGATGCACGGAACACGGCCATGTACACGGGGAAAGATACGACATGTCCTATCTTTTCCCCGTGTACAGAGTGGTATGGTGCCACACATGTGCAGCCGGGCACTTGTATCACTCCATGCAGCCATTGCTGTCTGTGGGGGACGCATGTCCCGCCGCAAGCTTGCGGCTGTACATACGCCCTGCACACGTTCATGCAAATGTACCCTAAGACTAGGTCTCCAATATCAGATAGCCAGAACTCCTACAGATCAGGTGTTCTCAGCAACTAATAAACAGAGAAAGGAACAGGAAGCAGACAGCTCCATTCTCTGTGCAGTGGCTGAACAGAGTCACTGCAGCTTAGCTCCTGCGCAAATAAATAGGAGCTGCTATGCAGTAACCTGGTCTGACCACTACACTGGGAACGGAGATGTCCACTTTCTGTTCAATTCCCTGTGCATAAATACTTCTGATCTGTGGGGTGATGGGTGTTGTACCCCTATGAACTGACATTAGTGACATATTCTATAGAGAGATTACCAATACTTTTAACCCACAAAAGGACATTCCTTTTGTGCAAATTGGAACACAACACTACATGAAAATGCAATCCAGTGTAGTCCATCAGGTTGGCTATAAATGATCCCTTCTCTGACCTGCAATAAGATAAGTTGGATTCCTCTGAGGACCCCTTTGAGAGGACCTTAGCAAGGACTTTGTTTTAATATGGAACAAAGGAGATGGATATAGAATATGTAAGTGATAGGTGGGTGTCCAACCCCTGGGACCCCTGCAATCCCTCCTATAACGAATTTCAGGACTGATTTATGACTGCACCCTCTCTTGCTTGCACATTGGATCCTCCCACTACATTGGGTAATTTAGGAAATCTCTATGTGAATGAATTGCACAGCCGGGAGGGTCCCCCAGCTATGACCACACATATGTGACAGAACTACAAGAGTAAGTGATATACTGAATGAGCTCTAACCAGTTCGATATGCCAGCAGTCGTGCTTGGATTATACAGTGCTGGGCAATTTCTTGGGTGAGTCCTTGTTGGTTCTCATCACTCGTCTCACTGAGGTAGAAGCCAAAATCTGAGTAGCTGGGAACACTAGCAGCAACGGTAGCAAGTACAAGGACCAGTTCCTTCATGTTCTGCCTCAAGCAAACAAAATATGGGTCCTCACACAAATTTTCCAGTCCCATCAGCCTCAGAATCTCCTTGTGCTTCTCTTCACTAGAGATTAAAAAAAGTGCTTCATACTCCTTAACCCGGTCCTGGCGATACTCATAGAAAGTGCTTCTCTGGAATTCGGGATGTATCCTGCTGATCTTCTGTACAAAGTCACATTTCAGGGATGTCTCTTCTACAAACTGCACCATGTAACAGGCCAAGGGCTGGAGGAGCACGCACACATGGGCACGGCTGTTGGATTTCAGCCGCTCCACCGCCTTGGCATCAAGTCTGGCATCTCCTAGGCTGGTTTGGGACGGGTTCTCTTGCTGCAGGCTTATCTCCGGATCCGATGGCCAGTAGGAGATACGGTTCACACCGGCTGGAAAGAAAGAGAAGAGAATTATTTGTATTTTTAGGTTGCTGTCATTTTGTTATGAATGGACTAGACATAGAATTGGCTATCAATATCTGAATCTGGGGGTTTGACTCCTGGGACCCCACTGATCAACTGAATGAAGCAGGAGTCAGAGAGATGTACATCTTAGTCCTGTGAATGTCTGTGGGATTGAGCTGCACAGTACGGCTGTACCACTACAGAAATACAGGTGGCCCCCTACTTAAGGACACCTGACTTACAACGACCCCTAGTTTCAAACGAAGCCCGCTGCCCCCTCTGACCTCAGGTGAAGCTTTCTGAAAGCTTTACTATAGTCCTAGATTACAATAATCAGCTGTAAGGTGTCTGTAATGAAGCTTTATTGATAATCCTTGGTCCCAGTACAGCAAAAAATTTTGAAACTCCAATTGTCACCGGGGCAACAACAATTTTTTTGTTTGGAACTACAATTATAAAATATACAGTTCCGACTAACATACAAATTCAACTTAAGAACAAACCTATGGAACCTATCTTGTACGTAACCCTGGGACTGCCTGTAGAGCCCCTTTAATCTGCTGCTCGTGGGGGGAATGAAGTCCTACCTGCTATTGTAGGCCTAGGATTAAAGGATACACCTACAGCTCACCATTGACTATCATTTTCAGGCAGGTAGAACAAGGTTTTCTGGAGAAATAGAGATCACAATCCTTGAGGCGTGAGCCGTGCTTTATCACCGCTATCTGACCGGCGTGGAGCTCGCTGCTGGAGCAGTGGAGACCAATGATCTTCATGTTTCTTACAACCACAAGCCCCGTCTTCTTTATCCGCTGTAAGAAACAATAGACAGATATATGATTCATGTCAAGAAAACTGAAGGATACTGAATACCTTAAAGAGTAAATTACAAGAAACCAGAAGAAAAAGATCTATCTTATCTAATCTTTCTGAAAGATCCTATTTTTTTCTTTCAGATTAAGTTACTGATACATAAATATAAAGATGATCGGGAAATTCTACTGAAGTCTATTCAGACTCCTTTCTAATGAATCCAATTTTGCTTTAATAATTAAGCAAAGCTTAAAATAGTCTATCAATTCACATCTACATCTTCTTAGCAGATATGTGTCTCCATGGTAACAGACTACAAACAAAACTAAGGTAGTCATTTACCCTCCATCTTTCCGCTTCTTCTTAACGGGGTTATCCGGGTGTTAAAAATTACTGAGGGCCGGGCCGGGCTGAGTTGGGCTAGTTAAAAATAATAAACATCTACTTACCTCGTCTGGCGGTGCCGATGTCCCGCCCCACGGTCCGTCTCCTCAGTGCGCCAGTTTGTATACAGGGGTGCACAGGGAGTTTCCAGCCGGCCAGGAGCTCCCATCTGACACCATCTACCAGCGCTTACAACGCTGAGAGATAGGGATGAATGGGAGGAGCCGGCCACATCGCGGACCGGAAGCTCCCTGTGCGCGGCTTATGTGCCCCTGTTTACAAACTGGGGCACGGATCAAACGGACCGCGGCGCGGGATAGGTAAGGAGGAGGTAAGTACACCTATATTATTTTTAAATAGCCCGCCCCAGCCTGGCCATAAGTAATTTTTAACCCTCGGATAACCCCTTTAACCTACCGAATGTATGTATTAAAAGAGGTAAATGAATTTACCTTGGATAACCGTGTCTAGCTTATGAACACAAGCCAGTAATTGGTAGACTAGGCTTTCCTTTCTAAGTGCAGCCTAGAATGACTACAGGAACACTCTCCAGTGAGCCAAGAGGACACAAAATCCTGTGCTATTTGACTAAGGCTACATTCACACGCCCATCAGGGGTGGGGACGTATATACAGCCGCAAGCTTATGGCCGCACATACGTCCCCCATAGACGCAATGAGCGCACGGACCAATACAACGTCACATACTTGTGGCACTGCACCGCTCCGTACACGGGGAAAAGATAGGACATGTTCTATCTTTCCCTGTGTTACGGCGCTTGGGGCCATGCATCTCTATGGAGAGGGAAGGGGTCACCCCTCCTCCTCTCCATCGCAGCGAACATATCACAGCCCGGCGGGAATACGTTTGGGTGAATGCAGCCTTCTAAGAATGATTGAAGCAAACGTCTTACAAAAATTTTACATCCGATCTACTGAAGGACAGCAGTGCTCCCATATACCTTACGCACAGTGGAGGATATGCTACTGAGTATGCACACACATAGCTGGCCATCACTGCCTGTGCATCCTATTAGCCAAGTGCTGTCAGATTTGTGTGCCTTTTTGGATAAAACTTTGCCCCTATCTGTCTGTCCCTGATCTGCTCTGACATGGGACAGTATGGTCTGCTAATACAAGTGCTTTAAAGAAGACTTTTCACCACATCTAACATTGCTTCCTTGATTAAGTGATGCCCCACTGATTATAGTTACAGGGCCTCAATATGCAATACAGCCAGGTAGCCAATGAGAGCTGGAAGAATTCATTTTCTTACCTGGGGTTTCTTTTTGGCCTGCACATGTTTAGATGATGGGAAAACCTCCATCCACAGGCTCAGCAGTGTGAATAAATTGACTTTAGAAAGTCTTGGGGCTTGGCCTAAAATGAAAAAAAAATATATATATTTTTGTGATCAAATTCTCTTTTTCTAGAGTCTTAACCCAACACTTATGTCTGAACCATTATTAGGTTATGTAATAATAATAATTCCTTTACAGACGGGCCTCTACTTAAAGAGAACCCGTCATGCAAAATAACCCCCTAAACTAAATATATTTTCATAAACTGCCATTAGAGAGCATTGCCTCTATCCCTTCATTGTCCCTCTACATGCCTGTAAACCTAAGCAATGAGGTCCTAAAGCTGTATGCAAATGATCTGTGAAATGTCCAATGAAGCATTAGCATATTCAAGCTGTCCACTCTATTCATGAGTGGGAGGTACAGCCACACCCCCAGTGCATGACTGACAGCCTGTATAATGATGTGAGGCTGTATAATGATGTGCTTCCTGGTGCTGGCGCCCCCTGCAGCCAGTGTGTGCATGTGTGTGTGTATAGGAGAGATACAGCAGCTCCAGGCAGCCATGTTACAGCAGAACATGTCAGATTCATGTGTAGCTGATGTCTGTGTCTCTCACCTGTATATTAGGAGGATGCAGCATGTCAGCAGATGCAGCACACACACTAGCCATGCTTTACTATACATTACACACAGACATGAGCAGGGGGAGGGGAGGGGTAACAGGGGTGACATCACTGCCTCTGACCATGTGACCAGCCTCATTTACATGATAAAAAATATGTGATTTTACAATGAATAATGTATGAAATAACTAGATAAAGGCTGGGATGGGATCCTTGTGAGCTGCTCCAACAGGTAGAGGTGACAGGACTAGTGACAGAGACCTGATGACAGGTGTCCTTTAAGGACATCCAACTTACAGACGATCCCTAGTTACAGACGGACCTCTATGACCAGTGTGACCTCTGGTGAAGCTCTCTGGATGTTACTTTAGTCCCAGGCTGTAATGATTACCTGTAAGGTGTATGTCATGAAGTGTTATTGATAATTCTTGTTCACATTAGAGCAAAGCAAAAAAATTTGAAAATTCAATTGTCACTGGGACAAAAAAAAAATTGTCTAGATCTACAATTATAATTTACGACTTCAACTGAAGAACAAAGCTAAGGAACCTATCCTGTTTTTAACCCAGGGACTGCCTGTATTCCTATAGCGCCAACATATTCTGCAGCGCTGCACAGAGCTTGACAAATCAGTCCCTGTCCACATTGGGGCTCACAATATAATCAACCTTCCAGTATTTCTACATATATGTTATATTGTCCCAGGGCATATAGGGGCACATTTACTTAGAAAGACGGAAAAGAAAGTGCTATTTCTGTGTATAATGCTGGGTGCGGCACATTCATTGAGAGCGTGCGCCAGAAATCATAAATCACAGAGTTCACCAAATTTTTTGCAGTGCACCTTTAACATAGGGCGCGCGACACAGTTTGCATGTTAAATATGGAGCAGTCGGACTGAGCGCCAGAACGCCCCTAATTTGTGTCGCATGGAGGCCAGTGCAGCTGCGCCCCCAAAGGATTGCGTGCGACACAATAGCGGCGCAGACACTTCTCACATGCCTGGGCAAGCAGTTTTCATCTAAAAGAATGTGCAAAGTCTGACAGAAGTGCGGCGCACGGCCCTGAGTAAGTGTGCCCCAAAATGTTATAGACACAGGACGTGCCCTGCAGATTGTTATCCAGATTGAGCTTTACACTCTATAGAGATTTTCTCCTGTTATTGATACACGAGAGATCCGCTGAGAATTCAGTACACTTGTATGTGAGGAAATTCTGCGTTGGTGTCCAGTGTGCAGGGGCCCTCCCTCCTATTATGGGGTCCGTGTTATGTTACCTGTATAATACAGTATACACTCCGCTGTAGGATTTACCAGCGAGTCACTAGCAGTGACAGGACGGGATAGGGCTCACGTGATCCCGGATAGTAAAAGCAGTCAGGGAAATCCAGAGGAGACTTCCATACACACAGAACAGTATTATCTATAATTCTCCCTGAATAGCAGAGGGCATGCTGAGCGCTGTAGTGCACCTCACAAAGCTGGCACAGAAAAAGATGATCACCTTATAACCAGAGCCCCATGCAGGGGGGCTTATACTGTGCAGCCCCTCTGAGTATATATAGGGATGTGTGCCCTCTATGGTGGCATCATGACAGCTGTGTATGTGTGAGCTCCTGCTGCCATCACAGGTCTGGACCGGACCAGGACACTTCATGCATTGTGTATATGGAGAATCTAGATCCCTGGAGCTGCAGATCCTATATAATCCTCCCCATACCCTGCAGTACCTCCTATATGTCATACAGCAATAATCCTCCCCATACCCTGCAGTACCTCCTATATGTCACACAGTAATAATAATCCTCCCCATACCCTGCAGTACCTCCTATATGTCATACAGCAATAATCCTCCCCATACCCTGCAGTACCTCCTATATGTCACACAGCAATAATAATCCTCCCCATACCCTGCAGTACCTCCTATATGTCATACAGTAATAATAATCCTCCCCATACCCTGCAGTACCTCCTATATGTCATACAGTAATAATCCTCCCCATACCCTGCAGTACCTCCTATATGTCATACAGTAATAATAATCCTCCCCATACCCTGCAGTACCTCCTATATGTCATACAGTAATAATAATCCTCCCCATACCCTGCAGTACCTCCTATATGTCATACAGCAATAATCCTCCCCATACCCTGCAGTACCTCCTATATGTCACACAGTAATAATAATCCTCCCCATACCCTGCAGTACCTCCTATATGTCATACAGTAATAATCCTCCCCATACCCTGCAGTACCTCCTATATGTCATACAGTAATAATAATCCTCCTCATACCCTGCAGTACCTCCTATATGTCACACAGTAATAATAATCCTCCTCATACCCTGCAGTACCTCCTATATGTCACACAGTAATAATAATCCTCCTCATACCCTGCAGTACCTCCTATATGTCACACAGTAATAATCCTCCCCATACCCTGCAGTACCTCCTATATGTCACACAGTAATAATCCTCCCCATACCCTGCAGTACCTCCTATATGTCATACAGTAACATTCCTCCCCATACCCTGCAGTACCTCCTATATGTCACACAGTAATAATCCTCCCCATACCCTGCAGTACCTCCTATATGTCATACAGTAATAATCCTCCCCATACCCTGCAGTACCTCCTATATGTCATACAGTAATAATCCTCCCCATACCCTGCAGTACCTCCTATATGTCATACAGTAATAATCCTCCCCATACCCTGCAGTACCTCCTATATGTCATACAGTAATAATCCTCCCCATACCCTGCAGTACCTCCTATATGTCATACAGTAATAATCCTCCCCATACCCTGCAGTACCTCCTATATGTCATACAGTAATAATCCTCCCCATACCCTGCAGTACCTCCTTTATGTCATACAGCAATAATCCTCCCCATACCCTGCAGTACCTCCTATATGTCATACAGTAATAATCCTCCCCATACCCTGCAGTACCTCCTATATGTCACACAGCAATAATCCTCCTCATACCCTGCAGTACCTCCTATATGTCATACAGCAATAATCCTCCCCATACCCTGCAGTACCTCCTATATGTCACACAGTAATAATCCTCCCCATACCCTGCAGTACTTCCTATATGTCACACAGTAATAATCCTCCCCATGCCCTGCAGTACCTCCTATATGTCATACAGTAATAATAATCCTCCCCATACCCTGCAGTACCTCCTATATGTCACACAGTAATAATCCTCCCCATACCCTGCAGTACATCCTATATGTCATACAGTAATAATCCTCCTCATACCCTGCAGTACCTCCTATATGTCACACAGTAATAATAATCCTCCCCATACCCTGCAGTACCTCCTATATGTCATACAGTAATAATCCTCCCCATACCCTGCAGTACCTCCTATATGTCACACAGTAATAATAATCCTCCCCATACCCTGCAGTACCTCCTATATGTCATACAGTAATAATCCTCCCCATACCCTGCAGTACCTCCTATATGTCACACAGTAATAATAATCCTCCCCATACCCTGCAGTACCTCCTATATGTCACACAGTAATAATCCTCCCCATACCCTGCAGTACCTCCTATATGTCATACAGTAATAATCCTCCCCATACCCTGCAGTACCTCCTATATGTCATACAGTAATAATCCTCCCCATACCCTGCAGTACCTCCTATATGTCATACAGTAATAATCCTCCTCATACCCTGCAGTACCTCCTATATGTCATACAGTAACATTCCTCCCCATACCCTGCAGTACCTCCTATATGTCATACAGTAATAATAATCCTCCCCATACCCTGCAGTACCTCCTATATGTCACACAGTAATAATCCTCCCCATACCCTGCAGTACCTCCTATATGTCATACAGTAATAATCCTCCCCATACCCTGCAGTACCTCCTATATGTCAGACAGTAATAATCCTCCTCATACCCTGCAGTACCTCCTATATGTCATACAGTAATAATCCTCCTCATACCCTGCAGTACCTCCTATATGTCATACAGTAACATTCCTCCCCATACCCTGCAGTACCTCCTATATGTCATACAGTAATAATCCTCCTCATACCCTGCAGTACCTCCTATATGTCACACAGTAATAATCCTCCCCATACCCTGCAGTACCTCCTATATGTCATACAGTAATAATCCTCCCCATACCCTGCAGTACCTCCTATATGTCACACAGCAATAATCCTCCCCATACCCTGCAGTACCTCCTATATGTCACACAGCAATAATCCTCCCCATACCCTGCAGTACCTCCTATATGTCACACAGTAATAATCCTCCCCATACCCTGCAGTACCTCCTATATGTCACACAGTAATAATCCTCCTCATACCCTGCAGTACCTCCTATATGTCACACAGTAATAATCCTCCCCATACCCTGCAGTACCTCCTATATGTCATACAGTAATAATCCTCCCCATACCCTGCAGTACCTCCTATATGTCATACAGTAATAATCCTCCCCATACCCTGCAGTACCTCCTATATGTCACAGTAATAATCCTCCCAATACCCTGCAGTACCTCCTATATGTCATACAGTAATAATCCTCCCCATACCCTGCAGTACCTCCTATATGTCATACAGTAATAATCCTCCCCATACCCTGCAGTACCTCCTATATGTCATACAGTAATAATCCTCCCCATACCCTGCAGTACCTCCTATATGTCATACAGTAATAATCCTCCCCATACCCTGCAGTACCTCCTATATGTCATACAGTAATAATAATCCTCCCCATACCCTGCAGTACCGCCTATATGTCACACAGTAATAATCCTCCCCATACCCTGCAGTACCTCCTATATGTCACACAGTAATAATCCTCCCCATACCCTGCAGTACCTCCTATATGTCATACAGTAATAATCCTCCCCATACCCTGCAGTACCTCCTATATGTCATACAGTAATAATAATCCTCCCCATACCCTGCAGTACCTCCTATATGTCACACAGTAATAATCCTCCCCATACCCTGCAGTACCTCCTATATGTCATACAGTAATAATCCTCCCCATACCCTGCAGTACATCCTATATGTCACACAGTAATAATAATCCTCCCCATACCCTGCAGTACCTCCTATATGTCATACAGTAATAATAATCCTCCCCATACCCTGCAGTACCTCCTATATGTCACACAGTAATAATCCTCCCCATACCCTGCAGTACATCCTATATGTCACACAGTAATAATAATCCTCCCCATACCCTGCAGTACCTCCTATATGTCATACAGTAATAATAATCCTCCCCATACCCTGCAGTACCTCCTATATGTCACACAGTAATAATCCTCCCCATACCCTGCAGTACCTCCTATATGTCATACAGTAATAATCCTCCCCATACCCTGCAGTACCTCCTATATGTCATACAGTAATAATAATCCTCCCCATACCCTGCAGTACCTCCTATATGTCACACAGTAATAATCCTCCCCATACCCTGCAGTACCTCCTATATGTCATACAGTAATAATCCTCCCCATACCCTGCAGTACCTCCTATATGTCATACAGTAATAATAATCCTCCCCATACCCTGCAGTACCTCCTATATGTCACACAGTAATAATCCTCCCCATACCCTGCAGTACCTCCTATATGTCACACAGCAATAATAATCCTCCCCATACCCTGCAGTACATCCTATATGTCACACAGTAATAATAATCCTCCTCATACCCTGCAGTACCTCCTATATGTCACACAGTAATAATCCTCCCCATACCCTGCAGTACCTCCTATATGTCATACAGTAATAATCCTCCCCATACCCTGCAGTACCTCCTATATGTCACACAGTAATAATAATCCTCCCCATACCCTGCAGTACCTCCTATATGTCATACAGTAATAATCCTCCCCATACCCTGCAGTACCTCCTATATGTCATACAGTAATAATCCTCCCCATACCCTGCAGTACCTCCTATATGTCATACAGTAATAATCCTCCCCATACCCTGCAGTACCTCCTATATGTCATACAGTAACATTCCTCCCCATACCCTGCAGTACCTCCTATATGTCATACAGTAATAATCCTCCCCATACCCTGAAGTACCTCCTATATGTCACACAGTAATAATCCTCCCCATACCCTGCAGTACCTCCTATATGTCATACAGTAATAATCCTCCCCATACCCTGCAGTACCTCCTATATGTCATACAGTAATAATCCTCCCCATACCCTGCAGTACATCCTATATGTCATACAGTAATAATCCTCCCCATACCCTGCAGTACCTCCTATATGTCATACAGTAATAATCCTCCCCATACCCTGCAGTACATCCTATATGTCATACAGTAATAATCCTCCCCATACCCTGCAGTACATCCTATATACATGATGATGTGACGGGTGACAGATCTGCCCCCGGGGGCACTCACCCTGCATGCTGTCAGTCTGGGTGCCGGTGGAGCAGCAGGTACTAGCGGACTGCTGGCTCCTGTACATGGGGTGAGCCGGGTGTCCTCGTCCCTGCAATATTTCTGCATTACCAGCAGTCTAGAGCAGGGTGACAGCGCACGTACACACCCGCGGCCATACACTTGACAGGTAAACAGACACCCGTGTAAAGTCCTTACAGATGTCACTGGTCTCCTCGGACAATAGGTGCTAATACTGCGACACAGAGGTCAGTCATAGCCGCCATCCACATGGAGACCACAACCACCAGTGATTCCAATTGGAATCTATGCCAAGATGGCCGCCACGCTTCTGTTTTGTGGCGACGTTCCCGTGAGTGTACAGTGCTGCCTCTATTGTTGGTGAGTGGAAGATGTTTCTTGGCTTTGCTTTGTGTTTTAGTTAGTTAGTTTCTTTCATGTGGTTATAATAATGATGAGGAGGTAAACCACAGGAACTGGACTGATCATATCTCCCATCTGCCAGACAATAGTGCTGCAAGTTGTGTGTTGTCCAGAAAATGATGGATACCTGGCATCCAGTGAACCATAGGCAGTAGGGGGTGCATGAGCCAAGGTGGGTATTTATTATGTGAAGGGTGACACTTAGACATATGACAACCCCTTTAACTTTACATGCCAACTCTCCATGAACTTCATAGTAGGCTCCTAATAAAAGGAGAGCCCTTCCCCCTGGCTATTGGAATACTTCCGCATCCACCAGGCGCCACTATAATTTACATGTGAATTTTGGCATGTTGTGTGCTGGTCACCCTATAAAATGGTGGCCACGTATGGAGCCCACATCATATAAGGAAGTGTGGCTGGCCCAAAAAAGTTTAGCATCACCTTCTTTGCCTCCCGCGCTCTCAGGACAATTGACAACTGGAAGCACCAACTTACCTTAGCAATGGCACTAAACTGCACAAATGTGCACAGAGCCAAGATAATATTATCGTCCATCTACTCCCTTTTGTTTTACAGATGCCTCAAATTGACACAACATTGGTCATAATTCTTCCGGCTCTTTCACATTTGTTTTTCACGTCCGTGGTTCAGTGATTTCCACAGATGCCTCACAAAGCCATTGTTTTCTATGGGTGTTTTCACATTGGCTTATATTTTCACTGATCCGTTATCCATGGAAAAAATTATGGTCATAGTTTTTTCACTGATGCGGATGACGGAAGGCAATAGAAGCCTATGGGTCTGCAAAAAAAATGGATGAAACATCCGTTTTTTTTAACTGATGAGGCTGAAAAGCCAGGTGTGATGTTTTCAAAACAATGTTAAACCTTCAGTTTTTTTTTGCGGACATGGAGACAAAAACGGAAGAAAATCGGAGACACAACGGAGACCAAACGCTACGGATGCTCAACTGGAGCTGAGCACAAACGCCAATGTAAAACCCCTGTTACCAGCATTTGCAATCTTTTGTGGCATGTTTTATTAGAATATAACTTGAGTTAGGTGGGATTTCCATGAAAATATAGATCTTCTGAAAATCTGAAAATTCCCTTTGTGCTTTTTATAACAAGAATGTGCAATAACTGATGTTTAAGGTAACAAAGAATACATCCCACCAACAACATAAGTGGCTCAGGTATAACCCAGAATAGTAAAAGCCAGATTGAACCGGTACCAATGAACATTTTATTATGCCTTTTCACTCCAATTCAGTATATATCCACTCACAATATTGTATACATATAAAACCTACATTGAAAAGCCTTGAGAACTCCTATATACTGATTTTTCAAGCACCTTTATGCTGCTTTTGTATTCTTGACCTTGTTACCCTTTTCGGTGTGGTGTTAGAAGATCCCGATCTTCATTCTCTCTAGTATTTTCGTATTTTCTGCTGGAAATAAGATCTGATTCATAGTTATTGAAATATTTGAGACCCATACAGTACAAGGTGAGCAGCTAAGACTATATATCATCCTACGGCCCTGGTGACCATTAGAAGATTACAGCACGTTTACTCTTCATACAGTAGAAAACCATCTTGTCGCTGTATTGTTCTTACGCCATGTTGTCAGATTTCTAAGCAAACAGATGGACAATACAAAGACACAAATGTACGGTACATGGGCGGTTGCTGGGATCTCTATCTATGGTGTCCGCTGTACTGCAGATACATATTTCTATGATAGTAGCCAAGAGGTACCAGGCTTCTCGTGTCACTTTTCAGGGGAGAACAATTCCTGCAAAGCTCATTTCCGTGTGTTTGGTTACATTATCACTGGGCCAATTCTGCAAATATTTGTGTATGGACAAAGACAAACGAGAAGGCAAACATTTTTAATAACTAATGGCTTGTTCTTATTATATTATTTCTGGTAGGCTGCTTCTTTCGCTAAGGCATGTACAAATAATTGTATGGGTTTTTTCAACACATATGTTGCCATATGACCCAACAGTCCAAGAAAACAAGCAAGAACTCCTCTTACCAGTTGTTGTAGAGATGTGTCTGCTGCTAGACCTCTGTGTGTAGTGACCTGGTCTCTAATCTGAGCTGCTTTTACCCTGAGATTTCTGAGGCTGGTGACTCGGATGAACTTATCCTCCGCAGCAGAGGAGACTCTTGATCTTCTTTTCCTGGGGGGGTCCTCATGTCATTCAGTAGGACTATCAGCTGGGTATCCACCTGACTTCTACACAACACAACTGATGGTCCCAACCACATTTATAAGGCAAGAAATCCCACTTATAAAACCTCAGGGCACGTTCACACGTTCCGCACAGGGGGCAGAGTTTGGGGCGATCGCATATGCGTTTCCAGAGAAACGCATGCGATCGGGTTATTAATCGCATGCGTTTCCCGGGAAACGCATATGCGATCGGCGCGAGCCCCGCCCACTGTGCGCTAGCGACGCGTTATGAACGTGACGATAGCGGAACATGTGAACGCGCCCTGACAGGGCAACTGTGATGTGAAATCCTTTTTAGGTGACTACCTCTTGAAGCTCATCAAGAGAAGCCAAGAGTGTGAAAAGCAGTAATCAAAGCAAAAGGAACCTAGAATATAAGACATATTTTCAATTGTTTCACACTTTTTTGTTAAGTATATCATTCCACATGTCTTAATTCATAGTTTTGATGCCTTCAGTGTGAATCTACAATTTTTATAGTCATGAAAATACATAAAACTCTTTGAATGAGAATCTGTGTCCAAACTTTTGGTTGAACTGTACATTTAGAGCATATACACATCCCAAATACACACATACAGCGTATTCACATGAAATACCCCAGATGCTGGGGCCCCCTGACATTGTGGGCCCCATAGCAACTGCTATGGCTGCCATCCCAGTACTTACATCCCAATGTTATGAAACAGTTGGTTAACCAATGACTTACATATCTTGTGGCCATCTCTACAATGGATTGCAAGGAGTCCTAGTAGTAGGACAACCTAACCAACATCTTTTGTAGTAGGGACCCTAAACTGATCTCTCCAAACCAGACATATCCGTTGCCAAATGAATAAAGCTGAAAGACAAGATCCTGCCAAAGGGTGCACAAGCAAGTATGTCAGTGTGCTTGGTTTACAGTGCTTCATCCTGGTGGTAGAAGTCCTTTAATAACAGTAAAATCAGGAAACAAAAAGTTGTCAGTCTCGGTGCAGCGGAGTATATTTACAACTGTGACTTTATTCATATATTTCAGGTAACAGTATAATAGTGTGTGAGTATATTACTTATATATACATGTAGAAGATTACATTAGCCCTCTTATAGAACAAATCACATAGTTACAATAACGTGTACATAGCCTTTCCACACACTTTGCAGAAATCAGTAATTCATTATGTAAAATTAGGTGGGGGGGGGTTGCTGCCCGTTGCCTATGCTAATGTGCTAAGGCCTCAACGTTCACAGGTTATAGTGCAATTCTACACCAGGCAGGACCTGTCATAAAATTGTACTCCAGTGCAAGCCGCCTGCCTATGTATAATAAATGTCACCCTTTGTCTGTGCTTATGAGAGGAGACCTAGCTGCTGTGACTCACTGCTCCCCCTCCCTCCTCCATAGAGATTATGTCATAAAGCAGAGATTTCTTAAGTCAAAGTATGTAGAAAAAGAGGCTTTGATAAGATATATTACAAAGGTTCGGCTATTTATTCGTACTACTGATTTAGGCAAAGTTCAGTGAAAAGTTAGTAACCATTTAAATATTATCTTATACAGAAACGGATAAATACAGAATAATCGCTAGAATAATGCCCTTTGTTTGGATAAATAAATGGCAAAACTGCACATTGCTCAGAAGAGAGTGATATATAGTCTCTACCCAATAATGCCAAATGCATTAATGAAGCCTAACCCGGGTGAGCCACCAGTATATTCGGTGAGAAATCATTCTTCTGGTGGACATCCCCCAGTAGGTCCATTTATGTAATAACTTCATGGGTGGTTTACAATGTTATGACAAGTCTTTGTATCCTTCCATTTACACTTGGGTATCACATGTGACTTCAGGTTCTTGCACAGCCATTGGAAAGTCATTGGTTCATGGTGGTTTTGTTTTTTCCTCCTTCGGTCAAGAACCTTACCCAGTTTAAGAGGCAGGAGCAAGTGTGTTTGATGTACATTACATGATACATGTAACTGTATGCAGTATGAATTAGCCGTGCTATGGTCTAAAATAATAAACTGCATTATAATGCGAAATGCAGAGGCGTAGCTATAGAGGTCTAAGTGTAACAGACATGGACCCTGGTCGCTAATAGCTGGAGAGCTGGTAAAACAGCGCTGGCTCTCTGTTGTCATGTTATTATGTTGATCACATAAGCAAGACAATAATAGGACAAATTATATAGCAAAGATGGATATAAACAGGATTCCAGACACTGTAACCATATCTCTCAACCTGCAAAGATTTGGCGGGGTGATCTTGGTTTTCAGCCATTGTCTTGCTGTCCTGAGAATATCCCGGGCTGCCCCTCTCTGGCCCGCATCCTCCTGGTCCCGTATATTAGAGCTGCAGAACCGCTGAAGCATTGGGGTCAGGAGGAGGCGGGATCAACCCCTGCTACCTCCTTACATGTCTGAAGGAGTCATGTGAGTAAGTAGCTCCTCTCCTCAGCTGCCCCCACCCCTCCTCCGAGTCCCAGTCGCAGCCCTGGCAAAGGGGAGAAGAGGAAGTGGGGGAACAACAGAAAATAACTTAAAGGGTTTTTTTTGTTAAATACCCTGGAGCAGGGGACTGGAGGCCACAATAGAGAAAGCTGGAGGACAGAGGGCCTCAGGTGGAGGCTGAAGGACAGGAGGCCAGACGAGGAGGCTGGAGGACAGGAGGCTACAAGAGGAGGCTGGAGGACAGGAGGCTAGAGGAGGAGGACAGAAGTAGAAGTAGGCCAGAGGACAGGGGGCCACAGGAGGAGGCTGGAGGACAGGAAGAGGCCAGAGGATAGGAGGAAGCTGGAGGACAGGAGGCCACACGAGGGGGCTGGAGGACAGGAGGCCACACAAGGAGAATGGAGGACAGGAGGCTGGAAGTCAGGAGGAGATTGGAGGACAGGGGACCACTGGTAGAGGAGGAAGGAGGGTTTAAGAGCACTACCCCTCCTCCTCTGGACCCTGTGTTTGGCTGGGATACGGTCTGTTAAAGTAGACAGTATTGAGCCCTCTTGTTTCTTGATATACGGTATATATATTTTTTTATTAATGACCTCATAACGGATTCACAGTAGAAGAGCGAGTAGAATTTACATTTTTTCAAATGATACTCAGCTCTGTAATGTATTAGCACAGGAGGAAACATGGCTAATTACCTCCAATGTAGGTACATGTAAGGAAAAATTATGTATTATTTTGAGTAAAACTGCAGCAGTAAAGCTAACTAAAGCAACTATATAGCTGCTGTGAAGGTGAAAATGATGTGATGTAAGAAGTGAGAGATATACCTGATCAGCAAGAACTTTGTAAACTTTTGAGCATCAGTGTATAAGAAGGACATAGCTAATACTAAAGTACGGTAGGTGCTTACCAGGACAACCTAAGTGAGAATCAGATAAAAGATGGGTTTTGACTGCTGTATTTAAAAGTTAACAGTTGTATAATTCAGTAGACACCTGCCCTGTATGGAGTGGGCTCAGCCTTGAGCCCTCTCTATAAAACCTTAAAGGAAACCTGTCACAAGGGACCTCATTTTCACTAAAGACATGTTGCAGAAGCTCATCACACCTGCATTGCAATGATGCCTTTCTGCTTTCTCTAAGTATTTGCATTACAATATAATAGTGTGTTATAACTTACCTTGTACCCTTGTATCCTCTGTGTAGTCCCAGGGGATGGGCTTTGGTTTGAATGCATGACTTGTGCTGGAGAATGCTGAGTTCTTTCTGCTCCTGTACAGGTCCTCCCTCCCCCAATGATGTCGGCTTCCCAGGCTGTGATGTCTGTGAGGGGGCAGGAGGGAGGAGCTGTAAAGGAGCACACAGGTGGGGGCTGAGAGCTGAGGAGTGAGCAGCACAGACAAGTCATATGTTGCTTTTTGAAATGCATCAAACCCAACCCCTAGGACTACACATAGGATTCTGTCAGGGTGCCAAGCAAGTTATAACATACAATTATATTGTAATACAAATGCTTAGAGAAAGCAGAAAGACATATTTGCACTGCAGGCGTGATGGGCTTCTGTAACCTGTCATTAGTGAAAATGAGGTCCATGGTGACAGGTTCCCTTTAACAACACTGTTACTATTACCGCTTCTGACTTAATTCAAGCTTAATTACTATGAACTATGAAGCAATATAATGATGGTAGAAACCAGTTGTCATGATTTTCTTATAGTTCTAGGAAAAATAAGAGAGGTAAGAGATATGCACCATGCATGACAATAGTCATGAATAAACTCCTATAGATTCCTATTACTATATTGGTGTTATTGCCATCCTTTATGGTCAAATTATGGCTGCATTTAAAGGGGGTTTCCATGCAAAATCTTTTCATGACTTACCGTATTCTTACGAAAGAGCAATAATATGTGAAAGGTGGAGTACAGCTGTTTTACACTATGGACAAAGTTGGCAGCAGAGAGCTCCATCTCTAGTGTAGCGGCAGGGCTCTCACCAAAGAGTGAGGGTGACATCTGCAGTGATCCAGGAGAGTGGCTACAATATCAATGAAGCTGTCAAATTGCCTCTATCCATAGTGTGCTCGGACCGCCAACCATCACCAATAAATGACCCATCAGATGTATAGTTTACAATTAGATTTTGCCCAGAAAATCCCTTTAAGCATTACAAAAGCAATTCTTTCTGTATCTCTTTAAGGTCAGGCCTGCAGATAATGATAATATACAAAATAATAGAAGCAATGAGTTTACAACAGAAAAAAAACAGGAGCCTTTAGAAAATAAATATTAAAGGGATATTCTTGTTACAAGTTTAAAGGGGTTTTCCCACGAAAGAAAATTCTCAATCCCCTAGTGATGTTAACACAATAAATATCATTTTAACCCCTTACTTTACAATGTTACTCAGTTTTATTGCTGTTTTAGCTCCTAACACTCCCTAGGCTGCTCAGTGCAAAATCCCGGGGTGTGGGCAAGGACTCTCTAAGCAGATACATTATGACCCATCTAGTTCTGTGTGGTGACAATGTGGTTACATTGTCAGGGTACAGGTGTATTTACACTTTCAATTGTCTTCCAACATTGTACTAACACAATGACACATAGAAGGAGAGATGAGACAGATCAGAGATTAGGAGAAGCATGAGATGTCTACACAGAGGCTGACAGACTTTCACAATGTCAGCTGTGCTACATCTCTGTTCTTGGGGAGACCAGTGAGGGGTGACTTCATAAGTATTGGTTTAAATGTTGCTTTATTGGACGCGTTTCGGAGATGCTGAGAGAGGTGGACTAACTAAGCAGAATACCCCTTAAAACTTCATAACTATACTGTATGGTAGAGTTATAACGCTACTGCTATGGATCCCATGTCTGACTATATAGTATTAGATGTGTGTGATAAATTCATTCTGGATACATGTCGTCTCCGTGTGTCCTCCTGTTTCATCTTTGATGACATTGTAGGCCCTTTCATCTGCAGTGCTACGCCGGAGGAGCTTGTAGGCCGCAGTCCTGTATTTCTTTGAGATGAAATTGTAGAGGATTGGGTTAATGGAGGCGCTAAGGTAAAAGAGCTGTATGGCGACCACGTTGAAATACTGTGAAAAACACACCATCTGGTCATCGATGTGCACAAATATGATTCTTCCGATGTGAAATGGCAGCCAGCAGATTATGAAAGCCAGGATGACGACCACTTAAAAAAAAAAAATATCAAAGAAGAATAAAGATCAGCTGTATGGTTATGTATATAAGACAATGACTCACTAAAACAGTTGTAATACTTCAATACTGTCACATAACATAGAAGTCTATAGAGAGGGGAGGGGTAACTGTGAGCTGGAGCTGAGAGCAGTAATCACACACAAAGCCTGCAGAGGGGAAAACTGCTAAACAATGCAGATTACATGTCACACAATGTCCAGTTGAATGTTAATTGGAATAAAGGATTTTAATAAAAGTATAAAAACGGATATAAAAATTATTATTCGGTTCTCGCGGCTGCAAAAATGGATGAGCGTGAGTAAGCTCTGCTATGCCGGCTAGCAATTATAAGCTCCTCGTCTTCACCCCATGCACCCTCTGGTTCCCACCCTGGACTGGGAGAAGGTGTATGGAGCGAAACGATGGGACTGCAGACCCGAACTAAAGCTCTCGGCACTAACCTATTAGAACCCCTTGACAAAGTCCTGTGTGGACGAAACACGTGTCGGGGAGGTGCTGGGCAGCTCTCCCTTCATGCGCCTTACCACGCTCTATTTTTAAGGTATATACTGTGATTTGTTTCCTTGTGCTGCAATTATTTGTTTTGATGTGTTTAGAAAGGATTGTTTTTTAGGCTTGGCACTATGCACTTTATGACACTTCTGTACTACATGCCTAATGCTCATTGTATACTCTTGCTTCCCAGCACCTTGTTGGCTTCTTCCATGTAACCACCCATATTTATGTGATGTTATACTTTTTAAGGATAATCAATAACATTTACATATGTTTTAGTAACGTTTGCTCATGATATTTTTGTTTTTGTAAAGCTCTCGGGAAACTGACATGTGCTGCAGCAGTAAAGATGGCGGCCGCAACAAGAGGTCAGACACCTAGTTCGCAGCCTTCCTCCACTGATTACAAATGCCGACTTTAGGTCATAAGCTACAGAATTGGCTAAACGGTTGGCTCATGACATCTAAGAAACCCTTGCAGCTACGGTCTCCTCCACATTGGCCCTGCAGCAGGATGTGCAACGTCACTCACAGAAATAAGTGAGCTGGACTCCAGAGTAAGAAGCTGCCCCTGCAATTCATATTTCCCGCATGTTAGATCTAGAAAAAGAGAACAAACACCTCTGGGACAAAATAGAGGACTTAGAAAATCTTTCCAGACAGAACAAGCTCTGCAATGTATGTATCCCAGAATCCGTGCAAGACCCGAAGACATACAAGGCCTGCAGCAAAGGAAGCAGCCGACCCAAACTATTGTCAGATACCTAGACTATGCTGATAATACAGAGACAAAGCTCCATCACTGGGCTCACAGTCTACTTATATTTGGGGACTATTCTATTGAAGTCACAAAGAAGAATAAGGTCTTTTGTACCGATCTGCACAGATTTATATAACAAAAATGTCAGGTTTGCCCTGTGATTTTATCCAGTGATTTGGCAGATTTTTCACCTTGATCCACGTTCCAGACGCCGGAAGAAGCTAAAGCTAAAACCCAATAACACCTTTATTAATTTAGTTTCCCCGTGATCATAGCGAGCCGAAGAATAAGGTAGACATGTCATTCGGGGCACACAGTAAAAGCTGTAAAAACCAAGGCCACAAGAAAATGGCGCAAATGTGTTTTTTCACCAATTTCACTACACTTGGAATTTTTTTCACGCTTCCCAGTACATGGCATGAAATATTAAATACTGTCATTGCGAGGTGCAATTTGTTACGCAGAACACAAGCCCTTATACAGCAATATAAATTGAAAAAAATAAAATAGTTATAGATTTTTTGAATGTGGGGAATAAAAATAGAAAAAGCTAAATCAAAAAAGGGCCTGGGCACTAACATTTTGGCGTAAGAATTCTTGGTGCCTGTGATATTTGCACTGAAATTCTACCAACTCAGCTATTCCTTCTATTCCCCTTCGTTGTGTATAATATTATGTCCCTACCTGATAACATCCCTATGGCTGTTTCGCCAAGACAATGCTCAGCTTCCCCCAAGCCATGTTTGATACTTTGAACTTCCTTATAACCTGGTTAAATGTATTTAGTGTTCAGATTATTTTACGGGTTCAATAAAAGTTATGTTTAAAGGAAATCCACCATCATAATCCATCATGATAAACCAGGAACTCTTACTCATAGATCCAGGCACTGTGACTGTGGTAATCTTCTTATATTTCTTACCCATGGCCTCCTTCTTTCTAAAATCAACGTTTCAAATCATGGCTCTGGGGGTGTTTCCAGAGCTCCTGCATGCTTCAGCTTCACAGGCTGTTACAATGTTTTACCCTTTTTCCCAGCTCGCTCATCTCTTCGCCCTTCCTCAGCACACAGTGGCTGGTTGGGACGTGCTCCTGAGCAGTGTAATAGCCAGTTAAGCTACAGCACAGAGGGGCTCTGGTAACACCCCTTCAGGATCCTTAGCATAAAGGTGGCCATGGATAACAAATATGAGAAGATTACTACAGGCACAGTGCCTGGATCTATGAGTAAGTGTCCCTGGTTCATCAGGCTTGACTTTGATGGGCAACAAGTCTCCTGGAGCACAATACAAAAGTATAGTTCCATATCCACATGCTTGATCCTTAGTTTCTTCTCTCTATGCTTCCCTATACTGTACATGCCTGCCTGGCTGTGTAACACATACTTGCTTACCAAAAGTCATTTCTTGTGTATGACCTGATTATAGATTAGTAACATAAGAGATTTATTTTCACAATGTTTTCACCCGTCTTTTTTCATGACAATCGGACTCACGTGTGGTTTAGACACTAGATCAGTGATGGCGAACCTTTTAGAGCCTGAGTGCCCAAACTTCAACCAAAAGCCACTTATTTACTGCAAAGTGCCAGCACAGCAAATACGCAGTAATGTATTTCTCTTTGTTCTTTGACAACTTTCAGTCATTCAGCCTCCTAAAGACACCAACGCAGCTGAAAGGAGGAGGGCAAATTTGTCTATCATTGTAGGCAGATTCTTTGAACTGGTGAACTTCATGATGGGGTGATTGCCTGGGTGCCCACAGAGAGGGCTCCGAGTGCCGCCTCTGGCACCAGTGCCATAGGTTCGCCACCACTGCACTAGATGCTTAACTATTTAACCCCTTAGTGACTGCCCGTACGGGTTTCTACATCTGTCACTAAGGGTTTAATGTACCCTACCAGGGGCAGGCTATGTCTGGGGGTTGTTCACATTATTCTGAATGCAATGTAGCATAAAATTCTTAGAGATATAGGAAGCACAGGGGATAAATACTGTAGATTGTAGGGGGCATTTATATTGTGAGTCAATTAGGTCTTGTATATATATATATATAATACCGTATATAAGTTGGCATGAGCTGCAATAAATGGACAAATGGAAAAGCAATGTATTTATTACAGAAAGGCTATAGCGTAGAGTCCACTATGGATCTATAATATGAACAGCGCTCTGTATAAGGTATGAGAATACCTGCAAATACAGAATTCAGTGCTGTATCTATGATGGCAAAATCCTTTGTATTCTACTGTATATAATGGCCAGGAAATATTATACATTGTTTAGAGATATACAGGCAGTCCACGGTTACATACAAGATAGGTTCTGTACGTTTGTTCTTAAAGGGATATTCCCATTTCAGCAAATAAATGTTATTGTTTAAATAATGAAAAGTTATACAGTTTTCCAATATACTTCCTGTATCAATTCCTCACAGATCTCTGCTTGCTGTGATTCTATAGAAAGCTTCAATGTTTACTTGCAGTGGATAGAAATCTGTCCATGGTCACACAGGTGCACGACTCGTTATATATCACACAGCTCTGATTACTCTCTGTGATATAACGAGCCCTGCATCTGTGTGACCATGGTCAGGTTTCCGTCCACTGGCAGTAAACATAGAAGCTTTCTATAGCAGGACAGCAAGCAGAGATCTAGAAAACTGTGAGGAATTGATACAGGAAGTATATTGGGAAATTGTATAATTTTTCATCATGCAAACAATAACATTAATTTGCAGAAATGAGAATACCCCTTTAAGTTAAATTTGTATGTAAGTCGGAACTGTATATTTTATAATTGTAGCTCCAGACAAATTTTTTTTGGTCTCTGTGACAATTGGATTTAAAAAATGTTGGATTGTCATAAGAACCAGGATTTACAATAAATCTTCATTACAGACACCGGTGATAACTGTTACAGCTGATCATTGTAGCCTAGGACTAAAGTACAGTAAGTTACCAATTACCAGAGGTCTGTTTGTAAATAGGGGTCGTCTGTAAGTCGTGTGTTCTTAAGTAGGGGACCGCCTGTTTATCTTTTGTTATAGTTGGGTTGACAATAATACATAAATATATTTAACTGATTCTTGGTCTTATCATGGGCGTTATGTCAGTAATAGAAGTAGAGTAAGTGTCTCCTCTATGTAATACAGGCCATTAAGGACATTTGTTAAGGTGATAAGTTGTAATGTTAAAGGCACTTACCCAGAATTTTGACTGTTTGTCTGTGGCATTTTTCTCGGTTCACCACATTAGGACCGCGGAGAGTGTTTTTGCTTTTCCACAACTTCTTCCCAATAAAACCATAGAGAACAGTCAGGCATAGCATGGGGAAGAAAAAATAGACAGTTGTCACCCACATCATGATCTTGAGGAGGCCAGATTTCTTGGCATACTCTGTATATTCGCACTCGCTGATGATTTCAGAGAAACCGGTGTAGTTGTAAATTTGCACATCAACCAGGTTATAAAAAGGAGCGGCAGACATCAGTGCAATGACCCAAAGAAGAACAATGACCATCTTCACCCTTCTCTTGGTAATGAAGACTTTGGCTTTAAGAGGGAAACATATAGCTAGATATCTCTCAATGCTCAGCGCTGTGATATGCAGAATGGTGGAGTACGTACAACCTTCACTGATGAGGAATAAAAATTTGCAAAGAAATCCCCCAAAAATCCAAGGCCTCCAAAGACGGTACAAGTCAAAGGGCAAGCATAGGAGAATGATCAGGTCGGACATGGCCATGCTGGATAAGTAGAAGTTTGTGGTTGTGTTCATTTCTTTGTATCTTTTGATTATAAGGATAGTAATAGTGTTCCCAATGAGGCCAGCAACCATTATGACGAGACAGATTATAGTCAGTGGGATCAGTGTTTGGAGAGTAAAAACGGAGCATAGCGTTTCCATGGATGGAAGACCACCATTACTACTGTTGCCAATAAATTCATCATCTACATGGTCACTTGAGAAATTGCTTTGCATTATTAAAAATCAAGAGAAAATCACTAAATCACGCGACAACCCTCTTCACTTAAGAAGCCAATAATGCTCCTCAAAACTGTTAAATAAGCCAAAAAAAAGTTACATGGAAAGGTCTAAATGTGCAAACCCATAGACCTCATTACGGAACATCTGTAAACTTGTGCCGAAAGTTTAGTCCTTCTTTGGTTTTCCAGTGTCGTCTTTAGTGACACTGAACAGTTACAAAACAGATTTGATGATTCAAGCCGTAGTAGAGGCTAAATCTTCTGAGCTTCTGGGAGACAGACCTGAAATGAACACTTACCCAAATAAAAAATCGGTTTATCTAGAAGGAGATTTACATTCACATCATCCGGGCAGGTTGCAGGATACAGGTATTCAGCATCTGTGAATAACAGGTCTTCTACAGCACTCGCAGCTGGCAGGAGATGGGTTAAGGAATAACTGCTATGTTGAATCCTCTGCACATCAGCTTTATGCAACTTAAGGCTTGTGCTTAGAGAAGCAGTAATGTCTCCACCCCAAAGCTCTATCACTTCTTTGTAGAATACACCTCCCCATTTCATTCATTGCTCCAAATCTGGAGTCTGGTGTTGCATTGTGTTCATCATCATCAGTGATAGCATGTTAGACTAGCAATAGCATAAAAGAGCATCATGAGTCCTAACATGTGGTATTGTTACAGCTTCAATAAAACACAACAATTAAATTATGTGGACAAAATCTAAAAAAAAATTGGATGCATGAAAAATATTTTTATTTGTCACAGCCAGAGACTTATACCAGATAAATCCATTATATTTATTTCAACAGACTGGACTTTATTCGTCTTCCAAATCAAACCTTCAGGGCGCTATGCGTTTTTTGACGCGTTTTTGATGCATTCCACAGCCTTCATCACATGCTAAGGTTACATTGCGATTCCACTGCATCTGCTAAAACGCAATGTAACCTCAGCAGGTGATCAAGGCTGAAGACTATGGAATGCGTCAAAAATGCATCAAAAAAATGTGACGCAATGCATTATGTGAAAGTGCCCGGAGGATGCGTCCACACATTCAGTTTTTCAGATGCCGTTTTTTGATTTCTTAACCTGGAGTGGAGTGAAAAAAGGAAAAGGAGCAGCATCTCCCAATTATAAATTCTCACCCATTATGATCTACACCTGCTTTTAGCTTCACAAATCGCATCTGAAAAAGTGAACATGTGGATGCACCCTTAGATTAATCAAACACCACACCCCAGGCCACAACTGGCTCCTAAATTAAGCACACCCCAATTCAGAACTGGCTCCTTAATTAATCACACCCCAGACTTGAATCCTTAACCCCTTCACGCTCCGCGGCGGATATATCCGCCACGGAGCGCAGTGACTTAGAGCTCAGTGGCGGATATATCCGCCACGGCGCTTATGCCGGCTCGGCTCTGGATCAGAGCCGAACCGGCATCGGGAAACACGGGGTGCCGGCTGTAACTAATAGCCGGCACCCCAGTGTAACACCCGCGATCGGAGTTGTCTCCGATCGCGGGTGCTTAACCCTTTAGATGCCGCGGTCAGCGCGACCGCGGCATCTAACAAGTATCTGGGGGGTCTTTCCCCCACGATCGCCCCCCCCGAACCGTTTTCGGGGGGCGCCGATCGTTGCTATAGTAACTCTGGGGTCCGATCTGGACCCCAGAGTTACTAGCAAGAATTGCCAGTAAGATGGCGTCTGTGACGTCATCTTACTGGCAAAGTGCCAGCCTATGCAAGTGCATAGGCTGACACTGATAATACTCTGCAATACATGAGTATTGCAGAATATTATCATGAAGAAGCAATCAGATGATTGCTTGTTCATATCCCATGGTATAAAAGTGAAAAAGTAAAAAAAAAAGTTATTCAATAAAAAAATAAAGTCATAAATCACTAAAAATGCCCCAAACCCCCAAAACATATAAAGAGACATATAACTCAAAAAAAGTCTAAATCATAACACAAACCCCACATATATAGTATCACCGCGTCCGTAACAACCCGTAGAATAAAAGTAAATCATTATTGAACCCCCACGATAAACGCCGTAAAAAAAAACTGTTATAAACCCTCCAAAAATTATGATTTTTACCTTTTCAATCCCACAAAAAATGCTATAAAATGCGACCAAAAAAACATATGTACTCAGACATGATACTGGTGCAAAGTACAACATGTCCCGCAAAAAACAAGCCATCAACCAGCTCCGTAGCCAAAAACGTAACAAAGTTATGCCACTTGGAAGATGGCAATACAAAAATTATAGATTTTTCCCCACATTAGGGTTTTGTTTGACAAATTTAGTAAAACGTAAGAAAATATATTCATGTCTGGTATCCCCGTAATCGTATCAACCCATAGAATAAAGCTAACATGATTATTAGTCTATACGGTGAACACCAAAAAAAAAAAAGTCAAAAATCCAGTACAGAATTGATGCTTTTCTACTCCTGCCCTCAAAAAAAGTTCCTAAATTTTCAACAATAGGTGATACCAACTCCAAAATGCTAACAATGGAAAAAGCATCTCATCCCGCAAAAAAAATGCCGTCACATGGCCCCAATAACGAAAAAGCGAAAATTTTATAGCCTTCAAAAGGGGCCAATGAGGAAACTAAAATCCTGGCAGCTGCAGCGCCCTCCTTCCCTTCTGCGCCTTGCTGTGCGCCCATAAAACAAGTCACAGCCACATGTGGGGGGTCTTTGTACTCAGGAGAAATTGCAGAACAAATTGTATGGTGGGTTTTCTCTTTTTATATTTTGGAAATGTGTAAATTTTAGTGCTAAATGAACGTATAAGGGAACAGTATGACCATTCTAAATTTCACCTCCATTTTGATTCAATTACTATGAAGATCTCAAGGGGTTAACAATCTTCGTAAAAGCTGTTTCTGATAGCTTGAGGGGTGCAGATTTGAAAATGGGTAGATTATATAGGGGGTTTTGATGCTAAATATGTAAAATTTCATTCAAAACTGTATTTATCCCCAAAATAGTCAATTCTGAAAATCCGGAAAATCGCTATTCTATTTGTAAGCCGCGTGACATCAAAATAAATTATCCAGACATTTCAGAAATTATGAAAATGTAAAGTAGACAAATGGGAAATGTTATTCAGCAACTTATTTAGGTGGTAAATCTATCTGCCTGAAAACGCAATGATTTAGAATTTCGAAAATGGCAAATTTTTCAAAAAATTTATCATATTTTCTTTTTTTTGTAAATAAACGCAAAACTTATCAGCCAAAATTTACCACTAAAATGAAGTACAACATGTGGGGAAAAAATAATCTCAGAATCGTTTTGATAAGTAACAGTGTTCAAAAGTTATAACCATATAAAGCGAAGCAAGTCAGAATCCAAAAAATCGGGCTGAGCCTTAAGCTGTAAAATGGCTGCGTCCTTAAGGGGTTAAAGGCAATCAAACACTTAAAAAACAAAGAAAGGTTAGAAATACTCACCTCCTCTCCATCTTGATCCCGGAGCTGTCCGTCGCTAGTCTTGACACGCCAGCATCGCTTAGAAAAGACTCTTTTTAGCCTTTTTTTAAGTGGTTAATTTATTTTAATGAATCACACCCCAGTCCAGACCCAGTCAGTTTTTCAGATGCAGTTTTTGATGCCCAAATCGGGAATGGATTAAAAGTAGGAGGAGGAGCAGCACCACTCAATTATTTGTCGCAACTCATTATGATCCACACCTGCTTTTGACTTCAAATACTGCATCTGAAAAACTGAACGTGTGGCTGCACCCTGAATGGATAACCTTCTAGTACAGAATAGGCTGCTAAAATGAATCACACCCTGTCCTGACCAGGCTTTCTAAATTATTCAAAATCTGGTTCTGATCAGGTAAAATTCGCCCCAAGATCAAACCCAAATTAAAATTTTTAATCCAGATTAGATCCCTAAATTGATTAAGAATTTAGAAGCACAATAAATAAAGTCACCATGAAACCATAAGAAAACATGATAGATCTTGCAGGACAGGACAAAAACTTCAACCACAATGTAAACTCAGCCTTGGTCATTGATAGTATCCATGATACCTTAGAATGGATCTTTAGAATGTTTTACCAAAATTTAGCATCTGAGGGACCCCAATTAATCAGGGCAATGAAGAGACCATAATCCTCTGCATTAATTGTCTAGGCAAAGTCATAGAATCCACCTTCACGTTATATTCTGTCTAAATCAGGGGTGCACAACCTTTATCAGTAGACGGACGGCATTGTCATACCGCTCAACTTCAAGGGGCCGCTCTAGTAACCTGCACCCTACATGCATCCCAGAACAGACTATAATAATACTGGAGACCCCTCAGCAGTCTCATATTACAGGAGGCCCCAGAGCAAACTAAAAATATTGTATACCAAGAGCAGATATTAATCCTGTAGTCCTCCAGAGAAGACAATAATACCAGTGACTCCAGAGCACACAATATTCATACTGGAGAACCCCAGAGCAAACACAAAGTATTATAAATACCCACCTCTTTTGGGTCCTCTTCTCATCCCTGCGACGTACAGCAACTTCTTCTTTGCTCCAGGCGCCGCAATACTGTGTCCCAATGCTTTTTGTATGTGCAGGTGTCAGGAGCCAGAGCAGAGACGCACCTATTGGAGCAGGAGAGGACCCGGTACAGAACATCTGACAAGTACTCAGTGCTCTCAGGTCCTGCTCCAGCCGCTGCTTCACACTGGGTCCTGATGCCAGTACACACAACAAGCGTCGGGGTACCGCATAGCAGTACCTGGAACATAGAGCTTCAGAACAGAAAGCATAGAAGGAGAGGACCCAGGAGTGGCGATTATGTGTCCAGCTATTACACCAAAGTGTCATTCATTGGACTCTGCCGTAGGGTGCGGTTGCAACTCAAGGCTCTGTGGGCTACAGGTTGTGATTCCCTGATCTAAGTGAACCGGTTTAATCTAGATCACAGCTTTTATTGTGAGACATAACGTATATATTGGGAGATATTTCTGACCACATAGTATGCACTTGCATCAATATTTTTTATCTATAATGGTGACTATAAAGGCCACTGTATTACTGTCCCACCAGCTGATATAAAAAATCAATGGTCTGATTTGGATTCACAAATCCTTTTAGATCTCTGGAGATTTGCTCTGATTGGTTGTCATGGGCAACTGGAACAGTTCTGCTTTCAAGCATTTCTGATAAATCAGTGGGGCACATTCACTAAGGGTTCGCGGACCTCATTTCTGTCGGAATTTCCGACTATTTACGTTTTGTGCCGCATTAAACAGGGGTTTTTGGCACAAGCGATCAGATTTTGGAGCAATCGCGCCGACTTTCATGCGACACAAATCGGGGGCGTGGTGGTCAGAGAACCCGACTGAAGGTGAACTCCAGCTGAGCGGGGAAGCGACACATCGGGCACACAACCTTTTTTAATCGTGGAAGACTTCATCCTCGTCAGACAACCACCTCGGGGATCGCGCAGGGACCGGGTAAGTAAGGCCGGCGCCACACAGGGCGCTTTGTCTGCGCCCAATGTGGCCCAATGTGTTCCAATTTGTTCAACATCCTTCTCCATGGAGGCCGAAACATGTCTAGGTATAAAGCTGACACTCCTGTAGGGATATAGTAACTATTGGAGATAATATTCCATTGGGAATAACAGCCAACCAGGCGTGTTATGTGAATATAATGTAAATTTTATAGGAATGTAAATGCAGCATTAGTTACTGACATCTGCTTCTATTTAGATTGTTGTGAGTACACAATTAAATTTAGCAATGCCATTGAGTTTCTGTTAGTCCCAAGGGTTCATTGATAGTCTTGGAGAGATGGGAACATACTTTGTTCCTCATATTCCCTCAGAATTGTTTATCAACAACATCAGAGAGTCTGTGAAAAACACAGGAACCACAAACCCGTACAAGGCTAGATGAGTTAATAGTCATGTCCACCTGCATTGTCAATGAACTGCAACCGATCACAACTCAAAATGTCCTATCATTTGGTTTTTAGACCTCTTATGCAGACTGTGATAAATGTGGCCAGGGGGAGGGGGGCCTTATACTACTAAAATTCCTCACCCCCTCCCAGCCTCAGCATAATGAGCTAGTTGGAGCTAGCTAGTGTTATCACACAGCAGGTGTCCGAGCTTCGAGCCTCTGCAGCCAAATTGTCTCCACGCATCTCCCCCCCTATTTTCAAACTGGACACAAAGAGCCATAAAAACTCTTAAACCAATACATTGAATAGGGACAGTTATAGCGTTATGGTCCATCTCAGCCCAAGGGCAACTACATTTTTGGAATGTTATCTTCAGGAGATCGCAGTGGTCCAATTCCTGGGGCTTTAGCACCCTTGGGTCCAGAGATATAAATATCTCTGGGTAGGCCCATAAAAAATAGGTCAGATGTGGTATTAATGTGATCCAGGGATTCACCCTGATTCAATGATACCAGAACCATGACCCTACAACACCCCCTTGAGAAGCTATGATTTCTCCAGGGTTCAGGATGTAATACCAGGAAGAAGGGACCCATGACCCCTCCTGTTGGGTGGTCAGAGGTGTGTTTGCACCCAGTGGCATAACTTGAAGCTGATGGGCTCCAGTGCAAAGTCTGTGCCAGGCCCCCCGACTATGAAGTAGGGTTTTAAGTAATGGTCTTCTCATATGGGAAAGTGACACCTTATGGGCCCCCTAAACCTCCTGGGCCTGGTTGCGATAGCACCCCCTCAAGTTACGCCCCTGTCTGCACCTGATATAATCAGGCACCTCTAAGGCCACATCGTCTTTCACCTGGGGGAAACCTTACCATCACCAAACGCAGGGAGGATCAGAACTAGTGCGTTTTGGGAGTGTCTATAAAAGGATAACTAAGTGACCTTGCTTTCAGGGGTCCGAAACGTCATGGTTTCATTCACACAGACCGATGTTATTTGTCTCCGTGGTAACAGACTACACAAACCCTCTGTAGATTCTGCAACCCCAATGCAGCCAGTCATCAACATGCCAGATGAAAGAGAAGCAGTACATTAGTAGACTTAGGACTACTCAACTTTAGTGCTCATGTCACACAATTTCAGTACAAACAAGGTGGGAATGTCCAGCCATCATACCGCTCAGAAAGGAGACCGGATCTCTGTCCTAGATATGAATGTGCTTTGGTATGAAATGTGTATATTAACCTATCAACAAAAGAGCTTGTAAGATGCTGCAGAAGCTGGTAAGAGTGCATCATTATCCACAGTGAAATAAGTATTGTATTGACATGGGCTGATAGGCCCCTCTGCCAGGTAGATGCCATTACTCCAAAAGAAACATAAAAAGCCAAATTAATATTTGCAAATGCATACAGGAACAAGAAAAAAAAACATAAATGGAACGTGTCCCCTCAGAACCATAAAATAAACCAGGAAAAATACTAGGACCATAGATGACTGTAGTTTTGTTTGCACGGTTGCTTTGTGTCTGTATGTTGCAAAAAAAAAAAAAAAAAAAAACATTCAGGCAAAAAAATAAACTTTTATTGACCTTTTTTTCCCATAGATCTAGTCACATATGTGGATCTATTAAAAAAAAAAAAAAAAAAAAAGAATCATCAATAAAAGTCTTTCTTTGCCTGACGCTTTAACATACAGAAGAAACAATAAACATTTACTAGTAACTTTTAAAAACCAGTTCTTTCTGCATAATAATATAAAACACATAAACAGTAAAAAATTGGAGCAGTCTTACCAGGTCGGGTTTCGGGCTTCAGGATAGATATCCTTGTAAGAGACCTAAGGGGGGAATTAGTATGCACTGTCCCTACATGCTACGTAGTCTCTATAGCCCCAAATGCTCCCGTCCTGACAAGGACAGTACCCACGTCGTCCCTAGACCAGTGTACTGTTTTGCCTTAAAGGTACATCCAAAAAAGTGCTCCCCATCCCTCCCTTCCCTACGCGTTTCATCACCATTCACAGTGAATCATCAGGGGGCTAGTGAGGACTGAAAAAGATTCCAGGAGTGGGAGAAAATAAAAGTAAATCTGGGGGGCCTAGGAATCCTGGATATAGGTTACACACAGGCCTTCCATGGTGATTCCCCAGAGAGGTCGGGTCCACCTTTTTCTAGTGGTATACCTTGGCTAGTGAGCATTAGCCTATTGTGGGCACTTCCTTTATATACAATAAGCCCCCCCACTGCATAAGCTCATAAGGTGGTGATCAATTACCTACGTGTGACTATCACCATGCTTCCGGACGCCATCGGAAGTAACCCGGTTCAATCCGCAGGGTGTATTTGGAGAAGCGCGCCATTTTTCATGTGTTGCGCGTCATCCACCTCTGCGGAACCGGAACCTCATACCTTATTGCCCCATAGCAAGATAGATATATCGGCGGCACACATGCGCAGAAAGATGGGTAAACGTGCGTTTACCGCAGGGCCCCCTAAGACGCATAGTATGAGGTTCCGGTTCAGCAGAGGTGGATGACCTGCGACACATGGAAAATGGCCAAGGTATACCAATAGATAAAGGTGGACCCGACCTCTCTGGGGAATCACCATGCAAGGCCTGTGTGTAACCTACATCCAGGATTCCTAGGCCCCCCAGAGATTTACTATTATTTTCTCCCCCTCCTGGAATCTTTTTCAGTCCTCACTAGCCCCCTGATGATTCACCGTGAATGGTGATGAAACACATAAGGAAGGGATGTACCTTTAGGGCAAAACAGTACACTGGTCTAGGGACGACGTGGGTACTGTCCTCGTCAGGACATTTGGGGCAATAAGGACTACGTAGCATGTAGGAAGAGTGCATACTAATTCCCCTCTTAGGTCTCTTACAAGGATATCTATCCTGAAGCCCGACACCCGACCTGGTAAGACTGCTCCAATTTTTTACTGTTTATGTATTTTATATTATTATGCAGAAATAAGTAGTTTTTAAAAGTTACTAGTAAAAGCTAAGTTTTAGTGGCTAGTTCTATGCTTTTGTTTTCCTGTAGCCAGGACATAATTTGTGCATAGTGCCAGAGGGATTTGGCTATTTTGTGATACAGAAGAAACACAGCAACCATGCATACACAATTATAAGTTATTATTCCTAGTTTATTCTGTGGTTCTGAGGTGACAGGTTTCCTTAAATTTTTGGAGATATAACGTGTGGGTTGACATAACTAAAATTGAACTGTTTATCCTATAATGACAATCGTTAAGTTTGAAGGAAACGGAGAAGATTGCAAGCCTGAAAACACCATCTCAACCAGGGCTGGATTATAATGAGGGCTCCTGGGGTGCTCGCCAGGGGCCCCCACCAGTTTTGCACAGTCAGGAACCCAGCTTCGCTTACGTACAGACCGCCCAAATCGCGCACAAAAATTATCAATGGCATCTGTGTCTTTCAGGCGCCACTGATCACATAAAATAACTTAATTATTATGTTCTATTATTATGCCCGGAGGCTCGATGCGCCTCGCAGCAATCTGCACATTCGCACCCTCTTTGCGGTTACTTGTCCGAGCTAACAGAACAAGTGCAAGGGTGTAGGGCTCACCGCACATGTGCAAGGTGTGCTGTGTGGTTAGGAGCAGGAAGGTTGTGGGAGGGGAAGAGATAGAATATTAACGAGTGGGGGCCCAGCGAAGCGTTATGCTAATTGACAAGCGAACGTTAGATTTGAAAAGAGCCATCACCCCGGGACTAAGTCTTGTTGGAAGGGAAAGGTAAGCTTTATCAGGGGATAATTACATGAACGGAGGGGGAGCAGAGTTGTGAGTCTAACAGTTAGGTAATGTACTATGCGGTGCCTACTGGGACCGGTCACCAGTGAAATTCTGCCTTCTGGTGACAGGTTCCCTTTAAAGGAAACCTACAATCACCGATCTACCTTATAAGGTAGATCCCATGGCAGGTTCCTTTAGTCTCCTCGAGTCCTTTACTTTTGGTGTTGAAACTTTTACTATAGCAGAACGTTGTAAAAATTTGATATACGATGACAGGTTACAAAATTTGGGATTATTCAGTTTAGAAAAAAAGACAGCTTAGGGGGGACCTCATTACAATGTACAAATACCTAAATGGGCAGTACAAGGATCTCTCCAAAGATCTTTTTATACCTAGGCCTGTGACCAGGACAAGGGGGCATCCTCTACGCCTAGAGGAGAGGCGATTCTACCATCAACATAGACAGGGGGCATCCTCTACACCAGGGGTCCCCAAACTTTTTACATAGGGGGCCGTTCACTGTCCCCCTCAGACCGTTGGAGGGCCGGACTAAAGTCTAAAAATAAATAGCGGTATTGCCCCTCATAATTAATTATTTCCTATTCTACTCCTCATAATTAATTATTTCCTATGCTGCCCCTCATAATTAATTATTTACCAAGCTGCCCCTTATAATTATTTCCTATTCTACCCCTCATAATTAATTATTTACTAAGCTGCCCCTTATAATTAATTATTTCCTATGCTGCCCTCATAACCAATTATTTCCTATGCTGCCCCTCATAATTAATTATTTACTAAGCTGCCCCTTATAATTAATTATTTCCTATGCTGCCCTCATAATTAATTATTTACTAAGCTGCCCCTTATAATTAATTATTTCCTATGCTGCCCTCATAACCAATTATTTCCTATGCTGCCCCTTATAATTAATTATTTCCTATGCTGTCCCTTATAATTAATTATTTCCTATACTGCCCCTCATAATTAATTATTTCCTATTCTGCCCCTCATAATTAATTATTTCCTAAGCTGCCGCTCACCATTAATTATTTCCCATACTGCCCCTCATAACTAACTATTGGCCCCCAGTCGCAACAATCTTTTTACTGCCCTTTTTAATAAAAAAATAAAAACCCTGTACTCACCTAAGTCTTCTATCTTCTTGGCACGTCCGGGCAGGAAGGGGTGCGCGGCCGCGCAGCCTAGTTCATGGAGCGATGTGCGCCGGGGTTGTATTCCGGCCACATCGCTTCAGTAATAGTGCTCGAGCGGCCGTTTCCGGCCGCACCGAGCACTATACAGTGACGGGCAGGAGCTTCCAAGTGTCAGGGGCCGGATCGAGACGGGCAGTAGTTTGGGGAACCCTGCTCTACACCTAGAAGAGAGGCGATTTTACCATCTGCCGCAGGAGGTTGTTATGGCGGACTCTATGTACATGTTCAAGAGAGGCCTGGATGCCTTTCTGGAGAGAAAAAAAAATCACAGTTTATAAAAACATTTGTTTAATTCCTATAGGTTGTACTTGTGGTTGGATTTGCGTCTTTTTCCGGCCTTATATACTGTGATATTTGTAAATTTTCTTTAGAGAATACTTGTGCATGGAGTAGCAGTACTGTGGGATGGGAACAATGGCTACTCCACACCCAAGTAGCCTCTTTTGCTCCCTCCTACCAGCTTCTCTTTAGTGCACAGCTTGCTGTGGTTACTGTGAGGCCGGAGTTCTGTGCATGCGCAATAGCTCTGGTTTTGCAGACAACTTCAGGCAGCTACAGAGACGAGGTGCATTGGACATGGAGAAACAGGACGCTAGTGGCACATGTGAAAACACCTTCAGGCTTGTTAGTTCTTCCTTCTCTGCACTTATTACCTGTATTCCACCTGTTTGATTATGTAGACATGTGTCTTATATACAGGTGCAGACTCCAACCTCTCCATGAAGCTGGGATGGGCTATAGAACAACAGTCATGCAGCTTGTTGCGGAGGCAACTACTGTTGGCGAAATTATTCGAAAATGTAAAAACAGAAGACGACTTTCACTCTTCCTCTATCTGGGGCTCCATGTAAGATCTTGTGGGGTAGGAATGATTCTCCGAATGATCAGGAAGTAGCCCAGAACTACACGGCAGGACACACCACATGTTCAGGCCTGTTTCCCATTGACCGTCAGATGAAACCAAAATAGAACTTTTTGTTATCAACTGCACTCTCCGTGTTTGGAGGAAGAAGTCCAACCCCAAGAACATTGTGTCAACCATGAAGCATGGGGGGAGGGGGAGGCGGAAAGGGATAGGACGACTTGACTGTTTTGCAGGGAATATGGAGGGGCCATGTATCACTTCAGTAAGAGCTGGTCTTTGTAGGCAAGAAACGTTACAAATTGAGAGTGTATCATATACATATTTACCCCACTGTGTACGAATAGGAGGTGTATTTTCATTCTGAACAAAATCTAAAAAAAAAACTAATATGACAAATAAATAAGAACCAATACACAAGAGGAAGAATTATACAACTTTTATTTTCCACGGATTTTATAGAATTTTGCTACATTGTTTATGTATATTTCTATGCGATTATACAGGTCTTCCTTTTTATGAAGTCCAACATTATACAATTTATAGTGATATGTCTGGTAGTGTACCTCTAACATTTTAAAAAGTTTAGCATGTTTTTTTTTTCTCTTTTTTTTTGGAATGTACATCGTATGAGGTAAAATTAAGGTTAGATTAAAAATTGTTTTGCTTTTTTTTTTTGTCCTTAAATCTCCACTGAAACTCAGTGGCAGATACACTATTAAATGACATTTACTATCAAAAATAGGAATTCATCTTGAATTTTGCTATGAAAAAAAACAAGTCACCGTAGATCATCTCCGAGTGACCCCAATTTTTTCGACATTCAACCGTGTGGAAATATCTGGGCAATTACACACAACCTCATTTATACATGGCACATACAGAAGGCTCTAGAAAAAAATATATTTATATATCATTTCCTTTGAGAACATATTAACTGATACATAAAAAAAAGTGACAAAGGAGGAGAAAATAACAAAGGTAAAGACACGTCACGAGTCATAGGACGGAGCATTATTACCACTAGAGGACTGAAGGTCTAACATTCGCTGTAACAAAAACCAAATAAAGATCTACAAACACATTATTTGACACAGAAACAATTACAATACATGCCCATTACTACTGCAGAAACAGATCTGGTAGCACAAATTAGCCGCTAATTTATCAGAGAGAATTGTTTATTGTCATTAAAATGCTAATCAAACCCCCCCCCCCAAACAAAAAAAAATTAATAAAACAATAGTGATTCACTACCTCCTGACATAGCGCATAATAAATAAATAGGATGGATGAAGGAACGTGTGTGAGCGGTAAGGTTCAGGTTATATAAGCTTCATTCTGGTCATTAGAGAACTTACAGACGCAAGCTCACAGAACAGGACGAAAGCGCAAAGTGCTTCTATGCAACACTGACCACATGCAGAGAACTATTTGGTACAAATTCAGGACAGACGGAACATTAGACATTACTTTTTTTTTTTTTTTTCCTCCAAGAAATAAAGCAGCTTAAAAAAAGTTTTTTGTTTTTTTTTCTGGTGCAAATTACAACATGTTGCCTTAAAGTTTTGGTGAGAGAGGTAACAACAAGGGTAGAAAGAAGACAGTAAATGGCTGGAGACGGAGCACTCATGAGAAGAGGGCAGATATCAGACTAGTGCTAGCCCATCAACCTATATATACTAGTAAGCTAAAAGTGCCGACATACCTGAATTTCAGAAGAGCCATCTCAAGTGTTGACCGATTAGCCCTCCTTAAAATGCCATAGGGTCCCAGGCAAAAGGTCAAAGGGACAGAAGCAAATGTGGTTGGATCTTTCTGCTGGTTAGATATAGAGGATATCTTTTAGGCTTTCCATCTGTTTAGTCTATAGGGATGTTGTTGGTTGTCTCTTTCTCCGGAGAAGAAAAACGTTAGCACCAGCTTAATAGACAACCGGCCACAGACATCTCTGAGAACGGCACAAATGCTATATATATGCTAAGGTCAAGGTGCTTCAAGTGAGGGACTCAATAAAGTGTAGCTCTATAAGCTCTTCTAGCCCAAACTTTTAGAAAAGTTGAAACGACTTGGGAAAAAATATAAGAAATCAACCCTGCGTGATACTACTTGGGCCTTCATCAGTCATTGGGACATGGAAAGAAGCTAAAACCCCCGAAACCAAAAACTAATAGATTAAAAAAAAAAAGAAGTCCAAGTAAAATTTACACCGGACAAAGCATAATACCGCATGATACACGTTGACATCTGCATCAGAGGATGGTATGTTGCCGAGTGGGTGATGGAAACGAGTCAATCTGGTCTATCAGTACCATCATATGACAGATCGGCCTCTGGTATAATGTCTTCGATACAAAAGCAGATGTGAACAGAACCTTAGCGGTGTATGATATGTACACATCAATAACTGTAGCCTTGAGTTCATGGATTTAACATATGACCTGCATTTCACATATTCATTATGTATTATTTCATTTCCCATCTCCAGACGACCGATGAAGGCTCAAAAATGGCCAAATCTTGCCGACTAGAAGCCCTTTATTACCTGGTGTGAACCATATTCTCATCTCAGGTAAGTTGAGGTCTTCCACCATTGAATAGAAGCTCTTTAAAGTGTTTTGTGCATGTTATAAACAGTACTAGAATGTGGCTGGTTAACACCGCTTACCCCTTTATACCTGGTATACCTCACATCTGTTCTATGGATAGCGTAGGAGATGTCTTGCGGCCGGGGAAATCACAGTACTAGTGCTCAGTAATACATATATATATATCAGCCTCTGTAATATCCTCTCTGATATCTTTCAGCTATACATAATGTCACCACCGTGGACACGACTATCCTATTCCTCACAACTATTAAGGCATCAGCCTGCCACAAGAGGACGCTCTCTCATTCTGATCAGCAGAAATTGTCCTTCCGTGCACGTTGTGTCCAGACAAAGAAGCTTCATCCACTTTAGATAAAGGCGTTGTGCCTTGCACTATAAGCAAGCCAATAGAAACCTGCTCAGCCTCAGGACAATGCCGATCACATCTCTGCAAAGCTTAAGTCTCTTTAGGTAAATGAAATCAGTTGTGCCATCTGTATTATCTGCAATAAATATCATCTTCTTTCACTGTCCTATATTATCAACATACTATTCTAGAGATTCCAGTTGTATTTACTGCCTGAGTTGAGACAAATGACTGTATTCAGGTAAATACCCTGCTACCGCCATTGAGGGCACCGCACCGGGCAGCAAAGAGGGTAGATTTAAGACACAGAGGAGGTAGAAGTACAACGAGAAGAACACCCCCACTTTTTAACAATGTATTTTTGCAGCACTTAAGGTGACCCTTAAATAAATCATCCTTGCGCAGGGTGATGAGGAAGTGAGGAGCGTTGGATGTGTGTAAACATCACACCAGATGGCAGAAGTGTCGAGGTCTGTCTGGCTTGTGCCTTCGTCACCCAGGACCATACAATGGTACAAGCTTTGTGGCTGACAGAAGTGACAACATGACATGCTACAGTAGTCCTGATGCAGTACTACATGCCACCATGTTTTTCTTTAAAAGCAAGATAATTTTGGAAAACAAAATGTATGTTTCTCTTTTAGAAGATGTAAAGTAAAAAAAAAAAAGAAAGTATAGGGATCAGGATAAAGCTAAATGGGTCCCTTCACTTTATGACAAAGTATTGGATAATGAAGGCAATCAGGATGGAGAACGTAGCGAAGAGCACGAGGATGACGGCAGCGCACTGCTCGTCACTCAGCGTCCTTGTTGTCCTTGTAGGTTCGGCAATGTCTTTGCTGGTGTTGCTCTGTGATTCGTTCTTCTGTGAGATGAAGAGGACTGTGGCACTGTAAGGACCAGTCAAATCCTGAGGTCCGGCAGCGTCCTGGCACTGGCGAATGGCACATACGCGAAATCGATATTCACAGTTCAAATGGAGGGCAGAGTATCGGTGCGATGTATTGGGTCCCTTATATGCCTGGAAGAGAAAAGGTCTTCTTTAATTACCAGATAAAAACATTTGGAGGTAACAGTCAATCAGGTTATCTTCATTAATATCAGATTGTTAATATCCATTAATATAATTGGACTCATTGGCGAGTCGCATACAAGTTTACAAACACATTGGAGCCATGGAAAGGAACCATTTATGGATGAGGGCAATGCTTTTTAATAATGTTTTTTATGAAGTATTTACTATAGGTGGGTTATGTTAAATGTCAGGTTTCTGAACTTTCTGGTTCAGTAGTGAAACCCTTATAGAACTTTCGGGGGTCGGGTTCGGCCGGACACAAACCTGAACGCTCTGCTCATCCCCAATTCTGACAAAAATAGTAACATTCAGAAACGTATTCTAAATTCAGTCTTTCTAGCTGTATGGACTGAACTCGGCACTGGTGTTAGAGATGTATTCACTAAATATAGCTAAGCCCCTCCTCCCTGCATAACCGCTGTAGTATTCAAACAGAAGCTGCTACCAACCACACACCCAAAGATTACACAGCTATCCAGGGGCATTACCTAACCCCACCTATAGCTTTGTATGGTAGCTTTTTTATGCTAGCAGCATATGCCCCCTTGTTTTTATTTCAGTCTCTCATTTTTTTTTTTTAAATTACTGACTGGACACTTGTAAATTTTCTGCTTCCGTAGACTTCATGTCCTCAATAAACTGGTTAGCTGAGCACATATTAATAGGATTAGTCGTGCAGGAAGTCTTATTTGTTAATTTAATACAGTCCTGTTTACTTAGCTAAATTAATATACTTTGCACAGTTATATTTTTAAGAATGTAATTCAATAACATGAAAAATCTATATTTGCCTTCAACAGCTTTTTCTTTCTTCTATCTGACTTAAAGTCTGGTAATGAATTAAAAACCAATTACAATGGGAAATAAATGTGCAACCAACACAAGGATGAAAAAATTGCAGCAAAACAATGATGATGTTTTCTACAAAAAAAACCTTGTAATAAAAGTGGAATAAATGCATCAGCATTGATCTCCAGAGTAGTAGCCAATACTCATTTGTAGCTTAGCTTATATTCTGTCATGTATACAATACAGTTTATATTATAGACGTTCCTCTCATGTATATAACGTATATACTCGAGTATAAGCCGAGTTTTTTAGCATAATTTTTGTGCTGAAAATTCCCCACTCGGATTATACTCGGGTGTATAAAAAAGAAAAAATAATAAACTTAGTACACACCATTCCGACGGCCCGGGCAGCTCTGCTTCTATCTTCATGTCCGCGGCGCAAAACTGTGATATCAGCCGCTGCTGACATCACATAGTGCGCCTTCCAAGCCGTGCGCACAGAGATATCGCCGTCCTGAAGAAAGAAGAGGCGCTGCAGACGGAGCTGTCGTGGACATGAAGATGGAAGCGGAGCCGCCTGGGCCGTTGGAATGGTGAGTATTGATTTTATTTTTTTTTAGGGGCTGGCAGGCAATTGACAACTGTGGGCTGGCTGTATACAACAGAGGGCTGGCAGGCAATTGACAACTGTGGGCTGGCTGTATACAACAGAGGGCTGGCAGGCTATATACAACAGAGGGCTGGCAGGCTATATACAACAGAGGGCTGGCAGGCTATATACAACAGAGGGCTGGCAGGCTATATACAACAGAGGGCTGGCAGGCTATATACAACAGAGGGCTGGCTGGCTGTATACAACAGAGGGCTGGCTGGCTGTATACAACAGAGGGCTGGCTGGCTGTATACAACAGAGGGATGGCAGGCTATATACAACAGAGGGCTGGCAGGCTATATACAAAAGAGGGCTGGCAGGCTATATGCAACAGAGGGCTGGCAGGCTGTATACTGCTGGGGGCTGGCATGCTGTATACTACTGGGGGCTGGCTATATACTACAGGGGGCTGGCTGGGTATATAATGGAGGCTGTGACCAGTGCATTTCCCACCCACGGCTTATACTCGAGTCAAAAGGTTTGTTCCAGACCCTTAGTAAATGTGCCCCATTGTGTATTAAACCCTGTTCAGAGGCAAGACTGTGTGAATGAAAGCTGATAGCGTTGTAGGGGTGAGTTCCAAAAGGGCCATTTCATCAAAGGGGGGAATCTGCTGTGAACTGGGGGTGGCTGACTGTGGACTGAGTGGGCACGTGCAGGGGCTAAGTATATACTGAGTTGGCATGTGCAGGGGCTAAGTATATACTGAGTGGGCATGTGCAGGGGCTAAGTATATACTGAGTGGGCAAGTGCAGGGGCTAAGTATATACTGAGTGGGCATGTGCAGGGGCTCTGTATACACTGAGTGGGCATGTGCGCCCACAAAAATCTTCCAGTCAAGGGCCCCAAAATTCCTAGTGGCGGCCTTGCCTTTGAAGGTTGAAGATTAGCTGGTCCTGTGTGTCCCTTTTAGTTTTACATGCAGGATCTAAGTTCCAAGTCTGTCTGTAAATTGGGTGTCCTTAAAGGGGTTGTGTTACTAACAATAATGGGCCGCTTTCATTAGATCATAGCATTCTGAACATGTTTGTGATATACTCCTATTGCCAGTTTTGCCTATTTCACAATATATTGACCTGCCAATGTCTTCAGTACCTTGTAAGTTTCACTTTTATATTAGCCAATGTCCTGCTGAGCGGCCATGTAAGTAGGATGGGCTCATGTTCACTTGGCCAGAACTATGAATTCTGGGTGGTATAGAAAACCATAAATAGTAATATGTATTAATATAGTGTATTCTCGGTTACTGAAACACATATGTATCCACAGGCAAAGACTGCGTTTCATAACACCTGTCATCAGGTCTGTGTCACTAGTCCTGTCACCTCTACCTGTTGGAGCAGCTCACAAGCATCCCATCCCAGCCTTTATCTAGTTATTTCATACATTAATCATTATAAAAGCATGTATTCTTTATTATGTAAATGAGGCTGGTCACATGGTCAGAGGCAGTGATGTCACTCCTGTTACCCCTCCCCTCTCCTCCCCCTGCTCATATCTGTGTGTAATGTATAGTAAAGCATTGCTAGTGTGTGTGCTGCATCTGCTGACATGCTGCATCCTCCTAATACACAGACATCAGCTACACTAGTACCTGACATGTTCTGCTATAACATGGCTGCCTGGAGCTGTTGTATCTCTCCTATACACACACAGACACAGGCAGCAGGAGGCGTAGCCACCAGCAAGCACATGGAGCAGCCATTACATGAAGCAGCTGTCAGTCAAGCACTGGGGGTGTGACTGTGCCTCCCACTCATGAATAAGCTGGACAGCTTGAATATGCTAATGACTCATTGGACACCAAAGCCCCTCAGGACTATTAGCATAATTTTAAACTTTATTTTAGAAGGAACCACTGATAACAAATGTAAGAAGATTAACACAGTCACAGTGCCTAGATCTATGTTACTGCCTGTATAGCCTCGCTAATCTTTTAAGATTTTAAGAGAGAAGAATAATCACACCGGGGCACATTTACTTACCCGGTCCTGTCGCGATCCCCAATCCGGACTGTCCAACGAGGATGAAGTCCGGCGCGATTCACCAAGATCGTGCGCCCAAGATCCTGCACGTGTCGCTTCCCCGCTCAGGTCCGCTGGAGTTCACCTTCTTCCTGGTGTACGTGAATCAATGTCTTGCGACACAATTTGAATTTTAAATCCTGCGCTTAGTCCGAATAAGTCGGGTTGTCCGGCGGCCACACCCCCCAATTTGTGTCGCATGAAAGTCGGCGTGATTGCGCCAAAATGTGATCGCGTGCGCCAAAGACCCCTGTTAAATGCGTTGGAAATCGGAAAAAGTCGTGAATCCCGACGAAAATGCGGTCTGCGGACCCTTTGTAAATGTGCCCCCCTGTCTTCTCAGCAGGCAGAAATTATACTGGATCCACTCATGTGATTCTATGCTAAGGCATCATGGGATTGACAGCAGTTATCTTACAGTGAGGCTGCACTTTTACTATGTACACTGAAAGCAGGTGGGGCGCAGCGATGGAATAAAATTGCTGCAGTTCTTAATAAATTTTTTCAAATAACCAGAGGTAGAACAGGAAATGAATGTTATAACTGCATTATGTATGCTTTACAAAGAAGCAAAATACCTGTTTAAAATCGGAGTCTTTCCCAACCATAATTTGTAAAACATAGATGACTGGATCGCCCTTCATTGGGGGCAGCGACTCCCAGAGGACCTCACAGGTGTGATCATTTATTCTGTCGATTCTTGGAGCTGAGAAGTAAATTCATACAGGAAAGAGTTTACACCAAAAGGCAAAATGGATCAAGAGTCTCTTGTGCGGTAACGCTATGTTAGATGCTTTCCCTGTATATATCACTGCACTTACCTTTCAATGCAGGAGGGAGGGATTTGGGGGTTGTGAAAACACATTCTGGGGAGAAAGGTCCCTCTCCAGCTTCATTGCAAGCCTGAATACGAAATTTGTAGGATGTGGACTCACTTAATCTTTGTACCTTATACGTATGACAAGGTCCTCTGTATAAGGATATAAACCTGGCCGGGACGAGAAGAAAAAGCAATAGAATTTGTTACACGTGTTAGACCTGAGGAAGGAGAAAAGTGTGCCGTATGGTCACTCATTGACTGCCCCCGTACCGTACGTGGGGGAGGCATAAACAAACATAGAGCATATCCTATATTCTCCAGTATCACGGTTGTGTAAGCCCCATATAAGGCACCGTATGCTGCTGTATATACCTGTAGTGTCCAGGGGTTTGGGGGTTGAGCTAGTTAGTAAAATAATTTGCCAATCCACCTTATTTTATATGGAACGGATTCATTGACATACACGCACATACGGTTAAAAAATGTCACGTATATACGGCACTGATATACATGACCGAAAAAAGCATACGTTCCTGTGAAAGGGGTCTAATAGCAACCACAGGAGCTCTGCCCAGACATGTATTTCGCTATATATGCTTTCCCCGGGGATACTAGCGGACTGATGGACCCAGGTATGTATATAGTACAAGTCACCAATGGGGAAACCAGGTGCTCAGTGTATAAATTATTAATTGCGCACCCAACTACGTCATATCCTATTCCAGGCCGCTGTCCAGTGGTAAGTATTACCATTATGTACTTCATACTACTACTAAATATTATCTGGAAGTCTACATTTATCTCAGGCAGACCACTACACCTATTATCTTATACTGCATCCCCCCATTTAGATTTCACATTGTACATGTTACTCTAGACTCCTATCCAAAAACTCCAAACGGTGCAACAAAGGGATTTGACCAATACATTCCTATTCATACCATAAAGACTAAAAGTATGGAGTCCAGCGGTTAGGCATGAAAAAATATAAACCGTATTTTTCGGACTATAAGACGCACCCAGATTTAGTCTTCTAAAAAAGTAAAATTATGTTTTACACCAATTAAAATTGGTCGCACAATAGCACAGCACACATAGAGCTACTACATCCATACATTTAGACACACAGCTCTATTACATCCACAGCTCAGCTACACACACACATACACATCACAGCTATACATACACATAAAGAACACACTGGGGTACTACGGTACACAAACATACACACAGCTCTGTTTTACACACATAAATAACACACTGGACACTGCTACATACACAAACTATACACATAAGCACACAGAGATCTGCTATACAGACAATGAGCATACCAGGAACATGCTGGGCACTACTCTACCCCCATCCTCTCCTCCTCTTCTTGCACTGTCCCAGCGCTGCACATGTCACTATCCTCAGCAGGAAGTATGTGATCAGACCTCACCATAGGTCCTGGTGATGATATCTAGGTCGTGACACCAGGGAGAGAGCAGTGCGGAGGCTCTCCTCTCTGGGAGATCGGGTGCACCGCTATGTCAGCACCTCATCCGATCTCCATTATAGCGATCAGGAGGGTGTGGCAGTGCGGGCACTTTTAAAGTGCGTTTTATAGTCTGAAAAATATGGTGTATATAAAATTCACACATGAAATCCCAACACTTATCTCCTTACCGTTCACTTTTGTCCTCCATCTGTAGGTGATATTGTATGGAGTCTGTTGGGATAGCTCTGGACGTACCATCTCCCCATTTCAGCTTAAGGCTCTGGTGACTATACACAGCACATTCCAGACGTGGGGGCTCTGGGGGAAGGGGTTTGGTTTTCAGTTTTACAGAATGGCTGAAAGGACCTGCTCCCAGACTGTTCAGGGCTTGAACCCGTATTCTAGAAAGAAAACAAACATATGTCAGTATCAGATTGGTAGCCATTAAAAATAGGCGACTACATCACTTTGGGAAAAATGACTGAGCCATAACTTTGTAACAGTTGTGTGATAACAATGATTTATGACTTCTGGGATTACTTTGACAAGGAATTCATGAAAACAGGGGAATAGGTTATACCTGTATGTGGTGTCCGGCTGTAACTGCTCTATAATGTAGCTCAGCAGCTTTCCTATTGTGATGGTCTGCTTGTCGCCATAGTCTATACTGTAGCCCGTGATCTCTGAGCCATGGTCACACGGCCTCTCCCATTGTATAGCCAGGCAGGTGGAAGGAGAATAATATGGACTTTCTATTTCTTCTTCCTTTATTTCCCAGAGGTTTGTCACGGCTGCCGGTACAGATGGAGGAGTCAGACATGCGACTACTTCACTGAAAAGACCTGTGCCAGCAACATTCACAGCCTGGAGACATGGCAATAAAGCACAAGAGTATAATTATCAATGGCAGAACCAAGACATCACTTGTAAGTGTAGTGGTGAATAAACTTGCCTGAACCCTGCAGTAGTAGACGATTGCTGGTGAAAGGCCTTTTATCTCATATGTAAAGCCAGGACCACAGTAGCAAATTTGCATGCAGCCTTCCATGCCTCCCCACTCCACCCGGTACTCTGTGATGTCCGCACCATTATTACTGGGGGCCTATAAGGAGAAGAGATGAAATTAATATTTACAAAAAAAGAGACAGTAATTATCCTTGTAGATTGTATGTGGACATTCACATTGAACCGTGATCTACAGATCAGGGCAAGTCTAAGTGATGGTGACCTGTACAGACCCCATACACCCGAGTAAATGCTATTCCGAAATTTTTCACTGACCAAAAGAGAAGCCCCACACAACCACGAAAACTTGTACTCCAGCAGATGCTATGATGTCCTTGCCTCCTAAATCACCGTGAAGATGCTTAGCACGGCTCCCTTACACCTTGAAGTAAAAGCAATACTACGTATGTTGAAGCATAATTAAACTTGCATCAATGGGGCTCACAATCTAATAAACCTACCAGTATGTTTTGGAGTGTGGGAGGAAACTGGAGGACCCGGAGGAAACCCACGCAAACACGGAGAGAACATACAAACTCTAACTTACAGAGTTGAATCATTAATGGAAGTATTCTTTAGGTATAGGAAGAGTTAATCATTAGCCTCCTTATCTGTCTGAAGTGTGTTAAATAGTGTTCACCCAATTTTGCAAGAAATAATTACAGTGAGGCCAGACAAAATATTCTTTTTCTTAAAAAAAAAAATTCTATTCGCACTGAAAGAAAAATATTACAAAATTTAAGGAGAGAGAAAAGAAAGAGCACAACAAAAATAAACAATAAGAAAACAGGCAAGCAATTTTTAAGTCTGAAACCATTAGAGTGTAGCCCAAATGTATCCTTTTCAACATACAAATTCTGAAGATTTCTCTGCATTATGTTCACAGATTTTCTTAAAGCAGGCAAAACAAAAAATGCCCGCAGGTACAAATGCAGGTCCCAACCTATTTAATATCCCAATCAGGCTAAATGGAGAATTTGAGCCAACAGTAGTGAGCTATACTCTTACCTCCCAGTGTATAAGTGCGCACGTTGCAGATTTGCAGGTTATCTGAGGTGGTCTGCACTGATCTGGGGGTCCGGGAGCAGTAGCGATATCACACTTTTCAGAGAACGGTCCAAACTAAAAAATGAAGAAGAAGTTTTTTAGGCCTTATGTTAACATTCAAGGGAACCTGTCACCAGGGACCTAATTTTCACTTAAGACAGATGGCAGAAGCCCTTTATACCTGCACAGCAAAAATGCAGGGTCCTTGGGGGGGGGGGGGATTTTGGTTTGGAGCCATTTAAAGAACAAACAAAAAAACACTTGTCTTGTCCGGTGCTCAATCTGTCCTTCTTCACCTTCTCTCCTCTGCTCAAGGGCCCCTCTTTTCTTTTTGTTTACAACACCTAGCCCCCCCCCCACACTGATGCCAGCTCACCACATGTTGAGCTCTGTCCCTGTGTGAATGAAGGAGCAGGAAGGAGGATTTGAGAGTGAGTTGAAAGGCGGGGGCTGAAAGCTGAGGAGTGTGGATGAGGGAGGAGGTATTGAGCACCAGACAAGGCAATTTTTTTTTTTTAAATACATCTAAACCAAAAGCCCCCCTGGGACTCGGGACAGGATCCTGACAGGGAGCCAGGTAAGTAAAAACACACAAATATATTGTAATGAATACTGCTAAGAGGGCACGAAAGCATCTTTGCAGTGCAGGTATAATGGGCTTTTGACCTGTCTTTACTGAAAATGAGGTCTCTCGTGCAATGCAATGCAAAAAACAAAAAAAATCTACAAATACTCACCTCCGCTCCTCTTCATCGTGATCCCAGGGCTGTCCGTCACTAGTCTTGATGGGCTGGAATAACCTAGAAAAGAAGCTTATAAATAGCAGCACGGGGGCACAGGATGTATGGTGCTTCAGGCTGCTAATTATGCATGGCCCTGTACCTCCCCCTCCCATGATGTGAGCATGGGAGAACGAGGTGACGTCATGGGACATTTGTGAATTCACACGGGAGTGCATAATTAGCAGCCCGGAGCACCAGATATCTTGTCCCCGCGCTCCATGCTGCTAATTAAAAGTCTGTTTTCTAGGTGATCCCGGTGTGTCAAGACTAGCGGCGGAATCAAGGTAAAGAGGAGCTGAGGTGAGTATTTGAAGGTTATTTAATGTTTTTTGCATGGTTGCTTTCCTCTAAAGTTACCACCACACAACATAGATTTAAAGCAAAAAAGCTAAAGCATAAGCTCTTCTATTGACTTTGAGACATCTGCAAAAAAAGGGGGAAGTCAACTGCACACATATATTGTTTTTCTCCATTATAGTCTAGAAAGGTTACTATATTGCGGAATTACACATACCCCAGTTTTGTTTGCCGCACGTAATCTGAAGCTGTAAGCTTTTCCAGGCAGAAGACCACACACTGTGTGCTCCATCTCACTTCCCTGGTATACTTCTCTCAGTTCACCATCACAGGTACACACCTCCAGACTGTAGCAGGTGACCGGCGATCCACCATCTAACGGAGGGGGTGCTATAGACATAACAGGTAGAGATATATAGACAAACCACATTAGAATGAACAGAACAAGACGTACGTGATGCGTTGAACCAAACACTATTTCATAAGCAGGATGTTAAAATAAAACCATCAACACCACTATATAAAATTGGTATTTGGGACAAACAGTAAAGTCGTCCACTCTCCTGAAATGTCTGGTCTTATAAATTCATACTCATACAATCATAACTGTGAAAAAATGTATACATTTACAGAAATTGCAGTATGCAGAAACCTATTTTAAAAATATTATAAGGAATTTAAGTGGTAAATAGTCAGGGGCAAGTAGTTCAGTGGAAGCATGGGAGAGGGAGGTGCAGGGGGTGTGCATAATTAGCAGCCCGCTGCACCGGACATCTTGCCCCCCCGCTCCAGTTTTTCAGAAAAAATATATGAATAAATCCCCTGGCTGTATAGAGGATCAGGGGGCGTCGCTAAGCCAAGTGATGGTTGTTTTCATATATTTGAAAAGGTCACATGGAGTAGCAGTTTCCCAAGGGTGGGGGGAACTGCTCCTTTCCAGCCCCTCCCATTTGGCAACTGCCTAGTCACACAGCAGATGCTAATGAAAGGTACAATATAACATATCTTTTTTTTTTGTAAAACCAATTTTTAATACAAAAACACTTTGGCAGCGTATGTACTATTCTCTGTGGGGACTGGGGTAGTGCTAAAAATGGGTCTCCTGGTGACAGGTTCCCTTTAAATAAACAGAATGCACAGCTAAGTTCTGCCAAGTTTGTAACAGTTATGTAGACTTTACACGTATTTTGTCTGGCACATAATGTATACATAGTCTCATTTAAACCATTAGAGAGGGTAAATTTTAATGCTGTGTTACCCCATCGCAATTGGACTTCTCTTGCACGTGGTCGGCCTTGGAGTCTTGGCGGATGGCAAGGTCCAGGTATCACAGCTGGGGTTTGGACTGTCAACACGTCTGAAACCTTAAGAAGTTAAAATAAAAAAAAATTACATAAAATAAAAAATTAAATAAAAAATAAGTAAAAACCTTGTGGCAATAATTATTGCTGAAAACACTGATGCAAACGGACCAAAACTACTGCAGAATTAGGATATTTTAGGCATCTGTATGTCCAGGTTTACTTAGTCCAAAAGTTTGGCTTTAGTTTCATCTTGACAGTAATGAGTGAATGTTGGAATATGACCTAAAAGTAAATCTATCGTCAAAATCAAGCAAAATAGCACTTACTCCATGAACAGTGACCTTGTAATCCATGGCCTGCTTCCTTTTAAAATCAACCTTAATTACTATGCTAATGGACCTGAAGGGCTCTGCAGGGTGGTTCCCAGAGATCCTCAGTTCTACAAATTCACAGGGTGTTACATTGTCTCACTCTCTATCTGCCTGCTGTCACAGGCAGATAGAGGCACATTAGCATAATTTTAAAAGTAGATTTTAGAAGGATGGAGACCATTGAGAACAAATATAAGAAGATTACCACAGTCACAGTGCCTTGATCTATGAGTAAGTGTCCCTGGCTTATCATGCTTGATGTTGATGGTAGATTTCCTTCAAAGGAAATCTACTACTAGCTAGTAGATATTAAACTAAAAATACTTACCTATACTTCTCTTGATGTTGATTCCGGCTGTGTTGACATGCCAGGATCACCTAGAAAAGAGACTTATAATTAGTAGCCGGGAGCATGGGGACGAGATGTCCGGTGCTCCATGCTGCTAAGTATGCACACCCCCATGCTGGAAGAAGGAGGTGAGATCATGTGAGAGGCGCGAATTCACGCCTCCTGCATGACAGATGCCTACCTCTCCCATATTGGAGAGGAAGTTGATGTCATGCAGGGGGCGTGCATAATTAAAAGCCTGGGAGCGCTGGACATCTCATCCCCGCACTCCCGACTGCTAATTATAAGTCTCTTTTTTTAGGTGATCCCGGTGATTAGAGAAGGACACTGCTGGGATGAACATCAAGAGGAGCACTGGTAAGTATTTGTACCAGCTAGTGGTAGATTTCCTTTAAGTGATGGTCAAACTGTAAGGTTGGTTTTTCACTTTAGTCACAGCCTGATGGGACACGTAGTCTAAACAGACACACTGTAAGTGGCCACTGACAGAGGTATTCACTTTTTTATCATTTTTCGAATGTTTGTGTAATGCACCACATACTCAGATGTTGCACTATAACTATTAACAAGTCATTGATGTAATTCTCAGAGCCTGCATCAGGATAAAAACAAGTAACCAAATCCAGCAAATCCATACCATGCTTTGTCCACCTTCACTAGCGCAGGACACACGGATTCTGTAGGTGCAGCCAGGGCTCAGGTGGTCACACGCATGTTCTCGTGCGGGCCCGGAGTATGCAGTGTCCCAATTGTTTCCTGGAAGATAAGAGCCAATCATAAGCTATTGTATTACTATTTTCTATACTAGTTTCCCAAAACCGCTGAAAGCCCAAGAGTGTGAGATGAACTGAAACACAACAACACATTAAAGCTTCCTAGAAACAATTTAATAAAGTCATGAACGTAAGCCCATTGATCACATTGAGCGATGGGCGTGAAATCTCCCATAATGTGTACTGTACACATGAATTAGCAATGACAATATGTCCAAAAATTACGGTTATCAGGTGAATGGCGGATTGAATAGCTTTAGATGAACACACTGCACGTCACAATAGATGGTGGTCCATTCATATCAAAACGAGCAAATGTAGAGGAAACAAAAGCCGGCTGCTTGTACAAATACTGAACATCATGGTGGAGCACACACAGACAAAAGCACTTCCTCGCGTAAAATAAAGGAGGAAACTAAATTGCTAATCACAGTTATTATTGTTATCACTGTTACTATCAGTGTGTACATACAACGAGCCGGCTCCTGTGGTTTACAAGCCATGTGTACACAGCAGATCATGCTATTAAATAAGCCCCTGTTTGCAGGACTCATATCCACTATGTACTGGGGCAGCTTAGGCTTACCGCAAGATCCCAGGCCCAAACATTAGACAATTTAATTCTACTCTTATCAAAGGAAAAATTATCAATGAACAAAAACAACAGAAATAGAGCAAAGGCCTCACAAATCTCCCCAAATAGATGGAGAATCAGACACGATTATATTGATCTTTTGTCTCCCCAGGAGATAAGCTGGTCCTGACTGACCGGCAGTAGCATCCTCTTCTCCACTGAAAACACATGCATGCTTAGCTGAGCTGAACGTATATGTATTTTTGCCAAAGGGAGTGGTAAGGAGGAAGAGTTGCCAACAGAACAAAACCTGACCTGTCCTAGTTGCAGATTCTAATAGGTGTCCACTGTTTAATTGGCTGTTTTTATTACCCTGTTAGGGTACATTCACACGCGGTATGCCCGCCGTGTGCTGGAGAGGAGGAGCAGGTGGCCCCTCCTCCCTCCATAGAGAATAGCGTCACACGGCCGCGCACACGCCGAAAGATAGAGCATGCTCTATCTTTTAGCGGTGTGCGGCCCGGATCGGTGCCACACATGTGTGGCACTGCATTTGCGCCGTACTGCTATTGCCGTCTATGGCCGCATGTACGTCCCCACAGACGGCCATGTGAATGAGCCCTTAAATACATTATTGGTAAGCAAGTCCAAACATGACAACAAATTAAAACCAGTTAGTTATAATGTGATCCTGTCACTATCAAAAAAAAACAGACCAAGGATCCCTTCACAAAAATGTGCTCAGTCCTTGTGCTGGTCAGATCACACGGATCAAGCACATTGTAATGCTTCATCATAGTGATGAAGTCCCTGTCTGCCAACCAAAGAGCAGCAATGATACTGCTGATACTGATACATAAGAATGTAAGACTCATTGGGGCAGATTTACTTACCCGGCCCATTCGCGATCCAGCGGCGCGTTCTCTGCGCTGGATTCGGGTCCGGCCGGGATTTATTAAGGTAGTTCCTCCACCGAAGAGCATCGGAACGCACTGGAATACACCGAGTCGGGCTGAGTGAAGGTAAGTGCAATTTTCGCGACACATTTTTTAAAAAAAATGCAGCGGTTTTTCCGAATCCATCGGGGTTTTCGTTCGGCCACGTCCCCCGATTTCCGTTGCATGCATGCCGGCGCCGATGCGCCACAATCCGATCGCGTGCGCCAAAATCCCAGGGCAATTCAGGGGAAATCGGCGCAAATCGGAAATATTCGGGTAACACGTCGGGAAACCGCGAATCAGGCCCTTAGTAAATGAGCCCCATTCTCTCCTGTGGGGGAAAAAAAAGGACTGGGCACGACAGTGTAACAGTCTTTAGAGCTACAGCAGACAACAGTCTGTAAAGGCCTCCAAGGACCCTTCTTCCTCATTAGTATAATTTTAAAAGCTGATTTTTTAAGGAAGGAGGCCATGGATAACAAATATAAGATTACCACAGTCACGGCGCCTGGATCTATGAGTAAGTGTCCCTAGTTTATCATGATGGATTTTGGTGGTAGATTTCCTTTAAGCCTTCTATTGGTTTATATTTCGCTAATATATGTTGATTGCTTAGCATATAACTATGGCAAGCAGCAATGTGCAATCCCTGCTGTAGAAGTTAACTCTTGCCGCAGAACTCTTGACCTGGTTCACGGACCCCAAACTGGAATCATTGCTTTAGACTCTGGTACCACATTATGATGATACCAATAGCAGCACTTGTAGCTCTTGATTATTATGTGGACTATAGATAGTTTATTCCTGCCACGCAGACGTTTAGATGCCACGTCATCACACAGGAGATTGCTTTTCTCTGCTTACAGAAATGGATTATTTTTGTGACGTTGAAGCAGAGCGATTCTCATTATCGTCAACAAAGAGTTTTATGCAGTAAGGTATATGTTCCATTTAGTGCTGTGCAGATACCATAGCAAACTAATTAGAGAGATATTAGGAGATGATTACCGTTTTGCTCATCAGATATTTCCACAATGTATTTAGTTACTGACGCTCCTCCGTTATCTTTTGGTGGATCTGAACAGAAACAAAATAGAAAGGTCAGAATAATTCATTCCTTATATCACTTGTCATCAGAAGGACAATGTTGTGAGTCCGATGTGAAGTAGATTTTGCAATAGTCCTATTGGTTCTGATCATCTTCCTTTTATAGAGGTGGCTGGGATCAGATCGCGTGTGCAGGTACAATACAAGGTCTTTGACCCCCATCGGCCTGATAGGGATTACCTAACCCTAAGATGGGTCATCAAAGAAGAGCCCCTCGCTGGCTGTGGGCTGTCAATTATACAATTAAGATATATTCACATACATCCACTGGTGCAGCCGCAGTTTCCTCTGCCTCCATTCTTGGCCTATGTCACTGTACATGGGACACGGAATATCTACTTTCCAAGACCAGAGGCATAGGGAGCAGGGTTCATACCAATACAACAAACCGGGAGTGGTGAGGCCTTTGTATCCTATCCGTTAAATCAATTATCGGAACTTACCCCAAACTAAGCGGAAGTTCTGTGCATGGACCTTTCCTTTAACAGAAGGCTTTGGGGGTGCACCTGGCCTGTCTGGAAGGGTCACAAACTCCACCACCTCACTTGGACCGCTCTTCCCTTCTGAGTTATAGGCAATAACCTACAATTAGGGTTTCAGATTTCAGAAAATTGGATAATCATCATCATCAGAATTTAGACAGGTTGAAGAACCGATAATACAATGTATTGGGAATCTGTGAACATGAAATACTAGCCCAGTCCATACATTGCAGACTGTCAATCATTGATAAAACTGTCCCAATAAATATCTAAATGAATAAATGACAAGTTCTAAAGAATCCTCTATAACACTAGGACACTATCTACAAGCAGCTGAGCTGCTACTGCTCTATAACATGCTACCTCATTTTATGCCGACAGGTTCCCTTGATAAAAGATATGTCACCTCCCTTAACCTTGCGGTTTTAATACCTATATCCCTATAAAATAATTCGAGAGCAACCTCTCTTATAACTCTTTATTCGGCAACTCCTTGCACACTGCAACAGCCTGGGAGTAACGTCTCCCAGAGCCCTTCTGGCTCTGAAGCATAATTTTAAATGTTGATTTTAGAAGGAAGGAGGCCCCAGATAATAAATATAAAAAGATACTCATAGATCCAGGCATTGTGACTGTGGGTAAGTGCATAGTTTGGGTTCGTCCAGGGCCGGCTCCAGCACTGGGGGGATACCTGGGCAGAGCTGCTGGGGGGCCCACATAAGAAATCTATGGGGGTGATGAGGCTTATATAAAATAACCATGACGGGGCTGTTTGGGATAACTGGGGATTTGGATAAACTAGGGAATATTTAAGGGAACAGGAGACTGTTTTAAAATGAATTTTTAATGCTGCCACTTGAGTTCAGTGCAAAGAGGCCCACTGACACTGTCGACTAGGGGCCTGCTGGTATCTGGAGCTGACCTGGCTCAAATAGTCTGCTCATACACAGGTCTGTGGTAAGCAGAGTCGTCTCTATGAGCCCACAAAATACATGGGGTTGTGTCCTCAAACAATGTTTGTGTGGAAGAAGCAGCCATAAACTGAAGGAAACCGCTGCTCTTCCAGTATTGACTGGGATGCCAGTATTGGAAGGAGGAATCTGTAAAGGGACAACCTATAAAGGCCCAGCACTAATATGCTGCTCGAGTGGACAGAGCTCCGGCTTTATTCACCTTGCGGTGGCAGACAGCTGATCAGTGCTGGGCCGGTTGTCTGCCCATCACCCATTTATTAATGGTCTAAAAATCATAACCTGACATATCAAAAAATAATTTCTGTGTAATCCAGTGTGTTCATGGAGATATAAACATACAGGAGAAAGGACCTACCCTAAACCTGTATTTTGTGCTGCGCCTCAGGTTCATTACTGTGAATGTAAGGTCATCTCCATTATATTTTGGCTTGAATCCATAACCCTACGGAAATAAAATGACATTGATCACTCAACATAAGATGTCTATTGAGAAAAACATATTCAAATATATTGGCCTCCGTATTCTAATAACTTCAATTATTTCAATGTAACACGTAAAAGAATAGACTTATTCTGGTTTCTGTTGCTAGGCAAAGCAATGTTCTTCTCCCCGTAATGATATTATACGAGTTTATCATACTGTAAATGGTGGGAAAAGCAAATTAACAAGTCACACTAGCAGTATTATACATACACAGTTCTGTCGTTTTAATCATATACACACACATTTCTTGCACAGGACGTCCTGAACTTATTCAGTTATTGAACATGAAAATATTTTCCATACACAGCATATATTTATAGATATATGGATCATACGATTTATGGAGATTATTTCACTTACGGTAAGTGGTAGTCAGCACAGGAGTTTAGTTTCCTCAGATTCACTAAAAAAGTGTCTCTCTCAAATGACAGCGAAGAACACCTCACAGATTTTGTTTCTTTCATGGTCCAGAATAGTGGCATCATCCAGAAAATGTACTCGAAAATGTCATGTGAATTGGTTGGGATTGACATCAAGTACCAGACTTCATGGGAGCTGATTGGGGATGTTCCTGGACCACCAGGCCATCAATTACTGCAGAGGCTGCATTTTGTAGCAGAGAGAGCTTGACTTCCACGTTTAAACCCCTGCCTCTGTGACTGTAGACAACCACACTTTAAAGTAGATTTCCTGGCCCATGAAAGAAACTTTATCTGGAAGGTGTTGTAAACCCTCTGGCAGTGGCTTACTAGGTTAAAGAAACAATCCAGTCAAAGCTAATCCGTTGAAATTATTATGGTGCAAGGCCTGAAGGGAGGAGCACAACTCATTTTCACTGTATTCCTGGAGCTGGAGTCCTGCTCATCCCTTCATGCCCTGCACAAGGTATAGTTTAATGAATGAGCTTTGACTGCAGTGCTCCTTTAATTTCTACAGACAAGTTCTCTTTAAAAGGGTTCTGCCTTTAACATCCCCAGGATACGAGATAATTATCTGACTGCCGAGAGTCAGACCTTGGGACCCCCAGCAGTCATGGGAAATGTGGGTTTCCAAGTGTCCCCATTTAATGGAGCAGTAGTGCATGTGTGGCCTTCTTTCTATAATCTTCAACAGGCATGAGAAAGCCCTACCCAGTTATCTCCATAAAAGTGAATGAAGCAGTGGTCATCCATACACTCTATAACCCTGTTCAGACAAGAACTCAAGGATCCCCAGTTCTTGTGATTGCTGAAAGCTCTGAAAAGCACATACTTTAAACAAGTATACTGACTAAGATGTATATACCGTAAAGGAACCCATGTACTTTGTTGGCATAAAGCACAAAAAAGGTCATTAAAGGTTGTGTTAAGTCCAATAAACATATTACATTGTAAAAATAAATAAAAATTAGCATTATTTAAAACATTTCTAACTTCTATACGTAGTGTCTTGTAGAATAAAACAAGACAGGATAATAACATACAGTGGTAGTAAACCATATACTGTGTAATCATCCCTCTAATGAGCATGTACCTACATACTAATCCTTCCCTAAAGGGGATCTCTAATAGTCCTGGTATAATGCTAGGGCTACACGAGATCTGAAAAATAAGGTATGTAATGTTGCACTGCACATCCATGATATAGTAAACCAAGAATCTAAACTTGTTGGATTTTTAGTTGACACAGCAATAAAATTTGTGTGGAATCCACTTTGTTTATCTTTTATCCTGCCACACTACAATTTTGTTAAAATGTTGCAAAGATCATGTAAGGATTATTACCGTACTTTAAAGGACATCTACCACCAGGATTAAAGATTGTAAACCAAGAACACTTACATACCGGTGCATGCTCCCCTCTGGCAGAATCCACTCTCCTTTTAGCTTCTTATGCCCCCCCCCCCCCCAAAAAAAAGGGTTTTAAAATGATGCAAATGAGCCTGAGGGGCTTCGGGCTCCATAGGTGTTAATGGGGCATGGAGTCCCTGAGGCTCATTTGCATCATTTTACAGACTTTTTTTTCTTAAAAAGAAGGGCAAAAGAAGCTAAAAGAACAGCAGATCCTGCCAGGGAGGGTGCACACCATCATGTAAGTGTGCTTGGTTTACAATCCTTAATCCTGGTGGTAGATTTCCTTTAAAATAATGAACACATTGGGGACTACTCACTAAGCTTCGTTGACACCACATTTGTTTCTGACACTTTTCCTGAATTCTCTAGTGAGAGGTTAGGTCTGATTTTAAATGTGACAATGAGAGGCAAAACTACCCCAAACTGATTTGGTATAACTCAAGGCCCTCATGCTCATTATATAGCTTTTAGATTAGTGAACACAATTTCTTTACAGACACATACCGAGGTTTCGTCTTCCATTTCCAAAATATAAGAAATCCCTTCATCGGACGGTGTACCTGAGGGTTTAGTCCACTGCAGTGACAACCAGGTAATTCCCGCTTTAATAAGTTTTGGACTTGTTGGCACTGTCGGGGCACTGCCTGAGGTGTAGAACAAAACTTCTTCACTGAAGCCACTGAGAAATAAAGAAGGGGAAATGTTCCTCAATGTGCACATCGGGGTCCCAAAAGAGCTGCCAAATTGGATGATATGTTTCTGGTGCTTACCTCATGCCCATATCATTTTTTGCAGCAAGTCGGAAAGTGTATCCCATTGCCGGAGACAGCTTTGTTACTCTAAACTGTTTCTGTAGGCCATAGTAACACTGACAGAATTCCTGACATCCTTTACCCTGAAGAACAGAAAAAGAGGTTTTATTACACCATATGAACACCTTTTAATTCCCCTTTGAACTTTGAAAAAAAAATCCAGATGATACATTATAGATGCTTTAATGTACACCTTGTAGTAAACTAGAGCCTTGAGGTATTATGTGTAATGTTCTAGTGTGACACAATGGGGCAGATTTATCAAGCAGTCTGAAAGTCAGAATATTTCCAGTTGCCCATGGCAACCAATCACAGCTCAGCTTTCATTTCACCAGTGCTCATGAATATTTTAAAGGGGAGCAGTGATTGGTTGCCATGGTCAATTGGAAATATTCTGACTTTCAGACTGCTTGATAAATCTGCCCCAATGTGTAACCTCCCGCAAGCTTTAGCTGCTCTCTACAGATATGGAGGCATATCCAGTAGTATTGCTAGGGGCCGCATTGGAAAATAAAACAGTGGCAGTCGAGTAGGTACCAGGCCAGTTCAAAGCTGAATGCTCTCCCGAGGTGTCGGGAACTAACCTGCATCACTGGTGTTGGGAACTAACCTGCATCACTGGTGTTGGGAACTAACCTGCATCACTGGTGTTGGGAACCAACCTGCATCCCAGGAAGAGTGGAACTGGAGAGACTAGAGCAGTTTTACAGTTCAGATTAGAGGAGGGTGTGCTCAACCATATGTGTTAAAAACTCCACTGAGTTTTGGGTTAAACATCTTACCTCAGTTAGTTAATCAGTGAAGCCAGAGCTCCCACCCGTACTAAATTTATTTCGGACTATAACAGGCTCCCATAGTTTCCCAGTCAGTGGCAGATGGCTGGACCATGGTCCATTTCGGTGATTACAGGGGGATAGGAGAGTCATCTCAGGTGTCTGCGCCCCTTACACTCCTGCTGTTAGTGTGCCCACCATAGTTACCGCTCAGCTATACTAGAGGAAGAGGACACCCCATGAGAGACAAGTACCCTGCCAAGACCTCACCTTGCTGCCACTGTATCAACACAGTTAATGCTCAGCAATTCTAATATGTTACCAGTCATATGAAAAATATCACTAATTAGAGCTACAGATATCACAAAATAATGGATTTTTCTAATAGTGATAAAAAAAGTTATGCTTTTTCTTTTAACAAATTTTGACCCACCAAGCTCAAAAGTTTGGCCATCACTGTTATACAAAGAAGCACATACAAAACGTACTGGTATATACAAGATTCCTGGCTGTGGTACATTTATAGGGAGGAAACCTGCATTTTCTTATGTAAAGATAGGGACTGTATATTGAAGCTATTTACACAGATTGTATGGTTAATAGATTGTAAGCTCTTGAGCGCCAGGCTTGAATTCTTAGAGTTTCATCCGACAATGTTATTGCTCCGTAATGTTTTATATTTATTCGTATATGTACCCCATAATCTGTACAACACGGCAGAATACAATGGTGCTATATAAAGAGTTGTACTTATTTTGTACAATCTACAATACACATCCTGCAGGCAGTTTCATCAGAAACATTTTCTACACACTGGACAACTTACTTCATCCCATTCCAACAGGTAATTGTGTATCTTTGAGCCATTGTCACATGAAGCCTAAAAACAAAATGTAAAAGTGAATATACTGCCATGACTTTTGTAACATATTATAACAAGAGGATTCATACAAATGTCTCACAAAAACTGTTTTATGGCTTTCGGTATATAGGAGGTGATAAAAAAATAACATGCTTTGGGCAGCGCTGCGTAATCTGTGTGTGTTATATAAATAAAGAATTATTATTATTATAAATAAATGCAGACATAATGTCTAATGGAAGAGGAGGGGAGCAGAATGGTTTACAGTATTGTGGGACACTTTGTTTAATATGATCAGCTCCTCCTGCTCTATAACATGCTGCCTGCAGATTGGACACTATGTACAATTTGCTCAGCTCCTCCTGTTCTATAACATGCTTCTTGCAGATACAACACTATGGGGCTTATTTACTAAGCCGCACTTTAGTTGGATTTTCCGACATTTTTGGGGATTGCAACGCTGCGACAAGTATTTACCAGGGGATTGTGTCGCACGCGATTTCGTGTGACAGAAATGGGGGGGGGGGCGCGTGCCGTTGGATGATCCGACTTAATCGGACTGAGCGCGGGATTTTTATATTCAAATTCTGTCGCAATAAAATGCACTTCCATACACCAGGAAGAAGAAGGTGAACTCCGGTGGATCTGAGCGGGGAAGTGACACATGCACGATATGGGGCGCACAATCTTAGTGAATCGCAACACTGTCGGTGAACTCCTCCGGACAGGTAAGTCAATGGGGCAGATTTACTTACCCGGCCCATTCGTGATCCAGCGGCGCGTTCTCTGCGGTGGATTCGGGTCTTCCGACGTCCACCAGTAGTCGCTGTTGCGCTGAAGTCCGCCAAGGCCCGCCGGAGTGCACGATCATATACTTGGTGAAGGTAAGTGCGTGTCCCGCGACATTTTTTAAAAAAAAATATACGTCTGTTTCTCCGAATCCGTCGGGTTTTAGTTCGGCCACGCCCCTGATTTCCGTCGTGTGCATGCCGGCGCCGATGCGGCACAATCCGATCGCGTGCGCCAAAAACCCGGGGCAATTCAGAGAAAATCTGCGCAAATCGGAAATATTCGGTTGACACGTCGGGAAAACGCGAATCGGGCCCTTAGTAAATGATCCCCAATGTGTCCCAGTGTACAGTGTGCTCAGCTCCTCCTGTTCTGTAACATGATGCCTGCAGATAGGACAATTTGCTCAGTTCCTACTGTTCTATAATATACTAACTGAAGATTATTTTTCTTGTAAAACAACAATCTTTTCAATGCAAAAATGTTCTTCTAACAGAGCCTTATTTCAACAAATCTTCGTCACATGCCCGGCCTTTTCATCCCACCCTTCCATGTATTACAAGGCCAGCCAATTATCAGAATATACTGCATGTAATACTAGACCAACAAGGATATTTGCATTGCTTAAATTTCAAAATAGTGGTTTATCAATGAACACAAGGGGTTCTGCTTCTTTACTATACTGGTTCTCCGGCTGATAATGCTGTATAATATGGTAGCATGTCATGTCACTGATGAGGACTAGGTTATGATTTACAGACTGGAGAACAGCACTTCCATCTCATTACATCAAAACAAAAGCTGCACATAAGGGGACGTTGAAACGTGTTGTCTAGCATTGCCCTTTCATTGTGGAGTAGGTGCGAAAAGAAAAGACTACATTATCTCCATCTAGCTAGAAATGTCCTGCCAGGGGCGTCACCATGTGTGGCGGAGAGCTGCTAGAAGATATAAGCAATTACCATTATAAATAATAGATAGTGAGAGGTGCAACTTCCCTTCTTCATACAAAACCCATTTCCTGGAGTTATAAAGACTGAACAGATGGCATATCTCGGGGATTTCCATATTGTTACTGAAAATCTGTCATTTTTCTATCTCACATGTCTGACAGCGATGGTCTAGTTCTTTTACATCAAGCTTCATTAGCGGTAATGTAGGATGCGACATGCTTGGTTGGCATCTCATTAGCAGGGAAACATACATTTTTTTAATGTTTGGGCTCTGCTAGTTTGTATTTAATGTTGCGATAGTAAATCTATTCTTATGTAACTCACCTTCCATTGGAGGGAAAGTGAATTTTTGGTCCGGTTAGTGATCCGCGGAGGGTTGGGCGTTTCTGGTTCACAGCTCGTGGTGGTAAAGCTTACAGCCTCAGAAGGGTTTCCTTTCACACAGTTTAACTCTGCCTGCACCCTAAGCAACAAAAGGAGAGAAATCATGGATACACATAGGACACTGTGCACACTGACTATTTAGGGAAGTATTAAATAATAACAAACGTCTGATAAAACATCAATGTTATTTGGTTCTCTACTGTCAAATGGGGGGTGCCAGGCCACTTGCTTTAGCTCCAAACAACTTATCTGACAGTAGAGACGATTTGGCAAAGTTTTATGGTAGTTTCATCACCCAATATAGTAATTACACTCTCTACTGCCAGATACGTGGCCCTGAGCTGGTACAGGCAGCCCACCACTGCCATCTGATGATAGAGATTGGATAATGAAGACATTGATTTCTGGGGAACAGCGGGAGCTAAAGAGAAAACTGCAGCAACACCAGAATTGTGAAAAGTTCTCCTTTTGACCCATGATAGGCTAGACCTCCCAGCATATATGTTGAAAGTACAATGCCTAGTTCAGTAATGGAGGCAACCCTCCATTCAGATTAGGCGTGTAATGGGCAGAGATTAGGTGTGTAATAGGCTGCCCTTTCCATTTATAATACACTGCAACCAAAATGTTGCAAATGTTTGACCCATACATATTATGTAAATCCTTAAAAAAATTTGCAACATTTACCAATCTGCCACCAAAAAAAATTAAAAAGTGATCAAATCAGATCAGATGTACAAAAAAATTGAACCAATAAAAATAATTTGTTCCGCAAAAAACAAGCCCTCACACAACCCCCTACTTAGAAAAATAAAAATGGTTCCTGCTGTTACATGAGAGACAACAAAAAATGGTTCCGTACCACATGTAGACAAAAATGATTACAGACTTTATTCCAAAATGTTCAACATCCCATTGAAGTTCACTGTCAGCATATAGACCATGAATGGGTGGTGAATGGCCCACAGAGCACTACTCATTCTCTCGCTCCTCCTCCCGCTATCTGCTGAAAATCTCCCAGCAGCAGACAATATTAGGTTTAGATAGATATATATGACAGTGGGAGGCAGAGCAAGAGAAGAAGCAGGGAGGTGGGAGAGAAGTGCCCTGGGGGCGTGCAATAGATGGAGCCTAGAGGGGGCTCTGATGATGTCTCCTGGAATACTTGTGATTCATTTACAGTAAAATAAAGCTATTTTTATAAGTAAGGAAGCACAGATCTTAATACACCGAGGTATGGTGCGGAGGGCTGACAGTAAAATGGCAGGTGTACCGTGGATGCAAGGGAAATAATGAAAGGAGGGGCTGTGCAAAGGGGCGGGGGTCCGAACTTGAGCCGCAGTGAGGAGTTGGGGGAGCTTGACTGCATCCAAAAGCTCCCCTGTCTCCTATGCTGGATATCTGACATACAAGAGGAGGAATTAAAGACGTCAACAGCAGATCGCCTTCAGAGCAGCGCAGTACATAGGGTTATGTTAGGATAACATCTCTGCATGTTAGAAAATGGAGAGCATTAATAGTCACAGTGAAGCGGTGGGAGTCGGAGGAATTAGTCATTCCTGTGGGATGGTTATTACGTGAGGAATGGCGATAAATACAGCGAGGAAAGAGAACTGCGCTAAGCACCACAAGGATCATGAAGTGCATTAATTTGTATCTCAGTGACTAGTAAGGACACTGGATTTTATATTCATCTACAGCCCCAGTGATTTACAATACACTGCAAAAGAAAGGGAGGTAGAACATTTAACGGGGTTTACCTTTTTTTTTGTTCCCCTATGTTAAGCCAATAGCAAAAAACCCTACAGTCAGCTGAGTGTCGCCTCTGTTTCACAGTCCAGTGATGAGACATGCATTCATCATGTGGCCCCATAGCAGCTCAGTCCCATTCAGCTGAATAGTGATAAGCTGCAATACCATGCACAGCCACTATAGCACGAATAGAAGAACAACATGTTTGTATAACAGATAAATGGAGAAAACATTTTTCTTGCAGCCCTTTTCTGTTTTTGCCTCTCCATTGTCTGTGCCCCCTCTTCAGTTCACAGAGACATGTGACGGATTGTTTTCTGCGTAACAAAACATACATCCTAGTGGCACCATTTATTATCCCATGTACTGGGAAGCTGGAAGAAAGTCCCAAATACAGTGAAATTGTTGGAAAAAACAAAAATTTGCACAATTTTCTTACAGACTATGGGGGGACACGATACGGCTGCAAATTGTTTGCCTGTTTCTAAGAGTTTTCTAGTTGGTCTCTGTAACATGTGCAGAGGTCACTGTACAAGGAGAGGATGGAAAGAACTCCCCTTCTGTAAACTGTGACCTGATAACCTAATACTGCCTTGGATGTAAGGGATAGAGCTATGGAAAACAGACAGTCAAACTAGAGGAGTTCAGCAGTTGTTTTAAATATAGAAATGTATTTAGAAAATTAAAGTAATAACGTAAAAGTATGCTTACCAAAAAAAAAAAAAAAAAAAAAAAGAAAAGTAATAGGTAATTTTCCTATACCATTCATAGGCTGTAAGCTCTTGTGAGCACAGCCCTCATTCCATCTGACAATGTTATTACCCTGTAAGGTCTTATTGTATTTGTATATGTACTCCATGATATAGTATACATAGTATAAAGATGTATTATTATTATTATAACACTTGGACAGAACTTGGAGCAGATACTATTTAGGGTCAGTGCCTCAGCTTCAGGGAGCTCAGTCTTTTACTGTACACTAGCGCCATCTATGGTGTGATGGGCAGAATGCATCAACTCGCAAAATTCTATACCCAACTATCAGTGTTAAAACAACCAGTAAAAGCAACCGACTATAACGTTAGGTTGTAACGGAGGAGGTCAGGGCCGGCGCCAGCACTGGGCCTATCCGGGCAAGTGCCGGGGCCCACTGCTGGTGGGGCCCACATAAGGCTGTACAAAAGGAAAAAAAAAACTGTTACTAGATTCCACCACTGTTACACTGTTATTCTTTTGTTGTTGGTTTGTACAAAAGGAAACTATGGGGTTGAGGGGCTTTGTATGTAATTAATCCATAGGGTGCGAGGGGGACTTTATATTAAATACCCATGAGGGGGGTGCACATAAAATAACCATAAGGGTTTTTTTTTGGCATGATAACCCAGGGAATATTTTAGGAAACAAGAGACTGTTTTAGTCTCTTAATTTTTAGTGCCGCCATGTGCTTTTACTGTAAAGGGGCCTACTGAGGCTCTGTCGCCCAGGGGCCTACTGAAACCTGGAAACGACCCTGATGGAGATCTATCTACAGTGTGATAGAGCTCCATAAGGGTATGGCACCTATCTACAGTGTGCCATAGAGATGAATGGAGCAGCAGGCATATACGTAACTGGCTGCTCTATTCATCTAGGGTACAAAGGACCCCCATTCTCATGATCCACAGGGGACCCACAGCGATCAGCAACTAAGGCTAACTTGTTGTCACCGGACTACCCCCTTCTTTGCATAGTTTGCATAGTTTTATCAGAACTTTTGGAACAATATCCGCTGGAGACAATTTTGTTTTCTGAGTGGAGGTTGCTTTGCTATGCATATATATATAGAGAGGTCTCTTGTATGCATGATACAAGCAATCGCATCATATACTACACATTATAATTCACTGCTCTCTTTTTCAGTCACGGCTAAAGAATAGAACTGGAATATGTCCATTTATACGCTGAAAGATCGCCCTAATAGACGACATCAATTCCACAATCAGATTTAACACAGCATAAAAAAATGTAAAGGTGTGACTAACCTGGCGTGATAATCTGTGGCAGGCCTCAAATCATCCACGGTAACACTGGTTTTCTCTCCACTGAAAATATAACAAAGTGATAAGCGACTCGGCTTTGTTGACATTTGATGCATAAAAATTATTTACTTTCGGGCGTCTGATGCATTGACATCAGGTTTCCACCTATACTATCTGGACACAAGATAATGGCTGCTACTCTACCCTAACCAGAGGGGGTTTCATTGGTGTAAAAATTAAACAAAACAACCTACTATAATAGTATAAACATAAGAACTAGGAGGAAAGCAAAATCACCAAACTAGAGACTCATCTGCATATTGCCTGAAGAGAACAAAGCAAGAACAACAACTCTGCTCAGTGTATAGTGGCCGAGCATTTAAAGGGGTATTCCCACTTCAACAGATTAATGTTATTATTTGTATGATGAAAAATGAAACAATTTTCCAACATACTTAACTTATGAATATCTGACCGTTTTCTGGATCTCTGCTTGCGGTTGTGCTATAGAAAGCTGCTGTGCTGACTTCCAATAGACAGAAATCTGACCATGGTCACACAGGTGCACAGATTGTTAGTATCATGGAGAGTAATCAGAGCTGTGGGTTATAACGAGCCGTGCACCTGTGTGACCATGGTCAGATTTATGTCCACTGGATGTAGATGCAGAAGCTTTCTATAGAAGGACAGAAAATATGTGAGGAATTGACACAGACAGTGTACAGGCAGTCCCCGAGTTACGTACAAGATAGGTTCCATAGGTTTGTTCTTAAGTTGAATTTGTATGCAAGTCAAAACTGTATATTGTACTGTATATAATGTGTATATTTTTTGCCCCAGTGACAATTGGAGTTTAAATTTTTTTTGCTGTAATGGAACCAAGAATTATCAAAAGAGCTACATTACAGACTCCTTACAGCTGATTATTGTAGTCTGGGACTATAGTAACATCCAGAGAGCTTCACCAGAGGTCACAGGGAGCAGAAAGGTCCGTCTTTAACTAGGGGTCGTCTGTAAGTCGGGTGTCCTTAAGTAGGGACTGTCTGTACTGGAAATTTGCACAACCGTTCATTTTTTGAACAAAGTCAATTACTTTCTGAAACGGGAATTCCCCTTTAACCCATGATTCATTTCATTGGAGCTCATTTACTTAGGGACTGTTCCTGTTCTCCAAGGATAAAACGTCTTGCACAGGTATTTAAAAAATGTCTGCGCTCGGATTGAGTCGCATGCAACCCTTTTGTGGTGCAGGCCACCATGCAACACAAATTAGGGGGCGTGCTGTCGGACGGTCCGACCAATTCGGACTGAGCGTCATATTTAACTTGCAAATTGTGTTGCATTCCTCATGTTAGAGGTGCACCACAAAAAAGATGGTGAACACTGTCAGACCTGAGTGGGGAAGCATCAGATTAAAGATTTCTGGTGCACGATCTTAGTGAATGGTTGCACGCAGCATTATAGACGGACAATGCACTTTTAGTGAACTGTCCAAATTTGTAAGTAAATGTGCCCCGTTGTGTAAAGAAAAAGCAGAAAACTTGCAAAAGTGTGTACACTTACCTATATGCAACCTTGTATTTTCCATCCTTCCCACTGTTGGACAATAGTATGTCATAGGTGTAAACTTCAGGAGTAACTGTCCCATCACTTTCCTCAGTGATCAAACTAGAAGGAGGCGACCATGTTAGTATTACAGACCGTGCTTGAATGTCTGATACCTGTAATGAAACATATACATATATGATCTACATCATATCTACATATATATACACCATCACTACCTGGAATAGATATTAAAGTCAATTTTCACACTAATACCCAAGATGACAGCTCTCATGGACATACAACTGCTGCAGAATATCCCTTTATCTATATGCACTTTAGTATAAATGTTATTGAAGGCTAAAACTAACTAATGGTACATCATGAAGAGAGGTTTCCTATACCTCCAGCTCTTGATGTAGCACCACAGCATTTGTCAGAGACAGGAATGGTGCGCTTTCATCTCTGTGAAAATGAGAAGCAAGAAATTTGCCTTTCTTCACGATACGGCTCTAAGATCTTTGATCTGTGTCAAGTCTTAAGTCTAGCAGTGTAATATGGCTTTTATAACAGGCCTTAAAAAGTTCAGAAGACCCTAAGTTACTGGGTGTGAGGCAATACACAGAAGCCAGGTACTGCCGAGAGATGAAGCGGCTCCCTATTATATATTTAATAGGGAGCCGTTCAGGAGCTAGTAGAGACAGCTCTTCTTAGTGATTGGAGCCCAATGAGCCAGTTCACTAAGAAGGGCCAGACGTCCCATCACTACAGAGCGCAGCAGGAGAGTGTGCTGGCCTCTGCACAGGAAGAGCTCTTTAACCCTCTGCCTCCTGGAGTGTCCTCAAAGCAGCAGCCAGGCCCCCCTTAGAAGACTGCATTCCTGACCCAGACTTCACTGCTGGTTATTATGTATGAGATTTGTATGAATGGGTGTATGAATAAGTGAACAAAAAGTGTCTGCATGTATATGCATGTCCATATGGCTTCATCTATGTGTGCATATTAATTTGTACAGGAGGTTGCAACCGCAAGCAGGTATAAGAGAGGTCCATGACTGGAAGGTTATCAATTGTATGTGTGTAAGACATGCATACAATCAATTATCAGTGTGATGTCATATAGTATGCATGGGCGCACAGAAGTGTTTGTGCCTGCGCTACTCCGGGAGGCTGCTGGTTATTTTGTTGAGTGGAGGCTGCCGCTGGTTATTTTGTTGAGTGGAGGCTGCCGCTGGTTATTTTGTTGAGTGGAGGCTGCCGCTGGTTATTTTGTTGAGTGGAGGCTGCCGCTGGTTATTTTGTTGAGTGGAGGCTGCCGCTGGTTATTTTGTTGAGTGGAGGCTGCCGCTGGTTATTTTGTTGAGTGGAGGCTGCCGCTGGTTATTTTGTTGAGTGGAGGCTGCCGCTGGTTATTTTGTTGAGTGGAGGCTGCCGCTGGTTATTTTGTTGAGTGGAGGCTGCCGCTGGTTATTTTGTTGAGTGGAGGGTTCCGCTGGTTATTTTGTTTAGTGGAGGCTGCTGCTGGTTATTTTGTTTAGTGGAGGCTGCTGCTGGTTATTTTGTTGAGTGGAGGCTGCTGCTGGTTATTTTGTTGAGTGGAGGCTGCTGCTGGTTATTTTGTTGAGTGGAGGCTGCTGCTGGTTATTTTGTTGAGTGGAGGCTGCTGCTGGTTATTTTGTTGAGTGGAGGCTGCTGCTGGTTATTTTGTTGAGTGGAGGCTGCTGCTGATTATTTTGTTGAGGGGAGGCTGCTGCTGATTATTTTGTTGAGGGGAGGCTGCTGCTGATTATTTTGCTGAGTGGAGGGTTCTGCTGGTTATTTTGTTGAGTGGAGGCTGCTGCTGATTTTTTTGTTGAGTGGAGGCTGCTGCTGGTTATTTTGTTGAGTGGAGGGTTCTGCTGGTTATTTTGTTGAGTGGAGGGTTCTGCTGGTTATTTTGTTGAGTGGAGGGTTCTGCTGATTATTTTGTTGAGTGGAGGCTGCCGCTGGTTATTTTGCTGAGTGGAGGCTGCTGCTGATTATTTTGCTGAGTGGAGGCTGCTGCTGATTATTTTGTTGAGTGGAGGCTGCTGCTGGTTATTTTGCTGCGTGGAGGCTGCTGCTGATTATTTTGTTGAGTGGAGGGTTCTGCTGGTTATTTTGTTGAGTGGAGGGTTCTGCTGATTATTTTGTTGAGTGGAGGGTTCCGCTGGTTATTTTGTTGAGTGGAGGCTGCTGCTGGTTATTTTGTTGAGTGGAGGCTGCTGCTGGTTATTTTGTTGAGTGGAGGCTGCTGCTGGTTATTTTGTTGAGTGGAGGCTGCTGCTGGTTATTTTGTTGAGTGGAGGGTTCTGCTGGTTATTTTGTTGAGTGGAGGGTTCTGCTGATTATTTTGTTGAGTGGAGGGTTCTGCTGGTTATTTTATTGAGTGGAGGGTTCTGCTGGTTATTTTATTGAGTGGAGGGTTCTGCTGATTATTTTGTTGAGTGGAGGGTTCTGCTGGTTATTTTATTGAGTGGAGGCTGCTTTTAAACACTACATATAAGGTGTGTGAGTATGGTGCTGTGAGAATATGTCGGTGTAGCACATACACTGAAGGTTCCCACTAAATATCTGCAAACACTTACCGCAGGCTTTGAAATGTTTGACAACTGGGCTTCTAACGCTTTCGTTTCTTCATCTTTCTCTACAATGAGAAAAAAAAAAAACAATTTGCTTTTATATATTAATATATCCCTGTAGAATCAATTTGTACTATATTGCAAAACTGATGAGATGTGAAATACAAGGCAATAAATTAAAGGAAATCTACCATCAAAATCCATCATGATAAACCAGGGACACATACGCACAAGAAGATTTCCAGTGTCACAGCGCCTGGCTCTATATTTGTTATTCATGGCCACCTTCCTTCTAAGATCAATTGTTAAAATTATGCAAATGAGTCTAAGGGCTCTAGGAGGTGTTTTCAGAGCCCCTCAGTGATGTCATTTCACTCCCTGTTTCAATGAGCAAAGCAGGTCTCCCCTCCCCCTGCATTTACTGCTGCTTCTAGATTACACAGGCAGAGGGAGAAGGGAGGGACATCCCCTTGTCACTGTAACAACAGGTTAAAAGACATCAGTACGGGGCAGCCTGGATATGTGAGACTGCCCTGCCCTGCCCTGCTCATCTTGCGGAGCAAAGAGGGGTCCGACAGAGGTACATTATCTTGTGGTTCTTGTGATCTGTGGGGGTCTAATCACTGAAAACCCCACCAATTAGCAATTTAGGCCCTATCTTGTGGATAGGGCCAAACTTGTTTTGTGGGAAAAGGAGTCTATCACCTCCACCCAGTGTTATAATTTGTTAGCAGCATGTTGTAGAGAAATGCCCTGTGATCTCTAACATTTCTTTACTTTATGCAATTTCCAAGATATTCCCATTTTTAATCTGTATGCAAACGAGGCACCTGGTGCTCTTGGGGCATGTTGTCGGCACCTGAAACACAGCTATTCCTGGCTAAATCACTTTTTTCCATTGTCACCCTATTCTTGTCACAATACAAATCTCCTGCTTATCTGGAGATTCATAAGGCCAATGAAATGACTATTCTGCAGCATCTATCCTGAGAGGGGTATTATGCCCTACCTAGGTTTCTCCTCTGGAAAATGTACAGATAACATGAAACTGGGTTTTACTTTATCAAATCACAAACCACTAAAATTCTGATTTTTCAAGAGTACATACTGAACAGAGACTAAAATTGTCATGTGAACATGTACTAACATTTATTGGGATTTCACTGCCTAAATTCTTGTAAATGATTCATACACATCAATAATCACAATTACCTTGTATTTCGGTTTCTACCTGGGATGAATTCTTTCCTTTCTGTTTGTTCTTAAATTGTCCTGTATTTAACCCCGGACTATTCTGTCCTTTAAAAATTCCATTAGATTCATTAACCGGAGAAGTGCTTTTCTTTGGGGAGAAGGGAGGGCTATTCAGCTTGTCTTTCTGTGCGCCGTGTCTATCTTTCAACTTCTTCTGTAACCGTTCATGGATTTTACTTGATCTCTCATCCCGAAGTCCAGACCTCCCATGGGTAGAAAGAGCATCTGAAAGACAGATGAAAACATTCCGGTTCAAACATACTCTGAATAAAAACCTTTCTGCTCTATAAATGGATACAGTGGGGCACATTTACCTGTGAACAGTGCAGATCCATGAAGATCGTGCGCCAGAAATCATGGCTCTGGTGCTCCCTGCACTGTACCAACAGAGTTCACCAACTTTTTTGTGGTGCACCTTTAACATAGGGAGTGCGACAGACTTTGCATGACAAATCTGGCGCATGGTCCGATTGAGCACGGGAATGGCCCCTAATTTGTGTCGCATGATGCCTAGTGCAGCTGCGCCACAATAGGGTCACGTGCGACAATTGTGGTGAAGACACGTCTTAAATACCTGTGTAAGCCGTTAACACCTAAAAACGTGCAAAGTCCGACAGAAAACTGGCGCACAGCCCTTAGTAAATGTGCCCCAATGTGTTATGTACAACAGAAATGTCAACAAACGTAATTGTAACCAATATAAAACCCCAAAACAGAGAATTTTTTCATAAAAAGGTTTTAAAGGAAATCTACCATCAAAATAAAACATGGATAAACAGGGACAAATACTCATAGATCCAGGCACTGTGACTGTGGTTGTCTGCTTATATTTGTTATCCATGGCCTCCTTCCTTCTAAAATAAACTTTTCAAATTATGCAAACCAGCTTGAGGGGCTCTGGTGGGTGTTTCCAGATCCCCTCAGTGATGTCTTTTAACTTGCTGTTACAATGAGCAGGACATGTCCCTCCCTCCTCCCTCTGCCTGTGGAATCTAGCAGCACTTGGGGAAGGGGAGACCTGCTCGGCTCATTGAAACAGGGAGTGAAATGGCATCACTGAGGGGCCCCGGAAACACCCCCTCATTAGCATAATTTTAAAAGGAAGGCTGCCAAGGATAAAAAATATAGAACTGGGTACTGTGACTGTGGTAATCTCCTTATGCATATGTGTCCCTGGTTTATCATGACAGATTTTTATGGTAAAATTTCTTTAAGAACAAAGTCATCAATCTGTCAATCTGTAAAATACGTGTTAGACATTGCAATAATGTAATAAAAACAGCTGATATACCCAATAGCTCTCACACTGCTGCAGAGTCTCTCCCACTACACAATTAAATCCAAACACAATTCTGCTTTGATTCACAGAAAATATTTTCCGGCCAGGATTCAGCTGCAGAACCTGTATATACTCCCTCTAAGGGTCGTGTGCTCTTCTTCGAGCCGCCGTCCATTTCTATTGTCAGTGTTTTATCAGTGTGTGATCGGTTCTGATTCGCCTGACCACAAAAACCTAAAAATGAAGTGACTGGCTTGTCCCAAAGGGTTGTTTTCAAAAAACGCATGCGTTTTTTAATGGACTGCTTAAAAACAAACCAAAAAAAGGGGTTCAAAACGCCACGTGTGCTACCACCCTGAGCCACAAGCACAGGCAAGAATAGGACCCACAGACAAAATACACGTTTATGTGCATGGGGCCATTGAAAACAATGGGTCAGTGTCTTTATATTAAAAAAAACATAAAATAAAGATTGCACATGGACGGAAACAACCTCCTTTTGCATGTGGCATATGGCCTCCTTCAGACTAGCGTTATGTCCGTATGCCATCCATGGTTTATGCGGATAGCGTACAGACCCATTACTTTCTATGGTTATTAACATTTCTATTTATTTAAACGGGCGTGCGCACTGTGTGAAGAAATTGTCAGCAAGGACTATTTTTTCCTTACCTCCGAACCACAGACTTTCATAGAAGTCAATGGCTCCGGAAAAAAAAAAAAAATAAAACATGGGTAGTGCAACGATCAACAGATGCCATATGTACATATAACAATGCAGTCACAATACTGACACAAAATAGGCTGAAAATGGATGCTTTTTTATGGACACATGTGTCAATGATCCCTAAGAGAGAAGAAATCTGCAGCAGAAGATGTACACATGTTATACACACCATGAAGGGAGTTCCAAAATATTTTTTTTTACCTGGGTCACGGCCTCTCCCAATAAAACACTTACCGTATTTTTCAGTCTATAAGGCGCACAAAAAATCCTTAGATTTTCTCAGAAATCAGAGGTGCGCCTTATAGTCCAGTGCAGCCTATATATGAACCGTATTTACAGACAACAGCTGCCTTAAACTGTGCACAGGTCTGCCACCTGCTGGTCATTCATCCTTATAACCAGGTGCGCCTTATATATGAACCTAGACGTTTTAGCAGGCATTTATTGATGACGTGCCTTATAATCCGAAAAATACGGTACTAAAAAACCAGCACAATAATTACAAGGTACTGTATCCTGCAGAGTGTAACAGGCCCGTCGGAGCTAAAAATTATTGAAAAGATGAGTCTATTGCTAGAGATAAAGGTATAATACAATTCAATTCACCTCCACAACATTAGTGAAATGTCCAGCTCAACTACTGTCAAGAGATTTTACTTTTTTCAGAAATATATTTAGATTTTTGAAGATGGTTAGTAGTAAACATATGCAAAAATACCTACAAGAAACGTAAAAGATATACCTTATACACTCGAGCATAAGCCAACCCAAGTATAAGCTGAGGCCCCTCATTTTACCACAAAAACCTGGTAAAACCTATATTTTTTTACTTGAGTATAAGCCGAGTTTGGGTTTTCAGCACATTTTTTTGTGCTGAAAATCTAGGCTTATACTCAAGTATAAATGACATTCAATAAAAGTTCCCTCAATTTTTTTTTCTCTTTTCGATTTTACAGTACTTACCCAAATCTCCATATACCTGTGAGGGGTGATACTGAGGGGTGTACTGAGAGGTCAAATCTCCTGCTCCACTCACTGCTGTGTAAATTTGGCGATGAGGTGGAGGCATCATTGCAGAAAGGGGTATAAATCCTGGCAGAGGAGGAGGTGCCCGGTGGATGACAGGATGGCCACTCGTGTGGAACTCTGGTGGCTGTGGAACCACTACAACTCTCCGCACACCATTGTCTTCAATCACCTGAGGAAGGACATGGAGGTGTAAGCCACGACCCAGGATCACAATATACATGGATCATTAAGACAGGAGGCCACAACAATACAGTCTAAACATCTTAGAAAGCTCATGAAGAAGCCGCTATAGTCTGTTTCTCTGCATACAAACATACAGAATACAATGACCACATTTAACAAAAACAGTGCAGTCTGTACAAGGTGCAGTTTGCATGTGTAGTGTGTAGAGGGCGCCAGACTCATGAATAGTGGCGTCCTTTCTTCATGAATCTGGCGCCCCCTGCATTGCTGCAACAGAGTGCACCAACTTTTTTTTTTTGTGTACACAAGGGCGAGAAACACAGTGCTGTTGAACACTGCATGAAAAATGTGGCACATGGTCCCACTGTGCATCGGAACGCTCATTTCAGTGCACATGTGTGGCATGGACACCTCTTAAACACATGTGCAAGCAGTTTGCACATAAATGAACATGCAAAGTCTGACAGAAAACTGCGGCAGGGGCTTCAGTAAATGTGGGCCTGTGTGTTTAAAGTATAGCTAGACCTTAGAAGCGGTTTTTATATTAGAAAAGAATAAAGTGGGTCATAATTATAGATCCAGGCACTGCGGCTGTGGTAATAGTCTTATATTTGTTATGCAAGATTGTTATGCATGTTATGTTTCTTCTAAAATCAATTTTTAAAATTATACTAATGAGTCTAAAGAGCTTCTGGGAGTGTTACCAGAGCAACTGTTGCTTCACAGACTGTTACACTGTCTTCCTATCCCCCTTCAGCACACATTGGGAGGGAAAAAGTGCTACTTGCATAATGTGAAGCTACAGCACAGCACAGATGGGCTCTCATAATGCCCCCCAGAGTCCTTGTAGCTCATTGGCACAACTTTAAAGTTGATTTTAGAAGGGAGAGGGAAAAGATAACAAATATAAGCAGTTTACCACATTCTCAGTGCCTGGATCTATGAGTAAGTGTCCCTGGTTTACAGTATCATGCTTGATTTTGATGGTAGATTTCCTTTAAGTAAAGCAACTTCTCTGTTTTTTCTCCTGTAGTGAGCAGTGTAACAGAAAGTCTCTCCACTTCAGATAAGGAGATTAGTGATCAACTCTTTCCACATCTAGAGAATATTTCCCTTGATGATTCAGCTTTCTAAGATGTTTAGACTATCCAGGGACTGTCTACCACCAGGATCAAAGTTTGTAAACCAAGTACACTTACAAACTGGTACAAAGGCTTTTAAAATTATACAAACCATAGGTTATTATTAACATCTATGGAGCATGAAGCCCTTCAGGCTCATTTACATATTATTTAAATCCCTTTTTTTCTAAAAAACAAAACAAAAAAACAACATAAAAGGAAAATAGAAGCTAAAAGGAGAGCAGATCCTGCCGGAGGGGGGCACACACCTGCATGTAAGTATACATGGTTTACAAGCCTCAATCCTAGTGGTAGATTCCCTTTAAAGGAAACCTTTAAATGAAACACGGATTATAAACTGTGCTTGATTTTGCAAAAAAAAAAAAAAAAAAAAAAAGCCTTTAAAAGATAATGTAAATGAACCCGAGGTGCTCCAGGACACAGAAACTTATTCTCTAATAAAATATATCACAAAGTGTACTATTTTCATTGATATGAATCATTTATAAAATATTGTTGAAGGTAGGAGAAATGAGGGAGCTGATATGACACGTCCCTTGTGTCAGCTACTTTTTGAAAGTTATTTTAGGTAGATCTGAGGTAGATTTTAGGATTTGTATACATATGCATTGGGCACAGTATAGAGACTTCTGTCTGAACCTGTCTTTAGGGTTAATGACGAAACCTGATGACAGGTTCCCTTTAATGATACCAGCTGTTATAAGGCAGTTCATACTCTTCCTGTAACGTGACAAAGAACTGAAACGCTGACGTGTCAATGTCCAGACACAGATAAAAGTCATTTTTACAGACAATTATCACCTCATTTTCAGCCTTCAGTCTGCAGATTCCCCAAACAAGAAGGAATGATGGTTTGTCTGCTTGTGCAGACATTTTGCCTGAGAGCGCAGTCAGTAAAGCAGGAGCTTCAGTATAGCACTAGGCCACACACATTTAGAGCTGGAGGCGCAGACACAGGTTTTAATAGGATATTTGGCAGGTATGAAATATTAACCAGAACTTACATTTTCCATTATGTGCGTTACGAATCATAGGTCGTTCTTCATGTCAGAGAGGTTTTCCAGGTAGGAACAGTATCTCTGCATACTCTCCAATTAAAGTTTAACTAGGGTTTCTATCTAGACTGAACAAAGGTTATGGTCCCGGGCTGTACTCAGATGACAGAGGGAATTACCATATATCACTATGTTTAAGTCCATTTATTAAAGATACCACTACAGTATAACCATCTTCCAAGCCACATACCTCCATGTGCAGGATAAACCACATTCTTAGCGGAAATATAGCCCACAGTTAGTGATAATTAAGATCCATCATGATAAACCAGGGACACTTACTCATAGATCCAGGCACAGTGACTGTGGTAATATTTGTTATCTATGGTCTCCTTCCTTCTACAATCAACTTTTAAAATTATACTACTGAGCCAGAAGTCCACCTGTGATGTGGCTTTACAGGCTGTTACACTCTCACCCTTTACCCTTCCAGCTGCTGTATTCCAATGCTCGGCCACACATCGCCCTGTGTAAATAGAGAATATACTGCTGATAACTAATTAAGTGTATGAAGGAACCGCCATCTATTAATGAGTGGCGCCTCATGACGTCATAGTGTGCACGGGGGCAGAGCACAGAGCTGGGTTGCACTACTGCTTAAAATAGAAGAGAATCCACAGGGAGTGCTGAAAGGCGAGTACGTACTAAAGATTTTTTGTTTGTTTTTTTTATTGGGGGCAGGTGCCCCAAGCTTCATCAGGTTGCACCCGGGGCCATCGCCCGCAGCACCTGGTTGAAGAAACAGGCCTAACCCTGATAAAGATACAGACAAGACTTTAATATTATTGCTTGACCCTGAGATCACAGATCTCCATCCAGCAGAAGAACATGATGTCAATCTGATAACGTAGGATGTGCTGTACGTGTTACTGTGACTGATAAGATCATCACTGCTCCAACATCAGTAACAACCAAAAATAGACACAGGAAATACACACCTGCTGAGCATATCCTGGAGGCACATAGATTGGAGGGACGGAGCCATTCGGGGACATCATCGGGACCTGAGCAGGACCTGCACAGAGAACACATTGTTATTAAGACTAGTAGCAACTAGTAGATATTCCATAATATTAAAATGAGGAAATGTGCAAATGGAAATAACAAGGAAGGAAAATGTGACGACCTGTCTACAAAATACTAGACACATGGCTGAGCATCCAAACAGATGATGATGTTCAGCCATGATGCTCAAGATGCAAAGCATATACAGGCGGTCCCCTACTTAAGGACACCCGACTTACAGACAACCCATAGTTACAGACGGACCCCTCTGCCCACTGTGACCTCTGGTGAAGCTCTCTGGATGCTTTAAAATAGTCCCAGATTGCAATAATCAGCTTAAAATTGTCTGCAATGAAGCTTTATTGATAATTCTTAGTCCTATTACAGCAAAAAAATTTGAAACTCCAATTGTCACTGGGGCAAAAAAAAAAATTGTCGGGAACTACAATTATAAAGTATACAGTTTCGACTTACATACAAATTCAACTTAAGAACAAACCTACAGTCCCTATCTTGTATGTAACCCGGGGACTGCCTGTACAAAGTCCTCAAAGTACAAGATCTGCTATACCACAAACTCTTATATAGAAATGTCTATTTTATTTTAGCTAATCTAAAATGTCCACATTGGTGTAGCAGATCTTCCACTTTTATTATTTTCTTACAAGTATTCTAATAGTTTGAGCCAATAATACTGAGGGGTGTGATCTTGCTCCCATTCCTTTGATCCTATATAGGGTCCCTGTCAGTTAAACTAACCCAAACTAACTAATCATATCTTTGAAACCTGCCGTTATACAGCAGTACAACTATCCCTATGGCAAGAGGCTTAAAAAGCAAAAAGGAAAGCGGGGAATCCAGCATCCGTACACAGAGAATCCAAGGTAGACGACGTTTAAAAAGTAATTCCAAAATTTTTATTCTTCAAAGTTAAAAAAGTGCTTGTGCATTGACATGGGCACAAGAAAGCAAGCAGTGCGAGAACAATCCCTATATTGTTCCCTCCATGACTGTAAAGTTCTGAGGTCTGTTCATAAAGTTGACTGTCTATGCAAATGATCTCATGTGAGTCAGATGCTCGTCTTAAATTTAAGCAAAGTCCGTCATAGTTATGTCCTTTCTGCTCACCTGTGCCTCCAGCTTAGTACCCCCTCCCTGAGGAATGAGAGTGACGCTGGCTGTGTGACTTGCCGAAAAGGGAGGGGTGAATGATGGCACTGATTTCTCTTCAGTGGGTCTTTCACGCACAGCCAGTCTCTCATTCCTGATGGAGGGAAGAATGATGTAGCAGAAGTGAGTTTACTTGGCTGAAGAGAGAGAAGGCCCCTTGTCATGAATCTGGAGGCATGGTGGAGTAAGAAGAACATGAATAAGCATAGATGGGTAATCAACTTTACGACTCAACTGTGGAACTTTACAGGCAAGGGAAGGAACAATATAGGGATAGTTGTCCTGCTATATAAACAGCAGGTCTAAAAGAGAATCTTAATTAGCGTGGGTTAGTAAATTTGACAGATTCCCTATAAAGCGAGTACTACTTCCTTACAACATATACACTTCTCAACTTTGCAAGGGTAAAACCAAGCAGGACAAGCTGCATGGTTAATATAAATTTAAAAAGTAGTAGATGTTGCTAAAATCTATACATTTTCACAAATCTAGCTCCACTCTAGATTTAAGGATGGGATGGACTTGAGCCTGTGGTCCTTCCCTGTACACAGTACCTTTTAGATATCTTTATACAGTACGTTTCACTGATGCCTTAGATTAAAGCCACCATTCTTATAAAAATGACTTATTGATGCCATCTGTTACTAAAGATCAAGTAATGCAGTCAGGGGGGCTCTACAGTCAAGTTAACCTGTCTTATTTTTTTAGACTTGTAGCTCTGATACCATGGATGGAGCCATCAGTGAAACATTTGTAAAGACTTCTAAGAGGTAATGGGAGGGAGTGGAAGGGGGCGGGCTGGGGTGCTGGTTTACTAGCAGTGACTATTGTGCATTAATGGGATTATCAAGGAAGCTTTGCAATCGGCCCCTCTTTACATGTCCTGTCAAGACTGAAAGAAGTGACATAACAAATTTTTGACTGTTTCTTCATGCGAATAAGGGGATATTAGAGCCTTGGTCTTGCCAACTTCTGTATAAGTGATGCCTTCTGTCTGCACAACCATTTTAAGTTATTTAAATATGTTCTATACATCCATTTAAACCAGGGTTGTGCATGCAGCTCACCCCCATTCAATTGGGCTGCAATACCAAACACATCCTATGGATACGGTGGTGTGGTTTTTTGGAAGAGGCCAGTCACATTTCCCTAAACCTGTACACACTCCTCATTTGAACAGCATGTATATAGAAAATATTCATCTCCACTACCTGTGTCCCCCCCATCCTCCTTTAGCAGTGCTCTCTAGCTTTGTTATAGATCTAAAAGCAAGGTTAATTAAGTAAGGTTAAGGTAAAAAAAAAATGTTGAAATCATCCATTAAATACTTCCCTTTGCAGAACCCATGTGAGGAATACAGATCACAAAGACAACATTGCAGCACTGCAGTCAGACCATTGTTCTCTGTGGGAGCTGCTAAAGCCACGACGGCCATGAAAGGGTTACAGCGGAGCTGTCATAATGATGGGATAACAGCTACCTTGCTGTAGCCAGGGGTGAGACCTGACATTTAGCAGGATTTGTTAACTCTGCGCTGCCGACACAAAGAAAATAATGCACCTCCTCGGTGGAGAGGCGAGTGATTCAGCAATCGGATGGGTGAGTCAGAAGGCTGAGTACAATGCGAGCAGCACGTCCTGACCACCGATGGCTCCTGATCATTTCCTAGCAGTTGGTGTCTGCATTGTCATCAAGCCGCAGATAGTCTGCACACACAGCTAGGCTCTGGATGTCTACCTATGTATGGAAGCATAGTCCTTACCACTCATGTCTGCAAGCAGGATAGATAGGAGGAGAGCCGGCTCCGGGGTATACAGGACACACGGTGGATACAGGGAAACCAGCCAGCAAACCACATGACCAGGTCACATGACATTATGTAAGGGGTGAGCCAGCACTAGGGTGTGTGTTACAACAAAAGAAATCACGTGACTACAAAGTCCTATGTGATAACAATCTACCAGCCAGCAGAATAGGAAGACGTCAGGGAAGGCTCAATAACAAAGCAAATATGCAAATTAAGCCATGTCATGTTCCCCCCCCCCCCAACAGTGCACAGCAGGGTTAGGCCAAGTTCACACCCGCATTCGGCAGGTTCTACATTCCGTTATGAATAGCAGGAAAAATAGAGCGCGTTTCTTTTTATTTTAAGCTATTAATAATGGATGGTTAATGTCATGTAACAAAAAGTTCATTGACGTTTTAAATTTCCAACAAGATCTCCGAAAATGAAAAGTGAAACAGAAAGTCCAGAAGCAGGTGTGAACTTACTGATATAGCTGGATGAGAAGTGGGAAGGTACTGTTTCCCACTGAAGACATAGTAATAAGTAAGTGCCATACACAATAGTAAGCAAAATGAATAAATACACCAACAATACTCTCCTTAAAGGAAACCTACCATGAAAATCAAGGACAATGCTTATATTTGTTATCCATGCGCTCCTTCCTTCTAAAATAATGCTAATTAGTCAGAAGGGATCAACAGGTGTTACCAGACCCCCTCCGTGCTCTGGATTCACCAGCTGTTACAGTGTCTGCCCCTCCCCCTACTCACTTAGCACTTCCTACGCCCTCTACTTGATATAATCTCATGGCTGTAGAAGAAATTTCTGCACACAGTGGGGGGTGGGAGGGTTCTCCTCCACAGTGTAACAGCCTGTAAAGCAACAGCACGGAGGGGCTCTGGTAACACCCTTCTGGCTCAATAGCATAATTTTAAAAGTTGATTTTAGAAGGAAGGAGGCCATGGATAACAAATATAAGAAGATGCTCACAGTCAGACTGCCTGGATCTACGAGTAAGTACCTCTGGCTTATCATGCTTTATTTTGATGGTAGATTTCCTTTAATGGGAGTATAGTTGATATTTATTAATCTTACTTAATGTTGTGGATAGGGCTTTATTTTTCAACCAACGCTCTTCAGCCTTATTTTCATATTTGTAAAATTAACTTTTGGCACAGAAGGAGCACCTGGTCAAAACAAGAATTTGGGTGGAATGTGTGGGAATAGTCCTACATGTTGTAGAACTTAGTTTGGGTATGTAAACCATGATAAAGTATTCTCTTCCATTACTTCTCACTCCATTGTTGGGAGTACTGGGAAATGACAGAGCGCCTGAGTGTATAATTGTGTTTACTGGACAACCCCTTTAATGTCTTGTTGCTAGGGAAATAGCACATCGCTTAGCTGAACGTATACTCACTATGGTCACCACCAGAGATCTAATAGAAATTTCTCTAGCGATAAAGGTGAAGCAGATTGCCTGTATAAAGTGACTTAACTTGGACTTTGTTATTTCTGCACTTGATGGAGCTGTTATTTCCAATTAAACTATATAAGCAAATAGGCGTTTTGGTCGGCAGCCTTGGGTCAGAGGTTTCTTGGAGACCCATATCTACCCAAACAGCCCAACAAGTGTGATACGAATTTATAGAGAAAATAAAAGATGTGGACCTTCCCTGCAGTCCTCATAGATTTGTGCCTTTTCAGGACCTTTGAAGGTCCTTTAACAGTAGAATGGAAAGCCAAAGGAAATGACCCCTCTCCATTCCCAAAAAGCTTGGTTCTGGCACCATATGCAGCCGGTAAATGTCAAACCATTAAAAAAGGTAACAATATTTTCACAAAGCCCAGGGCCCATGGCAGTCTTCATGTGCCCCTAAGTAGCTACAATGGGTCTTCAGTGCCAATATGGAGGATGTAAATGTTATGGCTGGAAGGATACCACAAAGAACACTAAATCCTACCAAGTGAAACCGGATTTTGTTCATTTTTATAAAACAAGTACAAGAACGGTTAAAAAAACTAAATATATAATATATATATAGAATGACATGTGCCATACACAGGTGATGTGTATACTGTGGTGGTTGTCATCCTGAATTTTCCTCTACTTTCTTTATTTAGCTAAGCATTTTGGCACCCTGAGCTTAGCAAGCGGAGATACTAATCCATGCGGATGTGCGGGTCGTGAATGGTTCTATACTTAGCATCAGGCTAATGTGAACAGCGATGAATCACTCGCTGTTATTCCCTTAGAGGCAACAGTGCTGGCTTTTTACAGCAGCACATTAGATGAACTGTCTCTCTCTAGCAGAACACCCACACTTTGACATCACATGGCCAATGATATGCATCGCTGACGCAGGCTGTGACAGGATCAAACACAAAGACCACAGCCCGCTGAAACAATAGAGATCGCTGCTGACGTTGACATCCAACCAAATCAACGCTAACAGACTGCAACCCGATCAATAGCCTTCCCGGCATCCAATGGTCCCAGTACTTTTCCTTTTTAGCAAGAAGTGCTCATTACAGATGTATTTTTAGGATGCCTGGATCTTAATGTAGACAGTAAGAAGTGTCAGATGAAGATGACAGGGATCATAGCAGACAGCAGCCATCGTTACTCAGCCCATTATTATACATGACTGCTGTCTATACTTCAAGCCGGCAGAGCGGAACATATTGACATCCTATAAAAAGGAACTAAAGAATGAGAACTAATACAAGGAGTCTGACAGGCCTGTAAAATAGCAGTCAGTGATAGGAGATGACACTTACATGTAGATGCTTATCTGGTACCCCACTAGTGTCTGCCCACCCTGCTCTATATGTGATGTCTGCAGCCAGTCATTAGTGATGTCATTACTACTCCCGGTGTCTGTTATGTTATTGTTTGGTGTAAAGAGGCAAGGTTGGATTTGGGAAACCTCTGCACAAAGGTTGAAAGCATGCTCTAACAAAATCAATAGCACAACTTTGTCTATTGCTTTCATAACATATGTCAAGCAGTTTCTTTACTATCCTGATCAGTATGGCCTGTTCCTGCATCGCTGTATCCTCTTATTGTGCCGATTAGCTTTTAGAGACAGTAGATTGTTTACACAAGAAATTCTAGCAATTCTGACTGCTAGAGGGGCTGCTGCTCCCTGCTCACTCTGGAAGTAAGGGGAGGCCATGTGAGGCCACTCTGTGTAACTAGCAGGAGAGCCTCATGTCTGTGTGGCTCTCTGGATACAGAAATCTCTTGAAAAGAAAAGGCTTTGATCGGCATCAATCCCATAATATAGTCACTGTTTCTCCATAACTTTATCATTCTGTGTCATAGATTCCTCAGTCATTTGCAGCCACACAAGTTAAAAGTGGAAGACCCCTAAAGATCACGAGATCAGAGCGCCCAATGTACCCCCCTTCAGACCACTTGTTGTTTCCCAAGATGAGCAGAGCAGCCGGTCGCGCTGCCCTGTTCATCTCTATGGAGCTGACAAAGATTGCCGAGCACCGTACTCAATCTTCATCAGCTCCATAGAGATGAACGGGGCAGCGCAGCCATGCACAACACTGCTGCTCTGCTTATCATGGGGAGCGATAAGGGGTCCAACGGGGTATATTGGAGCCTACATTCTCATAATATGTGGGGGTTTCATCACTGAGAACCCCACCGATCAGAAAGTTAGGCCCTATCCTGTGGGTAGGGCCTGACTTGTTTTGTGGGAAAACCCCTTTAATTACATTGGAAGTCATTCAGGAGCCAAAAGAGCCATCCCTTTTTAGTGAGGTGATCAAAAAGATCCAACTCACTATGAAATAGTGTACTGCCCATCACTACGCCTCCCCCTCAACTGTTGCTTCCTGGACATATTCGCAACAGGGAAGCCGTTAACTATTGGAGCAAATAAAGAAGATACTAAACATTAAGTAACTATTTCACAGCTGGTTTCTACCATTTATTCTATGGTCCTTCATTGGACGAAAGCTGCCAGGCTACTTACTATATAGCACTGTATGTACAGTCTATGCTGATCTCAGCAGATCTACTTTTTGGAATCCCATTGGATTTGTGGCTATATTACTTCATGACACAACACAAAGACTGATATTCAAAAGGTTTGGTCCTTTTCCACACATTACTTGGAATATCATTTGAGGAAATCTGACAATACAGGGTGATAGATGGCCCTTTTCTAGTCAATCACAATGAACCATTTTGTAAGACGGGGTTAATATGGTCAATCATATTGGATTGATTTTATAAGAAGATGAGTCAGAACCGAAGACGCAAAGGAGACACTTTCATTTCCTGGGGAAAATACTAAGTACATTTAGATGGGCCTTAAGAGTTACGATCTCAGACCCATTCTTCATTGTTTTCATCAAAAAGTAAAATAGAATATTGCTCAATCCAAATGAAAGCGAGTCTACAGTTCACTGTTTATTCCTGGGATAGCAGTTCATTAGCTATTACATGCACCGGGTGGGTGGCAGTACATGAGCGGCCGGCCTATAAAAGCGGCTATATCTCAGCTGATATTGACAAGCGAGCATACATTACCCCGTGCATGGTGTCTAAATGACTCCAATCCCAGATAATGATCCAGCTGCTCGGCCCATGCGTCACTATCTTTATAACTAGTTGTTATTTATTTTATGACTACGGAAGGCTTCCCAGCTGCATTTGGTTGCACCATTTACATGCATAAAATATATTTATTGCGATTTTAGAGCTTTGTATCAGTTTAATCTCTGTACGTACATCACTTTGGCTCATTAGATCTACCATTACTGTAAGTTATTGTTACTAGATGCAAAAAGTAGAAGCACAGACAGCATTAAATTGACCCTTATTGTAAAAGAAAAAAAAGATGATAAATCATAAGTTATTAGGACCTTTTTACTAACCTTTTAACTCCCTCAATACTACATGTATTCTGACAAATAATAATGTCCCCTGGACCGAAACCAAAGGTACCAAAATGATTTGGAAACCAGAAGCCAAAGTGGGGCAAGTAAGATTTTTTTTCTTATCCTACCCAGACCCCTCGGGCTTATCCATATTCATGGAAAGTATATTTAAGGAGATGAGCTTCTTGCTGCACCAGGGCTACGGCGATAATAGCTAGTTCATTTGCTTTGTACTTCTTACACCTTTTTAATGATAGATCAATGATGACGTGGAGGGTCAGCGGTGTTGGGCAGCATAAAAAGAAAAAAAAAAAAACAAGTGCACCAGCAGCTGTGGCCCCATCCCCACTGCACTAAAATGTTCATTTGTATAAAGATAAAAATAAAATGTCCAGTGGCAAACACAAATGGTATATCTGGGAGGCTTATAAAGTGCCCGACACAATGTTTTACTTGTGGCAGAGATTCTTCCATAACTTTTCCATAAACAGAAGTATAAGGCCCATACCCTATCCTTACAATACAGTGAAACCTCTCTGAGCAGACCGCCCAATATTACACAGAAAATTAGTCCCTTAATGGGTAAAGGAGCAGCTTCAATAAAGTATATCGAGGTGGAGGTCTTCTCAAGGGGTGGGCTTTTGGAGAGGTTTCGATACATTTAGAAAGTTCCTATGTACTATTCAGGTCCCACTATAGTTTGTGAGAGAAAATAAGGCCTCAAGTATACTAACGTTTGGGGGCCCGTGATCTGGTTGAACAATTTGCAGCTTAATCAGGTCCGCCATAGAGCTCTATAGCACCCGGTCACGATGTGGTGAGCACATGCGGTCTCACAGCACTGTGACCGAGCCGGCGGACTGTGTGCATGGCTTAGGATATGTCCTAGATTACAGAGTGGGGGCTCAGCTTTCAATGGAGAAGGGACGGGTGAGGATCCCTCACCCCTCCTTTCTCCTGCAACTGTCTGTATGCACTGAGCATATGTTCGTGTACATGAGGCTTCATTCACCTCCATTTATTAAAAAATAAATTCTCGGGTCCATGTAAATTAATTGCTGAACAAGAAAATGTGCCAGTGCGCCATACATTTGTGGTACACAGAGGCATGTTACGACTCCCATTCCATTAACGCTGGTTGTCCAACAATTATTCTACGGATAGAGAGTAAGTGCCCTTAGTGGGTAAACCCCTTTAATAAGTAGGGCAAATGCTTAGGCCCTACTTTGAGAATATGAGAAATGCATAGACTGCACCACACTGGCTCTCCACTAGATAGTCTTATACTTAACCAGATTTATCAAAGCATGTGATCCTGAATGATAAATCTGTTTTAACACTGCCTAGATCTACATTTGACGTCCTATTAGTTGGCTTTTTTGATGCATAATTTGCAGAGGCCACAGCGGTCTGTTTCCACATCTGTCCATTATCTTGTTATACATTGTATTTGTGCAAAGCATCCGACAGGCAGTAAAATCCATGAGGCGAGGAGGAAACCTAAATAAAAATATTTTTCTCTTGTTCTTTAAAAAGCATCTGTGTCCCCAGCTGTTTTTAGCTGCGCTGTTACGTAAAATTTACAAGGTCTCACGCCTACGCCTTAAGTAAAACTGCAGGAACATTTTTATAGCAGTAACATCAGAAAGTCATTAAAGGATAGCGCGTGATGAAAAGACAGAGGATGTCCCTGCGTTTCCCAGCGCAATTATCATTTCCGTCTGACAAGTCGTGTCCCTTCACACCCAGGTAATCCCCCCCCAAAAAAACTAAAGGAAATGACTGCAGAGCCCCAACTATAGGTAAGATTCGTCACCGCCTCCCCATATAAAGATGCTTTATTACCCTTTCAGGAGTTAATTACTAATGACTCACCCTGATTTGTATGCAGAATCCCCCCCCCCCACTGCTCGGGATGTGTGGCGCTATCCTTCCAGCCAAACCATCTATAGCATGGCTTTCCTTGTGATGTCAAGCAGCGTTTAATGGCTCTTAGCAGAGGCTTTGGGACTGTGCCCTGAATGAGTCATCTCCATTCACGATGTGTGCAGCACACAGATTTTCATGAATGGATTATTCAGCTACAAATGGTGCCCATTCATACCACGCCGACTCCACTCGCTGGAATAGAGGTGATAGGTCTATTTCCAGAAGGGAGAAAACATCTCGCATATCACGGACAGCGGATAAATATATACATACCCACGCGTATTAGCCTTGATACATTTCCTGCTACGATTCAGAGCTATAAAAAGATTTCCGCAGACTAAATAAGGTACAAGATTCAGGCAAACCCTCCCTGATCGTTCAGAAACGGATTAATAGACAGATAGATATAGGATTATTTCCTTCAAGTCTTGCACACCAATCTCACCACTAGGGAGGAAAAAATATGAAAGCCCCAAATATACATTTTTATTATTATTAGCAGTATGTTCGAGTTATTGTATGTACAGTGTGAACTGGTTACAGAATTTGGCTAGAACAGGAAGTCCCTGGGTTACGTACAAGACAGGTTCTGTAGCTTTGTTCATAAAGGGAATCTACCACCAGGAGGAAGGATTGTAAACCAAGCACAATGGCATACTGGTGTGTCCCCCTCCTCTGGCAGGATCTGCTCTTTGTTAAGCTTCTTATGCCATTGTTTTTAAGAAAAAAAAAGGCATTAAAAAGTATGCAATAAGCCCGAGGGGCTCCAGGTTCCATAGATGTTAATGGAGCCTTGAGCCCCTCAGGCTCATTTGGATAATTTTAAAAGCCTTTTTTTATGGAAACCAGGACATTAGAAGCTAAAAGAAGAGCAACTCCAGCCATAGGGGGCACACGCCAGCATGTCAGTGTGCTTGGTTTACAATCCTTCAGCCTGGTGGTAGAAGTCCTTTAAGTTGAATTTGTATGCAAATCAGAACTATATATTTTATCATTGTAACCCAAGCCAAATATTTTTTGGTCTCTGTGACAATTGTATTTTAAAAATGTTAGGTTGTTACAATAAAACTTTATTGCAGACACCTTCGATAACTGTTACAGCTGATCATTGTAGCCTGGGGCTAAAGTACTGTAAATTACCAACATCCAGAGGTCCGTTTGTAACTAGGGGTCATCTGTAAGTCCGGTGTTCTTAAGTAGGGGACCGCCTGCATATATTACCAGTGGGAGTCCAAAGGTTGTGTCATCCGGGAAGTGACAACATGTTATAATGCAAAAAACTGCTGTTCTGTAAGGGAACCTGTCACCAGGGTAGTCATTTTTAGCTGGTGACAGGATCCAATAGACTATGCTATGCAGATTTTCAAAATGCCTTTGTCAGCATTCTGAATCAGTTCAGTACTTTATAAAACTCTACTTCAAATTACCTGGGTCCTTGCCAGAAGTGTGTTCTGAGTAACTTAGCATGGACTACAGTAACTTAGCATGGACTTCGGATCGACAGGGGTGTTACTGCGTCTGCCTGCAATGTTACATCACTGCTGAGCCTCTGTATACAAACAGAATATTGCAATGAGGCGAGTATCCCCTATTTGAGCCCATCGCACCAAAATAAGTAATTGAAATTATTGGTGTAATGAAAAGTGACACAAATTAGCAATATATGTTCTGCATCAATTTCTTAAAAGGGTATTTCCATATCAGCAAATTAATGTTATTGTTTGTATAATAAAAAGTCATACAACTTTCCAATATACCGGTACTTTCTGTATCAATTCTTCACTGTTATCCAGATCTCTGCTTGCTGTCCTGCTATAGAAAGCTTCTATGTTTATTTCCAGTGGACAGAAATCCATGATCACACAGGTGCATACTTCATTCAGTATCATAGAGAATAACCAGATCTGTGTGTTATAATGGGTCATGCAACCTGTGTGACCATGGACAGAGATCTAGAAAACAGTGAGGAATTGATACACAACATATATATTGAAAATTTGTATAACTTTTCATTATGCAAAAACTAACATTTGTTTGCTGAAATAGGCATACCGCTTTAAAGGTTTTCTACATCTTTGCCTGCTGTCAGTCTACAGGAAGCTTCATTGTTTACTTCCTGTGGATAAAAACCGGTCCCTGGTCTTGAGATGTCACACAGGTGCACTGCTTGTTACATCCCTGGTCATGAGATGTCACACAGGTGCACTGCTTGTTACATCCCTGGTCATGGCATGTCACACAGGTGCACTGCTTGTTACATCCCTGGTCATGGCATGTCACACAGGTGCACTGCTTGCTACATCCCTGGTCATGGCATGTCACACAGGTACACTGCTTGTTACAACCCTAGTAATGGCATGTCACACAGGTGCACTGCTTGTTACATCCCTGGTCATGGCATGTCACACAGGTGCACTGCTTCTTACATCCCTGGTCATGGCATGTCACACAGGTGCACTGCTTGTTACAACCCTAGTCATGGCATGTCACACAGGTGCACTGCTCATTTTATCCCTGGTCATGGGATTTCAAATTGGTGCACGGCTTGTTATATTGCACAGCTCTGATGCTAACGAGCATGGCACCGGTGTAACATCACATTTTTTATCCACTGCGAGTAAACAATGAAGCTCCCTGTAGAATGACAGCAAGCAGAGATCTAGAAAACTGCGATGAATTGAAAGTATTTTGGAAAATTGTACAACTTTTCAAGATAAGAGCAATCTCAATAATTTGCTGACAGTGGACAACCCTTTATAATCCCAGACAACCCTTAAAAAAATTAAACTTATGGCAACTGGTGAATGAATCCTTACAGGAAAGAAACTGCACACCGATGAGTCATACTTATATATATATATATATATATATATATATGCATTTCTATTACTGTTGTGAAGTGAAGCAATACACATATTATATAACCATTTGCAGAGCAGTATGTCCAAAGCCCTCTCCTCATATGTACATCCACAAGCATCTGTAAAGCATAAGCTCCTCATTAAAAACAACAATTGAGGCATAATGAAAAACAGCGGCATCTGAGCTGACACGCTCCTGCGCTCGTCATACGCTACGCACTGTGCGGTATGATTAATGGAATGGTTAGGTAGCCATGTCTTCTCTGCAGACAGCTATTTATCATACTGGAAACCCTCCAGCTACGACATAGCCGATGGTTATTACTATACGTCACACTACTAGTGTAGGTCTCACCTGGGACAGGACGCCTGAGTAAATACAGTTTCAGTATGTGCAGGAGTTTAGAGAGAAGACACTGCTGCAGCGTGTTAGTACTATCCCTATCTGCAATTTAAAATAAAATAGCTTCAAAATGTTTTTTTTTTACCCCTTAACCAGTTATTATTTTCCTAAGTGGACAACCCCTTTAATGAAGTGGTAAGACCAAAAAATGAAAAAAAATGGAAAAAAAAACTTTTTTACAAATTTGGTGTAAAATAATTTACCCTAAAAGTGGAAAAAAAAATCTTCCATAGGATTCTATTTCATATATTCATTATTAACAGCGTCCACAACCTCCAACGCCGGTTTAGGACTAAAGTGTTAGTAATAGGGTAAAGAAACAAAAAGAAACACTAACTAGAATGATTAGAAAAAGTTTCCTCTTCATTACCTTATTAGTCACCCCCCCTCCCCCCTTTAACTAATCCCTTCCTAATCCCATCCTGGAAAACCTATTTGCATATTTCCCAAAAAGAGACACAGTCATTCAGAGAAAATGTTCCAAGATACAAGAGAATGACAGTTCAAGGGGAAAAAACACAACTTTTTCCAGAAGTTATCATTGAGGACATCCATCAACAACCTGGAGAAGTCATTCAAAATGTGTCTTACATTCAGCAATGTCAACTTAAGTCTGACAGCCACGAGGCCAGAATGTGTCATTTGTGTTTTTTGCTTTTCTTTTACTAATACAGGCGGTCCCCTACTTAAGAACACCTGACTTACAGACGACCTCTGGATATTGGTAATTTATTGTACTTTAGTCCCAGGTTACAATAAACAGCTATAATAGTTATCAAATGTGTCTGTAATGAAGCTTTATTGTTAATCCTGGTTCTTATGACAACCCAACAGTCACAGAGACCAAAAAAATTTTTGCCTGGAGTTATAATTATAAAATATACAGTTCCGACTTATATACAAATTCAACTTAAGAACAAACCTGCAGAACCTATCTTGTACGTAACCCGGGGACTGCCTGTATCCTAACAGTCCTGTTGAAATATGACGAGTAAAAACGGGTCTATTCATGGGGTAGAGGCAAAGCTAAACTGATGGACTCAGCAAACCTGGATTCCCTGCCGGTGGGAGAGTAAGGTTTGCACAGGACGTTGGCTTGGAATGTTTCTACTTCTCGTTATTTTAGATTGCTACAAGGGATAGGCCGTGATTAGGGGAGATGGGAACATTGTTGTTTTGTACATCTTATCCAGATAAAGCCGAGTTCTGACCTGTAATGCACTGAAACTGTCCATCTTCTCTTCTTATTGTAAATGCTTCCCCTGGGTTGACCTGGACCAAAATAACCTGCGAGAAAACAAGAGCAAATAAATAAACTATATAGACATGCACAGTGCAAACATAAAATTGTAGGTTTTATCACTGCCCACGCTACGGCATCTACAATAGATATTAAAAATTGTCATCTATATTAACCCCATTCTGACCAGGGCTTAAAATAAATCTAACACTTTTAAAACACCCATTCTAACCCAAACATACCTTTAGACAGGTCATGATGAGCTGATGCAGGTGCAGGGCTTAAATTGGCAAAAAACAAACAAACAACTGTCTGTTTAGCTGAAAAATATATTTTATAATTATGCTAATGAGAGCTACTTCATGCACATTATGGGCGTGCATAATTATGCTAATACCCGAGCGCTGAGCACCCCGTGTGCTGAAGGGTCATTAGCAATATTTTAAAATCGTTTTTTTGGTGAAACAGACAGTTTCTTTTCCTATTCGAGCCCTGCACCTGCATCAGCTTATCATGACCTGTCTAAAGGTATATTTGGTTAGACTGGGTGTTTTAAAAGTTTTAAAAGTGTATTAAACGTATTAATGACCAAGGCATATTTAGCAAATTTTTATACTTATTGGTCCAAGGGCCATACCTTTCTTTTTTATGCCATACCTTAAAAGGTTTTCAGTTACACATAGTGATAGTTAAAAAAAAACATTAAAGGCCCGTCGATCATGTGACCAACTTGTCCATACAGCCGATGGCACCGCCGGGAGCCGCATTCACTGCATATTGCTACTTAGTGCTATGCAGTAAATAAAGGAGAAGGCAGAAGGGGTAATAATCTGCTCCTGCCTTCTTCCTGTGTCTCACAGCCAGAGATCTGGTACTTAGCGTGGGACGGGAGTTTTCTGCATTGAGTTTTCTTCTACCAGTATTTGTGGGTAATATTTTATGTATTCAATACATTCTCAATGACCATTTTTCCTAGTGCTTTGTCTGTGTGTTCCTAATCTCAGGTTGTGTCCTATTTTTAGCTCACTTTGCATCTTCCCATTCAAGTCGATGTGTCTTCATGCTTTACCCGTCTCTGCGGACTGTTTTTGTGATGCTTGGATACAAAGCACATGTCCAGAAAATAATCACATGACCAAGTAAGTTGAAATAGAGGCAAGAAGCAATGAACCTCACTTAAGCCAGACTCCTGATTTTGCAGATCCACAAAAATGGATGACATATGGATGACCATTTTTGCAGATGTGGGAGGAGAAAACATGGTAAAAACAGGTAAAAACACAGTGTAAAAACAGACCTACAAGCCCGAGTTAGCGGAGGAAAATAAAAAAAGGTTTGTGTGAATGGGGCCTAACGCCGATGCAATTATAAAACAGATGGGGTTGATGAAACCCACTGTTGGTCTGACTAGTGCACATATTTTGGGTTTATATGGGATAAAGCATAGGGTTTTTTTTCAGTTCTGGGAAATAATTACACTATTACATCTCCCCAACACGTACATATACAAATGGATACAAAAACAGCCACAGCAATGGAGGGTTAGTCCATCCAATAACACAAAAAAGCTTCCGCAAAGAATTGGTCCTGAAGGAAGATCATCAGACTATGCTGGTAATGATTTAGAAAAGGCTCCTGACTATTAAAAGCATCTTCTTATTACTGCTGTTCACAGAAAGTAAAATTTCAGCTTTAGTAATAGAACTAACAAAAACATGCAGTTCCCGATCTACAGCTCCATGGTTACAGACTACAAACAAGCCCAGCATGTAGTCTGATCCTCAAGTGACTCCACTCCATCTTCATGCCAACCTACAAAGAATAGGAAAGAATGGAAGATGGAGGTAACATGACAGCAGCATCAGACTACAAACGGAGATTATTTTTATGGTATTAATTTTCTAATAAAGTAGGTCTAAACTAGAGAAAAGCTCAAGTTCTGCTGTAAGATGCAAATTTTTTACAAGAATCAATGCTTTCATCAGACAGCGTGCAAAACCTGATTTTTTTATTAGTCACATTTATTATATAACCATATGGTGGTATGCTTTATGGATACTCTATTCCTGTACATAGGTGCATGGTAACAAACCATCAGTTAATGACATAAATGAAGAATTCAGTCTCTGATTTTTCCATCCAGTACAGTCTAAAAAGCCCACTCCGAACAAAGCGGAAACACCGAGCTTTTCAACAACTGTTTGCTTGGGGCCACAGGTTGCCTAGTGCCATTATTAAGAGACATCAAAACTTATTAGCAGCACAATGCATGAAAGGAACGTGAAATGTATAATTATACAGTAGAGCTCCGGCGCTGGGAGTTGTGACACGAGGACTGGAAATACGTACGATTAGCGCGGTACAATTATCCTTATATCAAGATTCATTTGCTTGCACACAACAGGAGGCATGAATTACAAGAGATTGTACAGAAAATGTCCGTCATTGAAATTTATAGAGGAAAAAATACTAACATTAATAAAACCGGAACAGACCTCTGTGCGCCACCATCCACTTACCCTGCTGGTGGTACAGAAAGTGGGGGGGGAAAATGTATACAAGAAAATATTCTAAATTTGCTGCCAGCTATGGTTGCATTCAGACGAGCTGGGTGCAGTGTAACCGTATGGAAACTTTTCTGGCAAAAAATGCATGGCGTTAAAATATTTAAAAAAAAAATGCATCAAAACTGCATGCAGTGTGTGAAGTCACCCATTGTAATACAACTGAATAACTAGTGAATACAGCATACATCCAATTATATATCATCTATAAAATAATTTCTCTATATAGCTACAACCGCAGATTACAACCTGGGCTATGCAGCTCATACTGTATCAAAGGCTAAGGCCCAGTTCACGGGACTCGGGAGTCTTTGAGTCAGGAGTCATAAACATATAAGGAATTATAAAAGTTATGACATTCCCTTTAAAAGCCTGTTGCTGATTGAGGGATTTAGGCCATGGGTGAAAAACATTTATTGGTCCAAGGGCCATATTTTCATAGTGTCCTAGTACCCTGCACCCTAGATGCACCAGTGACCATAGAACAGCAGAAAATACCACCACAGAAATTATAAATACCACAATACAATAAATACCACGCTAGCAAACACATATTGCATTCAGAGCAGACAATAGTGGAGACCCCAGAGCAATAAAGATGGAGAGACCCCCAGACACTGACAATAATGACACTGGGAACCCCCAGAACATAATACTACTAATACTGGAGACCCACAGAAAATAAAACTATAAGTATTGGAGGAACCCAGAGAATAAAACTAATTATGGAGACCCAAGAGGCATAACCTGAGAAATACTGGACACCCCCAGATCATACAACAACAAATACCAGAGGACCCCAGAGGAGACAATAAAATAAGCTAAATACTGTCCTTTCCTGGTTTCTCTTCTTCTCTCCCTTCACCAACATTGCAGCTTCTTCTCTCTTTGATGCACCGCTCTGTGTCCTCCACCGGTTGTATGCGCCGGCATCAGGACCTGGAGCAGAGCTGTGCCGGGAAAGGTCCAGGTCCCGGGAGCAGAACAGTGCAGCTGACAGTAGTTTCCGCTCCCGAGTCCTCTCCTGTTCCCCTGGACCGCTGTGTCCTTACCCTAAGGAATGCAACCAGCATCAGGAGTTCAAATGCGGAGCAGCAGGAGAGGACCTGAGAGAACGGAGGACTTCTCAGCTGCACTTAGTGCTACCTGGCCTTCAGCACCAATGAACACTTATGAAAGAGCTCATTAGACTCTGGTTGTCAGTAGGTTTGAGACCCCAACTTGTCAGCCACAGGGTTGTGCATCCTCTTCTAGGATTTTAAATGAGATTAATGTGTACATGCTCAGAAGTGAAGCTCATCTGCTACTGGTCAGAGGAATAAGGCAGTGGGAAGGAATGCCCTGTGAAAAGTTATACAAATTTCCAATACACTTTCTGCGTCAATTCTTTACAGTATTCTAGATCTCTGCTTGCTGTCATCCAACAGGAAATAGCATTCTTTACTTCCGGTAGATGAACACTGGTCCATGGTCATGTGATGTCACACAGGTATCACACAGCTCTGATTACATTGTGTTATATAATGAGCCTTGCACCTGTGTGACATCACATGACCAGTGACCGGTGTTTGTCTACAGGAAGTAAATGATGAAGTCTGTTGCATGACAGCAGGCAGAGATTTAGAAAAACCATAAAGAATTGATAGAGATAGTATATTGGAACAGTCTATAACTTTTCACTATACAAACAATATCAATTATTTTCTGGAATGTACTTAAAGTGAACAACCTCTTTAACTTCCATTTTTCTTCTCTAAAGTGTCAGAAGATAATAAAGGAGATGTGAACTTAGCCTTAAGAGTTGTAGGGGCACATTTACTTACCCTTACTCTAAGAGTACACAGAAAGTACATTGTCCATAATGCACTCTGCCGCGATTCACTAAGATCGTGCGCACGATATCCTGCATCTGTCGCTTCCCCACTCAGGTCCGACAGGGTTCACCTTCTTCTTCCTGGTGCATGTAAGTGCATTGTCTTGTGACACAATTTAAAAGTTAAATCCTGCGCACGGTCCGCCCGATTTGTGCTGCATGGATGCCAGCAGCACCAAAAACCGATCGCGTGCAACACAGTGCCAGCACAGACACCTGTTAAATACCTGCCAAAGCTGTGTAATCCCCAAAAACGGCGCAAAGTCAGTCGAAAGTGCAGTGCACAACCCTTAGTAAAGAAGCCCCAGAGAGTCGCTCTTCATTACTTAGAGCCAGTAGGGGGGACAGAGCTGTAGGATCCCCAGCCCAAACCTAACCTTACACAAAAATATGGATAATTACCAGTAGATTTTATATACATATAAACACATATACACAAACACATATTTACAATTGAAAACAGAAGTTTACATACACTATAAAAATATGCACGTTTTTCTCATTCTCCAACAAGTAATTAGAATAAACCTTTCCTGTTTGAGGTCAGTTAGGATTCCCAAAATTATACCAGAACAACGAGAGGGAGAGTAAATGTTTAAGGCATTGTTATTACTTTCTGCAAAGTCAAAAGTTTACGTACAATTCGGGTATTTGGTACCATTGCCATTAAATTGTAAAACTTGGGTCATAATTTTTGTCCAAGTCTATGCAGTATTTGGTTCACTGTGGATAAAGAGACACTCTTACTGGCTTCACTCAGCATCTTCATAAGGTCTTTGGCTTTTGTTCTGCAAATTTTGATCCAAAAGCACCTTTATCTCATGGGCAAGTCTCCTTTCCGAGCTCCTTTGTGATGGCTAGGCATTTCCATTTTGTTTGTATTGTTGTTTGTATAGAGGAATGAGGCACCTTCAAATTTCTAGAAATTGTACCCAAGGATGAACCAGACATGTGCAAGTCCACAATTCTCTTCCTGATATATTGGCCGATTTCCCATGATGTTCCAGAAAAAAAGCAGTATGCTTGAGGTGTGCCTTAAAATAAATCCACAGGTGTATCACTAACTCAGATGTTTCCAAAGACATGACCTCATCAAATGGAGTGTCCTAAATTGTTTAAGGCATAATAATCTTACTAGATGTAAACTTTTGACTTTTGAAAATAAAATATTTCTCTTTCATTATTCTGGCATTTGTCTTTATGTATAGTGAATGTAATCTACTGATTTCGACCATATACACACACACACAAAGACCAGCTGGCTGTCATGGTGGGCCTACAACCCACTTCCCCCTTCATTGTTTTCATCCTCAATAAGATACGCCAATTACCAAAACAGCCAGCAACCACACAACTATTTCAATAGGTTACTATGGACAAAAGTCTGGTAATTTATGTTAATCAGGATTTGCATAGATTTCCTCAGTCCTTCTCTATAGTTCATTGAGTGTTCGGATGGTTAGATCAGCCTATTGTGTCCCGAAAAAGAAGATGTTTACAGAGGAATTTGGGTCCCAATATAAAAAAACAAAAAAAACAAAAAACAGACTCACAAGGGACAAGGATCCCCATCCAAGATGCACCCGAGTGCAACCCTTCATGACACAGAACACGATTTTATTTAATAGGGTCTTTGCAATACCATATGCTAAACCTGTGGGATCAATCTTAAAAATCTAAAAGTGAACTGCAAAAAATAAAAACAAAGAGAAACACGTAATAGGGTATCAGTGCTCAATCATTAGAGTAAAGGATCACCACAGAGATTAAAGCTACTGCATGCCCCATTGTTTGCCAAGCTAACAAGCTAGTCTTGAAGTGGAAGTTGAAGTGGGCATGCAATGTCTTCTGGGTAGATCAATTGGCCTTGCTAATAAGCTACTTTCACTGTGTTAAAGGGAACCAATCATCAGGATTTAGACTCTTACACCAGCAGCACATCCTCATGTCCTCTTTTATGTGAAACTTCGCCCTTTCACAAGTCATGTGAAAATGAGCAGACAAGAGTCATATTTGCCTGAAATTAGTCAAGTTTAGAGGCTGCAGAGGGAATGTCACCTCAGATGCTTTTGTATCATACGGGCATATTAAAGATACAAATCCCATCTTTCAGACTGCATCAGGCTGTGGTTGTTTGAGCTACAGAACCAAAAGATAAAGAAAGTTAAAAAATGGCAGGAATTTTATCTTTATGTGAAGCTCGTATTTTAATAATAATAATTCCTTTATTTATATAGCGCACACAGATTACGCAGCGCTACACAGAGCTTGCTAGATCAGTCCCAGTCCCCAATGGGGCTCACAATCTAAACAACTTTGTATTTAGCTGCCTGTATCTGTGGTTCTGTAGATCACAGAACCACTGCAATGTGATCTCAAAGATAAATTCTTTTCTTCAATATGACACTGAATGGTGTGTCTAGATACTATAAAACAGGATATAGGGGCGTCTTTAGTGACACGATCTATATTTGACCCATCGCAGGCAAATATGACTCTTCTCTGCTTATTTTCAAATGGCTTTGGTGTCGATCCACTTAGAAAACCCCAATAAGTAAATATAAACTTAACTAAAGAGAGTCAAACACTTGGGATGCTACATAAGTTACTTACAATAAGACTTCTCCTGTGGTAGTGTTGCGCTGCATTGCATTGATTTTTGGCCAGCAATATTTTTGGGGGCCTTTATTGACAAAAAAAGGATTGTACAGATATCCAGTCCCTTTAAGCTTTCATTATCTTTATCCTGTGTAATCTACAGCAGTTTTTAATATCAGGTTTCTAAATTGACTGCATTTTCTCCTTAATAGCGGCCCGGTAATAGTTTCATTATAATAGATTGGTTTTTACTAAAACTATCTGTCCTCGGAGAGGACTGCAGGCGGGATGTATATGGAGAATAATGAGTCATCGCTTAACCTTGAGTTGCTCACAATACAATCCCGGAGTCTGAGGATTCATCTGTCGTCATTATTATGGCCCTGCAAGGTCTATGAACAAAGCCCCTTTTTTAAAATGAGGAAGAAAAATGCTGCTGGTTTTAAATAGGTGGGATTATTTTTAGAAGAAATGTCTGCGTGTGTGGGATGGGGGTCAGTGATGACTGAATCTGACAACTTGGACACATAGCTGGATAAACCATCAGACCCAGGGCCGCTACAGACAGTGCCCACAACATGGCCATGGACTCTGGGTGGCACAGACATATGTGCCCAGGGATTGCCAACAATGCCAGGACCAGAAGGCCACCGAGAATGGGGTCCATGTCCTGCTACACTGCTCCAAACAGCAGTGAGGGACACTCACTTCAGGAGACTCTCAGAACTCCTCCTGGACTGCTATAACCCCTCACACTCCATGTACCTCATCATCCTGTTCCCCATCACCCTGCACCCCATCCCTCTCCCCATCTCCCACAATCCTTTATTCATTAAATGCTTTGGCAATGCTAACTTGTCTTTGGTCTAGCAAATAAAGCTTCTTTGCATTGAATTTGACTTCTACGCCTGCATTGTTCAGGAACTACTACATGTATGGTACATCATGCTTGAAGTAAGAGTGCATGAAGTTTCTACAGCCTGCAGTAATATGAATAACACGTGACTTTACCAATAACCAAAATATTCTATTGCCCCCATAAATATTTTATTGCCCCCGATAATATTCTATCGCCCCAGTAGCCTCTGCAGTTAATTTAAATATTACCAACATAACATTTTTAACCAATTAGGTTCCACGATAATTAAATGACAGATTAGAGCAGAGGTAGGCAGGAGGAATCTATCATCAGATCTACTTCTAAAAGTAGATTCCTCATGGTAGGTTTCCTTTAAATGAGTTATCCGTGTTGTCACCGATCATTTTTATTGAAGTTTTTCAAATAGTAACAAATTACATACAAGTACATTCCATCACAGACTACAATTCAGGAGAAGAACAGTCGTCCATACATCGGGATATTTGAGAAAGCAATGCACTATACACAGTACAATAAAAACAACAAAAAACAATCCCCTAAACTCGCATCCCCAGAGAGGACCACAATACTTCAACTACAGAAAGCCGGAGACTCTCCAGTAAGCAGGACACCCCAAAGAAAAGGAAAAGCTGGTATGCCATCAATGCCGTTAATCGTAACAGAGCTTGTGAAGGCAAACCCGGGGTGTCCATCCATCCATTTTTTTCGAATTTAGGCATTATGTTTCTTTACAGATATGAGCCGTACTCCAATCTAATAATCCTATTCAGTTTATCTATATATTCCCTAACCATGGTGGTCGAGGTTTTATCCAGTGAGCCTCTATTATTTTCCTAACTTGGTATAGAGCCCTCTGTATGCCTGTGATGATCGGGACTGATACAGTATCTACATTCAAGATCCCTGGAAAACATTCCTTAGGGTTTCCCTACTTATTTAGTGCTGCAGCTCTCAATACACAACAACCTCAATCTAATAGGATGTGGTGGTCACCTGCTGCCCACATCATCAAAGAGACAAAAGTAGGCAACTACAACTACTCTATTATAAAGGGGTAGGCCAATTAAACTAAATTTTAACATGTTTTGGGATTGGTTAAAACGAAGAGGAATAATGCCTGCACAGCCTCCCTCCTCCAGCAGGATAAATGACATCTTAAGAAGTTCCAAATCCTGTTGCTGGGAGTTACGTAACCCACAAAACCCTTGAGGAGGAATGGGAAACTTTATTAGGGTCTTATACTTACAATGTCAAAGATTCCTATAAGTGACCAACACCTTTAAGTATATTTATACAGTGCCTTAATAATAATATACGGTAATCCAAAATATACAAAAATATAATGCAAAACAAGATAAAATTGTCAGGTTACACAACATTAATCAGGAACGGCCGACCATCTAAAGTGCATGTTTTCTTAATAAACTATGTCCTATGTAATCGAGGATAAGGATTGAGAGGAGGGATTTTAAAATGCTCAAGTCTTAAAGGGGTATTCCCATTTCAGTAAATAAATGTTATTGTTTGTATCATGAAAAGTATACAATTTCTCAAATCTACTTTCTAGATCTCTGCTGGCTGTCATTCTATAGAAAGCTTCCGAGTACGGCTAAACAAACAACTAACGCTGGAAAAAAAACATTTAATACGATGACAGCAAGCAGAGATCTGGAAAATTGGGAGGAATGGATACAGAAAGTACATTGGAAAAATGTAGAATTTTTCATCATGCAAACAATAACATTAATTTGCCAAAATGAGACTATCCCTTAAAGTCCCCAAGGTAGATAACCTACAGCTGATGTGTCTGGTAGTTGTTTTTGCACTCTTATGGGTGCAGGTATATAAGGCGGGTCCAAAGGTGATGCTTGTTCTGAAGGCTTCTTATCCAAATAGTATTGACAGCATCAGACTAATTTCCCCAAAATCCAAACTCCTTCCTATTTATTCTGACCTTTCAGTCCAGGACTATTATACACAAGCAGAGTAAACAGAAGGAGGGGATTTAAATCTCCAAAAATTATCCATTAGAAGACTGTGACCATCAATGGTTGTTTGTGTATACAATAGATCAAAAGTTACACCTACAAAACTGCAGATAACTGATCAGAATTGTACATATTCTCTAAGTATTCTGCATTTCTGTTGCTCAGGAGGAAATGGTAAAGTAAATGAACCTATGAAAATGAATGCAAATCACAGTTTCTGCCTCCAAAAGTAAAATGATCATATTTCCTGCGGATTAAATATCCATTCATGAGATTCTCCTTAGGAGGAAATGTTTAAACATAAAGCACGGATCAGGCATTTGGTGTGGTCTCCGCTCCCAGGGAAAGCGATCCCCTCTGCCCCTTCACAATAATGAAAGGAGATAAGACAAACAGTGACTTAACTATGAATCGCCATGTAGATGGGGGACTTCATTGAAAAGAAGCAACACGTACAAACGTAGCATGGGAAAATCCCACCCCCTCCAGCACGTCTGCTATTATGGAGACCAGCCAATGGATGGGACGGTCACCTTTGCCTCCCTATAAAACAATGATGGTGACGCATCCTTCATAATAATGGATCCGTGAATATGGGTATTACAATGTAATATACAAGGAGCTGCAGGTCTTCCGAGACATTCTCCACATGGCATACAGAATATACATAACCCTGCAGCTGCTAAAGACCCAAAACTTTAAAGGAAAAGCAAACCTCTAGCGCAAAACCTATAAAAGCCTATAAGGACAACTATTATCAATCTCATTGATCTATGTAAATGTTTCTGAAGATTTTAGAAATAGAAGAGGTTGTATTAAGATTTCCCATTGATACCTATCCACTGACTGTAAAAGATATCCCAGCCCTGCACTCCACTTCTCTTCAGCAGTGCCATAGATCGATGGAGCAGTGGTCTCATTTGTGCAGGGGATATGGGACCCCAAATTCTCATGATCGACAATTCCCCCAATGATCTCCACAGTTTCTTAATATTGTAGCTTTGAGTTTTCATCTGAAATTGTTGTAAGTAACCTGAACCAAATAAGCTTAAAAGGAAATCTACCATCAAAATCAAGAATGATAAACCAGGGACAGTTACTCCTAGCCACTCTGTGTCTGGCTTTACAAGCTGTTACACTGTCTCACCCTCCCCCCTGCTTCCTTAGTACCTGTGCAGTGAGCACATCCTGCTGTAATCTCAGTGCGGATGGAGCCGGAAAAGGGTGAGACAGTGTAACAGCTTGTGAATCGGGAGTAGTGCTGTTAACACTCCCCAGAGCCTTACATGCTCATTAGCATAATTTTAAAAGTTGATTTAGGAAAGGAGGAGGCCGTGGATAACAAATTTAAGAAGACTAGTCACAGTGCCTGGATCTATGAGTAGGTGTCCCTGGCTTATCATGCCCGATTTGATGGTAGGTTTTCTTAACCTGACACAGCAGATTACAAGGAACAGAATGCGACCAAGCGTAACGGACTGTTAATATCCACAAAAAATTTGACATATATATAAGACATGGGACAAGCACCTCAAGTCTCAATTTTTTTTTTAATAAGTCGGGGAGCAATTATTAGTGAGCACTATTAAGCACTCAGATCTTCTACCCTACATTACAATAAGAGGAGGCAAAATAATTCCATTGCATAATAAACAATATCAAACTTAGTCACAAACTCACAAAACAACCCCTACCACAAGATGAGCAGAATATTATAAATCTCTCTATAAAGCGTGCATTGTTATTTCGCATTTCATTGCAAAAACTGGACCCTTAACCCTTCCCCGGCCAGAACCTCCCGATCATCTGGCAGGGGAGTCATTACGGCTCATCACTTTGCTGTTTGTCAGCCCCCAGTGAAGGCACTGCAGGGCTGCACACAGACACAATGGCTAGGCGAATCCCACCCAACAAATCACTCTGAAAACACAAACACATGCTCCGACCGTGCTTTGGGATCACTCGGAAAAACCTTTCCCTTCTTTTTTTCCTTTGTGTCTCCAAATTAGCTAGCACAGCCTTGTAGTCTGGCGACTACCATATAACAAAGCAGGGTGAAAAAAGGGTAAAATGATAGTAAAAAGAAAAGCCCTTAACACTTCCACTTACTGTTGCTCGCATCCTTTGATGTTGCTCATTCAAGAGAGGCGTTTGCACGCTGACAAAGGCTGCAGGGAGGATGGAGAGTCCAATCTGTTTCATTCACTACAGAGTCAAATAAGCAGCGCTGACGTCTCTAGGTCATCGGGCCCTTCTCTGCTGAGCGGAGCGGCCTCACCTACCTCCCGATGTCAGATAGCAGGGGATTTTTGTGGCCCCTTATCTCGCAGTCCATGGATAAATGCATGAAGAAGCTGAATGTTAAAAGGTATGACCAATTATCAGTGCAGTCATCAATACCTACCTCAAGACTCGCTTCCTATCAAATCAGCCAATGTGCAGGGAGCTTCCTACTGTAGACGAATGTATCAGGTTTCCATGGAAACTAAATCAACAAATAGCTGCGGCAGCATCTGTTTCTGGATTAGCCAACGTCAGCCGGCAGAAGGTTAGGATTTAGGAGAACTTGAGAATCCAAATGTCCCCTAGTAACACCATATTTTATATTTAGTTGCCATTCACAGTTAAAAAGTCACAGTTTTTCCTGTCTTCCCGTATTTACCTCCAAACAAGACATAGGAAGTACTCCATGGCAACAGGAACTCTGCGCTGCTTCATCATCATCATCAAATGCCCCGTGCCTGCCCTGCCCTCACACCAACACTGAGACTGTAAACCCTGGACCACCCAATGTATGGGGAAACTTGCTAGACCTGGGCTGTATGTGAGGAAAAAAAAAAAAAAAGTCTAAAAATCTGGGTTTCTGTGTAACAAGAAAAAAAATAATCTGCCTTAAAAAAAAAAAATTCTGAAAGGATAACAAAAGGACCCAGGTTATTATTATTAATCTTACATATCACATATTCCTCGGCTGCTGCTTTTGAAGTTTAACTAAACTTTCTAACAAAATTGTGCAGATAACAATAGTAAAACTTTGTGATATACTTTATTAACCCCTTCACGAGTGCCATACGGATATATACGTCCTATTTGCACAGACAGCACATATATAAATGACAAAGTTTAAATAATCATTTCCCCTTAACCCTGGCACCTATTGCAAAATCTTCCCTTTAAAAGAATATCAGGATTGTACAGATCTCAACTCCCGGCTGTAAATGTAACAGTCGATAACTCACGTTCTTTTTCACCTGAAAACACAGTTATTAAAAGGGAGGTTCTACTCTTTAATAGGAAACCGCAGTGTTTCTAGGGGCTAGGGTTCAGGAGATATGACCTTTTGAAGGGAGACCCTGTCCAGCCTGCCAGTTGAAGGCACAAAGCAGAAGACCCTTTGCAAAAGTACATGCACCCTCTGTCAAAAGGTCACATTTTCCCAGGTTCAGGGGCACTGTACATATTTAGAACATATTTCGGTTAAGGTTTAGACAAATTTTACCGCTCGTAAAAAAAAAATTAATAGGAAAAACGACAAAACTGGCATGAGAGAAGGTTGTAAAGAAGGTCAATAAAGACAAGAATATGCACTGTGTGCTACTAAAACAGCCAAGAAAAAAAGGAAACAAAATTTAAAAAAAAAACACATTTCTTGACGATGAGATACACGACCATGACAGCCCCAGATTTCACATCAGCCTCATTAACCATGTATTATTTTCCACCAGGCAGGAGGTGATGTCCCCAACATGTCACATCTGCTACCTGCTGAAACCCTTATTACAAGAGAACATTAACACAATCACAGATATATGTGTTGAGCAGAGCCACACATCGCTGCCGCTAACCTAAAGGTGACAATGTGATTAGCCTGCCGGGGTCTCCCAATGTATATGCATGTTATCACTGACGACGGAGCACCACAGGTTATGCTTCACTTTGCCCCCGTCACAGCAATCTTAGTCATCACAAGAAATTTGTTATAATAATAGTCTGATCCGAACATTAAAGTAGAATACCAGAGACATCGCTACATCTGCTCATGATCCGACTGGTTTGACAACCTTTCTTCAATAACTGCAAATATGTAAAGCTGTAAAAGGGAATTTTTTATTGGATTTTATTTATTAGTCATAGACTTTTATTTTTATTTTCTATACATTATTATGGGGGCTGCCATCTTGTCCCAGAACTCCCTCTACTCCGGTAACAGTAATTGGTGATTTGTTTTAAAAATTACCACATGCAGCATTAGACTAGAGACAATTTACTGAGGTTTATAAGAAATATTTCTAGATATGGAGGTCATTGTACAAGCTGTGACATCATCTATTGTCACCAAAGGAAAAGCGGGGGTGAGGTCAGTGGGTCACTAACCCCAAACCTCCCAAAAAAGCAATACACATACAGGAACAAAAGAACAACCAATAATAACTATAAACAACCAAGTGGTTAAAAAATAAATTTCATTTTATTATTATATATATATATATATATATATATATATATATATATATATATATATATATATATATATATATAATCAATGACAAACATAAATAGGGCAACACACAGAAACAAATTGCACTATACCCGATGTAAACTATATAGCAGCAAAGGGCTCCCTGTAATGCCAAAGTAAGGCAGCTAATAGTGATGCAAAAAATACATTGTTTAAAAAGTCAATGACAAGACTACAATAAGTAAGGGAAAAGCCACATATTATGCATATACATAAAGGGATCACATACAGACCGTGGGTAGTGTGCAATGGCCCCGACACGTGTTTTGCCAGGAAACGGCTTCGTCTGGGGGACTGACATCTATTGCCAGTAGTGATGTAATGATGGGTCAGTGTTATCTATATAGGGGTCATTGTACAGGGAGGGGGAGGAGATAAGCTGTGACATCATCTATTGTCAGCAGTGATGTAATGATGGGTCGGGTCAGTGTTATCTATATAGGGGTCATTGTACAGGGAGGGGGAGGAGATAAGCTGTGACATCATCTATTGTCAGCAGTGATGTAATGATGGGTCAGTGTTATCTATATAGGGGTCATTGTACAGGGAGGGGGAGGAGATAAGCTGTGACATCATCTATTGTCAGTAGTGATGTAATGGTGGGTCAGTGTTATCTATATAGAGGTCATTGTACAGGGAGGGGGAGGAGATAAGCTGTGACATCATCTATTGTCAGCAGTGATGTAATGATGGGTCAGTGTTATCTATATAGGGGTCATTGTACAGGGAGGGGGAGGAGATAAGCTGTGACATCATCTATTGTCAGTAGTGATGTAATGGTGGGTCAGTGTTATCTATATAGAGGTCATTGTACAGGGAGGGGGGGGGAGATAATCTGTGACATCATCTATTGTCAGTAGTGATGTAATGATGGGTCAGTGTTATCTATATAGAGGACATTGTACAGGGAGGAGGAGATAAGCTGTGACATCATCTATTGTCAGTAGTGATGGGCCGTTAGAAGTAATCAGGCTTAAAAACCCCTTTATCTAGAGGTTGGGTCCATGCACAGGACTTCAATATCATGAAAAGTGGATGACTTGCATCTCCATCAGTAGGATCCTTTCCATATATCCGGACTTAAAAGCTGAAGTTCTATCATCTGCTAGAAACTAACTCAATGGTTGGAGGAGACTCGACACTTGTACTTGGCATGGTATATGCGCTGTCCAGGGTGCTGGAAGCAAGGCTGGCATAGGCTGCAGCATTCACTACGAAAGTGAACAGCTCACAGTCTATACCAAAACAATCAAGTAATCGGCTGCAACCAATCACACTGAAGCTTTCATATGTTATGTTCCTCTTATGACATTTAGCAAAAAAAAAAAATGTTGATCTTTGGCACTGAGATGTGTTACTGCACCATTCTCTGTGGAGGGGCTGAGCTGTGTTACTGCTCCATTCTCTGTGGAGGGGCTGAGCTGTGTTACTGCTCCATTCTCTGTGGAGGGGCTGAGCTGTGTTACTGCTCCATTCTCTGTGGAGGGGCTGAGCTGTGTTACTGCTCCATTCTCTGTGGAGGGGCCGAGATGTGTTACTGCACCATTCTCTGTGGAGGGGAAGAGATGTGTTACTGCACCATTCTCTGTGGAGGGGCTGAGATATGTTACTGCAACATTCTCTGTGGAGGGCTCCCGCTGGGTTACTGCTCCATTCTATGTGGAGTGGCCCAGCTGTGTTGCTGCTCCATTCTCGGTCGAGGGGCTAAGATGTGTTACTGCTCCATTCTCTGTGGAGGGGCCGAGCTGTGTTAATGCTCCATTCTCTGTGGAGGGCTCCAGCTGGGTTACTGCTCCATTCTATGTGGAGTGGCCGAGCTGTGTTGCTGCTCAATTTTCTCTCGAGGGGCCGAGCTGTGTTACTGCTCCATTCTCTGTGGAGGAGCCCAGCTGGGTTACTGCTCCACTCTCTGTCAAGGTGCCGAGATGTGTTACTGCTCCATTCTCTGTGGAGGGGCCGAGATGTGTTACTGCCCCATTTTCTGTGGAGGGGCCCAGCTGTGTTGCTGCTCTATTCTCTGTGGAGGGGCCCAACTGTGTTACTGCTCCATTCTCTGTGGAGGGGCTGAGCTGTGTTACTGCTCCATTCTCTGTGGAGGGGCTGAGCTGTGTTACTGCTCCATTCTCTGTGGAGGGGCTGAGCTGTGTTACTGCTCCATTCTCTGTGGAGGGGCTGAGCTGTGTTACTGCTCCATTCTCTGTGGAGGGGCCGAGATGTGTTACTGCACCATTCTCTGTGGAAGGGCTGAGATATGTTACTGCACCATTCTCTGTGGAGGGCTCCCACTGGGTTACTGCTCCATTCTATGTGGAGTGGCCCAGCTGTGTTGCTGCTCCATTCTCGGTCGAGGGGCTAAGATGTGTTACTGCTCCATTCTCTGTGGAGGGGCTGAGCTGTGTTACTGCTCCATTCTCTTTGGAGGGGCCGAGCTGTGTTAATGCTCCATTCTCTGTGGAGGGCTCCAGCTGGGTTACTGCTCCATTCTATGTGGAGAGGCCGAGCTGTGTTGCTGCTCAATTTTCTCTCGAGGGGCCGAGCTGTGTTACTGCTCCATTCTCTGTGGAGGAGCCCAGCTGGGTTACTGCTCCACTCTCTGTCAAGGTGCCGAGATGTGTTACTGCTCCATTCTCTGTGGAGGGGCCGAGATGTGTTACTGCCCCATTTTCTGTGGAGGGGCCCAGCTGTGTTGCTGCTCTATTCTCTGTGGAGGGGCCCAACTGTGTTACTGCTCCATTCTCTGTGGAGGGGCCCAGCTGTGTTACTGCTCCATTCTCTGCGGAGGGGCTTAGATGCGCGAATGCTCCATTCTTTTTGTTGGGGATGAGCTGTGTTACTGCAACTCAGCTTCCGTTCTGCAGGTTATACACTATACCCTGCTCAGACATACGATATACGTCCCCCATAGACGGCAATGGGCGCACGGCGCCCTACGGGAGCGGTACAGTGCAGCACACTGTAACGCTCCGTACCCTGGAAAAAGATAGGACCTGTCCGGGCAACCTATGATAGTTTGGTCTGATCTCCTCATGTTTCTTTCTGTGTTGGGGGTTTCTCCTCTCATAGCAGAACAGAAAAGCTGAAATTGGCTTAAGGTGTGGGCAATAATTAACAAAGTTTGCAGAGGCAAGTACAATCCCCCAATAGTTGCATCCACGTTGCACTTACCCTGATAAACTTTGGCTTTTTACCAGGATGAGGTAGTGACCTGCAGGCAGACGATTTTGGGACTTCATGTGACGATCAATGTCTTGATGTACTCCCTTGGATCAGGAAACAGAGTACTAACCTGTTAACCATGTCCTTGACAAGCCCTTCAGTGGTATCAGAGTGGTATTGAGGGAAAAGGTTTCTATTCAGTAATGAACATAAGCCCCTGACCCGCAGAAGTGTCGGAAAACATGGGGCATCGCAGAAAATTCTGAAATCGCCATATGACCCACAGCTTGTGCTGGCAGGGTGACAGAGTTTACCAGTGTAAGGCTAGGACTGACCCTATTAGTACTAGTGAACTTTGGCAATCATGACCAACCCCTTTGTAAGCACAACCTAATGAAATATGTCACATTTCATAGGAATTGTTACAATCCAAGATCCCCAACAAATTTCCCTCATACTGTGAAAGGGTCAGGAGAACCCCAGCCACAATTCATCGCCTATATGTAAATGTGCCTGTGTGTTTCCTACATACTACTTCTTTGAAAGACCTACATCGCCCCTTAGCTACTGTATTCACTAAACATAATTCACACTGACATGCCCACGATATAAGGATAATCTGTCCAAACAAATATCCGGCATGGCACTTTATATGTCGCTCTTTGACAGGCCAGACGATGAGGGTGAAAAACACCCCAATATAAACATCAGCATTGTGCATGTTGCCAGTCATGGTAAATGCGTCTGCTAAGAGCAGAATAGAAGACATTGTCCTCACGTAGCCCTCACCCCGGGCACATCCTCTACTTACCAGTCATAGGGAGAGTGATTGGCACTTCTTTGTATACCAAGGCGGAAAAGTCACTAGACTGGCCCATGGCATGTGACTTATAATAACATTATTCTATCAGCCGTCCCCAGGACAATCCATCCTGACAGAGGGAAACTTGTGAATAGTATTTATGAAGACACTTTCTGCTGGATATGAGAACAGATATGAATGTACAAAGCAGCAAAATAGCTGCGCCGAGACTTGTCAGACACCGTCTGCCGATGCAGCTTTTTAATATTTCCGTCTAGGTTTTTCCCTTTCCTTACAATGATTCGGAAGCCACATGAGACGTGGCTTGATAAATCGCCCACTCCAGCAATATGACAGCTGGCACGCACACGGGAGATGTGCCCGCCGCCAGCTTTCTGCAGAGACTCCGTGCAGACAGGATATTCCAAATATTACATAACAAAAATATGAGACGTTACTGAACAGATATGTAAGAAGTTATCACTCTCATCCGACACGAAACAAAAAACTATTAAAAAAAAACCATGTATATTTGTCATTGTATATTGCTGCAGTGCTTATGTGCCCACAAGACAAGAGAGATGAAGAGTTGCATTCATGGGCTTTTTGGATATGCCATGAATAGGGAAGGATTGACCCGCAATCCATGTGTAGTGTGTAGTCAGTTTCAGTGCTGCTCATCCTTCCCATCTCCAATGGAGCCGAGTGGCCGCGTGCTATATCGGCAGGAGTAGGACCTGCCTGGCGCAGTAACAGTGCAGACTTGGTGTACTCGCCCCACCGTGACTGTGCACAATAAACCTCTAGGTAACAGTGATTTATGTGCCTGCAAATAGTTTTCTGTTGAGATGGGACAGTATGGGAAATTTCTTTCATATTTCTTTTTCTTCCTAAAATATCCAAGTATCTTATTTTCTTATGTTATTAAATTATATAAAATTATTTGAAAATATATTATAACCATAGAAACATACTCCTCCGTATCCGGACATCATGGGTCAGCGCTCTTGCGCCAGCGGATGATAGCCTTGTGGACCCTCTGGGCACAGCCGAATATATCAGCGGCAGCAGTATGAACAGGAGTACCCCACACCGGGCACTCCACATGCGTGGAGGTGGCGGAAAGGGAAAAAAAAAAAAAAAAAAAAAAGAGTACTTGCAATAATTTCTGGGCTTCTACGCCAGGCAAAAGCCCTAATAAATAGCCCCCATGTTTCTCCTAAATAAGAAAGGGTATTAAATTTTTGTTTCACATTTATTATTGAACAAAAATAATAATAATAATAAACATTTATTTGATAATATAATCGTATAATAAAATCATGCCATCAACATAACTCTCCAAACCCTTACATTCTCAATTTTATTTCTATTGCCTTTATCATCAATTGGTCTCAATCATTGGCCTTAATTTCTGGTGTTCAGTAATGGAACTTTCCTTACAAAAGCCACTCTTGTCCATGTAGTTTCTTGTAGCCATTGCATCTGCAGCTCTATACAACCACCTACACTTTCTCCACTTTGCCTCCAGCTTACAGCTTGGAGGGGGCAGACTTTGAATTGCTATTACTTTTGTACCACAACTTCATGTAATTTTAAACAGGAGACTCTCCTCTTTAGTATTGCATAAGGATGGTTTCTCTAGGTGCCTAAGAACCATAGATATCCACTATTAATGTTACAGACGGGAATGGGAGTTATATGTGAAAAATCACACTCCAGAAGTGTAACACAATTCGTATGTGATATCAAAGTGGAGAATCTTCTTTAAGATGGCAACAGAACTGTGTTTCTAGGTGCCATGGTTCATAAGAAAAAGCTGTATGCTCAAAAGAAAAAGCTAGTGCTTATATTTGGGGTAGGGCATATTTCAGCCCTACTCCAAATAGGCTTCAAAATGATGCAAGACTTAATCTACAATTCAGATCTTGTTTTCAGAGAAACAGACTACGGTATATACACAATATAATAGATATTATAATTTACTCGATCCCCGAGTTCTGAGATCCTGGATAATATATGGTCACTAAAGTAATTTTTTTTACCATACTTGCTCTTCCAAGTAAAAATAATGAAAAAACAGCCAGTAAAAATAAAGACAATTTGCAGCAGCAGATATACTGCAGGGGACTCAATACAATTTGCGGCAAGGACCTCGGGAGACATCAAAGCAATGTGGCCTTTATTTGTTCTGATAAAGTGTCTAGGAATGCCTCACATCTGTCCCTTCCATCATCTAGTAAATGAGACTGTTCCTAAGAAGATCCGAGCTAAAATTGCTACTTGAGGGATAAAAAGTAATGGAGATATATCAGGGGAGCAAATAGCCGGCACTAAATTAGGGAACGCTATAGGGCACACATCCAGTTTAAAGGAACCCATGACCACATTATGCAGTTCTGTTTCTGGCTATTTAGAAATGTTTGTAGTTACACCCCAGTTACTATTTGCCATATTCAACAAGACAGATCTTGACATACTGTCCATCAATAGCAAATCATTCTGTAACTTCCAACTACACAACAAATAGTGTAGTCAACTATGTTTTTCTAAATCAAGGCACCCAACAAAGCCTTTAGGCTGCGTTCACACGTTTTCAGGTGCAGTTTTTGATGTCCAAACCAGCAGTGGAGTAAAAAAGGAGTAGGAACTGCTCAATGACATGTCCTCTCCATTATGATCTACACCTGCTTTTGCCTTCAAAAACTGCATCTGAAAAAATATCGGCATACGTCAGAGGAAGAAGTATGTACATTGTGGCCGCCCCCCTCCTCCTCCTTACATTGCGGCCGCCCCCCTCCTCCTCCTTACATTGTGGCCAGCTTCTTTCTCATTATTGCTCTCAACCAGGGGTGCAGAGGTTGCGATCACCCCTGGGCCCAAGAGGTTTAGGGGGCCCTTATGGTGTCACTTTCCCATATGAGAAGACTATTACTATAAACCATTCATTATAGTCGGAGGCCAGGCACACACTTTGCACTGGGGCCCATCAGCTTCTAGTTACACCACTGCTCTCAACTCTATCAGAGTTGCAGTCTGAGATGGCAGATTATAACCTTAAATCAGGGACTGAATTTGAGAGATTTGGGAGATGTGCATAAGGCAGGCAAGGAGAGATTAAGACAGTGTGACTCTTCTCTGTCCCTGTGATACCATAGCTCATTTATATGCAGTCTCCCAAAATATAGAAGGAAATCATTGTGATCCTATTTATGTAACAATGGACAGCAGAGGCCGCGATATACCACTGTGCTCCTAAGGCCCAATTTACATTTGCATCTGGACTTTCCATTTTACACTCTGTTTTAGGGTGCGTTAACACATTGCGCTAGTGTTGTGTGTACAAACGCATGCGATTAGTAACCAGCACCCAGTGTCTTGTATTGTTTAAATGCCACACCCCAGGGTCCTGGTTACCAATCGCATGTGTTTCGATGGAAATGCATATGTGATCAAGCCGAAGCCCTTCTCTGGGTGCTGGAATTGTAAATGCAACTTTACCGCCACATGTCCCCACCCATCGGAGAGCATAAAAGTAACTAAAAAACGGAAGGTGTTCATCTAGAGTTCATTTTCAATATACATCTTATTTTCAGAGAAACAGAGTATACACACACAATAGATAACAATTTACCGGATCCCTGCGTTTTGAGGTCCTGGATAATATATGGTCACATACAGTAAATTTTTACCATACTTTCTCTTGCAAGTAAACCTAATGAAAAAAGACTGTAAAAATAAAGACACTTTGGTTATCAGGAGGAGGCCTGTCCCTGGATGCTAGAATTGTGTTTGTAAACGCAACACTAGCGCCACAGAGCCGGAGCTGATGCACAGGCAGCCATCTACACCAGCGCCACCCTTGGGAAAGCATAAAAGAAACTAAAAAAACTCCAGGCTAACTTCCGATCCCCACTTTCTTGCACCTTACAGAAAAAAAAAAAAAGACACTGGTTGCTACGCAATTTTTTCCACTAACAGTGGATTGTGTAAAGGAACCTATAAAACGCAGGTAAGAACTTAACCTTCTTCATGCATTCAAGGCATACATTGAGAAATACTCCCAAAATCAACAGTATACAGATACATCCAAAAAGAAAAAAACAAAACAAAAGCCTTAAAATGTTCAGACTTTTTATTCCCCACCCGAACAGTGGATTCCTCATATTCTCTGCTAAACAGCTTTGTAAACCTATCTAACCCGAGGACTTGAAGTAAAGAAAGCTTTGATAAAAATGTGCAGAAAGATGATAAGATAGCGACAGATAGACTGCAATGCCTAGGAACAAGAGCTGGAAAGTAAATGTCTTTAATGTCTATGGAAGGAATAGCTCAAAAGATGTGAATCACCGTCTGTCAACATATAAGTCACAGTAAGAGAGACAACACCAGACCGGGTTGTTATTTCCTCCAATACAGATTCCCACACTCAAGTGTAGAAGAAGAAAGGAGTCAGAATTCTGAATGGCTGAAAGTAATTGCTTAGAGCCTAGAGGGTGAAAAGCACGCGCTCACCTGGTTATAAATGTGGACCTTGTACTTTTTAATATTTCTGTTTGTTTTTTTTTTTAAAAAGGGAACCTGTCACCACGGACCTCATTTTTATTGCAGAAGCCGATTACAGCTGCGTTGCAAATATGTCTTTCTGCTTTCTCTAAGCATTGTGTTATAACTTACCTTGCACCCTGACAGAGTCCCATGGGATGGGTTGGGCTTTGGTTTGGATGCATTTCAAAAACAACATGTGACTTGTTTTTACTGCAGACTCCTCAGCTCTCGCCCCCCACCTTTCTGCTCCTGTACAGCTGGGGGAGGAGCTGTACAGGTCACAAAGCTGGATGTTAATAGCTGAGCAGTCTGCAGTAAAAACAAGTCACATGTTGTTTTTGAAATGCATCCAAACCAAAGCCCAACCCCTAGGACTACACAGAGGATTCTGTCAGGGTGCAAGGTAAGTAATAACACACAGTCATATTGTAATGCAAATGCTTAGAGAAAGCAGAATGGCATATTTGCAATTCAGCTGTAATGGACTTCTGTAACCTGTATTTAGTGAAAATGAGGTGCCTGGTGACAAGTCACCAGAGAATTATTTTTCACTGGTGACAGGTTCCCATAGACACTAATGTAGAGTACATACAGGCTTTTATAATAACTATATGTTCAAGAAATAAGAGCTCTTAAATTTTACCTGGCTCCCAGCCTTTAAGTCCTGGGGGTGTCACATTTAAAACCTGATGGGCGCCTCCTTGTTAGCATATGAAATTCACTCTGCGCCCGATTATTAATATTTCACCCACATCCTGCCTCTACATCCCCCCCCCTCCTGACATTGGTGTATCACACTAGTCTGCTCATGCACGGTGAGCCTTCCACCTCTTTTACGTGCAGTGATCTGGATCAGAGGAAATCGCTAAGAGGTGGTAGTCAGTCAATGTGGCGCACACTGGTAGTAAACGGATTCTGGGGTATTCTTCATGAATTTGGGGAACCTCTGCCTTTTCCTTTCCAGATCCTGGAGAGGATCTGTAAGGAAAAGGCAGGGGATCCCCAAATTCAGAAATAAACCTCACACACGCATGATGGGACTGGGACTCTATCCAGGCACCAACAAGATAGAATACAGTAGTGCTGCGAGATTTCCTACACATAGAAAGAATACACGTCAGTACCTTTTGCTCTGACCAGAAGTTTTTTTGCATCATTATCGGTTTGGATAAGGATCTTCTGTGTATCCGCCTTTTCACACTTGAAAAAAAAAATCCTTTGAGATTCCGAAACGCGTTGTGTTTTTGAGCTACAAATAAAAGTTTCCTATGAAGAATACTCTGTTCACTACCAGTGTGCACTGCATTGACTACCACCATTACACAAGCTCATTGCACCGGTATATAGAGATAGATCTTCTCAGAGATCTCACTACAAATCCTTTTTTAAAGCATATACTACTTAATACAGTTAAGTTGAATTAATAAAAATGTATAAGACACAAAATAAGGGTTCGTTCACATGGGCATATCCGCTGCACATTCGCAAAAAACACGGAAGTGTGATGTCCGTGTTCAGTCCGAATCGTATCTATACTTTTTACCCTTTTCAGTTGGTTGCATAGCAAACCAAGTTAAGATAAAAACTGACGTCTTCCAAGTTTTTTTGGTGGGGATCCCTCGACTTCTAGGGAGGTTCATGGTCTGCATGTGAGGAAAAAAATATAGTACATGCTGCAATTTTTTTCTCACTGACTGTACATCTGTGATAAACACATTTCTGTCAGTGTATGATGCGGGTTGCACGCATCAACTTTGCTCGTGGGCAATAGGCCCTAAAAAGAATCTCTCGACAAGTACAAATGGCACTGTTTGAAGGACTTTATAAGCTTTCTGCTCTTACCAGACTGGACGGCCAGATTTATCTCGATTTCCATACCGTTTTTTTTCATTGACCTGAAAAACTACAACTAACGTAATATTCCTTTCTGATTCTTGAGCAAATAACGTAAAACACATGGGAGGACATTTATCTTGTGCCGACACCTGATGAAGTCCTTGCCCCTCTTATGTCCTTACACCCTTCTTATGTATCTGGTTGGCGCACTAAATATAAACCAACATGGCGCAGGAGGGAAGGAGAAAAACAAAGAAATACTCTGGCGCCAACATTTACGCTAAATTAATTTTGTGACACAAATCCACATTGCAAGTAAACCAATTGTGCATTGTAAATAGGCTGAGTCATCAACATGTTATTGAGCTAAAGAACACGTGGGTGGGCATCCTGTTAGCCTGTTGGCAAGGGCCATCTTCTAGGCAAGGCAATGAGCTCACCATTTCATATAACCTAAATTAATATGGTTAGCGCTAATCCCGTGGGCTGTGCAAAATCTTACATGAGTCACACTGAATAGACAGTCCAATTGGCAAGGAGTATTTTATAGAGCCGGAAGAGCTAAACAGATGCATAATGTCACATTTGCAAGCAGAATATTATAGAGCAAGTAGAGCTGAGAAGATAGTACATAGTGTTGTACATGTAAGCAGCATATTATAGAGCAAGAAGAGCTGAACAGAATGTACAAAGTGTACCATCTGCTCTCCTGTTATAGAGCAGGAGGAGCTGTGAAGCAGTAAATGGGAAAAAAGTAAAATCTCCATGTAATTCTTCCTTTTGGCATACTATAGTTGCCATTATAAGCGTCTGAAGTACTAGCGTAGCCCATCTACATTTGAAAATTGTTGGACTAATATTATTTTGGCTCACTGTTTGCTCTTTTCAGCTGTGCATGCATGTGCCATCAATAAGGAGAACTGCTTCCAAGAGGTTTAGGCATCAGCCTAACTGCCCCAAAATTTAAAAAAAAAAAAAAAAGTAGTTAAAGACAGAGGAAGAAAAAACAGTTCTGCCACATCTAAGCGTTTTCATTTCAACAGGGTTAACCTTGGGTTCAGGTGTTCAGGATGCCTTCTGGCAACTAATCCCTAGAAGAAAACCTTTTGCTCCACAATAGTATGATCCTTGAGACATTTCTAGATAATGTTGTGTGCCAAATCAGAATTTATTATCATGTGGCACCGACAGAGCTTATCATTCATATTAAAATATACTGAAAAAGAGACAATCACTAAAAAACACTCCTTCAGCGACAACACACCTAAGTAGAACTACTGGGCGGTAACGCAGATATCTCTGTTACCGTAGCAACAAAAAGTTAAAGAAATAATATTTGTACTGCGAGGTAACACACAAATACGTCTGCAAACGTGGAAAAAGGGAAACAAAAATAAAGGAAAGGGAAAAATAAAACAAAAAGAGCAGAAATATCTGCCGTTTATGTTAATATTCCACATTACCATTGCTTTGTGATTAAGCAGAGCTGAATACACTGTATTGTCCGGCTGTGTTTGTCCATGGTTATGTTTTACTGCAGTTCTATTCAAAACCAGAGAATATACATACATGCTCCATAATGTACAGATAGTGTCCAAACATTTATGGTCCGGACACAAATTTAGAATTTTTTTTACTTGTTTAAAGAAAAATATGAAACTTATAGCTCTCCATGCAGGTAAAACAACCACACCTTTAAGCTGTGAAAACAGAAAAACCCCCATCCAAGAAATTGCTACAATATTTGGGTGGCACAATCTACAGTTTGGTACATTCTAAGAAAGCTGGTGAACTCATCAATGCACAAAGACTTGGACGCCCACATTAGATGACAGTGGTGGAGGATTGCAGAATAATTTACATGTCGAGGAGAAACAATCAACCAACACTCTCCATGATGTAGGCGCATCAATATCCAAATCTACCATAAAGAGAAGGCTGAAAGTAAATACAGAGGGTTCACTGCACGGTGGGTGCTAGACACTCGTAAGCTTCAACTATAAAAAAAAAGCTAAAAAAATAAATTGAAAAAAAATCTGGAAAAACATTCTTCGGACATGAACCAAGATGAACCTCTAGCGGAAGGATGGAAAGAAAAAAGTATGGTAAAATAGGGCAGAGGTAGTGTGATGGCCCAGGCATGGATGGCTGCCAGTGATTATTGATGATGTGACATAGGACAGAGATTTATCAGCGCTTCTACGTCAGTTTTATGGCGTAAAGCACTGAAATAATCACAATTGTGCAAGAAATTGCAATTATTCTGGCGGCGTGGAGGGGACATAAAGGGGCCTAAGTCTCATGATGATGTGGTGGTGGGACTTCATCATGCACCGGCGTATGATAAATCTTCCCTATACTGCGTCCTCATATCCAGCCAAATGCAGACAAACTGATAAACCTGCCATCCCTATCCTGGAGGCCTGTCCATGAGTTAGGAGCAGACATTGTACTGTACCTATTACATTCGGTGTTGTCAATCTGGTCTTCCAGTCAATAGAATGGTAGTGCTGGACCTTGCTGATCACAGCGCTCAAGTATCCCAAACACTCTCTTAGACAGTGAGTACTTACTGGATAAAACCGAGCACTGTGCTCAGCAATTTCTGAAACACATCCAGGGTACATGAATTATACTTCACAAGTTACGGTTGGTGAGCTTTAGGGGAATTAGGGAATGACAGGTTCCCTTTAAAGGACTTAGCCACTCTTTTATATAAGTTGCCCATAAACCTTTACTTCTTGAATGTTTATCAAGCTATTCAGCAGTCCTGCTACTTACTGTGTGCAGACCCTCCAACCTTCTTTCTTTACATCTCTGAGCTCTGCTGAATAGGTGGAGCCTGCAGCAGGAGAGAATGGTGCTCATTTACTAAGGGTTGCGCTGCTCACTTTCGTCGGAGTTCACAACTTTTTCAGCAATTACACACGGCTTGCACAGGTATTTAAGAAGTGTCTGTGCCGGGATTTTGGTGCACGCGATCCTTTTGTGGCGCTGCTGTGCATCAGGTTAAATGAGGCATTAATTGAGTCATTAGAGGTTAAAACGAGAGCCCGTTTTCTGACACTATATATTAACACTGAGTTTTTTTTAATCAATACAACACATTAAACTTCAATAAACAAAAATCCTGTAAAACCTATTTAACACCTATTATTAGGATAGGTGATCAATAACAGATCTGTATTGGTATTAAAGCAGTCCCAGTGGCTTGTTGATAATTCAGCCCTATACAAGTGAATGGGACACAATACCAAACGCTGTTGTTGTACAATGTTCAGAGGCGTGCAATGCTTCAGGATCTACTAATTGAGGATGCGGAATGTCCCAATAATAGAGGATCATCAAATCAAATTCTGGAGGATTCCTTTAACATAAAAATATATGGATTGAAGGAAGTGTCCCTTTAAACAAGCTGCGCTTTACCGCTGACATCATTTAATTAGCTTTATTGTACCTCCTGAGACACATACACGGGGCAGCCTGTGCTTGTATCTCTGGAAATATGCTGGAATATGTGTAAGAGCATAGACTATTAGATATTAACATCATGCTAGACCTCATACAACAATACAGGAGCCGGCAAGCTAAGCAGTAATTAATAAGCTGCTGTGGCTTCTATGTCACCGGAAATTCAGCATCATGTTCACAATAATCCCAGAAAAGGAAGACGTCTCCGTGCTGTATATTAAGGAGTGACGCATGGACATAAATGTATGTGTCATGTAATTAAAGCTAGACACACACCGAGCCTGGGGACCACACGTGGGGACAGACTTTCTACTATTTCAGGAATACACAATGTCATTTAGTATGGATCAGTTAATGAAGATTGCAAAAGGTCGAAATATTTTAGCTTTAATATAATTTAACCTTTTCTACTGGAACGGTGAACAAAAAAAAAGTGGATTGGATGCGATCTGATCAATGGAATAGGATTTAAATTGCCAGAACGGGAAAGCCCACATACTTTTCTGACAATGGATAGGCGACAAATGCTTTGAGATTGAACTTTCCTTTAAAGGGCATCTACCACCAGGAACAAGGAATGTAAACCAAGTACATGGACATACTGGTATGTGCCCCCTCTGGCAGGATCCACTCTTCATTTTAATATTATGCAACCCTATGGCACTGTCTGTGGGCACCCAGGCTACCACCCCAGCCCATAATTCGCTAGACAGGAATCAAGGCTTCCTCCTACAGTCCAGACAACCTTGGATGTATCATGATCATCCTTGGATGCTTGGAACTACAGAAGGTAGTGATGATGAGGTGTGGACTTCGCATGATTGATATTGATGATCCTACTCTGGGTCCATATGATTCTATTTGTTTTTGGATCCTGGAGGGAGGCTACAATGATAATCTGAATCTCTCCCTTTCTACTGTATTCGTGTCCTCAGGGCGCTGATACAATTGACAATGGTGATAAAGCAGGAAGCAATAAGTTACTGATTAAACTTAAACTGCAATGTTGGCACTTTGTGAATAATAAGTGGTTTTTGGTTGTAGTTTCGGGACTCCGTCTCTAACAGGTTCACCATTGTTGTTGTAAGCTATTTCTGGACTTTTATATCAACCATCCATCCTTAGTATAAGTGATCAACATCACAACTGGTCTGTCCATCTACCAGTTCCTCTTTCAATCAGCTGCTCTACTGCTGGCTTCCACTTTACGGACCAAAGAGGTCAAAAGAAGTAAAAAGATGTTGAGCTATAATATATATATAGATGTTACATACACCGCGTACTGATAGTAAGGTAGGAAGTAACAGATACCCTAATAGGAGAGGATCTGCTGACAGCTTCTTTTCTATACTTCCGTCAGTAGTCATAATTCTACAGTAACATGAACTTATACATCAAAAAGTGATACCAGGTTCCTTACCGAGCTGCTCAAGAAATATATACAGTGGTGGGGGCAAGAATAAAGTCTTAATTGTATTAAAGGTACATTTAGTGGGACAACATGTTTTGGGATTGGATTATTGATGAAGGGAATAAACCATTCCTGAAATGTGTGGTCCCACTCAATCCACCTTTTTTTCTAGCCCAAAACATGGTATATAACTCTTTGGCAGCGCTTTTAGTAACCTCCCATATGTGAGCCTTAAATACGGCGTTGAAAGAGGATATAAGGGAGTGCAACAAAAGGTTAGAGATAATTATAGAGTGTGGTCGCTTATGATGAAACCCCGCCTGGTGTAGATTTGCGCTACTAGCCAGTGACCATTCAGCTTCAGCGGTAGCAGGTGTGGTGCAGGAACGTCCCATGCCGGTCCAGCCTCGTCCACTTTATGACCCCCTCCACACCTGGCCGTCCGCTACAAGCCCTGATAAGTCTCCCCTATTATTTTTGGTGGGTATGGTAGTAAGTGACCTCTGTAAGATCTCTGTAGAACATGATGACAAATAGTATTACTAGTTTTATAATCAGTCTCCCCTATGTACTAAGCTCTATATAAAGGCTATGTTTGCCTTAGGATCAGTGGTGCTTGTGTAGGCAGTGAAGCTTCTCTCCTGTTTATACAGGACTTGGATAGAAGTACACAACCTCTTATAACCACTGGTCAACTTGTAGCAAGGTAAGAGAATTCAGAATGCAGAGAGCAATGGGCGTACAGCGCGTTACATCAGACAGAATGAATCCTACTAGATCACGTCCGTGTCTGGAGAATTTCAGATAGACACCGTCAATGTGCATGAAACCTAATAAAAGGAAAGCAATTACAATCTCACAGATTTCACCACATGAAAACATTACCATTGCTGCTGGATTTTGGCACATGCATTATTAATTATTAGTATTATGCATCTCAAAAGATTGTGAACGGCTTTCTTCTCAATGTGTTATTTTGTATAGAAATGTGAGGAAAAGAGACTAAACGCAATGTGGCAGGGGGTCCCAGGGATAGCACAATGTCACAACGTGTCCCACCAGCCGCAGAATGGCTGCCTGCCGAGAACAGAAGACGTTTCAAAGTGGGGTGTGGTAGGCGATATACAATCCCTATTTGGGTCTGACATTGATAAGATAATATCAATCATTCATAATAATTGTGATTCAACCTATAAAGAACTAGACCAAAGTGTCAAGCTCCATTCACTTCCAAATGACCATAGTTTGTCTTCTGCTGGATCTTTGGGGCCAATTATTAAGTGTGGGGCTGCATTTACATGACTGAAAAACGTTCATTTCAATGGACAATACGTCCAACCATTTATATTGCCGTGGTTAACACCGTACCGTATACTAGCTGTATAAAAATATAGATCATGTCCTATTGTCTCCCGTATTTCAGTTCCGTGTGCCGTATGGGGACGTATACTATACGGGTTACATACATGCTGCATATGGCTGAAAAACATCACGTATATATGGGATCATATGGCAGTTGTCAAAGTCAAATGCAATAAACAAAACTAAAACAAAAATATATTTTGTAAAAAAACTAAATTTGGTAAAATTGCTTCTTTTAAGAAAACCTGACGGCAGTGACGGCTGCTTCCACTACAATGTGGATGAGGCATACAGTTATCATGGTTGCCTCTGCTTGTTAGTCCACAATGATAGAAATTGGAAATAGCAGGCATACACCACCAGATCTATTTATCTCTTTACTTAACATAAGGACCTAATCGGAATTGGGAAGACCGAATTTCTTTCCCTTGTACGCAGTTTGTGAACCTCTGCACGTCACTAGTCTTCGTCAACAAATTAAATTGTGGACTCGCTGGAACATGAAGCAGAGGACCCTATCGGCTCAATCAAGTGAGTGAAGAAATGTTTCCTCTCTATTACAAGGACAGAACCTTGTCGTCTTCTGGCTGTCTGCCACCAAGTCATCCGTCATACACACTCCGAAGTAGCGAACAAGAAAAAGTTCTTGGCCTCTAGGTTACCACACTGCATAAAGATAATCCATAGATGAACAATAAAAGGGGTTGTCGAAATGATCAAAAATCTGGCCAGGAATTGTGATAAAGACATGCTACGGGCATAAATCTTTTCTACCAAGATTGAGGTCCTTCACACACTTCCTACCTAGAAAAATCTGAAACCCTCTGCACTAAACGACTGTCCTCATTGCTCTTGTGATTAATTCTGGTAAGGCCAATGTTTGGCCCCACGGCGACTAAGGTATATGAACACATCGGTGCGGTCAAGTAAACTAAGACAAGTGGTGTAGATTGCTATGACGTGGCACTGTCGCTGTCTGTTGACGTCTTAGTGTGCAGGCAGATCGCATAGACCTGCCGGGAACCTGAAGAGGTGCTGTGGGGAGAAGAGGACGCCGGGGGTCAGTGTTGGAGGGCAAGTACTAACTTTATTTTTTTAAGGGGACACTCCATTAATGGGGGCACTCTGCAGGGCACTCCATTAATGGGGGCACTCTGCAGGGCACTCCATTAATGGGGGCACTCTGCAGGGCACTCCATTAATGGGGGCTTTTAGAAACATATTTCAAACGCCTGGGAATATGTGTTTCCAAAGAAAAGCAAAAAATCTGTAACAATCAAACAGCGTTTGGAAAGGAAAACTTTAGTTTTTAAAAGTAACAGAGCTCACAGCCTGGTGAGATGACATCAGTGGGGGAGGGAAGAGCTGTACAGTAGCACAAAGGTGGAGGCTGAGAGCTGAGGAGTGAGCAGCACAGACAAGTCTTGAGTTGTTTTTTTAAAATGCATCCAAAACAAAGCCCAACCCCTGGGAATACACAGAGAATTTTTTCTCTGAAACACACAGTTGTATTGTAATGCAAATGCTTAGAGAAAGCAGAAAGACATATTTGCAATACAGGTGTAATGGGCTTCTGCAAACTGTCTTTTGTGAAAATGAGGTCCCTGGTGACAGGTTCCCAGTTTATTATTTGTTATGTAAAGGTTGTCCTGATAATGTTAATATAAAATTTCTTACAATTTAACTTTATTAATTATAGGTTTATAGAAAAACAATAATAATAAAAAAGGATAATATAGTGATATATAGAAAGATCTCTGAGAAAATCCATCTCTATATACCAGTGCATGGAGCTTGCGTCAGAGTCTAACTCTAGGGAAGATCTAGTGAGATAACATCGTCCCATTGACAATTAGTCCATTGTTTAGTGGTTAGAGACACTGTATCTCTATGGTAGCTAGAGATCCCAGGTGGGTAAAGAAATATTTAATTGAATAACATGAAATTATTTAGAGCCCTAGTGTCAGGTGAAGCCCTGAGAGATGTAGAAACACCATATATGGACAGATCATGATATTTCCGAGATGAAGTGGTCCCTACTCTGCTGCCGTTCGGAGTTTGGATCACACAGTGCCAAACAGACTGGCCCCTCCTTTGTCAGCCAGTGTGCTACAGGTCATGTGACCGGAGCTATTCTGAAATTGAGGTTCCGGTCACATGACCTTCCATCTGGCTGCAAGCTGCGGCGTCTTGAAGTTCTTTTACTGCTGCAGTTAATGGCCTAATGGAAAATAATATGAACGGAGCCTAGTAATTCAGTATAGGCTGCAGGTGCTTGTCACATGACCTCTAGAACAGAGGCTGCTATAGGAAAGACCTGTCTGCTTGGAACTTCTCAATCTTAAACAAGTTGCCATTGGGAGGATCACGATCATGCAGTTATACTGTCAGCCTGATCCTGTAATGTCCCTCATGAGGGAGAAGAAAAGTGTCATGTGGATTTATTCACATGGGGTTTTGCGGAGGAGTAAAATTGACTGTACAAGCACCTAGGCAATAGAGGCGTTAATACGACCTCTGCGTCAGGGTACAATCTGAGAGACAGATGGCCCACAGAACCTGGTAATCATAGATACTTTGCATAGAATTTTTCTGAATCTCTGTGCTAAAGAAATATATAAAATCTAACCTGTTGGCTGCCTTCTCCATTGACAATAGGTGCCGGTATAAGTGGAATATCAGTAGTCAGCAGTGGGGTGGTGTCCAACGGTGGAGGGTGATGGTCAGCCATTGTGGATAAAACATACATTTACAATGGCTTCAATCCCTACAAAAAAAAAAAAATCAGAAGTCATTATATTTGAATAGACATTACAAATACACGCTTTCTCCTGAAATGAGCAGTGCATCCAAAAGCCTTTTGTAAAGAGTTAAGTCATTAGATACTTCGTCAAGCTCCTTCATCTCTGAGATGTCAGTGATGTACAGAGATAGAAAACTGGTGTAGAAGAAGTGAAAAAACGCTAATTCCTGCACATTGCCATGTGAGTGTGGAGGCGGCATAGAGGGCCGTGGCAGCCAGCGTACTGGGTAGGCACGGGGTGTTCCTGTCCCGTGCCCGTGTAATTTGAAAAAAAACATGCAAACATAGTTTTTACACAACTATGGACCTGGCGTGGCTTTGCCCTGTGACTACGCCGCCTGCCAGATACTACCAGCCTCTGGAAGTATCCGGCGGGACCCAGAGGGGAGTGGCCACTAGCACAGTCTCCCCCATTGTGCACATTACAGATGACCCAAACTCAAGCATTACAGATAACCTGACTCGAGCCTTGGTTGGTCATGTGCTATACATTCAGCTATGGTCATGAATGTACATTGAGCAAATGTACTCATCCTTAATCAATATCTCGCACCTGTAGGAAAGCCCCTTTAAAGAATCCATCACATGCGATTTGTCTTCAGCCAATATTATCTTAAACCAAGGGGAAAAAAAATTGCCAGCACCTCAGAAGTTGACCCTGGCCTTCGTGTCCAGAGGTTATCACTATCACAGTATACACATATATTTAATAATTAAGAAAGTATATTTGAGCACCTCATTACCACGCCGGATGGAAAGTTCTGAACAGTAAAATCAATGAATTCTCTGATAACAACGTTGGCATGTTTTCTTTGTTAATCCACAAATACGATACCTCACAAACTATTCACAGAAAAAAAAAGTAAACTTGAGATAATTTAATTTTCCATTATTTGCAGATAAACACAGTTCATTACTGTGGAACATTGAGCAGACAATCTGATTTCAGGGAGATTAGGGCCCTTTGTGCTTCTTTGTACTATTTTGCTGTAATTTGAAGCTTGCGTTGGTTGCGGCATAATCACAGAAATCTTTTGCAGAAATATAAAATATCGATTTCACACTTTAATGTGTGCAGAAAACCGTTTCTATTCACTCCATATTTAGGAAACAGAATACAGCCATTCTAAACAAGGACACGCTCTTTATGCTAAAGCTAAAGAAACAAGATAGATCCAACTCTACATCAAGACAAATCTATAGATATAAAAGTCATCGGTAAGGCCACAGCTTCGTTATAAAGGAGATCGAGTCACACTTAGGCTACATGCATGTGAATAGACACGGGTCTGTGGAAGTCACGGCTGTGTGTATGAGACAATAGAAATACATGCGGACATGAGCTGGCCACAAAAACAAGGACTAGCACACATGTGAAAAATATGTTTGTTCACATGAGGTTTAGATTTAGTTTTGGATGTAATAACTAAAATTCCAATTTTAACTATATCATCTCTCAAGGCCTTGAAATTGTGTTGCATATGTTCAGCAAAAATCTCCTCTAAGAAAAGGTTGCTGCACACGGTAAAGGCAGACAGCTGCTCTAGGACTTCTCTTGAGCGGGGGCAACCTGGCGGGATATAAGTAACATAAGTGATTCTTATATTATATTTTTTTCAATGGGGTCAGCGGCTTTTTATCATTATGGCCCACACACAGTAAATTTTTACAAGGGATATAACCATAAAAAAATTATTTAAAAAATCCCTCTTCCGTCCTGGCACAGCAGGTGAGGATGACACTAGTCCCGCTGTGAATGCTCTTCATTTACAAATGAGTGGTTCATAAGGGGCCGACACAACTGTGGAGATCAAAGAGTGATCCGTCGGTACTTACTATGGTTGCCACATGGAGAATATATTTTTCTTTCCAGGTTTCCGCAGTTCTGCATAATACCTCTGTTTAAATATTTACTCTCTTCCTATGAGATGGAAGCGTTAAATGATCAGCATAAATCAATGTGGAAAGGTGGTATATAATTGCTTCATGTGTACATCAGGGGGGGGATGATCCCAGAATCATTTATCATAGTCATTCCGTAAAGACAAACACTCCATCAACCATTTCCACACATCCAAATGAGCAAAGGTTTCATTGTCACAGACGACAATAAGTGAGAATGATTAGCATAAATAGCAACACATTAATGGGAAATGTTACAAAATAAGGGCCAGTTCCCATCATTTCAATAGAGGAAGCTACACGGGGATAAGGTGTGTGTGTGTGTGTTCCACCGCATCTGGTTTTGGTTCATAATAACCAATCTAATGAAATGTGAGTTGGTCTTATAGGGAACCATCATCAGAAATTTACCTAATAAAATTGTACCTAATTAACCACTACCAGTATGTTGTGAAGTACATAAACACCTTCTAGATAATGTCTTTTATATTGCCCAGTGTGGTGGCATAACCCAGAAAATATACTTTAAACAGCCAATTTACATCTCACTTTAAAGTCATGGAGGTGGAGAGCTCAGCACTGAAGTCAAGCTCTCCCCACCTCTGAACGTCCCCTCCCCTGTGATTGACATTATAAACTAGACTTACAGAGATCTGGTTAGTAATGTGCCTGGATGCAGGACCAATTCATGACAGTAAAGACTGCATTCTGAGATGATGAGAGCTTGACTTCAGTGTTAAACTCTCCGCCTCCTTGACTAAATTACATCTCACTTTAAAGCTGATTTTCTGGACGATGCCACCAAACTAGGCCATGAAAAAGACATGATCTAGAAGATTTTCAGCTGCATGATCACATTCTGATTGTGGTTTATTAGGTCAATTTCCCTTTAACCAGATGTATTTATTAAAAAGGAAAGTGTCAGCACAAAATCACATACTTTCTAACAAAGCTTTTATGTCAAAACATCATTTTAAAGTATTTTTTAACCCCTTGCCACTGTTTGTTCCATTTCAAGAGCAGTATGAGGCCTTATTTTTCACACAACAAATATAACAATATGGCAGCATATGCACGCCGGCATTCGAATGGTTAACTTCCAGGTGTTTGGGGTAGGCATTGGTGCACCCGAGTATGTCTATAATATATGAAGAGAGTACAGCCTGTAAGCCCACTTCATACATCCTTAATGACACCCTTAAAGGGGTTTTCCCACGAAGGAACATTCTCAAATTTCAAAGATCATTTTAACCCCTTACTTTACAAAGTTACTCAGTTTTATTGCTGTTTTAGCTCCTATCACTCCCTAGGCTGCTTAGTGCAAGATCCCAGGGTGTGGGTGGCGACTCTCTATGCAGACACATTATGATCCATCTAGCTCTGTGGGGTGACAGTGTGGTTAGATTATCAGGGTACAGGTATATATATACTTTCATCTGGCTTCTGACATTGTACTAACACATTGACACATAGAAAGAGAGAGAGATGAGACAGATCAGACTTTTACACTGTGACCTCTACTACATCTCACAGATATGTGCCTGCCTCCCCCTGATCACTTATCTCCTTGTAGTTTGCAGCCTCTCTCTCTGCTCACCATCTCCTGGCAGGATTTGATCAGTGAGTGTCTCTTACCTCCGTGCAGGGGGGTGGCTACAAGCTCAGAGCAGAGCAAGACAGAAATCTCATCTGAATGCTGTCACACAGAAATCCAAGATGGCGACCGGCTCCAAGTCAGAGGTTACAGGGTTGTTTCTAGGGGAAACTGAAATTGTGTACACCAGGACTGATAGAGACAGGTTGGACTTATATCTGTAAAATGCTGCATTTTTTTAAAATAACAGTGAATTAGAGAATGTGCTCGCTATCCTGAGAACATATGAGAAACTTGTCTTCGTGGGAATAACCCTTTAAGTACTATTCCATCACATTAGAGAGGTGGTAAATTATTCCACATCACAAGCTATAATAAAAGAACTACATACATTTTCACTTTATTAATAAACCATCATTACATCACTACTGACAATGGATGATGTCACAGCTTATCTCCTCCTCCTCCCTGTACAATGACCTCTATATAGATAACACTGACCCATCATTACATCACTACTGATAATAGATGATGTCACAGCTTATCTCCTCCCCCTCCCTGTACAATGACCTCTATATAGATAACACTGACCCATCATTACCTCACTACTGACAATAGATGATGTCACAGCTTATCCCCCCCCCCCTCCTGTACAATGTCCTCTATATAGATACCACTGACCCCTCATTATATCACTACTGACAATAGATGATGTCACAACTTATCTCCTCCCCCTCCTCCCTGTACAATGACCTCTATATAGATAACACTGACCCCTCATTACTGACAATAGATGCTGTCACAGCTTATATCCTCCCCCTCCTGCCTGTACAATGACCTCTATACAGATAACACTGACCCCTCATTACATCACTACTGACAATAGATGATGTCACAGCTTATCCCCTCCCCCTCCTGTACAATGACCTCTATATAGATAACACTGACCCCTCGTTACATCACTACTGACAATAGATGATGTCACAGCTTATCTCCTCCCCCTCCCTGTACAATGACCTCTATATAGATAACACTGACCCCTCATTACATCACTACTGACAATAGATGAAGTCACAGCTTATATTCATATCCATCTATTCCAATGGTAGTGTATGAGGCCTACAGTCACTCCGCTAATGGCAGATATCAAGGGAGATAAATATTATTCAATTGCCATAACTCTTAGTACTGAGAGCTAGGTCGCTGTCAGAAGACTTGGGCAGTGGCTCTCTGCATGTGTGTATGAGTATGAAGCGCTCCAGCTGATAAATGTAGGTTTGGTTTCTTTCTTTAATAATGCACATATCTGTGCTACCAAGTGGCAAGGCTGACATTTCATTTGTATATTATTTTACCTCTGTAAAGTCTGAGCACAATATACGACAAATATCTGCTTCGAAAATGAAAAAACAAACAAACTAAACACTAAATGAAATTCTTCTAAAAATTACAGGTCAGAAATAAACGTTGTGCTCCCCTGAGAGAGGTTATTGAGTGCACGGTAATACATGGTATAATGACATCAGCCAAGTGCAGGGGATTTTTCTACCACTGGGCACAGCACTGTAAGTGTCATGGGGTTCAATTCACCTTTAAACAGAACTGACGTAAAGAAATATGAAGAATTTTCCCATTAGATTTGAGGGCAAGCAATCCGTAACATGTTACAATAGTAACATAACGAAGTACCGTATTATTGTTAGTTTTTTAATATATTTTTTAAAGAGGACCCGTCACCGCGGAAAACCCACAGACCAAATATGCCCCCCATAATCCTCCCCTGCCCCTTTCTCCCTAGCAGTTTTTTTTTTAAATTTATGTGCAGTAAATTGATTTAAAACGATCCGACCTCTTACCAAATAAGAGGGCTTATTTACAGCGGCACAGAGAGCCGGCAGTGATGCGATGCTGCCGGCTTCTCCTACAATGTGACTGGCAGGGGCGTGCTGGGGGTGTGTCAGCACGCCCCCTAATGAATGACGCCGACTGCCAGTGCGCTGGATACACGATCCGACCTCTTATTTGGTAAGAGGTCGGATCGTTTTAAATCAATTTACTGCACATAAATTTAAAAAAAAAGGCTAGGGAGAAAGGGGCTGGGGGGAGGATTATGGGGGCACATTTGGTCTTTGGGTTTTCCGCGGTGACAGGTCCTCTTTAAACATTTTCCATCTATATTTAATAAGTACTGAAAAACAACAGAAAACAAATATGTATGTACCGTATGTGGATGTCCTTTAGAACAGTGATTTTCAACCTGTGTGCCGCGACACAAGGTTGAGTGTGTCGCGGGGGAAAGTTCCCCGAACTAAGCTGCCCCGATGTCGAGCTGCCGCTGCGCCCCCGTATTTCTGCGCCCATACTTACCTCTAAGCCCCGCGTCGGCGATCTGCCCATCTTCTGTAGCTCCTGCACCGCGTGACCAGAGGCGCGCGGTGAGGGAGCTACAGAAGGTGAGCGGATCGCCATTAGGAGTGAAGGTACGTGGAAGAAGACATCAAGGGTAAGTATATAGGGTTATTATTTGTATAGGGAAGGCAGCTAGGGTCTTTTTTTTATTAGTAAAGGTAGGCTGGGGCTTTTTATTTGTTAAGGGAGGCCTTTAGGGCCTTTTAATTAGTAAAGGGGGGTCTCTAGGGCCTTTTAATTAGTAAAGGGGGGTCTCTAGGGCCTTTTAATTAGTAAAGGGGGGTCTCTAGGGCCTTTTAATTAGTAAAGGGGGGTCTCTAGGGCCTTTTAATTAGTAAAGGGGGGTCTCTAGGACCTTTTAATTAGTAAAGGGGGGTCTCTAGAGCCTTTTAATTAGTAAAGGGGGGTCTCTAGGGCCTTTTAATTAGTAAAGGGGGGTCTCTAGGGCCTTTTAATTAGTAAAGGGGGGTCTCTAGGGCCTTTTAATTAGTAAAGGGGGGTCTCTAGGGCCTTTTAATTAGTAAAGGGGGGTCTCTAGGGCCTTTTAATTAGTAAAGGGGGGTCTCTAGGGCCTTTTAATTAGTAAAGGGGGGTCTCTAGGGCCTTTTAATTAGTAAAGGGGGGTCTCTAGAGCCTTTTAATTAGTAAAGGGGGGTCTCTAGGGCCTTTTAATTAGTAAAGGGGGGTCTCTAGGGCCTTTTAATTAGTAAAGGGGGGTCTCTAGGGCCTTTTAATTAGTAAAGGGGGGTCTCTAGGGCCTTTTAATTAGTAAAGGGGGGTCTCTAGGGCCTTTTAATTAGTAAAGGGGGTCTCTAGGGCCTTTTAATTAGTAAAGGGGGGTCTCTAGGGCCTTTTAATTAGTAAAGGGGGGGTCTCTAGGGCCTTTTAATTAGTAAAGGGAGGTCTCTAGGGCCTTTTAATTAGTAAAGGGGGGTCTCTAGGGCCTTTTAATTAGTAAAGGGGGGTCTCTAGGGCCTTTTAAATAGTAAAGGGAGGCCGCTAGGGCCTTTTAATTAGTAAAGGGGGGTCTCTAGGGCCTTTTAATTAGTAAAGGAGGGGCTCTAGGGCCTTTTAATTAGTAAAGGGGGGCCTCTAGGGCCTTTTAATTAGTAAAGGGGGGGCTCTAGGGCCTTTTAATTAGTAAAGGGGGGGCTCTAGGGCCTTTTAATTAGTAAAGGGGGGCCTTTAGGGCCTTTTAATTAGTAAAGGGAGGCCTCTAGGGCCTTTTAATTAGTAAAGGGGGGCTCTAGGGCCTTTTAATTAGTAAAGGGGGGGCTCTAGGGCCTTTTAATTAGTAAAGGGGGGCCTCTAGGGCCTTTTAATTAGTAAAGGGGGGGGCTCTAGGGCCTTTTAATTAGTAAAGGGGGGGCTCTAGGGCCTTTTAATTAGTAAAGGGGGGCCTGTAGGGCCTTTTAATTAGTAAAGGGGGGACTCTAGGGCCTTTTAATTAGTAAAGAGAGGCCGCTACGGGCTCTTAATTTGTAAAGGGAGGCCGCTAGGGACTCTTAATTTGTAAAGGGAGACCGCTAGGGTCTTTTAATTAGTAAAGGGAGGCCGCTAGAGGTTTTTATTAGTAAAGGGAGGCAGCTAGGGCCTTTTTATTAGTAAAGGGAGGCCGCTAGGGGCTTTTTATTAGTAAAGGGAGGCATCTAGGGGCTTTTTATTAGTAAAGGGAGGCATCTAGGGGCTTTTTATTAGTAAAGGGAGGCATCTAGGGGCTTTTTATTAGTAAAGGGAGGCATCTAGGGGCTTTTTATTAGTAAAGGGGGGGCTCTAGGGCCTTTTAATTAGTAAAGGGGGGGCTCTAGGGCCTTTTAATTAGTAAAGGGGGGGCTCTAGGGTCTTTTAATTAGTAAAGGGAGGCCGCTAGAGGTTTTTATTAGTAAAGGGAGGCAGCTAGGGCCTTTTTATTAGTAAAGGGAGGCCGCTAGGGGCTTTTTATTAGTAAAGGGAGGCATCTAGGGGCTTTTTATTAGTAAAGGGAGGCATCTAGGGGCTTTTTATTAGTAAAGGGAGGCATCTAGGGGCTTTTTATTAGTAAAGGGGGGGCTCTAGGGCCTTTTAATTAGTAAAGGGGGGGCTCTAGGGCCTTTTAATTAGTAAAGGGGGGGCTCTAGGGCCTTTTAATTAGTAAAGAGAGGCCGCTACGGGCTCTTAATTTGTAAAGGGAGGCCGCTAGGGGCTTTTTATTAGTAAAGGGAGGCATCTAGGGGCTTTTTATTAGTAAAGGGAGGCAGCTAGGGGCTTTTTATTAGTAAAGGGAGGCATCTAGGGGCTTTTTATTAGTAAAGGGAGGCAGCTAGGGCCTTTTTATTAGTAAAGGGAGGCCTTTTATGACTGTTTTAGTGTCATTTTGTGCTATTTTGGTTGGTGGTGTGCCCCAGGATTTTCTAAGTATAAAAAGTGTGCCGCGGCTCAAAAAAGGTTGAAAATCACTGCTTTAGAACAACCATGTACATCTAGAGGGTGAGCCATTTATATGCATACAGCTAGATAAAATGTGAATGGTCGGAGATATCAACTACTCGTTTGTGGCGCCTCAGTATATGAGAGGGGGGAAAACTTTTCAAAGTGGGTGTTGACCATGGCGGCCATTTTGAAGTCAGCCATTTTGGATCCAACTTTTTAATTTCCAATTTCCAATAAACGTATTGAGAATTTCACTGGAAAAACTACGGTGTTTAAATGCAATTTTATTCTTTCATTAGTTATTAAGAAGCTAATGCTCAAAGTGCTGCCCATTGTATTGGATTGTCAATGCAAACCTTTTCGCCCGCTCTTGACACACTGATAGAAACACAGCTGAAAAAATGCCAGCACAGCCTTCAGGTATTCATTGTTTCAGATGCTGAACATCTTGTATCTTTTCAGACAATTACCTTCAGATGACCTCAAAAAAAGTCTAGGGGGGTCAGATCGGGAAACCTTGGTGGCCAGTCAACTGGCCCATGAGGACCAATCCACTTTCCAGGGAACTGTTCATGTAGGAATGCTCGGACTCTTGAGGTCATCCTAAGGCAATTGTCTATGCTGTGAAGATATGAGATGTGGAGCATCTGAAACAATGGATACTGGAAGCCTGTGCTAGCATTTCTTCTGCAGTGTTGCCATCAGTATGTAAGGAGTGAGAGAAGAGGGTTGCATTGACAATACATCCAGCACTTTTCACACATTTTTAACTTGTATAACTCATGAAAGAATAAAGTTACATTCAAACCAAGCCAACCATTGTTTTTCTTGTGAAATTCTCAATACGTTTGATGTGTTACATCCAACTGAAAAATAAAAAGCTGGATCCAAAATGGCTGAACTCAAAATGGCTGTGATGGTCAAGTGCCATCTTGAAAAGTTTCCCCCTTCCCATATACTAATGTGCCACAAACACAAAGTTGTTATTACCAACCGATCCCATTTTATTTAGGTGTATCCATATAAATGGCCCACCCTGTATGTTACCTACATAAAGAATATAAAAATCTACCTCCCGACAGCCATCGCATCAGAGGATTGTTAAGAATCGCTCAGAGGTCTGAAAGGTAAGTATGACCAATCTAGCAAAAGCTATAGTCAGTTATAGCTATATACAGATGACTTCAGTATGTAAGTGGGATTCTGGAAATAAGAGATGTGGATAGGCAGCAAATAAGGCATGAGGGAAGAAGCAGGCTGTGCTCCATGCAGCAGCGTGCATGTCACCGGCAGTGTGAAACAAATTTCCAATGCCCTTTCCGGCGATTCCTAAGAATTTGACAGAACCTGAAAATGGTTCATGCATTGCTGTAATCTGAAGCCATTATTCTATTGTGAACAGAGCCTTAATAATTGCGATGTTACAGATTACGAATACATTATTAAACGTGAAAAGGAAATGACTTCTCAGCCAGCTTAATAGCAGCAAAGATCAATAACATCTTTCCATGTTCATTAATAGTAGATATAAGAAATTACTCCCTCCTTTATACTCCACTTTAGGAATGAAATGAAACAATGGCTCATCAGACGGAGAGGCGCCTTATTCCTCTTCATATGATTATTAAAAGGGTTTTCCAATCATAGACATTTATTGCAAAAAATCCTGCCCTTCAGAAAGTACGGGGCAACTCTGTACTACCTTTGTAATAATTGATGACAAGACCAAGGTCTGTGGTATATCCTAAATGTCAGATATAGGAATACCCCATAAAGAATATGTGCTACCATTGTATTTTATGTCTCAGGAATGGCCATTTACAGCAATGTTTCCAGGTGTGACTCGATAATAGCCTTATAAGAAAAAAAAAATCATCCCCAGCCTCCAAAATCAGGCGTAGAATTTAACAAAAGACACTTGCATTATATAATCATAAAGGCTACACTTGTATGATGCCAGATTGTGCAGAGTAGAGATATTACCTGTTCCTTACTGTCTTCCAGATTGCATTGTGGCCCATACAGACAAGAGCCAGCAATGAAGGTCCCACATGAGGAAGTGGCCTCCCCTGCAGTTACAAGCCTCAGATAAGGCTTACCGTTAGATAACAATCTGCCTATATCAAAGTCTCCTCTGTTACTAAATCTGCTTTCAATGAAATCCTCCACAAGCGCTCAGACAGTGCCCCCCCCCTCCCCAAAAAGCGGACTGAACGTTACACGATGACAAGCCTCTAGACGACAGACAAGATAGAGAAGACCACTTTCCGAAAAATGGAGTTGTGGAGACAACCGCACACATAAAAGCATCGGACTGGTGGCGACAGACTCCTCATAATTGTTACATTTATGCTGCAATTTTATATCAATTTCATTTTGATGTAGGTGATAGAAATGTCCGATTCCTGGCGTTTGTCTATTATTTTCCATGAGAAATGTTCATATTTGAATGAGAATAGACAAGGAAAGATGCAGGAAGCATGGCTACATCTCTAGATGTATAATAAAAAATAACCCAGAATGTTCAGTGGTTCAGAACCTAACTATTCTTCCTTGTTTAACCCTTTTGTAACCCAGGGTCATTGGTACCTGAATGTCTGGGTCCATTTTTGCAGTTCACTAAATGACAATATCTTTGGAACCGCTTTACATATCATAACCATTATCATTGTTTTTATCATGATATGTGAGACTAACTTGATAGAATAATTTTATTATTAACATTTATTTTATAGAATATGCAGAAAAATAACTAAAAATGTAAAAATGTATCACCAATCACCATAACCATTTTCCAGGTTCAGAGATATAGGCAGAGGGTGCATGTACTTTTGCAAAGTGTCTTCTGCAGCTCTTTCTCCATTCTGACTTCAGCTGACAGGCTGGAGGGTGCGAACTTCAAAAGCGGCCCTATCTCCTGAACTGTGACACCTAAAAACACAGTTCTGGTGTTCTCTAGGTGAAACAGAACTATAACTGGATAAATCCACTCTTGATTCAAAAATCAGGAATTGTTTTCTGCGTAACAAATTGCACTTCTTAGTATTAGAAGTATTTAATATTCCATGCCGTGTACTGGGAACCAGCAAAAAGAATTCCAAATGCAATGAAATTTGTAAAAAATTCATTTGCCCCATTTTCTTGTGGGCTTGGCACTGTGCGCCCCAATTTACATGCTTATTTTGTTCTTTGGGTCAGTATGATTACGGGGATACCATATTTATATAGGTTTTATAATGTTTTATATTTCCAAAAATGGAAAACCTCTGATACAAAAAAAAAAAATCTTCATTTTGCCATCTTCCGGCGCTAATAACTTTCATACTTCAGTGTGGGTGGTGTCATTTTTTGTGACTTTTGATGACAATTTCAATGCTTCAATTTTCAGGACTGTATGGCCTTCTGATACCTTTTATTACATTTTTTATATTTTTCAAAATGGCAAAAAAGTGGTTGAGCACTTTGGGTGCTCAGTTACGTGGTTGAACGTGGGGGATAACCATTATTATATTTACATTATTACATTTACACTTCTGCTACACCAATTCTGTGGAATTTTGTGGCAAAGTACAACATGTCCCACAAAAAAACAAGCCATGAACAAGCTCTATAGCCAAAAAAGTAAAAATGTTATGCCACTTGAAAGACGACGATGCAAAAATGATAGATTTTTCCCCACATTAGGGTTATATTTGGCAAATTTAGTAAAATGTGAGAAAATGTATTTAAGTCTGGTATCCCCGAAATCGTATTGACCAATATAATAAAGATAATATGAGTATTAGGCTACACAAACACCAAAAAAAAAAAAATACTGTACAGAACTGATGCTTTTCTACTGCTGCACTCAAAAAAAGTACATTTTCATAAATTTTCAACAATAGGGGATACCAACACCAGTTGGTGCAGTGCACTTGTACTCAGGAGAAATTGCATAACAAATTGTAAGATGAGTTTTCTCTTTACTTTTTGAAAATGTATAAATTTTAGAGCTAAATGAGCGTATAACCAACAAAATTTGACCATCCTAAATTTCATCTCCATTTTGATTTTATTATTATGAAGATCTCAAGGGGTTAACAATCTTCCTAAAAGCTGTTTTTGATAGTTTGGGTACAGATTTTAAAATGGATTGATTATATAGGGGGTTTAAATATTAAATATTTAAAATTTCAAAAACAGAAATTATCCCCAAAATAGTAAATTCTTAAAGTACAGAAAATCTACATTCGATTTGTAAGCTGCGTGACATCAAAATAAATTATCCAGACATTTCCAAAATTATAAAACTGTAAAATAGACATTTGCAAAATGTTATTTAGCAACTTGTTTAGGTGGTAAATCTGTCTGCCTGAAAAAAGCGATGATTTAGAATTTTAACCCCTACGGGACACAGCATCTTTTGGCCTAAAGGACGCGGACCCATTTTTCAAATCTGACCTGTGTCACTATAAGTGGTTATAGCTTTGGAACGCTATGAGAAATCCAGGGGATTTTGAGATTGTTTTCTCGTGACACATTGTACTTCAAATTAGTTTAAAAATTTGGATGAAATCTTTTGCGTTTAGTTATGAAAAAAAACAAAATTTGGCAAAAAATTGGAAAAATTCTATATTTTCAACGTTCTAAATTCTCTACTTTTGATGCAGATAGTCATAGCACCCAAATAAATTCATAACTTACATTTCCCAAATGTCTGCTTTATGTTGGCATGGTTTTTTTAAGATTCCACATATTTTACTAGAATGTTATGAGGCTCAGAATTTAGGTATCATTTTTCACATTTTTTGTAAAATCACCAAAACCCGTATTTAGATGGACCTGCTCAACTTCTAATTGACACTGAGAGGCCTAAATAATAGCTAGACTCATAAATTACCCCATTGTGGAAACTACACCCCTCAACGTATGAAAAACCACTTTTAAGAAGTTTGTTAACCCTTTAGGTGTTTTATAGGGGTTAAAACAAAACGGAGGTGCAGTCTGAAAATTGTAATATTTTTTCACAATACACTCATTTTGGGTGGAAAATTAAACATTTACAATGGATTAAATGAAAAAAGGCTCCACAAAGTTTGTTACCCAATTTCTCCCGAGTACACCGATACCCTATATGTGGTGGTAACCTGCTGTATGGGCGCACGCCTGGGCATAGGAGGGAAGGAGGCGCCATCCAGATCCGATTTGCTATGTCACATTGTACAGGCTATAATTTTTTTCTTTTTTTATTGAGGACCTATAGGGGCTTATTTCTTTTGCCACATGAGATGCACTTTTCTGGTATGTAATTTTGGGGCATCTATAGCTAATTGGTGAGATTTAATTAAAGCTTTGTTGGTGGAGGAAATGAAAATCGTCAATTTTTAGGAACATTTTTATGTGTTTTTTTTTGGCCGTTAACCATACCATAAAAATAGTATATTATTTTTATTCTATGGGTCGCCACGATTACAAAAATACTTCATTTATATATATTTTTTATTTTTTCCCATTTTTACTGAATAAAAAGTAATTTGGCAAAATTGTTGTTAATTTTAGCATCACCGTCTTTCATATGCATAACTTTTTTATTTTTCACCTCACAAATCTGTTTAAGGGCTTATTTTTTGCGAGAAGGATTGTTCTTTTTAGTGGTCTTATTTTAGATTGCGTAACTTTTTTAAATCACTTTTTAGAGCATTTTTAAAGGGCATTAATAAAAAATCATCTTTTTTTCAGAGAGAGTTTTTTGAGGTTGTTTTTTACGGGGTTCACTTTGCGGATCTAATAACGATTCTGTTTTATTATGCAGATTGTTACGGACGCAGGGATACCAAATATGTGGGGGTTTTGTGTATTTTATTCAATTGTACTGAATAAAAACTAATTTGGAGAAAATCTTATTCATTTTAGCATCACCATCTATTCATATGCATAACTTTTTTATATTTTGGCTGACAAATCTGGTTAGGGGCTTATTTTTTGCGAGAACAGTTGTTCTTTTTAGTGGGCTTATTTTAGAGTGCATAAAATTTTTTAAATCACTTTTTAGAGCATTTTTTATAGGGTATTAATTAAAAATTATCTTTTTTTCGGAACTTTTTTGCGTTTTTTTCCTCCGGCGTTTACCGTGCGGGTCCAGTAATGATTCTGTTTTATTATGCAGATTGTTACGGACGCGGCAATACCAAACATGCGGGGGTTTTTTGTGTTTTTATGTTTTTTATACTTTATTAAGTGTTTTTATGGGAAAGTGACATTTTAGGGGCTTATATTTTTATGTATTTATTTTTTATTTATTATAATGTGTAGTGTTAAGTGTTTTTGCATAATTTTACTTCTACATACTTGAACTTAAACCAGTGATGCTCTGATCACTGGTTTAAGTTCAATACACTGCTCTACAATACTATTTTATTGTAGAGCAGTGTAAACTGTCTAAGCATGCTTGCGCATGCTCAGACAGTTTACAGCCAGACCCGGAAGGGTTCTGGCTGCCATGGAAACCGGGCAGCTCCGGGGCACATGCCAGTCCTCGGAGCTGCCCAGGAGAGGATCGGATCCCCCGGTAAGCGGCACGGGGGATCCGATCCATAGGGGGAAGACCCTTACACGCCGCGGTCATGCTTGACCGCGGCGTGTAAGGGGTTAACACCCGCGATCGGAGTCGGCTCCGATCGCGGGTGTTAGCGCAGGCTGTCAGCTGTACTAGACAGCTGACAGCCGCTGCTTCTGGTACCGGCTCCGTTCGTGAGCCGGTGCCAGAAGCAGGACGTTATAGTGCGTCCTGGTGCGCTAAGTATCTAGCCACCGGGACGTACTATAACGTCCTGGTGCGCCTAGGGGTTAAAAATGGTAAATAAATAAATAAACGCAAAATAAATAAATGCAAAACTTATCAGACAAAATTTACCACTAAAATGAAGTACAACATGTGAGGAAAAAAAAATCTCATAATCGCTTTGATAAATAACAGTGTTCAAAAGTTATAACTATATAAAGTGACGCAAGTCAGAATCCAAAAAATGGGACTGAGCCTTAAGCTACAAAATGGCTGCGTCTTAAAGGGGTTAAAGGGTTGTTCCGATTACAACAAATTAATATTATGTTTGCATTATAAAAATGTATACAACTTTCTAATATACTTTCTGTATCAATTAGGCACCGTTTTCTAGGCTGAAACGTCGCACCTTCCACATTGGGTGAATAAACACCTAGCCTTTTCCAGGAGTACTGCCTCATCTCTTTTATTTCCTTTGCCCCCCAGTATATAGGTAGCCACAGCACATGCCCCCCCAGTATATAGGTAGCCACAGCACATGCTTCCCAGAAGAATATTCACCTACCTGCACTCCCTGCTGCCAGCTCCTCATCGCTCTCAGGCTCTTCTCTTTGACCCAGGCGATGATGGCGGCGATGGCGCCTGGGTCATACAAAGGACGTAGGCACAGGTAACATTGCTGCCTGTGTCCAGTGATCAGTCTAAGACACACAGCAGCAGCCATCACTATTTATTAAAGATCTGTCTGAGAGCCACATGCAGCCAACAAAAAAACCACATCTGGCTCTCAAGCCATAGGTTCCCTACCCCTGGTATAGCAGGACTGCAAGCAGAAAACCGCAAGTAATTGTTACAGAAAGTATACAAGAAAATTGTATAACTTTATTATAAAAACAATAACATTAATTTGCTAAAATGGGAACACCCCTTTAACTCTCTTTTTACTAAAGATCCGGCAAATACCAGATACCAAGTTCCAGGCTTCTCTTATAACCTTGGACTCTGTATAAGAGATGGCAGCTGATGACTGGTTCCAGCAGCAAGATTTGTATTTTTTTTTTTTATTATTTTTACTTATCAGAAAGGAGACGGAGCAAAGATTTTTATTTTATTTTATCATATTAATAACTTCTAGTTTTAAACATTTTGCTGCAATACGGCTTTGATAAAATTCTAAATATCAGTACCATGGACAGGAACCAAATGTACTTCACACTCTTATCCTTAACTAGCAAAATCAGAAGTTCTTGCAACATGATTTCTGATCCATGCAGTAAGTCACAATGCATCATGAAGGAAAAAACACAAACTTGTATAATTTTGGTTCATGCTGAAGGTTACACAGAGACTTATAAACCAAATGGCATCAAAACATTCAGAAAAATTGTGACATAACACCTTCATCTAAGCAGGTTGTGCTCCTCCCACCAAAGAGACTAGATGGGTGCATCAATACGAATTAAAGGGACCCTGTGGCTTAAAAAAAAATAATTCCACACACCAGTGGGGGACATCACCCTACTCCTAAAATCTAGCTTTTGTGTTCCTAAACAGGTGTATGGAGTCAGATGGTACAACTAACTGGGAAGGGAACAAAATTCATATTGTAAATATTGTATAAAGGATTAGGTCCAGGATAAGATCCTGGGTAGACGGGCACAATTCACCAGAACACAAGTAACTTTACTTTTGGTAAAACCGTCCTAAGTCCGTGTTATTCTTCAGTGATAGAAAATAAACAAAAAAGCAAAAAAAAAAGCCTAAGCCTCTCAGCCACTGACTAAAATCAGATGCTAGACTATGGAGAGGGGAGGGGTGAGCACCCCCTCCACTCCAGCTCGCTGACGTGTGCTCACCTGGGCTATGGCAGGGGTCTCAGTATATTACTATCCTTGGTATCGCAACTGAGCCCCATTTACCATAAGTAGATAAATTGTGACCAATGAATTTGATACCATTCACGTGCGTCAGCTACCAGGTGGGAGTTGACAGAGACATTGATATTGTAGCCCCTTAAGGTGAGCAGTAAAGGCTTCTTTCAGCAAGATGGACATCACACAGAGATCTAGTGTATAGTATAAAAGAGGATCCAAAAAGTGGCACTAAGACTTGCTGCAGGAGGGCACCTGTAGGCACATAACATATTGGTATTGTGTGCTTCATACCATATGTTATACATTAAGTATAGACACAGAGAGACATAATGCACATAAGTACAGGCAGTCCCCGGGTTACATACAAGATAGGGACTGTAGGTTTGTTCTTAAGTTGAATTTGTATGTAAGTCGAAACTGTATATTTTATCATTGTAGTTCCCGACAATTTTTTTTTTTGCCCCAGTGACAATTGGAGTTTCAAATTTTTTTGCTGTAATAGGACCAAGAATTATCAATAAAGCTTCATTGCAGACAATTTTAATCTGATTATTGCAATCTGGGACTATTTTAAAGCATCCAGAGAGTTTCACCAGAGGTCACAGTGGGCAGAGGGGTCCGTCTGTAACTATGGGTTGTCTGTAAGTCGGGTGTCCTTAAGTAGGGGACCGCCTGTATAAGGGAAACATAGAAGGACAGCCAAAAGAAACTACAGGCGGTCCCCTACTTAAGGACACCCGACTTACAGACAACCCATAGTTACAGACGGACCCCTCTGCCCACTGAGACCTCTGGTGAAGCTCTCTGGATGCTTTAAAATAGTCCCAGATTGCAATAATCAGCTTAAAATTGTCTGCAATGAAGCTTTATTGATAATTCTTGGTCCTATTACAGCAAAAAAATTTGAAACTCCAATTGTCACTGGGGCAAAAAAAAAAAATTGTCGGGAACTACAATGATAAAATATACAGTTTCGACTTACATACAAATTCAACTTAAGAACAAACCTACAGTCCCTATCTTGTATGTAACCCGGGGACTGCCTGTAATCAGATTGCGATCAGATATATAGTGACTACCCCCCAGTACTGTACAAACCTGGGCAGTGCTGCGGCTACAGAGAGCGATCCATATGGCAGAGGTGAGAGCAGAGCAGTGCGGCACTTATCTCCGGGCTCAGTATAAAGCTCTCAGCTGCTGTTTGTCTTGTGGACTCGCTGCCAGGCAGGAAGAGAAGGGGAAATGGAGATCAGCTCAGCTCCACATTTCATAACAGCCATTCTACGGATCACTGCGAGAGCTCTTCCAGGAATTAAAGAAGAGGACAATGCAATTTATGGATTTATATGGGATTTTTATATTATATGTAAATGATCAGTTAGGAATTAGGAATATTGGGAAAAGTTAAACTTCACAGACACATTTGCCAATTTCTTGGAAATTAGTTGCACCCTCTTTATTACTTTTTACAAAGCACCTGATGATGTCTACATTAAAATAGCGGCTTAACAGGTCTACAACACTAGCATCTTCTCATATCTGCACATTTCTTTCTCAGCTGCTTTAGGGACATGTGGATGTGCCCCATGTGGATCAGTCATGGATTTTGCAACGCAAAAGGCTGCCGACGCAAAGGATGAAATCCTCAGGCGAAATCTGCAGCAACTCATCTTTGATGCTGCAGCTTCCAAGCTAAGTAGTCACTATAAAACACCAGGTGGCATGTTATGGAGCAGGAGTAGCTGGGAAGATTGTACAAAATTTCCTATGATCAGGGAGTGTGTTATAAAGCAGGAGGAGCAGTATTACAGATTGATATTTAGTATAGTGGGGAGTTAAGGAGGTAGTCCCATCAGTGACTGACAGCTATCTTTATATGCTTATCATAGAGGTGTGCCGTATATCAACGATAGAACCTTCCTCAGACTTGTTAATACAAAATAAATGACAAGTTCAAATAACTCTTACCTAAACAAGATGAATCAATTCACCCAGGTTCTCATGCTCTATAACATGCCATCTGTAGATAGGACAACATATAATCTTTTGAGCTTTTTACCATTGCTGCCTACAGATTGTACAGTGTCCCATCTCCATAGCTCCTCCTGCTTTATCACATGCTGCCTACAAATACTACACCAAGTACAATATCCTCCCCTCCTCCTGCTCTATAACATGCTACCTGCTGCTAGCACACTGTATAATCTACCCAGCACCTCCTTTTTATGTATATGTACACTAGCACTACGATAGGGACAGTCACTACAACATGTAGGACAACAGGTGTGTTTTAATATACAGCAACTTGTATGAGAAGAAGGAAAACACGGAAAAAAGGCTCATGTTACACCTAATTACACAGTGGTGTATTATATCGTGGCCATGACAGGGACGAGGATTTTACCAGCTTCCTGATATGGCAGCTGGACCTTTATTGCTGGGGCAGAAGAGAAGACAAATAATGAGAGGGAGAGAATCTGACATTTGGAGATGAGAGTTCAATGAGTGAATCCTGGAGAACCAGGATGTAAGATGTTTGTCTTGGCTGCAGCGACTGTACAGGCAGAACATGAAGCTCCAGCGGTTTCCTCCGTTAAACAGACAGGTCACCGAGTATCTATCTTCTATTATTTATTGAATGACCAGAGAATATATGTTTATCCTGGAAAGAGTTTTCTCACTTCGGATCTGGTCTCAATCCGATTTTTGGAAAAAAAAAAATCTAACAATCAAGTCTGGACATGGGAAGGAGTTTACCTCTAGATGTGACCTTCTGACAATTCATATTTTAATAGATATTGTTATTAAACATCACATACACATTTTCCAGTTTCTGAACATATAGAGAGATGTAAAACTTAAGAAAAAAATAAAAACAACTCTTCCAGGAATTATTCAGATAGAAAAGGTCTACACCCACATCTCTTTACTTGTATGAATATAATCAATGGGGCTGGTTTACGTAGGAGAAGAACCAGTATCTCTCATGTATCATGCCATATGCAGAGCCCTGGTAGGCAAGCCAGGAGCATCAGCAAAAGGGGGCCCAAATGCGTCAAACTTGTGATATACCTTCCGTTAGAATGGAGAGTGGAGTATAAGCCTGAGTACAATACAGGCAGTCCCCAGGTTACATACAAGATAGGGACTGTAGGTTTGTTCTTAAGTTGAGTTTGTATGTAAGTCGGAACTGTATAGTTTATCATTGTAACCCCAGCCAGAACATTTTTGGTCTCTGTGACAATTGGATTTTAAAAATGTTGGGTTGTTATAAGAACCAGGAGTAACACTAAAGCTTCATTACAGACACCTGTGATAACTGTTACAGCTGATCATTGTAGCCTAGGACTAAAGCACAATAAATTACCAATATCCAGAGGTCCGTTTGTAACTAGGGGTCGTATGTAAGTCGAGTGTTCTTAAGTAGGGTACTGCCTGTATTTAGTTTAGATTTCAACTCTCGGATAATGAGTGGGGCCTGCTCAATCCAATGGAAAGTTAAAAATCAATTAAATTTAAAAATAATAATGTCCGTGCCTTGAATAGGATTTTACCAATTCCAATAGAAAGGGGAAAGGCAAGGTCATTATTAGCTGTGATGACAACTAGGGTACAGTATACACCTCTGGAGATGAACTCCAAAAAGTCTAGGACTTGATTCTAATGCAGCGTATCTGGGACACCCTGCGCTATCACGGCTACAAATAAAAAAGAGAACACTGGGGGATATGCGGGCTCTGCGGAGGAACATGAGCTGGGACCAGCATTGCGCCTCACACAGAGTCTAGGTTGGCCCCCCCAAAAAATGTCCATTGGTCACGTCATAGGACCCACATCTACGCACAGGTAAAAAGGTACTAAGTGTTGGAGCTACGAGTTTCTTGTTTATATCAGTGGTAAGTATCTCTTTCTGCAACCTTCTGACATTTCACAGGGCATTGCAACTATTTCAGGCTTTTACAGCAATTTCTGGCGTAAAAACCCTGATAAATGTCCCCCAAGGTTTCCATAGCTCCATACGCTCTGTCACTATATGAAGCTTCCACCCAGTGAATATTTTACTCATGTTTTTTTTGGTGTTGCTCTCAAGATTTGAAGTAATCTTTTGCAGATGGATATGTGAAAGAAATTCTCATACACGAAGGGCAACTTAAAATAGGATCAGTCACCAAGTACAAAGTCCCTAACGACATCAATTGCAAAGCCCTTACCCCTATAGTTTCATAGGATTTTGTTATTGCTTTATACAGGCGGTCCCCTACTTAAGAACACCCGACTTACAGACGACCCCTAGTTACAGACGGACCTCTGGATGCTGGTAATTTACTGTACTTTAGCCTTAGGCTACAATAATCAGCTGTAACAGTTATCACAGGTGTCTGTAATGAAGATTTATTGCCTGTAATGCCTTATTTTATTTGTTTATGTCCAGCAATGATCTGTACATTTTTGATAAATATAATGGTGCTACACAAAGATTTATTAAGATCTTATTTATTTAGTTTATTATATTGTCCCTGTGCTTCATATCAATTTGATATTATTTTAAAAAAAAATGTAAAAGAAAGATCCCTTGTAGGTTTATATGTGGAGTAGATAATAGTAGCCAAGGTGGCGGTAACCTTCTATTTTCATGTTGCACATACATAAATTGACAAAGGGAAGGTTACCGCCCCTTTGACTAGAAAGACTTACCGGTAATTCACATATAAACTTTTGTGATCCACATGTGAGTAACCAGTGAACAGGTTCTAAAGGAGAGAAACAGAGATCAATAGAACCAACGATGACATGAGGCTTATATTTGAGCGCTATGCTTTAGAATTGCACCAAAACATTACATAAAAATGATGTGTATTTTGTGGACAGAATTAAAACTTTCTTTAAATAAATATTCCCCATTGTGATGGAAGGTGATGAAAAGATGAAGAATTTACTCAATGATATGATTCATGTAGGCGATTCATTTCCACCTACAATTATCAGCACTTCGCGGTATATCGGGAAATATCTCACTATTACATAATGTGTCAGACACACCTCAGACTAACAAAGGATCTCGCAGATTGTTCCAAATTCACATGATCAAGAAGAATGGCCAATGGAAACATGTTAAAAAAAAAAAGGAAAATACTTTCTTATGTAACGACTCCCATAAACTTGTTGTTGTTGTTGTTGTTAATTTCTCCCATACATCAAGCTCTTGTCTCTGGTCAGACAATTTCCAGGAACTTAGCAGAAGAAAATTTGGTGTTGCAATATCCATTAAAGAGAACCGGTCAGAGCTATTAGGTACGCCATACCAACTACCGATGCTTGTGGCTTAACCTCCCCAATCACTCTCTCCATGACCATTATGAAAAAACACAAATATTTATACTTACCCAGAGATCCGATAAGGTCCGTAGACTCATCTCTGGTGCTCCCCGCACTTGTGCAGTGATTCACTGAAACAGCAGTAATACATCTTTCCACATTGCGCATGCACTGTACCTATGGCGCATGTGCAGGGACACCAGGGTGCGCCACGGGGGCTTCCTTGCATCACTGTGCAGGTGCTGAGATCTTCAGACTGGGGTAAGTATACAGAATACTGTATACATAAGTTTGTCTTTTTTTCCAATGAGAAAAACTACAGTGAGATCTGGAACCCCAAAGCCCGAAAACCATAAGACCTGTGGGTGGTTTAATGTCCTTAATTTCCCTGACAACCTAACCACATAAACAGCAAAAGGTTTCCAAGAAATGTCTCTGCCTGAATTCACTACTTTCTTGCCCTGATCAGCTTCCAGATTCATTTCCAATACAGTGTTTATGGGACCACTTGGCACACCAGCTTTGGCAACCTAGGAGATTTGACCCTGCCTAAAAAAAACTCTTCAGTAACAATAATCAATAATATCGATAATAGTCTGTTTTGAGAAAAATGGTGGCTCCATTCACATGGACAGAGCCATTAGGGAAACACATATAAAAGACACCTAAAAGGCACTGAACGTGGATTATGTGTGTGTGGTGCTAGGGGAAGGAGGGTATCGCTGGCGACAGGTTGCCTTTGATAATTATTATTTTAGATCAGTACAAAAGGGGACCATTATTTTACAATTTTAGCTAGCAAACTGGCTATTAATACCATGGATGAGAAAAATACCCTTTTCTTTTTTATTTTATGTGTATAAGTAGTAAAAAGTAACTACATCTCAAAATTCACAACTATGTTTGTTTCAGAGGAAAAATGCAGGTCAGCGATGAAGCGGTAAACAACACGTGCACCAAGTCTGTCCACAGGCAAATACAGTTCTTGTAGTGAGAACATAAACAGAAAAAAAGACATTCCTGCTACACCCAAAAGACGTCAGGGAAAGTGGAACATGAAGCAGAAGCTCCCTCAGGACACAAGGTGTACAGTTACCTTACTGTACGTGTGTGGCACCGAGTGCTGCATAGTACTGTACCCAGACTGTATGTCCCATCACACTGCAAGTCTCAGCTCAATGATACGGCTGGTGTCCACAAGCCTGGAAGAAACTGTAGTCTCATGGGATACTCCCGCATTAGTCAGTGCGAATCTTAGATAAGTCATGGCAGAGGGCTGTAACATCCTATATAAAAATAACAAAGCCCTGCCAAATAATAGTGAAGAAAAAGAAAAATTATGATCTGTTAGGATGTCATCAAAGTGCACAAAGTGAACAGAGTAATGGTGGACAGGGTAAGTAAATCATACACCGGCACATGATAGCGGTCACAACGGATACATCAAGGCTATCCAGCTATCAGGTCCGGTCTCGCAAAGTTTTGCAAAAAAACAAGCGACAAAAGTAAAAGATAAACCAAAATAAAAGGCCCCATGCCTGTTATTTATTACAATGAAAAGTCATAGAATTTTCCAAAATACATTCTGTATCAATTCCTTACGGTTTTCTAGATCTCTGCTTGCTGTCATTCAACGGAAAGCTTCATTTGTTTATTTCCTGTGGATAGAAACCGATCCCTGGTCATGTGATATCACGCAGGTGAATGGCTCGTTATATAGCTGGTCATGTGATGTCACACAGGTGCGCAGCTTGGTATAATTATCTAATGATTACTCTCTAATGAGCTGTGCACCTGTGTGACGTCACATGCTCAGATTTCCGTCCTCAGCAAGAAAAACAGAGGCTTTGTATAGAATGACAGCAAGCAGAGACTTAAAAACAGTGAAGAATTGATACAGAAAGTATATGGGAAAATTGTATAACTTTTTATCATACAAAAAAAACATTGATTTGCTGAAATGGGAACACCCCTTTGAAAATCAGAAAGGAAACAAATACCCATGACTAACTAAAATGTTTGCCAATGTACAGCGTCCGGATGAACCATTACAACACTGAAAGCAAAAATAAAAAAAATTAAAGTAATCCAACACTTAGGGCTAGGATCGGAACATGGAAGATAAACAGTAAACTTTAGAGTGCACAAACTTTATCGTTCCATCGTAATAATACTCAACTCCATAGATGCACCACAACAATCACAGTACAGCACAAAATACCACCCCCGCCAAAAACTAAGGCTACATTCACACTACAGTATGGGGGACGTATATACGGCCGATATACGTCCCCCATACACTTCTATGGGCTCACAGCGCCCTACGTGCGGCACCGTACCGCTCCACAGCCCGGGAAAAGATAGGACTTGTCCTATCTTTTCCCGTATTACAGTGCCACGGCCTTATATCGATATGGAGAGGGGTGATCTGCGCTCACCTCCTCCTCTCCCCGCGCTGCCGTGTGCCCGCCGTGCTACGGTGCGGCGGGCTCACGGCAGTGTGCATGTAGCCTAAGGCAGACCCTAGACCAGACAATAGATACAGGTCCCAAACCAAACTAAAAATTCACCTCTCCCAGCTCCTCTTCTCCTCCCTGATATGTGTGGTCTTCTGCCACCAGTATCAGAACCCAGAGCTGAGCAGCTCCCAGAGCAGATGATAACCCAGGAGTGGTGCATACAGTACATCGGACATGTACTCATTGCTCAGAGTCCTAATGCTGGTGCATACAACCAGCTTCAGGAGGGAACCTAGGAGAGGTGAGTACTTGTCAGACAAACTCACTGCTACTCCTACAGGAAGTAGTGTGCGGGCTGTAACGTGAGGCTTTGTGGGCCACGTGTTGAGCAACCATGCTTTACAATAAACCAACATATAGTTCCATAACTATGGTGTACTAAATTTACTCACTCTATGCAAATCATAGACTAGACACAACTGATGACTATAACAATTGAAACCCTACATGATACTCTTACTCAGTAAGGCTATATTCAAATGACCAGCAATGGGATGCACTGTACCGCTCCGTACATGGGGAAAAAATAGGACATGTACTTTCTTTTCCCGCGTTACCGCGCCGTGCATCGCTAGGGGGAGGGGAAGGGGGTCATCACTCCTCCTCCTCTCTATCGCAGCGAACGTATGCCCACCACATACCTTAGTGTGAATGTAGCCTGATAGGTGCCGACAAGAGGCATCTGCAGTCTTAACTTCATCCATCGTCAGGAGAACCTACAAGCCATGGTTATCTGTATTCATTTCTGCACAGTGACAGCATAACCCTTTGTGACACTCTGTATGAATTCATCCCTATTTGTATGATATTTTCAGCTTTCCATCAGATGGTAAATTCATGGAAATCTCACATGTATTTGTTTTGCAACCAGGCTCCAACCCTATGATGGATATGACTACAATTTCCTGCAGCTCTCGGCCTCTAGACAGGGAGGAAAACACTTCTATCGACTCTCTGTAATCTACATAAATGAGCCAAGTGTATTTTATTATTCCGGATTGCTCTAACCACCTAGGTAGGTCCGGCCTGTCACTGGGCCATGTTTATAGCACACTCCTGTTGATGTGGGCACCGCCAGTACAGACATGTCATTTTCTTTGGCAGTATAATAAAACAGGCCAGCGAGCTCTGGACTCTCCATGTGTCAGCTTCTAAATGAAAGGCTTATAATGAAACAAATGGGAGGGAGGGAGACAGATGAGGAAATTATAGCAGGACACAAAGTCTTCCCCTCCTGGACTTCTCAGCCTAGATATTAACACCTTCACGCTGTAACAGAAGTGGAGTAAGACAAAGGAGAATAAAAAGTTTGAATAATTTTAAACCAGTAAGGAGATGCTCATATAAAGGCAACCGCTGTGCATTGCGGGATTAAGGGGGGGGTCATGCACACAAACCTCGTTTGGTGAGCTATCCATTGTTTCAACGGCCAGCACACAATCCCATGAATTGCTATGGGCTCATACACACAGCTATGGTTCCCACGGCCCCGTGTGTAAGCCAACTACCTGAACTGCAAATTTTGGAGCAGGTCCCATTCCAGCCCTAGCAAATGGATGTTTCATCAGTTTTTTTGTGCATCCATAGCCTAGGAGCTTCCGTGAAAAAAAAAAAAATAGATTTCATAATTCAGGGATCAGTGAAATAACAAGCCAATGTGAAAACAGCCATTGAAAACTATGGCTTTGTGAGATATCTGTGGAAATCACAGAACCACGGACATTAAAACAATGCCAATAAGAAAGAGCCCTTAGTGTCTGGCTGCACTACTCTTCATGCGACAAAAATTTCTGCACTGAATGTGCTGCACTCCCCATGCTTAAGGTCCACCAAAAATAAGTTGGTGCACTCTGTCGGGGCAGTGCAGGGGGCGCCAGTTTCAAGCAGAACGTGTGCACTGTGCACTATACACAGGCAAACTGCACAATCTTAGTAAATGTGGGCCATTGTGTATACCTTCTGTGCCAATAAACATCCATCTTTTCAGGTCTTTTCACAGGTCCATTGTTTGGGTCCTGTGGTTCAATTTAAAATCACCATGTCTGAGCAGCTGTAACGCCAGACCTCGTTGCGTATGATATCTGCTGATAAATAAGTGGCCTTCTTTCTCTTAAGCTGGGACAGTGGCCAAAATTGCAATGAAAATTAAAAATCTGTTGCTGTAAAAAAAAAAAAAAAAAAAAAACTTCTATACATCTTAGATATGGTTGTAATTGTACCAACATATTACAAACGATGAAGGTAACGTTTTCCACCCACACAGCCTTGGCTTACACATACATGGTTGTTGCCAGGACATAAATGTAATGCACAGGTGCACAGGTGAGACGCTGTGTGACAAGTACAAGGTTACGTCCACGCTGACCACTTGTGATGGCATGAGTGGGCGAACGCGGAACGGAAAAGTAAACAGCAAATGTTCTAAGCTGAGCAAACATGGAGCTGTTTGTCTGACTACACATGGCGCACTCCGGGGCCGGCCAATGAGCGACTGTGTACCGAGGTCACACCAAGAAGAAGTCTAACATCAAAGATTTTAATACCCAGAGATAGGAGCTAAAAAAAAAAAAATTGTGATTGTGCGCCCCTTCCTGCTGTGCTGATACTCCCAGCGTGTGTGTTGTCTCTTCACATGGGGTGGAAACATCATAGTGTTCACAATTGCAACCCATAGTAAAAAGGCCAAAAGCAGATGTTTCTTCATAAAATAAGGTTACCCTGCTCATGTCTGTGTAATGTATAGTAAAGCATGGCTAGTGTGAGTGCTGTACCTGCTGACATGCTGCATCCTCCTAATACACAGAGACACAGACATCAGCTACACATGAATCTGACATGTTCTGCTGTAACATGACTGCATCCTGGAGCTGTTGTATCTCTCCTATATACACACACACACAGGCTGCAGGGGGCGCCAGCACCAGGAATTATACAGCCTCACATCATTATACAGGCTGTCAGTCAAGCACTGGGGGTGTGGCTGTGCCTCCCACTCATGAATAGAGTGGACAGCTTGAATATGCTAATGCTTCATTGGACATTTCACAGGTCATTTGCATACAGCTTTAGGACCTCATTGCTTAGGTTTACAGGCATGTAGAGGGACAATGAAGGGATAGAGGCAATGCTCTCTAATGGCAGTTTATGAAAATATATTTAGTTTAGGGGGTTATTTTGCATGACGGGTTCTCTTTAAAGCCATTAATCGTTTTAATTGTTTTTAACCACTTTTTGGATTAATTCATTAATAAAGATTTATGAATTTAGATTATGTATGGACATCCTTCTTTATGTAGTGCGTTACGATCCTAGTTTGGGTGTCATTTGGTCCATATTAGACCCTCATCCTTTTATACGTGACCTTCATAAAGCAGATCATAGAATCACTCAGCTAAACTAAGGGCTCTATACACCAATGCAACATATGGAGAGCCACCACAGACAACCCCTTTAATATCCAAGTCGCCGTGACGATCACCTCATTGACACGGATGTGGCTTTCAACACACACAAATCTGTTACAACTCGATAGAGTCATTAATATGGAACCCAAATACAATGCTCAAAAAATAAAGAGAACACTTAAACAACACCATGTAACTGCGAGTGAATCACACTTATGTGACATCATCCAGTGCAGTTATTAATCAATACTGATTGTGAATCAATTGCTCCTGCTGATGTGCAAATGGCACAGACAACAGATAAAAATGATAGGCAATTTGCATGACAACCCTAATAAAGGAGTGGTTTCCTAGATTGTGCCAACACAACATTTGTCTGTTCTCATCCAGGAAGGAAGCTACAGCAAGGAGTCCAGGAATACTATAGTACAGTGATGGCAAACCTTGTAGAGACCGAGTGCCCAAACTTCAACAAAGACCCGCTTATTTATCGCAAAGTGCCAACCCAGAAATTAAATTTGTGATTTATACTCCCTTCTCCGTCACAGTTTTCATTGATACAAGCACCCTGAGGCACCAATAAAGCAGAAAGTAGTCCCAGGTAGTCCTGTCACTTTAAAATACCTCTGCACAGCAAGTCCTGGGCTGTCTGGGACTGCAGGAAGATACCTGGAGTCATCTCTGGTGATGGCCTGAGTGCCCACAGAAAGGGCTCCTAGTGCCACCTCTGGCACCAGTGCCATAGGTTAGCCATCACTGCTATAGTAGAACAGTCTGAAATTTTATTTTTTTACTTTGATTTTGAGCATCATTCCACATCCAGACCTCCACAGGATATTCATTTTGCATTGATTCTAGTCTCTTACATACTATATTGCCTTCCACTATATAATGAATGAAGAATTCCAACTGGAATATTTAGTTCATCGAGATCTAGGATGTAGAATTTGTGTGTTCCCTTTATTCATTGAACAGTTAGAGAAGTTATATATCAAAAAAAGTTGAAAAGTGCCGTGGGACTACGAGCGCCCCCTATTAAGCTTAGAACTGGTGATGCAAGAAAGATGCTGCTATGTACGCTAAAGGGTCTTTTTATCAAAAAATGTTGGCAGTTCTCCTATAAAAATGAAACATCACCACCCAAATGATAAAGACTAACGGCGCAGCGTTATCTCAGCAGACAGTTATGTGATAATCTGCAGGAAGTGGAACATTGCTGCCTCTTTGTGTGACATAAGAAATATGTAATACTGGAGAAACTCCATCCTGTGTACCGTATTTTTCGGACTATAAGGCGCACAAAAAATCCTTTGATTTTCTGAGAAATCAAAGGTGCGCCTTAAAGTCCAGTGCGCCTTATATATGAACCATATTTACAGACAACACGCCTTGAACTGTGCACAGGTCTGCCACCTGCTGGTCATTCATCCTTATAATTAGGTGCGCCTTATATATGAACCTAGACCTTTTAGCAGGCATTTATTGATGGTGCGCCTTATAATCCAGTGCGCCTTATAGTCGGAAAAAATACAGTAATTTAGACTAAATCAGTTATATTGGCTATGATGGGGGTCATAAGATGAGGCGGTAAGAGCGCCCCCATCAGGAAGAGAGTACTTATAAAATCTTCAGTAGTTAATTTTCTGTAGGGGACCAATCTGTACCAGATTTTCTAAACTTTTAAGTTAAGATTTAGCTTTACATTTGTTATTTTGCAGCATTTCCCATAGACAACAGATAATAAATGCTATGCCAAGAGCTGAAAAACACACAATGGGGAAGGGGGGGGGGGAGGGGTGATGATTTACCACAACTGACGTTGTAGCCACCACCAGCAACATACTGGATTTACTAAGAGGTAGGCGACTCTTTGTAAATCCGGACGCGCAGTCCGCCACCCTTTCCCAGGTTTGACTGGATTAGACCAAATCAAATCTGGTCTAAAATTCGGGAGCCGTTTCTATTGCAGACTTTAGTAAATTCAGCTGGCTGGAGTACAAACAGCTTGCAATTGAAAACTGGTGGACATGGCTTAGATACCGCTTCCCCCCCCAATGGGCCATTCTCTACAATATACATGACATTGATGATTATTAGTTTAACAGGTACAGTATACCTCTCGCTTATAACATGGCCACCTCTTTGGACAATCCATGCGTTTAAGAAGGGGAGTCATGCAACAGCCCAGCCCACAACGCAGCCCCTCTGCACTGCATCTGCAGACAAATCCGGCCACGTAAATACACCTCTGAAGAGAATTTTGTCTCTCTCATTTAGTAAATTGATGAGTAAACTATGAAACTAAAGTTCTCCCACACATGTAGCTTATTTATGCGCCATTTCCATACAGTAAATCCGCAGCATTTATGAAAATGCTTTACACACATTGCAGAAAAAAAATCTGCTATATGCTGTGAATTGATCCGCAGCATGTCGCAAAATTTCTGCGGTCCACGGTGCGTAAATCTACCTTTTCAATGCAAAGGTTGAGCGCCAGATCACAACATAAAATGCATCAGAAACCTTCATCTGGTTTGTGATGCCAGCAGAATCGCTGTGGAATCAGAATTAGAACAGAACCAGCGCTCTCAATACACTGCAAAATGTAAGCCCACTTGTAATACATGAACATTTTCTATATCAACAGTTCTTGTTAAATCTCCATAGAAAAAGGATCTGCACGGTGTACATGAGGTGCAGATCCGCTTGTTTTTTTTGTGACGGCACACTGACACATTCATTTAAATGGACCCATGCACAATAAAGTGTTTTTCATTGATCCACAAGGAGGCTGGTCCTATTCCTACCTGTGTTTGTAGCTCCAGGCTTCCCAAAGAAGTCTGCAGTAAAACAGAAATATAGTGACGTCACACTGCTGCCCGGTGACATCGGTTAAACTCTTCATATATGCGGATCTGTTTCTATTTAACCCCTTAACGCTGAAGCCACTTTTCACCTTCCTGACACGGCCCATTTTTTAAAATCTGACATGTGTCTTTTTAAGTGGTTATAACTTTGGAACGCTTTAACATATCCAGTTGATTTTGAGATTGTTTTTTCGTGACACATTGTACTTCATGCTGGTTGAGAAATTTAATCAATATATTTAGTATTTATTTATGAAATAAATGGAAATTTGGCAAAAATTTTGAAAAAAACAATGTTTTCCAAATTCAAAATTTTCTACTTTTTGGAAAGTTGGTCATATCACTAAAATAACTTGATAACTAATATTTTCCACATGTCTGCTTTAACTTGGCATCATTTTTCAAACCTCTTTTCCTTTATTTAGGATGTTAGGAGGCTTATAACTTTACGTGCAATTTTTCAGATTTTCACAAAAATCATCAAAACCTACTTTTGGAGGGTCAATTTAGTTAGAAGTGACTTTATAACGCCCACATGACAGAAAACCCCCACAAATGACACCATTTTAGAAACTACACCCCTCAAAATATTCAAAACAACCTTTGGGAATTTTGTTAACCCTATGAGCGTTTCATGAGGGTGAAAGATAAATGAAAGTGAAATTAGAGAAATGTAATTTTATCTTACTATAGATTCATTGAACACTAAAATTTGCACCTTCACAATGGGTTAAAAAGGAAAATGCATTTTACAATGTTGAGGGCAATTCCTCCTGAGTATGCCAATACCCATTTTGTCACTGTACCCTGCTGTACGGGCACATGGGGGCACCTGGAAGGGAAAGAGCGTTGTTTCGTTTTTGCAGGGCAAATATGGCTGAAAAAGTTTTCATGTGTCAGAATGCATTTGGAGAGCCATAGTGGTACCAAAACAGAGGAAAGCCCCAACGTGAGACACCATTTTGGAAAGTACACCCCTTGGAGAGTTTAGCAACGTGTAATTTGTGTATTTTCCCCAACAGGTGTTTGATTCAATTAGGCCCCAAAAGGGAAAAAAGGTGAAAATTTTCTAAAAAAAGTCACTTTTACCCCAAATTTTTGTTAGCCACAAGGGATAAAAGATGAAACAACCCCATAAATGTGTAAAACTATTTCTCCTAAGCACAGAACTGCACCACTTTTGCATATAAAGTGTTGTATTGGTGCACAGTGGGGCTCAGAAGGGAAAGAGGGGCTTTGGCCTTTTAGAAGCCAGATTTGACAATCATCCTTTACATGTGTCAGGATGCATTTGGAGAGCCCTAGTGGTACCAAAACAGAGGGGAACCCCAACAAGTGTCACCATTTTGGAAAGTGCACCCTTTGGAGAATTCAGCAAGGTGTAATATGTGTATTTTCCCCTACATGTGTTTGCTTCAATTAGGTCCCTAAAAGGAAAAAGGTGAACATTTTCCCAAAAAAGTCACTTTTACGGCTAATTTTTGTATCCCATAAGGCATTAAAGATGAAACAACCCCAAAAAATGTGTACTAGCATTTCTCCCGAGTATAAAATTGCCCCACACATGCAAATAAAATGTTGTATGGGTACGCAGTGAAGCTCAGAAGGGAAAGAGGGGCGTTGGCCTTTTAGAAGCCAAATTTGACAGACATCCTTTACATGTGTCAGGATGTATTTAGAGAGCCGTAGTGGTACCAAGACAGAGGGGAACCCCAACAAGTGTCACCATTTTGGAAAGCATACCCCTTAGAGAATTTAGCAAGGTGTAATATGTGTATTTGTCCGTAAAGGTGTTTGATTTAATTAGGACTTAAATAGATAAAAGGTGAACATTTTCTTATAAAGGTCATTTTACTCCTAATTTTATATAGCCACAAGGGATAAAAAAATGTAATAACCCCCAAAATGTGTGAACCTATTTCTCTCAAGTGTAGAAGTACCCCACATGTGTATATAAAATGTTGTATGGGCGCACAGTAAAAGGAAAGGGGAATGTTTGCCTTTTAGAAGCCAAATTTGACAGAAATGTTTGACATGCATTTGGAGAACCCTAATGGTATAAAACAGAGAAGAATCCAAAAAGTGACCCTAATCTTTGAATGCACACCCCTTAGAGAATTTTGCAATGTGCAATATATGTATTTGCCCCTACAGGTGAATGATCCAATTAGGCCCTAATCATTAAAAAGGTGAAAATTTTCCTATAAATGTCACTTTACCCCTAATTTATGTAAGCCACAAGGGATAATATATTAAATAACCCCAAAAAAGGTGTAAAACTATTTCTCCCGAGTGTAGAAGTACCCCACATGTGCATATAAAATGCTTTATGGGCGCACAGTAGAGGAAAAGAGGAATGTTTGTCTTTTAGAGGCCAAATTTGCAAGAAATCCTTCACATGTGTCAGGATGCATTTGGAGAGCCGTAGTGGTACCAAAACAGAGGAAAACCCGAAAAGTGACCATAATTGTTGAATGTACACCCCTTGGGGAATATAGCAAGGTGTAATATGTGGTGTAGGGTAATACACGTCGTGAAATGAGCATTTGAACATACAGGTGGTTTCCAAATATGATGTGCAATGGAGTCCAAGATGGAAATTGCAATTATTTCTGGAACGTTCAGTGCCCGTTATGTGGCGCCCCTTATGAAATAATCGAGGGGTATAGGGAGCAACGGGACATAACAGTTGTTACAATTATTCATTTTACTGAAATTAATTCACAATAGGTTGGGCGTGAATTGTGAATGTCTAGTGTATAAGGAGGTAGAATAGACCAGGGGACCAACTAAACTTTTGTCACTCTGGAGTTGTTGCAGGTCTCTTAGTAGTATATAGTGTCCATCCTAACTTCTCTTTTGGAACAGACTCTTTATTGAGTCTTATCTTTAGAAGCAGCAGAATTCACCGGGAAAATGCTGTCCTGGCAAAACACAGGAACATCTAAACCAAAGGTACTGGGGCTCCATCCTTCTTGTCCCAATATTAGTTTCCTAATATCTTCCTCTTGAAAACGGAGAAATGATACGGCAGGACCTGCACATTGGAACAGCTCGTAAGAGTTGTACAGCGTAATCTGTACAATGTGCACGGCCAGCACTTTTGTACCATATCTTCGTTTTTCGTAGGGAAATTATCGCCAAGTGTTGCTCTTATTCACCCTAGCAATGCCCATTGTGACGAATATTGCTGCTTTTGGCTGGACCAAATCGACCAGCCAATAGCGGCAAACATGGACAGAGGGGGGCAACAAAACCCCTCTGGACCGCAAGGCAAAATTGGTGGCTGTCAGGAACAGCCGCCACCCTGCCCCGATCACCGTGTCTATAGACATGGTGATCGGTATTACTGACGTCATAAGTAAATTCGCTGCTATCGGCTCGTCTGAATTGATGAGCCAATAGCAGCAATAATAAACTGGGGGTGTGTGGGGGGGACGTAACCCTTCTGGTCCATTGGGCAGGATGGATGGCTGTCAGGAACAGCCGCCGTCTTACCCCGATCAGTGAACAGCCGCCGTCTTACCCTGACCGGTGTTGTAAAGTCACTACCCGCCGCACCGTTCTATAACAACGCTCGTTGGGAATAGGCTATACAATCTTTATTTATTTTTTAAGCAATTTAGACAAATAAGGGCTTATTTTTTGCAAGACGCGATGCACTGTAAAAAAAACTTTATTTTAGTGGGTTTTTAGCTTATTGAAGAAATTTTATTAACTTTTTACGTGTGGAGGAAAATAAAATCATCAATTCTTCTTTTGGATTTTTAGCATTTTTTGGGGGGGGGGGTGTTCACTGTAGCATAACAATAATATATTATCTTTATTCTACGGATCACCACGATTACGGTGATACCTCATTTATATAGTTTTCTTTTTATTTGTCCAATTTTATTGAAGGAAAACTAGAATAGAAAAAATTGCATTTGTTTTAGTATTGCCATTTTTATAGCGGCATAATTATAGTATTTTTTGGTTTACGGAGCTGGTTGTAAGCTTATTTTTTGCGTGACAAGTTGCTCTTTTTATTGGTATCATTTTGGTGCTTGTAACTTTTTCGGATCACTTTTTAGAACATTTTTTGTAAAGCAATTTGATAAAAAGTTTTAATTTTTGGCAAGTTTTTGGGGTTTTTTTTTACCACGTTCACCGAGCGGGTGCAATTATGATTAGGATTTATTGTACAGATTGTTACGGACGCATCGATACCAAATAAGTGGGGTTTTTTCGTGATTTAGTGTTTTTTATACTTTATTACTTGTGTAAAGGGAAATGTGGTGTTTGGGGGGACTTTCACTTTCTTTTATTATTTATTTTTATTGTAAAAAACGTTTATTTATTTTTACTTTATTTTTACTGTTACTGACATCTAAGCTTGAACAAGTGATCTTCTGATCACTTGTTCAAGCTTTTTTACAGGTTACACAATGCAATACAGATGTATTGCACTGTGTAATGTAAGACACTGAGCATGCTGCGCATGCCCAGTGTCTTACAGCCGGGTCCTGCCAGGAGGCACGGACCCGGCTTCCGGAGGGAGATCTCGCAGCCCCGGGCACCGGCAGTCCCGGGGCTGTGATCGGAGCAGCGGACCCCCCCCGGTAAGCGCCGCGGGGGGGTCCGATTCAACTTCAGGTAACTTTAAATGCCTCTAACACGCCGCGGTCAGCGCGACCGCGGTGTGTTAGGGGTTAACACCCGCGATCGGAGAAATCTCCGATCGCGGGTGTTAGAGGCGGGTGTCGGCTATAATATATAGCCGACACCCGCAGCTTCTGGCGCCGGCTCCGTTCAGGAGCCGCCGCCAGAAGCTTGACGTAATAGTACTGCATTTTGCGGGAACGCACCTCCCGCGATGCAGTACTATTACGTCAAATGTCGGGAAGGGGTTAATACAATCTCAGGTTATGGCTCAGAAACGGATTACACGCGGACCCAGAGATCACATTAACGGACCACAAAATAGCAAATAGCTAAAGAATAGCTAAAGAGACAAATGGCAAGAGACACCTCAGAAAGAAACAAATAGACAGAAAGAAAGAAAAGAGAAGAAGCAACATACAACTGTCAACAAAACCATTATCAGTGAAACATAAGAAGTATGTAAGGGAAGAAAAGAGACACAAATTACTCCGGATCAGACAATTTCTAGAAAATATCGCTGTCTACAAAAACCTCATGCATAGATTTCTCCATTGCTCCCTAAACTACTGCTCCACCATTGTGTCAGTCTTCACTGCATCCTAGTATTCTATTCTTGAACCAAATGCGCCCCCTGTACTGCTCAGGAAGTGTACATTAACACACATGTATGGGGGACGTATATATACGGCCAATATACGTCCCCCATACACTTCTATGGGCTCACGGCCCTGTACGGGAGCGGTACGGTGCAGCACATGTGAGGCACCGTACCACTCCTTAGCAGGGGAAAAGATAGGACATGTCCTATCTTTTCCCGTGAAACGGCGACGTGCGCTGTATCTTCCTATGGAGAGGGGCGGGGGTGAGCAGCGCTCATCCCCTGCTCCTCTCCGCGGCGCCGATGTATGCCCGGCCGTACTACGGTACGGCGGGCATACATCGTGTGAATGTAGCCTTATTTTGCTGCACCTTTAACATAGAGCGTGCGGCACAATACTGTCAAGTCGCGGTCCGACTCTGAACCGAAAACCCCTTTATGTGCAGAATTGTGTGGCATGGGGGACACAGTGCAGCCGTGACATAATACTGGCGCAAACACTTCACAAATACATGTGCAGGCAGTTTTCATGTTCTTTTCAGACAGAAAACACACAAATTGTATCTGACACAATACAATAAAACAGTGATGTGGACAAATGTATTAGTTCTACCATTGGGGACATGTATCACTTTCTCAGGCTGTCCTGAGGTGGCACCAGGGCATCAGTCTGGTAAATGTGATCAGCATTACTGAAAAAAACCCAAACCAAAACCAGTAAGAAATGACTTCTAGTGCTGAATCATAATAGATCCAGCCGCTTGTTATTACGTGTCACTGTATAATAATAACAAGCGATATCTTGTGTAGGAAGACAACACAACAGAGATTATCAGTGAACTTTACTCCGAGCCACTGACAGACCAAACAGGGAAGTCTCCACATCATGGGTGACACTGACAACTTCCCTGTCACAGCTCAGGCTCCGTATCTATATATCAGTATGACAACACCAACCCAGTACAGAAATAAACACCCAGCCCACACGTAGCACAACACAACTCACACACCAGCGCAAAGCTGTATGCAACAGCACCACAAGGCGCCGACTGCTCCTATACCTGTATCATTACTGTATAGCACCATACGCACATCATACACCTGCGTGACAGTATAACATCACACACACATCATTTACCTGCGTGACAGTATAACATCACACACACATCATTTACCTGCGTGACAGCGCTCGTCATCATTACGTTATAACATCACACACACATCATTTACCTGCGTGATAGCGCTCTGTATCACTATAGTATAACACCATACACACATCATACATCCCCGTGACAGCGCTCTGTATCACTACAGTATAACATCATACACACATCATTTACCTGCGTGACAGCGCTCGGCATCATTACGTTATAACATCACACACACATCATTTACCTGCGTGATAGCGCTCTGTATCACTACAGTATAACACCATACACACATCATACATCCCCGTGACAGCGCTCTGTATCACTACAGTATAACATCATACACACATCATACACCTGCGTGACAGCGCTCTGTATCATTACAGAATAACATCATACACACATCCTACACCTGCATGACAGTATAACATTATACACACATCATACACCTGCGTGATAGCGCTCTGTATCACTACAGTATAACACCATACACACATCATACATCCCCATGACAGCGCTCTGTATCACTACAGTATAACATCATACACACATCATACACCTGCGTGACAGCGCTCTGTATCATTACAGAGTAACAACATACACACATCATACACCTGCATGACAGTATAACATCATACACACATCATACACCTGCGTGACAGCGCTCTGTATCATTGCAGTGTAACATCATACACACACATCATACACCTGCAGCTGCCCCTACGCAGAAAGAGAACTGTGTATACGCCACCAGTACAGCAACACACAGTATACATTCAGCCTCTGCAATAATTCTATGTGCGCTGCTACGCCTGCAGGATTGGCGTCCTCGTGGAGTGATTTGTGATATGCGCATTTTTTATCTACATATGTGAGTAGAACTGGAAATAAAAGTTTTAAAAGTTTGAAACTGTCTACACTATGTCTGGATATGTCTCTTAGGCCCCTTCCACACTAGCGAGTGTGATGCGATGAACTCGCATCGCAAGCTGCCGGGAACGCACGGCCCGAACGCTGCACCGCGGGAGTGAACTCAGCATGTCAGTTCACTCCCGCGGTGCAGCGTTCGGGCCGTGCGTTCCCGGCAGCTTGCGTTGCGAGTGTGATGCGAGTTCATCGCATCACACTCGCTAGTGTGGAAGGGGCCTTATATGCAGTGAGTGGAGGAGACTAGGACAGGAGTGAAAATATTGACGGTTTCTGGTCTGAATGGTGACTTATCCCTGAAAGTGATCCCTTGTGTTTGGTGCACAAATAAGGAGGAAACCTGCATGGATCGTCTTTTTCGTTTTTGAGCTCCGGTCACAAAAGAGTTTCTTCTACTGGATTATTGAATAGTGGATGTTTGCTGGATCCATCTAGGACCGTTAAGGACGGTGCAGCACCACGCAATTTTTTGTAGGATAGTGCTCCGCCTATGACTACGCCTGCAGGATAGCCCTCCTGCACATCGCTGCTGCCGCGCATCGCCGCTCCTGCGCATCGCCGCTCCTGCGCATCGCTGCTCGTGCACAATACTGTACATTACTCCTCCTGTACATTCCTGCGCATCGCTGCTCGTGCACAATACTGTACATTACTCCTCCTGTACATTCCTGCGCATCGCTGCTCGTGCACAATACTGTACATTACTCCTCCTGTACATTCCTGCGCATCGCTGCTCGTGCACAATACTGTACATTACTCCTCCTGCACATTCCTGCGCATCGCTGCTCGTGCACAATACTGTACATTACTCCTCCTGTACATTCCTGCACATTACTCCTCCTGCACATTCCTGCACATTACTCCTCCTGCACATTCCTGCACATTCCTGCACATTACTCCTCCTGCACATTACTCCTCCTGCACATTACTCCTCCTGCACATTACTCCTCCTGCACATTACTCCTCCTGCACATTACTCCTCCTGCACATTACTCCTCCTGCACATTACTCCTCCTGCACATTACTCCTCCTGCACATTACTCCTCCTGCACATTACTCCTCCTGCACATTACTCCTCCTGCACATTACTCCTCCTGCGCATTACTGCACGTTACTGTACATTACTCCTCCTGCACATTACTCCTCCTGCGCATTACTGCACATTACTCCTCCTGCACATTACTGCACATTACTTCTCCGGTACATTACTCCTCCTGCACATTACTGTACATTACTCCTCCTGTACATTAATGTACATTACTCCTCCTGTACATTACTCCTCCTATGCACATTACTCCTTCTGCGCATTACTGTACATTACTCCTCCTGTACATTACTGTGCAATACTCCTCCAGTACATTACTCCTCCTGCACATTACTGTACAATACTGTATAAGCCACGAGTAAGGTTGTGTACCGAAACGCGTAGGCTTGTAGCCTTTATGTCTTTTTTCAATCCTATGTACTGTGCTGTGCATGTCTACTTTTTTAAAAGGACGAAATAAACATTAATGTTTTTTACCTATTTGCCGACTATCCGTACTCAGCTGGATGTGTTCCTACTTCTCAATTACCTGCTTTACATGCACCTGTGGCCGAGGTTGTCCGTGCGGGAGTCATTGGAGTCGGAGAACCGTATTGTCTGGACTTTCTGGTGAGCTGATTTTTTTCTTGAGTATATTTTTCTACTGTACATTACTCCTCCTGTACATTACTGTACATTACTCCTCCTGTACAATACTCCTCCTGTACAATACTCCTCCTGTACATTACTGTACAATACTCCTCCTGTACATTACTGTACAATACTCCTCCTGTACATTACTGTACATTACTCCTCCTGTACAATACTCCTCCTGTACATTACTGTACAATACTCCTCCTGTACATTACTGTACAATACTCCTCCTGTACATTACTGTACAATACTCCTCCTGTACATTACTGTACAATACTCCTCCTGTACATTACTGTACAATACTCCTCCTGTACATTACTGTACAATACTCCTCCTGTACATTACTGTACAATACTCCTCCTGTACATTACTGTACAATACTCCTCCTGTACATTACTGTACAATACTCCTCCTGTACATTACTCCTCCTGTACATTACTGTACATTACTCATCCTGTACATTACTCCTCCTGTACATTACTCCTCCTGTACATTACTCCTCCTGTACATTACTGTACATTACTCCTCCTGTACATTACTGTACATTACTCCTCCTGTACATTACTCCTCCTGTACATTACTGTACATTACTCCTCCTGTACATTACTCCTCCTGTACATTACTCCTCCTGTACATTACTCCTCCTGTACATTACTCCTCCTGTACATTACTGTACAATACTCATCCTGCACATTACTGTACATCACTCCTTCTGCACATTACTCATCATTACTACACTCTGTGCTCCTCTCGCTGTACAGAATGGTGACAGGTCGGGTGTCCGGAGCTGTCAGCAGCAACAAGTGACCATGTGTACTCACCGTGTAGCCTGCGCCGTGCTGCTCCAGCCCCTACACACTGCTCTCCCGCAGCTCCATCTCTACTTCCCCCTAAGAAGGCTCCGGGCTTTAGAGTCTATGGACAGCGGAGCTCAGGCACCGAGGACCGCACACATGCACTGCGGCTCATGAGGAGGAGGAGGAGGGGACTACTGCTACTGCTACTGCTACTGCTGCTGCTGCTGCTGCTGCTGCAACTTCTGCTCCGGTGAGATGAGGCACAGACCCACAACAACACAACGCGCACTTCTCAGCTTCTGGGAGATCCCGTGACGTCACCCCGCAAGACGCAGAGGTTCCCCCGGACGCTACGTGCTGGCCCTGGCCCAGCGCTACAGAGACTGGGCGTGGCTAAGCCTTTCCTAGTGACCTCCTGACAGGAGTGCTGGTTGCCTAGAGACCAGAGCAGTGGTCCTGAGCGCGCGGGATGCGCTGCCCAAACGACGTCACGTCATAGAGCTGTCACGTGATGATGTCACTGCGCCAGAGGAGAGAGGCCACCACGTAAGCCGGATCTATTCTGCTATTTAACCCCTTATGGACGCAGCCAGTTTATAGGTTAAGGCGCAGCCCCATTTTTTGTATTCTGACTTGCGTCACTTTATTTGGTTTTAAGTTTATATCACAGTGATTCTGAGATTGTTTTTTCTTCACATGTTGCACTTCATTTTAGTAGTAAATTTTGGCTGATAAGTTTTGTGTTTATTTACAAAAAGAAAGAAAGAAAATTTTGGAAAAATTTGCCATCTCCAAAAATTCTAAATCATCGCTTTTTTTCAGGCAGATAAATTTACCACCTAAATAAGTTGCTAAATAATATTTCCCATATGTCTACTTTACATTTTCATAATTTTGTTAATGTCTGGATAATTTATTTTGACGTCACGTGGCTTACAAATCGAATATCGCTTTTATGTATTTTCAGAATTTACTTTTTTGGAGATAAATACAGTTTTGAATGAAATTTTAAATATTTAACATTAAAAAAAACCCCTATGTATCAACCCATTTTCAAATCTGCACCCTCAAACTATCAGAAATGGAGATTGTTAACCCCTCGAGATCTTCATAGTAATTGAATCAAAATGGAGGGGAAATTTAGAATGGTCACATTCTGTCGGTTATACTTTCATTTAGCACTAAAATTTACACATTTCCAAAAGATAAAAAGAGAAAACCTACCATACAATTTGTTCTACAATTTCTCCTGAGTGCAGTGACTCCCCACATGTGGCCGTTACTTGTTTTATGGGCGCACAGCGAGGCGCAGAAGGGAAGGAGCGCCCTGCAGCTGCCAGGATTTTAGTTTCCTCATTGGCCCCTTTTGTAGGCTATAAAATTTTCGCTTTTCCGGTATTGGGGCCATGTGCTGGCATTTTTTTTGCGGGATGAGATGCTTTTTCCAGTGTTACCATTTTGGGGTTGGTATCCCCTATTGTTGAAAAATTATTAACTTTTTTTGAGGGCAAGAGTAGAAAAGCATCAATTCTGTACTGGATTTTATTTTTATTGAATAACATTTTTTTTATACTTTTTTACTAGTTCCACCATGGAACATGAATAGGCAATCATCTGATTGCTTGTTCATGATAATAGCATGTATCTCATTGCCAGCATCAGCACAACTGTTATATCGGACGGAGAGCACTAAGGGGTTAAAGGAAATCTACCATTATATGGTAGTCTAAATAAACATACTCACCTATCACCGACTTCTCCAGGATTCCAGCATTGGTCTTCATTAAGCTTGACATGCCAAGATCACTGTACAAAAGAGATAAAGCAGCTACAGAGCGGTGAGTGGGATGTCTGGCAATCCGGGCTGTTAAAGGGGTTGTCCAACTATTAGAAAAAAATTAGCGGGAGGGCTGGAGAGGGCTTTAAAAAAAATCTTTACTCACCTCCCCTGGTGCTCTCGGAGGCCCATGCGAGTTGTGGCCCTGTTTACTTCCTTCAACTTCCAGGCACCTGGCACGCTCGCCCCTCACTATGTCCCAGGAGGCCATGATGGTAGCGGCACGCCAGGGACTCACTGCAAATGAAGATCTTGTAAATTCACTTATACTTTATTAGGCTGTATTCACACGAACGTATAGGGGATGTATATACAGTCGATGATATACGGCTGACATATATTCGACATGTCCTATCTTTCCCCGTAACACGGCACAGTGCACCATTTATCGCTATGGAGAGGGGAGAGGGTGAGCTGCGCTCAACCCCTCCTCCTCTTCCCAGCGCCGACATCGTGTGAATGTAGCGTTAGGAGAACTCCAACAGCAGCAGATTACAGGCTGGTAACAAACTCCTTCCTTTGAGGGCTAGCAAGCCTGTAAGATGGCTGGCTTTAGCTGGATGACAGTCCTCTTGCAGGATGGGCCATTCACGACCGAGGTGGAATATACAACTAGCTGTTTTCAGTGAATGATGTGAGCTGGCTCCCGCTTGAGAGCTAAACCGATGAGCTATTTCCTTCCGATTACACTAAAGAGGGTGGACCAGGTCCTCCAGGCAGGAGGACAGGACTGTAACTGAGGTCTGTCCTCCTCCACCACCTGACCCGTCTCTCTCTCTCTCTCTAACTTTATAATAAAACTATCAAATATAAGAAGATCTTTGAGTCTATGAGTAAGGGTCCCTGGTTTATCCATGATTGATTTTGATGGTAGATTTCCTTTAAATTGAAAATATAATATGAAAAAAAAAATATTCACAAATAAGCAATATACACATAGTTGTGTCCCCACAGGCCGGCAGCTACTGTACTTGGAAAGACAAACTCCCAGAGCCAGTTGTAACATAGACAAGTACATGGCAATTAGATTTTATGTGCTAGGTTATTAAGATAATATACCATGTAATTACAAAGAAATCTTAAGGCCATGTCATAGTGTTCTTAAGAGATCTCGAGACTGAAGTAAGGAGTTGGCTTTGTGTCTTTGTAACTGTAGAGCTACATTGAATCCCATAAAGCTGTATGAATCACACAGTATCAGAGTATATACATGTATGGACTGCACTGGAGCCTTTCCGACTTTATTACACCTACTTTGTAAAGTTAGGGAATTAACAGGGGGGAATCTTTTTAAATCATATATGACACTTTTTGTAGAAACATTTATGAGGCAGTAGAACCAATCACAGTGTAATTCAGAAGGGCTTATTTTTCATTAAAATGTAATATATAAATTGAGGAACCTAGGCATATGTCAGAAATGCAAGCAGTAATTCACAACTCTAGGGCTGGGCAAATACCAGGTAGTCATTGGGGCTCATTTACTAAGGGTCCGAACGCCGCACTTTCGTCGGGTTTCCCGAATATTTCTCTTTTGCCCTGAATTGCCCCGGGTTTTTGGAACACGCAATCGGATTACATGCAACAGAAATCAGGGGGCGTGGCCATCGGACTACCAGACGGATTCAGACAAACCGCGGAATTTAAAAAAGGAATTGTGTCGCAGGATCAAGCACTCACATGCACCAGGAAGAAGCAGGTGAACTCTGGCGGACCTCGGCGCAGAAGCAACACATGCAGGAACTCGATCGCACGATCTTAGTGAATCGCGCCTGACCTGAATACTCGTCAGACAACGCACCGCGGGATCGCGGCGGGACCAGGTAAGTAAATCTGCCCCATTAGGTCTAGATATCGGTGGTCGTCTTTTTTCTTTTTAATATTCTGTTATACTATATTTATAATCTTATGTACTAGAAAAATCCAGACAGGCCAGAGAGGTCTAGTTGGCTCCTTATGTCTACAGCAGGGGATGGACAACCTCACTCAGTCAGAGGGCCTCATTGTCATACTATTAAACTTTAGGAGACCGTACTTATGACCACAACCACAGAAGTACAAGTTACCATAAGGACACCAATACTATTGAATAAATGAGGAGAAATTTGGATAATCATTGTAGCTTCCTTGTCCTGAACAAGAAGACTTTTGTCAGGATTTGGGATGTGTCGCTTTTCTGGACCACCGGGGGGAGGTGGTACTAGCCGACACCTGGGACCAGAATCTAAGTGGCACCTGGTCTTCACCAGAGCCCGCCACAAAGCGTCTTGCTACGGTAGGGTACCACCAGGTCGTTCCATAGATTCGACTAGCCCGCGGTGGCAGCCGAAGTCGAGGTACTTTAATAGAAGACAGTCTCATGGGGAGGTTCAGGCACAGGGCAGGTGGCAGAGATGCAACGTCAAGTCCAATCCGGGGTCAGCAACGGGAGGTCTAGGCAGATGGGAATGGGAACACAGGAACACGAGATATAGAAACACAGGAGTGCAGGAACACGGGGATGCACACTAAACGAGTATGGTAATTAGGAGCGGGGACAGGTGAGTGGCGCTGGTTCCCCTTCTCCTCCCTGTGCCATACTGAAGCTGCTTCTCTCCTCCATGTGCCACTCTGCTCTATGTTACATGCTGGTTGTCTGCGCTGGTATCAAGACCCAGTGCAGAGCTGTGCCATGAGCAGTAGAAGATAAGTACAGTTTTAAATTGATTACCACAGGAGCCAGGATGAAGCATTTTTGTGCCCTAGGCAGACAAGCAAAATTGCACCTCTTCCCCCACTGTCTGTAAAATCGTAGCAAAAAAGGGGCAGAATCAGGGCCGAGTCAAAGGGGAAAATTGAAATGACCTCACCCCCCCCCCCCCCCATTAAAAAATCACAAGAATAAAATTCAAGGGGCCAACTGCTATGGGATTATCTATAATGAGGCCTACCAGAAGTAACTATAGCACAAACAGAAAAACATGTCCCTCCAGCAAAAATACCACATAATCACTGTGAGAAAGTGAGAGGTGTTGTGTGGGAAAACCGCTATCTGTCTTACAGGCAGATGAAATGCTGGTGGTAAAAGCCCTGGGTTTGTCTGCAGTAACCCAAGGGTTAATGCAGACATGATAAGCAGGAATAGTCTGTTTTGTCTGTGTTGGCCTAGCTAACACAGACACATTGGTAATGTCCGTACTGGGCCTGCTTATTATGGAGTAGGGGTAGGCTGGTAGTGGGACTCCTACTCCACCCGGGCTTCGGTCCTGGGCTTTTGTATAGCCCACAGGTGCAGGTCACAGGCCTCGTTAGGGCCTGATTTAGTCTGCAGGCCAGAAGCAGTAGGAGAGGCCCTACCTGGAGAGCTGAAAGCGAGATTGCATTCTCACAGCAAAGGTAACTGGGGGTCTCCTGTCTTGCTGCTGGCCAAGAGCGTGTGCCAGGCAGCCTGGTACCCGGATAGCTAGGGTCCTCAAAATGTATTAGACAGCGCCTAGCCGGGCAGGAATTACTTTTATAATGTTTTTGCATGTGCCTAAGCCAAGGCTGAATTTGTGTTCTGTTTTGCAAGTGTGAATAAACACTTAAGTTGGACTTTTAAACCTGCTTGTGTCCCTGCTTTCTGCACTGCTACCTGTCAACTACCAGAGCAATTCCCCACATCACATATACCTGAAATATACATATCACAAATATAAATATAAATTGAATGCCAACTGTACTAGCTGATTAGAAAAGCCAGCTCTGTCCTGGGGGTCCTCTTGACACAGTGCGTGTGGTAGCTGAGAGGAAGATGCTGTGCAAAATTAAATCTATTTTAGAGAACAGCTCCCATCACATAAATGAGACTACTATGGTGGCATACAGCAGCACCACGTGTCAAACGGAGCTTTATCGGAGGTCATTCCTCCCCGCTCTGATCAGGCTGTTCAACCAACTGGTAACCCAGCACATGCCCCCAGTATATATGTAGCCCATCCAATGCCCCCAGTACTTAGGTAGTCCAGAACATGCCTGTACATAAGTAGCCCAGGCCAGCACATGCCCCCAGTGTTTATAATCATATAGGTAGCCCATACCAGCATCTGCCCCCCAGTATACACACATAGCCCAGCACCTGCCCCCAGTATATAAATGTAGCTCAGCACCTGCCTCCTAGTATATAAGTAACCAAGCACCTTCCTCCCAGTATATAAGTAATCTCTACACATGCACCCCAGTATATAGATAGTCCCCACACATGCCCCCAGTATATAAGTAGACCCCACACATTTCCCCCAGTATATAGGTAGCCCCCACACATACACACCAGTATATAGGTAGCCCAGAACATGCCCCTAGTATATATGTAGTCCAGAACATGTCCCCAGTATATAGGTAGTCCCAGCATATGCCCCCATTATATATGCAGCACAGCAAAAAATCAAAAAATTAATAATCACCTTCCTGTGGTTCCTGCAGCTGCCTCCTCCTCACTCTCATGCTTCTTCTTTTCTAGGGCCAGGCGTCATCTCTATGACCCAGACTTACTCTCTATGATGGTGGCTCCTAGATCGCATAAAGGGCACTGACAGCTGTAACATTGCTGCCTGCGTCCATTGATCAGTGCTGTGTGCCTCTAAATTTTAGAGTTTAGAACTAGGGTATTTTTTAATAGTCTTGACCGACACTATAGAACCTACACAGAAGTTAATGTAGTCCGTCACCATATCTACACACTGGTTAATGTCCCCACCCAATTCTCTAAAAAACAAGTCCCAGTCCGTTGTTATAAAGCACAACTGTAATTCATACTCCACCTCCTCAGACCACTTGTTAACCTGAAAAAATCTGATTGGTCTACTGTGTCCCACCGAGTAATACTTGGTACGTGATATGCGTCTTTAACATTGACAAACAACAGGTTCAGTACATTCTCTTCTCTTGTCTGGGTAGAGACATATTGCCAGAACTTTGGTAGCAGTTTATTCCCGTCCACGTGGTTAAAGTCACCCGTGACGATTACCAAACCATCCGAGTACCTAGTTTGCATGTCTCCGACTACCACTTGCAGAGTTTCACTCGCAACTTCCCTATTTACAGATGGGCTAGAAATATAGGAGAAAAAAGACAGGGGCGCTTCTATGGTGTAATACCCTTTGTCAATAGTGGGAACAGGGAGAGGTGAGCCACCCAAAAATCCACTCTCCAATACACCATCCCGCACACCACCTATGGACGAAGCCAACTGGTCATTCATCACCACACACGAAGGCCTAACACCTCTCTCAGCAACAAAGGAAACATCTGAAATGTCCCACAACCGATCCAGCTCAGAAAACTACCATGCCAATTTCAACTTGACAAATGCGATTGATACCACCAGCACATCTCCAAAGGACACGCAGGAAAATGACACCCGTCATTTTTTAGGGAACAGCAGACCACCAATAAAAACCAGAGCAATACATACCTTTTTTCAAACGAAAAAAAATTCAAACGAGGAAAACAGGGGGGCAAAAAAAGGAAAAACCATATAGACCCAGGTACCACTACGACTACGGTCAAAATATTCAACCTGACGGACTATACCCTGAGACCCACGGAGAGATCCCTCTTAGAAAAGGGACTATCCTTTTGTCCCAACTCGGAAGCAGACAATTTTGAATTATTTTTAGATTTAAACCAATTCATTAGAAAACTGACATTTAAAAGATATTTTGCAAAAAAAGAAAAAAGAATCGATGAACATATGGAAACCCATCCATCACAAAACACCTTAAAACAAAGCATAATAAAAAATAAATCCAAATTTTACCCCCTTAAAGAACAAAGCCACAACATTAGAACATTCTACCAACTAGTTCTAAAAGAATTCAACAATCTCTCTAAGCCAAATACGACAAAGGAGAAACTCGGCAACAGGAATAACAAACACCATACTGTAAATAAACACAAAATAAAAAAGAAAAACCTCACCAAAGAAGAAGAAAAAGCCTTGAAAGCCCTACAAAAGAACCCGGATCTGGTTATCCGCGGAGCTGACAAAGGAGGAGGAATAGTTATCCTCTCCTATGAAGCCTACAATAATGAAGCCCTACGTATACTGGGCTATGAGAAGTATTACCAACAGATCAAACAGGACCCCACTCCAAAAATACAGAAAAACTTAAAAGAACTTTTACATAAAGCTTACAAACTTGGACTTATCACCAAAGATGAAAGATCATTCCTATTCATCCAGTTTCCATCAATGGCATACTTCTATTTTTTGCCAAAAATCCATAAAGACACACAAAACCCACCAGGAAGACCTATACTGTCTAGCATAGGTTCTATGACCAGCAATATATCACACTATTTGGACCTCATCCTCCAAAAATACGTGACCAAACTTGCTAGTTACCTGAAAGATTCCGATCAACTAATCAGCGAACTGCAACAAAGAAAATGGGAAGAAAACACTTGGCTCATAACACTTGATGTTAGTGCCTTATACTCAAACATCCGTCACAGCAAAGGTATAGAATGCGTTATCGGATATCTCAAAAAGGACACCAATATATCTGAAGAAAGGATCAATTTTCTGCGACAATGTCTAGAGATCGTACTTGAGAATAATTACTTCACATATAACACTAACATATACCATCAGATTCTAGGGACGGCAATGGGGACCCATGTGGCCCCCTCCTTCGCTAACCTTTTTATGGGGCTTTCGAAGAAATACACATACAAAGTAGTATGAACCCGTTCCACAAATACATCTCCCTTTACAGACGTTATATTGACGATTTGTTTCTGTTATGGACCGGCCCCAGAGAGGAAATCGATAGATTTCACGAACACCTAAATAACAATGACTGGGGTATCAATTTTACACTAGAAACCAACAACCTCAGCATCACCTATCTTGATATTGAAATCTATCATGACAAAGAAACTTTCAAAACAAGAACCCATTTCAAAAAAGTAGACTCGAACAGCTACTTAGAATATTCAAGTTCACATTACAAAAAATAGATAAATAATGTCCCATTTTCCCAATACAAAAGGATTAGGAAGAACTGCACTGATACTGAGTCCTTCAACGAACAAGCTGAGACCATACGAAACCGTTTTAAAGAAAAGGGGTATCCTAATCATCTCCTAAAAAAAAGCATATCAAAAGGCGAAACCGCTCAGCCAGAGCGAATGTATCACTACCAAAGCCAACACCGTACTGGAAGAACACCAGCTATCAAATGCAAACTTCATCACAAAATATAATGATAAATCTCAAGAGATCAGGGATGCCGTTCAAAAACATTGGCATATTCTCACCAACGACACATACTTACGAGACCTTTTACCTAACCATCCCAAAATCACATACAGGAGAGCAGCCACTATCAAAAATCTGTTGGCTCCTAGCGTCATAAGACAACATAAAAAGCCACTACATCCCAACAAAACAAAAAAGGGACGTATCTTAAAATGTGGTAAAAAAAGGTGCCTCTGCTGTGTATCTATAAAAACGGGATCTTCATTTATTTGCAACTCAACCAAGGAAACATTCACTATCCTGCTAAATATGTCTTGTGAAACAAAATATGTAATTTATATTATTGAATGCCAGATATGTCACCTCCAGTATGTCGGACGTACTGTCCAAGCTTTACGCACCCGTCTCAATAAACACAGGGAAAATGTAAAAAAGAAATATCTGCTACAAGGTGTATCAAAGCACTGCAGTATATTTCACCCCCAGGTTAAATTTCCCTTATCCATTATGCCCATAGACCATATACCTGACACAGCGCCCAATCGCTTTCAATTACTGTGTAGGCGCGAGGTATATTGGATATATACGTTAAACATCCTTGTCCCTAATGGCCTCAATGAAGCCAATGAGACAATCCTCTGACTTGCATCAAAAAAACTTGCATCAAAACTCTTTTACCTTCTCACACCCAGCGGCTTTACTCATTCACTTATTCCGATCCATTCTACACCACGTTAGCCTTTTTGTCCTATTCCGGCTTCCGTAGTTGCAGTTTCTCATGTCCCATGCCGGCTTCCGTAGTTGTAGTTTCCCATGTCCTAAGCAGGGATCCGTACCTGTAGTTTTTTCTGCTTCCCGCAGCTTTCCATTGCCCACAAGATCAAGTCTATCTTAATGCTCTGTATGTATAATAATATTATGAGTTCACAATGAATTTTTGTCTCTAAATATGTTTATTAACTCTAAAATGAAGTTGTATGTTATTTTATCATCTGTATTGTTCATCTCAAGCTTATGTAACTATGCTATTTACCGGATACTGTCATCTACCAATGAGATGACACCGGTTTATTTAAATAGTCTCTCATTTCCAATGTATATGTATGAACCAGAAGAAACGCTCGGCTCGAGCGCAAAACGCGTTGTTTGGAACTTATTTTATAGACTTTTATTTATTTATTATTGTGTACCTATTTTATAAAATTAAAAGATCCTGAAAATACCAATTGGGTCGTCCTAGCGCCATTCAAACGCTAAACTCCAAAACATACTGGTAGGTTAATTAGATTGTGAGTCCCATTGAGGACAGGGACCGATCTGGCAAGTTCTGTGCAGCGCTGCGTAATCTGTGTGCGCTATATAAATAGAGGAATTATTATCGAGACGGCAGGGACTGGTGAGTTATAGGCATCTACCATCACTATACTGTACCTGATGGTAAATGTCCTTTAAACTTGCACCAAAAAAATGTTTGTGCACACATCCCGGGCAGTGCAGGGGGCGCCAGATTAATGAAGATTGTGCACCAGTATTCAATAACCTGGCACACCCTGCACATTAGTGAGGCAAACTGCACATTGTACAGGGCTATTGTAGCACATGTAATGCCGCTGTCCAGCACAGTGGACAAAAGAACATTTTCTAAAAATATGATTAGCAATGGGTTTCACTGGGACAACAAGAAGGAAATCAAACAGCGGGGGTTGGTGGATTCCCAGAGTCTGGTGATGGCATTTCTGGCCACTGCCAAGAGATGGCTAGTGATTGAATGCAAGGGCGACTGATAGGAGATGGAAATAATGAAAGAAGAACAATTGAGGGATCATTATCAAGCTACGAGCTACTACTAACAATTTGTTAAAAGAGAAAACTCCAGCCCAGAAGGCATGAATGGGCTGGCATTCCCACCACACATGGTTTGTAGTGCCTCTGGCTTGAGAGCAGCGCTAACACTGATCCAAGGGGAACAATTCAAAAGGTTTCCATCGACCAGACAAATATTTTTTGACGTTTGCCATCCCAGCTCTGGACATACAGTGGAAGAGAACTTGATATTCTCTCAAGGATAATGCCGCTTTCTAGTAGTAGGTGAAGAGGCACTAATTCTCAAAAACTGTAATGTCTCTATGGATTTAAAGGCCGTTTTTATAGGAGTTATAGAAATGTCTAAGCTGGGATTGTTCCCAAAGTAACCTATGAGTTTGTTGGCCGTCAGAGAAAAGGACCTCGACATACTGTAAACCATTCAGATGCTCAGTGTTGTAAAAGGTCAAGGCGGGATCATCCTTGTACCTACCTAGAAAGGATGTGGACAGTCCTGGAAGAGATAAAAGGGAGGAAAGTGATTGGGATATCCCTTTAATTTTAGTAGCTTCAGCAACATGTACAATACTACTGTACTGTCAATACCTCTGCTGGACTGAGAGCTGCATTATGTATGAGTATACCAGGTGTGTTCATCTATTTTTATGTATGGCCAAAAGACAATAACAATCGCATCTCAATTACCCTCCAGTACTATAGGATGTATTTAGAGAGGTAAATCTGTTATACAATGGTTTCATCAACACACAAGGAGTGTTCTCCCTGTACTAAGAGCTCTTTGTTGTGTAGAAGCCTCTTCAGTGAAAAACATTTCAATTATAGGAGTGGACTCAACTCTCTGATGATAAGAGTGAAAAACACGATAATGACAACTCTACTCCACTCTAAAAATATTCTTCTTTTTGAGTGGTATTTTGTATTAAATGTCATCTATGTTCATCTTATGAATGACTTTTATTTCTGCTGAATACTGACATACAGGTATTGTTCCCTAAGGCCCACTTAGCAATGTTTTATTGTATTCTTTTAGTTATATTTAGCCTAATATAAATGTGGAGCTTAAAATGCAAATAGCCGGAATTTGAAGCTTTCCATGACACTGTGGGGCTTATTTACTAAGGTCCTGCGCAGTTTCGTTGGACTTTCCGACGTTTTCGGGGATTGCACAGCATTGACGGGTATTTGACAGGGGTCTGCGCTGGCATTGTGTTGCACGCAATTGGATACACAATAGGCACAACTGTGCTTTCATGCGACAGAAATTGAGGGGAGTGTTGTTGGACAATCCGACTGGTTCGGACTGAGCGCAGGATTTCAAATTCAAATTGTGTCGCAAGACAATGCACTTATATGCACCAGTAAAAAGATGGTGCACTCTGTTGGACCTGAGCGGGGAAGCAACACATGCAGGATATTGGACACGCAATCTTAGTGAATCGCGGCACAGTGCATTCTCGATGAACAATGAAGTTTGTTGGACAGGTAAGTAAATGTTCCCCTGTATTTTGAAGAAAATTTACAATAAGAATCCATGATAAACCAGGAACACTTACTAATAGATCTAGGCACCGTGACTGTGGTAATCTTCTTATATTTGTTCTCCATGACCTCCTTCCTTCTAAAATCAACTCTTAAAATTATGCCAATGATCTAGCAGGGTTATGAGAGTGTTACCAGAGACCCGCCTTTCTGGAGATTCACAGGCTGTTGCATTCTGAAGGAGCACTTCCCCGTCCTACTGTCTGCTCACTGCTGCTCAGATTACAGGAAGTGCAGGGGATTGGGTGAGACTAAAATATGCTGCACAGTGTAACAGCAGCTTGTGAAGCCAGAGCATAGATGGGCTTCTGTAACACACTCATTAGCAGAATTTTACAAGTTGATTGTAGAAGGAAGGAGGCCATGGATAGCAAATATAAGAAGATAACCCCCGTCATTGTGCCTGAATCTATGAGTAAGTGCCCCTAGTTTACCATGCTTGCCTTTGATGGAAGATTTCCTTTAATTTTGGGCCTTTTCTAGAGCAAAATAACATCTTCTATCAACATGCTTTTTAAAACCTAAGTTAGGGCCAATTCACATCGCAGTTTTTTTAATTACTATTTTTTATTAATTAGGCCTCCGGCACATGAACTTTATGTACTCTCGGGCTGCAACCAAGGGTCCCATGGACTGCTTATACCTGTAGTTTGTTGCCAGATATCAGGTTTGTACATCTGTAGGCACAGAAAATACTTTCAAAGTGTATTGATTTCTCAACGCAAAAAAAAAAAATTACCAGAAATGAGTAGGTAGCCTGCCTTCTTTCGTTTAGTTTTTTGACGTTGGACTGAATTCATAACGGGGCATGTTTTTATACCTTTTCCTCGCTTGTTCTCTTCAGCAGTTGTTTCCTTTAAGTCTACAAAAATGATCACTTGCTGTAGGTTAGATGAAGGTTGCAGTGAACTATAGAGTAAGCCTGCGCCGGTGTCCTGAGACCCACCATGATTTGTGGAGAAATCTGTCAGCAAGTTTTCAATTCCCTAGCAGCACCACCACAGGGATCCAGGAAAACGTACCTAGTGCTTATTGGAATCAATAGGCTCTCCATGAATATGCCAAGTCTTCTAGATCAGAAAGACAGCTTTTATAGTCACTCCCTGCTCTAGTTAATTGCTGGTTTATAAGCAGAAGATTATTGCCAATTGGAGACTATTCTGGGAGTTGTGACTTAGGAGCAACCTTGCAGCAAACTCATAGGGGTAATTTATTAAATGTGTCTAAAAGTTGTTCAAGTTAGCGAGAGGGGCACATTTACTAAGCTCTGGCGGTCTTTGCATGTTATTTCTAGTACAAACTGCTCGCACAGGTATTTAAAGAGGACCTGTCACCAAAAAAATGACCCCCACCAAATGTGCCTCCCCCCATAATCCTCTCCCCAGCCCCTTTCTCCCCAGTCAGTTTTTTAAAAAAATGTATTTGTGGTAAGTAGATTTAAACAGATCCGACCTCTTACTAAATAAGAGGTCGGATTCTCGTATCTTGTGTCAGGGGAGTCGGCCTTATTCATAAGGGGGCCGGCCGACACACCCCCAGCACGCCCCAGCGGGTACTGGGCGGGATCCCCACTACTTCCTTTCAGTAAGTGTAAACCTCGGGGATATGAGGGAGACTGTTCAGACTGGAGCCCCTCATGTGTCAGTAGCTACAGTCAGCAAGGCCAGTGAGTTGATCCTAAATCACGCAGATACTGTGCAAACCCCACATGACTCACAGTGTCCTCACCCAAGTACAGCTCAACCATCTGGGCTGAGCCAGACAGCTCAGACTCCAGTGTGCACTCCTGATGCCCCATAACGTCACACTGACAAGGTGCACAACTCTAAATCCTGCCATTCTGTTGCAAGTCTTACAGGATTCAGAAGGGAGGAGATCAGCATAGCAGGTGGAGTTGACGGCACTCAAGGAAGCACTATAGATGGCGAAAGGTAAAAGGGCAAATCTATACCAACTCCAGGTATAGTTTTGGGGTCTGAACACGACTATGGACCATATGAAAGGCTAAAGATTTCCTCACCTCTGCAGGGACCCCCTTTAAGCATGGCACGCTAATTAAAGAGCTCATGGACGCTCTTAGGGAAGTTCCGTAGGGAACTTTACCCACGGTTGGTGCAACAAGACCTTCCTTAACATTGACAGCACAAGTAACCATGTATTGGCAGTGTCTGATGTGTACTGGATTTGTGAGGATAGAAGAGTCAGGTCGAGCCTGCCTAGAGGCTGAGAAGATGAGTGTGCTGTGCAGGGCCGGATTAAGGTTGGTGGGGGCCCCTGGGCGCAAAATATGGTGGAGGCCCCAACCGAATACAACAAAGATACAAATTATCCTGCTCACTATCCACTATGCTTGCAGCAATACATCCACATACAGCCGCCTCACCCCCCAGTAATACATCCACATACAGCCGTCTCACCCCTCAGTAACACAGCTGCCTCACCCCCCAGTAATACATCCACATACAGCCGCCTCACCCCCCAGTAATACATCCACATACAGCCGTCTCACCCCTCAGTAACACAGCTGCCTCACCCCCCAGTAATACATCCACATACAGCCGCCTCACCCCCCAGTTATACATCCACATACAGCCGCCTCACCCCCCCAGTAATACATCCACATACAGCCGCCTCACCCCCCAGTAATACATCCACATACTGCCACCTCACCCCCCAGTAATACATCCACATACAGCCGCCTCACCCCCCAGTAATACATCCACATACAGCCGCCTCACCCCCCAGTAACACATCCACATACAGCCGCCTCACCCCCCAGTAACTCATCCACATACAGTCGTCTCACCCCCCAGTAATACATCCACATACAGCCGCCTCACCCCCCAGTAATACATCCACATACAGCCGTCTCACCCCTCAGTAACACAGCTGCCTCACCCCCCAGTAATACATCCACATACAGCCGCCTCACCCCCCAGTTATACATCCACATACAGCCGCCTCACCCCCCAGTAATACATCCACATACTGCCGCCTCACCCCCCAGTAATACATCCACATACAGCCGCCTCACCCCCCAGTAATACATCCACATACAGCCGCCTCACCCCCCAGGTAGGCAACCGGATGGGGGTGGAAGCGCACCGCTCTGCAAACAGCTGAAATGTCCGTGCATGGCTGGGAGTGATGCGCTGCAGCACAGCCGCAGCGCATCGCTCCCAGTTCCAGAGAGCTCAGTGTCAGTGTCCCGGAGCGCTAGCGGTCTGCCGCTGGCGCCGCAAATCTAATGCCCGCATGATTTTTACAAGTTCAATTGCGATATGGTGGGGGCCCACCCCGGGAACGGGATGGTGGGGGCCCCGGAGCGCGCGCCCCGGGAGCCCCGCCTATAATCCGGCTCTGGTGCTGTGATAAAATTTGTGCATTCCTTCTTCATCATCCCCAAGGATAAGTTTGAAAGAAAATGTAGAGAATCCCAAAAGATTCTGGAGGTCTACATGACAATGGTTATATAGATACAGTAAGAGCACAAAGGGGGGGGGGGGCAGATGAGTTCAAGGCCCACAATAAGATATGGGCAGGTCTAGAGTACATTATTCCTCTGTTAGCTAAAACAGAAATGTTGATTGAGTTAACTATTTTTATTGTAAGCAACAGAGATTTGTGAAGTTTAATGCAACCTCTATCATGGCATTCCAGAACCGGATGGCTTTGGAAATGATCCCTGCTGAGAAGGGAGGAGTCTGTAAGATGGTGAGAGTGGCTTGTTGCATGTAAATCCTGAATGACACCGCCCCCTATGGATCCATTACCCACCCCCTTGAAAAGCTCGGAGGACTGTCCAGAGAACTCAGGAGAAACTCTGGAGTGGACACCTCATTCTTCACTTTGTGGTTGGGGGATTTAAAGGGTTTCTTGACTTAAGTGGGGGTGGTATTGGGGATTGTGATTTTGCTCTTATTGCGTGTTGTGCCTCTTATCAAGTCCACCATGTCCCAGATGGCTGTTTGGGCGCTTAGAACCCACAACAGGAGAGGTGCCCGGAGTGGAGGATTATACTTCCTTTTTGAAGAACCACCCTGTTTACAAACCTGTGAACTATGGAAACTCAGTGTCACGGGTGCTCCCGGGACCCATATTGCAGCTCGCAGGCTCACCCGTGCCCCTCGCTGCCCGTCAGCGCCACGCTCACGCCACTTACTAACCTTGCTCTGGCTCCACCATCCCTGCACGTGTAGAAAGTCCTGTCCCATGGAAATTGCAAAAAAGCTGGTCTCACCCAGTATTCCCTGACGGATCTTCGTGCTTACGCCGTTGAGTAAGCTTGCCTTGTGAATGCCTTGTGACTGTGTTTAGATTTCCCATTGTGACCCCGGTTCTGTACTTGACTTTGATCCTGTTCCGCCTGCCCTAACCTCCTGCTTTGTTCCTGACGTTGATCCTGCGCTGCCTGTCTTGACCTCCTGTCGCAACCTGACTTGACGCACAGTCCCACGTGCTCAGTCTCCTATTGTCTCCTGATGTGGCGCTCACCAAGAAGTGCGCCAATACCCATCTCTGGCCTCCGGCAGATGAAGAAGGCTTCTCGAGATTAAAATCTGCCTTTGCCTCAGCCCCTGTTCTCACTCGGCCTGATACAGAGAAGACTTTTCATCTGGAAGTTGATGCCTCCTCAGTAAGTGCCGAGGCGGTGCTCACCTGGAAAGGGCCCAAAGCCGAACTCTCACTTGTGGCTTTTTCTCTAAGACTTTCTCCTCCACAGAGAGCGATTACTCCATAGGAGAACTACAGCCATCAAACTTGCTCTGGAAGAATAAGGTTATCTTCTGGAGAGAACTCACCATCCGGTCTGTGTATAAACAGATCATAAGAATCTCCTATATCTCCAGACTGCTCAATGCCTCAACCTTAGGCAAGCTCGCTGGTCGCCCTTCTTTTAACGTTTTAACCTTCTGATTCACTTACGTCCTGCTGAGTAGAATGTCAAGGATGATACCCTCTCTCGTGCCTCTTATGTCATTGGAGAAGAAACGGCTCCTTGGCATATTATTTCTCCTGAGCAACTGGTTGTTGATGCTCCAGTGGATCTTCGGCAGCTTCCTCCTGGCAAGACTTATGTCTGACCTACACCTCGAAAGAGGATATTGACTTGAGGACATTGCTCTCATGTGGCTGGGAACCCTGCAGTGCAATGCTCTGTAGCCTTCATTTCCCGTTTCTATTGGTGGCCTGACCTGGTCAAAGATGTTTGGGATTTTGTGGGTTCCTGCACTTCTTTCTTCTTTCAGGTCTACTGTCTCCTCCTCGCCTTGCCATTCTGTTCATACATCACATTCTTCCAGCTTCATGGACTTCCTCTGCACATCATTTCTGAATGGGAGGGTTCAGTTTGTTTCTAAGTTCTGGTGATCCCTGTGTAACCAGCTTCAAGTAAAATTGGACTTTTCTTCTGCCTATCACGCACAGTCCAATGGTCAAGGGGAATGAGTGAACCAGACTTTGGGCTGCTATCTCTGCCATTTTGTTTCTGCCAGTCAGGACGACTGGACCATTCTGTTGCCGTGGGCAGAGTTTTCTTATAACTACCTGTATTCTTCATCTGCTGACTCTGCTCCATTCTACATCAACTATGGTCTTCACCTCTTCTTCTACCTATGTCCTCGGACGTTCCTGCAGTTGAGGTGTTGGTACAGGATCTGAAGTCCATTTGGGAGCAGACTCGCTTTTCCCTGCTACAGGCTTCTGCTCGAACCAAACTCCAGGCAGATAGGAAACGCAGGCCTCCTCCTACTTTCTCTCCGGGTGACAAAGTCTGGTTATCCTCCAGGTATGTCCGGCTAAAGATTCCTGGCGACAAACTTGGTCCTTGTTTCCTGGGTTCTTCCGAGGGCATCGATCCTGTGGCCTACAAGCTGCGTCTTCCTCCCACCATGCGCATCCTGAACTCCTTCCATGTATCGGTACTCAAACCATCCATAACTGCTTCTCCTGGCAAGTTCCTCCTCCTGCTCCTGAAGCTGACCACATCGATGTCTATGATGTGAAAGAGATGAAGACTGTGAGAGGTAAGCGGTTCTTCTTGGTTGACTGGAAGGGCTTTGGGGCAGAGGAAAGATTTTGGGAGCCCGAGGACAATATCCTGGACCATGACCTCCTGCAGAGGTTTCTCAAGCCCAAGAAGAATAGGGTGAAGGGGGGGGTATTGTCACGGGTGCTCCCGCAACCCACATAGCGGGCTCACCGGTGCCAAGCGCAACACTGATTGGTGCTGGCCGTCCCCTGGAAATTGCAAAAAAGCCAGTCTCTCCCAGTATTCCTCTGGATCTTCGTGCTTATGCCATTGAGAAAGCTTGTGTCCCTGCCTTGTGCCTGTGTTTGGTTTTCCCGTTGTGACCCAGGTTCTGTACTTGACTTTGATCCAGCCTCGCCTGCCATGAGCTCCTGCTTTGTTCCTGCTGTTGATCCTGTGCTGCCTGTCTCGACCTCCTGCCTGTCCGCGACCACGATTTTGCTGTCTTTGTACAGCGTCTTGGCTGCCACCGTGGTACCACGCGGCATCAATCCAACCTGCCTTGCCCCACTGGTCCAAGCACCTTCATGTCTTTTTGACCTAGGCCAGAAAAATGTGGTAACATTTTTGGCCTTTCAATTTTACTTGAAACACAACTGATTTTTGTGAGAACACTGCAGCTCAACAGGCTGATACCATTGTAATGTGGCTTTTTAGATTTATAAATTTATAAAGATTGATAAATATGTCCCATAATCTTTTTCTGGCAATAAAAGGAGAAAAACAATAATCTGCACAGACAGCCATCTTGTAACCATAATGATGTAATTTATTTATATGCATGGAGCACATCAACACCTAGTTCTAAAGTTTTGCTTCAAGGGTTTGTCCAAACTGCTTTATACCTGACTATGTGTAGTGTACGGCATTGCATTTAAATGAGTTTTCCCATTTCAGAATTAAATGGTTGTTTGAAAAATAAAAAGTTATACAATTTTTCAATATACTTTCTGCAACATTTCCTCACAGTTTTCTAGATCTCTGCTTGCTGCCCTGCTGTCAGGCTTCAAGGGTAGTGGACCCCCTGGACCACTGTGAATGATGACATAAGCTGACACCTGGGACCGGAATCTAAGTGGCAACCGGTTTTCACCAGAGCCCGCCGCAAAGCAGGTTGGATTTGCTGCGGGGTGGTACCACCAGGTCGTTCCACAGGTGCGACTTTGTCCGTGGTGGCAGCCAAGGTGAGCCAAGACTTGGGAGAAGTGTGATCAGGGACAGGCAGAAAGTTGAGACAGGCAACACAGGATCAGAGTCGGGGACGTAATGGTAGGTCAGGGCAGGCAGCATGAGATTGAAGTCAGGAACGGAATCGAGGTCACAAGGGGAAATCAGGATAATCACACAAGGCAAGGAATACAACTTTCTCTCAGGCATAGAGCACAAAGATCCGTGATGGGACACAGGAAGGGGCTGGGAATTTATCAGACACCGGGAGCCGAAGAGACCGCCGCTGAAGCCAGGATCGGTGAGTTCTCATGTAGACAGGCTCTGGGGGCGCAGGAAGGCACACGGGTGCGCCTGTGACCCGGGATATGGGTCGCAGGGGTACCTTGACACCTGTTATAGAAAGCACACCTGCTATATAACACACAGCTCTGATTACTCTCTATGATACTAACAAGCCCATGTGTGACCATGGTCAGATTTCTGTCCACTAAAAGTAAACATAGAAACTTTCTTCTGACAGCAAGCAGAGATCTAGAACCATGATGAATTGATGCAGAAAGTATATAGGAAAATTGTATAATTTTTCATCATACAAACAATAACATTAATTTGCCAAAATGGAGATACCCCTTTGAGCTCTATTAATTTCTATACAGCTGAACAGCAGTAATGACACAAACCATTGTCGACAGCAGAGTTTTTTGGAAGAAAGCAGCTGCCGCAAACAACCTTTTTACACCATTTATTTTTCAAAAACTATAAGTAAAAAAACATTTGTTTCCTTCTACGACAGTTGCCCTGATCTCTGTTTAATGACATTTGCCATCATGACAGTAGGTATAACACATCATGCATAACAGCCACAAATTGTTTGGTATAGCGCACAAGAAGCTGAACAGATTGTACCATTACTTACTTACAGAGCATTTACTTACTCAGTCCCGCGGATTTCACGAAAGTGCATTGTACGACGATAATAGACTGTGCCATAATTCACTAAGATAATGCGCCCTATAACCTGCATGTGTCGCTTCCCCGCTCAGGTCCGCCAAGTGTTCTTCCTGGTGCATGTAAGTGCATTGTCTTGCGACACAATTCAAATCCTGCGCTCAGTCCGAATCAGTCCGACAGCAGGCCTCACAATTTCTTTTGCATGAAAGCCAGCGCAGCTGCGGCACAATCTGATCGCGTGCGACACAATCCCAGCACAAACTCACGTCAGAGCTGCGCAAATCCCGAAAACTGTGAAAAATCCTACCGAAAGTGTGATCCTCGACCCTTAGTAAATAAGCCCCATAGTGTCCTATCTGCAAGCAGCATATTATAGAGCAGTAAGAGCTCAGAATATTGTACATAGTGTTCTATTTGAAGGTAGCATGTTATAAAGTAGGAAGTACTGTACATGGTGTCATATCTGCAGGCAGCATGTTATAGTGCAGTATTAATGTATAGGTATATAGAGGTAAAGATTAGACAGCATTATGGTGATACGTTTCTGTTAAATTAGAATGTCAGTCTGGTACATTAATACAGTCATACCAATAGGTATAACTGCATTCACTAAACAGGCGCTCCCAATAGATGTTCAAAACCGTGGATCTAAGAAGTGAGGTATATTTGTTGTCTTATTGATCAAAACATGGGATTTGACATTTCTAGGACTTCAAGTCCCCTTATTCTCAAAGATGACAAGGTACTTAGATCTCCCAGCCGGTATCAGTGAAGTGATGCTGATAAATGTCAGTTGCCATAATATCATAATTCAATAGAGTACATCTGCACAAAGCAGGGCCTGAATAAAGATCTGCATGCTGGGACTGCAGCACTAATCTACTGTATTGCAAAAAATGAATGTGGCAAAATCAAATAAAAAGCTGAGACAGAGATCAAGGAATATGTTTCCCTCTTTCCTTGGGCCACATAGCAAAGTCTAAAGCTAGCCATTCACATTGGATTAACATTGGTGGTTTCCAACCATCAAATATAGTCAACTCTTTTCTGACTGCAGATGTCAGATATCAGTTCAATTTCTCTTGTTCTCAGAGAGAATAGACTCTTCTGACACCCTCTATCACTTGCATTGCTAAGCAGAACCAGGTGTACAAAATGGGGCTTATTTACTAAGGGTCCCGCGGCCACATTTTCGTCGTTTTTCCCAACTTTCTGAGGATCGCGTCAGGGATTGTGTCGCACGCAATCGTTTTGTGTTGCAATTTCGTGAATCGTCGGCTTTCACTAATCGGGGGCGGGCCATCAGACGATCTGACGGATTCGGACTACATGCGGGATTTATCATTTAAATTTGTGTCGCAAGCCATGCACTTACATGCACCAGGAAGAAGAAGGTGAACTCCGGCAGACCTGATCGGGGAAGCGACACATGCAGGAAATCGGGTGCACGATCACGCAGGGATCACGCAGGGATCGGGTAAGTAAATATGCCCCAATGTGTATGGGCAAGGTACCTTGCTTGAACATTTTGTCAACACCTATGTCATTTGTATAGGTGGCTTAAGGGTCCTATTTCATAATGTGATGTATGGGAGAGTTGAGTGGTGCCCCTACAAAGGACATTCAAGTCTTGCAGTTCTCAATTGCAGAATTTGCGTTAAAAAATTATGTGGATAGAACTGGAGTTCTGCATAAACTTAAAAGGGTTTTCTGGTCCCTGATACATGTTCATTACAAATAGCCTATCCTAAGACCTCCACTCATTGAATACTGATAAACTAACCTAGTTGGTCCCATCCAGGTTCAAAAGTCGATCTGGACCTGATGAATAGAGCAGAGCCCCCTAAAGTTTGTAATTTAAGTCAGCCAGGGTAGGTAAGGATAGGTGAGCCCTGATTAATCTCCCCCAGTATTCCCTCTCTACTTGACAACGACCCATGAAATGGCCAATGGACAGCCAAAACTGGATACAAAACTGTAGTCAGCAAACCAAGTAAATACCAGGAAAGTGCATCTGGACAAACCTGTAAACTAGAAAATAAGAATACATACCATAGTCACAACATGATCCCAGCACAGTACAAAATCAGAAATGCGAGGGGGTAGTCAGGAAACAGAGCAAGTGTCAGGTCAAAGAGTTTTCACGCACAGGTAGGAGAGGGTGCATTCACACGTTCAGTTTTTCAAATGCAGTTTTTGAACCCAAAAGTAGATATGGATCAAAATGGATGAGAACATATCATTAAGAGAAGTCTTTTCTCTTCTTTTTTCACTCCACTCCTGAAAGTGTGAACGCACCATAAACCAAATATCTGTCAGTGAGCTCCAGTGTAACGCAGGCTTTATACATAACTGAGAGGCAGCTGAGCAAAACCACTCATAGTTTTAACTCTTGCCTACCGCTTAACATAACACTGCCCACATAAAGCCTTGCAATATGATTGTTAAGAATTATCTAGCTTAGAACTAGTCAATAGAGGTACACAAGGATAATCATCAAATAACTAGGGGTCAGTCAAACATTTATCCCCAGCATTTGGATAGGGAATGAATGTCTAATGAGAAAACCTTGAACGCTGTCATGTAGGGAAATGCTTGATAAATTCCCCCCATTGAGTAAGAATCCACCATAGGAGGTAAATCTCTGACATCTGCAGGAGTCAGCACAGACTCGCCCTCCTGACATTGCAGCCAGATCATGATCCCCATAGACAAGTATTGCACCTGGTCATGGAATGTTGAGCTCCCGTCTCACCGCACCGTTACATGTTCTACAGCACGTAGAAATTGGCTTGCATGTTGGCCCAATCCAATGGACTGATTCCTTGCATAATAACAAAATAATATGTTGCAAATACTTTCCGTCTCCGTCTGAGCTGCAGCGCTGGTCCTGTAGTAACTGTTACAGTCCCAGCACTGTCCGGCATCATATTTTGGTAATGCAAAGAGTTGTAGTTGGTGGAAGTGGCGAATGTCTTCTTTAAATCTATAAAAATGTACAATTTCATATAGAAAGTAACAATAACAGCAGGAGCACTAATTGCATGTCATTTTCTTGGACTCAGCTCAGTAGCCTTGGAGATTAACAGCTGACATAGGAACAAAGGTAGACTCAAGTGTACTGAAATCACCTCGGGTTGTGATGACATTCTGAAAACTCCTTGACATTTGTCTTATTATCTTCTGCTGCAACAAAGCTAAATTAAAAAGATTGCCAGAGCAATGACTTGATGGGATGATCCAGATGTACATTGTTCACCAGTGAGTCAGGAGCCACAGGTGTCACCACAATGGTCTCTAGTGCTGTACTCTGCAGCCACTTATTGCTGCCTTTCCCCTATAACAACATAGTGTGCCTTTCATAGTTCAAAGAAAAAATTGGATGGCACTTTGTACAGTCAAAAGTTCGTCAAGTATGTATTTCTTCAATTATTTTGCACAGAGCAGTAAAATAGCAAAATAAGTTCAGTCTCAGTGACAATCAAGTAAGAAAAAGCGATATCTGCAGATCCCACTGTTTTTGATGGGATCTAGCAAAATGTACTATGTACAGATTCCTAAATTTAACCGAGAACTACACAAACACAATATTATACCACAAAGAACAATGTTAAGTGACAGCATACAACGCTGGAAGTATTTCACCTTGACATATTCTGGTAAAGCCAACATCACTCTATACTGGGCCGGCAATTCGAGTGATTGCATGGCCACCTGAATCACCCCATATATTTGCAGGTCTAGCTTTTATGAATCCGGCTGTTAAAATCGCGGCTGGCACAGAGAACCAGACGGTAGCCGATAGACTTGTGTCTATGGCAGAGCGAGGGACTGATTTGTTTGTGCGTGACATCACACACTGTGCTGCCTGTGCCAGGACACTGTCATACCAAAAGAAGATGAAGTTGAAATGCATTGGGGGAAGGTGAGTATAATTTCACAGGGGGCTGTGTATTTCTATGTATCAATGTTTTCTGGGGGTGGCTGTATATATCTATATATATTTCTCCAGAGGGGGGGCTATTAGGGGTGGTATATACCTAGGATTTTCCTGGGAGGGGATTCGGTATATATCTGTGTATTTCTGGGGTGGGGGGGCTGTATATATCTATGCTTGGTGAGCCGATGTCAGAGAAGGAGGGTTAGGAGCAGGAAGGACGTGGAAGGGGAAGAAATAGAATATTAATAAGTGGGGCCAGATTTGAAAAGAGGCATTACCATGGGACTTCACCAGAACTTGTTTAGCTTTATCAGGGGATTTTACACAAACGGAGGGGAGCAGAGTTGTGTAGTATGTTAGTTAGTTATGTAATGTACTGTGCTCCTCCGTGTGTCCCTGCTGCAGCCCGGTCTCGTCACTCACCTCTCCCGGCTCCTGCTCTTCCCCAGACTGCCGTGCGCGCGCGTCCCCGCCTCCTGGGGCGCACGCGCAGCTCCTTCTGAAAATTTAAAGGGCCAGCGCACCGCTAGTTAGTGCACTGGCTGAACACCTCACCGTTAAGAATCCTGCCTCTTACTGTGTCCCCTGCTGGATCTTTGTGCCTCACATCCTAAGAGAAAGCTTTGTGGTGATTATTCCTGTGTTCCTGTGTATTCCTGCGTTCCTGTGTATTCCTGTGTTCCTGTGTATTCCTGCGTTCCTGTGTATTCCTGCGTTCCTATGTGTCTCCGCTCCTGAGTCCTGTGTAGCCGTGTTACCCGAGTTCCTCCATGTTGCTGTGTTCCGTGTGCCTGTATTCCCGTTCCCACAGCGGGCTAGTCGCACCTGGGAACGACCTGGTGGTATCCTGCCGCAGCATGTCCAACCCGCTTTGCGGCGAGCTCTGGTGAAAACCAGGTGCCACTTGGATTTCGGTCCCAGGTGTCGACTAGTTCCATCTCCCGCGGTGATCCAGAGGATCCACTGATCCTGACATGCAGTGCCTATTGGGACCTGTCACCAGTGAAATTCAGCCATCTGGTGACAGGTTCCCTTTAAATCCATTTAGTTTCCTACAATTAAATCCACTGAACACTGCACAGTGCTCATGCAGGATGTATATGGTGACTATCTGCTTATCTGCACAGAGCTGAGGTGGAGGAGGGGAGCAGCATGAGGAGAGAAAGACAGAGAGAGTTCTGTAGAATCACTATTCTGTGCAGGAGACATCTGTATCCACTGTTCTGAACGCATCCAGCTCTGCTACGTACACAGAGAGAGCTCTGTCACATGACCTCCTCCTCTGTGAGCAGGGAGCAACAGCCCCTCTCCTCCCATGAAACTGACAGATAAACAAACTATAAACAAAGTACAGACTAAAAGGGATTATCAGCCCCTATATGTTGTGTTTGAGGTAATTGTGCTATATTAAGACTTATATTAAAAGGTATATGTACTGTTTTATATATATTTTTAACAATATTAATTATTTCTCTTGTTGTTACATTGTATGTAGAATGATATCTAGACTTGTCACAAGCTTTCTTTTTTAGAAGGTACAGGTAGTCCCTGGGTTACAAGTACAAGATAGGTTCCATAGGTTTGTTCTTAAGTTGAATTTGTATGTTAGTTGAAAATGTATATTTTATAATTGTAGATCCAGACAAAAATTTTTTTTTGCTCCAGTGACAATTGGAGTTGCAACATTTTATGTTGTAATTGGACCAAGTATTATCAATGAAACTTCATTACAGACATCTTACAGCTTATCATTACAGTCTGGGACTATAGGAAAGCATCCAGAGATCTTCACCAGAGGTCACAGTGAGCAGAGGGGTCACTCTGTAACTAGGGGTCGTCTAAGTCGTGTGTCCTTAGGAAGGGGACCGCCTGTATATTGTTCTTTCAGTGTTCTTTCAGTGATTATTAAATTTATGAAATTACCATGCTTACTAGTGCCAGTCTTTTTAATATTTTTTTAAAGTACACAACAAACACCCAGTTTGTATGTAGAGGGCTCAGCCAGTGAGCCCTCTATATACTCCCTTAATACCAATAGGACTACAATTTAACGCTTAGATGGCTATGAGAAAATAAAGTTATTTTTCATTTTTGTTTTAATAATATAATAATAATAATCTTTATTTATATAGCGCTAACAAAGCGCTTTACAAATCATAGGGGACATAAACAAATATATTAAGACATTATAGAGTACAAACAGTCATATGGGACAATAGGAGTGAGGACCCTGCTCACAAGAGCTCACAGTCTATGAGGATGAGGGGGAGACACAAGAGCTTACAGTCTATGAGGATGAGGGGGTGACACAAGAGCTTACAGTCTATGAGGATGAGGGGGTGACACAAGAGTTTACAGTCTATGAGGATGAGGGGGTGACACAAGAGCTTACAGTCTATGAGGATGAGGGGGTGACACAAGAGCTTACAGTCTATGAGGATGAGGGGGTGACACAAGAGCTTACAGCCAATGAGGATGAATGGGGTGATACAAGAGCTTACAGTCTATGAGGATGAGGGGGTGACACAAGAGCTTACAGTCTATGAGGATGAGGGGGTGACACAAGAGCTTACAGTCTATGAGGATGAAGGGGGTGACACAAGAGCTTACAGTCTATGAGGATGAAATGTGTGACAGAGCTGGTATAATGGTTCAGCCATAGTTTTAAATTCCATTGAAGAATGTTTATCCTTCAAGGTGCTAGCAGAGGCGCAGCCGTATAATCTTTAGTTCTCTATGGTTGCTAGTACAGGCGGTCCCCTATTTAAGAACACCCGACTTACAGGAGACCCCTAGTTACAAACGGACCTCTGAATGTTGCTTATTTACTGTACTTTATCCTTAGGCTACAATAATCAGCTGTAACAGTTATCACAGGTGTCTGTAATGAAGCTTTATTGTTAGTCCTGGTTCTTATGACAATCCAACATTTTTAAAATCCAATTGTCACAGAGATGAAAAAATTCTGTCTGGGGTACAATTATAAAATATACAGTTCCGACTTACAAATACAAATTCAACTTAAGAACAAACCTACAGAACCTATCTTGTATGTAACCGGGGACTGCCTGTATTCTATAATTCTTTTCTAAGGACTCTTTGTTTTAACTGGTGGTAAACTGGGCCTGTAGTAGTGTCCTTTCCGTATGGATCGTATCATCTGTAATGACACCATTAGATGGCAGCAGCAGATTTCTTTCCCACAATGTGTAACCAGGCTAACTACTGTTTGTATTAGTATAACTACTTACGCTTTGTAGTGATAATGGTATAATCACTAGTGTAGAGAAGAATTATTATTTTTATTAATGATTTTATTTATAGAGCACCATTGATTCCATATCATATCCATAAGGCAAAATAATGGAACAATAGAAATACATGCTATCATTTTTATCAACTGAAAATAACCATAATTATCTATTACTCTGTGATATGAAGATCATAAATATATATCTCACAATTACATTATTAAATATAAGAAAGGCGGGACAGATACACCGTAGCTAAACCCCAACTGCACCAAGATGTGAGCTGCAAATGGAAATTAAGTCTAAATCATCTTTGCTGTATAAGGTGCAAAGGATTTATGTTTTTATGGTTTTCAATGTGCACTTATTTTTTCCTTGGGTCAGTACCATCACGGGGATACTAAATGTACATAGGTTTTATAGGGAAAAAAAATCTTAGTTTTACCATATTCTGACTGCAGTAACTTTTTTATACTTTGGTATACATTGCTACCATTTTGGGGACCGTACAACCTTTTGATCACTTTTCATAAAATTTGTATGTGTTTCGAAATAGTAAAAAAGTACTGAACCCAAAATGAACACCAAAAATGTGAGCTGGACATTAGTGGACATTGAATATAAAGTCTTCACATATATTGGCAACATCCCCCACCGGGGCCTAGCCTTTTCTTGGGGCCTGGAGGCAGCCGGGGCCCAGAATACTGGAGTGGCTGGCGGTTGCAGCCCTGGGCACGCTGTGATCACAGTGCTTGGTATGGGGAACGGAGGGCTGTCCTACAGCCAGGCAGGTCTCCAGCAGGTGGTGTGTGCAAGAAAGATGGAGGGAGAAGCCCCCCCCTTCCCCCTTGGGGAGATGGAAGGGGTAGAGACAGAGACACAGGTGACACATGCCGCTTAGTGCTCCATCTCATTCACTCCTCCAGAGCATTCAAATAATCTTTATTATATATAGTGAAATCCTGGGACTGCCCCTCACAATCTACATACACATGTGACTGATGACATAAGAGAACACATGATGCCATATATGTCCTTTACATAAAGCTGATGATAAAGCTACAATGTGCAGCTAATTATAAAGATAGTCTAGTGAGGGGGATGTGTCCTGCAGAGTCCAGCTACAGCTGTCATTCAAAGAGCTGTACAATGGCAGAGGTCATTTCAGAGACATGTGTTCAAATACACTCATTACGATTATTAATTAATTTGCATTCACATCCCCATACCACAAACCGTGACCAGAGCACGCCCTAAGCCGCAATCACCAGCCACTCCGGTATTTAAGGCCCGGGCTGCCTCCAGGCCCCAAGAAAAGTCTAGGTCCCGGTGGGGGATGTTGCAGAAGCTTTACAAAAGGGGGACATTACAAGTAAGGGCCACAATAAGGTGTTATTATAAGTCTGTGGGCAACAGGAAAGGGAGCCTTACACAGTGGGGGCCACAGGAAAAGGTGCATTATATAGTGTGATGACTAGAGGAAGGGGGTGTTATACAGTGTTTGGGGGGTGCTGAGGATATTGTGTAGTGATACTAAGGGATGAGGGTTATGTGAAGAGTAAGGGGTGTGTAGGAAACACAAATTGGGAAGGTATAGTTAAATACTATCTTGAGAAGAAGCAGCAATCAGATCTTCTGTAATGGGTACATCTTTATTGTATAGTTTAGTATAGTATACTTAAAATGCCTGTAGAGGGCGCTACTGAGCCTTCTCTCTCTATTTCCTTTCCACTGCTGATAGCATCATGTATAAACACAAACCAATGTAATCTAAAGTTCATGTGAACCTTCTCCTTGTCAGAGAGAAAAGAAGATCATGCGGAAACCGATTAACTCTTGGTGTGAGACCATGTGAGGGCGAGCCGCCCTTCTCATAGAGAATATGTGGAGATGTCTGTGCTGTGCAGAATGTGTGAGGCCGCATAGCATTCATTCTCTAACCCGTCATGTGAGCCTCATATGTAGGAGGGAAGGGATTGTTATGTCTGAACAGTGACATGAACACAGCACGAACATGGTCCCGTGGCTCCTTATTCTACTCTTGTTCATGTGTTGACACAAGTGTCACTTATCACTGATACATAATACAGTGACTGTTTACCTGCTTTCATACAGACCAGACAGGATTATATTTGCCCTATGAGTAAAGTCATTTTCTAAAGACATAACCAGGAACTGCAGAGGAAAAGTTTTAGAAAGTTTCGTAAGTTATCCAGAGGAAGTAATGAACTGGACCACAATTGTTCCCTATAAAACCACTTTTCCATGCTATTGTTTAGGAATTAAGGTCTTGGTATTTTGTCGGTAGCGCACATTGCTTGTCTAGTAGGTAGATCTGTAGATAACATATACAGACATCAAGGTTAGGAAAGGCTAAGGTTGCAACAATGGACAGTTTCAAGTGTTAAGTAGGAGCGTAACTTGAGGGGTACGGAGGGTGCAGTTGTACCTTGGCCTGAGGAGTCTTGGGGGGCCCATAATGTAAGAATATAATATAAATAATTTTTTCATATTCCACAGTGCTTTACAGATTATGGGACACATATACAAACAAAATAAGATATTACAATCTCTTCCTGATATACTATAAATGACATATGGTAGTTTGGGCATTTGGAGCATATTTTTAAGTTCAGCAAGTGTTCGTTCTACCTCTGGTGTGGTCTGGTGACCTCTGGGGACTATGTTATGATAAAAGCAATAATGACATTGAAACTAAATCTACCATCAAAATACATCATGATAAACCTGGGACACTTACCAATAGGTCCAGGCACTGTGGCTGTGGTAATCATCATATTTCTTATCCATGGCCTCCTTCCTTCAACTTCAACTTCTAAATTATGCTAATGAGTCAGAAGGGCTCTAGGGGGCATTACCAGAGCCCCTTTGTGCTGTAGTTTCACAGTGTGCAGGTATCACTTCCCCTCTCCCACTGTGTGCCAGGGGTACGAAGGGTAGGTGAGCGTTGGCGATCGCCTAGGGCGCTACCCTCCCATCCCGACCCCCGTAACGACCAGCCATATGTGTATCTTTAAGATACACATATTGCTGGTTGCTGTGCACAGCCGGCACACTCTAGGACCTATGCGTGGCTGCCGCTGACATTATTCGACAGGAGCTACCAGATTAATGAAGGGGAAGAATATGGTAGTGTATATTATAGTATATTGATGGGTCACAGTGTATTATCTGTATATGCAGGGGGCACTTAGCTTTTATCTAGAGGACATTATATTGACTGTGATTTTTTTAGGGGCAAAGTGTGGAGATGTTCTCCAGAGGCCACAATCACCGAGGGAAGCTTTCTCAGTGGCATGAAGCTCAAAGATCTGGCGGGGAATGCTGGGAGCAGCCGGCCCTTATGGAAACCCGGGAAGTGGCCAGCGCCAATCAGTTGCACGCTGGCCCTCTAAATTTGCGAGTGCCGTAGGGAGCGGGGACACGCACTGGCCAGCCTGGAATGGAGCAGGACTGTGGAGAGGTAAGTGAGCCCGGACCGTGGCGTCACCACGGAGAGTGGCATGGGTGTGCCTGTGATCCGAGTTTTGGTCTATATTAATAAGCACAGGATATTATTATGTGCTATCTATTCATTGATGGTAAATATTCATATGTGCGGCCCAGTCATTGGTATCCCAGGTGGTGGGATGTCCTGGAACTTTAACTCTTTCAGCATCCTTTTAGTAAATATATTGTGATAATGCAGAAAGCTGTCCACTCTCTGCATTATCACTATGCCTCTGCTGCTCCTGTGGGAGGGGGCTCTGTTGGGGGGGGGGGCACAATATTAGGGTGTTGGGGCACAATGAGAGTGGAAGCTGCTCCTGAGACAAGGTAAGTAAATGTGCCTCCATGTCTTAACTAGATATCACATATTAGTACATCCATTGTCTAAGTAATATTTGTTGTGTTAAGGCAGATTAACCAGAATATTAGAGATCGTTGCAGGAGAAACTGTGGAGCAATAGGCAGAAAAGTGTTAATATTGTCCTAGTATAAAGGTCAGTGGATGGACTCTGGATTGTTTTCTGCTCCTAGCAACAGCAAACTGAGTAAACGTGTGGGTGTTACTGTCACTATCAGCACCCATGGGTGACAGACCATACGGGGATACATGATTATGTAATTAATAATAATAATCTCCTACACCTGCTCCTAGATTATGGAAAATTATAAACGTACCCAGCTTCCCCCATAACTACATGACCTTATGACTAATATGATGGAACAGATGCTTCTCTCTTCTTTGTGCCCAATGAATTAAACATGTGAGACGCATTCATCCGACCTGTCTAATATGTATTGTTACAAAGTGCACTTGTCAGATTAAAACACTCATTACTTGTTTTAGGGATAAGTCTGGTAACATGTCGTCTATTGAATGTTTTGACTGCACTCATTTTATACTTTGCCCTAAGGGCTAAGGAATCCTTACTACTTTGTGACCCCATAGGCTGCTATGTGACTCGGGAAGCTGATATATAGCTCTCATCAGAACATAGCTCCCAACCGTCCCGATTTTGACGGGACTTTCCCGTTTTTCGTACCTCTGCCCCGCGTCACGGGCAGCTATGAGATTGTCACGGATTCTGTGTCCGCATAGTAAATACTTTGAAAGTCTGAACTCACAGTACAGAATGGCTTCTACAGACATCGGGAGGGAATCCTTTTCAGAGAAGTGTCGGGCTTAGCGGAGAGAGCAGGGACCACGTCATCAGCTTCAGATCAGTATCTGTCCATATATGGTCACTGCATCTCCTAGGGTTCCAGTGATACAGAGCTGAGGATTTCTGGTAACTAAGACATGTTATCTGCCATTTACACTGTGACACAGACTAATGCACTGATATATAGAGAGGGATCTTCTCAGAGATTATTATTGTAATTATTGAGACTATTATTATTATTATCATACATTTTATTATTTTTATTATTATGGAGATGATTATTAATAATGGTAAAAATAATAATAATAATCATCTCAATAATAATAATAATAATAATAAGTCTCAATAATTACAATAATCTGAGAAGATCCCTCCCTATATACCAAGGCAGTATATAGTCATAGTTCTTAGTTACCAAAATTCTCCACCTTGGGTTCTAATCCCAATGAGGATAATTTTTTTTTTTTATTGAGATGATTTTTATTATTTTAATATGGCTAAAATTTGGGGCGTGGCCAGGGAGTGATTGGGGGTGTGGCTTAGGGGGATCGCCGCGGCACGCCAGGCGTGCCGCCATTTTGTCTCTCTTTCCTTTTCACAAATGTTGGGAGGTATGTCAGAATTCTTAAATGACAATTATACATTTTTATTAATTGGTAGGTAGTGACTTGTTCTTATGATGTTTCCCAAACAGTTATAAGATGGGTAGATGGACGTGCACAACTAAGGCAAGACGTACAACGCAATTCTGGATGGTCAGATCTCTTTCACTCGTGGTTTACTCTCTTTTTGAGCAGGAAACTCTCAGTCCTACCTTTTTTGGGTAAGTTTTTCACATTTTTCTGTAAGCATGGCCCACACCAATATCTCCACCTGGCCTGTGCCCCTGTCTCTATTCCACCCTGTGGAAACTTTACCCCTGCGACCCATCCCAGTGATACAAAGCAGCAAAGGTACACTTGCCCACCAGGCATCAAAACCATACAAGAGCCAGAAGCCCAGCATGCACTGCTCATCTGCTCATCCACTCATCCACTTTGCTTTCTGAGAACTGTATTTGTAAGTCAAACAGTAGATAAGGTAATAAGCCAGAGGCTCCCACATCACTGAACATGTAAAAGCAGCATTGTCTAGGGTGAATATTTCCAGATCTGTCTTTGTTGTTTCCCAGAAAACTAGAAACAAAAATTCTGCCTTTATCTTCAAGCAAAGAAACTGCTTGAGTCCATATAAAAAAGAATACAGAGGCACCAGCCAGCACAGCCTGGTCCCTGGTGCTCCGCCCGAGGCTTATTTGCATAAAGATAAAAGCTGAATCTTTCATTATGATCACAGATTGCTAAGAAATAGAAAAATTATGCCTGGAAAATTTATAAATTCTCCAACACAATGCTGTTATTATTTCTGCGTTCATTTAAAGCGCAACTGTAACTTCTTTTTTCCTTCACAAATCAATATCTCTTGGGATGTAGAACAACTTTGCCTATTATCTATGTTACCTATATCCAGCAGTTTCTTTGCTATCCTCCTCTGTTTAGCCTGGCTCTTTCACTAGGTCCTCTCCTTGCTATTCTTGTTACCCTTATGAACCATACATTTGTAAATAAGAGGGGAGGGGCCGCTTCTCCTTGCTCTCAGAGGAGGAAGGAATTTGTGTAGCAGAGCTGAATGTGTTTAGAGCTATGGGTACAAGATCTCCCCTGTTCCCCATCAATCCCTCCATTCCTGTCCATGATTTTACAGAACAGTTTTTTATTACTTATAACATGCTCCATGCTCCTCCATGTAATGAAAGCTGCCAGGCTAGTCACCATATACATCCTGTATGTACACTATGCATTGTTCAATTGATTTATTTGTAGGAATCTCACTGGATCTGCTGATAAATTACTGAATAAAAGAACATGTGGTATCATAAGAACTGTGGGCAGAGTGAATTGAACTCCGGCCACTTTACCACAGAGGCAAAGAATTTTGGTGAAAACTTTAGAAAGGTATTCACATATGCCAATTCGGTAAAATTATTATGACTTTGAAATTACGCTTTGAGAATTTGAAAACCACCTGTGAAAATGTACCAAATGAAGGACACCAATCACCCCTGTAATCCTTTCTTCCTTTATCTTCCAATGGCACCGATTTGGAGAAAATAATCTTTTAAAACTATGCAAATGAGCCTAAGGAGCTCCTGTCTACTCTTCGCAGAAGACCGTTCTGGTTCTGCTAACTATGCACATCTCTGTTCAGCATTAATGCCCACCTCCTCCTTCCCCTCCCCAGCCTGAGGAGGTGTGCAAATTAGCAGAAGACAGAGCCAGAAGGGGCTTCTATAATGTAGACTGGAGCCCGTGGGGCTCATTTGTATAATTTTAAAAGATGAGCTCTCCAACCGCCCCCCCCCCCCCCCCCACACACACACAAAACTAGGCCATTAAGAGATAAAGGAAGAACAGATCATGTTTCAGAGAGCACAGGCTAGCATGTAAGTGTGCTTGGTGTACAATACCGCATCCATGTGGTAGACTTCCTTTAAGTGAAAGTCTAGTTTGATCTATGGCACACGATGAAAAAATATCTGTACATCAGTATATGACCTATAGTGGTTGTGATGGCAACCCTGAACAATCAAAACACATTCATATGTGTGAAAGAAGCTGAAGAAAAGGAATATTGTTTGCCGTGGTTGATGTAAGTCAACTTTATAACCCAAACACTAGATCATCGTCATGTGAAGTTAATCCAGGCCACAGCAGAGCCATGTGTCTGAGGACATTGTGAGCCGATGAGGTCTGAACAAGCCAGTCCATTATCTAATGCGGTCATAGCCTGCAAGCATCTGAATGGAAGCACAAGCAGTCACATCAGACCAGCAGACAATGTTTGTGTAGATAATTAAACATCCCGAATCTGCTGGTTACTGTCCCTGATGATAACGTTTTACATCTACATCTGCTTTTTAACATGGAAGTAAATAAAGCTGAGAACTCTAAGCAAATACCTTTGTTAGCTGGATATCAGCAGATTAGGAGATTGTTTAGAACAGGGGTCTCAAACTCAATTTACCTGGGGGCCGTTGGAGGTAGATTCTGGGTAAGGCTGGGCCGCATCAAGTTTTCCATACAAAATGCGCTTACAAAATATCATTATTCAGATTCAAATGTCACGGCGTCTCCCAGTGCAAGGAAAGCCCCATGCTGGGAGACGTGTTTTCTCTATGAACGCGTCCTGTGTACCGAGGGGTCCCAAGCTCCTACCGCACTGAGCCCAGTCAGGGACACTCCATTCCATAAAAACTCCTGTACAAAAATAATTTTTTTTATTTGCCGGCAGCCATCGCTGTGAAAGCACCCGCGATCGGTGCTAGCACTGATCGCGGGTGTTACCGGTAAGCAGTGGCGTAACTAGAGTCCTCTGGGCCCCAGGGCAAAATTCCCAACAGGGCCCCCCCCCCAGTATGCATAAAAACATTGAACACCATCCACCAGTAGCAGTAATCAATGTCCCCCCCCACCACCAGAAGCCATAATCAATGTCCCGCCTCACCAGAAGCCATAATTAAAGTCCCCCCTCACCAGTAGCCATAATTAAAGTCCCCCCTCACCAGTAGCCATAATTAAAGTCCCCCCTCACCAGTAGCCATAATCAATGTCCCCCCCACCAGTAGCCATAATTAAAGTCCCCCCCAGCAGTAGCTATAATTAATGTCCCCCCCTCCAGCAGTAGCCATAATTAATGTCCCCCCCACCAGTAGCCATAATTAATGTCCCCCCCACCAGTAGCCATAATTAATGTCCCCCCCAGCAGTAGCCATAATTAATGTCCCCCCCAGCAGTAGCTATAATTAATGTCCCCCCTCCAGTAGCCATAATTAATGTCCCCCCCAGCAGTAGCCATAATTAATGTCCCCCCCAGCAGTAGCTATAATTAATGTCCCCCCTCCAGTAGCCATAATTAATGTCCCCCCCCAGCAGTAGCCATGATTAATGCCCCCCCCCCTCCAGTAGCCATAATTAATATCCCCCCAGCAGTAGCCGTGATTAATGTCCCCCATAGGTAATATCCCCCCAAATTTCCTAACTTTCACCTATGCCCCCCCAAATAGAAACAGGGCCCCATATACTTAAGCAAGATAAAAAATAAAACTCTTACCTAGTTATCCCGCTCCTCTTCGCGCTCTCTCTTCTGCAGATCGGCGCAGGCGACGGCTGATGACGCGTCTGCCAGGTCAGGTGCCGGGTCATGGACCTCAGCAGACCCGGCGCAGGCAGACGTGTCGGCGTCTATGGATGCGATGGGTGGGAACGGCCGCTGAGGTGGGTGGGACGGTGGGCGGATCGGGGGCCCGTTCTTATTTTGAATTGGGACAGCTCCGGGCCCTCCCTGATCCAGCGCACGGACCAGATACAGAACAGTCCGTGCGCTGTAACGGGAAGGCCCGCGGCTGTCACAATTTAAAACATCTGCCCGCTGGGCTGCGCCGAGTTATCAGCGCAGCGCAGGGGTCAGGTGCGGGCCTCTGACTGACCATGGGCCCGGTCTCAGTCGCGACCCCTGCGACCGCGATCGGTACGCCACTGCCGGTAAGCCTTTGCTGCAATATGCAGCAAAGACTTACCGGCTGAGCCCTCTCCATGCAGCGCGACCAGGTGGGGGCCACAAAATATTGTCCCGCGGGCCGCGAGTTTGAGACCCCTGGTTTAGAACAATCACTGACCTGATATGTCTCCAACACAACACAATACAATGTATTTTCCATGGGACGTACTCTTAGTCTTCTATGCAGGAAGAAGGATTTACTATTCATTCTCATTAGTAGTCCAGATAAATATTTAATATGATCTACAATAGTCATCTGTATTAGACCATGAAGCAGGGCCGGCGCCAGCACTGGGCATAACCGGGCTAATGCCGGGTTCTGGGGTGAGGGGAGCTGTATACAAAATAATCATGAGGGGGCTGTATTCAAAATAACCATGAGGGGGCCATTTCATATGACAGTGATGGCGAACCTTTTAGAGACTGAGTGCCCAAACTACAACCTAAAGCCACATATTTTTCACAAAGTGCCAAATGCCAATTTAAAGTAACTTATTGCTCCCTGCTGTGTCACAGATTCGAACGTATTGGAGCCCTGATGACACCAATACAGTATGATGGAGAAATTCGGATTATTATTGTAGCTTCCCCCTAAGGTCCCCTTAGGATGAATCGCAGGCCCTGAGAAGGGGCTTCAATGATAATCCAGCTCTACCCAAACCTCCTTGCTCCTCCCTTACTCTTCAAGTCACTTTAAAATAGTGCTGAACATGGCACGTTCTGGGCTGCCTGTGACTGCAGGAGGAGGAGCCCTGAATGGTGACCTTTGTGCTGGTTAATGGACGGGGTGCCCACAGAGAGGGCTCCGAGTGCCACCTCTGGCACCCGTGCCATAGGTTCGCCACCACTGTCATATGATATATTAGGGAATATTTTTGGGAAGAGGAGACCGTTTTAGTTTCTGAATTTTTAATGCCGCCATGTGAGTTCACTGCAAACCTGGAGCCAACCGTGCTATGAAGAGTTAAGTAATAGTAATGCACACACTGCTGATATACACAATCTCTATTGGTACAAAGGGTTGGGCTATTGTATGGGCACGTAAAGCCTAAATTCAAAGATCACCATATACACAGACACAACACATTCAAGACACACCTCTGCTTTTACTAGATATGCTGATGGAAAGAGTCATGGGGGACACACATATGATGACACATTAGGATACAAACAAAGTAAAGCAATGGCTGGAGTGGCAAGTGGAGGAAGACATAGGAAGAGCAACTGGAGACGAGGAAATCCACTGAACTCGACAAATAGGAATCCTAGCTAACACATGACTGATAAACTATGCAATTATTTTGTATTCCTCAACCTGGGTAACAGCAATAAAGGAAATTTTTTCTTAGAATTGTAAGAATTCTAAGAGTCCTTTAGGTGTCACCCAAGTGAGGTATTTGGGAAGAATATATTAACCCTTACAGGCAGGGCCGGCTCCAGGTTTCAGTGGGCCCCTGGGCGACAGCGCCTCACTGGGCCCCTTAGCAATGAACTCATGTGGTGGCATTAAAAACGCAAAACCTTAAGATACCAATATTAATATACAGCCCCCCATGCTCCGTTAATATACAGTCCCCCAGGCTCCATTAAGTAATATACACCCCCCAGCCAGAATACAGTAATTATTATACCCCCCAGGCTCCATTAATATACACCCCCCACCCCAGGCTCCATTAATTAATATACCCCCCACCCCAGGCTCCATTAATTAATATACCCCCCCATTAATTAATATACCCCCCCAGACAGGCTCCATTAATTAATATACCCCCCAGACAGGCTCCATTAATTAATATACCCCCCCAGACAGGCTCCATTAATTAATATACCCCCCCCCCCCAGACAGGCTCCATTAATTAATATATCCCCCCCCAGACAGGCTCCATTAATTAATATACCCCCCCCCCCAGACAGGCTCCATTAATTAATACACCCCCCAGACAGGCTCCATTAATTAATACACCCCCCCCCCAGACAGGCTCCATTAATTTATATACCCCCCAGACAGGCTCCATTAATTTATATACCCCCCCAGACAGGCTCCATTCATTTATATACCCCCCCCAGACAGGCTCCATTCATTTATATACCCCCCAGACAGGCTCCATTAATTTATATACCCCCCAGACAGGCTCCATTAATTAATATACCCCCACAGACAGGCTCCATTCATTTATATACCCCCACAGACAGGCTCCATTAAATAATATACCCCCCCCCCCCCCCCAGACAGGCTCCATTAATTAATTAATTAAATATACATTATTAGTGGCCAGAAAAAAAAAAAAAAAACGCTAACTTACCTGAAGGGTTGCACACATCTTCTAAGTGACAGCAGCGTCTACTGTGCAGCAGCAGGGACGCTGGCCGCGTGACGTCATCACATCAGCAACGTCCTGCACAGTATTAGACGCTCCCCGGCAGAAGTACATCGGCCGCGTCGATGTTACTTTGTTATGTGCGCGTCCGCTTGTGGTGCCGCCCCCTGTCAGCTGCGCCAGCACTGTGAGTGCGGCGCTTCTCTCAATTACATTGGCGACAAGCATGCCGATGTAATTGAGTTTTTTATGTTGCCAGTATGTGCCGTGGGCCCCTCTGGGACCTCTGGGGCCCCGGCACTTGCCCGGGTAAGCCGGGTGCTGGCGCCGGCCATGCTTACAGGACTCAGCCCTTTTTGTTTTTGCGTCTCTGTTTTTTACTCCCCACATTCAAAAAGCGATAACTAGAGATGAGCGAACATACTCGTCCGAGCTTGATGCTCGATCGAGCATTAGCGTACTCGTAACTGCTCGTTGCTCGGACGAATACTTCGCCCGCTCGAGAAAATGGCAGCTCCCGCCGTTTTGCTTTTTGGCGGCCAGAAACAGAGCCAATCACAAGCCAGGAGACTCTGCACTCCACCCAGCATGACGTGGTACCCTTACACGTCGATAGCAGTGGTTGGCTGGCCAGATCAGGTGACCCTGGGATAGACTAGCCGCTGCCCGCGCTGCTCGGATCATTCTGTGTCTGGATGCCGCTAGGGAGAGAGCTGCTGCTGGTTAGGGAAAGCGATAGGGTGTTCTATTAGACTAGTGTTAGGCAGGAGTGATTCAACAAGAACCCAACAGCCCTTCTTAGGGCTACAATAACGTTATACTTTTTTTTTATTTGCTTGTGGCTGGGCTTGCTGGCACTAGTAGTGCAGCTAGTACCATATTGTGAGGAATTTGCAGGGGGACTTGCTACCGTTGTGTTTAGCTCTTAGTGACACACATATCCACCTCAAACACCAAAGTGGGAAAATTTATTAGGGGTTTGATTTCAATTAGGCACAGTCTGCCAGTTTCTTTTTATTTTACGTTTATTTTTTTAATAACTCAGTGTCATCTCATCTGGCATAGTAGTGTGCTTTCATACTTGGCTAGAAAATAGCCATAGGAGAATCCAAACGGCTTACTTACGCCTACAGTAGCGTTATATATATTTGATTTCTGGTTGATCTGCTGGTGGCTGTACTTGCTGCAGTGCATCTACTAGCAAATTGTGAGCAATTTGGAGTGAGACTTGCGACCGCTGTGTTTTGCGCTTAGTGACGCACATATCCATCGCAAAGACCGAAGTGGGAAAATTTATTAGGGCCCGGGGTTGTATTTCAATTAGGCACAGTCTGCCATTTCCTTTTTTATTTTACGTTTATTTTTTTCATAACTCAGTGTCATCTCATCTGGCATAGTAGTGTGCTTTCATACTTGGCTAGAAAATAGCCATAGGAGAATCCAAACGGCTTACTTACGCCTACAGTAGCGTTATATATATTTGATTTCTGGTTGATCTGCTGGTGGCTGTACTTGCTGCAGTGCATCTACTAGCAAATTGTGAGCAATTTGGAGTGAGACTTGCGACCGCTGTGTTTTGCGCTTAGTGACGCACATATCCATCGCAAAGACCGAAGTGGGAAAATTTATTAGGGCCCGGGGTTGTATTTCAATTAGGCACAGTCTGCCATTTCCTTTTTTATTTTACGTTTATTTTTTTCATAACTCAGCGTCATCTCATCTGGCATAGTAGTGTGCTTTCATACTTGGCTAGAAAATAGCCATAGGAGAATCCAAACGGCTTACTTACGCCTACAGTAGCGTTATATATATTTGATTTCTGGTTGATCTGCTGGTGGCTGTACTTGCTGCAGTGCATCTACTAGCAAATTGTGAGCAATTTGGAGTGAGACTTGCGACCGCTGTGTTTTGCGCTTAGTGACGCACATATCCATCGCAAAGACCGAAGTGGGAAAATTTATTAGGGCCCGGGGTTGTATTTCAATTAGGCACAGTCTGCCATTTCCTTTTTTATTTTACGTTTATTTTTTTCATAACTCAGCGTCATCTCATCTGGCATAGCAGTGTGCTTTCATACTTGGCTAGAAAATAGCCATAGCAATAGGATAGCATCGTTTGGTTTTAAAAACTAAAAAACACACAAAAAAAAACAAAAAAAACAAAAAAAAGTTAAAAAAAAAATTCAAGTTATAACTCTCATTTTCAAAATGTTTAACCCGAGGGTTAGGGGTAGAGGACGAGGGCGGGGACGTGGGCGTCCAACTACTGCAGGGGTCAGAGGCCGTGGTCCTGGGCGGGTTGAGACACCACCTGCTTATGAGGGAGCAGGGGAACGCCGCAGAGCTACACTCCCTAGGTTCATGTCTGAAGTTACTGGGACTCGTGGTAGAGCACTGTTGAGGCCAGAACAGTGCGAACAGGTGATGTCGTGGATTGCCGACAATGCTTCGAGCAATTTGTCCACCAGTCAGTCTTCCACGCAGTCCACCCGTGTCACCGAAATCGGCACTCCTCCAGCTCCTGCACCTCAGCCTCCTCCCCCCCAGTCTGCCCCCTCCCAGGAAAATTTGGCATTTGAACCGGCATACTCTGAGGAACTGTTTTCTGGACCCTTCCCACAGTCACAAACCACTTGTCCGGTTGCTGCTGAGCAATTTTCCAATGCCCAGGTTTTCCACCAGTCGCAGTCTGTGGGTGATGATGACCTTCTTGACGTAGTGGAAGGTGTGTTTAAAGAGGTGTCCGACGATGAGGAGACACGGTTGTCAGACAGTGGGGAAGTTGTTGTCAGGGCAGGAAGTCCGAGGCGGGAGCAGACTGAGGGATCGGAGGATGATGAGGTGACAGACCCAAGCTGGGTTGATAGGCCGGGTGAACACAGTGCTTCTGAGACGGAGGAGAGTCCTCGACCAGAACAGGTTGGAAGAGGCAGTGGTGGGGCCAGACGGAGAGGCAGGGCCAGAGCAGGTGCATCAGCGCCAAATGTGTCACGTAGTGAAGCTCCCGTGGCGAGGGCTTCCGCGGTGAGGGCTAGATTTTCAGAAGTCTGGAGGTTCTTTAAGGAAACACCGGATGACCGACGGACTGTGGTGTGCAACCTTTGCCAAACCAGGATCAGCAGGGGTTCCACCACTACTAGCTTAACTACCACCAGTATGCGCAGGCATATGAATGCTAAACACCCCACTCAGTGGCACCAAGCCCGTTCACCTCCGGCCGTGCACACCACTGCTCCTTCCCCTGTTTCAGCTGATAGTCAGCCCCCTGCCCAGGACCCTGGCACAAAAACCCCATCGTCGCCTCCACGATCCTCCACAGCATCCACCAGTGTTCAGCTCTCCATACCCCAGACGCTGGAGCGGAAACGCAAATATAGTGCAACCCACCCGCACGCCCAAGCCCTTAATGTCCACATCTCCAGATTGCTCAGCCTGGAGATGCTGCCCTATAGGCTAGTAGAGACCGAGGCCTTTCGCAACCTCATGGCGGCGGCCGCCCCTCGGTATTCGGTCCCCAGCCGCCACTACTTTTCCCGATGTGCCGTCCCAGCCCTGCACCAGCACGTGTCAGACAACATCATCCGTGCCCTGACCAACGCCGTTTCTGACAAGGTCCACCTGACCACGGACACGTGGACGAGTGCTGCCGGGCAGGGCCACTATATATCGCTGACGGCACATTGGGTTAACTTGGTGGAGGCTGGGACCGAGTCTGACCCTGCGGCTGGTCATATACTGCCGACGCCAAGGATTGCGGGGCCTACCTCGGTCCAGGTGTTTCAGGCCTACTAGGCCTCCTCCTCCTCCCACCCCTCCTCCACCTCCTCCTCCGAACTACCATCCGTGGGCATGGCGCCATCAGTCGGTAGCTCTAGGCACAGCAGCAGTGCCGTCGGTAAGCGACAGCAGGCGGTGCTCAAACTGCTGAGCCTAGGCGATAAAAGGCACACCGCCCAAGAACTATTACAGGGCATCACGGCGCAGACTGATCTGTGGCTGGCACCGCTGAACCTGAAGCCAGGCATGGTTGTGTGTGACAACGGCCGTCTCAGGGCAGCGCAGCGCAGCCTCCAACTGCCCGCTCACCGACTGTTGTGCGACGTGCCCACGAGGTGGAATTCAACACTGACCATGTTATCCAGAGTTTACCAGCAGCGCCGAGCGATTGTAGACTGCCAGATGTCAACTTCCACCAGAACTGGTAGTCAGGTCAGTCAGCTTCCTCAAGTCTACAATGAGGAGTGGACGTGGATGTCTGATATCTGTCAGGTGCTGAGTAACTTTGAGGAGTCAACACAGATGGTCAGTGGCGATGCCGCCATCATCAGCCTCACCATCCCGCTGCTTGGCCTGTTGAAAAACTCTCTGATCAGCATGAAGTCGGAAGCTTTGCGCTTGTCACAAGAGACGGGGGAAGAAGATTCCCTTGTTGATAGCCAAAGCACCCTTAGGTCTGTTTCTCAGCGCATATCGGAGGAGGTGGAGGTGGAGGAGGATGAGGAGGAAGAGGAGGAGAATGTTGGCGAGACACAAGAGGGGACCATTGTTGAGTCCTTCACTGTTCAGCGTGTATGGGCAGAAGAAGAGGAGTTGGAGGAGTTGGAGGAAATGGACAGTCAGGCCAGTGAGGGGAGTGAATTCTTACGCGTTGGTACTCTGGCGCATATGGCAGATTTCATGCTAGGCTGCCTATCCCGTGACCCTCGCGTTCAAAGAATTTATTCCAGCACCGATTACTGGGTGTTCACTCTCCTGGACCCACGGTACAAGCAAAATCTTTCCACTCTCATCCCTGGAGAGGAAAGGAGTGTGAGAATGCATGAATACCAGCAGGCCCTGGTGCACAAGCTGAAACAGTATTTCCCTTCTGACAGCACTAACAGCAGAGTGCGTAGTTCTGCGGGACAAGTAGCGAGGGAGAGTAGGCGAGCAGGCAGCTTGTCCAGCACTGGCAAGGGTACGCTTTACAAGGCTTTTGCCAGCTTTATGTCACCCCAGCAAGACACTGTCACCTGTCCCCAGTCTCGGCAGAGTAGGGCTGATCTTTACAGAAAGATGGTGAGGGAGTACGTGGCTGACCATACCATCGTCCTAAATGATCACACAGCTCCCTACAACTACTGGGTTTCAAAGCTGGACATGTGGCACGAACTGGCGCTGTACGCCTTGGAGGTTCTTGCCTGCCCTGCCGCTAGCGTCTTGTCCGAGCGGGTTTTCAGTGCAGCTGGTGGCATCATCACCGATAAGCGTACACACCTGTCGACTGACAGCGCTGACAGGCTGACGCTTATTAAGATGAATAAAGCCTGGATTTCTCATAATTTCCAATCTCCACCAGGTGAAGGAAGCTCAACCTGAATAATTTATCCACTCCTCCTCCTCCTCATTTTCCTCCTTCTCCTCCTCTTTTTAGAGTAAAGCAGAGGAAACTGGCTATTTTTTGACAGGGCCCACTGGCTCTAGCTATAGTACTTTATGCATTTAATTTTTCTGGAGGGCCACCGACCCGGTCCTCTGTTTTAAACAATTTTTGGGAGTGCCACATACAGGCACTCAATCTATTCAATTTTTCTGGAGGGCCACCTACCTGCTCCTCTGGTTTGAAAACTTTTTTGGACTGCCACATACAGGCACTCAATCTATTCCATTTTACTGGAGGGCCACCTACCTGCTCCTCTGGTTTGAAAAGTTTTTTGGACTGCCACATACAGGCACTCAATCTATTCAATTTTTCTGGAGGGCCACCTACCTGCTCCTCTGGTTTGAAAACTTTTTTGGACTGCCACATACAGGCACTCAATCTATTCAATTTTTCTGGAGGGCCACCTACCTGCTCCTCTGGTTTGAAAACTTTTTTGGACTGCCACATACAGGCACTCAATCTATTTCATTTTTCTGGAGGGCCACCTACCTGCTCCTCTGGTTTGAAAACTTTTTTGGACTGCCACATACAGGCACTCAATCTATTCAATTTTTCTGGAGGGCCACCTACCTGCTCCTCTGGTTTGAAAACTTTTTTGGACTGCCACATACAGGCACTCAATTTATTTCATTTTTCTGGAGGGCCACCTACCTGCTCCTCTGGTTTGAAAACTTTTTTGGACTGCCACATACAGGCACTATCCAAATTAAATTGTCTCCATAGCAGCCTCCACACGTTGTCTCCATTGCTACCTCCAAAAGTCGTCCATATAGCTGCCTCCATACATCGTCCCCTTATCAAACGAGGTGTGTCAGGCAGAAATTTGGGTTGTTTTCATGGATTCCACATCAAAGTTGTTAACTTTGTCGCCACCCTGCTGTGTTATCCACAAAATATACTGGCAAACTTTTATCATTTACCAATATTATTTCCGCCATATCCTAAACTTATAAGAACGCTACTACACTTGATCTTATACAAAAGGTTCTTAGAAGTGCTGTTTGGGGAGTAGCCTAGAGACAGGGGCTTGGATTGGCGAAAGCTCGCCTGGCAGCGGAGCGCCAGCTCCATGCGCATCATGCGCTTCTTGCGCATCTGTTTACATTCCCCTCACCCGCCATATCCCAAACTTATAAGAACGCTACTACACTTAACTTGGTGCAGGCTGGGACCGAGTCTGACACGGGGGCTAGTCATATACTGCCGACGCAGAGAATTGCGGGGCCTACCTCGGTCCAGGTCTCAAAGGCCTAGTATACCTCCTCCTCCTCCGAATTACCATCCGTGGCCATGGCGCCATCAGTCGGTAGCTCTAGGCACAGCAGCAGTGCCGTCGCTAAGCGACAGCAGGCGGTGCTCAAACTGCTAAGCCTAGGCGATAAAAGGCACACCGCCCAAGAGCTATTACAGGGCATTCCACATCAAACTTGTTAACTTTGTCGCCACCCTGCTGTGTAATCCACAAAATATACTGGCAAACTTTTATCATTTACCGATATTATTTCAGCGCTTCTTGCGCATCTGTTTACATTCCCCTCACCCGCCATATCCCAAACTTATAAGAACGCTACTACACTTGATCTTATACAAAAGGTTCTTAGAAGTGCTGTTTGGGGAGTAGCCTAGAGACAGGGGCTTGGATTGGCGAAAGCTCACCTGGCAGCGGAGCGCCAGCTCCATGCGCATCATGCGCTTCTTGCACATCTGTTTACATTCCCCTCACCCGCCATATCCCAAACTTATAAGAACGCTACTACACTTGATCTTATACAAAAGGTTCTTAGAAGTGCTGTTTGGGGAGTAGCCTAGAGACAGGGGCTTGGATTGGCGAAAGCTCGCCTGGCAGCGGAGCGCCAGCTCCATGCCAAGATCCAACTAACATAGTTTTAACTGCAGCACCTTTAATCTACTACTAGTTCACTGCCTCCATACATGGTCCCCTTATCAAACGAGCTGTGTCAGGCAGAATTTTGGGTTGTTTTCATGGCTTCCATGTTAACTTTGTCGCCACCCTGCTGTGTAATCCACAAAATATACTGGCAAACTTTTATCATGTACCGATATTATTTGAGCGCTTCTTGCTCACCTCCTTTGGTTCCTCTCTGCCACCCATTGGTTTGAAGCCTGAGTCCATTTAGGGTATGTCGCCATGCCACTCTCTAGCCTGCCGCTGCCTCTGCATGCCGTCCCCTATAGTGTCAGGGTCAATTATTGGATGTTTTAGATGCTATCTAGCTTCATTCTGTCACTCTGTCATGGCCATGCTGTTGCCCATAATTTTGGCATAATGGTGCGATTAAGCAGCCTCAGAGGCATCCATGCATGCTGCCCCTGCTGTTTCCTGTCCATTTCCGTGGTGTTTCCATCCTTTTCTGAGGTTCCCAGGTGTTTGGCCAAGCTTCCCTGTGCAGAGCCTTGGTCCCCTTGAAAAATGCTCGAGTCTCCCATTGACTTCAATGGGGCTCGTTATTCGAGACGAGCACTCGAGCATCGGGAAAAGTTCGTCTCGAATAACGAGTACCCGAGCATTTTAGTGCTCGCTCATCTCTAGCGATAATTTTTTAATTTTATTTGTTATCTTCGGGGCAAGTTGTACTTTTTAGTTGCAACATTCCATGCAATGTACTGAAAAGCTGGAAAAAAATTCCAAGTGCCGTGAAATTGACAACAGAACATATTTGCTGCATATTCTTATGGGCTCTGTTTTTTTACGGCTTTCATTCTGTGCTCCAAATGACACTTCCTCTTTATTCTTTGGGTCAGTATGATACCAAATTTATATAGGTTTTATTTGGTTTTAGTAGATTTAAAAAAAAACCTTAATATTTTGTACAAATTTTTTTTTGTCCAAATTCTGAGACCAGTAACTTTTTCACATTCCAAGATGGTGGTGCCCATAGACAGAAATGTTATGTGCTGTGGTCGGGTTCGACTGCAACACGTTAAAAGTTGATTGCTACGATTAGTGCCAGCACCAACTCTGGCAGTAACAGGCAGGTGTCAGCTGTATTATACAGCTGACACCTGATGTGAACAGAGAGAGCTCAGCCTGTGAGTATGTCCTGGTCCGTGAAGGTTTTTTTTTAAGGACACCCAAAAGAATTTTCATATTCAACAATATATTTAAGAGCAGCTACCGAGATAATGGCAAACGTGCAACAGAGGAGAAATGCAGACAATCCTCTGTTTGTGTAAGCTGGTACAGAGATCGCACTGGTTTCGGACGCGATCTTGCGTACTGTCAGCCATTTTAGATACAGCAGACATGTTCGCTGACCACTTTCAAGCTAATGTCATGATTCAGCCATTTTTGTATAACCTGCCTGTAAAAGTTTTTCCTTGGCGCATGTGAGAGATGATTGACCTTCAGTATGTTCTCCTTCTTATCATAAATGTTTGAGTTCTGGAGACATTCTCTGTACATTCTGTAGATAAACATGTCTAAGGAACAAGGCCAGTTAATTTTTTCGCAGAATGTGCTGGTAAATTCATTATGGCCAATAGCATTGCAGTATTCTATTCACGCCTCTTTGATGATTTATATATATTATGCAGCTAAGAGAATAAACTGGGAGAAGATCTTTACATACTGACTGATGTGTGTCTTGGGTTTGTTCTCTCCTCCTTGGTACCGGGAGACATGAAATATTATATATTATATATTTGAAAGTCACCTGTACAACTGAAGTGAGGGCGGTTAATCTCTAACAAAGCTGAATAAATAAATATATATATATTTCAAAGCCAAAAGCCAGTGTAGACCATAATGGGTGATGAAATATCATTGAGAGGTGGTACTCCTCCTCTTTTTTTCCACTCCACTCCTGGACATTGAAAACTGCATCTGAAAACTGAACTTGTGAACGCACACGCTAAAGACAGACAGAAGTTCATTGACATACTTGTTATATGAAGGGGGGATTTAGTTCTCCACCCACCAACGATGGACCGCTCGGGGACACAATGCCGATGCCTGAGCATTGCTGTATAGAAGAGGACCTGCCGAGGGGCCTTGGAAGGTGGGTTCACTGTTTGTTTGTTTTTTCGAGTATAAGCGGAGGTGACGTTTTTCAGCACATTTATATATCGTATATACGGTAAATTAAATGTGAATGCCAAGATAAGAACGCCCCTTTAACTCTCTGGGAGGTATACCTTCAAAGACCAGTAGTGTTGGCAACGACAATTTTCAGAGAATTCCCTAAAATTTTTACAAAGACACAAAGGACCATAAAACCCATAAAGCCTATCCAAATAACATGCTAGTTATGGATTTATGGTCCATCTCAGCCCAAGGTCAAATACATATATGGGATCAGGGCACCAGGGTGAACATGTACCTGGGTCTCAGCTTTCTCTAGAAGCCCTGGAAACTGAAATATACAGAACTCTCAGTGGGAGCATAGGAAATGGATTATGTCTGTTCTCAACAGAATCAAGAGATTCAGCCGGATGAGTCCAGAACCCTGATCCTATGACTTTCTATTGAGAATAGAGAACTCATCCAAGCTTCTGGATCTGATCAAAGATGGGATTTTCTACAGTTTCAAGAACAACATCATAAAGAGCAGGACTAACTTAGTATAGACTAACCTCTTTCCCCATTAGTCCAGCACAAGGTAACTTACTCATGAATTGCTTATACTTGTAGTGCTCCACTTGTACTTGTACATTGTTAGCTGAATATATCTGTATTGTATATGTGGTTTTGTCTAGTGTGCCCTTAAGGCAATTAAATATAAAATTTAACCTGCATTCTTTTTTTTATTTCCATGCACTAAACATGCACCTGCAAGTATATATCTGAGACATCACCTGTCTCAGTTATATACTTGCTAACGGAGCGGGCTTATATCAAACAAGAAGTTGGTGGCAGCCTACTGTAGTGATAAGTCTCTGTTTCATGGAGGCTAGTGAAAGGGGATTTTCAGCTTTTCAGGGTTGTGAGCTAGTGTTGTGTCGTACCATATATGGTGTGGACAACTTTATCTCTGTTCCTGTGCCCTGGGGAATTTTTTCAGGGATTGTCTACAAAAAACAATAATTAATTGACCTTGAGTACCCTTCAGGGCTACGTGAAGTCACAGAGGGCTTGTTTCTAATGCCAATTTTCAGTTGTCCATAAAATAACTTGCGTACCTGTAAAATATTTATTTATTATTGGTATGACCCACTTAAGTCCACCAGTTTGTTAGTGAATGGTATTTGGTATTCATGTCAATCGTTCAGCCAAAAACTTGGGGCACTTACACATGGATCCAAGCACTGTGACGGTGGTAATCTTCTTATATTTGGTATCCATGGCCTCCTTCCTTCTAAAATCAACTTATGCTAATAAGTCTAACCTAGCACAATGTAACAGAATGTAAAGCCAGACACAATTGCACAATTTTAAAAGTTGATTTCAGGAGGAAGAAGGCCATGGATAACAAATAGAAGAGAATTACCACAGTCACAGTGCCTGGATCTAGGAGAAAGTGTCCCGGGTTTATCATGCTTGATTTTGATGGTAGATTTCCCTTCATAAGAAAGGAAGGAGCACAAATGAACTATTGCGTTCTTTACACAATTTCTTTTCATGTTTCCAGAAAATTCTATAGACTGGGGCCCTGGGCACAATTACCTCTTGTTCACTGTTACCAATTATTTGAGAGCTTAATGTTCCCTTACTAGAGCTGACGTGTATTAATTGCATACTTGCCAATTTTTTAATTGGTAATATACACTCACCGGCCACTTTATTAGGTACACCATGCTAGTAACGGGTTGGACCCCCTTTTGCCTTCAGAACTGCCTCAATTCTTCGTGGCATAGATTCAACAAGGTGTTGGAAGCATTCCTCAGAGATTTTGGTCCATATTGACATGATGGCATCACACAGTTGCCGCAGATTTGTCGGCTGCACATCCATGATGCGAATCTCCCGTTCCACCACCTCCCAAAGATGCTCTATTGGATTGCGATCTGGTGACTGTGGAGGCCATTTGAGTACAGTGAACTCATTGTCATGTTTTAGAAACCAGTCTGAGATGATTCCAGCTTTATGACATGGTGCATTATCCTGCTGAAAGTAGCCATCAGATGTTGGGTACATTGTGGTCATAAAGGGATGGACATGGTCAGCAACAATACTCAGGTAGGCTATGGCGTTGCAACGATGCTCAATTGGTACCAAGGGGCCCAAAGAGTGCCAAGAAAATATTCCCCACACCATGACACCACCACCACCAGCCTGAACCGTTGATACAAGGCAGGATGGATCCATGCTTTCATGTTGTTGACGCCAAATTCTGACCCTACCATCCGAATGTCACAGCAGAAATTGAGACTCATCAGACCAGGCAACGTTTTTCCAATCTTCTACTGTCCAATTTCGATGAGCTTGTGCAAATTGTAGCCTCAGTTTCCTGTTCTTCGCTGAAAGGAGTGGCACCCGATGTGGTCTTCTGCTGCTGTAGCCCATTTGCCTCAAAGTTCGACGTACTGTGCGTTCAGAGATGCTCTTCTGCCTACCTTGGTTGTAACGGGTGGCGATTTGAGTCACTGTTGCCTTTCTATCAGCTCGAACCAGTCTGCCCATTCTCCTCTGACCTCTGGCATCAACAAGGCATTTCCGCCCACAGAACTGCCGCTCACTGGATATTTTTTCTTTTTCGGACCATTCTCTGTAAACCCTAGAGATGGTTGTGCGTGAAAATCCCAGTAGATCAGCAGTTTCTGAAATACTCAGACCAGCCCTTCGGGCACCAACAACCATGCCACGTTCAAAGGCACTCAAATCACCTTTCTTCCCCATACTGATGCTCGGTTTGAACTGCAGGAGATTGTCTTGTCCATGTCTACATGCCTAAATTCACTGAGTTGCCGCCATGTGAGTGGCTGATTAGAAATTAAGTGTTAACGAGCAGTTGGACAGGTGTACCTAATAAAGTGGCCGGTGAGTGTACATTCATTTAAGTCTCTCCACAGCCTGTCCTACCGCTGCCAGCTTGGAATACCCAGTTTTGGACCAGGACATGCCCAAATTTGTTGGCACTGTGCCAAAAATGAACTCATTTGGAAAATATGCATGAGAATTATTGTTCATTATCAAAGCACAAAATAATCACAGAAAAATGACATATCTATAGCTAAAAGGGGTTGTACCAGATATTCATCTTCTAACTTGCCCACATAATAGGTGCTAAGTGTCTAAAATTCTAAAATGTGTGCATATGTCATCATGTCTTCCACCCTCTTGCTGTGCAAATTAGGCTACAGACACAACACATTTTATACGACAGGAAAGCTCTCGGCATATACACTGAACATACCCAGACATATAGGGGCTCATTTACTAAGGGTCGCGCTGTGCACTTTTTTTTGTGCACCTTTTTTGGGGCTAAAACGGCTTGCACAGGTAATTAAGAAGTGCGTGCGCTGGGATTGTGTCGCACGCAACTCCCTTTTGGCGGCACAGCTGCATTGGGTTTTTTGCAACACAAATTAGGGGGCGATCCGACTGACGATCCAACTGATTCAGACTGAGCACCGTATTTAACTTTTAAATTGTGTTGCAAGCCCAAGCACAAAGATGCACCACTAAAAAGATGGTGAACTCTGTCGGACCTGAGCGGGGGAAGCGTCACATTCATAAGTTCAGGCACACAATCTTAGTGAATCGCCGCCCGCCGCATTATAGATGGAAAATTCACTTTCAGTGAACTCCAGTGACGAGGTAAGTAAATATGCCTCATAGTGGCAGAAAAAGCATTCCTTTTTGCGGTATACATCTTATCCTGCAGAAAACACAGGATGGAAGACATAGCAAGCTGCATCTTGCATATGCTCAGTGGAGGCCATAAAAGCTTATGAGGACCAGATTCAACTTTATTGCATCCTACTCAGGCCTCTGCTGAGCATACTCTATGGGAGGCTCTCAGTGATGTATCTATATATGGACACTTAAGCCACTCAGGAAACACACTGAACATCACACAATTACCAATGTTCACTCCTCCTCCTGCTTTTAAGGTGAGGGTGTGGAACCAGACGCCTAACATATCCTGACAACAGAGGTCAAAAATATGGTATGCATATTTATGACAGTTAACCAGGCGATAGCAGCAGAGATCTATATGAAGCCCAGGACCTTACTTTAACCCTCATTTGTGACATTGTAAACAAGATATGAGTAATCCTGAAATGACATCACTCCAGCAGCTGGAGACCCCTGCGGCTGTACAGCACATTTTATACAGGCTTGATGGTGAACAGCGTGTCCGTGCAAAGAAAGTGAGTAATACAAATATATATTGGCAGTAACAAGGTCACAGTATACAACGCAAATGAAGAAATAAAATGCTACTCATATATCATACACTAGCAGTCTGACTCATAAAAAGACTACTTCACATCGTCCTGGATACAAACCAGAAGAATTAATTAAAAGTTAGCACATCCCTTCATGTGAGGACAGGTCTACAAGTGAGAACCCAGTGGAAAAAAATCTATGTGAAACTTCCTGCCTATTTTACTAACTTTACAATTATCAAGTATAGTGGGGGCCATATAAATAATATAGTAAATAAAAACGCAAAAAAGCACACCCATGTACATAAGAGCAAATATGACTAGCCCAGAGATTGCAATAGGATCCCCCAACTATCTTATGTGTACATCATCTCCTCAATCTCCAAGGATCTGCATTTGTTGAATATGTTGTTATGTACCAGATCCACTTATTTTGAAAGGAGAAAAAACTGGGCACAGAGCTGCAGGGGGCCCACATAAGGATGTACATAAGGAATACATGGGGGTGAACAGTCAACTTTTTTGACTGTGAACCGAACTGCAGTTTTAAGAAACAACAACATCAGTACTTTTACTTAATCAGAAATCATGTAATATATTAAGAGTTTTTGAATTAAAAATGGTGCAAAGTCGGTCACAAACAAAACTTAATTATTTAATGCTGTAAGAATCTAGAAACCCTCCCAAAGGGCCAGTTGTGGTAGAGACATAAAGCATGGTCAATGTGTTATACTAGCGGGTGCATCCGCTTATACACACCAAGACATCAGTTTCCTTCTAGCGTTGGTGACAAATGCTAGAGGGATACTGAGGCCAGAATAAATACCATAGTTTGGATGCATCAGGTGTTGTGTTGTATGCAAAATCCAGATAATGGGGCTTATTTACTAATGGGTCGCGGATCACACTTTCATTGGACTGTTCACGTTTTTGGGATTTGCGCAGCTTTGACAGGTGTTTAACATGAGTTTGCGCTGGGATTGTGTTGCATGCGATCGGATTGTGGCACAGCTGCTCTGGCTTTCATGCAACAGAAATGGGGGGGGCGGGCTATCGGACAATCCGACTGATTTGGTCTGAGCGTGGGATTTAACTTTCAAATTGTGTCGCAAGATTAAGCACTTACATACACCGGGAAGTTGAAGGTGAACTCCGGCGGACCTGAGCGGGGAAGCAGCACATGCAGGATATTGGGTACAAGATCTTTGTGAATCGCGGCACAGTGCATGATTGTCGGACAATGCACTTTTGTGAACTCCGCAGGACTGGGTAAGTAAATGGGGCAGATTTATCAAGCAGTCTGAAAGTCAGAATATTTCTAGATGCCCATGGCAACCAATCACAGCTCAGCTTTCATTTCACCAGTGCTCATGAATATTTTAAAGGGGAGCTGTGATTGGTTGCCATGGGCAATTGGAAATATTCTGAATTTCAGACACTTGATAAATCTGCCCCACTGTGTCCCAATGTGCTTTTTAAAATATATACAGTATATATGTTATATTAGGCGCTAGATGGGTCCTTAAGGTCATGAGTTGTGTCTGGTTCTGGCATGAAACTGCTTTACATACACTCCCCAAAACAAGAGATGGTGACGGCACAACCTGTATCTATTAGTAACCTACAATAAGTCCAGCCATATAAAACATGAGATCCACAGAATTTCTGGTAAGCAGTCAGTGGTGCTCAGTCCTAGGAATATGTAGTTCAATCACAAATCCAACCAGGAACAAGAAATGGACAGCACTCACCGGTCTTCAGTAAAGTGTTCTTCTTCTTTATTATGACATATGCATATACTTATAAAGGCGGTAAACAGGGGAGGGAATGAAGCCTAGGTGCCCAGTGAGACGCAACGGCCGTTTCGCATAGCAATGCGCTTCTACTGGCCTCCGTTTAAAGTGACTACAAACATGGGGAATTATATACCTGTAGGTGGGAATGTGCACACCTATTCCTCTGCGTATAGTGTTATTTCATAGGTGGTGAACACATGGCACTCACAAAATTCTAGTCCAACAAAGGACAGGATTTAGCATTTTAAACCTTTTGATAGGCTAAGGCTTACCTCCAGCGCATGGTCGCTCCACCTGTCGGCAGGTGACATATAATCCACGCTGGCGGGGGCTCCCATATGCAGCGTTGTTCCGTCTTCCTGGGAGTCTTTAAGAATTATTTTGCATTATTTTTAATAGACATGGGCAACAGTACATGCACAGAAAAAGTCAAGGGATACTATTTTCATATCAAGGTCATCTGATGGATATTATAAGAATACTCCAAAGTCCATTTTATCATTCAAACCTGCTGGGCCCATGGCATTCGAGCGAATAATCCACTTGCTCTCCACCTGTAGAAGTAGGCCTGTCCCCTCGTCTTTTGGGGGGCAAAACTGTTTAGATACCTGCAAATTTTAGAACCCCTGTATCACCCCCGTGAATCTCTCTAATGTGTTGTATCAACCGGGGGGCTCCTAGTCCTGATTTTATGGACGCTAAGTGTTCTCTTACTCTCAAATATAGATTCCTTTTAGTCTTTCCAACGTAAAATCTGTGACAACTGCAGATAAGGACATACACAACAAAGCTGGTCTTACAATTTATGAAACTTTAGAATTTTACATCCAACCCTCCAAATGACAACATTTTTCCTCCCAAATTATGTGGGCAACATTTACACTGTCCACATCTGAAATTTCCTTGGGGTGAGTTTTTTTTTCCAACCAATTTTTATTATCTGAACAAAACAAACTTTTCACAAGTTCGGATCTTATTGTCCTCCCTCTACTGAAACTAACGAGTGATGCTCCACTCGTTACCCTGGCAAGATCTTTATCATTCTCTATTAAATACCAGTTTTCTTTTATGGCTTTTTTAATTTTATCTGCCATGGGGGAAAAATCAAAGGAGAAAGTAAACCTATCTTGTGTTTTGTTCTTCTCCCTATTCCTAAGGAGCTCTTTTTGGTCCCGTGTTCTGACCTTTTCATATGCCTGATTTAGTACTCTCTCGGGATAACCTCTTTTTAAGAGGTTATGCTGTACATACACTACTGACACGTGAGTGCACTATTAGATCGGCTGCACAAGAACATGGTGTAAATGGACCTATGTGCTGGTCAGAATCTATGGACCGAGCACAGTACAGTGGCTGGGAGTCCTTGGATTATAATGTTTTTTGATGCAAGGAGTCTTTGCCTGCTTTCCAAACTGTAATTATGACTACAGTGTCATTGCCGCAGGGTGGGACTGCTTTTAATATATATCACTATTCCCTCTACTGTGATCCATTCATGGATTCCACCCAGAATATAGGCCTGTATCTATGGAACATATTGGTGTGCAAACAATCAAAATGGATGGGATCTCAAGCACTGCAAGGGTAGTAGATCAAAACATTTCAATCTACTATTGTTGGAGTGTTGAAGATGCCATCCATTCTGATGGTTTGCTTCTCCATTACCGATGCAGAGTCCTCATTTTTACCCCTCTCCATGCACCACATATTGGAATCAAAGGAACTGTGAAGATCTTTGGTAAGATATTACCTTTTTGCATAGAGCTTACATGTTGATATGCAACTAGTCTTACTGCTCACTCCCAACCTATATTTATATCTGTTTTCCTGACTTCATTAAAAGACTAGATGGACTCTGTCAGTGTCAGTGAGGGACATCAGGATTAATATGTATCCCTAATCTTGTTTGAGATTTTCATTCCCATAACTTAACAGAAAAAGGGAAGTCTTGATGGAGATGTGAACAAATCCTTTTGCACACATGTTCCAGCCCGGGTGTAGAATACGTCCGGTCAGAGAATGGTAGCGGTCCTAACTCTTTCCCTTTCCATGGGAAGGCATGCAGCTGTACCGTACCAAAGGAAAAAGATAGAATATGGACAATTCACTTCTATGGTGGCCGCATACTAGCTGCCGCTCGTACGGCTAGCTTTACGGCCTCCATAAATGGTCATGTGAAAGGGGCCTTAGTGGGACCTCAGTGAGGTCTCACATTTACATTGGACTTGGAGTTAGGTAGAAAACCTCCTAAGATCTGCATAGGCTGGAGGAAATATATAATTGAGCACCCTATGTAGAATCACAATTTTCCAATTTTCCTTGGAAATCTTAGCCACTTATTTTCTTGTTACTATTTGCATACATAGCGCTCAGGGTCAACATCGGCAAAGAGTTTGTATGTTCTCTCTCTGTTTGTGTGGGTTTTCTTTGTGTCCTTCGGTTTCCTCCCATACACCAAAACATACTGGTAGGTTGATTAAATTGTGAGCCCCATTGGGGATAGGGACCGATTTGGTAAACTTTTTACGATTTGGCGTAATTTGTAGGTGCTATATAAATAAAGGAATTATTATTTATTATTAATTATTTCGGTATATATACCGCTAATTCATTCCTGGTCACATAACTGTATTTTGTACATGGTTTTTCAGAGGTAGTAGTATGTTCTGGCATTAAAGGATACATTTTATCATTTCACACTGTGTTGCAGCATCTTCCCATATTGCAAAACAAAATTTAAAGCAGATTTATGGTGATCTCACCCCAAATGATGTCAACTCCTGTGATGAAATGAAGAAAGTATGTGCTGCCTCTCAGACCTAGATGCAGATCATATAAATGTGCTGACTTGCATTACATCATAATAACAGATTATCTTGTGACTAAACATGTGATTTAATTGAATACAGATCCAAGCAAACCGAGATAATGTATGGCCAAGATGAACGGAGGAAATTTATATACATAACACATGCTTCACATCTAATAACAAGACAATGAAGATAACTCATAAAGGAATACATGTTCAAAGATCAATGAGAAAGTCATAACAAGCCTGGAAGTAAATGCAGCCTTTATCATACTACTACAGGTCCTATCTGATCTGGCAGAAAAACTTTAGACTTTTGTATAAAAGCAAATTCAGTGCGTTCTTATCTATCTTCTGGAGGTAGATTGTCTGTGCTCTCTTTGATAAGTCTTCTTTGCATGTTACAATAACAAATATAGTGAGTTACCAGGTACAAAGGTTACATAGGTGCCCTGCAGGGGAGTAACAAGACCCTAGTGGGCCCAGATGCAAACTAAGAATCAGGGCCCAGATATACCTAACCCTCGCGGCCGGCCCCATCCCACACATTGTTCTTCAGAATACACATATACCATATATACACCACATAGGCATATGTACACATATATATATAAATATGCTTAACACACATATATAAACACAGCACCATACAAACTATACACACACTATATATATGATACAAATACACACACCATGTATAAGAAACACTCAAATATATGTGCATATAAATATGTATACCCAATACTAATAATATTGCAGTAACAAATACACTGCATACATAAATATATACCAGCTGGGAATATACTGCACCTTATTATTCAAAATGTAAAATGTCTTGCACTCCAGGGCTGCCATAAGGCAGATATAGACACAGAATTTACCACCAGACGTCTTCAGCTCAGTGCAGCATATCTCTAACTATGCCCCTAAAAACACCACAGTCACTTATGGTATAAAGTCACATACGGTAGAAAAAAGTCCTAATTTGTATACCCACTAATTGTTATAAAGCCACAACATCCCCTTTAATCCCCAATAATTTATGTTTTCTCCCATTCATTAATGTTTAGGAAAGCAGAGCCCCTATTAATGTATATGTAAGCCACTCTTTAGCAATCCATATGTAGTCAGCAGTGTCCCAATAATTAATAGGTAACATAGCAGTCCCTCCTACTAGTTAACCCCTTAACGACTTGGCCTTTTTTAGTTTTTTCACTTCCATTTTTCACTCCCCACCTTCAAAAATCTATAACTTTTTTATTTTTCCACATAAAGAGCTCTGTTATGGCTTATTTTCTGCGTAACAAATTGCAATTCGTAGTGACGGTATTTAATATTCCATGGCGCGACTTTTAATGGCGTTTTCATTGCTATCATTGTTAGGACTGTGCTACCTTTTGATCACTTTTTATAAATTTTTTTATATTTTCCAAAATGGCAAAAAAATGTCATTTTTGACTTTGGACGCTATTTTCCGTTACGGGGTTAAACGCAGCGAAAAACCGTTATTATATTTTGATAGATCGGACATTTTCGGACGCGGTGATACCTAATGTGTTTATGATTTTTACTGTTTATTAATATTAATATCAGTTCTAGTGAAAGGGGGGTGATTTGAATTTTTAGGTTTTTTTAATATAATTTTTTTTTTTTAACTTTTTTTTACTTTTACTTTAACTATTTTTCAGACTCCTTAGGGTACTTTAACCCTAGGTTGTCTGATCGATCCTACCATATACTGCCATACTGCAATATATGGGGATTTTACTCCTCATTCATTACAATGTGCTGATAGCACATTGTAATGAATGGGTTAAAACGAGACAGCTTCGGGCCTTCGTGAGACCTGATGCTGTCATGGCAACGGATCACCGCTCCCCGTGACGTCATCGGGGAGCGAAGATCCGCGGCAAGATGGGGCATCTTTTTGAAGCCTCCGACAATATGCAGCAAAGACTTACCGGCTATGGAGAGGGCTCGGCCCACTACCTAATGATTTATCTCCCCCATTAGTCTGCTATATGCCTCCCTCCCAGATAAAGACCTTATCTTGTCTGTAGTTGTAGAGTAAGTCTCTGCACTCTGCTGTTTGCTGGCAGGGAGTGCCTGTGTCTGAGCTGGTCTTGTAATGTAGGTGGAGGGGTGGAGGGGAAGGAGACAGGGGAAGGAGACAGAGATCACTGCAGTGTCCAGACAAGAGAAGCTATTCATGAGAAGAATCCTAGAATAGTCAGAAGGTTTACGGTTGGATCCAGGGGGCAAACAAAATTGTGTTCACCAGGACTGATAGAGACAGGATGAACTTATATCTGTCAAATGCTGTATTTTTGTTAACAACAGTGAATTAGAGAAAGTGTTATCTTGAGTATATTTAATAATCTTGTCTTCATAGGAATACCCCTTTAATTCTGTTAATTTGGTTCAGCAGCCCCAAGTTAAATAAAAATAAATATTATGTCTATCAGGCTCCACTTTTCCAGCAGTCTTATATTATTATAGGATCCAGGAGCAACCCCCCTTTATAATATACCATCCAGAAAGCTTATAATATACTGTCCAGGAGCCATTGATCTGACCCCCCTCCACCCCCCGTATATATACTGTCCAAGAGCTACTCAAATCCCCTCCTTTATAATAAACTGTTCAGGAGCTTATAAAATCCCCCCACCTGTTATATTGTCCTGTAGCTGATCAAATCCGCCTCAATAATATACTGTCCAGGAGTCATTAAATCTGCTCCCATGAACAATTTTACCTGTGCAATATAGTCCAACACTGAGTATGGACATTTTTTTACTATGGCAAGGGCTAATGTGATAAAACAAGAGACCTTATACTTAACTCATTCCTCACCTTTGCTGCATCTGCTGGTATATAGAGGCTCAGCAATGGCATTGGGAGAGTTAGGTGTAAAACTTTAGAAAAGCGAAGTGGCACTCACCGGAGTAAAAGAGGGGTACTTTATTGTGTAAACAAATCCAGGACAGAGGGGATGCACGCCACGGCTAGGCAACGGGCCATTTCGCGCACTGGCCGCTTTCTCAAGCCTCGGACAACGCGAGAGCTCAGAGCTGACGTCATATATCCGCTCTGAGCACGCGTTGCCTTGGCAGCGGTAAACAATACATACATTCCTTTACATAGGGGGCAGTATTTTAGTAGTTATATTCTTGTACATAGGGGGCAGTATTATAGTAGTTATATACTTGTACATAGGGGGCATTATTATAGTAGTTATATTCTTGTACATAACGGGTAGTATTATAGTAGTTATATTCTTGTACATAGGGGGTAGTATTATAGTAGTTATATTCTTGTATACAGGGGGCAGTATTATAGTAGTCATATTCTAGTACATAAGGGGCAGTATTATAGTAGTTATATTCCTGTACATAGGGGGCAGTATTATAGCAGTTATATCCCTGTACATAAGGGGCAGTATTATAGTAGTTATATTCTTGTACATAGGGGGCAGTATTATAGTAGTTATATTCTTGTACATAAGGGGCAGTATTATAGTAGTTATATTCTTGTACATAGGGGGCAGTATTATAGTAGTTATATTCTAGTACATAAGGGGCAGTATTATAGTAGTTATATTCTTGTACATAAGGGGCAGTATTATTGTAGTTATATTCTTGTACATAGGGGGCAGTATTATAGTAGGTATATTCTTGTATACAGGGGGCAGTATTATAGTAGTTATATCCTTGTACATAGGGGGCAGTATTATAGTAGTCATATTCTAGTACATAAGGGGCAGTATTATAGTAGTTATATTCATGTACATGGTTTGGGGTCACAGCAACCTGAGGAACCGTATTGCGGGGTCACAGCATTAGAAAGGTTGAGAACCGCTGGTCTATAACATAACTGCTGATACATATCTGGAGTAGTTTAGGACTATGGAGTCTACTTTAGACCATATATTAATTGGTTTCTGACTGAGTTTCCTGGCGCACAGAGTTACACCCCTTTTTCCCAAAGTCACACCCCTTGTTCGGGGAAGTCGTAAAACTAAGAAATGTGGTGCAAAAGCATTTCAGCTGCAAATTACTCCAGAATCCTGCTGTAGACAGATTGATAAATCTCCCCCATTGTGTCAAGAGAGGCCACTTGTGACCTGGTGGAGTGAATGGAGGCACGTAAAAGTTTTGTCATAGCAACAGAGGCTATGATTTTTCCCAGACAACCCCTTCAAGTGAAGGATCCAGGGATTGACTTTGCCGTCTTACTTCGTCTACACCCCTTTGCATGACCAGAGTCAATAACCCATTTCATAGCTGGAGATTATTTTCTTTTGTAACTCTCGCAGAGGGAGGCTCCATGTCTATTGGCACCGTAAACTGAACATAATTTTCCATGAGTCAATGATATATTTATACAAAACAGTCTTATCCGCCCCTCAATCTTTACTAATACAAATTAATCTAATTTAGGTCTCATAAATTTAAGATTTGCTCTTGAATCTATGCAATTCCTAAATGAAACATCATGTATATAATATGTGTAAGAAACATGAATATTTAAAGGAGTTCACCATATTTATTTATAATGTCCTTAAATATATATATCCATTACCCACAGGTTCCTCATGCTTTGGACCTCCATAGGATTTCTATGGAACCTCCAGAATTGAATACAGCACAGCCAAAACCTGGTGCAATGGAGCGCATAAGGGGAATTTGTGATTCTCTGTTCTGTCAATTTTGGGGGGGATAAACAGCTGAAATCCCCACATTCATATATTTATCCCTTATCCTGAGATAAATATAGTTAAGCACACAACACCTTTGAAGGGGTTGTCCAGTGATACACAGAATTGATGAGAACTCTTTTCCCCAACTTCCTGTTAGTGTTGGAGGTTAAGGTTTGACCCGAATTACCCAAAAATATTGCTGGCGAACAGCCAATCTGGCAAATTAATGCCCTAGCTACCAGATATGACCATAATTGGTCAAGTGGGCACCCCTGTGGCCAATCAAAGCCATAGCTAATTGCTAAGGACATTAATATGCCGTATCAGGCAGCCACTCTGGCAATATTTGCGAGTCGTGAGCGGTGCACCTGAACCCTGAACTTGAATGCGATGTTTGGGTCCACTCATCTCTAACCATAGAACAAGGGTCCATTGTGCAATAAATAAATAGATCAACAGGTGCTGCGCTAAGATACCTACTATATTACCACATTACCATAGAGAGGCCACAAGTACAACCAGCTGATTCAATTATTTGTGGGTACAACGGACCACTGGTACCCCCAGAATTCAGTAAATTATTTGGATATGGGATAACTTGTTGTCATCTCAAACTAACCCCAGGGATGATAACCAGGGCTGTATTTGCCATTAGGGACTTGAGGGCGTGTGCCTCGGGCGTTCCAGTAGCAGAACGCCCGAGGCAATTTATGTTCATTTATGTTCAATTTATGTTCATTTACTTATTATTTTCATCCCCTCCATTAGGAGATGCTACTCAGAAAGTCAACATACATAGAAGTAATGGAATGGGGTTTAAATGATATAGGTGTGGAGACACAGAGGGTCATGGTATTTATGGTAGGCAGTGTCATATAGAATAGATATAGATTAGAGGAACCGGCCACCGGATCTACCTTAATAGGTAGATCCGTGGTGGTAGGTTTCCTTTAAAGCACTGGTTATTGGTATGTGATCCCTCTATTGTACAATACACATATTGTACTTATCAGACATAAGACTAGCCCCAATACCCTAATCTTATAGATGGTCCAAGGGATGTGTTGTGTAAATGACGATCTGAAGACAAACTTGAAATGTTTTCCAAAATAAAGGACATTTATATTTTTAGTGTTGAGAAAGTACTGGAAGACAAAGCAATGGTGCTTTCACATAGCTCTAATATTGCATTATTACAAGAGTTTTTATAATCTGTTGGGTACAGCAGTGTAAGAAAATCTATATCCCAATACGTCCTTGAAGACTTATCTCAAGCTTTCAAAATTCGTGGCAAATCAAAAGAGAAACCATGGAGCTGAAATTAAGAATGAAATGTACCAGTCTTTCCAATGAAGTAAAAAATAACCAAGATGACAAAGCGGCATTACAAATATGTCGACAAATGGCAGGAGGAAATTCTAGACAGGTTACAATTCATCAAGTGATAGTTCCAAAACTGGTAGACAGATACCAGCAGTGTGATATACTGTATACTTATTCTCAACCTTAAGAAAACATTGGTAATGAAATACATATGGAAAACAAAAATAGCACAATAAACCACAAAGATGAGCATGGGATAAATAAAAAGTCTCAAAAAATGCATTCCAAAAAAAAATATTAGTCATCAGAGCCTCACAAAGTCTCCAAGGGACACAAAATATGAACATATGGTGGAGACGCAAACAAACATGTATCCAATCTTACAATTCAAGAACAGAATGAACCCGTTGTGCCCAGGTCTACATTGCAGCAGTCCATGACTACAGCCCTGGCACCATGTGAAGAAACTAGTAGATAACGCAGAGGCCACAAAAGTAGTGAACTATTTCTACAAGCAATAATTTATCTTCTGCATCACAAATCTGGTTTATGAGACCTGACGCCAAAACATTTCACAATTTCAGCCAAACAATTCCGGAATTATATTAGAATCACAAATTGAAGATCCTTTAACATGAGGAGCAAAAAAAATACATTGAAATAAGAAGTATTAAAAAGTATAGAACTTCACATATACTCCTAGGTATTACAGGATGACAAGCAGAGGTAAAATGGGAATTTCAAATCTTAAGATCCAGTCCTATCTAAATAGTATAAATAACATATATCAAGTACTTCTTATACAAAGTCAAATATTATGATTTAATTTGTAAAATATATACACAACGAAATATATAACCCTATAATCGTCTACAAAAAAACATGAACATAAAACCACAGCAACAAATATGCAACATCCCTGCCAATGTCAGGCTCTATCTGGTGAGCCTGCGCACCCCATCTAGAAGCTACCGCTAGGAGAACCTAGTGATTGCAGCTGTAGCCACTGCCTGGTAAGGTAAGAGTTAACAATACATAATGCTGTTGTACAATGATGTTCTTGCAAAGCAAGCTGGAAGCTGATTGGAGAAGTGAGACCACCTGACCAAGGGAGTATATAAACCCCTGGTGGGCAGGAGCACATGGTCTGTCTGTCTGAGCAGGAGAGTGAGAGACTCCATCTTGGAGGCAAGTCTAGTCAGAGTGAGAAGCACATGTCAGTGCTGCCACAGCCAGTGTTTTAATATCAGGAACCACAGGTTTCCGAGGCCACTGCCTAGCATCCAGGGCAAGTCAGAAGACTTAGGCCCAGAGCTGAGATCCACCACCCGGACTCAGCTCCATCTCTACCCGTCCAGCCTGAAACTACTACCAGGCTGCGTGTAACCTTCCTGTAGACCAGCTCTCCATGACTCTTTCAGCTTGCCGAATCTGGTGCTAAATCTGCTGTTATCGAATAAAGAACGTTGCCTCCGTCTGATCCCTGGATACGGTTGCTTACCACCACGGGCTTCCCCATCCATCACCCAGGGACTCATCCTACAGACACTCAGGGGTTGCCCCAGGGAGAAACCAAAACATCAGCCTCTCCCTCCATATTGCTTGCACACACCACCTGCTGGATACCTGCCGGTCAGCCCTCCAGTCCCCAAACCAAGCACCATGACCACAGTGTGCCCAAGGCCGCACTAGCCAGCCACTCCAGTATTCTGGGCCCCGGCTGCCTCCAGGCCACAAGTAAAGGCTAGGCCCCGGTGGGGGATATTGCAAATACATATAGTCAAATGCAGCAATCGCTATGGGCATCAGCATTCAATTTAATCATAATGTCCATCCATCAGCATATGATACTATATCATTCAGATGCTATATATAATAAAGTGCTGAATCTTCTAATATAGTAACTTCAAACAAGTACCCTGTATCACTGCTGCAGTTTTATGTTCATTTATAGATCCATTATAGGATCTTGGTAAATATCCATCATTCCCTGGCCTAAGTCACCTTTTTCTAAAGCATCTTAGGTCATACCTCCACCCCCTACAAAAAAAGGCCCTTAAAAAGTGTTCAAAACACATAATAGATGTAATGCAAAGCATGTACACCAGATTCAGTTGTACCTGAATTGCAGCATATCCGGCTCAGTAATCTCCCCCTCTGCATTTTCTCATGCCTAGACATGTGATTTAAGAAACCTGAATTTCCTCAGCTGAAGATCTTCAGTTCTATTCACATAATCTGTGCACTCAGAGAAATCATTGTTAGTTATTCAAGGGCCAGTAAGGACACTGTTTATTAGAGACAGTCAGGCGCTGTCACAATACAAATAGCCCTTCCTCCAGATATGAAATATACAGAACGGAATGGGAAGGGCAGCTTTACAATGAATCAGGCGTGACACTCCTAATAAAATAGCCCAAGGAAACCAAAGTTCACAGCCTTAGCATCAGGAAACCATTCCAATGTGCAAAAAAAACTCAGAGTCATATATGATGCAAAGAATTTAATATTACTTCATTTATCGTACAGGAAATTGTATCGTAAGTGATGCAATAAAGAAAAATAAGGAACAAATAAAATTCAATGTAGTCAAATCTATCCAGATTTACTGCATGGGGAGGGTATAGGGACAGCCATTGTCACACTGAAACAGAAAGCCTATGCCATGCTCATCACAAGACTCCTACTGACCAATGTAGGATACAATCTACCTCTGATATGCAGAAACACAGCAAAAAATGGTTACTGTTTTGCCAATACAATCTCTAGAACAAATTAGTTAACTAAATCTCAGCAGGCAATGACCATACTTGGGACATTCTTTTCAGGGGTTAAATGTTTAAATTTTGTCTGTTAACATTAAAAGAGAAACGGAAGCGATTTTGTGTATAAGACCTCATGCACACAAACGTATGCTGGCTCAGGCTATGGCCCGGGCGAGCTTACGTTTGTGTGCATGAGGTCCTATACAGCCGGGTGCAGGTGAGAGGAGTATTGAGCGCTCCTAACCCATCTCTTCTCCATAGAAAGCCAATCTGCCGGTGCCGTAATAGGGCAAAATAAAGGACATGTCCTATATTTTTTTATGCAGTTTGGTCATGGTGCTCTTGGACAATGTGTGCTCACCACATTGTGACCAGGTGCCATAGACGTCTATGGGGACTGTGATCTGGCCACGAATGCTTATGTATTGGCACAGGGCTTATACATTTGTTAAGGAAAACCTTGCTGATAGATCAAATCCTGTCATTTCTACTTGTCTTATATTCCTAAAAAGTACTGTAATAGAAAATGAATGAATGTCCAGGTGCTGGCATCCTGGACCGCAATTAAAACCTCGAAGCAGGGGAATTTCAGGAATTCCATGCACAACCCTATGGTGACTTGAGCGTGAGACAGCAGGAAACACTACAATCAAGAGACTACACTGATATGTTATGCTTCGTACACTCCTCCTCTTCTACTTTTTTCTGCTTTTCAATATAGACTGGTAAACCAAATAAACTTGTGCAGTGCTGATTTACCCAGGGTGGTAGCATGAGCGATACTTGAATCAGCAGTTGTCTGGGTCATTCCTTGTGACGTGCACACATGCTTCAATAATTTGGAACACACAACTAACACACTAAAAAGAGGAGATTCCTCATTAGTCATGTGAGTATAGATTACTATATACTATGATACATTTCGTATAGAATGACATCATTAGCCTCATATACAGATGTCTAAGAAACGTATATGTGTATGTCTGCCTCCTGACTTGCCCCTGACGGACTGTAATGTATGTCCCCCCTGATCGATTTTGTACATGAGGCTACCTAATACATTTGGATGACCAAAACTTTCTTTTTCCTGAAATTTCACCATAAGATCTATTATGAAGTTGGGGAAATATTTAAACCAGCGTAGTAGCAGAGAAAGATTTCTGGAGACAAACAATCTTAAGATAAATAGTTTATAGTTTTATAGAGAATCATATAGAGCATCTTAAGATAGGGGGTTTAGTTAAACTTTAATCTCTATCTCTAACTTTTGAGTTAAACTCTGAGTTTAGACTTGATCTTGGCCCTTGTAATGTCTGAACTCAGCATGTGGACACTGATGTAGTAGCAGTAACCCTTAGTAGTAGCAATGATCCAGGCAGAGTAACACGAAGAATAGTCCATGCTACTTGGGGCAAATGATTTCTTGCATTTATTAATATTATTTAACAGCTTTTTTATATTTAGAAATAGTAAGAATTGGATCTGGTGCTCTGCTCTTGAAAAGTGTATGATAGAAATTGTATATGTTTACATTGTAGTTAACAAAAAGAACACAGATTCAGCTCTTCAGGCCAAACCAGCTGCTACAGATGGGTCAAGATAGAGAAGAACAATCTCCACATTACTTTCCAGATTTCCAGGTTTATTTGCCAGAACTCTTCCCTACTAAGGTCACGTCATTGGATGTCTCAACGCCAAAGAGAAACTATCACTGACCACTTCCTAGAAACCAGTAGGTTAAGTGGCTTTCTCACATTTTTACTTATCTGATTACTTAGTGATGTTTTCAACTTCTCTTCCTTGAACAAGTAATCCACTCCCGACTTGTTCTGTCTTGCTAAATAGTTATGATTGTGATATTATACAATAGACACAGATGGCTACAACGTTGTTTAGCAAGTAAAATAGTGACAATACACCTTTAAGAGGCAATTTTTTTCTGATCGCACTACAGCACATATAAGTACAGTTCCTCTGGGCATAGATGTGTTCACAACAGGCAGAAGAAAGGCCAGTGGAAGGGGTTTGGACAAAATTAATAATATGTGTACAGAAATATTTGAAGACTGGGTCTATTTAGCTACCCTGTATGCCTGGAAATAAGACAGTGTCATTTATTAATTTCAAGACAGTTGTATCATCTTCTGGAACCTCATCATAACTCTCCAAAACCTGCTGAATTTCTTTAAAAACCATTGCCCTCAATATCTCATGCAAAAGCACTTTCCTTTAAAGAGGACTTTTTATCCCGGTAGCCTACTCATAGTGCATTTGCAACATCAGTGATTGTATCACATGAATTCTTTACCCATGTCACAACCTCAGGCAGTATGTAAATCTACTAATACAAATGTATGGTGTGGAGGGAGCTGTAGCAATGACTGCCTGTCAGGAGTCTAAGTGTTTTCACCAGAGCACGTCGCTGACCTGCTTTGCGGCGGGCTCTAGTGAAAACCGTGTGCCACTTAGACTCCGGTCACAGGTATTGGCTTACGTCATTGGCAGCAAAGTGGATTGGACTTGATGTGGCGTGGTACCACCAGTTCGTTCCACAGGCTTGACTTTGTCCCCGGTGGCGGCCAAGGCGAAGTACAGAATCGTAAGGCAAGGTCATGGTCAGGGACAGGCAGTAGGTTGAGACAGGCAGCACAGGATCAGAGTCGGGAAAGTAGCGGAGGGTCAGGACGGGCAGCAAATGGAATCAAGGTTACAGCGGTAAATCAGACAAGTTTTCTCTACGGCTATGAGGCAATTAGTGGCGCACTGCCCTTTAAATCTTACATAGCCGGCGAGCCGAGCCGCGGGAAATGGCGCTGAAACCAGACGAGGTAAGTGAGCTAACGAAGCACACAAAGGCACACGGGTTCGCCTGCAAGAGATTGGTCGCAGGGGCACCCGGGACACTGCCACGAGGTCTTATCTTCATGAGAGGCTTTATATTTCTAAGTGTGAAAAAAATATCACTAGGTATTATATTTGGGGTTGTCTTATTTTCAGGGAAACGGTAAGTAGGAATACAAGGAGCCCTCCATTCTTGAGTAAGATGTTGAGTTTTGGAGATTTCGTTTTCTACTAAGCCGACAGCAAATTCTTGTTCTTAGACTTGTAAACATTATGATAATGATTTTCAAGACTCATATATGCATCATTTCTGTATTTTTGAAAAACTATCCTTGGAGAAACAGAGACAGAAACAACTTAGAAGAGTTTTGTCTAGCCAGAAGCTATACCACACCAACAAGTTTTTCCTGATATTCTTTGTCTTTTAGAGTTATATTTGTGCAATCCATATAATATTATGTGAGTAAAAGAGCAATATAGAAGTATATAGGTGATGTCTGGTCATAAGAGAATACATACAACTGCTTTAAATTGTGAATGGTGAATCAGAATATGTAAAACAAGTTATCTTCTTAAAAGGGAAGGCAGATGACTTGGTTATTAGTCATAAAGGAGATCTACACATCTGGAAGTCTCAAATAGAAATCCTTCCAATTGCTGGAAAAAACCTGTTAATTACTATTAGTACATGTCCCGAGTGCTCCTGCTACTCATCACCCGGGTTGCAGACGCACCCGTGCCCCTAGCCACTCCTCCCGGCCCATGGTGTTCCACTCACCTTCCCAGGATCCAGCGATGACTCCAGCAGCGCGGCCCACGTGTCCCCGCCTCCTAGGGCGCGTGGCAGCTTCAAGAAATTTAAAGGGCCAGCACGCCAAGAATTGGTGCTGGCTAGCCAGCTATACTGCTTAAATTACAGCCCCTTCCTGTGTCCCCTGCCGTATCTTTGTGCCTTACAACCTTAAAGAAAGCTCCCTAGCAATTATCCTGCGTTCCTGTGTGTTCCAGTGTATTCCTGCGTTCCAGTGTGTTCCTGCTCCTGAGTCCTGTGTTGCTGTGTTACCAGGGTCCCTCCGTGTTCCTGTGTTACCAGTGTTCCTCCGTGTTGTTGTGTTCCTGTGTCCTGTGTCCCCAGATTGGACTTGATGTTGCATCTCTGCCGCTTGTCATGACCTTGTGTCTCGACCTGACCACGAGACTGTCTTCTGCTAAGGTACCTCAACCTCGGCTGTCACCGCGGGCTAGTTGTACCTGGGGAATGACCTGGTGGTATCCTGCCGCAGCAAGTCCAACCCGCTTTGCGGCAGGCTCTGGTGAAGACCAGGTGCCACCTAGACTCCGGTCCCAGGTGTCGGCTAGTACCACCTCCCGCGGTGGTCCAGTGGATTCACGCATCCCGAATCCTGACAGTACATATTTAACCTCAGAAACTAAGGCCGTCTTCACATGAGCGAGTTTTGGTCATTCAGAACTAATTCAGGACTGATCTTGATGAATTCCAAACTGCAGAGAACCTTAACTGATTTCTGGACAGTAAATCCGCAACCAACCTAACATAGGGATTGTCACTGAACCTTTCCTTTTGTGATTGTATCAGTAACAATTGTGATAACATGTTACACAGTCACCTGGTGTTAGTGACAATGACAGGTTGTCGATTGCATTGACTCATGAGGACATGAGCAATAAACTCTGTGAGCAAGTCTGACTGGAAGTGACAGAAAGTTGGATATTGAGTGGTCATAACATTTTAGGGCAGTATTTGGTTTGACTTTTATTTTTGTTCCATCTATTTAAAGGGCTTGTCCTGTCTCCACTCCGGCACTGTCTGAGATCCCAAAAGATCTCTAATTCCTGGAGCTATTTGACACCCAGGAAATAAGGGTTCATCTCAATGGCCACAGTAGTCATTTCCTGTGCGTCAAAAGGGACCAGGAAGTCACACCATTTGTCTTATAGTGAGAAGGATATATTTTCATATAAGTAATTGTAAAATCCCTATGTAATTTGTGACATCTAAGTGGCGATATCACTATCATAGACCAGTGCCCTAGCAGCCAGTAGAAAGCCATGTGATGAAGTGCTTATAAGGCTGGGTTTTCACATTGTGTTGCCACTGTGCTTGAACTTTTTACGAGATGCAAAAGCTGTACCAACATAGATATTGTAGTGGTGCTGTTTCTAACTTCATCACATACACTTATTAGCATTGATGAGAAAACCATGGAAAGCCATGGATAACAAATATAAGAAGATTACCACAATCATAGTGACTGGGTCTATGAGGAAGTGTCCCTGGTTTATCATGATGGATTTTGATGGTAGATTTCCTTTCAAAGGACTTCTCCAAGAATACAATCTCAGATTAGTAGTGTCAGGTGCTTGTCATTCATTGCTTGTCAGAGTACAGTGGCTCCTTCAAACAGCTCGTGGGGAGGGCATCCAGTGGAGGATCAGTCATCAATATACTGCTGCTGCAAAACATGTTAATTATTTAAATTAATGTATATTCTGTCATTATACCAACATGTTACACTGTTATCTTATTGTGATATTTGTAAGATTTCAAAACTTTGCCACCTTGATTTATTCCAACTCTTTGTATCCTTTAGGCCCTACGTACTGGAAATGTTTAGAGAACGTATTACTGCCGGCATACGGCCCCATGCATTCCAATGGGCAATACTGCCATCCATTTACATGGCTGTATTGTTCACCGTACCGTACCATGAGCAGGACATATAATAATATAGCACATGTCATATTTTCCACCGTATTTCCCTTCCATAGAAGTCAATGTGAACGTATAAAATACCTGCTGCATATGGTTGTGCACCATATGCTGCCATATACACGGTCAGGTTCCATGGAGACCTGGGCCTGTAGGAGGAACATAGGTTCTTAGGATACGGTGCCATATGGTACAATATGTTGCCATACCATTGCAATACGTCCGGTATTTACGGCTAGAATACAGAAAAGACCATACGGTCGTGTGTATGAGGCCCTAATATGTGTCGCTCCACTCATTCTGATGCAGTTGGATTATCTATTCCAGCCTCTACAATTATTGTTCAAACTGTTGGCACCAAATATGCTTACTATGCTCTCAAATATCAGATGGGTGGTCTCAGACTTTTTGACAATTTAAAGAAAAACCTACCACTACCGATCTACCTATTAAGGTAGATGGGGTGGTAGGTGCCTCTATTGGACGTGAGGATAGCCCTTTTAAGCCCTTCTGCATGCGCAGAACGCAGACCCACGGTCACTGCTCCACAGCCAGAGCTACTGCGCATGTGCAGAACTTCGGCTTTGCAGACGAGGGAGCGCAGCTCCTTGTAGCTTCGCGCCGAAGATCTCAGGATAGGAGGATAAAAGTGGCTACTGGGACGTGAAGTAGCTGGGCCGTGTAGCCTCAGCTCCAGCTACTCCATGCCCCAGTAGCCTCTTTAGAAAATGAGCATATTAGAGAAATAAAAGTTATAAAAACATACTGGGGATGTGAGGATTAACTCTTAAAATGTCTATCCTCACGTCCAATAGAGGCACCTACCACTCGATCTACTTTAAAAGGTAGATCCGTGGTGGTACAAGCATAATTAGCATAAAACATGCTGAAAATAATTGCTGTAGTTGCTCACCTACCAGGACAATGCCATATTACTTTTCCCTTCTCCACAATGTAGCCAGAGAAAAGAAGAAACTACTTCTAAAGTGAGAGATTTGTTTTGTCTGGTGAATTAAGTTATGATAAAATTGTTTTTTCTTGTTGTTTTCTCTGGAGATTAGATTAGGAAATTGCAATTTTAAACTGTTTCATTTTTCTTTCCTTGAGTTTGCTAGAAGCTTACTCAGATTCAATCTACTTGAAGTAGATGAATATAACTATTAGATTATTCACTGGGAGATAACCTACTACATAACAAGACTAATAATAATCATTTCTCTGGTCTGACATGATGTCCTGGAGATCATGCGTATGTTATATTTGTATCTCTTAAATAATTACGGTAAATTTCCGAAAGACTCATTTATTGATTTAAGACAGAGAACAGATCAATGATGCTGAAATTATTTGTGGCTTAAATAAACAAATGATGTGCAATTCTGTCCTCTTGTTGTAAACAACATTTGGGTAAACTTTTTTGCAATTATGTTAAAGGGAATTTCTCGCCACATACTGTCTTTTTTCCTTCTTTACAAACTGCTGAATATTTTATAAAACAACATAAAAACTAGTACTTACCTTTACCCTAGGGCTACTTGAACCCAAACTTTTGTATCCACAGCCCAGTGGGTAAGCAAACTGCCCGAGCCACAAACTATGGAGCAGGTCCTATTCCTGCCTGTTTGCAGATTAGGTTGTCTTTGTCTTTACTTATCGGCACATGAGTGGACGATCAGAAACATACAGGTCACAACAGGGGTCCACTGGTTTGCCAATTATTTAACAACTTTGTGTAAACTTAAACTTAAAGAGAACCTGTCATCAGGAGGGTCATGTTTACATGATGGCAGGTACCAATAGCCTCTAGCATGATGATTTAAAAATGCCTTTTTGTGCATGTGAATAATTCCAGTGCTTAATAGTTGTTTCTTTTAATTTATATGGCTCCAACGGATTCGGACAGTGCACGGGATTTAACATTGCAAATTGTGTCGCAAGCCATGCACTCACATACACCGGGAAGAAGAAGGTGAACTCCGGCGGATCTTGGTAAATCGCGCCGGACTTCATCTTCCTCGGATCATCCAGATCGGGGATCGTGCCGGGAAAGGGTAAGTAAATGTGCTCCATTATATTAAAACAACAGATGAAATACTCCTGTGTTTCCCAGTTTATCTATACAATACAAGAATAAAATATATGCTGGTGGGGGCAATAATCAGCTATACTGCCTAAAGTGTAGCGTATGTATGCTAACAAGTGTTAAAAAAAAAAAAAGTATTTCCACCTGTGCTAGTGCTCACCATTCTGTTCCAATTTTGTTTTCCCTCTGCATTTATCTGTCATTCATGAGCAGGGAACCACTTGTAATACTTGGGCTAGTGATTATTGTAAACTTCAATAAATGGGTGTTTCATTTCTTTATTATACTTACAGAAATTTACTGTTGGTAGCAAAAAGATCTATTATGACCCACTGGGAATAGGGACTGGTGGTGTGGCCACCTCATCTGGATGGAAACCTAACTCAGTGTAGCTCCCGTGATCCTGTAAAGGAACAGCGCAGGATGCTGGGATGTGTCAGGCTTACGGGATGTGGATCCTCTGGAACACTGTAGACAAAGACTCAAGCCACTACCTGGGACTAAGTGGCACCCAGTTTTCACCAGAGCCCGCCGCAAAGCGGGTTAGACAAGCTGCGGCGTGGTACCACCAGGTCGTTCCTCAGGCGTGATTTGTCTGCAGTGGCGGCCAAGGTTGAAGTACAGAAACAGCAGTCATACTCGAGGTCACAGTCCAGGCAAAGGCTTCTCCGTATCAGGTCTAGAAAGGACCGGAGCTTTGGCAAAGGCGGACTTTAACTTTGCAAAGGCCTCTTCAGCTGCTGGAGGCCAAAGACGTGGATTAGCGCCCTTCCTGGTGAGTGCCACGATGGGAGCAACAAGAGTAGAAATATGTGGAATGAACTGTCGGTAGTAGTTTGCAAAGCCCAGGAACCTCTGAATGGCGCGAAGACCCCCTGGACGTGGCCACTGCAGAACAGCAGACAAGATCCATCTGGAGACCCCTGTCGGAGATGATGTAGCCAAGAAAAGGTAGACTCTGTTGATGGAAGAGACATTTCTCGAGCTTGGCGTAGAGACAATTGGCTCGAAGGCGGCCAAGGACTTGCTGTACGTGAGATTGGTGAGTCTTGAGATCTGGAGAGAACATCAAGATGTCATCTAGGTAGACCACCACACACGTATACAGAAGGTCTCTGAAGATGTCATTGACAAACTCTTGGAAGACAGCTGGAGCATTACATAATCCAAATGGCATCACAAGGTACTCGAAGTGACCATCTCGGGTGTTAAATGCTGTCTTCCATTCGTCTCCCTTGCTGATACAAATAAGATTGTAGGCCCCGCGAAGATCCAACTTAGAGAAAATCTTGGAACCGTGCAGGCGGTCAAACAGTTCTGTGATCAGTGGCAGAGGGTAGCGGTTTTTAACCGTGATCTTATTAAGTCCACGATAATCAATACAAGGACGCAAGGAGCTGTCCTTCTTGGTAACAAAGAAGAATCCTGCACCCGCAGGAGAAGAGGACTTCCATATGAAACCTCTTTGCAAGTTCTCCTGGATATACTACGACATGGCAGTGGTCTCAGGAACGGAGAGTGGATACACCCGGCCTCTGGGAGGAGAAGTACCCAGCAATAACTCAATAGGGCAATCATAGGGTCGATGCGGTGGCAAAGTCTCAGCCTGCTTTTTCAAGAAGACGTCAGAGAAGTCCTGGTAGCACATGGGTAAACCCTCCAAAGGCTTCGTAGACAGGGAGGAGGCCAATACAGGTACAGGCAGAGAGGGCCCCATACAGCAGGACTGGCACTCTGGACCCCAATGAAGGATCTCCCCTGTCATCCAATTGAGAACAGGTGCATGGAGCTGCAGCCATGGAAGACCCAACAGGATAGGGGACGTGGACCGAGGTAGCACGTAAAAGGACAGTCTCTCCTTGTGCAACACTCCGACCTGCAAGAACAGAGGCTTGGTGCGGTACAGGACCGGGTCAGAGAGGATTTGGCCACTTACAGATGAGATGACCAACGGCTTCTCGAGGGGAACCACTGGGATGTGATGCCGGGAGACCAGAGCTGCATCCACGAAATTCCCTGCAGAGCCGGAGTCCAAGAAAGCGTAGGCTTGGATCTGGGGGCTGGCGCCAATGCTGAGAAGCACCGGAATCCTCAGACGTGGAGAAGCTTGGCAGACACCTAGGGACGCTTCTCCCAAGAACCCTAGGTGCTGGCGTTTCCCGGACGCTGAGGACAGATAGGACAGGACCCGATGAAGTGTTCCGAACTAGCACAATAAAGGCAAAGGTTGCCCTGGTGTCTTCTGATGCGTTCCTGGGAAGAGAGTCTTACTCTGTCCACCTCCATAGGCTCCTCTGCGGAGGGTATGACCTGAGGCTGGAGTGGTCTTTGAGGTTGCTTGAGGCGAGACTCCTCAGCACGCTCTCTAAATCGCACGTCTATCCAGGTGGCCAAGGTGATGAGACCACTCAGAGTAGACGGCAGATCACGAGCGGCCATAGCGTCCTTCACATGAGAGGCGAGACCCTTTTTGAAAGCTGCAGACAGGGCTGCGTCATTCCAGGAAAGTTCCAAGGCCAGCGTGCGGAACTGGACTGCATACTCCCCCATGGAGGAATTCACCTGGTGTAGATTCAGCAAGGCCAACTCGGCTGAGGAGGCCCAGGCCGGTTCTTTGAACACGGAGCGAAATTCAGATAGAAAGGCTGCAAGAGAAGCCGTAACTAGGTCGTTCCTATCCCAAAGAGGCGTAGCCCAGGCCAAGGCTTTTCCGGAGAGAAGGCTGATTATAAAGGCCACCTTAGATCGCTCTGTGATTAACTGGGATGGCATAAGTTCTATGTGCAGGGAGCACTGAGTAATAAAGCTTCTGCACATCTTGGAGTCGCCATCGTACTTGCTGGGCATGGACAGCCGTAGTCTGGGTTCAGCAGCGGGAAGACAAGCCGGAGCAATTGAAGTTGCAGGGATAGCCTCAGGCATCTGTTGCTGTTGCTAGTTAGCAAGTAATTGCTGCAGCATGGCGGTAACTTGTTCCAACTGATCTCGTTGTGCAGCAATCTGTCGACATTGGTGGATCACGATGGTAGCGAGATCAGGCTTACTTGGAGGCGGAACCTCAGCGGGATCCATGGCCGAATCTTACTGTCAGGCTTACGGGATGTGGATCCTCTGGACCACTGCAGACAAAGACTCAAGCCACTACCTGGGACTGGAGTCTAGGTGGTACCCGGTTTTCACCAGAGCCCTCCGCAAAGCGGGTTAGACAAGCTGCGGCGTGGTACCACCAGGTCGTTCCTCAGGCGTGACTTGTCTGCAGTGGCGGCCAAGGTTGAAGTACAGAAACAGCAGTCAAACTCGAGGTCACAGTCCAGGCACAGGGTCAGGGCAGGTGGCAGAGATGCAACGTCAGAGTCCAATCCGGGGTCAGCAACAGGAGGTCCAAGCAGAAGGGTACGGGAACACAGCACACACGACAGCAGCACGGAGGAACACTGGTATACGAGAACACGGAGGAGGTCAGGTAACACAGGAACACGGAGGGAGTCAGGAACGCAGGAGACACAGGAACGCAGGAGACACTGGAACGCAGGCAAATTGCAACAGAGCTTTCTCTAAGGCTGTGAGGCACAAAGATCCGGCAGGGTTAGATGGGAGAGGCAGATATAAATAGCCTCATGGGAAATGACCAGCGCCAATCAATGACGCGCTGGCCCTTTAAATTTTCTAAAGGTGCTGCGCATGCGCCCTAAGGCACTGGGCCGCGCGCACACGGAGCGAGGGTGGGACTCGGGAGCGGGGAGAGGTGAGACGGGCTGGCGCGGCGCCAGCGGGGAGCGAGAGGCACAGGTGAGCCCGCGATGTGGGTCGTGGGTCCACCGTGACAGGAGGGACTGCTTAGGTCAGTAAATGTTTACATTTTTTCCTCATAAAAGTACTTATCAGGAGGCCCTAACTTTCACCTTATTGTTGACAGTGACAGCTTACAATAGACAGTAAATTGTACTTCAGAAACATGTTTTTAAATATTCCACATATAGAGGCAGCCCCCAGGTTACTTGTAAGATCGGTTGCATAAGTTTGTTGAATTTGTATGTAGGTCAAAACTGTATATTTTATAATTGTAGATCCAGACTGCAGAATTTTTTTTGCCCCATTGACAATTGGAGTTTCAAAATTGTGTACTGTCTTGGTAACAAGGATTATCAATAAAACCACATTGCAGACACCTTATAGCTGATCATTGCAGCCTGGGACTAAGGTAAAGCATTCAGAGAGCTTCACCAGAGGTCAGAGTGGGCAGAGGGGTCCGTATTTAACTGGGGGTTGTCTGTAAGTCGGGTGTCCTTAAGTAGGTGACTGCCTGTAATTGGTTACGGAAATATTGTATGGTAAAGGCTCCCTGCCAGCTCACCAACTGAAGTCCAGTGGTTGTACTTTCCAAAAGGATAATGTTCGGCTTCTAGTTTGAATCTTGCACTGGACCTTCCCCTCTCTCATTATAATTCCACCCACCCAAACTTCTTCCCACAACTTCCCTCTATTCCAGCTTCCATTCGTAAGGTAGGGTTAATCCCAACATGCACAGGGAGCAGCGTCCATTAGCTATGCCATCTTACTATACAGTTGGCGTACCTCCTGCCTAGTAAGACCACGGAGAGAGGGGACGAATGCGCAGTGTGGCGTGGTGAACCGTCTTGCTACTCACTGTGCATGTCGGGATTGGCTCTGCGTCATTAATGGAAGTTGGAAGGAGATTGTGGGAGAGTGTTTGGGGGGGAGGTTATAATAATTAGTGAAGGGACGGGCCAGTGCTGGATTCAAACTAGAACGTTATCCTTTTGCAAAGCACCGGGACTTCAAGCGGTAAACTGGCAGGGAGCCAAATAAACTTTACCATATAATATATCTATAACCAATTCATATACACAATATTTAAAAACATGTTTCCGAAGTCTATTGTAAGTTGGCCCCATTGAAAAAGAGCCTTTCGGTGACAGGTTCCCTATCAATAATTGCTGGTAACCATTGCTACAGACAAGAGATATTGATGGAGAGGTCTCAGATCCAGACAAGTTATTGACAGTCGAGTTACAATCAGTTACTTGAGTAGTATGTCATGAGTAATTGCAGGGAAAAGCACATGTCAGGACATGGAGTGACTCAAACAATAATTTGGCTATAACTGTATAATTTTACATCACTCAATTATCTTGCAAATCGATGACATGAGAAACTGCTTAAACAGACTTGTTCACACGTAATTTTTCATCCTAATTCCTTCAGGGAATGAAGGTGAACTGATTTGACTCACATACAGAAGACTTCTATTCATATTTCTGTTTATGCCGGCTGTAAACATGAGAAAGCTTTAAATTGAGATACCTATCTCGCCCAACTCCACTTTATACCTGTCCAGGTCAAGCATTGCACATGATCAACATGAGTAGGAGTTGCCAGACTTCTCTGTCCATTAAAATTCATTAAAATCATGAGGACCCTATGTAGATTAGGCAACATTTACACCACCTTTTATGTACACACTCAGGGTATACCTGAGGTAAGCTTCTGATGTATATGCTGAGCGTATACATAGGTGTACATAGGATTAATGAACAGTGGATCCTCTGGACCACCGCGGGAGTTGGTACTAGCTGACAACTGGGACCGGAATCTAAGTGGCACCTGGTCTTCAATGTGGGATGGTCTTGCTGTGGTGGAGTACCACCAGGTTGTTCCACAGGTGTGACTGGGCTACAGTGGCAGCCGAGGTCGAGATACCTTAGCAGGAAACAATCTCGCGGTCATGTTCTGGCACAGGGTCAGGGTAGGCGGCTGAGATGTAGCGGTCAAGTCCAATCCGAGGTCAGCAATGGGAGGTCCTGGCAGATGGGAACGGGAACACAGGAACAGACATTAACACACAGGAGCACGGAAACAGGAGCAGGGGAACTCAGGAGCAGCAACACAGGAACTCAGGAGCAGGAGCATTCAGGAATATCGCAGGGGAGCTTACTCAGAGGCATGAAGCACAAAGATCTGTCGGGGAATGCAGAAATGGACAGCTTTTATAAAATTCCTGGAAATGGCCAGCACCAATTAGCGGTCTGCGAGGACGAACGGGCCGCACTGTCAAATCCTGAGCAGTACAGGGGGAAGTACAGGGGGCCGTGGAGGTGCCAGGGACCAGAGCAAGGCATGTGTGTTCCCGCAACCCGAGACCTGGGTCGCCGGGACACCGTGACAGTCCCTCCCCCCTTTTGAAAATAGGCATATACTGGCAGGTGGAGGCATCCTTTTTGCCTCAGTCTGCACAGTATATGTTATATACTGTGGGAAACACAGGATGAAAAGACAAAAGAAGCATTGTCTTTCTATTCTGTGGTCTCCTGCTGAGTGATGAATACTCTCAGCGGAGGCCATTCCACGTTTTAAATCCATCCCCTGGCTTCCACTGAGCATATACTCAGGAAGGTCCCCAGTGATGTAACTGTCTATATAAGGAAATAAATTCTATATAGGAACTGATATTCACTCCTCTCGCTTTCTTGTGGGAAGGGGAGTAACAAGAGGTTGTATCCCCATACAGTGGGACACGTCCTTGCACTGTGTTGTTAGCTGAAATCTTAAATGTGTAAGGGCGCATTCACACTGTCGTTGCCCACCGTACCGTAGCACGGCGGGCACACAACGGCGCTGGGGAGAGGAGGAGGAGGTGAGCGCTGCTCACCCTAGCCCCTCTCCATAGGGTTATATGGCGCACGGTGCCGTATGCCAAAATAAGATAGGACATGTCCTATCTTTTCACAGCTACGAAATGGTTGCTGGCCTAAGGGGGATGTATATGAGACACATATACGTCGCCTTATATACGTCCCATGAACGGCCGTGTGAATGAGGCCGATTAACTGAAAATACATACAAATATTATGTTTGTGAGCTGCATATTAAAAGACTGGCTGAATATGCTGGATGGCATATTTTAGGGAAGATAACAAGGGCATTTGAATGTTTTCTTTGTGAGATAAGCCTCCTGGAAACATGTGCATGCTCAGCCAATCCATGTATTGAGAGGTAGCTGTAAACTTTGTCAAGTATGGCCAGTCTTAAAGGGGTTTTCCCAGGAATTGAAGTTAGGCCCTATCCACAGGATAGGGCCTAACTTGCTGATCGGTGGGGGTCTAAGTAATCAGTGATGAGAACCCCACCGATCACGTAAACAAGGGGTCTGATGGGGTCCCACGTACAGCCGTTGGATCACCTCGTCACTCCATGAGAGTAATGGAGCAGACGGTCGCGCATGACGTCTCAATGGAGCCGATGGTAATTACCAAGCACCATCGGCGATCTCCATCAGCTCCATAGCAAAAAGGGGGTCGGACGGAGGTACTTGGGACCCCATCAGACCCTTTGTTTTCGTGATCTGTGGGGTCTCATCACTGAGACCCCCATGGATCAGCAAGTAAGGCCCTATCCTGTGGATAGGGCATAACTTCAATTCGTGGGAAAACCCCTTTAAGGCTTATTCACATATCCGTTCCCCTACCAACTTGATATTGATGGTTTATACTAAAGATAAGCCATCAATATAAAATAAAGGACATCCCCTTTAACTTTAGACTATAAAAGTCATAGTCCAGTGGCGTAACTACAGTGGTAGCAGCCATAGCAACCGCTAAGGGGCCCACAGTGTCAGGGGGCCCCAGCATCCGACCTGACATACTAAAGAGTGGAGGATGTGCATCATTATATCCATATTGGAGCAGATTTATCAAGTGTCTGAAAGTCAGAATATTTCTAGTTGCTCATGGCAACCAATCACAGTTCCTCTTTAAAGTATTCATGAGCACTGGTAAAATGAAAGCTGAGCTGTGATTGGTTGCCATGGGCAACTAGAAATATTCTGACTTTCAGACACTTGATAAATCTGCCCCATTATGCTGCACTTTGTACATCATAATATGTATATAACATAAATGTGATGTATATATGCTGCATCTGTGTATACGATGTATGGCTTCTGCATATACTGTATGTGTGTATATATGCTGTGTGTTTGTAAATGTCACTGTATGTGCTCTATGTAAGCATATGTGCAAAAGTGTACAGATGTGTGATTGTAACCTGCATGTGTGAGTATACAAATATGTATAATTTTCAAGTGGGAAGGGGCGCCCCATGCCGAAGCTTGCTATGGGGCCCTGCCACTCGTATTTACGCCACTGTCATAGTCTAATGCTATGTTTCAGTAAGTACTTAAGATTTTTTGAGAAATCAAATCCATATCTCATATGAAAAAGCATAGGTGTCGGTAGAATTGATGCTGATGAACTACAGGTCTTACAGACATAAGATCTGTTCGCTTTAAATCAACATTGACATTTGCTCAGCTGAGATAGCGATTCTTTATCTGTACTTATATCCGGACTGTACACAATAAGTGCTGGTAGAAGTATTGTTACATGCCAGCCTCACAGGCAGCCGCCATTGTGTCTTCTAATAATGAGCACTTCACACCAGGCCCGAGAATTGTTCTATCACTAGAGCAAATGGAGAGGCAAATGCCAACAAACAATGCCCCCTCATTAAACTTTAACCCTCTTTAGCTATCTATAGGCATGGAGTCAAATGCATTATTCATGTGCCAGGATTATTAACCTCCTATACAACTATATGAAGAAAATGTTATGTCCACACTGTCTTCATTCTGTGAGTAATCGTAAGTCACTTGTATTCTGTTGTGTCCCTACTAAGATATGGTAGTATTACTAGCACAAACTCTTTTTATTATTGACCCACAAGTTTCAGGGTCACTTTGTGGCGCTGATTCAGATTATGACATTTGCTTCACTGTGAAATAGGAAAAATGTTAAATATTTATTAGAACTCGGCTCAAATTGTACAAAACTGAGCACAATAAAAACCTAAAGAGCAACGTAATAGAACAACAGAGTTCGCCCAACCAACAGCCTGGCATTTCGGAAACAACCGCTGTTCTTGTAACTTCCAATAAGGTAAATAGGAGTTTTGGAAGTAGCTGCTTCCATTACAGAAATTTCCAGAGAAATTACAGAAACAGTGTAATTTAAATAAAATCTGTTCTTCTGTTCCATCTACAGCTGCAGAAATTATGGAAACTGCATAGAACAGCAAGGCCTGAATAGATCCATAACTTCTGAACACCTTGAGAGATGGCAGATGAACAAATTAAGTGTTTTGTACTATTTTCTTTTATGTGGGTCATATCAGAAGATCCAGCAGTAGTCTGCTGTGATATTTAGGGTCATATATTTTTATTTTGGAAAAAATGAGATGATAAACCACTCACTTCCTTTATCTTTAGGTTTAGCTTTTAATACCTGGGAAAAACTGTTTTTTCTTCAATTTTTCTGGCATATGTTTTCACAGATCCATATAAATTTTAGGGTGATGCCTCAAGTGGTGTTTTTGGTCCATTTTTAAGCATGCATTTTCAGTCTGTTTAAAACATTTTATGTGTTTTACTGCTTTGAACATGTTTATCAAACAGGTTCAAAGCAGCCAAACACATGGAAAACAGTAAAAAATCAGATGAGTTTTTAAATGGACTGAAAACATATGCTTAAAAACGGACCAAAAATGCCACGTGTGGTATCACCCTTAGGGTGATGGCACACGTTCAGTTTTTCAGATGCAGTTTTTGAAGCCAAAAGCAGGTGTGGATTATAATGGGTGAGACAAATAATTGAAAGGTGCTCCTCCTACTTTTACTCCATTCCTGGTTTGGGCATCAAAAACTGCATCTGAAAAACTGAACGTGTGACATCATTCTTAATCTCACTAATTTTTTTAAGGATCAGCTGCATGGTCCAATGAAATAATGGCCATAGGAACTGAACCATTTAAAAGTTTTGCATTGAGTGCAGTGCACAGACAATTTACATTGTTGTGCACATCAGTCCTTACATAATAATCTTTATTTATATAGAGCCATCATATTACATAGCGCCTTACAATTCTGGGTGGCAAATAGAAATAAAAAAAACAAAAATTACATTGTAAATACAAAGCCCTGCTCATAAGAGCTTACATTCTATGTGGATGAGGGGGTGACACAAGAGGTATAAGAGCTTGGATAATGGCCCCGACATTCTTTATAAGGGAAAGGAATACAAATTATGTAATAAAGATCCTGTTGCTTGAACCATACATCAGCCTCCATCTTATATATGAAGTCTAAGGTCAGTGGGACTGCAGAGAAGCCTTGAGCTTGATATCTGGTGTCTTCTGGATAACTGAAGGGAATAACACCGGATGGGTTAATAATAATAATAATAATAATCTTTATTTATATAGCGCCATCATATTCCGTAGCGCTTTACAAATCATAGGGGACAAATACAAATATAATAAAACATGACAGAGCACAAACATTCGTATGGAACAAGAGGAGTGAGGTCCCTGCTCGCAAGAGCTTACAGTTTATGAGGAGGAGTGGGGAGACACAAGAGGTAAAAGAATATATATTGGTCAAGACATTTTTCTTAAGGGAATAGAACAAAATATAATAAATGGGATTGCTGTCGCTTGAACCAATCATCAGCCGTCATCTTATATACAAGGTTCAGGGTGAATCGGACCGCAGAGAAGTCTGGTGCCTGCTGGTTGCTGGATAACAGATGGGAGGAGTTTGTAAAAAGAGAGTGAAGTTTTAGGCAGGTGTGGAATGTTATAGGCCTGCCCAAAGAGTTTGGTTGTAAGAACATGTTTGAAACTTTGAAAGTTGATTATTAGTCTGATAGTCCAGGGTCGCACATTCCAGAGAGTTGGTCCAGATTGGGAGACGTCCTGGAGACATGAATGGGAGTTTCGAATTAAAGAAGAGAATAATCTATGATCACAGGCAGATCGAAAAGCATAGGTTTGGCAACAGAAATGGGAGAGGAGACGTATGGAGGTGTGGCAATATGCAGAGCTTTGTGTATGCGGGTTATTAGTTGGTAACTGTATTTGGAAGGAGACGAATAATGCATAGTACGAAAACCAGATTGTAGGGGATCAAGGAAGAAGTTAGCTGAGAGATAATGGGGGCTATTTATCATTAGTCAGGCTCCTTGGGACAGTTCATTCATTGTTCACTGCTGCCCATCAGATTCATTAAAGTGGCTTTGGCCCTTTAAAGGAAACCTACCACCACGGATCTGCCTATTAAGGCCTCTTTAGGGCTAATCCTTTACTCCATTGTATCTTTTATAATCTTTAATCAGGGTAATATGCAAATTCTCTAAAGAGGCTACCGGGGTGTGGAGTAGTCGGAGTTGAGGCTACACTGCGCGGCTACTGCACACTCCAGTATCCTCTTCGATCCTCCCATCCAGATATCTTCAGCGTGCCGCTACAAGGAGCTGTGCGCACTTGTCCACAAAGCCGGAGTTCTCTGCATGCGCAGTAGTTCCAGCTTCGGAGCCGAGATCTCGCAGTGTCGACCTTGGTTCTGCACATTCCAGCTGTGCGGATGAGAGTGCAGTGCTTGATTCATTCTGCCTGTCAGGGAAAGCATAGTGAATACAGTGTTCTCTGAAGTAGTGCATAATTAGGGTAAGGGGAGAAGCGCCGGGGCAGCCACAGGAGCGACAAACCCTCATTATACTAATTTTATAATTGTTTTTTCAGTAAAAGGAGATGGGGGATAGTGCACAGTTTCTGTGAGACAGAGAATGTTAATGGGACGTGGTTTCCCGGGATGTGTTATAGGTGGGCATATTCTGCGATGGAGAAAAATTATAGAGAGTAAAAGAGGAGAGGTTATGGTCTAACACAGGGACCCCCAAACTACGGCCCACGGCCCACATGCGGCCCGCTTCTATCCTGCCCCCGGCCCATCCAGCGCAATGGAGTAAATGATTAAGCCGCGGCCTATGATTAAACCGCGGCCTTCGGCAGTCGGGCAGGGGTCTCCGTCCGTCCGGACAGGAAGCTCCTGCCCGTCACTGAATAGTGCTCGATGCGTCCGGAAACGGCCGCTCGAGCACTATTATTGCAGGTGGAGCGATGTGGCCGGAAAACAACCCCAGCGCACATCGCTCCTATGCTGCCCCTTATGAGGGGCAGCATAGGAAATAATTAATGGTGGGGGGCAACATAGGAAATAATTAATGGTGGGGGCAGCATAGGAAATAAATAATGGTGGGGTGCAGCATAGGAAATAATTAATTATGAGGGGCAGTCTAGTAAATAATGGGGGGAGGGCAGCATATTTAATAATTAATTGACCCAATTAATTCATTAATTGGGCCAGTAAATAAAATAGTTCACAAAGGGGTGCAGTATATTAAATAATTAATTGAGGGGGTCCAGTGTATTACGGATGCGGTCACATGTACCGCTAGCACTGTGTTTTCAAGGAATTTCTTATATTTTTTTTATTTTTAAACTTCAGTCCAGCCCTCCAACGGTCTGAGAGGGACAGTGAACGCCCCCCTATGTAAAAAGTTTGGGGACCCCTGGTCTAACAGGTAGGATACATGAAGTCAGAAGATGAAGATGGTCAGGTAAAGACCAAGTCAAGGATGTTTCCCCCCTGGGGAGTAGGAGAATCAGACGGCTGTGAGAGACCTAAAGAGATAATAAGTGATGAAAGCGGAGAGACAGAAAATCCTGATCTGACAAATACACAACCTCCAAAGTTTCCAAAGTGCTCTTAAATCCCATTTCTTTTGGCAAGTCTATCACATTCCCTAACTGCAGAAAATTTCAACTCTCTTTTTACTAACCTAACCTATGTCATCATCCAGTCTGCAATGTAGTGAAAACAAATACCAAACTCCAGGCTTCTCTGCAGTCCCATTGACCTTGGACCTTGTATATTAGTGATTTGCGTGAACGACATGAGCCGGCTCACCTCAGTGAGCCGATGATTCACTAAACCCCGCCCCTAAATGGCTCACCACGCCCCTTATGACCCGATAAAATTGGGGAAAAGTGGTGTGGGGTGACTGACTGACCTGTGGCTCCCTACTACATATTTAATAGGGAGCCGTTCATGAGCCAAAAGAGCCAGCTCTTCTTAGTGAGCGGAGCCTATTGAGCCAGCTCGCTAAGAAGAGCCGGACTTCCCATCACTACTGTAGATAAGATGGTGGCTGATGGCTGGTTCAAGAAATTATTAAATTATTTTAATTCTGTTCCTTTTGTAAAGGTTGGACCATTATACAAGCTCTTATACCTCTTTGGCCCTCACTCCCATTGTTCCATAGGACTATGTTTTCACTTTGTAATGTCTTATTTTATTTCCATATGTCCCCCGATAAATTGTAAAGCTCTACGGAATATAATGATTGATATAAACAAAAATTATCATTATCTTCTCTTTTGTCTCACTAACATTTTCAGAGGATGAGTCGTCAGTAAGAAAAATGCATGGGGTCCTGAAAAACTAATATTATTTTTGGATTAAGAATCCCCTAATTTCAGTAAAGCATGTTTGCCAGTTTTTTTCTTTAAAAATAAGATGTAGCGGGATTATGTGTACTGGTCAGTAGTATTTGTTTCTCAAATAAAACCCTGAAGTCAGAGAACAGTCACGGCAGAAGAATATTATATAATAACAAGTACAAGGGAGATAAGAACAGGTTTCCTAAGTAACTTATTTTGTACAGTTGTATTTTCAAAATATTTGTAACCAAAGATACTATAAAATGCAAATAATATTTCCCATACACAACAATAAAAAACGGGAAATATCAAGTGTGTTAATCCAGCCTTACCCTATCTGCACACAAAGGAGTGCTGTTCTCAGATCTGTGGTCCGTCCGTCTTCTGTGTTTAATCTGCTTCTGATCCATACGTCTGCAAAACGGTCCATGTGTCATTCTCAGGAGCGTAACTACAGGGGTAGCAGCCATAGCGGCCGCTATGTCAGGGGGACCCAGCATCAAGGGTATTGGGTGAGTTTTGGGTGTGAATATGCTATACGTGTGTGTGTGGTCTGTATAAACTGTATTTGTATGTGTACTTGTACGCTGTATGTCTGTATATGGTATTACATATATGTGTGTATTTGCTCTTTTTATATGTGATGTGCATATTTTTGTTTGTATTTATGATGCATGGGTGTATATGTTACTATATGTATCTGTGTATATGATGTATATATGGTGTGAGTATACAAATATGTGGCATCCGTGGCAAATGTGGCATCTATATTTTCTACGAAAAGACATAGCCCTCAAACATAGGCAGAAATAGGACCTGCTCTGAGTTTTCTACACCTTACAGACAGATCCTCAATAAACATGTTAAAGTCCATGGGTCAATTTAAGCCTGTGTTCAAATTTTGTGTTTTGTTTGTGTTAATACATGTGTTTTGAAACATACCACAATAGCTGAGAAGAGGGGATTTGCCTAATTACAATAGATGTCCACATTTAATTTACAAAATGCAGGTGTTATTACATGTTAACATTATGTTAACAAACTCATGCTTTTTTTTACAATGTGGGGGACGTACATATACGTTGTATACATGTCCCCCATTGGCCGGCAACGGTGGCATGGAGCCGTACGGAGTGGTTCCGTACCCGAGAAAAAGATAGGTCATGTCCTATGTTTTCCCGTATTATGGCGCTGTGCGCCATGTATCGCTATGGAGAGGGGTGGGGTGAGCAGTGCTCACACCCTCCTCTCCTGTGACCAATGTCTAAGGGCAGAACTGTCCTAGTTGCCCATGGCGGCCAATCAGAGCTCAGCTTTCATTTTCCCACAGCTGTTCATAAAATCAAAGCAGAGATCTGATTGGTTTCCATGGGCAACTGGAACAGTTTTACCTCAAACACTTCTCTTTTCCCAGTAGCTTATTCTCCCGCCTTCCGATGCCATGACGAGCCCCTGTACCTGTCATTCCGCGGATCTCCCCTAGGTGGCGCTGTTGGCACCGTCCTTTTATATGAGGCGGTGGCAGGCCCAGTGACGTCAGTGAGTAGGTGGGCCGTGCAGGTGCGGGGGTTTGCGGGGCTGTAGCAGGTGCGGGCTGATCACGGTGTGGACGCTGCTTATAGTCCGGGAGCGGAGAAGACGCATCAGCGGCAGAGGAACAGAGCACTAGTCCGGCCCGGGTGAGGTGAGTCTCCATTACGTCCGTAACTGGGTCACACATGATGCGGGGCTGATGACCGGTAACTTTCCGTCCGTTCTGCGCCTCTAACTGCAGCTCCTGCTGGTGGCTCTTCTAGTCCTACTCTGATAACATATGTACCTGTGGAATAACCGCAGCTTGTGAACTTTGCCTTAATCATTGTGAGTATTTATTAACGTTATAGAGTTATGACATCTTATATCAGGTATATGTGATATAACCGTGCACACCTGGCATATACTGTAGTAGATGTTTGTATCCTTACATTTATCCATAATACAATCCTTCTATTTGTATCCATAATAATATACATTGTGTATACATAATAATCTTATGTAATCTTGATACATACAGGCTACCTTCTGCTATAGTGTATCCATATTGCTATACTATATATGTATACATTGCAGCTAGTGGACGATGTGTATATAAATTTTTTAATAAAACTTGATATTTGGTAAATGATAACCCCCCCCCCTCCCTACTATCAGCTTTCACATATATAACAGGGTGCAATTTGCCCTGCATAGGTCCACTCCCTATCCCAGGACTGTATGTCATCCACACCTGTTCTGCAGTATGTGAACTGTGCTCTAATACTGTAATAGTAGCAGGTGGGATGTAAGTAACCTGAGAGCTGCTGGTTATGCTGCACCTGTATCCTTATCATAGGACTCTCCTCTCTCTCCCTGCTAGCTTGCAGTACCAAAAATTCCCTGTATGTGAAGCTAATTACCATCTCCTATGTTTTCACTGTGAATCTTTATACATAAACAGCAAATATTTTTATAGGCTTGTGTGATATTCTAATATGTTCCAGGTGTAGATTTGACAGTCTGCTACTATAGATCCAGGGCTAGTCCTTTTTTTATAAGATGGTTTGGATAATCCTTCACCCCTGCCTGTCTGTTAACGGTGCAGGATGTTGGTGACCTTTGGGTTAATGCTTCTGGCAGAGAATGCTACTGTATGCATGGAGTTCTATAAAAGATGTCTGACCCGCCCTTTAAAATGGTGGAGATTTAAAGGAAGCTTCCAGTGAAAGCTGGATAATGCATTGAGCAATGCATGGTGCAGGGCCTGAAGGGAGGAGCATGTGCTCATTGTATTCCTAGAACCTTACTAGAAACTGGAGTCCTGCTGCTCCCTTCAGGCTCTGCTCAAGGTATAATTCAACAATCTGCTTTGACTGGAGTGTTCCTTTAAGGGAAGGGTGCAGTATTTTTTTTAATGCTGTATTTTGTTCAGGATTTCTAGCTTTAAAGAAGTGCTGTTGGGTCGTTTTGGAACCTTAAACCAGCTACAGCTCCTTGTGGAACAGTTTTTGCGTCCCAAATTGACCTTTTTCACGACTTTGTGTTAAAGTGTTAACATACTTGTCTAGATGTGAGTCTGATAAGGCGCATCGGACCCGCATCAGAAGCGCTGGTGCCTCCTATTGCAATACCTGAAGTTATGCCAGGGCAATATATCTACGGCGTCTGCGCAGTGAAGCTGGGTGTAACAAGACTTCACTTGCTGAAAAACGTACAGGGACTGAGTTGAGGATTTTATTTTATTTTTTTATCTGATTAAAAAGAATTTCAAACGGTGCGATTTGTGGCAGTAAACAACTGGTCCATAAGGGCCTGTGGGTGGTGTAGTGCCCCTAATTGCCCTGACGGGTTCTCTTTAACGTACCTTGTGTTCAGCATTTTGTGAATAACCGGTGGTGAGCTAAAATTGCTAGCACCAATATGTATAGTAAGACTACAAGCTACCAACTCGCCCTACAAGTAAACCTGCATTGTCCAGTCAGTTTTCAAGTTTCCTAATAATCTGTCTGTCATAAGGAAGATTGAATTTTATTTATTTTTTTTTTTATCCTGAAATTATTCCCGCTGTGCCTGCTGGTGGTACAGCAGTTTCCTTCTTTTTGTGGCAATTTCACGGTTTTAAAGGTGCTGGTATGGCTGTCTGCATAGAAAGAAAAGGTGTTGGGACTCTAGTAAAAGGGAGAATGAGTAGACAGGGCCGAATTCTCTGGAGGACCTCCTGCTGGCCCCATGATTCTCTGTGTACAGAGGGACACTGGAAAGAAGCTAAAATTATGCAAATTTTCCCTCCTTTCTACTGTGTTGGTGTCCTCAGGAGGCCAGTAAGATTGAACATTGTTGAACAGGGAGCAATAAGATACTGCTTTAATTTTTGCGCTAAATGAAGCAGATTTCGGTTTGCAGTTTGGGCACTCGGTCTCTAAAAGGTTCGCCATCACTGCTTTATAGTGACCCTTTAGGCAGGTTTTTTTTCCTCTAAGCTAATTAAGTGTAATAATATTATTAAAGTGGATTTATTTATATTCTAAGTGGAAATCCTGCCAGGCTGATTTTATTGTTGATCCAATCCTTGTTCCTATTTTTGTGTACAAGCTCCTTTGTGTAGATATGTTTATGTAAATTGATGATTTGTTTTGCTATCTTTTGTTTCCTCTGCCTGTAGGTCACCTTTGTAAGATGTGTATCTTTTGCAGGTAGACATTAGAGTTAATAATCTATGCGTGTACGGATGACAAATCATGCAGGAATGAGGGCAGTGATCCTACGGAAAGCTCATTGTGGTGACCTGGCAGTGACGAGTTTGTCTGGTTTTTCGCACTGCAGGTTATGTTTCACCACTTCATATATTTGGTTGCTCAGTATTTCGCCTGGAGATGGTTTATTCATGTGTTCAAGTCATTTGTACTTGTGCCTGGAGTGTATTTCTCTAGTGCAGATATCTGCTATAGAAAGTCGGTTTGCTATTACTCATGATTTCTCGGAAGTTCTCTAGGGCAAGTTTGCTTTATGGGTGTTCGAGGGTGTGTTCAGGGATTGGCATCGATTTAGAGGAAGGACGATGGGCTTGCACTAATAGGATTGATATCTATATGTTATAGCTATACTGCTGCTTACTTGTATGTGAGATGTGAACACTGCTCAATACACCCATCTTGTACTACTCCATTACTTAGATGTGACAGATTTATTATTTTTTCAAATCATGTTTACCAACAGAGCCCAAAAAGTCCCATTGAAATAGAAGCCACTGATATGGGCAGTGTCTATATTGCTGGATGTCAACTGCAAATTATCATCATTCAATGATAGTACACTACTTGTACTTGCATGTTTGTTCTGTAATGTTGATTTTTGTGAAACTTTTTTGCTTTATCTTAGAATGGTGTGATTATAGACGGTTTTAAAAATGTGAAAATTGCCAGCTACGTCACTAGTGCCCATCTATGTGCCCCCCCCCCCCTCTCGACGTCCCATAGCTACAGCTGGCTGAGAGCCATGTAGAAGATGACACCAGCTTGTCTGAATGATGGGTCCTCAACCATTATCATCCACTCCTGCTTTTGGCTTCAAAAACTGCATATGAAAAATGAAACGTTTGAATGCAGCCTCAAGAAGTCTGATCTGGGCTACTGTTGTCTATAGCCATGAGGCTGCAGTACAGCAGGCCATTAAATGCTGTAGTTTGGACAGGGTGGCAGCCCCCATAATCCTGGACACAAAATGGACAAAGAAAAATCTTCAGACCTTTTAAAATAAAAACTATAAGAAAAATGTCTTGATGTGCAAAAATGCAAATTGGTGAGGCCTTCCATAGTTACATCTGTCTGTATAGGCTTTTACATGTTTACCTTAAGCATTCGTGGTTAGTAGACTGTCGAATAGAGGGCAATTGTTTGCTTACTCTATCTCACCAGTGCTTCATTATGCAAGTATTTTCAGGCCTTTCTCTGAATCTATAAATGAATGACTTGTTGAAGTCTCTGTCAGCAAGAAGTTCTGCTTAGTATGTGCTTTTTTTTTTTTTTTTTTTTTACAAGATTAATAATAATCTATTTCTTGTTTTAATACCCCAGGTTTCTTAACATGGACACGTCTGGGTTTAAAAGAGGTCAGTGGGCCTCCCAGTCCCTCCGAGTAACGGCCAGAGAGTTGTCTCTTGTGAAGCCGAAGAATGCTGCTATAATGGAACGGTTTTCCAAGTAAGTTTTTTTTTTTTTTATTTCTTTTTTTGTTTGTAAGGAAACACAAGCCATTGGATTACAATGCTATAAGAAACTCATTCAATGTGTAAGTTGACTTTTGCACTGTTTGTACACGGTGGAGTCTTGTAGCTTTATCACTGTTCCTACTATTGTTTTAGAGAAATGGTAGTAAGCGTCTGACTCCAGAAAGTCACTGGTTCACTCTGAGTAGAAGGGCTGCATTCTCATGAATATTAAACAGGTTATCCAAAAAATTTAATAGCCGGTCTGGGAAGGAATTTATTGAAAAATTAAAGCTGCACTTGCCTGCTTCCAGTATCCCATGGTCCGTCAGAGCCACGCCCTTGTTTGTTTACCGGGGAACAGAAGCTCTGCTCCGACAACTTCCAATAGTCGGACAACCCCTTTAATACAGTTCATAAAATTGCTGATTTTCTTAACGGCTTGCGGTGAAAAGTCCCATAGATCACGGTAAGGGCTTTCACATTGTCGTTGATGATCAGCTTCAGTTGAGCATCTGTTGCGTTCGGTCTCCATTTATTTTATTTTTTTTTCTGCTTTGTCTCCATGTCCACAAAAAACTTTGAAGAGGAGTTTTGAAAGCAATGAACGAAAGTGTTTTTACCAGTTTTTATTTTTCTTACGCGGACTCAAAGACTTCTATTGCTTTTGTGATCCGCATTCGTGAAAGCAATGGGACATGTTTCATAATTTTTTTTTTTTTTTTTCCCCTACGGACAACATATCAGTGACAATACAAGCCAATGTGAAAACACCCATAGAAATCAATGGCACTTTGAGGCATCTGTACAAGTCATTGTACCAGGGATGTGAAAAACAGTCTTAACATTGTGTTTTTTTTGTTGTTTTTTTTTAGTCCTTCCTCTCTAATACACTTTGTCTCAATGTCAGAATGCATTCCTCCTATTAATAGCTCAATTTTTACTGATTTATATTATAAATTCACTTGAATTCACTATTGAAAGAAACTATGGCAAAACCCTACAGACTTGATGGTGTCTTTTAATATGAGACAAAATTAAAGATGTAAGCCTTACTATTCTGTATTAATGTATCTAGTTGGGAAACCTTTGTTAAAACCAGCAGGACTCTCATCATGGGTACAAAGACTGTGGTTGGTCCGCGTGCCTAGCATCTAACAGCCAGTGAATTAATTTATTTACTAAAGGATCTTATTTCCCAACCCCAGCCCACTATGTACATTTGTTCTCTGACAACATGATAGGATTTGACTGCTCATTGGGGGGTCTGACACTTGGGAAGATAAGTTCCTGATGAATGAAGCTCTTGTGCACATGTTTGACAAGTGCTTCATTCACTTCATTAGGAATGAGGGCTGATGGCTGTCCTGAAAGTCTTAGTATGAATTCCGTGCTGGTTGTGTTAAAATGTCTCTTGAGTACCTGTTATTCCAAGTTTTTGAGCTGCGAGTACTAGTCACACCCCAGAATGTCCTGGAGAGCTGATTTTGCCTTCTGAGTTTTAAGATTTATATTTTGTTTTCAAAATGACCACCCACTTTTTGATTTATTGAAGTTACCTGCAATACTATTCTTGTATGGGAATCTGGCATATCACACCTGATTGAACTTTGGATTTTGCTTCATGCCTGCATGGGCTTTTCTTCCCCTTCATGCAATGAGCCTTGATGTTTGTGTCTTAGTAGGGTAATGAGACCGCATTCAGATCTCAGTAGTACAGGAAGCCATTTATTTAGTGCCAAGAATGGGATCGGGTCCAGTCATGTGTAATGAGGAAAGCCTTTACCAAAGCTCCTTTTTAATTGGAGGGCATGTTTCTGTGATAAGTCCACAGGCCACATTCTGGATGGTATCTTGTCATGGCTAATGTGAGAGATTACAATCTGTATACATAGCCGCAGCATATTTGTTACATATCTGCATCATGACACAATTGACTGCGCAGCTGCTGTTGTAGCAATGTGCGATCCTATTACTGATGAGGAAAGTTTGTCTCATGTTCCAGTGCTTGTAGACAGGTAGAATCTTGCCCTGAACACTCCTGGGAAGGTTACTCAGGTTCCTCAAGAGAATTTGCTAACCCTTCCCTGTTGTTGGGAAGCCGCTCCTATGTGTGTTGTCGGAGGCTCAGTAATGTAACTGTAGGGGTAACGGAATATGTTTTGACAGCTAGAAATCATTTATTCAATCAATCTTTGGTGTAACTGTTATGTCGGGCACCTTGCTGTTAAGCTACCCATTTATGGATCTAAAGCGGCGACCTTGGCCATTCATGCAGTTTTTTATATTTGCTTTATCCTCTAGTATAATCCTATTTCATGGCATATTGACACTTTGGCCACCAGCCTCTGGTGCTTTCTCACACGCAGTTTTGGTCAAAACTAAGCAGGATCTGACCTAAATAACTTCTGGCTACCTTATGCTCTACTCTTGACATTGACTTCATTTACTGGGTGGGGGGGTAGTTCAGTAAAATGTATTTTAATATGAAGAACTGCTCCCAATCCCCCACAGCACTCGATTTTCGGGTTATATTGTTCTAATGAGCAGTGGTCTCCTCAGCTAGTAATTTTCCCATTATATATATCGATCTACATGGCTCACTCTGCTCTATAACATGGAGACTGGGTTGCTTAAATATTTAATTTTATCTGAGTTCTTGTATAGATCTTTCTGTTGTTCAGTGAGATTCAATATTGAAGTGTTTTTAGGTTGACGGTAAAATTATCAGCTATGAAATTCCAGTGATGGCCGAGCACATAGGTCGCTCCATGATTTATGAGGCTTGAACATTGCGTATTTATTTTACCCCCCACCATTACTGTTTTACATAACTAAGGCTGGCTATAACCTCACGTTACCAGGGTTAATTATTCAGTGACATTCTCGCTAAGGTAACCTATTGCAATAAAGGTTCACTTCTTTCTTGGTGAAGAATGTAGGGCTAACAGGACTTCACTAGACTTGCCTTAGAGAAGAATGACCTTATTGTATAAGTTAAAAACAAGGCCTTTAAACGGCATTGTCCCTTATAAGTGTGCCACCCCTGTGCCTGTATTTCATTGCAGCTTGAGTCAGTTTTCTAATTCTTTACCACTTTACCACAACTGTCCATATTTTCAGCTATCACCATTCTAGAAATCTTGAGAACTCTTGATTGAATGTAATAAAATTAAGTAATTTGTAATTGTACAATATACATCGTCATTTGTTTTCTTTGACAACCATCTCAATTCATAAATTTGTACAGTCTGACATTGTCCAATAAGTGATTACACTGTGAGCCTATTCCAGGAGGAACAGTGGAGCAGCACAACATGGCTACCGTAATTGTTTTGAGGTGAGGATGGGGGTCGCTTTAGGTTTGCTTCCAAAGATAATGATTCTCCCCCTGACTCTGACCTCCACTGGAAAGGGAGGGTTATTTACGAAGGCTTCTAACTGTGCAAAAGTAAGAGGCTGTAGATATAAAATTTTTCTTTTTGTCAATTAATAAACGCAGAAATAATCCTGCATTGGGCCAGGATTAGATCTAGATGACATGCACAGGTAAGGTTGCCTGGAAAACACGTCTTGAAGTGTCAACCCACAGGGGGACAGTAGGTAGCTACAGTGGTTTGATATAGCATGTATCAACACCTATGCCGACTAAAAGATGTAGTCAGACACAGCTGTCAGCAGGTCAGGCTATCAGATTGTCAGCACTTTTCTGGCGTCACACACACAGATTTTAGTTTTGTACTCCTACTGCAACACATGCACACCCCACCCCCTCCTAGTCTGCCCATGATTCTAGTCTAAAGTACTCAGTCGTGCACGTAGTCGGTGGATCCTGCTATTTAAAACTTATTGCCAGAAGACCCCCAACATGTTTTGACGATTGCATGACTTCCTCATGGGTAATGGGCTAAGACTATAGTCTTTCAAGACTATTGTGGAGCAATAGTCACAGCACACGCACATCTCCCACAACAATCTGCCCTACTCAATTTTGAGTTGCTGCACTTTGCAGGTACACCACTATATTTGTCCAGATTCGGTTGCTAGTCTGGCTACCCGGCAAGACCAATTCTAGCTGAATCATTACACTCCAATGGTGGCTTTCCTGTGTTTTTAGGTCTTTACATTATCCTTTTTTGTTTGTCATTCATTTTATTAATATATTACTAATAAAAGTTACATTTTAATCTCCTGGCTATGGTGCCTTTGGGTTGATTGATACCCCTTTTTGGATTTTCTTTAACCTGCCTAGGAGAGATCCCTCTCCCCTCTTTAAGCTTGTCAAAATCTAATTGATTTTAAAGGAAATCTACCATTAAACTCAATTGTGAGGAACCAGAGACACTTGCTCATAGATCCAGGCACCATGCCTGTGGAAATCTTCTTATATTTGGGCACCTTGCTTCTAAAATGAACTTTTACATTCATGCTGATAATGAGGGGGGGAGCTATTTAATAATCTAGGGTTGTAGATGAATGTACATGAAATTGTGTGACCACCTGTGAAGCTGCATCATACAAGGGTTCTGGTAACACAACCCCTCCCAGTGCCTGGATCTATATGTCACTGGTTTATAATGATGAATTTTGATGATGGATTTTTTTAAAATGGTTATGTATGCACATGTGTTTAGACACAAGTATTCTTGAAAATCTCTACTTGGTACCCTGATGTGTTCTTGCAACCTAGAAATTTACAAATAAACTGAGTTGTCCAGCTTGTTAAATTCAAGTTGTTTATCTGTTCTTTTTTTTTTCTTTCAGATATCAGAAGGCAGCTGAGGAAGCCAGTCAGGATAAGAAGAAAACTGTAAGTAGCCTTTTGATCATGGATATTAGGAGTACATTACATGTGTCTTGAGGGCACAGGTCCCTTGTAGAAGCTCGTGATTCAGTAGCTGCTGCAGAAAATAAATCTGGACCTGAGATTGATGGCTATTGCCCTTTGACCTGGTAGTGTGTTGTTTTGTTTTTTTTTATTCCCCTTAATGAGGCACCCCCTATGTAAATTATAACCTACATCATTTTCTGGAGAGGCAATGGCTATTTAGTTTCAAAGTTGAGGAAAGTGCACCAATAGTTGTGGGAAGTGTTAAAAACCTTTGATAAACTACAAAATGCCTTAACCACTACAATTCTTGTTTAAAAGCTAAAATGCTCCTGGTATCTTCCAGTTGCATAAGAGGCCATAAGGGGGAGACTTATAATTTTTAATCCAAAATACCAAAACAATCTTCGCTATTAAAGGGATTGTGCAATGAAAGACACTTTCACCATTGCCAGTTCTACTGCTTCTCGGCCTGCTCTCCTTAAAAAATACTTAGCTGTCCTAGAAATTTCCTAGTTGGGAATGGAGTACAGGTTATGCACTGGTTTTACTCTCAATAGTGGCCTCTTTTGTCATACAACCCCTATCATGAAAGCTGCCACTTTTGCAATGGTTGTCAAAAGTGTGTACATTAGAGTGTATGAAAACTGCAATTCTTCAGTTTGGCACAATGTTCAGCTTTCACATGGCCCTACTATGGTCAAATGTCAAAAACCTGTGCAAAACTCCACCAGCTGTCAAATGTATCAGCTTGGCACACATTTTGTGATGGGCTTAGAAAATCTGTCAGGTCTTGCTACCACCTCGCTGTCCTGTTTGTTATGGTGCAGATCCTCAATCCGCAGGATAGATGGTAAGTCTGCTTGCTGAAACGCCCACTGGAGGAGAGCATGTGACCCGCTACTTCCATTAATGTGTATTAGCGGGAAGGAGATATTCAAACACTTTTTCAGCTGTTGTACACTACATTTATTGGGGAATGGGACCCCATTCAGGCTGGTATCTTGACATCTGTTGAACACCATTTCATTTCTTAACTCAATTTCTGGACCATGTTTGATCTCATCTTTAGACTTCAAGACTAATTCAGCAGAATTAACACTGGGTGTTTTTTTTTTTTTTTTTTTTTTTTATAACCTATTATAAGGTTTCTTATATTCACTTGTCAGGTGACCATCCATGCCCTCGATGTTGAAAGCTTTTTGACCATTATGTGATTTCAACCATGCTAAATCTTTTGTAATCCTATTAATATTTTGGCTTTATTGATCTGACATTTATTTTTCTTCCCATATGATTAAACACTCCCCCCCCCCCCCCCCCCCCTTCGATTAGATTTTTGATTTGTATTGAATATAGAAAAAATTCAAGATGTGTTAAGAGAAATGAGAAATGCTTTGTAAGGCATGGTGGGCTAGCCTGTGTGAGCTTTTCAGGGTCTACAAAATGGTGTACAACCCTAATGTGAACGGAGTGTGAAAGCTTGCACTTGTATCAATTGTAATTATTTGAGAAATTTGAGGCTATCCTATGACATAATAGATGAAATCCCCTGATATGTGTTACTTTGAATGTCCGGTAGTTTCCCAGTACAGTGTTTTAATAAAGAAAGTGGAAACCCCCAAGCTTGTCAGTTCCAGGACCTTTGTATTTCTTGTCTTGAGAAATGGGCCTTTTCATCGGGATGCCAGTAATGCCCTAGAGCTGCTGAAAGCTAGATGAGGCCATTGTTGTACTGTATGTCTTTTTTCCTCTGATTAATCGCATGAGCACTTGAGCTCCTTGTGAGGAGAGGTGACAGACATTCCAGGGATGGACGGTGAGGAGTGAGTAAGCGGAGGGCCATGAGCTGTAATCCTGCCCAGATTGACTGATTGCTTTAGAAGTGGCGTTTTTCTTATCTGATAACATTCGACTTTAGCGAATAAGATTTTCCTCGTTAAGAAATGCTGACCTTTTTAACTCAGATTTGTTTGATTAAATTAGGGAAAAAAAACCTGAAAATAAAACATGGCTATAAACGCAAAACAAAGTAATATGAAACTAAAACCAAATGAGTAAAACATTGTGTTGATAAGATTGAGTCAGTTCTCATGTACTTGTGTCATTTGAGTCTAGGGAGATGTACAGAGTATAATATCTATACTAGAAAGACCAATCGTTCTATAAAAATATATATAATTTTTTTCTGGAATACATGAATTGAAGAATAAAATTCATGCTATATGTGCTTATGTATATAGGGACCAAAGCATAAAATTGCTTTTATGTCAAGTGGGCCATGTGCTGAAGATTTTAGGCAAATCATATTCCATAGTGCTTGATAAATCATGGGGGACATGTGTAGATAAAATATTACATAAGAGTAAAAACGCTCATTTGGAGCAATAGGATCATTGTCTGCATTGCTTTGTGCTTCGAGGGGAAACCTTTGATAATATTTAAGTGTGATTTATTTGTAGTGCACCATGGATAACTCAAATTCCAAGACAAAAAATCGGTGTGTCATAAGGCAAGATACAAAAACTACTTTATTAGATTAACAGTAACAATGTACAGAAAAACACACACAAGGTTAAAATCACTTAAAAGGTACAAAAAGTACATACAAAACATGCAAAGTTGGCTGCACAGGTAAGTATAGCCAACAACACCCCCTCACACTCTGAGTGAAGTATCTCAGGAATAATCAATGGTAACCTGACTCGGTGAGCTAGCTAGTCCCATAACTGGACAAAAGGCAAATGAAAAATCACGATATGCGGATAGCCAAATCCTACAGTAGGTCAAAATACATTACGCTATGCTCCACTCGGAACTATGTGGTTCCAGTCAGTCAAAAACAGGTCAAAAACGTAGCATCACAAGATAGCGGTCTTGTGATGCTACGTTTTTGACCTGTTTTTGACTGACTGGAACCACATAGTTCCGAGTGGAGCATAGCGTAATGTATTTTGACCTACTGTAGGATTTGGCTATCCGCATATCGTGATTTTTCATTTGCCTTTTGTCCAGTTATGGGACTAGCTAGCTCACAGAGTCAGGTTACCATTGATTATTCCTGAGATACTTCACTCAGAGTGTGAGGGGGTGTTGTTGGCTATACTTACCTGTGCAGCCAACTTTGCATGTTTTGTATGTACTTTTTGTACCTTTTAAGTGATTTTAACCTTGTGTGTTTTTCTGTACATTGTTACTGTTAATCTAATAAAGTAGTTTTTGTATCTTGCCTTATGACACACCGATTTTTTTTTTTTTTTTTTTTTTTTTTTTTTTTTTTTTTTTTTTTGTCTTGGAATTTGCGATATTGTTTATGGTGTGTCGGCTCTTATTATATGTGACTAGGCTGTGCTAGGTCATTTTTCTTGGCACCATGGATAACTCTTACAACAGCTTTTTACAGAGCTTTTTGCGTTTCTCCAATATTTAGTTACAGATGGTGATCCAAGGACCCTTTCAAAATATTTTTTTTCCCGGTTTATAGCTCAGTTTTTACTTTAGACCAGTGGTTCTCAACCTTTCCAATGCTGTGACCCCGCAATACAGTTCCTCATGCTGTGGTGACCCCAAACCATGCAACTAGCAGTAAAAACACAGTAAAATTGCAGCTCCGATGGCTTTAGGCAACCCCCGGTTTTGGTCGTTCGACCCCCACTGGGGTCCCGACCCACAGGTTGAGAACCACTGCTTTAGACTATAGTTCTGCCGGTTGGCAGTCTTTGCCATCAGTTTAGATTGCGGAACGGTATCTGTTCTATGAATGGTTACCATATGTAGCTCAAATTGGACATTGTAGAGTTGGACATTACTCACCAATAAGCAGTGCAAAAGCTTTTATTACTGTTCCTTTGCTATGGCTACGCTTTCTTGCGGGAGCAGCAGGGTTAAATTTTTTTTTTTTTTTTTTTTTTGAGGGTTCTTCCTATTCGTGTCTTTCACTGAACTTAAACATGGTGCTGTTTCTTTGGCATGTAATAAGGTGAGAGGGTTTAGGGTTACAATCCCGATATAGCTGCTAATCGCCTCTAATTCTTTAAAGCCTGGCAGCCTGTCACTGCGGCTACACTCCTGCTGAAAGCTCTACCAGGCAGAGGCCGCAGCCATGCACCGAAAACAGGTATATGGGCTCCTGGTTTTGGGCATCAATCCTAACACCCCCCCCCCCCCCCCTACCAATTTTTGCTTCTAGTTTTCTAATGAACTACACAGTGAAATCTCTTGCCCTCATTGTGGCAGGGCCCTTGCCATGCTCTACATCACTATCATGGGCTTCTCCTGTAATTGGGCATCTTGTTGATTGCACCCACCCTTTTATCTGCATGGCTTGATTAAAGCTGTCCTTGCTTGCTCATGGCACTGAATACAAATTGTATAATTGTTAAAAGTAACTTTTATAGTTTTGCATTTGGTTTTCTAGAAAATGTTCCTGTTGTCAGCATAAACAAGACTGAATCTGACTTTTCTCTCCCATTTCATGTCATGGCTTCTTCCTTGTTACATGAGTCACTTTCTCATAAATTTTTTTTTTGCCTTGTTCTTCCCATCTGTTTGCCCATATAAGGATATCCTTTTTTTTTTTTTTTTTTTTTTTTTTTTTTTCCCTTAAACTTCCTGCCTGATCATTCCTCCGCCTCTCATCCCCCCCTGGGCTAAATGCTTTTTTTTTCCCTATATGTGGCAAAGACAAAAAAAAAAACTAGTGAGCAGCTGTCTGGATGTGGATCTGCCGGAGACTTTTCTTTTCCTGACTTTAAGCAGCCACCTCCTTAATCATTCGCTTTATGTTCTTTCTAGAACACAGAAACTCTTCCATCCTCTTTTAATCGAGGGTCCCTGAGCGTGTTAAGGAAGAAGTGGGAGATCTCTGGTCCTGTTGCACGGACAGAAATTAAGCACAGTAGCAGCTTTGCCATAAGGCAGAGAGTCAGCAGCCCTAAGATAGAAACAGTCCCTGCTGACCGTCCTGAGATCGAAACCACCAAGATTCGCACTCCAGTGCAGGAACAAAGCCGCTTCCGCTATCCCAGTGCCTCGGAAATTCATTCTTCCTCCACTGAGGTTGAAAGCATGGAACAGGATTCGGAGACTACAACATTGGATGTCCCTGAACCTTCTCCAAAGATTGAGAAGTTTAATGTTCCTTTAACCAGCCTGAAGATGATGTTTGAGAAGGGTGAAGCTACCAACAATAAGGTAAGACTTGAGCAGAACCTGAGAGCAATCCTTCAATCCATTTAATCCCTCATTGCTTAGCAGTTGCTCTTCTGACAGCTGGACCACAGTCCCTCCAGTGTCATGTCCAGGCTCTTAGCCCTGGTGATCTGTGGATTCAACACTTGCCTTAAATTGCCAACCTTTTGTGAGCTCACGCAGCTGTCCATGGCTCTGCTGGAAGGAATGGAGGGGACTTTACCAAATTAGCTTATAGCATCTTAAAAACCTTCCCACTAGACTAATCCTATTTAGAGCCTCCCTTTTCTTTTGAACTAAAAGTCCCAGCAATATTTTTTTGCCATGTTGCCTCCGTGTTAGAACAGAAATGACTCCAGGGCATAATTCCCTTATCCCCCTTCTTGTGGTTTCTGTAACTACTCCAAGGAGATTATTCATTCTGTAGAACATCCATGTCTGCTGTAAACTTCCTCCTAATGGTAAAACAGATATGTCAGCACTTTGGAAATGAATCGGCACATGTGAGCCGCCTGTGATCAGGAAGCAGACTGAGTGTGAGCTCACTTTCTTTTCCTGTGTATTGGCTGAAAGTGTCTGTATAGACGTAATATACATTGTTTCCATATGTATACTTTGTTTCCACTCAAAGCTTTGTTCATATAGCACTTCAACATGGCTTGCTACATAAGTAACACTCCTAATATGTAATCCATCTTTTCCAAGACCCTGAGTAGTGAGCCTGTGAATTAATATGTAAGGGGAAAACTACTAGTGTAGTATCTAGTACAACTGGTTTCACAGCCCTGCTGATGTATTTTCGGACACCCAGCTTTTTCAGTTATAAATGTGCTAGATAAGGATTTTAAATGGGGGGAGCTGAACAGAGGTATATATTTATTTATTTATTTTTTATTTTTTTTATTTTTTTTTTGGATGCATGTATGTACTTGTTATAGATCTTCAGTCTCTGTATGAGCACCTTTTATAAAGGGAGAAGTTGGTGACAAATATGCATACGCTACCAAAGGGCACTCAGCCTTCTCCTGGTGTCGTATGTTTGGCCCAATTGTAGACCCCAGTGGTCAATGTAGATAAAAACCTGTCTGATTCAGCAGTTGTTGGTAGGGGAAATGTGCAAACAAGTTTTCCAGGGAGGGGTTTGGAAATCCATGCCTCTTCTAGCTACCTTTGTAAGGCAGCTCCATTAACATTAAGCATGACCCTCAGGAAGCCTTATGACATGATGTGGGATTAAAATCAAACCAGTATATCTATTCCACAAGGAACAGAGAATCCCAACTTGGCAGATGGTACACTGTTGAACCCTTGACCCAATTTATTGTAATGAAATAAGTTCACTTCATGCCAAATCTGTAGTTACACTAAAGGAGCCTTAAGATTTGTGGGGAAATCTGCCTTGTAATATAATAGCTTCCAAGTAATGTGGTTTGGAAAAAGTATTGTAGTCAATGCGTGTGTATCCCCCCTCTACCCATGCCGAAAGTGGTGCACAGGGCCAAAAATAAATCTATCACTTTACTGCAGCACCTTGCTAACCATAATGGACACCACAGAAACCCAGCCGACCCCATAATTGTCAGATCTTTTGGCCTCTGGCATTTCTACCCTATTGAGTCCACTTGTATCTTTAGTACAAAGGGAAGCTTGATGAAGAGAAAATTGCATTCATACATGTTGATATGTGTGACTAGTGCTGCTAGAGGTAACTGTAGATGTGAATGATAGTGTTCTGATTACCTTCTAATCTAGGAGAAAAACTTAAAAGTGAAAATGAAAGTTTGGGTCACTTCCCCTTTAAGTCAGCAGAGCCAATTCAGTAGGTGATTAACCAGATGTGGAGCGGTTCAAAGGTTAACTGGGCATAGCCTATTCCCAGCATGCCTGGGTCCTGATAAGATTCAATACACAGATAATTGTCAGGGTGCGTCTGCCTCTGCCTGGCAGGAAATTTAATCCATTGACTTGTGTATGCAGGCCTTTGTCCAGCAGCAGTGTGTGCCCTCCTTGTGGCCTTCTCTTCCTATCCCATTCTCTATCTCCAGGCTCTGGTTACAGTGCTTAGAGCTGCTATATATGAGGTCATAGACTGTAAATCCCCCCCCCCCCTCCCCCACCCGGGGTTTAACAGCAGGCATCTGAGCAGCACTGGAGATGCTTAACACTTTGTGTTCTTCCACACTGACTCATTGTTTCTTCATTGCTCAATTATAAAAGTGCAAAAAGAGCAGCATAATGGCACGGTGTCCATGAATGAGAACTGGCTTAATAGTGCCTTGTTTTTGCAGGACAAGGGGCAATTATGAGATAGAAAGATCTTGGGGCTGACAAATGACCAGCTCCAGTCCTCAATTTACACAGAAACACTCTATTGCACCCCATCACTGTAAGAGGTCAATATTTAGCATGGCGACAAGGATCAAGCTTTTGGGTTCCTGCTACTACATGGACCTTAAAGATTCATGTTGGGGTGCATTCACACATTCAGTTTTGCTGATGCAGTCTTTTTTTTTTTTTTTAAAAGTATTTATTTTTGCAGTTTTTGAATTTTTATACAAACATAATAAACAAAACCAGAAATCAAGATTGTCTGTCACATATTTCCTTCCCCCCAATACAGGATTATTATACAACAGCCATGGTAACAGTCAGGTTCTTACTGCGTTTCAAAACTACCTGAGGGATATTACATAGTAGATAACAGCAGGATACTGCAGCCAGACATCTTGATACAACACAAATAACTATTGACACGTAGACAATCAGTCACACACACACACACACACCAGCACGCTCAGTCTCCTTCATCATGGAGAGGAATATAAATCACATGTGATTATAAGGCTGTATGGGGAGTCGCGTGCTGATGCAGTCTTTAAAGCCAAAAGCAGTGGTGCATCAATATGGATGAGAACATGGAGGAAGATTAGCGCCTCTCCATTAGGTTTCACTACACTCCTGGTTTAAACATCAATGAGGAGATTTGCCAAATTACGCTGCATTTACGCGTGCGTTTTTGTAATTAGGCAAATCTCCTCTCCTGAGCTGCTCTGCATTTGAGAACACAAGCGTTAATGCAAAAAAACTCAAGGTGTGAACACTGCCAACGTCCGCAACATTCTTCCCCCTTTTTGTTTTGCTCATTCTGCAAAATTGGAAATGCACATCCCTAGTTGTTGCAGAAATGAATTTGTATCTGTGTCCGTATCGCGTTTGGATAAAGAAGATCGGTACAAATCCCATGCACTAAACTGGTAGTGTATTGCTGCAGGCTTTTTTGCTGTGGCCAACCTTGGTCATGGTCATTATCTCCTTAGCCTTGAAGGGGTTTTCCTTAGCTGCATTCTGAGGCCATGATATAGGCAGGAGTTACCTGCGATTTATGCACAAGCACCACATGTTTTGCATTAACGTAAACGCATATATAGTCGCTAGTATGGTAACTCCTCCATGTAGCAGTCGAATTAAGTTTAGTTAAGAGCAACTAAACTATCATGGGTGATCATGGTTTCACATCCACCCACCTGTAAAAGGTCTAGTTCAGGCACAGGAATGCAGAAATTTCGGATACCTGAATTCATACAAGGCTTTTTGTCTTTGTGGGTGTGTTTTGTGTCTGAGCGGCTTCATTTACAAACTGCTGAAATGTGGTATAGATTTCCATTTTGTTAGGTTGAATGTGCCTGGTACCATAGGTACAAGACAAGATGCAAGTTTCTCTGGAATGTGCATGTTGCCTGGTAAATGTAGGAATCTCTTGGGAGACGGTTCATTACTCATCTAGCATAACCAGTTACTTCCTGTATTTATTGGCCAGAGTTTCTGTATTCTGCTGGCGTTTTATACTTTTGAGGCAAAATCCTTTTGCACAGGAAAGTAATCTGTGCAGAAACTTCTTCATTATCGGGGTCGGCAAGGTTCAAGAGGTTCTCCCACCCAAATGATTCTGTATACCAGGGGTATGCCATCACTTGTGAGATAATGTTGCCACTTCTGACCGATCCCATTTTTGTTTTAAATTTAAAATGGGCAATTTAGCTAAATGTATATATGAATTTGGAGCTTCATGATGCCCATTTAACCAACTTGTAAACCAGATTTCTACAGACCTGATTTGTATCAGTTTTCCATAGACCTCTATTAATGTCTGCGAGCAATGAATACAGATCACTGTTATCCTTCTATGAAAGAAAGTGTTAGCCCCAAACTATGATACATGTGCCCCCATTAAGTTTCTTGAAGTTGGCCTACTTAATCATTGCAATGTATCTTAATTGTTTTCCCTTTGTAATACATGTGACAAGTTGCCTGTTTTTGGTCTCATTTTTGAGACCTTTTTGTGATTTCAACTTTTTGGTCCCAAATAGTAGCTTCCAAAAGTAAGTCGGGGACAAGCATGCTTTGTTTTGGCACTTATTAGGTTCAGGACCATTTTAAAGCTCACTAGTTGAAGAAACATCTGGGCTACTAAGATAAATACAGCACCCTGCATTAAATCCTTGAGGCAGCTAACTTTGGTACACGGCTTGGTTCTGCACCTAAATTTTTGCATCACTCCTATTGCTTTTTGTGTATGTCCCCCCAACGAGAACTTTTTATAAATTGAATAATTTTATTGTCAACTTTTAAAGGGAACCTGACACCACATTTTTCACAATTACAGATAGTTACTAGGGCTCTAAAGAAATCTGCCACTATCTGACCCCCTTCTTTTAGCTAAAAATGTATTTCCCTCCAATCACCACAAAATCAATTATGAACTTGCTTGGTATCTAGTGAGTCGAAGGGTGTGGCCTAATGTCATGTGACCAGGGTGACATCACAGGGTCACAGGGCCTTTAGCCTCTTAACATTGGCAAACTGTAGCCCATGCACATATCTGACCCACATAAAAAAAAATCGCAGTAGCCTGCATGGACCTCGACTTCTCTCTATGCAGGCTGCTATGATTTGATGATATATGCTTGGTGTGCAATTTTCTAATGTTAGAAGGGTAAAGGACCTGGGATTTTGTCATATGACATTTAATATAGGAATCTGAGGGGAACAATTTTTAGTTAAAAGGGTGTTGGTTTGTTTCTACTGCTCTATGGGAACCTGCCACTAGCTGTATTTTTAATGTGTCGACAGGTTCCCTTTTTGAACCCAGCGGACCCATTTTAAGCAACCCCCTTTGTGTAAAACCTAAAGAGATTTGCCCATTTTGCTGCATTTAGGGTTTTTTTTTGGACAAATCTCCTCTCCATCTGAGCTGCTCTGCATTTGAAAACGCAAGCATTAATCCAAAAAAAACTCGAGGTGTGAACACAGCAGGGGACAAGTGCCTAGTCACAGAGCACAAGGCATTGAATGTACTATATAGCATATAATTTTTATTTTCCTGTAAAACATTTTTATACAAACTTTGGCATATGTTCTATGCTCTGGGGGTGCTAAAATGGGTCTCCTTTAAACACTATATATTAATCTACAAAAAACAAAGGGTTTTTTTGTTTTTGTTTTTTTTTTTTGCTATCCTCAACTTGAAGGTATTTGTATAACATCACTTTTAGATCAAATGGGGATGGGCTGTCATGTTTTTCTATGCATCTCTTTTTAATATTTGACTAACTTTTTTTTTTTTTTTTTTTCCCCCTCAATGGCTAAAGCATTCCCAACGTGAACCAGGCAAAATAAATGTTGGGAGGTTGAACGCTGAAAATCATCTTGCAAATGAAGACTTAGATGCCTGCTTCTCTGAGAAAAGTAAGGGTGTGTGGTGTGTGGTGTGTGGTGTGTGGTGTGTGGTGTGTGGTGTGTGGTGTGTGGTGTGTGGTGTGTGGTGTGTGGTGTGTGGTGTGTGGTGTGTGGTGTGTGGTGTGTGGTGTGTGGTGTGTGGTGTGTGGTGTGTGGTGTGTGGTGTGTGGTGTGTGGTGTGTGGTGGTGTGTGGGTGTGGTGGTGTGTGGGTGTGGTGGTGTGTGGGTGTGTGGTGGTGTGTGGTGTGTGGTGGTGTGTGGTGTGTGTGTGGTGTGTGTGTGTGTGGGTGTGGTGTGTGGGTGTGTGGGTGTGGTGTGGTGTGTGTGTGTGTGTGTGGTGTGTGTGTGTGTGTGGTTTCCACAATTTTTTTTTTTTGTGTATATAAATTTTATTTTTTTTTTTTTTTATATACTCTGAACTGAAACTCAATATTTCAGTGTTTTGTGCACTGTTTTTAAGCCTGGAATAGTCTTCTGGCCAGTATGATCTTCTGACAATGGGATTTATTGGTGAATAGACCAACGTAAAGTTATATTTAGTGAAAGATATATCAGTAGTGTCTGGTTGCCATGGGCAACGCTTTGAGGACTTTGAGATTATAAGCCAATGACACATTCCGAAACTTTTTGGCTTGGATCCAGAATATATGGAGTTGGTTGAGAACTTGTCATCCACCAATTTCAATGTACAACACCTTAATTCTATATAAAATGTTATGTAGCTTTAATTAGATTTAATAATGAGCATGCAGGGTGCCTTGATTTCTTCTGGTGCTATTTGACTTGCATATTGGATGCTCCCTGGCATAACCCTCTCATATGAGTGTCTCTGCGTAATACTGCAGTTCTGTGCCATGTACCATGGGTTTACCAACACATGGAGTTTCTTGTATAATCATTGATTTGTGACTCGTTCACATTCAAGTTTAATAACAGGTTTTGACTAGAGGTGAGCTGACCCTTTTTGGCTGCGTGACTTGGACGTATTGCCGGCCGAACAGCCGATTCTGCAAACTGACGTCCCTAGCTGTAAATTGACGGGGGTGTCCTCCTAGCCAATCAAAGACATTGCTAGGGGCGTCAATTTGCTAGATTCATTTTGGGTTGCATGGCCGAACGGGAACATCTGGTGATTCCTGATCTTATCTTATGACCATGTTCTAACTGGTATAACCACTGGGGGAGATGGCAATGGTTTATTGACTGTGGTGGCTAGGTTAGTTCAACTCCATTGAACAGTAGAGCAATCTTGATAAGTTTAAGATATATATTTATTTATATTTTTTTTTATTTATTTTTTTTTTATCTTGCTTAGGTCACTCTTCCATTGGCTCACCTGACAGCAGTCCTGGTAAAGTCACATCTCAGACAAGTCTTGAAATCTCGCATGTCCTGGAAACCACCTCTCTTAAAGACAGAATGGCTAAATACCAAGCTGCACTGAGCAAGCAGACCAAGCCTGCCTCTCCTACGGTAAATCTTGATGTTTATACATTAGATGTGCTAAAACACTTTGTCACATGGGTGTTAAGTAACAAATATTCTCCATGAAGGAGGTTTCCTGCAAGCAATAATTACCCGCTTTTCTCAGCAGCTGTATCTACAGTGATCATTTGACTAATAGTCTGAGTCCTCTGTACACTTGGAGGCTTTGTGGGTTTACTGCTACTGAAAAGCAGAACATCCTGTTACTGATGGAAATTTAAGACTACCTGATAATGGAAAGAGGAGCCAAAACTATTTGTGGAATGAGGGGGAAAAAGTTCAGCTATAGTGTCCTTGCGTGTAATTGTACTGTGCATTATATATTGTTGGTATCTGGTTATAACTGATATTCAGCCAAGTGTAGTAGTGTCGTTTTTTTTTTTTGTTTTTTTTTTTGGTCGAATGTTTGCGGATCATTACCACAACTCCTATGATGTGTTTATTACAACTCTGCTTCAAGACGTACCTCTAGTATCAAAGGATGCAAAAATTTATTTTTCTATACTATGAAATATATAGCACCTATTACTCCCAGACAATTGATATCTCAATTTTCATATCTGCTGGGCAGTACCAGTCCAGGGCCACTGAGCAGGTAGAGGAGCCATATTAGTATAGTTTAACCTGTAGTTTCAGAAATCAATGTCCATACCATCATATGGGCGGTCCGTTGCTGGAGATGACAGATGCCATCAAATTAGAGAATTGACTATGATGGGGAACTAGACATATCCAGTTGTACCATAATTGGCAGAGTAATGCATATTAAAGGAGTTTGGGTCATAAGGGTTACCATCATTGACTCCTTAAATTATTGCAGTGCTGTGCACAGGGATTACATATGGCTCGGTCTGGATCACATTCCAGGAAATCTGATAGGAAATTCTCTTCCTGCTGACCTGCATTTATTACCCAGCTTAATGAACATGGCAGTTTAACTTATTTGTCTATTCATTTGTCATCATGCCACTTGTGCGGAAATCTGTATATCGCCAGGGCATGTGTCCTGTCGCTCCCAGTGTGGGGCTGGATACATCCGATCACAAATGAGTGACTCAACAGGACGTAGGGCCCAGCGACTTCCTCTGTATGTTTTGCCTAGGGATCTCTCGCCATTGTACTGTTACTAAGTAATGACTTGTCATGCAGAGAAACCAGTCTGACCACTTCTGCTGGAACAGATCTGCCAGCTCCTCGCCTTTTACTCATCAGCCGTATCCTCTGCCATCTAGACTCTGCATGCTATAGTTCCATAGATGTTTCCATCCTATACACTTAATTGTATTTAACATAGGGAAAGCAGAATGATGTAATATTGAGGATGCAGGTAAATGCAGAACAAACAATACAACCCCGCCTTACATTCACTTGTGACGTTAAAAATGAAAATTAAGCCTTATAATGGTAGCAAATCCTAAAGACCCCAAATGGCCATCTCTAACAGGATGATATTTAGGGATGCAAATTGGGGAGGAGCCTGGTTGTAGGCATACACTGACAGTGAGTCGTGCTCCTCCCTTCAGGTCCTGTACCATACATTATTCAATGAATTGTCTGTGGCTGGAGTGTTCCTTTTAAGCTGGAATTCTGTGGGGTCTCGTTTTAAAGCTGAATCCTCAATATTTCATAGAAATAATTTTCTAGTTTAAAGCGTGACACACACCTTGGTGCATGGAGTAGGCAACTTGTTATGAGGTCCCCCCCCCCCCCCCCCCATATTCTGCCATATATTTTAAATTGAGCCGATCGCATGTTTGAGCACTGCTAGACAGATTGCAATATTCACGATCTTGTATAACAATGCACCAAAACATGGATATGAAACTTATTGCACACCCCATGGATTATATGCCAGCCCATGTATTATTTATTTTATTTTTTTTAATTTATTTTTTTTTTTAAACCAGATGAAATAAAAGAAATGGTGCTGGAATTAAAATCTCTCTTCCTCCTTGCAGATTGTGGAAAAAGACTTGGTATAAGTTATTATGGGCTAGGGAGTCCAGTTTGTGACCCTACTTGGTGATTGATGTCTGTGTGGTTGACAACGTGTTTGCGCACACTGGACACCTGAGAACCTTTTTGTTCTCTTGGTAATTTATGTTGAATCTTTTCTAGTAAATCTGTATTCTGTTCAGCCTTATAACATGCTACGTGTATACGTGTTCAGCCTTATAACATGCTACGTGTATACGTGTTCAGCCTTATAACATGCTGCCTGTACCTGCAGAAGGTGTCTTTCCTCAGAAAGTGGCTTTGTGCTATGTACCATTTTACAAGCTCCTCCTGCTCTAGAACATGCTGCCTGCACTTGCAATGCATGTAGTGCACAGAATGGTCCTGTCAGCATCTTTAATCTGCCCAATCATTTGCATCAGAAATGGAGTGTGGTGACCACCTTTTTCTTTTGGATGTAAGCTGTTATATCTTGGACACCACTTATGCAGAGTACACGTTGGGACACGTTGCACCGTGTTTTCATATTTACTTTGCATATTTAGCCGCCTAGCTCCTTGGATTCGTATGGTTCAGCCTATTGGTAGGATGGTTGTTGACACAGCTGTTTCCTCTTCGGACTTTACAGTAAATTTTCTCTCTACTTCTGTAGCATGACATGAAAGCGATTTGGAACGACATGAAATCGGAGCAGAAGGAAAATGTTCCACCTAGTCCAGCACGCTCCAGCTCTTCTGTTGAGAGTGAAAAGGTAAGAGCCTTATTCAGAGAATGGACACCATTCTTTATCAGCATGTTTGTTTTTAATATGTTGTGCCTTTTCAATTTTTGTAGAGATCTGTGACTGAAAACAGTCCTACACCCCGGAGCCTGCCCGATAGCAATGGTAAGTTTTACAGGCAGTAAAGCCTCTTTTTAACTGTGTGTGTTACACAAATTGCATCTTGTGGATAATATTCAGGACAATCATTTAATAGCGTGTATAGTGTAGCCAGGGTTGTATGGTACCATTTTGGGTGCAGTTCACAAGTCTTCAGTAATTGGCATTGGTAACTGTAAGCTGAAACTTGATTGCTGCTCATAATAACTGAATGGGGATGTAACCTTGGCCTTTGTGCCCGTAGAAAATTACCTTCACAGTATGGGTCTTGCTGATTTTATTTGGCCTATAATAAAAGTAAGATAGGAAGATTTGCAATAGTTCTGTATGTCAGCAATTCTGGCTCCCTTGAACTAATGCAAAAAAAATAAAATTTAACAAATGTAATGAGAGATGTGAACTGCCCCTACAATGCTTTTTTCGGGGGAACTATACTGATGGCCTTTCACTAATGTCCTCTCAATATGGCGTCAATACTGAGAAGCCAGAAGATTGTTGTAATGTTTTTTGTCCTTTATTTCTATATAGATCTATCCTTGTCCAGAGTATCAGAATAGATACTCTGGGGGTTAGTTATTCTATGCCAGGTCTGGTCTGGTGTTGAATTGTGCTCTTGTTTGCGCCTGTTTAGGACTGTAGTAGTGCAGGCTTTAATTAGTGCACAGGGACAGGAAGGCCCAAGTTGGTCCACTCCACCACCAAGCCCACCCAGCAATGCCCCAGGTATTGCCATTATTTTATGGCTTGTATGCCAAAAAAGTGTTGGATTTCATTGTTAAATAAAAATTTGCCCTTGGGCACCTATCTGTCAATGAAGAACTGAGAAATTCTCAGGCCTGACAATTGCTACTACTCTTCTTGCTTGACTGTACAGAGACTGGTACTGCTAGGTTTGGACCACCGTGCCTCCTCCTGGTTCTGCCATAAGGAAAATTGTACTTTTTTTTTTTTTTTTTTTTTTTAGCACTCCCATTTGTTGAATCCGTATTGTGATTTTTAAGGTCTGAGCCCTAAGGTGACTACTGGATCGACTCCAGATGTACTGTCGGGTTTTACATTCTTTTTGTGGTAGTGATGCATTTAATAATGCACATATCTTTTATTTGCAGGAAAAACCGAGGAGGAGGTCCAAAGACCCAGCACTTCTCCTGGTTATAACCCACAAACAAGAGCTCTAAACCAGCTGGAGAGTACTCCTTCCAAAATCCTTAAGGTAAGTGGCTCATCTGCAAAAGGGTGACTGGAACACTGCCCTTGGTGTCATAGTTGCTGACCAGCTGGATTGGGGGTGCACTGATGTGCAGCACATTAGATGTGAATTTGCAGTATAGAATAGGGGTTTGTCTAGGTTTGTAAAATTATGATTTGTACTGGTCTTTGTTCATTTTGGTGGTAAGCGGCTCAGTGCTGCACCCCTCAGTCTAGCAATTTGGCCAATAACTAAAACTTTGACAATTTAAAGTTCTTAAAGGGTACCTGTCTCCATGAATGTAATTTTATTTTTTGCCGGTGACTGGTTCCAATTGCCTTTGCTATGCCAAATTTTATAAAATGGCTACATTCTGAATCATTTAAGTAGTTTATAAAAGTTTTTATTTTGCGTTGCCTGACTCCCTGCCAGCAGCATGTGGGGGAATCCCAGTTAGTGGGAGCAGCAGCATGTGTGTGCCTGTATCTTCTCATACATTCTTGCTCTACTCCACACCATTCCTCACCTGCCTGCTTCATACACATGATGGGGTCATAGGGAATGAGCTGCAGGAGAAGAGACGGGCACACACAGGCTGTGGCTGCCCCCTCCCACGGGGACTCCACATGCTTCTGACAGGGAGCTGGTTGATGTATAATAAACGCTTAACTACTTTAGTTTTATTTCAGGAGTTTAATTACTAAGGGTGGACATTAGACTCTGAGGAATATACCTGTACTGTACCCATCCTCTGAATACTTTGCAGGTCCCTTGGATAGACTTCAGCAAAATGTTACCCACTTGCTAGTCAACTTGCAAAGCTGTTTCAAACCTGTTACTAGAATAAAATATTCATTAGGAATTCTGAAAGGCTAATGAATAATTACAATGGGAATCCCCGTTTTTAGAATTTCCCTTTAGAATAACCCTTGTTTCACTGTAGATTCCTCCTTAGATTTAGGAAAAACCTATTTAACTAATAAGGCAGAATCTGTTAGATTGTAACAATCCAGACTTGTGCTTATTGTTAAATGGCTTATTTTCTGTGGCATTTAGATAATTTCCCAGTATGAATTATAAGTGTATGGAAATTGTGCAATTAACTACAAAAGAGACCATTGTATACATTATCTATGTTAATGTGACTTCCTCAGTTTTAGTTTCCTCTTAAACCATAAACTATTTGACGGCTTCTTATTTCTCTTCCAGCTTCTGTGTCCTGACTTCTATTCGCTCCTGTCCTCTTCTTCTTTCCTTGTAGTCTGGGTACTGCAGTGGTATAGGCAGCTTGTACAACCTTGTCTCTGTACGTGACTTTTCCATGCTGCGTTCTTGCATTCACCCATAGAATTTAATGAGGCCTAGGCCATAATTAATTCAGAAGTCACATGAGAATGCTTTGTTCAGTGCATGTTGCTGCCCAAGCATGAAAGCTATACATACAGGAGGATTCTAGCACCACAGGATGTCATTAGTGAACATGCTTAGAACTCATCAGTTTTCTGTATAGGGCATGGACAGTCCAGCATGAGTTTTTTGTTACTTTTGCTTTAAATCTTCTTGCTGCTCTTCCTTTCTTTTTTGAAGCTTTTTCCGTCTTGTTCAATCTTTTTGCAGTATTGAGTGGCTCATTGTACAGTAGGTAAATTGCATATTTGAGCAATTTATACTTAATTAGCTTTAATGTTTTCTTTTGCACTCTGAACAGAAGTTTCAACCTCCTCCAAGAGAGATCTGCTTTGGGTGTCAGAAGACAGTTTACCCTATGGAACGTCTCTTTGCCAACCAGCAAGTGTATCACAATGCCTGCTTCCGCTGTCACCACTGCTCCACTAAGCTCAGGTAGATTATTGGGATGGGTTTGGGTTTCTGAACACGTAGGGAAGTTGTTCTTGTATGAATTTGACTCTCAGGGTTTGCTGTGTCCGACAGCATTTTAATGGACTGTGAGTTCGCCCTGGGAGTTGTTGTATCACCTGCGCTTCTTCGTCTTGCCCCGGTTTGTACCGGTGACTAATGGAATTGGTCTTTATTTTCTGTTTTCTACAATAAGTCATATATTTCCTTTCCATTACACTCCTTTATGGGACAATTTTTATTTTGCCCTCTGCGAGAACAGAAGTTGTCTTAATTTGGGTAAACAGGGTGACAATAAAACTATTATATTCTCTAGGCTTAATTCCTAGTAAGGCCTTATCTATAACAAAAAACTTGTGAATGTTGTTTGTGTGCTTAAAGGGAACCTGTCACCAGGGACCTCATTGTCACTACAGACATGCGCGATTCAGCCTTCTCTAAGCATTTGCATTACAATATAATTGTGTTGCAAATTACCTTGCACCCTGACAAAATCCTCAGCCCCGACCTTTGTGCTCCTCAGGAGCTGTAAAAGAGCACACAGGTGTGGGGGCTTAGAGCTGAAGAGTGAGCAGCCCAGACAAGTCACATGGTGGATTTTGAAATTCATACAAGCCAAAGCCAACCTCCGCTTTTTTTTTTTTTTTTGTCTGATTTTGTCAGGATGGAAGGTGAGTTATAATACACAATTATGCTTGGAGAAGGTGCAAAGACATATTTGAATTGCAATTGTAATGGACTTCTGCGACCTGTATTTAGAAAATGAGGTCCCTGGTAATGGGTTCCCTTTAATGTCACATTTTCCCACCACAAACTTTGTGCTTATTTACAGACATTGAGCAATTGTATTACTATGGCAAGTTATTCCTTAATCTTGGTTTAAGTTCTAGAGAACTCTCCATAATGTCTAAATCTTGGTGATGGATAAATTGTTCTGGTTTACCTTGGCTTTCATCTGCAGTGCTCTTTAGAAATTGTGCTGGACTTATTCTCCTCCCTTCCCCCTCTTCATTGCCAAGATCAAGACTCGTTGGTAAATGCTGGTAAAGAAAAATCTCACTTGACAGCATTGCATGTCTGTATCACCCCTAAATTGCACTCAAATGATAAGATGTAACTGCAGTAGTGGCTACAGCTTACTATTTGTCAAAGACTACTTTTAGTTTAAGGTATTGAGCTGTGATCACTGTGTGATGCACCCATAAAGCTTCTAAGGCCAGTGCATGCTGCCAATGTGGGAAATTGATTAAAAACCTCAATGGTTTTTGTTTTTTTGCTTTGCCCAAATGTTACTTTACACTTATTAGGTTTAAAAAAATTCACTTGCAAATTTTAAGCATTCTGGAGCTGCTTATTGTGTACATGAATGTTTCCCTGGAAGTTATGCAGATCTTCTCTAAAGCTCAGTTCACACCTGAGTCTTGGTCTCATGTTATGCTCTTCAATAATGAATGGGTGTAATAGAAATGTAACAAGGAGGGCAAATTAATAATTTTGTCCCCACCCCCCAAGAATATCATGTAAGGAAGGTTAACTTCTCTCAAGCAACTGTTATTTAAGACATAAATTATAGATTGCTATCTAAAGGTGGCCACACTTCTGGAATTTGTATGACCGCTTCTTAAAAAAAATGCATGCTGGGGTGTATATGTTCTCACTGGAGAATACTTTGTTGGACAGCCTGACAGCGACTTAGATTTCCTCACTCCCAACCTTGTCTTCTCAAGAAAGATAAGTTCCCCTGTATGTAAAGTGAATCCTTAGAATCCCTCATGCATGTTAGCTGGTATTCTGTTCATCCAATGTGTGTGGCTACTTTTAGAGATGATCCTGTGATGGATATATTATGCGAATCCATGAGGTGGAACTTGTATTAGTCCAGATCTTAAACCTAGTGTAGTGTAAAATCGCTGATCGGGAAGAGCGCCTTGGATAAATGCACAAATTCTCATATAATGAATAGGCTATACAATAGAAAAAATGGGAATACCCCTCAACTGTTGTTCATACTGTAATTAGTATTAGCTAATTCTGGTACAGAATTGAGAATACGGTTGATCGGCAGACTTCAGTATGCCTCTCCATGGCCACCCTATATGATTGACTGAATTATTGTAAAACTAAAACCTTATCAAAGTATTGTATCTAAACTGACTTAAAGCACCTATTAATTTAAACTTTAGCTTTATGAACAAATTGCATGATAAGTTGCTTGATGACGTTATTTATAGTCTGGCTGGCTGAGTTTTGCTTCTGAAAAGTAATATATAATCTGTTTTCTTCACCAGTCTTGGAAGCTATGCCTCACTCCATGGAAATGCCTACTGCAAGCCTCACTTTAACCAACTCTTCAAGTCAAAGGGGAACTATGATGAAGGTTTTGGGCACAAACCACACAAAGAATTGTGGGAGGGCAAGAAAGAGGACAGTGAGAACAGAGAGAATGTTGTTCAACAGAGTAATACCACTGGAGACCCTGGCAGCCCTGTAGTAGAAGAGGCACCAATTGCCAAAGTCGGTGTCTTGGCTGCATCCATGGAAGCCAAGTCTGCAATTAATGCACATGATCAAGAAAAAAAAGTTGAAACCAAAAGGCTAAGAGTTGCTTGGCCGCCACCAATGGAATCATCCGGCTCAGGTAATGCTCTGGAAGAAAACATTAAAGTGTTCAAGCCCAAGTGGCCACCAAGCGACGAACACGTAAAAACCGAAAATGAGGAAGATTCTGACCTTAAAAAGCTTAGGAGAAGTTCCTCACTTAAAGAGCGTAGCCGTCCTTTCATGCTTAGTGTAGCAAAACCAGTTGTCGCCAAAAGCAAGAGAGAGCCAGAAAGTCCAACTGAGTTATCACCAGTATTACGAAAGCGTGATTCTGTAAAAGCAGAGGAGGATTTGGACGAGGTACAAAGTAAGGAATCTGAGGATGAAAAACCCAAAACTACCATAGACCAGCATGAAACATTGCTCATAACCCCTAAAGCCAAGGCTGACACTCCTTCAAGTACTGAAGATCGGAGTTTCTTAGAAAACGGGGATGATTCTGAAACTGAGGTTCCCAACCAGGAACTCTCCCCAGAGGAATCGACCCATTCCAGATACTCAAGCACGGAAGATCTAGTGCCCAAGGAGCTTTCTCCAACTCTGAATCGAAGATCCCAAGACAATGGATACTTTGAGGGAGAAGATGTAGAGGAACTGAGCGTAGAAGAACAGATCAAAAGAAATCGTTATTACGACGATGATGATGATGAGGAAGAGGATGATTAAACATGAAATTTGAGAAGATGGTTTTAAGCTGTTCATGGCTCAGCCTTAATGTCCCTTTAAAACTGATTTCATGTTGTAACTAGTGTAAAGACCCATTTTAAAGATTTTCCCACCTACTTGTCAATATTCATTGTTCTTCAGAAACTACAATTATAGAATGCTGTGATTTGCTTTAGAACAAGATCCCAGTTTTGTTGCATCTAGAAATCAATCTCTTGAGTTTAGGAGATCACCTTATAAGTTTGCAGAGTAATAGGGATGTGTAGCACTTTGTAGTACAGTTAAGGTATCCCTATAAAAAATCTGCCTTCATACTGCCAATAAGATAAGCCTAATAGCTGTTCATTACTTACACACAGCCTGCTGGTGGCTACATGCAGTGTACATTTCTGGCCCCTCTTGTATAATGCCCTGCGGCAAATTGTGGGATACTCGCCAATGTGTTGCCTTTATCGATTTCCACTGAGGAAGGTACACTTATTTTAAGGGGGTTTACATAATTTTATACTAATCTCCCATACAAGAAATGGTATGATGAAACTAAGCTTGGTTCTTCAATGTTGTCGTATATGTATTCATGTTATCGCTGTAGCCAATGAATAGCCATTGATTGGTTGCAGCATTTACATTGATGTCATTGCGGCAGAATCCCCTGGGACTGCCGGATCAGTTTACAGGTATAAGGGGGACATTGATTAATTTTTTTTGTATACCATTCATTGCTGTTTTTTGTAGTTATTCTCAAAAGGAAACTTTTTGGTGGTTTTGTCCTTCATCTACTTCCTTCAACAGGGAAATGACTGGAAAAATGTTATAATAGGATATATTGTACACAAAGTTTTTCTTATTCATAAGGTGTAGGGCTATAGCGATGTATAGTTTTTAAGTGGCATAAGATTATAAGGCCAACTTTTGATGCTACCAGTTTTAGAAATGGTATTTTGCACACATCTATCCCCACGCTATAACATTCCAGAGTTTGGTGCCATCTTACCTGGCATGGCAGGAGGAAAGCCTAGGGGGTGCTCATTTCCAAGGAAACCCCAATTCTTTGTTTTGCACATTAGGAAAAGCATAAATGTGATATTTTTAACTGGCAGAAGCGGTGTTCATGTCTAGACATTTTATATAGAGTATATGGTTGTTCAAAGGCAGCATCTTCAGATTTACAATTCCTCTTCATTTTAGGTGCTTTTTGTGAATAAACTAGTATTTCAGGCCCAATATACACTTTATTCCTCCGGGGGAAAAAAACTTAATAAACTTAAACCTATTCATGACCTGGAAGAAAACAACCAAAGTCCTGATGTTTAGAATGGTTGGTTTGTTTAAAGGGGCTCTCCAGGATTAGAAAAAAGATTTTATTGTAGACATGGTCTCTCCTCTGTCCATGTTGTATAGCTCTACACTAGGCTGCAGATCATGAGTGGTTCGGTTTCACAAAGAATAGAGCCTTGGTTTTTTTTTCTAATCTGTACCACCCCTTTAAATCTAGTGTTCACCCCAATGTGGGTCATAAAGTGCAATGTGCTGCTTCTTTAGTGTCCTCTGCAAAAGCAAAACACAAATGTGCTAAAATCTTGGTGAAGAGGAGTTGAATCTGTAGTCGTGAGGATACTGTCTGCCCATTTGGGGTTTAAAGGACACCATTTCTGGTTTTCGGGCTAGAATCCCCCTAGTTTAAGTATCATTTCATAAGATTGTTGCCTCGTTTGTGTATAGAGAACATTTTGTAGTAGGACCAAGTTATGTTACATTTTGCACTGGAAGCAAATGTCTGAACTATGCAATATACTGAATACTTGTACATTCCTGTTATACCGCTGATGAATGTATCGGAGACTTGATCAGGATCATCGGAGACTCTTTACATGGAGATGTGGTTTTTATATTGAGTTTTGCAGCTTGGGTGAGCATGAATCCAGTATAGATCTGTCACTACAAGAAGTATCTGGAGAGAAAGTGGTATGTCCCAGTTCAGGAACACTACACTATTATAGGCTATAGTATTTTAGAGGGCTGTGTATGTTTTTTATGTGGCTGATTTTATCCTTTCCTTTCTGGTTTTTATACATGATGCAGCGTTTTCTGACTTGCTGAATGAGTTAAAGTTGGTACTTTATTTTTTAAAGAAGTTGTAATATATTTGCTTCCCAACCAATCTGACAATAAAGAGATTTTTATTCAAGTTTGTGTGTTCTGATTGTTTGGTAACACATGAAATGCTTCTATTTAGGGGATGTAAGTATGACTAAACTTGCTGACATTGCAAAGATATATCTGGAGCAGTTCAATATATGTAAATGATACTGACTTAGGCCCCATTCACACTACCGTTTTGGGGGGGGGGGGGGTCGTATGTATGGCCGCAAGCTTGTGGTTGTACACGTGGCCGCACAGAGCGATATGTGGCTCCATACAAGGGGGCACCCCTACATTGATATGGTCACCCTTCCTCCTCTCCTTGGCGCCGGACATGTGCCTGCTCGACTACGGCTGGGCGGTCAAATGTTTGTGTATGTTGCATTACTACTGCCTGTTTAACACATTAAATCTAGACATAACTTGCTAACGGCTCATTCACATGAATGTAATGGGGACCATTATGCGGCAGAGCCATTTGTGGCCACATATCGGTCCCATTGACGCCCATGGCCCCGGTCACTGTGTAGTGAGCACACGTTGTCTATTTGCACGGTGAAATATAAGTCATGTCCTATGTTACGGCACCGGCCACTCTTCTCAATGGAAAGGGCATGGGCGAACAGTGGTCACCCCTCTCCAGCGCGTGGCTGTGTGTTCCCCTGGGCGACCAGGTGTTGTGTGACTGTACCCAAAGTTATAAGTAGAAATATAGTCAACTCCAATTGGAGAGCCTGCAGCTTTACATGGCCATGGCAAAATACTTCAGGCAAACGATATCTTCACACGTAGTGTAATGGCTGCAGCATTTACCCCAGTGTTGGTTACACATACATCAGTAACCACATAAATCTCTTGATTTCTCATGCAATTTATGCTGCAATTTTGCCGCAGCAGGGGGTGACGCTCAAGAGTTGCACTGCATTTCCTGCTATGAACTGCAGCAAAAAACTTTTTTTTTTTTTTTTTTGCCATGCTATTGCTACATATCCCATGTTACCACTTGGAAGTTGTTGTAGGAAGGTTTATTTATCTAGTGGTCAGACCAGGTTACGGCAAGTCTGCTCCTATAGATTTGCATGTGCAGTGACTCTAAACCTCTAATGTCTGCTGGTGAGGGGAGCTGATTTATGGATTTCTAGTTGATAGACTGCCACCAATCCAATAATACTAATAACCTTTCCTTCTGATAGGTCATCAATGTGTTTTTTTTTTCGTTTTTTTTTTTTTTTTTGGTCCGGAAAACACTTGATTTTTGCTAGACTATGCACAGCAGGGATGTTTGTACCAGCCAGTTGTTTTACAGCCAAATTTGGGATGGTGAGCATAAAGCAGAAATGGCTAATCCACAGAAAAATGTAATTTTTAGATCTTTTTACTGTAAAATTCCAAACAGAATAACACTTTGTAAATGATGTAAACATATAAATTAACCCCCCCCCCCCCCCCCAAAGCCCTACTTAAAACGTTTTCTGTGCAGCACAAGGACCACAATGGCTGGGCCCCCTTTACAATGAACAGGAAGGGTAGATGTATAATGACTTTGGGAATTGGAGCCTCCAGTGCTTTTATTTCATTCAGCATTAGTCACATGTGTTGGGGGGAGGCAATGTATCAAAGGAAGCGTTCCCTGTAAGCAGACAAGTGCTGGCCTTGTTCCTGAGGACAGCGGCCTCGCATCCTTTTTTAGAGTAATTGCTTTTCCATCATTAGTCAGATAAACATAAGCAGCTGATCTGGTACTGACCAAAAAACAAATAGAAGAGTCAATGTTTGTTCATTTCTCCACCCTGCCCCCCTCAATTATCTTTTTGGGATGATGCCCCCTTTTTGCATCACTTTACTCTCTTCAGTAACACTTTCTGACCTTAATCTGCATTTCTAGAATCTACTCTGTACTATGATGGGTGGATCATTTTTGAAGTGTAATTCATTGAGTCACACGGTCACGTTTCTATAGCAAGGTTTTTTTTTTTGTTTTTTTTTTGTTTTTTTTTGGGAGAATCTCTGCCCTGTGAATTCCGATCACTTCTGTCATGGTCATCATTTTGCTTCCAAAGTGATTGTATAACCTGGGAGATTTGCATTGCAAACCAGGAAAATGTTGATGTACCAGACAATAATTGGGTCATCTGCTTGAGATGTGCTCAAAACACTGCAGATTTTGTGGATTCGTGCAGAAAATCAAACCGATTACATTATAACCAAATTCTGTAGACAATACATCCGCTATGACTTTATGTAGGCAGTAAGTCAACTTATGTTGTGGATTTTCATTGCTATGCCAGGAAAATCTGCGTTATTTCCAGACTGAAGCACACGAGAACTTATTTTGGTTTTTATGCCTACGGATTCCACGAGAAATGTTTCTAGTTTGCTGTGGCAGAAAATCAGCAATTTTATTGAGCCTACTGTCTAAAAAATGGCTTCTTTGTCCCAAGCAGTTCTGTACGCTACTACGAGGCTTTTATCCTTGGGCAATGCCATAGTCCTGGCAGGTTTATAACATGGGAAAAGAGGGAGTGGGTGCTTAAAAATAAACATTAAGATAAGGTTTCTAGTGGTATTGCCTCATTGTTCGTATTCCTAAGAGATAAAATACTTGATGTGACAGTAAAGTGAATAACGGGAGTCTAAATTTATGTAGAATATAACTGTATAAATGCTTGTTTTCGTGTGGTGTAATATATACCTAAAGGAACACTGCCACCTTGTGGACAAAATAACAGCCATGTCCAGTATAAACCCCTTTGGATCCTTTCCTATTTTTTTTTTCATCTTCTTGGTCTACAATCATGTGAACAGGAAGCAATTTTGACTAATACCTTGAGGGTGCAATACTGAAGACAAAGAAAATATTAACCTAGTAAAAAATGATGCCTTAACCACATAAAATAAACCAATGTACAATACATATAGGATAACTATTCCTAGAACCTTGCTACACCCTGGAGTATTCTGCACAAGGTATAATTTAATTGGCGTTGCCTCAAGTGTTCGTATATAGAAAAGTTTGTTTCACTGATTCAGTAATACAAGGCTGCTATGATACTGAAGGGAAATAAGGACCAGTTGCAATTATCATAACATTGCATCCATTCTATAGACTGTGCAGGCTTGCATTGGTCCACAGGAAAATCCTCTGGTATGAGACCCTCTGCTCAGTAAGCCAGGAATACATTGCACATGGCAAAGACTGCATAGGCTAAAGGCAGGGAATTTTCAAGATGTTACTGATGGGTTTCTTGGGGCTGTAGGTATCACTTCTCCAGACAAGATGATGAAATAAAAGGTTATACTTGTGCAACATCCCCCACCGGGGCCTAGCCCTTGAGGTGAGGCCTGGATACAGCCGGGGCCCGCGGTACCGGAGTGGCTGGCGGTTGCGGCCTAAGCACGCTATTGTCACGGTGCTTGGTACGGGGGAGCCGGAGGGCTGTCCTACAGCCTGGCAGGTCTCCAGCAGGGTGGTGTTGGCAAGAAAAGATGAGGGAGCGGCTGCTATAGCTGATCTCCCTGGGGCAACCCCTTAATGTCCCGAGTGTGAGTCTCTGGGTGATGGACAGGGTGCCGGTGATGAAGGCAGCCGTATTAGCAGGGACCAGACGGAGACAGAAGTTGAAGAAAACAACTTACAGTTCTTTATTTGAACCGACAGGAACCGCAGCAACGTGCCTTTAACAGGTAGATGGAGTGCTGAGATGTGAGTTGGAGGGAGCCTCAGGAGATAGTTCACCAGCCTGGATGTAGAGAGCAGGCTGGGAGGCAGCTGTGTCCTGGGAGGAAGCTTCAGCTTGTCCTGTAGGGCTTCAGGTATCACCTTTAAAGGTAAGATGATACCCCTTTTCCTCACCACACTAACTCTAGTCTTAGACTCCACTCTTCAGAGGCAGGGGCTAGGCTCTTCCTGCTCTGGTATGGGCTAGACAGAGATTACTCACTCACTCACTGATCTCTAGGATTCTCCTAAAGTCCTCTAGAACATTCCTGGCCAGAGGTTTTTATTACCTCCCTTTGGTCAGGTGGTGGCTGCTCCTCCAATCACATCTCAGCTTACAGAGCACAGGATGTAACACATATCATTGGATAACAGCATCTTGCATCATACAAAATACTTAACCTCTGCCTTGCCAGGCAGGATTCACCACTGCAATACCCCTATGTCCTATCAGGACCATGTAGTGTAAGGTGATTACATGCAGGTGGGACGTATTCGCAAACCCTACCTCGCCATTGCATCGGCGAGGGTGTTGCATACCCCGGGGGCAATTGAAAGAGCCGCCCTCGGCTCGACTACAGATGGTTTGTGGCACAGAGGGGCTAAGGGCACTTCTAGGAAGTGCAGGCTATGTGAGGTGTAGGGACAAACCGCCCATGGTCCTGGAGACAGGCACCTGGGTTGGTGTCGGACTAAGACAAACATGTAGCTGTATGACAGTTGGTCGCTGACGCCATTAAACCGAACTGTACAGTAGGAAAGGTGTGGTGTCATGTCCTGTAATCCACTCCTTGCACCAAGGCCTGTATATTTGTTTTATCAACGCTTCTTCCCTGGCGGCAATTATATATAAGGTGTCTATCTGCATTGCGTTAGCATATGCGACACAAGTACCTCCTGACTGGCATCCTTACCCATGTATGAGTGGCATCCAGGTGCTAACTTTGTAACACCCCCGGTCCCCTAAAGACCCGCAGTTTACAGACTACCCCCATGTGCAAACCTCGGTTTGAGGGATCAGGTAGCGGTCAGTGTTTTACACAAAAAGACGGTCCGACACAGCCACACTACAACCTGAAAAGCCTATGAAAGGGTTAATGCAGACTACTGGCATAAATGACAGTGTGCAAACATTTTGGTAAATTCACATTGGCTTAGGAGCCCAATGGGTACACATCTTAAAACGTTACAAACGTTACAGAGGTAGTTAGGCTACTCAGGGTAGCAGGATAGCAAATGTCTCTCTTTTCCTGCAAAGAAAAGGCATAAAAGTGCAAGCAGAATGTTCATACCTAAAAAAGGAAGGCATTAAGTGCAAAATAATAGTCAATAGCAATAGCAACTTTTCCTTTGAGTATCTGGCAAAAGTCTCTCAGAAGGTCTTTAGTGACAAAGTCCATCTTCTGGGTACAGCCCTTGATGTGGGGAAAAGTGCACTGAAGAAACAAAGGGTCTCCTCTATATGTAGAGGGACAGAGTCCTCTGAAGAAATTCTCTGCTGTGGCAGAGGAAGGGGTGCTATCATAGCACAGGACAATAATCAGTTCAAGGTATGTCTCTTGACTGAGATAAATAAGGGTAAGAGTCTCAGGAAAGTCTCTGGCTCTTTGGGGAAAGGACAGAAATAAATATACATATGTACAAAGTACCTGGAGAGGGCTACAGCCCTTCAGGGGTTAGTCAGATGCACCTTCGCTGGGTTCAGCAGGGACAGGATCCAAAGTCCGCAGGGAATCCTGTGCGTCCTCAGCGGGAGTAGGTGCCGGCTGGGGACACCCGGTGGCAGTAGTGGGTACTGCAGGTGCAGCAACATCCTCCGAACCTTCAGGGGGAGGAGCGCTGTCGCCCGGGGTGTCGGCTGTTCCAGCCGGGGGCTCAACTGAGCCAGGGACCACGGAGGGGTCCAGGAAGAAATAAACAGAGCCCGGCGGCCGTGCCGCAGCTCCTTCCAGCTCCGGTTCTTCCGGGGCCGGGTCATCACCCCATTGGTAACCGGCAAGGGGAGATGTGGGCCTAGATGGAACCTCCGGACAAGGTTCGCTAGCCGGGATGTCTTCTCCCACAGAAGAGCCGCGGGACCTGACAATGCTCCCAGCAGGGGAGACGGTGGGGGTGGCGCCCTGGATCATGCCCGGCCCATGGATGGCAATGGGACCCGTACTCACGATTACCGTGGATGGGGCATTCACGTGGGTCACCGCCCGGGGACTCGCAGCCGAGGAAGAAGAGGTGTTCGGAGATTCCGGCCACTCGTCGTCCTCATACCAGTCATCGTGCGGGAAGTAGCAGTCCTCATCGGAGTCGGGGATCCGGATCACACCAGCCGCCCAAGGTCCTCGGGGCCCCTCTTGCAGGGAGAATTCAATGCACTCGCCTGGCTTCAGGTTGTGCTGGCTCTCCGGCAGATCAGGCCTCTTGACGGACCGGCGGGGTATAAATACTTCCCGTCCGGTGTAGTCCTGGGTGGCGAAGCCATAGCCACGCTGCTTGTCGAAGAACCGGACCATGCCGGTGGTGCGGTTCTTCTCCACCCAGGCTCCAGCTGTAGACCGGCCGGCCATGTAGCGTTGGGCCTCCTTCTCGCGGCGTCGCTGCTCCGAGACGGCGTCCCGGAGTCGCTGGCGGGCGGCCTCACCTCGGCCTCGAGGCTGCGGAGGTGCCGGTGCTGGGGCTCGGGGCTCCGGCTCGGATCTCCGTGATGGTCGGGCAGGTGCCGGAACAGGAGCAGGAGCAGCCGGAGGATCAGGGACCGTCACAGCAGGGCTAGCAGGTCGACCAGCAGGGACCGTAGGCCTCGGAGCAGGTGGCACAGCAGCAGTAGGCCCAGGCGCTGGCTCGACAGGAGTCGGGGCCTCCCCACGTGGCGCCTCCACGTGGGCCTGCGGTACCGGAATGGTAACCGGGATAGGTACGAGGAACCGCCCGGGTGGGACTTGGTACTGCGTCACCGTTTGAAAACACGTCCTGGTGACGAAGGCCCGGGTCAATCCTCGGTGCAGCCGATGTCCAGCGGAGGGTCTCCGGACCGGCTGCGCAGAGACCACCACCATAGTCTCTAGCACTTCATAGAACTCAGGCCGCTCCACAGGAGGGAAGGGCGGAGGACCCCACATGATGTTGTCCACACTGTCCAAAATCCACTCGAGTTCTGGCGTTTCTCTGAGGCGGGGCAGGAAGTCCGCCTCGAGCCAGTGGGAGGAGTCCAAGTCCTTCCCGCCAAGAGCTGTGGCGGGCTCTAATTTTTCCTGCGCCACAGGAGGCGGGGTTCGCGCCATTCGCGCGTGGGTGGAGCTTGATGCGTAATCTGGGTTTCCCGCCAGTGAAGGTTTTGGCGGGCTTGAATTATTTGCTGCGCCACAGTTTCTGAGGTAAAAATCTTCAGGCGCGGCAGCGCCGGATGTAGCAGAGCTGGTACAGTTCTTGCCAGGATTAACCTCTGGAGTGCTGGAGCGGCGCTCGACAGCACGTGGCAGCAGTATAACACAGTTCATTCCAGAAACACACAAGCACTTGGGGCCTAAACCCGAATGGCAGCAGGGTTAGGCAGTACAGTCTTTTAATAAAGGAAAGTCTTTAATGCCGTGATAAGGCACAGAAGTATCAATCCTGTTCGTGACGCCACTTGCAACATCCCCCACCGGGGCCTAGCCCTTGAGGTGAGGCCTGGATACAGCCGGGGCCCGCGGTACCGGAGTGGCTGGCGGTTGCGGCCTAAGCACGCTATTGTCACGGTGCTTGGTACGGGGGAGCCGGAGGGCTGTCCTACAGCCTGGCAGGTCTCCAGCAGGGTGGTGTTGGCAAGAAAAGATGAGGGAGCGGCTGCTATAGCGGATCTCCCTGGGGCAACCCCTTAATGTCCCGAGTGTGAGTCTCTGGGTGATGGACAGGGTGCCGGTGATGAAGGCAGCCGTATTAGCAGGGACCAGACGGAGACAGAAGTTGAAGAAAACAACTTACAGTTCTTTATTTGAACCGACAGGAACCGCAGCAACGTGCCTTTAACAGGTAGATGGAGTGCTGAGATGTGAGTTGGAGGGAGCCTCAGGAGATAGTTCACCAGCCTGGATGTAGAGAGCAGGCTGGGAGGCAGCTGTGTCCTGGGAGGAAGCTTCAGCTTGTCCTGTAGGGCTTCAGGTATCACCTTTAAAGGTAAGATGATACCCCTTTTCCTCACCACACTAACTCTAGTCTTAGACTCCACTCTTCAGAGGCAGGGGCTAGGCTCTTCCTGCTCTGGTATGGGCTAGACAGAGATTACTCACTCACTCACTGATCTCTAGGATTCTCCTAAAGTCCTCTAGAACATTCCTGGCCAGAGGTTTTTATTACCTCCCTTTGGTCAGGTGGTGGCTGCTCCTCCAATCACATCTCAGCTTACAGAGCACAGGATGTAACACATATCATTGGATAACAGCATCTTGCATCATACAAAATACTTAACCTCTGCCTTGCCAGGCAGGATTCACCACTGCAATACCCCTATGTCCTATCAGGACCATGTAGTGTAAGGTGATTACATGCAGGTGGGACGTATTCGCAAACCCTACCTCGCCATTGCATCGGCGAGGGTGTTGCACTTGTATTGGTCCCTGTGCACTTTAAAGGATGTCAATATAGCTTAAAGGAAACGTGTTATAGTTTCATTATTAAATCTAATGATCGCTTCCTGCATTACTGTTTTGTCATTCAGATTTTATTATAAAAATCCATAACTCTTCATTACATCAATTAAAAATAAAGTCCCAGGGTCAACATCTGCAAAGAGTTTGTATGTTCTCTCCGTGTTGGCGTGGGTTTCCTCCCACACTCCAAAACATACTGGTAGGTTGATTAGATTGTGAGCCCTATTGGGGACAGGGACTGATCTGGAAAGCTCTGTGTAATCTGTGTGCGCTATATAAATAAAGGAATTTATTATTATAAAAGTAGTTGGCACTTTGTCAGGAGGCTCACTGTATCATATTTTCTCTTCCCAAAAGTCTTCCTTGGTTCCCTCCCTGTAGAATTTCTCTGTCACTCACACACAGCCAATGTTTCTCAACTCCCTCATTCTTCGGGGAGGGGGAAAGATGGAGCTGAGAGAGACTTTGGAGAAAACACTCCCCCTGTAACTAGGCGAGTCTCCTTTTTCAAAAGTGATCTAATAAAAATGTAAGCTATGGATTATTTTCAATAAAAACTCAGTTGGAAACAGTCTGTGGGAACCTGTCATTGGGTTTATTGGTGAAAACCTGGTCACCAGTTCCCTCTGGTAGCTATGGGAAAACCCTTGTTCTGCCATCAGAACTTTGCTCAGGGCACCACAACTGGTGCAAGAGATGGAGTGGTGATTTGAGTTCTCTGGTGTTTTTTTGCTTCTTTAAGTTTGTTATAATAACCTTAAAAATTTCTTTAATTATATAGCGCCGTCAAATTCCATAGGTTTAATGGTTTTATTTGCCCTTTTTTTTTCCCCTCTTTCCTTTGATTCTTTATGTTCTGCACATATTTGCTATTATGGTTAATACAAAAGTACATCAAAATCTGTTGCGTTGTTTAAAGTGCAACACTAGAGTATTTGACAAAAAATTGTTTTAGCAGACCTGGAGAGAGCCTTAGATATAGGAGATTGTTGTCAATCAGCCCCATCTGTAAAATCATCTTGGCGACTTCTGAAGTGGGCCGGATGCCCTTATCAGCAAAGGGCAATGAGGCCAGAGCATTGAGGGCAATGACATGAATGTGTGCAACCAATCAGGACACAGAATCGGCTACTGTTTGTACAGAGATCTAGTGCAGAGCATTGGAGCTCTTCATCATATTAATACAGCAATCTACTGCACCACATGTCCAACTACAGTATAAAACCCCTACATAGGAATAAAAAAAAATAAACACATGGTAACATTACAGTATGTGTTATATATACATAGATCACACAGTGAAACCTCGCCAGAAGACCACTTCTCTGAGAGGACCAATCACTAAGACTTTTTTTTTTTTTTTTTTTTTGCCATTCTACTCTGTGGAAGCTGTCCTTTGCAGACTAGATAGGGGGGCAGTATCAGGGGTGTAACTACACCGATTGCAGCCGGCATTGGTCTCAAATGTCAGGGGGCCCTGTAATTTGAGCTGATGGGATGTGCACAATTATATACATATATGCGAGACAATGTGCAGCATGAATATGTATATAACATATATGTGATGTATATGGGTGTGTATATAATGTATTTGTGTTTATTTGCAGTTTGTATATGGCACTGTATTTGTGTGAGTGAATAACTATATGGTTATGTATATAGGTATATAAAAGTGAGTGTAATATGTATTTTTTTTAAGTGGGAAGGGGGCCCAATTCAGAAGCCTATGGGGCTGCCTTCTCCTAGTTACGCCCCTGGGCAGGATCTGATTACTTGTTTGATATTAGAATTGATGGAGAGCCTAAGCTCTGTCTATTTGTGACTTCAAACTTTCACACAATTCTACTGCATTCTAACTTTCAAGCACAAACAGCTCTGCTACATACCATTCTTGGAGCAGTATAAAGAGACTTCCTCCTATTAATTGGATAACCTGAAGCGTGTGATCAGTCACATGCTTATGACATCACTCAAGGTGCTGGAGATTTCTTCTTACTGACATTCTCCTGCACATAGCAGGCTACAGATCAGGAGCGCTCTCTCTTATTGGTGCCCCTCCCAACAAGAACTATCGCCTACTCCTTTCCAGCTACAGATTCCCATGGCAACAAATCAAAACAAAGGCAGGGAGAGCAGCTAGGAGGACAAAGTAAAACCTTTGCTAGCACACAATCGACTACAGATGGCTAATAAGAGTAAATTAGAGAATTGCTTATATTAGCTTAAGGCAGAGTTAGGCAAAAGTTTTTTTTTTTTTTTTACTTTACAGTTGTTCTTTAAAAGGGTTGTCTGGGATGGGAACATTTTTTTGTAATGAAAATAACAAGCAGCCATCTGCAACGTCCCTGCCAGTGCGCATGGCAGAGGAGTAGTTGCAAATAAGCCCTTTTCCTATGCAATACATATAGAGGTAATTGAGCAGCGGTAGATTCTGCCTGGATAGGCAAGGGTTAAAGCAATGTTAATGTTTTTATCCAATGATGTTCCATTATTGTAACTGGAGTCTGATTGGAGGAGGAGATCACCTGACTAGGGAGTAACTAAACCCTTAGTCAGGGGAGGAGTTAGGTCTCTTGGGATCCAGCTTCTGACCGAGGAGCATCATCTCCTAGAGCACATGCTCTGCACACAGGCCTCCTAGGCCTCAGCTCCCTCTATAGAGCTACAGAGTGTTAGTCCACCTTCATGGCTAACATTGAACCGTCACAGGACAAAGCTACATCCCAGCCTGCCCCTGCATCCAGGCTGGTGAGACAACTCCTGAGGTTCCTCTCCAAGATCACTCTAGTACTGCACTTTTACAGAATCGTTTGGCTTGTTTTTACCGTTGGTTGAATAAAGAACTGTAAGTTACTTTTATGCACAACATTGCCTACGTCTGGTCCCTACTACAGCTGTATCACCACCAAGGGCGCCCCATCTATCATCCAGGGACACATACCAAAGACTCTAAAGGCTGCCCCAGGGAGAACCAGTACCATAGCCTCTCCCTCTACATCATTTCTTGCCAACACTACCTGCTGGAGATCTGCTAGGCTGTAGGACAGCCCTCCGGTCCCCATACAAAGCACTGTGACACTAGCGTGCCTAGGCAACAACCGCCAGCCACTCCGGTATTCTGGGCCCCGGTTGTCTCCAGGCCCCAAGAAAAGGCTAGGCCCTGATGTTGCACATCTATGCTTCTAGCTGGGGCTTTATTTCTTCATGGCACTACCAGTCTGTTAGTATACAAAGGCTCAGTAGTGGCGTTGCAACAATCCTAACAATACATTTTTATATAGTGTCCATCCACCAAGTCTAACTATGAAATTGTATGGGTCACAAATGGCAAGAACAACCACGCACTAAAACATAGTCAAAAGGAACCATCAGTGTTTGCCACCTACTAACATTGGTACGAGAATAAAATCTGTTTGTTTGAACATCAGTAAAATTTACAGACACTGCTTCAAGTCCCTTCAGACATAAATGTTGTCCTGTTAATTACCCTTGAGTTCTCCACTTTCAATTTTCGTGTACTATTGTCCTGAGGAATCTGTCCCCAATCTGTGAAATTAGCAAACCTTTAACTTCATAGGGACCTGTCTCCTCTCCTGATATCTGTAAATATGTGGATGTTTTTTGTTTGTTCTTTTATTACCATTGCTCTTAAAATTATTGGAATAAATATTGAATATTGAATCAAACCCAGCACATTTGTGCCTTTACTGTTTATGCAAATTTTTTAATGTGGCTTGACTTTTAAGCGTTTTTATAATACCTATACAATGTCCACCTATACATTAGAGAGCACTTATTAGACACGGATACCATGTCTACATGACTACAACCAGCACCGATATTAAAAACATTATTTTTCTTATTTTCTAGAAAGTGTGATTCCTGCTATGGCGTTTTAGTTCCTAGAGTTACTGTGAACTAAAGGACATAAAATCTTCCGCCTTCGGCAAATCATCCTGCAAAGATAGATTAGGATTAAAGTTCAGGATTAGCGAGCTGGCACGATGAAGACCTGAAATAGCATATGGCTGGGGGAAGTAATACATGACATTCATAGATAGTTCACCAAACCAAATTATCAACACAAAACGCGAAAAATCATTTGTCCTAAACAAATCCTTGTTATTTGGACCCACTGTATTTACAATTCAAAACATCACTAGAGTGAAAACCAGTCCGTATATATCACATCACAACATAGTTTAAAAATATAATTCATTTTATTAAAGAATATAATTTAAAAAAATATGTAGTTGCTGTTTTTAGTAAAGATATAAGTGAAGTATTCTATATTCCTGCTGAGATATTCCTGCTGAGTCAGGGGTGGGCTTACACTGCGGTGTATGGCTGTAGTCTATAATTACAATCCTTTATATAACAGCAGCACATTGTGTAACATTCTCCTCATCTAGATCCTGTTTACATCTCCTATCAGCTATCTCCTATCTCATCGCGAGCTGGGAAAATTCTTTACACGGATTCTAGGAAAAATCTGTAACAGGAGTATAAGCCCCTGATGGGGAGTGCCACAAAGCTGTCACTGGCCCAATCCAAATGAAACCTAGGGGTTTATATTGTGACCCCAGTGCATTTTTTATAAACTGCCAGGGTCAATTTTGTGTGACCCCAGACCAGAACCACATTAACCACATCATAACATGACAGTACATACACTCAGCGCTTGACATCAACACTGCCTTTCACATCCTTGACACCAAAACATTCTGCCATTACTATTGGTGCCATGCACAGGTATAATGCCTCATTCACACAGTTATTTTCTGCTCAGTATTAGTAAGGCAATAAGAGGTATGTGTGAAATTAACCCCTTCTAGCCCCCAAAGAGGTGTAGCTAAGTTTTTCTCTACCCGGGGCACAGAATAAGTTTAGCGCTGAGTTTGGGGCTCCTCTTAAAAAGAAAATAATAAATGTGGCTTTATATGTATGTACGCTATAACCTTTCAGGTTATTTTACTATCTCCATGCCTAAAACATTATAATTAGACCTCTTTCACACTAACGTTTTTTTTTTGGTTGTATGTTATCCTTTTGGTACAGGTAGCATTAAAGCCACATGCATTTCAATGGGCAATCCATTTCAGTGGACATATTGGCCATAGTACCGAACTTTAGCGTACGTGGGTAAAAGATGGATCTTGCTCCATGTTTCTCCGTACATAAGGCCATGCTGCCCTGCTCCCGCACTCCTCCCTCCTCAACACGGCTGTATGCTCACCCGGGATACAACCCGGACGGGAATATGTGTAAAAGAGGCCTTATGCATGGCGCTCATAGCAACGTCAATTAAGCTTTGCAGGGTGTTTTAAAAACACGAAGTCAAGGGTCGTGGGAAAATATGCAAAGTTTTCCAGCATGGGATAGGGAAAACCACAACTCTTTTAGCTCCCTAAAGCATGACTTTCAGGAAGCCTTATGACATGATGCGAGATTAAAACCAAACTAGTATAATTATTTCAGAAGACATAGACTTCCAACTGTAGACAGCACTGTTTGGCCTGGTTGGGTCTCCTCAGTACAGTGTAGGGAACTGGTTTGGCTGAGTGAGAGGCTTGTGACTAGGGTCAGGAAGTGCCTATTAAGACCACTGTGTAGTCAATGGTCAGACAGTTTGGGCTGGCTGCAAACGTCATTAATGTAAATTTCTGCTGGCTACTTACAGGCGATTTGTTAGCAGCGTGTTAACATTGCGTTTTGTAAAAACAAATGTTACCGGCAAATCTTCTACACCCAGCTGTTGTCTTGTCTTTCAAAATCCAATGTAAATGTCACATGTGAAGTCATTCTCAGGGGGAATGTACGGTGTATAAAGTGATGCTACAACTCACAATCTTTCATCTTTTATAGTGGCAGCGCATTCAGCTGTTCCTCCATCAGCACTCAGCCCACTCCTTACAGTTCTTTATTGGAACCGACAGGAACCGCAGCAACGTGCCTTAACAAAATGGTGAAATGCTGGAGATGTAGTTGGAGGGAGCCACAGGATGGAGATCATCAGCCTGGATGCAATGGCAGGCTGGGCGGTAGCTGTGTCCTAGTAGGAAGCTTCAGCTTGTCCTGGAGTGCTTCAGGTATCACCCTTGAAGGTAGGATGATATCCCTTTCCTCACTCACTAACTCACTACACTCAGGCAGGGAGCTGAGCTCTCCTGCTCTTGTCTGGTGTGCTGAGTGCACAGACTCCTCTCAGTCTCTAATCTGATCTGTTCAGACTCCTTGGTCTGACTGACTGAACTCTCTTCTGAGAGAGAACTGACTTCTAGAAGTTTCCTGACCAGGGGTTTTGTTACTCCCACTGGTCAGGTGGTGGTGGCTACTCCTCCAATTACATCTCAGCTCACAGACATACAGTATAACACATGTGATTGGTTGCTGGAATTACATCACACAAAGCAATTAACTCCTGCCTTACCAGGCAGGCTCTACCTCTGCAGTGCTTATCTGTGTTAAGTAGTGACATGGTGTGGGGCTGATCAGACCCTTCACAGGCTGCAAGCTACATGGTGGGACGTATTCGCAACCACCTCTCTGCCTTGCATCGGCGAGGGTGTTGCACCTCAAATAAGGATGTAGCCCATGTAAATGGACCAGTAGGTTGCTCCGATCTCACAAACTGCACACATTAAACAGGTCGGTTGTTTTTTCATTGTACTTAAAGAGAACCTGTCACCAGATTTTGACCACCCTGACTAACAATATCTGCTGATAAAGGGTTACAAGTCCTCCCTTTATCACCTAAAATTAGCTGCTAGTGAGGCTCTGTACCTTAATTACAGGCTTTTTCTGATATGCAAATTAGCTTTTCTGACTCATCTCTGGTATCTGTGACTCTTCTCCTCTCCCAGGCTGTCAGTGAGCCACTTCCCATTATTCTGACTGACAGCTCTGTGTCTCTTCACATTACTGCTCTGCCTCCTTGTACTGAGGGACCATCTGCTAAAGTTCAACTACATCTGTGTACAGATGGGAAATATTGAGGGAGATTTATCATCAAGTTTCTGAGGTAAAACTATTCTAGTTGCCCATGAAAACCAATCAGAGCTCAGCTTTAATTTTATAAACAGCTCTGGGAAAATAAAAACTGAGCTCTGATTGGTTGCCATGAGCAACTAGAACAGTTCTGCTCTAAAAGACTTATGATAAAATATCTCCCATTGTGTAAATTTTTTTACACAATGTCTTGTGTTACATTCATGACATGTGACCAGTGACATCATCCCATGTGCTTCTTATAAAAGCAAACTGTACACCATGTATTTGATCCCATGAAGTCACAGCGGCCTCCATGGAGGATGGAGAGGAGTACAAGTCCATGGAGGCTGCTGTGACTTCATATGGTCAGATACATGCATGGGGTGCAGTTTACTATTATTAAGAGGCTAAAGGACCTGAGATGATGTCACTCTGGTCACATGACATGAACTGTGACCAGTAAGGAGGCATAAGGCATGGGGAGGATTAAATGGAAGTGGCCGGCTGAGCAGGACACATCTCCTTTGATGCCAGGTAATATTAGAAAAAAGGTGATTTATGTGGATGTAAGCGTAACAATTTTTATGAAAAAGAAGGGTGTCAGTCGGTTAATAGGGCTCTATAGGAACCTGTCGATTGCTGTATATGTGCAAATGTGGTGACAGGTTCCCTTTAAATATAGGAAAAAACAGTACTGGGAGTATAAAATGGTCACAGTGCTGGAAGAAGTTCGGCTAGCAGACAGGGAGTCCTTGCATCATGTTACAGTATGAAACAAGGACTCCCAGTGCTTTGTGTGCAGACTGTGTGATTGGATCAACATACAGGAGTGTTTCCATGGGCTGACCACATGTTCTGCTGGCCTAAGCCTTATATCAGCCTGGTTAGATTACCATAGTTTTACATTCCAATTATTTTGCTAATTGTGGTTTGCAGTGGGTCAAGTCAACAGTAAAAAGCCACAACATATATTAACATGATGTCTCCACTGAGGATTTTTTTCGTATTGTTTGTATGCGATTGACATCAATCCTATACACTACAGTTAAAACCATAGATACCGTACAAGTTCATAGCAGCTAATCCACTGCATATAAACCCAGGTAGATGCTGCATTTGGCCATACAGATGTGGAGGAGGTAGTATGGTCACAAGCTGTAGCCAACCCAAACTGATGGTTGTCATGAAGCTAGTAGTGTAGATTTGTACCGTGTTAGCCATGGAGAGCAGAAGAAGAGTGAAGAAATCAGGCGATACCTTTTTGAGGGTAACTGAGTATATTTGATGGTGAGCTTTCGAGAATACTAGTTCTCTTCGTCAGACATGATGTTATGCATGAAACAGAAAACTCACAGCATTTTATACACACTAAACAGTGATCATCAAAGGATATTAAAAAAACCTCTAAAACAACAGATTGATAAAAACAGGGACATCTTATTAACAACAGGATGGCAATAAAAACATTAAAAACCTATGAGGCGAGACACATGAGCCCTGGCTCTTATCTGCTTGTGGCCTCCAGGTCAGAGGTAGGAGGTCATGAAGCTGGCATATTAAAAATGAAAGGAAAGATCTGCCAGTGGCTGCACATTTCTCCAGAGAGGACCACACTATGGAGGATTTGCAGATTACTGTTTTAATGGGACATTTTAAGACACAGAGGGAAAGGAAAGAATGGGAGTATAAATTGATGAGGAGATTCAACACCTTGCAAAGTGGTCTTAACATTCATGCCAGCTTCATGACCTCCTACCTCTGACCTGGAGGCCACAAGCAGATAAGAGCCAGGGCTCATGTGTCTCGCCTCATAGGTTTTTAATGTTTTTATTGCCCTCCTGTTGTTAATAAGATGTCCCTGTTTTTATCAATCTGTTGTTTTAGAGGTTTTTTTAATATCCTTTGATGATCACTGTTTAGTGTGTATAAAATGCTGTGAGTTTTCTGTTTCATGCATAACATCATGTCTGACGAAGAGAACTAGTATTCTCGAAAGCTCACCATCAAATATACTCAGTTACCCTCAAAAAGGTATCGCCTGATTTCTTCACTCTTCTTCTGGTTGTCATGAAGTACAGATAACTAGTAAAATGCTGCAAGGGAGCCCTCTAGTGGACAAAGGAAAAAACACAGAAGAATATGTTTTTCTATATCTGAAAGTGGTTGTCGCATTTCTGCAAATTAATGTTATTGTTTGTATTATAAAAGTTCTACAACTTTCCAATATACTTTCTGTATCAATTCAGATCTCTGCTTGCTGTCATTCTATAGAAAGCTTCATTGTTTACTTCCAGTGGACAGAAATCTGACCATGGTCACACAGGTGCACGACTCGTTATAACACCCACTCTCTGTGATATAACAAGCCGTGCACCTGTGTGACCATGGTCAGATTTCTGTCCACTGGAAGTAGAGGCAGAAGCTTTTTATAGAATGGCAGCAAGCAGAGATCTGAAAAACCATGAGGAATTGATACAGAAAGTATATTGGAAAGTTGTATAACTTTTATAATACAAACAAAAACATTAGTTTGCTGAAATGGGACAATCCCTTTAAGTCTCCGACATGTACTTCATACTGATGTGCTCCCCTTTATAATACACAGTCTACCTCTTTCTATGGCAATGTTTAGATTTGTTTGTCTGTGATAACTGTAAAATGAGACAATGCTACTAAAGTATACATCAAAAGCAAAGTTCAATCTAGGCTTAAAGGGCACCTACCACCCCGATTCTACCTATAAAGGTAGAAGGGGTGGTAGGTGGATGAATGGGACTTGAGGATAGCCCTTTTTGGGCTAATCCTCACGTCCCGGCTATCTTTTTATAAAGTTTTTTGTGGGCATATGCAAATTTATTTATGCGGCTACTGGGGCGTGGAGTAGCCGGACATGAGGCTACTAGTCGCGGCTACTCCACGCCCCAGTAGCCACATTACTCCGCCTACCATTTAGTCTTCAGCGCGCAGCTCCTCATAGCTGCGCGCCCTCATCTGAGTCCCCTACGTTCTGCGCATGCGCAGAACCCAGGCCTTTGGCTGCGCAGCCGCGGCTCCGGGGCCGGAGCTACTGCGCATGCGCAGTAGGCCGCAGATGCCGGGGGACTCGGACGAGGGCGCGCAGCTACGAGGAGCTGCGCGCCGAAGATTAAATGGTAGGCGGAGTAATGTGGCTACTGGGGCGTGGAGTAGCCGCGACTAGTAGCCTCATGTCCGGCTACTCCACGCCCCAGTAGCCGCATAAATAAATTTGCATATGCCCGCAATAAACTTTTCTAAAAGATAGCCGGGACGTGAGGATTAGCCCAAAAAGGGCTATCCTCACGTCCCATTCATCCACCTACCACCCCTTCTACCTTTATAGGTAGAATCGGGGTGGTAGGTTCCCTTTAACTTAGTGCAACCAGCGCAAAGATTTAGTGTACGTCCTCACCCCAAAAGTATTATAATACAACTATTATATATTGTATGCCACACAATTGCATTTCCATCCATTATCTACTATTTTGAAACAAGGTTTTACTGGGTAGACTTTATTTTAGGAAGTAGGCCCCATGCACACGACCTTATTGGGGCCCAGACAGAAGTTCTATGATATGTCCTATATTTTGTCTTTTCTACAGTGTGGCTGCTCAGCTTTCAATGAAGAAGGGAGGGGGACTGGCCAGCATAATAACCTCTTAACACGAAATCCCAGCTGGGGGCACTTTAGCAGCACATTTATAAATTACATTCTTAACAATAAATAAAACACAAGAAAACTCCTGCTGGGTGTGAAAATTGTTTGCAGCTTTATTTATTACAAAAAAAAAAAAACATCAATATAACAAAAAAGGCACTTAAAAGAGTACATAATAAATAACTTAGCAGCCGCTGTGTGCCAGCTGGACTCCCAGCTGGAAAGTCGGCCAGCTGAGCATCCACACTCCAATTCTCTCCTTCCACCAGCTGCAACTTGATAAGAGTGTCACGGGTGCTCCCGCAACCCATGTCTTGGGTCACAGGCTCACCCATGCTCCTCTCTGTGCTCCTGCGAGGGTGCAATCTCACTTACCTGTCCCCGTTCCTGTTCCAGCTCTGGCAGTTGCGGCCGTGTCCCTGTCTCCTAGGACAGGCGTGCCGACATCCAAAGATTTAAAGGGCCAGCGAACTACCCAGAATCCCTTATAGCACCTGGCTGGTTCTTTGTGCCGTATAGCCATTGGGAAAGCTTGTTCCTGATGCCCTGTGTTTCCTCTGCGATTTTCTGTTGTGACCCCAGTTTCGTTATAGACTCTGATCCTGTACTACCTCGACTTAGACCTCCTGCCTGTCCCCGACCACAATCTTGCCTTACGATTGTGTACTTCGCCTTGGCTGCCACTCCGGACAAAGTCATGCCTGTGGAGCGACCTGGCAGTACCATGCCACAGCAAGTCAAGTGGGTCCTGACAAAGAGAACAACTAACACTATAAAATATAAAACTTAAGTACAAGAAAGGGGAGGGAGGGAGGGCGACACAGATTAGTAGTGCCGTTGTGACTGGTGAGGAGGAGCGGAAATGGACCTTAATAACCCCTTAACAAGCCACAAATAGGCGGTACCATGCAATGACATCTGATGAGAAGTGGTAAGTACCCATGTAACCTTGCCCCACTGTCCTAAAGTGCCAACGACCACCCGTTAGCATGAATTAACCCCTTAATGGCATAAGCCATGCAGCCACCAGTTGAGGGGCACCCTTCCTATTTGATCACTTTCCCTCCTTTCTCCAACAGGCCCTGTGCTACGTCTGGGTGCGCTACGGCCATGTGCAAGGGTGCTGTCACACGGATTAAACGGATTGAAAATGGACCGTTGTTTACTATACGTTTGGCTGGTTTTAAATCTGTTTGTCTTCATTACTAGAAGTGTAAGCAGCATTGAATTGGATTAAAACCAGCCATGCGTTTAAAAACGGATCAAAAACTGACCAACAACGCACCGTGTGATAGCACACCAAGAGCCTTAAGCATAGAACATATAGATGCCACCTATTTATTTTACCACATATGTTCTGATGTGGTGTGTGTATTATAGTGACATGTATATTGATTTAAGGGGGTATTCCCATGTCCGGTATTTATCCAGTGGTGTAACTTGAAGCTGATGGGCTGGGCCCAGTGCAAAGTCTGTGTCAGGACCCTGACTATATTGTATGGTTTATAGTACGAACCTTCTCATATAGGAAAGTGACACCTTATGGGACATCCTAAGCCTCTTGGGCCCTGATGAGACCGTACCCTCTCAAATTATGCCCCTGCATTTATCTCAAGAACGGGCCCATTAATCCCCTTCGCACAGCAAGCCGAGTTTTCTGTGCATGCATGGCACTCTCCATTCAGGTCCCCCATTCCAGAGATAGGTAAGGATCCAAAATGTGTAGGCTTTAAAGCTGCATCATGTCAACTTTCGCTACAACTTTTCACTGCAAATCTTATTACTGGAATCAAGAGTGCAGGAGCAAAAATATACTTATTGGTGTGATTTTTTTTATTTTTATTTTTTGCTGTAGTAGAATTTGAACATAGATGCTGTAGATGTTCTGCCATGGCTGGGAGTATCAGGCTGTACTGTAGCTTTGATTGTCTGATTAGAGCGGAATTCTCCTTTCCATATAGGAACTCTGTATGCTTTAAGGACTAGAAAAAAACAGTAAGTGCTCTCATCTGTGATGTGAAAGAATCTGATGTATGTTTAAAAGCTTAAATGAAAAAATATGTGAGTGCCCCCAGAGATTGGAAAGAACCAAACCATTAAGCAATTAGTCAGCAACATTCAGAGGAGAGGAATCTGTAGCATTACACAGAATTTTGTGAGATCTAGCACTGTAGATTGTTAACCACACGTTCCTATGATCATGCCACATTAAGTTATTTCCTATAATCAGAATTATTTGCTACAGTCTGCGACAATAACTACACATTATGACATAGGGATTCCTATATAGACTTCCCAGGGCCATTTTCTTGTTAATTTGTGGCAGCATTGACAAAATTGTTGTGTTTTCTATGAAGATTATTCAGCAGTGCTATCTATAGGGTACAGTATGCTCTGTCTATGGGTCCAAGAAAAACGCTCTATGGGGGAGATTTATCATAAGTCTCTTAGAGCAGAACTGTTCTAGTTGCACATGGCAACCAATCAGAGCTCAGCTTTCATTTTGCCACAGCTGTTTATAAAATTAAAGCTGAGCTCTGATTGGTTTCTATGGGCAACTAAAACAGTTTTACCTCAGAAACTTTATGATAAATCTTCCCCTATGTTCTGGAGGAATTTCTTGGAACAGATCTACCACTGGGCTGAACTCTGCTTGTCCAATTAAGTCCAGTAAACATATGAGTCCTGAATATATCTATATTGTTGTAAACATCAGAGATATACATTGGGAAATTCTCACAATGGACCATAGGCCGGCAGCACACGTGGTGTTTTGAAGCCGTTTTCGGGCCGCTTTTAGGGCGCGGTCCCACGGTGCGTTTGCAAACGCAGACGCAGACCAAACCACGCCCACCGGGGCGGTCCGCGGTCCGATCGCATCGGCGTTTCTCTATGTTTCTATGGAAAACGCCGATGCGATCGGACCGCGGACCGCCCCGGTGGGCGTGGTTTGGTCTGCGTCTGCGTTTGCAAACGCACCGTGGGACCGCGCCCTTAAGCAGTTTAAGCATGTTTTCCAAAAAAAGCATGCGATTTTCAAAAACGCATGTGTTTTTTAACGGACTGATTAAAAACGGCCCCAAAAACAGGTTAAAAACGGCACGTGTGCCATCGGCCATATACATTTTCAAATGCAATTCAAAGGCTACAGGGTGTGACTTGACCTGATCATAGATGGGTTTCCACTGAAGCGTTTGCGATCCGCAATAAGTACCAGGTGTTTGCATTCAAAACGCTTGTTGCTAATTCCCCAATGCATGCATTTTACTGGAAGCGTATATTCAAACAGCCCAAGCCCCTCCATACAGCCTTTGAATTGCATTCCAAAACACAATTCAAACGCTGCATGTAAACGCAGCCTGACCCAGAGACAACTATTTCACTGTGGGCATCTCACTGCACTCCACATATTAGTAGGTGGCAGTGCCAATATAGGGCCCCAGTCCCATTCTTGCCATGTATAAGAATATGACACTCAACAAACTTGAAATGCTTTTTTTTAAACCACTCCAAGTATATATATATACTTGAAAGTTCAGAGCAGCACCGCAATCCTGATGGGTGCAAAGTCCAGATGCTCTCTGGCCCAAGAGCCTCAATAATAAATTAAGAAAAAAAAACGGCAGTACATGTGAATATGGAATAAAGACACCCAGTAACTTTTTGACACTATCTTGGAGTGCTGCCGTTTTTTTTTAAATATATATATATACAAAATCCAATTCCCATTACTTTTTGGTCTAAGTGACCTCCGAGGGACCGGGTAAGTACCGTAAATGTGCCCCATTGTGACATGTATATGTAAGATTACATCAGACAAACTGCAGGTTAGGAGAATTGTGCAGGATCTACAGTTAATGGGGGTCATTTACTAAGGGCCCGATTCGCGTTTTCCCGACGTGTTACCCGAATATTTCCGATTTGCGCCGATTGTACCTGAATTGCCCCGGGATTTTGGCGCACGCGATCGGATTGTGGCGCATCGGCGCCGGCATGCGCGCGACAGAAATCGGGGGGCGTGGCCGAACGAAAACCCGACGTATTCGGAAAAACCTCCGCATTTAAGAACGGAAAATGTGTCGCTCGGGACGCGCTTACCTTCACTCAGACGGCCTCGGTGAATTCCGGCGCGTTAAAATGCTTTTCAGCGCAGCAGCGCCACCTACTGGACGGCGGAGGAACTACCTTATTAAATCCCGGCCGGACCCGAATCCAGCGCAGAGAACGCGCCGCTGGATCGCGAATGGACCGGGTAAGTAAATCTGCCCCAATATGTTTAATCAAAGTACTACAGATCTATGTATATGTCTCTTATAGTTAAAAGCAATCCCTCAGTAAGCAAAATGCCTTTAGATATAGTACAATAAAAAATCCTTTAGAAAAAAAATAAATAGGGTAGGTATAAGGTAAGAGGCTTAGTGTTCGGGGAATGTATCATAATAATCAGTTTACCAGACTGTGGATGATTGTAGGTGTAAGAGGGAAAGGACCTAGGTTTGGAAGGTCCCCCTTGCCCCCATTGTTGTATTACACTATGATGTGACAGTTATATGCCGGAGTATGCAGGACCTTTCCAGTCTGTTCCAGTGACATGTTGCGTTCCATCAAATGGAGCCCAGGAAGAAAAATGGTTGTGTGTTCCAGGGTGGGAGCGGCTGGATCTCATAGCTTGTTGGTCACATTGGAAAGACATGGCTTTAAGGGTGAAAAGTGATAAATATATGGAAATATGTATTTACAATGTATATATCAGAGCTCCAGTGGGACAAAAAACTGAAAATACATTTTCTATATGAAACTGTACATGGTGTGTATATAGATGTATCTGGACCTCAATGGGCTGGAAGATGAAAAGTGAAGGGGAAACGAGGACAGAAGATCTAGATAACACATAGATAAATAGAAATGATAGTAATCATACCGTAATATAACAGCTATTCAGGGTAGATTATTTCCTTTTTCATCTAATACTGGGAGTATGAAATTGATCTACTAGGTGGGACCCCTGTCCCGGAAATGAGAGGCCACATACCAGGAATTCCAGCTGTAAGGGCCGCCCAGTGACATCATCTCATTATGTGTACAACCACTTGTAATGGTTTCATATGTGAAGGTAAGCTGGTATTGAAATTCCCCAAAAAATGTAAATCGCTCCAAATTTAAATTTGGGCGCCATGCACACCAATGTACATGTCTCCAAGTGTTTCTATGGTCTCTCAAATTTGTGAGCACATGCGTGTGAGAGCTGACTGCCCAGGTGGTCTTTTTCTAATGTCATGTGCATGTGAGGGGTCTCACCTGCAATGACACATGGGCCAAAAATGCAGAACAGGGGTCCTTTTTTGCAGCATGTTAGAAGCTAAGAAAAATGGGGACATGTTATGTCTATGTTCAGTCCATATTGTATCCACACTATTTTTTTTTTACATCTGCAAACTCATTACCCTGCCCAATTAGTTAACCTAACAACATTTGAGAAAAATAGACCGCATACAGATGTCATCTTTGTGCCCTCTGTTTTTTTGCAGATCCTTTGATTTCTATGGAGGTCTGTGGTCAGCATGTGAACATCCGTGAAAAAAAAAACGGATGCATAAACAGACCCATAGGAATCAATGAGTCAGTATTCCATCCGCAAAAGAAATACAAGCATTCCCCTACTTAAGAACACCCGACTTACAGATGACCCCTAGTTACAAACGGCCCTCTGAATTTTGGTACTTTTCTGTACTTTAGCCCTAGGTTACAATAAGCAGCTATAACAGTTATCAAAGGTGTCTGATAACTATTGTTAATTGTTATTGTTAATCCTGATTTTTATGACAACCCAGCATTTTTAAATCCAATAGTCATAGAGGCCAAAAAAAATTTGCCTGGGGTTACAATTATAAAGTATATAGTTCCGACTTACATACAAATTCAACTTAAGAACAAACCTATAGAACCTATCTTGTACGTAACCCGGGGACTGCCTGTAGTATGTAGCATTGGGCCAACATCCATTCCATGATGAATGGGGCTTAGCACTGCTGCCATAGCTGTATGCTTGACCTACTCTGTAGCTCATCCTTCCTTGCCTGTTTTTGCCTTGGCTAAGTCTAGCTACATATGTGGAGTAACTAATGGGAGAAGTTGCCAAGATAATTGCACAATTCATAGAGTTATGATGATATAATTCATCATCATAGAATATATAGAATAATATCAGACCTAATATTAGCCACTGTAAACTGGTTTAACTTGTAAGGTTGGTATAGCATGGGAGATTTGATTATAAGATGGTCTGTCTCCTATGCTTTAGTTTACAGTCAACACTCATAACCAGTTGTCTGTAAATCCTTTTAAGAATGCCCCTTACTCTATATCTGGGAATTTGTGGTCCAACAAAAACGGTAAAGAATCTGACAAAACAAGTGGTACATAGTTGAACAAAAAACAAAGTTTTATTGACTGTCTCTGACACCGTGAACATGAAGATTTACTCTAAAAGTGACTTACAACAGAATGACAGGTTCACCATGAGGCTAAGAAGTTGATTAACACATTTAGAACTGCTAATACTAGACTTTCTGTTGCTTTTTACCGCTTTAACAAAAATGTCAAATGGTCTTTTGTCTGTATTCACATTTTTTTAAAAAAAAGTAAAAAACGTATTGCAAAACAATAGAAAAAAGCTGTTCTGGGTTGTCCTAATACCATTATACTTGGTATGATTGGGGCATGTTTGTGGTCTCCTAATTCCCACCAAAACACTTAGCAGCTACCACAGCTAACCTTCTGGGTACTGCAGGATACATATTTGCCAACAACCCTATACAGACGACCCCAAACGGACCTCTGGATGTTAGCCTTAGGCTACAATGATCAGCTGTAACAGTTATTAATTGTGTCTGTAATGAAGCTTTATTGTTAATCCTGGTTCTTATGACAATCCAACATTTTTAAAATCCAATTGTCACAGAGACCAAAAAAATTTGGCTGGAGTTACAATTATAAAATATACAGTTCCGACTTAAATACAGATTCAACTTAAGAACAAACCTACAGACCCTATCTTGTACTGACAACAAGAAAACCCTTGCAGGGAAACAGTTTGAACACTACATAATAAAATACATAGAGAAATCTATAATCGCTGTCAGTGTCAATGTCCGAAATCAGTAAAATGGAGACAGGACCGTGTATATGTACTCAAAAAGTAACATGGGATACCCAAAGGTCCTTTACAGGGTATATGATTGTAGGGATATGGTGAGGCATAAAGGTCGTGAAGACCGAAACCTCGTAAACTACCTTCAATCTGTAAAAATATATATGTTCTCGTATTTACATATTTCGGTGAAGGCTATGCTATGTGATATACAGGCGGTCCCCTACTTAAGAACACTCGACTTACAGACGACCCCTAGTTACAAACGGACCACTGGATATTAGCAATTTACTGTACTTTAGTTCTAGGCTACAATAAACAGCTATTACAGGTATTAAAGGTGTCTGTAATGAAGTTCTATTGTTAATCCTGGTTCTTATGACAACCCAACATTTTTAAAATTCAATTGTCACAGAGACCACAAAAATTCTGGCTGGGGCTACAATTATAAAATATACAGTTCCGAGTTACATACAAACTCAACTTAAGAACAAAGCTACAGACCCTATCTTGTACGTAACCCGGGGACTGCCTGTAGTCACTAAAATAAATCATAAAAAATATTCTGGTGTGTGTCATGTTCTCTATATTGCTTGCAACATTGTCAGAAGTCAGACACAGTACAAACTATTTATAGAATATAATTCTATCTCCCTAAAATAATAATAAGAATCTTTATTTATATAGCACCATCATATTCCGTAACGCTTTACAGATTATGGGGAACATATACAATAAGAAATATTAAATAAGACATTACAGAGTAATTGGCATATAAAACAATAGGAATGATGCCCCTGATGGCAGGAGCTTACAGTCTAAGGCCCCTTTCACACAAACATATGATTTCTCTAATCCTGTCTTTCAGTGCTGTATGAGTATGTAAGGAGAGCAGAGAGGGTGGCACAATATGAGGGGGAGCACAATAAGAGAGGGAGCAGAGAGGGGGAGCATAATAACAAGGGGAGTAGTGATGGGAGCATACTAAGGAAGGGGAGCAGAAAGGGGGGCACAATAAGAGGAGGAGCAGATAAGGAGCATAATAAGGAAGGGGAGCAGAGAAATGAAGGGGGAGGGCCAGAAGAGACTGGTTCATAATAAAAGGAGGAGCAGAGAAAGTGATCACCATAATAGGGGAGAGGAAATGGGGCATTATACAGGGTGAGAATATTTGGTGCAACAGCCATTATTCTAGGTATTATACTGTTCGGGCATACTGGGGGGGGGGGATAAGGGTGTGGGCAAGGGGTGTGTTTTATTATGCAAATAATTTACACTCTTTTTGCCCCTCTTTTTGCTTTTTGCCCCAGCAATTTAATCAGTAATTTATTTCTCCTTGTTCTTTCAACTTTCAATTGTTCAGCCTCCTAAGGACACCAACGCAGTTGAAAGTAGGAGGGCAAATTCGTCTACCATTGTAGGAAGATTCTACAGGAAGATTCTGTGAGTCCTGTCTGGTGAACTTCATTCTGGGGTGATGGTCTGGGTGCCCACAGAGAGGGCTCCGAGTGCTGTCTCCGGCACCCATGCCATAGGTTCGCCAACACTGGTCTAAATTAACATGTACAGCCTCCCTTATACAGGAATAAATAATAATTCCTTTATTTATATAGCGCCCACAGATTACACAGCGCTGCACAGAGCTTACCAAATCCATCCCTGTCCCCAATGGGGCTCCCAATCTAGTCAACCTACCAGTATGTTTTAGAGTGTGGGAGAAACCGGGGGAGACCAGGGGAAACCCACGGAAACACAAAGAGAACATACATAAAGCTTTTTTTTAAATGTAACACAACTTAATACTACCTTATATATACAGTACACAAGAAAAACTGCTACAATTCTCCGATAACTACTATAATACTGCCCCTAATTACAATATATTATAATACTGCCCCCTATGTACAAGAATAAAACTACTATAATACTGCCCCCTGTGTACAGGAATATAACTACTATAATACTGCCCCCTATGTACAAGAATATAACTACAATAATACTGCCCCCTATGTACAGGAATATAACTACTATAATACTGCCCCCTATGTACAGGAATATAACTACAATAATACTGCCCCTTATGTACAAGAATATAACTACTATAATACTGCCCCTTATGTACAATAATATAACTACTACAATACTGCCCCTATGTACAAGAATATAACTACTATAATACTGCCCCCAGTGTACAAGAATATAACTACTATAATACTGCCCCCTATGTAAAGGAATATAACTACTATAATACTGCCCCCAGTGTACAAGAATATAACTACTATAATACTGCCCCCTATGTTCAATAATATAACTACTATAATACTGCCCCCTATGTACAAGAATATAACTACTATAATACTGCCCCTATGTACAAGAATATAACTACTATAATACTGCCCCCTATGTACAATAATATAACTACTACAATACTGCCCCTATGTACAAGAATATAACTACTATAATACTACTACTATTTGTACTACTACTATGCCATATAACACCGCCAGCCAGTCCCCCCCCCGTATACAGCAAGCCTGCCCCCTGTATATAGCCAGCCAGACCCCCCCTGTATACAGCCAGCCAGTCCCCTCAGTATACAGCCAGCCTGCCCCCCTGTATACAGTCAGCCCTCCTCAGTATATAGTCAGAACCCCCCAGTATATAGCCAGCCCCCAGTATCCAGTTCGGTTGCTTGCCAATGTCTGTGCAACACCGGCGCACACCGAGCTGTCACTGCCGACCGGACTGCATCAGCGAAGCTGTGGGGGAGCATTGGAAAGGTGAGTACATGTCTTTTTATTTTTCCACCGGCCCCTGATTATTCGCCCCACGAGATTTCCCTTGGTGGGTCATGTGGCCAGTCCACCCCTGGAAAAAGTCTGCGGTGTTAAGGCATATCTGCTGCAGATTATTTATTGCAATGTGTGTATGGAAATGTAATCAATCCCATACTCTAGACTGCTACTGTTTTACTCTGCAGATTTGCAGTAAATTCGTAGGTAATCAGTATCTGAAGCAGGTATGAAAAAGTGTTTTCCTGCCATGAAACTACATGTGTGTTTTAACACATAAACAAGATATAAAAAGCAACAATAACTGAAGGAAACCTAAGTGTTGCCTTAAGGCACTGGAGTCATGTATAATGATAGGTGATAAAACATAATTATGTACTGTGAGTGTAATAAGTGTCTTGGAAGTCCCAGCATCTGGTGTAGTCTGGTCTTATAAAGTAACATAGAGACTTGGAGTGGAGTTTTATAGGGGCTTAAATGGAATGTATCACCAACTTTCTCTTCGACTTAGGGCTCATTCAGATAACAGCCCCCCTAGGCTTCTATGCCTGCAATGTGTCACTGAGGTTGTCACCTCCACTAAGGGATTCTGGGAAAATCTGCAATGTTGTCTAGGATGGGATAAGGAAATCCACGCCTCTTCTAGCTACCTTGTAAGGCAGCTCCCTTGACATCAAGCATGACCTTCAGGAAGCCTAATGACATGATGCGGGATTAAAAGCAAACCAGTATATCTATTACAGATGGAACTGTAGACAGCACTGTTTCGACCTGGTTGGGTCTCCTCAGTAAAGTGTAGGAAACTGGTTTGGCTGAGTGAGAGGCTTTTGACTATGGCCGGGAAGTAAAAATTCTCCTTACAGAGACTGCCAATTAAGGACAGCCTGTTACCGTTGCTCATCCCCTCCTTCTCTCGGCCCTGTGCTCAACCGGGGTCGAGTCCGGACGAGCTCCTAGCCGTCTGAATGCATCTTAACAGCACTTGCCATTTTGCCTCAAATAACAGCATTAGTGAAATGTTTTACAGCAGCTGCATGGATAAAGACAGCAATAGGCTGAAAGTGATTCATAATGGTTTATGTTATCATTAGAGTTGAGCGAATATATGTAAATTCGATTCGCCCCGGTTTGACGAATTTTCAGAGAACAGTACACCACATACTGGGTGGGGGTGCATGGACAGGGCTCACGGGCTGAGCCCTCTTCATAGCCGGTAAGTCTTTGCTCCATATTGCGTGTTAACCCGCCACACAGTGAGGAACATTACCGCCATACAGTGAGGAACACTACCGCCATACAGTGAGGAACACTACACCCATACAGTGAAGAACACTACCCCCATACAGTGAGGAACACTACCCCCATACAGTGAGGAACACTACCCCCATACAGTGAGGAACACTACCTCCATACAGTGAGGAACATTACCCCAATACAGTGAGGAACACTACCGCCATACTGTGAGGAACACTACCGCCATACAGTGAGGAACATTACTGCCACACAGTGAAGAACACTAACCCCATACAGTGAGGAACACTACACCCATACAGTGAAGAACACTACCCCCATACAGTGAGGAACACTACCCCCATACAGTGAGGAACACTACCTCCATACAGTGAGGAACACTAACCCCATACAGTGAGGAACACTACCCCCATACAGTGAGGAACACTACCGCCATACAGTGAGGAACACTACCGCCATACAGTGAGGAACACTACCCCCATACAGTGAGGAACACTACCGCCATACAGTGAGGAACACTACCCCCATACAGTGAGGAACACTACCCCCATACAGTGAGGAACACTAACGCCATACAGTGAGGAACACTACCGCCTTACAGTGAGGAACACTACCCCCATACAGTGAGGAACACTACCGCCACACAGTGAGGAAAACTACCGCCATACAGTGAGGAACACTACCGCCATACAATGAGGAACACTACCCCCATTCAGTGAGGAACACTACCCCCATACAATGAGGAACACTACCGCCATACAGTGAGGAACACTACTGCCATACAGTGAGGAACACTACCGCCATACAATGAGGAACACTACCCCCATACAGTGAGGAACACTACCCCCATACTATGAGGAACACTACCGCCATACAGTGAGGAACACTACCGCCATACAGTGAGGAACACTACCGCCATACAATGAGGAACACTACCTCCATACAGTGAGGAACACTACCTCCATACTGTAAGGAACACTACCTCCATATAGTGAGCAACACTACCCCCATACAGTGAGGAACACTCCCACCATACAGTGAGGAACACTACCGCCATACACAGAGGGACACTACCCCCATATAGTGAGGAACACTACCGCCAAACAGTGAGGAACACTACCCCCACACAATGAGGAACACTAGCGCCACACAGTAAGGAAAATTACCCCAATACAGTGAGGAACATTACCCCAATACAGTGAGGAACACTACCCCCATACAGTGAGGAACACTACCGCCATACAGTGAGGAATACTACCTCCATACAGTAAGGAACATTAGCTCCATCCAGTGAGGAACACTACCGCCACACAGTGAGGAACACCAACGCCACACAGTGAGGAACACTAGCGCCATACAATGAGGAACACTACCCCCATACAGTGAGGAACACTACCGCCATACAGTGAGGAACACTACCACCATACAGTGAGGAACACTACAGCCATACAGTGAGGGACACAACCCCCATACAGTGAGGAACACTACCGCCATACAATGAGAAACACTACCCCCATACAGTGAGGAACACTACCCCCATACAGTGAGGAACACTACCGCCACACAGTGAGGAAAACTACTGCCACACAGTGAGGAACACTACCCCCATACAGTGAGGAACACTACCGCCATACAATGAGGAACACTACCCCCATACAGTGAGGAACACTACCCCCATACAATGAGGAACACTACTGCCATACAGTGAGGAACACTACCGCCATACAATGAGGAACACTACCCCCATACAGTGAGGAACACTACCCCCATACAATGAGGAACACTACCGCCATACAGTGAGGAACACTACCGCCATACAGTGAGGAACACTACCGCCATACAATGAGGAACACTACCTCCATACAGTGAGGAACACTACCTCCATACAGTAAGGAACACTACCTCCATATAGTAAGGAACACTACCCCCATACAGTGAGGAACACTACCGCCATACACAGAGGGACACTACCCCCATATAGTGAGGAACACTACCGCCAAACAGTGAGGAACACTACCCCCACACAATGAGGAACACTAGCGCCACACAGTGAGGAAAATTACCCCAATACAGTGAGGAACATTACCCCAATACAGTGAGGAACACTACCCCCATACTGTGAGGAACATTACCCCAATACAGTGAGGAACATTACCCCAATACAGTGAGGAACACTACCCCCATACAGTGAGGAACACTACCGCCATACAGTGAGGAACACTACCTCCATACAGTGAGGAACACTACCCCAATACAGTGAGGAACACTACCGCCATACAATGAGGAACACTACTGCCATACAGTGAGAGACATTACCCACTTACAGTGAGGAACACTACAGCCATACAGTGAGAGACACTACCGCCATACAATGAGGAACACTACTGCCATACAGTGAGAGACATTACCCACTTACAGTGAGGAACACTACCCCCATACAGTGAGAGACACTACTGCCGTACAGTAAGGAACATTAGCTCCATCCAGTGAGGAACACTACCGCCACACAGTGAGGAACACTACCGCCATACAGTGAGGAACACTACCGCCATACAGTGAGGAACACTAGCGCCACACAGTGAGGAAAATTACCTCAATACAGTGAGGAACATTACCCCAATACAGTGAGGAACATTACCCCAATACAGTGAGGAACACTACCCCCATACAGTGAGGAACACTACCCCAATACAGTGAGGAACACTACCGCCATACAGTGAGGAACACTACCCCCCATACAGTGAGGAACACTACCCCCCATACAGTGAGGAACACTACCCCCATACAGTGAGGAACACTACCCCCATACAGTGAGGAACACTACCCCAATACAGTGAGGAACACTACCCCCATACAGTGAGGAACACTACCCCAATACAGTGAGGAACACTACTGCCATACAGTGAGGAACATTACCCCCATACAGTGAGGAACACTACCCCCATACAATGAGGAACACTACTGCCATACAGTGAGAGACATTACCCACTTACAGTGAGGAACACTACCCCCATACAGTGAGAGACACTACTGCCATACAGTGAGGGACACTACCCCCATACAGTGAGGGACACTACCCCCATACAGTGAGGAACACTACCCCCATACAGTGAGAGACACTACTGCCATACAGTGAGGAACACTACCCCCATACAGTGAGGAACACTACCCCCATACAGTGAGAGACACTACCCCCATACAGTGAGAGACACTACTGCCATACAGGGAGAGATAATACTGCCATACAGTGAGGGACACTACCCCCATACAGTGAGGAACACTACCCCCATACAGTAAGGAACACTACCCCCATACAGTGAGGGACATTACCGCCATAGAGTGAGGAACACTACCCCCATACAGTGAGGAACACTACCGCCATACACTGCAATTCTCTGTAATGATGGGTCAGTGTTATCTATACAATGTGCAGGGAGGAGGAAGAGATAAGCTGTGACATCTATTGTCAGTAGTGATGTAATGATGGGTCAGTGTTATCTATATAGAGGTCATTGCACAGGGAGGGGGAGAAGATAAGCTGTGACATCATCTATTGTCAGTAGTGATGTAATGATGGGTCAGTGTTATCTATATAGAGGTCATTGTACAGGGAGGAGGAGATAAGCTGTGACATCATCTATTGTCAGTAGTGATGTAGTGATGGGTCAGTGTTATCTATATAGAGGTCATTGTAGAGGGAGGAGGGGATAAGCTGTGACATCATCTATTGTCAGTAGTGATGTAATAATGGGTCAGTGTTATCTATATAGAGGTCATTGTAGAGGGAGGAGGGGATAAGCTGTAACATCATCTATTGTCAGTAGTGATGTAATAATGGGTCAGTGTTATCTATATAGAGGTCGTTGTAGAGGGGATAAGCTGTGACTTCATCTATTGTCAGTAGTGATGTAATGATGGGTCAGTGTTATCTATATAGAGGTCATTGTAGATGGAGGAGGAGATAAGCTGTGACATCATCTATTGTCAGTAGTGATGTAATAATGGGTCAGTGTTATCTATATAGAGGTCATTGTACAGGGAGAGGGAGGAGATAAGCTGTGACATCGTCTATTGTCAGTAGTGATGTAATGATGGGTCAGTGTTATCTATATAGAGGTCATTGTACAGGGAGGGGGAGGAGATAAGCTGTGACATCATCTATTGTCAGTAGTGATGTAATGATGGGTCAGTGTTATCTATATAGAGGTCATTGTACAGGGAGGAGGAGATAAGCTATGACATCATCTATTGTCAGTAGTGATGTAGTGATGGGTCAGTGTTATCTATATAGAGGTCATTGTAGAGGGAGGAGGAGATAAGCTGTGACATCATCTATTGTCAGTAGTGATGTAATAATGGGTCAGTGTTATCTATATAGAGGTCTTTGTACAGGGAGGAGATAAGCTGTGACATCATCTATTGTCAGTAGTGATGTAATAATGGGTCAGTGTTATCTATATAGAGGTCATTGTACAGGGAGGGGGAGGAGATGAGCTGTGACATCGTCTATTGTCAGTAGTGATGTAATGATGGGTCAGTGTTATCTATATAGAGGTCTTTGTACAGGGAGGAGATAAGCTGTGACATCATCTATTGTCAGTAGTGATGTAATAATGGGTCAGTGTTATCTATATAGAGGTCATTGTACAGGGAGGGGGAGGAGATGAGCTGTGACATCATCTATTGTCAGTAGTGATGTAATGATGGGTCAGTGTTATCTATATAGAGGTCATTGTACAGGGAGGGGGAGGAGATAAGCTGTGACATCGTCTTTTGTCAGTAGTGATGTAATGATGGGTCAGTGTTATCTATATAGAGGTCATTGTAGAGGGAGGAGGGGATAAGCTGTGACATCGTCTATTGTCAGTAGTGATGTAATGATGGGTCAGTGTTATCTATATAGAGGTCATTGTACAGGGAGGAGATAAGCTGTGACTTCATCTATTGTCAGTAGTGATGTAATGATGGGTCAGTGTTATCTATATAGAGGTCATTGTAGATGGAGGAGGAGATAAGCTGTGACATCATCTATTGTCAGTAGTGATGTAATGATGGGTCAGTGTTATCTATATAGAGGTCATTGTACAGGGAGGGGGAGGAGATAAGCTGTGACATCATCTATTGTCAGTAGTGATGTAATGATGGGTCAGTGTTATCTATATAGAGGTCATTGTACAGGGAGGAGGAGGAGATAAGCTGTGACTTCATCTATTGTCAGTAGTGATGTAATGATGGGTCAGTGTTATCTATATAGAGGTCATTGTAGATGGAGGAGGAGATAAGCTGTGACATCATCTATTGTCAGTAGTGATGTAATAATGGGTCAGTGTTATCTATATAGAGGTCATTGTACAGGGAGAGGGAGGAGATAAGCTGTGACATCGTCTATTGTCAGTAGTGATGTAATGATGGGTCAGTGTTATCTATATAGAGGTCATTGTACAGGGAGGGGGAGGAGATAAGCTGTGACATCATCTATTGTCAGTAGTGATGTAATGATGGGTCAGTGTTATCTATATAGAGGTCATTGTACAGGGAGGAGGAGATAAGCTATGACATCATCTATTGTCAGTAGTGATGTAGTGATGGGTCAGTGTTATCTATATAGAGGTCATTGTAGAGGGAGGAGGAGATAAGCTGTGACATCATCTATTGTCAGTAGTGATGTAATAATGGGTCAGTGTTATCTATATAGAGGTCTTTGTACAGGGAGGAGATAAGCTGTGACATCATCTATTGTCAGTAGTGATGTAATAATGGGTCAGTGTTATCTATATAGAGGTCATTGTACAGGGAGGGGGAGGAGATGAGCTGTGACATCGTCTATTGTCAGTAGTGATGTAATGATGGGTCAGTGTTATCTATATAGAGGTCTTTGTACAGGGAGGAGATAAGCTGTGACATCATCTATTGTCAGTAGTGATGTAATAATGGGTCAGTGTTATCTATATAGAGGTCATTGTACAGGGAGGGGGAGGAGATGAGCTGTGACATCATCTATTGTCAGTAGTGATGTAATGATGGGTCAGTGTTATCTATATAGAGGTCATTGTACAGGGAGGGGGAGGAGATAAGCTGTGACATCGTCTATTGTCAGTAGTGATGTAATGATGGGTCAGTGTTATCTATATAGAGGTCATTGTAGAGGGAGGAGGGGATAAGCTGTGACATCGTCTATTGTCAGTAGTGATGTAATGATGGGTCAGTGTTATCTATATAGAGGTCATTGTACAGGGAGGAGATAAGCTGTGACTTCATCTATTGTCAGTAGTGATGTAATGATGGGTCAGTGTTATCTATATAGAGGTCATTGTAGATGGAGGAGGAGATAAGCTGTGACATCATCTATTGTCAGTAGTGATGTAATGATGGGTCAGTGTTATCTATATAGAGGTCATTGTACAGGGAGGGGGAGGAGATAAGCTGTGACATCATCTATTGTCAGTAGTGATGTAATGATGGGTCAGTGTTATCTATATAGAGGTCATTGTACAGGGAGGAGGAGATAAGCTGTGACATCATCTATTGTCAGTAGTGATGTAATGATGGGTCAGTGTTATCTATATAGAGGTCATTGTAGAGGGAGGAGGGGATAAGCTGTGACATCATCTATTGTCAGTAGTGATGTAATGATGGGTCAGTGTTATCTATATAGAGGTCATTGTACAGGGAGGGGGAGGAGATAAGCTGTGACATCATCTATTGTCAGTAGTGATGTAATGATGGGTCAGTGTTATCTATATAGAGGTCATTGTACAGGGAGGAGGAGATAAGCTGTGACATCATCTATTGTCAGTAGTGATGTAATGATGGGTCAGTGTTATCTATATAGAGGTCATTGTAGAGGGAGGAGGGGATAAGCTGTGACATCATCTATTGTCAGTAGTGATGTAATGATGGGTCAGTGTTATCTATACAGGCAGTCCCCGGGTTACATACAAGATAGGGTCTGGAGGTTTGTTCTTAAGTTGAATTTGTATGTAAGTCGAAACTGTATATTTTATAATGGAAGTTCTAGACAATTTTTTTTCTTTTGCCCCAGTGACAATTGGAGTTTCAAAATTTTTGGTGTAATTGGACCAATAATTATCAATAAAGCTTCATTACAGACACCTTACAGCTGATCATTGCAGTCTGGGACTATAGTAAAGCATCCAGAGAGCTTCACCAGAGGTCACAGTGGGCAGAGGGGTCCGTCTGTAACTATGGGTTGTCTGTAAGTCGGGTGTCCTTAAGTAGGGGACCGCCTGTATAGAGGTCATTGTACAGGGAGGGGGAGGAGATAAGCTGTGACATCATCTATTTTGTGGGTCTGGCTCCCTGGCTTTTCTGAACCGGTTGCTATTTTGACAGAGAAGCCATAGAGAACAACCTTCACAGCACGTCATACACTAACAAAAGAGAAGAGGACAGGGTTGAAAGGCATCGGGGGAGCAGTAGAAGGTAAGTATAGCTTTATTATATTGTTACTTTACCTGGGGGCTGTATATATATTTATATAACTGGGGGAAATCTGTATATATATGTAATACATAGGGGGGGGTGAGCTGCATATAGCATATATATGCCTGTGGGTGTGTACGTGCTATAATTTATTCGGGGAACTATATAAAGGATGTTTTATGTGGGGAATAGCGAATAATATATATTTTGGAACATGATCCATTAAACTGTTAAGTGACTGTTTTTTTTACGACTACTGTGTGGAGTTACACTGCATAGAGCTGAAGACATTTGACAATTGGATCCAGGAAGGGGGGGGGGGGGGATTGGGCAGCACTTTACATTTTTGCCTCGGGCAGAAAAAGGCTATAATTGCCCTTGTTCATAAGTATTCACCCACTGTGCTGTTACTCTCATGTTTAGGTAACATGTTGCCAATTTCCTTCTGATCCTCCTTTAGATGGTTCTACTCCTTCACTGGAGTCCAGCTGCGGTTAATTAAACTTATTACACACACGTGTGTCTTCACCCTATGTAAGACCTCACAGTGCATCTCAGAACACGAGAATAATAAGGTCCAAATAACTGCCACAGATCTGGCCAAGGTTACAAAAGAATTTCTGCAGCACTTAAAGTCCCTAAGAACACAGTGGCCTCTATAATCCTGTACAAAATTTTGTTCATTGCAAATGTGACACACAAATACGCACATGTATTAGATGCCAATACAAGGGGTTGTGTAAGGTTGTGGCTTAGGGCACAGGATAGATACTACTGTCTTAAAACGAGTTAAATGGGGAACCGTTTCACGTGACAAGCAGCCAAATAACAGCGATGGCTATACAGTATACGACTGGCCCCATTTCCTCTGTCGCGCATAAATGCTGTCATGTGAGGTAGACGTGCCGTTTGGGTGAAGCAAGATGGCGGTCGCTGAAAACTGAGTGGAGCAAGATGTCTCCAGTGACCATTTGGAGTAGCAGCATGGCTGCTGCTGTGGCGAGGAGAGATTCCGGGTGCGGTCTGCTGTGTGGGCGGGGCCGGGGCAGCAGCATTGTCAGTCCCGCCTAGTTTCCGTGTCAGAGAGCAGAGCGGGGCGCGCGTCATCCCCGGAGCGGCGGCTGCTTCTGTCCCGTGGATCGCGGCGGAGCGGAGGGAAGATGTCTGCGCTCTCGGCCTGGTTCTGGAATGAGCGCTTCTGGCTCCCGCAGAACGTCACCTGGGCGGACCTGGCGGACGCGGAGAGCGGGGAGCAGTACCCGCGGGCTGGACACCTCCTCTACGCCTTCCCCACGGCGCTGGGGATCTTCGCATTCAGGCTGCTGTTCGAGAGGTGAGAGGCAGCGGAGCCCTGGACCGGACAACCGGAGCTCCAGCGGCCCCGGCATTCATCCGCTGAGTGATGGAGACGGGCATGCTGGGCACTACTGGCAGAGTGAGGGGCACGCCGTGTAGATTGGGGGCCCCATGTGGGTGTGGCAGGGATCCCCATGCTTGCTGCACCCTAAATTTACTCTCTGGTATTAATACTTCTGGATACTCCCTATATTTCGGGAGTTTTCATCCAGGATTTGGCTATGCTTAAGGTGGGTGTCATCTGCCTTGTGACGGGGATCTGAGGGGAATCTTGTCCATGGTCCGAGTATATTTAGGGGAAAAGCTGTGACTGTATCGGGAAGGGTGGTGGTCTAGGGTCTGACTGTAGGTAGGGGGGGAGGGGACCAGGCAAGTCCTAGGGTCTGACTGCATTTGGGTAGGGGGGCAACCAGGCAAGTCCTATGGTCTGACTGCATTTGGGTAGGGGGTCTACTAGTAGCCTGAAGTTCCCCATACAGGTCAGAGCCCTGGTGATGTGCTCCATTCACTTGTATAGGATTTGGGCAGCCCCATAGATATGAATGGAGGCAGGCGTTGTGTGTGTGCACTTGCTGACTGTTCAGTGCTTGTTGGAGCTTGTGTGAACCTGACCTTAGAGAGAACTTCCTACTCTGAGTTGTGCCATCACCCTGGCTTTAGAGAAATTAGTTTTTCTCTTTACACATCAGCTTTTCAGGTCACCCGGATGACTGTGCCAGGGCCGCTGCGCCCATTTTCTTTTCGCCACTTCTTTCTGCTGCAATTACAATACATTTGTAAGGAGTATTTAGTGCTGGGTGACATAGAAAACAGTAGGGGACCCCGTCCCTTGTGCACCCCATAGCTCAGTGACAAAAACAATATAATAATGTAATGGAACAGAAAAATGTATCTGGGAATGTTATAAATTGCCCCACACACTTGTGTTATGTATGATACTGGGCGTGTGACGTGGGTGGCAAGCTCTATAGCAGCGGGTAAGGAGGCTGCCACAGCCAGAGACAAGGTAATGTGCGGCTCTCCTCATTCATTTCTATAGAGTAATAGAAGCAGCCGGTCTCCTCATTCATTTCTATAGAGTAATAGAAGCAGCCGGTCTCCTCATTCATTCTGCCTCTAGACATGAAACCACAGGATTGGTCATCAGGATGAGATTGATGGTGGTCCTGTATTCTGGACCCCCACTGATCCAGCCTTCTCCAGCACCGGAGTCAATACAGTGAATGGAGCCATTAAGTAAAGATCAGTATTCTACATAGTGTTCAGTTCTGGGATCTGCCTCTTCAATCCCTGTACACATGAAGCAGCTGTGTATTCGTGTCATTCTACCTGGAGACTTTTTCCAGCACTGGACTAGTGTAAACTTTTCTGCTTTTCATTGACGTTCTGTCATCTGTTTGTTCTTTCACCTCTAGTCACTCCTTCTAAGGTTCTTCCTAATAATCACTACGTGTAAATACACCTTTAGACCTGGACCATGTGTCTTGGCTGTTTACTTCACTTGTGGCCGTATCTTGCGGAGCTCCACTATATAACACTGATAAGCCCTGTGTAACCGTATGCTACAGATAATGTGCAGAGCAGTGGAGCATGTGAACGGGCTCGACCCTGTGAAGTCTTTGCCTTCTTGTAGATGGAGTCTTGTGACTGTAATTGAATTCACGGGTAGCATTCTACGTCTGAGTTGTGGACATTTTGATACTCGTTTTTTTTTTTCCCCCTGGGAAAGGGTTGTTATATTGCAGCGGTGCACAACGTTCTTTGTTCACTGTGCCATTATTCCAGATTGAACCCAATAACATGGCTGCGATGAAGCTTTGAAGGGGTTACCCAGGAAGCAAGTTAAGCCACACCATAGGCCCCCAACTTGCCGATCGGTGGGGGCCTTAGAACTGCCCCTTAGAGCAAATGGAGATTGATGAGCAGCGTAATCGGCAGTCCACAAAGCTCCATAGAGATGATTGTGGCAACCCCCAAATGTGCGAGCGGCTGCTTCGATTCTCTTTGGGTGTGATGTTGGACCCCCGTTCTCGTGATCCTTGGGGGTCCCATCCCATCGGCAAGTTAGGCCCTATCCTGCTTCATTTGAAAACCATTTTAAGGGGTAAATAGCACCTGGGGTGTTTAAGGATCAAAAGTATATACTGTATTTGTTTGACCTGCAGTGACCTAAGTGGGATTTAATTCAGGATTTAAAGGGCTTCTTCTGTGACAAGTCATCGGCTAATCGGTGGGTGACTCAGGGATGGAACCCTCACAGATCCCAAGAACGGGAGTCAGTTGTGCCCTAAGGTGACCGGAGCAGCCGGTCACCCATGTATCGGCGCTTTAGTCATCTCTGACGCTGCTAATAAATTGGAAAAATCCATTACAAAACCACATGCAATATAAAAACACATCCACTTTATCAAAGACAAAAGAATACAAATATATAAAGAGATGAATCTCAAGGACCGCACAGGCAAAGTGCCAGAAATAACACTATTATGCAAGTCTCAAGTAGTAACAAGTGTAGAATTAATGCAAGGAGAGAGAACCCCTACATGTGTTATAGTAGCCCAAATCCTTGAGACTAGATTACAAGTGGTAAAATACAAATGTAAAAGGGGGCTACTTGCCCAATAATGAGGCACCTTCTCTGGCATCCGCCCTGACATATTTTAATGCACGGATGTTTTCACAGGGTATGTAGAGTGCCATGAGATGATCAGACCAGCTGGGCACATAGGCAGCAGACTGCTCTGTTCATCTTTGGGTACAATGAAACCCTGGTTCTTGGGATCTTCAGGGGTCCCTTCACTGAGACCCCCAATGATGAGCAAGTTGTCCCTTAGGGCTAAAACTTGTTGACACTGGAGAACCACTTTACTAGTTTGTATCTTGATTTCATGACTTTCAAGGTTCTGCAGAATCCCTTTAAGAATGCTGATGCTGTTCTACCAGCAAGCAGTGACACTCCATCATATACTAAAAACAGTATTGCAAACAATATATGTAAAATCAATAGATCAGTTTTAAACTTCGGTGCATTTAGGGCCCTCACAAACCTCCGAGCGTCTATTTACCCCATGAGATAAATACTTATCTACCCTCCAGTGAGAATCCGGTGAGCCATGAAGTGGGGATCAGCTGTGTCTTGGTGGGGGGGCTTCACATCCGTTCCAGATCCAGGCACCGAATGTCGGGTTACAAGCGGCACTGATACCACCTACCTGGAGGGATAGCGTACTATTCACACCAGGAGTGTTAAAGTACTGTACATGCAATAAACTTTATATGCACAGAGGGCTGATAACGTTACCTTATAGCAAGTCATTAATCATTGCTGCGGGACATGGGGAGATTGTGCTTGTATGAACTATGACCGAATATTGTATATAATAACCCTGCAGCCGCCATACAGCTAACTACAAACCAACACATAGCTAACTACAAACCAACATTATTCTGTTTATTCAGAGAGTGGCCTTATTATCTTTGTCTATAAAAATATGGATTATAGAGATAAATACAAATACAGGATCCCCTTGAGGGTCTTGTATCCAATGTAGTTTTGAAAGTGATCTATTGATATTACACAGTATGTATTGTTTGCAGTAATGCTTTTAAATATTTTTTATTAGTATAATTTTTATAAACTTCTTGATTTCCATAATATAGATTGTTACATATCCCCAATCAATGGTGTGCGTTTAGACCTAAATGCTCATGTTAGGGGAACTAGCAACTCTTGTTTTGCTGGTAAACAATGCACAAGTTCTAAACGCAATCCAAGTGCAATGTGTGAACACGACCTTAGGCTACGTCCCGCGGTCTATTTTGTAATGCTAATGTTGCAGGAACCTGAAGTTACCAGCATGGGGATGTCTGTCCCACGTATTGCCTAAAGTTGTGAAATCCTGTTTTCTAGGAAACCCCTAATTATTGTGGTTAATGTATAGAATGACGGTTATTTACGGATTGCCGAGCCATTAATGACACGGAGAGTCACTCAGCAAAGTCATTAGCACCTGTGGATTAGTTACATGGAGATATCCTTGTCAGGGATTTGGTTGCAATCCCTTGTCTTAAATTGCATCCTCTACCTCAAGGAGATCTCTTGTCGTCTTACACGGACACCAATTAAAATCCACACTGATAATCCAGAGAACACTGCCGGGTGTTGGATTCATCCATTGAGGCTGTCGCGCTTTGTACCACTGCACCCATTGATGTAATAAAGGAACTTACATTGTGTCCTAATTATATAATACTCGCTGCCTTTTGCAAAATAACTACGCCAGCCGACCATTTCATGTATATGTAGGTATCCCTGCCCTATTCCGGATTTTAGTAAGACATTTAGTAACTCTTATGCTTGATCTGGGTCAGAAGGAATAGCTGCCAGCCAAACAAGCGCTTCCCACGTGTTGTATTCTTTGCAAACACATTTTACACCAATTACATGGAGGATAAAAATCTCCATATATAAAATAAAATAATTTTTTTTTAAGTGCAATCTTACTTGCCATTATTCACATTAACCCCTTCGTGTTCTTCTTTAAATGGAACCGCTTTACATGTCCTGAGAAAAGAAAAGTAACTTTTTTTTTTTAATGATAGAATAGTTTTACATTTTTTCCAGTGAATTTTTTTTAATAAGTGTTAAAATTGTATAAACTTTTACCAAAATATGTTATACATTTGTACACCATTTGCTAGGTTCAGAGGCAGAGGGTGCATGTACTTTTGCAAAGTGTCTTCTTCGGCTTCTTCTCCTTCCTGCCTTGAGCTGGCAGACTAGAGAGGGCTCATTTCAAACGTTTTTGGCCCGTTTTAAATCCTGCGTTTTCAGTCCGTTTAAAAACGCTTGCGTTTTTGGATGTTTATCGTGTGTTTGGCTTCTTTGAACATGTTTATCTTCATTTCTAGAAGTGTAGGTAGCTGTGACACAGATTAAAAGCAGCCAAACACATGGTAAACATTCAAAAACGCATGCTTTAACCCCTTAAGGACGCAGGGTTTTTCGGCCGATTTCTCGCTCTCCAACTTCAAAAATCCATAACTTTTTCATTTTTACGTGTACAGACCTGTTTGAGGGCTTATTTTGTGCGTAACAAATTTTACTTTCCCGTGATGTAGAGCTACGGCGCAGAGCGTTAAGGGGTTAAAACAGCCCAAAAACGTGACGTGTTGCATCGCCCTTATATTGCCTGAATTGTGGCACCTATAAACAGAATTCTGTTATTATATTAAAGGGGGAAATTCTCTTTAATTGTATGTCGGGATTGTGTTTCTAGGCAAAACAGAATCATAAATATACACTGTTAAACTATATTCACACCAACTTTAGGGGCGATGTATATACGCCCCCCTCCATCCCCCATAGACAGCAATGGGCGTGCACTCCCGTACGGCACCATACCGTTCCGTAGCTGGGAGAAAAATGGGACATGTACTATCTTTCCCAGGGATACGGCACTGTGTTCCTCTATGGAGCAGTGCTCAATCCCTCCTCCTCTCCCCGGCGCCGCCATGTGCCCACCCATGTGTGTGAATATAGGCTGTCAGGATTTGAAATCTGTATTAATAAAAAAAAAAGCTATTATTTTTTTTTTTCCTCCCTTCAACATATAACTCGGGATGCGCTGCCCAGAACATAAATTCTCTTCTTTAATGGGGCTCAAGAATTGTGTTTCTAGGTGCCACGGTTCAAGAGATATAACAGTTTGCTGTCTTGACATGTATATACATACTATCTGCATGGGGCATTTGCAAATATGGCGTGTATAGTGATATGGCAGTCGTGAAGGAGTTCAAAATATTCTAAAATTTTTACACTGAGACACTGGTGCTGCTTCCTGTTCTGTGGAGATCATTTTGAAGCACTGTTCCACTTGTGATTGTACAGCATTTACAAAATCAATCTTCATGAAAATCCGCAAAGCCGTAATGTGGCAATGGCGTACTTTTTTTTTTTTTTTTATTATTCCTCCCACATCACAAAATCGTGAATAACACCAAATGTGTGCCCTTAGCCTTAACCCCTTCTGTAGGTGCTGTATTTGTTATAATCTGTGCACCGCTTGCTTTTTTGTATTAAAAAAAAACATTTATATATAAAATAAAAATAAATAAATAACTTTATTCTGCAGGTAAATATGATTACCGGTATATCATTTTTGTTTTAATAGCTCCACATTCTGTGGCATAATGTTTTTGTCTATTTAAAATATTGGGCCTGTTCATATAGTTCTGGCCCAGATGACACCACCATAAATTGTCATATGGCTGCTTCCCTTTCATACTCTTTTAAAAGGGTGTCCTGGTTTAGAAAAACATGAGTGCTTTCCTTCTGCAGTGCCGCGCCTGTCCATGGGGTGTGTGTGGTATTTCAGCTCCGATATTAAGGAACACAAATCTCCCCCCAACACAAGTTTTCTGGTGTAGAAGCAGTGAAATAAAGCCAAATTCTTGTGCAGTGCAGGAATTTGCATTTACAACAGTGAATACGCCACATGGTGTAGAGGGGGCAAGGCGTTCGGTGGATTGGGCTTTTTTTTTTTTTTTTTTACGCAAAGCTATGACCGCATCGGCACATGATAAATCTCTCCCAATGTATGGGCAGGAGTGGCACAGATTTTAACATCTTTATTTTTCTTATTCCCCCCCCCCCCCCCCCCCCCCCCTTCAGTAATTTGGATTACTGGTTAATGGTTACTTCCCACATGTGCAGTGTGTGGTGTGCTGGAGGATCAGCCTGAGGAGCTTTTCCCAATTATACCCCAAAGAATCTTTATATTTGAAAATTGAAACGTTCTGTATCAGATAGAATATTCTGCTGACGTTTGGTTCTAGTGAGACCTCAGTTTGTGAGCAGCTTTACCTTCCTCCAGGTAATTGGTGGGCACTACCATTCCCCTTGTCCCTACACATTGATGCTTTCACATTCTGGGGAGGGGGGGGGGGAAATATTAATTCAAGTGCATGGTGCGCCAATATTAATACTCCCTGTAAAAATGGCGTAATTACTAAGAGGTTCTGGATTAAAAACTACTCCACTTCTAGCCTGGCATAGGTTTCTGTGATCACTGGTGCCAGCATTCTGGATCTGGTTGAGGGTATAGGTCCTGTGAGTCTGGGTATTGGGCATATGGCTGGTTTGGGGTGATGCCATTGATAAGCAGTAGCGTGTTATGTCAGCGCCCTGTGTATCTGCATGTACTAGTCTTACTGATGGTAACTGATATACCTACAGGCGGATACTAGCATGGGCTCTGGTGTCTGGATGTGAAAGGCTTCCTGCCCATCTGTCTGTCTGTCAATAGTGTAACTAGTCCTGGGGTGGAAGGGCAACGTGCACGTCTTCCCATACGGAGCTGGAAGGCGAGATTTCCATTTTCGCTGAGTTCTGTGTATTTAACAAGCTGATGATTGGTGTTTTAATAAAGGTGAATATGTTCTTGAAAGAAATATTTGCAGCAGGTAAAAGGGGTGTAGGTGTAGATACGTGTGTAAGTACACACACTGCTTTAGTACATGAGGTAAGTCCAGTGAGGTGTAGTGACTGCTGTATGAGGTGAATCGTGATCCCTGAAGGCTCTAATCCCGGCCTGGACTCTTGACTTTAGGTTGGACACATGGATGTGAAATTTCACCTTATGGTGATAAGGGCGAGGTGCGGCCAGTAACACTTTTTTTTTTTTTTTTTTCATTGTCCCCCAAGGGGTTCTGAACTTAACTGTGTATACTTACCTTCCTACAGTGCAGCGGCGACCTCCGGCCTTTATTTATGTGACATAGCATTGAAGGCTACGCACCAACTACAGCCTCTGATTGTGGCTTGAAAGCTGTAGCAGGCACACGTATTGATGCCATTCACTACCAACGCTCTATACAGACAGGCCAATGGTCATGGGCAGTGGTGCACTGCATTGGAGCGCTGTTACCTATATTCACAAACCCCCGGAGTTGTTCCTGGACAGACCCACTAAAGTACTCAGCTACTTTTTGCATCCTTTAAAAGGGGTTTTCCCATGAAACAAGTTGGGCCCTATTCACAGGATAGGGCCTAACTTGATGATTGGTGGGGGTCTTGGTGATTAGACCCCCACAGAACAAAAGATCTATAGAACTGACAGATTTGCCAAGCGGCTTACTCGGCAATCCATAGAGATGAATAGGGCAGCCCGGACATGCGGGGCCAGCTGCTCCGTTCATCTCTGGGATCGACTGGGAAACATCGGACCCGTGATCTGTGGAGGGTCTCGTCCCCAAGATCCCCTCTGATCAGCAAGTTGGGCCCAAGACTGTGGATAGGGCCCAACTTGTTTAGTGGGGATACACTTTTAATAAATGTTGCTTCACTGATTTCAGCAAAGTTGGATTTTTTTTTCTGGGAAAACCATTCTGTTATGCTATATGCTGGCCGGTAGGTGACCCTGGGTTGCTGTCATCAGTGGTCTTGAGCCAGCCAAAAATTCTCCCCATGTCGTTGCTGCAAAGTCCCCAGTTTAGGTAGCTACACTGCCGGCTCCCTGCTCCTGCCATTACTGCAGTGTGAGGATAACCCCTTCGGCCTTCCATTGTGCACGCTCACAATCCGCGGAGGAGGTGGTGGGGGGGTCGCTCCCAAGTTTTCAGGAAGGGCATGTGGTAACTAGGAAGGCAATGAAGCAAAAGAGCTTTACACCTACTAGCTCAATGGCCACTAATATAAGTAGTGTTTTCCATGTCCTGTGTATCTCGCTTTCTGTGTGCTTGTGTCCTGTCTGCTTTACTAGTGGTTACAGGTTGTGGTTAGCAGTTGGCATCTGTCCTTGTATCCAAGCCAAGTTGCCTGTGAGACCGACTTGTGAAAGAATAATAGACGCTCCCAATGAAAAACATTGGCCAAATGAAATGTCTAGTAAATGGGCTGACCCCTGGTAATCGGCAGAAGGGGAGACGGCAAGCCTCTGGCATCAACCATACTATTGGTGGCGCCCAGGATAAACCCGTCCTGTGATCCACATAGATTTCTGGGATCAGTCATTCTGTTAGCTGCATAGATGGCTCAGGGGGGCTTGTGGTTCATAGTTGTATGGGGGTCCCAGCAGTCAGACCCTCATTTATTAGACATAATCCTGAAGATGGGGAATAAATATGGTTATTGATGAAACCCCTTTTATAATTCAGGAACTATTTTTGTAAAAAATAAAAAGCAGTCCGTTTTTTTCTAATTCTAGCCCAGATGTCCAATGTATCGCTGTCCTCTATAGCTATTGTCATCATTAGAAGCTTCACTTTTACATTGATCGCATTAACCTACTTCTATTTTTCAGGTTTCTTGCTAAGCCATGCGCACTACGGTTGGGTCTTCAGGGCAAAGGACCACGAAAAGCACAGCCCAATGCCATCCTAGAAAAAGTCTTCATATCCATCACAAAGGTCAGTGACCGCAATCAGCTCCGTGTGAGTGCACATTTTATGCCGCAGTTTTGCATTGCAAAGGTCTCTTTCCACGCCGTGATCTGCAGACGTAAGTGGCATTGCACTGCTCTGAACGGAATGTTAACACAATGTTAACAGTGTAAATGCAAATGTCTTTGTGTTAACAATGGCGGCACTTGAACACAGCATATATGTCACGAGTAGTGATACCAGCACACTGAGGAACTTGCAACATGACCTGATTTTTGAGCTTCTCATATGGTTCAAAAACTTTGCTTCCCATTGTGTCTGAGCCTTTGTACGCACAATACTTTTGCATTGTGTTTTGGAATGCAATGAATAAACACTTTTTCCCAAAAAAGACTTTTATTTATTATTATTTTCTTGCATTTAATAGTGTAAAGCCAGAAAATGTCATTGTTTGCACAGCTCAGCACCACCTGCCACTGCCTATATTTGCATAAGATCACAGCCTGTCATTGAGTAGTTTGTGTACATGGGTATGTGTATATGCAAAGTGTGTGATCCTTCATGGCATTGCTTGTCCTTTTGGGACCCTTGACGTGTCCTGTTTTTTGCACACATCGTAGGACCAGTCTCTGGGTACAAAGCTGTACAGACACCAAGCACTTGTTGCCCTGGTCAAATTCATACCCAACATAAATGTGCCACCCGTATGTGTTGTGGGTATGTTTTCCAGGGGGACCAATCTTGTTTGGATATGTATTAACTATTAAGCGTGACAGACTTCCAATATGTGGATAGAAAACTACTTGGCACACAGAACCTGTGGCTGCATTACACCCTTTACATACCTTTACATGCAGGACTGGTAAGACATAGAGTGCTGGCATGCCTCCAGTAGATCCCTTCTGTGTACTTTATCTACAAATTCATCCCTTAAAGGACATATCAGGATATAGGCTTATAAACCAAGCACACTGACATACTGATCCAAAAGAAGAGCAGATCCTACCAGAGGGGGCACACACTAGTATGCCAGTGTGCTTGGTTTACAATCCTGTATCCTGGTGGTAGATTTTCTTTAAAGTAATGACCTGACTCCTATCCTATGTGCTTTTGGTTACTCTTCTCCCTCTTGGAAAATGAGCTGGCGCTCCTTTCGTGTGCCAGCCGTATCCTGGCAGAGCTGCACAATTGTTCTGAAGATTGGTAAAGTTATTTAATTGACACAAGACATTCAGATCCAGTGTTATAATATTGGGGGAAAGTTTAGTATTATTCTGAAGGTTTTGGACTTATTTGGACAAGCAAAAATTGATAATTGTGGTTGCATTGGATGTGATATAAAGTCTGTTTAAAAGCCACAGTCAAAAACATCCCAGTTTGATGCATCAGACTAGGTGCATTTCCGATGGTAGTACCTATAGTAGCATCACTACCAGTCTTATGCCAGACATTCACGTTAGACCAGTGTTTCCCAACCATAGTTAGACAGGAACAGCCGTTTGCAATAGGGAAGGTAAACTGAGATCAGCTGCTTGAAGACTCATCGCCAAGTTGTACACATTACTCTGAGTCAATTCACACGTTCAGTTTTTCAAATGCAGTTTCTGATGTCCAAATCAGGAGTGGAGTGAAAAAAGAGGAGGAGCAGCTTCAGTTAATGAGAAGTCCTCACCCATTATGATCCACAGCTGCTTTTGGTGTCAAAAACTGCATCTGAAAAACTGAATGTGTGGATACACCCTGAGCCAGAATATATAGCCCTGGCCAAAAATATTAGGAGTGTTACCTGCCCCTCCAACAAGCTGAAGAAATGGAATAGAATCCCATTTTGCTGGTTGTCCTCTATTTGGATATTTGGAATCGGTGCTTTAGGCCATATTACTATCAAAGTGTGGAAAAACCCATGGGATATGATCTTTCATCCGCCTGTTATTTTCATTGGTAAGAAGGGCTAGTGTGTGATACTTTTCCAGGATGGCAATTGCCGATATTCTCTGTCTTTTGTATGACATTTTAGGCTGTGTTCACACATGGCATTTATAATAGTTGAGAGGAGACTTGCTACAGGTCTGTTAACATCTGCAATGTTAATGCATTGTAATTAGGCAAATCTCCTCTTCTCAGCTTTTGTATTGCATTTCCAAATGCATACAACGTTCGCCCGAATGTGTGCTACGCCCGGGCTGGGACACTGGTGTATCACTTGTGAGCGCTGCTCACCCCTCCCCTCTCCACAGCGAGGCATGGTGCACCAGGCTGTACGTAAGGAGGAAAAATACAGCATGCTCCATCTTTTCCCTGGTGACGGTGACCTATACTTTTCCAGAGCGTCTGTGTGATAGCGGACCTTAAGCTGCGTTTACACTTGGCGGTCACACATTGCTAGTGCTCAGGTTACAAACCCACTGCAGACCTCGGACCAATCCATATGCGTTTCTATGGTAACGCAAGCGATCCCTCGCACGGTGCTCCTTCCAGCTTGTGACTTTTTTGTGAATTTTTTTTTTTTTTTTTATTGCCAATAAGACCAACATTTTGCCACTTTTGATTGATCTGCCCCCTTCTGTGTGTGTGCAGCTGCTCGCTGGTGTAGTACTTGTGTATTTTGTTCCATAGGTCAGAGTTCACACTCGTCGATGACCGTGTAGTGTGAGGCATGAGATGACGGCTGTATCATGGAGCCTGGAGATAAGACCTTCCACTTGGTCCTTTGAGGACATTGGATATTGCCCCACTGCACCTTGTACTCTGTGATGTGTATACAGGCCGTTCCTGGGTTATGTACAAGAGAGGTTCTGTTGGTTTCTTTTCATAAGTTGAATTTGTATGTAAGTCAGAACTGTATATTTTATAATTGTAATCCCAGCCAAAATATTTTTGGTCTGTGACAACTGGATTTTAAAAATGTTGTATTGTCAGAAGAACCAAAATTAATAATAAAGCTTCATTCGACACCCGATAACTGTTATAGCTGATTATTGTAGTCGAAGGCTTAATTACAGTAAATTACCAATATCCAGAGGTCAGTTTGTAACTAGGGGTTGTCTGTAAGTCAGGTGTTCTTAAGTAGGAGACTGTCTGTATTGGGGTTGGTGGTGACATTTGATGGTGTGGTTTTTATTTAATTGCTGCATTAAAAAAAAAAAAAAAAAAGTATGTGTTTTTGTAAGTCAGTTTATACAAAACAAAGCTAGAAACTGTAGACATAAGCAAGGCAAACACCAAGCCTGGCCTGCTAGGGTGGGATGAAGGTGTTAAAACTGAAGGGCGCCACTTGATGTTTGGTGGAGGAAATTGTATTCTGCATGTGTACACAACAGTGAGTACATTATGTCTCGGTTGGGTGGCCCAGAAGTTGTCCAGTGCCACCCGGTTGGAGGGAACCATTAGTATTTCTGCTGTCTCTACTTCTATAATGTAGGTTTTGTTGAGAAGGGAAGGCTCTGCTACATGGGAAAGCGACCTAGCCCTCAAACTAGCCTTGTTTAATTCATAGACGGGTGTCCTAGAAATTGGTAACGTGGAGAACCTCATGGATGAGTAAGAGGTAATTAAAGGGCTCTCTCATAAAATGTGATGCCAATAGCCAGAATGATGTGTTTGCCATCACAGTGATTTGCAGTGCCGAGGATTTCATGGACCTACCACAGTTACGTGTCTCTGACTGTACTCCTCAGATAATGCAACTGCAGTGCCTGTGCCACGTGAGGAGTATAAGCGTGTGTGTATAATATATATGTACTTGTTTATTTTAAGGCCTGGAGGAAGAGCAAACATGCGCATCCTATTATTGCGATTTCTGAGAGCCGCTTGGTGTCCTATTCAGAATAGTCGGATAGGCAGCTGTACTCTGTGTCGTGTGTCGGATAAAACCTTGTGACTTTGTCATCTAGTGAATAGAACTATGTAAAAGGACGTAATTCATCCTCTTGCCGGAATATGCATGTGGGTTACATTCCTATTTAAACATTGCAAAAATGATGGACGCCATTTTCTATGTATTATTTTGTTCTCCTTAAATATCTGTAGACATGTAGTCAATGCCCTAGTTTCTGTTGAATTCTCCTTTCTATTAGATGTAGTCCCTGATGTACACAAGGAGAATGGGATCTCCTATACTGCTTGGGGTGGGGGATGCACAATGGGAAGCCACCATTGTGTGTGTGTGTCCCAGCTCCTTAATGACCGGACCGTGCCTGGATATAGAAAGTCGTAATGGTTGTCAGTCTAGTGCACTGGTGTTACTGGTGTGAATGAGGCCCTGACATTGCACAGGAAGTGATAGATTATACAAGGCGAGGCCATGTGCGAGCCATAGGAAGGAAGCTGTCAACAGGGTTTATTGTGAATGACTCTCTATATACGTGTCATACCGCCTTATATACATTCAGTGAAACTACATCCTGCTATAGTGGAGTACTGGTTAGCATTATATGTGCAGGAAGTATCTGAGTCTCAGCAGGCAGATTATCATTCTAATGGAACCTGTGATGGGCCGGACAATGTATCATCGGGGTTGGTAGAACTACAGGAAGGAACAAGAGCCGCAGATTGAACCAAGCATCTGGCAGGGGGTGTGTCTGACTACTTCAGACTCCTTGTAGTCAGAATAACCAAACTGTAGCCATTGATCACAAACTAGAGCTGAGATGAATGCAGACAAGGATAATTTTTGGGAATTCTCTTTAGTCCATCCATACTTCAGCTTCTGCTAACTATATGAATTGGATTAGGTATACACTTTTCCTGTAATTATACTGCATGAAGTCAATCATTTGCTAACATTTGTATGTTTTTCTAATTGCTTGTACCCTCCTTCTCCCAGCGTACCTTTCTGTTTACTCCCGTGGATGAGAAAAGATGATTTTTCAGTTATCCTTAAAATCCTGAATAAGGACAATCGATTAAATTCTTGCATTTTGTAGTGGAATAACGGAGTATGTTTACAGACTGGACTACTCGCCCCGTGGGGTAATGGGAGGAAGGACATAAGCATCTGAACAGATTAGGATTGGTTCAATGCCTTATTGTCTTTCTGGGGTTCCCATAGCCATGATGATTTCTGTGATGCACCTATACTTTATATACGTCACCTGTACAGTACCTGCCTATAAAACAATAGCAGATACAGGTGTAAAAGTGTGTGTAAACCATGTATTATTATAGTCTGTGTGATACATATAGTATATAAGTTGTTCTGAGCTGCGATTGTTGTATTGTTCCCATCTATTCCCCAGTGTCCCGATGGGAAGCACCTGGAGGGACTGTCAAAACAGCTGGACTGGGACGCACGTAAAATTCAGAGATGGTTCAGGCAAAGGCGGAATCAGGACAAGCCAAGCTTGGTCACAAAATTTTCCGAAAGCATGTACGTATTAAATAAGTATAAGCCGTGTATGATGTTTTGTGGATTTTGATTAAAGGAAACCGACCACTACGGATCTACCTATTAAGGTAGATTGGGTGGTAGTTGCCTCTATTGTACGTGAGGATAGCCCTTTTAAGGGCTAATCCTTTATTCCCCTTATATTTTTTTTTTAATCTTTAATTGTGTTAATATGCCAATTTACCAAAGAGGCTACTGGGGCGTGGAGTAGCCGGAGCTGAGGCTACACGGCGCAGTAGCCTCATTGATCCTCCCACCCAGATATCTTGAGCGCGCAGCTACAAGGAGTTGCGCACCCTCGTCCACGAAGCTGTGCGCTAACTATATCTGCTAGGAGGATCAAGGAGGCTACTGGGGCGTGGAGTAGCTGTGCTGTGCCAGGTTATATCTTTGGTAAATTAGCACATTATCACAATTAAAGATTAAAAAAGATAAATGGTGCTAAAGGATAAGACCTTAAAAGGACTATCCTTACATACATTAGAGGCACCTACCACCGGATCTACCATAATAGGTAGATCTGTGGTAGTATGTGTTCTTTAAACGAGTATGAAAAACTGCTCCTCTCCTGACCACTGGTAGTGCGTGGTATTGCAACTAAGCTACAATTTCTATACAACTGAGCGGCAAAAAAGCCGCCACGTTTTTTCACCTGCTGCGGCATCTTCCAGTCAGTCCTGTAAAATAAAATATATTGTTATCCATTGTTGGACACTTTGCATTGTGAGAACTACTAGATGTGACACCCATGTTATCAGATGCGGGTGTAGCCATGATCTTGATGGATAAGGATGCAGATCACTTGGATACACAATTCATGGATATTCTGGGGCCGGTAATGCAAATTTCCAGTGACGTACACAGTCCAGACATTGGCAGACATGGGGTGTTGCCATTGCTTCTTCCTTGTATGTAGTAAACCTGGAGCCCGATAATGTTGTTGATAATTTCACCCTCTTTCTTTCTTTTCCAGGTGGAGGTTTCTATTTTACCTTTATATCTTTTCCTATGGAGTATGGTTTCTCTGGACGGTACGTAGTCTCCAATTCCTGAGAATGTGAAATATACAAGAATCCGGCAGGAAATCGCTGCCAAGTCCCTGAAACCCAGATACTCTCATAACGTGTCGGCTGACACGAGGTTTGTCAGCTCCCCACTGTTCTTTGACAGTGGATGGAAATTGGCAACTTTTGAAAGAATAAACTAAACAAGGTGTAATCCTTTGCCTGGCAGAGCGGCCCTTGTAACTGGAAGCCGTATATACCGTATTTTTTCTATGCGCTTGGACTTGCCAAGTTCAAAGTGCAGATGCTTCCTCTCTGCTAATTAAACATTAGCGATATACTCTCCCGTATGCGGTGTGGGTACATCACTGATGGTTAACCCTTCACATCCACAGCCAATAAACTATTTAGTAGACCTCAAGATGCAACCAGGAATTTTGATTTGTATTTGTTTGTACAAGTAATTTTATTAAAGAGCTCGCCGGCTGGTGAGGAGGAAACCACAAGGCCCCAATGGATAAAGATGTGTCTGTTCTTGTCTGCTAAGGTCCTCGCAGCCCTATTAATAATACATCTTTGTATAGCGCCATCATATTCTCGCTTTACAAAGCAAACCGTATTATTAAACTACTACAGTTCTTCTGTCATGTCTGAGCTACCACATAGCTGCCTGATGTCACCCTTCACAATGTGTTGCATCAGGCTCTACATTGGGTTTTCATTGGTTTATTTCAGTTATTGTATACCAAAACCAGCCCCACCTACTTGACACCTTCTCCCAAATAACCTAAATAATAATGACTCTATGGACATCATGTTTTACCAGCTCCTCCTGCTCTATATAACACTGCATGCAGATAGGCTGCTATGTGTAATTTGCCCTTCTCCTCCTGCTCCATCACATAATGCCTGTATTTTGGAAACTATATACAAACTGCTCAGCTCCCCCTGCTCTATAACCTGCTTCCAGTGAATTGGACACCATGTATAATCTGCTCAACTTATGCTGCTCTATAACATGCTGCCTTCTATAAGACTCTCTGTACAATATGCTCAGCTCTTCCTGCTCTATAACGTGCTGCATGCAGAGAGCACACTGTACTTTGTGCTCAGCTCTTCCTGCTCTATAACCCGCTATCTGCAGATGGGACACTATATACAATTACTCTTACTGCTCTATAACATGTTGCGGAAAATGGTTCTCTTTAAAAACAAACTTGCCATTTCAAAGCATTTTATGTACAGTGTGTGAGCAGAACCTTCCTGCTCTTTGCTTTTATCTTTGATTATATACTTCTTTTCACATGAAGATGCTCTTATGATTCATTTAGTATTTTGTTTTTTCCTCTGCAGGCACCATGGTTCTGGGATACACGACAGTGCTGGTACAACTACCCCTATCAGGTAAAGATGCCTTGTGTGTCTTCTAGGTCTTACATAACCAAAACAGTGTCTGGCTCTGGCAGTATCGGGGGTTATTTCTTTAGTAAGACTATAAATTGTCCTGCTTTCACTCCCTGAAGCCCCATTTATTACAATGGACCATTGACGGCCGGATAACATTCCCCTGTGTGTTACATATGGTTACAGAATATCAGTGATTAGTCTGAAGGCAAAGAAAATGGGGCTTTGTCCTCCTCCCCCTCGTGCTCCATCATCACTCGTGCTAAGAAATCGCAGCGTACAGAGCTAAGCGGTTGATGAACTGAGTTGTTTTATGTAACTAAAAACAAGAAATTTTAATGGAGTCTGAAGAAATAAAAACATATATGTAATATAGTATGTATCAGTCTATGTCCACTTGCTGTCTTAAAAGGGATTTTTACTAGAGGGGCAATATACAAAAACAAGTAGGGGGTAACTAAGAGATGAAGTAGTAAGTGGGCATAGAGTGATAAGTGGGTGAAACAGCAAGTGGTAAAACAGGCCCGCATTGACATATTGAACCAATCCAAGGGGCATAATTACATGCAAAAGAAATGTGTATGCTCCATAGCCTATTAGAAGTAAATGGTATTGAATGTTCCAGATCCACGACTTATCCAGGTCCATAGCCACTGAGGGGAATGGGGTATATTAATGTTTAGTTTTTCTCTTCCTCTATAATTATGTGTTTAGTTACTTCTCAATATTATAATCTTCAGTATTTCTAACTCTACTTATGTTTTTCATCTTTATAGCCGCTCACGCTGGCGCTGTACTACTATTATATTCAGGAGTTGGCGTTTTACTGGTCCCTTATGTTTTCCCAATTTACAGATATCAAACGCAAGGTAAGGCTTATCAATATATATGTGGCTATAAGGGGATAACTGGGATAAAATCTCATTATAATGCAGAGAGGTAGTAGATGAAAACGTGGCTGGTTTATTAGTCCAGTATCCTGAGGGTCACATGTATAGCACCAATACCGTTTTCTGAATTAACCATTCTTAAACTTAAAATTTGTTGCATGAAGGGCATTTCATTACACTAAAGGGCTTTTCCAGGTAGTTAATGGCAGTACTATTGACTAAAGAGACTAGACAGATTAGCTCCCACCCCATCCCCCTGTGATGAGCAGAATGGAGGGACATGTCATGGTATATGATTGTACTATACTACAACCATAGTAAGAATATGAACAGCTGTCCAATCTATAGGGGTTAAACAGTCTCGTAGAATTGCAATGATCACTAGTAGAGCTTGTACACACCAATGCATTATTTATATGGGGTACTTGAGGCACCTGGTGTTTGGACCCCTCTCTCCAGTAATCAGACTTTTAGTAAAACCCCTTTTTAAGGATTCTGTCTCTCTTTGGGTTCTGTATATCTGGCAGAAAAATAGTAGGGAACCTTATTAAACCGACTATGTTCAGCTGCATGTGTTACGTTCCCCTGCCTGCCTAAATCTGGCTAGGGGGGCAATCTCTGTCCCTCATGCCCACATGCTAGCACATCAATATTTGGACATCCTCCTCCCGCCCACTCTGCTTGTGGTATATAAGCCAAAATTAGAAATACTATCAGAATAGTCTGTGTTCCTTTCGGATTGAGTTCCTCTGTAAAGCAAAGAGGAAATAAGTGACTCAGCGATACCACTAACCTATGGTGGGAGTACACATACATCCGGGCTATTGGGAGATAGGAGGACCACTACCCCATGGTGGGAGTACACATACATCCGGGCTATTGGGAGATAGGAGGACCACTACCCCATGGTGGGAGTACACATACATCCGGGCTATTGGGAGATAGGAGGACCACTACCCCATGGTGGGAGTACACATACATCCGGGCTATTGGAAGATAGGAGGACCACTAACCTATGGTGGGAGTACACATACATCCGGGCTATTGGGAGATAGGAGGACCACTACCCCATGGTGGGAGTACACATACATCCGGGCTATTGGGAGATAGGAGGACCACTACCCCATGGTGGGAGTACACATACATCCGGGCTATTGGGAGATAGGAGGACCACTACCCCATGGTGGGAGTACACATACATCCGGGCTATTGGGAGATAGGAGGACCACTACCCCATGGTGGGAGTACACATACATCCGGGCTATTGGGAGATAGGAGGACCACTACCCCATGGTGGGAGTACACATACATCCGGGCTATTGGGAGATAGGAGGACCACTACCCCATGGTGGGAGTACACATACATCCGGGCTATTGGGAGATAGGAGGACCACTACCCCATGGTGGGAGTACACATACATCCGGGCTATTGGGAGATAGGAGGACCATTACCCCATGGTGGGAGTACACATACATCCGGGCTATTGGGAGATAGGAGGACCACTACCCCATGATGGGAGTACACATACATCCGGGCTATTGGGAGATAGGAGGACCATCACTTGTAATGTAGAGTATATTATCTGCAGATCTAAACCGATCCCTGTATTGTGGTGGATAACTACCTCTATTTGATGCCAAGCACTACAGAGGTATATTAAATAATGGCAGAGGTCTAATATTCCTCTATCAATATTATCTAACATATGGGAAGTTCTTCAAGTGGAAAAACTTGTCCGGTGACCCCTTCGAGCAGAGTTTATTTTGCACGCTTTATAGAAACCTGTCTTATCTACAGCTAGATCTTATCTACGGCATGAGCAATATAACATGGGTGCTCTGCATGCCGGGTATAGTGCACCCGCAGCCAGAGAAGGACACTTTACTGCTGTCTTATGACTACATTTCCTGTGCGTCTCGGTGGTAATTGATGCTAATGGGTCACAACCACAGTCTTACTTCATCTCTTGCCCTTGTGTCTCAATAATTCAAGTCAAAAGTTTCTTATTATGTAAAAATAAAAAAAGCCTTTTCTGTTCATTGCCCAATTGCAGTAACCGAACATTTTTTTTTTTCCTTTTCTTTATTATTTCACCCTTTCTTTTTCTCCTGATGCTGCAATCTTTAAAGGGAACCTATAATCGGGACATACATTTGCACCCAATGACAGCTTCCCATAGATTTTTATTTTTTTATTTTTTTTAATTACAATTTTCCACTCTGCTTTTACAATTAATATTACTCCTTACTGGTTACACTTCAGTATATAAAAGTCTACCTGGCCCCTTCCAAGAAAACTGCATTTAGTTATGGGGCCATCCAAGTCCCTGTTCATGATCATCATTATCTCCTCTCTGCCCTGCTGGCTCTCTCCCTATTCCTCCTGCGGACGTGAGCTGACAGAGGTTTGCTTGGATCAGGTAGTCAGCTAATGTCTGCATGGATGAGGAGGTAGGAAGGAGGAAGGGCAGATAATGATGGCGTAACATGGACTCTGTTCTCCCTGTGAATCGATGCAAGGAGCCAGGTATGGAAGTGAGTAGATACAGTAATGTTAATTATGAAAGCAGATTGGTGAATGGGTTCCCATAGACTTTTTAAAACTATCATTAGGTTACAATGTGTGATGCTGATGACAGGTTCCCTTTAACATGGATGTAATGCACAGTGCAATTTTGAAACTTAAGCACCTTTGACTGATTTATGCAAAAATATGTGATTTATGCAAAACATGACATGCAGTGATGTCTCGGACAGATATGTAAGTCCTCACTGGTGTGGGCTCATCGGTGTGCAAATACATGGTTTGGTTGGGATGCAGCTACGATGTGGCCGGCTGCATACAATTAACACATTTTGCAGATTGATAACAAAATTATTATTTTAGTGACCTCCATTTTTATATTACTTGAAACCAGCACTAAATAATAATTTTTTTAATGAGGTATTGTCAAAATGGGTTAATTGGATGCAGCCGGCTGCATCACCACTACAGCCAGACACTGCCTTGTGTTTGCACCCTTAAGCCGGTTTCACATTAGTCCCTGATCCCTGGCATGAGAAGTGCTGTGCCACGGACTGAACTCTGCATGTTCTTGATATGAGGCACCGCGTTCTTGTTTCCCCAATATGTAGCAGAGCCAACAGTACAGGGCCAGCTCTGCTACATATTGGGGAAACAAGAACTATGTGCATCCTATAGCAATAATATGCTGAGTTCAGTGACCAGTCTGTGGCACAGCACTTGTCACATCCGTGATCACGGACTAATGTGAATCCAGCCTTCGGCACAGGATCTTCCCACAATAGCATGTAAAACTGCTCTACCACTGCCCTTTATGTAGCTGATCTGCTGATCTGAGAACCTTATTAGATATGAATTGAGCAGTTGCAATACCACACATTACCAATGGTCCGGAGAGGAGCTATTTGTCAACCTCCAGACAACCCCCTGTGTTTTTCTTTGAACTAGTTGAAGGATTTTCAATATTATTTGGGGTTAACAACTCTTACTTTTTAAAGTTACAATAAGTGGGTAAAAAAAGCCTTTTTTTGGGATACATAGTAAATGTTTTAATTTTCAAATTGTCTCTTAATGAGCATTATAAGTTATTCCCTATTGTGTCATTTTGTTATATAGCATGAGTACACCTGGGTAAACCGGCCGACTACAAGAAAGTTATTTATATGTATATGTATGGTGTCCTGCTCCGTGACTGCGGTTTCTGCGGCACCGATGGAAGACATCACTGCAGACTCGCAGTCAAACGTCTGTGGGCGGTCAAGATCCAGCTCGATTATTCTGAACTACCTTTTAGGTGGTCGGTTTTGATATAGGAAGGTTTAGGATGTATATGATTGGTGGCTTTCTTTTGAAGCTTTAGTAAAGGTTTATATTTTCCTTAATTCGATTCTGTGCTCGTCCTCCACATCTGCATTTGCAAGTTAAATGATGAATTGTATAATACTTGGCTTCCATATGTGAGCTGACGTATTTCTTTATTGACAGGACTTCTTAATCATGTTTGTTCATCATTTGGCCACTGTTGGGCTGATATCGTTTTCCTATGTTAATAACATGGTCCGTGTCGGGACTCTGGTCATGTGTCTGCATGATGCTTCTGATTTCTTGCTGGAGGTAAGTTGCTGATGTTTATGTAGTGAAACTGCATGCAAATTATTGAATGTCTCCTGTCAATTCCAATATGGAGCCTTGCGCTAAGGGATTATCCAGATTGTGAGAAACCCATTTGTGTCATATAACTGCTTTACTATAATCTGCTGCAGTACCAGACCAAATGGTGCCATTTTCGGGGAATAAACCCAACTTTACAACTTCATTGACCTCGCAGTCTTCTTTGACAGCCTAATGTACAGGGGGTCTGAATACTTATGACCAGGTGATATTTCAGTTTTTCTTGTTTAATAAATTAGCAAAAATATCTACATGTGTTTTTTTTAATGTCAGGATTGGGTGCAGAATGTACACTTTTTTGATCTTCCCAATTGGCTGTAATGAAACAAAGAGTAAAAAAATTTAAAGGGGGTCCAAATACTTTTTGAACCCACTTTAAGTGTTGCATGGGTCTCCTGTGCCAAAGAGTTAAGGAAAAAAAAAGTTTCCCATAAGAGCATAAACCGTATCAGTGCATCTATGAATGACGTACATAAATAATACATTTCAAATAATGGTGCAAGTATATTTTGTTATTTGTGCAGCATTATGCATACTGCAGAATTGCAGAAAACTTAAAAAGTTGTTGCTTGTGTAATGTGACGTTAGGAGAAATTGGAAATAAATGGCATGATTGTGAAGGCCAGAATAGGCCAGCCACTAAAGGGTTAAACCGCAGTTCTAATACCTCCCATTTATTTTAATAACAATCTTTATACAGCGCCATCAAATTCTGTAGCACTTTTTATTTTACATTTGGGGGACATCTAATTGGATCTGGATTGATCAATTAGATTTTATTTTATTTATAATATACAGGCGGTCCCCTACTAAAGGACACCCGACTTCGACGACCCCTAGTTACAGAGTGACCCCTCTGCCCACTGTGACCTCTGGTCTCTGGATGCTTTACTATAGTCCCAGGCTGCAATAATCCGCTGTAAGGTGTCTGTAATGAAGCTTTATTGATAACCCTTGGTCCAATTACAGCAAAAACATTTTGAAATTCCAATTGTCACTGGGGCAAAAAAAATTTTTGTCTGGAACTACAATTATAAAAGATACAGTTTTTACTTGTATACAAATTCAAATTAAGAATGAACCTATGGACCCTATTGTGTATGTAACCCGGGGACTGCCTGTAACTTTTTGTTTATTTTATTTTTTGTCTGTCAGGAAGTAGAACTTTTTTAATATTTGGTATTCCTCTAACTTTCAATATTTGCTGACTACTGTATATCTAGTAAAAATAAGAAATGTAATCATACATACTAAATTTAATGGGAGTGGGATTTTCCCCAACAGGACATCTGTTCGGAAATCTTCTGTCTGTGCTTTGTACTGTTCAGAATATTTCTCCCTTATGTTGTTTTTCTTCTTCCCTAAAAGGCTGCAAAAATGGCAAATTATGCAAAGTACCAGAGACTATGTGACGGCTTCTTCATGATGTTTGGGCTCATGTTTGTTACCACACGACTTGTGGTTTATCCAACGTGGTAAGTGGGGTTTGTTTTCTTTCTCTCTGCTCTTATTTCCCAAGATTTACATCTCTTTTGAATTTTCTCATAAAGCTTTTTGTAAATGAATGCAATCCTGAGGATTTGCAGTGTGTATTGGATATATTCGTGTATAAGCCGACTCTTTCAGCACAAAAAAATGTGCTGAAAAACTCCACCTCGGCTCATTAAAAAACCTACTCTCCTTCCGATGCTCCGCGCATCTCCTCTTGTTCACTGGTAACAGAGGGCAGAGGCGCGTCCATCAGGACGCTGCCGTGTCATAGTGTGCGTCGGTGGACAGAGCTAATGGCCGCGTCTCTGCCCGCTCTGTTACCAGTGAAGAAGAGAAAGAGGAGCCGCGTGGAGCATTGGAAGATGAGTATGTAAGTTTATTATTATTTTTTTTTTTTATACAGTGAGGAGCAGGGCATTTCACAGTTAAGGGGCCGCGGAGCACTTTGCAGTCTGCAAGGGCGACAGTGACTAATGCATATCTCACCCTAGGCTTATACTTTAGTCAGTGAGTTTTCCCAGTTATTTGTGGCGAAATTAGGGGCATCTGCTCTATATACGGTATATACCCTCTCACTTTGGAAGAAATCCTCTGAGGATCCACAACAGATGTACTGCAGAATATACTAAGTATTGGCATGGCACATTGCTCACTATAGAGTAGCGCTGTTAGACCTTTTTGTGCATGTTATTTGGTTGTTTTGTGCTGGTGTTGTAAGGTTGGTTAAAAAGTCCATTCCTGTCCATAAAATGGCGGGTGACAGAGGGTTATGTGATCTCTGTGCACAATACACCTTCCTGGACCTGATGTTAATATTCACAAATACAAGCGTCTGGTCCTACAAGATCCTGGGAGTTGGAGAGCCATGTGATCCTAGCTGTCCATGACCAATCTGTCTGTGGCCATTTTATGGACAGGAATGCCGAATGATAAGGTAAAAGACCTTTTTAATCTACATTACCGAAAACTTGAAGCGGCCAATTCCTTTAAGCTTTGTACTCTGGCGATATTGATGCTAATGAATAATTTGTGGTGCTTGCAGGATCCTGAATACGACGATGTTTGAAAGTTGGGAGCTGATCGGTCCGTATCCCTCATGGTGGCTCTTCAATGGCCTCTTGTTGATCCTACAAGTCTTGCACGTTATTTGGTCTTACCTCATAATGCGTATAGCATACAGATCTCTGACAAAGGGAAAGGTAGGTGATGTGTAGAGTACTCCTAGGGACGGGGTGTAATGAAGATCTCTCTTCTCCTCTTGGCTGAACCTTCTATCTAAGAGTCTTTCTAATCTTCTGGGACTATTGCTTATGTGCTGCCGCCCCTTCCTGACGAGGTGACCCTGTCGGGAGAAGGGCCTCTGGTGTCTTTGCACTCCCTGCCTCACTCTTTCTCTCCCTCGTTTTTCTCTGTGTCAGGTTGGACCTGGAAAATGTCAACCTTTGCCTGTAAGTTTTCTGTGCCGTTTCCACCTTCCTGCTTGCTTTACCTTCACCTCCCGCATGTTCTTTATCTTCAACTACCATTGCTGACCCAAATTCTTCAGTGTGACCCGGCATTGAGTGGTCGTGGCTACATGATTCTTTATGCTTCCTAATGAATCTGGGCAATGCAACGTCATGTGTAGCATGGGTGGATTATCCACAAGACGCCCTGTGTCCTGCCATGCCACAATTTGCTCATAAAAGGCTTTTTTTTTTTTTTTTTTTTTTTTAATATATCAGGGTGCTCAGATATTCTGTTTTTCCACTGCAAAAAAAAACAAAACAAAAATTAGTAAGTACCTTGCACTGGATACTTCAGACAGGGATCTGATTAGGGCTATGGAGTTGCGTGTCCAAACAGTAGGGAGCAAGTTCTTTCTGCAGTGGGAACAGAGCGGAGGAACTATGCAGTGGAAAAGGGGAATGACATTACATGCTACAAGCCGCAAATATGTGCCGCAGAGATAATCCACCTGTGTGAACACAGCCATAACCCCACCTCATCACCTCTCATACTTACATGCTTCATCTAATAAGACGGCTCATCAAACCCACATTATGATGGAGATTTATCAGAAGTGTCTGAGAGCAGAACTGTTCTAGTCGCTCAGAGCAGCCAATCCGAGCTCCGCTTTCATTTTCTCACAACTGTGTATAAAATTTAAGCTGAGCTCTGGTTGGTTTCCCAAACTTTTGATAAATCTCCCCTGCAAAGTGGAGGCAGCCATTTTCATGTTAGCTCCACACGATATGGTGTGAGATGGATGTGGCTGACTGCACCGTGCCGCAGCTTTCACAAAACTGGGACCCTCCAGAAATGAGTCGGGGTCCACCTCCCCCTGATGAATGAAGGAGTTCTAGTGTCTGACTAGTGGTTTGTTTACCTCTAATGGGACTTGCAGAGAAGAAGTGGAGCCCTGCTCTTAGTTTTACTCGGGGTCCCAGTAGTTGGAAGTTCGATTAATCAGATCTCAGATTAAATAGGGAATACATTCTGTTTGGGTCATTCCGGTGTTTAAGATGTAAAGAAATTTTGTGGGGCATTTCCAAAGGGGTTGTCCACTTTTAGCAAATTTACAGCAAATAAATGATATTGTTCATGTAATGAAAATGTAAATCTTTTTCCAATATACCTTTCTATATGTGGTTTTCAATATATACCTTTCTTGTGGTTTTCTAGATCTTTTGTTGCTGGACTTCTATAGGAAGCTTCATTGTTTACTTCCAGTGGATAAATATCAGTCCCTGGTCATGTGATGTCACACAGGTGCACGGTTAGATATATCAGTAATAAAAGCTGTTTGTTAAAATGAGGCATGCACCTGTGTGACATCACACGACAAAGACCGACGTTTATCCACTGGAAGCAAACATAGAAGCTTCCTGTAGCATGACAGCAAGCGGAGATCTAGAAAAACAAAGGAATTGATACAAAGTACACACCCGACTTGCATATGACCCCTAGTTACAAACGGACCTCTGGATGTTGGTAAATTACTGTACTTTAGCCTTGGGTTACAATGATCAGCTGTAACAATCATCAAAGGTGTCTGTAATGAAGCTTTATTGTTCATCCTGATTCTTATGACAATCCAACATTTTTAAAATCCAATTGTCACAGAGACCCAAAAATTTTTTGGCTGGGATTACAATTATAGTACGCGGTTCCGACTCACATACAAACTCAACTTAAGAATAAACTTATAGAACCTATGTTGTATGTAACCCGGGGACTGCCTGTATAATGGAAAATTGTATGACTTTTCATTACACAAACAATACTAATTATTTGCAGGAATTTGCTTAAAGTGGACAAGCCATTTTCAGTGCATGTACGAGGTCACTACAAGTCTGACGCCTTTAGCATGTCTTCTAAGAGATTTCAGGCCAGGGTTTACTTTTCATGAGTGTTGATCTCCTGCATACATACTGATGCATGGCTTCACAAGGTGAATGGAGAAAAGATCACTAGATACCTTTTCCTGACTTCAATTATCATGTTCAAGTTTAATGTGAGCGAGTCTGATGGTATGTAAGAAATGTTACCCTTCCCTCCATTATTTCGACACCCATTACCATTGTTAGAGCAGAGGTGATGAAGGGCTAAGAGATAAGAGTCCAGTGGGCGGTCCCAGCCAATTCTGACATTCCCTGTTGGCAATGATCGGGTTAGTCTTTCTTGCCTGTGCCCACCGGTAGGCAGTTTTCCCGGTGGCATCATGGACCTGCCTACAATCACAGTGCATGTCTGTGCTAGGTCCTGCATGTCGTGTTGAGTGAATTTTGACACTTTCATGTGTTTATAAATGTAGCTCCCTGTCTAACATGTCAGATGTTTGGATCATATTTCCAAGTGGTTGTCCATTTTAAAATCCAATCCTGCTGAGCCGTGGAGATTTCTGCCACATTCATGGCCTTGGTTAAGCCTCTAATAATAGATAGCTGCAGTTTTTACATTGATTACGCCAATGAAACTGCGACATACTCTCATCTGATATGGTGTATTAGATGTAGGAATAAATGACTTATTACCAAGAGCCTAAAGTCGCACTTTTTTTTTATAGTTTCGTTTTAAAGGTAATCTTTCTGCAGTTTTGACCATGTATAGCTGCAGACCGTGTTAGAGCTGTATTAGTTTTTGGTTGGCAGTCAGAGGGGAGGGGCTGTGGAACAGTTCATTGAAAAGAGAAGAAAGCTCTTCAGGCTCAAAGACCTGAGATGCAGACCTGGATTAAATATTTCACTTTTCACAGTCCTGCTGCTACTTGCTGCACGCACAGTGGTACGGTTATAAAGCTCCCTTGGGCAGATACCTAGCACTGTCTGCATTGTAAAGGGAATCCGTTGTCCTATTTGACCATGATAATCTGCTGGACCTCAATAGCTCTACAAAGAGGTTCTCCTGTCATCGCCTCACCCTGGCTCCCTCTACTACAGTATGTAGGTAGGTGGCTGCACATTTGTGGCTCTAGCCTTTTGCTTACAGGAGGTCCTGAGACTCTAGCTTGGCTATCATCAAAGCTTGCATAGAAGTGATTTGGGAGAGCTGCATATGTCCAGCCACAAGATAGGGGTCAGCGCCCCACATTCTGTAGAAAGGCGTAGGACCAGTGTCTAAAGGGGAATGCACAAATGGATAGGTAGGATGCCCTACCACTACTCCATGGCGTCAAACTGGATTAGTATTTGATTTTGGGCAAGCAACAAATCCCTTACATGCACGCACACATACAACGCTGCTGTGGCCTTGGTACTTAGGCCTCATTTACACAGACATAAGCTCACCCCTCCACTCTCCATATGGATGCACAACCGTACAAATGAGGAAAGACAAAACATGTTCTATCCCCTCCCTGTGTACAGCAGTGTACCGCCGCTGGGTGCCTATTGCCGTCTATGAGGACTTGTATGCATCCGCAATGGCAGTGTGAATGTAGCCTTAAATAGTTCTGAATTGAATAAGCTGTTGGTATTTTTGTAGGGAATAGCTGTTCTATTTCTACTCCTTGGGTGGACCTGTATATGATGTAAGCACCTACCCCGCGACTCTGAACGCCATTAATCCCACTTGGCCTGGTGCTGGTGTAAGGAGCGTAGGATGCAAGGCCAGGAATTGTGCCCATTTCAGACGTGTACAAGCCCTGATAGTTCTGTCTCCATGAGTCCTTAGTGATGGGCAGTGCCAACATCACAGAACAGACTGGAAATTCTGGCTGCACCTCTTGGACAGCAGCCAGGGGATCATTTTTTTTTACAGGTTTCACAACCGTGTGGCCTCTACATAAATGGCGTCCAGGAAGCAGGACTTGCCCTCATGTTGCCTTCTGAATACTGCAGCGCTAATGCGTCCCATGTGTACTTCTAACCCTTCTCTTATGTGTGGTCTCTTTGTTATCTTGCTGATATGTCCTGCAATTACAAACTACTAATGGGGGGGGATAATTTATTTGCCCATTTTGAGGTGTAAGAGAAATGAATGTCTGTAACGTACTAATACTACTATTTTTACCAGGTATTGAAAGATGAACGCAGTGACATAGAGAGCAGCTCGGAAGAGGAGGATACAGCGTTAAATGGCACCAAATCGGTCCATAACACATCCAGCAATGGGGCCAACAGGGTGAATGGCCATGCTTCCAGTGGCCAGTGGTCTGAAGACTAAGTGAATGGACAGCCCAGCGACATAGTACTAAAAGACTTGGCTAACCCATTCCTCACAAACAACCAGTCCTGAACTGAGCCGCCCCTGGAGGGTGAAGCACATTCTGCTCCAGACAACAGCCAGATGTCATCCCAGCCATTGCCTGACTGCTGGCGTATTGGCTCTGGATCGGCTCGCGCTGGCTGCCGGATACAGTCTGACTTGATGAACCTGCACCTTTTATAAACTGTGTGCTCCATGTACCCCCTCCGCCGTTCATCCGCTTGGGAAGAGACAAGACGTGGCAAGGATTGTGTTTATAGGGCCGGTGTTACACCGGGGCCTGGTCTTCTCTAGCGTTCACTGTGGATGAGACTACCCTCCCCTCCAAGCTCTCACATAGCTGTGCCAGGTACAAGGGGTGGCAGCCCTTTCACAAGCAGTGTGTGGGAAATGATCAGGAGTGTGCGCCTTAATGTCATATTTTATATCATTGTTTACTTCAGTCTGTGAAAAAAAAATAAAAACCAAACAAAAAATGGAAAGTTTTTTTTTTTTCTATTTGTAATGAAACATTTGAAGTATTTTAGCTGCTTTTGATGAAAGACATATTCCCTGTATTCTACTCCTACAAAACTATTATGGCCACACGCCCTGGCTGGACCAGGGGTCTCATGACTTGGACTGACGGCCTCATGGGAATCTGTGAGGTTATTAGTTCTGGTTCATAAAGCCCAAGGTTGAGATCTGGAGATAAATTCTGCTGGTGCTGGTCTGACAGATGCTCCGTTATTACGCTTGTCTACTAAGTGATGACACTTCACTGCTGCCAATCACTGATGGAGGGCATTTATCATTTGGAAATGGGGGTGAAATTAAACCGTGCAGATTACCTTAAAATTACTGTGTTCTTAATAAAGTTCTTGTGCTTGATGCTCTCCATCTTTACAGTTGATTTTGGATGTAGATGGATTTCTTTCCCCTCTGAGGTGCAGGTAAGTGGATCTGCATATTTTAGCTTGCTTTCTTATTTTACACAAGGTCATTCAGTATATGTGATCAATAATAAGATACTACAAATTAAAGGGGTATTTCCATGACTTGTATTTGACATGTTCAGAAGTTGTCAGGTTCCGCCCCTGGGATCCACATAAATTGTTAGAACTAACAAATGCACTGCCTTATCCTTACAATATATCAGAAACTGCTTTACTATTTTCACTGCTTCCACAAGCTTCCATGGGTTGTCACTTGGCCCCGCTCATTTAACCCCCTGTTCTCGAGATGGGAACGAGTCTCAGTGGTGGGACCAACATCTATCAAAGTGTTTAATGAGGTTGTTTGTGGATAGTTCATAAATGGTGTTTATTAGAAAATCTAAATAAAAATCAAATGGCTTAAAAGGTAGTAGGTGATATTAGAAAAACGGAGACCTGCAAAAAGACCAAAAAATTAAGTCCTTTATTACAAAAATAACACCACAAAAAATATATAATAAAAAAACTTTAAAATTGTGAGCAGATGTCACAAATCATATCCTCAGGGCAGTGGCCAGCACATAATAATGCCCAATGTCCTGGTACTCTAGTGGCCGAAATAAAATATCAAATCATATCATGCAAATCATATCAAAATGATTAAATTGGGACCCATAAAGAATCCCAAAACATAAATCAAGTTGCTAGCCATACCATAAGATAAAGTCCATGTGTTGTCTGTGAACAAGGCCGCAAAACCTGGGTGCTGGGGCACGACACCCTACGCTTATCGCTACCCTCAGGGGTGATGTCAGATTGTGGTGTATCCATCTTTATACTCCTTGTGCTATAAATAGCGCTGTCTTCTGGTATACACCGGAATGCGCGTCCTAAATTGTTATCCCCCTTCCCAGCTCCGGCGCGGGCATGGGAAAATAATTGTGTTGTTGCCGAATATGGACTCGCGCATGCGTATGGCCAATGTGCTTTTTATCACTTCTTGCACTCCTTAGGAGTGCAAGGGGGGAGCTGGAGTACCAGGACAGTGGGCATTATGTGCTGGGCACTGCCCTGAGGATGATTTGTGACATCCGCTCACAATTCTAAATGTTTTTATTATGTCTTTTTTGTGGTGTGTTATTTTTGTAATAAAGGACTTAATTTTTTGATCTATTTGCATGCCTCTGTTTTTCTAATATCATTCACGATGTCATGATCGTTCACATATGGGGTAGTGCTGGTCTGCTTTCTTTGATTAAAAGGTAATAGAGCAGGGATGGCGAACCTTTTAGAGACAGAGTGACCAAACTTCAACCAAAACCAACTTACAAGTCGCAAAGTGGCAACATGACAATTCATCCCTGCTGTATCATAGGTTTCAATCGTGTTGGCATCCTGAGGACACTGATACAATAGAAAGAAGATGGAGAAATCTGGATTGTAGCTTACCTTCAGGGCCCCATGAAAAGGAAAAATCAGGGGACACAGAGCAGGAGCTCCAATGACGATCCATCTCTGCACAAACCTTCTCGCTCCTCCTCTAGTCCCGGCAGCCAAGGATGCTGCTTTTAAATAGCGTTGAGTATGGCACATTCTGGGCTGTCTTGGACCGCAGGAGGCAGGCTTGAGTGCAGTCTGGCAAACTTTGTGTTGGGGTGAAGGCCTGGTGCCCACAGAAAGGGCTCTGAGTGCCATTTCTGGCACCTGTGCCATAAGTTTGCCACCACTGTAATAGGTGATCATCATCAGCTTGGTAGATGTATAAAATATTGTTGAGCTGGAAGCATCAATCTTCCTAAATATTAAAAATTCTATTTCCTGTTTTATCATGTCATCTTTACACCATGTGTAAAATATTGTGGCCAAGTCTTAACCTTAAAAAAAAAACTAGGTAGCATATGAGGTTTGGTAGTTATGCAGCACAGGGATACAAGTGCACCATTAGGTGGCAGCACTGCCTAACTTGTACATAAGGTGGGGACTGCCTGTATACAAGATAGATGAATACCAATAGTCCAGATACAAAAAGTAATATATGCATGGTCTTCCATACAAACATAAGACACATAAAATGCATCAGTATAATATGGATGTGCAAATCCATAAGCCATATCGACCTGACTGCATGGAGCGGACGTGACACCACACCACAGGACCCCGACGCGTGTTTCACCATCGCTTTCTCAAGGGGCAAAGTCTAGCTATAAATACGTACAAAATAGGCTCTAAGTTTCTTAAATTGAATTTGTATGGAAGTCGCAACTGTATATTTTATCAAGGTAAATACAGACAAAATATTTTTTGGTCTCTGTGACAATTGGATTTTAAAAATGTTGTAACCTAGGGCTAAAGTACAGTAAATTACCAACATCCAGAGGTCCGTCTGCAAGTCTGTTTTCCTGTATATGTATTAAGCCTGGATTGCTCAGTAAACCTGCTACAATAGAGGGTCTCAACATTTATATATACACATACAGTACCAGAACCAAGCTCTGTTCATAGATCACCAGAAATTGTGGATAGATGTGTATGTATATACAGTACCAAATTCATTTTTTTATTCTTAAGGCCCCCTAATACGTTTATATATACACAATGCTTATACTCGAGTATATACAGTAATAAGGGCAGAGGTTTTTGAGCACAAACAATGTTCTGAAAATCCCTAACTGGGCTTAAACTCGAGTCAAGGAAAATACAAAAAAAGTGTACTCCCTCGGCAGGTCCTCTGACATACATCATGGCCCCAACATCGGCTCCATGTGCCGGTCAGCCGCACGCTGACATTCTAATGTGTAGCCACCGTGTGACGTCACAATGCCTGCAACGGACCGTGCAAGGACACTGAGGCAATGCCGGAGCCACGATGGATAGAAGAGGACCTTTTTTTTTTTTTTCCCCTCCCTACAGGCATTATATTGGGGGCAGGGGCTGCATGCTATATCATGGGGCTGTGGCCAATGCATTTCCCACCCTCTGCTTATACTCGAGTCAATTGGTTTTTCCAGTTTTTTGTGTTAAAATTAGGGGTCTTGGTTTATACTTGGGCCGGCTTATACTCGAGGATATATACGGTAATTTGTATATATATGATTCCCAAAGTTTATTTCATACAGAACACATAGGTAATTTGCACATACAGCTACCCACACCACAAAAATAAAATGACATATGTCCTCTTTAGCAAAATAATATAACTAATTCGCTTATGCCTCCTGCTTTCCTACAATGTTCTCCAGCTGAGGATGCTAGCAGGAGCCCTGAGCGTTAGGGGCAATAGGAGAAATTCGGCACTGAATACATATACTCGAGTATAAGCCGAGTTTTTCAGCACAAAAAATGTGCTGAAAAACTCTCTGCTTATACTCGAGTCAAAAAATAAATAATTCAAAACTCACCTTTCTGCCGGCCCCCGCAGGTCTTCTGCGCGATCCGCTCGATAGCTCCGTGCGACGTCACATGGTATTGTGTGTGCCGGCACACACTCTTGATGTCAGCGGTCTTCAGAGCTTGATGTCTGTTGACGTCAGAGCTGTGCGCCACATAGACCTGTCACCACTGCCGTTGCCTGGCGGATCGCACAGAAGACCTGTGGGGGGCGCCGGAAAGGTGAGTTTTGATTAATTAATTGTTTTAATCAACCAACTGTACCACTGGCAACGAAGGAGTGGCTGCCCGACGTGACGGGGAATCAGCTATCTACTGGGGCAGGGGATGCTGGCAGGCTGTATACTGGGGCAGGGGATGCCGGCAGGCTGAATACCGGGGCAGGGGATGCCGGCAGGCTGTATTCCGGGGCAGGGGATGCCGGCAGGCTGTATTCCGGGGCAGGGGATGCCGGCAGGCTGTATTCCGGGGCAGGGGATGCCGGCAGGCTGTATACCGGGGCAGGGGATGCCGGCAGGCTGTATACCGGGGCAGGGGATGCCGGCAGGCTGTATACCGGGGCAGGGGATGCCGGCAGGCTGTATACCGGGGCAGGGGATGCCGGCAGGCTGTATACCGGGGCAGGGGATGCCGGCAGGCTGTATACCGGGGCAGGGGATGCCGGCAGGCTGTATACCGGGGCAGGGGATGCCGGCAGGCTGTATACCGGGGCAGGGGATGCCGGCAGGCTGTATACCGGGGCAGGGGATGCCGGCAGGCTGTATACCGGGGCAGGGGATGCCGGCAGGCTGTATACCGGGGCAGGGGATGCCGGCAGGCTGTATACTGGGGCAGGGGATGGCTGGCTATATACTGGAGGCTGTGACCAATGCATTTTCCACCCTCGGCTTATACTCGAGTCAATAGGTTTTCCCAGTTTTTTTTGTTGTAAAATTAGGGGCCTCGGCTTACACTCTGGTCGGCTTATACTCAAGTATATACGGTACGTTTCGACCAAATTGCTTGCATTTGGTGAATAGCAAAATGATATTTTTCCCCTTTTAACAAGGCTTGTGAAAATGTACGATTAATTTCTACCACTGTCTATCCAGAACAACTGCCTGTAGGTGATCCATCTTGTTCATAGCTATACAAATATGGCCATTATCTTTTACAATATCTATGACCTACGAAAGTAGACATGCACATGTTTAAAATTCTGGGAAGCAGGAATGATGCTAAAGAATATGTGGGAAGAAAAAGACACACGGCTGCCCATGTTCAAAGATCTATGACTTTTTTTTTTTCATGTACAGAGCTGATAACTTATTTTCTGTGTAACAAATTCTACTTCTCAGTGACGTGATTTATTATTCCATGCCGTGTACGGAGATGGTGGAAAAAATTCCAAAAGTGGAGAAAAAAAAAAAAAAAAACGCATGTGTCACTTTCTTTTGGGCTCAGTTTTTACAACTTTCACTGTGCGTTCTAAATGGTATATCTAGTTATTCTTTGGTTCAGTACAATCACAGGGATAACAAATTTATACAGGTTTTATTGTGTTTTAATACATTTGTAATGCGTATGGAAACTACATTTTCATTTCTCCATCTTCTGACGCTAATAACTTTTTCACTCTGTGCGGAGCTGTGTAAGTCGTAATTCTTTTGAAGATGAGCTGAATTTTTCATTGTTACTGTATTGTGACCATTTGATCAGTTTTTATTAAATTTTTTTTATGTTATGTTAAATGTTATAAAAGTGGTGTTTCAGGCATTTCAGCTTCACCGCAGGGAAGAACAGTTTTTATATTTTGATAGAGGTGGCATTCTGGGATGCAGCGATACCCAACCTCTTTGTGATTTTCACTGTTTACTATGTTTTAGATCAGTTCTACGGAAAGGGGGTTGATTTTGACTTTTTAGTTTTTAATTTTTTGTTTTTCACTAGACCCTCTAGGGTACTTTAAACTTTAGACTACTGTATGGCATTTTTTTACATAGGATTCATTACAATGTCACGAATCTGCAGAAGCCATACAGCCTCGGGTCTGACCATATAAAAAAAATAAAAAGTAATCAAAAAAGTCCTCAAAATGGTAGCATTGAAACATCATCAAAAGTTTTAAAAAAATGACACCACCCACAGCTCCGTACACAAGTATGAAAAAGTTATTAGTGCCAGAAGATGGCAAAAATGGAAAAAACTTTTTTTTGTACAGTTTTTAATTTAAGTAAAATGTAGGAAAACAGTAAACCTATATAAATTGGGTATCCTTGTGATCGTTCCAACCCCAAAAATAAAGTAGGCATGTCATTTGGAGCGCACAGTGAAAGCTGTAAAATCCAAGCCCACAAGAAAATGGCACAAATGCATTTTCATCAATTTCACTGCATTTGTAATTTTTCCCCGCTTCCCAGTATACAGCATGTTCCCATTAAATACGGTCACAATGAATTGCAATTTGTTACGCAGAAAACAAGTTCTCACACATGGAAAAATAAGTTATATGAATATCATTTAATGCTACATTTTTTTGAAAGCAACTATGATAAAAGCTAAACACAGGAGGTTCCAGCCACTTGCCATGATGATTACTTCCCATTCAGGGGAGGTTCTTCAAGAAAGCAAAATGTATGATATGGACATCTTTAAAGATGACGAATGAGGAAAGTTATCAGTCAGGACATGTCCATGTTTCTGCATTTGTGGATTCCTGCATATAAGTAGTAACATTTTCTTAAAAAAAAAAAAAATACTTTGCAAGCAAATAAATGTTTCCTTTTCATCCATTTCCAGCCTAATCAAGTTATTCTGTTATTACAGCGATATTCCCAACTGACAGTTTAAGTTCTGATAGAACATTAAGAATCACTGGGGACAAGTATTAAGAAGACATTGTTGAGGAGTAAATCACATTTAATATATTTTATCAGTTCAATACAAAAATATTTTACATTCTTCTCTCCCAGTTCCCCTACTATATACAGATCACCATCCCGAAAGGTCTTATTTAAATAATAGCTCAGTAGCCGAAATAAAATTTCCTTCAAATTCTTGGTCCGAGAATCTCGAGACAGAGCGGCGTGCGTTCTGCCTGATCTGCAATCTACGCTCTTCAGACAAGGACAGGATGTGCTGCATAGCGGAAGCATAGCTCTCCTCATTGTCTGCCAGAAAACCGGTCTCATGTCCTTCATATGGGACCACAATGTCCAGTTTGGGTCCTCCAGAGTTATGAGCCAATATGATGGTCCCTGCTGCCATGCACTCAACCACTCCTGTAAAGATTGGAAATATTTGGAAATGGTTACTTACTAGCTACCATGTACACAGATATGACGTATATCACTAACTAAAATGGTCAGTCTTCAATTGACTCCTGATCAACTTATTAAAAAGCATTTCCAGATTACAAAACACCATAGATGACACCATAGATTGGATCGGAGTTGGAACATCAGACACAATGGGGCAGATTTATCAAGTGCCTGAAAGTCAGAATATTTCTAGTTGCGCATGGCAACCAATCACAGCTCCACTTTCATTTCACCAGTGCTCATGAATATTTTAAAGGGGAGCTGTGATTGGTTGCCATGGGCAACTGGAAATATTCTGACTTTCACACTTGATAAATCTGCCCCAATGAAATCAACACAGCTTGGCTGAAAAAATAAAAAGAGTGGACAGATGGGATGCAGCCACAATTTTGATTCCTGGACAACTCCTTTTAAGGCTGGAGACACATGGATTGTTGTATAACTTCATTAGTAGACCCAACCATGGTGAAAAAATATAAGTCAAAATGACTTGTTTCCGTCTTGGCCCAGCTTTAAACCTGTACATTGCAAAAGTTTAAAACCGGCCCAGAATCTGCCCACAGGTTACACACATTTTTTTTAAATCTGGTATATATTGCGAGTATAGATCATTGCTTGCCTTTGGCCTAAAAGCGTTTTCTGAGGCTTGAATAAAGGCGACTCATCAAAAGGCGACAGCTGGGGAATTAACTCATCAACAAGACATGACTTGACTTAGCGTCATACATGCTGTAGTGGCTGTGCCTGGTACTACAGGCTGCTTTATTCCAATGCAGTAATCTGAAGCTATTGTGATACTGTCCATTCGAAATGTTCATATATAAATATATATAAATTGCTAGAGGTCTTGCTTTACAATAACTATAAAATTAGCAGAAACCTTATGAACCATAGTGTATAATTAGGACTCCCAAAACACACAAAAAAAATAAAACCTATCAATAGCGCAGGACATACTTACCAATTCCAAAATGCTCATTCCACATTGTATGGAGACCAATGGTGGCTTCTGCGAGATGTTTCTTTAGCTCTTCAAAAGGAATGTTAACCTTAAACTCCACAGGAACATCCAGATCGGCACTGAGAGCCTTCAGATCTGCTACACGAAGCTCATCTTGTTTGTTACGACAGCCCCCGATAAGAATCAGCTTCAGCTTTGCTCTTTCCTCCGGAGTCTTTGTCGCCAGTAAAGTGCTAAACGCCCGTATCTGCAGTTTGTGGTCCTTCTCAGGCCTGAACTGACCAATGGACACTACAGAGTGTTCCTTCCTCTCTTTCCCCTGTTCCAGCTCAATATCTAAAAATGTCTGCACATCACAAGGAGGATAGACAATGCTGATGCGATCGCTGCATTTCCATAATTCCAACACATGGTTAAAGGTCCAGGTCGAGTTCACCATAACCATATCGCTGCATGAACCAACCCAGCCGTATATCAGCGCAAACAAGACATAGTAAATCAGCTTCAGTCTGCTTAGAACAGGATTATTGGAAATGAAAGCAGCGTTATTGAACCTAGCAGTGTGGTCCCGGACGACAGACAACATGTCTGTACTGATTGTGGGGTAGTGCACATAGCAGCCCACACGACAGCCCCCCAAGTACTTGAATAAAGGTAATGTAAATGCATAGCCCATGGAATCAATGTAAATATCAGGCACACATTTTACCAGAGCCTCCCAACCTAGGAGAATGGAGCCCAAACTCTGTCCCAGCAGGGTGAAATGCGGGTACAGTCTGTCTTCTACCAGATAACGCCTTTGCAGAAAGACAAACTTAACAGGGTACGATAACTTTATATTAAATCTTCTGAATGCCCCATTAAGGATCTCTTCTCCGGAGACGTCTTTATCGCCAGTGTATACGACATAGACTGCATTCTTGTACCTGCAAAAAAAATTAATAAAAGTATACAAAAACCAGAATCCACAGGATTTTATTAAACCTTAAAATTCCTTTAAGAAATGACATTTATACATATAAAAAGAAGTTCCCTCAAAAGAAAGTAGCAATAGATCAAGCATGAGTCTAGAGAGAGTGCAGAGCTGTACCTTACTACCTTCAGAAGTCCCCTAAACTGGGAATGGCCGTGCACATGTACAGTGTGCGGTGCCATACCATTTACACAGAAATAGAAAAAAATAAAAAATTAATTGAGGAAAACACCATCATGATGTTAGAATAATAATGTGACTCCTTGGACACACGTTTTTAGTATTAGAACTCTACAGCGTGGCATTCCTTTACTGTTTTTACTGGGAAATTATAAGCTGGCAACTGGGCATGTCACTGACACTAACCAATCAGTATGCTTAGATTCAGACAATCTATGGACATAACCTACTGAAGGCAGGCATTTTAGCCAACAGCTGGGGAATTAATCATAAATGTTCAGCAATAATAACATGGAAAAAGCACAATTCAGAATAGTCTACAGTTATTTCAAGGGGAATACAAGTAAAACAGACATATTGGGCAGGTGACAGATTCTCCTTGAAGGGTTTTCTCACTAACAACATTTAATATCTAGCCAATGGTAGGGTACACATGATAGCTTATAAGGTGTTCCGACAGTTCCGCCACTTCAATCTTGCACAATGGACCTCTATATTGAACACTTATATGAGCATTCATTTAATAATCAATAGTTTACTGGTGAGAGACAGTCACCTGGGCCCACCACTGTTTAACAGCTTGTTGTGTAAACCCAGGGACACAAAGCTGAGAGCACTATTTCTGCATCCACAGCTCCCTAAACTTCATATATAACAACAGCTTTCGGCTGCAACAGGGGCAAGCGGCCAACTGCTCCTAGCTGCCTGTGTTCACACACCGCCGTACAGCTGATTGGTGTGCGGACAGTAGGGTAGAAGCACTGTGCAGGGTAAAAATACCGAAGGGGGCACAGAAAAGAAACAGAACAGTGCCAACTGATTTTCCAGGACTTGAAGAGGTCAAAAACATATCCACGATAAACATTAGCAATTACTAGTCCAATTACCACTAGCTCAAGACTATGATATACCTTTTCTGCAATGCCCGCAGTGCACACCACAGCACCCGTTCTCCTCCGCCTCCAGCATTGCAGTATGGGTGAAAGAAGGCCACTACTTTCTGCTTGTTACCATCTTTGTCTATTGATACAGATGATTTCTTCTTCTGCGCAAACCACAATCGGACACCAAGGAGAAAAATAAACAGCAGGAAGCTGAGAGAGACGCTGGCGATAAGTGCAGGGATGAAGAGTGACGTCAGCATGCTGCAGGGAAAAAAAAAAAAAAACATAATTAGATTTATTATACAGTCCGTCCTCTCAACTGTGGATTTGGCGCAGGTGCTAGCCGTTGTTTAAATGGCTCACATTGTATGCGAAAGCCCGGTACTCCAAATATGTAAAAAATAACTTTTAATCCAAATGTCACTTAAAACCATAAAAAGAAGAATCAATAAAAACAAACACAAATATATCAAAGATAGCAGTAAGGTCTGCCAGGGCTCCAGCAGTCTATACACTTTCAGCAACAAACTCATAGCCCTGGAACGGAGGGGCAGTCTTGGACATGAGTAAATTACTTGTCCATGAGTGAGCAGTTACCACTGAACTGCCTCTTATAGATACCACCCTGGACCCATTGTCCCCTCCTCCTCAGCGGTGAGGAGTTTTGTTTTTTTTTGTTATTCTCCCCTGAAGAATCACATGGAGGTGATTAAACACATAGGGAGTATTTGGAAGTGGATGGCTTGTTTGCTACACAAGGGTCAGCTATCTGGGTACTGTACACTTGGGGAACGTGGTTCCAGCTAGAAATTAGGGTCATCTTGCACGCTCCTTGGGCACCACCTATGCACTGAACCTCAAAGGAAAGTGTATAGACTGCCGACTGGTAAAACTGTTCCTCTTTTAGATGAGCACTGGCAGCCCTTACTACAATCTTATATATATATGTGTTTAGGTTTTTCTTGGATCTTCTCTTTATAGTTTTAAGTGACATTTGGATTAAAAGTTATATTTTAAGTTTTTAGAGTACCGTAGTTTGCATCCAATACTACAGATTGCGGTACAGACACTTGTCTGGATAGGCACACAGGTTTTTGTGTAAATGGCTTACATCCCCAAGCATTTAATAATAATAATTTATTTATATAGCGCACACATTACGCAGCCCTACACAAAGCATGTCAAATCAGGCCCTGTCCCCATGGGGCTCACAATCTAAACAACCTTACAGAATGTTTTGGAGTGTGGGAGGAAACGGGAGTACCTGGAGGAAACCCACACAAACACAGAGAGAACATACAAACTCTTTGCAGATGCTGACCTGGGTGGGATTTGAACCCAAGACCCCAGCGCTGCAAGGCAGAAGTGCTACTCACTCAGCCACCATGCGTACTCATGCTTGGTTCCATGAATGAGTTGTCTGAGCTGAAAATTGTAGAGCAGGTCCAATTCCTGCCCATATTTGTGTCTTTTCTATCATTAGTGAATGGGGGGGGGGGGGGGGGGGGACCTCACACAATGACACACAGGACCACAAACAACAGATCACCAGACTGAAGAACAGCCCGCGGTTGGGAAAACACACGAGAAAGATGGAAAGAGAGCAGCCGTCTATCAGTTTCCTCTTTCCCATCACAGAAGTAAAGGATCGGGCATGTTGTAATCCATCACATATGATCATTCTACCGCCAAACATCTCCCAAGAGTCCACAGCCAGATACAGTACGGTAGATTGCTGAAGTACAAGACTTCACACAATGCAGCGCACACAGACAAGAAGCCGCACCCTCCACGTTACATACAATATAAACCGGCGCTCACCGTATCAGACCACACAGGCAAAGCGCCCCGGCCATGACTGCATGACAGCAGTGAACACGTCACTCAGAAATTACACACAGAACCACCGGGCGCCCACTGATGACGTCAACGCGTAATGACGTCGCACGCACGGCTTAGGGGAGGCTTGTTGATTCGCGTCACCAGGGAGGCGTGGACGAGCTGTGATGGACATGTGAGGGGGCGGGGCTTAGGTGGGACGTGCACACGACCTGGCGGCAACCTGTTCTACCAGTGTCAGATATGAATGTATGAAATAATAGAGGGGAGAGGGATAGGAGTCCAGAGGTCAGTGCTCTGCGCTGTGCACACTGCACTACATGGCAGCGGCTCACCCTGTGCCGGAGCAGAGCGGGGACTGGCTAGGTAACTCACTGCATAGGCTAGCGGCTACATACTGCATAGATACTGCTACATGTATGTATATATATATATATATATATATATATATATATATATGATCCAACCATGTGTGTATGTGTAGATATATACCAGCTATACATATGTGTTAAGGATATAACTATTTATAAATATAGTTACATAGAAACCTTACAAAGTGTAATACCGTACTGTTTTAGTCATAAATGTACCTAAAGTACAACTATATTATTTCCATGTTTTATTGACCCTTATCCTACAGACCCTTATCCTAAATCATAGGGGAAATAATTCCCCCCCCCCCAGGGGATCAATAAAGTTGCATTGTATAAATATACCATTACACAAACTGTATATACATACAGCTATAGTATATAAACACAAATGTATATTCCTATAGGTACCATATATCCCGTATGTGTAAGTTTATATGTAATAAAAACACACATAGATGTGCAGTACCGCACAACCACACATGTACTTATGGTATACAAAAATATATAGTAATATTGAAATGTATATACAGTCACATAGTTATCAAACAAAGTGTGATAAATGGGTATGCTAACAGACACCTAGATATACAGTACATATACCTGTAAACATACATACCCTGTTTCCCCGAAAATAAGACTTAGTACAATTTTGTTGAAGCTTAGGCCCCCTGAAAAGAAGGCCTAGCGCCATTATAGCTATAGCTCCCCCCACACCATGTATTAGTAGATTATTTAGATGCTGCAGGAGATTGTGACATGGGTGAAATATTAATGGGATAAAATCACAGACTGTTGCGCTGCAAATGCGATACAAGCAGCTGCCGAACAAGAAGAGCTGATTGAAGGAAAGTGCTAAACTAGAAATGGAGTCACATGAAATTCAGAGTTTGCAGCATTATAAGGATGTTAGAGAAGTTGATTTTTTGTTCAACAATAAATGTGAATTTTTGTTCATGAAAAATAAGACATTCTCTGAAAATAAAACCTAGTGCCTCTTTAGGAGCAAAAATTAATATAAGACACTGGGTCGGAATGTTCTTAGTTGGCCTTAGCAACCACTTACAGCTCAGCTTTCATTTTACCAGAGCGCATGAATATTTTAAAGGGGAGCTGTAATTGGTTGCCATGGCCAATTAAGATTCTTACTTTTAGACAGCTTGATAAAGCTGCCCCACTGTCTTAGGCTACATTCACATGGTCGTTGGAGGGTGTATATATGGCCGCCGTATATACGTCCCCCATATGCTGGCGATGGGCGCACGGTACATTTTGGTACGGTGCAACATTGTACAGTTCCGTACCCGGGAAAAGATAGGACATGATTATGGGGCTGGCTTTGGTCCGATTGTGTATGCGTTTCTATGGAAACGTAAGCGATCAGTAACCAGAACTCAGTGGAGCTCATTTACTTACATGGCCGCTGTTCACCGAAAGTGCATGCACTGTGCGCCCGATATCATGCATGTGTTGCTTCCCCGCTCAGGTCAGACGGAGTTTACCTTATTTTTTGTGGTTCATGTAAGTGCTAGGGCTTGCGACACAATCTGAAAGTTAAATCCCGCGTTCAGTCCCAATCAGTCGGTTCATCTGATGGCACGCCCCCAATTTGTGTCGCATGGAAGCCAGCGCAGCTGCGCCAAAAAACAATCGGGTGTGACACAATCCCTGCGCAGACACCTGTCCAAGCCGTGCAATCCCTGAAAACAGTGAACTATCAAGGAAAGTGTAATCCGGGACCCTTAGTAAATGAGCCCCAGTGTCTTGCATTGTTTTAATGCAACGCTAGCAGTACGTGTGCCCGCACCCTCACAGATTCGTTAAAATGTAAACTGTAGATTTAAATGGACTTTTAATTGTTTCTGTTAGTTTGTACTACTTCCGTTGGCTACCGTTATTTCAGATGGTAAAATATAGTTCTGCATTTGCTGTCCAATTTTCCACTCAATAAAGGAAGCCTAACAGACAGCGGTGGATTATAATACAGCCAGTTTGGGCGGTGACCCGGCACCCAAGCCTTCAAGGGGGCCCATGGCCACCCAAACCACCCACCAGATTTTATACTGAGAAGGATCATTACCCATGAAATCTGTTCTAGTTTTTAATAAACGTTTATGCAAGTTTTGGTCCTCAAACCTCAGATTGCAAGCAGGCAGAACGGGCGCATCTTCCATTCCCCCATGAAGTGATTCCAGACTTGTAGGGGCTATAGTATTCAGACAGCCCAGAACCCATGGAAGTCTTATTCCACCCCTGCTAACGGAAGTGGCTCAAATGGACACTAACGGAAGCCATAAAAAGTCTATTGACATCAGTTGATATTTTAACTGAACCCTTAGTCGTTCGTTACTATAATTTTTTGTGACAGAAGTCAATAAGAGAAGTCCAAGCACAGATTTGAACTGGGCCTTCCTATGATTACCTGTTATGTCAGGTCTGTATTAACTTTTTTAAATTTATTTTAAAAGTACAGGCACGCATCTTGGTCAAACTTGATGGATATAGGTCTTTATCAATTGTACTATGTAGTATAGTAGGGCCATGCATTCCACTCAAATTCCATTAAAAATGGATTGTTAAGGTGAATGTGTTAGGTAGCAGCCAGTAGAGATGTTTAAAGGTTGTATTTCCACAAAGACAAGTTTCTTAAATATACTCAGGATAACAAAATAACACATTCTCTAACCCACTGTTATTAACAAAAATACAGCATTTCACAGATTTTAATTCCAACCTATCAGTAATAGTGTACATAATTTTGGTTGCCCCTGCACCCGACCCTGTATCTTCTGAGTTTAGGGTCGGCAGACATTTTTGTGTCTGATGCTGCACTGAGCTTCTCTCTGGCTCTAGCCCCTAACCCTGCATTCCAGGACGAGCTCACACTCACACAGACACACACTCCCTTCCTGTTGACCCCATGAAGAGAATAAAGCCACAAACAGATAACATCTTTATCCAGGGGAGGGGGAGGCACAGCAGATCTGACATTATGTGTTATAGGTAAGATATAGCAGAGTTGTGTATGTTATGGCTATGACAGTAGAGTCGTGTGTTATATGCATCTTATGCATCGTATCATCTCATCTCTGATCCGTCTCATCTCTTTTTCTATGTGTCAGATACTAGTGAATGTTCAGAAGCTGAATGAAAGTGTATATAAACCTGGACCCTGATAATCTAAGAACATAGTCAGCACACATCATCTCACAGCACTAGAAGGATCATAAAGTCTCTGCTTAGAGAGTCTCCACCCACACTGACGAGTTGTAGGAGCTAAAAAAGCAATAAAACTGAGTATGGCTACATTCACAGGAACGTATGGGGGAAATATATACGTCCGACCTTTATATGGCATATATACATACCCCATACACGGCAAAGGGCACTCTGCGCCCTACAGGAGTGGTACGGTGTCGCACACGTGTGGCACCCTACCGTTCTGTAGCCAGGAGAAAGATAGTACATGCGCTGCTAACCCCTTCCTCCTCTCCCTGGTGCCGACGTGTGCCCGCCGTGCTACGGAACAGCAAGCACACGTCAATGTGAATGTAGCCGAAAATTGTAAAGTAAGGGAGTTAAAAATGATCTTTATTGTGTAAACATCACTGGAGGATTAAAATTTTAGGATTTTCTTTCATGGACAAAACCCTTTAAGTATATAGTTAGCAGCATTTCAGTAAAAAATGGATTTATAATGTGGAATACAGTGTCTCCAAGTCCATTGCAGTGCTTAGCACAGAAGTGTTAGGATATTTCCATTTCCCTAGTACACTTGGACAAGTTATTCTTTCACACTTTGGGTGCTTTCACACAGTGCATTCTTAAACTGTTTTTTAAACGGACTGAAAATGTATACTTATGCACATATCCACAAGTAGCGGCAGTGAGCTAACCCCAAAGACAGCAGATAGCTCACGGCCGCCATAGACATGTATTATGCAAGGACACTGTGGGGTGGGCACATTCTGTCTCACTGCACTCTATCCAAGCTGCGTAGCTGCGCCGCAAAAGATAGAGCAGGTCCTATTTCTGGTCTGACTTGCAACACAGCTGCTCAGCTCGCTAGGAGGAGAGGAAGGGTGAGCGCTCCGCCTGTGAATTTTCAGCACAAGATAAATGGCTTCTCAGGAGGCACATGCCAATATGTATTTGCGTGTAGCTTGAAATCCAGCTTATAGGTGGTAGATTTCATTTAAAGGGAACCTGTCACAAAAGTTTCACAAATAGTGTACATCTACTCCTCCCCATGCTCCATGCTTCTTCTCAGCATGTCATCTGAACAGGGTGATGTCATCTAAGGTCCTTTACTCATGCTGTGATTTCATGTGATCAGATACATACATGGGGAAGATGTTACACATTTTACTGGGTAAATAACCTTAGATGATATTGCCCAGGTCACATAACATGAACTTGTCAATGATGTAACAGAGGTCTCTCTCATTGTTCCATACAGCAGCATGGCCTAGCAATGAGACCTGTCAATGAGGAACAAGGAGGCAGGGCAATACAAGTAAAATTTAATATGCAGGACTCACATCAGGTGATATGCATATAAGTTTACAAACTTACAAAGTTTTTAATATTGAAGCCATGGTAATGAACCATTTAGGGATAATGGCAATGCTTTTAATCATAGTTTTTAATGAAGTATTTTGAAGTTAATTTAACAAACTTTCCTAAAATAACAGTACATGAGGTATAACACTGTTTATATCTATTATGTTAGTCTTCATTTTCTAGTTTTCTCTCGGCTGGTGGGGGGATACTGCTATGCAGGCATTTACTCTTGCCCCTGTAATCTGACATCTATAGTGAGCAATCTGAAATGGAGCAGAGTGAAACTAATTTTAATATAGGCAATGGAGAATTAGAGGGGTGGAAGAAGAAACTCTTTGCTCCGATAAGATGTTGCAATGTTTCTTGTGTTCACTGTTACTGTACTATTGATTCATTCAAAGTTCACAAAAAAGTTATTGACCATTTGAAGTATGAAGCAGAAGGTCTAACTGAAGTCAGGGGTGTCTTATATACTACTGTAAGTGTTCACATAGGACAGAGATTTTTACTTTCTTGAAACAATAGGTGTTGAGAGTGTGGAAACACTAGATGGACATGTACGATGGACTTGTATGGATCAGGGCTTATACTTGAAAAGGAAACCATGTCCAGAATATTTCTCAGGCATTATTTCCTGATGTGGCTACATTCCCAGACCCCTCCCAGCAGTGCCAGGCAGATCTGTATGTAGAGTAAGATCATATGATTGACTTTAGCCCTGTAGGAATGCAAGTTCTATGGAGCTTCAAAGATAAATTACACTATAGTTTAGCGATTCAAACCAAGTGAACCATTGTATTCCACTTCCAATGAATGAACCATTTATATGCACAATTCAGGACATGAATACTTTGTTATACACCCATCTCCCAGAAGCTGAATATCTCTACAGTGATATTCTGTCAAAAATTATCTGCCACCTTGTATTTAGGATGACACTACATGTACACCTTTGTCTATAACTTTATAGTGACATATCCTAGTGAGCGGACACATCCACACTTGTGCTGCATGCTCTTCTGCAGTCTCTTTGGTCCCTGCAGATGACATTGGGGATTTATCCAGTGTGGGGGACGTATTGGAGATTATTACCTTTGGCTTGTTTGCTTTTCAGGGCATTGTACTTAGTCACTAAATGTCATACAAAGTTCATCGATGGTCTGATAGATGAGAGCGGGAGGTTAATAACGGATTTGTACATGAGGTCATGGGATTGTTAAAATTGAAATGCACATTAAATAATCTCTAATCATCTCTAACATGTAGATGATCACTTATATTTTGCTTAATATTTTAATTTTAATTTTTTTTTATATATATTTTTTGGGTTATTTCCATTATGCTGATGAATAAGCAACCTCTAATGTGTACCCATTTGCATCCTGTAATTTCTGAGGTACTGAAAAGTTTAGTATAAGGGAAAGGAAAAGAGATTTATAAAATATCCAATCTGTGTTTCATTCCAACTTCAAAGTAAAATCCAAATCAGACATCATAGAAACAGCAAGGGTATACATTATGCACCTATAACAGCATGACCACAAGTCCACAAACTATTCACTCTAAAGTGTCTGGAGATATGAAATATTCACTGCTTCTGCACTGACATATGTCTTCTTATCCTTACCTTCAACGGACAAGTCGTACAGCCCACATATTGCTTTTGGCAGAGGGTGCAACCAGCAAGATAAATGATATTACACATATTACAATTTATAAAATATTTTATAATGAACTGTTTGCCAGTAACGTAGGATGAAAAACTGTAACTCGCCTATATATATTTGCAATGCCTTAGGGTGCATTCAGACAAACGTATGCCCCCACCGCTACAGCCGTCAGGAATACGAGGAGGTGGGACGACCCGTAAGGTCGTGATACGTGATACGTATGGGTCACAACACAGGGAAAGATAGGAAATTTTTCTTTTTCCTGTGTATGGAGTGGAAGGTGCGGCACTGTATTTCTCCGTGCGGCCATTGCCTTCTATAGAGGACGTATGTACCGGTCGCTTATTGATCAAATGCCTCTATTAGACCCCTTTTGCAAATCATGTGAGTGAAAAACCGCATCATACAAGTCTATGGACAAGCATCAAAAACACATAGCTCTCTGCGACACATGTGCAAGTGCAATGCGTTTTTAGTGCATGGGTTGCCGGGTAATGTGAAAAAATGTCAGGGAGTGTTATGTAGGTACCAATTGAAGAATCATGTGATATGAAACACGAGCATGAAAAACGCATGGAAAATGCAGTAAAAACACAAACAACATTTGAGTTGTTTGTCAGTTTTTCACACATTGCACTCTGAAAGTGGGTGGCACACTGGGTGGCACACTGCACATTTTTATGCACTTGGATGATTGAGAACGTTCGAGCTTTCAAAAGAAAAAAGGATTGTAAGTTTACCCTACAAATATAATAAACCGTCTGCTACTGATAGTGTAATGCTCACATGATGTGTGACCATGTATGAACTTTGGAACACTGTCATATATGAGGAACAAATAACTTGATTCTTACAAAGTAGAAACTTTAGTTTAGTAAATGTTCTTTAATATTAAAATTGACATAATTCGCACAGATACTATATGTACAACCCCGAGTTGTATAGAAAATGAGTCTGCATAGGCCCATAAAGCTGACCACTAATGATCTTGTATAGGTGGCTTATCCTAAGGTAAGGTTAAAAAAACCTCTGATGTGGGGACAAACAGGAACTGGTCTGAATTCATACAGGTAAGGGTTTTTGGTCAAAGGTGACCCACAGAGCAATTTTGCTAATGGAGAAGACTCTTTGCACCTATCACCAACCCTGAGACACCATCATAAGTAGCAAAGCTTTTTATTATATATTGGTTCCTATTTGATAGGAACTTATTCCAACTCCCAAATGAAACAGATTGTAGAAATGTGCGGAGATTTGCTATACTTGGGACCAAGACAGCTTGAATTGATGCATTAAAATGATCAGAAAGGTTATGGAAGCAGGATAGGATACACTGTGTAAAAGACATTTACTTGTTGTCTTTCTTTTTTTATAAGCCTGCTAATGGATTTTGTTTTAACGCATCATTTTAAAATTTTATCATAATTCATTCATATGAATCATAACAACTAAAAGGGGAAAAAACAAAAGAACTTCAAAAGATGAATTACTAAGAACTTCAAAAGAAGCACATAGGACATCAAAAGAAGATTTAGAATGAAAATGGTGAATCACATGTTTCACCAACACCAATGTTTTTTTTTATGCCATATCTTAAATCAACTTTATGCACTCTCACCCATTGTATCCCATGGGTTTTGTCAGACTTGCATTTTATTTCACCCACACATGCGCAATTTTTTTAAACATGCGTGAAAAATTTCGGCATACACTACTTTTGCAGGTCACACGCATGAAAAACGCACCATACAAGTCTATGGAGAAGCATCAAAAATGCATTGCCCTCTGAGACTCCTACAAGTGCGATAAGTTTTTCACTGATGAATTGCCATAGAAAAGATAGACCACAGTCCTGAGTCTTTTGTATGCATTTTGTGTGTGTGCATGAAACACGCATTGAAAGCACAAAAACATTGGCTAATGATTCCTATCAAAAAATTTACCACATATGCAGGTATAAATAGTTTTTCCCACTTGCGATGATCTGCAAAGCAATTGTGAAAGAGGCCTTACTTTTCCCCACTGCTCAGGTACCAACTCAATGGCCCCTTCTAAAACAGGAGTCAGGAGACTTCAAGGAAGACTAGTGCAGCAGGGATTTCAAGCATGGGTAGTGTAGCAAACAAAGGGGCAGATTTATCAAGCAGTCTGAAAGTCAGAATATTTCCAGTTGCCCATGGCAACCAATCACAGCTCAGCTTTCATTTCACCAGTGCTCATGAATATCTTAAAGGGGAGCTGTGATTGGTTGCCATGGGCAATTGGAAATATTCTGACTTTCAGACTGCTTGATAAATCTGCCCCAAAGAGTCCATCAGGAGGCAAAGCCATTGGGGCACATTTACTAAGGGCCCGCACACTGCATTTTCGTCGGGTTTCGCAATTTTTTTTCCGTTTTGCCCTGAATTGCCCCGGGTTTTTGCCGCACACGATCGGATTGTGTCGCATCGCCACCGGCTTGCATGCAATACAAATCGGGGGATGTGGACGTCGGACAAACCGCGGAATTTAAAAAGCAAATTGTGTCGCAAGATCAGCACTCACATACACCGGGAAGAAGAAGGTGAACACCGGCGGACCTCAGCGGGGGAAGCGACAGATGCGGGGATTTCAAGGGGACGGGTAAGTAAATGTGCCCCATTATCTTTTATTAGCAGAGATCCCTGCAGGCACTAAGAGGTAATAGTGTGGCTCAAATAACATGGATTTGGTGGCCCTTAGATATAATTAAAGGATCTTTAATACACAATTCCACATATTCATTTCAGTATGATCCTCATAGGAGTATTTCCCTATTTGATGTTAATGGCACATCCACAGTCTGCTTCATGTGGGTTCCACCTCCATGAACTACATCTATCTCTAAAATGGGATTCTTCGACACCCATCCCACCTGGCACTGAAGCATAGAGTGAGTGTAAAGGTGGCCATGGCGGGACTTCTATAGAAGTAAATGTAGGCATCATTGTTGCTTAAAGGACACCTGTCATCAGGTCTCTGTCACTAGTCCTGTCACCACTACCTGTTGGAGAAGCTCACAAGGATTCCATCCCAGCCTTTATCTAGACAATCCATACATTAATCATTCTAAAATCATCTTTTCTTTATTATGTAAATGAGGCTGGTCTCATGCTCAGAGGCAGTGATGTCAGTGATTTGCCTGACAGGTTCTCTTTAAAGATGACCTGTCACCCAAATTTTCGGCACTAATTTTTACTAAATTAAGCAGCTCCTAGTGCTTGAACAAACGCCTGTAACGCTATCAAACACTGCTGCGGGGTACAATGTAATAATCGGACCGCTCGCTGCCTCTTCCCCGGACCGCCCCGCTCGCTACATAGGCCAGCAGTGACTGCTGTGCGACAGGCCTCAGTCACCGCCCCTAGCCATGCCCAACCCCGCCACCTCATGAATACGTCGGACGGCTTTGCGAGCGGTCCGATGATTACATTTGTTCAATCACTAGAAGCCTAAGACTAAGGTGAATTAGCTTAGAATTAACTAGCTGGAACATTGTATAGAACTAAGGCTACGTTCACTAGCCGTATCGTATCGTTCAGTAGCCGAGAGAAAGATAGGACGTGTCCTATCTTTCCCCGGAACATGGCTTTGTGCGGCATGTATCACTATAGAGAGGGGTGGGGGATGAGCAGCGCTCTCCCCCTCCTCCTCTCCCGGTGCTGACGTGTACTACGGTACGGCGGGCACACATCGTGTGAATGTAGCCTAAAGATGAGACTATAAAAAAGCATTCCAGGGCAGTATAAGTGTAGGATTCTCTGGAGTCAACTCTACATGTAGGATGGGAAAACTCAGGCATGTGAGAGGTTCATGGTTTGAGATGAGACATTACACAGAAGGGTGGGAGGAGAGCATCCTCTATTCCAATGAATGAAGAGGAGTGTCCAAGCAATGTATGATTATCCTGACTCCATGCATGTGACTCATGAGATCATAAACACAGGGGAAGGAGGAGGAAAAGACACTTGAGGGAGAGGATGTAAAGTTAGATCCCTACGTTTTGAATGGTAAAAGACCTAATTTTTTTTGTTAATTTGGATCCAATAAATGTACCTGGTTGGGTAACAGGTGATTAGCATGTATGTGTGTATATGTCCTAAAGTACAACAAAGATGAGCGTTTTAAATATGCTAATGTAATGTTTCATTTGTAAATCATGTTAAAGAAGGAGAACTATTAATATGAACCTATCCAATCGCTGAATTTAGATTATATAAATGTATATGTGGAATAGACAAATATGATGATGATGTTTCTTATCTTACAGTAGAATGAAGTCAAATATATTTCTTAAAGAGAAGGAGGAAGAGGAAGAAGAACAAGTACATTTACTTAATTCTTCTAAAGAGGAGGATGGCATAAAGCCGGGTATATCTCGTCGTTATACTAACAAGGTAAGAGAGGGATATAATAGATGTTTTGTTATCATTCTTCTAGTTTATGTAGTATGATTTACATTATATTATTATGGTCAGATTTGCAATGCCATAGACTTTGTTGGGAATGTGGTGTGCAGATAAAGATTCAGTTCATTTCATTGTTACTATGTGATAGATCGCACTGAATGGCAAGCCTGGAAGTCTCATATAGACTCCAGGGGGGGGGGGGTCAGTGTGGCTATGGGGGGAGGGGGCAGTGTGTTTTATAGGTGGGAAGAGTCAGTGTGGCTATGGGGGAGGGGGCAACATTGTGGCTATGGGGGAGGGGGCAGTGTGACTATGTAGGGGGGAACAGTGTGGCTATGTAGGGGGGGGAGTATGACTACCTGGGGGGGACAGTGGCTTATGGAATGTGGCTTATGGGGGACAGCATGGCTACGTAGGGGGAGGCAGTGTGGCTTATGGGTGGTTAGACAGTGTGACTATGTAGGGGTAAATTGAAGCTATGTATGGGGGGGACAGTGTGGCTAATGGAATTTGGCTTATGGGGGAACAGTGTGGCTACATAGGGGAGATAGCGTGGCTATTAAGGAGGGACAGTGTGGCTATTAAGGAGGGACAGTGTGGCTATGGGGGGCGGGACAGTGTGATTACTGCAGGAGGGACAGTCTTGCTACTGGGGGAGGCCCACTAAGGCTCTGTCGCCTTAAACCTGGAGGCTCTACTTAAACCTGGAGCCTGCCCTGCTTAGGAGACCCCTGGAAGACCCAAAGAGGAAATAAGTCCCCAACACCCAATCTAGATCCAGGTGTAGCCATGCTACTCTCACATGACAAAGGGAGATTTGGTGGTTATTCAAAGTCAATTTCATCATTTTTGTAACCTATAATCATTGTACCTTTTGCATATTAAGCAACAAATTACACCACACACAGCTCCACACACCAAAGTATGAAAAAGTTATTAGCGAAACAAATTTTTTTTTTACACATTCATTTAATTTTTTAAAATGTATTAAAACACATCATACCTATTAAACACAATAAAAACCTATATAAATTTGGTATCCCCGTAATCTTACTGAATCAAAGAATAAAGTGAAAACTGAGCCCACAAGAAAGTGACACAAATGCCTTTCTTTTGCCAATTTCACCACATTTGGAGTTTTTTTCCAGCTTCCCAGTTCACGACATGGAATAATAAATAATGTCACTGAGAAGTGAAATTTGTTATGTGAAAAATAAGCCCTCACACAGCTCTGTACACGGAAAAATGAAAAAGTTCTTAAAGGGTTAAGTAGATATGGCCACTCTGAGGTACAGTCTCATTTTACACTGAGGGAAGAGCAATTTTTATGTGTACATTTATACTCCAGTGATTATATCGAAATGAACTTTTGTGAATCTTTCCTTAAAGGAGACTTACCACCATTGATCTACCTATTAAGGTAGATCCGGTGGCAGGTTCCTCTAATGTATAGTGGTAAAGCCCTTTTTAGGGCTAATTCTTTCATGACCCTGAACTTTTATGAATTTTAATTCCCCCAATATGCAAATTTCCTAAAGAGGCTACACGGCGTGGCTACTCTACGCACCAGTAGCCTCTTGTGTTCCGCCTGCCAATGCATCTTCAGGGCGCAACTACGAGGAGCTGCACACACGCGTCTGTGAACCGCAGAACCCAGCTCCGCTCTGAAGATGGATTGGTAGGCGGAACGCAGGAGGCTACTGGGGCGTAGAGTAGCCGCACTGTGTAGTCTCAGCTCCAGCTACTCCACGCCCCAGTAGCCTCTCTAGGAAATTTGCATATTGGGGGATTTCAAATTTATGAAGGTTCTGGGCCACAAAAGAATTATACTACTATACATTAGAGTAACCTGCCACCGAATATGCCTTAATAGGTAGATCCGTGGTGGTAGGTTTCCTTTAAAAATTCAGAAATGGCATTTATAGCAGTTCCCTCACATATTTATATTACATAAAATTTTCCTTATACAATCAGTACCAATTTGGTATAAGGAGTGTCTCTTCCTCCCCCCCCCCCCCCTTGTGTTTTAAACTACGGGCTTTTATGTTCTTGTGTATAGATAGAAATAATCTTCAATATGAAGATACACTGCCTGTAAAAGAGGTCTTTCCACTAAGAGGCACTTTACATACAGTAATATCAATATCAGTGTAAAAGGCACAATACTGCTCTGGGGAGCTCTTGGATCATGAACCAGTCCCAATGTCTGTGTGTTCACACCAATCCAATCCAATACTTTATTCAACCTCAGTTTTTAAGTTTCTTCCAAGTCACTTCCACGAGTTCCCTATTGTTGGAGTGGATAAAAACCCATGCGGATTCCACAGTTGTGCTGCGTTTTCCAATTCCCAACAGCTCTCCCTGTACAGTCTCCTCCACTAGTCAATCTCTATCAGGAATAATAAACGCACATAGCACAGTACTGTATGGTAAAATTTCATGCACTTTATTTGTTCTACTTACAACAAATCAGAATTAAAAATGCCTGTAATTAAAAAGCACATCTTGCACACAAAAAAAACAGTAAAAAATCCAGTACAGAACTGAGTACAGATGCTCTTCTACTCATGACCTCAAAAAAAGTTCCTAAATTTTCAACGATAGGTGATACCAACCCCATAATGGGAAAAAGCATCTCATTCCGCAAAAAAAATGCCGTCACATGGCCCAAATAACGGAAAAGAGAAAATTTTATAGCCTTCAAAAGGGGGCAACGAGAAAACTAAAATCCTGGCAGCTGCAGGGCTCCTTCCCTTCTGTGCTTCGCTGTGCCCCCATAAAACAAGTAATGTCCACATGTAGGGGGTCTCTGCACTCAGGAGAAATTGTAGAACACATTTTATGGTGAGTTTTCTCTTTTTATCTTTTGGAAATGTGTAAATTTTAGGGCTAAATGAACGTATAACCGACAAAATTTGACCATTCTAAATTTCACCGCCATTTTGATTCAATTACTATGAAGATCTCAAGGGGTTAACAATCTTTGTAAATGCTGTTTCTGATAGTTTGTGGGGTGCAGATTTGAAAATGGGCTGTTTATATAGGGTTGTTTTAATGCTAAATATGTAAAATTTAATTTCAAACAGTATTTATCCCCAAAATAGTCAATTCTGAAAATACAGAAAATCGCTATTCGATTTGTAGGCCGCGTAACGTCAAAATAAATTATCCAAACATTTCAAAAATTATGAAAAAGTAAAGTAGACATATGGGAAATGTTATTCGGCAAGTAGGTGGTAAATCGATCTGTCTGAAAACGCGGTGATTTCACATTTCGAAAATGGCAAATTTTTCTAAAAATAAACGCAAAACTTATCAGCCAAAATTTACCACTAAAATGAAGTACAACATGTGGGGAAAAAACAATCTCAGAATCGCTTTGATAAGTAACAGTGTTTAAAAGTTATAACCATATAAAGAGATACAGGTCAGAATCCAAAAAATGGGACTGAGCCTTAAAGGGAACCTGTCACCAGGAGACCCATTTTTAGCACTCCCCCAGTCCCCACAGATCATAGTACATATGCTGCCAAAGTGTTTTTGTATTAAAAATTGGTTTTACAGAAAAAAAGATGTTATATTGTACCTTTCATTAGCATCTGCTGTGTGACTAGGCAGTTGCCAAATGGGAGGGGCTGGAAAGGAGCAGTTCCCCCCCACCCTTGGGGAACAGCTACTCCATGTGACCTTTTCAAATATATGAAAACACCCATCACTAGGCTTAGCAACGCCCCCTGCTCCTCTACAGCCACTCCCGAGTGAGAGGAGTTATTCATATATTTGAAAAGGTCACATGTTTCCCAAGGGTGGGGGGGAACTGCTCCTTTCCAGCCCCTCCTATTAGGCAACTGCCTAGTCACACAGCAGATGCTAATGAAAGGTACAATATAACATATCTTTTTTTCTGTTAAACCTATTTTTAATACAAAAACACTTTGGCAGTGTATGTACTATGCTCTGTGGGGACTGGGGGAGTGCTAAAAATGGGTCTCCTGGTGACAGGTTCCCTTCAAGCTACAAAATGGCTGCGTCCTTATGGGGTTAAGGAAAGCTATTTCACAAGTTGTTGTACCACAGAAAAACAAGGGAGGGCAGTATAACTCTTAAGAAGCAAATAACAAATGGTGCATTGTGCTGCCACATAAGTGTATATTATATTAAGGTAAAGTTCTTACTACACATCTGATACCTTACAAGTTAACCTTGCATTTTCTTTAAGTTTGATATTTTAAAACAAAATTAAATGGTCTTATGCTCAGATATTTGATACTATACATAAGTTTAACATAGGGAGACAACATTTTATTGCATTACTAACTAGGACTCCACAGGAGAATCTGCACCAAAATTTGCCCCAAATCTATATGTATTAATAACTATCTGTAGCTCCCGGCGTTGCCTGGGATAGTAAATAACTGCTCTTAGCAATAACAAAAAATATTATATATCTATCTATGAATCTATCTCTCCCAGTCACTCACTCACTCTCCCTTCCTGTCTCTCAGTTACTCTCCCTGTCTGTCTCTCACTCACATTCACTGGCTATCTCTCTGTCACTCACGAATGCTCCCTGCCTGTTTTCTCTTTCACTCACTCTGCCTGACTGTCTCTCTGTCACTCACTCTTCCCGTCTGTCACTCACTAACAGTTACTGGCTGTCTCTCTGTCACTCACTCTCCCCGCTTGTTCCTCACTCACACTCACTTGCTGACTCTCTGTCACACACTCTCCCTGTCTGTCTCACCATCACTCGCTCTCCCTGTTTGTCTGTCTCTGTGTCACTCACTCTCCCTGACTGTCTCTGTCACTTACTCCCCCTGTCTTTCTATCTGTCATTCAATCTCCCTGTCTGTCTCTCTGTACTTGACTGTCTATATCCCTATCCATCTTACCTCACACATAAGCCGTATTATACTCATTGCCTATAGTAACCAATCAAAGCTCAGGGCTCATATTAATTACCTGTGGCAAAATAGAAGCTGAGCTGTTATTGGTTGCTTATTGCCACAGAAGACAATGGCTGCTATATATGGTGGTTATTATATTACCTCACATTATATTACCTCATATTACTTTACATCTTACCTCACACATAACCGTGTTCACATGTTGCATTTTGTTTGCGTTAACGCATGCGTTTTCAAACTCATCACAGCAGCTAAGAGATTTGCCTGATTACATTGTTGTCAACATTGCATTTCCAAATGTGTAAGTTAACGCAAAGTTAACACATACATTAACAATGTGTTAACACATTTAATTTTTAACACTGTGTCAGCGTATGCGTTAACATTGCATTAATGTTTGTATTTTGTAAACGCAATGTTGACAGCAATTTGATTAGGCGAATCTCTTCTCAGCTGTTGTGAAACGCATGCATTAAGCAAACAAAACGCAACATGTGCACGCAGTTTAAGCTGTCGTATACTCATTGACTTTAGTAACCAACCAAAGCTCAGAGCTCATATTAATGACCAGTAGCAAAATATAAGCTGAGCTGTGATTGGTTGCTAACTGCCACAGCAGCAACAGACAATGGCTCCTGTATACGGTGGTTAGTAAGTGGATTTTGGAAAGTGTGGGGTGAAAATTTTGACTCAAAACTGAGTCTATGATGTTCCCTGGGTCACAGAGAGCTGCTGTGCAAAATTTGGTGACTGTAAACATGACGGTGCAGATTCCTGCACACATACACTCAGCTTTATATATTAGATACATCTATTGAATGAAATCTAATGCCTTATTTAAAGCGGTTATCCGGGTTTGAAAATCTTTTTATGTCCGGGCTGGGGAAGGCTAGTTAAACATAATAAATATGGACTTACCTCCTCCGGCGCCGCCGATGTCCCGCGCCGCGGTCACTTCGATCCGTGCCCCTGTAAACAAACAGGGGCACGGAAGCAGCGCACAGGGAGCTTCCGGTCCACGATGTGGACGGCTCCTCCCATGCGTCCCTATCTCTCAGCGTTGTAAGCGCTGGGAGATGGTGCGCATGGGAGCATCCGGCCGGCCGGAAGCTCCCTGTGCGCCGGTGTAATGAAACCGGCGCACGGAGAAGACGGGCCGCGGCGCGAGACATCGGCAGCACCGGAGGAGGTAAGTACATGTTTATTATGTTTAAATAGCCCTCCCCAGCCCGGCCATAACAAAATTATTAAACCCGGATAACCCCTTTAATGTTTTATAAAGCACCAACAGTGCTTTGTAGACGCTAAAATGCTTAACCGCAACATACCTTTATTATCGATAGTCGCCGGCTGATTCCTTTTGAAAAAGACTTTATTTTTATGTAAATTAGACATTAAAAAAGCCCCTCTGGGATCCAGCAGTTCGCCCCCTCAGCCGTTCTTCACCAGTTAAGTTTTCGATGTTATGCAAAATCATAATACACAGGGATGGTCAGCCAACACCATCATGGGCCTGGGCTGTATGAATATTATAACCCCTGCAAGTCCACAATTCACTTCCTATCCTATATCTGTGGTTTCAGGACCCTTTGGGGACCTTCAAAGACACTGAAATTGCTCTTGTGTACATGTTTATTGAGAGCAGGAACAGATGTATGAGGATTTCATGAGTGAAGGTTCTTCTCTGTATAAAATTTGGTGGGTGGTTTGGGTGGCAATGGGTCCCCTAGAAGGCTTGGGCTCCTGGTTACCGCCCAAATCACTTAGATTATAATCCACTACTGATAATATACACCACAGATACTATAGATTTACAGTGCATCTAACATCAGGATGAGAGATTGTAAACCAGATGTGTGCCCCCTCTGGCTGGGTCCACTCTTCTTTTAGCTTTTTATGCCCTCATTTTGACAAAAAGGACTTTCAAACTATGCAAATGAAACTGAAGTGGCTCCATAGCTGTTAATTGAGCCTGGAGCCCCTCAGGCTCATTTGTATCATTTTAGATTACCTTTTTTTTGCAAAAACAAGTGCATAAAAGCTACCAGAGGGGGCACACACGAGTATGTCAGTGTGCTTGGTTTACAATCCTTTATCCTGGTGGTAGATTTCATTTAAGTGTTAAATATTGAGCAATGGTGCATAGGAAAGTTGTTATTCTTCACAAAGAGGCTCTGCAGCAGCTGATGTATGTAATTTAAGGAATAACAAATTCAATCTGACTGGAGCTCACAGTTAATTCCTCGATCTTCTATTCAGATATGCCTATATACGAGACTTCTTTTAGCTGGTAAAGATATTCCGACCAAAGACCTCATTGGGAATAAGACGCCATTCAGACACGAAACTATTAGTTAGTTTTTTTCTCTTCTCAAATATCCTCCGTAGCTCAGCTTGCTATACAGAAAAGATATGTACGGACATAGCGTAGAGGGTTCCAACAGATATAAAACTTTTATTCTTGGTTCTACTCACATAAAATAAAATGAGCATATAATAAATCAATCCACGATCACGCCAGTCATTGCCCGATCCAGCGTAAATACTGTATATTAGGTGACTGTTGGATCCATCCAGGACCGTTTTTGTAGCTCTTGTCTTAGAAGGTGCAGCATCTTTATTCTATTTATCCTTACAATTTAGGGAATAGTGTACAATATGTCATTACTATATTATATATGTTAGATGCCATCTCACCTCGCCCGGTATAAGTGCACTGAGCCTCAGTCTTGTGCTTTTATATCACTGCAGAACTGTGATATTCTTACATCTCACAGTAGTGAGGATATAATTTACATTATGTAAAATGATAAGAGCGATGATATTGTGGCAGTGATTTTGCACCCGGGTAAAAAGTGAAATGCAGCCAAGTCATTGTGTACACTGTTTGCAGCCGTTGTGTGATATGTATGAGCGGGGCGGCCCTCTGCTATTCAGTGCCAGTGACTGATATGCTAATTCATAGGAAGCCATGTGAATGTTATGAATGTAGAAATAGCTGTGTGCACACCGCTGCAGCCTATAAATGCTGGGATAATGATCCAAGCAGAATCTCACTCATATGGATTACATATAGGTCCGTTCATCCATAGTCACAATTTTGTCTGAGGATAATTTCAACATCAGTGTAAAAGAAGAAAGGGTTAAAAATATGGATACGACGATAACTCTGACAGACCGAAGGGAATCTCAAGATAGTCCTCAGCATGTAAATCCAAACTCTGATGGCTGTCCTGCTACTGACAAAGGAAGGAGTCCATCCGGAGTAATGACCAGCAATCCTGGGAACTCCACAAGACAGGTCAGTGAGCTCTGATCCATGATTTATATGATTTCATAGGACACTTGTATACTTGCGGCTGAGAAGATTTTGAAAAAGATGGCTTGTAAAAGTTCTAGCTTTGATGAATCTCGAGAAAATAATTTTTAAAAAATGGTAGCAGCTTATGTAGCTCTTCACATATTTGATCTTGAGTTTTGGGAATAATGAGTTTTCTTGTTATGGGTGCATAAAATAAATGTTAATGCTTAGAATTTATAAATTATGACACAAAAATCCTACAAGATGTAATCATTTATAGAACTTTTCAGCATTTTAGAGCAAAACAAAGCATTGAAAAAAGTGACGAAATAAAACTAAAAATAAATAGGGAAGCCAAAAAAATTAAAAGACTTAAAATTGGTAAGTGATTAGGGGACATTTATCATTAGGCTGGTTCCTTTGGACACTTCTATGACTGCTTTTGTAGCTCTGCTGCCTATCAGATTTATTACAGTGGCTCTGACCCATTGTTGGTACAACATATATTGAGGGGAGTGAAATGACTGTGATTTTACAGTGGTTCTATGTTTAAGCCACTATTTTTGAGTCTAAGGCCAGTGCATCTTTTTTTAACACTAAAAAGTTGCAAAAAAAAACAAATTGTGATTTTGGACCTAACAGGAGATACCGGACCTGCTGACACTGGATAGTGGATTTGTTGTTACATGAATGATTTGGCTGCTGGGTAATCCCAAGGTCACTATCTGAATGTCCATTTAACCTTTAGACCCTGTACGGGGATGTGGATGAGGACACATGTCCAGTCCCTTATAGAGTAGTCCCAGTGTAGATGACAGCTTGCTGTCAGAGAACCTAGCTTTAGGTCAGGACTAGCAGAAGACAGACACAATTCAAGGTTTAGGTAAGAGGTAGGGACAGGTCATATCAAACAGAAATCATCAACAGAATAGAATAGAAAAGTTGAAAATCAGAATAAGATGCTCACAAAGTCCGTCTGCATTCACCTCTAGGAACTGATATGTCCCCATATCTCTTTAGGCAATATGAATCTGAAGAAGGTTCACTGTGACCGAAATGTTATATAAAAGTGCCGAGTTGATATCTACAGTCTATTTTCTGGACCCAATTTATTTTAAATTGGAGAACTATATAATGAGAAATGATAGATGCTTTATAATATTAGGTTAAGTGCTGCAGAATTTGATGGCAAAATGTAAATACAGAATGTTATTATACAGAATGTTATTATGATTAGGTTGCCCATATAGTTATCTGCCCTGGATACCATCCTATCCCCCATCAGCTGAGCATGCATGTACTTTCAAAAGGAAAACACCTTTGACTGAATTTCTCTCTCCTGAGAACAAAGGACCAGGAACAATTGGCCAATGCCTGTCTCTTTGTAACAGATGTTGGGAGGTCCCCATATACATTGGATGATTTGAAAGTACCACCAAAACTATCACCAATTGTGACCCAATGCATTGCAGGGCTGAAGTGGATATCAGTAACATGCTATACTCAATACCTGTCAGTAGCCAGCTATAGAAGTCTTCTCCTGGTCCTGATTGCTGCATTGATTTTTAAACCGGATTCAAGTGATTAATGCAATGGGGATCTCACGTGTTATATTCCCCCCGATATAAAAAAAAAAGTCATAAATAATGTTCTTATCCCAGGGTCAACATCTGCAAAGAGTTTTTATGTTCTCTCTGTGTTTGCGTGGGTTACCTCAGTGTCCTCTGGTTTCCCCCCACTGAAGTATAAAACATACTGGTAGGTTGATTAGATTGTGAGCCCCATTGGGGACAGGGACCGATTTGGCGAGCTCTGTGCAGCGCTGCGTAATATGTGTTCACTATATAAATAAAGGAATTATTATTATTATTCTTAGCTCTAACATTTATTCTGCTGGTTAATGTTTATTAGAAAATTTCAGAGTACAATTACGTTATTTTTTGACCTTTGGACTTGCAGAGAAACATGTCCCTTCAGGACAACATCATTTGATATAGATGCCAGCCAAGAAATCAACTGCTTGCTGTGAATGTACTTTTAATAGGCTTGGCCACTTTAGCTCATGTTTTTGTAATGTGTGTAAGTGTGGGGTGTAGGATATTAGGCAATTTACCAATATACATCTAGTAAAAGTTCTGCTCCACTTTCTTGATATGTGAAGTGAAGCCTCCTATCTGTTACATCATCAGTCAGAGATTCCTGTCCATAAAATGGCCGCAGATAAAGGATCATGTGATCTCTATCTGTCCATGAACAATCACCCTGCCAGGACAAGCATTTTGGGATGCTTTTTTTTTTTTTAGGGAAACTGTAAAAAATCTGTATCAAAGGCTTCTGGCTCTCAATACCAACAGATTGGCCCATTGCCGTTGTAGTAACCTATAAAGCTTAAGGCACATGATTGATCCCATACTGGGTTAAGGACTGTGCGCCATATATGTACAGCATGGGTCTTTAAATATAAGACCCTATAGTGATTGGGGGAAGCCATGCCTGTTCACTAGCTATACCCTGTGCCCGTTCTTGTCTGTAGGAATAGGCCTGGGCACCTGGATTTTCTACATGTGTAAATGCCATCTTAATTTCAATCATTTTACTCTTATACTATTAAATAGATGGTGTTTCACTATGGAGTAGTGAAGCAATAGTTGACATGCCAAATGGAGATTAGTGTATTATTTCACAATGAAAAGATTTATTTTCTCAGATATATACATTTATGTAATTGCATTGACTGAAGAGTGTCTCTATTCCTATAACTATGTGTCGTGTGATTTCATTGTGATATGCCTTTGGGGATCATTGTATAAAATTTGTATGTACAGACCAGTACATTGATGTATATTGTTAAGAAAGAGGCCACAACTGCCCGTCAGCACCTAAACAGTAGTGGAACGGTCAGTGATAATATGGTGGTGAACGTCATCGGTAAAGGGGGTCTGCTGATTCCGAGGCTCCATTATGCATTTCCTTTTAGAATCTACTATTACAGTTGTGTGTAGCCTTTATGCTTTGGCTGGTGAGAGATTGAACAAAATTTGTGCAACTCAACTATTCATTTGGACGGAAGGGGTAACTCCAGAGTAATATCACTAGACAAGTCTTATTATATCCCTTGCCTCTGTGGTTCCAATTTTCTGGTCATTAAACTTGACTTTATGACTTTGGCCGCTCTTTACATCTACAATTACCTTATTGATGCCTCTACGTTAGCCACTGACTACACTATATTTGCTATTATTTTGCACTAATGCCACCTATCCAAGACAATCCAAAGGCTGATGGAGATAACCGCCAGCAAAATCCAGATTGTAGTACAGGTGGTCCCCTACTTAAGGACACCCGACTTACAGACAACCCATAGTTACAGACAGACCCCTCTGACATCTAGTGATGCTTTCTGAATGCTTTACTATAGTCCCAGACTGCAATAATCAGCTGTAAGGTGTCTGTAATGAAGCTTTATTGATAATCCTTGGTCCCAGTACAGCAAAAAATTTTAAACTCCAATTGTCACTGGGGCCCAAAATTTTTTTGTCTGGATCTACAATTATAAAATATACAGTTTCGACTTGCATACAAATTCAACTTAAGAACAAAACTCCGGACCCTATCTTGTATGTAACCCGGGGACTGCCTGTATAGGTGTACTGGTGAATTGTGATAGGAGATATGCGAATGTCTATTGTTTCAGCCATCACTATGGTTTTTTGTTATTAATAAAATCTATTAAAATCTTTTTTTGTAGACTTCTCAAAGATATGGCATAACTAGGAAAAAAGACCCCCTACTACCAAGAAAACCAGCAGCTGCTTTTGACAATATAGGCTATGAAGGAAGCTTAAATGATCTCGCCTACTCAAACCCTGATGTTAGTTCGATTGTGGTGGATATTATCGGTATGACCTGTCAGTCATGTGTCCAATCTATTGAAGGGAGGATCTCAAAGATAGCAGGTGTGGTCAGTATAAAGGTGTACCTTGATCAAGGCAATGCCACAGTATGTTACACAACTTCTGAAATTACCCCTCAGAAGATTTGCGAAGAAATTGAAGATATGGGCTTTGATGTCCATCTACAGGAAGGTAAAGAACTTTCCGCATCTGTGAAAGGTAGTTATTATAAAGAGGATGTAGTGAAAATCAGGGTAGAGGGTATGACATGTCAGTCATGCGTCAATACAATTGAAGGCAAAATTGGAAAAATGCAAGGAGTCGAAAAAATAAAAGTTTCCCTTGCAAACCAGGAGGCTGTAATTGTTTACTCTCCACAGTACATCCAGCCAGAAGATCTACAGAGACATATAGATGACATGGGCTTTGTGGCTTCTGTTAAAAGCAAACCAGATCCATCCATGCTCGGGACAATTAACATTAAGAGGTTACAGAGTCTCACACTTACAAATACTGGTGAAACAATAACGCAAGATAACACAAAGACAAGGACTGTTCATATAGAAGGGATGCATTGCAAGTCATGTGTGCACAACATAGAGGGCTCCATCTCTGGACTCCCTGGTGTTCAGAATATAAAAGTCTCTCTTGAGAACAAAAATGCTGTAATATTTTTCACTGAGGGATTAACAAGCCTATCGGAATTAAAGGAAGCCATTGAAGCACTTCCACCAGGACATTTTAAGGTCACCCTTCCAGTAGATGAACAACTGAGTTCTGCGTCAAGATCATCCACTAGACAAAGGCAAAGGACCACCACAAAGACGGCTTTAATCAGTATTGGAGGAATGACTTGTGGGTCTTGTGTCTCAACAATTGAAAACACAATCTCCCAAAGGAAAGGAGTAGAATCCATATCAGTATCATTACACGAAGGCATGGGGACAATTCTCTATATTCATTTGGAAACTAACTCTGAGGAAATAAGAGCGGCTATAGAGGACATGGGCTTTGATGCTTCTATTATTTCCGGTATGTGTTTGCTTGTCTTTTTTTGCTTACTTTTGTGAATTACAATTATTGTATTTTTCATTTTTGTAAAATCTGAAGAATTTCATGACGTCTTCGGGGAATTCTATAACATTAACGGACATCTACTACCAGATTTACTGGTGGTAGACTGTGCCCAATGTAGTGCTTGTTACTTTAGGGATTAACTGGCACCATTTTTCTTATCTTCTGGAACGGACGTTTCACTGAAGAAAGAACTTTATAAAGATATGCTAATGAGCCAGAGGCTCTCCGGTCTAAGTTAGACGAGTGCCTCCTGGCTCCATCAAAAATTCATTTCTTGTACCACCCGCAAGCGCTGCAGACCAGCCAGTGGCGTCACCCAGCTGTCTGCAAATCTTGCGGTTTCCGGCTGCACAATTTATTCTATAACATAATTCTAGAGTGTATGAGAAATAAAAATGATATATTGATATATTTCTGTGCTTGTAGATTCCCCATCAACTACCAGCAATAACCACCCAGTTTCTACCACAAATGATGTAAAGAAAAAGGTATCAGAGACAACCAAGAATGTAATTCAAGATTACATTGTAGATTTTCTTCCAAAGAAGCCTCATCCAGATATCCCTCTGATGGAAAACAGTAAACCCCAGAAATGTATCTTACAAGTAACCGGGATGACCTGCGCCTCGTGTGTCTCCAACATCGAGAGGAACCTGAAGAAGAAAGATGGTATCTGCTTATGAGAGAGCTTAGTATTTTATGTTACTCCTCAGGCTTCCAACATTTATGTATAACAGTTACACAGTCCAGAGAAAATAGTGTCTCATAAGATGTGGGAAACAGTATTTGTCAGTATTACCGTACTCTAGTAGGTAGGTAGCAGGTCTCTGGACCTGTTTTTATGCTGATGGCCTATCTACAGGATCAGATCAGTGGGGTCTGACACCTGGACCCTACATGATCATCTCAATGATGTTATTTATTTTTCCATGCCGTGTACTGGGAAGCTGGAAAAAATTTCCAAATATGGTGGAATTGGCAAAAAAACGCATTTGCGTCACATTCTTGTGGGCTCAGTTTTTACGACTTTCACTGTGGGCTCCAAATAACACCTCTGCTTTATTCTTTGGTTCGGAATGATCAAGGTGATACCAAATTTATACAGGTTTTATTGCGCTTTAATACATTTAAAAAAGCTAAACGAATGTGTAGGAAAATAAAAAAATCTTCTGGCGCTAATCACTTTTTCATACTATGGTGTACGGAGCTGTATGAACTTTTAGGTTTTTGTAATTTTTTATGATTTTTTGAACTTTTTTTAAACTTCCTTTTTTTTACTATTTTTTAAACCCTCTAGGGTACATTAACCCTAGATGGTCTGATCATTCCCACCATATACTGCGATACTACTGTATTGCAGTATATGGCATTTTTGCTCAGTTTTCATTACAAGGAGCCACTCGCTCATTGTGACGAAACTGCAGAAAGCAGACAGCCTCGGGTCTGATGAAGGCTGCAACAAGGATGGTGCCGCCCACCCTCCACCGTTTTTTAAATGACAGCGGTGGCATCGCCAGGGTTAATACCTGTGTTCGGAGCTAGCACCGACCATGGGTATTAGCACTGGGTGTATGCTGCAATATGGAGCAAACCCCACCTCTGTATGAAGCCCCACACCTCTGCACCGTAAGAGCGTTAAGGAGTTTAAAAAGATGGAGTGTTTGAACCAGTCCATTGTATGGGTGAAGTGCCAAAACCTCCTTAAAACAGCTGAGCGGTGCACATGGGTTTGGACCTCCATTCTTCCTCCATACTGATAACCTACAATATTAAAATTGGTTTGGGGACCAGAAAACTCATTTACTTTTCGTACATACTTTGAGCTTTATTTATCCTATTATGATTACTAAAACTGAAATAGTTGAAATGTAGCATTTATTCCATGTCTCTTTCCAGGTATTGTTTCAGTGCTGGTTGCACTCATGGCTGGTAAAGCAGAGGTCAAATACATAGCAGAGCAGATTGAACCAACTGAGATTGCACAACTCATTGAAAACCTAGGCTTTGGGGCTGTCGTCTTGGAAGACTGCACAGCTACCGATGGTAGTGTTGAACTTATTGTGAGTATATATGTCAAAGTTGTTGATTCAATTTTTTTTTTGTACTCTATTGGGGTTTGACAAAAGTTGAATGACATTTTAGGTACATCCTTAGACTGTATTCATCTTAGTTTAAAAGGGGAATTCCTATTTTTGCCTCTGGGAGGGCTATTTCCATTTCATACATGAATGACAGTAATGGGGGTTACCATTATTTTATTTGTTCCAAAATTTTAGAACAATCTTGGGGCCAGTAGTGTTTTATAATGTAGCCGGTTTGGGCGGTACCTCAGGGCCTAAGCCTTCTCAGGGGCCTATGGCCACCCAAACTACTCACCAAATTTATACTGATTTCACCTATGAAATCCTCAAACATCTGTTCATTCTCTCAATGCACATTTACACAAGAGCCATTTCAGGCAGAAGGGGCACATCTACCTTTCCCCAAGAAGCTTGATTCCAGTATCATATGTAGGAAGTGATTCCAGACTTGTAGAGGCTATAATATTCATACAGCCCAAGGCCCATGGCAGTCTTACTCCGCCCCTGACAGGGGCACAGTGTTGCTTTTTTATAAACACTGCCCCTTTCAGAAAGTCCCACCGCTTATTACACTATGCCACACCTCTTTAACAGGCACAACTAAAGAAAAGCATCTGAAACACATAATAATTGAGGTGCACAACATGATAACCAAATCTCAGTTGCCTTCTTAAGTTGGTAGATGATGGCATCTTCTAAATTTAGGCAGACCCTCTAGTTTTAAGTGTTTTCGCTCTATCAATGCCTTTATGTTTTGGTATGTTGGCAGATTACAGGGATGACATGTGCCTCCTGTGTTCACAATATTGAATCACGTCTGATGAGAATGCCAGGTATTCTACAAGCTTCTGTGGCTCTTGCCACCTCTAAAGCGCAAGTCAAGTTTGATCCCGAAATTGTTGGTCCGCGAGACATCATACAAGTCATTGAGGTAAAGTCATTAAAGTTATTTTTAGAATAATAGCATAGGACTTGACTTTTTCACATGACTACAATTTTGTATTTTGTTAATAGGGGATTGGTTTTCAGGCTTCTTTACCTAAAAGAGATCCCTCGGCTCACAACCTGGACCACAAAGAAGAAATAAGACAGTACGTATGTACATGTCACTGTAGTGACCGCATATACTAGATTATCAGAGAGCTGTGACCAAATAAACCAAAAAATATATCAATCCATCGGTATGTTGGATATAAATAGGTAACAAGGCTGGACATGAAGGCTATCTATTTAATAACTGCACTAATCAGTTGGATTAAGTAGCTAAATTTGGACAATTTGGTTGACTTTTATATATACGGGGAGCTTAATGGTATTTAAGTGTTTTTTTGAATCCCCCAATAGTATAAAAGATTCCACTTCCATTTCCCAAAATCTTACTAATTTTGAAGTGTAATGTGGGATGAAGTAGTCACTATAAAACGCTTCTTGCATAGTAAATTATCCTGTTCTTCATATCACAGGTGGAGAAAGTCGTTCCTGTTCAGTCTTATATTTGGCATCCCTGTCATCTGCATCATGGTCTACATGTTAATTGCCCACAATGACCACCATGGACCCTCACCGCTGGACAGAAACATCATACCTGGTTTATCTATAATGAACCTCATATTCTTCATACTTTGCACATTAGTCCAGGTATCTATAGAGCTTGTTTCTGAGATATATATGTTTTCCAGGGTGAGATACTGAAAACTTTCCTTCCTAAGACAGGCCACTTTACAACAAGCATGACTTTGATGATGATGTGGGATAATAGGCAAAACAGTATTCTCCCACATCATGCCATCAGGCGTGCAGGGGTTTACAGGGGTCACACAGGACACACGGCTGACCTCTGTAAACAAACAGAATGGGTGCACCGGAGGAGGTGAGTATAAGTTGTTTATTGTTTTTAAGGACCCCACAAACACACATATATGACTTTTTTTTATTCCCGAACAACCAATTTAAAGATGGGGGTCTCAATGATAGGACCCCCACAGATGACTAGAACGAGGGTTTCTTCTCTATGGAGCTGATAAAGATTGCCGATTATGGAGCTCATCTCAGGGAGCGACAAGGGGTCTGACTGGGGAACAATCGGACCCCGGTTCTTGTAATCTGTGGGGGTCTATACGGTGGATAGGACCCAACTTGTTTTGTGTGAAACCCCCGTAAAGGGGATAAATTTCTTCCCTGAGCAGTTTTAAGTTAGCAAATTGTGTCTAGCAGCCTAGGTGTGGACCTACTTGTGTGATACTTGTCAGAACACACTTCCTTACGCACTAATCAATAAACCAAGAAAAAACAGTCCAAAACATTCCAATTTACATTAAAAAATTATCAATATTTGTATAAATAATACATTGAAAGTGCCATCACAAATAGAATGGAAAAAAGCCTGAGAGAACCATAATATAAATAAACATTGAATTTTTATGGTTCAATACAAGTTTATTGAAAAACAGAGTTGTAAGTAAAAGTGACAATAGTATTAACAGTATAAACAAAGTAAACATTGAATTTTTAATGTAAATTGGAACACTTGGTCACTAATATAGCAGCGTACAAGCAGGTTCAGTGATGATATACCATGCCTCCTGACATCATGCTGTGGTAGTCAGATTTGAAGAATCCCTTTGAATCATTCCAATGAATATAAAAATCCAGGCTAACTCTGAATTTCTGCTATTTGATATTACACATCTGAGTATGACGCAGATTACCGACAGCTAATATCCCTAGCAATCATATGACCTGCACCTCCTTTACACTTTATGATAACAGCATTCCATATGCTCCAGAGTGATAACGTGTCAGGTTACGGTAGTATGGTCTATGCATGTTATTACGGTACAGGATTGTTCCTGTTTAGTGCATACAGTATCATGACAAGGCTGTGGTGCATTTAATACAACCTATCAGTATGTTCTACAAATAAGACTAGAACAATGTAAATGTACCGTCCATGCTAAGAAATATAATGCACCCAGCTAGTCTGGACATCTGAGGATTTCCTTTTTCATTGTTCCTTTATTTTCTTACATCATGAGGTAGTTTTACCTGAGATTTTCCTGGTATTTAAAGTGACCAGGGAATTATATGGCCTGCATAAATGAGCAGATAGAGAACTATTCCATAAAGCACCTAATGGAGCTTCTATCACAGCTCATGAATAGAGATGAGTGGACCCGAACTTTGGGTTTTTGTGCAGCCAATCCGAAACATTTTTGCTCCAACCTACTAGGCATGGCTGTGATTGGCCTGAACCCCGCACCCGAACTTAAAAACCAATCCTGCTAATTTCTATCTACTAATGAATAATAATATGGACATAGTGGCTGAAGATCAAGAGTCTGGATCTTACTTAGGAACCCACAAGCTATTTATTCCTATAATATGCTGTCTGATAATAACTATATAATTCACATGTTTTATTGGAATACTAGAGTCATTTGCACTGTATCTCTCTCGCACAGTCTTTTGGAGGATGGTACTTCTATGTCCAGGCTTACAAGTCTCTGAAGCACAAAGCAGCCAACATGGATGTACTCATTGTCCTGGCCACCACCATCGCCTATATCTACTCTGTTGTGATCCTGATTGTAGCCATCGTGGAGGAGTCAGAGCAGAGCCCTGAGACGTTCTTCGATACACCCCCCATGCTGTTCATGTTCATTGCTCTGGGGAGATGGCTTGAACATATAGCAAAGGTAATTGTACTAGATTGGTCCCTGTGGGGATCCCCAGGAAATCTCTTAGATCCTGACTTATCCTCGGAAAATGTTTAACCCTTACTATGGCTTGCGTTAGTACAGATCATAATTGTGCACGTGGGCACTGGCAACGACTCTCTTGGCAGGATTACACAGAATCCTATAAGCTCCCATGTATCGATTTACACATTATTTTCAGGTAAATCCTCACCTGCAATGTGACCTAACTGTTTTTGAGCTCCGCATTAGGACACAGGATTAGGACACAAGATTCAATTTACTCCATATTAAATCATGTTAATGTAAAACAGCAAATAACACAATGGGGGACATTTACAGTACTAAGAGCAGCGCTGTCTGTATTATGTGCAGTTTGCCTGTGTATAGTGCAGAAGGCACCAGATTCAGGATTTCTGGCACATGTTCTGCATGAATCTGGAGCTCCCTGTACTGCCCCGAAAGAATGCACCACTTTTTTTAGGGGGGCACCTTTAACATAGGGTGTGTGACACATTTCTGTCGGACTGATTATTAAAGGGGTTTTCCACTTTCAGCAAATATTTGATATTGTTTGTGTAATAAAAAGTTATGCAATTTTCCAATATACTGTCTATTTCAATTCCTCATGGTTTTCCAGATCTCTGCTTGCTGTCGTTCTATAGAAATCTGCTCTGTTTACTCCAGTGTATAGAAATCTATTCATTGTGATGTGATGGACATCAATTATTTGCTGAAAGTGGACAACCCCTTTTAATCTGTCGCACGGCCTGACTGAACACTAGAGCGCTCCCTTCAGTGCAGAAATATGTGTCGCGTGAAGCTACACCACAAAAGGGTTGTGTATGCCACATATGTGGCGCTGACACTTCTTAAATACCTGTGCAAGCAGTTTGCCCCTTAAAGAACGTGCAAAGTTGGATCCCATCAATGGTTAGAATTATAATCAATTTCAAGTGCGTCTCAACACACATACATTTGATTGCCTTCCCCTTTGTGGACCGGCATCCGTGGCTGGCACCTTCAGGTCCGATCACAGTCACAGGGGTTGACGCCTCTGGTTCTAGTCTATACACAATCTGGTAATTGGGGTCTGACTGCTGGGAACCTCACTGATCACAAAAATAGGGATCCTGTTCATGCTAATTAATAGAGCCGCAGGGCAACCATGTTTCCTGCTGTTTCATTCAATACTATGGGGGTGTTGGAAGCACTACACTCTCATAGTGAAGGTGTGAGTAATTTCTGAAGCTGGTTTGAATGGAACTGCAAGATGCATGCTCAACCTGCTGCTTCTTCAATTAGCGAGAGCACATTCTTGTGATTCAGCAATCTGACCCTCATCAATAATTTTGTTATCCCTTATCCTGTTATCCCCTAACTTGTAACAACCCCTATACCAAGGACAGGCTCTTCTGGACCTGTGTTTAAGGGAAGGAGGGGAATGTAAAGTTTTGGGGTTTTTTTACGCCTGCTCAAAAAATCATACATTGCAATAAGGACTCATGGGTGGTTTAGTGTCTCAAGTCACAATGACAGGTTCCCTTTAAGTGCCTTGTGTCTGCTTCATTTTCTTATGGCAGATCCTAGCAACATGCCATCTAATGAAAAACCTACATTAATATGGATCCCTCAGCTCTCCTGATGTGTCTGTACTGTCTTAAACAAACTTTTCACTATGCTGTTTCTATGTTAATTTTCCTAGAAGAAATGATTTAATAAATTGACAACTGGATGTGCCCTTACACAGTATGACAATGTCTAATCAGTGCTGTCAGTGTCAGAATGTGTTCATTGACAAGGAAAATAATTGATTGTCAATTTATGCATAAAATTCTTTGAGGAATGTACAATGCAGACTTCTAAGATCATCCAGAATATCCAGAACAATAAACAGTATTAGTACAGTAGTTGTATTTGTAGGGTAAAAGTAACAATGGGGTAAAAGTAACAATGGGGTAAAACTGCTCTATTCCCAATATAACCAGAATAGGGAAACTATGAAAAGTTAGCACTTTTCAGCAGTATTGTCATTCCTTCTCTGTCACAGAGTAAAACATCGGAGGCTCTTGCCAAGCTTATATCCCTGCAAGCTACAGAGGCGACAGTCGTGACACTTGGACCTAATCAGTCGGTGGTGAGGTAATATATCATGAAATTTTGCTGTATTCATTACATGTACAGATTAACATATAATTTGGCCATCTGCCAATTTTCGTAGGAACAACCATTAATTGGTAAAGCAATTTTGTAAAGCAGTACAGAGTTTAAAGGAGGTTTCCATATTAATATTGACATTCTATCCTTAGTGTTAGTGTAAATAACTAAAATAAACCTTCCTAACCTCTCGGTTCCATTAGTATTGGTCCAGTGCCTATTGCTGCATGTACTTATGTGACATTCTGTATCATGGCAGGTCTCTGGTAGAGTAAATCACTGACCCCAGCAAAGACCTTTACACACGTGACATGTCAGTCAGAGTCTTGGGAGGCCAGTGATTGGTTTCAGCAGTAACCTGCCCTTGATTGTCACATAACAAAACAGAGAAATGAGAAGTGGGGACTGGGACCAGACCACCCGCACAGGAATGGAGGGGTTAAATACTGTTATCTTAGGTATTGTACAAGAATTATGCTGCATTAAAGAATGAAAGAATAAAATATATACACAGTGTCACCCCCAGTAATACATATATACACAGCGCCACCCCCAGTAATACATATACAGTGTCACCCCCAGTATCGCATATATACACAGCACCACCTCCAATAACACATATATACAGCCCCTCCAACAATACACAGCACCACCCCCAGTATCACATATATACACAGCGCCACCCCTTGTAATACATATACACAGTGTCACCCCCAGTAATACATATATACACAGCACCACCCCTAGTATCACATATATACACAGCGCCACCCCCAGTAATACATATACACAGTGTCACCCCCGGTATCACATATATACACAACACCACCCCCAATAACACATACATACAGCCCCTCCAATAATACATAGCTGTAGATTAAGCACAAGGGGAATAAATAGATATACACAGCCCCCCCCCCCCCGCCAGGAATACATAGATATATACAACACCCCCTCCCCTCAGGAATCCATAGATATAAACAGCACCCCTCCCCTCAGGAATTCATAGATATATACAGCAACCGCCATACCCCGAATACATGGATATATATACAGCACCCCCTACCCCCACCAGGAAAACATGGATATATACAGCGGTATATACACTGTCACTCCTCCTTCCCAGAATATGTTGATTAATACAGAGCCCCATGTCAAACAATAAAATTATACTCACCTTCCCCCATTTTCCCGATGCGCGCCAACCTCGTCTTCTTTCAGGATGTCAGTGTCCTGGCGCAGGCTCTGTGGTCTATGGTCAGGGAACGTAACAGGGAACGCTCTGCCATAGACACAAGTCTCGGACTTGAACACACAGTGGGCGAATCACTCACATTTGGTGCAGGCCCATTTAAGGGCACAGTGGTGGAGGCCCTGGACCCAAGCCCCAAATACCCACCCTAAAATTCGGCCCTGGGGAGAATATATCAAAACAGATTTGTAGATAAAAATGCAGCATCCCATGAAGTGCAATAAAATCAGAAGTTTCTTCCAAACAGTAAAATATAGAACTGGACATGGGGTCGGCACATCAACCAAAGTGTGTTTCAAGCCTTAGTCATGGTCTCTATATCTCAAACAGATATGTTGATGTGTTGTCTCCATATCCACTTTTGTATCTTTTTATTCCTTGTGGAATAGACTTTAAACTTTACTGCACCCCATTGGATACTGCATTTTGATCTACAGATCTGGTTTACTATATATAAACACTATTAAATGATTTGTGTGACTACGTTTCTGACACTAAAGAGACTGACTATATCAGGATCAAACCTTTTCTGCTCATTTCAGGGAAGAACAGGTGGAAGTAGAGCTGGTCCAGAGAGGAGATATTGTGAAAGTTGTACCTGGGGGCAAGTTTCCTGTAGATGGAAAAGTTATTGAAGGCACATCTATGGCAGATGAATCTCTCATCACAGGTTACTAATTATATTTTTCATATTATGGTCTATATAATATATCATAATGGAAAAAAAAGCTGATTGGTGAACAAGACAAGTCTCCGACTCCAACAACAGGGGTTGGCCACGTGTGCTATATGGTGTGATAAATGGGTGCTAAATGGCATACTTATTGAATCCCAGAGTCTGAGACAACATAGAGACCCAAAGAAACTTACCATACTCTTTCAGTCTATAGGTAGGTCCTTTCATCCAGTAGACTCTGGTGTAGCTTGAATGCATGCTGTATTTACAACAATTTGGGTTGGGGGTCTTTTTTATGGTCTACATTTATCCACATGTTCTGCACAGGAGATCTACTTTTAAAGTTAAGTAATATCCTATAGGACTGCCCAACATTTCTATACGCTCTATGAACACATCTGGGGTCTGTAGTTTATTTATATTTCATTGTTATGACATGGTTAAAATAAAATTTAAACATTTAAGATGTCAACTGACCACACCAAGATGGCGTCCTAGTGTTTTTCTCACACGCCCATTGGGCCACATTCATTAAAGTGTTTGCGCCAGTTCTTTGCCTGACATTGCATTGAACAGAACATGCAAACTGCTTGCACATGAAGTTTATGTCGCAGCTGCACTCTGTCCGACAAGACAAGAAAATGTGCACCTAAAGGGGTGTGTAAGTGCTTAGTTGGAGGTTGCACCACATTTATTACTGACACAGAGCAGTGCAATGGGCGCAAGATTAATGAGGACCGTGCACCAGTTTTGATTAATCTGGCGCCTCCTGCACACACCACATGCAAACTGCACATAGTACAGCCTGCACCAGCTTTCATAAATGTGGCCCATTGACTTTAATGTGTGAGTTTCATGCACAAAACGGATCAGAGCAGTACATGCTGCATTTGTCTCTGATAGGATTATATTGGATGAATGGACTAATCACAGTAGACTTTCAATGAGTCTTAGTTCTGTCCGAGGGCTGCGTCATGTAGACTGCTTTATTTCAGGGAAATTTTGAGTAAGAGAAGACTTTCTAAGTCCTCGCAGGGGTATGAGTTTTGTAGGCCTTCATTACAGGTCCATACCTGTAGGATATAGATTGTGTATCATATGGAGCAATGGTAGCGGGTTTATCAATTCTCATAGCCACCAGTAACAAAATGCACTGCTTGGCTATTTTCCTGATGTATTTTATGATGAGAATGACCAATGGAAAGATTCCCAGGGTGCTTCACCACATTTGGATGATAATTTCACTCTCCACATTTATTTATCTGTCCTATAGGTGAGCCTATGCCTGTCAGGAAGAAGCCAGGAAGCATGGTGATTGCTGGGTCCATTAATGCACACGGATCAGTCCTTGTAGAGGCAACACACGTGGGCTCTGACACCACTCTAGCCCAAATAGTGAAGCTAGTAGAAGAGGCTCAGATGTCCAAGGTAAACACAATAAGCCCACTATTTATACAGATGGGTAAATGTAAAACTGTTCCAAATGACACAGTTTATTGTCATTTTGCAGGCACCAATCCAACAGCTGGCAGATAAAATAAGTGGGTACTTTGTCCCTTTTATAATCAGTATTTCCATTGTGACATTGATTGGATGGACCACTGTGGGCTTTGTGAATTTTGATGTCATACTGAAATATTTCCCAGTAAGTTATAAAAAGTGAAATTCTTCTTCAATTAAATTTTAGTAGTTATCTACCTCTTTCTTGTTATCTTCAGATGGTTTGTTCTCCAATATTCTTGTCTCCAAATAAATCTGGATCTCATCCTACTCATCTTACGTGATGGGATCTGCTGTGAGTAATCAGGGGGAGTCAGATCACTGTGATGACCCATGATGATATCTAGCACCATGTGTCACTTATATGATAGTTAGTCTTATGTGGGTTGTACTTGGCTTTTCCTACATCACTATATTATGTATGTTTTTATAATGTATTCACAATTACATTTTTTTTTTTACTATATATTTTTTTAGGATTACAATAAAACAATTTCAAAGACAGAGATTATCATACGGGTTGGCTTTCAGACTGCCATCACTGTACTGTCTATTGCCTGCCCCTGTGCTTTAGGCCTAGCGACCCCCACTGCGGTGATGGTAGGCACAGGAGTGGCGGCACAAAATGGCATCCTTATAAAAGGCGGTGAACCCCTGGAGATGGCACATAAGGTTGGTATGTTAATCTAATTGAGATAGGCTGAGCTTGCAGACAAGTAAACCTGATTTGTGATCGACAACAAGGGCGAGTCTCTCATTCGGGCATTAATGGTTTCTGTGCAGCCATATTTTATACAAACAGGTCACCCCTCCTTATTTGACTGATTTAGTAATTACTTTTACATCCAATGAATATTCAAGGGCTGTTTGACACAGCAACACATTTGCTATTGACATAGCGTACACAATTTTCTGCCGTATGTATATGTGTTATAAATTGTCCAGTGGTTGTCTAAATATAATTTTAGACTTTCTTTTAGATATAGTTTACAACAAATGTGCCTACATTGTGCCAATGGTGGTGCAATTTACATCATGCCCATTTCTTAATTCGCTAATTCCGTGCAAGTCATATAAGTGTCATAAATGTTTATCTCCGTTCATACCTCCTGCACCATTTTTTCTGTTTCAGGTCCCCTCTTCTTGTCCCTAAACTTCCACTTAATACATCTATTTAAGCTAAGCCCTTGTCTTCATCATGTCTGATTCAAAGGCAAAGAAGGAGACTGACTTAAGCTGGCCACACACACACGGTTACACTACACAAAAATAGCAACTAGCTCACAGCCACCATTGAGGTCTGTTGTGCACGGTCACGGTGTATTAAAAAATGTAGAGCAGATTCCCTTACTTCCCAGATATGTGACATGCTCACTCAGCTGACCTATGGAGATGGAAGGGGTGAGGACTGGTCTCCCCTTCCATCTCCAACAGGCCAATATGGGCCACAAAGTCCCCCTGGCTTGTGGCCCATTTGTGTAATGGGTAGGTGTTCATGTATCCACACCTGTTGATAGGGCAGGACCAAAGGGCCATCTAATGTGTAGTGTAGGGTCTGTGAAAAGATGGCAGATGTTGGGGGAGGCAAGGATCAGGCAATAGGATTTCACATTCCTGATCCTTATGTTTCCAGTCCTTTTGCTGGCTTCTTTACCTCTTACCAGTCAGGGCTTAATATTAATAGAGAAAAAAACATGTTTTTTTTTTTAAAACTTTTTCAGATAAATACAGTGATGTTTGATAAGACTGGAACAATAACGCATGGGGTCCCCAAGGTCATGAGGTTCCTACTACTGGGTGATGGAGGCAGGATCCCCCTGAAAAGAATGCTTGCTGTGGTTGGCACTGCAGAAGCCAGCAGTGAGCATCCCCTGGGTATGGCAGTGGCAAAGTACTGCAAGGAGGTAACAGAAGAGTCTTATCATGTGATTTTCTTATCTGTTGATTTAAATGATAATTACATATAATATTAATAAACACTTTAAAATAATAATAAATGAAACATCAATCAAAAGTGCTTACTGTCCTCCGGCTTCTGTATGCTGCATTGCTGCGATCTCCTGGCCTTTGAGACCTCTGGCCTAAGGATGGCCAAAAAGAGTCCTGTGAGCCCCAGAATGTCAGGCCTAGCCATAGTTGCCCAAGACCGGGAGACTACTGCAACACTGGATAAATGAGTGGGAGCAGAAAATGTACACTTTTTTATTTTATCCTGGCCCCTTTGACAAACATAGTATTTGAGAATGGATTTTCTAAACCTCTTGTAGGTCTGCAATGAATCTAAACTGATAATTCTCCATTAATTAGCCACTTACTGTATAACCCAGGTGGAGGATCTTAGTTAGAGTCTTATGCATATGTTGATCTTTCTGTAGGAGCTCGGCACAGAATCACTAGGATATTGCACTGATTTCCAAGCAGTCCCAGGGTGTGGGATTAGCTGTAAAGTGAATAACGTGGAAAGTGTCCTGGTGCAGAGTGAAGAGGGCTTGAATGAGCAGAATGTTTACAAGAGTGGCCTCACCCATCCCCAACAAGACAACTCTCTAATCATTGACCCTCAACTACAAGGTAAAGTCCAATCTATTGGATCGTAATAACACCTAAGGGGAACAAGTTGGGGCGATGTAATGCATTAAGCAGCTCACAGGTCTTTATGGGTGTGATTTATTTGGACAAATAGACTAAGGCTGCATTTACACTGACGTATGCCTGCACGGCTACAGCCGGGTGGGTATATGTATGGCCCAAGGAGAGGAGAAGAGTTGACCCCTCCCTTCTCCATAGCAATGCATGGGTATTGGGCCAACACAGGGAAAGATAAAAAAAGTCCTATGTTTTTCCCATGTACAGAGCCGCACATGGGGGACATATGTACGGGCGCAAACTTGCGGTCTTGTGAATGCAGCCTAATAATTACCTGATACTTCTCTGCCTTGAGCTTAAAGAAGACCTTTCACTACTTTATCCAACCCCAACTCTTTACATTCTTAAGTAAGCTTTGTTTCACTAATGCTGTTACAGTTGAAATTATTTGTGTAGTCCCCCCACCATTACATACAGTATGCAAAGGCGTTGGTATTGATGGAGGTGATTGAACTTCATCACGTAACTAAACGTTCTCTTTTTTTGATAATTTGAATGTGATAAGTGCTTTACTACCGTAATATACCATCAAAATCAAGCATGATAAATAGAGATGAGCGAACATACTCGTCCGAGCTTGATGCTCGATCGAGCATTAGCGTACTCGTAACTGCTCGTTGCTCGGACGAGTATTTCGCCCGCTCGAGAAAATGGCAGCTCCCGCCGTTTTGCTTTTTGGCGGCCAGAAACAGAGCCAATCACAAGCCAGGAGACTCTGCACTCCACCCAGCATGACGTGGTACCCTTACACGTCGATAGCAGTGGTTGGCTGGCCAGATCAGGTGACCCTGGGATAGACTAGCCGCTGCCCGCGCTGCTCGGATCATTCTCTGTCTGGATGCCGCTAGGGAGAGAGCTGCTGCTGGTCAGGGAAAGCGTTAGGGTGTTCTATTAGCTTACTGTTAGGCAGGAGTGATTCTACAAGAACCTAACAGCCCTTCTTAGGGCTACAATAACGTTATAATTTTTTTTTTTATTTGCTTGTGGCTGGGCTTGCTGGCACTAGTAGTGCAGCTAGTACCATATTGTGAGGAATTAGCAGGGGGACTTGCTACCATTGTGTTTAGCTCTTAGTGACACACATATCCACCTCAAACACCAAAGTGGGAAAATTTATTAGGGGTTTGATTTCAATTAGGCACAGTCTGCCAGTTTCTTTTTATTTTACGTTTATTTTTTTAATAACTCAGTGTCATCTCATCTGGCATAGTAGTGTGCTTTAATACTTGGCTAGAAAATAGCCATAGGAGAATCCAAACGGCTTACTTACGCCTACAGTAGCGTTATATATATTTGATTTCTGGTTGATCTGCTGGTGGCTGTAGTTGCTGCAGTGAATCTACTAGCAAATTGTGAGCAATTTGGAGTGAGACTTGCGACCACTGTGTTTTGCGCTTAGTGACGCACATATCCATCGCAAAGACCGAAGTGGGAAAATTTATTAGGGCCCGGGGTTGGATTTCAATTAGGCACAGTCTGCCATTTCCTTTTTTATTTTACGTTTATTTTTTTAATAACTCAGCGTCATCTCATCTGGCATAGCAGTGTGCTTTCATACTTGGCTAGAAAATAGCCATAGCAATAGGATAGCATCGTTTGGTTTTAAAAACTAAAAAACACACAAAAAAAAAAAAAACACAAAAAAAAGTTAAAAAAAAAATTAAAGTTATAACTCTCATTTTCAAAATGTTTAACCCGAGGGCTAGGGGTAGAGGACGAGGGCGGGGACGTGGGCGTCCAACTACTGCAGGGGTCAGAGGCCGTGGTCCTGGGCGGGGTGAGACACCACCTGCTTATGAGGGAGCAGGGGAACGCCGCAGATCTACACTCCCTAGGTTCATGTCTGAAGTTACTGGGACTCGTGGTAGAGCACTGTTGAGGCCAGAACAGTGCGAACAGGTGATGTCGTGGATTGCCGACAATGCTTCGAGCAATTTGTCCACCAGTCAGTCTTCCACGCAGTCCACCCATGTCACCGAAATCGGCACTCCTCCAGCTCCTGCACCTCAGCCTCCTCCCCCCCCAGTCTGCCCCCTCCCAGCAAAATTTGCCATTTGAACCGGCATACTCTGAGGAACTGTTTTCTGGACCCTTCCCACAGTCACAAACCACTTGTCCGGTTGCTGATGAGCAATTTTCCGATGCCCAGGTTTTCCACCAGTCGCAGTCTGTGGGTGATGATGACCTTGTTGACGTACTGGAAGAAGTGTGTAAAGAGGTGTCCGACGATGAGGAGACACGGTTGTCAGACAGTGGGGAAGTTGTTGTCAGGGCAGGAAGTCCGAGGGGGGAGCAGACTGAGGGATCGGAGGATGATGAGGTGACAGACCCAAGCTGGGTTGAGAGGCCGGGTGAACACAGTGCTTCTGAGACGGAGGAGAGTCCTCGACCAGAACAGGTTGGAAGAGGCAGTGGTGGGGCCAGACGGAGAGGCAGGGCCAGAGCTGGTGCATCAGCGCCAAATGTGTCAACTAGTGAAGCTCCCGTGGCGAGGGCTCCTGCGGCGAGGGCTAGATTTTCAGAAGTCTGGAGGTTCTTTAAGGAAACACCGGATGACCGATGGACTGTGGTGTGCCACATTTGCCAAACCAGGATCAGCAGGGGTTCCACCACTAATAGCTTAACTACCACCAGTATGCGCAGGCATATGAATGCTAAACACCCCACTCAGTGGCAACAAGCGCGTTCACCTCCGGCCGTGCACACCACTGCTCCTTCCCCTGTGTCAGCTGATAGTCAGCCCCCTGCCCAGGACCCTGCCACAAAAACCCCATCGTCGCCTCCACGATCCTCCACAGCATCCACCAGCGTTCAGCTCTCCATACCCCAGACGCTGGAGCGGAAACGCAAATATAGTGCAACCCACCCGCACGCCCAAGCCCTTAATGTGCACATCTCCAGATTGCTAAGCCTGGAGATGCTGCCCTATAGGCTAGTAGAGACCGAGGCCTTTCGCAGCCTCATGGCGGCGGCCGCCCGTCGGTATTCGGTCCCCAGCCGCCACTACTTTTCCCGATGTGCCGTCCCAGCCCTGCACCAGCACGTGTCAGACAACATAATCCGTGCCCTGACCAACGCCGTTTCTGACAAGGTCCACCTGACCACGGACACGTGGACGAGTGCTGCCGGGCAGGGCCACTATATATCGCTGACGGCACATTGGGTTAACTTGGTGGAGGCTGGGACCGAGTCTGACCCTGCGGCTGGTCATATACTGCCGACGCCGAGGATTGCGGGGCCTACCTCGGTCCAGGTGTTTCAGGCCTACTATGCCTCCTCCTCCTCCCACCCCTCCTCCACCTCCTCCTCCGAACGACCATCCGTGGGTATGGCGCCATCAGTCGGTAGCTCTAGGCACAGCAGCAGTGCCGTCGCTAAGCGACAGCAGGCGGTGCTCAAACTGCTGAGCCTAGGCGATAAAAGACACACCGCCCAAGAACTATTACAGGGCATCACGGCGCAGACTGATCTGTGGCTGGCACCGCTGAACCTGAAGCCAGGCATGGTTGTGTGTGACAACGGCCGTAACCTGGTGGCGGCTCTGCAACTCGGCAGACTGACACATGTGCCATGCCTGGCCCATGTGTTAAATCTGATAGTTCAGCGTTTCCTCAAGACATACCCCAATCTGTCTGATTTGCTCACGAAGGTGCGCCGCATCTGTGCGCATTTCAGGAAGTCCAGCACAGATGCTGCCACTCTCAGGGCAGCGCAGCGCCGCCTCCAACTGCCCGCTCACCGACTGTTGTGCGACGTGCCCACGAGGTGGAATTCAACACTGACCATGTTATCCAGAGTTTACCAGCAGCACCGAGCGATTGTAGACTGCCAGATGTCAACTTCCACCAGAACTGGTAGTCAGGTCAGTCAGCTTCCTCAAGTCTACAATGAGGAGTGGACGTGGATGTCTGATATCTGTCAGGTGCTGAGTAACTTTGAGGAGTCAACACAGATGGTCAGTGGCGATGCCGCCATCATCAGCCTCACCATCCCGCTGCTTGGCCTGTTGAAAAACTCTCTGGTCAGCATGAAGTCGGAAGCTTTGCGCTCCTCACAAGAGACGGGGGAAGAAGATTCCCTTGTTGATAGCCAAAGCACCCTTAGGTCTGTTTCTCAGCGCATATCGGAGGAGGTGGAGGTGGAGGAGGATGAGGAGGAAGAGGAGGAGAATGTTGGCGAGACACAAGAGGGGACCATTGTTGAGTCCTTCACTGTTGAGCGTGTATGGGCAGAAGAAGAGGAGTTGGAGGAGGAGGAAATGGACAGTCAGGCCAGTGAGGGGAGTGAATTCTTACGCGTTGGTACTCTGGCGCATATGGCAGATTTCATGCTAGGCTGCCTATCCCGTGACCCTCGCGTTCAAAGAATTTATTCCAGCACCGATTACTGGGTGTTCACTATCCACAGCGCTAGCGGCAGAGTGCGTAGTTCTGCGGGACAAGTAGCGAGGGAGAGTAGGCGAGCAGGCAGCTTGTCCAGCACTGGCAAGGGTACGCTTTACAAGGCTTTTGCCAGCTTTATGTCACCCCAGCAAGACACTGTCACCTGTCCCCAGTCTCGGCAGAGTAGGGCTGATCTTTACAGAAAGATGGTGAGGGAGTACGTAGCTGACCATACCATCGTCCTAAATGATCACACAGCTCCCTACAACAACTGGGTTTCAAAGCTGGACATGTGGCACGAACTGGCGCTGTACGCCTTGGAGGTTCTTGCCTGCCCTGCCGCTAGCGTCTTGTCCGAGCGGGTTTTCAGTGCAGCTGGTGGCATCATCACCGATAAGCGTACACGCCTGTCGACTGACAGCGCTGACAGGCTGACGCTTATCAAGATGAATAAAGCCTGGATTTCTCCTAATTTCCAATCTCCACCAGGTGAAGGAAGCTCAACCTGAATAATTTATCCACTCCTCCTCCTCCTCATTTTCCTCCTTCTCCTCCTCTTTGTACAGTAAAGCAGAGGAAACTGGCTATTTTTTGACAGGGCCCACTGGCTCTAGCTATAGTACTTTATGCATTTAATTTTTATGGAGGGCCTCCGACCCGGTCCTCTGTTTTAAACAATTTTTGGGAGTGCCACATACAGGCACTCAATCTATTCAATTTTTCTGGAGGGCCACCTACCTGCTCCTCTGGTTTGAAAACTTTTTTGGACTGCCACATACAGGCACTCAATCTATTCCATTTTTCTGGAGGGCCACCTACCTGCTCCTCTGGTTTGAAAACTTTTTTGGACTGCCACATACAGGCACTCAATCTATTCCATTTTTCTGGAGGGCCACCTACCTGCTCCTCTGGTTTGAAAACTTTTTTGGACTGCCACATACAGGCACTATCCAAATTGAATTGTCTCCATAGCAGCCTCCACACGTTGTCTCCATTGCTACCTCCAAAAGTCGTCCATATAGCTGCCTCCATACATCGTCCCTTTATCAAACGAGGTGTGTCAGGCCGAAATTTGGGTTGTTTTCATGGATTCCACATCAAAGTTGTTAACTTTGTCGCCACCCTGCTGTGTTATCCACAAAATACACTGGCAAACTTTTACCATTTACGGATATTATTTCAGCGCTTCTTGCGCATCTGTTTACATTCCCCTCACCCGCCATATCCTAAACTTATAAGAACGCTACTACACTTGATCTTATACAAAAGGTTCTTAGAAGTGCTGTTTGGGGAGTAGCCTAGAGACAGGGGCTTGGATTGGCGAAAGCTCGCCTGGCAGCGGAGCGCCAGCTCCATGCCAAGAACCAACTAACATAGTTTTAACTGCAGCACCTTTAATCTACTACTAGTTCACTGCCTCCATACATGGCCGCCTTATCAAACGTGCTGTGTCAGGCAGAATTTTGGGTTGTTTTCATGGCTTCCACAACAAACTTGTTAACTTTGTCGCCACCCTGCTGTGTAATCCTCAAAATATACTGGCAAACTTTTACCATTTACGGATATTATTTCAGCGCTTCTTGCGCATCTGTTTACATTCCCCTCACCCGCCATATTCCAAACTTATAAGAACGCTACTACACTTAACTTGGTGCAGGCTGGGACCGAGTCTGACCCTGGGGCTGGTCATATACTGCCGACGCAGAGGATTGCGGGGCCTACCTCGGTCCAGGTGTTTCAGGCCTACTATGCCTCCTCCTCCTCCCACCCCTCCTCCACCTCCTCCTCCTCCGAATTACCATCCGTGGGCATGGCGCCATCAGTCGGTAGCTCTAGGCACAGCAGCAGTGCCGTCGCTAAGCGACAGCAGGCGGTGCTCAAACTGCTGAGCCTAGGTGATAAAAGGCACACCGCCCAAGTGCTATTACAGGGCATTCCACATCAAACTTGTTAACTTTGTCGCCACCGTGCTGTGTAAGCCACAAAATATACTGGAAAACTTTTTTCATTTACGGATATTATTTCAGCGCTTCTTGCGCAGATGTTTACATTCCCCTCACCCGCCATATCCCAAACTTATAAGAACGCTACTACACTTGATCTTATACAAAAGGTTCTTAGAAGTGCTGTTTGGGGAGTAGCCTAGAGACAGGGGCTTGGATTGGCGAAATCTCGCCTGGCAGCGGAGCGCCAGCTCCATGCCAAGATCCAACTAACATAGTTTTAACTGCAGCACCTTTAATCTACTACTAGTTCACTGCCTCCATACATGGTCCCCTTATCAAACGAGCTGTGTCAGGCAGAATTTTGGATTGTTTTCATGGCTTCCATGTTAACTTTGTCGCCACCCTGCTGTGTAATCCACAAAATATACTGGCAAACTTTTATCATGTACCAATATTATTTGAGCGCTTCTTGCTCACCTCCTTTGGTTCCTCTCTGCCACCCATTGGTTTGAAGCCTGAGTCCATTTAGGGTATGTCGCCATGCCACTCTCTAGCCTGCTGCTGCTGCCGCTGCCTCTGCATGCCGTCCCCTATAGTGTCAGGGTCAATTATTGGATGTTTTAGATGCTATCTAGCTTCATTCTGTCACTCTGTCATGGCCATGCTGTTGCCCATAATTTTGGCATAATGGTGCGATTAAGCAGCCTCAGAGGCATCCATGCATGCTGCCCCTGCTGTTTCCTGTCCATTTCCGTGGTGTTTCCATCCTTTTCTGAGGTTCCCAGGTGTTTGGCCAAGCTTCCCTGTGCAGAGCCTTGGTCCCCTTGAAAAATGCTCGAGTCTCCCATTGACTTCAATGGGGCTCTTTACTCGAAACGAGCACTCGAGCATCGGGAAAAGTTCGTCTCGAATAACGAGTACCCGAGCATTTTAGTGCTCGCTCATCTCTAATGATAAACCATGATAAATCTTTTGCCACCTTTCAGGCTTCAAACAGAAAGATATAAAATAGTGATCTAATACTCCTCCCATGTCAATACGATCCCTAGCACACTGCCCCTTGGGATGTTTAAAATTTGTGATATCCTTTTGTATCCAAATTTGGCTTTAAACTTCTCCACAACAGTATCACAGAGACTTTTTTACACACAGGTGGGTTATATTTATCCTCAGTCATTTAGGACAACATTTGATCATTCAGAGAACTTCAAAAATTTTAAAATATCCAATAAATTTTGTTACACTTCATAATTGTGTCTCACTTGTTGGTTTTTGTACCAAAAAAAAAATTACAATTTTATATCTTTATGTTTGAAGCCTGAAATGTGGCAAAAGGTAGAAAAGTTCAAGAGGGCTGAATACTTTCGCTAGGCACTGTATATGTTATCCTTGGTTTCCTTCCTTCTAAAATCAACTTTTATAAATATTCTAATGAGCTTAAAGGGTTCTAAGGGGTGTTTTCAGAGCTCCTTAGTGCTGAAGCTTCACAGGCTGTTACAATGAGCAGAGCAGGTCTCCCATTCCTCTGCAATTCATGCTGCTGCTAGATTACACAGGCAGAGGAAGGAGGAAGAGAGTAGGGGGAGGGGTGAGACATGTTCTGCTCATTGTAACAGCCAGTGAATCTGCAGCACAGTCACGATGCCCTGATCTATGTGTAAGTTCTACTGGTTTATCATTCTTGATTTTGGTGGTAGATTTTCTTTAAAGGAAACCTACCACTTGTAGTGGCAGGTTTCTGATGGAAATACAGGGGGTGAGCTGGTGCCGGAGCTTATTTTTGTTAGTGTTTTAAACCGCGGTATCGCGGTTTAAAACACTTTTTAAACTTTATAGCCGGCGCAGGGAGGTACGTGCTCGGCGCTTACCATGCGCGCGGCTCTCCTTCACTTCATATGTAGCCCCGCGCACGGTAACCTCCCTGCGCCGGCTATAAAGTTTAAAAAGTGTTTTAAACCGCGATACCGTGGTTTAAAACACTAACAAAAATAAGCTCCGGCACCAGCTCACCCTGAGCTGGTGCCCGGTATTTCCATCAGAAACCTGCCACTACAAGTGGTAGGTTTCCTTTAAAAGAAATCTACCACATGGATTTAGTGGTTTTAACCCAAGCATACTTACATGCTGGCATGTGCTCCCGAAATAGGATCTGTTCCTTATTTATCTATTAATGGCTTATTTTTTGTCAAAAGGGTATTTTACTGATATGCAAATGAGCCTCAGGGGCTCCTGTATACTTCACGTAAGGCTGTTTTGGCTTTGTCTGCTGTCACTGACTCTCTGGAAGGGTAGGGCAGATGTGAGTATAAGTGCCAAAGGAAGGCCTGAATAATTAGCAGCCGACAGAGCCAGGGGCATTCTGTGATGTACACAGGCGCCCCTGAGGCTCATTTGCATATTTTTTAAAGTTTTTTTTTCCACAAAAATTAGCCAGTAACAGCAAAATGAAAGAATGTATCCTGTTTCTGGGGGCACATCCCAGTGTGTAAGTATCCTTGGGTTAAAACCACTAAATCCATGTGCTTAAATGTGCTTAAAGGAAACCTACCACTTGAAGTGGCAGGTTTCAGATGGAAATACCGAGCACCAGCTCAGGGTGAGCTGGTGCCGGAGCTTATTTTTGTTAGTGTTTTAAACCGCGGTATCGCGGTTTAAAACACTTTTTAAACTTTATAGCCGGCGCAGGGAGGTACGCGCTCAGCGCTTACCATGTGCGCGGCTCTCCTTCACTTCCTATGTAGCCGCGCGCATGGTAAGTGCCGAGCGCGTACCTCCCTGCGCCGCCTATAAAGTTTAAAAAGTGTTTTAAACCGCGATACCGCGGTTTAAAACACTAACAAAAATAAGCTCCGGCACCAGCTCACCCTGAGCTGGTGCTCGGTATTTCCATCTGAAACCTGCCACTTCAAGTGGTAGGTTTCCTTTAATTTCTGAGGATTGCCAGGTATCTACATACGGTGGCTTTTCTGCATGCCTCTTGTCTCCCTGTTCCTGCTGTACTTGGCTTATTCAATAAGAGCTGCCCTTAAGATTGCACAAATTGCTAACAGCTCTCTTTCCTGTGCCACTAGTAGAATAGGTGGGTTGTGGGGCATTATTTTTATTTCATTGCCTTTTCAAGTCTGAATATGTGTGCATGAAAAATTAGCAAAACATTTAATATTATTCACTAACATACATATTCCTGCAGGTGCCTCAGCGCCGCAACCTCATTCTGTGTTGATCGGGAACCGGGAATGGATGAGACGCAATGCCTTGCACATTTCCAGTGATGTTGATGAAGCGATGACTAGTCATGAAATGAAAGGACAGACTGCCGTGCTAGTAGCTATCGATGGTAATATTATGCTCTTTAACCCCTTTCCCATATCTTTAATTTTGACATTCTAGCCATCTTTTCTACCGAACCCAGGGTCAACAGCTGCAAAGAGTTTCTATGTTCTCTCCGTGTTTGCGTGGGTTTCCTCCGGTTTCCTCCCAGATTGTGAGCCCCATGGGGACAGGGACCAATTTGGATAATAATAAAGAATTATTATTTCAAATGTAGCTGAACTGTAGTATCTTGGAATGGCCACCATGTAGTGAATGGAACAATGGGGCACATTTACTTACCCGTCCCCGCTGTGTGTTGTCCGACGATCATGGAATCCAGCGCGATTCACTTCGAGCGTGCGCCGGATGTCCTCCATGTGTCGCTCCCCACTCAGGTCCGCCGGAGTTCACCTTCTTCTTCCCGGTGCATGTAAGTGTATGTCTTTGGATTGTGACACAAATTCAAATGTTAAGTCCCGCGCTCAGTCCAAATCCATCGGATCGTCCGAAGGCTCGCCCCCCGATTTGTGACGCATGAAAGCCGGCGTGTTTGCGCCAAAATCCGATCGCAAGCGCCACAATCTGCTTTTAAATGCGGCGCAAAACAGTAATCATCGGAATATCTGTTGTTTGTGCGGTCCACGGACCCTTAGTAAATGACCCCCAATGTGTTAATCTCTCAGTCTTGTAGATCCCACACTGGTGGCTGCCAAGTTGATCAGTGGAATTGCCGGAGTGAGACCCAAACCCATCTGATATTGATGACCTATGCTAAGGAGTAATCATTGATATAATAAACTAGACAATGCCTTAAAATCATTATTGTTTTTACTAGGCTAATTTCTGATATCCACCAGTTATCAAAACTGGAGCTAAATGTCATCTTAATAACAGTATTAAAGTATTTTTTTGGGGTACACATTTTTCTGTGATTACTCTTCGATTTTCTTCTCCCTGTTCTATCAGACTTTGGTGCAGGAAGGGCCAGAATTTATGACTTTCTTTTAAGGGGCTTGAACCTATCGGGACCAGCTTATCGTAATTGGCACAAAGACACTTTTACTACTAAATTCTGTCATATTTTTCTGGCCTAAACTTAGCCAAATAATAGAAGTTGCAATGTTTTTTTAACTGTAATGTTTAGGTTTTTTTTTAATACCGTAAATTTCAGTACAAAGGGGAAAAGAACAAGGCAGTATACAAAAGATGCAATTTTATACAAAAGATGCAATAAAAAAATTGAAAAAAAGGCAAACTCTGCAACTATAAAGGCAAGGTAACAATATACAAACAGTTACTAGCCGCCAAAGTAGTGATGGCACAGACAAATTACTAGTACTCTTAGGCAATACAGAATCCAAACACTATAAATATAGTATACACTAGTACAAAAAGGAATGGTTAAAAATGAACACCTATATTTTTTCAATCATGGAAATAAAAACAGGAATAAAATACAGGGAGAAGCCCAAAAACAGGACACAGTCAGGTGGGGACCCCACTATGGTAGTATCCACTTGAAAATATACAGCAATAGTAAGTAACAAATGATGACGAGGATCAAATGTACAGTGTATAGATCCTCAATTAATTTCAATGCACCAAAGTAACCACCCAGAAGAGGCTCCCGAGTCCAGGTTGCAACTCCTTCGTCAGTGGGGGGAGCACACTGGATTCGGGACCCCCCACCCCCCCATTCCTGATTAACGCTTTCTGAGTATTGCTGGTGTATTTCAATACTTGGTGTGATTTAGCCAGTGTCTGATTTTTGTGATTATCACCAGTAATCTCTCATAGATGGTTACTTTGAAGCATTGAGAGTCATTTAGGATTTATACACTGTACCTTTGATCCTCTTACTCATACCATTACTTAGCTGGATATTTTCAGGTGCATACTATCCTATTTGTGTCCCCACATGGCTGTGCATTTATGGGCTGCGCACTGTATTTTTTTCTGTTTTTTATTAATATGATTGAAGTAAGAAAGTTATACCTTTTCAACCATTCTTTGTTATTCTAGTGAAGTGATCATGAACCTTTTAGAGACTAAAAAAAGTGCCCAAACTACAACTAAAACACTTATTTATCTTAAAGTAGCAATTTAAGCAGTAAATTATTCCTCCCTGCTCTGCCTCAGATTTCAGTCATATTGGTGCCCTGCGGCCACAAATTTTAAAATCCCCTCCCCAACCCTGCGTCCCTGATCTTCTAAAGGTATACAAAAGGAGAAGAAAGACGTGTGAAGAGCCAGCTAGATGTAAACAACTGATCTTTATTATTTATCTAAAATATATAAATCACAAACAACCCAAACTCTCGACAAAAACACTTAAAAGTACATAAAATGTTATACAAGCAAACAACGGTAGGGATAAGGTGGTCCCACCAACTAGCTCCCACAACACCTAAGACTGCCCTAGGTAAGAATTTACATCACAATCATGGTAACAAATATTACAGGGGATATAAAAACGATAAAACAGTAACAAGAAATAAAGAAAAGTCACCCCAGTAACTCAGTCACCCCAGTCAGTGTTTTGGAGCAGGGCACAACCCACACATTCCAACTTCTAATAAGAAGTCTTCTACGATCGCCATCTCCCAGATCGGACCTCTTTAAAGGAAACCTGGCAGGTGTAAGATGGAAATACCAAGCACCAGCTCAGAGTGAGCTGGTGCCGGAGCTTATTTCTGTTAGTGTCCTAAACCGCTGTATCGCGGTTTAAAACACTTTTTAAACTTTATAGCTGAAGCTGCTTCGGCGCACCATCCGCGCGACCATGAGCGTGCCTACATAGGAAATGCCGGGGAGCTGCGCGCATGGTCGCGCCCTTGGTGCGCCGAAGCAGCTTCGGCTATAAAGTTTAAAAAGTGTTTTAAACCGCGATACAGCGGTTTAGGACACTAACAGAAATAAGCTCCGGCACCAGCTCACTCTGAGCTGGTGCTTGGTATTTCCATCTTACACCTGCCAGGTTTCCTTTAAAGAGGTCCGATCTGGGAGATGGCGATCGTAGAAGACTTCTTATTAGAAGTTGGACACTAACAAAATTAAGCTCCGGCACCAGCTCACCCTGAGCTGGCGCTTAGTATTTCCATCTTTCCTCTTAAGACCAGGTCTGATCTGCCAGTATTTTCTGCTATGGTCTGCACCAGTATCTGTGGATTCATACCCTGCTCCCTGCCTTGACATGCCCCAAAGTTGCGTGCAGGGTAGAAAATAGAGCAGTGGGGAGAGAAGATCATCAAACTTCCCCTTATGAGCAGATGTCCTAAGACAATCTTGATAAATCTAACCATTTTTTTATTCTAAAGGATTGCTGTGCGGAATGATCGCAATTGCGGATACCGTGAAGCAGGAGGCTGCTCTAGCTGTACACACATTAAAAGCTATGGGAGTAGATGTGGTACTGATCACAGGAGACAACCGAAAGACTGCCAAAGCTATCGCCACTCAGGTATTATTTCCTTCTATACATACATCTATATATAGATAGATACAGATCAGTCCCCAGGTTACGTACAAGATCGGTTCTATAGGTTTGTACTTAAGTTGAATTTGAGTTTGTCCGCAGTTACAATTCTAACCTATACCTTTTACATACAAATTATATTTTGGACCCTGTGACAATTATTTTTTTCAAAATGTTAGGTTGTCAGGGGTACAAGGATTAACAATAAAGCTTCATCATTCTGTAAGTCGTGTCCTTAAATCGGGGACTGCCTGTATACCCCAGATGGCCTTACAGGCGACCCCTAGTTACAGATGGACTCCTCTGCCCACTGTGACCTCTGGTGAAGCTCTCTGGATGCTTTACTTTAGTTCCGGAGTTACTTTACTTTAGTTTCCCTGGAGTTACAATCATAAAATATATCATTTTTTTTATTATATTATAATTTATTTATATTGTATTCCATCTATCTTGTATTCTATCTATTATATTATTTCAAGGCTACATAATTCCCAATTTGTTGGAATTATTTCCATTTTTAATTTATGTCTATGAACAATATTTGATTGCTGTTTCCTTGCAGGTTGGAATTAAGAAGGTGTTTGCAGAGGTTCTTCCTTCTCACAAAGTGGCTAAAGTCCAGGCTTTGCAAAGCCAAGGGAAGAGAGTGGCCATGGTGGGCGACGGCGTGAATGATTCCCCTGCATTAGCCAGAGCTGATGTAGGGATCGCCATTGGAACCGGGACTGATGTCGCCATTGAAGCTGCAGATATTGTTCTTATCAGAGTATGTTCTTCCGTCCCTATATCTGTATAGAACCATTCACACAAGAAGCAATAAAGAAACAGGCTGTACAGGATAACTATTAGTCACTTTGGGTAGAACTACCCCATATATGTAAAATCCTGTTTATCTCTCACTGAGTTATCCATAAACAGGAAGGGATTAGGATGAGTGTGCAAAATAAAGTTTTAACCCCATGCCAGCATGGAGACAGAATAGCATAAACATGTGCATCTGTAATGGAATCATCTCTAAGTTTTGCACACCAATGTTTTGTTCCATTTGCATAAAAAATACATATCATAACAAGTTCCCTTCTGATTTATATTGCAGAATGACTTGCTTGATGTCGTTGCTAGTATCCACCTCTCAAAGAGGACAGTGAGGAGAATAAGAGTTAACTTCATGTTTGCACTCATCTACAATCTTCTAGGCATCCCTATTGCAGCAGGTACCTTATTATATATTTCTATTTTTATAGAAATAAAAGTACTGTATGTTGCTATTATGGGTATGTACATTCACTGTATAAATTAGTGGTCTGTACTTCATAGATAACATATATTCATAGGATCCTGTTTGTTTTATCATCTCCAGGTGTATTCCTGCCAGTAGGATTGGTATTACAACCATGGATGGGCTCCGCAGCTATGGCAGCTTCCTCTGTCTCTGTGGTTTTGTCATCTCTCCAATTGAAGTGGTAGGTTCAGATTTGATCAAATGTTACTTTGAGTCTAGTTATATATCTCTTAATTCAGATAAGAAGGTGGTTGTTTCCTGGGACGATCAATTGCTTTTGAAGTGATCTCCGTGCTCTAGAAATACACACTAGTGATGTCACATGGCCTGTATGCAGCTTATAACCATTCAAGTGACTGGGTCTATTTGCAGCACTGAACAGCAAAGAGGCCTTAGCATGTGCAGACAGCATGGTATAGAGCAGAATGAGCCGAGCCTATTGTACATTTGCAACATCCCCCACCAGGGCCTAGCCCTTTCTTGAGGCCTGGAGACAGCCGGGGCCCAGAATACCGTAGTGGCTGGCGGTTGCGTCCTAGGCGTGCTTTGGTCACGGTGCTTGGTATGGGGACCTGAGGGCTGACCGGCAGGTATCCAGCGGGTGGTGTGTGTAAGAAATATGGAGGGAGAGGCTGAGGTACTGGTTCTCCCTTGGGCAACCCCTTAGTGTTTGTAGTATATGTCCCTGGGTAATGGATGGGGAAGCCCGTGGAGGTGACAGCCGTATCCAGGGAACAGACGGAGGCAACGTTGTGCAAAATAACTCACAGTTCTTTATTGGAACGATTGCAGGCAATGGGCCAAACGGTCTTGTTACAGATGCCGGATTACAGGATGATTCCGGATTACTGGAGTGGTCATGGAGAGTGATCCTCGGGAGTAGATTCGCCAGCCTGGTAGTAGATGCAGGCTGGGATGTAGCTGTGTCCAGATGTGGATGCTACAGCTTGTCCTGGGATTAGCTGTGTGTCTGTGCTAGAGGTGCACATACACTCTCTCTGGTCACTCAGTGTGTCTTGTGGAAGATGTGCTCTCTAGGAGAGCTGGGTTCCAATAGGTGCTCATCTGTCAGGAGCTGGGGCCTCAGAGCTGAGAGCTATGACAGACGCTCCGCTCTGTAGAAGGGCCTGGGGCCTAAGAGGTCTTGCCCCTTCCTGTCCAGGGGTTTTGTTAAACCCTGTTCAGGTGGTGGCTCACTCTCCAATCACACTCCAGTTCACATGAAGGAATACAATTGGACAATAACTTTAGAAAGCTTAACCCTTGCCGTATCTACAGCTGCTCATTACCTTAATTGACTGCATAACCCTAAAGGTGAGTTGATCAGACTCCAATAGAGGGGTCATACAGATAAAGGGCCTTATTCGCAAGCACTCCCTTGCCTGTACGTCGGCAGGGGTGTTGCACATACTCTCCAATGTGCAGGCAGCATGTTATGGACCGGGAGAAAGTAAAGAGATTGTAAAACATGCCCTATCTTCAGACAGCATGGCATAGAGCAGGAGACCTGCCAAACTGCCAGCAGAGACCGGGCTTTCCTCCACTCTGGTGACCCCCCGAAGCCCCCGACCCCTGGGAGCCATGACCCCCCCTTCCCGAAAGGAATGCCCAAACTTAGTAGGCCCAATAACCTTCAACCAAAGGCCTATATCCTTCTGGTCCCACCTAATACTCGGTCTAACCGACTTGCGCTGCCTAAACTCCTCGTCGTAACGTAACCAAGCCTGCCCCCCATAGGCCCGGTGGGCTTCCGCAATGGATTCCTGATATACAAAAAGCGCCGAGCAGTTTTCGGGCGTTTTTTCCTCGATAACACACGCCAAAATTGAGAACGCCTGCGACCAGTTGGAATATGTTTGTGGAATAAGCCTCCACCTTCGCTTTTCCTCCTCTTCCTTCTTACTTTCATCTTTTTTCCCCTTGTCCACATTAAATATTGATAGAGGCAAAAGAGAAAATATTTCGATAAATTCATCTTTCCAAATCTTCTCCTTTACCTCTTTTTTCAAATGAGCTCCCAGCTGACCCTCAAAACATACATATACCTCCCCTTTTGCCCTATCATCAATCCTCACAATGTCCCCCTGCTCCTTCTCTGTCTGTACGGACACCGTAACCCCCACCCCCCGGCCCGCCGGGGCCACGGTCCCTGTACCCGCACTCTCCCCTCCAGGGGGCACCCACGCCGTTACCGGCGAAGGCGTCAGACCCCGTTCACATCTGACTAGCAAATCTTTAACTGTACCCAGCAGCTCCCTAACCCCGTCACTACCTGGTGTGCCACTTAGCATACTATCCCCCCCCCGGCGCACCCATTATTTGACTATCTGCTGGGGGCTGAGACATTAAAATAGGCGGAAAAGGACATGACATGCTATATAACTCACCTAGCTGCGTAGGGGCTGTGACCCCACCAGCCGCTCTAATCGGAGTCCCGCTGATCAGCAGACCACTGTGTCCTGACGGGCTGCCGACTCCTCTTCCATCCACACGAAGCGGCGACTGGACTCCTGGATGTCCGTGCTGCAGGGGGGTTCCCCTGATTCCCGCCACTGGAGTCCCGGGACGACTAGGCCCTTGTAGTGCCGGATGAAGAACTGGAGGCTGGAGGACCGGAGGCTGCAACATCACTGAGGGGTGACCAGGCATACCCTGAAACCCCTGGTGCTGTAAAACACTGGGATGCACGCAGGCCGGACTCCCAGAGGGCCCGCCAAATAATGCCCCCCCATACTGCCAGGCGCCCCCCCGGTTTGGGAAGGTATCACTATCGTTGATACAGGGCCAGCCGACTGCTGCCCGCTGAAGACGTCCCCCACCATAGCTGCAACAGGGCCAACCGACTGCTGCCCGCTGAAAACGCCCCCCCCCATAGCTGAAACAGGGCCAGCCGACTGCTGCCCGCTGACATCCCCCCCCCGTAGCGCTCACCGTTGTCGGGCAGACCAACCGCCGTAGTCCTCTTTCTGGTAGGCCCCACGACCGGAGCATCGCCGTGAGGGCCCACCGCCACGCCTCCTCCGGATCCTGTAGTCAGGCGGGAAGCGGCCGCGACCGGAAGTGAAGGCCGCGACCGAGTTCCCACCGCCGGACCCGACCGCCTGCTCGGATTCCTCCCAGATCGCGGCCGCCCTCCGGATCTAGAATTAGCGGGGCCGCGAACTGGAGGGTCCCCGGAGGGACTCCTTTGGCACCGCCGGGTCCGCGGTCGAGCCTCCGGGCTCAACCTATTGGGCACCCGCGATGTCCGCGCGGGCCGCGCCTGTCCTGTACCGCCTGCTGGCTCCGCCAGCAAGGATGACACCGCCTGCTGCAGCCAAGCCTCCCCTCTGTCCCCGGCTGCTCGTGACAGCTGATCAAGTAGGCCCTGGACACTGGACATCTTCCTGGGACGGGAACGGTGAGTCACTTCTGCTTTGTGTCTCACCGGACTGCCTTGCTTTCCCGCTCTCTGCCCCTTATAACACCCCCTCCTCCCCCCAGACTACCCAATTCCTCCCCCAAATTCAAAAGGGGCCAATCCCCTCGCTCTGCCCCCCGTCATGTTGGCCTCCACCCCACCCACTCCGTTAGGGGGGGTTCCAGCCCTTTCTGGAGGAGCTGTGGAGATTGTACATAGTGTCCAATATACAGGCGGTATATTATAGAACAGCAGGAACTGAGCTGAATGCACATAGTTTCCAATATACAGAAAGCATGATATAGAGCAGGAGGAGCTGAGCCAATTGTACTTGTTGCCCAATCAGCATGATTTAATGCATTTGATGCTTTATGGGATACGATGTATGAGATGACCATCAAGCAGGACCCCAAAGTCCTTAAATCTTTAAATATTAAATTACAGGTTATACAGAATCTTCCATAAAACATTCATGGATCGGCTTCTCCGGCTCTATAACATTTGGCTGACATATCAGATACTTTTCACATGACAAGTTTCCTTTAGGCAGAAAGACTGCAACAAGTAGAAGGAAGATATTATCATATGGCTGCTTTATTATAAGGTGTTTTCATCTTTGCTTTAAAGCAATGACCTGGAGATGCTTTTCATCCACTCGTGTTACTTTATTACCATATTAATAAAAGAACCTTTGAAGGTTTATATAAATAATCTTAAAGAACATATACCACCGAGATGAAGGACTGTATACCGAGCACACTGACCTCCTCTGCCACGATCCCCTCTTCTTTTAGCTTCTTATTCCCAGATTTCTTTACAGAAAAAATCAAAAGTCACAAAAAATGACATCACCCACAGCTCTGTACAACAAATTATGAAATAGTTATTGGCGCCAGAAGATGGCAAAATAAAAAAAAAACATTTGTACAGGAGGTTTTAATTTATTTAAATGTATAAATACATTATAAAGCCTATACAAATTTGGTATCCTCGTGATCGTATCGACCCAAAGAATAAGGTAGACATATCATTTGGGGCGCACAGTGAAAGCCTTAAAATCCAAGCCCACAAGAAAAGGTCGCAAATGCGTTTTTTCACCATTTTTACTGCAATTTTTTTTTCGACTTCCCAGTACACAGCATAGAATATTCAATACCATCACTATGAAGTGCAATTTGTTACGCAGAAAACAAGCCCAAACACAGCTCTTTACGTGTAAAAATAAGAAAGTTATAGATTTTTGAAGGTGGGGAGTGAAAAATGGAAATGAAAAAACAAAAAAGGGCCAGGTTGTTAAGGGGTTAACTGAATGTAGCTGAGCAGCCAGCTGCCTGTCCATTTAACTCTTTGCTATTCCCACCAATCTTATGGAGTGTAAATGGAGCATTTTGGGGAATGTTCCATCCTTGTAAGTGTATTTTCTGCTACACTATACCTTTGGCTCCTAACAATAATCATATTACGTATTGCTATCTCCTATATGAAATGAAGCCTCTATATGCATTATACAGATTGGTGCAGGAATGTTAGCTTTAGCTGTGGAATCAGTCCCTATATTATGCTCTATTTCGACTTATTTTCTGTCTCTTTTAGCTACAAGAAACCAGATGCGGATAGATATGAAGCACGTGCCCAGGGGCATATGAAGCCCCTTAACCCATCACAGATAAGTGTACATGTTGGGATGGATGACATGAGAAGGGATATCCCAGAGACCAGAAGCTGGGACCAGATCAGCTTCATCAGCCAATCGTCATCTAGCCAAAAAAACTCACTAGTAGGCGACCGACAAGACAAGAGGTCTCTTCTGATCAATGAGACTGATGAAGATCAGTACATGTAGCCGTATGTGTTACTACCAGGAGTTCAAGGGTCACATTCAGCATTCTTATGGAATGTTCATAGAATAACAAATCACCATGAATGACAGAATGTGCGGTGGCCTAAGTCACTATGACGGGAACAGGATTTTGAGCATCATAGTTTTAAATGATGCAAGGATTCCCTGCTTCCCCAAGCTTCCTCAGAGTTTTTGCAGCAGCTCCTTGCATCATATATAGCTTTGATACTTGGACTCCCTTTCCGTCCCTTGTAATCCAGTCTCCACACAGTCCAGACCCAGGCCCATGTCAGACGTTCTATGTAATAAATTAAAAACAGCAGGTGCAATGCATTTGGTACTATTCGTGTAACTTTGTCACATAGAGAGTTTTAATATTACCTTTTTTAGAGATTTTATTAGAGATTGTTAAAAGACGTTCTTACATTTTTGAAAATATTTCATCTTCCTGTGTGCAGGGGAAAACATTTACTACAAATACTATGTATGTGTTATACTGGCGTGTACTGCCACCTAGTGGTCATCATGAGTCAGGTTTTGGGATTACAAACCTGCAGAAACATTTGAGATTCAACTGGTCAAACTAATTTCCAAAAAAAGCAACCCCCCCCCCCCCTCAGGATAAATGTAGTATTTAATGCTGGGCATTTAAAGTGTCCCTCCAACTCACACTATTATTAGAAGAAGGAAAATTCTATCAAAATCAAGCATGATACACCAGGGACACTTACTCATAGATCCAGTCACCATAATGGTGATAATTCTCTTATATTTATTATCCATGGCTTCCTTTTAAAATCAACTGCTAATTAGGAGAAGGGCTATGGGGTATTACTAATGCCCGTCTGTGCTGTAGCTTCACAGACTGTTACACTGTGTAGGCAGAGGGAGGGGTAAAGTGCCAAAGGGGAGAGTGAGAGCGTGTAACAGCTTGTTAAACTGCATCACAGAGGGGCTATGGTAATGTCATTCAAATCCCTTTAGGCTCATTAGCATCATTTTAAAAGCTTATTTTAGAAGGAAGGAGGCCATGAATAACAAATATAAGAAGATTACCACCATCACAGTGCCTGCATCTATGAGTAAGTGTCCCTGGTTTATCATGTTTGAGTTTGATGGCAGATTTCCTGAGTGTGACGGCCTTGATTTGTTCTTTGTTCTAAATTTTATATTCTAATTCAAATTTGAATATCATTTTCAAATTACTAAGTGGTAACAAGAAGTAATAATATGGCGACACGAGGAATGTAAATACCTTCAAATAAATGTAAATCTAAAATCAAAACTATTTATATCTGTTGTTGTAATAAATGATATACAGTGCTGACATTGATGCCCTACGTGAGCGAGAATAGAAAATGTGGAATCTGTTAAATCCTGACCGATAGTATGACCACAGATCTGTGAGAACAGTCGTCACAGTTTTATACTGTTTTTCGGTGTTAGGACCCCATATTTAGTTATTTTAAATATATTTTCATTTTCCTCAAAGCCCCTTTAGAAAATGGTAATCACATCTCAGTCCTTTAAGAATATTCAGGTGAAGGTCCAACTCATTAAACATTCATGCTGTGGATAAATCATAAAGGGGTGAGGCCAAGTTTAACTGTTGGGGTGCTGTCAAACGTTAGCGTTTTGTTTCAGTTTTGTTATGGAATCACAACGAGCGTGGGCTCGGCATTGGCACCCGGTGTCTTGCATTTAGACACTGGGTGCTGATTGGCGATCGCATGTGTTTACATACAAATGCATATGCGATTGGCCGCAGCCTGGCCCAGCGCGTTTTAATTCCGTTACAAAACCTGTGACAGCAGCCTTATGCCTATCACACGTTTTTGGACCATTTTAAAGCATACGTTTTTGAATTTTTCACGTGCGTTTGGCTGCTTTGAACCTGTTTATCTTCATTAGTAGAAGCGTAGGCAGCTGTGTAACAGATTAGCCGCTTATATATTGGACACAAAGCTGATGCCGGCTCAGTTCGAGATCGGATCCAAGCCTCCATCCGGATACACTGGATGTCAGGTGGAGCCAGTAGCTGTCATCCCAGTGTTACAGAAGAATCCAACAAACGCAACGATCCATCCCTTGAGGTTGAAGATCTTCCGAATTTTATTGACTCCAAAATATACAGTACAACATCAAATAGACCACGGCACTGCGTCTATACTGTGGACTACAAATTTTTGCCTACCTGTTTCGAGCGCGTTAAACGCTCTTAATCATGACTGAGTCAAACCCTACAAAAGATCATTATTAAACTGGCGTGATGAACACCGTAGGGGAAAAAATTTTAAAAACCCACCAAAAATTATTTGTTACCTATTTCATCCCACAAAAAATGTCCCGCATGTCCATGTTATGCCACTCGAAAGACGGCAATGCAAAAATGATAGATTTTTTCCCCACATTAGGGTTTTATTTGGAAAATTTAAACGGTCCAAGAACACAACAGGTGGCAGCACCCTAAGGATGATAATGCTGGAGCGACAGGTTGAGCATCCTCTCTGCTGCTCCATTCACGGTCTATTCCAGGGCCATAGAGGAGGACAAACTGGTGGGTCCCCACTGATCATATTGCTATAACAATTAAACTTTAAGTCAACCCCTTTAAGCCATTGTGAACATAGAAGAGGTCTGTCAGCTATCTCAATTTGGAAAACAAATAAATTTGCTTCCCATAGAAGAGAATAACCTAATACATGCACAGTCAGGGGACCACTGTTATTTCTCGAGGGGGTTCACATAAGAAACATATGGCATATCTGCGTATGAGTAAACCTCAGTGGGGTAGTGATTTGTTATCATTTTGGTTCTCTTTGCATAATACTTTTACTGTGATCCGTACTGTGTGCAATACTTTCTACAGTTCTATACATACAGATCGCGAATGTGTTTCTATTTACTATTTTTCTTCAATAAAATGTAATTTTTGTACTATCCAAATAAAAGATATATTTTAAATATTTGAAGATATTTACTTGTCAATCTTGTACTTCTCTGTCTCGCATCTCTATCACATCAGCTCTGTTCCCAACCTCTTGTACCTTGTAAGAAGTACTGAACTTTGAGCCATGGGAGCTGCAGAAGATAAGAGAAAGTATAAAGTTTAACACAATTATTACATATTGGCAATTGTGGGCCATAGGCAAATACTAAAAATTTACCACTCCTATGTTGGCCCCTGGAGTGAACTTTCCCATTCAACGGGGCCCAAGGGGTATTTACCAGACCGGCTGTTAAAACCCAGGAATCAGGTAGAAGTGGGACAAAGACCTTCACCTTCCCTGTCCAATCCTTGGTATGACTTGACGTTGTTCTGTGATGCTACTCTCTGTCTTGTTTTTAAAGCAGACGGGAAGAAACTAGACCGAAAGGAGAAGGAGAGAGGCACCGGGCAGTGCAAGGGGCACATTTAGCCAAATTCAAAGGCAGCGGGAAGGTCTTGGTCTGATTGCAGATGGGTTTACACTGAAACGTTTGCGATCAAGAATGGGCAACACTGCTTTTGAATAGTTTACATCACGTACGTTTCAGTGTAAACGCAAATGTGATTGGGCCAAGCCCCCTCCCTGCAGCTTTTTAGTGGCATTTCAAAACACAATTCAAACACTGAGTGAACCCAGTATTAGGCGTGACGTTTGCTTTGCGTTTCAAAACGCATCACACAAAGTCCTCCTTGGATCAACTCCTCAAGTAATATTGGGGCTTTTTTACTAAGATCCCGTGGCCGTATTTCCATCGGGTTTCCCGTTGTTTCGGGGATAGCGCTGGGGATTGCGTTGCACATGATCGGATTGTGTCGCAATCGCGCTGGCTTTCATGCAACACAAATCAGGGGGCGGGCCGAAGGACGATCCAACGGATTTAGACAACGCGCAGGATTTAACATTTAAAATTGTCGCAAGCCAAGCAATAACATGCACCGGGAAGAAGAATCCGGCGGACCTGATGAGGGAAGCGACAGATGCAGGATTTCGGGCGCACGCTGGTAGTGAATCGCAGCAGACTTCATCCTCTTCGTACATTCTGGATCAGGGATTGCGCAGGAACCAGGTAAGTAAATGTGCGTTTTGAAACACAATTCAAATGCAACCCAAACACCACGTGTGAACGTGGCTTTACTCAGATTTTATGACACATTTGGTGCATATATAGACAGATTAGTCTCAGGCCGGCGCCACATGTAGCGCTTTGTCTGCGCTTGCAAACGCAGACAAAGTCACGCCCACCGGGAACGAGCTACCGGTGTTTCGCGTTAAATTCCATAGAAACGCCGATGCGATCGGGCCGAGGCCCGCCCCGGTGGGCGCGACTTTGTCTGCGTTTGCAAGCACAGACAAAGCGCTACGTGTGGCGCCAGCCTTAAGCGTTGTGTTTTCTCTGATGCGGCAAAAGCCCAGTGTGCAAATGCGTTTTCTAATCCTAATCAGCAATTGTCTTTTCCACCCTTGAAAAACACATTAAAAGTTTGGACTTTGATGAAAAAAGGTAAGGGAAAAACGCAAATGTTAAAAACTCATCGTAATTAGAAGTTTGTCTTCTTTGCAAAGCCACAACACAAAGGCCAAAAGGGCCACAAACACATGCATTTAAATGGAACAGGAACGGAAGCGCCATTACAAATGATTCAAAAACAAAACAAAAAATGAAACGCCACATGTGAACGCGGCCTCAGGTTATTGTGAGAGATATCATATTTCTCTCCAAACTCCATTTTGTCCAACCAGGGGCCATGTCGTGATTCAAACATCATTGTGTGTATAGAAAATAGTGTTTACCTTGTCTTTGGGTGATGTCCGACATGGCGCTTTGTCTGCGCTTGCAAACGCAGACAAAGCCGCGCCCACCGGGGCGGCCCGCGGCCCGATCGCATCGGCGTTTCTGTGGAAACGCCTGCGATCGGGAACGAGCCGCCGGTGTTTCGCGTTAAATTAACGCAAAACACCGGCCGCTCGTTCCCGATCGCAGGCGTTTCCATACGATCGGGCCGCGGGCCGCCCCGTTGGGCGCGGCTTTGTCTGCGTTTGCAAGCGCAGACAAAGCGCCACGTCTGACATCACCCTTTTTCTGTAGCTTCTCTGCTTGAAGGCCATTGTTTCTTGTTGTGACTTATGTAGGACATTTAGGCTACATTCACATGACGTGTGCTGCACCGTTGCGCCCATTGCGGTCTATGGGGGACGTATATACGCCGGCCCTAGATAAAAATCATTAACATTATATAACCCTGGGTATATAACTTTGGTGAAATACTGGTGCATTTCATGAACCCTTATTGAGCCATACGTACACGGACATACAATCCTGTCATTGACTCATAGACTGCCATTACATGTAACATCCAAAAAGTAAAACTATAAATCCTGAATCCAATATTTCCTGACGGTGTGGACCAGTAGGCTCTGCCTCAGGGAATGTTTTATAACTGTGGACAATGAACTACTACAACCCCTATGTTCTGCTGTTTATATAACACACTGCACAACACAAGGAGGGCGGGAAGTCGTGATGGAGCCGGCAGATATGTAACTACACACCAGCACAGGGCAGCGTCATGTCCGCAGCCCGCAGCTTACACAACATGGGCGGCGCTGGTTACATATGGCGGTGACGTGCCGGGGCGGGCTGCCTGTAGTGGAGAGGACACCCGGCTCTGCTGCAGACATGTCCCTCTATAGAAACACCGTGTGGTTCCTGAAGGGGATGCGGGAATATACCAAGTAAGTGCCCAGCTCTACTGTGTCGTGTATAGCAGATATACAGTGCCGGCTGCAGCAGCTATAGCACGGTGTATATACATGTATATGTCACATATAGCACTGCCCTAAACTGTGCACCAGCTATATCACAGTATGTATAGACATGTATATGTCACATATAGCACTGCTTCACTGCCCTAAACTGCGCACCAGCTATACCACTGTATGTATATACATGTTATGTCACATATAGCACTGCCCTATACACTGTATAAACCATACTGTATATATTACATGTCTATGATGTACCACTACATATGTATATATGTCACATCTATTATAACTTTATTGCCCTATGTGCAGCAGCAGTTGTATGTGTGTTTGTATGTATGTATGTATGTATATATATATATATATATATATATATATATATATATATATATATATATATATATATATATATATATGCGCCACCAGCCTGGCACTGTTTCATGCTTCTGTTGACATGTTTTTAGAAGGGGTACCAGACCTCTCAAACCTGTTGTAAGCTGTTTCTTATTTCCAGGAAAGTCCTGTGGGGTTAGGGTTCCTCTGTGGGGTTAGGGTTCCTCTGTGGGGTTAGGGTTCCTCTGTGGGGTTAGGGTTCTTCTGTGGGGTTAGGCCATTTCGGAAGGAAATCTGTGGTAAATTTTCGTTGATTTTCTTGTAGATTTGGCTACAAATTTAACATATTTTGCCACAGAGAGAGAAGGAAGAAGGAGGGGTTGCTAGGATTTCTACTTAACCTAAAGGGGTTCTCTGGGTTTAATCTCCAACCCAGTTGGGTAGAGATATGATACTCCCCAAAATGCATCTCAGGGAGTTTTGCATGTGATTTAATTGTTAGGACCCCTGTATGTACTTGCTGTGTATAAGAATCTGATCACTCAGCATATTGTCTGCTCCACACCAGACATTGCATTAGAACATACCCAATCCCCATTAGAAAGCTTGTCTGGTGAAAAATGAAATTTTTTATTTATGTATTTATTTTTTTCATATTAATATCATAGATTTGCATCCTTTACCACAGTAGACTCCTTATATCATGGTCCCTGAGACTGATAAGTCCGGTTATCCACTGATTTGTTGGGTCTGATAAACTCAGTCTGTGTGTAGGATTTGCTGGACTGAACCCGGAACTGCTGAACTCAACTCAACAGTTACACTCACTTCAATGAGGGGTATTTATCGCTCGCTGGCGTATGATAGCCCCGGCGGCCCTCCGGGTGCAGACAGATACATTAAGAGGCTTCAGCCTCTTAAAGAGGACCTGTCACCCATAAAAAAGGCACTAGGAGCTGCTTCTACCCTGGACCTCCCTCTCCATAGGCCGTCGGTGACTGCCAGGTTTGATGAGGCTTGACACCGCTTCCTAGTCCCGCCCCCTCATGAATACGCTGGACCGCTTTGAGAGCGGTCCGCCGTATCTAGTGTACGCAAGCGTTGTCTGCTATCGCTAGCAGGGTATCACTGCTGCATCTGTTTACAGGTGACACGTCCTCTAACAATAAACTAGCATTTGCAAATATTTCAGGGCTTCTACACCAGTGTTCTCGCACAGAAGTCCTGATAAATACCCCCAATGATTCACGACCAACGTAGTTGTGGGCACTGGGCTTTACAGCTGGCAGTACTGTACAGTATTGCTCGCACTTGCAGGGTGACTTCATAGATTTCTGGTGCTGGACAGCAGCCGTAAATCTTGTAAGATGGTTTTTAGAGGACGGCTGCCAGATTGTATAACACACACTGAGGAGGGTGTAGACTTATCTCTGATATAATCCGGTTACATAGTGAGGTTATTGTTTGACAGATCTGAAAAAATCTCAGTGCTGACAATGAAGAGGCATGTGAGAAATGTAAACTATGTCCTATCTGTTAGGGATCTTATGGTCCACCCACTCAGTTTTCATAGCAATGGCCTATGCTCAGGATGGCTCATCAATATCTGGTCAGTGGGGGTTTGGTACCTGGACACACACGACCACCTGAAGATAGGTCATAGACATTAAAGCTGGATAGGATACTAGGAAACCCATGTAAAGATACTGTAACCCTCAGATAGCAAACTGCTTTTCCATCCCATTTATAGCATGAGTCCTTAAAGGGGTTGTCCACTTACTGCAAATAATTGATATTCTTGATGTAAGGACAAGTTATGCAATTTTCCAATATACTTTCTTATATTAATTCCTCACAGTTTTCTAGATCTCTGCTTGCTGTCCTGCTATAGAAAGCTTCTATGGTTACTTCCCCTGGATAGAAATCTGTCCATGATCACGTGATGTCACACAGGTGCACGCCTCGTTATATCACAGAGAGTAATCAGAGCCGTGTGATATAACGAGCCGTGCACCTGTGTGACCATGGACAGATTTCTATCCACTGCAAGTAAACATAAACTTTTCCTATAGAATGACAGCAAGCAGAGATCTAGGAAACCATGAGGAATTGATACAGAAAGTATATTGGAAAATATAAAAACCATACCAATTATTTTCTGAAAGTGGACAAACTAGATACAAAGGGACTTAATCCCTTTAACTAGACCATGTTAAAGAATAAGAATTTTTGTAAAAAATTTTTAATACATTAAAAAACATTTGTAAAATATTCCCCCATTTCTGACTTGTGCTTCAGAGGTTTCCCAGAAATAGGCAACCATTCTTATATCTGGTGGACATCCCCAGTTGTGGCTTATTTATGGTCTGTTCCCACCCCATTGTCTCTTCTTCCTTGTCTCCCCGGTCCTTGTCTTTTTGTCATTGTCTGTTTCATTTGTGTTGTTATTTTTTTCCTTGTTTTATACTGTAATTATGGTATAAACTGTTATAGAACATATTCACAAAATATTGTGGTGAAAACAGAAAAAAAAGTCCCATGTGGAGAAATGATGGCTGTGGTGAGTTGTACAGCGCTTATGTTCGCATCCTTTAATAAAACTTTTGGAAATGTGTATAAAAATACATCCCATGAGGCAATGTTGACCTTTATATTTGCACTGTTCCCTGTACTATTGTTGAATCCGGTCTCATGTGCGATATTTGTCGTACACATAGGCTATGTCCCAATAATGGAGAATATTTTGTGTTTTGTAGAGGGGGATATGAAGCTGCTGCCAAGCATTTCACTGCAGAAGATTTGCAAGTTGATGTTACCGGAAGATCCTACATGATCACAGGAGCAAACAGCGGTATTGGAAAAGCAGCTGCTCTGGCAATTGCTAAGAAGGGTACGTTTTAGAATTGGCTGAGGATAACCATTTACGTTATGACCCCATTATGAGATACATCACTTTCTGGGATACCCCAGGAAGTGCACACAGAATCCACTGCAGATTTCACAACTTTACGTTGAAAGAGGTGAAACGCATGGTTACCATTAGCAAATCATCTGCATATCAGGTTTATTTTACAGTGTGGATGTACCCGAATTCAATAGAAGCTTCCCCCTGCAGACTGCTTTTGATGCCTAGTATATGAACCCTTGAAAGTGCTAATAAGATGTCCCCAAACCTCTGCAGAAAAATCTGCTCCATAAAAGGGTGTGGGCCCTTGGTGTGCTGCAGATCAGTTTCACAGATATTTACTATGTGTTTTTAGGTGGAACCATACATCTAGTGTGCCGAAATAAAGAAAGACCAGAAGAAGCACAAAAAGAGATCATCTCAAGTAGTGGCAATCAGGTAAGGATGCATCATTTGTAGCACAAAGTGTACCTGGCTTACTACTTCACTGGACTTTATGAGAGCAGGGATAGATTCAGTATTACGGCCCCATTGTGGAAAACCCATAAAAAAAAAACCTCCCATGAGAAAATACTACAAATCCCCCTATTGTACAAGTATTTTGCTGCAGAGTCTCTAGGGAACCCTATTTAGGAGGAATACCGTGTTTAAAGGGAACCTGTCATCAGTTTTGGCCATACAAAGCTGCTTCTATAGGCCCTGGAGAGCTGAGTAACCATACTTGTATGTATTAAGAAGCAGCAAGCATCTAGTTTTGCAGCTCCTGCAAGTGCTCTGGGCAGGCCTTTCACTGTTATCACTCTGCATAATGGCGCTCTGGATGTCATCCATTCCAGAAACTGCAGATCACTGAACACAGTGGGGGAGATGGATAAAAGTGTTGCTCATTAGACAGGTGCAGAGTAGAACTAGATAGGTCTCTGCTGCACGAGATTAACCCCTTTGTCTGATGCCGGATGATTGATCTGGTGCAGTATAAGACCAGCGAGTCCTACTTGGCACCTCCTATTAGTTGGTCTAGTTTGCTGCGCCACAATATTGAATTTTATCGCGCATTGGTTATTACTGGCACAGATACCCCCCTTTTCCGTAAGAGTCAGAAAACTAAAATTGGTTGTCAGATGTTACATTTTCCTTGAGACATTCATAGCTGTGCTCGATACTATACACAGTGTAATATCTCACAATATTGTTATAGAGCATATTGGTGCATCTGCTGGACATGTCTAATCCAAAAGAAATTTGGGAATTTGCTGAGAGGTTCAAGACTGAAAATCGTCTCCACGTGTTGGTGAGTTTGCCTTATACACAGTCCTAGAGGAGTTGTCCATTTCCAGCAAATAAATGATAGTGCATGTGTAATGAAAGTTATACATCACGTGCCCAGGGACCGGTGTTTATCTACAGGAAGTAAACAATAAAACTTCCGATAGAATGACAGAAAGCAGAGATCTAGAAATCTGTAATTAATTAATTCGATAAGTATGTTGGAAAATTGTATAACTTTTCATTAGACAAACAATATCAAATATTTGCTGAAAATGAACAAGCCCTTTAAATTTTGTTTTGTTTCAAGGCAAAAACCCTTACCTTCACCATATGTTAGATTTTTTTTTTTTTTTTTATTTCTAGGTAAACAATGCAGGCTGTATGGTGAACAATCGGGAATTAACCGAGAATGGAATAGAGAAAAACTTTGCTACTAACGTCTTGGGTAAGTCATACAATGTTTCCTACTGTTGCACGTACTGCAACTTTATATATAATACCTGTCCCCCAGCAGAGCTCCTTTAATGTAGCTTTGTACATGTTCTTCTGTACCATTTGCTTGCTGTATTGAAGGATTGTGACACAAAGCAGTGCATGTTCTCCGGCCAGCAGTAATACAATGTCACACAAAGGGAAAAGAAGTGGGAAAAGGGATGAAGATTAAGCGTCAGTCTCCCACTGATGTGATACTATTGTACTAATTGCTGGCCGACACTCCTGAATCACTACCTGGCCTCAGTCATCATGTAGGATTACACTGTAATTTAGTTATTTGAATCCTGCCATGTGGAGACAGGAAAGATGAAATGCTCTGTAGATGTTGCTGCCCATTAGCAGAGGGCTGCGGTATATACTGCATTACTGCCACACAGCAACACCCTGAGCAAGAAGCTTTAATCTATTAATATCCCGGACTCTCTCCCACAAGGGGCAGGTTCTTGTTCGTTCTGTCTATTCATTTGGTTATGTTAAAATCCATTAGTGGTTATCGAAATATATTTCATTACAGGATTTGCCACTATTAAAATAAACTATTTCAGCAACTTAGAAATGACTAATTAATTTCCAAGCTTTTTTTTTTTTTTTCTATGGGCTTCTATGGGCTCACGGCCCTGTGCGGCACCGTACCGCTCCGTAGCCCGGGAAAAGATAGGACATGTCCTATCTTTTCCTGTGATACGGCGCCATGCGCTGTATCTTCCTATGGAGAGGGGCGAGAAGCGCTCATCCCCTGTTCCTCTCCGCAGCGCCGTAGTACGGCGGGCATACATCGTGTGAATGTAGCCTTACATGTAGAGAATACAGATCAATGTAGGTCACGCAGGACCTGAACGGAGCAGTTGAAAAGAGATGTCCATCTGGTAAAGTGGATACACCAGCCTGAGGCGATTAGTGCATTAACAGATATAACAGATCCAACAAAATGTTGGATTTACCTTAACATGTGTAACCAGGTAGGTGACCCTGCGGTCGCCCTATTGGACTCTATAGTGAATAGAATAACATGAAAATGTAATGAAGAGTGGAGGAAAAAAGAAAGGGGACATAAGAGGTATAAGAAAATGTGGGGAAAGAGAGAAGGACTGCTGAGGGGAGGAGAGGGGGGGATGCATGGGGCAGAAAGGAAATGCCAAGGGAAAGGGGGACACATTACGTCTAATCAGTGAATAACTGGGTGTATCCCGGGGTGTGTTTGAATAGGAACCAAGGCTGCCATATGCGTGGACCCATTCTGCGAAAGGAGAAGTGACAGGAGATTTCCAATGTTGAGGAATGACCGCCCGGGCGGCTGTGAGAAAGAAGCGCAATATGTCCTTCTTCTGTGTCCCGATTGTGCCTGGGAGAATGGAGAGGAGACCTACTTTGAGGTCTACCAGTTTTTTTTTTTATGTAACGATCTGGTCCCATATGTCAGTTACCTTCTTTTTATTTTTATACTCATCAAGGCTGTATGTAGAGAGAAAGATAGGACATGTCTTATCTTTTTCCAGTGAATGGTGTCTCACGTGTGCAGCACCGTATCGCTCCGTGCGGCCTTTACCGACAATGGGGGACTTATGTACAACCCAACAAATTAGCAAAATTATACTACTAATATAAACTACAATGTGTCATGACAAAAAAAATCTCAAAATCTGTTAGATAAGTTAAAGTTATTATGAAAAAGAGACACTGGTCAAATTTTAGAGTAATGGAGCAGATGGTAGTGCATGACTGTTTGCTCCATCCTGTGGATAGGGCCTAACTTGAAATGGGTGGGTATATCCCTTTAAATGGACGCAGGTTTAAATACAGAAATGTGTCATAGAGAAGAGTAGAGGCTGTCATCTGCGCTCTTCCCCTCAGCGATTTCTTGTGATTTTTGGAGGAACATTTGTAGATGTGATAGCCACTTGTTGGGTTTTGGCAATTCAACTGCTGTTTTCTAAAAAAGTGGAAATAAAACTAGTTGACCATAATGTATGGCGATGGGTGTGGTGAAGTTGCTTTTTTACTATTTACTTTGATTAATTTATGTTTTTCTCTTAATTGTTCTTTAGGTACATATATTCTGACCTCGGCCCTACTACCTGCCCTGGAAAAGGAAGATGATGCCAGAGTAGTAAGTCCCCTGCTCTTGACTTTTGGATGTCAACGAGAATATGTATTCAATGATATTAAAGTCCTTCCACTACTAGTGTAATGGCTGAGAAAGTATGTGATGCACTGCCCCTCAGGCCTAGGCATTAGGTCTTATACACAATAACATACAGCTCTTATTGTTGGAACCATTCAGGTTTCATAGTTTATACGGTTGAAAAAAGACACTTGTCCATCAAGTTCAACCAAGGAAGGGAAGGGATTCAATGAGGAAGGGATTTAGGGGGAAACAATTCTATATAACATAGCCGTCAACGTTATTTAGGTGTAAAAAGGCATCTAGACCCTTCTTGAAGCTCTTTGCTGTCCCTGCTGTGACCAGCGCCTGAGGCAGGCTATTCCACAGATAGACAGTTGTTGTTACCTCCTTGATTTCTCCAAACGGAGAAAGTGCCCCCTCGTCATTTGATTTAATCTGAAACAACTTACCACCATATTTTTTGTATGGACCATTCATATATTTATATAAATTAATCATGTCCCCTCGTAGTCGTCTCTTTTCCAGACTAAATGAATCTAGTTGTTTTAATCTTTCCTCATAACTAAGACCCTCCATACCCCTTGTCATTTTTGTGGCTCCACGTTGAACCCCCTCCAGCTCCAGGGCATCCTTTTTATGGACTGGTGCCCAGAACTGGACAGCATATTCCAGGTGAGGCCGAACCAATGCCTTGTACAGTGGTAATATTACATACCTATCCCAAGAGTCCAAACCACTTTTGATACATGACAAGATCCTACTGGCTTTAGAGGCAGCTGATTGACATTGCATGTTGTTACTCAATTTATGATCTACTAGTACCGCCAGGTCCTTCTCAATGGGGGACTCTCCCAGATTTCCTCCCCCAAGGACCTATTTTGCCTTTGGATTATTAGCCCCCAGGTGCATAACCTTACATTTATCCACATTGAACCTCATTTGGCAAGTGGACGACCAAACACTCAGTTTGTCCAAGTCACCCCAAGGTTAAAAAAGACTGTGGATTTTTAGATTTCCCCGTTTTCTCAGCACAGTATCACTTCATATACGGTCTGGGGGGGGATGTGGTGCCACCTCTTTGGTTATTTATAAGGATTTCTACCCCCTACTCCCTTGTGAATCACCAGTGTGATACAGCTAATCATCACACAGGATAATGTGATGCCTGTGATGGGTACAACATTTATCGCTGCGGTTACATATCCATCACTATGTGTAAGGCCTCATTCACACAAACGTAATGGGGACCGTATTGTGCGGCCAAATCACAACCCCCATTGTGGTCTATGGCATCCAGTGCAGTGAGCAAACTGCATCACGACCGAGCCGCGAAATATAGTACATGTCCTATATCTGTGTAGATTTGTGATTTCGGTAATGTCGGTCTTTTGTTAGTCCCACTACTGCTGGACCAGTGATATATCAATAAAAAGCCACATAAATCATAACATGTGCACAGCGCTTGCATAGGATCAGTGGCCAGTTGTTTGGACTGTCCCATTAAGTATCATGAATATAACATAGCTATAGATACTTAGATATAACATAGAATATAGATACTTATAGACTCTTATATAGAAGTAGTTGGTCAAGTTCATATTATAGGTTGACTTGTTGTGGCCATTACTGGACTCTTGCTGCATAGACTTATAAGTGAGCTATTACCAGTATTGATTTAGTTAATTAGGTGATTTTTTTTTTAATTACATCTCAGGGATTATACTAAATACCAAAAATTCCCAATCCAATTATTAGTATGTGTGTAGTGAATGCAGCCAATTAGCTGCCCAGCCTTGGCACAGAACATGGGTGCCTGACCTGTGTAATGGTTATTACTGGATTGTTACAGGTGACAGTCTCATCAGGTGGGATGCTGGTTCAGAAGCTGAATATCTTAGATCTTCAGTTCGAGAAAGGCACTTTCGACGGAACAATGGCCTATGCACAAAACAAGGTTAGTGCTCTTTGCTCTACAAGTCTTGGGTTACATCACTTTTTAGCCCTCCATTGTAGGGATACAGTGGGAGGATTCCCAGCGTATTCCACTATATGCTCATACAATGGGATATGTCTTCCTGTTTAGCTCCTCCAGTTACATTATTGGGGACCACTGAGAGTATGTTGCAGTTCAGTTGTATCCGTTCCCCATAGGCTATTATGGCCTTTGCTGAGCGTATATACCCCGCTCTCCACCTGGATGGAGTGGATTTTTTCATCTAGCATTTCCTGCTAGATGCAACATATACTGAGCAGAGACCAAAGGGATGCCTCTGCGAGTATGTCTGTGGACATATTTGGCATGTACATTGAAAGCTTTTCTGGTATACAAGCTAAATTTGTACAAAAGAGCTAGATATGAACCTACCCTTAGAAATTACAGTTTTACAGCAGTGATGCTAGTGAAGGGTTAGCCACAACCGATTTTCCACCTTACTCTAATACACAAGAGGTGGCCATTTTTTCACTTGTGGAAAAAGGTTTAAAATAACCAAAATATTAAAATCCTACTCTACAAGCTGCAGAAGAGAAATGTATGCTGTGGTATTTCTGACTCGCCTATCAGTTGTTATTACATTTCATATGAAAGTGAAGATTTCCATGTATCAATCATTTTACACCACCGTTTTTATATAGATATTTCTATTTTTCTTTAGAGACAGCAAGTAATCCTGACAGAGCAGTGGGCTAAGGTGTACCCCAAAGTCTATTTCTCTGTCATGCATCCAGGCTGGGCTGACACTCCAGGTAAATACACCTTCCAACTTTCTACCGGCAAGTTTATTGTAAGGCATCAAAACCAAGAATTACATGCCTTACTGGAGGCACTTATATTGGGATCTGTACTGAGGGGGAAGAGGTTTGCATTGTTTTCATATTACAGCATGGTGTCTTAGTGGTTAGCATTACAGCCTTGCAGCGCTGGTTTAGTGACCAGTAAACACTTACATTTAAGATGTAATTTTACCCTCAAAGAATTATTAAAGGCATCTCTTGTATTGATTCTATGTAATCTCATGTTTTCTTAAAGCGGTAAGGTCATCAATGCCAGATTTTTACGAGAAGATGAAGAACAGATTACGCACAGAAGAACAAGGAGCAGACACCGTGGTGTGGTTGGCTCTCTCTCCTGCTGCAAAAAAGCAAGCAAGTGGACTCTTCTTCCAAGGTACATGGCATTGGTATATGGCGGCTACAGAACAAAATTGAGAACATTCTGATCTCTGTTATTTCAGGGCTGCTGAATCTGACCAGACCCAGTACCACTCTGATCAAACATCTGACCATAACGGGGATCGTTTCCCCTCTGTAAATGGAGCTCTTATGGATGTGAAAAGTAGTTAATTAATTAATTTTATTTTTTTAAGAAACAAAAATGTGGAAATGTCTTTTATGACTTCACTGGGGACATAGAAAGTTAACATACATAAAAAATTAATAAATATTTTAACTTTTTTTTTGTTTGTTTCTTTGTTGCCCCTCTCTACCCAACACGTCCCCTTTTACATTGACATCTTGCATAGAAATAATATGGAGAAATAAGAATACAGATGCACCAGCAGACACCGCCAAAAAGTTCAACATTTTAATTTCTCTAAAACAAGAGCTCACTGGAAAACAGGAAATGATAATACTTATACCTTTAAACTTGTATCTCATTAATGTCACTTACTTTTACCCTCTAGATCGGACTCCTGTTTCCACTCATCTCCCCTTGGCGAGTACGCACTCCTCAGCTGGCGATGAAGAGAAACTCCTCCAAACCTTGCAAGAGATGTCTCAGAAATTTGCCATCGCCTCCGATAAATTATAGCCGCTGTGCAGGGTCCTGGGTTTATAATTGTTGGCTGAGTATATGTATTTAGAGGGATTTTTGCCAAGAGTGCATTGTGGGTCATGCATGGTCACCATCTGTAGTGCAGAGTACAGCGATTGGTAGTGGATATATATATGACCATGGATATCCCTTCAGTAGGCGATAACATAGGTTGCCTTTGAGAAATCCTTTAAATCCATAAGCCCATTATGCAGGTCTCCATGCAGATAGTATATATCACTGAATGCATTATCTACCTCCTATAACAACGGCTCTGGTGACAGCTGAAGTTCTGTGCGTCAGGCAACCAACCATTCTGATCCAGTTTGCAAGTAAAGACCAAATTGAATTAATTTTATTAAAGAAAAGATTTATCTATTCAGAAACTACTGTTCCATATTTGTAATAAATGGTTTTTTTTTTTCAATGGACTTTTTTTTTTTTTAACTAGACTGTTTTCTTATTCTGATTGACAGAAAACTATCACAAGGAACTTCCTGGAATTCCATGGTTACAGTCCACAATTGATAGTACAGTGTGTGCATGTGGTAGTAGAATACCTATAGTAGGTACAAAATGGTCAAAGCTTTATTTTTGCTTTTGCCATTTACGATAAAAAGGTGCAAAGTGGATTTATTTAGTAACGCTTGGTATAAAACTCTTCAGACTCATTAAAATAATTTTAAGAGTTGATCGAAGGAAGGAAACCATGGATAACAAATATAAGAAGATTACCATAGTCATTGTGCTTGGTAAGGCCCCTTCCACACTAGCGAGTGTGATGCGATGAACTCGCATCACACTCGCAACGCAAGCTGCCGGGAACGCACGGCCCGAACCCTGCACCGCGGGAGTGAACTGACATGCTGAGTTCACTCCCGCGGTGCAGGGTTCGGGCCGTGCGTTCCCGGCAGCTTGCGTTGCGAGTGTGATGCGAGTTCATCGCATCACACTCGCTAGTGTGGAAGGGGCCTAAGGGTCGCTGGTTTATCATGATTGATTGATGGTAGATTTCTTTTAAAGGGGTTGTCCCGTTTGTTTACGGGGGCACAAAGGCTGCACTGAACAGCTTCCGGTCAGGTGAGGTGGCCGGCCACGCCCACCAGTCCCCATATTAGAGCTGATACAGTGCAGGGAATGGTGTCAGGTGGTTGAGGCCTCATCGGGGACATAGAAGGTTAAAAACACATACGCTTTGCATATGAATAAATATTAAAATTAATATTCCCCAATAAATTAAAAAAAAATCCCCTGCTACACTATAAAAAAAATAATAATACATATTATATATCAAAACAACAATCACACTCTAACTTAAAATGACCATTCTAAATTAATTCCCCAATTTAAAAACTGAAAATAACTAACTTTAAAGAACTTAAAATGAAATCTCCATAAATTTTTATGGTATTGCACAAACAAATGAAGTTATGGCCCTTAAACCAATAAGTATGAAAATTCGGTAGACATGCTCCGGTCAGTGAAGCCTTTTTGAGACCTGGTCAGAAAGGGGTTAATTCCCTTGCTCCCATTAATCAGCAAGCATTCCTTAAAGTACAGAACCCACACATTCTAGTGCCAGAGACTCAGGCAGAGAGAAGGTCAGCATCAGCCTCATGAGGAAAACTAAATAATTTAGTTCTTGAAGGTTTGCAATTAGTTTTTATTTACACCACATATTCAGGAATAAAAATGTCTTAACATGTACAGAGATCAGAAAAAACAATAATTACATCTAGGCAAGAGCAAAACAAGATAATATTTTAATCAACATAATGTGGTCCCTTTTGCAAATCGCATTGTAAACAAAATGTAACAGCAGCAAAGAAAGGCAACAGGTTTACCGTACAATAACCGTCACATATGGGATGACAACTGCAGGCACTTGGAGAGAACTCATCTACTACACAGATTAGTACCTGGAATATTGTGCTTAGTGACGACTGTGCTGTCAGTCACACAATGCAAATCCATTGTAGTGGATTAGTGACCACCTATCCTCTAAGGGTGATGCTACACATGGTGTTTTTTTAAGCATGCATTTTCAGTCTGTTTACAAAACTCGTTGCTTTTGACCGTTTTTCCCAATTATCTTAATAGAGAAACAGGTTGTAAGCAGCCAAACGCATGGTAAACAGCCAAAACGCATGCATTTTTTTAAATGGACTGAAAACGCATGCTTAAAAACGGACCAAAAATGCTGTGTGTGGCATCACCCTAAATCAGTGGAGCTTTTGCACCATTTATGGATCTCAGCGAGTTAGCCACCATGTAGTAGTCAGTGACTAGCCCGCAGTGACTTAAAGAGGACCTGTCACACCTAAAATACCCCCACCAAATATGTTCCCCTTAATCCTTTCCCCAGCCCCTTAATATTTATTGAATTTTTATAAAAAATTTTGTGTGCAAAGTTTGTTTTAATCAATCGCACCTCTTACCAAACAAGAGGTCTGATCCTCGTGATTGAATAAATATAAAGGGGCTGGGGAGAGTATTAGGGGGAACATATTTGGTGGGGGTATTTTTGGGGAGTGAGAGGTCCTCTTTAAAGGAAATCTACCACCAGGATGAAAGACTGTAAGCAAATGAGCCTGAGGGGCTCAAGGCTCCATTAACACCCATGGAGCCTAGAGCCCCTCAGGCTAATTTGCATAAAGTCCTTCATCCTGTTGGTAGATGCCCTTTATTAAAGGCTTAGTATAGTGGACGGCATCACTAAACACCCCATCCACATGCTGGAAAATGCACACCTTAAAGTGCTGCTGAAACCCCAGCCGTAGGGGTGATCCTATAAAAATATATTTGTCCATGTGTTGAATCACCATATAGTGATCTATCAAAATGATAGTGTGAATGAGGGCTTAAAAGAGAATCTGTCATGCAAATTAACCCACCCAAAATAGATAATGAAAAACTATGATTAAAAAAAGTTGCCAGCCATGTAATTAGGCAAATCTCCTCTTCTCAGCCACAACATGTGAACGCACCATAAATGGTTCCTCTCCATGGCTGCAATGTTTACAAACTGATTTTTTTTTTTTTTTCTAAACTTCTATGCAAATCAGATGACGCAAGTCCAACGATAGTAATAGGGTCCTGCATATGCAGATATATCAGCGATTTACCGGTCTCTCTTCTAATACTTCTACCTGTCTGCCAATACTCAACTACATATACAGCTCCCTTTACTTTCACCTTTGAAGTGTGTGTGTGGTGTGCGATGGGGTTCACTGGGGACAGGTTCTCTTTAGCAGCAGAATCTCTAATAACAGTTTATAGGATTTGCCATGTAATTGTAGCTCTTGGGGGGACAGTTTTCTTTCTATTTCCCCTCTTTTGCCAACACCAGCTAGTGAAGAGGGTGCGCCTGGTAAGCATGGAACATTCTTGCCCCCCCCACACACTTTCATGTGCAGCCTAAAGGCAATTCTTGGCAAGCAGGAATTGGTGCAAATCTGCCCTTCTGGGACACCTAGTGCCAGTAGATGATAAATCTCAACCCTTAAAGGGGTTGTCCCATGTAAGCAGGTTAGACCCCATCCACAGGACAGGCCTAACTAGCTGATTGGTAGGGGTCTCAGTGACGGGACCCTGATGTACCCCCATCACACCCAGAGATGACCGGAGCAGCCAGTCGTGCATGAATGGGCTTCCTTTTTCATCACTTTGGAGCTGACTGAGATTGCATAGTACGGCGCTCTGCTAACTCCGTCAGCTCTATAGAGATGAACAGGGAAGCCCACACATATGCGACTGGCTGCTCCAATCATTTTGGGGTGTGACTGGGGTACAACGGTCTCCTGTCCTTGTGATCTGTGGGGGACCCATCACTGACATCTTCACCAATCAGTAGGGCACTATGGATTGATTAAAGGGGTTGTCCGAGAGTTCTGGGGAAAAAAACTAAAGGTGGCCGGGAGAGGGCGTCTTAAAAAAATAAAGTCCTACTTACCTTCCGGTGCCCTCCGGTATCCAGCGCTGCTGTCGCTATGGTCCAGGCGCCATGTAAACAAACATGTGCATGGGGGCGGCCATGTCGCCGGAAGCGACAGCAGCGCTGGATACCGGAGGGCACCGGAAGGTAAGTACTTTTTTAAGCAGCCCTCTCTCGGCCACCTTTAGTTTTTTTTTTCAGAACTCTGACAACCCCTTTAACTATGGATCGATTAACTACAGATCCTAACTTGCTTCGATGGGACAACCCCTTTAGGTGCATCTGATATTTCTTTCGATAACATGTCACTAAGGCTGCATTCACATGATGTATGCCCGCGGTACCGTAGTACGGCAGGCATACATCGACGCAGGAGATGAGCACTGCTCACCCCCACTCTCTCCATGGGAATACACAGGACATGTGACATGGGAATACACAGGACATGTCCTATCTTTCTACGGGCTACGGAATATTATGGTGCCGAACGTGAGCTGCACCGTACGGCATAGAAGTGTATATGCCGGCCGTATATATATGTCCCCCGTATGTTTGTGTGAATGTAGCCTTAGTGGTTAACAGACAAGTATAATACAGATGTTAGTTAAAGGGGTTGTTCCAAGACAAATACAAATGCTCACTAGAGATGAGTGGACCCAATGTTTCTGTTTAGGTTCGGCCCGTGTGACCCAGACATATTACTGGATTGCCAATCGAACAGGCAATCAGGCAAATTGATGCTACTAGTCACGGCTATGTTTGGTCAGGGGTGTCCCCCAATACAGCAACATATTAGGGTTGAACCAGAATTGAAACAGCGGGACCGCTCACTCAAAGTGTAACAAAGAATACAGCATAAAGTCCTATGGCTTTTTCTTAGGGAGATCACTTCTGGCCATTGAGATTGTGTAAGCTTTATATGGATGAATACATAGACAAAATGGGATTTGTTAAATATTCTTTAGGTTGTACCGTTAAAATAGCTGTATGACAATAGCCACTTCCACACCCAGTAATGCCTACTGTTACATATGACATCTGCAAGCGATATGTCTAGGTGATACACACCTCAAGTACACGGTTAGGATGACTGTGGGAGCTCATGGTGCTGCTTTAATGCCGACGCTGCACTTCTACAATATGTACCTGTGGATCCAAAGGCATGTTCATCACTTCATGGGAAAACTCATTTTAACTGACCTGGAGTCAAAATCAAGCATGATAAACCAGGGACTTTTACTCTTTCGTAAATATCCGAAGATTCTGACTAGTCATGATGCCTGGATCTGTTATCCATGGCCTCCTTCCTTCTAAAATCAACTCTTAAAATTATGGCATCAAGCTCCTGAGGGTGTTACTAGAGCCCATCCGTTTTACACAATCCCTGGATCTATGAGTTGGTGCCCCTGGTTTATCATGATGGATTTTGTTGGCAGATTTCCTTTAACTCCATTAAAGTCAGTTTGGGGGCAAAGGCTCACTGATCCAGGAAGTTATTCATATTTCCATAATAGGGAAGCTAAATTTCTTAACCATGATTAGAAATACAGATGAGCTGGAGAGTGGTCAACTTTATCAGGTCAGTAAACTACACTAAAATGAGCCTGCGCTTAGATCAGGTGCCGACATAAGACCCATATATAGGCTAGAACTTCACAATGGTACACTGTGCACCATGATCAGAATTGTGGATGATTTTACTACTACTACAAATATTCTACTGGTTTGTGTCCACAAGTTTTTATTTAAAAAAAAAATTAGATTGCCAATTTTTCTTGCCGCTCACCATTCATTTCAATGAGAGGATTTTGCCATGGATTTTCCATGGTTAAATCCCTCTGTGTGAATATACCCTTACAGTTACAATAGCGGTGACATCTTCTCCTGGGTAGAAGGCTATGGGGGAATTTATTACAGGCACAAATTTCTCTCAGGCCGTGACAACCTTAATGCCCCAAATTTTATTAGCAGTGTGTGTCTATTTTTTCTTAAAATCCTAAAGTTTTATAAAGTTAAACTACATACATCTTACCCCTATTATTTGAGCATACTTAGCCAGCATGGACCTTCTTGGTATGATAAAAGTTTAATATTCTACCCAGTAAAGGGGCAGGGGCACTAAAGGTGGGATACAAGTTCAGATACCGCTTCAGGCTGTTGTATCATAGGAAGGATTCGCCCTTTTTTACTTACAAAATCATTTAAATTACACATGATTACTCAATTACTGACGAGTTTCCAGAATTCCAGTTTTACTAATACAATAATTAATACTGTGATGATATAAAAGACTCAGGCAGTAACCAGACTTATACACAGTCTTGGTAAGTGATCAGATGTTGCTAATATATGCCATCCATCAGTTGGTGGTCCCCACTGTACGGAACCATAATAGCTCCCCCCCCCCCTCTTCCTGATTTGAGTGAATGGGTCCGAATTGCAACTTTTGCATAACCCCTGGAAATCAGTTCTGCAACGTAGAGGAGGTTTCAGGGTCCGCAGTATCCAACAGAATGACAGGACCCTTTCACTGGAATGGCCGCAGATCCCAATAATCCAGAATGGGATGGCACATACTAGCCATCTGTCTTCTTATAGTAAAAAAAACCTATGTCAATTTCTGCTGCAGATTCCCCCATGGATCTGATACCACCCTATATTGACCTGGCCTGTGTGAAAGCCCCTCGCAAGCACCATTAACTAAGGGTACTAACAGTACTAAGTGAATATAAGAAACTTGGTAATATCAGATCAAAGTGCTGCTTTTTATGCCTATGCTCCTTCTCCCTCCCTGATAAAATTAGTTCCTTCTGAATTCCCCCTTGCTAGTAAGAGAGCAGCTCACTCAAATATCAGACTACATAGAAGTGCCATGCAGGGGGAGGAGGAAGAAGCAGCAAGTCACAGCAGCTTCATCTACACCAACAACCTCAGAAAGGACAGCCGAGAACGAAAATTTGTTACATTTGTGTTTTGTTTTTTTTTGGTAGGAATCATCTGTGAGTCAGGTGTTTTTAAGGCAGAGACTACCGATTTGTTTTGTTAAAGGAAAGCTTGCATTCTTTCCAAAGCTTGGTTCTTTTCCATGGTTCCAATGTTAACTAATAATTCCAATGACAGTAATGGGGTCCAGTATATGCAGTGTTCACTACACTGCCCTGCCTCCTTGTTCCTGATTGACAGGTCTCACTGCTACAAATTTGCAAAAAATACCCCATGTAGGTATCTGATCACATGAAATCACAGCATACCTCCAGGGACTTCTAGATCTCCCCATGTGTTCAGATACATGGGGTGGATTTTGCAAATGTTAGGGGGTAAAGGACATTAGATCACCCTGGTCACATGACATTAACTGCTGAATGGTGAGAAGGATGCCAGACCCCTTCAGACTTGCCGCTATATGCCAAGTGGATTTTATGGGGATATGCGGGAAACAATTTTTAGCTAAAACAAGGTTGTCATTTAGTTAACAGGGCTCTATGGGAATCTGCCACTAAATGAAAAATGTGGCGACAGGGTTTGCTTTAAAAGGTGAGGTATTCTTTAAGCCTTCATGTACACTATCTACTAAAAAAATGTTATTAAATAGTTAACACCTATCGAACACCTTGTGGGAGTCTCAAGGGACAAAATCAACAAAAAAAAAAATCAAACAAGCAAAAAAACACAAAAAAAAGGTTTTTCCTAATTGACTACAAAAAAAAAAAAAATGACATGAATCCAGATAAAAGCCGTGTTTTAGAAGGACATGAAGTTTTTGGTAGGTCACTATAGTGCAAGAATGAGTTTGTAAATCAATGAGGAATACTCCAGGCAGATAGTTTATGTCCTGGCTAAACCTTGTCCAAGTGTCTCACCAAGCTAAACTGCTGGAAAGAGGAAAGTACCCATTTTCCTAAAGACCCTCTAAAACAATGAACTCTTCAAGAGTGAAGTACCCCTTGAAGGAAGGGTGTCTTGCAACTTGAGGAACCCTTAGAAAAGACCTGAGGGGTCTTCCCAGATTCATCCACATATAATTTTGCTCAGCATATAAATTAAAAATAATACTTGTACATATATGCAAGTGAACTAAAAATGTAGTTTTGCCAATTAAAAATTTTTAATATTAATTAAAATAAAACTAATATGTCCTTATTACAGGTGTGTGAAACGTTATCCTCCTTGTAAGGTTTCATAAAGACAAGTGGGAGGGAACAGGCTACATGTAAAGCATTAGTTTGTTGAACTGCAAAATTTGGGGTGTTTTTTTGTTTGTTTTTTTCCGCCCAAGACATAGTCACACCAATACTGCAGCAGGAATGTATAATCAAAGAAAGCATGATAGAAGAGTTAAAAATTGTAGGGTCCCCATGATAAAAGATGGAGGGCACCAACTATATATACAAACTCCTGTATATAGAACAGAGAACCTCTGCATAGTAAACTCCAAACAAATCAACAAACCCAAAAATAGGTTCAAACAAGGAGAAGGAGCTGCCATAGCCCTAGGCTCAGATTAGTCAATACCGTCTATCATTATAATAAAATACCGTCCTCAGAGACTCAATAAAACCTTAACTTCTAGATACTTCGCTCCGGTAGAGTCTGCACTCAGTCTTCTACTTCTCTGTGTTACCAGTCCCGAAGGTTGATTCGTACATTTTATCAAGAGACGACTGGAGTCATATCCCAAAGCTGTGGGAATGGAAGCACAAAATGATTAGCACTGTGAAGATATTTCTTTATAAAATTATTGGAAATTTTTGCTTAAAGGGCATCTACAGTACCACCAGGATAAATGATTGTATGCAAATGAGCCTAAGTGGCCTCAGGCTCCATATGTGTTAATTGAGCCTGAAGCCCATTTGCATACAGTCCTTCATCCTGGTGGTCGATGTCCTTTAAAAAGGTTATCTACTTTTCTTGCCAAAGTTGGGCTGAGCAACCAATTCCTAGTTTTCGAGATGACACCAGTAGGAACCTGGTTTGGGTTGGAATGAAATGATGGTGGATGCGGAAAACAATTTTATTGTACTTTTTTTATCTACTCTCAGCACTTAAAGGGGTTGTTTTTCAGCAAATAATTGCAATATTGTTTGTGTAATTAAAAGTTCTACAATTTTCCAATATTCTTTCTCTAGTAAATATTCATGGTTGTCTAGATCTCTGCTTGCTGTCATTCAACTGGAAGCTTCATTGTTTACATCCTGTGGATAAAGAAAAAGTAGTCCAGGAAGTCACACAGGTGCACAGCTCGTTATAACACACAGCCCTGATTACTGTTCGTGATACTAAAGAGTTGTGCACCTGTGTGACATCACATGACTAGGGACGGGTTCTTATACACAGGAAGGAAACAATGAAGCTTCCTGTTGAATGACAGCAAGCAGAGATTAAAAAAACTGTGAGGAATTGAAACAAAGTATATTGGAAAATTGATATATGCATAATGAAAAGTTATAGAATTATTTGTTGAAAGATGATCCCTTTAAGGGCTCAGAGTAAATGAAAAATTTAAATAAAATTATACTCTTATACTTCCCATTGACAACTACTCTTACAAAAACACAGGAAATAGCTGGCCAGCCTCACAATGGCAGCATTGACCCCCTCCCCCCTACCATTTAAAGGGGACCATTGGGGTTTTCCCATGAGTCAAAGTAAGGCCCTCTCCACAGGATATGGCATAACTTGCTGATCGGTAGGGGTCAGCAGCTCTGTGGAGCTAACTGAGATTGCCGATTGCGGTGCTCATCAATTTCCATCTGCTCCATTGAGATGAATGGAGCAGAATGGTCATGTGACTACTATCCCAAAACATCAAGGGGTCTGACTGAGCTAACTGGGACCCCATCGGACCCCTCATTTTCATGAACTGTGGGGGTCTCATCACTGATCAAGTGAGGTCCTATTCACTAATTAAAATACTGTAATAACGGAATTACCAGATTTGCAATAAATGATCTGCTGCTCTTACTGAAAAAAGGAACCAGAACCCAAATACACCATTATTATTAAAATGTATCTGGCCCTGGCTCTGTACTTTGCTTTAATTTGCTAAGAGAAACCCAAAATGTTATATTAGTTCAAAGGTTTGTGCAAATAATGTACAAACTAAACAATTTATGAAATGAGTAATACCGCCCACTGGCTGCATCTGGTACTGCAGCTCAGCGGCATGTATATCTGTGAAATGATCAAACAAATTTATATTTTACCAAACTAATGTTTTCTAATTAGAAGGTGAACGTTTGTGCTGTTGAGGGGTCAGTCTAGCTCTGAGTACAGTGTGTAATGTGTTATATTGGAGAATATACAGGTATGGATATAGATATAATCATTGCTTACCTTAATGATCTTGTCTGTTCCTGAGGTCAATAACCAGACTCTTGTAGGGTCGAAGTGTACATGGATTATATTGTGCTTACTATTATGGAATGTGGCAGTCGGGGCTCGTCTGAGAACGGGATAAAAAGTAAGAAAACTAACAGCTCAGAAGACGACTAGAACACGAAGCCTATACATTTCATTCTGCAGGACTGCTTCACACAGCAGTGTCTTTTTTTTCTCAAACTTTTTTTTTTCTTGTCTTTCATCCTTAACTGGGATAAAATCCAAAAAAAATGAGAAAACTTCCAATTTTTTATGCTTTTCTTGTCTTTGGGGTCTACTCCTGGCTTTGGTTTAAAAGTAAAAGTGCACTGGGTGAACCTGACCTTAAAGGGCATCTGTTCTTTAATGCCAATATAAAAAGAAGCCACTGCCACCAAGGATGTGGAGTCGGTAGGCCAAACCCCCGACTCCTCAATTTCCCAACTTTTATATAAAGCACCGGAGTGGAGAGAGTATAGATAATTTGTTATTTTTACTCTGCACCTATATTTTGGAAAACCCCTTTAACTGAAGCACCACAGCTGCCAATATACATAGGATGGTACAGATGCGAAAGTAGTAAGATCTATTATTTACCTAAAATCAAATCTATTAAAAAAATTAATTCTTTATGTTAAAGAGGACCTGTCCCCAAAATTTTCGGCACTAGGAGCTGCTTACTAAAGTAAGTAGCTCCTAGTGCTTGAACAAACGCTGCAGTGTTAGAGTGATAGGGTTACCGGAAACCTCCGGTAGCGCTATCAAACACTGTGGCGGGGTACAGTGTAATTGTCAGACAGCTTTGCAATCATGAGGGGCGAGTTTGAGGCGTGGCAGTCACTGCTGGCCTATGGAGCGAACGGGCCGGTCCGGGGTAGAGGCAGCGCCTCGGACTGCCCCCTCATGAATACATCGGACCCCACTGCAGTGCTTGATAGTGTTACCGGAGGAGTAAGCAGCTCCTAGTGCCGAAAATTTGCGTGACTGGTCCTCTTTAAGAGCAAAAATAAATATTGTACACCACCAATACTGGACACAGACCCCTGGCCCAGGACTCGGGAGCCAAAGCAGGTTAAGTAAACTTTTAATAATTCTTAGTAAATTGCATGAAATGGTATTTAGAACTATTCACCAGTTTCCACCTACTTACTGTTCATCTGTGATTGAGTCGTAACAGCCATCACACAAACGTACTTCAAACTCAAATCCCATGAGGGGAATGGTCGAGCTTTTGGAGCTGCATTTTCCACAAACGGCTTTTCCACATTTTCTGCAGTGATGCTAAAATGACAAAATAAAAAGTTAGTAAAAAATGGTTGCAAGAAAGACGTGGTCTTTTGGCCCAAAATGATCAAAACTACATCTATGTCTTTAAAACGTCAAACGGGCTCTTTAGCTCCATCTTGTGGAAATCTGCGATTATCACATGCAAACAACAAAAACAACAACTATCATATGATAAGAATTAATGGGAATTTTTAAGGAACATGGAAACCCCCAGTACACAAACAAATACATATATATTTACCCTTCATCTCTGCTAAGGACTGGCCTCCTGGGACCAGGGGGCAACATATAAATTGCAGTTCCATTGAAAACTGAAGCGACATCCCGTGTTCCGAGGAGGCCACTCATGGTCGGAAGCTGGTCCCATAACCCATAGAACCTCAGTCTGGGCGTAGGCCCAAAAAAATAAAAGTACCATGACCACATGGGAATTGGCAGGATGAGGCAAGTATGCACTTTTTCTCCCCCACCCGGCACTGACCCCCGGGGCATTTTTCCATATTCCAGGAAAACCTCTTTAAAGAGACGGTTCCTATATTTGTTTCAAAATGAAGTTAAAGGGATGTTCCTGTTACGGCAAATACATGTGTTTGTATGATGAAAAGTTAGGAAATTTTTCATTATACTTTTTGTATCAATTCCTCACAGTTTTCTAGATCTCTGCTTGCTGTCATTCTACAGGAAGCTTCTAGGTTTACTTCCAGTGGACAGAAATCTGACACTGGTCATGTGATGTCATGTGACGTGCACAGCTTGTTCCATCACACAGCTCTGATTACTCATTGTGATACTAACAAGCTGATATCAAATGATATGAATTACAGCAAGCACAGCAGTAGTGGATTATAATGCAGGTAATTTGGGTGGTAGCTCAGGGCCCAAGCCTTCTAGGGGGCCCTTGGCCACAAAAACCACTCAAATTTTAAACCGAGAATGAACTTCAACTATCAAATCCTCATACATCTGGTACTGCTCTTAATACACTTGTACACAAGAGCCATTTCAGTACCATTGAAGGTCCTTCAAAAGGTCCTGAAACCTTATATCACAAGCTGGCAGAAGGGACACATCCTCCAGCATACAGTCATGGCCAAAAGTTTTGAGAATGACACAAATATTATATTGTCACATGATCTGTTGCCCTCTGGTTTGTCAGATGTTTTTATCACATACAGAAATACAAGTGCAATCATATTATGAGTAACAAAAGCTTTTACTGACAGTTAGAATGATTTACTGCAGCAAGTCAATATTTGCAGTGTTGACCCTTCTTCATCAGGACCTCTGCAATTCTCCCTGGCAGCTCTCAATCAACTTCTGGACCAAATCCTGACTGATAGCAGTCCATTCTTGCACAATCAATGCTTGCATTTTGTCACAATTTGTTGGTTTTTGTTTGTCCACCCAAAATCTCTATGTTTTGTTCCTTGAGCCATTTTATCACCTTTGCTTTATGGCAAGGTGCTCCATCATGCTGGAAAAGGCATTGTTAGCACCAAACTGCTCTTGGAAGGTTGGGAGAAGTTGCTCTTGGAGGACATTCTGGTTCCATTCTTTATTCATGGATGTGTTTTTATGCAAGACTGTGAGAGAGCCGATTCCCTTGGCTGAGAAGCCGCCCCACACATGAATGGTTGCAGGAGGCTTTACAGGTGGCATGAGACAAGACTGGTGGTATCGCTTTACCCCAGTCCTCAGCAGTTCACTCCCAGGACCTTTTGCAGAATATAAATCTGTCCCTGATGTATTTTCTGGAGAGAAGTGGCTTCTTTGCTGCCCTCCCTGACACCAGACCTTGCTCCAAGAGTCTCCGCCTCACAGTGTGTGCAGATGCACTCACACCTGCCTGCTGCCATTCCTGAGCAAGCTCTGTACTGCTGGAAGCCCGATCCCGAAGCTGAAACACTTTTAAGAGATCACAAAATAGAGAAAAGTATTTTCACTATGACCGGAGCTCCAAGGATTCTAAAACTTCGATGAACAGCACCAATCTTCAATTTCTCCTGCTGAAAGTATGTCACCATTCAGACTAGCACCATCGCACTCTCATTCTCTTCCTTTATTATATTGTAACTGGAAGAAAATATGCAGGCAGATGGTGTGGTACGTTCCAACAAGGTTAAAATTTATTCCAATTCATCATACTCACAAAAATCCATTAAAAATGCGCATATCACAAATTCTCATAACGGGACGCTAGCTTTCTATCCACCCGACCCAGGGTTTCGCCAGCAAGGCGGAAGAAGCCCCGGAAGAAGCCTTGCCGGCGAAACCCTGGGTCGGGCGGATAGAAATCTAGCGTCCCGTTATGAGAATTTGTGATATGCGCATTTTTAATGGATTTTTGTGAGTATGATGAATTGGAATAAATTTTAACCTTGTTGGAACGTACCACACCATCTGCCTGCATATTTTCTTCCAGTTACAATATAATAAAGGAAGAGAATGAGAGTGCAATGGTGCTAGTCTGAATGGTGACATACTTTCAGCAGGAGAAATTGAAGATTGGTGCTGTTCATCGAAGTTTTAGAATCCTTGGAGCTCCGGTCATAGTGAAAATACTTTTCTCTATTTTGTGGACTTTTTCAAAGACTGTGTGGACCTAAGGGGCAAATTGTGCACCACGAACAAATTGTGTACCACGAACAATTGTGTTTTTGTACTTTTAAGAGATGGCGCTTGCTGGTCCTTTGGGAGCCCTGGAGCCTTTTTGGCATTTGCATTTCAGTCACCAATCTATCGCATCATCAAGAAATTCAATCTTTCTAGCTGCGATACTCTTCCCTGTTAGGCCAGTTTTGTGCAGTGCAATGATGACTGCATGTGTTTCTTTAGAGATAACCATGGTTAACAGAAGACCAGCACCAGCCTCCTTGTAAAGTGTCCAGTGGTGTGATTCTTACTTAATCATGACAGATTGATCTCCAGCCCTGTCCTCAACACCCACACCTGTATTACTGGAGCAATCCTTAGCTGCTCCTTTTAAGGCAATGAAGACCTGCAATGAAGTTGAAATGTGTTTTGGTGGAAAAAGTTCATTTTCTAGGCACATATTAACTTTGCAATTAATTAATGTTAAGCCGATCACTCTTTATAACATTCTAGAGTACCTGCAAATTGCCATTATAAAACCTGATGCAGTAGACTTTGTAAAAATTAACATTTGTATCAGTCTCAAAACTTTTGGCCATGACTGTATATCCTAGTAGCATATGTAGGAAGTGATTCCAGACTTGTAGGGCTTGTAATGTTCATAAATCCCAGGGTCCATGTCAGTCTTAATCCGTACCCTGAAGCAGAGATCTAAAAAAACTGAAAAATTGATGGAGAAAGTACAGTATATTAGAAAACTAACTTTTTATTATATAATATTTATTTTCTGCTGAAATGGGACAATCCCTATGTAAAATAATTCTGATTAGAGGCTTATATTATTATTAACTTGATCCTGACAGTTCACTGTCTTGAAAGCAGGCAGTGCAGGTCCTGCAGCCTCATCATTTAGCTCTGCTGTAGTTTCACCCCGTACTGATCGTGGGAGTAGTAGCTCTGTGCAGTGACTCACAGAGCCAGCACTGCACTATAACACCTCACAAAAATGTTTAGGGTAGCACACTAATAATAATAATAAAAAAAATTAGCCCTTAAAACAATACGTATGAAAATCTGCTCAAAACCACCCAGTAATTAAAGCCTTTTCAACCCTCGTCATTAAGAGGTAAAAGGAACCATCTTGTAGGACTTAATTTTATTAAACCATAAAATGTATTATGAAAAAATCTTCAGAGCTTTTTTCCTGGCACCAATAAAGAGCAGCCCACACACACCTGGCGGAGGCCGATCTTCTTGCTGTCCCACATCTGCTTGAAGTTCCAGAAGAACGGCTGGTCACACTTCTGACAGGAGTCACTGTCCAACCATTCTGGAGTCTGCACAACAGGCAAAACATGAGGGAAATAAAGCACTAGAATGGATGGGGATGTCTCTGTGAGCGGAGTAATGATGTAGAGGAGACTATAGGGGTCTCTCACCACGGTACTTGCAGGTTCTTCTAATGAGAATCTTGCAAAACAAATTTAAGGGTGGTCTGAAAGGACTCTCCATATTTAGCCTCATCTTACACAAAACATAACAAATACAACTCTTCTCTGTTCATTTTCACAAGACTTTGGAGTGTATATGGGTAAGATTTCACATAAAACGGGAAATTCTAGAATAAGAGTAGGATGCTTTCGGCAACGGTTTTGTTATATATGTAGATTTAGATTGAAGAACAGAAACACTAAATAAAGGGTCCGGTCCTTAAGGTGTTATATGAAATGTAGTATTACATATAGGATAACAATCAACAGGAACAGGTAAGATCCTAACAAAAATCTCTTATGAATGGATCTTTATCCAAAACCCTTGCTGTCACTATAAAAAAAAAAAAACTCACATAGGAAATTATTTATTACTCTGAGTAGTCAAAGCTGCAGGAAATTTACCGGATCAGGACATCACATTTATAATTCAATCTTAAAATGTCGACTCTTAAAGCGGACCCGTCACCCCCGAAAAGACCCCCACCAAACATGCCCTCCATAATCCTCTCCCCAGCCCCTTTCTATTTATGCCAAATTTATTTTCATTTATGTTGGGAAAGTTGTTGGTAACAGATTTGACCTTACCAATAAGAGCTCGGATCCTCGTATCCGCTGCTCCGGCAGTCAGCTTTATTCATGAGGGGGGCGGCAGTCACTCCCCCACAACGCCAGCGGGGACCTGCAAGAGAAGCCGGCAGCATCACATTTATTGTGGCGCAGCTGCTGTCAGTTCGGCGTTGCCACATCGCGGAGAGCTGGCAGCAACTGTGCTAAAATTCGATGCTGCCAGCTTCTCTTACAGGTCCCCGCTGACAGGGGCGTTGTGGGGGAGTGACTGCCGCCCCCCTAATGAATAAAGCTGACTGCCAGTGCAGGGGATACAAGGATCCGACCTCTTATTTGGTAAGAGGTCAGATCTGTTACGAACAACTTTCCCAACATAAATTAAAATAAATTTGGCATATATAGAAAGGGGCTGGGGTCATTTTGGGGGTGACAGGTCCTCTTTAAGTGTAGTGATTTTTGTATTTTGATTAATACATTGATAAAGTAATTACAACTAGTATTGCAAAAATTGCTGACCCAAGCTGCTTTGTCTCAGTGTTCAGTATAAACTGAAGGTCGGAGGTCATTAAGTTTTAATCATCTCCCATTGTCCGTCCTTACATACATGGAACTGATGCACCATCTAGTAATCTGCAGTGTGCGGGCTCACAGGGGAGGTCTGCTGTATTACAATAGGTGATCTGGAGGAATAGGTCACCATTTCTGGACATCTCGCGTTTATCGTGGGAGAAAATGGTGAAAAGTCAAACCGTAGATCAGCTTTACATGTATTGGTCATCAATGACGGATTAATCTTCAGAGACCAGTTTGATATAAAGGATGGGAGGGTTCTCTATTAGTGGCCGATAACAGAGGGATCTCTCAAAGCCCAGTGACAGACGTATGGACAGGGATAGTCAATATGGTGGACAGAAAGTAGATGCCTCGGAAACTAAAGCAGAGGTATGCCCCCCAATAATTTTTAGATCTGGTAAGGGTCACCGTCTCCAGCTTTAAGCCAATAAAACTACCATCACCCTATAGATAAGCCCTCTATTCAACAGTATCCAGTATTCCTAAAAATCTCCTCCAATGTCATGTGAAAACGAGCAGAGAAAAGTCTTATATGCTTGAGAGGAGTCAGGCTTAGAGGCTGCAGGGCCACTTTAAGTGCCATCTTTGCTTTTGTAGTACCTACAAATATGCTTTTGGTGTTAATATAGATCAGGTTCCCATCATTAAGATCGCATCATGATTCTGTGAGCTACAGAACTACAGATACAGGTCGTAAAAGAAATAGAAATAAAGATCTTGTTCCCGCCCAACTATATCTTTAACTATCTGCATCTCCCTTTTTTGTAGATCACAGAACCACAAACCTGAAATATGAGATTCTTGATGCCAAAAGCATGTGTCTAAGTCTATAGAACCAAGGATAGGCGCTTTTCAAACTTGATATTGAAGATTGGGAGATCCAGCACTCGTTAGTGAAAACTTTAAAAATCCATTTTCTTTATTAGAACTTCATTAAAAAAATAGAGGAATATACGATATACAAAATAGTATAGTAAGCTTACATACAGAGTAAAAAACACAGATGGACCTATGCGTTTCGGACGCTATGTATTCCGTCCTTAGTCATGGTCTGGCGTGTACTGTGTGAAAGAAGTTTTTAAAGGAAAAGTAGGCGTGGGTAAGCATATAATGCGCATACGTGTGGTTAGCAAATATGTTAGGCTAAACCCGTAGGATATCTGAACAAATACCAATAGCAGGCACGACACTAATAATATTGTTCTGAAATATTAGTATAAAAACATAGTGTCTGTTCTATTATCGAGACCAGCCGGTGACCGTGTGTCAAGTTTTAGTATCCAGTACATCTCTATTACGGAGCTTGCGGGTTCTATCTCCTCCCCTTTTGGGAGGGGAGACTCTTTCTATTGCTGTTACTCGCAAACTAGTTATATTGCCTTGATGGAGATTTAGGAAATGTTTGGACAAACAAGACATGCCTCTATTAAAACTTTGATCTTTTTTTGTAGCATCTTGTATATGTGCTCTGATAATCTGGTTTTTAGTGGTCTAATGGTACTACCTACATATTGGACCCTGCATGTGGTACAGGTAGCCAGATATATGACATAACGAGTATTACAATTGTTCATGGATAAAATATCATATGTATTATCAGAGGTAATGGAAGAAAAAGTCTTAGTAGGTGGAATGTATGGGCATATATTACATCTTGTTCCTCCACAAGGGTAGGAGCCTTTTACGTTCAACCAGGTAGTGGGTTGCATCGTTTTTTGACTTTGGTATACGGAGGGTGAAATTATGTTGCCTATGGAGGTGGCCTTCCGGGTTACAAAGCGGCAGCTTTTCAAACTAACCACCTCTTTCAACATCTAAAAATGTACTCCCGGATAAATATGACTCTTCTGGTTTTCACATGACTATGGGAGATTTGTTTTATGTGAACCTATACAGTTTACCTATAAAACAGAATTCAAGAAAGGACATTTAAAACCCTTCCTGAGTAAATTTTATGGGGAGAGAGTCCCTTTACCACCAGATCTTTACATTGAAGCGATGTGATATTTTTAACAAACAGTACATGTGGGTATTTATTTAATTTTAATTTAAATGTCAACTTATTCCTATTTGATCAGTATATTGGGGGTTAATGTTAATTTATATTGGAGACTCAAGGATTAGTAGTCAATTCTAAGGCAAAACCAAAGAAGCACGATGGCCAAGTGGTCAGCACTACAGCCTTGCGGCACTGGGGTCCTGGGTTCAAGTGCCATCCAGGTCAACATCTACAAAGAGTTTGTAGGTTTCCGGGTTTCCTCCGGGTCCCCCGGATTTCTCCCATACTCCAAAACATACTGGTTGTTATTAGATTGTGAGCCCCATGGAGACAGGGACTGAATTTCCATATGAAGTTTCAATTTGGAATCCAACCTTAATAATTGATGGCATTGCTGTTTGCATAGCAGTGTCCCAAAAAGATTCTGCCTGTTGCACGGCAACAGAAGCAGAGGCCTACGGATGACACATACAGACCTGCATGCGTCACCCACGCGTTTGAGGTGGATATGGTTAATTTGCCTTTACGTCTTAAAGGTCTCCACTCCCCAGAACTACATCATTCATATGTCAGTTTTAAGGCATTGAACAATGGGGTTAGTGCTCCAAGAAGAGATATAATATATATATATATATACACATATAATATATATCTATATCTATATCTATATATCTCTCTATCTCTATATATCTATCTATATCTATCTCTATCTATCTCTATCTATATATATATATAAATAATATCTATAAACACCAACCTCCTGTCTCTCAACATCCATATTCCAGACTACAATCCCCCCATCCGAACTGCAGGAAATGAGCTGCCTGGAGTGGTGCGCGTAGGCGATGGACTGGATCTTGTCTCTGGAAGACAAAAACAGAAAGACCCATTTAGAAAAATAAATGCAATAAATGCAATAAACCTAAATACAGAAAGGAGGATGTGTATAAAACTCTAGTTCAAGTCATCACAGATTAAACAGAAATGCAAAAGACACAAATTTTACAAGTAAATGTGCAACACCCCTGCCAATACATAGTCAGGTTGGTAGTTGTGAATAGCGCCCTCTCCAAGTAAGCTATGAAGGTTCCAGAACCTGATCATTGTGTAATAGCAGCTGTAGCCTCTGCCTGGAAAGGCAATAGTTAAATGGGTGTAAGAGGTTATCCAATTATGGCTGTATTGTAAACTGAAGTATGATTGGAGAGGTGCTACCACCTGACCAGGGGGAGAAGCATATGATCTTTCCACAGAGTCTGTCAGCAGTCCAGACCTCATGATCTGAGTGAAGAGAGATAGTGTGTGGAGTACACCTTTAGTGCAGCCACAGAAACCAATCCCAGGAACTGAGTCATGAGACTCTAATCCAGAGCTGCAGCTTCCACAGTTTGGACAAAGCTCCTTCTCCATTCTCCCAGCCTGCATATACCATCAGGCTGGTGCATTATTCCTGCAGACCACTCTCCATGACCACTCCAGTACCAGAATCTGCTGCGAGACAGTTTAGGCCCGTTGCCTGCTACCTGTTGTTCAATAAAGAACCGTGAGTTGATTTGCACAACGTTGTCTCCGTCTGATCCCTGGACCTGGCTGTCTACCACCACGGGCTTCCCATCCATTACCCAGGAACCTATCTTACAAACACTAAGGGGTTGCCCCAGGGAGAACCAGTACATCAGCCTCTCCCACCATATTTCTTGCACACGCCACTTCCTGGAGACCTGCCAGGCTGTAGGGATGTTGCAAATGCATTTACCTATTTGGAATGGTGTTTTCCTTACTGCATGTTCACACGTAGCAGATTTTTCATCCGGATGTGAAGGGAGCATATTACAGTAGGGACAAGGAGACTGCTGGATGTAATGAACTACAGAGTCCCATAGATCTGAATGGAGCGGCGCTCCTGCATACACAATGTGGCTTCTAGGTCAGCGCTTCTCATAGGAAAAGCCTCTAAATCAGAGAAATCTGTGAGTCCTGCTTATAGGCACATTCTCCCCATCCCAATAAGTTATGTAATCATTCCACCGTTAATTAGAGAAATTTCTAACCATGTGATTGCTTTTCAGTCCGCTCAAGGTAGGAAAAAATACTTAGTTCTACAAGGGCTTCCAGACCAAGCAGAAATGTGAGCAAAATAAATCATGAATAGTCCCTGTGCTTCAAAATGTCGAAACACAAAGATATGAAAATCATTCCATGTTAGACAGACGTTTCCAAAAGCGGTTGTAATGCTGCAAGACCTGTTTCTAGGCAACATCAGCCATCAGTCGGCCTCCCCGGGAGCAACAAAGATCCTCCGTGGGATTGAGTGCAAAATACTAAGACTTCATCGGACCTGTATCTCAAATACAGCAAGGAAGAAAAAGTGCCAATGCTAGGTTACCATAGTCATGTCTTTACTGGGAACCGCTCTCACTTGTAACTATGACAATCATTCTGTATTACCGTAATAAAAATCATAAAAGCTTAAAGGGATTGACCACTCTTAAATGAGCCGGGGCGTAAAACTGCTGTCGGAGCTCACATAAGGAATTCATGGGGGAGCTGCATCTAATAAATCCATAGGGGGTGAGGGGGCTTATATAAAAATAACCATGAGGGGGCAGTTTGCGATTAACTAGGGAACAGAAGACTTTTTTTAATATCACCACGTTAGTTCACTGCAAAGGGGTCAACGGAGGCTCTGTCGCCCAGGGGCCTACTGAAACTTGGAGCCGAGCCTGTATCCAGCCAAGTAGGATTACAAACTCCCACCCTAACAACTACAATCCACAGCAAATGACGAAGATTCATTAGGCAAGTATTATGGTCTCAGAAGTATGTTCTATGTTATGGTCTACACACAAAGTATTCACATATGGATTACTCAAAATTTCCTATAGCAGTGGAGATGAACCTATGGCCTCTCTGTGGGCATGTGCATCATTTCCCCTGCCTTCTCTATATTCATCATTGGTGCTTCGGCCAGGCAGGAAAAAAAATTCTTTTAAAAGCAGTTTGTGGCATCGTAAGGGTTACTGCTAGCACCGATCACAGGTATTAGCGGTGGGTGTTTGCTGTAATATGCAGCAAACCCCACCCCTGTATGAGCCCCACCCTGTGAGCCCTCTTCATACACCCTCCACAACTCAGCGCCATACATGTACAGCGCAGAGCATGAAGGAGTTAAGAACACCTGTCAGGTGGCTTTGGGACACTAAACAACTATAGGTCATTATTGTTTAGTGTCCCAAATTGTCCCAAATGACAGATATCCATGGGCACATATATACTGCCCTTGGCACAGATCTCTTGTCACTGTACGATGCTACCCCTGCGTGCACTATGCTACCATCATCTTCACTGTCCACAGAAAGCTATCATGTGGTGATTTGATCCCAAATCCCCCTGCCTGGTTCCTTTTAACTTTGCTGTTCAGTACCCACAACACACACCTTGCCCTACTCATCCCCTGCCAAATTAGATTCCCCAATCCTTCATATTGGTGGTAGTATCCCTCACCGTGTGGCGGTAGTGTCCCTCACTGTATTTGCTCCTGCCTAGTGATATTATTGGTGATGTTGGTCTGTTTATTATCAGTGTGATGGCGTTTATATTGATGTACTGGTATTGGTCATCATGGGGCAGTATTATTGATAATTGTAGGCTAAATAGCCGTGTTGGCACTTTGCGATAATTACATGGATAATTACATGCAGCACTTGGTCTCTAAAAGGTTCATCATCACTAATATATATATATATATATATATATATATATATATATATATATATATATATATATATATATATATATATATATATATATATATATATATCAGTATCAGTATGGGGAAGAAAGGTAATTTGAGTGCCTTTAAACGTGGCATGGTTGTTGGTGCCAGAAGGGCTGGTCTGAGTATTTCAGAAACTGCTGATCTACTGGGATTTTCACGCACAACCATCTCTAGGGTTTACAGAGAATGGTCCGAAAAAGAAAAAACATCCAGTGAGTGGCAGTTCTGTGGGCGGAAATGCCTTGTGGATGCCAGAGGTCAGAGAAGAATGGGCAGACTGGTTCGAGCTGATAGAAAGGCAACAGTGACTCAAATCGCCACCCGTTACAACCAAGGTAGGCAGAAGAGCATCTCTGAACGCACAGTACGTCGAACTTTGAGGCAGATGGGCTACAGCAGCAGAAGACCACACCGGGTGCCACTCCTTTCAGCTAAGAACAGGAAAATGAGGCTACAATTTGCACAAGCTCATTGAAATTGGACAGTAGAAGATTGGAAAAATGTTGCCTGGTCTGATGAGTCTCGATTTCTGCTGCGACATTCGGATGGAGGGTCAGAATTTGGTGTCAACAACATGAAAGCATGGATCCATCCTGCCTTGTATCAACGGTTCAGGCTGGTGGTGGTGGTGTCATGGTGTGGGGAATATTTTCTTGGCACTCTTTGGGCCCCTTGGTACCAATTGAGCATCGTTGCAACGCCACAGCCTACCTGAGTATTGTTACTGACCATGTCCATCACTTTATGACCACAATGTACCCAACATCTGAGGGCTACTTTCAGCAGGATAATGCGCCATGTCATAAAGCTGGAATCATCTCAGACTGGTTTCTTGAACATGACAATGAGTTCACTGTACTCAAATGGCCTCCACAGTCACCAGATCTCAATCCAATAGAGCATCTTTGGGATGTGGTGGAACGGGAGATTCGCATCATGGATGTGCAGCCGACAAATCTGCGGCAACTGTGTGATGCCATCATGTCAATATGGACCAAAATCTCTGAGGAATGCTTCCAGCACCTTGTTGAATCTATGCCACAAAGAATTGAGGCAGTTCTGAAGGCAAAAGGGGGTCCAACCCGTTACTAGCATGGTGTACCTAATAAAGTGGCCGGTGAGTAATATATATATATAATGCAGTTTGCATGTTTTTTTAGTAAATGTGGGCTTATGTGTCACAATAGGCCCCCTGACATGTTTCGCCACCTCTGTGGTATCCTCAGGGGTGCTGGGGTTTAAGTATGCATGCTTGTTATGTTCAGCAAATTATAAAGCCTCCGTTTGTGACGTTGATCTAGCCGTCCTCTTCCCAAAAGAAAATTCTCACATTTCAATCCCCCTAGTGATAAACCCCTTACTTTACAATTTTACTGCTCAGTGCAAAATCCCAGGGTAAGGGCGGGAATCTTTAAGTCACATTATGACCCATCTCCTTCTGTGGGGCAGGGCCGGCGCTATGGGTAGGCAAAGTGGGCAATTGCCCAGGGCCCCCTGAAAGTGGAGAATCTCTTCTTTCAAATGAATCTTGAATTTTGTTTCTAGGTGCCAGGGATCCAGAGATATTCAGGTTTAAAGTGAGAATATCAGGTGCCATTTTTATATATAACAATCACTCCCAACGGCAAATTAACCGATAATATCTCTGTTTTCCTTACACTTAGAAACACAAATTTGGATTCATATAAAAGAGGAGACTCTCTTCTTAGGAAAAAAGAAGTGATGTCCTGTGTCACAAAGCCAAAGAAAGCAGATATCTAGTTATTACAGTTTTAGTGATATTGTGAACTCTATTACATTTAGGAGATGTGAAGGTAAATATTTTCTGTTTGGAGAACATTTTTTACCATTGAAGTCAAATTTTAACTACTTAGTTTTTATAAAATGTTTGAGTTTGAATCAAAATTGCATGAAGGCGCCTATGTCTATAAACTCTTTAATGCAATTTTGAAAATGGGGCAAGTGTCTGCCCTCAGAAAATATGTGGTTTGTTGGGTAACTTTAATTTTTTTTGCTGTTATTTTGAGTTTAATTTTAAACGCCAAAATTGTAAAAATTGCTCAAGTCAATAACGCGACAAAATATCCAGAAATACCTGACTGTTGAATTCCCAGGTGAAGATGCTCATCATCTCTGTCCTGTCTATATATCTATCTCCTATAATCTGAATATTTATATATCTCGCTTTTTCTCTATTTATCAATCAATCTATTTCTGTTCTAGTGTATTTCTCTCATATCCATCTACTGTATATATCATCTACTTTATAGTTCTGCATCTAGAAATCTCTATCAGCTTTCATATTTATCTTCTATCATAATAATTAATAATTCTTTATATAGCGCACACAGATTACACAGCGCTTGCCAAATCAGTCCCTGTCCCCATGGGGCTCACAATCTATTCAACCAACCAGTAATTTTTGGAGTGTGGGAGGAAACCGGAGGACCCAGAGGAAAACCACACAAACATACAAACTCTTTGCCGATGATGACCAGCGCTGCAAGGCTGTAGTGCTAACCACGGAACCACTGTGCTGCCTATCATCAATCTGTTTATCGCCTGTTTATTTTGGGGTCCCACTTTTAGTTTTGCCCAGGGCCCCAATTTGTCTAGAACCGGCCCTGCTGTGGGGTGACAGTGTGGTTAGATTATCAGGGTACAGGTGTATATACACTTATTGCACAGTAAGCGCCAGAATGTGGCGCACGGTGTCTGGCGCAGTGCCAGTGGGACACTTGCAGGAGGCACGCATTTGTACACGGAGGACACCATTACAGCAGCGCACTCATCAGGTGAAGCTACACCTCACCGCTGACAGGTATGTGACTGTCCTCATGTGGGCACCGACACGTATACAGGGGTATAAGAGAAATATTTGTTTTGTTTTTTGCCTATTCTGGGAGCATATTAGTACCTTCTTACTGAATACGCTGGTATTCCATTTAGAGTTTATCTCTTAGGCATGCACATGTCCTTTTTATTGTATTTATATTATTAAAAGCTATACTGTATGAAGCTGTCTGAGGCATCACAGAGAGATACCATACCTTGCATTGCTATGTAAACTTGATGCACCTTGCAAGAAACTACACTTGATTTCCCCATTTGTTTTTTCTTTATTTGTTAAAGAATGGGGGGAAAAAATCTCAATAATAATAATCAGATTAAAAATAAATAAAATTTAAAAAAAATGGTGGCTTGAGGTGGATAATAAGACAGGGTCATGAGTGCTCCTGTATGTAATGCAACAAGAGCCTCTATCAATTCCATTTTATTGGCCCTTATCAACCTTCTGGTCTACTTCATTAATGTAAAAAGTTTTTTTTTATTTCTGGAGAGTGGGGAGGCTTGGAAAGAGTAATGAGATACATTACAAATTATCTACATGTTTCCATGTACTAGAAATATATCCCTGACCATTATAATACGACAACTATGCCTTGTGCACATCAGTTCTTGAATTTTGCGGAGCTGCCATACAGCACATTTAAGGGCGCCTGGCAGACCTCATTACCTACAAATTGGGACAGAAGCCGTGTCTATCATTGTGATGGAAATCGCTCTGCACCTAGGAGTTATTCCTGCCCTCAAATCAGTCAGAATTGCTGATGTGAACAGTCATAAGAGAATTCTGTTATAAAAAGGTCCAGCATAATGAATCTACAGTAAAATGATGAGTCTACCGTATAGAGAACAGATTCTTACCGATGTCCTTGCAGTTCTAGAGCCATTCCTTTCCGCCCCCCGATATCCCATATGATAATGGAATGGTCGGAACTCCCGGAAAATAAAAGTCTCTGTACAGGGTCCCAACACAGGGAGGTCACACCAGCTGGGAAGGAAGAACAGGTTAATAGGCTCAATGGAGAATTCACATACCGTCCATAATAAAATACACGGGAATTATCAGCAAGATAACGGGAATAATATGAAGGTTTGGTGTTAAGAGTAGCGATAATGTTTTCATTATTAGTGTAGCAATTACTCTATAAGCAGACAGTTCATGATACCTCTGTGCTGTGAGATGCTGTGTGCTGACAATGTGGTTAGATTATCAGGGTACAAGGTTTATATACACTTTCATTTACCATTTGAACAATCTACTAGTATCTGACACACAGAAAGACAGATGAGATCAACTCCACAGCGTCAGACAAGATGTCTGCCGACCCTGATAGAGACAGGTTGGAATTATATCTGTCTAATGCTGTATTTTTGTTAATAACAATGAATTAGAGAATGTGTTATTTTGTCATCCTGAGTACATATAAGAAACTTGTCTTCATGGGAATACTTCCTCAACTCTAAATTAAAAAAAACAAGTGTAAGGGTTAATAAGGATAAAGCGTTTCCGCTTATATTAAACAGGTACCAAATGATGTAGGAAGGGCGAGATGCTAACCCAGCTACGTTCTGATGACCCAAATAGATGGCAATAAATAGATGGAGAGTCTGGCTATTTAGCTGCAGCTACGCAGAACTAAAAACAGTCAAAATTATTCTGCACTTAAGCTCCTCTCACAAAAAAACCATCAAAAACCCCTAATACACAAGGCAGTGATAAGCCAGCGCTTTTACACTAGTCATGGAAAAAGCCGACAGCTAAAAAGACCTGGGGATTAAGAGAAAGTCTGTGCCTGTAAATTTCTGTAATTAGAGACTGATGTTAATTCCTGGTTGATGAGTTTAACCCCCGAATAGCTGCTATATTGGAGAAAACCTGAAAAATCTAACACAGTTGCTGCACAAACAGTGAGCTAATGCTGCCCAAATGGGAGATATAGGCATCTTCCTTGGTGCCATTTATAAAGGACACAATAGCATTGTTATACTGCTGAAGGAAAGGTATAAGAAAAGACATAATAATAATCAGCTTATTCTCCCAGAAGGAAGGAGTCTATTGTCATACTAATAGTCTGCATTAGGACACCGCCATAAAGCAGATTAAAAAGTCGGCAATTGTTATCATTAGTGTAGCGTGGGCTGGCCTTTGTTACAGTGAGAAGTCTCTGGCCTAAAGGTCGGGTTATAGGGTCATGCTGAGGCCCTTTTTTGTTTGCGTTTTCATTTTTCACTCCCCACCTTCAAAAATTCTCTAACTTTTTTATTTTTCCATGTAAAGAGCTGTGCGAGGGTTTGTTTTCTGCCTCATAGTGACAGTATTTAATATTCTATTCCATGTACTGGGAAACTGGATAAAAAAAAAAATCCAAAATGCAGTGAAATTGGTGAAAAAAAAAAAAAAATGCATTTGCGCCGTTTTCAAGTGGGATTGGATTTTACGGCTTTCACTGAGCGCCCCAAATGACAGGTCTACTTTATTCTTTGGGTTAAATAGACTCATGAGATCCAAGGTTTAACATGTTGCAAGCTATATATACACACGTTAATAATTAAGCTGTAAGCTATATAAAATTTTACAACTAAGTGCTATTGTGATATGCTCGTCACTACAAGTTTATTGGAATAACCGATGGATAATACAGTATTGGAAGTAAAGTGAAATTTACATAAATCTTTTTGTAGCCATTTATTGGACACTATTCATTGAATGTGTTATTGGTGGGAGAGTTGGAGATCTCCCGTCCTAGACCACGTACATCCTCCTGCATTTACTCAACATACTATCATTTTTTTCATTGTTAGACAGAAAATATAGCTGTGAAATGCTATATATTTGTTAATAACAGTGAATTAGAGAATGTGTTGTTTTGTTATCCTGAGCATATTCAATAATCTTAAGAACATCATTGTGGGGGTTGAATTTGGGGTCTGGTCCTGGGAATGTGCAGTGTCCCCCATTTTTGGTGGATGGGAATTGCAGCACAGTGCCATTAAAGTCAATAGAGTCGGATACTATAACCTGAACATCCAGGTGGGTCAGCACTGAGTTGAGGAAAATGGCTTCTGCATTATCTAAAGATCAGATTGACAACCATAATAAAAAGAGATAGCATATCCCTGTGACATACCATTAGTTTATAAGATGTGTTCATTTAATGTGCTAATTTTCTCTTAAACTATAATATAGGAAATAATCACTTACCTGTATGTCCTTTAAATGTAGTAATGAGGCTACAATTGTCTTGTTCAAGTTTTAGTATAGTGACCTGCCCAGAATGGTCACCGACAAACACGTGTCGTGTTTCCACATCAAATCTTTTGCCTCAGAGTCAAGGGAACAAATACACACAAATGAAGCCAATTCAATAATCATGTACAGAAAAATATTTTTTTTTATCAGAACAGTAGACCAGATGGTCTACTGCAACTACATTTCCTTCAAAAGGCATCCTAGCTACATACAGACAACAAAGTCAAGGAGAGGGGTGGTTTTAAGGGGAATGCTGAGCTCTGAACTGGCAGCTGCACAAGAATTCATACCAAAAGAAAACAGATCTAGAAAAGTCAAGGCACAACAAATAAATAAAAACAGCACAATACAACTTGAACACATGAATACATATACACATATAGTATTTTTTTTATCTCCCTTTATTTTGTTGCATAACGTAAAGATAAAACGTAAGCAGTAAAACCATCTTATTTACTGACTATAAGATGTACACAGTCCTAAATAGTTAAAGTGCTGTAAATCATCTGGGCAGAACACAAGTCTCCTCAATTATAGTTGCTGTAATTGTAGACAGAGAGCTGCAGGCGGTAGGAAGTGGTTCCCATGGCAAGTCTTGCAGGTAACACGTGGCACCACAGCTGCAGCTCACAACGCTCATCTCAGCATATAATAAAGAGTAGATTGGTTCTGTAGTAAAAATTCTGTATGCATCTTCAGCAATATTTTATTTAAAAAAAAAATGAATTGATTCTCAGGAATAATAGTGATCAACAGAAATAAATCAGAGTTCTGGTTCTGAATGGACATGCCACCATCAGTGATCCAGCTTCATTTATACTCTTGCACCCAAATAGGTATATACAGTCCCGTTGCCGTGAGGAGGGCTTATAGAAAATAACCATGAGGGGGCTGTTTGGTATAAGAAACTAGGGAACAGGAAATAGTTTTAGTTTCTGAATTTCTAATGCCGCCATGTGAGTTCACTGCAAAGGGGCCCACTGAGGCTCTGTCGCCCAGGGGCCTACTGAAGCCTGGAGCTGACCCTGGGTATAACCCTACAAGGCAGTTGCATAAGCAATGAAGGCAACTCTGTGAGGCAGTGTTTGTACCTTTGCCAATGCCATTCCAAATTGTGGATCTTGCAGCACTCAGAAGACCCGGCTCTTTTCAGTAAAAGGTTTGCCATTTTAATGTGAAAGTAATAAAGTATGATAAAAGGTTATGTACACAAAACAATCCCGCTGTTATGGTTAGGACTCTAAAAGGATACTGTAGACATGAGGCGCAGGCTGTGGTGCGGTAGTTTCCTAGGCGTTCTCCGGTCTCTGAGCAATGCCAGGTAAAGAGCTTGTCCTGACCTGTACTCAGCATCCACTCCATCTCCAGAATGAACAGGACCATGGTAACTCTACTCTGGTGCGCTACATGGCAAGAATTAAAACAAGATTCTTGTTATTAGGATCAAGTTTGCAGAAGTTTGACACCTGCTTCACACGCCGGCTATACAGAGGCGACCCCTACACTGGTGTCCACGGTGTTAGATACGATTGATATCGTAAAATCGTCACAATCAGAAAACGTTCAGAGTTTCTACATACTTACACGCTGTCTACTTTAGTTTTGTATTAAGGACTCAGCATTGTATAACCGATTATTGCAGGCTGGGACTATAGTAAAGCATCCAGAAAGCTTCACCAGGGGTCAGAGGGGTCTGTCTGTAACTATGGGTTGTCTGTAAGTCGGGTGTCCTTAAGTAGGGGACCGCCTGCACATCCCTGAATATCTTTTTGACCCATACAGATTCTTTAAGTGACTATGATGTGGGTTAGAGCAGAGGGGGCTACAAACAAAAAGAAAGAGAAGATGCTAAAAAAGAAGAGAAGATACAAATTCATTAAGTTCTTACCAGAATATGTTCTTGTAGGGGTCATTTTGTTGTAATCCTCGGCCAAAATAAATTCCTGGAAGAAAGAAAAAAAAAAAATCTACATTTTTGATTCAGACTGGAGACACGCGTGCAGTTTTTGAGAATTGGACAAAGCAGGAAGTAGCGCTGCTGTTCAGCTCCCCCTGCTCTATAACATGCTGCCTGCAGGTAGGACACAATGTTCAATCTGCTCAGCTACTGTTGCTCTATGACATTCTTCTGACAAGGCTAATTTAATTTATAATGAAAGTGCATTCTGGTGAGGGGAAAACATGTCTGAAGAAAGAAGACATCTGCCCAAGTCTGCAGCACACATCATAGTGTCCCATTGAGAGAGATTTCATCTGCCGTATTTTTCAGACTATAAGGCGCACCGGATTATAAGGATGAATGCCCAGCAAGTGGCAGACCTGTGCACTGTACAAGGCAGCTGTTGTCTGTAAGTACGGTTCATATATAAGGCACACCGGATTATAAGGCGCACCTGACTATAAGGATGAATGACCAGCAGGTGGCAGACCTGTGCACAGTTCAAGACAGCTGTTGTCTGTAAGTACGGTTCATATATAAGGCGCACCTGATTATAAGGATGAATGACCAGCAGGTGGCAGACCTGTGCACAGTTCAAGGCAGCTGTTGTCTGTAAGTACGGTTCATATATAAGGCGCACTGGACTATATGGCTCACCTTTGATTTCTGAGAAAATCAAAAGGATTTTTTGTGGGCCTTATAGTCCGAAAAATGAGGTATATGCCATAACCAACACATTTTCCATGTCGGAATCAGGGATCTGGTATAACGGCTTTTTGTGTGTGTGTGGGGGGGGGGGGGGGGGGTTAGATCCCAAGAAGTATGCTATTATAACTGGATACAATTTTTAAAAACGGACAGAAAATGTGTTACTGGTTGTATTATATTTTGTATTAATGAGGACAGGATCGACACAGGAAAAATCAATAGCTGCTACATAAAGACACAGATTAGAGAAGGTACGAGGTATTCTGAGGATACAGAGCCGGTGAGGAATAGGATGAGCAGACACATATTAGAAGTGAAATGTGAGGTGGGTTAAAAATAACATCTTTGCCGCACAATGTTTAGTATATAGGTGACCCCTCACCCTAGCTAACACTTTGACTTCATTTGGAGAACCCGTGTGGCTCATGCTAGGAATATACCAAGTATGTAAAGGTTGTAAAATCTGATAGCAGAACATGTCCATACTCTAGCCGGGGAAACATCAGTTTCAGGGTTGAGAGAAGACGGATATAAAGTAGTCAGATGGGAGTCATCCCATTTTGTATAATATTCAGCATGCCCAAACTTTCCACATGAGAAATATCTACCGCATGCAATATCTAAGCCTCCCTTCATGTGTCGGGGTGGTCTTGACAATCCCACGAACATGTAAATGACCCCTAGTTACAAGACGGACCTCTCGGCCCTCTGGATGCTGATAATTTACTGAACTTTGGCTCCGAGCTGCAATGGTCAACATAAGAGATATGAACAGTGTCTGCAATGTAGCTTTATCTTACTCCTTATTCCCGTAGGCCTGAATTATTAAAATACTGTTGTCAGGGGGTGAAAAAACAAACTTTGTTTGGAGTCGCACTTATAAAATATACTAGTTACTACTTATACATAAATTCAACTTGAGTACAAACCTATCTGTACGTAACCCTGGGACTGCCTGTATTGTTCTATGGAGGGTCCTCAATATGCATAACAGAATCCACACTGAAATTCGGTTCTGCCCCAGTCCAGGGTACAGAGTCCCCAAAACTCTGCAGAGCATTTGGGACACAGGAAAATGTTTCTTGTAAAGAGTATATAATAACTGTGCTTTGTATACCACATGTACAGCCATGTATATTTGGAGTGAGTATATATTGTATGCCATTGTCGGGAGCGCTTAATGCCTCCTTCATGCATCATACTTCAGGAGATCTGGTCAGTGATGTGTCTGGATACAGGACCATCAGTAACCGTTAAGGGGGTTTTCTCAGGAAGAGAGCTTGACTTCAGTATTAAACTCTCCGCCTCCTTGACGTTATACAACCAGCTAACATTTCACTTCAAAGTTGATTTTCGGAATGATGCCACCACACTGGGTCGTGAAAGAAACACGATCTGGAAGTTTTTCAGCTGCTTGGCAACATACTGGTAGTGGTTTAGTACATCAATTTATGCTGACAGGCTCCCCTTAAAGGGGCATTCCCACGAAGACAAGATTCTTAAATTTACTTAGAGAATGTGTTTAGATGTCCTATTTCAAAGTTATTAACAAAAATACAGCATTTCACAAAATGAATTCCAAACGGTCTCTCAGTCCTGATGTATACAATTTAAGTTGCCCCGGAATACGACCATCTTTTATGGTCAGGTGGGGCAAATTCATGAATAACTTCTCCTGTCTGCACGATGCAGTGTGATCTCTGCCCTTCCCTCTCCATTACAAGATGTGCACACACACAGACACTTCCTGACATAAGCAGCAGCAGTACAGACTTACTCTGCAAGCTACAGATAAAAGAAGGTCTTTATAGCAGGGAAGGGAGGGATATAGTAGAGCTGACTGACTGTTATAGCCAAGCTGTAGCAGTGCTGACGGTGTGTCATTGAGTTTTATATACATCTCATGGATCTCATCATCTCTGATATGTCTCCTCCCTCTTTCTATGCGTCAGATACTAGTACAATGTTCATAAGCTAAATAAAAGTGTAGATAAACCCTGGACCCTTATAATCTAAGCATATTGTCAGCACACAGCATCTCATAGCACTACAGGGATCGTGAAGTGTCTGATAGGAGTGACAGGAGCCAAAATTGCAATAAAATTGAGTAAAATTGTAAAGTAAAAGGGTAAAAAAAAATTCTTTATTGTGTAATCATCACTAGGGGATTAAAATTTTGAGTACTTTCATGAGCAAACCCCTTTAAAAGTACATCTAACACCAGGTTCAAGGATTGTAAACCAAGCACACTGACATGATGCTGTATGCCCCTTCTTTGAACTTATGCCCTGGTATATATATATATATATAAAATAAAAAAAGATTTTAAAATTATGCAAATTATCCCAAGGAGCTCGGTTTAAAAACAGGGGCATAAGAAGCTTAAAGAAAAAGTGGATTCTGCCAGAGGGGGCACACACCAGTATGTCAGTGTGCTTGATTTACAATAATTCATCCAGGTGGTAGATATCCTTTAACATACATAAGGGCTGCACGTTAATAGATGAAAAAAGCGAGAAGTTCAGGGCAACACAGAAGGGCTGGGATAAACCTCATGTTACATATTTAAAGGAAATATACAATCAAAATCCAGCATGATAAACCATTGACAATTACACATAGATCCAGGCACAGTGACTAATCTTCTTATAGGTATTATTCAATACCTCCACCGTCTCACCCCCCTCCACCCGCCTGATATAATCTCACTGCAGAAGAGGAAGTTTCAGCACACAGTGGAAGGGGGAGGGAGTGCTCCTGCACAGTGTAGCAGTCTGCAAATATGTATAGCACGGAGGGGTCCTGGTAACACCCCCAGAGCCTTTCTGGATCATTAGCATAACTTTAAAGGTTGACTTTAGGAGGCCTTGAATAAGAATACAGACCTAAGTGGGAACAAACACGGCACCGTGGAGATTAAACCTGCGGTACAAGGGCATCTAGTTACACTGTGTAATGAGACAAGTGGAAGCTGATACATTGTGGTGAAATATTAGTGATGGAGACAAGCCTCATCTATATAACAGTGATCTGGCAAGGTTATCAAATATGACCAAAGCCTCTTCACCCAGGACTACAGCATTGCTGAAAAGGTTATAATGGGAGATGAGCCTCCAAGGCTATGGAGGTCTAAAGGACCCCCAGCCTCCATATTTGGATACCAGAACTTAATCCTTTCTATCCTGGTGGTTAAAAATTACAGCTTAAATTTCTGTTTCCCCACAGTGTATGTACATGTCTGATCCATGTGTCACCAGCAGGTGGTGCTGTATGTAACGCGAGATAAACCAGTCTGATAGGCCCGTGCACAAGACTACTATGTATGGATCGAACACAGTTATAGATTCTACGGAAACAAGTCCTCATATCACAGTGTGTTTTCCATGAAGAAGTGAATACAAGTGCTTTGTTCTTCTTCAGCTTGGCAGACAGCTTTACCTTGGTTGCCAAAGGAGCTTATTCTGTTTGAAGTCTTAATAAAGAGCCAGTGGAGATCATACCGGTGCCTGGGGGCATATAAGGAGACCGTGCATGCACAATAGCTGACCCACAACGTCACTGCATGCAGACAAACAACATACTAAGTTCTGATCCAAAAGAGCCATTAATAGAAGACCGATGGATAGATAATAGATGGAAGATAAAAAGATATACACGTTTGTAATTTGTTTGTGGTGCGCAATATGCACATTTTTGCATGAGGCTTAACACAGCAAACAGAAGAATAAGGAAATTCCGCCTCTCATATATGCCACAAGTTCCTTGTCCCTAATACATATTAGGCTGCGTTCACACGTGGAGTTTACATTGCATTTTGAAACGCGCAATACAACAGCTGAAGAGAGGAGATTTGCCCAAGTACATTGCTGTCAACATTTACAACAAGGAACCAATGAAGTAATATTAACACGTTTACGTTAACATTTGTGTTTACAGAACGCCTTAACAGCAATGTAGTTATCCAAATCTCCTCTCCTCAGCTGTTGTATAGAGTTTTGAAACGCAATGCAAACGCCAAGTGTGAGCGCAGCCTTACTTTTCTCTTGCATACATTCCCACCAAGTGACTATACTGCTCAAAGCTGAGGAGTGGGTACAACTGCCTGTAGGATGCATACTGAACACAACTGTGTAACCAGCTTCTGTGAACAGACCCCAAATATCCTCTGTGAAATGTGTCCAGGGTGTTTAGCTCTGGCTGTGGTCACACGATGCATTTACAGTGTGTATAAAACGCAAACGCATCACCAAACCCGTATGTGATGAGACCAAAATGCATGGATTTTGTAGCCATGTGAACGCAGCCTCATGGATGGTCTTCCCTAGACGGGATCGAAAAGAAACAATGGACAGTATACTTACTGAGATTGTACCATTGTCTAGCCCCACAGACAGTCTCCGAGTTTCCGGGTTAAAAGACATGCATGAACATGGAGCTGAAAGATATGAACATGTGGTGATGTTAGCAATGTCCCTACAACCCAGCGCTAGACCCTAATAAAGTACATCCATACTAAATTATGTAGCATATAAAGACCCCCTGCTATTATAGAGCCCAACACATGACATGTGCCACTGTATGGTGGTATTCCTGCATAGAAGCAATGTGATGAGACATGCCACGTGTAACACTGGAGGCACAGACACACAGGACTGGTGCAGACAATAACATCTTCATGCTCTATCGAGTCTGTACAAATATACTCCAAGACAGGTTTACATAGACTAAGGCTTAGAGGCGAAATGTAACCAAGAGCTCTTGGCAGAGGTAGATACTATTATAATATGTATTTAAGCTCAAGGTAGGAGGTTGCCCTGGAAGAAGCAGTCATAGGCGAAACCTTGGTCAGGCAACGTCTTTGGTGTGGAGTGGCTCTTTGGTGGAGCAATTTTATTAAGTGTATATTTTATGCTGGAATGTGAGTAGATACAATTAAAGGGGTTATCCGAATTTAAGAAATAATTTAGGGCCTGGCTTGGATGGGGTGGGCTATTTACAAAAAAAAAAAAAAAATACTTAGATAAATACTTACCTCTTCTGTGCCCCTGTAAACAAAACAGGAACACGAATCAGACGGACCTCGGCGCGGGATATTAGCATCGCCGGAGGAGTTACACATTTTTTTTATTTTTTAAATCGCCCTCCCCAGCCCGGACCGATTTTATTTCTTAAACTCTGATAACCCCGTTAAAGAACACCATTTTAAACTTAGGGAACAATCTGCACTATGTTATATCACCTCCATTCACAGTGCTCACCTGCTGGGCTTTAAAGCCTGCAATGGATCTATGCAGGAGGAAATGCAGCATGAGGGAGGTTACTCTGAAGCACATGGACAGCTATACAACTGTGTGAACAATGGCCAGAACAAAGACGTTTTCCTTCCTTATTGAGTGTACTATTTCTGTGTCAAATTTGGAAGCGGCGAGATCCCATCAAGACTTTTACTATTAAACAGGAGTAAGTCCCTCCAGGATTTTTAACACTATTTAGGACAACATATGTGAGGACAAAACATATTTTATATGTATTCCTTTAGTGATACCTTATATGAGGTAGCTCCTTCAATATTTATGTCTGACTATGAAGAAGCCTAGTGACTTCAGACTGTAAGCTCTTGTGATCAGGGCCCTCATTCCTATTGTTCCATATCACCGTTTGTACTGTTTATGTCCCCTATGATTTGTAAAGCACTACAGAATTTGATGGCGCTATATAAATAAAGATTACCCGTATTTTCCGGACTATAAGGCGCACTTAAAAGCCTTGGATTTCCTTGGAAATCCAAAGTGCGCCTTATAGTCCGGGGCGCCCTATGTATGGCACAGGGCAGCGGACCATACTTACATAGGTCACCGCTACCGGAGACAGCAGATCTCCAGCGGGAACTGCAGACCACGCGGCACGAACAACTTCTGTCGCGTGGTCTGCAGTTCCCGCTGGAGATCTGCTGTCTCCGGTAGCGGGGACCTATGTAAGTAGGGTTCGCTGCCCTCCTCCACCTCCCCCTCACCTTCCCCGCGTTCCCCGTCTCGGCGTCGCGTCGGGTCTCCGCTCCGCCCCCGGACCTCCGCCACGCCCCCGGACCCTGCGCCTTATAGTCCGATGCGCCTTATATATGGAATTATTACATATATAAGGCGCATCGGACTAATGCGTCTTATATTCCGGTGTGCCTAATGGCCCGGAAAATACGGTAGTATTATTATGATGTGATCAGTAAATCGACTATATTGGATTGGTAGGGGACTGTCAACTCATCGTTGATCAGGAAGGAATTAAATTATTTGAAGACCACCTTTTCAGGTTTAGGAAGTCTTAAAGGCCATACTTGTTCTAAGGATTCTAGGTAAAGAATATGCAAAACAGTTTTTTTATAGTATGGCCATTATACCACGTAATGTGACTAGGCTTTCTAACAGTTAGACGCTGATCTATGGGGCTGTCTTATTTAACCACTTATTGCCTCTGCACTGCCTTTTTACATTCGGGCCCATGCCCCTTATTTAGTAAGACCACAGCAATGAACCCTACGGCTAGTGCTGCAGCAATGTGTCATGTGAGCTGCTGAAAGCTACTGATGGGCACATGCATGGGCTAATCTTTAATCTTTTATGCTGAGGCCTTTAAGTCTTTAGTTATGTCACTATTTACTTGCAGGGGAAAAAAAAAAAAAGTAGAAATGAAATAAAAAATATTTAAAAAAAAAAAGTTTTCATTCGAAAGCAAGAAAAAGGAATATGACAAAATGGTCATGTAACTGCACAGATTGACATCCTAGATTATATCCATTACAATATGCCCCCCTGACCAGAATACAATAAGATACCCATGGCTGGTTTATTTGAAATATTGATCATAGATAGCCAATGTGTAAATCTGGAGTAGATTGAAGCAATTCTGTATAGAGTCCATAAAAAGAATAGCGAGTGCAACCGAAAAATCAGGGATGACACCAGAGGAGATCAGTAATTGTAGCCAAGATGAAGTTACTCATTACACAACTTTGACTGATAAAATGAAAGTTCAGAAAAAAAAGACTATTTTTGTACCAACAAACAATTGATACAAGAACAAACCTAACTAAATGTATACTACAGTATATTTAACAGCTTGTCTCACAATTACAATAAATGCACTTTGATCCTGAAAAAAATTATCATCTAGGACTTCCCAAGCAGAACTGAAGATGAATATGTAGTTTCCTTTTATAAGGATTTTTGACCATTGCGGTAACTTTTTCATGATTTTATTATGCCAGTCCAATAATCCAAAATATACAACAATGTTGCACTTATAAACCCTCTATAAGAAAAGTCTCAAAGGAGAACGTTTTCTAGATTAAATGGCATCATGGTGCATCAGGCTAAAATAGGGGGTTTAATTAAAGCAAAAATGTCCCCCCCCAAAAAAAATTTGAAAAGTTGTGGGAATAATTGATGGACACCACGGTACTCCCAAAAAGGGTTCTTGTGGACCTGTGTGGAAGTCTCTGCTATCAGCTGATGGCCATGGAGAGTAAAGGTACTGAAAACATCTTGTATTGTCAATTGCTCTGCCCACTGTGAGCTGTTTGGTCATTAGGTTTCTTCCCTTCAGGGTGCTCTTCTATGGTATTCCGGATCTCTCTGAGGGGTTAGGTGGGGAGTTTACTTGTTATACAAGGGTTTCCTTATTTTTGTGGAAAAAAAAGATCATGTATATTGATTTTTTCTAGTCAGAAAGAAACACTAAGTATCATGGTGGGAGATAGCAATCACTTTTATCTCTACAAATGTGAAATAAACGGCAGATTCACCTGTCTTTCGTAGACAATCCCCTTCAAAGTGGTTGTCAACTTTATATAATTCCTTATGCTAAAGGGCAACAAGTTCGAAATTCTGCAAATGTGGGTTGATAGTGGGCTTGTAGTATGCAGTTTAGTGTATTGAGATCTGCTTATGTCTATTCCTGATTATCAGGAATATATTGATAAGCTATAGTATATAAATGTAGACACAACAGGCTGCGAGTCACTGAAGTGAAAGGCAAGGAAAGGCAGGAGGAGCATTGCCAATGAATACACTGGTCTCAAAATTCCATTGTATTCCTTGAGCCAAGCAACAAAGTATCACAATATTGTGTGCAGCTTAAAAAAAAATTAACCAAAAAATACTGCCCCTAACTAAAATAAATATAAAAGATTCCCTTCAAATGATAAAGAAAAGGCTTTCCAGTAGTGTAAGGAAACTTTCCTTAATCAATGCTAACTTTGATTAAATTGGAAGTATAGGCATACTGTATTCCATCAATCAATAGCGGTAGTAGTTCGTGATTATTGTCAAGTGGAAAACCAAATTTAAAATGTACATGGATTTATGGAGAGAATTCTTTACTATGTTGGTGGATATAAGAGATATCGGGTTATTCGGGATATTCGGGTTCTCAGTTGTATTGGACTTCAGTGAAAATTTGCAGAATGGGTTACTCTATGTGATATCCAAAAATTAAAATGCACTTACCTGGCATAGAATGATAAATACTGGGCCAGAATTGTCCACTGTCCCTCTTTATCCACACCCGCACAGTCCTAAAATAAAAAGCAAAAAAATTGTTTATACATAGATTTAAAGGTTACATAGGCAGGCACAATGAAACAGTAATTACATACACTTTTACAGGACTGTATATGGCAGCCGTAGGCTAGCTATCCCAACAGCAGCTAGCATACATCCACCATAGAAAAGCCCAGTGCACGGCACAGCATAGCATGCTCTAACTTTCGCCATATGTATGACTCCATATGGAGAGGGCAGGGATGAGGAGCACTCACCCCTCCCCTTCTTCAGCTGGCAGTAAGCATACATTTGTGTGTAAGGGGCCTTGGAGATCCCATACTTGGTGTTGCCTAGCCATGGTAACGACATGTGGTTTACAATTAATAGACATACATATGTACTTAGCACAAGGTAAGGTAATACCTTAGAAGTTGATTATGGAGTTTACCTACATATCACCCAATTGATACCCTCCTCACCAAGTAAATCGTAGGGTGATGGTTATCAGCCTCCCATCAATCACCAATCCTAAGGAAGGGAAGATCAATCACTTTGATCAAAGGAGCTTTTTTTTGACTGCCACTGGTCTAGAAATAATTTTTCCATACTTTGGGTTGGATTGACATTTACATTGCAATTGAAATAATATTAATAACATAATAAACTTGATGATATTTAAAAAAAAACAAAAAACAAACCCACAATACAAAGAATTCCAACACAGAAATAAAATACACAACACGTGTCATCTCTCCCCAGCACATTCTGGGCTGTTCATTTTATTAGGGGAGTAGTCATTAGGATGGGTGGAGTCCTCTTTGTGTGACACGTGCATCGTCTAATCCACAGTAAACAGCACGATCTGCCACAAACAAAAAGCAGAGCACGACAACAGGAGAAAGGAACATAATATGCTGCATAATAGGGCACCACTGCTCAAGGAAATGAATTCTCAGGGGAAGGGGGCTCCTACAGCGCGAGTAATCTCGGTAGAAATGTATTTGCATGGTTGTTATTACGACAATGTAAGGAGTGCAACAAATAACAAAGGGTTAACAAACAAATTATATATGTATATAAAAAAAAAATCTATGACATTGAATTCTTCTCTGCTGTCAACATGTTCGTTCTACTCCTACAGTCCTCCTCCTTTCTATCAGTCCCTTCTTCTATAATAACCACAAGAGGAAACGTCTATCTCAGTTTTCATGTGAAAGGGTAGGTGGATTTTGACATTTGCTTCCCTAAATAAGAGAAGACTAAGAATCAGATGATCACCACTTGTCCAGCAATCTAGCATCATCCATACATTTGTATTATTACATATTATTACATAGCAGCCAATGTTAGGGCCCCGAGTCCCCAAAGGACTAAAATGCTGTAGATTTTATCCAGCGGAAAACCTACGGAATTCTGCATCATATGTGTTGTGTTTGCCAACATTTATATATGTTGCATATTTTTTTTCCTGTAGGGTGTGGAGGAAATTTTTTCAAATTTCATGCCAAATAGTGGATTTTTTTTAATCTCCGGATTCCTGAGGGAACATACTCCTAAATCAGGGGTGGAATAGTGTTCTTTGTGAAATCAAACTCCCAGCATGCTCCAATAATTTCTATGGATGTTCCGCGAATGTGTGGGAATAGTAACCTCTGGAATGCTGAAGGATGCTCGCACATTCCATAATAGATTCTCCAACCAATATTCAGAACTCTCCATTTTTTGCACAGGGGGCAAGCAGGAAACAGCCCTCCATGACATCCACAAACCCTTTATACATTATACACTCACCGGCCACTTTATTAGGTGCACCATGCTAGTAACGGGTTGGACCCCCTTTTGCCTTCAGAACTGCCTCAATTCTTCGTGGCATAGATACAACAAGGTGCTGGAAGCTCCTCAGAGATTTTGGTCCATATTGACATGATGGCATCACACAGTTGCCGCAGATTTGTCGGCTGCACATCCATGATGCGAATCTCCCGTTCCACCACATCCCAAAGATGCTCTATTGGATTGAGATCTGGTGACTGTGGAGGCCATTTGAGTACAGTGATCTCATTGTCATGTTCAAGAAACCAGTCTGAGATGATTCCAGCTTTATGACATGGCGCATTATCCTGCTGAAAGTAGCCATCAGATGTTGGGTACATTGTGGTCATAAAGGGATGGACATGGTCAGCAACAATACTCAGGTAGGCTGTGGCGTTGCAACGATGCTCAACTGGTACCAAGGGGCCCAAAGAGTGCCAAGAAAATATTCCCCACACCATGACACCACCACCACCAGCCTGAACCGTTGATACAAGGCAGGATGGATCCATGCTTTCATGTTGTTGACGCCAAATTCTGACCCTACCATCCGAATGTCGCAGCAGAAATCGAGACTCATCAGACCAGGCAACGTTTTTCCAATCTTCTACTGTCCAATTTCGATGAGCTTGTGCAAATTGTAGCCTCAGTTTCCTGTTCTTAGCTGAAAGGAGTGGCACCCGGTGTGGTCTTCTGCTGCTGTAGCCCATCTGCCTCAAAGTTCGACATACTGTGCGTTCAGAGATGCTCTTCTGCCTACCTTGGTTGTAACGGGTGGCGATTTGAGTCACTGTTGCCTTTCTATCAGCTCGAACCAGTCTGCCCATTCTCCTCTGACCTCTGGCATCAACAAGGCATTTCCACCCACAGAACTGCCGCTCACTGGATGTTTTTTCTTTTTCGGACCATTCTCTGTAAACCCTAGAGATGGTTGTGCGCGAAAATCCCAGTAGATCCGCAGTTTCTGAAATACTCAGACCAGCCCTTCTGGCACCAACAACCATGCCACGTTCAAAGGCACTCAAATCACCTTTCTTCCCCATACTGATGCTCGGTTTGAACTGCAAGAGATTGTCTTGACCATGTCTACATGCCTAAATGCACTGAGTTGCCGCCATGTGATTGGCTGATTAGAAATTAAGTGTTAACGAGCAGTTGGACAGGTGTACCTAATAAAGTGGCCGGTGAGTGTATCTTCCCAAGCTTAGAGATTCTGTCCTTTGTTTCCTTCTTTTCCTGCAGGACTAATGAAGCTATGACAGCTTCCAACCAGGTTATGTCTTCCAGGCTTGTGTGACCCAGATTTTAAAGTGGTTTGTATGGTTAACTACTTAATATACAAAAAGCCATAAATGCCAATTTGCAGGCGTGTATTCAACAGTGATCTCATGAGAAAAATCAATACAAAATTTAGTTCATATATTTCTTGCGTTTTTAAAGGCGACCTGTCACCTCATTTTTCCCTAAAGACTTGTTACAAAAGCCCATTACAGATGCAGTGCAAATATTCCTTTCTGCTTTCTCTAAGCATTAGCATTACAATACAATAGTTTGTTATAACTTACCTTGCACCCCGACACAATCCTCTGTGTAGTCACAGGGGTTGGGCTTTGGTTTGGATGCATTTCAAAAAACAACATGTGTCTTGTCTGTGCTGCAGACTGCTCGGCTCTCAGTCCCCACCTCTGTGCTCCTGTACAGCTCCTTCCTTCTGCTCCTTCACAGAGGTCACAGCACAGGTAACAGTACAGGAACACAAAGGAGGGGGCTGAGAGCTAAGTCACATGTTTTTTTTAATAAATCCAAACCAAAGCCAACCCATAAGACTACACAGATTCCGTCAGGGTGCAAGGTAAGTTATAACACACAGTTATATTCTAATACAAATGCATAGAGAAGGCAGAGAGGCAGATTTGCACTGCAGGTGTAATAAGCTTCTGCAACCTGTCTCTAGTGAAAATGAGGTCCCTGGTGAAAGGGTCTTGGGCTTAAAGGGAACCTATGTCAAAAACAAAGCAAAAGTAATTTTGCACACCCGAAGCAAGAGAAGTGACAGAATCAATATTTTTTCCGCTTAACACAAATTCCCACTGAATAAAAACAATGCATCATCTACATTAATTTTTCACATCACTTCTGCAACATTATGGATACATTGAGCAGATTCCTGACCTATCCTACTGTATGCACATGCAGTGGGATATATTGTCCCGTTTTTCCTCCTCCCCTTGAAAGCAGGAAGAGGAGTAAACAGAGAGAGCAGACAATGATTGGCTGCTGGCGATGTTCATGGTGTTCGTCCAGTCTATATAAGTAGTGACATCACTGGGGACCTCCCAGAGAGTCTTCTCAGTGGAGACGGGGTTGGATGCAATACATTGCATCCGTCCCCCACAGACTCCAATGGCCTCCAGTGAGCCTATACGTGCCTCAGCAGAAGTGAACAGGATGGAAATACACAGCTTGCTTCATCTTTCCATTCTCTGTGTCCTGCAGTATGCGACATATACGGGGCAGACTAAGGCAAAAGAAAAAAAAGACCTAATATACTGCAGAATTTCTAGAAAATAATTTGCATCCAAGAAATGCAAATAATATGTGACCTGTGCAGTTAGCTTAAATTTGCTAAACCATGTACGGACGGGCAGCATCAAAAACTGGAAATTAATACAAAAAATTCAAGGCCTTTGACCTGAGATTTCTGTTTTATTCATGTCCTATCTTTTAGCTAAAATAATTTATCAAAAATAAATCTGAAAAAGAGAATTGAATAAAGTTTGTTCAACTTCAAATCAGTTCCAGCTCAAGTCTTAAAGAAAGCTCCAAGTGGGAATGCAGAAGTGAAAAGTAAAAAAAAAATAAACTTCCTATTGCGTAAATGCATACCTAACCAATAAATGTGAATGAGTATGTTATTAATGTTATAAGTAGTGATAATGGAGGCCATTATTTGGCAATATCTCATTAGACAATGGGGCTCATTTACTAAAGGTTGCGCTGCACTTTTGTCGCACTGTGCACTGTTTTCAGGCCAAAGGGGCTTGCACGGGTATTTAAGAAATGTATGTGCTGGGACTGTGGCGCAGGCGACCCTCTTGTGGCGCAGCTGCGCTGGCTTCCATGCAAACAAATTAGGGGTCGTGCCATCAAACAGTCTGATTCGGACTGAGCACGGGACTTTCAAATTGCGTCGCAAGCCCTAGCCCTAACATGCACCACTAAAAAGATTGTGCACCCAATACCAAGATGGTCACCATCTTTGTGAATGGCAGCAGAGTGCATTATCGTCGGAACAATGCACTTTCCATGAACTCCGGTGACCCTGTAAGTAAATGTGCCCGAATGGGTCTTGCTATGGGGTGTTACGACTTCTATTACATCTCCTGCCACGGCTACAGTAGTGTACCAAACCGGAAACGGCTTCATCTTTAGTGACAAATCCAGGATTCCAAAGCAGTTGGATTGCATTACGGAGGCCTAATGGTGCACGCTTCTATCCTGCCATTGTTGTGGAGCGACACAATGCCTCAAGAGTCATCACATACGACATTCAGTCATATGAGGGACAACAACAACTCAGCTACACAGGACAGTGTCTGTCTGACTATCCCTATAACACAAGAATTCTCCCATTCATTTCCTTCCCATGAGGACTGCACATTCAGCATGTACGAGGCCGCAGTGATGCACATGGAGTATCCTGTACTCGGCGCACACGCATCCTGTGCACTACACACACTGAAGCACAACTGCTTTTGCTAATATGGATTATGTCATGTAGAAGATTAGTTTGACAATTGAATTTAGTAAAGTAATAATGGGTGCCGAGAGAAAAAAAGCTTTTATTTTTCTGACTAAAACCATTGCTTCAGATGAAAAAAAATAACTACTATATTAGCAGAATGTCGTAATTCAACCCAACTTCTGTAATCGTCCTCGTGTCATAACGTGGCCTGGCTGTATTTGCTTTAATGTGTTGTATTTTTGTTAATAACAGTGAATTAGAGAATGTCTCATTTTGTTATCTCGAGTATATTTAGGAATCTTGTGTTTGTGGAAATACCCCTTTAAGAATGTTTGGCCTTACAGCATTTACCTCTCTATAGCATCATACTTTTAAGATGCAGGTTCCTAATGAAAACTCTGTACCAGACCCCGCAAATGTGATGTATAGATTATAGCACTGGTCTCCTCACATTGGGAAGAATCACCTTCTGGACCCATTCACACTCCTGCACCCAGGGGTAAATGAACCATCTTAACCGATCAAGCTACAACCCTGGCCCTCAATAAGCCAGGGCTAATAGATCATCTTTGAACAACAGGACATTTTAGGGTACTTGTATATAGAAAAGGGAGAGGAAGTTTAAAATTTCATTTAAAAAAAAAAAAAAAGCACCAGGGATTTTGTCAATAGGAGTAATAATAATCATATGGTAACTTGTTCCATCAGATGGCACATGCCTGTGTTCACTAATTTATAAACAATAGGGCACAACTGAAGTAATGAAACCGTTCCTTAGGAATGACAGATTCCAGTGCAAGATATATGTTCCACATATGACCACATGGCCGGCTCCCAGTCAATGTAATGACTGGGAATCACCTGTAAAGCAGAATCAAAATTTCCGAAACACACTGCTTGTGCCCATCCTTGCCAACACGCAGGCCCTGTGCCCATCCATACCTTGCAAGCTTATCCATACCTTGCAACTTATCCCTTATGAATGTTTTAACATGGCCTTACAGACTATACCTCTATGTACTTTGAATCTGCTAGACCTCAATAGTAGCGCGCACCTCCTGCGCCCATCCACGCCAGCGCGCGCACCTCCTGCGCCCATCCACGCCAGCGCGCGCACCTCCTGCGCCCATCCACGCCAGCGCGCGCACCTCCTGCGCCCATCCACGCCAGCGCGCGCACCTCCTGCGCCCATCCACGCCAGCGCGCGCACCTCCTGCGCCCATCCACGCCAGCGCGCGCACCTCCTGCGCCCATCCACGCCAGCGCGCGCACCTCCTGCGCCCATCCACGCCAGCGCGCGCACCTCCTGCGCCCATCCACGCCAGCGCGCGCACCTCCTGCGCCCATCCACGCCAGCGCGCGCACCTCCTGCGCCCATCCACGCCAGCGCGCGCACCTCCTGCGCCCATCCACGCCAGCGCGCGCACCTCCTGCGCCCATCCACGCCAGCGCGCGCACCTCCTGCGCCCATCCACGCCAGCGCGCGCACCTCCTGCGCCCATCCACGCCAGCGCGCGCACCTCCTGCGCCCATCCACGCCAGCGCGCGCACCTCCTGCGCCCATCCACGCCAGCGCGCGCACCTCCTGCGCCCATCCACGCCAGCGCGCGCACCTCCTGCGCCCATCCACGCCAGCGCGCGCACCTCCTGCGCCCATCCAGGCCTCCTGCGCCCATCCACGCCAGCGCGCGCACCTCCTGCGCCCATCCACGCCAGCGCGCGCACCTCCTGCGCCCATCCACGCCTCCTGCACCCATCCACGCCAGCGCGCGCACCTCCTGCGCCCATCCACACCTCCTGCGCCCATCCACGCCAGCACGCGCACCTTCTGCGCCCATCCACACCTCCTGCGCCCATCCACACCAGAGCGCGCACCTCCTGCGCCCATCCACGCCAGCGCGCGCACCTCCTGCGCCCATCCACGCCAGCGCGCACCCCCTGCGCCCATCCACGCCAGCGCGCACCCCCTGCGCCCATCCACGCCAGCGCGCACACCCTGCGCCCATCCACGCCAGCACGGGCACCTCCTTCGCCCATCCACGCCAGCGCGCAACCCCTGCGCCCATCCACGTCAGCGCACACCCCCTGTGCCCATCCACACCAGCGCGCACCCCCTGCGCCCATCCATACCAGCGCACACCCCCTGCGCCCATCCATACCAGCGCACACCCCCTGCGCCCATCCATACCAGCGCACACCCCCTGGGTCACTTCTCCTGGGCAGTGAATTATTTAGCTCCTATGTGTAATACTAGCCAGCCCTCAGTAATTGATGGAGAGCCGCAGGCTATGAATAATGCAGGTGTGGGGTGTGATGCGGGTACCTGTCCTCCGACACACTGATCACCCCGTCCTCCTTGGGCACAATCACTGCCATGTTCACCACGTCCTGGGAGCCCTCCACTTTACTCAGTAGTAAGGGCTTGCGGGTGAGCGCTTTGGGGTGGATCTCCGCCGCCATCCTCCTCCTCTACCTGCTGCCCAGGTGTCAGCTGCCCGTCTTATCTCTGCAGCCGGCGGCGATACAACAGCCCCTGCTCCAAGCTGCTATCAGCTGACTCACACGTCACTGCTCAGGACACGCCCCCTCCGCAGTACTTTTTTTTTTTTTTTCGCTTACCTTTATTTATCAGCGCGGTGAAGTTCATGGACAGAGTGTATGTAGTCACGTGACGTGTCTTCCTTTCCCAGCAGGACATGTGACTACTATTCCCAGCAGAGAATGTTGGATACATGACACGACCTCTGCACTTCCTCCAGTCATGTGATGGGAAGAACAGGTCCTCAGCTGGAGCTTGTGTATTTGGCTGTCACTAAGCACAATATACACTTTTCAAATGGTTAGGTCATAGATTAAATAAAAATAAACTCACCCTTTAGTTTTGTACTAAAAGATGTAACTTTTTATATATGTCACTGGCTGAGGGCTTGTTGTTCTCTTTACTTATTGGTGCCTATAACTTCTAGGACATCAGCAGATTACTAATGATATAGGGGCACATTTACTTACCCGTCCCGTTGACGCCGCCGATCTGGAATGTCCGACAAGGATTCGGAGCTGCCGCGATTCACTAAGATCGTGCGTCCAATTTCCTGCATGTATCGGTTCCCCGCTCAGGTCCGCCGGAGTTCACCTTCTTCCTGGTGTATGTGAGTGCTGATCTTGCAACACAATTTTGAAAGTTAAATTCCACAGTATGTCCGAATCAGTCGGGTTGTCCGACGGCCACACCCCTGATTTGTGTCGCATGCAAGATGGCGCCGATGCACCACAATCCGATCGCCAAAAACTCGGGGCAATTCAGGGAATTTTGGAAAAAAATTGCGAAACCCGGCGGATATGTGTCCGACGGACCCTTAGTAAATATGCCCCATAGTGTCCTTAGTTAGACGGATGCCTGACACAGTGGAAAAATATATAAATATAATGAAAAAACGAAAACGGCTACACAGTGTACCAAAGTTTCCAACAAGATGGTCCAGAAGAAATAAAGAGAGCCAAAAATATCCCATGATGATAAGGCCAGACAAACCGATGAATATATGCATAAGAGGTAAAATACCAGTCACAATGCATATATTCATCGGTTTGTCTCGCCTTGTCATCATTGGATATTTTGGGATTGTTGTGTGCCTTGGTTTGACTATAGCTGTTTGAGCTATTATTTCTTTGGCTTGCTTTATTTCTTCTGGACCATCTTGTTGGAAACTTTGGTACACTGTGTAGCCGTTTTCGGTTTTTCATTATATTTATATATTTTTCCACTGTGTCAGGCATCCGTCTAACTTTTGTCACATACCATACATTGTATTTACATTTGAATATCTCGATGGAGGTTGGGGCTGGAATGAGAAGGTTGTTTGGTGGGCTTTATCATATGTCCCAAACCTCCCCTTGGACTTTTATCTTTAGGATTTTTTCTGTGTTTTGCTGGTGTTTACTATTGTGTTTTGTATATATTATAATAAAGGTTATACAGTGTTTGACATGGCACATGTCTCTTGGCTCTTGTTTTTTTGCATCGCTTATTTTCATGTGTTAGACATAATTTTATGTGATGGTTCTCTTTGACTAATTTAGGATAGTCAGCTCATTCTAGAGACAGCAAATTCAGTAATTGTATCTTAGAAAACCTTTCCCCAAAGTGGACAGACCTGCTTGGATTAGGAATGGGACCGTCTGGATGTAGACCTAGGGGCAGTCTATCTACAGGTCGGTGTCAAAGGCTGCTATTATAGTAGCACAGTGGCTTAGTGGTTAGCATTACAGCCTTGCAGTGCTGGGGACCTGGGTTCAAGTCCCAGGATCAACATCTGCCAAGAGTTTGCATGTTCTCTCTGTGTTTACGTGGGTTTCCTCCCACACTCCAAAACATACTGGAAGCTTGATTAGATTGTTAGTCCCATGGGGACAGGGACTGATTTGGCAAGTGCAGTGTAATCTGTGTGTGCTATATAAATAAAGGAATTATTATCTTGAAAGCTGTTACTGTAAGTATGCCTGTCCTGTGGTTAGGTAAGACGTGTTGTCAGTGTTAAAAGTAGAAAAAAACATGTGCTATGCCAAAATATAATCTTTATTAATAAGCCAACAAATCAATTATCACACCAAACCAAGAACCAATAAAAACATTTAAAAAGGAACAAAATCCTCTATACAAAAACCAGGGAGGGTAGGGCACATATGATAATGCCCACCAAGACACCACCCCCCACCATGGTAAAGTGAATCATAATAATTACCAATCAAGCTTGGCCGGCAGGGAAAGGGGCTGGGAAAAGCCCCACGCGTATCGCCACTAACAGTGGCTTGATTGGTAATTATTATGATTCACTTTACCATGCTTCTTACATGGGCTATTCTGCCATAATGTTGCAGCGTATTTCTTTGTCATCTTTCGCTACTCTTTGTATTGGTGTAGCTGGACAGGCATAGGGTTTGGGGCTGAGTAGGTAGGTGGTGTCTTGGTGGGCATTATCATATGCCCTACCCTCCCTGGTTTTTGGATAGAGGATTTTGTTCCTTTTTAAATGTTTTTATTGGTTCTTGGTTTGGTGTGATAATTGATTTGTTGGCTTATTAATAAAGATTATATTTTGGCATAGCACATGTTTTTTTTCTACTTTGTACTTCATTCATTTTTTCATGTGCCCAGATGTAGCATTTTTGTATGTGTTGTTCCTCCTTCATGATTTGAGTGTTGTCAGTGTTGACAATATGTAAAGCTACATTTTGTAAAATTAAGATTACTTATTACTCTAGATTTGCACCAATTGTTTCTTTAAATAAATGTATTTCATTTTGTTCCTTCAAATCTTCCAGCCTGAAAGATGCTGCAGCAGGTTTCTACAATTTCTGTTACCAGGCAACACTCCTATATCAGGTCAAACCAATGGTGTAATCAGGTCAAATAAGAGCCCACGTATTACTTTTGGTTAACACCCAAACTTTATCACAGGAATAAAAACAATAGTGGTCTTCTCTGTATCACTGTAGACTGTATCAGTGTATTATTGTACACTAAGCTGGTAAAAGGGGTTATTCAATAATGAATTTATAAAGCCTTGTGTGCCAGAAAATAAAGCCCCATTCCCATTTCAAATTTACTATAGTCTCCGCAAGAATTAAGCCTTTTAGTAGATCGGGATGTTGTGCGCTGGTGAGAGGGGGGCGGGGAATTTAAAACACCAGTCTTAATAAATTCCCCCTAATATGTCATAAATATATTATAGATGCAGGCCCTACCTCTGTGACCCACACCTTTCTCAGGAACTGGGGCCCGATGACCCCCTTCCAACAGCTGGATTGAATGGGTGTGCAATGCATGCCATATGAGGAGGAGATGAGAGGGTCCACAATATGAGGAGGAGATGAGAGGGTCCACAATATGAGGAGGAGAAGAGAGGGTCCACAATATGAGGAGGAGATGAGAGGGTCCACAATATGAGGAGGAGAAGAGAGGGTCCACAATATGAGGAGGAGATGAGAGGGTCCACAATATGAGAAGGAGATGAGAGGGGCCACAATATTAGGGGGAGATGAGAGAGGCCACAATAAATGGGAGAGATGAGCTGGCACAATATGAGGGGGAGATGAGAGGGTCCACAATATGAGGGGGAGATGAGAGGGGCCACAATATCAGGAGGAGATGAAAGGGGCCACAATATGAAGGGGAGATGAGAGAGGCCACAATAAGAGGGAGATGAGCGGCCACAATATGAGGGGGAGGGGACTGGCCACAATAGGTGGCAGAGCTGGCAGAGGCACTGATTGCTTTAAGTAGATCCAACCTATTGCTGGACCTTGAATCCATGTTCACAAGATTGAATTACATTTTAGGTGCATCTGAAGAATCTCCTCCCTGAATGCAGACAGTTTTAGACCTAAATGCTTGTGTTGGGTAAGTAGCAACAAAGCATGTTTCTACTTACTTACTTAGGTCTAAAGACAAAATGGAGGAGATTCTCCAGATGCGTCTAACATGCAATTTAAAACACAATTCAATTGCATCTTATGCATATGGTCTTAGGCTGCGTTCAGATTATGTGTTTGCATTGCGTTTTAAAATACATGGGAAAAACTGCACCTCAAAATACATCAGTGTTTTTACAATCATTAATACTGATGAGTTTTGGGATGCGTTTTGCATGATGCATTTGTTGTGCCTTTCAGACACAATGGGGGTCATTTATTAAGGGCCCGATTCGCGTTTTCCCGACGTGTTACCCGAATATTTCCGTTTTGCGCCGCTTGTACTTAAATTGCCCCGGGATTTTGGCGCACGCGATCGGATTGTGGCGCATCGGCGCTGGCATGCGCGCGACGGAAATCGGGGGGCGTGGCCGAACGAAAACCCGACGTATTCGGAAAAACCGCCGCATTTAAAAACCGAAAATGTGTCGCATAAGGACCGCTTACCTTCACCTGGTCCAGCTCGGTGCATTCCGGCGCGATGAGTTTACTTTCAGCGCAGCAGCGCCACCTGGTGGACGGCGGAAGAACTACCTTATTAAATCCCGGCCGGACCCGAATCCAGAGCGGAGAAGCCGCCGCTGGAACGCGAATGGACCGGGTAAGTAAATTTGCCCCAATGGGGGTCATTTATTAAGGGCCCGATTCGCGTTTTCCCGACGTGTTACCCGAATATTTCCGTTTTGCGCCGCTTGTACTTAAATTGCCCCGGGATTTTGGCGCACGCGATCGGATTGTGGCGCATCGGCGCTGGCATGCGCGCGACGGAAATCGGGGGGCGTGGCCGAACGAAAACCCGACGTATTCGGAAAAACCGCCGCATTTAAAAACCGAAAATGTGTCGCATAAGGACCGCTTACCTTCACCTGGTCCAGCTCGGTGCATTCCGGCGCGATGAGTTTACTTTCAGCGCAGCAGCGCCACCTGGTGGACGGCGGAAGAACTACCTTATTAAATCCCGGCCGGACCCGAATCCAGAGCGGAGAAGCCGCCGCTGGAACGCGAATGGACCGGGTAAGTAAATTTGCCCCAATGGGGCTCATTTACTAAGGGCTTTGCACCGCACTTTTGTCGGACTGTGCACGTTCTTCTAGGCTAAAAAGGCTTCCACGAGTATTTAAGAAAAGTCGGCGCCGCTATTGTGTCACACGCGACCCTTTTGTGGTGCAGTTGTGCTGGCCTTTATGCAACACAAATTGCGTCGCACACCGTATGTTAAAGGATCACCACAAAAAAAATGGTGAACTCTCTATAAGTAAATGTGCCCCAATGGAAAACGCATTCTGTAACCGCACCTAAGAATACTGTATACAGGAAATATTTGCTTGTAGCAGCAGGTGGGCCTCTAGAATCAATTTCACTAGTGGGCCCTGGGTCCCCCCAGTCTGACCCTGGCACCAAGATGCTAATTTGAATACAGATAAAACACATACACTCACTGGCCACTTTATTAGGTACACCATGCTAGTAACGGGTTGGACCCCCTTTTGCGTTCAGAACTGCCTCAATTCTTCATGGCATAGATTCAACAAGGTGCTGGAAGCTCCTTAGAGATTTTGGTCCATATTGACATGATTGCATCACACAGTTGCCGCAGATTTGTCGGCTGCACATCCATGATGCGAATCTCCCGTTCCACCACATCCCAAAGATGCTCTATTGGATTGAGATCTGGTGACTGTGGAGGCCATTTGAGTACAGTGAACTCATTGTCATGTTCAAGAAACCAGTCTGAGATGATTCCAGCTTTATGACATGGCGCATTATCCTGCTGAAAGTAGCCATCAGATGTTGGGTACATTGTGGTCATAAAGGGATGGACATGGTCAGCAACAATACTCAGGTAGGCTGTGGCGTTGCAACGATGCTCAATTGGTACCAAGGGGCCCAAAGAGTACCAAGAAAATATTCCCCACACCATGACACCACCATGGATCCATGCTTTCATGTTGTTGACGCCAAATTCTTACCCTACCATCCGAATGTCGCAGCAGAAATCGAGACTCATCAGACCAGGCAACATTTTTCCAATCTTCTACAGTCCAATTTCGATGAGCTTGTGCAAATTGTAGCCTCAGTTTCCTGTTCTTAGCTGAAAGGAGTGGCACCCGGTGTGGTCTTCTGCTGCTGTAGCCCATCTGCCTCAAAGTTCGACGTACTGTGCGTTCAGAGACCTTGGTTGTAACAGGTGGCGATTTGAGTCACTGTTGCCTTTCTATCAGCTCGAACCAGTCTGCCCATTCTTCTCTGACCTCTGGCATCAACAAGGCATTTCCGCCCACAGAACTGCCGATCACTGGATGTTTTTTCTTTTTCGGACCATTCTCTGTAAACCCTAGAGATGGTTGTGCGTGAAAATCCCAGTAGATCAGCAGTTTCTGAAATACTCAGACCAGCCCTTCTGGCACCAACAACCATGCCACGTTCAAAGGCACTCAAATCGCCTTTCTTCCCCATACTGATACTCGGTTTGAACTGCAGGAGATTGTCTTGACCATGTCTACATGCCTAAATGCACTGAGTTGCCGCCATGTGATTGGCTGATTAGAAATTAAGTGTTAACGAGCAGTTGGACAGGTGTACCTCATAAAGTGGCCGGTGAGTGTGTATATATATATATATATATATACTTTTTTATTGTTTTGTTTTTTGTTTTGTTTGTTTGTTGGTTTTTATAAAATCTTCAGTAAATTGCATTTTTATTTATAAAGACTGAGGTTACAACAGGGCCTGTTTAAATTGTATCCATTATTCATATTTCTCCAAGGATAGATATTTGTGTTATGCAATATGTTTATCTAGTTTCTGGCTGGTGCACCTTGGTCCCTTTGTTAGTCATCATCATAGAGCTTAGTATTATGCATAGACAATCTGATGTTCTAATAGAGTATTACATCAATTACAACTGAATCAGACAGACAGAGGATGCCAGAAAAATGCAACTGCATAACAATTTTACATCTACAGTGTAGGTGAAGAGAGGCCTCTGCTGGACATGTTATTAGTGAGGGGAGGCCACTGCTGGACATGTTATTAGTGAGGGGAGGCCTCTGCTGGACATGTTATTAATGAGGGGAGGCCACTGCTGGACATGTTATTAGTGAGGGGAGGCCTCTGCTGGACATGTCATTAGTGAAGGGAGGCCTCTGCTGGACATGTTATTAGTGAAGGGAGGCCTCTGCTGGACATGTTATTAGTGAGGGGAGGCCTCTGCTGGACATGTTATTAGTGAGGGGAGGCCTCTGCTGGACATATTATTACTGAAGGTAGGTCACTTCTGGGCATGTTATTAGTGAAAGGAGGTCACTGCTGGACATGTTATCAGTGAAGGGAGGTTGCTGCTGGACATGTTATTAGTGAGGGGAGGCCACTGCTGGGCATGTTATTAGTGAAGGAAGGTGGCTGCTGGTACATGTTATAGTGAGGGGAGCCGATTGCTGGACATATTATTAGTGAGGGGAGGCTGCTGCTGGACATGTTAATAGTGGGGGGAGGCTGCTGCTGGACATGTTAATAGTGAGGGGAGGACACTGCTAGACATGTTATTACGGAGGGGAGGCTGCTGCTGGGCATGTTTTTAGTGAAGGGAGGTCACTGCTGGACATGTTATTTGTGAAGGGAGGTCACTGTTACTAGTGAAGGGAGGCCGCTGCTGGGATATGTTATTAGTGAAGGAAGGTCGCTGCTGGACATGTTAGTAGTGAAGGGAGGCCACTGCTGGAAATGTTATAAGTGAGGGGAGGCCACTGCTGGGCATGTTATTAGTGAAGGTAGGTCACTTCTGGGCATGTTATTAGTGAAGGGAGGTCACTGCTGGACATGTTATCAATGAAGGGAGGTTGCTGCTGGACATGTTATTAGTGAGGGAAAGCCACTGCTGGGCATGTTATTAGTGAGGGAAGGTGGCTGCTGGTACATGTTATTAGTGAGGGGAGCCCGTTGCTGGACATATTATTAGTGAGGGTGGCTGCTGCTGGATATGTTAAAAGCGAGGGGAGGCTGCTGCTAGACATTTTACTAGTGAGGGGAGGCTGCTGCTGGACATGTTAATAGTGAGGGGAGGCTGCTGCTGGACATGTTAATAGTGAGGGGAGGACACTGCTAGACATGTTATTACTGAGGGGAGGCCGCTGCTGGGCATGTTTTTAGTGAAGGGAGCTGCTAGGTTACTGTTATTAGTGAAGGGAGGCCGCTGATGGGATATGTTATTAGAGAAGGGAAGCCGCTGCTGGGCATGTTATTAGTGAGGGAAGGTTGCTGCTGGTACATGTTATTAGTGAGGGGAGCCCACTGCTGGACATGTTATTAGTAAAGGAAGGCTGCTGCTGGACATGTTAATAGCGAGGGGAGGCTCCAGGACATGTTAATAGTGAGGGGAGGCTGCTGCTGGACATGTTAATAGTGAGGGGAGGACACTGCTGGACATGTTATTACTGAGGGGAGGCCAATGCTGGGCATGTTTTTAGTGAAGGGAGGCAGCTGCTGGACATGTTATTAGTGAAGTGAGGCAGCTGCTGGACATGTTATTAGTGAGGGGAGGCCGCTGCTGTTGCATTTTATTAGTAAAGGGAAGCCGCTCCTGTGAATTTTCTTTTGGATTTTTGTGCATCATTATTAACCCCTTATTGTAATTACTTTTAAAGCTGTATAATTACAATTAAAAAACCCTTGCATATGTCAAAAATAGGCAGGGGATGGGAGGAGGTGCTGTGGTCAGGTGGGAGGTATGCTATGGGGTCCACTCATTTCTAGTTATGCCATTGATGTTTAGTCTGATCTCATTACCCCATTCCAGTGCAATGCATTCGATTGCTTGTCCGATACACGTCCTCAATGCGCTAGCGTTGCACTTGTAAACGCAGGCTGTACCCTTAGAGAAAATTCTGTTTTTAAGTTTATGCAAATTACCTTCTTTGTGTACTAGAAGATTTTAAGATGCCTTACACAATGCTGGCTTTACTTGTAGGATTTGGCAGCTGTTAGACTCCCTTTAAATCACTGTGGGTTAGGGTTTTGCTTCATGTGTCCTTAGTGGAAAAGTTTAAACAAGCAAATATTAGGCAACATTTATGAAGCAATCTGCACCAGTGTTCTGGTATTTAAGAAGTGTTTTTGCCAATATGCAACGCACCCCAAAGGGTTTTCCGGATGGCATCTGCATCGGCCGCCTGTCAGAAGTCTTTCAGGGTGCACCAGGTTAATGAAGACTGTGGGGCACATTTACTTACCCAGTCCTGTCGCAATCCCCAATCCGGACGGTCTGACAAAGATTAAAGGGGTTGTCCGAGTTCTTGAAAAAAAGCTAAAAGTGGCCGGGACAGCGCTGCTTAAGAAAAATAAAGATGTACTTACCTTCTAAAAAGTGGCCGGGCACGCCTATCCGTCCCTATACACAGCATTGTGTATGGGGGCCGGAAGGTTGTCGGGTCCGGCCGGAACTGAGTCCAGCGCTGCTCCGGCGGCCATGTTTGTTTACATGGCGCCCGGACCGGAGTGACAGCAGCGCTGGATACCGGAGGGCACCAGAAGGTAAGTACATCTTTATTTTTCTTAAGCAGCGCTGTCCCGGCCACTTTTAGCTTTTTTTCAAGAACTCGGACAACCCCTTTAAGTCCTGCACAATTCAGCTACATCGTGCGCCCGAGATCCTGCACCTGACGCTTCCCCCACTGAGGTCCTCCGGAGTTCACCTTCTTCTTCCCGGTGTATGTGAGTGCATGTCTTGCGACACAATTTACGATGTTAAATCCTGCGAGTTGTCCGACGGCCCGCCCCCTGATTTGTGTCGCGTGAAAGCCGGCGCCGATGCGGCAAAATCTGATCGCCAAAAACTCCTGTTAAATGCGGCGCTAATTGGAAATCATCGGACTATGTTGTCCATAGTGGCAGAGCTAAATAGTGATGCGGTGCACTTTTTCATGTGGGATTTTTCTTCTTTTAAACCCAGTCCTTATAAAGTAGAGTTAGGCCTCTTGCACACTAGCGTTGCGTTTCACGTGCGGGTGCAATGCGTGAAAAACTGACGTTTTTGCTGCGTTTTTGTTTCATTTTTGTTCGCGGTTTTTTGCGTTTTCGGTGCGTTTTTCACGCGCGTTTTTTTAAGTCAATGGGACTTTTTCAAAGGGACCAAGGTTCGGGAATAAAATGTTTTATTTAATTGAAAAATAATGTCTTCTGATAAGTTGCAAACATCTGCGATCTATTCTTCACTGTTCCGCGCGCGTATATTATCTCCCGACAAGTTAGCAGATGTGAAGAACAGTGAAGAATAGAATAAAACCAGTGAACACAGTGAAAACAGTGACCACAGGATCATTTAAGATAAAAACACAGTGCAGAACACAGTGCAGAATAGATTACAGATGTTCGGCACATCTGCTTACTTGTCGGGAGATACGCGCGGAGCGCTGCGAACAAAATAGCATGTGAAGAACAATATATATGTGTGAAGAAGACATTGCAGATGTATGGAAACATCTGCAATGTGTTCTTTACACACATATATATTGTTCTTCACATGCTATTTTGTTCGCAGCGCTCCGCGCGTATCTCCCGACAAGTAAGCAGATGTGCCGAACATCTGTAATCTATTCTGCACTGTGTTCTGCACTGTGTTTTTATCTTAAATGATCCTGTGGTCACTGTTTTCACTGTGTACAATGATTTTATTCTATTCTTCACTGTTCTTCATTGTGTTTTTTTAATTAAACGATCGTTCGCGAGCAGGGGAAATACTGTTATACTGGTCACCTAGCAACCCTTACGTTTAAAACGCATTGCACTCGCATTGCACTTGCAATGATTGCGAGTGCAATGCGTTCTTGATGCATCTCCATAGACTTGAATGGGGCGTGAAAATTGCGCGTGACTCGCAAAAATAGAGCATGCTGCGATTTTGACGCGCGTGCAAACGAACGCAAGCACGCGCGTTGAAAACCACGCAAATGGAGAAAGACCCATTGAATACAATGGGACAGAGTGCAATGCGAGTTCTGAGCGTCAAATGCACGCGCAGAACTCGCGCGTGAAAAACGCCAGTGGAGAAGGGGCCTTAATGCAGCTATTTATTACATGTAAAACCCCCTGCTGCTGGCTGTGTATAAATCAACTGAGAAAATCAGTACAAGTAAGTCCTGCAAAGCTTTTATTGACTCTCTCAGAATAATCACTGTTTAATTGAATCTGGTGACATTTACAGCTGATAAACAAAGAGAGACAAATACGGATCTGTTCTCACAAACCATCTCACCATTCTAACTGCGCACCAGGTATTAGCATGGCCAGGATTTCCTAGAAAACGTATGAAGAATATGAATGGTTATATTCTTCTGTAAGGTTGTCTAAATAAAGGACATGTTGGTAAGAAAAAAGCTATGGTAGGTAAGTTCACTGGATAAAGACAGAGTTGGCACTGCTTTCTTGGCCTACCAGTAAAACTAGATGGGTTAGAAATGAAATGGGTGAGGCTGTAGACAAAGTGACTGTTGTGTTATAAAACAAAATAACATAATGCGGCGTCTAGTGGAACCAATGTTTATATTGCAAACAGTGTCCAAACAATTGTTAATAGAAGGCTTAGTATATATATATATATATATATATATATATATATATATATATACATACACATATACAGTGGGTACATAAAGTATTCAGACCCCTTTAAATTTTCCTCTCTGTTTCATTGCAGCCAGTTGGTAAGATAAAAAAAAAATCTTTTTTTTTCTTTCACATAACTATACACTCATCTTGCACATCGTCTTCACAGAAAAAAAAAACAACAGGAATGTACATATTTTTGCTAATTTATTGAACAAAAAAAGTTGAATATGAGCATCACACAGCAAAGGGACTAAATACTTATGACCATGAGATATTTCAGTTTTTGCTGTTTAATAAATTAGCAAAAATATCTACACTTCTGTTTCTTTTCTGTCTAATTTATTAAACAAGAAAAACTGGTACTACATAAGTATTTATACCCTTTGCTGTGACACACATATTCAGCAGTATTGGTTTAATAAATTAGCAGAAATGTCTGCCTTTCTGTTTTTTTCTGTCAAGATGGGGAGCAGAGTGTTCTTTAAAGGAGACCTACCATTTGATTTGATGCATTATGAAGCAAACAAACCTTGAGAATGCTGTAACTACACTGAAGCAGAAACATATGAGCAAAAAAAAAAATCAAATTTTTTTTTAATCTTACCAATTGGCTGCAATGAAACAATATATATATATATATATATATATATATATACATATATATATATATACTGTATATAGGTAGTACAGGTACACAGGTCTCAGCATAACGGAGAACAAGGAGTGCTGGGAGCGATGATATGGCCCTAATCTCAAAATCTTCACAAATCTGTGAAAAATGTAAACAGTTTTAAAGGCAAAGGGGATATTAATTTGATTTAGCTTTCTCTTTTGTAATCCATACAAATCAACTAACAACACTTTTTAAAAAAAAAAACATTCTTACTTTGTAGAATTTTTCCATACCCGCCTAAAACTTTAGGCTGTCTGCATATCTATGGTATATACATATATAAACAGTCACAACTATATTCCATCGGTAGTATCTTGCAGTATCACATTTTCTTCTCCTCTAGACCTGTAAGTGTCACAGCAGGGTAGCTTGGATTAATGCAGGTTCACAGGAAGCTATAGAATAAAATAATTAGTTTAGCGTCTGTAGTCAGGAAATTGGGAACGAAAATATTCACAGGGATGCAATTAGCAACAAGGACGTCTTGCAAGTATGTCACCAGCTAATAATGTCAGGCTGATGTTCATATTACTATTTTTTTTTATACAAAAATGCTTGTAAAAAATGTGAAATTTATGTTACTAAATGCAAAAAAAAAAATTGTGTGATGGAAAAACAGAGAAAGGCCTGGTAAGGAAAATACTAATAGTAAGTGATGGCAACTAATATCTCATGTCTATAGGCAGATTAAGATTTATGAGTTTATAACTGCTGCAATAGTTCCGTTTTCGTAAGATTCTGACAACAAGAATTATCTGAAAGGTTTGGAACAACGAAAGGAAACCAGATGTCAAGCAGACAAGCCACAAACAAATCGACTGTATGTAAGATAAGAATGTTCAGGAACTATGCAGTATAAGCAAACAGCTCATGAAATGGAAAATCATGACATAAAAAATATATAATGGCAGCCAGAACAGGAAACCAGCTCAAATCAAGAACCTAAAGATCATACACAGATAGAGATGTATAGGATTTGAAGAATGGGGTACATTTACTTAGCCGTCTTGTTGACGCCACCGATCCAGAATTTCCAACGAGGATTCGGAGCTGCCGCGATTCACTAAGATCGTGCGTCCAATTTCCTGCATGTGTCGCTTCCCCACCATCTTCTTCCCGATGCATGTGAGTGCTGATCTTGCGCCACAATTTTTAAAGTTAAATTCCACGGTTTGTCAGAATCAGTCGGATTGTCCGACGGCCACGCCCCCGATTTGTGCCGTTTGAAAGCCGGCGCCGATGCCGCACAATTCGATCGTGTGCACCAAAAACCCCTGTGCAACTCAGGGCAAATCAGAAATATTCGGGAAACCGCTCCAGTATAGCTAGCTGCCTCCCATCAAAACCAACAGCATACCCCCTTCTGACCCTAATTCTGAAGTTTTGCTAAGGTCAAAACCAGGCTGCAGTGTTTACGTGCCATCGACAGTAGACTACAGCAGGTGAAGTCACCGCTGGGAAGTTAAAGGGGAATAGGAGAGTTAAAGGGGACATTCTGAGATTTGGGTAAAGAAACAAAATCTCCCTTGTCTAAGGTTGAACTGGGGTACCCTGTTTGGTAAGAGGTCCAGGGAGGAGAGACAGGAATTTGGGCCCTAAGCTGAGCCCCCCAAAGCTGTCACATACCTACTTGCCTCACATGCCCTAAAAGATGGCATGAGACAACCATGAGGACGGTCGCTCCCTAAGCCACTGTGCAGACACCGAACAAGACAAACAAACATATATCACAGAAGAATGAGGTATATTTTGTTTCTGAAAAAAAATAAAACATCTCCTGAAAATAAGCCCTAACCCATTTTTCTGAGCAAAAAATAAAATATAAGAAACACATGGTAGTAAGTTGCTTGTAGTGTGCCTAAATGTTTACCTGGAAAAGTAGCCCAATAGCAAATCAATTGCATCAATTAAGGTGATTGTCTATGGACAGAAGCCAAATAAGTGGTTGTAATGGTAAACTATTCTCAGGAAAACAAAAGGTACTATAATACTAATAAAAAGACTACCGTATATACTTGAGTATAAGCCAAGTTTTTCAGCTCAAAAATGTGCCACAAAAACCCTAACTCAGCTTATAAGAAATGGCCTACAGGGGGAGGGGGGATGAGTATTGACTTTCTTTTTTTATGAATTGGGCAAACTGGGGCTGGCTGTATACAGGAGCAGGTAGCTGGCTGTATACAGGGGAAGGGGACTGGCTGTATACAGGGGCAGGGGCTAGCTAGCTATATACTTGGTGGAGGCTGTGACAAATGCATTTCCCACCATAGGCTTATACTTGAGTCAATAAGTTTTCCTATTTTTTTTTGTGGTAAAAGTAGGAGCCTCAGCTTATATTCAGGTCAACTTATACTCACATATATATACGGTATATCTTTCTCTGCTGCCACGTCTCATTACAATGATATCCAATCAGTCCAGTACCACTGAATCTATGTCCACCGGATGCTTTTTCTTTTGAAGAACAAATGAATGCTGTAGGACCTCTTTCAGGGGTAAAAGCCATCAGTTCCTCCATTCTAGTGTTTGTCACAGACTATCACCTGGAGCTCTCTAGCTCCGATCCGCCATATAAAGGGCGTCACAGTATTATCATTTATTGAGTGATACATTTTTTTTTTTACTGGTATTTATTTACTTGTAGTTATTTATTAGTTTTCACTTTTTGTTCTGTACGGTACTTCAATACTGTCCCAAGAAATTTTGGCAGCACATTTCCAGTCAATGCCAGATTATGAGCATGGGTCTGGAACGTTAAATTGGAACCAAAAAGTCCAGTTGCTTTTTAGATATTTTTCTGGTTCTGGGATGCTGTTCATATCAGTTTATGGGTGTCGAACCCCCAACAATCTTACACTTACTAACTACCAATATGCCATCTACTAATCTACACTTTGTGCAGTGGATAGATGTAAGTGTCATCATAATACCGAAACCCCCCCCCCTTTTTATACTCCAATAATAATAGTAATAATAATAATTCTTTATTTATATAGCGCACACAGATTACGCAGCGCTGCACAAAGCTTGTCAAATTGGTCCCTGTCCCCATGGGGCTCACAATCTAATCAACCTACCAGTATGTTTTTGGAGAAGTATTACTGTACATAATACAACAAACTTGCATTCACATATGTACTGAAAATAAGTAGATAGGCATTAGTAAAAGTAAAGTTAACAATTGTCAGGTTTAATAGCAGTAAGTATTGGTTTCCATAGGCAGCACTGTCACAGCAATAAACCAAAACATGACTAAATGTGTCATGCAATGCATTGCTCAGACAGCAATTCCTCAGCTTATAACAACACAATGATTCATGCTTTACATATATTGACTGTACAACAGCAATCATTATTGTAGCTATAGGAACTGCAGAGGTGCCATCTAGAACCAGTCACCTACTATTGGCTTTGGTCCCAACACTATTATGTGCAGATTTCTGTAACAAAAAGACAATGGGGCAGATTTACTTACCCGGTCCGTTCGCGATCCAGTGGCACGTTCTCTGTGGTGGATTCGGGTCCGGCCGGGATTCACTAAGGCAGTTCCTCCGCCATCCACCAGGTGGCGCTGCTGCGCTGAAAAGCATCTAAACGCACTGGAATTCACCGGGCCGGACCAAGTGAAGGTAAGCGCGTCCCAAGCGACACTTTTCCGAATCCGTCGGGTTTTCGCTCGGCCACGCCCCCGATTTCCGTTGCATGCATGCCGGCGCCGATGCGCCACAATCCGATCGCGTGTGCCAAAATCCTGGGGCAATACAGGGAAAATCGGCGCAAATCAGAAATATTCAGGTAACACGTCGGGAAAACGCGAATCGGGCCCTTAGTAAATGACCCCCAATGGATTTTAATTGTGCTGTGAAATGTGATACAGAGCCAGCAATATCTAGATCTGACAGTACATGCTCTTCAGACAGGCCTATCATATTCTCTAACTGCATGAAACTTTACCTCGCTAACCATCCCTGTGTTCTCCTCCTCACTGTTCTCCTGCAAGCACCAGATACCAAGCTACAGATAGGTCCATAAATATTTGGACAAAGACAACATTTTTTCTCATTTTTGGTTCTGCACATTACCACAATAAATTTTGAACAAAACAATTCAGATACAGATGAAGTTCAGACTTTCAGCTTTTATTTAGTGGGTTGAAGAAAAAGTTGAGGAACTAAAGCATTTTTTAAACGAATCTCTTAATTTCAGGGTGTCAAATGTAATTCAACAAATGAAATAATTGTAAATGAATGTAAATTTTTTAATACTTACATAGTTTATACGCTTAAAAAAAGACACATGTCCATCAAGTTCAACCAAGAAAGGGAAAGGATTGGATAAGGAAGTGATTTAAGGGAAACAATTCTATATTATAATATAACCAGGGCCGCCATCATGGGGGGGCCTAGTGGGACTGTGTTCAAAGGCCCGCCCGTTTTCCTAATAAAAGGGGGGCCCACGGGGCTCACAGTACCCATTAAACCCCCCATTCCAGGGCCCTATATGAGGAAAAAAAGAATCTGTACTCACCTTCTGGCTTCTTCTCTCCGACCCAGGCTTCGTATTCTGCTCTTTCAGCCAGTGCGCATCAGTATGACGCGGCAGTGTCGCCACGTGACGTCATATTGTATGCGTGGGCCCTTATACTATGACGTCATACCACCGCGTCTTTGGGCTGGAAGAGCAGACGATGGAGCTGCGAGGAGAAGACTGAACCGTGGGGCCGGGGAGAAGAAGCCAAAAGGTCAGTATAAAGGGGGCTTCTGGCAGGACATTTCATTAAAGGGGGCGTCTGGCAGGACATTTCATTTAAGGGGGCATCTGCAAGGACATTTCATTAAAGGGGAGCATCTGGGGTGGACATTTCATTAAAGGGGGGATATATCCGGCTGGACATTTCATTAAAGGGGGGCATCTGCTGTGAACTGGGGGGGCTGATTGTGGACTGGTGGGGCTATCTATATATTGAGTGGGCATGTGCAGGGGTTATCTATATACTGAGTGGGCACGTGCAGGGGCTATCTATATATTGAGTGGGCACGTGCAGGGGCTATCTATATATTGAGTGGGCACGTGCAGGGGCTATCTATTTACTGAGTGTGCATGTGCAGGGGATATCTATTTACTGAGTGGGCACGTGCAGGGGCTATCTATATATTGAGTGGGCACATGCAGTAGAGTAGGGTCCTGTCTAGCTTGGCATAGCTCAAAAAATTTTTGGTAAAATAAAAAAAAAAATTGTGTATAATATTATGCATCAATGTGGGAATGGACACCGGTGGGGGGGGGGACAAAAATCTTCCATTCTGGGTCCCCAATATTCCTAGTGGTGGCCCTGAACATAACCATCAATGTTGCTTGAAAGAAAACCATTTGTTGGTAGTGACTGCCTGAAGTCTTGAACTCATGGCCATCACTATCACGCAGTGACTTAGCGCTCAGTGGCGGATATATCCAACTCTGAGCTAATACCGGTTCAGCTTGTGATCGGTGCCGAGCCAGCATCGAACAGCCGACACCCCAGTGTAACGCCCGCTGTGAGAGTGGACTCTGATCGCAGGTGTTTATCCCGCTAAATGCCGGGGTTAGCATGACCGCAGCTTTTAAACTGCTTTTCAGAGGTCTCTATCCCATGATCCCCCCCCCTTCGGGGGGCACTGATCATTTCTATGAGCTCTGAGGTCTGTTAAGGACCCCAGGGCTGCCTGCAGGCAGTGCCTGTAAGATGTTGTCTATGACGTCATCTTAAAGGCATCGTGTCAGCCTATGCATGTGCATAGTCTGACACAGCTAATACCCAGCAATACATCAGTATTTCAGAGTATTATAATGAAAAAGCTATCAGATGTTCATGTCCCATGTGGATCTAAAAAAAAAGTAAAAAAAAAATCTTATTCAATAAAAAATAAATCAATAAAAATGCCCATAAGCCCCATAACATATAACGAGACAGAGCTCATTTACTAAGGGTCTGTGGGTCAGAATACCTGACAATTTCTAATGTGCTCCGCATTTAGAAAGGGTGTTTGGCGCACGCAATCGGATTTTGGAGCATCCCCGCCGGCTTTAATGCGACACAAATCGGGGGGCGGGCCGTTGGACGATCCGACGGATTCGGACAATGCACAGGATTTAACAAAGCAATTTGTGTCGCAAGACACTCACTTACAAGCACCGGAAAGAAGAAGGTGAACTCTGGCGGACATCAGCGGGGAAGCGACAGATGCAGGAAATCGGGCGCACGAGCAACGTGAATCGCTCCAGACTTAATCTTCGTCGGACCGTCCGGATCGGGGATCGCGACAGGACCGGGTAAGTAAATTTGCCCCATAATGTGCAAAACAGCTTAAATCATAACACAAACTCCACATATATAGTATCACCGCGTCCGTAACAAACCGGAGAATAAAAGTAAATAATTATTGAACCTGCACGATGAACGACATTAAAAAAAACTGTTAAAAACCCACCAAAATTATAATTTTTACCTATTAAATTCCACAAAAATTTTTTAAAAAAGTGATTAAAAAAACATATGTACTCCAGAATGATACTGTTGCAAAGTACAACATGCCCCGCAAAAAAAGCCATCAACCAGCTCCATAGCCATTTTTTCCTAAAGAAGCTACTGGGGCGTGGAGTAGTCGGAGCTGAGGCTACGCGGCGTGGCTACTCCATGTGCCAGTAGCCTCTTGCGTTCCACCTAACAATGTATCTTCACTTGTCCGCCAAGCCTGGTTCTGCATATGCGCAGTAGCTCTGGCTTTGGTGCCAGGATTGTGTAGCCAGTGGCCTGTTCTCTGCGCATACACAGAACCCGGCTTTGTGCGGGTGCGTGTAGCTCCTTGTAGCTGCACGCTGAAAATACATTGGTAGGCAGAATGCAAGAAGCTACTGGGGAGTGGAGTAGCTGCGCCTTGTAGCCTCAGCTCCGACTACTCCGCGCCCTAGTAGCCTCTTTAGGAAATTTGCATATTAGGGGAATTAAAATTTATAAAAGTTTTTGGCCACTAAAGGATTAGTCAAAAAAATGGCTCTACATTAGAGGAACCTACCACTGGATCTACTTTAATAGGTTGATCAGTGGTGGTAGGTTTCCTTTAATTTAGAATGATATAATGAAGGAATTGTCCACACCTGCCCACAAAACAGTCTTTGAGTCAGTTGTCCATATAATGTATAATTGCCAGGGTCTGTACTGGAGTTCCTCATGGACGGCTTACATGATGATCAATCCTGTAGTCCATAAGCAATCAATCGCAATGAGACATTTATTTCATATTCTGTAAACTGACAAACCTAAAAATTAGCAGTTTTCGTGCCCCCATTGTATTTATAATGAACATGTTCTAGTATTTGCTATTATTTTAGTATACAGCCGCTTTGCTGTGTACAGTTTTGGAGCAATGAGCTTCGGCTGCACCGCGATATATGCTATAGATCACTTCAACATGGCGCAATATCATTTTAAGTAAGTTCTCTCGAAAGTAATGAAAGTAATTAACAAACCTTATTAAACATTTTCCCAATAAGCCTTTTTTTCCAAGCGCCCTGTGAGGGCAGTGCTGATTTCAGCATGTAATACCTGCTGACTGTACAGCTAGTGGCACGAGTCTCACAATGAAAAGAAAAGAGGTGTCTGGGGAAGGCCCTATAATCTCATCTCCCATCTCTGCCTGAATAATATGAAGAGATGCAGAAGAGGAATTCATTAAGAGAAACTGAGTAGGGATGAATTAAACAATGTGAAGCTCACACATTCCCTTACGGCCTCTTCTGTATTCATACTTTCGTGTGCTGTGAGAGATGGAGCAGACCCATCACTCTTATCTCCAAATGCACCTTTGGAGCCGCTTAGAAGAATAGATGAGGGAATTGCATGAGTAGTGATTCCCTGGTATTATGCAGGCATCAGAAACACTGCTTTCAGCTTCTTGATAATAGACATACCAAGCAATGGGGGATTTTACCATAGCTCATTCTTACTTTGCACATCTGTCAGCAGCCACAGGATAGTTTACTTATAAAAGCGCTTAGCAATGGAGGCATAAAAAATGACTAAAATATAAATAACCACCCATAATATAATACAAACGTATTCTTATGGTATGTCATCAATATTCAGCACCAGGAACACACCCTGTTTGAAGCAACATCAGCACACCTCTCCCTCTAACTATCACCTACTGCCATAGCAATCATGTCCATATTACTGGCATCATGATTCCCCTGTACAAGGAAAATTATTATTTTTCTCTAATACTTTTGTGGTTGCATGACCCAACATTATATAGGAGGAGCCAGTACTTTACTGACATAAAATGACAGGTTTTATGGTTGTTATGGGGTATTATAGCTTTGCCATGTATATTATCACTGTGTGTACTCTCTATGGATTGTGACATCACTGTGTGTATTATCTCTGTATTGTGACATCACTGTGTGTATTACTTCTGTACTGTATTTGATATAATTGTACTATTAAATCACTGTTTGTATTTTCCCAGTACTGTGACATCACTGTGTGTGTTATTCCTGTTCCTTGACATCACTGTGTGTATTATCTGAACTATGACATCACTTGATGTATTATCCCTGCACTATGACACCACCGAGTGTTTACCTCTGTACTGTATTTGTTATCATTGTACTATGAAATCACTGTGTATATTATGTTTTCACTATTTCTGTGCTGTGACAACACTGTATGTATTAGTCATGTACTGTGACATCACAGTGTGTATTATCTATACTGTAAAGTCACTGGATGTATTATCCCTGTACTGTGACATCACTGTGTGTATTCTCCCTGTACTATGACATCTCTGTGTGAACTATCTCTGTACTGTGACATTACTGTGTGTATTCTCCCTTTACTATGATATCTATGTGTGTATTATCTCTGTACTGTGACATCACTGTGTGTATTCTCCCTGTACTATGACATCTCTGTGTGTATTTCTGTACTGTGACATCACTGTGTGTATTTTCCCTTTACTATGATATCTCTGTGTGTATTATCTCTGTACTGTGACATCACTGTGTGTATTCTCCCTGTACTATGACATCTCTGTGTGTATTATCCCTGTACTGTGACATCACTGTGTGTATTCTCCCTGTACTATGACATCTCTGTGTGTACTATTTCTGTACTATGACATCACTGTGTGTACTATTTCTGTACTATGACATCACTGTGTGTATTCTCCCTGTACTATGACATCTCTGTGTGAACTATCTCTGTACTGTGACATCACTGTGTATTTTCCCGTTACTATGACATCTCTGTGTGTATTATCTCTGTACTGTGACATCACTGTGTGTATTCTCCCAGTACTATGGCATCTCTGTGTGTACTATTTCTATACTGTGACATCACTGTGTGTATTATGTCTGAACTGTATTTATTATCATTGTATTATGAAATCACTGTGCATATTGGGGCTTATTTATGGCCGCACTTTCGCCGGATTATCCAACAATTTTCGAGATTTGCGTCGCCGTCCGACGGATTTGGACAAACCGTGGGATTTAGCATTTAAATTGTGTCGCAAGCCAAGCACTAACATGCAGCGGGAAGAAGAAGGAGAACTCCGGCGGACCTGATCGGGGAAGCGACAGATGCAGGATATCGGGTGCACGCTGGTAGTGAATCGTGGCAGCTGTGCATTCTCGTCGGGGAACACACCTCAAGGATCATGCAGGGACTGGTAAGTAAATCTGCCCTAATATGTATTTAAGACAGCCGAGCAATGTGATAAAGTATTTATGTTTGTCCGCTTTTTGAGAAAGGTTCTATGACCCGAAACGCGTCAAAGGGACTTTTATGTTATTATCCACCTCCACTATCCATCCCACTCCACCTTTCATTACATTCACAGCCTTTGCAATGGTATATATCACTGATTGCTGAAAACATCTTTTAACTATATTCTCTATATATACTGCTATATTATACATAATATATACTACTATATACTGCCTTTTAGTTCATTTACAGCCTTTACAATTGTATATTTCTGTTAATTACCTTTGCATCGCATGTGTCTTTTTTCTCTGTTAAGAACTCTCTTCTTCATCACCTTTGTACACCACTCACACACACTATACTTTATGTAACCTTAACCTTACGAAAAACTCTTACTTCCCGAACAAATGCTACACACATTCCTCCAGTTTGACCCAGTCACTGCACTGGTTGCCTGACTCCTTTTTTATACAGCTTGAAATTATAACCCTCATCCACTAAGTTCTGCATAATGCTGCACCTCCTTATATCTCTTTTCTCATCTTACTCAATCCCCCAACCCGTACTCTTAGATCTGCCAGTGATGTTAGATGAAGACGAGTTGCACCAGACTCTGAAATGCCCTTTCCCAGACTATTAGACTAATACCCACCCTCCAAAGTTTTAAACGTGCTCTTAACACCGATCTCTTTAGGCAAGCCTATCACTCTTTTTAACTGCATGAAATTTCAACTCTCTCTTTACTAACCCATCCTGTGTCCTCCTCTCATCTGTTATCTGGAAAATAACAAAGCTCCAGGCTCTTCTACAGTCTAATTTAATTTGTACTATGTATATAAGATGGCGGCTAATGGCTGGTTCAAGCAGCAACATTTTTATTTATTAAATTATTTTTATCTCATTCCCCTATGAAGACCATTATACAAGCTGTTATACCTCTTGTGATCCCCCCTCATCCTCATAGACTGTAAGCTCTTGTGAGCAGGGCCCTCACTACGATTGTTCCATATGACTGTTTGTATGTTCCCTATGATTTCTAAAGCGCTACGGAATTTGATGGCGCTATATAAATAAAGATTATTAGTATTATTAATCCATGGGTGTCTACTTGCAGTGGTTTCCATGTGGGACTGACATGCTAGTAGACATAGCAGGGAAAAAATGTTAGGTTAGATTGTTTGAAGCCTGAATTTTTTGATGACATCTATAATTAGCTCTAATTAAATATAGCACAAGGATGAGAGATGATTACTGCACCATCCTCTGGTGTCATAAGGTCTCCACATTACACATAAAACAGTATGACACCATCAGAAAATGGGTAAGAATACAAAAAAGGATGATAATCAAAGTGAATAGAGAACTTTATAATTATCTGATCAGAGAAAACAGCATTTACCCCAAAGCCACTGAGACAGCTTGTTCCCACAGGAACTAATGTTAGAATGCAAAATATGAAGCAATCACACTTCTAAATTTGTAAAGTTCTTACAAATGGCTGCCATGATAACAAAGAAATGCCTGATAAATACAGTGAGGGAGATTTGTCACTGACTTTTTGTTGTAAAAAAAATGGGGGGAAAAATTGCAATGGGGGTTTTCTTCCATTTTTTTGGAGTCTTCCTTTTCCAGCCTCTAAGAAATACTGGCTTGAACATAGAAGCAGTACAACAATGTGCATAGCCAGATTTATCATTTGCATTTTTTTAAAATAGTGGTCCCTCCACTGGCATATGTGCTGCTGCTCCTGAATTTGCAGTATACTTTGTAGATTCAGTGGCACACGACCGCGGTTAGTTCATGAAAAACAGACCTTGCTCTGGACAGATATTACAGACCAACCACAGAGAAGAGGATGGGGTTCCTTGCATCGCGGTGATTTATGGTATATATGATATATAATAGTATATTACTATAATGTACAGATTCCCTTTCTCTGGTCAGTCAGTGAAATCTGGTAAGTGTAAGATCCATTTCTAACAGCTGATCATGTGTGCCACCAACCTAAGGCTATGGATATGTACATATATCAATCATAATGGACAGGTTCCCTTTAAATTAACTCTGTGAACCAGACATACCTTCAGAATGGTGTAGCTACACTGATGCAGAAACATATCTTGTTTAATCCCTGAACTAGTGGTTTTGCTGAAAAAACAATTATAAAATTATGATAATGAGGCTGTGTTGCTCCTTTGGCTGGCTCAGCGCTTCTCCTCGCCCTAATTATGCACTGCTCCAGCCTTGTCCTGCCCAGCATCAGCTGAGAATTTGTCATCACCTTGTTGACCCCGACAGGCAGAAATAATCAATTGCTGCACCATCCCCCAGCTGCTGTGCATGAGTCATCCAGCTCAGGTTGATTAGTCCTGTCTGGATGGTTCAGGAAGCTCCATGTGTAATGTTTATTTAAGAAATCTCCATGTGTAATGTTTATATAAGAAATATTTTTTCTTCTGGACTCCTAAAGAGAATTTTCAAATGTACAGTATGTGTCCATATCCAGATTGTACAATAAAATGCGTTCACTTACAGTAATCTACTAGTCAAAATCTACTAGAATTTTCTTTTTTCATTATTTACCAGCAGCTTTAGAGCGTGAAGTATTTGCTGTAGTGGTGGGGGTTTTCCAGTATACTGTACAGTACAGTAAAACACTGCTCTATTGTATCTACTGCAATGCCTTACAAGACAAAGGGAGAAAATGATTTAAAAGGAATAGGGAATATATCATAGGGTCTTCTTACACTTATAGACACCCAGGTTCAGTATAAGAATTATTTTGTTTTTGGCTAGGTGAATTGTGTATGTTCTGTAGCAGTAGAGTCAAAGAGAAAATGGAAAACAATACTTCTAACCACTAGGTGGCACATTTCTCTATGACAAATGAGGTTCAGTAAGGACGGCAGGTAACACAACTCTGCAGGTGCTGAAGGCTTGAAAACAAGTGATATTTGAGAACATTTGCATTAGACATAGGTACGGAAACTTTAGGCTGGGTTGTGCACTTTTATTTTTTGCAGCACCCTGTAACTGATCATCATGGATTTTATTTATGATTATAGGACTAATAGTAAGAAAAACTCAAAGAGCTATGATACATTTTTTGTATATTTTCTACTTTTGTCCAATTTCAGTTATTACTTTGGTATGGTCATCCTACATCTAATTTATGTATATCATATTTTGGTGCAAATGTTACCTTTAATGCTTCTTTTAATTATCTTATAACTGCTTTCTACCCTCCTTGGCGGCTAAACAAGAGTGAATTACAGTAGCAGAATAGAGATGGCTATGCTGATGATGGATGCTGGAGCAGAAATTCTGCAGTAAAACCACCCCTTGGGTCACTGGTCCTTAAAGGACCAGTCAGAGCTAATTCCTTGAATAATGCAGGGTTTGAAGGGAGGTGTATAACTCATTTTCATTGTATTTCCAGAACCTTGTTTCTCCCTTCACAAGGTATAATACAATGAACCAGCTTTGACTGGAGTATTCCTAGGGGTTTTCTATGAATACTGAGAAACCCTGCAGCCGGTGGGGAAGGCATATACAAGTAATAACTCCCTCTCCCCCACTTCAGAAGTCTTCGGTTCTCCAACACTGGCAACTGGTCATTATCAGGGTCACAGGGTCGTCACAGGATTCCTGAAGAACCCCCTTACAAGCTTTCTCTGTATACTGCTAGTTTACTGGCATCAGTTTCTTGCTGCGGATAGGGAAAATGATTTGCCATAGACATTTAGGGGTAAATCTTGTTCCAATATAAATGAAAGCTCCTGAAAGAGAACCCCCACAGACCACACACAATACCATCTAGATGTCTATCATGTTCTACTGATCCCTCTATCCATGGGGATAGAGCCACCATTCTTCAAAAAAAGACTTTTATTGATATCCTCTGTCCCAGTCATGGAGGCAAGAGGGCTGCAGTATACAGTTTGTATACCCCACCTCCACAGCCCCCCACACCCTCATGAATGAGAAAGACATGTGACTCTCTGAATACAATTTCTGAGGGCAGCAAGAGGTAGATTTCTCTGCACATAGCCATGTCTCTCTCAGCCTTCACCTTTCTGAGGGAATGATTAATAATGTAGCAGTGCTGAGTCATACACAACCCCTCTATGTCTCTCTCTAAACAGGATTATGTACAACTTCATACCTTTTCTAGAGACCCTGCAGGATAAAAAAAAAGGAAGCTGTATATGTCTGTAGCTGAATATCGATGGCACAGTACTAGTTCTATTAGAGGTAAGGAAGCAGGGCAGTGCAAGTAAAATTTAACATGCAGGACTCCTAAAAATGCAATTGGACTAAGCGCAGGTGAGTTGCATATAAGTTTACAAACTGATTTTTTTAACATTACAGCCATAGAAATGAACTTTTTAGGCTGATGTGACACGTCAATGCTTTGATTCCGTTTTGTAACGGAATCAAAACGCAATAGGACAGCCCATGGACGATCGCATATGCTTTTCTATGCAAACGCGTGCGATCGGCAATCAGCGCCCGATGTCTTGTATTGTGTAAACGCAGGACACTGGGCGCTGATTGCCGATGCATAGAAACACATATGCGATCGGTCGTGGGCTGCCCCAGTGCGTTTTAATTCCGTTACGAAACGGAATCAAAGCGCTGACGTGTAACATCAGCCTTGGAGCAACGCTTTTAAATCATAGATTTTAATGAAGTTTTTATTTTTTGTGGGTTAATTTTAATGGCAGGTTCAATTATTATAGAATATAAACAAGTAATTGATGCTCTTTAGGTAAGTATTCACCATGTCTACAAAGGTGTTCTCAGTGATCCAAGTGATTCCACATCAGCATGTACCTTAGTCTCCTTTAATCTGTCTTCTGAGGCATGGTTTACAGTTTCATATTCTCATTTCCTTTTTTCTGACATCTGCAGTAAATCCTGAGCAGCAGTAGAAGGTTATGCAACAGAATTACTCTGTTTTACTTACTTGTATAAGTATAAGGTAGTAAAACTGCAGAACAGTGTATAAAATACACCAGTCTCCAGGAGACTAAGAAGTCATATGTGTGTTGTGCTCCAGCTTCAGTAGGCCTTACTGGAAGATCTTCAGTGTTACCCCATTTCTCACATCCCTTTACATTAGCATTGCCTAGATACTGTCTGTCTAGCCCAGGGGGGCACAACTTTTTTTGGTCTAAGGGCCGCACTGTCATACTGCTACCCTTCTGGGGGCCATACTATTAACCAAAATCCCAAGATGCGCCAAAAACCATAGTACAGAGCAAATTCCCCCCTGAAACCACTACATCATATTACTGTAGCTGTACAATAAGTAACTTAGACCCCAGAGCAGACTACAACACAGCGCACAAACAAGGCAATATTAATGATGATGGAAATTGTCTGAACGCATGCAGCAAGTAATTGTGAATAACTGGCTGTACGCAGTGCACCTGGTATCATAGTATAGAACAGTGATGGCTAACCTATGACACGCGTATCAGTGGTGACACGCCTAGCCATTTTCAGTGACACGCGGCCGCCGGAGAGTTAAATTTCATCCTCGGCTCCTACACGGCCAGGTAAAGTAGCCGGGAGGCTGAGAGATTGTCATGCACTGAGTTCACAGCACTTCCTCCTTCTCTTCCTCCACTGGGTTGGCCCCTCCCCCTGTGTGAGCTGTGCCTCATGTCTCCAGTCAACACAGGTATCATCCCGGGGCTCAGCACCAGGAGAGGTGACCCGACCATCAACTCCAGAAACTCCTCTGCAGCTCCTGATAGTTGTGCTGGGGGGAGTTGTTGTGGTAGGTCACCTATACACTGACCATCTACACAGCAGGGAAGAGGGAGGACAACCACTCATGCATACAAGACATCATACAGTGAGTAATGTCAGTGTACTGTATGATGAAAGACGTTTTGTGACGTACAAGCCCTGAAATAATCACAGCGCCTTGCAAATCGTCAGACATTGCGATTATTTTGCTCCTCATGAAGGAGATGCAGACAGTGGCACTTGCGACTCACTATAACCTGTGAACTTTCATGACGAAGTTTGCAGGTTACTAAGCATTTTCACACGTGTCTGATTGTAACAATCTATTACAATGTGCGATTTGCACATTTTAATAAATAGATGATGTGGAAAATCCCCATATACTGCCATACTGTAGTATGGAAGTACATGGTAGGATCAATTAAACAACCTAGGGTTAAAGTACCCTAGAAGTTAAATAATTATACATATTTGTTATTTAAACTATAAATATCACAAAATTATGTTTTTTTTTCTCAAGGTGACACACCACCCGAGTTATGCTCGGTTTTTTGACGAATTTTGACACGCCAAGCTCAAAAGGTTGCCCATCACTGGTATAGAAGGTCGGAAAAAGGCGCTCTCCAGAATGTCATCCAGGCCTCTCTTGAACATGTACATAGAGTCCGCCATAACAACCTCCTGTGGCAGAGAGTTCCACAGTCTCACTGCTCGTACAGTAAAGAACCTTTGTCTATGGTGATGGTAGAATCGCCTCTCCTCTAGGCGCAGAGGATGCCCCCTTGTCCTGGTCACAGGCCTAGGTATAAAAAGATCTTTGGAGAGATCCTTGTACTGTCCGTTCAGGTATTTGTACATTGTAATGAGGTCTCCCCTCAGTCGTCTTTTTTCTAAACTGAATAATCCCAAATTATGTAATCTGTCATTGTATTCTAATCCCCCCATTTCCCTAATAATCTTGGTTGCTCTCCTCTGCACCCGTTCCAGCTCTACTATATCCTTTTTATACATTGGTGCCCAAAACTGTACACAACATTCCATGTGTGGTCTGACCAGGGCAAAACTATGTCTTTATCATGAGAATCTATTCCTCTCTTGATACATCCCATAATTTTAATTGCTTTAGCAGCAGCCGCCTGGCTCTGGTCACTAAAATTAGTTTACCATCCACAAATACCCCCAAGTCCTTTTCAGCTCCAGTTTTACCAAGTAATTGAATGTTTAGCACATAATTATACTTTTTGTTTCCATGGCCCAAGTGCATAACTTTACATTTATCTACATTAAACCTCATTAACCATTTCTCTGTCCACTCCTCAAGATTCCACAAATCCCTCTGTAATGCTAAACTATCAACCTCAGTATTTATTACTTTACACAGCTTAGTATCATCTGCAAATATTGAAACTTGACTGTGTAAACCCACTACAAGATCATTAATAAAAATATTAAAAAGAAGTGGCTCCAATACTGACCCCTGTGGCACTCCACTGGTAACATCAACCCAATCTGAGAATGTGCCATTAATGACGACCCTCTGTTTTCTATCACTAAGCTAATTATTTACCCAAATACACAGATTTTCCCCTAGTCACAGCAGTCTCATTTTATGTACCAACCTTTAGTGCAGCACTGTGTCAAATGCCTTTGAAAAGTCCAGATATACAACATCCATGGCGTCCCCCAGATCCAGACTGGAACTTACTTCTTCATAGAAACCAATCAGATTAGTCTGACAGGACCGATCTCTCATAAACCCATGCTGATGTTGGGTTATAAGGTTATGTACAGTGAGATACTCCAGGAGAGCATCTCTAACAAGCCCCTCAAAAATTTTCCCCACCACAGAAGTTAGACTCACAGGTCTGTAGTTTCCAGGATCGCTTTTTGATCCTTTTTTGTATATTGGTAACACATTTGCTATGCGCCAGTCCGGTGAAAAATAACCAGTTCTCAGGGAATTCTCAAATATTAAAAATATCACGGTACATAGTTCATGCAGAACCCAGGTGGGGCCCTGGTGATTTATCTATCTTAGTGGTTGCGAGGCGGCGCCGTACCTATTCCTGGGTTAAACTGTTGACATTCCAAAGAGCATTTACATCATTCCTCATTGTGTCTTCCACCTGGGGATTTTCCTGGGTAAAGACAGTCGAGAAGACGACATTCAGTAAATTGGCCCTTTCCTCATCTCCTTCCACATGACCCCCATGTTATTCCTAAGAGGGCCCACTAAGAGGGCAATATTTCTCTCAGTCTCTATTTTTGCGGCCTTTATCTGCTTTTTACAGGATTTATTTTTCTCTCTATAATCCTGTAATGCCTCACAGCTACCTTCACGTTTTAGCACCTTAAACGCCTTATCTTTCTCGCTTATTGCTTTCTTTACAAGACTAGTTAGCCACATTGGCTTTTTCTTGTTCCTCTTATGCTTTTTCCCTTATGGTATGTGTTTCTCAAAGGACTTTTTTAGAATATGTGAGAAAAAGTCCCATTTTTGGGGGGACTTTTGCCTTTGAGAACATTGATTTAACCGATTTATCAAGCTGTCTGAAATTCAGAATATTGCTAGTTGAAAATGATCACAGAACCAATCACAAATATTAAAATATTCATGGGCACAGGTAAAATGAAAGCTGGGCTGTGATTGGTTGCATGGGCAACTAGAAATATTCAGACTTTCAGACAGCTTGGTAAATCTGCCCCATTGTCCGAGTTTATGCCTATAATGTCTTCCCTTAGTTGCTGAAAATTTGCCTTCCCCCAGGCTGAGTCCTCCTTCTCTGCCCCCAGGTCTAGCTCCCCCCGGCCCTGCTTGGCATAGTGCAGCACTAGTCAAAAGATTTTATACTGTACTTTACACACACTTTGCTTTTCTGTACTTTAAGCACAGTTCCCCGGGACCATCTTTAGTTGGTGAAATTTTTATGTCAAGTCTTTATGTCAATACAAAGTTGTTGGTCAAATGACATAAATTCCATAACAGGGAGGAAGCAAAAAGCAAGATTAGAGACTTAAAGGGGTTTGCCCATGTAAGAAATTTCTGAAATATGAATTCACTAGTAATATTTACACAATAAAGATAATTTTTAGACCCGATACTTTACAATTTTACTCAGTTTTATTGCTGTTTTTGGTCCTATCACCCAGTCATAGTCAGTGTGGACTCTCTGAGCAGATACTTCATGATTCATCTGTGTTCATGATTCATCTGTGTTGTGTAGATGTTATGTGCTGACAATGTTCTTAGATTATCAGGGTACTGGGTTTACGTACACTTTCATTTAGTTTCTGAACAGTATACTAATATCTGACACATAGAAAAAGAGAGATGAGATAGATATATATGATATATATTTACACCATGAAACACTCAGCTGTGCTATCTTGCCAATAACACAGTCAGCTTTGCTATGCCTCCCCTCCCCTAGGATAAAGCCCTTATCTTTTTTGTATTTTGTAGAGTAAACTCTGCAGGCTGCTGACTGTATCTCAGCTGGTCTTGTAATGCAGGGGGAAGTGCAGGAGGCAGAGAGAACTGCAGCCGTGCAGACAAGAGAAGCTATTCATGAGAAGAATATGACCATAGTCAGAAGATTTATAGTCAGATCCAGGGAAACCAAATTGTAAACACCATGTGAAATGCTGTAATTTTGTTAATAACACTAAATTAGAGTTGTTTTGTTATCCTGAGTATATTTAAGGGGCAGATTTACTTACCCGGTCCGTTCGCGATCCAGCCGCGCGTTCTCTGCGGTGGATTCGGGTCTGGCCGGGATTCATCAAGGTAGTTCCTCCGCCGTCCACCAGGTGGCGCTGCTGCGCTGAAAAGCATCTGAACGCACTCAAGTTCACCGAGCCGGACCAAGTGAAGGTAAGCGCGTCCCAAGCGACACTTTTATTGTTTTATATGCGGAGGTTTTTCAGAATCCGTCGGGTTTTCGCTCGGCCACGCCCCCCGATTTCCGTCACATGCATGCTGGCGCCGATGCGCCACAATCCGATCACGTGCGCCAAAATCCCGGGGCAATACAGGGAAAATCGGCGCAAATCGGAAATATTCGGGTAACACGCCGGGAAACCGCTAATCGGGCCCTTAGTAAATGACCCCCAATGTCTTCATGGGAAGACCACTTTAAGTCAAGAATGGAATTCAGAAGCCAAGAAGTCACGACCTGAGACAGCTAGAAACAGAAACTGGATTGACACCACTCTTGTTCCTAAAAACAAAGTTCTTTATTTTGCAGATTTGAACTTACCTATCAATAGTGTTACTGTCTTGTTACCATAGTAGCCTGTTTCCTTCCTGCCCTGACCTTAACCTGCTCCCTAGCCATGTCTCTGCAAAATACTATTGGTCTGTGCGTTGGCATTTCTCAATTGCCAGGGTGAACTGTCACCAACACTGGGACTACTCTAACTTAGGGTGCTGTCACACAGTGCTTTCTCGGACCGTTTTTAAATGCACTGAAAATGTTGATATGTTTACCATGTGTTTGGCTGGTTTGAATCTGAAACGGATTAAAACTAGCTAAACGCATAGTAAACATACAAACACGCGTGCGTTTTATGTGTGTTTAAAAGCGGTCCAAGAACTGTCCAAGAAAGTGTTATATTGTGGCACACAGCCATAATGAATTTGGCACGCCATAAGAACTCAAAGTGAGATAGAAAAAAAGGCGTAGTGGCGCAAACATATAGTAAATTTGGCATACAAGAGGCCAATAAACTTATAAACTTGCGCAAAGCAACCCCAATGGGTTTTTACCTGCTAAGTGTTACAGCTGGTACAATTGATAGAGAAGTTTGATTTACCAAGTGGCATTGTTAATGGTAGTCCCTGCATCAATCACATATTGATGTCATTCTGAATGTCCAATCTTCCATGCCCTACTGTGTTTGTACTGAATCTATGTTCTTGGTTGTCTAAATGGAACAGCTGGAATTAAAACACTGGTATAAATAGTCATATGACACTGGAAGTCTTATATTGGTTATTAATGTTAGCCACCTAGTCATGATAAAGTTAAATTGTGTTTTATTTGATTCACCTATTTGTGGAATCATGCTCCTTTTCAACCCCTGTCATATTGTCAGGCTTGCGGGTTGTGGATCCTCTGGATCACTGCAGATGATGACTCAAGCCACTACCTGGGACCGGAGTCTAAGTGGTACCCGGTTTTCACCAGAGCCTGCCGCAAGGCGGGTTAGACAAGCTGCGGCGTGGTACCACCAGGTCGTTCCTCAGGCGTGACTTGTCAGCAGTGGCGGCCAAGGTTGAGGTACAGAAACAGCAGTCAATCTCGAGGTCACAGTCCAGGCACAGGGTCAGGGCAGGCGGCAGAGATGCAACATCAGAGTCCAATCCGGGGTCAGCAACAGGAGGTCCAAGCAGAGGGGTACGGGAACACAGCACACAGGACAGCAGCACGGAGGAACACTGGTACGCGGGAACACAGAGGAGGTCAGGTAACACAGGAACACGGAGGGACTCAGGAACACAGGAGACACATGAACGCAGGAGACACAGGAACGCAGGAAAATCGCAATAGAGCTTTCTCTTAGGCGGTGAGGCACAAAGATCCGTCAGGGTGAGATGGGAGAGGCAGGTATAAATAGCCTCATGGGAAATGGCCAGCGCCAATTAATGGCGCTGGCCCTTTAAATTTTCTAAGGCTGCCGCGCGCGCACCCTAAGATAGGGGGACTCGCGCACACAGAGCGAGGCCGGGACTCAGGAGCGAGGACAGGTATGAGGCGCTGCGCCTGCGGGGAGCGAGAGGCCCGGTGCCTCTCGCTCCCCGCAGGCGCAGCGCCTCATACCTGTCCTCGCTCCTGAGTCCCGGCCTCGCTCTGTGTGCGCTAGTCCCCGTATCTTAGGGTGCGCACGCGGCAGCCTTAGAAAACCTGCGATATGGGTCGCGATATGAGCCCGCGATATACCCATATCTCTATTTTCTGCCCAAAATACCATAGAAAGAATGATTTGTTCTCTATATTCTAGGGCTGCTACTTCTCTTGGCAAAACAACTACAAAGTTGTTCTATTTCTGTTCAACGATCATCCTTCTGGTAGTCCTTACATTTTCTCACTTGATATATGCCTGGATGTCCCTTCTGCTTTTACTAGGCAGTCTTCTCTGTGCACATTTTAGTACTATTGTTACATCCAAGTAGCTGTTTTCTTTATCTTTGAACTCTGAAATTCACTGGAATTATTCAATATACTGTATTAACATAGGTATATTAGCAGTATAACAAAAACTATATAAAGGCAACCTGTCATCAGAAATTGGCCTGTTGTTAAGCAGTTGAACAGCTTCTAGATCAGGTTTCTCTCACTCCTCAGTGTAATGGCATCATCCAGACTGAGATGTAAGTTAGATGTATAAAGTCAGGGAGGCGGTTAGTTTAACGCTGAAGTCAAGCTTTCCCCACCTCTGTATTCCAGCTCATCAATCAGACATTAGCATAATGTTAAAAGTTGATTTTAGAAGAAGGAAGCCATGGATACCAAATATAAGAAGATTAGTGCCTGGATCTATGAGTAAGTGTCCCTGGTCTATCATGATGGATTTTAAAGCTAGATTACTTTGACTCACACCAACGTTAGTTGTGTCCGTCCCTCACTCCCATTATTTATAACAGCAAATATAATGAAAGCTTCAGTGCTATCTTCTTTAGTTGTAAATAAGAGAGGTTTAATGGAAAGGAAACTTCCTTACACAAAAGTTTGTTGGAATAGATGGTAAATGGAAGGGTTAGTTTACAAACACAATTAGATATCTGTTACTCTTTTCTGTTATGGAACATAAGGCTACATTCACACAAACGTATGCCCGCCGGGCGGCCATACGTTTGGCACCATGGAGAGGAGGAGGATAGACCCCTCCACTCTCTATATATAAGCACAGCATACAGGCCATGCACATGGGGAAGAATAGGACATGTCCTATTTTTTTCCTGTGTACGGAACAGTACGGTGGCACACGTGTGGCACTGCATCACTCTGTGCAGCCATTGCCATTTATGGGGGACTGATGTATTGCCCCAAGCTTGCGGCCGTACATACGTCACCCATATAGTTGTGTGAATGCGGCCTAACAGCAGTGTGAACTTACATGTCAAAACACGTTTCTGCACATTACATGTATTTGATTATGTTACAAAATAGGTCTGTGTATTGGTAAAAACAGACCTACAAAAAGCAAAATGACACATTGGGGGGATTTATTAATTCACTTGCGCCACAATTGTGGTGGTTTAGTTCCAAAAAACGGTGTCTGAAATGCCTTGTGCCAAATATAACAAGGCCTTTAGACCTTTTTTGGCACTTCCCTGACTTGTTCGAATTAAGGGGCGTGACCTTTGAGGGAGATGGCCGTGTCCCCGTGAGGAAAGGGCGTGGCTTGCGGGAATCAAACGCGCAGCCAAAATTCTGGCGCACAGTTTACACAAACTAAAAGTAGGTCTAAAGTATGAACCGACAGTCTTATCCTGCACCAGATATTCATCATAACAGTGATAAATCTGGCGCAGTATTTTCCAGCTAGAGACTGGCGGAACACATTGGGGCACATTTACTAAGGGTCCGAATAATTTTTTTCCACCGGGTTTCCCGAATTTTTCCGATTTGTGCAGAATTGCCCCGGGATTTTGACGCACCCGATCGGATTGTGACGCATCGGCAACGGCTTTCACACGACAGAAATGGGGGGGGGGGGGTGGCCGTCGGAAAACCCAACGGATTCCGAAAAACCGCGAAATTAAAAAAAAAATTGTTTAGCAAAAATAGCACTCACATACACCGAGACGGAGGAGGTGAATTCCGGCGGACTTCAACGTAGCAGCAACACGTAGTGGACATCGGGCGCACGACCTTAGGAAATCAGGGCAGAACCCGAATCAGCGTCGGAGAACGCGCCGCTGGATCGCGACTGGACCGGGTAAGTAAATCTGCCCCAATGTTCAATCCCCCCCATCGTTCTATTTCTGCTAGTTTTCTGTTGTATATGTGGTATTAATAAATCCAATTCACTTCCTGTGTGATGCTTCTGATTCTTACTGAAATGAAAAGTAGAAATACCATTCAGTTTACTAAGCATTATGCAACCATGAAATATATGACCTTTCAAAATACTTTCCCAGTCGGTGATTGCAGCTGCAGACTTGTGGTGTGATTGTTTGCACACATGTTCGGACAGCTCCCTCTACAGACCTGGTGTGTACACTGCTATCTATGCTCAATATTATCTCAAACTATTTGGTCACAGTTCACCTCACAGTCTGAATTTCGAGAGGTCACGTAACACAAGGTTGCATAATGTTTAGAAATTTTGTTTCTTAATCCACTTAAAAAAAAACATCAAAATCCAGCAGGATAAACAATGGGCACTTACCCATATATCCAGACACAAAGGGGCACATTTACTTAGCCGTCCTGCGTGATCCCCGGAAGTGCATTGTCGAGCGAAATGCACTGTGCCGCGATTCACTAAGATCGTGCGCCCGATATCCTGCATCTGTCGCTTCCCCGCTCAGGTCCGCCGGAGTTCACCTTCTTCTTCCTAGTGTATGTAAGTGCATTGTCTTGTGACACAAATTGAATGTTAAATCCCGGACTCAGTCCGAATCAATCGGATCGTACGATGGCACACCCCCCGATATCTGTTGCATGAAAGCATGAAAATCTCAGGAAGTCCCACGAGAATGCAATCTGTGGACCCTTAGTAAATGTTGTTATCCATGGCCTCCCTTTTAAAATCAACTTTTAAAACTATGCTCATGAGCCTGAGGGGTTATGGGGAGTGTTTCCAGAGCCCTTCAGTGATGTCACTTTCTGGTTGTTACAAGGAGCAAAGCAGGTCTCTCCCCCATGCACTTCCTGCTGCTGCTAGATTACACAGGCAGGGCAGTGGGTGGGTGAAACATGCTCTGCTCATTGTAACAGCCTGTGATGTTGCAGCACTGACGGGCTCTGGAAATATGCACTCTCAGGCAAGGAGAGCATGGATAACACATATAAAAGGATTACCACAGTCACGGTTCCTGAATATATGAATAAATGTCCAAGGTTTATTGTGCTGGATTTGATGGTAAATTTCCTTTAAGGGGTTGTCGTACAAAGACACCTGGGTATTGACCAACTTTTGAGTCACAGCAGAATAAGTTGTGCACAGGTGTCCCATATTGTCTATACATCAGACAACAGTATATGTTTACAGTGGGTTACTGTGAAAGGTTTTGTGGGAACTCCATGGTTGGGAAGATTTGCCTTACCCCTACCATAACCTCAGTATTTTCCGGATAAGTTTCTGCCCTACACACATTTGAGTTGCATTGGGATCTCTAGACCCACCCACCAGCATTGTAATGGCCAGATGACCCTGTTGCAATGAAACCAAGATCCCTGTATAGGCAGAATAATGGGTAAATTCCAAGGAGATTATTGGGATAGTAGCCATAGAGTACAGCAAAGCCAAAATAGGTAAGTGTCACACTGGGTTGTGGACCACAACATTCAGGCCGTGAACCATGCTGGTAAACCATACACCAACTCAAGATGTGTTAGCGATCTCGTTGTAAGTAACTACTAAAATGTACAAATATCATTGACGCTTAAAGGGGTTGTCCGAGTTTTGAAAAAAATATGTATATGTGGCCGGGAGCGGGCTGCCTAAAACAATAAAGCTGTACTTACCTTCCGGTGCCCTCCGGTATCCATCGCTGCTGTCGCTCCGGTCCGGGCGCCATGTAAACAAACATGGCCGCCGGAGCAGCGCTGCATTCAGCTTCCGCCCGGACCCGACAACCTTCCGGCCCCCATACACAATGCTGTGTATAGGGACGGATAGACGTACCCCGGCCACGGCCGGCCGGCAGCTGAGTGCAGCGGAGGGCACCGGAAGGTAAGTACAGCTTTATTGTTTTAGGCAGCCCGCTCCCGGCCACATATACATATTTTTAAAACTCGGACAACCCCTTTAACTATTCCTCCTCCATGGAAAGCTTCAGCTTTCCAAACTCAAGTTCCTTGGCAAACTGCAGCAGCTTAGTTGCCTGCACCCTAGCCTGCAGCGTTCTCATAGTGCCTGTTCAAGGCTGTGGCATACCAATTCACATCTAAAATTTGTAAAGCCCCCTTTAGGATGCTGGATGTAAAGATTTCTCCTTGGCCTATCATCCGCACACAATGGACAGGAAAGGTGTGAGATTTTCAAGACCTTTCTGCAACACTATGTTTCAGCCAAATTGGATTACATACTAGTGCACTGTCATTCAGTTGTCCCAGGTTTAAGTCCCAGGGTCAAATCTTCAAAGAGTTTGTATATTCTCTCCGTGTTTGAGTAGGTTTCCTCCGGTTTCCTCCCACACTCCAAAAACATACTGATAGGTTGATTAGATTGTGAGCCCCATTGGGGACATGGACCGATTTGTCAAGCTCTGTGCAGCACTGCATAATCTCTATGCTATATAAATAAAGGAATTATATTATACTATTATTCTCAAAGTTTTCATAAAATATGTATTGGGGTCCAAGGTCTCCAATTCGTGATTGTCTATAGTCACGTCCAGTTTCCTTAGCTTTTACAGTAATTGTGGCTACTACTGTTAATGGAATATTCCTCTACATCTGCTAACAAATGAAAAGTTGTTTCATGCGAGAAATAAAATATGTAGATGTAAAGACACTCTTCTTAGTTTTCTTTGAGAATCCGCCTGTCCCCTAGAAACATCAGTCTGAGGGTCCCGACCGACACATTCACTCCACCCATTCCTATTTCCTTTTAAGGTGACAAATTAACACAATCCTATTTCTGATAAATTACGCTTGCTTTCTACCCTCTGGACCATCTTCTCATTTCGAGCTTTACTTGCTCATGCCCCGGATGCTTTGGATCCTGTTAGGTCCGAAGATGATTTTTTTAAATTTAGTGGACTGCAAAGGTTTCAGGTGAAAAAAAACATCTTGGGAGTCTGTGTTGAATAATGATGCTCCTGAACCTTCTTAGGAAGTTTATTCTTCATTTTGGATCCAAAAAAATGAGGGAGCATTAAATACAGGATACTGTTATGCTGCCAGTCTGTACCCATCTGTGTTCTTACTGTTGACATAGCCCGTTAGTGGCCACATATATCTCATAACAGCTCTAGATGTGTGCGCCAGTCCTTGATGAACAGGCCAGCTCATCTGTCCTCAGCCAATCCTTATTCACTCCTGTGATCTGTGGAATAGTCTACCTTAGAAGCTGATTACGGTAGAGAGTTTCTAAAACAACCTAACAGTGCCTAACAGTGCTGGTTATATTACAATATAGTACTCAATATAATATTGTGCTCTTCTCATCCTCATCCCCTTCCCTTGATTTCCCTGGTTGAACTTGATGGACAAGTCTCTTTTTTTCCACCTTACTATGTAACTGATACAAATCCGCACACATTCTATCATAAATGGACCAGATTTCATGGTTTCACCTGTCTAGAAGTTTAGCTTACGCTGATTTTGTATAGCAAAAGAGAAATAGAGCAGAACAATGTCACCCATCTCAATAGGGCCAATGTATGCTGTTTTTGCCAGTTTTTTGGCGACAAGATGCAAAAAAGTTGCAATTCCTGAGGCAATTTTGAAGGAAAAAAGTGAGGAGAAGCAGGGAGCATGTTATAGCTACTCCAGAATTACTAGGATATTACCAGCATATTGCATGCACCAAATCAGCTCCAATGATTCAGGTAGGTTTATCAGTTTCCTGAAGGGTTTTTCTATGTCTTTTGTGTTTTTGAGTGAGATGTGATGGACTATTCACTGTGCACTAGGTTCAGTCTACTATATAGCCCTCATGCAGGGGTAACTACAGTTCTTCTTCTGTCTTTGTTCCCTTTACAGCTTCCAGCACTGGAGGATTCCTGGAAAAGCCTAGCACTGCAGGGTTCAGGCACCACGGATCTGATACTGGTGACCGGTTTGACTACATCTAAATTGTTTGACTGGCTTTAACATTTCAAATGAACTCACAAAAGCATAAATGTAGCCCTAGCTTGATAAAAATCTAATTTAATGATAAGTTATATTAACTATAAAGAAGATAGATAAGTTAACACTTTCTAAGCTTCAAAAAGTGTTCTAATTTCAAAACTAAATGCAGCAATAAGAATAATCTTAAGCTAGATATGTCATCACAGCAAGGACATTTTACTCCAGCGGATACATGACTAGTGAAGTTTCTTAGTAAACATGACCTCACACTTGGGTGGGGTTTGATGTTCTCTAGACTCCCATGTCTGGTGTCACTGCCTATTCAGCGCTCACTTGCACTCTATTAATACTGCACAAAGAAAACTGAAGTTAATATATGAGCTTGGCTGTGGCGAACAACCCTTAGTAAATCTCCTTGGTCAGAATAACGTATGAAAACAATAAGCTATGGAAATAGTTTTCTTTAGTCTTTACCATAGATGGGCACCACATGTCCGGAATATGTGGCTTCTAAATCCAGAGGATGAACTTAAAAGTTGCTCCCATCCCCCATCCTGCCTCTGTATGCATCTATTTAACCTAACTTCTGAGAACTTTAATACTGACTCATCGAGCATGCTAGGACTTGTAGTCCTACAAAGAAGAGGGAGTAAGGGTAGTATTTTCATGAGCTATGTTTCTGTATATAAACCTGGGTGAGAGCATGTGCCTGGCATACTTGCGTCTGACTACCCATCCTTTCTCACAAGTGGAGGGCATGACATGCGGTTCAACCCGCTTATATTTGTTATCTGATAGCTGCCCAGAACCCCCCCTCTTCCTCGCAGGCAGACATCTCAGACAAGATACGAGGTCAATATTTGAGCAACATAAGTTTATTACTAAATATTAAACTGGGCAGCAAGGTGGCTTAGTGGTTGGCATTACAGCCTTGCAGGGGTACTGGGTTCAAGTCCCAGGGTCAACATCTGCAAAGAGCTTGTGTGTTCTCTCCGTGTTTACATGGGGGCCCTCTGGTTTCCTCGCACACGCCAAAACATACTGGTAGGTTGGTTAGATTATGAGCCCTAGAGGGTACAGGGACTGATTTGGCAAGCTGTGCAGCGCTGCATAATCTGTGTGCGCTATATAAAGGAATTAGTATTAAACCAGATATACAAGGCCAATTTCACATCTGTGACATAGTCTCTGCAGTAGATTGTCAGCTTCACCAGAAAAATGGTCGAAAGAGAGGCACATTTTATTTCCAGTAACAGAACCCGATTATGAATAAACACGAGTCTTTCCTGTGCTGTTGGTGTTTATCATGTGACAGATCCAACATTTCAGCGTTTTTTTGTTTGTTTTCCAGTTCTCGACAGAAGAGAAGACATTTCTGGCCCCACCACATGTATAATGATCTGGGCCAACAGCATCCTATATCCTTAGGGCCTTATTCAGACAGCTGTATTTTAACATCTAAGTCGTGACTGCGAATTTTATTCTGACTTTGGTTCTACTCACCTGGACTAGCAAAATTATGGGAAAATATTTTAAGTTTGGCTCATTACACAAAATAAAGAACCTTAAAGTCAAAAAGCTTGGCTAAGGATACGCTACTTTACTGTACGGATGCGCGTGCCTGAAGTTGACAAATCCGGGGTCATTTCCTGACAAAACTTGGCCAAATCTAAGTCTCGGTTACCCATGTGGCTGTTGTCTTGTAACCATATTGTGCACCTGTTGAATCAATGGGCTCCTATCCTATTGTTACCATAATATGTGCGGTCCGTATCGACCCTGACCATTTATTCGCGATGTTCTCACCACTACTATCCATGCGGGTAATGAGAGGGACACAATGAACACGTTTCCTTTCACCTTTAGGCTAACTTCATACTAACATGTCACGGCACCGTACCGATCCATACAGCGCCGTGCGTCCACCCATTGCCAGCCTATGGGAGCTTATATATCCAACGTATATACGTCAGCCGTATACATGTCCCCCCAACGGCTGTGTGAATGAGGCCTTACTCGGTAAATACCTCGATATTTCAGCACCACAATATCTAAAGCTGGTCTCATGTGGAGCTCAGACTGCACGACCATGAGGTAATGATAGCCAGCGAGGCCCCAGAAGGGCAGAGATTTGCTCGGTCAAGGACACAACAGATGAGCTCGTCTCCCGGTATTATCCCGCCATCTATAACCTCGTCTACTGTATTATGTAAATCTGCGGAAGCAGCCAGGACGCCCAGGCTTTATATAACCGTCTCAGGTGAGGACACACGGAGCGACCCGACCACTGCCTCCGCTCCTCTGCTGACGACTGAAGGAAAATCACTAGCGACGACGCCCGTTATGGAGGCGCGCTCCCGCTCTCTGGCGCGGCCCCGCATCTTCCCGCCCATCCGAAGTTCACGGTTGTCTCCCCCCCTTCCCCTACCCTCAAGACGAGAGCGCGCGCCCGGTTTAACACTTTCATGCTGTAGTGCAGCCATAGCTAGGCGTATTCCGGCCGCGCATGCGCGACGGCGTAAAGAGTTAAACTCCCCCCCCTCGGCGCGCGCTCCCGGCGGCTCATGAATATGTTAAGTAAGCGCAGAACGGCTGCCAATAGGGGCGCCCCGGCCCCCGTCACGTGGCCGGTGACGTCGCCACACTAGAATCCCTTGAACCCCTCCTGCTCGCCTTAAAAGCCGCGAGTGCGAAGGGAAGCGCTCAGTAGAGGGAGACAGAGGCTGCGAGAGGGGAAGTAGTGCTGAACTCATTCAAACTTCTGTCACATCCAACCGGGGAAAGGGGGCATAAACCAGCCAGTGCAGCACCCACAAACAGCACCCAGGGGGCACCCCCCAGTCCATAAGAGCCCACCCTGTAGCATTAACCCCTTGTAGGCAGCCGCCCGGGGCCACAGGCTGTCACACAAAGAGGAGGACATGGGGCTGCTGTGGAGGAGACACATTGCGTAGTGTCAGGGAGGTTCCCGCTTCTCTCCAGCACTATGCCCATTTTACTTTTCCTGCTAGATACGTCCGCCTCCATGAACCAGCGCACCTACCTGGGCACCACATACCTGGACATAGCCAAAGGCGCTGTAGAGACTTTCATGAAGGTATAGTACCCTGGCAGAGAGCAGCGCCCCCTGCAGGCAGGCAGGAGAGAAGAGTGTGTGTATGTATGTGTGTGTGCTGCCCCTCCATGGACTCATCCCCATCTCTCTGTTTCCCAGCTCAGATCTCGGGATCCTGCCAGCAGAGGAGACAGGTACATGCTGGTCACCCTGGAGGAGCCTCCTTATGGGATCAAGGTAAATGCATCATCACTTCCTGCCACTGCTGTGCCCTGGGCCACTGCTGGCATGTGCAGGCTGAGCACTCACTCACTGCTGCTACACTCTGACAGGAACATGGCCGACATCCCCCTCACCCCCTCCTAACCCTGCTCAGCTGCAGTGCACTGTGGGAGATGTGCAGACAAGTTATAAGTGACAATCCCGGGGGGAGAGTTTTACATTGCTCGGTGCAGCCCCTGGAGTCCTAGGGGTGATGATAAGATTGCACTCCTGAGCCCTGATGTTGTTATACTTCTATCCCCACACCCTTTAAGTAGTTACCTTTATGTGACCCCCCTCTCCCCTTTAGTAACTTGTTACTGTAGCCTTAATTCATAGTGAGGCTTATACATATGTATCACAATGTTACCAAGTAATATATTACTGTCATATAAGGGATTGTTCACGCTTGTCTGATACTTTAGCTACAGGATTTCTGGCCATAAAGACTTTTTACAAATTTTTCTAGGGGTATTAAAGGGGTATTCTGCGGGTTATTTAGTCTACTTATCACCTAATCAACAAAAGGTTTTTCATTCACCTGTAGTTCAGTGAATGGGGCTGAACTGTAATATCTAGCAGAGCCGCTGTAGGTCATTGTGCTACTGTTCAGGTCACCTACATCAACATAACATAAAATAACCATTTACAATCACTGATCTTTAAGTTCAACAAATGAATAGGAGCTACTGTGCATGTGCAGAGCTCCCCAGCTGCAGGTGGGTTGCCAGGAGGGGAACGGTGGCTACTGTCCTTGCACAGAGCTCCTCACGCTGACGGAGATGGACCCAAAGACAGGTGGATCTGCAGAGGCTTCTGAGTATGTGGATTAGACTTCACCCACAGAGCTGTCAGGCTAATCCATGCCCCCAGTAACCTCTTCAGTTACTTTGAATAATGATGAAATAAAGTTTATTTTAGTAAAGGCTGACTACAAGATTTAGCTAAAAACTGTGTGGGGTAATGCAGAGAGGTGAAATCTACAATCAGAAAGTAGATTTCCAATGGAAGGTTTCCTTTAACCCCTTCCCAACTCAGGATGTAATGTTACTGCAAGGTTGGGAAGTGACTAGCTGACCTATGGAGTGCTATTAGGTCAAGTTTCTTACACCCATGACCATAGATGGTCATGGGCGTTAACCCCTTTCCAATATGTGCCATAATAGTATGGCATGGCAGGAAGCTACTATGCAACCGCCACCGTCCTATTATGGCATGCAGTATGGCACAGACTCCCAAGTGGAGACAGCACCGTACAGAGCGGGTATCAGTTGTATATTACAGCTGACACCCTGCTGTAGCACCCACAACCAGAGATACTCCAGATTGTGGGTGTTAACTCTTTTCACATCACACTGTGTAAGCGGATTGTGCCCTGCCTCCCCTTGGATCAGACCTTCCTGTCACAGCACTGGGGTCCCTAAGTGACCCTGGGCTGCTTGACATCTTATGACATCAAAGATGCCCTGGCAAAATGCTCGGTGAGTTACACTACACAACGTTAAAAAAGTGAATACAATTTTTATATGGAAAGAGTCCAAACACCATCATTACATAATGAAATATATAAAGTACAAAAAGCAAAAATGCACAAGAAAACTCCACATATTTAGTATTGCAAAATTTCGTAACAATCTGTGCAATAAATATGAAAGATTATTGGGACAGCATAATGGATGCCGCAAAAAAAAAACAATCTGAAAACTTCAAAACCCAAAATGTTTATTTTTCAACATCCCCACTGAAAAGCACAGCTCTTCATGAATGAAAAAAATAAGCCTCAATTGGCTCTGTCAACAGAAAAATACTTAAGTTATGCCGATTGTACAACTAATTATCGAAGGTAATACGTATGTCCAATTTAAAAAAAAAAAAATGGAAGATTTTTTTAGCCAATGCAATCTGCTCTGTATGATACGACTTCTCCAACTCCCATTCACAGTTTTACCACACATGGAGTATTGGTGCACTCTGGAAAACTTGGGTATCAAAATTCTTTGAAAAATACTCATTTACCGTAACCAAAAAAAGTTTTGTTTTTTTTTTTGTTTTTTTTTATGGCAGATTTGTCAAATGGCAATCTGATATCTATGGAACAATAAATACATCCCAGTAGGTTCCTCCAAGTTGTAGCCCCCTATCCACATCCCATTGTTGTACAATAAAGACTATATTATGCTTTCTACTATACCACATTCTGTGTTCACATGCTGTTCACTCTTGGTTGCTTTGCTTATGTGATTCATAAACTTGATAGTGCTGAAGGACCATGGGGGCTTTCCATAGAGTACATGCTACCTCAGTGACTCATGTCCTAGTATATGGTTCAGATATTTTGCGTCTACTTCGGATTTTTTTTTTTTAAAGCAGTTTACCCATCAAAAAATGGTATCTGCCAGCATGTCATGTCTGGTGTTGTTTCATGGGTTATCCAACTTCTTAACCTGTTAGCAACTTGGCCGTGTATGACCTTTTTGGTCACTTTTTATGAAACTTTTTTTGTTACAAAATCTCGAAGTGGTGTTTCGGACGTATGGGCCCTGTTTTCTATTTTGGGGCTCAACGATGGAAATAACCATTTTTAGAATTTGGAGATTTTGGGACTTGGCAATACCTAACATATTATTTTATATTTATGTTCTAGTGAAAAGGGGGGTGACTTGAAATTTTTTCTAACTTTATTTATTTTTTTTCTTTTACTATTTTTCAGAGCCTAGGTTGTCTGATCCTACCATATACTGGCATACTACAGTATGGCAGTATATGTGGGTTATATACATTATTTGTTACAATGTGCTGATTTGCAATCAAAGGGTTAACTCCAGTGATGGTTGCTATTACTGATCTCTGGTGTCACTGGTGGGTGTTTGCTGCAAACGCCCAACTTGTATGGAGAATATGCCTGAAGCATCCTATCACTTTTGACCGTCTCTACTTAATATAAGTGGCCATTGGAAAATAAGACAACCGAAAATTGTCCCCAGTTGGAACCTCAGTGGTTGTTGCAGAAGTCTGACTTCATGTGACCACTGCTATCTGGATACTGACGTTTTCTATGAGAAATTTTTTACAGAATCTTAATTTTTTTTTAAATTTCATATTGGTCATAGTATTGTTGCAAAAAGATCATGTTGTGAATGGATGCCCATATTACTGCTCTAAAACAGTCATTCAATTCAAAATGACATATTCTGTATTTTTAAAATTTGCCTAGAAGACTGAAATGTTGGGTTCAAATGGAACGTGGTCATGTGTCTATCTTTGACCTTAATAATAAAAAGCCATTCTCAAGTAGGTGCAAATGTCTGGGGGATGTCTGGAGTGCTTAAAAACATACATTGGCTAATGTAAAACTTTTTTTTTTTTAGTTTTGTTCTTTAAATATGCCCCTCTTCTCAGTCTCTGCACAATCACCTGTATACTTGTTGCAGACCTGTAAGTACAGAATGTTCTCTTGTCTGCCGATTACTGTCAAATTTCTCTTAGGGTACATTCACACAGTGGTATGCCCGCTGGAGAGGAGGTGATCCCTCCCTCTTCCATAGAGAAGAGGCGCATGGCGAGAGACACGGGGAAAGATGGGGAATGCTGCCGGGCCACCAATGCCATCTATGTGGATGTATATGCACCCTTAGGCTACATTCCCACTACAGTGTGGGGGACGTATATGCGGCTGATATACGTCCCCCATACACTTCTATGGGCTCACGGCGCCCTACGGGAGCGGTACGGTGCAGCACACGTGCGGGAAAAGATAGGACATGTCCTATCTTTTCCCATATTACGGCGCCGTGGCCATACATCACTATGGAGAGGGGCGGGGGTGAGCTGCGCTCACCACCTCCTCCTCCTCCTCCTCCTTTCCCCGCGCTGCCGTGAGCCCGGCGTGCTACGGTGCGGCGGGCTCACGGCAGTGTGCATGCAGCCTAACTGTGAGATATCAATTGCATGAAGCCTCAGCGCATTATAACATGGACATCTAGAGTCTGTACATTTCAATAAATTTTAGGGTACAGTGACACATTGGAAAAAAAAATTGCAATATTATTTCAATAAAAGTGAAAATACAGAAATATTTATTAAATCTAACAAAGTTTAATCTAGCGCGTATAAAATCATTAAATTCCACATAAAAGTTGGCATCTTGCATGCTCAGTTTTAATTAAATACATTTTTTTTTAAGTGCACGAACTTTGATTTATTATGTTAATATTCCAAGCCTAGTAATTGGGTAATGGAAACCTGGAAACATATGCAGGTACTGTAACAGAGTAAAATTTAACATACAATAGGGTAACGAATACCTGAAGCCATTCTCCGCCCTTCCCCTGCTGATCTCAGGTTGGTACAACCAGTTAGTTGGACGAGGGTGCTCTTCATGTGATTTGGTCAAATACATAGATCTGCGCAAAAAAAAATTGTCTGTAAATCCCCACTTCTGCTGCTTTGATGGCTCCACTGATCACTGGATTGAAGAACAAAAAAAGAATATTCTTCCAGCTTCCTCCTCTTTTGTTACACCTGGATAGAGGACCTTAGTATGTCAAGAAACTGATCAAATAGCAACAGAAGAGCCAGAAAAAACAACTTGGGTGTGGACAGAAGTGGCATGTGGTTATTTATTTTCAAAGTGCTCCCAATCCAAACTTTGAGATGATGTCCACAGCCAATGGTTAGGTCAGCTCACCTGGAATGCAGACTTGGTCCCATATGGGTCGATCAAGCACGGCCTCTCCAGCTTCTCTTGGAGTACTCAGCTACAAAAACGCACGATCCGGCTCCAAGACCAAGACATCCACTTCTATATTTAAAATCACCAATTCCATGAATAAGGGGAGTGTCTATCTGAAACGCGTAGGCGAACCAACCTTGACTTTCGCTATGACAAACTTGTATTTTAGAAGCCTGCAAATAAAGATTTGGTGATTTTTAAATATAGAAGTGGATGTCTAGATCTTGGAGCCGAATCGTGTGTCTTTGTATTAAAGTTTGAGATAAACTTATGGACAACAAATATGTGCAGCTGAAGGAAAAGGTGGTGGTGGTGGTGGTGAGAGGCTGCTATTGCATCAGAACTATACACGCGGTCCCCTACTTATGAACACCCAACTTACAGACGACCCCCTAGTTACAAACGGACCTTTTGGATATTGGTAATTTTCTGTACTTTAGCCTTTAGCTGTAACAGTTATCACAGGTGTCTGTAATGAAGCTTTATTGTTTATCCTGGTTCTTATGACAATCCGACATGTTTAAAATCCAATTGTCACAGAGACCATAAAAGTTCTGGCTGGGGTTACAGTTATAACATATACAGTTCTGACTTGGATACAAATTCAACTTGAGAACAAACCTACAGACCCTATCTTGTACGTAACCCGGGGACTGTCTGTACATTCGTGGGGCAGATTTATCAGAAGTATCAGAGCAGAACTGTTCTAGTTGGCCATGGCAGCCAATCGGAGCTCAGCTTTAATTTCCCACAACTGTTTATAAAAATTAATGTTGAGCTCTGATTGGTTGCCATGGGCAACCAGAACAGTTTTACATCAGATACTTACGATAAATCTTTCCCTTAGTGCCCAAAAGTGCCAATATCCTTGTAAAGACATATGTATTTCTCATAAGGACTTTAGTCTGTACACTGCTTCCCACTAATCTATAAATGGTGATGAAGCTCATATGAACGTTCCTTCCCCTATACTCAGAACATGGGACAACGCTATCAAAAAATATATATTTTGGTAAGTTGTCATGACTATAGGTGGTATATTGTAATTACAAAAAATGATATTGTATGTATATGTTTAGTGCTTGCTCCTGAATTGAAACTGACCTCCCCAGTGCAACCTAAGGTCGCTGTTCACACTTAATTGATATTGTTACATTAAATAGTTAGTGTATCTATTTGGGATGTGGATATCAGTGCTCTGCCATTTACTTATTTTCCTATTTATATCCTTGAAATCGGTAGAAGATGATTAGATCTCAAGACTGACAAATTAAAATTATCTGAGCAAAGAAATGCAAGTGTGAACCTGGCTAATTATAGCACATTGGGGGAGAATATGTTGGATGTTTTAGTAGAATTTGAAGTGTATGTGTCCTTTATTCTCTTCACAGGCCGGATGGAAGGAAAATCACGCTACTTTTATGAATGAGTTAAAAAACCTTCAAGCTGTTGGACTCACCAGTCTTGGTCAAGCCCTAAGGACGTCCTTTGATTTGTTAAATTTAAATAGATTAGTGACTGGCATAGACAACTATGGACAGGTAGGTCACAACATGGGAAGGAAAGGGCTTTCCTTCATTCATGGTACTTTGTATCTGTTTTAAAAGGAGAGTAGATGTATATATGTTCAGGTTTTTTTGTCATCCCCCACAAAGTCAGGAGCGAAGAGGTGTTTAGGAGAAAATTATCCATGATGGCCCTGCTGCGTGACATAAGATGTTCCTGAACCAACGATGGAAAGATCATCATTAATCATAAATTTACCCTTTTAATCTAGCATTTCTTTCTTAGTGGACATTTAAGTGCTTGCTCTTAGAACCACCATTCAGTGTCTGGTTAGGAGGAGTCCCACCTCTTGGACAGGTAATTACTGCTCTTATGGGCAATACCAGGAGCAGCCAATTGCTTGTGTACAACGTTGACAGTGACTTTTATTTTTGATAAACAACAATTTACACTGCTCATAACTTGAGCTACCCTCTTCAGTATAGATGCCATATAGACCCCTGACCGGATTGGGTGTAACATGTTGATCGTTGGCAACTGCTTGGTATCCCCATGGTCCACAAAAATAGGATCCTGTTTTCCCCCTAACAAATGAAGTGGCAGGCCCCACAAATGTTACCCTTATCTGTGGATAACACAGAACTTCTTCTACTTATAGAAAGGTCATCACTGCAAACTCCTGGACAATAACTTCTAAAATGTATATCTTGGACAACCCCTTTAAGTGCACCCATGGCCCAGAAATGTCATAATAAGAAAAACTTACCGCCCTTTTTTATGCTGGACCTCTCATGAGTCTTAAGCCAATGTGTAGGAAATTTCACCTGTTAGGGTACAGAGTGAGCACCGTAGGAGGGGGGTTAAGAGGAAAATTAAAAATGTACCTTGAGCAGCACCATTAAGTTTAGGGCTATGCTGTGACTTTATTCATGACTCCTATGGTGCTGCAGAACTCCACTGAAGCCACCATGTAGCCCCAGTCATGGTTTACTTACTTTTTGGTGTAACATTTTATTGCAGCAGGGTTTCAAATGCTTTTCGAGGTTTATTCTGTATACAGGTAAAACAAGTCTTCTGCCCATTTCCTTGTTCACTCCTACTGTTTATTCATATTCATCCACCTAGTTTTTTTTAACGAGCATAAAGCGAGACTTTTTAAGGTAAGAATAATCCCAAATTTCCCAATGCTGACTTGAAACATCACATCTGGTAAAACTCTACACTCGTTTTTGCTATATACTGTATTTTTAAAATAGTAATTGTTTTGAAATTTAATTCCTTTTTTTTTTTGTGGAAGTGGGAATTTTTTATTTTTGTATTCTAGAATTAGACTTTCAAATTAAACCCAAAATAAAGCAGTGGAAATTTAACCTGCATTTGGTAAATGGTGCTTGATAGAGCATCATAATGCTCTCTGGTGACAGCAATGGCCCCCAGGTCATCTTCTCTGACCATAATGGCTTATCCTAGAAATTGTAATAGACTTCCCGAGAAAAATCTAATGGTGGACCGGTCTTTAATTACTGTGAAGGAACCTTAGTTCCCCAGCACCTTCAGATGTGTTAATAGACCATTTCCTATAATTTACACAAGTTCAGTTCTTATGTTGGTAAGAAAATGTGACCTCAACCCTTCACAAAGTAATAATCTGCAAATTGGCATCTGCCCAATTTTCTAGTTACAACAGCAAAAGTGTTTCTACACTGACGTGCTGTAATGCTAGTTTTCCACATCCCAAGTATTACTGAAGGGTTAAAATACAATGGTACTCTAAACAGTCCTTGCTTTAGGGGTTAAATGTGTGCCCTCATTCAAAATGGCCACTGTGTAATTTCCTGTTTAGTAATACAGTGACTCATGAATAATTTGCACAGCTGCAGCTTCTAACCACGGCTGTGTGTTTTTCTTTTTTTGTTTTTTTTTTCTTAGTGTGACGTGCGTCTTATTTCTTGTTCTTTATGTATGGTCAGTGAGCCTGATGCTTGAGATATATTATATTATATTATATTATATTATATTATATTTTCTTTCATTTCTTTGTTATTTCTATAGTTCTAAAACTATAAACTTTTGGTTACATGTGGTTTTTTTTTTTTTTTTTTTTTTTTTTTTTGACCCCTAACCTGGCCAACTTGCTAGACTAAACTTATCTGGTACATTTTGTGATATCTGTTTAGACTGTGGGTTGGTGTCAGCTCTACTCTGACAGGTACGTTATATTAGAGTTCCTTTGTAGTGACTTTGGAAAAAATCTGTGACATCTGCTCCCAAATGAAATATTCTTGTTTCAACCTTTTTAGCGATGCATGCCGTTTATGGGCACGTGGTTGACTTTTTATGGAGAGGCCCCCTGGGCGGAGCCTTCTCCATATGGGGCGGTGAGTGGATTGCTTTATTATAGAACAGACACCTATTGCTAAATTGCAGGGGTCACACATTTGATACCTGGGGGTAGATGTACTTCCTGACCTATCTCGGCTGTAAAGCCTTAACTGTAAAACTCTCCTGCAAAGCAGTCGGGTCAGCTATGCTACTCTATCACGTTCCAAATCTAGCGTGGCTCCCAGATCCCAAATTATACGACTCATCGGCTGTGCTTCAGCGCCTTGTGGACCGGTATCTCCACGCTACATGCAAGCAGTGGTTGAACCTGGAGGTTGAGCTTACCCACCCCAATCATTGCACCATCCCATGGCACCTACCAGCCCAGAGACTTCAGGGGTTTATGCACTTACTCCCCCCATTCCTTCCATGAACTTGCCTCCTTCACCCCTCTGTTTAACAACCTTTATTTTTCCCCAGGAATGGACAGATGTAGATTTGTGTTGGGACGTAGCGGGGGGCATCCGACTGGGACAGGATCCTCGATGCCCCCGTGGAGTCAATGCGAACCTCCAGCCCTGTCAAAATGTCATCTTGGTTGGAACATCAACAATTAGCCTCCTATGTTAGCCGTGATATGGACTCATTCCCAATTGCCCCAGAGGTCCTTTTACAGTTATCTCCTCCGGAATATGTTATCCCAACTGTATGCCCTCTTACTGGACAAGTCTTCTCGAGGGCGCCTTGGGTTTACATCTATTTGGGTGACAGATGTTGGTTAAGCTTAGTGATGCGGAATGGGATAAAGCCATTTTGTTCTGTGACAGAATTCCCCTGCCCTCTAGTGCTCAGGAAAAGAATTATAAAACTCTCCAAGTGGTACAGGTGCCCATCTTGTGCTTCACAAAATTTATCCGGAGGTGTCGAAATCTGTTTGACGGGCTATGCGGAGGTGGGGTCCATGTTGCACATTTGGTTGAGCTTCCCAGGGATCCAACACTTCTGGAAAATGGTGTTTGATACCTATGAGCAAGTTACTGGTAAGACCATACAGGAATTCCCCCCAAGTGGCACTCCTCTGTGTTGCTGGGCTCTATCTCTTCTATTAAAAAGGGCCCCTCTCGGCACTTTCTCACGAAAACAGTGATTCTGCTACACTGGAAGAGCCCCCTCCCACTACCGTGGAGTTGGATACAAGAGCTCCGACTTATGAAGAATGGAGGAACTGGTGACAGTTGGTAGGAATACCAATTGACCCCTGTCTTTCACGATCTCTTCCTCTAGAGCCTCTGTGAGCAAAGTCCTACCTAAATATACAGTATGTGAAAAGAAGATATTGGGGATAAATCCCCCCCCCCCCCTTGTCTGTCCTTTATGTACCTTTTGTCTGACTACGGTTTGTTAGTTCCAAGTAGTTTGAGCGCCAGGCAATGTAATGAACAGCAGCCTCCTCCAGCAGTGTAATGGCCTGCAGCCACTCATTGTATAGAAAAATAAACTTACATAATCGCCTTCCGATGTGGAAAAAAGCAAGAAAATTGTAGCAGCACAATGTGTGCAAGTATTCAAAAGCGGCTGATCCAGACACCTCAAAAGTTCCCCAGAAATATATGGTAGCGAAGCAGCACTTTAAAAAAAAAAAGTTTCTTTATTCCACCATAATAAAAAGGTGACATTTTGATATGTTTTTCGGAATGTTTTAATTTCACGCTGTTCATACTCTTATACTAAAGGTCTCACTGTCCAGCACACTGAGTTAACAAGCAGGATCACCATGATTGGTTCGGTGATATGTGCTTAAGTCTATTGCAATATTATATATTATTTGCATTTAACTAGATTTATAATAGTACAGGCGGTCCCCTACTTAAAGGTATCGCGGTTTAAAACACTTTTTAAACTTTATAGCCAGCGCAGGGAGGTACGTGCTCGGCGCTTACCGTGCACGCGGCTACATAGGAAGTGAAGGAGAGCCGCGTGCATGGTAAGCGCTGAGCGCGTACCTCCATGCGCCGGCTATAAAGTTTAAAAAGTGTTTTAAACAGCGATACCGCGGTTTAAAACACTAACTAAAATAAGCTCCGGCACCAGCTCACCCTGAGCTGGTGCCCGGTTTTGCCATCGGAAACCTGCCACTTCAAGTGGTAGGTTTCCTTTAAGGACACCCGACTTACAGACAACCCATAGTTACAGACAGACCCCTCTGACTTCTGGGGAAGCTTTCTGAATGCTTTACTATATTCCCAGACTGCAATGATCAGCTGTAGGGTGTCTGTAATGAAGCTTTATTGATAATCCTTGGTCCCATTGGAGCATAAAATGTTTAAACTCCAATTGTCACTGGGCCCAAAAACTTTTTTTGTCTGGATCTGCAATTATAAAGTATACAGTTTCGACTTGCATACAAATTCAACTTAAGAACAAACCTCCAGACCCTATCTTGTACGTAACCCGGGGACTGCCTGTACATGTATTGCACTTTACTGTATACGCTTGTGATGTTTTTTGGGGAATTATAGTAAAAATGCTTTGATGTCACTACAACTGCTTTGCACTTGCATTGTTGCTCGATAATGCCTTCATAGGGCGAAACGTTGCTTTTCTATTATGGTGGAATAAAGAAATACTTTTTAGGAGTTCTGCTTTGTTGGGAAAGTGAGTATGCAAGTTTTTTTTATATACATTAATCTATAACCTGGGTTAGGGTTTTTCAGCAAATTTTTTGTGCTGAAAAACTTGATTGTACACAAATATATAAAGTAACTAAACTTCAGTATATAGACTTCATGAATCTGGGAGTTTGTGCTGACCCAAACCAATAAAGGGGTGGTGTCTTTTTGACCATAAAATGAAAACTGTAAAAACGCTTTTAAGAAGATGGTACAACGACATTTTCTCACCAGTTTTAATAATTGTAGAATTGTTCTTCCATCTTCCCATTACGTAGCCCAGAATATTAAATGCTGCCAATAGCAAGTACATTTTGCTTAAGCAGCAAACCATATTTTACATTTAGCTCTGTTTTTAAGGCCGGGGGGTTTGAGAGAGGGTTATAATGGAAACAAAAATATAAAGAGGCTGTGTTTTGAAAAGGCTTAAGTACTTGATGTCAGGTTTGACACCTCCCCCTTCTCTCCCAATACAACAGTGCCCCACCAGCACCACTGAAAAATCCAGGAACCAAAATGTTTTTTTAAATTAGTTTGCCCCCCCCCCCCCCCAACTCATCAAAATTAGTGTCCGCGTCCCCCAATTAATCTTTGTAAAGGTCCTTCATTGTCTGATTGTAATAGGAATATCATTTTTTATAATCTGCAGCCACTAGGGCCTGGCCGTCCCGAAGATACTTTGCTGTCAGCTTGTGCATCTGCTGAGAGCTTAGCAAAGAGACAGTGGCTAACGATTAGTCCTTGTAATGCTGGGGTTGAAATTTGCAAAACAAAAACCTGTAAAAGTTGGCGCTATGAGGGAACAGAAAATAATTTTTTTGGGGGGGGTGGGGTCTCTCTCCAGAAACCATATTTGTGTTGTAATAAAATTAAATTCCACAGGCTTGGGCTCCACGTGGGCCCCAAATTTGTGCAGTTCTTAGACCTTGCACTACGAGACCTTTTTGTTTTTTTTTGGTTTTTTTCTCTTTAGACCGCGTGTTATCTGTGTATAAGCCGTTGCTGAAAGTCTGCAAAACACGGTCCATGCCTCATCCATTTGCTATCCAATTTTGCAGAGCGACAAAAACAGTACTACTACATTGGGTTGTCCCAACATTGTGAGAGGTCACATGAGTTGCCTAGCATTTGATTACCTGCCAAGTGATCTGCGTGTTTGCATCCATATTTTTCATGTTCCCATAGACTTCTGGGGGAAGGTTTTGAGACTCTAACATGGGGAAAGAATAGGACAGCCGTGTACATGAGTGCATTGACATGAATGTTAGTGTGCCAGTCACAAAAGAGCACACAGACAAAAACAACTCTCGTGTGTGACCAAAAATGGCCAGGTTTTCTGGCTCTTTGAGCAGAAGGAGCAGCAAGATCTCAACTTAGTCATGGGAACGGAAGGAGTAATGAAGATTGAGGTGATGTCCATTAAGATGCCCGTTATTTTGGCGGATGAAAGTTCTACCTACAGGGCTTTTTTTTTTTTTTTTTTTTTTACTGAAATTTAGCATTTTTTTTATTATATATTTTTACAACTGTAAACTAGTATAAATTATAGGTGTATTTTAGTTCATTGTAATTATTGGATAGGTGTTGCACAAGCAAGCTGACAGTGCGGTTACGGTTCATATATAACTTTATTTTCCTTCTATGAGGAAGCTTTTCTAAGTGACTTTGCATCTATCTACCTTTCTGTATTTGGAATAATAGAAGCCACATTACATTAACAATAAAAAGCAGATGGGCTTAGGAGGCATCTGGAGAATTCAGTAGCTAATGTTGTAGCAGTGATGACCCTGTAGGGGGAAACCGTTGCTAACACAATCGCTTATATCCTCTCATGACCGCCTCATGTTATGCAGTGCTCCTGAGGATAGCGTATAGTGATATCATTGTGTCATAGCCTGTTCTGATTCTACTCTCTTCCTTGGTCATGTATTAAATATTTTAGGCTGTGTGAGAAATTGGGGGTCACATTTCAGCATTACATTGTGTACCAGCACATCCTGGTTCTAAAAACAAAAGAGAATACTTTACATTTACTGAAATTAAAGGTGAAAGATTCCCTTTAAGAAAACTGCTGACAGCCGGTTATAGTTAGAGGAGCAGAGGCACCGGTATGGTTTCTGCAAGCAGCCTCTTACAGAGCAGGAGGAGCTAAACAGATTGTATATAGTGTCCTAGCTGCAGCTAGCATGTTAAAGACCAGAAAGTGCTTGGATGATTGTTCCATGCAGAAAAGATTAAATATATATGTTATAGAGCAGAAGGAGCTGAGCAGATTCTACATTGTGTCCTATGTGGAGGGAGCATGTTATAAAACAGCAGGGGCGGAAATAGTGGGATTTTAGATATTATCGTTTATTTATTTTTTAAAAAGATTTAGTATAGCTGACTTTCTCTGTGCAGTCATGTATGGAGGTCCGTCCATTTCGGGTAGGACCACCACCCACGACATAATGACTGTTTTCAAGCATTATGAAGACCTAGATGAGTAAGGCCTGGTTTACATTTTCATTTAGGCCGACCCTATATAAATTTGGTGTCTGATTGTACTAACCCAAAGTATAAAGGAATGTGACATTTGTATCGCACGGTGAAAGATGTCAGAAACAAAGCTTATAAGAAAATGCCACAATTTTTTTTAATTTTTTTTTTCTGTCCCCTTTTTCCCTGTACATTCCTGGTAATAAATGCTGTCAACTCGTATGACTCTGTACAGCAATTAAACATAAGTGCTGAACTGTATAAAGCATGTGGTGTTAAGTTGTATGTTATACTAATTTCCCCCGCAAAACTGTATCTGCTCATCTCCTCCTGCTTTATAATAAGCTCCAAGTAGATGAACCTTGTACAATCTGCTGATCCTGCTCTGTAATATGCTGCCTGCAGATAGGACACACTATGTACAAGCTGTGTAGCTCCTTCTGCTCTATAACACGCTCCTTCGAGATGAACCATGAACGTTCTGCTCCACTTTTCTTGTAGATTTCATACCATGTATAATATGCATAGCTCCTTCTGCTCTATAACATGCAACCTGCAGAGACTTTTAGATTTGTGTGTTCATTGTATCAACTTGGTGAAGCTTACAGCACAAGCTCTTATCCTGATAGGCACTCTGAAATTGCGTTCTCCCCTCCTCCAACTTGTTTCCCCCTTACTATGCAGTCAATAAAACAAAATGTATTTCCAGTTCTTTGTAAACTGTACAGTTTTTGTTCTTTATGCAGGGTCAAGCTTATTCTTATGGAAGATTTGGGAAAAAAATGTGATACGTAAGACATTACAAATTTAAATTCTTATTACAGGGAAGAAATCCATTTTTCTTGGAACCTGCCATCATCATAGCAATAACTGATGGAAGTAAATTGACATCATCGAGTGGTGTGCAGGATGAAGTAAGTAACTTTTATGCTGTAGGGATAAAGAATTTAGGGCAATGAATTCATATGGTTGGCAAATCGAGTTTCTTCTGTGTACGGTTCTCCATATCATTATTTAAGGGATTTCCTTTTTAAGGAGAAATTCTTTTAGGGCAGGGTGTCTCTTATTATGTGCAGTGCTGTATTCTTATGGAGTCAGATCAAAAGTAGATCTAGTAGTGTATTGGTGAGTAGGTGGAATAATTGGTGCAGAGTAATAGTATTGTCTTATCCTATAGCAGCTTATCAGTTCCTGTAATATATAAGCTGTTATCTCTGTGCTTATTGCAATGGGCAACAGTCCTCATTACAATTGCTCTAGACTTCCTAAATCTGTCTGTACAATTTCTCCTTTTAAAGGGCATTTACTACCAGGATGAGACTGTATGCAAATGAACCTGAGGGGCTTCAGACTCCATAGGTGTTAATGGAGCCCCTCAGGCTCATTTGCATACAATCTTTAATACAGTCTTACATAGATGTCTTTTAATGGCTTATTGCAATTTTCTCAATGATGTGTTGCCTCTTATTGTGTTTTCTTATGTAGCTCCATTTGCCTTTAAATTCTCCATTGCCTGGAAGTGAGTTGACCAAGGAGCCGTTTCGCTGGGACCAGAGACTTTTTGCTTTAGTTCTCCGCCTTCCAGGTGCAACAGCTGTTGAGCAGGACCAGCTGAATACTGTCCAAGTCGATGAGTCCCCCATCACTCCTATGTGTGATGTCACAGGTGGTGAGTAGGTTTTTAGCATATAGTATGCTAGGAAAAGGCCAAAAAGACACCAGTTCTCATTACTAGATACATTTGGGGTTAGCAAGGGGGGGAGGAATCATTAAGACTGGCGTTTAGAACATTCCCACAATGGTACTCTGGCACCAGTATCCACAAGGAGGCTCCGGGCTCTTGGTGGAAACGGGCGCAAACTTCTCCAGTTCCAATCTTTATCCAAGGTCTGAATTGGCAGAGTTTTTTTTAATATAGTTTCTGCCAGTTTTTCGACAAGGACTATAGTACATGTGACTGGCATGGGCAGATTCAGGTGCTTTATCACCAGAAGGAGTCATGAATATTCCCCCATTGAGTAATACTGTATTAAATATGTAGTTCTGCCCTATTCTGACTCAATGACCTGGCTGTAAGCAGGTGTTTATAGATAGTCTTATATCTTTACTTTAACCATTACTCACACAAAGTTAGTTATTATCAGATGGCGTCAACTCCATTGTAGAGGCTTGTGGTAATATTCTAGCTTTATTTGGTGCAGAAATCTTGAAGAAATGCTGGTTACAACGGTGTGAAAAGGATATAATTTGCCAGGGTAGCAGGAACATAGAGGCATGCTTTTCCTGATGTGAAAGATAGCTACTAACATGAGGCAGTGGGGAGGAGTCACAATACTGCAGCTAGAAGACAGGAGGGTCAAAAGGCAAAGCAGTATAACACATATTCATGTCAATGAATAGAAACAAGTCCTGGGACATGTCATGCCCCCCACCAGCTGCTGGCAGATCTGTGCAAGTGTTTGGAATAGCAGTGTACTATACCTATAGGTATGTCGCTTGCTAGAATAAGAACAGTGATAATGCCCCTGTTGCTGGAATCGCATGTTATGTAATCTCTACATTGTTCTTGCACGGAGTCCGGCTTTTTACCTACTGCATATTGAGATTGCAAAGCATGACTTTAAAGCATAAGGCGGACCATTCAATTCTTTCACTACAGCTGCTAAATGACAAATCTATTTCCAATGTAAATATTTAGCTTTCATGTGATCTTGTTTCAAGGTTTTGGGGTTATCAGAACACCTAGAGGTAGAACTCCAAACCCAAACAAACTTAAGAAATAAGATTTTATTTTTAACTTTTCTTCATTTAACATGACTATATATGTAACCTTTCACTTTTACTTGTCTTTCAGGTCGTTCATATTGTGTTTTCTCGCAGCGAATGTTGAACCAGTGCTTGGAGTCATTGGTGCAAAAAGTTCAAAGTGGGGTTGTCATCAACTTTGAAAAATCTGGTCCTGATCCCCCACTGACTGAAGGTTAGCAACTTTATTTTTCATTTACGTAAATAACTTTTCCTTAATTACCGTATATACTTAAGTATAAGCCAAGTTTTTTCAGCACAATGTTTGTGCTGAAAAGCACCACTCAGGTATATAAAAAAATTACTCAGTACTCGCCGTTCCGGCTGTCAAAGTGGGGGAGGTATGTACGGAGTTTATTATTTTTACGTATTGGGCCCTGCTTGCTAGCTATATACTGGAGGTAGGCTGTGACCATGCATTTCCCACCCTACGATTATTCTTGGTTAATAGGTTTTCCCAGTTTTTTCTTTTTTTTTTTTTTGTTTTTTTTCTTATAGCTGGTATTTTTGTAAGGCACAGGCTGCTAGGTATACTTGATAACTTCAGCTGTCTCATTGACCTGTTAGTAGCAGGAAGTCCTATACTGTAAGATTGGCGGCTTACAAATTGTAGTGTAGTACAGACCTTGAGCTCTGCAGTGTATGATACCTTTTATGTATCATGCAATTGTAGCACCATTTTATAAAGTGTTTGTGCCACCTGCAGGTGCATAGAGAGAAAAGTATAGCCCTCAAGTACGTCTAGGGTGCTGTATTACAAATAAAGCAACTCTTGAGGTATCAACGGCCCCTTGGGAACCCCTGTAAGCCACATTTGGCTCCAGTATGGCCAATTTTTATTCAACCTAAAACAGGTTTTAAACAAAGAGATGCTCATTTTCCAAAGGACTCGGACTGCAAAGATAAGATTCTTTGGCTTCCCATTCTTGCTGTTGGCGAATATCCCAGCACTCGGACCCACACCGGTCACATTGTTATCCGCTATCCCTTGAAACAACCCCTTTAAGCCTTTACAAAACATTGATGCTGCACTTGCATTTTCCTTTAAAAGTAGACAAATTCATGTCTTTGGTTTATGATAATATACATATACAGTGACCTTGCCCCAATTCTTTTAGTAAGCTATATTTTAGGTGTCATAAACATGAGACCATCTGTTTTTCTTTTATTTCATAAAATATTTGCCAATCTTCTCTCTCGGGTAATATGCACTTTGGAAAAATACCAATAGCTTAGATTTTGGCTCCCTATAACTTTCCATTCTGTAACTGTAGATAAATTTTATTTTGTATCTTACCCTTGGTAGCGAATCCCAAGCGCCCTATTTTTAGACAGTTAAACAAGCATTTATTCAAGGGTATCCCTTTTGCTGATGCGTGCATTGTAACACGCCGCAGCAAGAGCAGATTGAGTTTTGTTATAGGTTTTATACTGCTGTGCTTTGCCCTGTGTTGTACAGTGCCAGATTAGTAGTCTCCTACTGCTACCACGTCTTGTGCCTGGGAAGGCTGCATACAGATCTGCTGCAGTGGTGCTTTCCTGCCAATAAGTTACCATGGTAATGGAGCACATTATATGAACCTCCAAGAATTGTTCCCCAAAGCGTAATCAAAAATATGTATCCACAAGGGGAGATCAAAATACATGTTGTAAAAATTGGCGATTCCCATACTACGTGTCTTGTCAGGCCAGCTGGCATGGCATTACAGTGATACGAATGATGTCTGTGGGACACGGGGATGGGCGATATCCCTCTGGGAAGAGAAGGGAGAAGGTGTTACTCAGAATTATTTTGGATCACTTCACTTCCCCAGTCTATTGATGTCCTTTGTTGCTTGACGTGCATGTGGGCAAGTTCTGCAGATCTATAGCCGTGGACTGGCTGTATAGATTGTATTGCAGATCTCCTCTGTCCAACCTTTTGTAGCTGCTAAAACACATTGTATTACTGGATTACTGCCGTTTTAGGTATGCAGACCCTATGCAGACATATGACGTTATATGGTGTGAAATTATTCATATTAATAGAAACCGTGTACCAGTCATTCCCGACCATCTGCAGCTTCTGTCAGGGTTGCAGAAGTGAAACCCACTGCAGTATGTTGTATGACGGAGCCTGGTGACTGTCCCAGCAGGACTTATTAGAAGTCTTATAAAAATAGTTTTTTTTTTTCTCTTGGAGTTTCTATTTTCACTCTAGTTCAACCTACTGTGTAAGGTTCGCAATATTTAAAGGTATTCTACCGTCTGATTCATGCCTAATAAGCAGTAGGTTTCCTTTAACCCATTGGAACCTTTATCAAACTTCTAGGGCATAATGACACTCCAGTTAGCACGAAGGTGCCAGGATATAAAGGATTTAAGGAGCTTCATAGAACGGGCGATCTGTCTGCCCATTGGCATCGTCCCAACCAAAAACTGCATCTCATCCTGCAAAAAAAGTCTTTTTCAACACAGAGCATGGGAAATGTTACCCTTTAGGCCCAAAACAGACCACACCCTTAAAGGAAATCTTGCTTTATCATGCTTGATTTTCATGGTAGGAAACTTTCACCTATATTTAGGCATTTATGACCCTGGTAGTGTTCTTATATTTGTTGTCCATTGCCTCCTTCCTTCTAAAATTAACTTTGAAAATTATGGTAATGAGCTTGAAGGGCTCCTGAGGGGTGTAAGCAGAGCCCCTTTTGTACTATATCCTAACAGCCTGTTATACTGTGCAGGAGCATTTTCCACTAGGGAGTGTGTGCTGCGCTTCCTGTAAAGCTAGTTGGCTGGGGCTCTGGCTCCTTTGCATAATTTTAAAAGTTGATTTTAAAAGGAGGAAGGCCAACAAAATCCATCTAGCTTCCCAGTACATGGCACAGAATACTAAGTAGTGCCACTAGAAAATAAAATGTCTTGCATGCAACAAGCCAACATATAGCTTTGTAAACAAAAAAAAATCAAAAAGTTACGGCTTGTGGAAGGAGAGGACTGTAAACCAGAAAACGGAAAAATACTTTGTCTTGCAGAGTTTAAGCTTGAATAAGATTTTCTGTTGAACATGTTTCCTTTTAGTTATGTTTTGTGATCATTTAGCAGTTTTCTTTGTCTTCATTGTTTTGTCGTTTCTACTTTTGGGCTTTATTTCAACCCTTCTCTTTTAACAATGTCATGTATTTCAGATGGAGCTGCAGAAGCCGTCAAAACAGTCGGCCCTCAGCCATGGCACAACTGTCGGAAATTAATCTACGTTAGACCAAATCCTAAAACGGGAGTACCGCTGGGCCACTGGCCGATACCTGAATCTTTTTGGCCAGATCAAAATTCTCCAACCCTAGTAAGTTCAGAAACTTGGATGACCTATCAGGACGGATAAGTTTTCATAATATCCAGAATAGAGAGCTCTGATTTGGGGGATGTAATAATTCTTGTTGTTTTTCCACAGCCCCCTCGGAGTGCTCATCCCATAGTGAAGTTTTCTTGCACCAACTCTGAGCCAATGGTTATAGACAAGCTGCCATTTGACAAGTATGAATTGGAGCCATCACCACTGACACAGTATATTTTGGAGCGGAAATCCCCACATACTTGCTGGCCTGTAAGATCATATGTATATACATATATATGGAAAGTATCCAAACCGCTTTTCATTGCACCCATTTGACCGAAAAACATGAAATTAATATTTTTAATTTATTAAATGATAAACTGAAATATCACATGGTGATAAGTATTCAGCCCCTTTGCTCAGTATTGAGCGGAAGCAGCGATACAGCTAGTACAGACATGAATGATGCAAGTTTTTCACCCCTGGATTTGGGGATCATCTGCCTCTTCCTTGCAGATCCTCTCCAGTTCCCTCATGTTGGATGGTGAACGTTGGTGGAAGCCATTTTCAAGTCTCTCCAGAGATGCTTAATTGGGTTTAGGTCGGGGCTCTGGCTGGACCGGTCAGGAATGGTCACAGAGTTGTTCTGAAGCCTCTGCTTTGTTATGTTAGCTGTGTGCTTAGGTTCATTGTCTTGTTGAAAGGTGAACCTTTGGCCCAGCCTAAGGTCCAGAACTCTGGAAGAGGTTTTCATCCAGGATATCTCTGTATTTGGCTACATTCATCTTTCCTTCAATTGTAACCAGTCGTCCTGTCCCCCATAGCATGATTCTGCCACCACCATGTGTCACTGTTGGGATTGTATTTGGCAGGTGATGAGCACATACCGCTTAGAACTAACAACAAAATTTTAACTCTGTCTCCTCAGACCAGAGAATCTTATTTCTCATAGTCTAGGAGTTATCCATGTGTTTTGCAAACTGTGTGCAGCTTTCATATGTCTTGAACTGAGGAGAAGCTTCTGTCATAAAGCCCGGACTAGTGGAGGCTGCAGTGATAGTCGACTTTGAGCTCCAGAGACGTAGTAGGGAGATGCTAGAAAGTCCAACACACAGTGATCTTGGTTTTTTTTCTTTACATCTCACCTTGACTCTTCTCCTACGATTGCTTAGTTTGGCCGGATGACCAGGTCATCACAAATTTTATGTTTATGGTGGTCTCTGTGCTTTTAGGAACTTTGAGTGCATGAAATTCTTTTGTAACCTTGGTCAGATCTGTGCCTTGACACAATTGTGTGCCTTTTCTAATTGGTCCAATCAGTTTAGTTAACACAGCAATGGAGTAGAACCATCTCAAGAAGGTTCAGAAGGAAATGGATAGCATGTGGGATAAATATGAGTCACAGCAAAGGGTCTGAGTACCATTTGATATTTCAGTTTTTGTCAAAATGGGGTGCAAGAGTGTACATTAACCCAATCATGCATTTGGATGTAGATGCACATTGGAAATGTGGTCTGTTGCCCCATCCCAACGTGCATTTACATCCCAGCGATTGCCTGGGCTCAGATACTTGCAATCCCGGCTGTTTAACCCTATAAACGCAGTAGTCATGGTGCTGCTGGCTTCTATGGCAGCCCTCGGGTCCTGTGAAACACTGCAGGGCTACTGGCTATTAAACCCCCCTTTCTATGCCCGGCCATGTGCCCATACAGCAGTGTGGAGTATCGGCATACTCATGAGAAATTGGGTATCAAACTTTGTGGAATTTTTTGTCATTTCATTCATTGTGAATGCTTAATTTTCTATAAATTGTACAATTGTTAACTCCCTCCTGTGAAACACATTAAGGTTTTATTAAACCTCTTAAAGTTGGTTTTCCATACAGTGAAGGGTGTTTTTTCTATAATGGGGTAATTTATAGGGTTTTTTTTCTATTATTTGGGCCTCTCAAAGTCACTTAAAACGTAGTAGGTTTCTGTAAATATAGCGGGTTTTGTTTGATATTTTCATGAATATGTGAAATTTTGCACCTGAAATTCTAAGCAAAGAAATTAATAATAATTTTTTTTTAACTAAACACAAAATTTTTCCATATGTTTGAATGTTTTAACTTAAGTTTGTTCTTCACTCATAGTTAAGTACAACCCCCCCCCCCCGATCATTGGCTGCAATTAAACAAAGTGAAAAATTGTAAGGCCTCTGATATTAATAACATTAATAATAATTTTTGTCTTTTATTTCAAGGTGTTTGTAGGTAACAGTGCAAAATACAGTGAACTAGGTCACCCCTTTGGTTACTTGAAAGCCAGCACCGCACTAAATTGTGTAAATCTCTTTGTGATGCCTTACAACTACCCTGTGCTCCTTCCTCTATTAGGTAAGTATTAAAAAGCGAGTTCATGTATATCTTGCCTGAAACTTCAATTGAGAGACACCAAAAAAGTGTCTCTACAGACAAAATTTACAATATTGGTCCGTGGGAGCATAGGATTCTTGTAAACAACAGTTTTCCATATAAGACTACATTCAGATCTCGTTTTATTGTATATGCCAGGAAAGTTCCTGACATAAACAGACTGGCAGACTAGACTGTATATATCTTAGGCTACATTCAGACGATGTATGCCCGCCGTACTACGGTACGGCCGCATACATCGGCGCTGCGGAGGGGAGCAGGGGATGAGCGCTGCTCACCCCCTGCCCCTCTCCATAGCAAAACACAGTAGGCTACGGAGCGGTGCCGCAGCGCATGTGCTGCACCCTACCGCTCCCGTACACGGTCGTGAGCCCATAGAAATGTTTGGGGTTCGTATATAGGCCTGTTTATACGTTGGCCATATATACGTCCCCCATACATGTGTGTGAATTCAGCCTTGTACTGTGAAAAACACCCGCTACAAAAACTCAGAAAGCTACTATCTATCCTGCTCCCTCCTGCTGTGCGATGTATGCACTCAGTGGAAGCCATTGCAGGCGATGTCTGACGAGGGCAGAGTATTGCATCCACACCCGGCCTCCACTGAGTGTCTCTCAGGAGGGACGTCCTGTCCATATAAGGACAGTGACATGGCTGAGGAAACTCCTTGAACACCGTCACCAGCCAATCACTGGTTCACGCCTGCTTTAATGGAGGGGGCGGAGCAGGAACATGTATTCTTCTGTTTAAGCATATAGTGGGATATGCGCTAGCCCTTCGTTGTAAGGGCATACGTCAGTAATCCTCCTAAGGTATCCTTACAATGTATTACCAAAACGTGATGTAAATCCACCCTAAGTCTGTAATCAAAACAAAGCGGCTAGTTACATTGGGCAATAGCATTGCACAACTTTCCCATTGTGGAAGCCACCGCCTGTAACCCTCATATTTGGAGCAATAAAGGTGAAGGGGGTCAAAAATTTCCTTGATTTTTAGTTTAGTGAAAGTGTTAAGATCACAAGATAAACTCGAGTATTTCCGGTACATTAAATATAAGCCGAGGCCCGTAATTTTAACACAAAACTGGGAAAAACTATTGACTCGAGTATAAGCTTAGTATACAGCCTGCAGCCCCTCCCCCCCTCCTTGAGGTATACCCAACCTATAGAAAAGTGTACTCTCCTTCCGACGCTCTTCTATACACCGCGGGGTCCGTCACACGCACCATGATGTCGGGCTTGCTGACATAAGTGTGTCGATGTCAGCGAGTGTCTGATGTCATGATGCCAGCGACGGACCCCGCAGGGACACGGACCCGATGCTGGATTTCAATGTAAAGAAGAGGACCTGCCGTGGGCGTTGGCAGCGTTGGGCATTTTTTGTGCTGAAAAACTACTTATACTCGAGTATATACGGTAGTAATGGGATAATGTAATGTTCCTCATGGACTAGGCCAGTTCAAGGTTTTAGAGTAGTGGACTGGTTAGTGTGGCTTACCAACCATTGTATGAATTACTTCCAAGTAAGGCCTGTGGCTTTGTCTTGAGGCCAAAAACCTTATTTCTAGTTTACATTTTTTCTAATATATTGTATTTCTTTTTAGATGACCTGTTTAAAATCCACAAGGCTAAACCTCCTTTGAAATGGAGGCAACTCTTTGAGACCTATTTGAAATCGATGCCCCCATACTACATTGGAGTATGTGTCGTTTTTGTTTTTGGTTACGGTTTTACATGTAGACAATCTTCAACATGTGGTTAATTTGATCTTTTGTTTTCCAGCCTCTAAAGAAAGCATTAAGAATGATGGGTGCTCCAAACCTCATCCCAGAAAACCTGGAGTATGGACTGAGTTACAGTGTTGTCTCCTACCTCAAAAAGCTTAGCCAACAGGTACAGTGTAATAAGGGTTGTCCGTACCTGTCACTGCTGATCTGGAGTAATGCAATACTAGACGCCATGCTACAGAATGAATGTCACTCTGTTTTGACCTAGTTGGCTGGCAAACTCCTAGAAATCTGATCTGGTGCCTAAGTAACGAAACGCTTGCTGGAATTTCTGATATCCCGCAACAGTGAAATGGCAAGAAATTCTGCATGTGACTTAGGCAAGTTGTGTATGCATCACAAATATATATTTGATTTAAACTTTCTATTTTATTTAAGGCTAAAATGGAGTCTGATAGAGTGATTGGTTCCATTGGGAAGAAGTTTCCACAGGAAACTGGCATCAAAGTGAGGAATGGCACAAGTATCCCGTCACTGGCTGTCAGGAAGGACTTCAAGCAGTTACTGCAGGAAATAACAGGAGAAATGCCACAGAGAATGCTAGAACTGAATATGAAGGAGTTTGCCGGTTTCCAGATAGCGCTGCTGAATAAGGTCTGTCTCTGGGTCTTACACCTGATGTGTTCTGATGTAGCATGTAATGTACCTTCTCATGTTTACGATTCTTTCTCTACAGGAGCTAAAACCACAGACCTTTAGAAATGCCTACGACATCTCAAGAACTAATCTCTTGGATCACCTGACCCGAATGAGGGCAAATCTCCTTAAGTCATCACGCAAGTTCTTTAGCGGACAAGATGAAGGTGAGATGGTTCAGTATATGTAGTAATTGTAGTCACTCTGCTGACCAAAAAAAATTGTGAATTTTAACGGGAGTCTGCAATTGTTTAGGGCATACAAAGCTGCAGATAGTATTGGCCATTGGCCCTGGCGATCTGTGTAATTGTAGCTTTGTCTCTACAGCTCCTCCCCTTCTGCCCATTGTAATAGCAGTTTGATTCCTCGCTACATATTGCAGCAGAGGGGAGGGGCAGGGATTTAAAGGGGTTGTCCCTTTTAAGGAAATTGTCTTATGGTTTTCTAGATCTCTGCTTGATGTTGTACTACATGCTTCCAGGGAATAGAAATCTGTAGGAAACAATACATCATGGGGTAGAACTGTAATGAGAGGCACAACGTTATTGAAAGCTGCAAACAACTTATGGTACAAAATATTCATGATTTGTGACTTATGGAAACACAATTTAGTTACAAAAGTGAGTACAAAATTTAGGAAAGGGGAAATTACAAATTATTGGATACACCTCCCCAAACGAACTTTCATGGCAATAAGGGCTATGGTACTCACATTCCAGCCATACCTTGTAAGCTTTATCCTTGCAAAATGTATACTTTTCAAGTATATGTAATAGGCTGAAGTACCTTTTTGGTGTGTGAGCAGATAATGCAAAACTCATTCTCTACATACAATATAATTGCTCATTGTGTTGATGGTTATCCTCCCACAGATCAGATGCACAGTATACCTATAGTCCAGATGGGAAACTACCAGGAATATCTAAAGAATATTCCTTCACCACTACGAGAGCTGGATGCAGATCAGCCTAAGAGACTACATACGTTTGGGAATCCCTTTAAATTGGACAAAAAGGTAAGGGTTCAAATGGGGAAAAAAAATATTTTTAATTCATTTTTCCTATGTGCTTTTTGTGTATATTTTTTTTTAACGATCTACATGGAATCAGGTTTCTATGTCAGTCAAAAGAACCTGGAGTTTTTGTGATTTATCTATTGAATGAGGATGGTGACAGTGTTTTCTTCACCAAATGAGTTGAATGATAAATATTTTAATGAATTTGGTGTATGTGGAGTTTGTCAGAAGAGGGGCATGGGATCTGACATTGTCATGCCTATATCATATGAGAACACTGTACGTAAGCACGTATGCACACTTCTGTGACTAGTACAATGCAATGGGGTGAGTAATGGACAATGCACCTCGGGTGAACTCCGTTGGACAGGTAAGTAAATGTGCCCCATTGTGTTCTCACCGCACATTGGCCGGGTGTAATTGACCTCTGGAGGGGGGGCTACAATTTATGCAGACAGATCACTGCCCTTTAATTCAGCCTTGTGAATGAAGTCTTAATAGTCTTAAAATTATGCGGCTTTATCATTTTTAGTTCTAGTTTGATAAATCTGTTGCATTTTATAACACCTGACATGTCTTGGCACCTTGGTTAGCATTAGCCCTAAAGAAGCCCTGTTTAACATGGGTGTGATCAGTAGAGACCTGAACCGTTGTTTTCTATACCATGATACATCAGTCATGGTTCATGCTCGTTGGTTATGATTCTATTCGGATTCTTTCTCACATTATATTTCTGGTCACGCTGTAAATGCTTTTTTTCCTCTTAATTCTCCAGGGGATGATGATTGATGAAGCTGATGAGTTTGTGTCAGGTCATCAGAACAAGCACAAGCGACCAGGAGAACCTAATATGACAGGGATCCCGAAAAGGCGGAGATGTATGTCTCCATTATTACGCAACAGATCGCAGTCTCCAGTTGCAAACAACCACATAGGAGGAAAAGGTCCTCCATCTCCTGGCGTCACTCAGGCGTCACCAGACCTGCAAAAACCAGGGGCAATAAATAAACGTATGTTTGATGCTGACTTGTTACTATATGTGGGAGCTTACATATGTTGCTTCACTACTTAAGTTTGCAGTATTTGAGTGCTAATGCCTTTTGATATTAAAGAAATTTGCTCAACCCTGGTACAATACACTGCAAGATGTTATTTAGATCTACACTGTATTGCTCCATTGGCCTTTTATGTTACGGCAGGGGTTAATGAGATGAGTAGCAGCTCTGGGAGCTTTTGCAAGCCCTACACCTGCCATGACAATTGTTCCACCCACTGCATTCCTTTAATGTATATTGGGGGTTTAAAATTCAGGATTTGTCGCAGTTCTCTGAGTTCACTATAAAGACCTATTTAAATCTGGGTCTTATATTACCCCTGTTGATCCGCAGAATAAAGTGGTGACACTCTAGTGAGCGCTGCTTCTACTTTACTGACCTTGTGTTGTAAGGTCTATTATTCATATGTCCTGTTTGATACACACTCCCATTCAAATGACTTGTCAATACATGAATATTGGAACTGGGAATTATTATATTGCTCAGAGTTCAATTTTTCATAATGATCTCTCTACAGAATACTGGAATTATTTATACTAATACTTGTATTTTTCCCTTTAAAGATCCTGGGTTGCACAATATGTTGTCATCAGAAAATACAGAGAATCATGTGGAAGACCCACTCTCTCCAGATGTGTTCATGGATAGTTCAGACCAATTTGACACTTTGTCCCAGATATCCTTGAACTCTCTGGAAAGTGCTGAAGACTCCACTGAGGAGGGAGACGCTGAGAGCTTTGGTTCTAATAACTCTGATATATTTATGGAAAATGCAAATACACCTGCGGATAATGGAAGTTTTTTCGGAAATGATACGGCTGCATTTTCGCACAAGATGAGGAGGTTGCGGCCATGTCGGAGCTACGAGGAGGTCAACGTAGAGCTAAAAAGTAGAATAATGAAAGAGATCAGAAAGCCGGGACGAAGTAAGTAACGTATTTACGGTAGTCTGCACAATCTGTCATAATGTTTACAGTTTGAAAAGGGCTTAAAATACTGAGGGGCAGATGTATCAATCAGTTTGACAGAAATCGGTTGTAATTTTTTGCCAAAACAGTCTAAATTGCCTGCACCACATTTATCAAAGGGTTTGGACACTAATGCCACATGTGCTACATAACTGGGGTGGCAGTAAAAGCGTCAGGGCTGGGTGAGAAAAGATTTGATCTAAGATGATGCAAAAGTTGAGCCAATGTACAAACTGGATCATTTAATGTGGGTATGAACAGTCCCCTGGCTGATATTTAGGGTTTTAGGGAAGCATGAGAAGGCTCGGGCATGTTGGTTTTGAACATGTTCCGTCCTTGAGTTTGAAGGGAGATGGGAATGTCTGTCAGTGCCACCTAGAATTGGGTGGCGAGTCAGGAGGGTTCAGCTGACATCTGTTCTTTATGGATTGCTAAATGCTGAAATGGGTTGTCCAAACTTTTGATTTTATTTTTTATCTTCCTATCCACAAGCCATATGCTCGACCTAAAGCTCTATTCAAGTATTTTACAGTGCCCTTTTATTTGGTTTACACTCAGATGTTTTATGTGCGTTTCCATTTTCTTTTATTCAGGATATGAGACCATATTTGCGTTATTAAAAGATGTACAAGGGACTCTGCAGACACGTCTCCTCTTCCTTCAGAATGTTATCAAGGAGGCGGCCCGGTAAGTCGACATATGTGGTAAAATTCGTTAAAATGCTACTGTGTAAGTAATGCAGGAGTCGGTCTGTTTTATGTATGTATGGGGGTGAGTGATTTTTTTTTTTAGGACTTTTTCTTTTTGGCTTGTAAGAAGGGAGAAAAAAACAATTGTAGAAATTGAAAACTGATAGTTGGATTTACAGTTTGAGTTGGTTTGCTTATGACTTGAAAGGACATCTACCACCAGAATCAAGGAGTGTAAACCAAGCACACTGACCTACTGGTGTGTGCCCTCTGGCAGAGTCTATCCTTGTTTTGTAGCTTCTTATGCCCTTGTTTAACAAAATCAAAGTTTTAATTAAGTGTTTGCATAATTTTTAAAGCCTTTTTTTCCTTAAAAAACAAGGGCATAAGAAGCCTAAAGAGCTGGTCCTGCCACAGGAGGCACACACCAGTATATCAGTGTGCTTGGTTTACAGCCCTTAATCCTGGTGGTAGATGTCCTTTTAAAGTGGTATTCTCCTCTCTGCCATTTCCAGCTTATATGTGAATAGCCCTGCCTGCTATCCTGAGTTGTTCAAAGTTGTGTAAATGACCAAAGTTGCTATCCTTTACAGTTTCCAGAACTCTACTACGCTTTATACTGTATGCCCATTCACCTGTATGATGTTTATAGAAACTGCATGGTACAGACTATTTCAGCAACTTCTGTGACAGGGATATTCTCTTCTCTACCATGTGAACAGCTAAAATGTTAAATTCCATTTAACCCATCTCTCCATCTTGCCCTGGGTTATTTCTCTGTTACCCTACTGGCCTAACCATACCAACCCATACCTATTAAGCAGCTGCAAGACAAATGCATAGCAGCATAAACAAAGAAATCTCCCGGGTTTTACTGTTTAATGTGTGGGCAAGCTATGAAGGGCAAATACTCCAGCTGCATTTTAAACATGGCGTAGTATGGGCACTGCCATCTTTGTTGAGATCGCCGCTCCCCGGTGACAGTTGCCATGACCCGAGGCTGCATGGTTTCTGATGAATTCTATACAAAAACGCCATATACTGCAATACAGTAGTATTGCAGTATATGGTAGGAACGATCTGACCATCTAGGGTTAAATTACCAGAGAGGGTCTAAGAAATAGAAAAAAAAATTGTTCTATGGTAAAATTAAAATTCCTAACATGTTTGTTGAATATTCACTGTTTAAGTATAAAAATTTTGTTTTAAAAGTTTACTTTTTATTGCTGGTGGCATGAAACGAGGTCTAAAGATGGCTGCCGCGCTCTGCAAGAGTACTACAGTTCTCAGCATACCCTGCTCTCTCTTCTGAAGCACAGTGTGGCAGAGTATACATTGATACGCGCAACCGCTGTGAACACGCACACGCCATTAACCAATGTCCGTGGCCATACAACCCCTTTAAGTATTGCCACGTCCCAAAATGCCCGATCTATTAAAATATAAAACCGGTTATTGCCGGCGGTGAACCACATAATGGAAAATAGCACCCAAATGTCCGAAATGCGACTTTTACATCATTTTATGTAACATAAAAAATTTGGTCAAAATGTTGCGTAAAAAAAAAAAAAACACCTCGGACAGCTCCAAAGTGTAAAATAGTTATTAGCGTCAGAAGATTGCAAAACAAAATTTTTGTAGTTTATTTTAATTTGTGAAAATGTATAACACACAATAAAACCTATGTACATTTGGTATCACTGTGATTGTACCGAACCATAGAATAAAGCAGATGTACCATATGTAGCGCACAGTGAAAGTCTTAAAAACTGAGCCCACAAGACAGTGACTTATTTTCACCACTTTTAGAATTTTTTTTTCCCAGCACAGCATGGAATAATAACATCACTGAGAAGTAAAATTTGTTATGCAGAAAATAAGCCCTCACACAGCTCTGTATATGAAAAAATCTAACTTTTTATTTTTAAGGTGGGGAGCAAATAAAGGCGGAGTCCTTTTAGGGGTTAACTATACTTTCATATTGTTGTGAAGCTGGTGGGACTGGATCCAAGAAGAATGGGTTTTCCTAATAGCCACAGGATGGGTTTAAAAGGTTTTTCATGTAGTCTTAGGAATAAATGGCTTTACTCTTCTATGGATTTCTCCACAAGCCATGCACATACTGTAGCCCTTACGTTTACAGCGATCTATGATGTAAGGAGTTCCTCCTTTTTTACTTTACAAACTCTGTTTCTGTTATAATGTTTACTCTGTGCAGCATGAAAAAAATAAATATAAAGCATGAACTCCTTACAACATAAGATATTTTGGGTTGCACTCCTACTCCTTTTGCCATAGCTGAGAAACGATCCATTGATCCAAAATGTATTCGCTACAAACCACACACCATCCACATCAGGAGCAGTGGAACAAGGGTAGGTCCACGTTCACACCAAAACCACTTAAAGAGGACCTGTCACCCCACTTATCGGCACTAGGAGCTGTTTGACGTATTCATGAGGGGGCGTGACTAGGGGCGGTCCGGGGTAGAGGCAGCGCCTCGGACCGCCCCTAATGAATACATCGGACAGCTTGCAAAGCACTACACTATACCCCGCCGCAGTGTTTGATAGCGTTACCGGAGGTTTCCGGTAACGCTGTCACTAACATTGCGGCGTTTGATCAAGCACTAGGAGCTGCTTACTTTGGTAAGCAGCTCCTAGTGCCGATAAATGGGGTGACAGGTCCTCTTTTAGGCTTTGCAAATACTGACCAAATCCCTCCAGATCCCAAGCAAAGTGACTTGCTTCCAATTCCTCCCAGCTCTACATACAGGTTTAGGTGCAGATAACCCAGGAGTATATTAAAAAAAATTCACTTTTATTAAAATGTATTCCCAAACATTGGTTTAAAACAGGCTTGTAATAAAAATGGCAAGTCAATCGGCCTTACCCATAGTCTCTCTCCCTTGATGGCTTCTTCCGGGGCATCTCCTTACATCATGGATCACTATCATGTATGGCGTTCTGACCCCAACAGTGATGTTGTTCCGTATTCATAGACAGACAACGGCAGTGTGAATCTGCCTTTATGATTACATTTTGTATGCAAGATCCGAAAAATATCTTTGTTCATTGGGGCTCCAAATTAATTATGTTCAGGCTATGGAAGCAACAAGAATCTTATTTATTTATTTTTTTTCCTTCCTCAAATTTGTATCCTGTTGCAGGTTTAAAAAGCGAATGCTGATTGAACAGCTCGAAGGATTTTTAGAAGAGATTCATAAGAGGGCAAACCAAGTCAACCACTTCAACAGCTGTTAAGACGGCCCGGAGGAGACCCCTCGTGTGTCTTATGAATGTAAAGTGCGTGCACAAGTGAACATCAATCGTGGCCAAAATAGTCTGAACACTGAATTGATCCACTCTAACATGCTTCCATTTTTATGTACATGGATAGTATCAACATATGATGCCTTCAGTGGAATAATGGGAAGTTTTTAAGAAGATCCCGGTGATCGCTGACTAGCTATGCTGATCTCTCTCAGGTTTCACAGCATACACTCCACTTGACATGTAAGTGTATCACTGGCTGCTATCAAGGTATTTGCCAAAATCTTAACCGGCTCATTTAGAGGTTGTTTGAAAACCCAATTTTATAGCATTGGAAATCTGAACTGTCCGCATCTGACGTGCACGCTTTCCACTTTTTAAATGCAGTTAAATGCAATTTGTCATTGATACATAGCTAGACAGAAGCACACGTGTTGAACAAGGTAATATTTTGTACATAATTATTTTGAATATATTATTGTAAGTTGTACAGGTGTATTTTGAAAACTATTTAAAAAGAGGCACTTTTGTTATTCCATTAATAAAAAAAAAAGCTCTATTTTAATATTTGTGGTATGGAAGTTTGTATATATTATCTTGGTTGCAGATGAATGTAACTGGCGAAATTACAGTGAGTTCCCGGATGGATAGTTGCATCCAGTGATCACACACTATCATAGCAGGAGCCTAGGACAGACAGACTGCCAAGCTCCTGCTCATTGTAAACTCTGATCACGATCATTGTCATCAGCGACATATTAAAAACTAGGTTCCTTCTAAGCAATTGGCAACCTGTGATGTCATCATGGGGTATCAATTATTGTCATGGCAGACGGGGGCATCAGGGAGCACCCTAGGGCTGATATGAACTAAATCCTATTGGCACATACCAATCCTAATACCATAGACTGCCTGTCACTTGGCACTGACTGAGTGTACCAAAGCATTACAGAAGCGAAAGGATCACAACTTGATGTCCCTATTGATAGTTTTATTTTTTTTATTTTTTTTAAAATGAAGAAAAATTTCACAAGGATAAAAAATATATATATTTTTTTAATGGTTTTATTTTGTAAAATTAGCAAACATATTTTATTTTTTTATTTTTTATCACTACGACTGTAATGCCCCCAAAATATAACGAAGGCAAACACTTGCAAAGATATTTGATTATAAAACCAATAATAATGCCATCTCGTCCTCTATTTGGTAAGAGTGACCAAAAAATAGGTTGCGGTCATTAGAAAGTAGCAACGCAAAATCTATTTACAAACGTATTTTGGACATTTGGATAAGTATTTGTAAATTCAAAATGTCCTATACATATTTGTATCAAAGGAGTAACTTGTAGAATAAATGTGAAATTTTATTTAATGTGAGCTGCACAATATTTAAAAAGGGGGGGGACAGACAAGAATTGAAGGGGGTTTTTTTTGTCCGTCTTTTAACAGAATTGAAAAGGCTTCATTATTCACAATTCAGAAACACAACTGGTCCTGCATAAACTCCTGATACAGGGACAACAGCCAAAAAATTAAGTTATGTGCTCAGAAAGATGACCGTGAAAATGTAAAGAAATACTCGGCCATCAAGGTGAAAAATAGTCAGGGGCTCTGTTCACACTTGCATAATGTGTTAAGAGTTTTGAATACTGTATTGGATGTGTTTCTCATCCGGACGTGAGGGAATGAGAAATAGAAGAATTGTGTTCTACTTGCCATCAAATACCCCGAATATAAACGTTCTCTAAACAAACTAAAGGGACTGTCAAAGAATTTGTTCAGCACAGATCAAAAATGTTCTATCGCAGCACTCTATGACATTGGTCCTTTTTCTTATGGATCAATGTGGGATTAATACACAATGTCTCACCACCTTGTCTAGCGCTATCTGAATAGCTCAATCTGTGTATTTTAATTACCGGTAATCTTCTGCATTTACTTGTTTCTTTGGGTGTTTTAAGACCATTGGTTTACAAGCCAGTCTGGAAAAATGCTCCATGCACTGGAGGGATTTTACTGACAGAACGCCATATCACTGTAGTGAACACAGCATGTACAGTCACACAAGGAAATCCCTACAATTGTCCGTAGCATCTTTCTCAGACTGCATGAAGGGAGGCATGGACTGGTACACAGATGAATCCCTGGTGGGCTCCTGAGCTTGGTAGCCCCCTAGGCCATAGAAAGTTGTGCATAGCAGAATAAATAAGTATAATACCAGCAAGGTGTCTTGGGCACTTCCTATACACTTTAATGCTTTAGTAGGGGACTCCTATCTAACTGTGAGTGCTAAAGTCTGTAATCAAAGGTCAGAATTGACTGACTGCACTGGGGGTGAACAAGAGCACAGGAAGAGGCAAGTAAGATTTGTATTGTTTTTAAACTAAAAACAGGAAAACCTCTGATTATTGGCTATAGCAGAAGGAGCTAAAAACTGTATGTGATGTCCTATCTGCAGGCAGCATGATATAGAGCAGGAGGCACTATGCAAAGTGATCTGGCTAAAGATACAGTATAACTTGCCACATACTAATCTCTGCCCTTATTAGTGGAGTCTGAATCGGTTGCAAGGGAGAAGGCAAACGAAGACAAAAATGAAACCTTAGCTCATACCAATGCACATACAATGTAATGCACCCAAACATATCACAGAAAAGCAGTAGTGTTCAATGTAGTCCATAGTGATTACTTTAATCTCTAACTGCTTGAAGACCAAGGACAAGATAAGTCCTCTTAATTAACCAGCAGTTAAGGCATTTACACTATCTATATCATCATGTAGTTAGTGTCACCCTGTGCAAACAACGTGAGAACAGTGGCAACAGCTGTCACAGATGGCTGATCATCAGGGTCATAACACCAAGACATTTCATTGGCACAGAGGTTGCAGTGATTGGTCAGTCAAATCTGACTGACCATTCATAGCTAGAAAATAAAAAGAAAGTATTTGCCTCAGCAGCTCTGATCTCATCCCCCTTAGGTTTCCCAGTTAACCCCTTCGGGCAGCTGTTACCTGCTGCTTGCTTCCAATGTTTTACTACTACACCAGAACATAAAGGGTTGAAAAACAACCTAAAAGTTGTTTTGCATAATTTAACTGGGTAGTTTGAGAAAATAGCAGGATATAAGCAAGTTTATGATACATAAGCCTTTTCAAATCTCTTTGAAACTTTATATGTAAATGTTACTGAACATTTGTAATTGTGCTATTTAACTTTTTAACATCCTAAAATAATAAAAGGAACATAAAGGGAACATGGTAAATGCTTCTTGATTAATTTGGAGGCTTTTGACTATTTGTCTGCAAGGCAGAATCTTTAAAACATAACAGAATACAAATTTTTCCAAGATTTGATAATTTTCATTTTTTCATAAATGAACACATTGCATATCGAACAAAATTTACAACTATAGTATGTAACGAAAAACCAATCTCAAAATCACTTGGATATGTTGAAGCATTCAAAAGTTGCTACCACATAAATTAATGCATGTCAGATTTGCATAATGTGGCTCTGTCCTTATAGGAAACCTACCATTTGATTTGAAGCATTATGAAGCAAACGTACCTTCAGAATGCTGTAGCTACACTGATACAGGATCCTATCTTGGTTAATCCCTGAGCTGAGTGGTTTTGCTGAAAAGACAGAACATTATGATAATGAAGATCTGTCGCTTCTATGGCTGGTTCAGCGCCGACACCGCCGCATCATACTGTGCACCGGCTGGCAGATCGCATGGACGCGACTCTGCCAGCTATTGCAAAGAGAAGATGGACCGCCGCAATGTGGATCGGGAGCCGCAACAGAGGGTGAGTATTAAGTTTATCTGTTTGGCAAACTTTGGGGGGGGGGGGGTATACTACATGGGGCGGGCGGGCTGGCTGGCTGTATACTACATGGGGCGGGCGGGCTGGCTGGCTGTATACTACATGGGGCGGGCGGGCTGGCTGGCTGTATACTACATGGGGCGGGCGGGCTGGCTGGCTGTATACTACATGGGGGGGGCGGGCTGGCTGGCTGTGTACTACATGGGGCGGGCGGGCTGGCTGGCTGTGTACTACATGGGGCGGGCGGGCTGGCTGGCTGGCTGTGTACTACATGGGGCGGGCGGGCGGGCTGGCTGTATACTACATGGGGCGGGCGGGCGTCCTGGCTGGCTGTATACTACTGACCAATGCATTTCCCACCCTTGGTTTATACTCCAGTCAATAGGTTTTCACAGGTTTTGGTGGTAAAATTGGTCTCGGGTTGTCTTATACTCGAGTATATACAGTAATTGTTTTTAAGCAAAACCATTCAGCACAGGGATTAGAAAAGATATGCTCCTGTATCAGTGTAGCTACAGCATTCTCAGGGTAAGTTTGCTTCATAATGCATCAAATCAAATGGTAGGTTTCCTTTAAGCTGAAAAAGGCGTCTGTCCTTAAAGGAAACCTACCATTTGATTTGATGCATTATGAAGCAAACTTACCCTGAGAATGCTGTAGCTTCACTGATGCAGAAACACTTCTTGTTCAATGCCTGGATTGAACAACTACACTGCTGTTTAATGACCATAAGTTTTTGGGGGTTTTTTTTGTGCATGTCAACTTATATTTTTTCGGGACTAGTTAAAACGGCACACCTGTCAACAACCACCTGTCACTGGTGATGCTTATCAGAGCTGGACTGGGTCTGTTTAACTATTTAAACCTGGTGGTCACGTGAACGGCAAGTCTATAGCCAGTCTGGACAGTTCAGGAAGCTCCATGTAATGTGTTTATGAACCACAGGCTGCATGCAACCCCGCTTTCCCAAGGCACTGAATTTTATAATTATTTTTTGAGCAAAACCACTTGGCTCAGGGATTACACAAGATATGTTTCCGCTTCGTCCCCCATGACGGCCCAACCTGGAGGATGCCCCTTGACCTCTGCAGGGACAGGAAGAAGAGAGGTTAAATGCTCCCCCCCCCGCATCCTCCCGCCAGTGTTCTTCCTGTCCCTGCTGAGGCAGGACAAGAGAGGTGCCCTCTCTCCTCCAGGAGGGGGGGGGATGAAGCTTCCATAGAGAACTTACGGGTAGTCCTGGCTGGCTAAATCCCGGCGGACTGGGGCGTTCGGTCGGCTTCGTGCCTTCCCTTTCGCCGCCCTTCCGGTCCGTTACCCTGGCCGCCGCTCCGCGATCCTAGTGTGAGCGCACGGCGGCTGAAGAAACTACAATTCCCGGCGTCCTCGAGGTCCGATGACGACTTCCGGAAGTAGCGGTTCACAGGACCGCAATGCATCCTTGGGAACGGGAGCACGGCGTGGTGGCCTCTACAGGGGGATGGGCTCCCCATTAAGGTATTTAAGACACCTGGAGCGGGTTAGTCATGCTGATCTCAGGTCTAAGATCTGTGTGTGAAGCTGCGGTGCTGTGCTCCCGTGTGGTGTGTTTTTGAAAACTTTCCTGTGTGCTTCCCTGGCTTTATGATGGCTGATGAGGCAGACCCTACCTTCCTGCATCCTCCGGTTTCTGTAAGTGGGGTCATTTGTGCAGGTTGGGACTTTTACTGTGTGTAAAGATAGCGGGTCATTTATTATCCTCCGCTTGCCTTTTCAGGAGAAAGACCAAGGGTCTAAAGGGAAAGGCAAGGAGGATAAAGGGGATAAGACGAGCAGGTCTGAAAAACCCGAGAAAAGTCGACTTAGGAAGTGTAACATGTGTGCCCACTCTATGTCCGACTCCTACAAAAAGCCGATTTGCAAATCTTGCATCGACAATTTTATGAGAGAGGAAAAGTCGTCCTCCTTAGATGAATTAAAGGGGTTCATTCAGGAGAAGATAAGTTCTTCAGTGGCCGCTGCTACGTCCAGGCCCCCACCGAGTAAGAAACCTAGAGTGGAGCCGGATTCTTCTATATCTGAGGAGGGGGATGACTCTGAAGCTCCCTCATGCTCATATGTGGAAGATGAGGATCCTATGGACTCACAAAAAACAGAAGATACACGTCATCTGTTTCAGTTTGAGGAACTCGATGGTCTCTTAAAGGCAATAAGACAGACCCTAGAGATTGAGGAGATTCTCCCCCCCAAGTCTAAGGAGGAAGAATTATTTGGGGGATTAAAGGCAAAACGCCAGAGGGTGTTTCCCCTGAATGACACCTTAAAGGAGCTGGTTTCAGAGGAGTGGCGAGAGCCAGAAAAGAGAGTCATTGTGTCCAAGAACTTTAAGAAGAGACTTGTATTTGAGCCAGAGGAGTCCAAGGTGTGGGACACTTGTCCAAAAATGGATGTGCAAGTCACAAAGATAGTGAAGAAGACTGACCTTCCATTTGAGGACGCGGCACAGTTAAAGGACCCAATGGATAGGAAGTCTGACTCTCTGTTAAGGAAGACCTGGGAGACATCCATGCTCAGTCTGAAGACTAATTTAGCCTCTACCTCAGTGGCGAGGAACTTGCTGTACTGGCTAAATGAACTAGAATCCCACATCAAGGAGGGAACTCCAAGGTCAACAATCTTGGAGAACTTTCCTTTGCTAAAATCAGCAACAGCCTTCCTTGCAGATTCCGCAGCCGAGGGAATTCGTTTTGCTTCCAAGGAGGGAGCACTCACTAACTCTACTCGACGGGCACTGTGGCTGAAACAGTGGAGCGGTGACATCAGATCCAAAGCAAAGTTGTGCAGCCTCCCCTTCTCAGGGGAATTCGTGTTTGGACCAGAATTGGATGCTATACTCGAGAGAGCATCTGATAAGAAGAAGGGCTTTCCTGAGAGATCGGTACCCAAGAAGCAGCCCTTTCGGGACTTTAAAAAGGATTCCTACAAGGATAAAGGGAAAAGGGGGCGCTGGAGCTACCCGAAAGGAGGTAAAGGGAGAGGGTTTCTGTTCTCCACCCCAACAGACCCTAATAGAAACAAAAAACAATGATGCCATAGTAGGGGGAAGATTGCTAAGATTCAGAGGAGAATGGACAAAAATCACTTTAAATCCCTGGGTCTTAGATATATTACTGCACGGTTACAATATTGAATTCCTCAGGCTTCCCCCTACAAAATACATGCCACCCTCATCATCTATGTCACTTACATCTCACAACTTAATATGGCAAGAAGTAGCTTCCCTTTTGTCTTCTGGAGTAATTATACCTGTCCCACAAGATCAAGAGAAATCTGGGTTTTACTCTTCTCTTTTTTTGGTAAAGAAACCGAACGGCACAAACCGGCTAATCATCAACCTGAGAGGTCTCAACGATTTTATCGTCTACCGAAAATTCAGGATGGAGTCGGTAAGATCAGCCACACACATTCACCGAGATGCATTAATGTGCACTATAGACTTAAAAGATGCATACTATCACATCCCTATACACCCTTTCTCACAGAGATTCCTAAGGTTTTCTGTCTTGTCTCCAGAGGGTTCTACACTACACTTTCAATTTTGTGCACTTCCCTTTGGAATATCATCTGCACCAAGAACCTTTACAAAGGTGATGGCAGAGGTGGTGGCGTCTCTCAGACTACAGGACGTACTGATCGTCCCGTACCTAGACGACCTGCTTATTATTGGCCAAGACAGGGAAAACTTACTCTTTTCAAGAGATCTCACCCTAGAAACCTTAAAAAAACTGGGATGGATAGTAATTTATCAGAAATCGGAACTTTCCCCAGCTACTGTGAGGAAATTCCTGGGAGTAAACTTGAACTCAGTTTACCAAATGTCGTTCCTTCCACAGGACAAGGGAGACCACATCAAGGATCTGATAAAGAGGTTCAGGAAAAAATCGGTGATCTCCATCAGAGAGGCAATGAAAATCCTGGGCTCTCTAACAGCCTGCATCTCCTCGGTAGCCTGGTGCCAGGCCCATTCCAGAACACTCCAGGGATGGATCTTAAGATCCTGGAACAGAAAACAGGAGGATCTGGACAGGAAAATCCTGATTCCACCTGCCGTCAAGAAAGACCTGCTATGGTGGTTGGAAGACGGAAATCTGAGGAAGGGAATATCTTGGTCAAACAGCCCTTACATTCCAATCCAAACAGATGCGAGCCAGAGGGGCTGGGGGGCAGTGATGCCTCAGCATTTTTCCCAAGGTACCTGGACAGAGGAGATTACAAGAAGATCCTCAAACTTCCGGGAGTTGCAAGCAGTATGGGAAGCCCTCAGCGCGAACACCCCACTTCTTGCCCACCAACACCTTCTCATCTTGTCGGACAATACAACTACGGTCTCCTACATAAAAAGGCAAGGGGGAACCAGGTCTCCTCTCCTGAGTACCCTAGCTCGGAAAATATTTTCGTGGGCAGAACAACACACCCTGTCAATATCTGCCACCCATCTAAAGGGCACGGAAAACTCAAGGGCAGACTTTCTAAGCAGAAGAAAGATCCTACCAAACGAGTGCAGTCTCAAGGAGGAGATCTTCCTGGAGCTAACATCTTTGTGGGGCTATCCTCTAGTGGACTTGTTCGCAACAAGGGAGAATACCAAATGCCCGCGCTATTTTTCTCTGGAAAAAGGGGAGAACAGGGAACAGCTGGACGCCTTCTCTCACCCCTGGGACATTCCACTGGCCTACGCCTTCCCCCCAATTCCCCTGATCGCCAGGGTTCTGAGAAAGATATTCCAGGAAAACACCAGAGCCATCTTCATCTGCCCAAACTGGCCGAAGAAAAGCTGGTATCCACTCTTGAGGAAAATGTCGCTACAGGATCCAGTCATCCTTCCACTGTCCGAGGACCTACTACATCAGGGTCCAATCCATCATCCAAATCCGGGAAAACTGCAGCTGTCGGCCTGGATCCTGAATCCAGCTTCCTAAGTTCTCAGGGAAGTCTGAAGTCATCAAGACCCTGAAGGCAAGTAGGAAACCGGTCACTTTTGCCATCTACCATAAGATATGGAAGAGGTTCTGTTCCTTCTGTAAGGACAGTCCACCTTCCCAGGCTAACCTTAATATTTTGCAGGTGCTCGAATTTCTTCAAAAGGGTTTGGAGTTGGGATTGTCCACCAGCACCCTGAAGGTCCAGGTGTCCGCGCTTAGTGCTTTCTTCGACCAGCCTCTCATCGAGCACAGGTGGGTCAAGAGGTTTATTAAAGCAACTTCTAGGTTAAAGCCCCAGACTGTTAAAAAATCATCAGCATGGGACTTAACTCTAGTCTTGAATGCCTTAATGAAGGAACCATTCGAACCTATTGACTCCTCCAGTATAAAGAACTTAACACTTAAGACGGTTTTCCTGATAGCCATCACTTCTGCTAGAAGGTTGGGCGAACTTCAGGCTATATCTATTAGGGAATCCTACATGAAAATTCTAGATGATAGAATAGATGATAGATAGTATTGATGTTGGATCCAAATTTTGTTCCCAAGGTGGTTTCTGACTTCCATAGGAACCAGGAGATTATCCTGCCCTCCTTCTGTGAGAACCCTTCTTCAGCAAGAGAACGAGAATGGAGTTCTTTGGATGTAAGACGTTCTGTCCTAAAATACTTACAGATCACCGAGACCTGGCGTATTGACTCTAATCTTTTCATCCAATTTCAGGGGAAAAATAAGGGGAGGAAGGCGTCGAAGGCGACTATCGCAAGATGGCTGAGACTGGCGATTGCTTCATGCTACGACCTACAGAAGATACCGATACCATCAGGAATCCGAGCTCACTCGACCAGGGCTATGTCCACATCCTGGGCGGAAAGAAGAGGAGCGTCACTGGATCAGATTTGCAGGGCTGCAACGTGGTCTTCCTCTACTACGTTCTCCAAGCATTATAGACTGGACTTGCACTTATCAAAAGATCTGTCATTTGGGCGCAAGGTGTTACAGGCTGTAATCCCTCCCTAAAAGCTTACTAATTTTGTAAGTCTCCAGGTTGGGCCGTCATGGGGGACGAAGCGAAAATTGTGAATTAGATTACTCACCGGTAATTCTATTTCCGTTAGTCCACCATGACGGCCTATATATTTTCCCTCCCAGTTGAAATTTTTTATTTCTGTATTGCTTTCAGATGAGTTGTGTATGTGGAGCAAACATACTAATAAATCTGATTGTATCTTCCTCAGCATGGTTATTTTGTAATCACTGGCGGGAGGATGCGGGGGGGGAGCATTTAACCTCTCTTCTTCCTGTCCCTGCAGAGGTCAAGGGGCATCCTCCAGGTTGGGCCGTCATGGTGGACTAACGGAAATAGAATTACCGGTGAGTAATCTAATTCACAATTTTTGCATCATTCTCAAGGTATGTTTAGTTCACAATGTATGAAATCATGGTAGATTTCCTTTTTAAGGTGCTAATCAGGAGAATAAATATGAAACCGATACGAGTACTTCTATAACCAATAATGGCGCCCTACTGATAACACACATGGTGAAAATGGTGTCCTTCCTTATTTTGTAATGTTATAGAGAAGAGGTGATACATACCCTGCAGATAGGACACTGCGTAATCCTTTCATCTCCTCCTGTTCTATAACATACTACTTGCAGGTAGGACGCTATGTACAATCTACTCTGTTCCCCATGCTCGGGGCCCATATCTTTCTACTCCATTTAAAAATGTGCTCAGCTTGTTCTGCAGATTACACTGTATTTTCAAGGAAACAGATCCCCCTTAACCAATGAGGAATCTGGTTTACAGTATTTTTCGGACTATAAGGCGCACCATCAATAAATGCCTGCTAAAACATCTAGGTTCATATATAAGGCGCACTGGAGTATAAGGCGCACCTGATTATAAGGATGAATGACCAGCAGGTGGCAGACCTGTGCACAGTTCAAGGCAGCTGTTGTCTGTAAGTACGGTTCATATATAAGGAGCACTGGACTATAAGGCACGCCTTTGATTTCTGAGAAAATCAAAGGCTTTTTAGTGCGCCTTATAGTCCGAAAAATACTGTAAATCTTTATAAACCAAACCATTTAAAAAACAAAAAAAACCTTGCCTGCTGTCATATGAAAATAAAACCTCAATTAGGTGTTAATTGTAGAACTTTTCAATATTTTATTTAAGAAACATCTATCAAATAAAAACGGTTTTAAGACGGGGATAATAAATAGACATTCTGATTTTTTTTCCTTTCTTTGTGCACTGCACAGTCAGAGTAAAGGATTGGTGACTCTTCCAATGAACAGCACAGGTCCTACAAACCAAAGAAACCAAGAATAAGTTACATTTCGGGATAAAAAGTTTAAAGAAAAAATAGTTTTAAACATTTCTTGCATGTCAAACCATTGTGCAATTTTAGGCCACTTTCACATGGATGTTGTGGGGACATGTCTCTGGCTGCAAATCCCCATAGGCACCAAACGATAAGAGCATGTGCACGTATACATGAGTATGCACACAGCACCATAGGCGTCTCTCCATGGAGAGGGGGGAAAATAGAGCTCACCCCCTCTCCGGTGCGAAGCTGTGTGCTAGGCCGAGCGAGCACACGGCAGTGTGAAAGTAGCCTTACTTGAAGTTTTTTGGGGTTTTTTTGTCTTTCAATAGTCTTAAAGGGGTTAATAACAAATTAATATGGCTGTTTACTTCCAAAAATGGCACACATCTGTCCAGAGGTTTTTACAGCCATTGATTTATAATCCTTAACAACCCCTTCTAGATGGCACTAGCTGCTCTGTGATTGGTTCCTATGAGCAGCAAAGATTCATGACCTTTTTGTACAAAGTTAACCCCTTCCCCATCCCTATTCCAATCCTAGACTTGTGTTGTGTTAGATATAGACACTTGGGAATCATATGATATAGGAGAGTTTTTACTGTAGTGTCAAAATATACACCCCCATGTCTTACTACAGAATAAGGTGAGAGCTCTTTATACCTGAAGCAGCTGATCTCAGGAAAAAGATAAATGGGCTGTCTGCTTTGAAGACAGGCATTCGGGATCTTTTCAAGAGCGCCATCCCTGGAAAACATAAGAATTAATATAGAAGAGGCAATGTCCACAATGCTCATACCTCTGGTAATCCAAATTCTGCATTAAACTTGAAACACTCATGTAAAAACACTAGTTATGTGTATCTGGGGGACATATGATACTTTTTTTTTTTAACTGCTTTATTGAATAGAATCATGAAATAAATGTACAGCTGCATTATACACAATTATTGGTACACAAAAAGAAAAGGATTGTGACAGTAATTGAAACACTTTCTTCCAGTAGTTGCTCAATCATTCTACCACCCGCCTACCCTACAGCATGTGTGTCTCCATAGCTGTGGTTTGTGTTACAGTAGTATCATAGGTATACGCCATGTCATAGTACAATGCAACCAGATGAACATTACAATGCAAACATAACATCACTTGCCGGTGATTCTGGTAACTCTGGATCTGTAGGTGCCGTTAAAGTATCCCTATATTATGGCTGTTTAGTTAATAAAGTTTGAGCCCCTTCAGTGAGCTCTAGCCTGAGTGCCCCTGATCTATTCCCCAGGATCCGGGGTGTTGTGGGCCCACACCTTTCGCTTCATGCCCAAGTAACTTATCAGCGATGGGATAGACCAGTGATGGCAAACCTTTTGGAGACAGAGTGCCCAAACTACAGGCAAAATCCACTTTTTTGCCGTGAAGTGCAAACATGGCTTTTTAAGCTGTAACTTCTTGCTACCTGTTCTTCCACATCTTTCAATCGTATCAGCCCCCTGAGGCCACCAATACAGTTGAAAGAAGGAGGACAAATTCATACACATTATAGATTCTCTCTAGGCCCTCTCTGTAGAGGATGAATGGTGGTTCCAGCAGGAATACCTCCAAAGATATTGCAGTTCTGTCAACACCTTCTCACTTTTCCTGCATTTCCTAACAGCCAATTAAATGTGACTTTAAAATAGCACTGAGAGCAGAAACTCTTAAGTTGCCTGGGACTGCAGGAACATTTGGTGGATTTGGTCATACTTGGTGAACCTTGCCCTGGGCAATGGTCTGAGTGCCCACAGAATTGGCTCAGAGTGCCACTTCTGGCACCCGTGCCATAGGTTCGCCATCACTGGGATAGACATTGTCAACCTGCAGATTGTTCTTCTGCAAGTATTGCCCTGAGTCTATGAGGAGAATAGTGTGTCTCACCCGAGTCACAACAAGTACCCCAGATTTGGCCGAACTTATCTGGACAATTCCTGTGTTTGTATAAAACTGCCTCATAGGGAAGCATTTTTATTGATTTGTGCTTTCCACATTCGTGTTGTCGGCGTGTTGGGCTCATATCACCAGAGCGCTATACATTTTCTTGCTATGAATAATGTTTCCCGTAGGAAAATGCGGTGATAATGTGTCCAGTCTTCTTCTGATAAGACCCCCAGGAGGCACACCTCAGGTACACATGGGACCGTCAGGGTAATAAGTCTAGTGAGAAAATCTGTAACATGTTTCCAAAATCTTGCTATTGGGGTACATTCCCATATCATATGCATGAAGTCGGCTTCCAAGGATGCACATCTAGGACAGGCAGTGGAATGTACCCGGCCCATTTTCTGCATGCGGACCGGAGTGACATATGATACTTTTAAAGGGAATCTGTCACCACATTTAAAAAAAAAAAATGCTGCTAGTGGCAGGTTACCATAGTGCCGTAGTAACAGACACCCTTCTTTTAGCTAAAAATTGCTCCCTTCAGATTCCCCCCCACCCCCCCAGACTCGCACTATAGATCCCTACATAACAGGCAAGTATGTAACGGATTTTATGGGAATCTGAGGGACAGATTTTTTAGCTAAAAGGTAGATGGTTAAAAGGGATCTGTAGAGTGAGACTAGGGGCGTAGCCTAAAACCTAAAGTCATGTAACTGGGGTGAACACGGGTCATTTAGCCTCTTAACATTGCCAAACTGTACCCCATGCATATGTCTGACCACATAAAAAAAAAAAAATCTAAGCATCTTAAATGCACTTCTACTCCTCTCCATGCAGGCTGCTGCAATTTCATGATAGGTCCTTTAACTCTTAACTGTACTCCAAGCATATGTGATAATGTCACCCTGGTCACATGACATTGCCTGTGTCCAGCAGCTCCTCTCCATGCTTTCTCTGCATGCAGCAGTAGAGGAGGCTACGCCCACCTCAACTCGACATCAAAATTATAAAGTTGAATATATGGGAAACTGAGGGGATCAATTTTTAGCTTAACCCCTTCCCGACTAGCCCCATACTAGTACGGCGCAAGCCGAGTCCCAGTGCATGGAGAGGGCTCACAGGCGGAGCCCTCTCCATAGCCGGGAAGTCTTTGCTGCATATTGCAGCAAAGGCTTACCGGTAACACCCGCGATCGGTGGCAGAACCTATCGCCGGTGTTTTCCTGTCAATCGCCGCCAGCAATGCTGCTGATGTCATTGAGGTGCGGCGATCCGTCGCCATGACAGCCCTGGGTCTTTCCAAAAGACGAGGCTGTCTCGTTTTAACCCATTCATTACAATGTGCTAATTGCACATTGTAATGAATGAGGAGGAAAATCCCCATATACTGCAATGCTGTCGATCTGATCGATCAGACAACCTAGGGTTAAAGTACCCTAGGGAGTCTGAAAAATAGTAAAAGTTAAAATAAAAAAAAAAAGTTTAAAAAAAAATAATTATAATAAAAAAAACAAAAAATTCAAATCACCCCCCTTTCCCTAGAACTGATATAAATATTAATAAACAGTAAAAATAATAAATGTATTACATATCGCCGCTTCCGAAAATGCCAAAAGCATATTGAAACATTGAATAACTTTTCATTGCACAAATAATATCAATTATTCACTGAAAGTGGTCAACCCCTTTTTTAAGTATGTTTTTTTTAGTTTAGCAATAGTGATGCAAACTGCACAACATGTATTTTGCCTCACTAATGTGCAGAGTTTGCCAGATTATTGAATACTGGCCCACGATCTTCAATAATCTGGTGTACCCAGCATGTGCCGATCATGCTTTGTAAAACTGAGTGCACAAAAAAAAACCCCAAAAAACAATGGAGCGCCACATTTCTGTCGAATCGCTGTAATGTGTTGCACAGTCCAAACCTGTATTGGAACTCCCCCGAACTCCCAATGTTTCTAATGCCAGATTAATCTGTCTGAATTTAAAGGGAACCTGTCAGGCTAACTAACCTACACTAACTAAACATAACTTTTTAAAACTGCCATTATACAACAGTACAACTATCTGTATATTGTTCCGTTCGTAAAGTTGATTCGACATCCCTTAAAAAGAAAGGGGTGGGACCAAAATGGACTTGTGTAAAGGATAGACTGATCTTCCTCCTTTGCACTCTATCTTGTCATGTGCCACATTTTGCCACAATGTAAAGGGCTACTATAATTACTCCCCCCTCCACCTCTGCCCATTATTTGCTTCATTTACTAGTAGGCAGCACAGTCCATTTCAATAAATGGTGTAAAGCACATATGGACGCACTGTGATGTATATCCTATGTAGTAGTTTTATGGGAGGGAACCTAAAAAAGCAAAACCTGATCTAAAAGTGACTTTAACTCACCGGTTACTCCCGAGCCTCTTGTCCCACCTTCTTCCACTTCAATCTCTGCCTTGTGAATTGCTTGAGAAATGTAAAGATTTCTTTGTTCTGAAATAAATTTTCACTCGCATTGAATCTACATTGTCATATTTGTATAGAACTTTTAATACACACCATGTCATCAAGTTACCTGAAATCCCTTTGAAATCTGCTTTCCTTGGATCAAATAGATCGGAGACCCCCAGGCCTGGTAACGCCCTCTTTAAATCGCTGTAACATTCTAGTTTAAATCTGTAGAATACAGACAAATCGTTATTCAGGCTTCTCTTTTTTTTAAACACACATTGTTCTAGTCCCTATTGTAAAACTTTTTTACCTGGGCAAAAAGATGTCCATTTTAGTTCTTTTCATAGAGTTGGCCCACACGGCAATGCTCTTCGATGTCAGGTTAGACTCGATGGAGGATAATGGTGTGTTCCTATCCGTGGGCCGTACCACAAACATACTGACTGTATTCCCGAGATAGGGCAGCTCCACTACTGTAAACTTTTCAAAGGATGGAGTTTCAAACTGACCTGTAAAAGTATTGTCCCATATAAGGTTACATTCTGGTTGTTACAATGTGTAAATTGCTTCCATGTAGATTGGACACAGTGACTGGTAATGCTTTTTATAATTGTTATCCATAGCTTCTTTCCTTCTAAAATCAACTTTTACAATTATTCTAATGATTCAGAGGGGCTTTGAGATGGTGTTTCCAGAGCCCCTCTGTGCTCCAGCTTCACCGGCTGCACTTCCCCCTCCTTCTGTGTGCGATTACAACAGAAAGAGGGGGATATTTTAAAAGTTTATTTTAGAAGATAATATGGATAACAAATATAAGATGATTAGCATAGTCATGGTATGGATCTATGAGCAACTGTCTATGGTTTATCACTTTGCTGTTAGATTTCCTTTAAAGAGAACTTTTCACCTCCATTGCCTTGTCCTGTTTCGTTGGACTCCAACATACAGACTATGATTGATATCCATGACCCGTACCATACAGTGTTGTCTGATTCCATTACGAGCCTGTTGTACACAGCCAACATTGATCCACTCTGAACCAAACCCAGCTTAAAGGAAATCTACCACCAGGGTGAAGGATTGTACACCAAGCACATTGGCATGCAGGTGCGCACTCCCCCTCTGGCAGGATCTGCTCTTGTTTCTACAAAAAAAAGCGTTTAAAATATTATGCATATGAGCCTGAGGGGCTCTGGGCTCTATGGCTGTTAATTGAGCCTGGAACCCCTCGGGCTCATTTGCATAATCCTTACACTTTTTTTGTAAAAAGCTAGAAGAAGAGCTTGTGCTTGGTTTACAATCCTTCATCCTGGTGTTAGATTTCTGGACAATGTCACCGAAACCCATTAAACTAGCAGCCCCCTCAGGTAGTGTGTATAATATCCGTTCTAGAATTCCCTTTTATGTGAAATGTCACCTGTTAACCTATAGAAAAAAAAGCTACATCAATGTTCTGTTGAGACACAAGTCCTTTAGTTTACCGGAGGTCAATTAAGGTTGCAGTTCCCCTTTAAATAACATGGCTTGCATATTATCCACTATAAGATCATCCCCTTTAATGACTGCAATCATAGATCTAAAAAACTGTGGGAAATCGAAATGGAGAGAAAATTGTATAACTGTTATGGTCATAAAAAAAAACTTGTGAAAGTTCAATGTCCTTGCAATAAATATTTTAATTATACATATAGAAGACCAATCCCTTACATTGTTCATATGAATACACCATGCAAAAGTGTAGTGGACCTGCATGTCCAGAACTTTATCACGTGTTTCATAGACATTATAAATCAGCACGTTGTATCTTCGTGACATTATTTCTTACCGTAATTTATATCTGCAGTTTGATGCATCATGGGAACTTTAACCACAGATCCGTCTGTACTGATAAAAGGCAATGTCTGGGTGTCTGTGAAAGAGAATCTTGTTTTCCATTTGCTTTTGAAATACATTGTGCTTGCTAATGCGATCTGCATGAAAGCAGAGGAAAAATCTCCACTAGGCACCAGTGCATCTACTCCACCTGTTAAAAAAAAGTTGTTAAAGGGAACCCGTCACCACTATTTTCACAAATACAGGTAGTGACAGGTTCCTAGTAGCTAGAGCTCTATATCTGTAGCTAAAATATCTTCCCCTGAGATTCCCATATATTCAACTTTATAGTTTTACCTGGTAACTAAGCATGGCTACAGCGAGTCCAAGGTGGGCGTGGCCTCCTCAGGCTGAATCCAGCAGCTCCTCCCCATCCCTATCTCTGTATGCTGCTATAATGTCATGTGACCAGGGTGACATCCTCACAGGTCCTATAGCTTTTGTTGCATTAGGAACAGTACACTAAGCATATATCTCCTGAAATCACAGCAGCCTGCATGGAGAGGAGTAGAAGTCCATGGAGACTGCTGTGATTGTTTTATGTGGTCAGATATGTACATGGGGTACAGTTTTCATATTAAGTAGCTCAAGGACCTTTGATGATGTCACCCTGGTCACATGACCGCTGCAACCAATCAGTACCAGCGACCTCGGTGGTCACCGGAACGGTGACGCAACTTCATATTGACAAAAACAAACTACCACCAATATTGCATAAAAATCTGGCATAACTGAAGACCCTGCCTTGCAACTCATAAGTTTATCCAATCTTTATATGTATACAAAAAAATATATCTATCGGGTTCAAGGAAATGTACTTTTATTAGGTATTGATGATGATCAACATCACCCTATGGGCTTAGCCCAGTGGGAGCAATATAATCACTAACTGAAATTATTGAGTAATTGCTGATTAAAGAGGCTGGCTGCTATAATTTTTTTTCCAGGGTGAGTACAAGGCCCTAATCAGGTCCTCTATACTGTACTTAACCTAGTTACATTCCGTATAGCTGCCGGACTGGTCCACCGGCAGTAGGGTTCAGGACTTCCTGTGACGTCCCACGCCCTGCTGCAGATGGAGGGGACATGGTCAAGGATATCCGAAGACCCCTCCAACCACTGCTATGGGAGTAGTAATGATGAAGCGATGTGCAGACAGTAACAACTGTACGCCCCTCTTCATCCACTGGTCCTGAAACGTTACCAAAGTACTATATGGGTGCCCCTATTAGGGTCTTGTACTTGCCCTGGTAGAGTTTTGCAATAATAGATAACAGTGATAATAATAGAAAAAAGTGATAGAAAACATTGTAAGTGTATTCAATGCATAACCCAAGTCTGGAGAAGTGAGAGAATACAAATGCACATGGATGACACAGTATCTACTCACCTCCTGTGTTCCTGTTAACCCATTGATTTATGAGGTGAGTCGTCCTGTTAGACTCAGAGAAGTTGGTCAGCTGAAGGCTGCTGTTTGCCCATTGTATAGCATGTTCTGTAAATTGGGTGGAAATTGGAGTCCCTGCTTGGACAAACAAGGCACATGCCAAATGGATGGACGTGTCCTGGCCGGAGTTGGTAAGTTCATTGTGCATCATTTTCATAAAGCTCTCCACTGTTTTATCTGCAAAATGTACAAATGCATATCAATACCTAGACAGGTCATGGTCACACTTGTTTGTATAGACCGAGTTAACACTTAACTTCTCATGTAAATCAATCATTTTACTCAAAGCCTATCCAGAGGCAGATTTGGACCTACAAATCCTGAAATCAGCAATATGTACTGTAGAATTACAGCAGGACGCATTACATCATATGGATTTTGTATAATGACTCCATACAAGTTTCTCGGATGGCTTAAGGTTATTCAGGCTGTAGACGTACCATCCCATACATGTAGATCATTTGGTGCCCTTGGTCACTAATCTGGTAGAAAAATAGTCAGTACTTGGACTATACTGAGCCTTGTGTACCGTGGCTCTAGGTCTGCTTTTGTCTTGTAGACATGTACTATGCATTGGATAAGAGCTGTTCACCATGCAGCATAGGGTGCGCACCTAATCCCCAAATCTTGATTTATTTAAATGGAAATCCTTTAAGTATTTAATTAAAATCAAATACAAGCGTTTGAAACTAATTTCCTTCTCTCACGCTGAATGACCCTTTGGAAGTGAAGTTGTTATTGTAAATTATTAAAGGATTAAGACTGAAAGAAAGCTGATACACTGCACAGTCCGCTGCCGGGGCTGGTCAGGAGCTCCCGCTCAGGATGCACTTAATTTCTGCTATTGTATACTGGTACATACAGCTGATGGAGGTGCACTGTGTTATACTGTATATAGAGTGAACCTGTCACCAGGAATGTTATTTTTAGCAGTGTGTCATCTGCTGTTTCCATAGGGAACTATTATGATCATTCATTGAATTGACATGATGGTGTAACTGGGATCCATATAATCCATATAAGAATTTGATCTGCAAGGATATAAAAAGATATAAAAATAGAAGTTTGTGAAAAAAGGTAAAAGGAGGGTTAGTATTGATAACACAGCGAGGTGTTATGGAGGCACATACTGTATATAATAATACCATTTGAATGAGCTGTATATATGATAGAATAATTACCATATACATTGTAGCCCAAAGCCTTTTCTATCTGAGTGAAGGTGCTGCCTTGAGCTCCGAATTGAAGTAGCCCTAAGGAGGCGGCCACACTGCTCGGGGAGATAACTAGGTTTGTTCTGTTCTCTGTGGTCACTATTGTCTGGTATAACTTCACTGCAAACTCTGTGTTTAGCTCCCTGAGTCGGTCATAAAGGCGGCAGTGTCCCTGGCAGAGGCAACATGAATACAGGAGGAACCAGAACAAAACTGGAGACATGGAGTATGTATGTACAGCCGGGAACCAGTCCTGGAAGAGAAAGAAGAATAGAAAATATTCATACCAAAATAGCGGAAAAGATATACAGGCAGTCCCCTACTTAAGAACACCTGACTTACAGACGACCCCTAGTTACAAACGGACCTCTGGTATTTGGTAATTTACTGTACTTTAGTCCTACGCTACAATAATCAGCTATAACAGTTATCACAGGTGTCTGCAATGAAGCTTTATTGCTAACCCTGGTTATTATGACAATACAACATTTTTAAAACCCAATAGTCAAAGAGACCAAAAAAATTTTTGACTGGGGTTACAATTATAAGGTATACAGTTCCGACTTGCATACAAATTCAGCTTAAGGACAACTTCCTGTACTTATTTTAGGTTCTACAATAAACAGTGTAGGGTCGGACTGCCCACCGGTATACTGGTGACTCCACTGATGTGCCCCAACATCTACTCTCTCCTCCCCTGCCGGCAGCATCCAACTTTATCTGGGTCCCCCAGACACATAGCAGAAGTATTGGGGGCCCACCTGCCCAGCATCTCTATGAAGATGACATAATCCATAGGAATCCCAAACTCTTTCTCACACAATCACAGCTCAGTAGGTTTTCAAAGAGAAGTCATTTGTGTCCTGCCATTTGGCAAATAGCTGATTTTTTTTTTTCTATATCAACACATGATTAAATCTCTAAAGCATTATATATTTGTGAAATCTGTGACACATGCATATATTCTATAGGGTAGTTGTGATACATGTATAAGTGCTAATCAGTTCCAATATCCTTTTAGTATATGGGGTATCATTTTTGTCCAATAAGAATACTCTCCAAAACAGATAAAAATTCAAAAAAAAGTCATCTTCTGGAATATGCTGAAAAATCAATATTAAAAATCATGCTTTGAACACATTGTGCGATTTATCAAAAATCTTCAAAATAGAGTTTTAGGTTTGGTTGTGGTTATTTTTGTGCTACTTGTTTGTCTCTCGCTGAACATTTTTAGATTCGCAGATATGTATGACAGATATACTGTAGGTAATACAACTTTTATAACTACTGTATAACATAAAAAATGGGGCAATAGATCAGAGCAGAAGTTGTTCGGGTTTAATCTAAAACATAACCAGACAGTGAGGGGGAGAAAAAAAAATCTTTTAGCAAAAAAATTTTGATAAATATTACCCTAAAATTTAGGTTATACATAGACTTAAAAGGGGGAGATTTATCAGATGTGTCTCTGAGCAGAACTGTTCTAGTTGCCCACGGTAACCAATCAGAGCTCAGATTTAATTTTCCAACAGCTGTTTATAAAATTAAACCTGCGCTCTGATTGGTGTCCATAGGAAACTAGAATAGTTTTACCACAGACACTGCTGATAAATCTCCCCCATAAAGCATACCGCCGTGTGCTGGAGGTGAGGAGGAGGTGAATATCAATAATATAAGAATGTTCTATATAATAAAGTCAGCCATTGGTAACTCACACTTTGTGCGGTCGTGTGTCGTCCTCTGGAAGTGATTCCTTGTGGATCTCCTTTTCCTGGGCACTTTGATGTGTACATGAATAAATCTAAGTCATGAGACGGCAGTAAGAGGTATATCCAGTGGCTGCAACCTCTGCTGGCGATGTCTCTACCGCTCTGGTGAAATTCCTATGCACTTGTGGCTCTATATAGAGGCAGGCAGGGAGGCAAGGAGGCAGACCAGCAGCCAGCAAATCCAGTGCAGGCACAGGGGATGCTGCGTGACTCTGGGAGATTTCATCACATTTCTATAGATAATACTTAATAATAGACAGACTGTTTCCAAAAAAGATGAACCCAATTTCAAGACAGTATGTCATAATGACATCAAATTTGTTTTTGATTCTGTTTTTGAGGTCCCCTAGATTACTCACTAATGGTGTCAAAAAAACACAGAGGGTATATCATTAGTTATGCTTGTTTTGTGTCTTTAAAGCAAGTGCACCCGAGAAAAACTATTGGGGCATATTTATAAAAATTGTCCTCAAGTTAGTGCAGATTCATGTGTCTAATGCTGGATGATAAATCTGTCCTAGTCCAGAGTAAGACCTTCTAGTCGTACTCTGCACCTTCTATTAGTTGGTCTACTTTACGCCAGAAAGTTAGGACAAAATTCTGTCGGGCCAGGAGTATTTATGGTGCATTTTTGGGTCACGCCCCTTTTCATAGGTCACCCCCCCCTTTTGTCGAGCTAGTCGTAGGAGAGCCAGAAAACTGTCTAAAATCCCTTATAAATGTGGTGAAGACTTATTTTTAGTGCAAACTATGACAGAATTAATAAATCTCCCCCATTTTCTATGTGTCTACCCAATTGTAAGCTATATTATTGGGTTGCCCAGTTGTCCCACTTCCCTTGGATGTTACACCTTGAAAAAAACATGCACCATAGCACATCTTGTTAGCCCCTACTCTAGTCTACATACTTCACCTGTACATCTCCTATTAGGAAGGGGGCAGAAGGACCAGAGGGGCTTCCCCCTTGCTGGGCCAACTTCTTTTGTAGGGGGCGAGAGTTCGCTCCCATTACCATCCTACTGGGTTTGACAAGTGCACCCCCTTGTGGAATAACCAAGCTCTATCTGAACTTTCCAAGCTGCCTAATGGGACTGGATGGAGGGCCAGGGGGATGTTCTATGTGGGGGATGTCTGTATAGATGGAGTCTTCCATTCATTTCAGCAGTTAGAGGATTCCTATGACTTGCCAAACTCCATCCATGTGTTATTTCTTCAACTCCGCAATGCCACACGGTTTCCGGGTGATCAGTTGATAGAAAACTCCTTCCCTGTTCCCCTCATGCTCCTGCAGGCCCGGGTAGGGCCCTCATATCCTCATTGTACATAGAGTTACTATCCACTCAAATAAAACGAACACCTGCTCTGGTGAGGATACAGTGGGAGAGGGACCTTGCCCCTTGACGGACGTGGAGTGGGATAGCCTAAGCTGGCCTCCCCAAACTTGGAGGACAAAATGTCCTAGCTATATATACTCCATCAAGCATACCTTAATACTAGTAAGGTTACTAAATTTCCCCCTGGGTTTCCGGACCTCTGTCCTAAATGCCCTGAGACCTCATGCATCCTCAAATTTAATGCGATAACAAATTGCACCCACTATACCAATTCATAGCAAATAAACTAAGCACATTCAGCAAGCGCTCCCCCCAAATAAACTGTTTCGTACTGAGAGGTTTCGTAACTCCTTTGTCCCAAAAAGTATTGAAATATCACCAGCAACCAATTACCCTCAGAAGGTGACAGCAAAGAATAACACGTGCAACACCCCTGCCAATGCATAGGCTAGGTGGTTGGTGCAAATGGAGCACTCTCCTTGTCAGAAGCCATCTGGTGAGCCCGGGCAACTCACTCAGAAGCTACTGCCCTGGTAAACTCTGTAATTGCAGCTGTAAATCAGTGCCTGGTAAGGCAAGAGTTAACAAGTGAAATGTTATTAATCAATGATATCCTTTGTACCATTGTAAAGCAAACTGGAAGCTGGTTGGAGGGTGCTGCCACCTGACCAAGGGGGTATAAAAACCCTTGAGGCACATGGTATTGGATCTCAGTCAGCAGAGTGAGAAGCAGGTCCAGTGTGCAGCTCCTGCAGAGCTGCTGTTCAGACCCACTATCAGGAAGCAGAGGGTCTCAGGCCACCACCTGACACCTTGGGCAAGTCAGGAGACTAAGCCCCAGAGTAGAGGTCCACTGTCCGGACTGAACCTGCTGCTGTTGATGTAAGGCCGCTGCCTGTTTGAATAAAGAACTGTGAGTTGATTTGTACACATTGCATCCGTGATCCCTGCATCAGGCTGCTTCACCATCACAGGCTCCCCATCCTTCATCACCCAGGGATTCCCATATACACCTCAGAGGTTGCCCCAGGGAGAAACTTCCTTCATCAGCCTCTCCCTCTACTTTTCTTGCACACACGACCTGCTGGAGTCTCAGTACCAAGCACCATAACCATAGTGTGCCCAAGGCCGCATATGCCAGCCACTCCGGCATCCTGGGCCCCAGCTGTCTACAACCACTGAAGAAAGGCTAGGCCCTGATGGGGCATGTTGCACACGCTTGCAATTGAGGACAGGATTTTATTGCATACGTTGAAGGACTATGATTTGTAAAGCACTACGGAATTTGATGGCACTACTTAAGTAAAGATTATTATTAAGCACATACGTTTTTTGAGAAAATTAGATCTTGATTTAGATTTTTTAGTCGGTAGGCCGCAGTCCATTTTGCCGTTGATTATGACACCCAGGTACTTGTAAGTTCTTACTTGTTCAATGGCTTGGTCTATGATGGTGATTGTTCTGGAGGCTGTTTTATTTCTTTGTAGGTCGATGATCATTTCCTTAGTTTTTTCATTTAGAATGAGGTTATTTTCTTAGCTCCATACTATGAATGAGTTGATAATGTCCCTGTCCTTTATGCAGCTAACTATAACTGAGTCGTCAGAGAATTTTTGGAGGTGACAGAGATCCGCGTTATGGATAAGTCAGATGTGTAAAGGGGAACAGTGCAAGAACGGTACCTTGGGGTGCACCTCTGTTGCGGACAATAATGTTTAATCTTGTGTTACCAAGTTGTACGAATTTAAGCTTGTTTGTTAGATAATCGAGTATCCAGTTGCCTCTGAGAGGGCTGTAAGGCTGTAAGTCATTTTACCCCTCATTGCTGGGTCTATGGTATTCTTACAATATTGCCTTTAAGTTCCCGGTGAGAGTAGGTCCTGTGTAGTAGATACAGCACTGCATCGTCCACACCCATTTTGTTGTTGTATGCGAATTGTATTGGTTTGAGTGTACCCTTCACCGCCTCTTTCATGTGAGACAGTAGAATTCTCTCAAAGAATTTCATTATATGGGATGTGAGTGCAATAGGATGGAAGTCATCACACATGACAATCTACAGATTTTGGGGACTGTGTGTGGCTTAGCTAGTTAGCACAGATTTTTATTAGACTTTGACAAATTCCATCAGGCTCCACTTCCATACAGATTCTATGTAATTTTACTCCACATCCGGCTGCTGTCTTGTTGTTAGCAAGGCTGAATACAGAATACAGCACTACCAATATAGGTATGTAGGACAAAAGTTACCAAAAGGTCATAGACCATAAACTAGGACACAACTTAAAATAAGATCATAATGTCAATCTTTATTTACACAAAATACAGCAATCAAGAAAACTTTATTAAAAACTATGATAAAAAAATCCACAAAAACACAAAGAAATGTGGTGGTGGCCCTAAATAGTCAAATACATATGCATCCCCTATATCAGTGATGGCAGGCCCGGCGCCAGCACCCGGCCAACCCGGGCAAATGCCGGGGCCCCGGGGTACTGGAGGGGCCCACTCGGGCCCCCGGATCAATTGTACCAGTGTCGCTATAAGACACTGGTACAATTGATCACCATCCGGAACGATCGCTTTTCTGCCTCTATGCTGCGCTGGTTGGGAGCGCAGCATAGAGGCAGAATCTAAAACTTGAGGAAGAATCTAAAACTCACCTGTCCCGGTTCCCACGATGCAGCGCTCCGCAGGGTATGCGACGGCTTTGAAGCCGGCGCACATGATGAGGTCATCGGATCACGTGTGCCGGCTTCAGAGCCGGCGCGTACGGGAGGCCCAGGCAGAGACAGCTGCAGGCGCTGCTCCGTGGGAACCAGGAAAGGTGAATTTTTTCTTTTTTCTTTTCCGGAGGGGAGTGAGGGTGTCCACGGAGAGGGGGGGGGTGTTAGTGTGTCAGTAGGGGGGGGTCATTGTGTTCACAGGGGGAGGGGGGGATGTTCAATGTGTCTGGAGGGGGTCATTGTGTCAGCAGGGGGTTTCAGTGTGTCCGGGCTCAGTGTGTCCGTAGGGGAGGGGGGGGGTTCAGTGTGCTGCCGGGGGGGGTGGGGGCGGGGATCAGTGTGTCCCCAGGGTCAGTGTGTCCGCAGGGGGAGGGGGCGCAGTGTGCCAATGGAGGGCGGTCCACGGAGGGGCCCACTAAGGCTCTGTCGCCCAGGGGCCCACTAAAACCTGGAGCCGGCCCTGAGTGATGGGGAACCTTTTAGAGACCGAGTGCCCAAACTACAACCAAAATCCACTTATTTACTTTGAAGTGCCAAAGTGGCATTTCAAGCAGTAACTTATTGCTACGTGTTCTTCCACATCTTTCACTTGTATTGACCACCTAAGGCCACCATTACAGTTGGAAGAAAGAGGGTCTCTCTGTAGAGGAAGAATAGTGGATCCAGCAGGATGACCTCCAACGATAATGCAGTTCTGTCAATGCCACCTCACTTTTCCTGCAGTTCCAATCAGTCAATGAAGTGTCGCTTTAAAACAGCGCTGAGAGTACCATATCATAAGTTGCCTTGGACTACAGGAAGATTTGGTGGATTTGGTCCTGTTTGGTGAACTCTGTCCTGTGGTGATGGCCTGAGTGCCCACAGAAAGGGTTCTGAGTGCCACCTCTGGCACCCGTGCCATAGGTTCGCCACCACTGCCTTATATCATGCCCAAATGGACACAACCAAAAGTATACAAGTTCAAATATATATAGTCATATTACCCACACGGGTGTAGCATCATACAGAGTTTAGGACAGAAAATGGCCCACCACCACAGCACCCCGCCGTACGTTTTGCCGTCGCTTCCTCCAGGGGGTGAATAAAGATTACAGCCAATTAGGAAGGAGGAAGGATGATCAGAGCCAAAGTAAGTTGAGAAAGAGGCACAACAATTCTTCTTAAACATGTGCAAGTTTCAAGTTTGTTGAATGGTTTTTGACAAAGTTCACAGCTTTATGGAGTATGTTGGGTGTCTGTGTTTACTTTATTGACCATTTGATAGAGGATTAAAGGGGTATTCCCATTTGGGCATTCACATTTAATTAAATTCACTTGCCATATGTAAACATTTCTTCAATTGGATGTTAATAAAAAAAATGTTTCTGTGTGAAGATAATTTCTCATAAATGTAGCCATGCTGTCCCTTAGAAACCAGATAGCTTCCTCGGATACGACCACGTCACACTCTGGCAGCGGTGGCCAGACTTGCGCTATAGAGTCCTGCCGGACCTCCTGGCTTCAGCAATCATTACCACAGGACGGCTGTGCGACATGTAGTAACTCCCGGACATTTTATATACAATAACCTTTTGTTTCTTTGTGCACTCAATCCATCAGAGGTGGTCGTATCCGAGGAAGCCATCTCGTTTCTAAGGGACAACATGGCTACATTTATGAGAAATTATCTTCACACAGGAACATTTTTTTTAATAACATCTAATTGAAGAAATGTTTATATATGGCAGATTTATCAAACTGAATGTGAGTGCCCAGATGAGAATACCCCTTTAAAGTGCATTATCTTACTAATCTTTGATACATAATTCAAGAAGGGAACCAATTGGTGCATATTGCCAGAAAACGGCTTTCAGGAAATACAGCATAACTTCTCTCTGATATACGATAAAATCTTGTCTGGCCTCTTCATGGAGATGGTATGTTGGAGAATTTTCAGTGTATATAGGGTTATATTATATAGAGGCTGTCATTGAATATGTTGAAAGTGTATAAGGTGATTTGGCTAAAGAGCACAGCGTAAGGTTAATTCTTTAGGGAACCTTCACGTTATAAGCACTGAAGGTATGAAATTTTCCTATGAGAAGACTAAAATAGGAACCGGCTGAGTAATTAGTAAGCGTGAGAACCTTTCCAGATTAGTGCATGTTCTCCGTCTTCCTAACCTAAGTCTTGTACTGGAGCGGAGTCTCTTTATGTTACTTTGTTTATTACCAGGCACATATCTGGCATTATGGGATATGAAAAATAAGATCTGCCCAAGTGAGACATACACAATTGTTATTGCTCATCAAACTGGAGAAGAACTTTTGGTATTTGCTGGTGTCTACATTCCACTGTGCATCCCTGATACAGAGCTATCTGCTCTATTCATTCTGTAATTATGCAGATTCCTGATAAATACCTGGCCTTGTTAGAGGAAGCTTCACATCAGATGGACAGATTCCTGAATATATGAACACCAAGCAAATTATCATCCATAAAAGGGTCTTTGTACACTGACCAGAAAACACGTATCTGCATATTTGTGTACAATATATGCTTTATTCTTGGTGGGATGTTGTTGGGTTGTAGACTGTTTTTCCCATAGAAAAAAAAAAAGATTTATTATTATGATAGAAAAAGATGTATTTTCTTATATATTGTTATTTATGAATGCTATCCAGGCCGCAGAGCTGACTATTGATCTGTCTATGCATATAAGTTGAACTAGATACCTATACATCCTAAGATTGATCTAGGTCAGTGATGGCTAACCTATGGCACTGGTGCCAGAGGTGGCACTCAGACCCCTTTCTGTGGGCACTCAGGCCATCACCAGAGATAACTCCAGGTATCTTCCTGCAGTCCCAGACAGCCCAGGACTTGCTGTGCACAAAGGTATTTTAAAGTGACATGACTACCTGGGACTATTTCCTGCTTTATTGGTGTCCTCAGGTGCGGGTATCAATGAAAACTGTGACAGAGAAGGGAGTATAAACCACAAATTAAATTTCTGTGTTGGCACTTTGAGATAAATAAGCGGGTCTTTGTTGTAGTTTGGGCACTCGGCCTCTAAAAGGTTTGCCATCACTGATCTAGGTGCTTGATCTCAGGAGTAAATTGATATGTAATTTCAAGATTTACAATTTAGGCAACAGTATCTTGATTCAAACTTGACTCCTTAATTGAAACCAGAAATATTACATTTTGGGGACGATTTATCATAGGTTTATTAGGTAAAACTGTTTTAGTTGACCCTGGAAATCAATCAGAGCTTGTCTTAAATTTTATAAAGCGCTCTGGGAAAATGAAAGCTGAGCTCTGATTGGTCGCCATGGGCAGCTAGAACAGTTCTGCTCTAAGAGACTGATGATAAATCTTCATTAATGGTTCTACTCCGCAATTCATGTGGGAAATAGTGGAAGTAGAGGATATGCCTATATTCACACAAAAATCGCTCCTGTCTAGTATCCACACAAAAGTCAATGTACACATATCAAACTCTAGATGGATTAAAGTGTACAGTATACAGTTCAGATTACCACATATATCAATAAAACGCTTCATTTAAACACTATCACAAAAGGTAGTATAAAATCTAGCCATGAACAGGCACATTCCTCGCCAAGCCTTGCCCAACCCATGTTCAAAATGTCTGCTACTTTTGTTCTTAAGGGACACTTTGCAGTGTCTTTTTCCTGTTTGTTTAAGGAGAACAAATACACAATTGAGGAATAGATGTTATCCAAATAATTAGCTGAAAGCTATTTAAGGCTGCATTAACATAACCGTTGGGGGACATATATACGGCCCCCATAGGCCGGCAATGGGCGCACAAAGCAGTATGGTGATGGTAATCTTTCCGGGCAGATAAGACTTCTAGTGTCCCCCTGGCCACTGTCCCCTGAATTCAGATATTTGAAGAACCAGAACAGCCATGCCTAATGTGTCCCCAACCAATCCCTGCACACCCCCGTTGATAAAATACACCTTCCCTCACAGATGGTAGTCCATAGAATCAGGCCCATTATTCTGTTATTCTGATTCTTGCTGACCTGACTCTGGACCATAGCTCCTCTAACCTATACTTAGACCCTGCTTCACCTCGACTTGTCTGCAACTTGACTGACCACTTGTGATTTGCCTTGGTGTCTCCTGTCCTGCCTGGGTCAGTTGTCTCCAGTCCTGGGGTTTTGAACAGGTTCTATAGGTTCGATGTTAAAGGGGTTGTCCACTTTTAGCAAATAATTGATTTTTGTAAGTAAAAGCTATACAAGTTTCCATTATAGTTTCTGTATAAATTCCTCACAGTTTTCTAGATCTCTGTTTGCTGTCATTCTATAGAAAGCTTCTATGTTACTTCTAGTGGATAGAAATCTGTACATGGTCTTGTGATGGACAGGCAGGTGCATGAGCCGTGTGATAATAACGCCTGGATGTCCATTACATGACCATAGACAGATTTCTATCCACTTGAAGCAAACATAGCAGCTTTCTATAGCAGGACAGCAAGCAGAGATCTAGAAAACCGTGAGGAATTGATACAGAAAGTACATTAGAAAATTGTATAACTTTTCTTTACCTAAACAATATAATTTATTTTGTGACAATCCCTTTAAGTTGAATTTATATATAATTATATAAATTATATATAAATATATATATATAATTTATATGCAAGTCAGAACAGGTATGTTTTGTAAGTGTAGGGGCTCTTTCACATTGGCGTTGGTACTCAGCTTCAGTTGTGAATCTTCTGCGTTTGGTCTCCGTTGTGTCTCTGTTTTTCTTCCATTTTGTCTCTGTGTGTGCAAAAAAAAAAAAAAAATTAAGGTTTAACATGCTTTGAAAACATCACACCTGGTTTTTTAGCCTCATCCGTAAAAAGGACAAATATTTCATCTATTTATTTTTTTATTTGCTTGACCCATGACCCTTCTATTGCCTTCCATGATCCGCATCTGTGAAATAATAGGACATGTAATTTTTTCCACCGACAACGGATCAGTGAAAATACAAGCCAATGTGAAACAGCTTCAGACAAATTATTTTTCGACACCTGTGATAATTGGATAAAAATTTTTTGTAGGAACAAGGATTAGAAATAAAGTTTCATTGCAGACGGCTAATAGTTGATCCTTGTAGCCTGCGACTAAAGTGCAAAAATTACCGGCATCCAGAGACTTCTCCAGAGGTCACAGTGTTTGTAACTATGGGTGGTCTGTAAGTCGGGTATCCTTATGTTGGGGACTGCCTGTACTGGACTACTCTGAGTAAAAGGTGATCCTGTAGCAGCAAAATGCAGAAGTTATAGTAAATGTCAATAACTGACATAGTTAATAGGATAGTCCTTGAGATGAGCAAGTACCAGCATTATTCATAAGCCAAATAGATCAATTATTTCCTGCAAATGATCTGCATTCCTCAATATACAAAGCCTTTATAGCTTAAATACATGCATTATATACACTAGCATGTGCATATGTTGTATAAATGAAGACTATTTATATACTTCAAATTTTGTATTTTTTTGTCATTTCCAATACACTTGTAACGGGGGAATGTGGTATTCTTCATTACACAAGTGAAAATGTAAGGTACTTACCACTTTGTAACCTCTAGTGCCCTGTTTGTGCACACAGGAGCTGTCTGCGTGGATTATTCTGATCCTAATTAAACTTGCTGATATTTGGAGGTTGGGTGGTAATGTGCTGCCAGGTACAAAGAGGTAAACTGATCTGGATTATCTGTTGATATGAATGTATCTATCAGGGAGAGACCATTGCTGGGTAGAACGTATAATTAAGGAAGGAATGATCGGCCGTAGGCTTAGATGGAGTTCATTACCAATGTGTTCTTTTATCTTTACATGATTAGCTTTTACATACAAAGTTACATTGTACTATGGAAAATGAAATAAATCCTTTCCCACCGTGTTCACATGGTAACTAATAAGTGCATCGTCGAAAAAACATCTCTTTTACCTTAAATCAGAATATACATTTTAGCATCAACACATTTTTGGAATTTCCTTTGAAAACTGTACCAAATCAAAAGCTTTCATTGTTTAAGATTTGTGCAAAATTAGTTACAGGCGGATCCCCTACTTAAGGACACACCCGACTTACAGACAAGCCCTAGTTACAGACTGACCCCTCTGACCTCTGGTGAAGCTTTCTCAATGATCAGCAATGATCAGCTGTAAGGTGTCTGTAATGAAGCTTTATGGATAATCCTTGGTCCCATTAAAGCAAAAAATGTTTAAACTCCAATTGTCACTGGGGCGAAAAAAATTTTTCGCCTGGATCTACAATTATAAAATACAGGCAGTCCCCGGGTTACATACAAGATAGGGTCCGTAGGTTTGTTCTTAAGTTGAATTTGTATGTAAGTCAAAATTGTATATTTTATAATGGTAGTTCCAGACAAAAATTTTTTTCCCCCAGTGACAATTGGAGTTTAAAATTTTTTTGCTGTAATTGGACCAAGGATTATTAATAAGGTTTCATTACAGACACTCTACAGCTGATTAATGCAGTCTGGGACTCTAATAAAGCATCCAAAGAGCTTCACCAGAGGTCACAGGGGGCAGAGGGGTCCGTCTGTAACTATGGGTCGTCTGTAAGTCGGGTGTCCTTAAGTAGGGGACCGCCTGTATACAGTTTCGACTTACATACAAATTCAACTTAACTCCGGAACCTATCTTGTACGTAACCCGGGGACTGCCTGTATTAAAAGGCACATAGCAGCAAAAAGTGGGATAAGGAAAATAGTTCCATAAGGAAGGGCGTACTGGAAACTGGAGTAACTGCAATGCGAAATAAGAGGTTATCCAAGCACCATAGTTAAATAGTTATCTTAAGTCAGGAAACATGTGTCTACTTTTTGGGATTGGCTGTTATTTGTGCCAAAATCTGAAACTTTTCATAGCAATTGCATCCACATCTGGAAATGTATGACAAATCAGGTGCTCCATTGAAATAAAACAACATGACAAACGAAAATGTTTGATAAATGCCTCCAACATCTTTACTTAAAACATATCCATGACCTACATGACGGTAAACTCTGACGCTTGGAGGGCAAACAACTGCCCTTAATCTGAATCTTAGCCTAAGACTAAAAGGCTAAGGGCATTTGTTGTCCATTAAAAAAAATGGACGTGTGGATGAATTGTTTGCGACAAGGAGAGGATGAGCTATATTGAGACCCTTATTTCACCTTTAGTTAAATCAGATACTCAAACTATTTGATGTTAAAAATTCCTAGAAAATTTATATTTTTAAATTAACTTTGGAACACTTTCATGTTATTTGCTATGCTATAACCGTTTATATAAAAATAACTACAACAAATTTTGGCTTCCAGAATATAGGGAACCACATTTGTTTTTACTGTGCCAACAAGATCTTAAAGGTGTTTGGTTTCAATAGAAATTTACTGAATCATAGAATAACACAGAATAAGTTATCCTAGAATAAGTATACAGGCAGGGAAGCATAACTGTGCACCAAATATATGTCCGATTGTACTAAACCACAGAATAAGTTATCCTAGAATAAGTATACTGTCAGGGAAGCATAACTGTGAGTTCTTTATATATAACTGTGCACCAAATATATGTCCGATTGTACTGAACCATAGAATAACACAGAATAAATTATCCTATAATAAGTATACTGTCAGGGAGGCATAACTGTGAGTTCTTTATATATAACTGTGCACCATATATATGTCAGATTGTACTAAACCATAGAATAACACAGAATAAGTTATCCTAGAATAAGTATACTGTCAGGGAAGCATAACTGTGCACCAAATATATGTCAGATGGTACTAAACCACAGAATAAGTTATCCTAGAATAAGTATACTGTCAGGGAAGCATAACTGAGTTCTTTATATATAACTGTGCACCAAATATATGTTCGATTGTACTAAACCATAGAATAACACAGAATAAGTTATCCTAGAATAAGTATACTGTCAGGGAGGCATAACTGTGAGTTCTTTATATATAAATGTGCACCAAATATATGTCTGATTGTACTGAACCATAGAATAACACATAATAAGTTATCCTAGAATAAGTATACTGTCAGGGAAGCAGAACTGTGAGTTTTTTATATATAACTGTGCACCAAATATATGTTCGATTGTACTAAACCATAGAATAACACAGAATAAGTTATCCTAGAATAAGTATACTGTCAGGGAGGCATAACTGTGAGTTCTTTATATATAAATGTGCACCAAATATATGTCTGATTGTACTGAACCATAGAATAACACATAATAAGTTATCCTAGAATAAGTATACTGTCAGGGAAGCAGAACTGTGAGTTTTTTATATATAACTGTGCACCAAATATATGTCTGATTGTACTGAACCATAGAATAACACAGAATAAGTTATCCTGGAATAAGTATACTGTCAGGGAAGCATAACTGTGCACCAAATATATGTCCGATTGTACTAAACCACAGAATAAGTTATCCTAGAATAAGTATACTGTCAGGGAAGCATAACTGTGAGTTCTTTATATATAACTGTGCACCAAATATATGTCCGATTGTACTGAACCATAGAATAACACAGAATAAGTTATCCTAGAATAAGTATACTGTCAGGGAAGCAGAACTGTGCACCAAATATATGTCCGATTGTACTAAACCACAGAATAAGTTATCCTAGAATAAGTATACTGTCAGGGAAGCATAACTGTGAGTTCTTTATATATAACTGTGCACCAAATATATGTCCGATTGTACTGAACCATAGAATAACACAGAATAAATTATCCTATAATAAGTATACTGTCAGGGACGCATAACTGTGAGTTCTTTATATATAACTGTGCACCAAATATATGTCTGATTGTACTAAACCATAGAATAACACAGAATAAGTTATCCTAGAATAAGTATACTGTCAGGGAAGCATAACTGTGAGTTCTTTATATATAACTGTGCACCAAATATATGTCCGATTGTACTGAACCATAGAATAACACAGAATAAGTTATCCTAGAATAAGTATACTGTCAGGGAAGCAGAACTGTGAGTTCTTTATATATAACTGTGCACCAAATATATGTCCGATTGTACTAAACCATAGAATAACACAGAATAAGTTATCCTAGAATAAGTATACTGTCAGGGAAGCATAACTGTGCACCAAATATATGTCCGATTGTACTAAACCACAGAATAAGTTATCCTAGAATAAGTATACTGTCAGGGAAGCATAACTGTGAGTTCTTTATATATAACTGTGCACCAAATATATGTCCGATTGTACTGAACCATAGAATAACACAGAATAAATTATCCTATAATAAGTATACTGTCAGGGACGCATAACTGTGAGTTCTTTATATATAACTGTGCACCATATATATGTCCGATTGTACTAAACCATAGAATAGCACAGAATAAGTTCTCCTAGAATAAGTATACTGTCAGGGAGGCATAACTGTGAGTTCTTTATATATAACTGTGCACCAAATATATGTCTGATTGTACTGAACCATAGAATAACACAGAATAAGTTATCCTAGAATAAGTATACTGTCAGGGAAGCATAACTGTGAGTTCTTTATATATAACTGTGCACCAAATATATGTCCGATTGTACTAAACCATAGAATAACACAGAATAAGTTATTCTAGAACAAGTATACAGGCAGGGAAGCATAACTGTGAGTTCTTTATATAGAACTGTGCACCAAATATATGTCCGATTGTACTGAACCATAGAATAACACAGAATAAGTTATCCTAGAATAAGTATACTGTCAGGGAGGCATAACTGTGAGTTCTTTATATATAATTGTGCACCAAATATATGTCTGATTGTACTGAACCATAGAATAACACAGAATAATTTATCCTAGAATAAGTATACAGGCAGGGAAGCATAACTGTGAGTTCTTTATATATAACTGTGCACCAAATATATGTCCGATTGTACTGAACCATAGAATAACACAAAATAAGTTGTCCTAGGATAAGTATATAGGCAGGGAGGCATAATTGAGTTCTTTATATAGAACTGTGCACCAAATATATGTCCGATTGTACTGAACCATAGAATAACACATAATGGGGCACATGTACTTACCCGTCCCCTTGATGCCGCTGATACGGAATGTCCGATGAAGATTCAAAGCTGCCGCTATTCACTAAAATCGTGCGTCCAATTTCCTGCATGTGTCACTTCCCCGCTGAGGTCCGCCGGAGTTCACCATCTTCTTCCCGGTGCATTTGAGTGCTGATCTTGCGACACAATTTGATTTTTAAATTCCGCGGTTTGTCCGAATCAGTTGGGTTGTCCTGACAGCCACACCCCCGGGTTTGTGGCGCATGAAAGCCAGTGCCGATGTGCCACAATCCGATCACTTACGCCAAAAAACTTGGGGCAATTCAGCGCAAAACAGAAAAAATTCGGGAAACCCGTCGGAAATGTGTCCGACTGACCCTTAGTAAATGTGCCCCAATAAGTTGTCCTAGAATAAGTATACTGTCAGGGAGGCACAAATATGTCTAATTTAAAGTGTATACTAATAGATTGATAATATAATTGTGAGTGTGCCCTTCAGGATCCAACACTACACATGCCATGCTGTCTTTTCATTGCACATTTGAGATTTCCCACGACTCTGGGTTTGTATTATTATAAATGATCATTTCTTTGTGTGATTGCACTGTAAAAATACGCTTACTAGACCATCCATCTATCTCACTGACGGGTGAAGATATCATTAACATCAAAACTAAACTCAATGTAAGTTTCCTTTCAAGAACAATTATTTTCCGGTGCCCGGGAACTGCATGGTGCCATATCAGTCCCAGCTTAGAGGAATAGTCTGCTACAAGCTCTTAATCTGGCATTTGGTGGCTGGCACTGAAGTGTTAAGATGTTCCAATTTCTCCCTTTCATGTTTTTCCTACTCTGCTCCAAGGGGAAATCTTTGCCTAATAAGTTAAAATCTCCCAGCATGTGCTCCCATTGTTGTGAATAGTCATGCCAGAGCCCAGAGGTGGATGTAGAAAATGCTACATGACAAGCGACACTTTGTATCACAGAACCATTTGTGCCGCTCACAGTTATAATGTTTCCCTCACATCCTGACACTAATTCCCGCACTTCTGTCAGAGCCGACTATTCTGCTATTTTTAATTTTCCACTCTCAGATCTGTATAAAGGCTTATTGTAAGCCTTCATGATTAACTTTAATTAAAGCGGACCTGTCACCAGGAATGTCATTTTAAGCTGGTGTTAGGTTCCAACAACCTATACAACGCTGATTTTAAAATGCTATTGTCAGCATTCTGAATGCAGCCACTACTTAATAAAACTTTATTTCACATTATCTGGCTTCCTGTCAACAGTGTGTGGCTAGTCATATTGTGGGGTCGGGCAGATGCAACCTTTGTGCCTGTGTCTCAGTCTCCTTCGATGTATTCTTCCTCTCCTGCACAAAATCCCTCTCCCTCCCCTACCTGCTCAATGCACATTTGGGGAGGGATCTGGATGAATGTGCAGGAGAGGAGGCTGAGATACAGGCTGCTGCAGCTGTCCCCCATCCTGAGCTTCATCACACACTGCTGTGAAATAAGGTTTTATACCGTAGCACCAGTATTCAGAATGCTGTCATTTTTAAAATCAATATAACACAGACTAATGAAAGCTGTCACCAGCTAAAAATCACATTCCTGGTGACTGTGGTGATCTTCTTATATTTGTTATAAATGGATTCCTCCCTCCTAAAATAAACTTTTAAAATTAAGTTAATGCGCCACTGCCGCCGAGATGACAGAAAAATGCAGGGGGGAGGGTAAGACTGAGACATGCCAGTGCAGTGTAACAGCTTGTGAAGCCAGAACACAGAGGCCTTCTGTAACACATCATTAGCGTAATCAAATCGTGCCTTTGGTAAGGCTGTACAGAGTGGGATTACAGCCTCTCCAAGGTGGTAATCGAACAATCAGCAATAGACACTGTCTCTTACAGATATATGCAATGCAACTGTATGCCCGTTCAAACACCCTAAGGCAGGGGTCCCCAAACTTTTTACATAGGGGGCCGTTCACGGTCCCTCTCAGACTGTTGGAGGGCCGGACTAAAGTTTAAAAATAAATAGCGGTACATGTGACCGCATCCGTAATACACTGGGACCCCCCTCAATTAATATACTGCACCCCCTTGTGAACTATTTTATCTATTGGCCCAATGAATTAATTAATTGGGTCAATTAATTCTTAAATATACGGGGACCCCTCTCCATGAATTATGTTCTATGCTGCTCCCCCCATTAATTATTTCCTTTGCTGCTACCCTTGTTAATTATTTCCTATGCTGCTCCCCTTCATTAATTATTTCCTATGCTGCCCCCCACCATTAATTATTTCCCATACTGCCCCTCCACCATTAATTATTTCCCATACTGCCCCCCCCACCATTATTTCCCATACTGCCCTCCCACCAGTAATTATTTCCTATGCTGTACCTCCATCATTAATTTTTTTCCCATACTGCCCCTCCATCATTAATTTTTTTCCCATACTGCCCCTCCATCATTTATTGTCTATACTGCCCCTCCATCATTTATTGTCCATACTGCCCCTCCATCATTAATCATTTTATATAGTACCCTGCTGCTGGTTAAAAAAATTAAAACCATACTCACATCTGGCAGCGGCTCCCGCGTCTTCTTTCTTCGGGCTGCTGTCGGTCAGGAAGCGGTGCGCGGCCGCGTGATGACGTCATCACGCGGCCGCGCAGCCAGGTACAAGGAGCGATGTGCGCCGGGGTTGTCTTCCGGCCACATCGCTCCACCTGTAATAATAGTGCTCGAGCGGACACATCGGCCGCATCGAGCACTATTAAGGGACGGGCAGGAGCTTCCTGTCCGGACAGATGGAGGCTCCTGCCCGAATGCCGCGACCTGCACTCCTCAGCAGGAGCTGCTGGCGCTCCAAGCGGCGGGGGCCGAATGAAAACGGTCCGCGGGCCGCAGTTTGGGGACCACTGCCCTAAGGTCTGCTATAGTAAATCCTTCAGGCTGCTTCTACTATGGGGTATCCAGGGGTCGCTCTACATTTTGTCTCGAAGAGTGATAATACACGTCTTTCCATTTTTAAGGAGTATTTGTCGCCGATGAGGAGCATTAGATTTCCACTAATAGAAATACAGTGTGAGGTGGGGGTGTTATACAGTACGGGGAGGAAGATCGATGTGCATTATATAGTATAGGGGGTTATACAGTACAAGGGGGGCATTATATAGTGTAGGGAGTTATACAGTGTAAGGGGGGCATAATATAGTGTAGGGAGTTATACAGTGTAAGGGGGGCATTATATAGTGCAGGGGGTTATACAGTGTAAGGGGGGCATAATACAGTACAAGGGGGGCATTATATAGTGTAGGGAGTTATACAGTGTAAGGGGGGCATTACATAGTGTAGGGGGTTATACGGTGCGGATCTGGGATTATACAGTGCTTTTGTGTAATGTTAATGTACTGCAATTCATGCAAGACAAATATCACAGTAATGAGTGTGTAACTCCTATTGTATGAGCAGGCAGGGAGGGCATAAGAGATTGAGCAACTTAAAAGGGAACCTACCACCACGGATCTACCTATAAAGGTCCGCGGCTGCGCAGCTCCGGAGCAGTGACCACACAGCCGCGGGCCTGCTGTTGTGCGCATGCGCAGAAGGCAGGTTTTGCGGACGAGCCAAAGACATCTGGTAGGCGGGTCAAAGAGGCTACTGGGGGGTGCAGCCTCAGATCCGGCCACTCCACGCCCCAGTAGTCTCTTTACAAAATCTACATATTAGGGAAATAAAAGTTAGTAAAATATTGCAGGGACATGAGGATCAGCCCTTAAAAGTGATATCCTCACGTCCTATAGATGCACCTACCATCCGATCTACCTTTATAGGTAGATCCTTGGTGGTAGGTTCCCTTTAAGTGGCGATTTATACTGCATAGGGACACTAGCCTGGAACTACACTATTTGGGAGAGATTATACAGTGCAAGGGGGGGCGTTATACAGTGTGAGTAGGGCATTATACAGTGCAGGGGATGGGTACTTTTATGGGATTAGTGTTTAAGCAAACCATAGTACTGTGCAAGCAAACACACTGACACACACTACATTCATACATTATACATGTAAATAAACATGCACACAATGTTCACATATAGATCAGACATCACGCCTACATACACACACAGAACACTACACATCAGATACATACATACATACTTTTCAGTGTTTCTGCAGGGCTGAGTAGTAGCTGGTCCCGACATCACACATTCTTCCCTCCTCTTCCGACTGATGTAGCAGAGGGGAGCAGCTGCTACAGGAATACACAGAGCAGGAAGCTTCTCCCTCGGCTCAATGCTGCTCAATGCTCCCGATGCCTCTAACCTCGGAGTGCAGGCTGCCTCCCAACCCAGACAAAGAGATTTGAGATGCGGATTTATACACATCAGGGTATTTTCAAGGGGTAATGCGACCTCGTGGGGTATCTACATAAATATGGGAGTTTTGTCATATAATACAGAATACTTTTAAACAGCTCGATATAGGTAATCAAGATAATAGGCGAAGTTTCATAGTTTCATAGTTTATACGGTTGAAAAAAGACACTTGTCCATCAAGTTCAACCGAGGAAGGGAAGGGATTGGATGAGGAAGGGATTTAGGGGAAACAATTCTATATAACATAACCATCAATGTTATTTAGGTGTAAAAAGGCATCTAGGCCCTTCTTGAAGCTCTCTGCTGTCCCTGCTGTGACCAGCGCCTGAGGCAGGCTATTCCACAGATTGACAGTTCTCATAGTAAAAAAAGCCCTGTCGCCTCTGGTGATTAAACCTTGGTTTCTCCAAACGGAGACAGTGCCCCCTCGTCTTTTGATTTGACTTAATCTGAAACAACTTACCACCATATTTTTTGTATGGACCATTCATATATTTATATAAATTAATCATGTCCCCTCGTAGTCGTCTCTTTTCCAGACTAAAATCTAGTTGTCCTACATCCCAAGAACTGTTTATTTGGTTGCGCTTTAAGACTATTGAAATTCATAACCTTTATCAACCTGTATGGGACTTCTGAGATATGGACTTCCCAATGGTTGAACCCCCAGATATCAGAAATGTATCACCTATCCTGTTAATAGGGGATAAGTGCAGCTCATAGCAATACAGTTTAAAGTTAAAAGCTCCTAAGGGGAAACTAGTAGCACATACTAGAGATCAGTTGTATAATAGTTACCTATTACTTTGTTACATTATTATTCATGCACACACAAGGACTCCATAGTAAATCATACAATGATGTGGTAATGAGACTGTTCTGGGGAGCAGTTTAGTATGATAGTGTTGCACCAGTATTACAGAATAATGGGTTTTTTAATGAGTTTATGTTGCCAGTAACGATTGCTCCTCTGCGGTACAAATAAAAGCATCCTGTAAGTCATTTGTATTCTATAATGCATTGAATAATAATGACCAGACTGCATAGTTTTCGACTTCACTACTTCTCTTTGATTTAGTGGGTCGCTGAAGCGAGTGGATACAGCAATCTGTCATCACAAGCACTAATCCGAGAATATGTCATGACGGGGGAATAGCATTACCGCTGGCCTCCACCAACCAGAATGCTCCTTAGATTTGTCTGCAGTGCCCCCAGTGGAGAAAATAAGCATGAACTGAATGTAGAAAGCAGTAGAACAGGTACCGGTGGACCTAAGTGTAAGGTATTCTGCTAAGTGACATCTTTTATTGCAATGTACAAAAACACTATCATCTGTAGCTCCAGCTGTGATGTCTTCATTGCCTCTGTACAAACTTTAAAGAGAACATGTTATCAGATTTCTAGCATTAAACCTTATGATAGCTTTCTACAGCAAACTCATACTGATGCCCCATGCTTGTATAAAAATCCAGAACTCAGATCTAGGTAAAATCCTTTTCCTCATTACTGAGGTTATGGGGAATGATGGAGTTGAGATAGACGTGGGCTGTGTGCGACTTGCAGAAGAGAACTGCTGACGGAGAGGGGAAATGTTGGAATTGTGAGAGACATTGGCTGTGTGTGACTTGCTGAACAGAATTGCTGACAAAGGGTGAGGGTATGATGGAATTGAGAGACATTGGCTGTGTGACTTGCTGAAGAGAATTGCTGAAGGAGGGGGGGCTAAGGAAGTTGACAAAAGCTGTGTGTGACTCACTGAAGGTGTAACTGCCAATCAAGGGTTTATGTAATATATCAAGCCTTGATGTACAGTTGTCATAGGGATTACAAGAGCCCAGAAACAGAGCAGTAATTGAATATTTGGACTCTGGAGAAGTGGCCAGATGCTGCAGTCAATCCCAATGGTGGCCTCTACAGGGTTTCTGGCATTCCTCCCCCCCCCTGCAGAGGCATCCCCAAAGTGTGAACTGATGCACTACAATCGCAGCCAGGGTTCTGGGAAAGGCTCATTGGTCTGACATTATATGCACATGTCACAAACAATGGACCATGCAAACCTACTACACAGGCAGTATGTACAACCCCGATGACTGACACTTACACCAAGCAGAAATGAGGGGAAAAATGCCCAATATTTATTCTGATACCAGTTTAGAACTGGAAGAAAGTTTTTGATCTAGTTCATGACAACAGAATAAGGCACAATCACTGTCAGGTACATTGTTCTCTAGATTCCTAGCAGCTCACATTGTGAAAGTCACAACTTACATTCTGCGCAGATGTCCCTTCATAAAATATTTTTCATCACAGGGTCATTTACATAAAAAAACTAAAAAAAAAAAAAATATAGCAAATGAGCACATATTACAAAGCAATGCTCTATTATATCCTCAGAAGATGGAAGTCTGTTGAGTACATAGTTAGGAGAAAGGGTAGAAATAAGAAATTTCCAGATAGTCCTGCATGTTATTATGGAGTCCCAATTCCAATATTATCTGAAGAGATGGATATATAAGCAATGTCCAAGTAGCACCTGAAAGAAAAGTTAGTACAGGTGTATCCCTTGTTTAGGACCCGCATCTCTGGACCTGGGTGCTTATATGGGGTATCTGTCATCCTGGAGGACCGGTATTTTCCTTCATGATATAGACAAACTACCTATTTACTCCTGTGGGGGTGCTGCAGAAAAGTTCAACACTTACTATCAGATTTCCATACACATAACAGATGATCACTTGGGATCCTTCTAGCAAATAAGCATCCTACAGGGAGGACAACCCTAATTCCACTACCAAATAAATAACTGCAAGTCTCATTTACTATTTACACACACAAGTACAAAAAAGAAACTAGTCTTCAAGGCAATTGTCTCATCCTATAAAATGTGATAAGAGAATACAAAAAACGCCAAGATATCAGATATAAAACTCCTCCTCTTCGAAGGTCTCGGCCTCTGGCTGATGCTTGGTGATCTCCATGTTATGCTGATAATGGCTTTCAGTGTCATTCTGGGACTCTGTCATTGAATTGCATCCTGATCCACTGGGATACACTGAAGACACCAAGGAGCAGGAGGATCTTTCAGAAACGGAGGTGAAGGACTCATAAGAAAGCTCACAGAGCTTATTCCTTGGAGAGGGTTTCTCCGGGTTAGATTCTCCAGGTGAAGGGAGCGACGCTTCTAAGTCACTAGAGAGTCCATCGAGGGGCGAATAGGCCGACACCACGGACAGGTCTGAGCTCGAAAGCTTCATTCCTGTGTCCACGTCAGTCTCTTGTACCCCCTCCAGGTCATCAATATTGATCCTTGGGCTGCTCCTCCATCCAGATGGATGAGGGTCGTGCTGATAAACATGAAGGGGCTCACTGAAAGGGAAAGACTCGCATGATGGGAAGGAGTTCAGCGTTGGTAGACAGACCAAGGACTTGCTTCTCTGGAACCATTGCGGGAGGCTCTTTGAACTTGAGTTGATGTCAGCTGGGTTTTTGGGGATGGTTTGAACAGGAGATCTAAGTCCCGGGGGTTTTGCATTATTCATTTTCATCCCGTTTTTGTCATATCTGTTTTTGTGGCTGTGAGGAATCATACTTATAAATGGAGTTGTTCCTGCTGAGTTTTTGGATAAATATCTTTGATGTTTCCAGATTAACTTCCTGGTCAAGCGATGAACCTGCTACAAGAAGAATATGGTTTAGTCATTTATGTAAACATTACAATTGGATAATAAGCGGGGTCATTGTAATTTCCAGAACTACCCACTAGTACATGTCCGGATACCTCAGCATTGCTGAATGTACCCAGTGGGACACATCCATCTGACTTGGCCATTTCACAATCCCATACTCTAAGGGAATTTAGGATATAAAAGGAAAGGAGGTTCATCACAAGTCGGACATTATCTGTTAGTCCCATAGACAATGAATTAAGCAGTTCATATGTGTGACCACCCGGGGAGTCCATTTTCATATCTGGGGGGAAAGGGGGGGAGCGGGGTCCCAGTGGTCAGTACCACAGCAACCACATCTTTATTGTCTATCCCGTGATAGATTTGGACCGACCTCTTTTTCTACAAAATTGTTGCCAGATTGTGAAATTATTAAAAAGCACAACTGAATACAGAGTTCCACTGGGTTTCAGAGATCGATAAAATGTCCCATCTTGCATACAACAGAGTTTACATATTCAGTGAAACCAATGTACACATGTTATATTCCATTATAATCTTCAATCTGAATGATGAAATACAAATATGAGATGTGTAATCTGATAAGATTATAGGCAGTATTTCTCGGTATAGTTACAATACATTGTGTCATAGCATCAGATGATCAGAAGGTGGCGCTGTACATCAGAACTAGAGAGAGATTACTAGGGATGCTATGGCATATGTATGACCATGTCTGATAATATCTTTTTTTTAATAAAGAACAATGCACATGCACAATAAGAAGATCTAGATAGTGATACAGACTACAGCAAACTACGGACATCTGTATCTGGTGGCTTAATGACAAGCAGCAAATGTTGCTACGGTTTCAGCAACATGAGGATTCAGAATAAGAATAAAAAGTTGCAAATTTCAATTTCTGTGGCATAGCGTTTAGGAGAGGAGTGTAACTTAGGTCCAGCTAATTCTGGGGTGGGGGATAGTGGAATCAAGATGGGGTAGGATTATCTTGCCCATTTCCATTTTTTTTCGCTCCCGGTCTTAAAAAAAAAAAAAAAAAAAAAAAGTTATGGATTTTTAATGTACAGAGCTGTACGAGGGATTGTTTTCATATTTCTGCACCGTGTACTAAGAAGCTGGAGAAAAAAAAATAATTTACAAATTGTAGAAACACATTTGCGCCATTTTCTTTGGTACACTGCTTTTACGGCCTTCACGGTCCGCACCAAACGAAACCTCTCATCTATTCTTTGTGTCAAAGAATACCAAATCTAGATTAGGTTTTAATAGATTTGAAAAAAATTAATACCAAAAAATGTGTTTAAATTTGCTCTATTCCAATAACTTTTTCATACTTCAGTCTTCAGCGCTGTAGGGTTATAGGTTTTTTGAGCGACAAGATGTTGTTTTCACTGTTTACTTCTTATTAAAAATTTTATGTGTGAAATAACAATTTGGACATTTGAGCGCCATTTTCTGTTAGGGGGTTCACTCCCTGGAATTAGTGTTTTTTGGACGCGGTGCTAGCCAACATGTTTATTTATTTATTTATTCTAGGGAAGAGGGGCAATTTAAAACATTTTAAAAACAGTAAAAAAAAAGGATTTTTCATTTTCTTATTAATTTTATTTTTAGGTCCCCTGGGGTGTTTGAATGCTCTGAGTGGTCTGATTGCTCATGCTATATGCTGCAGTACAACTTTATTGCAGTACAATGTGAATATACAGCTCTTTTTACAGCTTGCAACGGCAACCTCAGACAAGGTTGTCGGGGATGCCAATTGGCAGTAATATATGGTCGTGGCAACGTACAGGTTAACTGCCACGACTGTTGATAAGGAAATCTCATAGTCAGCCTGTATATTATAGGGAGAGATTTATCAGAAGTCTGAGGTAAAACTGTACTAGTTTCCAATTAACACCAATCAAAGCTCAGCTTTAATTTTAAAAACAGATGTAGGAAAACGAAAGCTGAGCTCTGATTGGTTGGCATACTAGAACAGTTCTGCTCTGACACTTTTGATAAATCTCCCTCTGTGTGTTTATGTAGGCTGAATACCACTTACGGCTGTATAAAGATGGCAGACATGAAGCTCTGACCAGTGAGATTTAACCCTACAGGGGGCATGGGCTGCTGGCCATACACTGGGGACAGGGGGCTGCTGGCCATACACTGGGGACAGGGGGCTGCTGGCCATACACTGGGGACAGGGGGCTGCTGGCCATACACTGGGGACAGGGGGCTGCTGGCCATACACTGGGGACAGGGGGCTGCTGGCCATACACTGGGGACAGGGGGCTGCTGGCCATACACTGGGGGCAGGGGGCTGCTGGCCATACACTGGGGGCAGGGGGCTGCTGGCCATACACTGGGGACAAGGGGCTGCTGGCCATACACTGGGGACAGGGGGCTCCGGGCTATATACTGGGGGCAGGGGGCTCCGAGCTATATACTTAAGGGCATGGGCTGGATGGCTATATAATGGGGAAGGAGACTGGCTAGCTATATACAGGCTGGAGGCTGTGACAAATGCATTTCTCACCCTAGGGGATGGGTAAGGTGTAGGGCAACAGGGTGGGGTGCAGACTCATCGTATGATTACACCAGACTACAAGACCTCGGTTTTAGGCTTGGAGCAGCAGAGAGCATCAGTGAATCTAGTCATAGCAAACCAAATGGAAGCAGGAATTAGGAGCTATGGATAAGATATAACCCAGGAGGTCATAGAACTCAAACAAACTATTTTGCTTAATCACTTCTCGATTGACATGGATTTTCTACTAAATTTTGCTCCTGGAGACGGCTACCATTACATTTTAATATATTTGCAAAAACTTACAATCTTGGGTTATTATTTGAGACTGTCCAAGTCCATTTTGTATAATCAGAACCATCACATATTCTCAGTTTTGGAAAATCAGGTGTGAAGGGCCTAAAAAGGTCAAGAGATCCAAAAAAATGAAGGACTTTGTCGACCTTCAGTTTGTAGCAGGGCGAGCATGCCCTTCTTCATTACACCCATATAAATTTCAATTTTAGATTTAGGTGGATATATCCTTTAACAGTCTATAAACCCTGGCTTTTCCAGGCAGCGGGCTGTCAATATATTTAGCACATTTTCAATATCCTACGAAACCCACAGGGTAATTTTTATACCAGGTCTCGTAAAAAAATTGTGCCGAGCGGATAAACTATTTTCCAAATAATATATTGAACAGGTGGGATTACCAATTTTTACAAAGTGGCCAAAACATGAGTTTCATTTTTTATGGCCTTGTATAGACTGCTCTAATGTAGGGATGAGAATAGGCATATTTTTAACTTGGATCCACTTATCCGACCTCAGCTATGAATTGATCCTGTTCTTTTGGCCACACCACTAGCATCATTTTTTACAGCTCAGTACCAACCTGCAGTAGTATTTTATTGCCATCATGATCTTCTGTCTGCCATCTTCCTTCACTGATGGGGCTGCACTGGTTGGGCAAAAGAGGAACAAGTTGACCAAAGTCTTTCACTCTAAACTCCAGTAAAGAGGAGTCTAGGGGTACAGGAGTCTGCCCCTTAAGAAGCCTCTTTAAAGAAAATTCTATATCAATGTCCATATTGGAGTAAATTGGAAATACGCAAAAATCAGCTTTTTTCTTCCACACAGATTTCTTCAGTATGAGTTCATACATCTTCATCATGTCAGTAAAGTTCTCGTAACTGCAGTATATAGTAAAACGGATGATTTCCTTCCCATAATGCACCTGGCGGATGGCCCATAGAGGAGTTCCGTTTGTCAAAGTGAAAAAGTCTTGGTTACACGGCATATAAGGGAGGAATTTTCCATGAACACGGTCGGTGTGATGGAACTGCCATGGAGGTTTCTGGAAGCATTTGTGAACTTGCAAGATTTGATCTTCCCCATATTCCTCCTGCAAAAATAAGATGACTGCGAGAGCCGGCTGCGAGGTAGAGCTCTGCTTCAGTTTCCTTTTCTTAGATGTCCTTCTTTCAGAGACACGAAACAATTGGAGATCAGGGTGGATCCAGGCTAGGATTTTGTCAATGGCTCCTTGGAGACATCTAGACTCGCCGGGGTCTGCAATAATATGGATGCTGACGAGGAATGGGTCTTGGACGTCATCTACAGAGAGCTCACCTAGTGAAATAAATGCATTAGAAGTGTCATTTAAAAAATTTTTTAACAAATAATGCCAATTTTGGCAACTGCAAGCTGTTAGATGACGGCAATAAATGCATTTCCCAAAAGTGTATTACAGGGCAGATCTTGCTTAATTTTTATTCAATGCCCCCTACTTATAGTTATGGCCATCATGCTTATCAGTCTACAGTGATTATAGGTGAAATGTAGAAAGCACCTCTTTTATAGCAGATGAACTAAGTTCAGTGGTTCTCAGTCCAGCTAAATTCCCTTCTCAAGGCTCCAGCATCAAATTAGACTCTTATAGCCATTTCCTACAACAGAGGTAGGACACCGAGAGAGCAAGGCACTTCACATAAAGGTGCTCCTGGTCTCACAAAATCACAATAACTGTAGAAATGCATGGAGCCCTGGGTATTAAGGCCCAAAAGTTAAAACAAAGCCTCCTTTGTTAACAGCGAAACTTGGGTTTAAAAGAATAGAAATGGGAATGCAATGCCCTTTCTAGAAGTTTTGAGAAAATTAGCTGAAAAAAGTCATATTGCCCAAGTTGAGTCAGGTTAAGTGTCAATTCAGATGTCCCCATCTTCAGTTTTATAATACCAAGACATTAGAAAGGAAATTTCATATCCTATCTGAGTTTAATAGGGTCAAATATGGAGACATTTAGAGGTCCACGGCTCTTCTGGCTCCTGAATGGCTCCCTATTAAATATATAATAGGGAGCCTCAGTCCAGACAGTCACCCTACTCCATACCACTTTTAACCCGATTTTATCAGGTTAAAGGAGGCGTGATGTGCCATTTAGGGGCGAGGTCAAGTGAGCCATCGGCTCTCAGAGAGGCGGACTCCCGTCGTTCACTAGAAGGAGTCAACTCTTTCTGGCGGCTCATTCGCGAATGACCCATCACTACAACACATTGGATCGTGAGAGTAAAGCTACGAGCTACAGACAGATAAGATCTTTATCCAGGGGAGGAAGGTTTAAAGCTGAGCTGTGTATGTTATGGCTGTGATAGTAGAGCTGTGATTGTCATGTGTAATATACATCTCATCATCGCTCATCTCTGATCTGTCTCTTCTATCTTTCTACATGTCAGATACTAGTGAATGTTCAGAAACTAAATGAAAGTGTATATAAACCTGTACCCTGATAATCTAACCACATTGTCAGCACACACAACTAGAGGAATCATAAAGTGTCTGCTTAGAGAGTCCCTGCCCTCCATCTGGAATCTTACACTGACCATCACCATCATTACAGGAGCTAAAACAGCAATAAAACCGAGTAAGATTGTAAAGTAAGGAGTTAAAATTAATCTTTATTTTGTGTAAACATCACAAGCGGATTGAAATTTTAGAACTTTGTTTCATGGGCTAAACCCTTTAAATAGGGGACCGTCTGTACTGTCCTACCTGCACGACCATCATTACCAGGAATTACATTATAAAATTCCTCTACATGGGGGATGAGGATCAAACTGTAACTGCCCTTAACGGGATATGAAGTGACCCTAGTCATGAGGAGAACATGGAAAGTCCCAAAATACAAAACATATCTATTCCGATAATATTTCCACAACAATTCAACAAGTTATTATTAGAGCCGCCTGGCTTCTGGGGAAGATTGAGATGTCTCTGTATTTGGAGACGAGGTTCTCTCCTTCCACCATCCCACTGGCTCATCTCTGGCTGTGATCAGTGATGAACTAATTAAAAGTCAGACGGGGGATAGAATCGGGAGCTTTGTGAGATCAGTCACCGGCATTAGTATTCAGAGGGAACATCTGATGGTGTCATCAGGACTAGATGGTAAAACAAATAGCTTCAGAAGACCACCGGAGAACTGTACAAAGCCATCCTTAGGAGCTAGAGTTACACAGACAGCAGAGAAAATCTGCTTTTGTTGAGCGATGGAAAAGCTGAAGCTTGTGCCAAGAAAGAGCCGCGGCATAGCTAATAAGCTTGTTAACTAGAGCACTGTACACTGCACAATATCACAGAAGCTCCTCTCAGATTGTATTTTCCCACCTGCAATTAAGTGAGCTCCATAGATAGATGGGATAGATGTTATAGAGGCACAGAGCTGGGGTATTCAGGTCACTGGATTTGTTAATGGGAAATCTTTTCGGATCAATCTTAAAAGGGATTTTCCCACAAACTAAAGTTAGATATTTCCCGTGGATAGGGCCTAACTTGCTGATCAGTGGGGGTCTCAGTGCCGAGACCCCCACAGATTGCGAAAACGAGGGGTCCGCTCTGTCAGACTAATGGAGCAGATGGCCAAGCATGATCGTTCTGCTTCATTAATCTCTATGGAGTTGACAGAGATCGGTGAGCGCGGCGCACGACAATTTCCGTCACCTCCATAGAGATTAATCAAGCAGAACGGTCATGCGCGGTCGTTTTCGCAACCTGTGGGGTTCTCAGCACTGAGACCCCCACTGATCAGCAATTTAGGCCCCATCCCATAGATAGGGTCTAGTTTTAGTTGTCTTTGTATTTATGGTGTTGCAAAACTATTTTAGCCCTAATATTTAGGAATATATTTTGTTATTATGTTGTTATGCCCATGCGGCAAAGCCTATAACGAAAAAAAAAATATATAATTTTAAATGCCCAAACCGCTGCTTTTTCATCATTTTGTGAATCTTTCAAATTTAAAGAAAATCTACCATCAAAATTCATCATGATAAACTAGAGACACTTACAGATCCAGGCACCATGACTGTGGTAATCATCTTCTATTTGTTATCCATGGCTAATGAGCCTAAGGGGCTCTGGTTGAGGTTTTCAGAGCCCCTCAGTGATGCTTTTTCACTCCCTGTAAGGCTGCTTTCACACAGCCATTGTGGAGACACATATCCGGATGCAAACTATACATCCCCATAGTATGGCTATGGAGTCCGGCAACAGTACAGTGAGCAGACACATGTGTGGCACCATACCATACTATACTGTGCACAGGAAAAAGAGCTAGAGCATGCTCTATCTTTTCCCGTTTTTGCGTCTTGGGAGGGGAGGGGCGAACTTATACAGCTCTGTATATGGAAACATTAAAAAAAGAGTTAAGGCTTGTGGAACGCAGGGCGTGAAAAATAGAAACGCAACAACTAAAAATGGCTTGATCATGAAGAGGTTAATGCCTACTTTCTTTGTGGTTCTTACATTACATAGTCCCTTCCACTTTTGAATAACGTTAAAAATATGTCGAGAAAAAGTTACGCTGACACCGGATCTCAAACACTGATATAGGAAAAACTATAGGACAATAAAGCGGAGAACTGACAGCATTTCCTGCTCTTTGATTAATAAGATGGATGGGAACGGGTAAAGAGATTGATGGAATACTTCTATGTAACATCAAAGCATGAAGCCGCCCTCAACATCCTGAGGATACGTCCATCCATTGCCACCGCCTCTAAATGGCTTTTCAATAGCGACGACTCAGAGTAACCCTTAGATTTGGGCTATGAATGATACAGACTATACATCTGTTTTATAACTCCAGGACTCGGCCATATTCTCTATGTAGGCTGCCAAGCAGGACGCTGGGGAATGATAAAGTGCTTCAATAGGATTTGCATGATGTAGACTGAAATAGGATTTGGTATCAATGGTCCACGGTGATGAAAAATCTATCAGCCTAGCAGTTTATTTGGCAGTAGAGAGCTTAGTTATAATGCACACAAATGCAAACAGGGGAAAAGAGAGAATACACTCGTGGCTTATATTAAGAGAAAATGTGAAATTACTTTTTACCTGCACCACTCAAAATCTATTATATGAAATAGTCTGCTTATTTGTTCAAGGATTCCTGTAGAAATCTGCCTCAGGGTGAGCGCTTTCCAGCCAGGAAATGTCCTTCATTGAAATAATTTGCATTCCTAACGTTAACGGTAAACGTGGACAGTCAGGTGACTAAGTGGATGTACAGAAGTCTGAATGCATTTATAATCCTGTATCACGTCATTAGGCTTCCTGATGGTCATGCTTGATGTCAAGGGAGCTGCCTTACAAGGTAGCTAAAAGAGGCGTGGTTTTCATAATCCCATCCTGGAAAAATCTGCATATTTTCCCAGAATCCCTCTAGTGTAGCATCAATGGCTATATGACTCCACACGCCTACACGGCGGCCTTAATTGGCAGTCTCTAACGTGCATTTATAGAAATTAACCATTACCTCTTCTAAAGTTAAGACTGAATATTTCTGAAATGCTACATGTGAACAGGTGGGATATCAAAGACAACAAGTAAACAGTGAAAAGTTAAAGGGAACCGATCACCAGATTTTCACTAATAAACCGAATGACAGGTTCCCATAGCACTATATGAACTGTGGCCTACACGGTTTTAGCTACAAAATGCATAGCTACTATCCCAAGAAAATGAACTTTGTAAGCCAACCTGGCATACTGCCAGAAAGAGCAGTGAGACCAAAGGGCGTGTGTCTTTCATGCAAGGCAGTGAGTCTCTCAGCATGTTCCTCTCCCCCCTCCCTTCAGGGCAGAGGACGTCGTCAGCCAAAAGAAGGTTGTATGAAGACATGCCTGCAGACATGAGCTGAGAGATAAACCTAATGACAGGCAAGCAGTGTTTTAGTAAAAATCTGGTGACATGTTCCGTTTAAGGTCAATGGGAGAGTAGATCATATAGTAATGGCTAAATTACTAGGTCAGATCTATGTAGTGGTTGGTATCCAAAAGGGCAACTGGTAAACAGGTCACTAGTGCCCAAAGTTTACTGATGTGAATATCCAAGGCTAGCCAATCCTACAGAACAGCTTGTGTATCACAAATTGCCATAACGATAAAGTCAGAACTAGATCAGAAAAAGACGCAGTCACTAGAAGATGTGGTGCAAGCCTGGAAGCTGCTGGTAGAAGATCGATAGTACAAAGTAGATACTATGAAACGTCAAACGGGATATAAATGAGGTACAAAATCTCAAAAATAAGACAATAGTGAAATGAAACAGCAACAATCAAACCAAACAACAACAACTTTGCAACACAATAGTAATGAAGGAGTCATAAGAAAATAATCACTGGCAAAGACATTTAGCACCAGGCAAGTTTTATAGGACTTGGACAGCTGACCTGTCACCAGGAGACCCATTTTTAGCACTCCCCCAGTCCCCACAGAGCATAGTACATACACTTCAGAAAAAAAGATGTTATATCTTTTCCAGACCCTCCCATTTGGCAACTGCCTAGTCACACAGCACATGCTAATGAAAGGTACAATATAACATATCTTTTTTTCTGTTAAACCTATTTTTAATACAAAAACACTTTGACAGTGTATGTACTATGCTCTGTGGGGACTGGGGGAGTGCTAAAAATGGGTCTTCTGGTTACAGGTTCCCTTTAAAAAGGGGTATTCCAGAAACAATTATATTCAAATGGGTAATTACATATTAGCTTATATTTTGATTCATTGCCATTTATAATTTTGCTCTCCTTAGCAGAAAAATGTTCTGGACATACACCATAATGAAAAATTTAAATGCTATTGGCCCTTTAATCAGTCCTGTGATTCTGCCTCTGTGTAGAAGACACAGGACAGAAGATGGCCGTTGGTCACATGTCCACATCACTTGTCCTGCACCTGCCTGGGCACGTCATGTGATCATCACTTCGTAATAGTCTGTTACATCATCACTAAGGGCAGAGCATAAGAGGGAGGAGCGGTTACTGTAAACTGTGGGATCATGGGAATTGTAGTTGTAGATGGCCGCCATCTTTAGAAAGCCCATAAAATTTGGTGAATCATAAAAGCAAACTATTTAAGCTTCGTTTTGTGATTAATGACGCCAAGTTCTGTTGTATCCATTTACTTTTAGCATTATGGGTTTTTGTATCAGACGTTCATATTCCCAGAATAGCCCTTTAACTCTCATACTAGGTCTGTGTAAGTCTGCTGATAAGTTCTGCCTTTTTTCTTTGTATAACTGGCACATAGTGTGCATGCTTCAGAAATATCTGATGCTGGGTCGGAGTTTGAGACACCCTTTGCAGATTTCAAAAATGTTAATAAAAATTACTTGATTTAAAAAACAAAAAACAATATCAGGGAATTGATTTGAAAGAGATTCTTATCTTTAAAAAGATGCTCTGAGGTGACACTCCCCCTGGAGCCTCTAAATGTGACTCATCTCAGGCAAAATAGAACTTTCTCAGCACATTTTCACATGAATATGGAGAGATTGTTTTTTATATAGGTAAACGGGCAGGATTTTACATTAAAAGGAGGAATTTTGAGACCTGTATACCCTTCCTGAGGGACTAGCAGTAAAAACTGAGGATCAGTGCCATTTAAAATTATTTTAAAAGCTATTTAACCATTGTAAAGATTGACTTGCAATGAAATAGTCTGAAAAAAAAGAGCAAATGTCTCCTCTCCCACCACTGAGAAAATTCACAGCCAAATGATGAAGACAGCACAAGGGAAAACATGATCCAGGCCGGAGCTGTGGGAAAATGACTAATTTCCTGAGGCGACAGAACTGTGTCTCTTATCTGTGCTATGTACAGCAGTGTTATAGACAAATACATGATTAATGCCATGCGACACCCGCTGGCAAAGGGAATGTGCCCATTTAGAGAGCGAACACGCCATTGTTGAAAGTCTTATTTAAAGCGACTGAAACAGTCCATTCTCTGCTCTTTTTCCATTGTGTCAGACCTCAGGAAGATATATTCACTGTTCAGAAGTCCACAATGTGGTAATTTAATGTAACATGTGACCTCGTACAGTCGTCCATTAATTTTATTTGCACAGCTAATTGAAAGGTCGCCCTGTGTTGCTTTGGCCACATCCTTAAAGCCTTAGAGCAATTTTGGATGGAGTTGGGCTAATTTATGTTGCAGAGATTTGTAAAGGGGTCTTTGTCCCTCACTGGAAAAAAAATTCTTGAGGCACCTTAAAGACAATGGGGCAGATTTACTTACCCGGCCCATTTGCGATCCAGCGGCACGTTCTCTGAACAGGATTCGGGTCCGGACGGGATTTATGAAGGTAGTTCCTCCGCCGTCCACCAGGTGGCGCTTCTGCGCTGAAAATCATCTGAACGCACCGGAATACACCGAGCTGGACCAGGTGAAGGTAAGCGCTTCCCAAGCGACACATTTTCGGTTTTTAAATGCGGCGGTTTTTCCGAATACGTCGGGTTTTCGTTCGGCCACGCCCCCAAAAATATTCGGGTAACACGTCGGGAAAACGTGAATCGGGCCCTTAGTAAATGACCCCCAATGTGTTGTCAGTTTTCACTTGAGACTTGATTCGGGAGTGATTCTTACAGTAATTCAAAATACATTTCCTATCCTAAAAGTGCTGTTTTCATCCCGTCTTTCCAGCAGAAATTTCCACACATGCCAAAAACAGGAAGTCCTATCTCGGGAGGAAGGTGAGCAGTCACTATAGCCTTCTGTATCCCATGTAAGAATGTAGGGTGGTCAACTCCCGGGAAAGTTTCCACCAAAACTTAAAACGGAACAACTTTTAAACCAAAATTGTATAAATCTGTAGTAAACTTTTTAAATATATTAATAATTAATAACAATAATTAGCACTTATTCATTTCTGGAAAAAAATGTTTTAAATATTTAAAAAAAAAAGACAATAATTGATAGGGGTCTGACCACTGAGACCAAAGCCAATCATGAGAATTATGGTCCCATGTGACATGTATAAATGTTTGTCAATGAGAGACTAAGTACAGTGCTTGGCTAGCTCCAACAGTACTGTACAAGTGGATGCAACATGATCAACAGATGTACAACCTGCTGCTCATTCATAAGGGTCCCAAGGGACTCCCAATCATTAGTATCAGTAATGGTCCTGTTGGAAATATGACATGGTGTGGCTTGAGACAGTGTAAGGGTCTTTGTGGACAGAGGAAGAACTAAGCCATAAATGCCTACATTGCCCCTAATAAAGATTGCAGAGACATCTGCATGTGATAACAATGGACTGTGCTATTACACCTGGAGGCCATTGCCCCCCTGGACATTCTTCCAAATCCTGTGGGAAACAAAGTCTCAAGTTACTTGTCCTGCAAGTTGTGTGATAAGAATGTATTGACTCTATATCCTCATTGGATTGGCCAAGACAGTGGTGGAGGTGGGATGATGGGCAATGTGTGTGAGCTATGTGTGTGTGTATATAAGATGATACAGATCTTTAGTGAGAGCACTTCCTCCCCACCATCTCTCTGTCCCTTAGTTAGTTTACCCTCTATGTGTATTCCCCTGTATTGTACCCTTAATAAATCCCCTATAAAGATCCATTGAATATTGTTGTTAATTTAATATTAACTGGCACCCCAAAACCAAGCAGATTTTACATTTGGCACCCCAGATGGGACCTGTAATTTAAATTCTACAGAGAATCCACGGCAAAATATCTGCGCTATTTCAATCTATGAACGCAATTTGGATCTTTGGTACAAAGAAAATCCTGGTAAGTAACAAGTTTTCATGTTACATTACTATCTTTGATAAGCCAGGTTGTTTTATGTGAATGTATGGGAAGTCGCCTGTTGAGATTGTAGGTTAACGTTAAGTGTGAGCGGTTGTGTTTAGTGTACAGAGGTAAAGTTGTAGGAAAAAGGGTGTTCCTTGATATAGCTGTACATTTTCCTTTGTCTGTACATTTTCCTAGATTGAATGAGTATAAAGGCTTAAGCAGTGTGTAAAGTAGCCTTTCGGAACGTTAGTATAGTAGGTAAACTGTGTTTGTTTAGTTTGTCATTTTGTGTGTTTGTCAGTGTGTATTGTTGTAACAGAAATGGAACTTGTTCAAAACTTTGTGAAAAAGTATGCGTCTGCTAGATACCAGTCATGTACAGATGGTTCACTAGAGGAGCAATATAAGGAGCTGATGATGCAGTGTAAGGCCCATAATAAGAAGTTAGATAGGAAAGTGCTCAGTAAGAGAGGGAAGAAAGAAAGGTTGGGCAATGAAATTATGATGTTAATCAAGATGAAAGAATTGGCTGAGGTAAAGGAAGTAAATTGGTACATACAAAGGCTCCAATGTAAGGAAAGTATAGACAGAATCAGTGACTCTGTGATTGACATTTCTGCTAAAACAACTAGTGAGATGGATAATCTACAAGTAAAGGTGGATGAGCTGTCTATAAGAAATCATGAGTTGGATAAGCAGCTACATGAGTGTAGATTGAGTTCTGTGTCTACTGAAACTCATACACAGTCCTTAGAAAGGGAGATACATCAGAAGGACGTGTTAATTACCTCACTAAAGGGTCAGTTGTCTGAAGCAATGGCCCAACTGTGTAAACAAGGAGAACAGATCCGGTCCCTCCAAGTACAGAACCAGACATGCCATAAAGCAGCAGATGTCTGCATTGTCACACCTGGGGGTTGGAGTGATGAACGCAATCTAATACCTGCAGATAAATCTCCAACACTCACCATCCAGGATAGACTACATCTGTGTCAGGTCATTGGAGAATGGGATACAAATGAATCACCAATAATTGTATCCAATAAATTTGAAGCTGTGGTGAAGCAATACAACTTGTGTAATAAGGATGCCTGGTCTCTGCTCCGAGCATGGCTTCCTGGGCCTCTGGCCGCACAGTTGTCGTCTACACACATGGGAGATGATGATAGTGGTGCAGACTTAAGAAGGAAGGAACTGCAGTGTATCATGGGAGGGAGAGACATAAGGGGTGAGAATACCCTGAGGAAACATAGGTTCAGGACAGGTGATGACCCCCTTATGTTCTGTAACAAGTACCTGACCTTATTTAGGAGTGTTTACAACTGCCCCGATATGTCTCAGGATGACTCTGATTTCCTCTATTCAATGGCAAATCAGTGTAATGTGGATTACACCACAAAAATTGCCCTGAGGAATGCTACATCCCTAGAGAACTTTATTAATATACTCAGGGACTGGTGTCAGGAGTCTAACAATAGGGGTGAACCATCAGGATATCTGTCTACAGAGTACAGAGCTAGGAGGACAAGATATGTCCGGTATTGCTATGGATGTGGGAGGCCAGGACATATTAAACGTTTCTGTGATGTAAATAATGCAAACCATAGGAAACATTATAATTCATTGCATGCAGAAATTGATGCCATTGAGCCTGAGACCATTGAGGAGGCCATGACATCTTCTGGAAGTAGCCACACAGAGACATGTGAGGAGGCCATGACACCTCCTGGAAGTAGCCACACAGAGACATGTGAGGAGGCCATGCCACCTCCTGGGACTAGCCATACAGAGACATGTGAGAACACATCACATGCAAATAAGAGCCCCAATATACACAAGGAAGGGTCTAATGTCCCAGTGTACAATCCATGGGCAGGGCTGCCATTCTGGCTATTCTGGAGCTGGTCACAGATCGCCCTCCCCCTGCTAATAAATAGTGCACAGTATAACAGCAGCAGCATGGCTTATTAATGTGTGGCTATAGCGATATACATTATGAATGAATGGATTTGGAATTGTGTTGATGGTATGAATTGCAAGGTTTCTAACAATGTTTTCTTTCTCTTGTAGACTGGATTTCCTTTGTCACATGACTCCAGGACAAAGAAACTAACACTTTGTTTTGTTTCTACAGGCTCCATTCTTTGATCTTGTGTTTTACATATCTGTTTTGAGTATTGTTTCTGTGATAACTCATTATGTTTTTGTTTTAGGCAACAAGGTGGTTGGCTGAAGAAACAAGTTATTAATATTGACATTTTTGTTTACAGGTCATTAAAAAGTAGTATGTGAAAGATATTGTTTGTATAAAGTTTGATGTCTTTACAAATAAAACCACGTGGTGTAATGAGCTCAAAATTTATGAGGGTAAATTGTTTGCAAACAATTAAAAATATGAAGTAACATCCCATTGTGATGTGTAGGTCCTGTGTGTAATGTATTTGTTGTTTTTTGTGCTATGTCTGTTCTTTATCTTGTCCCATAGATGACCTTACGTAATCATTGACAGAAGAAGGATTGGAAACTGCCTGCTGTCCCACCCTAAGATGTGTAGAAGCTGAATTAGCTCTCATTGTTTTATGTTGTCTGTTTTGTGTTCTGTTAAATGTAGTATGTAAACTGTGTCAATACACATTTTTTGTTTTTGTTCCTGATGCTCAGGAATGTTGGATTTGTTGGATTTTTTTTTCCCCATTTTTTTTTTTAAATTGAGCATTTTTTTTTTCTTGATTCAAGTATTATTATTTTTTTTTTTTATACAGTGTTTGGTACCATTTTGTGGTACCAAAGGGGCATGGTTTTAGAGAGTAATGCAGTACCAAAGGGGCAGACTATAGTGAATTCACATAAATATTTAATTTTTTTTATTTAAGGTTTTTTTCTCTGATACATTTGTCTCACTGGCAACTTAATTTTAAGTTTCTCAAACAAACTGCACGCTCCTTTATACCAGTAAAGCATCTAAATGAAGAACATAGGGTATTAAAAGCAGCATTCAGTTTGAATTTTTTTTTAATTTTAATGTTCTTAATCTATGTGTGTGTCTACAAGATTGCGTAAAACATATAGTAATTAATGTCTCAGCTATATACGGTTACTATATTGGATATTATATTTTATAATACACAAGTAAGATTATATGAAGGACACCTACTCTAGAAGGTGGTTTCTGACATTTTCTGGATCCACTGGTATAATGACTGCGTACATTTTTATTTACATGATATGTATTCATGTGCAATGGTAGAACTGTAATAAATCTATACAATTATGGACAACAGAAGACATATATGATATGTATTGCAAACGTATTTGTGGAGTGTAAATATAAAATCTGGTTAAAATAGACATTAAATTTGGTAATGGGGTAAATGTGATAAAACTGATTGTTCATGCATACGAAACTAGTTATATTTAAAGTAAACTTAATCTGGAAACCCAGGATTACCCCATGGACTATCTGTTTGAATCCGTTGTTGCTTTACTATTGTTATTGGTTTCCATTATTATGATTTTTGTTTATTTTATTATGATGTAATTTCATATCTGCTTTATAATGATTTTCAGTTTGCTTTGTATATGATATACAGTGTTAGTTTAATGTATATTGTAAATATGACAGTTACTAGCATATATGGAAATCTATATTTGCTGGATTAATGGTATAGATGAAAAATGTTATTCAAGAAATGGATATGAGAATGAATGTGAGTGAATGGTGTGATGACCATTGGTGCCCTATTCCTTACCCATACAACCTTCAACTACTTTACCTTGAGGAAAAGCCAGAAGAAGAAAGATCATTTCCACACCCAAAGAAGATAATGGAGGAGAAATGGATTTTATTTTCTGTTCTAAACATGGTCTAATGGTGTGTGGGCCTTTCAGGCCCAAATGGGTATAATGTTGGAAATATGACATGGTGTGGCTTGAGACAGTGTAAGGGTCTTTGTGGACAGAGGAAGAACTAAGCCATAAATGCCTACATTGCCCCTAATAAAGATTGCAGAGACAGCTGCATGTGATAACAATGGACTGTGCTATTACACCTGGAGGCCATTGCCCCCCTGGACATTCTTCCAAATCCTGTGGGAAACAAAGTCTCAAGTTACTTGTCCTGCAAGTTGTGTGATAAGAATGTATTGACTCTATATCCTCATTGGATTGGCCAAGACAGTGGTGGAGGTGGGATGATGGGCAATGTGTGTGAGCTATGTGTGTGTGTATATAAGATGATACAGATCTTTAGTGAGAGCACTTCCTCCCCACCATCTCTCTGTCCCTTAGTTAGTTTACCCTCTATGTGTATTCCCCTGTATTGTACCCTTAATAAATCCCCTATAAAGATCCATTGAATATTGTTGTTAATTTAATATTAACTGGCACCCCAAAACCAAGCAGATTTTACAGGTCCCAATCACCATTCTCCTACCAACTAAACAGTTATTCCCTGTAAAGTAGGTAGGAGACAACTTGTAATACACAGAATGCCCCTGGAATGATCCCTTAAAGGACATTACCACCATATAACTGGTGGTAGAGTGTCTTAAATAGGCTGCTTGTTAAGTCTAGCAGATGGGGGACTGGGTTTTACATATATTTCAGCGTTTTTATTACTGAAATACAGGCAGTCCCCAGAGGGGTTCTGTAGGTTTGTTCTTAATTTGAATTTGTATGAAAGTCAGAACTGTATACTTTATCATTGTAACCCCAGACAGAACTTTTTTTTGGTCTTTGAGACAATTGGATTTTTAAAAAATGTTAGAATCTCATAAGAACCAGGATTAACAATAAAGCTTAAAGGGAACCTGTCACCAGGAGACCCATTTTTAGCACTCCCCCAGTCCCCACAGAGCATAGTACATACACTGCCAAAGTGTTTTTGTATTAAAAATAGGTTTTGCAGAAAAAAAAGATATGTTATATTGTACCTTCATTAGCATCTGCTGTGTGACTAGGCAGTTGCCAATTGGGAGGGCCTGGAAAAGAGCAGTCCCCCCCCCCCACCCTTGGGAAACATGTGACCTTTTCAAATATATGAATAACTCCCCACACTCGGGATTGGCTGTAGAGGAGCAGGGGGCGTCGCTAAGCCCAGTGATGGGTGTTTTCATATATTTGAAAAGGTCACATGGAGGAGCTGTTCCCCAAGGGTGGGGGGAAACTGCTCCTTTCCAGCCCCTCCCAATAGGCAACTGCCTAGTCACACAGCAGATGCTAATGAAAGGTACAATATAACATCTTTTTTTCTGTAAAACCAATTTTTAATACAAAAACACTTTGGCAGTGTATGTACTATGCTCTGTGGGAACTGGGGGAGTGCTAGAAATGGGTCTCCTGGTGACAGGTTCCCTTTAATTGCAGACACCTGTGATAACTGTTATAGCTGGGTTTGTACTCAAGTTAATTTGTATGCAAGTCGGAATGGTATATTTTATAATTGTAGCTCCAGACAAAAAATTCATGTCCCAGTGACAATTTGATTGTCACATTTTTTTGGCTGTAATGAGACCAAGGATTATCAATAAAGCTTCATTACAGACACCTTACAGCTGATCATTGCAATCTAGGACTATAGTAACATCCAGAGCTTCACCAAAGATCAGAGGGGGCAGAGAGGTCCGTCTGTAATTAGGGGTCGTCTGCAAGACGGGTGTCCTTAAAGGGAACCTGTCAGCAGAAACTGACTTAATAAACCACTATCAGTATGTTGTCAAGCAGCCAAACACTTTCTGATCATGTTTCTTTCATGAACCAGTATAGTGGAATCATCGAGAAAATCTACTTTGAAGTGAGATGTAACTTGGTCGTATAAAGTCAGGGAGGCAGTGATTTTAACACTGAAGTCAAGCTCTCACTTGCTCAGAATGTCACTTTGATCATGCATCCCTAATCAGATCTCCCGAAGTCCAATGCATGATGTCAATCACAGAGAAGAAGGCTTTCACAGCTCCACACCCTGACTTCATTGTTAAACTCTCTTCCTCCTTTACTTTATACAACCAATTTACAGCTAACTTCAAAGTAGATTTTCTGGGCGATGCCATCACACTGGGGCATGAAGGAAACAACAACTAGAAGGTGTTAGGCTGCTTGACAATATTTTGGTAGTGCTTTATTAGGTCAATTGCTGATGACAGGTTCCCTTTAAGTAGTGGATCCCCTGTATTTACAACACTCTACTATCAGTAATCTGGTGGTAGATGTCCTGTAAATTATTTAGTTGAGTTTCTACTGCTTCTTTTGTTGAGTTGCATCACTCCAGGGATTCTTGGCATTGTGCTTGGTGACATGCTTGTGTACAGCTGCTCGACCATGGAAACCAATTCCCACCTTACAGTTCTTTTACCACTCTGTAGTAAGAGAGTAGGTAATATTACTTCACCAATCGTTTCGACAATGGGCTGAGCTCAACCACCCCCATTACCTTCTACCAGTCTTTCTTTAATATGACCCATACTGGACGGCCCATATTGCATGGCTGTCGGCATGATTCCGCTATTTCTGGAATGGGTCTAAAATACTTGAACTCAATGACAAGGAAGGGCGACTACATACTTCTGACCACACAGTATACAGTATAGCGTTACATACAGAGGCAGGAGCCATCAGCAAGTCACAACCTAAAAATTCTATAGGACCTATCATTACGCTGGTAACTTTGGCCTCCAGTTACTTGATATTCTTCCTGCAATCTGTTTGCATTGTGCCCAGTGTAGATTTGCTGCAGGGATCACTTTGTAACTTGTCTGGATAAAACTTCTTTTGTGCTAGCAAAGCTTTTGTAGAAAAACTGCAGAGCTCTTCAGTCCTGATGAATGACTTAACGCGGAAGCACCAAGATAATTCCTACTGTATGAGACGTAGCTGTCAGCAATACAGAACATTGGATGGGGCTCGTCTGATGTAGCGTCATGTCCTATATTAATCCTATTCAAATCAACCCAGGCATGAACCATAGCGCAAAATATCATCACCAATGTCATCTCCTACTCTCACCAGGCACACTAATGTCCGATCACATAGACCACACAAAAAGCCACAACAGACTAATGTAAGCTAAAGTTTAAGAAGAGCTTAAAGGGGTTATCCGGGTTTAATTTTTTTTTTATGGCCGGGCTGGGGAGGGCTAGTTAAACATAATAAACATGGACTTACCCCCTCCGGCGCCGCCGATGTCCTGCGCCGCGGTCACTTCGATCCGTGCCCCTGTTTGTTTACAGGGGCACGGAAGCCGCGCACAGGGAGCTTCCGGTCCGCCATGTGGACGGCTCCTCCCATGCGTCCCTATCTCTCAGCGTTGTAAGCGCTGGGAGATGGTGCGCATGGGAGCTTCCGGCCGGCCGGAAGCTCCCTGTGCGCCGGTGTAATGGAACCGGCGCACGCAGAAGACGGACCGCGGTGCGGGACATCGGCAGCACCGGAGGAGGTAAGTAGATGTTTATTATGTTTAAATAGCCCTCCCCAGCCCGGACATAAAAAAAATTTTAAACCCGGATAACCCCTTTAAATAATGGATATATTGGGGCACATTTACTAAGGGTCGCGCGCTGCACTTTTGTCGGACTGTGCACGTTCTTCATGGCTAAAACATCTTGAACAGGTATTTAAGAAGTGTCTGCACTGGGATTGTGTCGCACGTGACCCTCTTGTGGCGCAGGTGGCTTCCATGAGACCCTATTTAAGGGGGGAGTCGTTGGACAGCCCGACTGATTCGGACCGAGCGCATATTTAACTTTCAAATTGTTTTGCACGCCTATGATAAAGGTGGACCACAAAAAAAGATTGTAAACTCTGTCAGACCTTTGCGGGGAAGCGCCAGATAAATGTTTTCTGGCACACGATCTTAGTGAAACGCCACATCAGTATTATAGACGGACAATGCATTTTTAGTGAACTGAAGTGACCTTGTAAATGTACCCCATTGTACTATGGATACCGGTACACACAGATTTGCTGGGAAATTGAAGTTTGATTTGTTTATCTGTGTAGACAATTTTTAATAAGCTCATAGGGTGGGACATTTGTCATATGCTAGTGCTTATTATTATTATAAAAAGCATTGCGGAAATTTAGTGTACAATTTTATTAAAAATTCTCATGATAGAGATTAACTAGATGACTGGTGATGGTCCGACATCTGGGCCGCCCATTGGACCCTATGTTTTCTGAAGGGTGGAAGGATGAGCATGCATTCTGTCGCTCTATTCACTAGTTGAGCCGTATCTGAAATTTCTGAGCACAGCGCTCCAGTATCCTAGACACTCCCATACTATTGAATAGAATGGCAGAACACATGCTCGACGCGCTGTTCCACCCACTGGTGAGAATGGGACCCCTATCCTCCTGATTGCTGGGGTCAGGTCTTCGATTGCAAGGACCCCTGCTGATCAGCATATTAGCCCCTATCCTTGCTAACCTGAAAAAATTAAGTATTAAGTGTCCTCAAACTGCACCTGTCTGTAGAAGTGTTAAAAATCTTCATGGTCATGTCATGGGAATGTCATTTCTATCCAGAAATTAATAAGAGTAATAAACAAGTTAAAAAAAAAATAAATCATAAAACTAGTTATAGTTGGCTGTACCAAATCATACAAGTCCACAAAACAGGAAAAGAACAAAGGAAGAGATAAATGGGTTATTTTTAACAATGCTCCCTTAAGAGGATTTCCCAATCCTCTGCCGTTAGCTCAGAGACGCTATCAGGAATTAGTAAGTGAAAACAGCAAAACCTGCTTTACTACTTATGTAAAATAGGGATTATTATGCATCATTGGCAACATCAGAGCCGCGGCAGAACCCTACGCTTTTCTATGTAGTGCTGTACACTAATGACCTAGGATTATACATTAGCGGTCAGTCCATGATATATAGCTAGAGTAAGCAGCCGTGATCGGATAACCTTGAATGGTGACGGTTCTGGACACTGCTATGGCATGCATCGTTGCATTCATGAATACAGAGTAGTCAAATCTATAAGAATGTGATACATGACCTTTTCCTATTCTAGATATGTGTACATACAAACACTTGCAGACTCATGCACACAGCTGTACTCAAAGTGTAATTTATGCCAAATAGAATAAATCAATAATGTAGATGATAACAGTAAACACTGTAATATACTTACATTTATCTTTTTTTTTTTGTCCTGTTTTTATCAGTCTTTACTAATTAAGTTTATAAAGGGGTTACCCAACTTGGAGACGTTATCCCCAATCCACCTGCACCGATTAGGAAATCGATGCAGGTGGTGTATAAGGGATAACTTCCAAATTTGGGACAACCCCTATAACTCTTTACCAACTGATTAATCTTATCTCCTTACAGAGCTGATTTCTTAAGTGAAATATTCTCATGGTATGTAAGGAGGTAATCTTAAGCCTCCTCATCTAATGTAGTGTTTGGACTTAAAAAGGCTTTCAAAAACACTGATCAATGCACTGAGACAAGATCATTTCTGAAAGCTCAAAATCTACAATGAAAAAAATTGTACATGACCTACGGCCAATTGCAGAGGTTTTGTGGAAAGTGTATGTTTAGGGAAGGTGGTAGATAGATAGATACATAGAAAAAAACTCCCCACAGACAAAATGTAATCAATCCCTTAGCCAGCAATTGGTAGAAATGGCATATGTATACACACACACACACACACACACACACCTCTCTACTGCCACCATGTAACAAATAGTGGCAGGAGGACAGGGGGGCAGCACTGAAAGATGGTTAGGGGTAAGTATAGCTTAATCTGTTATGTAACTCCCTCCCTGCATTATTGTATTATTATTATACTTACTACTTGTGGAGGACATGCGGCTGTAGTCAGACCTGCAAAGCAAACACACAAGATGGTCATAATTCTGTAGGCTCAGTGGGCATCATGTATAAAGGCTGCTGGTGGACAGACTCGCAGTCATTCATTGCGTCATATGTATAGGCCAAAATTACTGGTTTCTACCGCTGAGCATGGTATGGGCAGGTATTTTAAAGTAAATGTTACAAGAAAGATATAGCTGCTTTCTTCCAAAAACATTGCCAGACCGGCCAACCCAATCCCATTCATTCCAAGTGTGACCTGCAATGCTCAGGATGGACAATTGCCATTTGTCAAAGATTGCAACCAAGTTTTTATACAACTTCCTTTAACTACTAGGCAAAGTTAGCACTCGTGCACACAAAGGTCTGCTTTCTTGGGCTGCAAACTTGGCATCTGAGGTCAATTGTTTGCAACTTGTGTGTCATTAGTGTGTTAGGTCCAATGAGTTGCCAAGGACCACCCGAGCCAAAAGATGGTCAAGGGATAGGAACCGATCTGAGATTTGTGGCTCAGGCAGTCGGCTCATCCACAGATCTGTGGAGGCCACAGCAATGCATATGAGCCCATAGAAAATATCATAACATAAATAACATGACAAAGCCATAAAAGTAACCAAAAGACAAATTTGACACTTGCATAAGACCTGTGGTGAATGGTTGTGGTTTTGTGGCAAGCTCACATGAAGCAAAGTGAAATCTGTATTAAACAGATTATCAGCAATTATCACAGGAATCCATAGTCATAAAGGCCACAAAATGTTTCCAGGGTGGGAGGAAAGAAATACCACCAACGGCAACAGTCTTTGTATTTTTCTAAAAAGGCCCAATGAGTACACCATAGTTTTTATAAATGTGAGATTTTCAAGTAAAGTCACCAGATTTTACGACTTTAAACTAGGAGTCCCCTCAGGTAGGGTATGAAATGTTCTTTCTAGAATTCCCACTATTATGTAAAAATCTCAGACGAGTACCTATAAAAAAAATTCTCCTCCAAAGTCATGCGAAAGTGAGCAGCGAAGAGTCACTTTTGTTGAATGCCCATATAAGTAACTGTATATAAGGGTGAGGTGTAACTTCCTTCATGACTTGTCAGTTACTTACAGAGATCACCTGAACTGGATAGTCTTATCGCCTCATAGAGCTGATTTATCAAATGGTGTGTAAGGAGGTAATCTTCAGCCTCCTCTCCTTATGTGGTCTATGGGCTTGTCAAAGCTTTCAGAAACACTGCTTGTTGCAGGAAATGGACAAAGATATGATAATTACCGATCGGCCAAAGTCTACAATGAAATATATTAACCAAGAACTACTGTGAATTAAAGTGGTTTTGTGGAAAGTGTACAGATCGGGAACATGTTAGACCGATACATAGGGAACTTATAAATTAGTAGATGATTAAAATACAACTTATAAGCAAGTGCTGTAATGTGGTTTTGCCACCCATAAAGTCATTATCACCCCTTTAATAACCATAAAAGCTGCCAGTCCCAGAAGTAGCGTATAAACCTCTCTGTATACATTGCAGCTCTAGATAAAAGAGTTTCTATCTTTGTTGAAACTGGACTAGCAGGTCCTAATGTATTCAGATCGATACCCGCAGAGTAATAATCCTGGTTTTGTACCGCTAAGTAGTGACAGTATTTCACCTCGCTGGAATGTAACTTTGGTGAATGAACTTCATCCTCAATAGACGTCTGTTGGCACATCAGTTTAAGGTTCATAATGCGAACAATGGCTTGTGTGAAGAGACTTTGGAGCCTCAGTAGTCTCTAGCTGAATTGTACATCATGTCCTCATGTGATAAAGCTGACATTTTCTCTGAACAATGGCAGCCATAACTTATACTGTAGCACTTCACATTTCAATAGTTCAGTCAGGAACATCCATTACATACAAAATAAAAAGTACTTGCTGCGTGTTGCCCCTGAAAGTTGTACGGAGGCTGAAAGGACCTCAATGCTGATCTGATGTATTTGGGAAAGACATGAGACGTGGTGCAGACTGGTCATTATTCTTGTAAATCGGCAGCCTAGGCAACCAGTATATAACAAATAGGGCTAGATCACATATGTATGGGCAAGTATATAAAAAGGAAACAAAGTACTTAATATTTTAGTGTTTTCAAAACAACCTAAATGGAATGTTCATATCAAAATAATTTAGAAAATAACATAAAAGGGAAGCAATCTAAATAGCAGCATACTAAATAGCCAGCATCATCTGATTGATCAACTTGGAAAAGGAACAAAGGCAGAATTATAAGCTGATCGTTTAAGGTCACGATGGAGAGATATTTCTATATTTTTATAAATGAAGAGGGATATTAGATTATAGGGTGTTGGGGGCAGGGCCATTATTTCTATTGGTTTATCTGACCTTGTTATTACTAGAGGTAGGCAAGAAGATATCCACATACGGCAGCACAGCTTCCCAATTCAAGTCACACTTTATTAGCAAAACACTATATAAAAACTATGCGTTTTGTAACTTTACTTCTCTATTACATCTCACTTTTAAGCCTGATGAAGGCTCCAGTTCAGAGCTGCAATGCATAGTTTTTATAAAGCATTTTACTAATAAAGTGCGACTTAAATTGGGAAGTTGTGCTGCCGTATGTGGATTTCTCTTGCCTAGCTCTCTTACTTACTCATGGGTAGCCCTACATGGATGACACTCCCGTTACCTTCCACATTGCAAGCCTCATTCCCTATGCCTAAGCTTTACTCAAAGATCTATTCCAGGTGAGCACAGCATCCACTAAATTCTCATTTTATATATGGACCATACACTTGAATATTTTGCGCTCTCTGTCCTCTTCTCCAAGCACCAACGTAGATTTGTAATTCCATGATACCATGTTATTACTATGTTATGGCTTATCATGTTTGTTTTTGTACCCAAAGTTTGAGGGTGCACCAGCCATCAGGCAAGTTAAGCCTCTTGCCTCAGGCAGCACCACCTGCAGCACAATGAGGAGGGGAAGGCAGCATCAGGGGCACAGTCACCTACTACAAAGCAGGCCTGATGATTAAAAAAACTTGCATTTTTTTATACATTTAAATTACGGTTCATATCATAATATTTTTTTGTCTGCAGTTATCCCAAGAATAAATTGTATCCCTTTCCACCAAATGTTTGTACTAATCTAGGTTTTTAATCAGCTATGACTTGGGCCTCACAGGGATGGTCTATATGAATTGCTCCTTATAGATATTGCCGGTTGTTTCACAGGTGAGCTTCGCATCAACACCACCTGACCAGTGAAGTCAAAAGGCAGGCTTCTTAAAATTTGTTAGTTACTATGCTGAAAATAGGTCATGATTAAGACACTACGTGTCGAAAAGCGTTGATCTGGTGTACCAGAACATCTGTCAGCATGTATTATTATACAATAAAAGAAGATTTCACGTACGTCTGATTCCTGGTGTGGTTTAGAGTGATGGATTCTTTTAAAGTTTTTTCACTATTGTTGGTCTCTGGACGGTTTCCCTGTGCTCCTGCCGTTACCCGATCTAAGGACTACACATTCACACAGGAAGAACGGGTGAGCCGGCGATTTTTCTTGTTTTTTGGCAATATCTGCATGTGAAACACTGCAAGAAGAACCCACTTACTAAAAAAAAAAAAATAGATAGGACACTATGTACAAACTGCTCAGCTCCTGCTGCTCTATAACATGCCACCTGCAGATAGGACATTAAGTACCATCATCTTAGCTCCTTCAGCTCTACAACATTCTGTTCTGCACTACCTAGATGCCACCTGCATTTAATAGGTTCCCTTTAAATTTCCTTTTATACCCTGACATGGTTCCAGCACCTCTTTGGGAACACTTACGTTCTACATCTTTGCAACCTGACATCAAGTGTTTCTAGACACGTCATGACATGATGGGTTTCACAGGTGTTTTTTCTCTGCAATTTATTTTTCCGGTACTAGTTGTACTAGCATCATACATAAACCTTCAGTATTATGCCACCAGTTGTAAGAGTATAATAAAAGTATACAGAGGTCATCTTTTTCCTGTTCTAAATAAACTGACTGACGTCTAAGACAAAAAGCAGCAGCTCCCTGTATTTGTGGCCGGAGTGAGATCACCGGTTAGTCCATGATAAATCTACCATGTGTTTTCCTACAAGCTCTATGTGCCGTGCAGATAGATGTAAACTAATTGGCTTATTTGTTCTCCTTTGTGGCCGCTCTGAGAGCCTTCTCTCATTATTCGGACACTATTTTGGTCCAGTAATCTGCCTTCGGGTTTCACCAGCTGAAGACATGTGGCAGCTTGAGAGTGATTTCTAATGAAAGCCGACTAAGGGGCTCCGCATCTAAATGAAGTATTGTCACTAAGAATGGGCAGATTAAAAATGGCCGTTCACCAGAGATGAATGAAGTAGTGTCCGATAAGAACAGCTATATACTGAATGTTCTGTTGCAACCTAAATATGAGAATTTATGTCTATTAGATATAGGTGTAAATGAAGTTGAAGCAGCTGGAAGTCGTTGAGCCCCCCATTCACAGCGATACATTTCTCATCCCCTGAGCATTGTATATCAGAGCATATCAAGGTAGCCAAATGTCACAGCCCATCCATACGAGCCTCCTCCATATCACAAGTGCGCACACTTTTTTGTCCACTTCTTCATTAATTAGCACCAGATGGCTAGAAAGTCAATGCCTTAATAATAGTTTAAAATAACAGACGTGGAGAACAAAGAACAGATCCGCGCTGTGTGAAATTAAGGGAAATCATCTGTTGGCTTGAAGAGTCGCTCGGGAGTGAAATAATATTGCGCGTTGTGTATGGGCTCGGAGGACATCATCTGGAAACTAGTTATCCAATTAGTGTGGAAATCTGAAAGTGAAAGATGTAAATCATACATCTTTTTCTGGAGTGATGTCATATATACGGCGAGATATTCCGACTCAACTTAAGGTAAAAAGCTCTGCCAAATTATTCAAAGGGAACTCGCCAACGAGACATGTTGGCTGACCCAGCACAAGAACAGGCTTGATACCTGAGGCAATAAACTTATAAAATCTAGAAGAAATACCCTGGAAACTTTTACCTTATCTTCTCATGCCTTATGAGAGATATTTGGCAAAATACTGCAACAAACAGACATACAAAATTTAAAAATCTATATATATTTCCCAGTAGCTGAGCCATGTTCCATCCTCCTTGTCATCATGTACCTGGCTGTAAAATAACTGGCTGCATCAGGATCTTCTCCGTGCTCTGGCCTGACTGTAGCATGACACAGCACTGACCAAACTGCACACTGATTTGTCCCCTTTTTGGTTTACTTTATCTCTGGGTCTACTCATCTTTAACCTTTACGCACACCAGGACATAATAGTAGATCCTTGCGCGAAGATATGCCCTGCTACTGGCACCGGCTCACAAACTGAGCCGACACCAGAATCAGTGGGTGTCAGCTGTATATTACAGCTGACACTGCGCTCCAGATTCCCTTTAAAGGAAATCTACCATTTGATTTCATGCATTATGAACCAAAAATACCATGAGAATGCTGTAACTACACTGATGCAGAAACATATCTTGTTTAATCCCTGAGCTGAGTGGTTTAGCTGAATAAAAATTATATCATTCAATATCTTGGGAAAGCTGGATTGCCTTAAACCTGCACGTTACATGGAGCTTCCTGAACTGTCCAGACAGGACTAATCAACCTGAGCTGGATCACTCATACACAGTAGCTGGGAGAGGGTGCAGCGATTGATCACTGTCAGGCACAACACACTGATTACATCATTCTCTCGAGCAGCACATACTTAATATGAGAGGAGAAGTCCGAGTCCCAGCACAGAAGTGACAGAGCCTCATTATCATAATTTTATAATCGTTTTTTCAGCAAAACCACTCAGCTCAGGGATTAAACAAGATATGTTTCGGCATCAGTGTAGCTACAGCATTCTCAAGGTATGTTTGATTCATAATGCATCAAATCAAAATGGTAGATTTCCTCTAACCCCTTAACGCTATATAAGGGATGTATGAAGAGGGCTCACGGGCTGAGTCCTCTTCATACAAAGGTGGGGGTTTTTGCATTTTGCAGAAAACCCCCACCGCTAACAACCGCGGTCGGTGCTTGCACCGATCGCGGCTATTAACCCTCTCAACGGCGATCGGTTACCATGGTAGCCTCGGGTCTTCTATTGACACGAGGCTACATGGCTTATGCAGGTTCGTTACAATGAGCCAGTGGCTCATTGTAATGTATGACCTGCAAAAATGCCATATATTGCAATACGGTAGTATTGCAGTATATGGTAGGAGCGATCTGACCATTTAGGGTTAATGTACCCTAGATGGTCTAAAAAATAGTGAAAAAAAAAAAAAGAAAAAAAAAAAAGTTTAAAAAATAAAAAAAATTAATAAAATATTAAAAGTTCAAATCACCCCCCTTTCCCTAGAACGGATATAAAACATAATAAAAAGTAAAAATCCCAAACATATTAGGTATCGCCGCGTCCCAAAATGCCCGATCAAAATATAAAAACGGTTACGGGCGGCGGTGACCTTCGAGGCGGGAAATGACGCCCAAATGTCCGAAATGCGACTTTTACACCTTTTTACATAAAAAATGAAATAAAAAATGGTCAAAATGTCCACAGACCTCAAAATGGTAGCAATGAAAACGTCGCCTCATTTCGCAAAAATGTGTGACCCCTCACACATCTCCGTGCGCCAAAGTATGAAAAAGTTATTAGCGTCAGAAGATGGCAAAAATTTTTTTTCTTTTTTGTACACATTCGTTTAATTTTTGAATATGTATTAAAACACAATAAAACCTATATAAATTTGGTATCACCGCGATCGCACCGAACCAAAGAATAAAGTAGGCGTGTTATTTGGAGCGAAGAGTGAAAGTCGTAAAAACTGAGCCCACAAGAACGTGACGTGATTTTTTTTCAATTTTTCCACATTTGGAATTTTTTTTCAGTTCCGCAGTACACGGCATGTTAAAATAAATAACATCACGGGAAAGTAAAATTTGTTACGCACAAAATAAGCCCTCACACAGGTCTGTACACGGAAAAATGAAAAAGTTATGGATTTTTGAAGTTGGAGAGCGAGAAATGAGCTGAAAAACCCTGCGTCCTTAAGGGGTTAAAGGATTCAAGAGTTGTGCTTGGTGAAGTCTTTGGTCTGACTAGTGACACATCACTTTTAACAGATTCATATACACACAAAAAAGCACATTACACATGACTATCAGTTATATTATACATAAGATTTGTGTGACTGATTGCCTCCTGCAGCTTGGTAAGTTCCAGCATAGGAGTTCATCGACAGCAGCTGAAGAGACCCTGGATGCTCCCCCTGTGATCCTACATAAACACTGTCATCTGCAGAGTAATAGCAAAAATACTCTCTCTGGAGGAAGAAAAACAAACACTTCCAGTTAATTCACAGCTGTAAAAGTGAATGCAAACTACAACTGCGTGGAATGTATGAAAATTGGCAAAATAAAATAAATAAACAAAGTAAAAGCACCAGGTCCCCAAGATGTGCACATTTGATAAACTTAAATAACCCATTTACCTTATTAAAGGGATTGTACCCAGTTTGATTGCTATCTACAGGGTGGGAGATCACAATCTGATTGTGGGGGTGGGGAATCTGACTACCTCCAATCACAGGAACATTTCTCACTTATAGATGGAGCCACTCCATTCAATACTGTTGGAGCAGTCATACCCCCGAGATCATATTGTTATTTACTATACAGTGGACAGGGGATAACAATAAAACTTGATAGCCTTCTAAGTAGGTGGCTACTGACAAGTCTATGATCTATGGGGCTAGTTTTTGCACAAACTACGTAATTTACGTCCTATGATACTCAATCAAGCCTTCTAGTCCTTCTAGTCCTTTCCTTTGTGGCTGAGTGTGAGGGGCTTAGTTTCATTCTGTCATGTAGAAATGGGAGTGGTGGTAAGCTCCCTTTATAAATTTGTGAATATTGTCCCTATTACACTCCAGTTACATTGTGGTGTAGAAAAAGCTCACAGACTATTTCACCAATGAAATAAAGAATTTTTCCTAAATTATGGTTATGTACATCCTGAATATGATGTAAATTTCCGATGACTTTAGTTTTCACTTTGTTTCGATACTCCCAGCTTCTACCACTTCATCTGACCGGTAGTTCCAGTGGGTCACAGTCCCGGCTTCATCCGATGACTGGTATCCTTGACCGCAGTATATGAAGTCCCCTGACAAATGGAAGTGATGCCCCGTGTCTGAGCAGGCCCATCCTTGGATGAAGCAGGTCCTGTTTCTCCATGGAACATCCAGTCCAATGCAACATTGAAAACAAGAAGTAATGGAGCCACAAAGGAATCAGGAGCCGGCGTAGGGGAACGGTGCGCTTTTTTTTTCTAGCCCCAGCTCTGGAAGACCAGTGGTATTCATAGAGAACCCCTTTAAGGGCCTTTTTCATAAGGCAATAATGGGGAAGTAACAGTTAGGCTATATTCACACGACCGTATGGGGGATGTATATATGTCCCCCATAGACGCCAATGGACAAACTGTACCTTCCCGTAGCCGGGAGAAAGTATATCACTATGGAGAGGGGTGGGCTCCCTCTCCTCCTCTCCCCGGCATGTGCCCACCGTACTATGGTACAGTGGGCACACATCGTGAGAATGTAGCCTTAAAAGAACAATCCAATTACAAAGTAAACATCAAGTTCATCGATGACACAATCGAAGATATTTCATTCTTGATTGTTCTTGATTAGGGAACATATAAACATAGGTCTTGCCGTTGTTAAAAATGTACTACATCTTTGTTAGTCAGTTGTTTGTTCCCAATCTATCCACCATGTAAAGGGACCCTTAATGGATTTTTTTTTTTAAACAAACCAGAGTTTGGGGTTTAATCTTCATCACTTTGTCAGACTTGTGCTACAACATCTGTCCTGAGGGATCGCATATTATCACTCTGTACAATCCCCCCTCATGGGAAACCCCAAACACTGTCAGCAGCAAGCAGGGTGGTCCTGTGCTCCTCTATGGAGCAGGGGCGATAGAGAAGGAATGTAACAGTGTTTACCCTCACTATATACCAGCGCTTTATGTCTTGCTATTAGATGTTGGAGGAGAAGGCCATCAATCACTGCCGCTCAGAGCTCCCGGACCACTAATAGAGGACATATCACTGCAATAAATAAACAGGCCACTAGTAGTATTTATGGGTCATCCAGATAACGGTGATGTAAGTCTCTGGGTGATAATAAAAACTGACATACCTCTAGGCTGTACACAAAAAAAAACTCATAAAGTATTTATAGTCAGTTGTAGTCTCTTTTTACAAAGCTGTTTTGGGGATGATCCAAGTTGGCTGAGCATGCGCTCATAGATTATACATGGACGTTCAAGGCTTCTGCTATGTGACGGTGTACAATAATGTTACCTGAAAACTGTGTGAATCTGGAGATTAGGATTGTCACCATTGCACCTCACTGGCCAACATTGAGAGGTCTTCAATATCTTCAAGGAACGTCAACTCTAACTTAAGGGGTTGTCCTGGATTGGAACAATGTTTTTATGGTACCCTTACCTCCAGTCCAGAGCAGCGCCTCCCATCACTACCTACCGTCTATGTCAGACCTGGGCATTATCCGGCCCTCTATCTCTGACCAACCCCCGTGAGAGTTAAAAATTTTGAACTCCCCTCCCCATCATTAAATAATGATGCACTTAGATCCTCCATATTTTCATTAAATCATTGTAGGTTATGGTATATACTGAATGTATACAGTATATAGGTATTGGGTAGAACTGAAATAAGTATATTAGTCTGGCCCTCAAAAACCATTCCAATTTCTCACAAGGCCCCATGGGAAAATTAATTGCAGACCCCTGGTATATGTTGTATACAACAGCTCAGTGTAGCAGCAATCTAATACAGGGACACGCTGAAGTGGGGGCACACTGTAGATACAGCATCACCATCTCTATACCAAGGCAGGCTGACATGACAGGAGGTTCTGTGCTAAGCTGGATGGAAGTGTAACTTCATTGGTATTTTTATAGTACTTAGGATCCATTAAAAAAAATCTGATCCTGGACATTCCTTTCAAATCCAAAGTGTCTCCTAAATCATTACTTTTGTCACAACATAACAGAATGGCCAGAATTGGCAATCCAATTGTCTGCTGTAATGGATATGCAAATCAGCTCACAAGTGCCCTGGGGGAGGAACTGATGTGTCACAGTAGCCTTCTCACCTGCATTTAACGTGCATTGACCATAATTGACATTCTCACCCTCAGCCTGCATGTTTTGGAAAACTGGTCGGCCCACAGTGTACTTGTAGGCTTATTTACATATCCATTAAAGTGTCACAAAGAATCTCATTTTTAGGTGATGACAGGTTCTTATAGCCCTATGCTATGCTGATTTTAAAAATGCCTTCGTCAGCATTCTGAATAATTTAATCATTTTAAGTTTAATTTACATAACCTAGCTCCCTGCAAGCAGCATGTGGTGAGTCCCAGGGGAAGGGCAGCTGCAGACTGTGCCTCAGTCTCTTCAAACATTCTTCTTCTACTCCACACCACCCCCCTCCCTTGTCTGCTCAGTACACATGACAGGAAGTGGGGAGGGGTGATGGTGAAGAGGAGTGGGGACTGACACAGGCACACACAGGCTGTAGGTGCCCCTAGACTTTCCCAGCACTCATCAAACACTGCTTGGAGGGTGTCAGATAATGTGAGTTAAACATATATAAAACTACTGAAATGATTCAAAATGCTGACAAAGGCAGCATAACCTAGACCAGTGATGGCGAACCTTTTGGACACAGAGTGCCCCGACTACAACCAAAACCCACTTATTTATCCCAATGTGTCAACATTTTAAGTACAATTTAAGCAGTAACTTCTTGCTCCCTTCTCTGTTATAGCTTTCAATCGTATCAGTATCAAAGAACACCAATACAGTAGAAAGAAAGGGTGACAAATTTGGGTTCCCCTGAATAGGAAGAATTTTCGGGCCTGGAGCTGAAGCTACAATGATAATCCACATCTGCCCACACCTTCCCATTCCTCCTGTAGGCTCAGGCAGCACTGTCACTTTAAGATAGCACTGAGCGCAGCAAGTCCTGGGCTGTATGGGAATCCACGAAGATCCCTTGTGTCCTCTTTGGTGATGGCCTGGGTGCCCACAGACAGGGATCCAAGTGCCACCTCTGGCACCCGTGCCATAGGTTCCCCACCACTGACCTAGACTATTGGAACCAGTCATTAGCTAAAAAATCACATCCGCTTGTGACCCCTTGACAAAGGCAGCGAGCCAAAACACGCGTCAGCCACCTGTGCGTACAGGGCCTGTGCAATATGTATTTATATTGATGTACTTTTATCCACTAATACATGTCAAGGTGTATCCCTCTTTACATTGTATATGTCCGGATGCTGAGGCACGCCTGGGTGCACCAACTGTCTAATTAGCATACAGATTAACCTGGGAATATCTCATAATAGGCAAAAATAATAACGGTATGATGAAAATTAGAGCACACACTGCCAGCACATTATAATGCTCAGTGGAGGTGGTAGACTCTCTTTAAAGACCCCCATTTAATGCTTCCGCTTCCAAAGTGTAGTTACATCCACAATATCCAGTACGTGACTACAGATCTGTGTAAGCTTGTACAACAATGACTTAGGAGCCTGGCCACATGGGAGCATTACCACACTGATCTCGATGCCTGGAGAAGCAGTAATGCCCTGTGGTTTCCCTAGTGATATGGTACATTACAGGTGCAGCGGGATTAACATTGCTGACTTGTATTAATCCAGCAGCATACATCACTGTCTATACACAATACCCAAGGACTATTCTAAACTATACACTAAATGTAACAATCACATTAACCCTTTAAACAGATAGTACCTTTTGAGAGAATAGGAATAGTTCCCCAGAGGTTGGTATGAAGATGGGCACAACTAATCTCACGCTCTCAAAGTTCAGAATCTAGAACAGTGCCACATTCTTCCCTGCTGGCATCCAGGAGTGGGCAGCACATGTCTATGAGCATGACCAAACGTGACGGCTGACCCAAATCTTAATGACTCTAAAGGTGCCAGATAAGCAGCAGGAGAGAGGACCAAAAAGTCAGAAGATCAGAGAGTTTAGAAGCGGTGGCAGCTTGAACCCTCCGTGATATACACTAGAGAGGCTAACACGTGAGGCCGAGGGGGAAGGGGGGCTCTACTGAAAATCTTAAGGTCTCTGCAGTAGACTAATTAATTAGTATGTGGAACATGGAGGAATAGGAACAGCATTTAAGATTCACAGATGGTCTACATAGATACGACATATACGTAGTTATCAAAAAGGTGCAAGAATATTAAAACATTTTGCACTTATGTACAGAATTTTCCCTAATGCCACGATAAAAAATGCCCTTTTTTACAAGGGTGTTTTTTTCTTTTTTTTTTCTTCTTTAAACATGGGGTGGTCATGAATTTGGACGTGTTTGGAATTGCTCAAAACGTATCCAAGTCACGCGATAAATGGTCTGCAATATCTCTAATGGTACAATCTGTATATCCACAGAATCTATTGTCTAAATCACTTTCTCCCTTAGTCATCCATCTATCTGTAATTATACAGTCCATCAATATCATCTATTGTATCTTTTCTCATATTTATCTACAGGATCTGCCCATCTCCCTAATGTTTCCATCAATCCCTTTATCTTTGGAGCCACAGTATCTAATTGTATTCTCTATAGTATCTAATCTTTCACATTTACCACACATCTGTCATTCATCGTATCGCTCCATCACTCCACCAACAAGTTCTAGGTCTGAGGATTGCATGTCGGACGCACTTTCGCACGATCTTAATGAATCGTGCAGAACCCGAATCCACGTCGGACAACGCACCGCGGGATCGCTATGGGACCGGGTAAGTAAATCTGCCCCAGTGAGTCAGGTCTATTATTTTCAGTTTTCAATAGTACTTTACATTGAAAAGAACGTCTTAGGAGCTTGCACAAGTATTTATAAAGTGTCTGCGCCAGTTGTGTGTCACGGCTGCTCTGTACCCGACAAAAAAAAAAAATGTCCACCTAAAGTGTTAGAGCTTAGACAGAATTGTGTCACATGCTGTATAGTAAAGGTGCACCCAAAAAACAATGGTGCCCACTTCCCAATCAGTGCAGATCCCGCCAGATAATTGAAGACTGTGTGCCAGTATCTAATAATCTGGCGCACCCTGCATACTCGTGAGGCAGAATGCACATGGTGCCTCGCGACTGATAAATCTGGACCAGTGTGTCTACAATCACATAATAAGAGCAGAATTTGCCCTAAAAATCTGAGATACAACTCCTGAAGAACACCAACCCCTTGCCTAGACAAAGTATTTGTGATGATTTGCAGTTCTAATCTACATTTTTAATTAATGAAAACACCCATATATAAAACCATAGAAGAGATGTCACATTATATACAAAAACTGAGGATACAAATCATGTCAACATGTATGATATGATGATGTATGACACATCTAGGACATGGAACATGTAATTTTCCATATACTCCTGTCTGATACATGGGTTACATGTAATGGTGTGATATATGTATAACTTTACATGCAGCCAGGTTACATATAGTGCCATGTAATATTTCATGTCTAATAGATGTGTGATATAATGTATGATATGATGATGTATGACACATCTAGGACATGGAACATGTAATTTTCCATATACTCCTGTCTGATACATGGGTTACATGTAATGGTGTGATATATGTATAACTTTACATGCAGCCAGGTTACATATAGTGCCATGTAATATTTCATGTCTAATAGATGTGTGATATAATGTATGACACATCTAGGACATGTAACATGTAATTTTCCAAATACTCCAGTCTGATATATGTATAACTTTACATGCAGTCAGGTTACATATAGTGCCATGTAATATTCCATGATTAATAGATGTGTGATATAATGTATGATATACTTATGTCTGATATATTAATAACTTTACATGCAGTCAAGTTACAGTAAAATGAACTTGACTGAGTGTAAAGTTACCCAAATATCAGACATGAGTATATGGAAAATCACATGTTACATGTCCCAGATGTGTCATACATCATATCATAGTGATATGTAATATTCCACCTACTCATGTTTAATATATGTGTGATATGTTTGTTACGTGTTATGGTCTGATGCATGAATACATTTACATGTAATCATACCTGACCCATATTGGACATGTTACCCAATTTGATATTTTAATGATCTGCTACATTTATGATATATCATATTTCAAAGTTTGATGCATGTATAACTTCCCATGCAGTCCGGTTACATATAGTGAATTGTAATATTCTATGTATTCATGTCTGACACATGTTACCCAATCTAATACACATGTTACTGGTCTGATACATGTATGATATGTTACATGGCACGGCCTGATATATAATGTTACAAGTAGTCATGTTACCAATACATGTGTTTTATATTACATGTAAGAATTTGATGAATCTATAACGTTACAGGCAGTCAGGTTACATATAGTGACATGTGATATGCCCCATGCCTGGTACACATGTAGTATGTGCCATGTCTGCTATGTCATGCAGGTAAGTGACTCTCATTTGTGACATGCCACCTACCCCCCGGTCTCAGCTCCCGAGTCCTCGCAGTCATCCTCTCCGGTCTTCTCCATGTCAGGGATCAGGGAGCCATAGCTGAGAGTGATGCTGCTGTGTGCACCCCGGCTGAGCCCCTGGCTGCCCCGCACTCTCCTCCTCTCCCGGCCCGGGCTCTCCGCCTTCTGACCTCTCCTTTCTTCTCCCTCCCTGCATGAAGCCGCCCCTAGCCCCGCCTCCCCCATCCCATGTATTAACCAGTGAATGAGCTCGCCCGGCTTCATCCTTACCGTTAGCGGCGGCTACCACTGTATCTCTAGCAGGGGGAGGTGTCGGGGCGTATCTGTAGTGGAGGTGTTTGTGGTGAAGTAACCCTGTGAACTTGAGTGTAACTTTCGAGTTCAGTTCTATGCAGCAACACACTGGAAAAGGAGGCCCCTAATAAGTAGGTTCCCTAGACTACCCATTGGCACCTTTGTAAAGAGGTCGTCCTGGCTAGCAAGGTAAAACTGGACCTCTATTTCAGTCAGTTCTGCTATAAAGGCGTGGGGAGGGGACTGCTGCACTATTCACTGGCCTCATAGGTGACCACCCACCCCACAATCACATGGAGGGAACTTGGACGAAAGCTAAGCAACCTGTAAACTAACCAAAATAGGTGTAATGTATGGTTGCAGCTGCTCTTTATGTTGTATGACTAAAGTAGCCATGTGTCCAGTGGCGTAACTACCGCCGTAGCGGTTGCTACGGGGCCCGTGAGGTTCAGGGGCCCGGGGATGCACGCTCCCTGCAGTGCTTTGCCACGGCCTGGGGTAAGTGATCCGGGGCTGCAGTGCCGGGTGCCTGCCGGATCGTGTCCCCGGGCCCCTCCCTCTCTGTGCATCTACACATCTCTCTTGAGCCCACCTACCCATCCACCTCTTTCCGGGATCGCCTGCCTGCTCATCTCCTTGACCCGCCCCTCTGACCTGCCCCCCAGCCACCTCTCTGACCTGCCCGCTCATCACCCTGCAGGGCGGCACAGTTGACACTCTGCCCCCCCCTTCCCCCGCTCGGAGAGTTTAGCACTGAAGTCAAGCTCTCCCTGCCTTAGAAAGCCCCTTTCACTGTAATTAATGGTCCTGGGACATCATTGACCAGATCTCCTAAAGTCATGAACATGATGTCAATCACAGAGGAGGAGGTGTTCAGAGGCAGAGATTTTCTGGATGATGGCACCACATCGGGCCATGGAAGAAACACGATCTAGAAGCTTCTTAGCTGCTTAACAATATAATGGTAATAGTTTACTAAGCCAATTTCTGATGACAGGTGTCACGGGCAACCCCCGTGATCCATATTGCGGATCATAGGTGCACTTGTGCCTCTGTGCACTGCCTCTGGCCCCGCTTCCATGGATTCACCTCTTCTGGCTCCCGCTACCGTCCGGACTAGGCCCCGTGCAGGCCCCCGCTCCCTAGGGTGCGCACACGCAGCAGGACTTCGGGATTTAAAGGGCTAGCGCGCAGGTAATTGCCGCTGGCCACTTCCGCTCCTGTATTTAATCCAGCGGCTAACAAATGCAATCGTAAGAGCGGGCACTACTGAAAAAGTACATGAAGTATTATTGTCCGTGTATCCCTAAATATAACATTGAACAACATTGGAGAGAAAGGAGGGATACATGCGAAGGACTTACCAAAAAAGTAACAAAATATTTTATTAGAAATGTCAATACAATATAAGAACAGGACACGGAACAAAGATTAAAAACACTTAAAAAGATACACTCGCAGGTGTATCTGGCTACCGAGGGTCAGTGGACCCTGTAGTCCCTCCCACGGACAATGAGTACAGGAATATGTGTAAAAAAATCAGTACGATGACACCAGGTATCCAAACCACAATAAATGATATGATATACAAATAGAAAAACAATAGCTAAATAGCGCTAAATGTGCATGAACCTGGTCATCAGGACAGGGCTGCCTGTGAAAACTGCAATGCCACGGGATATGGCAGTGCATGGGTATTACCTATCTGGATGGAAGTGCAAAACAGTGCCGCAGGCAGGCCGAGTGCCTGCGGCACTGTTTTGCACTTCCATCCAGATAGGTAATACCCATGCACTGCCATATCCCGTGGCATTGCAGTTTTCACAGGCAGCCCTGTCCTGATGACCAGGTTCATGCACATTTAGCGCTATTTAGCTATTGTTTTTCTATTTGTATATCATATCATTTATTGTGGTTTGGATACCTGGTGTCATCGTACTGATTTTTTTACACATATTCCTGTACTCATTGTCCGTGGGAGGGACTACAGGGTCCACTGACCCTCGGTAGCCAGATACACCTGCGAGTGTATCTTTTTAAGTGTTTTTAATCTTTGTTCCGTGTCCTGTTCTTATATTGTATTGACATTTCTAATAAAATATTTTGTTACTTTTTTGGTAAGTCCTTCGCATGTATCCCTCCTTTCTCTCCAATGTTGTTCAATTTAATCCAGCGGCTGTCATCATTTCCCGACGGATCTTCAAGCCATCCCTGTGAAGTGAAAGCCCTCCATGTTCCTGTGTCTGCAAGTGTTACCAGTGTTCCTCTGTGTTCCTGTGAGCCAGTGTCTTCAGCGTTACCTGTGTTTCTCCATGTTCCTGTGTCTGCAAGTGTTACCAGTGTTTCTCTGTGTTCCTGTGAGCCAGTGTCTCCAGCGTTACCTGTGTTTCTCCATGTTCCTGTGTCTGCAAGTGTTACCAGTGTTCCTCCGTGTTCCTGTGTCTGCAGTGTTACCAGTGTTCCTTCGTGTTCCTGTGCCCCAGTGTCTCCAGCGTTACCTGTGTTCCTCCGTGTTCCTGTGTCTGCAAGTGTTACCAGTGTTCCTCCGTGTTCCTGTGCCGCAATGTCTCCAGCGTTACCTGTGTTCCTCCGTGTTCCTGTGTCTCCAGCGATCCTGTGTCTCCAGAGGTCCTGCGTCTCCAGCGGTCCTGTGTCTCCAGCGTATTCTATGTACCTGTTCCGTTTGCCAGCTCCGGTTTCCTGACCTGAGTTCTACGGTCTCCAGCATCACTACCTTGGCTGCCACCGCGGGCTAGTCACACCTGTGGAATGACCTGGTGGTACCCCGCCGCAGCAAGTCCATCCTGCTTTGCGGCAGACTCTGGTGAAGACCAGGTGCCACAGACTCCGGCCCCAGGTGTCGGCTAGTTCCAGAGGGTCCAGAGGGTCCACTGACTACCAACCCTGACAACAGGTTCCCTTTAAGTGGTGAGATGGAGGAAGGGGGCTCCTTTAGTACCTCAATATTACCCTCATGAAGTTCCAATAGGTTGCCATGTAAATCAGAGGCCTAAAAAAGGCAATTGTTTTTTATAAAACTTTTCCAATAAGCTAAGATCCGGATTGTCCAACAAGGATGAACTCTGCCGCGATGAACCAAGATCGTGCGCATGTGTCGCTTTTCCCTCATCAGATCCGCCGGATTTCACCGTCTTCTTCCCGGTGCATACAAAATGGGTGAAAATAACTCAAAACCGCATCTAAGGCAAATATGTACATAAGAAACAAAGGAAAGAGGATGCCTACATGTAATCAGAAAATTTTATTGAGCAAACAAAAAATAGAGTGTTTAAAAACACAAATCCTGGTAAAAATACCCACTGTGTATGGAGGAGTGTACAAGATGAAAAGCCAATATGGAATGTGCGCTCCATATACAAGAACATAACAAAAGGTATATGAGTTTCAAATGTGTGAGGGGAAAGGACTTATAAGTGTATGAATGATAAGTATTATACAAGGATAAATGGCAAGCAGTATCAGAAAATTACACTCAAGTTGAACCGACACAAATGCAGTGATACACATATGAATGGAAGCAACACAAGGGCAGCAAACTTGCTATAAAACTTAGTACATAGAAGATGTTACCAGTAATCGTCCAACACAGAGAAAAACGCCCCACGCGTATCGCCTAGCTCATAGGCTTCATCAGGGGTATCCAATAGAACAGATGAGCCATCCAATAGAACAGATGAGCTCATCTCACTTCAAATTCTTATTTATTTTATTATATTTTAGTACTGTATTTCCAAATACTCAATAAATTTGTTTAATTGGGAAAAATGGACAACATATCTTCCATGTTATTACCCCTCTCTATATACCATACAGAATCTTGCATTGGTCAGTGTCTGAAAATGGAGATTTCAAAATTACCGTATATACCGGCGTATAAGACGACTTTTGAAGACAGAAAAATCTTCTGTCTTCTCTGGGGTCGTCTTATACGCCGGTAATCGTCTTACACGGCGGCGGTCGGGTCCCGGTGCATGGAGAGGGCTCACGGGCTGAGCCCTCTCCATAGCCGGTAAGTCTTTGCTGCATATTGGAGCAAAGGCTTAACGGTAACACCCGTGATCGGTGCTAGCACCGATCGCGGGTGTTTGCACAGTGATGGCTGCCGGCAGCCTCAAAAAGCTGCCGGCAGCCTCAAAAAGACATCGGGGCGCATACTCACCCTCCGTTGGCCCCGATGTCCGCGCAGCTCGTCTTCAGTCTTCCGCGCCGTCTTCTTTCTTCTGCTGGGCGCCGCCATGCTTTTCCCCGGGGCCGCGCCTAGTATGACGTCAGCAGCGGCACGTCATATTAGGCGCCTGCCGGGGAAGATCAATGGCGGCGCCCGGCAGAAGAAAGAAGACGGCGCGGAACACTGAAGACGAGCCGCGCGGACATCGGGGGAGCAGGGCAGCACATCGGGGCCACCGGAGGGTGAGTATATAAGTTTTTGTTTTTTTTTAATGTTGGGCTGTGCTGTATACTACTGGGGGCTGTGCTGTATACTACTGGGGGCAGGCTGTATACTACTGGGGGCTGTGCTGTATACTACTGGGGGCAGTGCTGTATACTACTGGGGGCTGTGCTGTATACTACTGGGGGCTGTGCTGTATACTACTGGGGGCAGTGCTGTATACTACTGGGGGCTGTGCTGTTTACTACTGGGGGCAGTGCTGTATACTGCTGGGGGCTGTGCTGTATACTACTGGGGGCAGTGCTGTATACTACTGGGGGCTGTGCTGTATACTACTGGGGCAGTGCTGTATACTACTGGGGGCAGTGCTGTATACTACTGGGGGCTGTGCTGTATACTACTGGGGGCAGTGCTGTATACTACTGGGGGCTGTGCTGTATACTACTGGGGGCAGTGCTGTATACTACTGGGGGCAGTGCTGTATACTACTGGGGGCAGTGCTGTATACTACTGGGGGCTGTGCTGTATACTACTGGGGGCAGTGCTGTATACTACTGGGGGCAGTGCTGTATACTACTGGGGGCAGGCTGTATACTACTGGGGGCAGGCTGTATACTACTGGGGGCTGTGCGGTATACTACTGGGGGCTGTGCGGTATACTACTGGGGGCTGTGCTGTAATGGTAATGCTGTTGTTGTATGCCTTATGTTTATGAGTGACAGTTTTCCTGCTATATACCTGCATGTCATAAGAATTTAAATTAAAAAAAGGACCATGTTAAATTCAAATCTGTTTTTTTTAAAATTTTTACCGGTGTTTTGTATGCGTTGGAAAAGGGGTAGTCTTATACGGCGAATATATCTTAAACTCTATATTTTAAACAGGAAAGTAGGGGGGTCGTCTTATACACCAGGTCGTCTTATACGCCGGAATATACAGTATATTTGTATTTTATTTGTATTGAATATTTGGGTTGAATATATGACTTCTCTCTGTTTCAGGATACAGGAAAAGCAGACAAATATGGAAAATTGGATTGTGAATGAAAGCATGGCTGCTTGCATTGTCCGAAGCTTAAAGGAAACCTACCACTTGGGATAGGGCTTATAAGCTGGACATGCTGTGCACCAGCTCAGGGTGAGCTGGTGCCGGCGCTTATCTCCATTATGTTTTTAAACAGTTTTAAAGTGTTTTAACACTTTATTAATGTTTATATCCTTACTAGCTTTCCCGCACCGGGGTCCGCGCTCGGCGCACCATGCGCGCTACCACTTCCTATTCAGATGCACGCACGGTCGCGCGCATGGTACGCCGAGCGCGGACCCCGGTGCGGGAAATCTAGTAAGGATATAAACATTAATAAAGTGTTAAAACACTTTAAAACTGTTTAAAAACATAATGGAGATAAGCGCCGGCACCAGCTCACCCTGAGCTGGTGCACGGCATGTCCAGCTTATAAGCCCTATCCCAAGTGGTAGGTTTCCTTTAAGACACTTTATTCAATTAGCTTAACATGACACATGGACATTCACATGAGCAGCATGAAATCCACAGCTTCTATCAAAGAGCAGTCCATAGTAGATACGTAAATACAGTGTTTACAAAAATAATAATACATTGGAGATTTATCAGAGGTGTCTAGAATTAAGACATATTAAAGTTACATTGAACGAAATTTATCAAAGGATCTCATGCTAAATGATATATTAGTTTCAAGACTAACACCTCTTATTTGTTGTCCTAGATTGAGTAGAAGATTGTGCTGCAAATTTAGCGCATTTTTGAAGGAAGTTGCTGTCATTTAGGTCACATCCACTTTTATCGGAGCTATGCTTTTTTTATATGCAACCCAAAAGCATCTAAAAAAATGTGTTGCAAAAGACAGACCATTTTTTAGGCAAATACTGCAAGTGTAAGACAAAATGTTTTTTTGAGTAGAGATGTGGGGACTCGAAACTTTAGGTTTGGTGTTTCCGCTGGCAGGTCCAGGTAACCCGGAAATGCTGCTTGATGAGCTGCAGAGCAGCCAATAAGGCAGTTTTACTCCTCTAACAACTAGGCATGGCTGTGATTGGCAGATGTGTCCACCAAGGTGTCACTTGGTCAATCTCAAGTTCTGGTCCACTCATCTCTGTTTATGAGATTTCCTATTATCATCTCCATACTAAACAAATAAAATAGTAACAGAGCCTTAATTAACTAGTGTGTGCTATAAAATAAGTAGGGTTCATGGTGCCCTGTAGTTCTTCATTTACCACTTTATTAAAGTGATTTGGATAACAGTCTGCCCTCCACATTAGCCATCTGCTGTACTCATATGCATCACCAAGTCAAACCCCAAGTGTCTCATACTGTAGTTAGTCTACACCATGTATTATTTAGTGTGTAAGCTCCTATGGGAGAAGTCCTTTATTCCTTCTCCCTTTGTCTTTGTATGTGTCAGTGTGATTACACTGGATTTCTGGGTGTATTGCTTTGAAAAGAATGACATCATCATTATTAAGCCTTTGACGCTTTTCCCGGATTTTTGCATTTGTCCCGTCCTTTTGCATTGATTCTGACAAATTTACACAACATCTAAAGGTTGCAACACACTAGGCCTTACACTGTAAATTTGTTGCTGTAAATTCGCTGTTGGCTGACCCGTAGTAGATGGTTATCATAGTGGGAGGAATGTATTAAAACTGGTGTTTTGCACACATTCTCCCCTCTGGTGCACTGCGTGCCGGATCTAGTAAGAGGCATCTTAGTAAATCCGTAAGCCATCTCAGCCACGTAATTATATTGGCTATAGTCCCAGCCGGTTTTCTAGTGGAGACTATAGTAAATACAAAGGGCTGAGCCATTTACGCCATTGCCTGCCCCCTCCCCACCACGACCAAAGTGGTGTGTGGGGCAGAAAAGCATCAAAACTGGCTGAAATGGGACTTGTCCATCAAATATCTGGCGATGAAGGCATAGTAAAACGCCCCCAATGGTCAGATTTATTACTACTGGCTTTTTACACCATTTGTAATATTCCCCTCCACACACCTACCCACAGCGTCCCCTGATCTATTGAGCTCTTTGCAAATCAGAAATGCTTCTCTGCCAAGTCGGACCTGTTAAGACCAGGTCTTATTTTAGGGAGATTGTAGCTATAGTCTCCGTCAGAAATCTGGCGGAGAGTATAGTACATATGGTTGGCTGTGGCATTCACGCCCCCGCTTGCCTCCTGTCCACCCCAATGTGCCCAATGTGGCGTGTGGGCTGAAAAGTGGGGCTTGTTGTATGCCCTCCCCACTAGGTGTTCATAATAAATGTAGGCCAATGTCTTCTTATTGAATACAGATCAAGTAGAAGCAGCAGCATCTGTGATGAGGACAGGATTCTAGAAAATTTGCAGACATATTTATGCATAATATAATTACGTTAACGTTCTCTATGCAGTAAATCAATAACTACTCTTTCATATGAATAAACAGAAAGATTTAATATCACAATTTATATTTAATGCAAAAATATTTTACTGTTATCCAATAGTGAAAAATAATGATTTTTCCAGGGACAAAGAATTCCAAGAATCTAGTAAAATTGGAATCTCGAGACGGTATATTGAGAACCAATTATTAAGGAGTCTATTGTGGGGGAGGGTCTGAACGTAAAATCTGGGCTACTGAAGGAAATACTTGCATGTTTAATCAGCATAACTGCACAATGGGGACGACATCAGAGTAGGCTGAGGGCAGGGAAAGGGATGAGCTGTATGTTTTGTGCTTTTCTGGGAATGTGTCACATTCTATGACATATGGAAGCAATTGCAACAAAATTCAACATGTGACTTTGGGTCAGTGACAGATATAATTCCAGCGCACTCTGCAGTATTATTTCCTGTTGAGGTGACCTATATGCAGCTTCTGCAAAAAACACAATTGACCCCTCCAATCTTTTGCTATTAAAATACACAGTATGGATTGTTTCGTTACAGTGTATCACCTCCTGTCGAAGCAATGAAGTACAGTACTGTAGCTTGTGTCTGTGTGGTGCACTGCTGTGTTCCCATACATGGGGGAAGATATATCACTGCTTCTATGCCAGTTTTCTGACGTGGAAGCAGTGAAAGAATCGCAAAGTCTTGCCCAGGGCTACGTCATCATGTGTGCTGACCTGTGTCTCTTCAGAGCCATCCCGGCTGCCGACGTTAAAAGAGAAGGAGATGAAGACGTGATGCTAGGGAGCATCCATGCTGAACGAAGGACCAGTGGACCTTATTACTGTTCATTGAAGTTTATTCAAGCTGAGCAGAAACGATTGCCGCCAACAATCTTGGAGACGTTAAGGAGAGTATTATGCATTCGCCACGATTGTCACGATCAAGTCTGGTGATGGTGGTGTCACATTGTGGGCATATATTCTAGTTAATACTAATATATTCTAGTCTGTACTGAACTGCCCTACAATTTGTGAATGGTACAGTAACAAATCCACACTGCTTGAATAACCTCATTGCTATACATGGACGACAATGAGTCATCCTATAACGCAGGGGTCAGGAACCTTTTTGGCTGAGAGAGCCATGAACCCCACACATTTTAAAATGTTATTCCGTAAGAGCCATACCACATGCACATGCCCCCAAGCAGATAGCTAGTCCAAGTGTCACGGGTGCCCCTGCGATCTACGTCTCTAGTCGTAGGCACACTTGTGCCCCTCTCCATGGAGGCGCCCCTTTCTGAGCTCACTGACCTCACCACTTTCCGTGCCGGCCGGCCAGTGCGCACACCGGCACTCAGAGATTAAAAGGGCCAGCGCACCACTGATTGGCGTTTCCCACTTCCCTGTTTCCTATAAAGACCGGCGGCTCGCAGCATTCCCCACTAGATCTTAGTGCTTCATGCCTATGATGGAGCTTTCCCCATTTTTCCTTCCCAAGTGTTGACCTCCCGTTGTGACCCCGGACCTGTTCCTCATCCTGCTCCTTCGCTGCCAGCCCTAACCTCTTGCTCCATCCCTGACCTCGCATCATTGCCGCCTGCCTTGACTGTCTGTCTGCTCTTGACCATGAAACTGCCTAGTGATCCTGTACCTCGACCTTGGCTGCCACCATGGACAAGTCACGCCTGTGGAACGACCTGGTGGCACCACGCTGCAGCAAGACCATCCTACTTTGCGGCGGGCTCTGGTGAAGACTGGGGGCCACATAGATTCCGGTCCCAGGTGTCTGCTTACATCATTGTCCACAGTGGTCCAGGGGGTTCACTACTTCAAATCCTGACACCCACCACATGCCTCCTAGTAGATATTTAGTCACAGCAAAGTCACAGTCACTTTCCAGCACTCCCTGCAGCCAGCTCCTCATTGCTCCCATGGGCCCTGGGTCGTACAAAGTACGTAGGCAGCGGTAACATCGCGCTACCTGTGTCCAGTGATCAGTCTAACAGACACACAGCAGCCATCACTATTTATTATAGATCTGTCTGAGAGCCAGATGCAGCCAACAAAAGAGCCATATCTGGCTCCAGAGCCATAGGTTCCCTACCCCTGCTATAACGGTTCGCATAATTAGGAACTGCTGCTGGAGACTTGGTTACCTCAGATGGAGTGACCTGAACCTTCTCCAAATGTCAGCAGAGGCCATGTAGAGGCTTTTACTTCTATACCCCAGAACCTGAATGACCTCCGGTCCATCCCTTCAGGAAGATTGGGATGTCATGACTCTCCAGAAAATTCACTCCATCTCCTTTCTCTACCAGGCCAGGCTCTACACCCTGGTTCCGAGCCTGGTGAGCACATGATCGTGTGCTTGTAGCCTTGTCTAGGTCAAATCACCGTCTACTTTTTTTGATCCAGAGGAGGTAAAAACGGGGAAGAATAAGTTCCACTGATATGCACATATAGGGGCTCATTCACTTACCCGGCCGTGGAGTTCACTGAAAGTGCATTGTCCGACGATCATGCACTGTGTGTGCACTAAGATCCTGCGCCCGATATCCTGCATTTGTCGCTTCCCCGCTCAGGTCCAACAGAGTTCACCTTCTTTTTCGTGGTGCAAGTAAGTGCAATGGCTTGCGACACAATTTGAATGTTAAATCCCACGCTCAGTCTGAATGAGTAGGATCATCCGGCGGCACCCCCACCCCAATTTGTTCAGCATGGAATCCAGCAGAGCTGTGCCAAAAATCGATCGCGTGTGCCAAAATCCCAGTGCAGAAACTTCCTAAATACCTGTCCAAGCTGTGTAATCCCGGAAAAAGGCGAACAGTCCGACCAAAGTACATTCTGTGACCCTTAGTAAATAAGCCCCATAGTGTCCAATGACTCTAAATATAATTAAGCACATAACAATTTTTAATGCACTTAACTCCCTAAAAGAGTTCAATTCCCACTGTAAAGAACCTTCTGCATTGTTGGTATCTAAAATTTCTTTTCCCTATATGCAATGCATTTCCCAGTGTTTAGTTCTTGTCTCACCTCCTATTTGGAGAACCTTCACTTCTCATTCTCATTATGACTGGTCTCCTGTGATAGCAGCAGCTATAATAATTAATAATGTGAAAATCCAATTATAAATTGTTACATCTTACATGTTACATCAAATGTAACATCTCTATAGAGAGGTGGATATGTAGGATGTATAAAGTGCACATGGACCGTGAACCAACCCAAATCCTATTAATTAAGTTACAAGATTGAATGTAATAGGGATTATCAAGAATTAGAAAACAAATTGTTTTCCACAATAAAAGGTACACGGGTTAGTCTGTATCCTTGAGTCCAGAAGTGGTTTTAAATTTTGTTAACTAAAAAATTAAGAACCCTTTAAAGGGGCACCAAAATGTTTCTAGGAGTATTACTGATACCAAATATGTAACCTATTCAAAGGAAAGTGAAGGTTAATGATGCTCTAATATTCTAAGCATTACGTTGAGACGCTTGCCTGCGGCTGCACCACCTGCAGGAGGGGATGGCCGGCATCAGGGGTGCAGATCGCTGCTATAAAGCAAGACCTACTGCTTAAAAAAAGCCAAGTGTAAAACATGAGGTAGGAGGGGTGGTGGAGATTAGAGGCAGAGAAAATGTGTGGCATTGAATGCATATGCATCTGCGTGTACATGGCACTCTTAGTTGCTATAGTGTTATTGCAGCTCAAGACACATAGCGGGACAGTCATTATTTTTGGGGCTAGTTCTGTTTTGGTGCCCAATGGTAGTGGTGATTTGCACTGTGATGTTATATTGTGGTGCACAGCCTTAATGTATTGGGCGCAACATAAGGAACAAATGAGCATCAGAAATGCCAAACCACACCTGCCTTTTGATGGTCTAATTATATGCCAAAAAAAGTGTTGGGAAAAGAAAAGTGAAGGAGGAGTGTCAGGATTGAAGAGCTGCGACCAAATTAAATGACAAAATAGTCAGTGTTGGAGATACAGCTAAATTGTGGCGCCAACACATCATAAATATGGCGATCATGTTACAAAACAGAAAAAAAAGCACAGTTGACTAACCAAAAGACAATAGTAAATGCCCCCGGCCAAGTATATGTATTTATATACAGCAGGGAAAGGGGTAGGGCAAGTTTGAAGACCAGCCCATGGCCTATGGTATATTATCTGCCACGAATTCCAAGAGTCTCCCATACTCTGTCCCCATAGAGCAGTGGCATAGGCTATTACTGTCTCCTGTCATAGTGTAAATTTACATAACTAAGTTTTGGTTTCCACACTATACCTTGTCACCTTGACTCCTTCCTGTACTAACACTAATCATAGTAAGAACTAATTGCCTTGCCTTTCACACACTAGAATCTCTTCTCGCCTGGTACCACTATGCATGAGAGACACTGCATGGACAAACCTATTTATTGAAAAAAAAAATAAAATTATATATGACTTTTGACTTGAATGGAGGGGGCAACCTTAAATAGCAGATGTGCAATAGGCTAGTGTGCCTAAACTCTGTAATATTTTCAATATTGAATAATATTTCCCTAGCAGTATATCGTACAAGCGATCAGACCAAATACAATTCAAATATCTTTGGGCGCCTGAAATGATAGGGAAAAAAATGCTTAAAAAAAAAATCTAAAAATTAAAAAAAAAAAAATCAAAAAAAATTTATTTACTCTCCTTTCCATTGAACGCATCATCAAACATGATAAGTATCCCAAGATCCCAAAATGTCTGATCTATCAAAATATAAAACCGATTATTACTCGAAGTGCACCCTGTATCAGAAAAAATTAAACATTCGTTTGTTTTGAATACAAAAGGATCTAAGGGTCTTAGAGGTCATATAATGATATCAATGTAAACATCAGCTCATCCATTAAAATTAACTCCTTCCACGTCTCCAAAAACCAAAGTATGAAAAAGTTATGGGTGTCAGAATGTGGCAGCAAATTTTATTTGTACAAAAGATGTATTAAAATGTATTAATAAAACTTCTATATCTGGTATCCCTGTGATCATAATGACCAAAAGAACAAAGGGGAGCTGTCATTTGCACTGTATATAGAAAGATGTCAATTTCACCGCATTTGTAATTTTTTTCCAGTTTCCTAGTACATTGAACAGAATATTAAATGATGACACTCAGAAGCCCAAACTGTTACGAAGAAAACAAATCCTTATACTGTATATCTCTGAAAATGTAAAAAAAAAAAATGGCTTTTGAAAGGAGGGGAGCCAAAGAATGGAAACTCAAAAACAAAAAAGGGTATCAGTATCAAGGGGTTAATTACACAGAATGGTAATTATGGGGCATATTTACTTATCCGGTCCCGTCACGATCCTGCGGACCCTTTGTAAATAAGCCCCAATGTGTTGTTCTAATGGCTAATAGAGGCCATACAAAGATATATATGTTATAATAGTTTCAGACCAGTGGATACCATTCACCGAGCTGACATCATTGCCAGAATATACTGACCATACAATGCCATGTTGTGTAACGTAAGACAAAGCATTGTAACATACAGCAATGGTCTAAATTTGTCCTCTAATAGCCATTGTACTACAGTAAATTGATAAAACATGCAGATGCATTGTATCAATACCTAACTTTGTACTCTCAACAATACATTTCTGAACAGTAGTCTCTGAACAGTGAAGAACATCTTTCATGGTCACAGACCCTGTGGATTAAGTCATCCGAATTCACCATTGTATCATCCAGTCAACTACTAATTACAGCAAAAGGCAAGAAGACTCCATGAGATTTAGTTTACTAAACTACATTTGCTATTTCTTAGCATATACATGATACATCCTATTATAGCCATACTGTTAGAACAGCAAGCGTCTTGTTTTAACTCCTTAACCCCACCCCCACTCTTATACATTGGGGCTTATTTACTAAGGGTCCGCGGCTGCACTTTTGCCATATTTTCCAACGCTATCGGGTTTTGCACGGCTGTGACAGGTATTTAACAGGGGATTGTGTCGCACACGGATTTTGGCACAGATGCACTGGCTTTCATGCATCAGAAATTGGGGGCGGGCCATTGGACGATCCGACTGATTTGGACTGAGCGCGGGATGTAACTTTCAAATTGTGTAGCAAGATCAAGCACTTACATGCACCAGGAAGAAGAAGATAACTCCGGGGACCTGAGCGGGGAAAAGACACATGCAGGATCTCGGGCACACAATCTTAGTGAATCGTGGCATAGTGCATTATCGTCGGACAAAGCACTTTCGATGAACTCCTCCAGACGGGTAAGTAAGTGTGTTTTTTTTTCTCATATCAGTGCTTCTGTGATTTTACCTGTGTTTTCACATTTCTGTTTTTTTTCCACTGATCCATTGACCATGAAAACATTTCTAGAGCCTTTCCTATTTTTTTTTTTTTGACAAATGCAGATCACGGAAGGCAAAACCCCCCCCAATGCAGACAGAAAACTAAGCAAAGCAGAAATAAAATGCAACTGACATGCAACAGACATGCCAGTGTGAATATACCTTGAGGGTGATGCCACAGGTTGCGTTTTTGGACCATTTTTAAGCATGCGTTTCCAGTCCGTTTTAAAATGCATGCATTAAATGTTTACCATGTGTTTGGCTGGTTTTAATCTGTTACACTTCTATAAATGAAGATAAACAGGTTCAAAGCAGCCAAACGCATGGTAAAAATTCAAAAAAGTATGCGTTTTAAACGGACTGAAAACGCATGCTTTAAAATGGTCCAAAAACGCAATCGCCGAAAAAGACGTAAAGTCCGACGACAGTGCAATCTGCGACCCTTAGTAAATGAGCCCCTATGGTTCTATCATTGATTCAACTGTATTATAGAGGTTTTCAAGAGGAAAAAATTGATAACACATCTGTAGAGTGAGTCTAAAATATCAGATTGGTGGAAGTTTAACACCAGCACTCTCACATATAAGGGCACATTTAGTAAAAACTGCACATTATGCAGTTTGCCTGTGTAGTGTGCAGGGGGCGCCAGATTCATGATTTGTGGCGCCCATTCTTCAAAAATCTGAATTCATAATGCACCAACTTTCTTTTTGGTGCACCTTTAACAAGGCACATGCATCCCACTTCTGTTGGACACAGGAACGCCACATTAGTGACGAAATTTGAGTCACCGCTGCACTTTTCATATGTGGCGCAGACTCTTCTTAAGTACATGTGCATGCAGTTTGCACGTAAAAAAATTTGCAAAGCCCTTGGCACAAGGACAATAGTAAATGTGCCCCATAAAGTACACAGAGAATGAAACTCCATTTTCAGAGAACAAGTCACAGTAGCACAGCTCCTCTTCAAGCGAATGGAAGCTGATCTGCAGTAACCAGCTCTGCCCACAAACGTAGCAGAATACATGTAGGACACACAGGACTAGCATTCACAGATTACTGCCCTGACACAGTCAGTAGCCATTTTAGGACAGACCCAATTGGTGGGGGCCAAATGAGCAATGGGTGGACCAGGTGCAAAACAGTGGGTTCTAGGTAAGTTAACTATACATTCATAATGTATAGTCAATTTTATCTCCCTCTAGGCAGAGGATGACTTTAAGACCCTAGCACTGCCCGACTGAATGGCATTAATGGTGCTGAATATTCTTTTCCGTCTTGTCGGCGATATTTGCATTATTCCCTTTCGAGCAATGCATTCAATAATAAGAGCGGCTACTGTTCAGCGCCCCTCTTCATTTATCAGACCACACACATATAATATAAATCCACAGAATATGGATGTGTGAAGTATAGCCCTGAGACAATCCTGTATGAGCTGTGCCCACGGGGTCCCATTAGCATGGACTCACTGAAAGTCGTCTTTCTTTTTTAAGTGGCTGCATTGACCTATGCTGCTGAATGGTATTTGTGCTGATAAATGTCTTCTTGTAAAATAATGACCAAGCTGTGTTGCTTGCTTTATGGAGGAATAAACAGAGCAGACATAAGGAATGTTTCAGCATAAGGAATTTATTGTATGAGGTGAAGAATTTAAATGAGGGGACAGGATGGGCTGGATGGGTCTCCTCTGTGCCTTGCCATGTTGAGCTCTCTGCGTGGTCCTTTCCTGCTACAGATGCATTCCCCAGCATCAATTATGAGTTTCTGTGACAGGGGCCATTGGTAAGCAGCAGGCACCGTGTTTATAGGGCTACCAGAGGCTTGTCCAGAAATGAATGATGAGCAAGGCTGTCAGTTCATTTTTTTGTGCACACTCTTCAAATTTATTTTCATAACTTTCTCTTATTTCACTATGTTTGTTATGGATTTACTTTCCTTAACTGGATGTTAAAAAGGTTCCTAGGATTTTTATTTTGTTTTCTTCTCCTTAGTATAGGTGATCACTACCAGATAGGCAGGTACCCGAATCGGTCTCGGCTCCATCATTATAATCAACTCTATCTGTACCAAGAGGACCCAGATAGAGTCAAGGTGAAACAAAATTTTATCGAAAAGTTATAAATGAATACTGCAGATTATAATAGTAAACTTTGCAATTTACTTTTATACTTTATTCGTCTCTTTCTTTTTTCTCTTCTTTCTTACTTATTTAAGAATTTTGTGTAAATCAGCTTTCTGTCCTGTATCCACTGACAGTTTAGAGATAAAGTAACAAGATAAAGTGACTTATGACCTTTCTCTTACAGACAGTCCATGGATACAGTAATCTCTTCAGAGAGCAGAATCATCAAGGGAAATATTCTCTAATTAATCCTTTATTTCTGTGGGACTTCAGAAACACTGCTCACTACAGGAGAAAGAAGGAACAAAAAAAATGGCACCAGCACTATTCATTTCATCAATAAGTAAAAAAATAATTTGAAGGCTTAAATTAATTGATTCAATTAATTTAGCAGAGACCATCAGTGGGTCCACCTACAACCGTGCACCTGGTACCTTCCCTACCTTAGAAGGTGCTAATATTTGTCCTGGGTCTGTCCTACAAGGTTAGTTCAAGGTCTTCAGGAGGCCAAGTAATATCCCGAACATTTGAATTTGTATTCCTCGGTGCAGTAACTCCCAGTTACCACAAGATGTCCTTGGGTGTCTGTCCTTGCATTTTTCCTGCCATCCAAAGGACTGGGTAATATACAATATCATTATTCACAGGCGTATACTGACAGTCCTTTATGTCACTGCTTAAAGAAATCCTAATTACAAGAGCTGCATTAAAAGCTGTCATTAAATCCAGCGAACATATAATTTGATCTAGAAGTCAGTGTATGGAAAACTATTTATAGCCAACATTTTGATATAGGGAAACAGAAGGCTACCCCATACTGCTGCCTGCAAATTTTTCTCTTCACCTTTTTTTCTTAAAACACTCCCTCTATGGTAGGCACGAAAACACATGCACAAATGGTATTCTTAACACCAAATACTAGGAAGTAACAATAAGGATGATATCATATGTTTGTTTGCTTCATGCCCTGCTCCCTGAAGACGCAGCAATCCTCTGAGATCACAAGGCAAGTGGCACATATTCACAAGCCGTCGAAATAATAATAATAATTATTTATATAGTGCCTACAGATAAGGCAGTGCTGCACAAAGCTTGCCAAATTCGTCCCTGTCCCCATGGGGCTCACAATCTAATTAACCTACCAGTATGTTTTTTTGGAGTGTGGGAGAAAACTGGAGGATCCGGTGGAAACCCACGCAAACACGGAGAGAACATGCAAACTCTTTGGAGATGTTGACCTGGCTAGGACTTGAAAGTCCCTAAAGCACAACTTTGTATCATTGTGTAAAATGTAAAATTGCATATTTCCCTACCCAAAAATCCCAACTGCAGCTGCCCCAGTATGGATGACGTAGTACCCATGGGGTGGTGGTTGCCATGGTAATGGACGGGAAGTTAGTGTTCGCCTTTTTTACCGGCTAACAATAAACGTAGTAATGGGTGTCATCTATGAGACATCATCATAACTAAAATAAAAAGATGATACTCTAGCCCACTAACCATAAGCCACTATTCCTAGGCCCCTATCCTTAAGCCCACTAACCCTAAGGCTGTTAACCTTAAGCCTACTAACCTTAGACCCCTATCCCTAAGCCCTCTAAGTCTAAGCTACAAACCCTAGCTCTACGTTCAGCACAGCAGGCAGGGCCCCATTACATCGCAGGTAGGGGGCCCTGTTACTGCTGTGGTGTAAACAGGGAGAACGGAGCACAGGAGAACGGACCTGGATTCCACTGTCCATCCCGGACCCCTGTACAGCACGGGCCCCGTGGGCACGTGCAGGGGCTATCTATATACTGAGTAGGCATGTGCAGAGACTATCTATATACTAAGTGGGCACGTGCAGGGGCTATGTATATATTGAGTGGGCACGTGCAGGGGCTATCTATATACTGAGTAGGCATGTGCAGAGACTATCTATATACTAAGTGGGCACGTGCAGGGGCTATGTATATACTGAGTGGGCACGTGCTACTGAGTGGGCATGTGCAGGGGCTATGTATATACTGAGTGGGCACGTGCAATAGAGAAGAGTTCTGACAATAGTCTTCCTTTTAATGGCTTAAAAATGTTTTGGTCAAAAAAACAATGGGGCAGATTTACTTACTTTCTTTCGCGATCCAGCGGCGCGTTCTCTGCGGTGGATTCGGGTCTTCCAGTGATTCACTAAGGCAGTTCCTCCGACATCCACCAGGTGTTGCTGCTGCGCTGAAGTCTGCCGAGGTCCGCCCGAGTTCACAATCCTATTCCTTGTAAAGGTAAGCGCGTGTCCAGCGACACTTTTTTTTTTAAATGCGGCAGTTTCTCCGAATCTGTCGGGTTTTCATTCGGCCATGCCCCCCGATTTCCGTTGCGTGCATGCCGGCGCCGATGCGCCACAATCCGATCTCGTGCGCCAAAAACCTGGGGCAATTCAGGGAACATCGGCGCAAATCGGAAATATTCGGGTAACACGTCGGGAAAACCCGAATCGGGCCCTTAGTAAATGACCCCCAATGTGTACACAATGGGGCAAATTTACTTACCCGGCCCATTCGCGATCCAGTGGCGCGTTCTCTGCTCTGGATTCGGGTCCGGCCGGGATTTAAGAAGGTAGTTCCTCCGCCGTCCACCAGATGGCGCTGCTGCGCTGAAAGTCATCTCATCGCGCCGGAATCCACCACCTCGGACCAGGTGAAGGTAAGCGCTCCCCAAGCGACACTTTTTCGGTTTTTAAATGCGGCGGTTTTTCCGAATACGTCGGGTTTTCATTCGGCCACGCCCCCCGATTTCCGTCGCGCGCATGCCGGCGCCGATGCGCCACAATCCGATCGCGTGCGCCACAATCCCGGGGCAATTCAGGTACAATCGGCGCAAATCGGAAATATTCGGGTAACACGTCGGGAAAACGCGAATCGGGCCCTTAGTAAATGACCCCCAATGGGGCTTATTTACTAAGGGAAGGGGATTGCACTTTCGTCAAACTGTTCACGGTTTTCGGGATTTGCGCAGCTTCTACAGGTATTTTACAGGGGTTTGGGCTGGGATTGTGTTGCACACGATCGAATTGTGGCACAGCTGCGTTGGCTTTCATGCGACAGAAATCGGGGTGGGGGTGGCCATCGGACGATCTGATTCAGACTGAGCGTGGGATTTAAGATTCGATTTGTGTCGTAAGACAATGCACTTACATGCACCAGGAAGAAGAAGGTAAACACTGTCGGACCTGAGCGGGGAAGCGACACATGCAAGATATCGGGCGCACGATCTTAGTGAATCGCGGCACAGTGCTTGATTGTCGGACAATGCACTTTCGTGAACTCCACAGTACCGGGTAAGTAAATGTGTCCCATTGTTATCCATCAATATCGGAATGCAAGCCGGGGGAAGGGGTGGCATTTGGGCAAAAATATCTTCCAGTCAGGGGCCCCAAAACTCCTAGAGATGGCCCTGCTTACATACACTGCAGAAAACTTATAATATAATTAATTGCTAGAAGGACAACAGTTTTTTTTATATATTATTATTACGGTGACATCAAGATATACAGTATAAAATTAATTCAGTATAGGGCTCTGTATGTACTGTAATAATTTTACTGTATAATAAAACATCACAATAAAAATGTTTCTTATCCAAAGCAAAAAGTTTAATTTTACCAGATTACATTTTGAAGAGTGTTTTAACCCATTTCGAACAAGTGATGCCATTATTTATGTATAAGTTTCCCGTTGCAGGCCATTTCCTCTCCAGACTCCGTCACACAGTATACATTGCATTCGGTTATCTGACTCTTCCTTTTCTCAATAATAAACAGACACCAGATACCATGTGCTTTTCTGTTACCATGGAGAAAACACATGCGATCCTCTGTAACACACCGTATCAGCGATGAGGCTTTGTGTCTGGAAGGATCTAGGATGAGGAAATGCAGAAACCTTCTTGTAAAACATTTCACATTGAAACATTTACAGGTTTGGTATAAAAAAAAAAATTCCTGCAAGAAGACTAGGAGTCCATAGTCCAAGGTCAGACTCATCTACAAATGCCAAGACCAACTTATGAAGTTTTTGTCTAGGAGATTTTTGGTTCTACCTAAAATTGGATCACCCGGAAGACATCTTTTCACATGTATATTGATATTGTTCCACATATATCCACAACAGAAAAAATCATGCTGAGAAAAATTCAGTCGGCTCTTCAACCAAACTCCTGTAGTCGTGACCTTACAGATGGTAACACCACCTACAATGGTACCCTCTCTCAAGTTCGCCTGGTCCGTAGTACCTCTATGTATGTGGTTGGCGAAGGAAAACCAACTTTTATTGAGTCTTTAAAAAAGTATAAAAGCACCACAAATATTGAGACATCAGGATGCTGCTACTACAAAGATGAAGACTCTGCGTGGTTGTTTGCCAAGACACAGGATTTTCTTCAGTACCTTCAGGACCTGTTAGCTCTCAGGAAAAAATACTTGGCCAGTCTTCATAATTTAAGGTGTATGACTGGAACTTCTGACTATTCACCAATATCCAAGTCATCCAAAGCTGGAAAAAAGCTGGAGTCAGGTGATGTAAAGGTAAGAGGCAGCTAAGACAAGTCTTTGAGATGCCCTCTTCTGTACTTCTCTAAGTACAGTTATACCTTTTCGTTGGGATACTACTGACAAATGTTGGGACTATTCTATGACTTTTCCAAACACCTGAAAGTTAAATTTGTCGTGTTATTCTGTGATACATACCCACTATGCTGACCAGTGCCCCTATCATTGTACATTTTATCCTTAAAGCATATGATTATGTCAAACTTTGTGATGTGTTGTCATCAGAAATTGACCTAATAAACCAATACTTGTATGTGGTCGGGCAGATTTATACCTTCCTGAACAAGTTTATTTCATGGCCCAGTGTGGTGTCATCATCTAGAAAGTAAACTTTGAAGTGAGGTGTAAATTGGTTGTATAAAGACAAGATGGCAGATCACTTAGCACTAAAGTCAAGCTCTCCTCCAGGTTACCAATGTTCATGGCTGCAGGGATATCAATTGCAGCGAAAGGGTCATTCTGAAGTTGGGTGAACTTGTCTCTTTAACTTTTTACAGCCCTCTCATCTCATAGTAAATTTTCTAGATAACGTCACCACGCATGTCTATAAAAGAAACATAATCTGGAAGGTGTTAAAGGGAACCTGTCACCACATTTTTCACAAATTCAGCTAGTGACAGGTTCCCATAGAGCCCTATTAACAAAATGCCACCCATCTTTTACCTATAAATTGTTTCCCTTACATCACCATAAAATCAACTTTGTTATCTTAACTGGAATTCAGTCAGACCCTGAGCGAGTCAGAGGGGTTGTGTCCTCCCATCCTCGATCATTTCTGCTCCACCTCATTCAGCACTTCATGTCATTTAACCTGAGTGATGTCATCTAAGGTCCTTTACCCACTAACATTTGCAAAATCTACCCCGTGTATGTATCTGATCACATGCATGCCTGCATGGACTTCTACTCCACCCCATGCCTCCATGAAGACATGATGTGATTTCATGTCATCAGATACATACATGGGGTAGATTTTGCAAATGTTAGTGGGTAAAATACCTTAGATGACATCTCCGTGGTCACATGATATAAAGTACTGAATGGTGAAAATGGGGAACCAATTTTAAGCTAAAAGAAGGGTGGCATTTATTTAATGGGGCTCAATAGCCCCCCTTTAATGAAATGTCCACTGCAGAGCTCCCTTTAATGTAATGTCCATTGTAGAGTCCCCTATAGTGAAATGTCCACTTAAGAGCCCCCCATTGCTAATTGAATGTCCACTGTAGAGACCCTTTAAAAAAACACTCTGTACTTATCTTTGGCTTATTCTCCATGTGGCTCCATCTTCATCTCTTCTGGCAGCACCCTGCAGGTGCGCATACACTACGAAGTCACATGATCATGACACCGCATGATGTCATAGTGTGTGCGCATGTGGAGGGTGCTGCCAGTAAGAAATGAGGACAGAACTGCGGGGAGAAGAAGCCGGAGATAAGTATAGAGTTTTTTTTTAAGTTTTTTGGCTGCGGCCTGGGACCAGGTGTTCTGGTCAGTGTTTTACTGAGGGGGCAGCAATTCCCCAAGATACCGCCTTTTCCCATTATTTAGCAGGGGGCGCCACCCGAGGCAACTTTCTGAAGTCGACTCATCTGTGGTGTATGATGTATGACTTTTTATATTTTAAAAAGTCATACATCAAGAAAACTCAATATGGTCTTTTAGACACTGTTAGGTTCTGTTACTTTACTGTTATATTCCTATAATGCAGCAGATGCTATTAATGAAGATGTGACCCCTGTTCTTGTGACCTGTGGGGGTCTCATCACTGAGACCTCCACTGATCAGCAAGTTAGGTTGTTAACTTGGTTGGTGGGAAAACCCCCTTTAAGATCTTATTAGGAGAAAATGTCATGTCTAGCATTACTTCACATACAAAGGCCCAGATTTACTATGCAGCCTGTGCCAGAATTCTGGCGTAGAATGCACATAAATACATGTGCAAAATGGTTGGAAATGTATTTATGAACTGTCTCCACTAGTATTGTGTTGTAGCTTCACTATGCACGCCACAACACAATACTGTGCAAAGAAGGGGGCATTGCGGTGCATATTCGCACTGTGCACCACATTTATATCGGCATCTATAGGGAGCATAAGCCACTCATCCATACATAGTTCTCTGTGGACAAGCAAAAGATGCGCTCCGGATGTACACTTTACAGATTCTATCCATAGTGGGTACCATCCCTGCACCCCTACTTCCAGCTCTGTAAATTTGGGACACCCTTTACTCACCTCACATGAAACTAGAGGATAGATCAATGTTAGCCATTACTTTATTTTCATAATATATACTCTTTTTGTAAAACCTATAAAAAGAGGGGGCAACTGTAACAGTTCTGATCAGTTCTGTAGTCCAGTGAATGGCCTTATGTATAAGTATTGACGTTACAGTGTATACAGAAAGTATTCTGAACCCATTACATTTTTTTTTACTATTTGTTTCATTGCAGTCAATTTGTAAGATTTGTTTGCACATTAATGTGCCCTCTACATCAGAAAAAAAATTAAATGTAGATATTTCTGCTAACGTATTAATTCTACCCTTTGCTCAGTATTGAGTAGAAGCAGCTTTGGAGCTAGTACAGTCATCAGTTTGGCAGGTGATGAGCAGCTCCTGGATTTCTCCACACATACTGCCTAGAATTAACACCAAGAAGTTCAATCTTCTCATAAGACTCATAAGACCAGAGAATGTTATTTCTCATTGTCTGGGAGTCCATGTGTTTTTTGCAAACTGTTTGCGGCTTTCATATGTCTTGCACTAAGGATATTCTGGGAAAATCTGAAATTAAGTTTTCCAAGATGGGATAAGGAACACCAATCCTCTTATATCTAGATTGTAAGGAAGCTCCCTTGACATCAAGTATTGCTTACAAGAGGCCTTATGACATGATAGTAGAGCGTCCATGGCTATAAGCCTCCACACACCTACACGGTGGCCTTAATTGCAGTCTCTGGAAGGAGAGGCTTCCATCGGCATACTCTGCCATAAGGCGCCAACTGTTAGAGGGCTTTAGTGATAGTTGACTTTGTTGACTTTCCCTACTGCATCTCTGGAAGTCAGCCACAGTGATCTTGAGGTTCTTTTTTACCTCTCTAACCAAGGCTGTTCTCCCACGATTGCATAGTTTGGCTGGACAGCCAAGTCGACCCAAACTTTTTACATCTAAGGATTATGGAGGCCACTGTGCTCTTATGAACCTTGAGTGTTGCAGAAAGTTTTTTGCAACCTCCGCCAGATCTCTGCCTTACCACAAATCTGTCTCTGAATTCCTTGGACAGTTCTTTAGACCTCATGATTCTCATGTGCTCTGACATAAACAGTGAGGTCTTGTATAGACTGGTGTGTGTCTTTACTAAACAAGTCCAATCAGTTTAAATAAACACATCTGGACTCCAATGAAGGAGTAGAACCATCTTCAGGAGTATCAGAAGGAAATGGACAGCATGTGAGTTAAATATGAGTGTCAATGCAAAGGCACTGAAGGCTCTTGCAAATGAGTGTCAATGCAAAGGCTCTTGTTAATAAATTGGCAAAAATATCTACATTTCAGTTTTTTGCTGTCCAAACGTTTTTTTTTTCATGAAGAATTTAAAGGGTTTTGAATTCTTTCCGTACCCACTGTATACCATACAGTTTCCTACTATAAGAAATGTTTAGTATGTTCTTATTTACATGGATATTTTCATTCTTACAGTACATGCCCACTTACATTTAATATTTCCAGACTCACTAAAGTTCCTCACTGTGTGTTAAAGCTTTGTTATTTTTTATTTTTTTTGGTTTCCCTTTTTTTGCATCACTTCCCTGTTTATTGTGCATAAAATCTGAGTTACTTAAGAAAGCTTGTTATATAATACCTGATGAAGGGACCTTAGCAGTCCCGAAATCTTGCTTGTAACATCTTCAATTTCTGCTAGCCATTTAAACGTATCACAATCTCATGAAAGTTACCATAGTTTTTTTGGTCTATTAAAAGCAACAGGAATTTCTTCAACTGGCTAACATGGTACAAAAGGTTTTTTTTTCTTGTCACCAGAAATAGCTGCATTATAGCAGGAAGTATGGAGGGACTTTGTTGTATAGACTTTTGGTTGTTGTTAACTGGAAAAAATTATTTATACATATACATAACTGGTGTTTATACAGGTTTCGAAGGATAATGAAAAGCAAAATCCCAACTCAGATATTATGGATGCTATAGCTTATTTTGATTCAGTGATTGCGGAACTGGACACGGAGAGAAAAATAAGGACGGTGCCAAGTGATTTCAAGCATGCAGATGTCGACTTTGATGGTTTGCATTTTAACAGTATTAATACTTGTTCAATTAAAAATTTGGAGCTGATGTCTTTAAAGGGTTTGTCCTTAGTTTAATTCTTATTCTCAAGCCACAGGATAAATTACATAATTCTGGGGCCCCGCCAATCAACAGCATGGTGGTCCAATTCAGTTTGGGACCACCTTTTTGAAGGGAACCTGTCATCTGAAATTGGCCTGATAAACCACAAGCAGTATGTTATTAAGCAGCTAGCTAGAGTAGCTTCTAGATGATCCAGTTCTTCCATGGCCCAGTATGGAGGCATCATTCAGAAAATCAACTTTGAAGTCGAATGTAAATTTGTTTTATGAAGTCAAGGAGACAGAGAATTTACTCTGAAGTGAAGCTTTCCCTGCTTTGACTGTTCCCTTCACTCTGTAATCGGTGGTCCTGTGTCCAGGAACATTATTCATCAGATCTTCTGAAGTCTGATGCATTGGGGCTTATTTAATAAGGGTCCCGCGGCCGCAATTTCGTCAGTTTTCCGACTTTTCGGGAACGCGCCGGAGATTGTGTCGCACTCGATCGGATTTTGCCGCATCAGCGCCGGCTTTCATGTGACAGAAATGGGGGGGCAGGCCGCCGGACGATCCAACGAATTCGGACAAACCGCAGGATTTAACTTTGAAATTGTGTCGCAAGCCAAGCACTTACATGCACTGGGAAGAAGAAGGTGAACTCCGGCGGACCTGAGCGGGGAAGCGACACATGCAGGAGATCGGGCGCACGATCTTGGTGAATCGCAGCAGGGTTCATCCTCGTCAGACATTCTGGATCGGGGATCTTGCTGGGACCAGTTAAGTAAATGTTCCCCATTATGTCAATCACATGGGAGGAGGTGTTCAGAGGCAGAGGAAGCTTGACTTCAATGTTAAACTCTCCGTCTCCCTGACTTCATACACATATCTTCAAAGTTGATTTTCTGGATGATGCCACCAAGCTGGGTCATGAAAGAAACCTCATCTAGAAGCAGTTCAACTGCTTGGCAACATACTGGTAGTGGCCAATTTCTGATGACAGGTTCCCTTCAGAGACATTTCTCAATAATTTTTATATACTATTTTTACCTGTCTATATAAAAAAACATAGGCCTATTTTGTGCTAGGAAAGAAGCGGGACCTTAGAAAGTATAATTTATCACTTCAATGATATTTACACTTTTGCTCTCTCTCTCTCTCTCTCACTAAACATATATATATATATTTATATAGTTGTGGGTTTGAACTTTTTTTCTGATCCTACGCTGGAGCAACTATTACCTACATTTCTCATTGTCGGGGAGAGAAAGCTCAAATTGATTTATTAAATGTCATGAGATTAAAATTTGTTTTAAAAGATTACATTTGTTGCGCCGTGACATAATTAAATAGGTTGCAGGAGGTGCACCAGATAAAAAATGGTTGAAACAGCTAGATAAATGTGCTCCTTTGTGTCTGGGGTTACAGACTACACGTAAACCCCACAATGTAGTGAGATTCTAGGTTACTTTGTGATTCTTTCCAGTTTCCACTGTTTGTAGGTTGGCATTCACACAACCGTATGGGGGGCATATATACACCCACAAATTTGCGGCTGGATATACATCGTCTATGTAATCCGGGCTTGGTACAATGAGCACAATGCTCTATCTTTGGCCATAAGAACGGCCATGCGGCTCTATTTTTTTATGGAGAAGGGAGGGGTGAGCAACTTAAAGAAAAGATTCTTTTAATACCACACAAAAAGCATAGATGAAGGTACTATAGAGCCCAAGATAGGATCATCTGAGTGACGCTCCTCTTTCAGCTTCTAAATGTCTTTGGAGTCTTTGGAAAAAAGTGACTCTTCTCAGCTCACTTTTGGAAGTGATATTTTATAGGTAAAAAGGTGAGTTATATCATACAAAAGAGAATATTAGAAAGTAGGCCCTACCTGAGGTTGCTGGTACTTCATGGGGATAAAAATTTAACACAAGTACCTCTTTGTACATAGTGTCCTATTTGTAGGCAGCATTCTTATGTGAACATAGTCTTAAAGTTTATTGAGCCCTTGAAATTATTTCTGACTTTAGTTTTTTTGTGTTTTCCTGAGCAGTGGCCACCAGTAGCAGGGAGCATAGTTTACACTCAAACTGGATTCTACGGGCACCAAGAAGAACTGCAGAGGAAGTCTTAAGAACATCTATATACAGCCAGTCCTGGAGAAGCAGCATGGGGAATACATGTATTAAGAGGATAGAGCGATATCCAATCTACCTGCCCAAAGCTGTAGAGGGAGCATTTAACACGCTGAAATTTAAACCCCGGCCAAAAGTAAAATAATGGGAACCACCAGATGAGGACTACTTATCTTTGTACTAATGGTCAACAAGCCGTCCATCTGTCTGACAACTGAAAAATGGAGAAGTTCATTCCAGTTTAAGACCCATTATATGGGACAACGCTCTTCAGAACATTTACAATATTCTAATAATCTATGGGACAAGATACTAAAGAGCCAAATGTCTCAAACTCGTCCTGGTGGAGGAATTTTCTGTGCAGACAAAAGTTACACATGTATAGGATCGGAGACTTATATTTAACCAACATGGGTCCGATAGCCATCTGGACCCAGGAGCCTTTTCCCAACCACACTAGCCTCAATAGACCTGTTTTTGGTAAAATAAAGAGCATTTGTAAACAGCAGATCAGTGGGAGGGCTCAAAAGTAAGACCCCCTACTAATTGGAGCAAAAGAAAGACACACAGAACTCTAGGATTTGCTGTGCTTTATCATAGGGACAAGTGCAATACATCAACTACAGGCATTCCCCGGGTTATATTCAGGAGAGGTTGTTTAGGTTTGTACTTAAGTTGAATTTGTATGTAAGTCGGAACATCTAAATTGTAACTCCAGACAGATATTTTTTTTGTGACAATTGAATTTTCAAAATTTTGTGCTGTCATGGGTACAAGGATTATTTATAAATCTTCATTACATTCACCTTACAGCAGAGACTAAAGTAAAGCATCCAGAGAGCTTCACCAGAGGTCACATTGAGCAGAGAAGTCCGTCTGTAATTAGTCATAGACCGCCTGTTATTGGCGTTTTAGCTGTAATACTGAGTAAAGTGTTGTAGGTGACGTACAAGAGGAGAATACTGGAGTAGGGCGGCCATTCTTACTTCTCCAAAGTTGTATTCTGGTGGCTACTCTGCATTCTGAGGAAGCTCTGCACAAGGACTGAAACGTCAACTATTGGATGGATTACACTTGTTCCTATGAATAAAACACTGCATCTACTGTAGCTAGCCTTCAGGGATTTTTTCCGGGCATAAGGCACAGATTGTGGATGATACACTGACGACACACGGACCGCAAAAATGGACTTTGGATTCTGAGAAAAGAACAATGGGGCTCATTTACTAAGCGCATTTTCTTCGGGTTTCCCGCCGATTTCCGTTTTGCACCGAATTGCCCCATGATTTTAGTGCACGCGATCGGATTTTGGCACATCGGCGCCGGCTTGCACGTGACAGAAATCGGGGGGCGTGGCCGTCGGACAACCCCGACGTATTCGGACAACACACAAGATTTAACATTTAGAATTGTGTCGCAAGATACGCACTTACAAGCACTAAGAAAAAGAAGGTGAACTCCGGCGGACCTTGGCGTGGAAGCGACGGATGCAGGAACTCGGGTGCACGAGCTTAGGGAATCGCGGAAGACCCGAATCCTAGTCGGACAATGCACCGCGGGATTGCGACAGGACTGAGTAATTAAATCTGCCCCACTGTGTGCTTGAAGTTTGTCATTAGAGACAAAGGGTGTGGGCCACAGGCCCTCAGGCACTACGGGATTGCTAGTCCACTGATGAATGGATATTACTGTTATATGTACAGTTTGGAACATCAACTTCAATGTGCCATATTAATGTATGGACATGACTGAATTTATGCGCGCTGGTAAAGAGGAGTGAAATATACTGTATATATTCTTCGTCATGTATTTTTTGAACTTGTCTGGTCTTCCAAAAAACCTTTCTAACATGATTAACCAGCTAATAAATTTTTATTGAAATTATACAGCTTCTGGTTTATGTCCATTTATAGGGATGAAAATATATATATAAAAAAAATACTTTCTCAAATATCATTTAAACGATTTGTGCAGCAAACAAAATACATCATGTAACTCCAGAACGTCCACGGAAGATGTGATTAAAAAAACTTTTTCTTTTATTTAATAATCTCATTATAGCACAGACATCCTGAAGACTTAATGATGACCATGATTAAGTGTTAAGGAGGAAATGAGGCGGTTTATCTGTACTGTCTGATGACATGCCAACATTGGAATTTATGCATTATTACATTAAAAAAAAAAGGTTTTTATCACTTTTTTCATGGACATGCTGGAGTCATGCGATTTGTGGTTCACCATTCCGTGAGGGCCTTTTGAACTGGACTGCATAGATGAGCAGGCTTTTATGCATTTTTGTATTAAAATATGTGGCACCCTGTCCCCTTAGGCCGAGGGTACTTATGCTCTACTACGCTGCCGGCTCTCCGGCTCTGCGGCCGCAACCTGACTTATTCAAATTGCCAGCCAGCCCCGACGCAGCTGCTGTGGCCGAGCCGGGCTTCTTTACCGCGCCACGGAGAGCCGGCAGCGATGCGATGCTGCCGGCTTCTCGTACAATGTGTCAGCTGGCGGGAGCGTGCTGGGGGTGTGTCAGCACGCCCCCTAATGAATAACGCCGACTGCCAGCGCGCTGGATACACGATCCGACCTCTTATTTGGTAAGAGGTCGGATCGTTTTAAATCAATTTACTGCACATAAATTTAAAAAAAAAACGGCTGGGGAGAAAGGGGATGGGGGGAGGATTATGGGGGGCACATTTGGTCTGTGGGTTTTCCGCGGTGACGGATCCTCTTTAAGGCCAAAAGAGGCTGAGTCCCATAGGGGTTAAGACATTATTAGGTCCATGGTGACATTCATTGAAATAGACAGATAGTTCTATAGATAGAAAATAGATAGATGTATGGAAGCTAAATAATAGAAAATTAAAAAGCATATTTAAGTATAATAATAAGCTTGGATGTCAGTCTATGTGTATAAAGAAAGATTTTATTAGGTGGACAGACAGATTTCTGTATAACTAACTCACAACATAACATTTTACTGAATTGTATTTATTTCAGCTGTAGGATATGAAGTTTCAGTCCAGGAGATGAATGGCCATGAGTTTCCAAACGACTATTACACTTCCATATTCTGCCTTTCATTTTGCATCAGTAATCTAAAAAACAAATTGTAATAAATATTAAAAAGTGATTAATAATAATCTGTTACTTAACACATGAGAAACAATACAAACTTGTGTTTACAATATGCAAAACTGGACCTGCTAGAACCTCCTCCATAGTTCCAAAAAAGGAAGTGTCTCATGTTTTATATAGACAATTGTTTTCTTTTAGGTTTGAGAAAGGAAAAGAATATCAAATAAATGATTTTTTATTGAGTATTTTCTTCTTATTATTTTTAATTATAATGCTCTGCTTTGAGATCTGCTATTTTATATGGTGCTGAATACACTATGATCAGCCACTAGGTTGTAGAGAAACACTAGAGCTGAACTTCCCAAAACCCCAGGAAGTTGCTGGCTATAAGATATTACAAAATCTTAACAAATTGATGCTTAGGATGAACCAGTGGTCATTTAATGTAACCAAAGAGATAATTCCCAAAGTGCCCAACTAAATAGACATAGTCATTTACTAAGGGCCCGATTCGCGTTTTCTCGACATGTTACCGGAATGTTTCCGATTTGCGCCGATTTCCCCTGAATTCCCCCGGGATTTTGGCGCACGCGATCGGATTGTGGCGCATCGGCGCCGGCATGCACGCGACGGAAATCGGGGGGCGTGGCCGACGCATTAAAAAAAAAAAAGTGTCACGAAAATTGCACTTACCTTCACTCAGCCCGGCTCGGTGTATTCCAGTGCGTTCCGATGCTCTTCAGCGCAGCAGCGCTACCTGGTGGATGGCGGAGGAACTACCTTAATAAATCCCGGCCGGACCCGAATCCAGGGCAGAGAATGCGCCGCTGGATCGCGAATGGACCGGGTAAGTAAATCTGCCCCATTATTTTATACATTTTATATCTCCAAAATGTCTGGTTAATTGATATGTCTGTACACAAGATGTAGAATTTAAATATCTATAATAATTATATAGAAATATATAATGAAAATATTAAAGTAGGCGTTTGACACAATAGAAGAAAAATTTTTTAGATTGTTAATTATAACTCTAATTTATTATACATCTGTATACTGGATCCAGCCCTAAATCACTGTACTATGACCCAGTGCTAGAAAAACCATCATGATCCAGTTTATTGGACGTCTTTAATCCCAACACTTTTTTTTAATTAAAGATGAGAATACAGAAAATGTACAGAACTTGTTGGTTTTGACTTGCAGAGAGGATGGATCAGATCTATTTAATGACATGAGCTTATTCACCATGTGGTGGCGCTATAACACAAGTTAAAAATTAGTACATGAAGCGCAGAAGAAGTTCTGAGGGAATTCAGGTTTAATCCACAAATTGTGCCCTTATTTATCATTTCATTTTTGGTCCATGCTTTATATATATACATATATATACATTTTTCTTTTTTTTTACAAGATCCATAAAAGTAAACAATATAAATTATAGAGAGTTTTCTACATGTTATTTTGGCCTTAGGATAAAGTGTTTTTTTTTATTTTCTTGGATATTGTCACCATGCATATCTTCCTAATCATAGTCTACATCAGTGTTCCCCAATCCATGGCTTGGAGTGACATGTGGCTTCCCAGCTATTAGCAGCTGCATGTAATATTATGCACCTTTTAGTATGCTCGATGAATGCCATTAAACAACAGGAAACAGGACCCCTGTTTTGTGGACCCCTTACGGTCCCGTTTTCATGATCGGTGGGGCACTGGGGCACTGCATGATCAGCTTATTATCTTCTGCCCTGTGGATAAGGTGTAACTGGCAAACTTGGTACAACCCCTTTAATAGCGCAGCTTTTGCATTTTCTGAAGCAGTTCTATGTTTAGTCTTTTAACACGATCATGTTCATCACTGGAAGTTAAAAAGGTTAATATTCCCTATAGATATAGATCTATACTCTATACCTTATCCCTATAATCTATACCTTATCCCTATACTCTATAGCAGTGATGGCGAACCTTTTAGAGACCGAGTGCCCAGACTACGACCAAAATCCACTTATTAACTGTGAAGTACCAACATGGCATTTTAAGCAGTAACTTACTGCTACGTGTTCTTCCACATCTTTCAATTGTATCGGCCCCTGAGGCCACCAATACAGTTGAAAGAAAGAGGGTCTCTCTGTTGAGTAAGAATGTTGGCTCCAGCTGGATGACCTCTAAAGATCATGCGGTTCTGTCAACACCACCTCTCTTTTCCCAGTTCCAAACAGCCAATGAAGTGTCGCTTTAAAATAGTGCCGAGAGCAGCATCTCATAAGTTGCCTGAGACTGCAGGAAGATTTGGTGGATTTGGTCCTTTTTGGTGAACTCTGTCCTGTGGTGATGGCCCGAGTGCCCACAGAAAGGGCTCTGAGTGCCACCTCTGGCACCCGTGCCATAGGTTCGCCATCACTGCTCTATATTTTTTAATGGCAGACAAAGCAGCCAGGACCCCAGAGGCTGAACAACAAGCTGCGGGGACCTAATACAAAATGTCTCCCAGGTTCCCCAACTATAATGTAACATTTATGGTAGCCCCGGTCTCCTTACATTAGGGGGGGGGAGCAATCTTCTACTAAAACTTACAAGCAGCAGCTGGAGATCTGAAGTCCAGATGAAGAATGGAAACCCACGCTTGAACACAAGGAGGTGATTTCCTAAATGTACATATAGTTTTGTTATAGTCACAGTAATAACAGCGGTATAGTAATAGTACCTCAACAATAGCCAATATAGTCATGATTGTACCCAATAGTCACAGTGTCCCCAAATTAGCCAATAATAACAGTAGCCATCAGTAGCTAATATAGTCACAATGACCCCAGTAGACCACAGTCACAATGTCCTCTTTAGCTCATAGTCATAGTCCCCTTTGTAGACAATAATTACAGTGCCCCCCGTAACCAATAGTCACACTTCTTTTTGTAACCAATTGTCATAGGGCTTCCCAGTTTCCAATAGTAACAGTGCCATGCATAGTAGCTAATAGTTACAGTGCTCCCCCTTGACCTATAGTCACAGAGCCCAAGGTGTCAATAATAACAGTGCCCCCCCCAATAGTTACATAGACTTTTATCACAGGGCCCCCAGTTGCCAATAGTAAAAGTGCCCACTTATTCACAGGATCCCCAGTTACAAACAATAATAGTGATCCCCTTAATAGACAATAGTTATAGGGCCCAACTTAGCCATAAATAAATACCTCCGGAGCCGCTGTTCTCCCAGCAGATGGCCATTGCTCTATCTCACAGGTTTCAGGATTACTGAGGGGCCACTCAATGGAAAGAAGCAGTAGATTTGCAGATGGTTGCATTCATCCTGTAATATAGTTATCATAGTTATTCTAACATCCCCAGAATTCCAATTATAATATTTAGCCTAAGATGTCGAGTTCTTTGTATTTTAACAGCCTCTAGTTAACATGTCGGCTCAACCTATAACTTACTGACATAACTACAGTTCACCCATGAGGTGCTATAGCACAAAATCCACTCCAGGTCTCGGTTTAGGGTTTTTTTCCCCATTCTTTCTATAGCATATTTACCGTTGGATATCAAGTTTTCATTGTTCAAAAAAACATTTAGTTGTTTTTTTGCCTAATTTATAAAGGCAATATACAGTATTAATCATAACCCACTATATATGTGAAACCCAAGACAACTTTAAAACAACTATTTAGCTACTTAACAAGAATTATTACAATTTACTAAGGAAATTTTAAATGTAAAAAAGGGAACCTGGGACAGGATAACTTGTATCTTCAGATCCATCTAATGATGTGTTTCGCTCCTGCTCAGTACCATGTGGGTCAGGGAAACAATGGACAGAAAATTTCGACCTTTCTCCAGGATCCAGCAATAAACCTCAAACAACAGTAAAAGTTTAATACAGCTGTAACAATCTGTACAGAAACCTATGGAATTTTTTTTTTCAGTTACAGCATTATGTTAGTGTTAAAATATAGAAAACCTTTATACTTTGGGAATAAACCATCAAAAGTCAAAATGCAAAGACATAGAAGTACAATGCAAAGAGAAAAATCAGAACACAAACAGATGTCATTTGTTGATACGCATTTCTTTCAGGATAAAGTCGTCTCTCCGACACCCCTTTTCAAGAAGGGACCCTTTATCATGGACTGTAGCCCGCGTACCACAGGTTGTCTTCACTACCATGAGTTAGACCAACCTTCATGTTCTTTCAATCAACCCAGGAACCATTTACGGTAATAGTTCACAGGCGAAACCATTGTGTTCGTACCCTTATACACAAACAACTCAATTCTTCCAACACAACATCACACATACATCATTCAGAGTACGACTCATGGGTAGGTTTCTCATACACTCCTCCCGTTGCTTCTGATCTCAGATGTCATTCGTTGATACGCATTTCTTTCAGGATAAAGTCATCTATCCGACACCCCTTTTCAAGAAGGGTCCCTTTATCATGGACCGCAGCCCGCGTACCACAGGTTGTCTTCACTACCATGAGTTAGACCAACCTTCATGTTCTTTCAATCAACCCAGGAACTATTTACGGTAATAGTTCACAGGCGAAACCATTGTGTTCGTACCCTTATACACAAACAACTCAATTCTTCCAACACAACATCACACATACATCATTCAGAGTACGACTCATGGGTAGGTTTCTCATACACTCCTCCCTTTGTGTCTGATCTCATAAGAATTCCCAGAGTCATGGGCCGTGTGGCACCTCGGACAAGCCATTTGGAAACCACCCGGTATTTACACTGAGATTAATTCTTGTTCTTGAGGTCAGAACACAAAAGAATTTGCATAACAGATAAAAACCTATAACTTACTGACATAACTACAGTTCGCCCATGAGGTGCTGTAGCACAGATTCCACTCCAGGTCCAGGTTGAGGAAGATTTTCCTGCTAACCCCCCGTACAATAAGTAGTGGAGTCCAAACTGCCTCAGCATCACAGGGAGGCCCATTCTAATGAAGACAATGTCCTCCACCCGTTTCCATAACATTGAGGGGCCACTCAAAGGAAAGGAGCAGTCGGGCTGAAGCCACAGACGGTTGTCTCCATCCTGTAATTTTGCACTTATCATAGTTATTCTTTTATCTACATACTATCAATAACATATTTAACCTTGGTTCTCAAGGTCTTATTGTTCTAAAACATTTAGTAAACAGGTCATTTATCTTATTTATAACATAAAAATATGCAGTTCTAATCACATACCGTATATAATGGAGTATAAGCCTAGTTTTTCAGCACCAAAAATGTGCCGAAAAACTCAAAATCGGCTTGTACTCGGGTAAAAAAAAAATTAGGTCAAAACTCACCTCATCAGTAGTCTACCAGTCCACGTTTTCAAAATTACTAAAAGCAATAAAGTCAAAACTCACCTTTCGACGCCCCCCCCCCCACAGGTCTTCTCTTCTTCGGTCCAGCAGCACTGAAGATAATTGGGTAGGAGGGTCAAGGAGGCTGCTGAGCCGTGGAGTAGCATCATGTAGCCTCTTCTCCGGCTACTCACCTCTGGCCCCAGTAGCCTCTTTGGTAAATTAGCATATTACCACAATTAAAGATTTATAAAGATAAAGGGGACTTAAGGATTAGTCCTAAAAAGGGCTGTCCTTACAAACCTTAGAGGCACCTACCACCAGATCTACCTTATTAGGTAGATCCGTGGTGGTAGGTTTTCTTTAAAATATTGGGTTAGTGCTACAAAATAGAAAACATACAGTATATACTTTGGAATTAACCATTTAAAATCAAAATGCAGAGACATAAAAGTATAATACAAAGACAAAAATCAGAACACAAACAGATGTCATTCGTTGATACGCATTTCTTTCAGGATAAAGTCGTCTCTCCGACACCCCTTTTCAAGAAGGGTCCCTTTATCATGGACCACAGCCTGCGTACCACAGGTTGTCTTCACTACCATGAGTTAGACCAACCTTCATGTTCTTTCAATCAACCCAGGAACCATTTACGGTAATGGTTCACAGGCGAAACCATTGTGTTCGTACCCTTATACACAAACAACTCAATACTTCAAACACAACATCACACATACATCATTCAGAGTACGACTCATGGGTAGGTTTCTCATACACTCCTCCCTTTGTATCTGATCTCGGATGTCATTCGTTGATACGCATTTCTTTCAGGATAAAGTCGTCTCTCCGACACCCCTTTTCAAGAAGGGTCCCTTTATCATGGACCGTAGCCCGCGTACCACAGGTTGTCTTCACTACCATGAGTTAGACCAACCTTCATGTTCTTTCAATCAACCCAGGAACTATTTACGGTAATAGTTCACAGGCAAAACCATTGTGTTCGTACCCTTATACACAAACATATCAATTCTTCCAACACAACATCACACATACATCATTCAGAGTACGACTCATGGGTAGGTTTCTCATACACTCCTCCCTTTGTGTCTGATCTCATAAGAATTCCCAGAGTCATGGGCCGTGTGGCACCTCGGACAAGCCATTTGGAAACCACACGGTATTTACACTGAGATTAATTCTTGGTCTTGAGGTCAGAACACAAAAGAATTTGCATAACAGATAAAACCCTATAACTTACTGACATAACTACAGTTCGCCCATGAGGTGCTAAAGCACAGATTCCACTCCAGGTCCAGGTAGAGGAAGATTTTCCTGCTAATCCCCTGTATAATAAGTAGTGGAGTCCAAACTGCCTCAGCATCACAGGGAGGCCCATTCTAATGAAGACAATGTCCTCCACCCGTTTCCATAACATTGAGGGGCCACTCAAAGGAAAGGAGCAGTCGGGCTGAAGCCACAGACGGTTGTCTCCATCCTGTAATTTTGCACTTATCATAGTTATTCTTTTATCTACATACTATCAATAACATATTTAACCTTGGATCTCAAGGTCTTAGTGTTCTAAAACATTTAGTAAACAGGTCATTTATCTTATTTATAACATAAAAATATGCAGTTCTAATCACACACCGTATATAATGGAGTATAAGCCTAGTTTTTCAGCACCAAAAATGTGCCGAAAAACTCAAAATCGGCTTGTACTCGAGTAAAAAAAAAATTAGGTCAAAACTCACCTCATCAGTAGTCTACCAGTCCACGTTTTCAAAATTACTAAAAGCAATAAAGTCAAAACTCACCTTTCGACGCCCCCCCCCCCCCCCCCCCACAGGTCTTCTCTTCTTCGGTCCAGCAGCACTGAAGATAATTGGGTAGGAGGGTCAAGGAGGCTGCTGAGCCGTGGAGTAGCATCGTGTAGCCTCTTCTCCGGCTACTCACCTCTGGCCCCAGTAGCCTCTTTGGTAAATTAGCATATTACCACAATTAAAGATTTATAAAGATAAAGGGGACTTAAGGATTAGTCCTAAAAAGGGCTGTCCTTACAAACCTTAGAGGCACCTACCACCAGATCTACCTTATTAGGTAGATCCGTGGTGGTAGGTTTTCTTTAAAATATTGGGTTAGTGCTACAAAATAGAAAACATACAGTATATACTTTGGAATTAACCATTTAAAATCAAAATGCAGAGACATAAAAGTACAACACAAAGACAAAAATCAGAACACAAACAGATGTCATTCGTTGATACGCATTTCTTTCAGGATAAAGTCGTCTCTCCGACACCCCTTTTCAAGAAGGGTCCCTTTATTATGGACCGTAGCCCGCGTACCACAGGTTGTCTTCACTACCATGAGTTAGACCAACCTTCATGTTCTTTCAATCAACCCAGGAACCATTTACGGTAATAGTTCCCAGGCGAAACCATTGTGTTCGTACCCTTATACACAAACATATCAATTCTTCCAACACAACATCACACATACATCATTCAGAGTACGACTCATGGGTAGGTTTCTCATACACTCCTCCCTTTGTGTCTGATCTCATAAGAATTCCCAGAGTCAGGGGCCGTGTGGCACCTCGGACAAGCCATTTGGAAACCACCCGGTATTTACACTGAGATTAATTCTTGGTCTTGAGGTCAGAACACAAAAGAATTCGCATAACAGATAAAAACCTATAACTTACTGACATAACTACAGTTCGCCCATGAGGTGCTAAAGCACAGATTCCACTCCAGGTCCAGGTTGAGGAAGATTTTCCTGCTAACCCCCCGTACAATAAGTAGTGGAGTCCAAACTGCCTCAGCATCACAGGGAGGCCCATTGTAATGAAGACAATGTCCTCCACCCGTTTCCATAACATTGAGGGGCCACTCAAAGGAAAGGAGCAGTCGGGCCAAAGCCACAGACGGTTGTCTCCATCCTGTAATTTAGTCATCATAGCAATTCTAACATTCTCATGTTTTCAACTACAATATTTTCCATTTAGATCCAAGCGCTTAGTATTCTAAAAGCATCCATCACCTGCAACTGTAAGCGAAGTCTTCTGGTCTCATCTTCTTCAGCTGAACTGCTGTACGTATTTTATATATTGCAAATAGGTTACAATAGGTTACAGCATTTGCTCTGCTTACCTATGAAGGTGCTACAACTGTAATTTCAGCACCAACAATTCTAATTATAAATTTGCTTTACTACTATAGGTTCACATCACCACATAAATGTGCCGTTTGGGCAGTATAGATGATTAAGACAAGACTGCATGGAAATACCCACATTCCAGTTACCAAAAGAGGAAGCGAACCTAAAGTGAACCTATTACCTAAAAATTTAAAGATAAAAATTACCCAAATGACATTTTAGAATCAGCACTATGTAAAGCAAGAAATCTAGACAGAAATACGACACTTATTGGGAACAGCACAATCCAAGTAAGATACAAGTAAAATAGTATTACCCTTTAATACACAATACAGAGTATTACATTATACAGAGCACAATAAATGATATTCACACATTGACACATATTACAAAATGCATTTGAATACATTGTTACCTGATAAAGCTTCCAATATGAATGCAAAAGAACCAAATCGAGGATTAAAAGTAGCACCTTCAATAAAGAGATCGATACACAAGGTAAGACCGATAACATACCTTATACACCTGTGTATATGCCAAGTTTTTCAGCACAGCAAATGTCCTAAAGACACCCAACTAGGCTTATACACAAGTATATAAAAAATAAGCTTACCTACATACCTTCCGAACCTCCCCGCAGCTCCTCTTCTCTCTTGTATAACAGAGCAGGCAGAGATGCATCCACTATGACGTCATTAGCGGCAACACCGCCACATTACAGTGTGTGTGTGTGGGCTGAGCGCATGGATGTATCTCTGCCTGCTCTGTTATACATGAAGACAAGAGAAAGTGGGGAGCGTCAGAAGGCAATTATGTGAGTTAATTTTTTTATACAATGAGGGACTGCTTTAGTCCATTTAATTACTGAGGAGGTGCTGCTGCAGAGCATTTCACAACTAGGGGAGGCTGCAGAGACTTTTTATCACTAGGGGAGGCTTCATGGGCATTTTATTACTGGGGGAGGCTGCATGGGCATTTTATTACTGGGGGAGGCTGTTGAGCATTTAATTACTGGGGAGGCTGTAGGGAATTTCATTACTGAGGGGAGGCTGCATGGGCATTTTATTACTGGGTAAGGCTACTGGGTATTACATTACTGAGGGAGGCTGCTGGGCATTACATTACTCGGGAAGGTTCACTGTGGATATGCAGAGAAAAAGGGAGGGGGACAGAGAGAAACAGTGCTACCTAGTGCAAGATTATCCGTGGTTAGATCCGGGTTGCTCTTGAGTAAAAGGTGCTCTTGGGTGAAATTGGGTACTCACCTTGATTGTGCTAGAGACAGGCACAACACTGGGTCAGGCATATGTGATGAAAAACTGCTGCTGCGTTCCCACCTTCGCCCCAAGGTTGGGTAACAAGGGCGTATAGCAAATGGGCTGGAGGGTAGGTCACTGGTTGTACCACCCTATGTGTAAAAATGGGACGTCTGGAAGGCGCTGGTCCTCAGGGGTAAAAGGTCTCCTTTTATTCAGAGATATTTTGGACAAAGCGTTTCGCACTACAACGAGTGCTTCCTCAGTTCTAGGCTTGTTGTGCTACACAACAAGCCTAGACCTTTTACCCCTGAGGACCAGCGCCTTCCAGTCGTCCCATTTTTACACATAGGGTGGTACAACCAGTGACCTACCCTCCAGCCCACTCAGGAAGGTTGTTACCAATGTATTTTCCACCCAAAGCTTATACTTGAATCTATAAGTGATTTTAGTATTTGGTAAAATTAGGTGCCTCGGTTTATACACGGGTCAACTTATACTTGAGTTTGTGGTAGTTAGATGGGAAAGGATTGTACAGATGCAGAGACTTGTTGTGCCAATGTTGTAAACTTACCTGCTTCCTGAGAAACAGTGCAAATCAGTTCCACAGTCAATAGGATTTCATTCAGAATGAATGAACTACTCACGTGCAACCACAGGGAAGTTATTTCCTTAATCTCTTGCTTCTGCAGAAAACAACGTATAAGGAGGACCATTACACAACTAAAGACAAGAATAGGCAAACCTAAGGAATATTAAGAAAGGTTCTATCATCCACCCCTTGTCTAAACATTTTAGAGATAAACATCATTAAAATTTTGCACTATAAAATGCTGCAAAAGTGAAGGGTGGGAGGAGATTTTATTTCCAAGATTTGTGGAATGGAGTCTAGGATGATGTATGAACTAGAATTGCTTGACCCAATAGGCTTAAATGCGGAAATGGAAGTCTTCAGATTCCTTTAGTAGGAACACACGTGGGCTTTTACCTGAACTTCCTCACCCTCCATCTTTATTTCCAGTTATTAATCTCTAGTTATAGATTCCATTTTCTTCTAATGTGATTATATATAACAAATGATTTAAACAGGGGCGGACTAAGACCACGATGGGCCCAGGGCTGTATAAATATTATAGCCCATACAAGTGCAGAATCCACTTCCTACATACTAGAACCAAGCTTATTGGGGAATAGAGGATGGGTCCTTTCTGTGGTTCCAGGACCTTAGGAGGATCTATAAAGCATCTTGTGTACATGTGTACTGAGAGCAGGAACAGATGAACAAGGATTTCAAGGATTTTCACGTCCTTCTCAGTATTAAATTTGGTTTGGGTGGCCGTGGGCCCCCTAGAAGGCTTGGATCCAAAAGCCTATATATGTAAGATAGAAACAGCCAAGCCATGTTTCTTACCTCAGGTATGAGGCTCTACCTTAAACTATGAATCCCTATTGCTCATGTTGCTACATATTTTTAAATTCTCTCTTTATCGAGTGTGTTATTCAGTCCTAAAAGACTACGATGTATCCTACACATGTCCGAAAACAGTTGTCTATACTCTATACAGTTGTCTCTATACAGTTGTCTCCGCCCCGACAAACTAGAGGTGCAGAGCCTGCTGCATCCATGCTGGTAGAAGAAAAACAAACATTTTACTTACCTTTCTATCGTTCCTCTGCAGTCCTGCTTCCTCCTCTCCAGGGCTCCAAGATGAAGAGGATGGGTGGGGCCATGTGGTGAGAGGAGGAAGCAGGACTGTGGGGGAACCATGGAAATGTAAGTAATGTTTTTCCTTCAATAACCAGGAGGGGAGGAGGGGCCACAGTATTAAGAAGATGGAGGACGACAGGAGGCAGAGAGGGGGTAATAATAAGAAGGGGGGCAGAGAGGGGGCAAAATAAGAGGGGGTACAGAGGGTCCTCACAATAAGAAGGAGAGAAGACTAGGGGCACAGTTTAAAGAAGAGCAGCGAAGGAGGGCACGGTAAGAAGGGGAGCACAGAGGAGGACAGAATAAGAAGAAGAGCAGAGAGGGGGCACAGTATAAAGGGGAGCAGAGAAGGGGGGCACAGTAAGAAAGGGAGCAGAGAGGGGGTGCACAATAAGATGGGGGGATCAGAGAGGGGTGCACAATAAGAAGGGGAGCAGAGAGGGGGCAAAATAAGGGGGAGAGCAGAGAGGGGGCAAAATAAGAGGGAGAGCAGAGAGGGGGCAAAATAAGAGGGAGAGCAGAGAGGGGGCAAAATAAGAGGGAGAGCAGAGAGGGGATGGGAGGGGGGGCACATTGAGAAGGGAGCAAAGTGGGGGGCACACTAAGAAGGTGAGCAGAGAGGGGGTGCAGAGAGAGGGAGCAGAGAGGGGCACATTAAAAGGGGGAACAATGAAAAGGGGGCAAAGAGGGGGGTTATACTAAGAAGGGGACCAGAGAGGGGTGCACAAAAAGGAGAGGAGAGGATAGCGGCACAATAAGGGGGGTAGCAGTGGGGCACCATAAGGAAGGGAAGCAGAGAAATGGGGTCCAATGAAAGTGGAGGGGGAGCAGAGACTAGTTTATAATAAGAGGGGAAGCAGAAAAAAGGACCACAATAAGAGGGGGTGAGGAATGGGGCATTGTACAGGGGGAGAATATACTGTGTAAGAGCCAGTATTCTAGGTATCATACTTTGTGGGCATACTAGGGGGGTGGGATAGGGGGAAGTCAAGGGGCGTGGTTTGTCATGGCAAAAAAATTGTGGCGTGCTACGCAGGCCACAATTCTTTGACCCAGAGGTTGGGAGGTATGCATACAGTTTAATATGTGAATACAGGTGGTCCCATACTTAAGAATATCCGACTTACAGGCGACCCCTAGTTAGAAATGGACCTCTGGATGTTTGTAACTAGGGGTCTGTACTTTAGCCTTAGGCTACAATAAACAGCTGTAACAGTTATAAAAGTGTCTGCATTTAAGCTTTAGTGTTATTCCTGGTTCTTATGACAATCCAACATTTTTAAAATACAATTGTCACAGAGACCAAAAAAATGTTGTCTATATTGCCTGTACTGCTAATCTGAACATCAGTCTAACCCGCCACACAGCAAATTCACTGGTGCGGCCACTGTACCCATCTGTAGGTACCCACCTACCGGCAGTACTCTGAAAATACTATGTATTCCACTCCAGTCTCTCAGTAAGGTACATACTGCACATGCTATCTGCTGAATGAGACTGTACATACATGTATAGGGCTATTCCATTTATCTAAAACTATAAACCAAACATTTCTTCACATAATTTCACTTTCTAATGAAACTAACATATTCCACATGTATATATTCACCAAACTATGCAGCAAAGGGAACATTAAATCCGATGCCTCCTCGGGTCCTTCGGGTCTTCTTCGGGTTCTTCGGCTCCTCTTTGGTCTTCGTGCTTCGGCCGGCATACAGAATGATGTCAGCTACTTGCCGACGTCATTGTATATGAGCAGCCGCCATCACAAGGGGACCTGAGGAGGAGCGGAACGATCCGAAGAGAAGCCGATGAGGAACGGAAGAACCCAAAGAGGACCCGAAGGACCCGAGGAGACACCGGAGCATAGGAAGTAGAAGAGGATGTATGGGGGACATTGGAAAGGTGAGTACAGTGTTCATTTTTTTATAGACTCAAGTATATACGGTATATACGGTAAATCCGCTGGTACGTTGATCCTGAAATTCTCTTCCCAATAGTATATATTTCTTACAAATCAATTCAATATAATTAGGTAAAAACGTTATCTTAGTATTCTGCAAATGATCGGCAGAGGCTACAGTGGCTTGGAGTAGCTGCGCCGTGGAGTAGTGCTCGGCCCAGTAACCTGATTTGGTCCTGCTTACCAGCTTCTCTTCAGCGAACTGCTTCCTGCAGTTGCGTGCACTCGTCCGTGAAGCCGGAGTTCTGCACATGCGCTGTAGCTCCGGACGCACAGCAGTTTGTGTGCATATATGATTAGGCCAAGGCCCGGCCCTGGGTGCTTGTGTTGTGTTTGTAGGGTGTGACCGTACCCTAAACCACTCAGCGTCAATATCCTCATGGTCTCTACTAATCTATGTATATGCAATCATATGTAATAAACCTAACACATAATTAATGTATAGTGAATTGTCACGCGCTGAGCCCTCTGTTTTCAAGTTCAATAGACAAAGGCATCCGAAGGGATAAATTGATGGTGGCACATGTGCACAGCCATATTCACTGTAATTGTGCCCCCCCCCCCTGTATTTTATACTATATGACAGCATACTGTATGTACTTTAATCTATATGACGGCACTCTGTATATATTTTCTATTATATAGCAGCGTGCAGTATGTATTTTATACTATATGGCGGCACATAGTATGTATTTTATGTATTATGATGGTATTCTGTATGTATTTCATGTTACATGGCAGTATGTGGTATAATTTTATACTATATGGTGCTATGCTGTATGCATTTTATACCATATGGCGGCATGCTGTATGTATTTCATGTTAAATGGCAGCACACTGTATGTATTTCATGTTATATGGTAAAATGCTTTATGTATTTTATACTATATGGAGGCACACTATATGTACCGAATTACAGTATATACTATATGGCGGCACACTAATATGTATTATATACTATATGAAGGTATGCTGTATGCATATTATGTTATATGGCAGCACACTGTATGTATATTATGTTGTATGGCGGCATGTTGTATGTACTGTGTATCAGTGTGTGGCAGCACAAGGCCCATTATATTGGTGTAGTGTGAAAATAAAGGGATACAAAATAAATACAGCATCATGCCATATAGCAGTGATGTTGTATCACAGGTTTCAATCGTATTGGTGTCCCGAGTTCTCCAATACAATACAAAGATGATGGAGAAATTTGGATTATAACTTCCTTCCAGGCTCCCCTGAAGAGAAAGAATCAGGGGACCCAGAGCAGGCGCTCCAACAACAACCTACAACTATCCACACCTTCTCACTCCTCCTGTAGTGCTGGCAGCCAAGGATATTGCTTTAAAATGGTGCAGAGCATGGCACATCTTGGGCTGTCTTGGACCACAAGAGGAAGCCCTGAGTCCTGTCTGGCAAACTCTCTGTTGGCAGGAAGGCCTGGGTGCCCACAGAAAGGGCTCCGAGTGCCACCTCTGGCACCAGTGCCATAGGTTCGCCACCACTGCCATATAGTATAAATACATACAACATTTCGCCTTATGGTACAAACTACAAACAGTATGCTGCCATATAGTATATAATACATAACGCGTCCCGTCATATAGTATAAAATACATACAGCATTGTACCATATAGTATAATGTACATACAGCGTTCTGCCATATACTGTATTACATATATATAAATAAAGTCAAACGTTTGCCCCACCATGGGGGCACTGTACCAAAAATACAGAGAGTAAAACAAAGTCAGAAATTAGATTTTTATTTCTAGCTCGTATTTCGAATAATAAAATTATTTTCTTTATTAAAAGGACCTGGATCTATAGAGCCAAAGATATGGAATCGGAAGTTACCTTCCACCTCAGCCTCTAAAAGTGACTAATATCAGGGTAATCCTCAGCTCTCGCTTGTAGGTGATTTTTAAAAGATATTTTGGTGAAATTTAACATAAAAGGAAATTTTAAAAAATGGACTGTGCACAACCACCAGTTACATAGAGGCATAAAAGGGAAAATTCTAGAAAGGAAATTTTTTGAGCAGGCTAATAGTAAATTGGGGTAAAACCTTTCATATAAAAAATACAGTATAAAAAAAGGAAATACAGTGAAATAAAAACATTATAGACCTTTTATATTAAATGCCTATAAATTTCTGGGTCAAAGAAGGTTACAGGAAGGTTATCCCACTATAGGTAACCCCGCTATGCCAGGCAGTGTCAGATAGGGATAGACAGGCAGCGTACAATTAAAAAACCCACCTTAGCTAGTAGATAGGTAGGTACTTGTACTTATCACCAGGTCTTGGATTACTGACGGTTGAAACTTCAAACTGCCGGTATGTGACTCGGGTGTAGAAGGTCCCTCTCTGTGCACTGTACGGGGGTCACACTCATGGATGAGGTCTTGTTTGTGCTTTTCACTCGTCCTCTTCAATCTTGGAGAATCCGGAACTCCGATTTAGAACTTTCCAGGCTCTGGACCAAGTGTGATGTCATAGAATCTTATGTGATGTGTATAATGTCATGTGATGTATATAATGTCATGTGATGTGTATAATGTCATGCGATGTGTATAATGTCATGTGATGTGTACAATGTAATGTGAAGTGTATAATGTCATTTGATGTGTATTATGTCATGTAATGTGTACAATGTGATGTGTAAAATGTCATGTTATGTGTATAATGTCATGTGATGTGTACAATGTAATGTGATGTGTAAAATGTCATGCGATGTGTACAATGTCATATATATTCATAGCTGCTACTGCTTTAGAATAGACTGACATTAACAGCAATTGGCCCCATGAACAGGATAGGTGATAAATGTATAATATCAGGGAGGCCGAGTACTTGGACCGCACCAGTCATGACAATGGTAGATGTCCCTCTGACTATTCCAACTGATAATTTACAAAATAAAAACATTTTTAAAAAAATGTGTATATTGTAAATATGGAAGAAAACATTGCGAAATGTGCATGTTAGCTACTGACGAGTACATAACGAGTCTTAACATGTAAATAACCTTACAAAAACGGTAAACTAAGAAAGCTATTTATTAGGTCCTTATTTTTCCCATATATGGGACTTTTCAAAAATCAGTCTTCTTAAAAACAATCTCCCATGCACCTTTAGGCCTCATCCATAAAATCATATACAGGAGCAGTGAGCTAGATGCTCAAATTGTGACTGAGCCCGGAGGCCGCAACACAAAGATAAAGCAGGTCCAATTTTTGCCTGAATTGCGGAGCGGCCACCCAGCTCCTATGGCGCTAACCCCTCCCATCACCACAAGGCAGAAACGGAAACGATTCATATGCACCTAGTCTTACAGAATGAAGAGGGATGGTGATTTCACATACCCATATCTAGGGCTCTATAGCATCTAGAAGATGCTTATGGTTTCATATTATTGATAAGAATCTTATCTATGAAATCAGTTACAGAAACAAAAAAAAGACAAAAAAAAATGTGTATATACTCAGGCCATATATAGTCAGATGTACAGAATGAGGAACAGAGATCAGCAAATCATTTCACTAGTCAGTCCATGGATAAATAACAAGTAGAGATGCCCGGACCCGAACTTCAAGTTTGGTTCTAGGCTTCGAACTTCAAGTTTGGTTCCAGGTTTCAGGGTTCAGGTTCGTCCTGCACTATTGCTAACAGCTAGGGGCTTCAATAAGCTGGATTGGCTGCACAGCTGCTAATCCGGATATATATATATGTTAGGATCATGCAGGACACACCCAAATCCTGGACCTGAATTTGAGGTTTGAATCCGCTCATCTCTAATAACAAGCCTCAGGCTACATTCACACAAACGTATGGGGGACCTATATACGGCCGATGTATATTCAGCGGATATATGTCCCCCATGCACTTCTATGGCCGCACAGGACCGTACGGGAGCGATACGGTGCAGCACACATGTGGCACCGTACCGTTCCATAGCCCATTTAAAAAGATAGCACATGTCCTATCTTACGACGGAATATGGCGCCATGCCTCCTCGAGAGGGGCGGGGGTGAGCAGCGCTCATCCACTGCTCCTCTCCCCGGTGCCGATGTATGCCCTCGGTAAGCCAGTTATCTCCGTGAGCCAGTTATCACCATAGAAGTACAAAGAAAGAAAAACCCTCTGCCAATCTGCCACCTCCACCAAGTGTTATAATTTCCTCTCAAAATCACTCAAAAGCGCGAAGATAACTAATGACTAGAGATGGGCAAATTTTTTAAAAATTCGATTAGCCGAGTTTGCCGAATTTGACCCGAATTGAATCATGACTAATCACGTTAAAAAACATGTATTTCCTGGCTGCAGAGAGCCTGTAGTTGTAGAATGTTGTGCCATGCTCAAATATGCATAGGGAGCATGGTTTGGTCTTCAAACAATGCTGTGTTTTAGTTTGACACGCACATGACAGCCGCCGCTCTTAGAATCGCTTCACTCTTCAATTCCGGGGGCACTTACAGGGGCCAACTTGACCAAATAAGTGAAGCGCAATGCAGCCTGACAAGGTAATGTCTGTTCCAGCTTGAAAGGACTGAGCTGAGGGCCAAGATCCCACTATAACATCAAAATAAGAGTGCACTCTTTTTACACTGACATCAGATGATTCCATAGATTACGACAGAACCTGTTCTGTTAAACGCAGATACATGTAAAACCCCCCCAAAAGAGTGGAGAGGGTATCGGCGGTAATTTTGCCCTTCATTTCATCTGTCAGTGTCCGCTTTCAATTGTTCAATAATCCATCAATATTGCTAAAACCAAAAACAAACAGGAGTGGATCCAAAACAGAGATGACCAGTAAATGGGATATTTGCATGTCCTGAAGCTTTTCATTCCTTCTGACACATGAAATTAAGGAGAAAACCAAACATAGTGGCAATGTCATAGAGTGGTGTAGGGTGAAAACAGCATTATGGAAATCACAAGTTGTTCCAGGGATACAGCGGTCAGTTGGCAGCAGCATGAGTAGGCCACAGAGTGACACAATGACAAATTTTGGAGCTGGCAGCAACATGGTAGGCCACATTGTGGCACAATGACAGAGTGTGGAGGTAGCAGCAGCAGCAGGAGGTCAGAGAGTGGAACAATGACAAATTCTGGGGGTGGCAGCAACATGGTAGGCCACAAAGTGGCAAAATGACAAAGTGTGGAGGCAGCATCAGCAGCATGAGGTCAGAGAGTGGCACAATGACAAATTCTGGAGCTGTCAGAAACATGGTAGGCCACAGTGTGGCACAATGAGTGTGGAGGTGGCAGCAGCGGAAGCAGCAGCATAAGGTCAGAAAGTGGAACAATGACAGAGTGTGGGGGTGGGTGACAATTCCAGTTCCTGGTAAAGATGGTGAGAGGCAGATGAAGCAACTGGCAGCATATGTGTGGCATCAAGCAGGTGGCAGCATCAGAATAGTGGCTGAGGTAGACTCAGTTCTCAACGTTTGGGAGATGCGCCATGGCTGACCTAATGTGATGCATAAGGCATTGCTGTGTTGAAATCCTGGCCGATCCACTCCTGATTCATCTTGACAAAGGTCAGTCTCTCCACATTATGGGTGGACAAGCGGGTTCTCCTTGGGTTAACGATGGCCCCCGCTGCACTGAACACCCGCTCTGATGCCACACTACTGGTCGGGCTGGACACATCAAATTTGGCTGCTCAGTAGTCCAGGGGATCCTCTGCATGGGGAGGTAGAGTGTTGTCCAAGTAGGCCACCACCAGCTGGTGCAGAGTCTGCTCCATGTCATGTTGCTGGTGGCGGCTACCCCCCTTACTAGTTTGGTGAAGGAAGCTGCTCATTAACGACTCTAGACTTAAGCTGCTGCTGATGAAGCTGCTACTGCTCCTACCCCCCCCCCCCATCTCTCCACAGCAGCCGTGGCAGTAGTACGTGAGCAATGAATGCCAGGAATCCCCTGGTTAGACCTGACAGAGGATGGACAATGGTGCACATAGACAGCAGCCAACTGTCTGCACAGTGTTTCTCTATAGTACGCCAGTTGTTCCTCCTTCTCGGCAGCAGGAAAAAAGGCACACATTTTGGACCAGTAGCGAGGTTCCAAGAGGGTGGAGAGCCAAGAGTCATCCCTATGCCAGATGTTGATTTTTCGGCTGTCACTATTTAGGCACTATTAGTCACTATTTAGTGACTGCGCCAGTGACTCTGAGGGACTCTCGGCCTCCATCTCCACTATATACTGCCACGGTGCTTCTGGGTCATCTGGCTTGTCTTCTACCTCCTCTGGATGCTCCTGCTCCTCCTCTCCTGTCACCTGAGTAGAAAAAACAATAATTTCACCAGACTCTGCTTGTGCTCCAATGTTGTCCTCCTCCTCCAGTTCTGCCCCCACCGGACTCATGTGGCCATCGGATGTAGTCTCCACTTCTCCAGTGAATGACGTTATTCATCCCGTAGTCCTTTTCCAGTGGAATGACGTTATTCATCCCGTAGTCCTGGCGACTGACAAATAATGTGGAATCTTCATAGGGTCTGAGCAAACGGCAGGTATTACGCATTAGCTGCCAGTGGCTGACATCAAAGTTACTCCTGTCCGCTTGCATCATCAAAAAATCATTAATGGTTTTTCTCTGTTCATACAGGCAGTCTAACATATGGAGGTTGGAATTCCAATGGTGGAAACATTGCATATCAGCCTATGCTGGGGTAGGCCGTTCTGCCGCTGCAACTCGAGGAGGGTGTGCTTGGCTTGTAAGAATGGCTGAAGTGCATGCACAGTTTCCTGTCCTTCTTTAGAATGTCTTGCAGATGAGTGGAAGACTTTAGGAACCTGTTGACAATCAGATTGAACATGTGCGCCATGCAGGGCACATGGACCATCCCTCCTCAGTGCAGCGTGGACACCATGTTCCTCCCATTGTCTGTCACCAAGGTTCCAATTTGCAGTCGTCGCGGAGAAAGCCACCGATTGATTTCTTCTCGCATGACGCGGAGCAGTTTCTCCCCTGTGTGACTTTGTTCGCCCAGGCAATCCAGGTGTAGAACTGCGTGACACCACTGTGCTCTGCACATATGGTATGATAGAGCAGCACTTAGACTTGTGGAAGCTGAGGTGGGGGTGGAGAAGGAGGAGGAAGTAGACATTGGCGTAGGAGCAGCAGTTGGACAACTTGGAGGAGAAAGTTGTTGGTGTGTCTGGGCGGGAAGCACGTTCACCGAGTGGGCTGTAAAGGACATGTACTGGCCCTGACCATAGTTACAGCTCCACATATCGGCACTGCCGTGCACCTTGGAAGAAACCGATAAGCTCAAGGACTGGCCCACCTTCTGTTCTACATATTTGTGAAGGGCTGATACGGCCTTTTTGGAAAATAAATTTTGGCTTGGAACTCTCCACCTCAGTTCGGCACAAGCCATTATTAGTTCTCTAAAGCAGTGATTTTCAACCTTTTTTGAGCCGTGGCACACTTTTTATACTTAGAAAATCCTGGGGCACACCACCAACCAAAATAGCACAAAATGACACTAAAACAGTCATAAAAGGCCTCCCTTTACTAATAAAAAACCCCTTGCGGCCTCCCTTTACTAATAAAAACCTCTAGCAGCCTCCCTTTACTAATTAAGAGTCCCTAGCGGCCTCCCTTTACTAATTAAAAGGCCCTAGAGGCCCCCCTTTACTAATTAAAAGGCCCTAGAGGCCTCCCTTTACTAATTAAAAGGCCCTAAAGGCCCCCCTTTACTAATAAAAAGCCCCAGCCTCCCTTTACTAATAAAAAAAAGACCCTAGCTTCCCTCCTTATACAAATAATAACCTTATATACTTTCCCTTGATGTCTTCTTCCGCGTACCTTCACTCCTAATGGCGATCCGCCCACCTTCTGTAGCTTTTGCAGGAGCTACAGAAGATGGGCGGATCGCCGACGCGGGCTTGTAGGTAAGTATGGGGGCAGAAACACGGGGGCGCGGCGGCAGCGCTACACAGGGGCACCATAGTTTGGGGAACTTTCCCCGCGGCACACTCAACCATGTGTCGCGGCACACTAGTGTGCCCCGGCACACAGGTTGAAAATCACTGCTCTAAAGGGTGCAGAGTCCACGACTTGGAAAGGGAGGGACTGCAGTACCAACAACATGGTCAGGAGCATGGTCAGCTTCTGCACCTTAGGATGGCTGGACACATACAGTTGTCTTTTTGTAATCGCCTCCTTCAATGACTGATGGCGCCATGCGTAGCGAGGAGCAGGAGAATCTGGACCGGGAGATGATGTCAAAGACAAACAGCTCCCTTATGCAGAGGTGTTGGAGCCTTGACTGGCTGAAATGGCATATGTGCCACAAGGTGCTGCTGTTGCTGCGGCGGCAGGATGGACCAGCACATCTGAGACACGTTTCTCCCTGCCGCACCACCAAGTTGGTGATTTTACCGCCAACACTCTGCACTGAGTGGCTACTACCGTCGCTGCCTCGCTGAGCCCCTGTGCCACTGCTTACTTGGACCTCCAAAGCGGGTTCTGTACCCCATGGCCGTTTGGCTACTGTCCTCGGACTACTTCCACCCTGCTGGTGTACAGCTCCCCCAAAATGGACATGCTGGACTTTGAGAAAAAATCACTCCAGCAACTATGTGGATTTGATACAGATTTTTTTTATATCAACTTTAGCAACAAAAAAGCTATTGAAATTTGCGGTATACAGATCCCCAAAATGGACATGCTGGACTTTGAGCATAAATCACTCCAGCGACTATGTGGATTTTACACAGATTTCTTGATATTAACTTCAGCAACAAAAAAGAACCGAAATTTGGGGTATACAGATTCCCCAAAACGGACACCCTGGAATTGGAGCAAAAATCACTCCAGAAACTACTGTGTACAAGCAGCTAGACGCTAGAGACAGCACATGCAGTGTGAAATGACATGTCTAGTCAGATAATGCTGGAGGGTCCGGAGCAGGGCTTCCTCGGCACGGAAATGACATGTCTAGTCAGATAATGCTGGAGGGTCCGGAGCAGGGCTTCCTCGGCACAACACCTCCACATCAAAATCCAATTCTTGGGTTTTCTCTTTCTCCATCTCTGAAGAGTACTCACTATTGCTGGTGAAAGCTGCTTGGGATCTCCAGCGGGGTGAGCAGGCCTTGCTCCACCTACCGGGGGTCTCTGCTGCGCCACAAGGTAGACCGCAAGATGGCGGACCGTCTTTACTCTCACACGTGAAGGCCATAAAATGGCTGCCGGCCTTATCCACTAGGTCAGTGGTGGCGAACCTATGGCACGGGTGCCAGAGGTGGCACTCAGAGCCCTTTCTGTGGGCACCCAGGCCTTCACCCAACACAAAGTATGCTAGACTGGACTCAAGGCTTCCTGCTGCGGTCCAATACAACCCAGGAGGTGCCATGCTCAGTGCCATTTTAAAGCAACATCCTTGGCTGCCAGGGCTACAGGAAGAACAGGAAGGTGTGGATAGTGATAGATAAGTGTTGAAGTTCCTGCTCTGGGAACCCTGATTTCTCCATTCAGGAGACCCTGGAAGGAAGCTACAATCCAAATTTATCCATCATCTTTCTATTGTATTAGTGAACTCAGGACGCCATTATAATTGAAACCTGTAAAACAGCAGGTATCAATAAGTTACTGCATAAAATGTCATGTTGGCACTCTGCAATATATAAGTGGGTTTTGGTTGAAGTTTGGGCACTCTGTCTCCAAAAGGTACTTTCGGGGAACCAGGGGCCGCCACAATGCTCTCCTGAAAATGGGGAAAGAAAGGAAAGGACTGGTAGCGAAATGTTTGTGACGCCAGTTGGGATAATGGTTGCTGACTTCAGCCCTGGGAGATTGGTGTTACAGGTCAGCGTGATGTTATGAACCCTTGCCGACTAGGGCTGGCTCCCAGGGGGTGGATGGAGGAGGAGGTGTAATTCACTTGACTTGTGATGATGGCGGCGCCAAATAAACACTTGCACACTTTGATTTAAATTGATCTGTAGGGGTGCCAGCCACCTCGGTGAACTATCCTCCTCAATATGATTTTCTTGCTTGTTCCTCAGCTGAACTGAACTCCTCTTATTACAGGCACAACCTCTGCTTGCTGTGCTGCTTAGCTACTCTGTGCTCCTCTGAGACCCAGGCCTCCTGCCTGTCTCCTCTCAGACATGCTTCATCGGCTGCTGTTCACTCTGACTGCTCCCGCAGACTGACTTCACTCCCTCCTCAAGAACACTCACTTCTGACTCCTCACTCACCCTTAACTCCTCCCTCTTCTTCCCACAATTCTTCACTAGTCTCTCACCCTGGTAGGCCTTTCTTTATTAAACATAAAACAATTAAAGGTATATACACAGTACATTGTCATAGCTGTAGGACCCAACATTTTACACAAAGTGGAGGGTGCCACAAATACATTATGGGGTCCGCGGAGTGCATTTTCGTCGGGTTTCCCGACGATTTCCGTTTTGCGCCGCATTTAACAGGGGATTTTGGTGCACGCGATCGGATTTTGGTGCATCGACGGCTTGCACATGACACAAATCGGGGGGGCAGGCTGTCGGATAACCCGATGGATTCGAACTACGCGCGGGATTTAACATTTCGAATTGTGTCGCAAGACATGCACTTACATGCTCCGGGAAGAAGAAGGTGAACTCCGGCTGCCCTCGGCAGGGAAGCGACGGATGCAGGAACTTGGGCGCACAAGCTTCGAGAATTGCGCCGGACTGCATCCTTGTCGGACCGCCCGAATCGGGGATCGGGACAGGGCCAGGTAAGTAAATTTGCCCCTATGTGTCCACAGCATAGAGAGTCACTGATCACTACTTGAAGGCCATCAATTATCGGAACAATGGTCTTGAGTCTCATATTTGATGGAACAGTGGTCACATCTGCTTATTACTGCTCTATTCTCTGTCTATAGGGCAGACAGTAATAGCCAAGAGCTGTAACTCAGTGTTTGTATTACCATCAGTCCCATGATGAGGTGTTAGTTCATCATAATTTATAAATGCTTCAAATAATGAGTAATTGGGACAACCCTGTTTTTGTCTTCAGTGGGGTCCCAGTCCCTTCCAATTGCATATGTATCCATGATCCTGTGGACAGATGATTTGTATTGAATGTGTGCCAACCTCTTTAATGGTAACCTCTTGTGCCCCCCTTTCAGCCAGGACAGGAGGAATATTATTTTGCACAGTTTTGCAATGGGTCTCTCATAGATGTGAAGATGCCAAATGTCCAGCAGATGTCAGTGTAACTACACAATCATAGAAAATTCTTCATTGCATTACAAACCTGGCATCAGTGTGAGATGTAAAAATAAATATACTTGTAATTTTGTTTGTTTGAGATTAGGATTGACACATGGTTTCCATGGCCCTTGAATGAGCTGACTGCCCTATCCACAAACTATAGATAAACATTGTTTGCGGCTCGGGCAGTCTATGCTACTGTCATCGGCGTGTGAGGTCCATGAAATGTAGGACACCGTGGATCTGTTGTCCTATGAAATCCTCAAGATTGCGTTTTAATAGTCCATACATATTTATAAGCTAGCCACAAGATAGCTACACAATATCAGATAATGATGAGCTAATTCTGCCTCCAGTAATGGGATTTAATAATAATAATTCATTTATTTATATAGCGCACACAGATTATGCAGCGCTGCACAGAGCTTACCAAATCGGTTCCTGTCCCCATGGGGCTCCCAAACTAATCAACCTACCAGCATGTTTTGGAGTGTGGGAGGAAACCAGAGTACCCAGAGGAAACCCATGCGAACACAAGAGTACATGCAAACTCTTTGCAGATGTTGACCCTGGGACTTGAACCCAGGTCCCCAGCACTGCAAGGCTGTAATGCTAACCACTAAGCCACCGTGCCGCCCTATCCACACTGAGAAATGACTTACAAAGACAGGTCACTAGTGGATGGGTAAATGCCAGCGAATAATATTACAAATTCTAATAGATATTTCCCTTATACATGTGTCCTCAGCTTTTCCTGCTCTATAACATACTGCTTTCAGCGTATACAGATGATGGGAAAATGCCTTTTGGGCAAAATGATCAAATGGTTATTTACAATTTTTCCTCAAATCAGTCAATTCCTTTAATTTTACTAAACTCTGAATGTAAATGTTTTTTTGAAACATCTAATAAACACTTCCAAAAATAGCTGTATGCTTCCTACTGGTTACAGGAAATACATCACGTTCAATACCCAAGGTTCCAGCAGTTTTCTTACAGGTCTGTAAGCTGTGACTTTATGTAATATATATTCTTTTAATATAGATTCATCTGTTGTCATGTCCACATCCTCCCTCCTACAAGCAGGTGTGTTCATGTGCCAGCTGTCTGCATATAATAACCTCTCTTCTTGGTGTAGTTTATGTTGTACCACCAGTGACTGAGATTATTACAGGAACCAACCAACAAGCAATCACATCCTCATTTTACTAAGCAGCATGGTAGGTTTTTGAATAACTCAATTTGGTATTATTATAAATATTGTTTTTATTCTATTTATCATTATAATTGACTTTATTATTCTTACTATTTACAACTATTATTATTAATTTGTCTTGATAAATTCTTCCTGCTATTAGTAACTATAAATATTATATCTTCTATGTAACACATTTTTGGTTATGTTTCTTTTGTGCATTTATTAATAAGATTTCTCTCCCCTATCTATCTATCTATCTATCTATCTATCTATCTATCTATCTATCTATCTATTGTTCTAAGCTACTAATTTAAAATTGTTATAAATTAAATGATCAACACCATTTTATCCATTTAGTTCAAGCTTGTCATACATCGATTTCCTATATTCCTTTATTCTTGTAGTACGGCTTCATTAACACCTGCCTAAAATCACTTGTAATTGAGAAATTTGGGGATGACTCCTGGCAAAAATTAAAGTAAGTGGCAAAATTATTTGTATCAAGTAGGACTTGAAAAAATTATAAATCAATGACGCCCCTGCAGAGAACAACCATTATGATTGTCGTATTGTACAATGTTTGTTTGTGTGTTGATTATTTATATTTTGAGGCAAAAATAAATCCGGATTCACACAACAGGGGCTAAAGTCCCTCCAAAAGAAAATGGGGGAAAACATTTAAATAAGTACTTTATTATCCCCATGTGCAATGTGTTGCCCCTATGAAAGAACCTGTTTTGTAGCCTATTTTTCCTATCTATCTAAATACAAATAATACATCACTACCAGAGGTCCAGGTTTCCAATCTTAGGCTACCTGCAGACAAATGAGTGCAATTGTGGCCAACAAAGAGCTATCCCATGGACTGGAATAGCACCTGTACTATAACGTATATACAAGTTAGGGCCAGAAATATTTGGACAGTGACACAAGTTTTGTTATTTTAGCTGTTTACAAAAACATGTTCAGAAATACAATTATATATATAATATGGGCTGAAAGTGCACACTCCCAGCTGCAATATGAGAGCTTCCACATCCAAATCGGAGAAAGGGTTTAGGAATCATAGCTCTGTAATTCATGGCCTCCTCTTTTTCAAGGGACCAAAAGTAATTGGACAATGGACTCTAAGGGCTGCAATTAACTCTGAAGGCGTCTCCCTCGTTAACCTGTAATCAATGAAGTAGTTAAAAGGTCTGGGGTTGATTCCAGGTGTGTGGTTTTGCATTTGGAAGCTGTTGCTGTGACCAGACAACATGCGGTCAAAGGAACTCTAAATTGAGGTGAAGCAGAACATCCTGAGGCTGAAAAAAAGAAAAAATCCATCAGAGAGATAGCAGACATGCTTGGAGTAGCAAAATCAACAGTCGGGTACATTCTGAGAAAAAAGGAATTGACTGGTGAGGTGGGAACTCAAAAAGGCCTGGGCGTCCACGGATGACAACAGTGGTGGATGATCGCCGCATACTTTCTTTGGTGGAGAAGAACCCGTTCACAACATCAACTAAAGTCCAGAACACTCTCAGTGAAGTAGGTGTATCTGTTATCTGTCTCTATGTCAACAGTAAAGAGAAGACTCCATGAAAGTAAATATAAAAGGTTCACATCTACATGCAAACCATTCATCAATTCCATAAATAGACAGGCCAGAGTTAAATTTGCCGAAAAACATCTGAAGAAGCCAGCTCAGTTCTGGAAAAGTATTCTATGGACAGATGAGACAAAGATCAACCTGTACCAGAATGAAGGGAAGAAAAAAGTTTGGAGAAGAAAGGGAACGGCACATGATCCAAGGCACACCACATCCTCTGTAAAACATGGTGGAGGCAACGTGATGGCATGGGCATGCATGGCTTTCAATGGCACTGGCCCACTTGTGTTTATTGATGACATAACAGCAGACAAGAGTAGCCGGATGAATTCTGAAGTGTACCGGGATATACTTTCAGCCCAGATTCAGCCAAATGCTGCAAAGTTGATAGGACGGCACTTCATAGTACAGATGGACAATGACCCCAAGCAACAGCCAAAGCTACCCAGGAGTTCATGAGTGCAAAAACGTGGAACATTCTGCAATGGCCAAGTCAATCACCAGATCTTATCCCAATTGAGCATGCATTTAACTTGCTCAAATCCAGACTTAAGACGGAAAGACCCACAAACAAGCAAGACCTGAAGGCTGCGGCTGTAAAGGCATAGCAAAGCATTAAGAAGGAGGAAACCCAGCGTTTGGTGATGTCCATGGGTTCCAGACTTAAGGCAGTGATTGCCTCCAAAGGATTCGCAACAAAATATTGAAAATTAAAATATTTTGTTTGGGTTATGTTTATTTGTCCAATTACTTTTGAGCTCCTAAAATGTGGAGTGTTTGTAAAGAGATGTGTACAATTCCTACATTTTCTATCAGATATTTTTGTTCAACGCTTCAAATTAAACGTTACAATCTGCACTTGAATTCTGTTGTAGAGGTTTAATTTCAAATCCAATGTGGTGGCATGCAGAGCCCAACTCGCGAAAATTGTGCCACTGTCCAAATATTTCTGGCCCTAACTGTAGAAATACATAGGTCTGTTTGTGTGATCATTGCCTGGAGCTGCTGCCTTATATCTATAGTGGATGATTCTTGGGCACCTTACTTTCATCTATAATGATACCTATAATGTATCTTATCCAACATTTCTTTATGGTTTTATATTTACTTATATTGTGATATATCTACTTTGCAGAAGCCTTGCTGGGGTCCAGGACACATTTATGACTTATGAAGTTTATGATGATGCTGTTACTCTGAGAATGGTTAAAGAAGCCTGCAGGATGCTTAGTAAGTAAAAATTACTTGAACTTTAAAGGAGTTTTCCCGTGAAAGAAAGTTTTCAAATTTGAATCCCCAAGTCATGTTTACACAATAAAGATCATTTTTACCCCCTTACTTTTTACTCAATTTTTTTTGCTGTTTAACTCCTTAAGTGATGGTCAGTGTAAAATGCCAGAGTGTGATACCATATGAAGGGGCTAGCACAACCAAAGGGTATATACATGAGCTGGTGCACAATATAATCAACTGAACAACAAAAAAAGAAAGAAAAGAGTATGCACCAAAAAAGGCTCTGTCAATGTAGTATGCAAAAAATTATATAAACTTTATTCAATGCAAAATGGGATACATATATGACATACATCTAAAAGCATCTTAAACATGTAATATACACAAATATCCACTGGCAACCAGGGTCCAGGTCAGCACAGTAAAGACCCCTGCAAGTTCACCCTGTGGCGAACACAAAATCCTCCCAACCAAAGGAATATAGGGGATGACCAAATGTCAAAGGGTCAGATCACAAATAAATCCTAGTGGTCTATCCCTGAAAACTACATAAGTCCTAATGGCTGCCAGACACCATGTCAGAAATAGCCCACATAGGTACCAAGTGCATGAAATGTATAGGTGTTACCTAGATACCGGCATCTAGAGTGCTCCTAAAAGTCTGGCAAGCAGGTGGGAGGAAAGCAGGGGTAACTGGCTCCCCACGTGTATCGTCGTCCTAGACGACTTCCTCAGGGGTTGGTCCCTGCCCACATACCAGAGTGTGGGCAGGGACTCTCTAACTACATGATTCCTTTGTGCTATGAGATGCTGTGAGCTGACAATGTGCTTAGATTTTCAGGGTCCAGGTTTATCTACACTTTCATTTAGCTTCTAAACATTCTACTAGTATCTAACGTAGAGAGAGATGAGAGATGACATATATGAGATGGAGATTCATTAGATGCATATCACACACAATTACACTCTTAGCTTTGCTATATCTCTGCTACATCTGAGCTATAATACACACAGTCCCCTGCTATTAAGATCTTATCTTGCCTGTAGCTTGTCCTCCTCACGCTGCTTGCCAGCAGGAAGTGTTTATGTATGAGCTCGTCTTGAAATGCAGGGGGGTAGGAGGGGGTATGTGTACAGAGACTACAGTAGAAGATATTTATGAGAAGAATCTGCCATGCCCGACCCTAAGTCAGAAAATTTATGGTCAGATCTGGGGGCAACCAAAATTGTATACTCCAGGACTGATAGAAACAGGTTGGAATTATATCAGTGAAATGCTGTATTTTTGTTAATAACAGTGAGTTAGAAAATGTGTTATTTTGTTATCCTGAGTATATATAAGAAACTTGTCTTTACCCCTTTAATGTAGCCACTAAGTAAATGTGCCCCTATTTGTTCACCTAGCATTCTACGTATACATTACTTTCTCCTAATATGGTGTGAGCAGGGCAGGTGTGACATGAACCTAAGCTTTGCCAATCAGAATAAAAGTAATTAGGTAGAAAATCGAGACATAGAATTTGGTGTATGTAAAAAATATTTTCTGAACTAAAGTGTAAAATTTCCTTAATTTCTCATTTTTAAGAAAAAATCTAGTATCTATATGGATGCTGTCAGTGAGGGCTACAGCATTCATTAGCTTGTTATGATAAAAGAGTTGTTCAGTAAACTTGTGATATTATATATTAAAGAGGGTGTCCTATAAAAAAAAACTATTATAAAGGGGCCTTACAGGGGGCTTTACTGAACACCCCCTTTAACCATTGCAAGACTGGGCCAAGACTGGTTGTGTCTGGACACATTTTTTTTTAACATATGCAATGTTTTTTTTTTCCATTTTGCACAACATTTGGCAAATTGTTCTGGATACATTTTAATAGCATTTTCATAGTAATCTTTTTTTTTTTTTACTATCTGTGTAAAAAATAAAAAAAATGGAATTTAGATCAGCAGAAATAATAGTTCTAATAGTTTTTTCTTGCTAAAATGTCATTACAGAATTGCTAGGTGATTAATGTAAAATCGGGTAGTTAAGTTGATGACTATGCAGTGGATTTGGAGGTATTTTAATGTTATGCCCTTATTATTAAAGGTGTATCTGAGGAAGAAGTTCTGAGGCTATTTGGAGCTTATTTCTTTTCCTTCTGTAAGCAATCTGGATATGATCGAATGCTACGAACTTTAGGAGGAAACCTAACTGAGTTTATTGAGAATCTAGATGCTCTTCATAGCTACCTCACACTTTCTTATAAGGTAATTCCTCATATCATATTCTACTTTGTGAATCAACATTGCTCTACTTGTATATTTTCATGAGTTTTGAAAAATTTTCAAGAAATTTCCCCAATTGGCATTCCTCTAAAAAGCGATTTTTGTCTTCCTCAAGACAATGGGGCACATTTACTTACTCGTCCCGTTGACGCCGCCGATGCGGAATGTCCAACGAGGATTCAGGTCTGCCGCAATTCACTAAGATCGTGTGTCCAATTTCCTGCATGTTTTGCTTCCCCGCTAAGGTCCGCCGGAGTTCACCTTCTTCTTCCCGGTACATGTGAGTGCTGATCTTGCGACACAATTTGCTTTTTAAATTCCGCGATTTGTCCGAATCAGTCGGGTTGTCCGACGTTCATGTCCCCCAATTTGTGTCGCATTCAAGCCGGCCCCGATGCGCCACAATCCGATCGTGTGCGCCAAAAACCAGGGGAATTCAGGACAAATCAGAAAAAGATCTCGAAACCTGATGAAAATGCGGCGTTTGGACCCTTAGTAAATGTGCCCCAATAGCTTCCACTATGTGGTGTGGTTGTCACCAGAATGTGGCCTTTCTAAATCCCATTTCATTTGATGCAAGCAACATGTGTAGTCAAAGAAGTCTGAGGAGATTTATCCTTAAACCCTCAAAGGACATGTGGACTTTGGCCATAGTCCCCAGAATAGTAACTATCGTTCCTACAATACACTGTAATACTACAGTGCTAAATGATCTGTAACAGGGTTGAGGGGAGAGATCATGCAGACAGTGCTGATAGGACCAGGTGTAGTAGAGCTGAAGGTGATACTTCAGCTTTGGCATTACATTTGTAGCTGCAGCACTACTTTACAGACCAGGATGTGTTGAGCTTGAGCCGGGACACAAGCACTTTGGGGTGGCTGGACGTCGGATGATGGGGATACTGATTCCCTGCATTGGGGCATGTAAACCTGTGACATCATGAGGTAAGCACCAGTAGGCAGGAACTTTGTGAGCTCCAACTGCAGTGCTGCTCGCACAACATAGTTGGCAGTCATTCGGCGGCTCCTCTCCACACTAATGCCTTTAGTCTGCCGCCACTGCCTCCAGCCTGAAGCGTTATTTTAACACAGCATGTCCTGGCTGTTACTGACCTCAGAATCCTGCATGATGCTGGCATGCCCCTCTACCATTGTCTACCAGTGGGCGCCGCCTGAAGCAAGATTATCAACTTGCCTCATGGGTTGTGTACTCCTGGGAGCATAGTCAAGATATACTAAAGTCAGTATGAATATAGTTAACAAGCATGAGGAACAACAGGAATAGCTATTTGAATTCACACCAACAAGGTCACACACGGCAAATTGGTTGACCATTAAAGGGGTTGCCCACTTTACTTCAAGTTGAGGTGTTAAGGTAAACCTAACTGATTCTTGTCTTATTTTCCTGAAAAGTACTGTAATAGAAAAAATGAACTTAAGATGACGCCGAGATCTTAGACCGCACCTAAAACTTAGAGGCTAAGAAATGTGAGTGTGATATGAACAGCAGAAAACTCTCCAATCAAGAGACATTGGGGCAGATTTATCAAGCAGTCTGAAAGTCAGAATATTTCCAGTTGCCCATGGCAACCAATCACAGCTCAGCTTTCATTTCACCAGTGCTCATGAATATTTTAAAGGGGAGCTGTGATTGGTTGCCATGGGCAATTGGAAATATTCTGACTTTCAGACTGCTTGATAAATCTGCCCCTATGTCTGATATTGTTATGCTTTGTATATGCTCCTCCATTTCTAGTTTTTCCCTAATTTTCTATATAGATTTGTGAAACCAAATAAACTTGCGCAGTGCTGATTTTTGCCCGGGCCGACAGTGGCATGAGCATGTCTTGCATCAGCAGTGGTCTGATTCATTTCCTTGCGACCGTGCACACATGCAATAATTTGAAAACACACAGTTGACGCACCATAAAGAGGATATCTTAAATCCTACCCTAACAGAGGGACAGCATAATTGGTAACATACCAATATACATCTATTAAAAGTTCTGCACAGCTTTCTTGAAATTTAAAAGTATCCCTTCAGATCAGAAATGTGTTTTACCTGATAAGCTGCCATTCCTGTGGCTGCAGATGGAGGGTTATGTGATTCTAACTGTCCATGACCAAATCCTTTCTTAGGACCTTATGAGAGCATTTATGAATACACGCTTATGGTCCTGGAATGTAGATGGGACAGTTAGAACACATTATAGATGTATATTAGTAAATTGCCTTAAATCCTGCCCCCATACGCTACAAAAGCATGAAGTAAATTGGCCAACCCCTTTAAATATAGCACCAAGCCTGTATAGCAGAATAAATTGCCATTGGCAGTGAATTCTAAAATAGTTTAGTTTTTTCCCTACATATATGACCCACATTTATTATATTTGACATTATCTAGGCTGCAGTTACAACTTCTGATTCATTAAACTTATTTAAGATCAACTTTATATTGTATTATCTGCAGGAAATGAACGCTCCTTCCTTTCGAGTGGAAAAGACCGGTGATGGGACCATGCTCCTTCATTACTATTCAGACAGAACCGGCTTATGCCACATAGTCCCAGGTAGGAGCTGATCTGGCGACCATATGCTGAGATATCTTATTGAAGACAGATTCGGCTTGCACCAGTATGCCTCCACAATATCACCATTCCCAATGGGACACCTGTGGTCACCTCTTATAAATGAAAGCTGAATATATAGTTTACGTACCTTTGCTTTTCCTTTTGAAATCCCATATACATACAACATGTGTATTAATGTAGGGATCTGATGACTCCAGCATCATTAGACTGTATCTCCCTTGAGTACAAAAGTATAGGGAAGGAAGAAATCTACTGTACTTGCATTATCCTATTTTTTCCAATATCTGCTTTTTGGGAAGAGTCCAAAAAACACACACATGGTTTCTGACCAATATTTATCTACCTTAATGGTAAACAGTGATTTTATCAGCAAGTCTAAGAAATGCCGAGGGACATCAGTTTCTCAGACCAATTAGAGTTGTCACCAGTCCAGTAAACCCCTGGCCGTTCTTCGCTCAGTGAAGCCGATCCAGGTGAATTTATATTGCTGGACATAGAAGGCCAAAGTAGTTTTGAACAATTTGAGATAAATACCTCATTTGTCAATTTTATACCCTTTTTTTATTGCAGACCACTCACCCCTAGGACTATGTCAAGTGAGATTAGTATTACTACCAGGATGAAGGGATGTAAACCAAGCACACTGACATACTGGTGTGTGCCCCCTCTAGTAGGATCTGCCCTTCTTTTTAACTTCCTATGCCCTGGTTTAAAAAAAAAAAAAAAAAAAGGCTTTTAAAAATTATACAGGTGAGCCTGAGGATCTCCATGCTCTATATGGCTTAATGGAGCATGGAGCGGCAACAAGCTAATTTGCATAAATTTGAAAGACTGTTTTTCTTAAAAACAAGGGCATAAGAAGCTTATAGAAGAAAAGATCCTGCCAGAGGTGGCACACACCAGTATGTCAGTGTGCTTGGTTTACAATCCTTCATCCTGGTAGCAGTTGGTAAGGAGTGTTATTGGGAAATTAATTAAATTGATTAAATGTAATTTGGAAATTAATTAAAAGTCTTTTGTATGCAGGAATTATAGAATCCGTAGCAAAAGATTTCTTCAATCGTGATGTAACCATGAGAATCATCTATCAAGCCGAGGAGAAGGAACGCACTGGGAAGAAGGAGCATGTCATATTTGAAGTTCTTCAGAAGAAGTTTAATAAATCATTGGAGAATTTGGAGGATGCAGGCCCACGGTGCCAGGATCAAGTAAGTTCAAAGTTATGCAAAGGTTATATACTAAGTAGCCACTATGGACTGGTATTATATGTAGGCAAGACCCAAAATAAAATTCACTATAGTAGGGTCTAACTATACGTTACCAAAACGAAATATTCAGAGAGAACTCAACTGCATTAGGAATGTAGCTCTGGAGTATATTGTAGGCTGTACTGTATTCTACAAGCTTGTACTCACAATCAGTACAATGTCAATCATTCACAAAGTTATTCAACTTTATGTAGATCATAATATATATATGTAATTTAAAATCATGTGTGCCCCTTAATACATGTCTAGAAAGATCTCACAATGGTTGTTATAGACTTTTTTTTTCCGTTCCAATGTAAGGCTATATTCACACTGCCGTTGCCCGCCCGTACCGTAGCGGGCAACGGCAGTGTACGGGGAGAGGAGGAGGAGGTGAGCGCAGCTCACCCCCGCCCCTCTCCATAGCAACCTATGGCGCACGGCGCCGTATTACGGGAAAAGATAGGACAGGTCCTATCTTTTTCCCGGGTACGGAACGGTACGGTGCCGCACGTGTGCTGCACCGTACCGCTCCCGTAGGGTGCCGTGCGCCCATAGAAGTGTATGGGGGACGTATATCGGCCGTATATACGTCCCCCATACGTTAGTGTGAATGTAGCCTAAGTATTAATGTTTAATATTTTTCTAACCAGGCTCAAAATCACAAAAAGCTAAAGAAATTTAATGGTGCAGATAATGAACTGGTAAGGAAATCTCACTGGGACATCATCAGGAATGTTGTCAGGTTTGGAAAAGGTGAGCGATTTGGTCTCGTGACAGGATTGAGATATATGGTGGGTTAGTGTTTTTGGTGGGGATAGCCTGAAAAACAAGTCACTCTCTACAAGTTGTGGGAAACCTATGGCATGGGTGGCACTCAGAGCCCGCTCTGTGGGCATGTGGTCTGCCACCAAGTGCAGAGCTCGCCAGACCGGAACTATAAAAGCTTCTTCTCTGGGACCCTTAATTGTTCCTGTTTTGGGGACCCTGGAGGGAATCAACAGTGAATAATAATAATAATAATCTTTATTTATATAGCGCCATCAAATTCCGTAGCGCTTTACAAATCAACGTTTCTGGCTTGACCGCGATCCTCCATGTGCCCCTGTGCCCAGCAATATGATCTTACCTCTCCGCATTCCGGATTCCCGTACGGTGGCTGTTTGTGCGTGCACCCATCTCCTAGGGCGGCCGCACCGGCTTCAGAATATTTAAAGGGCCAGCGCACCGCTAATTTGTGCTGGCCCTTTTCAGGATATGGATAATAGCCGGCGTCTCCCAGATCTTTGCGCTCAGTGCCTAAGAGAAAGCTTTGTCTTGTGCCCTGTGCCTGTAATTGGAATCCATGTTGTGACCCCAGACCTGTTCCCGTTTTCACTCCTCCACTGCTAGCCCTGACCTTCTGCTCCGTCTCTGACCCTGAACCTTTGCCGCCTGTCTTGACCTCCAGCCTGTCCTCGACCTTGTCCTTAGCTGCCACACCTGTGGAACGGCCTGGTGGTACCCCGCCGCAGCAAGTCCAACCCGCTTTGTGGCGGGCTCTGGTGAAAACCGGGTGGCACTTAGATTCCGTTCAAACTTCCACCACGGAACACACATCAACGGGGTCCACTAATATTTTTCCCCCTCCCTCCTGGAAGGGGAAATTCTTTTGCACTTAGATTCCGGTCCCAGGTGTCGTCTTGTGTCATTGTCCGCAGTGGTCCAGGGGGTCCACTACCCCAGAAGCCTGACTATAATTTAAATTTACCCTCATTCTTTCAATGGTATTGGTGTTCTGTGCTATAGCAGGGAGCAATAAGTTAGCAATAACTTACTGCTAAAATTGTTGTGTTGGCACTGTATGATATAAAAGTGGGGTTGCTGTTCGGGAAATCTGTCTCTAAAAGGTTTGACATCATTGCTCTATAGAATATACCATACATACCATATACCTTAGGTTGTTGTCAGATGAACACACTGTGATAGATATCCCTGCTATAAACCTGCACAAATGGCGCAGTGTTGGATTACCTTCCTTAAGAACTAATAGGCTAGACATGTTGAAACTAAACATGCCCAATCCTTATTACCACTGTGAGTGCTATTGGGGAAGAGTTTTTAGGCTCCTATACACAGTAGGATGGCTGTAATGTGTATAAGCACAGACATTTAGAAACCGGGATAGGGCACAAGGTAAACTTTTAGCATTATTCGGGAAAACCTAATAAGGGACATTGGTCAGCAAGTAAAAAAGGGGAAAAATTAAAAAGTCATATTATCAGCTCATAAGGAGAACCTTTTTCCTTCTTTTTCCAATGTGATTGTGACTGTCATGACAAAGATATTGCTATCATATTTTCTTATGTTCCAGGAAGTTTGCTACATACATTTCAACCAGTTTATCCCAGCAGGCTGTGGATGGATGAACAGGCATTCTGCAATGAGTTCCCCTTCCATATTATATTTGACAAACAAGTAAGGAAGCTCATGATATTTTTACTACACACATCATACAACATGGAAATGAATGCATGTGCAAATGTATCATAGAAATGCTATATAACTGTGGTTGAGCTCATAAACAATAAATATTAAACCAAAGAAAAATACAGAGCAACACCAGTATTTATTAGAATAAGTATAAAACAATCATTTTATTAAATATACATAAAAAAAAGTTAAAAATCAAGAAGAGAATACACAAACTAATACAGTGCTGGACAGTGGATCACCAAATAGTAAAGTGCATATTAGCAAAATGGGGGGTACCAGGGACTACCATATATTGTTAACGACTGCACATTTGTATAGTGTAATGCACCCCACCAAGCCCTTTTTTTCAGGGAAACTTTGGACAGATCCTTCTGTTTCCAGAGTTTGCTGGTGTGCAGTCCGGGTGTTGGATCACCACTAATGACATGTTGATGACCTTCCAGAAGATTGGCCATCAGGGGAGGGGGTAAATTTAAGGGGGTATTCCCGGTAGAAGCATTTATGACCTATCTTTTGACAAAAGCTCATTAGCTCTTTTGCATAGTTGTCTGTAACACAGACTTTGCATAGAATTGAAAGGTGCATGCTCAGAATCGGGACTACATTTTGTAAAGATTTTTTTCTATAACTTCATGTGCCAGGAGACTGGACTACTCCATTCAGATCATAGGATATGTCCTAGATAGTTTGTGTGGAACAGCTAATAGTAGCATCCGGTGGGCAGGTGACAAATACTTCTGGTTGGGATGTACTAAGAAGTCTGGGAACTAGCTGAATATTACTTATACCATAGAAGAGGAAGAGGCTGGCACTCCAGGGCATGCTTCAAATGATATCCACTTTCATTGATTAAACGCTACACATCTCTGGACAAGGTACATCAGCAAAACAAACAGATCAACGCGTTACAACACTAAGTCTTCTGCTTTTGTATTATTGGCAAGAAATGCAATTAAATATTTGCTCTATTATCACACATTTCCAGTTTGGAAGACATTGACCTTCTGATACATATGTGTGCATGATATGAGTAGTTGATTTGTGACATCCCTTAAAGTTTCCCTTGAACTCAATGTTTTCTCATTCTATTGTGAGATTTTTAGATGTTTTTCTGTCACCAGCTAAAAGTGAAGCAGGCCGGAGTGAACATACAGAAGTACGTCCCTGGCATCCAGACTATGGACATCAGATTAGATGAATATTTTACCATCGTCCATCCTCAGGTTACTTTCACCATCTCCAACATTCAGATGTTCACTAATAGCCAGTTTGTGCTGAAGACAAAGCGAGAAATGATGCCACTATCCTGGAAGAAGCAGCGCATGCTGAAGCTCAGAGGTAATATTGGAGATTATAACTGGAGGTATTAAGTTAGAAAGTTGAATAAGTTTATCACTAAAGTTACGTTCTCCCCACCCCTTCTGCTGCCAGAATTCAGGAGATCCAGTTAGTGATGATCCTGGAAGCAAGGGCGTCAAATATAGTAAAGGGGACATTTGGGTATTGTTTTACCTGTATACAGGTTCCCTTTAAAGTTTTACCACAATATCCACATGACAAAAAGGGGAACATATAGTTAGGAACCCAACCCCTAAGGATTGAGAGAATGGGGGACCAGAAGACCACCAGTAAGTGAAACCCTGATGCCCATACATGACCGCTACATGATAATAATGTATGTATTTCACTTCACATTCCCTCCAGGACAGATGATATGGATGGACTCCATACAATGCATGCTCTACATGTGTTCTCCAAAGCTGCGCAGTTTACAGGAACTAGAGGAGAGGAACATGCATATTTCTGATATCGCCAAACATGACGTAACCAGAGACCTCATCCTTTTGAACCATCAAAGATTGGCAGAAATGGAGCTGTCCAACCAACTGGAGCGAAAGAAGGAAGAACTGCGAATATTGTCTAAAAACCTGGAAATTGAGAAGAAGAAAACGGAGACATTGTTGTATGCCATGCTTCCTCAACATGTGGCCAATCAGTTAAAGGAAGGCAAAAAAGTACAAGCAGGTACCATATTGTTCCTTTAGGGACTGGTATATTGATATTCAACCCAAATGTGTAAAATACATAGGGGCATGATCAAGATTTCCTGAACACAAATTCATTTATTTGGAACCCTAATATGGTAGAAAATATGGAAACATATTGTGGCCTAGATAGTGTGTGAAGTTCTATATTTTAGAATGTAACTTTTTAGAATCCTTTATTATTATACTTATGTAATGTATATGCTCATGGATTGTTTGTTTCATTATAGGGGAGTTTCAGTCGTGTACGATACTGTTCAGTGATGTGGTGACGTTTACAAACATATGTTCTGCTTGTGAGCCCATCCAAATAGTCAACATGTTAAATGCAATGTACTCAAGATTTGATCACCTGACAAGTGTGCATGATGTATATAAGGTAAAAGTCAGCAGAAATCTTCACCACCAATATTATAGGAGGTTTTCTGAAACTGGTGCCAGAAATACTGCCGAATACTCTTAGAATAGGTCAGCAGTATAAGACTAGTCCCCAGACTTTACCATCAATCAGCTGTGTGATATAAGCCCGGCTCCTATACAGTAGACCTTTCACTTCTGTATCTTGTATACATAAAGGTGATCAGTGCAGGGTCAGATTGTCAAACCCCCATGACCTTTTCATATACACAAGTGAAAATCATATGTCTCCCTACTAGGTAGAGACTATTGGCGATGCATACATGGTGGTTGGAGGAGTACCAATTACAGATGAAACCCATGCACAAAAGGTGGCAAACTTTGCTTTGGGAATGAGAATTGCAGCTAAAGAAGTCATGAATCCAATATCTGGGGCTCCTATTCAGGTAAATGACTCGGTTCGTTCCATGGATCTTATTTATTATGGTCAGTACTATATTCCTAATAAAACTGTTCATTTAGATCAGGGTCGGGATTCACACTGGACCTGTCTTAGCTGGAGTTGTTGGAGATAAGATGCCGCGGTACTGCTTGTTTGGAGACACCGTGAACACAGCTTCCAGGATGGAAAGTCACGGGGTTCCAGATAAAATACATCTGAGTCCAACAAGTTTCAAGTAAGAATAATAGGGTGATTATTAGTAAAACATAACTTTTAAGCTTTCTATATACTTGTTCCCCCCACGCTACATACATTTCTTTCATTTTATTAGTTTATATCTACTGTAAAGGTGAGATACTTAAAGGGGTATAGTTATTGGTGGAATTGAGGTAGAAGATGCCACTTAGGAAGCCACTAAAGGACACATGGTGGATGGTGGCTCTGATAGGTGGAGGGCCTCCCAGGGTCCATGTTATGACCAGCTACATCATTACAATTATATTGCCATTAGGTCACTTGATTCCAACTACCTGAATAATTGACATTACTTCCAAGGTTGTTCTGTTAACACTGCAGAAGATTTTCTCATACTGAAAGGATTTGTAGAGTTCTTATTGACATCCTACATTTGCAGCGCCCTGAAACATCAGACCTTTGACATTGTGGAAAGAGGAGTCATTGAAGTAAAAGGCAAAGGTAAAATGAGGACATATTTCTTGTTAAGGAATTTGCACTTATCAGAAGAGGAGATCATGGGAAGGCAAAATCATCAGGAACTGGGAGCAAATACTAACAACACTATGGGTATGTAACTACTGAGACAGAAACTTTAGCTACTGGGAGTTTCCATTGTGGCAAAAAAAAAACGGATCCATTTATATGATCAGGCTTGTTTCGGCCCTTTCAAACACATCACAAAATATAATTAATAATTCTTAGTGTCTGCCTCATAGTACAATGCAACCCTTCCTTTAGCGCCTCCATTAAAGTGCCCCTTTTCTGGAGCCCTCATCACTTAGTAAGGACCACTTGGTTGGTCCCTACTTAAAATGCCCCTCTTTCTGTAGCCCCTAACTTATTATTTGTTTTATGCCCCCCTCTTCTGTAGCCCTACTCAACTTATGCTCTTTAATGTAGCCCCAATACTTTATATCCCTCTTATGTAGCACACTGCAGATGTACCTGATCACTGTGGGTGCTACAAGTCGCAGCCTCACTACTAGTCGTATAAGATCTCTAACACCCCTTTAAGACAAATACACATATAACTTTTGTCAGAAGCACATGTTTTTTTTCAAGCATATTCTGATACATACAACTATAATATCACTCAATTACTTTCTTCCAGGATCAACCGAATTAGGAAATTCAGAAGCTAAAATTGGTGCAGTAGAGACAGAAATGGAAAAGAAAAGCAGTCATCTCCATCAGACTGCCCCCACGTCCAAGACATGCCATCTGCTATAGACAGCTCAAGTAACTTTACGAGCAAAATGGCCAAAATGTTAGGTCATAGCATAAAGCCAAACAGCCGCACAATGTCAGGAGCAGTTATCTCAGTGACTTTCCCCATAGTACCATTATGAGATGCTGTTATATCAGCTAGACGGGTTAAAAATGGACAAATCATGGGAGGAAATGTGGGAATATGAGATTTATTTCTAAAGCAAGCAAGTGGATTTCTGTAAGTCTCACTTGGATGGATGGGGCATTTACAGAAATAATTTTAAAAATCATTATGAAATCAGATTTACACTTTGTCATGTAACAACTTGTCATATGTGCTTTCCCCTCTTAAACAGAATGATATTGTGCTGCTCATCGTTTTCTTTCCAGAGTTATGGATTTTTTCTCTTCTAAGTTAGTTGTCAGAAATCTTCCTCAGCAGCAGTGAAGGGAGCTAAGAACAACCTTTTCTTGTCTTTGCCCTGAGCTCAGTCAGTTACAAGCTGTTCTCGTGTAAGAATGCTTTGTATTCTCTCTTGAAGTAATGTATCAACAAATCCAGTTTCACTGAATACTGCATACTACATAGTGACTAGCCTGGCAGCTTACATCACATGTAGGAACATGTAGCATGTCATAAGTAGTAGCAACCAGCAGTAAACCAGTTACATGTAGGGGCAGATTTATCAAGCTGTCTGAAAGCCAGAATATTTCTAGTTGCCCATGGCAACCAATCACAGCCAATCACCCCTTTTTAATATTTATGCGCACTGGTAAGATGAAAGCTGAGCTGTGATTGGTTGCCATGGGCAACTAGAAATATTCTGACTTTCAGACAGCTTGATAATTCTGCCCCGTAGTGTTTATAGTTAGTGCAGTGTGAGCACTAAAGGTTAACAGCTTCCCTGCTAAGTGTCCAGCGAGTAGAAGGAAGGGAAAGTTTGCTGCAGAGGAGTCTATAATAGAACTTAAAATGCAGATATATAGAAAGTTCTGCAGAATCACTTCTGGATCTACAGAACTAAAGCCACATGGACTTGTTACACAAAGGAATCATAATATGACCTCCTCATATTGTGAGTGAATTAGTCCAGTTTCTTGTGTAAACGGGCCATAATAGCGATGGATCGTCGGTCCCCATGCTGATCCCTGCTAAGATGCCCTTTCCAGGATTTAAAGCTTTCCAAGGATAGGAAGAAACTGCTGGGCATAGGTTATAAAAGTAATATAGGCTTTTGATTTATGAAAGAAAAAAACAATTATCGGAGTAGCATTATCCTATGTACTTCGTCACTGATCCCTTTGGTCTAGTGGATGTCAACTAATTGTGAGTGCAACCTCTGAGACTTACAACCTATCCTGAGAATAAAGAGGTATCATTTCGTGCTTTGACCACATCCAAGATTCCAAGTTGTAGAACTCTTTGCCACCTAACCAGTTTGACCAAGAGCTACTCTCAAAGGTTTCCACCCTTTAGCCCCTGTACAGTGATTAGGACTTTTCTGTGACAGGGTCACCACACTGCTCCTCTTAGTATAGGTGGCAGCTAACCTAGAAGGGTCGAAGCACACTGGGGTGAGGAACCATGAGAAGAGGTGGAGGCGATAGGTCAGGGTAGGCAGATTTTGTGCATAGTCAGTAATCCAGGCAGAAAACAAAGCCATTCATTGAACAAAGAAACAAGGATAACATTCACAGGATCTAAAAAGATAGGATCATTTCTGCTCAGGTAGCTCACATACATAGACAGCAGATAGAGGTAAGTCAAGAAATGTTTGCTTTCAGCTTTTTGGCAACAAAATGAGCAAGTCTTTTTCCTAGCATGTCTTTTCTCTGTATAATATGTCTGGTCAGTGTATTGGTTAGAATCATGTGCAAATTTGGAAGGTCATAATCCTTTCCAGGGGACTAATTGATATCAGGAACAAAGTGAAGGTGGTGAGGATATCAACTTCTAATGACCGGGTGATGCAGTGGCTGCTCGGCTTTATAGTACATACTGTACAATATGTGTCTTCATTGGGATTGTGCGAGTATATGTGTAAGAAAAAAACATCCTGCAACATGTTTCTCCACCTCTTGGTTTTACTGACACAATGTGAATAGATGTATCATCAGATCTTGTTTAACGTATATTCAGCAAACTTTATCAGAGGTTTAGCTAAATAATGCAGAAAAGAAGTAATATCTCATAACATGATGGCATGATTTTTTTTTAACTTAATTAGATTCTGATGGTAGATTCCTTAAATCCAACTCACCCCTAATCACCTTTTACTATTTTCTAAACCCTGATGCCCTTATCCCTAAGGATGATTGTACAGAGGGCCAGATTATAGAGGGGCCCACCCTAATCACCCACAGCACGTTCGTCTATTAACCAGGGGGGGGGGGGGGGGGGGAGTGTGTGTGGGTTTTACTGGGGCAGCTCTATAAATTTATTTCTAGCATCATTTACAAAATTTCTATATGCAGGGAAAAAATACCTGCTTGGTCTGCAGAAGAATCTGACTCAATGGGGAAAATGTATCATAACGTAGGCTCTTTGGGACAGTTAATAATAATAATTCTTTATTTATATAGCGCACACAAATTCCACAGCGCTGCACAGTGTTTGCCAGATCAGTCCCTGTCCCCATGTGGCTCACAAACTAATCGACCTACCAGTATGTTTTTGGAGTGTGGGATTGGAGTGGCAATAGTCTTAGTGTTTGCAACTTATATTGCTCATCTATGGATACATCATCAATAGTCCAATCTCAAAAGAGGAATTAGGAAACATATAGATTGTGAGCCTTACAGCAGGGTCCTCTTTCCTAATCTCTTGTAGTCTTGTATTTGTACTTGTACTTGTTCTTGTCTTAATGTAATGTATGTGAAGCCCTTACTGATTGTACAGCACCATGAAACTATAAATAATAATAATAATAGCAGCTTCATTTTCTGTAAGGAAGAGGGAAGGGGTTGTCAGTTTTCTGATTTCAATGTTTCATAAATGCAAATTTTAAGAAAAAAAACCCAATTCATCCTATTTGTGTCCTGCCACTCATGTTTATATCACAGATTGTATGTTGGGAGTCTCCATGTCCTCCGCCCGTGTTCAGGTGTTGCCTTATTGATTGGATGTGCTCTCTAGTGTCCCATCCCGGATTAGAAATAAGTGACTGACTGGTCGCATCTGTCCCATCACTGCACAAGGTGATAATTGACTATGATCAACTAAGGGGAATACAATAATCCCTATGAAAGCTCCTCTAGGAGTCACACATTGTAAAGACATAAGAGACTTGTGAAAACTCTTAATTGTAAATATTCCTTGTGGTATTAAACATTCACTTCCCCCTGATCAGAACACAGACTGCAGTATCCAGTACTGCTATTAACCAAACTCTAATACGTATGAAAATTAAAAATCGTCCCGAACGCCTATGTGTTTCAATGGAAACGCAAGCAATCGGTAACCAGAACCGGTGTCTCGCATTGAAACAATACAAGACACCGGGTTCTGGTGATTGATCACATGCATTTCGACAGAAATGCATATATGTGATCAGACTGAGGCCTGCCTGGTGTGACCCAACCCTTCAGGCACACATTACTTATTGTCATGCGTTAAATCAGCATCAAATATGTGTGTATATCATGCACATTTGTGTAGTAAGTTTTTTTTCCACATGCATTATTCTCATCCGATCTGATTTGGGCAAAAAAAATAAAAAATCATCTACACAAATTTTTCCAAATCACATCCACTAGAATCCATATTTTATGCAGTGGATTTTCTGTGCAGATAGCCTTAAAGGAAACCTACCACTTAGTATGGCAGGGGTAAGCTGTAAGTACCGAGCACCAGCTCAGGGTGAGCTGGTGCCGGTACTTACTTTCGTTAGTGTTAAAACCGCGGTATCGCGGTTTTAACACTTTTTAAACTTTAGGGCAGAAGACACTTCGGCGCTGCGCGCGACCGTGCGCGCGCAACATCTCCGCTATTTCCTATGGAGGCGCGCGCGCGATCGTGCGCACGCAGCGCCGAAGTGTCTTCTGCCCTAAAGTTTAAAAAGTGTTAAAACCGCGATACCGCGGTTTTAACACTAACGAAAGTAAGTACCGGCACCAGCTCACCCTGAGCTGGTGCTCGGTACTTACAGCTTACCCCTGCCATACTAAGTGGTAGGTTTCCTTTAAGTCTTAACACCAGGTGTTTGTTACCGATCATTATATTCTGCAGCTCCTCCTATTCAGCAGAGCTCAGAGATGTAGATGGAGAGTCTGCACACCGTTCAAAAGTAAGTAACAGGACCACTGAATCAACAATTAGCATATATTCTTGGAATCACTTGATGAACATTCAGGGATTATCCACAAGGCAGTAAAGGCATATGACCAACCATTTAAGAATTTAATCCCCTCCCCCATAAAACATAATTCCCATTTTGTTTCCATGTATGAAGCAACTTTTATGTAGTTATTATTGGTACCATTATGAGGAATGTATGAGACACTAACCTATAATTTATGAGGTTAGGAAAAACACACAAAAATAACCAAATATGGGCATTCTAATTATTTTTCCCAATCACGTTATTAAATATTTTAGCTTTCAATACATCACATCGTCAGAAACATCACCAAAAGTGTTTCTCTCTATGTTGCATTAACACAAGTCCCATGTTAGAATTTTTGTGCAAGGCCGAGTTTACATTTGCTACTTTAGCATTTGTGACCCAATCTTCGTGTTTATATTTTTTATTATATGAGAAGCCTTTTTGGTGTAACTGCAATACATTTTGCATTTCTTCTAACGTGTGGAGATCAGAAGAGAAAAATACAAGTTACCTGCTGTCATTACTCGATTTGGTGGTCGGTCCAGATATATATGGTAACACATCCTTGACCAAATAAATATACTACTTTTAACAGAAACAACATTTTATTAAATAAAACATTGAACATCCAGAAAATGTCATCCAATATCCATATTATTTTGTGGCTTTGCCTTTTGGACTGAAAAAAGATGATATGTTTTTCATTCCACTCTTATCCACTTTGGCCAGGGATTTCTGAGCGGACGTCATCTTGCTATTACTCTGTAAATGGGAAAACACAATTTCTTTTATTGTTCATGGCTAAGCCATATAATAAAGCATTAAAGGGGTTGTCCACTTTCCAGCAAATAACTGATATTGTTTGTGTTATAAGTCCTACATTTTTCCAGCTGACTCTCTTGGATCTCTGATCGGTAGGACTGGAATAGGTCATCCCTCTCTAAGGTCTCATTCAGACAGCAGTTAAAGGGGCTCCGATATGGTTGAAGGATTTGCGACAAGGTCATGGGTCCCATAAACTTCTATGGCTCCCAGTGATGGTATAGTGAGCACACAGTGTCCGTCACCAAGTTGGGTGGCCGTTCGTCTGTCTATGGAGGGAGAAGGGGTGAAGAGCCACTCGGCGTGCACTCATCCATCTGCATGTATCCTAAATCTTACAAAACCAATTCAACTCAGTGAAAGGTTATCATAGTCTGAGGACAGGGCAAAAGTGACTCTTACCATCTCCTATCTAGTTTTATCATTGTTTCCTAAATATTACATGACCCTCAGCAAACACATCTATTTTGCAGTTATTTTGTGTTTTATTCTCAAATAAGCTATTGCATAAAATAAGCAGATTAAAGCACAAGAATCAAGATAGTAAAGAGCATCATGTACACAGACAAAATATGTGTGCCTGCACTAATCAGTATGGAGACTTTATTAACACATAGCACCCTGTTGTATGGGTCTGTAAAAAGAAAAATTATAATAAATTAAAAGTTTTAGGAAAGTGCCCACCTTTTTGCCTTTGTCATTTGAATTATATTTTGTGTAGTCCTCTTCTGCTTCCACGGGTTTGTCAGACACTCTCCTTTTCTGCAAATTTAGATGGGGGAATGTGCTCAATAATACAGCAGCCTATAATACGTGCACATAAAGCTCCAGAATCTGTGTCTTTTCCTGGCCATATCTAACAATAGAGCACTTCCGGCGATCACCATTACTAACGTTAGCCACAAATTTCCCAAAAATGTCCTCTGTGAAGGTATATAAGGAGCCTTACTCTGCTGAAGATGCCACCAACCACAGATACGGGCGAAAAATATTGCAAATAACCCACCCCTAATACTCATCTACTACCACGAAAAAGAGAACACCTCACCTAAAATGCAAGCTAACTTTAAAAGGGGTGGAGCAGGAGTGTTAAAATTAAACAGGCGAAATCATCCATTCTGGACAACTGTTACATTTACATGTCCTAATAAGAGACTTGTGGTTAAGTGATCATTGGGAATCGCAAGAATTCAGACATCAGCTCTTCAAAGAACTACTATAACTTATTACTTCTTAGAAGGAAAGGGTTAGTTGTGATGATTGGAAATGCTAGCAAGCAGCAAGCCAGGTCAGCGCTGTGTACAGCAGGCCAGATGCAGGTTACCTTTGTTGGCGGTTCTGGGGTTGGGCTGGAGACATCTGGAAGACTGAAAGAGATGAAGAAAAGAATATCACAGATGAAATATGTATTACAGAATGATGTATAGAAATCCAATCGAGGGCTGGGTGTATATAGGTAGTTCCAGATGTCTGATTAACTCTTACTGTAAATAGGTAGACAGCTCGCTGCGAAGATCTTCAGTGATATATTCTGATATCAGACCATGTGCATAACGTACGTAGTCCTCTGTGAAGGAATCAAAGGTAAAAATAAATAAATAACATTCTTTAAAAAAAAAAATTTAAATCGTACATTCACATTTAACAGGACTGAATAGGATTCTGCACATGCATTTTCACATGAAGTATTACCGTATATACTGGAGTATAAGCCGACCCGAGTATAAGCCGAGACCCCTAATTTTACCACCAAAAACTGGAAAAACCTATTGACTCGAGTATAAGCCGAGGGTGTAGTGTACAGCCAGCCCGCCCCCAAGTAGTGTACAGCCAGCCCGCCCCCAAGTAGTATACAGCCAGCCCGCCCCCAAGTAGTATACAGCCAGCCCGCCCCCAAGTAGTATACAGCCAGCCCGCCCCCAAGTAGTATACAGCCAGCCCGCCCCCAAGTAGTATACAGCCAGCCCGCCCCCAAGTAGTATACAGCCAGCCCGCCCCCAAGTAGTATACAGCCAGCCCGCCCCCAAGTAGTATACAGCCAGCCCGCCCCCAAGTAGTATACAGCCAGCCCGCCCCCAAGTAGTATACAGCCAGCCCGCCCCCAAGTAGTATACAGCCAGCCCGCCCCCAAGTAGTATACAGCCAGCCCGCCCCCAAGTAGTATACAGCCAGCCCGCCCCCAAGTAGTATACAGCCAGCCCGCCCCCAAGTAGTATACAGCCAGCCCGCCCCCAAGTAGTATACAGCCTGCCCGCCCCCAAGTAGTATACAGCCAGCCCGCCCCCAAGTAGTATACAGCCTGCCCGCCCCCAAGTAGTATACAGCCTGCCCGCCCCCAAGTAGTATACAGCCTGCCCGCCCCCAAGTAGTATACAGCCTGCCCGCCCCCAAGTAGTATACAGCCTGCCCGCCCCCAAGTAGTATACAGCCTGCCCGCCCCCAAGTAGTATACAGCCTGCCCGCCCCCAAGTAGTATACAGCCTGCCCGCCCCCAAGTAGTATACAGCCTGCCCCAATAGTAGTATACAGCCTGCCCCAATAGTAGTATACAGCCTGCCCCAATAGTAGTATACAGCCTGCCCCAATAGTAGTATACAGCCTGCCCCAATAGTAGTATACAGCCTGCCCCAATAGTAGTATACAGCCTGCCCCAATAGTAGTATACAGCCTGCCCCAATAAATTGTATACAGCCTGCCCCAATAAATTGTATACAGCCTGCCCCAATAAATTGTATACAGCCTGCCCCAATAAATTGTATACAGCCTGCCCCAATAAATTGTATACAGCCTGCCCCAATAAATTGTATACAGCCTGCCCCAATAAATTGTATACAGCCTGCCCCAATAGTAGTATACAGCCTGCCCCAATAGTAGTATACAGCCTGCCCCAATAGTAGTATACAGCCTGCCCCAATAGTAGTATACAGCCTGCCCCAATAGTAGTATACAGCCTGCCCCAATAGTAGTATACAGCCTGCCCCAATAGTAGTATACAGCCTGCCCCAATAGTAGTATACAGCCTGCCCCAATAGTAGTATACAGCCTGCCCCCAGTATGCCAAGTGAATAAAAAAAAAACAAACTTAATACTCACCCTCCGACGATACTCACCTTTGATGCTCGGCACGGCTCCCGGTCCTCGGCGGTGGCTGCCGAACCCTGGTGGCAGCTCCTCTCTTCTTTCTTCACTGGCGGCTCCCGGGCTCTTTGCTTACTTCGCTAGCCGGCAGTCGGGTCCATGCGATCTGCGGGCGGGCGCACACTATGATGCGGCAGTGTCGCCTCCAATGACGTCATCAGCGGCGACAGCGCCGCATCATAGGACGCGACTGCCGGCTAGCGGAGTAAGCGAAGAGCCCGGGAGCCGCCAGTGAAGAAAGAAGAGAGGAGCGGAGCCGCTGCCAAGAATCGGGAGCTGCCGCCGAGGATCCGGACACCGGAGGGTGAGTATTATTATTTTTTTTTCTTAGTTGACTCGTGTATAAGCCGAGGTGAGGTTTTACAGCACATTTTTTGTGCTGAAAATCTCGGCTTATACACGAGTATATATGGTATCTTAGGCCATGATGAGAAACAGGAATCTTTTTTAACCCAAGCCTGACCTGGCATTCTTACACAGGGTGTATTACGGAGTTGAGCAAATATAACACAATACCGGTAATGAAGCACCAGAGAATTACATAGTAGGGAGAACAGTTCTAGACAATATTTGCCGAATTAACACAGTTTTGTTGTATGAACTACATGATGTTAAAAGAAAAAAAAAAAAAAACCACACAGTACAAAAGATCAGTGATGTACCAAAAAAAAAAAAAAAAAAATTACTGAGGCTTGTAAAACTACAGATATGCAATTAGACGGAACAAAAAAATTAATTTCTCAGGGAATTTTGCCATTTTATAGCTTAATGTCAAAGAATCCAAAGATACCGTGATAACTGTAATTTACCTTCTTTAACGTCTGATTCTTGTTTAATCCGCACAAAGTTGGCAGACTGTGTTCTGCCCCCGACACATACATCACTGTCCTTCAGTACTTTAACAGTCTGATCAACCTGCAAAAACATCATCACATTAATACATAAAAATAATTTGGTTCTCTGATATGAACCCAACAATTTAAAGGGATTGTCTGAAATTGGGCTTTTTTTCCTAATTTTCGAAACCTACCACCACGATTGAACGATAGTAAATCAAGCACACTTGCTGGTCTGTGCCCCTCTGACAGAATCCTTTCTTCATTTAGCTTATGTCCATGTTTTAACAAAAAAGGCTTTAAAAAAATATGCAAATGAGCCTGAGAGGCTCCAAGCTCATCTGCACTATTTTTAAAGCGTTTTCAAATGAAAAGAAATAAAAGTCATAAAGAAGCTAAAAAGAAGGACAGATCCTGCCAGAGGGGTGCACACAGCAGTATGTCAGTGTGCTTGGTTTACAATCCTCCATCCTGGTAGATGTCCTTTAAGTAGTGGGTGTGCGTGTCACCACCAAGCCTCCATATAAAAACTATATCCAGAATAGCGCTGGACCGGAACGCAGCAGAGAGGGAAATATAGGTTCTTTACTATTTTCATCTGTTCTGGGGCACATATTAGAAAAAGAAAAAAAACATCCTTGATAACATCTTTAAACTGATATTTGTTATACAGCTGATCACTGGGACAGGGAAAGATTGAGGAGGGAAAGTGAAGTAGGTAAACTGTGGGGGATATGCATCACTTCGATCACTTTCTTTTTTTGGGCAACTTTTTGAGGAACTTTTTGCAATTTGAGACTTTTAAGGAGCAAAATCAAGCAGCGTATCACAGTTAGCTGGCTCAAGGATTTAATGCAGTGGCCGTATTTATCTTTGTAGCCCAGATGTTTGTTCAACTTGTGACACTTTTGGGCTCTGAAATTGTTCCATTCTTGCACCTAATAAGTCCCAAAACAAAGCATGCTAGATAAGACTGATATTTTTGAACTGATATAAGTAATGTGGCAGGGATAGCGATATTCTTGCACCTCTATAATATTACCGGATGACCCACTTAGTTTGACAATTGTGCTTTATTATAAAGAGGAAGGGGACAAAAAAAAAAAAAAAAAAAAAACTGAAAATGTGAAGGCAGATTTGTAATGCAAGTATAGTGTGCAGATATGTGCTTTATTATTTCACACTATTGTACAGGATAAGAGTGGGCGTGCAACTACACTGTCCTATACAATGAGACTGTGTACACATTTATTATTATTGACTGTAATAGTGTCAGCTATTGGCTGCCATTCACAGGCGGTGAAGCTGTACAATTCCTTACGTGAGTTTAGTCATTTATTACTGCACTATTACGCAAAATACGGTGTTCGGGGCAGCACAGTGGATCAGTGGTTAACATTACAGCCTTGTAGCGCTGGAGACATGGGTTAAAGTTCCAGGGTCAACATCTGCCAAGAGTTTGTATGTTCTCTCTGTGTTTGCGTGGGTTTCCTCCCACACTCCAAAACATACTGGTAGGTTGATAAGATTGTGAGCCCCATGGGGACAGGGACTGATCTGGCAATCTTTGTGCAGCGCTATATAAATAAAGGAATTAATAATATTAATAACAACAGCTGTGTAATCAGGCAAATCTCTTCTCTGCTGTACTGATGTGTTTGAAACCGCATGCATTACTGCCATATGTGAACGCCGCATAGGGTGCAGTCACACGTTGCGTTCTTGGTGCCTTTTTAAACGCACTGAAAACACATTCATTTTTACATGTTCACCATGCGTTTAGCTAGTTTTAATTCATTTTTCTTAATTTCGGGAAGTGCAAGCAGCTGTATTAACGTTTTCCCAGCTGCTTAAAATTCTAAAAATGGAAAAACGGATTCAAATGAGCCAAACGCATGGTAAATATGCAAAAAAAGCATGCATTTCCAGTGTGTTTATGAACGCACCCAGAACACAATGTGTGACCGCACATTTAAAGGGGTTGCCCACTGTCAGCAAATAATTCATATGGTTTAGGTAAGGAAAACTTATACGATTTTCCAATATACTTTTTATAAGATTTTCTCAAGGTTTTCTAGATAACTACCTGCTTTCCTATAAAAAAAGGACATTCTATGTATTTAATAAAGCAAAGAAACTCTAGGCCTGAAGATTATATCAGAGACAATTCAGAACTTTTTCTTTAAGGAATAACGAGTCACCTTTTTCTTTAACCATGTAAGTGTCTTTTCTTTGCTGTACCTGTAAAATTTCTTGCTGCCAATTTCTAGATAAAACAAGAAAATACATGTGAAAACTGTGGCTGAAACTGAGCTACAAAGCCTTTTTTTATATTTTGAGAAAAGGGGACTAAAGATAAAAGGAGTATATCTAAGATAGATAGTGTACATAATAGAAGCAGGATCCTTTCTAGAACTGCTCCTGCTGCGATTTTGCTCTGGGTCGGAAGCAGGTCTCAATCCAAGATCTGAGGTGGAATTACACACTGGATTCAAAGCAATTACTTAAAGAGATTAACCACCCAAAACTAAATATATTTTCATAAACTGCCATTAGAAAGCATTGCCCCTATCCCTTTCTGTAAACTCAAACTATCAGGTCCTAAAGCTGTATGCAAATGACATGAGAGAGGTCCAATGAGTCATTATCATATTCAGCTGTCCAGCTTATTCATGAGTGGGAGGCACAGCCACACCCCCAGTGCTTGACTGACAGCCTGTATAATGTTGTGACACTCCTGGTGCTGGCGCTCCCTGCAGCCTGCGAGGATATGAGATACTCCTATACACAATGGTGCATCCAGTAGCAGCCTAACATGCTGTTACTTCTGTACACTACTTATGTAGCTGGCTATCTCTCTCACATAGGCACTAGCAATGCTTTACTATAAATCACACACAGACATGAGGAGAGGGGAGGGGTAACAGGGGTGACATCACTTTCTCACTCCATGTGACCAGCCTCATTTACATAATAAACACAATGTGATTTTAGAATGAATAATGTATGAATTGATTAGATAAAGGCTGGGATGGAAACTTGTGAGCTGCTCCAAGAGGTAGTGGTGACAAAAATAGTGACATAGATCAGATAACAAGTGTTAAGATACTGTAATCATAAATCTGCAGCAGAAAGCTGAATTAACTGCATTTTTTAATGCCGTTAAGTAGCTCAGACATTGTTACCTTTTTCTTCTGTGACATGGTGGAGAGATTTTTCTACTAGTGTGCACTGCAGCAACAAGTTACACGATGGAAACTCTTCATCTACCACAATCTGTTCCACCGGCTGAAATTTTCCTTGCTTTAAAATACAAAAAAATACCGTTAATGGACATAAATTCCCTATTTTTTTTAGCGTTTTAACAGCATTAATAAAGTGGTATTAAAAAGGTCTTGGATTTATTTATTAGCTTGAATGATAACAAAATCAGTGGTTTTATGGTTTGTCAGCTTCCAACTAGCCAGAGAACAATGCCCAAACTAAAAATAAAAAAGTATGAATTTAGCATTGCTGTATGTGTAGTGACCCAGGGGAACTATTCAATGTTTGACAATGAAGGCAGGATTTTTTTTATTTTTTTTAATTAGAAAAAAACCTCAGGACTCATAAAAGCTCACCAGCAGTATATATAGAAAAGCAAATTTGTGCTTAAAAAAAAAAGTTGTAGCCTGTAGAAGGAGTTGAGGGGAAAAAAAAAAAAGCTGAAAAATTGAAGTTTCGTAACCTTTCACAATAGCCAATTTAGCTGGAGGAAGTTGTGGTCTGCACACACTTTCCCTGCAGAAGTAGTCTTAAAGACTACCCATTTTGAGATAATTTTTTACATTGTGTACAGGAGTACATGGTGAACATCTTTCTAATATGCTTCATTAACATGAATGCCGTCAGCCCATAGAAGTGTATGGGGGACGTATATTGGCCGTATATACGTCCCCCATACATGTGTGTGAATGCAGCCTTAGTCTGTAAAAAACAAAAATACAAAAATCAAGCTCCTCCCACTCAGAGATGCATGTTCCAGCCTGTGTAGTATGTGTCTATGGAGGCTGCAGCTCACATCTATTCTTCCTGTGTTTGGTTAAACAGCCCTGACAAAGGGAGGATCAACCCCTTAAGTTTTAGCTTGATCTTTTAAAAAAACTGCTCATAGCACACTACAGCTAGGGAGAGAGAAGAAAGGGTTAACACTCACAGCTGTGTAACAAAAAGGAGTGGAAAGAGACTGGTCTTCAATCTGGCAGACAGATTTGTCATAACAATGTAGAAGTATGGTTGTAACTGAGGGGCACATTGCAGACGGTTTCTAAGCAGAAATACTTAATGAAGTATATTAGAAAAATGTTCACAACACTCCACATACAGTTGCTCTATTAAGAAAATCTACCACCAGAAATCCAGCATGATAATCCAGGGACACTTACTAATTGATCCAGTCACTGTGGTTGTGGTAATCAACTTCTAATTTTTTCTTTTTATCCATGGCCACTTTCCTTCTAAAATCGACTTTTAAAATTATGCTAAAGAGCCTGAAGGGATCCTGGGAGTGTTACCAGAGCCCCTCAGTGCTGTAGATTGAAAGGCTGTTATACAGTCCCCCCCCCCCCCCCCATCTTCTGTCATCTTACAGCAGCAGAGGTAGTTTCAGCACACAGTGGGAGGGGAAAATGTTCCAGTTTAAAAGCCAATATGCAGCATGGAGGGGCTCTGGAAACAACCCCAGAAACCCTTCAGACTCATTAGCATAATTTCAAGGGAACCTGTCACCAGAAGGCAGAAATTCACTGGTGATAGCTCCTAATAGGCACTGCAGAGTACATTACAACAGTTAGAATAGCATCTGTGCTCCCCTCCGTCAGTGTAATATCCCCAGAATAAGATTTCCTGGCTCCATAACAACAAGTCCTGGCCAAGTCCCGGGTGAAGCCTCTTTTCAAATCGCAACGCTTCCTTGCTCATTTACAAAAGTCTCTGCTAAGCCGGCACGGGAAATTATTCAATCATTTCCCCTCCCACATCCCCCATGTTCTCATCCCTCCCTCCGCGACATCGGCTCACCGCACAGTAAACCTGGCGCCTGCATGCTGAGCTGTAAACCCTGGCGCCTGTGCAGATTGCTGCTTGGCGCCTTGCTGAAAAGTGCAGAGAAGGTGAACTGCCCAGGCACCCGGGTTTACAGCTTACCGCGCAGGCGCAAGGTTTCCTGTGCAGCGAGTCAGGTCCACCTTAAAACGTTGATTTTAGTTGGAAGGCCACAGATAACACATATAAGAAGATCACAGTGCCTGGATCTATGAGTAAGTGTCCCTGGTTTTATCAGGCTTGATATTTAATGGTAGATTTCAAATCAGACTTGTGGTGCAGTCACATGTGGCGTTAACGCATACTTAAAAAAAAAAAAAAAAATAAAAAAGTTGCAACAGCTGAAGAGAGATTTGCCTAATTAAACAGCTGTTAACATTTGCCATTACAAAATGCAACAGTAAACGCAACGTTAACTCCTTAATGCCGCGGCCCTTTTTCATTTCCATTTTTCTCTCCCTGCCTTCAAAGATCTAGAACTGATTTATTTTTCCATGTACGGAGCTCTGTGATAACTTGTTTTCTGCGTAACAAATTGCACTTCATAGTGATGGTATTTAGTATTCCATGCTGTATACTGGGAAAAGGGGAAAAAATTCCAAATGCAGTGAAATTGGTTAAAAAAAACCCCTGCATCTGCGCCGTTTTCCTGTGGGTTTGGATTTTACGGCTTTAACTGTGCGACCCAAATGACATGTCTACTTTATTCTTTATACTTCGATGTATGGAGCTGTGGGTGGTGTCATTTTTTGCGACTTTTGGTCACGTTTTAAATGCTTTTATCTTTAGGACTGTACGACCTTTTGATCACCTGTCGTTTATATTTGTTCACCAAGTTGCTTACATGCAGGTTACTTGCACTGCATACACAGACTTAGTATGTCGGATGTAGATAGGTACATAAAAAACCCCCATAACATATTGCATATCTATAAATATCATTTACATGATACCCTGTGGTCTATAAATCAATGACCTACAGTCCTGAGCAAAGAGTGGATAAATAAATAAGCAAAATGGATCAGAATTCTGCTATAGTTCACACCAAAAACTGTACATCATTCTCACTAAACTTACTTCTATGACTAGTACAAGTAATGGGCAAGGGCTATGCAGCAGATGTTAGACATTGGACCCTAGATGATGCATCTAGCAGTATGATAGTCAGGCGCAGTATAAAACAGCCTGGTGTAAAGGTTATCTCCCCCATTGTTCTACCAAGTATTGATTATAGGAATATGCCTCATTTAGATGACAATATATTTGATTTGTCCACCAGTATATACAAATCCCAGCATGCACCAACACAGAATTGGCAGCAATTAGGGACTGCCTGAAACATATACAGATCTGTCTGGAAGAATCTTCAGGATTGCCATCTATATAATCAGATCTAGACAACTGAAAATATAGTGACATGTAAACAAGACCAATCAGAAATTCATAGAAATTGAGGAACATGCACAAAAGTGGTGCAAAGAAAAATGAGGGTACAATCATAGTAGATACAAGCAATAACTGGATTGATTGGAGATGCCATTACCACGCTTATTCTTCATACTATTTTTGAAAATTCTCTCCCAATGTATTTAGACAAATCAATATAGAGAGAAATGTTAGTCTTTACTCTACCTCTTTGTCAGCTTTCATCAGATAGTACAGCACCAAAAACAGTGGGTCTACTGGTGTGACATACAGTAATCTGCCATCTAGAAAAGAAATGGAAAATATGTGATGGCATGGTTATGTACAAACCAGGTGTATTTGGCTTTAAAAAAAAAAATTCTTTCAATATGGCAAGGACATATTGTAAACATCAGATTGTGTAGGGACACAGCCAATTGTACTGATGAATGGGAATCCCAGGTGCCAGTGCTTAAATACATAAAAATCTCATTTGTTTTACCCCTTTTATCTCACCTTCTTGAACTGTCTGACCGATAAACCATGATCTGAATTCTTCCTGGAAAGCCTTCACCTCGCAGACCTGCTGCCCATTGTTAATGAATAAGAACATGGCCCCTTTATCTAGAAAAACACAATATGATTTTCACAGTGCACGCACTAAAACAAAAGCCAACACTATGACATAAGATAATCTACTACTGAACTAATACCAGCGTTATCAACCGTGAGTTGTTGTGTCTATACACAGGGGAGATAAGCAGCTGCCTGATCTGTAGCTGATCTTGGGTTTAACACTACAGCATATCACAGATATAAGTCCCACCTGTCTCTATCAGTCCTAGTGTATACAATTTCAGTTTGCCCTAGACAGGACCCTGTAACTTCTCACTTAGTCGGCAGCCATCTTGGATTTTTGTGTGAGATTGTGCTGCTGAGGTAAGTTGCCTGCAGCCACGTCCCCTGCACGGATCTCAGAGACACTGACTGTTACATCCTGTCAGCGCATGGTGAGCAGAGAGAGAGGCTGCAGACTACAAGGAGATAAGTGATCCAGGGGAAGGGAGGCACATATCTGTGAGATGTAGCAGAGCTCACAGTGTAAGGCTAAATTCACACGAACGTATGGGGTACGTATATATGACCAATATATGTCCCATCGCTATGGACTAACGGTGCCCAACGGGAGCGGTACAGTGCAGCACACATGCGGCACCGTACCGCTCCGAACCCTGTAGAAAGATAGGACATGTCCTATCTTCCTATGGAATACAGCGCTGTGCGCCATATATTCCTATGGAGTGGGGGCGGAGGTGAGCGGAACTGGTGTGTGCCCGCCGTGCTACGGTACGGTGGGCAACTGCAGTGTGAATGTAGCCTAACAGTGTAATGGTCTGTCAACCTCTGTGTAATCATCTCATGCATCTCTGATCTGTCTCATCTCTCTTTCTATGCGTCAGTGTGTTAGTACAATGTCAGAAGCCAGGGGCTAGTTGTCAATATTTATAAAAACCCATATGGGATTGGCCATGGCATGCTCCTGTGCGATTTGATTACTTTTAAAAAAAAAGAAGAGTCAAAGCACAATCATGTGACAGCACCCTCACCTGTCTAGTCAGTTTTCCTCCTTGCATTTGCAAAGACCTTGTATTGCGTTTGAAAATGCAATGTTAATGCCAAGTGTGAATATAACCTTAGGCCCCATGCACACAACCATATGGGGGCTGGTGATACTGCCTCATCATGGTCCCATTAAGGTCTACGGAAATAAGGCGGCACCTGCTCGGCTTCCTATGGAGGGGTAGGAGTGTGCAGTTCTCACCCCTACTCCCGGTAGTGTGCTAGAGCCCTTAGAGAAACTCTACATTCAGATTGTTTGAGGTGAAGTGCAATTCATATAAATATACTAGGAATATAGTTGAAGGGTTACTGCCAAAAATTCAGCAAATTAAAATGTTAAAATTCATTTTCTGCTTTGTCCTCCGTTGTACAGTATAAATCTCCTGCTTGATAAAAGTACAACACGTGAGGCTTCATTCAGTGAACATTGTGTTCCTCCATTGTAATCATAAGTCTGGCGGACTCCAAACATGTCCTTACAATGGGACTTACAGCCAGGACCTACCCCACTGTATGCTCATATAGTGGGATGCATTGTCCTGTTCCTCCCCGTCCCCCTAAAAGTTGGAGGATGAGCAAACATCGGCAGCAAAAAGTGATTGGCTGCTGTCGACGTCCAGGGTGTTTTCCAAGCCATGTAACTAATGTCATTATTTGGACCACCCGGACCTGGGGATGGATGCAATACTTTGCATCCGTCCCCAATATGCTTATATGGCCTCTACCAAGCATATTCGTAACTCAGCAGGAGAATGAAAAAAAAAAAAAAAAAAAAACATAGCTTGCTACATCTCTTCCTCTCACGTTCCCTGGGGAATGGGATGGTCAGACCTGAATGGCACCCCATTCTAATATACTAGCAAAAGCACAACTCATAAATACAGAATGTAGTAAGACGTCTACATCACCTGTCATGGGACTGCGTAATTTAGCAAACAATGTTTTACTACTTGGCTTCTTTGCATCATCTTTAAGGGAATCTGAAATGACACATAGTGAAAATGAGGCATATATTGTCAGTTTAAATCAAAAACAGATATACAAAAAAATAAAAAATCAAACACAAATGTGCATAAAGAAGAGGAAGTGACAGTCAGCTGCCTCATTAGGGGAGATGTATTAATGCACTTGCACCACAATTCTGGTGGTTTTGCACTTTAAAAACTTGCACACTTGCCTTGCACCACAGTTATCAAGGCTTTTAGACCATTTTTTGGCAGCTTTGCGACTTGTACGAATAAACGTTTGGCTTATTGGAAATTGTCCATCCGCCCAAAATTCTGGCACACCGTTTAGACCAACTAAAAGTAGGTCTAAAGTAGGAACCGACAGTCTTATCCTGCACCAGGATTTATCATCACAGTGATACTAGTCCAGACCTAGCCTAATCTGTAAGAAATTAAAGGCTACTGGGGCAGTTCCCAGATTCCTTCTGTGCTGCAGATTCACAGGCTGTTACACTGACTCCCCCCTCAGCACTTCCCCTCCCTCTACTTGATGTAATCTTACTGCAGCAGAGGAAGTATCTGCACACAGTATCTTGCACAGTGCAACAGCCTATGAATCTGCAGTAAAGATGGGCTCTGTTAACACCCACCAGAGCCTTTCAGGCTCATGAGCATAATTTTTAAAGTTGTTTTTAGAAGGAAGGAGGCCATGAATAACAAATATACTATTACCACAGTCACACTGCCTGGATCTATGAAGAAGTGCCCCTGATTTATCGATGTTGGATTTTGATGGTAGATTTCCTTTAACCAGTTGAAAGAAAAATACAGGCGGTCCCCAACTTATAGACAACTGAATTTAAACACGGACACCTGTGCCCACTGGTGAAGCTCTCTAGATCAGTGATTTTCAACCTTTTTTGAGCCGCGGCACACTTTTTATACTTAGAAAATCCTGGGGCACACCACCAACCAAAATAGCACAAAACGACACTAAAACAGTCATAAAAGGCCTCCCTTTACTAATTAAGAACCCCTAGCGGCCCCCCTTTACTAATTAAAAGGCCCTAGAGGCCCCCCTTTACTAATTAAAAGGCCCTAGAGGCCCCCCTTTACTAATTAAAAGGCCCTAGAGGCCCCCCTTTACTAATAAAAAAAAGACCCTAGCTGCCTTCCCTATACAAATAATAACCTTATATACTTACCCTTGATGTCTTCTTCCGCGTACCTTCACTAAAGGCGATCCGCCCACCTTCTGTAGCTCCTGCACCGCGCGCCTCTGGTCACGTGACTTACGCGACCTGACGTCAGGTCGTGTCAGTCACGTGACATGGGCCGCGCGGTGCAGGAGCTACAGAAGATGGGCGGATCGCCAACGCGGGGCTTGGAGGTATGGGGGCAGAGACACGGGGGCGCTGCGGCAGCGCTACACAGGGGCACCATAGTTCGGGGAACTTTCCCCGCGGCACACTCAACTATGTGTTGCGGCACACTAGTGTGCCGTGGCACACAGGTTGAAAATCACTGCTCTAGATCATGGTGATTTACTGAACTATAGCTCCTGACTGCAATGGTCAACATAAGAGATATCAACAGTGTGTGCAATGAAGTTTTATTGTTACTCCTTATTCCCAGGACAGAGCAGAATGATGTAAATGTAACAAAAAAAATACTTTGTCTAGAGTTACAGTTATAAAATATAGAATTTCCGAATTATATACAAATTCAACTTGAGAATAAACCTACAGAACATATTGTGTGCTGCCTGTACTGTAGTGTCTGAACAGTTCTGCAATAGCAAAGGCCTTGATAGTGACACACACCCGTCTCTCCATGATCGCACATGCACACTAGTCCTATCCGAGTATGCATGTGTATGTGGGAATGAGTAAAATGACGGATGATCTACCTGAGATCTATGGTCACCTTTGGCGCTCTGCCCTACAGCACGTGACCACAACTAGCCCTGATGCATCGGCCACAGGTAGGTGACATCACTACAGTACCAGACCATGTAACATCACTAATATAGAGGTTTATCAGAGTCCTAGCTCTCACTTATAGAAGCTCCAGCTTTCCATGGTGGCGACAGGCGCGGCTCTTTGCGGCAGTTTTGTACTTGTTATACTGCTGTATATACATGTGGCCATCAAGTAACTTCATAAAGACACAAAATGGTACAGCTACTAGTGTCACACTACTCGCTGCACAGGTCTGTACAGGGGCCATACGATAGTAAAGACGCAGTGCATGGTAGAGTATCTGTACAGGAATCATGCGATAGTAAAGACGCAGTGTATCTATACAGGGGTCATAAGCCATTAAAGACGCAGCGCATGCTGGTGTATGTGAACAGGAGCCATGCGGTAGTAAAGACGCAGTGTGAGCCGGTCTACCTGGAGCTATGAGCACCCATTGGTCCCTGGGCACATCCCCGGGCTTCTTCCTCCTGGGTGCCATGGTCTATGTATGAGAAGCTGTACACCGGGCTGCAGAAACTTGGCGCGCTCCGGGATCACACAACTATCACAAGAGGGGAGGACGGGAACTTATTACAATGCATATAATGGATAAGCAGCTATAAGCCAAGACCCGCAATAGGCACAGTCCGCTATCTTTGTATTATAGCGTCAATAACTTATCACCTAAATTAGACTAAAGATTATGACAACAAGAATCGTATTACAGGGCATCCCCCCATAGTAAGGGAATAATGGTAGATTCCAGGCTTCCCTCTCACTGTTTCTGTTTGTAGCTTCCTGTCACATGGAGGAGGCAGGGAAACACACGCCGGGCATGACACACTACTACAGGGAGCAGGCAGGGAAACACACACCGGGCATAACACATTACTGCAGGGAGGAGGCAGGGAAACACACACCGGGCATAACACACTACTGCAGAGAGGAGGCAGGGAAACACACACCGGGCATAACACACTACTGCAGGGAGGAGGCAGGGAAACACACACTGGGCATAACACACTACTGCAGGGAGGAGGCAGGGAAACACACACCGGGCATGGCACACTACTGCAGGGAGGAGGCAAGGAAACACACACCGGGCATAACACACTACTGCAGGGAGGAGGCAGGGAAACACACACCGGGCATAATACACTACTGCAGGGAGGAGGCAGGGTAACACACACTGGGCATGGCACACTACTGCAGAGAGGAGGCAGGGTAACACACACTGGGCATGGCACACTACTGCAGAGAGGAGGCAGGGTAACACACACTGGGCATGGCACACTACTGCAGAGAGGAGGCAGGGAAACACACACTGGGCATGGCACACTACTGCAGAGAGGAGGCAGGGAAACACACACCGGGCATAACACACACTTCTGCAGAGAGGAGGCAGGGAAACACACACCTGGCATAACACACTACTGCAGGGAGGAGGCAGGGAAGCACACACCGGGCATAACACACTACTGCAGGGAGGAGTCAGGGAAACACACACCGGGCATAACACACTACTGCAGAGAGGAGGCAGGGTAACACACACCTGGCATAACACACTACTGCAGAGAGGAGGCAGGGAAACACACACCGGGCATAACACACTACTGCAGAGAGGAGGCAGGGAAACACACACCGGGCATAACACACTACTGCAGAGAGGAGGCAGGGAAACACACACCGGGCATAACACACTACTGCAGAGAGGAGGCAGGGTAACACACACTGGGCATGGCACACTACTGCAGAGAGGAGGCAGGGTAACACACACTGGGCATGGCACACTACTGCAGAGAGGAGGCAGGGAAACACACACCGGGCATAACACACACTTCTGCAGAGAGGAGGCAGGGAAACACACACCTGGCATAACACACTACTGCAGGGAGGAGGCAGGGAAGCACACACCGGGCATAACACACTACTGCAGGGAGGAGTCAGGGAAACACACACCTGGCATAACACACTACTGCAGAGAGGAGGCAGGGAAACACACACCGGGCATAACACACTACTGCAGAGAGGAGGCAGGGTAACACACACCTGGCATAACACACTACTGCAGAGAGGAGGCAGGGAAACACACACCGGGCATAACACACTACTGCAGAGAGGAGGCAGGGTAACACACACCTGGCATAACACACTACTGCAGAGAGGAGGCAGGGAAACACACACCGGGCATAACACACTACTGCAGAGAGGAGGCAGGGAAACACACACCGGGCATAACACACTACTGCAGAGAGGAGGCAGGGAAACACACACCTGGCATAACACACTACTGCAGGGAGGAGGCAGGGAAACACACACCTGGCATAACACACTACTGCAGAGAGGAGGCAGGGAAACACACACCGGGCATAACACACTACTGCAGGGAGGAGGCAGGGAAACACACACCTGGCATAACACACTACTGCAGAGAGGAGGCAGGGAAACACACACCGGGCATAACACACTACTGCAGGGAGGAGGCAGGGAACCACACACCTGGCATAACACACTACTGCAGGGAGGAGGCAGGGAAACACACACCTGGCATAACACACTACTGCAGAGAGGAGGCAGGGAAACACACACCGGGCATAACACACTACTGCAGAGAGGAGGCAGGGAAACACACACCGGGCATAACACACTACTGCAGGGAGGAGCCAGGGAAACACACACCGGGCATAACACACTACTGCAGAGAGGAGGCAGGGAAACACACACCGGGCATGGCACGCTACTGCAGAGAGGAGGCAGGGAAACACACACCGGGCATAACACACTACTGCAGAGAGGAGGCAGGGAAACACACACCGGGCATAACACACTACTGCAGAGAGGAGGCAGGGAAACACACACAGGGCATAACACACTGCTGCAGGGAAACACACACCGGGCATAACACACTACTGCAGAGAGGAGGCAGGGAAACACACACCGGGCATAACACAATACTGCAGAGAGGAGGCAGGGAAACACACACCGGGCATAACACACTACTGCAGAGAGGAGGCAGGGAAACACACACCGGGCATAACACACTACTGCAGGGAGGAGGCAGGGAAACACACACTGGGCATAACACACTACTGCAGAGAGGAGGCAGGGAAACACACACCGGGCATAACACAATACTGCAGGGAGGAGGCAGGGAAACACACACCGGGCATAACACAATACTGCAGGGAGGAGGCAGGGAAACACACACCGGGCATAACACAATACTGCAGGGAGGAGGCAGGGAAACACACACCGGGCATAACACAATACTGCAGGGAGGAGGCAGGGAAACACACACAGGGCATAACACAATACTGCAGGGAGGAGGCAGGGAAACACACACCGGGCATAACACACTACTGCAGAGAGGAGGCAGGGAAACACACACAGGGCATAACACATTACTGCAGAGAGGAGGCAGGGAAACACACACCGGGCATAACACACTACTGCAGAGAGGAGGCAGGGAAACACACACTGGGCATAACACACTACTGCAGAGAGGAGGCAGGGAAACACACACTGGGCATAACACACTACTGCAGAGAGGAGGCAGGGAAACACACACCGGGCATGGCACACTACTTCAGAGAGGAGACAGGGAAACACACACAGGGCATGGCACACTACTGCAGGGAGGAGGCAGGGAAACACACACCGGGCATGGCACGCTACTGCAGAGAGGAGGCAGGGAAACACACACCGGGCATAACACACTACTGCAGAGAGGAGGCAGGGAAACACACACCGGGCATAACACAATACTGCAGGGAGGAGGCAGGAAACACACACCGGGAATAACACACTACTGCCGGGAGGAGGCAGGGAAACACACACTGGGCATAACACACTAATGCAGAGAGGAGGCAGGGAAACACACACCGGGCATAACACAATACTGCAGGGAGGAGGCAGGGAAACACACATAGGGCATAACACAATACTGCAGGGAGGAGACAGGGAAACACACACCGGGCATAACACAATACTGCAGGGAGGAGGCAGGGAAACACACACCGGGCATAACACACTACTGCAGAGAGGAGGCAGGGAAACACACACCGGGCATGGCACACTACTGCAGGGAGGAGGCAGGGAAACACACACCAGGCATGGCACACTACTGCAGAGAGGAGACAGGGAAACACACACCGGGCATAACACACTACTGCAGGGAGGAGGCAGGGAAACACACACCAGGCATGGCACACTACTGCAGAGAGGAGGCAGGGAAACACACACCGGGCATGGCACACTACTTCAGAGAGGAGACAGGGAAACACACACAGGGCATGGCACACTACTGCAGGGAGGAGGCAGGGAAACACACACCAGGCATGGCACACTACTGCAGAGAGGAGACAGGGAAACACACACCGGGCATGGCACGCTACCTCAGAGAGGAGGCAGGGAAACACACACCGGGCATGGCACGCTACTGCAGGGAGGAGGCAGGGAAACACACACCAGGCATGGCACACTACTGCAGAGAGGAGACAGGGAAACACACACCGGGCATGGCACGCTACTGCAGAGAGGAGACAGGGAAACACACACCGGGCATGGCACACTACTGCAGAGAGGAGACAGGGAAACACACACCGGGCATAACACACTACTGCAGAGAGGAGGCAGGGAAACACACACCGGGCATAACACACTACTGCAGGGAGGAGGCAGGGAAACACACACCGGGCATGGCACGCTACTGCAGAGAGGAGGCAGGGAAACACACACCGGGCATGGCACGCTACTGCAGAGAGGAGACAGGAAAATACACACCGGGCATGGCACGCTACTGCAGAGAGGAGACAGGGAAACACACACCGGGCATGGCACACTACTGCAGAGAGGAGACAGGGAAACACACACCGGGCATAACACACTACTGCAGAGAGGAGGCAGGGAAACACACACCGGGCATAACACACTACTGCAGGGAGGAGGCAGGGAAACACACACCGGGCATGGCACGCTACTGCAGAGAGGAGGCAGGGAAACACACACCGGGCATGGCACGCTACTGCAGAGAGGAGACAGGAAAATACACACCGGGCATGGCACGCTACTGCAGAGAGGAGACAGGGAAACACACACCGGGCATGGCACACTACTGCAGAGAGGAGACAGGGAAACACACACCGGGCATAACACACTACTGCAGAGAGGAGGCAGGGAAACACACACCGGGCATAACACACTACTGCAGGGAGGAGGCAGGGAAGCACACACCGGGCATAACACACTACTGCAGGGAGGAGGCAGGGAAGCACACACCGGGCATGGCACGCTACTGCAGAGAGGAGGCTGGACGGACTGCTTAAAAACAGACCAAAAGCAGGTTAAAAAACGCCATGTGTGGCATCACCCTTATCCGTTTTCAAACCCATAATTGGAACTTAAAATTTTACTTCTTGGTTTGGAAACATGGGAATGGATTCAGAAGGTGCAGAAAGCAGAAGTGAAAAAAAAAAAAAGGTATAGGTTCTTAAAAGTGTAGAAATGGATGCAAACATTTACGATGCATACGTCAAATAACCGTAGATGGATGACACATAGGAATCAGTTTTTGTCAATTTTTAAACGTATACGTTTGAGTTTATGTCAGGCAGATGCAAAAAATGTGAACCAAGTTTTAACCTTTTTTTAAAATCTTGGACAACCACTTTGAGGGTGCGTTCACACGTGGTAATAACGCATGTGTTTTCAAATGCATCAGAACGCCTGAGAAGAGGAGATCTGCCTGATTACGTGACTGCTAACAAATGCATGTGTTAACACAATATTAATGCACGTGTTATCGAGAAAAATAGAGGTTGTACCGGCACTACCACTTAATACACGTGTTAACACTGCGTTAACGCATGTTTACTGTAAATGTAATGTTAACAGCTATGTAATCAGACAAATCTCCTCTTTTTCAGCTGTTCTGATGCCTTTTGAAACTCATGTGTTACTGCCACGTGTGAACGTACCTTGAGGCTGCTGTTGTGTTTACATTGTGTTTGGGGGCCAATGCAGCCTAAGCATTAAAAGGCTAAAGACGCTATACTCCGAACATGTTATGGATGGGTCTGCTGCCAGTAGAACACCTGTAAAATCTGCTTGGTTTTGGGGTGCCAGTTAATACTAAATTAACAACAATATTCAATGGATCTTTATAGGGGATTTATTAAGGGTACAATACAGGGCACTATACATAGAGGGCAAACTAACTAAGGGACAGAGAGATGGTAGGGGAGGAAGTGCTCTGACTAAAGATCTGTATACCATCTTATATACATACGTTCATACTTTGCCCACTTTGCCCATCCTCTAGCCTTAGCCTCCAGGTATAATAGCACAGTCCATTGTAATCACATGCTGTCTCTACAATCTTTATTAGGGGCAATGTAGGCATTTTTTTTTTTTATAAGCACTTCATTTTCCTGAAAATGTCCTGAATCCTGCCAGACAGATTATCGTGAATGTCTCTTTACTTATTCCTTGGAATGTGGAAGTTCTGAGCGTGTGACCCCGATGTTTTCTTATGAAGCAGATTCCTGTGTCATCATTCTCATACTTGCTGAACACACCCTGGGTGTTCCCGTATACCGCTCTTTACTATCACACTCATCTTGTTTTCATCATTGCAGCTATTTATGTGTATGCAAATCAGAGGATTATTCATGATCAAATGATTTTTAGATATCAACAACACAATATATGACCTAACAATTAACAATGGAGTAGTATGCGCTAAGGATACAAGTACTGAGGGACGGCACAAATAGGGAAACCACTAATTTATTATATGAGTTTTTGGTATTTATGGTTTGTATTGGAGTGAAGATCCTAAAAAACTATATGGAATTTTGGTAACATTACTCCAGGTTTAGGCTTGTTTCAGACGAGTATTGCATATGTCATAATACAGGAGGCCTCCGTATTTGATAAGTATTTCAGATTTATTTATATTTGGTGGTTTTTGGGTTTTTTTTAATACTATAAAAGTGATTAATATCACAGACCTCAGAACACGGATACAGGCAGTCCCCAGGTTACGTACAAGATAGGTTCTGGAGGTTTGTTCTTAAGTGGAATTTGTATGCAAGTCGGAATTGTATATTTTATCATTGTAACCCCAGACAGAATTTTTTTTGGTCTCTATGACAATTGGATTTTAAAAATGTTGGATTGTCATTAGAACCAGGATTAACAATAAAGCTTCATTACAGACACCTGTGATAACTGTTATAGCTGTTTATTGTAGTCTAGGGGTAAAGTACAATAATTACCAACATCCAGTGGTCCGTTTGTAACTAGGGGCCTCTGTAAGTCGGGTGTTCTTAAGTAGGGGACAGCCTGTATAATACAGATTATAAATACGCTAGTCCGAAAAATGCCTTAGGCCCCTTGCACATGGCCGTGTGCTCTCCCAGGCCATACCCGGGTGTAGCATTCATTTTAACACCTCCCCTCTCCATAGGAAGCCGGCTCAGACATGGTAGGTGGTGCTCTTTAAAGGGATTATCTGGCATATCAAAGAATTCGGCCCTGCACAATGCACCTAAATAGTTAACCCAATTTATTATCTGCTTTCATCTTTGGTTATCCTTATTCAATTTATGATTACATATCTAACACTTTGTTGGGCTAGCTTTCTCCAATTCAGAGTTAACTATAGGTGGGCCCCCAACCTAGAGATGGACCTCTCTGCCCCCTGTGGCCTCTGGATACTTAAGTCCCAGACTGTAATGATCAGCTGTAAGGCATCTGGAATGAGGCTTTATTGATAATATAAAAAATTGTGAAAATCCAATTGTCACAAGGACAGTTATCATTTTTGTCTGGAGCTACAATTATAAAATAAACCAGTTCCGACTTGTATACAAATTCAACTTAAGAACAAATCTAAGGAACCCGTCTTTTATGTAACCCGAGGACTGCCTGTACTTAGACTCCCTTGGTAAGTATTAGGGCTCATTCACAAGATCATGTGCTCGCCCGGACCAGATTCTGGGGATAGCACATTGCCGGCTGGGAAAGAGAGGGTAAATGAGCACTCCTCACCCCTCCCCTCTCCATTTAAAGCCAAGTGCCGTGAATGTTGCAGCATGGCAGTCCAGCTTGGTCACAGAGTGGTAAGATACAGTATGCTCAGGGCACCGTGAACTGGTGACACAGATGTCTATGGGGGCCGGGTTCTCAATGAAAAATTGCTAGGCCACTCCATGGGTCCCCATACAGTCATGAGAATGGAGTCTTAAGACGCCAGCACCAATGGTGGGTGTATGCTGTATAATACAGCAGACACTCATCCTGTCTGGAGAGCGCAGCTTGTGAGTCCCGTGCATGAAATTCAGTGTCGGTAAAGAGTTAACCAAGTAGACTACAAAGTTTATTTCTAAAAAACAAATGCCTACGAATGTTGATAAGACATATTTGAGCATCCACAACAGTTTAATGTCTCAAATTTGCATAACATGTTCCTTTTAAGATTAAAATGTGCCATTACATGTAGTTACATCTATTGTCAGTCATATGAGCAGTAATATGTTCAGCCAATGGTGCAGTGAATCAGTAGTTGTACAATGGTCAGTAGACCCAGCGTTACAATGTGTCATTTTATTCTAACCTGTCTGTTGGGCACTGCCCTGCTTACCCTCACGTCATGTTGTATTGGTGAATCTTTTGGAGCCTAAGTTCATCCCATTTATTTACTCCCCTAACCAGTTGTGTTAGCTTGTTATATTTACACTACACCTTCATGATTAAACAGAATATAATTATCTGGGCTGAGTAATAGTCAGATGTGAATCCTGTGTCATTTACATGTAAAGAGACAAGAACAGCAGGATGATCTCCAACCTCCAACTACGGTAGGACATGGTAAGAAAGTATACTTCTCTAGCTCTTACTGATCCCCAAATTCTAGGACATGTCAAATCTCTTATGTCTATTCTTACTCTGGAATGGTTACTCTGTAGGTGGGTAGTATAAGATGTATCTTCCGTGGTGCTGGGATATGTATATATCCATCTTTTTTTGTATCCAACCAAGATGAATAACTATAGTATCCAAGTCATTGAAAAGAGAAGGGCAAAATGAGGTTCATCCGAGTGCAGACCCTACATGTCAGAGTTATATAGGTACCACTTTGCTGCAGTCTGGTTCAGGGCTGTAAAGAAGGAAGAAGCGTCTAAGAGGAGATTAGAAAAGGCCAGGGTAACAGGGATTATCTAGCCAGAAGGATATGAGGGACAGAAGTAGTACATGGTAGGCAGATAGTTGGTGAGCTCTGTCCTTTTTGTTTTGGTTGGAGGTGCAAGGGATGGTTTGCCTTCTTGGTCTTTGTCATGTCAGAGTAGAGATCGTGGATGGAGCTTATTGAAGTGGTTTGAGAAGATGACTCTTCGGAGAGAAGATGAATCCTATCATTATTTGAGTGTTGCTCGGATAGCTGTTTTGTTCCTGCTGGTACCATGAACACGTTCTGAGGGGCACCCAGGGATTGTACCTGGACAGTCCATGGTATTTTTTTTGCTAATGGCAATGTAGGGTTATCCATGACTTTCTCTATGCATTTAGTCAGGTAAAAGCGACACTCACCAAATGCGTTTTCACAAACTTTATTTGCAGAACAGCAATACGGACATACAGCAGACCACGACAGCCAAACAAGCGCTTTCTCTAGCCACTTAGTAGGCTAGAGAAAGGCTAGAGAAAGCGCTTGTTTGCCGCGGAACGGCCCATGGTTCATCTTTTGCCTGATTGTACTGCTTGGATTCCGAGCTGAGCACCAGCAGCGTATAGCCCACAGTCCATGTAGGAATCATCTTCTGGACAAGAAGACCAAATCGAGGTAGTGCCGGTTTATTCCTTGCTTGCTTTATCATACCATTTAGTGTTCATGAAGTTATGATTAAATGATAAATATGTTCCTCTTTATGTTTGGTATAAACTTCATAAACAAGCATCTCTGCATCCATTATCTTCTATAGTTACGTGGCATGATAGGGAATGGGGGTTTATAGCGCTGTAATACCCTAGTCAATTATGTTGATGCTTTCAGTAGCATGAATCTCTCAGACTGATCATTGTATGGTATGCATCTTTAAGATGAAGCATCTTCTGGCAAGATCCAGCCGATTTTACAATTGTATGATGTGAAAAAGTGAGCAAATCTCAATGTATTTATCTAGAAATAGATATGTAATGACTAGGGGCAGCTTTCCTTTAACAAAAAAAAAAGAACCGTGTCATATTAATATTGTCACTATATCTACGGTGCAATATCCACGTAATCCATTGATGATTCACAGCTATTCTGTAATATTAGTTTGCTTGATCCATAGCATCTAAAACAGCCAAAGAGCGCTGCAGTGACTATGGCATGTGGCAAGGGCTGTGCCAGGTCACGTGAAGAAGAGTCTGTTGTTCTTCAGACTCATGACTTGTGTGAAGTGCAGTAACTTCCCTGTGAATCTGCAGGGTCAGATAAGATAAATCAGGTTCCTGTAATGTAATCATATGCAAGATCAAAATGATGAAACAATTTGCTGCCTGCTACTGAAAAGGAGCATCTTATCCTGGCTGTGAGATAGAACAAAGGTCACCCAGCGTCTCCGGTTACACAATGTAAGCCTGGACCACATGCTGAGATGTTGGAATATAGTCAGGCTCCTCTCACTTCTCTTATCATTCACTTTCAGCAGCTGTGGAGAAGACACCTTGGAGATGCCTGGACCAGCACTAGTGAGAGATGTCCTCAGCCACCAAACCAAGGCTTTCACCATACTGAGCACCCTCCTGGAGGAGAGGGGCATGAGGTGCAACAACATATACATAGTAGAGGGGGCAGCAGGCAGCACCCTGTATTACACTAGACCCCCTGCAACCCTTACTGACCAGAAACCGGAGTCAGACGAGTCAGATACCGCATCAATATCTTCCACAAGATCACTTACACTGGCACAGAAGGCTTCAAGGAATCGTCTTTCCAGAGTTGTGCAGTCAACGCTATCGCTTCTGGTGCTGGAGCAAAATATTCTAGACCATTTGTGTTTGGACCATCAATTGTCTATGCAAGTCAAAGTAAGTGCAGATACTATAAGTGGGTGGAGGGGGATATGGCGGCACTAGGTGAAATAGCAACATCAACCATAATAACTAGGAAATTACCACTGGAACCATTATTCTACATGTTCAGATAGCCTTAGTATGTTATTGTGAAAATGCTATAAATGTGTGAAAAGTGAATGAGCCTAGAGGGGGATTGTAGTGTTGTGTTATGTGGCAGCCATTCAGATGAATGGTCTTCTATGTAATAGTTTTCCAGGGCAAGAGATGAATTTGCAGACTTGTAGAGAGAGAGTCATCCTGTGGTGTACCCACTTCTGTGACATATGTCCGCCTAAAGACACCCCTATTAATTTTCAGTATGCTTTTAAAAGAAATGCTCTCTTTTTGCGAAAAAATAAGATTAAAATTGAAAAAAGGGGTTAACTCTTTTTAAGGTGAACTATCTGATTGGTGATGTTCCAACCAACATAGAGGGGGCCATGTGTGTCTTGAATGAAGTAGCTGGTTGCACATTTTTAATTGGTGCCCCATCCTTCAATGTGGGACTGCTGAAGAGAAGCTTTGTACAATGCTCTGTAGTGGATTACAATATAGGCGGTCGTGGCGGTAGCCCAGGGCCCAAGCCTTCTAGGGGGCCCCAAACCACCAACCAAATTTTATACTTAGAAGGGCATTCAGCCATGTCTGTTCCTGCTTTCAACACACATGTACCCAAGAGCCATTAAAAGACCTTTTGGATGGCTTTTAAAGGTCCTGAAAGCGTAGAAGGGATGCATCAAGCTTGATTCATGTACCATATCTAGGAAGTGAATTCCAGACTTGTAGGGCTATAATATTCATGCATCGCAGGGCCCATGGTGGTCTTAATCCACCCCTGATTAACACCAGGCTTTCTCTGGAATTGTTCTACAAGTCCTAGACTCAATAACCTGTGAAATGCTGCATTACTATCAGCAAGTGCTAGATAAAGATCCCATTGCGACACTACAGACACTACAGACGGCCCTAATCTGATGCCTGGATCTTATTTCCCTAGAAGCTCTTCAGTAGGTTTGTGTAATGTTAGCTGGAACTTCTGGAACATGTGGACCTAGTGTCACTCAATAGGAAAATAAGAAAAACCCTTTATGTGAGTTATTGTGATGATTGAATTTATACAATTGTATTTAATCAGTAAAAAGATGTTTGGGTTTGCTACACAAAGATGTTTCTTTTGAAGTGATACTAGACAAATACATAGAGAGCTCAGAGCTTTTGTGTTACAATAGAGAGTACTAAACCTAAAAACCTGTATATACAACATCTTCCATAGACCTGATTATTTATAGTGACTTCTAGATGTACAAGTGAAACTGTCTTGATAATGGTTGTACTTAGTATGTTATTGTCTTTCTAATGAGTCCATTGATATTCTCTCTATTCAGTTCATTGATATTCTATGTATTCAGTCTATTGAAGGCAATGTTTTAGTAGTTGCAGGAAGACAATGGGGGACATTTATCATATCCAGAATTCCGCACACTGGGGACATCACCACAGGGCACAAATCATCTGCCATGACAGCTGGGTGCCCATAAGATACTTCCATAGTTTCACTTAGCAGCATCTTTTACAGTCTGTTGTAGGCAGACAGTAATAGATGAGCAGTGTATTCACAATATACGGCACTACAATTGTATAAGTGATTAGAGCAGTTCTGTGCACCTAAGTATTAATAAGTGACAGATGTCAGAATATGTTGGTGCATTATGCAAAGATTTTAAATTATTTTGAAGCTATAATACATAATCAAACTATATAAATTTGGTATCTTCATGATCGTACTGACCCCAAGAATAAAGAGGGTGTGTCAATTGTACTGGACAGTAAAAGCTGTAAGAAGAAAGCCCATACGAAAATTGCGCAAATGCATTTTTTTTTGCCAATTCCAACAGATTTGGAGGGTTTTTTTTACATCCTCCCAGTACATAGCACATAATATTACATGTGTGCCAATAGAAAGTACACTTTGATTTTATAAGGAAGGAGACCATGGTTAACAAACAGGGCCGATTCTAGCATAGTTGGTGCCTGAAGCGAATATTAACCCCTTAAGGACGGAGGGTTTTTCGCCTCATTTCTCGCTCTCCAACTTCAAAAATCCATAACTTTTTCATTTTTCCGTGTACAGACCTGTGTGAGGGCTTATTTTGTGCGTAACAAATTTTACTTTCCCGTAATGATATTTATTTTAACATGCCATGTACTGCAAAGCTGAAAAAAAATTCCAAATGTGGAAAAATTGAAAAAAAACTGCACGTGCGTCACGTTCTTGTGGGCTCAGTTTTTACGACTTTCACTCTTCGCTCCAAATAACACGCCTACTTTATTCTTTGGTTCGGTGCGATCGCGGTGATACCAAATTTATATAGGTTTTATTGTGTTTTAATACATTTTCAAAAATTAAACGAATGTGTACAAAAAAGAAAAAAATTTTTTTGCCATCTTCTGACGCTAATAACTTTTTCATACTTTGGCGCACGGAGATGTGTGAGGTGTCATTTTTTGCGAAATGAGGCGACGTTTTCATTGCTACCATTTTGAGGTCTGTGCGACATTTTGATCATTTTTTATTTCATTTTTTATGTTATGTAAAAAGGTGTAAAAGTCGCATTTCGGACATTTGGGCGCCATTTCCCGCCTCGGAGGTCACCGCCGGCCGTAACCGTTTTTATATTTTGATAGATCGGGCATTTTGGGACGCGGCGATACCTAATATGTCTGTGATTTTTACTGTTTGTTATGTTTTATATCCGTTCTAGGGAAAGGGGGGTGATTTGAACTTTTAATATTTTATTAATTTTTTTTATTTTTTAAACTTTTTTTTTTCTTTTTTTTTTCACTATCTTTTAGACCATCTAGGGTACATTAACCCTAGATAGTCAGATCGCTGCTACCATATACTGCAATACTTCTGTATTGCAATATATGGCATTTTTGCAGCACATTCATTACAATGAGCCACTGGCTCATTGTAACGAATATGCAGCTGCCAGATAGCCTCGTGTCAAAAGAAGACACGAGGCTACCATAGCAACTGATCGCCGCCCCCCGATGACGTTCGGGGGCGTGGCGATCGAAAAAAAGATGGCGGCGCCCACGCGCCGCCGTCTTTTAAACGCCGCCGGCGACTTTGCCGGCGGCGTTTAGGGGGTTAATAGCCGCGATCGGTGCAAGCACCGACCGCGGTTATTAGCGGTGGGGGTTTTGTGCAAAATGCAAAAACCCCCACCTTTGTATGAAGAGGACTCAGCCCGTGAGCCCTCTTCATACATCCCTTATACCTCTGCGCCGTAGAGCTACGGCGCAGAGCGTTAAGGGGTTAAAATGCTGTCCCCCCTCCCCCCCCCACCCGCTCCCTGTTAAGTAAATGCTGAAAACTTTACTAACAACTAACATCGCCACAGGCAGCTCCCTGACACTGTGTGACTGACTACAGGATCTGAGAGACATTAGTGGCATCTAGTACCTTATAGATGACAATCTCTTCCATCAGGAGGACTTTATTCCGGGTTCTCCAATCCATGACGTATCACGGCTGAGCTCACGGACGGATATCTTCAGCTCCGTGCAGCATCTCCACCTGGCGTCCCTAAAAATACCACAGTCACTTACAGTATAAAGTCTCCTGGATAACAACACTGCGCTCCTAAATATTATATACCCCTCACAGCACAACTGACCACACTCTCCCCACATATAAAATATCCCTTCATATATATATATATATATATATATATATATATATATATATATATATATATATATATATATATATATATACACCGTATATTCCGGCGTATAAGACGACCCCCCTACTTTCCTGTTTAAAATATAGAGTTTAAGATATATTCGCCGTATAAGACTACCCCTTTTCCAACGCATACAAAACACCGGTAAAAATTAAAAAAAACAGATTTGAATTTAACATGGTCCTTTTTTTAATTTAAATTCTTATGACATGCAGGTGTATAGCAGGAAAACTGTCGCTCATAAACATAAGGCATACAACAACAACATTACCATCGTCCATTTTACTGTAAATGTTACCATATTGTACTTTAAATTTTTATTTTATTAAATATTCCATGCCATGTACTCAGAAGCGGGAAAAAAATTCCCAATGCAATGAAAATGGTGAAAAAACGCATTTGCGCCATTTTCTTGTGGGCTTGGATATTACGTCTTTCACTGAGCGCCCCAAATGACATGTCTACTTTATTCTTTGGGTCGGTACGATTAAGGGGGTACCAAATTTGTATCGGTTTTATAATGTTTTCATACATTTACAAAAATTAAAACCTCCTGTACAAAAATTATTTTTTTGATTTTGCCAACTTCTGGCGCTAATAGCTTTTTTATACTTTGTTGTACGGAGCTGTGGGTGGTGTCATTTTTTGCGAAATTTGATAATATTTTCAATGATATCATTTTTAGGACTGTACGACCTTTTGATCACTTTTTCCGTTACGGGGTTAAACGCATTGAAAAACCGTTATCATATTTTGATAGATCGGGCATTTTTGGACGCGTCGATACCTAATGTGTTTATGATTTTTACTGTTTATTTATATTTATGTCAGTTCTAGGGAAAGGTGGGTGATTTGAAATTTTAGGTTTTTTTATTATTATTATTTTTTTTAACTTCTTTTTATTTTTATTTATACTATTTTTCAGACTCCCTAGGGTACTTTAACCCTAGGTTGTCTGATCGATCCTACCATATACTGCCATACTACAGTATGGCAGTATATGGGGATTTTCCTCATTCATTACAATGTGCTATCAGCACATTGTAATGAAGGGGTTAAAACGAAATAGCCTCGGGTCTTCGGAAGACCCGAGGCTACCATGGAGCGGCGATCCCAGGTAAGATGGCGGCGCCCATGCGCCGCTATCTTTTTGAGGCTGCAGGCAGTTTTGCCGGCAGCCATCGCTGTGAAAACACCCGCGATCGATGCTAGCACCGATCGCGGGTGTTACCGGTAAGCCTTTGCTGCAATATGCAGCAAAGACTTACTGGCTATGGAGAGGGCTCAGCCTGTGAGCCCTCTCCATGCACCGGGACCCGACCGCCGCCGTGAATACACGGCGGGAGGTCGGGATTACCGGCGTATAAGACGACCCCACAGAAGACAGAAGATTTTTCTGTCTTCAAAAGTTGTCTTATACGCCAGAATATACGGTATATATTTCTACTGGAATTATAGCGTGTACAGCAGCAATCAATATACAACACCCCCAATTTATTAATACAGACACCCTAACATTTGGTTTAAATGATGCAAAGTAATCTATGGTATCCTATAACTAATATATCCCACCCTGTTATTATGTTACATGATTTTACATACATTGCTCCCCTGACCAATGTGAATATATAGCACCCCCTAATATACAGCCCCCCAGCTTAGTAATATACTGTATCCCATATACAGCCCCCCAGCTGAAATCTGGCCCCATATAATATATACTGCACCCCCCCCCCCCAGTATAAAACAATTTTGGCCCCATAAAATATATACAGTACCCCCCCCCCCCCCAGTATAAAACGATTCTGGCCCCATAAAATATATACAGTACCCCCCCCCCCCAGTATAAAACAATTCTGACCCCATAAAATATATACAGTACCCCCCCCCCCCCAGTATAAAACAATTCTGGCCCCATAATATCCATTTAATGTATACAGCACCCCCCCCACACACACACACACACAGTATACAACAATTATGGCCACATATAATGTATACAGTACTCCCCCTCCCACGATAATGACACCTCCCCACTCCCCCTTATTGGCCACATTTAATTAATGATCGTACATGAAAAATAATAAAATCACACTCACCTGCAGGCAGCTGCTCCCTCGGCGCGGCTCCGGTCTTCACGCGGCTCTCCTGTGAGCCGCGGCTCTCCGCACAGCGTCACAGGCGGCGTGACATCATGACGCCTGTGTCACTGATTGGAACGGAGCGACGCAGCTGCCAGAAAGGCGCTGCGTCGCTCCGCAGTAACCATGTCTTAAAGAGACATGCGCGATTTATCTAGCAGGTGCACGATTCGGGCGTTAACGGCACCCGAATCGCCCACTTTAGAGCGGCGAATTTCGCCGCCCTTTACAGAGATCCGCATTCTGCCGCCTGAGGCGAGATTTTCATCTCACCTCATGGCAGATGCGGCCCTGATAACAAATATAAGAAGATTACCACAGTCATGGTGTCTGGGGCTATAAGTAAGTGCCCCTGGTTTATCATGGTGGATTTTGATGGTAGATTTCCTTTAAGGAGGGCTGGTCCTCTGTCTTTCCTCTATTGTGCCCTGGGGGCACTCACATTAGTGAACTACATGTTAATCACAGAGGTCATATGATTAGTAAACTTCACTTTTCACTTCTGACAGCCCCTTCTGCCATACTATCAAGCAAACATAGGCTGAGGGCATTGTTTAGGTGGGGCAAATAATAGATGCCTTTGTTTAGAGAATTCCTGGACCATGTCAGATCCTCTTTATCGGGGCGTAAACACATTTGCTAGGCCACTTTTCCAACAGGAATTATGACTGGTCACCTTATTAATAACTGTGAATTTTCCAATGCGCACAGTCAGACCGTGAGCCACATGCAAAGAGTTTTTACGGATAAGTAAATTCGCCCATTTGTGTTTGTGACTGCACATGAGATTTTAATAAACAAAGTGCACAAATATAGAGGGTTTTCTGCAAAAAAAAAAAACTTTGGGTCTTTGAGTTTTGAGTTCCTTCTCATTAGCACTTAGCCCTTGTCACACGAACGCTGTCCAGGTCAACATCTGCAAAGTGTTTGCATGTTCTCTCCATGTTTGTGTGGGTTTTCACCGGTTTCCTCCCACACTCCAAAACATACTGATAGGCTGATTAGATTGTGAGCCCTGTTGGGGACAGGGACTGATTTGGCAACCTCGACAGAAGTTTGTCCCACGTCCTATGTTAAGGTGCACCAAAAATATAATTCATAAAGAACGGAGGCCACAAATCATGAATCTGGCGCCCTCTGCACACTACAAAGGCTGCTGCATGTAGTGTTATCTGAGCCGGTCCTAGAAGCATATATGGCATAGTGGGTAGAAAAAGGACAAAGAATATGGTCCCAACCATGGCCCATGTCTGCTGGTTGGCTACAGGGAGACTCTAGGAATTTGACTCTGCTTTGACTCCTTTCTCCATTGTCACATTGCTACATACCCCGAATATAAGAACTATATTTAGTATAAATATCCTTCTTTTGTAATAATTAACCTATATTCTGCATTTATTTCTTTTTCTCCCAGGACAGCATAGAGTTCAGAAACCTCTGCACACATATGGCCCTGCAGACAGACGACCGGAGGTTTGATCAAGATCTGAACTTGGCTCAAGAGTGTCTAACCACAATAATTACCAACATGGCCTGGGATACAACCAACAAGACTTGTGACTTCTGTGAATCTGTGCAAGAGCAGCTAAAACTCATACTAAAGAAACTCCATGACGACTAGCCACAAATACCAGGGCAAATTCAGACAAAATGTGATATTTTTAATTTATTGACTATTATATTGTTACAATGGTTTTCTAACAAGCTGTGACATGGTCCATTGCTATAACCTCTGCTGGGCATTGTCCCTACTATTGGTCATTGGTTTTACTGGAAGTGAGATGCTCCTGACCACACACTAGTCATCTCCCAGATTGATTTAGTCCAACGGAAGTCCAATACCTAAGAAGATACTAAGAAGTATATGTACAATATGGTAATATATAATTTTATAATAAAATTTTATTCGGAAATATCAGTATGTCAGATTGTGAAGGCTCTAGCTGGAACAATGGAGCCATCTAGTGTCCTTGGTTGGAAATTCTTAAGTAGTATCTTTTCTAAGTAATGAAAGTGCACTAATATACACTGTTACTATATCATAAGATAAAGATCTAGTCAAGTCACCCTCCGTGTTTTCAGTATTAATTACAAGTGACAGTAGTCGCTATTGTTTTGCTACTTTTACAAAAGCGAGAGTATCTAGTACAGGCGGTCCCCTACTTAAGAACACCCGACTTACAGACAACCCCTAGTTACAAACGAACCTCTGGATGTTGGTAATTTACTGTACTTAGGCTACAATGATCAGGTGTCTGCAATTAAGCTTTTTTGTTAATTCTTGTTCTTATGACAATCCAACATTTTTAAAATCCAATTGTCACAAAAAGACCAAAATAAATTTACTGCAGTTACAATTATAAAGTATACAGTTCCGACTTACATACAATTTCAATTTAAGAACAAACCTACAGAACCTATCATGTATTGCCTGTATATATATTTTTATTCCTTTTATGAGTGCACACTATGACATTTTTTAATATTGTTATCAATAAAAGATTACATTTATAGGTTTTAGATTTGGTGTTCTAAAATAAGCGCTCGTTTTTCTTATGTTGTATGATAAAGACTACTTTCAAGAATTTAGTCCCAAACAGACATCCTTCTTCTATTATTTTCATAAATGGTCACAGTACCTGCCACCACAGCTACCAGTAGTCACAGTGCCTGCCCCGCCATAGCCAATAGTAACAGAACATGCCAATAGTTACAGTGCCTACCCCCATAGTACCCAGCAGTCACAGTGACAGACAGTAGTCAATATAGGTACATTGATCCACAGTAGCCAAAAGTCACAGTGCCTGCCCATAGTAGACAATTTTAATTGTGGCCCCACAGTAACCAAGAGTCGCAGTGACTGCCCCCACATTAACCGGTAGTCACAATGATTGCCCCACAGTAGCCAATGTTTATGTTTAGTCTTCAAAAAGAGTCAGGCACAGAATTACATCACGTTAGTCATTTTTAACATACAAGCAATCTGGAACAGGATCAAATACAATGATCCAATACAGGGCCAGCACTGGGCATATCCAGACATGTGTCAGGGCCCAGAGCTGCTGGGGGTGGCCCACATGCGGCTGTACATAAAGAATCCATGGGGTGAGGGTGGGCTGTATCTAATAAATCCATAGCATGTGAGGGGGGCTCACATAAAATAACCACAAGGGGTCTGTTTGGGGAACAGGAGACTTTTTTAGTTTCTGAATTTTTTATGCCACCACGTGAGTTCACTGCAAAGGGGCCCACTGAGGCTCTTTTACCCAGGGGCCTACTGAAACTTGGAGCCAACCCTGATCCAACAGAATAGAAGAGTAGTACAAAACACATTCACAGAGTCCATACTGAACCATATAGCAAGAAACTAAACTGGCTAATCCATTACCCTAGGCGATGGATCAGCAATGCTAACTATGACATTATATAAGATGCTGAAAAAGAATTAAAAGAAGTAAAGCAATTTACTATAAGAAAAAGAGGAAAGAAAAGGAAGCAGAGAAAGAAAGAGAAGGTAGAGGCTGATGTTAATTTTTCATGGGTGTTTGCATCCGTGTGTCTGTGTTTTTTATGGAAGAGTTGCATCTGTGTGGCATTTGTTCTTTTACTTTCCTTACAAAAATATGGAATTTCAAGCTTGTCTTCTAACAACTAGCCATCTTAAAGGAGAGCAGAGGGAGTGTGGGATGGGAGCATTATATAGTGGTGTGGGGAGGCAGGAGGGTCACAGCAAGGGGTCGTACACTAAGGCTACATTCACACTACCTTATGGAGGACGTATATACGGCCGATATACGTCTTCCATAGACGGCAATGGGCGCACGGCGCCCTACGGGAGCGGTACCTGTCCTATCTCTTCCCGTAATATGGCGCCGTGCGCCATGTATCTCTATGGAGAGGGGCGGGGGTGAGCTGCGCTCACCTCCTCCTCCTCTCCCCGTGCACTGCCGTTGCCCGCTACGGTACAGAACGGGCGGGCAACGGCAGTGTGAATGTAGCCTAAGGGGTAAGGTACTGTGTTGGCATACTAGGAACTCTAGGGACGTGACACCTTGTGTTTTTTAACATATTTAAATGAAACCTACCACTAGCCAATTGTACTTCTAAGCAGCAAATACATATCTTCGTTATGTTCATAAACCACGGTAATGCTTTTAAACACTTTAGTAATCTGACAATGTGCTTAGATTATAAGGGTACAGGTTTACCTACACTTTAATTTAGCTTTTGAACATTATACTAGTATCTGACAGAGAGAGAGATGAGACAGATCAGAGATGAGAGATGATGTTATCCATGCATATAACATACAATGACACACTTCAGCTCTGCTACATCTGAGCTTTAACACACACACAGAGAGCCTCCCTTCCCCCGAATAGAGACCTTATCTGTAGCTTGTAGAGTTATTCTCTGCAAGATTCTGCTTGCCGGCAGGAAGTGCCTATGTGTAAGCTGGTCTTGTAATACAGTGGGAGGAGGCATAGATCACTGCATTGTGCAGACATGAGAAGCTTTTCATGAGAAGAATCTGTCCTGTCTGACCATAATGACGAAATTTACGGTCGGATCCCAGGGCATCCGAAATTGTGTACAGCATGACTGATAGAGATAGGTTGTGTGTGTATGTGTGTGTGTATAGGACAGGTACAGCAGCTCCAGGCAGCCATGTTACAGCAGAACATGTCAGATTCATGTGTAGCTGATGTCTGTGTCTCTCACCTGTATATTAGGAGGATGCAGCATGTCAGCAGATAAAGTACAGATACTAGCCATGCTTTACTATACATTACACGCAGACATGAGCAGGGGGAGGAGAGGGGAGGGGTAACAGGGGTGACATCACTGCCTCTGACCATGTGACCAGCCTCATTTACATGATAAAAAATATGTGATTTTACAATGATTAATGTATGAAATAACTAGATAAAGGCTGGGATGGATCCTTGTGAGCTGCTCCAACAGGTAGAGGTGACAGGACTAGTGACAGAGACCTGATGACAGGTGTCCTTTAAGGTTTTCAAGAGGAAGAAAAGGATAGTGGTGCCTCCAATATACCTTGTAACGCAGTCCAATTTACATCAATGACAGGTAGCTTAGTTACATGACAGCAACTGCGCCTGAAATACTCGTGAGCCGGACCTTTTATTTGCAAAATATTTGTGTGCACCACAATATACACAATATCACATTCCTGTATATGGACATCAAAAACATGTTGATCAACAGTGCAGTTTCTATGTTTTTGCATCTCATCTGCACAGTGTAGGGAACTGGTTTCGCTAGGGCTATCGTAACTTTTTAAGTTCCTGTTCTGTGGCTTCTCATGTGAAGTACTGACAGAGGGGGAGATTTAATATACGCCAGCGCTTTGTGTGCCAAAAAACTGGCGTACTGGTCCTGATAAATATTCTCCGGAGAATGCATCAGTCTGACCACAGCACTCACCCACCTTTCCCAGTGTTTGGCTAAGGATGTTAGCAGCAGGGACCAATGGTCCTAATTTGTAATTTCAAAGCATTGTCGTACATGCATGCATTGCAAGTATTAGTGTTTGCACTGCAACCCACCTGTTATGATGATGTAATAGTTGTAAATATTTATTAGATTTGTAAGTTCTATGTTATGGTCTCTAAGGTAATATAAGTAATAAGCTTATTAGGTAGGCGAGGGTGCGAAAGGGACTCCTGGACAGTATATTATCAGGGGGAGTAATGGCTCCTGGACAGTATATTATTGTGGTGGGGGGTGGGAAAGGCTCTCCTGGGCAGTATATTAATAGGGGAGGGAGTAGTGGCTCCTGGAGATTATATTTTTATGGGGTGATGGGAAAGGCACTTTTGGAAAGTATATTATTAGGGGAAGGAGTAATGGCTCCTGGAGAGTATATTATTAAGGCTATATTCATACTGCCGTTGCCCGCCCGTACCGTAGCGTAGAGGGCAACGGCAGTGCACGGGGAGAGGAGAAGGACGTGAGCGCAGCTCACCCCCGCCCCTCTCCATAGGAAGTATCTTTTTCCGGGTACGGAGCCACACGTGTGCTGCACCGTACCGCTCCCATAGGGCGCCGTGCGCCCATTGCCGTCTATGGAGGACGTATATACGTTCTCCATACGTTAGTGTGAATGTAGCCTAAGGGGGGTGGGAAAGGCACTCCTGGACATTGGCTCCGTTTCCCCTCGCGGTCCTTCGCAGGCGCCATAATGTGTGCACCGGCATCAGCGCACACTATGATGTCAGCGAGCGGCTGACGCAGTGGTGCCTGCGATGAACCGTGGGGGGACACGGAGCCAATGCCAAAGCCACAATGGATAGAAGAGGACCTGCTGTGGGGAGTTGGAAGGTGAGTACACTTTTTGTTTTTTCCCTACAGGAATTATATTGGGGGAAAGGGCTGGCAGGCTATATACTACTGGGGCTGGTGGCTATATACTACAATACAGGGGGGTGGCACGCTATGTAAAGGGGGGCTGGTTGGCCATGCACTACAGGGGGCCGACAGGCTATATACTAGAAGGGGCTGGCAGGCCATATACTAGAGGGGGCTGGCTGGCTATGTACTACAGGGCCTGGCAGGCTATATACTACAGGGGCAGACAGGCTATATACTACAGGGGGCTGGCAGGCTTTATACTGTGGGCATGCTGGCTATATACTGGGGCTGTGACCAATGCATTTTCCGCCCTCAGCTTATGCTCAAGTCAATAGGTTTTTTGTGTTAAAATTAGGGGTCTCGGCTTATACTCATATAGATAGCCACTACACTTGCCCATAAATAAGCCCCCAGTCCAGTCAGACCCCCAGTTCACAGCAGATGCCCCCTTTTAATAAAATGTCCACCCCAGATGCCCCCCTTTAATCAAAGCGCACCCATCATCCCTGCCCTGTGGATGCACACCCATCATCTCTGCCTAGTTGGTCTACCATCATTAGCTCAGGCTAGGCTACCACATCTAGTAGAGGAAGAGGCTTCCTGCCCACCCAGTGTCAGCTAACTGTCACATGACCACCTGTCATCCTCACAGTGAGGTCTGGAGTTCCATCTTCCGCACACCTGGACAGTATATTATTGGGGTGTGGGATGGGAAAAGCTGTCCTGGACAGTATATTATTGGGGTGGGAAAGGGACTCCTGGACAGTATATTATTAGGGGAGGGAGTAATGGCTCCTGGACAGTATATTATTAGGGGAGGGAGTAATGGCTCCTGGACAGTATATTATTAGGGGAGGGAGTAATGGCTCCTGGACAGTATATTATTAAGGGGGGGGTGGGGATGGGAAATACAATCCTGGACAGTATATTATTATTGGCTGCTCCCCTGGACAGTATGTTATTAGGGGTAAGGCATTCTTGGACAGTATATTATTAGGGGTACGGCACTCCTGGACAGTATATTATTAAGGGGGTACACTCTTGGACAGTATATTATTATGGAGTGCACCCCTGGACAGTATGTTATTAGGGTAAGGCATTCTTGGACAGTATATTATTAGGGGCACGGCACTCCTGGACAGTATATTATTAGGGGTATGGCACTCCTGGACAGTATATTATTAGGGGTATGGCACTCCTGGACAGTATATTATTATGGGGTGCACCCCTGGACAGTATGTTATTAGGGGTAAGGCATTCTTGGACAGTATATTATAAGGGGTATGGCACTCCTGGACAGTATATTATTAGGGGTATGGCACTCCTGGACAGTATATTATTAGGGGTATGGCACTCCTGGACAGTATATTATTAGGGAGGAGGCACTTCTGGACAGTATATTATAGGAGGGGAGGAGAACCGGCTACGGATTATACACTGATGACACTGAAACGGCCAAAACAGACCACGTATCTATGGTTCTCCACCTAAGAATAGCACATTTTCATGTCCAGGTTTAATTTGAATTTTTGAAAAATATTCCCCCCCCCCAAAAAAAAATCTAAATACAATAGGTGTTAGTTTTTCAAAAAATATTTGGCCTGTTAAGAATTCTTACTTCTGAGTATCATAACTTACAAATGAGCTGTTGAGTTTCCAATGTCAGCAGTTTTACCTATAGATTTGCAAGGAAGCAAAGGGGTTAAACCCATTAGCTATGATTAGTTTAAACAGTCAGGAGGGCGGAATGGAATAACCCATTGTACAAAGAGGAAACTGGCCCCAAAATTGCTGCAGTCAGCTCTGGGGTAATTGTTAGCTTTCTGTTAAGTTATCTTAATGAGGAAAATTGGGAGAGGAGGATGGAAGCGATTATTTCTAAACTATCAGAAAGTAAAATCTTATACACACCATAAATCTTCCAGTAACTTAGCCTCCTGGATATAGTCGTGTTCATATCCTGGGAACACAATCTTTAATACAACTTAACCACTGTCTGGTCAGCTCCTATTGTTACAGGAAAGATCTGCCATGTCCTATGCAAGTCGGATTTTGGAATCTGCAGATAATAGTTGGGTGATGGGACTCCCTGTGGCCAACATTCAACAGAGAGGAGAACCATCCGATGAACTGAAATTCCGGTCCAAATTTCATTCTAGAAAAGCTCTTTGCATGCATTGAAACTTCTGAATATTTATGAAGCATTTGGTCAATATTCACCTTTTTTTTGCATTTTTGTAAGAGGTCAAAAATGGATGTGGACCCAATGGGTCACTAACCAATCCTGCTTAGGGATAAAACAGTAATTAAAGAAGTTCTTCACCTTTGCCCTTCACTTACATGCAATGTCTTCTCCATAGCGGATGCCCTCATCAAAGCCTGAAGTGGTTGTCGTTAGAGACCGAGCAAACAATAGGTCAATGCCAAATAGTAGTATTTTGTTCTGGCTGCTGGTAAAAGCGTTTTGGTGGTGCTTGGGGAACCAAAGACCACCACAAAGATTTAACCAGAACGATGCACTTAATTTTCAAGTACGGAATAAATAGGTCCTTAAAAGTCTGAGTTAATTGCAAAAAGGGTCCATAGACGCTCTGTCGCCCAGGGGCCTATTGAAACCTGCGGCCAGCCCTGGTTGAAGTCAAGGGTGATACTAATGCCCCAGGAGCAGGCACTTGCATGGAATTCTAACTTATTGGGGCTTATTTACTAAGGGTACGCGGATCGCATTTTCATCGGACTTCCCGGCGTTTTCTGGATTTGCGCCATTGGGACAGGTATTTAGCAGGGGATTGTGTCACATGCGATCAGATTTTGGCGCAACTGTGCTTGCTTTCATGCAACAGAAATTGGGGGGCGGGCCGTCGGACGATCAGTGCGGTTCAACATTCAAATTCTGTTGCATCCAATGCACTCACATACACCGGGAGGAACTCCGGCGGACCTGAGTGGGGAAGCGACACATGCAGGATATCGGGCACACAATCTTTGTGAATCGCGCCATGATCGTCAGAACAATGCACTTTGGATGAACTCCTTGGCCGGGCAAGTAAATGTGCCCCAATGTGTTTGTGACTGCACTTGAGACTTGTGCACTTTGTTTGTTATAGAGGCTTTTCTGCAAAAAAAACCCATCCAGAGTGTTCAGTTCCTTCTCATCAGCAGGTTGCACACGAATTTTGTCCAGGCCAACATCTGCAAAGAGTTTGCATGTTCTCTCCGTGTCTGTGTGGGTTTTCTCCGGGTCCTCCGGTTTCCTCCAACACTCCAAAACATACTGTTAGTTTGATTAGATTGTGAGCCCCATTGGGGACAGGGACTAATCTGGCAAACTCTGTGCAGCGCTGCATAATCTATGTGTGCTATATAAATACAGGAATTATTATTTTTGTATGTGTACTGTCCAGTTGATTCAACAGATAGCACACGGACACATTAATTTCTGTGTGTGATGTATCCCCCTGAGCAACCAAATTCAGAGCAGGTCCTATTCCTATAATTCTTTCATATTTCATGAGAGAGGCTGCCAAAACTTTACAATTTAAGGCTGCATTCACACTGCCGCAAGGGGGAACGTATATACGGCCGACATATATACGGCCAGTATATGTCCCCCACAGATGGCAATGGGCATACGGCGCCGTACCACTCCGTACCCCAGAAAAAGATAGGACATGTCCTATCCTTCTCTGTAGTACGGCGCCGTGCGCCAAACATCCCTATGGAGAGGGGCAGGGGTGAGCTGTGCTCACCTCCTCCTCCTCTCCCCGTGCGCTGCCGTTGCCCACCGTGCCTAGGTACAGCGGGCAATGGCAGTGTGAATGTAGCCTAAATGTAAGCTTACATGTGGAAAAAAAAGACTACTTTTAAAAACCTACTTTGATTGACTGCATTATTCTATTACAACACTAGAGGGCAGTTCAGCTATTAGTAACAAAATCTTGCGTTACCCCTATATTGTTTAGTTCAGCACTTTTGCCAGTACAAGGTGCTCTTAGGCCACAGATACACAGCGCAGTGTCAAGAACCACTTGCAGTCAACCGCATGTGCTTTTCGCGGTTCACATGCAGTTTTCTGTTGCAGTTCTTATGAATGTGCGTCCAATGGCTAAGTAATAAGTACAGATGTTTAATCTTACTTACCTTATGGTTCAGCGAAAACTGACTTGTAAACTCACAGGGCAAATCACGTTCAACAATATATTCTTTTTCCAAAACACATTAATGGCACAGTCACCTGGTGCAGCAACCGTACAGAACTGTACACAACCAAAATCTGGATCTGGATCCCGCAGGACAGTTCTGGAATGTAGGGGGGTCTGTCCTGCTGTCCCAGAAGTGGGTGTTATGACCCTCTTCCTCTGGACACAGCTAGGGTTACATTTCGCCATTCACTTCCCGCTCCACTATTCAGCTCTGCCGGCTCGCAGGCACATTGTAATAACATTAACCCAACCTGCCCTCTTCGATCTGACAGTGATCTTAGATTATTCTCTACCATAATTCGAACATATCACTCACGTCTCCAGGACTTCTTCCAAGCTGCACCTATTCTCTGGAATGCCCTTCTCCGGACTTTCAGACTTTTATCCAAACTCCAAGGATTAAAACGTGCTCTTAAAACCCATCTCCTTAGGCGAGCCTATCACACTAGCTAACTGACTGAAATTCCAATTCTCTCTTTACTAACCCAATCTGTATTATCCTCTCGTCTATTATCCGGCAAATACCAAATACCAAGCTCCAGGCTTCTCTGCAGCCCAATTAACCTTGGGCTTTGTATACAAGATGGCAGCTGATGACTGTTTCAAGCAGCAGCATCATTATTTATTGAATTATTTTATTCCGTTCCCTTATAAAGAATGTCTGGACCATTAAACAAGCTCTTATTCCTCTTGTGTTGCCCCCTCATCCTCATAGTCTGTAAGCTCTTGTGCCCCCCCCCCCCCCCTCATCCTCATAGTCTGTAAGCTCTTGTGCCCCCCCCCCCCTCATCCTCATAGTCTGTAAGCTCTTGTGAGCAGGGCCTTCACTCTTATTGTTCCATATGACTGTTTGTACTCTGTAATGTAATATTATATTTGTATATGTCCCCTATGAGTTGTAAAATGCTACAGAATATGATGGTGCATTATAAATAAAGATTATTATTATTATACAACCAGGGGGCATGATACTATGCTGCAGTCACTAAGGGGAGCATTATACAGTGTGGTGGCCACTACTTGGTGGGACATGGGATGTGGCTGATGGCATGAAAATCTTCAATGCTGGGCATAGTCCTCTGGAATCTTATGTAGTATATAGAGAAAGAAACTTGAAGGAATAGAACAGGTTATGGAAGGCCATCATAGAACACACAATAAATATAAGTTTTTGAGTTCTGCTTATCTTCATTGTCCCAATGTAGACCCAAACTTTCACATCCTTGGATAGTAGAAGTTGAAACTGAGGATGTTGCCCGGAGGCCTGGAGATTCCAAAATTCTGATGTTAAAAAATCTGTATCATCCCTACAGTCCCATCTGTGCAGATCACAGTAAGGGTACATTCAGATGGCCGTCTGGGGGATGTATAGGAGGCCACAAATTTGCAGCTGCATATACGTCCCCATAGATGGCAATGGCGGCCCGGCGGCAGTACATTGCCAAACGTGTGGCACCATTCTGCGCCATACATGGGGAAAAGATAGAACATGCGCTGCGGCCAGGTAGGCGTACGGCTATGTACCCTAAGTTTCACAGCACATGTAATTAATTGCATTATCTGTACAATATTATTTGATTAGAATTTACATGAAAAATTATACAAATAAAAAGTAACAAACTTTAAAATTAAAAATTTTAAAAATGTACCTCAAAATATTGGGGTCATTCGGCTTGATGATGCGCTAGATTAGCGCGAAACGGCCCGTCGCCAGGCCCCGTTCTGCCTCTGTACACACCGCAAATAAAAGAGTTTCTTCACGCTACCGGTGAGTGCCGCTTTGCTTTCTTCAAACTATTGATTTATGTTGCTATACCACTTCAGCTGAGCACCACCTATCAGACTGTGCTATTGGGCTCATCTCACCTGCCAGGACCCTCACCCGTGTCGACCGGAGTAGGAGTGTTTGGTCGTATGGTGCCGGGACACTGTGCTCTTTTCACATTGACCTCAAAATATTGTTATTATCATGCTCTCTGATTGGTTGCTATAGACAGTTTGCTCCATTTTCTTCTGCAATACTTTTGGCAAATGAGGACAATGAACATTTTACCGCATTGCTGTGCCTGTTATTAGTCATACTTCTAAGTTCTAAAAACATAAACTCAATAAGGACCTGCAGCATAATCAAACAGGCAGTGGTCATATCACTCGGGTTTCCAATGAAGCAATTCATATCTATAAAGGCATCTCAGGTGCTTGAATTGTTCCATATCAATCCGGATCACTTCATCAGAATTTCTTTTTAAATATGTGAAAGAAAATTGCTTAGAAATTGTTAAATACAAGGTTAAATATAAGTAAAATCCATAAAATACATTCACACGGACGTATGAAAACGGCCGTATCCGTACCGTACCGTACCGTTTTTTTACGGATTACATACGGTCACATTCATTTCAATGGACAATACGTCTGACCATTTATATTGCCGTTGTTAAATCCGTTCCGTACCGTACCGTATACTAGCCGTATAAAAATATAGAGCATGTCCTATTTTCTCCCGTATTTCAGTTCCGTATGCCCTAGAAGTCTATGGGGACGTATAAAATACGGGTTTCATACGGGTTACATACGTGCTGCATACGGATGAAAAACGTCACGTATATACGGCCCGTAAATACGGGACTGGAGAAATCATACGGTCGTGTGAATGTAGCCTAAAGCTATATTCACACACACTTGTGCCCGGCGCACCGTAGCACAGCAGCACACGTCGGCGCCGGGGAGAGGAGGAGGGGGTGAGCGCCGCTGACCCCCAACACTCTCCGTAGAGAAACAACATGGAGAACGGCGTCGTATTCCGTGGAAAGATAGGACGTGTCCTATCTTTCTCCCGCTATGGAATGGTATGGTATCGAACGGAAAGGACGGCACTATTGCAAAGCAGATATTGGTTGCATAGCCTAAAAGGACAGTACCCTTGCCAAGCAGATATGGGTGGCATAGTCTACAAGGATGGCATAGTTGCCAAGCAGATATTGGTAGAATAGCCTACACAGATAACACTCTTACCAAGATGCTATTGGTGGCAAAGCCTACACGGACAGCTGAACCTACAACCTTGCCAAGTTGATATTGGTAGTATAGCCTACACCAACAGCACCCTTGCCAAGCAGATATTGGTGACATAAACCAATGTGAAGAGGTTAATATGTAAAATTTACACATGGAGTCTGGGGAACAAAATGTGGCAGCATACCGAATTCCTGGTACTTTACACCAAAAACTTCCTTGGGCCACATTTAGTTTTAGTTCTTCTGTGTATGTGGTCCATCACTGAACACTTGTGGCTTTTTTTTTTTTGGCAGGGGCGCCATTGTCTGGTAAAACTCTCTTTGAACCTTCTGTACTGGAGGCGATGGGGGGTCACACTTCATGGCTCACAATAGTACAACGCCCTTCCAGTTTTTATATCTCATTTTGGGGTGGTCGGCATCCATAACCTTTATTTTTGTCCTCTTATATTCTGCCCTATGTGGAAAACTATTGGCAGGAAACAAAGGAGTTAATACATGTTATACCGCATCCAGATTTTCACAATATCTTATAAAAGAACTGTATTTGAATAAAACTTGGCAGGATCGCTACTATTCTTTGTCCAATTTTCCATTCAGCCCAGTGTGATCCAAAAACATGAATAAGCAAAATTCAAGACAAAAAAATACATTTTAAACACATACGGATTGTGGAAAGAAACGGAGAAATTGATAATGAAACAAGTCAACAATACAAATAAAGCGGGACAATAAGCAGGGATGTCTTTGGGGACCCCTGCACTCTCCTTTACCTGAACAATCGCTTCGGGACGTTTCCCAAGTCCCCCACACTTCCAGGGCCTAGCACCAGATTTGCTGCGATGTGGGAGCCAAGCATAACATATAGCGTAATGGAATCATTCTGACTCTGGTGCCTGATGATGAATATGAGCCCCTGAGCGAGCTGGAACCACTGAAACAGCCGCTTATCATGCTTCAGCGTCATCCATAAAACCCGGCATGTGGACATGGTGTGATAATGATACGGGACAGAGGAAGCATCGCATTCTGCTGCGTACAAGGGCGATTTAACCCCTTCACCACTGCGCTCGTACAATATCTAGTCACCGAACGCAGATAACTATCCATTTCATCCTCTCACTAGAAATTTGGCTGGAAAAATCCAATAGATTTGGACCACAGCGGTGTCGTCCGCTGATGATAATCGCTGTTTTCCTAATCTGACAAATTCTAATGTTTGCTATCTATCAAGCTAAATTGTGGTTATTATAGACATGGAAATAAGTATGTGAACCTTTCAAACCATCATTATGGCAAGTGCTGTGGCCCAGAGCTGCTGGGGAAGGGGCCACATAAGGCTTTATATAAGGCATCCATGGGGGCCAGGGGGGCTGTATCTAATAAATCCATGGGGGGTAGGGAGTTGTATATAATATAACCATGAGGGGGCTGTATATAAAATAACATGAGGGAGCTGTATATAATATAACCATGAGGGGGGATGTATATAAAATAACCATGAGGGTCTGTATATAAAATAACCATGAGGGGGCTGTATATAAAATAACCATGAGGGGGCTGTATATAAAATAACCATGAGGGGGGCTGTATATAAAATAACCATGATTGGGCTGTATATAAAATAACCATGAGGGGGCTGTATATAAAATAACCATGAGGGGCTGTATATAAAATAACCATGAGGGGGTTGTATATAAAATAACCATGAGGGGGCTGTATATAATATAACCATGAGGGGGCTGTATATAATATAACCATGAGGGGGCTGTATAGAAAATAACCATGAGGGGGCTGTATATAAAATAACCATGAGGGGGCTGTATATAAAATAACCATGAGGGGGCTGTATATAAAATAACCATTAGGGGGCTGTATAGAAAATAACCATGAGGGGGGCTGTATATAAAATAACCATGAGGGGGCTGTATATAATATAACCATGAGGGGGCTGTATATAAAATAACATGAGGGAGCTGTATATAATATAACCATGAGGGGGGATGTATATAAAATAACCATGAGGGTCTGTATATAAAATAACCATGAGGGGGCTGTATATAAAATAACCATGAGGGGGCTGTATATAAAATAACCATGAGGGGGGCTGTATATAAAATAACCATGATGGGGCTGTATATAAAATAACCATGAGGGGGCTGTATATAAAATAACCATGAGGGGGCTGTATATAAAATAACCATGAGGGGGCTGTATATAAAATAACCATGAGGGGGCTGTATATAAAATAACCATGAGGGGCTGTATATAAAATAACCATGAGGGGCTGTTTATAGAATAACCATGAGGGGGGCTGTATATAAAATAACCATTAGGGGGCTGTATATAAAATAACCATTAGGGGGCTGTATATAAAATAACCATGAGGGGGCTTTTTGGGATGATATACTAGGGAATATTTTAGAGAACATGAAACTGTTTTAGTTGCTGAATTTTTAATCCTGCCATGTGAGTTCACTGCAAAGGGGACCACTGTCGCCCAGGGGCCTGCTGAAACCTGGAGCTGACCCTGGGTATAGGAACAGCAATACTGTTTCCTTTAAAAGGAAGTATCATGAGAGGTGACAAGTCTGTTTAGCATATATTTCATTTCTTGGTTAATAGTTGGTTTTCAGGATAATTCATCTTCTTATTCCTGGTGCACAATTTGGGGAACCCTTCCTTTTTCCATCTTCATTGATAACCTTGACACATCCTTTCCCTATGACTACTCTGTGCTTGGTCTCTACTACTGTCATGTAGTGTAATAGATCCTTGGGCCCACCAGATGAAATTATTCTTAATAATTACTAAAGAAATAGACCCTACCAGCTGCCAAATCAACTAATACGTGTTTTCTTGAGGAAATAACAATTTCATCTGGTGGCTCTACTAAATCTCTGTACGAGTCTAGGAGGATGTGCTGGTGGCCCGGTCCAACACTGGTCTTTGTTTGGACAACCACTGATCTTTGGGCGGAATGGGTAAGGTCAAATTATATTTGTTTGTGGGGCAAACTATACTCATGAATACTCATATATGCAGGCACCGTGACTTTGTCAATGGCCTCCTACCTTTTAAATCAGCTTTAAAATTATTTTCATAAACCTGAAGAGCTTTACCAGAGCCCTTCAGTGCTGTAGCTTCACAGGCTGTTACACTGTGCAGAACAGGGGAGGGGAGACCTGCTCTTCTTTTAGTAACAGCCAGTGAAGATACAGCACTGAGGGGATCTGGTAACTCCTACCAGAGCCCTTCAGGCTTATTAACTTAATTTTAAAAGTTGATCTTAGAAGGAAGGAGGCCATGGATAGCCATGTCCCTGGTTTAACATGATGGATTTTGATGGTAGATTTCCTTTAAAGTCCATCACCTCCACAAATCTCCATAATAATCTGCTGGCAATGTGTAGAGAAATGCACTGTGATTTCCAACATATCTTTATTATTTCTGTCCATTCTGCCATTTCTCAGAAATTCCCATAGTATTGCATATTCTCGAGTTTATATTCGGTTTAAACTCAGCTATATAAAAAATAAACTCTGTACTTACCTTTCTAACACCCCCCTGCAGGTCCCCGCCGGCAGCGTCAGATCCATGCATAGCGACACAGACTATGACATCAGCAAGCGGTATACACAGCCTGACCCCAGTATATACACATCCTCGCCCCAGTATATACACAGCCTCCTTCCAGTATATACATAGCCTCCCCCCAGTATATACACAGTCTTCACCAGTGGTATATACAGCCTCCGCCAGCTGTATACACAGCCTCCTCCCACTATAATCACATCCTCGCCCCAGTATATACACAGCCTCCTTCCAGTATATACACAGCCTCTCCCCAGTATATACACAGTCTTCACCAGTGGTATACACAGCCTCCCCCCCCCCCCCGGTATATGCACAGCTTCCCCCCCGTATATACACAGCCTCCTCCCAGTATAAACACATCCTCGACCCAGTTTATACACAGCCTCCTTCCAGTATATACACAGTCTTCACCAGTGGTATACACAGCCTCCCCCCCGGTATATGCACAGCTTCCCCCTGTATATACACAGCCTCCCCCTAGTATATACACAGCTTCCCCCCAGTATATACACTGCCTCCCCCCAGTATACACACAGTCTTCACCAGTGGTATACACAGCCTCCGCCAGCTGTATACACAGCCTCCTCCCAGTATAAACACATCCTCGACCCACTATATACACAGCCTCCTTCCAGTATATACACAGCCTCCACCCAGTATATACACAGTCTTCACCAGTGGTATACACAGCCTCCCCCCGGTATATGCACAGCTTCCCCCTGTATATACACAGCCTCCCCCTAGTATATACACAGCTTCCCCCCAGTATATACACTGCCTCCCCCCAGAATACACACAGTCTTCACCAGTGGTATACACAGCCTCCGCCAGCTGTATACACAGCCTCCTCCAGGTATAAACACATCCTCGACCCAGTATATACACAGCCTCTTTCCAGTATATACACAGCCTCCACCCAGTATATACACAGTCTTCACCAGTGGTATACACAGCCTCCCCCCGGTATATGCACAGCTTCCCCCTGTATATACACAGCCTCCCCCTAGTATATACACAGCTTCCCCCCAGTATATACACTGCCTCCCCCCAGTATATACACAGTCTTCACCAGTGGTATACACAGCCTCCCCTCCGTATATGCACAGCTTCCCCCCCTGTATATACACAGCCTCCCCCCAGTATATACACAGTCTTCACCAGTGGTATACACAGCCTCCTCCCAGTATAAACACATCCTCGACCCAGTATATACACAGCCTCCTACCAGTATATACACAGCCTCCACCCAGTATATACACAGTCTTCACCAGTGGTATACACAGCCTCCCCCCGGTATATGCACAGCTTCCCCCTGTATATACACAGCCTCCCCCTAGTATATACACAGCTTCCCCCCAGTATATACACAGTCTTCACCAGTGGTATACACAGCCTCCCCTCCGTATATGCACAGCCTCCCCCCCTGTATATACACAGTCTCCCCCCAGTATATACACAGTCTTCACCAGTGGTATACACAGCCTCCTCCCAGTATAAACACATCCTCGACCCAGTATATACACAGCCTCCTTCCAGTATATACACAGCCTCCACCCAGTATATACACAGTCTTCACCAGTGGTATACACAGTTTCCCCCCCTGTATATACACAGCCTCCCACCAGTATATACACAGCTTCCCCAGTGGTATACACAGCCTCCCCCATAGTATATAGAGCTTACACCCATAAAAGTAATAAACCTGGTACTTACCTCCAGCTGCAGCACACCCTTGCAGTTCCTTGTCCCCCCCCTGCTTGCAGCCTTGTTGTGTGTAGTGACACAGGGCGGTGTGTGATGATGACGCTTGTGTCCTGCAGAACGGTGCGCACCAGGCCAATTAGGCGCCAATGTAATTCATTTTTCAGGTAGTATGGGCCAGCATTTGGCAAGTCCATTCTAGCAGCAATCTGCCGCCTCATGGCATATGCGGCCCTGTATATACTGAAGGCATGGGCGGGCTGGCTATATACTGGGGTGACGCTGTGACCAATGCATTTCCCACCCTAGGCTTTTACTCAAGTTCATAGGTTTTCCTATTATTACAACTGCCTCATTAGCATACAGATTAAACTAGGAATTTCTTGGAAACAACAGAATGTACAAAACAATACAGCAATATTTGTAATCCCAGGGCATTAATGTACTACAGATTCTGGTGGAAGGGTAGACTCCCTTTAATGTGAATTATAGATGATTATAGATGTTATAATGCTCTGCATTATAAGAAGGAATATTTTTTAGATTCCGCGGTATTACAGATAAACACAACATAAGTGGCATGTAACAAATGGGGTCATGTGGTACAATTTTTTCCATATTTTTCCCCTTGATTTTACTTTCATTTCCATTGATCCAATCTTCTGTAATAATAACATTTCTGCATCCACATTCTGCTCTTTTCATAAAGAAAAAACAAGATGCAATCTCTAAAATACAAAAAAAAAACAAAGCAAAAGGGGCTCGCCAGCCACCCACATAACCGGGAACATCTTCTCCCCAGACTTCCACCCACTGATACTCGTATTATGTCACCTAACAATCCTGCTTTTTCATGAGCTTTATGAGGGAACTTGGCTTTCCTGAAGCTTCTGATCCACCCCAGTTATCCGGTTGTTAGATTCCGATTATTTGCATGTTTATGATAACGATTTATATGCTGTAGCATGAGAAGGGTTAGACCTCAAAATGTGAAGCAGTCGACTACAGTAACCAATCAGATCCCTTATACAGACAATCCCTGAATAAAACACACCCAATGCTCTCATATTTTCCCTGCAACTACAATATAGCGTTACCTCCAACTCATTAACCCCTAAATGAACTGTTAGAATTGAGTATTTTAGCTTTTTTTTTGTGGAAGTAATGTTTGATGAACCCTAGTCTTTTTTTTCGGTGTGCTACCAAAAGCTGGGGATCTGATGCATCACACTGAGAGGATGGAGGGGGCACCACTTCAGGCACCAATACCTTGGACTCTATAGGACAGTGATGGCAAACCTTTTAGACCCTGAGTGCCCAAACTACAACCAAAACCCACGTATTTTTCGCAAAGTGCCAATGCGAAAAATTAAGCAGTAACTTATTATTACCTGCTCTTTCACAGGTTTGAATTGTATAGGCACCCGAGGACACCAATACAGTAGACAGAAGGAGAAGAAGTTTGGATCATCATTGTAGCTTCCTTCTGTGGTTCTGGGTTGCCTGGGACTGCAAGAGGCCTTGAGTCCTGTCTGGTGGAGTCTGCGCTGGGGTGATGGCAAGGGTGCCCATAAAGAGGGCTCAGGGTGCCACCTCTGGCACCAGTCCAATAGGTTCGCCACCACTGTTATAGGACATGGAACTTATAGACCTTTTGGTATGAAATGAAATAAAAGAATATCATCTTTCAAACTGAATCAGGATTGTGGTTGTAGGAGATATCTATGGCTCACACCCCCAACCCCGGTATTTCTATATAGCGCAGAAGCACAAGCCTGGTGAGATTTGAAAGATTACATTCTCATATTTAAAAAAAAAATTTACTATTTTAATTTTTACTATTTGCATATGACTTTGAAGACAATTTATTATAGGTGGATGGGACAGTTTTAACTTTTAAAGGATATATCATTCTATGGGAACCTGTCACTAGCTGTATTTGTGAAAAAGGTGGTGACAAGTTCCCTTTAAAGGAAATCTATCATCAAAATCAATCGTGATAAACCAGGGACAATTACTATAGATCCAGGCACCGTGACTGGGGTAATCTATTTATATTTGTTATCCTTGGCTTAATTTTTTTTTACATTATGCTAATGAACCTGAAGGGCTCTCAGGGTGTTTCCAGAGCCCTTCAGTGATGTATTCTCACTCCTTGTTACAATGAGTAGAGCAGGTCTCCCCTCCCCCTGCATTCACTACTGCTGCTAGATTACACAGGCAGAGAGGGAGGGAGGAGGCATGTTCTGCTCTTTGTAACAGCAAGTGATGCTGAAGAACTGATGGGCTCTGGAAACACCCACCAGAACCCCTGAGGCTCATTAGTATAAGCAATACATTTATTTTAGAAGGAAAGAGGCCATGGATAACAAATATAAGAAGATTACCATGGCCGCAGTGCCTGGATCTATGAGTTTATCTGTTCTATGTTCTTTTAGGTGATAATTTTACTAATGGTAACATGACATTAACATAACTATTCTTTACAGAAATGCAGCTATGCAAAGATATAAGACATGAAGCTTGGGACACACAGGGACAGGGAGGTATGTAATAGTCATCTACCATCAGGTTATCTGGTGTCCTTTGAATTAGGATCCTTGTAACCTTTCCCAGATTGATGCTTCTCTAACATAACTGCTGATGTCATTTCTCCTTAGCATTAGGAGAATGCTGTAGGTCAGCAACCTGCCAAACTTCTGCTTTTATAGAGGTGGTCACCAGGGGATATAGTAATAGCTTAATGGCAGCTCCTTCCTTCTCTCGCTCGCTGTCAGCCATGCATCATTATGAGAATGCAGGTAATAATTCCCTTGTGCCTAATACATCCTCCTCGCCTGGCTGCTTACTCTATGGTGCCCCGCCCCGCCCCCACAGACCCTTCCCTCTTCTATCATGTGTCATTTCACTGCTCCTCCACACCATGGACTCTGGACCTGGGACACACAGGCATGGAAACAAGAGGTGAGAGACTTGGGTGCTGAGAGTGGGAAAGGGGACCCGTGTGTTGTGGGTGACATGAGGGGGCGCTGTGTATGGGTCTTATATGCAGCTGTCACATACATTGTATTATATTGCCTTATTATAGCCATGTGCCAGGCATAATGTGTCAAAGGTCACCTGCTTTTACACCACTGAACTACCAGTTCCCCCAGGAAAGGTATGAAATTTCTTTTCTAGAATTCCTTCTTTTATGTGAAATCCCACCCATTTACCTGTAATATAAAATGGCCTTCAAGGGTATATGTAAATGAGAAGAGTCACTTTTAGAGGCTGGCAGGGGAGTGTCACTTCAGATGCTTCTATCTTGGGCTCTATAGAAGCTTATGGGATCATTCTAAAGGTTCTAGGTTCCATAGAGCCCAAGATAGGGATGTCTGAAGTGACGCTCCATCCGAATACTTGACTCATGTCCAGACAAAAAGTGACTCTTCTCTGCTCATTTGCTTATGACTTTGGAGATTTTTTTTTATAGGTAGACAGGTGAGATTTTACATAAAAGAGGGATTTCTAGAAAGGAGATTTCATACCTGACCTGAGGGGGCTGCTAGAACACCATAATTATGGTGTTTGCAGTCCTGTCATTAAACAGTGTTTGGTCCTATAATCCGTCCGCCACAAGGTCTGGGACTCATGGACTGAGCCTCTAAGACCTAAGGGTGTACATAGTTTTACAAACATGGCTTCTGCTTCAGTGGAGGTCATATTTAGATCATGTTAAAACCTTCTAATGAGTAGACGTATATTACGGATAATGTGAAAGCCTGGAATTCACATGAGGGCAGAGTGGCATTGTGGCACACACACTACATGACATCAGGACAAGATGGCACATACTACATGACATCAGGACAAGATGGCACATACTACATGACATCAGGACAGGATGGCACACACTACATGACATCAGGACAGGATGGCACACACACACTACATGACATCAAGACAAGATGGCACACACTACATGACATCAGGACAGGATGGCACACACTACATGACATCAGGACAAGATGGCACACACACACTACATGACATGAGGTTAGGATGGCACAGGGGCTGGCACACACACTACATGACATGAGGTTAGGATGGCACAGGGGCTGGCACACACTACATGACATGAGGTTGGGATGGCATAGGGGCTGGCATACACACTACATGCCATGAGGTTAGGATGGCACAGGGGCTGACACAGACACACTACATGACATGAGGTTGGGATGGCACAGGGGCTGGCACACACACTACATGACATGAGGATGGGATGGCATAGGGACTGGCACACACTACATGACATGAGGTTAGGATGGCACAGGGGCTGGCACACACACTACATGACATGAGGATGGGATGGCACAGGGGCTGGCACACACATGACATGAGGTTGGGATGGCACAGGGGCTGGCACACACACTACATGACATGAGGATGGGATGGCATAGGGACTGGCACACACTACATGACATGAGGTTAGGATGGCACAGGGGCTGGCACACACATGACATGAGGTTGGGATGGCACAGGGGCTGGCACACACACGACATGACATGAGGTTGGGATGGCACAGGGGCTGGAACACACACTACATGACATGAGATTGGGATGGCACAGGGGCTGGCACACACTACATGACATGAGGTTAGGATGGCACAGGGGCTGGAACACACACTACATGACATGAGGTTAGGATGGCACAGGGGCTGGCACACACACACTGCATTACATGTGAATAGGATGGCACAGGGGCTGGCACACACTACATGACATGAGGTTGGGATGGCACAGGGGCTGGCACACACACTACATGACATGAGGTTAGGATGGCACAGGGGCTGGCACACACACTACATGACATGAGGTTAGGATGGCACAGGGGCTGGCACACACACTACATGACATGAGGATGGGATGGCACAGAGGCTGGCACACACACTACATGACATGAGGATGGGATGGCACAGAGGCTGGCACACACACTACATGACATGAGGTTGGGATGGCACAGAGGCTGGCACACACACGACATGACATTGGGATGGCACAGGGGCTGGCACACACACTACATGACATGAGGATGGGATGGCACAGGGGCTGGCACACACACACTACATGACATGAGGTTGGGATGGCACAGAGGCTGGCACACACACGACATGAGGTTAGGATGGCACAGGGGCTGGCACACACACTACATGACATGAGGTTAGGATGGCACAGGGGCTGGCACACACACTACATGACATGAGGATGGGATGGCACAGAGGCTGGCACACACACTACATGACATGAGGATGGGATGGCACAGAGGCTGGCACACACACTACATGACATGAGGTTGGGATGGCACAGAGGCTGGCACACACACGACATGACATTGGGATGGCACAGGGGCTGGCACACACACTACATGACATGAGGATGGGATGGCACAGGGGCTGGCACACACACACTACATGACATGAGGTTGGCATGGCACAGAGGCTGGCACACACACGACATGAGATTGGGATGGCACAGAGGCTGGCACACACACTACATGACATGAGGTTAGGATGGCACAGGGGCTGGCACACACACTACATGACATGAGGATGGGATGGCACAGAGGCTGGCACACACACTACATGACATGAGGTTGGGATGGCACAGAGGCTGGCACACACACATGACATTGGGATGGCACAGGGGCTGGCACACACACTACATGACATGAGGATGGGATGGCACAGGGGCTGGCACACACACACTACATGACATGAGGTTGGGATGGCACAGAGGCTGGCACACACACGACATGAGATTAGGATGGCACAGGGGCTGGTACACACACTACATGACATGAGGTTAGGATGCCACAGGGGCTGGCACACACAGGATGCTCCTCCTGCTGATGCAGTGATGCCGGTCACATGGCACTGGCGCCATGACAGCGGGCGGGGCATAGCTGGTGACGAGCGGCCGGGCACAACAGTCTGCACGCTGAGGCTGGCACTGCCCAGGAGCCCGGGGCTGCAGCGTCAGGGAGGGATTGCCGCGGCCTCTTCTAATCAGTGCCCGGCCTGGAGCTGCCGGGTCCGCCTGCCATGCCTGGCATCAGCCGAGCCCCGGGCTGTGCTCCCCGCCGCTATAGGGTAAGACGTGGTGCTGCCAGCCTTATGTGCCCCTCTCGTGTACCAGCACAGACTATACCAGAGACAACTTATTTATTATAATGTGTCCTATATGTCAGGGTGGCAGCGGGCACTGCTGGCTCTGAACATTGCCCCCTGTGCCCGGCTGAGTGTGCATGTGTTTCCTGTAGGGAGAGGGGAATAGCCCATCACATATTCCTCCAGATCCAGGTGTGGTAACAAAGGATCGGGTGTGTTATCATCCAGCATGTCCCATCCGCTCCAGGGGGTAGATGTCCGATATTACTGGTAGTGTGAGTCCAATTATCTCTGGGGGACAACATTTATCCATCTCCCGCAGAGACCCATGAGATGTGCCCCCTTGGACCCTCCTCTAAGTTGTCCGTGATGTTGTGAACTTTGCCTTTGAACCTTTGAGTACAGAATTTCTTTTTCTTCTCAGATGTGATGGAGGTGCTGGAGGAAGAGCTGACATGCCCGATCTGCTGCAGCCTCTATGAAGACCCTCGAGTTCTACCATGTGCCCATAATTTCTGCAAAAAATGCCTGGAAGGTCTTCTGGAAGGAAACTCCAGACAGATGTGGAGATCTGCTTTCAAATGTCCAACTTGTCGTAAAGAGATTTCCACGATGGGCGTGAACAGTCCTCAGGTGAATTACTTATTAAAAGGAATCGTGGAAAAGTACAGCAAGATGAAGGCGACGCCAAAGACCCTGGGGTGTAAGGTGCACACAGGGCAACCGCTCAACATCTTCTGCTCTACAGACCTCAAGCTCATCTGTGGTGTCTGTGCCACCAACAGCAACCACAAAGACCATGCCTTCTCCTCCATCGATGAGGCCTACCTGCAGGAGAAATGTTCATTCAACGTCCTTTATGATGGTTTTGAGGAAATTCAGTGCAAAGATGTGACGTCTCGCCTTGAAACTTTGGAAACAAACAAGAGGAACACCCTTCATTTGCTGACGACGGATTCGGACAGGGTGAAGGATTACTTCAAAAAGTTGCAGGGATTACTGGAACACAAGAAGAATGAAATCCTCTCCGACTTTGAGACCATGAGGCTTGAGGTCCTCCAGGCGTACGACCCAGAAATCAATAAGCTGAACACCATCATCAATGAGCAGAAGAGGGCCTGCGTCATTGCTAAAAACGTTAAGGATATCTCTGATCCGATTTTATTCCTTCAGCAGATTGAGGAATTCCGAGAAAAAGTTGACATTCTCCAGGCTCCATTACCTTCAGTCTCTGATGTGACGGTCTTGTCTTATATGAAAACTTTTGATACTCAAACATGGGATAATATAAAACTAGGGGACGTGGATAAACTGTGTTTGCCACAGGAAGCCCCCGAAAAACCAGAAAGGCGCCGAGCAAAATTCTCGTTCTCTTATGGTTTTGTCGCTGCTGTGTGTCTCCTCCTCGCTGGACTACTGGTGGTCTTCTTGTCCTGGCCTCCGATCCATCTCCTTCAGATATGTGACAACCAGTTTCGCCAAATGTCTTCATACTCCACCGATGTTGCCAAACAGATAGCGGGAGAAGCCGCCGTGTATTGGGAACTACTTGTACAACTATTTATTCTCCTTTTAGAAGGGTCAAAGTATTACATCTTACTATTTCTGGAGAACGTGGCCCATTTTGCATGTAAATACAAATTGTAACGTTTACAGAAATAATTTATAACTTTTGGAGAAGTGATAAAAGTCAAGATGTCGCCGTGTGTAAATGTTCATTTCCTAGCTGTGATATATACATATCTGGGAGTCTGGGATTTTTAAAGGCAATTATATGACTACCGTATATAGTCGTGTATAAGCTGAGTTTTTCAGCACAAAAAAAATGCTGAAAAACCCCCAACTCGGCATATACACAAGTAAAAAAAAAAAAATAACTTACATACTCCGGCGCCCCTGCTGCTCGGTGCGGCTCCTCTTTTGTCTTTATGCTGTAACAGCTGACAGAGACGAGCCCATATGATCTGCTACAGCTGAAAGGAGACAGAAGAGGAGCCGCGGGGACCGGAGCATCGGGTGAGCATGTAAGTTTGATTTTTTTAATGTGCTTGGCAAATTGCGGGCTGGCTGGCTGTATACTACTGGGGGCTGGCTGTATACTACAGGGTGCTGGCTGGCTGTATACTAAAGGGGGCAGGCTGGCAGTATACTAAAGAGGTGCTGGCTGTATATTAAATAGGGCAGGCTGGCTGTATATCTACTACAGGGGGCTCGCTGGCTGTATACTACTAGGAGCTGGCTGGCTATATACTACTGGGGACTTGCTGGCTGTACACTACTGGGAGGCTGTGACCAATGCATTTCCCACCCTCGGCTTATACTCGAGTCAATAGGTTTTCCCAGATTTTGGTGGTAAAATTAGGGGCCTCGGCTTATACTCGGGTTGGCTTGTACTCGAGTATATATATGGTATGTTTTTACTTTGTAATGGCTTATTTTATTTGTATATATTCCACACAATCTGTAAAGGGCTAAGGAATACAATGGAGCTATATAAATAAAGATTATTATTATTAAAATCTACCATGAAAAACATAGATCCAGTGATTGTGGTAATCTTCTTATATTTATTATCCATGGCTTCCTTTCTTTAACATTATGCTAATGAGCCAGAAGGACTCATGGGGGTGTTACCAGAGCTCCACTGGCTGCAGCTTCATAGGCTGTTATACTGTGCAAGAACAGGCAGGGGGAAGGTTAGCCAGTGTAACAGCCTGTGAAGCTACTGAATGGAGCATCTCTGGTAACACACCCAGGAGCCCTTCTTTTCCATTAGCATAATTTTAAAAGTTGATTTCAGAAGGAAGGAAGCCATGGATAACACATATAAGAAGATTACCACAGTCACAGTAAGTGTTTTATCATGCTTTATTTTGATTGTAGATTTCTATTAAAGAAATTCACATCATTATTTCAGTACGGGTCTACAATAAAACATTTATATTTATATGTCCGAGGTCACAGCCTCGCGCCGGGGGTCCGATAAGTATAAACATTTTTTTTTCTTTAACCCCTTAACGCTCTGCGCCGTAGCTCTACGGCGCAGAGGTATAAGGGATGTATGAAGAGGGCTCACGGGCTGAGTCCTCTTCATACAGAGGTGGGGGTTTTTGCATTTTGCACAAAACCCCCACCGCTAATAACCGCGGTCGGTGCTTGCACCGATCGCGGCTATTAACCCTCTAAACGCCGCCCGCAAAGTCGCGGGCGGCGTTTAAAAGACGGCGGCGCGCGGGCGCCGCCATCTTTTTTTCGATCGCCACGCCCCCGAACGTCATCGGGGGGCGGCGATCGGTTACCATGGTAGCCTCAGGTCTTCTCTTGACACGAGGCTACATGGTTTATGCAGGTTCGTTACAATGAGCCAGTGGCTCATTGTAATGTAAGACCTGCAAAAACGCCATATATTGCAATACTGTAGTATTGCAGTATATGGTAGGAGCGATCTGATCATCTAGGGTTATTGTACCCTAGATGGTCTAAAAAATAGTGAAAAAAAAAAGAAAAAAAAAAGTTTAAAAAATAAAAAAAATTAATAAAATATTAAAAGTTCAAAACACCCCCCTTTCCCTAGAACGGATATAAAACATAACAAACAGTAAAAATCACAGACATATTAGGTATCGCCGCATCCCAAAATGCCCGATCTATCAAAATATAAAAACGGTTACGGCCGGCGGTGACCTCCGAGGCGGGAAATGGCGCCCAAATGTCCGAAATGCGACTTTTACACCTTTTTACATAACATAAAAAATGAAATAAAAAATGATCAAAATGTCGCACAGACCTCAAAATGGTAGCAATGAAAACGTCGCCTCATTTTGCAAAAAATGACCCCTCACACATTTCCGTGCGCCAAAGTATGAAAAAGTTATTAGCGTCAGAAGATGGCAAAATTTTTTTTTTCTTTTTTGTACACATTTGTTTAATTTTTGAAAATGTATTAAAACACAATAAAACCTATATAAATTTGGTATCACTGCGATCGCACCGAACCAAAGAATAAAGTAGGCGTGTTATTTGGAGCGAAGAGTGAAAGTCGTAAAAACTGAGCCCACAAGAACGTGACGCACGTGCGGTTTTTTTTCAATTTTTCCACATTTGGAATTTTTTTTCAGCTTCGCAGTACACGGCATGTTAAAATAAATAACATTACGGGAAAGTAAAATTTGTTACGCACAAAATAAGCCCTCACACAGGTCTGTACACGTAAAAATGAAAAAGTTATGGATTTTTGAAGTTGGAGAGCGAGAAATGAGCCGGAAAACCCTCCGTCCTTAAGGGGTTAATAGGGGTCATGAACAGAGATGCAACAAGGTGATTTGGGACACTGAACCATTGATCAGGTCCTGTTGCTGGTTTAGTGTTCTATAAAATCCCTATAAATCCCCACTGCCATCACAGCTATGGGGGGTCCCGGTTGGTCCTCCAGTAGTGACATCATTGTAATGGCTATTTTATTTCCATCAACTGCTATTTTTTCATGTATTCTAGACCATCCCTTTAACACAGCGATACAGTAAACCACAGGCAGGTTATAGACCTTTTATTGAGATCCTGTAAAAAGAAGCCGTTTCTCATCATGTAAAAATATGACTTCCTTACCTCCAAAAGAATGCATAATGCTGGTGTATATGACGCTAACATTGTCTTCATAGACAATTGGACTTCTAAACATGGCAGTGCCCTGATATTATGGAGTTAAATACACACTGTGTTCCCTTGTATGTCATCAAAGGTCCTTTACCCAGTTACATTTGCAACATCTACCCCATGTATGTATCTGATCACATGGCAGTATCGTGGCATGATCCCAGCAGCCTCCATGGACTTCTACTCCTCTTCATCTTTCATGGAGGCTGCTGTGATGTCATGTGATGTGGGGTAGACAGGACCTTATATGACATTTAGTTCCACATAGCAGCATGTTCTAGCAGTGAGACCTGTCAATCAGGAACAAGGAGGTGGGGCAATGCAGTGACCACTGAATATGCAGAGCTTCATTGGACTGAGTTGCATATTGTAAAATTGCATAAGTTTACAAACTGATTATGTAACATTGGAGTCAAGGAAAGGAACCATTAACCCCTTCCCAATAGCACGGCGTGGTCGGGGTCCCGGTGCATGCAGAGGGCCGAGCCCTGTGCATAGCCGGTAAGTATTTGCTAGCATCGATTGCGGGTGTTTTCCTGCCAATCGCCACTGGCAATGCTGCCGGGGGCTTCAAAAAGATTGTGCTGCATGGACGCCACCATCTTGCCGTGGATCGCGCTCCCCGGGGGAGCGGCGATCCGTCGCCATTACAGACTCAGGTCTTACGAAGACCCAAGACTGTCTCCTTATAACCCATTCATTACTGTAGTATGGCAGTATATGAAAGGATCGATCAGACAACCTAGGGTTAAATTACCCTAGGGGGTCTGAAAAATAGTAAAAGTAAAAATAAAAAAAAGTTTAAAAAATTATAATAAAAAAAACCTAAAAATTCAAATCCCCCCTTTCCCTAGAACTGATATAAATATTAATAAACAGTAAAAATCATAAACACATTAGGTATCACCGCATCCGAAAATCCCCGATCTATCAAAATATAATAACATTTTTTCAATGCCTTTAACCCCATAATGGAAGATAGTGCCCAAAGTCCAAAATGGCACTTTTTTGCCATTTTGAAATCTATAAAAAAATGTATAAAAAGTGATCAAAAGGTCGCACAGGCCTAAAAATGATAGCAATGAAAACACCATCAAAAAATGACACCACCCACAACTCCGCACACCAAAGTATGAAAAAGTTATTGGCGCCAGAAGATGCCAAAATCAAATAAAATAAATTTTGTACAGGAGGTTTTAATTTTCGTAAATGTATGAAAACATTATAAAACCTATACACATTTGGTATCCCTGTGAAGGCACCAATTCAAAGAATAAAGTAGACCTGTCATTTGGGGCGCACAGTGAATACTGTAAAATCCAAGCTCTCAAGAAAATGTCGCAAATGCGTTTTTTCACCATTTTCACTGCATTTGGAATTTTTTTTTCTTGCTTCCCAGTACACAGCATGGAATATTAAATACTGTCACTATGAACTGCAATTTGTTACGCAGAAAATAAGCCGCCACGAAGAGAAGTGAAAAATGGAAGTGAAAAAACTAAAAAGGGCCAGGTGGTTAAGGGGTTAATGGATAAGGACATTGCTTTTTAATTACAGATGTAATGAAGTCTTTATGATGGGTGGGTTATTTTACAAGGCAGGTTCTCTTTAATTAGAGGTAACGTGGCTCATCCCTCAAAGGAGACAACAAAACTTCCACCCAAAAAAGGATCATCAGGAGAGCCACCTATATCCAATATATAAGGCGACCTATGCGTCTGAGTGACGAGACCCTTAAGACATCGCTGTACCCGTTCAACTCAGCTTGGATCTCACAAAAGATTCCAAAATGGAAGGAATGGACTTGTATACCTAATAGATTGGCACAGTATGAAGCGAGTGGGCACAGATGAGGGCATCTCCTCCTCCTTGTGCTGTGGGGATAAGAAGTAGATATCACTATGAGAAAAGCTCTAACACTCAATGCAATTAGCACAGCACCAACGCGCTATAGAAAAATGATTTGCCAAATTAGTGCAAAAAAACGGACAGTGGCTCTTCCTGCTGCAGATTCAGGCCGTGTTCATACAATGCGCTTATTGATGCATTTGAAGCTTCAGTCTTCATCACATGCTAAGGTTACATTGCACTTCTGCTGCGTTTGCTAAAACCCAATGTAATATGATCACAATTGGATTGCATAAAAAAAACAATGCATTGTGTGAACGTGACCTTATGGGTTTCAAAGCCCTAGTCACCCCTGCTGCACCCGCTCTAACACTGCATCGAGTGATTGGTTGGCTAGTAGGATGTTACCTGGACATTCCCTTTAACAGGTGTCTTCCTTAAATCAGTAAATCCTTCAGTATAGCGCAGGGTCACCGCGTTGCTCTTCGTATACAGCGCAGCGCTGTCTGGGATCTCATAGATATACATGTATTTTTCACAAGACCTAAATTCCGCAATGTGATTTACTATGTTATTAAACTGTGTCTCTGTGTATAGTGATGTTTTCTCAGCCTGTAGTAAGGTGTCGTATTATGGGCAATTCCATCATTTATAGTGTAAGCAGGATTAGTGTCCCTGGGAGCAGAGGAGGATCTGAGGAGCCGCAGCCCTGGCAGGTGATATGTGCTCTGCTACACACAACCCTATTACATATGACTGGATCCAAATTACCTGTCACACATTTATTCTGCTTCCAAAGGCTGAAATCTGAAGTCAAATCCTCCAGGAATTTCATCCCAGGCTAACTTAATGGATCATTTCCACTATATAGAGAATGTCTGCACCCAATTCCCCCATCCATCACAAAAACCTGGCGTGCAGGACTGTCAGAAGGCTGTCAAGGGTGTCCCTGCGATCCACGTCTCAGATCTCAGGCGCACCTGTGCCTCTCTCTGTGGTGGGGGCCACGGTGGTCCAGGGAGTTCACTACCCCGAGTCCTGACAAAGGCTTTGTAGGGCCTACAATTCTATATTACAGGACCATTCTGGAATTCCTGTCAGCCTAAATCAGAAGAAGGAGGATGGAGAATACCGTCATTCTTGGTGGGTAAAGAGGTTACAACCCCAAATAAAAAGCCCCAAGCTGCTGAGAATAAGCTAGGTAAGTGCCTAGTGGAATACAGTAACACAACAAATTGAGTAGTATACTACACTTTCTAGGGTTTTTAAGGGATTTTCCAAAATTCTCCAAAAAACATGATGTAGCATGATGCGTTACCAGGGTTTTCCCATTGAATGACAGAGAAGTTATATGAAGACCTTAACTCTATTTCCAAATAGTAGCTGTGGACCCTTATCCCGACTGCTGGAGGTCCCCGAAGTCGCACCTCCATCAAATAGCAGTTACCCCTGTGTGTCACCCATGTGCCATGCATGATTTTGTATTCCCAGACATTTCAATGGGAAGGCCTGAGTCAAAAACACAGGACCTGTTCTGAGTTTTCTACAGCCTCCTGGTGGATCCATAAAAAACATGTTGTTAACATGCATGGGTCCACAAAGAAAATATAACAAGAAAAACATTGGGGGCAATTTATCATTAGAGCGGCTCCTTATGACAGTTCTAAGTCTGCTGCCATCAGATTCATTAAAGTGGCTTTGGCCATTGATAAATCTGTTGGCAGTGTCTTACGTCATGGGGGGGGGGGGGCACACAAAAGTCACAAACAAACTAAAAGCTGAAGTCATTTTGCACAAAAACTTGTGCCTATACAGAAAGTTGTAATACACAAATTCAGTTGTATTGTAAAACTTGTCTATACAAATAATATATATTTACTATAACTACATGATGAGCAATAAGGAAGAATCCTCTATACATGAGGATGCGGGTAGTCTCAGTGCCATCAGAATGAAACCAAATCTGGAAGTTACCGGATGAGTAGTTATGGTTACATCACCTGATCCCCTCCAGTACAGTCATGGCCATAAGTTTTGAGAATGACACAAATATTATATTGTCACATGATCTGGTTTTTATGTGTGCTGTCAGATGATTTTATCACATACAGAAATACAAGTGCAATCATATTATGAGTAACAAAAGTTTTTATTGACAGTTATAATGAGTTAATGCAGCAAGTCAGTATTTGCAGTGTTGACCCTTCTTCTTCAGGACCTCTGCAATTCTCCCTGGCAGTTCTCAATCAACTTCTGGACCAAATCCTGACTGATAGACGTCCATTCTTGTACAATCAATGCTTGCATTTTGTCACAATTTGTAGCTTTTTGTTTGTCCACCCGTCTCTTGATGATTGAACACAAGTTCTCAATAGGATTAAGATCTGGGGAGTTTCCAGGCCATGGACCCAAAATCTCTATGTTTTGTTCCCTGAGCCATTTAGTTCTCCCCTTTGCTTTATGGCAAGGTGCTCCATCATGCTGGAAAAGGCATTGTTATCACCAAACTGCGCTTGGATGGTTGGGAGAAGTTGCTCTTGGAGGACATTCTGGTTCCATTCTTTATTCATGGATGTGTTTTTAGGCAAGACTGTGAGAGAGCCGATTCCCTTGGCTGAGAAGCCGCCCCACACATGAATGGTTGCAGGAGGCTTTACAGTTGGCATGAGACAAGACTGGTGGTATCGCTCACCTTGTCTTCTCTGAACAAGCTGTTTTCCAGATGTTCCACACAATCGGAAAGTGGATTCATCAGAGAAAATGACTTTATCCCAGTCCTCAGCAGTTCACTCCCAGTACCTTTTGCATTATATCAGTCTGTCCCTGATGGTTTCTGGAGAGAAGCGGCTTCTTTGCTGCCCTCCCTGACACCAGGCCTTGCTCCAAGAGTCTCTGCAGTCTCACAGAGCATGCAGATTCACTCACACCTGCCTGCTGCCATTCCTGAGCAAGCTCTGCACTACTGGTAGCCCGATCCCGGAGCTGAAACAGTTTAAGAGACGGTCCTGGCGCTTGCTGGTCCTTCTTGGGCGCCCTGGAGCCTTTTTGGCAACAATGGAACCTCTCTCCTTGAATTCCTTGCTGATGCGATAGATTGTTGACTGAGGTGCAATCTTTCTAGCTGCGATACTCTTCCCTGTTAGGCCAGTTTTGAGAGATAACCATGGTTAACAAAAGAGAAACAATGATGCCAAGCACCAGCCTCCTTTTAAAGTGTCCAGTGGTGTGATTCTTACTTAATCATGACAGATTGATCTCCAGCCCTGTCCACATCAACACCTGTGTTACTGGAGCAATCACGGAAACTATGTTAGCTGCTCCTTCAATGCGCCTGCAATGAAGTTGAAATGTGTTTTGGGGGAAAAAAGTTCATTTTCTAGGCAAATATTAACTTTGCAATTAATTGCTGTTGAAGAGGACCTGTCACCGGGGAAAACACCCCAAACAAATTAGTTCCCCCTCATCCTATCCCCAACCCCTTTATATTTATTGAATTTTTATTTAGATGTGTTTTTATACTTAGTTTAAAACAATCCGACCTCTTATCAAATAAGAGGTCAGATTGTTGTACAAGTTCCCTAGCAGTCGGCCGTTTTCCTGAGGGGGCCGGCCGACACACCCCCTCCATGCCCCTGTCACTCAGGGACCTGTAAGAATCGCCGGCAGCAGCGCATGTATTGCACAATCGCTGCCGGCTCTATGCGATGCAGCGCTGTGCCGATAGCGGCCATAGAGGGGCTTATTCACAGCGATGGCCGAACATTCAACCAGCGCTATGAATAAGCCCCTCTGCAGCCGCTGTCAGCAGAGCGCTGCATCGCATAGAGCCGGCAGCGATTGAGTAATACATGTGCTGCTGCCGGCGATTCTTCCATGTCCCCTGACTGACAGGGGTGTGGAGGGGGAGTGTCAGCCGGCCCCCTCATGAATACGGCCAAATGTTAGGGAACTTGTACAACGATCCGACCTCTTAAAAATTCAATAAATATAAAGGGGCTGGGGATAGGATGAGGGGGAACAAATTTTTGGGGGGTGTTTTCCCCATGTGACAGGTCCTCTTTAAGCTGATCACTCTTTATAACATTCTGGAGTATATGCAAATTGCCATTATAAAACCTGATGCAGTAGACTTTGTAAAAATTAACATTTGTATTATTCTCAAAACTTATGGCCATGACTGTACAATCCAGAAGATATTGCAGTTAGGGCTGCACCCTGCAGAGTATAGAGGCCGTATTGCTGCGGGGAGACTCTACATATAGTACTGCACGTGTACCCAATTGTACCTCACAAAGAGGAAAAAAAAACGTACTAAAATTATAACGCAGTACTGCACCTCTGTACAACCAATCAGAGCTCAGCTTCCATTTTCCCACAGATGAGCTCTGATTGGTTTCCATAGGCAACTAGAACAGTTTTACCTTGAGATTTTAACTTGATCAATCTCCCCCAAAGGCTCCTCCTGTGATCATCCGTGGAAATTTCATTGTGTTCAGTAAACACGACACAAATACAATCTTAGGCTACATTCACACTACAGTATGGGGGACGTATATACGGCCGACGTATATGCGGCCGATATACGTCCCCCATACACTTCTATGGGCTCACGGCCCTGTACGGGAGCGGTACAGTGCAGCACATGTGCGGCACCGTACCGCTCTGTAGCCCAGGGAAAGATAGGACATGTCCTATCTTTCCCTGTATTACGGCGCCGTGCGCCATTACTTTCTATGGAGAGGGGCGGGGGTGAGCTGCGCTCACCTCCTCCTCCTCTCCCCGCGCTGCCGTGTGCCCGCCGTGCTACGGTGCGGCGGGCTCACGGCAGTGTGAATTTAGCCTTACTTTAATGGGTGATCGCAGGAGGAGCCTGTGTGTTACATTTTGAAACGTAACGCAGTTGCCGTGTTGGAACGCGGCCTAATAGTGATAGAAAACAGAAGCACTTGTGTTTACCATGTGTTCCCATTGGCTAAGGCACAGATCATACCTGCGCTTAGACCTCCCCTATTAACTTCCGTCTCAAAAAAAAAAAAACAACCGAAAATTAATGGATCTGTTAAAATGTCCATTAATGTCAATGTTGATGTATACCATTAGTAAGTGCACCACTTCCTCTAGATTTCTGTTATTTCAGACCAAAAAAAATAGTGAAATGTGTGCAATTTTCCATTGAAATAACCAAACCTTATTGGAAGTGCACGGACAGAAATAGAGGCCATACGTTCATGTGAAAGGGGCCTCACAGTGGTGTGAACTTGTACATACAGAAACATTTTTTTTTTCCTATGCGACACCACAGTGGTAAGTGAAGGGTGTGTTCACAGGTGGCGCTTGCATTGGTTTACAAAGGCAAAGCGAGGGCCATGGGTGAACGCACCCTGAGTGAATAGTTAGTACCATTGCTGCAGTCGCATCAGGTGGAGGCATTTGTGATATCCATAGGGATCAATTCACATGGATGTGCAGATGCAACAAATATATGTGAAAACACCCTGGTGGAAGGTTTAGTATAGAAAGTCTGTTACCAGCTCCCCCGTTCTAAGATAGACATTGTATTTACATTTAATCAATATATCTTTATTCTTACAATTTCAAAACTGATATATATTCTATGGAAAATGTTGAGCAAATATAGAGAAATAGTATAAAGTATGTACTTTCGTCGGACAATTGCACGGCTGGAATGGGTATTTAACAGGTGTCTGCGCTAGGATTGTGTCACACGCGATCGGTTTTGGTGCAAACTGGGGGCGTGCAGTTGTATGATCCGACTGATTCGGACTGAACGCGGGACTTAAGATTAAAATTGTGTCACAAGACAATGCACTCACATGCACCACTTAAAAGAATTTAAACTCCGGCGGACCTGAGCGGGGAAGCGACACATGCAGGATATTGGGCACACAATCTTAGTGAATCGCGGCACAGGGCATTATCGTTGGACAATGCACTTTGGTGAACTCAGTCAGACAGGTAAGTAAATGTGCCCCATTATATTCCAGAGCTCACACTTCTACTGGCTGTCAAAGGCTCAATGTCAGTCATCTTCTTAGGATGAATTTCATGCTGGGTGTGATTTAAAAAGAAGATCACTAGAACAAGCTCTGTAGACACCGAGCCAGCAGGGCATGCCAAGAAACGTGCACTCAGAATTGTCAATGCCTCTCCAAAGTATTCCTTTCACACAAATGGATTCTATGCCTGGGACTAGGTGGAGGGGTGAGCGTTGCATAGGGAGAGGTGCTGCCGGGCCGTCCATGCAAAATATACAGCATGGCACGGTGCGGTGACACGTGTGCTCTCACTCCTATGGCGGCCATATATAGTGGTGTGCAAAGGGGCCTAACTCAAAGCTTTACAAGGTTAGAATTGAGAAGAGAAGCAGTGCTCAGCGCTGCCCTTTAATTCTACAGAGATTGCGAAGCAGTATCTGCCATTTTTGCACTCCAGAAGATGTTTCAAAATATTGCAAAATAGACCAATAACAAATTTTTTGTTCTCACTTGTCTTCTTAGTTTATAAATCTTGCTATTCCCACTTTCCTACCCAATTAAAAAAAAATGAGACATTAAAAAAAAAAAGTTGTAAAAATTGTCTCAATTTCAGGCCACCATTGCGTTCAGGAACTAGCAGCACGTATTTTGCCGGAACCTGATGTGCTTGACTTGTGCTTCAAAACGCAATTCAAAGCACAACTTGTGCCCCTTAGTACTCAACTAACCCTAGTGGGGCTCAGCCTTGCTTTGTGTTCCTTTGGGCGAACACTGCAGAGGTACTATGGGGCTGTGCACTACTCAGAGCCAAGGGGGCTCAGCACTCATCTGATTTTAGTCACCAGTGGGGGCTCGTCTTACTGAGTCACATGAATATAGTTTACCGGGAAAAGGATTGGGAGGAGGATTCCCCTCCATAAAGCCGAGCTCGCAGTCCTAAGGATGATTAGCGCGGGGATGTGATCTGTCATAAGAGGGCACACATACTGCGCAGTCAGTAAGTAGCGGAGCCTGTTAGACAGGTTGCCTCCTGGCAGCTGTAATTACATTGCAGTCATGGTTTTAATTAACTATAAATAGATCTACTAGGACTACTTAAAGGAGCACTAACCCTAAACTACAAAACTCGTAAAAACCTACAAACAGTCGCCTATAACATTTACACATACTGTACGTACGTAAAAGTGCTGTGAGATAAAGAAGTGGTCATATGGGCCGATGTTTTCCTAGACTTCATGTCTGCATTCTCATTTATTACAACTACACTCAGTCTTTCCACTGCTAATTTACCAGCCGTTTTGTGGGGGTTTCTGTCACGTTTTCGTTTAGCGATGGTCTGAAAACTACAGTGGTTGGCGCACTCAAGAGAAGTAAGAAAAGTAGATATAGAATATTTTATAATATAGTCAAATTTGATATGTTCGTACACATTGGATGATTAAAGTGCTACACATCTGGAACACACATCTATCCAGAAAATCTCCCGGAATTCTAGAACGTTGTACGACTGCTCAGTGCCCCTCGATTCTTAGTAGTAGTAGGGTCTAGGTTGGATAAAAGACGTTAAAATGTATAAAAATAAACATATACAAGAATTTCATTACAAGACTGAAAGGGGAAACATTGGGGCAGATTTATAAAGCTGCCCCAATGTTGCCCATGGGCAACTAAGAATATTCTTACTTTTAGACTGCTTGATTATTTTCACTACAGATCAGTTTAAATGGCGTCTACCACCTACCAAGTAAGGCCCTGTTCACACTAGCGAGTGTGATGCCACCAACCCAAAGTCTTTGCTGGCTAGAATGTCTGGCCCGAATGATGACACCAGAACTGAACTCAGCATATTAGTTCAGGTCCAGTTATCAGCATTTGCAGGGGTGCACCAGCCATTAAGAAAGTTGAGCCTCTTGCCTCAGGCAGCACCATCTTCAGCAAGATGTGGGACAGTATTAGGGGCACAGTCACCTGCTACAAAACAGAACTTGACACGTAAAAATTGCTTCTCTTCACACCAGATTTCTGCATTCGCTAGTGTATAAGGGTCCTAAGACCCCACCCACAACATTGTGTAGGCCATATTAGAAGTTTCCAGATTTACCTTTTTTGTTTTCAAGCCATCTTTCATTTTAGAGGAAATTCAGTTTCCATATTTATGTAAAGTAGACCTTTGCTGTATGTGCCCTAGTTCTCTTCTTTCCAAAACTCCTTTCTGCAAGGGATGTTATTGGTTGTAATAATGGTGTGCGGCTGGTTGGAGGTGGGTAGCATAGGAAGCAGAAGGCGGGTACCAACTGACAGAGCCCCAATCCTGGTGCAACGTGACACTAATTTGCATAAAGATAAAAACGGACTTTTCTGTGAAATGACAGATCATTGGAAAACAGAGTCCGCCTCCATATTGTGGTATCAGTATCTGCCTTCAGGTATAGACTGTACGAAGCCTCTTAGGCCACTTATGCTTCTATGGACATGAGCCAAAGCCTCTCATGTTGGTTCTCAGTATCCGAGTCCTAATGGAGCTCTGGGAGTTTTCTTTGTTGCAGTAAAGTGGCTCCGAAACAGGGAAGAGTCAGGAGCCCCAAATGTTGGGATGTAGTCCAGGAAATTCCGTTACTGCAGCACTTTCCTATTGACCACTATGATTGGCTGCCATGTTGATGACATCACCAAGATTCACACCAATCCAATGCTGAGAAGTGTAAGTGCCGATCCTGCACCCCATCGAGCATGATCCTCCACATGGTCAAATATAAATGAATGCTAGGGTTTTCCTTTTTTATAAATTGTTGTATAATTTGTGGTAGGGAGAAGAAGGGGTTAACCTTTGATCTCATCTTCATCAAATTTCTGTTTTATGGTTCAGATCACAATAACCATATATATATAAAAAAAGCTTACTAAAACATTCCAAAAATACAAGCAAATATGAAGCTGCACATTTGTAATGTATCCCAGTCCGCTTATCATAGTGGAAATATTTGGCGCTTGCACCACTCAGGAATGGTGTGAGCTGCATTCAGTGGATTAGGGAACGCTGGCCAAGGAACAGCAGCTCTGCTCACAAGATATTATTTACATGTAAAATGCAGTCTCAGAGAATCTCGCCGCTAACAAGCAACTGGACTGGAAGGAAGAGTTCAGGGAAGATGTCATCAGGACAATGCGGGGACGTAGTACACCTCCTGTCCTATGCAGTCATAGAAATAGGTGGTCAGACATACACAGAATTGTGTAGCAGGGTTTTTCCCCACAATATTTTTCCCAAAATATTAGAGAAATCTTATACGGATTAATATTTGGTGTAACAGTAAGTAAAGTATTGAAGGAACTCGGCAGGGAGGTTGTTCCAAACATCTTAAAGAATCATCATTATCCCAGGATTTAGGCTTGCTTATAGGCTTCATATTATCCCAGACAGACTAGATCAACCTTGGGTTCTGTGGGGGTCAAATCATAACTTCCAGGACTCCATAGGGAGATTTATCATAGCTTGCATACCAGCAGTGCACTCGATATACAAAGTCTGCCACGTCTTGAGTCAGCTGGGGAGCAATGAGAGGGGTGCACTTAGATAGTATTATTATATAGGCTGTAGGTTTAGGGGCATTGTCTAGTAGAATACATATTTAAAACTTCTATTAACTTTTTTTTTTTGGAGCATTCATTCTTTACAGGTACTTTTCTACATCTGTCTAAAACTTTTGCACAGAACTATACAGCTGTCTGCTGCATCAGCAAAAGGGCTTATTCACATGCCTGGGATCCAGTCAAGGTGAGCACAAAACGTGGTTGAAGAAGGGAGGAGGAACCCCCCCCCTATATAATCAACCCATTTTCAAATCTGCACCCCTCAAGCTATCAAACAGCTTTTAGGAAGATTGTTAACCCCTTGAGATCTTCATAGTAATTGAAACAAAATGGAGGTGAAATTTAGAATGGTCAAATTGTGCCGGTAATAGGTTCATTTAGCCCTAAAATTTACACATTTCCAAAAAATAAAAAAGAGAAAACCCACCATACAATTTGTTATGCAATTTCTCCCAAGTACAGAGATCCCCCATGTGGCCGTTACTTGTGTTATGGGGGCACAGCGAGGCACAGAAGGGAAGGAGCACCCTGCAGCTGCTAGGATTGTGGTTTTCTCATTGGCTCTTTTTTTGGGGTATAAAATTTTCGCTTTTCCATTATTGGGGCCATATGACGTTTTTTTTTTTGCGGGACGAGATGCTTTTTCCAGTGTTGCCATTTTGGGGTTGGTATCTCCTATTGTTGAAAATTTAGGAACTCGTTTTTGAGGGCAGGGGTAGAAAAGCATCAATTATGTACTGGATTTTTTACTTTTTTTTTTTCGTGTTCACCGTTTAGCCTAATAATCATGTTACCTTTATTCTACGGGTCTATACGATTTCGGGGATACCAGACTTGAATATATTTTCTTACATTTTACTAAATTTGTCAAATAAAACCATAATGTGGGGAAAAATCTATCATTTTTGCATTGCGTCTTCCAAGTGGCCTAACATTTTGACTTTTTTTTTTGGACTACGGAGCTGGTTAATGGCTTGTTTTTTTTGGGACATGTTGTACTTTGCACCGGTATCATTCTGGAGTACATATGTTTTTATCACTTTTTATTGCATTTTTTGTAAGATTGAATAGGTAAAAATGATGGTGGGTTTCAACAGTTTTTTTTTTTTTAATGGCGTTCATCGTACGGGTTCAATAAAGATTTACTTTTATTCTACGGGTTGTTACGGACGCGGTCATGCTATATATGTGGGGTTTGTGTTATGTTTTAGACTTTTTTGGGGATATAGGTCTCTTTATAGGTTATGGGGCTTATGGGCCCCATTATTGATTTATGACTTTACATTATATTGAATAAAAAAATTTTTTTTTCACTTTTTCCACCATGGGACATGAACAAGTAATCATCTGATTGCTTGTTCATGATAATATCCTGCAATACTAATGTATTGCAGGGTATTATCAGTGTTAGCCTATGCACTTGCATAGGCTGGCACTGTGCCCGTAAGTTGACGTCACAGGCGCCATCTTACTGGCAGTGCCTGCAGGCAGTGCTGGGGAACAGATCGGACCGGGCACTTCCATAGCAGCGATCGGCGCCCCCCCCCCCGAAAACGACCGCTGCATTTAACAGGTTACAGACCCGTGATCGGAGCCCACTCCGATCGTGGGTGTTACAGCCAGCACACCGTGTTTCCCGCCACGGAGCGCTAAGGGGTTAAAGGACATTTACCTCCAGGAAGACAGACTGTATTGGAAATGAGCCTGAGCGGCTACAGGCTCCATTAACACCTATGGAGCCCCTGAGGCTTATTTGCAGTCCTTCATCCTGGAAGTAAATGCCCTTTAAGCCTCTGCACACTGCTGCTTGCTTGTGCCTGAGCTGGTCTTGTACTGCAGGGGGTCGTGGCAGGAAGCAGAGAGCACTGTAGTGTGCAGACACAAGAAGCTATTCATGAGAAGAATCCAACCAGTCAGAAGATTTAGGGTCGTATCCAGGGTCAACCAAAATTGTTAACACCAGGAGTGATAGAGACAGTTTGGAGTTATATCTGTGAAATGCTTTATTTTTGTTGTTAACAGTAAATTAGAGAATGTGTTATTTTGTTGGCTTTATGAGAATATCCCTTTACTGTTGCCTAAGTTCTGTGGTTGACACCCCTTTCGTGTACGCAAATACTAGGGTACTTTCAGTAGTTAACCCAGCTTTGTCTTAACATACGTGTGTGTGTGTGTCCATAAATAAAACAGCAATAACCGCAAGCAGAGATTTTGAAAACCACAAGAAACCTCAAAACGTATTGGAAATTCATATTTACCCAGAAATCTTAGGGGAAGATGGGATTAACATTAACATAAAAGCAGACAATTTTCTTAATTTTTTTTTTACCAAAATTCAGCTTCATTATTCCAAATGTATTCCATGTGGATTCACTGCAGATTTTCACCTGGATGAGTGCATAGGAGTCTAACAATACAAGTTCTTCCCTCTGATTTGCATACAAGGCTTACACCGACTCTTGTAGGGACGTTCCCAGGTAACTAGAGGACACTGTTTAGTTTTTGGTTGCTAGGGACGGGCCCAGGCTTCATTGAAGCTTGCTGGAAGCTTAGTGCGAACTTTGTAAAACTGCAGAGAGCTCCAGTATGAGTAACCCAGACGTGATCACACTCAATGTGGGGGGCATGAAGTTCAGCACAATGACATCCACCCTTCTAAGACTCCCGGAGTCGAGGCTGGCACGCATGCTGGACGGCAGCGATCCGGACATCAGGATAGTCAATGGCCAATACTTTGTGGATCGGGACGGAGCCCTGTTCAGCTACATATTGGATTACCTCAGGACCTCCCAGCTGACGTTACCTTCAGACTTCTCAGATTATGAAAGGCTTCAGCGGGAAGCAGAGTTCTACCAGATGCCATCCTTGGCTGAGAAGTTGGGTCAGGAGAGTTACTATCGGCCCAGAATGGAAATTTTAGAAGTGCGTTTTTTACTTCAGGAAAATCATGCTTTTTTCCGCATTTTCTGTTCGTGTAACAGCACCATTGAAGCTCTGGCAGATCGCATTGTAATTTATATAGAGCAACCTGTAGGAGTTCATGGCTGGAGCTTCCCACATGGTGCACAGAAACCTCTGGCTCCAGTCCCTCTACAAAGACCATCACATCATGACCTGCTGTTCCAGTGTGGTACTGACTACTCAGCAGGAGACCAACTTGGGGCCAGGTAAAGTTTTCATTATCCCACCCTAAAAAAACATATGCATATTCCCAGAATGCTTAGTGATACAAGGCCTTTTATTCTCCATACTCCTGCAGAGGTGCCATTACACGGTCCGGTTGGATTGCATTTAGAACAGAGAGGCTTGGCCCAATTACTTAAGCATTTCAAATGTAATGTATGTGATTGGTAAGGAGAACCATGGGGTACATTTTTTTTTAACCTGTATACACCAGAATTCTAGTGTTACCAGCATTATCGTGTTTTCTGACTTGTCCGAAAAGTAGCTTGGTGTCAGAAAGGGGCGGTGGTCTTACCAGGGCACCAGAATATTCATATGTAAACTAGGCCAACTAGGTCTAAATTAGACGCTACAGTTCTAAACTACCCTAGGTAGATCATCCACAACTTATCGGCAGTAGAATACAACTGAGGTGCCATAATCTGCACTGGTCTAATCACCGACACCATTTATACATCTCCCTTCATGCATTTTGTTTACATGCAAAACACTAAACTTATGGCCATAGTGTTATAGAGAAGTAGGAGTTTAGCAGATTGCACAGCGTGTCCTTTATGCAGGCAGCATATTATAGAACAGGAGGAGCTGAGCAGGATGGACAGATAGTGGGAGATTTCAAGAAGAAATATTCTAGTTTTTTTAAAATAAAGCTGAGCTCTGATTGTGTTCTGTCTGGTTCTAGTTGCCCATAGCAGCCACTTCTGATAAATCTCACCCATAGTGTCCTTTCTGAAGGCAGCAATGGCAGAGCAGACTGTACATAGGATCATCACTGAAGGCAGCATGTTATAGAGCAGGAGGAGCAGAGCAGACTGTACATAGGATCGTCACTGCAGGAAGCATGTTATAGAGCAGGAGGAGCAGAGCAGATTGTACATAGGATCATCACTGCAGGCAGCATGTTATAGAGCAGGAGGAGCAGAGCAGACTGTACATAGGATCATCACTGCAGGCAGCATGTTATAGAACAGGATGAGCGGAGTAGGGCATAGAAGGATGTAAAGCAGACCCTTTACAAGAATGTAGTCAGATTTCTATGAACACTAACAGCAGCTCCATACTGCTTGCCACAGGTATGTCTCCATAAAACCAGACCAGCGGAAACTACTAAATGGAACCAATGTGCTTGGACTACTGCTGGATATCCTGCTCAGAGAAGGCTTCAGTCTGGTGAGCACCAGAGCAGTGTCAGCAGAAGAGAAAGTCGAGTGCTACACATTTCAAAGGAAAAAAAGACCAGAAGTCCTGACCATCACAGAGAATCCCAAACCAGAAAAAAGCATAACCATCCAGACCAAACCTGTGAAATCAAATAAAAAAAGATAAAATGATTCATCTCCTCAGCACTGAAAAGAAGTGGTTTTCCCTGCTCCAGTGACAGCCAAACTAAACCACCTCAAACTACAAATAAACCTGCAAAACCAGAACTAATTATATAAACCGCAGATCAGCAGGGTATACCTGAAGTGAGCACTTTAATCTGATATTCACAATCACATATGGACACCTATATGGTTTTCCACTATCACCATGGGGGCAAACACTCTGGCTCGCTCCAGAACTTCTGGCCAAATAGAAAATCCAGGAAGGTCACAGCACCAGCTTTGCCAAGTAACCGGCCCCCCAGACCTTGGGACGTCTCGTGTCATAGAGGTAGTGATATCCGCGATGCAAGTCCTGCAAACCCCCTGGCCCAAGAACAGAGAAACACAGGAGCCAGAGAAGGGCAAGACCCTCCCCCCTCCATCTCTGCCTCCACAGGGTCTTCTAGAATTCCTGGAAAACATCTTTGATACCATAATATATATATATCCATCCTTTTCAGAATATATGTTTTATGACGTAGCAGGGGCAGCACTTCCACTTCCTTATTGAGACTATGCCACCTCCATGATTTATATTATAGTAAATTGTACCGTTTTTAATTCTTAAAAAAAAAACCCATGAGAGAAAAAGTCATGGGGAAAAACCAAAACACCATAGGAGATGATTAATGAGACTTTATTTTAGGAAATATCAAGTATAATTTGGGAGTTTAACCCCCTCTCCAGTTACATTACAAATATTCTCTTCTGAACAGTTATACTGGAGTTTGCCTTGTCATTTCTGTTCTCTCCACTTACCTTTCTGCCCCCATTAGAAGAGGGAGTGCAGTAGCGCTGCCTTACTATGTCCCCCATGACTATCATATGCATGGTCTCCTCTAGACACAGGAGCAGCAAATACATTAATACAGTACCCAATGGAAAGCGCTATAAGCAAGAGACATAAGTGTTTGGCACAAGAAATGCATCCACTTGCTAGCGCCCTTCTTGAAGCGGGGTAATGGTTAGCCTTACTCTAGCAGCACTGTTAATATTGGAAGGATGTGACAAGTGAACTCCAATATTTACGTGCTGCTAAGGCACTGCTGACATTTTCAGTGACAGACGCTGATGACTTCTTCTCTGGAAGGATGCAGCCCTTGTGTTTTGGCGGCAGCACAATATGGCCTGCATCTCTGTGTAATCCACAAACCATTATGTGCTGCTACTGTACAGCAAGGTGGATTCATGGCCAGGTCTTCAACACTTTACATGTACACAGACTGGATCCTTACTTCACACCTGACTTCATGTTTTCATGATCTGTAAAAGAGAAAAACATATTTACCATCTTACAAAGGCTCAAGCCTACATATCATCCTGGTTCACAATCTTAGTAATGGCAGGACATCGGAGCCATCAGGCAAACCCACTGACCCTAAACAATGTTCTATACCATCAACATTTCAGTGCCTCCATCATACACTGTAAACCATAAAATGTAGGGAAATTGTATGTGCTCTCACTGTATACTCAAACTACTGTATGTTATAGGGGTGGGAAACTGAGCAAGTACCTGCTGCTCCACACAACTACAAGAGTTACCAAACCTCCATACAAACTCCTCCTCACCCCATCCATGGTCAGGGCTAGAACACCCCTTTTACTGTCCTCCAACCCCAAGGTGTCACTTACTCCATCAGTGAAGCCCATCTGTTCCTTGTAGTGTTATTGCGTAGAATTCCAACCTGTTAAGTACAAAATATAAATCATTAATATGATAAGATGGACTACAATGTATTAAATTGAAATATAGTTATGTTCAAAATTGCTGCAATTCCAAAACTTAGTGCAAGTCACAGATGTTTGATAAATATGGGCCGACAATCCTCAGGATCCACATCAGCAGCTATATGGAGGATTATATGGCTGGGCTCTATATGCAGTATAACACACCTTGTTCTGCCCCAGTGGCACAGCACAGAGGGCAATTAAAAATAATAATTATGAGAACACCTATGTGTACTCCATACAGCAGATTATGAATATTTCACTATTTGAAAAAGATGTAGAGATAGATATAGATATATGAGCAAGGGTCTATACAGTAAGAACAAAGTAAGAAAATATATGGATTATTTGGTTTTGATATTCATGGCAGTGTTTGTGCAGGTCATCACGTACAGTACATTAGTAAATCTATATAAACAGGTGTTTGGTGAGCAGATTGTTCCTCATATAAAATAAATGTGACCTTACAATTGTCCCTTATATGTTTACATAAAATGTATGAGGTTAAGCACATGGACCCGGGCTGGGATGCATCACCATGTCTTTTTTTAATAAATAAGGTGATCTGATGTGTTATTCCATAATGAGGATCCAATGAAACCAAAACCCACAGTGTGGAGGGCATTATAAATATATAGGAGACATGGATGCCACTGTATGTCTATGTAGTGTTGGGAAATGCTTCATTCTGTATGTGGAGCCGCTTGGTCATATGACCTAGAGCCAGTCTAATCCAAGATAAGAAAACCAGAACTAAACTCCAACATAAATCTCATTTGTAGTCATAAATCTGGTCTCCAGCCACAGCCGTGAGCAGATACATGAAGGCAGTGAGCGCTGGTGCTACAACACAGCAAGATCCAGCCGGCATTTACTGCAAAGCTGCAAATCATATTGTGGTTAAAGAGACGACATACAAAGTTATCAAAATGGTATTTCATCTACAGGCTTCAAATACAGTGACTGTTTTCACTTGTGCGAACCTCCCTTCCCCCTCCTCCAGAGATTGATGATTTGGGGGTTCTTTTTGGTTCCAAAAAAGGACAATATGCAAAATGTAGGGAAAAAAAAAATGACTCCACTAGAGGTTTGACAGACCCCATGAGACAAATGTAAAACAGAGAAGCAGAACACCAATCAAAGAAATATTATAATGGAGAACTTTATTCACTTAGGGATCTCCTATTCAGAAGCAATGAAGTACCGTATATTCCGGCGTATAAGACGACCCCCCTACTTTCCTGTTAAAATATAGAGTTTAAAATATATTCGCCGTATAAGACTACCCCTTTTCCAACGCATACAAAACACCGGTAAAAAAATTAAAATTATGCCCCCCCCCCAGTAGCTATAATTACTGTCCTGCCCCCCCCAGTAGCTATAATTACTGTCCTGCCCCCCCCAGTAGCTATAATTACTGTCCTGCCCCCCCAGTAGCTATAATTACTGTCCTGCCCCCCCAGTAGCTATAATTACTGTCCTGCCCCCCCCAGTAGCTATAATTACTGTCCTGCCCCCCCAGTAGCTATAATTACTGTCCTGCCCCCCCCAGTAGCTATAATTACTGTCCTGCCCCCCCAGTAGCTATAATTACTGTCCTGCCCCCCCCAGTATCTATAATTAATGTCCTGCCCCCCCCCAGTAGCTATAATTACTGTCCTGCCCCCCCCAGTAGCTATAATTACTGTCCTGCCCCCCCCAGTAGCTATAATTACTGTCCTGCCCCCCCCAGTAGCTATAATTACTGTCCTGCCCCCCCCAGTAGCTATAATTACTGTCCTGCCACCCCCAGTAGCTATAATTACTGTCCTGCCCCCCCCCAGTAGCTATAATTACTGTCCTGCCCCCCCCCAGTAGCTATAATTACTGTCCTGCCGCCCCCCCAGTAGCCATAAATAACGTCCCCCACCACCAAACAGGGCCCTATATATTTAAGCTAAATAAAAAACATAATTCTTACCTTATCCCGCTCCTCTTCATGCTGCCTCTCATCAGGGGATCCGGCGGAGGCGACGGCTGATGACGCGTCTGCAGGTCAGGTGCCGGGTCATAGACCTCAGCAGACGCGTCACATAGCCTGCGTCAGCGAAAGTGATGGGTGTCGACGGCGGGTAAGTAGTGTGAGGTGGGTGGAACGGGGGCGGATTGGGGTCCCGTTCTAATTTTGAATTATGATAGGTCCGGGCCCTCCCTGATCCAGCGCACGGACCAGATGCAGAACAGTCCGTGCGCTGTAACAGGCAGGCCCGCGACTGTCACAATTCAAAACATCTGCCCGCTGTGCTGCAAAATCTTGCAAAATACACATTGGATCAAAAAATATAGGTGTCAAATATTTTTCAAAAAAATCTATCCAATGACAATGATACCAAAGTCTGCTCTTCTACCCCCACCAGGATGGGGGTGGGGTACACACAATTGACATAGCTCTTTTACAATTTTGGAGACCGTTGGCACTGTAAAAAAATGAATCAATAAAATCCCCAAAAAAACTAAAGGTGTGCAAAAACGTTGAAAAAGGAGATATTTTGATATACATACCAGATCCAAAATCTTAAAATAGACGTGCGCAATATTTTTTAAAAGCTGAAAGTTACAAAATTCGAGCACTTAATGTAGAGGAGACTTAAAGGGGTTGTCCACTTTCAGCAAATTTATATACTTTTCCCATGTGTAATGAAAAGTATATTGTAAAACTATCAATTCCCGTTTTCTAGATCTCTGCTTGCTGTCATTGTATAGCAAGCTTCTTGTGATGGACGCAGGTGCACAAGTTATTTTTATCCAGAGAGAAAACCATGAAACTTCTAGATCTCTGCTTGCTGTCATTTCTATAAGCAAACAGTGAGGAACTGATACAGAATGTATATTGGAAATTTGTATAACTTTTCATTACACACAATACTCAATTATTTTCTGAAGGTGGACAACCCCTTAAAGTTAATCAGGCTTTCCGATGTGTAAGTGGCCCGGGACTCACATGAAACCAGACCAAGAACAGGGTCAAATTTTGATAGATTTTTAAGAACCATTTGTCAGATACTTTTGTTTAATTTTTTTCCGATCAGACGTATATTTCTCAAGATATGCCTAATTTGAACACTTTTACCCATTTTGATGTTCGGCGATTACAGTGCCATTTGTCAATAAAAATAACTTGAATTGTAGATTGAAGCATAGTAATTTTTTCTGGGAAATCCAAAATACCTAAACAGAACCCCAATTTTTTTTTATTGCAAATTGGCCCCCCTCACACCAGGGGGTAGGTGTTAAAAGTCTGGCATAATTTTGACATGTATATTAATACTTTTTCAATCCAATGTGTATTTATGGGAGATATTCCACCATCCTAACCTTTTGTTACACCCTGTATGTTACGCCCCCTGTATAGATGCACAATGCATCAAAATTTCAATACTTTTTCAGTTCTAAAAAGGAGAAATGGTTCAATGCCAGGATTTCTAGCCATTCAATACCCCAAGTGATCACCGCTCCACCAATCAGACAGAAAGCAAGTGCAAAGTGAGACCAGCAGGGAGATCTATGCTGTCATTCACTGTGGTGGTGGCAGTGCTTGAGTGACAGCCAGGGCACACACTGCAAAAAGGGGTTAACGTTACCGCCATCTTGGATTTTTATGTGAGATTGAGGAGCTGAGATTTCTGTCTCTCTGATCTGTGCCTCTAGCCACGCCCCCTGCAGGGAGCTCAAAAACTCACTAACATCCTGCCAGAAAACAGCAGATGGTGAGGAGAGAGAAGCTGCAAACTACAAACCCCAGGCAGACAAGTGATCCGGGGGAAGGGGGAGGCAGGCATATATCTCCGAGAACAGAGATGTAGCAGGGCTGAGAGTGTAAAAGTCTGTCAGCCTCTGTGCGTCAGTACAATTTCAGAAGTCTATATACACCTGTACCCTGATAATATAACCAAATTGTCACACCACAGAAATAGATGGGTCCATAATGTGTCTTAGAGAGGCTGCGCCCACACCCTGGGATTTTTCACTGAGCAGCCTAGGGAGTGATAGGAGCTAAAACAGCAATAAAAACTGAGAAAAATTGTAAAGTAAGGGGTTAAAATGATCTTTATTGTGTAAACATTACTAGGGGATTTAGAAATTGAAGAGTTTTCTTTCGACTGAAAACCCCTTTAAGTTGAATTTGTTTGCAAGTCAGAACAGTATATTTTTACAAGTGTAGTTCCAGACAAATGTATTTTTTTTGTCCTGGTTACAAATGGATTTTCAAAATTTTTCATGGGAACAAGAATTATCAATAAAACTTGATTACACAGACACCTCACAGCTGATCAATGTAGCCCGAGAGTAAAGTAACATTCAGAGAGCTTCACCAGAGGTCATAGTGGGCAAAGGGGTCCCTCTAAGTTGGTGGAACGCCCATACACGGCATTTATAAAAGTCTACAAAAAAAAAATATATATTACAAATTCCTATCTACGTATACATTTTTTTTCCGCAAATATGGACTGGGACAGACATACACACACGTAAAAAAAAAAAATAATAATTAATATATTAAAAAAATCAAATTATGTAATTTTTTTCCCACCAGATAAATTATCATCTCTGCAGATTATGATGTGGAACATCTAAGAAGCAGAAACTTGCAGCTTGTGCTGCTTTCTCCTAGTGTTCAGCGAGGGTTAGAACCAGCAGCTGAAACAGAAAACTAAAACCTATTCTCTCGTAATAGTATGTGTGAGATGATCGTAATGTGCTAAATATTATTTTGAACTAACTTTTCTGATTTATAACAAATTGTATAATCTAAATTATGACCATAAGATCATAATTATGGAAGCAAAAATATAATCATAATAATGCAGTTAACCCCTTCTGCACCATACTACTGTAGTTCCTGCTACTACAACAGTGCAGAGATGGTGCCACCACAATACTTTTACTAACCACAACACTGCAAGGACACCAACACCGGTTAGAGGGGTGACCTCCCTAACACCATCAGAATATTTGGGTTATCTGGATTTCAGATTCATATTTTATTAATGAATCATATGAAGACTTATTTTAGTTCTAAAACCATTCATACCTGGCAGTGCACACAGCACCCTATATATTGCATAATATACACACACACACACAAACACAGGCGGTCCCCTACTTAAGGACACCCTACTTACAGACGACTCCTAGTTATAGACTGTCCCCTCTGCCCACTGTGGCCTCTGGTGAAGCTCTATGGATGTTACTATAGTCCCAGGCTGCAATGATCAGCTGTAAGGTGTCTGTAATGAAGCTTTATTGATAATCCTTGTTCCCATTACAGCAAAAAAAATTTTGAAACTCCAATTGTCACCGGGGCAAAAAAGAAAAAAAAAAAAAAAAAAATTTGTCTACAACTACATTTACAAAATATACATACAAATTCAACTTAAGAACAAACCTTTGGAACCCATCTTGTACTTAACCCATATTAGTTATCAATAAGAACAGATTTATAAACAAATCTTAAAATAATCTGTCTTAAGACCCTTATACATAAAATTAATGCGCCCTTTCGCCACCTGGGGAAAAGTAAATGGTAGAGAACGGAAAAAAAAACAAAAAAACAATTTGTGCAAACCAGGGGTGTTGTGTCTTTTTCTACACCGAATTGTCCATCACAAAATGCCCCCAATTGGCCCATGAAGTGGTGCTGTGTGGTTCGGCCAATTCTTCCAACTATGAATTTAATTTTTTTCAGACAAAAAAAAAAAAAAAAAAAAAAAACACACTGATTCAGATACAATAGACATATACACTCAGAAGGAGCAGAAACAATTGTTATGCAGGATGGTAAATTTTGTGCATCTGTCTAGGTTGAAGGGGTTGTAGAATGCACCTCTGATATGCTATATCACATACAATACATGATGGGAGGTATTAATGCCTTATAGCAGATTCTATTTACATTTTTACCGCCTATTAGCTCACTTTGCGCCAATATTTTACCACCCATTCTGGCAAGGGGGAAAAAAAAAAAAGTTTGTGTAATTGGCAAAAAAAATATGCTACAATACTGGCACATGCAGAAATCACTGAAAAAGAAGTTTCTCTTCTCTGGTTTTCACAGCACATCCCAGTATAGTACAGCAGTGTAACGTGTAATCCCCAGTAGATGGGAATTCAGGGTTGGAGGAAAAGATTTCACACAACAACATTAATTTCTATGAAGAAATCTGCTCCAATTATTCCCTTTTTATGGGGAAACATTTGTGGTAACTGTTTTAGAGAGCACCAGCAATGGTCACATCCCTTGGCCCACAACCAGGATGACAAGTCATTTTAGTAAAAGATAGAGACTAAAAAAAGAAACACAACGGTTACCTCTTCTATAAAAAGTGACTGAGAATCATCTGGCAACAGGCAGCTCCATCCAGAAAGTCAGAAGGGGAGCAGAATCCTGGAGCACAATGAAAGTAGTTTGGGGCCTGCTGTGCCATTGTGACACCCGACCCTCAATGTCCAGTGCACGACTCTTTGCCAGACATCTGCTGCCCATAAAAGGACGTCTTTAAATGGCGTGCCTTCTGTCCATCTGCAAGCGGAGGGGAGGGTGCACAGGCAGCAGATCCATACATCCCAACCAGGTGCTAGCCCCAGTCACCTACATACAACTTACTGCAAATCTGCCACAATAAGGGGGCGGAAGGGTTACAGAAAATGTAGCAACAGAAATATAAGAGAAGCATAACACCCAGTTTTCACTGTGTTCATACAGTTCCATGGGGAATTACAGAGGAACTACATGTGCAGTTTCAAGAAAACATTGCCCAGAACTATACAAACTATATTGTTATACAGACCCTTTAAATGTTGAAACTTAAGGAGTTATTAGAGGGTCACATGATGTGCGAGCAGTCAGCATGTAGAGAAATCTAGTACACGATGTATTCATGATATCATACAAAGGAGAATCTATCCCTCATAACATTATAGACCTGAACCACAAATTATTACTGATATGTGCAACTAGCACACAAGCTCCATGATAGAAAGCAACAGGATATGAAACCTGACTACAGAAGCAGAATGAGCCTAACAAACACCTCACTGGGTTTTCATTATAGAAAACTTATGAAAGAAGTGACCACTACATACAAAACTGCAGAAAGCATCTCAGCACAAACTGGTTACTGTCCTATGAGGAGCATGTGTGTCATATGCAGTACACAGCTCTGACCTTTAAATAAATATATAATTTTAATATTTTTTTTTTTAGAAAAACAGGTTGACAGTAAGATATAAATATATTTGGAGCAATGAAATATGAAAGAAAAAAGTTCATAATCCTAAAGCAGCAGATTTTTTAGGTAGCAGAAAAAAAAGCAAAAATGACCCTTTTCCATAAGTATTGTGTGCTAAAATTGATATTAAACTGATGGAGGATCAAAATCTGCATTAAAAATTAATTCTGGCTGTAAAATCCGACATGTAAACATATTTCATCATTGTCAAAATAAAAAAAATATATATATTTAAAAATAAACCTGCCCCATAACACAGAATCATACTCCAGGGGAAGAGATTACATACTAATAATTGTTAAGTAGAAAAGAAGGCATTACCCATAGACATGAGATACAGAGGCTCAAGATATAGATAGAAATATATATACACACATATATAGAAATGTATAGAAGAGAACCCCCACTGAGAATCAATACTAGTTTTTGTACAACCTAAAATAGAGGTAAAAACTATCCATGCCATGCACCTATTAAGATGTGGGTTGCCCACACAGGTGCAGGTGCTATAACGTGTCAAAATTTCATTGTCCAAGACAAAACTAAATTTATAAATCAACATGAACTTGCATGATAAGCATGGCACTGCTGTAGACTGGATTCACAAATTGTGGGATTAGTTTTCTTTAACCTCTTACTACCACAGCTGTTGAGTGCCACCTTAATGACCAAGCCATTTCTCTGGGGTCTCCCCTCCACCAATATCTTCTACAAGCGATATAGACAGATAAAAATATTATATATATTTATCTGTCAATGTAGAGGTATGATGCATAGGTTTATTAACCCTTTTTGTACAGAGGGTGTATATGATAAATCTAGATTGGCAGATTTTTATTTTATTAGGTGTATATCCATCTGTTTCTGATAATAAGATTACGTTGCATTTACCACACACAAAAAAAAAAGGAAAAAAAAAATAAACCGTTATTGCTGCATCATATTAACCCAAGATTTTTTTTAAAGTGCTACACTTACACAAAACTTTTTTTTTCGCATCATCTCTTTTCAATTCCCTTAACATTGTTATTTTTTATTTTTTAAACTTTTCTATCATACAAAAAAAATGATAATTATAAAAATTTAAATTGGGGCATTACCTAGCCTGGGTTGGTACAGGTGTGCAAGAACCCAAATGTCTGTACTTTTACTTTTGTGTCTGGTGGGCACTCTTGTGTTAAAAAAAAAAATTTTTTTTTTTTTTTTTACAATACACTTCATTACTTACGCAGTGCAGTGTATTATACTGTCAGAAGGAATTCTCTTATACCAAGTCTCTGGCACTGCCTATATGAAGCTGGTTACAGACAGACCTGGGTACCTTCACTGGAGTGCCAGCTGCTGTGTGATGCCCTAAGCAATCTCTCCCCCTGAAGTTATTGTGGTACACTACGATAGACACAGTAATGGGTTATTACTGTTAAGGTGTCATAGTCCTGTCTGCAAACAGAACAGCCCTTAGATGCCACAGTGCCCCCCCCCTTCTTCACTGCCATCAGGGGTGCAGACTATTAGATCTCCAGTGCCGTCTAAACTGGCCTATGTCTATTCATAGGCAGCAGCAGTAATGTACTTCAGCATAATCGTATTGGAGTGAATTGAAAAAGTTATTTTTTACTATTAACCCCTTATGAAACTTAAGACTAACAGAACATGTAAATGGAGGAGATTTAAAACTTTAAAAATGTAATTCCTGTAAAGTAGGGTTTTAAACTTCACAAGTACAATTTAGAAACTTTTGTGAGGTGCCGTTTTTAAACTCCATATATTTATGGGAATTTTGAGTATATTTGTCTCCGAAATCCACTTAAGTTGTAGTTTTCTCCCTTTTTTTTTGAAACTTTACCAACAATAAGCTTTCTTAAATCAAAAATAATAAAAAAAAAAAAACTACATTTAACCCCTACGGGCCTTCTGTTTCTGCATCCATTACTCAGTCCCTTTTCGGAAAGCCATAACTTTTATTTTCCCTTAAGAGAACCAGTTGAGCTGAATGACACATCCCCTTTCTTTAAGGCCAGCATTATATGGAGTTACATTTATATTGGTTTTATTAGAACAATATATAAATGAAAATTTTTACACTTTTGGAAACATTGGAAAAATGAAGGTTTTTGGACACCCCCCCCCTTCCCCAAGGACATTTCCTGTGTAGGATAATTTTTATATTTTAATAGAATGGGATTTCTTGGACATAATGATACCAAATACGGTTATGATTTGTTTCAATGAAAAATGTGTCGAGTTTACAAATGTTAATATCTTTCAGTCACAGATTTACACAGTATGGGGTCTGATAGCTCATCCAATGCACTGCAATGTATTGTGAAAATACTGCTTCCTACTACACATGCCAAGAGCAACATACATGCCTATGGCTGCCCACTCTAAGGTGCCGCTGTCAGAATTTCAACTTTGATCAATGCATTTTTTTTTATTTCATTTTTTACTACTGAAGCCCTAAGTAAAAGGACAAATCATTAGTTGATGAGAGGTGGAGGTGCTTCTCCTGGGTGCGGCAGTGTTGGTGACCCTGATGGATAGGTTACTGGGTAGAAAATGTACAGCATATTCATGAACCATCGTCAGATAACAGGATGAAGGCTGGAGGCTATCTGTATAGTATTGTGACACTTCCAGCAACAACCCTGCAGATTCTAGCCATGAATCGAGTGCAGCAGTAGATCTCAGTTTAAGTTCGGACAGACAGACTCACTATCCCTCACAAAGCATAGTGCAGATCTTATCCTACAACACACAGTGAAGGAAACTGTATGGGGGGAGAAAAAAAAAAAAAAAAAAAGGTAACAGCTACAAATATGACACAAGAGTTTCAGAACTCACAACACATATCAGTACTCCGGCATCCCAAGACAGTGTCATAGAAGGTACAGGGAATGTACATACATGTTGGCTTTCTAACTATATACACAGGACCTCCGAGAACATATAGTTCTTGGACTATCCACCATTTGTGCCACAAATTTATCACAAAACCAGCACATTAAATCACTAAATACATCAAGACTCGACACACACCAGGGGATATTCTACTGATCATGTGACACACCCTCCCTATACATATTATATAGCACCTCCAGATGTCAAATGTTTTGGGAAGCCTGGAAGATTTTTTTTTTTTTTTTTTTTATTAAATGTTTAATACTGATTAGTCAACACTATTTATTCAATAATTATTATTATAACAACTATTACTCACATTTAAAATGTTTGTTATTGCGTTTAGCTTAACCTGTGGACATGACTAAGATTACCTGATCTGCAATAAAAATTCTTGCAGTTGTAATGTACGTCAGTCTACTCTGCTGACCACGCCTCAATGCAATCCTAGTAATAAAGTGGTGGGCCCACAAGCCTAGTTCACACTCCGTCTCATCAGATGCCGTGGTTGTCATTAACAATGGCATATTAGGGATTATAGTGCGAAGAAGTGTACACCTCCCCAATGAGCTGTAACGGAATGTGCCCAAGTAAATTCTCACAAATCTGGAGATGATCTATTTTCTTAACTAGTCTAATTTTAGGGACGAAAGACAAAATATTTGTGTTCCTTTTCTCCTTATTACCATATCCAGGAGCTTAACTGTGTCCAGGCCCTGCCTGCAGATTAACACCTTTGTTATCTGATAGTGTTCTAGAACACAGATAGTTTTACAGCTTTATCTGAAGGAGCAGATAACATATTTCTTACATCATTTTTTTTTTTTAATTTAATGTTAATAATTTATATCACTTTTTACATTTAGATCTAAATGGAAAAAAAATTTAGCAGTTTTAACTCTTAATCCTAAACTTCATCATAGTTCGAAACTTCCCCAAATCTGTAGAGATCACATCTTGTTTCACAGAACTACAGCAAAACACTATACATAGATTCCACCATTAACAATATGAGACAATGGCTTCCCTCTCCCTCCTCAGGTCACAGAACATATCCATACCACTTTACAGGGTTCCTAGGGCAATGCGGCTGCTCTAAAGTATATGACTAAACTGCTTGCACCAACCATTACGTACAAATACACTAAATAAAAATATTTAGACAATCAGAAAAGTCAAGTTTGATATTTGTTTCAAATTCAAAAAAGAAAAATACTAATTATGTCATATGACCCCATTTAGTAAAAACTTGTGTGTATTCGCAATGCAAAAAAAAAATCCCCTTTAAGAATACAAGAAGCCATGCAATAAGCTGTCATTATGTACAAACAATCTTATCTGGTGCTCATTAGTATTATGGATCTAATACCGATATATAGGATTTGTAACTACAGCCACGTCATTGACCTATACTCTGCATACACTAATGCAAGACAAGAAAAAATGCAGCAAAGAGATTAAAACTTTGTTTACAAATATAAATAATGGAAAATAAGAGGACACATGGGTATTATGCTGTCCCAAGAGGTGTTATTTGCTGTGGTGTGTGAAGTAGACCTGGGGCACTTTTACACTGATGTTGTCATTATAAAAAAATAATAATAATATAATATATATATTTCTTTAAAAGAAGAAATTATTTGCACATGCCTAAAAAAAAAGAAGAAGTAATAAAAAAAAATTAAATTCCCATCTCCATGGTAAGTAGGTCTAAAATCTGCATGCACTGTGATGCAGATTCCCACTAGATACAATACATTGTGGACTACATGATTATACAGTGTAACAGAAATGGTGTATGTTTGACTTACACATATACAAAGTGTACAATTTCTGCCCCCCACACACACAATACAATAAGCAAATCTAATTCACAACACGGTGTAGGCTGAATATACAAAACACTGAGACTGAAATGTGACATATACTAGCCCATGTCAGCATGAAATGACTCATGTGATACAGGGCCACATCACATTGCTGGACAGTTTTGGTGGAAAGTGAAAGGCTTGTAGTTCTGAAATGAATAGTTAACATTCGGAGTCTTATGATTTGTATCGGTAGTAACAAAAACACTTAAAAGAAGAGGCATAAGATTTATCCTAGGTTCAGAGCCACACATGTCCAGGGGTTGCATCTGGCATTGCATCTAGATTGAAGATAATAAAGCAGATTTCACCCACGGATATGGGGTTTTTTTTTTTGGAAATCTAATTTCACCACCCTATACACAGAAGGAAAATCTATGCTGTACCTGACTTTGGACAACTCCTCTTGCTCACAGAAATATCAGGTCTTCACGTTTCTACCTTCCGGGCATCTAAAGCAATAAAAATAAAGAAATTTAAAATGACAATGATCGTATAAATTGTAAAAAAAAAAAAAAAAAAAAAGTGTGTAATGATATATATTATATATAGTGAAGAATGACTAAAATACACAGTAAGAGATTTTCTGAGGAGGCCCTGGCCATCTAGGCGCAGGGGTCTCACCTAGCCTCCCCCCACCTACTCCCTGCATTTTAAATTTTGAAAGGTCAAAACCTGCAATAAAAATGCCATGTAACATTGCAAGATGACACTCAACAGATTTCCGAAAGCAGGACTTGGTAAGGATCCCACAACATGCTCAGAGGTCATCGCATCAACCTCATGTTATGTGCGACCATGTGAGGTTACAGATGGATTTTCAGGGCCCATTTCTCTCTGGTCAAAGAACTGGGGAATTTTGGAATTTACTGAGAATTATTTAAACTAAAGCTAGACAAGATTTTACACTACAGCACTGTACAGAGCAGAAAACAATATAAAACCATTGTTGTGGTGTTTACAGTAGTCGTAATGACAAGAGGAGGCAGAGAGGGGCGGAGTGGCATGTACAGTAAATGGAAAAACACAAGACGTGGACATCCGTTCTCGCTGCAGAACCAGACATGTGAAATAAATATTAACCAAACTGACCTCTGTCATACCCAAAAAAAAAAAAAATATGGAGGGAAAATGTAACAAAATGACATGCAAATAGTGTGTGCGTGTCGGACATGCCCAAATCTCAACTGCAGCTCAGCACTGTACAAGGTCAGACATTGGCCCAAGACGCTTTTCAGAAAACATTAACCCATTCGATACTTGAGACAAAAGTTTAACTCATAACGGCTCTATAAAAGGGAATTGGGCCGTGTTCACACTACAGTCATGGTTTCGGTCATAAATACAGTTATAGCCTGTAGGACAGCCCCTTTTTCAAGCAAATTCTGGACCTTGTTGTTTATGGGGTCTGTAAGGTTGTCTGAAGATTGTGCCAATAAATAAAGCACCAAATTGTTTGATAGCATAAATTTTATAATTTTGATTCCATACTATGTGGTAAGGGAATTACATTTTTGAGTAAAATTTACAAAACATTCAAATTCTTCTGTATAAAAAGTAAATTCTCTTTCTTCCAAGATCTATTCGGCTGCACAATATTCCTTCCATTTACAGTCAAACTTAGAAATCTTTCTAGAAATCACAAGAAGCCGTCATAAGCAAGGATTGACAAAACGTACAATATAAAGGAGAAAACCCCAAATCATTAAGTCTAATCTATATAATAAGATGCATAAATATTTAGATACAAATATGTATCATTTATATGTACACTGTTTTATACACTTAAAATATGTTGGACTCATATACAGAGATAAAGGCACAAATACAGTATGTGCACAAATTGTGGGCACCATATAAACACACAGGAAATATTTATCTCCATACAATCTAATGTTCTATGAAATTTTAGTAACAGAATTTAATTTAATTTGTAACATTGCATCTAGTAGACGTTGTTACAATATAACCCCCCTTTCAGGAATATAGTAATGTAGTAGTGTAGATACAATCCTCAGTAGTTAGAGGAGTAACCACACCCAGGAGCGGCACAGCTCTGCTCCACCATCCTGCACGAGCACTGGAGGTGCTGAGGATGATCGGGGGAGAGCAGGCACCTGCCGCCCTGTACACGGAGTGACAACGGCTGCTACTTATTACATACACACCGGCCGCGCCGCTGCACAGTGCACCCGGCCGTATCCAGCACGTATATGATATACATCAGTGTATCGGATCATAGAGCGGCCGCCCGCCACTAGATAGCATGAAGTGTCCGACTTTATCTATATAATGATCAGCTATAATATATACCATAGAGACCATCACTAGCTGCACTATACTCACTACAGTGTCCACACGATGCAATCACACTACATAGTAAGAATACATGTAGTCGTATCCAGTGTGTACTCACTACAAAATTATATTCCACACTACTTACTACACAGAGCCCATTAACAAAATACTAAAATATTTACTAAACAATCTAATTGACCTCACTGAGAGCCATTAGTCACTAACAAGAGAGATCTCATACAGAACAGTCATCTGCTTACATAAAGCTAGACTTGTAGTAGGACGACACATATGTACATGTAGTATATACATATATGTACACACAAATAGTAACCACCAACCGGGAGAAATGTATACAGTGTCCTACCGTATCTACTAGATTATAAACACATTTACATATTATATATAATTATGTATATATATCCCACACAGTCCCTTACATAGAAGCCACTATTTATGATACACGTACACCAATACTGTCCCGTCCCAGTATATTATATCCAATATATAATGTAACACCGGGTCACATCCATCCATCACCGCAAGTATATACGTACAGCGCCACTACAAAGAACCGCACCGGTACCGCTAGAATGCATACAGTCTATGGCCCCCCACGTGCCACATATGGAGGCACCCTGCCAGGTGTATATACACCCCTGACGTGAGCCGCACACAAGTAGCACACCAGGTATTACACGTGTGTATGAGGACAGAGGCGCGGAGGTGACACTATTACGTGCGGGGGGTGTTCTGTCAGTTGCAGGTAGCGCTCTCCATACAGGAGATGACAGCGGCGCTGGCCTCCCCCCCCTCACAATGACAGATGCACCCGCCCAGCCCCCCCCTCACTATCCCGCTCAAACTGTAAAATTCAAACCTGAGCCCCCCAGGAGGCGGTTGGTGGCCGGGGGGCGCTCCGGGGGCTTCATGGGATTTTTTAGGAATTTTTTCTGATTTTTCCTCCGCTCCGGACAGGTGCTGTGAGGTGAGGCGGCTGCGGAGCGCTGCCCCCGGAGCTGTCAGCACACCCGGGGCACACAGCGCAGGACGGCCCCGGTAGTAGCGGGCCTGCCCCGTCCCGTCATGTCTCGTACACGTCCATTAGCCGTGCTGCTCGCGTCCTCCCTTACCTCGTCACAGTGACAGCCCCCGGTGCCAGCGCCCCGTCCGTACACCCGCATACATCCCGCTCCATGCACTGCCCACGGCTGTCAGCAGCTCACACACAGCCGCCGCCTCTGCCGTGCCTGCTCCGTCCTGACACAGCTATTCCTCCGGACAGCTCCGCTCTAATCATCACTCGAAAATGGCGCCGAAAGCGCAGAGCTTCTCATTCAAATTCGTTAGTACCAGCCCCGCGAGCCCCGGGGCATGCCGGGAAGTGCTCCGGCTGTCAGGGGAGACACGCCCCCTCGGTCACGCCCACACACAGCACAGCAGCGGCGGAGACCCTGGCACAGTCCGGTACGTGCACTGTATATATACTGCTCGTTGTATCTAATGAGAGGCGGCAGGACACATGTGACCAGCGCACAGATGTGTAGGGTACTCTATAGGTGCTATAGGCTTCCCCAGTGATCTGTCATGTTATACAAAGGAGCTGCTCGGTGCAACAGCAGCGGGAACTATTCTCTCTCCTTACTTCCTACTACCCCGGGCAGCAGCCCTCATCAGCATCAGAGGGGTAGGAAATCATGGACCATAGGACTCATGAGGGAGGCACATTTATCACCCTTATTTTCTTTACTTAGTTATGTTATTAACATTAAAGTAACAAAATCTAATTTCTATCCGCATGTCAGTAGTGATGTAATGATCTGTGCTGTAGAGAACATTGTACAGGGAGGAGATAAGCTGTGACATCATCTATTGTCAGTAGTGATGTAATGATGGGTCAGTTATCTATATAGAGGTCATTGTACAGGGAGGAGGAGGAGATAAACTGTGACATTATCTATTGTCAGTAGTGATGTAATGATGGGTCAGTGTTATCTATATAGAGGACATTGTACAGGGAGGAGGAGGAGATAAGCTGTGACATCATCTATTGTCAGTAGTGATGTAATGATGGGTCAGTGTTATCTATATAGAGGACATTGTACAGGGAGGAGGAGATAAGCTGTGACATCATCTATTGTCAGTAGTGATGTCATGATGGGTCAGTGTCATCTATATAGAGGTCATTGTACAAGGAGGAGATAAGCTGTGACATCTATAAATGGCTTTTTTTTTTCTCAATGTTCTTACACATGACCAGTTATGGGAGTTATTAAACTCCTAGGACTGCTGTAGCTAAACTAGGAGCAGAGAACTTTGAAAACACCTTTAAATTATCCATACACATGGAATTTCAGACAGATCGTTGAGGATTATTGATTATCTTTCCCAGTTCGACATCCCAAATGCAGGTGTGATACAACTTGCAGGAGCCAATGTGCAGAGTTCAGATACTAACCTGTCTCCACAGTTCCCTGTCCTCACCAAACAACAGAAATTAAGTTATTACACTTCTTATTATTATTGCTACAGAAACCGTTAACCAGCAAACATCTATTCCTAACCTACACACATGTTCAGTTTGTGCAGTGTGCACAGGAAATCAAGTGTCATCTCTCTAACAAGTGTATGATAAAATAAAACATGGCAGTCTCGTCGCTCTCCTCCCTCTACATCTTCTGTTGTGTATGAAGGGCTTACTAACACTTCCCTTTCATCTGTGTTTGGTAGAAATTGGCTTTAACCTTCATTTAAACCACGAGCCAGACTATAAAAAGTGAGATTCAGCACTGTATATCTAGTGTCTATGTAAAGAGATAGAGGTAGGTATGCTTTATATGGCCAAGTCTGGGACTACAATTCTTCTCCATTCACCAAAATCATGTTATACAGCAGTCAGACCTGCAGAGGGCACTCCTGCTAGGGCAATACACATGCACAGTTACTTATGTTAGGGCAACACTGGTGTTTTTCAATTAGTGATTCAGTGATTTTCTTGGATGCTTTACTGAGCCATTGTTTTCAATAGGTGTTGTCACATTGTGGGGGAAAAAAAAAAAAAAAGTTAAACCTGTCCATTTTTCAGGGGAGGCAATAGAAGCCTATGGGTCACATCCGTGTGCCATTGGCTGGGCCCACTTTCCTTCCAGTTGTTTTGACCTGTGTTTTCATTGCATTTGAAACGCATTACAAGAGCTAAGGAGAGGCGATTTGCCCAAATACATTGCTGTCAACATTTGTGTTTACAAAATGCATCGTAAATGCAATGCTAACACATGCGTGTAGCCAGTACTATAACTAGGCAAATCACAGCTCCTTAGCTGTTGTAATGAGTTTCAAAAACAATGAAACGCAGACCAAAATGCAACGTGTGAACACACCCTGAGAAGTAACAGAAAGGCAGATTAAAGTATGGCTTTTGGATCTACCAAGGGTGTATAGCCTTACTATGGGGGAGCATATGGCTGTGGGAATGACATGCCCAAAATCTAAACATTACAAAATAGTCTTGTATTCATTATCTATTATGTTTAGTGGTGTACTTGTTATATATTTGTGAAGATCGCTAGAGAATTAGCACTTAAATAATTTAGAGTTACCCAACTTGAGGGTCCATGTAAAAAAAAATAAAAATCCAAAAATCTGTGCATGGTGAAAATGTGCTAAAGTGTATATACCATCATCTGCAGAGAAGAGAAGCAGTACTGGCCTTTATAATATTGCACTTAGTCTCGCAGCCGCCACTAGAGGGCATGTAGTACTGACATGAACAAGGCGGCCTCAATCTGACTGATTTTTTTAATGGATTATGGAATCTGTATAAAAAGTTGGAGGAGTTGGGGCTACATGCACGAAAACATGCTGATATGAGGGGGATAGTATTGCTTTAAAGAGAAACATATACTATTGCAGCAGCCCCTGCCGGTTACTTTGTGTCACTATGTAAGAGTCACAACTAGGAGCACATTGTTTATACTACTGGTTATCTTAAAAAGGCTTCTGGACACCCTTATGTTGTGCTCCAATATATTCAGATTCACCATGTGCATACATAGGTTCAGTTTCCCTTCCATTATCAAATAGCGGTGAAAAAAAGTGGCCTACTGCACTATTATATTGTATGTGAATAGGGAACAGAACTCTTTCTACTCATCTTCTGTTCTTACTTTCCCTTACGCTCTTCTAGATCGACGATTGTAACAGTTCACACCTGCGTCATGGATCGCTGAGCCTTTGAGCAATAGCAGCACATCTCTATCGTGGCCTAATATACCTTTATCAATGTTGGGACAATTACAGCACCTGTGAACTTTGACCCTGCACCAAGAGCATATAACCCTTGGGGCACTTGCTAAGAAATATGCAGTGTTGCAGGTTGTAAACCTAGAAGCTGCTTCTTGCAGTGTAAGCATTAAACCTAAGTCGCTCCTTGCTTTTTGAGGCCATCCGCTCTATTTTTCCAGATGTTGCTAATAGCTGTGGGAATGGCCAGTAATGTCATTAGGACAAGGATGGGTAAAGCCTGGTCTATAAATATGCTGTCAAATGGGTGATAAAACCAAATTAAAGAACAGGAAACTCTACAACTAGCCAGCAGAGGAAAAAGCAGAAGTGGTAAACTAGTGGCATCCAAACCCAGCGCAGAGATGGTTAGTAATTCTCATGACACAGAGGAGAAAATTACCTATAATACACACACTTGTGTGCTAGATCTAGTCTTCTAACCACACAATATTGGCACAATGATTTCTAGAGCTCTCATATTACAGGTTCATAGACTGATATTGTATCCACAGTGAATGAAGCAGTGTCCAGCTATTATCATCCTGCAAGATAAATACAGGGTTACGTACAAAATAGGATCTGTAGGTTCAGAGGCGGAGCATTGGCTCCAGGGCCCTGGACTGTGAGGGGCCACTGAGGAGCTTTCATCTCTGTGCACCTAAGAGGATCACAGATGGGCTGTGCCGGTCCCTGGATACAGCTCTTACTCTCTTTAGTGATACGTCTTTGGCGGCTCCCAACACACATGTACGATTGGCCTTCCAGGACCTGTGAGATGATGTCATCCGCAAGTCCTGGTTGTGCAGAAGACAGAGCCACATATGTCAGGTTTGTAGATAAGATGGCGCCTGATGGCTGGTTCAAGCAGAAGAATTTTTATTAAATTTTATACTGTTCCCTTACAATGTCTGGAGCATTATACAAGTTCTTACCTGGTGTCACCCCCTCATCCTCATAGACTAAGTCCTAAGGAGCAGGGCCCGCACTCCTATTGTTCCATATGTCTCTACTCAGTATGTAATATATTTGTAGATGTCCCCTAGGATTTGTACAGCGCTGCAGAATATGATGACACTATACAAATAAAAATTTTAAATATGTGTTTTCAATTTGTCCAGGTTTGTGTAGGTCTGTCTGTTTATCTACACTACACCATATTTCAATACTGCTATACCCATCCTACACTACAATAAAGCACAGCACTACTACACAGTATATATGGGGAAAGCTCTGCAATACTACTAGCACTCTGCATTTATGTGTGCACAGCCCTGTATTATCACTCCTATCCTCTATATATGGGCACAGCACTACTACTCCCATGCTGTATGTGTATATATGGGCACAGGACTGCATTACTACTAGTACCCAGCAGTTACATGGGCACAACACTACTACTACACCCATCCTTAAAAAATATATATATATATTATAAACACACAGCAGTGTACTACTACTCCCATCCTGTGTATATTTGGGTGCAGCACCGCACTACTCCTCCCATCTTGTATATTTCTATGGGCACAGTGCTACACTACTCCACCTATCATATATATGCGTACAGCTCAGTACTACTACTCCTATTCATTATATGTGGGCACAGATCATACCAGTGCCTCATGGGACTCGCATCTCTGTAAATGCCCATACGGACCTGTGGGCGATTTAGAGTCTTAAGTCTACTTGATAGGTTCTCTTTAACAATTCCAAAATCCCGCTGGTAGAAGTCAGTACGAGTACAGAGAGGTCTTCTATAAGTCACTATGTTATATACTAGGATTATTAATAAGGAGGCCTGAGGAGAACCAGTATCTGCCACTGTATGGTGGAATACTGGTACACCGGGGTTGGGGGCCCACTTGGGCGAGTTAACAAAAAAGTTTCATTGCTAAAACCTTTGATAAACTGTTGTGTTGACCACAGTAGCCAGGGACTAAATATCTGTAAATGGGATGGGAGTTTGTGGGACTGGCGTTACAACAAGTATATAATAGGTTTCTCCACATATCTGTAATATGTGTTACATGGCCCGAAATTGGCCTCACACGATAGATCAGTGTTTCCCAACCTTCTTAATGCCGCAACCCTTAAAGGGGACCTACCACCACGATTCTACCTATAAGGGTAGAACGGGTGGTAGGTGGATGAATGGGACGTAATGATAACCCTTTTTGGGCTAATCCTTACGTCCCGGCTATCCTTTTGTAAACTTTAATGAGTTTATATGCTATTTTTTTTTTTTAAGCGGCTACTAGGGCGTGGAGTAGCCGGACATGAGGCTACTAGTCGCGGCTACTCCACGCCCCAGTAGCCTCGTTCCTCCGCCTACCAGGTAATCTTCGGCGAGCAGCTCCTCGTAGCTGCGCGCCCTCGTCCGAGTACCCGGCGTTCTGTGCATACGCAGTAGCGCCGGCCTCAGAGCTACGGCTGCGCACCCGTAGGCCTGCGTTCTGCGCATGCGCAGAACGCAGGGTATTCGCAGCTACAAGGAGCTGCGCGCTGAAGATTACCTGGTAGGCGGAGGAACGAGGCTACTGGGGCGTGGAGTAGCCGTGACTAGTAGCCTCATGTCCGGCTACTCCACGCCCCAGTAGCCACTTAAAAAAAAAAAAAAAGCATATAAACTCATTAAAGTTTACAAAAGGATAGCTGGGACGTAACGATTACCCCAAAAAGGGCTATCATTACGTCCCATTCATCCACCTACCACCCGTTCTACCTTTATAGGTAGAATCGTGGTGGTAAGTGCCCTTTAAATACAGTTCATTTTGTGGTGACCTCCAAACAAAATTATTTTGTTGCCATTACATAAATCATAATTGCCGTCATGATGCCCCTAGTGGCCAGCCAGAGAGAAAAAGATGCCCCAACAGTCATAGGGATGTCCCCAGTCGCTATCCTCAGGTCTTCTGCAGATCTCTACTCTGTGTAAGGCCACTGGCAGCATCGCACGTCATTTAGTTGCCTACAGATATAACTGCAGCTCCGCTTTCCCATTCCCAAATGTATGTGTGTCTTACAGACCATTCTCCATAATTGAATCCATGTACAAGGATTCAATTGTATTCAATTACGGAGCAGAATGGTCGGGATGTGCACAAAGTCTGACAGGTAAGTGGTGGCTCAGTCCACATGATCATCAGAAAACTTTGGCGATCCACAAGAAATGGTCTAATATATAGAAAAAAAGGTCAGCTCACAGCACAGCACAGCCAGTTCAGGGGCTCTGAAGCTCTTCAGCACGGACAAACTTTGCTCCAGGTCCGGTACAAATAATGGAAAGGGTGGTCCAGCTGCCCGAACTCCATACGTTCAAAAAACGCCTTAGTGGACGTAATTGTAAAAAACACGGCTTGTCAACGAACAGAGGGAAAAACGTTTTTCCCTCTGTTCGTTGACAAGCCGTGTTTTTTAAAAGTGTGGAAATAAAGAATATACTTCGTTTACAATTACATCCACTAAGGCTTTTTTTTGAACGTATGGAGTTCGGGCAGCTGGACCACCCTTTCCATTACAAGAAATGGTCGTTTGACTATTATCACAGTGTAATTTTGGGCAATATTCCAGATATATACCCCTTTGAAAGTCAAAGGCCTTGTGTTATGTCTAAGCAGCTGATGGGACTGCCCTACAAGGTCTGTATACATGTTCCTATTTACTCCTATGGGCTTATACACATGGTCAGGATTCTATAGCACACACTGGCAGGAATAGGACATACGCTATAATTTGCAGTCTGATGCTCACACACCAACGACAGACTGACCACAACCAAAACGACCACAGGCCCGTAGTTTAAAGCTCAGAAACAGCACACGTTTATGTGCATCTAGCCTCAAAGGAATAACCTTTCTGATCATTACTTTTAGTAGTTTCCTTTTTTTGTCAGATTTTACCACTTCTGCTGAAAATCAAATATTGCTTAACAAAAATCAGACAAGTCATTTTTTTTTTTACACCAAGAATGAATCATATCAATAGAGACTTCAGCCGCCCTTTCAGAAGGTCTCATTGTCATAATGTATCTTATTGCAAGATTCTGCAGTGACTTCAGGATCTCATTTTGAGAAGTCACTTTCACATTTCAGTAAGTAAAGACTTTCACCGAAGAGAAACACGTGGTTGGTAAATACTTGTCTGCCCCTTTTATAATGTAGAAATAGACTATATATTTCTTTTCAGTTCAGCATGAAAATGGATGGGTATGCCCCAATGTAGTGTTCTCTACTGCTCCAGAGAAGCAGACATCCAGAATTAATCCAAAACCCCACAGCATAGTGCCAAGTGTATGAGGGCCTGTTCACCCATTTCTCACCCTCTGGTCTCAATCACTCTATGGAATCAGTTTTCATTCCTGTGTTTTATGTTCAATCTACATGTTATTTTGTATAATGCTCCATTTACTAAGAAGGTTTCATAACAAAGTAATTAACATGCAAAAGAAGGACCGTGCCCGAATAACCTCAGACTTGCGACCACAAATGGGCAGCATGTAGAAAACATTTATGAGCAGTAACAGATTATGTGCTCAGAAAACAGTATATAAGATCATCTGCAAAGTGCTCAACCTGATAGAAACCTCCAATTCAACCCTTTCATACCATTGTGCTGAGGACTGGATCTAATAACCAAAGCATCCAAGTCATCCAGAGACTCCTAAACATAACGATAAAGCAAATAGCCAAACACATGAGCCAAGATGTACAGCACAAAGCACGGAAAGATATCAGAAGATAGAAGGGAGACCAGGTAAGGAGATGAAGGATAGCTAGGTGTGCCAAAGTCCTCCCATCCCCGCAGAACCAGCAGCTCAATCCATTAAAAAAAAAAAAAGCACTAGAAAGCCAGGATATTCCAAAGTATAACCCACCATTGTCACTCCTATATAAATTTATAAGGTTCTCCATGTCACATGTCCTTCAAATCACATCGTCATGTTTTGCTGTGAGCTACAGAACTGGAGATACAGAGTTAAAGTCAGAAACTGGATATTAATCTGCATCTTGAATACTAACTTTAAATTTACACAACTGTATCATGTTCTGTAGAGCCCGATGCAATTAAGAGAAACTAAACTTCTCTAATATGATGGTTTCCGCTTATGGATTCTGCCATGGATTTTCAGTATTTGAATCTACTGGGTGAAATTTAGAGGCCATTAACAGTACAGAAAGTTACAGTCTATCGCCCAACTCGTGTTCTTCGATCTGACAGTGATCTTAGATTATTCTCTTCCTTAATTCAAAAATATCACTCAGGTCTTCAGGACTTCTCCAGAGCTGCACCAATTCTCTGGAGTGCCCTCCCCCGGTCTATCACACTTAGGCCTGCTGAAATAAATGGGTTTTTAAGAGCACATTTGGAGGTTAGGTACATTACAATGGCTAAATACAGGCAACTCAATTCTCTTTATTAACCAGTTCTGGGTACTCCCCCTGTGTTATCTGGAAAATGCCAGGTACAGAGCTCCAGGCTTCTCTGCAGTCCCATTGACTTTGGACTCGGTACATAAGATGGCGACTGATGGCTGGGTCAAGCAGAGGCATTTTTAATTTAATTATTTTTATTCCATTCCCTTAAAAAGAGTGGCTGGACGATTATACATCCTGAGTCACCCCCTGATCCTCAGACTAAGCTCTTGTGAGCAGGACCCTCACTCCCATAGGACTGTTACTCTGTAAGGTGTTATTTTATATGTCCCCATCTGTAGAGTGCTATGGAAGTTGATGGCACTATATTACAAAATATTATTATTATAGTCACTGTCCCAAGCAGAAGCATGCACAGGAAAAGCCACCCAAATACTATATACAAGGTGATGGATGATACTTGCAGATGTTCATGTAGATTTACTAAATATTTCCTTTTAGAAGGGGTAATCTGCTGCAAAAAAAAATAGTCATGCTGTGGATGTGAAATTCCAGAGCACATGTCAATTTATTTTGAAAAAACACTTTGGGGTCAGTTCACACAGTTATTTTACCTGGATAGAAAATCTGGGTCAAAATCCGCAGTGTGGCTTTTAGACCCAGATATTGCCAGAATACACCCATACTGTGTACAAAATATAGGACATGTTGCTCCTGGGGAGGGGGGGGGGGAGGAGTAAATAAGACTCGGCAATTTACCATATACACGGAAGGGAGATTTTTGCAACAAATTTACCAGATGGAAATTCCATAACAAAATCCTACACTACCTCGCTGTTCCTTTGTTGTGTTTAGCTCCTTTGGGTTGCAGCATTTTTGTTAATTTTTTGGACTCAATGGTAAAAAAATAAAAATAAATACGTACACATATACATATACATACACACACACACACACACACACGTATACACATATAATATTTTTCCATGTACAGAGCTGTAGGAGGACTTATTCTCTGTGTAACAAGTTTTACTTGTCAGTGATGTTATTTAAAACACACACGTTTATTTTTTGTGTTGGGCAAACCTGGGGCTGGCCATATACTACATTACAATAGGTTTTTCAGTTTTTGGTGGTAAAATTAGGGGTCTCAGCTTATACTTGAGTATATACAGCAAGTTTGAGTTAAAAAAAAAAAAAAAAAAAAAAAAAATTATATGTTTTGCCATCATACTTCGGTGTACGATGGAGTGTAAAATGTCAGGTTTTTTTTTTTTTGCGAGGTTTTTCATTGCTACCATTTTGAGGACTGTGACCTTTGGGTCACTTTACAACAACATTTTAGAAATCACATAGAAAATTTTCAAAAAGGAGGCGTTTGTAGCCAGCAATAACAGACTTCATATTTTGACAAATAGGCATCACTGCGTCCCAAAATGCCGGAACAGGTTTGTGATTTTTACTGTTTAAGTTTTATAGCAGTTCTAGGGAAAGTGGGAGATTTGAATTTTTTTTTTAGACCCTCTAGGGCAGTGATGGTGAACCTTTTAGAGCCCGAGTGCCCAAACTACAACAAAGACCCACTTATTTATCTCAAAGTGCCAACACAGAAATTTAATTTTTGATTTATACTCCCTTCTGTCACAGTTTTCATTGATACCAGCTCCTGAGGCACCAATTTAGCAGAAAATAGTCCCAGGTACAGCTGTCACTTTAAAATACCTCTGCACAGCAAGTCCTGGGCTGTCTGGGACTGCAGGAAGATACCTGGAGTCATCTCTGGTGATGGCCTGGGTACCCACAGAAAGGGCTCAGAGTGCCACCTCTGGCACCAGTGCCATAGGTTAGCCATCACTGCTTTAGGGTACTTTAACCCTAGACAAACTGATTGTTCCTGCCATATACTGCAATACTACTGTATTGCAGTATTGAGCGGTTTTAGTGTTCATTACAATGAACAACTATCCACTTTGTAAGCCAACTACAAAGACAAGAAGTTGTCATGGCAACCAATTGAGACTCCCCAATGACGACCAAAACAAAGATGGCAGTGCCCACAAGTGGTCTTATAAATGCTGCTGGAAGCAATTGAAGGGTTGATACTTGGGTGCTAGTGGCGGGTGTTTCCTGCAATATGCAGCAAACCCCATCTCTATATGACAAGGGCTCACCCAAGTGGTAGCAGCCCTGTGCCATACATATACGGCACAGAGCGTGAAGAGGTTAATAGAAAACAGTTTGTTTCTGTTCAGCGTTTCCCTGCTTCTGCTGAGGAAGTCGCAATCAGGCGACGGAACACGTGGGGTGCCTTCGGCCACGGGTCCGAGACCTAGCTTTTACTCCTCCCACTAGGGCTTTCATGCTTAGCAACTTTGATCATTTGGGCTCTGCTCTGTTCTTACCTGATGGGATCACCTTTGCTCCCTGTTAATTTCTGCCTTGCCGATTGACCTGAATATTATTCCAATCCGGCTCCCTTTCCTGAGCATCTGGACCTGACAATTTAGTACCTTCTCAGGATAGAATTCAGGTATAGTTTTCAGGGCCTTACCCTTATTTTTTGTGAGGATATTGCATCCAAATATATTGTGTGTTGACCTGTGGCCGTATGTGGGTCTTTGTGACCAGACTCTGACCTACTCAGTTGTATATATGTGTATTTGTACACTTTTAAATGTTTTTAATCATGCATGTAGGATTTTTTTTCGGTCATTGTTTATGAATTGTAATAAAGTTTATTGACTTTTTAGCCTTTACACACTTGTTCTTTTTCTCTGTTTTGAATTAACAGTGCACTACCAATTGTTAATAGATGCAGATGGGTATTATATGCCGTGTATAGTTCATCAGTCCTAAATTCTGTCCGGTAAATCCTACACACAGAGCAAGTTTGCTTGTTCACCAAAGGCTTTGTTCTAACAGCCAAAATACTATATTATTCTGTCCATTCAGAGCATTTCTCTGCCAAGTCTAGGTTCACATGTCCATAATCCTGTTCTGCTCCAGTGAAACTTCAGAACGCAAATGCCAAAGGCGCTGCAACACTTTCATGATTGATAGAGATTCTATAATCAATAGGGTCCGCTCATCTGTCAGGTTTTAAGAAGCAGCAGATACACACATGGCTGAGGCTTCTTCCATTGTTCCCAAGAATTCTTGCAACAATTAAAAAGTTCCCATACTGAGAAGTAGGCCTGAATATGCTCATGTCTATATATGGAAGCCCAAAACTGACTATTGTAATCATTGTATAATTAAGGATTTCATTTCCACAAGTACTGAAGATGACATTGTGCCATCAACCAAAATTATACATGCGGTACCAAAAAAAAAAAAAAAAAATTATACCACTTTGAGTCTGTTATTAGATCATTGGGCACTATAGGATTTAGTGTTAGCGCATGCTGGGAGATGTGACAGGAATAGCTGTACAATGGGGCACTGGTAGCAGAAGGTTAGGATTATAAGAAACTCCCCTGCCAAGGGAGCAGACAAAAAAAAAAAAAAAGTTGGAACAATGAAAGTATAAAAAAGGGCTTAATTTTAAAAATATTTTTTTAAAAGGCAAATATTTTCACTTACCCCCAGTAGAGAAAAGAAACATATCTGGTATTCCAACTCTTGGACCCAGAGCCCAACACTATGGAAAGTGAGATGGTTGCAGGTAGAATCCTTTCTGTATTAGGTTAGGCCCCCAAGGTACAAGTAGGAGACCTTACTTTTATTCTGCCCTTAAAGGATTTCTCAAAGAAATCTCATTACTGACCAAGTTTTACTCTTTACAAAACATCTGTCAAAATAAAGAGCGTAAGAGAATGGATGAATGGGTCTTAAGATGGGCAGTTGCAGAATTGCTCTTTTCTAATGTGAACACAGCCCTACATGTACAGCTTTCCTATTGTAGGCATCAGAAAAGTTCTCAAAGCAAAAATAGAACAAAATGGCCCAAATACCCCAAAATATAGAAAAGCCCGTCAATCCCACAGGGATTACATCTAGCACCAGTCGAACAGCGGGTCCCTGCCCCCAGTGCGGAGGCCAGCACATGGTAGTGTGGGGTCACACTGGTGACAGCACTCTACAGTACAAGGGCGAAGCACATTATGCAGGGTCGAAGAGGGGCCTTGGGCCACGTGCCCCACCCCTCAGCCCAGAAACCAGATAATGTGAGGAAAAAAAAAAACAAAAAAAAAAAACCCAGGGGCCACAGCCCGACAAGAGCAGGATGATGACTGCCCCGACTCACCACCCAGACACCATGATACATTGGAGTGCAAGGTTTGAAGTGCACTAGAGCGTCAGAACCTGACTTCACACAGCACCCGAACCGATGCTGGTTTCACTGTAACCTTAAAGTAAGCAAGCTGCAAGTTACAATCGTATGTCTATAATGTATGTAACTATGCAACCAAGAACTTTCAAAAGGACATCTATCACCAGGTCAAGAATTGTAAACCAAGCACACTGACATACTGGTGTGTGGCCCCTCTGGCAGGATCTGCTCTTCTTTAAGCTTCTTATGCCCTTGTTTATGGAAGAAAAAAAATTAATTAATTAAAAACGATGCAAATGAGCCTGAGGGCCTCCAGGCTCCATTAACTCCTATAGAGCCTGGAGCCCCTCAGGCTCATTTGCATAATTTTAAAGCCTTTTTTTTTTAATTTAAAAACCAGGGCATAAAAATGCTAAAGGAATATCAGATCCTGCCAGAGGGGGCGCATACCAGTGTCAGCGTGCTTGGTTTACAATCCTTGATCTCGTGATAGATGTCCTTTAAGCAAGTAAGCAACAAGCTAATAAAACGTAGTCCATTGTTATCCCGATGTAACCAGATCTGTATTCCTGTTTTTAACAATATGCCTGCACTGTACACTGGAGGTGATTAAATTTCCGACAGGTTTTTGGTGCTACACGCACCCTTACCCATTACTGACCTACTCAAGCGTTAAGCCAAAGATTGGAGTAGACCTGTCTCTGCCTTATGGCTCTTTCACATTTCCATGAATCCCATCAGTTTGTAAATTTTTCATGCATGGGCTACATTCCCATTCATTTCTTTATTTCTTCACTGCTCTGTGATCAGCATGCGCCATTTTTCCCCACACATGGATTACAAATTTTGGATGAATCTATTTAACTTTTCTAGTCAGCTTCCCTCCCCCCACCCCCAATGATGGACTTCCCATCCGGGTTTCATGCCAGGTAGAAATGGGAATATCCCCTTAAAAGGATTCTACTCTACTTTTAGGGAACAACATTGACCCGAATGGGCAATATGACATCTGTTACGTTTGAAAACAGCCAGTCTATCAGACCACATGATAATCTAGCACAGTGATGGCAAACCTTTTAGAAGCCTAGTGCCCAAACTACAACCAAAACCCATATAAATTTCGCAAAGTGCCGATGCGACAATTTAAGCAGTAACGTATTACTCCCTGATCTGTCACATGTTTAAATTGTTTAGGCATCTGGGGACACCAATTCAGTAGAAAGCATTTGGATTATGATTGTAGCTTCCTTCTAGGGTCCTGAGGTGCCTGGGAATGCAAGAAACATTGAATCCCGTCTGGCGAGCTCTGCGCTCGGGTGATAGTGCGGGTGCCCATAGAGAGGGCTCTGAGTGCCACCCGTGCCATAGGTTTGTCATTACTGATCTAACACATCTTAGTTGGTTTACTTAGCGCCATAATTACAAACTTTTGGCAGAGTTTTTAAATAATTTCCCAATCCCCAGAAAACTTAAAAGGTGCATAACTTGACTTAGTCTAAAACTAGGGGCCAAAATGCAGCAAACGTCACCAAATTTTAGTGCAACTCCAGCCTTGATATAGAAGCAAGTTGCCGCCCCCCCCCCCCCCCCCCCCAAAAAGTAAATTTAAAGTTGAAGCATCTGGGCCCAACTAATAAAATCCACTTCTTCATGGCAAAAGAAACAACCGGTGGTCACTATAAAATGGAATCAATAATACTCCAGGGGCACAATAACTTTGACGCAAGAGCATATTTAAAAAAAAACTCTATTCTGCAGTATTTTTATATATGAAAGTTTTATAAGATGCAATATCCAAGGTTGTAGACTTTATTACAGCAGCATTCTGCTCTTCAAATATGGACTGAACTTTGTAAGAAATCTCGCTCACTGTGACACAATTGAATTAACAGATGTGAGCGTACGTTACAGATTGCTTGTTATACAGTATGCTTACCTAGAGTAATTTGAGAGCTTAGACGTTACCTAGGCCAAATGAAATAGTCAATTGGAAGCCACTGGATATTTTGACATAAAACCGAAAAAAAAAAAAAAAAAAAAAAAAAAAGCTAGAAATATTGAGTTTTTTTGCAGAGAACCACAAGTGAAGGTACTATTGAATTAACTTCTCCTGGGATATAAGTGGTGAATGCTGGGAAAGGGTGAAGGCCAACACATTATATAAATTTACACATAGATCATACATCTAAATAGTAACACCGCTTCGGAGATTTAAAACTGGTCAGGGTAAAAGTACACCGGCTAACCGTGCCAGCTAATATTTTATTATGTGTATGATACATTACATTTGCTGCTTCTCGGTATCAGCCAAAGTGTCAGGTTCATTACTAGACTAAACATGTACAGAAAATAAAATCCAGATCCTCGCTTGCTTTAGGTCGTACACCAGGAAAATAAATGGAAGTGTCTATATCATACCCCCTTACATTCCATGACCAAAAATAGGTCAAACTGGATCACCATGACATGATACAGCCGAGAACATGTAGATACCCACCCATTCTATCCCATCCAGCAAGGGTGGAAGTACTATCAGGCTCTATAGCAGGGGGTAATGAATATCATACTACATGCTCTTTGTTTGTGCAGGCCTATTGCCTTCTTTTTTTTTGGGGGGGGGGGGGGGAATTAGACCATGCCCCTTTTTCAGTGAACCCTGGGACAATGGACATTTGGACAACCCATAGAAGTTATAAGTAGCATACAGAACGGGGGAGGGGGAAAAAAATAAAATAAAAGGGTCCAATTTATAGTGACAACTAAAAATTGCAGCGGGTTAGTCACCAGTGATCACGCCATGACTAATCTATTGCAATTCCAACCCACGGGTCTCCAGCCCAAGTCTATAGAGACTTTCATACTTGAACAATATTATTCCTATTTATTGAATGAGATCTTGTGAAATGTGAGGAACTTGCAAATACAGTTTGGGGATTTTGTAGTCTTTTTAAACCCCAACACAAATTTTACCAAAAGCCAATAAAATGAGTATAGAATTTTATAAAATGTCATTATTTGTAATACAGGCAGTCCCTGGGTTACATACAAGATAGGTTCTGTAGGTTTGTTTTTAAGTTGAATGTGTATGCAAGTTGGAACTGTATATTTTATGTTTAATCATTTTATTGGATATATTTATATGACAAAAATCACAACAAAAACAGTGGACCCAACATGTAACGACAGTAATAAAAGAATAAAAGATAGTCACTTAGACTCGTACATTATACATCTTGAGCCTTGAAGACATTTTTCATACCGCATTACCGCAGATCTCAGCCTAGTGTGGGACTGTATATTTTATACTTGTAACTCCAGACAAAATATTTTTTTTGGTCTCTGACAATTGGATTTTAAAAAATGCTGGGTTGTCATAAGAAACAGGACTAACAATAAAGCTTCATTACAGACACCTGTGATAACTGTTACAGTTGATCATTGTAGCCTGGGACTAAAGTACAATAAATTACCAATATCCAGAGGTCCGTCTGTAACTAGGGGTCATATGTAAGTCGGGTGTTCTTAAGTAGGGGACCACCTGTATAGTGGCGTCTCCTCCACCGCCAGCCTCCTGTACTGACCACTCACACTAAATCTTCAGAATGTGAGCAGGCCTGCCCACGACCAAGTGTGGTCCAATAAAGTCCATCTGTGCTCTTGAGAAATTTTCAAGACCAAACCTAAAAATCACCTAAAAGAAAAACTACTCAGCAGGTCCCTTCAGTTCAGAGATTCGTGGCTCAGTCCAGCGAATCTGACAAATGCAAAGAGCAAGATTCTCGGACCGCACTCACAGGTTTCACATTAAAGAGCAGCGGAGAAAAACAGGTCAACAAGCTTCACATAAATTAATAGGACGAGGTAAACTAAGAAACATATGTGAGAAAAGGAATTTCTTCTCTACTCTGACATCTCGGAGAAGAGTGGATGAGGAGGAAGGATAATGGCCAGATTCCACGAATCTACTACAATACAAAAGGGAAGGAGCCGGAGAAGAAATTGCACAGATGCTGCACTAGAAAAGGAAGATTACAATTCACCTGTTAACCAGAAGCCATGTTATTCCTCATCTATACAAGACTGGACCAAAGGTTTCTTCAGAAGTCTGTGGATACCTGCACTTACACTGCTAGGAGAACAACATTGATACTTTGTTGCAGGCCTTTGCTTTGACCAAAGGTTTCTCAGCACAGAGATGCTGGGAATATATGTGTACACGGCTCCGTATAGTAGAATATAGAAAAGGCTATATTTAAAATCAGTAGTCTGGACATGGATAGCCAAAGACCTTGCAGTTTAAGGACATTCTTAATATTAATACACCATACCCCACACATTTGCAGAACGTCAGATCATTCATCCACAAGCACATTTTAAAATTGCAGCTTTTGGCAAAATATATTCTGTCTTTTTTTTATTTTTGCACAAGTCCACAGATGTGCAATACACATGGTTTAAATCATATATACTTTTATATTGCCTGTGGTCGACATATTAACGCTCCACTTATTCAAATGCAAAATACCTGGTTTTTGCGTTAACTTTACAATGTTTAAAACATTGTAAAGTTAACACCCATTTTCTTTGCATATTAGACAGCAGTAATCCTTTATCTTCTTATGGGGTAACCCTTATCTGAGCAGTGTGGAGATACACAAGCAAAGATATCCATCAAGAAGGAAAATTCACATTAGTGGGTCCCCTTCACAGCATGTCTAGCTATATGGCACAGGGGCCACAATATGCATAGGAGGGAGGTCACAATAGGATGGAGGACACAAGGCCACAATATGAAGGGAAGCAAGAGAGCAGTCACAATATGAGGAGGGGGATAGGAGTACAGAATGTAATATATATGCAGGGGAGATAAATAAGAGTGGGGAAACAAACGTAAAAAGGGAGGCCAAAATTAAAGGGGAGGTATTATATGTTGCAGAGTTGCATTATATGGGTCCTTAAGGGGGTTTGGCCACAGGAAGTGGCATTAAACTAGGTGGGAGCCATAAAAGTTGATATTATGTGTTTGCGGGTGTGGCAATAATGAGAAAAAAAAAAAAAAAAAACTTTTTATATCCCTTTCTCTAGCCAAAAAGTTTGGAGGCATGTTCAGAATAATGGGAGGGCATTTTGGCCCCCTTTTATTCCTTCAGTACAACTGCGATTTTCTCCTGCCATTGGTAGGTCAGCTCTCGGACAGATTTATCAAAGCATGAAATACTGTGCTAGCACTTGTCCGGAATAGCAGGTGTGCTGGACACCAAGTACACTGCCATGCAACAAATGCTAGGCATAAAAAGAGCACAAAAAGTCAGAAAGACCACCACTTATCAACACCAGGTTTAAAACACTAGGAGATGAGTTTGGTGCAAAAGTTAAAAACTCACTATTTGAGCCAACCCCTAGTAGACGTAAACCAGAAAACTGCAGGAAGAAATGTGGTGGAAATCTGCATGGTGGGTCATCTGGATGGTGGGATTATGTTAATGTTAAACTGCTGCAACATACAGAACTGCCAAAGCCTTTGAAGTGCTATATACAGCAGGTAAGCCACTGCATATACACTCAAACTCTTCTGCCGGAAAATGGTGGTTCTGGGTGCTTGGAAAATTTACTCAACTGAACATGGAATAGTTGAACTGAACAGGCATGCTGACAGAGATCATGCGTCTAACGCTTGTCGAGACGTTAAAGCGATTAAGCGCCATTACTCCCCAGAATAATTGCCAAGCGTAAAAGTACGCTTGGCAATTATCCCCTGTAGTGCGTGGGCTGTGAAGTCCAGAGCGCAGAGGAATCGTGTGCAGGACATAAGAATGACAGCGCACCGGCCGGCACTGCTCAGTACACACTACATCAGAGAATGGAGCTGCTCCGGGTAGCAGAGATGTCACATGAGGGGTGGGGCTTATGGGAAAGGGGTGTGGCTTTTTTCGCTGTGCAGGAAGTAGAGCTGCAATGGCTGCCGGCAAGTAGAACTGGTAGGGGGACTGTGTGCAAACATGTGTATGGAGGGGAGGGGGCTTCACACGAGTGGATATGATGGTTGTAGCAAGGTCAGGGAAGACATGCATGTTACATGGGGCTGTGTGTCTTACAGGTGCCGAGTTGGCAGGAGGTGTATGTTACATGGGGCTGCGTGTCTGGCAGGTGCAGAGTTGGCAGGAGGTGTATGTTACATGGGACTGCAAATCTGGCGAGTGCCGAGGTGGCACAAGGTGTATGTTACATGGGACTGCATATCTAGCGAGTTCCGAGGTGGCACAAGGTGTATGTTACATGGGACTGCATATCTAGCGAGTTCCGAGGTGGCACAAGGTGTATGTTACATGGGACTGCATGTCTGGCGAGTGCCGAGGTGGCACAAGGTGTATGTTACATGGGAAGGCATAGCAGAATCACACTGCATCTACACAGCAGCTTCTCAGAAACCATCTTCATTGGACAAATGTTAGAGAAGACTTACATAAAACACGTCCCTATCTCAGCTTCAGCATTTCCTCTGACAGTGGACAGGATTACATTGGTCAGATACAGAGAATGATCTCAGCAAACGTGGGAGCTACAAAGAAAATTCTTATTGCTCTTCAAATCGCTGAAACAGCCCCTACAGAATGACATGTTAAGGGATATGTGTGAGGTGGAGAAAAGGGAAGGTCCCTTTAAGCACAAGGACTTTTTAATATATTGGCCTTTAATATAATAAAAACAAAATACTTTAAAGAGATGAAATAAAGTGAATACAGCCGGTCCCCTACAGAACACCAAACTTAAAGACGACCCCTAGTTACAAACAGACCTCTGGTAATTTGTAACTTATACTTGTACAATGATCAGCTGTAACAGTTACTAAATGTGTCTGCATTTAAGCTATTTTGTTAATCCTGGTTTTCATGACCATCCAACATTTTTTAAATTCAATTGTCACAGACCAAAAAATTGTCTGGAGCTATAATTATAACTATACAGTTCCGACTTACAAGATGCAGGTTCTGTAGGTTGCTTCTTAAGTTGAATTTGTATGTATGTAACCCGGGAACTGCCTGTGCCCATGTTCAGGGAAAGTTGTAGTTCTGTTATGTGAATGCTGCCAATTTGCGGCCTATCAGCTTTAAGTGTAATCCTGCTTGTTACCATAATGTAGCGATGTCACTGTAAGAATCTACAGGATGATTAAGGTTTCCCACACATCTTGGATACAAGGGTTAAAATGACATCTGTTGTCTGTATTTTTAGATCAGTGGAGAATGATTTCACTCCGGTATAGTTGAAACATATGTTTCTTCCCGTCTGCCTGGTCCCTATAAACGGTCACCTCTGAGAATCATAATTTTACACAACTTTTGACATTTCTGGAAGACAAAGCTCGACTGGAGTTGACCACAGAAATAGTTGTAAAATATACATTTAAGCAAAATATTAGATAACCAAATCACAGCTTTTACATGTAATAACAGTGTCAGAAGTACACAATTATGTGTCAGCTCTCTCCCTTTACATTACCGTCTTGAATCAGGACACTGGTTATAATGTAATCACAATGCTTGTCAGACGGATACAAGATACAGCCACTATGCAACTCCAACAATGTCCCCACCCAACCCGGACAACCCTAGCAGCCACTAAGTGGATACAAAACAAGAAATTAGGCAAAATCTATTCCAAGTGTATAATGCATTACAGTCCAGCTACCAACCCAATAATTCAATGGGGAACCCAATAGAAAAGATGGAATTGCACAACATCAAATCAGAAGGTATTCCAGAAACAGATTTTACAAGGTTTCCAAAAAACACAAACCATCCATTCATCTACAACAAGAACCCTAGACTTAGAACAGCCATCATTCAAAACTTGTACATCTACTAGCAGCAGGACATACAGGTTTTCCTCACCTACACAGTGTGCAATGAGCCTGCAGAAGCTCACGGACCAGATTTCGACTGACGGTCACACAGCGTGTGTAAAAGATGCATGAGATAAGAGATGCAGCTCTTGTGGGAAGTGTAGTTCATAAAGTAACTGGACTCAAAGGTCACTGGGGACCATGGACAAACGTAATGACTTCCATAAGTTTCTACACTGTACGGACATACCCCATTATCCCACATCATGTGTCTAGGCTCCTTGAAAGTCAGACATTCGTGTAGAGGGAGTCATATGTTTTCCAGCATGGGCATATATAGACTGTAGAGGTCTTTTCCTGTGACAAGTTAGCTCCTTTCCACAGGATAGGGGCCAACTTGCTAATAGCTGCGGGGGTCTCAGAGATGGGACCCCCCACCATGTATTCCGAAAACAGTAACCCAGATGCATAGAGCAGCAAGTCTTGCATCTCTATGGCGCTCACGGATATCGCCAAGGACAGCATTCAACCATCTTCATCAGGACCAGAAAGAGGAATAGAGAAATCAGTGCATGTACAACTGGCTGTTATATTCATTGGGGGTACAAGGGACCACAGATTATGATCCGTGGGGGTCCCATCACAGATACCCCCCACTGATCAGAAAGTTATCCCTATCCTGTGGATAGGGGCTAGCTTGTTCTCACAACCCCATTAAGACTCCATAGATTTTGCCTGTAAATGTCAAATTTCTAAAGGAGGAGTTTAAATTCTGCGTAATGTGAGTTAATAGAAAATTTAATCTACATAACCACATACGAGCCTGAGATCACCAGTTAGATAAAGGGAAAGCAAGCACTGTACAAAATAGTCACGGACAACAGTGCAAATCATCGATGTCCCTTTAAAACAGCCTTAACCCACTGAATAAATGGAGGAGAAGGAGGACCTTCTGCTTATTCAATACATCATTGCTCTTGCTTAGTCCATTTGCATTGCTCACATCCCGGCGGTGACCATGAACATTATTAAATGCAGATGGAAACATTCAAATTGTTCCAAAGTTCTATTCATCCATTTCATTTGCATTGAAAATCATCTTTCAGCAACCCGTCCACAGCCATAAGGCAACATGGATCTGCAGGTTGTGTGAAAGCAAAGCAATGGGATACAACATGATATTGATGGAAGGGGCCCATTGGTGCATGTAAGTGTGTGGGAGCAGATATTATATCGGATATGGAGATGGATGTACAATGAACCCAATTCTTCACTTCCCTACAGGTAAAGAGTGTAGTCCTCTCAGCAAAAGTAACAGGCTTAAAAAAGGGGCTGTCCAGGTTACACCCCTGAAAATAGCCCAAAAGTAAAAGGATAATTACCCATCTGTTCCTCTGTGTATCCTCCATAAGTCCTCCCATACGGTTTCCCCACTTTAAGTACATGGCCGCTGCAGCCATGAGCCCAGGGGTATAACTACAGCATCCATAGCAGTTGCTATGGGGCCTGCAGTATCAGGGGGCACCATCATTCAACCTGACACCCTAAAGAATGGAGGATGTGCACAGTTATATACATATTATTATGCTGCACATTGTACAGTAGTGTGCACATATTCCACAGTATACAGCTACGGGGACAACTCTGTAAGGACAACGTGTGGTACCATACCTTCCGTAGCTGGGAGAAAGAAAGGACATATCCCATCTTTCCCCGCCATATACCACTACTGAGAGAAGCCGGGATGAGCAGCGCTCACCCGTTCCTCCTCTCCCCAGCGCTGACTTGTGCCCACCATACTACAGTACGGCAGGCACACGTTAGTGTGAATATAGCCCAAGTGTATAAATGTGTAAGTATACAAATAAGGGGTGGGAGGTCTGCTATAGGGCCCCTGCCTCACCTGCATGAGCCATATAACTAGTTAGGCAGCCATTATTCCAGTAATAGGATGCGACCACAGCTTATACTGTAATGATCAAAAGACTGGGAGGACGCACAGAGGCTTTGGTAGAATCCAGGGGAAAGGACAGGTGAGTATTAGAGGTATATTAAGCAACCTGAACAAAATTAAAAATCAGAACCCAAATCCACAAGTTTGCACAGAAGATATGGTTGGCTGTGAATAAAGTCACTTACGGTACTTTGAGATAGAGACCTTGAAGTCCAGTTCTTCTAGAGCCATCCACTAGCCAGGCGCTGCCCATATCCTCATGTGTTATGAAGTTAGTAAGTATACATCTTCCAGGAAGGGAGAGGACCTCAATGCCACCAGCGACAGCTTAAAATAACCATAGCCACCTCTGTAGAGAAGAAGATAAAACTTGGTCAGAAGCCTGCGCAGCCCTTCCCCACAATCTCCCCGCCTCAGCTCCAGCTTCGCCAACACAGTAAAAGATAGGGCTGTACAGCACCATGTACACAGACAGAGCGCAAACACTGGAGTAAATACACTAGGCTTTCATAACCTCTAAATAATGGATGCTGATAGATATGCGAGTGCCAGAAGGTAGACACCATTACGGATACGTCATTGCACATGTACGCTGCCAATCTCCTGTCTCCCTAGGGCCTGAGCGATCCTTTATAGATTTCTCTGTTGACACAAGTCTCTTCATATGTACATTATGCAATGATTAAAGACAATATTCCATATAGCACAATAAAAAACCCACCATATAGGCAGATAGTGTATGAGGAGGTTCCTATAATGCCAGGTTGTCACTGGACAAATACTTCTTGCTCCAAGTATTGTCAGCCACACAGTAGATGTTTCACGGGGTCATAAAGGGAGATCTCAGCAGGTTAAGCATCACATACCCCAGCTGTGGAGTCAGAGTTGTGAGACATTAGCATAAACCTGTGTGGAGTTGATCCAAATATTTTTGATGGTGAGGAAATTATGAAATTTTCTTTAAAGGTCTATTCTACAAATTAAATTGTCTATTCTTTTAAGGATTTAGACCAGGGGGCCTCATTGTCAAACTGCTCAACTATAATGGACCGCACCAGTAACCAGCTCCCTAGCTGCAAAATCAACCACAGTACAGTAAAAAAAATGCTACCCAGATGGTATAAATATCCCCGTACAGCAATACATACCACCCCAGAAACCAAATATTGCATTCAGAGCAGACAATAGTGAAGACCCCAGAGCAGATAAAAGCAGATAAGGACTCACCACTACCCGGCCTCCTAGAACAACAAAGGCTTCAGTTATGGAAGTGCTTATTGGACTTGCGGTCAACAGGGTGCGGGATGCAACTCAAAGTGCACAACCGGCCTCAAGAGGCCCGTCACAAGCTTTAATGTACAATATCAGCAGTGAAGCTCCTCCGATGCAGATCAGAGGAATAAGGCACTGGGAAGGACTGCTTACATTTATCTCAGCACTACTAGTTACCAGGAAAACAGGACTGTAAAGTACGTCCTTATGGACCAGTGGTTTAGGGTCCCAAATCAACCCTTTTTTTTTTTGTTAACATTAAAGCTGTAACGTACCAACACCAAGGGGGAGGGGGACAAGATCTCAAAATGTTCTACACCTTTCCAACAAAATATTCTCTTGGGGAGAAAACAATGTCCCATTCCTTTCGGCAATACATCTGAAGGGATCTGAGACTGTAGTGGCAGAAATATGTTTGAGCAGAAATATCTGTCAAAACGAATTGAGCTACAACGACTGCACAACTGGTTCAAACATGGGGACTCCCTTCGGTAAACCTATTTGCTACCCCAAAGAACTTGGAGAAAAGTGTCTACAAGTACAAATTCAACATCCCATCTGGATGCCTTCAGCCAGTCCTGGGATCTCTCTGAATATCACTGGAATTGGAGGAAATGCATAAGCCAGAGTAGTAAAAAAAAAAAAAAAATTTCTAAATTGTAAATTCTACCCTATCATTTAAAAACTTCAAATTTAGAAATTTTTTTTTTTTTTTACTACTCTGGCTTATGCATTTCCTCCAATTCCAGTGATATTCAGAGAGATCCCAGGACTGGCTGAAGGCATCCAGATGGGATGTTGAATTTGTACTTGTAGACACTTTTCTCCTTCGAGTTCTTTGGGGGTAGCAAATAGGTTTACCGAAGGGAGTCCCGAAGTTTGAACCAGTTTTGCAGTCGTTCTAGCTCAATTCGTTTTGACAGATATTTCTGCTCAAACATATTTCTGCCACTACAGTCTCAGATCCCTTCAGATGTATTGCCGAAAGGACTAGGACATTGGTTTCTCCCCAAGAGAATATTTTGTTGGAAAGGTGTAGAACATTTTGAGATCTTGTCCCCCTCCCCCTTGGTGTTGATAGTACGTTACAGCTGTAATGTTAACAAAAAAAAAAAAAAAAAATCTTTATTTGTCGATTCTTTAGTAATGAAGCACGGTTCTTTAGAGCTTCACAGATTGCTTTTAGCTTGTGGTAGTTTGAAAACATGAAGTCACAGTTCTACCCCTCCACCTATAATCTCTCCTCAGTCTGTTGGTGAAAAGAAGGATGTGTGAAGGATCAAATTCAGAGATGTGCCCAGGAACAGTGCTTCCATACTGGGGAGAAAGATGGGACTTCTTCCAATTAATGAACCAGCCCAGGGATTGTAACATCTTAATGGTTAAATGTCTGTGTTGGTTTTGTTCAAAATTAGAAAAAGGGAACTATTCTCCCTTCCACTATTTAGGGTGAACGGGGGTAATGTCCATATTCAGTAACTTTTGAATTTCTAGCCACATTGGAGATACAAGATCATGAGATGGTTGCTTGGTCACAAGGATATAGTTGGGTTACAAGCTAGAACTGACCTCCATTCCTCCCCTTTCTATCAACTGTAAGATCCATGGGTTCAATGTAATCTGAGACCACTGCAGATGAAAGTCCTGAAACCTCCCTCCCACCCTGGCATCATAGTTTATAGGAGGTATTGCCATTGTTATGGTAGCATCCTCTTCCTCTCCCACTTTTGGGTAGCTCTGCCTACCTTGTTTAAACTTGTTTCTATGAAGACATTTTCTCTTTTGAATCACAAAAAGGCTGCTTCTTTAGGGTTTGTCTAGTTTCAGGGAACCCTTACCATCTCCAGCTTTCTCCAAAATGTAGATGACCTCATGTTTGGAGGAGGAGAGCAGGGAGAGGGTACTCTTTGCTTCTTGCCCCGAGTATGGACAGGAAGACACTGGAGTGTGGATGCTGGAAGAGGGGCATAGAACTTAAAATCCTGAAAAATTTGGAGTGTAATGAAATCAATTCTAAAACTTCATGCATTCTACACTAATGCTGTGCATCTTTCTGCAGAAAAAATAAATTAATGAATGAAGTATGCAGTACTCTAAGGCCTCTTGCACACGAGCGAGTGCAGAAAAATAAAAAAAGACCTCTGATAACTGGAATGAACAGACATGCTGAGTGCATGCCGGTGATCAGAAGTTCAGCACTCAGATTTAATACATAACAAAAACACACCAAAAACTACAGCATGTGACCTTTTCCCTAAAGAAAGTCGTAATTTTAGGGTCCACCTGTGGGGTTAAAATGCTCACTACACCCCTAGATTTATTCATGGAGGGATGTAGTTTTCAAATAGGGTCAGTTCTCAGGAGTTTCTACTGTATTGTCCCCAAGGGCATCTACAAATGTTTTATAGTGCCAAAAAATGTAAAGGTCGGTACTCCAAATGCCTTTCTCTTCCAAGCCCTGCCGTGTCCATCTTGTAGATTATTGCCATGTACCCATGAGACCCTGCATGATGATTTTTGGTGTGTGTCTCCAGTGGCACAAAAATGACAAAATTTTGAGAAATTGCTAAACAGATTTTACTCGACACCATTCAATCTGTGTTACATTTGAGGCAGGATCTTATGGATTAAAATGCTCATACAACCCTAAATTCTTCGAGGGTTGCCCTTTCCTCAAAGGGGGTCACCATTTGAGAGTTTCTATTGTACTGGTACCTCAGGGGCACCCCAACACCAGTCTAGTGACAAGGGTGCTCCAAAAGCAAAATTTTGCTCCTTCCCTTCTCAGCCCTGCTGTGTGCCCAGCCTGTCAATTTTTGTGCCATTGCCGTACTCAGGACAACCAGCAGAATGATTTTTGTAGTGTTTGTCTAAAGTGGCACGAGTTGGGCCTGGTGAAATCTGTTGACAACATACCGTTAACACTTTTCCGACCTCTTGCTGACTTTAGACGTCAGCGGGCACAGGTCCCGAGACAGTTTCCTGCTGCTCCCGTGCTAATCATGGGAGCAGGGCCCGGGCTCCGGAGACCCTGGGGAGAAGGGAGATGCATTTCATTACCACTTCTCCATGCATCGCACTGAATGAGTGTATACAGCAGAGCCACAGGTGGTCATTTCCCCTGTAACTGAGGCTCTTATAGATGCCTCAGTTACAGTGGAATACTTGTGGAAGAGAAAAAAAAAAAAAAAAAAAGTAAAATTTCCTCCAGTGGTCTTTATGTCCCTCCATGTGGTCATAAAAGTAAAAACACAAAAATATTAACCTGTTCACGCTCCGCATCCAATATATCGAATGCAAGCGCTACTTGCATTTTGGACGTCACCATGTCACAAGGCTTTTGGTCACCAAAAATTTAGCATTTTTTTCAATGTCTTGAAAATCTTAGAAAATCTAATAAAAAGTGAAACGTTCTCACGTTCTGTTAAAAAAAAAAAATATATATATATATTATATATGGAAATGTAAGTTAAAACTGACATTTTTTTTTCCAATTTTTCCTAAAATTATTGAATTATTACCCCCCAAAAAAGAAAACTGTAGTTATGTTAGTAGTACAGGCAGTCCCCGGTTTACGTACAAGATAGGGTCCGGAGGTTTGTTCTTAAGTTGAATTTGTATGCAAGTCGAAACTGTATATTTTATAATTGTAGATACAGACAAAAAAAATTTGGGCACCAGTGACAATTGGAGTTTAAACATTTTTTGCTGTAATGGGACCAAGGATTATCAATAAAGCTTCACTACAGACACCTTACAGCTGATTATTGCAGTCTGGGAATATAGTAAAGCATCCATAGAGCTTCACCAGAGGTCAGAGGGGTCTGTCTGTAACTATGGGTTGTCTGTAAGTCGGGTGTCCTTAAGTAGGGGACCGCCTGTATAATAGTTTTGGTAATCAATGTCTCACGAGAAAAAACAAACAAACAAACTCACTCAAAATACAAAATAACAGAGATATCTTAAAGTGTTGGTAAGTTATTACCACAGGAAGAGCCACTGGTCAAATTTATTAAAAAAAAAAAAAAGAAGAAGACTGCGTCTTTGGGTGAAGTAGGTTCCTCCTTTAAAAAGAACTAAAGAACTAAAAAAAGTAGCTTATGAAGAACGCTTTAGAAAAAGCAAGAGCAACAGATTGGGAAGCCACAGCAAAATTATTGTACTTAAAGCTTTAAATATTGCCTTAAGGAAAACTGTAAAATTGCACATTTATGTGACACCTTCCTAAATAGAACATATATATTTCTCACACATGTATTGCACTCCAGGTTCAGTGATATATGCACTGGGAATATTCGCCTGTGAACACAATGTACTCTTGTCGTGTTGCCATGAAGTTTCATCCATGAGATTACAGCGAGCGTGCTACTTATCACACAACTGCATGTTATGTTATCTGTCCGTCACCACTCAGGCCGGTTGGACAGGGCTGATATAAGGTAATCAGCTTTAGACATGACTCTGCTGTATCCAAAGGCAACAAATTTTATAAAATGAGTGTCCTAATCTGGCCTTGTATACTGATATTACAATATCCAATAGGAATCTTATGCCCAAAGGCTGCTCATTATTTAAAAAAAAAAAAAAAAAAAAAAAGTAATTTTCACTGTGTATAATACAGCCATCAAACCGATTTCCTTCTGTGGAATCTTCCCAAAATGTCTTTGCCTGCATAGACTTACATTTCTGTAGAACACACACACCACCATTCACATTTTGGTGGTCCAAGATATGGCCCAACTTAATTGGTCTGAGTAGGTGCTGACCACTTTTTTTTGTAAAAAGGAGGAGTCTTGCTAGGAAGTAAAACCTCACATTTAATTTAAAGTTTTGAATATTTTGTTTAAATAAATGTAAGATTTTTATTTGAAAATGTTTATTTATATTTTATTTTTCAAACACAAAGCGGCCATGTGTACAGGCCATGAGAAAAAAAAAAAAAAAAAAAAGGCACAAGAAAACCGTGTACAAGTCCTGGCACACAGCCAGGAATTTTGCATCCACCCTAATGAAAGTGGGCAAGGAGTGGGCCAGACTGGCACATTAACTATAGTCCAGCAGTTTATTGTGCAATTCTACACCAGGCCGGAGAGCCCTACTAAAGCTATATATTCCACACAAAAAAAAAAAAAAAAGTTTATATAACATATTGATTAATGGCCGTGTCGTTTTGCAGCAGCATTTTAATTCAGAAACAGTCAATAAGCGGTAAACCTTGAATGGTGCAAGAAGGCCAGTTGACAAAAACTTTATCAGGGCAAGTACAAGACCCTACTAGGGTTACCCATACAGTAGTGGGAATCAGGTCTTCCTTTGACGTCACATGTACTGGTGCCTTCCAATAGATGGAAGGTTGTACCAAGGACATCTGCACTCCCCGCCAACCACTGTGGGAATGGTTATGATGGAGGCGTGCAACCCCCCCCCCCCCCCCTCCTTCCTCAGAAGAAAGCCCTGTGCCCTGCTGCCCGCAGATCAGCAGTTTACTCACACATTACCAGGGTAAGTACTTAAAGGGTAAAGTTTTGCCATTACCCATGTTTAGTAAGAGATCTTAATAGGGTCCCCCATTAACTCTGTTTCAGGTCACTAAGGAGATTGGACTATTGAGTGACTAATGAGAAAGTCATTAGACACCATGAGGTTCCTTTATCTCTCAGCTGTCAGTGGTTACAGGACAGAAAGACGATTTACAAACAGGTTAAAGAAAAAAAAGCCAATCAGGCCAAAAATAGAAATAGAAGGTTTTCAAGTCCTAATGAAAAACTCTATGGTGGTAAAATCCACATGAAGAGTATTTACTACTTCTCGTATGTACCATTATCAAGACAATCATGTTATTCCAGCATTTCTACCAGTTCTAAAAGCAGAATGTATAAATATACAAGGCTCGGATGCTACAGTAAATATAAAATTTATTCCAGTTTAGCAAATTACTGCCATATAATTAATGCCACAATCTAAAAAAAGAAAAGAAAAAAAAAAAAAAAGTTTCCCTATACATCACTGCGGTTTACGCATAAAGACTGAACAGAGCGATGATGAGTCACCAATTCACCAAAGACTTTACAGGATGATAATGAGGTTCCATTGTAGAAAAGAAAATCCTCCCCAGTGACACATTTCCATCTCATGTTTTAGACGTCCATTTCAAAGTGATGGCAGGTGGGAGAAGAAACACCAAAATAAATTATTACAGCCCAACATTATAGTAGTGCTCTGTTCCAAGTCACCTTCTATTCCCTGTCAAAGACATGATCTGAAAAATTATTTAGATAGATAGTGGAAAAGACAGGTCAACTTAAAGATAACAATCCCAAAATTGCATTTTGTAGATGGCAGGCAAATCCGACACATTGGTGCCACCTACCTTACAGCTTGGTACACCTTTGCTGTGTTTTTTTAATAAATTAATATTTACTTAATTTTTTTTTTTAATTTTATTAACACATGTTATAAGTGCTTAATGCTCTCCACACAGGATATTGGCGTGGTTCTCTCGTTGAGTTCAAAGACTGGTGATAGGTCAAGACTGTAGGTGTGAGTGGTCCCCAAAATGGTGATGGTCCATGAAATAAGCGATGTATGCTCTTATACAATGATCCACTGCACTAGGATACAGTCAATTACTGGAATAAAATGCATTAAGTATTGGTTCGTGGGCGCTGTATGATTGACAATCTTGGAGACTCCCAAAATTAGAATAACCTTTTAGAGTAAAAAGGTTACAGTTTGAATGATTTCCCTAACCAATCATTGTAACCAAAATATCCTGTGGAAAAGTTTATCATGTGTGCATTAAGTCTTTGGGAGGAACCCTTCTCATGTTCCACAAACCTGGTAGTCTTTTTTTAGTTATATAGAGGTGGTCCCCAACTTAACACCCGACCATGGTTACCATGGTCATCTGTAACAGTTAGCAAAGGAATCTACAATTAAGCTTTATTGTTATTCCTGGTTCTTATAACAAACTAACATTTTTAAAATCCAACTGTCAAAGCCAAAAAAATTACAATTATAAAATATACAGTTCTGACTTCCATACAAAATTCAACTTAAGGTGTTTTCCCCATGAGGACAAGTTAGGGCCCAACTTGCTGATCAGTGGGGGGGGGTCTGAGTGCTGGGACCCCTGCAGATCACGAGAACGAGGGGTCCGTTGGACCCTCGCCACTCCTCAGACTAATGGAACAGATGGCCGGACATGACAGTTCTGCTCCTTTAATCTCTTTGGAGCCGACGGATATTGCAGAGTGCGCCAATCTCAGTCAGCTCCATATAGATATGGAGCAGAACGGTCATGCGCGGCCCATCTACTCCGTTACCCTCCTTCGTTTTCACGATCTGTGTGGGAAAACAAACCTACAGAACCTATCCAGTCCCCTACCCGGAGGACTGCCTGCACAGGAAAAGCACTATATTTATTTGTCATGGTTTAAGATACTTCTTGGAAATATATTTCCATTCACTAGCAAACGTCACTGTTTGTCCAAAACAAAAAGGGAACACCGCAAACAAAAAAACCCCCAACTTTGTATCTCTTCCCATCGCCATACATTATGTATTGAAGGAAGCAAATAGAGAATATAAAGTGAATAATACAAGAAACCAGGACAATACATAAGCTGCACTACTACATCCACTGTCAGTCATCAGGAGAAATTGTAGAAAGCGCCATGAAAGGGCCTCACATGGTTCTCCCTAAAGTCTGAAACTATTAGCATGGATTAATATTAATATATGGATTAATTAATAAGCCAAACCAAGAATGGCTCTATAGAGAAGTTTAACAAAACGATTTCCTCCTATTCAACATTTATGAGCTGAAACTTGGAATTTACACCATGACACCAGGTGCAAAAAAACCAAATAAAGTATGTTTGTTTGAGAGAGGTTTTTTAAGATTTACCATTTCTCAATAACTCATTCTGACTCAGGAAGAAAAAAAAAAAAAAAAAAAAAAAAGCAGCAAAGAAAAATAAAAAACAGGAACTGCATGCATGTGTCTTCAGCCCTGAAGTGACGTAATAAACTAACAATAGTAATAATAATGAATTCCCCTATGGTTCCTGTACACACACACCAATAAGGCCAAGTTCACCAGGAAATTTCCGTGGAGAAAAAAAAAAGAGGCTGTGGCGTTTTCTTCACTATAAGCAATGGGGCCGACCCTTCTGGGCACAATACCGCAGTACTTTATTAAATTTGCTTATTGGACTTTGTTTACCATTTAGTTTTTTGGTTATTCTGCACAATTTGTCTATGCTTCCATATACTGTAGATTGAGAGCCCTCATGAGTTATGGAACATTGTGGACAATTTTCTACGGCTCAGAATAATTTTGAAGGATTGGATGGTACAGGACAGATACCATAGACCAATGATGGCGAACCTTTTAGAGCCTGAGTCCCCAAACTTCAACTAAAAGCCACTTATTTATTCCAAAGTGCCAGCACAGCAATTTATTTTGCCTTTTTCTTGGACAATTTTCAATCGTTCAGCCTCCTAAGGACACCAACATAGTTGAAAGTAGGGCAAATTTGTCTAATATTGTAGGAAGATTCTCCAGGAAGATTCTTTGAGTCCGGTCTGGTGAACTTCATTCTGGGGTGATGGCCTGGGTGCCCACACATAGGGTTTCGAGTGCCGCCTCTGGCACTAGTGCCATAGGTTCGCCACCACTGCCATAGACCTAGCAAAGAGCTCCAGCAATAGGGAGATACATCAGAAAAGTCTTGGAGGATGTTGTGATAAGAGAACATAGTTGGTGAATGAGGAAGGTCTTGTTAGGGTTGGAGATGATGTAAGGGACTGTATGGCCAATTGTGGAGGGGACAGGTTGCGGACAGATTTCTAAGCATTTTAAACTAAAAAAAAAAAAAAAAAAAAAAAAAAAGTATGTTATTGGTTTACCAATGGAGAGACAGAAGAGAAGCATGGAGAGCTGTAATAGTTGGACCGCTGAGCCATGGATGGATTGGAAGAGCATGAGAAAGCTATAAAAGGCACCACAGAGGAGGATATTTCAATAGTCCAAACAGAAGGTGGTGAGGGCCTGGACTAGCAACTTTGTATACTCAGGAGGAGTATGGGGTGCAAAAGATGTTCTAGAGGAGGAGGGGGTAATGTGTGAGCTATGGGTTTCAAAGGATAAGACAGTCAAAGTTTAACTGTTGTAACAGGGGAGTGAAGGACCATTAATTTTGAACAGGTCTGGTGGGAGGGATGCGTTAGATGGAGAGAAGATTAAGATTCCTTTTTGTTCAAACAAAAGAGATTATGAAGCTCCAGAAAACATAAGGTTCGCACAGCACTGGATCTCTTAATTATATCTCTGCCATGTGAGGAAGCATCCTGGACAGCAGACGTCATGTGTATAAGCATCACGCCAACCACACTGTACCCGGTAATTATGAGACAGCCGCAAACCTACAAGCAGCGACAATGCTGTACACAGCTCTTCACTATTCAGTGTAGTATCAGAATGACACAGGTATTTTCCATAGGTATTAATACATTTTCATATGCAGTATGTATATAAACAGAGAAGAAATCAACCAAGAAAAAAATTTGGAACAAAGTATTTGAATTACAAAATCTTCAGTTGGATATATGTAAAATGTGTCCCATGGAAAGTATCACTTCCTCATTACAAATGTCAACAGTGCCCAACACAAAGGATATTCTCAGCACCTGCGACTGGAATCCTTTTTGTATAAACCCCTCAATGTTTACAGGGACCTAGGGCCCTACTTTGAATCGTTGGGGCACAGTTTAACACCAAGTTAATAAACCGTCCAAATTTTCCAGAAAACCGTAGATTGATCAACGTCAAACATATCTAATAAAAACTTTACTGTAGTGGCTCATCTAATTTATACCCCTCATATATTGTGATACGAATGAGGAACAGATGCGATGGCTGTATGAATCAGCCGCCATGCATATAATTGCGCACAACTGGATTCCTCCATTGCAGTCATTGATGCTCTCCAATAACTACTTACCAGCTCCCTTTTCTAAATAGCAGTGACCATGATTATTACCCAACGTGTGACTCCGGCTCGGAGGTGGCTACGACAACAGCACAGTCTCCAGTGATTATACAGCTGCACAGCCCATGATACATTACAGGCTTTGCTAAATATATTTGTAATCAAAGGATCGCTAGAATCTGTATGTAGATAATTGGTCAGTACCAATTTTTCTATACAGTATTTACCTAGATCCTCTATGGCGGATCACATTTGGGAACAGATTTTGTAGTGAAATAAATGGTTGCATCAAGTACATGCTAAAACATTCGCCAATATAAAAAATAAATACACAATGAATTACTCAAGGAAACCTTGCCGGTTTCCTCGAACCACGACATCCCCACCAGAGAGGGATCTGCGCCCCAGGTACCTGTAAAATGCAACTCCTCTCCTGCCCCAGTCATTTACAGAGACCTTGAAAGAGCCAGTTAGTTTACAAGGTTTTTGTATCTACACCTGCGACCAAGACCACACAAAAAAAGAACACCCAGGTGGGAATACATCAGGTGTCGTCATGGTTTGAGGCAACATTACTGGTCACAGTAATTCATGCTCCTCTAGAATTTGGCAGACCCTGGATATCCGATTTAGAACTTCCTGCTCGGATTCTCCTGCTGATCGGAAATCATATGGAAATAGGCTGCCATTTATGACACCATATTTGTAGAGACAATTGGGGCTGTAGAGATCCCAAAGGGAAGAGCCCTCTACTGAAAATGTTCTGACTCTTATTCCAACTCCACTTGCATTGCTACCCTTAGGTATTCTGGGTGAATGGCTAGATGGTAGTAGGCATCTGCTAGATCACTAGAGGCCATGAAGCAACCAAGGAATAGGAGGAGATTTGTGGTTGACTTCAAGGTCTCCATCTTGAAACTTAGTACACAGAGATAATGGTTTAGGGGTTTCAGGTTCAAAATGGTCCTTAACCTCTTCCAGCCAAGACCTTTTTCACTCCTCACCTTCAAAAATCCATAACACTTATTTTTCCTTGTAAAGAGCTGTGTGGGGGCTTGTTTTCTGTGTAACAGATTGCACTTCATAGTGATGGCATGGAATGTTAAATGCCATGTACTGGAAAAGAAATATCCAAACGCAGTTAAAATGGTGAAACATGTTTGCGCCGTATTCTTCTTGTCTTGGAATTTACAGCTTTCACTGTGCCCCCAAATGACTTCATTCTTTGGGTCAGTGCGATCGTGGAGATAACAAATTTGTATAGGTTAAGGTTTTCATTTTGCCATCTTCTGACTTTCATACTTTTGTGTACGGAGCTGTGGGTGGTGTAATTTTTTGCCGACTTTTGATGATGTTTTAAATGCTACGATTTTTAGGACAATACAGCCTTGTTAACACTTGAATTTTTTATATTTTTCAAAATGGCAAAAAAGTGCCATTTTCAACTTTGGCCGCCATTTTCCATTACGCGGTTAAACACCGGGAATAATGTTATTATATTTTGACAGACCAGACATTTTGGGATACCCAACACATTTATGATTTTTACAGTTTATAATTATATCAGTTCTAGGGAAGGGGGGGGGGGCGATTTCAAGTTTTAGGTTTACTTCCTATTTTTTTGATATTTCTTAGACCCTCTAGAGTACATTAACCCTAGATGGTCATATTGTTCCTACCATATACTGCAATACTACTGTATTGCAGTATATGGCATTTTGGCACAGTTTTCATTACAATGAGCCACTCGCTTTGATTCCCAGGCCTTCTTGAGAACTTTGGCTTTTTTTGGTCCATTGGATCCCTAAAGGAATTCATGTCCTCAAAGGAAAAGCAAAGGGAAGATTTACACATCACCATAGCAATGGAGGCATCGGCCCTAGGAGAACAGCCCAAGGAGGTAGAGGCTTTACCATCAAATTAATATTTCTCATTTATTTTTATAGGAATGTAATTTTTTTCCCCCCAGGAAATTTCCATTCAGAGATGCGATGGTATGTTCGATTGGAAAAATCCGCTTTTGTCTTTCCTTAAAGGAAATCTATCACTAGCTGGTAGACATATTTAACTACAAATACTTACCCATGTTCCCCTTTATGTTGATTATGCAAGTCACTCCAGCATCGGAGAGAGGTGACGTCACACTAGAGGCATGATTTCACACCTCCTGCATAACAGCCGGCCGTCTATCCCATGTTGGAGCGTGAGGTGGGGTCATAGCAGGCGTAAAAAAAAAAAAAAAAAAAAATTAAATAAATAATTGTATCCCACGGCACCAGACAGCTAGTTTCTATTTTAGGTGATCCCGACATGCCAAGCTTAGAGAAGGACACCACCGGAATCAACACAAGCGTAGGCAAGTATTTGTCGTGAAATAGGTCTACCACCAGGTGGTAGATTTCATTTAAGCCCTGCGAACATGACATCCTGGACGTTATTTTTTCTAATCCTCAATATCCATAGTCATTCTAACCACTTTAAGAAGATGGTCTGTGTCAGTGCCAAATAAAGGCACTGGCATGTTCAGTATCTGTTATAGAAGAAACTTAAAGGGGTATTCTCATCTGGGCACTTACATTCAGTTTCATTAATCTGCCATATATAAACATTTCTTCAATTGGATGTTATTAAAAAAAATGTTCCTGTGTGAAGATAATTTCTCATAAATGTAACCATGTCGTCCCTTAGAAACGAGATGGCTTCCTCCGATACGGCCACGTCTGCTGGAGGGATTGCACAAAGAAACAAAAGGTTATTGTATATAAAATGTCCAGGAGTTACTACATGTCGCACAGCCGTCCTGTGGTAATGATCGCTGAATCCTGGTGGTTTGGCAGGACTCAATACTGCATGTCTGGCCACCGCTGCCAGAGTATGACGTGGTCGTATCCGAGGAAAGTATCTCGTTTCTAAGGGACAGAATAACTACATTTATGAGAAATTATCTTCACACAGGAACATTTTTTTAATAACATCCAATTGAAGAAATGTTTACATATGGCAAATTAATTTAATTAAATGTAAATGCCCTGATGAGAATACCCCTTTAAGGCCATCACTAGCAGCACCTACTTCTGCTGTATAGGTTAGCAAGAAATCAGGATGGAAGGAAGTACAAGGTTCGTCAAAACAAAACAAAATCCGGGGAGGCGAGTTATGTCTAGATTTCTGAAGGGAGGGCCTTACTATGTAAACACTTCATTAAAAAAAATTTAGTCTTCCCAATACAATTTGTGCAAGAGGTCCTTTTGTAATTTGAGGGCAATTTGTGACCACAAATTCTGCACTCTTTATGAGTGGGTTTTGCAAGTTGCAGTTTTAGGAACCTCTTCCCTTTAAACACCCAACAACATCTAACCACCTCAACTCTGACCTTCAATTGCCAGCCATATTAATAAAAATAATTGATGCTGTCTGCATCTAGACTGGGGGGCTAAACTCCCCTTAAGGTGTTTGATGTTCTGTGCTCCTAGCAAACTCCTGGGCAGCTAGGCCCAGAAAGTGACCGAATAGTTCAGACTTATCACTTGTGGCCTGCCGTGCACATAAGCCTGGAGCAAGCACTGCATACCTGAAGGAGGGATCCCAGGACAGTCGTTGCTGGACCCTCTCAAACAGCTACACATTTTCAGATAACCAGGTCCCCAACTAGAGGCCTAAACACTGCAGGGATTCTTCTTCTTCACCGTAGCGATCAGGCTCCCTTCCAAGGACAGGAAACCACCAAGGCAGGTGAGGAGGAGTCTTTATGGGGTCTCTAGGAGTCTCTAGTGGTGAAGAGGAAATAAGAGGCTGGTGTGACACAGGATTCATAAAAAAACTTTGTCCATAGGTTGGCAAGACTTACTAGCTTGAACCCAAATCTGCTAAAATGGGTGTGGTACAATCTGGGCAAAATTGGGTAGGGACAATTAGATTTTTTTGGGGGGAGGAGGGGGAAGAAACTAAAAACTTACCAATAATCCATTAAAAAGTGCCCAATAAACTATATACATTTAAGAAGTTTAATTCCAAGTGTAATTATGACTGGTATAGTGTCTAGGAATGTGAAGTTTTCCCATATAGCCACAGGAATGCAGTCATACACATCTAATCTGCAACAACTGCGTGCAACTAGGAGGTCTTCCGCCATTCCAAATGTCATTATAATCCTAAAAGCAGTTAGTCAAAACTAAAAATAGATGTTTACCCAAATCACAATTCAAGACAAACAAAAAGCTATGAGTTTGGCAGAGATGGACAACCTCAGTTTAGTAGTTTAGAAGTAAAACCCAGACTGAAGGATTCATCCGCCTTGAAATACAGCCAAAGTGATATCAACTCAAAAGAACGGAAGGAATTAAATCAGTCTTTTTTTTGTCTATATTTTATGTCGTTTCGGTGCAGTTGGGGTACAAATGCTGTTTTTTGCGACTTTGCTCTGTCCTATGCTCATTTGGGGCAGTGGAAAGTCATTTTGAGCGACGGAATTCATTATTTTTTATAGACTAGTTTTCTATAGTGCTACTGAATTCATGATTTGGCGCAAAATGACTCCAGTCACCCTATGGTGTAGAAATGGGAGAAAAACCACTACCAAACCAAATCTTTCAAGACAAAAGGACATGTCCGAAAAAAAAAAAAAAAAAAAAAAAAAAAAACCACACACACCACACACACACACACACACACGAGCTTAAAACGACAAACACATACAACATCACACATACTCACTTGATTAATTCATAAACAAAATGGAATTGAACATAGACAACCAAGTCAAAGGAAAATTGTAATTTGAATTTCCCTCCGAAGAATCAGCTTTAGCTCGAGTGTTCCTTTATTTCTATATACTTGAGGAGGTCAGAACAACCAGGTCCTTAGACACTTAACCACACATTTGCCACTGAACCACTTATCCCTCCATAAACCCCACTTTCAATTTTTGTTTGATAATATATTTTTGCACTTTATGCAGGTTTCTTGAAATAGACCGGATCGTGTTGGACCCCAAAACTATTACAATTTTCATTTTAGGCATTTTGTCTTAATTTGCCAAATATAAAATTGAACTAGAAAATAAGCAAAAGCCGATGGGGAAAGCGGCAGAAACTAAAACACATTTGTGCATTTAAAGGATCTGACAAAGAGTAATCATCCCATCAGTTAACCACCAAATCTATGAAAGAGCCGTCAGCTTGTAATAATATTTGTGTTCCTCATGAGGGAATTATTCTGGTGGAGAAAAGGTGTGTCGTACTCTGCTTGGTATAATCCATACCAATTGGACTTTATGCCCAAAAATGTGCAGTTATCTGTATCTAAACAATAAATATTCCTAGATTTCAATCAGGGAACATTACAATAGAGAGTTCCGGAGAAAAGATTATCCGGCATTAGTTTGGTGAACACGAATTCCGATTTAAGACATAAATCTCCCAAACTTTCAAGTGTATTCCGAAGAATTATGTTCTTGTGAATGTGAAGCATCTTCTGCCTTCGGTCAGTATTACACAACATTTGCCGCTTTCATCCAGTGTTTTGTTCTCCGTTCCAGCTTCTCGATTTCAGTCAATTTGTTTACAGCATAAATATATCTCAATGAATACAAAATAAAGTTGTGGCTTCCGTAAGCAGTGACACATAGCACCTCAGCTCCAAGTGACAACCAGCCATGTCCCTGTCCAGCACCTAGATAAAGCCGAAAAGCCACTTCTACAGTCACGATATGATGAAGGGAGGGGGGGGGGCACAACTCAGACACAGGTTGCATTTTTATAGAACAAACCAACGTCATTTCTGTGATCACTTCTTTAAAGTGGTGAATTTGGGAAGCAACCAGGCTCTTAACTCAGTCAGAACAGCACAGACCTATCCTTCAATCAATAAGTACACGAGACATTAGCGTGTGCCAAAAATCTGACCTACCCTCCAAGCAGAACCCAAGGTAAACAGAGCCAATACAACACAAACCGAAATCCCTGCCAATGTTTCACTGCTGAAATCCAGTTATGCATTGTGCAAGAGAGACCAGAACTGACTGAGCAGGTACCACAGTGACCGCCAAAATCACACCGGGAATTCTGGTTGGGAATTTTTAGCAATATATCATGTAGCAGTTTGGTTTAGAACATTTTGAAAAATAGTTTTTAGAAATTGCACATTTTTACAGTAGAATGGGTCAGCGAGGATGGTATTATATTAGATCAATGACTGGTCTGTGTATATTAGGAGTCACACCTTCAGATTAGGTCATCGTTGCTTCATTCTCGGGATTCCCATTTAACCCCTTATTCATGCGCTGTGCTATTATAGTGCAGTATCACAGCTGGGCCCACTCCATACATAGCGGGTGTGAAATAATCAAACAAAATTGTGGCACTAAAATGAGGGCAGCACATGAACTGGATATGATAGTCACCCTCTCTAAAGTCACTAGATGAGGGGGGGGATGACTATGTTGGGGCTCTGAATGGTTGCCAATACAGCCGTGAGTCACCGGGTTATATTGCAGTACATTGTGTTAGCAATCAGACCCACTAAATGAGGTAGAGGCCTAGAAGTTTATAAAATTATTTATTACATATTTCTTTTCACCCCTTTCTGAACAGCCCACAAAAATGCCCAGTCATTATTGCCTTTTAAGTAAATAAAGCCTTAACTTTTTGTGCAGATTTTCCTGGGATAGTTATAAATGTTAAAGGACACGCCCCCACCCCCAAATTTAGTTTTCAGGGTTAAAAATAAAAACTATAGTATAAATGACCCATAAAATCAATTCCCTAGTGTATGACGGTTGTTTTGATATATAATATTATCGTTTCAGCCAAACAGGGAGACGATGGCGATTTTTTTCTCTGTATATTGTAAAGTTTAGAAACATTAAACTGACCCAAAGAATCAAGGAGAGTTTGATTGAGCATAGTTAAAGCCATAAATACAAACCTCCAGGAATATACTGCAAAAGTATTCGGCCTCCTTTAACCTCTCGCCACATCTCTTTCATAAAGGGCAGATTTTGCAGTGTACACCTGATTGTTGTCCTATGGAGACTCCCACCTCAGCTGTAGATCTCTGCAGGTCATCCTGAGTGATCATGGGCCTCTTGGCTGCAACACTGATCAGTCTTCTACTTGTTTGAGATGAAAGTTTAGAGGGATGGCCAGGTCTTGGTAGATTTGCAGTGGTCCGATACTCCTTCCATTTCAATATGACCCTTGCACAGTTTAAAGTTTGTGAAAATCTTTTGGTATCCAAATCCGGCTTCATGCATCATGGACCTGCCTGGTGTGTGCCCTGGTCTTCATCATGCAGAACCCTGAGACTATCACAGAGCAGGTGGATTTATACAGAGACTGTTACACACAGGGGGATTATAGTTATCAGTCATTTAGGACAACGTTGGATCATTCAGAGATTCTCACTGAACTTCTGGAGAGAGTTTGCTGCACTGAAAGTAAAGGGGCTGAATAATATTGCACGCCCCACTTTTCAGTGTATTATTTTTTACAAGTTTAAAATATCCAATAAATTTTGTTCCACTTCGTAATTGTGTCCCACTTGTTGATTCTTCACAAAAAACACACCACAAATTTATATCTTTATGTTTGTAGCCTGAAATATGGCAAAAGGTAGAAAAGTTCAAGGGGACCGAATACTTTATAACTGCACCGTATAATGCAACTGCATTTGGATTGTTTTCCAGCTTCCTTCTACAGTGCATATTATACTAGCAAGTACAATTTGTCCTGCAATATACATACACCTCTGAAAAAAATAAAATGTATGGATTTTTGAAGATGGGGAGTGAAAATTTCAATGCAAAACTGAAAAGGGGCTAGGTTGTTAATGGGTTAAAACACGATTGGCAAGTCCCGACTCTCACCGGTTTAAGGGAACTTGTGCAACACCTATGGATGATACCCACCAATATTTCGATCCCAGCATGCTACATGTACACAGGCTCAAATAAGTCACAAATTTAGGAATGCAGTGTAATTTCTTCCACCATAACACAGTTCCAATTACAATATGTCACAGTTCTGCAATAAAAAGGGAGAGCAGTCTCCAGAACCTATTAACACAATCAATGCAAGATGGTTCATCATGTGCAGTTCAGTGACCTATACATCAGGCATCCATCCATATTGTCTAGAATCATACAATGAAGCAAATTATTAACCTGTCCTTACCGGTTAAGTTCTAGACAAAGTGGATATAACTAGAAAGTGTTTTTAAACAAGTTTTATTTTCATTACATAATATAGACTTGTGAAAAATGTTATGTACTATATAGTGAATATTCACTCTAGCTACCAAGCCTTCTTAACACAAAATAAGGCAACTACTGAAAGAAAACTCCATACAACACACACACACACAATAGAAGACAGAAGATAATGATATCACAGCTTATCTCCTCCCCTATACAATGACCTCTGTCAGGGCCGGCTCCAGGTTTCAGTGGGCCCCTGGGCGATAGAGCCTCAGTGGGCCCCTTAACAGTGAACTCATGTGGCGGCATGAGCCTGCCACCTGAGCTCAGACAAAATCAGGTATTTCAATTACATAGGCAACAAGGATGCCGTTGCTGATGTAATTACATTTTCTGATCAGGAGCAGAGGCTGGGCTCCATAGCAGACCATTGAAGGGGGCGCCCCCATTCCCTTAAAAACACATGCATGTTTTTACACAATCATTTTTACACACATACAGTATATATACACAACAAATTTACAACTTATACAACATACATACACACGTATCCAGTATGTACAGCATATATACACACACACACCTAGTATAAACAATATACACATGCATACAGTATAAACAACATAAACACGCATGAATATACAGCATATATACACACACATCCAGTATATACACACGCATCCAGTATATAGAGCATAAGCACATATACACACACACACACACACAGATATACAGCAGCTATACACAAACACATATACAGCTTATATACACACACAAACACATAGATACACATTTACATATGTAGCAATACTCACCCCAGCTGGATGTGGTGGCAGGGTCAGGAAGGAGACAGCATAGGAGAAGGTGGACAGGAACGCGGACCGGGTAAGGCCAGACATGACGCGCACAGGACAGGCCCAACGTAAGCCGCGCAGACTGGACGAGAGACGCGAAGGCCGGGCCAGACGAGAGACGCCCAGGCTGGGGCAGATGAAAGGCGCGTGATGCGCCATGCCACACGTGAGGTGGGCAGGGTGGGGTGGTCCTCATGTGAGGTGGGCAGGGCAGGCCAAGCTCCTTCAGGAGTAGTCAGGAGAGGTAAAGGGAGGGGCCGAGAGTGCATGGAATTATACTTTGCCCCCGGGCCCTCCCACTACCTCTCCACCCACCTCCTATGCGGCCTGCAATCAGGGGAGGTAGTGGGACGGGCCCGGGAGCACGTAATACAGCTATTTTTGTTACGCCACTGTTTCTGCTCGATCGTCACGGTGGGCCCCTTTGGAGCTCTGGGGCCCCGGCACTTGCCCAGGTCAGCCGGGTGCTGACGCCGGCCCTGACCTCTGTATAGATACCACTGACCCATTGTTACATCACTACTGACAATAGATGATGTCACAGCTCATCTCCTCCCCCTCCCTGTACAATGACCTCTATATAGATAAGCTGTGACATCATCTATTGTCAGTAGTGATGTAATGATGGGTCAGTGTTATCTCCTTTACTTCCTGGAGCAAGTTTAGAAAACTCTGATCTCAATTAGTCAGCTCCAATTGCTTCCTATGGCCTTGAGTGCACTACTATACACTTCTAACAGCAAAGGAGAAGGTCAGGCAAGGTAATCATAGGCATAACCGAATCATATCCAGGTTCTCCTGTGCATCTCCCATACTCCTGTAAACCTAACCTTAAAACACAACCTGTTACTAGTTTGTGGGGTGAGGAGGGAGCTGCATATTAATCTATGGGGGGGTGCATATAATTAATGCATGGGGATGAGGAGGCTGTACATAATGAATCTATGCCGCTATGCAAGTTTACTGTAAAAGGCCCACTGAGGCTCTGTCGCCCAAGGGCCCAATGGAACCTGGCCCGGATGTTCCCATGTATGAAAATGCTAACAGCGGTTACAATAACCATTTTGCCCTTCACGTACAAGTTGTGTACCAATTGCAGGAAAAACTGAAGGCATCATCTCAAATCCACCATTATTCTTGGTTTTCACGACACCCTGATGTAACTCAAGTGTCCCTTTATCTCTACATCCCAGAGATTTCACCGTTTCGTACCCACCATGACCTCACCCTTTTGTGTGTGTGCAGACACATCAGCTTAGAAACATTACTCACTCATTGCTGGTTAAACAATGGTCCAGAAGAAGGTGACGTGGCATGGATGACCTCCTTATGATGGCCTGTTATAACTAATGATTAATCCCGGTTGTCTTGTTAATTAGTGTAGTATCCTTTGTCATTTTTCCTTTCGACCGCTCTCATTGAGCTCTACCTCGGGCATTCACTGAAGATGTGACCTCAAGTTTGTGGTTGCAATTCGGTCTACTGAGAATGTATTGGAAGATTTCAGACTTCCTTTCAACCAGAACTTTCTCTTTGGGTTACAGCAGTCATTTCTTGCTAGAGTGACAATTGTTATCACCCTTGTACTTTTCAACTAAATAGAAACAGACGGCCCTTCTCAGCAGGCTTCGATATCCCTGGTAGTCCTGGACGGGGTTGTGACACTGGGGGAATTCCAGTTCAAACATCCAACCCAATCACATAGAAAACCCCTAAGTTTTTATTTTAACACTTAATGGTCACCAACTTATACAGGTGAATTCAAGAAACTTGATACATTTAGGTCAACTGATGAAGCCACAAAGCTCAGTGCAGGTCCTTATACTGCGGCTATTATGGCTCTCAGTCCTTTCCTACTACAGATATCACATGCCGATAAGCACCGCTGCAAACAATGTACCATGGGCTCTTCTCCTGGACCGTGTGCAGGTAGCCATTGACAAGGGAAAGGGTACCTCACCTTTCAACAGCCTTATAACCCCTTAACGTACAAACTGGCCATGTCCTTAAGGCTCAGCCCTTTTCTTAAAATCTGACCATTGTCTCTTCCGGTGGTCATAACTTTTCAACACTTAAAACTACAAAGTCTCACAAGAAAACAAATCTCAAAATCACAGGGATATGTTAATAGTATCATTTCACTGATTAGTTTATTAGGGTTAAAAATTCAATACTTTAAGTAAAAAAAGAAAATGTTCAAATGTTTAGAAGAAAAAAAAAAGTCAAAAGTTTCCTTTTTATCATGGATGTTAGAATGTTTATAGTTTTAGTAGCAAGTTCTCAGATTTTTAAGAGGTTAGAAGAACGCCAAATTTTTGGTGACCAATTTAGTTAGGAAGTGCCCAATAAAGGGTTATGTACTATCAACTCCCACAAGTAACACCATTTTATGAACTTAACATCTTAGCAGAGGCTTCAGGAGACCTCTCTGAGGACACTGCAGTTTTTCTGGAAGCGAGGCACTTAAACAGGGTAGTGCTGGTATAAACAAAAAAAAAAAAACATAAAATATATAATATATATATATATATATATATATATATATATATATATATATATATATATATATATATATATATATATATATATATATATATATATATATATATATATGCAATGGATTTGCTTATCTGTTTGAAAAAAAAAAATCCACTTACAAGTTTCATAAAATCACCACAGGGGGATAGCCATGGCATGTAGGAACAGCCTTGGCTATGTGGCTGCACATTTTTAGAGTCTGAATCCAACCACGTGTCCCTTTACAAAGCAAATATTCCTACTCCAATCAGAAAGTACCACTGCCCCTTTGGCCATCCTATAATGAACTAGCATACACAGGATGTTCCAGAAGCCACACACCAAACCCCTTTGAAAAAAGATTAACCAGGTAAATCACATCCCTCAGCCAAGTAATTGAGGATGGTTTCACATTGGCTTTTTTCACGGAACCCATTTTGGCTTATAGACACATACAGATTGTTTTTTGTTTCCTTGCTTCAGTGATTTTTCACTGGGCCATTTTCAATGGGCTTTTTCACACTTCCAGTTTTTAAGTGATCAGTTTAAAGCCTGTTCTTTTTGCATACGATGACAACATTAGATTAGTGGAAAACTGAAGTGTGGAAAAGCCCATTGAAAAAAAATGGGTCAGTAAGACATCAGCGACAAATCACTGAAACCAGGAAGAGAAGACCAGTCTGTGTCCATAACCCAAAAATAGGGTTCAGTGGGAAAAAAAAAAAAAAAATTTCTGTACCCTGCACATCCCATAGAGACACAACCACAGTGACTGAAGGAAAGAAGTGATGCGGAGCTCATTTCTGCAAGCACTGCACTTGTGCACCAAACAAAGGGTCACCTCTACTAGCAGCCCAACTAACCCCCTTCACTTCATTTAAATAATAGACATACATGTCTGAATTGGTGAGCTTGCCAATCCCCAGAGCGTCCAAGCGACAACCTAGTTTTCTTCAACAGCCAAGTTAAGTACAATAAAGCCATTCTGTAAGCGAACAGATGGAAATCTACGAGAAGCAAGGTGAATCTGCACCGTATTGGGAAGAGATGATCAGGTCTCGGGTAATGGGGGTGCTGTGCCCTACAAATCCAGCTCAATTCTCCCCTTTACAGTATTAGTCACGACACTCCTAAATTAAATTCTGAGAATTTGGACATCAGTAAGCAGCAATGAGACGTTACCATAGATTAGTGATTTTTAATATTTCTATATACAAGATTAAGTATTTAAAAACCCTCTGGCCCTTTTGGTTTTTTTCATTTCCATTTTTCACTCCCCACCCTCAAAAATCCATAACTTTTATATTTCCATGTACAGAGCTGTATGATGGCTTGTTTTCTGCAAAACAAATTGCACTTCATAGTGATTTAATATTCCATGCGATGTGCTAGGGGGAAAAAAAAAAAAAATAAAATAAAAAATAAATGCAGTGAAAATACGAATTCTCAGTTTTCTTGTGGGCTTGGATTTTACAGCTTTCACCATGCGCCCCAAATGACAGGTCTACTTTATTTTTTGGGTGGTTAAATCACAAGCATATTATATATATGACTTCTAAGGAAAGGGTGCAATTTGAATTTTCAGGTTTAATATAATTTTTTTTTTTTTTTCTACTTTTATTTTTCAGACCCTCTAGGGTACTTTAACCCGAGGTTATCTGATCGATCCTACCATACTACAGTACGGCACCATATGGGGGATTTTCCTCTTCATGCATTACAATGTGCAAATCACACATTGTAATGAATGGGTTAAAGTGAGACAGCCTCGGGTCTTCAGAAGACCTGAGGCATTCATGGCAACTGTTGCTCCGTGACATCATCAGGGGGTGGCGATCGATCTTCACCAAGATGGTGGCACATGGGCGCTGCCATCTTGGTGAAACCACTGGCTACAATGGACGGGATAATACCCACATTCGGTGCTAGCACCAATCGCAGGTGTTACTGGTAAGTGTTTGCTGCAATATGCAGCAAAGACCTACCGGCTATGGAGAGGGATTAGCCCATGAGCCCTCTATGCACCCAATACAATTAGGCTGAATTTAATTGTTGTGGTTTATTCTGTTCCAGCGGAATACAATTGCCACCCATCTTCACTTCCTGGTACAATGTTGATGTCCAATATGAGTGTCACTTCACTTCCTGCATTAAAACCATGAGGTTCATCAGGTTTATGCCCATTTTTATCTTTTGATTCAGCCAAACCACTTTAATTTGTAATTTATGTGAGAAACCCACCCACATATATAGAAGAAATTCTACTGTTCGCCTGTGACTCAGAAAAAAAAAAAAAAAAAAAAAAAGTACCATATTTTTCGGACTAAGGCACACATAAAAACCTAAGATTTCCTTAGAAATCCAAAGTGCGCCTTATATATTAAACGCGCTCCCGGCCACGGCAGACCAGAGCCGTGGCTGCGACCCTGCATGGCCAGCAGTACTAGAGGGGGACTCGGCAGTGACTGGAGGAGGCAAGGTAGAGGAGGGCAGCGGACCCTTCTTACATAGGTCCCCGCTACCGGAGACCCTTGACAGCAGATCTCCAGCGGGAACTGCAGACCACGCGGCGCACAGGCAAACAACAGGCGCCATGTGCACAGACACCCTTCTCCCTGTGAGACAGCTTACCTCTGCATTCGGGGTGTCGCTCACCTAGGTATGAACTCGGGGTGCTGACAGTTGCCGGGTCACTGCTGTGGAGAGTCGCTTTAACAGAGCTGGTTACAACCTCTCCGCTTGGCATCCAAACCACACCCCCTTCTAACTCAAGCAGCCACCAGGAACCTGCGCCTTATACATGCACCTATACATGGCCTTTATTCATAATGCGCCTTATAGACCAGTGCGCCTTATCCGAAAAATATGGTAAAAAAAAACCCAAATACATACAGTATTATGCAGGGTGGAACAATGCAGATATTTCAACGCAGGTTATTATAAACATATATGCAATATCTAACAGGGAAATAAAATCATACAATATAATTTTTTTTAAAAATTCAGTCAAAAATTGTCCAGCGAGTGATAAAAATGGATGACGTCAGCAGCGGTATGTGAGGCAATTCAAGGGGTTTCTAATAGTTCAACATAGAGTCATGAAAGGATGTGGTTAGGCCAGCAAGGAAGGTTTTAGGAGAAGCGTAGGAGGTGGTTACAGGAATAATTTCCAAATGGTGACTACATTTACACTTAACAATGGACTGGAAGTTAATGGAATTATAAGAACACCAAATTCTTCCAATTTGTCCCATTTTCTCGTGTGGTGAACAGTTTACCGTCATTCTACAACCGCAGCGATTTCGAAACAAGATACACATTATAAACTCTGTCAGATGATGTAATTTACCACCTTCAGGTATTCCATCTCTGGAAAATAATCTAACCTGTGAGCTGACCAAAAACCTCATCAAAAGTTGCCTAAGGTTTGCATTAAAATAATGGTTTCTCCTGAGTGTGCAAGTCTGAAGATTCTTGCTAGAGTCAGACGTAGAAATACGTACAAAGTCACCATATTCCTTGATACCAACTCCACCCATTCAAATAGCAACGGAGAAGCATGCTAAACCCCTTGATTCCAGTGCAGGTAAGTGTTAGATCTTTGGCACTCTGGGCTGCCAGTAATGCACGCCCGAACAACCCCCCCAACCACCTCTCCTTCTCCCATCTCGTGATGTCACCACCCTCTCCCAGCATGGTAGAGGGAGGAGAGTAGGTGTGCACAATAAGCAGCCCGGAGCGCTGGACAGCTCATCCCCATGCTGCTCACAACCATTTTCTTCTAGGTGATCCTGGCGTGTCAAGATGAGCAGAGGACAGTGCTGGGAAGAACATCAAGAGGAGTGAAGGGGAATATTTGTACATTTTTTGAATGGTAGATTTCCTTTAACCTGTTGAGGACGTACATATACTATGGGCAGTCCACGAAAGGTTAAAGACGGGGCAGTGAAGGCTTACAGGCTGAGCCCCCTCCATACAGGGCAGATAACTGCTGTATTATACATCAGATGCCAGCAACTAGTAGTCCTGAAGTTAACCTATTAGTTGCATGGTCAAAGCTGTTCATGTCAACTAAACAGCAGCTTCATATAGGTGCTGCCAGTCCGTACTCTCCACGACATCAGGGGTTGTGGATTGGTTGCCATTACAGCCTCAAATCAGGCTTCTCCGGCTGGCAATGAACCCTCTGCCGGAGGCATGCTGCAATAAAAGTCATATTCACAATATACTGCCGTACAATAGCACTGCATTACCCACTAGAATACAAACATCCCAGGGGAGCTTAAAATAAAAAAAAAAAAAATAAAAAATGATGGGTGCCAGAATATAGCGATTTTTTTTGTGCAACGTTTTAAATTTTTTTTTAATCAAAAAACTATATACATTTGGCATTTCCATGATCATACCAACCTATAGAATCAAGGGGACAGCATAGTTTAAGCTGGAAAATACTAAGCCTGCTAGAAAACTGGGCAGCTGCATCATTTTGTCAGTTCTACTACTTTGGGATATTTTTTTACCCCAGCTTCCCAGTAGATTGCACACAATATAAAATACACAGTGCATCTTTTAGTGGTTTAGCACAGAGTTGTGCCTTTTGTCTCACTCAAAAATCTTGATCATATTTTACTAGTGCATTTTTTGTTATGAAGATCAGGAACCCCAACCTGTTCCTTCTTTCCCTTTCAGAACATATTCTCCGAGCCTGCATGCGGTCCTTCTCTGCCATACTATTAAGCAAACAGAGCAAGGTCTGTTCGTGCCTTTACGTCTCTACAATTCATAAACCTTCCAAGAGAAAAAAAAAAGTCAATCCTGCTAATGAATATCATTTTCCAACACCATGATGCACATGACAGAACACAAAAAAAGAAAGTAACTAGAGCAAAAATATTATAGCAGCCCATGCCCGCTAAACAAAGAGGATTCTATTGCCTCACTCCAGACTGCTGAGCCAGCAACTTTACGCTCAGAACTTCTCTTAACTTGGGAAACACAGAATGTGAAATCTCTTTTCTTCGCTGCGCTTTGCCCTCACGTTGTGAAGTATTTACAGTACTGAGAAGGTCATAAATATATAAGCAGCTACAGTGCCAAGATGTATTCAGGGTTTTACGGCATAGTAAAGACACCATTAGAGTCTTTACTTTCTGGATTCCCATTATGAAGTGTAAAGAGGCACCGGACACCAATTATAAGCTTTACACTTTAGGATTCTAAGCCCGTACACGTATGGTCCAGCTACCCCTTTGTTTCATTTTTTCGTGAGCAAAGTCAGCATTTCTTAGCTACTAACGTCACCCCAGAATTACCTTGGTCCAGAATTACCTTAGGACTAAGATTATATTGATGAACTATGGGTGAAGCCAATGGGTGATCAAAATGGGTTCCACCACTGGTCCAATTTGTAACCATCATTGGTTCAACTATTTCAGGCCCCATCACTTAGGTTTGAGAAACCATATACACGCTAAATAGCCAGCTTGCCTGATCTTAATTTCCCCCACCAAGCAAAATTTCTGAAAGTGGGAGTGCGTTATAGAGTCAGCCGGCTAAACCCACCCGAGCATCACAGAACTGCTCTGTGCTACAGCCCCACAGGCTGTAAGGCAACATTCACACGAACGTATGAGGGAGGGAGGGGGGGGGGGGGGGGAGAGAGAATGTATGGGCACAAACTTGCAACCATAGACATGTCCCCCATAGGCGGCAATGGCCGCAAGGAGTGATACAGTGCCAAACACCACGTTTGGCACTGTACTCCTCCGTACACGGGAAAAAAGATGGGACATGTCCTATGTCCCAATGTTATGCATTTCCATATAGAGGGGGTCACCCCTCCCCATGGCGCCAAACACATGCATGAACATATAGCAATTTCGCTGCAGCAAAAGGGAATTTCAGCACAATGTTTGGAGGGGGGGGGCTTAGCATTTTTTAAATTAGATTTTAGAAGGACGGAGGCCATGGATAACAAATATAAGAAGATTACCACAGTCAGTGCCTGGATCTGTGAGCCCCTGGTTTACCATGATGGTAGATTTCCTTTAAGACTTGAATGTCTATGTTGCAGACTTCACCATCAGTGGTCCTAAATTTTAAGCCCATTTATATTTAAGGAACATAAACCTATTCAGCATGGACATTCCCTTCAGAGTACTTTTCTAGCCTGGCTCACATCTGGTGTCCATTGCCATTACATTGTTTCAGTAGACATAATAGGAAAGACAAATCCCAAGGAGAAGTGTGGGTGTCAATGAGCAGCTATGAAGCTCCTAGCCTTCAGCATCAGGGCTGTCTGATACTACTACCTCAGCATGCTGTACTAATTGAAGACCTCTCCCACATCTCCGGGGACATTTTGTGGAGTGATTTGTGCCTGTTCTGTGTTGACAAGCCCAAGGCTTTTAAAAAATGTAAAGCCTTAAAGCGCACGTGTGGTTGTAATGTCAACAGGGCCCAATGGGGGATTGATTACGCCTCCATAATCCCTCACTTTGGTTCTTTGAGAGGCAGTTAATCTGCAAGTAACCCAACTCCTGCCATACCTCAAAAATAACACACCATAGAAGGACAGTATTGAGCCAGGAACACAAGTTATGTCAGGTCCCCAATCATAAAGAACTACAGATACTTAACCATTCATCTGGTTAGGATCAACATATAATTAATTTACTAACCTGCATGTCCCCCAGAGACCAAACAATGTCATAACCAAAATAATGTTTACTGAACATCATGACCATTATGGGAGGGCCTGAACATGGGGGGGGGGGGGGGGGGTGTCCCAGCTCTAACCAAACAGCACATCTCAGATAGCTTGAGCGTGAATATTGGAACCAAAGAGACTAATTTTGAAACCAATTTTAATAGGAATTTTATGGGAAGAGAAAAAATAAAATAATTGGTAACACCCACCCAGAGCTCTTCTGGTTCATTAGCATAATTTTAAAAGTTGCTTTAAGGAGGAAGGATGACAAATAAGATTACCAGTCACAGTGCCAGGATCTATGAGTTCGTGTCCCTGGTTTATCAGGATTTGTTTGGATGGAAGATTGCCGCACCATACTGTTCTGTAGCTGGGGGAAAGATAGGATGTCTTTCACCGGATTACAGCGCTGTGCGCCATATTTCTCTATGGAGAGAGCATGGATCCTTTTTCCTCCGAATTTCTTCCTTAAAGTAGATTGTGTAAATCATCTTTCTGTCCTGTATCCACTGACAGCTGAGAGAAAAGAACCTGATAAAGAGTCTAATGATGCAACTCTTTACAGACAGTCCCTGGATAGTCTAATCTCCTTATAGAGCCGAATAATCAATGGAAATATTCTACAGGAAAAGATAAAGTTAATAATCAGCCTCCTTATCTGTCTGAACCAGATAGAAGGCTTTCAGATACCCTACTTGCTACAGGAGAATGAAGCATAAAACAGGAAGGGAGGCCACTTGAATTATTAAAGTATACTACAAAGTTTACCATCACCAGCTGTATTCGATTCTGAAAAAAAAAAAAAAACTACTTTTTTTTAAAGGGGAAGTTAGATACAAAAATTGTTAAAGGGAAACAGAAGAAAAACTGTTAAACTTAAAATACAATGGTATGACTGGCCAGATGTGCTAGTCTAACTTTTGTCTTGAGAAATCAGCTTTTTGATCCATTAAAGTGTGTGGGTTCACTGTAGTGTAAGGAATTTGCCTAGATTGGATATAAATGGCCTTTAAATTTTTTATTTCATCAAGCAATTATTAAATTCTAAATGAAGAGTTAGGGTCTTTCATGTAAAAAAAAAAAAAAAAAAAAAGTGAACTTTTTGCCTTCGTCAGATCCTTGTGATTGTAGGTGTCGCCGGTCTCCAGTGTTTGCAGTAGTGATGGCTGGTTTATCTACACCCTGCGCCGTACTGTAAATTGTATTTAGCAGCGGCAGGACAATGGGGACATTGCTAGGCAGACTCTCCAGAATACACTCTGGCCTGCCCTTCCCATTAAATCACCACTTCTCTCGGGAACAGTCATTTATGGAAGGTCAGGAATTGGGCGACACGTGAACTACACTTAATCTCGTATTTTCTGACCTTCGCAGAGTTCAAGACTGGGTTTACTGTGTTTTCTCAGATTTCATCTACAGTAATCTCAAATGACACTAGATAAGCATCATGAATGGGGATAGACCTGTACATGTAACATAAACCAGGACTTAACTCTACAACTGGATCAGCAGGGAGGAATCACAGTGGAAACAGTATACACATGGCAGTGCTGATGAATACTGGGATTCCCAGGGGCCACTTGTCAATGCTGTGTCTCTGCACCGTGGAAAGAAAAAACATCTGACAATAATCAACTGGGGCGGCCATGGCTACAACTACCGCTCAATTCTGGGCTGTAGCGTGTGCACCCATATGCCTATGGAAAAATCTAATTCTTTTAACCCCTTCAGGACCAAAGATATGCAAATGTAACCAGGGAGCTACCCTAGCCCCGCGGTAATCTGGCTCACCCTCCCCTCCTGCTCCCTCAGCACTGAGAATACAGCAGGGGGGGGGGGCATACAGTGTAACAGCCTGTGAAACTGCAGCAAAAATAAAAAAAAAAAAAATAAGGAGGGGGTGGTCCAGCAAACGACTTAATCTTGTCACAATTTATCTTAAAGGTAATCTAGCATCAAGAATGATAAACCAGGGAGGCTTTACCATTAATCCAGGCACAACGACTGGGGTAACAGTCTTCTATTTGTTAACCTTGGCCTCCTATTACCAGAGGCTTCACTTACTGTTCCACCGTCTTACCCTTCCCCGAACCCTGACCCCCCTCCCCCCCCATCTGATGTAATCTCAAGGGAGCAGAAGAAGTATCAGCACAGTGGGAAGGGCAAGTGCTCCTTGCACAACATGCGGCAGCACGGAGGGGATCTGGTCTCACCCTCAGAGCCTTTCTAGCTCAGTAGCATAATTTTCAAAGTTGATTTTAGAAGGAAAGAGGCCATGGATAACAAATAGAAGAAACATTTCCATAGTCATGATGCTGGGATCTAGGAGTGTCACTGGTTTATCATGATGGATTTTTTTTTTTTTTTTTTTTTTTTTTTTTTTAAACATTTTTTATTAGTTTTACAACCATAAGAAATTTAACAGACAATATATGCCCCGTGGGCACCTATTACATCTTTTTAAGTAACAAATGAACAGAAAGCTCAAAGAATATCACTGCTTTTCCCGACATCACACTTCTTGCTCGATTAGTTCTGGACATTTGTATCTAAGTTCTGCGATAGTTCGAAACGTAATACCATAGAAAACATAAATTGTAGGTGACTACAAAGCATATACATATACATAGAAAGGAGGATGATCTAAATGACAGGGAAGATATTATGTGTCGTATAGGTCATAGTATTGATTATTCTTCATCGACTCCTGGTTTAAACAATGTAACAATAAACATTAAAACAGTATAACGTTACATGGCCTAGAGTATTAATCAAGAAAATATGTACTTTTGATCCAAGTATCCCATTGTTTGATATAGGTGTTATAATTATTGTTTTGTAAAGAGATAGCCTTTTCGTAAGAACATGTAGTGTTTACTTGGGTGATGACTTCTTTAATGGATGGACAATGAGTGTCTTTCCAATACCTCGTGATTGCCAGTTTCGTGGTCATTAGAATTTGTGCTACTATAGTGCGAGACTTGAAAGGGATCTCTTTTAGATTCATCAGAAGAAGTGCTGTTGCTGGGGAAAAGGGAATATTGGTAATTCCTAGATTGTTGATCAATTTATATGCTTCAATCCATAAGTGTTGTATCTTAGGGCATGCCCATAAGATGTGGATAAGTGAGCCTTTTTGGCCACATAGTCTCCAACATCCTGGTGGTGTAGTGGAGAATATTTTGTGGAGGCGGACAGGGGTGAAATACCAGCGCATATGTGTTTTGATTATAGCTTCAAGGTGGGATACACTGTGGAAGGTAGAGTGTATTAAAGATAGAGCGTTCAACCATTGTTTGTTGCTAAAGTTACATCCTATATCTTTCTCCCAGGCGTTCATATATGGGAGTTTAGATATTGATCTTTTGTTATTCAGATACGAATAAAAGAAAGAAATACCTTTTTTATTTGTTGTTTTATCTTGTAAAAAGTTAAGAATCTGTTTGTTGATTAGTAGGTTGTCGGTGTCAAGATTCAGCATAAATTTGCGAATTTTAAGATAGTTAAAGATTTCCCCCTGAGGGAGATTGTGACTGTTGTTAAGGTTAGTGAAATTTACCAATTTTTGGTTTTCTAGTATATCTGCCAGGTTAACAATGTTATGTGAGCGCCACTGATGGAGATTTATGTTTGGAATATTGTGTTCAAGTATATCTAGAGGAATAGATTCCGGACGGAGTTTTGTTAGATCCTGACTGTTAGTGGATAACACTTCTTTCCATGCCTGGTCCGTGGCTTGCATGGTGCTTAATTTTGGTGTTGCTGTTTTTATCTTCCATAGAGGATTTATAAGTCTAGTCTGTAAAGGGTGGTCCTGATTATAGTGTTTTTCTATCTCACACCATCTATTGTTAGTATTATTATGCCACCAGGGGCTAACATGGCTTAGTATCGATGCAGTGTAATAATCTTTTAATTCTGGGACCCCTAACCCTCCTGCCAATTTTGGTTTGGATAGTGTATGTAGGGCTATTCTTGGGCATTTTCCTTGCCATAAAAATTTTCTTAGTTGGGATCTGGCTGTTCTAAAGAATGGTTCTGGTATTGGGACAGGGATGGTTCTAAAAATGTATATGAATTTTGGGAGGGTCATCATTTTGTAGGACGCAATACGACCGCACCAGGATAGGAGAACTTTAGAATATTCTGCTAATTCTTTGTCTATTTTGTTTAATAAAGGGATATAATTATATTTGTATAGATTTTTTGTCGGGAAAGCCAATTCTATCCCTAGATACGTTATATGCTCTGGCTGCCAGTCAAAATTAAATTCTTGTTTTAGTTTATGGGTAATTTCTGCTTTTACATTAACTAAGAGGGCTTGGGATTTGGAGTTATTTACTTTATAATATGAGATTTCCCCAAACTCATGTAGGGTTTTCATTGCCTGTGGTATAGATTGTTCAGGTTTCGTTAGTGAAAGAATTAAATCATCTGCGAATAGCGATAATTTGTATTCTTGCCTTCCCACTTTTACACCTGTGATTAGGTGGTTATTCCTGATAGCCTCTGCTAACGGTTCTATGGAAAGGATGAAAATAATGGGGGACAAGGGACATCCTTGTCGCGTGCCGTTCGACAGGGTGAACTTTTGAGACAACCTACCATTGATAAAAACCCTTGCCGTAGGATTAGAGTAAAGCGCTTTAATAGCCATCAAAATGGGTCCTTTGAGTCCAAATTTGTCTAAGGTAGCAAAAAGATAGTCCCAGTTCACCCTGTCGAATGCCTTTTCGGCGTCGATTGTTAAAAACGCGGCTGGGCAATGTTCTAGCTCACATACCTGTAGGAGGTCTATTATTTTCCTAGTATTATCTGAGGCTTGTCTCCCTGGTGTAAAACCTGATTGGTCGTGGTTGATAAGTGAGGGGATTACATTTTTAAGTCTATTCGCTAGAATTCTGGCATAAATCTTGATATCTTCGTTTAACAAAGATATCGGACGGAAGTTTACGGGGTTATCTGTGGGTTTATTAGGTTTTGGGAGGGCAACTATTATGGAGGAGAGCATGGCTTCAGGAAATTCTCCACGTGAAGATGCTGCTTCATAAACTCTGGTTAAGTAAGGGGCAATGGTATTTGAGAATTTTTTGTAGTATGCTCCTGGGAGGCCATCAGGTCCAGGTGCTTTATTAGAGGGGGAGAGTTTTATAGACTTCATTACTTCGTCCTTTGATATAGGAGCGTTAAGTTTGGAGAGCTGTTCTGGGGATAGTTTTGGGAGTGGGAGGGAGTCTAGATATTTTCGGATTTGATCTGAGGTAGGTATATTAGTAAGGCTGTCTTGATTAAGGTTATATAATTTTTCATAAAATGTCATGAATGAGTTGGCTATGTCTCTTGGGTTCAAAATCTTATTTCCTGTCTGAGGATGGTAAATGTATGGGATATTGGCTTTTATTCTCCTTTTTTTGAGTTTGTTAGCTAGAAGAGCACCAGCTTTTTGGTCCTGTGAGTAGTATTTTATTTTGAGTTTGTGTAGCATGCGTGCGTGTTTGTGGAGTAAGAGGTTTCTTAAATGATTTCTTTCTTGATTTAGCATTTCCGTTGAGGCTGCGGAAAACGTCTTTTTGTTAATATTTTCTAATTGTTGAATTTTTTTTAGTGATAGATTTATTTCAGCTTCTCTCGCTTTTTTAATTTTATGTTCTAATTTCCTAAGATCATCTTGGATATATCCTTTATGCATCAGCCAAATAGAGAAAATATCTGCCTCTCCATTATCGTTAAATGTTAGAAACTCTCTTAATGCGAGTTCTATTTTAGCGCAGTTAAGGGGGAGAGCAATGGCAGTCATGTCTGCTTTCCAGATATAGTCATTGTGGTTTGATTGTTGGTCTAATAATGTAATTTTAATAGGGGCATGGTCTGACCATTTTATTAAGCCTATAGAAGAGGATTTCACTTGATCTATAAGATTTTTGTTAATAATAAACATATCGATGCGTGAATATGTTTTGTGTCTAGGTGAAAAATACGTGTAGTCCTTTTCGGATGTGTGTTGTAACCTCCATATGTCATATAGATCATATTCCCATAGGAGATTACTTAAAATCTGAGGTCTGTAGCTTCTGTTGGATGTATGGATTTTGATGGCAGCTTTTCTTTAAAGATCCCACAAATTTATTTTGTTGCCGTCACCCATTCCTGAAAACCATAGTTTGTCAAATTTTGCAGAACTAATTTTATTTTAGCTTCCTTTGTGGGTGCATATAAAATTTTTTGAGACAAAATATGTGAATACAATGTTATATTGTGTGCCTTTAAAGCACAATACATTATGCAGAGCATACAATTTCTATGCAAAGTATAGCTCATTTTATGTTATTTAAATACATTTTTAGGTTTAGTTATTCTGCACTGGCGGCTGTTCCAGGTCCTAATGTAACTAACAGTTTATGATCAACAACAGTAACTGAACTAGTCAGACCCCCATGTCAGTAGTACAGGTACTCTGCAGGTTGCTTTATAATTGCCTTGGAAAAAGGTAAAGCTTCAGATCTGAATATTTACAGTACATTAATAACAAATTCAATAATTAAGTGAAAACTGCAGATAATTATAGTATACTGGGTCTTTTTGGTAACGAGTTGCAGTGTTCTCTTCTCTTGGGCTCTTCACAATTAGGTGATGTCCATGTGTATTGTGGAACAATGGGAATAGCTCTGCAACCAATTTCGGTTCACCTTCATTAATATCCTATTAATTTAAATAATTAGGATATTAAAATAAAATATAAACTATGTGTGAGCCAGAAAAAAAAAAAAAAAAAAACTGCACTGAGCAGTATAGTCAATGATATGTAATATGTACACAAAGTCTCATGGGTATTTGCAATGGGCCTATGAGATCATAGTTGCACTGAGGTCACAAGTGAGGATGACAGATCTATACCATCTCTGCTCCTGCACAGCACATGCAAGGCAAGAGGTGCTCTGTGTGATATCACCATGTCCCCATAGTTATGCGACAGCTTACAAAAAAAAAAAAAAAAAAAAACACAACTGATCAAGTCACATAATTTACAAATTTTTAACCCATTGGCTTTTTCAGCACATAATTATTTTTCATGCATGTATAAAATAGGATGCCTTAACACATTGTAGCATGGGTCTGCAAGATTCCTGACAAATCCTTACAACGGAGGGCTACGACTTACCACACTGAATGCTCATACAAAGCTCCCCTCTCCACCTGAGTCGGCACAAAGACATTTCAGATCGGGCTTGACAAAAGTCGATTTACACCGAAACGTCGCCAAGAAAAATTTGTGATGTTTCATTATATGATTTTTGCAACTTTTGATGGAGCTGTAAATATTGACTATATGAATTAAAAGAAAAATATAAAAATCAACATAGGATGTGTGCTACGTTCTTCCCTACTGCTCATACAAAGATGTTCCTTCCCTTTTTCAGAGTGAGTGGAGGTACAGGAGGACTTGTTCAGGGTACCTCAAGTGATTAAACTGTCCTAATATGGATATTTACATCACCAGGGGCCTCCCAGTGGAGGCCAGGGATAGATGCAATACCTTGCATCTGTCCCGCATAGACTATTATGGCCTCCAATGAGCATATACGTTGCTACATCTTTCTGTTCGGTTTTGCCTGCTGGATGGGACATATCCTACGAAGAAGGCCTCCATCTGCCAGTAAAGTCTAAGGCTACCTTCAGCATTTACGTCTGATTTTTTCCTGGCTTATACTGAATGTGATGTGAATATAGCCCATTTGCTGCAAGTAGTTACCAGCAAACTCCACCAGCAGGAAAGCACAATATGAGAGAGACAATTTTAAATTTATGTTCTTTTAGTCGATCTTGGATAGACCTACTTTCTTCATTCAGAATAAGGTAGATAAATATTTGAGATATCTACAATGATGGCTGCCATCAGCAAAAAAATAAAAAATAATTGAAAGTGCTGAAATATAAATACTGGTATAGGTTAAAAAGGTTCCCCAGATCACTACTTAGGGCTCCCTCAATGGCCCAGGTCCTAATGAACTGGGCATCTCCAGACACAACAAACTGGAGATGCTGCTCAACCAGGCAGTGTCACAGTGTCCCTATAGAGCCCATTTACCGGGCAAACCCCCTTACACATATGATGAAACAGTGACATTACTTTAGGAGTTTAACCCACAGGAAGTAACAGAAAAGCACATGCAAATCACGTTTAGGGCCAAAATATTATATATATGTACAACTTATGTAAGTGTAAAAACAATACACAGCTGCTACTTCACCCCTGCCTTCTGTTTGTTTGCAGAGGCGGTGTCAACAGCCATGCTTTTTTTATGTTTGCTACAGCCTGAAACTGCCGCTATAACAAAGTAAATCCCCAAAAAACCCTTTAATTCTGTAAATTGACAGTGTCCAAAATCCACTGTACATCCAAGTCATAGATGCTGTAAGACAGCTTTATTCAGCCCCAAACTCCCAATTCCATGGCTCTACATGGTATGCCCAAAGGGGGGGGGGGGGAAACCACTATAAAAAGCACATTTACCAATTCCTGCGCATCTCTAATGAGTTATAAAAGTGTGGTATTAAAGAGGACCTGTCAGGCGACTAAAATCCTCTAGCAGCACCTACTAAAGTAAGCAGCTCCCTAGCTCTCTCCCCGTTAGAACATACCCATAAGCCAAGGAACAATCCACCAAGTAGCGGGCCGATCATCAGATCCATCTTACACTGGTCCGGCTTATTCATAAAGGGGTGGTCTGAAGTGATCCCCTCTCTTCAGATTCCTCTCCCAGACTGCCACTCCCACACCTATTGGCAGTGACTGCCAGGCTCGATGCCCCCTCATGAACAAGCCGGATCACTGTACGCTAGGACTGACAATCAGATTGCTACCGTACTTCATGGATTTTTTTCCTAGCTTATCAGAATATCCCAATAAAGCTAGAGATTTAACACTGCCATTACTGGGGGGTCTATGGAGCTGCTAGAGGGTTTTATTTTAAACTACTTAAACCCTGGCCTTCAACAACATGGCAAATGTATGGCTTACTTCCCACTTTTAAATAGCATTCTACTAAAAGTAACCAAAATTCTATATTTTCGTCTTAGACAGCAGCATAACACTTTCCCGATTTCCATGTGGCTGGAGGCAGGAATGAGAAATCCTCGGCTCCGTTACTGCTCCCAGTAGACCAGTTCACAATACTCCATGTCCATATTTTCAGGACATTGTGACTTCAGCGACATTGTTGCTATATTTAATAAGTCTTCAGCGATGACACAGATGGAATCAGCGCAATAACTTTTAATTGCCTGCTTTTACGAGTCCTTTCATAGCGCGTGCACCTGTGTTTGTGGCTCCCTATAGTAAGCGGGACAGGTACATCTGTATGAGGCTACCTGCCAATGAAGTCTATCCAGCTAATATTATGTGTGATTTTTACACTGTAGAAGCACACAGGGCCTGCAGAAACAATTGACTCGCATTCACACACTGCACCCTGGTCATTTTACAAGCCTCCACATTCACCCTCAATGAATTAGAGAGAATTTTGCTCCACTCGCAGGAAATTGCCGTTTTAACCCTTGGGCTACTGGTTGTGACAGTAACCAAACTGATTTAGTGCCAATATGAAGTTTCCAAGCGCTTTTGCGGGCTCTAGTTAAATCTGTTATTGTTAACCCAAAGTCATATGCTATCACTAGTGGAGGTGGGACCCATGAGAAATGGGTAGATGAAAAATTGGGCACAAGTTTGGTACTGAAGTGTGTAGGCGCTGCTCATCTGCTTGAGTGCACGGCAAGGATAACTCCACAACCGTCAGTCAATTGAGCACAATGAGGAGGGGGGGCTTAATTATTGGCTTTCTGCCAGATCTTCCACCCCCCCCCCCCCCATCACTGCACCATATTTATGAAAAGTCAGCGGCACACTATTGCTCCTTTTCAGACACACACTTTTTTTTATGGTTGCTCAATTTGGACACATCTTAGAAATCCTCCTGACACATCTGGATTCCCAATGCTTTGTTTGGACAAGCTAAAAGGTGCCACTTCTCCTTCATGAATGTGGAGTTAAGAACCTTTTCGGTCCGGTGCCAATCATTATCACCTTCCGCCACAATCCAAGACCAGATTAGTGCCCATTTCATGCGGCAAAAATGAATGTCCCCCAAAATGTTTTGTGCTCTAATCTTAGTGATTCTTTCATTTGATTAAAAGAAGGGGTTTCAGATCAAAAATGCCATTTTGGGAAGGGGGGGGAAATGACTGAACAGAAAAAAAAAAAAAAGAGAGGGTACAGAACCTCAACTCCAAGATCTATCTTCTCATGTAGAAGCAGTGGTGCAGGAAGGATCCAAACCACTACTTTTTTTTTGTGGAGAGAAAAAAAAAACTTGGACAAAATTTAGATTATAAAATAAAAAAATTAAAAAAAAAAGAGTGGGAATCAACTTTTGGTGTGTAGTCACATTTTATTGAAGCTGTGAAAAAGGGGGGAAAAAAAACTCAAACATCCTTGGCCTAGTGATCTCATAATAAAATGGATTTTGAAAGGAAAAAAAAAAAAAAAAAAAAAAAAAAAAAAAGATGCACAAAAAACTTTTTGTAAGTGTTAAAATGAATAATCCACAGACCAGACACCATGTCCTTATTAGAGTATAATGAAGGTGTATTGCTATCATTTAATACTACAACCTTCACCAGGACTGCAATAAATTCCCATTTTGTCACTAGGAATTAATAACTTGGGGTGTATGTACACAACCTAGATTTTAGTTTCTTCAAATATTCCCTACACTCAATACACTCCAAAGCATGCTAATAGGTCAATCTGCTTCTTCAGAATAAAATTAACCCCAATGTGCGAGCCTGAGAGAATAATTAGATTATAATCCCCATGAGATTCAGTGACTGACAGCAGCAAATACAAATCTTGGTGGGGGCACATCCATCAATAACCCCCCAACAAAGTGGAGCATTGTTCAGGGTGGTTATAGGTCTGAGCAGCCAAAAAGACAGTGATGACTAACTGCAGTCATACAATAGAACTCCACTTTGAGAAATACATTGTATCAGAAGTATCTATTGTGCCACAACTGACAATAGAAGGCCCTCACATGTATGAGTGTATATGATACACATGTACCTATATGTACAGAATAAATGTATATACATACATAGCAAAAGTGTAATCCAACTAAACATTGGTTAGATTAGTGGTGGTCAGTGCTAGGGAGTTTTTTTTCCAGATATCCATACGGATTCAGGTTTTGCCCAGAGGGGACTTAGCAGAGTGTGAATAATAAGAAAACCTGTACAGTTCCCCGGAATATGTAGGCGATATATAAATAAATGAATACAGTACTGTAAACCACTGCAGTATAAACAGATTATATAAAGATGTATACATTACTGTGCAGCACTATAGTGTATGTAGGCGATATTCAAGTCTGTACAGCACTGCAGAATATGTAGGGCATATATAACTGTGTACAGCGTTTCAGAATACTATAAATCTACACCGCTGCAGTATATGCAAGTGATATATAAATCTGTGTACAACGCTGCAGTACGTGGAGGCGATATATAGATCTGTGTACAATGCTGCAGAATACATACAAATCTGTACAGCGCTGCAGTATATGCAGGTGATATATATGTAGAGTACATATACACCTGCACCGCTGCAGTATATGCAGGTGATATATATGTACAGTACATATAAATCTGTACAGCGCTGCAGTCTGCGCAGGTGACATTAATGCCTCCCGGGCTCTCCGGGCAGCATTGTCCCTCCGGCTGTCACTTGTGTGGGGTGAGGGAGCAGGCTGCACTGTTGTCAAGGAGGCGATGACGTCACCCCCGCTTATATTATCCCGGTTGTCAGCCGCTGGCGTCTCTCCCCTCCGGCAGCGCGGGCTGTCAGTCAGGTGACGTCACAATACGCCTGTTGTGAGTGTAAACAGAGGCGGGTGTGGGTGCTGCCCCGTGGCCCGCTCAGTGTCAGCTCTCCCCGGCACCTACCTGTGTCCTCCCCGGTGTGTGGCCGCTGCCGGGCTGCTCCATCTACTAGGGACGGGCAATAAAAAGACAATTCATTGAGAAGCGCTGTCCGGGTGACGTCATGGCCCCAGTAGCAGCGCCTCGTCCAATGGGCTTGCGAGCTTGTGGTGGGGGAAGACAAGTGGATATTAACCCGCGCGCTGCCGGCATAGGTGGCGCCCCGTTACCTGTGTCACCCGGCAGGGCGCAGCAGGGCAGCCTGTGTCACAGGGCGGGTGACACTTACCGGGGGGGGAGGAGACCCGCTGCCCGGGAGCCGGCTTGTCCAGTGGTAACATCCAGTGCGCTGCCTGCAGGCGGCCCCTGCGCCGCGCTCACTCTTCTAGGAAGTTGTCTTTGTTCCACTATTTATACATTGCGTCAACATTGCGAAGAAGAAGGGGCGTGGTCACAACACAACACACACAGCGCGGAGCGAGAGCCGCCACCGCCTCCTCCCCCCGCCCCCCCGCCGAGGATCACAGCGCTCACGTGACCCGCCCTGGGGACCCGCCCACAGCCCCTCCCTCCCTCCTGTCACTAGTCCAGTACACAAGACGGAGCCGGGAGCAACGCGGAGAGTTCCCTGCACGCCACATCCCAAATAACAATCACCCATCGGCCCCAACACAAGTCACGGGCGGACATTTCTTTTTTTTAGCAGCTCCAACTTTCTCAGAGTTTTTACTACCAAAACATTATTAAGAAAAACCCACTACAAAAAAAAGACGCATAAAAAAACTCTCATTGCACTGTGTGTGAACAAGTTCATAAGTTTTATCATATTTTTCTTCCTTTTTTCTTCAGTCCGTGGCTGAATTCAGCTAAAAAAAACTGCATGTGTGATCACACTCTTAGGGCAGATTTGCATGCATGCAAATCCGGATGCATTAAATGCAATAGATTTCAATGCATCAGTACACCCACATTCCTGTCCACTTGACCAATCTGTTAAATAGGGAAGCATGTCCAAGTCCCAATCGTATTTCATGGATCAGTCATAACTATAGGAAGATCCATGAAAAACAGATTCCAGACTGATGAAAATCAGCCTTCAAAAAATTGAAAAAAGTCTGTTTCTCACGGGCAAGGTTTTCATCTGCACCAAAAAAATTGCAGTTTGAGCAAAGTTTTTTTTTTTTTTTTTTAACTGCCTAAAACGCCTTCTGACACATTTATGAAAGCTTTTAGCCCATTTTTGTCACTTTTCTGACTCATCCAACAAGAGGGGTAAAGGGGTGTGGCTTCATGAAGAGGGGGCGTGGCCATCTGGAAATTAGTCTGTTTGCTAAAAGCAGGTCTAAAAGTAGAACTCAACTGTCATACACTGGGACAGATTGAGCATCACAATGATGAGTCTGGCGCAGCACAAGACTAGTGGTATCGTGCCCTGCACTGTTAGAACCTGGACACATACATGAAGTCCCCCCATTGTGTCATTGCATTTAGCCGACAGAAGAGTGGACAGCTTGGCTCCTTACTTTCTATTACATATGTAAATATTTTCATCTTTAGTGTAAAAAAACTGTTTTCATTCACTGACACATGGCAGAGGTCTTCAACATGGTAAGAATTTGAAACACAGAGAACTTGTCATTCTGCAGTTATGAAAGGTTGTGGCGATGTTTGCGACTACAAGTCTTGATATTTTAACCAACATCCTTAATGAAATGTAAATCAACTTTGCATTAGATTTTATTAAGAATTTTTTATAATTGTCTTTCTACAGCTCTTACACAGACCTATGCATCTCCATGGTGACAGACAACAAACAAACATGGTGTAGTCTGACCCTGCAGTCATTTCATCTGTTTGTAATTTGAGCTTACAGTTTCAATTAGTAAGAAAAAAGTAAAGGGGTAGGTTTTATTGCAGCATCAGACTTCACAGTTATAGGAAATCTACCATCAAAATCAAGCATGATAAACCAAGGACACTTACTCATAGATCCAGGTACCATGATTGTGGTAATCTGGGGGTTTTAGCTTCACAGGCTGTTACAACAGAGCAGACCTCCACTCCCCTTGTACTTCCTGCAGAGGGAAGAAGCAGAGGGAAGAGGGAGAGAACAGAAGGAAGGGAAGACATGTTCTGCTCATTGTAACATCCTGTGAGGCTACATCACTGATAGGTCCTGGAAATGCCCCAGCACTGATAGGCCCTGGAAATGCCCCAGATCCCTTTAGCCTCAGCATCATTTTACAAGGTGATTTTAGAAGGAAGGACACCCTGGATAACAAATATAAGAAGATTACCACAGTCACAGTGCCTGCATCTATCAGTAAGTGTCCCTGGTTTATTATACTTGATCTTGATAGTAGATTTTCTTTAAAAACACTTTTGACATGGAAATGCATTTGTCTCTACAGAACTGTAAATGCAAAACTGAGACATTTTTATTGTAAAGAAGTTTCATCTTCCATTTCAGATACATTGGAACGATTTGTGCAAAAACAACAGTGTACTCAGAATGTACCTGTATGGGACATCATGTTTAGACATCTTCTTAGAAACCCTTTATTGCGGCCTAAGTATACTTTTAAAAACACTTACCCCAATTCAAATGCATCTGTTTTAGTAAATAGAAATCTAACAAAAATTGTTAAAGATTATATATTAATACTTCCTCTATAAATTATAAAACATTCTCTGGAAAATTTATGAATAATTCCCATTATACACAGAGGGGGAGGAGGGGGATGATGCTTCAGTTTACCTTAGTATTTTATTTAAGAAATATACTGTAAGTGATAAGGAATGGAGCATATCTCCCCACAAGGAGTCTAGGAAAGTATTACTGGAAAAGTCGCAAATAAATTAAAGGAGACTCCCCTGACATATCTGTAAATTCTTATTTTCCTTCATAAACAACTATTCTATAGAATATTTTGTTATAACTTTTTGTTATGCCGTTATCCTGTTTTTACAGTCTACAAATTGTCTGTTATTATATAGGGGTTGAGTTAGATATTGCCCAATCAGCACCACCAAAGTAAGTATGTATAGAGACACACCCCTTTGACAAATCAAATGTCACAGTGCTAACAACTCCCAACGGTCAATTAATTCATGAATTTCTAAATTTCCAGGAGAAACGACAGAACAGTGAAACAGTGCAGAGTTCTAAGAAAAGATGCTCCAGAATTCTCATTTCATAAAAATACAAAACATTTCTAAAACAGACATAACAGGAGAAGAGACAGATCCACTTTAAGATTTTAAGACATGGGTTGTATACAACATTTCTGCCTGCACTACAGCTAATACTGGACCTACTAGCAATAGCCTACAGCAATACATAATAATATAAGGTACCTTTTAGGCCTAGTTTTGGGAAAATCCAGTTCTGGATCATCCTGGGAAAAGGGGAATTTACTATTTAGTTTGATATTTTATAGGAATTAGGGCCAATGAGAAAAAAAAATTGCACTGAAATCCACTGCAGACCATGAACACTTGTCAGAATTTTCTGCATGTCAATTATTTTTGCAGATTTTAAGTGCGGTATTCAACCATTGCAATGCTTCCCATTCTGCAAGTAGATCACGGCTAAAAGCTGCAGCAGAAACAGTTTTAGGGTAGTTTCTGCTATGGTCAAATTCACTTTGCAATGTGCCATGGATATTCCGCAACTATCTGGTTATCATATATTATCTGAAGGGCCTATAATTAACCTAAAGGGCTTGGTCTCTGTTATCATCCCTGCTATACAGGCTAGAGACACAAATCTTAGTGATCAATTCAATCACAGATTTCCAGGAAGAATAACAGAAGAGTGATACAAGACACAGTGCTAAAAAGATGCCAGAATTGTTATCTCCTATTGAATAGAAGTAATAGACATATCAGATTAAATGACAGTTTCCCCACTCGCATGTACTGGTATTCTTAATAAGATAACCATTTTCTTAAAAATTTTGTAATTTTGTACCATTCCTCAGTAATTCCTCCTATTTATATATATTTGTGCATAATTTGACAACTGGGTGCTATCAGTCTCTTTGCAAGGGTGTGTCTCTGCACAGCCTGGCAGATTGCAGATTGTGAGCTCTGATTGGACAGTGTGAGAGTGTTTGGAGACCCCCCCCCCCAACTGATAACGCCCAGATGTCAATTTTTTACTAGGAATAACAGAAGAGTAGTGTCAGAAAAGATGATACATCCTCTTTAAATATGTTGTTAATAAGCTTTCTTTGGAGATACAAATAGATAAGACTAATATTACACTACCATTCCCTACCTCCATTCCCTTCATCCATTAAAAAATTAAAGAATGGACGTATAACAGAGCTCAATAAAAAAATCATCCATTATGTACTGTTTAGGCAGGTATCTGTTATCCTTGAGTTTTTTGGATGATAAAAATTATGGAGGCTGCAGTACTTTTCCTCCATTTGAAAAAATAATTCATGGATAACAGATCCATGCCAAACTGACCGTAACGGATGACATAAAATTTACATTAATGTCAATAGGATTTTTAATTGATACGTTAAACCTCCATTTTTTAACTGAGGTAAGGAACAATATTGTGAAATGAGCCTTACATTGTACAGGGATCATAGATTGTAAGCTCTTGTGAGCAGGACCCTAACTCCTATTGTTCATGTTATTACTCTATAATGTCTTGTCTTGTTAGTATATGAACCCCATGATCTGTAAAGTGCTATGGAATATGAACTAAAGATTTAGTATTAACATTATGCATTATCATACAAGCAGCCAGGAAAAGCTAAGCCCATAAATGCCTCACTTTATTAACTAGAAAATCCTTCATCTGCATCTGCTATAAAGTAAAAAGTTACCTACACATCTGTGAGATTACTTTCCTCCTGTCTCTGTCTTTCTCTTCTCTCCCCTCCTCTTTGTCTCTCAGCCTCCACTCTCTAACCCTCTTCACTTCTCTCCATCCCCATCACTGCTCGGCTATTCTTGGAAATCCCTTAGAAGTGAATGCAGAAAGCTGCGCATGTGCAGACATATCTCTTCTCACTCCATCCATGACACAAGATTTGAAGACCCCCTTCAGAAGATAAATGTAGGACCCAGAGGTGGGACCAACATTTATCAGACATAAATGTCTAAAAAAATCTCTTAACTCCCCTCTGATTCTCTTGTTCATACCGATATGATTCATTTCTGCCATCTCATTAATATTATCTAGATTTAACTTTCTCTCATATCCTTTATACTTCTCTTTTGTATTATTAATGATTATATATTCTATTGTATTTATGTTATCCTTTTTGCTTTGAGTCATTCTTTCTTTCAACACTCATTCTTTTATTCATTCTCACTCACTTTACACTTTTATTTTCTCTTTTAGTCTCTCTCTCTTCTCATTAATTCAGTCTCATTGTATATTTATTACCATTATACCTTTTTTTTACTCATACCTTTTCCTTCATTCTTTCATTATCAATATATGATTATCTTTCTGCTTCATCACCCTTTCCTGCCTCTCTTCTATCTATCTATCTATCTATCTATCTATCTATCTATCTATCTATCTATCTATCGATAGATAATATAATATAATATATATGCTTAACTATTATATTCATCCTCACTCATCTTCCTCTCCATCAATCTTTCTTTCATTCTGTCTATACTTTATTCACACTCATTCCTTTTATCTTGTCTCTATCCCTTATTCTTTTAGTTCTCCGTCCTCCTTTTTATATCATCCACCCCTGCTTCCTCACCCTAGACTCCATCACCTCCTATCATCCTTCTTCTCTGCTCTCCAGCTACTTTCCCACTCCTCCTATTCACTTTCTCCTTTTTTTCTTCTCTCTTTCTCCAATGTCACTATTCACTCCTCTTGGCAGGGAATCCCAGAGCCTCAACGAAATAAAAGACAAATACACAACATATACAGGAGAGAAGACAACATTGTATTCGTGTCAAACATATTATCACATTAAAGCAGTTCTCAGAGCTTTGTCCCTCTGCACACAACTTACGTTAATCATTAGATCAGATGTATCTAGATCAGCTCTAGTTCCTGGATACACATCAATCACAAGGAGATGATCTAATGCCTTCTCTTATTATTATAAGGTTACATAATACACACCAGGTGCTCTATCCCTACAGTTCTCTAAGCTCCTAAGCAGGGATAATGCAGATTCCCAATCCCCAGACATCCACTAAACATGGTTGCATATATAAGGACATAACCCAGGGTCATTATTACTCCTATTCTGTACAATCACTATGTATATGTGTATTATTATCAGCAGCCTCTATAGTCTATCACTACAGACATTAATGTGATGTAAATGTGTAGTGTGGCTGCAGGCAGAATGTGACTCTTGTATTGTCAGGCTGCATTTCTCAGTCATCTGCATTGGAGAGTAATGGACTATTCATGACTGGCAGCACAATAATGCTTCTCACATGTATAAATGCTCATATTGTCTGAAGACTTGGCAAGGGAATGTCAGCTATACTCAGCACACAATGCAAGGGAATCCAGTGCCCCATGCTATTGACAACAATGACATGCATGTTATCACTCATTAGTGATAATCTGCTATTATTATACCCATCAATATTATTAATACTCGATATCAGCATTGTTCTAATCTTCTCACAAAATGTATGTTCTATGTATGAAATTGCTTTAGGATGTAATTATTTTTTTAACTATTTGTTGTGTCACCTCATGCCAATTTCTGCAATTATGGAGGAAACTGATAATATTGAGTTTACTGTCAGTGTATCCCTTATAAAGCTGTACACATGACTGACAAATCTTATCGATTATGATTCAGAGAGACTCATTTGATCCACTAAATTCTAGCAATGAGTCACTCATATCCTGATGTAGCTGCTGAGTACATATCCCTGGTTGAGTAGAGACACAGTACTCCATTCCTCTACATGAGCTGTGGATGATGGAGCATTGTAATACATGAACACTTAAATAGCTCTTCTTTTCTTCTATGCTGCAGGGATCGCTGGATATTACAGATCTCTGTATGAGGAGTAGGAGGAGGAGAAATGAAAGGTCTGTCTTCTGCCAAGTCCTGAGCACAGCAAGAGAGCCATGAAGACAGTAATATGGAGGTAATGATAATGTGAGCTAACACCATACAAATACATACATTACCTAATAACACACAATGTATACTGAGTCTAAAAATGTCTACTGTGTGTTTCCAGATAAATATACAACTTGTTAAAATATTATATAAGTCAGGATCCCATGTAGGCTATACAATATACAAATGTGTATACTGATTTATTAGAGGACAGTCTAATATCCATTTCTTTAACACTTCACTCAATCATTTGCTACAAATTATTCTATCATTCTTACCACTTGATTTCAGTAAGTTCACAGTCCTACAAAGAAAATTAAAGAATCTTTTTTTTTCAGAAAATCTTTTAAAATTTTTAATTATAATTTTAAACTTTTCTGACAGTTCAATGTGAATCTCCAATATATTCACATATTGGCTCCCCCCCTCTCCCTTTGTATTCCCTTACTTTTTATACTTAGCCTTCTACTTGCACCCATAGTTTGTATGACACAAATGATTTTACATATAAGCTCTTTGTTTGTTTTTTTTTTGTTTTTTTTTGGAGAATCATAAAAAAACCTAACATATTATAAAAACTTCAAGCAGAGACAATACCTCACAATCTCTTTATTTGTTTGTTCTATTCCTAATATGGAATTCTTTATGAAATGGAAACCAAAAATATTGTTCTATCTTTATGTGTTTCATAATGTATTATTAATATTTACTTTAAGTACAGAATTAATAAATAATATAATAAGCGATAAGTAAATGGTAATGGGTAATAATATTAATAGGAAAATGTAGGTTTACATATAAATGTTAATAGTGAATGTTTTATACATTTTTTTGTATTTGAGTCTATTAAATAATAATCATTAGTTGTATTGATTTTCCTATTAGCTATAACATATTAAGTTTGATGCTTTTAAAAACTACTATTTATCTTTTTGTCTGTCTATTTACATATCATTATTTTTATTTATTTATTTATATATCTTAAATACATGAGATTACAATTATTACTAATTACTAATAAATAATTATGATGATGAAAATAATAATTTCATTGCCAATTTTTTATATCCTAAAAATATTGCCAATATTTATTTCAGTAATATTAGTTCTAAGTTTTTGAAATATATTTTGGCATAAAAAATATTTTGTTAATTTTTTTTGTTTATTTTGTAATACACTTAAACAACAACTGGGGTTTGTTTTGTGTTACAAAACTGTTATATTGTAATATTTTACTTTTTACATATGTTCCATATTATAAAATGAAGTTCATGTATTGGCTAAAAATCTAATTTCTATTGTCTATCATCTATGTATCTGACAGATTTAGTGTTTGCTTATACTGGAGGTGAAGTAATTTGCCTCTTCATTGATTTTTGTGTCATGGACAACAATACAATTTGTGTTAAACAAGTGCCAATGACAAGATAAGACAAAAGAATCAGGCATCCTGACAAAATTCTTTGTTCTGTCTGGAAAGAAATGTAGGTCTATTGTTCTGGTAACAAGCTTTTGTAACATTACTATACTTTATTTATGTTCTGCATTGCAGAACTAATTGAAATATATTCTCTTTTATATATTTTTCAGATAATTCTACTTAATGTGTCTGTATCATTAAGATATTTTATTATTTATTATTTTGTTTTATCAGTATAAACATTTCACTTATTGATTACCATACAAATATAGAAATATACATATGATATGCATATGAAATATACATATAAAATCAAATATTCTCCAACATAAAAAATAAAGTTCAATAAAGAAATGCATCCAAAATATCATAAGTTCATAAAAAATATTAATGAGCAATTGATTTCACTAACACAATAATATGAATTATTAGCAGAATATTTATTCCATTCATCTTTTATATCGTAATATATTTGTTATATTTTGTTTCAGAATTGTCTGCTAAATTTGTAAATAAAATAAAAGTCAAAAAGTATAAGAACTATTAATAGATTTGGCATACTACATAAAAGAAAATATAGTAACTGTGTGTTAGCATTTCTCTGTATCTCCTGTTTACTTGTAATATGTAGATACATTATTAATTGTTATTACCAATTATTACAAACATTTATTAGTCATGGAATAGTTTCTAAAAATAAACAATGTTTTCTTTTGATTCTGAAATTAAACTACAACACTATATATATAAATATAATGGTATTATAATATTGTCAATCAATAATTACTGCTTTAAAAAGGGAGGTAATATTATTCATAGTAATAACCCTGGGCAGCAAATGTTAAGAGCTGATTTTTTAGAATTTACAACTTCCAGCTTTAATTTAATTTCCTGATATAACAATTGTAAGTTTTCTATGTTTTATATTAACCTGTATTCTATTAAGGGAATATATACTATTTACAATAAAACTTCAATTCTCTTTTACTGCATAACACTTAAAATGTTTTCAAGACTGCACTATGTACCCCTAATAAAGTTATTTGAAATAAAGTTTTTATTATGCAGTGTTTACAATATTTTTTCTCTGTATAATTAATGCACATTACTCATATATTTATCTAGGAATCTATTTATTCGTAATCTACCTTTTTAAAAATTATATATATCCATGCACATCTATCTATCTATCTATCTATCTATCTATCTATCTATCTATCCATTTATCTAGCTATTGATCTATCTACTGATCTAATTTATTTCTTTCTATCTCTATCTATCTCTATCTATCTATCTATCTATCTATCTATCTCATATATATATATCTATCTACTGTCTCATATCTATCTACTGTCTCATATCTATCTATCTATCTATCTATCTATCTATCATCTATCTATCTATCTATCTATCTATCTATCTATCTATCTATCTATCATCTATCTATCTATCTATCTATCTACAGTAAGAAAAGATCCAAGCAGCTGAGAAAGGCTCACTGTTTGGAGCCGAAACGTTGCTCTTTCACATGGAATAAATCCACTAAGGTATTTTTTCACTACAATCTGGTGTGCTGACTTTTTTTCCTTTGTATGTATGTATGTATGTATGTATGTATGTATGTATGTGTCTGTCTATCTATCTATCTATCTATCTATCTATCTATCTCCTATCTATCTATCTATCTATCTATCACATATCTATCTATCTATCTATCTCCTATCTATCTATCTATCTATCTATCTATCTATCTATCTATCTATCATTCTCTTTTACGTAAGACCTTAAGACAGAACAATTAAATAAGGCACTTGACATTTACACATATATTTATTTATATACCACATACCATGTGATGTTATTTTCCCTTTTTGCAAACAGTGTGTGTATTGTATAGGCATCTGCAGGTATGAACATCATAGATACAATAAAGATAACCAAAGTAGATACAATTAAATATTAAGGCATACGATAGAATCAATATACGGCTTATCTACTGTTTTTTATTATAATCATTAACCATAAGGGTAGGTATTATACTTGTCTTATGTTTATAAAAGCAGTATATATATATATATATATATATATATATATATATCGCACAATGGACAAATATCGAATCAAGGTGAGTGCAGGTCTCCTCGGACTGACATAATCACAGATCCTTTAGCCGCTTCGAATTTAGCAGGTTATCCCTTTCTCAGCATTCAGCAATAATGTCATGAGACCAGGGTGACATAATTGCAGGTCCTTTAGCCTCTTAACATTAGCAAACTGTACCCCATGAATATATATTGAGTCAATGAAATCACAGCATGCCTGCATGGTTTCTACTCCTCTTCATGCCTCCCTGCAGGCATGCTGTGTTGTCATTGATCAGATATGTATGCATGGGGTACAGTTTTCTAATGTTAAGAGGCTAAAGGACCTGGGATGATGTCAACCCAAGGAGGCCATGCCCCCTTCAACTCGCTCTAGATATTCCCGGATACCAGGTAAAATAATAAAGCTGAATATATGGGGATCTGAGGGAAACAATTTGTAGTTAAAATTGCTATATGAAGAGATTACCAATACCAATATTAATATATTGTTAGGGCATGTAGGATACAAAGAGCTACAAATCCACATGCCTCTCTTAAAACAGCTGAGAAGTTATACAAGAAGGTATTTCTAAGTCACTGATGTGTATAGTACACAAACTTTAAAGGGAACCTGTCACCACATTCTTCACAAATACAGTTAGTGGCAGGTTCCCATAGAGCCCTGGTAACTAACTTTAGCTAAAAATGGTTCCTCCAGATTCCCATATATTCAACTTTATAATTTTACTTGGTTTCCAAGGATGTCTATGGGAGTTGAGGTGGGCGTAGCCTCCTCGGACTGCAGCTCCTCTGCATGCTTTCTCTGCATGCAGCTGTAATGTCATATGACCAAGGTGATATCATCGCAGGTCCTTAGCTTCCTAATACTAGCAAAATGTAAACCAAGAATATATCTTATGAAATCACAGAGAGGGGTCCATGCAGGCATGCTGTGTTTTTTTATGTGGTCAGATATGTGCATGGGGTACAGTTTGCTAATGTTAAAAGGCTAAAGGACCTGTGATGATGTCACCCTGGTAACATGACATTAGGCCACACCCCCAACTCACTCTATAGATCCCGAGATACCAGGCAAGTTGATAACTCTGATTAGCTAAAAGAAGGGGAATCCGTTACTAGGGCTCTATTGGAACCTGCCACTAACTGTATTTGTGAAAAATGTGGTGACAGGTTTTCTTTAATACTGATGCACTAACATCCATATAAATATTAAATGCTCCACCCAATTATTATGCTCCACCCAATGGTGGCTACAGAACTGTCAGGGACAACTGTTCTGGAATTGCCATGTATGTAAATGGACCACTAGCAGAATAGGAGTTCTACCTCTGTATTCACATTCACACTCAGAGACGCATATAGAACCCAGTTTTCTTAACGGGAACCTGTCAGCAGGAACCTCATTTTCACTAAATACACATTGCAGACAGTGGCGGATTAACTGTCCCATGAGCCCTAGGCTGTTCACACGACTAGGGCCGCCCCCCACCCCCAGCATATAGATTTTTTGAAAAGACGCATGGTTGATCTTCATATAGGGTCAGGTATGGGTGGGCCTGGCCCCCTAGCAAGTGAAACACCCACCATACTGCCTATATGAGGATCCGCCATTGGTTGCAGAAGACCTTTACAGCTGCATTTCAAAGATGGATTTCTGTCTAAATAAGCACAAAGTTGGGGGCTGAGAGCTGAGGAGTGAGCAGCACAGAAAAGTCACATTTTTTCTTTTTAAATGCATCCAAACCAAAACTAACCTGGGACCCAGAACAGGTAAGTTATATTGTAATGGAAATGCTTAGAGAAAGCAGTAAAGCTTATTCGTAATGTATGTGTAATGGGCTTCTGTTACCTGTCATTAGTGAAAATGAGGTCCCTGGCGACAGGTTTCCTTTAACCCTTTAAGAACGTAGCCATTTTGTAGCTTATGGCTCAGTCCCCTTTTTTTGGATTCTGACTTGCGTCGCTTTATATGGTTATAACTTTTGAACACTATTCATCAAAACGATCCTGAGATTGTTTTTTCCCCACATGTTGTACTTCATTTTAGTGGTAAATTTTGGTTGATAAGTTTTACATTTATTTACAAAAAATAGAAAAAATGATGATTTTCGAAATTCGAAAATGTCTACTTTACATTTTCATAATTTCTGAAATGTCTGGATAATATATTTTGATGTCGCGCAGCGTACAAATTGAATATCGCTTTTCTGGATTTTCAGAATTTACTATTTTAGGGATAAATACAGTTTTGAATGAAATTTTACATATTTATCATCAAAACCCCCTATATAATCAACCCATTTTCAAATCTGCACCCCTCAAGCTATCAGAAACAGCTTTTAGGAAGATTGTTAACCCCTTGAGATCTTCATAGTAATAGAATCAAAATGGAGGTGAAATTTAGAATGGTGAAATTTTGTCGTTTATGCGTTCATTTAGCCCTAAAATTTACACATTTCCAAAATATTAAAAGAGAAAACCCACCATACAATTTGTTCTACAATTTATCCTGAGTACAGAGACTTTCCCCATTGGCCCCTTTTGTAGGCTATAAAATTTTAGCTTTTTCGTTATTGGGGCCATTTTTTTTGCGGGATGAGATGCTTTTTCCAGTGCTACCATTTTGGGGTTGGTATCCCCTATTGTTGAAAATTTAGGAACTTTTTTTTGAGGGCAGGAGTAGAAAAGCATCAATTCTGTACTGGATTTTTTAACTTTTTTCTTTTTTTGGTGTTCACGCAGAGCGAGAATGGGCTAATTGCTGATTAAATTTGCTGCCCAGGGAGTGCTGCTGCATAGTGTAACAGCCTGTAAAGCTGCAACCCAGAGGGTCTCTGATAACACCCTTCTGGCTCAGTAGCATAATTTTAAAAGTTGATGTTAGAAGGAGACCATGGATAACAAATATAAGATGATTATCACAGTAACAGTGCCTGGGTCTATGAGTAAGTAGTCTATTCAACTTATCTGCATAGACTAATCTGGGCGTAGAGTAGCCTCTGCAAGCTCTGGGGGGCGAGGTCTACAAGATGTCTCCAGTAGCCTCTGCAGATGCACCTTCCTGCTCTTCCTTGCCAGCTGTACAGCACACAAAGTGCAGCTGACGCATCCTCTGGCGGCTTCATCGATGCTGGATCAATGAAGCACCAATAAAGAATACCTATAATGAGCTGTTTGTCACCAGTAGAGGAACAGGAAACAGCAGGCAGGGACAGGCAGGTAGGTGAATCTGCAGAGACTATTGGGGGAGTATAGTAGCCTTGGCCCCCCCAGAACTCACATAGGTTACTCTATGTCGGAGTAGCCACTGCATTAATTTGCGTATTAATAAAATAAACTGACACATTTATCTGACACATATAATGCTGCGCCCGCATCCCAGCATGCACCGGATTTGTCAGGAGGCTCTGGCCTCCTGATAAATCCTGGCATCCAGCAGCAGAGGACAACGATGCACTGCGCACCTAGGACTCTTCTACGCCAGATCTGACCTTGCGTGAAATTGCGCAATAGCTTGCGCCTGAGTGGGTGCAGACTAAAGGCAGTGCAGAGGTGCAATGCTGCAACACCCCGCACAGCCCCCCCTCCCCTTGGCGTGGTACCGCGCCCCTCCCTGCTACCCAGTTAATTGAGTGGAGAAGTTGCAGTTCTTGGCACTGCACCAGAAATTGCAACTAAACCACAGCTTGTAGGCCTTTATCTGAGTGTGTAGTTACCCACAGGTTTTATAGAGTGTACTTACATTTTTTTAACCTGATTATTAATGATTCTAAAGACATATGCAACATCCCCCACTGGGGCCTAGCCTTTTCTTGGGGCCTGGAGACAGCCGGGGCCCAGAATATCTGAGTGGCTGGCGGTTGCGGCCTAGGCACGCTAGTGTCACGGTACTTGGTATGGGGACCGGAGGGCTGTCCTACAGCCTGGCAGGTCTCCAGCGGGTGGTGTGTGCAAGAAATTAGATGAGGGAGAGGCTGATGTACTGTTTCTCCCTGGGGAAACCCCTTAGTGTCTGTACTCCAACCCCTGAGGAAGTCGTCTAGGACGACGATACGCGTGGGGAGCCCGTTACCCCTGCTTTTCTCCCACCTGCCTGCCAGACTACTAGGAGCACTTTAGATACCGGCATCTAGGTAATATCTATACAGCTTATGCACTTGCACTTTTCACGCGTGGTACTCATGTGGGCTATTGCTGACATGGTGTCTGGCAGCCATTAGGACCTACTTAGGTTTTAGGGATAGACCATTAGGATTTTCTTGTGATCTGAACCTTTGATATTTTGTCATCCCCTACATTTCCTTGGCTGGGAGAATTTGCTACTCGCCACAGGGTGAACTAGCAGGGGTCTTTACTGTGCTGACCGGGACCTTGGTCGCCAGTGGATAATTGTGTAAATTTCATGTTTTAGATGTTTTTAGATGTTTGTTATATGTGTATCCCGTTTTTTGCATTCAATAAAGTTCATACGATTTTGTTGCATACTGCATTGACTCAGCTGTTTTTGGTGCATACTTTTTTCTTCTTGTTGTTCAGTTGATTATATTGTGCACCAGCTCATCTACATACCCTATGGTTGTGCTAGCCCCCCTCTATTTGGTATTGTACTCTGAGTCCCTGGATGATAGATGGGGGCGCCCTTGATGTTGATACAGCCGTAGCAGGGACCAGACGGAGGCAACGCTGTGCATAAAATAACTTACAGTTCTTTATTTGAACCAACAGCAGCAACAAACCAAACGATTCCGTATAGATGGCGGATACTGGGAGTGATCTTGGAGAGTGAACCTCAGGAGTTAAATCACCAGCCTGGTTGCAGATGCAGGCTGGGATGTAGCTGTGTCCAATGCTGGAAGCTGCAGCTTTGTCCTGGTTGTTCTGTGTGAGCTCACTAGAGGTGTGAGGCACACGCTGTCTCTAATCACTTAGTGTGTGGTTGATATGCTCCTCAGACAGGAGCTGGGTTCCTAGAGCTTGTGCTCTCAGAAGTTTCTGGAACTCTACTACTCATCATTGGATGATAAGCATCAAACAATATTAACCCTTGCCTATCCAGGCAGTATCTACTGCTGCACAGTTACCTCTATATGTACTGGATGGTACAAGGGGCTTATTCGCAACTACTCCTCTGCCTTACCCATTGCCTTGCACATAGCTGCAGTTTATTTCCTGTACTCCCTCAGATAAAAGGAGCAGGTTGATTCTTTGTCAGTAAGTGGCAGCCACAGACCCCCCAAAAAAGGTAGAAGAAGTTTTTAAGGCTAATTTCACACTACCATTCAAACCTATGTAAAAAAATTAAAAATGGAGGTTTAATGTATCATGTACAGGCGGTCCCCTACTTAAGAACACCCGACTTAAAGACGATCCCTAGTTAAGAATGGACCTTTGGTAATTGGTAAATTACTGTACTTTAGCCTTAGGCTACAATAAACAGCTGTAGCAGTTATAAATGGTGTCTGCAATTAAGATTAATTGTTAATCCTGGTTCTTATGACAACCCAACATTTTTAAAATCCAATTGTCACAGAGGCCAAAAAATATGGCTGGGGTTACAATTGTAAAATATACAGTTCCGACTTTCATACAAATTCAACTTAAGAACAAACCTACAGAACCTATCTTATACGTAACCCAGGTACTGCCTGTAAATTTTATGCGATCCGTTATGTTCATTTTCAGTTATGCGTGCAGATTTTTGACAGCAATAATAACGTTGGCTGCAGTACTTTTTCTCTGTTTGAAAAAAAAATGCATGCACAATGGATATTTGCCTAATTGGACATAACGGATGACATACAATTTACATTGATGTCAAAAGAATATGGACAGCACGGTGACTGAGTGGGTAGCATTTCTGCCTTGCAGCGCTGGAGTCCTGGGTTCAAGTCCCATCTGCAAAGAGTTTGTATGTTCTTTGCGTGCTTGCGGTGGTTTCCTCCAACACTATAAAACATACTGGTAGGATGATTAGATTGTGAGCCCCATGGGGACAGGGACCAATTTGACATGCTCTATATAAATAAAGAATTTTTATTATTATTTGTTAAACCTCCGTTCTTTACTTTTTTAACGGAGGTAAGAAACAAATGCTTGAACAGTAGTGTGAACTTAGCCTTACCACTTCTACATAGCGCTCTATCTGTGCTATTTTGTAATTATTATTATTATTTTTATTGCCAGGTATCTCTGGAGCAGAGCTGTTGGGTCTTATCTGTAAGAGGTCTCTTAGAAGTGACCTAGATTCAGCTAAAAAATGGTAAAAAATTTAAAAATAAAATAAATAAATTGTGTAAATGTCCCCCAGGGATCTTTAATGACCAAATGAAAAACTTATTATATAAAGAAACATACTTGGAAAAAAAAACATGTTAATACTCCCCCCCCCCCCCACACACATAAAAACTGTCAGTGCCAATGCAAAACATCACCATCCCCTTGTAAGGAGGAGATGTATCTTAGTCTTTCAATTTACGCCTGTATGTAGGTTTTTTGAGCACATCTACTTTTTAGTTTATTTATGGGCGGTTTCCTTTACATAAACCGCTCTATTTTTGTGCAAATATTTGCACAATTTTTTGTGCAACCTATTTCCTATTCCTAGTGGGGACTGGAGTGTATTTGCACATTTTTGTGACTTTTTAGGCGTAAATCAGTGATAAATTACCCGCCAACTTGTGCCAGCAGGTGCGTTTCAAAGATGAATTTGACAGCAGAAAAACCAGTATGCCACGAACTCCAATGACATTGCAAAAAAAATGTGCAAAAAATATGCAAAAAGGAAAGAAAAACACTAATAAAAAGATACCGCTCCCCACAAATAGCTTAAGAATACTAATTTTTGAGAACTCATTGTTAACTTTATTTATGTGTTGTATGTTTGAAAAAAATAGTCACTTTTTGGTAGCACACGCCCAAAAATGAAGACTGTTAAAGCACCACATCTGCTAAAACGACTTTAAAGTCTCTGGTCACAAAAGTCTTCTCATGCCTGGTCATGAAGGGGTTAACTACCTTCCATGTTTCTATTATTGTACCTATACAGATCTGTTCAATATTCGCTATAAATCAGAATCAGCACAATTGTGACTCCTACGGACAAACATATTGATGTGTTAAAGTCCCTATTACATGAGTTCTGGAATTAAGTATATGATGTCATTGTTGCAATGCAAGTTCAATGCATGAGTATTCTTGGGTTATTTATAAATTCTGATGCAATGAGCGGAGAGTCAGAATCTGCAGGGCGGGTAATGGCTGACAAGCTGCGGGGGAAGAGTAGAGGAGTCCAGTAGTAGATTGAACTAGTAATCAGTGAGCTGTAAAGATATGGCCAGATAAGTGGTTACTCCTCATCATCTTAAAATGTAGGTTCAACTGGCGGTTATCACTGGCGAGAACTTGTTTAAGAGAATCTCGTACTCCTTAAAATTAGCCCTATTAAGGTATACATCAATGAGGAGAGAACTTATTACTGTACAGAAAAAGAACATTTAACACATTTGAGTGGGTGCAGAGGTATACAGCTACAAGACCGCCTATCTAATCTACTAGATGTCGGAGCACGACCAAAGACCGTAAAGGAGATAGGAAACTGGCCATAAATGACTCTTAGTACTATCCCTATGTGCTACGTATAAAAACAAGTAATTCTAGTAGTAAGAATAAATCAGAAAAATGAAATCATGGCACAGAAGCAGCTTTTGTCTTTTATTATGTCTTGTATTAAGATAATGCTGCTCTTGACTGGACTGCATCTGTAAATATGTCAATTGCCATGAGATGAATCTGGATCATATTTTAGATATCTAATTTTATTTTCTCTGTCATTCCTCCTAAATATTTATAGATAAATTACCAAATGGATTTTAGTATTGCCCTTGTCAACGACCCTTGTGTTTCTATCAGTTGTGGGGGATTTGGCCCAGTGGAGACCGTGGTAGCGGGGTGCTGTGATGCAGTTCAAGACAGTGACACCAAGGTACAGTCCAAAACAGGTCTCGCCTGCGTTTATTGCAGCAGCAAAACAAAACAGCCTTTACATTCAGGCATTAAATAAACAAAATCCTACCCGTCAGGGTGCTAACTAAACAGAGTTTCTCTAACTCACCACTAGTACATAAAATAAGTCGCTGCTCCAGGCACAGAGGTCAGGGCTGTGTGCTCTCCAGCCTCCTTTCAGAGAGAGACCACACTTCCAGCTCTGCTGAGCGGTTTTATTAGGCTGATTGGGCTGTTCCTACCACCTGTGTCCAAGGTGCTGGACACAATCCTCAGCACTAAGGCCTTGCATAATAGTAAAACCTAGGGGAAACATACCGCCCATCCACAGTTAACCCCTTCAGTGTCTCACATAGTGCTGGACAGGGTTTCCTTGGGCCCACCAGATAAAATTTTCTAGGGGCCCACCTTTTATGCTCCCCTGGTAATATACCCTACTAGTGCCCAAATTAAGTTGTCTTCCGCTGATCTAGTATTAAGTTAGAGCCTGGGCCCACCAGAGGATCTTGTGATTCTGTTGTGGGCCAGTCCGACACTGTTTTATATACAGTCTGATACTGTCATTGCTAGTTTGACTTACCGGGCAGTTTGGGGAGTCTTCAATCTGTTATATGTAATAGCAGACAAGTAAAGAGAAGGGTGATGGTGTCTAACAATTTAGCATATGCAATAATACATAGATACCCAAATATAAATACCTCATCAGGCTAATGCTGAATGCAAATAGTCTATTTGAGCTTTTCTCTCCCTAACTGTATGAAAAGTACATACATTTCATGTAATTCAATGCAAGTTAACAAATCTTGCATGAATTAACAATAAGAGTAAACTTATGAATCTTTGCAATCATCAGCTGCCATCTTATATACAAAGTCCAAGGTGAATGGGACTGCAGAGAAGCATAGATGTTGGTATCAATCTGGAGTTTGCTGGATAACAGACATGCATTGTGCAGAGCTTTGTGGATGAGGGTTATTATTTTAAACTGTAATCGAAGGGAGACTGGCAACGAGTGCAGTGACTGGCACAAACTGGAGGCATCCGTCTAGAGTTTGGTCTAAAAGACAAGTCTGGCTGCTGTAAAAAGTATAGATTGAAGAGGAGAGAGTTTAGTGAGTGGAAGACCGGTTAGTAGAGAGTTACAGTAGTCTAGACTAGAGTGAATCTGAAAAACAATTTTAGATGTTTCAGTTGTAAGAAATGGAGAAGTTTCAGAGATGTATGCGGCGAGAGCAAGCAAGAGATTGAATATTGAGTGCAAAGGAGAGGTCAGAGTCCTGCACAACCCCAAGACAGCCGGCCTGCTCCTATAGTGATCCCAGAGACTGAGATGGAGAGGCCAGGTTTTGTCGGTTAGTGGATGGAAAGACAAGAAGTTCAGTCTTAGAAAGATTAAGTTTCAAGATGAGAGAGGACATGATGTTAGAGACAGCAGAGAGACAATTAATAGTGTTATGAAGTAAGGCATAAAGATGATACTGGAAACCATAATATGATGATTTGTCCGATGACTGCAGTATAGAGGGAAAAGAGAAGAGGACCTAGGAGCCCTGAGAAACCTCGACAGTTAGAGGAAGAGGAGAGAGTACAGTGTCCTTTAGGCCATTAGAGCAAACCATCATCAGGAGGAGCTGATGGTCCACAGTATCAAACGCTGCCAAGAGATACAGAAGAATGAGACTTAATAAGAAAGTACTTGCCACTCAAATGTGAGGCAATCTTCTTTAAGATTATAGGACCGGCCCTTAAATTGTTTTGGGTTATACTAAACAGGGACTGTACCACTCACCTAATTGAATCTATATAGTGAAGCAAGATGAGTATTGTAAAACTTAACATTTATTACAAAGATATTAAAAACCACTAAATACGTGAATGACAATACATCAACACCAATATATACAATAATGGGTCACTGTGCTATTAGGTATCAACAAGCACAGGGCCCAATAGAAAATGCCGTCAAGGCTGCTGATCACAAGAGGTCAAATATACATGAGGTAATACACGCCAGGTTCCAAGCTAGATAGCATCAAATGCACGCCATAAGCATAAAACCCTGCCAATACTGCAGCCGGGTTTTGCTATCGTACACAAAAGTAATAATGGTAAAGGTGTATATTACAACAATGATAGTAATGACATGAAGGACTTGTGTGTAGGGTAAAAAATGGAGTATTCTTACCAATCCTGGGTATGAAGTACAGGCCAAATGGTACTCACGGATACTGGAGGACCTAGATATCCCTTGCACGCTATGCTCACACCTTCATGTTGTCCATTAACTCCCGTCCTGACAAGGACGGTCCACAGCTGTCCCTGGCGTAATACTAGCCCTTGCTTTTATAGTTCCACGTCCTCAGATGATCTTGAAAACATACAAAATGTCCCAACGCGTTTCTTCCGCTGTCCCGCGGATTCATCAGGGGATATACATATCATAGATGTCGGTGAATCTTGAGTTTTGTAGATTATATAGTGGTAGAGACTTGGCGGTAGTTGCTTTTGTCCCTAAACCATGCGGCTTAGTGAAGCCTACATGCGGCGACTGGCGTGTGCAGTAGTTTACTGTGAGATGCCGGGTGTCTTTTAACACATCCGGCTCACATACGCCAGTGGCAACGCCCCCTTCCGGTTGGTGCCGATCATGTGACCTGATCATATGATCAGTCAGATGGCATCACGGAGGCGGCGCGTCGTACTGTGACGTCAGGAGAGGAGGGAGGACTCTCTCCCCTCAGCCTGATACATCAATACACCACATCGTCACAGGGATAAGTATAATATCGCCGCTAGTAGTTGGAGGTGTACAGCGAGCCCGTGATAAATAAAAGGTGGCTCAGTGCCTGTAAACTCAATAATCGGCAAGTATATACATTTAGAGGGTACCTAGTATGATATTCCTGGCAGGATTAAAATAAAACAAAAATCATTAAGTATAGGAAAAATGGCTTTGAGGGGAAGGCAGGGAGTTGAAGTTTTCCCCGAGAATTTAGATACTGTTGCAGGAAATTTTTATTATTATATTATGCTATTCTTATTTACAATTGGGATCCTTTCACCAGTGGGGTTACACGTCAATAAATGATGCGAAACTTAACGTTTCGTTTAGTCCGTTGGGAGTAACCGTATCTAACCTATAAATCCAACGGGTCTCAGTTTGTAATATTTTTTGGTTCCAGTCACCACCTCTAGCGTTTTGGGGTACCTGAACGACACCATGAAATTTCAACACATCCGCACAGCCATGATGATGTTCATGGACATGTTTAGCTATCGGGGTGTCTCTCGAGTGCCTGATGTCGGCCAGATGTTCACCCACTCGTCTACGGAATTGTCTAAAGGTTTTTCCAATGTATTCGATACCACAAATACACACCACCCTATAGATCACACCCTTAGTTTTGCAATTGATAAAGGAGTTGATCTGAATTTCTTCCCCAGTCACATTTGCCACAAATTTCTTTGTGACTAGGATGTGGGGGCAGGCTATACAGCCATTGCATTTGAAGGAGCCCTTTGGCTTCATCGTGTCCAGCCATGTATTTTTTGAAATGGTGGAGAAGTGGCTGTGTACCAATCGGTCCCCAAGGGACCTGCCCTTCCGATAGGTGATGGATGGTATTGGTGTCAAAACGTCAGTGATGTCAGTATCCATCAATAAGGTCGACCAATGTCTTGAAATGATCTGTCTTACCATGTCAGAGCCATTGTCAAAGGTGGTAACGAAACGTACCAGATTATCCGAGTCCATTCTAGTTTTAGGGACCAAAAGGTCCTTTCTCTCTTTGTTCAGGGCATTATGAAAGGCACTCCTTAGTATCTTATCCGGGTAGCCTTTCTGCAGGAATCTCGCTCTCAAGTCATCGGCCTGCTTGAGAAACGAGTATTTGTCAGAGCAATTCCTACGTAGGCGAAGGAATTACCGTAGGCGGTAAACGATTTATACCAAGGGCATATAGTACTGTGGCTACGTTTTATTGATGATATCTTAATTATCTGGAACGGGTCTGAATCTGAGTTTTCAAATTTTGTTGAGCACCTAAACTATAATGATATCGGTCTCAGATTCACCCATGAAATCAGTGGCAAAAAATTGGCTTTTCTGGATCTACTCCTTACCAAGGGACCGAATGGCCTTCTACAGACCGAGGTATTTAGAAAAGCGACTGCAACCAACTCCCTATTGAGGTGGGAGAGTAGCCACCCAGTCCCCCTAAAAAGAGGAATACCTCGGGGTCAGTACCTTCGCCTACGTAGGAATTGCTCTGACAAATACTCGTTTCTCAAGCAGGCCGATGACTTGAGAGCGAGATTCCTGCAGAAAGGCTACCCGGATAAGATACTAAGGAGTGCCTTTCATAATGCCCTGAACAAAGAGAGAAAGGACCTTTTGGTCCCTAAAACTAGAATGGACTCGGATAATCTGGTACGTTTCGTTACCACCTTTAACAATGGCTCTGACATGGTAAGACAGATCATTTCAAGACATTGGTCGACCTTATTGATGGATACTGACATCACTGACGTTTTGACACCAATACCATCCATCACCTATCGGAAGGGCAGGTCCCTTGGGGACCGATTGGTACACAGCCACTTCTCCACCATTTCAAAAAATACATGGCTGGACACGATGAAGCCAAAGGGCTCCTTCAAATGCAATGGCTGTATAGCCTGCCCCCACATCCTAGTCACAAAGAAATTTGTGGCAAATGTGACTGGGGAAGAAATTCAGATCAACTCCTTTATCAATTGCAAAACTAAGGGTGTGATCTATAGGGTGGTGTGTATTTGTGGTATCGAATACATTGGAAAAACCTTTAGACAATTCCGTAGACGAGTGGGTGAACATCTGGCCGACATCAGGCACTCGAGAGACACCCCGATAGCTAAACATGTCCATGAACATCATCATGGCTGTGCGGATGTGTTGAAATTTCATGGTGTCGTTCAGGTACCCCAAAACGCTAGAGGTGGTGACTGGAACCAAAAAATATTACAAACTGAGACCCGTTGGATTTATAGGTTAGATACGGTTACTCCCAACGGACTAAACGAAACGTTAAGTTTCGCATCATTTATTGACGTGTAACCCCACTGGTGAAAGGATCCCAATTGTAAATAAGAATAGCATAATATAATAATAAAAATTTCCTGCAACAGTATCTAAATTCTCGGGGAAAACGTCAACTCCCTGCCTTCCCCTCAAAGCCATTTTTCCTATACTTAATGATTTTTGTTTTATTTTAATCCTGCCAGGAATATCATACTAGGTACCCTCTAAATGTATATACTTGCCGATTATTGAGTTTACAGGCACTGAGCCACCTTTTATTTATCACGGGCTCGCTGTACACCTCCAACTACTAGCGGCGATATTATACTTATCCCTGTGACGATGTGGTGTATTGATGTATCAGGCTGAGGGGAGAGAGTCCTCCCTCCTCTCCTGACGTCACAGTACGATGCGCCGCCTCCGTGATGCCATCTGACTGATCATATGATCAGGTCACATGATCGGCACCAACCGGAAGGGGGCGTTGCCACTGGCGTATGTGAGCCGGATGTGTTAAAAGACACCCGGCATCTCACAGTAAACTACTGCACACGCCAGTCGCCGCATGTAGGCTTTACTAAGCCGCATGGTTTAGGGACAAAAGCAACTACCACCAAGTCTCTACCACTATATAATCTACAAAACTCAAGATTCACCGACATCTATGATATGTATATCCCCTGATGAATCCGCGGGACAGCGGAAGAAACGCGTTGGGACATTTTGTATGTTTTCAAGATCATCTGAGGACGTGGAACTATAAAAGCAAGGGCTAGTATTACGCCAGGGACAGCTGTGGACCGTCCTTGTCAGGACGGGAGTTAATGGACAACATGAAGGTGTGAGCACAGCGTGCAAGGGATATCTAGGTCCTCCAGTATCCGTGAGTACCATTTGGCCTGTACTTCATACCCAGGATTGGTAAGAATACTCCATTTTTTACCCTACACACAAGTCCTTCATGTCATTACTATCATTGTTGTAATATACACCTTTACCATTATTACTTTTGTGTACGATAGCAAAACCCGGCTGCAGTATTGGCAGGGTTTTATGCTTATGGCGTGCATTTGATGCTATCTAGCTTGGAACCTGGCGTGTATTACCTCATGTATATTTGACCTCTTGTGATCAGCAGCCTTGACGGCATTTTCTATTGGGCCCTGTGCTTGTTGATACCTAATAGCACAGTGACCCATTATTGTATATATTGGTGTTGATGTATTGTCATTCACGTATTTAGCAATCTTCTTTAATTCAAAATATATATTTATATTCGACTTGCAGTATGCAGTACAGTCTCCTGTCCTGTATAACTGCAATGTATAACTGCAGCATACTTATGAGAATATTATACTGCAATGTATAACTGCAGCATACTTGTCAGAGTATTATCCTGCAATGTACAACTGAAGCATACTTGTAAGAATATTATACTGCAAGGAATAACTGTGGCATACTTGTCAGAATGTATAACTGCAGCATGCTTGTCAGAATATTATACTGCAATGTATAACTGTGGCATACTTGCCAGAATATTAAACTGCAATGTATATCTGTGGCATACTTGTTAGAATATTATACTGCAATGTATAACTGCAGCATGCTTGTCAGAATATTATACTGCAATGTATAACTTTGGCATAATTGTCAGAATATTATACTGCAATGTATAATTGTGGCATACTTGCCAGAAGATTATACTGCAATGTATATCTGTGGCATACTTGTCAGAATATTATACTGCAATGTATAACTGCAGCATGCTTGTTAGAATATTATACTGCAATGTATATCTGTGGCATACTTGTCAGAATATTATACTGCAATGTATATCTGTGGCATACTTGTCAGAATATTATACTGCAATGTATAACTGCAGCATACTTGTCAGAATATTGTACTGCAATGTATAACTGCGTCATACATGTTAGAATATTATACTGAGCAGAAAATTATGCTATGCGTACAATCAAAGAATGCAAGCATCCTATACTATCACTATAGTATCACTATGTTTATACCCAGAGAAGACAAGAGATCTCATTTAGCACATAAAACGATTGATAAAACGATTGATCTAGGAGACTTGTGGATCAAGTTCTAAACAGAGTAAAACAAACTCATTTGAAGCACATAGATAAACATTAAATCAGTAAGGGTCAAATGTTATATAAAGAAACAGACACATGTAATACAAAGGTAATTAATAGATATATACCATTGCAAAGGCTGTGGATGAACTGAAAGGCACATTATGTAGCTGTAGTTGAAAGAAGATTCAACAAAGTCATTATGTTTCTGGAATGAACAGAAACGTGAATTTATTTATACAGTCTTTCTATTGTTTTCATGTCTGTACCATTTCCATATGAAATTTTATTTGTATTTTTAGGGTGATTGCTGCAGCCCATGGATGAATTTCCCAACATACGGTACCCTGAAAGTTTTCCTGATATAATCTAGATTTCATAATGATGCCAAACCACAGTGCAAAAGCAAGTCTCTAAACCTGTGTCACAACTGCCCCACACAACTGAAGGGAATTAGGAAGTGTTTGGTTAACTCCTTATATAATTGTCATCATTTATTCCAAAATGTTGCATTTCTCATAGAATTAGTCTTGGTAGAGAGGGCACTTATGAGTAATGACATTTCCCATTGTAAAAGATGGCAATAGGCTCTTAAAATACTCAGGGAACATAAAATCTCAGAATCTGCTGGCTATATAAAAGAATTACAAGAGGGACCTTAACCCGCCCTATCTGGAATCTACGTCGGTCATTAAGGGTACTTCGTCTGATGCGACGCCTTTCTACGGCGGCGGGTCAGAAGAAGATATCGGGACATCGGGTACCGAAAGTGCCGGTGTCTGGCTGTGACTTCACAGCCCAGACCAGGCACTAGCACCCGGGATCAGAAAATCTACGATCCTGGGTGCTTAACTCCGGTGTGCTTACCGGGGGATCCGATCCCTCCTGCTGCAGACCCAGGGTCCGCCGAGTGCCCCGAGGCTGCCGGCTCTTACATGTGCTGGGTTCCGCCTCCTGGCAGGACCCGGCTGTATGTAACTGAGCATGCGCAGAACTGTACACATGTGTATTGCAGTGTAAAGGCTTGAACAAGCGATCAGATGAACGCTTGTTCAAGCCAAGAAGTAGAAAATGTAAAAAAAGTTAAAATAATTTTATAATAATGAAATAAAATAAAAGTGCTCTAATCAGCCCAATTACTTAGAAAAACCAAATGAAGCATACAAAATATGTACTTTTTTGTGTGTTTTATATCACCGCATCCGTATAAATCTGTACAATAAATCTAAAACAATACTGAATCCACTCGGTGAACGACATAAAAAAAACACGAAAAACTTCCCGTAACATTAAATTTTTAATCAAATACCCACCCAAAAAATGTTCTCAGAAGTGATAAAAAAAAGTTACGTGCCCTTATATTATACTACTGAAAAGAACACCTGTCAAGAAGACCTGTCAACGGAAATATACAAAAGTTATGTCCCTAAAAAGTTGCCCTTAAAAACAATGCGATTTTCTCCAATATTGGTTTTGCTCAGTTAAATTGAACGAAGATAAGAAAAATTGTAAAAATGAAATATCACTGTAATCGTAGTGAACCAGGGAATAAAGATAAAATATAATTTTTATGTTATGGCGAGCGGGGAAAAAAAGTGCTAAAAATCCAAAATAAAAATGGATAATTTTATTTATATCCCTCTGTTTGTATTCCCCTTGAAATAATAAAATCTCATCTCAATAGACCACCAAAATTAATTATCTATACATTGTATCTCATCCCGCAAATAATAAGCCCTCATGTGTTTGCATTACCAAAAAAGAATTTTATAGCCTGTACATTATGACAATACAAATCTTCTGTGAATGGCGCTGCTTTGAATCTATGCCCGGCCGTGTGCCCATACAGCAGGTTACCACCACATATGGGGGGTCGATTGGACATCAAACTTTGCAGAGCATTTCATCATTTTAGTCATTATGAAAGTGTAATTTTTGGCCTAAACGAATGTATTTTACAAAAAAAGTTGTTTTAAATACATTAAGAGGTGTAGTTTATGTAGTGGGGTAATTTATGGGGTTTTACTATTATTTAGGCTTTTTGAAATCACTTGAAAGCTGAGTTGCCCTCAAAATGTGAGTTTTAGAGATTTTCATAAAAATTTGAAAAATCGCACCTAAAGTTCTGCACCTCATAACATCCTAGAAAAAGGAGAGGACGGATAAAATATCATTCTAACATAAAGCAGACATTCTAGAAATGTTATTTATCTAGCTTTTGGGGTAGTTTTACTACCTGTCTGGAATGCAGAACATTTCAAACTTTGAAAATGAAGATTTTTTTCCGAAATTTTGCCACAAAACTTAACACTTAAATTTTACCACTATCATGCAGTACAATGTGTCTCGGGATAGCAATCTCAAAATCACCGGGATATGTTAAAGCGTTCCGAAGTTATAACCAATTATCCTGAGACATGTCAGATTCGAAAAATCGAGTCTGGGGAAGTCTCCTAACGCTGCTGTGCATTGTACTTCTTCACAGATGCTCCCTCTGCTTTAAGTGACTGCTGAAGTACCAGAAGTTTGCTAAAGGAGATGACTCAGAGAGCAGCAGATACAGCAGTGTATGCACTCCCTTCCCCCGCGCTTTATAAGGAACCTGTCCTCCATGCCCCATAGAGAATAGTGTACACATGGCCAAGGAGTTTTTATAGTAAACTGGCCTTTTCCAAAAAAAGGTAAGTTAGATAAAAGTTTACCTTTCTGTATGGCGAGCTGTGTCCCTAGTCCCCTGGGAATGGCCAGTGAATAGGGGAGCAGACATGTATGACGTCTTGAGGGGGGTAGCAATGCGGAGAAAACATATGGGGGACATGGGAGTTTTTTCAATTTGAAATTGAAGCATGATGTAGAGGTTCTTTAAAGGTGAGGGGGAAACCGCTCCTCACTTGTTCCTTCCAATGGGGCTAGGGACACAGCTCTGCATACTTTGATCCAACTAATGCTTTTATCGAAAAAAGACAGTTTGACAATAAACATTCCTTATGGGGACACGGGGGATCCAAAAAAGGAGCTCCTGATGACAGGTTCCCTTTAACCCCTTCCCGAAGCGTGCTGTAATAGTACAGCGCGCGCCGGGTCCCAGTACATGGAGAGGGCTCGCGGGCCGAGCCCTCTCCATAGTCGGTAAGTCTTTGTTGCATATTGCATGGGCATGGGTGGCGCCATTGGGGAGCGGCGATCCGTTGCCATGACAGCCACGTTTTAACCAATTCATTACAATGTGCTAATTGCACATTGTAATGAATGAGGAGGAAACTCCCCATATACTGCCATACTATAGTATGGCAGTATATGATAGGATCGATCAGACAACCTAGGGTTAAAGTACCCTAGGGAGTCTGAAAAATAGTAAAAGTAAAAATAAATAAAAGTTTAAAAAATAAAATTATAATAAAAAAACCTAAAAATTCTAATCACCCCGTTCAATCCCTAGAACTGATATAAATATTAATAAACAGTAAAAATCATAAACAGATTAGGTATCGACACGTCCAAAAATGCCCAATCTATCAAAATATAATAACGTTTTTTCACTGCGTTTAACCCCGTAACGAAAAATAGAGCCCAAAGTCGAAAATGGCACTTTTTTGCCTTTGGAATTTTTTTCCCGCTTCCCAGGACGGGACATGGAATATTGAATACCATCACTATGAAGTGCATTTTGTTACGCAAAAAATAAGCCTTCACAGAGCTCTTTATGTGGAAAAAATAAAAAGTTATAGATTTTTGAAGGTGGTGAGTGAAAAATGGAAGTGAAACAACTAAAAAGGGCCAGGCGGTTGAGGTCAGCTACAATCCTGAGATACAAAAACATATTTCACGATTCTGCTGTGAACACTGATCATATGAATAGTTCCTTAATAGTTTTATAAACCTGGAAAAACCCATTTAACTATTTATTAACCGTTTATTATCCATTTACTAAATCTCTAATGTGAACCTGAAGTTTTAACCTATGATCCTGCAGACACAAAAAGAACAAAAATAACAAAATATAATCAATGTTTGCTTTCCATTATTGGAAATCTATTTGATGACAAAGAAGAAAATCTGAACACAGTTCAGTAAAAATCTTTGTAGGTTTGTAATATTCATAGTTTGTAAGCTTATGTTTTTTTATTATTTAAATTTATTAGCTTAATTTTAGGATGAATTTTGAGCTTTCGGTGTTGTTAAAATAATGTTAGTTTTTGTTCTAGTTTTGTGAAGATTGTTAAACTACGAAGACTTACCACTTGCAATATTAGTCACATGTTTTTCTGTGTGGGCCACTTCGATTGCATAGAAGAGCTACTTACCACTGGCTTTTATTGTTACATTTATATCCTTGGTTAAGTTGTTCATATTTGTTTGTCATTAATAATGTAAACTACTTTCATTATCCTAATCAAAAATCTACACTTGAGTACACTACAGGTGGCAAAAGGACAACTTTTTACAAATACAATCTCAATTAAAGGGAACCTGTCACCAGAAATGTCATTTTTAGCTGGTGACAGGTTCCCATAGCCCATGTTATGCTGATTTTTAAAATGCTTTTTTCAGCATTCTGAATAAGGCCACTACTTTATCAAACTTTATTTCACATTACCAGCAGTCTTCCTCTCCTGCACATGCATGCAGCTCCCTCTGCCTCTGTTCCAGTCACATGCAAGGGAGAGAGGAGAATGGTAGGAAGAAGAGGAAGAGTGAGACACAGGCTTCCCCCCAATCCCTCCCCACCGAATCCCTTCCCCTGGACTCACCACACTATGAGGTAATGTGAAATAAAGTTTTATAAAGTAGTGGCAAGAATTCAAAATGCTTACAAAGGCATTTTTAAAATCAGCATAGCAAAGGGTATAGGACAAAGGGCTTTTCGACGCAGTTTTGTCAGACTGTGCATATTCATCTAGGCAAAAATGGCTTGCACAGATCTTTAAGAAGTGCCTGCACCCCTTACCCCCCATAATTTACCCTCCTGTTCCTATAGTTAGTGATTGCCCCCGCCCAATCCATCACCCGGACTCACCACACTATGAGGTAATGTGAAATAAAGTTTTATAAAGTAGTGGCAAGTATTCAAAATGCTTACAAAGGCATTTTTAAAATCAGCATAGCAAAGGGTATTGGACAAAGGGCTTTTTGCCACAGTTTTGTCAGACTGTGCACATTCTTCTAGGCAAAAATGGCTTGCACAGATCTTTAAGAAGTGCCTGCACCCCTTACCCCCCATAATTTACCCTTCTGTTCCTACAGTTAGTGATTGCCCTCGGTAGCCCTAGTGGATACTCTAACGAGTCCAGGGACTCCCCCATGGCCTTGTTTCTTAAAATATCATAAAAAAAGGCGAGAGTGCAAGAGAGACTGGAACGTGACTTCCATGCAAATCCGATTGCGTGCGCCAAAAAAGGGGCAATTTGGCGCAAAACATAAATCGTCAGGAAACCCGACGAACCCTTAGTAAATGAGCCCCAATGGGAACTTGCGATCCTTGTTCTGCCGAAAATGCCATTATCAACACAACCCTTTTAATATATTCTCCCAAATATTAATACCATATAAAAAATTGTGTGGAAAACTATAAGAGTAAAGATTAATACCATATTTTTGCACTACAGTAATAGTCAGAGTGTTTTATGGGCTAATATTTATTTCTTGTTGGCTTTTTCTATCCTTTGAAGGTTGCTACCAGTATCTCAGTAGTCTGGTTGTTAATGGCGGCCAGGAGCATGTTTGGTGATGCATATCAAGACCACTTTCTCCTTGAAGTTTGGCTTCTGATGCAAGAGGTAAATGCCCAGCTCCTTTGCCACTGCTGGTAAGTTAGAGCACTATGGTGAGTTATAATTCACAATTTATAAGCTCACACAGGGGCACTGTAAACTAAAACGTCTGGAAGCTACATAAAGATTGCTGCCTTCGAGAATTAACAAAGCCAAACCACACACATTCGTAATGGGCTACCTATTGCTGTAATATTTTACTGTAATGCTTTATTCAGGGTATTGAATGGATTTTTCATTTCAAGTAAAGTTTTCCATGCTCCTTAGGACCATTAAATATGTAATATAATAAGGAGGTATTAAAAGGCATCTACAATAGAAGTGCCAGGCAATTCTAGGGCAAGAATAAAATAAGCAATGACCTATTAAACCTAAAATCATTACCTTTTTTTTGTAAGCTGCGGATCAGGGTTCATTTCAATAAGTGCAGATCATTCTTCGGGAATGTGGGCTCATAATGTTCATGTATGTTATTGTTCTATATAAAATATTTCTATATAATTGCAGTTCAATAGAAAAGAAACATGAGATGCAGCCAAAGCAAACAGGAGCATGCAGCCTGAGCCGTACCACAAGGGCCTTAAAAGCACTTTAGAACTTGGCCAATAAAATCTTGTCATACCATACATATAATAAGACTCTTATAGACTATGGTCACATGCACAATCATTTTATTGCACCAATATCAGCCACACAGAGTGGTAGGGTAATGTTCATGGCTTTGCAGTGTACCAGGGGTTACTGAGGTCAAACATCATATATACTGTGCTTAGGCAGTATAGGCACTAGAGATACCCTTAATGCCCTATCTCTAACCTTCCCAATAGCTCCACGCAGCAAGGTTATTGTAATCCGGACACTAGACTCCTGCACCCTAACACTCCAGCCCCCCTTACCTCTGTGTATCCCTCCCTACACCACAGCACAGACATGAAACAAGACAAACAGATAGAGGGGTACACTTACGCTAGAGAGCCTCCCTCAATTTAGTACATTAGACCTGCATGTATTAAATTATGGGTTCCTTTTTCCCAGAGGAAATCACCTTTGCCTTATAAGATAATGTAATTAGCACCTGGTCCGTAAACAAACTGTCCCCACCCCCTGTCCCATCAATAGAAAATGGCAATTTATACAGACTTTCCTCTGTCCCATGAATAGATATTGACCCAGAGGTTATGACTCCAGCTTGCATAGGTGTTTTCATATGCCCTAAAATGGCTGCTTAAGAATAGGGCAAAATAATACTTAAAAGAAAACCTGGTCATAAATCAAATATCTCAATTCCTGGTCAACAAATCTGTGATCAGCATCCTTTGATATCCCTGGGGTGTCCAGCACCAAGGACTTCAGAGTTGGGGAAGCCAAGAAAATAGCTATTAGACTATTAGGCCAACATTTCATAATGGTGTTTGATATTGTTGGGTATGATCATTCATGCTGGGAAATGTGTTGGGCAGATCTCTATCTCAGAAGACCTATGGAATAAGAAATAACATAATTAGGAAATATGTCCACAACTTTCCACCTTGATTCAAGAGTGGCCACACCCCTCTTACATGAACAAGGGGGTGGATTAGGTGGTTATTCAAAAGCAACATGTCAGCATCAATTCATTGTCAGTTCAAGGAAATGCAACTAGGTTTTTTAAAACTGTACCAAGGATTTTCTTCTGTTCTCCTCCAAGGATCTCTATGCCAATCTAATTTGTAAGAGTTCTATTTTTTCTTTATTTTATCTGTTTATTTGACTGTTTTTGCTTTTATGTATGTCTGTTTTTTTCACAATTTTTGTAAGCTTTAAGCATTGTGCCTTTTTGCGTATTAAATCTTTATTTAATAAGTTTTTCCTTGTGCTCTGTACGTTCCAATAACTCTGGAGAGGTGAATTACCGCTAAGCCGTGTTACCTTGTGAGTGTCTGTGTGCTAGCAGTAGCTATAGATAGTGTGTGTCCTGGTGAACTGTACAGCATTGTACCAGAGTGTGTATCTGGGTGTATGTGTGTGGTCCTGCCGTGGGCTTCTAGTAGGCCATAATGTTAAGTTTTGGCAGCGACTTTAGTAAGGTGAATTTAGCTGCTATCACTTGTCATATGACGAGACACCTAACATAGACTATGCCCAAAATCAATATTACACTTACTAATTATGCAATCAATTTAGTTAACGTCTCTTCTGAGTTAATGGAATCATTACAGCTAAAGAAGGCTCTTTGGTAGGGTAACATAAAATAAACAGGAAGGATCACATAAAATAAACAGACATATACATGCAATGCAAAAATAAACACTTTGATAAAATAAAAGGAATAAAAACAGCACTTATTATTTTAACATGACATCATAGGTCTGGTGTCTGGGGAAGCAGAAATACACGTTCAATCTATCCGCTAGGGATCCCCAAAAGAATGATAATTTCTATAAAGAAAGTAGAAGTCCACATCTCCATAACAGTATTAATATTTTGGAAATTATTTAATCGCTTCCTGTTTCTGGAGTGCCATCATTAGCCAGTGACACAGTAACAGCAGAGACTTGGATGGAGTTATTAGGGAACAGTGTGTGACTGAACTATAAATTATGCCACATATTTCTTTTAATGTTATATCAAGGTAGAATTTCCAAGCATCCTCCCGTAGGGCGGGTTTATAAAAGGATGTGGTTCTTTTGGATACTGGTTTTATTGCCCAAGCATCCTGGCCTGTTATAAGACAAGTATTGGAATTTCAAGGGACGAACAACTATTTTTACTCCTAATTTTGATGTTTTCTTTCGCACCACACTGTTGTTATATTTTTAGAAATTTGAGAATTAGTGACAGCCAGGTTATATTTACATGTAGCGTATAGCTACATGTAAATATTACCTTAGTGGTGGACCCCAAAAATAGGGACTTAGGGAATAGAGTATATTTTCTAATCTAGTCCAATATCCAATATCAACTAACCATTGAGCAGTAATCAGTTTTAGGGACTACCACTGCACAGTGCATAATGTAGATGCACTAACCTTCTTTTGTTTTGGCATTGCCACTTTTTTTGGAACAGTGATTATTGGAAATGCATGTTTGAACATCCCTACAGTGTGGATCATGTGAAGCAAGTATCCTGTATCTTTATATTTGTTCAAAGAGCCTCCAATATTCCTTCATTTTCATAAGTGGAGCAATGGGGCAACATTTCAAGATTCAGACAATAGCTTTGAGTTAATCTGACAGCTACAAAAGTGTTTCTCTGGTCTGCGTGGGAATACTAGCCCCATAGGCTTCGAGTATAAGATCCTAATATATTCTTATGTATCATCATCCAAAATATGTCAACCAACTCAACATCGTGATACCTCTATGATAAATCTGGGAGCCGAGTTATCCAAAACACATCATTTGTTAAACCATTATATCTGTACTTGTCTTGCTTAGGAAAACAGATATGGGGCAGAGAAACGGACAACATATCTTTGGCAAGATTATGATTAATCATTTTTATTCTCCTCCAAATATTGATGCCAAATTGGCTCTTCTTCAGTCTACCTATTGGGAGGTCAAGTTAGTGAAGTGATACTTTTAGATTCTATAGATTCAAAGCATATGGTAAGTAAATCATTCCCTGCTTCATGTTTTGGATAAGGATAGGCTGTGTAATGCACAATGTTTTTTGTTATTATTCTTTTTTTTTCGTTGCGTTAAGCAGGACTTGTTGACCATTTATCATTGGTAAGGAGTTTAAGTTTATGACGTGAGATTAAAATATGCTCTGAATACTCAATGCTTTTGTCACTTCATGATAAATGGTCAAGAAGATTAACCTGTATTAATTTACAAAAGTCCATTTTTTACCCTGTCAGCAGTGATATATCAATGTTGTCTAAAGTCCATTTAATAAACCTCGTCCTTATTTGCTTTCTATGCATTTTACCTGTAATCAAAATGTAAAACAGAAGATAAGAAGTACAAAAAAAATAAAATAAAAAAAACATGTTTATTTTTTTATTTCGATTTTTATAGATTTTCTAGAAAATGTTTATAAAAGTTCATTAAGTGGACTTTTACATCACATGAGGGGGGAAATATAAACCTATGTTCAAATCCACATTGAAGGCTCAGTTAGGGGGTTCTGTTGCAGATTCCATAAAAATAGTCCTATATATATTTTTATTTTATTTTATTTGAAGTCTGCAAGTACAGAGCACCATATTTATAATTTGAGCGAGCGCATTATTGACAGCAAGAGAAATACAGAAGATGCGATAAAGGGTGAAGTATGCATAAAAGCTATACATTTTTATTGGTCAAATACAAAAATAATACAACATGCACAAAAAGGTGATAAAAATACTTAAAACCTGTGGAAAACAAGGGGCCAGATGTATCACTTATTTTTTTTGTATCTTATTTATTTTTTTGTATTTTTTATGTTGTTTTTGTGCCCTTTCATATTGTCGCACTGTTTTTGCAACTGTTTTGCATCTAAACACCAAACTAGCCGCGCAGCAAAAATAACCATGTTTTCCTCATTTATCCTATCAATCCAGATGTTTTGCTGATCCTTATAATCATTCATCATTAGCAACTTGTTCATTTAGGTGCAATTTAGGTGCAAAACACACCAGCTGCAAGCTGTTTTAAACTGAGAAGCAACACTCAGCGCTTCTACAGAGCAGCTTATATCCAGCAGTCAACCTCAGCAGACACTGCAGACACTATGTGCAGCCTCTGTTTACAGTTCATGACCTTCTATTTACAAACAATCTGCAGCAGCTAAGAGCAGGATAGAAGAAAAGTGTGTAGGATTTTGCAGATACTACAGAGAGGTGTCCCCCGTGTAGCAGGATAGAGGAGAAGTGTGTAGGAGATTGCAGATAGTACAGAGAAGTGTCCCATGTAGAAGGATGACCACACTTGTGTTGGAGGAGGTATACTGTCCAGAATTACAAGGGGGCAGCAGAAGATCAGCACTGAAGGAAGCCACTGCTGAGGAGATCACTGGGTGCAGCTTGTCACACACCTGAGATCTGCTGTGAGGGTTATTTTCATGCTGGAGTGTGGGAGAGAAGGAGAGAGGAGCTTGTAGGACGATCACATGTAAGTGCCGGAATCTAAGATTGCGCCAATATTGCGCCTGAACATTGCCAATTGCGCGGTGAAGTGATTAATAGAAGGCAAGAACTCAACTCATCACAGATTGTTGTAGCTTTTGATAATTCCGCACCAGAATTAAGGCGCAACAACTACACTTAAGTGCAGAACAGTGATACATCTGGCCCATGGTTGGGGTATTTTGACTGTGTTAAGTAGGAGTTGTTGACCATTTAACATTGGTAAATTAAAATTTACTATATAGATATAAAGTGTAGAGACCTCTACACTTCTTATTGGTATTGTATTTGTAGGATTTCCTATTTTTTTTGTAGCTTTTTCTTTTGCTTGCACTTCATTGGACATACCTTTGGTGCTATTGACCATCTTCAGTGCCACACTATATCATGCAGGGAATAGGGTGTCCCTAGATTGATGGTACTTACTTGTCCTACTCCAGGGCCTTTATTATAATAATTATAATAATGATAATAATAATTCTTTATTTATATAGCACACACAGATTACACAGACCAGCACAGAGCTTGCTAGATCAGTCCCTGTCCCTGGGGCTCACAATCTAATCAACCTACCAGTATGTTTTTGGAGTTAGTGTACACCCTTGTTTTGTACATGTTTTAAGTGTGTATTGTGTTATTTATTTGTGTCATTTATTTGACTAATAAAAATGTATAGCTTTTAAGAATACTTTGCCCGTATCACATCTTCTGTTTTTGTAATGCTTTTTAATACTTACTTGTTTGATGCGTGGTCAATAGAGATGAGCGAACACACTCGTCCAAGCTTGATGCTCGTTCGAGCATTAGCGTACTCGTAACAGCTCGTTGCTCGGACAAATACTTTGCCCGCTCGAGAAAATGGCATCTCCCGCCGTTTTGATTTTTGGCGGCCAGAAACAGAGCCAATCACAAGCCAGGAGACTGTGCACTCCACCCAGCATGATGTGGTACCCTTAAATGTCGATAGCAGTGGTTGGCTGGCCTGATCAGGTGACCCTGGAATAGACTAGCCCCTGACCGCGCTGCTCGCATCATTCTCTGTCTGGATGCCGCTAGGGAGAGAGCTGCTGCTGCTGCAGGGATAGCGTTAGGCTGTTATATTAGCTTACTGTTAGGCAGGAGTGAGTCTACAAGAACCCAACAGCCCTTGTTAGGGCTAGAATAGCGTTATATTTTATATTTTTTTTTGTTTGTTTGTGGCTGGCCTTGCTGGCACTAGTAGTGCAGCTAATACCACATTGTGAGGAATTTGCAGGGAGACTTGCGAACGTTATATTTAGCTCTTAGTGATACACATATCCATCTCAAACACCTAAGTGGGACAATTTATTAGGGGTTTGATTGAATTAGGCACAGTCTGACGATTTTTTTTTTTCCCAAAACTTAAAGTGACTTAAAATCCAGTTGTGTGCTGTCAGTGTAGGTTAGAAACTAGGCATACAAGAACCCAACCAGCTTTCTTAGGGCTACAATAGCATTATATATATATTTTGTTGATTTGCTTGTGGCTGGCCTTGCTGGCACTAGTAGTGCAGCTAGTAGCATATTGTGACGAATTTGCAGGGAGACTTGCGAACGTTATATTTAGCTCTTAGTGACACACATATCCATCTCAAACACCTAAGTGGGACAATTTATTAGGGGTTTGATTGAATTAGGCACAGTCTGCTTTTTCTTTTTACTTTTCTTTTTTTTTATAACTCAAAGTCATCAGGCACAGCACAAAATCCAGTTGTGTGCCGTCAGTGTAGGCTAGAAACTAGTGGAGGAATAAGTGGAGGAATAAGTTCCCGGGCGGGAACAATTGGGAGTAGCACAGAGGCTGCGAGCTGCCTTAGAAATCCCCAAGAGGGACGCCGTGTTGAGCTACCTTATCCTGTATGAGGATTTTTCATGCCCTAGGCATGCGACGCTGAGGACTTTGGGTATGGACTAAGGACTGTCCCCGTGAGTACCAAAAATCTCTGGTTGGAAAGGTACTGCACCTTTTTTCCTAAATGTGGAGTGGATGAACGTAGAGGCGGAGGATTAATCAATTTTGTACTAACATTTACTGGTTATTTTTTGGATCTTTTTAACCTGTATCCTCCTTGCGCCGTTTTTTTCCATTCTTTTTTGCAAGTAAGGGTAAACTGAATATCGTTCTTCTATAGGCTAGAAACTAGCCATACGAGAACCCAACAGGCCTTCTTAGGGCTACAATAGCGTTATATATTTTATTTTTGGTTGATTTGCTTGTGGCTGGCCTTGCTGGCACTAGAAGTGCAGCTAGTACCATATTGTGATGAATTTGCAGGGAGTCTTGCGAACGTTCTGTTTAGCTCTTAGTGACACACATATCCATCTCAAACACCTAAGTGAGGCATTGCTCAGTCCTTCACTGTTTAGCATGTATGGGCAGAAGAAGAGGAGTTGGAGGAGTTGGAGGAGGAGGAAATGGACAGTCAGGCCAGTGAGGGGAGTGAATTCTTATGCGTTGGTACTCTGGCACATATGGCAGATTTCATGCTAGGCTGCCTATCCCGTGACCCTCGCGTTCAAAGAATTTATTCCAGCACCGATTACTGGGAATTCACTCTCCTGGATCCACGGTACAAGCAAAATCTTTCCACTCTCATCCCTGCAGAGGAAAGGAGTGTGAGAATGCATGAATACCAGCAGGCCCTGGTGCACGAGCTGAAACAGTATTTCCCTTCTGACAGCGCTAGCGGCAGAGGGCGTACTTCTGCGGGACAAGTAGCGAGGGAGAGTAGGCGAGCAGGCAGCTCGTCCATCACTGGCAGGGGTACGCTTTACAAGGCCTTTGCCAGTTTTATGTCACCCCAGCAAGACACTGTCACCTGTCCCCAGTCTCGGCAGAGTAGGGCTGATCTTTACAGAAAGATGGTGAGGGAGTACGTAGCTCCATAGCTGCCTCCCAAAGTCGTCCATATAGCTGCGTCGATACATCATCCCCTTATCAAATGAGCTGTGTCAGGCAGAATTTTCGGGTGTTTCACCAGATACATAATGGAACTCGGCCCATCTGTCGCCGCCATGCTGGAGATCTGAAGTTTCAATCATAGCAGCGCAATATGGATGCCCCATACTGTCACTCTTAATCATGGAAGTCGTCTCCATGGCTGCCTCCACATGTCGTCCCCTTATCAAACAAGCTGTGTCAAATTTTTCGGGTGTTTCACCAGATACGTTATGGAACTTGGTCACTATGTCGCCATCATGCTGTGTTATCAACTAAATATACCGTCAACCTTTGTTCACATAGGAAATCATTTCAGCGCTTCTTGCTCACCTCCTTTGGTTCCTCTCTGCTTCCTTAACCAGGCAAAATACTGATACATACAGTGCTACATGTTATCCTCGCCAAAAGGAATTTTTAAAATTTGTTTGACGCCTGAGTCCATTTGGGGTATGTCGCCATGACACTCTCCAGCCAGGGTCAATTATTGCATGTTTTAGATGCTATCTAGCCTCATTCGGTCACTCTGTAATGGCCATGCTGTTGCCCATAATTTTGGCATAATGGTACGATTAAGCAGCCTCAGAGGCATCCATGCATGCTGCCCCTGCTGTTTCCTGTCCATTTCCGTGGTGTTTCCATCTCTAATGGTCACTCATCTCTAGTGGTCAACCTTTATTGGTAGCTGTGCCGTCCACATTCTTTTTTTTGTTATAGTTAATGGGGTCTATCACGATCTATGTGTTCCTAATATAGGTAATATGTTCACATTTTCTGCTCCTATAATATAACAGAAAAATGGAAAACCAGAACCAGAAAAGCAGATTGGGGCAGATTTATCAGTCTGTTTATGACGAATACCGGCGCCAAAGTATCAATCTCCATGTTCCATTTTCTGGCTTGTTTTGTTTACCTTTTTGCCTAAAGCCAACCAGAACCTTTTGTGAACCTTTTTTGACGTCTCTTCACAATGCGCAAAATTTTTTAAATATTTTGGCGTGTTTTCTGGATGGAGTTTGTATAGTGTGCTACTTGAAGTCGAATTTATTAATAGCCACATTTGGAAAAGTCTCAAAAAATAAGTTGCAATAGCAGGCTACAGAAAACCTGTTTTTAAAATAACAAGACACATCCCAAATTAGCAAATCAAACTCGCTGACTTGATTATTCATATTGTGGTCAGTTTTTAAAAGGTGCATCAGTCCGAAACTAATGGGGAAAAAAATTAACAACAGACTTTTCTGAAATGAGACAGAGGAAAAGCAGAACAGGCAAAATCAAACATTAAAAATCCCTCTGATGATACATCATTCCTATTGTCCTAAATTCTTTACACATTTAAGTTACAGGGTTTAGGTTTTTTTACACTTTGCGACTAGTACAACAAAAGGGAAGGGGTGTGGCTTCATGGCAAACGGGGCATGTTCCAGAAATATACAAAATACCAGCATTTTTTGGTATTTTGGTGTAAATTGAGCTACCTGATGGGAGGAACAAAGTTAGGTCGCATGCAATGGAACATGGCCCCCTGTTTGTGGCCCGTCTGACATTGACAGGTGAGTGCTACTTACATACCAATGTCCATAAGACGTGAATGTCCAGGATGGGCAGAAATAGGACCTGCGCAGGCAGCCGGAACATTCACAGTGTTTTTGGGTGCATGCCCCACACCATAACCGCATCCAACAGAAAGTAATAGCATTCAAGAAAGCGCCGGACGGCACAAAATATCTGCCGCTGGAAACCCCTGTCCCACCCCTGTTCTACCCAATGATTTTCACAATTGGATGAAATAAAATGGACAGCTTTTATCGGTGAATGCCGTACCTTTTTTCTTCTATGTCAAGAGGGGGCAAGTAGTAATGTTGAACAGAGGCGTGCATAATTACCAGATGACTGAGAGGGCTTCTGTGACATAGACAGGATCCCCTGAGGTCATTTGCATAATTCACACAATTTTATCCAAAACAGGGCTATTAAAAGATTAAGGAAGAACAGATCCTGTCCCAGGACAGTGTGTAAGTGTGTTTAGCGAAAAATACTGTGTCCATTTTGTAGATTTCCTTTAAGGCCGACTGAACATGATTATGTGCAGCCTGTAGACACGGACTATGTTGGTCTGATCCCACAGACTGCATATGATGGAAATCCTTGCATCATACAGGTATATGATGCAAGGACTCTCTGTGTGATGGCCAAACAGCAGCTTTGGCACTGTTCTTACAGTACGTTAGCTGTCCTAATATAAAGGCTTGTCTTTTTATTTACATTAAGTGCCACTTTTAATTTAGTATTTGATAAAACAGACTCTCTTTTGTATCCTCAGTCAACCTCTGTATTAAAGGCATTCAAGGAGTATTTAGGTGGGTATTGCTTTATGTCTGGAAGGCTTATTTCTTCTTGTTTCTACCCATACGGCTCCTGTACTAAGCAGTACATCAATATCAAGATGGAAATGAAAATGTTTTCATCCTGTGTTATACACATTAGCCACGTAGCAGCTGGAACGCCTTGTAGAATTTGTTCAGTGTGTTACATGCTTCATCAGCAGCAAAAAAGACGTTTAAACTAGAATTACATACAAGTCTTTAAATATAAGTCCCATCATATCTACCTGCCAAAAGAAATGAAAATGCACTTAGCAGAGCCGGCCAGTCCCAGGCTAACACAGCTCACAAGTGACCGGCTTTCTAGTGTCTGATTAGACCTGATCCCGTGGCCGTTTGCCATTTGTTGTTATGTTAAAAAATGATGCTTTTGCTTTTCTGTTCCTCCCCCTATTTTGGCAGATGTGAAATATTATGGTTTTTCCATGTATCAAACCAAGTTACTGCACATTTGTATGATAATAGAAACAACATGTAAGCCGTGTGTAATTGTGCTTCTCCTCCTATAAACTGACTGTATAACCCCGCAGCGTGGAAGGACTTTCATTTATAGTAACCAGGGCTGCTGTCAGTACAGGGAAAGTAGTGCTGCTGCAAGGGGCCAAGTACAAAAACCACATGCCAGTCATTCAAATGGATTGGCAATCATGTAGAAAGTGTCTGGGCTGACTCTAAGCAATAGCTTAACTTTGTGAGTGTCACTCTGCTCCGGGTAATAGACATAAGGAGGGAGATTTATCAGAAGTGTCTGAGAGCCGAAATGTTCTAGTTTCCCATGGCAACCAATCAGAGCTCAGATTTCATTTTCCCACTGCTGTTTATAAAATCTAAGATGAGATCTGATTGGTTTCCATGGGCAACTAGAACAGTTTTACCTCAGACACTTCTGATAAATCTTCCCTACTGTCACAGATGCACCCGCGTTCCTTGTCGCAGATTGCGGGCACACCACTGCCCCTCTATGTGCCACGGTCCCTGCTGCCCCTGTCCCGCTCCCCGACCTGGACTCACCTCTCCACGCTCCTGGCTGTACTCTTGCTAGGCCGCACACTCCCGCTCCTAGGGCGCGCATGCCGGCTCTCCTGGACTTAAAGGGCCAGCGTCCTCCTTATTCCCTGTGTTTTCAGTGTACCTTTGTGCTCCTGCATTACCAGAGATCCTCAGTGTTGCTACCATTCCTGTGTCCTGCTGTGCCTTCCAGGGTTCCTGTCCTGCTGTGCCTTCCAGGGTTCCTGTCCTGCTGTGCCTTCCAGGGTTCCTGTCCAGCGGAATATTCAGTCTGTGCCAGAGTTACCAGTGTTCCTCTGTGTGCCAGCATTACCACTATTCCTCCATGTTTCCTGCTGTCATCTCAGGTGTGGACTGTTTGCTGCATTTCCTTCTGCACTACCTTGGCTGCCACTGCGGGCCTAGTCGCACCCATGGAACAACCTGTTGGCACCCTGCCACAGCAAGACCATCCCACTTTGCGGCGGGCGCTGGCAAACACCAGCCATCATCTCCCGCGGTGGTTCATAGGGTCCACAGACTCTTCCCAAAGAGACTCTCTGACAGTTTGCCCCTCACGAACTGTGACACCCACGGGTCTTAAAGGGGTTATCCCATGAACACAGATCCCCCACAGATCACAAAAATGAGGGGTCCCATGGGATCCCTAGTACCTCCGTTGGACCCCTCATCGCTCCGTCAGACTAATGGAACAGATGGCCGCGCATGACCGTTGTTCTCCATTAATCTCTATGGAGCTGGCAGAGATCGCCGAGCGCAGGCATGAGTCCATAGAAGTAAATGGGATTGAACCTCACGTTCACGTCTCCAGGATGTCTCTCACGCTGCACCAATTCTCTGGGATGCCCTACTCTGGACTATTAGACAAATTACCAACCTCCAAAGCTTCAAACATGCCACTAAAACCCATATCTTTAGGCAGGTTTATCACATTCCCTAACTGCATAAAATTTCTAATCTCTCTGCACTACTCCATCTTGTGCACTCCTACCTCTTATCCGCCAAACACCAGATACTAAGCTTCATCCTTCTCTGCAGTTCCATTGATTTTGGACATAGTGGCTGATGACCACCCAGCAGCATTTTATTTATTAAATGATTTTTATTCTGTTCCCTTTTGAAGAACGGCTGGACCATTATATAAGCTCTTATACCTCTTGTGTCACCCCTTAACCTCTTACAAGAAGGGTCATCAGACTATAGTGGCATTTTAAACGCCATTCTTATAATTCCCCCCCGCTTTGGTTCTGTATCTTCGACCTTTTAGTAGATTGGATACAAAGAACATTTGGTGTGTTGAAAGTGGTCTGCCGGTCAGAGAAGAGAGGAATCTGGCAGAGAGGGGGAGGTATACATGCCTTTTCTGCCAGAAAACTGTCACAGAAGTCAAAATAATTCTCCTCCTATGTTTTTTACTCTGTAAAGTCTTATTTTATTTGTGTACCTCCCCCATAATCTGTAAAGTGCTGTGGGATACAATGGCACTATATTAATAAAGATTAATATTACGGTACAGGCAGTCCCCGGGTTAGGTACAAGATAGGTTCCATAGATTTGTACTTTAGTTGAATTTGTATGTAAGACAAAACTGTTGCTGTAATTGGACCAAGGATTATCAATAAAACTTCATTACAGACACTTTACAGCTGATCATTGCAATCTGGGACTATAGTAACATCCAGAGAGCTTCACCAGAGGTCACAGTGGGCAGACGGGTCTGTATTTAACTAGGGTTGTGTGTAAGTCGGGTGTCCTTAAGTAGTGGACCGCCTGTATATCATAATTATTACCTGTTTTAGTCTGCAACCAAAGTGGTTCACAATGTTTTTGTTAAATTTTTCACGAATTTTTGGGGAGGGATACAGAAGCGAAAAAAAATGGGGAGAGGGGGATATCATATGCATGCAACCAAAGTAGAACTGTGTCCCCTATATTGCTCTGAAGAGATGTGGTCCTTCAGTCATAGTTCATGGACAGGGTACCAAAAATGACCATCTTGTTGTAATCTACACTAAGTGATCAATATCAGATCGGCAGAAGCTGCACACCATAAACTGGTCAGAAGGGTTTTCGCACTTCAGTGAGTATGGTTTTGGCTTCATATGCTCACAATGTCACATATAATCTCTGTATGAGCTGTTTGTAGTTCCTCCCAATCAAATGAAAAAATCTGAGTTGCAATACCAAGCACAGCCACTATATAATGTGTGTTTATAAGTAGATGCCAGAGTACACGTGGTCTCTACAAACAGCTGATGGGTGGAGGTCCCTCTGTTTGGACCCCTGCCAACCTGATACTGATAAATTGAGGATAAGTGATCAATATTGTTAATCTTGACATACACTTTTCATGAGTTATCTTCAATCGAGAAATAAATCAGCCCAACTAAATAGAACTATATTTTATGGAGGGAGGAATAATCTATAATTACAAGTCATTGCCTTTTCTTATGTGTTCACAAGTGACTTCTACAAATGGGATCATTTCCGCTTATAATCACAAGAGAAATGTGTTAGTTTACCATAGTTGAAGAAAAGGTCAATAAGATACATTTACAGATGGATAGAAGAGATAGACACAGACTGTAGCAGGAATTTGACAATGACAAGATAACAACATCAAGTGTTCAGTTTAGAGAACACAGTCAGAACACTTAACTGCTTAATGGCTCTTAATTATACTGTTCATAGGATCAGGAATGGCACGATCACAATCTGTCTGGAGAAACCGCTGACACAGCCTCTGTTGCTTACGTCTTTTAAGATCCTGGGACAACGGGATAAAGCGTTCCATGAAAAGATCATAAATCAAATCAACTAGTCATGGTAAAAACTGTCCATGAGTACAATCGTGGTTTAAATTTGTATAAAATAACCCAGAACATGCAGAAAGACATCAAGTATGTATATAGTCAGCTATGCTGTGTAATTTTTAAGAACCCAAAGCATTATTAAGATGGGTGACTGGATGACTATCTAATGTACAGGATATCACAAAACTGACTATACCCTGAAATCACACTTTATTATATCTAATCATGGAACAACACTCAAGATATGACACTGCAAAGTACAGGCAGTCCCTGGGTTACGCACAAGATAGGTTCCGTAGGTTTGTTCTTAAGTTGAGTTTGTATGTAAGTCGGAACTGTATATTTAATAATTGTAGCTCCAGTCAAATTTTTTTTGGTCTCTGTGACAATTGGATTTTAAAAATGTTGCATTGCTATAAGAAGCAGAATTAACAATAAAGCTTCATTGCAGACACATTTTATAACTCTTATAGCTGCTTATTGTAGGCTCAGACTAAATTAAAGTAAATTACCAATTACCAGAGGTCCGTTTGTAACTAGGGGTCATATGTAAGTCGGGTGTTCTTAATTAGGGACCACCTGTAGTCAGTGTACAAGTGTTTGCCGGATGCAGGGGGAGTGCACAGGATGGGTTAGGAAAGAGAGTTGAAGTTTCATGCAGCTAGTGAGTGTGATAGGCTGCCTAAAGAGATGGATTTTAAGTGCATGTTTGCTCATTAGTCTGCTTATTAGTCTGATAGTGTAAATTTAGTGCCCTCAAAATAACTAACCACAAATGTGTAACCCACTGACAACAAAAGTGACTATACCCCTCAGTAAAGATGGACAAATTATGCCTAAAGTTTTACTATTTTGTGTGGCCTCCATTATTTTCTTGTGCTCTCACAACAAATTTTGAAAATCCAATTGACAGTGGGACAAAAATCTTTTTTGTCTAGAGCTACAATTATAAAGTATACCAGTTCTGACTTACATACAAATACAACTTAAAAATCTATATTGTACATAACCCAGGGACTGTCTATATTGCGGTGATATTTGAAAATGAAGATTTTCTACTGTTTCCCCGTTTAAATAAGAAACCTTCTCTATATTTTATTCTCACTTAATTCTTATTAAAAAATTATTAAAAAATTAAAAAAATGGACATTTTTACTGCTATATATTCTGTACTGCTCTTTAACGGGGCAAGGACAAGCTGCTCCTTTGGAACCAAGTGAGGTTCCCTCTATACCAGCGATGGAGAACCTTTTACAGACCGAGTGCTGAAACTGCAACCAAAATCCATGTATTTACCGTGAAGTGCCGGCATGGCATTTTATACAGTAACTTATTGCTACCTGTTCTTCCACATCTTTCAATTGTATCCGCCGCCTGAGGCCACCAATACAGTTGAGAAAAGGAGGGAAAATTCAGACTGTCATTGTAGCCTCTCTCCAGGGTCTCTCTGTACAGGAAGAATGGTGGTTCTAGAAGGAGGACCTCCAAAAACAATGCAGTTCTGTCAACACCTTCTTACTTCCCCCGCAGTTCCAAACAGCTAATAAAGTGTTGCTTAAAACAGTGCTGAGAGCAGCATCTCTCAAGTTGCCTGGGACTGCAGCAAGATTCAGTGTTTGGTGAACTCTGTCCTTGGACGATAGACTGAGTGCCCACAGAAAGGGCTCTGAGTGCCAACTCTGGCACCCGTGCCATTTATTCGCCACCAGTGCTCTACACTATACAGCACCCTGAAGAGGCCCTTCTTCTCTTCATAGTACCTGATTTGCAGCTCTATAATCTGATTTTTATTATTTAATCTTCATTTTTTTCATTTGTTGGATGACATGTTGGAGGTTTCGGAACCAAGTACTAGTTTTCTATAGAGTTGTGGATTCAAGTTACAACGGTCATCCTGGAATGAATTAATCTCATAACTTGAGGGATCACTACAAAAAACTAAATCTAAAATAATAACATTTTTATTGAATGTTTTCTGAGTGTCTTACCTGTTAAAGTAGTGGTTAAGACTCCGATTTTTGTTGTAAATGGAGTCCTCTTATTTAACCTAGGGTATGTAGTTTGGCAAACCCTGCTACAAAAGTTGCTACAAACATATGTATGCCCCAAGTCTGATTCACTTCTTCTATTTAAAGAAGACCTAACTCCATTTGATTGGCTGTGTCCCTGATCAATTTTGTGTATTTTTTATAATGTATTTTGATGATGGGGGGTTTATCACTTTTTGTCAGTCTATTCTTCAGCGACTGTTTTGCAACTGTTTTCCTGGTACTTCATCCTATGCCACTGTTGGCCAGGAGTGCTGTTAAAGGAAAACTCAGTATCAGTAAGATTTACCCCTTTGTGACCAGGCTTTAAAAGGCTTTAAAGGAAACCTACCACTGCTGATGGTAGGTATTAGATGTAAACACCGGGCACCAGCTCACGGTGAGCTGATGCCGGGGCTTACCTTTGCTAGTGTTTTAAACTGCTATATCGCGGTTTAAACACATTTTGATTTACAGCCCCGAGGTAGCTTCGGCGGCCCGCGCGTGAGGCCTCCGGCACTTCCTATGGAGGCGCACGCGTGCACGGCCGCACGCAGCGCCAAAGCTACCTCGGGGCTGTAAATCAAAATGTGTTTAAACCGCGATATAGCGGTTTAAAACACTAGCAAAGGTAAGCTCCTGCACCAACTCACCGTAAGCTGGTGCCCGGTGTTTACATCTAATACCTACCATCAGCAGTGGTAGGTTTCCTTTAATGACCATACAATTTTTAATGATTTTTCATACTTAATGGTTTAAGCGCCATAACTTTCTTTTTTTATGCAATACCATAAAACTTTTTGCTGCATTTAGGTATAGTTAAAAATAAAAAAAAAAGTTAAGGGACCCTTTTTGATTTTTTGTTTTTTTGGGGATTAACTCCTTAACTACTATTACGGCGCGAGTCAGGTGATGGGTGCATGGACAGGACTCACGGGCTTCACAGTTGTATTTCCTTTACCTATGTATTTTATGTCATCCTGATTTGTTATGCATTTTTTTTTATCCCAAAATGAACTCATTTAGAAATTTTGTGTTAATAACAAAACATTCATTAAAATTATAGTTAAAAAAGATTTGCAATGGAGCTTTATGACATACAAGTAGATTTGGCATTGTTGGCACTGGCAAACATGATGGAAGAAGTTGAATAAAATTGTCTTTGACTTATAAACTGCAATAGTTGGGATCACTTACTGTATATTTTACTAAATATTTAGATAAATCTTTGCCACATAAATTTTACATAGAAGGAACCAGAAACCTAGGTTTACTTTGTGCAAATAGATTCTAATTTTAGTGATGGTTTTGAGTTGCTCCAATTTTGTAATTTTTCATAACTGCTGACAATAGTTCCTGCGTTACTGACCTTTGTTCTTCTGACAAAACAGAGATTGATGAGTTTATTAAGTAGATGTACTCTGAAAATTACATGACTTCATATGCATTACTAAATAGCTGGAAGAGCATGCAGGCAGCCTGTCCTCTCTAGATCACTCTGCAGGTTTTAAGGATAGAAAATATGTATTATGACTTTAATGTGGCACTGTATTTTAAATATTATCTCTAATTATTTCTATTTATATTGCTGATATCATTAGAGGATCTTGGTATCTGTCACTGCAGCTGTATATTTACTTTTATTATATAATTAATGTGTTTTTTTTTTATATATTAACTTATTATATCATTAAAGGGGTATTTCAGGGATCAGCATAATTCATATACAAACAGGTTCTTAAAATATAAGCTAATATGTAATTAGTTGTTATTTAAAATTTTGTTCCCCTTAGCAGAAAATGTTGCTGACATACACTGAAATGAAGAAATGAATTGCTACTGGCCCTTTAATCAGTCCGTTAATTTCCTCTGGCGGAGCAGACATAGGACAGAAGATGGCCGCTGGTCACATGTCCACATCACATGTCCACATCGTATGTCCTGCAGCTGCCTGGGCAGGTCATGTGATCACCAATATGTTTGGCTGTAGTGGGTTGGTTGCAGTGCATCCAGTATGGCGAGTGTTGTGGTGATGTGCAGTGATGGCAGTTACACATGATTACTATGGTAACAGAGCAGGACAGTCTGTTACATCATCACTGGGGGTAGAAAATAAGACCGAGGATCAGTTACTGAGAACTAAAGAATCAAGGGACTTGTAGTTTCCAGTGGCGGCCATATTGGTTATAACTTCACCTACTTTACAGAGGCCATAAAATTTTGTAATTCAGAAAATCAAAGTGTTTAAGCTCCATTTTGTAACTTATTGCATTGAGTTTTGTTATATTAATTTATTTACAGCATCATGGGTTTTTGTATCAGACGTTCATATTCCCGGAATACCCCTTTAACTCAACACAAAATTCAATACTCACAGTAATTGCATTGATAAAAATACATAAGGTCAGTTTTGAAATTCAGACCTAACCAGGGCCGCATCTGTTATGAGGCAAGATGAAAATCTCGCCTCAGGCGGCGGATGCCCGAGCCCTGAGTGAGGCGCAAAATTTGGGGCCATAATGTGGGCGATTTGGGTGGCGATTGCCGCCCAAATGAAAAATCAATCTCACCTGTCTCTTTAAGAGACAGACACATACCCTAGAATCGGCCCTGGACCTAGCGTATATCTAGTTTCTAGATGTAATATCCAAAATGCCTCTCTTGTGTGTAAAGCATGGGTCCAATATCCACCCCTTTTAGGTTGAGAGACACACTTTATCACAGTCATATTTGAGGTATTCCCTCCATGATAATCTCTGAAATGTTTGGATACCCTAGAAATTGGTTGGGGGATTTCGGTTAGAATAGCACCAGCATGTGTACTCTGATTCAGAATTTTAGATTTCTTATAGTACAACCCACATATTGTAACTGCCATGCAGTGCATATTATCACATACATGACATGATGACTGTTACACTTTATATGGGTTTTTTATAGGATAAGAATTAGCAGTAGCCCTTTTTATTCAACTTTTTTTTCCATTTGTGGTGCATTTCTGTTTTGTTGTGAGTTTTCTTTAACAAGTTAGCGTGATATATACAGTAAGTATTTGACCATTGGCCACTTATATAAAAGGACTTTCACATAGAAGATTAAAAACAAATGATGTTACCAGTGATGAAAAAATAAACAGTAATTTAATGTTACTCTTCTAACCCCAGTATTATCTACAAAGCAGAGAACCAGCAAATCAGAGAAAGACATAATAATGATATAACATGTTTATATGACCCTTTACCATGCCAGAGGATTGACAGATAAGCTGAGCAGAAAACTGCCAGATGTTGATGCTACAATTGATCCAGACACATCGTATATCAGGAATAAAAATACGAATATTCTCCGAGCCATCGAAGCTTTTGCTCTCAGACGCAAATGTTTACATGTTGCCAAAATAAATATTGTTTCTCACTTAATTCACAGTTTAGATGAATCTAGTCAATATCTCATAGTGTGGTAATTGATACCCTGTATCCTGAAGTGTTTGGAATGACCTCACAGCAATAATCCAGAATGTTATTTTTGTCATAAAATCATGTTGATAATTTTATGAGCTATAAAATACAGAGATTTAAAATAATGGCTTATGTTGCAGAAAGTAGAACATTTTTACAGATCTGCACCTTCTAAACGCTAGGAAATAATCCGGGGAAAAAAACTTCATAAAAAAGATCAGTTCTGACACTTAATACATTCTGAGGACATCCACATAAACTAGTAGAAAGACTGCAAACACTTACATCCTAAATGTAATCCTGTGCACAGAGAGAATGGTCAGGGAGTAAGAGTCCAGTTTATGGATAGTTTGGCAATTAAGGTCACCATATAGGCATGTGGAGACTGTAAATGTGATGGTGCATATATACATGTAGCTTTAGATATAAGATGTCTGTTATATATGTTATATTTTTTTATTTAAATTTAAAGTTGAAATCATCTTTCCGAGTTGCTACATTGGCCTAGCAAGAAATTTACTTTACATTAGACAGGATGACCATATACCGTACATACTCGAGTATAAGTCGAGTTTCTAGGGAACGACGTTACTTTTCATGGCAATCTGTACCACCAGATCAGGGGCACTGCCATGGGCAGTTCGTGTGCACCCACATATGCCAACTTGTTCCTGGGCTGGTGGCAACATTGCTGCATCTTCTGTGATGAGGGATGTGGTCCCAGTAACATTAGTATGGCAAGCTTTTGGACTCGACATATTCATAACCTGGGTTGGTACCATTGAACAATTCACGGAACTGGTCAATGATCTCAACTGTAACACTATGGGCCTCAGATTTACCTATAAAATCCAAGCTCCTTGCATTTCATTTTTAGACATTATGATACAGAAAAAAGCTAATGGGGAAGTAGAAACAACGATTTTTAGAAAACTTACTTCCATGAATTCTCTCCATGGATGGGAATCATATCATCCACCAGCCTTCAAAAGAGGTATCCCATTTGGACAATATCTCAGAGTATGTAGAAACTGTCTCTGAGCAAGTTTATTAAACGGGATCTTCGTTTAAAATTTCAGGGCCGGGGTTACCCAGATGCCCCATTCTTCAGATACAATCGGACATTAAGACTAGACACTACTCACGCCCCAACCTAAATCATATCATTAGATTGATAGGAACTTCTAACAGGGGTGTTAATACAGTATGCCAGATACTCACTAAACACTGGCATATACTGAGAGTGGATCCTAACCTGTCATCCGTTTTCACAAAACATGCCAACATCACTTTCAGGAGAGGTCACAACATTAGGGACCATGTAGTACATAGCCATTTCATTAGACCTAAATCACAGAAGACATGGCTATATCAGGAAAATAAGGGCTACGGCTGTAGTTGATGTGTTGCAAGTAAGATGGTGAGAAATTGCAAAAGATTCACAGGAGGTAATACTACAGGAGTTACCTATATCATTGACCTCTTTATCAATTGCCAATCCCTAGCGACTTGCGGATATGGTAAACAATATGTTGGTAAGACCTACTGTGAATGCTGCCATAAAATAGGAGACCACCTAGAGGACATTAAACACAACCGGGATAAGCCCATTACGTGAGGAGGTGACTGGGACCGTATTCTAAGACAAAAAGAAACACGTTGGATCTTCCGACTCAAGACAAAGGCTCCACTAAGCCTGAATGAGCAGTTCAGTTTTGCCTGTTTTCTTTAACTGATTATCTTGTTTTTTTGGTGACTTTGGCTGGTAACCATCTTTAGTAGTCCATAGTCCTTGATAGACATACCTTTAATCTCTCTTTATATGTGCTACACCCCTGTTCTTATGTCAGGGCAATATTTTTGTCCATGAATTTCATTACTGACTGATACCACTTTTTATCTTCATTGGCCCTTAAAATCCCTTTAAATATGCATTATCAAATATGCATTATCACTATGCTGTTGCGTTATCAGGCACACCCCCCTTTATATTTTTTGGTGCCCTATTTCTTTTACATCTTTTACATAGGGAACATAGGGCACTATCATAACTCCTCAACTCTCAACGCCCCAACTCCTCCTCCATAACCGTAAGGGCTGTTGCCCTTACTGTGGCAGATGTTCGGTATGGTTGTGCGCATGTGTGGGTCGTGCATAACAGTGTGCAATCCCATACTGACCCACATGAGGCTGGAGTGTACTCTCTATGCACTGCTCCCAGGTCCGAGCATTCACCTTGGATACCTGGGACAGTGTGAGGGTGGAGGTGGGGGTGGAGTTTCCCAACATGGTGCACCACCATTTGGCATTGTAGTTTTGTAGGGTCTGCATTGTACACCCTTTTCACCTAGCTTATACAGCTTTTAACCCTTTTATGTCTCACTAGATAAATGTAAGAGTTGATATGTGTTTTTTTTCTATTGAGCACATTTAACAATAGGTCTTCACCTATATGAGGCTATTGCGGTATCTAATGAACGATCTACCATTTTTTAAATTTCTTTTCGAAGGTTGTCTTTGGCAAATTTATATATCCCCTGATGAGCCCCATAGGGTGAAACTTGCCATCCCGGGATCTGGGATTCACATCTCACACTGACACCTACTTGCATGGCGTTTTATGACTGAACCTGTGTATTAGGTCAATAACAGGGCCAGTTAGGTTAGGATTACAGCTCTGAAGTTAGGCAATTCAGGGTGTGATATATTCATACTGTGATATAGGGCATTTTAGGGATAGTGACCATGTAGTCATGTAGACCCTTGCCTTTATTGACTATTGAAGTTTCACTTGTATACAGTCTATTTAAGGACATATTGACAGTGATCCAATTGGAAGACCATGACTTGTCCTTCAACACATCCTCCTGGAGCTATACGGATTATTGATTCTTGATGCATACATGTAACCCTAAAGTCATCCCTCCAGTCTTTCAATGTTTTGCTTGTAATTCTGCTACATGTAGGAGAATACTCCCAATAGTTTCTCATATGGTCATGACTATCTTTTTAAGACCGGAACCATGTGCAGATGATTTGATCATTCCATTATCTCTTCACATCTTTTTATTTTATTAAATATTTTTAACATTGAAGTAAAAGTTATGTTTTAAATCACCAGTTGCACTCTTTATATTGAGTCATCAAGGTGATTTCACGTCAGGTTTATTACCATACCGATTTATTCTTGTACTTTTTCAACAAACTTTGCAAAAATCAGTAGTACAGTTTTTGTACAGTCTGATACTTTGCAGTACTGACTTCTCCCCCACCAGGTGTAACAGTCAAAGTAGGTGGGGAAAAAGATGTTTTTCTCTCATAAGCAAGTTTCTTGTACTTCTGATTCAAGCTAAATGTATTCAAAAGTTATCACCCATTTAACCATAGTAATCCCTAGATTTTTAATTGAGCGAGAAATTAAATATTTTTCATAAGATTACAAATTAATTTGCAGATTTTCATGATCACAAAACAAATTGCTTTAAATGTGGTGAATGGTGCAATTTTGAGAAAACAGCTTTTGTCTTGCATTTTATGTAGAGCAGAAGACTATATGTATCCTCTCACCAAAGACTCAGCGTGGGTTACATATAAAAAGGTCATTGCTTGTAGGAGTACTTTCTGTATGACTCACTAGTGATCAGAGATAAACTTATCACTGTTGCCAATTTCATTAACCTTTTCACACAGGCTTTGTTTGTTTGAGAATCCAGTCTAGTTTCATGGTGCTTGATGAAAAACATAACTTAATATTTGACAGAAAAAGGTATTATAGCGTCCACTAGTCCATGGTTCTGCCCCAATAATCTCTACCCTCAAATATACCCTCTTTATTGAATGTATAATATGTATTATAAAATCTATGTTCCTGATCAATTATTATACATAACAATCTGTCTTCTTACAGTTGAGTTCTTGCGTATGGGAGAAGGTTTATCATATATATGATCCCTATAACTACTTAGGTACTTTTACCAACCTGTCCTCACCAAACATCTGTCAAATTACAAATATTTTGGGTTGCTTATAGCAGCCAAGTGGATTCAATCACTCCCCCCTATTATTGAAGAGCTGAAGAAGAGCCTTAATGGTATAATTAGATTAGAAAAAGGAGTACCGGTACATAAAAAAAGAAAAGCCAAAAAGTTTGGTACCATATGGTGTCCTTGGATTGCTACATCAGGTCTTCCCTCTAGGTTCTTACTGTGTCCCTCTGTCCTCTTGGGGTAGTCATGTTAACCGTGTTTGAAACTCAGTATCGGGTAACGGAAAGGACGGGAATAGAGGGGTGGGTGGGGCTTGGTGCTTTGGAGGAAGGAGGGTGGGGGAATGTTTGTTAGGGTTTTATTTTCAGTGTTGTCAACGTAAAATATGTTGGAGAAAATGAATAAATATGATCTGATTTAAATTATAGATGTACAGGCGGTCCCCTACTTAGGAACTCTTGACTTACATACGACCCCTAGTTACAAATGGACCTCTGGATATTGGTAATTTATTGTGCTTTAGTCCTAGGCTACAATAATCAGCTGTAACAGTTATCACAGGTGTCTGTAATGAAGCTTTAGTGTTAATCCTGATTCTTATGACAACCCAACATTTTTAAAATCCAATTGTCACAGAGACCAAAAGAGTTCTGGCTGGGATTACAATGATAAAATATACAGTTCCGACTTACATACAAACTCAACTTAAGAACAAACCTACAGAGCCTATCTTGTATGTAACCCGGGGACTGCCTGTATTACTTATATAGTATACAGTATTACTATAGTACTATAGTATATATATACTGTACAGTATTCTAACATTAGTTCACCTTCTGTAAGCCGATGCCCAGTCCATTAAAAAGCCTGGAAACATGATTTTTAGCCTAACTAGAGACTTCTTCCTGAAGAAAAAAACTACCACAGATGAGGCTGGTTTGGGCAAAAGTGGGGAGTTGTGACTCCCTCTCGATGCCACGTGCCCATTAAGTGGGTGGGGGAGGGGGGGTTTAGTGGGCTGGGTCAGGAGTGTCCCGCACTGGTGCATTCGCTATAGCCGGCACCAGTTCCTGGTAAAGGTTATACCGCAATTCTTTTAAACTCTAGTTGATTTTTTAAAATCACATTTACCTTTTCTTTTAAGGAGTGTCCCGCACTGGTGCATTCGCTATAGCCGGCACCAGTTCCTGGTAAAGGTTATACCGCAATTCTTTTAAACTCTAGTTGATTTTTTAAAATCACATTTACCTTTTCTTTTATTTTCCGGGATTTGTTTTCATATCAAACATTTTATCATAAGATTGTCTTTTATCTCCTTGTGTGCTGTATTTCAGGAGATTTATAAGGGGAATCCCTCACCTCTGGCTGACAAAAGCATTACAAATTTTTTTTGCAATATATGCCTCTGTAATGTTTTTAGATCACTTCTTGTTCAGACTCTCATATCCACCAAACTATTAGGTCCTACAATATCAAGAAATGTTGCAGCGTCACGGGACAATAACTGGCCCAACAGACATAAGATCTCCATTACTGGATCATGCAAATTTTGACCGATGTCTGTATAGTATGTAATCATGAGGTCACATCCCTCTGCATTGCAACACTAGCCACTAATTCACACTATATTCAGAATTAAGACTCTTTGATGCAAAGCTGTTATATGTATTTCCTTTTTTGCAGATGCTTTTAGCAATGAAGAAATATGATAAAATTGAACATTGGGGCACATTTACTTACCCGTCCCGTCGAGACCTCCGCTGTGCGTTGTCCGACAAGGATTCGGGTCTGCCGCTATTCACAAAGATCGTGTGTCCAATTTTCTGCATGTGTCGCTTCCCCGCTGAGGTCTGACGGAGTTCTTCCCGGTGCATGTGAGTGCTGATCTTGTGACACAACTTCGTTTTTAAATTTCGCGGTTTGTCCGAACCAGTCGGGTTGTCTGGCGGCCACGCCCCCGATTTGTGTCGCATGCAAGCCGGCGCTGATGCGCCACAATCCGATTGTGGGGGCAAAAAACTCGGGGCAATTCGGCGCAAATAGGAAATATTCAGGAAACCCGACAGAATTGTGGTCCGCGGACCCTTAGTAAATGTGCCCCATTTTCTTCGAATTTCAAGCTTGACAGTGTATCGTTGCTCAGGATCCAAGTCTCTTCATTGTGACTCTTTATAGAGACTTTAGGTAAGTCTTATACACTCAGGTAAGTCTCATGTTTTTAATAAAATTCTTTTAAAGAAAATTTTATAATTTTTAAATTTTTTTGTATGTGGTATAATTATGTGGTATTACTTTTTACTATTGGGAAGCTACAGCTGTATGTCCCTGTCCAAGCCCACTCCCTGTCCCTCCATACCCAATTGATGTGGAGATGGTGTGGGGGGGGGTTAAAAGTTTCAATTCCTAAATGTGGTAATAAATATCGTCAACTTTCACCAGGATATGTAGTTTTTGCTCAACAGAATATTCCCCAGTAATTTTCAGGTGACTGGTTGGAGTTTGGGTTAGAGACGCATTTTACTGCATGAAATAATTCTTTGATTCCATAGAGAAACAAAACATTATATTTGGCACAGAAACACATTACAGAGGTCAGTTGTTTCCTGTATTTCTTGATCATGCTTGCACACACTGCAGCAGGGATTTTGGTCCAGTCCCCCATATAGACTTCTCCAGATCTTTCAGGTTTCGAGGCTGTCGCTTGACAACATTTCTTCTCCATCCAAAGATTTCTGATTGGGTTCATACCGAGCCAATCTTTAGTTGCTCTGGCTGTGTGTTTTGGGTCATTGTCATAATGGGAGACCCAACCATGATACATCTTCAATTTTCTTACTGAGAGAAGGAGGTTTCTGTCCAAAATCTTTCGATACATTGCCCCATCCATCCTACCTTTCATATGATGCCGTTGTCCTGTCACTTTTGAAGAAATCACCCGTAAAGTATGATGTTTCCACCCCCATGCTTCACGTTTAGAACAGTATTCTTAGGGTTGTGCTCATCCTTCTTCTTCCTCCAAACCCAGCAAGTGGATTTTATACTGAAAAGTTCTATTTTGGTCTCATCTGATCACAACACTTTCTGCCATGCCTCCTCTGCATCATCCAGATGGTCAGTGGGGAACTTCAAACGCACCTGAGCATGTGCTGGCATGAGCAGGGGGACCTTGCAAGCCCTGATAAATTTTTTTTTTTTTTTTGTTATATATATTTTTATTTATAATTTAACATATACAGAGTGTAAAATATACATTTGGATTATATGAATGTACATAACATTTATTCTAGACAATAGTTAGAATTTCTTATTTGCTGGTAGCATGACATTTCTTGTAATGTACACATCCACTTTAGTTTTTGTATCAGCATTATCTTCCTAACTAATCCCACAGAGGGTGCTTTAGTAACTAGCTATATCAGTCTTACTTAATGCTTTAGTTTTCTTTTGCGGATTGCATCTCTTTTTCTTTACTCTGTAGAACTAAAAAAAAAAATTGAACTCTACAACTTACCCCTAACCGGGGTTTCAACAACTAACCTAATCCAACTAAATTGGAACAAAGGGTCTCATTAAAGTTTTCTCTTCCTTGCTGAGGGAGGAGAATTTTAATATCATACTCATATGTTTCATGTTTATGCTTTTCTTTATATTCAGGAATCAGTGGTCATTCCATTATAGTCTGTAGTGGTCAAATAGTCAATTGATTATTGGTTCTTCTAATCTTCCTTAGTTTGAAAGACCTGTTATGCTTGGGTCTAGCCTAGGGAAAACTTTTAGCCAAGGTTTCCACATTTTATTATATTCTCCTAAAGAGTTGTTCCTTAGGGCCAGCATTTTTTCCAATGAACAATGTTCTGCTACTGACTCAATTAGGTTGGTGATTTTCGGTGGATATGGGTTTTTCCAGTTTTTTGCGAGAAGAAGCTTAGCTGATAGTAGTATATGTCCCACCACCTTACGTAGGCTCTTGTGTATCTTACCTATTCCTATATTTAGAAGGGCTAATGCCGGTCTAGGAAATATTTGTCTTACTGCTATTTTTGAGCATAAATCAAATACATCTTTCCAGAAAGAGCCTATCTCTTTACAATTCCAGAAAATATGATGTAATGTACCTATTCCTCCGCAGTTTCTCCAGCAGTCTTCTTTAGAACCTGGAAACAGCTTAGCTATTTTACTTGGGACCATATACCATCTGGTAATTAGTTTATGATGTACCTCCATAAGTCTAGCTGATTTAGAGGCCTTGGAAGACCAATAGTTTGCTGATTTCCACTCTTTATCAGAGATTACTATGCTTAGGTCCCTTTCCCATTTTTCTAATGAGGAAATTCTCCCCGGACTTTGAGCCATCCTAAACGTGTCGTATATGACCCTTGTTTTTTTGAATGTTTTACCCATGGTACCTTCCAGGTAACTGGCCATGTTCATTGGTATTAAAATTTTTGGACCTTTCAATTCATTCACTAATGGTTTGATTTGTGAATATAACATATAATCAGATTTGGTAAGTGAGAATTTATCCCTTAGCTTGCAAAATGGGACTATTGAGTTCCTTCCCCAAAGTTCACTCACTGTCTGGATGCCCTTCTGCAGCCAATGTTGTATGTCTAACTTCGGATTACAGATTTTAAGTGTTAATAGGGGGATGCTTAGTAGCTTTAATCTTGGTGAATTGGTTAGTGAGGCTGTTAAGTATTGTTTCCAGATATCCACTGTAGCTCTTACTGTTGGCACCTTCTGAGAGGGTAATGGAATATTTCTCCATGTAGAGTGGGCTATAAGCAGATGTTGTAATGAAGGTCCACCTGCTAAGTGAGCTTCTATCTGAGGCCATGAGGTATTGTTTTGTGTACTACACCACTCTTTCCCTTGTTGAAAAACAAATGCTTTATGGTATCTATATAGGTTTGGGACTCCCATACCCCCTTCTGACTTGGGAGTTTGTAATGTTTTGGAGTTTACTCTTGGTATGTGACCCTTCCAGATATATTTTGACATTTGTTTTTGGAATTTTGCTATAATATAGTTGGGGATTGGAATAGCCATAGTTCTGAATGCATACAATATTTTTGGCAATATCATCATCTTATAAAGAGTAATTTTTCCTAACCACGAATGTTCCAATGGACTTATCGCGTTGATTTCTGCTTGTATCTTTTGATACAGTGGGAGGAAATTTACTGTCACCATTTTTTTGATAGGAATGCATATTTTTATGCCTAGATAAGGGACGCTTTCATTTTCCCATACGAATGGAAATTCCTTTAATATCTCTATTTTCATACGTTGTTCAATGTTGCAGCCTAGCATAAGGGATTTGTTGGGATTTACTTTGTAATATGAGTTATTTCCAAATTCTTCTAACGTTATTAAAGTATGTCTTAAGGATTTTATGGGGTTAGTCAGAGCCAGGACAACATCGTCCGCGAATAGGCCAATTTTATGTTGTCTCCCTCCGCAGTCTATTCCCTCAATGCCTTGAGACCTTCTAATTGTCTCCGCCAGTGGTTCCATAACCATTACAAAAATGAGGGGGGAAAGAGGACATCCCTGACGGGTACCGTTTGTGATCTTAAAGGGATCGGAGATAAAGCCGTTGGCCATGACCCTTGCTGATGGGGATGTATATAATGCTTTAATAGCATCTGCTATGGGGCCCTTAAAGCCAAATTTGTCTAATGTAGAGAAAACAAACTGCCAATGTATCCTGTCGAATGCCTTCTCCGCATCCAAAGTTAGGAGCAGAGAAGGCATCCGAGAGGATTCCATGAGCGAGACCAGGTCGATGACCCTCCTTGTCCCATCTGGCGCCTGTCTCCCCTTTGTGAATCCTACCTGATCTCCATGAATTAAAGAAGGGAGAACTTTAAGTATTCTATTCGCTAATAATTTGGCGTAAATTTTTGTGTCACAATTTAATAGTGATATTGGGCGGAAGTTAGGTGGCGATATAGGGTCTTTCCGCGGTTTAGGAAGGGTGACTATTGTAGCTTCCAGCAAAACTGGGGGTATGGAGCCTGTTGACATGATTTCGTTGAAAGCTTTCACCATGTATGGGCCTAGGATTGGGATGAAGGCTTTATAATATTCATTACTGAACCCGTCGGGTCCCGGGGCTTTATCCTTTGGTGTGTGTAATATTATATTCTCTAGCTCCCGCATTGTAATTGGGGAATTCAATGCCTCTAATTGCACATTTGTTAACTTTGGAAGGTTTACTTTTTCTAAGTATGCCTTAATCCCCTCTGTTGTGGGTTGGTGTGTTTGGTTATCATCTTTTAGATTGTACAATTTCTTATAGAAATCTTTAAAGATATTAGAAATTTTTTGTGGATGAGTTTCTTTGGATAGTGGGTTATCCGGGTTGATAAGGTATGGAATAGATGATTTAGATTTTGGCGGTTTGACTTCACGAGCCATGAGTTTACTAGGTTTGTTAAAATTTAAATAGTAGGTTGCTTTCGTAGCGTTAAGTTTTTTATTATGTTGAGATAATAAGACCGCTCTAAGGGTTTGCCTAGCTTCCATTAATGCTTTGTATGTGGTTGAGTTGTTTTGATTTTGAAGTGTGACCTCATAAGATTTTATGAGTTTTAGGCATTCATCTATTTTCCTTTCTCTAGCTTTTTTGTGTTGTGCGCTTATTTGCATCAATGAACCTCTTACTGCTATCTTGTGTGCTGCCCATAATTCACTATCTGTGATGTTATCTACTTTGTTTGTACTGAAAAATTCTCTCATATCCCTCTCTAATTTTTCTTTGAAAGAGGGGAGGTGAAATAAAAAAGGTGCGTTTCTCCATATTCGTGTGGGTAATAACTTTGGGGTCAGAGAAATTTCAAGATAAATAGGGGCATGGTCTGACCAAGTAGTCACTCCCACACTTGATGTAGTTACCCAGGGAAGCATATTTCTATCTGATAAAAACAGATCGATTCTAGAAAAAGATCTATGTCTATGGGAGAAAAACGTGAATTCTTTCGAGATTTGATTAAGACATCTAAAGCAGTCATATAACCCCTCCTTCAGGAGCCAACATCCAAGTGATGGGGGAGCTATTCTCTCCCTATTGCTAGAGTCTAGCTTGGGATCAGGGATCAAATTGAAATCTCCGCATAGCAGCAGGTTTCCTTTTTGAATTTTTCTTACTTTTTTAAGCATTTTATTAAGAAAGCGAACTTGTGCTGAGTTTGGGCTATAAACATTTACTAGTGTAAATTGAATGGATCTTATTGTGCATACCAGAATTATGTATCTACCTCCTTCATCAATTATTGATGATTGAATTTTGATGTCTACCCCATCTCTAATTGCTATAGTAACCCCTGCAACTTTCCTTTGTGCTTTAGCTGAGATAATTGTAGGGAATTTGTGATGTGTGAACTTTGGGCTGTGTGATTGGGAGAAATGTGTTTCTTGCAGGCATAGAATGTCTGCTTTGTCTTTTATTGCATCCCTCCAAACCGATGCTCTCTTAAATGGGGAGTTAAGCCCCTTAGTATTTAGACTCACTATTTTAAAAGACATTTGACTATGGATTTTTTTTGCTTGTACCACTCTGACTTCCTGTGTTTCCACTTTTCTTTCTTAACTTTATGAGTATTAGATTGAGATATACCCTTAACTAAAACAACTTCTTTACAACAATTAAAATTTAAACCTCTACAACATATATGCAGCCAACAAAGCCCTGTGACGGTGAAGGGGACACAATGATCCTGCTGCCACCATCTTAACAGGGCCCTGAAGTCAATACACATAAGAGCAGAAAAAAAAATAAAACAGTCAAGTAGCATCAGGAATGCAGGATAAAAATATTCCTGCTTTATTGGGGGGTAATGTTCACCTGGAGCTTTTCAGCCTGTTGACCATGCTGCTCCAAATGGGTGATGTTTCCTTTTTCAGGCGATTTCCCAGTCATTGGAGATTCTTGCCGTTTTCTGGTATGATGAGGGTTCCAACTGTTTAAGGCCCCATTCCTCCAGAAGTGCGGGACCTTCCTCCGGGTTCCTGATGGTGTGGAATATCCCATCTTTTCTCACTAGCAGCTTCAGCGGGAAACCCCATTTATATGGTATGTTGTTTGCTCTTAATGTTGCCGTTGTTGCGCCAAATTTTTTTCTGGCTTGTAGTGTCGCTTGAGATAGATCCACAAATAATCTTATGCCCGAGTATGGTTCCGGGAGATTTTGTGACTTTCGAGAAGCGGCCATTAGGAGCTCTTTTACATGGAAATAATGAAGCCTTGCTATTGCATCTCTAGGGAGGTTGTCCGGAATTGATTTTGGCTTTGGTAATCTGTGGGCTCTATCCAAAAGACACTCTTGCTTTGGGACATTTGGGAGGACTGTGCTTATTAGCTTGGTGATGTATTCGTCCAGATTTGCTGGTAAGATGGACTCAGGAATGCCTCTGAATTTTACATTGTGTCTTCTCCCTCTGTCTTCCATGTCTGCTATTTTTATCTTCAATCTATCCACCTCCTCCTCCAGCCCATAGTGTGCATCAATGAGTTCATTATGAGAGTTGGTGACTTCTGACATTTTGTTTTCTAGCTGATCAACTCTCCCACCTAGTTCTTCCATAGAAGTGTTTAAGGCAGAAGTGACATGAGAGAGATCTTTCTGGATTGACCCTTTCAATGCCAGTATCATATTCTTAATAAATGTCTCTGAAGCCGGCTGGTCAGTACTAGGGAGATCTCTTATTGGGTCCTCTGTCTCGTCTTCCCAGTCTATGGGTTTATTTGAGGTACCTGTTAGTGTAGCAGAGAGCCGGGGTCTCTGTTTGTCGGGGCTTTGACTCGGTGAGAAGCTGTATCTCTGTCCGGACGGCGCCATTTTGTTTGATCCGCGCTCGATGCTCATCCTCGTGGCGGGTGCAGGCTCTGCCGAGCTTGGGGTTGATGTTGATTTTTCATTTGCCTCCCGCTCCGATGGGGTTCTCTGTTCCGCAGCCGTGGGCCGAGGTGGATAGCTGCCGCCGCTGGATGAGGAACATGGTGAGGACGGGTGCTCGCCGCCATTTTGTGGCAGGCCCGGTGCATGAGGTCTTGTCAGATAGAAGTCTGTGAGTCGTTTTGGACCCGTTTTCGCCAGTCTCTTCCTTGTCATCATGATATGTGGTCTCTTACTGATGTTCTCCGTTATTTTGGGAAAGCTGCGTTATGCTGGTTGTTAGTCGCTAGCAGGCCTAGAGACAGAGCTCCCTCTCACACGTCTGTCTCAGAGCTCATCCAGGCCACGCCCCCAGCCCTGATAAATTTTAATCTATGATGGGATAGTGTGTTACTAACAATAATCTTTGAGACTGTGTTCAAAGAATGGCTTCAGATCATTGACCAAGTCCTCCTGTGTAGTTCTGGGCTCATTTCTGTTCTTCTCAGAGTTATGCTTACTCCACAAGGTAAGATCTTGCATGGAGCCCCAGACCAATAAAAATTGATAGTCATCTAGTGTTTCTCCGATTTTCTAATAATTGATCAATAGTTGTCTTCTCACCAAGCTGCTTACCTATTGTCCTGTAGCCCATCCAAGCCTTGTGCAGGTTTACAATTTTGTCTCTTGAAGGTCATGTCAGGTCAGGGTTCCATGATGGGTCTCCATCCTGTGATTGGCATCATGCACAGGACCATAGTTGTCACTTTGGATATAGGATACCACATTTATGTTCACAGGTCGCTGGCTATAGGATTGTGCAGTGACCAACATCCACACTATTTTCTTTAATGTCATATTACTATAAAAAGTTTCTTATACTTGTCCTGAGCTGTGTAGAGTATAAGATATTATGCTGACTAATGAGTTTCAGAATGAATCTTATATATAAATGTCAGTTCTGCTTTTTTTTAGGTTTTAATTTCCGTTCTTTAATTTTGAACACTTGTTCTTATCCCTAGGGGAGACCTTGTTTTTCCTGTTTTTCATTTATTTTTTTATTTGGCCAGTACATATCTTATATCTTATATTTCACTGGTAAATCAGCTCACACATGTTAATAAATAATCTAACCTAGAGCAGAAATTGCCTCCCTTGATCTTATCTAACCTATACAGATTCCTGCTCCATGGATTATCCTAATGAAAATCGCCATATAGACTTCAAGATGGTTGGTCACATGCAATGCACAGTGGTCTCTACTATAATATCCCACACATAAATTCTAAAACCTACTTAAAGAGGGCATTTCAGTATGTGCAAGAACATCATAAAGATAAAGAATAACTGTATGAGTAATAGGGCCAGAACATATACAGTACATTAATGTGTATAGCCAGCTTGTATCTTTTCATTATATTTACTGAACAAATGCAGCGATAATGTCTTGCACCTTGCACCATGCTAAAGAGAGTCCTGGGACCTCAGTCTTATATGTGGCAAAGAAGAAACTAAAATAATAGCGGATCTTGCCAGAGGGGGAACACACAAGCATGTAAGTGTGCTTGGTTTACAATTCTTGATCCTGCTAGTAGATTTTTCTTTAAAGGGAACCCATCAGCAAAAACTGACATAATAAACATTTACTAATACATTGTGAAGCAGATTAACCCCTTCCAGAACATGTTTCTTTCATGGCCCGGGGTGGTGGCATCACCCAGAAAATTAACTTTGAATGAGATGTAAATTGTATGTATGAAATCATGGAAGCAGAGAGTTTAGTACTAAATTCAAGCTCTCACTCCCTCAAATTACTGGAGACCCAATTAGTGATGACCATGGATGTATAACTGTCAATTTCATTGAAGGGGGAATTCTGAGGAAGGGAGAGCTTGACTTCAGCAACAAAATCTCCGCCTCCTTGATTTTAAACATTCCATTAACATCTAATGTAATTTTCTAGGTGGTGGAAGAAATATATTAACCCATTTGATAACATACTAGAAGTGGTTAGCTAGGTCAATTTCTAAAGAAGGTAATCATATTTAATTACATGATACTGAACAAATTTAAAACCTCAGATTTTATCACAGTTAATCCCAGTATTGCACTTTGAACCCACATTCTTTTGTCCGTATCACTTTGACCTGGGAGAGGGGGAGCCAAGGTTATAAACACTGTAGAATCACATATCTCTGGACAATGCTTTCTATTCTCCCTAATGACTATCTCTGTTTAGAGAAGATTGGTATCAGAAATGGGGCCACTTCTGAGCCAACTCATACTGTGGCCAAATGCTCCCATACAGAGTGTCTAGCTCCAACACATTGACATTATCTATAAAGCATCAGTGATATGGACTAAATACAAATCTAACTTTCACATTTTATTTGTAGATATAATTTTGTGTGAATTAAATAGAAATTAGGTAAAAGTTGGTGTCACATAAATAGAATATCTCATTTCTCATTTATAATTGACCTTATTATTATATTTGTATGTTCACATTCTCAAAATTTCCTGAGATCGAAGAAAATTTCTATTTGCAATCAATAAAGTCCCGGAAAAAAGTTTTGTGAGGCTTCATTCGGCATTGAACAAATAAAGAAGAGTCTGACAGCCTAACAACATAGCGGAGAACATGTGTAGGCTGCACTCTCATAACCACCGGGCGTGGGCGTGCTCACAGACATGCTTTACTTTCATACAGGATGTCAGGATGCTACAAGCCAAAAACAAATAAATTCAACTTTTTCTTGAGCTTTTTCTTAATTTCTAATAAATGACATCTTAAAACTGTTCTATTCCACAACTAGAATTGTTCAATTTTAATCTACTGTACCTCAATCCAGCCAAGCCAGAGACTCCTTTATAAGGAGAAGACACCAGTTTTCGTTTTGGAGAAGTATCTGGTTTGGCCGTAATTTGTCCTTCTTCTGAAGGAGGGCTAATTTCTATATTCTTTCCCATGGAACATGGCCTGTCCATACTGTGTGGGAGGAACTCAAAATGCTTGGATTTGGAGGAAACAATCTCATAAACACACAAAAAATAGAACATTTATTCAGCTATTGCAGAACTTATGCCCTGCCTTCTTCAGAGCAGCTTTTCTAAATGGCAAAATTATATATTTTAGTGGCATAATTGCAAGTAAGTTCTTCCTGAGGATCTTTGTGGGTCACATGTTCCTTTGTTATTAGACTCCTCATTCTCTTTTTTGAGGGAAAACAAGGTGACTCTGCCCTTTCTCCACTAACATGTTGGCCAATTTTGGATGCCTAAATATCTAATTTGTTTATATTATTTAATATTAACTTCTTTTTATATATGTTCTAGGGAAATATTGGTGATTAGAGATGAACAGACTTGAACTTTTTTGGGTTCTGGGCTCAGGTGTACCCCACACGACTCGGACATAAAGACGGATTGGATGTCCGGCCATTGATCGCCCCTATATACTAGCCATTGCTGTGATCAGCCAGAAGACACCCCTGGCCAATCAAAGCCACAGCTAGTTGCTAGGTACATTAATATGCTGGATTGGCTTTTCGTCAAGCAATCCAGAAATATGTCGGGTGGTGCGTAACGCACCTAAAACCCGAACCCGAAAAGGAAGTATAAGTCCACTCGCCTCTACTCTTGATTTTATTTTTATTTATTATATATGTGTTTAATTTATATGTAGACTATTAGCTGACAAATTCCCTATGATGGGTGTGGCAGCTGTTGGAGAAAATCCCTGAACGGAGCATCATTTAGAAGGAAATAGAGGAAACCATTAGACTTACACTGGAGGGTTGCCCTGGCTTGTGTAATGAGGATTCATTAGCCTAAGCTGTCCAATTTTAGTTTAGGTATTGGCCAAGATGTCATATGTTCACTGAACATGTCATCAACAATAATAATAATAATTCCTTTGTTTATATAGCGCACACTGATTACGCAGCGCTACACAGAGCTTACCAGATCAGTCAATGGCTCACCAGGAGTGCATGTGCTTTGGAATTGATGGTTGATGTTGGAGTCAGGGAAACCCTCCCTAGGTTAAGTATAACACAATCACCTGTAAGTATAAATTCTCATATAGCATTCTGTGTTGAACTTGCAAAATCCTTGCTGTCAAAACAACTCCATCCCTATGAACAGAACTGATTAACAGTTGCAGAAATCCTGCTTTCGTCTGAATCCACCCCTATCAGGTGATTTTAACACCCATAATATCCATAGCCATCTAGATAAACAGAATTTACCTTGATTCCCCCACTTCCCTAATCTTCTCATTACTCGTCCTACACAGGATAGAAAAAAGCATCCATTTTGCATGCAATAAACTAATCTCCATTGTACAGCAATAGAAAATGTAATTTCCGAACTTTCTTTCTTTCTTCCGTTCTATCTGTTACATTATGTTTAAAATTAGAAAAACTGATTTGCGTAATTCAGGACAGATGGTCACGTATTCTGATTTTCCAAGTTAGCATCTTAAATAGAAACAATGGAGAGCAATTCCATGCCTTCAATACTACGTGTGATGTGTGGCAGTAACTTTTATTGTTTCATGTAAAAGCTATAATCACATCTTTACATTGTATAACTGAAGTCTGAACCATTAGCAAGTTTGTTTATTAAGTTACTATATAACTTCCCCCCCAATACCCGCCATGTGTTACATGAGCCACAGTAGCAGATTATATAGGAAGTTACAGAAAATGGTTCCAATTAGACCTTGTCTGGTTGTCATTACAATCAGACTCCATTTTTTCAGCTGTAATTCTGACTCAGTGTTGTTTGTGCAGTATTTGATCATGCTTCGGAAAGTTGTGTTTATAGAGGACACATGCCCATAGAGCTGAGAATTCACACAGCTGTTGTCTGAACCTAGTGCTGGAACACCATATGACTGTCTGATATGGTAATTAAGGAGCAGAATATCCAGGGTTAACAGATCAGCCCTGTAAATCCAGCTGGGTATGATTTATACATGCCACATGACTTTACTGTAAAAAAGACAAATACCTATGCAGGTTGTCTGTATAGGCATGTCATATGCATGGCAAAAAAATTACCATGGGGAATAAGGACTCTTTTAGACATAGTTAAACCCAGGTATTATGAACTTCATACAATTTAATGGTAACTGTAAAATGTGTATACAGAGCTTTAAAACCCTTGCACCATTGGTACCAAATCCTAAAGGTCAAAGCAGAAAACTGAGGGCTGGATTTCATGAACCAACAAACCAGCCGTAGTCGCTCATTGAATCATACACCGTGTGCTGTCTGGATATCACATACTGACCACAGTGATGAGGACGGCACTTTGTGCAACATAGTGGTGCAAAGATCCCTTCTTCCCCCGCTTTAATGCTGATAGGGGGAAATGGAACACCTTGCATTGTGTATTGCTTTGATACACAGAGTCCCGTCCACTGCCTTGTGGTTGGTCTGTGAAATCCGTCCCACATATGGGGGCACATTTACTAAGGGTCGCATTTCCGCCAGGTTTCCCAAATTTTTCTGTTTTGGGGTGAATTGCCGCGGGTTTTTGGTGCAAGCGATCGGATTGTGGCTCATTGGCGCCAGCTTTCATGCGACACAAATCGAGGGGGGTGGCCGCCGGACAACCCGTCTGATTCGGACAAACTGCTGAATTTAAAAATGAAATTGTGTCGCAAGATCAGCACTCACATGCATCGGGAAGAAGAAGGTGAACTCCGGGGACCTGGGGACGCGGGGGAACCGACACATGCAGGAAATTGAATGCACGATCTTAGTGAATCGTGGCCGCTACGAATCCTCATCGGACATTCCAAATCAGCGGTGTCAATGGGACGGGTAAGTAAATGTGCCCCATGGTCTGTTTTTTACGGACCAACCATGGCTCTATGCCGCTGGCCTAAATGTCTCACTGTGTTGATGTAATTTGCACCAAATATATCAATCATTGCACAGTGTTTGATAAATTTGGCATATCTTTGAGTCAAACAATGGATGCACACAGTGACGTAACTTGAAGTTGATGGGCCCCAGTGCAAAGTTGAATTTATTCTAGTACTAGAATATTGTAAAGTGACATAAGCCCTCTAAGTCTCTTGGATCCGGTTGCGACTGCACCCGCTGCACCCCCTCAAAATGAGCCCCTGGCTGCACATGGTACAGATTGCCTAAGACTTGCAATGCCGGCTTAATGGATGGGATTAATACAGACAGCTACAGAAATTCTTCATTGTTTGCAAATGACCTGAAACTTTCTTACTGCACTTACTGCACTTTCCATGCCATTTTTCTTACTATAGTTAACTTTTCCTTGGCCAACGTTCCATTCATTTCTATAATACTTTGTTCTGTACAACAAAACAAAATCACAAAAAAATCATTAATGGAAATCAAATGTATTAACCTGGATTTGGTGTCACCCACAAAATGAAAGTAGAAAAACACATTACGGGCTGATCAAACTTTGTTGATGTAATGTCCATATAACAAGACAAAATGTGGCTCAGTATTGTGTGTGACCTCCATCTGCCTGTATGACCTGAAATCTAGGCCTCCATTGGTTAATAAGTTTTATTTCCATTGATGATTTTTTTTGTGATTTTGTTGTCAGTGCATTCAACTTTGTACAGAACAAAGTATTCAATGAAAATATTTCATTCATTCAGATCTAGGATATGTAATTTGAGTGTTCCCTTTATTTTTTTGAGCAGTGTATATTCCAGAAATGTATAACTGCTCAGTTTCAGAAGTGACTCATTTTAATATTTTTCTATCCATTTCTTTTACTTTTCTATTTTTGTGGCCTGCATTAATTCTCACGCATCATGAATCATTATCACATCAGAAATGTTTAAAATATGTAATCATTATTATCTTGAGTGCAATTGTTTATGGCCAATAACCAAAGCAAAATGTGACCTCTAATTCCACACAAATATTATATATTTTTTTTGTAAAAATAAAATGGCACCATAGAATTTAAAAATGTGGACTATAAAATTATTGACCTTAGGTATGTTATTAATTAATATATTTGCTAACATCCATCAATATATGATGTGGATTCAAATAGTAACCAACATTTCAGTTTGCATCAATTTTCACAATTGGCAAATAACAAAGGTTAGATAGACTGTAAAGCAAAGCAAAATCGGGCACAAATAGCGAAAGGTATAAGGAGACTAGTAGAACCAGAAAGGTGCAATGGGACTATGCAGTTATAGATCAAGGGGTTTTTGGACGCCTGCCCCAGCAGTTGACTGAAACAGCCATCCTTCAAGTTAACCTGTTGTGGGACAGAGCTTAGCTGCAGAGGACCTGGGTGTGGTTTAATCAGTCCCAATAAAGGAGTAATCTTAGTCATAAGAGGAAAATGAATGCCATCTAAGCCTCACTCTGTGGACAGAAGGTAAAGCAGGCAGGGATGTTGCACAATGTAGGTTGGTCTATCAAGTACAACCTATTGTTCCTTCACTTGTAACATTACAATAGAACAAAATAAATGATATCCTGCCTATCCTGCCACCACTCACTGCCTTCTGCATTATTCAGTTAGGCATGAACACCCTGGCCGGGATCTCGGCATAGCTAACATTCGGCAAAAGAGGTTGAGGGGTTCTTACCCCTTCCCTCTCCATAGGGAGGCGTGCTGCCAGGCTGTACTTACAGCAAAAGATAGAGCATATCTTTTTTCCGTTGATGGCACAGTATGGTGACATAGGTGTTCGCTCATCATATCTCAATGCACTCCTGTGTTGGCCATATGCTGACATATACCGTTGTTTGTGAGGGGCCTGACTCTGAGTTCGCTGCTAGCAGTTCATTGAAGGACCAGGTTAATTGTGCTGTTTATACGAGAATAGAATTCTATGGAAATGGAAGGGGGAGTTGTTGGAGGAGAAAGATAAAGGAAGGCACCTGCCCACAGAAGCTACTGCTAGCAACCATATACCCTCACTGCTTAAAGGGGTTGACCATAATCAATAAACTTTACTAGGGTAAGTAAAGGGTCACCCATATACAGTATTACTTACCCTGGTATGTTAGCGTAAAGCTGCCTCCACCACTACTATGGGAGCGGTTATGATGAAGAGGGAATGCAGACAGTAATGACTGCACCGGCCCCTCCATCGGCCGGGAGGTAACAGGACATAGGATGTCATAGGAAGCCTTAAGGGTAAGCAATATATGGTTGACCCTATTAGGGTATTGTATTTAGTGTAGTTTAGTGATAGTGGCCAACGTCTTTAAGTCTTAATTACACTGCTCCATTCTGCTGTATAATGACATCCATGTGGCTGCATAAAGAGATAGGGGAGCAGGATATCCACTTCTAATGTTCAGTTTATGGGAGACATCACAGCAGTTAGTCTTCAGCCTCAGCTCATAAACTAGCTTATTGCAATAAATAATGTTACTCTTCATGTACGCACATGACAAATGACTCTTAAAGGTCACCTGAAACAACAGTTACAATTTCTGGAAAATCCTTCATTCTATAATGGATTATTCCCAGTGCAGGGTTAGGTGCATGACTATTTTTTAAGTATACACTTAAGTATACTCTTTCCTTTTTTATTAATGAAGTGTTTACTAAGGCTCCCTATAAATAATAGAACATATTGTGCATATTAAATAATTCTGTGTGACATATATCCAATAATGGGGCAGCTGTAAGGGGGTTTGGTTTTGGGAAACTAAAGGGATTTGTCATTATATATCTATTTTGTTTGGGAAAGAAATGAAACTGCCAATTATAACTCTTACATTCACAATACCCCACACAATTCTTAAAAATAGAATGGCTGTTTCTAGACGAGTGTTAGAAAAATATACTCTCATTGTCTTACTGAAGTATCAAGGGATTGCTGTACAGTGCTAATCCGAGCAGCCGGGTATATTAATAGCATAGAGGGACATTGTAGTGGCACATCATCACTTCCTGGATGAATACATGCTAGAGCATGTTTTACATTGAAAGGGAATGTGTTATCAGAAAATTACCTATGGTTTTAACCCCTTAATGACATATGATGTAATTGCATATCATGGAATGCGCGTAGTTCATGGAGAACAAAGAGGCTCAGACGCAGACTTCATGCAATCTGTATCTGACAGCACAAGCAGCTGGTATCGCAACAGTCACCATCTCAAATGCTTAACGCTTTAGGTGCCATGGTCAAACATATCCACAGCACCTACATGCTTTTCTGCTTGTCTACCCCACAGCAGACTGGTCTCTATGTTAGCCATGGGGTCCTTCGTCGGACCCCAGGGCTGCCAGCAGTAATTGCCTGCCAGAACCTGCCAGGGGCAGTAACTAGCAGTACCAGTGTCAGCCTATGCACCTGCATAGGCTGATTACCCTGATACACTGCATTACATCAGTATTGCAGTGTATTAGTGTGAACAAGTGATCAAAGATAAACTACATAAAAATGTAAAAATTGTTCCAATCCTCCCTGCAAAAAACAATCCCCATGATTTTTTGAATATAAAAAAATCAATGTCAATGGGATATCACTGTATTCATACTGACCATAGAATAAAGGAAAAATGAGTATTGTCGCCCCCAAAAATGGTTTTACTGTAAAATTAACCTCATACGGCAAACAATAAAACCCTCAAAGGGTAATCCCCCCCCCCCCAAAAAAAATGTTTTCGGTTTGTTAAATGCTACATGATAAATTCCCAAATATTGACAATTATACCTCAGGGTACAGGAAGGGTTTGGCATTTAGGAGAAAAAGGCAACAGAATTGACGGTCCAGACTGTCCCTACTTCCTCACCCAACCTAGAGGTTAATGGAAAACAATACAGGATTGTGGAATACAATGCTCAGTGTAACCCTGGATAAAATACTTGAGACGTTTGGCTTCCAAAATGGAGATTTTGGGGTTTTCATACATGTGGCTACTCCAGCTTTCGTTTAGTGATTGTCTTTCCTTACTATTTGGACTTAAAGAAGGGAGTGGTACAATCCTGAAACACAATGGGGCACATTTACTTACCACGTCCGCAGAGTTCCCCTAAAGTGCATTGTCCAAAGATAATGCACATCTGCCGCCATTCACTATGATCGTGCGCCCGATATCCTGCATGTGTCGCTTCCCCGCTCAGGTCCGACGGAGTTTACCATCTTCTTCCTGGTGCATGTAAGTGCATTGCCTTATGACACAATTTGAAAGTTAAATCCCGCGCTCAATTGGATCGTCCAACGACACCCATCCCAATTTGTGTCACATGGAAGCCAGCGCAGCTGCGCCAAAATCTGATTGCGTGCAACACAATCCCAGTGCAGACACCTGTTAAATACCTGTCCCAGCCATGCAATCCCGAAAACGGCGAACATTCCAACAAAAGTGCGATCCACGACCCTTAGTAAATGAGCCCCAATAGGACACATTTATTAAAGGGTTTGTGCCAGTTTTCTGTCTGACTTTGCACTGAAAATAACATGAAAACTGCTTGCACATGTAGTGAAGTGTTTGCGCCAGTTTTGTGTCTGATGAACCACAAAATCCTGCCCCTAAAGGGGTTTTCCGGTGCCAATTCAGACGCCACATTTATTACAGTGACATGACAGCATTGTGTTGCAAGCTGTATGTTAAAGGTGCATCAAAAAAGTTGGTGCACTGTTCCTGAGCAGTGCAGGGGGCACCAGATTAATGAAGATCGTGAGCAAATATTCAATAATCTGGTGCATCATGAACATAAATGAGGCAAGCTGCAGTAATATTGATAAATCTGGGCTAATAAGTGAAGCAGGTGAATATTCTGGCCACAGATTAATACATTTTAAAGGATATTCCTATTTCGGCCAAAAGTGTCATAAATGAGCCATTTATTATATGTAGAGTGAAGGCAACGTAGTAATCTACTATATATATATAGGAAAGGCTTCTTTACAGTAAGAGACGTGGATCCATGCAAAAATAAATTGCCCCCATTATCTGCCATAACTACCATTTGAGATAGGACAAATGGTAGTAATGGCAGATAATGCGGGTAATTTATTATCAAATGGAAAATGGAAAACTGGAAGATTTTTTTCCCCTTGCTGCGCCTCTTGTGCCTTATTTATGGAGTGTCGGAAGCACAATTTTGGTGGTTTTCCGATACTCACGACTAGTTCGGTTTTTGGGCCCAAAATAGTGTCGCCACTTCTGAATCCAATCTTTTTCTGGCACTTCTTTTTTTACCACTAGTTTTGAGACACACGTTTTAGCACACAAATAGAGCAGCTAAAAGCCGGTCTATCATGTCCAATTTCACCTTCATGAATGGGGAAACAGTTCTTAACCTTTTGATTCGTGCAACAACTTATTAATCCCTTGTGCCACAAACTTAAATCATACTGAGAAATATAGCACGTTTCCAGTACCCAAAATTGATAACTACCACCACAATGGGGAACATTTACTTACCCGGTCCCGTCGCGATCCCACGGTGCGTTGTCCGACGAGGATTCGGGTCTACCGGGATTCACTAAGGTCGTGCGCCCAAGTTCCTGCAAGTGTTGCTGCTGCACCGAGGTCCGCTGGAGTTCACCTGCTTCTTCCTGGTGCATGTGAGTGCTTGATCTTGGTTTTTTAAATTCCACTGTTTTTTCCGAATCCGTCGTGTTGTCCGACGACCACGCCCCCCCATTTCTGTCGCGTGCAAGCCGACACCGATGCTCCACAATCCGATCGCATGCGCCAAAAACCCAGGGCAATTTGCCGCAAACCAGAAATATTTGGGAAACCCGACGAAAGTGCGGTGTTCTGACCCTTAGTAAATGAGCCCCAATGGGGGTCATTTACTAAGGGCCCGAAACGCGTTTTTCCAACGGGTTATACGAAAATTTCCGATTTGCGCCGATTTTCCCTGAATTGCCCCGGGATTTTGGCGCACGCAATCGGATTGTGGTGCATTGGCGCCAGCATGCACGCGACAGAAATCGGGGGGAGTGACCATACGAAAACCCAACGGATTCGGAAAAACCGCCACATTTAAAAAAAAAATAAAAGTGTTGCTGGACACATGTTTACCTGCATTCGGCCTGTCTTGGTGAAGTTCAGTGGACTCCGATGAACTTCAGCGCAGCAGCGACACTTGGTGGATGTCAGAGGAACTACTTTAGTGAATTGCCCGAATCCTCCGCAGAGAACGCGTCGCTGGATCACGAATGGACCGGGTAAGTAAATCTGCCCCGATTTGTGTCTATATTTAAAGAATTGCTAAAAGCTTAGCATAGTAATGAGGGTGTATAATTTAAATTATTATCATTGGTGTATACTTGATCTAAGAAGGTTGAGCTTGTTATAAATATCTCTTTGTAAATACAAGTTTTTCATTGAATATGTGTAGATCGACCAAAAAAAAAGCATTCTGTAGGGATTGGGGCACATATACCTTATGCATATATGTATCCTCTCCTCTGACTTGCAGCTGCGGAACACAAAAACTAAAGTGTAATGTTCACATAAGACCCATCTAATATATGAGTCAGGGCCACACAATAAATAATGGAGGAGTGAACTCAGGACAGACATCAGAGACTCCATATTTACATTATTCCCCATGTGGAAACCATTTCAGCTTGCATTAATAAAATCTCTATCAGATCTGTCAGCCAACATTGTGTCACTGCATTATGTAAATGTGTAAGGGAGGATCAATGGAAGATATAAACACCTGCGAGATGTCACGCCAATACCACAATGATAGTGATACTGACATAGAATCTCAATGGTGTGGTCTGTATAAAAACACATATTTATGGTAAAATCATAGGTAGAACAAAAAGGTGGAATAAAAGCCTTTCAGCAAATATTTGATATTTTATACAATTTTTCAATATACTATCTGTATCAATTGCTCACATTATTTTAGATCTCTGCTTGCTGTCATTCTATAGAAAGCTTCCAGTAGAAATATGTTCCTGGTGATGTGATGGACATGCAGGTGCATGAGTCGTATCACAAGGCTCGGATTACTCTCTGTGACAATAACCGCTCTTGTAATCCGCATGTCCATCACATGACCATGGACAGATTTCTATTCACTGGAAGTAAACATAGAAACTTTCTATAGAATGACATCAAGCAGAGATCTAGAAAACAGTGAGGAATTGATGCACAAAGTATATTAGAAGATTTTATGATTTTTCATTACACAAATACTATGCTAATTATTTGCTGAAAATGGACAACCCCTTTAAGCTGTATTATTCAATGTTATGTTCCTCTATTGTGTATATTGTGCTATAGTAACCATAGGCCATGTCCATAACATTTTGCATGAAAATATAGTAAATGCAAAATAGCTAGAAACCAAATCTGATAAAACTTTTTTATACACGGACATGCTGATTATATCAAGGCGCCATACAGCGTTTCACCAAAACCGTTAGACCAAGCTCGCACATGTGCCCACACAAACATGCAAGTAGAAACAAAACATATAGTCCTCCCCCGCATACTCCGAGCACAGAAAAACAGCTACAGCTACAAGAGTGACCACTAACTTCTCATATCACACTCATTACAGAAGCAAAACCCTCTACTAAACTGATCAAACCGTGTGGTATATGTGTGCCACAAATCAAAGACTCAAGATCCTCCTGTGCTGTTTTAAGTACCACATCAGTGACCTATTTAAAGGGGGTTTATGCCCCTTCCACCATGCGTATGCCATACTGATGACTGAGGACTCTTTCACATTGGTGTTGATGTTCAGCTGCACATCCATTGCATTTTGTCACTGTTGTGTCCCCGTTTTTCTTCTTTTTTTGTCTCCGTGTTGCAACGGTTTAGTCTCCGTGTCTGCAAAAAACCCTGAAGGTTTAACATTGCTTAGAAAACATCACGCCTGTCTTTTAAGCCTCATCAGTGAAAAAAAACAGATGTTTCACCGTTTTTTTTGTATCTTTATTTCTGCTAGTCAAATTGTCTCATTTCTGCGGCTTTTGGCGTTTTTGCGACTTTACACTGCGACTTTTGCTGTTGTTTTTCGAGTGCACCTTGGTCTGCATCTTGTGCCTTATGTATCTTTGTTTTCCAGATGTTCCGTGCGACTTTTCACTTATGTATCAGATTTTTTACTTATTTATGCAACTTTTCAGGCGCAAATCTGCACCTGGTCCAGGACAGGTGCAAAGGAAGGATATTTTTCATGGACGCGATTTTAACAAGTACATTGGAATTATTTCACATGCTTTAAATGTTTAAAATTGTGCATAGTAACCTGTTTTTTGAAAATTCTGAAATTTTACATTTTTAAAATTTATTGGTTACTTCTAAGGGTCACACATTGCATTTTGATTGCATTTTAATTGCGTTTTGAAACACATTACACATTAACATTTGCATTTACAAAACGCAATATAAACGTGATGTTTATGTATAAATGCATGTGTTAACATTGTGTTTACTATGCGCTTTATAAATGCAAATGTTAACAGTCATGTAATTAGGCAAATCACCTCTCCTCAGCTGTTGTAATAGGTTTCAAAACGCAATTAACACACCATCAAAACGCAACGTGTGACCTCCCCCTTAACATCATGTGTGACCACAGCCTCATATGTCATAATCTCCCTGAGGTGTGACTACAGTGCTTAAAAATGCAGGAACTGGACTCAAATCCAAAACTTACAGTAGTGTCCACTCCTGCATATAACATCCTTACATGGCTTGTGTCCACTCCTGCATATAACCCCCTCCCGTGACTTGTGTCCTTTCCTGTATATAAACCCCCGGACACGTGGCTTGTGCCCACTCCTGTATATAACCTCCTCACGTGGCTTGTGCCCACTCCTGTATATAACCCCCTCACGTGGCTTGTGGCCACTCCTGTATATAACCTCCTCACGTGGCTTGTGCCCACTCCTGTATATAACCCCCTCCCGTGACTTGTGTCCTTTCCTGTATATAAACCCCCGGACACGTGGCTTGTGTCCATGTGGATTTGAGATATTTGCAACAAAAAGTCTCAAAAAAGCCAAAATTTGTGCCTGCCAGGATAGGAAAAACTGAGCATGTATCACAAGTAAAAAGACAGGATCATACAAAAGGTGCAGAAAAGAACCGCCAAATGTCTCAAAACTTCACCACAGAAAGACAAAACTATGATACATGTCCCCCATATATTTCTATTTTCTTCTGTGATCCGCATCCATTAAAAAATAAGACATAACAGATCAGTAATAATACAAACCAATGTGAAAACACCCATAGAAATCAATGGCTTTGTGAGGCATCTGTGGAAATCACTGAACCACAGACGTGGAAGACAGATTTTTTTGTGGCCACGGAGACAAAACGGATGCATCACGGAGACAAAATGGCATAAAAACGGAGACACAATGGAGACAAAATGTAACAGATGCGCAACTGAAGCTGAACATCAACACCAATGTGAAAGAACTCTAAGAAGGGTCGGCTCCAGGTTTCAGTAGGCCCCTGGGCGAAAGAGCCACAGTGGGCCCTTTTGCGGTGAACTCAGTTGGTGGCATTAAAAATTCAGAAACATATTTGCAACACCCCTGCCGATACATGGTCAGAGGGGTAGTTGCGAACAGTGCCCTCTCCAGGTTAGAAGCTGACAGAATGAGTCGCGACCCTCCAGGAAGGTTCTAGACCTGGTCATCGGGGGTTAACAGCGGTAGATCCTGCCTGTGCAGGCAAGGGTTAACTATGCTAAAACTTATTATCCATGTGAACTGGAGTGTGGTTGGAGAGTGGGACACCACCTGACCAGGGAATAACAAAACCCCTGTACAGAAAGGGGCAAGGCCTCTTGGAATCCAGCTCCTAACTTAGGAGCACCTCTTACCAGCCACCTCTTACCATAGAGGGCATCTTTTTACCACCAGCTCTCCCTAGAGAGCACACCTTGCAGATTGTCAATGACTAGAGAGACAGTGTGACGCACACCTTCAGTGCCACATACAGAACACCCAGGACAAAGTTGCAGCTTCCATATCTGGACACAGCTACATCCCAGCCTGCACCTACTACCAGGCTGGTGAAAATTCTCCTGAAGATCACTTTCCATGACCACTCCAGTAATCTGGAATCTCCAGTAATCCGGCATCTATACAAGATCGTTTGGCCCGTTTCCTGCAGTTGTTCTAATAAAGAACTATGAGTTATTTTGCACAACGTTGCCTCCATCTGTTCCCTGGATACGGCTGTAACACCACATATCCACCACATATACTACAGACACCAAAGGGTTTGTCCCAGGGAGATTCAGTACATCAGCCTCTCCCTCCTTTTTTTTTGAGAAACAAGCATTTTTAACATTCGTATGGACTTCTATGGGCCATGTAGAATGGAAATACTGGAGAAAAGAGGACATACTTTATATTTTTTACGACCACCTGCTGGAGACCTGCCAGGCTGTAGGACAGCCCTCCGGTCCCTTATACCAAGCACCTTGACATCAGGATTCCTAGGCCGCAACCGCCCGCTACTCCGGTATTCTGGTCCCCGGCTGCCTCCAGGCCCCAAGAGAAAGCTAGGCCCCAGTGGGGGATGTTGCATATTCGGTCTCCTGTTACTACTGTGCTGTACCAACAGTCTGTTAATAAATAACTTCCCTTATAAAGGGTTTGCAGCAAAGTATTACTCTACCAAGCCACTTATAACATTTCCTGGAAAGAGTGCTGCAGTCAATCCTTTTTATGGCAAAGTAAAAGTATTATACCACCATATATTACATTATCTGGAAACTGGACTTCTGAACCTTAACATATTTTCTTTTACAAAGTAACAGACAATTGCTGACATATTCTGGAAACAGTGTCAAAATGTAGCATATAGCAAAGTAACAGTCAGTTATTGGCTGGTGAGATTGCATTTGCTACAAACAGTGCTCGAGCTTAGTGTATATTCTCTGGCAGGGGACAATAGTACTCTGCCAAAATTACATTTGATGGGTAAAATTCCAACAGTCCAGCTTGTTTTCTTCAGTCACGTAGAACATATATAAAATACTGTGGGCTGACTATTGGCTGGCTGTCAGAACGCACCTCCCACCGGTTTTGGTCTCCATGGATATTGCGCATAAAAATGGCAGAATAAGGTGCGCAACACACATTCTTAACATTCTCATAGACTCCTATGGGCTATATGGAATGGAAATACTGGAGAAAAGAGGACATACTGTATATTTTTCACGTCTCACTCACGGTATGCCGGACAATACGGCCGTGTAAGTGGATGGCCATTTTGGCAATTTAAACGAATATGGCCGTATGCTACCTGTATGAAAATGGTATGGTACGGTTTGCATCCGTCCGTTTTCATAGGATTGTGTAAAAGAGGTCTAAGGGGGCTGCTTGCTACGACGGTCTACCATCCGTTTATCCATAACTGTTGCTGTTACTTTGATATCACCAACACTGAGGTTAATGGAGGTTACAATCTTAGGAGAACACAGAACGTCATGCATGACTTTCCAGAGGAATTAGTACAGTTTATCTGGCATCTGCTGACAGTCAGGGGTCATTTCCTCAATAGCTGATAGGATTGCTATTCTCTATGTAGAGCTGCAGATGTTGGAACAGTTTGGAGACCATTTTTTTGCCTCTACGTAAGATTATCCCTTTTATGGAAATGGCAAAACCTTCATGTAACTGTTAACTGATGGTAAATGCATTTGTCTAGGGGCACATTGCTTCATAACACAGAGCTCTTTGCATCGGGGGTCATTTATTTTTAGTGTCGCATGGTCCTTTTTTTGGCACATGAACTGTGCCATAATAGACTGATTTTTTTTATTGCATTGCATGGGCTTAATAAGTTGTTGCATGGCCGAAAGTGTCTGCCTTTACATTCATTAAAGAGAAATGGAAATTGGTAGACTTGCTTTTCGTGGATCGCAAAAATTGTGCCAAAAATAGAGCCAGGGATTCACAAGTTGCAGACAAATTAACCCCTTCTCGCCACAGCCCTTTTTTTGTTTTTGAGTTGTAATTTTTCACTCACCATTTTCAAAAATCTATAACTTTTTTATTTTTCCATGTACAGAGCTGTGTGATGGCTTGTGTTCTGCATACCAAATTGCACTTCATAGTGACGGTAATTAATATTCCATGCCGTGTACTGGGAAGCAGGAAAAAATTGCAAATGCAGTGAAATTGGTGAAAAAACACATTTGCGTTTTTTTCTTGTGGGCTTGGATTTTACGAATTTCACTGTACGCCCTAAATGACATATCTACTTTATTCTTTGGGTCAGTACGATTACGGAGATACCACATTTGTACAGGTTTTATAATGTTTAAATACATTTACAAAAATTAAAACCTCCTGTAAAAAAAAAAATATATACCATATATACTCGAGTATAAGCCTAGTTTTTAAGCACAAAAAATGTGCTGAAAACCCAAACTCTGCTTACACTCGATTTTACTGGTTTTACCAGGTTTTTCTGGTAAATTAGAGGCCTCGGCTTATACTTGGGTCGGCTTATACTCGAGTATATTCTTCCATCTTCTGGCGCTAATAACTTTTTCATACTTTGGTGTACAGAGCTGTGGGTGACTTGTTGATGTTTTCAATGCTACCATTTTTAGAACTGTACGACCTACGATCACTTTTTATAGAATTTTTTATATTTTTCTAAATGGCAAAAAAAGTGCCATTTTTGACTTTGGGCACTATTGTCCATTAAACGCAGTGGGAAAACGTTATTATATTTTGATTGGGCATTTTTGGACGTGGCGATACCTAATGTGCATATGATTTTTACTGTACATGTATATTTACATCAGTTCTAGGGAAAGGGGGGTGATTTGAATTTTTAGTTTTTTTAAATTATATATATATATTTTTTCAGACTCCCTAGGGTACTTTAACCCTACAGTATGGCAGTATATTGTGCTTTTCCTCCTCATTCATTACAATGATCACACATTGTAACGAAAGGGTTAAAACGAGACAGTCTCGGGTCTTCCGAAGACCCGAGGCTGTAATAGCGACCGATCGCCCCCCCCCCCCCCAGTGACGTTACAGGGAGCGACAATCTTCTTTGCTGCCACCGATCGTGGGCATTACAGGTAAACCTTTGGTGCAATATGCAGCAAAGACTGGCTATGGAGAGGGCTCAGCCTGTGAGCCCTCTCCATGCACCCACACCTGACGTGTGATGTACTATTACATCACTTGTTGGTAAGGGGTTAAGCAACAAAAAAAAAAACTGTGTGAGTGTCGTAACAAAAGCTAATTTGTGGCATTAATAAATAAGAGTGCATGTCACGCAAAAAAGTGTCCGCCAAAAAAACTGGCAAAATCCTGTAATAAATGCCTCCCATTGTGCTTTATACAGGACCTCACTAAGGAATTTTCAGCTTAAAGGGGTATTCTCGTCTGGACATTCACATTCAGTTTCATTAATCTGCCATATATAAACATTTCTTCAATTGGATGTTATTAAAAAATATGTTTCTGTGTGAAGATAATTTCTCATAAATATAGTCATGTTGTCCCTTAGAAATGAGATGGCTTCCTCGGATACGGCCACGTCTGCTGGAGGGATTGCACAAAGAAACAAAAGGTTTTTGTATATGAAATGTCTGGGATTTACTACATGACCCACAGCCGTCCTGTGGCAATGATTGCTGAACCCTGGTGGTCCGGCAGGACTCTATAGCGCAAGTCTGGCCACCGATGCCAGAGTGTGACGTGGTCGTAACCGAGGAAGCCATCTCGTTTCTAAGGGACAGAATGACTACATTTATGAGAAATTATCTTCACACAGGAACATTTTTTTAATAACATCCAATTGAAGAAATGTTTATAAATGGAAGATTAGTGAAACTGAATGTGACTGCCCAGGCGAGAAAACCCCTTTAAACCAATGCTTCTAGAGACCAATAGCATACATACCTATACATACATTATACAAGCTCTTGTACCTCTTGTGTTACCTCTTCATTGTCATAGTCTGTAAGCTCTCGTGTCACCCCCTCATCCTCATAGACTGTAAGCTCTTGTGTCACCCCCTCATCCTCATAGACTGTAAGCTCTTGTGTCACCCCCTCATCCACATAGACTGTAAGCTCTTGTGTCACCTCCTCATCCTCATAGACTGTAAGCTCTTGTGTCACCCCTCATCCACTTAGACTGTAAGCTCTTGTGTCACCCCCTCATCCTCATAGACTGTAAGCTCTTGTGTCACCCCCTTCATCCTCATAGACTGTAAGCTCTTGTGTCACCCCCTATCCTCATAGACTGTAAGCTCTTGTGTCACCTCCTCATCCTCATAGACTGTAAGCTCTTGTGTCACCCCCTCATCCACATAGACTGTAAGCTCTTGTGTCACCCCCTTCATCCTCATAGACTGTAAGCTCTTGTGTCACCCCCTTCATCCTCATAGACTGTAAGCTCTTGTGTCACCCCCTTCATCCTCATAGACTGTAAGCTCTTGTGTCACCCCCTCATCCTCATAGACTGTAAGCTCTTGTGTCACCCCCTCATCCTCATAGACTGTAAGCTCTTATGTCACCCCCTCATCCTCATAGACTGTAAGCTCTTGTGTCACCCCCTCATCCTCATAGACTGTAAGCTCTTGTGTCACCCCCTCATCCTCATAGACTGTAAGGTCTTGTGTCACCCCCTCATCCTCATAGACTGTAAGTTCTTGTGTCTCCCCCTCATCCTCATAGACTGTAAGCTCTTGTGTCACCCCCTCATCCTCATAGACTGTAAGCTCTTATGTCATTCCCTCATCCTCATAGACTGTAAGCTCTTGTGTCACTCCTCATCCCCATAGAATGTAAGCTCTTGTGTCACCCCCTCATCCACATAGACTGTAAGCTCTTGTGTCACCCCCTCATCCTCATAGACTGTGAGCTCTTGTGTCACCCCCTTCATCCTCATAGTCTGTAAGCTCTTGTGTCACCCCCTCATCCTCATAGAATGTAAGCTCTTGCTCTTGCATTTGTACTCTGTAATGTCTTATTATATTTGTATACTGTAAGTATCCTATGATTAGTAAATTTGTAAAGATTATTATTATTAGATACACCAAAAAAGTGTTGGATTCACAAGCGGTGACACACAAGTCATGATTGCTGGAAAACCGCCGAAATTGTGGGGCCGACACTTCATAAATAAGGCACAGGAGGTGTAGCAAGGGAAAATAAAATTCCGCCAGTTTTCCATTTAAAAGTCAATAATAAATGCCCCCCATAGTGTGCCTTAATTTAACATGTGGATTTCAGCACAAATGACAGATCTGATATCATCACATGTGTGACATTTACACATCACCAGGATATATGGGGTAGATAAACACTGCCAATATGGATGAAGTTTTGACCCTCTCACAACACGGCCAATCCCTAAGGGCAAGTATCAGTCGTTTGTTCATTTCCTCCTTCCTATTAGCGTGACTTAGATCATCTTGTCAATTCTTATGATTGTGATACAGAACTAAATATTTTGTTAAAAAATTATGTAATGCAGGCTTTTGGTATCATAATTTGCATAAATCAAAACATTAAAATTCCCAAATTTGCCAAACTTCCTGCAGCGATGACAAAAAAATGTTTCCATGTGTTGAAGGCAGCTGGTTTTATAAATATATCATGCAGTGGTGTTACACACACCACAGAGGAAGGAGCAAATATTCCCAGCACGGGCTAGATTACATATTATAGAACCACCTGCCTTTCAGCTTAAATTCATCTCAAGTATATAAAAAACACCTCTGTGATTGCTGGATGCCCGAGTCCTTGTAATAAGATGCATTGAGTCTTTTGATCTACATATAGATGAAGCCGGGGCAGTGGATGCTCAGTGTTCCTCTGATGTAGTAAATGGGACCACACAGCTTGCACGGCAGGACAAATACATTTTAACATTTTCATAGCTAAGAGACGTTTTTTTTTTTTTTTTTTTAAAAAGGAATAAAAAAAAAGGAATCAAAGGAATTGCTGACTAATTTGAAGCCAAGGGTTTCATCAAGGATAATTAGGAGCAATGAAGACCATTAAGAATTCAGTTCCCAGTCGACTTCAGACTTTACTTGTTATGGTCTTCATTAAGTCAAATAAAACAGTGAGATTAATCACCCCACACACAGAAAAAGTCCCGTAGTATTTCATGATGCGCATGAACAAGCTGGAAAAGTATTCAGGATGTATGGCCTCCCCACCCACCCCGATATCATCAACCTTTGCCTATTAATATCAGATTGTTTTGATCCTGAATAAACCGGTTCCTGCCTCGTCGGCCCTATGCCTATTGGGAAATACCCGGAAGGATGACTGGTCCTGTTGTGAAACTACTTTTTTGAGGGAATAAGGCTATTGCTATACGCTGGATGGTTGATCGCTCTCCTACTGTGGAAGAAACTGGTTAATCTGACTTTACCTTACGAGAATATAGTTTACAAATACAGCGGCTGCCTGGATAATTTCCCGGGAGTGTGGGGCTCCTGGTGCTCTTCCCCAGATACCCTTTTTAAAGAGGACCTGTCATCTGTAAAAACTTACTAAAGTAAGCAGCTCCAAGTGCTGCAACAGATGCAACAGTGTTACACCACTAGCGTTATCAGAAACCTCCCATAGCGCTAGCAAACACTGCTGCGCTGTACACTAGAAACGGCCTGGTGTATTAATGAGGAGGCGGTCCAAGGCGCTGCCTCCCCCCCTGGAACGACCCTCCTACTCCATAGGCCGGCAGTCACTGCCAAGCTTCATACGGCAGTCACTGCCCCTAATCCCGCCTCCTCATGAATACGCCTGACCATGAACACTGCCCGGCGCTTTTTATTGTACAGCATGGCAGTGTCTGCTATCAGTTTCTGATAACGCTAGCAGTGTAACCCTGCTGGGACTGTTGTAGCACTAGGAGCTGTTTCCTTTAGTAAGCAGCTCCTAGTGCCGATTTTACAGGTGACACGTCCTCTTTAATGTCTGCAGTCTTAGAGAGTCTCTTGTTCCTTTTCAATGAGTGCAATACTTGCTGTAGGTAGTATTATAACTTTATATACTACGACTGTAACTGGGTGCGGGCACCCTTCCTGCACTCCTCTGCGTATTGTCAATAGGAGGGATTCCTTAATTTCCAGATGTGGGGTAGCAGGTTACTGTGTTGCCTAACCATTGTTACTACTTTTTCTTTAACTTTATTGCTCTCTTGACACCACCCGAGCAGGGTAGTTATTGTTCTATGTATATGTTGGGGAGGGGTTTATTAGATTAAATAATGGCATAGCGATGTATGATGTTATTTCTCATGTACCTCAGCTAATGATCCCTGTTTTGTGATGCTGTACTGTTTCATTTCTGTGCCAATAAAGTGATTTTAAAAATTTGTTTTGACCTGTTTAAAATCCACTTAGGTGGAGTGAAAGCATTAAAAAAGTAGACTTGTTGGGGGCCCATAATTCTCATACCGGTTACATCCAATATAAGCACGCACAAGATAACTGGCGCTGTGCTCAGCAATTCCCAAACCTCTCATAGTATTAAATGGAGTGGCAGTAACTAGTGATTAGATTGTTATTCCCAATCCTGTGATCAAACTTGGTACAACCCCGTTTTAGCACAAGTGTTTTTATAGGTGTGCACCACTATGGAAAATCCTTATTGATGGGTTCCTCCAACAATATACTAGCCACAGAGTATCTCATAGATGGAAATGAGTAGAATCAGTAGGAAATGTTAAATTACCGTACAGCACCGCTATGAAAGAAATTAAGCTGCTTACCCTCTGATAGTTATATACTCACATAAGAATACAACCTAGGTTTTGTTTTCTCAAATGGAGCACTGCCCACTTTATTTCCCAATGTTTCCCACTGCAAAGAGCGCGTGGAAATCCAAGAAATAGACTTCTGAAATCTGCTGGAGATGCCAAAGTTCTTTTCTACATATCTGGTGGAAATCCGCTGGAGTTCACCTTCTTCTTCCCGTTGTATGTGAGTGCATGTCTTGCGACACAATTTGAATTGTAAATCCCGCGCTTTGCCCGAGTCAGTCAGGTTGTCCGTCAGCCACACCCCCGATTTGTGTCGCAAAATCCGATCACATGTGCCAGAAAACCCACTTAAATGTGTCACAAATCGGAAATAGTCAGGAAACCAGACAAAAATGTGCCGTGCGGACCCTTAGTAAATGTGCCCCATACAGATGGGTTTTCTCTTCCTGGCTAAAGTCCCTGATACCTTAGTGAACCGTTCTTTTCAGTCGGCTTTTTCACACTTCAGATTTTTTTCACTGATCAGTTGTTGTCAGTGAATTAAAAAAAAGCAGGTTCTAAACTGATCATTGAGTGTGAAAAAGCCCATTGAAAAGAATGGGTCAGTAACACAAATCACTGAAGCCAAGAAGAGCAAACCAATCGGAATGTGTCCATAAGCCCAAATGGGTTCAGTGAAAAATCACAGATGTGGAAAAACACAAATGGGAAACCACTCTTACTTTTAAATTTTGGAGAAGGATCGGAACTTTCCTTTGGAGAATATGTGTCCTATCAATTATTATTTTCCCACCTTGACCTGCGAACATTGATTTAGGCTTACTCCCACCTAACTTCTCCACAAGATTATCTTGGCCAGTCTTAGAATTGCTAGAAACTGGGGAACATCTTACCCCTATCCCTTTCTGAAGTAATACATAGCTTGATTTTTTTGATGTTTGCAAGATTATAAGATTGCCATAACTAAAAATGTTTAAAAATCTAAAAAAGTTTAGAAATCTATTATTTCTAAGGATGTGTGGTTTTCTAATGACTGTGTCCGCTTCCGTTAGTTGTAAAAAGAAAAAAAAAAAACGGAAAAAAGAAAAAAAATGATGTATCAAGCTACATTCACACGACCGTTGCGGCCGTATATATACATCCCCCATAGGCCTGCAATGGGCGCACAGAACGGTACGGAGTGGTACGGTGATGCACAAGTGCGGTACCACATCACTCCATACCTGGGGAAAAGATAGGACATGTCCTATCTTTCCCTGTATAACAGCGCCGTGCACCATGTATCTCAATGGCGAGGGGCAGGGCGAGCAGCGCTCACCCCCTCCTCCTCTCCCGTGTGCCGCCATGCTACATAGCCTTATTGAAGGGTTCACACATTCCAGTTTTGTCATATAAAGCAACACATGTCAGATTTAAAAAAAAAGAGGCTGAGCCTTAATTCCTAAAGTGGCTGCATCTTGGAGGGGTTGGTCACTTTACCTCATGTTTTTGTAATGTCTCTGTAAATGTGGGGTGTAGGATATTAGATTATTTACCAATATACATTTATCAAAATTTCTGCTCCGCTTTCTTGATAAGTAATGTGATGTCTCCTGTCTTTTACCTCATCAGCCAGACATTCCTGTCCATAAAATGGCCGCAGATGGAGGGTCATGGGATTTCTATCTGTCCATGAACAATTGCCCTGCCAGGGCCTTGATCTTATACTCATGAATACAATGATAATGTCCGGGCAGGGAAGAGAAAAAAACTGACTCAATAAAGGCATCCAAAGAGCTCAGAGCACAACCGGGGAAGTGCTGCATCCCTTCAAGAAGGTTTGCCGCAACAGATGCCTGAAGAAATTTGCAATTCCATTGCTATAAACAACACTCACCCTCTACACAGCATAATTCTACACAAAAATCGCCAGGTGGGTTGTCGGACCTCAACATGCCATAACTCCTTCATCCCAAATGCAATCAAACTTTACAACCAAATAGTGTAAAAAAGAAAGGACCAAATGCCCCTGCCTGAGCTACGTGTTTATTATCATAATGTACTGTCTATTTTGTATTGTTCATTCAGTTATTTACTATTCTGTTCTGTAATGTATTGTTTACCTTTCTCCAATATATGACTAGCCTGGAGTAGTGATATATGAATAATTTCCCATTGTGGTAAATAAAGTTTTATTGTATTCTATTCAAAAAAAGTAAGGCCCCTTTCACATGAACATATAAAAATTGCCGCATGCTATCTGAACCGTACCGTTTTCATAGGGGTAGAATACGGTCATATTTATTTCAAGGGGCAATACGGTCATCCATTTACGTGGCGATATTGTCTACCATATCGTACCGTGAGCTAGACGTAAACAATAATGGAGCATTCCCTGGTTTTTCCAGTATTTCTGTTCCATATGCCTCATAGAAGTCTATAGGAACATTTAAAATAAGTGAGACCAGAACCAGTAGGAGGTGCATTCTGTCAGCCAGGCAATAGTCAGCCAGCCTTCATGTAACGCTCCACAGACAACAGAACTAAAAGTCTCTATAGGAAGAGTCCAGAGGGAGGAGTTTGTGGACCAGATGGAGATGGTACTAGCCGACACCCAGGACCGGAGTCCAAGGGGTACCTGGTCTTCACCGGAGCATGCCGCAAAGCGGGATGGTCTTGCCGCGGCGGGGTGCCACCAGGTCGTTCCACGGTTGCGACTAGGCCCGGGCGGCAGCCAGGGATGACAGCAGGAATGTGGCTTGACAGGATGAGCTGAAACTCACAGCAGGCAAGCAGACAGAAGCTGGCACAGGACCCAGGCAGACAGGAACAGAGGGGTCCTTGGAGGAGCGCTGGTGGCTTGGAACGCTGGGAACACGGGAGCCACCAGGAGCTCTGGAAACGCTGGAGACAGGAAACGTGGAGGCTTCTGGAAACGCTGGAACACAGAGAACACGGAGGACAGGAGCGTCTGGAAACGTTGATGGCCAATCACTTCAACAGGAACCGCTGTGGGAAGCGAGGTGTGGAAACCTTGGAAGTTTCATGAGAATGCTGTAGATCCAGCCCGGCAGGAAGGGAGGTGCCAGATTATAAGGGCGAGGTCAAATTAGCGAGCACCAATCAGAAGGACGCTGGCCCTTTAAGGATAGGAGAGAGGATGCGGCCTAGTCGGGAGCCAGGAGCGTTGGAGAGGTAAGTCCGGGCTGGGGGGTAGCTGCGCCACAAGGAAAGGCACGGGTGTACCCGCGATCCGTACCGAGGATCGCGGGTGCGGCTGTGACACTTCATCTGCCCACCGCATTTTATACGGACACAGTACAGATACAGTGACATCACATACGGTATATACAGATGGCATGGAAGATATCATACATTTGTGTGAAAGGGGTCTAAGAACTTTTTTACATTCTCGGAAAAAAACCCCTAGTGATGTATATTTTTCCCCTCTGCATAATGGGAGATGGTTTGTCTGAGGCACCAGGAGTGATACATCTCCCCAATGTCTCTTTGTGGGGTCGAGAGTGAATTAAAAGTCTACAAAATATTTTAGTGGTCAATCCATTTGCCTCATAGACCACAAAAATAACTGCAAGTGACTACCTCCCATTTCAACAAAAATAATAAAATTCATAGAACTGCCTTAAATTAATTCCGAAAAAAGCTCCAAGGCGCTCTGCTTGACTATGCAATGTATCCATTGTTCTCACCACTATATATTTCATTGATATTGTGTAGACTTTTTTGTGTAATTTTTTATTTCAGTTTTTTCATGAGATGTTTTTATCACCCTCTTGCTATTTTCTATCTGCCCACAGGATTCTCAGTTTGACATAAGCCTCCTGAATGTTGATTTTCAGTTGACAAGTTGTGTCTGATCTTCCTCTAGCAGACGTAATAATTTCTGGACAGTACAGTCTTCTTCATTTAGACATACACTTATCTCCCAGACTGTGGTTAAAAATACAAAATCCATTTGGGAAATTTGCTCGACACATGGAGCCGTGCCCTTAAGCTACGGGCTAAGGAATGTCAGACTTTTAAGAAATCTCACCACATTAATAGAGCAAGGGTGAATCTGCACAAATATTGTCTTGGGGAAATGTTCTGTGTTTTGTAGAATTGTAGAATTTGGTATCTGTCAAATGAAGGAGATTTCCTGTTTTTATTAGCAACTTAAACAAGAAAGGTTCAGCTGAACATGAAAGACAAAGGCACATGTTGCCATCTGGACATTTACCACCTCCTCCAACTTGTTGCATCTTTTAATGCAGTGGTGCCTAACCTTTTTTGCCCCAGGGATCATTTGTGGTCAGTTGTGGGGGAAGATGTTAGGAGGAACCTCACTGGTGGTGGCAGCAGGTGACATAGCCATAGCACACCTGAGCGTCATAGAGAGGAGAGTACACAGTGTCATTTTCTGACCCCCAGGGGCCCATGGAAAAAAATATAATTAAAGGGAACCTGTCATTAGAAATTGGCCACATAAACTATTACCAATATATTGTCAAGCAGCTAAGCAGCTCCTAGATCATGTTTATCTCATGTCTCAGTGTGTTGGCATCATCCAGAAAATCAACTTTGAAGTGATATGTAAATTCTAAAAATAAGTAGAAAAGTGGGATGAGTATATCAAATCAATCACCAAATTTTATTAAGAATTTAATTAATAAAAACCATTAAAAACCACTATAGGGTATATACATACAAAATGACATGGGCCCATATGGTCTGAGAGTAAATTACATAAAGAATCCTAAGGTGACTAAGTGTAATACTGAATAAATAAATCAGACCAAGCTGTATAGTAAAATGACTCAATAAATAACAATTGTTACATATAAAATACTATATAATATAGCTTGGACACATAATATATGGGTGATAAGTGGTTAAAAAAGTAGTATCACCAAAGTACTAAATGCTTGTTATATCATGATACCATATTACCAGTCCGAGTCCATATCAAGGAGAACACATGAAGCATGTCGCCTAGTAGGCTTCATCAGGGTTTGTTTCTATGAATTTGATAGATGTTGCTTATTAAAATTTGCTTATTGATTTGATATACGCATCCCATTTTTCCTCTTTTTTACTATGTCACTTTTTGGATGTGTTTTTTCTTAAATATATTAGCCCTATAGAAAACGTGTGCGTTATATGTAAATTGGTTGTAAAAGTCAGGGAGGAAGTAATTTAAGCTTTCTCTTCCCTGATCAAAGAAGTCATTTAGAGGTCTCAACTATTTGGGTGTTTGACATTTCATGTAACCCAGAATCTTACATGCTATTCATACAACTGTCTTTAGTGTTGGATGTACAGTATTTGGCTCCGCTTCGTTATGGCTATCATCCATGACTGCAGCTTTAAGACATTACGTACTGATAGTATGAGATCCAACTACTTTACATTAAAGTCAAGTTTTTTTTTTGTAAAACTTGGAAACAAATTAATTTTTATTTTTATAAATAGGGAGTACATTGTGACCATTACTGAATGCCGTATAGATACCTAGAGGATATATGAAAGGAAGAGCTGAAAATGGGACAATCAAGACTCGTGGTTATCAGTGTTTCAAGAAAATGTAAAGGGCAGATATAAATATTGGCCAGGAACAGCTATTAATGCTCTGGTTAATCAGTAGCTTGACATGGAGGGCCGAACTCTCGGCCAAACCAATCAGCTTTGTAAACACAGAGACCAGAGCCAAACGCGGTTGTAGTGACCTAAATGGGAGCCATGACTTCAGTGATGGAACAAGGCCACTAGTCATACCTGGCAAACCCCTTTAAGACCTCTAGCAAAAGTATCTATTGCATTTGTGTGGTTCAGCCTTACTTTGCTCCCTTCCCTGTGAAATTTTTCTTTTTTGTTGCTCCCCTACCCATCGTAAATTAAACAGGATACATATGTAATAGAACGCTCAATGCACAATATAGTCTGAAGCCCCACTTCAAAGTGTAATTCACACTCGGAGTAAGTTGATAACCTAATAAAATAATTATTGTAATATTTCAGACACAATAAATAAAAGTAAAAATAATAATAATAAAATACCATCACAATCTATAAAAATTCTCATTGCGATCAATGTGAATAGTATCGCAGTCATTGGAGCAGAGGATATCCCTGGACCTCTGTACATCTTTAATTATTATTCACATTTAAGTCTTATTCACATTAAAAACTCTCCTTAAGTTTGTCTATATTCGAGTCACCGCGTGATTAGCACTGCTTGGTATCGCTACTACTCCTTTGTCGCAGTCTTTTATGAGATTAAATGCAGACTGATTTAATTTTGTGGAGATTTTCCAAAGCTATGAATTTCCCGAGGTATGTTCTGTAAATGGGGCTGCAAGGCATTCAGATAGCATTAAATAACATTAGTTGTTCATCTTTATTTACTCACGGACCCCTGTGTTATTCATCAAACTCCTGCATGTTACTCAGGCTGCATTCCTCTCCGTGCTCGGAGAGTTTTGTTGTGCGTGCGTCATACAACTCGCATCTGAGCAATGAGACTATCGGAGTTCTGTATATGTCACAGCAATATCACAGCATTAGGCATAGTGTGATAATATTACCACTGTACAGTTTTGCTTTGTTTTCCTCTTTCTTTTCTTTCTTTTGTGTTGTTTCATTATGTCCTGTCATGAGGCTCCATTTGGTCAGAGCAAGGAAAAGGGGCAGGGCAGGGAGTCTCCAAACCCCAGGGAGTCTCTTTTTAATCAGAGAAACATGCTCTTCCCTAAGTGGGAAAACTAACACCTTGGGCCAGCGTGTGCTGAAAGACACAAGATGAAAGACTGTGTGGTATTCTCCCTCCAGGTATTTTCCCTCCAAAATTCAGACAAAGGGAATGCAATAGCTGTCCATAACTGGGGCATAATTCATAATAATGGGTCCCCATTTATAGGATTTAGATACACTCCTGGACCAAGTATCGGTAGCCTAACGGCAAGGGAACCCAACCAATTGTAGAACACCCCTAATATTAGGCTTAAGCACCCCGAATTTGGTATGGGGTTAATTTGAATAAGGTACCCGGTTGATTGGAAGCAATGGCACAGTTGTGCCATCTTCCAATCTAAAGTTATGGAGTTTTAATAAAACCCCAGACCCAGAGAGTACTTCTCTGATGGGAGGGTGATAGATAAAATCCCCTGGGGTCAAAAATCCCCACACTGCCGGCGTTCAGTTTGAGGATTCTATACATTAAAAGACTGAATCGCTCTCTATGCTTTGCCCTCAGGCCAAGGAACTTCTACCTATTTCCATAGCAAGAGTTTTTTGTTTACATTTTCATACCAGTTTGTAAGTATCGTATGTGTATTGTTTTTAACTTTTTTTTTATTTTTATCTTGTTTTTGAGTGTACTATATTTTTATGTATATTAAAGTCTTAACTTTAATAAGCCTCTGCTTGTAGCCTTATAGGATCTGAGTCTCCGAAGGGAATTACGGTACCAGAGATCATTTTTAGCATAGTCTATGTAGTAAGCAATCGCATGTTCTGTGTGAATTCCTCATTTTAATATAGCATATGTAGCAATTGCATGTGTGAACCATCAGTGTGCATTGTTTGTGTGGTTGAAGTGCCTATGGTCTTCTTTCTATAAGTAACTCGTGGTTGGTGGCAGTGACTGGTTTTGCTGGGTCCAGTACGCGTAGAGTAAATTTAGTGTTAAATTCCGGGACTCCACAGAGTAGATGCACCCCATGTTTGGACTCCGGTGAGCGGGGTTTGTGACACATGGGTTGCTCTAAATCTTTATTATCCTGAACAGTTTCGTTCACTACAGCTTATTTCTTTCTCTGCAATGACCTTCATTGTTGCGCATTGATATAATTTGAATGTATACGATGTTTTATGTGCTGGAAAATCTCACAATTGATTTCTTGCGGTGTGAGTGCCTTAGAAAGGATGGAGAAAGCTTGCCAGATGAGTTTCGGGGATACCTTCCCCCTTTTTTAATAATTACCGAATTCCCACTGCTGTTCTTTCTAAAATGAAAGCGGAGCTCTGATTGGTTTCCATGGGCAACTAGAACAGTTTTACCTCAGACAGCTCTGATAAATCTCCCCCAATTTCTCTGTGTCAGTTTATGCTGTATTATATGATACATGGCACCACTGGAAACATCCTAGAGCAGGGATGGCGAACCTTTAAGAGACAGAGTGCCCAAACTACAACCAAAACCAACTTACATGTCGCAAAGTGCCAACATGACAATTTAAGCATTAACTTATTGATCCCTGCTGTATCACAGGTTTCAATCGTATTGGCATCCCGAAGACACCAATACAATAGAAAGAAGATGGAGAAATTTGGATTGTAGCTTACCTTCAGGGCCCCCTGAAGAGGAAAAATCAGGGGACCCAGAGCAGGAGCTCCACCAATAATCCATCTCTGCACACTCCTTCTTGCTCCTCATGTAGTCCTGGCAGCCAAGGATGTTGCTTTAAAATAGTGCTGAGTATGGCACTTTCTGGGCTGTCTTGGACCGCAGGAGGCAGGCTTGAGTGCTGTCTGGCAAACTTTGTGCTGGGGTGAAGACCTGGGTGCCCACAGAAAGGGCTCTGAGTGCCACTTCTGGCACCTGTGCCAGAGATTCGCCACCACTGTCCTAGAGGTATTGGGAGCAAACAGATAAGCAGAATTTTTATCTGGGAGCAAATTGTACCTTCTAGTGGCATTATACAATATTCTGTGCAATGTACTAGAATGCTGGAATAAAAAATTAATAATGAAATGAATAAAAAATTGAGTTGTGTCATTTTCTTTGTTTGTATTGCTTTCAATGTGTGGTCCAAAACAGAGTTATCTTACATTGGGCCACAGCTCAATTTTAGCCCTGGGATGCATTGGTCCTAGACCACAGGAAGACAATGAGGAAAAAGAAACAGCAGACTGAGGGTCTGGAGGTTCTGGGACACAATATTTGAGTTCTTTACACACCGACACTACCATTACAAGTGCTGTAGGCTGAGGGAGGTATGAGGAACTTAAAGGGGTTTTCTGGGAGTAAATGAAACCTGACATCAGAAATTTGCCGAGTAAAGCACTTCCAGTATATAGTCAAACAGCTGAGAAGTTTTATGGTCTGGTGTGGTGGCATTATCCAGAAAATCAGCTTGGCAGTGAGATGTAAATTGGTTTTATGAAGTCAAAGAGGCAGAGAGTTTTAACACTGAAGTCAAGCTCTCCCTGCCTCCGAAAGCCCCTTTCACTGTAATTAATGGTCCTGCGTCCTGCGACTGCGGCCAGATCTCCTGAAGTCACAGAGGAGGAGGTGTTTAGATCAACCACACTATATTTGCAATATTTACTGACTGCTAATTACTAGAGGATTAAGGTGTTCTATATTCAACTTTTGTGATTAAAGGGAACCTGTCACCAGGGATCTCATTTTCACTAAAGACAGATTGTAAAAGCCCATAACACCTGCAGTGCAAAAATGCCTCTCTGCCTTTTCTAAGCATTTGCATTACAATATAATTGTGTGTTATAACTTACTCTTGCATCCTGGCAAAATCCTGGGGTAGTCACAGGGGCTGGGCTTTGGTTTGGATGCATTTCATAAAACAACATGTGATTTGTCTGAGCTGCAGGCTGCCTCCATGTTTGTGCTCCTGTACAGCTTGTCTCTCCCCCACTGATGTCAGGCTCACCAGGCTGTGACCTCTGTGAAGGAGCAGGAGGTGGGGCTGTACAGGAGCACAAAGGTGGGGCCAAGCTCTTAGGAGTGAGTAACAGACAAGTCACATGCTGTTTTTTTAAATGCATCCAAACCAAAGTCCAGCCCCTGGGACTACTCCAGAATTTTGTCAGGATGCAAGAGTAAGTTATAACACACAATTATATTGTAATGCAAATACTTAGAAAAGGCAGAGAGGCAGATTTGCATTGCGGGTGTTTGAGTTTGCAAAAACAGGAAGACAAGGATTTTAGCAGTGTGTTTCCACATTTATTATTGTGAATTATTATCTTGTTATCAATTTTTTTTACATGCAAAAAAAATATTACAAAAAATATTAAAAAGTGCCAACTCCAGCAGCCCCTCATATGTCTGCCAGTAAGTCGCTTGTAAATTTTAAAAAATCTCCAAAAAGCTTTTCTTGAGTAACATGATAACTGGAAATAAGAATGGGAGGACTTTATTTTTTGGGGTGGGGGCGAAACTAAAGTATTCCATCTTTTTTTTTTTATACTTTATGATATGAAAGTGGAAGGGTAGAAGTTGAGTATTTTGTGTAATTGTATGCATCTGTGTACAAGAAGGACATTGCTGAACTAGAACAGGAGCAACGTTTATTAAAGGAAGAGGAGAACTGGAATTGAAGACAGATCACTGTGGAACACTCATTTTGGTGCCTTAACAGTGCAAACTTTTTTTAAGTATGTTTGGGGCCCTGTTTCTGGAAATTACACCCGTTTCCCCCTATCAGCCCTACTTTTAGAGATCTGGCATTGCCACCTAAAAGAAAAACTACCATTTGCTTATATGCATTATGTAGCAAACATACTATGAGAATGCTGTAGCTATCCTGATGCAGAAACATATCTTGCTTAATTCATGAGCTTAGTGGTTTTGCTGAAAAGAAATTATAAAATTAGGATAATGAGGCTTTGTCGCTCCTGTGGCTGGCCCGGAGCTTCTCTTCTCATCCTAATTATGCACTGCTTAAGATAATACTATAATCACTGTGTTGTCCCTGACAGACAGAAGTAATCAATTGCCGCACCATGCCCCAGCTGCTGTTTATGAGTCATCCAGCTCAGGTTGATTAATCCTGTCTGGACAGTTCAGGCATCTCCAGGTAATGTGTTTATGTACAGCAGGCAAACAAGATATGTTTCTGCATCAGTGTAGCTACAGCAACAAAACAATGGATGCTGGATGCTCTAGCAGTAATTGGCCATCATATGTGCATCCCATGGTTCACGGTACTATTCCTACAATATACTTATTTCTTCATGGAAACACTCAACATCTCATAAACTAGAGCTGCTAGAGTGATATAAAATTGTATTTTTTAAATCAGCAGCTTAACCCCTTAACAACCAGGCCCTATATCATTTTTGAGTTTTAAGTTTTCCCTACCACCTTCAAAAATCTGTAACTTTCTTATTTTTCCATGTAAAGAGCTGTTTGGCTAATGATGGTATTTAATATTCCATGCCGTATATTGGGAAGCAGGAAAAAATTCCAAATGCAGTGAAATTGGTAAGAAAAATGCATTTGCGCCATTTTCTTGTGGGCTTGTATTTTACGGTTTTCACTGTGCACCCCAAATGACATGTCTACTTTATTATTTGGGTCGGTGCGATCACAGGGATACCAAATTTGTTTAGGTTTTATAATGTTTTCATACATTTACAAAAATGAAAACCTCCTGTAAAAAATTTTTTTTTGCCATGTTCTGGCGCTAATAAATTTTTCAAACTTCAGTGTGCAGTGTTGTGGGTGGTATCATTTATTGCAAGATGAGATTACGTTTTCATTGCTACCATACTGAGAATTGCACAACCTTTTGATAACCTTTCATAAAATTTTTTATATGTCGCAAAATAGCGAAAAAGTGGCATTTTTTACTTTAGGCTCTATTTTCCGTTACAGGATTAAACGCCAGGAATAAGGGTTTTTATATTTTGATAAAGCAGACATCTTGGGACATGAAGCTACCTAGCATGTTAATGATTTTTTACTGTTTATTTATATTTTTATCAGTTCTAGGAAAGGGGGGGGGGGCGGGTGATTTGAATTTTTAGTTTTTTTTTTAATTAATATATTTTATGAAACATTTTTTCAGACCCCCTAGGGTACTTCAACCCTGGGATGTCAGATTGATCCTACCATATACTGCCATACTACAGTATGGTAGTACAGGGTTGTTACTGGTGGGTGTTTGCTGCTATATGCAGCCCGTAAGACCTCTCCGAACACCCACAGCCGACATGTGACGTATTGATACATCTCACGTCGTTAAGGGGTTAAAAATACTCAAAATCAGGTGAAAAACTTTACACACCATGAACATTTTTTTTAATTGCTCCTCAGTGTGATCAAACTTTAAGTTATTTACATAGGCGGTCCCCTACTTAAGAAGACCTGACTTACATACGACCCCTAGTTACAAACAGACCTCTGGTAATTGGTAATTTACTGTACTTTAGCTTTAGGCTACAATAAACAGCTATAATAGTTATAAAGGTGTCAGCAATTAAGTTTTATCATTAATCCTAGTTCTTATGACAACCCAACATTGTAAAAATCAAATTGTCACAGAGACCAAAAATTTTTTTCCTGTGGTTACAATTACAAAATATGCAGTTCTTGCTTACATACAAATTCAACTTAAGAACAAACCTACAGAAACTATCTTGTACGTAACCCGCGGACTGTCTGTACATAGATCTTTCTAATGATATTTTTACACCTAGGTCTAGTTTGTTGGTTCAATCTTAAAAGGAACCTGGATGCTTCTCAGAAATGTAACATGTTATAAGAACTAGTCTTTTGTGCTAGAACATTGATCCTGGGATTAATCCTCACATCCTATTTGTAACTTATAACACATTTTATATCTCCCTTTTAGGGATTTTTGCTGTCTTCTGGATCTTTGGATCCTAGGATTTTAGGTAGGACTTAATGGACCTGCATCTTTTTATAAACTTATCAAAGAAGATTTTTTTTTTCGGCCCATAAAGTGAGCTTTTAATTTTTGGCTATATTTTTGCCTTTGAATAGATTTTTTTACTTAACTGGAGCAGTTAATCTAGCTTTGGTTTGGATGTACTGAATATAAACCATGTTGGGTTGGGTTACTTATCAAGACTCGTTCTCCAGTTTTCTGGCATACAAGCCCTCAAATAATCACGGTTCCTTGGCGCACGTCCAGGAATTGAGATTATTCCCTCCTTATGTTACCTCCCCATCCAATGGGCATGGAGGGGTGTGAAGGCAACGTGCCCAGCAGAGGAGTGGGGGCGGTTCCTATTATACCTGTAAATATGCTATAGCTTGTGCCGATTCAGGATTGAATGAGAAAGTGCAATTCTAGCCTGGCAGCACCGGGTGTATTATTGAATCTAAAGTGTGTTATTTCTGTTTTGTGATGTTCAAACCAAGTAATGTCAGAAAGACTTTAAAATGTTTACACGTTTTTTATCTTGGCCCACATCTGTATGCTAAATCTGCCTTTTATCAAAGACCCCAAACTTCTAGAACATAACTGCCAAAATAACACAATAGGATATTAGACATAAACTTTCATAGAAGCTATTAAATCATTTATAAAACCACAAGATGACACTAAATCATTTAGGGATTTGGCCAAGTCGGAGTAAAAGTTTAGGCTGTCAAGCTACCACTCCTTTAAAAGAAAAAGAAAAAAGTATCTACAATTCTGACTTTTTACAAAGAAATTGGGCACAAGTATGAAATAAGAAAATAAAAGGGCTAAAAAGGGCCCAGTATTATTTATAATTAATGTAAACTTAACTTATGTAAAAATAGGCAAATATATCAATATCCACAGTATATAAACATATGATAAATGAGGGTTTCAATGTGAATGAATGATGAAAGATCTTATCAATGTAAAGTTATGGGCATGTAACCAGTAGTATAAATACAAATCTATTAACAAGACCCTCATCCACCATGTTTCAGTTAAAATTGGTTAAATGTGGAGAGCAGCATTAGATATAGACCATGACTTAGCACTTTTACTTCTTTTACATCACCGGCTCCTTCTTCACCTTGTAGCCTAAAAGATCTGCAGCACAGGGAAGCCTGACAATGGCCACATTTATTAAAGTGTTTGCACCAGTTTTCGGTCGTACTTTGCACTGAAAAGAATGAGCAAAGTGCTTGTACATGTATGTATGAAGTGTTAGACGGCAGTTTTCTGGCGCGACTGCACTTAAAGGGACGTTCTGGGGATGATTTGGACCATGCGCCACATTTATTACTGTGACACAACAAAATTGTGTTGCACGGCCTATGTTAACCCCTTCCCAACTCACCTCGTACTAGGTACGGCGCAAGCCGGGTCCCGGTGCATGGAGAGGGCTCACGGGCCGAGCCCTCTCCATAGCCTGGAAGTCTTTGCTGCATATTGCAGCAAAGGTTTAGCGGTAAAACCCTGATTGTGAGGTCATCGGGGAGCGGCGATCCATCGCCATGACGGCCTCGGGTCTGTCTCGACCCGAAGCTGTCTCGTTTTAACCCATTCATTACAATTTGCTATCAGCACATTTTAATGAATGAGGAGGAAAATCCCTAATTCTCCACTGTAGTATGGTAGTGTATGATGGGATCGATCAGACAACATAGGGTTAAAGAACCCTAGGGAGTCTGAAAAATGGTAAAAGTAAAAATTAAAAAAGTAAAAAAAAAAATTATGATAAAAAACCCAAAAAATTTAAATCACCCCCCTTTCCCTAGAACTGATATTAATATAAATAAACAGTAAAAATCAGAAACACATTAGGTATCGCCGCGTCTGAAAATGCCCGCTCTATCAAAATATGATAACGGTTTTTCACTGTGTTTTACCCCGTAACGGAAAATAGCGCCCAAAGTCTAAAATGGCACTTTTTTGGCATTTTGAAAAATATTTAAAAAAATCTATAAAAAGTAATCAAAAGGTCGTACAGTCCTAAAAATTATAGCAATGAAAATGCCATCAAAAGTTGCAGAAAATTACACCACCCGCAGCTCCGTACACCAAAGTACGAAAAAGTTATTGGCGTCAGAAGATGGCAAAATTAAAAAAAAATTTTTGTACAGGAGGTTTTAATTTTTGTAAATGTACGAAAACATTATAATACCTATACAAATTTGGTATCCCCATGATTGCTTCGACCCAAAGAATAAAGTAGACATGTAATTTGGGGTGCACAGTGAAAGCTGGAAAATCCGAGCCCACAAGAAAATGTTGCAAATGCGTTTTTTCACCATTTTCAGTGCATTTGGAATTTTTTTCCCGAGTCCCAGTACATGGCATGGAATATTAAATACCATCACTATGAAGTGCAATTTATTATGCAAAAAATAAGCTATCACACAGCTCTTTACGTGGAAAAATTAAAAAGTTCTAGATTTTTGAAAAATGGTGAGTGAAAAATATTAAGTGAAAAAACTAAAAAGGGCCTAGTCGTTAAGGGATTAAAGGTGCACCAAAAAAAGTTGGTGCACACTTCCCGAGCAGTGCAGGGGGCACCAGATTAATGAAGAATGTGCACTAGTATTCAGTAATCTGCCGCACCCTGCACATTAATGAGTCAAACTTAAGCTTGCACGATTTTTCATAATTGCGGGCCATACTAAGGGTCCGTGGATCGCTCTTTCATCTGATTTTCAAAATTTTCTGGATTTTCATTGCTGTGACAGGTTCGGATCGGATTTTGGGGCAGCTGCGCTAGCTTTCATGCAACAGAAATAGGGGGCGTGGTGTCAGACAATCTGACTGATTTGGACTAAGCGCGGGATTTAACATTCAATTTGTGTCGCAAGATCAAGCACTTACATGCACCAGGAAGAAGAAGGTGAACTCCGGCATACCTGAGCGGGGAAGCGACACATGCAGGAAATCAGGCGCGCGCTCTTAGCGAATCGCGGCAGATGTATATTACAGTCGGACGATGCATTTTCGGGGATTGCGCAGGACGGGTAAGTAAATGTGCCCCATTGTGTTTGCTTCCTAATATTTAAGGCTAAAGATAAATCTGCCGACTTAGTACTGTATTTATTGTGTTGTCTGCAATAAACTTCTGACTCAACTTAACTTCTTAACTTTGCTTGGGAAAAGCCCAGAAAAGCCGAAAGCTGTGTTGAATGGTAATAGATTCCTACTGCCAGGAGCAGGGACTGCAGGGCACATAATTGTGAATGATAAATTTAATTACAAAAGCAACACATGCAAAAAAAAACTTTGGTGTAACAGCCCAGAACCTTGGACAAAATCATCCAATAACAAATAAATAAATATATATACCGTATATGCTCGAGTATAAGCCGACCTGAGTATAAGCCAGATACCCCTAATTTTACCACCAAAAACTGAGAAAAACTATTGACTCGAGTATAAGCCGAGGGTGGGAAATGCATTGGTCACAGACCCCCCCAGTATATAGCCAGCAACCCCCCAGTAGTATATAGTCAGCCAGCTCCCAGTAGTATACAGCCTGCCAGCACCTAGTAGCATACAGCCACCAGCCCCCTGTAGTATACAGCTAGCCAGCCCCCTGTAGTATACAGCCAGCCTGCCCCATGTAGTATACAGCCAGCCAGCCCCCAGTAGTATACAGCCTCCCAGCCCCCAGTAGTATACAGCCTGCCAGCCCCCAGTAGTATACAGCCTGCCAGCCCCAGTAGTATATAGCCTGCCAGCCCCCTAGTAGTATACAGCCTGCCCCTAATAGTATACAGCCTGCCCCTAATAGTATACAGCCTGTCCCTAGTAGTATACAGCCTGCCCCTAGTAGTATACAGCCTGCCCCTAATAGTATACAGCCTGTCCCTAGTAGTATACAGCCTGCCCCTAGTAGTATACAGTCTGCCAGCCCCCTAGTAGTATACAGCCCGCTCCTAGTACTATAAAGCCTGCCAGCCCCCGGGGAGTCCGGGAGGCAGCCACAGACAGCATACAATGGGTAGGACACTTGTTTATTACTTTATATTGATGTGTTTATTATAGAACCTAGCAATATACCCCAGTATGTAGTCATGTGGTCTTTTGTCTCACTGTACCTTTTGTTTTGGATTTCCTCTGCTTAAAATTCATTAATTACATCCTTTTAATAGTGTATGACAGTACAATTTTGTGTTGTCTTGTGTCAAAAATAAAGATTTATATGTATTGATTTTATATGAATGCTGTAACTCCGTTTCTTTTGTGGTAATATACTGCCAGCCCCCTACTAGTATACAGCCTGCCCCTAGTAGTATACAGCCTGACCCTAGTAGTATACAGCCTGTCCCTTGTAGTATACAGCCTGCCCCTAGTAGTATACAGCCGGCCCCCACAACACTTAAAAAAAATAAACTTGTATACTGATGTCAGCACGTCCCGTCTTCTTTCTTCTCCGCGGCTCCTCTCCTTTCTTCTTGCTTCTCTCTCTTCTTCTAGCAGGCACATCTATGAGGCGGCCGCTGCTGACGTCGTAGTATGCGCGGCCAGGAAGAAAACATGGCCGCGACCCATGAGAGAAGAAAGAAGAGAGAAGAGGAGCCGCGGAGAAGAAAGAAGACGGGACACGCTGACATCGGGGACATCGGTAAGCCGAGCCGACATCGGGGAGCCACGCTGACATCGGTGAGCAGCGCTGACATCGGAGGGTGAATATATAAGTTTATTTTTTTTTAAAGTGGGTACATTTTTTTGTAATAGACTCCTATATAAGCCGAGGGGACGTTTTTCAGCACATTTTTTGTGCTGATAAACTCAGCTTATACACGAGTAAATACGGTATATATATATACACTGGAGATTAGAGCGATCAAGGTTACACCAGTCACCAATCAGTAGGAAGTGCACAGGCCTTTGCTTTGAATGACCTCAGTACATCTGCAGCCATCACTAGTCTCTCTCACTGCTCTGGTGGGATTTTGGTCCACTCTTCTTCCAGTTTCTTCTATAGCTCTGAGAACTTTGTCACCAAGAATTTTTCTGACAAACCGCGGAATTTAAAAACCAAATTGTGTCGCAAGAACAAGCACTTACATCCAACAGGATGAAGAAGGTGAACTCTGGCGGATCTCAGAGGGGAAGCAACACATGAAGGAAATTGGACGCACGACCTTAGTGAATCGCGGCAGACCCGAATCCTTGTCGGACAATCCACTGCGCGATCGCGACAGGACCGGGTAAGTAAATGTGCCCCATTGTTTCCCATCAGATCCAAATAAATTAAATTAGCTTTCATCAATAAATTGAACTGTGAACGACTTCTCCTCTCTCCACACATCATGCTTGTAGGAAAAGTTGAGTCTAGCCTTTTGATTCTTTCTGCCAATGAGAGTTTTGGTCACTGCAGAGTGCACTCCAAATACTCTTAAATGTCGAGACGCTGTTTGATGAGAGATCCTTACTCTGTTCAGTGGTGAACTTAAGGACAATTCCAGCTGCAGTATTGAGATGATAACTTATGGAGATTCTGTGCATTGTCCTGACCTCTCTTGCGCTTGTCTTTTTAGGGAAACAGCCTTCTCAGGGGACTTGAATAAGTTTGTGATGTTGTAAAGATTCAATATTCTAGAGATCACAGACTTGAAACGCCCAACTTTTCTTACTGTGGCTGATAGGGCCATACACTTGGCCTTTAACTGGACAACCTCCTGCCGGAGGGTTTCAGTCCCTTTTGACCAGCACATACATTTCTGCAAAGTCTTTGAAAACTGAAAAAATAAGTGGCAGTTACATAGGGTTTGTCAGATAATTAATGAAATTAGCACCAGGTGCAAGATGAGCACCAATAACTTGCAGTTATCTGAAAGTGTTGTCTAAGACAAGAACCACCTATCCGCAGGTGTTTCTTGTCTTCTGGTCAATATTTCTGATTATTCTTTTTAACTCCTCTGTTTGAGGTATTGTCAAGAGCACCTGGCCATGACCAGTTTATGGTGAATTGATGTTCTTTCTGATTCTGGATTCTTGCCCCAACAGCGCTCACTCCAACCTTCATTTGTTTATAAATTAATCTGTAACAAATGCCATCAGTATGTTTTGCAACAAAAAGGTTGCAAAGGTCTTTAAACATCACTCTGGTTTTACCCATCATGAGATATCTCTTGTGTGGCACCTTGGTAATGAGGCCATTAGTTGTATAATATCTTTTCTTTCTTTCTTTCCTTCCTTTCCTTTTTTTAAAAATGTATTTATATAGTGCTCATAGATTACGCAGCGCTGCACAGATTTTGCCAAATCAGTCCCTGTCCCCATGGGGCTCACAATCTAATCAACCTACCGGTATGTTTTGGAGTGTGGGAGAAAACCGGAGGACTTGGAGGAAACCACATAAACATGGAGAGAACATACAAACTCTTTGCAGATGTTGACCCGTGTCACGGGTGCCCCTGCGACCCACGTCCTGTGTCTCTCTCAGGTCTCCAACCGCCCCTCCCTGTCTTAACTGACAGTGATCCTGCTCCGGCTTCAGTAGCCCAGCACACACTTCCCCACCTGCTAGGGCACACAAGCGCCGGTGTGCAAAGATTTCATGGGTCAGATCACCGCTGATTGGTGCTGGCCATTCCCAGGAAAATGGATAAAAGCCGGCCTCTCCCAGCATTCCCCGACGAATCTTTGTTCCTAGTGCCTCTGAGAAATCTATTCCATGTGATTTGCTGTATTTTTAATATTCTGTGACCCCGGTTCAGTTCCTGACGTTGACTCCGAGCTGCCTGTCCTGACCTCCTGCTTTGTTCCTGACGTTGATCCCGTGCTGCCTGTCTCAACCTTCTGACTGCCCCTGACCACGATTCTGCCTCACCACTTAGTACCACGCCTTGGCCACCACCGCGGACAAAGTCCCACCTGTGGAACGACCTGGTGGTACCACGCCACAGCAAGTCCATCCCGCTTTGTGGTGGGCTCTGGTGAAAACCAGGTGCCACTTAGACTCCCAGGTGTCTGCTTATGCCATCGCTCGTGGTGGCACAGAGGATCTACTACCTCAGATCCTGACAACCTGGATGCGACTTGAACCCATTTCTACTTTTTATTTATTTCTATATATTTTGCCTACTTTACCTACAATATATATGTATATATATATATATATATATATATATATATATTTTTTTTTTTTTTTTTTTTTTTTGTGTTTATGTATTCATTTTGTTGAAAATCAAAATATATACTTAGTATCTTGTGCTCCAAAGTCCCTAGAAACAACTGTGGTTAGAATATATATAAATAATAATATTTTAATGCGATATAAAATAATATTGTATTAATAATACTTTTATACAATACAAGTACATTTCTTTATAAATGACAACATTTAACTGTAGGAGATGTTCTGTTAAGTGTAAAAAATGTCAAGCAATGTAAAAAAGAAAAGTCACATGACGTTTTCAAGAACTCCCACGCTGCTGTGCACGGTCGCTGCTCCCCCTGAAAAAAATCCCTTGTTACTTTTATCTTTCTAACTCCAGAATTCTGTCAGAGCAAACCATAATGCTTCCACTTATGTATCAGAACCTCACAACCTGCACACAAAATGTCATGTGGTAACTAGAGATCTGTAACAATATTTACACTGACACTTACCAGGATGAGTCAGATTTTCCTGTATGATTCTACACACAATATATTTGCGCCTTTTTCATTTCCTTATCACTAGTTGTTATATGGTTTCTGGTCTTGTGGTGAGAAGAATATGCATTGTTTTCTTTGGGGTTTTTTTGCACACTGGTTTGGGGCACTTGCCATTTATTTCTTTTAGGGTTTTCCTCTTGGACTGTATTTTGGTACTGGTTATCAGGTTTTGGCTTCTCACTTGTTACTACACATTAACATAGCAGCATACTGTTTGTTTTTCATAAACAACATACCCCATCCTATTTTCTATTTGCATTGCATTTTATGTGGCATATTAGTTATTTGTGCATTTTTAGATCACATACATATTGCTCTTTGAGATTTTCACTACTATTCCAATGGGAATATTTATTTTGAGTGCGGTATATATGTTTGACAAACCCCGCAGTATACTACTACTCCCCTCTTTCAATAGTTTCCTCGTATTTAAAGAGGACATTAAAAAAGGCATGCAAGTAAGCAGCTCCTAGTGCTAGCCCATTTTTAGCAGTGATAAACTGCTAGCTTTCTCGGAATGCTCCGAAAACGCTAGCAGACACTGCAGTGTGGTACAATAGGAACACCGGATCGTACGTAAGTGGTCCGGCGTATTCATGAGGGGTGGGCTGTGGCTCTGCTTCTTCCGCAGACCGCCCCTCCCACTCCATAGGCCGGCGTTGACGGCAGGGATCCATGCAGTAGTCACCGCCTCCTAGTCCCGCCTCCTAGCAGTGCCGCAGACCACCCCCTCATGAATACGTCTATTGTACTCAGCGGTGTCACGGGCACCCCCGCGATCCATATCGCGGATCGCGGGTGCACCCGTGCCTCCCTCCGCTACCCCGGTCCCGCTCCGGTGCACTCACCTCTCCTGGCTCCCGCTCCCGTCCGGACTAGGTCTCGCGCGCGGCCCCGCTCCCTAGGGCGCCCGCGCTGCACTGTCTCAAGATTTAAAGGGCCAGCGCACAGGTGATTAGTATTGGTCATTTCCTGTTTTGTATATAACCCTTTGTTTCCCATCATTCCCTGCCGGATCTTTGTGCCTCTTAGCCTTAGAGAAAGCTTCCTAGCGAGTATTGCTGTGTTCCTGCGTATTCCTGTATTCCTGCGTATTCCTGTATTCCTGCGTTCCAGTGTATACTTGTGTGTTCCCGTTCCTGAGTCCTGTGTTGCCGTGTTACCTGTGTTCCTCCCTGTTGCTGTGTGCCTGTGTTCCCGTTCCCACCTGCCTTGACCTCCTGTTGCTGACCCCGGACTTGAACCTGACGTTGCATCTCTGCCGCCTGCCCTGTCCCTGTGCCTGGACCCGACTACGAGTTTGTCATCCGCTAAGGTACCTCGACCTCGGCTGCCACCGTGGGCTAGTCACACCTGGGAACGACCTAGTGGTATCCTGCCGCAGCAAGTCCAACCCGCTTTGCGGCGGGCTCTGGTGAAAACCAGGTGCTGCTAGGCTCCGGTTCCGGGTGTTGGCTAGTTACATCTCCCGCGGTGGTCCAGAGGATCCACTGATCCTAACAAGCGGCATGTCTGCTTACTTTATCGGAGGGTTCTGATAAAGCTAACAGTTTATCTTTGCTAAAAATGGGTTAGCGCTAGGAGATGCTTACTTTAGTAGTCTAGTAAGCAGCTCCTAGTGCCTTTTTTTATGGGTGACAGGTCCTCTTTAAAGAAAAATGTATCCAAAACATTATATCAGCTGTTTCCCTATTTTTGATCACAGTTGCAAACAACTGCAACATGGACCCACCTGTAAGGAATCTTCAGGATAATGTTTTACAGTAAGGAAGAAGTTGCTGTTGTTGCAGTTAACTTATTTCAGAACCTAACAAGAACCATCCTCAGGTTTTCCTTGAGACTAACCTCAATTGTTTAAAACGCTGCAATGTCACCCGAGGGAGTAGCATAGAAAGTGGAGTAACTGTGCAATTTCAAGACAGAAATGTTAGACTGATTCGCCAATTTAGTCAAATATATAGTCAATAATGACTTTGGGGCAAAATTATGGCATCTCAGACTTTAGCAACACTTAATATTTACAGTATAACTGAAAATAAATGATGCAATATGTTCCTATTCCAATACAGGCAGTCCCGGGGTTACGTCCAAGATAGATTCTATAGGTTTGTTCTTAAGATGAATTTGTATGTAAGTCGAAACCGTATACTCTTTAATTGTAGCTCCAGACAATTTTTTCTTAGTCTTTGTGACAATTGGATTTAAAAAATGTTGCATTGTCAGAGGTCTGTTTGTAACTGGGGGCCTTCTGTAAGTCGAGTGTTGTTAAATAGGGGACCGCCTCTACAAATATATAGGAAAAGGTGGATTTCATTTCATGTCCTACTAATTTGGTGTTTCCACTGCTGGAGTTAAAGACTTTCAGGATATGCCAAAATTGCCCCATACTGCACTTATCTGAAGAATAAAGTTCCCCTAACTCCCATCTCATGACAGATGGAAAAGAGTAGGAACAGACTACGCACAGGGGTTCTTTGTAGTCTGTTACTATGAATACACACAGGATTGTTAACAGGTATAAACCCATCAAAATTTCAAAACTCATAATGATGAATTTTTATTGTATAAAAGCATAGAAAACAAGAAGCAAAAAATGAATTTATGACTATAATTTATATAGTAAGTTAATGCATTGGAACACAACATCACTTTGAAATACTTGCCATGAGCATCAGGGGTCACAATAGCCAAAAAACATCTTAGTATTGGAAATGATCATCAATTGGTTGGCTGACATCCTAGCATGAAATGTCCGATTTGGCCTGCTATACACTACAGCTGCCAATTCACACTGGCTATCCCTAAAAAAGTGCACGTAAAATAATGCTTTACTGCTAAATAGAATAAAATTTGTATTTAAAATACTAAAACTACACAAAATGTTTTAATTTAACCAAATCAACATAGCAATAGTTAGGGTAGGTAGGGAGGTGCAGCACTGTACAGAGATTTGTGGATGAGGGATGTTAGTTTAAACTGTAATCGGAAGGAGACTGGCAACCAGTGCAGTGACTGGCACAGACTGGAGGTGCCCGTATATCGTAAGTCTGGCTGCTGCACTAACCACCTAACTATAAGCATATCAGTAATGATAACAATGATGTAAATTAAGAGAGCACACAGGATTCACCGTTCCCGATAAGTGTCAACCTGTCTATGGAGATTGGAATATTTAATTCTATCATTTGTATAGGGTGTAAGTTACAGGGAACAGTTGTTACAGATGACCATTTTGAACCACAGTAATAGAGCTGCAATTCACTTACATTCCTGTTGGCTGAAAAACATCTTCCCATTTTCGCCTCCAATACCACAAGACACACTCTTAATCGCCCAGACCCAAGTTACATACTGGTTATTTACTTCTCATCTCATACATATGTTTTCCTTTATATGAATGTGTAATTACCATGGAGTAAGACCTATATTTACCATAGGCCAATCACATGTAGCATGATAAATAATGTACTTCTTATCACTATGGGGCACATTTACTTACCCGTCCCGCTGACGCTGCCGATCCGGAATATCCGACGAGGATTCGGAGCTGCCGCGATTCACTTACAGCGTGCGCCCAATTTCTTGAATGTGTCGCTTCCCCGATGAGGTCCGCCGGAGTTCACCTTCTTCTTCTTTCTTTCTTTTAATTCATAGACGGATCCAAATTTAATTGTGTGTCACACCTCTTTATTTAATGAACAAATCTTTTTCAGTCTGAAGAATTTCTCCTAAGGCTTTGATAATGGGTTTTTCTATAGACATCCAGAAGTAAATGTTTATCAACATCTGTCTCAATCCAGTTGTACAGTCAGGAATATACATCATGGACAGGGTGCATAAAATGCCTGCCTCTCCCAAATGCTGAGAAACAAGTTTGGAAATAACGGCACCTATATTGTCCCCACCATTGTGCTCTGCTTCTGCATGTAAAATGTTCTTCAGACAGAAAACAAATTGTACACTGTGAAAGTTGCATATTGACCTCTAGGTTGCTCATGCCCAGGTAGATAAAAAATCTAATAAAGTTTAGAGGGACAAACGGAATCTTGTTTGAGTGTACATTAACTCTATAACAAACAATTACTGTAGTACAGGAGGTCCCCTACTTAAGGACTCCTGACTTACAAAAGACCCCTAGTTAAAGATGGACCTCTCTACCCACTGTGACCTCTGGCGAAGCTCTCTGGATGTTACATTAGTTCCAGGCTGCAATGATCAGCTTTAAGATGTCTGTAATGAAGACATTTTTAAAAGCATGGAAAACCCTTTTAATACAAACTTTTTTCTTGCATTTTCTAATTTGTATTTTTTAAAATTTTAATATTAATTTTTAAGTCATTTTCCTAATGAATCCAATATACAATTGGGTGGATTTATAAGAGCATGTACACAGGTGCGCCAGCACCAGCTCAAGGTCAATGACAGGTCAGCATCGGTGGACATCATAGTTTGTGTGCCAACCGGGCTGTGTGCACGGATCTGGCGTTGAGGCAAATGAAGTAAGAAGAGGACCTGCCCGGGGTGATTATAGAAATGTCAGATTTCTATGATGTTCATTACACTCCCATAATAAAACTATTTTTGTGTGTCTCCTTAACCTGGGAGCCATAACAGTTCTAAATTCCCCACTCAGCTTATACAAAAAAAATAAACTGAGTAGTAACCATTCCGACGGCCCGGGCAGCTCCTCTTCATCTTCATGCTGCAGGTCCGCGACAGCTTTGTGGGCACGGCACAGCCGGTGCACAACTGTTTTGTCAGCCTCCTCTGCTAGCATCACAGAGTGCGCCAGCCGGGCCGTAGGCATGCAGCTGTTGCAGACCTGGTGCCGGCGCACGTGAAGACAGAAGAGGTGCTGCCCACTGAGCTGTCGCGGACCTGCGGCGTGAAGATGAAGAGGAGCTGCCCGGGCCGTCAGAATGGTGAGTAGTCAGTTTATTTTTTTTACCGGCAAGCTATACTCTACAGGGGGCTGGCAGGCAATATATACTAAAGGGTGGACTGGCTATATACTTTAAGGGGCTGGCAGACTATATACTTAAAGGAGCCGGCAGGCTATATACCAAAGGGGGGAGGGAGGCTATATACTACAGGGGTCTGGCTTTATACTACAGGGGCTGGCAGGCTAAATACTACAGGGGGCTGGCAGGCTATATACTACAGGGGGCTTTCCATACACTACAGCAGCTGGCAGGCTATATACTACAGGGGCTGGCAGGCTATATACTACTGGGGGCCAGCTATATACTACAGGTGGCTTGCTGGCTATATACTGGGAGGCTGTGAACAATGCATTTCCCACCCTCGGCTTATACTCGAGTCAATAGGTTTCCCCAGGTTTTGGTGGTAAATTAGGTACCTCGGCTTACAATCGGGTCGGCTTATACCTGAGTATATACGAGTAAATGTAACTTTTTGACTGAATTTAAAAAAAAAAAATCAGCCTCCTTTCCTAGAACGGGTATATAACTATATAAACAAAATCATAAACATCTTAGGTATTTCAGTGGCGCAAAATGCCAGATACAGTACATAAAAATATAAAAGTAATTATCCAATAGGCTAAACATTGTAACAGAAAAGAGTCCAAATATGTTGGACCCGGTGAAAAGGAAATTGAGTTTAGAACTAATTTTAATTACGCAAAACTAAAATATTCATTAACTACAAATAAAATAAGCCACCAATGAGAAAAAGTAGATATTTAGTGGCTACAAATAAGCTTAAAGACAAAGTACGACTTGTAGTTGACCCTTTCTGACACTGTAAACTGTCTATGACCTATGAAACCATTCTTGTGGACAGGCAGGATACATCTTTCAGGTATTTCAGTATTTGGCGTTTCTCAGGCTTCTGGAGCTTCATACCACAGTAAGATTTTAAAAATATCTTAGAATTACATTCTTCTCTTATAAATCACCAAGTCTAGAATCCTATTGTCTGCAGACACTGACTAAGCAGATGGTCATACTATATAATGAGTTAAGAAAAACCAACACATGAGGCTTTTAGACTACACAAACATTTATTGTATGTTGCTTGGGTGACAGTAAGTCTGTCAAGGATCTGTTTAAAAGCCAAGAAATAGAACAGAAAATAAAAAAACAAATGTTATTTTTACGATTTTTACATGTAAGATTTATACATTGATTTCTTAACATATTAAAGGGAACCTGTCAGCAAAAATTGACCTAATAAATCACTACCAGTATGTTGCCAAGTAGCTGAACACCTTCCAGATTGTGTTTATAGCATGACCCAGTGTGGGGGCATCATCCAGAAAATTTATCTTTAAAGTTAGATGTAAACTGGTTGTATAAAGTCAAGGAGGTGGAGATTTTAACACTGAATCAAGCTCTCTCTTCCTCAGAAAGCCGCCATCACTGTAATTGAAGGTCCTGCATCCAGAGACATCACTAACCAGATCTCCTGAAATCCAATGTATGATGTCAATCACAGAATAGGAGGCGTTCAGAGCTGGCCACCTTGACATCAGTGTTAAACTCTCCGCCTCGTTGACTTTATGCAACCAATTTACATCTCAATTCAAAGTTGATTATCGGGATGATGTCATTACTCGGACCATGAAAGAAATAAAAACTAGAAGGTGTTACGCTGTTTTATAACATACTGGAAGTGGTTTATTAGGCCAACTTCTGATGACAGGTTTCCTTTAAGGCCAGCAGGCTTCCCAGTATAAAGGTCAGGATGTAGTATAAATCTAAAAAAGGTCAATCTTTATTGAGTCAAGTAAAAAACACAAAAAATCAAGGGAACATACACACAGGATTGAAGTCATACCCTAAGAACAATGTCAGGATCAGTGATAGTAGATCCTCTGTACCACCACGGCTAAGTGGTACCCGGTTTTCACCAGAACCAGCCGCAAAGCAGGTTGGACTTGTTGCAGCGTGGTACCATCAGGTCATTCCACAATGCAGGAGCATGACAAACAACATATTATTAGTAGTAAATAGTGGCCAAAAAAGGAGACCCGCTCAATATACACTTCATGCACCCACATGTCACCCTAATAGTGAGTAGATACTAGTAGTATAGTTACTTGTATCAATACAGGAGACATAATATATATACTGACGACTATAGCTGATCCCCGTCACATGTGTCCCTTATCAATACTTCATCTGGAGTTTGAGTGTGGGTTAGTGGCAAAAGAGGCTTATTCTGATGCCTATGAGATCAGTTACCCCATATATGTATTTGTGTGGCACAAAAGACTGGTGTATGCATAAAACACAACAGAGAATGAGTCACAAAAAATGGATTGCGCCAGAGCTATAGATTATTATTTTTTTGGGGGAAAAAAAATTACATGTTTTGTAGTCATCACTGTGTGCCTCTTATTGGTCTCACACTTAGTCCTTCCATAAAATACCACAGGAGGGTCATAGGAAGCCATTGAAAATATAATTCTAATGGAACGTGGGAGGACACCGAGGTCTTCGGAAGAAACCCATGCAAGTTTGAGAAGATCATACAAAATCTTTGTTAACTATACCAGGGCAGAAGTGTCGAAAAGCAACAGTAGGTATCACTTAGTGTTGCCCACTAAATCTACTTATGCTGCCCGCCAAATGTTAGACTTTATAAATATACTATTGAACTGTACATTTCATCATCATTCATTGTAAAGCAGCATTCACAATGGATGTAATGTGTATCATCGGGCAGGAAGTCAAACATCTCCCTCTAGAGTCAAGACTTTATCTAGTGTCTTGAGCTCCTGAAAACGTGTAAGGAATGTATCACCTATGTTTTATTACTAGTTAAATCCAGATTCTTATGAATAGCCTCTTTTCATAATCTGTATTTTATGTGAACAAAGATTTTTTAAAAATCTTTTAAGGACGTGGCCAATTTTTCTCTTTTTCTCTTTTTACTTCCAAAAGCTGTGTATTTTCTATTGTTTGGTTCTCAAGAGATGTATACTGCGGTGCAGAAAAACATTTCAGCTGGAAAAAAAATCCAAAAGTCAGTATCATACCATTCACTGTATGAGATAAATAAGTTTTGTTAGATTTTATGTAAAATGTTTAACATTTTTAAAAAATGCTTTAAATGAAATTATCCCTATTAGACCTTCTAGGGGTCTTGAATATGTGGGCATCTGGTTTGTCTTATATAGAATTTTTACAAAATAATTACATTTATTTGAACAGGTCTCCAAAGGTCTTTGTAATGTTGACACTGGACTCAGGGACATAACACGAGACAAGACTGCCCTGCCTGCTTGCCTCTACGTATCCTAGGTGATATGGGACAACCACAAAGTTAATTCCACCCTGTGCCAAAGTGTGGACATGTAACATGACAGACAAACAAATAACACACAGTCCAGGTCATAATTGAGAAAGCAAAAAAAAAAAGTACAAAATCGTATTTACAGAAGAATAGTTAGGAACGTAAGCCATATGTAGAAAAAACAGAAATAGCAAGCAAGGGACAGACAAGAAAGCTAGCAAGAAAACCAGCAATCGAGGATAAGGTTTTTATGACATATGCTCCAGGTGATAGAGAAGAGCTCTGAAAGTGTAAGATCCTTAGCCCTTTCTGGTTCAGAGCAAGGATTGCAGAAAGCCAGCAGTCCTGCAAATAGAACATTGTTCCAAATGCCGACTTTCGAGCAAAAGATGGAATTCTTTTCAGCCTGACAGTTCAAACTTTAGAAGAACCAGACACAAATGTAACAGTCTTACCGACTATTGTAGTCCGACCCAACCAGATAACCATTCACAAACTTTGCAAAGTAAAAATGTATATAATCCCATCATTCAAAAAAATCTGATGAGGTACTTGCATAATTGTTCTTTGTGAGCTTTTAAAATCCTTATATAAATTTTTTATCTATATTAGTTCCATACAGTGTTAAGTGAAGCAAAGCATTATGAGGGTACTTAGGTCTTTACATACCTTCTATCTATACATAAAGGTTAAATTGAGTTTAAAAAAAAAACTTAAAGCAATTTGGAAATATGGAAATATGTGACTTTTTGTTTTACCATGTTGTACTGCAGTTTTTGACCATTATTTAACTTTTTCATTATTTTTTTCCGCCTGCCTTTCTCTTTGACCATATGGTTTCCAGGTGCTTCACTCCAAGTTAGTTCATATTGAAATAAAGAGAAGAAAGAAATTAAAGTGCAACTGTAAAGTATAAAAACTTTTGCCTAACTCTGCACTAAGCAAAAATAAGCAATTCTCTAATTTACTATAATTAGCAGCTGTTTAGCAACTGGAAGTGGTTTTTCCTGAAATCTCTACTGCATTTAGTCTTGCTTACATAATGGACAGAAACATATTGAAGTGTTAGACTACACATAAGCTCTATGGAGAAGATAGGGGCTGGAGTGAGTCACATCAGCTATAGTTGGTCACCCACCAGCTCAGAGCTAATTACAAATTTTCAGCCAAAGACTGCACAAGGGAAAGGCATTAGTGAAGAATACAAGGCTAATAATACCCAGAATAGCGTTGGATTACTGATTTCAGCAAATGTAGTTGAGTGATGAGGTATACTTTAAGGTTGGTCTCCTGGTTAATACTGAAGTACCATATAAACTCGAGTATAAGCTGACTCGAATATAAGCAGCAGTGCCTTAAAAAAAGAATTGGCAAAAACCTATTGACTCCAGTATAAGCCTAGGGTGGAAAATGCATTGGTCACAGCTTCTACAATTTATATAGCTAGCCAGCCCCTTGTCCCCAGCATATAGCTAGTGAGCTCCCTGACCCCAGTATGTAGCCAGTCAGTCCCCAGCATATAACCAACCCCTGCCCCAGTATATAGCCAAACAGCCCCCAGTATATTGCGAGGCAACCCCCAATATATTGCCAGGCAATCCCTAGTATATAGTGTGCTCCACAGTATATAGCCAGCCTCCTGTCTCCAGTATATAGCCAGCCCCTCCCCTAGTATATAGCTAGTCAGCATGTTCCTGGTACATAGCCAGCCATCCCCCCAGTATATAGCAAGCCAGCCCGGCCCCAGTATGTAGCTAGTCAGTCAGACCCTAGTATATTGCCAGCTAGCCCACCCCCAATATATTGCCAGCCAGCACATGCCCCCAGCATATATCTAGTCAACCAGCCCCCCAGTATATAGCCATCCAGCCTGCCCCTGTATATAGTCAGCCAGCACGTCTGCCCCCAGTGTATAGCTAGTCATCCAGCCCCCAGTATATAGCTATCCGACCCCCCCCCAGTATATATCCAGCCAACTTGCCCCCAGTATACAGCCATCCCCTGCCCCATTATATAAAAAGTAAACTCAATTACCTTTCCAACCCCCCCCCCCCCCTGCAGGTCCTCCTCTTTCTTCCTGTGCTCCAGCAGCGGCAGGTCTGTGCTCGATGGCGGTGCACAAACTATGATGCACACACAACAGCCTAAGACCACAGCCGCCGAACTTGCTGCTGCCAGAAGAAAGAAGAGGACCTCAAGGGGGTGTCAGAAAGGTGAGTGCTGATTTATTTCTTTTTTATTCGAATACAAGCCAGGTTTGAGATGTTCAGCACATTTTTTTATCTTCAAGTATATACATTGTGCTATCAAGTCCAAGAAAGCCATCTTTATGCTAAAGCCGATTATTTAACAAGAAGCATCAATGAAATTGTTAATTGTCATGCTAAAATTTTTTGTAGACTTTTTGAATGATTGTTAAAACGTTTTTTTTTTTTTTTTTTGCCTGTGTGTTTTTTAAGTAAATCTTACATTAAATTATCCTGAAAAAGGGACAGATGAGATAATATCCAGAATAGGCTCAAGGTCAACCACATGACTTAAGGGAGCCCCTTTGCTTATTTTGACTCATTGAGAGAGATGAATAATTACACTAAAACATGAAGTAAGTTTGAAGACTGGACATTATCATCATGATTTAGATCCTGAAATCATTTTTAAAGCAGTAAATGTCACATATTTATCTAATTTTAACTAACCTTAAGGAAATATATGGTTAAGTTTGGTATATAATTTCCAACAAGAAATAAAACTAAATGCTAAAAAAACAGTATAACATTTATAAGTTCTGAAAATGTTAATGTTTTTGCACATTTACAAAGTGTGGAAATGTGGATCTAGGTTTCACTTTAAGAAGACCTATCACCAATAACATCAACACCAACTCTTTGCATCCTTTTGCTGTTGCTCCACAAATTCCTCCTGGCCCTGGAATTTTTATTTCTAGCTCCTCCTATCACTGAGTAATCAGTAAGGTAAGTCTCAGCACCAGATATGTTAACTAGGCTCCTTACTGTCAGGCTAGTATGACCAATTTGAGAGAGATTAATTAGCATAATGCAGTGGTGGCGAACCTATGGCACGGGTGCCAGGAGTGGCACACGGAGCACTCTCAGTGGACACCCAGGCCATTACCCCAACGCAGAGTTTCCAGACAGGACTCAAAACCTCATACTGCCCTCCCTGGCCACTTAGGATGTGCTGTGATCAGTGCTATTTTAAAGCTACACATCCTTAGCTGCCTGGGACTACAGGAGGATCTAGGAAGATGCAGCCAAGGCTGCGTTATTATTGGAGGGGACCCTGGAAGGAAGCTACAATGGTAATCTGAATTTCTCCTCTTTCTTTCAACTGTATTGCTGTCCTCAGGATGCCGATACAATAAAAAGCTGTGACAAAACAGGTAGCAACATGTTACTGCTTAAATTGGCATGTTGGCACTTTTCAATAAAAAGTTTGGTTCTAGTTTGGGTGCTCAGTCTCTAAAAGGTTTGCCATCACTGGCCTCATTATCATAATTTTATAGTTTTTTCAGCAAAACCACTCAGCTCAGGGATTAAACAAGATATGTACCTGTATCAGTGTAGCTACAGCAGTCTCAAAGTATGTTTGGTTCATAATGCATCAAATCAAATGGTAGATTTCCTTTAAAACTGTAAAAACGTAGTTTTATATAAAAACGCATTACACTTATTAAATCTGTAATACTGAGGTGTACAGATGATATGGATTACTTCTACTCTTTGTATTCTTTTATCAGTTTGCCCTTTATCTAAATCCAACATGAAGATGCCAGGAGTTCATTATGGAGCTATTTTCCATACTCAGCAGTAATAATATTTTGGAAGGAAAGGAAACTATCTTTTAAAACTATCTTTTATACATCAATAATTGGTCATTTAAAAAATATATTTCATAGGATATGGGCATTTTCTTACTTGTGAAGACAATTTGTAGACTACAGAAGGTCAACCTCAATTTTGACCTGCAAAAAGTAGCACAGTTTAAAGGTAAATGCAGAAGTTTATGTGATATGTGTCAGATTTACAGATTTTGACTGTGTGATGTGACCAATCTTTCCAAATACTTGTCTGTCTGTCATCTATGACCTCTGAGTAATCTTGACTTGATCTTCATGATTATAGACAATATCAGCACCGGAGACAATGCAGAATGGGAGTCCCACGCATGTCAGAAATGAAATTGACCAGTATCGGGCTAAATCGGGAGCTTGTATGATGGAAGTAGGGGATGGAGTGGAAATATGTAGAAAGAAAAGGTGGTAATATTGAATGTCACCAATATTTGATTTTTTTTAACGTGTATTGTCTTATGTGAAACCAAGCTCTTTATACACCAATTTCCCCCCAAAAGCCTCTATTCAACTTAGCAATAGTATTCAATACACGTAATTTTATAACATGTATACTAGGTTAAGTAAATAGCACATGTCATGAATTTTCCATTCCCCTCTGATGGATACCTTGAGTCTACTTGTTCATCTAAAAGGATGTGAGGATGAGCAGTAAAGCAAAACATCTCATACAAATAGGATTTAGGACATGTTCCTTAGCCAACATCAATCATGAAAACTTCTATTTCCATTTCATGCAGTAAGATAAATGGGAACACACTGTAAACTTCTCCTTTTGTTGCCGTTTGATGTTTGACATCGGTAAACTTTGTAGGTATAAAGAAATTACATGTTCTGATAATTTTGGTCAAATGGCTTACAAACGCATTAAATCCACCGAGGAAGCAATTAATTGCAATGACTAAAATAAATGGATGTGAAGATTAGAACACTTATGATATTAAGTCATTTCCACATGAAAGAGCCTAAACTTCATGTCCTGTCATTTTTTAAATTTTTTTTGGGTTGTTTGAAATCACTGAACCTACAAAAACAATTTGCCCAAAAGAACATTGGCTTCCAATAATTTAGCAACAATGGCGTGACTTCAAGTTTTTTTTTTATCTAAAACCTCATGTTTATGCACACTGTCTTCCTTTTATTAAAAGATAACTTGTTTCTAATGAAAGCGTGTTCTGGGGTCACACTCGTATCTGATGGTGGTTATGATTCAGGATTTGGGCAGGGAAGCATTTTTTGTCATTTGTTCATTGCTCAGACAAGAGATTTTTCAGAATAAAAAAAAACCTAAAAAATACTTAAACGTGTAGGGGCAATCCAGGTGTATAAATTATTTTATGTATGGCTAGGATGCCCTAGATTTGTTTTTTGTCATTAAGTTTAGTATGTAGTAGATTTATGATTTTATGAACATTTTTACCATCAACATTCAGGAGCCATATGCTACCTATGTCATGCCTGTCATTATTACATATGACTGTAGATGTAAAATATTGTCATTTACTCTTAGTTGGCCACTGTTGGCCCTTTCTTTATAATTTGCAGGCAATAGTCTGTTGTTATATGGAAAAAATTGGATAAAAACTCTTATAATAAATAAACAGTTAAACAAAAAAAATAATAAAGAGCATATACTCACCTTCCTCTCCACTCCTGTTTCCTGTCACTAACGGGTCTTTGTTTGTATACAGAAGCTGACTGTACTATTTCAATCACAGCCCCGCGCCTGCTACAGCCTGAAACTCCTGCTGTAGAAGGTGCTCAGCTGTGGCTGGGATGGCGCTGCCAACCTCTGTATACAAAAAGAGACCCACCATGGACAGGAGGTGACACGGCTAAACAGGAGTGGGGAGAGAGGTGAGTATATGCTCTTTATTATTTTAAAAGTCCCATCCCAGCCAAATATAAAAATGTTGTAGTCCTGGACAACCCCTTTAATACGTGATTAATGTATATTCAATTGATGCCGTGTTCTTAGTTACACATGAGGCCCTATATGCGTTTTCTAAATCTGCAATTTTAAGTAGTTGTCCCAAATGTCTGAACATTTTGAAGTATTTCAATATAAAAAATAAAATATACTGATTCTACAGTTTTGAACATCTTAGTGATAAAGTGTCCTTATTTATACAATATCCTTTTTTTCAAATACAATCTTTCTTTTAGTGATCTAATTTTTCTTTGGTGCCACATTCCTGGAGGTACTGCAATACCAGGTCATTGAGTGGAGTGGACAAAGCAAGCTCTTTTTCCATCTCCCTGTTCCAAAAATATATTTAAAATATGGCCTTGAGATAGGGAACGTGTCAGATATTAAACTTATAAAATACTAAGCTTAATCTTAGTCAAAAGGCCATGGTGTGATATTGATAATAATAATATTTATATGGCGCCATCATATTCCGTAACGCTTTATAAATCATAGGGCACATATACAAGTAAAATAAGACATTACAGAGCATGAATAATTATATTAATAGGGCCCTGCTCGCAAGAGATTACAATCCAAAATATCTACCATATATACTCGAGTATAAGCCGACCCAAGTATAAGCCGAGGCCCCTAATTTTACCACAAAAACCTGTTAAAACCTATATATTTTTTACTCGAGCACATTTTTTTGTGCTGAAAAACTAGGCTTATACTCGAGTATATAAGGTAATTTAAGTGGGAGCAGGAGTATAGGGAGGGAACTCCCAGGCCTGTCATTCAGCATGATTGCTAAGCGTTTGCTGGAAGCAGATGCTTAAAGATCACTAGCAAATCTGCCATGTAATGCAATATTTAATTGATGCTGGATATTGCAGGATATGGTTTTGCAGTATTGCAGGATACGGTAGAAGGCATTCAAGGGTTAAAGTACCTTTGAATGTATAAAAAAAATAGGGAAAAAAAAGGAAAAAACAAAAAACAAAATAAACCTTAAAGTTCAATTGCTCCTGTTTCCCTAGAACTGATATAAAAATAAATTTAAAAAATCAGGCATCACTCGTAACAGAAAATAGTGCCCAAATGTCCAAATCGCCACTTTTTCACCATTTAGCTATTCATAAATAACTTAATAAAAAGTGATCAAAAGTTTGTGCAGTCCCTAAAATAGTAGCAATACAAAACTTCATCTCATTCCGCAAAAAGTAAGACCATACACATATCTGTACGCTGCAGTATGAAAAAGTTATTAGTACTGGAAGATGGCAGATTGATGATTTTTTTATACTAATGGTTTACATTTTAAAAAATATTTAAATATTAAAACATATTGAAACCTATATAAATTTGGTATCCCCGTGATCATACCAACCTTTACGAATAAAGTGAAGGTGTCAAATGGAACAAAAAGTTAAAGAGTAACTGTAAAGGTTTTTTGTTTTACACAAATGAATAGCTCTTGGGATGTAAAAAAACTTTACCTATTATCTTTATTACCTATATGCACTAGTTTTCTTGCTATAGCCCTCAGATTACCTTAGTACTGTAATGGCTGCCTCCTCTCCATGTGCTGATAAGCCCTGGAATCCGTCAGAGAAACAAAGTGTAAACAAACTACGGATTCATGGGAGGGGAGGAGCTGCTGCTCCCTGCTATCAGGGGAGGAGGTCATGTGAATTCAGCAGAGCTGGATGTCTCCTGCACAGAATAGTGAGGTACAAGATCTCCCTACAGTCCATCTCAGTCTTTGATGCTACAGAAGTATCTCTGTCTCTGCTCTTCATGCTGCTCACTTCCCCCACCTTGTCATCGGCAGTATCAGCTTTGTGCAAATAAGCTATTAACTGAGTGCTCAGACAGCACTCAGTTTTAGACTGCATGTAACTGGGTTACTTATGATTTTTACCACTTATTACATGTTCCCTACTCCTCCATGTGATGGAAGCTGCCAGGCTGTAACCATATACATCCTGTATGTGCACGCTAAATTACTTTGAGAGAATACACAAGGCATCATGGCATCTGTGGACAAGCTAACTGGCCTCAGCTTGAGGGCGTAGACTGACAGATATTAGTCTCCGGCCACTTCCCCTTCTGGTGAGAAAGATTTTGTGAAACACTTTCAGAAAAGAAATTGCCATAACTTTGGAAAGAAAAGGAAGAGCAGCAAAAAGTAGGCATCGTTTTGTTTGTTTTCAAAGGGGGAATCACATACAATAATTTGGTAACATCACTATAGCTTTAAAACACAAAACCGAAAAAAGAACCGTTAAGGAAAAGTCATTAAGGGGTTAAAACAGTTTGTCCCAACTGCAAAGCTTTATTTTATCTGGCTCCCTATATGGGGGAAGCAGCACATTTACTACTTTTGGCCCAGAAATTTGCCTTTAACATCTTGAATATAAACACCAATATAATGTAGAGAAGCATAATTTACATTTTCATTAGTATTTGGTTATTGTGAACCTGTGACGGCCTGTACTGGGATCAATTCCAGAACATTATTTAGATAGATGCTGTGTAAAAATCATATAATCCCTTAGACAAAATATTTTTTTTTATCCTCCTAACCCCTGACATAAATACTTGTAAAAAAAAAATTACAACAGATGAAACCATAGTAGAAACCTTTTCGGAGCATATTTCCATTTATACATGTGTAGGGAATTGTTTCAGAAATCACTTGGAGAAATGGTATAATTATAAATGTTTGTGTCCATTTGTTTCTGGCTTATTTTTCCTGTGTGAAAATTTGGTCTGAATGAGGCCCTCAGTCTCCTAGTACAATGACTCACTTACCACAACTATGTGAAGAGAGTCTCCTTCAAGGGCTCCTGCATAATGCAATGTTAGCTGAAATGTAAAGTTGGCTATGTTTTCCTATCCCTACTTCAGTGATAAAAAATATGAAACCGCATTGCTATCGTGTAAGACGGTGTTGTAATGCTGGCATTAGTGAGTCGTCTGCTTACTCAGGTGTCTACATTTTACTATGGGAAAATATTCATTTGAATGAGAAACTACGAAAAAATGTCTGTGGGTGTTATGAGATCCACACGTGTGAACAATGTCAAAATAATTCAAAAAATCGTAAAAATGGCTTAGTCACTGTTATAATACAACAGATGGTACGTTAGATTACAACAGCGACTAAGACTTTGTACAGTATAAAAATGCTGTACCATTAAAATATTTTCTCTGACAGATAATTTACTATAACATACAATTAATTCAGTTATCTGGGCAGTTCAAAAATATCAGTACCATCTGTCATTGGACCATCTGTCAGCTTCTAGGCTGGTTGAGAAAGTGGGTCGGTATCTGACTTCTCTGTCCCCCCATCTATTTTATCAAGAGTGGGGAAAAGTGTGAGCCTATGCTTCCTACAATCGGTATCCCTGCCTACTTGCCTACCCAGCGCTAAACCACAGATGACAACTGGGCGACGGTACCTATATAGAGTGCACACTACAGAAAAACAGACACCAAGGCATAGTCTAACAATCTGGATGGAAAGGGCAGAGGCTAGGCTGTCACTGCACCTCGTCATCCACTCCTGCTGCATTGTGATACCAGTTACAAAGTTGTATTACACCCCAAGAGCTACTGATTTGTGGAAAAAACCCTTTACAGTTACTCTTTAAATAAAAAATGATTTCGCTAGTGGAAAATATCCTGTGCCATGGACAATACAATGTAGCAGTATTACAGCAAATTTATGTTGCACGGTACAACCCTTACTGACCCACTGTACAGTCCAGCACCACCCCTTCCCCGCCAAACAGGTGTAGAGGGTAAGTATTCATAATTCCCAACTCTGCACTGTGAATTATGACTAAATCACTGCTTGTATGCCTGTTTTTAGGCAGAGAAGCCATGATAAATCCCCCATTGAGATTGTTGCATATAGCATTGACTGATAGATAATTGATGAACACTGTAAAAGATAAATAAATAGACAATAGTAGAAAAATCAGCACTCCAGAAGCGATGTCATATGTGGAAGAAGTGGTCCTTTATCCATACCAGGCAACATATGGCTCTGTGTGAGTCTTTAAGTATAGCTAGATAGACATGGATAGATAGAATAAGAGATAAAGGTAAAGAGATATATAAGAGAAAATCTAATACATAAAGCTGAGTGTATGTGTGTATGTGTTTATGTCCGCTAAAGGAATCTGCACTGTTGCGTTTACAATCACCAAATTTTGCACAGCTGCTCTCAGGGAAAGTCATCGACTAGGTTTGTAGCCAAAATGTTTACCCTGTGCAAAATACTCTTATTAACCACCATATACAGAATCCATTCTCTGCTGGCTGCTGTGGCAGTTAGAAGCTGAATGGTGATTGGTTGCTATTTTGCCACAGGTCATTAATATGAGCTCTGAGCTTTTATTGGTTATTATAGGCAATGAGTATAAGACAGCTCATGTGTGAGGTAAGATAGATAGGGATACAGAGATTTAACAGAAATGTCAGAGACACAAATGGTCATGGACAGTCAGAGACAGTTACAGTGAGAGACAGACAAACAGTTGGAGACAGAGACAGAGAAAATCGGAGTGAGAGACAGAGTCAGAGACAGTCAGAGACGAAGACAGTCAGAGACAGAGACAACCAGACACAGACAGAGGCACACAAATATTGTCAGAGACAGCAAGACAGAGACAGACAGACACAGTCAGGGACCCTCAGAGACAGTGACAGTCAGAGACAAAGACAATCACTGAGGGAGGTGGTCAGAGACAGTCGGATACAGAGACAGTCAGATAGATAGAAACAGACAAAGACAGTCAGAGACAGTCAGAGAGAGAGACAGATACACATAAAATATTTTTGTTCATCCATTCCATTTTGTTATAGTTAAAAGCAGTTATTTACTATGCTGGGCAATGGCAGGAGCTACAGCTAGTAGATAGATAAATATGGATAGATAGATAGATAGATAGATAGATAGATAGATAGATAGATAGATAGATATAGTAGATAATAGATAGATACTGAAGCTGGGGAATAGCTAGAAGGATAAATATGTAATAAGATATATAAAGGTTAATGTGAGATCGGATACTAGAAGAGAGATTTTTGTTAACCCATTCTATTTTGTTTTAGCTAAGAGCAGTTATTTACTATCCCGGAAAAATGCCAAAAGCTACAGCTAATAGATAGATAAATATGGATTGATAAAGTAGATACTAGATAGATACTAAAGAGGGTAAATAGCTGGAAGGATCAATAGATAATAGGATATATAAATGTTAAAATGAGATCAGATACTAGGAGAGCTAGATACATATTTAGGGACCAGATAAATCTTGATAGAGATCCAGAGGAATACATAGAGAGGTAGCACAAGGTAGCATAATATTCTGCACAAATCCAATCTCTCATGTCTAGCCAAGTGTTAATTTCAGGAATCATTGCAGGATTTTGCGTCTATGAAGAGTTAAGATCACTGCCAATTACTTCGCTCTTTGACATCTCATTAGCTTAAAGCATTAGGGATGACTTCATCCACACGGTGACATCATGTTCTAATCTGGAAAGGTGCATTCATTTGGGATTGCTTCAAAACAATTATTCCGTGAATCGCCAGCGGTTTCTATTGACTTACTAAGACAAAATTCACTTTCATAGAGTGTAACCCCTGGTATGTAAATGCACTGAAAATAGCACATTAGATCATCGCTCCTGTCGCTTACTGGCATGCAGCGGAGGACCAGAAACTGGGAGGAACACTCTACCTGATGGCTGCATTTACTACAGGCAGCTAGGGTTTACTTTTCATGATTTAGTTCTTCTGAGATGGATATAACATTTTAATTATCTGGCAATGTGGTGTAAGCAACAAGACTATCCCTTAAAGAGGTTATATTCGGCTGTAGTAAATGCAACTAATTTACCAATGTTTACCTAGTAAATCACACTGCACCGCATTTTAGGTGGCCTCTAGCAGTGTTTGTTTACTATGGCTCACAGGCCTCATGTCATATTCTTCTGAGGCCAGTGAATCTAGGGGTTATGTGGGTAAATTGCCACAAGATTTCCATTCTTGTGATAAGAGCCTAAATAGTTTGCTTTTATGATTCACAAAATTTTATGGGCTTTCTAAAATAGGCAGAGTTATCTCTAAGATGGCCGTAATCATTCAGTGATGATCTAACAGACTTACATATAGTAATGATGTGTAACTGCCATCACTAAACACACTGTGATGGGTCTCACACCACTGGCCATACTGGATACGCTGCAAGCAACCGACTACAGCCAAAATAGTGATGATCACATGACCTGCCAAGGCCGGTGTGGACATGTGACCAGCGGCCATCTTCTGTCCTGTGTCTGCTCCACGCAGAGAAAATCAATGGACTGATTAAAGGCCATACAACATACTGTTGTCCACAAAATTTTTCTGCTGAAGGGAGCAAAATTAAAGGTGTTGTTCAACTAGCAGGTGGGCTGGGGGGGGTAAGTTTGAAAAACATAAAACTGTACTCACCTCCTCTGTCGCTCCCAGGGTACCACGTCGTCATCTCGCTAGTCCATGTCGGCTTCTGGTCGGACCCGCCCCCATATCTCAGCACTGGATACATCTCTGGTAATAGGGATGGGTGGTCATGGCCGGCAACCACGGCCGGAAGCTGAACCCAGTGGAGCTTTCATGCCCCTGTAAACAAACAGGGGCACATACCAACGAGATGGGGGAAAGTGGGGGCAATAAAACCATTACCAAGTACAACAAAGATATTGTCATCAAAACAGCAGACAAAGAACGGGCTGTATTAATTATCAACACATCAGAAATCAAACAAGCAACTTTCAGATAAAAGATCTCTCTCTACCTTGTTAAGGAAACACCGCATCAAACCATTTGTCATCTATTGTCAGTAGTGATTTAATGATGGGTCAGTGTTATCTATAAAGAGGTCATTGTACAGGGAGGGGGAGGAGATAAGTTGTGACATCATCTATTGTCAGTAGTGATGTAATGATGGATCACTGTTATCTATATAGGGGTCATTGTACAGGGAGGGGGAGGAAGTAATCTGTGACATCATCTATTGTCATTAGTGATGTAATGATGGGTCAATGCTATCTATATAGAAGTCATTGTACAGGGAGGGGGGAGAAGATAAGCTGTGACATCATCTATTGTCAGTAGTGATGTAATGATGAGTCAGTATTATCTATATAGAAGTCATTGTACAGGGAGGGGGGAGAAGATAAGCTGTGACATCATCTATTGTCAGTAGTGATGCAATGATGAGTCAGTGTTATCTGCATAGAGGTCATTGTACAGGGAGGGAAAGGATATAAGCTGTGACATCATCTATTGTCAGTAGTGGTGATGTAATGATGGGTCAGTGTTATCTATATAAAAGTCATTGTACAAGGAGGATGAGGAGATAAGCTATGACATCATCTATTGTCAGTAGTAGTGATGTAATGAAGGGTCAGTGTTATCTATATAGAGGTCATTGTACAGGGAGTGGGAGGAGATAAGCTGTGACATCATCTATTGTCAGTAGTGATGTAATGATGGGTCAGTGTTATCTATATAAAAGTCATTGTACAAGGAGGATGAGGAGATAAGCTCTGACATCATCTATTGTCAGTAGTGATGTAATGATGGGTCAGTGTTATCTATATATAGGTCAATCTACAGGGAGGAGGAGATAAGCTTTGGCATCACATATTGTCAGTAGTGATGTAATGATTGGTCAGTGTTATCTATATAGAGGACATTATACAGGGAGGGGAGGAAGTAATCTGTGACATCATCTATTGTCAGTAGTGATGTAATGATGGGTCAGTGCTATCTATATAGAGGTCAATGTAAAGGGAGGGGGGAGAAGATAAGCTGTGACATCATCTATTGTCAGTAGTGATGTAATGATGGGTCAGTGTTATCTGTATAGAGGTCATTGTACAGGGATGGGAAGGAGATAAGCTGTGACATCATCTTTTTTCAGTAGTGGTGATGTAATGATGGGTCAGTGTTATCTATATAGAAGTCATTGTACAGGGAGGATGAGGAGATAAGCTATGACATCATCTATTGTCAGTAGTGATGTAATGATAGGTCAGTGTTATCTATATAGAGGTCATTGTAAAGGGAGGGGGGAGAAGATAAGCTGTGACATCATCTATTGTCAGTAGTGATGTAATGATGGGTCAGTGTTATCTGTATAGAGGTCATTGTACAGGGAGGGGAAGGAGATAAGCTGTGACATCATCTATTGTCAGTAGTGGTGATGTAATGATGGGTCCGTGTTATCTATATAGAAGTCATTGTACAGGGAGGATGAGGAGATAAGCTATGGCATCATCTATTGTCAGTAGTGATGTAATGATGGGTCAGTGTTATCTATATAGAGGTCATTGTACAGGGAGTGGGAGGAGATAAGCTGTGACATCATCTATTGTCAGTAGTGATGTAATGATGGGTCAGTGTTATCTATATAAAAGTCATTGTACAAGGAGGATGAGGAGATAAGCTATGACATAATCTATTGTCAGTAGTGATGTAATGATGGGTCAGTGTTATCTATATAGAGGTCATTGTACAGGGAGGGGGAGGAGATAAGCTGCGACATCATCTATTGTCAGTAGTGATGTAATGATGGGTCAGTGTTATCTATATATAGGTCAATCTACAGGGAGGAGGAGATAAGCTTTGGCATCACATATTGTCAGTAGTGATGTAATGATTGGTCAGTGTTATCTATATAGAGGACATTATACAGGGAGGGGAGGAAGTAATCTGTGACATCATCTATTGTCAGTAGTGATGTAATGATGGGTCAGTGCTATCTATATAGAGGTCATTGTAAAGGGAGAGGGAGAAGATAAGCTGTGACATCATCTATTGTCAGTAGTGATGTAATGATGGGTCAGTGTTATCTGTATTGAGGTCATTGTACAGGGAGGGGAAGGAGATAAGCTGTGACATCACCTCTTGTCACTAGTGGTGATGTAATGATGGGTCAATGTTATCTATATAGAAGTCATTGTACAGGGAGGATGAGGAGATAAGCTATGACATCATCTATTGTCAGTAGTGATGTAATGATGGGTCAGTGTTATCTATATAGAGGTTATTGTAAAGGGAGGGGGGAGAAGATAAGCTGTGACATCATCTATTGTCAGTAGTGATGTAATGATGGGTCAGTGTTATCTGTATAGAGGTCATTGTACAGGGAGGATGAGGAGATAAGCTATGGCATCATCTATTGTTAGTAGTGATGTAATAATTGGTCAGTGTAATCTATATAGAAGTCATTGTACAGGGAGGATGAGGAGATAAGCTATGGCATCATCTATTGTCAGTAGTGATGTAATGATGGGTCAGTGTTATCTATATAGAGGACATTGTACATGGAGGGGGAGAAGATAAGCTGTGACATTATCTATTGTCAGTAGTGATGTAATGATGGGTCAGTGTTATCTGTATAGAGGTCAATGTACAGGGAGGAGGAGGAGATAAGCTGTGACATCATCTATTGTCAGTAGTGATGTAATGATGGGTCAGTGTTTTCTATATAGAGGACATTGTACAGGGAGGGGAAGGAGATAAGCTGTGACATCTATTGCCAGTAGTGATGTAATGATGGGTCGGTGTTATCTATATAGAGGTCATTATACAGGGAGGAGGAGGAGGAGATAAGCTATGACATCATCTATTGTCAGTAGTGATGTAATGATGGGCCAGTGTTACCTATATAGAGGTCATTGTACAGAGAGGGGGAGGAGATAATCTGTGACATCATCTTTTGTCAGTAGTGATGTAATGATGGGTCAGTGTTATCTATATAGAGGTCAATCTACAGGGAGGGGGAGAAGATAATCTGTGACATCTATTGTCAGTAGTGATGTAATGATGACTAAGTGTTATTTACACTGGAGTTCAAAATTAGAGAGCAACACAATATTTCCTAATTGTTAAGGTCATTGTGTAGTCCATTTTTGAGTACATCCTAACATTAACCAGGGTCCTTTCCTGTTTTTTCATGTCCATTTTTCACTCCCCACCGTCAAAAATCTATAACTTTTTTATTTTTCCATGTACTGTGTGACGGCTTGTTTTCAGCATAACAAATTGCACTTCATAGTGATGGTATTAAATATTCCATGCCATGTACTCGGAAGCGGGAAAAAAATACCAAATGCAGTGAAAATGGTGAAAAAACGCATTTGCGCCATTTTCTTGTAGGCTTGGATATTACGTTTTTCACTGCGCCCCAAATGACATGTCTACTTTATTCTTTGGGTCGGTACGATTAAGGGGTACCAAATTTGTATAGGTTTTATAATGCTTTCATACATTTACAAAAATTAAAACCTCCTGTACAAAAATAATTTTTTAGATTTTGCCAACTTCTGCCGCCAATAACTTTTTTATACTTTGGTGTACGGAGCTGTGGGTGGTGTCATTTTTTGTGAAATTTGATAATATTTTCAATGATATCATTTTTAGGACTGTACGATCTTTTGATCACTTTTTATAGATTTTTTTATATTTTTCAAAATGGCTATAAAGTGCCGTTTTCGACTTTGGGCGCTATTTTCCGTTACGGGGTTAAATGCATTGAAAAACTGTTTATATATACCGTTGATATATATACTGTTGATACATCGGGCATTTTCGGACGCGTCGATACCTAATGTGTTTATGATTTTTACTGTTTATTTATATTTATGTCAGTTCTAGGGAAAGGAGGGTGATTTGAAATTTTAAGTTTTTTTATTATAATTTTTTTTAAACTTTTTTTATTTTTATTTTTACTATTTTTCAGACTCCCTAGGGTACTTTAACCCTAGGTTGTCTGATCGATCCTACCATACTACAGTATGGCAGTATATGGGGATTTTCCTCCTCATTCGTTACAATCAGCACATTGTAATGAAGGGGTTAAAACGAAATAGCCTCAGGTCTTCGCAATATGCAGCAAAGACTTACCGGCTATGGAGAGGGCTCAGCCCGTGAGCCCTCTCCATGCAGCGTGACCCGACCGCCGCCGTGAATACACGGCGGGCGGTCGCAAACTGGTTAATAAAAGAGCTATATTGTATTACTTAAATTATATATATTCTAAAGCACAGAATAAAAATCTAAATAAAATAATTGTAAAAGAACACATCAAAATTAGAGAACACTTTCATATACCTGTGCGTTATTGGTGTTATTCGGGCACCTGGTGCTAATTCCCTTATATATCTGATAAACCCTATTTAACTGGGAGCCTAACTTTCCAGTTTTCACTGACTTTGCAAAAATGGTGTTCCAAACTGACTGAAACCTTCCTGCAGCAGGTTGTCCAAATGAAGGTCAAAGGTGTGACCCTATAGCATGAGACGGTGGTTGTTCCAAGTCTGTGATTTCTAGAATATTGCATCTTTATAACATCACAAACTCATTCAAGGCCCCCAAGAAGTCTGGTTGCTTGAAAGACAAATGCAAGAGAGGACAGGATAATGCAGAGAATCTCCATGGAGAATTGTTTCAACACTGCAGCTGAAACTGCTTACCAGTTCAACAATGAACAGGTTAAGGATCTTGTCATACAATGTCTCAACATTTAAGAACATTTGTAACGAACGCCCTTTCTGAAGTGATCAAACCTCTAATAAGCAGAAAGAATCAAGCCTAGACTCCTCTTTCCTGAGAAGCATGTTTTGTGGACAGAATAGAAACATTCTGTAAAAGAAGTAAGTGAAAGGTGGTGGAGGAAAAGTCATGGTTTGGGGAATGTTTTCTGCGGCAGGAGATAGATCTTTCAGCCACATGAAGTGAATGCAAGTGAGTATTGTTCAGTCAATTTTCATGCAGGATAATATCCCCTGTCCCTGTGTACTTCTATTTTTAGATCCTGTGGCCAGGGTGAAAATCACAGGTTATCTCATCAAAATAAATATTAACATAAATATTTGGTTAGGAAATAGGTCATTTTCTGTTAACACATGCCCCTTAAGGAATGGGAAGCCCCTTTAAATTTAAATAAAAACTAAAAAAATACAAATAAAAAAGCCAAACTAACAAAATGTAAAAACTCCTAGCAGTTAAAGCAAATAGCTGCCTGAATGGCTTGTCTACACTCTGAAAGCTGATTAGAAATAAATACAATTTACGATGTTCCTCAGTGCAGAATCAAATATTTACATAATGTAATCTCATAACAAACACAATCTAATTCCTGGAATACAAAACACTTCATTATCATTTATCTTGGTTCCCCTGTCAGATCTGTAGTTATTGTTGAGATGCCGTATGACATTATTAGTACTTATTTAGTAGACAGGATTAACCTTCAATGTCAAAATGTTTACTACTAGTGACTCACTGACTAGAGGAATGAGTATATACTTGACTGATTCCGGGCTTTATGGGTTTATTAACAAAGGATTAAACTGGGGAGAAGGTAATTCTAAACAAGAGTAAATGACAGGAGAAGAAATTATAACAACTACATTTTTCTGTTTAATATATATATAATATTCTCTTTGTCCAGAGCCTATTTATTCACACATACCATGTGGCACATATGGCAAACTAGTCATACAAATCATGGAACTCTCAGTTTTCATTTACTACCAACACAACATCTTACTACATTCACTATTAATAATAATTTGTTTATTTATGTAGCACACACAGATTACGCAGCACTGCACAGAACTTGCCAAATCAGTCCCTGTCCCCAATGGGGCTCACAATCTAATCAACCTACCAGTATGTTTTGGAGTGTGGGAGGAAACCGGAGGACCCAGAGGAAACCCATGCAAACACAGGTGAGAACATACAAACTCTTTGCCAATGTTGACTTGGGAGTTTGGCAGTGATTGGCAGTCATCTCTAATGGATCAGATTAAACATAGATAATCTGTAGTTGTGTAAAAAACAGTAGGGATTATTTCATTCTGTCCCTTTCAGCCTCATTTTGTATTCATCAGTGCATAAAAAAGCTTAAAACTCATCAATCTTTATTATCTGATCATTGAGCTTGTGCGATGCTACACCATTCAAACTCCTTCCCAATGCAAGTGCAGTGAGGAGGGAGCAGTAGTTGATTATAATATAGAAGATTTGGGACGGTAGCGTGTGACCCAAGCCTTCTAAGGGGCCCATGGCCACACAAACACCCAATTCACAGGCTGTTATATACCGGAGGAGCACTGAACTCCCTGGTTTATCATACTTGACTTTGATGATAGATGTTCTTTAAAGGGAACCTACCACCACGAATCTACCTATAAAGGTAGATCGGGTGGTAGGTGGATGTAAGGGATGTGAGGATAGCTCTTTTTAGAGCTAATTCTCACGTCCCCGCTAACTTTTGGTACACTTTATTGACTTAATATGTAAATTTCGTTATGCGACTACTGGGGCGTGGAGTAGCCGGCACGAGGCTACACAGCGTGGCTACTCCACGCCCCAGTAGCCACATTACTCCTCCTACCCTGTTGCGAGATGCGCGCCCTCGTCCGTCATGATGGCGTTCTGCGCATGCGCAGAATGCAGGCCGACGGCTGAGCAGTCCCAGCTCCAAGCCGGCTTGTCGGACGAGGGCGCGCAGCTACGAGGAGCCGCGCTGCACGCAACAGGGTAGGAGGAGTAATGTGGCTAATGGGGCGTGGAGTAGCCACGCTGTGTAGCCTCGTGCCAGCTACTCCACGCCCCAGTAGCCGCATAACGAAATTTACATATTAGGTCAATAAAGTGTACCAAAAGTTAGCGGGGACGTGAGGATTAGCTCTAAAAAGAGCTATCCTCAGGTCCCTTACATCCACCTACCACCCGATCTACCTTTATAGGTAGATTCGTGGTGGTAGGTTCTCTTTAAGCTCTTCCAGACACTTTGCAGGCGCCATACTGTGAGCCATTAGAAAGATAATATTAAGAATATGCTGTGTCCCCCTAGCAACTCCCCTTACTTCTATGTATCCCCTAGCAGCTCCCCTTTATTCTATGTAGGTCCCCTTTGTACTCTGCCCCCTCAACCACTCCTCTCCATACTATGTCCCTGCAGCAGCTCCCATTCATACTGTGCCCCAGCAGCTCCCCTTCATATTCTGCCTCGTCCAGCAGCTCCTCTTCATACTTTGCCAAAACTAGCTACTCACCTTCGTACCTTAATAGTTTGCCCCCACTAGCAGCTCCCCTTCATAGTGTGCCCCAACTAGCAGTTCTCCTTCATCCTTTGCCGCAACTAGCAGCTCTCCCTAATATTTTGCCCCAACCAGCAGCTCCCCTTCATCCTATGCCCCCCAGCATCTCTCCTTCGTACTTTTCCCCAACTAGCAGCCCCCTTTCATGCTTTGCCCCAACTAGCAGCTCAACTTCATACAGTGCTCCCCACAGCTACCGGAGGACATGCCCGAAGCAGACTATTTAATGAGGAGGGGCTGGACTTACATGTGCAGGGCAGAGGTGCTGGATCATTGGGTCCTATGGGATAGAGCTGGCAGCTTGTCCCTTCTGGTACAAACCCCTTCACTGCAGATCTCCAGCTGTCATGTTAGGACCAGGAAGTGTGGGACACTACAAACAGAGCATGGTGGTAGGGAGGTAACAGCTGTGTCCCTCACATCTCCTCTGTGTTACGCCTCCTGGTGCCGATGAGCAATTCTTATTGGGACCAGGAGGTAGAAGGCAGAGAAGATGGATGGGATAAGGCAGAGAAAATCAGAATAAACACCCATCCAATCCAATTCCAAAGTGAATGTCTAAGGGCCCGAGGTCCATGTGTGGAACTTACCCTCTTACACTCTTACTGCTTTATCCTCTCCTTGTTAATATATCAGATATTATGATAAATGTTTAAGTTACTCATAAGGAAGAAGATTTAGGCCCCTATTTCAATGGGCCCCATAGCAGCTTGTCAATCCATATGGGATATATAACCATGTCAGCGGCCTTTTGTTTGCATCTCCTGGAGCCTGCTTTACTATTAGTAAAGAGAACGGAAATGAAAGTTTTGTACTTTTTTTTTAATCAATTCAGCTTTTTTCTTGGAGTGAAGTCATGTTACATAAATGCATTTATAGTGGACTTGTCCTTTAACGCCATAATTAGAAGAATTTTGGATCTGTATATTGTATATGGCCATTTTGTGCCGTTGACAGATTTTCTAATAACAGTAATTTCTGGAATATGCAGAGTTTCAGCACTGAAATAATACTGATGAAGAGCAAAATGACACAGTATAACACACAGATTACACTTATGTTTATCTTTACAGCTGTACGTCACTTCATAATTCATTATCAGCCGCGGAGAGATCCCAATAGAATACAGTGCATGCACAAGGGCACATAAGGACAACTTGGCAGGGGTGAAATCAATTTGTAAGTTAGATGTATTGTCCTATAAAAGACAGTAGTCTTATTAGTGGTTATTATGATTCATTTAATATATACACTCACTGGCCACTTTATTAGGTAAACCTGTCCAACTGCTCTATAACACTTAATTTCTAATCAGCCAATCACATGGCGGCAACTCAGTGCATTTAGGCATGTAGACATGGTCAAGATAATCTCCTGCAGTTCAAACCGAGCATCAGTATGGGGAAGAAAGGTGATTTGAGTGCCATTGAACGTGGCATGGTTGTTGGTGCCAGAAGGGCTGGTCTGAGTATTTCCGAAACTGCTGATCTACTGGGATTTTCACGCACAACCATCTCTAGGGTTTACAGAGAATGGTCCGAAAAAGAAAAAACATCCAGTGAGCGGCAGCTCTGTGGGCGGAAATGCCTTGTTGATGCCAGAGGTCAGAGGAGAATGGGCAGACTGGTTCGAGCTGATAGAAAGGCAACAGTGACTCAAATCGCCACCCGTTACAACCAAGGTAGGCAGAAGAGCATCTCTGAAGGCACAGTACGTTGAACTTTGAGGCACTTGGGCTACAGCAGAAGAAGACCACACCGGGTGCCACTCCTTTCAGCTAAGAACAGGAAACTGAGGCTGCAATTTGCACAAGCTCATTGAAATTGGACAGTAGAAGAATGGAAAAACGTTGCCTGGTCTGATGAGTCTCGATTTCTGCTGCGACATTCGGGTGGTAGGGTCAGAATTTGGCGTCAACAACATGAAAGCGTGGATCCATCCTGCCTTGTATCAACGGTTCAGGCTGGTGGTGGTGGTGTCATGGTGTGGGGAATATTTTCTTGGCACTCTTTGGGCCCCTTGGTACTAATTGAGCATCGTTGCAACGCCACAGCCTGCCTGAGTATTGTTGCTGACCATGTCCATCCCTTTATGACCACAATGTACATCTGATGGCTACTTTCAGCAGGATAATGCGCCATGTCATAAAGCTGGAATCATCTCAGACTGGTTTCTTGAACATGACAATGAGTTCACTGTACTCAAATGGCCTCCACAGTCACCAGATCTCAATCCAATAGAGCATCTTTGGGATGTGGTGGAACGGGAGATTCGCATCATGGATGTGCAGCCGACAAATCTGCGGCAACTGTGTGATGTCATCATGTCAATATGGACCAAAATCTCTGAGGAATGCTTCCAGCACCTTGTTGAATCTATGCCACGAAGAATTGAGGCAGTTCTGAAGGCAAAAGGGGGTCCAACCCGTTACTAGCATGGTGTACCTAATAAAGTGGCCGGTGAGTGTATATTGATTTATTAAATGACTTACCTTATTGACACGGTGACATTTTATTAAATACCATCTGTTCAAGCCACATATACTGCATTCAAAGGTGTCTATTACAATTTTGCTTTGGGGCCACCTCATATCATATGTTCCTGCTAAGATTATGTGAAGCTGTTACTGTTAGGTAATCCCTTAATGACTGACCAAATATGTTTTCAAATTAGATTAAATTAATTGTTTGTCTTACAACCAGAAGAAGAAAAATCATAGATTTACCTGTTAGCTATCTTACCTGTTACCTATCTTATCTGTTATCTATTTTACCTATCATCTATCTTACCTGTTATCTATCTTACCTGTTAGCTATCTTACCTGTTAGCTATCTTATTTGTTATCTATCTTACATGTTAGCTATCTTACCTGTTAGCTATCTTACCCGTTGGGGCACATTTACTTTCCCGGTCCCATCGCGATCCCCGCCGTGCGTTGTCCGACGAGGATGAAGTCTGCCGCGATTCACTAAGATCGTGCGCCAGATATCCTGCATGTGTCGCTTCCCTGCTGAGGTCCGCCGGAGTTCACCTTCTTCTTCCTGGTGTATGTGAGTGCATTGTCTTACGACACAATTTGAATTTTAAATCCTGCGCTTAGTCCAGATCAGTCGGGTTGTCCGACAGCCCCGCCCCCTGATTTGTGTCGCATGAAAGTCAGCGCAATTGCGCCAAAAACCGATCGCATGCGCCAAAAACCCCTGCTAAATGTGCTGCAAAACGGAAATAGTCGGGAAACCCGACGAAAATGCCGTCCGTGGAACCTTAGTAAATGTACCCCTTTATCTTACCTATTAGCTTTCTTACCTGCTATCTATCTTTCACTGGTGCAGTTGTAAGTAACAAAAGCCTCAATATCAGGTAATGGACACTGATATCACCTGCTTTGAGGTCCGAGCTGCTCTTCTCTCTGATGTGATACACACTCTTGGAAGAACATATAAGGTGAGCATAACTTTTGCACCTTTACATATCCATCTACTTTTGCACTTGAATTTTTTCATGATCTTCGTCAATCATATAGTTTGAGGCACACTCCGAGCCTATTGTTGTTCGTCTATTAGCTCTCTTGGCTAATGTCTGATATAGTAAACACTAGATTTCTCATTTAGTGAATCTATTCTTAGAATTCTGTATGGTGCCGTCTTTCTGTTAGTCCTCCTTTAAAGGAAACCTACCACTTTAAAATTGTACTTATAAGTATCAAATACCGTGCACTAGCTCAGGGTGAGCTGGTGCCGGAGCATATCTTCATTATTTGCATAAAGCGCTGTAATGCTTTTTAACACTTTTTTAATCTTTATATTCTAAGCAGCTTTGGTGCACGGTGATACGCGCTTGGCGCATCATACTGACATACTGGTGTGCGCCCCCTCTGGCAGGATCTGCTCTTCTTTTAGTTTCTTATGCCTTTGTCTTTTAGAATAAAAGGCTTTACAAATTGTGTAAATGAGCCTGAAGGGCTCCAGGCTCCAAAGGTTTTAATGGAGCCTTGTCGCGGGTGTCCCTGCTTTCCACATCTCGGATTGCAGGCACAGCCGTGCCCCTCTCTGATGCTGCGCCCTCCCCGTTCCTCACTTACTTCTCCATGCTCCTGCTTCCTCCCTGTCCGGTCGGCCCATGCGTCCCCGCTCCCTAGGGTGCTCATGCGCCGTCTCTCGAAGATTTAAAGGGACAGTGCACCACTCATTGGCGCCGGCCACTTCCGGGTTTTCTATATCAGCCGGCTGCTCCCATCAACCCTTGCCGGATCTTTGAGCTTCATGCCTAGAGAAAGCTTCCCATAGTGATTCCTGTTCCTTGTTTCCTGACCTCCTGTTGTGACCCCAGATCTGACCCTGACTCTGCACCTTTTCTGCCAGCCCTGAACATCTCTCTGCTTCTAACCACAAGATCGTCTAAAGTTACTGTCCTCGACCTTGGCTTCCACCGTGGGCTAGTCGCGCCTGTGAAACGACCTGGTGGTACCACGCCTCAGCAAGACCATCCTGCTTCGCGGCGGGCTCTGGTGAATACCGGGTGCCACTTTCCGGTCCCATGTGTCGGCTAGTGTCATCGTCCATGGTGGTCCAGGGGGTTCACAGCCCCAACAAGCCCTCAGGCTCATTTGCATAATTTAGAAAAACAAATCTTGCCAGAAGGGGCAAAAACCTGCATGTCAATGTGCTCGGTTTACTATCTTTGATCCTGGTGGTAGATGTCTTTTAAAGGCATGTATGAATTAGCTTTTGGATCTTTCCATTCTAGTACAATAAAATTCACTTAGAGCAATGAATCTGTTCGCTTCCTTAATCTTCCCAACCAGGGCTCTCTTTCCTTCTTCTTCCGGTTTCCAGGGAACCCATTGACTCAGAAACTTCTCCCTAGATAGCATTCTGATACATTGACAGAAATGTACAGTACAAATGTTTGGAGAACTGACAGTACTTACAATATTATTGTTGGCGTTTATCATCTTAAGCATGAAAACATTTCTCATTAACATTACATTGCAATACAAGTTTATGCATGTATATTTGTTTATCCAAATGTATCTAAATGCTGAGATACAGCTACAATAATGAGCTGTGCTCATCCCCTGCTCCTCTCCGCAGCGCCATCGTGTGAATGTAAGCTAAAAGGGGAGTTACAGGCTACAAGCATGACATCCAAGGACATCTACATCTCTAAGAAGGGAAGTTGCTAGACAAATGGACAACAGGACAAATCTCAAATTAGTGGCTTTGCCCCAGAAGTCAAATGAATTGAAAAGAAAAGAATTGAAATGTATTCAATGCCCCCCAAAATTAATTATAAACAGTGCCCTCCAAAAACATTTAAATGCACTGAAGACAGTGCTTCTGGTTGAAATATAGTATATGCTGCGGTCCATCTGATCTGTGCCCCAGTTTGTTTACAGGGGCGCACAGGGAGCTTCCGGCCAGAAGCTCCCTTCCGACATCATCTCCCAGCACCCTACAATGCTGAGAGATAGGGACCTTGGTTGGCCGTAAGCTCCCTGTGCATGGCTTCTGTGCCCCTGTAAACAGCGGCAGTGATCAGACGCGGCATGGGACACATTTATTATTTTTAAATAGCACACCCTAGCCCGCCCCTAAGTTATTTCTTAAACTCGGATAACCCATTTAATATTTATAGTTCTTCCCCAAAATCTTTGTATATACAGCGACTCCCCTTTAATCCTTACAGGACTTAACCCTTTTTTTGTGTTTCTCTGTTTACTCCCCTAATTGTCTAAAAGCCATAACTTTTTTTATTTTTCCGTTTACAGGAATGTGTGAGGGCTTGATACCTGGGGGACAAATTGTACTTTTTTGTGTTACAATTTAATATTCCATATAATATGCTGGAAAAATGTAAAAGAAAGTTTGTTGAAATTGACAAAAAAAAACACTTTTGCAGTATTTTCTTGTGGGCTTTGTTTTTACGGCTGTCTTTGTGTGCTTTTGTACAAAAAAAGTAGCCATTTTGACAAATTCTGAGGCATTTTTTGAGGCAATAAGGTTTTCATACTTTGGTGTATGGACTTTTGTAATGTATAATTTTTTGCAGTACGTGCTGACATTTTCATTTGTATCAATTTGGGATCTATATCACAGTTTGATTATTTTTAATTCAAATATTTATGGATGGGAAAATGGCAATAAAGTGGTGAATCTGATATTTGGGTGCTATTTTCCATTACAGTTTTCTATATTTTGATAGAACAGGCATTTTGGGACGTGGCAATTTCTAACATGTTTATAATTTTTACTGTTTGTTTATTTTTATATGTGTTTTTGTTTATAAAGGGGGATTCAGACTTTTACATTTATTTTTATTTTTTCAAGATTTTTAAAAAATATTTTTTACATTAATGCTTTCTAATATTTCAGGCTTATTTGGTACTTTAACCCCGGAAGGTGTAATCACTTGTACAATATATGTATTGCAGTATATACAGGCAGTCCCCAACTTATGAACACCCGACTTACAGACAACACTTAGTTACAAACGGACCTCTGGATATTGGTAATTTACTGTACTTTTGTCCTTTGCTTCAATAAACATGACAATCCAAAATGTTTCAAATCCAATTGTCACAGAGACCAAAAAAAATGTTGGCTGCAATTATAAAGTATATAACTTGCATACAAATTAAGAGCAAACCTACAGAACCTATCTTGTACGTAACCCGGGGACTGCCTGAAGTAATTTTACTGCTGATCTCTAATAGCATGTCATTGGCAGGTGCTGCAGTCAGGTTCAAGTTAGGCACTTAACAGGTTAACTGCCTCGATCAGCACTCACCTCTGCAGGAGTCATCTGTGTTATACAGCTGACACCCATCGTGTATGGAGAGAGCTCAGCCTGTGCTCTCTCTCCATACACCCCCTGCAGCACCACAACGTAATAGTATGAGCACAAAAGGGTTAATTAAAATATACACAGTGCCACCATATGATAACATAATGGGGTAGATTTACTTACCCAGTCCATTCGCGATCCAGCGACGCGTTCTCTGCGGTTGGACTCTGGTCCGGCTGGGATTCACTAAGGCAGTTCCTCCGACGTCCACCAGGTGGCGCTGCTGCGCTGAAGTTCCCCGAAATGCACTGATCTTCACCAAACCGGACCGAGTGATGGTAAACGCGGGTCCCGCAACACTTTTTTTTTCGTTCGGCCACGCCCCCGATTTCCGTTGCGTGCATGCCAGCGACGAGGCGCCACAATCCGATCGCGTGCCAAAATCCCAGGGCAATTCAGGGAAAATTGGCGCAAATCGGAAATATTCGGGTAACACGTTGGGAAAATGCGAATCGGGCCCTTAGTAAATGACCCCCAATGCCTCACCATGAATTACATTTAATAGCTCAGTAAATAAATACAGGCAACTCAGTCTACAGAGATCAGTACCTAAATAAAGAACCAAAACTGAGCTCAGTAGATCAATACAGCACCAGAACTGGGTTCTGTACATAAACAAGCACAAGAACAGGTCTCCTATCAAAAATATGACAGAATCGGCCTCCATACAGAAAAACACCATCAAAGCAAAGCTCATAATAGTACAGGCAATTCATCAGCATTAATGCATTACTCCATATGAATTCATATACACAAATATCTGCATCCATTCAGTGTCCCCCAATTTTCCCATCATGATTGGGTGCCATCATCAGCACTGTGGTTGATCCTTGATTATCTGGCCAAATGTGCAGTTGTCAAATTGATTCACACATGTTAAGGAGGAGTAATTCTAGAATTATTATGTGGGGAATATGTGTATTAAATTTTTAAAAAAAATCAGTTTCTGTATTTTTTTCACATTTTTAAATCATCATTTTTAGAGGCATGTTCTTGGTTTTACTATTTAGCAACTGTGCTTATGGCTTGGAACAGTTTAGGGAGGTGCTGGCAGCCGTATCCCCGCTGTAAAGATGACTTAGATTAGAATGTTGAAGAAATTGCAACGTTTGCAGCCTACGTCTGAAGCAGAAGATCAGGTTTCCTTGGCAAATGGTTGGAACGTTACTGCTTGACGTGATCTTACTTCAAAACTGTAAAAAGGAGCACACATGAAAAGGAAGGGAGGTCATATCACATGTAATGTTCCAGTGAATGCAGTGGTAATTAGCACATTATAGTGTCATGGCACATCTGGTCTGCATTACAGAAGAGTACTGAGCCTGTATCCAGACACTTTTCTTATGTACTAGTAATTTATGTCCCTATATATCCCTATACTTTTATAACATACTGAAAATTCTACCCGTTAATATATTTGAAAATAACTTTACCTGTTGAATTTACCATCCATACCACCCGTAATCTGATTGGAAATAGTGGTTATTGTACCTGCCTTACGAAGTGAGTTCAACTTAGTCTTAGTTGATATAGCACCATGGGGCAGAGGATGCATCACTCACATCAGTCCCTATAACCATTGGGACCTAAATTTCAAACAGTCAGCTCCTGGTTCACAAATAGTGATCAGTTTGGGGCTGTACCGACCGGCTGTGATACAGGCTCCAGGTTTGTGTACAGGAAAATGTGGCAATCAGCTTGCAGCCCCTTAGTGACCATACAGCCATATTTAGCATGGCTGTAATTGATTAGGTGTGACCTATAACCCTTCTTTATAAGAGTCATGATCACATGTCCAGGCGCCATTACAGATAGGAGACAGACCTAGGAAGAGGTTGCTGCTCTTGATAGGGTCAGTTAGACAGGACAAGGACTTTGCAAAAACAAATGATCACAAATGAACTATGGCCTGCTGCTACTCTATTCCACTATGTTGGTACAGCACATATGCCCCCACCCCCACAAATCCTATGTGATGTACCAACATAGTGGAGTTCTACTGTGCATATGCTGCAAAGGGCGTGTGAACAGCAGCAGGCAATAGTTCATTTTCAGCCCCAGAACACCCTGGTGAGTCGAGGTGGTGACCTGGGTGGTGAACAGCACTTCACCACCAACGACTGGGCCTCCATGAGTCCACAACTTGTCCTTGCCCCTGGGCAGCTTTGCCCTTATAAAATAATACATTATGCAGTTGCTGGTTAAACACCAATGCCAAATACTTAGTAGAGACCCTGCTAGATCTACACTACAAGGATAACACGCATTGGTGGAGGCACCACTGTTGGAGTTCCCATCCGACATTAAGAGTATAGAGAAGTTGGAAGACAGCAATGCAGCAAGTGCACCAGCAATACCTTGGGAGGTAGAGTTAGCATGGCCACAATGTGAAACGCCATCTTTTCCTCAACTTCTACTATCAACCAATATGGCACACAAGGGCAGATTATAGGAAGGATAAATGGGCATTAGCAGTGGCAGATTAAGTGTCCCATGACTTGGGCCCCCCAGGGTCCAAACCAACATGTGCCCAGATGTTAAGATGTATGTTCTACTCTATATCCTTAATACTGTATTGTTCTTAATAGTAATTTATTGATGAACTTTAAACATGCTCTTATAACCCATCTATTTAGAAAAAACAATCACATTCCCTAACTGCATGAAACTATCCACCACGACTACAGTCAGTCACCCTGCAAATACAACCCATATAATGTGCCATTTCCAGCAGCCCCTGGTCTAAAATATCCCCTTTCCTGCAGCTGCCCCCTTTTCTGTAGCCCCTCCTGATGGTGCTGATGTTTCTGTTGTCTGTCTATATGAGAAGGGCTAGAAAAAGGGAGACACTATAATACCCCTTATTCTATAGCCCAGTGATTTTCAACCAGTGTGCCGTGGCACACTAGTGTGCTGCGACACATGGTTGGGTGTGCCGCGGGGAAAGTTCCCCAAACTTTGGTGCCCCCTGTGTTTTGTTTCCCGGCAATGCGCAGTCAAGGCTTCTTACAATGTAGGAGACGTGTACAAAAACACATGCACAAGCTTTGAACCTCGAGCTACAAAATGACGTCACCGAGGCTGGCGCATCATCCTGAGAGCGGAAAGACTCTCGCATTTGCCCAACGCCAAGGTAATGCCCAATAATGCTGACTATATGAGCTTTTGCCTGAGTATATGAACTGCTGGCAGAATACTCAGCATATAAGCTGGTACTTGTAGTACTCCAGCAGTATACTGCATATAACAATGAGAAATGTAAAATGAGAAATACTATAGTCATGAGGCTGAAGTACTACAAGTACCAGCTCATATGCTGAGTATATGAGCTGGCACTTGTACTCTGGCCTCATGGCCATAGTACTTCTCATTGTACACCTTTATTTTGCAGTACAGGCAGTCCCCAGGTTACATACAAGATAGGGTCTGCAGGTTTGTTCTTAAGTTGAATTTGTATGTAAGTCGGAACTGTATATTTTATCATTGTAATCCCAGACAGAACTTTTTTGGTCTCTGTGACAATTGGATTTTAAAAATGTTGGGTTGTTATAAGAATCAATATTTACAATAAATCTTCATTACAGACACCTGTGATAACTGTTATAGCTGTTTATTGTAGCCTTGGACTAAAGTACAATAAATTACCAATATCCAGAGGTCCGTTTGTAACTAGGGGACGTATGTAAGTCGAGTGTTCATAAGTAGGGGACCGCCTGTATATGAGCCACATAATAATCAGCACCATATACTAAAAACAGGGAGAAACAGAACTGTTGAGGAAGAGCTTCATGTGCGTCTTTCCACCATTCCTGCCAGGATATCCCTTTTGTGTTTATCGAAACAGGCCCAGGTTTCACACTGAGTGAGTAAAATAAATTTAGAATCTATATTATTAGCTATATGTATAATATGACTGTTTTAGTGTTATTTTGTGCTATTTTGGTTGGTGGTGTGCCCCAGGATTTTCTAAGTATAAAAAATGTGCCGCGGCTCAAAAACGGTTGAAAATCACTGCTATAGCCTCACACACACCTGTCATGTCCTCTTGTTTTTTGCTTTTTCCCTATGAGGAACAAAAATTTCCATACTGTATATGAGCGAGCCACTTAATTTTAGTGCTAAAAAAAAACCTGGGAAAAGTTATTGACTCAAGTATAAGCCCTAGAATAGGAAATGCAGTTGCTACTGCTGCAGCTGCACCCCTTTAATGAAATGTCCACAGCAGAGCCCCCCATTACAGAAATGTCTACAGCAGAGCCCCTCTTTAAAGAAATCCCCACAACAAAGACCCCTTTAACAGAACCATCCACAGCAGAGCCCCCCCTTTACAGAAATGTCCACAGCAGGTCCACCCTCACATAAAATATCCACAGCAGGCCTCCCCCTTTAAAGAAATGTCCACAGCAGGTCCTCCCTCACATAAAATGTCCACATAAGGGCACTCCCTTACAGAAATCAGAGCTTCCTCCCTCCCCCATTAATGAAATGTCCACATTTGCCCCAATAAAAAAAAACCCTCTATACTTACCTCAACCTTCTTCTTCCTGCGGCTCCATCTTATTATAGTATATGGGCGGGCAGCAGAGTAGAAGAGAGTTGCAGAAGAGAGTTCTTGCAGAGTTTCAAGAAAAAGCCAGAGGTAAGTGTAGAGGTTTATCTTTTAAGTTGAAGGAATGTGACAATCTTCATATGGGGCCAGGGTTTGGACGGGCGCCCAAGGTCTTCGGCTTCCACCCATGCTGCCTATATAAAGATCCGCCATTGGGTGTGAGCTCCAGGGCCCCACAAGTGAGTAGAAGGAGGGGACCTCCACCATCCTGCCTGCCTCCACTCCTCCACTTTATCAGCAATAATGGTTAAAAACTCCCTCTATGATCCTTGCTCCCGGTTGACTGAAGTCGTGCAGTCAGAGGGGGCAGAGTTTCTCTGGGTGAGTGAGTGGAGCCTTGCAGGCGAGGGGTGGATCTTCCACCTTGCCTTTTCAGGACTATGGACATAGGAGAAGTGCTTTGACATGTAAGATAAAAGAAGAAGGGGTGTGTAGGGCATATTATGAGGCTCTGCAGCAGTAGAAGTGTGTATTATAAGGCACTGCAGCAGCTGCGGTCTGTATTATGAGATTCTGCAGCAGCTGAGATGTGTATATGGAGGTTCTGCAGCAGCTAAGGTTTGCATTATGAGGCACTGCAGCATCATGCGAGGTACATTATGTGCATGACCATGAGGTCCAGTGCAATCTTTCTTGCATAATAAGTATAAATGGTGCGTCTAAAACTTAAAATGAATCCATTGTACGCTTGGATTAATCTTTCTTGCATAGTTTCAATGCCCAGCATTGAGGCCGCTTTCTGATTCAGTTTCTTCTTTTGAAACTGGGCAAAAGAGGGTGCAATAAAAAAATCAATGGTGCACAAAAATTCTCATTTAAATTATCACTATCCAGCATGATAAACCAGGGACACTTACTTATAGATCCAGGCACTGTGACTGTGAGCACCTTCTTATATTTGTTATCCATGGGCTCCTGTATTCTAAAATCAACTTTTAAAATGATGCTACTTAGCCAAAAAGGCTATAGCCATATTGTCAGAGCCCTCCATGCTGCAGATTCACAGTTACATACTGAAGGAACACTGAACTTCCCTGGTGTATCATGCTTGACCTATGCAGGTGCCATACTGTGAATCAGGGGCGTAACTACAGTGGTAGCAGCCATAGCAGCCGCTATGGGGCCCACAGTGTCAGGGGGCCCCATCATCCAACCTGATAATAAAGAATGGAGGATGTGAACCATTATATACAGTACATATATATCTGCACATTGTACAGTATATGTATATAACATATATGTGATGTATATATGTTCTATATGTGTGGGTACTATACTGTATAAATGTGTATGAATGAGTTAAGAACTGGATGTTTATGTATATAGGTATGTAAGTGTATATAAATCTAAATATGTATGTGTATATATATGTGGGTAATATGCATATTTGTTACGCCCCTGCTGTGAATCATTAAAAAATAAGTGCTACTGGGCCCGTTTTCAGAGCCCCTCCATGCTGTATCTTCATAGGCTGTCACAGAGGGAGGGTGGAGTTCTGAGGTGAGACAGCATAATAGCCTATGAATCTGCAGCAGGCAGGGGCTCTCCCTTAATCTAACATTAAATAAAATCTCCATAAATTCCATCTTGCTAGCATGAGGGACAAAAGGTCACTTGGGTATCAGATTCTATAAAACTCTCTGTAGGAAGAGCAGTGAGTCTCAGCAGCTAGATCTCCACCTACCATGTCCAAGAGAACTGTAAACTAGAAATACAGAACACAGCAGAGGTGCTAGAAAATGATTATTACAGGTCACATAATCAGTAGAAACTATTTTATTCCTCATTTCTGCTGAGTTTTCTGAAAGGTTCACTTTAATTCCTTTACATCCACTGATGTTAGGAAAATGACAAAGTCAGTGATCACATAACAAAAATCGCGCTCGCCAATAAACCCACTGCAGCTGTGCAACAGTATATCTAACTATATAAATCTGGAAAGAAAGTGTAACTATATTAACATTTCCCTTAGATTATGACGGCTTTCAATAAAAGAGAGCCTATTAACTTTCCAAGGCTGAGAAATTTGGTAGTCCACTTCCCCAGCTGAGAAAATTGATATGACTATCATGTGACTTCTACAGAATATTAGTCTATTATTTTGTAAGCCTGTAAACGTTGCTCATTATTCCGATAGTGGGTGTAGCGTGGCTGTTAAATTAATCGGCCTCATTAGATAATTTGATAACTGCATTTTACAAGTTCCTTTAAAAGGATAGCAAAGTAAATCTTAATGAGCTTTAAACAAACCCGAGGCAAGTGGTGAGAAAAGAAAGCTCGGAGCCAGACACTTAAGTAGAACATCTGGACAGGCAATTCTCCAAATTTAACTAATATACACTGCCCTGAACCTAAAGCTGCCTAATAACATTACAGTACGTAACAGGTTTCCATTGACTTTGCTTCCTCCAAGGTTAGCGTACAATCCCTATCCAATGCCTTCAATGAAAAGCAGTCTTCTTCACCAGTGAAATCAAAGTTGGACCTTTATCATATTTCCTTCTTGTAGTTGGCATGAACGGCAGAAATGTATCCAACAGGAGGTTAGGATTGGCAAAAAAAGTGCCAAGATGACAAAATAGAAAAACAAAATAAAACGGCTTCATGTTAAGATTTGGACGCCGTTCTTATAACTGGTTTAAAGATTTATAAAAAAAAAAAAGTGGTTCATATATTGAAAGGTCCAGCTGAGAAAACGGCAGAAAGCTGTATCGCTTTTCCTATGTAGTGTTTTGGGGAGATAGCCAGATTCACTTAAATTTGAGTTACTGTACTGTTGGCTTCGCTATCTAGCCCGTACTTAGTGCCGGATAGTAATTCAATCTCCGCTGCCCTTGGAATATAGTAGAGCTTGATGCAAAGTCTTGACTACAGTTCTTTTGTATGGAACAGAATACAGTGAGAAGAGCCGTTTTACTATATTAAATCATGTCTAATAAAAGTGCACATTTATACAGGTTATTTATTGCATGTAAAGTCCCGACAAGAATGTACAGCATAATTATATCGTTATAAAAGTCCTTCCCGGTGAGACAGTCGCCACTTGACATTGTCACTGTAAGTACATATAGTAAAATCACATAATGTCATGTTGAATAATTAATTGTTACATAAAATGAAGTGTGTGAAAACAACATTATTTTCTGAACACAATTCATCAATCTTTAAAAGCATCATTAAAGGTCCATTTCTCGTTGTAGAGGCCAGACACCTGTAGTGTCCCTAGCAGACTCCTGGTGATTAGAGCATAAAGATTCCCAAAATACTAGTATCCTACAAGTATATCCTGTTTCTCATGATCTGCTGTCTATTTATCTCATATGATGTCGACCTTGGCTTGTTCCATGACTATGCTTCTCAATTTTATCTGTCCTGCTGAGCTTCTGTGAAAATCCAGGCTGCCTGTTCTAGCATTTGAAATTTTCATTGAATATGATTTTACTCAACCTTCCCTGTCCTCGGCTTGCTCCTGACTACATTATGCCTCACCTACAAATTCTTCTCACCGGCATTCCTTGAGCCACCCAATCAGCTGTCACCTACACTACACCAAGGTTAAGCAACCTGTTGACCCTGTGACTTTGAGGTCCAGATATCTGTATCAGAGTTGAAAGGTAAAAACCAAAAAGTGTCAAAAGAATACAGGTTCTCTGTGTAGTGCTCATTCACCATTATGGGTGTGTGATCATTGTGGTCAGAGGCAGCCATATTTAAAAAATATTCCCCAAACGATTCCAAATTTAAAACAATCTCCATATAGTATGATGCAAATTTATCTACAGGTCCCCTACAAAATAATATTTCTGGCAACAACCACAATCATGGCTTCTACCTTCAGTTTTTTATTGCAAAGGTTTATTTGGGAAGAGGTATTAGAGTTCCATCTAATTAGGGTCGGCTCCAGGTATCAGTAGGCCCCTGGGAGATAGAGCCTCAGTGGGGCCCTTTGCAGTGTACTCAAGTGCCATTCAAAATTCAGAAACTTAAAGAGTCTCCTGTTCCCTAAAATATTTGCTAGTTTTTTATACCAAACATTCCCCTCATGGTAATTTTATATACAGCCCCCTCACCCTCTATGGATTCAATAGAAATAGCCTCTCTCACCCCCATTGATTCATTATGTAAAGACCTATGTGGGCACCCCCAGGATCCCTGGGCACTTACCCAGGTATGCCCAGAGCAGGCACCGACCCTTGAATGGTGACAGCTGCAGCCTAAACAACAACCAGTAAAAATAAGCAGGTTATTATATAGCACAATACTACATTTAAGGTAAAAAGTATAAGTTTTATGTTGGTTGCTTGCAAAAAGTTGATCATGTATTAGGACCTAAGTGAGGCTATTCCAACTAAGAGAATTTTACAGAAAACAATAAAAAAAAAGACTGCCCTATCTTTTTCAGGGTAGTTGGTTAACACATAGAGGCACATGTGTCATAGTTTTTGGCTGCCACTTTTTCAAGTATCCTGAAGTTGGCCTACTTAATAATTGCAATGTATCTTAAAGGGGTATTCCGGGAATGTGAACGTCTGATACAAAAACCCACAATGCTGTAAATAAATGAATATAACAAAACTCATTGTCATTGGTCACAAATCGGAGCTTAAATAGTTTGATTTTATGATTAACAAAATGTATGGCCTCTCTAAAGTAGGCAGACTTATCACCAAGATGGCCGCCACTGGAAACTACAAGGCCCATGATCCTTTAGTTCTCAGTAACTCCTCCTCCCACTTATGCTCTGCACCCAGTGATGATGTAACAGATTTTCTTCCTCTAATGTGTAACTGCCATCCCAGCACAACACCACAACATTGGCCATACTGAATACACTGCAACCAACCCACTACAGTCAAAAGAGTGGTGATCCCATGACTTGCCCAAGCAGGTGCAGGACATGTGATGTGAACATGTGACCAGCGGCCATCTTCTGTCCTGTGTCTGCTACGCAAAGAGGAAATCAACGGACTGATTAAAGGGCCTGTAGTATTTTAATTCTCCATCACAGTCTATGTCCACAGCATTTTCCGCTAAGGGGAGCAAAATTTTAAATAACAACTAATTACATATTAGCTTATATTTTGAGTACCTATTTATATATAAATTATGCTTATTCCTGGAATACCCCTTTAGGTTTTCCCTTTGTGCTACATGTGCTACATTCCCTGTTTAGTCTCACTTTTGCAACTTTTTGTGGTGTGCGACTTTTAAGTCCCAAATAGTAGCTCCCAAAAGTATGCTCTGTTTTGGGACTTATTAGGTGCAAGAATGGGACAATTTCAGAGCCCAAAAGTCTCACAAGTTGCACAAAGATCTGGGCTACAAAGATAAATACGGCCACTGCATTAAATCCTTGAGGCAGCTAACTGTGATACGCTGCTTGTTTCTGCACCTCAAAAGTCTCAAACTGCGAAAAGTCTCACAAAAAAGTTGCACAAAAAAAGAAAAAGAAAGAAATAGGAGTGATACAAGTCCCCCATAGTCCTTAAACAAATTCATGTGCATGAGACCTTAAGATAAGCATAGGGCGACTAAATAAGTATCACTCATGAATCGTATTTCCAGTATCAATTAAAATATTGCAAATCTTTATTTATACAGACCAAGGCAATAAAAAAACATTAAAAACACACATTAAAATCCACAGAAACAAACAAAGATGGCGGTCAAACCATAATATACATGTGCAGTCATTATAGACATCCAAGTAAATACAAAAATAGGGCTATACTATAAGTACAAATAGTAAGTTTACCCAACCGGGCGGTGCATAATACCCAATACCTTTCAAACAGTAATCAAGCCCCAGACCACCTCCACAGCAACCCGACTTATGTTTCGCCTTCGCTTCCTTAAGGGGGTGTGACGTATGTTTCTCCGTCGCTTCCTCAATGGGGTGTCGACTAAATTCCTTGAGACTACATTATATGTAAAAGCAAAAAGTTGGCAAAAAGTTGAATTTTACTGTGAATAAGTAATGAAGCATGAAGTCTAATACTCCCTATGACATCTTTTCTGTTTGATATCTTGTGAATATCTTACCAATGGAAAGTTCCTATGACTGTCCAGTGTTGTGACCTCTGAACTCTGATCAACTATGACATTAAATGGGTTGCATTGGAAATGTCACGCAAATTCATGAGGTATTCCACTATATGCTGCCACAGTAGAATATGCTTTCCTTTTACAACACCTCCCTCCTGAAAGCAGGAGGAGGAGTGAACATTGGCTGCTGGGCGTCTTTCAAATTACATAAACTGGCCAACGATGAATGCAATATTTTGCATCTGTCCCCCATAGACCATTTTGGCTTCTGCTGAGTACATATTCATTTCTCATCAGGAGTTAGTGGGATGCAAAAATGGAGTTTGCCATCTCTGTCCATCCTGTGTTCCCTCCGGGAAGGTACATTTAGGGCCAGAAATATTTGGACAATGACACAAGTTTTGTTATTTTAGCTGTTTACAAAAACATGTTCAGATATACAATTATATATATAATATGGGCTGAAAGTGCACACTCCCAGCTGCAATATGAGAGTTTCCACATCCAAATCGGAGAAAGGGTTTAGGAATCATAGCTCTGTAATGCATAGCCTCCTCTTTTTCAAGGGACCAAAAGTAATTGGACAATGGACTCTAAGGCAAAACACCGGCGGCTCGTTCCCGATCGCAGGCGTTTCCATAGAAACGCCGATGCGATCGGGCCGAGGCCCGCCCCGGTGGGCGCGACTTTGTCTGCGTTTGCGTTTGCAAGCGCAGACAAAGCGCCCTGTGTGGCGCTGGCCTAAGGGCTGAAGGCGTCTCCCTCGTTAACCTGTAATCAATGAAGTAGTTAAAAGGTCTGGGGTTGATTCCAGGTGTGTGGTTTTGCATTTGGAAGCTGTTGCTGTGACCAGACAACATGCGGTCAAAGGAACTCTCAATTGAGGTGAAGCAGAACATCCTGAGGCTGAAAAAAAAGAAAAAATCCATCAGAGAGATAGCAGACATGCTTGGAGTAGCAAAATCAACAGTCGGGTACATTCTTAGAAAAAAGGAATTGACTGGTGAGCTTGGGCCTGGGCGTCCACGGATGACAACAGTGGTGGATGATCGCCGCATACTTTCTTTGGTGGAGAAGAACCCGTTCACAACATCAACTGAAGTCCAGAACACTCTCAGTGAAGTAGGTGTATCTGTTATCTGTCTCTAAGTCAACAGTAAAGAGAAGACTCCATAAAAGTAAATACAAAGGGTTCACACCTAGATGCAAACCATTCATCAATTCCAAAAATAGACAGGCCAGAGTTAAATTTGCCAAAAAACACCTCAAGAAGCCAGCTCAGTTCTGGAAAAGTATTCTATGGACAGATGAGACAAAGATCAACCTGTACCAGAATGATGGGAAGAAAAAAGTTTGGAGAAGAAAGGGAACGGCACATGATCCAAGGCACACCACATCCTCTGTAAAATATGGTGGAGGCAACGTGATGGCATGGGCATGCATGGCTTTCAATGGCACTAGCTCACTTGTGTTTATTGATGACATAACAGCATGCAAGAGTAGCCGGATGAATTCTGAAGTGTACCGGGATATACTTTCAGCCCAGATTCAGCCAAATGCTGCAAAGTTGATCGGACGGCGCTTCATAGCACAGATGGACAATGACCCCAAGCATACAGCCAAAGCTACCCAGGAGTTCATGAGTGCAAAAAAGTGAAACATTCTGCAATGGTCAAATCAATCACCAGATCTTAACCCAATTGAGCATGCATTTCACTTGCTCAAATCCAGACTTAAGACGGAAAGACCCACAAACAAGCAAGACCTGAAGGCTGCGGCTGTAAAGGCCTGGCAAAGCATTAAGAAGGAGGAAGTCCAGCGTTTGGGGATGTCCATGGGTTCCAGACTTAAGGCAGTGATTGCCTCCAAAGGATTCGCAACAAAATATTGAAAATAAAAATATTTTGTTTGGGTTATGTTTATTTGTCCAATTACTTTTGAGCTCCTAAAATGTGGAGTGTTTGTGAAGAAATGTCTACAATTCCTACATTTTCTATCAGATATTTTTGTTCAACGCTTCAAATTAAACGTTACAATCTGCACTTGAATTCTATTGTAGAGGTTTAATTTCCAATCCAATGTGGTGGCATGCAGAGCCCAACTCGCCAAAATTGTGTCACTGTCCAAATATTTCTGGCCCTAACTGTATGTATACTGTGCAGACTGAGCCAAAAAGGATGCCTCCCCATGCCAGTATTTGTCTATGGGTACATTCAGTGTATTCTCTGTGAGCTTTCCTGGCATATATACTCAAAGGCCCACATTTATCAAAAACATGTGCAGTTTGCCTGTGGAGTGTGCCACAGAGTTCACCAACTTTTTTATGGTGCACCTTCAACATGCGTCATGCAACACGATTCTGTCAGACACTGCATGATAAATGTGGCACCGGAATAGTGCGAAAAGTGCATATGTGTCTTGGGCACTTCTTAAATACATGTGCAAGCAGTTTGCACTAAAAAGAATGTGCAAAGTCCAACAGAAAACTGGTGCAGGGGATTTAATATATGTGGGTTAATGTATCAAAAACCACAATGTGACTGTATCCTATCATCGCTCCAAGCTGCAGGCAAGCTAAAGCAATAACCTCCTATGCTGCAACAGTTCTTGCAGCAACAACATGCAGGGGTGTCACGGCCACGGGTGCCCCTACGACCCATATTCTGGGTTGCAGGCACACCCGTGTGCCCTTACTGTGCCCCTGAAGCCTGCAGACTCGTTAACTCACTTCTCACGGCTCCAGTGGTGGCCTCCTTGCTCCCCATGGCCCGATGTACGCGTTCCTGTCTCCTGGGGCACGCACGCGCCAGTTCTGCAAGATTTAAGGGCCCAGTGCGCCGATAATTGGCGCTGGCTGGCCACCTGCCAAGATAAATTCCTGCCCCTTCCTGTGTCCCCTGCCAGATCTTTGTGCTTTCATGCCTAAGAGAAAGCTTTGGTTCATGCCCCTTGCGATTATCCTGATTTCCCTTTGTGACCTTGATTCTGTTCCTAACTCCGATTACGTGCTGCCTGTCCTGACCGCCACGTCCCCGACTCCGATCCTGTGCTGCCTGTCTCGACCTCCTGCCTGTCCCCGACCACTATTTTGCCTCACGATTCTGTACTACGCCTTGGCTGCCACTGCAGACAAAGTGGCGGGCTCTGGTGAAAACCGGATACCACTTAGACTCCGGTCCCAGGTGTCGGCTTACGTCATCATCTCCGGTGGTCCAGAGGATCCACTACCTTGAATCCTAACAAGGGGTATACATTACAAAACTTAATTTCAGGAAATTTAGCAATGTACGTGCTGTGTGCAACCTTGGCCTTGCAAGACACGGCAGGGTTCTCAATTCCATGAAATATCACATTACTATGTTCTAAGCGATAAAAACCGAATTCTCCTTCATTTGAAATCACATTTCTATCACAATCACATGAAGAAGAATAAAATGTGCTGTAGTTTTAATGAAATTACAGATATTGTTTGCATAAATTGTAACTGTCAGCACTTGAGTTCAGATCGAGCGCGGTAGAGCTGGGCCAAGTGAGTGTTTAAAATGGCTCGCACAAGATAGCGAATGCGTGCCAATCCTGATATAATATAACACCAAACAGGTGTAAACAATGAGCGGAGTCTCCTCTGCTTGTGTTCATGAGAAATGTTGGGTCTCTGGTCTTGCAGCGCAGCTGAAGTTTGTCTATACGTAGCAGATGTCCAGTGCACAGATTTGCCAGGCTCTCCACAACGAGATCCATTGCCAATAAATAAAAACTAACAAATGGCAGATTTTTTTCCATGCCACAGCATCCAATAACATGTGCAGGAGATCGATTCTGCACATGTATGAAAGATCTCTCTCGGCTCCTATAAATGCATTAATAGGAAACCTTTCTGGGTAACTAATTGCACTCCCTGGTCAACGACCTTTGGCATCAAGTGACATTACCCGTATAATGATGTAACCCGAATCCACATTTATGTGTCGCGCTCAGGTTGACGTGAGGAACGTTGTGCCAATCTTATAATTAGAATCCCAGATTTGTGGATTTAATATGTTGCTTGTGGCGAGAGTTTGGCAAACAGTCTGTCAGCCCAGATGGAAATTGGTGTTTATTTATATCTGAAGATATATTTAATCTGTTGAGTAATAAAATGGTAAACCATGTAAAATAAACCATGCTCTGGTCAGATTCTCCTTGTACTTTATTTTATAAGAAGAAAACGTCTTTACAGTAGGGATATTTAACCCCTTCCTGACGTGGGACGTAATAATACTGCACAGACGGAGGTGACATGCTGACCCATGCAGTACAGTAATGTCCTGCTTCTAGCCCCGGCTCCCAAGCAGCTGGGTAACACCAAAAATGGGGATTCCTCTGATCTTGTTTGTTAACCCGTTACACACCGCGGTCAAGCATGTGCATCAAAATGCATTATGAACCAAACATACCTTGAAAATACTGTAGCTACACTAATGCAGGATCATATCTTGGTTAATCCCTGTGCTGAGTGATTTTGGTGATAAAACAATTATAAAATTATGATAATGAAGCTGTCTCGCTTCTTTGGCTGTTTCAGCACTTCTCCTAGCACGTGAGTTATTCTCTGCAGGAGAATCACTGGGTTGTGCCTGAAGGCAGAATAATCAATTGCTGCACCATCCCCCAGCTGCTGTGTATGAGTGATCCAGCTCAGGTTTATTAGTCATGTCTTGACTAACCTCCATGTCTAATGAAAAGCTCCATGTGTAATCTGTTTATGTAGGCAGCCAGCCTGATCCAGCTTTGCCAAGGTCTTGAATGTTATAAGAGTTTTTTTAACAAAACTACTCAACTCAGGGATTAACCAAGATATGATCCTGCATCAGTGTAGCTACAGCATTCTCAAGGTATGTTTGCTTCATAATGCATCAAATGGTAGGTTTCCTTTATAAGATGAACTAATCACGTAAAAAAATAAGCCCTCAACCAGCTCTGTTAATTGAAAAATACTAAAGTTATGCCTCTGAAAAGATGGTGATACCAAAAAAAATGAGATTTTCTCTAATCTTTTACTTCAGTAAAATTGTAAAACTATATTTAAAAATCACCGTAATTATAGTGATCTATAGAATAAAGACCACATTTTCTCACTACCTTTTTTCTTTCTTAAAAATGGTGCTTTCTGTCTGAGGGCTCCCTCTGCGCACTACAAATTACACATAGTGCAGTTGCACTGTTCATCGTAAATGCGCCCCATTGTCTTCTAGTTAAGAATCATCATCGTATGTGAAAAGAAAAAACACTAAAGTTAAAAAAAAATTTCTTACCTTCTTTGGTGTCATCTAAAATCTTGGTAAGATGTTTTAAAAAGAGGATGCTAGAATGCAAAGAAAAGTAACAAACTGTTTATCAATATTGCTTAAACTTTATGAATTTATGAAACATTATTCTTTCAAAAATATGTTTTTTTCTTCCACTGAAAAGCGGTATGTAGCATGCATGTGAGTGTGTTAGTGGATGAATAGAAGACTTTGGGCCACATTTATCACTTTTGGGCTCCTAAGTGTAGTAGTTGCGCCTAAATTCTGGCGCACTGTTTTGCCAGAATTATCACCAACTGTGATAAGGTAATTTCCTGCCTCTTATTAATCACTTTACTTTAACACAGTTTAGGCGCAATTTTGGCGCAGTTTAGGCGTAATGTTAGATTCAGGCACTTCTGCAAACTTCTCTTCTCTCTTTGCTTTGAGCTCAGGATTTTGCAGAATGTTTTGTAAATAGAAGGTGATGAACTGTAAATAGAGTCTGCAGCTCCTGTCTGCAGAGTATCTCATGTCTGTATTATATGTTCTAGTGTCTGCAGAGTATCTCATGTCTGTATTATATGTTCTAGTGTCTGCAGTGTCTGGTTGAGCTTTGCTGCTAGAAATGAGCTGTTCTGCAAAGGGGCTCAGTGCTTTCTTCTCAGTTAACGCCACCTTCGGGCTGGAGTGTTTTTGCGCCCGCTTTTGCGCCTAAATGAAAATGTTGGAAGTGATGAATATCATTAGGCGCAGCAAAACATCTGGATTGGTAAGATAGATGAGGGAAAGCTGGTTATTTTTGCTGCGCTGCTAGTTTGGCGTTTAGTCGCAAAAATTGGCGCAAAAACGGTGCACCTTAATTGAAAAGGCGCAAAAACAACAGAAAAAAACAAGTGATACATGTGGCCCTTTATTATAATACTGCAAGGCAGTAGCTAAAGAGGATCTATATCTATATATTCTCATATCTATCTCAAATCTATTTGTTATTTATCTATCTACATTTTTATCTATCTATCTCATATCATATCTATCTATCTTCTATCTATCTATCTATCTCATATCATATCTATCTATCTTCTATCTATCTATCTATCTATCTCATTTCATACCTATCTCCAATCTATCTATCTATCTATCTATCTATCTATCTATCTATCTATCATCTATCTATCTACAGTATCCATATATCTATCTATCTATCTATCTATCTATCTATCTATCTATCTATCTATCTATCTATCTATCTATCTATCTATCTCTGTCCGTCTTTCTCTGCTTTACTATAAGGAGATTTGAAGTGGCTACATTACGCTGCGGCTTCATTCCTTTGAAAGCGGACCACAGATTTTCTAGTGTTTTAGTTATTTTTATATGTTTTTGGTTGGGGCTGTGTAGTGTGTCTTGCCTTCTACCAGACAACCTTATTTTTTTGATTTCACCTTTGATTCTGAGAAAATTAAACCCTTTCTTCATTTGCACACAAGTTCCTGTGTAAATTCCCAATGAGACCTATAAGCGGGGCCTTCCAGGGCACAGATGGAAATTTTCCCACGCTAGAGACATTCTGTATGGTCTGAGCACAGAGCTGCTCTGGGATCTCTATATTATCTATGTAGCTCTGTTTGTTTGGCCTAGCATAAACATACAAAGATATGACAGAATGGACAGTCAATTCAAGAATCATGGAATTTGGAAATAAAGAAATTTGGCAAATACTTTTATTTAGATTCTTCGCCCCATTAAGTTATGTCTCTGAATGAGCATAGCACCACATGTCCAATTGCATTTAGTTACAAAATTGTTTTGAAGTAAAATTCATTTATAGATAGATAAAAAAAAAACTTAATTATTAATAAAACTATAAAAAAAAATTAAAACTATAATAATAATAAATACAAAACAATATTAAAAAGACAATTAAGAACACAATTAGCAGTAACTCACCATCCTGTAAGGGATCATCTTATTTTATAATGATTATATGCATGTAATATTAATATATTATATAACGTAATTGTGCTTGGCAGAAGGACCTTTTACAATGCTGATGTCTTATTTTTGGCTAAGGGAATCTACCACTGAGAGAACTCCACAACCCTTCAAATACCATGTGAAGCGCATGCCCTGGATTTTTAACAACGATCTCACACTTTGTTAATGTCCATCTCTCTAAAATATCTGTGAAACTATCCATTTGAGTTCCTATCAGATTTCCTGCTTTTCTAACGAGTTTTTAATGAATTTTTTCCCTTATCTGCACCTTTAAGATTTGCACCAAAACAAACCATTAAAAAAAAAAAAAAGCTATCCCGCGACCTCAATGTCATATTGGGGCACATTTACTCTCCCGGTCCCTGTGCGATCCCCAATCTGGAATGTCTGACGGGGATGAAGTCTGCCACAATTCCCTATGAGCGTGCGCCCAATTTCCTGCATGCGTCACTTCCCCGATCAGGACCGCCGGAGTTCACCTTCTTCTTCCTGGTGCATGTAAGTGCTTTGCTTGCGTCCAACGGCCCGCCCCCGATTTGTGCCGCGTGAAAGTCGCTGTGATTGCGACACAAACCGATCACGTGCAACACAAACTCCAGCGCAATCCCCGAAAAGTCAGGAAACCAAGCGAAAGTTTTTGTTAAAAATGTTATTTTAGTAATATGTAAATTAACTGCAGAAGCTTCTGGGTATGGAGAAGCCTTAGCTCCCAGGATCTGGCCACACTAGTACACACCCCAGTATGCTCTGCAGTTAATTTAAATATTACTTAAATAAAGTTTATAACAAGTTAGGTTAGGTTCCAGGACTATTAAATTACAGATTATGGCAGAAGAAGGCAGGAGGAATCTACCATCAAATCTATTTCTGTTGGTAGATTCCTCATGGTAGGTTTCCTTTAACTAAGCTTAATTTAATGATGTTTAGATATAAATTTACAAAGAATATAAATAAAGACATTTTTATTGAACACCTCTTTGAATAGTTTATCTGTATCTTCTAACAGTGTGCTGCATCGGTTAGACTTACCTGGGAACTTACCTAGCACACATTCAGTTTGATCCTTTTCTTCGTTATTGATACTTGTTAGCTTTCGTACTAGAGGCACCTTTTTTTGCATTATAACTGGCAGTGCCCATGTTATACACTTGCTCATGCTTAAAAAGTATCTCTAATTCTATATCTAATTTTATCAGAGGGACCCTTTTTTGGGAGCAACAAGGACCTTTTTCCCTTAGAAGACACTATCTGCAAAAAGGAGTCTTGGAAACAAGTGGCAACACCAGTGGACCTCAGTGGACATCAAATACTGGTACATCTTCCTGCACCAATTCTTTTAAAGTTTTTAAATGTTTCAGCATTCCAAAGTTTTTACATTTTTCAAGTCACAAATCGGTATGGCGGCCTTCGCAAGGGACAATATACTTTGTTATATAAAGCACTGTGATCAATTCAGTTGACTTTATTTGTTGGTCCCAAAGAACCCATAAAAGGCCAATTACATAATGGGGGGCATTTAACGATTTTGGCGCAGGGTGGCGCTGGAAACATGCTATATTTTTTTGTAGGATGAAAGTTTGTTGCACGAGGGATTAATGATTTGGTGCATGAACCAAAAAGTTAAGTAATTACTCCACATTCAAGAATTGTTTCAAGAATTAATCAATCTAATTGTGTGCCAAAAACTGTGCCACAAAACTTTTTGGAAAAATAGAAGCCCCAAAAAGAGTGACAGATACACTAGCAGAGCCATAATTTTGCGCCCCACAAAAGAAGGCAAGAGTTTCAAAAACCCTCCAAAATTGTGGCGCCAACACGTTATAAATAAGGCACAATTCTGCCAGTTTTCCGTTTGAAAGGTGGTAATAAATGCCCCTCAATATGTCTGAGGACATTACTATAGATGCAATTAATTAGGAGTCGGCATACACTAGCCCACATTTATTAAAGTGTTTGGAACAGTTTTCTGTCCGACTTTGTGAAACAATTACCAAAATGTAGAAAGTATAAAATAACACTTAATTAGATCATTTCAAAAGACAATATACACAGAAAAAGTCCACTAATAGTCAAATAACTACATATATTTAATTAATAAATCACAGTTAATCTGTATATAGGTAAAGAAGGTCTAGTGCTCAGAACAAGTCAAGGTATTTGCTCACAAACAAGTATTGCACATTACCCAGAGGAATAAGAGGGATACAGACACAATAGCCCACCTTTATTAAGGTGCTTGCACAGGTATTTAAGAAGTGCCTGCACCACAATTGTGTCACACACGACCGTTTTGGGTCACAGCTGCACTATCCTTCATGCGACACAAATTTCTGCACTGAAATGGGCGTTCTGGTGCACAGTTGGACCATGTGCCACATATATCACAGCAAAGATCGACAGAAGTGTGTGGCACGCCCTATGTTTAAGGTGCAACAAAAAAAGGGGTGCACTCTGTCAGGGCAGTGCAGGGAGCACTAGATTCATGCAGAATGTGCACCGGAAATCCTGAATCTGGTGTACACTGGACATTACATAGGCAAACTGGACGTAGTACACATTAGTAAATGTGGGAAAATATATACACAGGTATACACAGACAAACGGTGGACACTTCCCGATACGTGTTTTGTCTTGCTTCATCAGTGTCACATACTACTTGACTGTTCAGAAGCTAAGTAAAAGTGTAGATAAACCCTGTATTATGACAATGTAAGCACATTGTCGGCACACAGCATCTCATAGCACAGAGGGATCATGAAGTGTTTGCCAAGAGAGTCCTCATCCACACTGAGGAATTTTACACTAACCATCACTGAGTGATAGGAGCTAAAACAGCAATAAAACTGAGTAAAATTGTAAAGTAAGGGGTTAAAAATTATCCTTTTTGTGTAAACATCGCTAGGAGATTATAATTTGAGGACTTTCTTTCATAGCCAAACCCTTTTAACAGGAAAACCGATAAGAAAATCAATGAGAAGAATAAAGTCTTTGAAATGTGGTCATCATACTGTCCTGTGGGTGTTCTTGTAGCACCTATTCGGTGCCTATAGAGAGAGTAAAGCCGTATTGAATAACACACCATGCTACATTTTCCTATCCAGTGACAAATAACATGTGGCATCAAAATTAAGAGCCAGATGCCAAAAACAATCCTGTAGGAAATGATGGGATCTGAATGGGTGGTAGGACATGTGTGAACGAGGCCTCAGTACTTAATATTAAAGGCTATTTTGTTATGGATCTATAAGACTTCAGTTTTTAACAGCTCAGATTTAATACATGGAAATCATTTAATACAATATCACAACATCTGATTGGGGCAACAGAAAACGCAACTACTCAGAAGTTTAATATAGACACCCATCACTTATACTATTGGTAAGTGATGTTGTTTTGAGAACCTGCTCATCTTGGGACACTGATATCTGGACATATCTAGTCCAGTCCAGAGGTAAGATAAGAAGGATGCATACATGTAGGATGGGGAACACTCCACTACACAGGTTTTGCTGTATTTTTGTACATTTTTATTACATTTATGAAAAAATGTTATTCTAGTCCAAGAAAGAACATTTCTGCAAGTGATTTTGTAGCCCAAGGGATTATCTAATGAGCCCTTTTTATATAAAAGCTGGAAATCAAGTAACAATCTAAAATGTTAATGTACAAGCCCTAATGTACGGTGCCACAAAACAGATGACAAAATATAAATAAAAGATTAAAATTATGGAGAAAACACCACACATTGCATTCAACTTGTTGGAATTTAGAAGGAATTTTTATGACTTGGATGATGAACTGTACACATATGGTATTAACTGGAATCAATAGAACAGAAAACAAGACAGAAATTAGTGCAGAATATGAACTGGTTTCCAATGACCTCAGGAAAGGTTTATTCATGTAAAGGCAAGCAGTGCATGCAGATGTCCTGTCCTGTCCTGTCCCCAACAGAATACAGATCTTGTCCAGAACTTGGATTAACCCTCGTGTGTATTGTGAAAGTTATTTGGAACTGATATGGTGAGCAAGATGAATATGAGAAAGCCTGGGGTGAGAGAAGGTCTCTGGCCGCAGTGATTGCACGTATAAGACATGTAGGTCATCTGTTCTGAAAATGTGCAAAATGATGGAATTTTTACAAGTAAGTGTATATTCACACATGGCAGATATGTTCCATAGATCTGAATGGAGCTGTTTATGCAACATGTGCCTTGTTTTCATCTGCAAAACCTATACAGATTTATGTCATAGAATATTGTACTTTTTTGTTGATTAGAGGTTTTCTAGTGGCATTGTGCAATAAAAATGTTTATATGGTGTTTTTAAAAAAAAATATATAAAAGAAAAATGTCTTTGTTGCTCACTGGAACCTTTGTATCCTGTGGCAGTAAAATAAAAACATTGCTTTGATTAGTTGTTATAAACGGAATTTCCGTAAGACATTTTTATTAATCTGTTACGATAGGGAAAACTCGTCACAAGGGGAAATGTAAATTATAAAGTTAGATTTTCTGCCTTCATTTGTTTAACTGTAATTTAAAGGAAAACAATCATTAAACAAAAAATAAACCAGCGATGGTCTTCTTTAATATTTACACACTGGGATCTAAAAAGAAGACTTATAATTAGTAGCCAGGAGTGCGAAGACAGGACATCCGGCGTTCCGGGCTGCTAATTATGCACTTGCGTGACATCACCTCCCTCTCCCAGCATGGGTGTTCTGCTTTTGCATCATCTTTGAAGCTCTATATACTATCCCCAAAGTTTCATTTCACTATAGTGCCCACATTTTTGTCAAATGATCAACTTTTCTTTGCCAGGCCGCCGTTGAAGCCTATGTTGTCCTTAACACCACGACAACAGACATAGTCAGAAATGGAATGACCCTTGACTCTGCAGGGATCAATCATTGTGCACTGATTCTTCTGTCCTGACTGCTTGTGATGGAAGCTATAGAAAAGAGCCTTGGGCAAGGATAAGGGTAGACATGGCTTTGGCTATATGATACTTAATATATATAAATAGGCTTCTGACCATCGGTTTGTCCCTGCATTTTCTACCTCGTGGTCCTCTTGATTTTAACTCATATTTGAACATTTTTTTTACTTCATATTGTTGCAGGAGGGTAACGTCAACCAGTTGTTACATAATGCAATATTTTGGGTGGATCCACTTTAGGGTATCTCTGTCAATGTCCGTCCTTTACTTTTCCATCTTGTTGTCCTTTCCCAAACAGTAGCATTACAATATCTTTCACTATAACAATTTACTGACCTGTCCATTTGTGTTGACCCTCAATTTCAATTTATACTACAAAAAGGGGGCCAATTTTACAGATTTTTCCCAGATTTGCAGGTCCACTTTAAATTTCCAATCCGGCCCTAGACAAGAGAATTGCAACAGCATGTACTACATGGACTGTATCATAGGAAATAATACTCAATGGAAATGTCAACCACTGAACCCCAAGTTTGGGAATGAAAAACAGATTTTTGGGATATTTGAGATTTTTTTGGCCTGTATAACCTATATATAATCCACCAATAATACATGAGTACATGGAATGGAAAGGCTTGAGTCTGCATCTGCAATAGCAATTTATAGGTTAGTGATTTCTTTCTGTAAAAGGCATCATATGCCCCCATTGGTTCGGCACCGCGCACCGGTCCTGCTTTCTAAGCAAAATTCAGAGATTAAATGAAAGCCGCATGTTCTGCTCCTCAATAAAAACAAACTCTCTAAATCTTTATTGCACCGTTGTCCCCAAATCATTCTCTCATGTTAATGATAAAATACCACAACGCTTTCTGCGGTGCTATTAATTTTCAATAAGGATCTAAATTCAACGCAGAACACATTGAGCCAATTCAGCTGCAGCCAAAACCTTAGGCATAGACTATAGAGCACTACAACAGATGTTCCATGTATATAGAGAGCAATAACTTCAAGTGGAGAGAAAACCTTGTGACGGGATGCCAGTGTTTAAAGGGTCTAATGCAGTTTTACATATTGCACAAACATTTCACGCTGTGACAGAATCCAGAATTCAATGACTCTGCTGCTGTTCATGCCACACGTCTGTACTACAAACCAGGCTATGCAATTTGTGGAATCCTTCCCTCCAATATAAGCTGCTCATATATGACTTGTGCACATTTGTATTGATTGTATTTTATATTATAATATCAATGATTGACACTGGGATTGTTTATTGGTTTACATTTTTTTGTAATATTGTGGTCTGTTTTACAGGCCCTATAAGGCTCTTACATATGTGCCACGTTGAGGGGAGTCTTGTGCTTGATCTTCATATTCTGATCAGCCATTCTGTAACTTGTGGAGTTTTTCTAATGTTTCTCTTTAAAGAGTGTGGGGTATTGCTCAGGTATAAGCTAGGTAGCGGTCGCAGACAGAGGGAAAGAGACAGTTCTCAGTTCAGTTCAGTGTTTATTCACACCACAAAACAAATGGAACAAAAATCCAGCATTGTCTTCATGCTTGTTTAAAACATAAACATACAGACCAGGCTTGGCCTTCTCACCCAGTAGCAGGGTCTTCACAAATAGTCCAAATTGTTGGTGTAAGTTCACACCTTGCAGAAGCTGCTGCATAGCACTTAGTCCATTTAAAGTCCAAAACAGCCAACCTGTCCTCCTAGACAGGACACGTGTTTGCTCTTGGAACAAGCTTCTCCCTCCGAGACTAGAGCTCACTCCACTCTCTTGTGCACACTTCCAGCTCAGCTTTGTTAGCTGGAACACCCTGAAAACCCGGTTTGGACCGGTGCTTGAAGTTTGGTCCGGTGCTTGATTTCAGCTTGCTGCATTACTCTGAGCAACACAAGCTGAGAGGATAATACCTCCCATCCAGCAACAAACCCCTGACTGTGTCACATACCCCCTCCCTTTGTTCAACCTTGAGGGGATGAACACTCGCCAGACAGTGCACCCGGGACAGGGCATCTGCATTCCCCTGTAGTCGGCCTGCTCTGTGTTCCACTGTGAATTTGAAGTTCTGTAGAGACAAGAACCATCTGGTGACCCGAGCATTCCTCTCCTTGGCCTGGCTCATCCACTTGAGAGGTGAATGGTCAGTCACCAGTCGGAACTTCCTCCCCAACAGATAATAGCGGAGAGACTCGAGTGCCCACTTGATGGCTAGGCACTCCCTCTCCACTATACTGTACCTGGTTTCGGCTGGGGTGAGCTTGCGACTCAGGAACCCAACAGGATGCTCTTCCCCATTAATTTCCTGAGATAGTACAGCACCGAGGCCCACTTCAGAGGCATCGGTCTGTACTACAAACTCCCTCTGGAAGTCGGGTGTCACCAGGACTGGTGACCCGCACAAGGCCGACTTCAAAGCGGAAAAAGCCTTCTCCGCTTGGTCATTCCAGCGAACCATCACTGTCTTACGTCCCTTCAGGAGCCCTGTCAATGGAGCCGCTACAGTAGCAAAATGGGGAATAAATCTCATATAATACCCCACCATCCCCAGGAATGACTTTATTTGCCTGGTGGTGACAGGTCGTGGCCAACTCCGTATTGCCTCTACCTTATTCATCTGGGGTTTGATGACTCCACGCCCAATGATATAGCCTAAGTACCGTGCCTCCTCTAGCCCTATGGCACATTTCTTTGGGTTAGCAGTTAGCCCGGCCCTACGGAGGGAGTCTACTACAGCCTGCACTTTTGCCAGATGACTCTCCCAGTCAGCACTGAAAATGACAATATCATCGAGGTACGCTGACGCGTAACGCCGATGTGGACGAAGCACAATGTCCATTAAACGCTGGAACGTGGCCGGGGCGCCATGCAGGCCAAAGGGTAACACTTTATACTGAAATAGTCCCTCAGGTGTGATAAAGGCAGTTTTCTCCTTGGCAGCCTCCGTCAAGGGCACTTGCCAGTACCCTTTAGTGAGGTCCAAGGTAGAAAAATACCTGGCCCGTCCTAAGCGCTCAATTAGCTCGTCCACCCGGGGCATGGGATAAGCATCAAATTTGGACACTTCGTTCAGTTTACGAAAATCGTTACAGAAACGTAGCGTCCCATCTGGTTTGGGTATCAAAACTATTGGGCTTGCCCACTCACTTCTTGACTCTTCAATTACGTCCAGCCGCAGCATCAACTGTACTTCCTCCGTGATGGCTTGTCGCCGAGCTTCGGGCACCCGGTACGGCTTTAGCCGGACTTTTGCCTGGGGCTCCGTGACAATGTCATGTTGGATTACGGAAGTACGTCCAGGGAGGTCAGAGAACACGTCCGTGTTCCGACTAATGAACTCCTTGGCCTCTTGAGCCTGTTTAGGGGAAAGGCTGTCAGCAATGCGCACCGTGGCAGCCGCTTCCCCGGGAACAGTTGGAGGTACTGGTTTCCCTTCCCCTAAACATACCGGCTGTGGGGTGCTCCCAACGCAGGTCTCCCTATCTCTCCAAGGCTTTAGCAAATTGACATGGTAGACCTGCTCTGGCTTCCGTCGCCCTGGCTGATGTACCTTGTAATTTACATTGCTTACCTTTTCCAGAATTTCGTAAGGGCCTTGCCACCTTGCGAGGAACTTACTGTCTACCGTTGGTACTAAAACCAAGACTCTGTCTCCTGGGTTAAAGCTCCGCACCTTGGCTACTCTATTGTAGACCTGACTCTGGGCTCGCTGAGCCGCCTCCATATGTTCCCTGACAAGGGGCAACACTGTCTCCATCCGCTCCTGCATCTTAGTGACATATTCAATGACACTCTTATGCGGAGTGGGCTGTTGCTCCCATGCCTCTTTGGCCACGTCCAGCAAACCTCGGGGATGTCTGCCATATAGTAATTCAAAGGGCGAGAACCCAGTAGAGGCCTGGGGCACCTCTCGCACTGCGAACATAAGATAGGGCAGAAGCAGATCCCAGTCCCTTCCATCCTTGGACACTGCTCTTTTCAGCATATTTTTCAAAGTTTGATTAAATCTCTCCACCAGGCCGTCTGTTTGGGGGTGGTAAACTGAAGTCCTTAACTGTTTAATCCCTAGCAACTTGCAGAGTTCCTTCATGACCTTCGACATGAAGGGAGTTCCCTGGTCTGTCAGAATCTCCTTAGGTATCCCAACCCTTGAAAACATCTCCATTAACTCCTTAGCTATAAGTTTGGCAGAGGTATGACGCAGTGGCACTGCTTCTGGATACCGGGTTGCGTAGTCAAGGACAACTAAAATATGTTGGTGACCCCTAGCAGATTTAGGTACTGGACCCACAAGGTCCATGGCAATTCTCTCAAAAGGTACCTCGATAATTGGGAGGGGTACTAGGGGACTGCGGAAGTGCTGCTGGGGGCTAGTTATTTGACAGGTCGGACAGGACTTACAAAACTCTTCCACCTCTTTGAACACACTGGGCCAGTAAAATCGCTGTAGTATACGGTCCTGGGTTTTCTGCGGCCCAAGGTGTCCACCTAAAACATGTTGGTGAGCAAGATCCAGTACCATCCTACGATATGCCTGAGGCACTATTAATTGTTCAACATTCTCACCCCGTAGTTGGGTGACCCGATACAGTAAATTATGGTGAACCACAAAACGAGGAAAAACTGCCTCAGCTCCTGGTTGTTGTGGCTCACCTTCAACCATTAACACATTCCCCCAGGCTCGGGACAGAGTCTGGTCCCGGAGTTGCGCCGTACCAAAATTGTCACCAGAGACGTTTAAGTCTGACAATTCAGGGCCTGGCGGCAAGTCCTCTACTTCCCCAACCATTACATTCATTGGTAGTGTCTCCCCATCATCCACCGAAGTGGCGGTCACCCCTACCGCTGGCCCTTCCGCCTCGGGTTCCCAAGGTTCTGGTTCTAGGTCTGGAACATGACCTTCAGCTATTGCTCTCCCTGACCCCTGGGGACTGACATACAGTAACGATGGCCATAGTGCAGAGAATAATGGAAAGTCTCTTCCTATAATTAGGTCATAGGGCAGATTTGATGCTACTGCCACCTCGTGGACTTTCCTCCCAGCAGGTGTTTTTATGACCACCAGTGCGGTTGGATAATCTTTTAAGTCTCCATGAATACACAATACTCGAACCTTGCGACTAGTGAACTGAGAGGGTAGCGCCAGGGTATCCCGTACTATGGTCACTAGGCTCCCTGAGTCAAGTAATGCATTAGCCCTGCACCCATCAACGGACACTGGGCACATGGGAGGTGCCCTATCTGCATCCAGGACGTCAGCGGTACATACAGGCCGTGCATAGAAGGAAGTACGGCGAGCGTACCCACAGTCCATAGGTTCGGAGGCCAAGGGGCAATTTGCAGCCATATGTCCCAGGACATGACAGCGCCAACAGCGGAGTGTGGGGATCTCACGAATCTTTGTGGAACGTTGTTTGGACATCGTTGGGGAGCTACTCCCAGCAGAAGGTCGGGGCTTTTCCTCAGTCACTGCAAGTGGGGGTGAGGGACGGGGTGGCTTACGCGTAGGGGTACAGTCCCGCACAAAGTCCTGGGTGGCTATATAACGTTCGACCAGACCAACCAGCTGGTCTAAATTACCTGGGTCACCTTGACCTACCCAGCGCTGAATGGCAACCGGCAGAGTGCGCACAAAACGGTCTACCACCACCCTCTCCACTATTTGGGCTGGGGTTAAAGTCTCAGGCTGAAGCCACCTTTTTACCAGGTGCAGTAGGTCATAAGCTTGAGACCTGGCAGCTCGGGATTCCACAAACCCCCACTGATATACACGTTGGGCCCGCACATAAACATTGACTCCCATGCGTGCCAGGATCTCACCTTTCAACTTCTTGTAGTCCAGGGCATCCTCCTGAGTGAGGTCAAAATATGCCTTTAACGCATCGCCAGTCAGGAACGGGGCCACCACTTCAGCCCACTGGTCAGGCTGCAGCCCCTCACGCTCTGCCGTTCTCTCGAACACCGCCAGGAAGGCCTCTACGTCATCCTCCGCTGTCAGCTTTCTCAGCGCAGTTCGGACTCTCTCTCTGGCCGCAGGCTGTAGCTGGGTCACCACTGTTGGAGTCTCACGCAGCGCCTTTATTTGTTGTAGCAGTAAGTCGTTAGTCTGTTGCTGGGCCTGCATAGCCTCAGAGTGTGCCATCTGCTGTTGAACATTAGCTTGCACAAGTTGTTTAATCAGCTCCTCCATCTTGACCGGTGATGCTAGCTGAAACTTTGCAGGTTTAATCCACGACATGCAATGGTGCCCAGAAAAAACTCCGGTTTTGCACCACCCTCACTGCGTTTTGCCCGCTCCAAGCCACCAATTGTGGGGTATTGCTCAGGTATAAGCTAGGTAGCGGTCGCAGACAGAGGGAAAGAGACAGTTCTCAGTTCAGTTCAGTGTTTATTCACACCACAAAACAAATGGAACAAAAATCCAGCATTGTCTTCATGCTTGTTTAAAACATAAACATACAGACCAGGCTTGGCCTTCTCACCCAGTAGCAGGGTCTTCACAAATAGTCCAAATTGTTGGTGTAAGTTCACACCTTGCAGAAGCTGCTGCATAGCACTTAGTCCATTTAAAGTCCAAAACAGCCAACCTGTCCTCCTAGACAGGACACGTGTTTGCTCTTGGAACAAGCTTCTCCCTCCGAGACTAGAGCTCACTCCACTCTCTTGTGCACACTTCCAGCTCAGCTTTGTTAGCTGGAACACCCTGAAAACCCGGTTTGGACCGGTGCTTGAAGTTTGGTCCGGTGCTTGATTTCAGCTTGCTGCATTACTCTGAGCAACACAAGCTGAGAGGATAATACCTCCCATCCAGCAACAAACCCCTGACTGTGTCACAAGAGTTAAAAAAAAAGGAAAAAAAAGTACACATACTTACCCCATTCTGGGCCCTGTTTCAATCCAGTTCTTCTTATATCAGTTCCTGTACCCGACCAGAAGCTCCAGGGGTCATTGAACCCGTTTCATCAAAGGACCAGGGGACTTCACTTCCGGATCAAATAAAAATGTAAGTGATGTCCCATGTCTGAAGAGGCAATCAGTTTCAGCAACCCCCTCACAAATCTCTCACTCCAGAATTTCCATATTCATAAAAAGCCGTTGAAGTGCTCATAGTACAGTACTTGAGGTTTCAAATGAAACTTGTGAGGCTGCCAGTTGTAATCTGTGTTACCATCCACCAACAAAAGATGAGAGTACACAAAGACATCCAACAATAATATCAAAAATTATGAAGGATTGTAAGCCATTAAAGTGTGTGCTCTCACTGGCAGGATCGGCTCTGCTTTAAGCTTCTTATGCCCTGGTTTTTACAAAAAAGGCTTTTAAAATTGCAAAAAGAGCCTGAGGGGCCCTGGCCTCCATAGGTGTCAACGGAGCCTGGTGCCTCTCTGGTTATTTGCATAATTTTTAAAGCCTTTTCTCTTAAAAACCAGGGCATAAGAAGCTTAAAGAAGAGCCGATCCTGCAAGAAGAGGCACACACCAGTATGTCAGTGTGTTTGTTTTACAATCATTCATCCTGGTGGTAGTTGCCTTTTAACATACCACTTCTTTAATGCTTTCCTTTGTAAAACACATGGCTAATGGCAGACATCATTACAATATACCTGAGCAGTTTTTTGTTTTTTTCTGCGCCTCTATTTCTGAAGTGTTAGCGCCACAATATTGATTTTTTTTTCCAACACTCTGAACTTGTTCTAATTTTGGGCACACAATTTTGGCATTGCTTGTGAATCCAACAGTTTTCTGGTGTAATTTGCGGCGCAAAAAGAGAGAATCTAAAAGCAAGTATGGGGAGTTTTAAACCTTTTAGTCCATGGGCCAATTCATGAATCCCTTGCAACACAAACTTAAAACCCACTGAAAAATATAGCACAGTTTCAGTGCCACCCTGCGCCAAAAATAATGAATGACCCTCAGAGATTCTTGAGAGCTGTGAGACTGTAGGGCTCTCTGCTGGAGGAGGTTGTTATGGCGGCTACTTTGTACATGTTCTTGAGAGGCCTTAAGTTCCTTTCTTGCGAACAAAAATATCACATGGCTTGAGAAAGGCTCACACTGAGCTGAAATGTTGCCACTTGTCACTATGGAATAAAGACACCACCTTTTCACCTTACATCTACCTGAATTGGAGTGCTGCTTTTTTCTTTGTACAAAAATATCACATGTTATGGAAAAAAACATTTGCTTTATCTTTATAGGTAGGATTTGATTGACCTGTATTTTTTCCGACCAAACTATAGTGTTATAATGGTCCCTTGCCATTCTCATACACATCATGTGTGTTTTACTATTCATACATGTCACATGTACCTGTGTATAACCAGAACTTATTACCAAAACATCCCTTTATGCTGCTTTCAAAAGCATACAGTGCAAAAATTTAAGTTTTGCAACAGCTGATTAACAATTGCATTGGCAGAGGTGTTGCACATACACAACCTATAATTCATATGCTAAAATACACTCATGTTACCAGTGGGCTTGAAAACAATCTATGTTTCCCTCTATCGGTGGGCCTTGAAGCACAACACTAATTCCATTAAGGGCAATCCATGGATTAATTTTATTTTGTAGCTTGAAAACAACATTCTAAACAATGAGCAACATGGATGGCCCCGTATTCAGTTTCCTAGAGCCAGGTTCCAATGATCTGCTGATGGTTATGTCTACTGTCTAAAAAATAATATATTATTATTTGTATTTTTCATTTAGTTTTCTCTTTTGACACTTGAAAACACATCAGAAAACAGCAGTAATCCAGTCAAGTATCATGTCCTCAACAAGTGTGTTTTCAATATATCTGGCTGCATGTGAAAAATAGCAAGATGTGCATTGTTAATCCTTTGCAGTCTTCAAAATGTTCTCAATCCTTAATGTAAGCCAGAAAAAGACTTTTCTAGAGGTAAATCGCATGCAGCAGCTCAAGAAGAATATTATCAAATAAGCTCCATAAATCCAGAGTGATTTTAGTTTGGCTCAAACTTGAAGCTGAGCTCCAACCCAATTGAAATAACTGCAGACCCAAATTTTAACACCCAAAATGGCGGTAGTAAGGGTTAGAGAGTCGTAAAGTGGGGATTATAACAGGGCAGTTGCCCTGACCAAAGTGGCCAATGGAAAGTACTTAAAATTATAACATAACTTAAAAAAGAAATAAACAAATAAATAATAAAACAAAGTTAAAAAAAAAAATAGGCAGACAGAAATGTCTAATTATTGCCCTTTTCAAGGCAGTGTCAAGTCCTGTGGGTGTTTTCCCAGAATGGAGAGGCCAGAAGAAGCTAAGGCATTGGTCAATTACATGGCATAGATTGCCTCAAGTTCTATCGGATTGTCTTCAACTTGCTCCACTTCTTCTATACAAAGCTCTCTTTTTTCTCTCAGTCCATCTCACACAAAGAGCAGCAGGATGAGTCATAATCTCCTGCTGCAGATCCCTCCTATTTATCAGTGTTCAGACATGTACACAAACATCCTACAGAGAGCACAGAGAGTCTGCACACAGCAGTAAAGGAAGCATCAGGGATGATGAATCAATTGGTGAGAATTCATGGATTATTATTAAGGCAGTAAAAGCACATGGGCAGTTTATGTAAAAGAGTTGTCAACTAGAGATGAGCGAACATACTCGTCCGAGCTTGATGCTCGATCGAGCATTAGCGTACTCGTAACTGCTCGTTGCTCGGACGAGTATTTCGCCCGCTCGAGAAAATGGCAGCTCCCGCCGTTTTGCTTTTTGGCGGCCAGAAACAGAGCCAATCACAAGCCAGGAGACTCTGCACTCCACCCAGCATGACGTGGTACCCTTACACGTAGATAGCAGTGGTTGGCTGGCCAGATCAGGTGACCCTGGGATAGACTAGCCGCTGCCCGCCCTGCTCGGATCATTCTCTGTCTGGATGCCGCTAGGGAGAGAGCTGCTGCTGGTCAGGGAAAGCGTTAGGGTGTTCTATTAGCTTACTGTTAGGCAGGAGTGATTCTAAAAGAACCCAACAGCCCTTCTTAGGGCTACAATAACGTTATAATTTTTTTTTTTTTTTTATTTGCAGCTAGTACCATATTGTGAGGAATTTGCAGGGGGACTTGCTACCGTTGTGTTTAGCTCTTAGTGACACACATATCCACCTCAAACACCAAAGTGGGAAAATTTATTAGGGGTTTGAGTAGAATTAGGCACAGTCTGCCAGTTTCTTTTTATTTTACGTTTATTGTTTTAATAACTCAGTGTCATCTCATCTTGCATAGTAGTGTGCTGTAATACTTGGCTAGAAAATAGCCATAGGAGAATACAAACGGCTTAATTACGCCTACAGTAGCGTTATATATATTTGATTTCTGGTTGATCTGCTGGTGGCTGTAGTTGTTGCAGTGCATCTACTAGTAAATTGTGAGCAATTTGGAGTCAGACTTGCGACCACTGTGTTTTAGTGACGCACATATCCATCGCAAAGACCGAAGTGGGAAAATTTATTAGGGCCCGGGGTTGTATTTCAATTAGGCACAGTCTGCCATTTCCTTTTTTATTTTACGTTTATTTTTTTCATAACTCAGCGTCATCTCATCTGGCATAGCAGTGTGCTTTCATACTTGGCTATAAAAAAGCCATAGCAATAGGATAGCATCGTTTGGTTTTAAAAACTAAAAAACACAAAAAAAAAACAAAAAAAAAAAATTCAAGTTATAACTCTCATTTTCAAAATGTTTAACCCGAGGGCTAGGGGTAGAGGACGAGGGCGGGGACGTGGGCGTCCAACTACTGCAGGGGTCAGAGGCCGTGGTCCTGGGCGGGGTGAGACACCACCTGCTGATGAGGGAGCAGGGGAACGCCGCAGAGCTACACTCCCTAGGTTCATGTCTGAAGTTACTGGGACTCGTGGTAGAGCACTGTTGAGGCCAGAACAGTGCGAACAGGTGATGTCGTGGATTGCCGACAATGCTTCGAGCAATTTGTCCACCAGTCAGTCTTCCACGCAGTCCACCCATGTCACCGAAATCGGCACTCCTCCAGCTCCTGCACCTCAGCCTCCTCCCCCCCAGTCTGCCCCCTCCCAGCAAAATTTGCCATTTGAACCGGCATACTCTGAGGAACTGTTTTCTGGACCCTTCCCACAGTCACAAACCACTTGTCCGGTTGCTGATGAGCAATTTTCCGATGCCCAGGTTTTCCAGCAGTCGCAGTCTGTGGGTGATGATGACCATGTTGACGTACTGGAAGAAGTGTGTAAAGAGGTGTCCGACGATGAGGAGACACGGTTGTCAGACAGTGGGGAAGTTGTTGTCAGGGCAGGAAGTCCGAGGGGGGAGCAGACTGAGGGATCGGAGGATGATGAGGTGACAGACCCAAGCTGGGTTGAGAGGCCGGGTGAACACAGTGCTTCTGAGACGGAGGAGAGTCCTCGACCAGAACAGGTTGGAAGAGGCAGTGGTGGGGCCAGACGGAGAGGCAGGGCCAGAGCTGGTGCATCAGCGCCAAATGTGTCAACTAGTGAAGCTCCCGTGGCGAGGGCTCCTGCGGCGAGGGCTAGATTTTCAGAAGTCTGGAGGTTCTTTAAGGAAACACCGGATGACTGACGGACTGTGGTGTGCCACATTTGCCAAACCAGGATCAGCAGGGGTTCCACCACTACTAGCTTAACTACCACCAGTATGCGCAGGCATATGAATGCTAAACACCCCACTCAGTGGCAACAAGCGCGTTCACCTCCGGCCGTGCACACCACTGCTCCTTCCCCTGTGTCAGCTGATAGTCAGCCCCCTGCCCAGGACCCTGCCACAAAAACCCCATCGTCGCCTCCACGATCCTCCACAGCATCCACCAGCGTTCAGCTCTCCATACCCCAGACGCTGGAGCGGAAACGCAAATATAGTGCAACCCACCCGCACGCCCAAGCCCTTAATGTGCACATCTCCAGATTGCTAAGCCTGGAGATGCTGCCCTATAGGCTAGTAGAGACCGAGGCCTTTCGCAGCCTCATGGCGGCGGCCGCCCCTCGGTATTCGGTCCCCAGCCGCCACTACTTTTCCCGATGTGCCGTCCCAGCCCTGCACCAGCACGTGTCAGACAACATAATCCGTGCCCTGACCAACGCCGTTTCTGACAAGATCCACCTGACCACGGACACGTGGACGAGTGCTGCCGGGCAGGGCCACTATATATCTCTGACGGCACATTGGGTTAACTTGGTGGAGGCTGGGACCGAGTGTGACCCTGCGGCTGGTCATATACTGCCGACGCCGAGGATTGCGGGGCCTACCTCGGTCCAGGTGTTTGAGGCCTACTATGCCTCCTCCTCCTCCCACCCCTCCTCCACCTCCTCCTCCGAACGACCATCCGTGAGCATGGCGCCATCAGTCGGTAGCTCTAGGCACAGCAGCAGTGCCGTCGCTAAGCGACAGCAGGCGGTGCTCAAACTGCTGAGCCTAGGCGATAAAAGGCACACCGCCCAAGAACTATTACAGGGCATCACGGCGCAGACTGATCTGTGGCTGGCACCGCTGAACCTGAAGCCAGGCATGGTTGTGTGTGACAACGGCCGTAACCTGGTGGCGGCTCTGCAACTCGGCAGACTGACACATGTGCCATGCCTGGCCCATGTGTTAAATCTGATAGTTCAGCGTTTCCTCAAGACATACCCCAATCTGTCTGATTTGCTCACAAAGGTGCGCCGCATCTGTGCGCATTTCAGGAAGTCCAGCACAGATGCTGCCACTCTCAGGGCAGCGCAGCGCCGCCTCCAACTGCCCGCTCACCGACTGTTGTGCGACGTGCCCACGAGGTGGAATTCAACACTGACCATGTTATCCAGAGTTTACCAGCAGCGCCAAGCGATTGTAGACTGCCAGATGTCAACTTCCACCAGAACTGGTAGTCAGGTCAGTCAGCTTCCTCAAGTCTACAATGAGGAGTGGACGTGGATGTCTGATATCTGTCAGGTGCTGAGTAACTTTGAGGAGTCAACACAGATGGTCAGTGGCGATGCCGCCATCATCAGCCTCACCATCCCGCTGCTTGGCCTGTTGAAAAACTCTCTGGTCAGCATGAAGTCGGAAGCTTTGCGCTCCTCACAAGAGACGGGGGAAGAAGATTCCCTTGTTGATAGCCAAAGCACCCTTAGGTCTGTTTCTCAGCGCATATCGGAGGAGGTGGAGGTGGAGGAGGATGAGGAGGAAGAGGAGGAGAATGTTGGCGAGACACAAGAGGGGACCATTGTTGAGTCCTTCACTGTTGAGCGTGTATGGGCAGAAGAAGAGGAATTAGAGGAGTTGGAGGAGGAGGAAATGGACAGTCAGGCCAGTGAGGGGAGTGAATTCTTACGCGTTGGTACTCTGGCGCATATGGCAGATTTCATGCTAGGCTGCCTATCCCGTGACCCTCGCGTTCAAAGAATTTATTCCAGCACCGATTACTGGGTGTTCACTCTCCTGGACCCACGGTACAAGCAAAATCTTTCCACTCTCATCCCTGGAGAGGAAAGGAGTGTGAGAATGCATGAATACCAGCAGGCCCTGGTGCACAAGCTGAAACAGTATTTCCCTTCTGACAGCGCTAGCGGCAGAGTGCGTTGTTCTGCGGGACAAGTAGCGAGGGAGAGTAGGCGAGCAGGCAGCTTGTCCAGCACTGGCAAGGGTACGCTTTACAAGGCTTTTGCCAGCTTTATGTCACCCCAGCAAGACACTGTCACCTGTCCCCAGTCTCGGCAGAGTAGGGCTGATCTTTACAGAAAGATGGTGAGGGAGTACGTAGCTGACCATACCATCGTCCTAAATGATCACACAGCTCCCTACAACTACTGGGTTTCAAAGCTGGACATGTGGCACGAACTGGCGCTGTACGCCTTGGAGGTTCTTGCCTGCCCTGCCGCTAGCGTCTTGTCCGAGCGGGTTTTCAGTGCAGCTGGTGGCATCATCACCGATAAGCGTACACGCCTGTCGACTGACAGCGCTGACAGGCTGACGCTTATCAAGATGAATAAAGCATGGATTTCTCCTAATTTCCAATCTCCAGCAGGTGAAGGAAGCTCAACCTGAATAATTTATCCCCTCCTCCTCCTCCTCCTCATTTTCCTCCTTCTCCTGCTCTTTGTACAGTAAAGCAGAGGAAACTGGCTATTTTTTGACAGGGCCCACTGGCTCTACCTATAGTACTTTATGCATTTAATTTTTCTGGAGGGCCACCGACCCGGTCCTCTGTTTTAAACAATTTTTGGGAGTGCCACATACAGGCACTCAATCTATTCAATTTTTCTGGAGCTCCACCTACCTGCTCCTCTGGTTTGAAAAATTTTTTGGACTGCCACATACAGGCACTCAATCTATTCCATTTTTCTGGAGGGCCACCTACCTGCTCCTCTGGTTTAAAAACTTTTTTGGACTGCCACATACAGGCACTCAATCTATTCCATTTTTCTGGAGGGCCACCTACCTGCTCCTCTGGTTTAAAAACTTTTTTGGACTGCCACATACAGGCACTCAATCTATTCCATTTTTCTGGAGGGCCACCTACCTGCTCCTCTGGTTTAAAAACTTTTTTGGACTGCCACATACAGGCACTCAATCTATTCCATTTTTCTGGAGGGCCACCTACCTGCTCCTCTGGTTTAAAAACTTTTTTGGACTGCCACATACAGGCACTCAATCTATTCCATTTTTCTGGAGGGCCACCTACCTGCTCCTCTGGTTTGAAAAATTTTTTGGACTGCCACATACAGGCACTATCCAAATTGAATTGTCTCCATAGCAGCCTCCACACGTTGTCTCCATTGCTACCTCCAAAAGTCGTCCATATAGCTGCCTCCATACATCGTCCCTTTATCAAACGAGGTTTGTCAGGCCGAAATTTGGGTTGTTTTCATGGATTCCACATCAAAGTTGTTAACTTTGTCGCCACCCTGCTGTGTTATCCACAAAATACACTGGCAAACTTTTACCATTTACGGATATTATTTCAGCGCTTCTTGCGCATCTGTTTACATTCCCCTCACCCGCCATATCCCAAACTTATAAGAACGCTACTACACTTGATCTTATACAAAAGGTTCTTAGAAGTGCTGTTTGGGGAGTAGCCTAGAGACAGGGGCTTGGATTGGCGAAAGCTCGCCTGGCAGCGGAGCGCCAGCTCCATGCCAAGAACCAACTAACATAGTTTTAACTGCAGCACCTTTAATCTACTACTAGTTCACTGCCTCCATACATGCCCGCCTTATCAAACGTGCTGTGTCAGGCAGAATTTTGGGTTGTTTTCATGGCTTCCACAACAAACTTGTTAACTTTGTCGCCACCCTGCTGTGTAATCCACAAAATATACTGGCAAACTTTTACCATTTACGGATATTATTTCAGCGCTTCTTGCGCATCTGTTTACATTCCCCTCACCCGCCATATCCTAAACTTATAAGAACGCTACTACACTTGATCTTATACAAAAGGTTCTTAGAAGTGCTGTTTGGGGAGTAGCCTAGAGACAGGGGCTTGGATTGGCGAAAGCTCGCCTGGCAGCGGAGCGCCAGCTCCATGCCAAGAAACAACTAACATAGTTTTAACTGCAGCACCTTTAATCTACTACTAGTTCACTGCCTCCATACATGGTCCCCTTATCAAACGAGCTGTGTCAGGCAGAATTTTGGATTGTTTTCATGGCTTCCATGTTAACTTTGTCGCCACCCTGCTGTGTAATCCACAAAATATACTGGCAAACTTTTATCATGTACCGATATTATTTGAGCGCTTCTTGCTCACCTCCTTTGGTTCCTCTCTGCTACCCATTGGTTTGAAGCCTGAGTCCATTTAGGGTATGTCGCCATGCCACTCTCTAGCCTTCCGCTGCTGCCGCTGCCTCTGCATGCCGTCCCCTATAGTGTCAGGGTCAATTATTGGATGTTTTAGATGCTATCTAGCTTCATTCTGTCACTCTGTCATGGCCATGCTGTTGCCCATAATTTTGGCATAATGGTGCATTTAAGCAGCCTCAGAGGCATCCATGCATGCTGCCCCTGCTGTTTCCTGTCCATTTCCGTGGTGTTTCCATCCTTTTCTGAGGTTCCCAGGTGTTTGGCCAAGCTTCCCTGTGCAGAGCCTTGGTCCCCTTGAAAAATGCTCGAGTCTCCCATTGACTTCAATGGGGCTCGTTACTCGAAACGAGCACTCGAGCATCGGGAAAAGTTCGTCTCGAATAACGAGTACCCGAGCATTTTAGTGCTCGCTCATCTCTATTGTCAACCCCTTTAATATGATGGCAGCTGAGCCATGGGCAGAAATTCCTGTAAGCTTCCACCAACATGGATTTACGGACATTACTATTGCTTCTCCAGCTTCCACTTCCTTTACTCCTGACTCCTCCTCCAGTCATTGCTGGGGCAGCACCAACAGTTTCAGCACATCCATGGGGAGATCAGGCATCCGGTTGTGATGAAACACATCTGTCTGGGCAAAATCCACACACTGCCCAAAGTTGGGAAAAATTCCCTCCCAGCACATGGAGTAACTCCCTGCATCCACTAAAACTATATACAAAAACAGAAACTTTTTTAAAAAACTGGAAGTTTTTAGAAAAGCAGAAACCATATGGAAAAACAGAATCTTTTTTTTTTTTTACAAAAAACAAAACTATTTACAGAAACATATAATATTCATAAAATGTTTTGTTCCTATATCTTGTACATGTGCTGAACTTCAGGTAAAAGGGTTCATTGCCATCTAAACAGACCTGCTGGAGCTGCTGCATAAAGTGAGTTTGTATGTATTTTCATGCCCGCACACCCTGCTGCTGCAGGCGAGACCAGAGGAACTTAGCTCTTCCCACCACCAGCCTCATATGTGATGTTCCATCTTGCTGAAATTCAACGTTGCATATGTTGGAAAGGGTGGGTGAGCAGCGGCAGGCAATAGTTGAGTTTCAGCTCCAGAATGCCCAGTTGAGTTGTATTAGTGACCACCAATGACTGTGCCCCTATAAGGGACATTTGTGCCATGATGTCAACCATATGGTCAGCGCTAATAATGCCACCGCCAGCGCTACCATCTTATCCCTGTTCTAAAAGGCTTTTGAGGTCATGAAGGGGGATGTGTGTACAAGAGGAAGAACACATGTCAGGCTAGTCCACACAGTGGACGGTGCACGGTGGGTTGCTGGTCCAACAGCGGCCAAGGCCAGGTTCTCCACTGTCCAGCCAGAGGACAATTTTCGAAGAGGAAGGGGAGTTTTCCTCAAAACAGGGTGAAACCCAGAGCAGCTCACAAGTCTAACTGGAGCATGGCTCTGGGGATTTGAAGGGGGAGGAGGCACCTCCCAACTAGGACAACTTTTCCTTGCATTTTGAAAGTGAAAGGAAGAGTCAGGATTTTTTCCATTGCATCTTTTAAGGCAGTGAGAGGAAGGGCCAGGGTTTCCCTATAGCCATTGGCAACTACTTGGTCATCACACTGCTAAATCCACACATGGTAGCATGAGACGGAGGAGCAGGAGGTCCCCAATGCATCAGCGCAGGGTCGGACAGGGGTGCCTGGGACCCACCAGTGAAAATGTTTCTGGGGGCCCACCTACTGCTTTTCAGAAACATCACCTATATAAGGGATCATGGAATTTCAATGCAATGGGGCTGGGGGTGGGGTGGGGGTGGTTGCACTTGGGTAATGTAAGCTTGGTATGTAATGACATTACGCTGGGGATGGTAAAATAATTAGCTGGTTGGATCTTTGGTTAAGTGTGGGGGGAATATTAGTCAATTTAACAATACAGGGGGTCCTCTACTTAAGGACACTCGACTTACAGACAACGCCTAGTTACTGAGGGACCTCTCTGCCCCCTTTGACCTCTGGTGAAGATCTCTGGAGGCTTTACTTTAGTCCCAGGCTGTTACAGAACGAAATTTAAAAATCCAACTGTCACTTGGACAAAAAAAAATCTGGAGCTACAATTATAAAATATACTATTCCAACTTACATACAAATCCAACTTAAGTGCAAACCTAAAGAACCTATCTTGTTCGTAACCTGGGGACTTCCTGTATACATCTATTATATGTTTTGCACAGCTTTATGGATATGTAAAGTGAAACCTCCTGCCTTTTACTTCAACAGCCATACATTCTTGACCATAAAATTGCAGTAGATGGAGGGTCATGTGATCTCTATCTGACCATGATCAATCACCCTGCCAGGACCTTAGTATAGTATTCATGAATATAAGAAAGATCCTGGCTGGACGATTTAAACACTAAAATTATGGATAAAACACTATGGGGCTCATTTACTAAGGGTCCGAATCGTGCACTTTTGTCATGTTTTTCCGAATTTTTCTGTTTTGCACTGGGATTTTGGCACACGCGATAGGATTTGGCGCAATAGCGCCGGTTTTCATGCGACACCAATCGGAGGGCATGGCCGTCGGACAACCCGACGGATTCAGAAAAACCACGGAATTTAAAAAATGAAATGTGTCGCAAGATCAAGACCGAGAAGAATCAGGTGAACTCCGGCGGACCTCGGCGCAGCAGTGACACCTACTGGATATTGGGCGCATGGCCTTAGTGAATCCCGGCAGAACCCGAATCCACGTTGGACAACGCGCCGCGGGATCGCGACAGGACCGGGTAAGTAAATGAGCTCCTATGTGTGCTAAGAACTGTCTCACTATCTCAATGGTTAGTAAGTGACTATCAGGCAAAATTGGGATCAAGTACCTTACAGGCAACATGTCTTTTTCTTTGGTCCAGAACTGCATTAAGACTTCTCCTTGTTGTCACAGTCTTCAGCACCGAGCAGCACACTGTGCAACCAAAAAGACCACATTCACTTGCAGTGTAGTGTCATCTGAATAACAATGTCCAAAAGCGGGCTCTTAAATTGCTCTATTCTAATTAATTATGTTATACATAATGTTTTTTCTTATTTATTTATACTCAGTGTCCTAAAATCAATTATCTATTACATAGCCCCTCTAATCAATTATTTTTTATAAAATGTCCCAGTTTTTATACATAGTGTCCTCCAGACTCCTCTCTGCTCCTCCTCCAGGCCCCTCCTTCTTCAGGCCCCCTGTCCTCCCCATCTTGGGTCAAAGTGCGACGTGCGCCGGGAAAGTCTCCCGGCCATGAAGCACTGTAACTTTCAATGGCATAACTAAGATGGCGAAGCCATTGTTAACTTTGTTATCAGTTATAGTACATAGTACACAAACTAGTATACTAAAACTAGCACGGGCCTCCTACAGCGATAGAGGCCCCTGCCATAGAGCCAGGTGTCGGGGCCCCCACCAGGGGATTCACCAGCCCACCGGTGGGCCAGTCCAATCCTGTCTCAGGCACACCAGGGAAGCCATGAAAGGACAAGGAAGACTTAGGAAACCAAGGCTGTTAAAAACTGTTTTTAATTGACTTTGCAGTCAAAATTTGAGTGTTTGTACATTTCGATTGGGATGTAATTAAAGAATATTTCAGTTAAATAATATGTAGCTACCAACAGTGCTCTATTGGATGGTATGAGTATAGAAAAGCATATACTGTCACTGCTCTATAGTACCAGGATATAAATGAAATTAGTCAATGGACCTGTATCAAAGCAGCATATCAGTATACAAATGCAATTTTTCAGACTGCCCTGAAAATGACATTTATTAATTATTCCTGATTGATCTGTTCTCTAGGGACATCCCCTGCCTATCTCTGTTCTGACCATGTGAGACTATAGTTGTTATTAGTACTGTTATTGGCACTGCACTTTAGGAATAAATGGATCCAGTGAACACGGACACTGCAATTAAGAGATACATAGAGGCAGTAAAAAGAGTCACATGTGAGGTACAAAATATCTGCTAAAATGGCGGCACCAATGTGCCCTGCAGATTGAATGCTGTGGTCGGGTATAAAATCGGCACTAAACAGGTTAACTTCTGTTCTTGGCAGTTAGTGGCAGGTGTCAACTGTATTATACAGCTGACACCCACTGTTTCTGGACATAATTTTGTATTAAACGTTGGTGAAGATGTTTAAAATGCAACATATCAATGCCCTAAAACTTAGGTATACATGTCATTACTATATATATAATATATATATATATATATATATATATATATATATATATATATATATATACACTATACTATGATTAGGGGACTGTAAAAAATGGCAGCTGATAATGGTTACAACGATGGGTTCCTGGAATTATCTTGAAGCGCAGCGATAATTAGAGGAGCGCAGGTTACACAAAAGGACAGGGAGGAATTATGATATTTTCTGCTTAGTGAGGCAAAACAGCTCTACGTTATAAATAAAAAGAAAGTCCAGCTGCAACACATTATCCCATAAATTCCTGAGCCAGCTACTCCCTCGTGCTGTAAATAGGACTTTAAAACTTCTGCTTGACCTGTGTTAATAGGTGAATGGAAGGAAAGTATAGCATGCATCATTTGCTCAGAAATATCAAAGAGGATGACATGTGAGTGGTGAAAATATCTATACATGTCCTTCCATGATACAGCGGCTTCCATAATCATGGATATAGGAATATAAACATCACCAAAGGATCTGTGATGGGTATAGGCATGAAGATATATGATAGCTTTAACAGGGCAAGTTGAGGGTCATTTCAAAGTCTTTTACAGCTATTAGTACGTTCAATGCTTTCCATACAATTTCACACACAAGTCCATGAAATTGTTGGAGTGAATTCTACTAAATGTATTCAACTCTCAATAAATTTGGTGTATTTTGGACTGTCCATAAGACAGAACAATCAATCTAATCCTGCAATGATTTCTGGTTTTTAGCTTCATCAGTCAAAAAATGTTGGCCATGCCCCCATCCAGTAAGCCAAGTGTTTCTTTTTTAACTTTTGGCAAATGCTGAGAAGAAAATTATATTTTTTGTGCCTTTGTCTGCCTGAATTTATGCAAATTGAAACTTTTGGGTGCAAACAAGGTCAGTACGTTGCATCACATGTTGGTATTAGTGGACCTGAACTGAAAAGTTTGAAGTTTTCTAGTTCAGTAGCTCACGCTGAACATCAGAGAGGTGTTCAGACTTTGGGTTCAGTGCTTGGGAACACAGGGAAAAGCTGTTAAATTGAGTCCGGAAAAGCTAACAAACCCCTACCAGCTCTGTTATATCACATGAGTTGGTGCCATTACAGAGAGAAAGTCGATGTTGCTCGATATAGGGGCAATGAGGAAAATAAATTAAGTGTAAGAATCTGATAATTGTCCTTTTGAGGGCAGCTAAGAAGGAGTGTAGGCTGTAAAGGACAGATAGAAATAATTGCCCTTTTAAGTGAGATAACTCACTGCATCTGTATATTCCTACACTGCAGTGTTAGTGTTAACTGCATCCATATATTCCTACATTTCTCTGCCACCATTAATTGCATCCTTATATTCTGCCCTACGTCTCTTGGTACAGAAATATGGGCCCTTCCTGTTCAATTTTTGGGTTGGAAAATTTGACATGTGCCCAGAGCTTGCTCTCTATGCCTTGGAGGTGCTGGGTTTACCTGCAACAAGAGTGTTGCCAGAGTGCGTATTTAGCACCCTTAGAGGTGTCATCACTGACAAGAGGATTCACCTATTCACAGCCAACATGGACATCCTCATGTTTATTAAGATGAACATGGGACTTGATTGTCCCAGCACCTGAGTGGTCAGATTGTTGGCTATATCCTCTATCCATCTGTTTCACCTCCACATCTACCGCCATCTCCTCCCACTAGACTTGTGAAACCGGTTTCAAAATTTTTTAAAAATTTTATTTGTTTTACTTATTTGTTTCTTAAATTAATTTTTTATTTAATGTTGTAATTTTAAGTAATTTCCTTAAATTTTTGCTAGGCAGTTGCCCTGATAGCATCTTCTACCACAGTGACAATAATGGCGTCTGGATACCCATAGCGTCTTATAACGCAGTGGAAGTAACTAGCTCTGAACACCCATAGCATCTATAACTGCAGTGAGAGGAAGGATATGTTTTTCCACTGCTTCTATTACTGTAGAGACTGGATGTGGATACCCATACCGTCTTCCAGATTAGTAACATTAGCATTTTATTTGGTTTTAATTTAATTTTTTTTTAATTGTTTCTTTGTTTGTTTGTTTGTATGTTACTTTATCTAACCCATTTTGCTATTAACCCCATTTTACAGCCCTCTATCCCATCTACCTGTCTATCTATCTACCTATCAACTTTCTGTCTACCTACCAATGTAGGTAGGAATGAGAGTGTTAAACCATGCTTGGGACCAGGATTGAGAAGGTCTGTCATGTTTGGGCCCATGAATGAGATTGGGTACCATATTGTAGATGAGGACTGTGATGGCAGTGGGGGCCAAGTATAAGAGAGATTGAGAGCAGTGCTATAGATAAGGAATCAGAGGGGGACAAGAGATTTAGAGTTGTTCTAATAAGTTAACAAAGGAGTTGTAAAGTTCACAGTCCACACTCTCTGTTTACAGGCTACAGCCCAACCCTTTGTTTATAAGATCTGTACACATTACTATTTGCACTATTTTTAAACTGTTTGTTGCACCCCACAACATGTTTTTACTCAGGACTGCCACGTATATCCCTCCATATTACACAAGACTGCTGCATCCCTATAGACTGGGGATAAGTGTTTTTATGAGACAACCACAGAATCCTTGTAAAATACCTCCAGTGAGGACAGTGGTTTTACGCCTTGTTAGATCTGTGACTATATTTGTTGTTACTGCTGTCTGTAAGGAGATTTAGTCATAACATTCACAAATTACGTAACTGTTTTCATAGTAAAAGAAAAAAACTAAAAAAAAAATTGGGTTTGGGCCAGAACACCTATGGTATGGAATATACTTACCACTGCTGGCGTCTGAAGTCCTGCAACACCCCTCTTATGATCTGGATAAAATATGAGCTTCCATAGTTTCAATGGTTCTTGTGAGTCACATTGACAGAAATCCATGACTCTTGTGCTGTATTTTACATTATTAAAATTAGTCAACCAGGGCTTAAATCCTCTATAGCCTTCTTGATGCACAGAGGGTGGGAATTTGTATGCCGGTGCACCTGTTTTCTTCTTTCTACTGGGATATGTCAATAGTTGTGAAAACCAATAGAAAATCAGTTACTAGCAGAGGCGGCCATGTCTTAGATTCTAATACTGTATTCTACCTATTTTATATTTTGGGAGCTTCATTTAATTGCATCTTCTGAGGGCTCCATTTGAGGGAAACATTGAGAATCCATTGTTCAATAAAGTTATAGAGAATGTAAAGCTATGTCAGCCTTTGGGGCTATTTAGTAGATATTTCTCAACCTTGCACAGGTTGTTCTCTTTGCAGAGAGATCAGTCAAGAAGTAGCCTAATGCCTTTGTGTTCTCCTAACTGGATAGAAACAAGCATTTATGTTGGTCTATAGTCAGGCTGAATTGAGTGTTTCTAACCCTTAAGAACAAAGTTACACAGAGCTGTGAAGCAGCCCCAGGGCCTAGAGCTGCTACAAAGGGCCCACATGTCCGAATCTCTGTCTCCATCAGCATGGCAGCACCTGGCGGCCTAGGTCTCTGCACTGAGGGTGCTGCATGGCTGCTGGCAGAAGAGTCGGATAATAATAATTCCTTTATTTTTATAGTACAAATCAGTCCCTGTCCCCAATGGGGCTCACAATCTAATCAACCTACCAGTATGTTTTGGAGTGTGGGAGGAAACCAGAGGAAACCCACACAAACATGGAGAGAACATAGAAACTCTTTGCAGATGTTGACCTGGATAGGACTTGAACCCAGTACCCCAGCGCTGCAAAGCTGTAGTACTAACCACTGAGTGCCCTGATGAGATAACAGCCCTGGCTGGACCTGAGCTGAGGACTGAGGTGAGTATTACACTCTTTAATATAATATAATATAACTATGTGAGGGCTGTATATAATAGAACCATATGGGGGCTGTATATAATATAATCCATGAGGGGGCTGTATATAATATAACCATGTGGGAGCAGTAGATAATATAACCATATGCGAGCTGTATATAATATAACCTGTAAGGTGGCTGTATATAATATGACTCACGTGTGGACTGTACATAATATACCCTATTAAGGGCTGTATATAATATAGCCATGTGGGGGCTGTAGATAATATAAGGATATGTGAGCTGTAAATAATATACCCTATAAGGAGGCTGTATATAATATAACCCATGAGGGGGCTGTATATAATTAAACTATGAGAGTGTTGTATATAAAATAACCATGAGGGGACTGTTTGGGATGATTAACTAGGGAATATTTTAAGGAACAGGAGACTGTTTTAGTTTCATAATTTTTAATGCGTCACTGCAAAGTTCACTTCACATCCAGTCCATATACCCTATTGTTATTTAGAAGAACTTTTATGCATAAATGATTTCAGGAATGATAGCAACTTTGTAAAATACCCTTACCCGTCACATAGAGCAATAATAGGATTGAGAAAGTGCCTCCTTGTGGTCATAAACACATGAAATGGATAATACAACCTGGTGACTTTTTCCTTCTACTTTCTATTTTTCCAGTGGGGTCTCCATTGGAGAAAGTCAGTTCTGTATCTTATAAAATAGACTGAACTTGTGCTTTTTCACATGAGAGCAGCATTTGGATTGGACACTCTCCAACGCTGATACAATTATTCATGTAAAAATCAGATGAGATTTTCTTCTTGACTCATTCTTCTTCAAATTTTATTTTGGTCATGACATCAATGGATGAATAACATACTAATGATTCATAAGCTGCTGCCAAAGCCATGATGAAAAGATTTTTAATGGACGGAGTTGTAATTTTTACATCTAGTTCCCCCACATTAGAATTTGATGAAATTAAATCTGTTGCTCGGAGCCGCTGCTCATTTGTAATGTTGTATAAGGTAACATTTACTAAAGATAAGACTGCAGTAACTATCGAGGGATGAGTAACGAGACATCGCTGCACATCTGTGAACGGTCACTGTAGTAGTAATAATCTTTAATTATATAGCACAAACCTATTCCTCAGCACTCGACAGTTCAGAGACTCCATGTACAGACGTTACATAAACTGATAAAAACATACGAAGGGCCAGGTACAGAAAGGCTTGCAATCTATGAGGATACAGGGATGACAGAAATGTTAAAAAAAAGCTTATAATGAAAAATATGGTTGTACATATAAACCTGTATAAGTTAGTTATCAGCCATTTTCAAGTACACTGGGGTACCAGAATCTGGGGAGTAAAGTGAAATTGGGAAGGAGGATGGGGTTAGAGGAGGATAGTCAGATGACGAAATGTGATAGGCAGAGGCGTTACTTTATCTGAACCAGTCTCCTTAAATACTGTATAATTTATTGGTATTTGTTCTATTCTCTGATGATGAACCCCATGGGGTCACTAACATGCTCCTAGGCTCCCTTTGTATCCCATTAAACTAGGCCTCTGGTATTAGGCCTTTCTTAACATGGTTTTCCAGCATTAAACCCAAAGGAAAACTACCACTTTTAAGCTATTTATACATACAGGTCAGGCTTTAGTTCTGTTTAATAGAACATTAAGATTTAAATAGTGGCATGGTTGGGCGCTCGTGTGCATGTAACACAGGCGGCCTGGTGTTTCTTCATCTAGTAATTATGCACGCCTTTATTCTCTTCTCCCTCCCACCCACCTGCCTGAGAGCCGGTGACATCAGATGTGACTGCCGAATAGAGATGTACACCATGTATTTGGATGTTTTTCCTGCTTCCCAGTACACGGCATGGTATATTAAAAACTGTCACTATGAAGTTCAATTTGTTATGCAGGAAAAAAAGCCCTCATACAGATCTTTATATGGAAAAATAAAAAAGTTATCAATTTTTGAAAGTGGGGAGTGAAAAATGAAAAGAGTGAAAAAAGGCCAGGTCATTAAGGGGTGAAAATTATTTTGATAAAATAATATGTAAAAGATTGGTGCATAAGTGAGCTGTCATAAATGTGTCTAAGCACAGAGGGGAACCAGCAAATACGGTTGAAGCTGAAATAAATTATTATGAATCAGGTATTTTTATATTGATATATATTTATATATTGATGCCAAACCCATTATATATGACATGTCATCAGGAACACCCACACCTTTGGAGTAAATCAAGAAACTAAGAACAACAATAGTGGGAACTTTAGTTACATTAGAGGATGTCAGTTGTCCTATTTATATTCATGCATTCACGGCATCAGTATATTAAAGTATTGTATTTATTTTTTGTATCATATACAGTATGTATTTGGGAGGACTACATTCTACAAATTCCCCAGTCTATGAACTATGTCTTTCACACTAATTTAGTAATTTAAAGAGAACCTGTAACCTATAAAAAAGGCACTAGGAGCTGCTCAAAGCGGCCTGGCGTTCCTATTGTACTTTGCAGCAGTGTTTTCTAGATTTATCGAAGGGTTCTGGTAAAGCTAGCAGTTTTTCACTGCTAAAAATGTGCTAGAGCTAGGAGCTGCTTACTTTGCCACATGCCACGTGGCATGTAAACCAGTCTAACAAGTCCATCAAGGATGAGAAATGTGACCGTTTCTGGTCAAGGCAGTCACATGGCGCCTATGTGGACTCCACAACTTAGATGAGCAGTGCCATGTGCTCTTCACTGCTGTTACATGTAAGAGGGGCAATAAGAGTAAAATAGTAGTAAGAGTACAATAAATAGGTAATGTAAAGGGGCATATAGAGAAGATATGTGAATTAATAGGAACAGTTTCAAAATTTTAATGTGAGAGTGGCAAATCCCTTTAATTGTTTTTTTTTGGGACCACTTGGTTTATCAAAATTATACTAACCTGCAAACAATCAAACACAACCCATTAGCAAAAGTAAAATACACTTTTATCATCAAAAGGTGTGTTAGATATTAACTATTAACTTCCCTGGTATTAAAGACATAGGGGCATATTCACTTACCCGGTCCCTGTGCGATCCCCGAGGTGCATTGTCCGATTCACTAAGATTGTGCACCCGATATCCTGCATGTGTCGCTTCCCCGCTCTGGTCCACCTGAGTTCACCGTCTTCTTCCCGCTGTATGTGAGTGCATTGTCTTGCGTCACAATTTGAATTTTAAATCCCGCGCTCAGTCAGAACCAGTCGATTGTCCGACAGCCCACCCCCCGATTTGTGTTGCATGAAAGCCGGGGAGATTGCAGCAAAATCTGATCACGTGTGCCAAAAACCCCTGTTAAATACGGCGCAAAATGGAAGTAATCGGGAAACCATAGTGATAAGTGTTAATTGGTTAACCTTATAGATATATATGGCTGTATATATTCAGCCAGCTTTGTTCATTCTTTCTGGCTATAACTGTGAAGGTGTCTTTCTTTTTTCAATCTGGTGTCCATAAACTTCACTTTCTAAAGTAATCTTTGAAAAGTCTCTGTTAACCACACATGCAATGTGCTGATTCAGTGAACCTTCTCTGATATGGTGACTAATGTTTTGGCAGAGTATTACTATTACATTTAGCAGTGGATCCAAATGTTTGTGCAGTTTACACATTTGGATGGTATCGTTCCCAATAAGCATGTGTTGTTTCAGTCTGCGCTGGATGCTAAATTATATATGGCATCTAAAACGAACCCATCCTCAAAGATGGATAGACTAGTAAATTGATAAGTAATAAGACTTCTCCCTTTATGAAAAACAGCAGCATCTTGTTCTTAACTTGATGGCTCCAGCCACGTACTGGATGATAATCCACAAACTGTGTTCCAATGTGTTTTTAACTGGATCCGTCATGCCTATTATATAGTGCTCTGAAAATTATCGATTTAATGTTATATATTTTCCAAAATACATTATATATCACAAAATACAACAGATTGGAAAGATACTTGGATAAAGGCACTGTTCTTTAAAGATGGCCTTTCACCACCTCCACCATCTCCAACTCTTTGTATCCTTCAATACAATCTACTATACTGATTCGGATCCTTTTTTCTCCTATTTCTTCTATTTTCCCTAGCAATCATTGCCATTTTTTTCTGCAACCAGTGCCTGCCTCTGCTGTCAGGTAGGAGATGGCCAAATTTCTACTTCAGCCCAGTACCGCCTACAATGCCTAATTAGCATATTAGGTGCTGAAACTAATGGTACAGAATGGAAGGGGTCAGAAAAGATTAAAATAGTATACTATAGTATAATATAGTATATAACTCCTTTTTCATGTCATATTCACAACTTCAGGGTTGTAGTAGGATTTTGGAGAGGATTTCACATGTTTATCTGGACAGAATTTATCAACTTTATGGGAACAGATTTGTATGTTCACAACATATTCATTATGTTCACATAAAATGTGCAGATCAGCTCTTGTAAATTACACTAGGACTAACCAATGAGTAGTTTCTGGCACCAGTTTCAGATTAAGATGACTCATGGGGAAATAACATCTGTTGGGACTATGTTTTTGGGACTGATTTGCTAGGTAGGTCTACACCAAAGCTTTAATATCTAGGGCCAGGGTCTAGTCAGGTGGCAGTTACTAAGGACTATGGCTCCAAAGTTAGCTAGTGTAAGTCAGTCTTTGTGACAATCCAGTTTCCTTTGTTGTTATCACATAATCCCACTAGTGTTTACCCATTTTGATCCAGAATTTGCATCAATACATCAGTATTTTTTCTTTTGAATACCAGATACAGATTGGAGAGCTGGCTCCACCTGTGAGTGCATAGCACTGAATAAGAAGCTACATCAGAAAACCTGACTCCTCACCCTGCAGCGAGGCTTGATAAAGCCAAGTTTATATCATTTGTGCCGGTCCCCAGGGCCAGCGTTAAGGGGTGGCAAACTGGGCATTTGCCCAGGGCTCCCTGTCCTAAAGGGGCCCCTGCATGTGGATTTTTGTGGGAAAGGATGTATTGCTGCTTTAATGCCCGTTGGTTGAATGCCCGAGGGAAGATGCTCATCATCTATCTCCTTTCTATATATCTATCTGTCTAGTTATCTATCTCCTATAATTTTGTCTATTTCCTATCTATATATTTATCTAACCATTTATCTATGTAGCTTTTTGACTGTTCATAGAATAGTTTTATTTTGGGGCGCCACTTTTGCCCAGGGTCCAACTTTGTCTAAAACCTTCCCTGCCGGTCCCTGTATGGGCCACCCATAGTAGCTGTTGTTATTTTTTACAAGCTCTCTTCGATGATTATGCAGTCAGGGAGGCTGAGCTGTGTGTTCATTTCTACTGTGCAACTGGAACCTGTTCAATTTTTATGAATAATTGTGATACAATAATGCATCACATGGGGCACTATAGTTTTGGATTGATGTTCCCGATGTACCCCTGTGCAGACGTATATGTATTTCAATAGGTTTTCTTTACAGCAAAGGATTTAGGAAATTAAGTACACTGTAGTTAATAGGAACATTTCATAGAGCATACATTACATTTGCGTATTAGCTTTGTTAAGTAATACATCCTAAAGGTATCTGGCAATTCTACATCTCATGCTCCTGTTTATTGATGACCTATAGGTCAGGTCATACAAGTGTGAATGCTGTGACTGTAGTAGATTAGGCAAGAACCACTGGGCTCTCCAATTTGGCTGCCACAAAATACATGCACACCCAACACAGACTTGCCAAGAGTTGATTATTTACTATTATATGTCAGAGATAAAATAAAAATCTTAGTACAACTCAGATAAAATTTGCTCAGTAAGAACACACCAAATTTGGGGAAGAATAACATGTTTCTCTGCCAATTCTGGATATTCAGTTTCTTCTCAGTATCTAAAGTTAGTTCTTATACAGATATACAGATTTCTACATACTTACTTAGGCTCCATACAGTTTAGGCAGATAAGTAATCAAACTATAGAGGCGTCTCTGAATAAAGATAACAATTAGGTAACGGTGATGTCATATTTTTAGAGCACTGCATCGTAATAATGATTTACTCCAGAGGTGACTGAATGCATAAAGCCTGGCAATGTGAATTGGTTCTTACTATAAGTAATTTCCTATTTTATTTCCACTGATATAGGTTACAAAGATTAATGAAAGTATGTGTGCTTTGTGTATTTTCTTCTTAAAATATATTGGGGGTCATTTACTAAGGGCCCGATTCGCGTTTTCCCGACGTGTTACCCGAATATTTCCGATTTGCGCCGCTTGTACATGAATTGCCCCGGGTTTTTGGCGCACGCGATCGGATTGTGGCGCATCGGGGCCGGCATGCGCGCGACAGAAATCGGGGGGGCGTGGCCGAACGAAAACCCGACGTATTCGGAAAAACCGCCGCATTTAAAAACCGAAAATGTGTCGCTTGGGGAGCGCTCACCTTCACCTTCTATGGGATGGTGCATTCCGGGGCGTTAAGATTATTTTCGGCGCTGCAGCGCCACCTGGTGGACGGCGGAGGAACTACCATCTTAAATCCCAGCCGGACCCGAATCCTGTGCAGAGAACGCGCCGCTGGATCGCGAATGGGCCGGGTAAGTAAATGTGCCCCATTGTGTTATTTCCTTTCCCATGTGTCTCCCCGAGCTTAATAGTTAGGGCTCATGCACACAGAAAAGCTATCAACATGGAGACAGTCTGGCTCCATGTCTTCTATATACTGCTGTACAGGCTCAAATGGACTTCATACAGTATAGTACACACTAAAATATTGTTCCAAAAATAAACCCCTAATACCATCGAAGCCTTATGAACCTCTATTGAAGCTCCATTATCATTATATAATGCATACTACAAGAACCAAGCAATGCACAGACCAGTGGCATAACTAGGAGAACCAGGGCCCCATAGCAGGCTTCTGCATGGGGCCCCCCTTCTCACTTAAGAAATATACATATTTGTATACTCACACATGCAAGTTACAATCACACATTTATGCACACATATAGATTATATATACATCACACATATGTTATATACATGTTATGCTGAACAATGTGCAGCATAATATGTATATAATGGTGCACATCCTCCACTCTTAAGTATGTCAGGTAGGATGCCGGGGGCCCCCTGACACTGTGGGCCCCATAGCAGCTGCTATGGCTGCTACCACTGTAGTTACGCCACTGGCACAGACGGTGGCCAAAAGTAAGGCACAAATATATGAACAACATAATCAATTTATTAGTATTCCAGGATAAATCAAACACACAAAACACACATTTAAAAATATAATATACAAGAAATGTCTTGGGTGGGGACCCAGGTAGGGGTCCTCCACATATCACCCCTTATCCAAACACTGTATGTGTTCTAATACCTCATTCTATGAATGTGACAGAGTCAGCAAAAGATCCAAATCTCAGTCAAGGTATGACAATCTATAACATCCTGAGCACAATCCCTATTAAATAAAAAGATCATCACTTGAGAACAATATCAAATGCATAAACTGTACAATGTGCAATGAATGAAAAAGTGCAAGTGCTTATAGTAAACCAGAATTATCTATGCACCACCCATCCAAAAAAATCTCACTAGGAGTCTGCAAATTCAAGTGCAAAAGGTTATCCCTATAGGGTTGGCATACAGGTAGAGATGAGGCAGGATAAGAGGCGAATGGCTCCCCACGCGTATCGTTGTCCTCCAGACCAGAGGTCCCCAACCTTTTTTGCACCAGGGACCGGCTTTAAGCTAGACCAGTTTTCCATGGCCCGGTGGGGGTGGGGGCGGGGCTTTGGTCATATGGGGTGGGGTTATGGAGGGGTGGAGCTTAGTGCATATTTATTATATAATTACATTTATAATGAGAATGTGATTCAACTTACCATAGGTTCAGAATGAGTGGGAGCACCAGGCTTGTTTCCCTGAATCAGTGGGAGCACTGGGCTTGTTTTCCTGCACCCACCCGCCCCACCCCGTCCTGCATAATGTTCTCTGCCGGGAGCTGCGAGCTGTCACGGCTATGGCAGAAAACATTATAAACCCACACAGAGCGAGCTCTGACCAGGCGCAGGGCCGCGGAGCTAGCTGTCAGCGGCGCCGCGGACCGGCTGATAAACTCCAACGGCCCGGTCCTGGTCCGCGGACCGGTGGTTGGGGACCTCTGCTCCAGACAACTTCCTCAGGGGTTAGTAGTATTATATAATGCACCAATACTGTATGTGATATTTTTATCTTCAGTTATATGCGTTAGGACAGCCTATGCTCCATTATAGAGATGAGCGTTTCTTTCAAGATTCAATTTGTAGAATAAAAATAAATACATAAAACTATTTATTTAGGTATTAGACGTGAATTGATGTTTACAATATTGTAATAATTTAAAATGAAAAACTGTTTGATATATTGAATTTGTAAGTGGTTATGATTTTTAATCCGCTTTTATTGAAATAAATTTTAAAAACAAAATTGGTCCAAACTGACAGTGGTGCAAATTGGTATAACCCCCACCCCCCTCTTGTCCTCTCAAACAGCTATTTTTTTTTTACATTTTTTTCAAAAAATTTTTATTTTATCCATTCTAAAACCCTGGAATATATGATAGTAGTAGATAGGCGCCAGATTAGTACTGAATCAACAAACCAGTGAATAGATTTACTCATTTATACTCCATTACCAAAATCTGTTGGTTTAAAACACTTGTTCAACCAACAGTTATTTCTACCTAACTTCCCCATATACAGTGCATCCACACTCAATGGCACACATTTATTCTGTGATGCTTGCATTCATTAATTGTTTGCATAACATAATATTCTGCTAAGTATAATATTCTGACAAGTATGTTGCAGTTACATGTTGCAGTTAGTCAGGGCAACAAACATGTAAGATGGCAGAGAAAGACTATTTGCTATGGTCATTTTACTTGCTTACCATCCATCTATTCCACCAGTACCAACATTTCACATCAATGCCTCTCTTCTTCACTCACCTTTGTACACCACTCACAAACTTACCACAGTGTTCTTTGGTGAAACAAGAAATACATTATAAACTTATAAATCTCTAAAGAACATTTTGTCTCTTATTTCTCTGCCTGTTAGCTGCATGGGACATCTCTCCTAACCCAAGACGACCTTCTGCTCATCTTAACACTTCACACAAAAACCCTGCTAACCTTATAAAGAGTCACTCTATTCCATATTCTTCTTCTCCACCACCCATAACCCCTTTTAAATGTGCCCTATAGAATGCCCACTCTGTGTGAAATAAACTAGAATCTGTCTAAGACCACTTTCTTTCTAAGTCCTTTGACATGCTGGTCATCACTGAAGCATGGATCTAGCAGGATGACTCTGCTTCCCTAGCTGCTTTATCCTATTGCGGCTTACACTGCTCCAGACCTGAGAATAGGCAGGGAGGAGGAGTAGGCATGCTCCTCTCTCCACAATGCACTTTCCAGGTCATTCCTCATGTACCTTCACTCACTTTCCCATCTTTTGAGGTCCACACCCTCAGACTTTTCTGCCCATTTTCTCTTTATGTGGTTGTAGTATAATGTCCTCCCTACCAGTTCCTTGCCCACTTTGCCTCTTGGCTCCCTTACTTTCTATCCTGTGAGATTCCAAACATCATCATGGGAGACTTTAACATCCCTATTAACAATCCCATTTCCCCTCCTGCTTCTTAGCTGTTATCACTAACTACTTCTATAGTTCTATCACAAGTCTCTGATTTTCCCACTCATAATGAGGGAAACATACTCAAATTGGTCTTCTCCTGTCTTCAATATCTAATTTTACCAATTCTCGCTTTCCACTTTCTCGGACCATAACCTTATTTTATTTGCTTTTAATAATCCTTCTCCTTCTCAAATCCACCCACCCATCGTCCATACCAGAACCCACGTGCCATTGATATTTCCCAACTTAGAAACCTTGCAGTCTTCACAGTCTCCTACGTCCTCCTTCACCTGTCCAAACCTGGCTACTAACCATTATAATTGTCAGAAGCGCGCTAGATAAGATGACACCACTTTCTATGTGAAATTTCCAACACAGACGCAGACAACCTTGGCACATAGTCAAAACCTGTTTTCTTCAGCAGTGCTCCAGGAGTGCCGAATATCTGTGGAGAAATCTGCGCAGATCAGCAGACGTTATACATTTCAAATTTATGCTCAGAAACCTACAAACGGAGGGCTGGTGTTGAATGCGTTAATGAGGGGATCCACAGGTATGCATCAACGTGGCCAATAGGAGGGGGAGACAAAAAGCGCAGAGGATTCAGTGTATTTTGTTTGATAAGGAAAATGTATAGTAGAATATCTCTCACCTGGTTTAGTGAAAATTGGAGCGTGTCATAAAATAGATTGAGGGACTGCTGCCGACGGGACTCAGGCTGTGTTGGCGGACTCGGCTGTGTAGTGAAGATCCACGAGGAGATGTCCCGTTCTGGAAGGCGCTGTCACACTCAGAGAATAGACCGGGATGGTATATCCATAAAAGCAATTTTAATAAAAAGTACAGGGTAAAACACTATGCATTTCGGCCTTCGTCAGGTGGAAAATTACGCTTGCCAGCATTTGATACTGTGCAACACCAGCTCCTCCTCAGGATGCTTCTATAGGCTTAAAAGACACTGTACTTTGTAGTTTTCTTCCTATCTCTCTAACCACACTTTTAGTGTCTCCTTTTCTGGATCTCGCTTCTCATCTTACTCTCCCTTTCAATGTTGCTCAGGGCTCAGTGATACGTCCTCTTCTCTTTTCCCAATTTACTGCCTCCATCGGCAGATTTGGTTTCCAGTATCATCTTTTTGCTGAATGATTTCTAAGACTGAACTTCTTGTCTTTCCACCATCAACCCAACCCTGACCTCTCCATCTTGGTCTGTTCACCTGCTTCTTTCCGGTGCATGTGAGTGCATGATCTTGCGACACAAATCCTTTTTTAAATTACGCGGTCTGTCCGAATCCGTCGGGTTGTCCGACGGCCCGCCCCCGATTTCTGTCACGTGCAAGTCGATGCGCCAAAATCCAATCGCGTGCACCAAAATGCCAGAGCAATTCGGCACAAAAGGGAAATATTCAGGAAACCCGACTAAAGTGCGGCGTTCGGACCCTTAGTAAATGAGCCCCAATTTCTTAGAATATCATGAGACCTCTTTATTTGGAATAAATGATTAATCTCTGTAGTAATCAGTATATAATTCCTTGATTACCAAAAACAGATAATTATCAGTGAATCCCAAATGTACATAAAATATGTATTCTGTATTAAACCTGTCCTGGGAGAGATCATCCATGAATATTTATATATAGATAGAAAATGGATCACATTTCTGTCAGTTTAAGATTGGATTCTGTCAAATGAGTCTGTTTGTTCTCATGCCCAAAATATGTCCTACACTGTCCTTTTGTCTGCAACATAATGGAATATAATGTTAGGCCCGGCAATGGTTCTTGAGACGGTGCCAATTTCACTAATGAACATGTGGTTCCAATAATTATATGACTACTTGTAAGTAGGTTGGCAAGGGGCCAAACACTTCATATTAAAGGGGGCAACAGATGTAAGAGCAAAAATAAACAAAAATATTAAGCACCATCCTTCATATATTGGGAAATATATTAAAATGTGAACAGTTTTCCAGTCCTCTGTCCTCAACTGTAAATGAGAAGTGTCTTTACACAACACAGTATTGGTTTTCAGTAGTACAGTACAGAAATTAAGAAAAATGTGTAATTGTTAAGAAGGTTTCGTTTTTTTTTCTTTTGCCCGTTGAACAGTTAAGATCACAAAGGGTCAAGCGAAATGTGCAATACATTTTAGTTCTGTGATATTCCCACTGCACAGACAGAATATCTTTAGTTACATAATGGTAGCATTAAATGTCATTATGAAGTGAATCCAATGTCTTGAGGCTAGAATTTAAGAAAATCACGATAAGCTTCTTAAAACATTTGAAACAGCTTAATGCAGCTAAAATGCAACATTTGCCAGCCACGGGTTTTGATGAGTTGAAAAGAGTTATTGGGTTCTGTTGACATACACTTCGAAGCTAATCCACTGTTGATACTATTGCCTATATACACACTGACGTGAATTTTCCAATTTGGTAGGACGATCCTATCCTAAGAAGGTTGAGGCTTTCCTTAAGTTTATAAGAATAATAAAACAAAAATATCACTATACTTCATCCATCGCCGGGTTAAAACTAAAATGAAAATACCATCTGAAAGTTTTAGGACCAAAGTTCTATCTTTAATAATAGATTTCTCCAACTGGGGGGAACTGTAGAAGTCAAGGAGTAAAGTAAAGGTTGTCTATTTTGCACTGTTCTCATTAGTGTTATTGCTTTCATTAATTGTAGAATCCAGGAGATTTATCATAAGCCTCTTTAAACAACGCCTTAAGGACGCGTGCCGTAATAGTATGGCGTGCATCGGATGCGGGTACATGGAGAGGGCTCCCGAGCTGAGCCATCTCCATAGCCGGTAAGTTTCTGCTGCATATTGCTGCAAAGACTTACTGGTAACTCCTGTGATCGGTGCCAGCACCAATCGCAGGTGTTGTCACAAAGATCACGGCCGGCCATTTCAAAGAGATGGCTGCCACCTTGGTGTCAATCGAAGCTCCCCTTGACGTCATCGGGGAGAGGCAATCAGTCGCCATGACAGCCTCAGGTCTTCAGAACCCGTTAATTACATTGTGATTTCCACATTTTAATGAATGAGGTGGAAAATCCCAATATACTGCCATACTGTAGAACCCTAGGGAGTCTGAAAAAAGTGAAAGAATTTTTTTTTAAAAGTTTAAAAAATGATAATAAAAAAAACCCTAAAAATTCAAATCACTCCTCTTTCCCTAGAACTGCTATAAATATAAATAAACAATAAAAATCACAAACACCAAACACGCCGCGTCTGAAAATGCCAGATCTATCAAAATATAGAAACGGTGTTTCGCTGCGTTTAACTCCGTAATAGAAAATAGCGCCCAAAGTAAAAAATGCCACTTTTTGGCCATTTTGAAAAAAATTAAAAATTCTATAAAAAGTGACCAAAAGGTCATACAGTCCTAAAAATGTTAGCAATGGAAACATCGTCCACAAAATGACACCATCCACAGCTTCATACACCGAAGTATGAAAAAGTTATTAGTGCCAGAAGATGGAAAAATCAAAAAAAATAAATTCTAGGTAGGTTTTAAAGGGCAGTACGGTGGCTGAGTGAGTAGCACTTCTGCCTTGCAGCACTGGAGCCCTGGGTTCAAATCCCACCCAGGTCAACATCTGCAAAGAGTTTGTATGCTCTCTCCGTGTTTGCGTGGGTTTCCTCCGGGTACTCCAGTTTCCTCCCACACTCCAAAAACATACTGTTAGGTTGTGCAGCGCTGCGTAATCTGTGTGCATTATATAAATAAAGGATTTATTATTATTAATTTTTGTTAATGTATGAAAACATTATAAAACCTATACAAATTTGGTATCCCCATCATCACACCAACCCGAAGAATAAAGTGCAGCGTTCATGCCCTGTAAACAAACAGGGGCAAGGCCTGGTGAGGCAGTGGCACAGGACACTGGGAGCGACAGACGAGGTGACTACATGTCTATTTTTTATGCAAATTACCTATCTCATGGATAGCTGATTAATATAAATTAGTCAGGAAAATCATATGTTTCTGTATATGTACTTCTAAATGTTACAAACATTTTTTCCCATTTTCCATCAAAATCCACTCTGGCAATGTATACTCTAGAACAGTGATGGAGAACCTTTTAGAGACCGAGTGCCCAAACTACAACCAAGATCCATTAATTTATCGCAAAGTGCCAACATAGAATTAGTGACTTGAACTCTGTGCTCTGTCACAGCTTTCATTCATATCAGCACCTGAGGACACCAATAAAACATAAAATCGAAGAAATTTGGATGATCATTGTAGCTTTGCTCCAGGGTCCCATAAACAGGAAGAATTGTCAGGGCCGGAGCAGGAGCTACAGTGATAATCCAGATCTGTCCACACCTTTCCACTCCATCAGTAGTCCCAGGTAGCCCTGTCACTTTAAAATATCTTTGTGCACAGAGTGTCTACAGCTCTTCAGATCTAAAGTCGATTTATCAGAAGTGTCTGAGAGCAATACTATTCTAGTTGCTCATGGCAGCCAATGAGAGCTCAGCTTCCAACTGCTGTGGAAAAATGAAAGCTGAGCTCTGACTGGTTGCCATAAGCAACTAGAATAGTTTTGCTCTCTTAGATACTTCTGATCTCCCCCTAGGAGACTCTGTAGAATTGTGCTCTGCCATGTGCATGATGCATGTGCATGAATCCATTGTAGAAAAGGAGTAATTGCTCTGAGACATCTTTGGCTATTGTTGTTAGGAATCATCTCTTTGAAATGTTACCAGACCAGTATCTCATGGAGTACTGGTACTTGTAGTTCTAATATTTTTTTCCATTGTGGAAAGCAAATTTAAGGACATACTGGAACAGCCAAAACTTGGCTTCTTTCCTTTTTCTTTGACCTTAAGCCATTTGGCAAATCATTCAGAGATCTATTAAAAGACTTCATGTTCCCATTTACAAAGGCTGAATTTTTCTACGACTTATTGAGCTGGACGTATTAGACTCTGATTTCCTGATAGGTAACTCTTGAAAAAAGCGTGCAATGTGTAATGTATCATGTGTCTGGAGCAGTCCTTATCCAAATTTATCTTACTTATTTTTATAGAGCTTTTATAAACCTTTGCTATGGTCCATAATAAAGTTCATGCACCTTCTTCATGAATCTGGCACTTCCTGCACTGCTACGACAGAGTGCATCAATTTTTTTGGTGCACCTTTAACATGGGGCGTGCAACACAATTCTGTTGAACTTTGCAGGATAAATCTGGCGCACAGTCAAACTGAGCAACGGAACGCCCCTTTCACTGACGGAATTTGTGTCGCATTAGGGCAGCCGCGACCCGAAAGGGTTACGTGCTACACATATATGGCGCGAAGCAGTAAAAGCACATAAAAGAATACGTAAAGTATGTGTTGAAACTTCATGTGCTGCAATGAGATTAAATCAGACAGAGGAAGGTGGGAAATGCTGGGGAAGAAATCATTAGCATAATTTTAAAAGATGATTTTAGAAGTAAGGAGGTCATGGGTAACACAGTTAGTGTGGATGGATCTATGAGCAAGTGTCCTTGGTTTATCCATGCTTGATTTAATGGTAGATTCCCTTCCAACAGAAGCCTACTACAGCAGTAACTTGTAGCAAAGGTGTGGGGCTGTCCTTTTTTTGTGAAGAGATCTCACACACCAGTGCACCAGAGTGCTACAAGTCCAGCTACAATTCTGGAATGAAATTGCATTACACACAAAAGTATAATTATATAGATTTCCAGGACTGCTCTCTTACACTGTCTGCTTCTTTGTATGGTCAAACCTACAGACAGATTGCCTTCAAACACGCAGCTACAAATATTTGTGCAGGAGGCCTGTCACAGGACAGAAATCTACAAAAGATTCAAGTTTAAAAAAATTCATAACAGAATGTTACACATAAAAAGCGATTATTAGAGACTATGGAAGTCCCAGTCATTTCTCTCACATTTCCCATAATTGTAATTTTATGTCCATACATAGGTTGACTCCAATGAGTCCAATCTGAGCTCAATAGACAATATTGACACAGGAAATAGCAACTTACATTTCTAGTTTAAATAATTAGAGGGATGGGACCAGGGTCGGCTCCAGGTTCCAGTAGGCCCCTGGGCGACAGAGCCTCAGTAGGCCCCTTTGCAATGAACTCATATGGCGGTAAAAGTTCAGAAACTAAAACGGTCTCCTGTTTCCTAAAATATTCCCTAGTTTATCATGCCAAACAGCTGCCTCATTGTTTTTTTTTTATATAAAGTCCCCCCACCCACCCCCTATGGATTTATTAGATACAACCCCCCACATGCCCATGGATTCTTTATGTACAGCCTTATGTGGGCCCCCCCAGCAGATCTGGGCCCCGGTACTTGCCCAAGTATGCCCAGTGCTGGCGCACCCGCCTTGGATGGGACAAGGTAGAGTTCTACGGAAAGATACTCTAATAAGGGATGTATAAATACGTACTAAAAATGACAAATCTGGAAACCTGAAAGGTCCCCTTTAATTAATAGCGTCAATGGGAAATTCTGGTTTTCATTAGTACTTTCAAGGTACATAAATTGTAAATGGAGAAAACATTACACGATGGTGACTACAATTCTCCAGTATCCACCAAAAACAATACCATTAATGAGGAGCTTAAATGTGCTAGCACACTGTTATGAAACATGGAAAAAGTTGGCAACTCCACATATACTTAAATTGTTCAATTGGAGAAGGCTGAAACACAAGGAAAATTTACTGCTGTCATCATTGTCATCACAAGTGTTAAATAACAAAAAATAAAATATTCCCAATCTTAAGAGAGTATTAACAAGCATGGATTTCTCTCCGCACTTCATAGCAGGAAACAGGTGGGAGCGCAGATCCATGTGGAATTTTTAATTCATATTTTGGTCATAATTATGGGGTGGGGTGAGAACATTGTGACATCAGCTTTCCTAAGTCACTAATGTAATATAAGCAGCTGGCTGTGTGTTAGGGAAATGAAGGCCAGCTACTGCATGACTTAATGGCAGCCACAAAAAAATGTCAATGCAGAGACTGAGAGATAATTACAGCCAATCTCCTCTAATTTTTCCTTCTGCATCTGCAAATGTTAACCTCTAAAATGGCCTTCATTGCAGGGGACCTATGCCGGCCCGAAATCATCCAATTTTTGTTACAAGTATTAATGATATATTCCTCTATGGCGGCCATTTTGGAGCAAAAGAACAAAACAGAAGCCATTTTAAGTATTAGCCGGGGGTCATGCCGGGGGTCAAGCACTGTCCAGCTAAGGTCATGATTCAAACTTCATTATTTTTGTAACCTGTTTGCTCACCTGCCAACTAATTTCCATGATGTTTAATGAGGAGCCAGTCTGTCCTTCATCTTTTGTTATATATTTCTCTGCTCCAGCATCAGAGTATCTCTTGTTTTGACTAGCCTGAGTCTTCTTCTCAGGGAAATTAGTATAAACATGTCTGTGAACAAGGCCTATTAACCTTTTCCGGGAATGGGCTGGTAAATTCATTATGGCCAATAGCATTGCAGTATTCTTATCTCCTTTTTCACGCCCAATGCTTCTTTTTCTGTTTTGATATACGACTGTGGTGAAACAGTGTGATTTGAGTGCAGCTGAAGACCGTGTCTGCGTCTTGGGTTTGTTCTCTCCTCCCTAGTACCAGGAGCCATGAAAGATTTAATTTGAAAGTCACCATGCAATGGGGGGATTTAAGCACCAGATAAAAATCTCTAACAGGAGGCTTTTATCTTCACTAATCCAATAGGAAGCGACATAATGGGGGGAATTTATTAAGACTGGCCACAAATAGTATGCGCTACTGAAAAAGATTTGATCAGATGATTCCCTGCCCCCTTTGTGATCATCTATCCTAACTGAGGTAGTCACATTGAATCTGCTATGGTGGACATTTCAGATATAACATCTGAGTCAGCGTCATCCTCTGTGTGATATGCGGATGAGGAGGTACTGTTTTGGATTGACTAGCACCACACCTATCTCTTTCCTGCAGCTTAGCTCTGGTTCATCGTTAGTTATCCCTTTGTGATTAAAAAGCTCATCAGTTGCTCTTCTGTGTTGTTGGGATATATAAGTTCTGACTCATTCACTATTGAGGCTGGGGCTATGAGATCAAATAACAGCCCTGCCCAACCTTTATAGGGAACTGGCTATGGGTTCTTCTTGTGACGTTTCTTGTGACTCTGGTCACTGTATTCCTGGTCTCCTGACTTTTGGTTTGTGTTCAGACTATGGTCTTGAGAGTTTGCAATTGTCCTCTTTGCTGTGACTTTGCTCTGGTGGGTATTTGTTTGTACTGTATTGTCTTTGTCTCCATGTTTTGCACTTTTGTGCAGGGAAAAACCCTTGCCTAGTTACTGGCCACCACGTAGGGTGGATCAAGTAGGTAGGGTGAGTCTGGTGGGTTCAGAATTAGGGCTCAATGTCTTTGTCCATTTTTTTGTTCCAAGTCTCCCCATTTATTTGTTCCAAGTCACCAGGCCGACATGTACTGAAGATGTGATTCCAGTATTTTGAACAGAGGTCATCAAGTTTAGAAAACTACTTTAAACTTTAGAGGATGCAGACCTCCGTTCCTTTTTTAACTCCCCACCTTACAAAAGCCATAACTTTCATATTTTTCCATTTACAGTAAGTGGCTTATTTTCTGCGTAGTAAATTGCTCATTTTAGTGAGATTTTATGAGTTTAATGGGAGTTTATTTATTTATACATTCTAGGAAAAGAGGATGGGGTTTTATTTTCTAATTATGTTTGAAACTTTATTTATTTATTGAAGTATATTGTGAATATAGTGCTCATCTATTACAGACTGCCTCCAGCAGACTCTAACAGAAATGGCTGTATGATAGGTCTGGGAGCCTTGGAGTTTGATATATAAAGGTACAATTGTATTGTGTATGCACTAGTCCCTGTGCAAGGGAAAAGGGCTTTCTCAACTGTATGGAACCTAAAGTGGAACATTTTTATTATGTGAGACACAATACATAATACAGAATACAATACCCCAGAATATTCTTTGTATGTTCCTGATAATGATAACAGTGCTGTCTTCCTGACAGACACAGAACACCACTGCTCTACTTTCTAAGCATTTTATTTCCTGTTCCAAGAAGGAGCATCGAATTACCACCGCAAGAAGTGACCTCTTGTACTAAAGTCCAAAATGTCTTTAAATTCTCACAGACGTTGCAATACATTGCTCACTGCAAGTTGACACTGGTAATAAAAGGTTATTTAAATGTAAGGTTTGGCTTCTGCCTTATTGATGTTCGGGACATATTGGATTGTGAGAATTTCAAGAAATATAATGAGCTGGAGGAATTAAATAATTATCTCTAGCACTGCTGCTAATGATGAACAAAGGCAGAAGGCAGTAAAATCATAAATCAACATAAATTACCCTGCATATAGTACCAGGGACATGTTGGGTCTAATGTAAGAATAAATCAGAAACAGAGGGACATTTTTAGCCCAATATGAATTTACTAAGGCATTTTTTTAAAAAGGGACCAACAATATAATACTAAATAATTAATGAAAGAGTGTTACTTGGGTCAAAAGAGTGTGACCTGAGATTTGAGAGTCAAAATACTTTGCTCCAGAAAAAAAAGTCTTCCAGGAGGGTGAAAGAATAGGTGAGAATGTTTGATTTCATTTCATAGCTCTAATATGACAAAACTGCCACAAAAGGTCTCTGCTAGTCTCAATTCACCCTTTCCCTAAATTGGACATGCAAAGGCATGGCAAGGAACACTGGTTTTATGTCTGATCAAGACAGTTGTCAAATTTTAGGGCAAGGATCCACCATTCTAGGCTCCCTAATGTCACACGGGGGTGTGGGAGAGTCTCTTGGGGCTGGTGGAGGGAGGTGCCGGACTATAAGGGCGCGCCGATTAGCCATGGCCAATTAAAGGGACGCTGGTCCTTTAAATCCCAGAGTATTGCCGTGCGAGCCCTAGAGAGCAGGGACACGCGAGGCGCCTAGTCCTGGATGGGAGCGGGAGCCAGGACGAGGAAGACCGAGACCAGAGCTGGACCAGGAGCGGGGAGAGGTGAGTGCAGGTCCGGGGAGGGGGAGCTGTGTGGCAGCAGAACACGGGTGTACATGGATTGCGGTGTCACCCGTGACACCTAAGATATTTATCACATTAAAGCCACTGCATTTAAAGGGAACCTGTCAATAGGAGCCTTTTTTCTGGCTCCCTCACTTAAACGAGGTGTCCAATGGAGTACTTATCTCCCAGAGATGAGCAGAGCAGCAGGACGCGCATGTCCGGGCTGCCCCTTTCATCTCTATGAAACTGATGGAGATTGCCAAGTACTTTGTTCAGCAATCTTCGTCACCTCTGTAGAGATGAACAGGGCAGCCCGGCCATGTGTGTCGTGCTGCTCCGCTCGTCTCGGAAAGCGGCGAGGTGTCTAGCTGGGGTACATTGGAACACAACAGACCCCTCATTCTCATGATGTGTGGGGGTCTCATCACTGAGACCCCCACCAATCAGCAAGTTAGGCCCTATCTAGAGAAAACCGCTTTAATAAGAGAGTAATTTTCTCAAAGTGGCGCTCATCTGCACAGGTTTCACTGTATTTTTAAGTAAAGATAGAGAAAAAGAAGATCCATGCACGACTGGTAGACATGACAATGTGTGGATAGATTATACAGGTCTTTATGGGATTGCTAACTCAGCTCTTACTCCAACACAAATTCTACATATTTTTTTTCAAATTCTCCCATTTTTAATAATTTATCTCACTTTCTTTCTTGAAGCTGCAATATACTTGCATATGCAGCTAAATTTTGGAGGAGAATTGTGTGATGTCGATGTCTCTTGATTTCATGATCTGGTAGTTTATTAGTCAATTAAAGGAAATTAATACTAAATCTCAGGTTTCTATATCAACGTTGAAAAAGGAATAAGAGACCAGGTGAGTATGAGGATCACAAGCATGATCTGGCAGCCATTTTGTACTGTGGCTTCAAGCCCAAGCAAGAAAGCATGAAGGCCATTCCTGGCAGGAGTTTGATATCATGGCTCTGGGGGGAATGGAGAGCACGAACATGCTCTGGCAGAGGTACTCATCCGTGGACTACAGCCCAGAAAATTATAGGGAAAGTAGCATTTGTTTGCCAGCATATCTCATTAGATTCTTATCCTCACAAGAAATAATATGGCTATATACAGTAAAGTGTACCTGTGTTGTGTGCTCAAAGATTTACAATATTGAAGCTGAAAACCAAAAAAAAAAGGCTCATAAAGTAGATTGCATTGAGACCGTATCCAGGCCCACATCTGTGGACACCTGTAAAATAGGCTGTAAATAAACATATAAATATTTAATTTTTTTTATACTAAATTGAGGAGTTGATTGGGACGTTAAAAAGGAAAACTTTAAAGAAAGGGGCCAATAATTCCTTGCGGACTTGTAAATGCATAGTAAACCCATATTGCCTAGAACTATGCCCTGGACACTATTCTTGCCTAGAGGAAATAGAATTGCCAAGTCTAAGATGGAAACATATTAAAAAGTGGTATAATGTGTTCAATTGACAGATTTTATCATTTAAGGTCACATGTAGTTAGGGCCCGAAGATGACAACTAGTTGCCTAAATCAAAATCCCATTAAAATCAATGTGGGGCCCAAATATTTGACCCCAAAATGGCTGTAAAATGATGGTGGTAAGGGGTAGAAGACTTTAAAATGGGGGACAATAGTCCTGCAAAAAATGGGTTTATGAAAGTACAAATAATTACATAAAATAAAAAATAAAGGAAAATTACCATTTGATTTGATGCATTATGAAGCAAACATACCTTGAGAATGCTATAGCTACACTGATGCAGAAATATATATATTTTTAATCCCTGAACTGTGTGGTTTTTCTAGGGGCTAAAAGATGGGCTGCTCAGTAGCACATCCACCAGTTTTTCCAGGTGAGCCAAACATAAACTTGTGGTTGAAGTTTGAGTTTGTAGATCAGAATCCATGATTTGAATCCATGATTTCCATGATCCAGGTTTGGCACAGATCAAAATTTGTTCAAAAATTATTTAGTTTAGGGGATGATTTGGATGTCTCAAAAAGCTCCAATACAAATTTTGGAAACCCGTTGAGAGTACCTGTAGCTTAACATCTCAATTTTTGTCTTCTGGCCAGAATAAAAAATTGTACTTTTTACCTCTGTAAGATTTTCGTAAGGGCTCAGCCTCTAACATAATACAGTAATTGGTATCAGAGGTCCAGTAGAAATATATTTGTGGTCCATTAGAGGTCTATTCCTTGGGATTTCCAAGAGAGGATAAATTCCATAAACCAGTGATGGCGAACCTTTTAGTGGCCGAGTGCCCAAACTGCAACCCAAAACCCCCCTTATTTATTGCCAGGTGCCAACCAAAAGCAGTAAATTATTGCTCCGTGTTCTTCAACAACTTTCAATCATATTGGCCCCCAGAGGACATGATGGAAAATTTGCATCATTTTAGCTTCTTTCCAGTGTCCCTCTGTACACAGAGAATCGTGGGGCCAGCAGGAGGTCTTCCAAAGATATTTTGGCCCTTTCTACTCATTCTCCCTCTTCCTACAGTCTTAAGTAACAAAGTAAGTATCACTTTTATATATGCTGAATGCAGCATCTTTTAAGTTGCTTGGAACAGTAGGAAGATTCTTTGAGTCCTGCCTGGTGTGCTGGGGCGATGGCCCGGGTACCAACAGAAAGGGCTCTGAGTGCCGTCTCTGGCACCCGTGCCATAGGTTCGCCACCACTATCTTATCTGGTCTTTTCTGGCCCTACAAACCACAGTCTATGTGTGACAGTATCTTACTGCACTCTCCCCAATAGTACACGTGCACGCTCAGCCAAGCAAATCATGCATGTTTGAGGATGGGGAAATCATGAGGAATAGCTGTTAGAATTAAGCCAACAACTATGTAAAGTGTATGGGCAGCTTTCATCTAAAATAATTTGTTGAATTAAGTGCTTACCTGTTCTGCTAACCCCGCTGCCATGTAAGCTTATATTTTATACCCTTATGTACAATTGGAGCCACAAAGTCTAGTCCCTTCATAAAGTAACAGACTGTTATAATAACCTGATTAACACCTTGGCACGAGCCATTAACTTGTCTATTCTAAGTGGACAATTTTTCTACCCTAAGCAGTTTACTAATATTAAATACATTTTTAAATACAATATTTTTTCGTGAAGTCAGATGCGACATGAGATAGAGGATTTAAAGCAATCTACGCAACAGAAGAGGAGGGGGAGTTGGACTGTTTCGCTTAGTAATCTCTAGATAAGCGAAGTACAGAAATAACCACATCATACGCTTCTTCACTCTCTAGATGTTGTTTGCATTGACTTGTGAAATTGAGTTATCATCCCAGCCTCCTCCCTGTGGTTTATATACTGTGTTCTTGTTTTTTACTTTTTGCTCTTTTTTTTTTCTTTAACCTGAATGCTGTTTTTCTGGTTTGTGTCCCTTTTAATCATATTTTGGATGTTTGAACATGATGAGTAACCACAGAAACATATTGACCCCTAAACCTGCATTATACATTACTATTGTTATTGTTAGTAACTGTAAAATAATAGAGGGCTAATAGTAATAGTATCAGCATTACGAAAGCAAACATGCACTTGGGAACAGATGGATTTTATGGCAAGTCATTGAAATATGAAACAGAATCATGATGCCTACAACCTATAATGATGAGGCTAGACTCTCTATATCTTTACCTACATATAGATTTTTTTTTCTAAATCTATCATTTAAAAATTAACTATAATGAAATATTAATGCAATATTGAAACAAAAACACTAGGTTAACCTCTTCCTGTAATAATACGGCGCCTGTCGGGTGCTGATGCACGGAGAGGGCTCACATGCTGAGCTCTCTCCATAGCTGGTAAGTCTTTGCTGCATTTTGCAGCATAGACTTACCAGTAACACCCATTATCGGTGCTGGCAGGTGTTGATCGCTGATGGCAAAGCTGCTGGCAGCTTCAAAAAGATGGCGGCGCATGGCCATCATGCCGAAGATTGTCGCTCGTCATCAGGGAACAGCGATCCGTTGCTATGAAAGCCTCGGGTCTTCCGAAGACCTGAGACTGTCTCGTTTTAACCCATTCATTACAATGTGCTAATTGCACATTGTAATGTATGAGGATGAAAATCCCCACACTGTAGTATGGCAGTATTTGGTAGGATCAATCAGACAACCTAGGGGGTCGGAAAAATAGTAAAAAAAAGTTTCAAAAATATTATAATAAAAAAAACCTAAAAATTAAAATCACCCCCCTTTTTCTAGAAATCAGATAAATATAAATAAACAGTAAAAATCATAAACAAGTTAGGTGTCCCCCTGTCTGAAAATCCCCGATTTATCAAAATACAATAACGCTTTTTCACTGTGTTTAACCCCGTAACAGAAAATAGCACCCAATAGCACTTTTTTGCCATTTTGAAAAATATTAAAAATCCAATAAAAAGTGATCAAAAGGTCATACAGTGTTAACCCTTAAAAAGGAGTCTACCTAACCTTTACATGTCGTGGGCATGTAAGGGATAACAATAGCACAAAGGATATTGCCAACACTGTTCGTCTTAACGAGGTCTTACCAATGGGAGGGTTACCCAAACAAGGACTTGTGACTGAAGTCTGGTTCGTGTTCTGCAAACCCAAATCTGGAATGTTCAGTACAAACCCAAACATTGTGGTTCGGGTAACTAATTTTAACTTGTTATCTAAGGTTGTACAGAATGTATACACAGTGACAGGATTTTAATATTGCTTAGCGACCAAATTCTGACGTGTACACCGACAAGCCTGGACCATCATCCTCATTTATGGTGTTTGCTGGGTAACAAATAAATTATATATATATATATATGCCACATTAATCTGTTACAGTGTATAAGCAGACAACTAGCTGGAAACCTACGACACAGGTAATAATTAATCCTACGACACTGGTACTAAATCCCTCTCAGCATTCTTCCAGAGTGAGGGGTGATTTCACCCATACTGCTAGCTATGAAATTATTATTCCAACCTAATAATTCAAAATTCATGTACCCAATTACGTAAAACATATACTTTATTAGAAAACTGTTACACCTCCAATATGACATAGATTGATAAAGCATGCATACCCCCAAAAAAACGTGTCAACCAGCGTCCACCAGCCGTTTCAACCAGGGTGGACGCTGGTCAACACGGTTCTTTTGAGTATGCATATTTTATCATTTATGTCATATTGGAGGTGTAACAGTTGCATAGACTAGAAGGTCATATGGGATGCATGCATTATCCGTGGATTAGCACTCTTTGAGCACATTTTGGTATTATTATAAGCATTTGCTATTTAGCTCGGAGTTAAGACCAGAATTTATGGTGCCTCCGTTTTCAAAATATCTAACACAGTGCAAAGTTTTTACTTGCTTAAACTCTGTAATGCAGTGTCATCTTGAGCGTCTGTTTTTGTGGTCAGTCATCTTAGTTCTATGAATTCTATTTTTTTCTTAAATTGGGTAATTGTAAACTTGTAATTGGGTACATGAATTTTCCTCTATTTTGTAGTATTAGGTTGGTATAATAATATTGATTAGTGAATACCCTTTTTCAGGAAATAAAACATACCTTTGAAATTGAGTAGTCATTCATGGATTAATGGTTGTTTGTTTACAATGTTTTTTTACTTATTTTTATTTTTTTATATTTTTTAACTATGAAATTACTCAAGGGCCTAACCGCATATACAGAGACCAGTACTATAAAAAATTATCAAATTTGTGGAACTTAAATGTCATATGCTAATTAAATATGTGGATAGATTATAGATTCAGACCTATGAGACGATTATTTTATGTAATCCTTTCTTTTGAATTTGCCAGAACCCAATCAATAATATTAACAAGCTCAGGCTCATAATGTGTTGGGGTCAGACACAATTAGTCGTCTATCTTTTTGCATGTGTTCTTTTAATGACTCTAACTTTTACTAGCATTGTGATTATTATGTTCATAATTTTGACTTTTTAAAAGAAAATTTAGGCTTAAAAGTTGAAACATAGAAAAAAAAAGTTTTCTACTTCAAGCTATTTTTGTCTGCTTATGTTAAAGTGTTAAACAGACAATTTGCAAATGCAGAAACTTTTGATATATTATGTCATTTAAGTTGGAGTCATTATGACATTAGTAATTCATTGGGCAGACATGTTTCTAGGGTAGATTTTTTTTGTATGATTTGTTTATTGAATTTACTTTCAGAGGTTTATCTTATGGTTCAACAATGGTTTTTATTAGATGCTGCATTATAATAAAACATATGACACAACTGTACATAGTGTGAAATTTTCAGAAATATATGAATATAGGACTTATTTATGTGTTTTCATGAGAGTAATATACATCTAGTTTAACGAAGAAGATAAACAATAAAAGAATAATAGCTTGACCTGCCAATAATAAACAGTAAACATTGAGACAAAAAGATAAGATAGGGAACGGGGAGCGGGGCCTTGGTAAGCAGAGGGAAGGCATAGTGGGGTATGGGGGGGGGGGTTGATGACTTGGAGGCAGTGGACCTGCCAACCATTGAGTTCTGTGTACAAGAAAATGGGCATACAGGAGCAGTAAATACCACTTCTACCCTTTCTCCAGGGTCCCTCACAGCTGATTACAGTGTGGAACACAACATCTGGCTGTCAATCGAGCAGGCCATGTCCTAAAGCCTGCGCCTACTATTGCGTAGGCTATTTTATGACAACTCATTTCTTCTAAAGAGATTACTTTCTTTGACAATTATTTTTATTAAAGGAGTCCCCAAATGTGTAGAGATTGTTTTGCCGAAAAGACAATTATAAAATTATGATAATTAGGCTCTGTTCTTGTGCTGGGGCTCGGCACTTCTCCTCTTACCCTAATTATGCACTGCTCCAGAGAATGTAGTAATCACTGTGTTGTCCCTGACAGGCAAAGGTAATCAATCGCTGCACAATCCCCCAGCTGCTGTTTATGAGTTATCCAGCTCAGGTTGATTAGTCCTGTCTGGATGGTTCAGGAGTCTCCGTGTAATGTGTTTATGAACAGCAGCCAGCCTGCAACCCCATTTTCCCAAGGTACTGAATTTAATAACTGTTTTGTGAGCAAAACCACTAGGATCAGGGATTAAACAAGATATGTTTCTGCATTAGTGTAGCTACAGCTTTCTCAAGGTATGTTTGGTTCACAATGCATGAAAACAAATGGTAGATTTCCTTTAATTTCCCTACAGTGGGACCCCAGGTGCAGTTCTTACTGAAGTAAATGGTTTATCATCATGCCAAGAACAAAGAGATAGCTTTTTACATGCCCCTTGCACAAGGGATGGAGTCCCTTCTATTACTTTGAAATACCCTACTATGCCCCATGCACTTGTATTAATAAAAGCAATACGTTTTATATACATTTTTTTTTACAAATGGAACCTTTACTATACTTGAAAAGATATTTCATGGCCAAAACCAAGAAGCTGGCATTATCATACAAAAATATTGCCCCCAGTAGTACTCCAGCTGCTTCACTAAGGTGTTTCCTAATCCCTTACAATACATTCTTGTCCTAGGTAACTTAAAGGATCTATTATATTTCCCTGGCTGATAATATAGTTCCTGGCTTTACCCCAGTTGGAATTAAAGTTGAATCTAATCACAGAAAACATGCAGCGACAGCCTCCATGCCGTTTTATTAACTTACAAGACAGAAAAATATATTATTAAGAAAATAAATCATATTTTACATATTGTGCTAGGATGTCTTTGTTACAATGTGTCTTTTTACACAGTATCCCAAAGCAGAATCTATAAGTGCCAGGAGATGTAATGTTATACTTTATTATAATGGTCGGAACATTTATGCACTTGGGGCTGTGCAATTTCTGCTACTTGCCATCTCCAATACAAATGGAGAAATAAATGCTTATTTTAAGTACACCAAGGTAAATTATTACCATAACAGATTTTCTCATGTGTTTGCTAAGTTATAATTCATAGCAAGTCTCATGCTGTATTATGGAAAAAACTGTTGGCTGCCAGGTCCATCTAGTGACTTGTGCAGCTTGGATGAAATTGGACCCACTTTTTTTCAGAAGGAAAATGTGTATGTTTACATCCTTTCCTTACAACCATGATTTAACTCTTAACAGCAAAATCTTATAGTAAGTGATCTTCATTCCACGTATTATTTTTTTATTTTATTAATAGCTACAATGTTAAATACAACATCAGTGTCAATTTTCTTTTTAGGCTCCATTCAACCTATGAGTATAATATGTGCGCATAGAATTTTATAGGTTTCCAACTATACATCTCCAATAATATTTGTAAAAAACATTGAAGCTACTTCTGTATTATGGAGGTTTTCCAGCTCAAAGGCCTTATTTAAATTTTTGGGTGTTGAATTGGCTTTCTGATATATTTTTTATTAGTCACGTAAAGAGGAAGGCAGATTAGACCACTTAAAGATCTTATCCAAAAAAACACCATGTGAGCATAACCTAAGACTTTTTGCAGCTCCTTAGGGACCTATGTTTTATACAAGATAGCTAAAAAATAGCAATTTTACAGCTTGCACCATGGGGGTGCTAAATATTTTTCTATACTTCCTGGCAAGGTTGCAGGGTCTAATAGTCATGTGCTGTAGACAGATTTGCTTGGTTCCCAGCTTTCCTGCAGAGAAGATGAATCCTCTGGATATGTCATTAATAGATAAAATGGGAATACAGGCAGTCCAAGATAGGTTCCATAGGTTTGTTCTTAAGTTGAATTTGTATGTAAGTCAAAACTGTATATTTTATAATTGTAACTCCAGACAAAAAAATTTTGTGCCCCAGTGACAATTGGAGTTTCAAAATTTAGCTGTAATGGGACCAAGGATTATCGATAAAACTTCATTACAGACACTTTACAGCTGATCATTGCAATCTGGGACTATAGTAAAGTATTCAGAGAGCTTCACCAGAGGTCACAATAGGCAGATGGGTCCGACTTTAACTAGCGGTCATCTGTAAGTCGGATGTCCTTAAGTAGGGGACCACCTGTACTCTTTTAAGTCAGATAACCTTCGTGTGAGTCAGTGATTGGGTAAAAGTATTCATTCAATAATGATTGCTAAAGCTTTTGTAACATTTGATAACTTAGAAGTTTATGAACTCTTATAATAATATCTGTTCTTCTGTCATTAATGTTGTTAATGTTGTGTCTGCACAACTCTAAGCTTTTCCGGGGCTTGACCAAGGAGGTCAAGATTAAGCTGCTATTAATTTACAGTCTATAGTGCCTACCAACAGAATTATACCTTCCTCTCTTGCAGTCTTGCAGACCTACACAATAAAAATACCCCCTTATCAACTCCACATTGCACAATACCCTCTGTCCTCTGAATACCCCGATTGTGCCATTAAAATTAAAAATAAAAAAAAGAGGATGCCTCACCTGCTCCTCCACAGTAGGCAGCGGAAGGTGAATTATTAAGCAGGGAAAATTTCTGCTTGTGTATATGTTAAAAAAAATCATGATCCTAGGGCCGGATGGTAGTCACACTCACCTACGTCTGATGCAGGGGAACAGTCCAATGCAGGCAGTATCTCAGACGCAGAGGCAGCTGGATTGGATCATCAGGAAATCTTGGTACTGCAGAAAATCATCACCACGGCCCTAAAGCTGGTAATGAAATAGCTCACTGAGATCAAAGCAGAGGTCCGCCTCTGTAGGGTAGAAGCTCTAGAAGCTCATTGATATAAGTTAAAAAACATATGGGCTACCTGCAGCCAATACAAACCTGTTATCAGTGTAAGAAACACTATAATAACTACTTGAAGTAAAGGCAACTTATGTAAAAGAGTGGCCAACCCCTTTAAATGGTACCACTTAGAAGAATAAGAAGCCCTATCTGTGTTTAGAAATGTGGGAACTTTAAACCTTACTGGACATAGTATCCCTAATAATTATGTACAACAATATTTTAAAAAAATCTAAAAAACATAATAAAAAATGTAAATTTTTATTAAGATTACAAAAAATGCCTTTGATAGGTGTTTAAAATGATCTAATTGAAATTAATCCAGCATCTAGAGCACAAGCGTGAGAATTGCTGGGTATGACCGATTCATTAATAACATGCGGCAGGAATCATGAATCTTTCGCTTCCCTGCACTGGCCCGACAGAGTTCACCAACTTTTTTGTGGTGCACCTTTACCATAGGGAGTGCGACAGACTTTGCATGTTAAATACGGCGCACATTCCGACTGAGTGTTGGAACACCCCATAATTTGTGTCGCATGGAGGCTAGCGCAGCGGCGCCACAAAAGGGTGCCGTGCAACACAATAGCGGCGCAGACACTTCATAAATACCTGTACAAGCCGTTTTCTCCTAAAAGAACGTGCAAAGTCCATCAGAAAACAGGCACAAACCAATTAGTAAATGTGCCCCAATATACCAAAAAATTGTCATCTGTTAAAGGGAAGTCCTAATAGGAATCTATCCATGGAAACCTTGGGGGCCTTTTTGAGCAGTGCTTCATTTTGATATTTAAGATGCCAACATCAACATTGGAAGGGATTGTTGAAGATAAAGGAAAGTATTTTTTCACATGTTTTAGAGCCTGTTTTTCTCAAAGAAATATTCAAACAACCCCTAGAGAAGTAGTTTAGCAGCCTGGCAAATAAAACGTTTTCTTCCGAGGATAAATTCATTGTAAAAGATAGCTTTAAAGCCTCCAATAAAAATGTCAGAAAATCATTGCGAAATATGGATCACAAAAAGAAATAATTAGATCCACAAAAAACACTAACAAGAGAAACAACTGTTTGGATGATTTCCTTGTTTCCGTGGGTTTTCTTTGTAAACTCTGGGTTACACTGACACTTCAGAAAACATAATGATGGGTTTATTAGCTTCTGATGAAATTTACTTGTATTTTAGAAAGGGAAATTAGATTGTAGGCCTCCTTGGACCACAGACTGATGTAAATGGGGAACTGTACAGTGTAATACTATGGCCCAGTATAACAGTAGAGAAGATTTGGAGGCCCTAAACTCACCTGCAACTCCTCACCTACCTATCAAGCCTCACAAACCCTAGTGTTTAGGGACTTCTGGTCAACAGTCCTTGGACTCACTGGTGGTTGCACATGACAAACGCAAAGATGACAAACACGGAGGAACATATAAGACAGAACGAGCAATGTCAGGCAAAACTAGATCAAAACTAAGATGGCGGCACAGAAATGGGAGGCAAGACAATAGTCACATAAACAAGCAGGTGTCGGACACACAGAATAGCAAAAACACAAGTGTCAGAAGACTGAGAATTAATCAATACCCTCTGATGAAACTGGGTAAAATATAAAGGGAATTATGGATGCCGTCCCTAGCAGCTGAATGGTTCAACCATCCATCACTGAAGTCGCAGCTGCACACAAACTGAACTCAAACTCACGCCCAGCTTTGCCCAAGGAAAAGATCCTGATTCCATCCCAATCTTTGCCCTGATACCCCCTAAGGATTTCATGTTAAGTGGCAACACATGTTGATGATAGGGTTTTAAATTCAGGTAGAGAGGTTCATCGAAAAAAAATGGGCAATGCAGATACTTAGAGAGACTATGGACATGTGTATGTATCTCTATGAAATCATATAGTGATTCCCTATGATAGAGATATTAGATAACAGAAACCAGATTGGTTATAAAAAGGAGGAAAAAGAGTGTCAAGGGGGATAGACTTCTGTCATTCAGTGTCTTACCCTTTGTCGATAATTGGGTAGTGCTCTAATTACAGTTAACCAATAAAAAATGCAATACAACCACTGAGTCTCCCGCATGAAAAAGACTACCAATTGATAAATAGTCTGATGCCCTCCCTAACAATTGAGCACTGTTCACTTGTAAATTTTAGAAAATATCTATTTAAAGTGATATTTTAGTGACACAAAAAGGTTAAAATTGACAAATGGTATATTTGTGTCTGATCCCATTCAGAACACTGCAGAACAAATCAGCAAGTTCTGATACCCAGTGCATAAGCCATGCGGTATAGGAAGGGAATTGTTTTATAATAACCTAGAATAAGTAACAATAATTCTCTTGTAGGATAACAATGTTACAATACAATCACAAATGTATTCTACACTGTCCCTCAGAAGGACCAACTAACCAAACAGGTTTTCACGTCCTTTGGCAGTTCATCAAAACCTCTTTGACTGTTTTGAATGTATTCTCTAGAACAGCGGTGGCAAACCTATGACACGGGTGCCAGAGGCGGCACTCAGAGCCATTTTTGTGGGCACCCGGGCCATCGCTCCAGCACACCAGACAGGATTCAAATAATCTTCCTGCAGTTCCAAGTAAATTAAAAGATGCTGCTTTCAGTCATATATTAAAGTGATACTTACTTTGCTACTTGGGAATGTTGCAGATGATGCAGATTTTACATCTTGTCCTCAGGGGGCCAATATGATCGAACGTTGTTGAAGAGCAGGGAGCAATAAGTTACTGCTTTCATTTTTGGTTGGCACCTTGCGAAAAGGTTCGCCATCACTGCTCTAGAAGTACTCTAGAAGGTTGAATTACAATTTCTCTCCTCAGTGTTTGGTTGGGGCAGATAACAACATTGGGGGTTGTTGTTGGGGGCTGTAGAAGGTGTGGGTTAAGAAAATCTGACATCCTTACATTTATAGTACAAATGACAAAGAAGTGGCATAAGGCTGGTTCTCTTTAAACTGCCAGTAAAAAGTAATGTGCAACTAAATGTCTCTGTTTATAAAATTAAAGGAATAAATGCAATGAAAGAGAAACAGAGCATCACAGACTGGGTTCACAGACTTGTGGGATCTTTAAAAAACAAATGATCAACAGTAGTCCTCAGACAACACCTATTATTTACATAAGATAGTTCTTCCAGATCTCAAAAAACTATACTTGACAGCCTAGAATCTGACAGGTTAAGCCTACTGTCTCACCCTCAAGGTCTCTCTACTGAAGTAATTAACACATCGACGCTCGCCAAAAAAACTTCTGCAAACAGAATTTACTCTTGAGTTTGGCAGATGTTTCTCTCCTGGTGTAACGTTAATTCAATTTATCCTTCCAGTCTTTCTAGTCTTGAAATTCTACAGTTTCCTGAGGAAGGTTTTGATCTTGAAGTCGAGCCTAGCACATTCAAAGTACCAGCGTCATCATTCAGGCTATTTCGGTTCATTTTTGTGACTTTCAAAACTAAGTTTTTTAAGGTTTTCATTTCATTGCATTATTTGATTGTTTTCAGCAGACAGGAAAAGTTAAAAACTTGTCTACAACTGACAGTTTTAAGAATCCTGAAACATTCTGGTTAATGAATGATATCACATTCATATGCAAGTTTTCCAACACAGTGGGCTCATTTACTAAGGGTCCGAACTCCTGCAATATTTCAGTTTTTGCACCGAATTGCCCCGGGATGTTGGCGCACACGATCAGTTTGTGGCGCATCGCGACGGCTTTGACGCGACAGAAATCGGGGGGCGTGGCAGTTGGACAACCCGACGGATTCGGAAAAACCGCAGAATTTAAAAAACAAATTGGGGCACATTTACTTACCCGGCCCATTCGCGATCCAGCGGCGCGTTCTCTGCACAGGATTCGGGTCCGGCTGGGATTTAAGATGGTAGTTCCTCCGCCGTCCACCAGGTGGCGCTGCAGCGCCGAAAATAATCTTAACGCCCCAGAATGCACCATCCCATAGAAGGTGAAGGTGAGCGCTCCCCAAGCGACACATTTTCGGTTTTTAAATGCGGCGGTTTTTCCGAATACGTCGGGTTTTCGTTCGGCCACGCCCCCCCGATTTCTGTCGCGCGCATGCCGGCCCCGATGCGCCACAATCCGATCGCGTGCGCCAAAAACCCGGGGCAATTCATGTACAAGCGGCGCAAATCGGAAATATTCGGGTAACACGTCGGGAAAACGCGAATCGGGCCCTTAGTAAATGACCCCCATTGTGTCCCAAGATCAAGCACTCACATGCACCAGGAAGAAGAAGGTGAACTCTGGTGGACCTCGGCACAGCATTGACACATACTGGATATCAGGCGCACGGACCTTAGTGAATTCCGGCAGACCTGAATCCTCGTCAGACAACGCACCGCGGGTTCGCGACTGGACCGGGTAAGTAAATGTGCCCCAGTGTCACTTTTGGATCTAAAAAAGGTATACATTTCTTTATCCAGAGAAGGTGGTGCTGGGACCCCAAAGTACATACAATTAATTGTTTTACCCTGTAATTTGTCAAAATATTAAGTTTAAGGAATTAGAGTCCCCTATGGAAACTAAAATGAATTCAAATCAAATTCAAAACTACGGTACTTACCGTAAACAATTTTTTTTTCTACTCTCAAATTTTTAACAAATAATCAAATGGTATTATTACAATATGGGCAACAATTATTTAAACTTCATTGAACATGTGATAACATTGAAGCAGCAGAATTATTGTTTTTCCCCATCTCCCTACTAAAAAAAAATAAACAACACATTATTATTCACTAATATGGTGCAAGGGAAAATTCTAAACTAAAGAAAAACCTAACCCACGTAGGTGGATTGATTCTAAAACAAAAAAAAATATGGGAGGCAATGCAGGGGAGAGGTGTTTTCTAATGTTGTATGCTTGGAAAAAGATTAAATAAAAAAAATAGTAAAATTGAAAAAAATGTATTCGTCTCAAAAAGTGCAAATATGTTTTTAGGATTTTTCCTCAGCCAAAGTAAAACAATTACAAGAGCCTTATTTTCAGGTAGCTCCAAAAAGTAATTCATAAAATATTTTCAATTATTCATATGAATGACACACCCTACAAATAGTTACATACATCTATGGACGATTAAAAACTGTTGTAGCTCTTGAAATGCATTGATTAAAACAAATAATGTACCTGTAGTCCCCCAAACTCAAGGGGAAAATAAAATTGTTGAGTCTGAGTTCTTCTTTACATTATATTTTTTTAAAAATCAAGAATTAACGGGGCTTGAAGAATTTTCTAGACCTCCATCTAGGAGAGGAATTTCCATATTCAACACTCTACATTCTACTATGACTCGTGTTTCTCGGGTGGCAATCTACATTACCATATTTATGCATCTTACTAAAAACTACGTATCCTCTTTCTTTGGCCTTCATGAAAATGTAAAAAACATCCTGGGATAATTACCTAACTCTTTAAACATAATTCAGCTTTAAATGCTATTACACGTTAACTTTATATAGTTCATTCCAGTGTCTCAGCTGGTAAATATAGCTCCGGCATCAGGGAGGGCTGGAGGTGACACTGGAAATTTATTTCGATTATCTGGATTTCACATGAATTGATTTTGCTGCCCTCTGTATTTCTGACCATGCTATGTGACAATACAGTCATTATATTGAATCACAGCTCCCTTGTCCCTGTCATAATGCTTGTAGAACCCAAAGGGGCCACAAAAACGTTCTCCTTTTAGTTAATTTTGTGATGTGATAGGTTGCTGAAGTTGGTATGATTAGGTGTTGGTCTTGGCAAACTGTCCCCAAGCAGCTAGTTAAAATGAATTCTGGCCGTTGCGACTTTACATCACAATATAAAAATACATTGTTTCCAAAATACCTGTTCCTGTGCACTCAATAACATTTTTTATGAGGGTATAAATACATTTTCCATTTAGACAGAGGAATAATTAATGTATTGAGGAATAATTCTCTAGGAAATACTTTCAATGAGCGCTCTGGATAAATAAATGCTTTGGTGGGCAACGGAAAGCACACATCACTGTCTTTGTTGTTTAACCAACTTGGAAAAATACATGAAAAATAAAAATGGCCACCTGTAAGTCTGGAGCACAGTTCCTGCATTATTTTATTACCTGTCCAGCGAGTGCCAGATTGAAAACCGTTCTTATAAAGTGGTCTATGCAGAAACAAAAGTTTCCAAATGTTAGAAAACATCCAGTTTTTCTTATTTTGAAACTTTTTTGTACATCTCACTTTATGTATGGTGGTTGATGGCATAAACTGCAGACATCTCCCAGTCTTTTGGCCTGACAGTCCAAGTGCACCGATCCACGTGGTTTGAAGGTGAGCAGTTAGACATTGGGCATATCCATGATTATAGTATGTTCCTTTCTGACAATACCACCTGGGGCACCGTCCTTTATTTCTCTGTTTTTGAGTATCCATTAAGCAAAAAACAAATAAAGGATCCACATGTCATGTCGTGATGTCTACCACCAACTTTGCTTTACAAGTCTACGTTTTCTCTGTGATTGGGCATGATTCACATTATTGGAGTCTATAGCCACACAAATATTGGGGGCATTTATCACGGCTTGTATGCCAGTTTGGGACATACAAGCCATGAAAATGTTATTGAATTGAAACTTTTCCCTCTCCCCTACACCATCTGAACACCACGTTGGTGGGGAGAGGCAGTGGGACCCAATGTTCCAACTCTTGATAAACTTACATGCACCGGGAAGAAGAAGGTGAACTACGGTGGACCTGATCGGGGAAGTGACACATGCAGGATATCGGGCGCACGATCTTAGTGAATCGCGGCAGAGTTCATCCTCGTCGGACATTCCAGATCGGGGATCGCTCAGGGACCGGGTAAGAAAATGTCTTCAAACAAGGAGAATGTCCTCACAACCTTTGGTCTTCCTTCGCAATGTTTCTTCAAAGCTGTCCCTACTGTTTCTAAAAACCTATACTACAGTATAAGAGTTTAAGGAGTTGTTAGGAGGATGAAAGGAGTTTGACATTAATTTGATATCATATGATAATTCACTTCAGTGTCCTCTATACGCACAGTACATTCCGCCAAGTGATTGACTACTGACATTACAAAATAGGTAATTTCACTGTAAGCAGTGGCCATTTCGGTGTATATGTAGCATAAAACAAGTGAAACAAGTACATGTTTCCAATATATCATTACATTAGTATACATTAGCTATGAACAAATGAACTCAATTATATCTTCTAGTGGTTTCCTATTTTGTAGTGCTGAGAAGTACATTGGGCGGTGCTGAGGACATGCAGTGCCTATGTATCACTGAGATCTACCAGATTCAGACTGTTGTCTAGAAAGACAGGGCTCCCTGTGGAGAGTAGCGTATGTGTGGGCCGCAGTGGCACAAGGGGTTCATTAACACAGATATTTTTATCTTTAGTTGCTTTTAGCGGACAAGACATACTGTAACTTCTTCTACAGCTCGAAAGAGTCGAAAGATCTCAACCCACAAGAATGCAGTGAACACAACTATCCCTTTAATGTTCTCAATATTCTTTTGAACTATAATTAACTTTATAGATCTAGAAGCATGATGAGTTCACCAGGCTTGGAAACGTATCTGCCTGCTTCTCGTCTTGCATCAACCATCCATTTTGCCGTCTTTTTAGTTAGATTAAAGCTGAAACTGCAATTTTAGCATAGGGATCATTGTTTTTTTTTCTGTGATTCATGCAGTATTTAGTCAATGATAATCCAACATTCCAGCCTTGTTTTATCCCCACTGTAGACGATGTACATGACCAACATTAATAATGGAGAGATGAAAGAAAATATTAATATATAAACAGCACACATTTCAATTCCGACTCTAAGTTATTGAATTTCTACAGCACAAACAGTATTGCAGTATGTTAATTATATACAATTTTTGCTATTTATTTTATGCTTTGAAGAAGTTCAGTTAATACTTTTCATGAGTAACTAACAAATGGAAACCCTTCACCCTGCAAAAAACATGAATAGTGGCCTTCATGCTGCTGTCACTTCTTCCAATGAATCAGAATAGGAGGTATCAAAATATTTTTGACCCTGATATAGCTAATATAATCCTGAATAAATCTGCAGTTTTCCCATCCCTGGGCTCCATTTCTAATAATACAGTTGTCCCTAAACTCAACTGCAGAGTGAAAAAGATAAGATAATCCTTTATTAGTCCCACAGTGGGAAATTTACAGCATTACAGCAGCAGAGAGAGTACAGAGAGTACAAACAAGGACAGAACAACAATATTAGAGATAAATGAACAAAAAGAAAAAGAATAATAAAAAAGACAAAAAAGAAGACAAGCAATGACTTGCAGTTTGATATTCAGTCCCTGGGACCTGCAGGGACTGGTTAGGTGGTGAGCAGGGACTGGTCAGGCTATTTCCGTTTAGGCCTTGTTGGTTCAACAGCCTGAAGTCTGAATGATCAATGAACATATTTGCAAGACGTGCGGGAGAGTTATACCATCTAGTATGTATCTTAAATAAGATCTCATTATAGTTAGAACAAAATATATTTTTATTGGCCGTCCTGGCGGAGTTAAGCCAATCAACCTAGATCCTTCCTGAAAAATTAGAACACTTAACATTTCAATATTTATTAAATATATTAAAAAGGGGCCACTCTTCAGCCACAACATTCATGAATCAGGCAATTCAGTGTATGTATGGGGATCAGGAATCTGTCACTCTAGTAATCCCAATCTTACATTCCCCCTTGCACACTACTGAAAAAGTTTATGTAGCAAAGGTGCAGTCTAGTTTAAAACTTTCAGGACACTGCACAATGCCTATTAACACAGACACTGATCGAGTGATTTTCACATTGGTAAGATATGTACTGTATTGATCCTATATTTCTCCTCCACCTGACACGTTTCTAGACTCCCCAAAGGGGTAGTGTGTCATCAGAGGCATATAGACGGAAACCTATAGGATACATTGCAAATGCACAATATTAAATTATGTTTTTATGCGCATTTGCTGACGTTATCCAGCACTAGTGAGGCCGTGGGCGCGCGAAGTATAAAGAGAACACCACACCCCCAAGAGGAGGAGTAAGACCGTCCCAATATAAGAGCCAATCACTAAATCAATAAAGAGCATTTCTCCAGAAGAGGGCTCGTCCATCCAATTAGACAAGCCGGGGACATCGCGACTCGAGCGACACTATAGCAGTCCGCTAGACATCGCGAGTAAACCTGGATCCAATACATGATGTCATGCTATGGGATCATACATTGAAGTTTACAGCCCATTGTAGTGGACAATTCATTCATCAATGTATAGTCCATGCGACAGGTTGCAAGATTCAAAACGGTAAGTCGAGGATCGTATTGCGGCACAATACTTATATATATAAATATCCGTCAATGGCAAAAATGGCAAAGGAATTAGTAGGAAGGGATCTGCCCTAGATCCCTTACGGGATCTTACACATTTGAACCCAAATTCGGCATATCCGTGCTTGTCTCATATAATGAGCTTTCTTCCTAGATCCTGCTTCTACTTGATCATATAGCCGAGTTTCACTAGGGGAATCCATGAACTCTGAATAGGCTATCGAAATTCCACTTTTAAATTTAGCTTTCGAAGTTACAAATCTGAAAAAGGTTTGACGCTTTACTATTTATACAGATAGAACTTCTGATGGTCCTTAGGAAAAATTTCAATCTTGCATAAGCAAGGAATTCTGATGCGGGGACATGAAACTTCTTCCTTATAAGTTCAAATGAGCCTATCCCCCCTTCAGACCAAATGTCAGCTAATGAGGAGACCCCCTTATCTTTTCCAGCTGTTTAGGCTTAGGTTAGTTATGCATTTGTTCAACAGGGACAATCTTAAATCTGATGGTTCTAGTCTTAGTTGTTTTCCACACCCCTGGGGTTTTTTACAGTCTAATCCAAACACTGATCATCACCCTAGTGGTATCAAGGAGTTGGATGTTTCCCTTTATTAGATCTAGGTTGGTAAGTATGAGCAGATCTTTTAGTTGCTCATAAGCCGCATAGTCCGCCTCTTGAAGGATTATTGTTCCACACAAAGAGAATCAGAATATTTTGAATTTTTTTAACAGATATTTAGGGAATGATAAGAGAATACAACAAAAATGATAGAATATCTTTGGAAGTAAATTACTTTTAATGACACATATTCTTTCCAACCATGTTAGGGAATTAGGTAGTTTTTTTAACCAAAATTTTTATTGTACTATTCATATTCCATTGTGGGGCCTAGCATAATTCCCAAATATTTCAAGACACTTTGGCCCAGGCAAAGGCAAATTTCAAGCTGATATTAAGTTTGAGGTCCCTCATTTCATTTACTGAAAAGATACTACTTTTGGTTTCATTTATTTTGTAGTATGATAAACAGGAGTATCTTTCAATAGTATGCCTATGCCTATAGGCCTATTCTGTGCTCTGACTCCTTGCTTTTAATACCATGGATGTCTGGGTTTTGTCTTATGACCTGAGCTAGAGGTTCCATTACTAAATTAAAAATTCATGGGGATAGGGGGCACCCCTGTCTAACCCCGTTCGTTATTGGAAACTTCTTTGAAATATGCCCCATCCCCGAAATGTAAGCTTTTGGATTTGAATATAAAGACATCATCAATCCCAAAAAAGTGGAAGAAAAACCAAACTGGGTTAGGACAGCTTCCAGGAACCCCCAGTGCACCCTGTCAAATGTTTTCTCGGCATCTATTGACAGGACTGCACATGGGGATCCCTGGAGTCTCGACAATTGTACTAAATTAATTGTTCTACGTGTAGCATCCCTAGTTTGCTTTCTCGGCATAAAGCCCACCTGGTCGAGAATGTCGTTCCTGATCCTGCCCAGTCTGTGATTTTGCACAACTTCCTGTGTCTCTCTCTGTACCTCAGACTGCACCACATGCTTCTCTACTCCTTGATAGCTCCTTCCGCAGCCTCTGCTCTCTATACAGGGCGTAACTACAGTGGTAGCAGCCGTAGCAGCTGCTATGGGGCTCCATCATCCAACCTAACAATAAATAAAAGAGGATATGCACCACTGTATACATATTTTGCTGCACATTGTACATCATGATATGTATATAACATATATGTGATATATATATGCTGTGTATGGTGTGTATACATGCTTTATGTCTGTACATGACACTATATGTGGGTGTATATGCTCTATATGTTGTAAGAGTGTATAAATGTGTGTTTGAGTAAAGAACTGTATGTAATATGCATATTTTAAAGTGGGAAGGGGGGTCCCATTCAGAAGTCTGCTATGGGGCGCTGTCTTTTCATTACGTTTTCATTGGAGTAACTGCTGAGCTTCATTACAAAAGAAGGCATCTTGGTCAAAGACCCATATATAAAAACTCATGTTTATAGAGAGAATTTTACAGCCTACCGTCCTTATTTTTTACCTTTGGAACTTATGATCCATTATTTGAGTACACCAATAAAAACAAAGTTTACGATGAATTTAGGAGTGGATGTTGACATGTTCTGCTTCATACGAGGGGGTCCTCTTAAAAATTCCTAATTTGGCCTGGAAGCTCTGCAGCTCTGCATATTCACCTTCTGTAGATTCTACTGTTTGTTGGGAGTAAAGGTCCAACCCACATACAAGAGTCAGCGCTTAAACAACTGTTACTGACAGATTTCAATTATACTGGAGAATAATATCAAGAGAAAGTTTGTTTTAAGGGCTACAAGTTCTAACCACTGTCCTTAAATCTTCCATTAAAAGCAGGTTGGATCATTTATTTTAAAGTAAATCTCCTATGAGTAACAGTGATAATAAAAGTAATGCGGTTAAAACAAAAATATATTTCGGTGTGGTTTTATTTCCACACAGTATTTTATACTGATTTTTCTCTTTTACCTCCAGCCGCACAGTAGTTACATCTAAACAGATGTCCTAGAAAGAGCAGAGTCAGCAGATACTACTCGTTCACAGTGCTCCCTTGTGACTCAATAAGGAGATTTTGTTTAAACGTGTGTAATGTGTTCCATAACAATGAATATGTCTATTATTACCGCTTAACCTCTGCATGACCAGAGCTATGGTATATGTATAGAGACTCCCACAAAACACATTTACTGTTCTTGTCCAAAGGCAATGCCTTGTATGACAGTTAATAGGAATCAGCTGCAAGAGTGGCACGGTTTCTGGGAAAAAAGCTGACAATTTGGACAATTTCTAAGCATAGCAAGAAGCCAGTGATATAAAAAAAATTAAAGAGTACCTGTTGTCTTGGATGTATTTTAGAACAAAAGATATAATGATATTTTTGACCATAATATAACTTGTATCCTATATTTATTAGGCTCCATTTCTAATAGTAATTTGTCCCTGACCTCGACTGCAGAGTAAATAGAACACCTACTAAAAGCCGCAGCATAATCCCTCCTGGCTTCACTTTACATATCAAGAAAGCGAAAAAACAACTTTTATTAGATGTATATTGGTAAATTACCTAATAATTTGCCCCCTCACTTACAGTACAAAACACATGAGATGAGCCGAAGTTATTTGTTTATTCAGTCTACAGCTTTTACCCAAGCACTGCAAATTCTTCACTTTTCTGCCTCCTGCTCTGGTCATTCTTGAAAAAAATTATCTTAATAAATTGGAAAGTATTTCTGATTTTCAGAGAGATTAGTCTACCCATCGATGCCGGTATGGGGAGGAGAAAGAGTAGGGATCAGCTACAAATAGAGGGATTATGCTGTGACTTTTAGTAGGTGTTCTATTTACTCTGCAGTTGAGATCAGGGACAAATGACTATTAGAAATGGAGCCCAATAAATACAGGCAGTCCCCTACTTAAGAACACCCGACTTACAGACCACTCCTAGTTACAACCGGACCTCAGGTAATTGGTAATTTACTGTACTTTTGCCTAGGCTACAATAAACAGCCATAACAGTTATCACAGGTGTCTACAATTAAGATTTATTGTTCATCCTGATTCCTATGACAACCCAACATTTTTAAAATCCAATTGTCACAGAGACCAAAAAAAATTTGGCTGGGGTTACAATTATAAAATATACAGATCCAACTTACATACAAATTCAACTTAAGAACAAATTTACAGAACTTATCTTGTACGTAACCCGGGGACTGCCTGTATAGGATACAAGTTATATTATTGTCAAAAATATCATTATACCTCTTGTTCTAAAAGGCATCCCAGACAACAGGTACACTTTAAGGTTTTACTTTACATATCAAGAAAACGGAGCACAACTTTTAATAGATGTATATTGGTAAATTACCCAATATCCCAACCCCTACACTAACAAACATATTACAAAAAACATGAGAGCCCCGCCAGCCCCTTTAAGGAAAAATATATTGGTCCCCCTTTTGGAGTTAAGGATATGCTAAATATAAAAACTGCAGAAAAAGTTAAACATTTGTACTCTCCTTCTGAGGCTTCTGGTTTCAGGGGAAGCCAACAATGAGAAATGAGAAGTTTTAGAATAAACACATAATGGGGTAGATTTATCAAGTGTCTGAAAGTCAGAATGGGCAACTGGAAATATTCTGACATTCAGACACTTGATAAATCTGCCCCAATAAGTAAAATTGAAGCCATAGACTAATACTCTGTTATAGAGGGTCTTTTAACGACATACGCTGGGCACATGGATTTATCATATTGGAAATGGCTTAGACATGGAAAGTTTTATAGTGTAATGCATTAGGTGATGGTAAAGTGTAAACTTAAAGGGAATCTATCAGCAAATCAACAGTGTAAAATGTGCAAATGGCATATAAGGGTGTTCATTAAATTTTTATAGCCCACGACATTGGTTTGGAAATTGTTGGTTACAATATTGAGAAAATCCTATTCTATATGCTAATCAGCTGTTCGGTGCTCTGTGGGTGTGTATTTTCTACCTGGAGCCATAGAAATCAGTTAAGAGGATCATTGCTTATGTGAGAGCAGGCTTGGGATCACCGGTGGCTGAGGCAGTCAGGAAGTGGTGTATGAGTCAATGACCCCAGGCAACAAAAATGTAATTTCCTGCCTAAATTATGGAACATTGTTCATTCTTCTCAAGTGAGTTGAATTTATGTGATCAATGCCAGAAAATTCAGGTCCAGGTCAGAAGAGGCCCTAAATTTATTTAGAATTTTATTTCATTAAATTACATAGAAAGAAGGAAAGATAGGTAGATAGATAGATAGATAGATAGATAGATAGATAGATAGATAGATGTAGTATTAATAAGACATTAGAGGACAGGGGGAAATAATGGTTCCCGTATTGCAATTCTAAACATTTTTTTAATGAAATGTTTTAATACAGATTTTCTAACCAAATATAGAACAATGTTATCACCTTATAAACTATCCATGTCCCAAAATCTAATTCAGCAGAAAACGCATAACCATTTAAAGTGGAGCAGTTGCTGCATGAAATTTTACTATTTTGCTGTGTCGTGCATGGAACTGTTTTAAAAAGTGGACATTTGGGGGCAGCACTCAGTGAGTGGGGATGCGGCCTCTTTGCCTCAACAGGTATACCTAATACAAAACACAGTCCTTAAAACCTGTCACCCAGTAATTCGGCACTAGGAAGTGCTTACTAAAGTAAGCAGCTCCTAGTGCAAAAACAAATGCAGCAGTGTTACAATGAAAGTGTTATCGGAAACCTTTAAAAACGCTATCTAACAATAGAAACGCCGGACCGCTCTCAAAGTGGTCCGGAATATTCATGAGGGGGCGGTCCAAGGAGCTGCCTCTTTCACAGACCGCCCCACTCGCTTCACAGACCACTCCACACACCTCATTTGGCAGACACGACCCTAATACTGCCCACAATCCCACCCCCTCATGAATACGAAGTTTCCGATAACGCTATCATTGTAATACCGCTGCATTTGTATTAGCACTAGGGGCTGCTTACTTTAGTAAGCAGCTTCTAGTGCCGAATTAGGGGGTGAGACGTCCTCTTTAAATTAATCTTGTGATAGAATTTTCTAATTAGACTGCTCGTTTAGTTTGAGGGATGGGGGGGGTCTGTTTTTAAAACGTTTTAATGGAACTTTATTAACAAAATATTAACTTTGTAAAAGTGACATGTGCTCTCTCCTAGTTCCCCGGCCGGGAGCAGGGGGAGGCTTGCAGCGGGGACATGCATAAATGAAAATCTGGGGATGCCAAGAGGCGCTCGAGCACTGTCAGCCTGAGCACCTCCAACACTTTTGCAAAGTTAGTACTTTGTTAATAAAGTCCTTCCATCCCCGAGTGGTCTGGCTGTAAACATAAATTTTCTCCAGGGACCAGTAGGTGCGGGATTGCAGTCTGATGTCATAGTTTCATAGGCAAAAATGTATGTTTGCATGCCCCACTATAACTCCCTGTGAGCTTAGCTTATATTGTCCCAATTTCTGAAGAAGCACCAACACACACACACTCAGGTTCCTTAAAGGACATCTACCACTAGGATCAAGGATCTGAACCAAGAACACAGACATACTGGTGTGGCCCCACTGGCAGGATCTACTATTCTTTAAGCTTCTTATACACTTGTTTTTAAGAAAAAAAAAGGCTTTACAATTTATGCAAATAAGCCATAAGGGCTCCAGGCCCCATTAACACCTATGGAGCCCAGAGTCCCTTAGGCTCATTTGTATCAATATGCTCATGTGCTTGGTTTACAATCCTTGATCCTGGTGGTAGATGTTCTTTAATAATACTAAGTCATGGGTGGAGGTGGATCACACTAAGACACACAGATTTATATCCATATGAAATGTCCTTAAAGACTTGTGCATGGATCTCTCACGACCTCCCTTGCTTCATGCATGCAGTATCTAGATAGTTGCCATCTCATGAAAGTGTAGGACTGTTTAAAGCTTTGGTTTTATCAGCAATCAGCTGGTCATTGCTGTGAAGCGCTCTATACCTGTGGAAACGCTGAGCTGGCTTTGGTTGGGCTTTGTGGTGAGCTTTTAGCTCTTTTTTAGACCAGTCAAATGCAGATTCAGCACTTTGTGCGAGCAAGAAGAACAAATGTATGTTTCATGCTGGCACCATAGTGGTAAAACACAGCACATGCAAGGAAAAAGGGCTATAAATCAAAGAAAGTATACCATGGTCTTATATGCTAGAGAAAGAGAAAAAAATAACACATATATATAATATATACAATACAAAATACTTATCACACATATTATAAACAAATATATTGTCTATATCAAAAATACACATAACTATGTACCAATAGTTATTTATTTGTTATCTAATTAACACCAATTTCTGGATTTTGTTTCTGTATGTTCCAATTACAGAATACATTGTAACTTTTAACACATCTGTGTTTGAGTTTTCTGTTATGCCCCTCCATCTTATGTTTAAATGGACCGTGTTACCAGATTTGACCCCATTAAATAATAATAATAATAATAATAATCTGTATTTATATAGCACCATCATATTCCGCAGCGCTTTACAAATCATAAGAGACATATACTAATAAATTTGCATAAAGTATGTATATAATGAAAATGCCTTAAAAATTCTCTCTGTCTCCTTATTCTGGCATTTGGCAAATATAAATGATTTTGGTAATCCTAATTCACCTAAACGGGAAAGGTTTATTCTAATTTCATGTCAGATAGTGAGAAAAATGTGCATATGTGTCTTTTTATTTAGTGTATGTAAACTTATGGTTTCAACTGTATAATGATGCACAGAAATATTTAAACTCACACTCTATATACAATACACCTTTTCAGTACTGCAAAAATATTAAAACTAAATATATAACACAAATATATACCAGCAGGGACTATACCAACCATATACAGTAACTACATAACGGCAATAAATGTACTGCCCAACCGGAGTGCCATGAGGCAGACATAGACGTTGCTTAAAGGGAACCTGTCATCATAAATTGGCCTAATAAATGATTACCAGTATGTTGCCTAGCAGCGTTATACCTTCCAGATCATGTTTCTTTAATGGCCTACCTGTTCCAAAATCAACTTTGAAGGGAGATTGAAACTGATTGTATAAATTCAAGCAGGTGGAGAGTTTAACATGGAAGTCAAGAACGCCCCCTCCACTGTGATTGAAATCATGCACAAGACTTCTGGAGATCTACTGCACTCTGAGTGCAGTAACATCAATTACAATGAGAAAGAGAGAGCTTCAGTGTTAAAATCTCCACCTCCTTGACTTTATACAACCAATTTATACTCACTTCAAAGTTGATTTTCTGGATGATGCCACCACACTGTGTCATGAAAGAAACTTGATCTAGAAGGTATTTAGATGTTTGACAACATACTGGTAGTGGTTTATTAGGTCAATTTCTGATGACAGGTTCCCTTTGATGTTTAATTCAGTCTAAGCTGCTGCCTACTACCTTTGTGCTGGACTTTGCACAGGGAGACAAATCACTAATGCTGGAAGTACTTTTTAGACCAGTAAAAATGGTCTTAGGTGGTGTTCATCATGTTTTCTCGTTCCTTCATTCCTTTATTTTTGTTGTTCTGTTTCTTAACCATCCAGGACAATGGAAATAACACAGATTTGTGACCGCAACCTAAGAAATTGATCAGACATTCGGGATTCGCAATATTCAGCTATTTAGTTGCTATGCTTGGTACTGACTAGAACTAGAAGTGACTGGAATTGGATTGAGCAGCATATAGGCCATGTGACCAAAAGATGTGACATCAAAGGCCTATAAGCAGAAGTGAAACGCTATCTATATAAATAGATGGCAACACAATTTTATCCATTTTACACAGACTTCCGTTTATAAAAAAAAAGTAATCATTTACTAGAAAATTCGGGGAAAATATGCAAACAAGTTTTCCAGGAAGAGATAAGGAAAACCACACCTCTTTTAGCTACCTTGTAAGGCAGCTCCCTTGACATCAAGCATGACCTTCAGGAAGCCTTATGACATGAAGTGGGATTAAAACCAAACCAGTTTATCTATTCCAGAAGGAACAGAGAATCCCAACTGTAGACAGAACAGTTTTGACCTGGTTGGGTGTCTTCAGTGTAGCATAGGGAACTGGTTTGGCTGAACGAAAGGTTTTTGACTAGGATCAGAAAGTAAAAGTTCCCCTTATGGAAACTGGCAATTAAGGCCGTGTGGAAGCTTATAGCAATCGATGCTCTGCTAGGGGATTCTGGGAAAATATGCAAATACCTTTTCCTGGATGGGATAAGGAAAACCACGACTCTTTTACCTACCTTGTAAGGCAGCTCCCTTGAGATCAAGTATGAATAATCAAACATTTGTGTCTAGAAATAAAAAACATGGATACACATTGATATTTTGGTAACATATCTTTATTATAATTTTAGTATATGACATTTATGTAGTAAGCTTTATTCTGATAATGTATCAATGTGGTAAGCTTGGCTCTGGTTGTATATATATATATATATATATATATATATATATATATATATATATATTGTAAGCTTGATTCGATGTAATAAGCGTGGTTCTGGTCATCTATCTAAGTTATAAGCTTGATTCCTATACTAAATCCATATAATTACCTTGGCTCCAGTAATTTAAAGGAAGACTACAATCAAATTCAAGCAATAATATATCATGAACACATACTCATAGATTAAGGTACTGCAACTGTGGTAATCTTCCTATTGTCAAGGCTCGGGGTCAGTGAACCCCCTGGACCACCGCGGACGATGACACAAGCCGGCACGTGGGACTGGAATCTAAGTGGCACTCGATATTCACCAGAGCCCGCCGCAAAGCAGGTTGGTCTTGCTGCGACGTGGTACCACCAGGTCGATCCACAGGCACGACTTGTCCGCGGTGGCAGCCAAGGTCAAAGTACACAAACGGCAGGCAATCTCGTGGTCGGGGACAGACAGTAGGTCAATGCAAGCGGCAGAGGTTCAAGGTCAGAGACGAAGCAAGAGGTCAGTGCTGGCAGCGGACCCGTGACCCCCGTGACACCTATATTTGTTATCCATATCCTCCTTCCTTAGAAATTCAACTTTTAATGTTATTCTAATGACTCAGAAGGGCTCTGGGGAGCCGTAGCTTCACAGGTTTTTACACTGTACAGTAGCACATCTTACCCTGCAGAGACTACTGGAACCGGTGACCGGTTAAAAATTACATTTCTGATGGCAGGTACAGTTTAAGTAATTTAGTGATATTTACACAATAAAGATAATTTTAACCCCTTACTTTAAAATTTGACTCTGCTACTTAGTTTTATTGCTGTTTTAGCTCCTATCACACCCTAGGCTGCTCAGTGTAAAATTCCAGCAGATACTTCATGATTCCTCTAGTGCTGTGAGATGCTGTATGCTGACAATGTGGTTTGATTATTAGGATCCAGGTTTATATACACTTTCATTTAGCTTCTGAACATTCACTATTATCTGACAAATAGAAAGAGAGATCAGAGATGAGGTATGTTGAGATCAATGAGATGCATATAACACATGACATTCTCAGATTTGCTATATCTCAACTATAAAATAGACTTTCAGATCTGCTGTGCCTCCCGCCCTCTCCCCTGGATAAAGACCTTATCTGTCTGTAACTTGTAGATTTACTCTACTGTTGCTGCTTTCTGGCAGGATGTCTGTGTGTGTGTAGAATGCAAGGCTGGGGGCTGGAGTACAGAGATGAGCTCAGTGCAGCGTCAGACAGGACAACAAAATGCCCTGCCCGACCTTAGACTTCTGATTCAGGGTCGGATCCTGGAGCAACCGAAATTGTGTACACCAGGACTGATAAAGACAGGTTGGAATTATATCTGTGAAATGCTGTATTTTTGTTAATAACAGTGAATTAGAGAATTTGTTATTTTGTTATCCTAAGTACATTTAACAATCATGTCTTCGTGGGCATACCCCTTTTGGGATAGCAAATTTTTGGCCAAGTCCAATACTTAGGGGGGGAAATTAAAGGCTGTTAAGCTTGTGTCCCTAATGAGAACACTTGGACTCTTGATCAAATACGCCTGCATAGTTAACATTGGAAGGGATAGCAGCTACCATCAGTGAAAATACTTACAGATGCTGGGCCCCAATGATAAATCTCTATTGGGCCCCTATTTATAACCTATTGTTACAGTACTTGTCTTTTAACGATGCATTATGGGCCCCATAGGTCTATTATGAATGACCCTCTGCATTTCTTCAAGTTATAACTCTGATTATTGTGTATGGTCAGCCGTAACCATAGCAAAAACCAATATATGGAGCGTGAAGCTTCACTCCAATACAACACCTTCTCAAATTTTTTTTGAACATTAAGAATACGACTTAAACTTCATTTCTGGAAACTGCTGACAAATGAGTGAGACTCCAATAATGAAACTGTCTTCTTGATAGAAGAATTGTCCACCTGCAAGCACTCAAGTTCTATAAATAAGAAGAAATCATTTACATAAACATTGGATGGATTGTCCTTATTTGGCAAAAAAAAACTTGGAGCATTAAAACTATAGTTCTGTCTGACCTCTGGGGGCCGAAATCTAAATGGATGAATGGTGAACTTGCCTGAAACAGTGGGATCTATTTCCAGAATATGAGCTTCATCATGCTCACGAGGCAATATGTTCCGCTTAATTACAGACAAAGGCCAGAATTTGCATTTTTTCACATGAATATTAGCTCCGTCCATTACAGTTCCCCCACAGGCACTTTGGCTCCTCCTGAGATTGTTACACTAGTCGTAGAACTAGTAGACAGGCCAAGAACTAGTCAGCGGTGACAATAATGTTGTAGAATGTCATACACGTACGACCTCCTGAACTTTTCATCACTTTTCTCTGCAGTGACAAGTAATATTTTAGAGCTCGCTTTGACTGACTGAATAGAAATAACTCACTTGCTGAACTTCCTGCACTCTGCCCTCTGAACCTTTGTGTATACATCCAGCTGTGCAAATACTGTCACCTGGAAAGCAAAAGTGATGAGTTGAGGTTTTTTTTCTTTTCTTAAAATATGTTGTTTTTCTTTTTCCCTTTATGTGTATTTTGTTACACTTATATTTTGAATGGAGAGGAGCGGACCCGGTGCTTGGGTTTGGCTACGCAACCCGGACATATTGACGCCCCTAGTAACTAGCCGTGACTATGATTGGCCACACTGCACGGCCAATCCGACAAATTGATGCAGCTAAAAACTACAAAAAAGTAAAAGCAGCAGCACTCTTTATGTATCCGTTGAAATAAAGAGGTTTATTTCATTCACGGAAATAAAGTTTAAAATGAATAACATACACCTCTTAATTTTAACGGATTCATAAAGAGTGCTGCTACTTTTCCTTTTTTGTGGATTGTTTTGGGACCGAGCAAATAGTAATACTACAAATAGTAATACTATGATTGCTGTCATTCTCTATTGCAGCTGGCAACTAGTCATGGCCAGGGGTGTCCGAAAAGCCAGTCCAGCAAATTGACACAGCTAGCCACAAGCCATGGCTATGATTTGCCAGGGGTGTTCAAAAAGCCCTTGTGACAAATTGACTCCCCTTAGCAACTAGCCATGGCTATGATAGGCCAGGGGTGTCTAAACAGCCCATGTGACAAATTGACGCCCCTTAGCAACTGGCCAGGGGTATACAAACAGCTAATCTGGCAAATTGACACCCCCAGGCTACTCGCCATTACCATGATTGGCTAGGGGGACAATCATCCATAAGCAGAAAGCAAAACAATTTGGAGCAGATGTTGGAGCGATTACTTGCCACAAGCATCCAGACGCTTATAATAACTTGTTATGTACAATGATCACATTTTCAAACATTTAAGGGGTTTTGTGGACTAAAATATTGATATTGATCCATAGCATAGGTTCTTAATATCAGATTTGGGTAGTCAAACGCCCAGCCCCCCCAAAGATCGACTAATCTCAATAGAGAATGAAAAGAATCTGATAGCCCCCTTCTTTCTGTAGTGGTCAGACTAGTGTACTGCAGTAAACCTCCTATTTTACATGAATGCGTCAGCCATGAAATAACAATTCTATGATATCTTTTATCATTCCTCTATGATCTGTTGCACCTCTGTTATTTCCTCAGAAAGAAAGTGAGAGAAGAGCTTCACCATTACCCTTGTCAGAAAGTTGTGCCCCTACACAATCTGCCAATGTCAGCACTGAATTAATGACGTTACACTGTGTTGAGGCAAAGATCAAACAGGTAACACTGAATTGTCAATCTATCCATAAACACTGGACTGCCAGAGGAATTGGGGGTATTTCCCTGTAAATGGTATTGGGGGTTCCAAGGCATAGTCTATGGTTCTCTCTGTTACTGGGGATCTGTGTCTCTCACTGTTATTAGAGTTATTATCCTTTTTGAAGGGTGTGGGGCTATGTTTTTTGTGGGGTTTATAGATAAAATTTTTATTGTCAATTTATAGCTGAATGTTAATGTTGCTGTAGCAATGGAAAACTAGGGATCGCTATTTAAAGCAAATCTACCATTAAAATCAAGCATGATAAACCACTTAATTAGAGATCTAGGCACTGTGACTGTGGTCTTTATCGTCTTAAATTTGTTATTTCCCTTCCTTCTAAAATCAACTGTTATAATTATTCTAATGAGCTCTGGTGGGTGTTTCCAGATCACAGGCTGTTACAATGAGCAGAGCAGTCCCCCTCCCCCTGCACTTGCTGTTGCTCCTCAATTACATAGGGAGAGGGAGGAGGGAGAGAGCAGGGAATGGGTGAGACATGTTCTGCTTATTGTAACAACCTTTAAATCTTCAGCAAAGAGGGACTCTGGTAACACCCCCAGGAGCCCTTCAGGTTCATTAGTATAATTGTAAAAATTTATTTTAGAAGGAAGGATGCAATGGATAACACATATAAGAAGATACCCACCATCACAATGCCTGGATGTATGAGTAAGTGTCTCGGGTTTATCATGATGGATTTTCATGGTAGATTTTCTTTAGGAATTTTCCCTAATAGTTTGTGTAGGTTCACCAATATGATTATGCAGTTTGTTGCTGTTTTGTGACTAGTAAGATGTAACACACAGCATTGGCTTGTTATCAACCATGGTTTGTGTTTACTACTAGTCTGTACATTGTCAATTGAACTGCATAAACTTATAATATGGTATTTTTTTCTCTGAAAAAGCAGCATTTCCATACAAGGTCTCTTTGTGTAACATCATCACAAAGCTCCATTCAGAGGTTATTAGAAGATCGTGTCTTATGATGGTGTTTATGATTTTCCAAGAAATATGACGAACTGAAAAGTAACATTCAGCCTCTCCTACTATCATCGAAATGATCCACTTTAGTCATCTTAGAAATCTTTAGAAATCATTCCTATTCTCCATGTGACATCTCAAAATATTTCTGATATAAAAATACTGCTGACAAAGTGGACTGATAGTGGTTCTAACCTTCTTCTCCATTCACACTGGGGGCCTTGTCCAAGCAGGTCTTCTGGGAATACGGCATAAGTGTTTTTAGTGGGGCAAACCCTATCAAGACTTGAAAAAAAACCCTATGCAAAATTGCGTAAAGCTTACACGGAATAGACATCACATTTGAGAGTAGTAAAATCATGTTTTTTGTTTGATCATCTGTGAAAATATTGGGACAGATTTACTTACCCGGTCCATTCGCGATCCAGCGGCGCTTTCTCTGCGCTGGATTCGGGTCCGGCCGGGATTTAATAAGGCAGTTCCTCCGCCGTCCACCAGGTGGCGCTGCTGCGCTGAAAAGCATCTGAACGCGCCGGAATTCACAGAGGCCGGCTTAGTGCAGGTAAGCGCGCCCCGAGCGACACATTTTCCGTTCTTAAATGCTGCGTTTTTTTCCGAATACGTCGGGTTTTCGTTCGGCCACGCCCCCCGATTTCCATTGCGCGCATGCCGGCGCCGATGCGCCACAATCCGATCGCATGCGCCAAAATCCCGGGGCAATTCAGGGAAAATCGGCGCAAATTGGAAATATTCGGGTAACACGTCGGGAAAACGCTAATCGGGCCCTTAGTAAATGACCCCCATTAAGTCCATCAGAAAGGTCAAGGAAAGACACTTCCACAGTATATTGATACATAACTCTGGTAAAAAAAAAAATCACCGGGCTCTTGTTTTATTGTTTTTCTATGTAACCTCTAAAATCGAGGGTCAGCACTGCAGGTCTCTCTAAGAGGTGGAGCCGTATTTTACAAGGGTGTTAGTTTATACTTTGCACTTTAGCTCTTAATCATTCCATCTTATACTACACCGATATAGAAACGTCCTGTTTGGGTCAGTGCTGATGCAACTTTTATGTCCCTATTTGGGAAAGTTCTCATGGACTACTTCTTCTCCTTGTCTTTCTCATTGTAGTGATTTTTACAAGTAATGTACTCAGGGAAAACATATGCAACTCAGCTCTATTCAGGATAAAACATACTGGGGCACATGTACTTACCCGTCCGGAGGAGTTCACTGAAAGTGCATTGTCCGACAATAATGCACTCTGACGCAATTCACTAAGATTTTGCGCCCGATATCCTGCATGTGTCGCTTTCCCACTCAGGTCCAACAGAGTTCACCTTCTTCTTCCCGGTGTATGTAAGTGCTTGATCTTCCAACACAATTTGAAAGTTAAATCCTGCACTCAGTTCGAATCCATTGGATCGTCTGACGGCATGCCCCGCAATTTCCTTTGCATGAAAGCCAGCACAGCTGCGCCACAATCGTGTGTCACATAATCCCCTGTCAAATATCTGTCACAGCCCTGCAAAACCCGAAAACGATGGAAGGTCTGATGAAGGTGCGTCCGCGGACCCTTAGTTAAAAAGCCCCACTGTTTTTTTTACTGCTGCCGATAATCAGGGCCGGATCTGCCATGAGGTGGGAAGAAAATATCGCCTCATGCGGCAGATGTAGAGCCCTAAAGGGGGCAGCATAATAGCCACCATAAGATGTTAGCAAGTCCGTACTGTCCAAGTACTATCACTTGAATTTTTGTCTTTAAGACACAGATGCAAGTGGTAGAGCAGCGCAGAGCAGTACAGACCCGTTTGTATGGGCTCTGTTGCTCTGGAGGACACAAGTGGCATGTGATGATGCCGGCGTCCATGTACAGAGCAGCGGCCCAGCATAAGAGCCAGGGCAAGTAGGAGATGACAGCAGCTTGGGAGGAGGTGTGTGACTGTTTTATTATTTTTAAACTATCCAAATTCCTAATAATAAAATCTTTGGGTGTTGTATATAATAAAAATAGGTGAGGTAGATGTGAATATTTGGGGACGGTTCTTAACTGAACTGTATATGACTAGACTAGAACATATATGATAATGGAAAATGGCTCTTAATATTTCTTAGTGTGGATACTGGTCAAATAAACTGAAGACCCCTCAATCTCCATTACTCAAGTCACACACTAGACACCATTCAGACCACAATATCGTCTCTTCCATCACTTTTTACTTTATATATAATCCTCATTAATGTTTTAATACAGAAAGGTAAACATTTTACATCACCATTCATTGCAACGATAGCAGCAATAGTCCATGAATTTGAATAACTATTCACACTGGTTCCTCATGGCTCAAGAGACATTGGGGCAGATTTACTTACCCGGTCCATTTGCGATCCAGTGGCGCGTTCTCTGCGCTGGATTCGGGTCCGGCCGGGATTTAATAAGGTAGTTCCTCCGCTGTCCACCAGGTGGAGCTGCTGTGCTGAAAAGCATCTGAACGTGCCGGAATTTACCGAGGCCGGCTGAGTGCAGGTAAGCGCGTCCCGAGCGACACATTTTCCGTTTTTAAATGCGGCGGTTTTTCCGAATACGTCGGGTTTTCGTTCGGCCACATCCCCCGATTTCCGTCGCGCGCATGTCGGCGCCACAATCCGATCACGTGCGCCAAAATCCCGGGGCAATTCAGGTACAATCGCCGCAAAACGGAAATATTCGGGTAACACGTCGGGAAAACGCGAATCGGGCCCTTAGTAAATGACCCCCAATATTGTAGTCTGAATGGTGTCTTACTAGAGTGCGATATGGCTAAACTATAAGGCTAGAAAGCTGTTATGGTGTATATAATAAAACTGGGGGTTGTTATAGGGCACTGTTCATAATGAAAATCAGGGTTCTGTCTAAAGGCCAGATTTTAATTACACGGGGTGGACTGTTTATGGGGTTCTGCATATAATTGAACTGGGGGGCTGTATAAGCAAGCCATATATAATTTAATTGGGGGCTGTATGTAAATTTTTATTTATTTTTAGTTTTTATGTCTATGTTTTTGTATGTATGCCATCAAGTTTTTATTGTTTGTATCTGTATTTGTGATTATGCAGATGGAGGTGTTGTTGTGACACATTCAATTTCCCGTGTGGGGACAATAAAGTATTCTATTAAATACATTAGGATGGTGTTATATACAGAATATTAATTTATTAAAATTACATTATTTATAAAATCATTAGGGGGCTGTATATTAATTTTGTAATCGGAGGGGGTTATATATCAATATCAAACATGAATAGTGATATCAGCAAACCAGAATGCACATCTGTGCAGTGTGCCTAAAGTCTTGTACATGGCGTTAGTGTTTTTTACGTTATTTTGAGCCAAATGACATATTCATAAAACTTCTCTGCAATGTGAATATATTGGTAAAATGGTAAAGGCTTCAGATTTTAACCTGGCATTGTGTTTAGCCTATACTTACATAATAGAATAAATCTGGTTTTAATGTGTGTGGGGGGGGGGATTTTAAGACAGGTGCATAGTGTACATGTTACTCCTCTTTAATGCACCTGAATTAATAAGAGACTCCAGCCTGTTAGTAATAAGCGTGCCTGAATGAAATCTATGCCAGAATCCTGGTACAAGCTATAGAAAATTTAGCGGCCCAACATTATCTGACCAATTTTTCAAAAGAGTGACTTGAGGGTGGCAAGAAAACTGAGGTACAAATACAAATACTTTTAAAGGATTATGGTATTTGGTTAACTTGCATCATGGATCCTCTCCCCTATGATTGCATACAAAGAAGGATATGGATCAGCTAGCCATTATCTGACACTTTTACTCATCTGTGGTTTCTTATTCGATGTAGCAGCTTGGCAATTTTTCTACTGTTATTAACTTTTGGTGTATCTGGACTTTCACTTTGACTGTAGCTCCTTCTCAGTACCTAGATTCCTTTCGTGTTGTATATTTGAATAGATATGACTGATCTCCAGGTGCTTGGCTGTAGTCTGGATGGCACTGGAAAAGGTAAGTGGTTTATTGCTATTTTTAGCCTCCTCCAGTCATATATAAATTTTGTGGAGCTGTGTGAGATAGTACTGACGGGATTGGATATATTGAATTAATTGACCCTATTACTATTGGTTGGGGTAAGAAGGTAATAGGATTGGCTATAGGAGGTCACATGACTGTTTACTTGTAAAATAGCTTTCTCAAAGTTTTTTCTTATTGGTCGTCGTCATTTATAGTCTAGGTCGTGTTCTGGAAGCCGAAGCCGAAGCATTGGTTAATTTGAGTAATAGGTTGTAGATTCTGTGAAGGCTAAGTGGTTATTTGGGCAACATGTGGTATTTGAACATAAGAGCTGAAGTAAAAAGAAATAAAATAATTTAATATAACAGAATGATATCATTTTGAGTTTGTAGCTAAAGGTCTTTTTGCTGTTCCTGATTGGTTATTGTATTAATCTTGTTACGCATTTGAGAGGATAATGTCTGTGAATGATATAAGTATAAATAGATGCCCTGGAAGAAGTAAAAACCAGGGTTGGGCCTTTTGGCTGATGAAGTTTTTATTTGATATGCTCATTTTAAAGGCTTTAAAAGTGCGAGCAGACTACAATAAAGAATTTGATCTATATGTAGAATCCTCTATAGCAGTGGTGGCAAACCTATGGCACGAGTGCCAGAGGTGGCACTCAGAGCCCTCTTAGTGGGCACTCAGGTTGTTGCCCCATGGCAGAGTTCGCCAGACAGGGATCCTCCTGCAGTCCCTGGTCGACCTGAGACTGCGGGAAGAGAGAGGAGGGGTGGACAGGGTCAGGTTATCATTGGAGCTCCTTCTGTGTGACCCCTGAATCTTCCTGTTCAGGTGGATGTCAAGGGATGCTCCAATGACAATCCAAATTTCCTCTCCTTCTGGTGCCCTTAGGCCTATTGAAAGCTGTGGTATAGCACAGAGCAAATAGATTGCAATAAGTAACTGCTTGAATTGCTGTGTTGGCGCTTTCCAAAAAAATATGCAGTTTTGGGTTGCAGTTTGGGCACTCGACCTCTAAAGGATTTGCCATCACTGCTCTATAGAGTACAGAAATTAGAGTATGTCTCAAACATTGGATGGGAGGAACGTCGTGTGGAATCCTGAACAATGACTTATTCTCTAGATGGCGATCTGATATTAGGAGATTTCTAGCCCGAATCATGGATTTGCTAATTTTGAAGGACTTTTTCCTTAAAGTATTGGAAGTAAGGTAGTTAAAGTGCCGGTTTGCTGTAGGACGCGCTTCCCGAATTAAAAAGGATCAAACTGCTTGGTTTTGATGAGGTTTTTTATTCTGGTTATAAAATTGGACTACGCGTTTCGGGGGTGGTCCACCCCCTTCATCAGGTCCGTAAGGTTAACTTTAGGGTAAAGTTGTTAGGAGGAGCTGATGGGATGATAGGTGATCCAACAGGGGTATGTTGGTCCGGAGTTTGCTGGCTATTTAGTCCGGAGTATGCCTGGCGTGAGTGCGCGCAAGGGGAGATCCTTTTTAATTCGGGAAGCGCGTCCTACAGCAAACCGGCACTTTAACTACCTTACTTCCAATACTGTTCTATCCGGCACCACCCAGTAGATGCTGCATACCCACCCTACCATACCTCCAACCTCTGCTCAATTGCACTAGACACAAGGTGTCACAAGGTGAGCAGATTTTCCAAACTTTAATCACATCTCTTCAAGTATCATATTGCACTAGGGGCGCCGCCTGTGTCTCTCTTTCTATTTTCTTAAAGGGGAGTTCCAGCAGGAAGTGATTTTATTTTCCTTTTTATTTGGACTTTATGAATGGGTGTGGATTTGGCCCAGGACTGTGAGCTCCATGATTCATAGTATATAAGGCTGGAAGGAGACGCAAGTCCATCAAGTCCAACCTTCAAGAATTAAATAAATGTTTTATCCCCATAACCCGTGATATTTTTTCTCTCCAGAAAGTCATCCAGGCCTCTCTTGAACATGTACATAGATTGAAGATTTGTATGTTTTATGTGTATAAGATGTGCCATGTGCATGTAAGCTTAAGTCAAGTCATAAATGATTAAAGGTAAAAGTTAGGGGGGGGGGGGGGTAGGACAGGGACATTCAATAATGTTCAGAGGAGATTCCATCTGACCAAGCACAAGAGTAGCGGTTTAGGCTTGTGGTATAGTGCTTGGAAAGCGCAATGGCGGCAACAGATTCTACAGAAATAAATGGTGGGTTGGGGTATTAGGACCCAGCTAGGTTTTAAGTATTAGGCACTATAACAAAAGAACAAAAAAGGCGAAAAAGAGGACAGCGCCTTGTGTATTATCGTGGGATAAGTAGGGGAAAGGACAAGATATCAAGAGGATTCGTATGGAGGGAAGGGTATATCAATCCAAGCTGCCCTTCAGCTTGCTGAAAGTATCCCTTGATAGAGGCTAGAACCAGTAGTCAAATGCACAAGGTGGGGTAAAAGAAATGAGAAATAAGCTAGCACGGCGCTGTTAGGAAGTGGGTCCTCAGGTGAAGTTTAAAACAATTTCATATTTGTGGTTGATACACGTCACTCTTTTTGCTTTGTCGTTTTGTCAGGGTGCTCAAATAGGTTACAAAACCATCAATAGATATTTAAGAAGACTTGGCACTCCTATTAGTTGCGTTTGAAAATTAGTGAGTTTTATTTCACAAGTGTATAAGCGTGGCAATCCAAAAACTTTTTTTATACAACGTTTCGGTCTACATTCAGACCTTCGTCAGGTACGGATTGCATGGTATACTTTAGGAAGAAAGTAGATAGACTGGCTAGCGGCACTGTGGCTGCTCCATAGCGGACCTTCCGCTACCTCCTCTCCAGCGCTGCAGCAGCCACAGTGCCGCTAGCCAGTCTATCTACTTTCTTCCTAACGTATACCATGCAATCCGTACCTGACGAAGGTCTGAATGTAGACCGAAACGTTGTATAAAAAAAGTTTTTGGACTGCCACGCTTATACACTTGTGAAATAAAACTCACTAATTTTCAAACGCAACTAATAGGAGTGCCAAGTCTTCTTAAAACAATTTAATATTCCAAAATAGTAAACGCCTTTCTTCAAGTACCAACGGAAAAAGATAATGGTGGTTACTTAAGTTTGTCCAAAATGGGCCTGAAGAGAAGTTCGGGTATCTGTAGCTATGTGTAGGTTTGTGCAAGGAGACGAATCCTGTTCCAAAAGCATTGTAAAATATGACAGGACTAAAGGCAATAATATATGTTAGCCATACCCGGCCCACACCTGGAACAAGCTGGGGATTGGAGGTTTCCCCTGTGGCAGTTATGGAAGGAGAATATGTAGCCCCCTGTGTGCCATTTTAACTAACATTTCCCAGTACATCTCTGGATATATTTCAGGCACTCCGCAAGGAACTGTTAAAAAAAAAATCTGTCATGAAAGAGATGTGGGTGAAGGAAGTAGCAGTAGACTTAGCGGAGACTATAGAGAAGGACATGGCCACCATCAAGGTCATGTCAGTCAGGGATTATTGAGCCCAGCTGAGAAATATTGGGTGAGATTTAACAGCTTGGAAAGCTGGGTTACCCAAGCATGGGAGGTGTAGGGAGACCTGAGCTGAAAAACCATGATGGCAGGATGTTACTTGCTGTGCTTTACACACTGGCAAAGTATCCATTATTTTAAAGGAGTGTTATCAACCTAGTGTCTTGTTGAATAGGACCTTTTTTTTTATTGTTTCATTCAGTAACAGAAGTTCTTCTAATCCAGACATGAACAGAACCCAATTAGTATATTTAGCAATAATAATTCTGGGCCAACCCCATTAACTATTAGTGATGCACTAAGGTTTAGATATTAGCCCTTTAATAATTTTCACAATATTCTGTCGCCATGTTAGTACTTTTCCAAATGTAAGCTTTAACAGTCTCGCCATCTACTATATTACCTTCTCAGAAGTGAGGCAAAATAAACCAAGATTGTATTTTTCAGTTTTTTTCATTCATTCCCTATTTCATATCAAGGATTCTGAAGGTGACTTTCCTAACAGATCATCTACTGCATGACATCATCCTGAGTTGTGTGACAATTTTTGGACTCGCACATGAGATGAATGAGATTCGCTATTAACTCGTAATTTGATTCTGATGACTGAACTGACCTAACAACCTAAAAACACAGCGGCATGCGAGACTGCATTACCTCATATGTCATAGTCAACGCTAAGACTATAGTTTTGATTAAAAAAAACTAAAAATCCTGCCCTATGACAGACAGAAAAATCAATGATTTATTTAGAATTTTGAGTTGTCAATCCATATAACCTACAGTTAATTATTTTAGGAGAAGGTAGAATATGTTTCTTCATTTAAGGATGGTGGTGACACATGGCGGGTGATATAGATCGTTCTTTTGGCAAGAACACTCAGCTCAAGCAGATACAATGCTCGACTTATCACACACACACACAACAAAGCATCAATTTAGTATATTGGGGAAGATTTATCACTGCTTCTACGCCAGTTTTTTGGCATAAAAGCAATGAAATAACCGCAAATTCTTGCACAGATTTTAACAGCGACTACGCCACATCCACGCCATGTGGGTGTGGAGGAGGTGTAGAGATGCATGGCTGACAGCGGGGCGGGCACGTGAACTTCCCAACCCGTGCCTTGTGTAATTTTGAACTTTCGTTTGCAGGTTTTTACCTAAAACTATGCCAGGTCAGATCTGATTTAGTCGACTTACACCTCTTGACATATCCGGCAGGACACGGGGGGGGGGTGCACAAGCGCCAGTTTATGATAAATCTCCCTCATTGCATGTTGACAATACATACATATTTATGTATTCAGCACCATGATATTTCGCAGCGTTTAACAAATCATGGGGTACATTTATACAAGATATCTACTCAGTTCCTCCTGCTCTGTAACATGCTGGCTGCAGATAGGACATTATGCACAATCTACTCAGCTACTCCTGCTATATAACATGCTGCCTGGAAATAGGGCACTACTGTATGTACAATCTGCTCTGCTGCTCCTGCTTTAAAACATGCAGATAGGACACTATGGAGCACATTTACTAAGGGCTTTGCATCGCACTTTTGTTGGACTTTGCACGTTCTTCTAGGATTAAATGGCTTGCACAAGTATTTAAGAAGTGTCCGTGCCACTATTGTGTCACATGTGACACTCTTGTGGCGCAGCTGCGCTAGCGCCATATTTTACTTGCAAATTGTGTCGCACACACTGTCGGGAATTTACTAATTGTGCCGCAATGACGACTGTCGGTATCGGAGATCAGTCTCCGCAAAGCACAGCCCGATCTATTAAAGTGGTGCACGGCTGTTAGTGATTACTGGGCAGACGGAATTAATCAGTCGTGCGCCTGAAAAATGCCGACAGTAATGAAAATCTTTCATGGACTGCCTCTTAATTTTTCTCTCAGACCATTTTTTTACTGGTCTAACGTGCGCCAAAAATTGCGTCTAAAAATGCTGAAAAAATACACATAAATGTGGAGGATAATGTGGAAAAGTTAGGCCACGCCCACTTGCACAAAAAAAAAACCCGGAGGTGTTGAGATAGTCGGAAATATCTGTTCTTTCTGGCGCAAACTCATTATAAAAGAAAAAGCACTTTTAGTGACGTTTCCGTCTTTCTAAGTAAATGTGCCCCTAAGGGCAAGCAGTCTAACTGGGTATAGTGCAGGGTGCGCCACATTCAGGATTTCTGGTGCCTGTGGCTGTTTGTTCGCTGTATGTTTGCCCCAGGCCTTGCATAAGTAGCGTGAATGCACCTTTAAAGGGAAGTATTGAAAATATTTCAAGCCAAAGTAATAGTAGAAAGACACTTTGCTCCAATAAAGATATTCTACAAATTGTCTTGTAGTCACTCGTACTATTGGTGTATGGAAAAATTAATAAAAAAAAGCTGCAAATCCCGTGCAGACATTAGCACCTTATCAAGCAGCCACTATTATAAATCTGACATCCAAAAGAGCTCCAAGGATCTAAAAATGGTGCCAAATGATAAATCCCTCCCTATATCTTTAAGCTTATTATACACATTTGCTTCTCATGCATTGGTTCTGTTTCTGTATATTTGGTGTATAACGCACGGCTCCTATTCTGTCACTCTTCAGTGTCACTTGGAACAATAGAAACCCTTTATCTGAGAACAAAACTTCTGTTGTAACCATAAGGTATCAAAAACAAGAAGCAACTTGCTCTTCTCTAAATACAGTATGGGAATCAATACTTTCTGTGGAGCTGACTACACAAACACTTGTATTCTACGCTCTAAAGGTCAAAATGTGACTCTAACTGTAACCCATTGTAAGAAGAGAGATTTCCCAATCGCTGCATTACTTAAATACATGTATTATACATTAAGTCCAAATCGTTACTCTGTATCGAAAGGATTTACAGCAATAAATTAGCGATAGAAAAAAAGCATGCCAATATTTCATAGTAAAAGCAATCATGTTTTATGAGAGGCAGCGCATAGCTGGCCATACGTTTTATATCGGAATTAAGTAGTGATTTCAGAAATAGAGATGACTTCATGCAATACAGTCCTGATTATGCTGTGGGAACGACGTCGCTTGCTAAAGTGAAGTGACTCATTTTGTCTGGTCTAATACAGCAGAACGCATCTTACATAGGTTAAACACTTTCCAATGAATGTCGCTCTCAAGAAATATCAATTTTTGGTACATTTATCGGAGCCTAAACCAATCTGATTCACTTAAATGGAATATTGTGATGTATGTGCAGGGGTTTCACAGACACATATTATAGTAGATGAGAAAATCAGGATGTTACATGATTGCAAATCCTGCTCTTTAACAATGTGCTCCGATATTTTCTTTGTTGAAAGATGTCCAAGTATAAAATCTAACATTCATGGACGCATTGCTAAATGTGACTCCATAGAGCAGTGATGGCAAACCTTTTAGACGCCAAGTGCCCAAACTTAATCCAAAACCCACATATTTTTCACAAGGTGCCAATGCGACAATTTAAACAGCAACTTATGACTCCCTGCTCTGTCACGTTTAAATTGTATAGGCATCTGAGGACACCAATACAGTATAAAGAAGGAGAAAAAGCTTTGGTTATCATTGTAGCTTCCTTCTAGGGTCCTGGGCTGTCTGGAACTGCAAGAGGCTTTGAGTCCTGTCTGCCGAAGTCTGCGGTGGGGTGATGGCACGGGTGCCCATAGAGAGGCCTCTGAGTGCCACCCGTGCCATAGGTTCGCCACCACTGCCATAGAGGATTTAAAAAAATTTTACCCACGTGCTGTGGAGGTTTTTCCATGCAGTACAGGCAGTCCCCGGGTTACGTACAAGAAAGGGTCCATAGGTTTCTTCTTAAGTTGAATTTGTATGTAAATCGAAACTGTATATTTTATAATTTTAGCTCTAGACAATTTTTATTTTTTCGCCTCTTTGACAAGCGGAGTTTCAAAATTTTTTGCTGTAATGGGACCAAGGATTGCAGTCTGGGACTATAGTAACATCCAGCGAGCTTCACCAGAGGTCACTAGGGGCAGAGGGGTCAGTCTTTAACTAGGGGTCATCTGTAAGTCAGGTGTCCTTAAGTAGGGGACCACCTGTACATACTTTTAAAATCCACAGCATCTAAATTCCTGATATGGAAGTGGCAAGGAATGTTTAGGTTCTTCCACATCAAATTCAGAGATTAAAGGACATCTACTATCAGATTTACTGATGCTAGATGTCCCAAACTTACTTGGTCATCTCATCTGTAAGGAGATGATCTCGCTTTTATGAAGTCCCGGGACATCGGCATTGTTCTATAAAAGACTTTATTTTTAAATGGACCGGAGGTGCTCAGGGCTACGTCATCCAAGCGCTTCTCGGCTCCGCCTCCTATAAATATATGCACACACCGTTCGTGTATATGGCGTCTGGCCCCACCCATCAATTCGCTGACATTTCATTGTTTAATTTTAGGTGATAGAAGGCAGCAGGCCTACAGGAAAAGTTGCCATTTTTTTTAAATTGTCGTTCCCCGCTTTCCGTAGTCTCAGCAGTAGTTTAGCAACCAGTGCCATCTTTTAATCTAATACACCAAAGATACTTTCTAATCCAAAAAAACAGTTTTGAATATTAATATCTATAATCTACACTAATCAAGCATTTATATTAATAACACTTTTGTTCAATTTATTGATGCCGTAAGATTGAGCATTTTTATAGACTCTTTATACCCTTTTTTTCTAAATTAAATAACTGCTTTTAGAACTAAAGTTGTTATGACCATGTGCTATATTATCCTCTTTTTGTTAATGCAATATGTAGTTTAGATATGGGATCAGGTTACTGCAGGGCATTTGACTTAACCACAACCCCAATTTCGTTTCCTATGGGTTTTTTTCTGTATATATAACCCATTGTCTGACAATACTATATGCCTGCCAAAGACCTGTGTCCGAGGTCTTGGAGTCCCTTGCTGAGTGCCAGAGTGCCAGCGGGGGAAACTTTAAAACATTAATGCCCCTGCCCGCTACACATAATTTTAAAAGTTGATTTTAGTAGGAAGGATATAATAATAATTCTGGTGGTCCAGACCACCAGATTTATAGATCTATAGTCTGTGCCGGAAAACTCCTCCAGTTCACATCGGTCTACAGGTTCAAACTGGCAAAGTTTGTGCCCGTATTTACAGGGAGGTTGGAGTCCCTTGCTGAGTGCCAGAGTGCCAGCGGGGGGAACTTTAAAACTAGTGTTCACGTCAGTCCCCCCATTGTATCAAAGTGTAATATCTTCAGTCTTGTCCCGTGAAAAGTTATAATAAAATATTTACAAAAATGTAAGGAGTGTACAAACTTTTGTAGAACACTGGGTCTCTCTTATGGATCAAGGCATAAGGGGTTAAAAGAAATTTTAATCAATGATTTACCTTTAGGTTATTCTCTTCTCGCTTGTTTAGGATTCTTGATATCTTTGTGATCCACACATCTACTAATAGATGCATGATGCCTAAGAGACAGATCATTTGTCATTCAAAGTGTGTAGGATGAAGTCACCAATAGATGGTATAAAATGTTACACCCCGTCCCTTAAAGCCACACCCTTCAGGATTACCTCGCTGCTGAGGAAACTTTATTATTTTCTGTTAAGCAGTAATGATATGGCTAATGGGGTAGAAGATGACATCATGTATTAAAAATGTTATATTGCAATAAGTAGTGCCAAGCACATTACATCAAGGAAAGATCATTATGCCAAGCTATACCAGCCACAGAATGCAGAAGTAAAAAGAAATTGAAAAAAATTAACAAAGTAACTTATTCATATATGCAAATGGAAGACTTGTCCTGGAATAATATTATAACTGGTCACCATAGTAGAGCATTTGCGGAAAAGCTGGACCGCTTCATATTTTGACAGAGGTGCAGCTGCCACGTTCTTGCCAATCTCCATGTAATATATTATTTTTTATGGTTTTATGTGGTTTGTGTACTCACTATATTAGAGCATGAATTCATCCTATTGACATCTGTGAAGATTATAAGTTTGTAAGCTACAATACGATGACGAGATCTTGTGGATATTCTGTGACCTCCCATTACATTTAAACTTAGATTTAAATAATTTTAGCAAAAAAGTTAAGAAGTGAGAATTCCCTGCGAAAGGATTTTTTTACTTTGATATTCTAAAACTGTTTGCATTGTAGAAGCAACAGCACCACCTTCAGTTTGCAAGGATAACTAACAAAAGTACTGTACATATTTCAAAGTTATTTAACCCATTTTTCGCCTGGCCTATTTGAGCATTAAAGACACAGAAACATTTTCCACAAGTTTTTTTGTAATGTAAAAGCTAAAAAAACCTTGATTTTTGTTAAGGTAAGCTTTAGTTAAGATCCATTTTAGAGCATACGTAATTTATTCACTACATTTTTGTGATTTTTGAGTTAGTATATGGGTTGTCACATTTACAACAATTCTAGACGTGCATCGTATTTAATCACTTTTTAGAAAATGAAAAGCACTTATTTCAGGTCCCCCCAGGGTACTTGGACTCAGTATATGAGACCTGCAACAAAAACTTGGAAATGATAGCTAAGAAAGCCCCTTACAGTTTCCCATGATATCACAGTGAGAGATGATCACTGCCAATATTGCGGTGTCAAGGGGTCCTGTGCTGTTGTTGGGTGCTGTGTGTAGGTTTGTTGTCATTAATCACAATAGTTTGAAGCAGTTGTCTGATCTAAAAAAATTGCCGCTCATGGTGACCGGTCAACCTAATTTTCGGTTGACTGGTCAAATGGGTTAAATACAGTGTGTATGAGACACAGCTTATGGTAGAGAAGGACATTGGCTCCTCCCACTTCATAATATTATCACAGGGGTCAGATTCCTCTTCCAATCTTACACTCCTATTGCATCCACACAGTACAAAGCTAAAGCTCCCTCTGGTGGCAACAGATAAAAGGTAACATAAAAAATCATACTATCATTTTTAATGTGTAAAAATGTGTAAACCAAAAAAAAAAATTATCCAAAAAAAATATGGGCAACGACCACGTCTAGTGATAGTTCCTAAGTATCACCCTTGAGTATAAGTAATCAGTATCAGCTATATATCACATGTTCGCTGAACATTAGGGAGTTGTAGAACTCGACTCCACACCATACTATTACGGCACGGAGATTGACTCCACTCCGTAATAGTATGGTGTGTAGCCGATGCTGGTTAACCTCTGCATTGGAGTCGAACAGTCATTGGGAAGCCGATAATTGGTGCTGGCCAGCCACCTGCCCTGATAAATTCCAGCCCCTTCCTGTGTCCCCTGCCGGATCTTTGTGCCTTGTGCCTTAGAGAAAGCGTTGTCTCATGCCCTGCACTGTTATTGTGATTTCCCAATGTGACCCCGGATCCGTTCCTGACTACGGTCCCCTGCCGCCTGCCTTGACCTATTGCTACGTCCCCGACTACAATCCTGTACTGTCCGGCCTGACCTCCTGCATGTCCCAGGCTACGATTCTGCCTAACGTCTTTGTACCTTGGCCTTGGCTGCCACCGCGGACAAAGTCGCACCTGTGGAATGACCTGGTGGTACCATGCCACAACAAGTCAAACCCACTTTGCAGCGGGCTCTGGTGAAAACCAGGTGCCACTTAGATTCAGGTCCGAGGTGTTGGTTTACGTCATCGGCCGTGGTGGTCCAGTGGGTCCACTACCCCTGGAGCCTGATAGGCTGTCCATAGTAAATGCCTGTAAAGTCCTGTCACAGATGGGACCTTACAGGCAGTGTGTCAGCCTATGCATCAACATAGGCTGACAGTTCTAATACCCAAGTAATGTCCACATGTAGGCTGTCTCTGTACTGGGGAGAAATTGCATAACACATTTTAAGATGGGTTTTCTCTTTTTATCTTTTGTGTAAATTTTAGGGCTAAATTAACTTATTACCAACAAAATCGGACCAGTCTAAATTTTGCCTTCATTTTGTTTTAATTACTTTGAAGGATTCCCAATCTTCCTAAAAGCTGTTAGTTAGTTAGTTTGGGCATGCAGATTTCAAAATGGAGTGATATCTAGGGGGGGTTCTGATATTATATATTACAAATTTCATTAAAAACAATGATGATCCCCAAAAAAGTCAATTCTGGAATCTCCTTGAAAATACAAAAAACCAATGATCGATTTGTACGCCTCGTGACATCAAAATAAAATATCCTAACATTTTAAAAATTATGAAAAAATAAAGCAGACACATAGGAAATGTAGTAACTATCTGTCTGAATACAAGAAAAAATTAGAATTTTGGAAATGGCAAATTTTTTACAAAATTAACAGTTTTTAAAAAAAATTTTTTGAAATAAATGCAAAACTTATCAGCCAAACTTTACCACTGACAACATGTGACGTAAAAAACACTCTCAATATCACTTTGATATGTTAAAGTGTTCAAAAGTTATAACCGTATAAAGCGACACATGTTAGATTACAAAAAATGAAATTGAGCCTCAACGTACAAACTGGCTGCGTCCTAGAGAGGCTAATGAGATGTCTCAAGCCTAATGAAACTGAATATATACTGTAAAATTTGGAGCGTAGCATTTTATGTCCATATAATAATGTTTATGATGTACCGTATGTATTTCCTATCATTATAAGTTGATTTTCCATAAAGTAATGCAATAAAGTTACCTTTTTATTATTTTGTATGGATTAAATCCTTAGCATTTTATATGCAACCTACACTCATCTATTTTCGTACCCTGGACGTGTAATACAGTGTTCTGTGCGTCAATATTTCTGTGCATTTCTATATCTGGAAGCAGGACAAGCGGCTGGATGAGGAATTAACATCAGTGATCCTGTGGGTGTTAGGCTGTCACATGCAAATTATTTTTTTTTTTAAATGATTTATTTTTGTATGTTATTTAGCCATAAAAATATATCGGCCACACTATTTCCCTCCCTATATTTTGAACTTCTTGGGAAATTTTTCTTAGGAGACCAACTGAGGATAACCCAAAATCCGGTTATTGCCCCCAAAATCCAAACTGGTCTGAAGTGTCACTGTTTTGTTGAGGTTTCAGTGTTTGGTATAATAAAGTAAGAGTTATAACCATAATCAAAGGAACACATAGCTAAGAAGTCCCATTTTGTCTGCTTTTGTCCCCTGGCCAGACTGGGACTAGTGAGAATGGTGACTATCCTGTGACAGGGTGATGAGCATGAACAGGGACATCACTGCTGGTGGACATCATTGTTCTTGATTAGGCAACCAATACTGTTCAGACCAGATCCAAAAATAGAGGAAATGGGGGCTGTAACATGTGATCAGTGTACCCAATGGATGTGAGGGATGTGGGCCCTATTCTGTTTATGAGGAATTCTGAGGAATTATGTGTGTTGATGGGGTTGTTAACATATCTAAAATGTGTGTTCAAGTTTCATAAATTCTATGTATGGTCAAAAGTTATTTCCTTTTATCTGCTTCAGTTCCTCGTGGTTTTATAGATCCCTGCTTGCTGTCTTTCTATTCCTATTTCCAGTGGTCATGTGATGTCCCACAGGTGCACGTCTCCTTATAACACACATCTCTCATTACTGGAACCAGAGGTGGTTTTAGACAACTGGGCAAAGCTAAATGTGAGGCCCCAAAATAAAACTATTTTATGAACAGTCACATTTCATAAGAGGCTTTCATAGTATATAAGGCTGGAAGGAGACGCAAGTCCATCAAGTCCAACCTTCAAGAATTAAATAAATGTTTTATCCCCATAACCCGTGATATTTTTTCTCTCCAGAAAGTCATCCAGGCCTCTCTTGAACATGTACATAGAGTCGGCCATAACAACCTCCTGCGGCAGAGAGTTCCATAGTCTCACTGCTCTTACAGTAAAGAACCTTTGTCTATGGTGATGGTAAAATCGCCTCTCCTGTAGGCGCAGAGGATGCCCCCTTGTCCTGGTCACAGGCCTAGGTATAAAAAGATCTTTGGAGAGATCCTTGTACTGTCCGTTCAGGTATTTGTACATTGTAATGAGGTCTCCCCTCAGTCGTCTTTTTTCTAAACTGAATAATCCCAAATTTTGTAATCTGTCAGTGCATTCTAATCCCCCCATTCCCCTAATAATCCTGGTTGCTCTCCTCTGCACCCGTTCCAGCTCTATTATATCCTTTTTATACACTGGTGCCCAAAACTGTACACAATATTCCATGTGTGGTCTGACCAGGGATTTGTATAAGGGCAAAACTATGTCTTTATCATGAGAATCTATTCCTCTCTTGATACATCCCATTATTTTATTTGCTTTAGCAGCAGCCGCCTGGCTCTGGTCACTAAAATTAAGTTTACCATCCACCAATACCCCCAAGTCCTTTTCAGCTTCAGTTTTACTAAGTAATTGACCGTTTAGAACATAATTATACTTTTTGTTTCCATGGCCCAAGTGCATAACTTTACATTTATCTACATTAAACCTCATCAACCATTTCTCTGCCCATCCCTCAAGCTTCCACAAATCCCTCTGTAATGCTAAACTATCGACCTCAGTATTTATTACTTTACACAGCTTAGTATCATCTGCAAATATTGAAACTTGACTGTGTAAACCCACTACAAGGTCATTAATAAAAATATTAAAAAGAAGTGGCCCCAATACTGACCCCTGTGGCACTCCACTGGTAACATCAACCCAATCTGAGAATGTGCCATTAATGACCACCCTCTGTTTTCTATCACTAAGCCAATTACTTACCCAGATACACAGATTTTCTCCTATTCCCAGCAGTCTCATTTTATATACCAACCTTTTATGTGGCACGGTGTCAAATGCCTTTGAGAAGTCCAGATATACAACATCCACAGCGTCCCCCAGATCCAGTCTTGAACTTACCTCCTCGTAGAAACCAATCAGATTAGTCTGACAGGACCGATCTCTCATAAACCCATGCTGACGCTGGGTTATAAGGTTGTGCACAGTGAGATACTCCAGGATAGCATCTCTAATAAACCCCTCAAATATTTTCCCCACCACAGCAGTTAGACTTACGGGTCTGTAGTTTCCAGGATCGCTATTTGATCCTTTTTTGTATATTGGTACCACATTTGCTATGCGCCATTCCTGTGGAACATAACCAGTCCTCAGTGAATCTTCAAATATTAAAAATAACGGTCTGTCTATCACCGTACATAATTCATGCAGAACCCGGGGGTGTATGCCATCTGGCCCCGGTGATTTATCTATCTTAGTGGTTGCGAGGCGGCGCCGTACCTCTTCCTGGGTTAAACTGTTGACATTATAAAAAGAATTAACATTATTCCTCATTGTGTCTTCCACCAGGGGATTTTCCTGGGTAAAGACAGTTGAGAAGGCGACATTCAGTAGATTGGCCCTTTCCTCGTCTCCTTCCACCATGACCCCCATGTTATTTCTAAGGGGACCCACACTCTCTGTTTTTAGTTTCTTATCATTTATATACTTGAAAAATAATTTGGGATTATTTTTGCTCTCCCTGGCAATATTTCTCTCAGTCTCTATTTTTGCAGCCTTTATCTGCTTTTTACAGGATTTATTTTTCTCTCTATAATCCTGTAATGCCTCATCGCTACCTTCACGTTTTAGCACCTTAAACGCCTTATCTTTCTCGCTTATTGCTTTCCTTACAAGACTAGTTAGCCACATAGGGTTTTTCTTGTTCCTTTTATGCTTTTTCCCATAAGGTATGTGTTTCTCACAGGACTTTTTCAGAATATATGAGAAAAAGTCCCATTTTTGGGGGGGGCTTTTGTCCTTGAGAGCATTATCCCAGTCTATGCCTTTAAGGTCTTCCCTTAATTGCTGAAAATTTGCCCTCCTGAAGTTTAGAGTGTTGGTTGCCCCTTCACTAACGCTCTTAGTAAAGCGTAATACAAAATCAATGATATTATGATCACTATTCCCCAGGTTCCCCCCAACCTGTAGTTTTGATATCCTATCAGGTCTGTTGGTAAGGATAAGGTCCAGCAGTGCCCCCCCTCTTGTTGGCTCCAGGACTAGTTGCGACAGGTAATTGTCTTTTGTTGTTGATAAGAACCTGCTACCTTTGAAGGACCTGCAGGTTTCTGCCCCCCAGTCAATATCTGGGTAATTGAAGTCCCCCATGATAAGTACTTCACCATGCCTTGAAGCCGCATCCATTTCACTTAGGCCTGCAAAATAATAACACTTTCCTGACAGTATAGCAGTTTCCTGACAGTAGTATGGTAAGGTACTTTGTAATACTGAATAGATAGACAGATAGATTATAGATAGAAATGAGAGGACTTTATGTCCAGGTTTGGCCTCCCAACAAGTATGTGTTGCCGGATTGGTGAAAAAACTAGTTCTATGTACCATTCCTATAGTCGGAGGCTAGGCACAGACTTTACACTGGGGCCCATCAGCTTCAAGTTACGCCACTGCTTGAGTAATTGATACAGAAACATAAATAATATGATTAGCTGAAAGTCAGGACCCCAGACTTTCTAGATCTCTGCTTGCTGACACCCTATAGGAAGTTACATTGTTTACTTTCAGTGGATATAAACCAGTCCATGGTCATGTGATGTCACACAGGTGCACAGCTCGTTATAACATACAGCTCTGATTACTCTCTGTGATACTAATGAGCCATGCACCGTCCACATGACATCACATGACCAGTGACCATTTTTATCCACAGGATGTAAACATAGAAGCTTCCTGCTGAATGACAGCAAGCTGAGATCTAGAAAACAGAGAGGAATTGATACAGGAAGTATATTGGGAAATTATATAATTTATCATTGTACAAACAATAGCATTTATCTGAAAGTGGCATCCCCGGACACTCCTTATCAGCCACTATTACACAATGGGACACATTTACTAAGAGTCCGTCGGACGCATTTCCATCGGGTTTCCCGAATGTTTCCGTTTTGCGCTGAATTTCCCCCGGGTCTCTGTCGTATGCGATCAGATTGTGGCGCATCAGCGCTGGCTTTCATGCGACACAAATCGGGGGGCGTGGCCGTTGGACAACCCAACTGATTCGGACGAACCGCGTAATTTACAAATCAAATGGTGTCGCAAGATCAGCACTCACATGCACCGGGAAGAAGAAGGTGAACTCCGGCGGACCTGAGAGGGGAAGCGACACATGATGGAAATTGGACGCACGATCTTAGTGAATCGCTGCGGCTGCGAATCCTCATCGGACATTCCGGATCGATGCTGTCAACACAACGGGTAAGTAAATGTGCCCCAATATTCCAGTATCCCAGATGCCCTACCTATCTTGTTGCTGACTGGGACAAGAGAAAGCGGATCACTCCTTATGTCTACACTGTGATTTACATTGATCACTATGCTAAAGAGTAGCACAGCCAGGATGAGAGTTTCCTCAGATCCCTGCAGTTAGTGCTGAAGGTGTATTATAATCTCAGCTGGTAAATTATCCAGGGGGTATTGTACTTTGTAATGCTGGAAAGGGAATTTTACCTAGAAATGCAATCAGGTAGTACTGCAGAAATGGTTGAATAACATCTGTATTAGTGGAATTGATATTTAACAATAAAATATTTGTTTTATTCATCCAATCTAATACCATAATCTGCAGTTTTTACATAAGATTACTTATATAACTTTCCTAGGATGCTCCTAGACAACTTACATTCCAATCCATCCATAGTTTGATATATAACTTTTCTGTGATTCCAATTGTTTCATTAAGGGCAGATAGCTATATGAAGCATGTCAATGACAGCTTAGTTCATCAAATTGATTGAGTCTGTGTGCATCTCTCCAGGACACTGCATCTACTGTGTGCTGTACATTGGCATCCACGTACTATCACTATAGGCTATTCACATCACGCTGTTTGCTGGGATAGCACATAGAACTAAGGCAACATTGTTCTAAATGAATACATTAGAATAGGCTGCTTGTTCCAGCTCAAAAGACACTTTGCAAGTGATTTGTAAGTCCTCTCACCATTTTCAGTCACACTAACATTTTGAATAATGTCGTCTTTTTGGATTCCAGTGTTAAAGGACAAGGATATCTTTGTTGACATTAACTGAGTAAATGGGTAACAAGGCCCGAAAGAGGCACCTTGGGGAGGGTATTCCCTGTCATATATAGCTATATATCAGAATCAACTTTTTCCTAGGAATGCCCAAAACAAGTGATCCATTCCACGTTCCTACGGCTGTTCCTAAGGGGTTTTCCCACATATCTAAAAGGCTCCAACGGGGGAATCAACATAAAGAAGTCATTAACCTCAATCCTTGCCAATCTTTTGACAATCCTTTCCTGTGCACTCCATTCCGGGAATTGCTTTGAGATGCCGGCTCTACCAATCACTGGCTGTCTGAGAGCCTTTTATCTAGCCTCAAATACAACTAAGGCAAAATACACTCACCGGCCACTTTATTAGGTACACCTGTCGAACTGCTCGTTAACACTTAATTTCTAATCAGCCAATCACATGGCGGCAACTCAGTGCATTTAGGCATGTAGACATGGTCAAGACAATCTCCTGCAGTTCAAACCGAGCATCAGTATGGGGAAGAAAGGTGATTTGAGTGCCTTTGAACGTGGCATGGTTGTTGGTGCCAGAAGGGCTGGTCTGAGTATTTCAGAAACTGCTGATCTACTGGGATTTTCACGCACAACCATCTCTAGGGTTTACAGAGAATGGTCTGAAAAAGAAAAAACATCCAGTGAGCGGCAGTTCTGTGGGCGGAAATGCCTTGTTGATGCCAGAGGTCAGAGGAGAATGGATAGACTGGTTCGAGCTGATAGAAAGGCAACAGTGACTCAAATCGCCACCCGTTACAACCAAGGTAGGCAGAAGAGCATCTCTGAACGCACAGTACGTCGAACTTTGAGGAAGATGGGCTACAGCAGCAGAAGACCACACCGGGTGACACTCCTTTCAGCTAAGAACAGGAAACTGAGGCTACAATTTGCACAAGCTCATCGAAATTGGATAGTAGAAGATTGGAAAAACGTTGCCTGGTCTGATGAGTCTCGATTTCTGCTGCGACATTCGGATGGTAGGGTCAGAATTTGGCGTCAACAACATGAAAGCATGGATCCATCCTGCCTTGTATCAACGGTTCAGGCTGGTGGTGGTGGTGTCATGGTGTGGGGAATATTTTCTTGGCACTCTTTGGGCCCCTTGGTACCAATTGAGCACCGTTGCAAAGCCACAGCCTACCTGAGTATTGTTGCTGACCATGTCCATCCCACAATGACCACAATGTACCCAACATCTGATGGCTACTTTCAGCAGGATAATGCGCCATGTCATAAAGCTGGAATCATCTCAGACTGGTTTCTTGAACATGACAATGAGTTCACTGTACTCAAATGGCCTCCACAGTCCCCAGATCTCAATCCAATAGAGCATCTTTGAGATGTGGTGGAACGGGAGATTCACATCATGGATGTGCAGCTGACAAATCTGCGGCAACTGTGTGATGCCATCATGTCAATATGGACCAAAATCTCTGAGGAGCTTCCAGCACCTTGTTGAATCTATGCCACGAAGAATTGAGGCACTTCTGAAGGCAAAAGGGGGTCCAACCCGTTACTAGCATGGTGTACCTAATAAAGTGGCCGGTGAGTGTATATACGCCCAGGCTACATGGATCATGTGGTGTTTTCTGCCCTTAAAGGGGTATTCCCGTCTGGGCATTCACATTCTGTTCCATTAATCAGCCTTATATAAACATTTCTTCAATTAGATGTTATTAAAAAAAATGTTCCTGTGTGAAGATAATTTCTCATAAGTGTAGTCATATGGTCCCTTAGAAACAAGACTGTGTCCTCAGATACAACCACCTCTGCTGGAGGGATTGCACAAAGAAACAAAAAGTTTTTGTATATGAAATGTCCGGGAGTTACTGCATTTCCCACAGCCGCCCTGTGGTAATGAACGCTGTATCCAGGTGGTCAGACAGGATGCGCATGTCTGGCCACCGCTGCCAAAATGAGATGTGGTCGTATCCGAGGAAGCTATCTCGTTTCTAAGAGGCAACATGGCCACATTTATGAGAAATTATCTTCACACAGGAACATTTTTTTTAATAACATCCAATTGAAGAAATGTTTATATATGACAAATGAATTCAATTAAATGTAAATGCCCTGATGGGAATACCCCTTTAATGTTTTGTAACTTTCTGTCAAAATAGTGACTTTTTTTACATCATTCTAACACCATTGATGTTTCTGTGTTTTTTAGATACTTTATTAAGCATATAGGAATAGCACCAGAAAAAATCATTTGACTCTAAAAAGACCAAAAACAAAAATGATATTGGGGCAAATTTATCAAGCGTCTGAAAGTCAGAATATTTCCAGTTGCCCATGGCAACCAACCACAGCTTAGCTTTCATTTTACCAGTGCTCATGAATATTTTAAAGGGGAGCTGTGATTGGTTGCCATGGGCAACTGGAAATATTCTGACTTTCAGTCACTTGATAAATCTGCCCCATTGTGTTAGATAGTTTGAAAGTTACAACAGTTTTCTGGCATAATAAAAATGTAAAAACCTTTTAAACTCCAGGGGAGATTGATCAAAAGGGTCTGAGCAAAACTGTTCTTGGCAAACAATCAGGGTTAAGCTTTCATTTTCCCACAGCAGTTTTTGCAAAAAAAAAGAAAATTGTGCAAATTGTTTTTCATTGCCCTGACATTTTTGCAGGAGGCTTGGCAGGGTCAAGGTGTAGGTTGGGCCGACAGATGTGACATTCAGTTTTTTAAGCCTTCAGAGGCTGCCCTTCTCCTTACTTTTGCTATTGCTATCTTTGCTATTCTGTGTATCTGTCTTCTGCTATGTTTAGTCAACCATTCTATTGCTTTTTGAATCTGTACCTTTGCCGCCATCTTGGTTATGACCCGGTTATGTCCCACTCTGCTTGTCTAGCTGTACCTTAGTGTTGTGTATCTTCTGGTGTGACCCAGCTATTACTGTCTCAGACTTGTTTGTCATAGGCTTGACACTTTCTTGTTGTGTGAACACTTGTCTGTCTATGACTTACTGTTACTTGTCCGCTCCACTATCCATCAGCTGCCAGAGGAAGTAAGTCTTCCCTGTCACCTGAGGGTCCGTTAGTTAGGTCCCAGACAATAGGGCCTTTTCAGGGCAGTCTTATCTTAGCCAGTTACCCAAACTGACAGCTTGCTCTGGTTGTGATTGTGCTGTTTGCTGGACAGGTTTGTGACAATGGTATTGTAAATGTCATAACCTGCATCATTTTTTGTAGAAAAAAAAATTTTGGACTAAAAGCAGAAAACTTTTTATTTAAAAAAAAAGCTAATGAGCAATTCAATGTACCCTGGGCATGGCATATTTGTGATTCTTCCTCTACAAAGTCAAAGTGGGTGTATATTGCAGGAAACACAGCAAAGCCTGCAGCACCAGTAAACGGCCAGTGGCTTATGGGTGGGTTTATGGGTCATAAACATGCTATCGCCACATCCCGATCAATCAACATGTAAAATAGGTTATTCCGTAATGGGAAATAGCACCCAAATGTTTAAACGTTTAAAACGTTATTAGCATCAGAAGATGGCAAAACAAATAATTTTTTTTATACAGAAGGTTTGCATTTTTTAAATGTATTAAAACAAAATAAAACTTGAATAAATTTGGTATTCCCACAATTGTACCGATCCAAAGGTACTATCATAGGTACCAACATAGTGAAAGCTTAAAAATAGAGCCTGCAAGGAAATGGTGCTTATGCGGTTTTTCACAATTTCACCACATTTAAAGTACAGTTTGTTGCACAGAAATCAAGCCCTCACACAGCTCTGTACACTGAAAATTAGCTGATAACAAAGATTTTTGAAGGTGAATAGTGAAAAATAAAAATAATTAAAAAAAGAAGGGCCAAGTTGTAATGGGGTTAAAGGTGGGGAGCAAAAACAAAAAAGCGATCAGAGGCAAGGGGTTAAAGTAAAATATGCTCGCAAGGAGTTTGACCTACAACAAAAGTTAAAAATTCCTCAAAATGTAAAAAAACTGTTGACAGCTAATGAACGGGTATGGCCAGCTTTAGGCTGCATTCACATAGTCCTGCATTTCCGTGCCGTATAATGAGCCCATATATGTGACATTTTTCATCCGTATGCAGCATGTATGTAACCCGTATTTTATACGTCCCCATAGATTTCTAGGGCATACAGAACTGAAATACGGGAGACAATAGGACATGCTCCATATTTTGATACGGCTAGTATACGGTACTGTACTGTGGGGTGTTAACAACGGCAATATAAATGGTCGGATGTATTGTCCATTGAAATGAATGTGGCCGTATGTAACCCGTAAATAAACGGCACGGTACGGGTAGCACACGGCCGCATTCATATGGTCGTGTGAAAACAGCCTTAGTCATCAGACCTCAAAGCCAATGTCAATCCAATCTAAGTACAGACATTCAAAAGCCATTTTTTTCTCTTTAGTTTTATTTTCATGCTTATGTTATCAGTTATGTTTTATGTTTTTTTAAAAACAGATTAAAATCTATTCAGTCCTATACAGTGGTGATGTGTCGTTCGCAAACAAGCCGGTTCTTGTTTGTGAACAACGGGAGCCGGCTCACCTTAGTGAGGCCATGGCTCAATTAAACCCGCCCCAAATCGTCTTACCACGCCTCCTTTAATCTGATACAATCAGGTTAAAAGTGGTGTGGTGTGATGTGGGGGACTGATTGGCCTGCGGCTCCCTATTATATATTTAATAGGGAACCGTTCAGGAGCCAGAAGAGCTGGCTCTTCTTATTGAGCTGAGCATAATGAGCCAGTTCACTCAGAAGAGCCGGAATTCCCATCACTACTATACAGGTTAAATTTATTAGAACAGCAGTTATGTCCTATGGGCAATTCTGTTTATTAAAAGGCTTGAGCGTGTACAGCCCCTGCATATAGAGATATCAATAATCCCAAAACTTTATCCACTCTAAATATGTTGTTCCTATTACTTGTGGAGATAACATTTGTCAATGGTTAAATACATATTAGCTTGTTTACAAGGGGCAACATTATATACAACACACAGACGGAATATTAAAGAGGTTTTCCCACTAAAGTTAGGCTCTATCCTGTGGAAAGGGCCTATCTTTCTGATCGTGGGGGTCTTAGTGATAAGACCCCCACAAGATCAAAGGGTTCAATGGGGTCCCAGGTATCTCCTTCAGTCCCCTTGTCACTCCCCGAGATAAATGGAGTAGACCGCCGTGCATGACTGTTCTGCTCCATTCATCTCTAAGGAGCCGATGGAGATTTCCAAGCCGACGGAGGTACCTGGGACCCCTCGTTCTCGCGATCCGTGGGGGTCTCATCACTGAGACCGCCCACCGATAAACAATTTAGGCCTTATCCACTTAAAGTGTCTCTACTGGATCATAATACAGAAGAGTGAATAAATCAGGATATCAGCTAGAGTCATAGGATTAGTTTTTAGACATTAGTTATTACGTTGTTAAGTATATGGCTCAAAGTTTTTAATATTGGTACTTGGGGGTTATTGACCAAGTGGTCAAGGATTCCTCTGACCAAATGGGATGAGATCTAATGTCACATATAGAGCCTCCATCTCACAAACCTTATGGTGTGTTAAATATTGTGTAAGAGATCTTTCAATGGATGGATGAAGAGTGAAGAAATCCCCCATAGAAAAATGTCCGTTTACTTAATTTTCTAAAGAGGTTTAACTATGCCAAGAGCATCATTGTTACAGTTGGTACATCCTATGGATTTATTTGCATTGGCCGCAGCTCCCTGACACCATTTTATGAATATATACATTAATATTTACTATAAAAAAGAATCACTAAATAAAAATGCTGTACAAGGCCTAAAACATAAATTCACTAGAACTTTTTCAACAATATCAAGTATCTTAAAAAAAAAATGAAGAGGTGAGAAACAAAGTTACTGAAATATATCAGCCTAGACAGAGTTTGTCATTTAAAGCTCTGAACTTCAACAACTAAGAGAAAATGACTTACTCCATTTGGACAGTACATAAAAGAGTAAAAATTGTCAACCAGTGATCTAAAGCTGAACACTTCCCGACTCCCCACTGCACATGCTTGCCTTGGCATGAGAGAAAGCAACTGCAAAAGACTGAATAGGCCATGTTAATTCACATGACTTATGTTGTCATATTTGTCGAAGGTCCCAGTAGTCAAACCCCAACTGTCCAGAAACATATCCAGAGGATAGTGATATATTTAAAGCATAACTCTGAAGTTATAATGATTTTACCGAATTTTCATATGTGATCTCCCCTTTAAAAAAAAAAACTATGGACCTAGATATGTGGAGCCACTGGGGACTACTTTCCATGCTTTCAATGCTTCCAGGTCGCCTTCGCGACATCAAGAGGGGCATCCTGAGACACTACTTGGTGGCCCTCAGGTTGGTGATCCCCAGACTCTGGAAGTCAATGGTCTCCCCGACCTGATTCATGTGGGTTGAAGAAGTTGACCGCATCCGTCGTATGGAAGAGCTCCGGGCGTCTGACGACAACCAGATGGAAGCTTATTTCTCCACTTGGTCTAAATGAACCCAATGGAGGAACTCAGACTCGTTCAATATCTGGCTCTCTAGCAACTCCTAACACCCATTACACTCTTCCCTTCCCCTTTGATCTAGAACTACCTCCACAAAGACTGCGCGGAGCCAAGGGGGCCACCCCTTTCCCACTCTGTAGGTCACTTGGTACCTGTATTACTGTTCCTACTGTTACTATTATTGTTACCACACCCTGTCATGCAGTTTTTCAATAAACTTTTATTGAACCATAAAAACAGAACTATGCCCATATTGTCATATACGCAAAAGTTATGGCATTTTTTGTTCTGAAAGTGTTTCGCCAGTGGCGAAGTGAGTGGAGACTTACCTCTGGGCGGAGTCCATTCCACTCTGCCTACAGATCCCATGATGCCTTGCGTTCTCTGATTCAGTGATTTAACAGCAGATTCAGTGAGATTCCTACAAGTAAATCCATTGAACAGTGCATAATGTACATACAGGATGTTTATAGCGACTAGCCTGGCAGCTTTCATCATATGGAGGAGCATACAACATGTAATAAGTGATAGAATAAAAAGTAAAACAGTAACATAAAGTGCTGTGCTGTTTCAGAACTAAGGGTTAATAGCTTCTCTGCACAATGCTAGGTGGGGTGTATAATGAGGTGAAGAGAGAGACAGAGAAAGTTCTGTAGAACCACAGACTGGGATGGAGGGACTGTTAGGGAACAGGGGTTATCCTGTACCTCACTATTCTGTATAGGAGACATCTGTATCCACAGTCCTGAACACACTCTGCTCTGCTATACAATCACAGAAAGCTCTGTCACATGACCTCCCCCTGCTTCCTCCTCTGTGAGAAGCAGCCCCTCCCCACCTTTGAGTCCATAGATTTTGTAGATTTGTTTACAGGATGGATTCAGAGGGCTTGTCAGCAGGAGAATCAGCTACTTCAGGACTGGGCTAAACTCAGGAAGATAGCAAAAGAAACTGCTGAATATAGGTAAATAAGATAATAAGCAAAGTTGAGAGCTATTGATTTGTGAAAAAAAATGTCACAGTTGTGCTTCAAAGCATAACTAAATCTAAAATATTTTTTGTATTTCAAAATTTCAAAAATTAATAGAGCAGGTAATAATAGTAAACTTTGTAATATACTTGATCAAGCAAAGTTGATGTAGCTTTTCTTCAGCTTCTTTCTCCTGTAGTGAGCAGTGTATGTGAAAGCCTTCTGTGGTCCACCCACTTCGGACAGATAAGGAGGCTAATGATTAACTCTTTCAAAAAATAGATAATATTTCCCTTGATGATTCAGCTCCCTGGGGAGATGAGAATATCCAGGAATGGTCTGTACAGAGATAAGTCATTAGACACTTTATAAGGTTTCTTTATCTCTCAGTTGCCACAAGCTGCTTAAATAAGGGCGAAAGGCAGAAGGAAATGAAGGACACAGTAACATAGTGTACAAAGTATGTTAGAAATTATACTATTATCATCTGCACTACTCATTTATGCAATTTTGGCAAAAGTTTAGTTATGCTTTAAGTCTTGGAAAAACATCATTAAGGGTGTTGACCACCTTAGCTCATGTTTTTGTAATGTGTGTAAGTGTAGGGGGCAGGATATAAAATAGATATATAATAGGTAATTTACCAATATACATCTAGCAAAAGTTCTACACTGCTTTCTTGATATGTGAAGTGAAGCCTCCTGTCCTTTATGTCATCAGTCAGACATTCCTGTCCATAATATGGCTGCATATGGATGGTTATGTGATCTCTAACTGGACCTTATGATAGTATTGAATAATGTCATAAGGTCCTAGCAGTGCAATTGTTCATGGACAGATAGAGATCACATGACCCTCAATCTGTGACCATTTTATGGACAGGAATGTTTGGCTGATGAGGTAAAGGACAGGAGGCTTCAGGTTATAGGAAAATTACATCAAATATATTTAAAGAGGGAGGATCATTTTTTAATAAAATATTTAAAATTGTATTCTGCTTTTACTGCTTTTCTTCTCTCATTTTTATGTTGTAAAATATGCAAAAAAATAATAAATATGGAATACTTTCATCTCATCACTATAAATGCACATAACTTACAGAAATTTAGTGATGACACTGTGGTGGTGGGTTGTATTAGAAACAATGATGAGGTGGTGTATCGTATTACAGTAAATCGTTATGCCAAAAGGCGTGAGGCAAACAGGCTACTGGTTAATATTGTAAAAACAAAAGCGCTTCTTATTGATTTTAGGTGGAAGAAGGGTGTTGAATGTTCTCCGATTTGTATAGATGATTCTGCTGTGGAGCAAGTCTCGGCATACAAGTACTTGGGAGTCTATGTTGACCAGAAACTTGATTGGCACTGTCATGTGATCTTTCATTAATTCCATTTCAAAGCTATGCCAAGCATTGAACCGAAAACGCCAAATTCATTGAGATGCTATACCCAGGAGGAAGACCATGGTCCATTCTCCATTGTCCACTCTAATACTCTAAGACTTCGCTCTGTAAAGTGCTGTGTGTGTATTATTTCCTTAGCATTTTATGGTATAATTTATTTGCATCTCTGTAAAGTAGAGAACATGATTTCTCTTAACTTGAATGACCTTCTTCCCTTGGTTAATCTGAACATTTAACAACCTTAATAAATATATGTCTAATTTAAACCATGTGGCAGCAAATTGAAACCATGGGCTCCGAAAGCTGAATTTTCCTTCTCATGTTCGAACATCCCCTTGAGACAATTTCAAGAGTCCCATAATTATGTGAGAGGCAAAATGTGTGTATCTTTTTCATTAAAATTTGTACGATTTGCGCTCGGCTGATTGAGTCTTACTTTGTAAAGAATCATGATAAGGTTTTACTTCACTTTCAGGAACTGTTTCTATTTAAGATCATTTACACTTCAATACGAAATGGTGCAGTAAAAGCTTATTTGCTAAGAAACAAAGTTGAAGCAGCTTTGAAGATAAAACTCAAATGCATTAAAATCCTAATGTAAATATTATCTTGATATTTTTATAGGCGTTCAACAAAGCAACACCTAGCGAGGTTAAAGGAAACCTACCACCGGTATATGAGGGTTTTTAATTAGAGTCACTTACTGGTGGGCTCTGTGCTACTGATCATGGAATATATCGTGGTAAGGCACAAAAACTTTGCTTTTGTAAAAAAATTAACTTTAGATGTTATTCAAGTGAACCTCATGGGCTACCTCCACGTCTTTGGTCGGCCAAATTATAATTATGCACACCTCCTTTTTCACTGGCCTCCTCCCCCTGCCTCCGAGAGCCGATGAGGTCACCCTGCTCTCGGCACTTCTTGAGCATGCGCATTAAATTCTACACTTATTACAGCGACTGCGTGAGAACACAAAATAGCTGGCCGCACAAGTATAGTATATAATGCACATACGTCTCCGGTTCTCGAAGGCAGGGAGAGGCCAGCGAATGAGGAGGTATGCATGATTATAATTTGGAGGACCGCCGAATGTAAGCCATGAAGTGGAGGTAGCACCTGAGCTTCATTTGAATATCATCTAAAGTAGATTTTTTTACAAAAGCAACAGCTTTTGTACCTAACCACAATATGTTCCAGGATCAGCAACGCAGAGCCCACCAGTAAGTGCCTTTAGTCTAAAAAAACCTCTTTGATGTGTTATTTTCGACTTTTGCAATCCTCCTGGACTAGACTCCTCCTACTCTTTTTCCTACTCTTACTTTGCCCTTGTTCAGGGACTGTTGACCAGTTGTCTCTTGTAGTTTCAGAAAGGCCAGCAAGTTAGCCAGGGAAAGAAGCCGTGGGTGAGAATAGGGTTCACTCTCTCCTGACATCATGTGTGTGGTGGACCAAAGTTTTTCCTATGATGAAAGAACATCAGACAATAGTTGGTCTGCCTGCATGGATTACAACTGATTACTCAGGTTCTTGTTCATTGCTTTAGGACTGATTGAGGTGTCAAGGTAAGGCTCTGGCCAATCAAATGAATTGATGCCCTTGCTCATTCCTGTGAAACTGTCACAGATTACCAAGATGAGACTCCCACCGATTATAAGAAAGTGTGCCACATAGGAATTGTCTGACATGGTCTCTCATAGAGTCAAACGAAGAATGGCTTCCCAAGTAAGGTACAATGACTGTGGGTAGAGATAAGCGGATCCTTCGGCCCATGTCACCCACACATATTGGCGGATTGGTGGTTGTGATTAGTAAGGGGGAAAGTTCGGGTCCGCTCAGTGCTACTTGTGGGTCCTGCGGATTTTTCATAGTCTTCCATTACAGGGAACTTGTCACTAGAACACTGTTTTTAGGTTCTCCCAAGTCCCCACTGTCACGGGTGCTCCCGCGATCCCTGTCTCCCCGGGGTCCGGTGGCCAGCATCTCTCACCTTCCCCGGTCCCGCAGCGTCCCGGTCTCCTATGGCGCGAGCATGAGATTGTCTCCTGTCTCTGTACTTCTACCTTGGCCGCCACTGCAGACAAGTCATGCCTGAGGAACGACCTGGTGGTACCACGCCGCCGCTTGTCTAACGCGCCTTGCGGAGGGCTCTGGTGAGAACCGGGTCCCAGGTAGTGGCTTGTGTCATCGTCTGCAGTGGTCCAGAGGATCCACACCTGCAAGCCTGACACCCACAGTCAATACCAAGCATATACAAAAACAGTTTTTATCCGATTTCTGGCTTTTTTTTTTCAAACAATAACTTTTATAAAACTTTATCTGCGTCTCTGCCTGGTCGTTGTCATCCTTGCTCAAAGTAAGTTCCCCCCTCCACAAACAACTTGTCCTCCTCGATTTTATTTTCAAAAACCCCTCCCACCTTCCTCCGCTACATTGCTCCTTCCCCTGCCTCCCTGCATCCCCCCGCGGACCTCTTCATATAACTAGTTGAGACAATGTGGCAGCTATGCAACTCGCTAGAGAGTTTGCATACCTGCATGCGCCTCACTACAAACCCTGTGCTGGACCCGGCGCATGCGCAGATAGAGTGGCGACCACCAACGCTTCTCCACTCCTATCTGCGCATGTCTGAAATCTGATGCGAACAGGACAAGCACTACAACCGCATGGGAGGATTTTTATTCGAGTTGGACGAGCTGTTTTTGTGGGGGGCACTTACTTTGAGAGCAAGGATGCCCACACCCAGGGGATAACCAGGCTTGGAGCCAGGTAAAGTATTATAAAAGTTATTGTTTGAAAGAAAAAAAGCCAGGAATCGGATAAAAACTTTTTCAGACATACTTGTATTGACTGTGGGGACTTGGGAGAACCTAAAAACAGTGTTCTAGTGACAGGTTCCCTTTAAATTTCTTTCATTTTCTTTTCCTCTGGGGTCTTCCTTCCACTAAATATATTTCATCCACATTGCTTTTAAGAGATCCCTCCATTCCTCTACCTTCATAATTCCCTTATGAATATTTTATTGTTTTGTGGTTTTTAACCAACAGGCAATTGCATTTTTTCTACATAGCAATCTAGCATATAAAACACCAGTACATTATAAACTAAATGACTTTCCGTCCTTGGTTGCTTTAAATACACAACACTCGCTGCATGGCGGCTTTAACTACTGACAGTGTACAAGTCAATAAATTGAATAACACGCTTTAAAAATAATTCATAACTTACTTAAATGAAGTGAAAAAAAATGGTAAAATCCGCAGAAATGTCCCCAAACAATAAAAATAAAATAGCTGCAAGATTATTTATATAGAAATCTTCAAAGCACAAAAGCCCCTGGACTGTTTTGTTATGTATTTCCCTTAAGCTCCTTTCATGTTTTTCCAAATAAGGTTCACAACCAGTCAGTGGCCCAAGAGACACATCTGGTCCCATCATTTTATCTACAATTCACAGACGTAAATGCTTTTCCAGACTGTTTTACCACAAAATCTCTTGTATTTAGTCCCCAGAGACAAAATTCAGGAGCTTTTTGTGTGGGAATTGTTTTACAGACAAGCTTGCTTTAGGGCCCCCATACAGAGGTCACTGCTTACACCTACAGTATGTGACCCTTGGTAATGTACATCTGATAATACATTATATAGACATAAACATGTGTCATATATTTGTACAGTCCAGTTTTTGTTATATAATTATATTTACTGTATAATATATATACCATATTTTGTATGTAAACATATATACCATATTTTTTCTGTAAGTTGCTCCCCAGATTTAGGCATCCAAAATAGGAACAATATATTTGACACCAATTAAGAATTTCCTGTTGGTCCCACATAAGCCCATGCACAAGCACACACAGCTCTGCTACAGCCTTTCATTCACACACAGCTCTGCTAGATCCATACACTCACAGACAGCTCTGCTACATCCATTCATTCACAGACAGCTCAGCTACATCAATTCATTCACAGAAAGCTCTGCTGCATGCATTCATTCATAGACAGCTTTGCTACATCCATTCACTCACACACAGCTTTGCTATATCCATTCACTCACACACAGCTCTGCTACATCCATTCACTCAAACAGTTCTGCTCCAAAAATTCCCTTACAAACAGCCCTGATACAACCATTAACTCACACATCTCTTGTTACTCTCTCGCTCAGGTCTGCTATATACAACTAATAACATGAACACACACCGCACTGCTATATCCATTCACTCACACACACAGCTCTTTATTGTACCCAGTCCCAACCTCCTCTCTGGCTCCATCTTATGGCAGCATGTAAGAGTTTAAGGACCTTGCAATGATGCCGGATGCAGGGTCGGCTCCAGGTTTCAGTAGGCACCTGGGTGACAGAGCCTCAGTAGGCCCCTTTGCAGTGAAGTCACAGCATTCAAAATTCAGAAACTAAAACGGTCTCCTTATCCCTAATTTATCATATCAAACAGCCCCCTCATGGTTATTTATATAAGACCCCCATCACATCCTATAGATTCATTAGATATAGCCCCCCTCGATCCCATGGATTCCTTTTGTACAGTCTTATGTGGGCCCCCCAGGAGCTTTCGGCCCCAGCACTTGCCCAGGTATGCCCAGTGCCTGCGCTAGCCCTGGCCGGAAGCATGTTAAAAGTGTTCTTTTATTTCTAATCAACAAACCAGAAATCTAAATGAAATCAATATTTGGTGCAACCACAACTTTTAGTTTCACTTGCACACAGTTTTTAAAGGAACTCGCTAGGATGGTTATTGCATGCACCTGGTGCAAGCAAAACCATGAAGAATTTATACAAAAAGTATACTGAAAAATTGTATAACGTTTTATTACACATACAATATCAATTATTTGCTGTAAACTGCCGCCCCCACACACATTCTATCAGCAGATAGCACTGCTGCTGTTCCCTCTGTGTAAAGCAGACAATCCAGTGTCATACTTTATACAGGAGTGCCTCATATATTAAAGGTGTTTTCCCACAAATCAGTTAGGCCCTAGCCACAGGATAGAGCCTAACTTGCTGTTTCATGGGGGTCTCAGTGATGAGATCCCTACAGCTCACGAAAACAAGGGGTCCGATGGGGTCCCAGTTACCTCAGTCGGACCCCCGGTCGCTACGGGAAAGTAATGGAGCAGACGGCCACGCATGACCGATCGGCTCCATAGAACTCAATGAAGCTGCTGCGCTCGACGATCACCGTCAGCTCCATAGAGATGAATGGACCCCTCGTTTTTGTGATCTGTGGGGGTCTCATCACTGAGACCCCCACTGATTAGCAAGTTATGCACTATCCTGTGGATATGGCCTAACTTGATTTGTGGGAAAATCCCTTTAAGGCAGTAGTCCTGTGTAAGTTACAGAATAAATGGATAAGTAATGTCAACGTAATGTAGGCTTTCATCACGAATGCCAAAATGGATCTACCGTATATACTCGTGTATAAGCCGAGTTTTTCAGCACAAAAAATGTGCTGAAAAACGTCCCCTCGGCTTATACACGAGTCTATTAAAAAAATGAATTACCCACTTAAAAAAAATGAACTTATATACTCACCCTCCGATGTCAGTGCGGCTCCCCGATGTCAGCGCGGCTTACCGATGTCCCCGATGTCAGCGTGCCCCGTCTTCTTTCTTCTCCACGGCTCCTCTTCTTTCTTCCGGCATGGACGCGGCCATGTTTTCTTCTAGCAGGCGCATACTATGACGCGGCCGCTGCTGACGTCATAGTATGCACGGCCATGTTTTCTTTGTGTCCATGACAGAAGCAAGAAGAAAGAAGAGGGGGCGCGCCAACATCGGAGGGTGAGTATATAAGTTTATATTTTTAAGGGCTGTGGGGGCAGGCTGGCTGTATACTACTAGGGGCTGCTGTATACTACTAGGGGCTGCTGTATACTACTAGGGGCTTGCTGTATACTACTAGGGGCTGCTGTATACAACATGGGGGCTGGCAGGCTGTATACTACTAGAGGCTGCTGTATACTACATGGGGGCTGGCAGGCTGTATACTACTAGGGACTGCTGTATACTACATGGGGGCTGGCAGGCTGTATACTACAGGGGCTGCTGTATACTACATGGAGGCTGGCTGGCTGTATACTACTGGGGGCTGCTGCATACTACATGGGGGCTGGCAGGCCGTATACTACTGGGGGCTGGTAGGCTTTATACTACTGGGGGGGGGGGTTGACCACCAATGCATTTCCCACCCTCGGCTTATACTCGAGCCAGTAGTTTTTCCCAGTTTTTGGTGGTAAAATTAGGGGTCTCGGCTTATACTCGGGTCGGCTTATACTCAACATAATATACATGAAATCACTCCCAATGTAAAGTACATGCATTTGATTTTGTCTTCCTTTTGTAATTTCAAATATTGGGAAGTATGTGAATATATTCACAGACAGGAGTATTAATATAATATTAATTAAGCCAAACATTGCTCTAGGACAGTGATGGGGAACCTTTTAGAGACCGAGTGCCCAAACTACAACCAAAATCCACTTATTTACTGTGAAGCGCCAACGTGGCATGTTAAGCAGTAACTTACTGTTACCTGTTCTTCCACTTCTTTCAATTGTATCGGCCGCCCAAGGCCACCAATACAGTTGAAAGAAGGTGGGCAAATTCAGACTATTATTGTAGCTTCTCTCCAGGGTCTCACTGTACAGGAAGAATGGTGGCTGTAGCAGGATGACCTCCAAAGATAATGCAGTTCGATTAACACCTTCTCACTTTTCAAGCAGTTCCAAACAGTCAATGGAGTGTCAATGTAAAATAATGCTAGGAGCAGCATCTCTTAAGTTGCCTAGGACACAGGAAGACTTGATATATTTGGTCCTGTTTGGTGAACTCTGTCCTGGGGTGATGTCCTGAGTGCCCACAGAAAGGGCTCTGAGTGCCACCTCTGGCACCCGTGCCATAGGTTCGCCACCACTGCTCTAGGAGTTCCAAACTAAAGAGCAGCAGAATACATACTGTACATTGTGGATTTGCATATCTAATTTGCAAAATTAAACTATGAACAATGACAACTATCATACCGTTCGCAAAAAGCCTGAACAGTCTCCAATTGAAACATATTCATACTATGGTAACTCAGACTCCATACCCTTTTTAGTAACTAACATTTTTTGTCCTGTCAAGTAGATTTTCTGGAAAAACATATTTGGCCATTACCTTTATCAATGGAATAGTGAAGACCACATAGTGGAGACCATCAAGGAATGACGGGCCAAGACAGAAATAATAAAACCAGTCGACTACCAAGAAAAGACACTAAATATGTCAATCTGGCTTCAGAACCAGTAGACCACCATGGAAGAAGACTGGTTTCATGAGCGGATCACATAAAACTTTGGTGGTAAGTATAGGCAGGAAAAGAAGTCAGTTCTGGTTCAGGTCCTGAAACTGTCACCCTGTAGGTCGGTTTGTAGCAGCTTTGACCAATATTTCTCCACTTTACATAAAAATATCAAATTAAACATCTGGGAGTTCTTGAGGAAACTGTTTAATTACAGTTTATTTAAAGCACATGTTCAATTGAAAAAATATTTTTCAAATAATCATGTAAGTCATTATTTAAAAACTCAAGAGAACATAGTAACGAAAAAAATCATATCCAGCATTATAAAGTGTGTGTTGTAATATAAAGAGTAAAGCTTCAACCAAGCTCTGTTAATGCCGGTAAAAGAGACTTATAGCCATATACAGGAACAGGTACCCAACTCACTGAGGTCTATATAGAAGTCATTGTACAGGGAGGGGGAGGATATAATCTATTGTCAGTAGTGATGTAATGATGGGTCAGTGTTATCTGTATAGAGGTCATTGTACAGGGAGGGGGAGGAGATAAGCTGTGACATCATCTATTGTCAGTAGTGATGTAATGATGGGTCAGTGTTATCTATATAGAGGTCATTGTACAGGGAGGGGGAGGAGATAAGCTGTGACATCATGTATTGTCAGTAGTGATGTAATAATGGGTCAGTGTTATCTATATAGAGGTCATTGTACAGGGAGGGGGAGGAGATAAGCTGTGACATCATGTATTGTCAGTAGTGATGTAATGATGGGTCAGTGTTATCTATATAGAGGTCATTGTACAGGGATGGGGAGGAGATAAGCTGTGACATCATCTATTGTCAGTAGTGATGTAATGATGGGTCAGTGTTATCTATATAGAGGTCATTGTACGGGGAGGGGGAAGAGATAAGCTGTGACATCATCTGTTGTCAGTAGTGATGTAATGATGTGTCAGTGTTATCTATATAGATGTCATTGTACAGAGAGGGTGAGGAGATAAGCTGTGACATCTATTGTCAGTAGTGATGTAATGATGGGTCAGTGTTATCTATATAGAGGTCATTGTACAGAGAGGGGGAGGAGATAAGCTGTGACATCATCTATTGCCAGTAGTGATGTAATGATGGGTCAGTGTTATCTATATAGATGTCATTGTACAGAGAGGGTGAGGAGATAAGCTGTGACATCATCTATTGTCAGTAGTGATGTAATGATGTGTCAGTGTTATCTATATAGAGGTCATTGTGCAGGGAGGGGGAGGAGATAAGCTGTGACATCGTCTATTGTCAGTAGTGATGTAATGATGGGTCAGTGTTATCTATATAGAGGTCATTGTACAGGAGGGGGAGGAGATAAGCTGTGACATCGTCTATTGTCAGTAGTGATGTAATGATGGGTCAGTGTTATCTATATAGAGGTCATTGTACAGGGAGGAGGAGGAGATAAGCTGTGATATCATCTATTGTCAGTAGTGATGTAATGATGGGTCAGTGTTATCTAGATTTAAAGGGCCAGCGCACTGGCTAGCTGCCTATTCTAATAAAGTCAGCCTCTTCCAGTCTTCCCTGCCGGATTTTTGTGCCTCATAGCCTTTGTGCCTCATAGCCTTTCCTGATGCCCTGTGTGATTATCCTGATTTCCTATTGTGACCTTGATTCCGTTCCTGACCTCGCTCCTGTGCTGCCCTACCTGACCTTCCACTATGTCCCTGACTCTGAGCTGCTGTCTCGACCTCCTGCCCATCCCGGACCACGATACTGTCTCACGATTCTGTACTTCGCCTTGGCCGCCACAGAGGACAAAGTCGCACCTGTGGAACGATCTGGTGGTACCACGCCGAAGCAAGTTCAACCCGCTTTGCAGTGGGCTCTGGTGAGAACCGGGTGCCACTCAGACTCCGGTACCGGGTGTCGGCTTACATCATCATCCGCGGTGGTCCAGAGAACCCACGGCCACTGATCCTGACAATAATGGTGTTTTCAATGGAGGTTTTAAATTTATTGAGATCCTTTCTGTTTTATCTGTGATGTAAATGAGGTGACTACTGTAAAGAAATACCCTGCAGAGTTATAGCAAGAGTTTTTGGTAGTGTAAAGAGTTAAAGAATATTTACCATCACATCCAAGCATAATAAACCAGGGAGGCTTACTAATAGATAAAGGCACTGTGATTGTGGTGTGTCTTCTTATATTTGTTATCCATGGCCTTCTAAAATATACCTAATAATTATTATGGTAATGAGCCTTAGAGTCTCTGGGGGGTGTTTCCAGAGACCCTCATTGATGTCTGTTGACTGGATTTTCCCTCCCCCTGCATTTCCTAGATTACACAGACACAGCGAGGAGGGAGGGAACAGTGGGAGGGTGAGACATGTTCTGCAAACACCCACCAGAGCCCCTCAGCCTCATAAGGTGTATATATGTAGGCAGCAGGAATAGTGCAGACTCTGTACATAGACTATAACAGTGAGCCGTCGTCATACTGTATAGCACACGTATAGCACAGGATGGATTTTGCCTAGAAATGGACATTTACAGAACAGAGCAGGGGAAGTTTTCGAAGGGAAATTTTCAATAAAAACTCCCAAAACCCACTAATAAAATATTTTAGAAAACGTTTTACATATTCCATAGATGTTCAACAAAAAAAAATACTGATAAATTTGATATTTTAAAATGTGACTATTTCTGAGAAAGTAAAGTCTTTAATTAAGTTTTGATTTACTAGGAAACATTTAAAACAGGTGAAGAAAACACCACAGTGGCACCTAGTGGAGAGATACATTCACTACAACCAACACATTACTCAAGCTGCTCATACTCATGGGTAAGATTGTGATGCCACAGTTACATATTATAAATGTATAAGGGCCAGTTCACACCTCAGTAGTGTCATCAAGGTATAAAGCAAGGACCTTACCTGTTCTATGTGAACAATCACTCCGATATTGGTTGACAATAACTTGTGAAAAAAAAAATGAAACAAGATGTGAGGTGGTCTATAGCTGTGCACTAATGTACTGTACTAAATATGCTTAAATATAAGGTTTTCCGTATTTGACTATTTACATTATATCTCTTAAATCGGAGAAGTTCTTAGTGACGTCAGTCCTTTTGTGGAGAGCTTGAGCCCATTTATTACAGATATCAGTGATACCAATATCTAAAATACCCTTTAACTGACCAAATCCAGAAGTATTATTAAAAGAATTTGTAAATGTAACTTTTAAGATAAAACAATAAAAATCTATTAATATAAATGGGCCAGGATCACCAATTTGATAACATGTCACCCATTACAGTGCCAAATACCAGTACCATATATTGGCTAAATAGTAAACTAGTGATGAGTGAACTTCAGCCACAAGTTCAGGTTCGTCCCCGCTGGTAACACTACGAATTGATGCTGTTACTGATCGTTAATGTTAACTCTTTAAATGCTGCGGGCGAAGCCACTGGCAGGGTGTTCCATGGATTGATGCTTCCCAATAATGTCACAGGGAGTGACGTTTCTCTGGAAATTTCCTTAAAGCCTACATGCCGCCAACAACTTTGCCGACAGCATTTAAAGGGAGTTAAAGAGGACCTGTCACCCTTAAAAACGGCACTAATTACTTTAGTAAGCAGCTCCTAGTGCTACTCAGGGCCGGTTCTAGACAAAGTGGGGCCCTGGGCAAAACTAAAAGTGGGGCCCCAAAATAAAACTATTTTATGACCAGTCACAGTCAGTAAGAGGCTCCTTTAGTATGGTAAAACAAACTGTAATATGGGAGAATTTTATAGGAGATAGATAGATGATAGGGAGATTTATGGGCAGCATGGTGGCTCCGTGATTAGCACTACAGCCTTGCAGCGCTGGTCAACATCTGCAAAGATTTTGTATGTTCTCTCTGTGTCTGCGTGGGTTTCCTCCGGGTCCTCCGGTTTCCTCCTACACTCCAAAAAATTACTGGTAGGTTGATTAGACTGTGAGGCCCATTGGGGAGGGGGACCGATATTTTCTGAAAGCAGACACTTGCCCCATTTTCAAAATTGCATCAAAGATTTTATAGACATAGGCGCCTTCATGCAATTTTGATTCAAATTGAAACATTTTATTAAAAATACTTAAAATTTGACCTTGATGGCAAAAAATTTGATCCAAACAGAAAATGTTTACCTTCACATCTCCTAAATGTAATACATGGACATTTGTAGAGTTCACAAATGTGCCCTATTCAGCGTCGGACTGGCCCACCGGAGTACCGGAGAATCCTCCGGTAGGCCCCGACGCTCCGATGCCTGTGGGTCCCGACGCTCCGATGACAGCGCGGCCCCGGCGCTCCGATGACAGCGCGGCCCCGGCGCTCCGATGACAGCGCGGCCCCGGCGCTCCGATGACAGCGCGGCCCCGCGGGCCCGATGTCTGCTGCTGGTCTGGTGGGTCCCGGCATCCTGTGTTCCGGCGGTGACGTCACCGCATCCGCGCCGACACTCTGTGCGGCCTGTGTCTCATTGAGAAGGCGAGTTCCCGCAGCTGCTGCATGGTAAGGCCCTCTGTGTGTGTCTGTCTATCCTGGGGTGGGGGGGAAGGCCCTATTTCTATCCTGGGGTGGGGGGTGAGGCCCTATTTCTATCATGGGGCGGGGGGTGAGGCCCTATTTCTATCCTGGGGCGGGGGGTGAGGCCCTATTTCTATCCTGGGGCGGGGGGTGAGGCCCTATTTCTATCCTGGGGCGGGGGGTGAGGCCCTATTTCTATCCTGGGGCGGGGGATGAGGCCCTATTCCTATCCTGGGGCGGGGGGTGAGGCCCTATTTCTATCCTGGGGCGAGGGATGAGGCCCTATTTCTATCCTGGCGTGATGGGTGAGGCCCTATTTCTATCCTGGGGTGGGAGAGAGGCCCTATTTCTATCCTGGGGTGGGGGGTGAGGCCCTATTTCTATCCTGAGGTGGGGGTTGAGGCCCTATTTCTATCCTGGGGTGGGGGGTGAGGCCCTATTTCTATCCTGGGGTGGGGGGTTTGGCCCTATTTCTATCCTGGGGTGGGGGTTTGGCCCTATTTGTATCCTGGGGTGGGGGGTGAGGCCCTATTTGTATGCTGGGGTGGGGTGAGGCCCTATTTGTATCCTGGGGTGGGGGGTGAGGCCCTATTTCTATCCTGGGGTGGGGGGTGAGGCCCTATTTCTATCCTGGGGTGGGGGGGTGAGGCCCTATTTCTATCCTGGGGTGGGGGGGTGAGGCCCTATTTCTATCCTGGGATGGGGGGAGGCCCTGTCTCTATACTGGCTACTGGAGGGACTGGGTATTACCCCTAAACTCACAATGCTGCAGCATTTCTCCTGTGCTGTGACTGTCCTGAAGAGAAAATAAAACTTTTACTTAAAGAGCTACAGCCGCAGTACACATACATACATACATGGAGCTACAGCCACAGTACACAGCCATACATGGAGCTACAGCCACAGTACACAGCCATACATGGAGCTACAGCCGCAGTACACAGCCATACATGGAGCTACAGCCGCAGTACACAGCCATACATAGAGCTACAGCGGCGCAGTACACAGTCATACATGGAGCTACAGCCTGAGTACACAGCCATACATGGAGCTACAACCACAGTACACAGCCATACGTGGAGCTACAGCCGCAGTACACAGCCATGCATGGAGCTACAGCCACAGTACACAGCCATACATGGAGCTACAGCCGCAGTATACAGCCATACATGGAGCTACAACCACAGTACACAGCCATACATGGAGCTACAGCCGCAGTACACAGCCATACATGGAGCTACAGCCACAGTACACAGCCATACATGGAGCTACAGCCACAGTACACAGCCATACATGGAGCTACAGCCGCAGTACACAGCCATACATGGAGCTACAGCCGCAGTACACAGCCATACATAGAGCTACAGCGGCGCAGTACACAGTCATACATGGAGCTACAGCCTGAGTACACAGCCATACATGGAGCTACAACCACAGTACACAGCCATACGTGGAGCTACAGCCGCAGTACACAGCCATGCATGGAGCTACAGCCACAGTACACAGCCATACATGGAGCTACAGCCGCAGTATACAGCCATACATGGAGCTACAACCACAGTACACAGCCATACATGGAGCTACAGCCGCAGTACACAGCCATACATGGAGCTACAACCACAGTACACAGCCATACATGGAGCTACAGCCGCAGTACACAGCCATGCATGGAGCTACAGCCACAGTACACAGCCATACATGGAGCTACAGCCGCAGTACACAGACATACATGGAGCTACAGCTGCAGTACACAGCCATACATGGAGCTACAGCCACAGTACACAGCCATACATGGAGCTACAGCCACAGTACACAGACATACATGGAGCTACAGCCGCAGTACACATACATACATACATGGAGCTACAGCCACAGTACACAGCCATACATGGAGCTACAGCCACAGTACACAGCCATACATGGAGCTACAGCCCCAGTACACAGCCATACATGGAGCTACAGCCGCAGTACACAGCCATACATGGACCTACAGCCGCAGTACACAGCCATACATGGAGCTACAGCCGCAGTACACAGCCATACATGGAGCTACAGCCGCAGTACACAGCCATACATGGAGCTACAGCGGCGCATTACACAGTCATACATGGAGCTACAGCCGCAGTACACAGCCATACATGGAGCTACAACCACAGTACACAGCCATACATGGAGCTACAGCCGCAGTACACAGCCATGCATGGAGCTACAGCCACAGTACACAGCCATACATGGAGCTACAGCCGCAGTATACAGCCATACATGGAGCTACAACCACAGTACACAGCCATACATGGAGCTACAGCCGCAGTACACAGCCATACATGGAGCTACAACCACAGTACACAGCCATACATGGAGCTACAGCCGCAGTACACAGCCATGCATGGAGCTACAGCCACAGTACACAGCCATACATGGAGCTACAGCCGCAGTACACAGACATACATGGAGCTACAGCCGCAGTACACATACATACATACATGGAGCTACAGCCACAGTACACAGCCATACATGGAGATACAGCCACAGTACACAGCCATACATGGAGCTACAGCCCCAGTACACAGCCATACATGGAGCTACAGCCGCAGTACACAGCCATACATGGAGCTACAGCCGCAGTACACAGCCATACATGGAGCTACAGCCGCAGTACACAGACATACATGGAGCTACAGGAGCAGTACACAGCCATACATGGAGCTACAGGAGCAGTACACAGCCATACATGGAGCTACAGCCGCAGTACACAGCCATACATGGAGCTACAGCCGCAGTACACAGTCATACATGGAGCTACAGCCGCAGTACACAGCCATACATGGAGCTACAGCCGCAGTACACTGCCATACATGGAGCTACAGCCACAGTACACAGCCATACATGGAGCTACAGCCGCAGTACACAGCCATACATGGAGCTACAGCCACAGTACACAGCCATACATGGAGCTACAGCCGCAGTACACAGCCATACATGGAGCTACAGCCGCAGTATACAGCCATACATGGAGCTACAGCCGCAGTATACAGCCATACATGGAGCTACAGCCGCAGTACACAGCCATACATGGAGCTACAGCCGCAGTATACAGCCATACATGGAGCTACAGCCACAGTACACTGTAATTTAATAAGATGTTTTCCCAGCGATGATTGGACACAGTTAGTGTGCATTCACACTGCGGTGGGCCCCCTCCCCAAATTTTCTCTGGTGGGCCCAAGGTACACCAGTCCGACACTGGCCCTATTGATATGTTCACATAAATAAATCCACATAATATCACTAAAACTGTAATAACTAGATATCTGCTTTTCAGCTAGACATTTTTAGACAGTCACAACCTGCAAAATATATCAATAAAACAGAATAAAAAGTAAAGGCGCCATAAAACCTATAGAATTTTGAAAGCAGACAACCAGGCGATGCATTTGGCAATTAACATTCAAAATTTCCTCTAAAATATGTACAAATCCAGAATACTTATATAAAGAAAATCTACTTTCCTAAAACAGATGTGAGGAGAGCATACATACCCCACATGTGTATATTCACCAAAATATGCAGCAAAAGGAACTGCAGAAAATTCACACAGATGTATCATTGTCTGTTCCTTACACAATGGTAACCCAAATAAATAACTATATATCCATAAACCTCTCTAATGAGATAATAAAAGTCAAGTTTAGATGTGCGCCATTGTATTATCACAATAACAGAACCCTCCGCGCTTCATAAGAATGAAAGTGAGAATGTCATAACATAGGTGTAAATAATGGAGGATGGTGGGAAATAAAAACTTTATACCAGGACATGTGTGTGTTTTTGGTGTTACATATAACTTTATGGACATGTTCTGGTCACGGTGTAGTCACATTAGGCGAAGAGGATTGAATGTTCATCGTATCAGTCAATTTTCCCAACAAAAAATAACTATCACAAAATAAAAGGGAATAAGAGAGAATGGGCCGCATTTATCACTTTTGTGCGCCTAGGTGTAGTAGTTGCGCCTAAATTCTTGGGCACTGTTTTCCAGAATTATCACAAGCTACAACCATCTGTGATAAGTTAATTTCCTGCCTCTTATTAATCACTTTACTTTAACACAGTTTAGGCGCAATTTTGGCGCAGTTTAGGCGCAATGTTAGATTCGGGCACTTACATGTGCTCCTGCTACAAGCTCCTCTCTGCTTCTCCCACATCCCAGAATGAAGATAACACTCACAGCAGCACCCAGGTGTGTGACACCCAGCACCCAGTGACCTCCTCAGCAGGGGCTTCACCTGGAGGGGATCCCCCAGTGCCGATCTTCTGCTGCACCCCTGTAATTCTGCACAGTATCCCCCTCAGACACACTGGTGATACTGTGCAGAATGACATGGGGGACACTTGTCAGTACTATGTGCAACATTCTGTAACGTTCTCTTCTCTCTTGCTTTGAGCTCAGGATTCTGCAGAATGTTTTGTAAATAGAAGGTGATGAAGTGTAAATAGAGTCTGCAGCTCCTGTCTGCAGAGTATCTAATGACTGTATTATCTGTACTAGTGTCTGCAGAGTATCTCATGTCTGTATGATCTGTTCAAGTGTCTGCAGTGTCTGGATGAGCTTTTCTGCTAGAAATGAGCTGTTCTGCAAAGGGGCTCAGTGCTTTCTTCTCAGTTAACGCCAGCTCCGGGCTGGAGTGTTTTTGCACCCGTTTTTGCGCCTAAATGAAAAGTCGCAAGTGATGAATATCATTAGGCGCATCAAAACATCTGGATTGCTAGGATAAATGAGGGAAAGCTGGGTATTTTTGCTGTGCAGCTAATTTTGCATTTAGTCGCAAAAATGGCACAAAAAAATGGTGCGCCTGAATGAAAAGGCGCAAAAACAACAGAAAAAAAACGATTGATACATGTGGCCCAAAGTGTGTTCTTAGATTTGCATAGAGAAGGGTTAAAAACATGAATATTAGTTGATATTATCCCTTCTCAAAATGTAGTACTAGTAACATATAAAGTGATTATTTCTATTATCTGTGAGGTGCAGCAGCTCCTGTGTACAGCAAATGCTCCCTGCAGCCTGATGGCTAAGAATCTGAAGAGGGGGAGACACTTCAGGGGGCTGTATCTCTGGTTCTGTGACTCATAGAGCCTCACTTCTTTTTTCCTATGAAAGAAGAAAGTCTCCTCTTTTATATGAATCTACATTTGTGTTTCTAAAATGCAGAAAAACTGAGATATTAACTGTTAAACTGCCATCGGAAGTGATATTTATATCACCTGATATTCTCACTTTAAACCTGAATATCTCTGGATCCCTGGCACCTAGAAACAAAATTCAAGATTCATTTGAAAGAAGAGATTCTCCCCTTTCTCCCTGGGGGCCCTGGGCAATTGCCACCTTTGCCTACCCATAGCGCCGGCCCTGGTGCTACTACAGTCCCAGGAGTGATACATTGCTAGCGTTATCGGAAACCTCTGAAAACGCTAGCAGACACTGCCGCGCTGTACACTAGAAACGCCAGACCACTATTCATGAGGGGGGCAGTCCGAGGCCCTGCCTCTTCCCCGGACCGCCTCGCCCACTCCATAGGCCGGTGGAGACTGCTGAGTGTCTTGCAGCAGTCACTACCCCTAATCCAGCCCCCTCGTGAATATGCTGGACCGCTTTGAGAGAGCTTCTAGTGTACAGCGCGGCAGTTTCTGCTAGCGTTATCGGAGGTGTAACACTGCTGGGACTGTGGTAGCACTAGGAGTTGCTTACTTTAGTAAGCAGCTTTTAGTGGGGTTTTTAAGGGTGACAGGTCCTCTTTAACAGTGGAGGTGATAGTTTGGATATGTATAGATTATAGTGTATGCAGCACTAAGTATCCCACTTAGTTACCTTAGACATTGCTCCCCAAAATTAATTCTAAGTTATACAGTGTCACCCCTTTAATTAAAATGTACAGTGTCTTTCAAATTATAATATATATATACATCACCAGAACAAAGCTTAGTACATAAATACAATAACTGTATGGAGTTCACAGAAAACACCAGTACCAATTCCCGGTCCCTATATACATGTATACACTATCCCAAATCATTTAACATATGTCCAGAGCCCTCTAATTTCCATGTATACAGTACCCCTATACATGCAGTCCCCCCCCATACTGTGCACCCTGTAATAATATAGTTACTGTGTCCCTTCTATTAGCTTTATACTGCACATTGCAGCCCCCCTCCAGTATATAGGTAGCCTGCACAATGAACCTGCCCCCCCCCCCAGTGTATAGGTAGCCAGCACAATGCAATCCCACTCAGTATATAGGTAGCCAGCACACTGCAGCTTCCCCCCCCCACAGTATATAGGTAGCCAGAACACTGCAGCCCCCCACCGCAGTATATAGGTAGCCAGCACACTGCAACCCCTTTCGCCCCACAGTATATAGGTAGCCAGCACACTGCAGCCCCCCTCCCAACCAGCACATAGGTAGCCAGCACATTGCAGCTCCCCTCCCCACCACAGTATATAGGTAGCCAGCACAGTGCAGCCCTCCCCCTCCAGCATATAGTTAGCCCCAGCACATTGTCCGTAACATATAAAAAATAAACTAAGTGCTTATCTTCCGGTGCTCCACACAGCCAATGTTCTCCCCTTTTCTATCCTTAGCAGTAGTGCGATCCAGCTCCGTGCACTCTGCCTGTACGGACACTATGAAACGGTGCGTGAGGAGAGCACGGAGATGGCTGCTGCTGAAGAAATAAGAGAGGAGAAGAGAAACTGCATGGATGTGTTTACAGTTCACTAATAAATTTATTAAATGACACATTTATAAATCTCATTATTAGACCTATTTTCATTGATTTTAAATATTTGTAAATTAGCAGAAGCTGCAGAAAACCAGTAAGTAAGGGAATAATGGAAAGAAAAATTGGAGATTTATTTTCTTTGTCATATATTAAATATTTTGGCAACTTGATGAAGCAGGATTTTATTCCTATGTGACATGAAAATGTAGTTCTTATTTTTCCCTTATTATATGAATGGTGTTAGTGCTTTTGAAAAATGAAATTAATACAAAACCCGTGAATACACAAAATATTTACTAAAATAAAGATGTGATTTGGGACTTCAAGTGTAACTACAACTCATTTTTTTTGATAACTAAGCATATACTCCGGCAAAGCTCAGTGTACCCATAGACTTATACTGGCAGATGGAGGCATAGTTTTTGCCTACGCCTACACAGTATACACTGTATACCCTACAAAACACAGGATGGAAAAACACAGCAAGTTATGTCTTTCCATCCTGCTGAGTGCGAATATGTTCCATGGAGGCCATGAATCCTATGGAATGCAGCAGTACTGCATCCCCCTGGTCTCCGCTGAGGGTACACTCAGGGAGGATCCACAGTGTCATTGTCCATATAAGGTGTGAATTCAGCCTTACCCATACTTTCCATTACAAGTGTATAGATTACAAAAACATCAACATTTCATATTGAGGCCTAGAAACTGCAAATATTCTGATCTAAATCTATTATGTGAGAAATAAATGAGTGAATTCTTTATAGCAGTGGTGGCGAACCTATGGCACGGGTGCCAGAAGTGGCACTCAGAGCCCTTTCTGTGGGCACTCAGGCCATCACTGCAGGACAGAGTTCACCAAATAGGACCAAATTCACCAAATCTTTCTGCAGTCGCAGGCAACTTAAAGGAAACCTACCACTTGTAGTGGCAGGTTTCTGATGGAAATACCGGGCACCAGCTCAGGGTGAGCTGGTGCCGGAGCTTATTTTCGTTAGTGTTTTAAACCGCGGTATCGCGGTTTAAAACACTTTTTAAACTTTATAGCCGGCGCAGGCAGGTACGCGCTCGGCGCTTACCATGCGCGCGGCTCTCATTCACTTCCTATGTAGCCGCGCGCACAGTAAGCGCCGAGCGCGTACCTGCCTGCGCCGGCTATAAAGTTTAAAAAGTGTTTTAAACCGCGATACCACGGTTTAAAACACTAACGAAAATAAGCTCCGGCACCAGCTCACCCTGAGCTGGTGCATGGTATTTCCATCAGAAACCTGCCACTACAAGTGGTAGGTTTCCTTTAAGAGATGCTGCTCTCAGCGCTATTTTAATGCAACACTTCATTGGCTGTTTGGATCTGCAGGAAAAGTAAGAAGGTGTTGACAGAACTGCAATATCTTTGGAGCTCATCCTGCTGGACCCACCATTCTTCCTGTACAGAGAGACCATGGAGAGAAGCTATTTGCCCTCTTTCTTTCAACTGTATTAGTGGCATTAGGAGGCCGATACAATTGAAAGATGTGGAAGAACACGTTGCAATAAGTTACTGCTTAAAATGCCATGTTGGCACTTCACTGTAAATAAGTGGATTTTGGTTGTAGTTTGGGCACTCAGTCTTTAAAAGGTTCGCCATCACTGCTTTATAGTATCGTATCACAGACATTCATTTACTGTATTGATTCATTTAAACAATTCCCAAAGCTGTTATTATAACAGATTGTTTGACCCATTCATTAAAAACCAGAGCATGTGCAACACCCTCGCCGATGCAATGGCGAGGTAGTGCTTGCGAATACGTCCCACCTGCATGTAATCCCATTACACAACATGGTCCTGACAGGACATAGGGATATTGCAGTGGTGGATCCTGCCTGGCAAGGCAGAGGTTAAGTATTTTGTATAATGCAAGATGCTATTGACCAATGTCTGTGTTACATCCTGTCTCTGTGCACTGAGAGGTAATTGGAGGAGCAGCCACCACCTGACCAAGGGAAGGTAATAAAACCCCTAGCCCAGAATGTTCTAGAGGAGTCTCTCCCAAGAGAGAGAAGAGAGCAGTCTCTCCCAGAAGGGAGAATAGACCGGTCCTAGTCAGGCCCTCTGGGTCTGCAGGACGCAAGCAGAGAGTAGTTAGCTGAGCAGCAGCTCAGAGACTCTAGCATACCAGACCAGTGCAGGAAGAGCCTAGCCCCTGCCTGAAGTGGAAGATTAGACTAGAGTTAGTGTAGTGAGGAAAGGGGTATCATCCTACCTTCAAGGGTGATACCTGAAGAGATCCAGGACCGAGCTGAAGCCTCCTCTAAGGACACAGCTGCCTCCCAGCCTGCCCTCTACATCCAGGCTGGTGACCTACATCCTGCGGCTCCCTCCAAATACCTCTCCAGTACTCCATCTACCTGTTAAAGGCACGTTTGCTGAAGTTCCTGCGGTTCCAATAAAGAACTGTAAGTTGTTTTCTTCAACCTCTGCCTCCGTCTGGTCCCTGCTACTACTACTCCCATCATCACCGGCACCCTGTCCATCGCCCAGAGACTCACACTCGGGACATTAAGGGGTTGCCCCAGGGAGATCCGCTATAGCAGCCTCTCCCTCATCTTTTCTTGCCAACACCACCCTGCTGGAGACCTGCCAGGCTGTAGGACAGCCCTCCGGTTCCCCCGTACCAAGCACCGTGACAATAGCGTGCTTAGGCCGCAACCGCCAGCCACTCCGGTACCGCGGGCCCCGGCTGACTCCAGGCCTCACCTCAAGGGCTAGGCCCCGGTGGGGGATGTTGCAAGTGGCGTCACGAACAGGATATAGACTTCTGTGCCTTATTACGGCATTAAAGACTTTCCTTTACTGGAAAAAGACTGTGCTGCCTAACCCTGCTGCCATCCGGGTTTAGGCCCAAGGACTTGTGTGTTTCTGGAATGAACTGTGTTATACTGCTGCCACGTGCGGTCGAGCGCCGCTCCCGCACTCCAGAGGTTAATCCTGGCAAGAACTGTACCAGCTCTGCTACATCCGACGCTGCCGCGCCCGAAGATTTTTACCTCAGAAACTGTGGCGCAGCAAATAATTCCAGCCCGCCAAAACCTTCACTGGCGGGAAACCCAGATGACGCATCAAGCTCCACCCACGCGCGAAGCGCGCGAACCCCGCCTCCTGTGGCGCAGGAAAAATTAGAGCCCGCCACAGCTCTTGGCGGGAAGGACCTGGACTCCTCCCACTGGCTCGAGGCGGACTTCCTGCCCTGCCTCAGAGAAGCGCCAGATCTCAAGTGGATGTTGAGCAGCGAGGACAACGCCATGTGGGGTCCTCCGCCTTTCCCTCCTGTGGAGCGTCCAGAGTTTTATGAGGTATTGGAGACTATGGTGGTGGTCTCTGCGCAGCCTGTCCGAAGACCCTCCGCTGGACATCGGCTGCACCGAGGATTGACTCGGGCCTTCGTCACCAGGACATGCTACCAAACGGTGACGCAGTATCAAATTCCACCCGGGCGGTTCCTCGTCCCTATCCCGGCTACCATCCCGGTACCGCGGGTCCACGTGGAGGCGCCACGTGGGGAGACCCCGACTCCTGCGGAGCCAACGCCTGGGCCTAGTGTTGCCGCTCCACCTGCTCCGAGGCCTGCTCCTCCTGCTGCGCGGCCTGCTAGCCCCGCTGTAGTGGTTCCTGACCCTCCGGTGGTTCCTGCTCCTGTTCCGGCACCTACCTGTCGTCCGAGGAGATCCGAACCCGAACCGGAGCCACGAGCCCCAGCACCGAAACCTCCGCAGCCTCAAGGCCGAGGTGAGGCCGCCCGCCGGCGACTCCGAGACGCTGTCTCGGACCAGCGACGCCGAGAAAAGGAGGCCCAGCGGTATATGGCCGGTCGATCTACAGCTGGAGCTTGGGTCGAGAAGAATCGCACCACCGGCATGGTCCGGTTCTTCGACAAACGGAAGGGCTATGGCTTCGCCACCCAGGACTACACCGGACGGGAAGTATTTATACCCCGCCGGTCCGTCAAGAGGCCTGATCTGCCGGAGAGCCTGCACAACCTGAAGCCGGGAGAGTGTATCGAGTTCTCCCTGCAGGAAGGACCTCGAGGACCCTGGGCGGCTGGCGTGATCCGGATCCCCGACTCCGATGAGGACCGCTACTACCCGCAGGATGACTGGTATGAGGACGACGAGTGGCCGGAGTCCCCGAACACCTCCTCTTCCTCGGCTGCGAGTCCCCGGGCGGTGACCCATGTGAATGCCCCATCCACGGTAATCGTGAGTACGGGCCCCATTGCCATCCATGGGCCGGGCATGATACAGGGCGCCACCCCCACCGGCTCCCCTGCTGGGAGCATTGTCAGGTCCCGCGGCTCCTCTGTGGGAGAGGACATCCCGGCTAGTGGACCTTGTCCGGAGGTTCCATCTAGGCCCGCATCTCCCCTTGCCGGTTACCAATGGGGTGATGACCCGGCCCCGGAAGAACCGGAGCTGGAAGGAGCCGCGGCGCGGCCGCTGGACTCCGTTTACTTTTTCCTGGACCCCTCTGTGGTCCCTGGCTCAGTTGAGCCCCCGGCTGGAACAGCCGACACCCCGGGCGACAGCGCTCCTCCCCCTGAAGGTCCGGAGGATGTCGCTGCACCTGCAGTACCCACTGCTGCCACCGGGTGTCCCCAGCCGGCACCTACTCCCGCTGAGGATGCACAGGATTCCCTGCAGGAGCTGGATCCTGTCTTTGCTGAACCCAGTGATACTGACTAATCCCTGAAGGGCTGTCGCCCTCTCCAGGTACTTTGTCCATTGTACATATTGTGTATATCTCCATTTTCCCCAAAGAGCCAGAGACTTTCCTGAGACTCTTACCCTTATTTATCTCAGTCGAGAGATTATGTGCTATGATAGCACCCTTCCTCTGCCACAGCAGAGATTTCTTCAAAGGACTCTGTCCCTCTCCAAATAGAGGAGACCCTTTGCTTCTTTCATTGCACTTTTCCCCACATCAAGGGCTGTACCCAGAAGATGGACTTTGTCAGTAGAGACCTTCTGAGAGACTTTTGCCAACCTCCAGGAAAAGTTGCAATGTAATTTATTATCATTTTGCACTTAATGCCTTCCTTTTTAGGTATGGACATTCTGCTTGCACTTTTTATGCCTTTTCTTTGCAGGAAAGAGACATTTGCTACCGTGCTACCCTGAGTAGCCTATCCACCTCTGTAACGTTATGTTATAAGATGTGTACCCATTGGGCTGCTAAGCCAATGTGATTTTGCTAACCTGTTGCACACTGTCAGAAGATATGCCAGTAGTCTGCATTAACCCTTTCATAGGCTTTTCAGGTTGTAGTGTGGCTGTGTCGGACCGTCTTTTTGTGTAAAACACTGACCGCTACCTGATCCCACAAACTGAGGTTTGCACATGGGGGTAGTCCGTAAACTGCGGGTCTTTAGGGGACCGGGGGTGTTACACAGCTAGCACCTGGATGCCACTCATACATGGGTAAGGTTGTCAGTCAGGAGGTACTCGTGTCGCATATGCTCATGCAATGCAGATATACACACTATATAATTGCCGCCAGGGAAGAAGCGTTGATCAAACAAATATACAGGCCTTGGTGCAAGGAGTGGATTACAGGACATGACACCACACCTTTCCTACTGTACAGTTCGGTTTAATGGCGTCAGCGACCAACTGTCATACAGCTACATATTTTTGTCTTAGTCCGACACCAACCCAGGTGCCTGTCTCCAGGACCATGGGCGGTTTGTCCCTACACCTCACATAGCCTGCACTTCCCAGAAGTGCCTTTAGCCCCCTCTGTGCCCCAAACCATCTGTAGTCGAGCCGAGGGCGGCTCTTTCAATTGCCCCCGGGGTATGCAACACCCTCGCCGATGCAATGGCGAGGTAGTGCTTGCGAATACGTCCCACCTGCATGTAATCCCATTACACAACATGGTCCTGACAGGACATAGGGATATTGCAGTGGTGGATCCTGCCTGGCAAGGCAGAGGTTAAGTATTTTGTATAATGCAAGATGCTATTGACCAATGTCTGTGTTACATCCTGTCTCTGTGCACTGAGAGGTAATTGGAGGAGCAGCCACCACCTGACCAAGGGAAGGTAATAAAACCCCTAGCCCAGAATGTTCTAGAGGAGTCTCTCCCAAGAGAGAGAAGAGAGCAGTCTCTCCCAGAAGGGAGAATAGACCGGTCCTAGTCAGGCCCTCTGGGTCTGCAGGACGCAAGCAGAGAGTAGTTAGCTGAGCAGCAGCTCAGAGACTCTAGCATACCAGACCAGTGCAGGAAGAGCCTAGCCCCTGCCTGAAGTGGAAGATTAGACTAGAGTTAGTGTAGTGAGGAAAGGGGTATCATCCTACCTTCAAGGGTGATACCTGAAGAGATCCAGGACCGAGCTGAAGCCTCCTCTAAGGACACAGCTGCCTCCCAGCCTGCCCTCTACATCCAGGCTGGTGACCTACATCCTGCGGCTCCCTCCAAATACCTCTCCAGTACTCCATCTACCTGTTAAAGGCACGTTTGCTGAAGTTCCTGCGGTTCCAATAAAGAACTGTAAGTTGTTTTCTTCAACCTCTGCCTCCGTCTGGTCCCTGCTACTACTACTCCCATCATCACCGGCACCCTGTCCATCGCCCAGAGACTCACACTCGGGACATTAAGGGGTTGCCCCAGGGAGATCCGCTATAGCAGCCTCTCCCTCATCTTTTCTTGCCAACACCACCCTGCTGGAGACCTGCCAGGCTGTAGGACAGCCCTCCGGTTCCCCCGTACCAAGCACCGTGACAATAGCGTGCTTAGGCCGCAACCGCCAGCCACTCCGGTACCGCGGGCCCCGGCTGACTCCAGGCCTCACCTCAAGGGCTAGGCCCCGGTGGGGGATGTTGCAAGTGGCGTCACGAACAGGATATAGACTTCTGTGCCTTATTACGGCATTAAAGACTTTCCTTTACTGGAAAAAGACTGTGCTGCCTAACCCTGCTGCCATCCGGGTTTAGGCCCAAGGACTTGTGTGTTTCTGGAATGAACTGTGTTATACTGCTGCCACGTGCGGTCGAGCGCCGCTCCCGCACTCCAGAGGTTAATCCTGGCAAGAACTGTACCAGCTCTGCTACATCCGACGCTGCCGCGCCCGAAGATTTTTACCTCAGAAACTGTGGCGCAGCAAATAATTCCAGCCCGCCAAAACCTTCACTGGCGGGAAACCCAGATGACGCATCAAGCTCCACCCACGCGCGAAGCGCGCGAACCCCGCCTCCTGTGGCGCAGGAAAAATTAGAGCCCGCCACAGCTCTTGGCGGGAAGGACCTGGACTCCTCCCACTGGCTCGAGGCGGACTTCCTGCCCTGCCTCAGAGAAGCGCCAGATCTCAAGTGGATGTTGAGCAGCGAGGACAACGCCATGTGGGGTCCTCCGCCTTTCCCTCCTGTGGAGCGTCCAGAGTTTTATGAGGTATTGGAGACTATGGTGGTGGTCTCTGCGCAGCCTGTCCGAAGACCCTCCGCTGGACATCGGCTGCACCGAGGATTGACTCGGGCCTTCGTCACCAGGACATGCTACCAAACGGTGACGCAGTATCAAATTCCACCCGGGCGGTTCCTCGTCCCTATCCCGGCTACCATCCCGGTACCGCGGGTCCACGTGGAGGCGCCACGTGGGGAGACCCCGACTCCTGCGGAGCCAACGCCTGGGCCTAGTGTTGCCGCTCCACCTGCTCCGAGGCCTGCTCCTCCTGCTGCGCGGCCTGCTAGCCCCGCTGTAGTGGTTCCTGACCCTCCGGTGGTTCCTGCTCCTGTTCCGGCACCTACCTGTCGTCCGAGGAGATCCGAACCCGAACCGGAGCCACGAGCCCCAGCACCGAAACCTCCGCAGCCTCAAGGCCGAGGTGAGGCCGCCCGCCGGCGACTCCGAGACGCTGTCTCGGACCAGCGACGCCGAGAAAAGGAGGCCCAGCGGTATATGGCCGGTCGATCTACAGCTGGAGCTTGGGTCGAGAAGAATCGCACCACCGGCATGGTCCGGTTCTTCGACAAACGGAAGGGCTATGGCTTCGCCACCCAGGACTACACCGGACGGGAAGTATTTATACCCCGCCGGTCCGTCAAGAGGCCTGATCTGCCGGAGAGCCTGCACAACCTGAAGCCGGGAGAGTGTATCGAGTTCTCCCTGCAGGAAGGACCTCGAGGACCCTGGGCGGCTGGCGTGATCCGGATCCCCGACTCCGATGAGGACCGCTACTACCCGCAGGATGACTGGTATGAGGACGACGAGTGGCCGGAGTCCCCGAACACCTCCTCTTCCTCGGCTGCGAGTCCCCGGGCGGTGACCCATGTGAATGCCCCATCCACGGTAATCGTGAGTACGGGCCCCATTGCCATCCATGGGCCGGGCATGATACAGGGCGCCACCCCCACCGGCTCCCCTGCTGGGAGCATTGTCAGGTCCCGCGGCTCCTCTGTGGGAGAGGACATCCCGGCTAGTGGACCTTGTCCGGAGGTTCCATCTAGGCCCGCATCTCCCCTTGCCGGTTACCAATGGGGTGATGACCCGGCCCCGGAAGAACCGGAGCTGGAAGGAGCCGCGGCGCGGCCGCTGGACTCCGTTTACTTTTTCCTGGACCCCTCTGTGGTCCCTGGCTCAGTTGAGCCCCCGGCTGGAACAGCCGACACCCCGGGCGACAGCGCTCCTCCCCCTGAAGGTCCGGAGGATGTCGCTGCACCTGCAGTACCCACTGCTGCCACCGGGTGTCCCCAGCCGGCACCTACTCCCGCTGAGGATGCACAGGATTCCCTGCAGGAGCTGGATCCTGTCTTTGCTGAACCCAGTGATACTGACTAATCCCTGAAGGGCTGTCGCCCTCTCCAGGTACTTTGTCCATTGTACATATTGTGTATATCTCCATTTTCCCCAAAGAGCCAGAGACTTTCCTGAGACTCTTACCCTTATTTATCTCAGTCGAGAGATTATGTGCTATGATAGCACCCTTCCTCTGCCACAGCAGAGATTTCTTCAAAGGACTCTGTCCCTCTCCAAATAGAGGAGACCCTTTGCTTCTTTCATTGCACTTTTCCCCACATCAAGGGCTGTACCCAGAAGATGGACTTTGTCAGTAGAGACCTTCTGAGAGACTTTTGCCAACCTCCAGGAAAAGTTGCAATGTAATTTATTATCATTTTGCACTTAATGCCTTCCTTTTTAGGTATGGACATTCTGCTTGCACTTTTTATGCCTTTTCTTTGCAGGAAAGAGACATTTGCTACCGTGCTACCCTGAGTAGCCTATCCACCTCTGTAACGTTATGTTATAAGATGTGTACCCATTGGGCTGCTAAGCCAATGTGATTTTGCTAACCTGTTGCACACTGTCAGAAGATATGCCAGTAGTCTGCATTAACCCTTTCATAGGCTTTTCAGGTTGTAGTGTGGCTGTGTCGGACCGTCTTTTTGTGTAAAACACTGACCGCTACCTGATCCCACAAACTGAGGTTTGCACATGGGGGTAGTCCGTAAACTGCGGGTCTTTAGGGGACCGGGGGTGTTACACAGCTAGCACCTGGATGCCACTCATACATGGGTAAGGTTGTCAGTCAGGAGGTACTCGTGTCGCATATGCTCATGCAATGCAGATATACACACTATATAATTGCCGCCAGGGAAGAAGCGTTGATCAAACAAATATACAGGCCTTGGTGCAAGGAGTGGATTACAGGACATGACACCACACCTTTCCTACTGTACAGTTCGGTTTAATGGCGTCAGCGACCAACTGTCATACAGCTACATATTTTTGTCTTAGTCCGACACCAACCCAGGTGCCTGTCTCCAGGACCATGGGCGGTTTGTCCCTACACCTCACATAGCCTGCACTTCCCAGAAGTGCCTTTAGCCCCCTCTGTGCCCCAAACCATCTGTAGTCGAGCCGAGGGCGGCTCTTTCAATTGCCCCCGGGGTATGCAACACCCTCGCCGATGCAATGGCGAGGTAGTGCTTGCGAATACGTCCCACCTGCATGTAATCCCATTACACAACATGGTCCTGACAGGACATAGGGATATTGCAGTGGTGGATCCTGCCTGGCAAGGCAGAGGTTAAGTATTTTGTATAATGCAAGATGCTATTGACCAATGTCTGTGTTACATCCTGTCTCTGTGCACTGAGAGGTAATTGGAGGAGCAGCCACCACCTGACCAAGGGAAGGTAATAAAACCCCTAGCCCAGAATGTTCTAGAGGAGTCTCTCCCAAGAGAGAGAAGAGAGCAGTCTCTCCCAGAAGGGAGAATAGACCGGTCCTAGTCAGGCCCTCTGGGTCTGCAGGACGCAAGCAGAGAGTAGTTAGCTGAGCAGCAGCTCAGAGACTCTAGCATACCAGACCAGTGCAGGAAGAGCCTAGCCCCTGCCTGAAGTGGAAGATTAGACTAGAGTTAGTGTAGTGAGGAAAGGGGTATCATCCTACCTTCAAGGGTGATACCTGAAGAGATCCAGGACCGAGCTGAAGCCTCCTCTAAGGACACAGCTGCCTCCCAGCCTGCCCTCTACATCCAGGCTGGTGACCTACATCCTGCGGCTCCCTCCAAATACCTCTCCAGTACTCCATCTACCTGTTAAAGGCACGTTTGCTGAAGTTCCTGCGGTTCCAATAAAGAACTGTAAGTTGTTTTCTTCAACCTCTGCCTCCGTCTGGTCCCTGCTACTACTACTCCCATCATCACCGGCACCCTGTCCATCGCCCAGAGACTCACACTCGGGACATTAAGGGGTTGCCCCAGGGAGATCCGCTATAGCAGCCTCTCCCTCATCTTTTCTTGCCAACACCACCCTGCTGGAGACCTGCCAGGCTGTAGGACAGCCCTCCGGTTCCCCCGTACCAAGCACCGTGACAATAGCGTGCTTAGGCCGCAACCGCCAGCCACTCCGGTACCGCGGGCCCCGGCTGACTCCAGGCCTCACCTCAAGGGCTAGGCCCCGGTGGGGGATGTTGCACATGTCTGAATAAGAACCGTTTTTCACAGATCATTCAAGACTATAGATTTTGGAGGATCCATGAATAACAGATGCCAGACTGATATAAAATTGTTTTTCACAACCGATTTTTGCAATGTACAGGAAGTGTAATATAATATTTGCAACATAGATATAAAATAATGGTTGCAAATGTATGAAGACAAATAGAATACAGGACTCATCTTCAAGAATTATCCAGAGGGTGGATTTCCATGTGGCGTATTTATCACATTTTTAAATGCATTTAAAATGCAAGTGGGAGAGGGTTTGGCAAAAACGCATATGCATTTTCCATATGTTTTGGCCAAACCCCCTCCTACTTGTGCTTTGGATGCTTATGAAAACACAAGGAAAACGTCACGTAAAAAACATAGCTGCTTTCTTCCAAAAACAGCGCCACCCCTGACCATGGTTAGTGCCAGTATTGCAGCTCATTATACAGAGTTGAATGGAGCATAGTTGCAATACTAGACACTAACCATGATCAGATGTGGCGTTGTATTATGAAGAAAGCAATCATGTTTTTCAACCTCCGAACAACTTCTTTAAAGGGGTTGTCCAGTCACAAAACGTTAGCCCCTATCCACAGGATTGCTAATCAGTGTTGGACTGGCCCACCAGAGCATCAGAGAATCCTCCGGTGGGCCCCAGGTTCTAACACTTCATAATGGTCCCCAAAGATTCTCATTTTGAAGTGAATGGAGTAATCACTGGATATTATGATCTATTTCATATAGGATGATTCCGATATTCCAGATTATTAGATCTTTTCGATGATACATCCTACATGATATGATTTTTTGATGGTATTTTATGGTTGAAGGTTGGGCCCTCAAGATCACCACCTCTGGTAGGCCCAACACATGCCAGTACGACACTGTTGCTAATTAATGGGTGTCTCATTAATGGGACCACCACAGATCACAAGATCGGGGGTCTGTTGTACCCCTGTTGCACCCCAAATAATGGAACTCACAGATATAGCCTAGTATCGGCTATCTCCATTAGCACCAAAAAGATGAATAGGGCAGCAGGGCACACGCCCGCCTGGCTCCTTATTTCATCTAGGGTTCTATGAGGGTACATTGGAGCCCCATTCTTGTGATCTGTGTGGGTCTTATCAATTAGATCCTGTGGATAGGGGCTAAGCTGTTGTGACTGACTGGACACCCCTTAAAGGCTGATAAATGAAGCCAATACTGAGAGCAGATTACATTATACATTAGGCAAACAACATTTAACAACCTTAAATAACCAATCACAGCGCCGCTTAAGTTCTTCAGTAACGGGAGAAGAAATGAAAGCTAATCGGTGATTGGTCAACGTGGGCAAAAAGAGATTACGGTTCATGACATGATGCTCCAGTCCAGAAGGTGTCGCTGTGTCTTCTCCAGGCGTCGCTCAGAGCCGCCCTGTACACAGTAGTAGCAGCAGATAGCCGGCAGTTGCTTGCGCTCCTCACTGTGGTCGCTATGTCGCTCCTCTCCTGCTGCTTTAGGTGTTGCGGGGATGGCGGCTCCGGACATATTCCGCTGAAGGAGATGCCGGCCGTGCAGCTGGACACTCATCACATGGGTGAGTGCGGGGCCCCGTGTGTATGTGTATAGGCAGCGCCCCCTCCTCCACATATCCAGTGTCCTCAGCACTTCCTGTATCCATGGCTCATGTATCAGGCGGCTCCGGCTGGAGGGGACACTGACCAGAGACTGCAGGGTTAATATCGCCTCTATGGACACCCAGTCCTGCACTACGTGTACTTCCTCACGTCTGCTGCACATATGTTCTATGGCTGATAGATATGTCTCCAGCATAGGCCATAGCCTCCTATACATGAGATAATTATGGCCTGACTCACCCGGCTCTAGTGTTACAGGACAGGACTGTATATGTTTACAGAGAGGGGGGGGGGACACTGCCACACACCTCTGGAGACATCTAATCAACTGAGGGGGGGGAAAGAATTGGGCTGATTACAAAAATATCCTATCTTCTACTCAAATACCCTCTCAGTGGAGAGCCAGGGGCTCCCATTCATAGACGGGCAAATAGATGGGATTGTACTATTTAACCTTATCCTTAAATAGCTTGCTGATCGGCGGGGGGTCCCTGTGTTGGGAACGCCAGGGATGACGAAAACAGGAGTCCCTTGTATCCAGTGGATTGGGGCTAACTTGTAGGTCGCTGGAGAACCCCTTGAAGAGCGCAGACTTTTTTTTTTTCAGTTTCTATTTTCTCATTCTCCTCCTTTAAAATCCATAACTTTTGGGGTTTTTTTTTCTTTGTAAAGAGCTCGTTTTCTGCGCAACAAATAAGTGACAGTATTTAATACTCCATGCTGTGTAAGCTGGGGAAAAAAATTCAAATGCGATGAAAATATGCATTTGTTTTTGCGATTTTCTTTTTTCTTTTTCACAACTTTTACTGTGCGCTCCAAATGACACTTCCACTCTTTATTCTTTTAGTCGGTGCGATCACATGGATGCCAAAGTTATATAGGTTTTATTACAAAAATAGTCACAATTTTCCGACACTTTTTCATACTTCAGTGTACAGACCCGTGTAAGGTGTCATTTTTTTTTTTTTTTTTTTTTGCAGGGCCAGATTACTTTTTCATTGCTACAATTTTTGGACTGTATGATCTTTCCATCACTTTTAATACCAACGGGGGGCAGATTAGAACTTTTATTTTACTGTATTTGCAGACCCCTTAGGGTACGTTAACCATAGGAGGTCTGATTGTTCCTACGAAATCCTACCGCTTTATTGTAGTATATGGTGGATTTGTTTACAATCTGTTACAATGTGCCGCCTGCAAATTGTAACAGATCTACTGAAATGACCAATGTCATTTGGGTCTTGTATAGACTGTAACGGCGATGGATCATGGCTTTACCAGCAGCATTTAAATGGTTAACACTTGTGATCAGTGCCAGTACCGTGTTGCATAATGCAGTAAACGCCCAGTAGTCCTGACTCCAGGCCATGGGCCCTCTTCACACATCCCTAACTGCCCCATTCGTAAAGGTACATCATGGAGCGTTAAAGGGTTAAGTTATCCCCTATTTATAGGACAGGGGATAACAAGCTGATCATGATCTGGAGATCAACGGTCCAATTTTAATTAATTAATGTGCCCTATAATTTAAGTATTGAATGGAGCAGCAGAATGCAATTTGGGGGTCTCAGCAGTTGGACCCTACTAATCAGCTTGTTATCGCATATCTTGCTTAAATAGTTGATATATCCCCTTTAAAGGACATCTACCACCAGGGTGAAGGGTTGTATGCTAATGAGTTTGAGGGGCTTCAGGCTCCATTTATACCTATAGAACCTATAGCATACAGTCCTTCATCCTGGTGGTAGATGCTCTTTAAGGCTGGCGATTGGTGACAAACTGTTGGAAGTTTCCTGTGGAAGTGCATTCTGGGTTGGCTTAGATCAGCATACTTTGCTGTGCTTAGAATTAAAATAGATGATACGGATGCATTTGATTAGGAATGGATCTGTTCCCACGATACAAAGCTGCTAATATAATTTGGAGCATGTGCTTTTATGAAATCTTTGTTCAGTCCGCATCCCATGAAAAAGTCAGTCGGGATTTCAACAGCTCAGACAGACTACTACCATGCAGTGTTCTGATTCACAAACCGGATACAATGCAGGGGACGGGACTCCTTGCATCATAGTGATTAATATGTCATTACATATGAAATTGCCGTTTGTTGCTGTTCCATGGGGAAGCACTGGAGATGACATGGGGGATCACTGTGATGCACAGAGTTTGGTCCTCAGCAGTGTGGTCAACCGGTGAAGTAGGAAACTGAAAGGAAATCTGGATCAGCTTTAGCTTTGTATCTTAATGTGTTTCTCATTCTCTTTGCAGGAACCGATGTTGTAATTGTTAAGAATGGCAGAAGAATCTGTGGCACTGGGGCTTGTCTCGCCAATGCACCTCTGCATCAAAACAAGAGCTACTTCGAATTTAAAGTGCAATCTACAGGTAAATGTCGGCAGGACAACCTTTACTTGCCACCAAGCAGTTAGCCAATTATTATTTGCCACGTTCTGTGCAAGGGACTACAACACAGCCCAATTTCACTTCAAGGAAGTCTACCATCATAATCCAGCATGATAAACCAGGGGCACCTACTCAAAGATCCTGGCACTGTGACTTTAGTAATCATCTTATATTTGTTATTCATGGCCTCCTTCCTTCTAAAATCAAGAATTTAGAATTCTGCTAATGAGAACAACGGCTCTGAGGGAGCATTACCAGAGATCTTCCATGCAGGGGTGTTGGAGAGACAGTGTAACAGTACATGAAACTGCAGTACAGAGGGGTTTTGATAATACCCCCCCCCCAGAGTACGTCTTCTTTATTAGCATAATTTTACAAGTTGACTTTAAAAGAAAGGAGACCTTGGATCACAAATATAAGAATATTACCACAGCCTGGATCTATGAGTGTCCCTGGTTTATCAAACTTAATTTTCATGGAAGATTTAATTTAAGAGATGGGTGCTGTACCATCTTTGGCTGTTCCACAGGATTTATGCTCAACTTACTGTTCCATTCATTTGGAGAAACGTTTCCCCTATACTAGTGAATTGTGGTGGGGCCCAGTTCTCAGCAAATTGTTCCCTATCCTTTAGATTGGGATAATTTTTCAACTTGAGCCAACCCTTTTAAATGCATTAGTTTGAACTCCTCATTCATAATTTTATAATGATACGCCATAATATTATAAATTAGGAATACTTGTTAGGTGCACATGATTCCCATTCCATCCCTTGCTACTAAGGAAGGAAGGGGATTATGGGACTTTTCAGTCTTAAAAAAAATTGAGTTCTGATAATAAAGAAACGTAAAATACTATGAGGGAGATTTATCGCTGCTTCTACGCCAGTTTTCTGTAATGGGTTGGACCTATGTTTGGGAGAATGTTTTCTACTTCAGAGTCTTGCTATATGTGTCACACTTGTAAAATAACACGCTTGTGTGTAAGCATTGGATGTTGGTTTGTTTCACTTTTGATGATTCACATGATTTCCATGTCTCTTCTAGTTGATGCAGTACAATCATACATTAAAGAGGACCTGTCACCCCAGAATTTCCCATCCTTCAGAGCACACCACGTGCTATTAATCAGGGTTCCTATCTGCTAATTTATATTTTCCTGGGTTGTGCCATCATTGTATAACTTGCATATCATTTTCCTGTAGTAATATTCAAATGCAGGATGTGATTGTTATGCAGCCAATAATCCATCCCCTAGACTCTGGAAACCACCTCCTCCTCTTCTCCAAATCTCATTCCAAATCCCATCAGCTGTGATGTCACATGTCACTACAGATCATGTGACTGTGGTAGTGTGTGTATATATACTATAGTATATTTTTATATATACACAAATCTATATAATACTAGTAATTGCACTAAGTCATGTGGGTAATTTATATCCCATATGTAGACATGAAAATTTTACTTCATTGGTGGCCATAAAATAGTGGCAGAAAGTTACCTCATCGGTGGGCAATCAGTGGAGAGGATAATGGGGGGCATGTTTGGATGGGGCTTTTTGGGGCTGACAGGTTCTCTTTAAGTTTATACTAAGAATGGAGAGACTAGATTTCAGCTTGTTTATTCGTTCTCTTACAGGTATATGGGGCATCGGAGTTGCCACTCAAAAAGCAAATTTAAATCTGATCCCATTGGGCCGAGATGGGCACAGCCTCGTGATCAGAAATGATGGCGCCATCTATTACAACAATGAAGAGAAGAACAGGCTGCCAGCAAATAGCCTTCCACAGGAGGGAGATGTAGTGGTAAGCCAGATGGGGTATCCTACTGATGGAATGATGTATGTTTCCTTTAGCTGTTCCATTATTATTGTGAGGGTTTGTATGTTTAAAAAGAAAATTAAAAAAGGAGTGATCTTTGATTTTTATGTAATTCAAGAAGAAAAAGAGGGGAATTGTATGTAATAGGCTGTATAAACCAATACAAGATAGTGGAGTATCAAAAAATATTTGATTTTTAGCCATTTTTAGTATATGAGATGGCTGAGCTAGAAAATAACACGCACGATCCTGTCTTTAATATTCTATGAATTTCTGTCCCTTTCTATTAACCTTAGATAAGAGTTTGAAAGTTTACCGTACTTTCGCTTGCAGTGAAAGTAAAAATAAGGTAGTTGCTCCCCCCTGTGGAGATCTGAAGAACTCTTACTATCCTAGGAGAGACTGAAGCCTCCTTTAAGGAAACCTACCACTGCTCGCATGATGAAATCATGCAAGAACACCACCCTGTAGGCTATTTAATACTGATGCTGGCATATACTTTAGTTAGGGACATCCACCTTTAGTTTAGCTAAAAAAATCGATTTAACTACATATTCAAATGAACCTTCGGTGCACACCTGTGTCTTCTTATGTCGATGATATGGTAAAAATACGATATACAGAATTTGTCATTTGTATCGAGTGAGTTTAAAATATATTACTTGTGTGTGTTTCCTTAGGGTATTACCTATGATCACGTAGAATTAAACGTTTACCTAAATGGGAAGAATATGCATTGTCCTGCATCTGGTATCCGAGGGACCGTGTTTCCTGTTGTGTATGGTAGGTCATGTTTCTTCTGTGAAGGGAAATTTCCAAAAAATACATTTTTGATCTTTGATTACTGTTTGTTGGATATCACTGAGGGATGTATCGGTCAATCTGTGTGGATTAAGGGGATGTTTACACAGCAAATTTTACAAAATCATTGGGCTTGTGGATTTTGATCAACACGTGCTATATTTGTGAAATCTGGGTGGATTTTGCTCAGAATGTGCAACGTATTACTTTTTAGCTCAGATTTTCTTGATGGAAAAATCTGTGCTAAAATCTACTGTGAACAAGTTGGGATCCTGTCAGGAGTTGCCGTTTCAGGCCTTGTGCACCCAAAGGTGTGCATTTTGCGGGCCTCCAGTAGTGATGTTCGCTGTACATTTCCGGCAACGTATATCTCCCAGTGAGTACCACTCGCCAGCATTGTCCATAGGAAATGGTTTCTGGTGCCGCAAACATGGGCAGGAATAGGACATGTCCTTTCTTTGCGGTGTGCGCAGTTGCTGCGCTCACAGCGCGGTGGTGCACGTTCCTAATAGAAACTAAAGCCGCTGTTTGTGCTGCCAGGTCACGGCTGACGCACAGTGTCTTGTGCATGAGGCTTTGGGCAAGTCATACACAGACCACAGCATCTCCTCTCTATCATATCTCAGATAATGTCATGAGGGCACATTGATATTTGCCATAAAATAAATGAAACCTCTGGCTGAGCGCCCCTGTGTTTTCTCCTCTAGTGGATGACAGCGCGATCCTGGATTGTCAGTTCAGCGAGTTCTACCACACTCCTCCTCCCGGGTTTGAGAAGATCTTATTTGAGCAGCAGATTTTCTAAAGACTGTCTCCCCACAGCTTCTCCAAAGCATCTGTCTCCTATTCAGAGCTGCACGAGGCCTACCGAAAATGTGCTTTGTATTTCTATCACTGGGTGCAGACCTCTTTTGGATCTTGTGTGTGTGTGTATGTAAGTATTTTCTAACTTGTCGCCCACCCACAAGGACCACGCTCTTCAGATCCTGACCTGATATGTTTGTGATGTCATTGTACATTGATCCTGTTCGCCAGTAACTTAGTGGAACTCTTTACACTGGTCCAGTATTATGTAGGGCATTCTCTACCATGCACTGTTCTTCTCAGAATAATTTTAGTTTTTTTGTGGCAGCTCTAATAGAACTGGAGTTATACTTGGGGACACTATTTGCTGCTTTCTACATCTTCAGTCCCAGAGTGCCTTATGACTTTGTGCTTGTGTCTCAGAAGCTCTCCGCCCATTGCATAAAGTAGCTAACCTATATCCAGCCACCTTATGATTCATAACTTTCACATCACATGTGCCTGCATCATAGATACTGAAGCGCACACAGTTTTCAACCAGATTAGCGATTTGTTTGTCTATGTTCTGCCGCAATATTGGCCACCGGGTATTATAACATGAGGCACCCTGGGATTGACACCGTTTGCAGATTTCTTTTACTGGTTTATTTAGACACTAATAAAGTTTATATGGCATATTGAGATGTCTGGCTAAGAGGGAAGACTAAGGCTATATTCACACGAACGTATGGGGGACGTATATACGGCTGACGTATATACGGCCGATATACGTCCCCCATACACTCCTATGGGCGCACGGCACCCTACGGGAGCGGTACGGTGCAGCACACGTGCGGCACCGTACCGTTCCGTACCCGGGAAAAAGATAGGACCTGTTCTATCTTTTCCCGTAATACGGGGCCGTGCGCCATAGGTTGCTATGGAGAGGGGCGGGGGTGAGCTGCGCTCACCTCCTCCTCCTCTCCCCGTACACTGCCGTTGCCCGCTACGGTACGGTACGGTACGGGCGGGCAACGGCAGTGTGAATATAGCCTAATTCAGGAAATTCTCAAAGGGTTTTTTTTTTTTTAATAATTGGATGGGATCCAAAGCCCGTTATACCTACTGATCACATGTACAGAGCTGACTGGAGGAAAAAAAACAAAAAAAAACAAATATTGGGATGATGTAAGTAGACACCCAGCTGAGCCCAAAGCTCCCCAAAACCAGCTACATGCATTCTTATACAAGCCCTCTGCTCTCAGCCTAAGTCAGGAGACGACCCAATCAAGGCAAAGTTTTGCCTATATGTTCAGCCCTACAGATGAAGCATACACCTCTTATCCGCCAGCATGTGGTCCCATAAACCTTAAAGGCATTTTCCATTTTATTTTGATGACCTAGTCTCAGGATACCTCACCAATATTCAATTAGTCTGCAGCAGCCAGAAACACAAATCTTTTCTTTGCTGAGTGGTGATCTCATTTCTCATTCAAGCTTATAGAAGCTAAGCTGCTGTATTTTGGCTCAACTACTGTATTCTCGGTTTTCTTAGTTTAATCTGGCTCTTGCGACTAGATTATTGGACACCCACCAATTATTCCATTGAAGACAAGATTCTTAAATATACTCAGGATAACAAAATAACACATTCTCCAATTCAATGTTATTAACAAAAATACAGCATTTCAATGATATAATTCCATAAATCTTCTGGCTATGGTCAGACAATTCCCTCTAACTTATCTTGCAGTGCAAGATACTATTTGTCAGTACTAGTAGACTGTTCAGAAGCTAAATAAAAATGTAGATAAACCCTGTACCCTGATAATCTAAGCACAATGTCAGCACACATCATCTCAAAGCCCTATAGGGATCATAATGTGTCTGCTTAGAGAGTCCCCACCCACACGTTAGAATTTCACATTGAGCATCACTGAGTGATAGGAGCTAAAACAGCAAAAAAAAAATAGTGAAATTGCAAATCAAGGGGTCAAAAATTATATTTATTATGTAAACATGACTAGGGGATTAAAATTTGAAAACATTATTTCATGGGAAAACCCCTTTAAAGATGACCTGAGCTGTAGAATCACACAGCACATGACTAGAAGGTTGCTATGCTATGCCTACCTTCACAAACAATTTTATGCAGTCAGCGGTAACAGACTACAAGCAAGCCCTGTTTGTAGTCGGATCGCTTCGCATATTCAAATAAATGCAGGATCAGGCTACTTTAACCACGCAGATGCATTGCTAGCGGCATAACTTTATACCCCAAACCATAAGGTGGTTTGACTTGGATCTTATTCGAATAGTTGATGAAAAATGTTAAGCACATAGTACACCCGTCTGCAGGTGCGGTATGAAGCTGGAGTGTTCACGTGAAGTATTACAAGTGTGATATGTACATACAAGTAACTTTTGGATCAGTAAGACCCTTTAACCTTGTGGAAAGGGTTAATAGTGAAACTACAAGTGATTTCGATAAACGTTCAATTGAATATATTTATTTTTCTAAGTTTTATTTCTGAGGTTTGCTTGCACCTTTTGATGTTGTGACTAAATGCACTGTGAATATATTCTGGATACTGTATATTTGTGGATATTGTACTTCATAGGTTAATTTAAAAAGAAAGAAATACTACCAAAGAATCAATCCATTGGAAGCTCAACTGGATGTTGTCAGGTTTTATGAAAATAGGATATAAAGTTTTAAAATGATTCTAAATTATTCTGAATCCTTGTCTGAAGAGACAAATAAGCTCATGTATGAACGTTGGCTTTGTAGAGGAGGCCCAAAAGTTCTGACATAGTGGAGCTGCAACCCAGTGGTGACCAATCAGAATCCAGCTCCAATATTTTGTGCAATAGGTAAGAAAGATTGGTTGCTTAGGGTAAGGCTGCATTCACACTACATGTACATACATCCCCCATAGACGGCAATAGCAGCATGGAGTCATACAGTGCCACCGCTCCGTACATGGGGAAAAGATAGAACATGTCCTTTCTTTCCCAGTGTCACGGCCCATACACAATGCATTTCCGTGCAGGCATACATTTGTGTAAATGCAGCCTAATACATCCACTTTTTGTGTGCACCAATAATAGGGAGCAGATGGAAATGTTATAAAAATTGTATCAAACAGGTTTTTTTTTTCCTTTTGACAGATATACACACATATATATTTATTGTTGGAATTGGGTTGATAATGATGTCCTTTTATGTTCTGCACAATGCAGCATTACATAGGAAGAGTACATTTTAAAAAAAATGTGCCATATTCTAATGATTGATAGCGACTCATAGGTTTATGGCGTACCTGACTGCTTTACCTTTACGCTGGATCACAATTTGTAGTAAAGTGAGGGATACTCCTCCTGTCTCCCAGGAAAGGGGGGGGTGGGATTGTGATAAAATCCATGTGGGGCATTAATGCTTGGAGTTGAGACCGGTCAGTGTCACACTTAAAGTAGAGCGGCTCCGTCCCTATGACTCTTTACAGATTGTTTGAACGTACTGGGGGTATATCACTGGTTTCTTGTACTACTATTTGTTGTCCCATCTGTCAAGTCGAGACAAAAAAAGGAGGAGATTTATCCGGACTTGTACACCAGTTTTCTAAAAATAATTAAAGAGGAGTCTAAAAACATAATCCAGCCCTTGGATGCAATGTCCAGTACAGCAGCTATATATTTTTTTTCAGTACAGCAATGCATCTGAGCGACAAGTGTATAACATGTAACACAACCTTGGTCCATCCAGTGCAATGTGAGTGATTATGGCCAGGTGACTATAACTATTAGCATCATAGTGAGATAGAAGGCAGTGCATCCCTGTATGGCCAGACCAGTACATATTCTCCGTTAAGGCTGTGGTCCATCCAGGAAATGCATCCACCACTTTTTAGTACTGAACACTGTCATGTTACCTACTGTTTAAATCCCACTCCCAAGTTCGGTACAAGAAACTCAATCCGTTCACTTGCGTGAATCCCCAGACCGAACCTGAAATCGCTGAGCTGTTCCGTTGAGTGATTTGAGGTTCGGTCTGGGAAATCCCACAAGTGCTCGGAGCGAGTTTCGCAGACGGAAGCAGGGGGTGGATAGAAGGGTAATATAATGACCCGGATCAGGTTTGTTTTTGGCAAGGACGGTGTAAGAGCTACAAACACCATTTCTTCTAATAAAAATTATTATAGGTTTTATCAGATGTATTGGTGCATTGAAGAAAAAACCTGATATAAATAATGCACATATCCTCCTTTGTTTTCATGGCGTTTTATTCTCATCCGTTGCAGCAGGTTACATGGAATCACTGCCTCCTATACATACTGTCCACGCACATGTGATATAAGCAGATAATGTCTTGTTGGCTCTTTGTTTGCTTGTTGTCCTTTTTGTCACTGATCCGTTTTCCATTGTTTCAAGGTGTTTTCCTGTCTGAAACTGTATTTGTAAGATTGTTTAAATAAACTTTCGACAGATTGAAGTCTTGTTATTCCTATTTAATATTTAGAATTACAAATAATAGACATATATTGGAGGTATAATGGTAAAGGATATAGTATACACATATCTCCTATGTATGATGTGTCCATATACACTCTTTGTAGATCAGTTTTATGCAAGTATGTATTGTAGGGTAACTGAAGAGGCACGGCCCCATAGACTTAATGCCCCCCCCCCCTCATCCCCCCACACACACCTAATTCTTACCCCCCCAGCTGCAAATATATATTTGTATACTCACATATGTATACACTCATGCACACACATTTATGCAGTGATATATACATTTATACACTTATACAGATCTGTTCCAGTAGCTGCTGACCACATGGGGGAAGTACATGGCAGGAATTAGAGAGGAGAGATCCCTAGTCCTGCCGTTCTGCTGTCCCCTTCCTCTCCCCGACATTTCTTATCTCAGCATTATTTGCAAATGGTTGTGAGTACAAAAGTCGCACCCATGTCATAAATTGTGGCCAAAACCAATCCCCTGCACCAGCGCTCACAAAAACTCGTACTCGACACTATCAAATGCCTTGGCAGCGTCGAGCAAGACGACAGGCGGGATACCCTGGCCAGTTCTTTGTTCAGATGCAGGCGCCTAATATCAATTGTGGTAGATCTCTCTGACTTGAAGCTGGACTGGGCTGAAATCACTGGCAATATAGGTGTCTAGCTAGCACCTTCACCAGTAACATCTACTGGCAATAAGGATATAGGCCTGTAGGAGCCTGGGTTTAATAACACCACCATTATGGCCTCCCTCCTCAATCTAGGCAAACACCCTGTAACACTATCAGCAGCAGGAGATCCCTGTGTAGTTTATAGAGTTCCACCAGCAAACCATCGCATCCTGGTGCTATGTCATTGACAAGTTCCACCAGTGCATCGTCCAATTAGTGACCTGTCCCTCTAATTGGTTACTAACCTCCGGAGTATCGGTAAAGAGATATTAGAAACATATTCTGTCGCCGCTTCTGTTGAGTCAACTGAGACTAGTAGAGTTCTTTATAATAATAAGTGTAAAATCTATCTAAAAATGGTCTGACGTGAGAATGGTGACTGGTATATCTGCTATACCCGCAATATAAGAGGGACCCGTTCGTTAGGAATGTATAAGCGGAACTGTTTTCATTCATCAGAGGGACCGGCTATATAGGAGGATTCTGCTACATTTACCGCCTGTGATAAGGATCTAGTTAACGCATAGTTGTCCGCTTTATGTGCGTAAATGTTATAAAAATAATCATCATGCAGGGTCCCCTTCAAGCACTCCCACACTGCTCCCCAGGACGCCGTATGCATATTAAAACTGAGAAATTCCTCTATAACTCCAGACACACTTTGTGGGAGATATTCAACAGTCCCCAAGAAATTAAACAGGTGCTCAGAGCCTATGGCTAGATCAATGCGGGACAGAGACCTATAATAACAGGAGTGCTGCTTAGTTGAAGGATTGTGGACCCAACAAATTTCACAGAATTCGCACTCTTGCAGCAACCCAGCTAAGACCGCGGGGAAGCATCTGTGGGTATCGAGCCTGTATGATATTTATCCAAATGGGGAATCAAATAATTGATAAAGTTCCCCCATCGTTAGCTCTGGGTGATCAGGAGTCGCAGCCACAACACCTTTTTAAGGATAGCACTGGAGAATGGAGGGGGGACATATACTGCTAGTAATAGGAAGACTGTTTCATATATGTTATATTAGAGGCACACAAACATGCCATCAGGGTCAATCAAATTTTCATTACAGGTTAATGGAATAGACCAATGAATCAACACACTGACCCCCTGAGGGTGAGAAGAGTAAGTAGAATGAAATTCATGGGACATGATAACAGACACATTGGGGCTCATTTACTAAGGGCTCCGCGGCCACACTTTCATCAGGTTTCCCGAATTTTTCCGTTTGGCGCACGCAATCTGATTTTGGTGGCTTTCATGCGACAGAAACCGGGGGCGTGGCTGTCGGACAACCCGACGGATTCGGAAAAAACGCGGAATTTAAAAAACTAAATGGGTTGCAAGAATAAAGCACTCACATGCACCAGGAAGAAGCAGGTGAACTCCGGCGGACCTTGGCGCAGCAGCGACACCTAATGGATATCAGGCGCACGACCTTAGTGAATCCCGGCAGAACCCGAATCCACGTTGGACAATGCGCCGCGGAAACGCGACAGGACCGGGTAAGTGAATGAGCCCCATTGTTCTTCACTAAATGGGTCTCAGCTAAGCATAAAATGTCAGGTTGCAGTGCGGAAAGCATGGCGTCTCCCAAGCTCCTCACATAGCAGAAAAGCACGTTAATAACATTAGCCAATAGCCAAAAACTGTACATGTTATACGGAACTTATAAAGCCCCTTATTTCCCCCTGTAAAAGGGAATGAGGTGGCAATTTCCCAAAAACAGAGAAGCAAGTCATAAATTTGTGTTCTTACAGAATCGTCAGATGACACATCAGCAATTAGTCCCATCTCCCAAATACAGAAGTCCTCAGGCATTCAACTAGGCCCGTAGCAATCGCACATCTTAACAGCATGTTAGCACAGCATGGACTCCATTCTTAATCACAATGGTGGTGATAACCAAGCCGGCCAGCAGGTGGCAGTAGAATCCTATTCAGGAGCGGGGTGTCTTAGTCTGTTCTCATCGCATCCGTTGGAGCATCAAATGCATGGGAGGTCAAATGCGACCACCCTCAAGCGTACTGTATAGAGCAGGGGTCAGGAACCTTTTTGGCTGAGAGAGCCATGAGCGCCACATATTTTAAATTGTTCCATAAGAGCCCTACAATATGCACATGCCTCCCAGTAGATAGGTAGCCCCAGCACATGTTTCCCAGTAGATAGGTATCCCCACCACATACCTCCAGTAGATAGGTAACCACAGCAGGTGCCTCCCAGTAGATAGGTAGCTCCAGTACATACCCCCAGTAGATAGGTAGCCACAGCGCATGCCCCCAAGTAGATAGCTAGCCACAGCACATGCACCCCAGTATATAGGTAGCCACAGCACATACCCCCAGTGTATAGGTAGCCACAGCACATGCTTCCCAGAAGATAGGTAGTTACAGCAAAAAAAAAATAAAAATGAATATTCACCTGCGCTCCCCATCGCTCCCACACTCTTCTCTTTGGCCCTGGCTTAGACAATGGCGGCTGGGTCGCACAAAGGACGTAGGCAGCGGTAACATCACTGCCTGTGTCCAGTGATCAGTCTATGACACACACACAGCAGCCATCACTATTTATTAAAGATCTGTCTGAGAGCCAGATGCAGCCAACAAAAGAGCCACATGTGGCTCCCGAGCAATAGGTTTCCTACCCCTGGTATAGAGCATAGGGGGAACTTGTAGGGCTCTCAGTCTCTTCATGATATCAATATATTAGGTCCTTGTCAATTGGGTCTATCAGGCAAGATGGTGGCAGCCACATCGTTACCATGTGCGCCAACTTCAGTATGCACCACTCTGCTCTGGGTTCTGACACTGGTGCATACGATCAGTGTCAGGACACAGAGTGGCAGGAGAGGAGCCATCAGCGGTGGAAGTGCTCATTGGTTTGCCAGGCAGCAGGATGCTGGCCCTAACCTGGTCTTATATGTTAAAGGGGTTTTCCTTCTACATCTAATAAATAAGCTATCCATTGGATGTCATGAATATTGATTGATTATTGTATGACAACAAGCACCCCTGTGGATGAGCTGTGTGACACTGGCAGAATCCTCCATCCCTATATTAGTGTTCTTCTGGGCTCACTTTAATGGAATCGCAGACCGTCAGAGATCTGAGATGTCTGCATCTCTGCCTGATTTGTCTGTAGTGTCAAGCAGAAGATTGGCAGGTCTTGTACCCCTATGAATAAAAAAGATATTTTTGCTAAAACAAAACAAGAAAAACTAAAACTCACATACTACCCATTCCTTCTGATCCTCCTTGAGATGCTCCACTCCTTCAATGGAGTCCAGCTGTGTTTAATTAAACTGATTGGACTTGATTAGGAAAGACACACACCAGTCTATATAAGCCCTTACAGCTCACAGTGCATGTCAGAGCACATGAGAATCATGAGGTCTAAGTGACTGCCCAAGGAGCTCAAAGACAGGATTGTGGCAAGGCACAGATCTGGCCAAGGTTACAAAAGAATTTCTGCAGCGTTAAGGTTCCTAAGAACACAGTGACCTCTGTAATCCTTAAATGGAAGACATTTGGGTTGACCTGGCCGTCCAGCCAAACTAAGCAATCGTGGGAGAAGAGCCTTGGTGAGAGAGGTAAAAAACAAGAACCCCTAGATCACTGTGGCTGAGCTCGAGATATGCATGAGGGTGTGTTCAAATGTTACGTTTTTCAGATGCAGTTTATGAAACCAAAAACAGGTGTGAATAATAATTGGTGATAACACACCACTGAGAGTTGCTACGCCTCTTTTTTTTCACTCCACTCCTGGTTTGGACATGGAAAACGTAATCTGAAAAACTGAACATGTGAGCGCACGCTTAAGGAGAAGGGAGAAAGTTCCACAAAGTCACCTATCACTGCAGCCCACCACCAGTTGGGGCTTTATGGCAGAGTGTGCTGATTGAAGCTTCTCCTCAATGCAACACATATGAGAGCCGCATACAGTGTGCAAAAAGCACATGAAGGACCCAGACTATGAGAAATTAGATTCTCTGGTCTGATGAGACAAAGATTGAAGATTTTGGTGTTAATTCTAAGTGCTATGTGTGGAGAAAACCAGGCGTGTCTCATCACCTGCCAAATACAATCCCAACAGTGACACATGGTGGTGGCAGAATCATGCTATGGGGGACAGGACGTCTGGTTATAATTGAAGGAAAGATGAGTGTGGCCAAATACAGAGATATCCTGGATGAAAACCTCTTCTAGAGCTCTGGACCTCAAACTGGGCTGAAGGTTCACCCTCCAACAGGACAATGACCCTAAGCACACAGCTAAAATAACAAAGCAGAGGCTTCAGAACAACTCTGTGACCATTCTTGACTGACCCAGCCAGAGCCCTGACCATGAGTATCTCTGGAGACTTGAAAATGGCTTCTACCAACATTCACCATCGAAACTGAGGGAACTGGAGGGGGATCTACAAGGAAGAGGCAGATGATCCCCAAATCCAGGTGTGAGAAACTTGAAGCATCATTCCCAAGAAGACTCCTGGCTGTACTAGCTCCAAAGCTGCTTCTACTCAACACTGAGCAAAGGTTCTGAATACTTATGACCATGTGATATTTCAGTTTTTCTTGTTTAACCTCTTAATGCTCTGCGGGCTCACGGGGTGAGTTCTCATCATACAAAAGTGGGGTTTGCTGCCTAACATAAAAGGTAACTTCATATCCTTTGGGGTTCATTTATCAGTCCATATTGTTGAGAAAGAGATGCCAATCTACAGGAAGAGTAAATTGCTATTGACAGTCGTGTATGATAATTCTGTACCCGTGGGGATAAATGACTTTAAAAAGTTAAACACCAGCCGAATTTTTAATAACTTGGCCGGTGGAGGTTGAAGTTTAGTATGGAAACTTCTTTCTACCACAAAGTCATGTAACCACAAGAGCTTGTTGTCTATCCACCATTTCAAAGATGTTTCCAAAAGTCCTGGGCGAACATAGGGTTGGCCCATATATGTAGGGCTGGAGAGATAGATTGAAATTTGTACTTGAAATGTAAAGTCCGCCATAGTTGTATTACATATAGAGTAAATAATGCCGATTTGGGGAGTAAGGCAATAACGGGGGTAGTAGCCCACATCAACAATTTCAAAGAGTAATGTGCTACCTGGGTCGACTCTAGCGCAACACATAATGGTTGGTCGGTAGATACATGTATGGACAACAGCTGTGCAATCCTAGATGCCCTATAATATTTAATGAAGTTAGGCACCGACAGCCACCCACGAGACTTGTGGACATACATTATATTTTTAGCTATTCTCCGCCCCTTGCCTCCCATATAAACCAAAAAACATCTTGGTGAAGGGCTAACAGGTCAATTTTGTGTCCAAATTAATAAGAGAAATGGGATGGTAATTGGAAGGCTACAGCGGGCCCTTGTTTGGTTTGGGACCCTCATAGTCTTTATTACCCTAGTTTAATTAAAGAGACAGAACTTAATGTCACAACTCCCCCAGATTTTGATATAAAAGAAGGCATATATATGTCACAGGATATTTACTATGAAGGAATTTCGGGTATGAATTCGGAGTAAAATGGGATTCCTGAAGACATAATATATCAGGACATAATTTAGTGTGATGAAGGAATGCTTTTTACATTTCAGCTAGGAGAAATCACTCACACATGGTGGAAAGTTATATACAGCGACTTGCAAGAACCTTGAGTGGATAGGGAATACTCCCAATAAAACATAGCAGCAGTGGAATTAAACAAAACAAAATGGCCCAACCTGTCAGACCATAATTTAAAACATATTCAGAAAGATGGCGTCTCATATCACAGACACCCACCAAGCAAGCTTTATTGGATGTAGTGGGGTCATGGTAGTCCAGCACATGGCATGCCTAGCTGTGAAAAGAAACAGTCATGTGTTAAACATTAGGGGCCTAGGCCCAATGATAACTGTACCACATCCAGGGTTAAGTCCCACAGAAACATTCAGTAGCTTCCCTCAATGCTGATCACTAGCTAAAAAAGTTTAGGCCAATGCAGTGGATTGTTCTTCACAATGAGTCGCCGGCATCCCCTTGGCTGGAGGTGGACTCACCGTCGTTGAGGTAGAGGACCCTGCTGATCCCACTGTATATTTTCATGGTGTAGCACTTCCTCTGCCTTGGACAAAGAGCGTACCATGTAGGTGGTGGTCTTAACCTTAAAGAGAAGGCTGAATGGAAAGCCCCACTTGTATTTGATCTGTTCCCGTTGCAGGGCCAGGGTCATTGGTCTCCTGGCTCTTCTCCTTTCTGTGGTGGTGAGGGCTAAGTCCGCAAACTGGTGGACCGATGGGGGGGGGGGGGGGGGAATCTGGCAAGGTGTATGTTACAGGCTGCCAGCAAGAGCGAGTCGCGCACCTCAGGGTAGTGCAACCTCAAGATGACATCCCTTGGCATGTCTGCATTTCTTGGTCTCACCAGGGCCCTATAGATGCGGTCCATGCAGAACCTCTCACTGTCTGTAGTGGGCAGCGGTGCCTGAAAGAGCAATGACTTTAAAAAGCATGGTGGACTATGCCTCTCCTTTCTGCAAGCTCATCAGTCTTAGACAATAGCTCCACCACTTGCTGTCCCAGCTCATGTACCTGTTTGGCAACATCAGATAGCGGCTGGGCGAGTGGAAAAAGTGATCCAGAGTAAGCTGAGAGGTGAGCGGGGGTGATGCTGCAAAGTTCTCTGCAGATGGAGACCGAGGTTCTGTCGACGTGGGAACTGAATCCATGTTAGATTGCTGCATGGTATGAAATATCTTCAGGATTGTTTGCGACAGGGACGGCCTTTGGCGGCATCTTCCTCCAAGTCATGGTAGCTGGTTCAGTGCTGTGGAGCTGTAAGCAGCGCTGAGATAGGCTTAGTCACCTGCGTCCGCCTCAGTGAGCTGCATGGGCCCTCAAAAGTTATAGAATTTAGAAGGTGGGGAGCGAAAAATTAACAAATGTACATTAATGGGCAGAAAAAAAAACCTTTTTTGATCTTACCAATTGGCTGCAATGAAACAGAGTTAAAAAAATCTAAAAAGGGTTTGAAGACTTTCTGTACCCTCTGTACATGGCAGAGGATATGTACTGATTGCTCAGGGTCTGTCCTCCATTGCAGAGCTACTCCATTTATTCTGTATGGGAACGGCAGGATCTCCATTAGCCCTTTTAAAATCAATGGTGGACCTAGGCACATGCAGCAGCCAGCTCCATTCATATGGTGGTCCACAGACCTCACTTTCCAGCAGTCAGATCTGCAGATAACTAGAACACCCCTTTAATTCTTATGCATCCAGATCCATAGTACAATACACCCCAATGGCAACCTGTGCTGGCGTGTGCCGCTATTCTCTCAGTTTTCCCGGAGCTACAGCGCCCCCTCTCTCCTCACCTGCAGTCACACTCCGCCGCCTCTGCTTAAAGGGGAAAAAAAAATGGGGTTACCCAAGTGGGCGGAGCCCAACCAATATCTTGAGAACGGGGCGTGCTCTATTACCACGCCCACTAGCCGGGCTCTGGCGCGCTCTCTAGCACCACGTGACAGACTACGTCACAAAGAAACGCCACCGGCTTCCAGAACCAACCCGGTTTTTTTAAATCTCTTTCCGAAAAGCTTTATTAAAATGTTACAGTGAGCATTACACAGCACATAATAGACCGTATAGGAAGGAATGGAATTATTAAGTGAAGCTTTATTGAGAATGCATGAAGAAGAAGACTAGTAACTGTCGCCCCGCCTCTCACCTTCCATAGCAGTCAGATCCCCGCCCTCCACCTCCCCCCGTCATGACGTGCGCGCTCCACCCCCCCCCCCCCCCCATCCCCTCCTCCTCCTCCTCGAAGCGAGTGCGCGCAGGGCGGGGGAGTGCGGCTTGCGCGGTCGTTGTGGTGTCGCAGCCGGTAACGGGAAAGAAACAGAAAGAGCCGCCATGGCGGAGAGCGCCGGCCTGGAGAATCACCGGATCAAAAGCTTCAAGAACAAGGGCAGAGATGTAGAGGTCAGTGGCAGAGCGGTGCCAGGCTCCAACATGGTGGTCTCCGCCATCCGACTGCCTTTACCGGGGGATCCCAGTGATCTGCCGGGGGATGGACGTAGAGGCCGGCCCCGGTGTGAGGAGTGATGTGCGGGGCTCAGGCTTGGGAGGGAGGGAGAGCGGTGATCGGTGTGTGACACCGGCCACCACCGGCCCAGCAGGCGGATTAGCTGGGAGCAGGGATTATGTGCAGCGGCGGATTAGTGCGGAGCAGGCCGCGGGCGGGGATCGCTGCTGTGCGGTACCGGACATGTCTCGGGCCCGGGGTGTGTCCGGCTGCAGCGCGGTACCGGCTCCGTGCGCCCAGTGCCGTGTCCTCCGCTCTGCATTGCAGGCCCCGCACAGGGGATGGATCCGGAAGTGGCCAGGAATCCATCTTCCCTTACATGGCAGCGGTTCTCTCTGTCACCCGGCTCATCATCAGTGCCACCACACCAGCACCTGTACTGCTGAGGTTCTGCTACAGTGTGCCAGTGTACATGAGCTGGGTGCATACAAGTGGCCACAATCATGCATGGCAGACAGAGCTCTACAAAAAAATCTATCCAATGCCTCTTGTGACAGGGGATGGATTAGATACTCCCCATGATGTATCTACTCAGCATCATTTGTTCTTGTGACTCTCTGTTGGTACCAGTTGGGGGCACTCTCACTACACTGTCATAGTCCAATTATTGTGGCTAAGTCTGGTGAACCTGTAGATGTAATATAGAAGATGTGAGATATCCATGGATTCTCCAGTCACCAGATGCGCCATTCCTCCAGTCAGGTGACTATACGCTCAATCTCTGTGATAGAAATAGGCCTTGTAATTCACTGCCCAACATGATGGGCACACAACCTGTCCGAGAGGAGCCAGGCGACATTGTGGACACATGATGATGTGACATCACGGAGAGGGTATCTTTGGAAATGTGACCTAAGTCATGTGGCCGTTGGCACAGAATATCAATGAACCACATGTCCCAATACGGACATGCAAGTGGCATATTGTCGCAGGAATATCCATCTATATAGAAAATCCCTAAAATCTTGTAAACCTCACATATACTTATTTGTACACAGATGTATCTGCTGGCAGATATTATTTGTGGGCCCCTGTGACAAACATTGTGGGACAGCAGTGGTCAGGACCTAATAATGGCTTCTATTGAGTTTGTGTGTTTGCATATAAAAGTTATAGGGAAACCTACCACTTTAAAATTAGACTTATAACCCACAAATACCTTGCAATAGCTCAGGGTGCGCTGATGCCGGACCATATCTTGACTAGTAGCAGAAACCGCTGTATTCCGGTATATTCAAATCCCCCTAACAATCTACAATTTTTCCTTATTGTGTTGTATTCATGTTGTACTGTTGAAAGTAATCTTTACTATCAGGTTATGGTTCTTTCTTTGCTGCCTACAGTTACTGCATACTGTTATTATTGTGTTCTATGATAAAACACTGTGCAGTTGTGCTCCATCTAGTGGCGGCAGCAGGAAGCCAGAACAAAGAGCACATCTGTAAATACTTGATGGGCTGTCCAGGTTTTTTTTTTTTTTTTTTTTATAAACTACAAAAAATGTAAACTCTCCTCACTTTGCAGTTCCACCTGTCACATCCAGCCTCTTTCTGTATACAGAGGCTCATCGTTGACAGGTCGTTGACATGGTGCTTGCTCGTTATAGCTTACAGGCTGCAGCCAGAGGCTCTGGTGGGCATGCAATGCTGATACCACCACTGAGCCTCTGTGTACAGTTACTGGCAGTGACAGGGTACCATAGTAAGGTGAGTATACATGGTTCGATACTCTCAGACCCCCTGGGACCTATAGTAAAATGACTATTAAACAACATAGTGCTGGATTGGGCAGTGTCAGCAGACATCATGTTCGCATTCAGGGTTCAGCAGGCGACCAGGACATAGTAACAAATTGGCAACTTAACAGCCAATCAGCCAAATTGATGCCCCTCAGAAGCCTACTTTTAATGGATTTTTTTCCAGCAGCATGCCACCATGACTTAATACAGCTGCAGTTTAGGGTCCCAAACATATAAAGCTCAACCCTGTCTATTGCTGTGTCACAGAGAAAAATGGGTTACCATCAAGCAAAATGTTTCTTCATGAACCTATTGTGCATGCGTAGTACAGTTACTAAACCCAAGGGCAGTACAATTTGTCTTCACTGTGCAGTTTCCATTATCTGGAACATGCGAAGGCAAGCAAGTAGTACTGCCTTTTGCTTAACCAGAATTGTGCATGCGCAGGAGGCCTCATGCAGAACCATGTCACCGGACCGACACGACCCATCTGGAAAGCCCCTATCTCTGTAAAGAGACTTTGGGAGATGATCACCCATTGAAGGGCACTGAAGCTCAGCTTTGGTAACGCAGATGGCATCTATACGGAATATGGAGCTGTGCTTCTGGATCACTTTTCTATGATTTAGACCTCAGAGTCTGATCAATGGATTCTGCTTGATCGCTGTGTCCTGAGTGACTCAAAAACCAACATAAGTAACCAATCAAGGAGACTAGGACATCAACCCTTAAATGCTGGAAAAACCTTTTAAATGCTGAGGAGGTCCACAGTGTAGTGTTAAAATGTTATTTTACATGTTCTAATAAGTTCTATTGGAGAACGCTGTTCTAATTTTTGTAAATTTGTAGAATAGAACCTTTTTTTTTTTTTTTTTTTGTTGCATACCTCTAAAAATACACAAATACTTTCACCCCGTGTACTGGTTCAGAGAATGTCAAACTTTTAATATGAACATTAACATTAGGAAAATCTTTTTGTCACTCAAAGACCCTCTTTTGTTTGGTGGTGGAAGGAGGACTATTGAATATGCCAGATAATGAATTTCTCTGGGAGATGAGTCTCTAGCAGCTTATCCTCTATCCCACGTTCAGGGTCTGGATTAGCCTGGGTGATCCATCTTTCCCTTAGTTTACAGGGCCACATACATAGGAGGCCTGAGAATCTTGTTACACATACTGCTTCATGTATCCATCCAAAATAACTCTGAGGATACATGGCCTTGATGTTTGTGGCAACCAACAACCTGTCGGGGTATATAGTATATCGGAGCCAGAGGTGCAAAGCGTTTGGAGCTCTGTATGAGAGAAAAAAAAAAACGTTTGACCAGGATCACCTCCTTGAAAAGACATCTGTATTCAGATGAATGTTGTGCTCTATTCACCATATATAGCACCTGGGCCTTGTCACACTGCTCTGCCCCATTCACATAGTAATAGTAATACACAGGTCATGCACGATGTCACTGAATATGTAGTGTAAGCTTTACACAACTAGTAAGTGGCGCTACCATTGGTCAGACCCCACAATCTTATACTGATCACCTATAATCAATGTACGTTATTTTTCTCTAATGTACATGTGCACTGTTAGGGCACGCTCATGGTCATTTTAAGTGGGATCGTGCTGAGGCAATCTAATATTCCCGCAATTCATGGCCATGTTAACTTGGAGAGCAATTAAATCAATTTAATCCTTTATATTTTTTTCACTGATTAGAAACTCCAATCACCCCCCTAAAAGGAATGGATTCATGTAGAAAGCCTCATTTAGGCCTCATGCACCTGACCTTTTGCTTTAGTCATGAACTAGCCACGCAGACTGCGTCTAACTCACGACTTCATTGCCTTCTATATGACAAGCTCACTGAAGACCGCACCGCAAAAGATGGGGCAAGTCCTATTCCTGCTCCATTTTTTTCAGCTCAGGCAGTCATTTTCTATGGACACCAGCAGGTCTGATCTGCGCTGGCTGCCAATGTCACATGGTCACATGCAGAGCCACATTGCCTGCTGCTTGCGGCCCACAAAATTCACACTTGAGGTTTTATGTTGGGTAATAACGTGTGGCATACACCTCACCACAACTGGGCCATATACACTTTATTGTTTGCATTTACCACGTGCCGTCTTATCAGACCTGTATTGAGGTGTGCCAAACGCTATGTTTTGGATGATGAGTGCACGTTTATTCCATATTTGTCTGTTTTAAATTTACCTCAGATTTTACCTCAGAGAAGCAAATTACAATGTTTGTTGCTGAGCGTTCACTAGCGTAGTATCACATTGATATCTGATGACGATCACAGAGAACATTAGCTCTGTCATACCTTAAAAGTCTGAGTCGTTTCATGTACACTGTAGCGCTGTAGGATTTTTACATTAGCTTTTGGCCTCTTTCATAATAAAGCTTTATTTTTATAGCGCCATCATATCCCCAGCGCTGTACAGAACATGGGGTACATGCACAAATAAAAACAAGACATTATAGAGTATACAACAATAGGTCATTCCTAACGGTAGGTGTATGAATGTGTGTGTATGGTTATGAGTAGGTGTATGAATAATATATATATATGAACCTACCCTTGTAAGTATTATTACTGTATAGATTTACCCTGTTTCCCCTAAAATAAGACATCCCCCGAAAATAAGACCTAGTACAATTTTGTTCAGGTTAAGAAATATAAGGCCTTCCCTGAAAATAAGACCTAGCGGCAGTCACTGCAGCAGCTTCTCCCACACCATACATTAGTACTAGGAAATCTTTTAGATGCTGCAGGAGGTTGTGACATGGGGAAGAATTCATGGAAGTAAATCACTGATTGTTGTGCTGCAAATGTGATACCAGCAGTTACCAGGATAAGGAGGGGTCATTTATGGAAAGTTCTTTTACTAAACATGAGAGATTGTGGCCAATGATTCTAATAGAAATGGAGTCACAAGAAATACAGCATGAAATTCAGAGTTTGGAGAGTCATAAGGATGTTAGAGAAATTTTTTGTTCAATGATAAATGTAAATTCTTGTTCATGGAAAAATAAGACATCCCCTGAAAATAAGACCTAGTGCCTCTTCAGGAGCAAAAATTAATATAAGACACTGTCTTATTTTCGGGGAAACAGGGTAGTAGATGTATAGATTTGTGTATGTATGTGTACACTACGGCTGTTTTTAATAAAACGCTATGTGAATGACTGAGCATATCCTGCAGTCCCCTATTAGCTAATGTCCACGGTCATTGTCTGTGCCACGCCGTGGACAGGACAACTGCCTGTGCTGCAAATTATAGAGCATTATCCTATTCTTGCCCGGGCAGTCATTTTCTATTGTCATGGGTGGCCTAAGCAGTGTTCACCTGCTAGTGACAGACAGGGACAAAAAATGCATCACAATGTCATGTCTGCGGCCTGCAAAGTGTGCACATTCATGTGCACAAGACCTTAGCTGGTGTATGACAGTGTACGTTATTATGTATGTGGGTACATATTTCTCTGTACACATAGATGTGTAAATATTTGCCTCTTTCACACAAATGCATGAAACTGGCGTATGCTAGCAGTCTGTACCATTTTCATACAGGTAGCATACGACCACATTCATATCAATGGGCACTTCCGTCATCCATTTAAACGGCCATATTGTCTAACGTACCATGAGGGAGATGTAAACAAATATATTCTGACTGTCGTATTTTCCCTGGTATTTCCATTCCCTATGGCCCACAGAAGTCTATGGGAACATTTAAAATACATGTTGCGTACGTGCTGCATACAGTTGCGGCGTATACACGTGCCAGAACCAATAGGAGGTGCGCTCTCTCGCCCAGTCATCATTTACCAGCCCACTGTATTTTATACGGATACGGTGACATAGGTGCACATACGAATGAAAAACGGGGTGTATATACGAATTAATAGAGCACAGAAATACAGGACTATAAAAGTCATGCGGTCGTGTGAAAGGGGGATTACATTGTTTTTTTTGTTTTTTATAGTACTTCTGCACTGACAGGAAATGCTTCCTATTTGTCTGGTGTTGAGGCAATTCACATATGTGATTATCTATCTCTGCGAAGCCTGAGGCCATTGAGGGGGTCCTGACTATCTAGAAATTGATAATGAGGGTCTTTCTGTAAACCCCTTGTTTCCCGGTCTGTCTCCCTTGTGGTGAGAACTATATTAATTGTGTTCAGCATTACTCTATATAAATCGGGAAATAATGTCTTCCGTGAAGAGTATGAGGTGAAGCCCACCAAGCAGAAGAACCCATGAGTTTACAGATGGCGACCATAAATAGATGATATCGACATGTAGAACAGCTTTCTGTCTGGGATCAATGGTTAGATGGACATGTTCTGTCACCGGGTGTTTGTCCTGTGGCTATGTATTCATTCCAAGTTAGTCATAGTTTATTTCAGGCTACTACAGTCATTTCTGCAGGTTTGTTCTTTGTGAATACTCACAATAACATCCTGATTTCAGCTTGAGGGAAATCTAGTCCAATATGTTCCCTTCCTGGTGTCGTGGTCCTTCAAGACGCCTTTTGTTGATTGATCTCTAGGTCCATTAAGGCCTTAAAGTGGTTGTCTACAAGTCTTTCCATTTGCCTCATTGGCATAAAAATAATGGGAATATAGGGCCAACATAATACAAATTATAGGGTGCATATATAGGCAAAATTAGACATGGAGTTTATAGGACGTAGGTCTCTTTTTTTTTTTTTTTTTTTTTTTTTTTTTGTCAGGCTCGCAGAACTGAACTCATCCATACGTTGTCTAGAATATTGACAAGGATGACATTGGGTCATCACAATTTCTAATTACGGTTTTCAATATTTAAAGTAAAGCTACCACATGGATGCATTATTGTACACTAAGCACACATACACACTAGTGTGTCTCCCCTGAGACCGAATCAATTCTTCCTTTATTTACTAAAATAATTTTCAAACCTGTCTTTTAATATTATGCTAACGAGCCTCGGGGGCTTCGGTCTATTTATGGGGTGGGTGGAGGGGCTGTGGCTTGCTTAAATAGCAGAAGGAACCAGAAGGGACTTCTTTGACATAGAAAAGAGCCCCTTAGGCTCATTCACATAATTTTGAAAGATAATTAGAAGATAAAGTATGGATCCTGTTTCAAGTGCCACACAGCAGCATGTGTTTGCTGTAAAATCCTGCATCCATGTGGTAGATTCCCTTTTAAAGGTACTTTTTTAACCTGTTAGTGACAATATTGAACATGACAACACTACAGGAATCTACTCCACTTCCACCACCGGACTCTGCTGACACAAGCAAATTTCACATTTACATAGGCAATTATCTTATGTCATGGATTACAATGCTTTCCTTGAAGAGGGAAATCTAATTATCCTCTGTTCGCTAAGAGTTTCCATTTGCTAATGTGAATCGAGTCAGTATGTTTCACGAAGATTAATTTGATACCAGCATATTAAAAAAATGGTATACTAAGGTCAGGACAGAGTCATCATGACTGCACCCCTGGCATCACATATGAGTCACTGTGAAGTTACTTCACGTTTTCAGTAAGTGGTCAACCTTATTTTTAGTATTAGAAATCATTTAACCATGTGAACGCGAGTGAACTTTCATTCAACTCTGATTTTTAACAACCTACCTGCCCTAAATACAAATAGGAATTGGATGTGATGGATCCTATACAGGAGTGGAGAATATAAAAGGTAATGTGGGCACCTGTCTATGCACATACGTTATATCAGAATACCTCTAACACTGCATGCTAAAGGTAAATTGTAAGGTCTCAGCAGGACAGTAGTAAAGTTTCAATCCCATTACTTCCCCTTGAGCTCAGGCTTTTGTTGAGTAGGCGGTAGCACTCCATATATGATTCCTCCTGGCTTTAGTTTTATATGCATTGAAACCTCTCCAGAAGACCTCCCCTTTGAGAAGATCCCTAAATTCTCCAAATTTATTTCTTTATGAAATCTGCCACATATGAGCAGACAACCCTTATAAATTGCATTTTTGTGATACAAATTGCATCTTTTTTCTTGTGTGCACAATTGGACGTTCCACTTAGATTTCACTAATTATATATAATATATTTATATTTTATACATATATTTTATACACATAAAACAAGTACATATGGATGGAGCCACATTTCAGTCCATGTGCTCTAGTTCGGGCATTGACGTGCTTCCGGTTTATCAGTAGGGACAAAATCGGAGCTGTGTGTATTGCACCGTAGAGGAAATTATTATTTAGCCCTGATCTCACTGCACCCGGCCAATGTCTGTGCAAGTCATTAGTGGCTTCTCACATTTATGATGTTGGTTTACAGAGGGAAATTGATATGGATATCTATTTTGAGACTAGACGGTGAGCCGTGCCTCCCTAATTTTGGAATGCCTACTATTATTGCAAAGTGTGAACATGACCAAATGCTTCCTCTCTTCAGCTGTACTTCTCGTCCATATGTGTTCTCTGGAGAGAAGTTTATTTGGATTTTTTTTGGTGTACTGTGTATTTCGAACCATTTTTTTTTGGTTGGTTTAGGGATCAAACTTCAATCTAATGACAGTAGTTGTTCACTTTGGAAACCTAGAAAAAAAATTCTGGAGTCTAGGCCCAAGGAATCCCTCCAGCCTGATATTGACTGTACTACACACAAGTTTCTCAAGAGAAGGACAGAAAGTATTGCTATCATACAGGTATAATGTAGGAGGTTACTGTAGATTGCCACCTATTTTTAGTTGAAATTAGAAAGATACATTCACTGTCCTTCCAGTAGGCAGAGATGGTGGTTTCTGTAGTGTACTGTGAGATGCTGTGCTGAGACATCATGGGAATAATCGCAAATACGACAAAGGGAAATTAAACTGAAACAACCATGTGGTGTGTGTGTGTGTGTGATCAGAGTAGGCAAGAATCAGCGCTTCTCATAGAAATTGGTGTCTCTCTCGTGCGTTTAAGGGGCGTTTAAGATGGAATTTTTCACTCATAGTGGCACCCTCCTGATATTTACATGGAGGTCTGTATTTGAGGTGTTGCTTTGATAGTATTCCAATATATTCCACCTTGAAGAATCAAATCTGCAAACCCTGAGGGTATCTTGGGCAGGCGGCTTCCATCTCCCAATGCGTCACCATCCACAATCCACACTGGAATGTTCCTTTCACAAACATCTTGGATTATTCTGTGACGGTGCAGGAGCATGAATGTCAGTCTGTCAGCCTCCAGAATGAACAAATGCTTCATACATTCCAACCATACTTCTGGCTTCTCACAGGGACCTTAGAGTTCCTGTATGCCTGTAATGCAGAGGTGGTTACATAAATCAGCAGCTTTTAAGGTGGTGTTACTAGTCTTAGGGGTGAAGTTGCGAAGTCCTTACTCTTTGACCTTTTTAATTAAACTGCGACCAACTCTGAAATCCGTGTTCAGAAAGTGTGAGCAATTTAAACCGCCCCTTTAAGTCAAGTCCTAGTTATGTTTATTGTCAACTCTCCTAAACTTTCTGTCTTCTGACCATAGTAAATACCTCTCAATATTAAGTACATAGGAGGTCAATAAGGTGTTAATATCCATTTTAAATCCTGGGTCACATGGCCGTGTCATTTTGTTTCAGGAGCACGTATATGACCCGGCATATGATCGTCTTGTGAAGCGCTGCTATTCTTGTCCCTTTAAATGTCAGGCGTATCTGCGAGGAAATCCTCCTGGTATGCACAGTCACCTTAAAGAGGCTCCGCTGCCAGCAGTGACGTGTGACACTGAATTGTGGAATATTTTGGCTTTTGTAACATTTTTTTGATTGGATCCATGAGTCACATAGTGAATGAGTCAGAATCCTGAGTTGTGTGCTCCCAGGGTTTGGCCCTGGCACCTTCTGCTTGTGACGGGCATTACGCCTACAGCAGATTTATGTTCTCTGTGTGATTGCTCTTAACTATTGAATATATCAATGTAAAAGGGCTCAATCATTTCTGTGGATGATGATGGTTGTGATTCTTCAGATACAATACCACATCTGCTGATGAGTTGTGCCTGGCATTGCAGCTCAGCTCCATTCACATGCATTAATATGAGCTGCTATACAAGCCACCACCATGGACTGATCTGGCGCCATGCTAAATTTAGATACTTTTCTAATTCTGTACAAAGTGGTCCTTACTTTTGGAAGACAATGTTATAAAGCATAGGAGTTGTTAATGCGAGTTACATCCTGTTTGTGCTTTTTATTTTACAAAATGTGTTGGTTACTAGTGGGTGCTGCATTTTTTCCGGTTAAGCTAATGTAATATTTTTTTTTTCTCCTCTTCAGACTATGAGAAGACACAGAAATGAAGTCACTATAGAGCTAAGAAAGGTATTGTATATGCTATTCCCTATAATAACACCCCACTACACAGGATGGAGGGTGGCTAATGTCTGTAGCTGGAGGTCTATTTGATGGGGCTCCCCAGTAGTCAAAGTGCTGCAAATGCTAGGCCACTGCTCCACTAACTTCTGTAGGAATTCCAAAACTATGATCAGTTAGTACTGTAGAGGGATACAGTAGTGGTCATCTCCCACTCACCTATGGGTATTCAGTAATGGTATTCACGCCCCATTATTCTGACTGACAGCTCTGTGTCTCTTCAAATCACTGCCCTGCCGCCTTGTACTTATGGACTGTCTGCTAATATTCGACTACATACATATAAAGCTCTATGTACTGATGGGAAATATTGTGTCAATTGTTTTACAAGGTGCCTTGTGTTACATTCATGACATATGAGCAGTAAGGCCATCGCAGGTCTCTCAGCCTTCTAAGAATAGCAAACTGTACACCACGTGTGTGATTACATGAAATCACAGCAGCCTCCATGGAGGATGGAGAGGAGTAGAAGTCCTTGGAGGCTGCTGTGATTCCATGTAGTCAGCAAACTGTGCCCCATGCATGTATCTATTGTTAAGAGGTTAAAAGATCTTAGATGATGTCAGTCTGATCACATGATATGAACTGTGACCAGTAATGAGGCATAAGACATGCCACGTCCCCCTCTGATGCCACGTAATAATAGATAAGAGGTGATTTATGTGCATGTTCGTGAAACAATTTTTAGTTAAAAGGGGGTCAGTTATTGTAGCTCTATAGCAGTGGTGGCAAACCTATGGCACGGGTGCCAGAGGCGGCACTCCAAGCCCTTTCTGTGGGCACTTGGGCCATGACCCCAGCACACCAACAGAACTCAAATATTCTTCCTGCAGTTGCAAGCCACTTAAAAGATGCTGCTTTCAGTCATATTTTGATACTTGTTTCACTATTTAGAACTGTAGGAAGAGGGAGAATGAGTAGACAGGGCCGAATTATCTATGGAGGACCTCCTGCTGGCCCCATGATTCTTGGTTTACAGATAGACACTGGAAAGAAGTTAAAATGATGAAAATTTTCCATCTTTCTACTGTGTTGCTGTCCTCAAGAGGGCAATCTGATTGAAAGTTGTTGAAGAACAGGAAGCAATAACTTACTGCTTTAATTTTTGGTTGGCACCTCACGATAAATAAGCGGGGTTTTGGTTTCAGTTTGGGCACTCAGTTGCTAAAAGGTTCGCCATCACTGCTCTATAGGAACCTGTCACTGGCTGAATATGTGCACATGTGGTGACAGGTTTCCTTTTAATGTTGGAAATGTCCTAAAATAAGCTGAACCCTTGCAGCCAGTTGAAATTATGTATAACAAAGTAGCAACAAGTGTTGACTTTCCCTGCTGCACTATTTTAGTCCTTTTTTGTGGGTCTGATATACGTTGTCTTGTGTCCATCTCACCTGGTTCTGCATGATCACCGCTGAATTTTCTGATTAACTTTTTACTTCCAGAACAAAAGAGACGAGCACCTTCTGAAAAAGAGAAACGTTCCCCAAGAAGAAAGTTTAGAAGATTCTGATGTAGATGGAGACTTCAAATCTGTGAGTGTTCTCCATTATGTGCGGTATCCTTTACAGCCACATCTAGGTCCCTGTGATGCTGCTTGTCCAGATCATTAGAACTACAGCCACAATACAAACCGTGTAATACAGAAGCCTTTTCTGTTTTCTGGAACTCCCATTGATTTGTTGCTGGACGTATTCATCCATATCTCCATTTAGTCTCTAACTGAATTAAATGGACGGTGGCCGTCAGGGGGTAAATTCCAATAATAGGTGGGAACTCTATCAATCTAAAGCTAAGAGATGCCATAGGTATCTCATCCTATATGTATTTGCTGTCGTTAGTACGGTGAAGCATAGCTCTAATGATTCCTCATTGCAATGACTACCTTCAGGTACATATACTTGTTTCCATAAACCTGGTAGCTTGTAAGTGGTGTATGTATTTCTCTATAATAGTATGGAACTATGTACTAGAATGTCGGAATGCTAATGTAACTTTTTCTATTGCAGCAAAATGTAACACTAGAAGCAATACTACAGGTATGTATCCCAATGTTATTTTGTGTGTGTTACAGCCTTGGGTTTTCTGTGCCCATCCATCAGCTTGCTTACACGTGTTTAAAGGGGTTGTCCAATTTTGTGTTTACAATTCTGAATCGTGGCTTGAGAGGGATTTAAAAAAAAAAAACCTGTGCTCTCCACCTCCGTCGCTCTTGGTGTCCCACACCGCCGTCTCGCTGGGCTGCACTGAAGCCTGGGTGGGTGTGGCCGGCTGGAAACCTACCTCAGCGCAGCTATCGTGCCCCCGTAAAGCTGTGTTTGTTGCTATGACAGCCTCGGGTCATGCGAAGAGCCAAGACTTTTTCAATTTAACCAATGTATTGCAATGTGCGATTTGCACATTGTAATAGATGATGTGTGTAAAATCCCTATATACTGCCATACTCTAGTATGGCAGTATATGGTAGGATCAATCAGACAACCTAGGGTTATAGTACCCTAGGGCAGTGGTGGCGAACCTATGGCACGGGTGCCAGAGGTGGCACTCAGAGCTATCTCTATGGGCACCCACGCCATCATCCCAGCGCAGAGTTCGCCAGACAGGACTCAAGGCCTCTTGCAGTCCCAGGCAGCCCAGGACCTTAGTAGGAAGCTACAATGATAATCAAAAATTCTTCTCTTTCTTTCTACTGTATTGGTGTCCTCAGGTGCCTATACAATGTAAACATGTGACAGAGCAGGGAGTAATAAGTTACTGTTTAAATTGTCCCATCGGCACTTTGTGAAAAATATGTGGGTTTAGGATGTAGTTTGGGCACCCTGCATCTAAAAGGTTTGCCATCGCTGCCCTAGGGGGTCTGAAAAAATAGTATTAAAAAAAAAAACTAATTCAAATCACCCCCTTTTCCCTAGAACTGATATAAATAAACTGGACATTTTGGGACGCAGCGATAACTAATTTGTTCACAATTTGTACTGTCTTTCAAAATATAATAATGATTTTTCCCACTGCTTAACTCCGTAAGAGAAAATAGTGCCCAAAGTCGTGAATGGCACCTTTTTTTTTTTTTTTTTTGCAAAAAAGCTGTGAAAAGTGATCAAAAGGCAGTACAGTCCTCAAAATGGGTAGCATTGAAAACGTCATCTCATCTCGCAAAAAAAAGACACCTCCCACAGCTCCGTACACTGAAGTATGAAAAAGTTATTAGCGCCAGAAGATGGCAAAATAAAGAATTTTATTTTTTGTAGAGGAGGTTTTCATTTTTGTAAATGTATGAAAACCTTATAAAACCTATATAAATTTGGTATCCCCATGATTGCACCAATCTAATGAATAAAGTAGACATGTCATTTGGGGCACTCAGTGAAAGCCGTAAAATCCAAGCCCACAAGAAAATGGCGCAAATGCGTTTTTCCACCAATTTCACTGCATTTGGAATTTTTTTTCCTGCTACCCAGTAAAAACTAAAAAGGGCTTAAAAACTATTGGACAATCTCTTTAAGGGTACATTCATACATGGGGGGAATTGGTCTGTTTATCAGATGGACAGACTACAGATTTTTGCAAATACTGCACCAATCTGCCCTATGCATAAAGTCTGCAGTGTAATACAGTATCAGAGTAGTGTATGGGATTTCTGCTGCAGATTTGTGATCCGCAGCAGCATTCTTTTATTTTTGTGTAACCGCTGGTAATTTCTGGCAGCCTGTGATAGACTCCCTGTTACTCCAGATGTAACCTTTGTGTATTGCTCCGCTGTTTTAACCCTTTTCTCTCTCGATTGATTGCAGAATGCTACCAGTGATAACCCAACAACTCAATTAAGTGCTGTACAGGCTGCGAGGTAAAGTCATGAAATGTGACCTTGGAGGTTTTGTGTGTATCCAGGACTGACTATTTTTGATGAAAATGATAAAGTAACAGAAAATCATGTCCTCCTTTTATTTTCAGAAAGTTGCTTTCAAGTGACAGAAACCCCCCTATTGATGACCTCATAAAATCTGGAATATTACCAATATTGGTGAAATGTTTAGAGGCAGATGATAAGTAAGTATTTTTATCCCTGTGTGTACATTTTTTTTCCAAATTCTGCAACTATCCTTATTCAGGCATATTGACTCCATAGAGGGGTCTCTAATTATTGGGGCCACCATTGTCAATTCCCAATTTTGGAGCTCTAGAGAAGAATTTTCTAGTCAGGCAGAATCCTCCAAATTCAGTTGTTTACCATGGGTGCCAGTACTAGACCTGTCGTGGTCAGGTGATCCTGGGTAACCAGTCATCCATACAAGTATAAAGGTATTAAACATTAAATTACAAATTCTGTATTTTATAAAGAGATTATTTTCTTTCAGCCCTTCGTTACAGTTTGAGGCTGCCTGGGCATTAACCAATATTGCATCGGGAACATCTGCGCAAACTCAAGCAGTAGTCCAATCTAGTAAGTACTTTCAGGAAAATACATGTCACTGGATACTTTAAATGAAATCTACCACTAGGATCAAGGATTGTAAACGAATCACACCTACATATTTGTGTGTGCCCCCTATGTCAGGATCTGCTTTTCCTTTAGCCTCTCATGTCCTGTTTATTTTTCCTTTAAAAAATGCTATTAGAATTATGCAAATGATCCTGAGGAGGGGCTCTTGGCTCTAGAGGTGTTAGTAAAGCCTGGAGGCCCCTCTGGCTTAATTGCATCATTTTTAAAGCCTTTTTTTTCCTTAAAAACAAGGCGATAGGAAGCTTAAAGAAGAGCAGATCCTGCCAGACTGGGCACCCACCAGTATGTCAGTGTGCTTGGTTTACTGACCTGCCGGGGCCTGGTTTCACAATGCAGAGGATTGGACTCCTGATACAAGAAGTCCCCTGCTTAGCCCACAAAACAGCAGCACCATACTGACAACACGATTGCAGAGCTGCTGTTCGGGGAGGGGGGTAGAACTGACTCCTATGTAGAACTTTTTGCTAATTGTTGGGATAAATATTCAAGCAACGTTTTTTTTCACTCCTGTGGATGCAATTCACTTACATTGCTTTTCTTTCCCCTCCACAGATGCTGTCCCCCTGTTTTTGAGGCTACTTCATTCCGTGCATCAAAATGTCTGTGAACAAGCAGTTTGGGCACTTGGAAATATCATTGGTAGGAATCTCTTATTGTGGTGATGTGCATGGACTAGTTAACAGAAAATATATTTGTATCATTTATAAATTTCCACATACTCCCCCACACTCCTTGCACTCGGAGAAACGTGTGAATTGGAAATGCTCCTCACGATCACGCCTTTTTAATTTTTCTCCAATAACATTTTTAACGCAATATTTTTTTGACCCCCTTCTCATTTCCGTAGGTGATGGTCCTCAGTGTAGAGATTATGTCATCTCACTCGGAGTTGTCAAACCGCTCTTGTCCTTCATCAACCCTTCCATCCCCATCACCTTCCTCCGGAACGTCACATGGGTCATTGTCAATCTGTGCAGGAATAAGGATCCTCCACCACCAATGGAGACTGTGCAGGAGGTAATGAGAATGTCCAGCGCTGATTGTTTTCTTATTGTACGTCTAAGGTTTGGTATCATACACATCATATTATGTAGATCAGACCAGGGGAGATTTGATTAAGGACATTCTTCCCAGTCAGAGGACAGCGACAAAGTCTGGATTCTTATACGATTTACCAGATTTACCCCCTACATTTTGTTCAAGTATTGTCTGTTCCAGTTAATGGGACTGAGCTGTGGTTTTAGGCACGACTATGCTGTACACAACGCTACCTCAAAGGGAAACGTGGATGCTTTGCTCTCCAGTGCAATCCCCTTAGTAGCCCCTCAGTAGCATATGTAATTTTCCTCCCCTATTTTCTGATCCTCTGCCCTCTTTGTGAAACTGACCCATCGTCTAGTGGATAAATAAGTTTTCCTATTAATTCCTAGAACACCCTTGTTGTGAGTCTTCAAGGAATGAATAGAGAACATGACTTTCATTCTTTTAAGCCTCACTGTTGATGGATGTGGATCAACACTAGTACATTCACATAGATCTGTCCATAAACTACCTATGAATGATTTAAAAAGTGTACGCCCTCGCACTTGTTGATGGGTTTCTGCAGTTTGGTTTCCGCGCAGTATTGGCAGGAATACTATAAAATTGTCGTACATTGCTAAAAAAAAAAAAAGACATAAGTGTTTTGCAATATAAAAATGAACTGACCTGGAAATGGCTAGTTTAAAAAAACATCGCACTTCGCCCAGATGTTTATTTGCAAAATCAAGAAAATGAAAGGGGATGGCACAAGGACCTCTGTCCTGTGTTGCTGTTGTGCTCTGTACTTCCTGAACTTGTGTTGGAAGTCCTTATGTGTGACCAACAAAGCCAGTGACTGTGGTCAGCGCTGTGGTCACTTGGCCATTATAGGTTGACACTGTCGGCCCAGGGTATACAAAGCTTGGCAGGGGATTGGTGAGGGGTGTATGTTGTCTTTTTATTATTTTGTAATGTCCTTTGATGTACATGACTGTATATCCAATTCCATGGTCTGTACCTAATCTAGGTGTTTCCCATTTCCACTTCTAGATTTTGCCTGCACTTTGCGTCCTAATATACCATACAGATATTAATGTAAGTATATTGTCAAACCCATTTAGCTTCTGTTTAGGCGGCTCATATTACATATACAGGTGGTCCCTGACTTAAGGGCACCCGATTGACAGACAAATCCCCAAGTGACAGACGGACCTCTCTGCCCACTGTGACCTCTGGTGAAGCTCTCTGGATGCTATTACTATAGCCCCAGACTGCAACGATCCGCTGTAAGATGTCTGTAATGACTGTATATCAGTTTTTTGTTTTTTTGGAGTTGATTATAAAATACACTTGTTCCAAATTGCATACAAATTTAACTTAAAAACAAACCCAAAGGGAGAGATTTATCATAAGTCTCTCAGAGCAGAACTGTTCTAGTTGCTCTTAGCAACCAATCAGAGCTCAGCTTTCATTTTCCCACAGCAGTTTATAAAATTACAGTTGAGCTCTTATTGGTTTCCATGGGCTACAATAGTTTCACCTCAGAAAATTGATGATAAATCCCCCAAAGAATCTATGGTAGGTAAGGTAGGTAACCCGGGGACTGCCTGTACTATGTAATTGGCTTTTCCGACAACATGTTATAAAGGATTTCAGGCTTTACAGATGGTTTATCTAACTTTGTTCCTTTACCCCCTTTGTTAGATCCTAGTGGATACAGTATGGGCCTTGTCTTACCTAACTGACGGTGGTAATGAACAAATACAGATGGTGATAGATTCTGGAGTTGTGCCATACCTGGTGCCGCTTTTGAGTCATCAGGAAGTAAAAGTGCAGGTGAGAATTGTGTGGTTTTTTTTTTTGGTTTGTTTTTTATACTCCAGTGCAGGTTGATTTATATCTCATATAATGACAGCCTATCACTTGGAACAATCATGAGAATACAGGGGACCACAGAAGAGATTTAGTGCCATCTATCTGGACCCATTCAGAATCTTCATATACGTCCTATTTGCACGTGCCCCATTTATAAAGGCCATGACAGTAGCCAACTTCAAACAGCTACTCCAAATTATTTTGATCTGTAAAGCGTTTCCATAGATATTGTCATTTAGAGAAACGCATACCAGAACGTCAAAAAATTGACCTTGACATGCAGGCATCAATGAAGGGGTTAATTCACCTATATAAAGAATTAAATTTTGAAGATCCCGCTAGTTGTCTTCCAGAGCTTACAGGGCTGCATACTGTGGCTCCCATCCAGTTTCTATCTGGAGAATAGTTTTGCACTGTTGGTGAAACAATAATTATTTCAAAACCCTTCCTATACACTTACATTGCAGGTAAATGCACATCATCCAAGAGCAATGTGCTGATGACTATTGCTGTGCCCACACTGGGAAATGATCGGGACTACCATTGTGGTTTTGGTTAGCATGCCATTGATAAGCGTTGCATGAGAATAGCCTTGGGCTGGGGGTTACTTAAAGGGCACCTACCACCACAAATCTACCTATAAAGGTAGATTGGGTGGTAGGTGCATCAATGGGACGTGAGGATAGCCCTTTTAAGGGCTAATCCTCACGTCCCCTCACTTTTTTGGTAACTTTTATTCCACATATATTTAAATTTACTTATGCGGCTACTGGGGCGTGGAGTAGCCGCATCTGAGGTTACACGAGGCGGCTACTCCACGCCCCGGTAGCCACTTTACCCCTCCTACTCACCCATCTTCGGCGCGCAGCTCCGCGTAGCTGCGCGCCCTCGTCCGGCGACCCTGCCGTCTGCGCATGCGCAGAAGAGCAGGCCCGCGCCTGTTTCGGAGCAGTGACCGCGCAGGCGCGGGCCCGCTCTTCTGCGCATGCGCAGACGGCAGGATCGCCGGACGAGGGTGGGTAGAAGATGGGTGAGTAGGAGGGGTAAAGTGGCTACCGGGGCGTGGAGTAGCCGCCTCGTGTAACCTCAGATGCGGCTACTCCACGCCCCAGTAGCCGCATAAGTAAATTTAAATATATGTGGAATAAAAGTTACCAAAAAAGTGAGGGGACGTGAGGATTAGCCCTTAAAAGGGCTATCCTCACGTCCCATTGATGCACCTACCACCCAATCTACCTTTATAGGTAGATTTGTGGTGGTAGGTTTCCTTTAAAGCATTCCCAAAGCATTGTGTGAATGTGGCCTTAATGCTCATACCCCGGGGCCAGCTGTGAGAGCTGCATCTCTCTGACTGCGGGAAAACTCTACTGTTCTTTCTGCCTTGCTTTGGCAAATTTTATAAAAATCCACTTTGTTCCTTGTTATTGGCTTCTTGTTTAGTGAAGTTATGTTTAATGACTGAAGTGACAAATCCTCATTTTTCTGAGCTTTTTCTTTTTCATACCCTCCTGTAGACGGCAGCGTTAAGAGCTGTGGGTAATATAGTGACTGGCACAGATGAACAGACTCAAGTGGTGTTAAACTGCGACGTTCTCTCTCACTTTCAAAATCTACTATCCCATCCTAAAGAGAAAATTAATAAGGTATGTGCTAGCTCATCTTTTCAATATATTGATGATTACCAAAGACTCAATGCAAAGTACAGTTTGTAACCTGATGATCTGATAGGTTATTTGGGAAGCAAATTACTAAATTAGCCTTTTCTTAATAGTGAAGTGAGGTGTTACTATTATGTCAACTACAATTTACCCTCCACATTAAAGGTATAACCCCCGGGCCTCATGTTTGGGTTCAGTGGTGAGCTAACTTTGGCTCAATTGCACCACAGGGGACCATGTGAAGGCAATCTTGGGCCTCATTCACACTGCCGTTGTTTGTACATATATACAGTCGCAAGTTTGCAGCCATATATACGTCCCCATAGACGGCCGTAGGCTTCCGGCGGCTGTACGGTGCCACACGTGGGGCACTGTACAGCATCATACACGGGGGGAAAGATATCTCTATCCTCCCTGTGTACAGCCATGCGCTGCTACAGGCAGTCCCCGGGTTACATACAAGATAGGGTCTGGAGGTTTGTTCTTAAGTTGAATTTGTATGTAAGTCGAAACTGTATATTTTATAATGGAAGTTCTAGACAATTTTTTTTTCTTTTGCCCCAGTGACAATTGGAGTTTCAAAATTTTTGGTGTAATTGGACCAAGAATTATCAATAAAGCTTCATTACAGACATCTTACAGCTGATCATTGCAGTCTGGGACTATAGTAAAGCATCCAGAGAGCTTCACCAGAGGTCACAATGGGCAGAGGGGTCCGTCTGTAACTATGGGTTGTCTGTAAGTCGGGTGTCCTTAAGTAGGGGACCGCCTGTATTTGCTATGGAAATGTGTGGCCTTAGACAGGGGCGGATAAAGACTACCATGAGTCCTGGGCTGTATGAATATACAATTTTGAAGTTTTTTTTCCTACATACGGCCCTATAATCAATCCTCTTGGGGAATGGAGGAAGTTTCCTTTCTGCCTGCTTTCAATCTGCGGTTTGAGGACCTACAAAAGTCCCTAAACAGCTCTTGTATTGAGGAACAGATGTACTAGTATTTAAAGGTGACGGAACTTCCAAGTGAAAAAATAAAATTTGGTGGGTGCTTTGGGTGGCCATGAGCTACCACCCAAACATCTTATATTATAATCCTGCAGGCTGAACACCGTGTACTGGCCGCAGTTTCTGGACTGAGCACTGTGTATTTATGGTGCCGTGGGTCAGTCTTCCTGTGGGGCTACTTCCCTGTACATTCTGCACAGTGATTGGTCTGGAAAATACAAGCAACTTACAGACCAGGTTATGTGGACGGAGCTTTGTTGTAGGATCTTAACATACTTTCATTATTGCAGAGGTAGGAGCGGTTATTTGCACAGCGTTACCTTTGCCATTTTACATTCTGAATGTTCTTTGTTTTAGGAAGCAGTTTGGTTCCTTTCCAATATCACAGCTGGAAATCAGCAACAGGTTCAAGCTGTTATTGATGCTGGACTAATCCCTATGATAATACACCAGCTAGCCAAGGTGAGTCCAAATCTTGTAACCTAGAGGACATGTAAATATTATGCCTTAAAGGAGCAGTTTCCCCTATGTACTGGAAGTGGATATGTAAAAGCCATATGTAACCACTAGATCTGGGTCAATGCATCATATATTTTTGGTGGATTTGTTGTCTCAGCTGCTGTCATGATGTTTGTAGAGAGTTTAATCTCCAGTTAAAATCAGTATCTAACATATTTTTTTTTTACCATTTCCTTCAGGGAGACTTTGGAACTCAAAAAGAAGCTGCATGGGCAATCAGCAACTTAACAATAAGTGGCAGGAAAGACCAGGTAAGTCAGGTGTGACAGAATAATTTCTTTCTTGTAGTCCTGGAATATTTCATAAAGATGCATGGCAAATAATGTAACCTACAGATGCCTAGATAGAAGGTGAAAGCAGTATTAATATATGATCAGACTACAGCTTTTGGTTTGTAGTCTGTCGCCATGGAGAGATGCTAGTCTATGAGGTAGAATTGAGACACAAAACTTTTAAAATATTTTAAGTTATGTCAGTCTATATTGGAAATGGCCTGACTTGCATATAGTTATGATATGGACATGTTCCTCTTCATGCTATGAGTTCTCCCTTTATCACATACTTGGTAAAAACCCATCCAAAAAGCAGCATTGCAATGCAAGATTGTGATAATAAAATGTCTGCTTGTTCTGTACAGGTGGAGTACTTGGTACAGCAGAACGTCATCCAACCTTTTTGCAACTTACTGGCTGTGAAGGACTCGCAAGTTGTCCAGGTGGTTTTGGACGGCTTGAAAAACATTCTTATCATGGCGGGAGAAGAAGCGAGCACAATTGCTGAGATCATCGAAGAGTGTGGAGGTGAGGAATTGACTTGTGAAAGTTGTGTTTTGGGGTCATAGCCATGCCAGCACCTTGGTGCAATATTACTGAATACTAGCAGTAGTAGGGGATCGGGACTTTTATAGATCGTCGTGCAGAACATCCTCAGAACAGAGCTTAATCCGGGAGAATTTATACCTTTAATAGGTTGTTGCCCTTTGGGAGCCACACCTTATTTTGCATAATATCACCTGCAGTGGATGCACACCCTTTACTAGTAGCATCACAATTATTAGAGCACAAGAGTAATACGTAATTATCATTTGAATTTCCTTCCAGACCTCGCACAACATGTTACATAAAGTTTTTAGAACATTTCACCATCCCCATGTCAGTCTTATTGACAGTTTTCTTCTCTTTCAGGCCTGGAGAAAATAGAAGCGCTGCAGCAGCACGAGAATGAAGAAATTTATAAACTTGCCTTTGAAATCATAGATCAGTATTTCTCTGGTGATGACGTAAGTCCCTTTTAGTAACTGGTTTTAATAATCTTGCAAAAATGTGTATACCTTGACCAAAAACTAAAATCATAGCTATGATGTACATCAGTGCCCTAAATACAGCTCACAGGTGGTGGGTACCAACCAGTTTGGTATTTCTGCTACGAAATCTTTTATGCAAATCTGCAATAAAATTGGCTGGAGATATAACAAAAACACATATACACCCTCTATGTCACAGAATAGAGAGCTGATCTGAAGGGTGTAAGTATCACCTGGCAAAAACTCATATTACATCTTCCCAATAGAGCCAAAACCTAGATCTGACAGACCTGACCTGTCTTGTGTATCAGAATCTCTTCTCTACAAACCATTACATCCTGTATGTTACTGTCTGGCCCATTATAGAACAATCCAATATCATAATAAGGTCGCAAGATAGAAAAAAGGGGCAATCAGGACAATATCTAGTTACCCTTTAAGGACAAATACAACCAAAAGAAAAATAGGGTAGACGCTAGTTAACTAGGATTAATAAAAATGTATAATCTGTTCTTATGATATGGTTCAATAAAATTATACAAGGCACAGCCCCCCATAAGCACCGACCGAGAGACTGGACCCTAGTACAATGTAATGCTTCATTCACACAAGTGTATGGGACACGTGATCCAGCCAGATGTTTGCAGCCAGATCAGGGCTCCCATAGAGGACTATGGCATGGTTTGGTGAGCTGTTCGATATTATGCCGTCTTATGGAGGTGGCCACTCTGCTTTGAATGAGGAGCGATCACCCCTCCTCTCTCCTGCACCTGGCTGTATTCTCGCCCAAGTAAGCATACATCCGTGTGCATGAGGACTTAGATGTATACAATAAATATAATAATAAAATAAAGAGTCAATCAATAATTCAGCCTAAGCAGAATGACAAGTATCATTACACTCGGCCTGATTTTATCATTCCACATCAAACTTTGGGCACGTTCTGTAATCTTTAGCAAAGTCTTAATAGATTTTAATTACATTTTTTTTTTGTGTTGGGGACAGATTGATGAAGATCAAAGCCTCATTCCTGAAGCGACCCAGGGAGGTACCTACAACTTTGAGCCGTCATCCAACATTCAGACAAAGGAATTTAACTTCTAAGTGTGTTGCAGTGCAGCTTTTCTCTGTCCCTCGACTTCTAGCACCACCAGACGTCCACCGATTGACGACGACCCCTATATAAAAAAAAAAAAAGCTTCAAGACTCAAACGCCTCTTCATTTTGATGCTTCTAAAGCGAACCATGTATCTTTCACTTGCAGTTGCCAAATGTCACTCACACGGACTGTAATTGCATATGCATGAGCTCGGTTTACTTTGAGATTCTACCAGACCCAGCTGTATTTTTTACCTTCTCCATTTGGCACTGTGTGCTGACTGCCACAACATTCAGCCTTTTTATTATAATTTTTTTGTTGTTGTTGTTTAAGATGATTTCATAGTGATGGCATATCGGCTTCCTGTGGAAAAACAAAAGTAGCTTTTCTTGAATCTGGTGCACTGTACATCAAGACTTTGCTATAATGCATACATTGTGGAAGACTCTGCAGGAGTACAGTCTACTCTGAGCCTCCATCTTCCTCCATAGACATTTTCATATATATTGAGGAACTATGAATTTAATGGATACAAAACATTGCAAGCCAAAAGAATTTCATTCACGAAACTGAATAAAAATATAACTTGGTTGAATTATTAAGGAAAAAAAATAATAAGTTTTAAGAGAGAACTGTAATTATGTCTCTTATTAGTATTTCCCCAAACTGCCTCCCAAGTCAGGATCAGAAAAGAAAAAAAAAAAACGGAACTGACCGCAACGGGAACCGCGTTGTATTTTACCGAACATCCCAGCCCTGCCAACCACTTCAACCTGTTTTTTTTCCTGCTGTTTTCAAGTAACCAAAAGCGGTGCATGGAGTCCCCCCCAAGCTATAGAACATGTCAGACTTGATCCGAAGCTGAAAGCAAGCGTCCCAAACAAAAAATAATAATTGCGGTAACAGATCTCTAAATTGTGGGCGGGGAATAGTAACCTTGCTTTCAACTTCAGTAGACATGGTGTGTTACATTTTGTCAAGGTGGTTGGTTTTTAAATAATCGGGGCTTTTCATGTTTACTGTAAATTGTCTGAAATCGATTTTTCGACGTCGTATCCAGTGCTTTACACGATGTGGTTGAGAATGGTGAATATCTGGAAAGTGGAGCTAGGAGAGATTTCACTCGAATTACAGACTGGCTGGGAGTTGTAGTTCATCAACTGGTCAAATATTCTTTAGAGGAGAGCCTAGAGAAAAGGTTTTGGTTTGGCTTATTTAGGAAATTGTATTCTATAGGTGAAGGAGTGGACGAGGGTGCGTCTGACTTGCCTTAGTTTATTAGAAGATACGTTGACACTTCGATGTAATGGAAGAGACTAGCATATGGTTCCGGATTACCAGCTGAAAATCTGTTGTGTCATTCGGTAACGTGATGTGCGCTGGCACCACAAATTGTGGATTTAACAATTTGTGTCATGTCTGTTTTCTGTTGCGGACCCAATGCAGATTTTTCGTCTGGAAGAAAAATTCTCTTTAGTCAGTGAAACAGCTTTTAGTGTGTAAGTTCACAGCAGATTCATGGCTGGAATCTGCCCACAAATACACTTGCAGAGACGTCTGCCCTAAAGGGGTTTCCCAATGTTATTGTTAATCAGCTATTCCCAGAATAGGTCCTAAATGTCTGCCTTATGGGATTACCAGTGCTCCTTATCGCATGACCACATTGTGAAGAAATGGAGCAGATGTCAATCTTTGCACACCATTAAATGACTATGGGGTCACAGCTATCTTCTGAATCCCTAAATGGAGTGGCCTAAGCTTGACCATGACTCTACTCGCTCTCTTCCCTCACTATGGTTGTGGAGTGAGGTGAGATGTTGACACCTACATTCCATCAGGTGAAGAAGTCTGGTGCAGAGTGACCCCTTTAAGACCTCTCACCCACCCACATGTATGGAGCTTTTAATATGGCACCCATTGAAGTCAGTGGGTGCCATATGTTGTGCGTCTATTCTCTGTTTGTTGGACGTTTCAGAAATCAATAGTCAAGTTCACTGGGATGTCTTTTGGGAAGGTCTTCCCCATAATATAGGCTACATAAAACGGAGGACACGTGGCCCATAGGAAAATCTATAGGACTCTTTTCTTTTCATAATACAATAGGTTGGTAAAAATCTGCATAGGCTCCTGTAGGAGAAGACTGCATTGTTTAGAAGTATTGTTCTAGGTTTCCGTGGGGTACTGGCACCCCCTTCTATACCTACCCTCTAAAGTCTTCTTTTAGTAACCCTACAAAACGGGCAAGTGAAAATAATATTTGATAAACCCGGTTCATGCCAATAGTAATGTTCCGAATCTGGGCCTCCAACAATCCGGGATCCTGTTAGAATTTGTGCTACAAATATATGTGAAAAAAAAATTGAATTCAAATTTTTTTTTTTCTAGTTCGGTGGGAGCTACTAAAGCCTGAGAAACTAGGGACATTTTGTAACGGGAAGACAGGAGGCGCGGTTTATAGCGCGGCCGGTTTCCTTGTGATCTGATGTGAAGGGATAAGTTAAATGAATACTGTTTTTTTTTGTTTTTTTTTCATTAGGTAGCAGACTTGGGTTGTGTTTACTGTGATAACGCAATGAAATGCCATCCAAAAGTTTTTTGTGGATCCGCTTTCCTTTTAACTAGTCAGATCTATGACTATAACACAGCAGGTGTGCATTCATTACAATAAATATATAGAGATATATATATATATATCTGCCAAGGTGGAGCCACTTTAAAGAGGGGGGGGGGGTGGGGTTTGTCTTGTATCGCGAGGTGGATACAAGTTGTATGTTTAAACTGCAAGATTTTTACTTGCTAAAGAAATCTGTTTTAATATAGCAGTCTGGCCTCTGATTATTTATAGGTTTTATAAATTTTAGATTCAATTTCTCTTTAAGGTGGCTCAAAACTTTTTTTTTTTTTTTTCAACTCTTGTGCACATAAAAAGGAAAAAAAAAAACTGAGTTGAAGTTCATTGTGCCTTTTTTTCTTCCTCCCTTCCCCCCCTGCCCTATCATCCCGAGAGCTGGCTTCATATCATAGCTGCATCCCATTCACACAGTAGTAGTCTATAACGTGTGGTGTTTTACTTAAGGTAGACCGACTTATAGCAGAACTTGATATGGTCACAATATTCCCCCCCAAAAAAAGAAATCCTCCATCTGTTTTTGGGGTTTTTTTGACAATTTTTTTTTTTAACTTTTTTTTTCTCTTATTAATTTGTACAAATGTTACATGACATAAATATACGTGTACATAAGTATATATATATGAGCTGCATTTGGCCGCATTGTTTCTTCCTAGGGTTGCCACGGGTTTTACTTTGTACTTTAATTGGCGGAAATGATTTCTAGGCCTCCGTCAGGAGGGAAAAACTTTTGGTGTGTGTATATATATAAATTTAAAAAAAGTGGGGTTGTCATTTAAGGTCTCATCCATGACCCCATGTAGGTCAGAAGGTCCTAGATGACAAGTTCCCTTTTAAGCCCTAGCAAACCTTGGGTAGCTTTATTTGTGACCTTATTAAGTTTTGATAGGGATTGCATAATGTGATAGTTACAGAAATAAAGAATATTGCTGCACTTTTTTTTTGTTTGTTTTCAGAACAGTGTTTGGAAAAATGCATATTTTTTCTTTTTTTTTTTCCTTTTTTTTTATTAACTGTTTAGACTAAAATGTTCTTTCAAAAGAGGCATCAAAATGTGTTCCTAATTTTGTATATGGGCTTAGGTTTTGTAACCAATAAAAAGCTGCTATCAAATACTATATCGTATTACTTTGTGTGTGCTTTTTATTTCCTAACCAGCATCCTTAGATCTTCCATATATAGGGCCGGGGCCAGCACTGAGGGCATATCCAGGCAGGTCCAGTGCTGCTGGTAGGTCCACAAGGCTGTGCATAAGGAGTTCACATGAGTTTACTGCAAAGGGGCCTATTAAGGGTCTGTCATCCAGGGGCCTACTGAGACCTGGAGCTGACCCTGATAAAGCACAATATGATGTGCGATTTTTTTTTTTTTTTTTAGGTACTTTGACCGTGAGTTTGTTTTGACCATGTGGTGTTTACTGGACCAAATCCAGAACTGCTGAACTGACGTTCTGATTTGATTTCGGCAGTTCTATGTTCAGTCCGATTAAATCCCGCAAGAACACGGGAACAAAATCACTTGTAGGCCTAAGGATGTAAGACAGGATTGACATAGTGGTGCATGCAGTGGGCTTGCTGTGTTTCATACTGGTACATAGATACAGGACCAGAACCAAAAGATGGAGCCAGACAGTGGCCGCTTTCACAGAGACGTACTAAAACGGCCATGTGCTACCCCTAACCCCGTACCGTAGTGTTATCATACAGGTAGCACAAGGCCACGTTCACTACAATGGAAAATAGGGCACTCGGCAGCACGGGGAGAGAGCGCTGCTCGTCTCCACCCCTCTCCATAGGGATAAATGGCGCACGGCACCAAAGATAGGACACCGTACCGCTCACGTAGGGCGCCGTGAGCCCATAGAAGTGTATGGGGGACGTATATCGCCCGTATATATTTCCCCCTTACATGTGTGTGAATGCAGCCTTAGGGTGATGCCACACATGGCGTTTTGAAACAGTTTTTGGTCTGTTTTTAAGCAGTCAGTTTTTTTACTGTTTTCTATTGCGCAAATTCGGAAAACCTGTCAAAAACAGATGTGTTTTTTATCGGACTGCTTAAAAACGGTTTCAAATGCCATGTGTGGCATCACCCTAAGGGTGAAGACACATGTGGCGTTTTAGGCCGTTTTTAGTAGAGTGTTTTCAGATCGGAAAAAAACGCATGCGCTTTTGACCAGTTTGAATTAAGATAATTGGTCAAACCTGTCAAAAACTAAAAACGCCACGTGTCTTCACCCTTACAGACGACCCCTAGTTAGAGACTGACCTCTCTGACCTCTGGTGAAGCACTTCTTTACTCTATTCCTAGGCTGCAATAATCAGCTGTAAAGTGTCTGTAATGAAGCTTTATGGATAATCCTTGGTCCCATTACAGCAAAAAAACTTTGAAAATACAATTGTCACTGGGACAAAAAATAATTTTGGAGTTAGTTCTTACGTATACCTGTTTCAACATGCAGTTCAACTTAAGTACAAACCTTGTAGGTAACTCAGGGACTGCCTATATTTTATTCCCAGCCCCTGAACATCATTGATGTACACCACTGCCATCTAGTGTTATAAAACATCTGAAGTCTATAAATTACTATCTAACAACATTTTGGTGACTATTGGGTCAGGATTTCTACATTGATTTTGTCTTCAGGTATAATCCAGTCCAATGTGTCATGTTATTTTTCTTGGAGACATGACATTTGAAGGTTTTCTTCACGCTTTTGACGCTAAACTCGACAAAGTGCAAATCTGCTTCATAGTCCATGACCTCTGGATCCGTTCTAGTCAATTATTGATCCACACAAAAGCTTTTTCATAGAAAGAATTTTCTTACTTTCTTATGACTTATTGATGTGTTTTTTTCCTTCTTCGGACACTCCCTTCCAATCCTGAGGACTAGATTTTAGAGAAGGCTAAAACTTGTGGCCCCGCATTCGTGGATAGCGTCAGGGGCGTCCCTGATGTCCCCTCCCCTGGCGTTTCTCATCTGAGCACCCGGCTCATGTGTGTAATATGGAAGATGTGCACAGTTATATACATATTATGCTGGACATGTGCAGTATAATATGTATATAATGGTGTACATCCTCCATTCGTTACTGTGGCAAGTTGGATGCCGGGGCCCCCTGACACTGTGGGCCCCATATCAGCTACTATGGCTGCTACCCCTGTAAACCCCTTTATGGTGGTTACCTTGAAATACAGAGTAGGCTGGTCTTTTTTTCCATATGCTTATTATAAAAGCATGGGGCTGCATCTTTAAATTAAGTCTTAAAATTTCTCCTTTGCCTGTGCCGTATTATATAGCCTAGAAAAGGCATGTGGAGACTGGTGGAGTGGCAGCTATGTGACCACAGGACGCCAAACAGACACTACAGTATACCCAGTCAACTCATTCTTAGGCCGGCGACACACGTGGCGTTTTGAACTTGTTTTTGGGACGTTTTTAAGCAGTCCGTTAAAAAATGCATGTGTTTTTGACAAACGCATGCGTTTTGTGAAAAAGCATCCGTTTTTGACCCGTTTTAATTAAGATAATTGATGAGACCGTTCAAAAATAAGGCATGCTTTTTCAAAACTAAAAACGCTATGTGTGACATCACCCTAAGATGTGTATCACACCAACAATAATGACCTTTTTGATTCATAAAACTCCCAGTGTAAAAGAAATGGGAACTATGAAAGTCCATTCACACTTGGGGTTCAAACACATCACAACAGGGGAGGAGAGAAGATTTGCCTAATAGCCTTGCATCCATTGCATATAAACTGAAGGTTTAACATTGGTTAGAAAACCCAGAGGCTTCCATTGCCTTCCGTGATAAAGGTAGGAAAGCTTTGAATTTTTTTTTTTTTAAATGGACAACAGATCAGTGGAAAGTAACTGAAATGTGAAAACAATGGGGCGGTGAGGTATCCGTGAAAATCACTGATGAGAAAAACAACGCTGGTGTGAGAGAACCCTTGCTTCTATTTTGTGGGAACTGCCTTTATCAGTTATTTGGGCCTGGCTGTGGTCCATGATATGTGGGCACTACTGTATAAAGTGGGCACTGTAGTGTCCCAGTTATGTATACTCTGCCAGTCTATGTAAGGCCTTGTTCACACGTGGTGTTTACATTGCTTTATGAAACGCAACACAAAAGCTGAGGAGCGGAGATTTGACATGTGTTAAACATTGTGTTTTGTAAATGCAAATGTCAACAGCAATGTCATTAGGCAAAATTTCCTCTCCTCCGCTGTTGTGTTGTGTTTCAAAAAGCAATGTAAACGCCACGGCCACGTGTGACTGTAGCCTAATGTGGGCACTACTGTGTCATGTGGGCACTGTAGTGGTCTCAGTTATGCAGACACTATTGCTCTCTGTCATGTGGGCACTACTGTGTTATGTGGGCACTATTGTGTTATGTGGGCACTATTGGTCTCTCATGTAAGCACTGTGTTATGTGGGCACTGCTGTGTTATGTGGGCACTGTTGGTCTCTGTCATGTAGGCACTGTGTTATGTGGGCACTGCTGTGTTATGTGGGCACTGTTGGTCTCTGTCATGTAGGCACAGGGTTATGTGGGCACTGCTGTGTTATGTGGACACTATTGGTCTCTGTCATGTAGGCACTGGGTTATGTGGGCACTGCTGTGTTATGTGGGCACTGTTGTGTTATGTGGACACTATCGGTCTCTGTCATGTGGGCATTGCTGTGTTATGTGGGCACTGTTATGTGGGCAATGTGTTATGTGGGCACTGCTGTGTTATGTGGACACTATTGGTCTCTGTCATGTAGGCACTGGGTTATATGGGCACTGCTGTGTTATGTGGGCACTGTTGGTCTGTCATGTAGGCACTGTGTTATGTGGGCACTGCTGTGTTATGTGGGCACTGTTGGTCTGTCATGTAGGCACTGTGTTATGTGGGCACTGCTGTGTTATGTGGGCACTATTGGTCTCTGTCATGTAGGCACTGTGTTATGTGGGCACTGCTGTGTTATGTGGGCACTATTGGTCTCTGTCATGTAGGCACTGTGTTATGTGGGAACTGTTGGTCTCTGTCATGTAGGCACTGTGTTATGTGGGCACTGCTGTGTTATGTGGGCGCTGCTGTGTTATGTGGGCGCTGCTGTGTTATGTGGGAACTGTTGGTCTCTGTCATGTAGGCACTGTGTTATGTGGGCACTGCTGTGTTATGTGGGCACTATTGGTCTCTGTCATGTGGGCATTGCTGTGTTATGTGGGCATTGCTGTGTTCTGTGGGCACTGCTGTGTTATGTGGGCACTTCTGTGTTATGTGGGCACTTCTGTGTTATGTGGGCACTTCTGTGTTATGTGGACACTATTGGTCTCTGTCATGTAGGCACTGGGTTATATGGGCACTGCTGTGTTATGTGGGCACTGTTGGTCTGTCATGTAGGCACTGTGTTATGTGGGCACTGCTGTGTTATGTGGGCGCTGTGTTATGTGGGCACTGTTGGTCTGTCATGTGGGCACTGCTGTGTTATGTGGGCGCTGTGTTATGTGGGCACTGTTGTGTTATGTGGACACTATTGGTCTCTGTCATGTAGGCACTGTGTTATGTGGGCACTGCTGTGTTATGTGGGCACTGCTATGTTATGTGGGCACTATTGGTCTCTGTCATGTAGACACTGCTGTGTTATGTGGGCACTGTTGGTCTCTGTCATGTAGGCACTGTGTTATGTGGGCACTGCTGTGTTATGTGGGAACTGTTGGTCTCTGTCATGTAGGCACTGTGTTATGTGGGCACTGCTGTGTTATGTGGGCACTGTTGGTCTCTGTCATGTAGGCACTGTGTTATGTGGGCACTTCTGTGTTATGTGGGCACTGCTGTGTTATGTGGGAACTGTTGGTCTCTGTCATGTAGGCACTGTGTTATGTGGGCACTGCTGTGTTATGTGGGCACTGTTGGTTTCTGTCATGTAGGCACAGGGTTATGTGGGCACTGCTGTGTTATGTGGACACTATTGGTCTCTGTCATGTAGGCAATGGGTTATGTGGGCACTGCTGTGTTATGTGGGCACTGTTGTGTTATGTGGACACTATCGGTCTCTGTCATGTGGGCATTGCTGTGTTATGTGGGCACTGTTATGTGGGCAATGTGTTATGTGGGCACTGCTGTGTTATGTGGACACTATTGGTCTCTGTCATGTAGGCACTGGGTTATATGGGCACTGCTGTGTTATGTGGGCACTGTTGGTCTGTCATGTAGGCACTGTGTTATGTGGGCACTGCTGTGTTATGTGGGCACTGTTGGTCTGTCATGTAGGCACTGTGTTATGTGGGCACTGCTGTGTTATGTGGGCACTATTGGTCTCTGTCATGTAGGCACTGTGTTATGTGGGCACTGCTGTGTTATGTGGGCACTATTGGTCTCTGTCATGTAGGCACTGTGTTATGTGGGAACTGTTGGTCTCTGTCATGTAGGCACTGTGTTATGTGGGCACTGCTGTGTTATGTGGGCGCTGCTGTGTTATGTGGGCGCTGCTGTGTTATGTGGGAACTGTTGGTCTCTGTCATGTAGGCACTGTGTTATGTGGGCACTGCTGTGTTATGTGGGCACTATTGGTCTCTGTCATGTGGGCATTGCTGTGTTATGTGGGCATTGCTGTGTTCTGTGGGCACTGCTGTGTTATGTGGGCACTTCTGTGTTATGTGGGCACTGATGTGTTATGTGGACACTATTGGTCTCTGTCATGTAGGCACTGGGTTATATGGGCACTGCTGTGTTATGTGGGCACTGTTGGTCTGTCATGTGGGCACTGCTGTGTTATGTGGGCGCTGTGTTATGTGGGCACTGTTGGTCTGTCATGTGGGCACTGCTGTGTTATGTGGGCGCTGTGTTATGTGGGCACTGTTGTGTTATGTGGACACTATTGGTCTCTGTCATGTAGGCACTGTGTTATGTGGGCACTGCTGTGTTATGTGGGCACTGCTATGTTATGTGGGCACTATTGGTCTCTGTCATGTAGACACTGCTGTGTTATGTGGGCACTGTTGGTCTCTGTCATGTAGGCACTGTGTTATGTGGGCACTACTGTGTTATGTGGGAACTGTTGGTCTCTGTCATGTAGGCACTGTGTTATGTGGGCACTGCTGTGTTATGTGGGCACTGTTGGTCTCTGTCATGTAGGCACTGTGTTATGTGGGCACTTCTGTGTTATGTGGGCACTGCTGTGTTATGTGGGAACTGTTGGTCTCTGTCATGTAGGCACTGTGTTATGTGGGCACTGCTGTGTTATGTGGGCACTGTTGGTCTCTGTCATGTAGGCACTGTGTTATGTGGGCACTTCTGTGTTATGTGGGCACTGCTGTGTTATGTGGGAACTGTTGGTCTCTGTCATGTAGGCACTGTGTTATGTGGGCACTGCTGTGTTATGTGGGCACTATTGGTCTCTGTCATGTAGACACTGCTGTGTTATGTGGGCACTGTTGGTCTCTGTCATGTAGGCACTGTGTTATGTGGGCACTGCTGTGTTATGTGGGCACTATTGGTCTCTGTCATGTAGGCACTGTGTTATGTGGGCACTGCTGTGTTATGTGGGAACTGTTGGTCTCTGTCATGTAGGCACTGTGTTATGTGGGCACTGCTGTGTTATGTGGGCACTGCTGTGTTATGTGGGCACTGTTGGTCTCTGTCATGTAGGCACTGTGTTATGTGGGCACTTCTGTGTTATGTGGGCACTGCTGTGTTTTATGGGAACTGTTGGTCTCTGTCATGTAGGCACTGTGTTATGTGGGCACTGCTGTGTTATGTGGGAACTGTTGGTCTCTGTCATGTAGGCACTGTGTTCTGTGGGCACTGCTGTGTTATGTGGGCACTATTGGTCTCTGTCATGTAGGCACTGTGTTATGTGGGCACTTCTGTGTTATGTGGGCACTGCTGTGTTATGTGGGCACTGCTGTGTTATGTGGGCACTGTTGGTCTCTGTCATGTAGGCACTGTGTTATGTGGGCACTTCTGTGTTATGTGGGCACTGCTGTGTTATGTGGGAACTGTTGGTCTCTGTCATGTAGGCACTGTGTTATGTGGGCACTGCTGTGTTATGTGGGCACTGCTGTGTTATGTGGGAACTGTTGGTCTCTGTCATGTAGGCACTGTGTTATGTGGGCACTGCTGTGTTATGTGGGCACTGTTGGTCTCTGTCATGTAGGCACTGTGTTATGTGGGCACTGCTGTGTTATGTGGGCACTGTTGGTCTCTGTCATGTAGGCACTGTGTTATGTGGGCACTGCTGTGTTATGTGGGCACTGTTGGTCTGTCATGTAGGCACTGTGTTATGTGGGCACTGCTGTGTTATGTGGGCACTGTTGGTCTCTGTCATGTAGGCACTGTGTTATGTGGGCACTGCTGTGTTATGTGGGCACTGTTGGTCTGTGTTATGTGGGCACTTCTGTGTTATGTGGGCACTTCTGTGTTATGTGGGCACTGCTGTGTTATGTGGGCACTGTTGGTCTCTGTCATGTAGGCACTGTGTTATGTGGGCACTGCTGTGTTATGTGGGCACTGTTGGTCTGTGTTATGTGGGCACTTCTGTGTTATGTGGGCACTTCTGTGTTATGTGGGCACTGCTGTGTTATGTGGGCACTGTTGGTCTCTGTCATGTAGGCACTGTGTTATATGGGCACTGCTGTGTTATGTGGGCACTGTTTGTCTGTGTTATGTGGGCACTTCTGTGTTATGTGGGCACTTCTGTGTTATGTGGGCACTGCTGTGTTATGTGGGCACTGTTGTGTCGTGTGGGCACCCTGACTGCACTGCATTCAGCATTATAACGTGCAGTGATGAATATAAATCCTATGCCCAGGTCTTCATGGTCTCCTGTAGTAGTTGTACTATCTCCTCCTATACATGGATGACTACTCCCATCCTCCGCAGGCTCTGGTCTTTGCCCCCTATCTATCAGGCGGGGAGTGGCCAGGACATGGGGAGATCCTGCGTGTAGCCAGTGAGCTGTGAGCCGGGTGCCGGAGCAGCACCCACTACAGAGGAGGAGGGAGCCCTCCCAGCACCCACTACAGAGGAGGAGGAGGAGGAGGGAATCCCTGGGAGCCGCAGACATGGCCGCTGCCCAGCAGGAGGATGTGGCGCCCCTGGTGAGCGCTGTCACTGTCTACTCCCTGGCAGCCTGCGCCGCGCAGCTGGCACTGGGCTATGTGCTGGCACAGCGCCTGGGGAAGAGGTGCTCGGGCACTGACAGGTGGCTGCTGGTCTGGCTCTTCTATGATGCCATCGTGCACTTCACGCTGGTGAGTACAGGAGCCATCTATACATACATTACATATATTTTGCTAAGGAAAAATCTGCTGCTTTTTCTGAAGGGAATCCTCAAATAAAAAAAACAAACATACAATTTGGTGAATTTTTATATCATGAAGAAAATCTGTATTCAGACATAATACCCCAAACGATTAAATAGCTTCAGGTTTCTGCAATGTAAACTCTTATGGAACTTACCATTGATTGTGGTGCCAAGTCCACACTAAAATGTTCCCTTTTTCCACCATAAAATGTCATTTATTTTGGACAAAATTTGGAAGATTAATGTCTGAATGACAGTGACGTTAGTCCTTGTGCCATGGAAGCACCATTCTGTAGTGTGAATGTTCTCTTATCATTGGACTAGGGCAGTGATGGCAAATCTTTTAGAGACCGAGTGCCCAAACTACAACAAAGACCCCCTTATTTATCGCAAAGTGCCAACACAAAAATTTAATTTGTGATTTATACTCCCTTCTCTGTCACAGTTTTCATTGATACCAGCACCTGAGGACACCAATAAAGCAGAAAATAGTCACAGGTAGAGTTGTCACTTTAAAATACCTCTTTGCACAGCAAGTCCTGGTCTGTCTGGGACTGCTGGAAGGTACCTGGAGTCATCTCTGGTGATGGCCTGAGTGCCCGCAGAAAGGGCTCTGAGTGCCACCTCTGGCACCAGTGCCATAGGTTAGCCATCACTGGACTAGGGTCATGACACGTTGGGTGGTGTGAGACACATAGTTGCAAGGATTTAATAAAATAAAGTGTTTGGATATTTTGCATCCATCGTGGTGCGGTCATAATAATCTTTTTTTTATATATTCCGTAGCCATTACTACACCGCGATCTTTGGCCAGGCGACCAGCAGCTGGTTACTATTAATTTGTTGGATAGTATGAACTTTGCCCTGACCTACATATCGGCTGATATCACCCCTGATAAGCTTGTACATTGAGAGGGTGCAGCCTCACCCAGGTCCTGGAGACTTAGTTTAACAATTACCGTAGGTCTCTCTTTACCGTAGAAAAACCCCGGTACTATAGACATGGTACTGTTTAATGAAGGGACCTGGTACACATATTACATTGGTCAGTAGCTACAGGTTACAATTCTCTATTACCACTAATATCCCATGGCAAAGCTTTGCTAGTGCTGTACATGTTCATCCATAATGAGCATATCCCTTGTCTTCCAGGAGGGGCCCTTTGTCTACCTTTCTCTAGTCGGGACAGTTGCCACGTCTGAAGGTGCTTTGGCTTCCCTCTGTAAGTATTCCTCATTCATGTCATTATTACATATCCATAATCCCAGTCACTATGACCTGCAGTGATCTGACTAAAGTGGGCATGTGACAACCCATAGGACATGATCCTTTCTAGTCCGATGGTAGACAGAAATCAGGGTTCTAAGACTGCAGAACGTTCAAAGATTAATATCTCCTCCTAGACTGTAAGCACTTGCGAGCAAGATCCTCACTCCTATTGTTCCATATGACAATGTTATTACTCTGTATTGTCTTATTTTATTAATATATGTCCCCCATGATTTGTAAAGCGCTACAGAATATGTCGGCGCTATATAAATAAAGATTATTATTTATCTATAGACTTTTCTGTCTTATCTGAATCTGCTTTAGACAATCCATTTACATAGGAGAGTCTCCAACATATGCAGAAAAAAAATTTACGCTATAGAGAAAATTTGCCACAAAATCCATATGTAACGCATCTCGATGCAGGGGGTTTCAGGCAAATTCACTCTTTATTTTGCTTCCAAATAAAAGTTACAAACAAATCCACCTGATTCTCGGTGAAATCCACATCCCTTGTATGTGAGTTAGAATTCCACAGCCCCATTACCATGCATAGTATATATCTGGCGTGGAACTGGGGGAATACTATATAATACATTTGAATGATAGTGGGGCTTTTCCTTGTGATGACCTTAAAGGGGTTTTCCACAAAGCAAAGTAAGACCCTATACACAGAATATGGCCTAACCTGCTGATCAGTGGGGGTCTAAGTACTGAGACCTCCGCAGATCGCGAGAACGAGGGGTCTGTCAGACCCCTCACTGCTCCTCAGAGTAATGGAGCAGATGACCGTGCATGACCGTTCTCCCTCATTAATCTCTATGGAGCTGACGGAGATCGGTGAGCGCAGCGCTCGGCAATTTGTCAGCTCCATAGACATTAATGGAGCAGAATGGTCATGTGCGGCCATCTGCTCTATTAATCTGATGGACCCCTCGTTCTCACGATCTGCGGGGGTCTCAGCACTGAGACCCCCACTGATCAGCAAGTTAGACCCAATCATATCTTTGCTTAATGGAAAAACCCCTTTAATTGTGCTGATCATACACCCACAGTAGAAATCCATTCTGTAGTGTGAACGCAGCCATATTGGCATCCTTTTAGCTGTAGCCAATGTATATGTATGGATAGCTTAAGTGACAAGATGACAGTCATCTGAATGTGACAAACATTGACAGGTCCGGACAGAACAGTGCACATCTTATTATTCTTTTATCGTGTAATGCTTTTCTTGTGTGACAGGGAAGGAATATGGAAAAGCAGATGAACGCTGGCTCCATTCAGACCCCACCATTGTATCACTGGAGATCCTGACGGTTGTTGTAGATGGGCTCCTGGCTGTGGTGTTGGCATATGCCATCATAAAGGACAAGTACTACAGGTAAGAACCCGCCACCGGTGCAGTCCTAAATTAGGGGAATATCAAAATAATGAGCTAGGTTTTTTTAAATAAAAGGCAATTTTTTACCACCATACTGCTAGAGCCAGCGAGTGCCCCATTAACCAGGAATTCAGCAACAACCATGGAATAGAACCCGGTGATCTCCAGGGATCTGTAGATTCTCATGGCAGAAAAGAACAATCACTGTTCATTTGGATCTGATCACTGCCCAAAAGTTTCTACTTCGGATAAAAGACATGGACTCAAAAGTACTGTACAATTTGGAGACTGTAAAATTAGAGCAATGCAGGAGATAGAAATTGGATTTTTATTTTTGTTGTCCGGGGCTGTGGAGTAAGAGTCATGATAAAATGGACTGACACATATAATACATTGGTACAGTTTGATCAATGCATTATGGGCACAATATTTTTAAGTAGGAATTTGGGGAACATTATGACATGTCTGTTCTATTTACTGATCTAAGAATTTAGGCCAGGGGTGAACAGCCTTAATTGATATGAGTGCCACATTGTCATACTGCTCGACTTAAAGGGGCCACATCGGTATCCAATACCCTGAATGCACCAACAACCAGAGTGCAGCACAAAATGCCACCCCAGAAGTTATAAATAGCACAGTACACCAATAAATATCACCCAGAAACCAAATACTGAATTCAGAGCAGACAATAATAGTGAACAACTCAGAACTGATAATAGTGGAGACACCAGAGTAGACAATAATAATAATGAAGACCTCCAAAACAGACTCATACTGGAGACACCGAAAGCAGACCAGAAAATTACCCTTCTGGCTCCTCTTCTCCTCTCTGCACCACACTGCAGCTTCTTCTTTCCTCCAAGCACTGCATGTTGCCTGACAGCGGAAGTTGTGCATCCTCTTTCAGGCTTTTAGTTAAGATGAATATTGCTGCACTTTATGTACATGCTCAGTAGTGAAGCTCATTTGTTACAGATCAGAGGAACTGTTGGAGTGACCATGAGAGTCTGAGTCAGTGACCATTTTAGTGGAGTTGGAATCGGAGTTAGGTAAATTGAGAAGTGGGAGTCAGTGGTTTGGCTTACAGCTCTGTTGTCATGTATTGAAGCTCAGAACCAAGCACCTCTGCCTTCTTCATTGCTGCCAATAGCAGCAAACAAACCACAAGGTCATATTTTCACTGCTGGTCGGGAGGCATGGGGGCTTCTTTGGCGGTGACATCTATAAGGTGAGTACCTCTCCTTCTACGTTCAATCTCTACATCAGGCACGATACATAAAGAGAACTGGTTCAGCTCTTATTCCATTGATCACTTCACAAATGTTTTTTGCTTAATGTTTACGGAAGAAGAAGTCATGGTGCTTAGACATTGATGGCATATGCTGATGATGGACAATCCATTTCTACCCAAAAATTACAATATGTAGTGTTTCTTTTATAGGAGGGACATAGATTTTAACTACTTACCTTATTCTTGTCTTCCAGACATTTCATCCAGATCACACTCTGTGTATGTGAGTTATACGGAGGGTGGATGACATTTTGTCCAGACTGGTTAATTGGAAGCCCGAACCTTAACACCTCCAACTTTCTGTATATGTGGGTTTATTTAGTCTTCTTCAATGGCATATGGGTGGTGGTTCCCGCTCTCTTACTATGGCAGTCCTGGGTGGAGCTTCAAAAACTTCACGTTGGCAGAAGACCAGCTGGGAAGAAGTCACGATGAGAGTGTGGTGCAAATCTTCTAGCAGCATTGATTAATTCCTGTTTGTTAATTGATGTCATTTTATATTTTTATAAACAATTTCATTTAATACACTCATTTTGTGTAATTTTATCCCCTTGTTATGTTTTATTGTTTGGAGGAAATCACCTATTAACAAATAAGAGATTATATCCACAGGCAGCGGCTGCTTGGGGTTTTGCTGGCACTTCCTGCTGGGAAAGAGGAAGAGAGAGCTGATGCATTCACATGCTTAATACTAAGCTATCCACATGGCGGAGACAGACATCACGCAGACATCATGCAGCTCAAAGTAGCCCCCATGCATATGACTGACGTGGTGGTGACATGCTTACCATCTAAATAGACTACACAGCTGCTTTAGGGTCTGTGCGGAAAGGGGGAGCCATTGCTGAACTTTACTACTTGACACTAGTTTGATGTATCGTCCTGAACTTGCTACTAGAGGGAACATAGTGTATAGAAAATTGAGTTCAAAGGTAGCTGTATTAAAGGAGCATCCAAGCAGGGTGAATACTTTGGTTGTGGACTGGACTCTCTGTCCACGGACGGCTCCAAGTTTCAGTAGGCCCCTGGGTGACAGAGCCTCAGTAGGCCCCTGGGTGACAGAGCCTCAGTACGCCCCTTTGCGGTGAACGCAGCATTCAAAATTCAGGAACGAAAACAGTCACCTGTTCCCTAATATATTCCCTTTTTATATACCTCACACTGTATGGATTCATTAGATAAAGCCCCCCTCACCCCCATAGATGGCTTATGTACAGCCTTATGTGGGCCCCCCAGCAGCAATGGGGCCCCGGCACTTGCCCAGGTATGCCCGGCTCTGCCTCTGTCAAAGGAACCACAACTTTTGGACCTACAACTGTTCAACTTTGTCCTCCACCTGTCTTGATTCATGTTATTCTAGTATTGAGTATTTTGCTATCGAGCTCTATGATACTTGTGAGAGCCCCCGAGTTATGGGTATGGGTATCTCTCCCATGCTCTTCCCTTACAAACCGGCACATAGAGACGAAACAAATACTGTAAATATAGATTAAAAAAATAGCAACGACTATGTAATGATTCCTACAGACTGTAGCAGGGGTCCAGACTGACATAAAGGCTATAATACAGAAACTATGCAAAAGTGACATTTTAGATCAAACATTAATGACATTTTAGATTAAAGTTTGATGTTTCTCCTTAATTGTCTCAATGGTAGGATGCACAATAATACGCCCCATGGAAGTGAGTGCTCAGAACTGGCCACCAGGAGGCAGTATAGTTAGAGGGATCTTATTCTAGCATTCTATTAATTCTAAAGGGTTATTAACTCTTACAATTCTCTTCCTCCGATCCTGCTGGCAACTGTTATACATAACATTAAATATCAAATTTAAGGTTGTAAAAAAATATATAAAAAGAATATATAATATATATTAATTAAACAGAAAATCAGTCTACAAGTGGGATTACTTTTTTTTTCAGAATACTAGCAGTGCTGATCCAGTTCCTATGTGTACATTGCCTATTGTAGCAATCAGACAGATAATTGTGGACACTTCCCGTTTTACCCCTTTGGTGGCAGATGATGGATGTCTCTCTGTGCGGAGCTCACAGACCAGTCGATGATCTATGTAAAGGTAAATTTGGATTCCAGACACTCACGTAACCTCAGTCAACCTTCTTTATTAAGAATAATAGCACAGTTATATGGGAGCAGCGTACTGTATCACTTTGCTATTAATCTTAATTAAGAAAGCGGACTGAGATTAGGTGAGTGTCGGGAATTCTGCTTTACCTGTGGGTTTGTCTGGGCTATTGCCTCACAGCTGACTCCTAGGTTTTTTCACTCATTAAACTCTGTTTCACTGGTAAATCATCTATAGAGAGGAATTGCATTACGGATTTTATATGCCCGTAGGCAAGGCCAGCAGTGTAAAGCCACATTTAACAGTGTAAGGTATTGGCCCTGTGTTACCATACCTTTGTGTATGATCTTAGTAGCAGCGGGACTTTGAGAAATGCACTTAAATTCCAGGATTGTAGCTGGACTTTCAGCTCTCCCCCCTCTGATGTGAGTCACAGGCTTCTAGTTGGATATTTATTCTGTATGGACTGTGCTGTGTTCTATGAAGAGATCACACACACCAATGCACGGCAGTCATTAGGCTACTTCTTCTGATGTAAAGCCTTCCTATGGCACAGCATCAGAAGAAGATGGAAAGACATATGGGGTCATTTACTAAGGTCCCGAATCACGTTTTTACGGCGGGTGCAGAGTAAAAACAGTGTCTAAGCGGGTGTAGAGAGAGCTAGCACCCTTTGTCACCCATCGGCACCCTGCAAATGAAATTAAGAGACAAAGTAATACAAAAAATAAAAGCAAATATTTTTTCTATAAAAGAAACCAATAAATTCTGAAGAAAAATTGCAAAAAACCCCAATAAACAAAAATCACCCTTCCCTTTAAAAAAGTAAAATCGCACACACTTTATAACTGCAAACCCATACCAACCCAAGCCTCAAAACTATAATAATATTTATCCCGTAAGACAAAATAAACAAAAAACAATGTCCAAATTTTCATTTTTTAATCATCTATCACACAAGAAAATTATATTAATCGTGATCAAAAAACTTTATAAACGTGACAATTGACCATTTGCCCCCAAAAATGTTATGACACCTGAAAGGTGGCTTCACAAAATATTTTCCCCCCCAAAAGAATTTCTTTATGCAAAAGAAGGTCATTGAAAAAAAACTATATCGCTTTATAAACTATCGATGTATGCGTATTGACCAAGAGAAAAAATGTTTTTATGTTATTTAGGTTCGAACAATAAACAACATCAGCTTTGTGTTCTTTCTTGAAATATGCTGCACAGAAAGGGTTGATAAAAGTTAACCAGGATATATGAAACCCAAAATGGTTCTATTAAAAACTACATTACGTCCCAAAATAAAACAAGACCCCATACTGCTATAGAGACAGAAAAATAAAAAAATTATAGCTTGTAGAAGGAATTGATAGAAAAAGGGTTGTTAATTTGGAAAAAAGGGAGCATAAAGGGTCAAATATAAATGTATCTACTGACAACATGAACAAAGTGTTAGGATCAGTGGATCCTCTGGACCACCGCGGGAGATGCAACTAGCCAACACCCGGAACCAGAGCCCAGCGGCACCTGGTATTCACCAGAGCCCGCCGCAAAGCGGGTTGGACTTGCTGCGGCAGGATACCACCAGGTCGTTCCCAGGTGTGACTAGCCCACGGTGGCAGCCGAGGTCGAGGTACCTTAGCGGATGACAATCTCGTAGACAGGTCCAGGCACAGGGTCAGGGCAGGCGGCAGAGATGCAACGTCAGGTCCAAGTCCGGGGTCAGCAACGGGAGGTCCAGGCAGGTGGGAACGGGAACACAGGCACACGGAACACAGCAACACGGAGGAACTCAGGTAACACAGGACTCAGGAGCGGGAACACACAGGAATACACAGGAACGCAGGAATACTCGCTTGGAAGCTTTCTCTAAGGCTATGAGGCACAAAGATCCGGCAAGGAACACAGGAAGGAGCAGATTCTTAAAGGTGAGGTGTTCACCCAGTGCACCAATTAGCGGTGCGCTGGCCCTTTAAATTTTCGGCTGGAGCCGCGCGCGCGCCCTAGGAGGCGGGGACCGAGGAAGTGCAGGAGCCGGGAGAGGTAAGAGACACCGGGCAGCAGCGGGGGCACATGAAGGAGCACGGATGCGCCTGCGATCCGTGACAGGGATCGCGGGAGCACCCACGACACTACCCCCCCCCTTCGGCCTCCCTCTCTTCTTGGGCCTGAGAAAACGTTGGAGCAGGCTCTTGTCCAGGATGTTATCCTCTGGCTCCCAGGATCTCTCCTCAGGACCAAATCCTTTCCAGTCTACCAGAAACAACCGTCTACCTCTCACAGTCTTAGTATCCAGGATCTCTTTCACCTCGAAGACATCGGTGGAATCAGCTTGTGGTACCGGAGGAGGAGTAATTTGTCGGTTGAAGCGGTTGAAGATGACTGGCTTAAGGAGAGAAACGTGGAAAGAATTAAGAATGCGCATGCTGGGAGGCAGACGCAACTTGTAAGCCACCGGGTTGATGCGGCCGAGAATTTCAAATGGACCCAAGAACCGAGGTCCCAATTTATAGCTCGGGATCTTCAGCCGAACATACTTGGCGGACAGCCTTGTCACCAGGAGCTAAAACAGGGAATGGTCGGCGTCTTTTGTCTGCTTGACGCTTGGTCTGGGCTGTAGCTCGGGGCAATGAGGTGTGGACTTGCTCCCAGATGGCTTTCAGATCACGTACCAGGTCCTCCACAGCAGGAACATCTGCAGACGTAGGTAACGGAAGAGGAGGCCGAGGATGCAGTCCATAGTTAATAAAAAAAGGGAGCAAAACCGGCAGAAGTGGAGTCCAGGGAATTGTAAGAGAACTCCGCCCATGGTAGAAGAGATGCCCAGTCGTCCTGACGGGCACAGACGAAATGGCAGAGATAGCAACCTAAAGTCTGATTCACCCTCTCCACTTGGCCGTTAGTCTGTGGGTGATAGGCAGAAGAGAAGTCCAAGTTCACCTGCAGCTGGTTGCACAAAGATCTCCAGAATTTGGACACAAACTGAACTCCTCGATCCGAGACGATGTGCTGAGGGAGACCATGAAGCCGGAAAATATGCTGGAAGAAGAGGCTGGCGATACGTGGAGCAGAAGGCAAACCTGGTAGAGGGACAAAGTGAGACATCTTCGAAAAGCGGTCAGTCACCACCCAGATAACGGTGTTGCCAGAAGATGGCGGTAGATCCGTAACAAAGTCCATAGCCACATGAGACCATGGGCTGGTAGGCACGGGTAACGGCAACAGAAGACCAGCAGGTTTAAGTCGTGAAGGCTTGTTGCGGGCACAAGAGCCACAGGAACCCACAAAATCCCGAACGTCCTTGACCAAATCAGGCCACCAGTAGAATCGGGAAATTAAGGCCACAGAGCGCTGCACCCCAGGGTGCCCAGCCACACGAGAAGAATGTCCCCAGGTCAGAATCCTCTTTCGGAGACCAGGTCGCACATAAGTCTTGCCGGGAGGCAGCTGCCGGAGGTCCACCGGCGCGGCAAGCACAAGTCTCTCTGGAGGAACAATATGCCTCGGAGCAGAGTCCTCCCCCATAACATCAGAGGCACGGGACAAGGCGTCAGCCTTCATGTTTTTCTCTGCAGGGCAAAAATGGATTCGGAAGTCAAAGCGAGAAAAGAAGAGGGACCACCGGGCTTGACGTGGATTCAAACGCTGAGCCGTCTGAAGGTACTGAAGGTTTTTGTGGTCCGTGAAAATGCTGACTGGAAATCGGGCTCCCTCCAGCAGATGACGCCACTCTTCCAAAGCCAGCTTGATGGCTAGAAGCTCCCGATCTCCAATGGAATAATTTCTCTCCGCGGAGGAGAAGGTTGGAGAAGAAACCACAAGTGAGTGTTCGTCCCCTGGGACCCTTCTGGGTAAGGACTGCCCCAGCACCCACTGAGGAGGCATCAACCTCCACCAGGAACGGCTTTTCAGTATCCGGTCGGGTAAGGACTGAAGCGGAGGAAAAAGCAGTTTTTCATTTCGTGAAGGCTTCTTCTGCTGCTGGTGGCCAGACACGGGGATTAGCACCCTTTTTCGTAAGCGCCACCATCGGCGCGACCAAAGATGAGAAGTGTGGGATAAATTGCCTATAATAATTAGCAAAGCCCAGAAATCTTTGTATAGCTCGCAGTCCCACTGGGCGTGGCCACTGAAGAACCGCAGATAACTTGGCAGGATCCATCTGCAAACCCTTATCAGAAATTATGTAGCCGAGGAATGGAAGGCTCCTCTGATGAAAGTGGCACTTCTCCAGCTTGGCATAGAGGTGGTTTGTCCTGAGGCGGCTGAGAACCTCCCGTACATGAGACTGGTGGGACTCCAGATTGGCAGAATGCACAAGGATGTCGTCCTGGTACACCACGACACAACTGTACAATAAGTCCCGGAAAATATCATTTACAAACTCCTGGAAAACGGCTGGTGCATTACAAAGTCCGAAGGGCATAACTAGATATTCAAAATGCCCATCACGGGTGTTAAAGGCGGTCTTCCACTCGTCACCCTTCCTGATGCGGATGAGGTTGTAGGCCCCACGAAGATCAAATTTGGAAAAAATTCTTGCACCCCGCAGACGATCAAATAGCTCCGTGATAAGCGGCAGAGGATAGCGGTTCTTAACGGTGACCTTGTTAAGACCGCGATAGTCTATACAGGGGCGGAGAGAGCCATCCTTTTTTGTGACAAAAAAGAAACCAGCGCCAGCTGGCGAGGAGGATTTGCGGATGAAACCTCTTTGCAGATTTTCCTTAACATATTCCGACATAGCGGCAGTCTCAGGAACCGAGAGCGGATACACCCGACCCCGTGGTGAAGAAGATCCAGGCAGCAGATCAATGGGGCAATCATAGGGACGATGTGAAGGAAGGATCTCGGCTTGTTTTTTAGAAAACACGTCTGCAAAGTCCCGGTACGGAGCTGGAAGTCCCTCCAGAGGCTTGGGAGACAAGGCAGCAGTCCTGACAGGAAGCGGATGTGGAACCGTCATGCAGCGTGAGGGGCAATCCGGACCCCAACGGAGAATCTCCCCAGAAGACCAGTCCAGAACAGGGGCATGATGCTGCAACCAGGGGAGACCCAGCAGGAGAGTGGAAGTGCACTGTGGCAGCACAAAAAAAGAGAGTCTCTCTTTATGCAATGCACCAACTTGAAGGAGCAGGGGTTCAGTGCGAAACCAGATAGGCACGGAGAGAATCTGGCCACTGACTGAGGCAATGGACAAGGGCTTCTCAAGACGAACCACCGGGAAGTGATGCAGGGCGACCAGTGCAGCATCTACAAAGTTCGCTGTGGAGCCCGAATCCAGGAAAGCAGAAATCTGGACCGGAGTACCGGTGCCAATGCTGAGGAGTACAGGGAGAATCAAGCGTGGAGAAGCTTTATTCACACCTAGGGACGCTTCTCCTGAGAAGCCTAGGTGCTGGCGTTTCCCGGGCGTTGGGGACGTACAGGGCAAGTCCCGACGAAGTGCTGTGGGCTGGCACAATACATGCACAAGTTTTCCTGACGTCGTCTGGAACACTCTTGTAGAGTGAGCCGGGTTTGGTCAACCTGCATGGGTTCCTCAACAGAAGATTCAGGCGGGACCTGGAGCGGCCTTTGGAAGACTGGCGCCAGGCGAGGAATGCGTCTAACACGGCCTTGGGGATACTCGGAGTGTAGTTCCTCAGCTCGCTCCTTAAACCGAACATCAATTCGAGTGGCCAAGGTGATGAGGTCACTCAGAGAAGATGGAAGATCCCGAGCTGCCAGTGCGTCCTTGACCTGCGCAGAGAGCCCTTTCTTAAATGTAGCGATGAGGGCTGCATCGTTCCAAGCAAGTTCAGAAGCTAGGGTGCGGAATTGAACTGCGTACTCTCCCACCGATGAGTTGCCCTGACGCAAGTTCAACAATGCAGACTCCGCAGAGGAGGCTCGTGCTGGTTCCTCGAAGACTGACCGGAACTCTGACAGAAAAGCAGTGAGGCTAGACACAACCGGGTCATCTCTGTCCCAAAGCGGAGTAGCCCAGGCCAGGGCTTTCCCGGAAAGAAGGCTGAGGACAAATGCCACCTTGGACCGCTCTGTGGCAAATTGCGACGGCATGAGTTCTATGAAGCCCCTGCACATCTTGGGATCTCCATCATACTTGCCGGGCAAAGAGAGGCGTAGCCTGGGTTCAGCAGCAGGAAGATAAGCCGGGGTAGCAGGAGTCGCAGCGGCCGCTTCTGGAGACTGTTGCTGATGTTGGGTAGCAAGTAGTTGTTGTAGCATGGCGGTGACTTGCTCTAGCTGATTCCGCTGTGCTGCAATCTGCCGGGACTGGTGTATCACGATGGTGGCGAGGTCAGGCTGACTGGGAGAAGGAGCCTCGGCGGGATCCATGGCCGGATCTTACTGTTAGGATCAGTGGATCCTCTGGACCACTGCGGGAGATGTAACTAGCCAACACCCGGAACCGGAGCCCAGCGGCACCTGGTATTCACCAGAGCCCGCCGCAAAGCGGGTTGGACTTGCTGCGGCAGGATACCACTAGGTTGTTCCCAGGTGTGACTAGCCCACGGTGGCAGCCGAGGTCGAGGTACCTTAGCGGATGACAATCTCGTAGACAGGTCCAGGCACAGGGTCAGGGCAGGCGGCAGAGATGCAACGTCAGGTCCAAGTCCGGGGTCAGCAACGGGAGGTCCAGGCAGGTGGGAACGGGAACACAGGCACACGGAACACAGCAACATGGAGGAACTCAGGTAACACAGGACTCAGGAGCGGGAACACACAGGATTACACAGGAATACACAGGAATGCAGGAATACACAGGAACGCAGGAATACTCGCTTGGAAGCTTTCTCTAAGGCTATGAGGCACAAAGATCCGGCAAGGAACACAGGAAGGGGCAGATTCTTAAAGGTGAGGTGTTCAGGCAGTGCACCAATTAGCGGTGCGCTGGCCCTTTAAATTTTCGGCCGGAGGCGGGGACGCGCGCGTACGGCAGCCCGAGGAAGTGCAGGAGCCGGGAGAGGTAAGAGACACCGGGCAGCAGCGGGGGCACATGAAGGAGCACGGATGCGCCCGCGATCCGTGACAGGGATCGCGGGAGCACCCGTGACACAAAGTTATGGTTACACCATCTTCAGGGTCAATATCAAACACTGACTGCTGGTCAAAACAGCTGGGATACTCCATGTAAGTAGGGTGAAGACGGTGTCCTGGATGACTCATATATCTCAGTGTTATCAAATATTTTTTCACACTGACATTTTGTAAAGAATGACTTGGCCACTGCACATACATTTTCTACATAATTAAAATGCTTTGTGTATTACAATGCTGCCTTAACAAAATGACAACAATGTACCGTATTTTCCGGACTATAAGGCGCACTTAAAAGCCTTGGATTTCCGTAAAAATCCTAAGTGCGCCTTATAGTCCGGTGCGCCCTATGTATGGCGCTGGGCACAGGGCAGCGGACCATACTTACATAGGTCCCCGCTACCGGAGACCGGAGATCTCCAGCGGGAACTGCAGACCACGCGGCATGAACAACTTCTGCCGCGTGGTCTGCAGTTCCCGCTGGAGATCTGCGGTCTCCGGTAGCGGGGACCTATGTAAGTATGGTCCGCTGCCCTCCTCCACCTTCCCCGCACCTTCCCCGCTCACCTTCCCCGCGTTCCCGCGTCTCAGCGTCGTGTCCCGTCGGGTCTCCGCCACGCCCCCGGACCTCCGCCACGCCCCGGACCCCGCGCCTTATAGTCCGATGCGCCTTATATATGTAATTATTACATATATAAGGCGCATCGGACTAGTGCGCCTTATAGTCCGGTGCGGCTTATAAGCCGCAAAATACGGTATATGCTCTGGGTTAAAAACGAGTTGAACCACTGATAGATACAGTGAGTACTGAAAGTTTTCGGACCCCTTTAAATGTTTCACTCTTTGTTTCATTGCAGCCAATTGGTAAGATCAAAAAAGTTCTTTTTTTGCTCAGTAATGTTCACTGTGCCCCCATCAGAAAAAAAACAGAAGTGTAGATATTTTTGCTCATTTATTAAACAAGAAAAACTGAAATATCACATGGTGATAAATATTCAGCCCCTTTGTTCTGTGTTGAGTATAAGTACCGTATATTCCGGCGTATAAGACGACCCCCCTACTTTCCTGTTTAAAATATAGAGTTTAAGATATATTCGCCGTATAAGACTACCCCTTTTCCAACGCATGCAAAACACCGGTAAAAATTTTTTAAAAAAACAGATTTGAATTTAACATGGTCCTTTTTTTAATTTAAATTCTTATGACATGCAGGTATATAGCAGGAAAACTGTCGCTCATAAACATAAGGCATACAACAACAACATTACCATTACAGCACAGCCCCCAGTAGTATACAGCACAGCCCCCAGTAGTATACAGCACAGCCCCCAGTAGTATACAGCACAGCCCCCAGTAGCATACAGCACAGCCCCCAGTAGTATACAGCACAGCCCCCAGTAGTATACAGCACAGCCCCCAGTAGTATACAGCACAGCCCCCAGTAGTATACAGCCCAGCCCAGCATTAAAAAAAAAACAACTTATATACTCACCCTCCGGTGGCCCCGATGTGCTGCGCTGCTCCCCCGATGTCCGTGCGGCTCGTCTTCAGTCTTCCGCGGCGTCTTCTTTCTTCTGCTGGGCGCCGCCATTGATCTTTCCCGGCAGGCGCCCATGCGCCCATGCGCCGCTATCTTTTTGAGGCTGCCGGCAGCTTTGCCGGCAGCCTTCGCTGTGAAAACACCCGTGATCGGTGCTAGCACCGATCGCAGGTGTTACCGGTAAGCCTTTGCTGCAATATGCAGCAAAGACTTACCGGCTACGGAGAGGGCTCAGCCCGTGAGCCCTCTCCATGCAGCGTGATCCTACCGCCGCCGTGAATACACGGTGGGCGGTCGGGATTACTGGCGTATAAGACGACCCCAGAGAAGACAGAAGAATTTTCTGTCTTCAAAAGTCGTCTTATACGCCGGAATATATGGTAGCTTTGAGCTAGTACAGCCAGGAGTCTTCTTGGGAATGATGCTACAAGTTTCTCACATCTGGATTTGGGGCTCCTCTGCCTCTTCCTTGCAGATCCCCTCCTTGCAGATCCCTCAGGTTGGGGGGTGAACGTTGGTGGAGGCCATTTTCAAGTCTCTCCAGAGATGCTCAATTGGGTTTAGGTCCGGGCTCTGGCCGGTCAGGAATGGTCACAGAGATGTTCTGAAGCCTTTGCTTTGTTATTTTATCTGTGTGCTTAGGGTCATTGTCTTGTTGGAAGTTGGACCTTTGGCCCAGTCTTTTCATCCAGGATATCTCTGTACTTGGCCACATTCATCTTTCCTTCAATTACAAACAGTTGTCCTATCCCTGCAGCTGAAAAAAACCCCCATAGCATGATGTCAAGATGGGGAGCAGACTGTACATTAATAAGCAAATAACTTTTTTGATCTTACCAATTGGCTGAAGCAAAGAGTGAAAAATTTGAAGGGGTCTGAATACTTTCCATACCCACCACACCATTTCTTCAGGCCATTGCCCCATATTTAACCCCAAACCATAAAAAGAGTCATTTCCTGCAGACCCCAATCAAATCTGCCCCCTTTTCTCTGGCCTCCCTTCTGTATGTCCCCGGCCCGGCCACCATAGTAAGGCCCCAAGCCCAGCCCCCTTAAAAATAAAAAAGTGTATACCTTCAACGCTCCACTTCTCCCTGCGGTTCCAGGTTCTCTGCCCTGTGGCTTCCCGGCAGACGGCCAGTGTGTACACACTACGACATAATCTTTCACGTCATAGTGTGTGTCCACAGGCAGCGCACATAGAAGTGCCTCTGGCTGTCTGCCGGGAAGCTGCAAGTTGAAGAAGAAACCGGGGGACGCAGGGAGAAGAGGAGCGCTGGAAGAATAAGTATGAGAAAAAAACTTGTATACAGTTTTTCTTTTTAAGTGCTTTTGGTCGCAGCCAAGTGTTCCATGGCCCGGTGTTTGGGGAACACTGCTTTAAAGGGGTTATTCCAAGTTTAGAAGTTATATCCTATCCGCAGGATAGGGGAGAAGTAGTTGATCAATCAAGGTCCGACTGCTAGGACCCCCACCAAGATTATGATCCCCCATAAGATTGTGATGTGTAGCAAAAAGGGATGGCATGTGGCCAATGTTTACTGTCCTGTGTTTTGAATGAGAATAATAGATACTCCATCATAATCATCATGTACTTCCTTTTTCACAGGACTACATACTGGAGTTTCCTTTATACCACAACCCTCTATTCTGATGTTATCTCATAGGACTGGATGGCCGTAGTATATGTCTCCATAGCACAACCAGTGCGGCTTGTCACATGATGACATAGGCTGCAGGTAGATGACTAATAGTCACAGCTCCAACAGTAAAAGGTGACGTTGGATATAAATATAGTAATATAGAATTAAATAATACCACAGCTGTGAATAATACAAAGGGTATTCCTATCTATGCTTGGTAATGTATTCAGGGAAATGTAGCATTATATTTTACAAAATGAAACCCGGAAATATGCTGAACAATTACTTAGTTTCTTTCGACAATATCCCCCCCAAAGTGTCATTTGACAATAGTCTGACTACAAACTGGGGGGCTCCTCACACCAAAGGTTTGATTTACTATTATAAATTGCTCACGATAATGAATACCACAAGGCTATCCAAAGTGAGAGAATGTACTACAAAATACCATGCCCATCAAGCCACAGGAATTAGTCCAAAAATTATGAAAAAAGTTCAAACATTGCTAAACTGTTTGACTTTTAGTTAAATGCGTAACAACTAATACATATCATTGTATGAAACTAAACGGACATCAGGTCCCTACACAGGTCCGTCTTGAGGGAACCTCTCTCATCCTCATGGAGGGGGGGGGGGACCCGTCTCATAGCCTTGTAACCCTCTGGGGTACCTTGTTTCCCTGTCCAGCCGTGATCGGGCCTCGGTTCCTTCCTTGCTTCTCCATGGTCCTGTGGGCTCATAGTCCTTTCGGAGGCATTCCTTCGCTTCAACAAGGCCCTGAATACCTCCGAGTGCTCCGGTCGTAAGGCCTGGGTGGGCACTGAACGCCAGGACCACAGGAGGGTAAGTATATTCAAACTGTCCGTCACCTCTGTGGTCTCGATCTTCTTCTGTGTTCTTCCGGACGCTCTCTACAAGAATTTTGGCTGACAATATAGAAACCCCCTTTCCCCCGGGTCCTGTGAGTACCTGCCTTCTTACATAGCTGTATCATCTTTGTACATTGTGATACTTAGATGAGGGACAGTTTTCTTTTCCAGTGGGGCCTAAAGGTTTTTCTGGTTAACCCTTTACACTCCTCTATGTGTTCTCTCATTAGGAGAACATTCTCCTAGGAGAAAAAGAGAGAGAGATTGTAAGGAGTGTATCAAAAAGATAATGAAAGATGAAAAATCCTCCATGGTTGATGAATTAAAGGGGTTTATTAGTGAAGAAGTGAAATCCCTCAGAGAACCCCCAGCTAAAAAAGCAAAAATTGTTATTGCAACACCCCTGCCAATGCAAGGCAGAGGGGTTGTTGCGAATATGTCCCAATATGTAGCTTGAATCCTGTGTGGAGTCTGATCAACCCCACAGCAGGTCACTACACAACATGGGGAACACTGCAGCGGTAGATCCTGCCTGGTAAGGCAGGAGTTAATTGTTTAATGTGATGTCTTTCCATCAGCCAATCACATCTGTTCTACTATTGTATTGTAAGCTGGGATGTAATTGGAGGAGTAACCACCACCTGACCAGTGGGAGTAATAAAACCTCAGGTCAGGAAAGTTCTAGAAGCAGTCTAGTGAGGAGGACCAGTCTGACAGGAGTCAGTCAGAGGAAGACTGACAAGAGTCAGTCAGACCAGTCCAGTCAGGGAGTCTAGTCAGTCAGAACAGTCAGACAGTAGAGCCCTGAGGAGTTAGTGACAGTAAAGGGGTATCAGCCTACCTTCAAGGGTGATATCTGAAGTAACCCAGGACAAGCTGAAGCATCCTACTAGGACACAGCTATCTCCCAGCCTGCCTTTGCATCCAGGCTGGTGATCAATCCCAGTGGTTCCCTCTCCAAGTGCATCCCCAGCCTTCTACCATTGTCAAGATTCATTTGGCACGTTATCCGCTGTTCCTGTTGGTTCCAATAAAGAACTGTAAGTTACTTTGTACAACGTCTGCCTCTGTCTGATCCCTGCTACTACAGCTGTCACCATCACAGGCACCCTATCCATTATTCAGGGACTCATACTCCAGACCCCAAAGGGTTGCCCCAGGGAGAACCACTATAACCGTCTCTCCCTCATCATTTCTTGCCAACACCACCCTGCTGGAGACCTGCCAGGCTGTAGGGCAGCCCTCCGGTCCCCATACTAAGCAGCGTGACACTGGCGTGCCTAGGCCGCAACCGCCAGCCACTCAGGTACTGCGGGCCCCGGCTGTCTCCAGGCCCCAAGAGAAAAAGGCTAGGTCCCGGTGGGGGATGTTGCATTATTCACTCAAATTCTGAATCAGTAACTACTAAATGGAAGGATCCTGAAAAGCATTTTTCTGTGTCTAAGTACTTTAAGAACAGATTGCTATTTGACCCTACCAATTCTGTTGTATTCAATGAATTACTTTGAATGGATGCGCCTGTTACTAAAGTTTTAAAACAAGAAGAAAAGTTTTCCAGAACCTAGAAGTGAAACCAGATCCAATTTTTTTGTGACTTCCGGAACCCTAAAGAGTCCCAAGAAGACAAAGGAAAACAAGGAAAGTAGAGCTATTCTAAGGATGAAAAAGGTAAATCCTTCCTGTTTGGCTCCTCAAATAAACCTGAAAGAAAACAGTGATGCCAGGGTAGGAGAAAGATTGGCAAATTTTTTTCCCAAATGGATAAAACTAAACAAAAATCAGTGGGTGATCTGAGGGTTACAGACTGGAATTTATGTCTCCTCATCCACAGAGATTTTTAGAGTCAAGCCTGTCAATCACAAGCCAGGAGACTCTGCACTCCACCCAGCATGACGTGGTACCCTTACACGTCGATAGCAGTGGTTGGCTGGCCAGATCAGGTGACCCTGGAATAGACTAGCCCCTGCCTGCGCTGCTCGGATCATTCTGTGTCTGGATGCCGCTAGGGAGAGAGCTGCTGCTGGTCAGGGAAAGCGTTAGGCTGTTCTATTAGAATAGTGTTAGGCAGGAGTGATTCAACAAGAACCCAACAGCCCTTCTTAGGGCTACAATAACGTTATACATTTTTTTTTTTTTATTTGCAGCTAGTACCATATTGTGAGGAATTTGCAGGGGGACTTGCTACCGTTGTGTTTAGCTCTTAGTGACACACATATCCACCTCAAACACCAAAGTGGGAAAATTTATTAGGGGTTTGATTTCAATTAGGCACAGTCTGCCATTTCCTTTTTATTTTACGTTTATTTTTTCATAACTCAGCGTCATCTCATCTGGCATAGCAGTGTGCTTTCATACTTGGCTAGAAAATAGCCATAGGAGAATCCAAACGGCTTACTTAGGCCTACAATAGCGTTATATATTTTATTTCTGGTTGAGCTGCTGGTGGCTGTCCTTGCTGCAGTGCATCTACTACCATATTGTGAGGAATTTGCAGTGAGACTTGCGACCGTTGTGTTTAGCGCTTAGTGACGCACATATCCATCGCAAAGACCGAAGTGGGACAATTTATTAGGGGTTGGATTTCAATTAGGCACAGTCTGCCATTTACTTTTTATTTTACGTTTATTTTTTCCTAACTCAGCGTCATCTCATCTGGCATAGCAGTGTGCTTTCATACTTGGCTAGAAAATAGCCATAGCAATAGGATAGCATCGTTTGGTTTTAAAAACTAAAAAACACAAAAAAAAAAAAAACCACAAAAAAAAAGTAAAAAAAAAATTAAAGTTATAGCTTTCATTTTCAAAATGTTTAACCCGAGGGCTAGGGGTAGAGGACGAAGGCGGGGACGTGGGCGTCCAACTACTGCAGGGGTCAGAGGCCGTGGTCCTGGGCGGGGTGAGACACCACCTGCTGATGAGGGAGCAGGGGAACGCCGCAGAGCTACACTCCCTAGGTTCATGTCTGAAGTTACTGGGACTCGTGGTAGAGCACTGTTGAGGCCAGAACAGTGCGAACAGGTGATGTCGTGGATTGCCGACAATGCTTCGAGCAATTTGTCCACCAGTCAGTCTTCCACGCAGTCCACCCATGTCACCGAAATCGGCACTCCTCCAGCTCCTGCACCTCAGCCTCCTCCCCCCCAGTCTGCCCCCTCCCAGGAAAATTTGGCATTTGAACCGGCATACTCTGAGGAACTGTTTTCTGGACCCTTCCCACAGTCACAAACCACTTGTCCGGTTGCTGCTGAGCAATTTTCCGATGCCCAGGTTTTCCACCAGTCGCAGTCTGTGGGTGATGATGACCTTCTTGACGTAGTGGAAGAAGTGTGTAAAGAGGTGTCCGACGATGAGGAGACATGGTTGTCAGACAGTGGTAAAGTTGTTGTCAGGGCAGGAAGTCCGAGGGGGGAGCAGACTGAGGGATCGGAGGATGATGAGGTGACAGACCCAAGCTGGGTTGAGAGGCCGGGTGAACACAGTGCTTCTGAGACGGAGGAGAGTCCTCGACCAGAACAGGTTGGAAGAGGCAGTGGTGGGGCCAGACGGAGAGGCAGGGCCAGAGCTGGTGCATCAGCGCCAAATGTGTCACAAAATCAAGCTCCTGTGGCGAGGGCTCCCGCGGCGAGGGCTAGATTTTCAGAAGTCTGGAGGTTCTTTAAGGAAACACCGGATGACCGACGGACTATGGTGTGCAACCTTTGCCAAACCAGGATCAGCAGGGGTTCCACCACTACTAGCTTAACTACCACCAGTATGCGCAGGCATATGAATGCTAAACACCCCACTCAATGGCACCAAGCCCGTTCACCTCCGGCCGTGCACACCACTGCTCCTTCCCCTGTGTCAGCTGATAGTCAGCCCCCTGCCCAGGACCCTGGCACAAAAACCCCATCGTCGCCTCCACAATCCTCCACAGCATCCACCAGCGTTCAGCTCTCCATACCCCAGACGCTGGAGCGGAAAAGGAAATATAGTGCAACCCACCCGCACGCCCAAGCCCTTAATGTCCACATCTCCAGATTGCTTAGCCTGGAGATGCTGCCCTATAGGCTAGTAGAGACCGAGGCCTTTCGCAACCTCATGGCGGCGGCCGCCCCTCGATATTCGGTCCCCAGCCGCCACTACTTTTCCCGATGTGCCGTCCCAGCCCTGCACCAGCACGTGTCAGACAACATCATCCGTGCCCTGACCAGCGCCGTTTCTGACAAGGTCCACCTGACCACGGACACGTGGACGAGTGCTGCCGGGCAGGGCCACTATATATCGCTGACGGCACATTGGGTTAACTTGGTGGAGGCTGGGACCGAGTCTGACCCTGCGGCTGGTCATATACTGTCGACGCCGAGGATTGCGGGGCCTACCTCGGTCCAGGTCTTTCAGGCCTACTATGCCTCCTCCTCCTCCCACCCCTCCTCCACCTCCTCCTCCGAACTACCATCCATGGGCATGGCGCCATCAGTCGCTAGCTCTAGGCACAGCAGCAGTGCCGTCGCTAAGCGACAGCAGGCGGTGCTCAAACTGCTGAGCCTAGGCGATAAAAGGCACACCGCCCAAGAACTATTACGGGGCATCACGGCGCAGACTGATCTGTGTCTGGCACCGCTGAACCTGAAGCCAGGCATGGTTGTGTGTGACAACGGCCGTAACCTGGTGGCGGCTCTGCAACTCGGCAGACTGACACATGTGCCATGCCTGGCCCATGTGTTAAATCTGATAGTTCAGCGTTTCCTCAAGACATACCCCAATCTGTCTGATTTGCTCACGAAGGTGCGCCGCATCTGTGCGCATTTCAGGAAGTCCAGCACAGATGCTGCCACTCTCAGGGCAGCGCAGCGCCGCCTCCAACTGCCCGCTCACCGACTGTTGTGCGACGTGCCCACGAGGTGGAATTCAACATTAACCATGTTATCCAGAGTTTACCAGCAGCGCAGAGCGATTGTAGACTGCCAGATGTCAACTTCCACCAGAACTGGTAGTCAGGTCAGTCAGCTTCCTCAAGTCTACAATGAGGAGTGGACGTGGATGTCTGATATCTGTCAGGTGCTGAGTAACTTTGAGGAGTCAACACAGATGGTCAGTGGCGATGCCGCCATCATCAGCCTCACCATCCCGCTGCTTGGCCTGTTGAAAAACTCTCTGATCAGCATGAAGTCGGAAGCTTTGCGCTCGTCACAAGAGACGGGGGAAGAAGATTCCCTTGTTGATAGCCAAAGCACCCTCAGGTCTGTTTCTCAGCGCATATTGGAGGAGGTGGAGGAGGATGAGGAGGAAGAGGAGGAGAATGTTGGCGAGACACAAGAGGGGACCATTGTTCAGTCCTTCACTGTTCAGCGTGTATGGGCAGAAGAAGAGGAGTTGGAGGAGTTGGAGGAGGAGGAAATGGACAGTCAGGCCAGTGAGGGGAGTGAATTCTTGCGCGTTGGTACTCTGGCGCATATGGCAGATTTCATGCTAGGCTGCCTATCCCGTGACCCTCGCGTTCAAAGAATTTATTCCAGCACCGATTACTGGGTATTCACTCTCCTGGACCCACGGTACAAGCAAAATCTTTCCACTCTCATCCCTGGAGAGGAAAGGAGTGTGAGAATGCATGAATACCAGCAGGCCCTGGTGCACAAGCTGAAACAGTATTTCCCTTCTGACAGCGCTAGCGGCAGAGTGCGTAGTTCTGCGGGACAAGTAGCGAGGGAGAATAGGCGAGCAGGCAGCTTGTCCAGCACTGGCAAGGGTACACTTTATAAGGCTTTTGCCAGCTTTATGTCACCCCAGCAAGACACTGTCACCTGTCCCCAGTCTCGGCAGAGTAGGGCTGATCTTTACAGAAAGATGGTGAGGGAGTACGTAGCTGACCATACCATCGTCCTAAATGATCACACAGCTCCCTACAACTACTGGGTTTCAAAGCTGGACATGTGGCCTCGAACTGGCGCTGTACGCCTTGGAGGTTCTTGCCTGCCCTGCCGCTAGCGTGTTGTCCGAGCGGGTTTTCAGTGCAGCTGGTGGCATCATCACCGATAAGCGTACACGCCTGTCGACTGACAGCACTGACAGGCTGACGCTTCTCAAGATGAATAAAGCCTGGATTTCTCAGGATTTTCATTCTCCACCAGATGAAAGAAGCTCAACCTGAATAATGTATGCACTCCTCCTCCTCATTGTCCTCCTTCTCCTCCTCTTTGTACACTAAAGCATAGGAAACTGGCTATTTTTTGCCAGGGCCAACTGGCTCTAGCTATAGCACTCTATGTATTTAATTTTTCTGGAGGGCCACCTACCCGGTCCTCTGTTTTAAGCAATTTTTGGGAGTGCCACATACAGGCACTAAATCTATTTAATTTTTCTGGAGGACCACCTACCTGCTCCTCTGGTTTGAAAACTTTTTTGGACTGCCACATACAGGCACTCAATTTATTTAATTTTTCTGGAGGACCACCTACCTGCTCCTCTGGTTTGAAAACTTTTTTGGACTGCCACATACAGGCACTCAATTTATTAAATTTTTCTGGAGGACCACCTACCTGCTCCTCTGGTTTGAAAACTTTTTTGGACTGCCACATACAGGCACTCAATTTATTTAATTTTTCTGGAGGACCACCTACCTGCTCCTCTGGTTTGAAAACTTTTTTGGACTGCCACATACAGGCACTCAATTTATAAAATTTTTCTGGAGGACCACCTACCTGCTCCTCTGGTTTGAAAACTTTTTTGGACTGCCACATACAGGCACTATCCAAATTAAATTGTCTCCATAGCAGCCTCCACATGTCGTCTTTTTAGCTGGCTCCACACGTTGTCTCCATTGCTACCTCCACACGTCATCGCCATAGCTGCCTCCAAAAGTCGTCCATATAGCTGCCTCCATACATGGTCTCCTTATCAAACGAACTGTGTCAGGCAGAATTTTGTGTTGTTTTCATGGCTTCCACATCAAACTTGTTAACTTTGTCGCCACCCTGCTGTGTAATCCACAAAATATACTGGCAAACTTTTATCATTTACCAATATTATTTCAGCGCTTCTTGCGCATCTGTTTACATTCCCCTCACCCGCCATATCCTAAACTTATAAGAACGCTACTACACTTGATCTTATACAAAAGGTTCTTAGAAGTGCTATTTGGGGAGTAGCCTAGAGACGGGCTTGGATTGGCGAAAGCTCGCCTGGCTGCGGAGCGCCAGCTCCATCTCAAGATCCAACTAACATAGTTTTAACTGCAGCACCTTTAATCTACTACTAGTTCACTGCCTCCATACATCGTCCCCTTATCAAACGAGCTGTGTCGGGCAGAATTTTGGGTTGTTTTCATGGCTTCCACATCAAACTTGTTAACTTTGTCACCACCCTGCTGTGTAATCCACAAAATATACTGGCAAACTTTTATCATTTACCAATATTATTTCAGCACTTCTTGCGCATCTGTTTGCATTCCCCTCACCCGCCATATCCTAAACTTATAAGAACGCTACTACACTTGATCTTATACAAAAGGTTCTTAGAAGTGCTGTTTGGGGAGTAGCCTAGAGACAGGGGCTTGGATTGGCGAAAGCTCGCCTGGCTGCGGAGCGCCAGCTCCATCTCAAGATCCAACTAACATAGTTTTAACTGCAGCACCTTTAATCTACTACTAGTTCCCTGCCTCCATGCATCGTCCCCTTATCAAACGAGCTGTGTCAGGCAGAATTTTCAGGTGTTTCACCAGATACATAGTGGAACGCGGCCCATCTGTCGCCGCCATGCTGGAGACCTGAAGTTGCAATCATAGCAGCACAACATGGATGCCCCATACTGTCGCTCTTAATCATGGAACCATTTCCGTAAAAACAATTAAAAATAGAACCACTATGCTATTCCATTATTCCTAGGTGAAATATTCAAACGACCCGGCCTGCTTTGAAAATTATAATTTTTTCAAAGTAAACGCTTCTGGCCCCTAGGCCCATTTTGGGTGGGGAGGAGCCGAGAGACAGGGGCTTGGACAGGCGAAAGCTCACCTGGCAGTGGACCGCCAGCTCCATCCCAAGATTAGGCAGCCTCAGAGGCATCCATGCATGCTGCCCCTGCTGTTTCCTGTCCATTTTGCCTCCACGATCCTCCACAGCGTCCACCAATGTCTCATTTCAACTCTCTATACCCCAGACGCTGGAGCACGAGAGCATATGCAGCACATCATCCCCTTATCAAACGAGCTGTGTCAGGCAGAATTTTCAGGTGTTTCACCAGATACATAGTGGAACTCGGCCCATCTGTTGCCGCCATGCTGGAGACCTGAAGTTGCAATCATAGCAGCGCAATATGAATGCCCCATACTGTCGCTCTTAATCATGGAAGTCGTCTCCATGGCTGCCTCCACATGTCGTCCCCTTATCAAAAGAGCTGTGTCAGGCTCATTTTTCGGGTGTTTCACCAGATACGTTATGGAACTTGGTCACTATGTCGCCACCATGCTGTGTTATCGACTAAATATACCGTCAACCTTTTGTTCACATAGGAAATCATTCCAGCGCTTTTTGCTCACCTCCTTTGGGGAAGCCTGAGTCCTTTTAGGGTATGTCGCCATGACACTCTCTAGCCTGCCGCTGCTGCCGCTGCCTCTGCATGCCGTCCCCTATAGTGTCAGGGTCAATTATTGCATGTTTTAGTTGCTATCAAGCCTCATTCGGTCACTCTGTCATGGCCATGCTGTTGCCCATAATTTTGGCATAATGGTGCGATTAAGCAGCCTTAGAGGCATCCATGCATGCTGCCCCTGCTGTTTCCTGTCCATTTCCGTGGTGTTTCCATCCATTTCTGAGGTTCCCAGGTGTTTGGCCAAGCTTCCCTGTGCAGAGCCTTGGTCCCCTTGAAAAATGCTCGAGTCTCCCATTGACTTCAATGGGGCTCGTTATTCGAGACGAGCACTCGAGCATCGGGAAAAGTTCGTCTCGAATAACGAGTACCCGAGTATTTTAGTGCTCGCTCATCTCTAGTCATTACTCACCAATTTTTCTTGTAAAAAAAAAACAATGGCTCCTTCCGATTTATAATAAACCTAAAATATCTAAACCATTGGATAGTATATCGTAAATTCAAAATGGATTCCATAAAAACTGTGCCTATGCACTCAAAATGCCAGAATTATATACGTTTTCCATTATTCTATTATTCAATTACAATTCTCTTCCCTCCCATTTAGCGTCTCAACAGCCTAAAGGGTCTTCTCCAAGATCATGACGGAGGGAGTAAAATCCATCAGAGAAGAAAAGATTTTGGTGGTTCCATATGTGATTTAGAAATGAAGAAGCATAGGGAAATCCTGGTGGGTTTGAGCTCTATTGTAAATATACAAAACTCAGATCTTCTCCCTTCTACAGTGAAAAAATTTCTAGGAGTCGCCTTAAACTCAAACATTTTATGTTCCTTTTTTCCACAGCAGAAAAAAGAAAGATTGGTGAAGAATTTCCGAGAATTCCAGCAGAAAATCTCTATATCCATAAGAAATGCAATGAGTTTGTTGGAACAAATGACTTCCTGCATCCAATGTGTTCCTCGAGCTCAGAACCATACCAGACATCTACAGTCTTAGAACGTCAAGTACTGGGAGTCCTTTTCAACTCAACAAAAAAAAAAATCAGGATTCCATCCTCAGTAAAAAGAGCAGTAAACTGGTGGAATATCTCCAGGAATTTGGAAAAAGGAGTCCTCTAGAACCAGTATCCTATCCAAATGGACGCAAGTCAGAAGGTTTGTGGAGCATTGTTACCCGGCAGATATCTCTAGGGTCTAGGCCTAGGGTCGAAGAAGACGGTTTCTAGCCATTTTAAAGAACCAATTTCCTGTCCCTACAGAATGCAAGAGAGCATCCTACAGGGGCCGTCATGGTGGACTCATGGAAAAGGAATTACCAGTCTAATTCGATGTTATGTAGGTTTTTAGAACCGGAGGCAGAGATATTCTGGACTTTCTAGTATTTTCTGCTCTGGAGGATCCCCATTATCTCACCACCATCTAACCCTCCAGTGTTTGTGAGGTGATTACCTGAGGGACTTCACCTTTATTTCACACTAAGTTCATACTCAGCAGCCATTATTATAAAGCTGTGTCTGGATCATTCTTTAATTGCCTGGAAAATGCCGAGCCTTTATGACTAATGTGGAGGCAAAACTCAATCTTACAGAAATTATAAGACTTCTATTTTTGGCCTTCTTTTTGTAGTGTGTGTTACGCATAATCAGACATTTATATAATTAAGGGAGACCATAATTTAGCAAATCTATGACACAACCCCAACGTCATATAAACTTCAAATCCAATATTAATTTACACATTTTACAGTGAACTGATATGTAATCTGCCGGCAGCATGTTATATAGCAGGGACGGCTAAGCAGATGATTCATGATGTCCTATTTGCAGGCAATATGATAGGGCAGGAGGGGCTGAGAACATTGTGCATAGCGTCCTATCTGAAGGTAGCATTTTACAGAGCAAGAGAATCTGAGCAGATTATATACAGTGCCCTATCTCCAGTGAGCCTATTATAGAGCAGGAAGAGCTGAGCAGATTGTACATTTCCTCTTATCTGCAGGCAGCATGTGATAGAGCAGGAGGAGCTGAGCAGATTGTACATTGTCTCTTGTCTGCAGGCAGCTTGTTATAGAGCAGGGCGAGCTGAGCAGATTGTACATAGTCTGTTATCTGCAGGCAACATGTGATAGAGCAGGAGGGCCTGAGCAGATTGTACATAGTCTCTTATCTGGAGGCAGCATGTGATAGAGCAGGAGGAGCTGAGCATGTATTGAAACATATAGGGGCTTATTTACTAAGGGTTCCGTGAATCGCACTTTCCGCTGGGACAGCTATTTAGAAGGAGATTGTGTCGCACACGATCGGATTCTGGCGCAGCGGCACCGGCTTTTATGCAACAGAAATCAGGGGGAGGGTCGTTGGACGATCCGACTGATACGGACTAAGTGCGGGATTTAATATTCAAATTGTGTTGCATCCAATGCACTTACATACACTGGGAAGAAGATGGTGAACTCCGGCGGACCTGAGCGGGGAAGCGACAGATGTAGGAAATAAGGTGCACAATCTTTGTGAATGGCGGCACATTGCATTATCGTCGGACAATGTACTTCGGGTGAACTCCGTCGGCCGGGTAAGTAAATATGCCCCATGGTGTCCTTACTGCCATCAGATTGGTGCAGCCCCAAATCGTTCTTCTAGGGCAGTGATGTGCTAGTGTTGACTGTTCTGCTATAATGCTCCTGTGTGTACAGGCGGGGAGGGGGAAACATACAGGAAAGAGTCTTTAGATTTGTTCTTAATTAGAATTAAGTAGAAACAGATATTCTATAATAGTAACTCCAGACAAATTTTTCTTTTGTCCCGGTGAAAGTTGTATTTTCCAAATTTTGTGCTGTCATGGGAACAAAGATTATCAATAAAACTTAATTACAGACACCTTACAGCTGATCATTGCAGTCTGGGAGTAAAGTAACATCCAGAGAGCTTCACCAGAGGTCAGAGCGGTCAGAAAAAATAAGAGACAATTCAGGCTCCAACAGCGGTAATGTTGCAAATGGTTTTGATTGAAATACAAGGATTTTTTGGGGGTTCATGGGGCAACTGAATTTGCACCTCTTTGGGGAAACTCACATTTGGTGGAATTTGGATGAGGGGGGCTTTTGGAAGAAAAAAGGATTGAGAGATTGAGATATATTACGCAATTGTTTCAGGATGCTAAAATCAAAGATTTTGATAAGTTGAAACATGAATTAGCTTTACAAAACACAGATTTTTTTTTAGGTGTATTCAATTGAAACGCGGTAAATGCTGAAATTAGAAAGGATTTATTTTAATTCACTATTCACATTAAAATATCACATTTGTATCACTTTAAATATGGAAAAAAATCTTTCTAGGGCTTATAAGGGGATTCTTTATCAAACTAACTAAGGAGTGCATCACCCGAGTCATATGAAGTGAGAAAACTGTTTAGGGAAGAAACACTGGGATAAGATATATAAGGAAGTATCAATAAATGACAATTTTAGGTTTATACAATTAAATATTTTGTACAGAGTGTATTATTCACCATATATTTTATTTAAACTAGGATGGAGATTTGTGTTGCCCCCGCTGCAAACAAGAGCCTGCAGATATTTCCCATATGTTGTGGTTCTGCCCCGTATAAAATATTCATTGATATTAAGAACGATACTGGCTTAGAAATTCCGTTTGAGGAAAAGCTTGGTTTTAAAGCTACTAATTTTGGGCCGCCTGATTTTGATAAAAGACGGGAAAGGAGTAAAAAAAATTAGATATTAATCACTGTTGGAATCTAGTGAAGAAAATCAGTATATATACGAATCCAGTATAAGAATCGACTGTAGGGAAGCACAGATTTGGAAGGAATGAAAGGTATGAGTTGAGAGGGCAGATACGGTAGTCTGGCAGAATTCTTTTTTTTTGGGGGTTTGGAATCCCTAGCCCAGGGTGGGTTCCGACGGAGGGTATATAATTGTACCGATTTATTTAAAATTGTAATGGTTATTGAAAAGGAGTTACATAGGAAAAGATTTGTAAAAGTTTTTTAATCGACATATTGTAACTCTGAATGATATGTAAAACTTTAAAATGAAAGAATGTGGAAAAAAAAAGGGGTTACAGTGGGCAGAGAGGTCCCTCTGTAACTAGGGGGTCGTCTGTAAGTCGGGCCACCTGTATATTGTATGAACGAAAATGTTAAAATCCTTGATATATTATAATATATTTATATACTGAGGGTCTATTATTCTGTGTGAGAGCCTGGGCCGAGGATCATCTGGTGATCCAGCCCAGCTCTATGTTAGGGGATGAACCCGAATGTGTGTGTACGAGATACTCCTATACACATGACTGACAGCCTGTATAATTATGTGACCCTACTGGTGCTTGCGCCCCCTGCAACCTGTATGTGTATGAGATACTCCTATAACCATGACTGAGAGCCTGTAAAACGATGTAACACTCCTGGTGCTGGCGCTCCCTGCAGCATGTGTGTGTATGAGATACTCCTATACACATGAATCACAGCCTGTATAATGATGTGACACTTCTGGTGCTGGCGCCCCCTGCAGCCGGTGTTATGAGATACTCCTATACACATGACTGACAGCCTGTATAATGTGTGATACTCCTGGTGCTGACTCCTCTGTGTGCTTCCTGGTGCTTGCGCCTTCTGCAGCCTGTATCTGCATGAGATACTCCTATACACATTACTGACAGCCTGTATAATAATGTGACACTCCTGGTGCTGACTCCTCTATGTTCTTCCTGATGCTAGCGCCCCCTGCTGCCTGTGTTATGAGATACTCCAATACCCCTGGCTGACAGCCTGTATAATGATGTGACACTCCTGGGGCTGGTGCCCCCTGCAGCATGTGTGTGTATGAGATACTCCTATACACATGACTGACAGCCTGTATAATGATTTGACAATCCTGGTGCTGACTCCTCTGTGTGCTTCCTGGTGCCTTCTGCAGCCTGTGTGTGCATGAGATACTCCTATACACTTGGCTGCATCCTGTAGCACAGTGATGGCTAACCTATGGCACTGGTGCCAGAGGTGGCACTCAGAGCCCTTTCTGTGGGCACTCAGGCCATCACCACAGGTATCTTCCTGCAGTCCCAGACAGCCCAGGACTTGCTGTGCACAGAGCTATTTTAAAGTGACAGCTCTACCTGGGACTATTTTCTGCTTTATTGGTGTCCTCAGGTGCTGGTATCAATGAAAACTGTGCCAGAGAAGGGATTATAAATCACACATTAAATTTCTATGTTGGCACTCTGCGATAAATAAGCGGGTCTTTGTTGTAGTTTGGGCACTCAGTCTCTAAAAGGTTTGCCATCACTGCTGTAGCATTTGTGACTGCATCCTGTAGCATGCTGTTACTCCTATACACTGATGTCTGTGCCTCTCACATGTGTATAGCAGAATACAGCATATCAGCAGATAAAGCCAGACACCAGCAATGCTTTACTATACATTACACACAGACATGAGCAGGCGGAGGAGAGGGGAGGGGTAACAGGGGTGACATCACTACCTCTGACCATGTGACCAGCCTCATTTACATGATAAAGAATAGATGATTTTACAATGATTAATGTATGAAATAACTAGATAAAGGCTGGGATGGGATCCTTGTGAGCTGCTCCAACAGGTAGTAGTGACAGGACTAGTGGCAGAGACCTGATGACAGGTGTCCTTTAAATCTACATCAATAGGTAAGCATAAGAGTTTTTCTCTCAATCTTTTCCTGCAGAAATTTGCAACAGCAATTGGAAAGAGACTGCAATCATTCCTTGGCGGGTTTAGTTCAGAATAACTCAGATATATGACCGCTGACTAATATCCATAATACACAGAAGCTTTAACTTTTTACTCTCCCAGTTTTATTTTTACAGCCTGGTAAAACTGATCTGTCATCCCCACACCTAAGCTTTTATATCATGCACGGTATGGAGAGCTTACTTAAGAACAACATAATCACACCATTTATGGCACACCTTAATAATAATGGTAATGTTTAGCTGCAAATGTATTCATACATTTCCAGGAGGAGTAACAGGAGCTATGTTACACAGGTAATTTGTTTGCCAATACAATCTGTGATTGACTGAGAAGTGACTGCTAGTTAGTAATGGCGACCTTATAGACACTGAATCCCCAAACTACAACCAAGCCACTTATTTATCGCAAAGTGCCAACACAGCAATTTAAACGGCAACTTATCGCTCCCTGTTCTTTCACAACTTTCAATGATATCGGCCTTCTGAGGAAACCAACACAGTTGAAAGGAGGAGGGCAAATTCATGCTATCATTGTATCTTAAGAACAATCGTGTGTCTAGCAGGAGGACCTCCAAAGATAATCAACCATGCCCTAACCTTCTCACTCTTCCTGCAGTTCCAAGCAGCCAAGGAGATGGAAATTTAAAATAGTTTTGAGAGCAGCATCTCTTAAGTTGCCTGGGACTGCCTGTCTGATGAACTCTGTTCAGGGGCAATGGCTTGGGTATCCACAGAGACAACACCAGTGCCATAGATTCGCCACCACTGCTCAAGAACTTCCTGACCACCCAGGAAGTGGTCAGGACACACCCAGGAAGTGAAGTGCAGCAGTAAAGAACTATTAAAACATCCTGTCCCAAGCCTATAAGGCAATAGGCCATCATCCAAATACACAGAACAATATAGAACAAACAGCTTTACAAGGAGTCATAAATCGGAATGTGTTGAAGTCTAGCTACATTTTTGAAAATACTGGAGTGAAAATGAATGAAGACATGAATAGAGCACGGAAAAGGAAGAATAATCTTATTTTCAGTGATGCAACAAAATTATGACATAAACTCAACATGTCACATAAAGGGCCAGACCACATGAGTGGCAACCAACTTTATTAGGCCATAATCAATGTCCAAATTTTGTCAGCAGGACTGGTTTGCACATACAGTAACACAGCATTCTTCTTCTTAGTGACTCCATTAAAAGATGGTGCGTTGAAAGGCTACCCCTCCATAAAGACAATTTATAGTGGTTAAGTGTTTATATTAATAAAAAAATTTAATGAAACATGATAACATGTAAACAATATACAGGAAAATCTCTTTGAGATGGTCACCTAAGATGGAAGTAAAAGTGTTTATCTAGAGGTATGGTCCTCTCAAAGAAGATAAATCTGAACTATACTGTATAAAGAAGTGATCCAGGAGATGATTTTTGGAAGATTTTCACTATAGTTAATTTTGAATGTAGATTATGGACCAAAAACCTATATGATTAAATTATGTGTCCCGTGTCTTCCTTAGTAGACGCAACACTGCATTGACCATCTCCGGTAATCCTTCTCCAGTATGTGCACTACATCCTTGTATTTCCCATGCTCGATCATCATAATTTTCTAGTTTTAGAATATTTACAAGTTCAGAGGTGGACATGGCCTCAGGTAAGTCCTGTTTGTTTGCCAAAACCAGGAATGGAACTCCTGCCATATTTTCATTGTTCAGTATTGACAGCAGCTCTGCCGTAGCATCCTGTACCCTGACTTTTTCCGTACTGTCTACCACATAGATGAGGACATCGGTATCCTCTAGGTACTCCTTCCAGTTTGATCGCAGTTTGTCTTGGCCTCCCACATCCCATACTGTGACAAAAACATTCTTGGCTATTTCCAGTGATTCCACATTAAATCCAACAGTCGGAAAGGTCTCTACGGTTTGATTCATTTTCAGTTTATAGAGAATTGTTGATTTTCCAGAAAAGTCAAGACCCAGCATAACCACCCGAGATTGTTTCTTGTGAACGGGTTTAGAGTTTTGTGCTCCCATCATGAAATGCTGAAACAAGTTAATAAAAAGTTAATTCAATTATGCAAAAAATGGTATTTTATAAAATCAGATAGGATGTAAATCTATGTAGTATTTACAGACCAAGCATCGCTTCTAGCCCAATTCCAGTAATAGCAGTTAAATCGCTAGCTTTATCAGAACATTTGGCTAAAGCTAGCAAACACTGTAGTACACAGCTGTCCGAATGCCAGACCAAGCTTACAGCGGTACAGCGTATTCATGAGGCAGCAATCTGAGGTGCTCTCCTTTCTTTAGCTTCCCCGGACCGCCCCTCACACACCATAAGCCGGCGGTGACTGCACGGCTTCAAGCTGCAGTCACTGCCTCCTTGGACCATCCCCTCATGAATACGCCGGACCGCTGTAAACTTGGTATGGCATTCCGAGGCTATGGTTGTGTAGTTTACTAACGTTCCGATAAAGCTAGCGATTTAACACTGCGATTACTGGGGTAGGGTGAGGCAATTTTCCGGGACAGGTCCTCGTTAATGAGCGGTCTCATGCAGGCAACCCATTTAGATATGGCCTTAAGCAAAGTGTCTGCAAACTCCTAATGTATGTTGTAATGGAGATTTTTTGCTCCACAGACCTGCAGCACCCACATTCCAGAAGCAGCGTTTTTTGTTTTATTTTGCAAACCATGTGGAAAAATTCCACCGCTTTGATATCTGTCCCCGAGTAAATTCTGTACAGACAACCTGGGTGAAAGAGATTAAAGTCGAGCATATATATCCAATTTTGGTGGGATAAGTCCATGATGTAATGTATTTGAGAGCTTCCTGACCCTTTCTTAATGGCAGATGCTGGAAGAGATGGGGAACCAGGCAGAGAGCTTTCAGCAGGGTAGATAATCCACCAGGCATCAATTAAAAGGGTACGGCCAGCATGACTACAGAAAATGACTACACAGGGGTTTTATTGGGGTCTGTAACCATAAGGACACACAGGTCTACAAAGAAGTTATACACAAAATGATGGAATTATTTAAAGGGGTTTTTCCACGAAGCAAGTTATGCCCTATCCAGAGGATGCGGCCTAACTTGCTGACCCGTAGGGGTCTCAGTGGTGACACCCCCACGGAGTACAAGAATGAGGGGTCCAATGGGGTCTCAGGTACCTCTGTCGGACCCCTCGTCACTCCACGAGTGCTCAGCAATCTCAGGCAGCTCTATAGCAATGAATGGAGCAGAATGGTCATGCGTGGCCGTTTGCTCCATTACTCTCGGGAAGTGAGGATAGGGCCTAACTTGGTTGGTGGGAAAACCCCTTTAAGTTAACATTTCAAATTGCATAATTATAGTTACATTGGGGAAAAAAAGGATTGTAAAGGTAGATATTTTATTACCAAAAAAAATTAGGATGTTAGAGGAATCTTAAAGAGTTAATCTAGGCAGAGTCAATCCTTTGTAGGTAGAGTGGGATGATGACAATATTCTTTATCAGTTGGCATGTTGTCATGTGTAGCCTAGTACTCCCTAGCACTTTAAGGCTATGATATGATAATCAAACAGTGTGACTCACAGCGTCGGTAAAGCCGAGGACACCTAGAGAATGAAGCAGGATCTATGATGGGGTACACAGTGTTGGTCACCGTGCAAGATAAAAGTGGCACGTGAGGGGTTAATGTCCGCAGTGCATATGTGACTTTCCAAGATTTAAGTTTGTCGCAACTTGAGAATCTGCACCAGAATGTGTGAATTGTCGGAAAGTTACACTCATAGATCTGTCTAGAACATCTGGATTCACTAAATCTGGAGTAAAATGACTGAAGCAGTAAGTGGAGTGGGTCGTCAAAAATAAAGAAATGTGTAGCCCTAAAACTTTTTGTAACACGTAACTGCAATGATACAATCCCTTCACAGTATGTGTATAGGCCTAGGGCTATATTAGGCTGTAAACTAAATAATTATTGCCTTTCTTATGTATCACTTAAGTGGGACTGATTGATTTACTTGGCAACTCGCTTTGGCCATGTTCGCATATTTGGCATTAACAATATAACCTGTATAATATCTTCTGTTTTTGCCAACTTTGCCTCTACACTACCTGAGCTAGGAGTTTGGTCTTGACAAATTTGGTACAGTAAAACAAGCCCCCAGTGCTGACCAGGTCTTTGTAAGGGCTTCTAATTCCTGGAGGTAAGTGACTTTTCTCTGGAGTCACAATCCATTTTTCATTCAGCAATCACATTCTATAATCCGTCACTTTTTCTCTCACTTGAGGCATATTTTAACCCTCTCTTAATATATCTGATCAGCTTATTATTGTGCAAATAAGCATTAGTTACATTTGTCAAGACTAAAAACTTTAAAGGGTTTTCCCACTTTCATCAATTAATTGATATTAGTTGTTTAAAGGGAACCTGTCATCACAAAGGCAATTTTTCAGTGATGACAGGTTCCAAAAGGGCATGCAATGCTTGCTATAAATAATGTTTTGGCTAGCCCTTAAAACGTTTTAATTCTTTACAATCCTTCATCTCATCTCCCTACCAGAATACTGTGCTGAGTCCTGGGGGCAGGGCACTTCAAATATAAACACTCGTCTGCACGGGGAGGGAGGAGGAGATAGAGGATATGGGAGGGGGAGTGAGGAGGGATCCAATGGACCAGACGACCATTTAGATTTGAAGTGTCCACCCCCTTTCCCCCAGAACTCAGCGCAGGATTCTGGCAGGGAGTCAGGTAAAATAAACCAAAGGATTGTAAAGAAGTAAAACAATTAAAGGACTAACCAAAACATGATTTAGATTGGGCATTTTATGCCCTTTTGCAACATGTCATTATTTAAAAATGCCCTTTGTGATGACAGACTCCCTTTAATGAAAGGTTATATAATTCTGTAATATACTTTCGATATCAATTCCTCACCGTTTTCTAGATCTCTACTTACCGTTTTTCAACCGGAAGCTTCATTGTTTACTTCTCTAGGACAAACCCAGGTCCCTGGTCATTTATATAGGTGCACGACCCGTTATATATCAAAGAGAGTAATGAGAGCTGTGATATAATGAGCCGTGCACCTGTGTGATATCACATGACCAGGGACAAATTTCTATCCACAGGAAGTAATCAATGAAGTTCCTGATGAATGACTGTAAGCAGAGATCTAGATATTGATACAGAATGTATATTGGAAAATTGTATAACCTTTTATTATACAAACTATATCACTTGTGTACAACCCCTTTAAGCATGGCTTAGGAAACCAAAAGTGTCAATCAAATGCCATATTAAAAGTTTTAATAAATGGATAGTTCCCTAGGACCACTTCTCTTATAGTGAAAAGCAATTACAAAGAGAAGTTCTTGCTCTGGAGGAACCAGCACCTACAGTACATAAAGTTCTACTGAACTTAAAAGGAACAGTGAAATCCTTTATTTCCCCCGTGGTGGTGCTGCAGGGTATTTGCAAATTAGCTACCTGGTTACCCTCTAAATTACAGCTGATTCTTGGAGGCCCCTGCTGCTGGACACCACCTAATAGGAGACAAATGGACCTTCCTTAGAAAAAAAAAGTGTCATCTAAAGCGAACAAATGTTTATCAACATATAAGAAACACAAATAATACCAATAACATAGTAAGAGATAAAAGAGAACAGGGAGAGGCTTTTATGATGATTGCGTAGAGTTTTAGTAAGCAAATTCCTTAAGAACATTGGTCAAAGTTTCACTATTAAAATCCTTACGACCTGAGTAACAACCTATAACTACTCACAACAATAATGGCCCTTGTGAACGAGGATTGTGGTAGTCAAGTGACTTACATGTGATAAAAATAAGATACATTGTTCATACCCCGGGGGGGTAGATGTTGTTTCCAAATTTGAATATTTAAAGTTAGCAAAGTCATAATAACTAAAGGCGTCTCTGTGTTTGCGTGGGTTTCCTCCGTGTCCTCCGGTTTCCTCCCACACTCCAAAACATACTGGTTGGTTGATTAGATTGTGAGCCCCATTGGGGACAGGGACTGCTTTGGCAAGATCTGTGTGTGCTATATAAATAAAGAATTATTATTATTATTAGGCGTTGAGGCTTGTCATCACATGTTGTGAAACCTGGTGTAAGATCCTAGAACGTCAGATATTAGTAGTGAAAAAGTCTAACTAAACTGGATCTAAAATAAACACAAGGACTACATACAGTAACACTAGACCCATATATATATATACTATATAGATGATAGCTCACCATATATCCAGTGCCCGTTACTAGTAAAGTAGGATTATCTTGTGTTTTCTCATTATTCCTTCCAGTCTCACTTCAGAGCTGAGAATTTGCATTTCACCACAAAGCAGAAGTCCTATAACTGTAGGACGAGGCGATTCAGCCTTACTCCGGAACTGCCGTCTCCTCCTCATCCAATAACATGGTGTCACGGGCTAGAACATTTACATATTGTGTCACTGCATTAGAGCCTCGTGTGTCAGACTTCTCCAAACAGGTTTTTCAAATGAAACAACAATGACTTGGAAAGTCAAACAGTCTCTGGGTGGGAGGTGATGAGAATGTCCCTGTTTGCTTTGTCAGTCAGGGTGGATGAGGAGCCGCGGTCACGCTGAATTATCTTTTTGTTTAGTTATAATTGCATTTTGACACATTTCTTGTCAAATGTTGAAAGGTATTTACATGGACAAGAACTGGTATAACGTCTATCAAAATATAGCGGTGTTAGTGAATAGATCTAGAGAAAATTAATTTTCTTATATTGATAATTGTACCGTTAAAGGGGAACCTGTGACCAGATTTTACCCCATTAAATCACCAGCCCCCTCAAGTATAGTATGAAATGTCCTTACTAGAATTATGTGAAATTTAGCCCTTTTACAAACAAAAAATCTTCTTCAGCCATGTGAATATAAGAAGAGAAGGGGCATATTTCCTTGAGATTAGTCACGTTTTGAGGCTGCTGGGTGTCACAGTCTATGGGACCACAGGCTGGCAGGACCTCGGAAGACCGGTTGGATACCGGACCGCCACAGTAGTACAGGACCGCCACAGGAGTACAGGACCACGGGAACACCAGAGCAACACGGGAACACCAGAGCAACACGGGAACACCAGAGCAACACGGGAACACCAGAGCAACACGGGAACACCAGAGCAACACGGAAACTCGGAGGTGTCTGGAAACGCTCATGAAGGCTTTCTCTGCAGTAGAATGACCTGAAGATCCGGCAGGGGATGCTGGGAGTCGCCAAGCTATATAGCCGAGAGCGCGAATGCCAGCGCCAATAAGGAGGATGCTGGCCCTTTAAATTCTTGAAGAGTCGAGCGTGTGCGCCCTAGCAGCGGGAATGCGCGGCCTGGAAGGAAGGAGGCGTGCGGACCACACGCCAGGACCCGAGCAGAGCCAGGAGCCTGGAGAGGTGAGTACAGGCGAGGGGAGCAAGGCAGCACAGCGGAGCACAGGTGCACCCGCGATCCGCAACATGGATCGCGGGGACACCCGTGACAAAGGGGAGGACCGGGGTGTGAGCAGCACAGCGGGACACGGGTGCCCGCGTGATTTATGTCTCACAGGAGATGTCACTTCAGATGTCCCTATTTTGGGTTCTATTGCACCTATAGAAACAGAGACACCGACAGTAAAAAAAAAAAGTTTTATCTGCTGACCACAATTTTGATTATGTTTAACTACTTATATCCCCTGTCGTTTGGTTCACAGAACCACGAGCTTGAGGCATTCTGAAAGATGAAATTCTTATCTTTAATATGACCAAACAAAGAATAGGACAGGCACTACCAATGTATAAAGATTACAAATAAGTCCACGTATCCTAGGAGAGCATGTAACCAACAAAAGAACAAAAGAGAGGATACGTATGATGGACTAAGGTAATATCAAAAAAAACTTTATTAATACATAAACACAGTAACAACAAAACCACATAATAAAAACACTTAAAAAGTGCACCATGCAAGGTGTACTTGACCTCCCAGGACCAGTGTGTCCTGGGCTCCCCAGCCCCAAGCCGACCAAGTCAAAACGACAAATGTGTGATGCAGGACAATGAGGGAAGTACTAAATACAGCTGCATAACATCAAATTGCAACAGGCAATATGTGCATACATAAAGTGACCGGTGCAAAAAATAAATGAACCCAACAGTCCTGTATATAGCCTTAGGCTACTATATACAGGACTGTTGGGTTCATTTATTTTTTGCACCGGTCACAATGTAATGCCCTGCCTGAGGAGAATAGTATGTTCAATGGGGTAAAATCTGATGACAAGTTCCCTTTAAAGACATATCTAATTTATATATCAGAATTGGGACCTGTACTCTACCCAAGAAAATCCAAGGAGAAGAAACAACAATCTTTAGACCTGATGGCCCTGTTTTTCCCATAACAAAACCTGTTTGGAAGCCAGTGGGTGCACTCCCCATCTGCTGACTTTGCTTATTATTCTTCTTGCTTCTTTTTGTTACATTTTATTGTCGATTCTTTCTTCTATGTCTTGTTTAACTTTAGCTTTGATCCCTAAATGCTCCAAAATCCATGATGTAATATCATGAATCTCTCATTGTTCGGAAAGGCAATTCTCTATTCAAATGAAGTCTTTCCACATCCCTTTATAATAAGGTGTGGATACAAAAGAAGCTGGGGCTCCCTCCCTCCTGCAGGTGACATCACACTATTATTATTCCACTGAAACAGCAAATCCTTTATAGGCTATAGTCATAGACTGTGCACATGCTCACAAGGTGAGGTGAGTGATGATCCATACATTTACATTACTCACTAAGCTTTATGTGACATCCAGTTCCAATAATTCTGCATTATTATATACAGAGCTAATTTCTACTTTATAGAAATTCATAGTTTACATAGCGCACACAGAGTTTGTCAAATCAGTCCCTGTCTCCAATGCGGCTCACAATCTAATTAACCTACCAGTATGTTTGGAGTGTGGGAGGAAACCGGAGGAAATGCACGCAAACACAGAGAACATGCAAAATCTTTGCAGATGTTGAACCCAGGTCCCCAGCGCTGCAAGGCTGTAATGCTAACCACTAAGCCACAGTGCTGCCCACTTTTAAGATAAATAGAGAGAAGTGCCCAGCCAACTGATCATTATTTAATAGTCTTGATCACAAAAAGTATCTCACAAAGGAGTCCAACCCTCAGTTTTGAAAATATTTTGATATATCTTTTCATGGAACAATACTGAAGATATTACACTTTTGCAGTTAGATTACAGCTTCTATAACAGTATAAGGCTGAAAAAAAAAAAGAAAAGAGACGGCAACCAATCTATTTACCAAAAGCGGTTTGTTTGATGCACGCAGCCCAGGGTCCTAGTGTGCAGGATCCATAGTCCAAGACAAAAAGGGGAGAGAAGGGCCACAGCATCCAATCTGATGAAAAAAGGTTAAACCTTTATTCACACAGGCATAGAAAAAAGTGCAACGTTTCGATTCACCATGAATCTTTGTCAAGCGTGCTTTTTAATATAAGGCTGGATTGACACTGCCGGCAGGCACACGGCGGTGTGCGGGAAGAGGAGGAGGAGGTGAGCGCTGCTCACCCTCTCCCCTCTCCATAGGAACATATGGCTCACGGCGCCGTAATATGGGAAAAGATAGGACATGTCCTATCTTTTCACGGGGCACAGAGCGGTGCGGTGCTGCACGTGTGCTGAACCTTCCTGCTCCCGTAAGGCGCCGTGCGCCCATTGCCGTCTATGGGGGATGTATATCGGCTGTATATATGTCCCCCATGCGGCAGTGTGAATATAGCCTAAATGTGTAGTGCCCTCAAAATAACTCAGCACCCAACCACTAACCACTCGCAACAAAAGTGACTTCATCCCTAAGTGAAAATTACCAAATTGGACCCAAAGTGGCAATATTTTGTGTGGACACCATCATGTCCCAATCGCATCTCTGGGCATTGAAATTTAATTTAATTCATCTACCATAAATAAATATTATATACACACACATCTCTTCAACTGAATGTGCATTTGTGAGGAACATTTACAATAAATGTAGCCATGTTGTCCCATAAAAATGAGATTGTTCTCTGCTGGAGTGATCGCACAAAGAAACAAATAGTTTTTGCATATGAAATAACCGGAGGTTACTGCATGTCCCATATCCGTCCCGTAGTAGTGATTGCTGAATCCAGGTGATCAGTCTGGGCACCGCTGCTGCTGAGTGCCGGGGTGGTTGTATCCAAGGGATATGTTGTTTCTAAGGGACAACGTCACTACATTAATGGGACATTAGCCCATCTTTACTAAGGTTCTTCCGTCAGGTTTGTGTCAGACTTTATACGTCCTTTTCAGTGAAAAGTGCTCGCGTCAGTGTATGTGTTGTGGCTAAACTATTCTTCACACGACACAAATTTCATAATTGAAATGGGAACGGGCGCCACATTTATCATGCAAAGTCTGACAGAAGTGAGCGCAAAAAAAAAAAAAAAGGGGAGCACCAGATTCATGAAGAACGTGCACCAGAAATCATGAATCTGGCATCCTCTGCGCTATACACAGGAAAACTAAACAGCTTTTAGTAAATGTGCCCCATTATCTTCAACAGGTAATATAATTTGAAGAAATACCCCTTAACTCTCATGGACACAGAGCTTCAGAGGTTACAGCCACAGGAATTCTCTGCCAGCTGATGGATGAAAGAGACCTTTTGCTCCTCCTACTTGTGTTTTATAGAGGTCCCAAAAATGGTCAATTTGGGGTTAGGTCTTGGCCAGTCCAGCACCGTTAATAACATCAGTTTCTTTAGCAAGGCAGTGGTGGTCTTGAAGGAGTGTGTGGGTACTGCACTTTTGTTGCCAGAGGTTTAACCTTTTGAGGGCTCACCAAATTTACTTTCACAAAAGAAAGACCTTGAATAATTCAGGATAAAATCTGGGTCTATGAACCAATGCAAACTATTTTCAATACACAAATATACTTATAATATTATTTAGACCTCAAGATGAAAAGTGCTATATTCATAGGTAAAAAAAAAGAATATAAGAATATTATTATTTTTCTTATCCGTCTTTAAAAGAGTTAATCAATGTGATACCTGTATGTGATGTTTGAACCATTGAAAACTACAACTTGCCCAACAAATACAAGCCCTCATTCAGCTGCATTACAGGAAAAATAAAAAAAAAGGGCATAGCTCTTGGAAAGCGACAAGTATAAAAATTGGTCACTAATGAGTTAAAGAAAAATGTAAGTCATGAATCAATATAAAATGTATGGGTAGCATAGTGTCAGGTTCCAGTATAACGTATGTGTTTGTGAAGAGGGCAGCGCACCTTAGTGTATTTTGCCTCCCTTCTGCCTTATGACTGGTGAACTTTATCCAGACAAACGGCAGAGCTGTTTTCACCAGGTTTGTCACCCTGAGTTACTCCTAAACACTGCACATGTATGACTGATTAATATATAATATAATAAGTCATTGGAGGACTCGAGCTCTGGTATATAGTATACAGCTCAGGCATGTGATAATCCTAAAGCACTCAAAGTGCAGCACAACACAGAGTGTCATAGCGTCACATGCTCCCACCTCACCAAGGTAAACACAGCTGTCTGGCGCTAGTCCTGTACACTCATTATATAGACAGTGATCACGTATGACTATATACATATATACTGTATTCCGCATGCCCAATAATAATGTACCTGTGAAATGTCTGATAGAGCAGAGCTGTGTATAACAAAGACCAGAGCCTTGTGTCTGATTCTAGACGACCCCTTTAAGTGTCAATGATTGTCCGAACTAATACATTGTGAGTAAGTAATAAACCACTAAAACCCTCCCTCTCTTTTCAAACTAAACATGTGCTATATTGAAAAGTTCTTAAATTCTAATAAAGTATTCAGAAATGTAATGCAATGGATGAATTTATGGTCGCTCATTATACATGTGTTATCACGGACAGGGGGGGTACTACTATCAAATCTCCCGTATACAGGAGAAAGCAGCCCTGGTTTAACCTATTGTTGTTTTGCCCTAGGTGATTTACTGTAATTTGTTTCATGTGCTACTGTGACATCACAACAGTGTTTTACTTAAAGGAAATCTACCACAAGCACTGACTCATAGACCCAGACACCTTGACTCTGGTTATCTTCTTATCTTTGTTATCCATGGCCTCCTTCCTTTTAAAATCAACTTTTACAATTATGGTAAAGAGCCACAGTTCTGGGGGGCCCTCTGTTTTCTGGCTTCACACTGCCCCCCCCCCCACACTCTCTGTGCTCCCCCTCCTCCCTCTGCACTTCCCCCTTCCCTGCTGTAATCTCACACAGCAGGAAGGGATATTGCTCCTTCACAGTATAAACCGCCTGCGAAGCCAGAGAACAGATGGACTCTGGTAGCTCCCCTAGAGCCCTTCAGGGTAATTAGCATAATTATTAAAAGTTAACTGTACAGATGGGAAATATTGTGTACATTTTTTACACAGTGCCTTGAGTTACATTCATGACATGTGACCAGTGAGATCATCACAGGTCCTTTAGCCTTCTAATAATAGCAAACTGTACACCATGTATTTGATTACATGAAGTCACAGCATCCTCCATGGAGGATGGGGAGGAGCAGAAGTCCATGATGGGTGCTGTCAATTCATGTGGTCAGATACATACATGGGGTACAGGTTTTTGTTTAATTATTAAGAGGCTAAAGTACCTGAGATGATGTCACTTTGGTCACATGACATGAACTGTGACCAGTAAGGAGGCATAAGTCATGGGAAGTATTAGATGGGAGGGGACGGATGAGCAGGACACGCCCTCTTTGATGCCAGGTAATAATAGATAAAAGGATAGATGTAAATAGATATAGATAGATATATAGATGTAAGCAAAACAATTTTTAGCTAAAAGAAGGGTGTCAGTCAGTGAATAGAGCTCTAGGGGAACCTGTCACTGGCTGTATATGTGCAAATGTGGTGACAGGTTCCCTTTAAGGCTCAGCCCTATTTTTTGTATTCTGACTTGCGTTGCTTTATAGGGTTATATAATGTATAATGATGTGAGGCTGTATAATGATGTGCTTCCTGGTGCTGGCGCCCCCTGCAGCACGTGTGTGTATATGAGAGATACAACAGCTCCAGGCAGCCATGCTATAGCAGAACATGTCAGGTACTTGTGTAGCTGATGTCTGTGTCTCACATGTGTATTAGGAGGATGCAGCATGCCAGCAGATAAAGCACAGACACTAGCAATGCTTTACTATACATTACACACAGACATGAGCAGGGGGAGGAGAGGGGAGGGGTAACAGGGGTGACATCACTGCCTCTGACCATGTGACCAGTCTCATTTACATAATAAAGAAAAGATGATTTTATAATGATTAATGTATGAATTGACTAGATAAAGGCTGGGATGGGATCCTTGTGAGCTGCTCCAACAGGTAGTAGTGACAGGACAAGTGACACAGACCTGATGACAGGTGTCCTTTAAGTAAGATCCTGTGACATCAGAAAGTAGAAGTAGGCTTCAGTCAGGTGAGCTATGGTTACATCACAAGTGTATTTTAGGCAAAAAAGCTGCAGTAAAATCAAAAACATGTTCCTATAACATCAAGAACAGTCCTGAACTTCCCGATTGGCTTCCAACCCAGGCACATTGCTGGATTGGCTGCTGAATACCCAATCCAGAAAAGTAACGCCCCCCAGCTACAATCCATGGCTGTGATTGGCCAAGGGAACACCTTTGGCCAATCAAAGCCATGGCTTGTTGCTATAGGTGTTAATATGCCAGATTAGCTGTTCGGCAGGCAATCTGACAATATGTCCGGATCTCGCCAGGCACATCTGAAACCAAACGGGAAGTTTGGATCGCTCATCTACAATTATAAGCCAGTTCAGTCAGGGAATTCAGTTGTGACCTCACCAAGTTATAGGCTACATGCACACTGCCAAGGTGTGCCGTAAGTACCAAATCTGGCCGAAATTGATAAGCACATTGCAGTGTGCATGAAGCCTTAGTAAAATAAGCTACTATGCTATGGCTTTGTATGGACAGTGACATCAACAGCGTCCTCCTTCCTGCTGAGCGACGTATCCGAGGTTTCCACTCCCCATAGGCTTCTATTGCCTCTGATGAGCGGATTATGTTGCTCAGTAGGAGGGAGCTTTTCACAGGGTTCACTGTATACTGAGAAGAAAGAGGCAACAACTATGCCTCTATCTGCCAGTATACAGTATGTCAATGGGTATGCTCAGTGTACACCTCGGAGCTTTTACAATGTAAATGTCATGTGAACGCAGCCCAAGCTGTGACTTCCAGTGAAGAAAGTTACTGGGAAGAGTGGATGCAAACCTTAAGTTTGGGTCCTGAGTTCGGGTGTGTCCTTGGCCAATAACAGCCATAGTATGTAGGGGTGCTTCACAGCTGCCAATATGGCAATATGAGTCACGCAGGACTATGACATGCTTCCTCATCATTGTGGCCATTGTCCTACATCTTCCAGCCAGAAGACAGAAAATGTTAGGGTTATATACAAGCGGTCCCCTATTTAAAGACTTCCGACTTACAGACAACCCATAGTTACAGACAGACCCCTCTGACCTCTGGGGAAGCTCCCTGGATGCTTACTATAGTCCCAGACTGCAATAATCAGCTGTAAGGTGTCTGTAATGAAGCTTTATTGATAATCATTGGTCCCATTACAGCAAATGTTTAAATTCCAATTGTCAATGGGACAAAACTTTTTTTGTTGAGATCTACAATGATAAAATATACAGTTTCGACTTGCATACAAATTCAACTTAAGAACAAACCTCTGGACCCTATCTTGTACATAACCCAGGGACTTCCTGTATACAGGCAGTCCCCGGGTTACATACAAGATAGGGTCTGTAGGTTTGTTCTTAAGTTGAATTTGTATGTGCAACACCCTCGCCGATGCAATGGCGAGGTAGGGTTTGCGAATACGTCCCACCTGCATGTAATCCCATTACACAACATGGTTCTGATAGGACATAGGGATATTGCAGTGGTGAATCCTGCCTGGCAAGGCAGAGGTTAAGTATTTTGTATGATGCAAGATGCTGTTGTCCAATGATATGTGTTACATCCTGTGCTCTGTAAGCTGAGATGTGATTGGAGGAGCAGCCACCACCTGACCAAAGGAAGGTAATAAAACTCCCTGGCCAGGAATGTTCTGGGTCTTTCCAGAGATCTTTTCAGAGAGATTCTGTTGTAGGAGAATCAGTGAGTGAGTGAGTAATCTCTGTCTAGCCCATACCAGAGCAGGAAGAGCCTAGCCCCTGCCTCTGAAGAGTGGAGCATTAGACTAGAGTTAGTGTAGTGAGGAAAAGGGGTATCATTTTACCTTTGAAGGTGATACCTGAAGCCCTACAGGACAAGCTGAAGCTTCCTACCAGGACACAGCTGCCTCCCAGCCTGCCCTCTACTTCCAGGCTGGTGAACTATCTCCTGAGGCTCCCTCCAACTCACATCTCGGTACCCTACCTACCTGTTAAAGGCACGTTTGCTGCGGTTCCTGCGGTTAAAATAAAGAACTGTAAGTTGTTTTCTTCAACTTCTGTCTCCGTCTGGTCCCTGCTAATACGGCTGCCTTCATCACCGGCACCCTGTCCATCACCCAGAGACTCACACTCGGGACATTAAGGGGTTGCCCCAGGGAGATCCGCTATAGCAGCCGCTCCCTCATCATTTCTTGCCAACACCACCCTGCTGGAGACCTGCCAGGCTGTAGGACAGCCCTCCGGTTACCCCGTACCAAGCACCGTGACAATAGCGTGCTTAGGCCGCAACCGCCAGCCACTCCGGTACCGCGGGCCCCGGCTGACTCCAGGCCTCACCTCAAGGGCTAGGCCCCGGTGGGGGATGTTGCATATGTAAGTCGGAACTGTATATTTTATCATTGTAATCCCAGCCAGAACTTTTTTGGTCTCTGTGACAATTGGATTTTAAAAATGTTGGATTGTCATAAGAACCAGAATTAACACTAAAGCTTCATTACAGACACCTGTGATAACTGTTACAGCTGATCATTGTAGCCTAGGACTAAAGCACAATAAATTACCAATATCCAGTGCTCCGTTTGTAACTAGGGGTCGTATGCAAGTCGAGTGTTCTTAAGTAGGGGACCGCCTGTATATATTTTTTACAATGTTTCCAGGTGTAAAACTAAAAAAAAATTTACTTGACACTCCTGTGCAGCACGGCATCATGTGTTACTATACCGGCTTCTGTTTGTATACAGAGGCTCAGCGGTAGCACCCTGTAGGTAATACACGCACGTGGTACAGCCTGCAGGCAGCCGCCAGAGGACTGTGCACTGTCAGCCTGACGCCAGGTAATTACAGGTTTAGGCAGGGTGACTGGCCATGGCACACTGCACCAGAGCGAGTCTAGTATAGCGTGTATACTGTATATATCATATACCCTGGAGCCCACAATAAAAAAAAAAAAATTCTTTAAAAGAAACCATAGATTCCTTTGATCCTCATAAGCCCTACACTGTCTTTTCTCTATTTCTCTTTTGGGTATGTAAACTATCTTCAGAGGTTAGTGGGGCGTGGGGTAGCCTGGCCGAGCACCGGGGGCTACGGCTACACCACAATAGAAAAGAAATAGAACAGGAACTTCCCTCTCAAGTCCTTATATCAAATGCTGTATTAAATCCCAAAGTAGACAATACACTACATTCCAAAAAACATACTGGGGCTTATTTACAAAAGTCGCACACTGCACTTTTGATGGACTGTTCACCTTTTTCGACGCTAAAATGGCTTGCACGGGTATTTAAGTAGTGTCTGCACCGCTATTGTGTCGCACATGACCCTTTTGTGGCGCAGCTGCGCAGGCCTCCATGTGACCATATTATGGGGGGGTGTTTGCCGTGTGACGATCCTACTGATTCAGACCGAGCGCTGTATTTAACTTTTAAATTGTGTTGCAAGCCCTAGCCCTAAGATGCACCACTAAAAAGATGATTAACTCTGTAATGCGCATGTTCTGCGCCTGCTTTTCACGCTCAGAACTTGCATTGCACTCTGACCCATTGTAATCAATGGGCTTTTTAGACTTATATTTTTTGACATTTTATTAACGCGTTTAAATCTCAGCATGCTCTACTTTTGCAAGTCACGCGCGTCAAAAACGCACCATACAAGTCTATTGAGACGCATCAAAAATGCATTGCAACATTGCAATCCGACACATACAAGTGCAATGTGTTTTTCACGCATTAATTGCCATAGAAAAGATAGACCTCAGTCCTTTATACGCCCATTATCTGTGCATGAGAAACGCATTGAAAGTCATTGAAAACGCGCCTGAAAAACTGAGACACTGAACAAACCCTGTTTGAAAACTGATTGAACTCTGATGCAAAATGTAAGTTTTTCACTGACCAAACTCTGGCGTGATCTGCAACGCAAGTGTGGAAGGGGCCTAACAGTACCAGTGCTATGGTGCCATCTGCTGTCAGTATACAAAACTGCAGCACCTCAAAAGAGCCCTCAGTCTTTACTAAATACTAGTTTCAGTGGATCAGGAGTGTAGAAATCATGGGGCACTACATCAATATTGCAACTTTTTTAGAAAGATGGAAAAATGGCTGATATGACTCTAGATTCATCTCTACATCCATAGTATTACCTGAATATTGATAAACAGGTCCTGAGCACATATTGTTTCTAAATAAAAATCCTACTAAATGACTAAAAAAAAGCTGCATTACCCATAATATCTTTACAAGAGGAGTAACACTCTACTATTTCTTTTTTTTACATTTTTATTAGTTTTCCACAAGTAACAGTTAACAAAATCAACAGCCGTATAATACATAGACAACAAAAAACTGTAGGAACGAAGCAACAAAACCAAAAAAAGAGAAAAAAGCAAAGAGAAAGAAAAAAAAAGGGGACAAATAAACAAGAAAATGACATAAAGATGTCAGATCCCCATTAGTTTACACAAGAAGTTCCTCAATATTTTAGTGGAATGGAATATTTAGTTTAGCAGAATCTAGTCTATTATTGACACAGTATTAATCCTGGGATAAACCTACACGCTCTTTATCTCCAATAGTGGGGCCCATTTTTCTCCAAATCGTTTTATATGCAATATCTCATCAATAGATAATATTTCTTCATATTTGTAGTAGGTGGTAAGTCTCTCAATTACCTTTTTCAGGAGTATAATAAGTCTCTCTGGTAGAACCCATGGGTCCGCTATTGACATGTCCCGCAGACTTGAAAACCAAGCACGGCGAGGCCAAAAAGGGGCGATGAAAATGACCCTTGCTTTTTCCCGTTTTATCTTCCCCAAAGTTCTGGGAATTAGGATCATGGGGGGAAAAGCGTATGGCAGATGATGGTGTCCCCAATTTTGGGAGAAGGCATCCACTGCCAACGGATGATTCCTGCAGTCTAGAGAGAAAAAATGTCTCACCCTTCGATTTTCCCTGTTGGCAAAAAGGTCTATTTCCGGGAGGCCCCACCTTTTGGTTATTATGCTGAAGATCTCCCCATTGAGGATCCATTCCCCCTGGTGGACGATACTGCGACTTAAGAAGTCTGCTTGGGTATTCTCTACTCCTCTTATGTATACTGCGTTGAGAGATACCAGGTGTGACTCTGCTAACTGGAAAATCTGAGAGGCTATTTGCATGAGGTGTGGACCCCTTGTCCCCCCTTGCTTGTTTATGTAGGCTACTGCCGTAGTATTGTCTGATTTTTTTAATATTTTTGTTTTTCAGAAAAGGCAGAGCTGCTTCTAATCCTTTCAAAATGGCCAGTAGTTCTTTGCCATTTGAACAAAAAATTGTTTGAGTGCTCCACTGGCCCTGAAATATTTTTCCCCCTACATGTGCACCCCAACCCCACGGGCTTGCATCCGTTGTGATAATTTTTTCGGATTTGAAACCCAGGGGAGACCCATCTCTAGGTTTCTTTGATCTAACCACCAGTTTAGGGATTCTAATACTAACCCCGGCATTCCTATTTCTTTGTCTAAGGAAGTAGGATTTTTGTCCCAAACCTGAAGAAGAAAATTCTGTAAAATTCTTATGTGAAACTGAGCCCAGGGGACTGCAGGAATGGTGGCCACTAGACTCCCCAGGAGGGACATACCCCTTCTGATGGTTGTACGTGAGGACCTTCTTATTTTTGTTATACCTTCCCTTATCCTTTCCTGTTTTTCTTGGGGAAGAAAGGATCTTTGGCAATTTGAGTCTAGAAGAACCCCCAGGAAGAGCTTCTGTTGAGATGGGACTATTTCTGATTTTTCTATATTTATTAACCATCCCAGAAATTCTAGAATTTCTTGAACTCTGGTTACTTGGTTTCTTACTGCTTCTTCTGAGGGCCCCACTAAAAGGAAATCGTCTAGGTAAGGTATAAAAAGTCCCGGATCTAACCTTAAGAAGGCTGCCATCTCTGAAATAATTTTTGTAAAAACCCTTGGAGCTATGGCGATACCAAAGGGGAGGGCTCTGTACTGAAAATGTCTTATCCTTTGATCTAACTGAACCGCAAAGGTATTTCTGATAATCCGGGTGAATCGGTACGTGGTAATAGGCGTCTGTAAGGTCGATTGACGCCATAAAACAACCTGGATATAACAGATTTACCGTTGATTTTAGCGTTTCCATTTTGAAGCTGGGTTCAAAATAGTTCTCAAGGCACCATTTGGTTTTTTTTAACCCAAAAAAGTTGAGTAGAACCCTAGTCGTTCTTCCTCTATTGGGACTGGGCACAGTACCTTTTTAGAGAGTAACTCAGTTATTTCTGACATCATCATGTTGCCTTTCTCTCCCAATGGAACTTTCGTTATCTTGAATTCTCGAGGAGTAAATTCTTGAAGTCCAATGTTATCCCTTGAGATATGGAACTGAGAATCCACTGGCTGTTTGAAATGTGACTCCAGGCAGGGAGGAAGTGGGATAATCTTCCCCCTACCTGGGGCCTCGCGTCATTGTGGCCGGGAGGTGGGTTGCCTGGACTGCGAATATTGTTGGCCAAACAAATAGCCCTTACTTGGCTGAGGGGGTCTGGATGGACCTGGTCTATTCTCTCTATCTCTCCTTTGGTACCTTGATTTACGAAAGGACCGAAAGGATCTGGGTCTATTTGGAGCGGAGGTAGCTGGAAAACCTTTTTTCCCTCGTCTCCTGCTTTTTCCAATAAATCGTCCAGGATGGGACCAAACAAAAAATTACCGTCACAAAGGATGCCGCATAATTTACCCCTAGAGGCTATGTCCCCCGACCAGTTTTTTAACCACAACGCCCTTCTGGCTGAGTTAGATAATGCTGCGGATCTAGCAGAAAGTCTTAATACATCCACCAAGGCATCTGCTAGAAGAGCCGCCCCTTTCTGAATACCCGCTATAGAGGCTTTTAGGGATTCTCTAGGAACTTTATTCTGGATGTCACCTCCCAGCTGGTCCAACCACAACAAGACTGAGCGGGCCACGCAAGTTGCTGCTACTGCTGGTCTGAAGGAAGTGGTTGCATACTCCCATGATTTCTTGAAAAAACCTTCTGCCTTTCTATCCATGGGGTCTTTAAAGCATTAATATCCTCAAAGGGTAAGGAGGTGCCCCGGGAGATCTTAATAATGGAAGCATCTACCTTTGGTGGTGGGCCCCAAGAGGATGTAGCATCTTCATCAAAGGGGTACTTTCTCTTGATAGCCCTAGGGATATATGACTTTTTATCGGGAGATCTGGAGATCAGGGATTGTATGGTATTATGAATTGGAAAGGTACGTCTTTTTCTTTCCGTTAATCCCTCAAACATATCTTGGATTGATTTATGGAGTTTCTTCTCCTCTATATCCATAGAGGATCTGACCATTCTTAACAGTCCTTCTGTATCTTCCACTAAGAATAAAGGACACCCTGATAATTCCTCTTCTGAGACTGAAGAGGCATCCCCTTTTTCTCCATCTTCCTCTGATAATATTTCCACAGGATTTGCTGAGGAAGGTCCCGGGAGGTCATTTTCTATAGGGATAGATCTCTGATCGATAATATCCCTAACTGACACCTGTACCTCCTCTCTAATGACAGATCACAGAGATTCCAGCCAGGAAGAAAACTCTTCTGCTACAATCTTTGCAATACATGTGGAGCAGGTACTTTTTTCATAGTTTGTAGGTAATTTACGGTTACATATTTTACAATCCCTGTGATGGGTCTTTTTGGTAGCTTTTTTGGGGACCTCTTCTCCCTAAAAATTTTTATAAAAAACTTATCAGTTTAAGGGAACAGAAAAAATTACATCATAAAAACACTCACCACCCTGAATTACCGGAGTCGGGGTCCTCAAGGGCTCAGGAGCATCACGTCTTTCTGCCATACTGAAAGAGTGTAAAGAGCACCATCCACCTGCAGCCCAGGCTCTTTTTAAAAGATAGGGGGGCGGAGCCTCCTTCCGGTGCCGCCTCGTCTCTTCTGGGCTTACATAACCCCAGAAGAGACCAAAAGAAAAAAAAAAATTTTTTTAAAAAGAATACACTCTGCAGCTCTATGGCACCGGAGGACGCAGGCGGCGTCTGATGACGTCACGTTGCCTGCAACCTCCAATACCATAGAGCAACGCAGACAAACAGGTCTGCGCTGCTGCCCTGTACCGCGCGATCATGCTTGAGACCGCTCTCGCGGTCGAGATATGTTTGTATTACAGACTGCCAGTGGCAGTCCGTACAGCTAGTGGGTGATTCGGACGAGCGCCCGAATCACCCACAGCTGTTTTCGCCGCTTCTTTCAGGGCTCCGCATCTGCCGCCTGAGGCGGAATTTTCATTCCTCATTGCAGATGCGGCCCTGACGCGCGCACACGCTTCCAGAGCATGCACATATATACAGTACTCGCGCGCACACGCTTCCAGAGCATGCACATATATACAGTGCTCGCGTGCGCACACACACGCTTCCAGAGCCTGCACATATATACAGTGCTCGCGTGCGCACACACACGCTTCCAGAGCCTGCACATATATACAGTACTCGCGTGCGCACACACACTTCCAGAGCATGCACATATATACAGTACTCTCGCGCACGCGCGCGCGCACACGCTTCCAGAGCATGCACATATATACAGTGCTCGCGCGCGCACACGCTTCCAGAGCATGCACATATATACAGTGCTCGCGCGCGCACACGCTTCCAGAGCATGCACATATATACAGTGCTCGCGCGCGCACACGCTTCCAGAGCATGCACATATATACAGTGCTCGCGCGCGCACACGCTTCCAGAGCATGCACATATATACAGTGCTCGCGCGCGCACACGCTTCCAGAGCATGCACATATATACAGTGCTCGCGCGCGCACACGCTTCCAGAGCATGCACATATATACAGTGCTCGCGCGCGCACACGCTTCCAGAGCATGCACATATATACAGTGCTCGCGCGCGCACACGCTTCCAGAGCATGCACATATATACAGTGCTCGCGCGCGCACACGCTTCCAGAGCATGCACATATATACAGTGCTCGCGCGCGCACACGCTTCCAGAGCATGCACATATATACAGTGCTCACGCACATACACTTCCAGAGCATGCACATATATACAGTGCTCGCGTGCACACGCTTCCAGAGCATGCACATATATACAGTGTGCGCGCGCACACACACACACACACACACACACACACACACACACACACACACACACACACACACACACACTTCCATAGCATGCACATATATACAGTGCTCGCGTGCACACACTTCCAGAGCATGCACATATATACAGTGCGCGCACACACACACATACACACACACTTCCAGAGCATGCACATATACACAGTGCTCGCACACACTTCCAGAGCATGCACATATACACAGTGCTCGCGCGCACACACTTCCAGAGCATGCACATATATACAGTGCGCGCACACACACATACACACTTCCAGAGCATGCACATATACACAGTGCTCGCGCGCACTTCCAGAGCATGCACATATACACAGTGCTCGCGCGCACTTCCAGAGCATGCACATATACACAGTGCTCGCGCGCACTTCCAGAGCATGCACATATACACAGTGCTCGCGCGCACTTCCAGAGCATGCACATATACACAGTGCTCGCGCGCACTTCCAGAGCATGCACATATACACAGTGCTCGCGCGCACTTCCAGAGCATGCACATATACACAGTGCTCGCGCGCACTTCCAGAGCATGCACATATACACAGTGCTCGCGCGCACTTCCAGAGCATGCACATATACACAGTGCTCGCGCGCACTTCCAGAGCATGCACATATACACAGTGCTCGCGCGCACTTCCAGAGCATGCACATATACACAGTGCTCGCGCGCACTTCCAGAGCATGCACATATACACAGTGCTCGCGCGCACTTCCAGAGCATGCACATATACACAGTGCTCGCGCGCACTTCCAGAGCATGCACATATACACAGTGCTCGCGCGCACTTCCAGAGCATGCACATATACACAGTGCTCGCGCGCACTTCCAGAGCATGCACATATACACAGTGCTCGCGCGCACTTCCAGAGCATGCACATATACACAGTGCTCGCGCGCACTTCCAGAGCATGCACATATACACAGTGCTCGCGCGCACTTCCAGAGCATGCACATATACACAGTGCTCGCGCACACTTCCAGAGCATGCACATATACACAGTGCTCGCGCACACTTCCAGAGCATGCACATATACACAGTGCTCGCGCACACTTCCAGAGCATGCACATATACACAGTGCTCGCGCACACTTCCAGAGCATGCACATATACACAGTGCTCGCGCACACTTCCAGAGCATGCACATATACACAGTGCTCGCGCACACTTCCAGAGCATGCACATATACACAGTGCTCGCGCACACTTCCAGAGCATGCACATATACACAGTGCTCGCGCACACTTCCAGAGCATGCACATATACACAGTGCTCGCGCACACTTCCAGAGCATGCACATATACACAGTGCTCGCGCACACTTCCAGAGCATGCACATATACACAGTGCTCGCGCACACTTCCAGAGCATGCACATATACACAGTGCTCGCGCACACTTCCAGAGCATGCACATATACACAGTGCTCGCGCACACTTCCAGAGCATGCACATATACACAGTGCTCGCGCACACTTCCAGAGCATGCACATATACACAGTGCTCGCGCACACTTCCAGAGCATGCACATATACACAGTGCTCGCGCACACTTCCAGAGCATGCACATATACACAGTGCTCGCGCACACTTCCAGAGCATGCACATATACACAGTGCTCGCGCACACTTCCAGAGCATGCACATATACACAGTGCTCGCGCACACTTCCAGAGCATGCACATATACACAGTGCTCGCGCACACTTCCAGAGCATGCACATATACACAGTGCTCGCGCACACTTCCAGAGCATGCACATATACACAGTGCTCGCGCACACTTCCAGAGCATGCACATATACACAGTGCTCGCGCACACTTCCAGAGCATGCACATATACACAGTGCTCGCGCACACTTCCAGAGCATGCACATATACACAGTGCTCGCGCACACTTCCAGAGCATGCACATATACACAGTGCTCGCGCACACTTCCAGAGCATGCACATATACACAGTGCTCGCGCACACTTCCAGAGCATGCACATATACACAGTGCTCGCGCACACTTCCAGAGCATGCACATATACACAGTGCTCGCGCACACTTCCAGAGCATGCACATATACACAGTGCTCGCGCACACTTCCAGAGCATGCACATATACACAGTGCTCGCGCACACTTCCAGAGCATGCACATATACACAGTGCTCGCGCACACTTCCAGAGCATGCACATATACACAGTGCTCGCGCACACTTCCAGAGCATGCACATATACACAGTGCTCGCGCACACTTCCAGAGCATGCACATATACACAGTGCTCGCGCACACTTCCAGAGCATGCACATATACACAGTGCTCGCGCACACTTCCAGAGCATGCACATATACACAGTGCTCGCGCACACTTCCAGAGCATGCACATATACACAGTGCTCGCGCACACTTCCAGAGCATGCACATATACACAGTGCTCGCGCACACTTCCAGAGCATGCACATATACACAGTGCTCGCGCACACTTCCAGAGCATGCACATATACACAGTGCTCGCGCACACTTCCAGAGCATGCACATATACACAGTGCTCGCGCACACTTCCAGAGCATGCACATATACACAGTGCTCGCGCACACTTCCAGAGCATGCACATATACACAGTGCTCGCGCACACTTCCAGAGCATGCACATATACACAGTGCTCGCGCACACTTCCAGAGCATGCACATATACACAGTGCTCGCGCACACTTCCAGAGCATGCACATATACACAGTGCTCGCGCACACTTCCAGAGCATGCACATATACACAGTGCTCGCGCACACTTCCAGAGCATGCACATATACACAGTGCTCGCGCACACTTCCAGAGCATGCACATATACACAGTGCTCGCGCACACTTCCAGAGCATGCACATATACACAGTGCTCGCGCACACTTCCAGAGCATGCACATATACACAGTGCTCGCGCACACTTCCAGAGCATGCACATATACACAGTGCTCGCGCACACTTCCAGAGCATGCACATATACACAGTGCTCGCGCACACTTCCAGAGCATGCACATATACACAGTGCTCGCGCACACTTCCAGAGCATGCACATATACACAGTGCTCGCGCACACTTCCAGAGCATGCACATATACACAGTGCTCGCGCACACTTCCAGAGCATGCACATATACACAGTGCTCGCGCACACTTCCAGAGCATGCACATATACACAGTGCTCGCGCACACTTCCAGAGCATGCACATATACACAGTGCTCGCGCACACTTCCAGAGCATGCACATATACACAGTGCTCGCGCACACTTCCAGAGCATGCACATATACACAGTGCTCGCGCACACTTCCAGAGCATGCACATATACACAGTGCTCGCGCACACTTCCAGAGCATGCACATATACACAGTGCTCGCGCACACTTCCAGAGCATGCACATATACACAGTGCTCGCGCACACTTCCAGAGCATGCACATATACACAGTGCTCGCGCACACTTCCAGAGCATGCACATATACACAGTGCTCGCGCACACTTCCAGAGCATGCACATATACACAGTGCTCGCGCACACTTCCAGAGCATGCACATATACACAGTGCTCGCGCACACTTCCAGAGCATGCACATATACACAGTGCTCGCGCACACTTCCAGAGCATGCACATATACACAGTGCTCGCGCACACTTCCAGAGCATGCACATATACACAGTGCTCGCGCACACTTCCAGAGCATGCACATATACACAGTGCTCGCGCACACTTCCAGAGCATGCACATATACACAGTGCTCGCGCACACTTCCAGAGCATGCACATATACACAGTGCTCGCGCACACTTCCAGAGCATGCACATATACACAGTGCTCGCGCACACTTCCAGAGCATGCACATATACACAGTGCTCGCGCACACTTCCAGAGCATGCACATATACACAGTGCTCGCGCACACTTCCAGAGCATGCACATATACACAGTGCTCGCGCACACTTCCAGAGCATGCACATATACACAGTGCTCGCGCACACTTCCAGAGCATGCACATATACACAGTGCTCGCGCACACTTCCAGAGCATGCACATATACACAGTGCTCGCGCACACTTCCAGAGCATGCACATATACACAGTGCTCGCGCACACTTCCAGAGCATGCACATATACACAGTGCTCGCGCACACTTCCAGAGCATGCACATATACACAGTGCTCGCGCACACTTCCAGAGCATGCACATATACACAGTGCTCGCGCACACTTCCAGAGCATGCACATATACACAGTGCTCGCGCACACTTCCAGAGCATGCACATATACACAGTGCTCGCGCACACTTCCAGAGCATGCACATATACACAGTGCTCGCGCACACTTCCAGAGCATGCACATATACACAGTGCTCGCGCACACTTCCAGAGCATGCACATATACACAGTGCTCGCGCACACTTCCAGAGCATGCACATATACACAGTGCTCGCGCACACTTCCAGAGCATGCACATATACACAGTGCTCGCGCACACTTCCAGAGCATGCACATATACACAGTGCTCGCGCACACTTCCAGAGCATGCACATATACACAGTGCTCGCGCACACTTCCAGAGCATGCACATATACACAGTGCTCGCGCACACTTCCAGAGCATGCACATATACACAGTGCTCGCGCACACTTCCAGAGCATGCACATATACACAGTGCTCGCGCGCACACACACACACACACACACACACACACTTCCAGAGCATGCACATATACACAGTGCTCGCGCACACACACACACTTCCAGAGCATGCACATATACACAGTGCTCGCGCACACACACACTTCCAGAGCATGCACATATACACAGTGCTCGCGCACACACACACTTCCAGAGCATGCACATATACACAGTGCTCGCGCACACACACTTCCAGAGCATGCACATATACACAGTGCTCGCGCACACACACACTTCCAGAGCATGCACATATACACAGTGCTCGCACACACTTCCAGAGCATGCACATATACACAGTGCTCGCACACACTTCCAGAGCATGCACATATACACAGTGCTCGCGCACACTTCCAGAGCATGCACATATATACAGTATGCATATAGTACACACACACACAGTATATACATATATACAGGGAGGGGGAGGCAGCAGCTGACTTAGCAGAAGATGGGAGTTCGGGTCATGTTCACCTTCCCGCCTAGTGAACAGCCCGGGCACCAGCTCCTGCGTTACCCGGCGCTGGACCAGCTCTTCCTCCGCGCCGCGTCCCGAGTGCAGCTGCGGGCAACCCCAATGTCCATCAGTCAGGACCCGCGCGGCCACGACTAGAAGGAGCAGCAGATCTAACAGTGGGGGGGATACAGGAGTCAGCACCAGCTCCAGGGAGGACATCACTGCACAAAGTTATCAGCCGCTTCCTCTCACACATTATATAGCAAGGGGCGGGGCTGTCTCTACGTCTCTCCAATGGATAATCTCTGGAGAACCAATTAGCTCGCGGTATAAAACCTCTCAATTCCTGCGCTCTGACGCAGCATCACGTGATATGGCATTTATCCCGCCCCACAGATACTCCGGGTTATTGCCTTCCTTACCGGGGGTGCGCTGCCATCACCCGAGCCGGGGCAGGAGAAGCTGCAAGAGGCCGTCATGCCCGCGCCCTGATAAGCAGGAAGACGCACACAAGTCTTCGGTAAGGGCCGGTGCGCTTGGTGCAGAGGTGGAGCTGCCGGGGGGAGCAGAGGCTCCGGGCCCCCAGACCTTAAAGGGCCCCTGAGGAGCGCAGATAGAGCCGCATCCAGGTAGTGCAGCCCTACTTCCTGGTAATACATGGGGGGGTTCTGGTTTACCAGGAGGGATTTTGATGGTAGATTTTCATTAAAAAGGGTTTTCTCATGAAATAAAGTTTTCACGTTTCAACCTCCTAGTGATGTTTACACAACAAAGCTAACTTATAACCCTTTAATTTACAATTTTACTCAGCTTTATTGTTGTTTTAGCTCCTATAAATCACTAAGCGGACACTTTATGATCCTAGTGTGCTGTGAGATGCTATGTGCTGACAATGTGGTTAGATTATCAGGGTACAAGGTTTATATACACTTTAATTTACCTTTTAAACATAGTACTAGTATCTGACACAGACTGAGATGAGATGGATCTAAAATTCAATGGCACTCTGCTAACTTCACTATAACACAGTCAGCTCTGCTACATGCCTCCTTCTCCTGCTATAAAGGTCTTATCTTGCTGCAGGAAGTGTCTGTGTGAGCTTGTTGTGTAATGGAGGGGAAGGGACAGAGATCACACTACATCGAGCAGACAGGAGAAGCTATTCATGAAAAGAATCATCTGTCCTACCCAACCATAAAAATCAGATTATTTATGGTTGGACCTTGGGGCAACAGAAATTGTATACACCAGAACTGATACAGGTTGAAATTATATCTGTGAAATACTGCATTTTTGTTAACAGTGAATTAGAGAATGTGTTATTTTGTCGTTCTGGGTATATTTAACACCTTAACGACCAGGCCCTCTTTTTGGTTTTTGAACTTTAATTTTTCACTGCCCACCTTCAAATCTATTACACTCTATTTTTCCACATACAGAGATGTGTGAGGGATGTTTTCACCTCTTAGTGACAGTATTTAATATTCCATGCCGTGTACTGGGAAGTGGGGGGGGGGGGGGGGGATTTCAAATGTAGTGAAACGCACCGTTTTCTTGTGGGCATGAATTTCACAGCTTTTCTGAAATGACATGTCTAATTCATTCTTTGGGTCGGTATACCAAATTTATATAGGGTTTATGATTTCCTACATTTACAAAACTTCCTCCTGAAAACAAAAAAAATTCTTCATTTTGCCATCTTCTGGCGCAAATAACTTTTTCATACTTCAGGGCACGCAGCTTTTTTTTTTTTTTTTTTTTGACTTTTTAAATGCTACAAGTTTTAGTGCCTTTTGATCACTTTTTATATTTAAAAATGGCATTTTTGCCTTTGGGCGCTATTATCCCTTAAGGGTTAAATACCAGGAATAACTGTTATTATATTTTGGTTGATTTGGAAAGCTCTATATAATCTGTGCACTATATAAATAAAGGAATTATTTAATTAGACATTTTGGGACGTGACGTTTATGATTAGATCAGTTCTAGGCAATGGGGGTTATTTTAGGTTTATTTATTTTTTTTAACTATTTTTCAGACTCCCTAGGGCACTTTAACCGTAGGCTGTCTAAATGGCAGTATGTCTACAGTATGGCAGTATATGGGGATTTTACACATCATGTATTACAATGTGTGACTTGATGCTCTCATAGCAACGGAACACTGCCCCCCTGATGCTGTCACTGGGAACGACTATCTGAGCTCAAATAGTGGCGCCCACTCTCACGGGTGTTGCTAGTAAGCAATATGCAGCAAACCCTTACCAGCTATGGAGATGGCTCAGCCCGTGAGCCCTCTAATCACCCACAGCCGACTAGTGATGTGCTACTACGCCACGTGTCAGTAAGGGGTTAATGTGGGAATACCCCTTTAAGCATTACAATCTTTTCTTTCAGATCACAGAAGGCTTGTGAACTACAGGACCGGAGACAGTTAAAATAAATAGCAGGAACTGCATATTTATCTGTAGGTCACATTCCCAGTTCAGTCTTTAACTACCGTTATCTCTAGTTCTGCCTTTTGGAAAATGAAATCTGGCCTGTGCATGGTCAGACATCATGGACTGACCATGGTTGTCTGTTTTGTACCTTTTAAGGCCTTCAGGCATTGTGCTTTGACTAATCGTATAATGCAGATCCTGATTGATATATATATTTTGCCTTGCAGCTATACGCGGTGGCTACAACTTATGAGAAACCAATTGGGAAAATGGTAGATTTCGGTAAGTGGCCATCATTCACCTTGCTATCACCCCAGGAGGTGGAGTCCATCAGACAAGCGTGTGTGTTTGGAACATGTGCAAATGAAGTCATCTACACCACTGATGATGATGAGGTAAGTAGTTTCTGGTCTCTTGTGTATTACAGCTTTGGCATCCATTGATTTGGGCTTATATTGTCAGAAAATGGGGCAAAATGTTCTTTTACAGTTTTTTGTCTACTGAAATTTGGTCTTTTACAAAATTTCTGCCTATACAAATGAATGGCTCAATGTAATCTCCATAAAAAAAACCTGAGCACACATGAGATGCGCTTCAGATAGTCATCCTTTAGGGCGCGTTCACACGTTCCGCTAGCGCCGCGTTCATAATGCAACGCTAGCGCACAGGGGGCGGAGTTATTAATCGCATGCGTTTCCCGGCAAACGCATATGCGATCGGCCCGAGCCCCGCCCACTGTGCGCTAGCATCGCGTTATGAACGTGTGAACGCGCCCTCAGGCTATATACGTTCTATTTGCACATGCCTGGGCAGAAAGGAATGTTTACAAATGTTGTGGCATTAACAAACTCCAAGCAGCTAGATCTTCTGAACCCTGGCACCTAGAAACACAATTTTTCTGATATTATAAACAGAATATTTTCCCCTTTAATGTTTATTTAATATTGAATGAACCAGACAGAGGTCGCATTAACGCCTCACCACGCGTCATAGACGCGTGATGAGGCGCCATTACCCCCCAAAATAATTGCCATGCGTAAAGTTACGCTTGGCAATTATTCCCTGTAGCGCGCAGGCTGAGCGTCCCGGCGCGCGCTGCAAAAGAGGTAAGTGTCTGTAGCGCGATCACAGCGCGCGCCGGGCCGCTCAGCGGGACACGTGACACAGTGATCTGTGTCAGCAGCGCTCCGGAGCGAGAGCGCAGGCCCCGGGATACCTGTGGACAGCGGGGCTGCTGCTCCCTGTCCTGCTGCATCTCCCTACCTGCCCGCAGCTGCCTGCATTTATGTGATCCCGACGGGACTTAAGGCCGGGTGAGTGTGAGTGTAGTGTGAGCTGTGTATTACCGAAATCTTCATACTCCTCCTCGGGTAAAAATACTCCTCAAAAATGGTGAGAGGAGTATTTTTACCCTTCTGGAAAAATGTTAGTGCGACCTCTGGAACCAGAGATGGTCACCATTAAAGTTCTACTAAAGTTTATGTACAGCTTTCTTTCTATAACCGATTGTAACTTTAAGAGTGGATATCTCTGGTTCTGTTGAGCATCCATACACAATCCATATCCTATTAAAGGGGAGACTCTCCTGTTTAATATGACACAATTGTGTTTCTAGGTGCAAGGGTTCAGGAGATGTAGGTATTCAAAGTGTTCCTCCTCCAGAAGGTCAGCCGAAGGCACAATATAGAAGAAGCTGCTTGAGACTTTCACTTTTCATTGTTGCAGAAGTACATGCACCCTCTGCATCTGTAGCTGACCCTGGGAAAGGCTGATGGAATGATGCTATCAATTTTATAACGCATTTTGGAAAGTTACTACTAATTAAAAAAAAGTTTTCTTTTCTTATTTGTCATCAATTGGCAAATATTTAAGAAAAAATGTAGTAACTATCCTATCAAGTTAGTCTCACATGCCATGAGAAAAACAAAGTGAAAATGGTACGTAAAGCTTTTCCAAAGATAATATCATGTATAGAAGTGCAGGAGCAGGATGTCAAAGATTGACCTGGTCATTCAGGCACAAATGGCTCTGTTACAAAGGGGTTAAAGGAAATTTGCAGAGACTGTTTTTGCATAGCTTCCAAGAGTGTATTAAAATAACAAACTTGCTATACTCTCCTCTTTGTGCTGGAGGGAGACGCCTCGTTGAACCGTGGTGGTAGAGAGGTTATTATAATGTTGAGTTGTTATACTCCCCTAGACTTATCCCTTCTAATGGATAACATGCCCTGGGATAATGGATATTTGTAAAAACCTTAGACACTCATTATGTTTCTAAAATCTAGACCTGGTTTATTGCTCTGATGTTACATAACAGACTTGTATAGTATGTAATAAAACCCCTCCAATAATTGGGAGAGCTTAATAACTTTGCTGCAATTCCAGACTGTCAGTCTCGCTAATGCCTTGTAAATGCATTAAATCTGTCCTTGATGACTGCAGAGGCTCTTGGGTGTTTTTGGACATGTCATACAAAACTTTTTTTTTTTTTTTTTTGCAAATTAGGATTATGGGGGATTTTTATTTATTTGATTTAAAAAGTACAATTGGCCAAACTTTTTTTAGCACAAGTCTGCGGCTAACAGGCACAGAGTTGTAATGGAAGTGCCAAATTGTTACATTTGCTGGCATAAAGCAAGTGAAATAATAGGCATTAAGATAGACTAGATAAATGAATAATTTGTATTTCCTACACTGAAATATTTAAAAGATATCCTTGCATTAAAAATGATAATCCAAGGACACGTACTGATGGATGCAGGCACGGTAAATGGGGTAATTTGTCTTATTTATGCATGGCCTCTTTCCTACTTCTATGGACATCTGCCACCAGGATAAGACTGTATGCAAATGAGCCTGAGGGGCTCCATTAACACCTATGGAGCCTGAAGCTCCTTAGGCTTATTACATACAGTTCTTCATCCTGGTGGTAGATCCCCTTTAAATCAACTTTTAATTTAAATATTTATGCTAATGATCCAAAAGGGCTCTGGGGGTGAAGCTGTAGCTTCATAGGCTGTTGGGCTGAGCAGAGAAAGTCTCCCCTCTTACACATCCTGCTGCTAGCTTGTGTAGGGGGGAGACATCATGTACTCATTGTAACAGCCTGTAACTCTGCAGCCCTGGTAATATCCCCATAACCCTTCAGGTTCACTAGCCTAATTATTTTAAAGGAAGGAGGCCATGGATAACAAATATAGGCTTACCACAATCATGGTGCCTGGGTCTGAGGAAGTGTCCCTGGTTTATTATGCTTGATTTTTGGTACATTTTCTGTTATGTATTCTGTGGTTATGTTCTCTATTTCAAGTGATCTGGAGATGTTGGATAGTGTAATCTCAGGATAGCTTAAACATATTGGGTTACTGGACTACAATGGTTCTGTATTTTATAACTGTACTTAATCTTATTTCAGGTCTATGCATTTGGGCAGAACTGTAGTAACTGTCTCGGCACTGGAGATAATCAAAGCTCTATGACGCCTAGAAGACTGGACGCCCTCTGTGGCAAAAAAATTACTGGCATTAGTTATGGGAGCGGCCCTCATGTTCTGGTCTGTACTGATGGTATGCAATAGTCAAATATTATATCTATTATCTTGCCTAATTAGAAGTTATGGGTTAACCAGCCATAACAAGTTATATCTTAGCCACAGGACTGGCAATAACTTGCTGATGGGGCGTGAGACCCCACAGATCATGAGAATTGGGAATCCAGTGTAACCCAAATGAATGGAGCAGCAGGTTGGACAAGAACTGCTGTTTCATTGACAGTCTATTTTACTGTCGGACCCAGTGGAGACTAGTACTTGGATACTTCAATGAGTTCCATAGAGATGAATAAAATTGCCCACATATTGGGACCTGTTCATTTTGGGGGTGCAGTGGACTTCCACTCATGATCTGTCAACATCCCAGTATAAGGACTATGAACTTTAAAGTTATCCACAATCCTGTGGTTGGATAACCTGCAACTCCTTTAAACATTTGCATCTTTTGGCGCCCACCCTACCCCCCAAAAAAATCCCCTCAACTACTGTTCGTTCTATATAGTCAGTTTGTCTATTATATTACACATTTCCCATATTTACCCATCTGCTTCTGTTCTCTGGTTTTGTCAGACTCAAATTGTTAGTGTGCGGATTTTTTTTTCTTTTTGCTTTCCATATGGCCTTTTATGATAGGTCAATTTCTGATGACAGGTTCTCTAATAAACGATTACCAGTATGTTGACAAGCAGCTGAACAGCTTTTAACTCTTGTTTCTTTCATAGCCCAGGTTGGTGGCATCATCCAGAAAATCAATAAAGTTATCGAGGCAGAGAGTTTAACACCAAAGTCTCTCTCCCTGGCTCTAAACACCTCCTCTTATGTTATTGACATCATGTGCCCAACTTCACTGTACTTTGTGGTCCTGCCTCCAGGGACATCATTGACCAGATCTCCTGAAGGGGCTTTCTGAGGAAGAGAGCTTGACTTCAGTGTTGAATTCTCCGCCTCCCTGACTTTATACAACCAATTTACATCTCTCTTCAAAGTACATTTTCAGGATGCCACCACACAGGACCATGAAAGAAACACTATCTAGAAGCTGTTCAGCTGCCTGTCAAGTGGTTTATTAGGCCAATTTTTGATAGGTTCTTTAAGCTCAAAAAATTAACAATAAGAAAACCTTTAATATATTAAAGGAACCTTTCATCAGAGGCCCTTTTCTTCGTATGTCACCATTCACATTGACCATCATATCCCTGACAGTTTCTAAAAATTAAAACTTTGTAATTTTTTTTTTCTTGTTTTGCCTGGCTCCCTGCCAGTATGTTTGCTGAAACCATGCCCCAGAGACTCTTGTCACTTTTTTTTTTTATGCAAACAAAAAAACCTCCCTTTTCCTGTAGTCTCTGAATGCAGCAAGTGAAATTTGCACGGTCAGCACTTTCTTCTCCACAGTGCAAATAGCGTGGACACCGACGGATCGCCACATCGCCTATTTGATGGGAATTTTGTCGGGTACGCATGCACATATAGTGAAGGCCAAACCATCTTCATTGCTGTCTGCACTGACACTGGCTAATACACTAGCTAATCAAAGGACTCACCAGGCAAGACACAAAGCTCAGAGCAGGAAAAATCCCCTTGGGAGAGGGAGACAGGGCATTGAATAATACCATGGCCCTCTCCTAAAAGTCTGCGGAGGCCAGTGTACCTAATAGTAGTTCCGATGTTTTCTGCAGATGGAAAGCTGTACGCCTGGGGGCACAATGGCTACAACCAACTTGGGAATGGGAACACAGTCCAAGGCACAATACCTGTTCGGATCTCTGTTGATGCAATGAAAAAGAGGGTGACGCAAGTTGCTTGTGGCTCCCATCACTCGATGGTTCTAACAACTGATGGAGAGGTAATGGTTGACAAAATCCTGACCACATACAATGGATGTTGGGCAAATTGGAGAAACCAATGGGCAAGTGTTATAGACTGAACCAATATTCACTGCTTTTAGCTCTTGTTTTGTAGAAGTTATTGTCCCACTATAGTTTCCAAAATCCCTGATTTTTATGTTGCAGTCACTGCATACGGGTTTGTTTTTGAATGACCTGTTGTGCCTCTACATTCATGATCGTCTAAATTTCTCTTTACTGCTTAGGTGTATACGTGGGGATACAATAACTGCGGACAGATTGGTTCTGGAACCACAACAAACCAGCCAGTTCCTCGAAGAGTGTCCACCCCATTACACAACAAAGTCATCGTTTCTATTGCAGCAGGACCTACATGTTCTATGGCAATCACAGACTATGGACAGGTGAGGAGACATGTGTGAAAGCTACATATCTAATACATATATTCCAGACCAAATCTTTGAAAGTGGAAGGGTTACTTAATACTTGTATCTGATCAGTAGGAGTTGGCATGAGACCCTTGTCAATCCTGAGAATACGGAGCCATTTCAGCCCTGCAGTCACTTCATGGTTTGTCCCTCTAGTTTTCGCACATGGGTCTACTGCCAGCCTCCCCTTCCTCATGCTGTGGCCCAAGAGTCGAGTTTCTTACAACCATACAGGAACAATAGTCAAGTGGCCAAACACTGCAATTGGGACTGTGGGATGGAAGGTGGAGATGGTGTGGTGGCCACTATTATAGTGGCAGTGAAGAAATTCCTCTATGGCCACACTACATAAACAGGTCCACAGATATTAGTATGTGACTATCCAGACAGAAGTAGGGGGTGCTTCTATTGTGGCCAGGTCACAGCCTCCATTCCGGTCATCTGAATGTCACCTGAAATGGTTTCAGATCTGTTTGGAAATGTTTTTTTATTTATTTTTTCCCTTCTTCTAGGTTTTTGGCTGGGGATATAATGGTACTGGACAGCTTGGAGTTGGCGGCACTGGAAACCAACTAATTCCCTGTAAAGTGGTGTTTGTTCAGCCTGTCTGTATAGTCCAGGTGAGGTTGTCATTTTAAGAGTATTAAAGGAAGTTTAAGAGGATTTTCCAGAAGTCTTTTTCAAATTGACCCCCGGTACACATTATAAACTTACAGTATGCACACTGGAGCCCCTTTTGCTTATTATGGGGGAGGGGGTGTCCTAGGAGCTGATCAGATTGTTATCCTCTAGCCACGGGATAGGGATTACCAATTAGTTTATACAAACCCTTTTATAGGGGTTGTCCGGGAATGTAAATGGATGCAAGTCTAGCATTTTTATATGGTAATATGTTTCCAGCACATCATGCAATTTCTGGATACCTTTGGAAATCACAAGCGTTTTGTCCAACCCCTAGTAGTTGTTGAAAAGTCATGGTGTAATTGTCTTGACATAACGGGTTATTGGTCCCCTCATAAATATCCCATTAATTGCTGTGCCTGAGTAGAGCACTAAATAAGCTAAAGGTGTGGAAGATGTTTCAACTTTGCGTCCTTATTGTTTGTAGATTGTATGTGGATACAGCCATACCATGGCGCTGACAGATCAAGGTTATCTGTACTCCTGGGGAGCAAACTCCAATGGACAACTGGGTATCGGGAACAAAAGTAACCAGCTGTCTCCAATTAAAGTTGAAACCCATGAAAGGTACAGTATTAGAGTAAAAATGTTGTCATAAACGCCCCTCTCATTGCCCACAAGTTTCTTTCGTAAGAGTGAGGTCTGTCTACAGGGCTCTGAGGATATAGAAAACTGAGTGTTCACTTGCCATCCTGTATGTCATGGCTCAGAACTATAGAATCCGGATAGTTTAACCCCTAGGCGCACCAGGACGTTATAGTACGTCCCCGGGGCTAGATGCTTAGCGCACGGGGACGTTCTATAACGTCCTTCTTCTGGCACCGGCTCACGAACGGAGCCGGTACCAGAAGCAGCGGCTGTCAGCTGTCTAGTACAGCTGACAGCCTGCGCTAACACCCGCGATCGGAGCCGGCTCCGATCGCGGGTGTTAACCCCTTACACGCCGCGCTCAAACATGACCGCGGCGTGTAAGGGTGTTTGCGCTGTGGATCGGATCCCCCGTGCCGCTTACCGGGGGATCCGATCCACTTCTGGGCAGCTCCGAGGACTGGCATGTGCCCCGGAGCTGCCCGGTCTCCCTGGCAGTCAGACCCCTTCCGGGTCTGACTGTAATCTGTCTGAGCATGCGCCTGCCAGACAGATAACACTGCTCTACAATAAAATAGTATTGCAGAGCAGTGTATTGAACTTAAACCAGTGATCAGAGCATCACTGGTGCAAGTTCAAGTATGTATAAGTAAAAATATGCAAAAACACTTAACACTACACATTATAATAAATAAAAAATAAATACATAAAAATATAAGCCCCTAAAATGTCACTTTCCCATAAAAACACTTAATAAAGTATAAAAAACACAAACACAAAAAAACCCGCATATTTGGTATTGCCGCGTCCGTAACAATCTCTATAATAAAACAGAATCGTTACTGGACCCGCACGGTACAAGCCGTAGGAAAAAAAACGCAAAAACGTTCCGAAAAAATTTTTTAATTAATACCCTATAAAAAATGCTCTAAAAGTAATTTAAAAAATGTTATGCACTCCAAAATAAGCCCACTAAAAAGAACAACTCTTCTCACAAAAAATAAGCCCCTAACCAGATTTGTCAGCCGAAAAATAAAAAAGTTATGCATATGAAAAGATGATGATGCTAAAATGAACAAGATTTTCTCCAAATTGGTTTTTATTCAGTACAATTGAATAAAATACACAAAACCCCCACATATTTGGTATCCCTGCGTCCGTAACAATCTGCATAATAAAACAAAATCATTATTAGATCCGCAAAGTGAACCCCGTAAAAAACAAAACAAAAAAAAGCTCCAGAAAAAAAGATCATTTTCAATTAATACCCTATAAAAATGCTCTAAAAAGGGATTTAAAAAAAGTTATGCACTCTAAAATAAGACCACTAAAAAGAACAATCCTTCTCGCAAAAAAAAGCCCTTAAACAGATTTGTGAGGCGAAAAATAAAAAAGTTATGCATATGAAAGACGGTTAATGCGAAAATTAACAACATTTTTGCCAAATTACTTTTTATGCAGTAAAAATGGGGAAAAAATAAAAAATCTATATAAATGAGGTCTTTTTGTAATCGTGTCGACCCATAGAATAAAAATAATATACTATTTTTATGGTATGGTAAACAGCCAAAAAAAACCCATAAAAATCTTCCTGAAAAGTGATGATTTTCATTTCCTCCACCAACAAAGAGTTAATAAAATCTCACCAATTAGCCTATAGATTCCCCCAAATTAGGTACCAGAAAAGTGCATCTCATGTGGCAAAAGAAATAAGCCCCTATAGGTCCACATTAAAAAAAAGAAGAAAATTATAGCCTGTACAATGTGACATAGCAAATCTGATCTGGATGGCGCCTCCTTCCCTTCTATGCCCGGCCGTGCGCCCATACAGCAGGTTACCACCACATATAGAGTATCCGTGTACTCGGGAGAAATTGGGTAACAAACTTTGTGGAGCCTTTATTCATTTAATCCATTGTAAATGTTTAATTTTCCACCCAAAATGAGTGTATTGTGAAAAAATATTACAATTTGCAGACTGCACCTCCATTTTGTTTTAACCCCTATAAAGCACGTAAAGGGTTAACAAACTTCTTAAAAGTGGTTTTTCATACGTTGAGGTGTGTAGTTTCCACAATGGGGTAATTTACGAGTCTCGCTATTATTTAGGCCTCTCAGTGTCAATTAGAAGTTGAGCAGGTCCATCTAAATACAGGTTTTGGTGATTTTACAAAAAATGTGAAAAATGATACCTACATTCTGAGCCTCATAACATTCTAGTAAAATATGTGGAATCTTAAAAAACCATCCAACATAAAGCAGACATTTGGGAAATGTAAGTTACGAATTTATTTGGCAGCTATGACTATCTGCATCAAAAGTAGAGAATTTAGAACGTTGAAAATAAAGAATTTTTCAAAATTTTTGCCAAATTTAGTTTTTTTCTCATAACTAAACACAAAAGATATCATCCAAATTTAGCGTTCCAAAACTATAACCACTTATAGTGACACAGGTCAGATTTGAAGAATGGGGCCGCATCCTTAAGGCCAAAAGAGGCTGAGTCCCGTAGGGGTTAACATAGTGGGAGCCCATTCTGAGGCTGTCCATGGCCACCCAAACTCCCCACCAAGCTTACTACTGTTCGGAAGCAATACAGGCAGTCCCTGGGTTACATACAAGATGGGTTCCATAGGTTTGTTCTTAAGTTGAATTTGCACATTTTTTTTTATAATTGCAGTTACAGACAAAACATTTTTTGCCCCAGCGACAATTGGAGTTTCAAATTTTTTTTTATTTATTTTTTTTAGCTGTAATTGGACCAACGATTATCAATAAAACTTTATTAGGCACCTTACAGCTGATCATTGCATCCTGGGACTATAGTAAAGCATCTAGAGAGCTTCACCAGAAATCACAGTGGGTAGAGGGATCAGTCTGTAACTAGGGGTCATTTGTAAGTCTGGTATCCTTAAGTAGGGGAAAAACCTGTTCTATTACTCTTCTGTATCTCTTATCTGGTCAATGAACACTTCTAAACAATTAATGTAAAAATGTGACACCATAATATTGTGGTGTCAACAAGTGCCCATAATTTATGTAGCCAGAGTCTTGTCAGTCCAATATTGTCTTGTATTTCTGCAGAATCGTGGAGATTGCATCCTGCCACTCATCTCATACCTCCGCTGCCAAGTCACAGCGCGGACAGGTGTATATGTGGGGCCTTTGCCGAGGCCAGATTATCCTCTCTCCTCATCTCACTAACTTTACTTGTACAGACGATGTGTTTGCTTGTTTTTCGAACCCGCCGGTCATGTGGCGCCAGCTCTCTATAGGTAGGTCATACATGGCTACACTCCGTCACTACAGAGGATGTAGAACACGTGGTATCATTGGTTATTGTTTTTTATTAAGAACCTAAAAACTTCCTAACTGTGGCTGAGTCGCTGAAGAGGGAGTTTGATCGTGAAGAAACATCAGACTTGAGATTCCGAGTGGAGGGAAAAGATATTTATGTCCACAAAGCGGTCTTAAAAATAAGGTAATGTTACGGTTTATATATATTGCAGAGCAATGTATGGTCACGTATTAATCTGTCAGATATTTATCTCCTGAGACCAAAAAAATCGGTCCCTCAAAAAACAAATCCAAAAGTACATCAAGTGCTGATTTATTTTTTTTTCTAATAGATTTACTCCCTTGTAATAACTGGTGTAGACAAATGTTACTTGTTTTATAGAAATCGGAATTGTGATAAGGGCCCTTGTCCCAACCACATGAATTGTGAACAACATAGAAATCTTCTGGATATATTAAAGGGGTTGGCCACTCATACAAACTTTATCAGGGCAATTCTAAAACCCCCAATAGGGTCACAGAGTGTACTTGCCCTTCTGTAATCCAGTGTCCTGCTGGTTTTTGACAGATGGAGCGGCCTGTGCAGTCTTTATGGTCTACACACCCCTCCATCATGACAATCCCTTAGCAGTGGTTGTAGGAGCTATGGATGTCACACCACTGATATGGCAGTGATTGTGGTGAGGGGGGGGGGGGTGCAGACAGTAATGCCTGGTGCCATCGGGAAACCATTTGAGGAGTCCTGCCTGGCGGTCATGTGACCTGCGGCTATAGACTGATGGAGGGACCATGCATTCATTGTCTGCCTACCCCTCCACCATTCCAAGGCAATTATAATATGGGTGACCTGTTGGTCCTAAACCTTTAAAGTAGTTGGGGACTAATGCACAACTTTACCAGTGTAATGTATCTGTAACCTGTGCTACTCTGTTGACAGATGTGAACACTTCCGCATGATGTTCCAGTCTCACTGGAATGAAAACTCCAAGGAAGTCATAGAAATTGACCAGTTTTCCTATCCAGTATATCATGCCTTCTTACAGTACTTGTATACAGATACTGTGGACCTGCCACCAGAAGATGCTATTGGTAAGAATGGGCACAAATATTTGCTATGCTTAATATACACCTGATATTCTTGTTGTGTGTTATGAGCCCTTACTAACCTTTACTTGGGCATGTTTAGTTGCCTCAGCAAAAAATGGAGAATCTTTGCTTTGATCAGAGGTTCTTCTCCTGGGATTCTTGAATCCTAATGAGGGATCCCCACCCAGGACACAAACAAAAAGGTGACTTTTACAATGGGAGGGAAATAGATTTTGGTAGCTCAAGGATATTTACTAGAATGATAAATTTTTAGCAACTGGCAAGAACAAAAGTCAGTTCATGCATGATGGGGTTTCTAGGAGGCCAGAATGGCATTAGGACGTCCCACTAGGAAATGCTCGCTTAAGCGGTGTGTTGCTTTCTCCTAGGGAAGTCCCTGTAAGAAATTGGCTATATTAATGGCTATGAATTCTTGTGGTGGTTTTTTTTCCTTTTACCAGGATTTGTTGTATCCTATAACTTTTTGTTCTTTACATCAGGGCTCCTGGATCTTGCCACATCCTACTGTGAAAATAGACTAAAGACGGTCTGTCAGCTCATCATCAAAAGTGGTATAACCATAGAAAATGCCTTTCTATTACACTGTGCTGCTGTCCGGTATGAGGCAAAGGTAATCTATCAATTTTGTATTGTTGTGTCATTAGGTTTTTGTTTTGTGCTCTATTGCATCGGTTAATCAGTTTTACTACTAAGATTAAGGATTTTTTTTTTTTTTGGCTCCCAATATTCCAGTTGGACAGATGGCCTTGGAAAGTAGGAGATGGTGGGGTCAAAGTTAATTGAGTTAATTTTTGTGCCAAGTAGCAGATTGTAAATGTCCTGTATTCATGTAGGTGGCCGAGCCTTGTTAGGTCTACAGGATATGTCCAGAAATCTGCACTGCATATGACGAAACTCCAAACTGTAATCTACGTTGGTCACATCTTCGGAACCTGACACTGATAGAAGGCCTCATGCACATGACCTAGCCACAAATGGGAGCTAGCTCATGACTGTCGGAGGCTTACACAGCATGTCGCACACTTTACTGCTCCCGTTCACCCAGCAATGGACTGCTAACCTTGCCCAGTTTGCTGCCCTTTTGTATTTACACCTCATGCAGGCAAAGGTGAAGAATTATAGTCGAGACGGGTCCCTTATGGCAGAACTCTGAGTGAGCATAGAAATAAGTGATGCCTAACTTGGGCTATCTGCATTATTGATGGAAATGACTGGTAAGGCAGGTGGAGTGATCTCCCCATGTCATTGCCATGGCACTAGTGGGTTGATATTTGTAAATAGGGGGAGCTTATCAATGACCCCCTCATCTGCTGTGAAATACAGTATTGCTGCACAAACCTACTATACATGCATTTGTGGGGTTGGAGATTGACTCCTAGTCCCTCCAACCCCTCACTTCGCCATACTACAGCTTCTGTCTCTGGCCTTTGCTGACGTGACACATAACAGCTCATTGTGCAGGGGCCAGGTGTTGACACCCAACAATCATTTGCTGGCCTAAAAATCTTTTTTCCAATACCATTTTAGTGTATTTAGAGGTGGAATTTTCTTATGTATACATCTTCACATAAAATACAACTCCTTCCTCAAAATACAAGCCCCTGAAAATAAATGGATAACCGCCAAATAGATGACAAATGTATGTAGTCAGGGAAACCAAACTATTATCTTTTGGAGCTAAAGGAAAATTAAGAAAAAAATAATATATTTTTTTTGGCTTTTCCTTTCAGGAACTAGAAGATTTCTGCTTTAGATTTTGCGTAAACCACCTCACAGGAGTGACGCAGACCATGGCATTTTGGCAAGTGGATGGCATGCTGCTTAAAGAATTCATGGTGAAAGCTGGACAATGCGGGGGGTTTAAGAATTGACCTCAGCGGTTCTGTGGGGCAAATTTTGTATATTTTTCTATTCTTTGGGGCATTATGATAAAACCTATCAAAAGTAATAAGAATATGTATAACTATTTAAATAATGGAACAGACTAAAACTTGCATTTTAGGTTGTTTTAACGGCTTCCTCTATTCTTCTATGTAGAAATGTATGAAGGCATTTTTAATTTCATTCCAAGCACCTCCGGAATGGTGTAGCCTAGACGGCGCATGTAGAGAACATTTACTTATAAGTAAGATTGTTCTGACAGTATTTTAGCTTCAGTCTAATATTCAGCACTTTACTTCAATGTCTAGACTACATGGTGGATCTTAAACCTCTATGGGAAAGCTTCATTTATATAACATTAGAAAAAAAAAATTGGTCCATAATTTCAAAGTGGAAAAAAAATATTGCTGATTTAAAACAGAATTCATAATTTTTTTTTGACCATACTGACCAGAAATTGTCGTTTTTAGTAACTTTGCACAATTTTAGCCATGTTCCCCTCACCATATGTTGATCGTTACCTCCTGCACTACCTTCCCTTATGCTAACATTAAAACTTTCTTTAAAATGTGCCTGGGGGTTGCTGCCAGCCTCTCCCCGCTGTGTTGTACAATAAATTATATCTATTTGTGTAATGACTGTGTATTATGTATTCCCTCTAGAGTGAAATACTTTTACAATTATAAATGATTGTGTGACTTATGACACGTTATTCCTGTAGAGAGGATCTCACAAGGGCAGATTAGTGAAAAGCTGTCACTCTTTGCAGATGGACCAACAATGCACACGTATAGACTAAGACTCTGTTAAAACCCCTTCCCTCTGAGGCCCTTTGAGTTTGTTATTTTTCATTCCCCACATTCACAAATCAAACTTTTTAATGATTTATTACAAGATCTGTAATGTACACACATTAACCCTTGGATCTTGTACACAAGACTTCACTTATCAGGAAAGCTGTGATCTGATAATAGTACATTTTTTTATCTTATGAGCAGAAAATCTACATAAGAACAGCTTATCCCTTATTGGGGTGTTCCCACATAAATACAATTCTGAAATGATCTACCATTAGTAGGTAAAATTAAACTACTCATTCTTGCCCATAGCACTCTTCTCCTTGATCGGGGTGCTGGTCTTCAATCTTGTCAGGCCAGCAACGCTGTGAAAAAAGTTATAAAAAGCCGGCCTGTGTGCCAGGACACAATGTTTGGTGCACTGAGCTGTTAATTATTCCCGCCTCTCGTGTGATGTCACCTCCCTCTCGAACATGTGAGAGAAGTATCTATCATGCCAGAGGTGTGAATTCACCTCCCCCTCAAGCATAGACAGAAGAGGCATCAATCAAGAATAATTAAAAGCCTAGAGTGCTGGTCATCTCATCCTGGTGTTTCTGACTTGCTTTTTATAACTTGTTGCCTATGGCCTCAACCATAAACTTGGTCTGGACTATGATCAGATTCCTCTCATGTACTGCTGGGGGAAGGGGGAGACTGCAGAGCCATAGCCACTTCCCCTCCAGCAGCATGAAACAGAGCAGCTCTACAAACAAGACCATAGTTTATACGGTTGAAAAAGATGAATGTCCATCAAGTTTGACCAGTTAAGGGATTGGATGAGGAAGGTATTTAGGGGAAACAATTCTATATAACATTACCATCCATGTTATTTAGGTGTAAAAAGGCATCTAGACCCTTCTTGAAGCTCTCTGCTGTCCCTGCTGTGACCAGCGCCTGAGGAAGGCTATTCCACAGATTGACTCATAGTAAAAAAAAAAAAAAAAACCCTGTCGCCTCTGGTTATTAAACCTTGATTTCCCCAGCCTGGAGAACGGTGCCCCCTCGTCATTTGAGTTAATCTGTAACAACTTACCACTTTTTTTTTTTTTTTTTGACCATTCATATATTTATATAAATTATTCATATTTCCTTGTAGTAGTCTCTTTTCCAGACTAAATAAAGTTATTTTAATCTTTAATACCCCTCATTTTGTGGTTCTACGTTGAACCCTCTCAAGCGCCAGGGCCTCCTTTTTATGGACCGGTGCCCAGAACTGGACAGCATATTCCAGGTGAGGCCGAACCAATGACTTGTATAGTGGTAATATTACATCCCTATCACGAGAGTCCATGCCACTTTTAATACATGACAAGATTCTCCTGGCTTTATAGGCAGCTAATTGACACTGCATGTTGTTAATCAATTCATGATCTACTAGTAAAGTGGTGGCGAACCTATGGCACTGGTGCCAGAGGCGGCACTCAGAGCCCTTTCTGTGGGCACCTGGGCCATTGCCCCAGCACACTAGACAAGACTCAAAGAATCTTCCTCCAGTTCCAAGCAACTTAAAAGATGCTGCTTTCAGTCATATTTTGACACTTCCTTCGCTACTTGGGACTGTAGGAAGAGGGAGAATTAGACAGGGTTGAATTATTTTTGGAGGACCTCCTACTGGCCCCACAATTCTCTGTGTACAGAGGGAAACTGGAAAGAAGCTAAAATGATGAAAATTTTCCATCTTTCTACTGTGTTGCTGTCCTCAGGAGGTCAATATGATTGAAAGTTGTTGAACAGTGAGCAATAAGTTACTGCTTTAATTTTTGATTGGCACCTTGCAATAAATAAGCAGGGTTTTGGGTTGCAGTTTGGGCACTCGGCCTCTAAAAGGTTCATCATCACTGTACTAGTACCTCCAGGTCCTTCTCAACAAGGGACTCTCCCAGATTTCCTCCCCCAAGGACATTTTTCCTTTGGATTATTATCTCCCAGGTGCATAACCTTACATTTATCCACATTGAACCTCATTTGCCAAGTGAATGATCAAACATTCAGTTTGTCCAAGTCACCCTGCAGCCTATGAACATCCTCCATGGACTGTATTACACTACACAGCTTGTGTCATCTGCAAAAATAGACACTGCTATTAATTCCAACCTCTATCATTAATAAATATATTAAATAGTAGTGGGCCAAGCACAGAACCCTGGGGTACACCACTCATAACTGGTGACCATTCCGAGTAGGAATCATTGACCACAACTCTCTGGATACGATCCTTCAGCCAGTTCTCAATCCAATTGCAAATGATTCCTGCCAAACAATAGACCTTATTTTACCCATCAGGCGTCTTTGTGAGACAGTGTCAAATGCCTTTGCAAAGTCCAAGAACACAATATCCACAACAGCTCCTCCATCCAGGCATCTGCTCACCTCTTCATAGAAGCAGATAAGGTTAGTTTGACAACTTCTATTCTTAGTAAATCCATGCTGGCTGTCACTTATACATACTCCAGTATATAGCCTTTTACTAACCCTTCCAGTATTTTCCCCACAATCGAAGTTAAGGTTACAGGCCTGTAATTGCCTGGCGAAGTTCTAGAGCCCTTTTTATATATTGGCACCACATTTGCCTTGCGCCAGTCACTTGGTACCACACCAGACATTACGGAATCCCTAAAGATTTTAGACAGCGGTACAGCAATAACAGAACTGAGTTCTTTAAGAACTCTGGGGTGTAACCCATCTGGTCCAGGAGCTTTGTACACATTGATTTTATTGAGCTTAGATTGGCTGAATGTAGACATGATCCAGTCTAGTATATTACAGCATAACCCGCACTGGCACCACCCACATCAGAAGTTCTTTCTTCTATCGTATAAACGGAGCTAAAAAAAACCTATTAAGTATCTCCGCCTTCTCTTGGTCTCCAGTCACTGATGCCCCATTTTCAGAATAAAGGGGTCCAACCTGCTCTGACTTATTTTTTTTTTTTTTTTTTGCATTGATATACTTAAAACATTTCTTGGGATTTGTTTTGCTATCTTTAGCCACCTGTCTTTCCTGGGTGTAATCTAGCCCGTCTATACTTGTTACCTATTGGAATAAATTTAGAAGTATAATGACCCAGGATTGAGATTTTAATTTATCCCATTTAACATTAGTATCATCATTTGACAGAATCTAATGCCAGTCTATATCCTGTATTGCAGCCCTGAATTTCTGGAAATTAGCCCGCTTAAAATTCAAAGTTTTTGATTTTCCCACCTGTTTTTGCTTATTACAGTTTGTTAGAAATCACAAGGTCCAACAATGCGTCACCTCTTGTGGGATCTTCTACAAGCTGCACCATAAAATTATCCTGAAGAATGTTCATAAAATGTCTCCCCTTCACAGATGGAGAAGAGCCCTGACCCCAATTTATATTTGGAAAGTTAAAGTCTCCCATTATCACTATGGTCCCCTCCTGTGCGACCTGCTCCATCTGTTTATATAGGTGACCCTCTATTTCCTCAGAACACGCACTTTAATTTTCCACAGTTATTTATCTGATTTAAAGGACACCTGTCATCAGGTCTCTGTCACTAGATCCATCCCAGCCTTTATCTAGTTATTTCATACATTAATCATTATAAAATCATCATTTCTTTATTATGTAAATGAGGCTGGTCACATGGTCAGAGGCAGTGATGTCACCCCTGTTACCCCTCCCCTCTCCTCCCCCCCCCTGTGTGTAATGTATAGTAATGCATAGTTTGTGTATCTGCTGACATGCTGCATCCTCCTAATACACAGAGACAGAGACATCAGCTACACAAGTACCTGACATATTCTGCTATAACATGGCTGCATCCTGGAGCCGTTGTATCTTTCACATACACACAGGCTGCAGGGGGCGCCAGTACCAGGAAGCACATGGAGGAGCCATTACACCATTATACAGGCTGTCAGTCAAGCACTGGGGGTGTGGCTGTACCTCCCACTCATGAATAAGCTGGACAGCTTGACTATGCTAATGAATCATTGGACATTTCACAGGTCATTTGCATACAGCTTTATATATTTAGATTAGGGGGGTTATTTTGCATGACGGGTTCTCTTTAAAGTAATTTTACTGGCACATATTGCCTCACTACTGTTTTGTAACTTGTGGATCTCCTTATCCACTACCTTAGTGTCACATACACCGCCCACCTCACCACCCACCAACATAACCTACCCCTCTCTAACCTGTCTACCCTTTTTGTGTCTTCCTTTTCCTCCTCCCCCGATCCTAGTTTAAATACTCCACCACCCCTGCTAGGATCTTCTCCCCCAGCACAGCAGCCCCCCTTCCATTTAGGTGCAAGTTATAAGCATCTTAATCCAAAGGGGAGGGTCCTGTGTGTGGGGTAATGTGAAATAGCAGAGCTGTGTTATTAACAATTTTCTTTCCAGCTCAAGATTTCTCTAATTTTTTTGTATGTCAGCTACTAGTAGAATGTTCAGAAGCTTCTGTATACACTCGCGTAAAAACTGTGCTGAAAAACCCCAACTCGGCTTGTACTCAAGTCAAGAAAAAAAGTGTACTCACCTTTCAACGCCCCTCAGCAGGTCCTCTGCAGCTCTATGTCAGCGCACGGTCCGTCGCAGGCATCGTGACATCAGCCGCACACTGACATTCTTTACTTGAGTCAATAGGTTTTCCCAGTTTTTGTGGTAAAATTAGGGGTCTCGGCTTATACTCGAGTATATACGGTAGATAAACATGTACCCTGAATCTGAGCACATTGTCAGCACACAGCATCTTGTGCATGAGCATAGCTCATAGGAATCAGGAAATGTCTGCTCAGCTAGTGCCCGCCCAGATTTAGCTGAGCAGCTAAAGCAGCTATAACAGTGTAAAAGGGGGAGGATTAAGATTTATCGGATTTCTTTCACAAGCAAACCTACTTTCGAACACATCTGGTGGTGGACAAAAAAGAAATATTTTTTTTAATCAAAGTGCCTTTATTGTGCAAAAGTATTAAAAATCTATATAAAATGGTATCACACGGACATACAAAATAAAAGTATTAGGTACTATACAGTATGCCACATCTAGAATAAAATGTGCTGTATTTACAACCTTAGGCCCCATGCACAGCACCGTCGGGGACACACACATATGTATGGCCGTACATATGGCCCACATAGACGGCAATGGGTTTGGCACCAAACCAGGGGAAAAGATAGGACATGTCCTATCTTTCCCCGTATTACGGTGCCGTAAAGACTTAAAGGTCAATTTGGGACCCTAAACTACAGGTCCGTAAGGACCTGTAGTGGTTTAGGGAACCAAATCAACCTGGCAGGACGTCTTTTAGTTAAGACATTATATGTGCTGAAAAATATAACTTGTCACAAAAAAAAAAAAAATCAAGCCCTTATGTGGTTTCTTTTACGAAAAAAGTGCAGCGTAGTACTTTATTTTATGAGATGGGTCTATCTACTACAAAGTGCTTTTCACAAGCTGCAAACAATGGACCTGTGGTCAACAGACCATGCGATGTCCGCTCACATGGCAATTTACAGGCAAAGAGCTGCAAACTCGCCAGTAACAGGACCTGCTCTGACTCACGTAGGGCCCTGGAATCCATATTCGTGAAATACATGGGGATGTGTACAGGAGAGTTAAAGGGGTTGTCCACTTTACCTCATGTGTTTTGTAATGTGTAAAGTGTGTGGGGGGGCAGGATATGAGGTAATTTACCAATATACATCTATTAAGTTCTGCTCTTCTTTCTTGATATGTATATTTAAGCCATCTGTATTTTACCTCATCAGCCAGACCATAAAATGGTCGTAGATGAAGGGTCATGTCCATGAGCAATTGCCCTGCCAAGACCTGGATCTTATATTTATAAATACTATCATAAGATGTGAGGATGTTTTCATTGCAACCATTTTGGGCACTGTTTAACCCTTTTCTCACTTTTTTTCTAAATTTTCAAGTGTTGCAAAATAGCAAAAAATTCGGGTGCCATTTTCCGATTCTAAATAAGTTTTATCTGTTGATAGATCAGGACTTTTGGGATGCAGTGATACCTAACATGTTTATGATTTTATAACAGAAATGAGTCAGCGCAAACACTGGACAATAGGCTGAAGTCGCTGGTAACAAAGGTGGTGACCTGCACCCCAACTTGATTATAGATCCAACTAGTGAAGCTACTAAAAACAAGATAAAACAAAATGTACCTGCGCCATACCATATTTCTGTATTCCAGCACGAAAAGGGACTGTATCCACTTCAGACCAGGAGGTCCGGTTTCCACCATCACCAGGTATCCACTTATATTTAATAGCAAATTACCATCTAGACCCCAAAATACCACATTTTTTATCACTTGTTAGAGTGTTTGGCGCAGGTACATTTTGTTTTATCATGTTTATGATTTTGTTTATCAGTTCTGGGGATTTAAGTGGGGGATTAAAATTTTTCTGTGTTTTTTATTTTTTTGGTAATACTTTTTAGGCTCCCCAAGGGTACTTTAACCCTAGGGCAGTGATGGCGAACCTTTTAGAGACTGAGTGCCCATGCTACAACTAAAATCCACTTATTTACCGTGAAGTGCCAACATGGAATTTTAAGCAGTAACTTATTGCTACCTGTTCTTCCACATATTTCAATCGTATTAGCTCCTAAGGCCACCAATACAGTTGAAAGAAGGAGGGAAAATTCAGACTATCATTTGTAGCTTCACTCCAGAGTTAGAATGAAGGATCCAGCAGGATGACCACCAAAGATGATGCAGCCCCTTCCACACCTTCTTACTTTTACCGCAGCTCCAAACAGCCAATGGAGTGTTGCTATAAAATAGCGCTGAGAGTAGCATCTCATAAGTTGCCAGGGACTGCAGGAAGATTTGGGGGATTTGTTCCTGTCTGGGGAACTCTGTCCTAGGGTGATAACCTGAGTGCCCACAGAAATGGCTCTGAGTGCCACCTCTGGCACCCGTGCCATAGGTTCGCCACCACTGCCCTAGGGGATCTGATCAGTCCTGCCATATAGTGCAATACTACAGAATTACAGAACTACAGGCTGCTATGGGAATGGATTGTTGCTCCCGGATGAAATGCCATCGGTGGCATTGCCCGCAGCAGGTAAATGGTCAATTCTGTGATGAGTGCCAGCACTGATTGCAGGTTATGGCTGCATAATGCACACAACACCCGCCATGTCTGAAGCCGTGAGCCCTCTTCATACATCCTTAACGGCATTATGACGTACATGTACATCATTGTTAAGGAGTTAATTTGTTCACTTGTCGCAAGCAGGGTTTATGTCAAAGTGACTTTCCATTGCGCCAAATGAACACAGGATAATGCAAAACTGCAACTGCACCACAACTGTGCCAAAACATCGCCCCACATAGACAGAAAAGTTAGTCCCCCCCCCCCACCTCATTGATGTCGGTTTATATATGCTGTGAGATAGTGACTGGTAAGGTGGAGGGAAATCGCTATATTTCCCCTAGATTTCTCTCATATGTCTTCTAGGGGACAGGAGGTGTACATCTCACCCAGGGAAAGCTGAGTGAGATGTAGAAGATCCAGGAAGACTTGATGTCCTTAGCAAGACATAGCTTGCTAAAGGATCTGGTAAATCCTATTTTCGGGCCTGGATTTTTGGAATGACTGGCAGGCTGGTAGTGGGGCTGGTCATTCCCTTCCTGTCCAGCACTGGTTTTCCTGGTTGCTTCAGGAAACCCAGGTGTTGGAGCTCAGCTCCAACTAGAGCTTTAAAAGGATTGCACTCTGTGCTTCACGAGGGGGGAAAAACATGTGGAGAGGCAGAACCTGTCTCTATTCTCCTGCACTGAGGCCTGCGAGCCTAATACGGACTGTGTGTATCACGTGAGGTAAAACCCACGTTTTGTTTTGTTTCAGGTGGCTGGTAGTACGCCACCCGAGTAGTCAGGGAAGACTCTGTGTTAGTTAGAGTTCAGCCGAACAGGTGTTTATTTTAGCCTGAAGTTAAGGCTTTGTTTTATTTTGTATTTTTTCTGCTATTAAAGCCAGGCAAAGCCGTGTTTATAGCCAAAGCACTTGTGTCACTGTCTCTGACTGCGATTCTGGACTAATTTTACCGCTTCTACCAAGCTAGTTCCCACATATGGCGGAGGATGCGGGCATAGTAACGCAGCCTTAAAGAGACATACACGTATTTTTTTTTTCCTCTCCTGGATTAAAGCTGCGAGAGCGTCCGGTATGATGGAGGACTTTGTTAAGCAGTTTGGACAAGCCATCCTACAGCAGCAGCAAATGATTATGCAGCAACAGCGAGCTTTTGCCCAGGCTGAGGAAAGGCAGCAACAAGCCCAGGCCAAGCAAGACGAGATGAATCGCCTCCTGGTGGAGAAAATGGCCTTGCTTGGTGAGACACTGTCGTCCAGTAGAACAACCTCTGGTGTGCACGGGACCCAAGGATGGTCTACTTCTCTAAGGGCCTCAGTACATGCCTCTCTAAAAAAGATGACCGCCACAGATGACGTGGAAGCGTACCTTATGGTCTTTGAGAGAGTGGCAGAGCGTGAAAAGCTGCCAGCCGACCAGTGGGCAGATGTGGTAGCACCTTTGCTGACAGGTGAGCCACAAAAAGCTTACTATGACTTGAGTGAGCAGGACGCTAAGAACTACATAAAGCTTAAAGGTGAGATCCTTGCCCGACTTGGAGTGAACATGCATGTGCGTGCAGGGCGTGTGCACAGTTGGACTTTCTCTGAGACACTGCCACCAAGGTCACAGATGCATGATCTCATACACCTTGCAAAGAAGTGGCTGCAGCCGGAGGAAGCCACACCAGGCCAGATAATAGAGAAGGTGGTCCTGGACAAATTCATCAGATCCCTTCCTTCTAGGATCCAGCGCTGGGTCGGACAAGGAGGACCTACGACGGCTGATGAACTCGTGAGTCTCGTAGAAGGATACAGTGCAACAGAGGAGCTACTCCAAACATCTCCCGGACGTGCCAACCCCAGGGACAGCAAGTTATCCAGGTCAACTGGTAAGACTGTACCTACTGTTAAAGGGGTGAGAAATGTCTACAGGGGAGGTGGCTCAGAGCGGGAACAAGCAGCTGGGTCAAGTAGGTCTAGTGAGCCCTTAAGAACCAGACAAGGGTCTCAAAATGGTGACGGGGGCAGCATACGTTGTTGGCGCTGCCGAGAACCCGGACATGTGATTGCGACTTGTCCCCTCACGACCGAGCCCATGGACTGCAACACCGCAGGACCCGTATCTCTGTTTGCAAGACCTGTTTACTCTGCAGAGACTAAGGCAGAGCCTCAAATGTGTGCTGTGAAAATAGGAGGCTGCTCTGTGAATGCACTGCTGGACTCTGGGAGCTTAGTGACCCTGGTACATGGCTCTCTGGTAGACCCTGGATTGTGCAGCGGACAAACTGTTGGGGTACTTTGCATTCATGGAGAGACCAGATATTACCCTACAGCCGTGGTCATGTTTGAAACTCCCTGTGGTGCAGCTTCCCACAATGTGGCTGTGGTCAAGTCACTAATGCACAGTGTGATATTGGGAAGAGACTTTCCCCTTTTCTGGGACTTGTGGCGACATAAAAATGTATCAGTTGACAATGTAAGTTCCGTGGTTAGCCCTGAACCCTTTGACCCTGACAGTGAGGTTCCAGCGGTAGGGGTGACCAATAATGAAACCGAGAATTTTCCCCTAGCGGTACTAGCTGGTGATACTGAGGAACAGGAGGAAGCTCCTGATATGCCTGAGTTGGAGGTGTCCCGGGATAATTTTGGGACCGCTCAGCTAAGAGATCCCACATTGTTAAAAGCCAGGGAAAATGTGAAGGTAATAAATGGTGTGCCACAATACCCAGGGGCTGAGAAGGTATTTCCCCACATGGCGATTGATCGGGAACTGCTATATCGGGTAGACAATGTACGTGGGGAAATTGTTGAACAGCTGGTAGTACCCCAACCATTCCGCAGGGTGGTGCTGGATCTGGCCCACAAGCACGTGCTAGGCGGACATTTGGGATGTGAAAAAACCCGTGAACGTATTTTGCAGCGCTTCTTCTGGCCAGGGGTTGTTGTTGAAGTACAAAGGTATTGTGAGACCTGTCCAGAGTGTCAACTAACCGCTCCAGTGTCACATTTCAGGAGTCCTTTGGTACCCTTACCCATTATAGAGGTACCATTTGAAAGAGTGGCAATGGATCTGGTTGGTCCCCTGGTAAAATCAGCTAGAGGACATCAGTATATCCTTGTTGTTGTAGACTATGCCACACGTTATCCCGAGGCTGTGCCACTAAGAAATACTTCCTCTAAGCTAATAGCCAAGGAACTATTTCACATGTTCTCCCGTACAGGTATCCCTAAAGAGATCCTTACAGACCAGGGAACCCCCTTCATGTCTAAGGTAACTAAAGAATTGTGTAGGCTCTTGAAAATTAAACACTTGCGTACATCTGTATATCATCCGCAGACGGATGGCCTGGTTGAGAGATTCAACAAGACCCTGAAGGGCATGTTAAAAAGGGTGGTTTGTAAGGACGGTAAGGATTGGGATTGCCTGTTACCCTATCTAATGTTTGCAGTTCGTGAAGTACCGCAATCCTCCACTGGGTTTTCCCCATTTGAGCTGGTGTATGGTAGGCACCCCCGCGGCCTCCTTGACATTGCCAAGGAAACCTGGGAACAGGAACATACACCCTACAGAAGTGTAATAGAGCACATTAGTCTCATGCAAGACAGGATCGGTGCAATAATGCCTATAGTTAAAGCTCACCTAGAGCAGGCTCAAGAGGCTCAAAGGCGGGTATATAACAGGTCGGCTAAGGTCAGAACTTTTAACCCTGGTGATCGCGTTTTAGTTTTGGTACCAACCATAGAGAGTAAGTTCCTGGCTAAGTGGCAAGGGCCGTATGAAGTTTTGGAGAAGGTAGGAGAGGTGAACTACAAAGTATATCAGCCAGGGAAGAGGAAGCCAGAACAGTTGTACCATGTAAATTTACTAAAACCCTGGAAGGACAGAGAAAATTTGTCAGCTGTAAGTTTTCCTTGTGAAGTTACTCCGCAGGTCCTTGCAGTAGAGGTAAACTCTCATGGTAACAGCATACCCGAGGTTCGTATATCCGAGTCCCTGTCCAAGGCTCAGACGCAGGAAACTAGAGAGTTCATCTTGCGAAACGCTGATGTGTTCTCAGAGACGCCAGGCCGTACCTCGCTGATAAAACATGACATTGTCACCGAGCCACAGGTACGAGTTCACCTAAAACCGTACAGAGTACCTGAAGCTCGTAGACAGGCCATTTCGGAAGAAGTCAAAAAGATGTTGGACCTAGGGGTTGTTGAGGAATCAAATAGTGAGTGGTCAAGCCCCATTGTCCTGATTCCTAAACCAGATGGTACGCTGCGTTTCTGTAATGACTTCAGAAAATTAAATGAGGTATCAAAGTTTGATGCCTATCCAATGCCAAGGGTGGACGAACTAATCGAGAGACTTGGTCATGCTAGATATTTTTCCACCCTTGACCTAACCAAAGGGTACTGGCAGGTACCGCTTACTGACAGGGCAAAGGAGAAAACTGCATTTGTCACCCCAGAGGGTCTTTTCCAGTATGTTTGTTTGCCTTTTGGGTTGCATGGGGCCCCAGCAACTTTTCAAAGGTTAATGGACGTTGTCCTTAAGCCACATCGTAGATATGCCTCGGCTTATCTTGACGATATTATCATTTTTAGTGAGGACTGGGAAAGTCACTTGGCAAAAGTCCAGGCGATACTGGATTCTCTTAGGGCTGCAGGGTTAACGGCAAACCCTAAAAAGTGTGCTCTGGGTCTTGAGGAGGCACGTTACTTGGGCTATGTCATTGGTAGAGGTGTGATAAAACCCCAAGTAAATAAAGTAGAGGCTATCCAAAACTGGCCCCGACCCTTAAACAAAAAACAGGTAAGAGCTTTTCTGGGAATTCTGGGTTATTACCGCAGATTCATACTAAACTTTGCAAGTATTGCAGCACCCTTAACCGACCTTACCAGGGGGAGTAAGTCGGTCATGGTCAAGTGGAACCCAGAGGCTGAAAGATCATTTCAGGAATTAAAATCTGCCCTTTGTAGACAGCCAGTCCTAATAACTCCTGACTTTAAAAAAATGTTTGTCGTGCAAACGGACGCCTCTGATGTAGGGTTAGGTGCAGTCCTTTCACAGGAGGTTAGGGGAGAAGAGCACCCGGTAACGTATCTAAGCAGGAAGCTTACACCGGCAGAGAGAAGTTATAGCATTGTTGAACGTGAGTGTTTGGCAATCAAATGGGCCTTGGAATCCCTGCGGTATTACTTATTGGGTCGACACTTCAGGTTGGTGACAGATCATTCCCCTCTTACGTGGATGAGCCAGGCTAAAGAGAGAAATGCAAGGGTCACAAGATGGTTTCTCACTTTACAAAACTTTAGGTTTTCAGTTGAGCACAGGTCAGGCAAACTGCAGGGAAATGCAGATGCTCTGTCCAGAACTCATTGCTTGGTGGCTAAGTGTGTCCGCCCCGACAGGTTCGAACAAAGGGGGAGGGTATGTGAGATAGTGACTGGTAAGGTGGAGGGAAATCGCTATATTTCCCCTAGATTTCTCTCATATGTCTTCTAGGGGACAGGAGGTGTACATCTCACCCAGGGAAAGCTGAGTGAGATGTAGAAGATCCAGGAAGACTTGATGTCCTTAGCAAGACATAGCTTGCTAAAGGATCTGGTAAATCCTATTTTCGGGCCTGGATTTTTGGAATGACTGGCAGGCTGGTAGTGGGGCTGGTCATTCCCTTCCTGTCCAGCACTGGTTTTCCTGGTTGCTTCAGGAAACCCAGGTGTTGGAGCTCAGCTCCAACTAGAGCTTTAAAAGGATTGCACTCTGTGCTTCACGAGGGGGGAAAAACATGTGGAGAGGCAGAACCTGTCTCTATTCTCCTGCACTGAGGCCTGCGAGCCTAATACGGACTGTGTGTATCACGTGAGGTAAAACCCACGTTTTGTTTTGTTTCAGGTGGCTGGTAGTACGCCACCCGAGTAGTCAGGGAAGACTCTGTGTTAGTTAGAGTTCAGCCGAACAGGTGTTTATTTTAGCCTGAAGTTAAGGCTTTGTTTTATTTTGTATTTTTTCTGCTATTAAAGCCAGGCAAAGCCGTGTTTATAGCCAAAGCACTTGTGTCACTGTCTCTGACTGCGATTCTGGACTAATTTTACCGCTTCTACCAAGCTAGTTCCCACATAGCCCACACGTTTTTAACTAACTGCTTAGATAAATGTTTTGATTTACACTTCCAGTCACCTATGCTTATTTTCTAAAATCCAATTTAAAAAATAGTTTTTTGTGTTGTTACAAAAATACATTTAAAAAAATTGTTACAAGTGTATTAAACCGATGAGTCACAACCACTGTAGGACGTCACCTGCTGAGATCTCTCCAATAATTGCCGGAGGTTAGCTATTAAAATGTCTAGTTCAGGCAGGGCTGGGGGTGAACGGAATAAGTCTGCCGTAGCGAGGACGTATGACATGAATTTGGCTTGTCTGTCCTGTGGCAGGAGCCGATACTGGCCTGCAACTACACGGCCGAATGCATCAATATCATCCAGGCCTCCCGCTCCTCCATATTGAGAGCCTGACAGACTTTTACTCCTGCAGAAGGGACTGTGATGTGGTGTGTGCAGCGATGAAGGCCCAGACTGGTGTCCTGGTGCCCAATCACACTGTACCGATCCTGGCGGCGCTGCCTCTTCCTGCAGTTCCTCGTCTCTGTGTTCATCTAAATCCTCAGGGATCTCTGGTTGTTCAGATAAGTTTTCTTCAGTCCTAAAGGTAAAAAGAAAAATTTATAGAAACTGACGTGTAATGTAATTTTTTTTAATCTGCAATATGTCAAGTAAATATCTATTGGCTATTGATACCAATCGCCCGCCCCTAACCCATGATGTCATAAGGGGCATTCATTTATCATAAAAGCTAGAAGGTCTGTACTGACACAATCCATACTAAACCCCTAACCCCTTCACATTACAGTGTTTTTGGTTCATTTTTTGCTCCCCACCTTCAAAACTTTTTATTTTTCTTTTCCTTTTACAGAACTGTTCGAGGGCTTATTTTCAGCGTAACAAATTTTACTTCTTCGTGGCTTTATTTATTATTCTATGCCGTGTACTGGGAAGGTGGAAAAAAAATACCAAATGTGGTAAAATTGGCAAAAAAACACATTTGCGTGGGCTCAGATTTTACGACTTTCTCTGTGCGCTCCAAATGGTATGTCTACTTTATTCTTTGTTTACGATCACGGTGATACCATATTTATATAGGTTTTATTGTGTTTTAATACACGTGGTTTTCATTTTTGAAAATGTAGGCAAAAAATGTTTCGCCATCTTCTGATGCGAATAACTTTTTCATACTTCGGTGTACGGAGCTGTGTAAAGTGTCATTTTTTTTATTTAAGATGAGCTGACGTTTTCATTGCTACTATATTGAAGACTGTACGACCTTTTTGATCACTTTTTATTACATTTTGTATGTGATGTAAAATGGCATAAAAGTGGCATTGCGAACACTTGAGCGCTATTTTCATTTATGTGGTTCCCTGCCGGGAATAACCATTTTTATATTTGATTGGGCATTTTGTAATGTGGCCATACCAAACATGTTTTGGATTTTTACTGTTTATTTAGGTTTATATCAGTTCTAGGTAAAGAGGGTGATTTGAATATTTAGGGGTTTTTTTCTTAAACTTTTTTTTTAATTTTTTTAGACGATCTAAGGTACTTTAACCCTAAACAGTCTGGTCGTCCCTACCATATACTGAAAAATTACTGTATTGCAGTATATGGCGTTTTTACACTTGATGCATTACAATGTGCCACTGGCACATTTGTTTCCCCTTTGTTCCTCATTCTTTGTTCCTACTAAAGTCAGTCTCTCCAGGGGCACTGTCATCGAGGGGTTGCTCCTTCCTCTTGTATTCTGCAGACTTCCCCTAGATGTCAGTGATCTCTCATATGGCTGTTGCTAGGCACATTCCGTCTTCACAGAGGAGCTGACTACGGAGGGAGAGGCACACCCACCTGTCCTCTCCTCACAGCTGACTTACCTCATGTCTTACTGCTCCAGCACGGTCATGTGCTAACTAATGTAGAAACAAAACACCTACACTCTTATCTCTCCCTCAGCTTTCCCTACACTTGTGTATAAACAAATAAACCACACAGACACAAACTGCACATCAATCACAATCCCCCCCTCCCTCACCTCACACTCCACAGCAGGAAGTGGCAGGAGAGACTCTCCAAGTCTTCATGCTGTCCCCTCATGTGTTGTGCTGAAATTTTACTTAGATAGATTGCTATGGGCCAAAAAGGCACTAAATGAGGACCGAGAGGCAAAATACTTTGAGGAATGATTCCCAGGGATACCTGGAGCAGAATTATGTTTTTAAGGGTTTTTTTTGCTCAGAATGACGGTTACACTTTAAGCTTGATCATCATACTGTGAAGAAATTTGTGGCCGATTCAGAGCACAGATGGGTTTGTGTAGATAAAGGTAGAATGAGGAAGGTTTCTGCCAGGCAAGTTAATTGGATTTAGAGAGAAGCTGTTAAAATGCCATTACAAACCAGCAAACACATATTTGAAGCTGCTGGTGCCTCTGGAGTCCCGCAAACCTCAAGGATGCTTTAAGATGTTGTATGCCTACTCTTCGGCCACCCCTAGCCAGTGCGCACAAGCAGAAACTGATGTTGTGGGCCCACACGTACATAAAGACTAATTTTCAAAAAGTGTTGTTAACGGATGAGTGTCGTGCAACCCTAGATGGTCCAAATGGATGGAGTAGTGGATGGTAGGGTTCCTGAAGGTGTGAAAATGGCCTTGGCAAAGTATACAGACTTTCTGACTGACCACTTTCTTCCATGATACAAAAAGAAAAATCGTGTAAATAAAATGTGCATTATAAGTTGGCACATGGTGTAATTATATTGTTACATGCTGAAAGAATACGAGGTGATACTTACTGCTGGAGGTTTGTGGTTGTTAAGGTCTCATAGCATAGCTGTCTGTTTGAGGTAATAGTTATGCTTTTCTTATGGCACATCAGAACCATATTTTGGATGGGATCATCTGTTTAAATACAATTGTGGAAAATTAAAACAAGTCTTAAAGAGGACCTGTCACCCTTAAAAACGGCAATAGGAGTAAAAAAGTAAGCAGCTCCTAGTGCTACAACAGTCCCAGCAGTGTTACACTGCTAGCATTATCGAAAACCTCTGATAACGCTAGCAGACACTGCTGCGCTGAACACTAGAAACGCCGGACCACTCTCAAAGCGGTCCAGTGTATTCATGAGGGGGCAGTCCGAGGCGCTGCAACTTCCCCAGACCACCGCACTCACTCCATCGGCTAATCTGGTCCCCTCATGAATACGCCACACTGCTTTGAGAGCGGTCCGGCGTTTTTAGTGTTCAGCACTGTAGTGTCTGCTAGCGCTATCGGAGGTTTCCAATAACGCTAGCAGTGTAAAACTGCTGGGACTGTAGTAGCACTAGGAGCTGCCGATTTTAAGGGTGACAGGTCCTTTTAAAGCCAATTTTTTTCAACAGGTGATTTTTGAGGAGGATTTATTGAAGTGAATGAGAGCTGAGTAAATGTAATGCTGCACAACCATTGTATGGTGCTTGGACAAATGACCAGATGATAATGGTCTTTCCTGATGATAAACCATCAAAAAATAGCCTGGACAAGCCCTTTAATACATTACAAAGAGACGTATGTGATTGTGCTTCTGTTGTGGTCCAGCACAAATATTTAGGTTCTAACCTACAGGGTCTTCAAAGAGACCAGAGGCTAAATCTATATTATTACACATCAAGTTGTTCGAAAATCCAGTGTGTGTATTATCCGTCAAGGGAACCAACGAAACAGTAAAAAACAGACACACAGCTATGATGTCACAGCAGCTTACCTCATAGAAACACAGCTATGACGTCACAGCAGCTTACCTCACAGAAACACAGCTATGACGTCACAGCAGCTTACCTCACAAAAACACAGCTATGGCGTCACAGCAGCTTACCTCACAGAAACACAGCTATGACGTCACAGCAGCTTACCTCACAGAAACACAGCTATGACGTCACAGCAGCTTACCTCACAGAAACACAGCTATGACGTCACAGCAGCTTACCTCACAGAAACACAGCTATGACGTCACAGCAGCTTACCTCACAGAAACACAGCTATGACGTCACAGCAGCTTACCTCACAGAAACACAGCTATGACGTCACAGCAGCTTACCTCACAGAAACACAGCTATGACGTCACAGCAGCTTACCTCACAGAAACACAGCTATGACGTCACAGCAGCTTACCTCACAGAAACACAGCTATGACGTCACAGCAGCTTACCTCACAGAAACACAGCTATGACGTCACAGCAGCTTACCTCACAGAAACACAGCTATGACGTCACAGCAGCTTACCTCACAGAAACACAGCTATGACGTCACAGCAGCTTACCTCACAGAAACACAGCTATGACGTCACAGCAGCTTACCTCACAGAAACACAGCTATGATGTCACAGCAGCTTACCTCACAGAAACACAGCTATGATATCACAGCAGCTTACCTCACAAAAACACAGCTATGGCGTCACAGCAGTTTACCTCACAGAAACACAGCTATGACGTCACAGCAGCTTACCTCACAGAAACACAGCTATGAAGTCACAGCAGCTTACCTCACAGAAACACAGCTATGACGTCACAGCAGCTTACCTCACAGAAACACAGCTATGAAGTCACAGCAGCTTACCTCACAGAAACACAGCTATGACGTCACAGCAGCTTTTCTGATTTAAAACCACAAATGATATCATAGCTGTAGAAAGAAAAAAAAGGAGATTTATTGGCTTGTCTGTGGGTGAAACCGCTTGACGTAGTTAGACCATGATTAAGGCTTTGTTTTAAGCTGAAACGCGTAGGTCGTTTACCTGCACCTTGTCAGCACGTGCCTAGTGCGACAATTTTTAATGGATATTCAATAAACTATTTGAATTTTATATCATAATGTGCTCCGGCTTTTTTGAACATTTTTCCTTGATATCATAGCTGTGTTTCTGTCTGGTAACTTGGTGTGACAAGTTTATTTCTGTCAGTAGCTGCTCTGATATTACAACTTTTTCAGAAATTGTGACAAAAGTGTTTTTCAGTCAGTTGAGCAAAGGTGACAACATATCTCTGAGGTAAATTATTGTGTGACATACTATATAACAGGTAATAATAATTATTATTTATTTACATAGCACAAACAGATTACGCAGCACTACACAAAGTTTGCCAAATCGGTCCCTGGCCCCAGTGGGGCTCACAATCTAATCAACCTACCAGTATGTTTTGGAGTGTGGGAGGAAACCCACGCAAACACACAGAGAGTACAAACTCTTTGCAGATGTTGACCCTGGGACTTTACCCAGGTCCCCAGCGCTGCAAGGCTGTAATGCTAACCACTAAGCCACCATGCTTCCCACAGGTAGGTTTTTAGTCAGGTAATTGCACTGACATCAAAACTCTTTAGTGAAGACAATATGCAAGACAACACTTTTCAACAAGAAATACCTGAACTTCCTTGATTGTTCAAAGGGCTATGGAAGTAATTCTCAGCCTATAATATAAAATGAGAAGGTAAGTTAATTTGCTTGCTAATATTGTAGACTTAATTTTACATTGAAATGAATGGAAGGCAAAATTTGGACGTTTAGAGTAGGCTCCATGTCCGAAGATACACTACAGAAAACGCAAGGTGAACATACGCAATGATACATGTGTCACCTACTGGTCTGTCTTCAATACTACGGTATATATGTATAATACGGTTACTACTTTCTTTTAACAAGAACAGTTGAACAAGTCCATTCACTTTCACTTACTGGTTGATTCATTGTATGAGGGTTTGGTGATCTTTCAGAGTAGGCCTGATCTATAAATTATAAAAAAAACTGCAATATAAAGATATATTCACATGTGGGTGTCGCGTAATAAACATTTACATTTAATAAATGATTTGAAGCCACAGAAAAGTGGGCAATAAACTTTGTGAATTGGCCATAAGGCACGGACACACAGAACTGAACTACTATTTTGCATTTCAGTTGTAATTTTATTTTGCTTTTGTAGGGAGACAGGGTGGATGTTTATACTGCTACTAGTATAATACTGCTATATCATTACTTTTAAAGAAAGTTATGGGATTTCTAATTTCGATTTGACAAAAATGATTTACCGTCTCTGGTCTCTTCTGCCTCCTTGGCGGTGTATCCTCTTGGAGAATTTATTGCACTTTGTATCTAAAGTACAAAATAAAATAATAAAAAACATAAAGGAAAGAAAACCTTATAGAGCACAGATTCAAGTGATCAACATTAGATAGGAGTATACAATTACTGGTGGTCAGACTTATTTTACATGATGAATATTTCAAGATGTAATATTCATTTTGCAGACTCTGTTATACTGGGAACCTCATAGGAAGCAGAGCTCTCCATCTAAACCTTGAAATGAATTTCATGATGAACAATGTCAAAGCTTTGGAAAATCCATTTAAACAGTTTCAAACTTACTTTTGGGACAATAGTCTTAAACTGTTTACAAAGATCCCCTGCAACAAAACAAATTAGAAAGAATATGTAGTTTTAAAATACTAAAAACTCTAATAAAAAAGACCTTGTGTACTAAAAACAAATTTTCTTAAAAAATAATACAAAATATTCTCAAAATGTATTTGTTGTCATAGGCATTAACATATTCATTCATATGATCAATATGATACTACTGTATATGAAATGCCAGCCTCTATGGTCATTTAGCTCTATATTTACACCAGGTTATATAAATGTCCAATAGATGTGGGTCACACTTGGAGTCATATTTGTTTTAGGGCTTCAGTAAAGGCAGAGGTGTCTACACATTACTTCTATGGAAAGTTAGAGAATAAACCTGCACGACTATGACACCTATTGAAGTTAGCATAGAGATGTGTGCACGTGCACCTACTTCTCTATATAGGTGCAGGTTCTAAACTGAAAGACCAGAGTATATTAGACTTTTGTGTCTGAATCCTTTGGATAAGCCATTAATATTCCACGAGCGGAGGCCTAACCCCTGGCATCCATTGTTAAACAGAAAGTAGGGGTTGTAGAGGTCAAGTTCTTCGTTTTTTCTTAAACATCACATATGGAGAGGTGTTATCATTCGGTCTATAGTATTTGTACAAAACACAGCATCCCCTAGAGACAAGCTGTACAAGGACCAGACACTGACACATATATGAACAAGTCAATGTGCTATATATGTATCAGTATAGAGTAACTATATCTAGAAGTGGGTACTATACAGCTTTATTGACTATCACCAACTTCCCATTTGAGACCTTATCAGTATGGACCAATACAGATTGTACATTTTGGAGTGCTGTTGCTGAGGGTCCACCATCTATCAAGTCCTTGTAGGATGTGTCATCTAATCCATAATATCCCATACTACATAGCTCCTGTTGCGAACCGATGGCTCCAATCAACTTTTAGAGGAACCACTTTTTGTGGGCTCACTTTTGTGTGTCAGAGTAGATGATAATATTTTTTGGCATGTAAAAAGAAAGTCACATACCTCTAACAAGTTTCTTTGAGATATCCGTTATCTGTTGAGGGCTGAGAAAATTCGGAATGTTTCTTTTGTTCTCCCCTCTATTGACATTCAGCAATGTTTTATCATCAGAGGTACTTGCCACGGGAAAGGTTCCTCCATTATAGCAATGGGATTCTGGGCTATCATCCATTATCGACAGTGCAGTCCAGTCACTGACACTAGTATACGCTTCTTCTCTGTTCCCTTCTTTTTCCTGGATAAGTGGAGTGTAGGAAGTCACTTCATATTCTGTCACAGGACACCCTGCAGGACCCACTTCTGAAGTTCCTTGAGTTCCAAGGTCCTCAACTATTGTTACATTATGAAGATCTAAAGAACATCCAATAGATTTATGAACATCTGTACAGCTTTTTGGTTCTGAGTCCAACTTTTCTTTAGTATTATTAGATTGTATAAGCTGACTGGGTGGCCTAATGCCTTTAGACAAACCTAACAGATTTGCCCCTCTTATGTTCTCAGTATCAGGTGTCACAGAATGCATCACACCATTAGATAGTTTAGAGGTCTCATGGATATGCATTCCGTTGCTTGAGCATGAAGATGTATCTGGTGTCCTCATACATGATCGGTCTCTTGTATTACTTTCTGAGAACTGAGCCTGAGCTTTCATACTGAGTCTGGAAGCCAAAATGTCTATGCATTTTGGAGTTTTTGAGATAATATCTGAAATGTTGTTATTAGGTTGTTCTCCTGGGAAAGGATTTTCTTCAGTGGAGTGATCTAGGGCATTGACCGGAATAGTGTCAGGCAATCCATCAAGAGTTCTGTCTGTGGAGTTTTCAGTGACATCACTGTCATTTTCATTGTCTGTAATTATTTGACCCTGGAAGACACATATAAGGAACATTTGGTTCAATAATTATCGATATGCTCATGCCATGCACACATGTGTACCAGGTAAATGTCTATTAGGAGCTGCAGGTCCCCAGTCTGAACCAGGGCTGGGGAGTCATGAAAAAATGGACCGACTCAGACTCCACAAACATAATAATTTACAAAAATGATTTAATTGGTGAAAGGCCCATATTGTCATACTGCTCAAATTTAAGGGGCCACACTAGCAACCAGCACCCAGACCAGACAAATAATGTAGAACCCGAAATAGAAAAAAAAAATCCTCTTTTTTCCTGGCTCCTCTTCTGCTCACTGCACCACACTGCAGCTTCTTCTCTCCTTCATGCACCGCTCTGCTCTGTGTCCTGCACTGGTTGAATGTGCCACCCTCAAGACCTGAAACAGAACTGTGCAAGGACTTGTAAAGGACCCAGAAGAAGAAGTACTTACCGCTCCTGCATCCTCCCTGCTCCCCTGGGATGCTCTGCTCTATGTCCTTACCCTGACACATACAACCCGTATCAGGACACAGAGTGGAGCGCAGGAGAGGACCCGGGAGTAATGAGGACTTCTCAGCTGCACTCACGGCTACCTGGTCTTCTAAAACCAATGAACGCTTCCATCAGTTATGTTACATGGGTTATGTAAAAGCTCATTGGACTCTGACTATTAGCAGGGTGTGGGATGCAACTCAACGCTTAAAAGGCCGCTTATGGCCTCTTACCATGGGATGTGCATCCTCTTCTAGGCTTATAGTTGAAATGAATGTGTGTACATGCTCAGTACTGAAACTGATAGAGATGAGAGGAATAAGTGACTGAGAAGGAATACCCACATTTTTCTCAGTATTGTTAAGAGTCACCAGGAAAACTGAGGAGTTGTTGAGTCGGTGACAATTTTGATGGAGCTGGAGTCAGAAATATGGCCTACCGTCTCCATATCTAAACGCCTCTATTTAGTTATCACTCCTTACTTCTGACTGCATATAAGGTCCTAACATTGTTGAATGTCAACTATATGTATCATACATCATGTACTGATCTTAACACACAACAGTCACATACAAGTATAATTATGACCTTCGTGGTTGCCTTTAGGTGGGTCATGCCAGAGCAATGTCCTTATCAATTGCCTAGAAATATTTTAGTTGCAGTTATAAAAAGAACATATGCATTATATACTTTATATATTGCAGTATATACTAGTGATCAAGCACCTTGTGTTTAAGTTATATTAGAAACAACATGAAAACGAAACGTTTTTTAATTAAAAAAAATATTTTTTGCAAAACTTGTAAAATACCAATACATTTCGATTGGTTATAATAAATAACTAAAAATAGATCCCAATTGGTTATTCAGGAAATTATAATTAAAGCTCTATTCCAGGCCATAAAAAGTCTGTTTGTGGGGGAGGGCAAATCCCGGACCCCACAATGATCAGCTGTTTAGGCCATCATAAACAGAGCTCGAAGCAGTTGAACATTCAGGGATTTGTATCCCAAGTAGTGGCCAGAAGCTGCAACCACAGCCACATCTCATTCAGTTCTTGCCCAGGAACTGATTGCTTCGAAACAGTGTGGGGTTGAGAAAAAGTTAGAGAAGGCAGATGTAGAATCCTCATTATCTTCATTATCTTTATTGTTTAGGTTATGATTATCAGACGATAAATATTATAGGTCTTTTTTCCCGACCTTAAAACTTACATTTTCAATTTCCGCGTCTGTATCCATTTCAATATCTACATTCTGCTGTGACCCTGGAATAAAAATATTTTTACATCGAAAAAAGATGAGATATTTTATGTGATGCAAGTCACAATTTCAACATTTTACAGTACAGCAAAATTTCTCATCAGAATTAAAAGGGTTGTCCAGGAATAAGTTTATTTTTTTAAGGGCTGTAAAAATATTAAGCCTCTTATACTAACCTCTCTAGAAGCTCCAGTTCAGCCATAGTGCCGCCCATCACTGTTTGTATACTGGCTGCAGGTGATGCGGTGACCTTGCCTTGTGCCTTCTATGGTGAGAGTTTAAAGGGGTATTCTCAACTGGGCATTCACATTTAATTTAATTCATCTGCCATATATATATATATATATATATATATATATATACATTTCTTAACATAAATGTTGTTGTTAGAAACAAGATAACTGTTTTTAGATACGACCACCACTGCACTCTTCCAGCAGTGGCCCAGGAGAAACTGTTAAGGCACCCGACCACACGGATTCAGAATTTGTTACCACAGGATGGCTTTGGGACATGCAGTAACTCCCAATCTGTTTCTTTGTACAATCTTTCCAGCAGTGGTGGTTGTATCCAAGGAAAGCTGTCCTATGTTTCTAAGGGACAACTTGACTACATTTATGGGAAAATCTTTACACAGAAACATTTTTACATCATGCAATTGAAGAAATGTATATATATGGGAAATTAATTAAATTAAAAGTGAACATCCAGAGGGATTTTCCCACGAACAAAAGTTAGGCCCAAGCCACGGGATAGGGCCTAACTTGTTGATCAGTGGGGGTCTCAGTGCTGGACTCTCGTCGTTCCGAGATCAATGAGCACGGCCTAACTTTTGTTCGTGGGAAAACCCCTTTAAGTCTCTATATACAAAAAGAAACCAGCAGCGATGGGTGTGTATAACCAGTTTAGAATTTTTACAGTCCCCCTAGCCATACATAATTTATTTTTCATTCCTGGTCATCCCCTTTAAAGCAATTCCTCACTTCAAATTATTAGTAACATTTTTAAATATCCACAGGATAAACATTTCTATTTGCATAATGCCTAAAGCTCACAAGACCTAAGTAGCACCATTTCTTTCCTTTTGTATGTGTTACTTGATACTATGGCTAGTCCTGGGATCTGTATTGACTTGCATGGAACGTACACCATGCATTGCAAGCATGAAATGGATGGTGAAAATCAAACATCAAGTATTTACAATTCTTCACCCTGGTTGTAGAATTCCTTTAGACCAAAAACACTTACATGTTGGTGTGTGCCCCCTTACAGGATCCGCTCTTCTTTAAGCTTCTTATTCCCTTGTTTAAAAAATAAGGCTTTAAAAATTATGCAAATGATCCTAAGTGGCACTGGACTCCATAGCTGTTAATAGAGCATGGAGCCTCTCAGGCTCATTTGCATAATTTGCTAAGCTTTTTTTGGGTAAAAACAAGGTCATAAGAAGCTAAAAGAAGAGGGGATACGACCATACGGGACACACACCAGTATGTCAGTGTGCTTGGTTCACAATCCTTCATCCTGGTGGTAGATTTTCTTTAAAACCTGCACCGTGGAATGATGTGTGAATGATATATAGTTAGGCCTCTCATCCTGCCTTCCAAAAATCTTCATTTTGCATATTGGGATTTTCTGCTGGACACATTGTACGTCTTACTGGAACCACTTAATATTCTGCTCAGGAAGCTGTAATAAAATGGAATTTGAAAAACTGTGCAAAAAGGCCTTGCAGCGGAAGGGTATAAAAGTTGTCAGAAAATAGATTTTTCTAAAAAATATAAAAAACATTTTTTTCAACATCTTTAAACCTATAAAAATGGTAAAACTACAATTTTTCAATTACATCCTCTTCTGACTATTTTCCAGCTTCCTAGTACAATTATTATTTTATTGAATATCACATGGTGCCATAAGGAAATATAATTTGTCGCAAAGAGTACCTTTGAGCATCGTATTTGAGCCTCTTTACAAGGAATATAGTTTATTTTTATTGGCGGGTACTATGAAAGTTATGCCATAGACAGCAATGCTTATTGCAGGGGTATATGTAACATATACATTAACTATTATTCATTGACACTAGTCATTTTTAGAATAACCCAAAAACTAGTTATATGTAACTAATGATCCATACCAGAAAATTCAAAGTTTTGTGAAAATGTCTCCTCTTACCTCCAAGTTCAGAATACATTTGTGATAACACTTTCTTATCCTGTGATGACAAAGTGCCCAGAACCTCATTTAGCTGCCATTAAAAAAAAAAAGTTAATTTCTCCTGTTGATGCAATTTCTCAAGTGGCAATGACTATACATAAATAAAATTTTAATGCACCCACTAGTTTTGGATGGAATGGTCCGAAACCATTAATGGGAGATGTTTTGTTTACTTGAGTCATGCCAACCGACAATTAGAATGGCTTATCCAAACCTAACTGTATCAGATACGTGTCTGATCGCTGGGTGCTAATCTGCCAGGAATCCTAGCAAACAACAAACAGGGCCCCGGTGGTCCCCAAAGTGCCCTATGTGAATGGAGTGCTGTTCCGTGTGTCCAACCTTCACTCCATTCACCTTTTTTAGAGTTGTGGGACAAAGTGATCCCAGAAGTCCCAATGAAGCAACAAGCTCTTGTTCTTATAATCACTGAAGGTCCCAGCAGTTTGAGCCCAGCAATAAGACACTTACCCACAATCCTTACCCACAATCCTAGGTTCACCCGCCCATTACAGGCTTGGACTTGAGTGGCAAAAAAACCCACAATGCACATTGTAAGTTTCAGTTCCCATGTGGCGCTGGTACTTTTGGTACTTTTAAACGCCTGCCCCTGGCTGGAGGGGCCAGAATGTCACAGGACCCCTTTTCAACAAGTCCCTTCTCACCCCAGACAATAGGCAGTCACTTCCTCTGATGTCGCAAGTGACGTCCTGTGGTCTGAGGAGGCCTCAAATTGGCTAAAGTCCAGTACTTCCAACTCCGGTGCCAAAATCGTTAGTGTTGGGAAGGCACCATGGGAACTGGGAGCTGGGTACATATTATATTGAAAGTGTAAGGCTACATTCACACGATTCTCCCTCTCCATAGGAAGATACAGCGCACAGCGCCGTATCACGGGAAAAGATAGGACATGTCCTATCTTTTGCCGGGCTAAGGAGCGGTATGGTGCCGCACGTGTGCAGCACCGTACCGCTCCCGTACAAGGCCGTGAGCCCATAGAAGTGTATGGGGGACGTATATCGGCCGTACATACATCGGCCATATATATGTCCCCCATACATGTGTGTGAATGTAGCCTTAGGGTTCATTCACACGCGGAATGCCCGCCGTGCGGGCATCCCGCCGTGTGCTGGAGAGGAGGAGGATGGCCATGTGAATGAGCCCTTACAATGTGAAAAATACATTTACTAACTTAACCCCTTAACGACCAGGCCCTTTTTGCATTTTGATTTTTCATTCCCCACCTTTAAAAATCCCTATCTTTTTTATTTTTGCCAAGCATGGAGCTGTATGAGGGCTTGTTTTTGGCGTAACAAATTGCACTTCATAGTGACAGTATTTAATATTCCATGCCGTGTACTGAGAATCGGTAAAAACATTCCAAATGCAGTGAAATTGGTGAAAAAAAGCATTTGCACTGTTTTCTTGTGGGCTTCTATTTTACGGCTTTTACTGAGTGCCCCAAATGACATGTCTACTTTATTCTTTGTGTAGATACGGTCACAGGAATACCACATTTATATAGGTTTAATAACGTACAAAAATTAAAACCTCCAATACAAAATAAAAAATTCTCCATTTTGTCATGTTCTGGCACTAAAAACTTTTTCATACTTGTTATGGAGCTGTGTGTTGTTTCATTTTTTTCAACTTTTGATGATGCTTTCAATGCTACCATTTTTAAGACTGTACGACTTTTTAATCACTGTTTATTGAATTTTTTATATTTTTCAAAATGTCAAAAAAGTGGGATTTGCGACTTTGTGCGATATTTTATGTTACGGGGTTAAAACGGCAGGAATAACCGTTGTTGTATGATTACAGATCGTACATTTTGGGATGCGGTGATACCTAACATGTTTATGATTTTTACTGTTTATTTATTTATATCAGTTCGAGGGAAAGGGGGGGCGATTAGAATTTTTGGGTTTTTTAAAAAAAAAAAAAATTAAAATTTTTTACTTTTTTGCATTCTTTTTCCTATTTTTCAGACTACCCAGGGTACTTTTACCTTAGGTTTTCTGATTGATTCAACCATATACTGCCATACTACTCTATGGCAGTATATGTGGTTTTTGCACATCATCTATTGCAATGTGCAAATCACAGAGAAGCAGCTTCACCAGTGCCAATGGACGGGTTAACACCGGCGATCAGTGCTAGCACCACCAGTGTTACCGATAAGCATCTGCTGTAATATGGGCCAGTTCAAACGACAATTCCTTGCTGGAATGTAACAGATGAAGGGTGCTGAGAGAGGCTGAAGGTGGGGGGGGGGCAATAAGAGAGGAGGAGGCATTGAGGAGAAGGCAACTTTTGCCATTTGAACTATCCCCAGAGGCTATTGGAACCTGTCTTCAAGCAAAAATGACCTTCATGTTCCCTTTAAGGTCATTCATGCTTCAAATATAAATATTAGGAAAACTAGTCATACCTGTGAATTTGGTTTCCTATTTGAACTGTACTTCTTTTTTGTTTTTGGGAATCCGCCTTTATAAAGAAATGTATAATGTAGATTATTATTATAGTATGAGCATTTTTTTTTGCATAATATGTAACATATTCCCAAGTCTATAGAGTGTCACAGCTACAACAAACCAATTAAATCAGATAAAATTCACACATGCAAATTATATAAGTCAATGCAATCAATGGTCAGTTGTTTTTTTTACATGAGCTTTGTTCTTGTAAGTCATACTGCAATACATCAATGTATAATGTGTGGTCCAGATCTTTCTCTTTCCAAATGTTAAAGAGTTAAAGAGTAACCGTAATTTCAGAAACTTTTGATATGTTGTAGGGCATGCAATTTTAAGCCCTTCCTCAACTGAATTAGTTACCCGAACTTGCTCCTTTCACTGCTGTTCAGCAGCCTTCCCCCTGCTATCAGCCTCTGTCAGTGATCCCTCAGATGGCAGTTGCTAGACACTTCCCGTCCACACTGGGAGTGAGAATGTACATGTGAGGCACACCCTCTCCCTACACTGCTCTCAGCATTCAGTCATAGAGTGATTAAAGACAAGGACTGACCAATCAGTAAATCAGTTTCACCAAAAACACAGAATCCATCACCATTGAGTACTCACTGAGGGAGAAAACTCTAATCATTCTTGGACTCAGTAAAGAATCACTTTCTTCTGAACCTGAGTCTGGTCTCATGCTGGAATCACTTTCTTCTGAACCGGAGTCTGGTCTCATGCTGGAATCACTTTCTTCTGAACCGGAGTCTGGTCTCATGCTGGAATCACTTTCTTCTGAACCGGAGTCTGGTCTCATGCTGGAATCACTTTCTTCTGAACCGGAGTCTGGTCTCATGCTGGAATCACTTTCTTCTGAACCGGAGTCTGGTCTCATGCTGGAATCACTTTCTTCTGAACCGGAGTCTGGTCTCAGGCTGGAAGCAAAAAAGAATGATATAATAATACAATAATTATACAATAGTAATACAAAATACAATAATAATAACATTATTGTTGTATTTAGCTTTTTAAAAGAACCTGGCCAACTTACCATTGCCCAGATGTAGGCGGCTGAGCATCCTATGAAGGAAAAACATGGAATGTATTAGAGACCCACATAGAGAACAGTTGGTGCATTGGTCTTTTTTGTAATGTCAGTAAATAGTGGTGTTTTACTTTTTTTTTTTTCCTTTGTTTTATAACATTTCTTGGAAAAGAGATTTTAAAGCTGCAGCAATAACTGCTACAATTTTTTTTTTTTTTTTTTAAAAAGATAGAAATCAGGAGTCCTCAGTTGTTGATACCTTTAACTGGCTAATTTTCGAGACTACACATGTCTCTTCATCAGGCACAGCGTAACACAATGGGGCAGATTTACTTAGCCGGTCCAGTCGCGATCCATCGGCGGGTTCTCCGCCGCTGATTCGGGTCCGGCTGGGATTCACTAAGGTCCGTGCGCCGATATCCAGTAGGTGTCGCTCCTGCGCCGAGGTCCGCTGAAGTCCGTCGGAGTTCACCTTCTATTATTTGGTGCAGGTAAGCGCGTGTCAAGCGACACTTTAAAAAAAAAATCTGCGGTTTTTCCGAATCCGTCGGGTTCTTTGACGGCCACGCCCCCCGATTTCCGTCGCATGCAACCCAGCGCCGAAATCCGACCGCTTGCGCCAAAATCCTGGCGGAATTCGTGCGCAATTCTGGCCCTTAGTAAATGACCCCCAATGTCTGATATCCATGTCTGATAAAGAGACCTGAATAGTCTTTAAAGCTTGCAATTGTTAGAAACCTTTTTCGTTAGCCAATAAAATGCATCACCAACTGAGGACTTTCAATTTTTATCTTTCTAACCCATGGCACTCAGTACAAAGTACAAGAACACAGTACAAAGTATCCTTTACCTTTTTACAAAAAATACAGGCGGTCCCCTACTTAAGGACACCCGACTTACAGACAACCCATAGTTACAGACGGACCCCTCTGCCCCCTATGACCCCTGGTGAAGCTCTCTGGATGCTTTACTATAGTCCCAGACTGCAATGATCAGCTGTAAGGTGCCTGTAATGAAGCTTTATTGATAATCCTTGGTCCAATTACAGCAAAAATTTTGAAACTCCAATTGTCACCGGGGCAAAAAAAAAAAAAATGTCTAGAACTTCAATTATAAAATATACAGTTTCGACTTACATACAAATTCAACTTAAGAACAAACCCCCAGTCCCTATCTTGTACGTAACCCGGGGACTGCCTGTAGTGTGAATTTAACTTAAAAGAGTGGTTTTTAATTCATGCCCATGTTCTGGTCCCCTTTATCCAGTACGGCTAGTTCCTGTCTCCGTAATTTCATTCGTTTTTGCACCATGGATCAAGTATAACAGAAAGATGTTCTGTGAAAGCTATATATTTATATTTACAGGTGTATCCGTTATGTGATAAATTTAGAAATGAACTGACCTCATTAAATTTTATGGGAATGGTGGACAAAGCCGAGCACAGCGCTCCTAGAGTCAGTGAATGTAGCAGCAGGATCACTCTTGTCCTGCTGCTCCTACATTAATAAGAATGGGATTCCATTTCTCTGGAGAGCTGATCATTCTTGTTTACTGATTAACTTCATAAATGGGATAAACCTTTTAATCTAGAAACAAGTCACATACAAATAAGTATAGTCACTTTGGGGCATATTTATCAGGACCTCTGTGCAACGCCAGTGGCGCCGAGGCCCTGAAATAATCGCAAATGCTAGCTTATTGCTAGCTTTTGCGATTATTTGCCCCGATCCGCCACCTTCACGCCAGCACTTGCGGCAGAAGCCTCTTGATGTATCGGGCTGCGAACTTGCAGCGGCGGGGCTATCATACGCTGGTGCACGAGCCACACAATTTGCCTAAAGTCACAATTTGCCTAAAATAAGTTTGAGATTACTTCAGACACTGCTTTCTTGCACATGATAAGAATTCATCAGAAATGTGGTTTGGTGAGCTTTAAAAATGTGGATATGGGCACAAAGCATTATCCTCACCAGGGCCACCACTAGGAATTTTGGGGCCCCTGACCCCCTCGTTGTCCATTCCCATATTGATACATAACATTATACACAATTTTCTTTTTTTACCAGAACATTTTTGAGCCATGACAAGCTAGACAGGACCCTACTCGACTGCACTCAGTATATAGATAGCCATTGCACGTGCCCCCTCAGTATATAGATAGCCCCCGCACATGTCCCCTCAGTATATAGATAGCCCCACCGGTCCACAATCACCCCCCCAGTTCACAGCAGATGCCCCCCTTTAATGAATGTCCACCCTAGATGCCACCTTTAATGAAATGTCCTGCCAGATGCCCCCTTTAATGAAATGTCCACCCAGATGCCCACTTTAATTAAATGTCCACCCCAGTTGCCCCCCTTTAATGTACTGACCTTTTGGCTTCTTCTCCCCGGCCCCGCTGTTCCATCTTCTCCTAGCGGTTCCGTCTTCTGCTCTACTGGCCCACTAAGACGCTTCGGTGTCGCGGCAGCGGGGCATCATAAAGAAAGGGCCTGCGCGGCGCATACAATATGACGTCACGAGGTGGCAACACCGCCGCGTCATACTGATGTGACCGGGCCGGAAGAACAGAAGATGAAGCCGGAAGGTGAGTACAGATTTTTTTCCCCTCTCATATAGGGCTCGGGAATGGGGGGTTTAGTGGGGCCCACCTTTTGAAAGGAAAACAGGGGGGGGGCTTGAGCACAGTCCCACTAGACCCCCCCCACGATGGCAGCCCTGATCTTCAGATGCTAGGGACCGCCTTTTGGGGACTAACAGTATGTAGTTTTGGAATACTAAACCCTGTGGGCACAAAAACAGCTTAAATGGCCAGCTGAGCAGATCTTCGGTGATGGAGCCAACTGATATTGATGGTCCATTGTGTGGACAGGTCATTAATATTAGCTCATGGCAACCCCTTTAATTTTTAAGGAAATTAATAATGTGCACACATGTGTAAAAGCTATAATCTTCTTATTTAAAGGTTGAACTGCAGTGAGATTGTAAGTACTTTACCTGACTTTTCTCTGGGTCTGTAAAAATAAGAACACAACAAAATGTTCACCAAATATAACAAAACAGGTAATAAATGATAAAGAATAGCATTAGTACAATTCAAGTGTAGTTTAGTAGCATGCATAAATTGCCATTTGTGTAGCACAAGGATCTAAAATCTATGTACATGTCAATTGCATTAAATATACGGCAGATTCATATTTCTTTTTAATATCAACACCTGTTTATATCAACAATCCATATCACAACAATTATGAACAATTAGGCTACATTCACACTGCCGTTGCCCGCCCATACCGTACCGTAGCGGGCAACGGCAGTGCACGGGGAGAGGAGGAGGAGATGAGCGCAGATCACCCTCGCCCCGCTCCATAGGAAGTTATGGCGCACGGCGCCGTACTACGGAGAAAAATAGGACATGTCCTATCTTTTTCTGGGGTACGGAGCGGTACGGTGTCGCACGTGTGCTGCACCGTACCGCTCCCGAAGGGTGCCGTGCGCCCATTGCCGTCTATGGGGGACGTATATCGGCCGTATATACGTCGGCCATATATACGTCCCCCATACGGTCGTGTGAATGTAGCCTTACATATTTACAATGGTTTTCAAGGAACTACAATTGATGGACTGCACAGACTCCCAATAGACCTGATGAATGCCAAAAAGGGGCCTCTTCTTTTTTTTTTAATTATTGCCTGGTAACTTACAACTCATGTATTAATCTGCCATACATCAGGGGGTTATGCTCAGAGTATGGATTTTTCTTTCCTAACATATGTGCTGAATGCACACATTTTAAACAGTGTGAATAAACTCTTACACATATAGTATACACAAATGTCAATACTACAAAAGAATAAAGACTGCAACATAACACTTACCATTTGCTTGGTTTCTTTTATGTTCAAAACAAAATACTCTACAAAACAGATGTAGAGTGTAATTTAGAACTAATTCACTTTAAAGAGAACCCGTCATGCAAAATAACCCCCCTAAACTAAATATATTTTCATACACTGCCATTAGAGAGCATTGCCTCTATCCCTTCATTGTCCCTCTACAGGCCTGTAAACCTAAGCAATGAGGTCCTAAAGCTGTATGCAAATGACCTGTGAAATGTCCAATGAAGCATTAGCATATTCAAGCTGTCCACTCTATTCATGAGTGGGAGGCACAGCCACACCCCCAGTGCATGACTGACAGCCTGTATAATGATGTGAGGCTGTATAATGATGTGCTTCCCTGGTGCTGGCGGCCCCTGCAGTCTGTGTGTGTGTGTATAGGAGAGATACAACAGCTCCAGGCAGCCATGTTACAGCAGAACATGTCATATTCATGTGTAGCTGATGTCTGTGCCTCTCACCTGTATATTAGGAGGATGCAGCATGTCAGCAGATGCAGCACACACACTAGCAATGCTTTACTATACATTACACACAGACATGAGCAGGGGGAGGAGAGGGGAGGGGTAACAGGGGTGACATCACTGCCTCTGACCATGTGACCAGCCTCATTTACATAATAAAGAATAGATGATTTTACAATGAATAATGTATGAAATAACTAGATAAAGGCTGGGATGGGATCCTTGTGAGCTGCTCCAACAGGTAGAGATGACAGGACAAGTGACACAGACCTGATGACAGGTGTCCTTTAAAGAATGAAAATACTGATTATATAGACCACTCCTCTTACATCACAAATGACGTCCTGTGGTCCAAGGAGGTCAATGGTTATTCAGTGAAGAGTCTTGTGACCCCCAAGTACTTTTAAATGGACTTGGTGTACAAGACTGGAAGTACCAGAGACATGCAGCAATGGGTTTTTGCAAAATACACTTTAAAATAAATTTTTCCTCAATAAATAATTGATATTGTTTGTGTAATGAAAAGTTATACAATTTCCCAATATACTTTCCTCGTGGATGTATAGATCTCTCCTTGCTGTCTTTCTATAGGAAGCTTCATTGTTTACTTCCTGTGGTCATGTGATGTCACACAGGTGCACGACTTTTTATATCCCTGATCATTTGATGTCCAACAGGTGTAGGGCTCCACATGACCAGGGACAGATTTATATCCACATGAAGTAAACAATAAACCCTCCTGTACATTGACAGCAAGCAGAGATCTAAAAAACCTCAAGGAATTGATACAGAAAGTATATTGGAAAATTGTATAATTTTTCATTACACAATTTGCTGACAGAGGACAACCTAATTAAGGCACCACACCCATTGATTTGTAAAAGTATGGGTATGCAGGTAAAACAGGGAAGTGGAAATTACATAAAACGTTCTTGATTAAGAGAGCCCTTGGCTTTTTCCACACATGGAAAGTGATAAGTTCTCCTGCATTCTTCGACATCACAGCCGACAGTTGCTCCTCGTTTTCTACAACGGTTAAAGAAACATCGCTGAAAAGAAAAACAATTGTGAAGTATTGTAGAATAAGTAAGAGCAAAATCATACAATTTTGTAAGGAACAAAATCAGACAGTGCAGACATTTTTACGAACCAAAAAAACTTTTATGAATTGACTTACCTCATATGACCAAAATTCCTTAAATGACAACAATGGCTGGAGAATGTTTCCAGTAATTCCTCACTTTTAAATGCAACATCTTGCTGCAACTTGCGACAGGTTAAAGAAGCCCATTACAGCTGCATTTCAAATATGTCTTCTGCCTTCTCTGTACATTTGCATTACAATATAGTTGTGTTTTATAAGCTACCTTGCACCCTGACAGAGTCCTCTGTGTAGTCCCAGGGGTTGGGCTTTGGTTTGGATGCATTTCAAAAAACAACATGTGACTTGTCTGTGCTACAGACTGCTCAGCTCTCAGCCCCCACTTTTGTGCTTCTGTACAGCTCCTCCCTCCTACTCCATCACAGAGCTAACAGCCTGGTGAGATGACATCAGTGGAGAGGGAAAAGCTGTACAGGACCACAAAGGTGGGGTCTGAGAAGTCTGCAGCACAGACAAGTCACATGTTGTTTTTTGAAATGCATCCAAACCAAAGACCAACCCCTGGGACAACACAGAGGATTCTGTCAGGAAGCCAGGTAAGTAATAGCATTTGCATTACAATATAATTGTGTTATTACTTACCTGGCTTCCTGACAGAATCCTCTATGTAGTCCCAGGGGTTGGGCTTTGGTTTGGATGCATTTTAAAAAAACAACATGTGACTTGTCTGTGCTACTGACTGTTAAGCTCTCAGCCCCCACCTTTGTGCTCCTGTACAGCTCCTCCCTCTCCACTGATGTCATCTCACCAGGCTGTAAGCTCTGTGATGGAGTAGGAGGGAGGAGCTGTATAGGAGCACAAAGGTGGGGGCTGAGAGCTGAACAGTCTGCAGCACAGATAAGTCACATGTTGTTTTTTAAAATGCATCCAAACCAAAGACCAACCCCTGGGACTACACAGAGGACTCTGTCAAGGTGCAAGATAAGTTATAAAACACAATTATATTGTAATGCAAATGTACAGAGAAGGCAGAAGACATATTTGCACTGCAGGTGTAAAAGGCTTCTGCAACCTTCTTTAGTGAAAATGAGGTCCCTGGTGACAGGTTCTCTTTAAGCACTCCACTACTCTATAGGGCGTCTTATCTTCAGGAACAAGCGTTCATAAGAATTATTGGCATGTGGTGCACACAGATGTGAACAGAGCCATAGGGTGCAGTCACACGTACCACTTTGATTCTGATTAGAAGCAGAATCACAGAGCATAGGGGTGTGCCACAGTCTGATCGCATATACATTTCTGTGGAAACGCATACAAACAGTTACCAGCAACCGGGTACTGGTTACCGATCGCATGCGTTTCAAAGCGGTACATGCGCCACAAAGAACGGAATGGGGCGTGCACAGCTGTAGTATAGACTGGTCCGCACACCAACAAGAGACAATATACACTAAGAAGAAAAGAAGTGTGCTATTCCGGACCCAAAACTGATTTTCAATACAATTCAATCTTTATTAAATAATTCATGAAATACACAACTGCTAGTTTAAAATCAATTAAAAATATCAATAAGGACACAGGACAGAGTGGGTGCATCACCCTACTCCATCCACCACCCCTTACCACAAGTGTATGGACGATAGGATAAGATGAAAAAGTGCCAAAGTATACAATATCTAAATAACAAATAGGTTTCTGTGGCTAGGATAGCCAAGAAGGTGCAAACAATGCATAAAATATGTACATCCAGATAGCATATATATATATATATATAAAGGTACGAACCATATAATGTAACCTGCCAAAAAACGATCAAATACTTACAAACCTATAAGGCATAACACATGAATACACATGCAGAAAGTGCAAGTGCCATATAATAATGGAGTATAGACAAAACCGTGTAGACCTGGGCCTGGCCAAACGCCCAGGTGTTCCCATCCACAAACCTAAGCCACAATGCACAGCATACACAGAACAATGGTAGGGGTGGGAGGCTCCCCACGCATATCGTCACTGTTTAGGGAGCCATTATATGGCACTTGCACTTTCTACATGTGTATTCATGTGTTATGCCTTATAGGTTTGTAAGTATTTGATCGTTTTTTGGCAGGTTACATTATATGGTTCGTACCTTTATATATATATATGCTATCTGGATGTACATATTTTATGCATTGTTTGCACCTTCTTGCCTATCCTAGCCACAGAAACCTATTTGCTATTTAGATATTGTATACTTTGGCACTTTTTCATCTTATCCTATCGTCCATACACTTGTGGCAAGGGGTGGTGGATGGAGTAGGGTGATGCACCCACTCTGTCCTGTGTCCTTATTGATATTTTTAATTGATTTTAAACTAGCAGTTGTGTATTTCATGAATTATTTAATAAAGATTGAATTGTATTGAAAATCAGTTTTGGGTCCGGAATAGCACACTTCTTTTCTTCTTAGTGTATAAAGCGGTACATGCGACGACACCCTAAGGCTACCTGCACATAACGTAGAATTTAGGACATAGGCTACATGATTTTTCTACAGCTAAGACACGGCTAAATTCTCTTCTATGGGCTCATACACACACACGGCTGTGTATTTCACGACTCTGAGTATAAGCCGACTGCCCAAGACGCAAAAGTTAGAGCAGGTCCGGTTCCTGCTTGGGTTTGCGCCTTGTCCATCATTTTCAATCCATCGCTGTGTGAACAAAGCTCACCCACGGATGACACACGAGATGTAGATAAAAATCCACAGGAATGTTGTTTGCATACCATATATACGCTGTACACGTCGGGTGCAGGTAACCAAAGCCTGTGTGCACACTAATATTACACCCTATTACTCTATTAAGACACCAATGTTGTGTGAATCCAAGATGCTTGGATCTAAGGGCATGTAGACATTTTATGGCATTATGCATCTACACTCTGATATATTTGTAGAGGTTATCATTGCATAAAGTAAATGGTCTTACCAGCTTTTTCCCTCTCTCTATCTCCTCTAACACAAGTTCAATATCACATTCAAATCCTTCCGTCTCTTCTTGAGAGCCTCGAGATATAAGCGGAGGGCAATACAGCTAATGAAAGGAAAAATAAAGGGAACTTAATCAACATTTAATCACATACCGTATATACTGGAGTATAAGACACACAAAAAATAGGCTATATACTAGAAGTATAGTCAATATTATATTAAGTCAATAGGTTTTCCCATTTTTTTGTGTCAAAATTAGGGGTCTCGGCTTATACTCGGGTTGGCCTATACTCAAGTATATTCTGCTTACTTGTAACACAGATTAAATAAAAATATCAAAATCCTTTCTAATGTGGTCCCATAATATTTTTATGGGGGGAGGGACTAAAAGTGACTTAATTAACACTGACTCAGGCAAGGACACCTTTGTTTTGTCAATGATCACAAATGTGTGCGACAGAGGGGGGAAGTGTCACAGATTTTTGAGGAGTATTTTAGCCAAGGAGGAGTATTAAATTTTCTGTAATACAAAGATATAATAGATAGTCGTGGCTCATTTATAAAGTGGCTCATTGTAATGAATCCTCTGTAAAAACGCCATATACTGCAATACTGTAGTATTGCAGTATATGGTAGGAACGATCTGACCATCTAGGGTTAAAGTACCCTAGAGAGTCTAAGAAATAGCAAAAAAAATTAAAAAAAATTTAAAGTTAAAATATATATATATATATAATAAAATATTAAAAGTTCAAATCACCCTTCTTTCCCTAGAACTATTATAAATCTAAATAAACAGTAACAATCACAATCATGATAGGTATCGCCGCATCCCAAAATGCCCGATCTAGTAAGTTATAAAAACGGTTAGTGCTGGGGGTAAACCACGTAACGGAAAATACCGTCCAAATTTCCGAAACATGACTTTTACATCATTTTACATAACATACAAAAATTTATAAGAAGTGATCAAAAGGTCACATAGTCCTCAAAATGGTAGAAATAAAAATGTCGGCTCATCTTGCAAAAAATTACTCCTCACACAACTCCATACACAAAGTATGAAAAAGTTATTAGGGTCAGAAGATGGCGACACCATTATTTTCTTTTCATAGACATTGGGGCTCATTTACTAAGGGTCTGTCGGACACATTTTCGGAGGGTTTCCCGACGATTTCTGTTTTGCGCAGAATTGCCCCGGGGAGAGAGTGGGGAATTGCCCCGGGAAATGAGTGAAAAAAGGCTGCGTCCTTAAGGGGTTAAACACTTATATACTGGTGTGTGCCCCCTGTGGCAGGATCCACTCTTCTTTAAGCTTTTTATACTCCTATTTTTAATAACAAAAAGGCTTTTAATGCAAATGAGCTTTAGGGGCTCCAGGCTCCATTAACACCTATGGAGCCCAGAGCCTCTCACACTAATTTGCATAATTGTAAAAGCCTTTTTTTGTAAAAAAAAACGGCATAATAAGCTAAAAGAAGAGCAGATTCTGCCAGAGGGGGCACACACCAGCATGTAAGTGTGCGTGGCTTACAATCACTGATCCTAATGGTAGATGTCTTTTAAAGGGAACCTGACAGGGCGATTTGTGAGATTTACACATAGATACAGAACCAGAACTAAGCTTACTGTATAGATACAGTATGTTACCAAAACCAGGATTTCTACATAGAAATAACATTGTTACATAGATAAGGGACCTGCACCATGTTTGCTACATAAGTTCTCCAAAGACAATTTTATGTCCTGTGGCCAGGACAATGGGCATCCTGTAGGACGGGACGCGGTTCTACCATCGCCATAGCAGCGAGACTATGGAACTCTCTGCCGCAGGAGGTTGTAATGGCGTACACGTTCAATAGAGACCTGGATGCCTTTCTGGAGAGCAATAATATCATATCATATAGTGTTAATAGTTCCTGTTGATGCAGGGAGTTATTCTGATTCTGATATTAGGGGTCGGAGTGACGGGCCATAGAGACAAATTAGGAAGGGATAGAGTCAGTGTTAGGCAGGGAAAGTTGAACAAACAAGTCTTTTACCATTATTTGTTCATGGCAGGGTTAGCATAGACAGGTGAAGGGCATGACGAAAGGACAGATCAGAGCAGCTGCGACACCGCACAAAGAGCCTTACTGTTATAGAGGAGGATGGCAGCATTAGGGTTATGTCTGGCGCACAGATGCCCTTGAACATAGGTACTTAAAAAAATAAAAATGTAAGGGATTGCCCAATTTTTGTAGAAAGCTGCATTAATGCAGAAATATGTAGTGCTACACTAAGCAACATGTAAGAATGAGAGTTTGTACGTAATTGTAACATTAAAGTCTATCTCTAACTGTGTGTATCAATTGCCGGAACACTATCGGGCAGATTTACTTACCCGATCCATTCGTGATCCAGATGGCGCTGCTGCGCTGAAAAGCATCTGAACGCGCCGGAATTCACAGAGGCCGGCTGAGTGCAGGTAAGCGCATCCCGAGCGACACATATTCCGTTTTTAAATGCGGCGGTTTTTCCGAATACATAGGGGTTTTCGTTCGGCCACACCCCCGATTTCCGTAGCGTGCATGCCGGCGCCGATGCGCCACAATCCGATCGCGTGCGCCAAAATCCCGGGGCAATTCAGGTACAATCGGCGCAAATCGGAAATATTCGGGTAACACGTCGGGAAAACGCGAATTGGGCCCTTAGTAAATGACCCCCATGTATTTATTTATCAAATTATTTTTATTCCATTCCCTTATAAAAATAGCTGGACCATTATACAAGCTCTTATTCCTCTTGTGTCACCCCCTCATCCACATAGACTGTAAGCTCTTGTGTCACCCCCTCATCCACATAGACTGTAAGCTCTTGTGTCACCCCCTCATCCACATAGACTGTAAGCTCTTGTGTCACCCCCTCATCCTCATAGAATGTAAGCTCTTGTGTCACCTCCTTCATCCTCATAGACTGTAAGCTCTTGTGTCTCCCCCTCATCCTCATAGACTGTAAGCTCTTGTGTCACCCCCTCATCCTCATAGACTGTAAGCTCTTGTGTCTCCCCCTCATCCTCATAGACTGTAAGCTCTTGTGTCACCCCCTCATCCTCATAGACTGTAAGCTCTTGTGTCACCCTCTCATCCTCATAGACTGTAAGCTCTTGTGTCACCCTCTCATCCTCATAGACTGTAAGCTCTTGTGTCACCCCCTCATCCTCATAGACTGTAAGCTCTTGTGTCACCCCTTCATCCTCATAGACTGTAAGCTTTTGTGTCACCCCCTCATCCTCATAGACTGTAAGCTTTTGTGTCACCCCCTCATCCTCATTGACTGTAAGCTCTTGTGTCACCCCCTCATCCTCATAGACTGTAAGCTTTTGTGTCACCCCCTCATCCTCATAGACTGTAAGCTCTTGAGTCACACCCTCATCCTCATTGACTGTAAGCTCTTATGTCATCCCCTCATCCTCATAGACTGTAAGCTCTTGTGTCGCCCCCTCATCCTCATTGACTGTAAGCTCTTATGTCATGCCCTCATTCACAAAGAAGATAAGCTCTTGCGAGCAGACTGTCGCTTTGTAATGTCTTATTTTATTTGTATATGTTTCCCAGAATCTGTAAAGCGCTACGGAATATGATGGAGCCATATAAATTATATTATTATTATTATTACTATGTACAAAAGAATCCCCCTCCCCCAAGGGGATCAATAAAGCAATATTGTATGGTTAAACACATTCTGTACTCCTATGAGTCAGAATGTGTCTCCTATCCAATGCATACGAGATAACAATTACATTTAGAACTTCCGGGTGAAAGCATATCCTAATGGATTAAAACATTCTATAAGGAATATACATACAATGCTCTGACACTGTAAATACATGTAAGTAATAAGCCATGGCCCGCTTAACCTCTGAATGGTGACTAATTTTGCTCACAATGTAGAATAATTAAAGCTTAGACAAGAGAACCATACAATGCTCAGATGATAGAGCCAAACAGTACTCAGTAACAGAACCATATAGTACTCAGATGATAGAGCCACACATTACTCAGTAACAGAACCATATAGTACTCGGATGATAGAGCCAAACAGTACTCAGTAACCGAACCATAAAGTACTGAGATAATAGAGCCACACAGTACTCAGTAACAGAACCATAAAGTACTGAGATAATAGAGCCACACAGTACTCAATGATAGAACCTTACAGAGCACAGATGATAGAGCCACACAGGGCTCAGATGACAGACCCATATAATCCTTCGATGATAGAGCACACAGTACCGTGATGATAGAGTGACACGAGTCTTAGGATGACAGTACCATATCATACTCCGGTAGGACCACACAGGGCACTGGGGGACTGGCTGCATGCAGGGCCACATCATATAACCTGACAGCTATAGCCAGACTTTCCAGAGCACAAGCCCAGTCCCCTGGTGCTGTGAGCGCCCCCTACAGAAGGCAGACGATATACAGGACCCCGGGTAGCGCCCTGTTCTCACCATGCAGTTCCTGTGCGCCACCACTCTCCCGTCCGGCGACCTCTGCAGGTTCCCGATATAATAATTTTCCTCAGAGGTTTTGCAGAAGGCGCAGGTGTCCGGCAGGGACATTGCGGGGACTTCTCTCTGTGCTGGGGGGCTGCGGAGTCCCCTCTGTGCGGGGGGCTGAGGACTCCCCTCTGTGCGGGGGGCTGAGGACTCCTCTCTGTGCTGAGGAGGGGGGGGGGGGCTGAGGACTCTCCGCCCGGAGCTGGATGTGGATGCGTCTAGTTTCGATTTCGTTTCCCTCGGTTTCTATTACTTAATGTTGAAACATGTCACGTCCTGTGATCCCTCCCGGCAGCCATAGGACTGGGCGGACAGGGGAATCACTGCTTTACCCTGCGGTAGGTGGGTACAGGGTCCTGTGTGCCAACCCAGCCCCTGCCTTTCAGACCCTCTCACTAGGTTACGGTTAAGGAGCAGATTTAGATGCAATCAGGGCGGAATTTTGGGGCCCCTGATTAACAAGATTTCTGCCCCCAAAGCCCAGAACACACTGCTGCCAGTAGATAGGTAGCCTAGAACACACTGCACTTAGTAGATAGGTAGCCCAGCACACACTGCCCCCCTCCAGTAGATAGGTAGCCCAGCACACACTGCCCCCCTCCAGTAGATAGGTAGCCCACCACACACTGCCCCCCTCCAGTAGATAGGTAGCCCAGCACACTCTGCTGCCAGTAGATAGATAGCCTAGAACACACTGCCGTTAGTAGATAGGTAGCCCAGAACACACTGACCGCCTCAGAACATAGGTAGCCCAGAACACACTTCCCCCCCTCCAGTGGATAGGTAACCTGACACACCCTGCCCTCCCTCCAGTAGATAGGTTACCCGGCACACACTGCCCCTTTCCATTAGATAGATAGCCCAGCACCAGAGGTCGCACTAAGATTTTTACAGAAGGGTAATAATACTCCTCCTATTTTTGGGGAGTATTTTTAGCCGAGGAGGAGTATTAAATTTTTTGTAATAAAAATATAAAACTTCTAGCTGTATATAATGTTAACAGACGCTATTTATACATGAAAATCATCTTCACCGCGCGCTCACTACACACACACATACACAGAGCAGCACGCTCACTACACACGCACACACAGAGCAGCACGCTCACTACACACGCACACACAGAGCAGCACGCTCACTACACACGCACACACAGAGCAGCACGCTCACTACACACGCACACACAGAGCAGCACGCTCACTACACAGAGCAGCACGCTCACTACACAGAGCAGCACGCTCGCTACACAGAGCAGCATGCTCGCTACACAGAGCAGCACGCTCGCTACACAGAGCAGCACGCTCGCTACACACAGCAGCACGCTCGCTACACACAGCAGCACGCTCGCTACACACAGCAGCACGCTCGCTACACACAGCAGCACGCTCGCTACACACAGCAGCACGCTCGCTACACACAGCAGCACGCTCGCTACACACAGCAGCACGCTCGCTACACACAGCAGCACGCTCGCTACACACAGCAGCACGCTCACTTCACACAGCAGCACGCTCACTTCACACAGCAGCACGCTCACTACACACAGCAGCACGCTCACTACACACAGCAGCACGCTCACTACACACGCACACACAGAGCAGCACGCTCACTACACACGCACACACAGAGCAGCACGCTCACTACACAGAGCAGCACGCTCACTACACAGAGCAGCACGCTCACTACACACAGCAGCACGCTCACTACACAGAGCAGCACGCTCACTACACACAGCAGCACGCTCACTACACACAGCAGCACGCTCACTTCACACAGCAGCACGCTCACTTCACACAGCAGCACGCTCACTACACACAGCAGCACGCTCACTACACACAGCAGCACGCTCACTACACACAGCAGCACGCTCACTACACACGCACACAAAGAGCAGCACGCTCACTACACACGCACACACAGAGCAGCACGCTCACTACACACAGAGCAGCACGCTCACTACACACGCACACACAGAGCAGCACGCTCACTACACACGCACACACAGAGCAGCACGCTCACTACACACGCACACAGAGAGCAGCACGATCACTACACACAGCAGCACTCTCACTACACACGCACACACACAGCAGCACGCTCACTACACACAGCAGCACGCTCACTACACACAGCAGCACGCTCACTTCACACAGCAGCACGCTCACTTCACACAGCAGCACGCTCACTACACACAGCAGCACGCTCACTACACACAGCAGCACGCTCACTACACACAGCAGCACGCTCACTACACACGCACACAAAGAGCAGCACGCTCACTACACACGCACACACAGAGCAGCACGCTCACTACACACAGAGCAGCACGCTCACTACACACGCACACACAGAGCAGCACGCTCACTACACACGCACACACAGAGCAGCACGCTCACTACACACGCACACAGAGAGCAGCACGATCACTACACACAGCAGCACTCTCACTACACACGCACAGCAGCACGCTCACTACACACGCACAGCAGCACGCTCACTACACACACACAGCAGCACGCTCACTACACAGAGCAGCACGCTCACTACACACACACAGAGCAGCACGCTCACTACACACACACACAGAGCAGCACGCTCACTACACACACACACAGAGCAGCACGCGCACTACACACACACACAGAGCAGCACGCTCACTACACACACACAGAGCAGCACGCTCACTACACACACACACAGAGCAGCACGCTCACTACACACACACACAGAGCAGCACGCTCACTACATGCACACACAGAGCAGCACGCTCACTACACACACGCACACACACAGCAGCACGCTCACTACACGCGCACACACACAGCAGCACGCTCACTACACACACACAGCCGCACGCTCACTACACACACACAGCAGCACGCTCACTACACACACACAGCAGCACGCTCACTACACACACGCACACACACAGCAGCACGCTCACTACACAAACGCACACACACAGCAGCACGCTCACTACACACACGCACACACACACAGGGCATGCTCACTACGCACACAGGGCACACTCACTACACACACACACAGGGCACACTCACTACACACACACACACAGAGCACACTCACTACACAGAGTGCAGTGAGCGCAGTGCACTCCACAGGTGGGCCTCGCACTCACCTGGCACTGGTCTCCGGTCCTGCCGGGATCCTACAGCCGAGGAGCCGCAGCCCCACTGTCCACGTGTCTCCCGAGGCCTGCGCTCCCACTCCGGGTCTCTCCGGAGCGCTGCTGACACAGAACACTGAGCGGCCCGGGGCGCGCTGCAATCCCGCTACTAACATTTCCCTCTTTCGCAGCGCGCGCCGGGCCGCTCAGCCTGCGCGCTACAGGGAATAATTGGCATGCGTTCTTTTACGCATGGCAATTATTTTGGGGGTGTGAGAAAGTAAGAGGTATTGTGTGGGAAAACCGCTATCTGTCCTACAGGCAGATGAAATGCTGGTGGTAAAAGCCCTGGGTTTGTCTGCAGTAACCCAAGGGTTAATGCAGACATGATAAGCAGGAATAGTCTGTTTTGTCTGTGTTGGCCTAGCTAACACAGACACATTTGTAATGTCCGTACTGGGCCTGCTTATTATGGAGTAGGGGTAGGCTGGTAGTGGGACTCCTACTCCACCCGGGCTTCGGTCCTGGGTTTGTGAATTGCCCACAGGTGCGGGTCTCAGGCCTCGTTAGGGCCTGATTTAATCTACAGGCCAGAAGCAGTAGGAGAGGCCCTACCTGGAGAGCTGAAAGCGAGATTGCATTCTCACAGCAAAGGTAACTGAGGGTCTCCTGTCTTGCTGCTGGCCAAGAGCGTGTGCCAGGCAGCCTGGTACCCGGATAGCTAGGGTCCGTCAAATGTATTAGACAGTGCCTAGCCGGGCAGGAATTACTTTTGTAATGTTTTTGCATGTGCCTAAGCCAAGGCTGAATTTGTATTCTGTTTTGCAAGTGTAAATAAACACTTAAGTTGGACTTTTAAACCTGCGTGTGTCACTGCTTCCTGCACTGCTACCAGTCATTTACCAGAGCAATTCCCCACACATGGTGGATTGGAGCGGGCAAAGTGCAGTGAAGTATACACTAGTGCATGTCCTGGACAGCACTGAAGCTGCAAGCCACGGCCATGGAGGAGTTAATCAAGCAGCTTGTCCAGTCCAACGTGCAGCAGCAAGAGACAAACAGATTGCTGCTCCAGCAGGTAACAGCCCTGACCGCTGCTCAGCAAAGGACTGTCCCAGCAATGACGGTGAAGGACGCCAGGAAAGAGGTCCGCAAAGCTATAACCAAGATGACCGCCGAGGATGATGTGGAGGCCTATCTGACAGGCTTTGAGAGGGTGGCCACCCGAGAGAGGTTGCCACAGCAGCACTGGGCAGAGGTGTTGGCCCCCTTCCTCGTCGCTGATCCCCAGCAGGCATACTATGACCTGAGCGAGGAGGATGCCCGGGACTTCTCCAAGGTAAAGGCAGAGATCTTGGCCCGACTAGGAGTGGATCAGCATCTACGCGCTCAAAGAGTGAATAGCTGGAGATACCAGGAGGCGCTACCACCGAGGGGGCAGATGCACCAACTTGTTCACTTGGTCCGCAAGTGGCTCCAGCCGGAGACATCCACCCCAGCCCAGATGGTCGAGAAGGTTGTTTTGGACCATTTCCTGAGGGCCTTGCCGGGTGAGATCCAACAATGGGTGGGACACGGGGACCCGTCTGATGCCGATGCGCTGGTGGGGTTGGTGGAGAGGTTTTGTGCCACTCAGGCCCTAACAAAGAAAGCCCATTATACCAAGACAGGCCTTAAGGCACGGAAGGTCTTGTCACCCACAAATTCCCGGGGCAGGACAACGCCCAATGTCCGGGAAGTACCCCAGGGGAGGAGGAGGGGGGAGGCTCCCACCTGTTGGACATGCCATGAGCCAGGTCATATTGCAGCCCATTGCCCCAATTCCTCAGAGCCCATGGACTGCAGTTCCGCCAGAAGGGTTTCTCTCTATGCTGCCCCTGTCTACACAGCTACTAGCCCCGACTCTGCTGATGAGCGCCACCTGTGCCGGGTGACTGTGGCAGGGCATCCAGCGTTGGCCCTGCTGGACTCAGGCAGTCGGGTGACCTTGATTAATGGGTCCCTCACAGACCCCAAGGCGGTCACAGGGCGCACAATTGGAGTCCTGTGCATCCATGGGGACGTAAAGGACTACCCCACCACAGTTATTAACTTCCAGACCTCTTGTGGAGAGACACTACATGAGGCAGCGGTTGTCAAGAACTTGCCCCATGACCTTATCTTGGGACGGGACTTCCCCATGTTCTGGACTCTATGGCGGGGAAACCAAGAGTTGGGGGGTTGTTCTCCTGTGTTGTCTGGTCAGATCTCTGAAGCCGAGCCTGATGACCCAGACTCTGGAGTTCCTGCCGTAGGGGTGACCGCCACAGAAGATGGAAGTGTAATGTTTCCCCTAGATGTTATGGCAGGCGAAACTGAGGAGGTAGTGACAGGACCGCAGTTGTCTGATTTGGAGGTATCCCGTGACAACTTTGGTACTGCCCAACTCCAGGACCCCACTCTGGTCCGCGCCAGAGAAAATGTGGTAGAAATTAATGGCGTACCTCAGCACCCAGGTGCGGATAAGTTGTTCCCTCGTGTGGTGGTAAATCAGGAGTTATTGTACCGCATTGATAAGGTCCACGGTGAAACCCGGGAGCAGTTAATGGTACCTCAGCCATATCGTCAGATGGTGTTAGACCTTGCACATAAGCATGTGATGGGAGGGCACCTAGGTACCACAAAAACTCTGGAACGCATCTTGCAGCGTTTTTACTGGCCAGGAGTATATGATAGGGTAAAAAGGTATTGTGAAACTTGCCCTGATTGTCAATTGCATGCTCCCATGGTACACTTTCGAAGTCCGTTGGTACCTCTGCCCATTATTGAGGTACCCTTTGAAAGGGTCGCCATGGATTTGGTCGGTCCTTTAGTTAAATCTGCTCGGGGGCATCAGCATATCCTGGTAGTCATGGACTATGCTACCCGATATCCTGAGGCCATCCCACTGCGGCACACCTCTGCGAAACTAATTGCTAAAGAGTTGTTTGCCATGTTCTGCCGGGTGGGACTTCCCAAGGAGATCCTCACAGATCAGGGGACTCCTTTTATGTCAAAAGTCACCAAGGAGCTATGTCGGCTCTTTAATATTAAACAGTTACGCACCTCTGTGTACCATCCTCAGACTGATGGATTGGTAGAACGGTTCAACAAAACTTTAAAGAGTATGCTAAAAAAGGTGGTAAACAAGGATGGGAAGGACTGGGATGTACTATTGCCATATTTAATGTTCGCCATCCGAGAGGTCCCACAAGCCTCTACTGGGTTCTCACCGTTTGAGTTAGTGTATGGCAGACATCCCAGGGGTCTCCTGGACATAGCCAAGGAGACATGGGAACAAGAGCCCACCCCCCACAAAAGTGTAATAGACCATATCGCAGATATGCAGGACAGGGTGGCAGCCGTCATGCCCATTGTCAAAGAGCATATGGAGGAGGCACAAAGAACTCAAAGCCGGGTTTATAACAGGTCAGCAAAAGTAAGGAGCTTTAGTCCCGGTGATCGTGTGTTGGTGCTAGTCCCCACTGTAGAAAGTAAGTTTCTCGCTAAATGGCAAGGACCGTATGAGGTTATAGAGAAAATAGGAGAGGTGAACTACAGGATACGTCAGCCCGGACGGAGAAAACCCGAGCAGACTTATCATGTAAATCTGTTGAAGGCCTGGAAAGACAGAGAGAGTCTGCATACAGAGATGGTTCTGGCTAGTCCACCTCCTGCGCTACCCTCACAGGCTGCAGATAAGCCTGTGCCGGAGGCAGAACTGCGAATAGCCGATACCCTTACCAAAGAGCAACAGCGAGAGGCTCGAGAGTTTGTAGCAAGAAATACAGATGTGTTCTCAGAGTTGCCAGGCTACACATCTGTAATTAAACATGATATTGTCACTGAGCCAGGGGTAAAGGTAAGATTAAGGCCGTACCGAGTCCCTGAAGCTCGTAGACAAGCCATATCAGAAGAAGTTCAGAAGATGCTGAAGCTAGGGGTTATTGAGGAGTCCAAAAGTGAGTGGGCCAGTCCAATTGTTCTAATTCCCAAACCGGATGGGACGTTGCGATTTTGCAACGATTTTAGAAAATTGAATGAGGTGTCTAAGTTTGATGCCTATCCCATGCCCCGGGTGGACGAGCTTATTGAGAGACTAGGGGGTGCTCGGTACTTCACCACCCTGGATCTAACTAAAGGATATTGGCAGGTACCCCTGACAGATAGGGCTAAAGAAAAGACAGCCTTTGTTACCCCTGAGGGCCTTTTTCACTATGTTGTGTTACCGTTTGGGCTTCATGGGGCCCCCGCTACCTTTCAACGGTTAATGGACATAGTGTTAAAGCCACATAGGAGATACGCCTCCGCCTATCTAGATGATATTATCATCTACAGCCAAGACTGGGAGAGTCACTTGGCCAAGGTACAGGCCGTAGTGAACTCGCTAAGGGTAGCGGGCCTGACTGCAAACCCCAAGAAGTGTGCGCTGGGAATGGAGGAGACACACTATTTGGGGTATGTGATCGGTCGAGGTATAATTAAACCTCAGGTCAACAAGATTGACGCTATACAGGGTTGGCCTCAACCAGTGAGCACAAAGCAAGTCAGGGCGTTCCTGGGCATTGTCGGGTACTACAGACGGTTTATACCGAACTTTGCCACCATGTCCGCTCCCTTGACAGACCTGCTGAAGGGTAAAAGGCCTGTCATGGTGCAATGGAATGAACGAGTAGAAGGGGCTTTTCAGGCATTGAAGTCTGCATTGTGTGGATCCCCCGTCCTCATTACGCCAAACTTCAAGAGAGAGTTTATTGTGCAGACGGATGCGTCAGATGTAGGACTGGGAGCTGTCCTGTCTCAGGAGGTGAATGGAGAAGAACACCCCATTACCTACCTGAGCAGGAAGCTCACGCCAGCAGAGAAAAATTACAGTATCGTAGAGAAGGAATGTCTGGCGATAAAGTGGGCATTAGAGTCCCTACGGTACTACTTGCTGGGACGACAGTTCCGTCTCATAACTGACCACTCTCCTCTCACGTGGATGAGTAGAACTAAGGAGAAGAATGCCAGGGTCACTAGGTGGTTCTTGTCCCTCCAAAATTTCAGCTTTACGGTGGAGCACAGAGCCGGGAAACTACAGGGCAATGCGGATGCCTTGTCCCGAACCCATTGTTTAATGTCAGGAGTTCGCCCCCGTGGGTCTGAACTGAGGGGGAGGGTATGTGAGAAAGTAAGAGGTATTGTGTGGGAAAACCGCTATCTGTCCTACAGGCAGATGAAATGCTGGTGGTAAAAGCCCTGGGTTTGTCTGCAGTAACCCAAGGGTTAATGCAGACATGATAAGCAGGAATAGTCTGTTTTGTCTGTGTTGGCCTAGCTAACACAGACACATTTGTAATGTCCGTACTGGGCCTGCTTATTATGGAGTAGGGGTAGGCTGGTAGTGGGACTCCTACTCCACCCGGGCTTCGGTCCTGGGTTTGTGAATTGCCCACAGGTGCGGGTCTCAGGCCTCGTTAGGGCCTGATTTAATCTACAGGCCAGAAGCAGTAGGAGAGGCCCTACCTGGAGAGCTGAAAGCGAGATTGCATTCTCACAGCAAAGGTAACTGAGGGTCTCCTGTCTTGCTGCTGGCCAAGAGCGTGTGCCAAGCAGCCTGGTACGCGGATAGCTAGGGTCCTCAAAATGTATTAGACAGCGCCTAGCCGGGCAGGAATTACTTTTGTAATGTTTTTGCATGTGCCTAAGCCAAGGCTGAATTTGTATTCTGTTTTGCAAGTGTAAATAAACACTTAAGTTGGACTTTTAAACCTGCGTGTGTCACTGCTTCCTGCACTGCTACCAGTCATTTACCAGAGCAATTCCCCACAGGGGGTAATTGCGCCTCATCACGCGTCTATGACGCGTGGTGAGGCATTAATGCGACCTCTGCCCAGCACACACTGCCTCCAGTAGATAGGTAGCCCCGCACACACTGCCTCCCCCCTTCCAGGAGATAGGTAGCTCATCACATACAGCGCCCCCATCCAGGAGATAGGTAGCCCAGCACAAGCTACCCCCCCGCCCTCCAGCTACCCCCCCCCCCCCCAGTAGACAGGTAGCCCAGCCCCCGGGAATATAGCTAGCCTGCCACGCACTGCCCTACCTCCAGGAGATAGCCTAGCACACACTGCCCCCCCCCCAGTATATAGCTAGCCAGCAACGCACTGCCCCACCTCCAGTAGATACGTAGCCCAGCACACACTGCACCCCAGTAGATAGATAGCCCAGCACGGAGAGTATAGGGAGTGTCCTGTGTTTGTAGTGAGTATAGTGAGTGTGCGTGCGGTGTGTATGCTGTGTGCAGTGAGTGTGCTGTGTGCGTGTGGTGTGCAGCTAGTGTGCAGTCAGTAGTAAGTGTGCGTGCAGTGACTGTGCTGTGTGTAGTGAGTGTGCGGTGTGTGTGCAGTGAGTGTGCTGTGTGTAGTGAGTGTAAGTGCTGTGTGCAGTGAGTGTGCGGTGAAAATGATTTTCATGTATAAATAGCGTCTGTTAACATTATATACAGCTAGGAGTTATATATTTGTATTACATAAAAAATTGACACCACTCCTCGGCTAAAAATACTCCCCAAAAATAGTAAGAGGAGTATTAGTACCCTTATGTAAAAATGTTAGTGCGACCTCTGGACATGCCCTATGTTATCATTTTAATGTATAAGTGGAGTCAGTAACTGCTTTATGTAAATATGAACATTGATCTGTGCAAGAGACGGGCAGTATGTAACTTTCCTTCTTGTAGTCATAAAGGTGAAGCCACTGTCACCAGTTTTCACTCCATTAAACTGGTGTTCCCCTCAGGTAGTGTATGAAATTTTTTTTCTAGAGTTCCCTCTTTTATGGGAAATCACACTCGTTTACCTATAAATTAATCTCTTCCAGCGTGAAAATGAGCAGAGAAGAGTCATATTTTGCTTAAGATGTGTCAAGTTTAGAGGCTGCATGGAGCAGTGTCACTTCAAAAGACCCTATTTTTAATTCAATAGCAACAAGTAATTTGGTGCTATTGATAATCATCTAATCTTTCAGTTCACCTCAGGCAGATAAATATCCGATTACTACCTTTTTAATTCTGTATCTACGATTATTTAACTCGCAGATGAAATTGGATAGATTTGATTTATTTCTTTAATATGACACCAAAAGCCTCTAACCCCTTCAATCACTAAACTTGAATCATCTGAGGCAATACATTACTCTTCTCATTTCATCCTACTTCAGAGGAGATTTTTAATGGGTAATAGGGCGGGAATAGGTAATAGGGCTAGATTTAAAGAGGAACTACAGTATGACAGTATTTGCCGGTGGAGATTAAAGGGTTAACACCTGCGGGTGTTACTGGTGGGTGTTTGCTGCAATATGCAGCAAATGCTCAACGCTATGGAGAGAGCTTACCCTGTGAGCCTTCTCCAAACACCCACAGCCGTCGAGTGACGTAGTAATGATTCACACATCATTAAAGGGCATTTACCACCATACTTATGCCTGGTAGACTATCCCCAAACAGATGCTCGTTACCTTAGGGGTGATGGGGGCTCCTGCTGGCATGCTCTAGGCCATCTTCTATAAGGAAATTTCAACGTATAAAATTTATGCAAATGAGCCATAGGCACTCACATCTAAGCTAGCCAAGTGCCTCCTGGCTCCCTCGGATTCTAATTTCTTCACGCCCCTTCTGTTTTCATCCCACCATGTAGGCTGGCCGTAGGCACAGCAGACAACCGGTGGCGTCAACCGGCTATCTGCTAATCTCATTCATGCGGGGTAGCTACCTTGCTGGCACAGCTGGGTGCCTGCGGCCAGCCTACATGGGGGGATGAAAACAGAAGGGGCGTGAATACATTAGATTCCGATGGAGGAAGGAGGTGCTTGGCTAGCCTTATTTTAAAAATTGTGTGTCCTTTATTTTAAATTAAATTGTGTGTTTTCTAATAGATTTCGCCAAGTACTAACAACATGGCTTAGTGTTATCCAGTAAAAAAAAAAAGATAATAATAACCTCCTTACTTTTACTGTTGTATTGATTGCCACCAGGGGTGCGGGGAAGATTTTGGGTACAATGCTGCAACTGACCACATACAGACAGATAAACCCTGGGGCGGCCGTAGGCTGATATTATCAGGATGGGAAAGGGCAATAACTATGGTGACCAGGAGCCATGAGTCAAACCTACTTCTCCATATAGATAACTGTATTCATGGTTAATATTTCCCTATATCTGGGAAGGGTGGCATCCTTCATTTTCCTACTTTGGTACATGAATTTCTGGATAACCAGATACTGAGTCAAGCACACAAATCAGAAGAGTTTGGGGGGTGGCAATATAGAAAAGTTCCCTAGAGGGGTTGTACGTTTGGACAGTTCCCAAACATATAGAAGAGCATTAGAGATTGTATAACGGTCCAGCCATTCTTTATAAGGGAACGGAATAAAAATAATTTAACAGATAAAAATATTGCCGCTTGGCCCAGCCATCAGCCTCCATCTTATATACAAGGTTCAAGGTCCAATGAGACTGCAGAGAAGCCTGGTATCTGGTGTTTGGTGAATAACAGACAGGAGGAGAACACAGGATGGGTTAGTAAAGAGAGAGTTGAAGCAGTTTCATGTAGTTACAAAATTAATACATAGATCCAGTTCCAAAACCAAGCAGACTACATAGATACAGAACAGATATAACTAAATAAATTTTAAGAGCCAAGCGAACATCATAAGTACAGCATCGGATTCAGACTTAGTAAATGGATCCAGTACCAGAACCACTCAATTACATAGATATAGTACCTGAATTAAGCTTACAATATACTGTAAATATAAGGGGGCTCATTCACATGGCCGTCTGCGGGGACGTACATGCGGCTGCAAATTTGGGTACATACAGTAGGTACGATACTGATCCGGGCAGCATACCGCAAAAAGATAGAGCATGCTCTATCTTTCGGCGTGTGTGCGGCCGTGTGCCGCTATTCTCTATGGAGGGAGGAGGGGCCACCTCCTCCTCCTCTCCAGCACACGGCGGTATGCCCGCACGGCATACCGCGTGTGAATGTACCCTTAGTGTCTCTCAGTTTCCTGTAGTATGTTCCTTTTCTTGTCTTGTATTTTATGTTAGTTGTTCTTTTGCCTTAATAAATGCGTTTTGAATTGTCGTATCGCCAATTCATTTTCCCCTAATTTTGCACCTAAATTGTCGCAAATTATTCCCCTATGGAGTAGATCTCATTTGGGACCAAAAAGGAAGTTAGATTGAGAAAAGTTGTAATAGAATAGTTCTAACTTAATTTTTGCCCAAAAAAGTACCGTATATACTGGAGTATAAGCCAAGTTTTTCAGCACAATTTTTGTAGTACTCACCTCCGACTCTGTCCCCAGGGGTGAGCGCCAGAGGTGAGTACTAGGTTTAGTACTTGCTGGACATTTCCTTATAGGAGGGCTCTGCTGGACATTTCCTTATAGGAGGGCTCTGCTGGACATTTCCTTATAGGAGGGCTCTGCTGGACATTTCCTTATAGGAGGGCTCTGCTGGACATTTCCTTATAGGAGGGCTCCGCTGGATATTTCCTTAAAGGAGGGCTCTGCTAGACATTTTTTAAAGGAAGGCTCTGCTGGACCTTTTATTGATAAGGGGAGGCTTCTACTGGAAATTTTATTAGAGAGTAGTTGCTGCATTTCTCACCCTATGCTTATACGTGAGTCAATACGATTTCTCAGTTTTTTGTGACAAAAATAGGTACCTTGGCTTAAAAAAATTCAGGCTTTGCCTTTTTTATTATAATGTATAGGAAATGGAGCTTGCACATTAAGATTGACACTAACCCTATTTAAAAATATGGCGTCTTATAGAAAATGATAAAGTACTTACTTGAGGCTATTTTAATGGAAAGATGATGAAACTTTACCTTTTAAAACTCTGCTAAAGTATTTTTTTAATGTCGCATTCAGTGTCAGATAAGGCGCAGACTTTTGCTTGCACCCAAAAAAGTTGCAAAATAGAGACAAATCTGTTAACTGCTCCAATAACTTCCACAAAAAAGGGCCAAAATGAGAGAAAAAAAATTATGATTCTGATTAGTTCCAATTCTAAACTTGTTACATAAAAACACAAAAGATTACCACACCTACCATAGATACTTGACTAGAAGCTGAGTTTTTCAGCATAAAAAAGTGCTAAAAAACCCTAACTTGGCTTATAGTCAAGAAAAAAAGTGGACTCACCTTCCGACTCCAACCCCCCTAGCAGGTCTTCTTCTATACAGCGATGCTCTGGCATCCATCCATCGCAGGCATTGTGACGTCGGCCGCTCGCTAATATTCTTATATGTACGCCGTCATGGTACCAGTGATGGATGTCGCGGTGACACGGAGCCAATGCTGGATCCGCAGTGTATTGAAGAGGACCTGCCGGGGGGCGTCGGAGGGTGAGTACACTTTTTTTTTTCCTACAGGCATTATATTGGGGGCAGGGGCTGCCAAGGCCATCTACTGGAGGGGGCTGCCAGGCCATCTACTGGAGGGGGCTGCCAGGCTATATACTACAGGGGGCTGCCAGGCTATATACTACAGGGGACTGCCAGGCTATATACTACAGGGGGCTGCCAGGCTATATGCTACGGGGGGCAGGCTTTATACTACAGGGGGCTGGCAGGCTTTATACTACAGGGGCCTGGCAGGCTTTATACTACAGGGGCCTGGCAGGCTATATACTACAGGGGGCTGGCAGACTATATACTACAGGGGCTGGCAGGCTATATACTACAGGGGGCTGGCAGACTATATACTACAGGGGGCTGGCAGGCTATATACTACAGGGGCTGACAGGCTATATACTACAGGGGCTGACAGGCTATATACTGGGGGGGGGGGGGGCTGTGACCAATGCATTTCCCACCCTTGGCTTATACTCGAGTAAATAGTTTTTCCACCTTTTAGTGTTAAAATTAGGGGTCTAGGCTTATACTCAAGTATATACAGTATATAGTACCAGATCCCACATTGATATAACTCTAATTAGGGTGCTGTAGAACTATGGTACCCACCCCAGTATCTGCACAGTATAATAAATACCCCTCATATTGCTGATTATTTTATTAAACATGGCAAATATCAAAGTACCTGTGACGCTTCGGCTGTGCGGTCTTTATGAAACACTGGAAAGAATCCAGAGAATATAATGAAGTATCAATGTTATCAAACAAATTATGAAAATATATTTAATGACAATAATCAAACATTTCAGGAAGATGGATATCTTGTTCACAGCCAGTTCCTGGAAATTACAAAGAAGTTCTGCTACCAACATCATAGATCCACTGAGCAGGATCGGAACCTATCACAGCCGTATACGGACTATGATGCTACAGTGCTACGAGACTTTGTGATGACAATGTGATGATGAGACAACCAATCATCTATGTAGTCTCCTTACTAACCGTGAAGTCCCCCTCCCAAAAGTAGTTTGTATATAATGTTATGTATTGGTAATAAAGCACAGAACTACTTCCTTCCTTTGGTCGGTACCACATCCTGCAAAGGAAGATTTCTATACCATACTTAAATTTTGGTGTGATTGCTTTAAACTCACTCAGCAACTTATGGAAACTACTAGAATACCTGAGGTCATGTAAGAAAGGGGGACCTGACATGGGGCCTTAATAAATGTTCATTTGCTCTAATTGGTATGTGGGATTTTTTTTTTAAAGTCCCAGAAAAGTTTCAATGCATAAAAAGTTCCAGCACTTACACCAGCAGGGGCTGGGAGTAACTATGAGACCACGAATCTGGCTTTGCACCCCGTTGCACTAGCAGTAGTTCTATGTTTACGCCAGGTTAATGAAGTGGCGGAAATCTCCCTGTGAGACTTTTTAGCAGTGAAAACTCCCAAAAACCTCAATGCAACTTTTTTACGACAAAAAGAGCCCAGCAACACCAATGATAAATAACCCTAACAGAATGGATACCGTTACTGTATCAAAGCTATGTCACATGACTTAGAGGTACTTCTATGCATCTTTACAAAATCATTATCTACTGAATACAAAGTAGCAAAGATAACTTATACTTCTTATATGAAGGTACAGCAAATAATCTAAGTTTCCAGTATCAAATAATAAGTAGTAATCCAGGCCTATGGGACCCTGGAACAATGATACAAGCACTACATGTGTGGCCATTGACCAGTATAGGTATATCCTCACTACTTTTAGAAACACGCTGTATTCCAGCCCCCCACAGTGTGTTTCTAAAAGCAGACGGCGCTCATACACCGGACACCAAGCTCCTGTCAGGGGCTGGCCACCTATTTCTTGTCCTTATTGCCCTTAAAGTATCCGGTATTTGTATACATATATAGCTTACACTATGTAACTGAATGAACTTTTTATTGTTACATACCTATCTTTAATATCATCTTAGTCTCTAGTATGGTTTTATTGAATGATTATGTAGCCCACACCATAGGTTACTATTGCACCTAGTGTTCCCCCATAGATAACTTTGGAGCCCCCACCAGGTATTTAAAGTCACCAGTGTGCCCCCCTTAGATGATTAAGCAGCCCCTTTCGTAGGTTATTGTAGAACCCTGTGTGTAAAGGATTATGTAGCCCCCAATAGGATCATTTTTATATACATACATAAATATATTATCAGACTCAACAGCATTCCAGGCCATCAGATGGTTAAATGTTAGGCAGATACATTTTTCTCCCTTGCCTACACTCATAGCTTTTTCCTCTCATGGGGCCCAGAACTGGAAGACACATGTCATGTGTCCTTTTCTGAGCCAACTGTTTTTAATTTTAATTAAGGGTTGTCGTATTTTCTGCAACATCAGACAGGTTCTGGAGATGGAATGGCCAGCTCTAAGGGGATAGAGGGGGCTTTGTCTTTTAACAGCATGGGGCACATTTACTTACCCGTCCTAAGATCATGCACTCAGCCGAGATTCACTAAAATCTAGTGCATGTAAGTGCTTGATCTTGCGGCACAATCTGAAAGTTATATCCCGCACTCAGTCCGAATCAGTTGGATCGTCCGAGGGACTACCCCCCGAATTCTGTCGCATGAAAGCCAGTGCATCTGTGCCACAATCCGATCACGTGCAACATAATCCCGTTAAATATTTTTCACAGCCGTGCAAAACCCAAAAACTTCGGAAAGTCCGCTGAAAGTGCGTCTGCGGACCCTTAGTAAATAAGCCCCCATGTGTGCAAGCTATGATGGCTACACACTCAATGTTAAATTTGTAGTACTAAGCCAGATAGTCCAAAATTACATAGTACAAAGTAGCATAAAATGTCCAGGTTTTAAACCAACTTCAATGATCAATGGCTTAACTATAGGTAGAAAATATATGCAATAATTGTGTTTAACCCATTCACTACGGCCTTACAGCTATAAACACTAATTGTATATACCCCTTGCAGATAGCATGTTTATAGAGGTCACATAGATAGTAGGCCACTGCAAACATTTATATGTTCTGAATGGTGGCACCTAGAAACATATCACATGTAGAAAATATCAGCATTGTGTTTCTCAAAGTGCCTTTATTGTGCAACAGTACTAAAATTTATAAAAGGTAATATAATTCTGGTATAATTTTAATCACACGGACCTACAAAATAAAGGTAGGGGTACTATACAATAAACCGCATGGCAAAAGAAACATCACTTATATTAAGATCTGCTGTATTTACAACCCCCAACATTAAAGTTAATCATAGTATCATAGTATCATAGTATCATAGTATATAAGGCTGGAAGGAGACGCAAGTCCATCAAGTCCAACCTTCAAGAATTAAATAAATGTTTTATCCCCATAACCCGTGATATTTTTTCTCTCCAGAAAGTCATCCAGGCCTCTCTTGAACATGTACATAGAGTCGGCCATAACAACCTCCTGTGGCAGAGAGTTCCATAGTCTCACTGCTCTTACAGTAAAGAACCTTTGTCTATGGTGATGGTAGAAAAGCCTCTCCTCTAGGCGTAGAGGATGCCCCCTTGTCCTGGTCACAGGCCTAGGTATAAAAAGATCTTTGGAGAGATCCTTGTACTGTCCGTTCAGGTATTTGTACATTGTAATGAGGTCTCCCCTCAGTCGTCTTTTTTCTAAACTGAATAATCCCAAATTTTGTAATCTGTCATTGTATTCTAGTCCCCCCATTCCCCTTATAATCCTGGTTGCTCTCCTCTGCACCCGTTCCAGCTCTACTATATCCTTTTTATATACTGGTGCCCAAAACTGTACACAATATTCCATGTGTGGTCTGACTAGGGATTTGTATAAGGGCAGAACTATGTCTTTATCATGAGAATCTATTCCTCTCTTGATACATCCCATTATTTTATTTGCTTTAGCAGCAGCCGCCTGGCTCTGGTCACTAAAATTAAGTTTACCATCCACCAATACGCCCAAGTCCTTTTCAGCTTCAGTTTTACTAAGTAATTGACCGTTTAGAACATAATTATACTTTTTGTTTCCATGGCCCAAGTGCATAACTTTACATTTATCTACATTAAACCTCATCAACCATTTCTCTGCCCATCCCTCAAGCTTCCACAAATCCCTCTGTAATGCTAAACTATCGACCTCAGTATTTATTACTTTACACAGCTTAGTATCATCTGCAAATATTGAAACTTGAATGTGTAAACCCACTACAAGGTCATTAATAAAAATATTAAAAAGAAGTGGCCCCAATACTGACCCCTGTGGCACTCCACTGGTAACATCAACCCAATCTGAGAATGTGCCATTAATGACCACCCTCTGTTTTCTATCACTAAGCCAATTACTTACCCAGATACACAGATTTTCTCCTATTCCCAGCAGTCTCATTTTATATACCAACCTTTTATGTGGCACGGTGTCAAATGCCTTTGAAAAGTCCAGATATACAACATCCACAGCGTCCCCCAGATCCAGTCTTGAACTTACCACCTCGTAGAAACCAATCAGATTAGTCTGACAGGACCGATCTCTCATAAACCCATGCTGACGCTGGGTTATAAGGTTGTGCACAGTGAGATACTCCAGGATAGCATCTCTAATAAACCCCTCAAATATTTTCCCCACCACAGCAGTTAGACTTACGGGTCTGTAGTTTCCAGGATCGCTATTTGATCCTTTTTTGTATATTGGTACCACATTTGCCATGCGCCATTCCTGTGGAACATAACCAGTCCTCAGTGAATCTTCAAATATTAAAAATAACGGTCTGTCTATCACCGTACATAATTCATGCAGAACCCGGGGGTGTATGCCATCTGGCCCAGGTGATTTATCTATCTTAGTGGTTGCGAGGCGGCGCCGTACCTCTTCCTGGGTTAAACTGTTGACATTATAAAAAGAATTTACATTATTCCTCATTGTGTCTTCCACCAGGGGATTTTCCTGGGTAAAGACAGTTGAGAAGGCGACATTCAGTAGATTGGCCCTTTCCTCATCTCCTTCCACCATGACCCCCATGTTATTTCTAAGGGGACCCACACTCTCTGTTTTTAGTTTCTTATCATTTATATACTTGAAAAATAATTTGGGATTATTTTTGCTCTCCCTGGCAATATTTCTTTCAGTCTCTATTTTTGCGGCCTTTATCTGTTTTTTACAGGATTTATTTTTCTCTCTATAATCCTGTAATGCCTCATCGCTACCTTCACGTTTTAGCACCTTAAACGCTTTATCTTTCTCGCTTATTGCTTTCCTTACAAGACTAGTTAGCCACATAGGGTTTTTCTTGTTCCTTTTATGCTTTTTCCCACAAGGTATGTGTTTCTCACAGGACTTTTTCAGAATATATGAGAAAAAGTCCCATTTTTGGGGGGGGCTTTTGTCTTTGAGAGCATTATCCCAGTCTATGCCTTTTAGGTCTTCCCTTAGTTGATGAAAATTTGCCCTCCTGAAGTTTAGAGTGTTGGTTGCCCCTTCACTAACGTGCTTAGTAAAGCGTAATACAAAATCAATGATATTATGATCACTATATCCCAGGTTCCCCCCAACCTGTAGTTTTGATACCCTATCAGGTCTGTTGGTAAGGATAAGGTCCAGCACTGCCCCCCCTCTTGTTGGCTCCAGGACTAGTTGCGACAGGTAATTGTCTTTTGTTGTTGACAAGAACCTGCTACCTTTGAAGGACCTGCAGGTTTCTGCCCCCCAGTCAATATCTGGGTAATTGAAGTCCCCCATGATAAGTACTTCACCATGCTTTGAAGCCGCATCCATTTCACTTATCAGCATTTCCTCTGCTGCCTCCATTATATTTGGAGCCTTATAACAAACCCCTAGTAATATTTTATTTTTATTTTTCCCTCCTCTTATCTCCACCCATAGGGACTCCACATTTGCGTTACTGATGTCATCTCGCAAGACGGGCTTGAGGCAAGAATTCACATATAAACAAACCCCTCCCCCTTTTTTATTTATACGATCCTTTCTAAAAAGACTATAACCATCTATAGTAACAGCCCAGTCATAGCTACTGTCCAGCCATGTCTCGCTGATACCCACTATATCATATTTCCGTTCCAACATCAAGAGTTCCAGTTCCTCCATTTTGTTTGTGAGGCTTCTGGCATTTGTGTACATACACTTTATATGGTTTTCCCTGTCCGTATTCCTTTTGTCCTTATTCCCCAATCTCATTCCAGCCCCCCTTCCTCCCCCATGGACTATGGCTCTTCCCAGCTCTCTATGTACACCGTCTATTTGCCCTGCACAAGTGTAGTTGCCCTCCCCCCAGGTCTCTAGTTTAAACACTCCTCCAACCTTCTAGCCATTTTTTCCCCTAAAACAGCGGCCCCCTCCCCATTGAGGTGCAGCCCATCCCTACTGTAGAGCCTGTAGCCCACAGAAAAGTCAGCCCAGTTATCCATGAACCCAAACCCCTCCTTTCTACACCAACTTTTGAGCCACTTATTTACCTCCCTGATCTCCCGCTGCCTTTCTGGTGTGGCACGTGGTACAGGCAGTATTTCGGAGAAAATTACCTTTGAGGTCCTTGCCCTGAGCTTATGGCCTAAATCTCTGAAATCATTTTTAAGGACCTTCCACCTACCTGTTACTTTGTCATTAGTGCCAATGTGGACCATGACCG